>NC_140581.1:400788787-405588787 GCF_964204655.1 Triturus cristatus
CAATAAAACAAAGTCCCCACCTACCAACCTGCCAGTGGAGTGTAGGGTTGCTTGGTTTCTGCTAAGGTTTTTGGGCAAGACTCTCTTGGTACACTGGTATCATGTGTGATATGGGAGATCCCCCATACTTAGGGCCTGATTTAGATCTCAGTCAGAACGCTGATGGATATCCCATCAGCCGAAATATAAATCCCATTATACCTACGGGATTTATATTTTGGCAGAGGTGGATATCTGGCAACGTTCTGACAGAGTAACCTGTCCGCCGAGATGTAAATCAAACCCTTAGTCTTGGTACTTTCCTCTTCTCATCTCATCTTCTCACCTACCAGAAAGGACCTCAACTACTCTTGTTTTGTTTATCTCCAAAGGCTCTAAGAGATTCTTGATAGAGACTATGTAATAACAGAGACTGTCACAGCACAATATCTAGCAAACGGGAAAACATGGTCCTTCCAGAATCTTCTATCTGTTCTCATCTGTGGTGTGCGAGATTTTATACCTTCTGTTAGCCATGTTTCACAACTCTCTAATGCCCAGGTGGCAATGAAGAAAGTATTCAGCAATGGGTCAGCCTGACTCAAAAATCCCTCGGAGTCATTATGACACACCTGCATGTGTTGCTTACGGTGCGCATGGTGTGACTGACTATAGAGTGTAGAGCCTTTCAGCTGAAGTTTTCTTTATAATAGCAATTTGTTCATGTGTAAGTGTGGGGTAATTGAGGAATCTGCTCTGTGAAGAGCCACTTCTCAGATTTCTTCCAACGAGGGTTATTCTATGTCCTGCTCTGGTTTTTCTTCCTAAGTTTTCCTCTGGACCCAAAACGTGGTTTTTGATATGCTATTTTCATCCCCTTCTTTTGTGGCTAAAGAATACTTCCATTTTTGGACATTTACAGATCAATAAGGATTTTATGTCAAGACGTGGTGACTAATATTATGCATTATTTATTGCCCCCTCACAGCAGCAACTATAGAGTGAACTTAGACCTTTAAAACATTCTAATAAAGTATAAAGTCCAGCAATGTGCAGCCATCTTCCTTCTTTTATTGCTGCTGCTCACAAGATGAGTACACTCTGTTTTTCACTTAATTAATTGTAGAGCTTTGACTGTGTGGACATGTTGAGTGTGTTCCCCTGTGGGAGGGGCACATGTACATTTGTAAACTGTTTTCTAACATTACCACTTTCATATTAGCTGTCAGTAAAGTTCACAAAACTTTATTCAGATAAACATAGTATCCATAAAAGTACGACAATGTTTAAAAATGACAGAGAAAAAAGTAACAATACATAATAGTTAGAACTACAGTTGAATAAACACAGTATCATAACATTTGGATGACAGAATAAAACAAGAGTCCTCAATAATAAATAAATCACTAATATATAAAACCAATCCATTCGATGGCTATGAACTGTCCGTGCGTGAATGAAACTCAGTGATTAGACATTGCCTTACGCGCCCTGGTGGCAATTCTCAAAAATGTGCTTAAACGAAAAACCACTTCTTCATCAGCCAAGGCAAGCATACATTAATAAGCAGAAACCAAACTAATAGGCCTGCTCTTCTTAAAAAATGGGAGAAGCAGCCACTTGATATATTTCATGTAATATTTGCCGAAAAACAAAAAGTGTTGAATTGATTGGCCACTCACCCCGTCACATGGGCAGGGTAGTGAATCAAGTTTCGCATGATAACCCAATGGGAAACACAAAGCAAATTTAACTGTCCCAGCCCTCAGGCGGCATTAAAGGCTCCTTTCCCACCGACTCATAGGTAAGGTGAGATAATTTGGTAGGGAGTAGCAGTGCCGTTCGTAAGCCATGTAACTGGAAACAGTAGGTTTATTTGATTCCGACACAGTTCTTACGGTGCTATATAACGAATAAAGAGCGCTTCTAAGTTCTCTTTTATTTACAGTTTCTGCTTCACTAGGATTTAAGAAAATGCAGCCCTTATTGACGCTGCTTAAGCTTTGATGCACTCCAGATAGCCAAGGAATATCCATCCCCTTCTCACACTTCAAACAGTCTGTTATAATGTTGTTAGTTAAGGTAGCTGCCTGATTCTTCCAGACTGATAGCCAGAAGAGAGCTGGGAGAGCGCGTATAAAATCATATATGTAATTTAAATTCAATTCCCTGTGGCAAATGCATTGTGGGGTCGAGACTGGGATACTCAACAGTTTTCTACAAAACCGGTTTTCTTCCTGCTGAATGCAGGAACTATCTGCGGTACCCCAAATCTCAGCTCTGTACGTAGCCACAGGGACACATTGTAATTCATTTTTTTTTAAAATAGCTAAAATAGCACCTGTGTTCTTTGGGCGGGGAAAACTGAAAATAGAATTTATTGGCTTTGAGAACTTGCCCCTTGCAGTGAGTAAGATGCTCAGTCCAGGAGCCGTTAGCTGTCATTTCTGGCAATTTAATAGTTTATCACAATTTCCTTATAAATTCTTTTATTGCTTACTAGCATTTCCTTTGTTTCCTTGTACTTTCGATTGGGCTGTGGGGCCTCTCGGTGCCCCCTCTTAGTTTTTGTGCCACTCGTTGCTTGCAGGGTGAGAGGCGGTTGATTACCATCGTTAATACAGTGTTGCCGGGCTAGGCTCTGCTCACGACTTTGTGCTCTGCCTGCCCATGACTCTATAGCTTCCAGGCCTCAGGGGACGCGCCGGCTCTTTCCTCGCCTGCCGTGAATCTCCTCACAGGTAGGGGGCTCTCTCTATGAATACGGGGCTTAGGTGCAATGCACATTCTTATGTGTGCCAGCAGCTACGGCCCCGGCATCACCTGGCAATCTTAGGTGCGGAGCCCTTCTCGGCAGGAGTCCGCACCGATTCCCCATCGTATTACCTGGCCTCACTTTGGTGCAGCACCCTCCCGTGCACATCAATACTGAAAAAGCAATTAACCTTTCCTGTTGGAAGTCATGCATTAAGGAAAGTACCCTAGCGGCCAATGATGTAACAGGCATGTGCGTTGGCTGCCATTTTATAAGATTGGGACATTGATTTCCCACTCAATAGGAAACGGCCATTGGCAGTCATAATCTGTTTCACGCATTTCAACTGCTTTTTCCTAGACAGCTGCCTTGTGACTCATCATTTACCACTGTCCTAGCTAAACTGTCTTAGTTTAATACTTTTATTATTAATACTTTAAATATATTAGTGTGGAAAGTTGTCTGAAGAGCAATTAGATGAGAGATTAATAGAGAACTTGGGAAATTGATGGGGTAGCCAGATGACATGATCAATAGGAATTGGAAGCTTTTTCAAAGAAAGGAACGGTTTTTAAAACTACTGAAAAACCTGAATGCTCTTAATGGGTAGGTAACACGCAAAGAAAAAGTGCTTCAGGTGACAATTTTGCTAAGAAAGCAAAGAAAACAAAAGTAACTGGGGAGGATTTGACACTTAAGAGTGTCGTGACAAGATCAGTGTTTCTAGCGCTGTGGATGGGCAGTAGAAATGGCCGGATGTTCCTATATGTATTGATAGCACTGAGGTTTTTGAGCCTGAAATCGATCTCTCCTACTAAGCTGATTTTGAGTCCGCCTGCAAAGACAATGAGGTCAAAACATAAAGGAACATCAGAAGAGGCATCCAAGGCATCAGGATCAAAAATGGGCATAGTCATTCCTTTGGGGGAGGAAATGTTGGACCCCCTTTTAATTAAACACCCTTTACCACCTGAATGGGCACCTTCACAGCATTTGCTGATTACATTTCCTTCTGGCTGAGTAGGGAGATTCCCAAAGAGGTAAAATTGGACTGCAAACTAGTGGGATTTAATAATAACATTGGGAAAGACTCGAAGAAGGGACATGAGAAAGGCTTTAAGTCGTGCCAAGATTGTCTGCTGGACGTGATTGGTCCCCTGACCAAAATGTTGGAGATGGCCGAGGTTGTCTACTTCAACGAAACACCAGTTGAACCCAAAGAATTTCAACAGTGGGCCCAAAGGGCTGTCTGCCTCCTGGGGAATGCCGACACTGCTCTCTCTAATGAGAGAAGAAAAAGCATTGTCCTCAAGATTGACCCCAAGTTGATTTAACTGGTGACCAAAGGAAGGGGACCTGTCCTCTTAAGGACAACTCTTCAGAGATTATTTCATCGTAGATATGGTGAAATACTTTGGAGTCTTTAGCTCAATGCAAAAGTCATAACAAGACATCAAAAAAGTTTTTCCGGATGGGGTTATTGGTAGAGCTGGGAGAACAAGAGGTTGGTTCTTTGGCCGAGGTCATCCTTCGTTGAGACCTTTCATTGGACGTGGCACCAGGTTCACCCAGAGAGGCTTTGGGCCCCCCCCAGAGCTTCTATCCCCAGAGACAAAGGTTCAGTGGCAGGTCCTCCAGAGGAGACCAGTGGCAAAGAGGATTTTCTGCAGGTAAGAGTTTTGAAAGACCTTTCAGATACCCCATAAAAGTAGGAGGCAGGTTGGCTCAATTTTGTGGGAACTGGAGACTGATGGCTCAGGATCCCAGGGTTTTACACACTGTCAGGGGATACAAACTGGAGTTCATAGATTCCCCAGTTCTGATGAAGACACCTCGGGAAATACAATTTTCAGAGGAAGATTCAAAGTTCGGGACTCCAGAAGTAGAGGATTTATTAGCAAGAGGGGGCCAATCAGGGGGTCTCAAATACTGGTCCAGGGTTCCTCAGCAATATATTCCTGGTAAAAAAGAAAGGCAAAGGTATGAGACCAGTGACAAACCCAAAGAAACTGAATGAGTGGGTGGTACCACCACTTCAAAATGAAAGGAATTCAGCTATTAAGAAATTTCTTGAGGAGGGAAGATTGGCTAACAAGGCTGGATCTGAAAGATGCATATTTGACTTAACTGATTTGGCCACCTCACCACCTCCAATTCAGCTGGAAGGGAAAGGTATGGCAATTCTGCTGTCTCCCACTCAGTCTCCTCTCAGCACTTTGGTGCTTCACCAAAGTACTTCGCCCGGTAGCACATTGGCTTCAGACAAGAGGAGTAAGGCTAATATTTATTTAGATGACATACTAATTATGGGTCAGTGCAAGGAAGTAGTCTTGAAATATACAAAAATGACTTTAGAATTACTGGATTTTGTGATAAACCAAAAGATGTTTTGTTTGACCCCAAGTCAAGAAACTGAGGGCCTCATCTACAAGAAAATGACAACAATGCAGAGCATCCCTGTGCTTTCTCCTGCACAATTGGCTGCTGTTGCAGGGATTCTGCTCGTGCACAGAACTATGCGCAGGAAACCAGGACCTCGGTGTATTGTTGTGTACCAAAAAAATCCACCCCAGTGCCCAGAACCCCAATCCGACTAGCATTAGTGTCTCATTCGTTCTCCATATTACAGCGAAGCTACCAATGATTAGACAACCTAGAAAATGCGACTTAGTAAACTCTCAGGAATAGTGGGAAACAAGAACACTCTTTCGTTCACACTCATGCTTGTCCACAACATGAATAAACAGAGACACTGTATAGTTTAAAATGTTTATTTTTAACTAACCTGCTCTAAGATACAGTACTCCAGCCAATACGAGCAGCATAATGCATAAAAACAATATAATTAGCATTGTTACATTTCCATAAAGCACAAAAGAGGAAATCAGATTATAATGACAGTGGAAACAGGACTATAGCTCCTTTTACCACCCTCCCCGTGCTCATGTGCTAGTTTAGAATAATTATAGAACACCTCTGGGCTTTGTCAGCGAGGCCCCATACCTACGAGATCAGATGCAGTGGATTACATCTCAGGATCAGCACAGCTCTTCTATGTTGGAAAGGTTTTCTCCAAGTGCCCTCTAATGCATGTAATGCCATATTAAAAGCACCCGAGTTTCATTTTGGCCGCTGTGCTTCATGTTATTTCTATGTGCATGGGACTGGCCAAAGTGAATCAACAGCATACATTGTTATTCGACCTTGAACAAGCTGTACAGACAGAGATCGTGGTGCCCCGCTGGATATGTGAAAGGTAGACAATTCTCATGAGAAGCAGCGCCAGCAAAGTATTTCACAAGAACAGAGTCATGTAGTGTCATGTGCAAAAGCGGCAGAATGGCAGCCAAGCTTATACTACTCATGCTAACTTAGCAATGTCTGCTGTTAACCCCATTTCCTCACTACACCCTCCCCTTGGTCGGACCAACGGACATTGCACTCAATAGAACACAGAGTTCAAGTAAGAGTGAGCAAGAATTAAGAGCAGCAGTCAAATTTGGACAAAGAGTCAAATGGTGCACCAATTTGTGTGTAAAAACTCAATGTGAGAGAAAAAAGTGAAAATGAAAAACCATTACAAAAAATATCCGGCAGATGATGGTAGTCATCCAGGTTAATCCATTGAGGTGTATGAGCAGTATGTTGCAATAGCCTTCAAGAGGACGTCATTGATATTGTCAGAAAAGAGAGTAGCCATCCATTCCAGCAAAGAGAATGAACATACATGTTCATCAACAATTGGAGCTTCTAGCACCATCAGTGGACAATCATGTGCAGCTGCACAGATATGCCATTCCGCTAAAACTCCAAGCGCAGCCGCGCAGGCCATAATCCCAACACCAGAACATTCCAGCTCATGCGCCACTAGTGGACTCATTAGCAGGTCATAATCCGGGGCAGGAGACACCATATTGGAGAGGCAAAGATCCAATGCCCATTCGAACAAACATTCCAGGCAGTGGAAGACTGGTTGCATGCAAGTGAAATAACCAAAACGGAAGGACAATCCATAAGCCACGCTCAGAGTGGTCAGTGGCAAAGTACCGTAGCATTCACGACTACAGAACAGCAGCAGCCTGTCCCGGCTGTCTGGTGCCACAGGAAGAGCATCCATTTCGGAGCAAGCAAATTAGTAGCAGGACTCCAGCGGCTAGTGCAAGTAACAGCGGCAAGCCACCGAAGACGCTGGGAAAAATAGAATTAATAAATGCCGGTATTACACCAAATATAGTTTGAAAAGAGGTCACAAGGCCAGAGCCCACAGCCTTGAAAAAATGGGCAATGCCTGTCGTGTTAGAATCATTGAAGATAGTGTGAATTAACTTCCCAAAATGTAGTGGGAGATCGGTATTGAGAAGCGCATGTACCTCTGTACGGGTGTTAGCCACGTGAAGGACGAAGGTCTCACGGGCAGTTGTGAGAGCAACTTCTTTTTGGGACAAAAATGCTCTTATTCTGCTCAATTTGTTGAACTCTGCCTTCAAAGTCAGAATGGAAGGCCAAATCGAGATGTCGAGTCTCCCATGCGGGGGTGGAAACAGCACATTTTTACAGCAAACCACACACTGTGAGACTGTTACAATGTAAGGGATGCCAGCAAGCATGGCGCAGCAATCTTCATTATTTAAAAGCAAATAGCTACAGTTTGCTAGCAGGGTAAACGTTGGTGTGATAGCTGGTACTGGATGACCCTTCAAAATACACGCTAGATCAGGTGCCGATAAATTACATGCGCTGTGCAATTGTATATTCTTGCACGCAAGATAATGATCAGGCGAGGAATCACATGATTCCCCAGTGAGATACACCTCTTCGTCATCCCGCAAGCATCTGTACATGAATGGTAAAGACCACACCTTGTGAAGAAATGCAGTACCTAAAGGTTCATAGCAGCTCAAGGGATAATATTTCATACATGAACTAAATTTAAACAAGGAACATGGCAGAGTTATTACCCCATGGATGAGCCACACTTCAGAATTAGTTTCAGCAACTGAAAAAGGCAAAGGTTCTAATTTTTTAATATGTAACATAGTGTATGTGGAACACTTCATGGACATAAACTGTTGTCTATCTGTCAAGTAAAATGGTGCAAATAACAATGACGTGTTCATGTAATCCCATGGAACTTTTCCCATTTTCAAAGTTTGCAATGTCCAGGCAAACTGCATAATAGAACGCAATTGGTTTTGACCATGATACAAAACAGACAGCTCATCATGAACAATATCCACAACATATGAAACAATATTGTCCAATGTGTAAATATGGGAAGAAAGAATGTTAATACTATTATCAACAACAGCAAGCACTTTTTTCAAATTAGCATGGTCTATTGCCCTTAGGCGTGAAGCAGCTTCAATTTGGGACAGCTTCCAGATTTAGTTGTAAGTGGATTAAATAAATCTTTTTGATCTAGGACTAGTAGGCCCTTTTGTAAAATCAGTCACATTGACGTCAACTAATAACAACAACAAATGGTGTTTAACTGACGCAAGGGTCGAGTGTTGCGACCAATTTTGACATCATTTTCCTACTGAATAGGTAGTAACTGAATGGGAGTCAGAAAAACGTGGATCAAGTCTATCCTGAATGTATCCTGGGGCCTTGTCTAGAAAACGGCATTGGCAAGAATCCAAACTTATATGCCAAACTAACCAACCCTTGGGGTCCAGAGTAGAGATATTAAAAGAATTATTGGGAAGCAACAATTGCAAATCCTCAATGGCCAAATCAGTATGATTATCCCAGGTGTCATAAGGAGCTAGTGTAGGTATTTTAGGTGCATTCTTTTTTTTTACAGTGGCCAAACCTAAACAGGTTGTTTGATAAATCGAACTATTAAAAAATAGGATTTGTTTTGGAATAAGGCATGCATGATGCAAAGCTTCAGAGCCTTGCACTTGCCAGAATTTAGAACCCCAAACAGACTTAAGATCTACAGTATCCTTCTATAGCTCATAGCCATCCACTGTCAGTTGATCAATAAAGAATCTGGAATACACTAATTTAGTGTGGGTGAGTATGACTTTAGAAGTGGACGTAGTATTCAATTTAAAATAAAATGAATCCCGGTTGGAAATATTGAAACCAGTGAAATATGCAAATTGTTTCAAAAGAGTTTTCGAACTGCCTTCAATGGGAGAAAGGCAATGTTCCCATTGTGTGTAATTAAAAACATTTCTAAATGTATTAGCTTTATGCAGGTAATGATGGCCAAAATGCTGGTAACAAAAGAAATCAGCATAATTTGCAGTGTTTAAATACAAATCCTCAACATTAAATGCAGCATAATACTTTAAATCAGAACTCAAAGATTCAACGGCTTGTACGTCCGAATCATCAGAGCGTATATTCTATTTCACTACATCCCCCATAGAAACACAAGGTACATTGGGAACATTAACCACTTCTGTGGTGCCATGAATTTGGAAGTTAACTGCATCCCAAACTATTCCATCCACAACTGGCCAGGCGGAGATGTTGACAAAAGTCAGATCCCTCTTCATGATGTGTGATGAGGAGTGCGGTGCCAAAGTTCCATCAATGCAGAGCGTTCAGTGAGGTAGTGACCATTTATCAAGAGGAAGAAAAATGGCGCAAATCCAAGTGAAATGAATAAAAAAATGGCGATGAGCACCAACCAAATGTATGTCCAAGGAGTAATCAAATAATTTCTTTTAAACCAGGTGACAAAAATAGAAAATTTGGAGGGGGGGACGCGATGATGTAAAGTTAGAGTCAGAGGAAAAACGCGACTAGTTCAGTGTGTTGTCTTGAAAACCAGGCAATGACTCTGTAGCGGGATATGTATATTAGGGGTGGGCGGAATTTGCGAAAGTGACTTTCGCAAATTATCGCGAAAATGTTACAAATCTCCGCAAACACGGGGACATATCGCGAAGATGCGGAAGTTTTTTTCCTGCCCGTTCGCGATATTTTCTGCATGGTCGCGGCTCGCCAACTTACCCATGCAGTTGCTTGCGGGCACGGCCATCTTGTTTTCACTCTTCTCGCGGTGCATGATCGCGAGAAGAAAGACATTACTGCGGGCGCGAACTGTCGCAAGACAGCGCAAATCGCTACCAACAATCCAACATCTTGTGGAGAACGCGACCGGATCGGAAAAACTTGTCGGCGAACGCGGGGATTCAGGTAAGGCGATCGCGCGCACGCGAGAATGTATTATTTTACAGCGCGAGCAAGAAACAAATTATCGCTAAGCTGCGGAATGCGGAAATTTTGACATTTTCGTGCTCTCCGCGGAACGCGAAAACGTCAAATTATCGCATTTTCCGTGAGCGGAACGGAAATTTAGCCCAGGCCTAATGTATATTCAGTTTCTTCATGAAGACTGCAAGCCGGAGGGTGTAGCAAAGGATCAGTAACAGCGGTCATCTCTATGGCAGTGTCAGGCCTGATGTTGCTGGAATTGGCCAAGACTGTATTCCTGGATATTGTTAGAAAGGAAACAGCAGGTGTCATACTATGTAGAATCGACCAGAAGTGGTGGTAAAATGACTGTATGAGTACCCGTCACGCCAAGCACTGGGACAGGTGCACGATGAGAGGGACCAAACTCTTTCTTGTCCTCCACCTTCTCACAGACCAGGTCTCCAATCTTGGGTAGCCAGCCGACTACCGGAATCTGCAGTGCCCCTTCAGTGGCGGAGGGTAAATGTTCCTTTGCAAGACTGTCTCGAGCCTCTTGTAGACTCTGTAACACATCAGAATGATTATCTACGTCAAAGGACGCGGCTGTAGCCACCATGTCTAGATCATCAAAGTCCAGAACAAACATTTTATGCCAAAGAGCATTTTGTATGCGATCCGCCCACCCAGAGATCTTCTAGGGAGATTATTTAGCGCACGTTGCACGCTATACAAATGGGCGAACCAGTTCCTGCCAGTACCTCTAACTCTAGCTGTCAAGGATTGCTTTAAGTCACGGTTCATTCACTCCACAACTGAGTTGCCCTCAGGCCTTTATGGAGACAAAAATTTGACTTGCACCCCCAAAGACTTCACGGCATCCTTGTAAGCCTAAGAGGCAAACGCGGGACCCTGGTCAGAATGAAAGGTGCCACATGCACAAATTCCCACAAAGACATGCAAAGCCCTGATGACAGTTTATGCGTCAGCACTGCATTGTGGCCAAACCCAACGAAAACGTGTGCACTAATCTACTGCAACTAAGATAAGAGTATTTTGAAGGGAAACCCTGTGGGTACTTACTTCCCTTCTCTGTAGCAGCTATAGCTTCCAAGATGTCATCACCAATCTTAGTCATGGATCTTGTGACTGCTGCTACTGAGTAAGTGGCTACTGCCATTTTCGCTGCTTCGTCAGCCAAACTGCTACCGACCGCGTGTACTCCTACATGCTAGTGGCCAAGAGTATGAATCACTTGTGTGAGAGGCAGACGGTCTTTAAGCTCTGCGACTCGAACCCAAAGCATGTTATGCTTAATTGCACTGCCTTTAGAATCATGATAGTCATTCTGAGCCCAACAAAATAAGTTGTCATTAAAAGACTGAACACAGTTGTAAGAGCCACTTACGATTAAAGTAGTCACCTTAGGATCAGCAAACTCCAGTGCTAGCACCAGAGCTCGTAGCTCCGCTAATTGGTGGTACAGTCCCCTAGTGCCTGCGTATGCACAACACTGGACTTGAACTCACCATTCACCATGGTACCTGCCACTATTGTGCAAGCTGCCGAGTAAGAATGTTTTGATCCGGTCGCGGGTTGCGCAGAACCATCGGTATAAATGACACAATGGTAGTCCTCGAGCGGGCGCATAGACAGAGGAGCAGGATGAACAAATTCATACTGTAAGAACTCCTGAGTTTGCAATGAGGAGTCAAAGATATAGGTGACATCAGACGATGTCAACGAAGTTGCACATTGTATCCAACGCTGATGTAAAGCTTTTGAGTTTGGTACACTTGCTTTTGTCACAGCCTCAAGAGCCGGATATGGTGTTACAACCATCATGTGTTTTCCCTGTGCCAGTTTACGTTCCTTCAGGATCGCCATCTGGACTGCGGTAATACTTTTTCAACTGTCAAAAAACGCAGTTCAGCCGAAGTTCAGAGCGAGCAAGCAACAAATTACCGCTAAGCTGCGGAATGCGGAAATTTTGACATTTTCGTGCTCTCCGCGGAACGCAAAAACGTCAAATTATCGCAATTTCCGTGAGCGGAACGGAAATTTAGCCCAGGCCTAATGTATATTCAGTTTCTTCATGAAGACTGCAAGCCGGAGGGTGTAGCAAAGGATCAGTAACAGCGGTCATCTCTATGGCAGTGTCAGGCCTGATGTTGCTGGAATTGGCCAAGACTGTATTCCTGGATATTGTTAGACAGGAAACAGCAGGTGTCATACTATGTAGAATCGGCCAGGCGTTGTAATTTGACATTGTCCACCGAGATTTATCTGTTATCTTTGCAACCAGAAGTGGGGGTAAAATGACTGTATGAGTACCCGTCACGCCAAGCACTGGGACAGGTGCACGATGAGAGGGACCAAACTCTTTCTTGTCCTCCACCTTCTCACAGACCAGGTCTCCAATCTTGGGTAGCCAGCCGACTACCGGAATCTGCAGGGCCCCTTAAGTGGCAGAGGGTAAATGTTCCTTTGCAAGACTGTCTCGAGCCTCTTGTAGATTCTGTAACACATCAGAATGATTATCTACGTCAAAGGACGCGGCTGTAGCCACCATGTCTAGATCATCAAAGTCCAGAACAAACATTTCATGCCAAAGAGCATTTTGTATGGGGTCCGCCCACCCAGAGATCTTCTAGGGAGATTATTTAGCGCACGTTGCACGCTATACCAATGGGCGAACCAGTTCCTGCCAGTACCTCTAACTCTAGCTGTCAAGGATTGCTTTAAGTCACGGTTCATTCACTCCACAACTGAGTTGCCCTCAGGCCTTTATGGAGACAAAAATGTGACTTGCACCCCCAAAGACTTCATGGCATCCTTGTAAGCCTAAGAGGCAAACGCGGGACCCTGGTCAGAATGAAAGGTGCCACATGCACAAATTCCCACAAAGACATGCAAATCTCTGATGACAGTTCATGCGTCAGCACTGCATTGTGGCCAAACCCAACGAAAACGTGTGCACTAATCTACTGCAACTAAGATAAGAGTATTTTGAAGGGAAACCCTGTGGGTACTTACTTCCCTTCTCTGTAGCAGCTATAGCTTCCAAGATGTCATCACCAATCTTAGTCATGGATCTTGTAACTGCTGCTACTGAGTAAGTGGCTACTGCCATTTTCGCTGCTTCGTCAGCCAAACTGTTACTGACCGAGTGTACTCCTACATGCTAGTGGCCAAGAGTATGAATCACTTGTGTGAGAGGCAGACGGTCTTTAAGCTCTGCGACTCGAACCCAAAGCATTTTATGCTTAATTGCACTGCCTTAAGAATCATGATAGTCATTCTGAGCCCAAAAAAATAAGTTGTCATTAAAAGACTGAACACAGTTGTAAGAGTCACTTACGATTAAAGTAGTCACATTAGGATCAGCACCAGAGCTCGTAGCTCCGCTAATTGGTGGTACAGTCCCCTAGTGCCTGCGTATGCACGACACTGGACTTGAACTCACCATTCACCATGGTACCTGCCACTATTGTGCAAGCTGCCGAGTAAGAATGTTTTGATCCGGTCGCGGGTTGCGCAGAACCATCGGTATAAATGACACAATGGTAGTCCTCGAGCGGGCGCATAGACAGAGAAGCAGGATGAACAAATTCATACTGTAAGAACTCCTGAGTTTGCAATGAGGAGTCAAAGATATAGGTGACATCAGACGATGTCAACGAAGTTGCCCATTGTATTCAACGCTGATATAAAGCTTTTGAGTTTGGTACACTTTCTTTTGTCACAGCCTCAAGAGCCGGATCTGGTGTTACAACTATCATGTGTTTTCCCTGTGCCTGTTTATGTTCCTTCAGGATCGCCATCTGGACTGCGGTAATACTTTTTCAACTGTCAAAAAACGCAGTTCAGCCGAAGTGTACAAATGTGACTTGTAAGCAATAGGTACTGTGTCCCCTTTATTAAATGTCAAGTAGGTGAAACCCACTGCCCCTGGCACGATTCTTATCACCAGGTTTGTGTGGTTATGTCGTGTTAACAAGAGATTCAATAAGATCAGACTGCAAATATTGCAGAATAGCTGAATGTTCCAGGAGCCAGCAGGCTTTTGTAAAGGTAAGTTGTATCAAGGCACACAGTGGCTTGATACGCTGGGCATAATCCGGAATGTAAGTTCGTCCGAAGTTTAAAAATCCCAGCAAGGATTGCATTTTTTTCAGAGTTGTCGGAGAACGCAAACGTGCGCATTTCTCCAAGAAGTGAGGCGCCAGGCCTCTACCTTCATTATTGAGCTCATAGCCCAGGAACAACACTGTGTACTCTCCAATGTGCGATTTACAAAGTTAAATTTGTAATCGTAGTTCCCAAACAAAACTATGATGCGGCCCGTGCGACAAAGATGCGGCCATAATTCGTCTTTCATGAGATAAATATCATCAACGTACGAGTACGCATCAGGATCTATGTCGTCTAACAGAGAGACAACACGTGCGGTAAAAACGCCCGGGCTGTTTCTGTAGCCCATGACCAATCTTGTATATTGTTTTTGTTTACCGCCCAGGGTTAAGGCTGTCCATTGACTACTTATAGAGGACAGATTGTGGTTAAAAAAGCCATTGGAAATGTCAAATGTAGTTTTATATTTCTTACACACAAGACTGTCTACAAGTCCTGAGCTATGGGTATTCTGAACCGCACAGTTACGACAATGAGAGTTCAAATGCCGGTAATCCAAAACTAAGCGGTACGACCCATCTGGTTTGGTTACTGTAAAAATAGGGTTTTTCATCGGTGACACACATGTCTCAATCACTCCTTGATACTCTAATTGTTCAAGAATTTCAAAAAGGGGAGCTTTTGCTTCCCGCCGGAGTGGATATTGGGGTTGTGGCTGAAGCATAGACCGCAATGATATCTCATGAGGCGGAGGATTAACTCTTCCCCCCTTGGAGCGGCTAAAGCAAAAAGCGGGGCCTGTCTGACTCAGCTAATAAGATGTCATATGAAGAAGTCAGATTTTCCCAAAATATCCCTTTAATAACATGTTGTATGTCACCTTCAATTAAAAGTACAATTTCAAATAATTTATCGGGGGACTCACTGGGGTGTCAGCAGTTTCTACTGTGATGAAAGTGTCAGTTGCTGTCGCCTCCAGAAATCAACGCAGTGCTTGCCGCATTATGGTAACCTCCGCTGCGTTGTCTAGCAGCGTTACTGCCCAAGTCAGATTCGGAAGGCGGAAACTCACCATTCGTGGCATATCTCGCTGTTAAAGCAGCAACTTTCTTTTTCTGAAATGGAGGGCGTTGACGAGGGAAATCGTCCGGCTCGCCTTTTCCGTCAGTCAGACGAGGTTGCTCTCGTCTCTGCGGGGCACCTCGACCTCTGCCACGATCCTGGGGATCACCACCACTGGCTTGTTAGTCCGATGTTTCCTGTAACGAACGAGGAGAACGCTGATCAGGGCCCTGAAACCGGCCAGGAGATCTAATTATTGCGCGGTCGCGCAAATCATAAGTGCGCTCAGAGGGTTCGGGTGCCGGTGACGCTGCACGTGACCCTGGTTTCTGTTGTTGCTTCCCCTGTTTTTTATTTTTCCAATTCTTTTTAGGAAATATTGGACGGTCGTCTTTATTAGACTGAGCTGTATGAGTTTGCTGTTGTGCCGGTATTTCAGCATAAGGCTTAAAACCCCAAACTATTGCGTCCAATGGTCTTATAGGCATCTGCAATATTTTTTGGCAACTCTCGGGGTTTCTCTTCTTCCGGGAGAAGACGCAAAGCATTAGACACGTGAAAGTTAACCGCATCCCCCTTGACGTTCGCAGGTATGAGATCAGCAACTACATCAAACACTCCGACAAGCCTCATTCCCAGCTCAACTTGCCGCCTCCGGGCCGTGCTTATCCTGAACACTTTTAATCACAGAGGGCAGCACAGTCATAGAAGGTGTGCCAAAACACTTCACATACACTGCTGCGAACACTTTACCCCAATTCTCACAATCGGTTACCTCTGCAACTAAGTCTTTCTGCAAACTTATCGTTGAAATCCTGTGTTTCTCCACAGGATTGGTATTAGGAAACACCGCTTCCAGCTGGTCAAATTTCTCAGCAAGCCAGTAAGGTAAATCATCCTTATTCTGTGGTCGCTTGCCCATAACCGAATTAACCGTGATGGGACTAATAGACATCCCGGCCGGGACAGCTGGTTGCGCCGCAACCCCAGGTGCTCCCATCTGGAGATTGCGGGATACGTATTGCACTAGAGCCCTATGCACCTCAATCAGGAAGTTGTGCAAGACACGCAATTCGGCTACATTGGCTGCTAGATAACGTGGCTGTGGTGTGTACCCGGCCAAAAGTGGCCAAGTGGCCCCTAAAATGGACAAAAGGCTTAACCGGACCGGAGTCACAGTGTGGGGGAGGGCGCCATTAAACCAAATACGGTGTTGCCATGCCAAAAGTGGAACTTCTAGAGTCGTATATGGCCGATACGCTACAGGTACTGCAGTGGGAGTATAGGTATGGAACAAATTTCCAACACCGTTCACTGCCAGAAACGTTACCCAAGAGTAAAATATCTCAAACTGGAAAGCCGGATCCTACCACAAAGAGTAGTGCAATACCTGCGTCTGGCACTCCATATGGTGCCAATTGTTGATGGGCTGGGGTGCGGCTATGCGCCACATTATCGTCATCAGCTATAAGGACTAAGAAAAGGAAAGCAACTTAAAAGCGTGGCAGCACAATAGGTTCGTAATTCATATGAATGAGAACACCTTTTTATATTATCAAGCTTGAAAATACCTATAAAGTATCAATACAGGTAGGTTATGCCGTCACCACTGTTTACCGGGAAACAGGAGTGAGGGTATTGTGGACAAGTAGAAGCACTACTAAAGCTTCTCGTAAATAAGAAACAGACTAAACATTAAGGGAGCCATTTTACATGGATTCTCCTCATGCACAGAGCTATGCACAGGAAACTAGGACCTCTGTGTATTGTTGTGTACCAAAAATGCCACCTCAGTGCCCTGAACCCCAATCCGACTAGCATTAGTGTCTTTTTCGTTCTCCATACTACAGCGAAGCTACCAATGATTAGACAACCTAGAACTGAGACTTAGTAAACTCTCAGGAATAGTGGGAAACAAGAACACTCTTTCGTTCACACTCATAGTTGTACATAACGTGAGTAAACAGAGACACTGTATAGTTTTAAATGTTTATTTTTAACTAATGTGCTCTAAGATGCAGTACTCTAGCCAAAACGAGCAGCATAATGCATAAAAACAATATAATTAGCATTGTTACAATTCCATAAAGCACAAAAGAGGAAATCATATTATAATGACGGTGGAAACAGGACTTTTACCACCCTTCCCATGCTCATGTACTAGTTTAGAATAATTATAGAACACCACTGGGCTTTGGTAGCGAGACCCCATACCTATGAGATCAGATGCAGTGAATTACATCTCAGGATCAGCACAGCTCTGCTATGTTGGAAAGGTTTTCTCCAAGTGCCCTCTCATGCATGTAATGCCATATTAAAAGCACCCAAGTTTCAGTTGGGCCGCTGTGCTTCATGTCATGTCTATGTGCGTGGGACTGGCCAAAGTGAATGAACAGCATACATTGTTATTCGACATTGAACAGGTTGTACAGACAGAGATCGCTGTGCCCTGCTGGATATGTGAAAGGTAGACAATTCTCATGTGAAGCAGCGCCAGCAAAGTATTTCACGAGAACAGAGCCATGTAGTGTTGTGTGCAAAAGAGGCAGAATGGCAGCCAAGCTTATACTACTCATGCTAACTTAGCAATGTCTGCTGTTAACCCCATTTCCTCACTACACTGCCATGCCACAGCGCAGGCATCTTTGCATCATTGTACAAGGGTGACTGTGCTGCAGGGATGATTTTTTTTGTGCAGGAAGGTGCAGAATGCAGCAGACGTAGAAAGAGGAAAAAATCAGGAGAAATAAAAGTATTTATCCTCGTTGCTCGTTGCACCATTCTTACACCTCCCCTGGGGAGACGCAGGATTCTGATGCATTCCCAGTTTTATAAAATGTTGTAAATCTGGGAATGCATCAAGTTCCATGAATGTTGCATGGGAACATCCAGAGCAACACACATGGAATGCCCCTTTCACGCAGAGTAATGCGTGAAAGGGGCCATTGAAAATCATGCAGAGTGAGTTTAAGTAGCCGTGTAAATATGGGCAAGCCCAAGAAAAGTGACGCACTGGCAGCACAATGGGCTTGTTAATAAGTCCCACAGTTTCTGGGCTTTATTGTGGACATACTTCAGGCAGAACTGAAATTACCAAGGGAAAAACTACAGAATTTACCGAGGAATTGAGGAAAGTGTTAAAAAAGCAGGCGATACCGTTCAGGGTTTTGGCAAGGATTCTGGGTCTGTTATCCTCAACGATTCAGGCAATATTCCCAGGCCCACTGTATTATCGAGCCCTTCAGAGACTCAAAACAAAATGCTTATGGACCAATTGGCCACACTCCCAGATGATATCTCTGGATCAGAAGTCAAAAAAGGAGCTAGTGTGGTGGCTCAAGAACATGGAGGCATGGAACGTCAGGACCATTTTCAGAGAGAAGCCAGAAATAGTGATAGAGTCAGATGCGAGTTTAGAAGGATGGGGAGCGAGATGTGGGAAATCATCCACGGGTGGACATTGGACAGTTTAGGAGAGATGGTTACACATCAACAGTTTAGAATTGTTGGCAGGTGCAATGGTGTAGCAGACTAGTTTTCCAGGAATAAAGATATTCGAGCAACTGGAGATTGACCAGGGAGGTGCTTCTAAGTACTCAGAAGAGATAGGTCCACTTCAGTGCGGACCTCTTTGTGGACAGATTAAATACATACCTTGCAAAGTTCTTCAGTTGGAGATCAGAGACTTGTGGAATAGATGCTTTCTGCAGGACTGAAGGGGCTTAGCTCCTTATACTTTCCTTCCATTTGCTATGCTGCCAAGAGTACTTCTGCAAGTACTCAGATGAAGGAAAACTGTAGTAGTGGTAATCCCAGTTTGGAGGTCACAGGCTTGGTTTCCAATCATGTTGAAAATGGCAATAGCCTTCCCTATCCTGTTACCGACATTCACAGGTGTACTTCTAGGACCACGGCGTGAATTTCATACTCTAGTAGAACAAGGTCTCCTCGTCCTGATGGTTTGGAAGATTTCAGAAGACAGTGTGAAATGCCAGGGCTTCCAGCAGAGGCTTTAAGACTCATGTCAAACTCCGGGGCATCAGGACCAAGATTGGCTTGGAAGAAATTGCTTTGTTGGTGCATTTGATGGAATTGTTAACCAGTTTCAATTAATATAGTCCATGTGATTAATTACTTAACAGAATTGTTTGATTCTGGTTTATCATACATAACAGCCAATGTTTACAGATCAGCTATAGTAGCTGGGCATTGCTTAGCAGATGTTGTATCTGTCAGACAGAATTTACAGAGTAAGACAATTATGCATAGTATGCAAGTAGTGAAGTCACTGACAGTGAGGTACTCTTCGTTGTGGGATGTTTGAGATGTCTTGCACGTTTTATTGTGAATTGGGGTGATAACTACCCTGCAGCTTAAACATATAGCTTACAAACTGACAGTTTGACTTTGTTTGGTGTCGTTTTGCGGAACTTCAAACATAAGGACCCTAGATGTCACTCGTAGGGCCTAGCAGCCGGAGGGAGTTTGTTTTGATATTAAAAGGATAACCAAAACTTTATCTTCCTCTATTTTCTATCCTGTTAGAAATGGGATTTCTGGTTGGCTAGGGAATTTGCCTAAGCCAGGCGGAAACCACCACTCTAGTCAGGGCAAGGGAGTTACACGCTAAAGATAACCCCTGCTCACCCTCTTGGTAGCTTGGCACGAGCAGTCAGGCTTATCCCAGATGCAATGTGTAAAGCGTTTGCGCAACACACACTCACACAGCAGCAACACACCAGGCACACCACAAAAGAAACCCCACACAAGGATATATCAAAAATAGCCTTTGTATTATCATAAACACATTAGGATCATTATCACACAATCTACACTGTGCCAACTGACACTAGGCAATATTCACAGGGGATAATATACAGGACAGGGCCAATCAGGCCCCTGTCAGAACCATCAGAACAGGTAAGTAAATATAAAACATAACCAGTAACTACTGTGTTAGAAAAACCCCACTCCCACACCGGAAGGGGGGTGGTAATGGGGTCTTCCCGGACATACACTGTGGTAGCTTGGCTCGAGTGGTCAGGGGTCAGGCACCGTGTTAAGCATACGACATACCCACACAATAACCATGCGTGCATCCGTTCCAAAAACGACACTACACCTTAAAAATTATACTGAAAATATATCTCTTTATCTTCTTTTCTCTTAGTTGCTGATTAAATAAATAATAATACAATCACAGTACACAAGGCTTCTTCTTAAAAAGTGCAGGTCAAATAAATAGTAACACTTTACAGGTGCAATAAATAGGATCAGGTCAAATAAATACTGTGAGGCAATAAATACTGTGCAGGAATAAGTTAGCTCAGGACAATAAATACATCACAGGAATAACTTAGATAAATACAATAAATACAGTACCCTCAATAAATAATATCAGCCAACAATGACATTTGTAAAATCAGATCACATTTAAAATACTATGGGCCCGATTCACAGAACTAACTTAAGACAAAATCCTAAACTTACTACCATTTTGGCATTCACAGAAGGCACTTACTCATTTTGGTATTCACAGAAGGCACTTACTCATTTTGGTATTCACAGAAGTTAGGAGTCCTAAGTTTAGGACTCCTAAATGCCTTTTGTGAATACCGAAAGTCTTAAAATTAGGATTTTTCGCAGTTTAGTAGTAGTATAGTTAGGACTCCTAACTTTAGGACTCCTAAATGCCTTCTGTGAATACCGAAAGCCTTAAAATTAGGATTTTTGTGAGTTTAGTAGTAGTAAAGTTAGGAGTCCTAACTTTAGGACTCCTAAACTGAGAAAAATCCTAATTTTAAGACTTTCGGTATTCACAGAAGGTATTTAGGAGTCCTAAAGTTAGGAGTCATAAGTTTACTACTACTAAATTGAGAAAAATCCTAATTTTAAGACTTTCGGTTTTCACAGAAGGCATTTAGGAGTCCTAAAGTTAGGAGTCCTAACTATACTACTACTAAACGAAAATGGTAGTAAGTTTAGGATTTTGTCTTAAGTTAGTTCTGTGAATCGGGCCCTATGGGCTGATTTGGCCCAGTCACAGCTTGTGGTTAGGTGGATGGCCTGAGGGGTATACTCCCTGGCTTGGACAAGGCTGAGGCCTAAACTGAGGTAGGTCAAGGGAGAATCTAGAGATCTGGCTCTCCCACACTACACAACCCCTCTGCATTAGTCTCAGCTCACCCCTGGCACAATCAAGCTGGTTCCAGCACCTCTCTAGCCTCTAGGATGGTCTCTTAGGGCTTCACAGGGCCTTAGGCGCCCTCTATTCCACTTACTGCCCTTTTTATGAAGTTCCGACGCCGCTGGAGTCGTGTCGACGCCGTGAGGCGGCTCCGGTTCGATGTCGGCGGCCTCGGCTCAATGACAGTTCTTGTCGACGCCGGTATGCGGTTCCGGTTCGATGTCGGCAGCCTCGGTTCGATGTCGGCTCCGGTTCAATAACGTCGGGCAGTCTTGGCTCGATGTCGACTTCCGACGGCTCCGGTTCGATGTCGGCGGCCTCGGCTCGATGTCGACCTCCGGTTCGATGACGTCGGCTGTCTTGGCTCGATGTCGACTTCCGACGGCTCCGGAGTGCGATCTCCACTCCCGACCTCCGGTGCTCCTTTCCTCAGGTTCCGGCGACTCCGGAGTGCGACCTCCACTCCCGACCTCCGGCACGCTTCTCTTCAGGTTCCGGCGACTCCGGAGTGCGATCTCCACTCCCGACCTCCGGCACGCTTCACCTCGGTCTCCGGCGACTCCGGAGGGCGGACTTCACTCCCCTGTCGACGCCGCACACTCGACCTCGGGTGACTTCCTCCTCGACCTCTGGTACTCTCCACGACCTCCGTCGGCGCCCTCTCTCGACCTCTGGCGGCTCCGGGTACGACGTCTGCTTTCCAGTCAGCGCCGCTTCTCCACCTCGGGCTCCAGGTCTCTAGGCTTCTCGACGTCGGACTTCAGGTAGTTACCAGTAACCAGGTCAGGTACTTGCTGTTCTTTACTTTTAAGGCCTGTTCCTGCTGTCCAGGTCCTTAAGATGGTTTTTCTTGCTTTCTCCCACACAGGGCTCTAGGCTGGGCTCAGTCAGTAGGGACTAGTATCAAGGGTGGGTTTATGGACCCCACTCCAGGCACAAGTTTCCACCCCTGCTGCCTCACTCCTTCCTCCTTCAGCTCTGTGCTCCTCTCTCTTCACCAGTCAGGTGCCAACTGCCAGCTCCAACTGTCAACTCTGACTTAGCTTCCCAACATTCTAAACCGCCTCCAACTGTCACAGGGTTCCAGAATGTTGCAGAAGGTTCTAGTAGGTTCCAGTGGGTTCTGATGATGTCACAGGTGGCCACCATTTTGTGCTCCAGGCCCTCAGACAGAAGTTCCAGGGGTAGATAAAATGGCTCCCTGAATCTGCATCAATACTAAAAAGTCTGGTGGTTCCCAAAAAGGAAAAAATACTAACAGGGTTTGAGGCAAAAGTGGGACAAAATAAATAATGAGGAGGAGGGACCACCCAAAGGGCTGACAGGTCTAACATACTGGTACAATAATGACCTCAGCATTATCACATTAGGCATAAACTCAATAGGCCCACCTCATTAGCTTAAACACATTACGCAATAGGCCTCACCAACATAAACACATTATGCAATAACCTCATAAGCATCAACACTGAAGTACTCCAATTTTTGAGACCCCAGAGGTGCTAGGGGTAGCACCCTATGACTTCGAGTACTTCCTGATGTGGTATTATAGAATTCTGCATATCTTGAAAATAACAAAGAACTTGGCAACCGAAGCTGAAATATGAAAAGACATCTTTATTAAACTCAAATGAGTGAGACTACGTCGCACAGAAGCCTTAGCAACTGGATGAGGCAGTCTGCAGAACAGAAACCAGTCTCCTCTTTTATGGAGAATGTTACGCTCTGGGCAACACCGCCCTTCTCTTGCAGTTGGTCATTCACATGTATACATTGCAAACGAAAAGGCAGAGTCATGATGACCATCCCACATTCCAGTTAAGCCAGCCCGTAATTATTTACCCAGCAAGGCTCAGATCCCACATCAGATATCGATAGGCCCCAATAAACATGAGCATCTCCTGTTTTGGGACACAAGCCATAAAGCATGAACAGTCAGGTGTGAAAGAGATTAGCCGGAGGCTTGTGTAGGATGAAAAACTTTATGGTGTGTCAAACCCTGATGCTAATCACAGGTGGCCAGAGGACGGGGAACTCGTGAGACCAGTTTGACCTGGGGTGGCGGAGCCAAGCTGCCCAGGTCACAGAAAAGTCAAAGAAAGGCACATGTGCTCTAAAAGGCCAGTTTTCGCTTCATGCTATATAGCCTATGTGAGGGCAACCATAAGATGGCCACCGCTACAAAATGGAACCCACGGAGTCAATGTATAATAACGTATACATAGTGCATTCATAGCTAAAACGTTACACAAAGCACTTGTACATACCGCATTGACCATTCGCGGTTCGCTAATACCGGGATAGACAGGCGTAGGGCCCTGCCTCCTACGCGGTCCCAAATTTTAAAGTACGACAGACCCTCCTTTTGCCCTTACATAGGCAATAACTATACTCTCATCAATCCGAGTCCAGGTCTACAGACATGAAGTCATGGAGATGTTGCTGTAGCATCATCCTATTACTTAGCGACTCTCACGGGACACGTCTCCTTACACATGTAGTAGCACAAAGGCCACATATGGCAGGACAAAATAAGGAATACCTCTATCTAGGTGGCATAAGATCACACCCCCAACAATTAGTGATGTTTACTACTAACTAGTGTCGATGCAGAAGCTGTACAAAAGAATTGCTTACGAATTCTGATCTTTTAACCTGCTCATGTTCAGGAAAAGGGTGAAAAAAGTGCAAAGAAACAGTGGTAGGGAAAGACATAGGTTGGGAAGAGGGTGCAGAAGTCAATTGAGTAGAGAAAATCAATCCCACCCATAAATGACAACGTCATGTTTAAAAAAACACTAGAAAACACGTTATTAAGAATATATAGACAACGGGAAAAGTAGCGACCACTTTTACAAATGAAATAATAATTGTCTACAACCCTGAGCAAAAAGCAAATCCTAAAATTATTTAGTAACCTTTTAGGGCTCCTATACATTTTGTATGTTCAGGTGAAACAGTGGTGACCCTCATCAATGCTCTGAGGTGAAAAGGGGGTACTCTTCCACAGAAAATGGATTTTATTCTGCTTATACTAGACAATGCCAGCAAAACAAACAGTCTTCTAACACCTAGTCTATACAATCACACAGAAACCTCTTGTGAAACCACCTATGCCCAGAGTCCGTTCAAAAAGCCTCTCTGGCAGGCTTCTATTGTCCATCAAATCTTCTTCTGTTGTTTTCTTTTGCCTGGGCCTCTTCATTCAAGCCTTTCATGAGAAAAGTACTGCTTAGTTGGAGTGCCCTCCAGGCAAACACCCACAGCTCACTCGAAAAAGTCTCAATGTCTCAAGGCAGTGCGCCAGTATTTTTCCTTTGCGGCAGGCACTACAGGTAGTGTGCTCTCCATTGATCAAGGGCACAGGTCATCTCGTGCAGATTCGGGACCATTCTCAGACTCCAACACTCGTCATTCAGTGTCAGAGGACGCTCAGGCTGCTCTTCCATGGGCACTGGTATGTAGTGCCTTCTGTCAATCTTGGATCCGCCGGTGCACTGCACTTCCATTGAAGCAAAGGAAAAGAGGGGGGGGGGTGTGTGGCCAAAAACTCAGGCCAAGGCGCTCAAGGGACTGCACACTGTCAGAGGTTACCAGCACATGACAGGCGCTCTTTTGCACTGGAATTCTGGTTCTGTGGCAAAACCAGCTCCTCCTTCTTTTCTGATGTTGAACGCCTTCTGATGAAGCAAGTGTGATGCTTTAAACAGTTCGTTGTATAACAAGGGGACTGTAAACAGGTGGCCTGTGATTTTCAAAGGAGTGGCCACACGCCATGGGACAATTTTCGTCTAGAATACACTGTCTTTCTCAGGAAGCAATACAAATAAAAAGGCAGTAGGCAAAACAGTGCCTCTAAGCTTTTCAATTGGGTTTCCGTGTGAGAGCCTCCATCATCTAAGGGTAGATAACTACACGAGAATTCTATCTAAATGGATGTCTTCACATATGGTGGCATTGTCTAACGGGGCAAACACATTTTTTTTCTGAATGATTACATCTAGGTGTTCCTAAATTCCTTATCCAGAACATCTCAATAGAGAAATCACATGGTACAAATTATCATGGGCATGTAGAAAACTTTCACATCAGGCGCAATATGCAATACACAGGCTAATAGTCAAATATGCAAACAAAAGACAAGAACTAGAAGGTCCTGATATTTGCATGATTAGAACACATCTAATCCCACCAAAAATTAAAGCAGCAGGAACAAAAGAGTAAAAACCACATTAAAAAATAGATATTGAAAATTCGTCATGTTCAAAAGAGGTAAACGTGAGTTATCTCCTATCGGGATGGAAAACTTGTCTTACTATAATATAATATACTTGACAGTCAGGCTGGAAAACATTGAAGCAGGCCTAGGGACAATTCTTAAAAACCAGACTGGTCATACAAGAGGGGATTATACATAATATGGAGGTTCCTGGTGCATCACTGTAGTCTGGAAGTGTGTACCTGAACAATACACCTACAATAATAAATGGGCTGACTGGTGAAAGGAATACAGAAAAGCGAATTGGAACTGGGACACAACTAAAATCCCCAATAACTAGGCATGATGCGACATCGGTCAGGGGAGTAACAACAAAAGCAATTAAAAATAAAAATCTATAGGAAGGACAAGAATTTACTTGGGTGATAGTCAGGCATGTGACACTACACCAAGAGTACGGGTGGTACACAAAAGGCCAAAGTTACATACATTTTAACTCTACCGCTGGTGACTACACCATATACGGTAATCTTAGGTAATGTTCCAGTTCCTTCTGCAGGGAGAAATGAAAACCTAGTTTTCTTTTAAGAAGCAAAGGCCATATGCTACTTAGGAGACAGGACACCATTAACTAATGTAATATAGAAATTAGGCCACCTTGAGTCACAGATCTATAATTTCATCCTTAGGTCCAATCAAGGATACATAAACGTAGGGCTGCCTGTTCCTTTAAAGGAAAGGGGCAGTAACGTGACTAACTGCAGGTGACACACTTTGATCCTGTAGATCTCTTTTAGTTTTCTGTAATACCATTATAGCAAATTTAGACATGCACTGGTAAAGTGCTGCCTCTCATGTTCACAGCATGAAATATCATTAGCTGTGGAATTTAGTAACCAGAACAAGTTCAACCAACTGTTGTGTAGCGATGGGCATCGTCATGACCATCCCCTCACAACACAGGTAAACATGTAATAGTTTCAAAAAGCAGCAACAAAAACAACGAAAACATGCACAAAATAAAAAAAACGCACAAAACGTCAAGCCATCAGATATACTTGCTGTATATCAAGCACAAAAAAGCATAGACAAAACAATAGCATATGTAAAATAAGCGGTGACACACAACACCATGTCATGTACTTTTATGCACTGTAACCTGCAGCCCAAAACCCAATATTTGGGCCTGTTTAATTTGTCAGGTTTAAAATCCTTACCCTCCTTTTTGACAGTAGATCACCAGGCAATGGAAATCTGCTGTCAAATATAACGTTACTGTCTCTCTTCTAACATACAGGACCAGCAAGAACAATTCATGATAGGACCAAATACACAAAAATAAATTGCCATTACTTAACAGTACCCCCTTGTCAGTCCTTGCAACATCCAGCCACTTTAGTTTTACCTTTCTAAAAAAATCGTTACACTGACACTCCATATTAATTTGGCACCTACAATTTCCACTGTGAAAAATAAGTCTTAATTTGTTAATTCGTTCACATTTAGGCATGTAGCCTTGAAAAAATTTTAGAATCTTTTTGTCTGTCTAAGACTTAATGCAACACGTTTTCTGTTAAATAAGAGCTAATAGCAGGCATCATTCTTTTTTTTATTTATTTTTTAGAGCGAGACGCAAATGTATCAGTTCTGCAAAGCATTTAACATGATGTTTGGGCTTCCAAAGAAACCCCTTTGCTATATTTTCCCTTTGGAATTAAGTTCTTTAGTTTTATTGATGTTCTTATGGAGAAACCAGAAACCCCACCTTCAGAGGCCCGTGTAGCAAGGTCATTCTGCATTCCACAGAGGCAAGGCCCTAATTTAAAAGGTCATAAATGTCAACGTGGCAGCCTACTCCATTGAACTAAAGATAGCATCTCAACAGCGTAACTTGAGCCAGCCTCTGCAGCTCTCCAACCCCCAGCTTCTGCCACTCTGAATTTGTCAAAGCCAGAAGGCCTTCCTAATTCCTCCTAACTTGCAATAATTCACTCTATTTTGAAAAATAATTTCTCCTTTTTAGGCGTTAAAAAAAAAAAATTATATCTATTCCCAGATTATTAAACTACATTTACTGTGAATAATTCACGAAACTTAATAACACACATACCACTTTTTAGACTAAATCCTTGTTACAATCCTATGTAATGGTACACATTTCAACAACCTTAAATGAATGAACGTCTCAGTAGGCCCAGCTAAAGTTAGACTGAACTCCAGCAATTGGGACCGCTTTCTGCCCCAGTCCACTGGCACTGCGAATTGCATTTGCAATGAGTTTTGATATTTTCTTCATCATTTAGTCACTTGCCTTTATACCACATTCCTTTTTATTCCCTTTGTCAATACAACCTTCCTCACGCTACTCTTCATGTCTTTATTACTCCCCTTCATCATCTCTCTTCCCTCCACGGCATTCTATTTTACCAATTGTTCTTCTCCATCCTACGTATTACCTAGTTCCTATAACCGTAATTCTACATTTCTCCACCCCTCTATCATTACTGACTTCATCACGTACCTGCTCACAAACATCCTCTTTTTCCTTCATCAAAAAAGAATTATCCATTTCTCTTTCTCTATGTGGGTGCTAACTCCATTAAGGCCGTTTTTTATTAACATCAAATAGTTGCGGGTTGCGACACCATATTTTATTTAATTTCTCCAAGTTTTAAAAAGGTCCTGTTTTTCATAGCGTGTTCAGTAGTATCGTGACAGACACAGCTAAAGTTAGAACCTTCAACCCTGATATTAAAACAAGCCTTTGTTCTGGCACATTGACTCATTGAATCATAAGAAGGCACAACCTGTAAATATATATCAAACCTAAACGTATGCATTTACTGAAGTCTGAGACACTTTAAAAAGTACTCTGAATGGAAGAAAATGCAGTTCAAACAGTGTTTTCTACCCAAATTCGACTTTCATTTTTTTGGCATTAAAAAATGAATATCCTACAATTTTTTTGCATAATATGCATTACCAGAATGTTTATTACATAACCCATGAGTCAGGCATTGGAAATAATAACTTATACTTTATAGAAATGAGCTTGTTTGCGCCTGCGCCAAGGGAAAATTGTACACGCGAATGCTTGTCATTTTAGTGATGCAACACAACTTAAATCAAATTTTAATGCTAGGAGGTCATAGTATGAGTATTTAGCTTTATAAATATCAAAAAACGATTTTGAAAAGCACTTATTTTTTTTTAAATAATTTTTCCATGATTAATAATTTTCTTTTTAAAAAAATCCCAATTATTCGTTTTTGTGATAAATCCATGTATAAAAAACAAGCTGCATCCCTTGCCTATCATTTTGGACACATTAACTCACACGCCTAAGCGCATAAGCCCAACTTGAAACGCGTCACATTTTTGCGCCACTTTCATTTAAAAGGACGGTTCTGCAAAATTCCACCCGTGTTCAACTGGGAAGGTGCTGGCTGAATGAACATTTCTATCAAATATACTGCAGCTGAAAAGTTTGCCTGTGAACATCTAATACAATGCATCTAAGGAAAATGCTGTAAATTTATTTACTTTTGCAAAAATAGATAATTTCGTTTTTGGGGCCTGATTTATATCTATTGAATGTGTTTCTAATTTTATCCTTTAAGCATTTAA
The DNA here is from genome assembly GCF_964204655.1 of Triturus cristatus. NCBI lineage: Eukaryota > Metazoa > Chordata > Amphibia > Caudata > Salamandridae > Triturus > Triturus cristatus. The sequence goes on from NC_140581.1 coordinate 400,817,906, forward strand.
CGGCAGTTTTGTATATGTGCACAATTGCTCATTCTATACATTAAAGAGCACCATATAGCTATTTTAGCACGTCACATGGTTCGTTTCTAGATTTCTTTTTTAAGTTTCTACTTGATATTAATTAACCAACAATTTACTTAACAGACTGGAAACATCAGAAGACCCACAAACACATATTGAGCTCATTTCAGACATAAACAGAAAGGGGTTAAACAGACAATACAGCGCGCTTTAGCCATTTTTCATAAATAGCGCCGTCGCAATTTACTTACAGAAGTTGCACTAATGAAAAAAAAAACACAGACATTTAAACACACAGTTGACTTACAAATCAATACGCATGACAGAAAGAAAGAACAGCTCACAGACTATACTTGAAACAAATCATTGGCAATTACTAGTTGTAGGTCATATTTACAAACAACGCTTTTCAATAGTGTTCAAAAGGCTGCATAAACTGCCCCACAGACAGATGCATGTCCAAGAAGTAGTGAATGCGCTCAATTCACTAGCTTTGCCTAGCAGAACACCACACAAAATCGTTCTGCATATCTTCATTCATGAAACTGCGCAGAACGAAGGATCCTTGTTTTGTATTATGTCATATTTTAATTCCCTGGGGATACAAAATCACCAAGGAAGAAATATGTTTTTAAATTTAACCTATTTAGATATTTCCCACACTATGGTACCTTTCAAAACAAAAAGCAACACATTTTTCCATGTGAGCTTACAAACAGGCATGCCAAAAATACTGCGGAAAACGCAAGTATTATAATCAAAACCAAATGGAGAAATATCTCCTCATTACCTGCCTACACAAATTGCAATTCGCATATCCAAACCTATACAAACCAAAAGCTACATTTCCAAATTTGCTAAGATCAGGCATCTTATAGCTCACTAATCTAGCTTCAAACTTCAAGGGGTTATCTCTACCAATACACTCGCAAATATGCGAGACCCTCGGTTTTGGTAATTGCAATGACCAAATCAGAAACCAAGAAACCAACCCCTCGGCTTTGGTAATTGCGATAACCAAATTAAAGACCCAAAGAACCAAAGGACTGGGAGCGACCCACTTATACTTAATTCTTATTCTTAATAATCAAAAGGTTATCCAAATTCTAATTGTCAAGTTCTACATGACCAAACGTCTTCTATAATACTCACGCCAAAAGGGTTCTTTTTCTCACCTTTTGAGTGACATCATGTGGAGGATCAAAATCAGGAAGAGCAGAAATATACCGGGCTACATAATCAAAGAATCTCCAGAATCCCTGTGCACAGAGTACCTTCTTGGTAGAATCCCGTTCTGTCCTCCTCAGTAGATTTCAGTCTCCTGACAAGATCACTCCCACAGAAAGTCACTTCTCTGATGAGGCCGCGCTGGTGGGCGCCAACTGAAGTACTCCAATTTTTGAGACCCCAGAGGTGCTAGGGGTAGCACCCTATGACTTCGAGTACTTCCTGATGTGGTATTATAGAATTCAGCATATCTTGATAATATAACAAAGAACTTGGCAACAGAAGCTGAAATATGAAAAGACATCTTTATTAAACTCAAATGAGTGAGACTACGTCGCACAGAAGCCTAAGCAACTGGATGAGGCAGTCTGCAGAACAGAAACCAGTCTCCTCTTTTATGGAGAATGTTACGCTCTGGGCAACACCGCCCTTCTCTTGCAGTTGGTCATTCACATGTATACATTGCAAACGAAAAGGCAGAGTCATGATGACCATCCCACAATGGTTAAGCCAGCCCGTAATTATTTACCCAGCAAGGCTCAGATCCCACATCAGATATCGATAGGCCCCAATAAACATGAGCATCTCCTGTTTTGGGAAACAAGCCATAAAGCAGGAACAGTCAGGTGTGAAAGAGATTAGCCGGAGGCTTGTGTAGGATGAAAAGACTTTATGGTGTGTCAAGCCCTGATGCTAATCACAGGTGGCCAGAGGACGGGGAACTCGTGAGACCAGTTTGACCTGGGGTGGCGGAGCCAAGCTGCCCAGGTCACAGAAAATTCAAAGAAAGGCACATGTGCTCTAAAAGGCCCGTTTTCGCTTCATGCTATATAGCCTATGTGAGGGCAGCCATAAGATGGCCACCGCTACAAAATGGAACCCACGGAGTCAATGTATAATAACGTATACAGAGTGCATTCATAGCTAAAACGTTACACAAAGCACTTGTACATACCGCATTGACCATTCGCGGTTCGCTAATACCGGGATAGACAGGGGTAGGGCCCTGCCTCCTACGCGGTCCCAAATTTTAAAGTACGACAACACCTTACGCAATATGCCTCACTAGCATAAGTACATTATGCATAAATCACGGTGCCTAATATTAGGCATCAAAACATGGTGCATAAATCATCAGCATAAACACATTGTGTAAGGGGCATCACATTAGGTCCTTGCGCCCTACCAATCACAAAACTGACACCAGGCCAACTGGTCATCTCTCTGGGGCTCAAATGCCCTATGTCCAAAATGTCAGGGCGATAAATTGTATGACCTTCTACTGGCCCTCTGGCTGTCTAGGCATTCCTGTAGGTAAAAATAAACATGCCCCCTTATTGCAGCTGCCCGCGCTCCCGCAGTGCAGCTGTGTGCAAAATTAGCAATGGCACTAACAATGCCTAAGGAGCCCGATAACCTGACTCCTCCTGGTACCCCAAAGAAATGGCACTGGCACCACTGTGTCGCTTGGGAGCTCCCCTCTGGGACTCCTACAATCACTTGCCCGACCGTTGCAGCTGCCGGCAACTGCAGTGCAGCTGTGAACAAGAACATACTCTGGCACTACTAGTGCTTTGTGAGCTCCCCCCCGGCTCCAGGCACCGACAATGTGCCTCAGGGAGCCCCACTCACTGGGGCTTTTCTGGTGCCTCCTCTGGCAGAGGGGAAGGCATCGACATGCACTTGTGGCAGCCCCACTCACCAGGCTGCTTTGGATGCTCCTCCGGTCTTCAATTGCGGTCCCCGCCCCTTCAGACTGGGGAGACTTGGCCCTAGGAGCTCTTGAGGCTCCGGTCTGGCTCTTCTCCTCTCGCGGCCCTCCTTTGCTGGTCGCCAGTGTGGGGTAGGCCCCTGCCTGGCTTCTACTACATGAGGGGCTCCATCCGGCACACGGGGACCCACCTTCCTCTCCGCACGCCCGGGCAGGCTTCCAGCATCCTCCTTCCTGCTTGCGGGCCACGCCCCTAACCAGGCATCCTATTTACCGGGAGTCAAGTCTGGACAAGTAGTCGAATTGATGGCCTTAACAAAGGCATGCAAAATTGAGAAAAAGCGGAGAGTAACCATATTTACAGATAGTCAATATGGTTTCGGGGTTGTGCACAACTTCGGCCAGCTTTGGATGCCGAGGGGATTTCGGACTTTTTCAGGCTCTCCGATCAAAAAGAACAAAAATTTAAAGGATTTGTTGGAAGCGTTACAATTGCCAAAATAAATAACGCTGCCTGGCTTCCGGGTCACGCAGGCAGAGGCCCGGAGGCACCTTTTCTCGTGGCTCTTCAGTGCGGGGTGGGCATGGGCACCTGCCCGTAACTGAAACCAAAAGCTGGGTGGGCACCCACCACAGACAAAACCCAATGTGGGGTGGGCTCCCGCCGAAGGAGCACAAACGCGGGCTGGGCTCCCGCCAGTTAAATCAGCACCAATGTGGCTGCAATTGTGGGGTGGGCTCCCGCTGGATAGCTCAAATGCGGGGTAGGTTCCCGCTAATCAAGGTGCAAATGTGGGGTGGGCTCCTGCTCAATCAGCAGCGTAGGGGGGAATCCCACACACCGGTATTCCCAGCAGCCTCGTGCTGCAGACGCCAGCTCTTCTGTTCTGCTGGCCAAAAAAGTTAGAACGCCCACGAGGCGCTGGATTTCCAAAGGTCCAAGGGGCACAGCTGGGCCCAGGGAGGCCAGCACACAGGGCCCTCCAGCCGGGAGGCAAGCCCTTGTGGTGGTTCCTCCTAGGCCCAGCGCAGCAGCAAGCCCCAGTAAGCACAGGAACAGCACAACATTCATGGGGTCACAGCCCCAATATTTATACTAACATTTTTCTTTGTCTGCAAAGCACAGGGCTTTGGGGAACCAGTTCCAACTGGTTCTGGAGCACACTGTTTACATTGCTCACACCCATCTTTGGGAGATGGGGGCTCTGCCATCAGACACACCACAGGGGGTGGAGCCAACATTGACCTAGGCAGGCACAATCCTATTCAGGGTCAGGGGACTACTACACCCACTACTCCAAATGCAGATGCCCTATTTAGCCTAGCGCTGACTCTCCCTGCCCCTCCTGGAGCCACACACACCTCACCAGCCCCTTGCATTCAAAAGCCAGACATGCAAAACACATCAGGCAGGCAGACACATAGCACATGAAATGCCAACTTCTAAAAGTGGCATTTCTATAATAGTTATAATAAATCTGCGCACACCATTGCGTAGCATTTTATTATCACTATTCCAAATATACCAAACTTGACCACGCTGCTCCTCTCATATCAGGAATTACCACTGAAACACTTATTAGGGAATCCCCAATGCATTCCTATGGGAGGGCAGCCTCACAGTAGTGAGAAACCAAAATGGCTGTTTGTCACTACTTGGACATGACACACTTAAGGTACATGTCCTGCCTTTTACATACAATACACCCTGCCAACATGGCTAGCTAGGGCCTACCTTAGGGGTGACTGACATGTAGTAAAAGTGGGGTCACAGATATGGCACACACTTTAGGTGCCACGTCACAGCGGCAGTAACACTGCGCGCTGGCCCTGCAATGGCAGAGGCCTGGGATAGGTTTGAAAGGCTACTTTGCGGGTGGCGCAATCATCGCTGCAAGCCCACCAGTAGCATTTAATTTACCAGCCCTGGGTATATGAGATACTACTTTACAAGGGACTGACAGGTAAATTAAAAAGGCCAAACAGGTGTAGACCTGTCTTACCATATTTAACACAGAGAGCACACAGACTTTACACTGGACAGCAGTGCTAAAGTGCCCAGAGTCTTAGAACCACCAACACCATGTCAGAAAAAATGCTAGGGGAAAGGCAAGAAGTTCAGGGGTGACCCTGCAAAAAGGACCAAGTCCAACATATCCTTACTTTGAGTCAAAAGAAAGACTTTGCATGGCTAAATGTTTTAAAGAATACGAGAGATGAACCAAGAGCTTGAGAAACAATGTTGTCATACAGGTGGTCTCATTCGGGCTCTTTTGCCCCCATTTTGGCAGGACAAGTGAAAGAGGTAACGTGAGAGGCTGGCGTCGATGTCAGTAATTTTTAAGTTTACTCCCTTAGGGGTGGGTCAGTATCAAAAGCATTCATCCTGGAAGGTGCCTTGCAAGATTATCCTAACAGTTGCAGATTGGTTGTTTGAAAATTTGTTCAAACGTTGCTACTTAAACCTTGTGGTAAACGCAATTGACAATGGGTTAGCAGCACTTTAGACTTGTATAATGTTAGCCTTCATGTCCTGACATAAAAAGAAGATTTTCACAGCCTGGTGGGCAGATAATCTGGATTTTATGAATGACACGGAGGTTAAGATTATCCCACCACATAATTACCCTCCCTGATGGAATAAATACATGTTCTAATTTTATTTCAGATTAAGAAAAATTCAGAGAATAAGATTTGGAATGATTTTTTGGGTGTATTTGTTTTTGGATTTTAGTTCTGTGTTTTGGATTTATCCTGTTTATAGTATTTGAAGAAGGAAGATGCCTGTGCATTGCTGGACTTTATAATTTATTCAATGTTTTAAAGTTTTAATTTCTCTCTATTTTTTCTGCTGTTGAGCAGGCAATGAAAGATTTGCATATTCTTAGCTTGGGTGTCATTTATAAAATCCAGATTTTCTGCCCACCAGGCTGTGAAAAATCTTCATTTTGCTAGAGAGTACTGCCTCTTTCCGAAGACTTTTTTTTTTTTTTTTTTTACTTTTGGGTCCTAAGCAAAGGAAAAAAGCTATCTTCTACTTTGAGTAGATGGATTCGTTTTGCCATTACTACTACCTATGGTGCAGTGTGGGGCCCTTTACTTGGAACAGTACATGGCCGACCTACTAGAGTTACTTCAACCTGCGCAGCTTTTCAAAGAGCCACTCCAAAGGATGTTTGTAATACTGCATGTGGTTCCTTCCTTACACATTTATTACACCTCACCATGTACAAGTTGGCGGAGGATATTCTAGGGATTTTGGGGCATATTAACAAGCCAGGCGATAAAATTATCGCCGCTTTAGCGGCAGAAAACTGCCGCTAAAACGGCGATAATGGGCTTGATAATATGCTCTATGGAATTCCAACTGAAGCCCATGTTAGATGTGAAGGACGTCTAACATGGGCTTCAATTTGAATTCCATAGAGCATATTATCAAGCCCATTATCGCCGTTTTAGCGGCAGTTTTCTGCCGCTAAAGCGACGATAATTTTATCGCCTGGCTTGTTAATATGCCCCCTCGTCTCTCTGTAATTATCTCATAAATTCAGTTTTTCTTTGAACTCTATTTTGCTAAATAAAGACAGACAGGAGAAAGAGTGAATTTTATTGTTTGTCAGTGTTTACTCCCTGTGATAAACCTTTTAGCTTGGTTATAGCCTCCGATTATGGGGACTAGGGTGAGCAAGATTGAGCAGTAGCTAATGACAATTACTTTCAGTTGACTTGATTAAACTACCCCCATCCATAGCAGTACATATCCAGGTGTGGATTGGCGAGTATTTCTTTTCTTTTAATCGGAGGCCGGTGTGCGTGCAGGCGGCAGCAGCTCGTTTGTTCCCTTTGGCCCTTGGAACTTTCTTCACAATCTGAACACAATAATAAAATGTGTATATAACTCAGCTAGAATCCGGATACTAACCAGAAAGGTCGGTGTAACATTGAAAACATAGCATAATCATGTTTCAGTTACTACAATTGTCTGAGGCAATTGTTTCATAAATGATATGAAGGAGGGAAATTATCACTTATAAGAGGTGCTAAATTAGGATGTATTACATTCTATCACACTCTTTTTGTTGATGTTGTCTGCAGTGGTCGAAGTGGGGAAAAAAAAGTAGGGGAACTGTGGGCGGAGACTCAGGGGGCGGGACTAACCCAAGGTTTGGATTAGTGGGCGGAGTCGGAGGTGTGGCTAGAAATAGCAAAACATACCAATTTTTGAACGTTTGGCATTTCACTGACCAGTTACAGCTTATAACGTTATTTAATTCAAAGAATCAATAAACATGTTTATTTGAGGTTTAATATATAAGTTGTTGATATTTAATTCATTTACAATGTGGGACATGTTTCCAATCACAGAATATTCCAAATACGCTTATAAGTGGAATCATAAGCTATTTGTCTCCGAGCCCTGCAGTTTCTTTCATCTGTACTTCTCCTCCCTTTTTCTAACCATTTCTGAATATAAAATTCAGGTTTAAATTCTATGACAGGTGGCCCCACGATATTTATGAACACTGTAGAAGACAGACGATTGATTGATATTCTGTTCCGCAGTGGTGTGAGCACATCATTCATTACACTAAAGCCCCGTTCACATTCAGCAGTTGAGGTACAAAAGGTGTTCATAATGTGCATTAATGGTTTCAGGCTTTCAGAGATGCAATTTTTATTTTGTTTGTACTCTCTGAAACCAAGGATGTACTGCCTGGTCTCAAATACATGCAACCTGCTGCAAAGGTTTTGTAATTCTCCCTCACCGTATAAGATGTCTACTGGATCTGGCCAATAAACTGGTTGTAGGAGTTTCATTCTATGTACTAACTCTTTGTATTCGATTTCATCATTGTTTGTGGTTGTGCATCTAGAAACATTTGATGCATTAGACATTGTCATCCTTTTTCGCAGGTTATTTGCTAAGCTCCTAAAGAACTGTGCCCTATTGATGCTAACACAGCCTTTGTTCTGTTGCAGTCCTACACCAGCAAACTGCATCCGTTCAGCAGCATCTAATGCAATTGTAGCAAACAAAGGGCCCAGGTGCATCAGCCATTGATTCAAACACTAAAATCTGCATCTGTATTGAACGATCGGCCTCATATATGGTCATATCACGCCGCTGCAGCCTTCTGGATAGGTCACCCAATTCTGTGAGAGCATCATATAAAATGCCCATATTTTCAACAAACACCAGGGAGGTTAATAAACGGTTTAAACCAGCATATTTCCTCTGCTCAATGTCACTCCTCGTTGAGTCTTCGGAGGATTCCATGAAATGTTTAATAAGTCCTTTGTAGTTATTCCAAACAGCTCTCACAGATCTTTCACTTGAGGACACCCAACGTACATCTAGCACCTTTTCAATTGCCAGAAGTCTTACTTCTACCTCCAGAGCACATTCCCCAAGCTCTCTCTGATTTTTCGGAGAGGCATGGTAGGTGGTATATAGTTTATCAAAAAAAAATTTGAGCTGATTAATGCCTGCGACTTCTTTACAAACATCACCCACAGCAAGCTCCAGCTTGTGGTTAGCACAGTGCCATACACTCAACTGTGGATATTTCAGTTTCAGAAGAGTTGCCACACCAGATTTCCTACCTATCATATTGGAAGCACCATCTGTTACAAGCTGAACCAAATGACTTTTTAAATACTCATCAGTAAAACCGTGTCTCTAAGCATGCAAGTAAGGCATCTAAGATTAGATCTGCTGCTGTGCTTGGCAACTCAACAAGGTCCAAGAAAAAGGTCGGTGGCTCATTGTGTTTATCAATACATGCTCTTACACAGATAATTAGTGTGGTCAATTTACTATTTGTGAGCTTGGGACATATTTATGGGAATTGTGGCGCAGGGCATCACAGCAAGTTACTTTGCTGCGCTGCCCTGCGTCACAGGGAAAGGGCGGGAATGTGCCGTATTTATCCAATATGGTGCATTCCGGTCTTTTCCCCCTGCACTGGCGCCATTTCGACAGCCTAGCTTCAACGCAGGCACACTTGCCCCATGGTGCCTCCTTTGCATGCACGATTGTTTTTGTGCAGGAAGGGGCACCTTCCTGTACAAAAACAATCTTGAGAGGCTTTTTCATCTTTCTATGTGGGCTGCAGAATAAAGCACAGTTTGAAAGAGGAAAAAGCAGGGAGAAATAAAGATATTTCTCCTAGTTATGCCTCCTCTGGGGTAGCGCAAGATTTTGCCGCATTCTCAGGACTACAAGTCCTTGTCAATCTATGAATGCGTCAAAAACCGTGGGGGTTGTGTGGGAGACTTATTATTGCAGGAAAACTACTGCGTGACAAAGCCACTGCTGCTCTAGGGTGTGCTGCTTTGTAGACCTGCCCGCAAGACTGGTGGTGAACCTGGGTATGAATTGTGGTGGACAGGGCTTCAAGTTTACCCAACTGGCCACCGGTAGGGTTCACCTGCTGGTGCTAAGAGACCAGGGCTTCTAAGGTCTAGTGGGGCCTTCTAAAGTCTATCATGGGTGCTCCCTCAGGAGTAGTCTGATGGACAAGGCATGAGGGCTGAACCAGGTTCCCCAGCTCCAAATTTGGTAGCTCTGGCCATAATGCCACATCCTATCCCCACCGAACACCCTTCTGCCCCACTGAGTGAAACTCGCACTGTCTTCACCTACAACCCAATTCTACCCCATTAAAGCACCTGGATGTGACTCATTTCAAATTATGCAGTGCCTGAAAAAAAGTAACAACATTCTGGGAAAAGCAGATACTCATAGGGAATGCAGGATTATGTAAAGCATGCAAAATATAAGCAGGAACGACATGTTACCTTAACGCTTTTACTCTCGTTCAGAAATCAATGAGTATTTTTTGTCTCGAACATTGAGGACATGAATATAGGGCTCCTCCTGTACACATGTGTTAAGCAGGGCTCAGAGACAAAGGAACTCTTCAAGAGAATCTGATCTGACTCACGGAAACTCACAAGGGCTCCTTCTTATCCACAAATTGTGCACTCTTGATTGTCAGCGCCAGGATGCCTGTTAGGTGACAGTGCGCTTTACAAGTGAGATAAATAAATAAATAATTCTTATTCATGTCAGCCAGCTAGCTGCTCAAACATAGTATAGCACATATGTATTAAAGTGTCCTGCAAAGAAGAATGAGTGCGAGTAAGTAAATGTGGGTGTGAATGATTGAGTGCCTGAATGTAACTGAGCATGAGTGAAAGAGTGTATGTCGATGAAAGTGAGAGAAAGTGAGTGAGAAGGAGTCACGTAGAGTAAGTGAAACTGTAAGTTAGAATGAGGTAATCAGAGTAGGAAAAAGTGGTGAGACTGAGTGAGTGAGAATGTGATACCGAATGTTGAAGAGTGAGTGCAAGTGAGCAATTTTGAGTAAAAGGGAAAGTGAATGAGAATGAATAATGGGGGTAGTGAGCCTGAGTGAGATAACGTGAGCAAGCAGGACAAAACACAGGCCTTGGCAAAGTGGAGGTAAATATTTACTTATGGGAGGAACATATTGTGCATCTTGAAAAAAAATGTGGTCCACTCCTGGGGATGTTGTCTTGGCACAGTAATGGCTTTGGAGAGAATCTGTGTAAAAATGGGGTGTTGAAAATAAAATGCAGTATTTGACCCTATAGTTTTTTTTTCAAAATTATCTTGGGAGTAGCAACACCCAGACTGCAAATCCTCCGGGCCCTCCTTTATCTCTTCTTAGTCTTACAAGGCCCAGTAAATCACACTCTTTTCCAAATCTCTTTCTAAATATTATCACTCTCAAAAACTGTTTTTTCTATGTAATTTTCCTTTGATGGGAAGAGGAGGTTTCTGAGGTGGTAGTATCAGGCAAGTGACACTACTTGGGCTCCCTCTGTTCGAGCCTTCATGGAGGATCCCTCTTCATTGCTACCTCCACCTGACCCCAGACTCCGCAACGCACTCCCTTACAGGCTTGATTATCCACTACTCCTCTCCAGTGCACCTTATCTCACAGCTGACCTTGGGCCCCAGCCCCATATCAGGCACCATCGGGCTCCACTTTCATTTTTCCCCGTAAAAACATTAGTAAAATCACCTTCAAACTTAAAACATTGAATATAGCAGTAAATATAATTAGCACACACTTTAAAGTATGTTCCACAGTAGCCCTTATGACCCGACTGCTAATTAAATAAACAAAAACAGAAAGGCCATGACAAGGCCGGCTTTAGCGCTGATGCGAAAGTCTTTTTTGGCGCCACACCAATAATCACTGCCATACGCCACAAGTGCTCCTCATCTCCCCATAGCCCCTCCCCCTCATGACCTCTTCCTCAGATTCCCTCACTGCCACCCTCCACCAGTGCCCCTCATTTCGCTGTAGCCCCTCCCCCTCATGACCTTCTCCTCAGAATCCCTCACTACCATCCTCCAGCAGTGCCCCTCATCTCTCCCTAGCTCCCCCCTCCCCCCCATGACCCCTTCCTCGGATTCCCTCACTGCCACCCTCCAACAGTGCCCCTCATCGCTCCATAGCCACACCCACTACCTCCTCCTCGGATTCCCTCACTGCCACCCTCCAACAGTGCCCCTCATCTTTATGTAGCCCCTCTCTCATATGCATTTCATTTGTTGTGTAGCGCTACTCATATCAGTGTAGTGTGTGTCAGTACTTTACACCACGCACACATTATACAGAGACAACGAATCATACAAGTATGTAAATCAGCCTACAGGGAATGTCACATAAGCCAATGAGGATTACAAGGTGTATGAATCACATGTCATCCATACTGGTGGGCAGTTATTTTAAGAGGGTTTGGTCTGGAGAAGCACAAACTCAGGATTTAAAGAGTACTCCAGTGGTTAGGGTTGGCTTTACTGATAAAAATGTATATCTGCCCAAAGATACTCATTTTAGCAACATTAGAATAATGAAAGACTGGGGAAGTTCTAACTATATCACAAAACTAAAAACGCGAAGTTCTAACTATATCATTCAGGTTTGCATGCAGCTCTTTGATGACAGTTCATTGGTCACTGTCCTATGTTAGGATTGTAACTTCTGAACTGCAAGTAACACAAGGATCTCTGTGACAAAGGCAGTAACCCACTGAGCTACCCACATAAAATACAGTTCATCTGCACTTAACTACTAACAGAGAAATGATTGCTCTCCGGCAGGATCATTAATACCCAGCGTTATCTGGGCATTTTTTTATTGTCCTATTGTTGTCCTGCATCAGCCATGATAATGATAAAAACGGATTAAATGAAGCACACACAAAGTACATGTCGTGCTGCGCCTGTGCAGAATTTAAAAAGAAAAACAAATAGTGACACATTCTCCTACCTACTCCATTAGTCAATCTTAGTGTCGCAGCCTGAAGTGATAAGCAGCTGCAGGGGTTGGGAAAGGTGAATCAAAATAAACAAACTTCTTTTCTCCTGCGCTGCATAGAAAAAGAATATCCACGCAGCTGGACAGTAGGCAAAGGTTACCGCGGCCAAAGAAAGGATTTGTTGCCATGCCCCTGTTGGAGATGAAGAGGTGAAAAAATAAACTAAGTCTCATTAACATGTAAATGGTCTTTCAAAGACCTGTGAAGTACTCAGGTACGGCTGCGATAATCTCTGAAACTGTCTGTGTATGCGCGCCCGGGCTTTGAAGCACTTTGAGCCCCATGGCGTTTGGCGCCTGCCTTCAAGCCTTACTAGAACCGGGCCTGAATTAGGGCAGTCCCGGGACGCTTTTTTTTAAATCAAGAAGTAGGGGAACGGACTAGCATAATTTTTAAAAGTAGGGGCACGCCGTGCCCTTCCGTTCCCCCCCACTTCTAACACTGGTTGTCTGGTTCCAACAGGAAAGTGGAAATCAATAAACTCAGATCCGGCGTGCGCACTTGGCTTCAGTAGCTCGCAACTGGGAAGCTGCTCTGGTGAGCATTAGCTAGATTTGTGAAAATCTCTGCATAGGAAATTGGACAATAACATTTCAGCCAACTTAATAAATGTCAGAGGAATAACTGCACAAGACGTGGACTGATGACATTGCACTCTCATCGTATAAGGGAGGGTAACAAAAAGAATAAGTACTTCCGTATTAAAATCGTTTGTCCAGTGCCAAGGCCCTCTTTTCAAAATGCAATAAACGCTACATTATTCGTTTTCAGGAGTGCAGTAAAATGCTAGCACCGGACTCAGACAGGTTTCCCATTAAAATAGACGGGCAGACATCGTTTGCATGCTGGAAGTAAAATCAGGAATCAATTAGCTTTGCTAATAATCCTTCCTAACGGCTGTAAATCTAACATGGTCAGATTACTTTATACGACGTGGATATATAGAAAAAGCTGGAGGCAAGCTGTGAAAGGAAAACACATTTTTCTGAAGCTAATGGTTCATTTAAAGTTTCATGTACCTGTTTCATAGCTCTCGAGTGCTGTCAGTGGAGTTAAGTATTTCGTGTAACTATAATTAAACAATGGAACAATTACAAGATAAGAGCGTCTAAAGAAATGGGTGTCGTGTTCCAACATTTAATTGAGTGCTTGTCTGTATTCATTTTTACAATTTTTATTGCACTTAAATATACTAGGGTTTAGTATTTAAAACTATGGAAAGATCGCGCACATTAGATGTCTTTAGACATAGGAAAAGCAGTTTCATGTATGCGAATATCTTTGAAAGGAAATGTAGACTTCTATGGTATAAGGTATTTGGGAAACAAAAGAGTTGGATACACAAAGGGCAAATAATGTACATGTAAGAGTGTAAATTATAATCAGCGAATTTATATCCATTATATTGCTACCCATGAATAGTATGTGTGCAAATTATGAGTGTAAATGAATGAAAATAATGCACAAAATTGATTTGCCCTAATATTTGATTAATCCTACGATTGTATGGTAATCAAGTATATCATACAAATTATTAGTGAAGTTACCTATTAGGCATGAATTTCACGTCCTGCATTTTCCTAGAAGACCTTTTTTAAAACTTCTAACTCAATTCAGAACATATCTTACGAATATTTTATTAGAACATTGTTGTCACAGGTGTATGTGTACATGACTTTGCTGGTCAGCAGTGTGTAGCAAGCGCATTCCTAAATCTGTGTGAACATCCATAAGTAACTACTGTGGCAGTGATGGTGAACCTTGAGTACACTATGTTCCAGAAGGCACATCTTGGATTATTGCCAGAGCTTTTTAAATTTACATTGCATCTCCTTGCCAATTTTCTGACTCTCTCCTCGGTGTATTCTGTTAATAATTGCTGGTCAGAAATAAAGACTTGTTTCCTAGTTTCCTACTACTAATAGTAAATAAATAAATCTTGCCTAAGCAAGCTCAAAAAGAGACTCCTTAACATACCAGAACCAGGGGATTTTAAGAGCATGCTCTAGTGATCAGGTGGTTTATATCCTTATACTCCCTGGACCATATCTTTACCCAACACGGCAAAGGCTTAACTGTCACCTGGTCAGCTAAATAGTGAACGCCACGTTCTTCGTGTACGGAGAAGGAGAGAGTGCTTTGAGGAACCTTCAGAATCTATCGCAAAAAGTTATTTTGGGACACCTGTAGTTTATGTACTGAAGAATACCCCCAAACTTCACTACCATATAAGGCCTTGGAGGTGCATATGGACTGGTACAACTTAAAAATCACATCTGGTGACCACAATCCCGGTCTATGGGCATAACTTGCGATAGGCCCTATAGATTTATTCAAGTTGCTTAGCTTTCCCCCTATCAATGTTTTCCAGTTTAATTTTTCATCAAATAGGATTCCCAGGTAGGGGAAGGCCAGGACCTTTGCAAGAGTATGGGTTCCCTCTTTAAAAGTTTTAGACCTAAGCGCCCAAGGGCCAACTTCCAAAATGTAGGACTTTCTAAAGTTGACTGTCAGGTCCAGTCTATCCATGAAGTCAACGGATCCATCAATTAAGAGATGCAGGCCCAGTGCTGTGTGAGCCATAAATCATAAGTACAGCGTCATCGGCATAGAATAAGACTGGCAAATATTTCCTGCCGACTCTGGGGCAATCATACTGTAGTGTCAATAGGGCAGCTTGTAATCCATTAATATAAATAGTGAATAAAAAAGGGGCTAATATGCAGACTTGGCCGACCCCCCTGGAGCAGTTGAAATGTTCAGGATGGCCCACTCCCTGAGAATATCTAACTGCTGCTGTAGTGTGGACATGAAGATGTGTTAATAGGGATACAGTGGCAGGCTCGGCGACCAGGGAGATCAATAAGTCCCACTGTTTCTTCCTGTTAACCCAGTTAAATGCGGACGTCAGTTGCATAAAGGCTAAAAAACAGGGTTCCCGGTTGAGCAACCATATATTTGCTTACTAATAAGTAAAGGTTAAGGCATTGCTCAATGGTTGAACTGCTTGGGCATAAGCTAAACTGGACCTCCGATATTATTTGATTAGTGTCAGCCCATGTTAGGATTCTATTTATTAGAACACAACCCAGAACCTTGAATATAGAATCATTGAGGGAAATGGGGCAATAGCATTGCAGGTTGTCCTTGTCCCCCTTTTTATAGATCGGTATAGTGGTGGCCATTGAACAAGAGGGGAGCATCCCTTTCCTCGATGCAGCATTTAATACTAAAGTCAAGACCGGAGCTCAAAGTTTAGTTTTGTCCTGGAGGAGATCTGGTGGGATCTCATCAGGTCCTGGTGCCTTGTTCCGGGACAGTGCCTCACTGCCCCTGTTGGCTTCCTCCAGCCAGAACGTAACTATTGTGTCACCCAAACTAGGGGCAATCTCGTTCAAGGTCCCTTCGAGGTGACCAAAGTTATATACTCTGTCAAAATGGGTGACACACTGTTCAGGGGTAATGTGGTGAAGACAGGCCTTGTTAGTTCAGAAAAACAGGGTAGAGGATGGCGAGAGGCTAACGTAGTGACCCTGATGAAAGTGTGACAAATGGGAGACATTCCCATCACATCACTTTCAGAGCAAAGAAATGAAACTCTGGATATTTCTAAGAAAAGTCGCAGAGCGAAGGAGTAGGGAGGAAAACTAATCACTAAAAATACCCATAAGGGGCGTGGCCAGGATGGCAGACGGTTAAGACGTGTTTTTGAGTCTCTCTGCTCCCTCCTGCAGGGCCCAACCGCCTAGAATAACACCATACAGAGCCGGGAAACAGCCATTACATCTCATGCATAACAACGCATGCGATTACAATGCGGTCATAACAATGACCGCGTTGTTACATCGCAGTACCATTACATCACAAGTCGTTACAACGGCTTGCTGTAGGGGGCGGTCTAAGCTAAGGAATAGTATAATTTACTATTCCAACACCTTTACTACTGTTGCAAACATTGGAGTTGGAATAGTAAATTATGCTATTCCAACATCCAGCGCCCCCTACAGCAAGCCGTTGTAACGAATTGCGTTGTAAAGGTACTGCGATGTAACAATGCGGTTGTTGTAAAAAACGCTTTGTAATCGCATGGAATGTAGTGGTATATATTCTATTCAGCCCAGTCCTGACTCATCCCAGGAAAGGCAGGTCACATCTCAACCCCCCAATGGCTGTCTGAAAATAATTCACATCCCCTGTCTCTGTCACTCCAAAACGAGACAGTCAATTCACAAACCAGCAGAGGCCGAAGACACATAGCACACAGAAATGCTCACTTCTAAAAGTGGCATTTCTAAAATAGCATTAATAAATCTGCTTTCACCAATAAGCAGGATTTATCACTACTATTCCAAACATACCAAACCTGATCACACTACCCCTCTCAGATCAGGAATTACCACTGAAGCACATATCAGGGAATCCCCAATGCATCCCTATGAGAGGGTAGCCACACAATTAAGGCACATGTCCTACCTTTTACCTACACCTCCCCCTGCCTTAGTGCTTGCTAGGGCCTAGCTTAGGGGCGACTAATATGTAGTAAAAGGGGAGTTACAGACGTGGCAACCACTTTAAGTAAACTGCGCATGCAGGCCCTGCAGTGGCAGAGGCCTGAGACAGGTTTGAAAGGCTAATTTGGTGGGTGGCGCAAGCAGAGCTACAAGCCCTCCAGTAGAATTTAATTTACTGGACCTGGGTATATGGAATACCACTGTACAAAGGGACTGATGGGTAAATTAAATATGCCAAACAGGTGTAGACCATTCTTACCAAGGGTACCATAGAGAGCACATGCACTTTAGCACTGAACAGCAGTGATAAAGTGCCTAGAGTCATAAAACCACCAACAACAGGTCAGAAAAAAATACAGGAGGAAGGCAAAAAGTTCTGGGATGGCCCTGCAAAAAGGGCCAAGTCCAACACATGGAAAATCTGAAAGCGTTGGAGTCAATGTGGCAACAGTGAAACCGGCGCTGTGTTGATTGTTCGAGCAGGTGATGCATTGAATCCTTCAGCCGAACAGCAAGGCCTGCGTTGGAGTCATAGCGGGGTCTCGGACACATGATGCTTGGAACTTGGGCTACAGTGTTTCTTTCAGCCGTGAACAGGTGCTTTTCTTTTCAGCTGCACTGCAGCAATGCATTGGTTATTCAACTGCATGGCAAGCTTGCAGCAAGAAAACAGCACTGAAGGGGCGATGCATGGATTTTCAGTTCTTGAAGCAGCAAAGCCAACTCCCAGGGCCCAAAACGGAAATTGGCATCACTAGGGAGGTTAGAACTAAGGGTGGGCAGAAATTGCGTAATCGCGTTACGCAAATCTTCGCGAAAACGTGGAAATATCGAGAAGACGCAGAAGTTTTTGTCCCGCCCGTTCGCGATGTTTTTTGCGTGATCACATTGGAAATGTGTCGCCAACTTGCCCATTCGGTCGCTAATGGGCTCAGCCATTTTGTTTTCACTTGTCCCGCCCGCTCGCGATGCTATTTCCTGTTCCGGGTCGTGCAATGCATGCTCGCGCTTGTTCGCATTAGGTATTTCCTGTTCGGGAATGCGTATTGCGTGTTCGCGATGCTTTTTGCGTGCTCGGGGGGAAAATAGCTCGCGAACTTGCCCATGCGGTCGCAATGGGCGCGGCCATCTTGTTTTTCACTCTATGCAATTGGTTCTGGGGCCTGCTTTTCAATCCTCCCTCTTTCTTTTCAATCCTTTGATTCTGAAAACATTTTTTTGATCTTTTTTATTTATTATCTCTCTCTCTATTTTCCTGACTCTCTATTTTTTGTTTTTGTATACTTTTTGTGTGTCTTTTAACTACTTTTTCACTCTCTTTTTATTACCTGCTTTTTTCATTTCTTTTACTTACTTTTTTAATTTTTACCTTTTCTTTTCCACCTGAGGTTCTGTAGCGATCCGAACCCATGAAATCGGTATCGTAGTACTGACACGATTTCGGTACCAATGAACCGCAAATGATCCATTACATGCATGACAGTGTTTTCGCTACGCAACTATCATGAATTCACTGAGAAATAGGGCATTCTGTTGTAAAGTCATGGCATCCATTTTAGTTACGGCATCCATTTTGTTTCTTGCCCTCACATAGTCAATGAACGGGCGATGACCCCGGCAGAGTCACCTTGTTAAGGACACGTAAGCTCGAGCCCCGAGAAAGGCTGACGCTGCATGACTAGGCAGAATCAAGCTGCCTCCCTTGCCTGAGGCCAGTCCTGCTATACTGGTTCTCGTGTCCGTTGTCCTGACTGAAAGGCCGAAGACGGTAGCCATGCCCGTTTATGATCCATAAACACCTCTTATCCTACTTTTCAATCCTTTGCACCTGGCTCTGCTCCTCTCCTTCTGGGCTTTTACAATGGGGAGGTTACGATTTTTATGATGGGGAGGATCGGGCAAAGAATGGAAAACTGACAAGGGGACCTGATCGAATACCGAAAACCTACGACTAATTATTGTTTGATGTCTATTTACTGTTTGTTTGGGATACCGGGTTGGGCATGAGAAATATTCGTGTAATGTTGCCTAAAGACATTTTTCGTGTATTTAAGGAACAACCCACTTAATACAATTCGAACAGTCTCGTAGATTCTGCCTCTGTGTGGTTCCTATGACTTCTGTGTCCCTGCAGTAAATAAACCTTGGTCTTTGACGCCACCATCGAGAAGCCCGTGTCTCTGTTTATTTGTGCACCGAGACAGGAGGAACTCAGGGGTCTTTGGGTGTTGTTTCCCTGACACCTCTGGACTCTTAAAAGTCCAGAACCTCAAATTGGCGCCCAACGTGGGGCGACGTCATCCGGTACCGGTCCAAAGCCTGAAAACTTCGAGAAGTTTCGTGTGAAGATTCCGGAGGGAGGTACCCCACTTCATCGATCCCTGCATGTCGTAAAAGTGGCCCGACGATCTCTTCCACGAGGGTTCCCGTTTCCAGACGGCTACAGAGGACCGCTGCCCTGACTGTCGCCCTGTCTTGGACCCGAGGTGCAGACCTTAGTACGGCGAGACGTAGACGGGTTCTCCTTGGTGACGTCTTCCACATTTCAGTTAAGTATTAAGTGGGTTACGCTCAGTTTGGTTGTTCTTTGTTGCTCTGGTTTAATTCGTAGATTATCATTGGTTGCTCTTGTTTAGATAATCTTTGTTTTGGTATTAGTTCATTTTGGTAGGCCTAAGTTCTTTGCGCATTTTGGTTGGAATTTGTCTTTGTTTGTCATGACTACCAGTAGTAATTGTTTCTTGTCCTGGTTACGTTGCAACGGGGATTCCCGGTTGGAGGATTCGTGTTCGGTTCCTCCGATTGGAACTCCTACATATGAGCTCTATTGTAAACATGGTGTGGGTCTTATTACGTATAATGAAGTATGGGGGGTCCGTTACACCAGAAAAGATGGTGTCCTTAGTTGGCCACCGCATGGTAGCTTCGAAACGGAAATACTAGACAATCTAGAAATGAAGTTGTTTAAGAGAAAAGCCCGGCCGGCAATGTTTGATTCTTTTCGCGTATGGCGCAAAGAAGCCAAACAGAGAGAAATTAGGAAGACGAAGAAAGAACAGAAAGAGAAAGGGTTGACTTTAATGGAGTCTGCTAGGCAGCTGCATGTCAACGAGACTGAGAAAGCAATGGAGATGGCGAATAGAAAATATAATTTGGCAATTGATAAATGTTACCCTGTATTGCCATCTTGTCCTACTAAGCCGATGGAGGATCATGAAAAGGATCCTCTGTTGTCTTACCTGTTGAATTCACCTCCACCGTATGCACAGGGTATTACAGTACCACAGTTACTACCTGTTGTACAGCCAGCTGCTGGTCAGCCTGGAATAGTTGCTCCACTTCCTTTGATTCCAGCTCCTGTCCTTCCCGTGGTTAATGTTCCTTCGGCACCCCCTCTTCCTGGGTCGCCTGTTCCGCCTTTGCCTGTCGTTTCGCAAACTGCTTTACCTGCTACTCCCACCCTTACTATTTCATCTGCTTCAGCTGCCCTGTCCCCGAACCCTGTGAACATTCTGACTCCCCTTTCCGTTCGTCGGAAAATAACCGACTCTGTAACTAATATCTTAACTCCTCTCTATAGGTCTTTAATTGGGACCCCCGTTTCTGACTCTATACAGAGACGTAGCCAGCTTCCTGGTCCTCAGGAACGAGACATGTTAGATTCGACAGCTCTTAGGTGGATGTCGAAAGCTGTGAAGTATGATGCACGAAGAGTGTTAGATACTTTTATGCAATGGAATGAACCAACTCAACGTTATGTTTTTGACGTGATGTGTTCTCTTGTGCGTGAAGAATGGGAAGATGATGACTTAGATTCCGTCCCCTCTGATATGATAAATATTCAACAGAAATTCGCTGCCGGAATGGTGATAGGTTCAGAAGTAAGAGGAGCGATAGAACTGATCTTAGCTTATAGAGATAATTCCCCTCTTCGAACGCCAAGGGACCCTGATGGTTCACCGACTACTAGGAAAAGACGAGGTCAATATCCGATGAGGGAAGTTCCACCGATATGGCGTGATACAGTTCAAGCTGATGCGAACTTGGGTATTTTAGCTGCTCCAGCACAATTCCAGAGAGTGTGGATACACATCCCTTGGAAACGGGCCGAAGTATTAGCAGTAAAACAAGCGTTGCCAGACCCACGTAAAAATCCTGCTGGTTATTACAAAGAGTTAACGCAGACAGTTCAAGCGTGCGTCATGAATTTGGCAGACATTGAAATGTTATTTGGTAATGTAGTGCCACAGCCTATATGGGCCAAGATTCAACAAGAGAACCACCCAGTCGCCTTAGGAGGTGATTGGCCAGCTATTGTAGCAGCAGATGCGCAACAAGTTGGCGGTGCTAAACCTGAACCTCTGATTGCTGCCTTACCTGGCAGAATAATTAATTTGATGAAAACGCTGATGCCAGCGTTACGAGTTAATTGGGATAAACTATCGGCATGCAAGCAAAAGAAGGACGAAAGCGTCTCTGACTTTTTCACTAGATTTGAAGAGACCTTCGTAGACCACAGTGGGCAAGATATGAGTACTGAGGGAGGCCAGAGATTGTTTGTCGACAAGTTCGTGTTTAATTTATTACCTGAGCTTAGTAACAAGTTAAAGGATTCTGAAAGTGCATGGGCAGTGTCGACGACAGCACAGATACTTGCAACTGCTCAGTATTACGAGAATAGAGAGAAAGAAGAGAAGGAAAAGTCAGAAAAGAAAACAAAAGATTTAAAGACTAAAGTTCTTTTGCAACAGGCGTATCCGCCTCGTTCGAATCAGTCAGATTCACAGCAGCGACCCCAGTTTCAGCAACAGCCACAATTCCAGCAAGGGACGTCCCAAAGATTTAATTATGGTTTTTCCCGACAACAGTTAGCATGGAATCAGTGTGCCTATTGTTAAAAGGAGGGTCATTATAAGAATGAGTGTCCGGTACTGCACGCACAGACTAGTGGTGTCCCAGCTCAGAGAGGTACTGTTGGGTTTATGCAAACTCCTAGAGGTAGAGGATGTGGTACAACGACACCACAGGCTGATCGCCAATCAAATTATTTCGATCAGCGAAATGCACAATCTGCGCAACCAGGTAGATCTCCACAGTACCATGTTGAAGATTATTATGAACATAATGAAGAGATTCAGAGAAGCGAGTACTAGGACAGCCGCAGGAAAAAAAGAGAGGGAGTAGTATCAGTTCCAGTTGATCAGAGTGGACCTTATGTCGCAGTAGTTACCTCAGGCGTGGTCGAACCGTTTCTGTTGGATACCGGTGCGGCAAAAAGTTCAATTATGCATGCAAAACTCCCTGGCGCACCTTTGTCTGGCTTAATGAACACTTCAGTAGGTTTCTCAGGCGCCCCTGTTCACAATCCTGTTTCTAGTCCTTTATCAATATCTGTTGGGCCATGCGAACTAGAAGCACCCCTTATCCTAACAACCGGTTGTAATGAGAATCTGCTTGGTTTAGATCTGTTGAAACTCCTGCATGCGACACTGTACTGTTCTCCTTCGGGAGTACAGCTCACATTAGGCAAAAGAGTCATCTCTCCAATGTATATGTCGATGGATAAGCTCCCACCGGAGCTGCGTTCTCTCCCTGATACTCTTTGGGCAACTGGTCCTAACGATGTAGGCCTCTTGGAAATTCCCCCTTATGTGGTAAGTCTGAAAGCGAATGTTAAATTCCCACGAATCCCACAGTATCGGATTTCGAATGAAGGTGAACGTGCACTCTTGCTGATTGTGAAAGACTTAATACAGAAAGATGTGATTGAGGAAACTAGAGGAAATGTCTGCAATAGTCCTGTTCTACCGATTTTGAAACGTACTGACCCGTCCAAACCTCCAATCTACAGATTTGTGATTGACCTCAGAGAAGTTAACAAAATAGTGATTCCGCAGTTTCCTGTGGTCCCAGATATCACTGCATTATTGACGTTGATTTCTGCCTCAGCCTCATGGTTTACAGTTATCGACTTGAAAAATGCCTTTTTCAGCATTCCGATAGCCGAGGAAAGTAGAGACATTTTTGGTTTCTCCTTAGGAGGTCGCAGTTTCAGATTCAAACGCGCTCCACAAGGTTATTGTGAGAGCCCTTCAATTTACAGCCAAGCATTGAAGAGTCAGTTAGATGCTCTTGTACTTCCTCCTGGTGTTGCTCTGATCCAATACGTAGACGATCTTTTACTGGCTGCTGATGACAAGGAAACTTGCAAAACAGCTACAATTTCTTTATTACGTCATTTGTCTGACTTGCATCACAAGGTGTCACCTTCTAAACTGCAATATTGTTGCCAAGAAGTGACCTACTTAGGTCATCTTTTGTCAAAGGAGGGAAGAAGGTTGACCCCAGAGAGAATCAAAGCAATTTCGCAGATGACTGTACCAAGTACAGAGAGAGAAGTACGTGCGTTTTTGGGTATTACGTCATACTGCAGGCAATGGATCCCAAATGTTTCTCTCATGGCAAAACCATTGGTAGCCCTGACTGGAAAAGGTGTTCCGAGCCCTTTGCCATGGTCTGATGAATGTCAACAGAGTTTTTCCGACTTACGCGATGCACTGTGCTCAGCTCCTGTGTTGGGTACTCCTGACTACAGTAAGCTGTTTACTTTATATGTCCATGAAAGAGAAGGTTGTGCGTTGAGTGTATTAACGCAACAATTTGGTGACAAACAGCGGCCTTGTGCATATTTCTCATCTACATTAGATCCGGTAGCCAGAGCATTGCCAAGTTGTTTGAGAGCTACAGCAGCAGCTGCAGTGTCTATCCGACAGTCTGCTGGACTAGTCATGAACAACATGTTAGTAGTCATGGTTCCACATGCTGTGGATACACTCATGAATCGAACGAAAACTCAGCACCTCACCAGTGCTAGACTATCAGGCTATGAGCTGACGCTTTTGGCAAGTCACATTCAGATTAAGCGATGCAACATATTGAATCCAGCAACGCTGTTGCCGACTACTCTAGAGTCGAGTGATTCAGAGCCCCATGATTGTTGTTTTAGAACTGAGGAAGAGACAAAAGGTCGGATTGATTTGAAAGATACTCCGTTACTAGATCCAGACGGCACTTTATATGTCGATGGGTCGTGTTTTAAACTACAGAATGGTGATGTGACGGCCGCGTATGCAGTTACGACTTTGAGTACGATTGTTGAGACTGCAAGATTAAGTCAGAATTCTGGCCAAGCTGCAGAATTAATTGCATTAACAAGAGCGTGTGTTTTAGCTGAGGGAAAGAGAGTGAATGTGTTTACTGATAGCCAATACGCCTTCGGAGTAGCACATAGTTTCGGACGTCTCTGGAGAGAAAGAGGTTTTCTCACGTCCCATGGGACTAAGATCCAACATGGACAGTTAGTCAGCGATCTATTGGAATCTCTGACCCTACCGAATGAAGTTGCGATTGTGAAGTGCAGTGCACATCGAAAGCTTACGGATGATGTTGGCTGTGGGAATGCGTTTGCTGATGAGGTCGCTAAAGAAACGGCCAAGAACATGACGAGCCGAATGTACGTTGCAACGTCTGCAAGATGGATTGCTGAGTCAGGGATGTGTGAGAACACGATTGAAAGTGTGAAGGCAATCCAGAATGAAGCAACTGAAAACGAGAAGAATGAATGGAAGGAGAAAACGGGTAAAATGGATTCAAGTGGATGTTGGGTTGATTTGTCTGAACAGCAACGTTGGATGTTACCTGATGCGTATGTGCTCGCAGTAGTCACGATGGCGCATGGAGCGGCGCACATCAGTTCGAAAGGGATCTGTAAAATGTTAGCTCCAGTATGGAAGAACGATGGAATTACTAAGTGTGCGGAAAGAGTGGTGAAAAACTGCATGATATGCCTGATGCATAATCCTGGCAAGGGAACCCCAACCCCAACTGGTCATTTTGCTCCCCCTTCTTGTCCCTTTGAAGTGATTCAGTTGGATTTTATCCACATGGACAGGTGTAACAATCTTAAATACGTCCTAGTGGTAGTCTGTGCCTTTTCAAGATGGATTGAGGCATATCCGTTAAAGGATAACACTGCTATGTCTACTGCCAAAATCCTCCTCAAAGAGTACTTCCCCAGGTATGGTATGCCACGGATTGTTTGGTCGGACAATGGAAGTGAGTTTGTAGGGAAAGTTATGAAGAGTGTGTGTACGGATCTGGGTATTAACCAAAAATTCCACAGTGCGAATCACCCACAGTCAGCGGGTTTGGTTGAAGGGTACAATGGCACCCTAAAGCTGAAACTTGCTAAAATTCAAGCTTCCACTGGTCTATCTTGGCCAGATGCACTGCCTTTAGCTCTATTGTCCACCAGAGCGACTGTACACTCTCGAGTAGGGCTTAGCCCATATGAGATTGTGTTCGGTCGTCCTGCTAATGTTTGGGGAGTCCCTAGGCCAAAGGAATTCAAACAGATTGAATACCCAATGTTGATTGATTATCTTTATGATCTGACTGCTAAATTAAGCCTTATTCATCAACAGGTATTCGAATCCTTGCCTAAACTGCCAGAGAGTCCAGGCCACACGCTGAAACCAGGCGACCAAGTTGTAGTACGGAATTTTGAACGAACTCGGAACCTCCAGCCAAGATTCGTGGGTCCGTTCCAGGTACTCCTCACAACAAGAACTGCTGTACACCTAGCTGGAAGGAAGAATTGGGTGCACGCTAGCCATACGAAGCGTGTCCCTCTCCCACTCCCCTATGATAACTGGGTTAGACAGGGATTTGGCATATCCGAGACAGAACCGGTTCCTAGGCACATCCCTTTCAGTGATGCAGAGTACATAACGGACCACCCACGAACTGAAACACAGAACTTTGACACCTCAGCAGGAACCGCTCCTTTGAATCTTGGACCAAGTGTTGTACAAAGTGAACATTTGTCACCTGTGGAGTCGAACATTTCCGCACCTGCAGACCAGCTATTTCAAGATCAGACAAGACCCGGAAAGTACAGATATAATCTACGTTCTCATGTTATGAACTAATGACATTGCATAATTACCTTTCTGTTTGAAAACTGTTTTGATCTTATTGCATTCCATTCAGTCAGGAAGTTTGCTCAAATTTTTATCTTTTTGTTTTTGTTGTTTCTCTCACCTTGCCGTCTGGGTTACCGTAGGGTCGTAACGTGTGCCTTGTTTTAATTTGCAGGGAATCAGACACAAGGTCGGTTTCTTCTGTCTATCTTGGGAACTCCCAGGGTAAACAGAGGCAAGTTTTTAACAGGTACAAACCATCCGTTGCGAACGGTTGTAGAAGATGGAGCTTCCTGAACTGCGACGGGTTAACGTCATAAATGTGCACAAGACAAAACTATATGACATATTATATAGCAAATGTTTTCTAATGCAATGTACTCTGACACTTCTAATTGTTTTAATAACTTTGGTAGGCGGAATTATTTTTGGTATTCAGTTGATCTTTACACCTGTTACATCTACAGTATCTCCCCATGTTCCTGTTTCTCCGACTGTTGTTTCTCTTCATTCTTTCCATCCTTTTCCTGCCCACGAGCAAGCTCGACGCTCTGAGTTTATAAATAACACTTTCATTCAGCTCTTGCACCAACATCAACTAGTGGTTAACACAACAAACTGCTGGGTGTGTGGCTTGATACCACATACCATGGACAAGGGCATCCCTTATCTGGTTCTGCCTTTTAGTTATAATGGATCATTCTGGGCATTTCAGACCATGTTCGCTTATGCCCTAGAGACCTATCCTCCACGACCTCCGCGTTCTACTAGGTATAACTCTGCTAATAGAGCCTTGGTAAAAGGAATCACTGACATGGTTAGAGATGTCAATAACACTCCGTTCATTCCCAAGGATGAATTGCGAGTTTACATGGGTTGGAATGTTACGGAATATGGCATTACTCTGGGTGAGAACAAACGTAAAAGCTCGACTCCGATCTGGGTCGTACCCCACCAAGGTCAGGTCTGTTTGCAAGGAAATGGGAGGAATCCGAAAGCTCGACTAGGGAAGAGTGACTGTATCGAAATATATGTTTTCCCGTCACAGTCTTCCCCTGCATTCTTAGCTGCTAAGGGTACCTATTTTGTTTGCCAAGACAGAGCATACACATGGCTGCCTGCTGACTTCTCAGGCTCATGTTATATCGCTCAACTGTTACCTCCGACATACACTGCTGCACCGGACTATCACAAAACTAGAGTTGTGAGAGGTGTTTTCAGTAAAGAAGATACTGCTGGCCAAGAAGCAGGAGACTTCTTCAAAGGTTTCCTTCCGTTCTGGGGGCCTATGGCCAACAGTAGAAACTTACGTCAACTAACACGGGTAGTTGAATCCACTATCACCGAAACTGCGGGTGCCCTTAGTAACCTGACAGCTGAGCTTCAAGCGGATTGCCTCATGACGTTACAGAACCGTATGGTTCTTGATGTGTTACTTGCAGATCGAGGTGGAGTATGTAAGATGATCCAATCGAGTTGCTGTGTTTTTATCCCAGATAATGCGCCAACGGTATACAAGGCCATCTCTAAGTTACACAAAATCTCTGACTCTATTCATGTAGAGGAAGGTGACTGGTCATTAATGGGATGGTTCTGGAGCCTGTTGTCTGCGTGGGGATGGAAGGTTCTGATAGTCACTGGTGTTGCGTTGGTATTTTTATTTTCGTGCTGTCTCATTGTTCAGTGTGGTCCTGCCTTATGTAATCTCTGCATTTCAACATGCGTAAGAAGACCACCTGTTTTTAGAGATACGCCACGGGATAGAGTAATGCTTCAACAACATATCAGTGACCTGATGAACATAGAAATGGACTCTGACATAGAGTAAGTTATTGCCTATGTAAGGGCAAAAGGACGGTCTGAGGTTCTGTAGCGATCCGAACCCGTGAAATCGGTATCGTAGTACTGACACGATTTCGGTACCAATGAACCGCAAATGATCCATTACATGCATGACAGTGTTTTCGCTACGCAACTATCATGAATTCACTGAGAAATAGGGCATTCTGTTGTAAAGTCATGCCATCCATTTTAGTTACGGCATCCATTTTGTTTCTTGCCCTCACATAGTCAATGAACGGGCGATGACCCCGGCAGAGTCACCTTGTTAAGGACACGTAAGCTCGAGCCCCGAGAAAGGCTGACGCTGCATGACTAGGCAGAATCAAGCTGCCTCCCTTGCCTGAGGACAGTCCTGCTATACTGGTTCTCGTGTCCGTTGTCCTGACTGAAAGGCCGAAGACGGTAGCCATGCCCGTTTATGATCCATAAACACCTCTTATCCTACTTTTCAATCCTTTGCACCTGGCTCTGCTCCTCTCCTTCTGGGCTTTTACAATGGGGAGGTTACGATTTTTATGATGGGGAGGATCGGGCAAAGAATGGAAAACTGACAAGGGGACCTGATCGAATACCGAAAACCTACGACTAATTATTGTTTGATGTCTATTTACTGTTCGTTTGGGATACCGGGTTGGGCATGAGAAATATTTGTGTAATGTTGCCTAAAGACATTTTTCGTGTATTTAAGGAACAACCCACTTAATACAATTCGAACAGTCTCGTAGATTCTGCCTCTGTGTGGTTCCTATGACTTCTGTGTCCCTGCAGTAAATAAACCTTGGTCTTTGACGCCACCATCGAGAAGCCCGTGTCTCTGTTTATTTGTGCACCGAGACAGGAGGAACTCAGGGGTCTTTGGGTGTTGTTTCCCTGACACCTCTGGACTCTTAAAAGTCCAGAACCTCAAATCCCCGCCTACGCCAGAACCATGGCAAAGGGCCACAGGGGGCATCGCAGCCTGAGCCACGACCGCCTTCCTTGCGGAAGGCGGCGCCCACAAGGGGTGCAGGCATGGGCCTTATTTGGGGAGGTGGAGTTGGCTGCACTGTTTTTTTGTGTTTTTTCCCCTTAACCCTGGCAGCAGGCGGCAGGCCTGGGTCCGGGTACGAGCTCCGGGAGCGTCGGCAGCGGTGGGGAAAGGTGCGCCGGGCAGTGTTTCGCTGCTCGGGTGTCCGGCGCAGCCAGAACCAGCTGACGTACTGGTGGTCCGATATCCTGGACCGGGAGAAGGACCTGCTGGACCTGCTAGGAGTGGAGGTCCCGGGTCTTGGTGAGTAGCTATTTAATTATTACTACTTTGTGTCTGTTCTTCTGCTCTGTGTTATATATTGTGAATATACTTTTTTTCTGACCAGCTGGAATGCCGCTGCTCACATACATTACAGGTAATTTACGTTTAAAAGTCTTCTGTGATTGTTATGACACTGGTGCTCTGCGCTACTAATCTTGTTATTTGCAACTTTGCGTTTGCGCTCGTTTTGCGTGATTATGCAAGAGTTTATTTTAGAAAACTTAAGTTAGGTAATGCTAGAGTGACCCTAGTCCTTCCTTTGTCCTGTCACTAAGAGATAGGGGTGGATTGATACTTAGGTTTAGCTACTTATTATAAATTTGTAATTTTTTAGTGGTCTGCGACGCCCCCTCTATTACGTCACGTGCTGCTGAGTGCTGCTAGTGCTTACCCCAGTCCTTAGTAGAACTTTTTGTAGTTTGTTCAACAATTTAGTGTATGCAAAAATACAGGCATATGTCCTCCATGTATGCATTTTTGAGGACTAAAAGAAGTGGAAATGCTTACTTAATGTACAATTGGCATGCCTGGAATAGCTGGGCTCGGTCAGGAGGTACGTACTACTTAGGCTTACTTAGTATTCTGGAATCAGAATGGAACACTGGATTAGTGTAGATAAATAATAACTAGTCGGCCCGCGAATCCCGAGATACTACTTGTCGACCAGATCAGATAGGTCAATTTTATTGCAATTGTTGTTTACACAAATGTTTTTTTGACAGTCTTATAAAAATATTGCATTTGTTTCACACCAATCATCAATGTTTGTCTCTTCCTTTCTTATATCTTTAAAGATCAGCACCCAGGGGAAAGAAGACGGTGGAAGAGTCGGCGGGAGCAGTTCCAGTCAGACAGGAGGACCAGAACGAGGGCTCTTCTGCTGGCCCCAGTAAGTCTTCCTGTTTTTAATATTAATTCTTATTCACTAACTTTTACTGCACCGTATTTTTTTCCCGAACTATTGGTTCCGTTTCCTAATGCTATTTTTTACCAACAATTACCCTTCGATCTAGATTATCTGTTTCTAGATTCTTGTTATCCCTGCCTTTCACTGCCTCTGCTATGACTCTCTGTACTACTACTATTAGTCTGTCTGTAGCTAAGCATGCCCAGTTGGCCACTCTTTATTTAAAAGGTTTTAAATAAAACTCATATTCACCAGTAGCTCAAGCCTTTGATGAGTCCAGTCCTTTGGGTTGTCCTCTTTTACTCCTTCTATTCTTCTTAATCTTTGAGGCTTTATTAATCTTGATTTGATGTTTTTCGACAATTTCCACCAACAAAATGCCCAACCAGATTTTACTATTTTGATAGGATAGGACATACTACTACTGTTGTAGGGATTTTCCACATACAGAACATTGCACAAGAAAATAGGATGTTGGTGATGGGAGGTTGGACCTTCCTCAAACTCACACCTCAATCAGAACAGAACCCACCACAATCCCCTGCCCGACTAGTTATAATAGTGTTTTATTACTATTAGCTCTCCGATACCACCAAGATACCCAATGAGTAGACAACCTAGAACATAACACTCCCGACCTCTCAGTCGTGGAAGCAATGCGCATGCACAGTTTGCACACCCTTCCTTTCGCTCACTCACTCGTGTAAGTCCATCCACACCAAATACCACTGAGTCCAAGGGGAAACCTGACCGGAAGGAGTTGGCAGGCAAGGCCCGGTGCCGGAAACTGGAGGCCATACAGACCGAATATCGTTGGCTGGTGGTCCTGGAAGAGGAGGATGCGTCAGCAGCTGCAGCCTCCTCCAATGCCCCAGTTCGCAGCCACCGCCCTCCAGTGGTATGGCGCCACCGTCAGGCAGCCGCCCACCGCTGCCCCTCCATCAGTGCTGCCCCCCCGTGGATGCAACTGCCGCACATTGAAGCGCTGTGCTGCCGGCCTGGAGGAGCAAGTTCATGTCCTTCTGAAAAAAGCCCACTGAACTTAGACCCTGTTATTATTGCCCCTTTTTTAATTATTCTTGGGGTGGGTGGGATCCGGGCATTGGGTTTTCTCTTTTGGACAATTGGACATTTTCTTTACGGACATTGGTAGGGGTTAGGGAGAGGGGTGGGTCAGGTGTGGGATTTTTTTTACATAGTTTCTTTTTGTTAGGGTGTTAAATAATATATTTCTACTTAAGTTTACATACGATGTTGTTAATGTTTTCTGGGTGGGGTTACTGTTTTACATCACACTGTATCCTTCTTTCCTTGCTGGTGCAGGGCCGCCCACAGCCAGTGTTTGATTTTAATAATTGGATGACTTTGTAAGACAGAAACAGATAGATGCGGCACCCCTCAGTGAGTGACTTGTCCTACTAGTACTGTCAGTCTCTTCTACTCTAGGCACTCTGCAGCTGGACTCAAAGGGGTGTGTGAAATTGAATTAATAAAAACATGTCCATTATTAATTATGCCTCCCCCAAACTTCTCTTATGTTTGCTTGATGTTTATCTTAGGCACAGCAATGGCTGCAAGGTGATGATGGTTTTCTTTCCTAACATGCCATGGTTCGAGGAGTAGTAGAATGAAGTACAGTACATAACTTACTCCCAAACATCAATATTCCCAAATACAACAAAACATAATGGTGGTGGAAATAGCCT
Source organism: Triturus cristatus (assembly GCF_964204655.1). Taxonomy (NCBI): domain Eukaryota; kingdom Metazoa; phylum Chordata; class Amphibia; order Caudata; family Salamandridae; genus Triturus; species Triturus cristatus. The sequence goes on from NC_140581.1 coordinate 400,849,463, forward strand.
AGTAGTACACATAAACTCTTGTTGTGTTGAGTCACTTGACTAGGCCTACAGTACACTGGACACAAGCGTAACTGTTAGTGCTGTGTAGGAGGATGACAACGAATTAAATCCTTTAATCCAATCAATGCCGGGAATTAATGCTGATGTATTAGCCGGTTCCTTTGGTAAACAAATTACCTCACAAATATACTGCTCATGGGTGGGCAAGCAGAAGAAGATCCCCGCCCTGCCTTGAAATTGAAGTAATGTTGCTTTTGCCACATCGGCCCCAGCAAGCGTGTGATAAATTATTGGTGTATATTTAATGTAGTCATACCTCAATAAGTCACACAGCCCGGGGGAAGAGGGTTAGGGTTTGTTGAATGGTTGGGAAGGGGGTTTTGAGGAAAGGTTTGAGAAAGAAAAACAGTATGCATGGACAAACATCAAACGACAGAATCTTTGTAGACTACCATATCCATATCAATATGTTAAGGGAGAAAAAGGAAATGCATGCATGATGATTGATGATAAGGAGAGACCTGGATTACATACAGTTTGTGTTCAGTGTTACCGGGCTTACTTTTACAGACAGCAAAGAAAATTTTAAAATATCTGTAGGGTTGAATTATAGACAGAGAGCAAACCTAATGATAATAATAGTAATAACAACAAGAACACACTGTTGTAATGATTGTGTACAAAAAAATGAATCAAATTATTTAAAAGATGTATAAAGTTGATACTGTTACTGTGTTATCCTGGTCAAATGGTGAGTTGAATCTCGGCATTCCTCTTGGTCCTCCATTCCATGGATGCTCCATCCATCAATCTTGGGTGACGCCACTGCCTGCCTGGCAGATGTAGATTCATTGGTAAGGTAAGTGTGCATTGTTTTCCCAAGTATAGCACAGGGTAAGGCCCGGCCTGTAATTGTAGATGCAAAAACAAAAGGGATGTTGAGATTGAAACCAAGTTGAAAAAAATGGTGTAGTGCAACAAGAACACTTTCCGGGGCGGCATGGATGCATCATCTCTACTCTAGTCTGTTTCCAGCATTAACCTTCCACACCAACAAGACAGAGCAGGCCCACGGTGATGGCACCCTTTGCACATCCTCCATTTAGCGTACATTTTTTGAAAGAGTTGGACAAAGCACATATCCAGCAACATAGCATTTCACAATTTACCGCAGTCATACGACTGCTACACTTGACTCCACCGCTACACAGACATTTAGATCTGCTGTGGTTGTTGTTTGCTTGTTTACCTTATGTGCCACTCATGAAACAGCCTGACTTATTCCATCAATCCCCTCCGATTCGTATACTGAGTGACTGTGAAGATACTATATCACTGTGGTCATCATGATGGTGTTGTTCAAATCAGTCTGGGTATACCGAGTGAGTCCCCTTCCTATATTTAAAATGCAATGTATCGGCCTGCAGTAGAAGTACAAATTTGGTATTACAAATACACGAAGGGAAAAGGGACTTGAGTTACTTTTAGTTTGTAGATTATTACATGAAGTACACAATGAAGTAACTTCATGCACAACAAACGACAACAAAATCACTCAGTCAGCGTCCAATGCATGGCATCATTCAGTACCTGTTCCTTCTCATCTTCAGTTAATGGGCAGTCTCTCTCGGATCACAAAGGAGGATAGCTATAGTAGTCATCATCAATCATGTTCCACTTATTTTGGAAGGACTTGGAAATATTTATTCTTTTTTTTTCTATTTTGCATCATCCAATCATCATCTGACATCTGGCAATGGATTTAGGGAGATTCAGGAGGATGGAGGAGCAGGATTTTGAGGAGTGTATTGTGATATGCAGCCAGCCAAAACTTGTATATGGCAATAAAACAATTAGAAGACGGTGGTGATGTATTTGTTGTGATTCAAAGTTTCTAACCAGAAAGACAGATACACCAATAAAAGAAAATAAGTGAGGAAGACCTTAAGAAATGGAAGTGCAAGCCTAATTGTCAGGGAAGTATAGCTCATCCTCAAACTCTGGGGATTCAACCAGAAGTAGGTAATCATCATCTAACACACCAGTTCCGTCACCTGAGCCGCTGTCTTCATCTTCCTCCCTTGATTCATGTATTTTGTAATTCGGTGGTATAAAGTGCTGATTCATTTTGATCATTGTTAACCTCTCCACGTTTTTGGGTGAGAGACTGGTCCTTCTCACTGTTACAATGGAACCAGCAGCACTGAAAACACGTTCCGAAGAGACACTTGCGACAGGGCAAGCCAGATAGTTTAGCACCAGCCTGCTGAGCACTGGCCATTGGGCCCTTTTCCCATACCAATACCTCAATGGGTTTTGATCAATGTACACCTCTGTTGGGTCATCCAGATAGGCCCGGAACATCCGCTCAATGTTCAGGGGTGCAAAACGTTTTTCGGGCTCTTTTCTTGTTGCATCAGCACTGGACTTACCAATGCCTTGCTGTAAATACCAGTCCTGTAACGATTTTACTGGGCCTGAAGATACAGTTCTTGCTGTTGTAGATAGTGTTGATGAGTGTTCTGAGGAAAACGCACTGCCCTCAGGCTCCCACGTTGAACTGGATGCCGGATGCCGTGCTGCAGTACTTGTTGTGGGTTTATCTAGCGGGCTTTTAATTGGCAGCCGTTAATTTTCCAACTTACTTGCTGACTCAGCTATCCACGTTTTGTACCGGGCAACATCCATTTCTGAAAAAGGAATTAATGTCTTCAGTGCCCATTTTGTCCGTGGATCCAGAATTGTGGCACAAATGTAATGTTTTTGTGACAAAATCTTATTTTGCACCCTTGTATTGTCAGCTAAGCGACGAGCTAAGCTCTCCACCAACTCATATGCTTCTTTTTTTTCCTCTACATCTTTGTATGCTTCAGACACCTCCTTCAGCTGATGCTCTAGCATTTGCAACAATGGGATAGCTTGGCCCATAGTACAGTCCTCCTTGCTGACTTCACGTGTGAAGACCTCGAAAGGAAGAAGCATCTCAGTCAGGCATTTAACTAGGCACCATTGGTCCATCTGAAGTCTTATGCCTTTCACAGTAGCATCCCCTCTTCGCATGACATATTCACTGATTGGCCTGTACTGCTCAAACAGACGGTCAAGCATGTAATAAGTTGAGTTCCAACGTGTTGCCACCTCCTGGACGAGTGCTTTGACTGGCATTCTATAGTCACGTTGAATGATCCTCAGCTGCTTCCGAGCTTTAAAAGAATGGCTGAAATGAGTGCATATTCTTCTGCAGATGGTCAATAAGTTGCTGACTATGGCTTCTTTTTTCAGAAAGTCTTGAACAATAATGTTAATGCAGTGCGCCAAACACGGAACCCTGAAATAGGAACCAGGCTCCATGGCCTTAAGTACATTACTGCCATTATCCGTGGAAACAAAACCAATCTTAAGCCCTCCTGGGCGTAGCCATTCAAAAACCTTGCTCTGAAACTCTTCCAATATGTTTACAGCAATATGAGATTTCTCCATGGCAAACATGGATACAGTTGCATATTTTCGAGTAGCTTTAAAAATCTCAGCTGCGTCAACAGCACCTTCAGATAGCTTATCTCTATGCTCTAACCCCCACAAATGAGACCCAGTGTGCCGTGATGCACATGTAATCAGTGGCTTGGCAACAGGTCCACATGTCTGTTGTTAGGTGGATATTGTGAACAGCACTCTGCTGCAAAGCTTGTCCAACCAATTTCAGCACATCATGATGTAGTGCTGGAACAGAAACTCTTGCGAAATAGGACCGGCTGGGAACCTTCCATTTAGGGCAGATGGTTGACACAAATTCAAGGAAACCCACCCCTTCCACAAATGAAAAAGGGAGAAGGTCCAGCGCTAACATTTTAGCCAGCTTCGCATTGTACAACCGTGCCGTTGGATGGTTGCGTTGGTACTGCCCCTCCAACCTAAGCATGCTGTCAATGGTGTTCTGGATTATTTTCCTTTGTGGTGCAGTTTTCTATAACCCAGTTAGGCTCAACGAGGCACTTTGTTTCATAATCATTGCAGTACTACTTGGTCGCCTTGGTGTCTCAGCCTGACTCAGAGTCTTACTGCGGTGCCACTGAGATGTTGCTAAGGAGGATGTGGGCGGTACTACTACACTACTGGGGACAGGGCTAGAATTGTCTCCCTCTTGTTCACCTTCCACCGCGATAATTTCGTCCCCTGATTCTTCATGCCCAACAACAATGGGTTGAGTTTTACTTTGTTCTAAGCGAAGTAGGTGAGCCTCCCACACGATAGTGTAGTGTATTTTGAGATGACTTGTTTGGCCTCCGGTACCATAGTTTGCACCAAGCTTAACCCGCCTAACAGCATGTCGACAAATTGAGCATATAGCAATGTTCTCTTCCTTACTGCTAACCGAAAAGAAGTCCCAAACTGGGGAGGAGAACTTTCTGGTGCTGCTGGATGTGCCACTTTCAATAGAAGATGAACTGGATGGTGTGCTTGGAATGTTGACTCAGAGCAGCTACACTGTGACTTCTACCACTACCTACTGAGGTGGTGGTTGAGCTGGATGTAGGTCCCTGCTTTCCTTTACAAATGAAAATATGGAAGCTGGAGGTCGTGGTGGTGTTACCTGTGTTGGTGGTATCCGTGCTACATCCCTTGCAGCCATTTTGGATAGGGTAATAATGTTGGTCTCCATATCCTTTGGGCCGGGAGTGATGTCTGTGATGATTGGCTCGTCATCATCATCATCCCCCTCTTGTACATACACCTCCATAACTCTAAGGCTTTCTGGAACCTTCCTTTTCACTAGCCTTGTCTTGTGGTGTGCATTAGGCCTGGGCCAAAAATCCGTTCCGCTCGTGGAAATTGCGATAATTTGACATTTTCGCGTTCCGCGGAGAGCGTGAAAATGTCAAAATTTGCGCAATCCGCATTTTACCGGAATTTTTTTGCTTGCTCGCGCTGTAAAATAATACATACTCGCGTGCGCGCGATCGCCTTACCTGAATCCCCGCGTTCGCCGACAAGATTTCCCGATCCGGTCGCGTTCTCCACAAGATATTGTATAGTGTAGCTATTTGTGAGACTTTGGCAACAAGGGCTATGGTATACTACTTACTGTGTACAGTATACACACACTACACTCTCAGAAAGGATAGGAAAGAATAAGAACAACCACAAAAATACAAATGTAATGGAAGGGAGCAGCTGCTGGCAAAGGGGATGGATGGAAGAAGTAAGCCAATAGGAAAACCATGCAGGCCCATATTAACTCCCACCAGAAAAGGCCACAAGCCACATGGACACTCACAAGCAACCAGCAGGAGGCCTGGGAAACAAAGAACTGCTAAAAGGCCTATAAAAGAAGCCAGGCAAAAGATGCATGCTAAACCACACTGCTCAGCCTTTTTAATGCAATAAAATGCAAAAACGAAAATCCACAGGGCAAAACAAGGTCTGCAGGGTGCACACCAACACGCCACGCACACACAAAAAAGGCATTTCTTTAACACACCTCCAAAAACAGAAATACTCCCCAAAAACACATTTTCCAACTCAATCCAATGCCATCCATGCCCTAAATGATGTTTGAAAAACATTCAACACACACAAAAGGAACAGTTGCTTCATCATGCACCCACCCATGACTAGCTCTGGGCCTACTGGCTACCCCAACAATTTAAAAAAAAGAATGATAAGTACCAAAATTGTAATTGCAGCAACTGCAATGCCCCCAATCAAACAGACACAACACCAACTTACTTGTAAAATGTCAAATTCAAAAGTCCTCAAATCCAACGATAATGATGCAGCAGACACAAAGAGTGATCCTTCCAGCTGAAATCCAAAGGCAGAATGAACAGGAGATGGACAAAGCACTGGGAGGAGCCTGATGGGCAGGAACAGGAAGTTGGAGACTCTGTGGCACTTCCTCCCTCTCCCCCCCAAAAGTTTTTTTTAAAAAAAAATACTCCTTGCACAAAAAAGAGTTTTTTCCATCCAAATCATCATTTAGAGAAGGTTTGATGCAGCTATAGTTAATATCCTTCTCCAAATCAAAAATTTGGCGTGTTCGCGATCGCGACCTTCACCACACTTCTGCCGGATGACGATGGCGCGTCCAAAATGACGTGTTCGCGATCTCATGGTCTTTGTCGCTGTAGAGATTGCCGTGTTTGCGACCTCACGCTCTCTCTCGCTGTGGAAAATTACGTGTTTGCGATCGCAGACTCTCGCGGTGTCTGATGCCGAGGAGAATGACGTGATCACGATCGCGAACTCTCACGGGATAGCGTGACCGGCTATCAACATCTCGTGGCGCACACGAACGGATTGGAAAACTCGTCAGCGAATGCAGGGATCCCGGTAAGGCAATAGCGCGCGAGAACGCATTTTCAAAGCACGAACATGAAAAAAAATCTTCACACCGCGCCAAATAGAGGAAATTTTGGCATTTTCGCGCTCTCAGCGGAACGCAAACATGTCAAAATATCGCAATTCCGCGAGCGGAACGGAATTTGACGCACACCCTTAGTTAGATCTCCCAGCAGAGGAGTTTTGGGGCTGCGGGTGAAGCCATTGAATGCCCTGAGACTTCTTAACAGGAGGCAAGTGCAGACAGGCCCTTGGAGAATCTTCTCAAGCAGGATACCAAAGCAAAAGTCCAGTCCTTAGCCACCCCAAGACAGAAGCAACAACTGCAGGCTAATCCAGCAAAGGGGCAGTACTCGTCCTGACAGCTCTCCATCTCTTCCTCTTGGCAGAGTTTACTCTTGATACAGAAGTGTTCTAAAAGTGTGGGGTTTTGGGTCCAATACTAATACCCTGTTTAGCCTTTGAAGTAGGCATTCTTCAAGGGATTGGCTTTGTAGTGCACAGGTTCTTCTCCTGCCTGGTCTTGGCTCCAGACACTCTCCATGACAGTGAAGACAGTATTGTGAGAGGCCAGGCACAGGCCTATTCAGGTGTATGTGACAACTCCTCCCACCACTCTAGCGCAGGAAGGCCCATTAGCCTGGTGATGGTGATGGGTATGCAGGTAAACCTCAACTCCATTTGTGTGACTGTCTAGAGTGAATGCACAAAAAGACCCCTACCAGTCTAAACCAGATATTGATTTCACAGGCAGCCAGAGTCACAGGATGGTTAGACAAGAACATGTCCACTTTCTAAAAGTGGCATTTTCAAAGACACAATTTAAAAATCATCTTCACTAAAAGATGTATTTTTAAATCCTGAGCTCAAGGAGTTCAAACTCCAAATGTCTAGGTGTTCCCAATGGAAACATGGGCAGCTCCAACTATAGCCTATGGGAGAGCTATTCATGGCAATAGTGAAAAACAAAATTGGAAGTATTTCACTATTAGGACTTGTAAAACATGCCAGTGTCCTACTTTTCAAATACACTGCACCCTGCCCATGGGGGTATCTGCAGTCTACCTCAGGGGTCCTTTACCTGTAGTAAAAGGGAAGGTTAGGGGCTGGCAAGTGGGTGCACTTGCCAGGTCGATACAGAAGTTTAAAACTGCAGCGGCAGGTCTGATACATGGTTGCAGGGCACAATCAGTGCTGCAGGCCCACTAGTCCACCGGATTGACTTCGGCTGCACTACGTTCCCTTACGCTCTACTCAGGTCGACTCCGGATTGACACCGGGCCACAAATTCTACTGCTCACATTACAGTCCTGATGATGATCTTTATTTAACAAGATCAAAACGCCGTCGACCTCACAACCAGAACTCCTCCATTATAATTAAATAGATTGGAGTTCTGTAGTTTGTTTTCAATGCGATGTAAAGCTTTTAATGTCACCAAGCACTTTTTCACTTCACGCACTTGCACTTTTTAGTGTGAGCACCAGAACTGTTACTGTTGCATTTTGAATGACACTCTATTTATGCCACTAATAAATGTGATGTCATTTCGTACCTTGTGTCCCTGCATACATTGCTTAATGAGTCCCGCCTGGACTCCCTTTGAAAGTGTTTCTGTTGATTAATACAGCACCTAGTAATAGTAGCCCAGGCTACAGGAGGAACTGTGAGGCCTTACTGAGACCACTGTTCCTCTCAACCAAGCAGGCCCACTAGTAGCATTTGATTTACAGGCCCTGGGCACACACAGTGCACTTTTCTAGGGACTTGCTAGTAAACCAAATATACCAATCATGGATAACCAGTAATGATCACAATTTACATAAGGAGTACTTGCACTTTATCACTGATCAGAGGTGGAAAGGTGAGCAGAGTTCTACAATTAGCAAAAACGAAATGCAGCAGACAGTCAAAAACAGGAGGTTAGAAGAAAAAAGACAGCAAAACAAACCAAAGATGCCAGGTTTAGCATACCCATTTTATATGTACCAGCTGAGTAGTCGAAGGAGGCCTCAAAGGAGATCCAGCACATATCACTTTTTTCTGATAGTCCGCACGCTAGGAAAAGTGAACATTTATTGTATTTATTGTCAGAGTTGACACCTTAATTTAATTATTTAATTAAGAGGTTTTCTCAGTGCTATCGGTTTCTCAACACCGTTGGTATCTGAGTGAGAGTTGTTGGTCGCTTGGACTGATGGGTGTAACTTAGGCCGTTCGCATTTCCATTTGGCGTGACACACCCGGTCTGCTTAGACCTGTGGAGATTAGGTGTAACTTGTGTTTGGCCAAGAGGGGCATGTGGTTCGTGAGTTATTCCCTTTTTTTCACAAACTATTGTAATTTTCTTTGTCCTGGAACTGATATTGACAGACTATAAGGCTCACTTAGTCCTGTGCACTGTGCAGAGCTTCCCTGGTCACAGGATAGCACAAACTAGAAGCACGCTAAGGGATTTTTTGGGTTAAAGTCATCATTTTTCTTTGTCAGGTTTATTATTGTTGAGATTAATGTAGGGTATATGTGTGATGTTGTGGTGGTGTTAATTAATGCAAACTGTGTTTTGTCTTAAGTATTGTGTTCTTGTCAATGACTCAATGTTTCATATGAGGATGCGGAAATTTCACAAATGTTATTTGATGCCAGGAGTCAATATAGTGCAGATACAATTTTTTTGACAAATTGCACTTTTGCTAAGTCGCACTCCTTCATATGTGTGTTACTGAAATGTTCATGTTGAATTGTTGATGCATCTGTTCATAGCACTGAGCTCGTAGTTACATAATAAGAAGCAGTAACCTCCGTGTATATTTTCCCCATGATTAAATCAAAACCAAACATTCCCTAAAAAAAGAAGATAGGGTATCTTGTCCAGCAAAACCCCCAAAATGATCATTAAAGCACACGGAAACCAGGATCCCCACACAGACTAAAAAACATAATATGTTTTGCCAAGTATGACATGCACATATGAAGGCACACACAATTTCCTGGCCAAAGAAGGGAACTTTGAACACTAACATACTTGAACACATGAAAACATACATACAAACCAAATGCACAGGTCAAAAGAAAGATAAGAGAGAGGCATTATTAGAACTATTGGCCATCTTCAAGAAAGCCCAGATTGACAGTCCTGCACTGCTGATAGCACACAAGGTGTCAGCACCCACCATATGCAGGTATGGAGGTGCTCTCCCCCACCTTCCCCACACTACGATACTCCAATCCACCCATTGAAGAAGTCGGCAGGCCCCCCTCCGAACAAAGAGCAGTCAGGCACAGGCATGGGAGACTAATAGGCCAGCAGGTCCAGGCAGTCACAGAACAACCCCAGTCTGGTGCAAGGGCTCCCAGAAGTTCAACCCCCTTGTCCGTCATGCTGGACATATAGAAACCCAGTACAGAGAACACACACTGTCACTGTTTAAGGTGAATACACATGAGTGACAGGGAGATTTGTGGCAGTTTTAGAAAGTGATACAGCTAGCAGGATTGAGGAAGGGGGCGCCAGTCCCCCAAGATCTGATGATGAGGGTGGAGCTTCAGGACTTGCTCAGATAGCTGAGGAAACAATAGAGAGCAAATATGAGGGCAAAGCCCAATCAAAAAGAACAGCGCGTAGCTCAGAGTTAAAGAGGCAACCTGGACAGGATGTGGAAGAAAGGCATGAGCTATGGAGGGAAAAAGAAAGAGGTCACACCCAGGAAGTTCAGCGAGAAAACAGAGCAGCGCTCCCCCCCCCCCCCCAGGAGAGTGGGGGTAGGTACAGGGCACAGATTGGGAAAGACTCAGAGGTAGAATTAGATGAGACGCTTCTGGCAGGGATCCAAGCCTCATCAAATTTTCCCACATAGGAGAGGGGCTGACAGAGAAAAAGGAGACCAAGTTAGTTTGGTGCTGACCCAACCAAGACACAGGAAAAACAGGATGACACATCTATGAACGCATGCAGAGAGTAGCGATGAAGCTTACGCTGCTCCACCTGAACGCACAGGATAGATAGATTGACCACAAGGGAGATACTGGCCAGAGAGGAAGGCGAGACCTATGCGAGGCCTTTCTGCCACCTACTAGCCCACTGAACCACGGGAAAAGACCAGCATGAAAGACCTTGCCTGAAGGAGGGATCTTTTTAACCAGAGGACATGGACATATCAGACGATCGCATACAGCATGGAGGAGAAGATCCATTGTGGAACTTCCCCTACATTGAGGAGAAACCAGTACAGTTAGCCAAAGTACAAATCGACCAACTGCTACAGAAGGGCACGTCAGGGACCATCTATGTGCCGTTGGCTCAAATGGAGAAGGAAGGCATAAATAGAAAGTTACCACCATTGCTGGATGGAGCGTGGAAATGGATCTCATGCTTTGAGAAGAACACCATGGGACAAATCCTAGCTATAGGTGATATCAAAAGTCTGGTAAGTAGTCTCATTGGTGATTAGACTAACATGGTGTTCGCCCGAGCTCGCGTCCCAGCAATTACGCTGATGAACACAGAGCATGACGGGGCTGCATTCAATATATACAGGCACCGAATATATGGTCCTGAGGAATATGTTGCCTGACCTCCCTGAAGTAGGAGGACTAATGACAGAGACTATAAAGCCATGGGAGACAATAACCGATTTTCTGCATAGGGTGAAGGAATGATGGGGACAAGAGACGGGACAGCCATGGACTGATACAGTCCCATAGGTCGCATTCTTTTACAATATTCTCAAAAAGGTGCTGACCACGAGATATAAAGTGGATTGGACAGCGTGGATGGCTTAGACACCAAGCTGTGGTGGTGGATACAAGCCCATATATTGCATTACCAAAAAAAGAAGCAAGAGAAGGATAGAGAAAAACAGTGTGGGATTCAAGTCAGTATATGAAGTTAGCATAACGTAGCTTGGTCTGTATCCCTACTCCATAAACAACGAGAACTGTTTCATAAGATGGCCCACTCATTCTCCGTGTCTTGCATGATAGAAAGGGCCGAAAAGCCATACTACGGCCATCTTGGATTATGACCAGTTGTGCCTCAGATCACGTGGTTCTCTCTGAACCCCGTCTGTGTGATTTAGCTCGTACCAGCCTAGAGACAGGGTGAATTGTATTTGCGACTAAGGCCCAAGGTCACATCTGCAGTAGGGAGTATCAAGAGAAATTCCTCTGGGCCCGAAACGAAAGGGAGTCACCCCGCCGACCTTCTCTGCAGAGATAGTAACCTTATGTGTGCAGACGGTATGAGCTCATTTAGGAGCTCTAGGGCTAACTGGTGTTTTTCCACTTGCAATGCTTTGTATGCTGAATCTGTTATGTATATAAGTGTGATTCTGTCAAGGGGCCAGCAGTCTTCCTCGGTGCACCTGATGGGTGAGGATCGATGAGGCTCCTCTATGTAGAGTTCGGTGTGGCCAATAAATGCTTGAACCTTCTACGTTGCCAACTGCTTAATATTCACTTGATATTGCGGGCCACTGGTAAGTGTGGCCCTTTGGATTACTATTTAGATTACTACAGTTGGCGACCACGAAGGGACCCCGCGATAGGGTCTTTCCTCCCCGTATTCGGGTGGCAGGATCGAGGGTGACTTGGCCGGGTGGGCGGAGGGGAGTTCACGTCCACTCCGTGCGCCCGATCGGGGTGCCCTCCGCTGCTAGTCGCCCTTCACCGGGGTCCTACGGGCTGAAACCCAGGAACTGACCGTGTTGGTCATAAGAAGTTGGCAGCGGAGAACGAACATTCGTACCTGGGTGCACCCGGTGAGTAATTTGTTTGTATTGTATTGTATTGTAAATAAATGTATAGGGCGCACAGCTACCCACAATGGGGTCTCCCGACGCCAAAGATGTAAAAGGTCAGCCTGAGATAGCTGGTTATTGAGAGAAGAGCCAAGTTTTCAGGTCCATACGGAATTGTGTAAAATTAGGTTGCAATTTTAAAGAAACAGGGAGAGAGTTCCAAAGCTTAGGAGCAAGGTGAGAGAAGGAGCGACCGCCCATTCTAACCAGTCTAAATCTAGGGATCACGTAATTGCCCTGGGAAGCTGATCTAAGGGACCGGGAAAGGGCATAGGGATAAACAAGTGAACGCAGGTACAGAGGAGCCAGGCCTTGTTTGATTTTGAACATGAAGCAGAGAGCCTTGAATTTAATACGGCTCTCTATACGCAGCCAATGTAAGTCCCGCAGACAGGGAGAGATGGAAGATCTTCTAGGGACCTTACAAAGGAGCCGGGCGGCGGAATTTTGTACCAACTGGAGCTTTTTTCGTACCTCCTGACTACAGCCCAGATAGAGTACATTACCATAGTCAAGTCGGGAGGTAACAAGTGCTTGGACCACAGTACGTCTGGTTGAAACAGGAAGCAGCCAGAGAATTTTTCGAAGCCACCTTAAGATGGTAAAACAGGTGGCTGATATACTGACCGCTTGCTGACGCATAGATAGAGAGTCGTCCAGCAAGAAGCCCAGATTGCGTACATGCGTAGCCGGTTGGGGTAGCGGGCCCATGACCAGAGGCCAGTGATTCGGGCCCCATAAATGTTTATCCTTGCCCAGTATAACTACCTCGGTTTTATCGCCGTTGAGTTTTAATAGATTCACCTGCATTCATTCTGCCACACGACCAAGTCCCACCTGTAGTGTTGACAAGGAGCACTCCTTGTTTGAAGATAGAGAAAAAATAATCTGCGTGTCGTCCGCATAAGAATAGAGAGATAGTCCCGCATCCTCCACAATCGAGGCCAGGGGTCGCACGTAGATGTTAAAAAGCATAGGGCTCAACGTGGACCCCTGGGGAACCCCATAAGCAGATACACGGATAGAGGAGGAGCCGCTTGGTGAGCAGACCTGAAATGAAGCATGTTTGAAGCATGCGCTGTTGAGCGGTGCATTTGTTTGAAGCACGCGCTATTAAAGCGGTGCATTTGGAACAGCTAACTGTATTTGATTTGAGGGGTCGTGGGTACCCTAGGAGAATTACGGAGGTCTTGCAGGGTGGTCCGGTAGGGACTGACTGTAGAGACTCCGCGGACCTTTTTGTGATTTTGAGATACTGATCAGATGCCTAGTTGTTACTTGTGAGTAATGCACGGCCGGATTGCACTCGGAAAAGCCTGTGGCTGTAACTGGGTAGCCATGAGACATATCTGAAGTACGGCTTGGACTACATCGGAACAGTCTCAGTGGTGAACCAGAGAGGTCCGTAGTTCAGTTCGTGGTTACCCTTGTCTGACAGCCTCTTGCCAGTCTGTTGGGAGACTGCTTGTTGTGATTCTGTTGGTCCCTTTTGAATAATTCTCCACGAACGGGAGTCGACGGGCTCGGTTCGTTTGTTTGGATGCATCAAGTTTGAATAGGTTGAACTGCAGAGAATAATGTCGACATACATGTTATCTGTGATATAAAGTCTGTTGTATGTTATTTGTGTCCGTCTACTAACCAATATGTCGTGTTTCAGCAAATTGAATTGTTTTGGTTGTTGTTGCCGGACCAGCGACTCTCGTTTGGCTGAGAGTCAGCCCGCCCCTCCAGAGGGCAGCCCTAGCCATTTCATGTATGTGAAGCATGGAATTGCCCCCATATTGTTCAACACCTTATGGCATAAGTATACTAAAGGTAATGAGGAGTTGCAGTGGCCAAAGACTGGTTCATTTGATGAAAAGAAAATTGCCTTTTTACAGGAACAACTATTTTCTAGGCACAGTAGGCAATCTATGTTTGATGCCTTAAAACGCCTGGCAGAAAGAAGCCAAACAGAGATGGATGAGGGGTGAGAAACTAGCGAGAGCTAAGGCTGGGCAGACCATAACTCAGAAAGCTGTAGCCTATGACAGAGCGAGGGTAGAGAAAGGAATCGATTGTATGAATTGGGAGTTTAGATTGAAGGTCGATAAAAGTTATGTGGCACAACCGAATGCTGAGGATGAAATAGAAGACTTGTTTGACATGCGGCCACCGCCCCCTTATGTCTCGCAACGGTTATATCTGGAGGTATCAGCAGCTATTGTATCGGCTGGGGCAGGGACAGTCGCCCCTACGCCGGCTCTAGTTGCCTCCACAGCAACGCCGGTTGCATCGGCGCCTCAGCCTCCCTCCCTCGCGCCTGTCACCGATCTCTCTCGGCTGTCTTCTTCTGTCTTGGAAGTTATGGCTTTATTGCCCAATTTGTTGTCAGCCGCAGCAGCTGAAGCTCCCCAGTTGTCACCAGGGGCCATACAGTCTCCCTCTGCCTTGACCTCCTCTTCCGCGAGTGCAACTCCTTTTGCAGCTGTTTCAACCCCAGTACATCCGGCCGGTTCATTAGATGGTAAGAAGCTGTTCACTCCATCAGCTCTAGGAAACGAGGAAAAGGAGACCATTGCAGTACAGGCATCCCAATGGATGCGGCAACCCATTTATACCCTGTCTGACATATGGAGCACCATGAAAGATTATGAGCCGGTGATGCAGCAGCATGCGTTAGCACACATGGCTGGACGCCTCATCTCATTGTGGGAGCAAGCCTATAACAGGGAGAGAGCTCCGACTATACTATATGACATTCATACCCAGGCACATAAGTCTCAGTTAAGTCCAGAAGCGGTATATGGGAATGTGAATACTTTGATCAGTTACAGGACGCGCCTACAAGCAGCTAGTCCTGCTGGGGTACAGCAGTTCCCCATGCGTGAGGTGCACCCCATTTATCACCTAGAAGTAACGGAGATAGTAGACGCACATGGGACGATTACCCGCCCGAGAGCAGATGCCCGTTTTCAGGAGCAATGGGTATACACCCCGTGGAAACGTAGTGAGGTACTTTCATTGAAAACCCAGTTGCCTGACCCCAGAAAGAATCCCACCGCATACTATAAGGAACTCACGGAAGCCGCCTCCTCGGCGGTAATGACACCGGCTGATATCGAGCTATTTTTTGCTCTATTGGTACCGGTGGACATATGGCGGCAGGTGCATGATCAAGACCATGTGTCGGAATTTGGGGGAACCTGGGAGCAATTGAGGGACTGGGATAGGGATCGTAAACCAGGAGATAAGCCTAGAACTCAAATATTGACTTTGCCGGAGAAAATAATAACTTACATGCATTCACTAATTCCTCCCAGGAAAGTAGATTGGGATAAATTGACCGCGTGTAAACAAAAGAAGGATGAGAGTGTGTCCGATTTCTTTACGAGGTTCGAAGGGGTCTTTATTGACTTTAGCGGGCAAGATCTGTCCAAGGAGGGTGGCATTCGCTTGTTTGTTAATAGGTTTGTAACTAACCTATTACCCGAGATATCAGCCCGACTTCAGGCTGCGGAGAGTACCTGGACTACATCTACCCCTTCAACTATCTTAAGTATGGCTCAATACTACAAGCATCGAGAGAATGAAAGTAAGGAGAAAACTGAAAAGAGATCAAAGGATTTGAAGATCAGGGTCTTGTTACAGCAAGTTGAAAGAGGCCGAGAGAGGGGTCGGGGAACAAAGAACTTCGCCCCACGAGGGGAGGGTCCCGGACAGGGTGTAGGACGAACAGATTTGGGAATAAACCAGTGCGCATTCTGTAAGCAGGAGGGGCATTGGCAAGCTCAGTGTCCATTGCTGCAGGCGCAAAACAGCGTTCCGAGGGGCCAAGGGAGAGGCCGTGCTGGTGGTCATCGAGGTGGGCATACGAGACAGGAAGGTGTTGGGCAAGGTGAGAATAGTCAGAATTATTTTGACCATGGTCAGGGGAAGCAATATTACAATGAAGGATGTGTGAGTAATGACTCAGCAGGTTATTCTGAGGCATAGGAGAGCCGAGGACAGAGTGGGGGACGTGTGTCAATTCCAGTAGATCAAAACGGACCTTATGTGCATGCCCGTTTAATGGATACATCAGGTAAGTTTCTAGTTGACACAGGGGCTATGAATAGTTCTGTTTCACATGCCCTTGTCCCTGGGGCTGCTCTGTCTGGCCAGAATAATGTGTCTGTAGGTTTCTCTGGAACTCCGGTGGTAAGCCCCATTTCACAACCTCTCTCTCTTACTTTGGGACCGATTTCAATAGATTCACCTTTCCTTCTAACTTCACAGTGTGGTGAGAATCTCTTGGGGATGGATATCCTGAAGAGGCTATATGCCCGCATCTATTGCTCTCCAGACGGTGTTTATTTGATTATTAGGAGACCCTTTCCTCCTTCAGCGCAATGTTTTTCCAAAACGGACACTCTGCCCCCTGAGCTTGCAAAGATTCCACAGAGTCTGTGGGCTACCGGAGATACTGATGTGGGTTTGTTGCGCATACCGCACATTTCGATCACCCTGAAACAAAATGCCCGGTTACCTAGAGTCCCGCAGTATAAGATTGCCCCCGCGGGTGAGTGGGCATTATTGTCTATTTTTCATGATTTGATTCGCACCGGTGTAGTGAAGGAGACAGTTTCAAATACGTGCAATAGCCCTATTCTTCCTATTCTTAAACGAGCCCCGATAGATCAAAGCCCTGATTATGCTGACACATATCGTCTTGTGATTGACCTGCGTGAAATAAACAAGATTGTAGTACCCCAATATCCCGTGGTGCCTGACATCACTACCATTTTGACGATGATTCCTCCGACTGCTAGATTTTTCTCTGTCATTGATTTAAAAAATGCTTTCTTTAGTATTCCCATTCATCAAGATAGCCATTATCTTTTCGGCTTCTCATTAGGAGGCCGCAGCTTCAGATTTTGTCGCGCCCCACAGGGCTATACCGAAAGCCTGAGTATTTACAGCCAAGCGCTTAAAACATTATTGGATACATTAACATTGCCAACCGGTAACGTTCTGGTGCAGTATGTGGACGATCTCCTCGTGGCCTCTGATACCGAGCACGGTTGCCGAGCGGCGACGACTGCGTTGTTACAGCACTTGGCAGACCATGGTAATAAAGTCTCGTTGTCTAAATTTCAATATTAGCGACCGGAGGTGACATATCTAGGTCATCTCCTGTCGAAGGAGGGAAGACGACTGACTCCTGACCGTATCATAACTATATCTAACATGCCTGTTCCTTGCACGCAACGTGATGTCCGCGCTTTGCTTGGCATAACTTCTTACTGTCGCCAATGGATCCCTAACTATTCTCTACTGACTAAACCTTTCTTGCATCTAACGACTAAAGATGTGCATGAACCTTTACCTTGGACAGCTGAATGTCAGAAAGCTTTTGTTTCTTTGAAATCTGCTCTTTGTTCTGCTCCCGTGCTTGGCACCCCTGATTACCGGAAGCCTTTTGTACTCTACGTGCATGAGGTGGACGGTTGCTTGCTTTCAGTGTTAACACAAGGCTTTGGTGGTAAGGAAAGACCTTGTGCGTACTTTTCGGCGGTATTGGATAATGTCGCCAGGGCACTTCCCAGTTGTCTGAGAGCCACGGCTGCGGTTGCGGTGACGGTCCGACAATCGGAAGGGCTCGTCCTGAATATGGACCTGACAGTGATGGTGCCCCACGCTGTGGACGTATTATTGACCAGGACGTAGACTCAGCACTTAACTAGTGCGCGTCTTACAGGGTTTGAATTGACCCTGTTTGCACCACACATCACTATCAAACGATATGTCACCCTGAACCCTGCTACGTTACTACCTCTCTCTCTGGAAGATCACAGTCAAGATATACATGATTGCATATTTCAGACAGAAGAAGAAACAAAGGGACGGATAGATTTGACAGACATTCCTTTATCTGACCCTCAAGGGGAATTGTATGTCGATGGCTCATGTTTTAGGTTACCTAACAGCACCACGACCGCTGCTTATGCGATCACCACATTGCAAACAGTAGTTGAGACGGCCAAGGTCCCTTATCGATTGGCCCAGGCTGCCGAGTTAGTAGCACTACTAAGGGCTTGTGAATTAGGTGAAGGGTTAAGGATAGATGTCTACACCGATAGCCAGTATGCTTTTGGCGTAGCTCATAGCTTTGGGAGGTTGTGGGCAGAGAGGGGTTTCCTTACATCCCATGGTCAGAAAATAAAGAATGGTCAGTTGGTTTTGAGATTGTTGGCCGCCCTGACCTTGCCCCAAGCCATAGCTGTTGTTAAATGTAGTGCTCATAAAGCAGTAGTTGATGATGTAGGTAAGGGAAATTCCTTTGCGGACAGAATCGCTAAAGAAACTGCCCAATCCAATACCACCTCCATGTTTGTAACGAGTCTACATAGAGGGATGGTAGAAACGGAGACATTCAATAACACTATAAATAGTGTGAAAGAATTACAAACAGAAGCAACACCTGAAGAGCTAAAGTACTGGCAAGAACAGATAGGGAAGCTGGATGACAATGGATGTTGGATTGACCTATCAGAAAGATGTAGATGGCTTCTGCCGAATGCATTTGTGAATGCGGTAGTGTCCATGGCACACGGTCCCGCACATGTGGGGATTCAAGGTATTTGCGCAATACTAGATCCCGTATGGTATAAAACCAACATCCATAGGACTGCAAAGCAACTAGTCCAGAATTGCATGGTTTGTCTACAGCATAATCCAGGAGGTAGCATCCCTTTCCTGACTGGTAGCTTCGCGCCCCCCACCCTACCTTTTGAGTTATTACAAATGGATTTCATTCAGTTTGAGCGGGTTAACAATCTCAAATATGTCTTGGTGGTGGTTTGTACGTTCAGCAAGTGGGTGGAGGCGTACCCTACCAAGGAAAATACTGCCCTAGCCACCGCAAAGGCCCTAGTAAAAGAGTTCTTTCCCCGTTATGGGTTACCCCGGGTGATCTGGAGTGACAATGGGAAACATTTCAATGCTGACCTTGTTGAACATGTTTGCAAGGGCCTGTCAATACAGCAGAAGTTCCATGCGGCCCGTCACCCCCAATCAGCAGGGCTGGTGGAAAAATCTAATGGGATCTTAAAATTGAAGTTAGCAAAGCTACAGGATACTACAGGACTAAAATGGCCTGATCTCTTACCCCTGGCTTTACTGTCTGTAAGAACCACTCCCCACTCCCGCAGTGGGATATCGCCGTATGAGGTGATATTTGGTAGGCCCGCTAACGTATGGGGTGTGCCACGACCAAAATCGCTTAGAGACATTGAGTACCCTATGTTGGCGGACTACCTTTATGCACTAACCTAAGATCTTCGTTCCATTCACCTACAGATAGCAGCAGTACTGCAGCCTCTGCCGGAGGGTCCTGGACACAGCCTGGAGCCTGGACAGTGGGTCCTGGTTCGGAACTACAAACGGAAATCGAGTCTAGACCCACGTTGGACCAAGCCCTTTCAAGTACTTCTGGCTACGAGGACGGCTGTAAAGGTTGAAGGGAAACGGCATTGGATCCACGTATCACATCTGAAAAAGGTTCCACTTCCTTTGCCGGATGATCAACAGGACCAGAGTGAGGTATTAAGGCACGAAAGTGATAAACCTACCGAAAAGCCACCTTCCCCAGAAGCCCAAGGAGAAACGGATGGGCGAGTGGAGGGTGTCGTGAGTTCGGCGACATCTGCAGCAGGTAATCTGACACCTGGGGGTGCAATACGTGATAAGGAAAGTCACACACCCAGTCCTTCACCTGACCCCACTGTGCCTGTTCTTTTCATTAATCCCGAAATACCAGGTCATGTTCGCTATAACCTGCGGCCCCGACAGAAAGCAAAGATCCCAGGTTCAGCCTAGAGAATGAGAATGAAGGTCTGAGTAAAACCCTGGGAAAGGTAAAAACACTGGACTGAACTCGTTGAGAGCTTGGAACTTTTGATAACGCTCTGTTCAGAAAGAAGATAGAGACATTGATCAGTTGGTGGGGGTCCCAGGTAGAGTTTCCTTTCAGCAATAGTTGTGTCAAGTGTAACTCCGACGCGAGAAGTTTTTGTGCCCTTTTTTCCTTCTTGTGTTGCATGGCACAATAGGAGTCTGCCTGTGAGGCTCTAATAGGGACACAGGAAAGAAGCACCCTCCGGCAGGCTGGACTGCTTGTAGATTCCCTTTTCCCGAGATTATACCTGGACTTTTAGTGAGAATGTACCCTTTTGCTCATTTTGTCCCTGAAGAGGAGCGTCCAATAGTACCCCGTCCTTTGTATTCTCATCTGCCAATGTTTTCTACTTGGAGCTTGCGTGCCAAGATTGTTTTCATTGTCATAATAGCTGTTTCATTAATGTTATGTTGGGAATGTTCATCTATCTAGAATTCCCCCATCCTGTACACACCCTGATAGCTACCACTCCCGCTCCTGAGGAGCACCGTTTTCAGACCTTTCCCCACATAAAGAGAGGCATCATCAGACTTATGTGAATAATGCTTTTATCGAAATGTTACACCAAACCCATAGTTCAACGAATACCATGAATTGCTGGGTATGTGGCCTTCTTCCTTCCGAAATGCACAAGCATGACCTATTAATTTCAGTACCTTTGTCATATTTAGACAGTTGTGAAGCTTGGTTCAGATTATTGTCAATGATGTATGAACATTATACTGTTGATGAGCACCGATTTTCAGAGAAAGATTACGAATTTATTCTGGCCTATATAGAAAGGCATCAGGGATTCACCCCAAATGTCAAAGGTACGGACGGTACTCTGGATCCTACCACCTGCATGAATATATATACGAAACATGAAAATGACACCTGGTTGAGAGATGAAGTGTTAGATGTTGTGTCCTTCAATTTTACTGAGTATTTCAGATATTTCCAGGAACGAAATGTGTCAAATGATAGGATCATTCCGGTCCCTGTGTTGAACACCTCGTCCTCCTTTTGCATACATGGCACTGGCTATCTATCTGTTGGATTTAGTAGATGTAACTATACCTATAGATTACAAACCTTTAGCAGCCCACCTCTACTTACTCCTCCAAATGTATATTTTGTGTGCGGAGAAAACGCTTACACCTGGCTCCCTAGAGGGTGGTCACGTAAATGTTACTTATCCTTCCTATACCCTCCAGTTTATATAGCCCCTTCCGACTATCATAGATCCCACTCACTGAACCGACGGAGTTTAGAATCAGGAAACGCTGATAGAGATGCTACAGATCAGACCGATACCCCTGCCCAACATTTTGTCGATATTATAAAAGGAGTCCTGCCTATATGGGGACCTATTTTAACCAGCAAAGAAATTAGAGGATTGTCCAGGGTAGTAGAGGGTGTGGTAAACACCACCGCTGGGATATTGACTAATATAACAGTTGAGCTTCAAGTGACCAGACTTGTGACCCTCCAAAATCGGCTTGTTTTAGACGTTATACTCTCTGATCGCGGAGGAGCGTGTAGAGTGATCGGCAGCTCCTGCTATGTATATATACCCGACTCCGCCCCTTCGGTTCATCTGGCCATTCAGAAGTAGCATCGATTAGCATCTGAGATACATACGGAGACCGGTACCTGGTCTATGTCGGGGTGGTTTTGGGGTCTCCTTACCACATGGGGCTGGAAAATATTCATGGTCCTCCTGGGAATAGGGGGTTTCCTTTTTACCTGTTGTGTGTGCATCCAATGTGGGCCCGCCTGTTGTTCCTACTTTGCTACCCAAGTTCGCCTTGCTTTACCTAGTCCTGAGGCTAACCTTGCTAGGGTGAACGCTCAACTAGTGCAGAAAGAGATACATGATATAATGCAGATAGACTAGGGTATTTTCGAAGAATAATAGCTACATTATGCTAAAAAGGGCCGTTCTGTGGGATTCAAGTCAGTATATGAAGTTAGCATAACGTATCTTGGTCTGTATCCCTACTCCATAAACAATGAGAACTGTTTCATAAGATGGCCCACTCATTCTCCGTGTCTTGCATGATAGAAAGGGCCGAAAAGCCATACTACGGCCATCTTGGATTATGACCAGTTGTGCCTCAGATCACGTGGTTCTCTCTGAACCCCGTCTGTGTGATTTAGCTCGTACCAGCCTAGAGACAGGGTGAATTGTATTTACGACTAAAGCCCAAGGTCATATCTGCAGTAGGGATTATCAAGAGAAATTCCTCTGGGCCCGAGACGAAAGGGAGTCACCCCGCCGACCTTCTCTGCAGAGATAGTAACCTTATGTGTGCAGACGGTATGAGCTCATTTAGGAGCTCTAGGGCTAACTGGTGTTTTTCCACTTGCAATGCTGAATCTGTTATGTATATAAGTGTGATTCTGTCAAGGGGCCAGCAGTCTTCCTCGGCGCACCTGATGGGTGAGGATCGATGAGGCTCCTCTATGTAGAGTTCTGTTGTGGCCAATAAACGCTTGAACCTTCTACGTTGCCAACTGCTTATTATTCACTTGATATTGCGGGCCACTGGTAAGTGTGGCCCTTTGGATTACTATTTAGATTACTACAACAGGAGCAAGCCCAGAGAGACACTGCTAAATTGGTGCAACACAAATTGAAACAGACCGCCCTTGAGGAGGTCGCGTTGACTGCAGACATGTAAATGGAACCAGTCTTAAAGGGAACTCCACCACAGGACACCAGAGGGTGTCAACCTAGATATGGCAGCAATGGCCAGTAAGGTTGACAGAAACCAGACTCCAGGGAATGTTACTATTGCTACAGGATGGGCCACCTGGCAGACAGGTGCTTGTTAAAAGCATACACGAGCAGAAATCGTTGGGCTAGGGCCAACCACCACAAAGTCCTCATCCACAGAACCAAGCCCAGGGAAGCCTGAATACACCTTAGATTTAGCCGCAGGGAGACCAGTGAGCTGCCACACCCCTTTAACAGATATCAGGTAGTTTAATGAACACATGGCAACATCAACCACAGAGAATCTAGCCCAACAAGGACTGCGGCTACAGCTTCGGCAGGAAAGAGTAACTATCTGCGGAAGCAATGCCTTCACACAAACAAAGAGTCCAAATGTGCAGTAAGATAAAACCCCAGAGTAAAATACCACCCATTCACCCACATCCCAAGAATTAACTGTACCAAAAGAAGGACCAATGAGACAACGTTAGCAATACCAACTTGTACTTGTATCTGGGATTCAGGGCTGCTGTATTTGCTCTGTTAATCAGGTATCCTCACTAAAGTTCACCATTAAGGGCACCTGCGTAAGCCAAGGCCCTACTTTGCTGCTGATCCCCCAGGGTGGGGTTGGCTTGCCAGATCCCAGGAGGAGGACAGTCATATAAAGGGGCAGGCAGATCCCAGACCAAGTACTTAAAAATCAGCACCTAGGTCCTGGTGTCCAAAGTCAATATGGATGTGTTCCAATAATCAGGTCTAAAGGACCCACTTCTCGGGCATTTGGCCCGGGTCCAGTTTTTCCTTCATTGCATGAAGTTCCAACAGTGCCCCCAAGAACTAGAAGCCTCCAGACAAATGGAGGCCCCCTTTCAGTGCCAAAACAAAACTGTCCTCAAGTGACAGGAAACAGGATTGCCGTATGCCTAGGATACTGAAGATTCCCTAACCTCCACTTGAACAAGAGTCAATAAGTTGTGTGGCACCTGCATGGTGCAGAGATAGTCAAGAGGTTCATCAGGTTAGAAAGACATCCCAGATTTGTGAGGCAGTCACAGTCCAGTCATCATCCCTAGGCAAAGTTTTGCTAAGGTTTTTGGTCTTGGCCTCAGGCTCCCCACGTTCTTATGATCACAACTATGTTTTCTTTTCTTTCCTTCGTGTTTTTTAAATCTCTGAAGTCTGTTCACAGTGCCATACCCCTCAAAGATAGTGACAGGAGCATGCCTGCTAGTTGGAAGTCCCTAGTCACAAGCCAGGAACCGCAGACCCAACCACTCTGAGAAGACATGGTCTGAGGGAGAGGGGGTGCTAGGAGAGGTGAGGCTGCAAAGTCCATCACAGCTCCAGGTGGGAGTAGAATGCAGAATGCACTCAGCCCAGTACCAGGCCTAGCAAATACCAAATGCACCAGGCCTCACATACACTATCTGGAAAAAGCAGTGAGCCCTGACCTCAGACACCTCAAGACAGCACGATCAGGGGTACATGGGGGCCATGGAACTATTTTCCGACACCTTCAGCCTCATGATAAGTGAAATAGCAGATTGCGGCAGATATAGGGAAGCACCCAAAAACCAACAAAAGTAGCATAAAGTTAGCACAAAAACAAGTCTCTAGCAAAAGAGTGGAGCCGAGAGATCTGGTTCCACAAAGGAGGAGCATGTTGCACGCCACATGCTGAGACACATGTGATCTCGAGGCACCTTGCAACCATCAACAATGCTTAACATCGACACGCCCCCTCCTCATACAGTCCTGCACAAGTGTAGGTTGAAAGCAACCCACACTGATGATGACACCATGCACACACCAGCAGAGACAGGATCTTGGAAAACTGGTTGCGCCCATAAAACCCTTGATATAAACTGATAAGATCCATCCTTATGAACCCAATACCATTCCATAAACATCTTGCACTAATTCAAGCGCCCAGTTTGGTAAAAAGGCTCATAAATTAGATACATTTGGATGATTATCCAAAAGCCACCATTATGTTTTAACTAAAAAAGATATCACGATCAAGGCCTCCTTCCGGTGCCGCACTAAAAAGTGCGTAAATTAAGTGTGGAGAACCCACCCATGACAGAAATCCAGGAACCCGGTAGAAAAGTTCAATAACAATGGCTCACATGCAATGTTTTTCTGAATTAACAAATGGACCACAGTCTTATCCAACAGGTCTGCAATTGAATCTTCAAGTGCACCACTTTTTCAGCTGCCACATAATCGGGAAACATCGTTTACAACGCGGGGATTACATCGCGATGCCATTACATTGCGGTTTTTACAACGCAAGTCGTTACAACGACTTGCGCTAGATGGCGCTCTAGGACAAGGAATAGTATAATTTACTATCCAACACCTTCCCTACTGTATGTAGACTGGAGTTGGAATAGTAAATTATACCACTCCTAAGTCCAGCGCCCTCCAACGCAAGCCGTTGTAAGGACTTGCGTTGTCAAAACCGCGATGTAATGTACCGCGATGTAAATGTATGCGTTGTAACGTCATACATCCGTTGAAAGAAAACATCCAATAACCAGAGGGCTACAAACATCAGCACTGGATCCATATCAAAGGTCTGCAATGTTCAATTACAAGCTAAGTATTTTTGAACTTCTATGTACCCTCAGTATAGTTTGAGTGCTACTGCACCTATTTGCTTCTAAAGAACCACCTGGACAAAAGGAGTCTGTTCAGAAGCTATCACAGAGCTTGCATAGAGATTCCTCCCATATCACTTTTATTTACACCAACCCAAGCAATAGCATTAGCACTACACAGTGCTCTTTTACACAACATGTGGTATCAGTACATGCCCGCCGTGGGATCTAAGACATCAGCCAGGTCCTGTTACGACTGTTTGCTGATACCGTATGCGGGAGGTGCGGACAGAATTTACTTGTCCCAAGAGGTAGCCCATGAAAAAAGCAAAATGCCTTCTCCACTTACCTCTAGGCCTGAGCAGAGCTCTTGGAGTTTCACTCCTTGGAATCCTGCAGAGTTCCGTGAGCGGGCGGAGTATTACTCGGCCACCTGCAGCAAAGTTCCCTGGGCTGCTGAGGGTCATTGGGAGCCACGAACCCCTAATGCTGCCACAAGTAAGTCGCCCACTGCGGGATTACTGAGACATCGTTGGAGGCCCAGCCCCTCTTCTCAACCACTCCTCAAAGGGGCCTCCAGGCATACTGCTGGTTGGGGATGAAGTCTCCTTGGCTGCTGAGGGTCGTTGGGCGGCAAAAAGCCCTATAGTTGTGAAAAGTTAGTGCCCCACAGTGGGATTGCTGCAATCACTCGGCAAAGGGGCCTCCTGGTGCACTACAGGTTGCAGCCTCGGTCACTTGCGTTCGAGCGCACTCACCAATATCAAAAAAGAAGCACTCGTGGGTGGCTAGCAAATCTCATGGGTAATTGCAAGCGCCCGTCAAGTCTAGTCGCACCCCCATGCGTGCAAAATGACATAGCAAGTGCGCCACCGGAAAAAAGTTCAGCTCCGTTGCAGAGTGCAGATTTTATTGGTAACTGCATTCTCCGTGGAATGCAGAGATGCCAAATTTCACAAACTTTGTGAGTGGAGTGGAATTTTACACCTAGGCCTACTTATACCTATGCAGAATCAGGGCAAAAAATCCAAACCAACAAGACAGAACCCCAAAGACTAGTAGTGAATCTTATCCATTACGAGACCAACCCTACAGTTTTATACCTTTTCACCTAGCCTAGTGATATCCAAACTGAGCTAGACAGGGTGTGCAGTAAAGGCACCATAGGAGAGGATACGGTTTAGCCCCAAGACTCCCCAGAGAAGAGATTCTTGGAGGTAGCAAAACCCCCAACTCAATGCACAAATGCACCACCTGTTGCCACCATTTGTGATCCAAGGGTGGCCCTTAGTGTAACTGGGACAGTCTTCTTTAACAACAAGTGGACCCCCAACATAGAGTTCTAGGATACCGAGGTATGTGGATACATTTGCCTAGAAGGGAAGAAGCAACCCCTAGTTGTATGGAAACTTACACTGTATTCCATATGTTCCAGAGGTAAAGGAATGCTTCCACTGGACACAAATGAAAACTGAGGAATGATCCTTCACATTCCGGATGTGCAATGGGGAACCTTGATACTGATGGATATATACTGGTAGTGCTATGAGTTTGCCCACACTCAGCTTTTCCATGGATGGCGCGGACTCTGTTCTTTGGTAACCATACACTCCCCTACCCTGCTCATTCTCAGAGAAGAACAATCGGACTGGTACAAGCACCCGCTAAGGAAGAAGACAACCTTGCTGCTTCAGACTAGTGAAAAAAGAACTGCCTAATATTTGGGCTGTACTCAGTACAAGAACATTTCAGAAAAATGTAGACTGTTCTCGTACTCAAAAGTATCAAAGTGAGGGTCCATACCCATCTTCACCATACAGACAAAAGCCAATGCACAGAGGAGTTGGCATCTGGATATCCTAGCTTGCCACTTGCCTGTAGCATCCAGTTCCTGCATTTTTTTCTACATGATCCAGTGACACAGCTGCTGCCTGAGTTTTTCTGCTGGAGTTTTCCCAACCAGGTTTTCCCACTTACCGTTCTTCCATTCATCAGAAGCCTCACCCACCCCAGGACCTCCTTAATGCGGGCCACTAGATGACTGCACACTAGATGCACGCAGTGGAAACCTTTGACGCACTGAAGGTGTGTCAAAGACAAGCCCATCTGCCCCTGTCTGCACCTGGACTGCCCCCAGTGCCACGACCCCTGGCCCTCCGGCCCCCGAACATACACCATCACTGATCTCTACACCCTTGATCCCGAACGCTGCAACAAAATCTGTGATTGCGCTGACCCACACTCCACAGTATGACCTTTCACCTGCCCTCACTGCCTCTTCACCTGCCACTGCACACACACCAGCCCACCGACCAGCCCTGCCCTAAACACACCACAAAAACCACCTGAACAAAAACACCAAATCACATATGCCCATCTCAACACCCGTCCACTATGCAAATATTCCACTGAATATGGGACTTCATCGCCACCCTTGCACCGGACATAGTTTTCCTCACTGAGACCTGGCTCAACTTCACATCCACCCCAGATATTGCCACAGAGATCCTCAACAGACATGAAATTATTCTCCAGGACTGCACCAGCAAGCCAGAAGGAGGAACAGCCATCACCCACAAAGACACCATGCAGTGTACCACAACCACCGACAACACCACCACCCCATCAAACATCTCAACTTCAAGGTCCACACGGACAAGAAGACAACCATCAAAGGCATCCTTTCATACCAACTCCCAGGCCCATGCTCCAGCTTCTGCAACATCATTGAAGACTTCATTGCGTCCCTAGTCTTAGACTTCAAGGACTATATCTTCCTTGGCGACCTAAATTTCCACATCGATGACCTCAATTACAAAAACAATGCACACCTCCTCGACGGACTGAGCAACCTCAGATTGACCCAGATTGTCCATGACCCTACACACACTGCAAAACACAAGATGGACACAATTTTCATCTTCAGCAACCGCATCAAGTACAGCCATGTCATAGAACTCACATGGACCGATCACTCCATCGTCCAATTCAACATCTCCAGCCCCCACACAGCCACCCCCAAGAGGACTAACATCCTCCACTGGGGGTAGAACAAAATCTCAGAGACCAGCTGGGTAAATATCCTCAACACCTCCAACCCTGCAACCCCCACCAAAGTTAAATAGGTAATGAAAAACTTCAACACCTGGATCACCAATTCCACAGACAGAATCGCCACCATTAAGAGCAACATCCAGAGAAAATCCTCTGAAAAGGCCAGCTGGTACACGCAATAGCTCAGACAGCAAATAGCTGTAGAGAAGATGGCTCACCAGCAAGGACACCTCCAAAAGGGCAGCCTTTAAGACCTCCCTCAACCTCTACCATCACCGTATGAGGGCAACAAAGAAGACAGCCATTGCCACATGATTCGAAACCAGTACCAAGAACACTAAGGAAATTTTCAACATCGTTAAGGACTTCTCCAACCCGGCTGCGAGTGAAAACAACATCGCACTCTCCCAGGAGCTGTGTGACAACCTTGCCCACTTCTTCCACGACAAGATCACAACCATATACACAAACTTCGAACCCCAACCCACACCTACAGACTTCCTGGACACACCACCACCTTAACTGACTGACACACACCACACACTGACCACCTGGAACACCCTCTCTACACAGGACACCACCTCCAACATGAAATACATTTTCTCAGTAGCTTCTACAGACCCTTGCCCTCACCAAATCTTCAACCTAACCTCGAAAACCAAAGGATCAGCAAGGACCTTGCTAACCCTCTCAACACCTCTATCACCACTGCAACATTTACTGATGCCTGGAAGCAGGCCAAAGTCAGACCACTACTCAAAAAACCCTCTGCTGACCCCAGCAAGCTAAAAAAATACCGACCAATCTCCGTACTCCCATTCGCAGCAAAGGTACTGGAAAAGATCATCACCAATCAACTCATGACACACCTGAAGCAGAACCAGGTACTTGACACCTCCCAATCTGGCTTCTGCAGCAATCACAGCACTGAAACCACCCCGATTGCTGCTACTGACGACATCTGAACCCTCCTTCACCAAGAAGATACTGCAGCTTTGATCCTTCTCGACCTCTCGGCAGCCTTCTACATCGTAGCCCACAACACATTGATTGAAAGATTCCACCACATCGGCATCCAAGGGGACGCACTCAGGCGGATCACCTCCTTCCTCAAAAGAAGAAGCCAGAGGATCAAGCTCTCACCTTTCACCTCTGAACCCAAGGACATCCACTGTGGTGTCCCCAGGGCTCATTCTTTAGCCCCACGCTCTTCAATGCATATAGGTCAACATCTTCAGATGCCATGGTCTCAACTAGGGGTGGGCGGAATTTGCGAAATTCACTTTCGCAAACTATCGCGAAAATGTTAAAAATCTCCGCAAACACGCGGAAATATCGCGAAGACGCGGCCGTTTTTTTCCCGCCGGTTCGCGGTATTTTCTGCGTGATCGCGGCTCGCCAACTTACCCATGCGGCTGCTCACAGGCGCGAGATCTCAATCATCTCATACTCTTGTGGTGCATGATCGAGAGAAGAAAGACGTGATCGCGCAACGAATGACGTGATCGCGTGACAAATGACGTTAATGCGGGCGCGAACTGTCGCAAATGGCTACCAACAATCCAACATCTCGTGGAGAACGCGACCGGATCGGAAAAACTTGTCGGCGAATGCGGGGATTCAGGTAAGGCGATCGCGCGCACGCGAGAATGTATTTTTTTACAGCGCAAGCAAGAAAAACAATTCCGGTAAGATGCGGATTGCGGAAATTTTGACATTTTCGCACTCTCTGCGGAACGTGAAAATGTCAAATTATCGCAATTTCCGCGAGCAGAACGGAATTTTATCCCAGGCCTAGTCTCAACATAATTTCCTATGCTGAAGACATCCAACTCATCCTCTCACTCATTGATGACCCCACCACCACCAGAACCAACTTCCACAGATGCATGACAAATGTTTCTGACTGGATAAAGAACAGCTGCCTGCAGCTGAACACAGAAAAGACGGACGTACTGCTCTTTGGCAACAGCAAAAACACATGGAAGGACTCCTGGTGGACATCAGACCTCGGGCTGTACCCACTCCCTTCAACCACGGCAGAAACATCAGAATCATCATTGACAACAAGCTCACCATGAAATCACAGATCAATGCTGTCTCCTCCGCCTGCTTCCTCACTCTGCGCACGCTACGTAAGATCTTCAAGTGGCTACCACTACACACAAGGCACACCATGATATAAACCCTCATCACCAGCCGACTGGATTACAACAATTCCCTCTACGTAGGAATCGCCACACACCTCCTACAGAAACTTCGGACCATACAGAAAGTTGCAGCCAAACTCATCCTTGGCCTTCCCTGATGAACCCACATCACAACCTACCTCAGAAAACTCCACCGGCTCCCCGTACAGCAGAGATGCCAATTCAAGCAGCTGACCTACGCATACAAGGCTCTATACAACTAGGGATCCACCTACATTAACCACTGCCTAAACTTCAACCAATTATCGAAAAGACTATGCTCTGTCTCTCTTTCACTTGCCCTTACTCTACAGAAGAAGATGCAAAGGACGCTCCTTCTCCCACATTGCATCAAAGACCTGGAACAACCTCCCCACGCACCTCCGGACCATCACCTCACTTTGGAATTCCCACTAGCCCTCTAGACCAGGCTATTCGAATAAACCTCCAGAAACTGCAAGCGCCTAGATACCCTATCGGGTGATTAGCCACGCTTTATAAATCCTGATTGATTGATTGAATGCCCACTGGTACCCAATCACCAGATGGGAAATGCTTTAAATGATGAACAGCACTGAGCTTGACCTTAATTTAATCAAGGAAGAACTGAGAGCAATCCTCTTAGTGGTGTAAAGCACCAGTATATGCTAGACCTAATGACAGTGACGGAGGGAGCTGTGTGTGCCAAGATTGGGGTGTCCTGCTGCTCGTTTATCCCAGGAAAAGACATGGATATTGGGACATTGAGTCTTGCCATCCAAGCACATCACTGTTTAAAAAGAGACATGCATGAAGAGGGATTTGCCCCTGAGCAGGAGTGGTTCTCGAACTGGTTCTCATGGCTCCCCCGGTCGCTTTCCAGCATGTGCTCATTGTTGCTGCCGGTTATAATTTTGTTCCTGTTTTTTTGTGCTTATGTGGAATTGGGGATTTCTTTCTGTAAAATTGCAGTCCTCAAATTGGGTAGAATGCAAGTAACTGAGAAAATAGTAATTGTCAAATCTGAAGAACAACAGCTGCCCAATATAGCAACTATCATGAAGTATGGGTTAGATAGTGTAGTTGAAAATTAAACTAGAAGGGGGAATGTTAATATTCAAAAAGTCGATGTCAATTTGAATAATGATACATTGATGTATAAAACAAAATAATATCTTTATTGACAAATTTGCCCGTTGTGAGCTCCACTTCAACCCAACTCAGAAATGCGTAGTTAGGCAGGCTCTGAGACCCAATCCCGAGGTCACTGATTGACAGATCACAGGTGGAGTGGAACATAGCCGGCAGACAAATGGGCGAACAGGAAATCCCAGATCAAATCCCACGGATAGGTGCAGTGACACCACAGTGGTCCAGGGAGAT
This sequence comes from Triturus cristatus, assembly GCF_964204655.1. Taxonomy (NCBI): domain Eukaryota; kingdom Metazoa; phylum Chordata; class Amphibia; order Caudata; family Salamandridae; genus Triturus; species Triturus cristatus. The sequence goes on from NC_140581.1 coordinate 400,881,433, forward strand.
TGGTCCCCGTAAAGCACATATGGCCGGGGAGGTGCGCGCATTCCCAAAGCACCATAATGTCAGATGCCACATGAATGTAGGAACACATAGTCAATCAGGACATAGCACATTCAGGACACTCAGTGATCACACGCTTCCCATGCCAGACATCTGGGCACATCACTCACTGGCTGCATTGTGTCCATGCAATGTCAAGGCCCCCCTGGATTCCTCATCTGATACATTTATGTATAGCTCCAATGACAGAGGTTCACATTCCTTAACAAAATAGAATGACCGGAATGATTTCATTGCATTCAATGAACTGTACATTAGTCTATGTTAGACCGATTAAATTGAGTCAGTCCTCAGACTCTATGCCTGTGCTCCGGCCACAGTGTTCAATTAAACAAACTGTTCCTGTTATGCTAGATGCCTCTTGTCTCTTTTTTCCAATGTATTTCAGGTTCAAGCAATGTGGAGCGTTCAAGGAGCTGCATCGAAGATGCATCACGCAGGTGAAGTGATGCGTCAGTTCCTCAATGTGGTAAGGCTGAAGTGTGAGGGCCTGCATCGTTGATGAGGATCCCGTCGACAGGGCTTGCAATGTGAAGTCCGGCGTTGAGGATACATTGGGCAGTCGGGGTGAAGTTTTGGCTCCGACGAACTGCAAGGTTGGGAGTCTGGCATCGTCGTTGAGGATGCCATCGATGAGGGATGCGAGACCCTGTCCCGAGGATGTGTTATGCAGTGGTTCCGATGGGGCTCCAAAGGCAATTTGGGTTTTTGTGAAGGGTCCAATCCACGCAGCAGTGGTGATGTATTTGTTCTGCTCGGGTTTGCGCTGTGCAGCAGTGCAGCTGGATCTACAGAGGGTGGCAGAGCACCTTAAGTCCACTTCCAAGTGTCCAGGACTGGGGTGGCACCATTTGGCAGGATAACCTCTCCTTCGAGACCGCGACCTTCCCTGAGAGCTGGAAACACGCCGAGATCAACGCCCTACTGAAGAAACCCAAGGCGGACCCCAGCGAACTGAAAAACTTCTGGCCCATCTCCCTGCTTCTGTTCCCAGCTAACGTCATCGAGAAGATAGTCAACATCCAGCTCACCCGCTACCTCGAAGACAACAGCATCCTGGACCTCTCCCAGTCAGGATTGCGCAGCAACCACAGCACCGAGACCGGCCACATCACCGCCACAGATGACATCAGGATCCTACTGGACAACAGCGAGACGGCGGCCCTCATCCTCCTGGACCTCTCCGCTGCCTTCGACACCGTCTGCCACCGCACACTATGCACACAATTCCAAGAGGCAGGGATCCGAGACAAGGCCCTGGATTGGACCTCCACCTTCCTCTCCGGCAGAACCCAGAGAGTCCGCCTCCCCCGTTCCGATCCGAAGCCTCCGAGATCATCTGCGGCGTACCGCAGGGATGCTCCCTCAGCCCGACGCTGTTCAACGTCTACATGGCGCCTCTCACAGGCATCGCCTGACAGCACGACCTCAACATAATCTCCTACGCCGACGACATGCAACTGATCCTCTCCCTCACCAAGGACCCCCTCACCGCCAAATCCAACCTCCACCAGGGAATGAAGGCTGTCGCCGACTTGATGGAGGGTAGCCACCTTAAGCTGAACACAGACAAGACAGAGATCCTCATCCTCGGGCCCAACCCCTCTGCATGGGATGACTCCTGGTGGCCCGCATCGCTGGGGACTCCCCCCGCACTCACCAACCACGCACGCAACCTGGGAGTCATCCTCGACTCGAAACTCACCATGACCAAACAAGTCAACGCTGTCTCCTCCACCTGCTTCAACACCCTTCGCAAGATCTACAGATGAATCCCGACAGACACAAGGAAAACAGTCACCCAGGCCCTAGTCAGCAGCAGACTCGACTACGGAAATGCCCTCTATGCCGGAGCCCCGACCAAGCTCATCAACAGACTGCAAAGAATCCAGAATGCCTCTGCATGCCTGATCCTCGACGTCCCGTGCCGCGACCACATCACCCCCCACCTGAGGAACCTGCACTGGCTCCCTGTTGACAAAAGAATCTCCTTCAAGCTCCTGATCCACGCACACAAGCCACTCCACAAGATCGGCCCAACGTATTTCAACAGTCGACTCTCCTTCTACGTACCCAACATGAAACTCCGCTCTGCAGACCTCTCCCTGGCTACCGTCTCACGCATCCGTAGAACCACAGCCGGAGGCAAATCCTTCTTCCACCGTGCCGCCAAGACCTGGAACACCCTCCCCCTCATCCTACGACAAACCAAAGACCTTCTATCCTTCAGGAGACAACTCAAGACCTGGCTGTTCAACCAGTAGCAACAGCACCCCCCCACCCTCAGCGCCTTGAAACCCTTGCGGGTATGTAGTGCGCTTTACAAATGATTTGATTGATTGATTGATTGATTGATTGATTGATTGATTGATTGATTGATTGATTGATTGATTGATTGATTGATTGAAGCTCACATATGGTCCGGGTGCAGGTGCAAAGTTGTTGAAAGCCTGTTGTGTCTCTGAGGCCTCAGATCATTCTAGTCAACTAGCCCTTGGAGTAACTCTGGATTCTGGATTTAAGAGATACAGTTCTAGTCCTTCTCACTGAGGCAAGAGTGCAGCACAGCAGGGCAGTAGACCTCCACAGCAGTAGTTCAGCAGAGTCCATCAGACTCCTTTCAGCAGCACATCAGTTTGTCTCCCTAGCAGAGTATGCACAGGTACAAAAGTGCACTGAAGAGTTGGTGTCTGTGGTCCAGTATGTATACCAATGTCTGCCTTGAAGTAGACAGGTACCCTGCCTTCCTGGCCCTGGGTCCAGACTAACCACAGGGGATATACAGCTCTTTGAGTGGAGACAGGACACATTCTTTTCAAGTGCAGTGGGGCTGTGTCCAACTTCTCCCTCTCATCCTGCCAGTGATGGCCTTTCCATTCACACTTAAGCTCCCCATTGTGTGTAGCTGTGAAAAAGGAATGCACAAAGCCCAATTGTCAACTACACCCAGTCATGTGACCCCGAGGCGGGTTGCAGTCACCAAATGATTAAGGCAAGAAAATGTCAACTTTCTAAAAGTCAAATCTTTTAAATTGCAATTTAAAACCTGACTTCACCTCAAATCAGGATTTTTCATTACAATTCTAGAGACCCCAAACATGAACTGCCTACCTAAGCCATTTGGAAATTACACTTGTAACATGTCATAAGGTAACTCTAATGTTATCCTATGGGAGAGGTGGGCCTTGCGGTAGTGAAAAACAAATGTAAGAGTTGTTGACTACCAGGACATGTAAAACGTCAAAGTATTAGTCCTACTTTTTAATTACATTGCATTGCACACTGCCCTCTGGGCTGACCAGAGCCTGCCCTAGATGTTACATATGTATTTATTAAAAGGAAGATTTAACCCTAGCAAAAAGTGCGTTTGGCCAAGTCGACATGGCAGTCTAAAAACTGCACACACAGGATGCAATGGCAGACCTGAGCCATGTGTAATGTGCTTCTTAACCTCTTCTGTGCCCATGACGAGATAGTCTCGTCATGGAGCACGGTTGCGCTGTGCCCATGACGAGACTATCTCGTCATGAACCCCGCCCGCTAATGTAACGCCCGGCACAGGAGGGGGAAAGGGCGGGGCACTGAAGGGGTTAAGTAGGTGACACAATCAGTGCTGCATGCCCCCAAGGAGCATTTAACCTGTAAGCCCTGGGCACAGGTAGTACCACTTTACTAGGGACATACAAGTAAATTAAATATACCAAACTGGTGTGAGACCATTCTACCATGTTTTAAGGAGATAGCACAAGCACATTTGCACTGGTTGGCAGTGGAAAAGTGTGCAGAGTCCTTAGGGCAGCAAAAAAGAAGGCAGCAAACTAGGAGGTCTGGCGTCAAAAAGGTAGGGGGGAAACTTTGCAAATGATGTCAGGTCAAGCAACAATGTGTTAATAAAACAGCAGGAACAAGCTGTGAAGTTGCTATTCAAACCAAGATTGCGATCTGTAAGGTACTCATAGACATATTGGTCAGACAAATGCTCCACCAATTGCAGCCTGGTATAAATAATGCATTAATATGACTGATAAATTGTGGGACATTTGGTATAGATTTTAGCTACCACTGGCTTGAAACACAAAATGAACTGCACACTTTCTTGATGACAGACCTTGACCTTACTGTTCCAGCGAGAACTTCTAAAACAACCCACCCCCTAGTTTTCTCAGTGTTTGACTATCTTCATACTAAAAGTGAAAGAGGGATAACACTCCTAGATATCTAAGCCTGAGGATGCCTTCAGCATGAAATAATAAACGCATTCCTTATTTATAAGTCAGCCATTTGCACAAGAAAGCAGGGGATCTCCACTACAGCTTCAAATATTCAAAAGGAGTAATTTAAAATTATCTGTGAATTAGCAGGCATTAAGGATGTCTCCTTCTCAACTGTACTTGCAATGCAATGAGCTTTCCAATGTCTTTACTAATATAATTTGTGAAATTATGAACACCATCCCAAATAATAAAAAGTCTCAAGACAGTTTTCTAAATGAGGATCAAGATGACACTTTGAACCACTTTTAGATTCAGCAGTTAATTAACCAGCTTTGTACTTAGTCTCCCCTGGTGACAACTGTATGTTCACAATTTAAAAAAACCTTTGCCAGCTTGTGGTGTTCATATTTCTCAAATCATCATTCTTTCACTGATATCAGGCTGAGCAACAGACCTTTATGTCACCACTCAGAAAATAAGGTAAGACGGGATCATCAGTTGTCCACCTACAGACCTATATCCTTGCTGGCAGCTGCATCAAAAAATCATGAGACGAGTGTCAGCTCCCACCTAAGGGCCCACTTGGGAATTATTATTATTCTTTATGACCTTCAAGTCATGCATCTGGGGAGAAGATGTGATCTGACTGCTAGAGCTGCCGACTTTGGTGCTGGAAACCAAGGTTCAAGCCTCAGGCTCACGTCTATTGAATGACTGAACGTTTTGGGCATCCTGCCACAGAAGAGCCATTGCTGCAGTCAGACAGGTTTGGAATTCAACTGAAAATAATGTTTATGCCTGAGGAAGAGTCACAGTTTCACCCCAGATGGATGTAAAGTTTGGTACAGAGCCTTCACCAAATATTTAGGTGCCATGGGGGGTATAAGGTTCAGCACTGAACACAAGAGATTCATCCTAGAACACAATCTAGGGTTGGGGGGACACGCTGTCCTTGAACACTTGTCTCCTCTTGAGGTTATTGAAAGGGAAGATGTTCTAAATTAGTTTGATCAGGCCATGAAAATGTTGGAGAAACAATTTGATGTTGAGGGTAGTCAAGCTGTAGCCAGGCACAAGATCTTCACAACATAGGATAGAATGGGGAGTTTGCGTATAACATCTTATTAGCATAACTACCCCTGGGAACAAGGTAGGAAGGTAAAGCTTAGTATGCCTGAACACAGAAAGTTAAAATTCATCTTTTAGTGAAGGGGATTTTTAGATTCTGTGTTTGAAAATACCACTTTTAGAAAGTAGGTATATTCTTGCTTATCCATCCAGTGTGCCTCTGCTAGGATGTGTATTGACTGTCTTTCTTTGGAGTGACAGGGGCTGGGGAGAAGCAGTGGCTCCATAGAGTCTGGTTGAGTCAGGGCTGGGCTGAATAGACCTGGGCGACATTTAGAGTAAGGGGGAGGAGATTTCCTATCACCCTAATGGGCCTGGTCTGTCCTGCCAGGAAGCTGCACCAGAGAAGACAGAATTGGTTTTGACTGGGCACAGGGCTTCTCTGCCTTCAGGGAACAAAGGATGTTGCTGTATAAATATTGGGGCCAGACCCCAGAACTTTAGATCACTGCTGTACTAAGGGACCTGCCAGGAAGAAGGCTCGGTAAAGCTGGAGGAGGAGTGCTGCCCCTCTGCTGTGTGCTGTTGGGGTTGGTCTGAAGTGGTTGCTTCTGTCTTGGGTAGGAAAAGGACTGGACTGTGTTTTCATCATCCTGCTGTTAGAGTTTTCTCCATGGGCTGAAGTAGAGCTTGCCTCATCTTGGAAGTCTCATGGATAGAAAAGACTTCAAAGATCACTTCTGGGAAATCAAAAGGAAACTTTGCAAAGGAGACGAGCTGGAGAAATTAGAGTATGAGTACTGCTCCTCTGCTGTGTGCTGTCTGGTGTTGGGCTGCAGTGGCTATTTCTGCCAAGGAAAGGAGAAGGACTTTGCTGTGTGCTGTGTCCCCTGCTTGAGGAAGATCTCCAAGGGCTTGAAGTGGAGCTTGCCGACTGTTCACAAGGTCTCAGGAACAGCAAAGACCTCACCTAGCTTCTGGGCCCCGTCTCTGGGACCACTTGTTTCAGTTGCCACAGAAGAAAAGGTAACCGACTCTGTCACCGAGTCAGTCACAGGATTCTGTGTCCTAAAGGCACCATAGGGAGCACCGCAAGCCTGGTCTCACCGACTCCATCAGCGAGCCGCTGCTTGCACCGCGTCCTGTGAGCATCGCACTCCGCGCAGCTTCGCTACACGCTGCACTGACGTCATCAACTCCGTCGCTGCCGACTCGAACATTGACCGGCTCCTTCACCACCCCGTGACCTACCAGCACTGCATCGAGCACCATCTCACCCTGCAACGCAAGCCTTGGTCTCACTGACTCCGTCAACGAGCCGCTGCCTGCTCGGAGCCGTGAGGACACCGCACGCTGCAACACTTCTATCTCTCCTCGCAACCACGATGGGTGCCCTGACCGACTCACATCGCCGTGTTGGCTGCAACAAGAAAGATACTGTCTCTGAATCTGTTGACGCTTTAGCTAACCCTTATTGACGCAGTTGGCTGCAGTTATTAGACTCTAACATATTCAGTATCGCAGTAGCCCCAGACGGAGCTACTGAGTCAGAGGAAATGTATTTTCACGTTTTTCCTGCAATGTAAGGGTTATTTTTCACAGTAACTATTTTCGAGAGTATTGCATGTTGGATTTTTTGTCGTTTTTTGGTCTTCTTGATTTAGATAAAGATTGATTGTTTTTATAACCTGGTGTGGTGTGCATTTGTAGTGTTTTCACTGTGTTACTGTATGTATGCACAAATGCTTTACACACTGCCTCTGAGATAAGCTTGTCTGCTCGTGCCAAGCTACCAAGGGGGTGATCAGGGATTATTTTAGAAGTATATCCCGCTACCCTGACTAGGAAGTAGGGTCCCTACTTGGACAAATGTGCAAACCTATGCGAATTGGAGACCCCCGTTTCTAATAGGATTCAAATATATCAGCAGGAGATGGATAAATTGGTGTTGGACTTGCCCGACCCTACAGGGTCACGCCCAAACCTTTTGCCTTCACCCCTCCTGTTTTCTGAACCTGTTTGTGTTGGCTTTTAGGACTCTGCACTTTACTACTGCTAATCAGTGCTATAATGCTTGTGCTCGCCCCACACAACATGGTACTTTTTTGGCTTACACACGATTGGTACATTTAATTTGCTTGTAAATCCCAACGCCACCATGGGTACACAGGACCTGTAAATAAAATGCTACATTTGCAACATGTCTCAGGTCTGCCATTGCAGCCTGTAGTGCAGTTTTAAACTGTCAATTAGACCTGGGAAAATAAACCTTTTGCCAGGTCTAAATCTTCTGTTTTAATGCATATAAGTCACCGCTGTGGTATGTCCTAAAGTTAAAGTTTTGAAAATGACACTTTTGCCACCCTAGGCCTATTGAAGCCTGTGCAGAGAAAGAAAGGGGAAGGAAGAAAGTTTCCAGACTCAGATGTGGAGGTGGACTAGAAGATACCCCACTTCAAAGGGTGGTACCAAGTATAAATATTGGAATTCCTGAGACACACTTTTGTACACTCCAGGACTTCTGGAAAAATCAGGACTGCCTTGTATTCCAGAGGACTGCCCTGCTGCCTCAGGCCTGCCTTGTCCCCCAGATGACTGCCCTGCTGCTTGAAGTCTGCCTTTTTTCTCAGACGACTGCCCTGGTGCTTGAGGTTTGGCTTGTTTCTCAGAGGACTACCTTGATGCTTGAAGCCTGCCTTCTTCTTCAGATGCTTGAGATCTGCCTTGCTGCTGGAAGAAGAGAGGACCCTCTCCTTGCCCCAGGTTATCTGAGTGACGCCAAGACTCATTTGGCTGACCTCCTGTTCTGAGCTACAGGGAAACAAGAAGCTCCAGAGGCCTGCTGCAACTGGCCTGCCTGGATCTGCAACTGGACCTGCCTGTCTTTAAATGCAACTGGACCTGCTTGAGTCCTGCTGGCCTCTTCTAGCGTGAGTTCCTGAGCCCCATGTGGTGCCTCACCAGGACGCTTGGCTGGCATCAATTAAGATACAAAATCCTCAACTTTGAGAAGGTAACTTTTCAGTGGGACTAACCTGGTTCTTGTATCCTACCTGCACTCCATCAGAGTTAGCCTGAACTTGTGACGCTGTCCCGGTCTAACGCAATCAGATACCCACAGCTAGCTCTTTCTGCTTCTTGTCACTATTTTTTCCTTACCTTTATAATTGCATATTTCATGTTCTGCTTTGACCCCCCTCAACCAAGAACCCAATTTCCTACAGATAGAATTTAGCAAACTGATGAGAAAAAATAGAGGTTAAAGGGAAGTACTGAAGTTGCACAAATACATCATAAGATGAGCAATCAACAGTGATGCCATCATTGACATAATATAATTTTATCAGTAATATCTTAAAACAATAGGAGGTCCTCTCCGGTTCCTCTGTGGTATGCTCACTGTCAGTTGAACCGTGTGCCCGTAAGCTATCTTCCTGGCAAGTTGCTCACACAATATATCCTGAAATATAGTCACACTAATGTAACATAACCGTGACATGCCATGATATAACTTGAGATAACATTAATAATAATTTGTCCTTAAGGTAATACACTTCAAAAATAACTTTCTGACAGCGTGTTCACATGATAAATTAAGCATATTTTAGAATTTTAATTCATTTTCTGAATTTATAACAATGCCCTCGAAGGATTTCGATTAAATATACTATTTACTCAAAGAGACTCCCTAACAAAATATTCCAGAAATACTGGAAATATATAAACAGTGCCTTCTTCCATCTATACCTCGTAAATAGTATCCCTTCTTTCACATTAGTTATATAATGTCCTCGTACAGTTCAATTTCAGCACTGTATTTCCCCGAAGATCAGTTTCATTAAACTAAATGGACCATTTTGTGAGAGGCATGCTAATAGCTCCAGCTGCTAGAAAAATCTGGGCAAGAAGTTCATAATTAGAAGTTTGCCTAGGTTGGATGAGCTTATCTGACTGAGGAAATAATGGATAATTTCTTATTACTGCTTAGAAAGTGAAGATGCTATTTTTAACTTTCCAGTTACTTGGTGATGTGTGAAGAAAGCATTAACCCCATGTGACCTTTCTAAAGCCTGGTGGGGTCGTTTGGCATTTCCAATTGCGCATACAGCATTGCATTTGTTTGTACAATATTTCACAATAGTAAACATGGAAATGCAATTCTGGTACATTAGTAACATTTAAAAGGTTTAACAATCTGTGCATTCGGTATAAAAGTTGAATATAACAAAACGATGATTTTGGATCAGAAATAAAATAACAAGTGGTGTTGTTTTCATAGAATACTTTATGACATCACAGCTAAGTGATAAATATTACATTTGCAAGATCATCGTATTTCTAAATCAAATGAAGTTGTACATTTTATGCCACATCGCAAAGAATGTTTTTGGTTACAAACACTCGGATTTTATGTACTATCCCATTTTGGAAACGTTGGGGCATATCCACAAGGCCCCGTGGCAAATATCGCTAATCGCACTTAGCACGATTGAAGTTATCGCCGTCTATTGCTGGATATTAACGCTGAGATAGTGCGTTATCATCAACGGCTATCTCCAAAGCGATAAAATATCCAGCGATAGCGGTGAAATGCTGCAACATCGCTGGTAATCCAGCGATAACATGTCAGCGATAGGGTAGTCCTTGTTGATAAGCCGTGGGGGGTTTCAGCATGAAAATCCACCCCCATAGGGAAATATGGGTAAGTCAGAAATTAACCTGGCGTTAGAAACCAGTGTTAATTGGGTTTTTGCGCAACTTTCATAGTCGCAACGTGGGAATGGGGCATCCTTGTTGATAGGGCGAAGCCGCCATATCGATGTACTAACATGTAGTGAATGTCAGGAACGCCTACCTTGCATCTCATTAGCGATGAGATGCAAGGCGTTAGTGAAATGTGCGATGACACACGCTAAAGCGTGCCCTTGCTAATACCGCGTTAGGATAATCGCCGCTTTATGGCCGAAAACGGCCGCTAAAGCGGCGATAATCTTCTTGATGATATGCCCCCCAGTTACCAAAATGGGATCGCGACTCCATGACGAATCAATATTTGGAAGTGGCGTGTTATACTCCTTGCTTTCAAATACTAATTCAGTAAGCAATGGAACAATGTTTTAAGACCTGAATCTGGTCACAAGCCATTGAAAAGTTACTGACTCCCCAACGCCAAGAATTTGGAATGAATCCAGCTATTTTTTGGCAGTCAGACCTAATCGAGCAAGCAGAGATTGACCCCTGTTTGTCTTTTTCTGACCATTGTGCCTTCTGGTACTAGTCATTTTTGTGCAGGCTGAAGAAAGGAACAATATTGTCATGATATAGGGCTACGGTCCTCACTTGTATTTTCTTCAATCCCTGTGCACAGTAGTTATCCATCAGCTGGCTTCGACCATAAGCTATTATAAACAGTGAGTTATGTGGGCGCTTTATGTATGTAGCAGGAGGGCTGTGTTGGGGTGGCCTCAGACCTGAAGCATTGGATATTTTGTCAAGGGCTTTTGCTGTTAGACTTCCAGTTGATGGATTGTTAAATAAATGACAATCAAATAAGGGTAATCATGATGGATGCTGTTGGGAGCAGGCTTTTACAACATAACTAGGGTGGGAAGGTGAGGTCGAACCCTGTGAATTCATGGGATGTCTTGTTCGATCCAACTTTATATTACGGTTGCTTTATGCACTGCGAACCTTTTGCAGTACTGCGTTTGAATGTGTTTTTGGACATGATGGAGTCTGAGTCTAATGTCTGAGCCAATTCATTTGTTACTGCATTCCATTGAACTGTTCATTGTGATCAATGGTCACTGTTCCAGCTGAACATTTGCTCTGTTAAATCTTCTTCCATTAAACTCTCTGTACAGTCAACGTCTCTCTATGTCCTTCACTTTAATTTGGCATTCTTATTCCATGACGGTCTTTCTTTGACTACTCACTTGCGCCTCCTTGAAATTCTCCCACTGGTCGTCCATGCCAAGGGCATGTCACGAGTCTTTTTCTACTTTGGTTAACAAAAGTTGTATTCAATCTCACTTCTTTCTTCTATCCTGGTTCTGCTTCGTGTTCAATGTAGGAGAGTAGGATCTGCATCACATGGGTACCCCCACTTTTTGCTGGTGTTTCACTGTGTTTCGACCTTAGTCTGGAGGTGGCCCTGCTAATCAGGAGCCCAGCCTAGCTGCTTCTTCTCTAAAATGGTTTCCATGTACATTAGGTACATTTCTAATTGTATTCTGGAGTACGTTATAAGCCCCTAGTATATGGTATACTGTATACCTAGGGTATAGGTACCTCCAAGGCCTACCAGGGGCTGAAGCATGTATTATGCCACCCCTAGGAAGCACTCCAAAATGACACCACTGGTCTGCTACTGCAGCCTGGGTAAGGTGGTGCTTGCACCCCTTACAGTGGTATAGGCTACCTATATCACTACCATTACACACACACATATAAAACCTATAAGTCACTCATATGGCAGGCCTTAACAATCCTGAAGGCAGAGTGCTTGGTTTTTATGTGAGAGGGTGCCCCTGCATGAGCAGAGCCCCTCTGCAGTGTTCAGAGTACCTCCTCTGATGCTATTTGTGGTGCAGCCTGACCATATACTCTTAAGTGCATTATAACCTCGCGGTAAATGCTAACTTTGGGATGGCTGCACGGAAACATGTTGTGTTTGGTGTCAAATGCTTTGGAATACTACTCCCCGCCAGTTCTGGCGGAGGGGGTAGCATTCCACCCTTCTAGAGGGAGAGACATGTTCACACTGGTCTAACCCGGTAGGACTTTCTACAGCCCTGACATCACAAAATGGATGCCTCTGCCACAGACATGGGTCAGGCCTCCTGCTGCTGACAGAAACTCCGGCAGGGGAGGCCTGGACAATAGGTTTCCTGTCCCAGGGAGGTGTAACCACCTCCCCAGACAGGCAGATGTGTATTGGGGCTGGGCAGGAGCACTCTCTGGTGCTTTGAAGTCCTGTACTGGTGGCACACTTGGTGTCCCTGTGCATAGTCCAGTTCAAACTGGTTGCAGGGGCTACCTGCCCCTGCTCTGGCGTGAAACTGGACAAAGGAAATGGGTGTAACCACCCCTCTTTCCAAACCCTCCCATAAGTGGGTCCCTAGAGAATGTCCAACCCCCAAACTTTGTATAAGTATGGGAACCCAGTCCTTGCGGCTTTAGATTACCCTGGACGAAACTCTGCAACATATGTCCTGGACCTTCGACGTTCTACTTTGACTAGAAGACTGAAGAAATCTCCCTTGGGGTTAACCTCTTCAGTGCCCATGACGAGATAGTCTCGTCATGGAGCACGGTCGCGCTGTGCCCATGACGAGACTATCTCGTCATGAACCCCACCCACTAATAAAACGCCCGGCACAGGAGGGGGAAAGAGCGTGGCACAGAAGGGGTTAAGGAGTGACTCCCCTGCTTGGCAGGCACCAAAGAAGCAACTGACCGGTCTGCATCGCTGAAGCTCCCGCTGGACACCGAAGTCTTTGCATCACCAGACGTGCATTTCCAGACTTCCCCGAGGCTACCCTGAGTCCACAGCAAAGCTGAGGCCCGTGGCTATCGTGAGTGATGTGGAACCGTGACCCCTGGATACCGTGAACTTTTGCAGCAACATCCTCTTCCTGGTCTTCCTCGAAGTTGTGCTTTGGGCTCCGAGTAGCCCCAGCCTTGAGTACCTCCTGCACCGAAGATTTCTGGCCCCCACTCCACGAGTGACCCGTGGGCCAGTTTCCAGTGCGATCGCTTGAGGCTCCTTCATGATCGCTAGCCCGTTGGCTAGTAGGTACCCACGAAGGTGACTCCTCTTCAGATTGGGCTTTCCTGGTTGCTCCAGATGTGCCTCAACTTACCCTTGCTGGGTGAGTCCCCCAGACCTTGCTGGTCTGCACCGCTGTCCTTTCTCTGATTCCAAGTGACTTGCCATTGCCAAGGCTTGTTGGGTCCAATCTGGTCACCGTCACCGCAGCACTCGACAGACTTCATGGGACAGCTGGAATTCAGCTCCTGTTTGTCGTCAGCGCCTCCTGGACCTCGTGGCTGAAGAGTCAAGACACCTGTCAACTCACCTGAAGCACCCGACATTTGTGGGCATTGGTCAGTCGTGCCCTTGGTCACTGGTAAGTGACCCAGACTCTGTCCCCTCTGCTTTCAGGGTCCTTCCATCCTAGATCCAGGCTTGGATTGCTTCGGACACTTCTCCTCATCACGGCAGCAGCACTTCTTCGCCAGCTTCCATTGAAATCAACGACGCGACCCGACACCAAAAGACACCTACGCACCCGGCTTCCCTGGTTGAGGTAACACGAGTACTCTGGTGCTCCCGTGGGTGCTAGACCTAGAACTTCCTAAGTCCAAAACAGTTTGGTCCTGACTCATTTCTAAGTGTCCCTAATCTTTAAATTTCCAACCGCGACATTGCCCATAGAAGCTAACGGGAACCCGCGGCTGTGTTCACACACTGTGTCACTGCCTTGGGTGGTTACTTGGAGTCCCAGCGATTCTTCAGGCTCTAGGCCTTGTGTCTAGTTCAGTCGTGGTTCTTATACCACTTTATTGGTACATGGTTCGGTACGCCCCTAGGGCCCAAACGTGTATTTGTGCTATTACTGTTGATTGCTAACTTGTAAACTAAGTACTTCGAACTCCAGTCTCATAAAGAGACTAGAGGGGTGTGTTTTATCTAAAATACATATATTTTAAATATATACCTAGTGTGGCTGTCCTTTCATTTGATCATTCAAGAGATTATAGACTGGTAAAACAAGCTGCTTTATATTCCTTCAACACTTAGCCTGAAGGCTGCTCTCCATAGCTACCACTAGGATAGCTTTTAGTAAAGGTTGTCTTTAACCTATTCACTATAAGGGGTTGTTTGGACTGATACAGGGTGCCCACTATAACTAGTGGACAGCATATATCAGGCCAACTTCTCACATTCAACATCTCTTTCATTCTCTGTTTTCCTCCTCTGTGTGTACCCCGTATTAGTTTCTTTTTCTGAATTCATGATCCAGTTCTCTCTTAAAAACTATCTCACCCCCTATGTACTAATGACTCCATATATTTATTTTCTTTGATTATTAAAGCACATTTCAGTATCCCCATAGCTTTTCTCTCCTTCCTTTTTTCCTTCCCTGTCATCTCACTCCTTTCTGTTGCCTCTCTAATCATTTGCTTACTTTAAGTCACTGTTTGCACCATTGTTACTCACTGTTAAAGATATTGGGGCATGTTTACAAGAAAAGTGACACGGAGCGCTGTGTTAGCCTTTTTGGCTGAACGCTGTGCTCCGCCACTTTTGAAACACATGGCTGCACCCTAGTTACAACAACATTGGTGCAGCCCTGTGTTTCCCCCTGCACTGGCGCTAATTAGTGCTGTCTAGCGTCAACGCAGTGCACTATGGTGCAAGGGTGTGGGCGTTGGGGGAAATGATTGTTTATGTGCAGGAAGGTGTTCCTTCCTGTACATAAACAATCTTAAATGGAGATTTGTAACTTCTATGTATGCTGGTTTGTGCAGCACACATAGAAGTTGCAACACGTCATTTTTAAAATTATCGTTTATGTGCAGGAAGGGACACCTTCCTGCAAATAACAATCATGCATGGCATTTAGCTCTTTTTATATGTGCTGCACAATGCAGCACCCATAGAAACAGCAAAAACAAGGAGAAATAAAGCATTTCTCCTCATTGCGCCATGTTAAGACCAGGGGGCATATTATCAAGAAGCGGCGTTAACATTATCGCCGCTTTAGCGGCAATAATGGGCTTGATAATAGGCCTTTGAGAATTCCCATAGAAGCCCATGTTCTGGTGTCAACATGGGCTTCTATTGGAATTCTCTGCGGCATATTATCAAGCCCATTATCGCCGCTTTAGCAGCAGTTTTCTGCCGCAAAAGCAGCGATAATGTTAACGCCATGCTTGATAATATGCCCCCCAGGTTGTTTTTGTCTTAATTTTTGAGTTTCTCCATATTTACGCCACCCTTGTAAATGTGGAAGTGCATCAAAATCAATGGGTTTTGAGGTGGAACGTTCACAGTAACACCCATTGCCCACCCCTTGTATGCTAAGTATCGAGTTAAAGGATGCCTTATTTACAAGGCAGCGTTAAGTGGCTTAACGCTGCCTTGTAAATAAGGTGATGCCCGTATCGCCACAGGCTTGAAAATATTGCCCATTGTTTGAGTATAAAAGTAGTAAAGCAAGTTTACTCAAAGTGACGTGACAGCAGTACAGTTGTTTAGAGAATGCCTGCAGACTTTTAGGCTAGAGGCTAGGCAACAACTGATCACGATTCTTAGGGCCCGATTCACAGAACTAACTTAAGACAAAATCCTAAACTTACTACCATTTTGGTATTCACAGAAGGCACTTACTTATTTTGGTATTCACAGAAGGCACTTACTCATTTCGGTATTCACAGAAGTTAGGACTCCTAAATTTAGGACTCCTAAATGCCTTCTGTGAATACCGAAAGTCTTAAAATTAGGATTTTTCTCAGTTTAGTAGTAGTATAGTTAGGACTCCTAACTTTAGGACTCCTAAATGCCTTCTGTGAATACCGAAAGTCTTAAAATTAGGATTTTTCTCAATTTAGTAGTCCTAAATCTAAACTTAGGACTACTAAATTGAGAAAAATCCCAATTTTAAGACTTTCGGTATTCACAGAAGGCATTTAGGAGTCCTAAAGTTAGGAGTCCTAACTATACTACTACTAAACTGAGAAAAATCCTAATTTTAAGGCTTTCGGTATTCACAGAAGGCATTTAGGAGTCCTAAAGTTAGGAGTCCTAAACTTAGGACTACTAAATTGAGAAAAATCCTAATTTTAAGACTTTCGGTATTCACAGCAGGCATTTAGGAGTCCTAAAGTTAGGAGTCCTAACTATACTACTACTAAACTGAGAAAAATCCTAATTTTAAGACTTTCGGTATTCACAGAAGGCATTTAGGAGTCCTAAAGTTAGGACTCCTAACTTCTGTGAATACCAAAATGAGTAAGTGCCTTCTGTGAATACCAAAATGAGTAAGTGCCTTCTGTGAATACCAAAATGGTAGTAAGTTTAGGATTTTGTCTTAAGTTAGTTCTGTGAATCGGGCCCAGTATGTTTAAAATTAGCCAAAAGGCTGCAAAGGGTAGAACATAGGTGCTACTAAGGTCAACATTGAGGCTGCCGGGGATACTGCACTTACAGGTATCACCACGGATCATTTCAAAGGCTCACACCGGGGCAGTTCAAGCAGAGCTCTGGGGCTGTTAATCCTAAAATGTTAAGTAAAAGTAAAGATCCGTTGACAAATACGTTTCCAGGTCTCATAATCATTTTTAATTCAGTGTGTTATAAATAGCTCACAGTTGCAGTAGTTTTTAAACGAGAGCAAAACTTGTGTCCGGATCATTTTCTTTCTACTATATTTGGATTTTTGGATTTCAGATTCTTTGACCCAAGATGTGTCATTATCATTTTCATTGTTTTGTAAAGTTGCCTAGAATGGGGCAAATATGTTATATTGATTGATTACAGAATTTCCACGCAACAGCTTAATCAGGTTTGCATGGAAAGAAATGCAAGACCCTGCAATCATTGCTGTTAAAGTGTTACGAACAGCCATATATATTTATTTAATAGTCCAAGGGGGACATAGGTTGTTGTGAAATGCTGATAGACTTGCAGAAATGTCTCCCTACAAGAGACGAAAACATTCTTCTTACATTATTTCAGCTGGATTGCATATAAGCATCTTCACTTAAATATTTAATATGCAGATGCTGTGTAATAATCAAAACACTCAGGCAAAATAATGAAATTACATGTAAATGTAGAGACATAGAACGATAATGTTAGTGAATATTAAAAATTCCCTGTATTACATTTCACTGTATAGATACATGAATATCCAGAAAAAATACCTGGGGTTCTAGCTACAATACATTCATGACAGTGTCAATTACATTTTGAATTTGAGGGTTTTATATTGTGAAGGTGAACAGAGTTAGGAAGAATAAATCTATACTTACATATATATACTTAGTTTCACAATATAATGATAATCTATATTCTTCGGTCAATATTGATGTGATGTGATATATTTTGCTTTGATATTGTAATATTCGAGCATCAATGGGAGATCTAGCAATGTTGGGTTCTTGGAGTAAGCATCCTAAAATAGGCTACCTTTCACAACTCAGGATGGATTCTGTGAGAAAGTGGATTATTAGTTGGAGTGGCTGGTAGTTCTCGTTAAGCAATAATGGCACTATTCCTTAATAGGTTCAGTTAGGTCTCAATAATTTAAACCTGAGCTCAACCCTGGGCAGCTATGGCACAGCGCAGACAGGCTTAATATAGGAGAAATGTGTAAGGCATTTAGCAACAACAAAAACTGTAGAAAAGGTAGAAAACACAACACAATGAGTTTTAATGTGGAAATGGACCCCAATATGACAAAAATCAGATCTGGGAACTGGAGATATGAGTTTTCAAAGTTTTAGATGTTTCCACGGACAAAAAGGGCAAAGTGCCAACTGTAGGTGTGTGGTCGCACTAGTCCAATTCAAAGTCATAAGTTAAGTCTGCCTGCAATGGAGCGCTGGTTGGATATAGAGAATAGGTACCATCCAGTGGGGACTTTTACTTTCTGATGTAGTTTCTGAGATTGTAGTCAAACATAGTCAGTGGGGCAAGGCAGCAGGCTGTGGCCATGATGCATTTCACGAGGTCCTAAAGCTTTTGGACAAAGTCTTGGTGAAGCCATTTACTTTTGGTGGGCAAGCTCTGAGCAGGAGAAATTTGACATTTGTGCCCAAAGAAAATCCCTCACTGGACAGATATTTTTGGCATCTTCACCCGGATATGATTTCTACCTTAAGACTTAGAAACATTTTTGGAAGTCAGGATCCTTTCAGCAGTGCAAATCAGCAAGTTGAGTTCAACTGGTAGTTTGACTTCAGCAACAGCAGTCAAAGGGCAGCCTCTAGTTCTTTTGGCAAAAATCTTTGAAAACGTTTGTAAATGCCAGTTTTTATTGTTAGGCAGGAGAAGAATACACTGACACTTATCCAAGGACCCCAGTGCATTAGGTACACCACTTGGGGCTCAGGACGCACTGAGAGGAAGCCACCAGCGGGGACCAGGGCACATCCAGTTGGAACTGGCCAGCTGGGCTCCTCAGGAAGGTGGGCTTCTTGCATCAATTTTGTTCCTGTAGCTTAACAGGAGGCTGGCCAATTAGCCATTGGAGTCCACTCTACTTTCCTAGGTTCAAGTGGGAGTAGGTCCAGCCCTTTTTGGGTTTTTTCCACAGGTTCCACTAGGTGTAGTCCTCTTTCTGAAGTCCAAAGGGGGCTGACTAGGTGCAGGCCTTTGTGAGCACATTTTGGTCTTAAAACTCTTACACTTCTTATCGAATTAGTATTTGCAAGCGAAGTCTACAGCACGCCCTTCCATATATTGTCTTTCACAGGTCCAGTACTGTTTTGAAGAAGGTATCCAGAGGTGTCGCTTTCAAGCTTGGCACTAGCTTGTGGGTGGAGGAAGCTCCCTGACAGAAAAATCATTTCCCAGGAGCAACCATAATCACTTTGACATCACTTCCTGACTGGGTGATAGGCCCTAAACAATGTCACAGTGCACTACCCTGCCGAAATCCAACATGGCAGAACATTTATTTCACTGGTCAGAGCTCTCGGGTACACCCTGAGGAGTGACTAGTAAAATGAGGAAATGCCCCTGAAAACCAGTTCATGAACATGTTTTAACCCCATTGAGATTAATGCCACTTTTGCTACTTTACAGGTTAGGCCTATGTTTCAGTTATAGCTGCTTGTTAGCCTGTGTCAGTAGATGCCCAGTTGAAGCTTGTGCAGTTGGTGAGCACATACCCCAGGTCACACCTCTTCCCGGCATTGGCCCTTTTGTTCCTTTTCCTGGGAGCCATGCACACCTCCCAGACAGCTGACAGGTTTGCAGATGGCGTTTAACTCTCACAGTCTTATTCCCAAACTGAAGTTGTTCATTATAAGTTGTTATAATGTAACCCAGTGCTTTTCAATGAGAGAGCCAACCTTGACACCGTAAAAAATTACTTTGCAGGTTTTTAAGTGCCAGGACTTGTAAAACGTTTTAAATACAGTGCACCATGCCCTTTGGGCATTAAGGGCCTACCTTAGGGTTTACTAATAAATAATAATAAAAACGAAGGTTTAGGCCTATGAAAAGGGTGATTTGAACAAGTCAAATTGGCAGTTCTGAAACCAGAATGCTAGGCTGCTGTGGCCGCCCTGAAGCTATGATTTACATGGTCACTTTAGTGGTGGTACAATAAATGCTGCAGTCCTCTACTGCCTTTTTAATTACAGGCTCTGTGTACACTAGATGCCATATACTAGGGACTCACGATTAAGTTAAATATGCCAATCAGTGATTAGACAATTGTACATATGGTTTAGGGGTCAGAGCACACACATGAGAGCCTGCACGCCAGTGTTCAGAGTCCACATACCAGCAATAAATTCTATCAAAAAATGGGGGGACTACGCAAAAAGGACATTTTCTTACAGATTCAACTTAGCTGCCTTTCCTGGTTTCTCTATGAAACCCATATGCTGTTTCCTGGCTACCATTTATGCATTCAGCCATCAGAGAGAAACCAATCCCTGGTAGTTCAGGTGCAGAAGAGTTAATCAAAATCTAAAGTGCATCTAGCTTAATAACTTACTTTAATACCCACAATTGTATGATATTACACACACGCCAAATTCATTAGACTCTCAATTCCATGGAGCAGCAAAGTGTGATTTAAATATGCACCATTGTGCTACTCATCTTTGCTAGTTAACTCTGTTTCAAAGTAGAAGAGAGAGTAGCAACCTAGTTAGAGCTAAAATAGATTTCCCATTAATGAATGAATGAATGAATGAATTTGGGATTTATAGAGCGCCTAGTTACTCCAAAGGAGTGTCCCCTGCTAAGCATCATCAAGGTCAGAAAAGTCCGAAACAGGTAGAATCTGAACTCCTTCTAGCTCTGTCTAAAGAGCCAGGTCTTTGGATTTTTTGAGAACCTTTCCTCAGACTGTTCACGTCTTAGATTGAGTGGCATTGCGTTCCAAAGCTTGGCTGCATGGAGATCAAAGGAGCAACCTATCAGGCATGCTCGACGCACTCTGGGAATCGGAGCCAAAGCTGCTTCCCCGGATCTAAGTGCTCTAGAGGGGGTGTGAGCACTGATCAAGGGGAAGAGATAACTGAGCCCCCTTTGATTATTATCCTGTGCATGAAACACAGAGCTTTAAAGGAGATTCTGTATTTTACAGTGAGCCAGTGAATTTCAGCCAAACCGGGGCTAATAGTGGCCCATTTCGGAATTCTTAATAACAGCCTGGCAGCTGAATTTTGTACTAATTGTAGCTTTGCCAGTCTGCCTTTAGAAATGCCCAAGTAGAGCACATTGCAGTAATCAAGCCGGGACACCAACAAAGCCTGTGTCAATGTTATATGTGCTTAGTCTCAAAAGCTTCCTTAACAATCTCAGTACCCCAAAACAGGTGCAGACAGTGGCCCTGATCTGACTTTAAAAAGATAATTGAGCGTCAAAGAGGATGCCTACATTTTTCACTTTGAGTTTAGGAATAGGTGTGGGACCCAGGTCAGCCGGCCACCACGCCGAGGATCAGATTGAGGGCTGTTTTCCCACCACCAGCGCCTCTGTTTTATCTGCATTTAACTGCAGGCAGCTAGCCTGCATCCATGTCGCCAGATCAGAGCGACAAGATCTAACATTTGCTGCGGCCATATTGTCCTTATTGGCTAGTGTAATAACTAGCTGAGTGTTATCAGCATAGGACACCACTCTCACTCCATGGCCCTCGATAACGTCAGCCAGAAGGCAAATATATAGGTATCAGAGGTGTATGGCTTCTGAGATACCTGGAAAGAGTGTTTATAGAGAAAGTCTGCAATCCAGTCAAAAGCTCTACCCTTTATGCCCTGAATCCACAGTCGTTCCTGTAGTACAGTGTGTGATACTGTATCGAACGCTGCGCTGAGATCCAGCATCATGAGTTCCCCCGTTTTCCCTTCATCGGCCACCCTGTGTAACATCTCTGAGGCCAAAAGCATGGCAGATTCCGTGCTATACTTTGGTCTGAAGACCGATTGAGTCTCGTGAAGGAGATTGTTCTCTGTGATAAACTCCGTCTATTGGGAATTGACATGCCTTTCAGACAATTTTGCCATGAAAGGGAGCAGGGAAATTGGGCAAAAATTCTCAGGTTTAGAGGAGTCAAGAGATGTTTTTTTGAGGAGAGGGATCATCATTGCGTGTTTCCCCTCAGCCGGAAGTGAGCTGGCTTCAAACGATAAATTTAGCATGGAACATAATCTGGGAGCAAGTGCCGTTAGCCCCAGTTTCCAAAGTGCCGGAGGCACCGGATCTTGCGGTGAGCCAGATTTGATTTTAGCTGCCAGGGAACATAGATTTTCCACGAGATGTTCTCAATCTTGAAGGAGCCATCAGGGAGGGGATCGAGCTTCTTATTTAATGAAGGGGGCCATAATTCTTCATAGTTTCAGGAAAAGATGCATATATTTATGAGATTTTATCAGAAAATAAGTGGGCAACTGCTAATACTCATTGACCTGATCGCTGATACCGTGTCCAGGCAGCTGAGGGATTTAACAATTCTAAAAATCTCACGAGGAGAATTCTTAGGGTAGTCAATTTTTTGTGTGTAAAATACTTTCCTAGCCACCCTAATCTTCTTATGGTATTCTTTTAACGCAATTAGGTAGGTCTCGTTGTCTAGGGAACAGTAGTTCTTCCGCCACCTTCGTTCTAGACACTTGCATCATTTTTTAGTTTGTGAGAACTCTTCAGTGAAACATCCTGCTGAGGGTCTGGAACAAGAGAAATGTTGCAGTTTTTGTAGTGCTATAAGATCTACTGCTTCATTTAACCACGCCGAGACTTGATAGTTAGTGATCTGTGGGCAGTGGAGGACAGCTGCCTAGGGCAGATGAAAAGCCTCCTGACTAACCTTAGACCAATTCTGAGTTTTAATGGCTAGGGCCTGTACAGGTTTCGGTGGGGGACTGGTGTCCGGAGTCTGAAAAGGGATAATATAGTGATCGGACCAAGCAATGGGAATTGGGCAGCAACTGTCACTAAATCAGGATTAGCAAAAATGTGATCAAATATATGCCCAGAATATGTGTGAGTTCCTGTACCATGTGGTTGGAGCTGGAACGAATTTAAGCCCTCCATTAAGTCTACAATTGTGTGGGAGGTTGGATCATCAAAATGTAGGTTGCTCACCCCTAAAATTAGGAGATTAGAATGTTGCAAAGCAAAGGCTGGAATAACATCAAGTAATGCCGAAGTGAAGGAAACTGCTGCCTGTGAAGGCCTATAAATCAACAGGTGCTCTGGAGAACAGCATCCTGTGATAATTAGGGAGAAAAAGGCAGCTTCGGCACCGCTAATCTTGACCATCAATAAATTGCAGTGCCGCTGTTGTTTATATATCACCGCCAGCCCACCTCCCCTCCCCTGGGGTCTATCCAACCTAGTAATTGCATAGCCCGTAGGAATAGCATCTAAAATGTCCGGAGGGGAATGCGCATAAAGCCAAGTTTCCACCAAGAAGAGAGCCGTTATTTGACTGGCCACTATGAGGTCAGCAATTTCAAAACTGTGAAAAACAATAGAACATTTTGGGCAACCTTCAGACCACATGAAGCCCTAGAAAGACAGGGGAATAACACAAAGGAAAACCCCTAGCAGGCACTTTTCCCCTTATCAACCTTAACCGAGTGCTGACATATGGTTTTGTGCTCGTAGTTCAGGGAGTGTAGCTCATCTGTTGAAAATGTAATTTGTGTCCCTCTTTGTACCTATTTTTCTAATTAAAGTGAAGGTTGGGCATATTTGGAATCAGTGTTGAAGGCTTGATCAAACCACGCTTTCACTCTTCTCCTCTGTTGTTAGAAAATTTAATTTTAAAAGCTATAGCAGCCTTGCTTTGTAGAATTACTGGGAATAGGTGCAAGGTGACGAACAAGTATGCATGTAATAAGTTAAAGGTATAAATGTGGATCTCAGGTACCTTAAATGTAAGGTTTTCATTTAGTGGTCCAAATCCATTTTAAAACAATTCTCAACTTCATCATAATCTTTCTAGAATATCTGGAAGGCACCTGTTTAAAGTGTCTTCCTTGAATTTCTTTAAAGGGTTTTGAGTTAGTAAATCTGATGTCTTTCCAGAAACCTTAGTTGTTAAACATTTTTATTTTTAAAGAGTATGTGGTAATATTTAGCTTTGCCGTCTTCGACGAATGGTCATTATCATGGATTATGGTGCAGACATCTTCAGTCTGAGCAATAATAATTCATTTTTATATACTTGCAAGGGAAACAAATGTTGTCTTATTAGTTATCTTGAGGCAAAAGTTTTATATTGAACGTAAAAATACCACTTGATGTTTTTTTCCTTGTTGTAAAATTCAATCCACAAAAATCCCTCTGAACATTGTGGTTCATCACATGTGGATGTATGTGGTTCAGGGTGTGATATTCTTGATCTGGTATGATCACACTAAAGAAATGGCTACAAAGGAGATCTAGAGATTAATGTTGTCTCAAATGTGCCATTATCAAGTTAATCGCTATTTTTTTCTCTTCATAAAAAAGTTAGGGGCATATTATCAAGGCAGGCGATAAAATTATCACCGCTTTAGCGGCAGAAAACTGCCGCTAAAATGGCGATAAGGGGTTTGATAATATGCTCTATGGAATTCCAATTGAAGCTCATGTTAGATGTGAAGGTCATCTAACCTGAGCTTCAATTGGAATTCCATAGAGCATATTATCAAGCCCATTATCGCCGTTTTAGCGGCAGTTTTCTGCCGCTAAAGGCTAAAGCGGCGATAATTTTATCACCTGTCTTGATAATATGCCCCTTAGATTCTTAATGTAAATAGAACAGTTTTTGCTAATATGAGCTAAACACTTCAAATAAGTTTCATATCAATAAAGGATGCACAGAGAAATTTAAGCATTATGTAACAAACTGAAGCAGGCACTGGCACAGTATATGCCGGGGCTTAAAGTATGTGCTGTAGCTGTCAGTGATATGCCACCTCCCCTGGGTCTCAAGTTACTCCTCCTCGAGGCAGTGGGATGTGGGTGGTACTCTTAAGCCATCAACAGCCATCCTACTGTTACAGTCAATTGTCTCGGTGTACCCATGCTGAAAAAAGCGAAACGCAGGCCATGTTGAGGAGCAGCTATCACCTAGCCACTCTAAGAACAGTGTGGTCTCACTGTTCTCAATGTGGGAATAGAGTATGGAATCAGGCAGGTTGGCACAGGGAAAACTCAGAGATTGGTGTAGAAAGAAGGCTGGATCACGACTGCTCTTTGTGTTTTGGGTGGAAGGTGAATAGAAGTAATTGCTTAAGTTAGATAATGAGTATAAGGGGAGGGTATTGCCAAGGGCATATGAGAATGGTGGCAGGATGCATTAGCAGAGAAGAGGAGGGTTTTTCCGATGATAGAGAGGGAGGCTGTCAGAAGGCACTGTAATTTAATGGGGGGGCTGAGGTATGTGAGGCTGTGATGAAAATGACTCCCATATGAGTTCCGACTTCTCTTCTCCTTCACTGCTGATCAAAGGAGGAAAATGTATGTTGGCAGTTACATTAACATGAACCTTGGGACTTCTAGTGACATCATAAACAACTCAAGCTTCACTCGTTGTCTAGTTGATGTAATTTGGAACCACTCAGTGGAAAACAGCTCTGTTACTGACAGTTTCCCATGTATAATCCAGCATATTTTAGTGGCAGGTAGATTGATTTATCTAGGACTTACCTACTTGAGCTGAAAGGTAGGGGGGCTTCTCTATAGCCTGATGGGGCTGTTGTCATGGGCCAATCACCACTCTACCATGCACTGTGTTCTCACAAATGATGTGATTTGCAATGTCATAAGTGTTCCTTACCAATGCTATGATTTTAGGTGGTATAAGTGATAGAATATGAAAGGGTATAGCCAGTACTTGGAGAAGATGTGAGTTATAGCTAATGCAGTGTGGCTATCTAGTTCAAGACAATGTGTATGGAGGTGTGTGAGTTATAATAATTTGAATGTGGTGCGTAAATTATAAATTTAAGGCATAAGTATACCATTAGAATTACTAGTATTTTTGTACGTTAGGTTTGGTTTGTATAGACGGAATAAATAAAGATATAAGAATGTAAAGATGGTGCGTAAATTATAAATGTAAGGTATAACCATAACTTTAGAATTTCTAAAGTTTTTGTAGTTTGTTTGATTTGTATAGAAAGAATAAATCAAGTTTTCCCAACTATAACTAAGGTTTAACCTTTGTTTTTTTCATTCAATTTTAATACTTTTTAAAAATAAAAATGTGTTTAAGTTCATAGAGTCCATTAGTCCTGTGTCGAATGTGGAGTGTCATTAAGTGGAGTGTCGTACAGTTGTTGCTCAGATATGAATTTACCTTGAAAAATGAAAAGACGACAGGCATTTGGCAAAACAGGAACAAGTTAGTTCAAATAAACACAGTGGCCAGGAAAGCATCCATCAACAGTCATGTCTAAAGACAGTCTTAATGTACAGACTGGCCGTAGCCGGCACCGGGTGTTTCCCCGGGTCCTGGGGGGATGATTTTGTTACCGGGGGCCGGCAACATAGGCCCCCTGTTACAAAATCGGCCGAATCTGGCCCTAGAAAACAGCTCAGCTGCAACACCCCCCTCCTCCCCGGGGGCCGGCTGAGCAGTTTGCCAGGGCTGGTTTTGGTTCCCAGTCCGGCCCTGTGTACAGAAGGTTTGGCCATTAATATATACTGTTCTTGAGGTACGATAAAAAGATTGCACATTCTTGTACAATATCTAGATCCCGGCCTAGTCATGAACCATAAATACAACTCTGTGATAAATGGGACTCAGGTGGCCCTCAACGTTGTGGAGAGCTATTGTAGGCCAGTGTGCATGTGTCCAGATGTCCAGCATGGGAAGCGCATGATCACTGCGTGTGGTGTGCATGCTGTGTTCTGATTGGCTGAGTGTTCCTAACTACGTGTGACATCCAACTTTGTGGTATTTTGGTAATGTGCACCTTTGGTCAAATGTGTTTTATTGGGGCCAATCTCTTCAGACCTGTTTGTGGTGTACCTGTCTATCTGTGAGATTGATCAGGGTTTGCCCTGTTTGCTTGTTTGTCTTTGGGCTAAGTGTAACCCCACCTGGTAACTATCAAACGGTAGGTCTAGCTTTGGGTGTAGGGCCTGACTGACCATGTATCTCAGACTTTGTGTTGATGGGAAGGTCATCTCAAGTGAACTTTACAGCAATGATACAAGTTTGTTATTATGTGTACGTATAACATGGTGGTCATTTATATCATATTTACCAACATTATCATTGTTATGTGTACATTTGTCATAGCAAACATCAACATCATTTTTACTGGTATTGACATAGTTATGCGTGCATAGATTATGGTGTACATTGACATCGTGTGGACTGATATTATTACAGTAGAGTGGACTAGAGTGTTTAAAAGTGTAGTGTTAGTGTCGTAGAGTGGAGTGGAGTGGTGTGAAGTGCAGCTCAATGGAGACACATAGCATAGAGTCAAGTCGCGTGTCATAAATTGGATTGGCATCTTGTACAGTGCCGTCAGGTGGTGTGGTGTGTCGTAGAGTGTTGGAAAGTGTTGTAGAGTGGAGCAGAGTGTTGTCAAGTGGAGTGAATGGGCACAGAGAGGAATAGAGTATTGTACAGTGCTGTTTAGGGGCACAGAGTTGAGTATAATGTGGTATAGTGGCACAGAGTGTAGTAAAGTCTTGTAGAGTGGAGTTGCATAGAGTGGAGCAGATTGTGGCAGAGTGGAGGGGGGTAGAGTGGAGTGGGTTAAAGTGGAGTAGCGTACAGTGGAATAGCGTACAATGGAATGGCATAGAGTCGGGTGGCATAGAGTGGGATAGAGGAGAATTGAGTGGTGTAGATTGGAGTGGCATAGATTGGAGTTTGGTACAGTGGAGTGGCACAGGGTGAAACAGTGAATTAGAGTGAAGAGGCATAGAGTGGTGCAGAGTGAAATATCTTACAAAGAGATAGCATAGAGTAGAGTGGCGTATAGTGAAGTGGCATAGAGTTGAGTGGTGTAGAATGGAGTGGCATACAGTAATTTTGCATAGAGTGGAATAGCGTACTGTAGAGTTGCATAGAGTGGACTGAGGTATAGCGGAGTGAGTTACTTTGCAGTGGCGTACTAGGGAATACCATAGAGTGGAATGCAGTACAGTGGAGTGGCATACAGTGGAATGGAGTAGATTGGAGTGGCATAGAGTAGAATGCCATAGAGTAGAGTGGCATAAAGTGGACTAGCATACAGTGGAAAGAAGTAGAATGCAATAGAGTGGGGTAGAGTGGTGAACATTGGAGTGAAGTAGACTGGAGTGGCATAGAGTAGAGCGGTATACAGTGTAATAACAAGCAGTGGACTGGTGTATAGAGAAGTGGCGTAGAGTGTAGTGGTGTAGAGGGGAGTGGTGTGGTATGCTGTGTAATATTGTACAGTGAAGTATCTTAGACTGAAGTGGCATAGAGTGCAGTGGCATAGATTGGAATAGCATAGAGTGTAGTCGCTTAGAGTGGAGTTGTGTACATTGGAATAGCATAGAATGGAGTGGAGTGGTGTTGAGTGGAATGACGTAGAGTGGAGGTGCTTTCAGTGGAGTTGTGTAGACTTGAATGCTGTAGAAGGGAGTTTCATAGGATGCAATAGTGTACAGTATAGTGG
Organism: Triturus cristatus; assembly: GCF_964204655.1. NCBI lineage: Eukaryota > Metazoa > Chordata > Amphibia > Caudata > Salamandridae > Triturus > Triturus cristatus. The sequence goes on from NC_140581.1 coordinate 400,909,626, forward strand.
TGTAGTGGGAAGTGGCATAGAGTGGAGTGGTGTAGAATGGAGTGGCATACAGTAGATTTGCATAGAGTGAAGTGGCGTATAGTGGATTGACTTAGAGTGGAGTGTGCTACTTAAACATACATATTGTGAAAGTGGATTACAACTTGTCAAAGAGGTTTAGCTTTATTTAGACACAAGTAAGTACCCATTATAAGTCAACACAATGCCCTTTCAGACTTCGAGAGCTGCATAAATCATGCAAAAAAGAAGCAGGGAACTCTGGATAGTTCACAAGTTTTAAGTGGAAAGCAGCTTTAAATTGAGCACCCTACAATGCCACAGACACCCTGAAAATGCTTCCTTCAAGTGTCTGTCTTTCTAGCAGAGTGTTTAGGCATAAGATTAACACAGTGATGTCCATGCCACACTAGAAAGTGACAAAGCCTTGTGCCATTTTTTCAGCAAAGTCTTTTTTACATAGAATTAGCTAGTGCCATCAAGCTGAGCTGAAAAATAGCCAAAGCCTTTTATCACTCCAGGCACAGTATTGTGGATCTTTTGATGGGTAAATGCCATAGAAGTAAAAGCAATACCTGACACGTATTTTGGTCTTAATAGAGCTTGGCAGAGAGATAAAACTTTGTCCAGACACAATAGTCATCACTTGCCACTGCACTGCATGATAAAGGCATGCGTGGTAGAGTCCTGTGTGGTATTATAATGCATTGTAAAGGTCAACGTGTTGTAATACTTGTGCGATAAAGGCATGCATAGAAAAGTCATATGTGGTAATGTCTGAAATTGTTTTTTTTTATTTACGGAACTATTCTTCTTGATAATGTAAGATGAAAAGCTACTTTTAGATCTATCTCTATTACTTCCTAATTGCATTATAGTCTGAGTCATGCTTGATCTATGTTCATTAGACCCTGTCAGCAGTCTCAAACAGAACAATCTCTAACGTGTACAACAATTTATTAATGTCCTCTCTAATGAGCTTTCATCTTCTGTAAATGTTATCTATTATGAAACAAGCTAATGTTCCATCTAAGAAATTATTATGCATATTTAATGCTCAGAGCCAACATTAGTTATTTTCAACAATTGTGTAGTGTGGTTTATTACTCATAATTTCCTCTGCACTGAATTTAAATGCAGATTCATTTACCAATGTTTATTATCAAACAGAAACTTCTCTTTTAATACTTTTTAATACTCTTTTTAATTTACCTGTATGCATATGACATTGATGGCATCACTGGTGACACTACATATCCCCATGACATTGATATTATCTATGACATCACTGTTGCTGCTTTATCGGCATGGAGAAGGTGGCCAATATCCTCCTAGAAGCAGTGTCCTTCATCCATATCCTGGGAGGGGATTTAAATTGCGTTATGGTGCCAGAGCTGGATAGGCCAAGCTCCACAGGTCCCCATGGCACACCTGCCCCACTTGCAAATGTCACTAAGATTTGTCTGATTTCTGGAGAACAGTGCACCCCTGAAGGTACTCTTATTATTCAGGAGCGCAAAAGGTCTTTTCTCGTCTACATTATATCCTGGCACCGGCGGGGGATGCGGGTGCCATAATGCAACCAGACTACCTAGCCCGGGGTCTTTTGGCTCATTCAGCCTTACTGGTGCAGTTGGGTAGAAAGAGTAGGAATGGGTCTGGATGGAAACTCAATGCATGGGACCTGCGAGATCGACAAGTGGCAGTCAGACTTCTGCTAGATACCAAACGTTACTTTAAGGAAAATATAGACTAGGTCACCTCCAAGATAGTTCTTTGGGAAGCCTATAAAACTGTCCTTTGAGACAGAGTGCAAAATTTGATTGAACAGAAAAAGATGAGGGCACATGGGGTCCTGGAAATCTCGAGTATCAGCTAGTGACGCTGGAAACAAACCTGGGCCCAGAACCCGACCTCTTGCTTATCCGACAGATTGGGTTGTCACAGGAAGAATTCCATGCACTGGCACAAGAAGGTGGCAAAAACCAAGTAGTAGTCACCCTGCATAAGTTATACGAAGCTGCTGACAATGCGGGTAGTCTACTTGCATGACTAGGAAGAAAGGAACTAGACACCCAATGGGTACATCGTATTATAGACCCAGGTAGGGAGATCATTGAATCAGATGGTCAAATTGCAGGTGCATTTGCCCGTTATTGTCAGGATTTTTATGGGGCCAGGCAGTTGCAATTGCCTCCACAGATAAAGGCATATCTTGTCTAGATTATAACTCCTGTCTTGGATGATGAGGCACGAGAAGCGTTAGATGCTGAGATTTCCCTAGAAGAGTTCCGCAATGCTGTTACTAAATTAAATCCAATAAAACTCTGGATCGTAATGGAATCCCGCAGAGTTCCATAAGAATATCTTGATCTTCTGGGGCCCCTTCTGCTGACCATATTTCAAGAAGCATATCGGGTAGAGGCTCTCCCTTCCAATCCTATGCCGGCAACCATTGTGGTAATACCTAAGGATGGCAAATCCATGAAGCACTGTGGCTCCTATTATCCAATTTCTTTATTAAATATCGAAATCAAAATATTGCCACAATCCTAGCCACATGACTCGTACAATATACTATGCCGTTGATCCATAGAGATCCGGTGGCCTCCATTAGGGTTAATGGTGTGATGTATTTTCCATAGAGAGGGGTAGAAGACAGAGATGCCCCCTCACCCCCTCCTATTTGGTCTTACCATAGAATTGCTTGCATGTCAAACCCAGGCCCATCTAGCGATTTGTAGATTTCGCATTTCAGCTGACATTCACCTTGAGGAAAACATTTCACTGTATGCCTATGATGTTTAGCTTTATGTGACTGACCCTACTTGTTCCAACCCTCAGTTACTTCATAAACTGGAGGAATATGGAGGGAACTTGGGATATTGTGTTAATTGGGATAAGTCTATACTCTATCTCCCTCAAGAGAACGCTTCCCTTCCTCCCCTCCATCATCCCATGACACACACGACCCTGGGATTCAAATACTTTGGGATCTTTCAGACATTACAGTGGGAGGAATGCATCAAGCGTAACCGAAACAGAAACATAGGTGCCTACCTTATAGAGATTGAGAGATGACGGACCTCTCCCTTACATTACTTGGGATGGCTGCTATTGTAATTGTACTATAATTGTATTTATATAGCACTTACTACCCATGATGAGGCATTAAAGTGCTTTTTTGGTGAGTAGCACGCTACTCCGGAACACATAAAGGATTAGTGGTGAATTAGTGTAGTGAAATATGAAAGTGATTTGAGTGGTGGATATGTTTGTCAGTTATTTGGATTGAGAAGGAAGAGGGAAAAAGGTTTGCATTTATATAGCACTTGCTACCCTTGATGGTGTGTTGAGGTGCTTTTTTTGGTGAGTAACACACTACTTCGGAACCCATAAAGGATTAGTGGTGAATTAGTATAGTGAAATATGAAAGTAATTTGAGTGGGGAATATGTTAGTCAGTTATTTGCATTAAAATGTTTAAAATGATATCACTTCCCAAACTACTTTACGTCCTCCAACACACATACAACCCCATTGCTCCAGAGACCTTCTCCATGTTAGAGGGTGACTTAAGAACCTTGCTGTGGGAGAGTGAACATCCCAGAATAGCCCTGTCCACCCTTCAGCGTAACTAATATAGTGGCAGTATTGCCCTGCCTGACATAAGAATGTATTGTTGGGTGTCCCATCTTATTAACATTAATAATTGGATATACTCTCCTCAAGACCACTCTACCTTCAGATTAGAAACATCCAAATGGGAATCAAAGTCTTGTCTTCACTACCTATATGGGGGCCACGGGACCCATCAGCTCCCTCCTGCCATTCAGGTGGCAATCAAAGCATGGATCAAGGCATACAAATCTATTGGATGGTACCATAAATCCATTAGAGTAACGCCACTGTGGGAGGGGAGTTGGTTGCCTGAATTAAGTAAACTAAAAGGCTTTCAGGCCTGGAACTTGATAGGGATCTCTAAGGTGGGCAATCTAATGGAACATGAAGACTTTGTTCAGTTTTTCTTTCCCCAATGAGAATATGGCATGCATAGGAGCCAGTTTCCTAAATACTCGCAGGTGGAACATGCGTGGGAAGCACAGGGCCTTCCATGGGAGGGAATCCTGGATTTTGCTCCACTGGAAGGGAGGCTTTTGTCAGAAGAACAGGGATGTGGTGCAATATCCTCATCTATAGATCTCTCATGAATAACAAACCTGACTCCCTAAAAGGCCTACAAGAGAAATGGATTAACCGTGGGCGGAGAGCTCTGCTCCGCCCACGGAGTGTGCAGAGATTTACCAACTCCGCGTTCCGCGGAGAACGCGGAGTAGGCAAATCTCTGCACATTCCGTGGCGGAGCGGAGCTGGCCAGCCCCTGCCTTTCACCCGCCATATTTACAATTAATACAACTTTTCAAAAACGCCTTTAAAATAAATAAACAGAACCTTACCTTAAGCTGCGGCGTCCTCGGGCAGCCCTCCTCATCTTCAGCGCAGTTTTCACCGAGAACGCGATGAAGACGAGGAAGGGTGCCCAGGGACGCTGCAGCTAAGGTAAGGTTCTTTTTATTTATTTTAAAGGCGTTTTTCAAAAGTTGTATTAATTGTAAATAGGGCGGGTGGGAGGCGGGTGGCTTAGCAGAGCTACGCGGAGCGCCACGGATTTCTTTCTCAGCTCCGTAGCGCTCCGTGTACCCCCACTACGCCCAGGCTTAAAATGGATGGCTGATGTGGGTATCATGGACTACATCGACTGGGATGCAGCCTTGATGCATCCCAGAAAAGTCACAATTAAGGCATAATTCCAACTGGTTCAATTTACAATTCTTCATCGTGTTTACTATGATAGGCGTCAGCTACACACCATGGGAGGGCTCCCCATCCATATTGTTTGCAATGCAACATTGCTGAGGGCTCCTTTTTCACACTATTAGGTATTGCCCTCACATAGAATCATATTGTCGCCTTATAATTGGAGAGTTTAGTGCTGTCTCTTCCAATAGATTCCAAATTTCTTCTTCTAGGTGTTCCCACTGATGTTGATGTGACCCAGACTCAATTATTGTTCTGTGGCCTTGCGATGGTGGTGGCAAAGAGGGATGTGGCAAAATATTGAGGATCGAAGAATGGTCTCACTCTACAGGAGTGGAAGAGATGTGTTAAGATGATATATACTAGTAGAGGGTCAGGAAAATCTGGGGTAACTGGATATCCTACTGCTCGCTGTAAATTCCACTGGAAGATGACATAAGATCATGGAAAGGAGACAGGAAACATTTATTAGAATTATTTTTGAAGGTGGGAAACTGTTGTTCGATGTGCTCCAGTGTTCTCAAATTAAGGTGGGTATCTGTTGGGAGGTGGGTGGGGGAGGGGGTGGAGTTGTGTTGTTCTTTGAATGTGTCAACAATGAGTGTTGCTGTGCAACTGTTGTCTATCACGTGCCTGTGCTGTAGTATTTATGGAAAAACAAATAAAATATATTTTAAAAAAATAAAATAACATGTTTTTCGGTGCGGAAAATGCCGCACAAACATTTATTTTTGGTAGACATTGTTGTTCTGTAGTCTGCCACGTTGGTTCCAGGGTCAGACATACTAGAACGTGATGTCCTTGTTTTATTATGTGCTCGTAGGAGATGGCTTTTTCCCCAGACTAAGTAAAGATGCTATTTTGCATCTATAGCAGAATGAAAAAAGACCAGTGTTTCATTATTTAAACAGTGTTTGTTTTGAATTCAGACGGAAGCACCTGAAACCGGAGTTATCATTAATGCTGCAGAGAGCTGTGAATAAGATTCAGCTCCTCAGACCTTACATTCATCCTGACGAGGAAGATAGCTGCACAAGTAGAGCTGTGCGCAGGCTTGCACACTGAGACAGATTGCATTTGTTAACGCACTAAGACCGGCTTCCTGAGACATTACACTAAGGTATGAGATAGATCATTCTAACTGGGTCTGGGAGAAATGTACTCCCATTACGCTCTCGTTAGTGTTGGGGTAATAGTGATAGATAGAACTAATATTAGGGCTAATTAACATGGTTGAATTGTTTGTGTTTTTCACCAATCTAAAAATGCTTATAACAATGATGTGTTTCATCTATCTAATAATCATTCTTCATGTTTTACCTACAGGGATTAGTCTTTTCAATAAACATTTGAAAATTTATTATTTCCTCCTCTTTGTGTAACCTTGGGCATGCAAAAGTGACAAATGCAAGATGTATATTTGTTTCAACAAATTCCTTGGGAGTAAGAGTGGTCATGTTCAAGGTTGCTGGCAGTGTCTATTAATCTGGAGTTTGGATGCAGTACTGTAAGCTAGCCAAACCAACATTTACTGATGAATTAGGAAGACTCAGTGTCTGTATCGTGAAGATTTGTTGATCTAATACATAGTCCTACTCAGTTCATAGGAATCGTATGGCATGGTACCACCAACGTTCTAGGTTTGGTACCTATTTATTAGGTCTCCTGAGTAGTTTCTTGAGTGTGCCCAAGGCCCATTGCCTTTATATGGAGACATCCGTTGTGATAAGGGTTTTTCCTCCTCAGGTTAAATAGGAAGCACTTATTATTTTCGTAGGTTGATCAGGCTTGGCCTCTTAAAAGGATAGTCACCCATAGTGTTTTCTTTGTGTGACTTCAATTCATTAATATGGCACCGCAAGCAGTTATTATTGCTATTAATTGTAGATAAGAAGTAACTCATCATTTAAATAGATATGGCCTTGAACATGGCGGTGGAGATGTCACCTTCGTAGTTAAGGTTAAGAAAATGCATAAATGCTAAATTTTGTATTCCTGGATTCATTTTCCTGCCGTCAATGCAAATTCACAAATAGTTCACGCATATATTGAGTCTGGTCTTTTAACCCCATATAGACCTTATGAGTATTTAAAACCCCATTAACTTACCAGGAACATATTCATTGGTTCCAAGGCACCTTCCCACATACCCATCAGCATGTAAGAATGGGCCGTCTCAGGAACAAAGTGGCAACCAGTCTGGTCTTACAGACTAAGCACTTTTTTGCATGTTAATGCATGAACACAGCAAGCAGGGCTGGCTTTAGGGCAGTGTGACCAGTGCAGCCACACTGGACACTGGCCTATGGAGGGGGCGCTGACCTCTGGTGGGGGCACGGTATTTATCAATAACTTTTGTGGAGACATGAGGGGCACTTTTGCCTGGTGGTAGTGAGAGAATCCGTGGAGGCAGTCAAGATGTGCAAGGCGCCAAAAATGATTGTCACATCGGGCGCCACCAGCACTAAAGCCGGCCCTGACAGCAAGAGAAGCTTGCTCTCTTAAACCATTTAGTTAGACTGTATCGACGTCTGATGTAACTCATTATGTGCACCTTAAAAACTATCCCAGCAAAGGTTGCTCATCCTGGAGCGGCACTGTTATCTGTGCCTACACTTAGTCCAATTACCAGTAATGCTATTATGGGTGATAAGATTACATTTTGAATAGCACAAAAAGCAAATTTCCTCATATGGGACCTCAAGATAAGTTCCCAATTTTCATTATGTGTCTTCCACATGGTTGGTTCCCTTGTCACATGCCTCTACACATTAGTCATGGTATGCCTTCAATTGCTATTTTGCCCGAAGTGCTTAAACAGATTTAAACTGAACATGGAACAGTCTTTGCCCTAGATTTAGGAATTAAATTCATTGCCAACTTTGCCACAGTGTCCTCAATTATTTAAGTAATATTTTGGGGAAGGCTGCATTTTTAGCAAATCCCAGTGGCTCGCTTTTGTTCCCACTGTAGATCAAGAGCGCGAGCTGCCTAAAATAATTTCTTAGACCGATACATCTATACATGAATGTAGTTTGGGAACCTAGGCTAAGAAGCTTCAAATTAAAGACACGGTAAAAGCTGATACTGACAAGCAGACACCTTAGTCTTCTAAAACATGCTTCGATAAAAATAAGGAACAGACTAGAACAAAAACACAGACTGGATCTCCAAAATCTGAGTTTTCAAGGAGCCATAATAATTTATGTGACCGTGACAAAATTAGTCCACCTTATAGGTATCTGTTAGAAAATGACACTCTATGAAGGTCCACCCCAAACATTTTGCCTACCTCTTCCTCTTTTTCTGACCTTGTTTTTGTTGGCTTTAGGACTTTACCACTGCTAACCATTGTTAAAGTGTATGTGCTCACTCCTCTAAACAGGGTAACATTAGCTCACAGTAAAGTGCACTACATGTGCCCAGGGCCTGCACATTAAATGCTAATAGTGAGCCTCCTGCAGCACAGATTGTGCACCAACCCAAGTAGCTCTTTAAACATGCCTCAGGCCTGCCATTGGAGGGTCTTTGTGTGCAGTTTAAACAGCCATGTCGACTTGGTATTTAAAAACCCCTTGCCAAACCATAAACTCCCCTTTTATTACATTGAAGTCGCCCTTAGGGTAGGCCCTAAGTAGCCTATAGAGCAGGGTGCTTTGTAATCAAAAGGTTGGACATGAACATTTAAGTATTGTGTGTCCTGGTAGTGAAAAACATCAAAATTGATTTTTATCTACCATGAGGCTTATCCATCTTATAGATTAACATTGGGAATTCTTTAGTACACTGAATACGCTGTAATTCTTGATAAAGAACAAGTGGATCTGTCATTATTCATATCATTGAATTGGTAATGATAAATCCTCTTTACTGGTAAACTCAAATTTATTATTACCCTTTTAAAAATGTCACTTTTAGAAAGATTACTTTTTTCTGCTCTAACTCCTATGTGCCTTCGGCTTCTCTCCGCTACACATCTGTGGTAGGTGACAGATATGCTTCGTGCATTCCCTAAAGTACTGGACCTCAGACACCACCACTTCAATACACTACTGGTCTTGTGAAGAACTCTGCCAGGAGGAAGTACTTCCTTGTTGCTACAAGGACTGCCACTCTGCCAGACTGCTGCTCTGGATGAAATGTTTTTCTGCTCTGCTGCACTGCTGCCTGATACCCTCGGCCCTACTGAGGAAATACCGGACCCATCTCACTTGAACCTTGAGTGACTCTAAGGGCATACTGGATTGTCCCCGGTTCTAAGCCTCAGGGACATCAAAGAATTCTCATCAACCTACAACAGCACCTGGGCATTGCTTGCTGCAAGTCTTGTCCTGCCAAGTGGCCCCAGTCCAGTACTGGGCCCTTGGAAGTGGGTATGAAGTACTGCAACTTGTAGAACCCACGGATCAATGAAGTTGCACCAATCGAAACCAGAGCATCTCCCTCGATGCTAACGCACCACCACTGCTGCACAGACCACGGACATATCATCACTGACTGTGAGGCGCATCATCTCCAATTTCCAATGCATCTCTGACTTTGCGTGGCTTGGCCTTCAACCCAGCGGTTTGACTATGATGCATCGCCTCCTTAATTCCCCAACTAAGCTACTTTGCAGTGGGCCAAGGGTAGTCCCGCTCCTGACCTGCAATCCATCGTGTTCGACCTGAACATTTGAATTTACCCTGTTTTAGCTCGATCAGACAGCCCTCGTTGGCGCTTTAAGTGTTTAAGCACTACAATTTCATGTAATCTTTAAGAATTAATAACTCCAGGTATACTTATTGGATTTTTGTTGTTTTGGTCTTGTTTTTGTTCATAAAAATATTAACTAGGTTTGTAAACAGTTGTGGAGTCTTTTTGTGGAATTTTGATAACTGAGTCTCCGTTTGAAGTGTTGCACAAATACTTTAAACATTGCCTCTTACGTTAAGCCTCACTGCTCTGTGACAAGCTAAAGGAGGGTGAGCACAAGTTAATTTATGGTATGTATCTGATTTACCCTGACTAGGATTGTGGTACCTGCTTGGGCAGGCTACATACCTCTGTCAACCAGAAACCCGATTTTAACCAGTATCAGTATTCTGATACATGCCCTTCTCATTCCTTGCAGGACTCTACAGAAAAGAGATCAGAGAGAGGAGGTTGAGGGCGAATGCATACAGGAGGAGTATGTGAAATGAAAGATAGCCTTACAGCCCTCCTCTGATGTCATCATAAAAAGGGAAGAAAAACTTCCACAACAAAAAGCATAGTTTAAAAAGAAACAGTGTGGCAGTCATTTCCACATAAAATTTCACAAATGTGTGAGAACTGTTCTTGACAGTGTAGCAGAGGTCACAATAATTTACCAGGCTCTTGGAGAGTTTCTAGTGGTGAGGCCCACTGATGCATATGTGCAAGTTGAAACTCCAAATCATCGGATCAGTCCTCCAGACAGAATTTATGATTTGGACATTCAAATTTAGTGTGATTTATTGCGCACTATTAAATTTGACCACTGAATGACACATTTTCTTGACTGAGATTGATTGTTCACCAAAGGTTGTTATGAATGTTTCACAAGGGGAGGATGCAATCATACCTTTCTTTTCTGTTCTTGATCAGGAGGAGGTAAAAGCAGCATATGCTGTAGAATGAGCTCTTGCGCAGGCCCCAGCTTTATATCGTATTCAAGCAGGTTGGGATAAAGACTCACCTTATCATGTGATATCTATAAGGTCCAGCCCACAGGTGCAAGCATAATATCCTATTAAACATGAAGATAAACATTCAGTTAGGGAGAGTCTCTCACAATTAGAAATCAAGGTGTGCCATAAACAATTCCATATTTCCAGTGCTTAAATCTGATGATTCTTATCATGTAGTCTTAGACTATTGGCATTAAACAGTCACACACAAATGTTTACTGCACAGAATTCAAACAGCACAGGCTTGGTAAATAATATAGTTTGTAAGAAATACAAAACTACATTGGACATTTCTAATGTTTTTTTCTGTCTAAATGTGGCCTCAGAAAGACGGAATTTGACCAGTTTCTCAGGAGTGGGAGAACAACAAATGTTCTGTTGACTCCCACAGGTCTATAATAACAGTCCGGGGTTGTTTGCTGCCCGAATGATGTCAATTTTACAGGAAATTGATCTAGAAGCATTCTCTTAAATTGATGACATTTACATCAAGGACAATGATTTAAACAAGCATGTGCCCGTAGTGGTTCGAAGTATTCTGGGATTTTCTGACCATGGTTTTATATTTAATTCTCTGGAATCTAAAAATGAATTTCTTAGTGTCCTCTTTTTAGGATATGAATAATCAAATGAAGACAAAAGTCTGGCACCACATTTCACCAAGGAGTGTGCTTTATTACAACCAGCAAATACCTTAAAAAAGCTTCAATGGCTTTTAGTATTTCTGAATTTTGTTCAGAATACCAGATCATGCACAATGGTTAAGACGGTTGTATGATTTTATTCGGGCTGATTATTCTGGTAAACATTAGACTGCCAAACATGCTGATATTCTCTGAAATTTACAGGCAGAAATGCTTGAGTCTAAACACTTGCATTCTCATTAACTTAACTAATGCGGTTATCCGTATAATTGCGAGTTCCAGTGGTTATGCATGTATTTTATTTGATGAAGGAGAAACAGTGGCGATTGCTTATAAATCACACTTATATTCCAATACGGAAACGTGTATCAACAGAACATTTTTTGACAGCAATTCAAAGAGCCATATTGAAGAAACGTTCATTGGCACAAGGCAGACATATCATTGAGGTGTCTCCTTTTCCGGCCCTGGAGGCTGTCACCAAGACCAAGACCAGATCCTTAACAGCTACTGATGTAGTACATTATTTTCACCCTAATTTGAGAACACAGGAATATTTCCAGTATGAACAGAAATATCCCAAGTCTAATGACATTTTGCTTCTAGAAAAGTTGCTTTCATGATCTATACTGATGTTTCAGCCCAGTCAGCGGTGGGTACAAAGTACAAGTTCTTGCCTGTGCGTTCTGCAGTTAAAGGAATCATAAGAGATGGAGTTTTTCAGGCACAAAGAAAATATATGCAGAAACTTTAGGTGACTATACCGCTCAGTTGGCTGAATTGAAAGCTTTGATTTCTGGTTTTACAGAATACAGATTCAGAATTTCCCACACATATACTGTATGATTCCTATTACTGCGTCCAGGCCTTTACTGATAATTTACCTTAATGGCTTTTCAATGGATTCAAATTTTCTAAAAGAAATATTATTAAGCATAAGCATCTTTGGGGGAAAGTGGTGGGGTCTAAATGATGCTTTGCCACGGGCTCATGTGATTCATACATAGAGTCATCAACCTGTTGGTTCACACATTGCATGTAATCCATTGGCTGATGAAGCTGCCAAGGCAGCTGTTCAGGCAGCATTTATGGCTGCAATTTCTCGTTCGCAAATGAGGATAGAGGATGACATTATTGCTGCAGTCGCAGCTTCGGCTAGTGGCGAGCCCTTACCTAAAGATTATAGAGCTAAGAACGGCTCTCTATTGAGGCCTCAAAATGTTTCTTGGTTCGGTGATCGAATGATACCCAACTGGAACCGCAGTTTAGATTAATGAAAGCTGCTCATGAGGGTTTGGTGTCTGCCAATGCAGGTGTGCAAGCTACAGTTTCTAAATTACAGAAATTATACTAGTGGCTGGGCCTTTTATCAACAGACCAGACTATGTATCCTTCAGTTCTAAAGAATTATTACCCCATCTCTTTACTTCCTTATTTAGATAAGATACTGGATGCTCATAGTGCCCAACATCTCTGCTCCTTTCTAGAAGACTACTCCTTTCTGGACTCTCATCAGGTGGTTTTCGTCCCGCCCATTCTAGAGAAGCATTACCATCCATAGTTGTTGACATGCAAGAGTAGGCAGACAAAGGACGGACCCAGGCGTTAATCCTTTTGGACTTATCAGTTGCTTTTGACACGGTGGATCATGACATCTTAATTGATTGTGTCAAGGCCAATGGTTTACAGGGATTAGCATTAGATTGGTTGACATCCTTTCTCTCCAATCGGTATCAGTCAGTCCGCTTTTTTCCCTATCTCTCTTCCAAGATCAGACTTGAGTGCGAAGTACTAGAGGGCTCTTCCTTGCCTGCTATTTAATGTCCATATCCACCCGTTGGTTCATACACCACAGAAGCAAAGAGTGAAAATATACAACTACGTTGATGACATTTGGCTAATGTTCAATGTTGACGCTCTCTGGAATCTATAGAATTTTTTCAGAGCACTTTGCTGTTCATCCATGACTGGATGAACTATCATCAGTTGAAGCTGAACTCAGAGAAAACTGAGCTTATAATTACCAAAAGCAAATGTTGTAGCTGGAATCCCTCCTTCTGGCCATTGAAGATGGGTGCTCCCCCCAAAGAATCCAGTAAAAAGCCTTGGGATCTTAGTCGAAAAATGTATGTCACATCCAAAAAATCCATGTTTTTCAGAGGCCGAATTGTCAGTCATGGTAGGTGAAATCATATGTGTAGAGCCACAATTGTTTAGAACCCAAGTACAACATTGCCCTCTGAGTAGGAAAATAGAAATGTGGCCAGGATAGTCAACAAAATGAATGCAACAGGAACCACCCTGTACCAAATGGAGGAAATTGGAAAGAAGTGGCATGACCTGAGGGTGAAGGTGCAGAACCTGGTCTCCATGCAACACCGGACTGGCCCAGAAGAACAGCGGTGATCCTTCCCATTACAACTCTTTCCTTGGGAGGAGAAGGTCTGTGCCATCTTGCATTCTAAGGGCTTGACAGGAATAACTAGGGGAGTGGAGTCCGGTAAGTTACACCTCACTGACTGTCACAACAGTTCAATGTCCTGTTTGGACTCATCGTAGCTTTTGCTATTGTGTTTATCTACTTTCATAACTTGCAGAACTCAAAGAATCAGAGATGTTTGATTGTTAGTTTAAATGCGCATTGTTGCATATAAAATCACACATATCAATATCCAACACATGCCACATGTTGGAATGCTGTCTGTAAGTGTGTCACTATGAAATTATCATCCCAGGACCCATAATATGTGTCAGTATGTGAACATACGGTCCAGTCCAACTTCATTTCACCAACAGGTATCTTCCACTAACCCTTTTGCAAGTCTTGGAAGTTGAGATTGAAATGGCTGCAACTACCATGAGACCCTGTTTCTCTAACTCAAAACTAGATGTAATAGTGAGTTTGCCCATTTTCATTTGTATCACATGTTACAACTGATTCCCACTTCTCATGGACTTCACCATTTGTAAAGTGTTGGCAAGTTGAGATTGAAATTCCTACAACTATCATGATACCCTGTTTCTATAACTCAAACTATATGCAATAGTGAATGTGCCCATTTTTACTTGTCTCACATGTTACAACTGCTGTTCACTTCTCATGGACTGAGCAATCTACATACAATGCTCTACTCAGAGACATGTCTGCCTACTTAGCTTTGTGTAGTCCTGGTCTCCTCATCTGAAACTATTAATGACATGAGTGACACCATAGCAAGTGTGTAGCTCAAATATTTGTAATGCAAAGGTAACTCATCTGATTAGAAGTGGCAGGTGACTGCACAGTTCACATGATGACTAATGCTAAATATACAACCACGTTGTGTGATCGCCTGTATTGTACACATTTAGGCCTTTGATTGGTCAAATACACATGCTACTTATCCACTGTGTTGGTGTTGCCTTAAATGTGGGGGAGATGTCATGTTCACTCCTAAATCCAAAATGCAACATATGAGCATATCTAATGAGGAGCTAAATTTGATTGCATGCTTTGAATGCCTCCAAATGTCTTCTTAACAAGTTAGCTACCACAGAAATATATCACAATTGTAACCTCTACCTATATGGTTTTTCCTAGGTCTCTACTTACTGTGACACAAAACATTTGGATGGAAATGCCATAATTCCACCAATAATAATGTTCTCTATTCCTCAAAAGGTTGATCTGGCACAGCACTTAGGCAGAGCTTGGCCACCGAACAGACTCCCACTTCATCCACGATGAAGCCCTCAGTGATGACAACACTCCTGGAGGTTTGGACATGGATGACCTTGCTGGTACACCTGATCAGCCTGGGCAGATGTCAACAGTGAATCTTACTATGCCTACAACAATTCTCCCAAACTGTGTACCTAGCATAGTCATTAACATCTTGTGCCCCCAGTTCTGGGTCCTGAGGTGACAGGAACCAGTGGGGGCTGCACCTTGGGCCAAGGGCACCGGTCTATGAGGGTAGGGGTAGTTAGTGAATAACTGTGGGCCCACTGAGTGAAACCACTGGGGCCACTCACACCCAGGCCACCATCGACCAAGTCTTGGAATCCTTTAAGGAGTCCCAAGGTGTGATGGGTCAGGTACTAACAGAAATCCAGTATATGAAGCAGTAGGTGAGAGATATAAACTAAGAGATGACCACCCAAAACACCAACATGAGTAAGCCTCCCTGTTGTCCGTTTTTACTGATTTTTACAGATAAATACAGACAGAAAATCATATATGTTCTTGTCTGTATTTATTTGTAAACGTGGATAAAAACGGAAATTGGGTGCTTTTTGAGTGATTCTAAATACACTTTGCCATGACTGCCAGGCCAATAACTGTGTGGATTGATAGGCAAGGGGTTAAAATAAAAAACAAATTTTAGTAAAGAGGCTTAAACACCAGTAGATATGCACAAGGCTGATACAGAAATGAGCATATTTTCACATAAGTACACTGATTTATCTTCTGTGGGCAGAGACGTTTTAAGGCATGGGCAAAGTGGACTCTGGCCCTGGGCCCCCATCTTCCTTGGGGCAGTATCATTAAGCTTTCAGGACAGTCCCAGAAAGTGGCATAACACAAAAATGGGCTCACAGGTCTCCAATATCTCATAAATAAGACTTTGCATTGCATGGGAGCCCCTGAAGGACTGGGGTTCCCTTAAAGGTATGGGGGCAGCAAAGAGGGTTGTCCATGATCAAACCATAGTTGCTGAGGGTGGGAATGAGCTTAAAATGGATAATACATTCAGAGTTGTTCCGAGCAGGGGGCTCCAAATTATGATTGGCCCCGGTCCCCCAAAATCCTTAAAATGTCCCTGTCTGTGGGTGTTCATATCACTGAATTCAAGCATGACTGCATATTTAATGGGTAAATAAATGTGGAAGTATACCAGTTTCAGCTTAATTTTTTTCACAAAACCCATAATAAATATGGATAAATACAGACGGAAATGTCAAAAAAGCAAATATCATAAAACCGGGAGCCCTAAACATGAGTCATCTCATTAGGGTGCTGTAGGTAATCAATACCACCGTCTGCAGGGATTTGCCTCCACCATCAACCCCTTCCTGTGGTCCAACTACATCCAGCCCATTTACATCTGCGGCAGACACAGGAAGGGAGGCCTTGTCAGAGGACGACAATCTGCAGTCACCCCTGTTTCAGCAGCAGCGGATCCCCCCAGCACTAACAAGCAAGGATTTTTACACAAGAAGCAGGAGTTGCGAATGGCAAGACACCCATCACTGTTTGTAAGAAACCTTGCACCTAATGTCCTCTAGTGTGTGAAACGCATTCACTTTGTGGACTATTTCTGAACACTTTTCCCTTTCTGATGGGAATAGTATTTTGGACTTTGGACTTCAAGCAAATTGGCATCTACAACTATGATTTCATTCACCATGGCTGACTTCTTCGCTTTTGGATTTCCCTATTTGATTTTGCACAATGTTTAGTTTCTCTATGTTCACTGTGATAAATTCACCAGTCACAAACTCATTGCCTGCTGTATTGTCCCTCAGATCTAGCAATGTATATGTGTACTCCCATCTGAACTTTACAATGCCAGAACGAGCTCCTTGTGTAAGCACCGATATGCTGCATGTATGCAATTTTTAAATCAGGATCACAACCATGTCCCACCAACACTTACATAAAAGTGTCTGGTCTGATAACATCTTTATTTCATTGTTCCAATCATAGGCTACCGTGATGCCAGAAACAAACCAAATCATACATGACTTAAAAATACTGTGTCAGTGATAACATTTTCCGGTGCTGACCGTAACAACATGGAAGGAGTGGATACGTCAGACAATTTCCTATAGAATAAGCAAAATAAAATTTGTCTATGCCATTAGCTGGAGTCATTTCGCCTAGCTCACAAAATAAATTCCACATTATCTGAAACAATAAACAGACATATGGCAGTACAACAGTTTGTGGACACAGAGTCATTCCAATCCAGTGCTACACCACTTGGTGGAATGTCACAAACAAATGTCAGTGATGTGCCACAAAAACTTTGTCCTACAATGAGGAGACACATCAACAGCTACATACAGTTTCTATACAAATCAGGATTTAGCAATGTGAAAGGAGACTAGCATGATTTGGCAGCACAAAAACACTTTGTTGGAGCACATGGTGCCTCACATATTGCATTAGGACCACAAAAAGTCCAATGGATTCCTCATTACTTCCATCATATTGCTATGCACGCTATCTTGGTACAGGACTTGTACACTCAAAGTCTGTGACAGCTATTCCCAGGAACAATTCATGTCCACTTGATACATCCAAACAGCATCATATCCCTGCTAATTTCACAACTTTGAAATGTTCAAATGAAGATGAAAATATTTCTTAGGTTGGTTTAAAAGCTTTCATCCTTCTTTTTGATTCAGACTGACTAGCACAGTTTTTTATATTTGTGATTTTATTATTTTATATTCTTGTGGATATTATATGTTATATATTTTAGTGATTACCAAAAAATCAAAAAGAAGGATGAAAGCTTTTAAACCAACCTAATAAATATTTCATATTGATTTTTTGGCTACTGTGATCTACATTCAGTGATATTTGAATGTTGTATGTGGTGTGACTGTAATATGGTATGCAATTGAAGTATCCCAAATGGAGTTTGTTTTAGACCTTGTGTAATTTTGGTGTCCTGTCCCATTGGTGAGTTGTATCTCTCTCTCTTTTTTAGAGAGACATTTAAAAGTCACCAAGACTGCAATTCCAACCGTTAAAACGGAGGATGCCTGACCTTACATATTGGACATTCTGAACCTCCCATCGCTGGAGGAATTCGACGGCACAGTGGGTGGGTTCGTCCACGGTTAGACACAGCAATAGGCTAACGTTGGTGATTGTGATGGTCGCAGCTCGAACGCTGTGTCGAACTATGGTGAAGACCGCTTACACGGCATAAATGTACATCATGGTTTGAAAAAGAACACCCTTGACTCTTGACACTTCTGCTATCAATACTGACCCCCATGTTAGCTGCCGTTTGCTCTCTGGAAGCAATCATACCAGACCAAACAGGTGTGAAGGCCCATGCCCTCTCTTCAGAGGAGCTAGAGAAACCTGTTAAAGAAGTCCTTCCCCTGTATGGCCAGCTCTGTGGCTCACCCGTGGAGTAGGTAGATATCTCATATAGATTTTATACTATGTTTAACTCCATCCTTTCCATTCCCACAGGTTACAATGTGCCTCTGAGTCCCAGAGCGAATTCAGATTACTGTTGTAACGTTTTGTGGTCCCTACATAGGACAATCATATAATGGATTGTGTATCTAGTGTACTTTGTGTACTTACCATCACTATTGTGATGTGTGTTGTGTGATAAGCCCTATATCCTACTTGTGTTGCATGCACATATCTATGCAGGTATATATTTCACGGTACCTATGATATATTTGCTAATCAGATCAGAGTAAATGTTAAAACTATGTATAGGCTTTACAGCATAAGCTGTGTATAAACATTGTAAGAAGCAGTTGCGGATGAGAGTGGTTATGTGTCCAGTCCCACATATAGCTTAGCCCAGGTCAGGGCTAGCCAAACTGTTGTCTGGGAGCTAGCTATACCTCACAGATCCCTTCAGAGTGCAAAACAACCTTGAGGTCACTTATTTGATGGCCACAAGATGTATTATTGTGTATTGAATTGGCGAAAATGTAATGTTCATGGGAGATCAGAATGCTCATCCTAAAGAGAGCAAGGTCTGACAATGAGTTGTGCGCAGGCCGGGTCGTGGCCCAGCCAGGGGCAGAGTTACTGTGGCAATACAACTGATGCACAGAGTAATCTCCCTGTAGACCTGCAGTTCATTGGATGTTCCTAAAATGAGTTTTCTGAACCAATAGTAGCTCTGATTGCTTTTACATACACTACATTTGGAATGGTGACTGAGGGAACCCCCGACCTAATACTTCTTTCCATTGACCCACATTGTCAATGTGTGATATTCACTTATGACAGGCCCCTTACATCCATAGGTCTGTTTTCCATAAGTCATGCTTGCATTGTACAGGCCTATTGCACATGTGACACATTAACAGTGGAGATCGCTGGTTACTTTAGAAGAGATTTTGATATGTGAATCACCAGCTTTGTTACAAATAATCAAACAAGGCATTCTATGGTATGTTTAATGTTATCCCCGTAACAGTGCCACATATGGCAAAAAGTGTGTTCAGTCATACCACACAAACTCAGTCAGTCATAGTAGGATATCCCATTAAGTAGTCCTCATGACCACACGTCCCCAGTGAGGAAGCTTCCAGTGACACACATGCCTGCCCTTTCATAGTGACCTAAGTCTTATGATGTGGTCTGTACTATGGTACCAGCATTTATGGACCGTATGCATCATGTCAATGGGCCTGGCTGTAAAGCTGTCTGGACAGTCATGCAAAAGCAGGTTAGCCTTCAGGAAGTCACAATGGTGCGCTGTGTTTCATAGTAGCTCACATCACAGTGCATGTAGGATTCCCCTGAGATACATGATGTTAGTGGGCTGGCTTAGTCAGTGTAGCTCACCAGGGTTGGGGATAGACAGCAGATGACTAGAAAAGTGTGTATTCATTTATTTGTAGTACTAAGCATGTGAGAATGATACATGTGGTGTGTTCACTATTGAATAATGCTACTGCTACGTGAATACAAAATGTGTGTCAATCGAACAGATATCCTAAATCTTGCAGTTATAAACTATATCATTATCTCTTATATCCATACAGGTCCACACCCATCAGAAGCAATCCACTTGGAAAGCCATTGCCGTAAGAGGTGGGAGGACCCACCAATAACATCACAGAGATCTAGCTGTGGCTGTCCTTCCAACTTGGATGGGGTGCACGCTGGACCTTGAGCCCCCCTAATGGCCTGCATACTGGTGGTGGCCTACCTGTAGCTTGATAGGCAGTTGAGGACCCATACAGAGGCGACAGGGGGTGAGTCTTGGCCAGAGTCATACATGTTACATTGCCAACTTTTTGTGTGTTATGGGTAAACATTCCCCATTATTATTGGGGTTGGGCCAAGTGAAAAGCACAAGCATTGTTATTGTTTGTGTAGGTCTGGTAGTAGGTGCCTGCTGATGTGCTCTGCTTATAGTCTTTATGGCCAGGAACACAGTGGACTCCAGTCCACTACCAATTTACTGTGTTGAGCAGACACATGGCTGAGTAGACTGATTAATCAGCTCATATTGTGTATGATAATTGTGCTAAAAGGCCACTTGTCTTCATTGTGTAAGGAGCGATGTTCCCTCACTACTGTGTCCCATGTGTTGGTGGACCTCTTACATATGAAGTACGGTGCACTTTGGATCCAGTCACTGAGCAATACTTTCCCTTGGTACGTGGGGTTGATGCCTGATTCTATCACAAATGTGTGTGTATGCCAATCTGTATTTTAAAATAGTTATTTGTGATAGGTATACAGTTCATGCATTACCACAGACAGGAGGGTGTAGAAATTGGTTGATGGCATTCCCATACCCTAAGCCATTACTCATTGTCATTAGTCAGGTCCCATTAATGAAGGAATGAAGGACATGACAGGGAGACTAACAGTGATTTCTCTCAATGTGAATTTTCATGCCAGTGATGTATGATTATTCAGTTATGTGAATTGCGCCGCCTTTTGAATTGTCAAGGTGAATTCACTGATTGATGACATGCATAGCGGAGTGGCATGCAGAAATATAGGAAGCATATGTGAGCTTATGCACCCAGTAATACAGTGGAATGTGTGTTTGTGAGACAAATGGGATGTGCCTGCTCATTAGGACAAAGGTTAAACCACTTCTTCACGTAATGAAGATTCCCTGAGCCTCAATAACCTTCAAGGGTCTATTGGCTTTTAGGTATGCAATATAAGAATGGTGTTCTCACCATTACCAATCTGGACTTGGGATGTCCTTAGGCCTAGCTGATCCATTATGATATGGATATTTGCTAACAAATCTCCCAGATATTTTGTCAAGATTTTCTCTAGTCTACTTTACTGTGCTTCATTTGATACATAGCGAAGCTACTTTGGTACAGCTTCCATGAAGGAAACATCCATTACAATGCAGTCATTACAATGGCCTACCTTTACAACGCAACTGTTACAACGTAACTGCCTTTACATCGCATGCCATTGCAATGCATGCCATTACAACGCATGTCACTACAACGCATGCCATTACAACGCATACCATTATAACACATGCCATTACAACACATTATAAGGTAAGTAATGCAGATTCTTTTAGTATTAGGGTGGGTATGGGTTTTGGGGTACATGGGAGTATTACATTTTACCCCTTCACTAGCCAATACTTTCCCTACTGTTGCACTCACTGGAGTGGGATTAGTAATTTTTACCCCTACACTATCCAACACTTACCCTACTGTTGCCCTAAAAGTATTATGCGCTGTAATGGGATGGGTTGTAATGGTATGCATTGTAATACATTTTGAGAAACTGTTTACAGGTCATGTAGCATGCATGCATGTGCTTATGCTAATGCTGAAGCCTATTTAGTGACTCATGTATCTGGTGTGATCTGTGCACAGAAATGTTTTGTGTTGATATCTGATGAATAGGTGTGGTAAGGCAGCTGCAATAAACCAATTTTATATACCATTTCAGATTCATCCAGGGCAAGTGAAGGAGAAGGGGCCAACATCATTGGGGAAGCAGCTAGTCACAGTGGTTCCGGTCATGAGACTACTGACATGGAGGGACCCGATGACCAAGAGGGTGTGGGGAATACCACGGAGGACACAAGCTCTAGTTCATCATCAGAACATTCATCCTTTAGAGCACTCTCCGGAGTAGTGGCAGAACCCATAGAATTTGTTCAACCTTTCTCCTTGTCTGCCACCTCCAGTTCCATCTCCACCCACTCTGTTGCTCCCCACCCAGTTGGCCGGGCCTGCTCCCTTAAGAGAGTAGCCGTCTCCTGGACTCCAGGCACCCCATCCCTTGCCTCTATTACCCCTGCTCCGCTGCCCTGGGTGAGAAGGCTATTGTCCTCCTGAGAAACATCTCTGTGGTTCAGACGGCACCTCTGAAGGCAAGACAGCCAACCGTAACAGATAGTGGCCTACCTGGAAGTCATCCACAGTTCTATGTCTGCCCTAGAGAGATCTTTTCAGGCTATGGCCTCCTCCCCCGTGGCAGCATTCCACACATCTCAGACTTCCACCCCTCCTCCTTCCACATCCAAATTCCCTATTCTCATTGCGTGTCCCAAGTATGCTCATGCATATGCATGCACACTCTTTAACATCCCTAAGCAGCACATGCAAATAGAAACACCAAAAAACACACAAGTAGGCATCCACTTACATGGCACTCGACCCCCTCACAAGCATCCTCCACCAACTTAACCCCAGACACCACACCTGCACCCACAGACTTATCCACAGCACCCAGCATTACAACAGTCACCACACCTGTACCCACAGACCCATCCATCACCCCAGCATTCTCGCAGACACCACACCCACACCCACGGACCCATCCACAACACCCAGCATACCCAGCACGTCCACATCAGACAAACTCAAAAAATGAAAATTCCCACACTCACCCACACAACAGACACCTACAAAACACAAACAAGAAGCACCAGAAGCATGCACTAACAACACATCCACCCACACCTGACACTTCCACATCCTCTACCTCCCAAGCCCTTCTGCCTCCCAAACATCCTGCCCATTTTCCCTATGAAAGTCTCTTATTTGCCTTTGCCCATAGCCCTGTCAAACAGGACCCCCACTCCAAAAGCCAAAAGAACCATATTCATACCCCAACACATCCCTTCCACATCCCAATCCACCACTGAGAAACCTTTGCCCCCCACCACTAAGCCCAGCTGTATCCCAAAGAAAACCAAAACCCTTGCCAAAACCAAACCCACCCCTCCCAAGTAAGATCTTCGAGGTGCCTGCCATGCCCAGTGGATGCCCCTTTGTGAGAAGGTTCCCTGGAAGTGTCATGAAGGGTAAGTTTAGTGGCAGAACAGCGTGCTGACCACCCAATGAGAAAATGGACCGACCATTGGACTTCGCTTTACTTCATTGTTTAATTTATGAAAAATAAAAAACTATGCTTGTTTCCATACACATTCATCCTACCATTACTTTTCTATTTGTGTGGCTTAAGTTGTGGTTGTTTCAACCGGATTGCTGATTCATTTGAAGTGGTTATTATGATCTGACCTTGGAACCAGTGCTGGAGTCACACAGGACAAAGGGGAATGGTTAATGGATGGGTATGCGGGATGAATTCCAATTGGGGCATTGCATTGGGTGTAATATTATGTATGGTAAGTATTTCAGATTAGCTTAGCCACTGTCAACATCATTTAACTTGCACTTCTGTCTGTGATGTAGGTTTAATATGTGTTTGATGTGTGCTAGTTAGATATTTGTTTATTTACAAATGGTGGGTGTTAACTTGTCATACATTTGTGGATAATTTTATGGACTTGTGTCAAATTGCATATGTGTACCACACCTATTTCATGTAAATGTGTGACAAATACTGTTACTGCTGTGTTTGCTTTCCTGACTTGCACTTAAACAGCGCACATATATGCATGGCACTTGGTTATGCTCTTCATTGTCCATAATATACTTTAAGTCACAGGTCCTGTGCACACAGAGGCTTTGAGGAATGTGCAAAGTGGACTGTGGCCCAGGGCCCCAGCCTTTCAGGAGTCCCCCTAGAAACGGCATATCTATTCTGCAGAGAGTCTTTACATTGTGCAATTTGAATGCTTCTCACTCTGGTTATTTTGAATCCCAATTATTTGCATTAGCTTTTAATATGGGTGATATGTGAGAGTTCATTATAGAGTTTTATGGGAGAAGGTATGTTTGAGTCTCAAGATACATGCGTAGAAATGTATAATTCATATCACAACAGGATCTAGCATGTGAGCAATGTGAGAGTGTCATATAGATCAGTATGTGCTATATTGAGGTGCTGTTGTGTGACACAATTTAATGCACACAACACTATCCTGATTATGAGATGTAAACACGTGTTGATTTTGGTAGAGTGTGCCTGTGCAGTGTCAGTGACCTGGCCAGAGAAGGCATTATTAAGCTTTAATTGGATCATGCATTGTGATCAATTCTAAATTGGAACCCACAAAATGTGTTTGGCCCAGAGATACCAAAACCCTTGACAGGTCCATGGCGGGTCATCTATTTGCTGGGCAGTCTATGGAAACAGGTATGAGTATAGTTTACTGTGAGTTGTGTCCACTACGGTGTCGGTTTTGGACATCATCATCTAGGAGCATCAGCAGCACTATGTGTAGGATTGGCTCCATAGGGGCACATGAGGTAGGAAGCTAAGTACAGGTGAGTTTCAGCCTTATATCCCTCCCTTTGCGCCTGCTCAGATGTGGTGCTTAGACTGCCACAGTCACGCCTTCAGAAAGGCACATTATACTTGGGGCAGCGGTAACACTGGGGGTCCGCCCTCTGACAGAGTCACTGGCCCTATTCCACCGTGGTCGAGTATTCCTGTTGGCTCTGTTGGGGACACAGAGGTCTTTCTTCTATAAAACTGCATGCATCGTAATAGAGCGGTTAGACCGCCTAGTTGGCGGCTGTAAATTCAACACCAATGCAACATCAGTGAGGGGACCACCAAACTCGTAATCAGGCCCTAAGTCTGCTCCCAGCCAGTAGGAGATTTAAAAATGCTCCAATTGGCTGGGATCACACTTGTGTTGTGTTTCCATGCCCACATTGATGCGGGCAGAGAAGCACAACAGATATTGCTCCCACCCTGAGGGAGCATGCATAATGTTATGTCATGTACAGGGGATTTTTAAAGCCCGTATCTGCACTGCAGCGGGGCTTCTTAGAGATAGCCTACTATCACATCTGCACAACATAGAACATACCAGGTTAGCACAGCATAGAACAGCACAGGTGACCTATGCTGCAAACTGCCAAGTCTTCGGCTGATTTCTAAATCTCAAGTGATTTTTGGTCTTCCTTAACTGTAGAGGCAGATTATTCTATAGGATGAGTGCAATTGCTCAAAAGGAGCAATCTCCCCATTTTGATCTTTTAGTACGTGGTATAAGAGCCAAGTTCAAGTTGGCAGACCAAAGGACCCCAGAAGGTAGCTACGGCTGCATCAAGGAGCCCAAACTAGGTGCTCCCTGCTTTTTCAAAATCCAATGAGACTCAGAGAGGGTGGCCGCACCCCCTCCCCATTTTTTATTACATTTGGCCCTAGGGGATGGGGTCCCCGAGGCCTAATAAGGCACGGAGAGGGCATGGCATGTGGGCCCCCCTTTTCTTTTTAATTTAATGGAGCCCTAGGAGATGGTTTCCCCGGTGGGTGATGAGTCACAGGGAGAGAGGCTGCACATCCTTTCACCTTAGAATTTGACCCTGGGGGACGGAGCCCCTGGGGACCAAGAAGGCTAAGGGAGGGGGTGGAAAACATTTATTACAACGCAGTCATTACAACAACCTACCTTTATAATGCAGCTGTTACAATGCAACTGCCTTTACATCGCATGCCATTACAACGCATACCATTACAATGCATACCATTACAACGCATTAATAGGTAACTAATGGAGATTTTTTTTTAACATTAGAATGGGTATGGGTTTTGGGGTACATGGGAGTAGTAATTTTTACCCCTACACTATCCAACACTTTCCCTACTGTTGCACTCACTGGAGCAGGAATAGTAATGTTTAACCCTACAATATCCAACACTAAGTAATTTTTACCCCTACACTATCCAACACCTACCCTACTGTTGCACTCACTGGAGTGGGAATAGTAATTTTTACCCCTACACTATCCAACACTCACCCTACTGTTGCCCTAAAAGTATTATGCGTTGTAATGGTATGCGTTGTAATGGAATGCGTTGTAATGGCATGCATAGTAAAATCTTGCAATGTAATGGTAGTTGCGATGTAAAGACTGCGTTGTAAAAGCATGGGCTGTAATTGCATTCGTAGTAACGTCATATATTCGGAGGGGGCACCAAGGCCTGCCCACAGGGATGTGTGCTTTTTGTATGGCAATGAAATGTTACTTTATGTTAAAAAAAAACTAGAAATGTACTTAAAAATCCTAAGGTTAAAGTAACGCTATAGTTAGGTGAAATGTTCCGTAAAAATGTAACATTTTAAACTCTACAAACCACAGGAATTAGCCAGTTATATTTCCAGTTATCTCGAGAATCTATAATTCATGCCCTACGGTAACTATAACTCGCCCTCACCAGGCACTGCAAATTACCCCATATATGACATCACTCCTAACATTATCTGTTATTTATTTATTTATTTATATTCTTGTATAGCGCAGGAACTCAACCCCCGAGAGGGTATCTCCGCGCTTAATCATCATTGATAATATTGCTGCAACATTTGTAATGAGATTATTGATGAGAAAACTTAGCATGGTGGTGGCATATGTTATAGTTATTTTAAGGCTCAGGTCATTCCTCTCTCTTCTCTCTCTCTCTCTCTCTCTCTGGCTCTCTCTCTCTTCTTATCTCTCTCACATTCATTAAAACATCTGTCTCTAGAGCGCCTTCTTGACACTCACCCCTTCTAACTCAACTAGCTTTCTAACCTCTTTCTTTAAAGATCGCATCACCTCACCATTTCTTTTTTTCTACGTCACTCATTACACCTTCTATTACATCATTGATAATATTGCTGCAACATCTGCAATTAAATTATTGATGGGAAAACTGTACATGGTGGGGGCACAAGTTATAGTTAACTTAAGGCACAAGTCTCTCCTCTCTCTCTCGCTCTCTCTCACATTTTTTCTCTCTCTCCTTCTTCCTATCTCTCTCTCTCTCACATTGCACAAAAACATCTGTCTTTGGAACGCCTTGTTGATACTCATCCCTTTCACCAAACTAGCTTTCTAACCTCTTTCTTTATACATCTCATTACCTCACCATCTCTTTATTTTTTTCTATATCCATATCAAAACTCCCTACCTCTGCATTAACCTCATCTCTCTATCTCTATTCCACATTTGGTGTTTAGCTTATTTTCGTTCTACACTACCTTTCTCTTATAAACTTTACCTCTCTCTGTATTTTTATCTATTTCCCAGTACTCCTGTTGCCTGACATGTTTTCTATATGTCTACACCGCTTCTAATTTTACTGTCTCTATTTTCTGTGAAGTCTCTCTGTTTACCTCTAACTCTTGCTACCTTTGCATCTCTCTAATTCATCTCTTTTTATCTCTCTCTCTACCGCTCCCCTTGTAGTACCATACTTTTCTGCCTTTCTCTGCATTTCCCTCTTCCTATATCTGTCTCTATCAATCAAACTCCAAAACCTTACCTATTTTTCCACCTCTCTTTCTTAACCTGTGCCTACCTGCGCATTTCGCTCAGCGCTCAGGAACCAGCGCCAGCAACTTCCTGACTGCCCCTTCGCCTGCTTTCACGACCCAGACAGCCAGACCGCCTCCGCTGATCGCCCCCTCCTTGCCTCGCGTGGGGAGTGGGACGGGCGGCCAGTACACCTTGGGCGGGTCTGGGCTGGGCGTGCACTACTCTGGCTCCTCCCCCCCTGGCTAATGGCTCAAAAGGCTGACAGTGGGCTACCTGCAGTGATTGCAGATCTCCCGAGGCTTCGCCGGGAGCAACGGTGTTTCTTTTACTTCCCTGACGTCTTGTTTTAATTGACTTGTGCCTACCTGCGCATTTCGCTCAGCGCTCAGGAACCAGCGCCAGCAACTTCCTGACTGCCCCTTCGCCTGCTTTCACGACCCAGACAGCCAGACCGCCTCCGCTGATCGCCCCCTCCTTGCCTCGCGTGGGGAGTGGGACGGGCGGCCAGTACACCTTGGGCGGGTCTGGGCTGGGCGTGCACTACTCTGGCTCCTCCCCCCTGGCTAACGGCTCAAAAGGCTGACAGTGGGCTACCTGCAGTGATTGCAGATCTCCCGAGGCTTCGCCGGGGGCAACGGTGTTTCTTTTACTTCCCTGACGTCTTGTTTTAATTGACTTGTGCCTACCTGCGCATTTCGCTCAGCGCTCAGGAACCAGCGCCAGCAACTTCCTGACTGCCCCTTCGCTTGCTTTCACGATCCAGACAGCCAGACCGCCCCCGCTGATCGCCCCCTCCTTGCCTCGCGTGGGGAGTGGGACGGGCGGCCAGTACACCTTGGGCGGGTCTGGGCTGGGCGTGCACTACTCTGGCTCCTCCACCCCCTGCCACGCCCCACTCAAAACTCCCCCCACATGTGTCCCTATATAATCACTTCCCCTCACCGCGGCCGACCGGGGCCAGGGGCACAATACCCTGCCCAAATCATTTCTTACACTCCTTCCCAGCTTCACAGGCTACAGGGTCCGTGGGTTCTATCTGCCTCCACACACTCACGGATTTCCCAGCTAGATTTATCCCCTCCTTCTCACTGTTCCTGTTCATTCACTTCTCCTATCCCGGTCCCCCCTTCCACAGAAGCCGTCAATACTGCCCCAGTTAAGACCCTTAAGGCGTATTATCTGAATACCAGATCGGCGGTGGCTCATTCACATGAACTATCAGTGTTGTTAGATCATCATGCACCAGATCTTCTCCTTTTAACCGAGACATGGTTCTGTGATGACTCCCTACCCACCTTGCTAGCTACATTGCCCGCCCCCTACTATGCACTTCGGGCCGATCGTTCATCCGGCAGAACGGGGGGTGGCGTCGCGGTCATTGCCCGTTCTGATCTTCCATTTCAACTGCTCTCTCTCCCCGATATTGCCACCACAGAGTATCTTGCTATTCGAACCACGTCCACATCCCCCCCTCTCACCTGTCTTCTCATTTATCGACCTCCCCAGTCGCCTCTACGATTTCTCCCTGATTTCCAGGAGGTGTTAGCCACCCTCTCTGTCAATAACTCTTCAGTGTTATTACTGATTGATTTTAATTTCTGGCCCTCCGACCCAGCAGAGTGTTCATCTTCTAGAGAGTTTTCAGACACACTTTTATCTCTTAATTTTGTTTCTCACGTATCTTCCCCAACTCACGTCAAGGGGCATATCTTGGACCAGATTTGGTCCTTGAACTGCCCTGTCGACTCCCTTCTTATCTCTCCTTGCACTTGGTCTGATCATCACCTGATTTCTTTTGTTCTTTCTATCAGTTCTCCAGTTAGGGCCCCCCTTCCTAATAATGTCTGGGTCCGCTCGTGGAGTAGAGTTGACCCGGCGAACTTATCAGCTCTTTTAAGTGCTTCCTATCCCGTCTTACACGGGCTTTCCACCTCGGCTCAGGTTAATAGCATTGAACAATGGCTCTCCTCAGCCAGTGAGTCCATTGCCCCCTTGAAACGTCTGACTTCCAAGCGAGAGAAAGATGCCAACCTGTGGTTTACCGATGAATTGAAAACCATCAAATTATCGGTACGCCGTGCTGAGAGGGCCTGGAGGAGAAACTATTGTCCCATCTTAAGAGCTGATTTTACCACCCTTTTAGCTCAATATAAGAATGCCATCTTGGCCGCTAAAACGGCCTATTTCTCCTCCAAGATCCTCACAGCCGAGAACCAATCTAGGGAAATTTTCTCGATTGTTCAGAACCTAGCCTTTTCAGATCGTACCTCTCTTAAGCCCTCTCCTTCCCTTGCCCTTTGTCACTCTCTGAACAGCTTTTTCATTGATAAAATTGCTGCCATTAAAGCTAATATCCCTGCACCTTCCCCGTCTTTTGTTGATCCTCAGTGCCCTCCTTCCCAAGGACAATTAAACTCTCTCCCTCTTCTGACCAAGGAATCCTTCACATCCTTAATCCCCCTTGTAAAATCTGGCTCTCCCCTTGACACCTGTCCCGCTCAAATACTTCGTCACATTTACATTTCTTGCCCTGATCCTCCCCTTCACTTACTAAACAGTTCACTCTCTCAGGGGGTTGTTCCCAACCCCTTGAAATCAGCTATCATTTTACCCATTTTAAAAAAACCTGGCGCAGACCCCTCGATCCCAGCCAACTTTCGCCCCATTTCTCTCCTACCATTTTTGGCTAAGGTGCTCGAGCGCCATGTCACCAGGTCTCTGAGCACCTTTGTGGAAGAAAATGGGGTATTGGCTGCCCGCCAGGCTGGTTTTCGCCCCGCACACTCTACGGAGTCCGTAGTTCTTTCGGTCCTTGACAACCTCAGGGAGGGGAGGGACACCAATCAATTCCAGGCACTGGTCCTCCTCGATCTCTCTGCCGCCTTCGACACGGTGGATCATACCATCTTACTTTCCCGTGTCGCGGCGGCGGGGATCGGGGGTACGGCCCTGGTTTGGTTGTCCTCCTTCCTGAGGGACCGCACCCAGGCAGTTCGCCTGGGTGACTTCACTGCGGACTTTCGGAAAGTTCTGGGCGGGGTCCCCCAAGGCTCCTCCCTTTCACCTCTTCTGTTTAATCTTTACATTTCTCCCCTCATTTTTTCTTTACAACAAATGGAGGTCTCCGTATACAACTATGCGGATGACCTCCAACTTGTCTTTAATCTGTCCTCTTCTTCTGCCTCTATCTCTAATTTCCAGTCCACTATGATTTTCATCAGGGACTGGATGGATTTCAACCACCTGAAACTCAACCCTGATAAGACCGAGTTGGTGTTGACGGGTGGTTGTTCCAGTCCCTGGTCTTCACTCTTTTGGCCCCCTTCCCTTGGTCCCTCTCCGGTCCCCTCTACTTCGGTCAAAACCCTTGGTATTAAACTCAACTCTCACCTTACCCTTCACTCCCAGGTTAGTTTTGTGGTTTCTTCCTCTTTTCTGTCTCTTCGCACCATCCGCAGGGTCTCTCGATTTTTCACCTTTGAGGCCTTGAAGTTGATCGTCCTTGCAATGGTCATCTCCCGCCTGGATTATGGCAACGCCCTATATGCAGGTATACCTGCATATAGTCTCAGGCGGTTGCAGATGATCCAAAACCAGGCGGCTCGGCTGGTCTTTAACCTTCCTAAACCCTCACATGTCACCCCCCTTCTGAAACTTTTACATTGGCTTCCGGTTCGGGAACGTATCCAATTCAAGCTTGCATCTATCACTTACCAGGCTCGATTGGGTACGGCCCCTGCATTCATTTCTTCGGAGATTATCCCCTACTTGCCAACTAGGGAGCTCCGATCTTCTTCCCAATCCCTCCTGATAGTTCCCCGGTTTCGCCGGAAAAAGTGGGGGGGCTCAAAATTTGCGACCCTTGCCCCAACCCTTTGGAACTCATTACCCCTTGATCTCAGATCCCTAACCCCATATTCCCAGTTTCGAAAGAAACTTAAAGCCTACTTCTTCAGCAAAATTTTCATTTAATCCTCTGTTACCCGACCTCCCTTCCTTGCCTATTGAGGAGATCTGCCAGTTACAGCGCCATGAAACCGCTGGTGTAAGAGCGCTATATAAGAATTTTTAAACTCAAACTCAAACTCAAACCAACATCTTCCTCTCTCTATCTCTCTTTAACTTTTCTTCTGGCTGCTTCACCTTTCTCCATTTACATTACTTCTCCCCCTAACTCACATTTCTTTCTAATTCATCTCTGTCTTAACCTTCCTTTTCCTCTACTTTTGGTGTTCTGCTATATTGTTTTCTTAATGTATCTGTCCATCATGTCTCTGTCCATCTCCTGCATCCTGCCCCATCATATTTTTGCTACTGAGCAGGATCAGAGGGACACCCTAGCCTGTACGAGGCAGGATTTTTTGGAATGCAATGAAGTCACAGCATCCCCTCCAAAGGTTAAGGGGAAGGGCTTTAAGGTGGTGATCAAGGGAGAGTACATACAAACGCTGGTCAGATTTAAAACCACACTCCTTCAAGAGCTAGAAGTAGCCGAGTGGGAGTACATAGAAATAGGAAGGCGAGCGGCTACATACCTCTCCAACTGCTCCCCTCTTTGAGTCCACTCGGAGAAAAGAAGGTGCAACTCTTAGAGCACCTCTGCAGCCTGGACTATGCAGCCAATTCAGCTAGAATAAACTCTGATGGGGACCGCACTGGCAGGCTACTAGCTACTTGGCTGCTAAGGACACCAGACTGCTAGGGTGGGGGTCTTCTTGACATGCAACAGGAAATACATGAGGCCTTTACCACCTACTATCCAGAACTTCACAGGCCCCTCAACAAAGATTTCATCCCCTGCCCTGGATACATTCTTAGAGCTGATACCCCTTTTCAGAATCTACCTGATAGACCAGGAAGACCTTGAGGTTCTCCTCACGGTCCAAGTAATGAAACCATCAATAACCACATTATCTACAGGCAAATCACTAGAGACAGGAGAATTCTATAAAGCCTTTCAAGGGGTGCTGGCTCCCAGGCTGCTCACATTGTATGAAACTGCGCTGTTATTGGGGAACCCCCCACCACACTGAGGGAGTCCTCTAGGGTGTCCCTACTAAACCCCAGGAGAAAAAAAACTAGATATTGCTTTCTATCATCCACTTGCAATAGTAAATATTGTCTACAAAATTCTAAGCACTATCTTGGCCTAGATCATACAACAGATATTGCCAAAACTAATTCACAAAGATTGAAATGGGTTCATCCCAGAGAGGAACACTTTAGTGTGCATCAGACACCTGTACCAAACAATGGAGGCGGTGCTGACCACATGCCCCATGATACTGCACTGGTGCTCGACATTCATAAAGCCTTTGATTCTCTTAACTGGGGCTATCTATTTGCAGTTCTGACAAAGATCAGCTTTGGCTCCTACATTGCCAAATGAATCCGCTTATTGAATGCCTCCCCCACTACACAAACCCGCTTTGGTGGGTGCCATATTTTACCCATCCTCTTTGCCCTGATGATGGAGTCACTAAGGCACAGGTTGAGGGAGAGGGGTGAGGAATTCCCCTACCAGACGGCCTCCATTCCATTTAATTTTATGCAAATGATGTTCTCATATACTTAAGGGGCAATCCTTCTGACCTTACACCCATGGCCTCTCTCCTGACTGAGTTGGGCTCAGTGTTGGGACTTATTGTCAGCTGGGATAAAACATGCCTGCTGCTATTACTAAACAAGGTAGCCTCATGGAGAGTTGACCTGGGGGGAGGCCCTATTACCCGGGAACCATCCTCGGTCCAATACCTGAGGATTCAGATGTTCCATACTCTACCGGATGTCCGTTACAGTAACCTTGGGGAATGGATTATCGCAGTTAGGTTACACTGGAGCTCTCTTCACCTGTCGGTGGCGCGCTGCTTAGCAAAAGCCAGATTGGTGATGCTTCCCCATCTCCTTTATTATTGCGGGGAACCTCCTGGTAATTCTCCCCCAAAACTTTTTTCCAGGCACTACACATCCTCCTGGGAGAACTTCTTTTGCATGATTCACGGAGATGAGTCGCACTACTCAGTTTCAGCTCCCACCGTATCGGGGAGGACTGGGGCTCCTAATTTTGATTATTGTTTTTTGGCTGCCCAGATGCAATAGCTTACATACTGATTACCAGGCAGATTTTTGGAGGAGACAGGTGCAGCTGGGCATCCATTGACCTACAAGGCTCTTTTAAGACTCTTACACCCCATCCCTGACCCTTGGAGATGCTCCTATCTTCCCGTGGGTGGCCATCTCTTGCCCAATGAAAGCATTTGATCTGACTGACCCTGAAATATCCTAGGCCCCTACGGTTCCACTGCTCGGATTCCTGACATGGGGGGGCCACCTCATCAGCCAGCACCTGCAAATATGGGAGGAGACTTGGATGTCTAGCATAGGGTGTTTATTTCAGAATGAACAATTAATGTTGATTCAGACCCGCACTGATCAATACGCTCTCCCGGAGGCCAGCTCCTCCTCTTTGCTGGCCTGAAGGGGGGCTCTAGGGGATGTTTGGGCTGCACAAATGACCACACCGAACACACACCAACTTCTGCAAACATTGCATGCAATGGGCGATGGTCGCAGG
Source organism: Triturus cristatus (assembly GCF_964204655.1). NCBI lineage: Eukaryota > Metazoa > Chordata > Amphibia > Caudata > Salamandridae > Triturus > Triturus cristatus. The sequence continues at coordinate 400,943,710 of NC_140581.1, forward strand.
TGATCAGTTAGCTTAATAAAGCTTTGATTGCACACACACTGACATCATTGCATCACTTGAAAGACACCTGGGAGACAGAATTCGATAAGAATGGAACAGAGCCCTGGCATACCCACGAAGGGTCTCCTAAAATGCCAGGCTAAAGCGAATCAAAAATTATATTTTACATAGACCATAGATATCCCAGGAACAATTAGCCTGCATATTCCGTACAGCCGCTGACACTTGTACCAGATGCAACACCCCTGTGTCAGATCTTAGACATATGCTATGGGACCACCACAGAAACTTACTGAAGCATGATCCTATCCCACATTGCCCATGTCACAGGGGTCATGAGCATTCCTTTGTGAAAGGCAGAGGCTCCGGGAATGTATGTACACTCATGCAAACGCAAAACAGCCACATGTTGTCTAGATCTGGCGCTCATCATAGCAAAGAAACCAGTCACAACACACTGGAAGCTTCTAGCACACCCCAGTTTGGGACTCCGGTGGGATACATTTACCAATGGATGAGAACCTAGGCAGTGGCCTATACCATGAGAAGGCCAGAGGCCTACGTCAGCATCCAATGGCTCAGGGATCAGATATACTCTTTTCCTGACTGATTGATGCTCCCCCGGACTCCCTGGACTCCACAGCCACAGAATCTTAGACTCTCTCCAGGCCCTGTGAGGACAGTCTCTCATGTCTGGAAGTCCTGGTCACACTCCCCCCCCCCTATCGGACCTCCTTTCACCCACCCTATCCATAAATGCTGAGTGACAACTGCAAGGGCTCTCCCCATTGCTATCCAGATTACCAGTGACCCCAAGCCAATAACCCAGCCCCTTATTGGCCACCCTTCTCCCTTCTGGTTCTCTCCCAGGACTCTAGATACACTGGAGCTAAACAGAGAGCCTAAGTTATTCGCTGTTCTCCTCCATGGGGGCATATTATCAAGAACGGCGATAAAATTATCGCCGCTTTAGCGGCAGAAAACTGCCGCTAAATCGGCGATAATGGGCTTGATAATATGCTCTATGGAATTCCAATTGAAGCACATGTTAAATGTCCTTCACATCTAACATGGGTTTCAATTGGAATTCCATAGAGCATATTATCAAGCCCATTATCGCCGTTTTAGCGGCAGTTTTCTGCCGCTAAAGGGGCGATAATTTTATCGCCTGGCTTGATAATATGCCCCTTAGTCCATAAACAGGACATTAGCTGTGTACTGGAATAGTTTGTTTATCCAAATTTACCTTAAATGATTATGTTGTACTCATTTTAAAAATGAAATAAACTTGTTAAAGAAATAATGAACAATAAGGGGTACTTTATTTCTTATAATATATGGTCACGTCATCACTCTTCCCACAAGAAATTCAAATCCTTGGTGCCTTGCTCTTTCATATGACACAGAAAATATTGTTGCAGACATGAATCTGTTGTTTAAAATTATACACACCAAATGACTGTTAGTGTTTTATTACTGAAAGATATTAGAATCAGTTTAATTCAATTATTCAAAGTGGTGAGGTACTGAGTGGCAATGCTGACCCAGTTATTGCCTAATGCATTGTGGAACACATAGTCACAATGCAGTCTTTACTCACTGTAGGTAAGTGGCAGATTGAATATTCAAGCACAGCCATGTGCTTAGTAACCCTTCACACACGTTTTTAAATGTCTATATTCATCAGATGGGTAAGTAGTGGGGGGTGCATGTCTTGCTGCTGTATTATTCATGGATATGTACCAGAAAAGCTCCAAGGTACAAACCCCGAGGCTCCGTAAACCAAATCACAAGCTCCCCCAATGAGTAGGAGTCTGCTACAATTAAACAAAGTAAGCAGAATTGCAGACTTGCTGCCAAGACTATCCTAGTTCTCACCAATTGCATTATGGTAAATGTAGTCACGGTTTTTACTCACTGAGGCAGATTTACAAGCCCCTTGTGCGTCATTTGCGTCATTTTTAACATGGGAAAAGTGATGTAAAAGTGGCGAAAGGGGCTTGTAAATCAGCCCCACTGTATATAAGAGGTTACTTGCATGTGGAAGTGTAGACCAGTACATAGTAACCCCTGATATTTTTTTTTAATAATTTTATATTTATCAGACGGGTAAGTCTTGATGGGGTCCATATCTTTCTGCTGTATTATTCATAAATAAGAGCCAGCAATGCTCCCAAGGGCTAAACACAGGCTCTGGAAACAAAATCACAAATAGTAATGAGCAACCGACTTCTGCAGTTAATCAAAATAGACAGGGTTGCATCCAGGTTGGCAAGACTGTCCAAATTTCTATCAAATGCATGATGGTAGTAATTATGAACAATCATTAATCATTGTAAATAAATGGCGGCTTGCATGTTCAAGTGCAGCCCAGTGCTTTGTAGCATTGTACTTGTTTCATATTTACAAATGTATCAAAATGTATGTCTTGCCAGGTGGGGGTGGGAGTGGGGGAGGCATAACTGTCTGCTCTGTTTTTTATGGATGAGTTCAAGTACACTTCCCAGTTGCTTATTATGGGTGGTTGAAAATACTGCTCCGCCGGAGGAGTTCGCAGTGTTTCGGGAAAACTTCGCAAACTGCCACATGGTGGTTTTTTCTTGTGTGCTGCCCGCCAACATTAAGTTGGTGAGCGCGAGCGAGGATTCGCCTCCCATTGTGATTTTTGGGGGCTAGAACATCTCCCAGTGAGATTTCTCAACAACAGCGGTCACAGCAAGTTGCGACTGTTTGCGTTGAAAAAGCTGCCAATCAAGTAGAAAATCTACTCAAGCATCAGAAAGAAGCCGCTCCCCCTTTGCTCTGATTTTATAGCATGGAACAAGTTACGGGTGTTAAAACTCAGGGCGACGTGTCGAATTCCACCCGCTCGTGGAACTCCGCGGAATTGCTCTGAGTTTTATGTAACTCTGTGGAATTCCAGAGAGTAAAACTCAGTGAGTTCTGCCCACTCCCAGTGCTAATCCCAGGTTCCAGAACCCAAATCACAAGCTCCCCTAATGGGCAGGAGCATGCTGCAAGTAATCAAAGTGGGAGGGATTGGCACACTGGCTGACAAGACTGTCAAAGGTTAATGTAAGCCAAGTTAAAAATGTTATAGAATGTAGCTCGGAATGTGAAGAAACATACAGAGAAAATCTGACTTTCTTATAATGACCCATATTGTACAAAGAATACACATTTTGCCATAAATATCTCCTTTCTGCTGATAGGATTTTTTTCTGGTGTTTATTGTTTAAACTACAGCAGTAATTAGTGGACTTTCACCCTGTCTGTTGGCTCTATGAGACAATGGCATCAGGCCCCAATTGTACCTTATTAATGTTGAGCAGTAACAGAATATACTTATTGTAGGTAACTACTCACAGGGGTGGAAGTTCTATAACTTTGGGTTGTAGGTTATTCCTTCGTACACAACATAGAGGTGGATAGAGGAGCACCACTGGTTCGGGGAGTTCAAAGTCATAAAACCTGTGCCAATGTCATATACACAGGTATTATACATTGAAACCTCCTATGCTGTCCATGTTTATTTTCTCCATTAGCTAGTACGCTTCTATTTTAATTATTCATGAAATACACGTTACCATGCTTTGATATTTTCAAAGGAGATGTTTCAAACTTAACCAATAATACGACATTAATGTAACCGCTATTTTGGGCGATTATGTTACAGTGTTTTCAAATAAATAGATATAACGTTCAAACAGAATTTGCCATTTTTCAGTCAGATGATGATCCACATGTGATAGGTGTAAAGCTCAACACAGGCTTTGCGTCTGAATTTAATTCTAATTCTTTATTGAACACCTTAGAATGCCGTTTATCACCCACGTGTACAGAGAATTGCAACAATAATGTCAAATTAAGTTCGCAGGACATGCCCTGTTGATAGAACCCAGTTGATTCAACAATGAATAATTTCTGTAATTAATTTGAAGCCTCCCAGACACATTTGAAAAGGAAAATAAAAAAAGCTTGATTACTTTTCCAAGGACACGAGCATACAAGGGCACTGCAATTATCTTGGAACGCAAATCTGAAGCATTTTCTTATGTCTTATGTTTTCTTTTGTTGACACTGTAATCAAACAAATGATTTACCATTCACTGTTAAACATGCGTAATTGCTGAACCATGAAATAAAAGACACATTTATAACAATGCTATTTGAGCTCTTACTCAAACACTTAGGTCCTGATTTAGAGGTGGCGGCAGGTTACTCTTTCACAAATGTGACAGCTGCATTACAAGTGCAGTATGTCCAATGGCACTTGAAATACGGCAGATGACCCGTTTGTTACAGGTTTACCCTTCCGCCGAATTCTAAATAAGGCCCTCAGACGCTGATTACAACCTGGGGCCGCGTGATCATGGGCTTTCCAGGGGCAGTGCAGAGCTGGGCGCCTGTTTTATGTGCCTGCAGGTCACCACGTGCATTCAGTCAACACAATAGGGGCATATTATCAAGCACGGCATTAACATTATCGCCGCTTTGGGCTTGATAATATGCCGCAGAGAGTTCCAATAGAAGCCCATGTTGACACCAGAACACGGGCTTCTATGGGAATTCTCAAAGGCCTATTATCAAGCCAATTATCGCCGCTTTAGCGGTAGTTTTCTGCCGCTAAAGCGGCGATAATTTTAACGCCGTTTCTTGATAAAATGCCCCAATAGTTCTCTGAGATAGTCCCTTATGCACAGGTGATAAACAGTGAGCAAGGTTTGCCTCTTTGTGAGCTGCGCTGTCTGAAAATAAAGCACCAATCCTGAATAATATTGAGGTAAATAAAATCCCAGCAGGATCATAAAACAGGAACTCTGCTCTCCACTGTGCTAGAAAAGCCCATATTGATACCCCCCCCCCCCCTTGGCAGTGAATCCTGAATACTGTGGAAACATAGGTTTGGTGCATCCTCCCCTTACAGATTTTGGTAGGACAAACCTGCCAAAATGTATAGGGAGTGTAGAGACTAGAAGAAAGCCAAAACATGCAGAATTAAGGGGCATATTATCAAGAAACGGCGATAATGGGCTTGATAATATGCCCTTGAGAATTCCCATAGAAGCCCATGTTCTGGTGTGAACATGGGCTTCTATGGGAATTCTCTGCGTCATATGATCAAGCCCATTATCGCCGCTTTAGCGGCAGTTTTCTGCCGCTAAAGCGGCGATAATTGTAACCCGGTGCTTGATAATATGCCCCTTGAAGAGTTAAGGATTGATTTTGCATGTTATGCCTCAATTTCAAAAGAAAACTCAGAAAGGACCTATTAATTACATGCAGTAACTATTTCATCCAGGGATAAAGTGGAAAACACCTCGCCCTATACCCCCTCCCTCAATTAGGGCCCCAGGAAACATTGTAAAATAATTGCACGTTATGATTTGACCCACAAGAAAGACAATTGAGCCTGAGGTTTAAATCCACATTCAATGAAAACCCCTATTTTTCCGTGTGAATAATCTGGTAACAGGACTATATAATCACCACCTGTTAAAAACATACGTTAAGATTGAATTACACACGTGATCTGAGCTGAAAGTATGAATGAATCTTAAGTAAACAAGCACTGGCAAAGCTAAGAGGTCTGTTTTAGAACTGGGACTGTTTTCACACTTCCATTCAAGTATTTATTCATGCATCTGTTCAAAACTCAGTCATTCATCATCCATGCATTTAGTCTCTTAGACTTTCACTCAACCATCTATTCATCCATTCATTGACTCAGTCTTGCACTCAATCTGCTGCCCAGCCTCAAAATAAAAAAATAAAAAAACAAACAAACTCAACAATGAATAGCCAATTTCAGATATCAGTAATGTCTGTTGGCTTTTCTGATAGCTTGTGAGAGGTGTGTGACTGTTAGTGTGTGAGAGAGCTGTCAGTAGTGTGTGAGTGCTAGTCTGAGAGGAGTATGAGGGTGAGTCCAGTCGGAAGTGACTGCTGGTCTGTGATGGGTGTGAAGATGCTGTCACTGGTTTGATCCACCATGTCTATTTGCTTTTGACCACAGGCAGTGCGCTTTGACCCACCCCATACCACGTACAGATCACTGATCTTCATGTCATGCACACAACTAGTTGTGTTTAGAGTCACTGCCAAAAACAAATAATACAGGTGAACAGATTCTCAGCCTGCTCCTGAAATTCTTAGTGCTTGTAGACACTCAACATCTGCTCTTGAACTCTTCCTCAGTCATCACATAAACAGTTATGGAGCAGTTTCTATTGATCCTAACACTAATGCACCAATTCTCAATCTGCTAAAGTTCCTCTTCATGTGTGCACCCACAACACTTGTTCATTAAATTGACTTTCATGCATGAGGTGCATGTGTGGTACATAGAGCATGATGAGAACAGATGGTTCGCCACCAGGCAGAATCTGTATACTGCATGTAAGGAAAGGTTATTGTTTTTTGCATGTTTACCCCACCCCAAATTTTTGAACTGAGGCTGGTGGTGTATAGACATTGGAACACTGGGGTACCACCTTTCAGCGCCCAGTGTATGTGCTCTGACCCCCTAAAACATGTGGAATTGGCTAATCTCTGATTGGCATAGTTATGTATAAGTACTAGTCCTTAGTACAGGGTACTCTGTGTATCCATGGTCTGTAAGTTAAATGTCACTATTGGACTGCAGCACCTATTGGGCCACCACTAAAGTGACAATGCAAAGCATGTCTTCAGGCCTGTCCCTGCAGCCTGAGTATGTACTTGTGAAACAGCAAATTCAATGTGACAAAATAAACCCTTTGCCAGGGCTAAACCATCTTTTTTAATACCAATAAGTCAACACTAAGGTAGGTCTTAATTTCCCATAGGGCAAGGTACACGGTATTTGAAAAGTAGGAAATGTTGAAATTAGTGTTTTTCACTGTTGCAAGGCTAGCTGCCCCTTGGAAAAACACAGTTTCATCATAACACCTTATAATTTATCACTTCAGATTATAGCTAGAACCATAATTCAAATACTCAAGTTCAAAGGAATTTAAAGTCCAATCTAATGTAAGGGTAGAGGAGTTGGCCTAACTGCTAGGGCAGTCGACCTCGAATCTGGGGAACTGGATTCGAGTCTCGGCAATGACGCTTAACATTCAGTGGTTCTGAGCAAATTATTTAAACTCCCCGTGCCTACTAAAAAAATGAATGTGACCTCATGTAATGCAACTGGTGCTATGTAAAGTGCTCTGATACCCGATTTGGGTCATGTTTGCGCTATATAAAACTGTAAAAAAAAAAAAGAATTTAAGTCAGATTTCAAATTACTATTTTATAAAATTCCACTTTTAAAAGGTTGTCATTTTCCTTGTTAAAGCCTCTTGTAGCCCTTCCAGAGAGAATCTATAGCTATCACCTTGCAACCTGCTGAGATGTATGAATTGCTCTCAGGAAATGGAACACAAGGGCATTGGTTGAGAAATGATTTGACTTCCTCCAGACAGGACAGCACGGTGGGTGTGCCCACCAACTGTAGAAGCTTCAAATGGACTGCCTTCTAAATCAGGGACCAAACTCCACCTGTCTTCCTTGTTAAGCAAGATGCCCCCCAACCTAGACTGCTTGCAGCGGTCTCCAATACAAAGTCTGGTTGAGTGCCGAAAATTGCCTTCCCATTCCATGATTCTAAATTCTTTCTCCACCAAACCAGCTTCTCCTTTGCTTCTTCGTTCAAAAGAACAACATCTCCGTACAAAAAACCCTCTGCTAACCTCCTGGCCTTCTACTGCTGAAGTGACCTGTAATGTAGTGGTCCTAGAAATACCGCCTGAATTGATAACGACAAAAGACCAATCACTCTTGCTATCTCTCTTAATTTTACCGATTCCTTCTTTGACATAGAGGTAACCTCTTGCTTGATTTTCTTTACCTTCTTTACTGGCAAGCGTAAACAACTCTCCTTTGTGACCACCACAAACCCAAGAAATTCCAGGCTCTGCGAAGGTAACAACAAAGACTTCTCCATATTCGTCACAAAACCCAGACCACTTAAAAAAATCTTCACCACTTCCAATTCCTTCAATAGTATATTCCCATCCTGGTTCATCAGTAATATATCGTCCAGATAAATTATCAAACTTATTCCACTTTCTCTCAAATAACCCACTACTGGACGCATCGCCTTTGTGAAACACCATGGCGCTGCTGATAAACCGAATGGTAGGCACTGAAATTGAAACAATTGATTCCTCCTTCTGAACTGGAAAAACCTTTGACTCTCTTTTGCCAGAGGAATGGTGAAATAAGCATCCTTCAAATAGATCTACACCATCCAATCTAAATCCTGCAGTAAATCCCACAAGGAGTGAATTCCCTCCATTTTGAAATGTCAATACATATAAATTAAAATTCCAGAGATTTATCACCAGTCTCCAACCCTTGTCATTCTTTTCTACCACAAACATGGTGCTCACAAACATTTTCTCTTGTTCTTCCACCTGAATAATAGCATTCTTCTCCAACATCTGATTTACTTCCTATTGGATCACTTCCTGCAAATCATTTTGAAATACCAACTTTTGGTTCCTCTTTTTGAAATGGAACTGATTCAAACTCTATCAAATATCCTGTTATAGATTGTAGTGCCCAAGCATCTGATGTTATTTCTTCCCATTTTTGTCAAAATAATTTCAACCTTCCTCCTATCTTTGCAGGGGTAAAACCAAAAGTTTTGCTTGTACTCCCCTTGTCCTTGCCCCCGACCATAGCCTTGTCCTCTCGAACGTGTTCCACGCCTTCCCTGATTCCTTCCTCTGTGTGGATAGAACTGACCATTTCCTGGTTGTCCTCTGTAACCACTATATCCTTGGAATGTTGAATTTTGATATTGGGCCCTAAATCCTGCTCTGCCAGCAGTTTGTTCTCTCCTACCAGCCCTACTATAAAAAATATTACTATGAAAAACCCTTTACATTGAGAATTGTGCCTTATTAAAACTTGTAAAAGTCTTCACATATTTAGATAAAGAGTTTACCAATCCTTCCTCAAACAATGAGGGGCAGATTTACAAGCCCCTTGCGCCTCATTTACGCCGCCGTTGCGTCACTTTTGTGACGCAGTGGCGGCGCAAATCCTGCGCCATGGTGTGGGGTACTTACAACGTGACGCATCTGGGAGATGCGTCACGTTGTAAAGCCCTGCGCCACATGTAGGCGTTTCTGTGCAGGGGGTGGCGTTCCGGCACAGGAACGCCTCCTAAATGTGGCTGAGTGAAATCTACAAGATTTCACTCAGTCACTTTTAGGCCCATGCTGCGTCAAAACCCTGCGCCTGCATGAAGCAGGCGTAAGGATTGACACAGCATTAACAAGATAGGGCCCCCCAGAGCATTGCTGGAGCTGCGTCACGCTTGCGACGCTACTCCAGCAATGTGTCACTTTTACGGCACAGATGCGTCACGCATCTGTGCCGTTTTTGCCCCATGGTGCGCCGCATTGTAAATGTGGAGCATCCATGTCGGCGGAGCTGTGGCGCACAATAACTGGCGCATCCCTGCTGATATGCAGGGATGCGCCAGTTATTGTAAATATGCCCCTAAATCTTTTGCATCATCCAATGACTCCTTTACAGCCAAATCACTCAATTTTGGATTTATTCTCATTATTAAAATCATACGTCTCTCAGACAACAATCCTGCATTCGCATTACCCATGAAACAAATTGCCCTCTGCCACCAACCTCTCCATAGTAACAAATCTACCTCTGAACCTTTCAAAAAAGCCTTTTCAACCGGGTCAAAAATAGGCCTGGGCGGCAAATTCCGTTCCGCTCGCGGAATTTCGGTAATTTCGCGTTCCGCGGAGAACGCGAAATTGTCCAAAATTCAGCTTTCCGCAACTTTGCGAAATTTTTTCTTGTTCGCGTTCTCAAAATGCGTGTTTGCGAGATATTTCTCCCCGAGCACGCAAACAGCAACTGTGAACAGGAAAAAAGCATCGCGAACAAGCAATTCCGCGTGTTCGCGGAATTTCTGCATGTTCGCGGAGATTTTTTACTGTTTCGCGGAGATTTGCGTATTGCGATTACGCAAATTCCGCCCACCCCTAGTCAAAAATCCCAGCTAACGGTCCCAATATGTCAAGTAACTTGTCTTGACAAATTTTTTATGATTTTTCCAATCCCTTTCTGGGATCCTTTCCCAATTTGAACATGTAGGGGATCAGATCAGGATCCATATTAGGTGTCTGAGTCACCTTCACTTCAATCACTGGTCCTGATCATTCAGCTTGCATAAGATTATGCTCCTCTCTCTGCAATGGTTGCCGCAATCTTGATTTAATATATTGAAACACATGCTCCATGGGGACCAGTCCTTACCTCTTGGGTGCCTTATTTCACTAGGATCAAATAGTTTCTCCCCGAAGGGATTCTTAACAGTAGAAACATCCTTACGGCCAGATCTAGTGCCCAACTCTTCATTCTCATATTCATCCTTATATTCTAGATCCAGGATATATTCATCCAGATTTTCATTGGATCTTCCACTTTGAAACCTAAACTCATCGACATGAGTTTCCTCTAATTCAGCGTTTTGCTGAATTCGTGTGTGGCCAAGGACACCTGAGCTATGCAAGGCGCTTGGGCCTCCTTTATCTCCTCTTTTATCCTCCAAATGCTTTTTTCTTTTTCAGACACTTACCCAAAGGACCTCTATTTTCAGACTCATTGCCTGATACTGTAAAATGTTCCTCTTTCTCTATAGTCATCCTTTCTCTTTTCCACAAAACCTGTTTTATTGTTTCTTTAACTGCTGCCTGAACCTCCTCGTTCATCCATTTTCTTAACCTTTCCTCTATTTCTTCCTCACTTACCTTAATATTTTCCATTTCTTGATAAATGTAAATATGCCAAATTTCACCTTTTTAATAGTCTTCTCACTTGAATTAATTTAGGCTTTCTTGCCCATAAATCCCAAAATCTCTGCTCACTTGAAAGAGCAAACTCTTCCTCACTGGGTAAAAACGATTGTTTTCCTAACCGTCAACAAGCGTCTGAGGTAATTGAACGCTCTGTTGCCTGGATACTAATGCCCTTCCACCCGCCTGTAAAAACAGGCCAGAATGTTATGCACCAATCACTAATTTTCTTAAAAATTGAATGTAACAGACATAACGATGTGGTCTGTCCATTCTCATATGAGGGCATTTCCATTTTATACAGTGCGATCGCCTGTTCATGTGCAAACCTGCTCTCTCTCTTCACACCTGTTCAAGGTCAGTTTAAATCCTTTTGAATAGCCCATTTTTTTCAATGTACCTTTTTTTTTCAAGCAAATTACAATTTCATTTATCATCTCATACTTCTTATTATATCTTGGTTACCTATTAAATACAAAACTTGAAACCGGATTTCTAAATAAATCTTATAATGAACTACAAAAACCTTTAACCCCTTCAGTGCCCCGCCCTTTCCCCGCCCTGTGCCGGGCGTTGCATTAGCGGGCGGGGTTCATGACGAGATAGTCTCGTCATGGGCACAGCGCAACCGCGCTCCATGACGAGACCATCTCGTCATGGGCACTGAAGGAGTTAAATAACAATAAATTTGATCATTCCAAACAAACATAAACCCATAAATTGTGTAAACAAGGCTCACTCTCCCAAACTCACAAAATGATGAACAATTCAACCTAGAGTGTACTTATCTTTCTCAGAAGCAGGAACAAAAGAGGAAGAAGATGGAGAATACAGAGCCTTTATATGGATTGAACATTCTTTTAATTGTGATGTTTTAAAGTTCCATTCTGGGAACTTTTAAGTTGTGGGTTGCTGCTCAGGAGTTAAGAAAAGATTATACATAATACTAGTCTCCTGTCTTGATATCAAATCTGTAGCTATCACCTGGCAACCTGCTGAGATGGGTAAATTGCTCTCAGGAAATATAACACAAGGGCATTGGTTGGGAGTAGATTTGACTTCCTCCAGACAGGATAGCCTCGTGGGTGTGTCCACCAACTGTAGAATCTTCAAATGGACTGCCCTCTAATAGGCAGATAGACCTGCCCATGCCATTGCTCGGGCAGCCAGAGTAGCACCAGTTCCAGTTGTGGGGGGAGGGGGTGCGAAGTCTGCCCTAGAACTGGTTTTGCAGAGGGTATTGCCTATTTCCCTATATACACCTCAGAGGTGTGCCAAGAGCTCTGTCCAAGGGAAGAAATATTTTGCCATGTTGGAGTCTGGTAGAGCAGGGTACTGTTGTATTGTTCAGGACCAAAACCCAATGAAATGATGTCACAATGGATTGGGCTGTCCCTGGGAACTTTTCCCTATTGGTCAGGCAGTCATCCCCACCGCAAGCTGGTGTCAGGTGTAAAAGATGCACCCTGGATACCTTCTTCTGAACACCCTGTAAAAAACAGAAGACGGATTGCACCTGCTCCTTAGAAAGAGGACTGCACTTATTGTAAAGTGTGGTGAAAACCCTCAATGGCTGGACTTGCTCCTTGTTCCCATGACAGATGAGTCGGCTCCAAGGGCTTGTTGTCTAACCTCTTGTTAATCTCCAGGAGCACAAAAGCTGCTGAAAGCCAAACACTATGCTGAGCCCAGCTGATTAGTTACAACTTCCAACTTCCAATTTGCTTTGGACCCTGCTGGTGGCCTCTGGGACATTGAATCCTAACCCCCCAAGTGGTGCTCAAAGGCCCTGGCCCTTGGCTGGTGCAACAGCTATGTTGAGCTGCAGCTACCAAAGCTGCATCACTAGTTGGTCTCAACTTGTTAGTTTGCCCCACTGAAGGAACTTTGACTACCAGAAGAAGTTCTAAGCCTGAATGTAGAAGGGTTCCACTGAGTCCAATGTCAAGGAGTAACTGAACACTAACAAGACCTTTCCAGGTACAGATTTAAGGATGCACCGCTTTGAATTTTCCTGCCATCATTGCCACAAGCCTAGAACTTTCTGCCAGAACTGAGGCTCCCATTGAGGCCCTGCACTCCAGACAGATGACAATGACAAGCCCTCCTTCAGACCCAGCTGGCATCCTGACCTCCTGAAAGTTTTGCGTGCAACGGAAATTCCATACCACCAAGACTGTGGTCTATCTGCCCATTTTAAATGCTGCCGGACCTTAGGTTTAATCACGGCAGAGAGTGCTCCGTCTCTGACGTGATTAAATCCCTCCGATGGCCCAACAGAGGGCCTCATTAGGATGGTGGTCGGACTTTTGCCGGAAAAAGGACCGCCTGACTACAAATCCGTGTTCCCACTGTCCGAATTAGGATACGGCCGCCACAATGGTGGTCGCAAGGTCTATTTGGTGTATTGTGGTGGGTGCTGTGGGCTGCAGCACCCACTGCAGTTCATAAAATATGCCGGAAACATATCCCTGCCCTATGTGGCAGGCACCATGCTCTGACTGCCACATAGTGCAGGGATATGTAGGGTGCACAAACCCAAAACTGAGGCCCTGGGAGGTAAGGGGGGCACGCTCTGGGCCCCCAATAAGCCTGTCCACCTGCCTTTTCATGGAGGGTTCAATACAATGAAAGGGCCAGCGGAAAGGAACATCATAATGCCACCATTGTAGGCATTACTCCACCTCCGACGGATGGAAGGGCTCCTTGCATATTTCTCCTAAGTTTAACCTGTCTGCTCTGTGCTACAGTTAGCAAGGTGTGGGCTCTGGTTTCAAATATTGTGACCTAGCTGGACCTGGTAAGGAATAGTGCCATTATTACTTGAAGAGGACTACCATCCACTACAACTAATATCCACCTACGCACACTGTGCATGTGCCAAAAAGAATGCACTGGAACATCACCCTCACACACTGGATAAAGCGGAACTGTGTGCGGTCCGTCTGATCAGTCTCTTCAGTCCGAGCAGCTGTGAGGTGTTGTGCGGAACGAGGAAAGGCGGAACGTTGGCTGTGACAGATCCGGAGATCGCGGGGGCTAGACGGGGGCCAGACGAGGAGCTGGGAAACAACGAGCGAGGCGAGGTGTGGCGAGAGTAAGATGAGAGCTTGGCGAGACGGTGACAGGGGGTCGACAATAGGTTTTTCACCGGAAAAACCCCACTTTCCGCTCGCTTTCCTTGGTCGCTCACCTCCCCAAAAAATAGCCTCCCCCTCTGCGCTCAGCCCTCGCCTGCGGCCCTGGTCGTCCAGCCCTCCTGTCCTGCTTTCCTGCTGCCTCCTGCTTGCTAGCCTTACTCCCCTCTGCTCGTGACTCTTCGCTGCTCCCTCCTAAGGGCACTAACATCCTGGCTGTTTTCCGGAGAGGGCCGGATCAGCTTAGCCCGGCAAGGGCTGCTGGCAGCAGGTAGTGGTCCACCCGAGCAGCCAAGCAGCTGGGCCAGCCTGCAAAACGAAAAAGGGAGAGCCCCCTGCGCCCAACCCCCCTTGGCATCTAAAGGCATCCAGAGGCAACACGCGCACACAGGAGCCAGGAACCGGGAACTAGGAGTCCAGGAGGGAAGCCCTTGTCCCGGGCTTGAACTTGATATTGGTCTGCCCTGGTTCGGGTCTGCTTTGGGCCGTACGGCCGTACGGAGGACCCATAAGAGTGTCTTAAAAAACTCGGAAAGCACGGACCTCATCTGCACGCTCACTGTCATTCCCTACTGTGAGTACTTACCCAGGACAAAGCCAAAGCCAGGGAGCCCTAGCAACTGGGGCTCGGGGTGCTACCGGAAAAGCCCCCCCCTACCCTGCCTGTTCTCTCTATCTCATACCTCCGTCAAAAATAAACCCATCAAAATAAAAACAAAAATGAGATCTGGGAATATACGGAGTTACACAGCACCTGCCGACCGCCGAGGAGAACAAGAAAAGGGAAGAAAAATCAAAAGGGTGACCTAATGAAGGTGGGCGGCGAGGGAGATGTGACACCAGAGGGGAGGAGGAACGTAGTAGAGGGGTAGTTCTCGTTGATATCACCCCTGATCACAAGCCCCATAAGCTCACCAAACTCCAAGAGAAGAGGAGCCACAAGCACACTTTCTGCGACCAAACCCAGCCTCCAGCCTAAAATCTATACGAAATTCTCATTTATTAAAGATCCCGGATCCATTCTTTGCCTTAAAAGCTCCAGTATGAGCGATTTACCAGCTCCATTACAACCAAGTAAGGCAAGTATGGATGTTCTCTTGTTACAACCTTCATGAGAGGGATCAGGCGATGACGCAACTCTCACAAGTAAAGAGCGGAAAAGCGCGGCGGAAAGTAATGTTGCCAGGAGAGAAGAAGCAACTCTCACAAGTAAAGAGCGGAACAGCGAAGCAGAAAGTAAAGCTGCTAGGAGAGAAGACTCGAGTAAGGGCCCTGGAAGGAGGGGCTTTGCGAATCAAAACACGCAGGCTACGGGTTCAGCCCAGGAACAAGGTTGCAGTCAGAAGAACCCACCCGCAAGCCAGAACACCAAACCACAAGGGGGAGACCCCAAAAACCCAGAGGAGAACAGAGCGGTGGTCCATGAAGTGACAAAAACTCAAAATCTCAGTATAACGTCAAAAATCTCGAAGAAGTCCTTGAATGGACATCATATAAATATAGACAAAGATTCCTCCGACGCTGAATTCTCCGATCTCTGTGGAACTGCAGAGTGTGGCCAAAAAGTAAACAGAGTCCTAAAAAGGTATGAAAGAACGGAGGGCAACACGACAACTCCACCTCGGCACCACTCTCAAAAGTGCAAAGGCAACATTAAAGGCAAGAACAAGGGTAACATGTTCAATGGTGAACACCTGCACTGCGAAGATCCATCAACGCAAATAGAATCAGCCGCCTGTCAAATCTCATTAACGATAGAGGAGTTTTTGCTAGGGTCACCAGAACTAAGGAGACTGAAGAGTCCAGGAATAACCGGAAAAACAAACAGAAAATGTAGACTCGAAGTACCCAAACCTCTCACCCAACCAAGATGACAACGGGTGGGGAGAGAAAACAACTAATACAGATGTCCACTGGCTTGAGGAAAAAGCAGTGCGAAGAAACCAAAATGACACTGTTAGACCTGGCATCATTGGCATGAGTCTCTCCTCCATTTTTTTTTCTGTTTGCCTCCTCTGTTTACGATGTTTTTGCTGGATTATTGCTTTGGGCACAGTGCCACTGCTGATCAGTGCCACAGTGCAAGTGCTCCCTATGTTAAATTGTTACATTGATTGGTGTTACCATGATTGGCTTGGTTGACTTACTGTTCAGACCCTAGTCTAGTGCACTGCGTGTGCCAAGGGCGTGTAAGTTAACTGCTGCTGGTGGGCTTGCAGCACTGGTTGTGCCACCCACAGAAGCAGCATGTAAAATGTGTCTCAGGCCTGCCACCGCAGCACCTGCGTGCAGTCCCTGACTGCCATGTCGACTTGGTAAGGAAACCCACTTACCAGTCTCTAAACCTTCACTTTGCCACATTTCAGACACCTCTATGGTAGGCCCTAGGGCAGGGTGCATTGTTGGTAAAAGGTAGGTCATGCCCTGATGTGTGTGGCATGACCTAATAGTGAATTACAGCCATTTTCGTTTTTCACTATTGAAGGGCTACCTGCCTCCAATAGGCCAGACTGGGCAGACTGATTATTAACTCCATTATAATCTATCTGACTCAGGGAGCATGGTAGCAAGTCGAGTTTAGTATCCCTGAACTCAGAATTTAATAACACACCCTTTAGGATGGATGGTTTTTAAATTCTATGTTTGAAAATAGCACTTTTAGAAAGTGGCTATTTTCTTGTCCAACTATCTACCGGTCTCTGCTGGTTTGGTGTGTGTGTCAGGGGCTGGGTGGCTCCAGAGGTCTGAATGAGTCAGTGTGGGGTGAATGGGGCGTTTACACATAGAGTGAGGGAAGAGTAGCCTGCCCTGCCTGACACAATACTGGCTCCGCCTCCTGCTGGGCGACTGATAGCCCTGCTCCTGCCAGTGACAATACTGGCTCCGCCTCCTGCTGGGTGGCTGAGGACTCTGCCCTGCTCAGTGAATAGGCCAGGTGCCTCTGCCTGGCAACACCCACAACAAACCTGAGATGGTGGGAATTTCCCTGTTGGACAAAGGGAACAAAGGAGAAATGGGGTATAAGAGAAGGACCCCTGAACCAAGAACTCAGATCACTTCTGACAAGGAAACCTGTACCAAGGACAAGAAGCCTGCTGATCTAAGGACTTGCCTCCCCTTTCTGCCAGAGTGCTGTTTTGCTGTGGAGGAACCTGAAAGCTGCTTCTTTATTTTTGCCAAGGAACAAGGAGAGAGGAACTTGGTGTGTACTCTCTGAACACTTGCTAGGAAATCTCCAAGGGCTGGAAGAGTGCCAGTCTCCTGCTGAAGTCACAGGGCCAAAGGACTTCACCATTTGCTGAATTGCTGGAAAGTGTTGTTTCCAGTACACAAGGGAAAATCTGCAGTCTCGACGCCGCCGACGCCGCTGAATCCAGCTCGACATCGTGAGTAACGGCTCCAGTGTCCCGAGCCTTCGACGCCGGCCGCCAGGCCCGATCGACGCCAGCAGCAACGCCAGTGAGCAGTGGGTATCGGCCCCGGCTCCAAGTGACCCCGTCTCGACGCCGGTATCGACGCCAGTGAGGAGTGAGTATCGGCTCCACCTCCAAGCAACCCCGTCCCGACGCCGCTGCTGATCGCATCGACTCGACGCCCTTCTCGATGCCGTGAGCGCTGCTCCGGCCCGACATCCCTCGACGCCGCTGCAGATTGACCCGACTCCGAGGCACGATCGACGCCGACATCTCGACGCCGTGGATCATCGTTTTCTTCGTTTCTCAAGGTACTGTACTTGTGGGGTCTGTTGCAACTCCAGGCTCGACGTAGCGCTCCTCGCGGTCGACGCCGAACCTTGAGAATCTGGTCGACTCGACGTCGTGTGACTCCCGTGGGGGTTACATTGTTGCCAAAGAACTGTGCTCAGAAGAATACTTTGCTAAATAACTATTTGCCAAGAAGAAACCTTACTTGAACTATTATTTTTCCTTCCAAAGAGTATTTATTAAGACTGTGGTATATTTTTGTCGTTATTTGGTCTTGTGCTAAGCCTTATATAAAAATACTATTTTTATAATAACTTCGGTGTCGTGTCCATCTGTAGTGTATTCACTTTATTACTGTATGTGGTCATAAATGCTTAACACACTGCCTCTGAGATAAGCCTGTCTGCTCTGCCAAGCTACCAAGGGGGTAGCAGGGGTTATCTGAGTGTGTAATCCCCTTGCCCTGACTAGAGTTGGTTGGTCCCTATTTGTCAGAAGTGTATACCTCTGCCAACGAGAGACCGCCGGTTCTAACATTGGTGGACAGAGGTGAGGATTGAACTTTGCATTTATGACTCATGTGCAGTGATTAGTGTACGCTACATAGTGAAAGCAGACCATAACGCAGCCACAATCTGTTTTTGGTAGGATATTCTATTTTTGTTCTCCGCTTTCCTGGAGCTTATTTTCTTAAACACTGCCAGTTTTGACCATGGAGAATGCCGGAGCTGCTACACCTGTGGAGAATGTTGTGGGGGAATTTGATAAGGAGAAGATAGATTCCTACACGCTAAAAGATCTAAAAGGATTTTGCAAGCAGTTTAAAGTTCCTACCACAGGTGTCTCAAAGAAAGCGGGCTTCCTCAAAGCGCTGAAGGCCTGGTTAGAGGCCAGAAATCCCTCTGATCCGGTGGTGGTACCGGAAGAGGAAGAAGAAGAGGAAGAGGAAGAGCCCACAGGTGGGCCAGTGTCATCTCCAGGCAGTAGTGCGTCCTCTAGGAGCCTTTCCCCCGAAGAATTAGAAGACAGGGAGAAGGAGAGGGGGTACAAGTTGGAAATGGCAAAACTTAAATTAGGAGGGCAGTTGGAATTAGAGAATGCAAGAAGCAAGAGAGAAGCTGAAATGGAGAGCAAAAGATTAGATTTTGAGAGAGAGAAATTAGCGTTTGAATGTGAGAAGATGGTGAGGGAGATGGAGCTTAAAACTAAGAGTTTAGAGTTGAATCCCTCTGGTGGCAGCACTCCATCTGTGCCTGCAGAAAGTAGGTTTTATTTTCCTAAAGATGTGATCAAAGATTACAGTAAGAATGAAGATATTAGCCAATGGTTTAAAGCATATGAGTTAGCGTTATTGGCCCACCGGGTCCCTGAGAAAGATTGGGGAACGGGGTTGTGGAGCCGCTTTACAAATGAAGGGAGAGATACCTTGTTGAGCCTTCCTGCTGAGGATAGGATGTCTTATACTCATATGAAAGATGCTTTAATGCTGAGATATGGCTTAACTCCAGAAAAGTACAGACAAACCTTTAGAGAATGTGAGAAGTTGCCTGGTACTACGTGGGTTGAATATGTGTCTTTTTTCTGCAGAACCATGGATGGTTGGATAAAGGGTAGCAAGGTTGATAGTAATGATGCTCTTTATGATTTGTTTGCTTGGGAGCACTTGTCTAATAACTGTTTTCCAGAGCTACGCCAGCACCTTGTTGATAGCAAGATATCTAACCCTAGAAAACTTGCTGAGGAGGCGGACCGCTGGGTCAGTACCAGGGTCCACAAGGGTCCAGTGGGAGACTCAGCCAAAGGTGGGCAGGGTCCCCAGCAGAAGAGTGGGGGGGACAGGGGTAAACAGAGGGAGTTTCAGAAAGGGCCCCAAAGTAGTCCCCAAGGGAACCAAGGGAAGGGTTCCCAGCCTCCCCCTGTAAAGAAGCCAGAGGCCCCGAAAGGTAAACCTGTTCACAGGGGCCCCATGACCTGCTATGCCTGTAAGCAGGTGGGACACCGTTATTATGATCCCCAGTGTCCCATGAAGGATTCGAATGCACCGCCGCGTGCACCCCCTCGTCAGGTAGCGAGTGTAGCCCTGGGAGGGGATGAGATGGGTGCCCCCGGTGGGTGGGGTCCCGCAGAAATGTCCCTGGTCTCTTTAGGAGACGTGGAAATGGTCCCTCCAACCCCTCTGCCTAGTAACACTAAGAAATATAGGCAGTGGGTGACCATTAATGGCCATAGGGTGGAAGCTCTCAGAGACACCGGAGCGAGTGTGACAGCTGTCAAGTGTCACTTGGTGTCCAGAGAGCAGGTGGTCCCTCATGCATTCTACCCCGTTGTAGCTGCTGACAACTCACAGAGTCAGTGTGAGGTAGCTCAAGTTCCGTTTGAGTGGGGGGGGGTCTCAGGTACTCTTCAGGTTGCTGTGAGGCCCGCCATGCCTGTTGATTGTCTCTTGGGCAATGATTTGGAGGACTCCCCTTGGGCTAAGGTGGAGAGAAAATCGCATCTGGAAATGTTGGGTCTGCCTGAGTGGGTGTGTGCGACCACCCGGTCCATGTCAGTCAGTAAGGGTGTTGATGGGGCCCTGGAGCCTGAAAGTATGGCCCAGGTCCCAACCGTGAAGAGAAGGGGCAGGGGGCGCGGGAAACCGTCCCCCATCGTTCCCGCGGTCCAGGAGGGAGCAGACCCTGAGGGGGATGCCCTGGAACCGACAGGAGAACAAGTGGCCGAACTGGGAGACCTGCCCGAGCTGACCCATTGGCAGCAGGATGGTGGTCCCTCCAGGGAGGAATTTTGTGCTGAGCAGAAAGTGTGCCCTTCTCTTGTGGGTATGAGGCAGCAGGCCTCAGCCCAAACGACAGGTGATCAGTCAGGATCACATTGGGTCTACTGGGAGAACGACCTCCTGTATAGCGAGCCTAAGGCTGCTGAACCTGGGTCAGCCCGTGTGCTGGTGGTACCCCAGCGCTTCCGAGCCTTCCTACTGGGGTTGGCTCATGACGTTCCGTTAGCTGGACATCTGGGGCAGGACAAGACCTATGACAGGCTTGTCACCCATTTTTATTGGCCCCAGATGAGAAGGGATTCAGATATCCATTGTAGGACCTGTCAAACTTGCCAGGCAAGTGGGAAAAGTGGGCGGAAGCAGAAGGCTCCCCTCCAACCTTTTCCCGTCGTCAGTACCCCCTTTGAGCGAGTGGGAATTGACATTGTGGGGCCACTGGACCCCAAGACAGCCATGGGCAACAGGTTTATCCTGGTCTTGGTGGACCATGCCACCCGGTACCCGGAAGCCATCCCTCTCCGCACAGTGACGGCCCCCGTGGTGGGACGGGCACTGATGGGTGTTTTCTCCCGCATTGGGTTCCCCAGAGAGGTGGTGTCAGACCGGGGCACCAACTTCATTTCGAATTATATGAAGTCTCTGTGGAAGGAGTGTGGGGTAACCTACAAGTTTACCACTCCTTACCACCCTCAAGGTAATGGGCTGGTTGAGAGATTCAACCGGACCCTAAAAAGCATGATCATGGGTCTTGAAGAACCAATGAGGCGTAAATGGGACGTCCTCTTGCCATGCCTGCTGTTTGCTTACCGTGAGGTGCCACAAAAGTCTCTAGGGTTCAGCCCCTTTGAGCTTTTGTATGGTCACCCGGTAAGAGGACCTTTGAGTCTGGTCAAAGAAGGCTGGGAGCAATCTCCCAGGAAACCTCCCCAGGATGTATATAGTTACATGCTGGCCTTTAGGAACCAGACTCGGCGCTTCAGAGATCTTGCTCAGGCAAATCTGGAGGCCAGCCAGGAAGAGATGAAGCGGTGGTACGATCAGAATGCCACTCTGGTTGAGCTTCAACCTGGTCAGAAAGTTTGGGTCATGGCCCCTGTGGAACCTTGTGCGCTCAAGGACAGGTGGACCGGACCATTTGAGGTTGTGGAGAAAAAGAGCGATGTCACCTACTTGGTGGACTTGAAGTCTCCCAGGAACCCCTTAAGGGTCCTGCATGTCAACCGGTTAAAGCCCCACTTAGAAAGGTCCGAAGTGGGCATGCTCCTTGCCACAGATGCTGGGATGGAGGAGGAGAGTGAGCCTCTTCCTGACCTCCTGTGTGCAAAAGAAAAAGATGGGTCAGTGGATGGTGTTGTCCTCTCTGACACACTGACCCCTGAGCAGCAGCAAGATTGTCGCCATCTGTTGGTACAATTCCCTGATCTGTTCTCCTTAATCCCTGGTGTCACTCAGTGGTGTGTCCATGATGTGGACACTGGGGACAGCACTCCTGTGAGGCACAAGGCCTACAGGGTGACTGAAAAGGTCAGAGCATATATCAAGGAGGAGGTCTCCAAGATGTTTGCCTTAGGGGTGGTTGAGTCCTCTAGCAGTCCTTGGGCCAGCCCAGTGGTCTTGGTCCCAAAGGCTGCAGCGCCTGGTGCTTCACCAGAACTTCGGTTCTGTGTGGATTACCGAGGACTCAGTTCTGTCACCAAGACTGACGCGCACCCCATCCCCAGAGCTGATGAGCTCATCGATCGGTTGGGGGCTGCCCGGTACCTTAGTACGTTTGATCTAACGTCTGGGTACTGGCAGATCGCCTTGACTGATGGGGCAAAAGAGAGGTCTGCATTCTCCACACCAGATGGGCACTACCAGTTCCGTGTGATGCCCTTTGGGATGAAGAATGCCCCTGCCACATTCCAGAGGTTGGTTAACCAGGTATTGGCCGGGCTGGAAGATTTCAGCGCCGCCTACCTGGACGATATAGCAGTGTTCAGCGCCAGCTGGGAGGAACACTTGCGCCACCTCCAGGAAGTGTTGTTGGCCCTGCGCAGAGCAGGCCTCACAATCAAGGCTAGTAAGTGCCAGATTGGGCAGGGTTCAGTGGTGTACTTGGGGCACCAAGTAGGGAGTGGCAAGGTGGCCCCCCTGCAACCCAAGATAGATACCATCCTGGCTTGGGAACCGCCCAAAACCCAAACTCAGGTGAGAGCCTTCTTGGGTCTCACGGGTTACTACAGGAGGTTTGTCAAGGGGTATGGCAACATTGTGCACCCCTTGACCTCGCTGACTTCCAGGAAGCAGCCGAGACTTGTGATCTGGACTGACGCCTGTCAGAACGCCTTTGACACCCTGAAAACTGCAATGTGTACAGCACCGGTCCTCCAGGCACCCGACTTTTCAAAAGAATTCATTGTCCAGACAGACGCTTCAGAGCATGGTGTGGGGGCTGTTCTAGCACAGATGAATGAGGAGGGCCGAGACTTACCTGTAGCCTTCATCAGCCGGAGGTTACTTCCCAGGGAACAAAGGTGGAGTGCGATAGAGCGTGAGGCATTTGCTGTGGTCTGGGCGCTGAAGAAGCTAAGACCCTACCTGTTTGGGACTCACTTCCGGGTTCAGACAGACCACAGGCCCCTCAGATGGTTAATGCAGATGAGGGGTGAGAACCCAAAACTGTTGAGGTGGTCCATTTCCCTACAGGGGATGGACTTTACGGTGGAACACCGCCCTGGTACAGATCACGCCAATGCTGATGGTCTGTCCAGATTTTTCCGCCTTAGTGATGAGGACTCCCTGGGTGAAGGGTAGTTCTCCCCACATTTCAGCTGCAGGGGACACGTGTTAGACCTGGCATCATTGGCATGAGTCTCTCCTCCATTTTTTTTCTGTTTGCCTCCTCTGTTTACGATGTTTTTGCTGGATTATTGCTTTGGGCACTGTGCCACTGCTGATCAGTGCCACAGTGCAAGTGCTCCCTATGTTAAATTGTTACTTACTGTTCAGACCCTAGTCTAGTGCACTGCGTGTGCCAAGGGCGTGTAAGTTAACTGCTGCTGGTGGGCTTGCAGCACTGGTTGTGCCACCCACAGAAGCAGTGTGTAAAATGTGTCTCAGGCCTGCCACCGCAGCACCTGCGTGCAGTCCCTGACTGCCATGTCGACTTGGTAAGGAAACCCACTTACCAGTCTCTAAACCTTCACTTTGCCACATTTCAGACACCTCTATGGTAGGCCCTAGGGCAGGGTGCATTGTTGGTAAAAGGTAGGTCATGCCCTGATGTGTGTGGCATGACCTAATTGTGAATTACAGCCATTTTCGTTTTTCACTATTGAAGGGCTACCTGCCTTCAATAGGCCAGACTGGGCAGACTGATTATTAACTCCATTATAATCTATCTGACTCAGGGAGCATGGTAGCAAGTCGAGTTTAGTATCCCTGAACTCAGAATTTAATAACACACCCTTTAGGATGGATGGTTTTTAAATTCTATGTTTGAAAATAGCACTTTTAGAAAGTGGCTATTTTCTTGTCCAACTATCTACCGGTCTCTGCTGGTTTGGTGTGTGTGTCAGGGGCTGGGTGGCTCCAGAGGTCTGAATGAGTCAGTGTGGGGTGAATGGGGCGTTTACACATAGAGTGAGGGAAGAGTAGCCTGCCCTGCCTGACACAATACTGGCTCCGCCTCCTGCTGGGCGACTGATAGCCCTGCTCCTGCCAGTGACAATACTGGCTCCGCCTCCTGCTGGGTGGCTGAGGACTCTGCCCTGCTCAGTGAATAGGCCAGGTGCCTCTGCCTGGCAACACCCACAACAAACCTGAGATGGTGGGAATTTCCCTGTTGGACAAAGGGAACAAAGGAGAAATGGGGTATAAGAGAAGGACCCCTGAACCAAGAACTCAGATCACTTCTGACAAGGAAACCTGTACCAAGGACAAGAAGCCTGCTGATCTAAGGGATTGCCTCCCCTTTCTGCCAGAGTGCTGTTTTACTGTGGAGGAACCTGAAAGCTGCTTCTTTATTTTTGCCAAGGAACAAGGAGAGAGGAACTTGGTGTGTACTCTCTGAACACTTGCTAGGAAATCTCCAAGGGCTGGAAGAGTGCCAGTCTCCTGCTGAAGTCACAGGGCCAAAGGACTTCACCATTTGCTGAATTGCTGGAAAGTGTTGTTTCCAGTACACAAGGGAAAATCTGCAGTCTCGACGCCGCCGACGCCGCCGAATCCAGCTCGACATCGTGAGTAACGGCTCCAGTGTCCCGAGCCTTCGACGCCGGCCGCCGGGTCCGATCGACGCCAGCAGCAACGCCAGTGAGCAGTGGGTATCGGCCCCGGCTCCAAGTGACCCCGTCTCGATTCCGGTATCGACGCCAGTGAGGAGTGAGTATCGGCTCCACCTCCAAGCGACCCCGTCCTGACGCCGCTGCTGATCGCATCGACTCGACGCCCTTCTCGACGCCGTGAGCGCTGCTCCGGCCCGACATCCCTCGACGCCGCTGCGGATTGACCCGACTCCGAGGCACGATCGACGCCGACATCTCGACGCCGTGGATCATCGTTTTCTTCGTTTCTCAAGGTACTGTACTTGTGGGGTCTGTTGCAACTCCAGGCTCGACGTAGCGCTCCTCGCGGTCGACGCCGAACCTTGAGAATCTGGTAGACTCAACGTCATGTGACTCCCGTGGGGGTTACATTGTTGCCAAAGAACTGTGCTCAGAAGAATACTTTGCTAAAGAACTATTTGCCAAGAAGAAACCTTACTTGAACTATTATTTTTCCTTCCAAAGAGTATTTATTAAGACTGTGGTATATTTTTGTCGTTATTTGGTCTTGTGCTAAGCCTTATATAAAAATACTATTTTTATAATAACTTCGGTGTCGTGTCCATCTGTAGTGTATTCACTTTATTACTGTATGTGGTCATAAATGCTTAACACACTGCCTCTGAGATAAGCCTGTCTGCTCTGCCAAGCTACCAAGGGGGTAGCAGGGGTTATCTGAGTGTGTAATCCCCTTGCCCTGACTAGAGTTGGTTGGTCCCTATTTGTCAGAAGTGTATACCTCTGCCAACGAGAGACCGCCGGTTCTAACAGACACCAACTCAGTCCCCTCCAGTCCGCGTCCCTCAATTAGTACACCGGCAAAATCAACACTGAACAGTGGGCCAGAAACCTCATACCTCACCCCTGAGGAGTGGGAAGAGCTTGTAGTCTCATACTCGGCCCCTAAGCAGGAGGACCTGTCAAGAGGGGTCAATCCCTCCAATATGGGAACCCCCAGAAGGGAAATAACCGAAACAAAAGAAAACATTTGGTCCTCACTTTTACACACAATGCAACTGTCTGTAAATGCCATTCAATATCAGTCAGACAAAATGGACCTTCAACTCTCTGTCCTTAATTCATTGTCAATATTCGTATCTAACATTGACGGCAAGTTAGCTGAACTAAACAACCTTGTCAAAAGGGCTCAAACCGAGACCCAATATACACAACTGAACTGCCCCTGTGCAACAATAGTAGACAAATTGGCAACACTTCCAACGGCTATGGATCATCTTCTCTCAGACATTAGGCTGGTTGTAAAAAACAACTGTCCAGATATTTTGACAAATAAGGGAGCAGAAGTACATATCCCTTCGTTACCGGAACCCCAGTACCTAACAAACGAAAACAAAAAACTGCCCCACGACTCTGATCCATGCATGGACGAAAAAATAAAGCGCCAAACAGAAGCCATCAAAACCAGGGAGCTCATCCACTCTTAACTCTAACACCTTTTCCGCCAGAAAAAAACCCACAAGAAGAATCCGCTACGGAGGACACTCTATCCGGGAAACATGGGAGGAAGCAGAAAAGAAAAGGTAGAAACCAAAAAAAGAAAACAATCGCACTACCCTGGGGAAAGGGCAATAACAGTACGAAATCTTCACCTCTCACACTGCAAGCCATCCAGATCAAACTGGAAGAAGAATCTGAAGAGGTACACAACCCCCAAGAAAGGGGCAACATGGATGGAGGGAAAAAACACGATAGAAAAGAACCTCCAGAAAGAGACCCCTCAAGAACCCCCCCCCCCGACAGAGAAAGAAACAAAAACAAACTACCGAGGGGGTACCCAAAGCACCCGAACCATAATAAAAACACCTAGCCCCACAGGACTAGCAACAAAGAGAAAAAAGAGAAATACAGAAATGACCACTCTTACACCAGCTGAAGAAAAGGAAGAAATCGACGGCTCTGCGGATGAACCAAACCTCCAGCACAATAACCCACCTGAAGTGGATGGGGCAACAGGCAGCTCCACGTTAGTCTTCTACCCGGAGTACAAATCAAGGGGCACAACTGACATCTTAAACAGGGGAAATATTCTCCGTTTACTTAAAACCATTAACAGATTAAAAGACATTCGCTCCAGCAATTTGGAGTCAGTTGAGTTCATAGAATCATTAGAAACTCCAGGGGTAGAAGCAACAAAAACAGTTTGAGCAACGGCCAAATTTCCCGAAAGATTGTTAAAAGAAGAAGTAAAGTTCAACTCGTGAGGCATAAAACTCTGACAACTCCCTAAACCAAAATATCCGGACCCCCTGATCCTTGACAGCTTACAAAACAAAACTAACGAATACCCCTTGACGATCTCAGTACTTCGAGGAGCTCGGAGTAAAACCCCCGAGAACTCAAATTACCAAGGCCAGCCCAATAAAAAACAAACCTTTCCTAACAGCCCAACTTTACAAAATTGGAGCTGGCTTTCCAAATCCCTTAATGTTAAAAACCAATGACACAATAATGCGATAGAGGGGAACAAACACGACAACCTCAACCTATGTTCCTGGAACATTAACGGCATAGGTGACAAATTCCTGGATGCAGAACTAATAACATACTTGCACAAATTCGATATCATCATATTACAAGAAACATGGACAGACTCGCCTCCGACCATTCTGGGATATAATCTAAACTTCCTGCCCGACACACAGAGCTCACCGTTCGGCCACAAGAAGGGAGGTCTTGCAACATACTGCTCGCTCAAGACCTTCTTTGCAGCAGAACCCCTGACATACAACTTACTTCCTCCAAATGCAATACTGACTTTGCTTCTGACAATCCGTGAACAAAAAAATGAAAATATACTCCTAACAAACCTCTATTTAAACCCCAAGGAGAAAAATAAGGGAGCACAGCAACTGAAGGAAGAATTAACAAAACTATTGGAAACTGAAAATTCCAACAACCTTATCGTCAGTGGGGACTTTAATTTAAACATGCTTAATAATCCAGCTGCAGTGCCCACAGTATGTGAGGACACCTTTGCATGCGAACCAAGTGAACAAGACAACACCTCTGGCGGCAGCAGCTCCAAAACAGCGAGAAGACTGTTGGAAAAATTAGAAGAGCTGGGCCTACGCGCCCTTAATGGCAGATTTCCAGGAGACCGCCCACAAGTGGCCACATTTCATAGTTCGAAGGCCAGCTCTACAATAGACTTCACATTCCTCTCTCGGAACATGTACCAAATGGTGAGTGATTACCGAATCGGCACGATGGATTATAGTGACCACCTCCCCCAGGAAATTACTATTGGGATCCCAGTGAAACTAAATCCATTGGCCGTCAATACATTTGGCGCAGAATACACCCTTAACGACAGAAGAATAAAATGTAAAATCACAAATGCGCAAAAACTCCAAATGCAAGCAAAACAAGCATTTGAAGAGGCACAAATAGCATGCACAGACCCAATTGAGATGTGGGTGCGGTTCACAAAAACATTATGCGGAAGAGACAAAAATGCTCGAAAAAAACGCAAGATCAATACACCAAGATATAAGAACGATTACAACTTTAGTTCCAACATCCAGGTCAAAACCCTAAAGCGCAAGATTAACCATCTCCTACGCAAAGGGAGGATGGTACCCACCACTCGCCACGAGCTAAAACAGCAAAAAGAAATTTGCAGAAAACTAATCTGGTGACTAAGAAAAGAAGCAGACGAAATCTTTTGGGGAAAACTCCTCTATGACGCCAAAACGAATATCAATGCACAATTCTGGCAAAAAATCAATATCAAGATTGGCGAGCGAAACAACGGGATTGAATCTTGCCCTACAGAAGAAGCTTGGGTAAACTTTCTCGGCAAACATCTAAATGAAGACCAGGAAGGGTGGAAAGGACCACACACCCCTAAAAAGGACACAGAAGAATGGGCACCATTACACAACGACGGCTCTGCACAAAACGAAGGAATTGTGATAAACAACTTACAGATCCGTAAAAGAATCTCTAAAGGGAGACGCGAAGGTGCACCAGGTCCCAACGGCATTCCCCCTTTGGTTTTCAAACAAGACCCTGAACACTGGGCCAAGGTCCTTACACCAATATTTGACAAAATCTTGCAGACATCAACAATTCCAGAGTCATGGAGGGGGGCAATAATCTCCCCAATCTTTAAAAAAGGTGATAGGAGCAACCCAGGAAGTTATCGCCTCATAGCCCTGCTCGACAATGAGGCAAAATATTATGCAGGCCTTTTACTCGAGGAATTAACAGCATGGGTGGGCGACACAAAAGCAATTCCATTCAATCAAAGTGTTTTTTGCAAAAGTATGGGCACGACCACAAACATACTCTCTTTATCACTTCTGATTGACCAGGCACTCATCATAAAACAACCACCATATCTGTGCTTCATTGATTACAGCTCCGCTTTCGATCACGTAAACAGGAACATCCACTGGCAAAAACTAAAGAAAATGAGAATTCCCTCACTGCTACTGAACCAACTAATTCTTATGCACAGTAACACCTGGGTTCAGGTCAAACTAGGTGAAGGAGATTTTCTGTCTAAAAAAATTCCTACAAGCATTGGAGTGAAACAAGGATGTGTCCTAGCACCGATGTTATTTAATCTCTTCTTGGCCGAATTATCAAACTTGCTGAACAAAAGCAATTCACACGCGCCAAAATTGGGAGGGACACAGATGTCAAACTTACTCTATGCGGACGACCTGGTGCTAATTAGTCAGACCCCGATAGACCTACAGCGATTATTACTACTACGAAAAAACTAAAGTTATGTGTATTACTAAACAAACAAGGAAAATAACAAACAACTGGTTCATGGACTCAAAAAAATTGGACATTACTACCAAATACAGATACTTGGGGGTCATTGTAGACGCCAAGGGAAGTTTCATACCTCAACGCGAGGAAATAAAAAAGAGAGGTCTAATGACAGCAGTATCCCTAAGAAACCTCAAAAACAAGATCACGCCACCAACCCTCTCTCCTCTGCTAAAGGTGATACAGGCAAAACTGATACCATCTATCACTTATGGCAGTGAAGTAATGAGAGGAAAGGATGCAGAGGTTTTAGATGGAACAGTAACTAAAGCAATGCGTATGATCTTCGGCTTACCAAGGTATACATCACCAGCGCAAATTAGGCTTGAACTTGGTCTTACCAGGGAAGATCTGGCCTGCAAAGGAGCATATTTAAAAAGCTGGTACAACATTTCTAAGGGAGAAGAAAACACACTAAACGCCCTTCTGTGGAAGGAATTGCAATACAGAGAAAATTGTCCAGCAAGGCTCTACTTGGATGATGCATTAGAATCACTGGGGCTGCACCAACTATGGAATCTACGAGGTCCAGTGGTGGGCCTCAAAAAAGCGGTAAACAATATCGTTAAAAAGGAATCACTTTTGCTGGACAAGATTCAACTGGCGGAGCGAGCGCATGGCTGGTTAACTATACAAACATACACCAGCCTTAGACCACAAAAATATCTGCAATCCTGCTTTACCAAAAGAATAAAAGATACGTTTTTGAAATTTCGATTGGGTCTACTGCCGTCTGCAACCCACATAGCGCCATGGTTACGCCCTGCCCTGCCAGTAAAGTCTCGACTTTGTGGCAATGGTGTAGAAAACATTTCACACCTTATCACCAACTGCAAAGTCCTGCTACAAGAGCGCCGAACAATTCTAAAACCAATCTTTAACGAACAACGAATAAGAACTTGTAGGCAAGCTGTCTTGGCATGCTTTTCGGGCGACAATGTCCAACTAAGCTGCCGTCTTGTAAAATTCCTGGAAATTGCAGAAATCAGATTTAAAACGGAAGACCATCAAGAAAAATTGTAATCAGGTCCCACAACATACTTAAGCCTGTAAAATTCTAAGAAAGGAGAAGGCACAAACCTGAAGATTAAAGGAAAATACATAAAGAAAACCAGCTCTACATCCAACTCTTCAGTGGGAAAACAAATCTTGGTTATTAAGGACCACTCCGGAGCAGTGAGACTACCAAATCAGCATAGAACACAACAACGTGCGGAGAACACGCTCTCACAAGACTGTCATTACGGTCTGACACAACACAACACGAACCCTGATAGAGTAATATTAACCAGGTCAAGCCTGAAAAGCCCACAGGATATGTGAGAATTGCCTCAGCTCGGCACTCTTCCTATTCCCCTAGCGCTGGAACTGACCGATTTTAGGACTCTCAAACTTTGAATGCAGTTTTTAAACATACATCCATCCTTATTTTAAGTTGGGCACTAAAAGATGTATAAAGTTTTTTTTCTTTGTTCTCTTTTTAAATGATCTTTTTGTAATGGTTTTAACCAACTGTACAATAAATATCTACTACTACTGGATAAATTAGCATATTTCGCCATGTACCCAAAACACCATTGTAATCTCTACCTGAAATGGAGAACCGGTTGCACTAGAGGAAGCCCAGTGAACATTAAAACAAAATATAACACCATGACTGGTGGAGGTGAGGGAGGAAGCACACCAAAGTGGATTCAGCATTTGGTAATTTACTACAACATTCACTGCCTATCAGCCCACTCCATATGCCACTGCATTGTTATGTTTTAATACATCAGCCAATTTTAGAATACAAAATCTGTAGTGCATCATGACTCAGTCATCCTGCTTTAGGTTGAACCCTATAATAATCGATACAACCTCACTGAAAGGATAACAACCTTAATTTGTGTAAATATATAAACACATGAACGCCTGCACAACCACAAACTAAAATGTCATTATTGGAAAGGAAAGTAAGAGAGATTGAGAAATTTTTATTTTTTCCAGAAGGTACGCATACAATGTAACTTTGCTATATAAGGAAGCAGCAAGAACGACTGGTCTAAGATTATTCTAATTGAGTTTAGCTTTTTAGAGATGTCACTAAAATATGTTTCTTCTTCTGCTTGTTTCTTCCAGTTTTGTGGCACATGCATTATTGTGTGTCGTCATTATTTTTCAATGGTGACTGTTAGAGATTGTGAAGCAATAGCAGCATGCAATACAAGAGATAGACAGTATCAGGACTTGTGTCATCTGGAGCAGTGGGCAATAGCAAAGTATCTCCATTGCGCTTCATATGATATTCTGGGAGCTGGCTTGTGAGGAGGGGTCCAAGGCATAGAGGAATTACTGTGTTCCAATTGTAAAATTTTACGTCTTTTACCATTGGGGCAGTGGAGCCATCTGACTATTGGACTTACTGGGGGCACTAAGGTCATTTTTGGGTGTTTGGACAAAATATTTAATAAATAATATTGTGATACAAACATATTGTGTCAAGAATATAGAGATGTCAAAAATATAATCAACAGGAATTTGGAAGGCAAGAATACGGTTTTAACCCCTTTGCTGCTAGGCCTTTGCCCCTCTGTGCAAAGCCTTTTTTTGCTATTTGTGCTAGTTCGCGTCAAAGCCCCCATAATGTTTTGTCCACATAAGGTATCCACACCAAATTAGTTTCCTTTATTCCCAACATCCTGATAAGGTACTCAGAGTTTGTGGATTCCCCTGGAGGGTACAGAAAATGACCCAAAAAGTAGCTGCATTTAGTTTTTGGGGTGAAAAATGGGGAAAAGGTGCTGCAGAAGAAAGTTTCTTGATTTTTCCCTGCAAATGGTGGCAATGAAGGGTTTGTGGTCAGTTAGTGGTAGAAATGGGTATGAAACCAATAATGGATCCTGGTAAGATATGAATTTCTAAAAAGTAGACAACATTATAAATTTATCAAGGAGTCATTTGTGTAGATCCTTAAATGTTTTCCTATAGAAAGTAACAATTGAAATAAAAACGTATTGAAATTGAGTTGAAAAAACACCCATTTGTGCCTATGTTTTCACCTGCAACTTCTTCTAAGTAGGACAGATTTTTAAAAGCAATATGTTGCTACATCCGTTGGACCATTAAAGTTGTGACTATATATAGAGATTGTAGGCTCACCAAGAACCTGAGGTACCAAGAGCCAATAACTGAGCTGCACCTAGCAATGATGTTCCTAATGTACCGGGGATACAGCAATTATTGGTAAAATATAAATATAAAGATGTGAAGCTCAAATGCGGGACTACGTTGTCGGGGAGTGTTGTACTCCGCTGTACAAGGCCGGAAAGAGTTACAATGAGATCACAGTTATCCACCACCCCCCACCCCAACGATTTGGATTTACTAAAAAAAAAAAAAATACAGAAAAGATCGCCAGCAAAGTTTAGCTCACTGGGGCATCCTGTATTAGCACCGTTGTTTAACGGGAATGGCACCGCCAGGAGAAAGAGTGCGCAAAGTCTATTTAGGTTAAATAGTTGTGACACAAAGGAGAGGTGAAAGGTAGCTTGCTGGTTTGACTCCAGCCTGAACTTCCTGTCAAGTCGCAGCACCTTCCACCCACGTGCAGGGTTAACTCTCATGAAAGGGTCGTATTAGGCTGCCGGGTAACAAACGATGGTGGGTGGTGCCAATTAGACAACGTTTTTCTTATGTATCAAAGCCAGAGCATGTCCAGCCTGGCACAGTAACAGCGGGCACTATGCAAAGAAGGTGAGCACCTTTTCTTTGGACAGCGCATTGAAATAGAACTTCATGAGTGGCCTCGGGAAGAAGTGATTGCCCTGTCCGTAAGACCGGAGGGGGAGGCCTCTGAATAAAGGAACGGGTCTTCGGGTGTCGGTTGAGGTCTGTCTGAAAGCTGGCAGTGCTGCTGAGAAGATTCCATGGCATTATTCAGCTGCACCCTGTCTTAATTTCAGGGGTACAAAAGAGAGAAAATATACTAGAGGTGGATGAAAGGCTCACACAGTGTCCTTGGGATGCCTCATGGCTGAGGCACTGAGGGAGCTAATGACGGCACAGAGTTACAGGCAGAGTAGATGTAACGCTCTCACAGTGTCCTTGGGATGCCTCAAGGCAGTGGCACTGAGGGAGCTAATGATGGCACACAGGCAGAGTAGATGTGATGCGATGCTGCCACAGGGGCCCTTGGTATGCCTCACGACAGGGGCCCTGAGGAGCAGGCGAGGGGCCAACAAAGGGTCCAGGGCAAGCGGAACGGCACTTGCAGCCCGGGCAGATCCTGAAGGACACCCACCAAATTCAGTAGCAAGTTGAAGTCTGGAACCGCAGGCACAGAGCCCCGGCCAAAGGTGCACCTCGCAAAGCTGTTTTTGTTTGGGAGCAAATAACAACAATGAATGTACAAAGACAAGGGAAGTATACAATAACATGGATGCTTATAAATGAACAATGAAATTGCTAAATGTACAACCATGTTATGTCTGAAAAAACTGTGACCTTTGTAGGCACCAAATCAAGTCGTCAGTGGTGAAATGTAAAGGTAAAAGGGAAGCAGTTAAGTGGGCAAGGGGGGGAGGAGGACTCGCCCCTGTAAGGGGTTTTGCACTTCTCCATTCTGGCATCTGATCCCTCTGTTTCACTAAACATTTTATGCCGCATCTGTGATGAAGTGAACTGATATTCTTAAATTCACAGAGTCACTTTATTTTTCCATCAATGCTATTAATGAAATTAAAGCCACAGCAGTGCAATTAAGGTATTTAATCTGGACAATCTACACTGCGCCTGGGCAAAAGATACCAATTGCATTTGCAGAGCATGCTGGATGTTGCAGTTTGCATAGACTATGGAGGCACAATCTGGGTGGCATTTAAATTGGGTGGTTGTGCATTCCAGCAATCACCAACACCTGTGACCAAGGCTTGAGGGAGATCTGAAACGCGTCAGGTTCTGTCAAGGACAGCACACTGCCACTTTTATTTTCTGAAAAAGCAGAGAATCACGAGATCTGAGTTCAAGAACTCTTTCTTTTTTCGATTTTTGATGGGTGGTCCATTTCCTGCCTGAAGCCGTCCTGAAGGGTCTATGGCTCCTGAGAATGGAGGATTGCATTGGAGTCCAGTGGATATTAATTAGGGAACACCATCCACTCACCTTCACTTTCAAAAAAATGATTTCCTGGGAAAATGATCTGCGAGGGTGAGCAAGGGTGATGGGAGGAGTTTTGCACTTTTCCATTCTGGCCTTGCATGCGTCTGTTTTCACTAAGCATTTTATGTGGCATGTGTGATGAAGTGAACTGATATTTTTATTTTTTCCATTAATGCTATTAATGAACTTAAAGCTACAGCAGTATAATGATGGTATATGTACAATCTACACTGCGCGTGGGAGGAGGCTACTAATTGCAATTGCAATGCATGCTGGATATTGCAGTTTGCATAGACTATAGAGGCACACATCAACCGGCATTCAAATTGTGTGATTGTGCATTCCAGCAATCACCAACACTTGTGACCAAGGCTTGTGGGAGAGCTGAAACACAATAGGTTCAGTCAAGGACAGCATGCTGCCACTTTTATTTTCTCAATAAAACAGAGAATCACGAGATCTTGGCTTCAAGAAGTCTTTCTGTTTAGGATATATATATATATTCACTGAAAAAACCATAGGTTTCAGGGATGTTATAATTATTTGGACATTTGACTCATAGAAAACCATAGAAATTCCCCTCTTATAGTTAGTTGAGCTAACTATAACTCGGGCCCCCGCAATGCACTGCTGAGGACGTCATATATTACATCATTCATGACATGGTCAGTGACATCACTGATGACATCGCTGATGACATCTCAAATGACATCACTGATGACATCACTGATGACATCACTGACATCATCCAGTGAATGTGTGTTTCTATAAAATGTAAATATGTTTTATATATATATGCCAAGGTGTATTGAAGAATGAATGGGTGTATAAGAGTCAGGATGGATGATTAAGTAGGTGTGTGACTGACTGTATCTGTGTCTTTCCTCCGTTTTCACTCGTTTTTTACCCTCATCTCAATCTCCTCCTTTCACTCTCCTATGTCCTCTGTGTCTTTCCTCCACTCTTTCTTGCACTTTTGCTGCCTTATTTGCACTTTTCTCTCTCTTTTTGCCTTTTTCCTTTTGCCTTTTTCAGCCCGTTTTTCCCTGCTGCTGCTGCCCCCACTGCCCCTCCCCCCAGCACGACCAGTGCGACCGACCAAATCCAGCTCCCCTCCCTGCTCCCGCCTCCCAGCTGTCCAGCCCTCCCTGACTTAATGGCGGCCAAAGGCAAGCCTGTCTGCGCCCGTCCGTGACCCGACTGCGACCAATGCCAGGAACCCTGGACCTCTGCACCGCCAATGCTACGACCCAGCGGCACTCCACGCTCTCAACCCAGGCCGCAACAACAACTGCAAGCTAGCATCACCAGCCGACACTCACAGACCCTTCAGCTATCACCACTGCCGGCACACCTGCAGCACTGCCAAGACCACTGACCCAGCGCAATCCGCCCGTAAGAACACAACTGAACCGACGACCCTGCAATGTATCCTCCTCAATGTCCGATCCCTCCACAAACACGCCACCGAAATCTGGGACCTCCTCGACAGCACTACCCAGGACATAGCATTCTTTATCGAAACCTGGACCAACACCACCTTGGGACCGGACATCGCCCTCGCCATTCCCCAAGGATACAAGATCTCCAGAAAGGACCGCCCCATCCGCCCGGGAGGAGGAATCGCCATCGTCCACAAATCCACCCTCCACCTGAGCACACTCCCCGACGAGCCCACAGACCTGATGGAACACATTCACTTCAAGATACTGGCCAGCCCTACCTCCACCCTCCAAGGAACCCTCATCTACCGACCCCCTGGACCCCGCGGACTTTTCGCCAACATCATGGACATCATCTCCCTGCATGCCATCGTGTCCACCAACTACACCCTACTGGGAGACCTCAACTTCCACCTTGACAACCAACTGAACCCCAGCACCACATCCCTCCTGGACACCCTAAACAACATTGGACTCCGCCAGATCGTGACCGAACCCACACACTCAGCAGGACACACCCTCGACCCCCTCTTCACAACAGGAAACTCCATCACCTTCAGCCACACCACCAAACTCCCATGGACTGACCATCGATGCGTCCACTTCACCTTCAGAACACCCACCATCCACAGACCCTACACCTACCACCTGCGGAGTCTGCCAGGGGTCCTCCCTCAGCCCTAGGCTCTTCAACATCTACATGGTTCCGCTCGCCCCCATCGTCAGAACCTACGGACTCAACATTGTGTCATACGCAGACGACACCCAACTCATCCTCTCCCTATCCAGTGAACCCAACACTGCCAGACACAACTTTCGAGAAGGCATGGAAGCCTTCGCCAAATGGATGAAAAACAGCTGCCTACAACTAAACACCAACGAAACGGAAGTACTCATCATGGGCCCAGACCCGGATGCCTGGAATGACATCTGGTGGCCCCCCGCCCTTGGAAGCCCGCCTACCCCCATGAACCACGCACGCAACTGGGATTCATCCTGGACTCAGGGCTCCAAATGGACCGCCAGATCAACTCCGTCTCATCCTCCTGCTTTCACACCCTCCGCCTCCTACGTAAGACCTTCAAATTGATCCCCCTCGAACTCAGAAAGACTGTCACTCATGCCCTGGTCACCAGCAGGCTCTACTACGGCAATGCACTCTATGCTGGAATAAACAAAAACCTCACCTGCAAGCTACAGAACATTCAAAACGCCGCCGCAAGACTGGCCCTCAACCTGCTAAGACACTGCCACATCTCCCAGCACCTGCGAACACTCCACTGGCTCCACAATCGAAGCTAGAGTCACCTGCAAGATGCTAACCCACGCTCACAAGGCCCTCCACGACATCCGACCAGCATACCTGAACAGCCGGCTCAAATTCCACGCACCCCAAAGGACCCTACGATCAGCCCAGCTCTCCTACACAGTGGTCTCCTAAACCAGAAAGACCAGATTGGGAGGCCGCTCATTCTCCTTCCTCGCGGCCAGAGCCTGGAACGACCTTCCGCTCCACCTCAGACAGATAACATCGCTCCCCATCTTCGCAAGAAACCTCAAAACCTGTGTCTTTGACAGACCCCCCCCTTGATGGGCTGGAACCTGCAAACCCCCCCACACCCCTAGCGCCTTGAGACCCTTACGGGTGAGTAGTCGCGCTTAACAAACACCCGATTTGATTTGAGTGAGTGATTTTGAGAGTGCCTGTATGGATCAGTGTGTGCTTCTATTAGTTTTTGTATTGGAGTGTAAGTATGTGTTAGCATATATTTAAATAAGTGACGTGGTATGTGTATAACTGTACAGGGGAGTAAATGAAAGTGTGATTGATTATTTCCATTACTGACTAGGTGTGTGTGAATAACTATGAATGAGAGGCAGTGTGTGAGTGTCTGTATAGATATGTGACTGGATATGATAATGCTGTATTGATGGCTGACTGTATGTATGTAGTAATTAGTCTTCAGTGTGATTTGAATTATAATGTTCATTAAGCCTATCTTTTTTCTGTGTTTTTTAATTATCAACCCATTCTCAACTTGGTGAAAACTGCAAATCTCACCACTCTTCCATCGATACCTTACTCCAACAAAATCGCCACAAACGGAGCCACAACTAACTCTAATGAAATGCAAAGTAGGCATTCCCATGCAAAAAAAACACGAAAACACCACTTCCCCATATTTTCAACGACCAGCCAAATCTGCAATGCGATCCAAAAAGCTGGCGATAAGCCGAGTTAGCAGTAACAAATTAACATCAACCTTTAACTGGTATAAGGAGGTCGACTATCTAGTCCGTGAATTGGACCCAACTCACAGCCACATCTAAAGACCAACACGTGATAGAGCTACTGATCATGCAGGTTCGACAAGAAGCTTTACTACAATGACCAAATTAATCTTCAAATGCAAACTAACATGGAATAGCAGTCTATACTACAGGCAGTACAGCTCGCAATTCCAATTTTGAATGCTAATTTCTAACAAGATTGTACTCAGAAAATACAACACTTCGTCAATGTGTTCTATACTTATTTCATCTTTTCATCATACGCCTACACTGCACTCAGTAGGGCTCACAATGAAAATTATTTCTTCATTCATTAACTACAGTCCACTAGGCAAGTAACTGTTACAGGCCTCAAATCTACATAATATTCTTTTAGTATCCTTTCTTCTTGAACATTTTTTATATCAGTTATAGCTTTAGTACAATGACCAAATTCATTTTCAAGTACGAATGAACACTCAGCAGTCTACACTGTGGGCAGCAGACCTCACAATTTGAATTTTGGACACATGGTGCCAAATAACACTGTCCAACACAAGCCGATCCCACATGTGTAACTGTGTCCTGAGTCCTGAACGCCAGTGACCCGAACTTCGTAACAGCGACCACAGCACCACACTCCCTTCGATTAGTGAGGGGTATTTGCATATGGAAGGCCGGCGACACGTGGTGCCACTGAACCTCCACTACGCAGGCTGGTGGGGTCACCAACGTATGCATGTGGCTGTGGGCCCTTGCCCATCGCTACCTCTGGCCTACACTACGGTCAGCACGCCTCACAATTCAGATAGAGTCCTGATTCCACATGATGCAGTCCAGTAGCCAAGACACATTGCTCCCAGTGCGGCCCGTCCACACCAGGCATCATCACAGGCTCATACAGTCTCAATACTTCTGCTGCCACTAACCCTCTTTAACACAAGCCGATCCCACATGTGTAACTGTGTCCTGAGTCCTGAATGGCAGTGACCCAAAGTCCGTGGCACCAACCACAGCACCACACTCCCTTCGATCAGTGACACATATTTCGATATGCAAGGCCGGCGACACGTAGTCCCACTAACCCTCTTTAACACAAGCCGATCCCACATTTGTAACTGTGTCCTGTGTCCTGAATGGCAGTAACCCCAACTTCATGGCAGCGACCACAGCACCAGACTCCATTCAGTCTTATTTGTTGTTCTTTTCTTTAAATAAATTGTTTTATATGTAAATCTATACAGGACTAAGATTCTTCTTTGTCCAACCGCACAGGGACACTTCCAGGCCCAAGAAGGTTGTTGGGGGATGATGGTAATGTGGGAAGAGGGTGCGTTACCTGCTGATGTGGGGAGAGGCAGCGTCAAAGGGGTATCTATCACAGAAAGCACTGCAATATGTTTTCACAAATGCCTCGTACAAATGCCAGCTGACAGACTGAATTACAAAATGGTTTTTCAATGCTTATGTAGTGTGAGTTATAAACAGTTCGCACCCATGCTCGCAGAGGGCCAGCTGCGGCCCGTCCGCTTGACTCACAGATGCAGTACTACGAGCTGTCTGCGTTATTGTAGCTATCCCTGCCCTGTTCTGTCGTACACTACGCCACGCCACTGCGATTATGTTCCAACATTAGCCACATATAGCTACCTGTTGCAGGCGTACTCGCTGTTGGTGTGCAGATCAGTGGTCTAGTTCTCAACATCTCACGGCCACTCCCTCAGGGCAGGTTTGTACACACACCACACCCATCCGGCACATGCATCACAGGCCATGTGACCACGCAAATATAATAGATCGACAACATCACATCCTTTATTACCGGTGCTGACTAGATGGCGGACGCTCCACATGTCTCAACCATAAAGAGTCTTTGAAAAGTTGCGCAGAAGGTTAGTCGCACCCTGATCTGTATAGCCATCAGGGGCCTACCACCCCCTTGGCACGGACTTCAGATGCACAGGGTTAGTGCCACCCGAAGCTCATATGGCCATCAGGGGCCTACCACCACGTGGCACAAACTTAACTTCCACAGGCTTAGCGGCCCCAAAAGCTGATGTGGTCTCCGCCATTGATGACTCAGGACTCAGCGACATGTGTGAGATCTGCCGGGCGGTGGAGAAGATGATGTGGTCTCCACCATTCATGACTCAGGACTCAGCGACATCGGTGCGATCTGCCAAGCACCTGATGTGGTCTCCGCCATTCATTACTCAGGACTCAGAGACATATCTGGGATGAGTTTTGACGGGCACGTGGAGTGCCCACTGCTGCACACTCCGGTGGCACCGGGTAATTATTTGCTCATGGATGCGCAGAGGCAGCAGTCTCTCTCTCTCTCTCTCTCTCTCTCTCTCTCTCTCTCTCTCTCTCTCTCTCTCTCTCTCTCTCTTCCTTCCTTTCCTTCTATCTCTTTAACTCTCTCTCTTCCTTCTCCCTTTCTTTCTTTCCCTCTCTTTTTCTCTCTGGCTTTTTTTCCTTCTCTGTTTCTCTGTGCCTCTCTCCTTTGATATGCCCATTACACACGTCCTTATTTTGGGGCATATTTACAAGGGCTTTATCTCTGCTTTTGTGGATTAGAAAGCCAAAAAAGCGGAGATAAAACCAGCGCCCTATTTACAAGAGGGTGCTAACATGCATAATCGCACCCTTTTTCTCAAAACCTCACTTTGCATTTCCAATGAGAGGAAAAGTGGGCGTTACTGGGCGTACCCAAGATGGACTACCTTGCAAATATCGCTGATGTTTACATTGCAATATTTACAAGGCAGACCACATGATTTTAGCACACATTAGATTTTGGCGAAAACGGCTGTTTTTGCCAAAACATAATGTCTGCTAAAATCCTGACTTAGCCATCCCTAACATAGGGGGTGGATTATGCTGATACAACTCTGTAGGTCGTATCAGCAAGGTTATCGCCCTTTTGCAGGGAACATCGCTGGAAAACCAGCAATGTTCCCTGCAAAAGGGCGATAATCTCGCTATCTGTAGAATTGTTATCACCCTGGAGTAACGCGTTGTTAAACGTGCTACCAGGGCGATAAATACCAGAGATAGCCTGCGATAATATAATTATTGCTAAGCACGGCCAGCGATAATTTTCACCGGCTGTTGTTAATATGCCCCTTAGTGCTTTATTTTCCAGGCTCTGTCGTCGACATCCATGGTCCCCACAGGAGTGTTCCGCCTTCTTGTTTTCTATTATTTTGTTTATTCATTTATCATTTATATATATGTTATTAAAAATACATTTTGCAAATAGTTTTTCGTTTATCGTTTTCATATATATTTATAAATTAATAAAGTTAAAAAAAAATTAATAACGTTTTTGGTTGTTCTCTTCGCTGCTGTGTGACTCTTTCTTGTTCTTATTGCTGTTATTTGATGGAGTCCACCATGGTGTTAAGCTTTGGGGCACTTATCGTGGGAATACTGGTGATGTCTGCAGTTTACACCAACTTCTGACTAGTGTGTTAGATTTATCTCAATTGTACTTCCATTAAAGTGCTGATAATGAAATGCAGACTAGCCGTTCCCGTACAAAAAGACACGAGGTGCACCTTTGCGATTTATTCTAAATACAAAAATCCTGTATTGAATTGAGGTAGTGGCTGCACTTACAGTGTATACACAAAATCAATTAAGAACTCTCATTGTACTTATATTGATTGGGAATAGTGCGTCAAGTGCTGGATCTTGACGAGATACACTGCCCAGTTCGTATATTGTTCTCCACACGAAAAAAATCACATCACAACTTTCACACCAACTGCAATGTGAAACAAATTCTGGCGATACGCCACGTTAGTACCAGGGATTTTACACCTGCTATCTGCTGGTGTTAAGCAGGACGACTACCTGCACCATGAAACGGAACACAGCCAAGAGCCACACCAGAACATCCACAGGTGCCATAGAATCAATGAGCATGATGCAGGAATACCCATGAGGGCCACAAGACTCATCGCAACAACTCCAGGACCGCCAACGCCCCCCCAAACACACATATGAGCAACTGTGTCCCTGTGGTCATTGTCTTAGCATGATAGGTACGAGCCCTGCTACATCACAGTGTGCTGTCACCTCAGCGTTGGCAGTGAGCTTGGACATGTAGCTACGCACGCATCCTCCTGCATGCACAACCGGCATGGGCTGGTCTGGAGTACACAGGTCAACACAGGGGTGTGCCTATCCGGCAAGGGGAACAGGGTGTCTAGGACATGTCCGTGTACAGGAAGTACGGTAAGTGTGTCTGTGTTCTGGTGTGGCCTGCCACAAAGGCCGCAGCACTCGATGTTGTAAAGTGCCATGCACCACCTCCAAATGGCACTGTGATGGAGTAGTTTGAATATAGCAGGACATGCGCGAATAGGCATTACAATGGTGTGCCGTACGAGTGCATGAGATACAACAGCGCACTGTAGAAAAGTGTGGGGGCTCGTGGGAGGGAGAAGAAGCTGCTTGGCAATGTAACACACAGTGAACTCGCCCATGTGCCAGTGCTGGGCATCTCATCCATGATAACCACAGTCACAGACATCCCACAACACCAACGACCGGCTTGGTGTGATGTTGGTTGGTTGTGTGACTTGTGCTCCTTGTTGGTGTGTTTCATTTTGGCCATTGTTTGTCTATACTTGTGCTGTACTCACTTATGCATGTGTGCCATTCTGCCCATCTCCCCCCGTCCCCCCACTCCCTGCTTCTTCCTCTTCCTGGTGCTGTTGTGTCTATAATTTTGTTGCTCCACACATAAACACATGTAAAGAACAAATTAGAATAGTTCCTTGATTCTTTTAGGTTTCAAAACTTCTCTCTAGTGGTTTCTTTTTAATTTTCCATATAAACCGTTTTTTTAATATTCAACAACACATAGAAGTCAGAAGTGCAACGTATTCTATAAACACACTTTCTAGAACATTCTACAACACGTGAAGGTTAAAAGTTCATCAATTTTTTTAAACGTAACAATATTTTTTTTCAGCATTTTCTCGAAC
The DNA here is from genome assembly GCF_964204655.1 of Triturus cristatus. Taxonomy (NCBI): domain Eukaryota; kingdom Metazoa; phylum Chordata; class Amphibia; order Caudata; family Salamandridae; genus Triturus; species Triturus cristatus. The sequence goes on from NC_140581.1 coordinate 400,987,151, forward strand.
ATTTAACGGCACGTGCAGGTTAAAAGTTCACGGTTGTTTTAAGTTCAAACAGTGCCTTCCAAATGCAAGTAGCAGCTGTGGTTCAGTTGAGCAAATGTTATCCTATGATATGTACTCCACGTTGAATCTGCTTTTTCTTAACCAATCACAAAGATGCTTTTCCACAAAACGAATGTGCACCCTACTTTTAAAAAAGAATGCTTTTCAACTCCCAATCACGTATCGTTTTGCATGGCAAAAAAAAGTACTTCCCCATCTTTAAACATATGTCTTATTCTACCAAGGAACTGCATGAGCTACAGACATCTTTCCATACCTTCCAACCATACCTTCAAAATGCTAGTGTGGATCGTAGGACATAGGTATATTTTCAGGTGCAAGAGGTATGCAGAACACAGACGTATTGACTTAGACCTAGGTTTACAAAATGTGGACATTAAATGGTTTTCACAGAGAAGATTGAAGTTGCACCAATTGCTACCTTTGGTTAAAACTTCTTTGCATCTTCCACACCCTGACCTCATGATTGTACATTGTGGTAGAAATGACCTAGGCACATTGACTGGGGTAGGTTTGGAAATGCTTATGAAGGACACCTTTGGACACCTCACCTCAGCAGCACCATGTGACTCTGGGCAATAGCTCACTTAATAGCTCAAATAATTTCCATGCCGGCCTCGAGGGCCTTCAGACCCATAGGGGTGAGTAGTTTGCGCTTTACAAATACCGTATTGATTTGATACATGTAAATTTACCTTCGCACTCCCTGTATAACACCCCCTAAGCAACATACACAAGTTACAATGTTCATAACAAAAGTTCCTCCGAGTAGGTATACCTACATGCTGACACTACTTGACAGATGTGGCACAGCAGCCAGAACACATGACTTCACAGCATATGACACACAGTTTGGACTCACGCTTTCATCCCCAACTCTGGCAGCACCTCAGCTTAGCACCATGAGACTCTAGACAATACCTCACATATTTTCCGTACCCCAGAACTTTCAAACCAGTAGGCGTCAGTAGTTCGTTCTTGTAGGTGTAAACACATGCTGACACTACTTCCACAGGTGTGCTGCAGCGGCCAGAGCACATGACTTCACACCATAAAACACACAGTTTAGGCTCACGCTTTCATCCCCGACTCCCGCAGCAGCTCACCTTAGCAGTATCAGACCACGCAATACCTCACTTAATTTCCGTTCCCAGCACTTTCAGACCGGTAGGTATGAGCAATTCGCTTTGCATCCCCTTTATAGCACACCCTAAACACCCCACAGAGGTTACAGTGCTCCTACCCTCCTCTTTCCCACATTTTTTGCTCTTTTTCCCCCTTACTGGCTTCAACGGAATCACAAAATGGCGCCCAACACTTCCTAGTTGCAAACACTTGCAGCGTTCGCAGCCAATCAGCAACAAGCTTGTGCTTGTAACGCCTCAGCCAATCAGATGGCAGAATTCCCAAATATCGATATCTGTAAATTTCGATATATCTCAAAAACTACTGAACGGATTTAAAAAACAGAAAGACGTTCCCGAGCAAGAGCAAGGCAGTTGAGCCTGTAAGCAACAAATCTCAGTAACAATTGCAGAAAAAAGATTTAGAGTCCAATAAGTCAAACAGAAAGGTTTCTTCTTTTATTTCCTTAGACTTCTTTGTTCTTTCTCACATCTTCCATGGTAACATATTGGCATCATTACAAACGCCAAGTTAAAGACAGTAGTCAACACGTGTTTCGTCTCGGGTAAGTTGCCCGGCGACTTCCTCAGGGCTACAACAATAAAAATTATTCTATTCAGAATATTTGTCACTTATAGATGATTTTCTCACAAATTCTGAGTACACATGGGAACAAGCCATTGGTGCAAATGTAACTCAGATAGAGGAAAATAGGTGACCATAAGTTGGAGAGAGCTAAAGATATCCACCCAGTGAAAGGTAACCAAATAGTTCAAGTGCTAACCCACACCAAAAACCAAGAAAAAACACTCACAGCAAAGGATCATCTAGAAACAGAAAAAAACTCCTTAATAAGACTCTAATTAATTCTAGGCCTGGGCGAAAATTTCGTTCCGTTCGCGGAAATTGCGATAATTTGACATTTTCGCCTTCCGCGGAGAGTGCGAAAATGTCAAAAATTCCGGTTTCCGCAGCTTGGCGATAATTTGTTTCTTGCTCGCGCTGTAAAATAATACATTCTCGCACGCGCGCGATCGCCTTACCTGAATCCCTGCGTTCGCCGACAAGTTTTCTTGATCCGGTCGCGTTCTCCATGAGATGTTGTATTGTTTTTAGCCATTTGCGCTGTCTCGCGACAGTTCGCGCCCGCAGTGACGTCATGCGTCGCGCAATCACGTCTTTCTTCTCGCGATCATGCACCGCGAGACAACTCAAAACAAGATGGCCGCACCCGCAAGCAACCACATGGGTAAGTTGGCAACCCGCAACCATGCAGAAAATCTCGCGAACATGCCGGAAAAAAACTTCCGCATCTTCGCGATATTTCCGCTTGTTTCCGATAATTTTAAACATTTTCGCGATAATTTGCGAAAGTTAATTTCGCAAATTCCGCCCACCCCTAATTAATTCCCACCATTGTGAGATTAAAAGAAGGAGGCCAAAGCTATCCATATGTGTCACAAAAGAAGCTCACGAAAACTTCCAGTCACAACCATAAGATATCTCTAAAAGGATTACTCACTATAAAAGCTAGTCACAAACAAAGAATATGTTTTTTGGTCCGCCACACTTATAATATATACTTAGTGTGGATCCATAAATTTTCATTTGTGTGTGTACAAAAGTCTAAAGGGGAAAGGACGAGGAAAAGACATCAGCATGTGTCCTATTCCGCACAAATCAAGGCATAACCTAAGTCAACAAATAAGACTTCCCCAAGTCTCATTGCAAACGAAAAAGAGCCTTTCCGTGGAAGCTTAGTACTCCCAACAGTTTAACTATATCAATAAAGTTGAGAGCAACTACAAAGGACAGAATTTAGCTTTTATTGCTCAATAAATACCCTGTGGCAAATAATATTCTTAAAAATCACTCAGAAAATCGAGTATCAATCATATTAAAAAATATTAAATAGAAGTTACCTTCAACAGTTTTGCAATCCTGATCAAAATATCAGATGAGGGGGGAAGTTAGTATATCTAAAAATAAAGGACCAAAAATAGGTCAAACACATCTGCCACAAGTATTGTCTCATCTATCTAAAACGAAAGTTCATAGACATGAATATATCAAGGTCTTAAATATCGCTAATAATCAGCGTAGTCTATTGAATAAAGCAAAAATTCGTAGACATAAATGTACCAAGATCTTGAATATCGCTAATAATCAACATAGTCTATTATCATCATAGTTAAATACTAACTTATCATATAAGTCACGCCATTGCGCGCCATTGCTGATAAAAATTGAAGCCTAATAGTTGGCAACAAACAAACGCGAAAGGACCAAAAAACGGTACGTGTATTCACAGTATCTATACAGTGCTCCAATGCGCATCAACACAACTTTTCAATTTTGGACAAAAACTTACCTAAATTAGAGAAGAGAAGAAAGGAGAGTACTCCGATCGCCACCAGTATTAATCTTGTGTGTCAAACCGGGCTCCCCCCTGGGTTCCAATTTATCCATGTGTACGCCAATCAACAAAAAACGGCTCCGTCAAGTGATTAAAAGAAGGACCAGTCATTTTAGCATCTATGCTGGCCGCCATCTTATAAAGTGCAAGTGCCCCATGTATAGCTACCAAAGTGTATCACAGTAATGAGAACACTTAACATTATCAGTTCTAAATATAGGCTGCAATACCCAAAGTCAAAATTCTTGTTCCAAATAAGAAATCAACCTATCAAAATACTTTTTTGTATGTCGAAACCGCAACTTATCGCCAAACAACAAAACGCGGCTCCGTCATGTAATTAAAAGAGAGACCAGTCATTTTAGCATCTATACTGGCCGCCATCTTAAATAATGCAAGTGTCCCATATATAGCTACCGAGGTGTATATCATAATATCGAGAACACTTAGCTTTATCAATTCTAAATGTGAACTGCAGTACCCAAAATCACAATTCTAGTTCTAAGTCGGAAAACCACCTATCACAATACTTTTTTGTGTGTTGATACAGTATTTTATCACCACCAGCTAGATTGAAACGGTATCAAGAACACCTATACTTCTCGATACTCGAATCAATCCCTGTTGGAAAATATGAAGTACTAGGCTTCTCGGATAAGTGATCAGCTGATCCCGTATCCAAAAGCATGCCACTAATTACCGTATAATGCCAAAACGGATATGATATCTCCATTGGGCAAAGAGAAAACCCGGGCTTCCTTCACGACACAAGAGTAAATTCAGGAAATATCCATCATATACTTACAACAACAGTATAAAACATTGTGTAATAATATCAATGGTCGGAAATCGTTCTTACTTAATTCCGAATGTGCCAAGAGGGTACGAGGAAAAAAGGGAAGTAGAACAAAAACAGGTAGGAATAAGAAAAAATTATAATAATATCCCCGTTAGATATAGTAGGAAATTGGTTAGACTATAAAGCAGTATTTGTGTTCTAAAAAGAAATTTGTGAGACCAAAGACCCAAGAAATGGATAAATGGACCAGATTCTTATACACAAAATAGTACATTAGGTTAATCACAATCATCCATGAGACCATAAAGGTGTACATCGGAAAAGGCAAGATAAATATGGAAGATATGATAATGCCTCTAAGTTGTTACAGTCAATGAGTGCATATGTTCATACTCCCATAAAAACAGGTGTAAATAAGACATGTTGCCGTAAGCAGGAACATATATTGAAACATAGCACAATATATATTTAGTCATGGAGAAAGTAATGCAGTTCATGATCAACATTGATCCCACATTCCACTGCCCGTAATTTAAGAATCCACCGGGCCTCACATTGGCGTAGTCTTAACTCCCTATTGCCACCCCGAGAGTCAAGCTTGACAACCTCTATACCATGGAAGCGGAAACCAAGTGATTTATCCTGGTTAGGGCAAACAGAGGCGTGATAACCTAAAGGGTATCTGACATCAAGATTCTTAAGAACATGAAAATGTTCAGCCATCCGTTCTTTAAGAGGGCGAATGGTGCTACCCACATATATTTTCTTGCACTGACACTGGATAACATAAACCACATATTTCGTCAGACAATCTATGTGGCCATAAATCTGGTATTTACGTGAACCATTATATTCAAATGCCTTTATACCTCTCTCGGCCAGTCTGCACATATTACAGGTACCACAAGCAAAAGAACCAATATTCATCTATCTCAGCCAGGTGGTTTTGTTTGGCAGTTGTTTTGGATAGCTAGGGCTAATAAGGCTCTGAATAGTTCTGCCTTTCCTGTATACAATGTTAGGTGATTTGGTAATGTACTGTTCCAAAGAGCTATCGGCAGTTAGTATTGGCCAGTTTTTCTTAAATATTCCATTTAATTTATGGGACCAAGGATGGTAATTGGTCACCAATCTTACATTCATGTCCAGTCTCTTTGTCTTTTTAGGGATGTTATTCAAAGTGTCTGATCGCTAAAGTCGCATGGCTCTCTTTTTTGCCTTGCGAATCGTGTCTTTAGGATATCCTCTGACTAGAAACCTGGTCTCGATATCCCTCAAATTCTTGTTAAAATCCTCCTCTCTACTGCAGTTTCTACGTGCTCTTAACGGATTTACACCAAATAAACAAAAGCATGCTTTCTAGACCAAGACCCTTCTCCCTGCCAAATTTGGGGTAATTCCGTTCATCCGTTTGACCTATAGCCTTGTCTAAAGATTCCTATGGAAATTTACATTGGAAAAACACATTTTGGGACCCCCTTTTTTCTCGCCCCCCCCCCTTTGACAAATCATCCCCAAACTTTCAACATAGGAGCTGATCTCAACAAAGAATTAGTTTTGAAAATATCACGAAGATTCATCAATCAGCGCCAAAGTAATTGCGAATAGAATGTTGCCATTTTCCTATAGTAACTAGGTCCTAACTATAACTACCTACTGGCGACCGCCAGTAGGTAATATATATATAATATAAACCATAGGTTTCAGGCACGTTATAGATAGAAATTAACATTTTGGAAACCTCAGAAATTCACTGAAAAAAACATAGCTTTCAGGGACGTTATAGTTAGTTGGACATTTCACTTGTACAAAACCAGAGAAATTCCGCTGTTATAGTTAGTTCAGTTAATCACTCACTTAAAGTCAGTCACGCACTTACTAAATGCTCCATCCAGAACACTTATGCACCCACTCATTCTTCAATACACCTTGGCATATATATAAAATATATTTAAACTTTAAAGAAACACACAGTCGCTGGATGATGTCATCAGTGATGTCATCAGTGATGTCACTGATCATGTCACGAATGATGTAATATGTGACGTCCTCAGCAGTGCATTGCGGGGAAGCGAGTTATAGTTAGCTGAACTAACTATAACAGCGGAATTTCTCTGGTTTTTTACGAGTGAAATGTCCAACTAACTATAAAGTCCCTGAAACCTACTTTTTTCAGTGAATTTCGAAGGTTTTTTAAATGCTAATTTCTAACTATAACATGCTTGAAACCTATGGTTTCTTCAGTGAATTTCAATGGTTTTTTAAATGCTAATTTCTAACTATAATGTCCCTGAAACCTATGTTTTTTTCAGTGAATTTCAAAGGTTTTTTAAATGCTAATTTCTAACTATAACATAGCATTCTCGTTTTCAGAGTGGTGGAGAAAGTTGAGCGTGGCCTTCAACCACCTTTTTAGCAATCCCACAGTGTGGAATTTACTGGAGGTAACAGGAGGGGTATTTAGTCCCCAACGTCAACCTTGGGGGCCAACTAACCCTTTTATTAGCGCCAGTAAGTCCCACACAGCCAGATTGCTAACTTGTTAAATTAGGCCCGCTCCCTCCCTGCACCACTGTGCAAAGGAGCCCCATGGCGTGTTGTAAGTTTAGGGATTAAGTCCCCTTGAATCCCGAGTGTCCCTGGGGGCCAACTAGCCCACCAGGTACCCCCAGTAAGTGCTACAGAGCTGCGTTGCAGAGAGGTGTTCTGAGGCCACGCCCCTTTTTACACCACCCTGCCAAAGCGGCTTCTAGCGCACTGCTGCTCAGAGGATGAAGTCCACTTGTGTCCTGAAGAGGACCTCATTGCCCATCCAGCAGTATGCCAGAAGCCGCGTTTATAGAGTGTAGTAAAAAGGTGCGTGGCCTCAGACCACCTCTATGCAATGCAGCTCTGTGGCACTTACTGGAGGCACCTGGTGGACTAGTTGGCCCTCAGGGACTCTCAGGATTGAAGGTGACTTAATCCCCAATTTACAATGCGCCAGGGGGCACATTTGCACACTTTCTTAGTTAGGCCCCACCCCTCCCTGCACCACTGTGCAAACACGCCCCCTGGCACAATGTATATAGGGGGATTAATTACCCTTGAGTCCTGAGGGTCCCTGGGGGCCAACTAGCCCACCAGGTACCTCCAGTAAGCGCAACAGAGATGCGTTGCAGAGAGGCGTAAAAAGGGACGTGGCCTCGGAACACCTCTCTGCAACGTAGCTCTGTGGCGCATACTGGAGGTACCTGCTGGGCTAATTGGCCCCCTTTGACCCTCAGGATTCAAGGGGACTTAATCCCCCAATTTACAATGCACCAGGGGCACATTTTCCCACTTGTTTTGTTAGGCCCTGCCCCCTCCCTGCACCACTGTGCAAACGCACCCCTTGGCGCTTTGTAAGTTGGGGGATTAATTCCCCTTGAGTCCTGAGGGTCCCTGGGGGCCAACTAGCCCACCAGGTACCTTTAGTAAGCACCACAGAGCTGCGTTGCAGAGAGGTGTAAAAAGGGGCGTTACCTCGGAACACTTCTCTGCAATGCAGCTCTGTGGCACATGCTGGAGGTACCTGGTGGGCTAGTTGGCCCCCAGAACCCTCAGTATTCAAGGGGAACTAATCCACCAACTTACAATGCGCCAGGGGGCACGTTTGCTGAGTGCTTCAGGGAGGGGGCAGAGCCTCCGTCGTGGTGCCACCTTTTTTAAAATTTATTTTTTGTGATATTTGGGGCCCTGGCACCCCATCCCCCAGGGCCTGACCCATTTTTTGCTTTAAAAAAACAACAAACAGGAAGGGGGCCGTGCGGTCCCCCTCCCGAGGCCAATTTCGTCCCCGGGGCATGGCCACACATTTTTTAAACATTTCTTTTAAGGAGGGGGCTGCGTGGCCCTCCTCCTGAGGCCTCTATTGACCCCGGGGACCCCATCCCCCGGGGCTGTGCCTCTTATTTTTTATTTATTTGTTGATGGAGGGGGTCACATGGCCCCCCTCCTGGCCACTTCTGGCCCCGGGGACCCCATCCTTGGGGCCGGCCCTTTGTGTTGGGGACCATGGGAGGAGCCCCAATGCCCCCACGGTCCCGCTGGCTCTCCACCTCCTGCAGGAGCCGGCATTGCTTTTGAGCAAGGGGAGCTGCTGACATGCAGCTCCCCTTGCTCAAAAGTCATTCTGCTTTGTTTCCTTGAAGCGAGACAAGGTTTCCCTGCTCGCGCTTCTTGGAAGACCCCCCATGCATTCTTTTTTTTTAAAACGAGGGAGGTGGGTGTCCCCGCTATTATTTTTTTGACCCTGGGACCTGGCCCACCCGGGAGCCTCATTAAAATGAAGCGCGGGAGCCCGCGCCTCATTAAAAAAAAAAAATCAGCAGAATTTGCGTTCCCAACGCGACTTCCACCAAAATATTTTTGAAAAAAATGCTTTTTTTGGCCCTGGTTGTCCTTGTGGGACCCCCTGAGCAGGCCTAGGGGGTCAGGGTGTTTGTACCCTACCCCCTTTTCTTGTATTTTAACCTCTTTTTCACTGTTTTCTTGTGATTAGTCACAAAATGGCTGCCAACACTTCCTGGTTTGGAGTGTTGGCAGCCAACCAGAGTGAAGCTCGTGCTCGGGAGGGTTCGCGAACCCTCCTCGGTGCTCAGATATACTGAACGGATTCACACCATTTAAGCAAAGGTCTCTTTCTGAACCATGGGTTACCTTTTTGCCAAATTTGGTGTAATTCGTTGAGCAGTTCGGGCTGTAGCCATTTCCAATAATTCCTAAGGAAATTAATTAACATGGGGAAAATGCTTTTTGGGACCCCCCTTTTTTCTTAGCCCCCGCTTGACTAATGACCCTGAAACTTTCAAGACAGGAGCTGACCGGAGCGAAATTCTGGCATTATAGTTAGTTCAGCTAACTATAACTTGCGACCCCACAATGCACTGCTGATGACATCACATATTACATCATTCATGACATGGTCAGTGACATCACTGATGACATCACTGATGACATCTCAAATGATATCACTGATGACATCACTTATAACATCATCCTAGTGAAAATCTGAGACACCTTCTCACAACTTAATGTAACCTTTCATACACCCACTCAAAAATATAGTCTCCCATTTTCAACACCATACACACACCAATACCAGTTACTACACACTGACTGATTTATAAGTGTACAAACACATCCAGTCATTCACCCATACAGTCACTCATAGTAGCCACATCTACTGATTAAAAAAGAAAAATTGTCAGAGTGATTGCATGAGAGTATGTACAGTATGTGGGTGAGTGGAAAAATACAAGTGTAGTGCATGGTAATTTTACGAATGTTTACAACTGGCAGCGTGATTGAATGAGTTCATGGATAATAGCAGGGTAATTAAAGCACTGCATGAGTATTGTATAAGTGATTAGATGAGTCCATGTGTAGTGCACATGTGATTGTAGTAGTGCAGAGTTATTACCTCAGTCATTGCATGAATATATGGCTACTGACTGGATTATTATAGTGTTGTAATCAGAGTTCATGGTGAATTTATAAGTGTTGGGGTATTGGCATAGTGATTGGATAACTACATGGTGCTGGATGGGTGATTGGAGGTGTGCATGGGTAGAGACAGGGTGATTGCTAGACTGCATGGGTAGTACCTGGGAAAATGAAGGTGTGAATGTGTAGCGTGTAGATGGTTAGTGAACTACATGGATAGTGCACATGTAATTGTAGAACTGCATGTGTTACTGTCTGAGTCATTTCATAAATACATGGGTAGTGAGTAGATGATTAGGATACTGCAAGGAGAGTGTATGGTTAATTTATAAGTGCTTGGGTATTGACGGACAGGTTGGATTAGTATATGGTACTGGCTGGATGATTGGAGTGACAGTGAGATTGCTGGACTGCATGGGTAGTACCTGGGAAAATGAAGCTGTGAATGAGCAGCATGTAGGTGATTAGAGGACTGCATGGATAGTCCACATGTGATTGTAGCACTGCATGTGTTAGTGTCTGGGTCATTGCATGGGCACATGGGTAGTGACTAGATGATTAGAGCACAGCAAGGAGACTGTACGGTGAATGTAAAAGTGCTTGGGTAGTGGTGGAGTGATTGGATTAGTATATGGTACTGGCTGGGTAACTGGAGGAGTGCACAGGAAGTGACAGTGTGATTGCTGGACTGCATGGGCAGTACCTGAGAAAATAAAGGTGTGACTGAGCAGCGTGTAGGTGGTTAGAGGACTGCATGAATAGTCCACATGTGATTGTAGCACTGCATGTGTTAGTGTCTGGGTCATTGCATGAATACATGGGTAGTGACTGGATGATTAGAGCACTGCAAGGAGACTGTATGGTGAATTTATAAGTGCTTGAGTATTGGTGGAGTGATTGGATTCGTATATGGTACTGGCTGGGTGACTGGAGGAGTGCACAGGGAGTGATAGTGTGGTTGCTGGACTGCATGGATAGTACCTGGGAAAATAAAGGTGTGAATGAGCATTGTGTAGGTAGTTAGAGGACTGCATGGATAGTCCACATGTGATTGCAGTGGTGCATGAGTAAGTGTCTAGGTCATTGCATGAGTACCTGGGTAGTGACTGGATGATTATAGTACTGCAAGGAGAGTGTATGGTGAATTTATAAGTGCTTGGGTATTGGTGGAGTGATTGGAGTAGTATATGGTACTGGTTGGGTGACTGGAGGAGTGCACAGGGAGTGACAGTGTGATTGCTGGACTGCATTGGTAGTACCTGGGAAAATAAAGGTGTGAATGAGCAGCATGTAGGTGGTTAGAGGACTGCATGGATAGTCCACATGTGATTGTAGCACTGCATGTGTTAGTGTCTGGGTCATTGCATGAGTACATGGGTAGTGACTGGATGATTATAGTACTGCAAGGAGAGTGTATGGGGAATTTATAAGTGCATGGGTATTGGCAGAGTGATTTGATTAGTATATGGTAGTGGCTGAGTCATTGGAATAGTGCACAGAGAGCGAAAGGGGATTGCTGGAGTGCATGAGTACTACCTGGTAATTGGAGGAGTGAATCAGTAGTGTATAAGTGGTTAGAGGTCTGCATGGGTACTGCACAGGGTATTGTAGCAGTGCATGAGTTAGTGCCTGGTCATTGTATGAGTACATGGAAATTGACTGAATGTTTACCGTACTGCAAGGAGCGTGCATGGTGAATTTATAAGTGTTTGAGTATTGGTGGAGTGATTGGATAAGTACATTGTGCTGGATGGGTGATAGCAGGCGTACATAGAGAGTGACAGTGTTATTACTGGAGTCCATGGGTACTACCTGAGTAATTGAAGGTGTGAATAATAGTGTTTAGGTGGTTAGATTATTGTATAGATAGTGCACAGGTGATTGTACCAGTGCATGGGTAGTGCTTGGGTGAGTTAATCTTACCTGTTTTCAAGTAGATATGAAACTAATTGAAACATTTGTTCACTTCTTTTTTTCTGTAATGTAAATTTAAAATAATTTAAACTTTAGTAGTAGGGTCTGTAAAAGAGAAGAAAAACATTCTGTTATTACATATAATTTTATAGTTTTAAGAACACAACATAATTATACAAATACATCACATATTCAATTGCCTTTTTTGCTGCCTTCAGATTCTATTGAATTTCACCATACACAGTGATTTTAATACTGATCATCAGGTGACAGCGGGTAAAAAAATTACTATCAATAAGATTGTTAAAAAAAACATATTTGTGTTCAAAATATCTACAACAAACTCAACTCTGTATTTACATTTTCACAAATGAACATCCTTAGTAACATAGTATATAATACAAAGATCAAATATATGACCACTTTCTTTCGGACACAATTTTCCAAATGCAATATAAAAGAACAGAATCAATAATTCAAACCATAATTATCAACATCTTCCCAATTACCCGAATGGTGTTTCAGAAAATATTTCCATTGAGTATATCCAAAATAAACTTTTGAATTCATATTCACACCTTCCCAATAGGCCGAATGATGTTTCTGAAAACATTTGCATTGAGGATATCCAAGATAGACTTCTAAATTCATATTCACATGTTTCCAATAGGGTGAATGATGTATCTAAAATCATTTGTAGTGGAAATATCCCAAATATGCTCATTAATTCATGTTGGCATATTCTCAGAATTTCGGCATCAAAAATATTAAAATGAATTTGGTAATTCATAAGGCAACCGATATTTGAACTCTAAATGTCATCATTGTATAGTGCCCATCCTTTATTGCATTTTAAATACACAGTGTAGTGTCCAGATGTTGAAGTTGGTCCATCCTGGAAAACAATAGCCACTGTTTTAAAAGTTCTTCTTGAAATAGACACTTGACCTGCTACAAAATTACTAATTTTGGTTTCCATTTTTGTTCCATCTGGTGTACAATGTTGCACCATTAAAATTATATATTGTCCAAATCTTTCTATAAATAATGTTGACAACATTTCCGATTTGCAGTGAGTACATTCCATATCTTGATCAGCTGATTTCACTAATTTGTTGAAAGACACTGTTTTGCAATCTGGTAATGTTAAATATATGAATCGTTCAGTGTCTATTTTAGTGCTGGATGAAAATGAGCAGCTGTCACATGTATGGTCCCATTTGTAACATAGTCCAAACAGATTTTCAATTTGTATTCCTTCATCTTCTAATACTGCAAGCATAAACATAAGAAATTCCAGAGCATCTTGCTGTATATTCTGTGTAAATTGTGAAGAACCAGAACATATATACAGAAGTTTCCGAATGCCAGAAACACTTTGGATTTTAGTTTTATCAGTTGTTAACCTTTCATAAATAGAATGTAATAAAGAATAAAATCTTTCTTCTCGATTTTCCATAATTTGTTGTTGGAGACTTTCTAGAAAAAATACGACATTCACAACTACATTAGCATAGCAGTTGATACATGAACTGTTTTCTAATTGATATCCTGCAATCTCTTGAACAGTGTCCTTTTTCTTTTTGTTTGCAATCTCAACATTCTCTTGATTTGTTTTCATCTTTTCAACCTCACTACAGAGTTTCTCATAAGTTTGTTTTTGACATACTACATGCTTTTCATACACAGGATACTCACCTAAGTTGGGAGCATACAGTCTTCTTAACCGATTATACTCTCTTACACAATTTGCATCTGCACTAATATTTCTCTCATCAAAATCCATCAAATACAATCCAGATAAAGTTCTGACTCGGGACAATGCAACATATGCCATACCCTCTTTAAACACGGTACTTCCAATGTTTACCAAAGCACTGTCTACACTTAAACCTTGAGATTTATGAATGGTCACTGCATATGCTAAACAAACAGGAAACTGTTTTCTACGAACATACAAATCTTTTACAAGCAAGAAACGAACAGAGCAACGTGCAATCTGTTTCACCTTTTCAAAAATTCAATTCCATCTCTATTTGCATAACAAACAAAGTCAACAACTTTCCCCATGGCTCCATTTACTAATCCTTTCTCAACATCTAAATTACGCCGTAATATTACCAGACAGTTTACAGATACATATAAGGTCTTTTCCAAACCAGCTGTCTTAGATATTGATTTTTCCAAAGAGTCTAATTTTAACTGTAATTTTTTCTGACAAAAGAATAGTTACTCCTTCATGTTCTATTTTATCAGTGGTTACCATTTTCATTATCGGTTCATTTTCCAGTTTCAAGAGTTCTTCATTGAATGTAGAGGATTCTTTCAGTGTTGGCATAAGGCAAATTATAGATTTTTTTTCTGCAATCTTTTGGTAGATTGTTTCAGGTGCAACATTTTCTTTTTGAAACAAGTTTCTTAGAAGCCGACCTTCTACAGCATTTTTTCCATCCTTTGTTAAGACACCAATTCTAATATTTTGAAGAATGTTTCCATAATCTTCATAATTTGCTTGTCGCATGTTCTGAATAAATTCCTTATATTCAAAACAAGTCTAAATGTTTGCATTTCCAATACTTCCCAATGATTTTTTAGTGTCTTCATGAAGAAGGGTCTTAAAAACCGGTTCGGACTTTCACAGGTATGAGTTGTAGTAGATCACCAAATACAATTACATGTTTTCCTCCAAATTAAACATCGTAATTTGTTTTTAAAATCTGCGGCATCCTCCAATGTACAAACGAAAGCATTAAGTTTGACACTATGCTTACTTCATCAATTATCAGAAGTTTCATTTTCTTCAGTACTCTTGAAACTTTGAAACAAGCTTCTCCAGATAGCTTGTGATATTCCAACTTATTTTCATGTTCTACTGGTAACATAAGCAGACAATGTAATGTGATCCCTTTAATGTTGTGTGCTGATAACCCATTTGGAGCAGTTACAACACAAGACAAATGTGAATCCGTTGTTTTCTGTAGGTAAGTTGACAAACATTTGATCAAGAAACTTTTTCCCGTTCCAGCTTGTACACTGATGTACATAAGAATAGGTCTAAATAATGTACATTGGCAATCATTCTTTTCATGCAGTAATCCATGTTGTATCTGTTGTGTAACTTGGTGATATATTTCTTTCTGTTCAGTATTCAGATGTTCCTCTAAGTTTTCCAAATCAATATTCTCCTCTTGTGCTTGCTGCATCGCCGTTTCCACTTCACTCATTGCTATTGCCGCTTCATTTTCAAGTATGGCTACTCCTAGTGGATTTTGACTTTGTGGAGCAGAACTTTGACTATCTTGGGAACTATCTCTAGCTATTTCAGCTGCAATGGTACGTTCTTGATTAATCTCTTCGTTCAACATTTGGAGATAATTTGGAAAAATTGTACATTCAATGCTATCTTTACATGCATTGAAATAATCTTCATAGCAGTCAAAATCTCCAAGTAATTTCATTTCAGTCCGCCAAGGTTTGAAGAGTTGCAGAAGAGCTAAATAGAAAAACTCTCTTTTATCTGAGTATCGTAACTAAGTTTCCTGTGATTCATCAGATTTACTTTGACATGTTTTACCAAACATCCTTCAGATCCAATTACAGCATATTTTCCTTCATTTATATTTTCCGTAACATTTTTAGGTCTCGCCAGAGCCAGCGCATGCGCTGCCCTGGCAGGACATTTAGTAAGCGGGTTTTCGAAGTGCTACCCACAGGCTTTTTCCGGCCACCAGTTTGCTGTTACGCGCACAAGCGCACGTGCCTCGCTCCGCCTCTCCAATGTTGCGAGCGCATCCTTCGCTTCCTTAACACAGAGCGCGTCATCGCAATCGTGATGACTTTCGTTTTCACCGCGATGACTTTCGCTTTCACGGCCGCGCGGCGTGACTTTTACGGCCGCACGGCCAATGCTTGTTTCAAAATGTGAAAGGCTGAGTTGACCTGATAGGATTTTAACCTGTGACCCACATTATACCCACGGGTCCCTGTACCAGACTTATGAACCCCCCTAAACTCTTTGTTTTTTTACTGGCTTAGAAATGATAGTTAAATGTAATGCATGAAAATGTCTTTGATCTTGCAGTTTGTTGGAGCGGTGTTCGGGCTGTTCGGAGTGGGCTTGTTAAGCCTCCAGTCCTTTTAAGTTAACAGCATATTCTACTGGCTCCTTTGGGAGCTGTCCTAAAAATGAACTTTTTCGCGATCCCGCATCCTTGCTCCCCAAACACACACTCACTCAAATCCCTCTACCCCGCCCGCTCAAGAGGGTTTCTGCCTACTTTCTTGAGAGGCTGGAGGTTCTGGCTTTTTTTTCTCTGCTAGATTGCTATATCTTGCAAGGCCAAATAGGCTTGTATAGTTTTTAAAAAAAATTCCATTAAATGTTGTGTAATTTTGCGTCCAATGATTTCATTTTAAAGAGCTTGGTCTGTGCTGTGATTCTCTTTTAAGAATGCCCAGGAAAACCATCCCTTCTGGTGTGGTGTATTTTTCTATTTCGGTCTACAAGTTTGTCGGCCTCACCGCTGCTCTTTGTTGGTTTTGTGCACCTTTGGTTTTCCGGCATTGAGGTCAGTAAACATGCCCGAGTATATTGTTTACACTGGCTGACTGCCTGCAGGTCGGCCATATTCAATCGTGAGGTTTTGTCCCTTGGACGTGTGCCCGCCTGCCGTTTACACATGCATTCCCCTGTCTCTGTAGTTGTTACACTCCGCTGCTGCCTCAGAGTTCAAGCAGTCGACAGGGAATGCCTAAAGACGGAGCGCATGCTTTACTTTTAAAACGTAGATTCCATTGTTTGACCCTAATCCGGAGCCTCTCCAATGAAACAAAACTAAAACGAAGAGTCACTTGCTCACTTCACTGTATGTATCTCTCTCATCGCTTCACTCTTGCTCTGTTTCTTCTCGCCACCTCGCACTCCCCACTGCCCCACCTGTGGAGTATGCAAGGACCCGGCCCTAGCGTAAACAAGCATTGGCATAGCCAATAGGTCTCGCCTTTGGAACCTTATAAGTGTTTAGTTATCCAGCACAATATCCTTGGTGCAACAACATCAACTGTTGCATCACTGAACACTTATAAGGTACATGGTTTAGCCATTCAACAGCTGATGTTGTTGCACCAAGGATATTGTGCTGCAAAACTAAATACTTATAAGGTCCCAAAAGCGAGACCTATTGGCTATGCCAATGCTTGTTTTTAAAACTATAAAGTTGCAGTATTTCATATAGACATATCTTTTCCAGGTGTGGACTTCTATTTGTATAGTACGTAGCCAACATATTTGTTTTCAGAATATCTGTACTTTCCGGTTCATTCAGTGCCAAGTATTCAATTTCTTGTACAGATTTCAAAACACGATTTCGTGTCTCAGCAAGACCTAGACTTATCCAGATAATTCCTCTTGACTTTGAACATTCATACGATCCAATTTCTCGATGTGAAAGCATCTTCAAGCTGAAGCTGTACAATTTTTTGCTAAGTGTCTTCTCCTGTGAAATTTCCTCTCTCATTTCTTTCAATTCTTTCTTCTCAGATTTCGTAATATATGATGTGACATAGCGAGCAACAGCAACTGAGTTATCTGCAACATACTGTATGTCCATATTTGCATTCAACATCTTTGAAATCACTGGTTTGTAATCATTGATCTATTTCGATTCTTCTGTTCTTTGTATATTATAAGTATGTTTTGGTGATTTTCGAGTGATAGTATGCCAAACTGCTGACATAAAACTGTTGTTCACTCCTCCTTTCGAAATTACTAGACGTGGAAAACCAATTCGACATTTTGGTGCCGATTCCGATCCGTTAAAAAAAATTACCGTATGACTCGTATCCGTATTTTTTTACGTACGAATCGTACAAGTCCCGTACAACCGGTGAAGTACGATTCGTACGTGAAAAATACATACGAATCGCTTCGGAAAAAGGTCTACGAGAGGAAGCCGGATAGTTTCACGTACAAATCGTAAAACTGAAGTCCAAGCGCACAAGTACGATCCGTCCCGCCCTTCCGAATACACAAGCGCATGGAAAACGCCCGGTATGGAGCAAAAGCCGTTACACCCGTATCCGGTAAACTTGTGCCCGGGATACCAGTCGCACAGCCCCCCCTCCCCCCGCATATGTCAGCACTGTACCCACGTATGTCAGCACCGTACCCCCCCACCATGTCCACACTGTACCCCAGCCCTGTACGTGTACGCGCCGTACCCCACCACTATACCCCAGCCCCGTACTTGGAAGCACCACACCCCAGCACCGTACCCCAACACCGTACCCCAGCCCCGTACATGTACGCACCGTACCGCAGCACTGTACCCCAGCCCCGTACATGTACGCACCGTACCCCAGCACCGTACCCCATCCCCGTACTTGGACGCACCATACCCCAGCACCGTACACCAACACAGTACCCCAGCCCCGTACATGTACGCACCATACCCCAGCCCCGTACATGTACACACCGTACCCCAGCACCGTACCCCAGCCCCGTACTTGTATGCACCGTACCCCAGCACCGTACCCCAACACCCTACCCCAGCCCCGTACTTGGATGCACTATACCCCAGCACCGTACACCAACACCATACCCCAGCCCCGTACATGTACGCACCGTACCCCAGCACCGTACCCCAGCCCCGTACATGTACGCACCGTACCCCAGCACCGTACCCCAGCCCCGTACTTGTATGCACCGTACCCCAGCACCGTACCCCAACACCCTACCCCAGCCCCGTACTTGGATGCACTATACCCCAGCACCGTACACCAACACCATACCCCAGCCCCGTACATGTACGCACCGTACCCCAGCACCGTACCCCAGCCCCGTACATGTACGCACCGTACCCCAGCACCGTACCCCAGCCCCGTACATGTACGCACCGAACCCCAGCACCATACCCCAGCTCCATACTTGTACGCACCGTACCCCAGCACCGTACCCCAGCCCCGTACTTGTACACACCGTACCCCAGCCCTGTACATGTATGCACCGTACCCCATCCCCGTACTTGTTTTCACCGTACCCCAGCACCGTACCCCAGCCCCGTACTTGTACGCACCATATCCCAACACCGTAACCCAGCACCGTACATGTACGCACCATACCCCAGCACCGTACCCCAGCCCCGTACTTGTACGCACTGTACCCCAGCACTGTACCCCAGCACCGTACACCAGCCCCGTACTTGTACGCACAGTACCCCAACACCGTACCCTAGCATCGCGTATGTACAAACCATACAACAACATTGCATATGTGAGCACTGTACAACAACATCGCGTATGTACGCACCTTATATACGCGAAAACGACTCGTACAGAACCAGGACACTGTAAAACACCACAAGGAGGGTCAATTCGACTCGCACAACACCACAAAACACGTCTACAGTAGAAAAAAACATCTAAATGACTGACCTGGCACATCCAAACAGGCAAACAGAGGCCCAAACTCACAACCACCTCTTATAACACACCCACCAAAATTTCAAACCCAGCCACACCCACAAATGGACCAATAAAAAGGGCCCACACACACAAACCATGAGCCTTTGCAACAGACCCACTGCTGACAGACACCACACATAAACAACTGCACCCATACACCTTAACTTACACACCTTCACACAACCTCCTTCACACAGACCCCCTCTTCACATTCACACCCACACACCCACAACCATCCACACCCTCACCCCACACCATGCCCACAGACAAGAATCCAAAGTTCACAAGGGAGGAGCTGGACATCCTTGTCAATGAAGTCATCAGAGTCGAGCCACAGCTCTTTGGAACATTGGTCAGACAGACCAGCATAGCCGAAAAATCACGCCTGTGGCAGAGGATCGTAGATAGGATGAATGTTGTTGCGCCCATCAGAAGGACCAGGAATGAATGCCAAGCCAGGTGGTACGATCTGCGGAGGGCAGTCAAGCTCAAAATGAACGAGGACTACGCCCAGAGCAACATCACTGGAGGTGGGCTGCCCCGCAGACTGGTACATTACCATCCCTGGGAGGAGAAGGTGATGGCCCTGCTTCCGCCGGTGGGAGTACACGGAGTCGAAGGAGTTGCAGAGCCTGGTGAGTGCACTAACAACTTACGTAACATGGGGGTAATGGCATCCACACCCCAACTACACCAAATGCACGCAACTACCCCCAAGCCCTCACCTGACACAACCACACTCAAAAACAACGCTCATGCCACTAACATGTGCATGCCCCATTCACAAAGCAAGGCCATGTCCGAAGCTACACGAACCACAAACACAAGACTGGATGTCCGTGATGCTGGGAGGGTGGGGTCCAAAAAACACATTGTTAAACTCAGAAGCAGACATCATTGCCCTCAGCCCATATGGCCCAGGTACATACCCATGCACCATGCTACCATGCTCAATGCACAGGGACTGGCTAAGTACTGACAAGGCAGCTGACACTTTGCCCTGCTGTAGGCAGCACAAGGCCCTCCTGTGACCACTGTAAACTCAAACACCAACACCACAAGCTCAGATATCTAGGACAGGAACTCACACTCACTGTCATGCCAGCATGCTCCATGGGGGGACAGATACAATGCCAAATCACACTACACCCATCAAAAGGCCCTGTCACACACACCCCTTACACAAGCACACACACCCCCAGGGCAGGCAATTGGATTTACCCACTCTCACAATGTACATGTGACACAACAAGATCAATCTATAGCCAAAGAAGCATCACAGCCAAAAATCTACACGGCAAACACTCATGAGAACATATCAATCTGTCCCCCGCAACATACCCATCCAAAAGTAAACATTGAGAGGAATGCTAGGCACATCCAACTACCTGGAGGAGCTGTGCCAACTTGAATATGTATGAAACATGGATTTTGCATGAAACAGCATTAACATTGTCTCTCTCTCACACACAGGGCAATGTCATGGATCTCCTCCCAACAATGGGGGGGAAGAATCACAGTCCCTGGCTCGGCAGGAAGCTGATCCCACCGGCAGCGATGACTCTCAACACTCCGTGGATGACCCTAACCCACCTGGACCCTCTGGTGCCCAAGCACCTGCAGTACCTGCTTCAGGTACATCTGTGCCAACCACCACCCCCATTCCTGCCACATCCCAGGAGACACCCAGGAGCCCTTCCCGCACTGAACAACTGAGCCAGTCTGACCTGGATGGACAAGGTTCTCCGGGTACCCAGGAGGAGGCAGACAACCCCGCAAATCCCATCCCTCAGGGGTCCCGTAGACCCGATGTGCCCACAACGGCAGGCCAGGCTCGTGCGGGCAGGGGTGGTGGAGGCAGGCAGAGGCGAGAACCTGACCAGCCAGCTGAAGGGACCGGTATGTCACTCATACGCCACATCCTGGACACATACCGGCGTGACACCAGAGAAACTGATCCCCAGTCCTGAGGCGGAAGCCGGGAGCTGGCGGTACGATTAGATTGTTTGAAAATTGTGAGTGTTTTTATCTGCTGTATTTTTAAAACTCATAAAGCCTACCTGCTCTCTTTAGGGTGGAAAGCCACTGGCCACATACCACTCAGCTGATTGTTCTCTGCAGCGGTAATTGTTTGCTTAGCGGACGCCATCACTGGCGTGCTCGCTGACCACGCCCCCTCGAGGCCACGCCCCCCACCCTGTTAAAAGCGCTGAATCCCTAGAGACTACAGAAACTTGATTCCCAGTCCTGAGGCGGAAGCCGGGAGCTGGCGGTACGATTAGATTGTTTGAAAATTGTGAGCGTTTTTATCTGCTGTATTTTTAAAACTCATAAAGCCTACCTGCTCTCTTTAGGGTGGAAAGCCACTGGCCACATACCACTCAGCTGATTGTTCGCTGTAGCGGTAATTGTTTGCTTAGCGGACGCCATCACCGGCGTGCTCGCTGACCACGCCCCCTCGAGGCCACACCCCCCTTTTTCACCTCTTATCATGTGCATGGGCAGGAAGCGCAGCGGACGAGCGCAGCGGACGAGCGCAGCGGGAGCGCCGTTTGCGCACCGAAGGCATGCCTAAGGCAAGCCCGTCTGCGCCCGTCCGCGCCTCGACAGCGCCCAGGGCCAGGACCCCTGCTAATGCCATACTGCACGGGATTTCTCCCACTATCACATACAACTCAGACGAACTGGGAGCTTTTATTCGCAACCTGTTATGCAATGGCGCCCACTGAAATGTCTTAGACTCCTCCTCACGAACATGCCCAAATTGCTGCTTCAAATTTAGCCTACCTAATTCCTCCTTTCCCCAGCTTAACACAGCGGGTGACCCTCCTATTCAGGCTGCCCTTATCAATGCTCGCTCCCTATCAAAGCACTCTGAAGAAGTACAGGAATTCATTATCGATAAGAACCTTGACATCCTATTCATCACGGTGACGTGGTTGAACGAGAGTTGCGCCCCAGTTGTGGAGCTGGCTGTCCCTAGAGGGTTTAAGATCACAAGACAGGACCGTAATAAAGGCAGGGGAGGAGGCGTAGCCGTGATCTACAAAGAGAAATGGACTCTGAGGATGGAATGCACAGGTGCAATCGGCCACTCATGAAGGGGGTCATTGCTTAGATCTGGTATACTCTAATTTTAACATCTCTGCAGATCCACCCTACCCTATTACATGGTCAGATCACTTTCCTGTTCACTTCTCCTGGTTTATAAACAACATCCGTGTGTCACCCACACCCAAGCTTGGGGAACGTCCTAGGAGAATTAAAATTCCGGACCTAGCGAAAGCCCTTACCCACTCCACCCCAATGAAAGCACAAAATTTGGATGAAGCTGTAGACAACTTCTCATCCTGGATAGACACCTCCATTAGGTCCTTACCAAAAAGCAAAAGAAAAAACAACCATAGGATCACTCCCTCTTCCCCCTGGTATACTGAACAATTAAAAATCTTAAAAATAGGATGTAAGGCGCTAGAGCCAATATGGAGAAAGAACTACTGTCCTACTGCTAAATCGGAACTCCGTGCAGCCCAAAAAAGCTATTACGCAGCGATTAAAACAGCTAAAGGGGAATTCTACGCATCTAGAATTCAAAAAGCTAAAAACAACAGTCGAGAAATTTTCTCTATAGTTAAAAGCTTCACTACCCCGGTAGCGGAGAAGAATTCAATTCCTCCCTCCACAGATTGGTGTGAGCAACTATCCACTTTTTTCATTGAGAAAATTCAAAACATTCAAGACAGTCTGAATAACCCTGACCAGCCACCTGACCCGCAATCTGATCTAGCCTTAATTCACCAACTTCCTCCTCCTTCACCTTCCCAAGTAACTAAGGCTAAAACAGAGATGACCAAGTTTACTCCGGTCGAAAATATAGATGTTATGACCATATTAAAAACTCTGAAGTCAGGGTCACCTATAGATCCTTGCCCTGCGAGGGTCCTTAATGGAATAGCTGAAGTAATTGCCCCTATGGTCACCGCTCTGGTCAATGAATCCCTTACTTCTGGAATGTTACCCTCCAAGTGGAAACAAGCCAAACTTCTCCCTCTGATAAAAAAACCTTCCGCAGATCCATCGATCACTTCCAACTACAGGCCTATATCCCTCCTACCTGCCCTTGTCAAAGTTTGCGAGAAAGCTGCATTCCGGCAACTTGAGAGATTTGTGGAATCTTCTGAGGCTCTCCATCCGGCCCAATCGGGCTTCCGCACCTCTTTCAGTACGGAAACGGAATTGGTGACGGTGGTAGAGGCCATTAGGGATTGCCTTGACGGAGGCGGCAGAGCGGCCCTTATTCTTTTGGACCTCTCTGCCGCCTTCGATACGGTGCCCCACCTCCAACTTCTATCTAGGCTGGAGGACATTGGTATCTCGGGTACAGCACTGGAATGGATCAGGTCTTTCCTCTCCGACCGGACTCAACAGATTTGGCTACCTCCCTATTACTCCTCTAATCGAAGGGTTGAAACTGGAGTTCCCCAAGGGTCAACCTTAAGTCCCCTCTTATTTAATATTTATTTAACTCCTTTGATTCGGCTGGCAGAGAACTGGGGTGCTAAGATTATGGCTTACGCCGATGACACCCAGCTTCTCTTCACCTGGAAAAAGGAGAACTTGTGCACCTCTGGAGTACGCCAATGCCTATCCTCTGTATTTGCCTGGCTAGCTAGAGCGTGCCTCAAATGCAATGAGGAAAAAACAGAAATTCTGCTCTACGGCCAATTTCCCACTGACTTTAAGGAGTCTATTTGGCCCACTGAATCAACATGCCCAACGGGAGAGAGTGGGTTGGCCAAGAACCTGGGTATCTGGTTTGGAGCAGATTTATGTTTTCAAGATCAGATCTCGCGACTGGCGGGGACGTGTTTTGGAACCCTAACTACTCTTCGTAAATTCTATCCCCTTCTTCCTCAAATGGCTAAAGAAACGGTAGCCAGAGCTCTGGTGCTCTCCCGTCTGGACTATTCAAACGCCCTTTATATAGGGGCTCCAGACTACTTGATCAGAAAGCTACAGGTAGTCCAGAATGCAACGGTGAGACTCATTTTTAACATCTCAAGGAGACTTAGCGTTCGCAAACAGTTGAAGGATCTCCACTGGCTCCCTGTGGCCCAAAGAGTGCGCTTTAAAACTTTGGTCCTCGTTTATAAGGCCCTTAATGGACCATGCCCTGCTTATCTAGCCAAAAGATTCACTCTTTACCTCCCGACCCGTCAGTTGCGATCTACCTCCAGAAAGCAGGTGGTCGTCCCCAGATTTAAAAGAGATCGTCTGGGTGGACAATCTTTGACGGTAAAAGGAGCTCAATTGTGGAACGCCCTGCCTGACGCTCTCAGACACTCTTCCAATTTGTTCAATTTTAAAAAACTGCTTAAAACGCACCTCTTTCAAATCCATGAATAGCCGACCCGTTTTACCACCTTGATTCAGTATTGCTCCCGCGCCAGGACAGTCTTGACTATTGGAGCGCGTTATAAATCTGCATATAACATATAACATAACCAGGGCCATCAGCCAGGTAGTGGAGACCCTCACAGAGATTAAGAACCAGCAGGCCGAGCAACACGCCAGTCAACAACAACACCAAGGACAGATGGAGGCAAGACTGGCTGAGCTCCTGGCGGTGCAAACGGACATAAGCCGTTCACTCTGTCGGATTGCCGACAACATGGGAAACCCTCCCTGTGCCCCCAGGCGAAGACCACCACCAGCCACAGGGAGGAAGGAGGAGGAGGATTTGTCCGACGGAGCATCCCATGCACCGTCAAGGCCTGCATCTGAGGGTCCCCACCGAGGAAGGTGGGTCGTCCACGGAAAAGACCGTGAGAGGCAGCGGACCATCCACATCTCCCAGGTCACCTGGCCTGGCACCTGGCCTTCATGCGCAACAGCAGCACCTCATCCACTGACATTCTCTGCAACATGGACTTGCTGGTCACAGTCTGACCAATGATGACAAACACTGTGGTCTGGTCTCTGATGACTTCAAATGACAAGGATCCCATCTTCACCTGTGAACTTTGGATTCTATGCACACTGTATAGCAACTATTTTTCCACACTAAACACGCCCCCACCGAGAATAAAAGTTAATTACATTAATTATATGTTGCAGTCATTTTGCATGAGTACACAACCTATGTGTGGGGAAATGTCAAACTATGGCTGCGTGTTGAGCTAACTCCAGCCATCCATACCCTGCGAACTGAGTCTGGTACAGGACACACATGTGTCACAATGTATCATCCAATACAGACATGGCACACAATACTCACCCGTGATGGCCTCAAGCTGCTGAGGGGGGGCTTGCAATACTGTGCGGACAGACCAATTTGGAAGAGTATCATTAAGGCCTAGAGGTCATGGCTCATGTGGATGTTCCCGGGGAGAGGGTGTTGCAGCATGAGGTACAGATGCTGGTGATTTGCATGGCAAATGTGAGCGACAAATCCATGATGCACTCCATCTTGTGTGCATGGGCACTGGGTGCCTGTGTAGGGCCCTAGCGGGTGGGACACAAGGCGTTGACCCAGCTGTAAGGGGACAATGCTCAGATGATTACCTCAGTCCTGTACAAGTCCTGCCTCAGGTGGCTGATGTTCAGCCATTCATCAACGGACCTCATGCCTTCTTGAATGTTGGAACTGGCAATGGCTGCGTCTTTGGTGAGGGTGATGAGCACCTGGCTGTCAATGGCATACGAGCTGATGATGAGGTTGTGTGCACATGTGATGGTGGAGAGGGGGGGCCTGGGCACATTGAAGATTGACACGCTGAGAGATGAGCCCTGGGCTATGTGCCAGATGATGCCACTATACTACATGCTGAAGGCTTGAGTCCCACTCCCATGGCCTTGCTGGTGTATGGAGCCGGTGTGGAGGAGGAGGGACATGACCTGGTTGGTGTGACAGGGCCTGGAAGGCGGGGCAGTGCTGTGTAGGCAATTGGAGTTGCACACTCAGCATGCAAAGGTGTCGTGTGTGCGCTTAGGGTATGCCTGAGAGCAGGCAGTTGATTTTCGGATGGACATTGCTTGGAGGGTGGCTGCAACATCAGACTGTAGTGTGATGTGGGTCATGCAAGGACATGAGGGTCGTGCAATGTGCATGTTGCATGCACTGACGGTCCTGCCTTTGGCACGGCATGGCCGCAACAGTGGCACAGACAAGCTGATGACAGCCAAATGAATGGGTGGAGGGAGGAAGGGAGGAGCATCCTTGAGGCGTGTGTGTTGCCAAATCCAGCAACTTTGTGGGCCCTTGCTGCAGGGGCCGCAGCAGCAGGCGGCATGTCCTGGAAACTATGCCAAAAGTAGCACACAAAGACAAGGATGTCAGAAAGGACAACTGCAACAGGCGTATGTAAAGGAAGGAGTGTCCGGTTACCCATGGCACACCCAGAGAAAATGGATGCACAATCACCAAAGATGACTGACACAGGATCAGGAAACAGAAGGCCGAGCTGCGCACAGGAGACACACCCTCAGCAGGCAAAGACGGCCCGTTGTGGGGACCAACATGCCCAAATACATACACAACCATGGACTTCATGCACAATAGAGATTCTAACCCATGAAGAACTGCATGCATATAGACTCATATGCACAATCTTTGACAACTATGCCAGAGATGCCGCATGAAAAGTGGCAAGAGACCTGCATTGACAGAGATGAGGCACCGTGGAGGGTGAGTGACACCTTTATTACTCAGGCTCACACTAAGGGAACTGCATCAATATGAACAGACTCACAGGTCATTTGGCTGAACATGTGGGACCTACACTGGACACCCCCTTCACAACACAGATGTTGTAAATCCAAATGAACTGGCACACAAGTTAAGGGGATGAGCCAAACACCCCCCTGCTGCACACGGAGAGGCTGCAATTCCCCATTGAGCCTCTTATGGGGATGTCCCACACTATGTCCACTCGTAGTATCCCGTATGTTTCTGAGGGAAGTTTTACACACATTGATGCCTTCATCAGAATCCACAAACCATAACAGATGACTGTCACGAAGGTTGACTATCAATTCATGGGAGTCATGCTACATGTCATGTGCCCCATGGTGAGTCGACATGTATGCATGGTAACACAACATGCACAGGAGCAGTCCCCACACATTCCAAACACGTACCACCCCCAAAATGCCTTGCTGCAATCCTTACCCAAGATGACTTTTCCCCATGTCCGTGCATGGAACGCTGATTTAGCTCACGTTGCAATACTCATGAGGAATAGCAGGAGGCCAACGATGACACGACCAGACAACATGCACAAGAACCTGTGGATGACAGACACACAAGAAGTCAGCTAAAAGAGTGTTATCCGCATACATGGTAATTTACTCTACAGGAATAATGTTGTCACCATGTGAATTGAAAATTTAGTGTCTCAGCAAAAATGTGTGGAATGACATCATCACTCGAGTGACACATCAGAACACACATCTGAGTCACTTAGCATACAGTCAGCTGGACACACACATTGCAACACATGCCACACAAGGATCAAAGCATGCACACTCAGACCCAGTGACTCACCATTATGAGAAGAATTTGCGTATGAGCTGACTCCGGATATCCTCCTCCTCCTCCTCCTCCTCCTCCTCCTCCTCCTCCTCCTCACTTGCCTCATGACCAAGCCCTTCATCCTCCACGGGTGGGTGTTCCTCCTCATCTTGCTCCAGGATGAGTGGCACTGCCTTCTCCACTGCCATGTTGTGCAGCATGCAGCAGACGAGGAAGATTTTGCAGACCTTTGCCGGTGCATATGGGAGGGACCCGCCTGTCTTGTGAAGGCACCGGAATCGGCTCTTCAGGAGGCCAAACGTCCTCTCAATCACTCGCCTGGTCTGCCCGTGTGCATTGTTGTAATGGTGATCTGCAGCTGATCTTTGGTTGTGGAGAGGCGTTTTCAGCCATGTCATGTTGGGATAGCCAGAGTCCCCTACATGGAAACATCATGTAAAGAAGTGGGTCAGGAGATGCCGTAAGATACAAAGATACCGCAAAACACACGACAAACAGAGTATACCCACCAACAAGGCATGCTTGTTCGTTGTGCAGCCGCAGCATCATTTGTGGCACCCTGCTATGCCTCATAATGTAGGCATCGTGTGCTGACCCTGGAAAACGTGCACAGACATGGGAAATCAGCATGTTAGCAAGACACACCACTAGGGCATTTATAGAGTGGTAATGTTTACGGTTGCGATAGGCTACCTCCTGTGCCTGTGGTGGTACCAAAGCCACATGTGTCCCATCAATGGACCCAATTACATGGGGCATCCCTCCCAGGGCATAGAAATCACCATTGACACCTGTCAACTAGTCAGGAGTCGGAAAATGGGTGAATTCATCCAGGTGCTCCAACATGGCTGCTAGAACATCATGCAGGACACGGCTGAACATCGTCTGTGACATGCCACCAACATCAGCTATGGTGAATTGAAACGTACCTGTGGCAAAAAAATGTAGGGCTGCCATCACCTTCATCTTTGGGTCAGCGCAGTAGGATTCCTGTGTCGCGGTTGGAGGTGTGGTGCCAGCCTGTTTGTCAGGTCCTCATTCAACTGTTGGGTGAATCTGTAACGTTGTATGCAGTCACGTTCCCTCATGGCACCCAAGTCTGGCATTGGTCTGGGGTCAGGCGGTGCCCTGCAGAAAATTGGAATGAATAACGAAGAGTGAGAACATAACAACATCAATGTCAATGAACTGAGCACATGCTCAACTGCTAATACACATCTACTAAATACAGAGTCTGGTCTGTGCAATACATCCAGGACACGTATGCCAGCCAGGTGATACTCCTACGAAAAGCAAGCTACACCCGTTGATTGGCAAGTCTACATGACATGCCTTGAAACGAGCTGTGGGACAGTGTAAGTGAACAGCCAGAGACATCACAAGAGTGACATACATCCACATATCTGCATTTGAAGGATGTCATCTCACACAGACACCTGACGGCAAGCTAGACGCACAGGTCACATGGAATGTCAAATGTACAGATCACACAGATTGTGATGAAGGGGTACACGTGAAAACAGAAAACACAGACATTGAGACGACGCAGATATGTCCTCATGTCTAATTATCATGTTCGATGCATACAGACCCACGTTACGTGGGAATCCACATGTGGCATGGTGTGCGTAGATGTGTGCCATGCCCATCTACACACAGACACATGTTGGATGCAGCAACAGCAGATGCAGTTGACGGAACACCAACAGCAAGCTCATGGGAACACATGACACACACATGACATAGTCACATCGGGGCACGCTGGTTGTTAAATGTCAGTTGTTAGTGTCCCTGGCATCAGGGGACAGTTGCGGGTGGTGGTGACTGTGCCATACCAGTGATGCTGTGCTTGACACGTTTGTACTACATGCACACATGTGCAAAGTGTGAAGGGGAAGTGTGCCACATAGTGCCCCATCACACATGACATGTGTATACAGGTCATCACACATCAATTGTGCAAATACATGAGGAGACATGTGCAATATCACTGCCTGACACACCTAGGCCCTGCACATGTAGGACTGCAATGACAATGACTTGATGTACATCCTAGTGCGAGTCTGAGACCTCCATTCCTTTCGTGTGCGCATCCTATCACCAGTGTACGCATGTGAAATGCACCGTACACACGCTCTGAGGGCGTGTGTACGGTCCGTATCACTAGAGTTGTGGGGCCGTAGGAGTACGCGTGGTACGGACCGTACAAGTACGGTCCGTATCACTATAGTAGTGGTGCCGTAGGGGCAGGTGTGGTACGGAACGTACACAAGTACGTGTACTACCTTAGTACACATACGTGTACTACCAGTGCGTACATGTACGTGTAGGCACTGGTAGTACACGTACGTGTAGGCACTGGTAGTACACGTACACGTACGCACTGGTAGTACACGTACGTATAGGCACTGGTACTACACGTACGTGTAGGCAGTGGTAGTACACGTATGGGTACGTGTACTACCAGTGCGTACACATACGTGTCGGCACTGGTAGTACACGTATGGGTACGTGTACTACCAGTGCCTACACATACGGGTACGCACTGGTAGTACACATACCCGTACGAGTACTACCAGTGCCTACACGTACGTGTACGCACTGGTAGTACACATACGTGTAGGCACTGGAAGTACACGTACATGTAGGCACTGGTAGTACACGTACGGGTACGTGTACTACCAGTGCCTACATGTACGTGTAGTATGTGTAGTACACGTACGTGTAGGCACTGGTAGTACACGTATGGGTACGCACTGGTAGTACACGTACATGTAGGCACTGGTAGTACACAGTACACGTACGTGTTGGCACTGGTAGTACACGTACGGGTACGTGTACTACCAGTGCCTACACGTACGTGTATTACCAGTGCGTTCATGTACGTGTAGGCACTGGTAGTACACGTACCCGTACGTGTACTACCAGTACCTACACATACGGGTATGCACTGGTAGTACACGTACCCGTATGTGTACTACCAGTGCCTACACGTACGTGTACGCACTGGTAGTACACGTACGTGTAGGCACTGATAGTACACGTACATGTAGGCACTGGTAGTACACGTACGGGTACATGTACCACCAGTGCCTACACGTACGTGTAGTACGTGTAGTACACGTACGTGTAGGCACTGGTAGTACACGTATGGGTACGCACTGGTAGTACACGTACGTGTAGGCACTGGTAGTACACGTACGGGTACGTGTACTACCAGTGCCTACACGTACGTGTACTACCAGTGCCTACACGTACATGTACGCACTGGTAGTACACGTACGTGTAGGCACTGATAGTACACATACATGTAGGCACTGGTAGTACACGTACGGATACATGTACCACCAGTGCCTACACGTACGTGTAGTACGTGTAGTACATGTACGTGTAGGCACTGGTAGTACACGTATGGGTACGCACTGGTAGTACACGTACGTGTAGGCACTGGTAGTACACGTACGGGTACGTATACTATCAGTGCCTACACGTACGTGTACTACCAGTGCCTACACGTACGTGTACGCACTGGTAGTACACGTACGTGTAGGCACTGGTAGTACACGTACATGTAGGCACTGGTAGTACACGTACGGGTACGTGTACTACCAGTGCCTACACGTGCATGTACGCACTGGTAGTATTCGTACGTGTAGGCACTGGTAGTACACGTATGGGTACGCACTGGTAGTACACGTACGTGTAGGCACTGGTAGTACACGTACGGGTACATGTATTACCAGTGCCTACCCGTACGTGTACTACCAGTGCCTACACGTACGTGTACTACCAGTGCCTACACGTATGTGTACTACCAGTGCCGACAGGTACGTGTACTACCAGTGCGTACACGTATATGTCAAATGCACTGTGCAACTGGTGCCATAGGGGTACGTGTGAAACGCACACTACCTGTGTGTGGATTCGAAAATTACATAGGGGACACATAAGGTACAAGCATTAGGCACTAAATGCATGCTGGTTGTCATGGATACAGAGTTTCCATCAGGTGTCCTGGACAAGTCAGTTGGCCACAAAATACAATGTTGCAAGGTGGTTGTTGACTTGACATGATGCTCAAAATTTGAACGATGCAAATGCTGTCACTGGTGTATGTGGAAAGGGATTGGAGTAAACGTAAGATGCGAATCAATCTGACTAATCACTATGTATTCCTCCAAATGAATGCCCCTCAGCAAGACAGATATAAGTCAGCCAGAACCCATGAGAGTGCACTTGCCTGCACAACTTTCCTGTCGACAACATTGCTGCTGTCTGTGCTTCCTCTGGCACCATGTCAAGGTCTGTGGAGAGAGCCCAGCCATTCACCCAGGAGGAGAATGAGGCATTGCTGGATGTCATCCTCCCACAGTACCCCAGCCTGTATGGGAGACCAGGGGAGCAGGTGAGTGCTGACTCCACTACCTTTGACTGTGCACCTTTTTTGTGACTGTGACTTCTGGCATTGTGTCCAGGTGTGACAGACATGCAATGTTGTTTAGAGTGGGTCCCGGGGGGGGGGGGGGAATGGCTTATGTCTCTCATGCAGAGCATGATGTAGTTCATGTGTGCACTCCTCACTTGCATTGTGCTTACTGTGACATTCACTGCATAGTGCATGACACATTCAGCCTGGCTAATCCTTTGTGGCATTTTTGGTCTATAGTCCTGAGGTGATTCTGGGGTCCCCCTGGTGTGACAGGTGACTGTACCCACAGATGTGTGTGAGTTGAGTGGAGCTGTGGTGAGAGTGTCCAAGTGATGTGTACGCCCCCTGGACATTGGTGTGGGTGAATTTTCCTTGTCATGTGGGTGAGTGTCTATGTGAAGTGTTGTACCACAGCTGCATGGAGGAGGCTACAGCTCTACCCATCTGATGTGAGAAGTAAGCTGTGCTGTGTGTCTGACTTGCTGAGCTAGCCCCACACCTGTGACACCCCACAGGCAAGTGGCACATGTGCAGAGTGAGGTTTGTATCCGCTGTTGCCAATGCCAGGTGATTGATCTGTGCCTGTGTGTGTCTGTGTACTCTGCTGAGGTTGCGTCAGTGGCCTGGGGCATGTAACTGCTTTGAGGTGCTGTCCATCAGCCTGGTGTTGCGTGTGATGCACAGTGTGTGCCATGATCATGGAGTGTGTCGCAACCCTCATGCCACCTGTGTACTTTCAATGCCATGTAGTGCATTGGGGCTTCCACAGAGGACAATGTCCATCTGACAAAGATGCTATTCCTTGGTAGCATCCTATGCCCTGTTCAACATATCAAAGATGTTCAAATGTGTGTCTCTCTGACATGGAGCAGGTGTAGTTATGTTGTCTTACTTTGTCATCCTCACAGGTAACTGCCTACGAGAAGGGGGAGATCTGGAAGCGGGCTGTCAGGGACGTGAGATCGGCGGAGGGTCGCAGTCGGTGCCTAGCCCAAGTCCGAAAACGGTGGCAGGACATCCGGTGCTGGACCCGGAGGATCGCCCGGGTCCAGCTGGGGCACTCACCTCCACGCCCCCCACGGCGGGCGCCGATGCCTGACCCACCAGATGAAGCGTGTCCTGGCGGTGGTCTTCCCTGACATGGATAGGCAGTTCCAGGAGAGAAAGCAGCAGCAGCAAGGGGGTAGGTACATGTGTGTTTGTTGTGTGTCACCAGCTTTTGGAAGTGCTCAGTCACCTGGATACACTGCCAGGGTTTATATGTGCAGTGCATATCCTGTTCCCCCAAGTCAACCGGTGCTGTTATTCCTCCCTTCCCCTCCTTGACATGTGTTCCCTGGTCTGTGTGTAATCACTATTGCACATAGTCATCTAGGCTGCCAGTTAATCCACGTGCACATTGCTTTCTACATCATGTGTGTGGGTGGTCTGTGACATGTGTTGGTACCTTGTCTGTGCCCTGTCCTGTGCAGTCATTTGGGGGTCCCTATTTGTTAGCACTGATGATGAGTCTCAACATAGGAGTGTGAGGTTTTAAATGAACACACTTGCAGCATGCATGACCGATGTTGTGGCCTCAGACATGATGTGCATGAGTGGGAGATATGCATAGTGCCAGGATGGTTACTCATGTTACAGTCAGATCATTCCAGGACCATGGAGCAGTGTGCCCACTACAGTCCCCTGAGACACCCTTGCCTCGTAATCATGTGTGTCATCCAACACTGTGCCCATTCTCTGTGTGTTCAGCAGAGGTTGGCCTCTGTGGCATTGTTCCCTGGCCTCATTTGTATTTATCTAAAGTGTGCTACATGTGTCCACTGTACAGGGAGACCCCATTTGGCTTGTGCATACTCATACTGTGCAGTGCCTTTGTGTCTATTCACAACTACCTGTTGATGGTTGTTTGTCACAAATATGTGTTGGCAGCCTCACGAGGTGATGTGGAGTACATTTGGGAATTCTTGCAGCACATTTTTGTAGACCCTGATTAAGAGGTGGCACTTCTTGATCTGTCTCAATCACATTGTCTCAGGTATGGGGGGTTTGTGCGGGCGAGGCCTACAGGTCCAAACCTTATGTCTCCTTGCCAGGTCTGACCTGTGTGTGATAATTGTCTGGACAGACACTCAACATGCAGTGACCCAGTCATGTTGTGCAGGGTTTAATGTTTGTGCTTTGCAGCATGTGTCAATAGTTTAAATACACGATTCCTGCTCATCCATTTTTGGCACCAGTGTGTGGTCCAGATGCTACATAGTTTTGTCTTTGTGACCTGACATCTGTGTGGACATTCTGGCTTGCAATGGGGGTGTATCCTCAGTGCAGGTATGCCTTATTCCAACACAATTGCAGGCCCATTAGCTTATGCATTGGCCTGTGTTTGGACATGTGTGCCACTCCACATGACGGGCAGTGGGTCAGATGTGTTGTCAACTATGTCATCATGGTACGGATGGCCATGTGACAGGTGGCATAATTCAAGTTGCTAGTCAAAAAGTATTGTACCTTGGCACTCACTACACTTGTCAACATGTCTTCATGTTTTCAATGCTTGAGTTTGATGTTTTGTTGTGAAGGACAATAATGTGCCTGCATGACCAATGTCTCCCAAGGAAGTGCACAAGAAACCACCTTTACACTTTCAGGGAACACGCTGGCACATTTTAAAGAAAGGTACAGTTCGAATAAGACTGTTTTTCATATTATACATATCCATGTTCCCACAGTGTGGTGGAATTTGTGTAAGTCCTTGGTTGTTGGTGATACCAACTTACGAGTGTCAAGTCATCCAGACCGCCGTGGTCCGATGTGTATGTACTTTCTGAAACACCATTTATTTCTAACAGTGGCTTATTTGAATAAGGCTGGCAGCTTATACAATGACTGGGTAAATGTAGTTTGGTGTGCACCTCCTTGTGAGACTTCTTTTATACAGGCACATGTGTATTCTGTTCACAAAGTGGCACATTCACACATTCTAAACATGTCGATTGTGTAAAGTGGTGTGATTCCCAAGGGATCAAAATGTATTTTGTTTGGGTTTCCAAAGTACTTACAGGTCCCTAAGTGTGGGGACACCTTTAGCATTGAGGTATGATATTTAGCCTTGGGTGCACCAATACTGTTTCATTCCCGGTAAGCAAGAGGTGGCATGACTTCATAGTATTGCTGTGCTCAACTGTTGCCAGACACTAGCTTCTCAGTATATTTCTCAGTCAAGTTTTTGGCTGGAGTGTCCTATTTTTCCTTGTTTCCAAGTGGCATGGTGGGTCAACCAACTGGAGAGTACAGGGCTTACATATGTGCGGAGTCATCTAGATGTTACTCATGATGCATTGCCTGATATGCACTGTGACCTATTTTGTTTGGACTCATGTGTCAGATGTATACAGGTGACTGATTCTTTTTCTGTATCTTCACCTTGCCCACAGCATCATCGGAGGAAACCGAGGGAGACATCTGCATGGACCTGGAGGAGGGATCCAGCACCGGTGCCACCAGTGCTGGCGAGTCTGCAGGAGCAAGTGGCACGGAGGGCGAGGGGAGTCAGTCGGAGGACCTGTCTGGTGGCGAGCCCAACTATGACGCTGACGGGTCCGAGGCTGACCTCATCGAGGGGGCGGAGGCTGCTACAATACCTGGCAGCAGCACAACATCTGTCCCCACCTCCTCCATTCCCATCACCGCCCTCCCAGTTGCTCCGGTCCCTTCTGTCCGTGCAGGGCACCACCATGTCTCCTTCGAGCCAGGCACTGCACCCCCTTCCCCTGTCACCCCTGCTGCCCTCACTGCAGAGTCTGTGGACATTCAGCGACAGTTGCAGGTTGGGCAGACATCGATGCTGAATGTCCTCCATGGCCACACCAGACTGCTGACACAGATGGTGTCGTTCATGGAGGGCATGTCAGCAACGATGTCTGACCAACGGATGTTGCTGCAGTCCATGGATTCCTCACTGATGGCAGGAATGAGTCTCCTGCAGCGCTTTGTCCCCCCCTACCCCAGCCGCATCCACACTTCCCACTCCCATACCTGTCCCATGCACACCCAGACATTCCCAAGCACACACCCCATCAGACACAGGCAGCACACCACCAAATAAGGGCAAGCACACACCTCCTGGCACGCACACTCAGGGGGATAAAGGCACACAGACTGGGTCTGGGGCACACAGACATACACGCAGCCACAGTCTGAGTCCGCATGCCTCACGACCCAGGACCTCCAAAAGCACTCCCCTTGGCTCCCCTGCCACACAGTCAGACAAGGAAAGCTACATGTCTGTGCTGGCCCTCAGCCCAACTGTGTCACCACCCCAGAAGCAGGCAAGGGACTCCACGGGCAGGGGAGTTGAGTCCTTCCCCACATGATGCCCCCCCCCCCCGGTCCACGAACCTGAGGGTTACACTGTGCAGGCAAGCTAGGGGAGACGCGTGCCCATGTGTCCCCCCAAGGACTTCTATTCTGGAAGGATGTATGACGTTACAACGCACACTTTTACAACGCATGCACTTACAACGCATTTTTTACAACGCATAATCCATTACAACGCATGACATTACAACGCATGACACTACAACGCATTTTTAAAAAATACCTTTACAACGCATTGCCATTACAACGCATACTACCTTTACAACGCATACCATTACAACGCATTATATTAAATTACATTTAAGGTAAGTATTAGATAGTATAGGGGTAAAAATTACTATTATAACTCCAGGGGGTGCAACAGTAGGGTAAGTGTTGGATAGTATAGGGGTAAAAATTACTATTCTAACTCCAGGGGGTGCATCAGTAGGGTAAGTGTTGGATAGTATAGGGGTAAAAATTACTATTCTAACTCCAGGGGGTGCAACAGTAGGGTAAGTGTTGGATAGTGTAGGGGTAAAAATTACTATTCTAACTCCAGGGGGTGCAACAGTAGGGTAAGTGTTGGATAGTATAGGGGTAAAAATTACTATTCTAACTCCAGGGGGTGCATCAGTAGGGTAAGTGTTGGATAGTATAGGGGTAAAAATTACTATTCTAACTCCAGGGGGTGCATCAGTAGGGTAAGTGTTGGATAGTATAGGGTAAAAATTACTATTCTAACTCCAGGGGGTGCATCAGTAGGGTAAGTGTTGGATAGTATAGGGGTAAAAATTACTATTCTAACTCCAGGGGGTGCATCAGTAGGGTAAGTGTTGGATAGTATAGGGGTAAAAATTACTATTCTAACTCCAGGGGGTGCATCAGTAGGGTAAGTGTTGGATAGTATAGGGGTAAAAATTACTATTCTAACTCCAGGGGGTGCATCAGTAGGGTAAGTGTTGGATAGTATAGGGGTAAAAATTACTATTCTAACTCCAGGGGGTGCATCAGTAGGGTAAGTGTTGGATAGTATAGGGGTAAAAATTACTATTCTAACTCCAGGGGGTGCATCAGTAGGGTAAGTGTTGGATAGTATAGGGGTAAAAATTACTATTCTAACTCCAGGGGGTGCAACAGTAGAGTAAGTGTTGGATAGTGTAGTGTAATATTATGCGTTGTAATGGTATGCGTTGTAATGGTAGTATGCGTTGTAATGGAATGCGTTGTAAAGGTAGTTTTTAAAAATGCGTTGTAATGGTATGCGTTGTAATGTCATGCGTTGTAATGGATTATGCGTTGTAAAAAATGCGTTGTAAAGGTAGTGCGTTGTAAAAGTTGCGTTGTAAAGGTTGTTCCCCATTCTGGACTGGCCATTGGCCTTTGTATATATTGTTATTTCCAAAATTTTGTTTTATGCTGAATAAAGCATTTTCTTTTTACTTTGAACACTATTGCACTTCAGGTATTGATGTTGGTGCTGAGGTTCCAGGAGTTGGTTTTGTGGTAATGTGTTATGTTTCTGAGAAATGTTCTAGTCTGATGGTCATGAGGTGGACCATGGTATCTGCGTGCCATCACAAGGTCTCTGCAAAATTATGTTTGGTCGTGTGTGTTATTTGTGTTTTGAGACATTGTACCAAGGAGTGTTCCTTCCTCTGTGGCACCTAACATCTTCCCTGCAGAGAGTTGCACAATTGTTGTGCTGACCTGTGTCTACAATTCCTTTGTTGGTGACGGATCCCTTCAACTATGGCCATGCCTGCTCAGCAATGTCTCCGGCTGCATCTTCTGTGCCATCCTTGCTAGTCACTGTACTTGTGTATTGAGTATGTTGAAATGCCTTCATGGCGAAATTCTCCCTTTTCAGCACTATGCATGTGTGTAATCCCAGCCTAGCACACATATGGTACTTGTTCTGCAGGGTATTTGGGCACCTGACTCACAATTGTGGGCATTGTATCTGTGGGAACTCCACCCTATTCCTTCCATGAGAGACAACATCTTGGTGGCTGTCCCAGCACCTGTACATTCCAATCAGTCCTGGGATGTGCGTGACAGTGTGTGTTCCCTTTGGCTCTCTTAGTTTAGTAGACATTGCAATGGCTATACAGTCTTGTGGCATGATCTCAGTGTGTGTATTGTGCTGCATCCGCCAGGGGTGGGTATGCATGTGTCATTTGTCCTCACACCCACATGTGGTGTGTCATGCAGTGGGGGAAAGACATCCATCCTCCTGGGAGTGGGACACTGCTGGCAGTGATGTGTTGTTATGGCACTATCAACATAATTGAAAATTAGGGATGCGTACATACACCAATGGATTTGTGGTCATCTGATGATGATGTCCACACCCCCATGTCTCTGTCCACTGCTGGGAGTGATAGGCACCGACCCCCATGTCTCTGTCCACAGCTGGGAGTGATAGGCACCCACCCCCATGTCTTTGTCCACTGCTGGTATTCCTCTGCACCCACCCCTATGTCTCTGTCCACTGCTGGGAGTGATAGGCACCCACACCCATGTCTCTGTCCACTGCTGGGAGAGATAGGCACCCACCCCCATGTCTATGTCCACTGCTGGGAGTGATAGGCACCCACACCCATGTCTCTGTCCACCGCTGGTATTCCTCTGCACCCACCCCCATGTCTCTGTCCACTGCTGGGAGAGATAGGCATCCACCCCCATGTCTCTGTCCACTGCTGGGAGTGATAGGCACCCACCCCCATGTCTCTGTCCACTGCTGGGAGTGATAGGCAACCACACCCATGTCTCTGTCCAGAGTCTCTGTCCACTGCTGGGAGTGAAATGGCACCCACCCCCATGTCTCTGTCCACTGCTGGTATTCCTCTGCACCCACCCCCATGTCTCTGCCCTCTACTGGGAGTGATAGGCACCCACACCCATGTCTCTGTCCACCGCTGGTATTCCTCTGCACCCACCCCCATGTCTCTGTCCACTGCTGGGAGAGATAGGCATCCACCCCCATGTCTCTGTCCACTGCTGGGAGTGATAGGCACCCACCCCCATGTCTCTGTCCACTGCTGGGAGTGATAGGCAACCACACCCATGTCTCTGTCCAGAGTCTCTGTCCACTGCTGGGAGTGAAATGGCACCCACCCCCATGTCTCTGTCCACTGCTGGTATTCCTCTGCACCCACCCCCATGTCTCTGTCCACTGCTGGTATTCCTCTGCACCCACCCCTCACATGTCGGTCCACTGCTGGGAATCCTATGCAGCCACCCACCCACCCACCCACCCCCTTGGTGCGGTACACTGCTGTCCTGGGCATACACACACCCCAATATACTGGTAATATGCTGCACCAGGCCGTAAGCCAACATTCGTGGTGTGTGTACGCCTTGTATCCAAAATGTACAGGTGCCGTAGGGGTACGGGTGATACGGACCGTACCCCCGCATTCATAGGTTGTGTACGGTCCGTACCACGCGTACCCCTACGTCACCACTACAATGGTGGTACGGACCGTACACACGCCCTCAGAGCGTGTGTACGGTCCGTAGCACGCGTACCCCTACGACACCACTGCAATGGTGGTACGGACCGTACCCACGCCCTCAGAGCGTGTGTACGGTCCATACCACGCGTACCCCTACATCACCACTACAATGGTGGTATGGACCGTACCCACGCTCTGAGGGCATGTGTACGGTCCATACCACCATTGTAGTGGTGACGTAGGGGTATGCGTGGTACGGACTGTACACACGCCCTTAGAGCGTGGATACGGTCCATACCACCATTGTAGTGGTGACGTAGGGGTACGCGTGGTACGGACTTTACCCACGCTCTCAGGGCGTGGGTACGGTCCGTACCACCATTGTAGTGGTGACGTAGGGGTATGCGTGGTACGGACCGTACCCACGCCCTCAGAGCGTGGGTACGGTCCGTACCACCATTGTAGTGGTGCCGTAGGGGTACGCGTACACGTCCACCTCTGTTGTTGCGGTACGCAGGGATTGGTGGACACGCACCCCGAAGTGACCAGACCCTGGATGTAATGTATGTCCTCCATATTGTATGTTTTAATTTGGGTAGAGGGTATGTTTCATGCCCCTCCCCCCCTTGACCCATGGGTGTTGTTCTCACCTTCTGCGGCGTGTGAGTCGGGTTCGGTGCACCAGGTCATAGGTTAGGAGGGCCGGGATGACACGTAGGATGGGGTCCATGTCTGTCTGTCGCGTACCGGGGCTCCTTTTTCGCGTCGGACTCAGGTTTCTGGCTTTTTTTAGCTGCCGTAAAAATATTGCTGTGCGGAATGACGTATGGATGAATCGCACTTCCTGGTCCGTAAAACGCTGCCTGACTCCATACGGACGTCGCGTACGCGCTGTCCAGGATCAGAATAGTAGGTATTTTTTAGCCATAGGGTGTTTTGTACGAATCGTACGGAAATGGCATTTCTGTACGAATCGTACTTGCTGGTTTGTATGGTGAATTTCCGGGGTACCAGTCATACGGAGAATACGCTCCGTACGACTATTCGTACCTGGGTTTTACAGGATTGGAATCGGCACCTTTGTGTAAATTTTTCCTTTGACTTGTATTTCCGTCGACAATATTTACCACATTGATGATTTTGAAACCATAAAACTTGCTGTCTTAAGATATTTTCTCCTGCTGTTTTCAGAATCGCACAGGTAACATAGTCTTCAATAAAAGATAAAACAGGCTCTTCCCAATCAGTTCCAAATTTGGGTGCATCCTTGATCCATAAAAGCATATGTATATGAGGAGCACCTCTAGCTTGGTATTCCTTTCTCCAAAAGAAATCAATTACTTCGCCCATAGGTGGATTCTTTTTATTACAGTTGAAAGACATCATAGTTTCAAACCTATGATTAAAATATCTGCAAACATTTACAGGATCCACGGAACACAGTTCTCCAACTGTCTTCAATTCAATATATTCTATATTTGAATTTGCTTCTCGTAGAAAATGCAGTAAATCATCCCATGCGTACTCAGCACAGCTAAGTGTAACAAACCATGTAGGGGTTCCTAAGGGGCATATCAACAACAACCGGCGATAATTATCGCTAAGCGCACTTAGGGCTAGGATAATTATCCCCGGCTAGCATTGATTTTTATCGCTGAGATAGCGTGCTATTAGCAACGCTTATCTCAATAGCGATAAAAATCCTCACGTTAAGTGGCTAACGGGAGATTATCACTGGAAACCCAGCGATAATCTCACGTTAGCTTGTTGATAGGGACAGACAAACTTAGCCATGATATCCACCTTCCATAGGATATCATGGCTAAGTCAGAAAAATACCAGACGTAAAAAAGCAGCGTTAACCGCGGTTAGCGCTGCTTTTTTTGTCTCTAACAAGGTTAGCGATATTCTTGATAATAGGAAAAATGTCGCTTAGTGACATTTCTCCTATTATTTTACTCTAGAACGCCCCCTTTGCATCTCATTAGAGATGCAAGGGGAAGCGTAGAGTAAAAGGGTGCTAACATGCAAATTTGCATGTTAGCACCCTGTTGTTGATAGGGTGCTAGTTTTATCTCTGCTTTTTTGGCTTTTCAAGCCAAAAAAGCAGAGATAAAGCCCTTGTTGATATGCCCCTAAGTTCCTTAACATACATTTTAGTTCCCCATGACATCGATACCAATATTAATTAGTGCCACGTTGACATGCCATCAAATTAATTAACTGTGACTCTAAATCTTCATCTCTTTCTTCAACTTTGTCCATAAGTTCCTTTGCAGAAGGATGTGAAAGATGAGTTCCTGTTTTTAATATATGGTTGACTGCATATGAAAGTGCAGACGGATCACTTTCAAATAAAAGATTAAACAAATATGGAATACACTGGCAAAATCTTGGTTCTTCTGAGTATAGTTGTAAAGTACGATATTCTGAAGCTGCAATCTGAACTGGTCGTTC
Source organism: Triturus cristatus (assembly GCF_964204655.1). Classification (NCBI taxonomy): domain Eukaryota; kingdom Metazoa; phylum Chordata; class Amphibia; order Caudata; family Salamandridae; genus Triturus; species Triturus cristatus. The sequence goes on from NC_140581.1 coordinate 401,029,628, forward strand.
ATCATATCATCCACCTTTTCCAGTAGGAAACAGCTGTGGAAAATAACGAGCTTCCAAACTTTTATTCCATACACTCATGGGAGTTCCTTTTGCTTTTTTCATCTGGAATAATTCAATAGTAACTCCTATCAATTATTTTAAATGTAGAGGGTGTATAGTATAATGTTCATAAATTTCTTCTTTTCTTGAGTTCTCCACTTTTTCTATTTGTCCACTCGACATGTGTCTTTCATCTTCTAAACTCATTTCTTCTGCTTCTACATTTACATTTTCATAGTAAGTATTGTTTTGCACCAGATATAATGTAGCCTTTTGGCCTTTCGTAACATCTACTAACTCTTGCCCTATTTTCTGACTCTTTGTGGGTACACCATTAGCAAGAATGACTACAGGTTCAGTATCCTCTCTTTCTACACCAACAGTTTCAAAATGTCTCTTAAAATCTAAAGGTAAATATACAACTATTCCTTTTAAACCACTTTGTAGATCTGTTGGAGGCAGCTTACCTGTGTTAGGCTCCATATGAATTATAGCCTGAAACAGGTGCACAGATTGAATAATGATGGCCTCATATGTATTTAAATCTTTAGGTTCTGGAGGTATAGCTACTAATTCTAAGTCATTATGGACAGCTCTAGCTGGCATTTTGTAATCTTCTAATTTATTGTAACAATATTTACAAATACATTGTACAGTACCTAACTCAAAATGACCTTCCACAAACAGATCAGCAGCAAATTCTCTCCATTTATCATTGTTTTCCTTTTCACTTTTTAAAAACACATCTACATTCTTAATTTGAATTTTACAGTGAGTACGTCTACAACACATACAAATATAGCTGGGATTTTCACCAGGGACTACTCTAAACTTTATTATTTCTTTTTCAAACTTCACATCAGTAGTTTCTTCCATCTCTTCTTCAACACCTACACTTATCAGACTCTCACTTTCTCTACACTCCTCTTCATGAGCAAAGAAACGTAACTCTATATCATCACAAACCTTTTTTACATCCAACACTGAACCATACAAAAGAGCTGTATTAATTTCATTTAGACATAATCAAGGACTTTTCAAATAGTATACTCTTCTTACTAACTTCCGCATTTCGGAATGATGTACTGCTAACATTATTAAATGATGGAAATTACTTTGACACACTTTCCTAGAAAGATAAGCCAGAGAATGACCTTGCAACCCTGTATTTTTTCTCACTTTGCAAGGATCCAGTCCTTGTAATATCTTAATCTTCTGTTTCACAGTTTTTCATCCATATTCTCTTAAGAAATTTAGTAAAATATCAATAGATTCCTGACGTATACTACAAATACTACTACAATCCCATGTAAACACTGGAGACTGGGTGCGTCTCCCTTGAACTTCCTCAGCTATTACTTCTTCAACATGTCTAGGAACCATCTTTTCTTCTTCAGTTGGACAACCATTTTTCAGTTCGTAACAACGACCACAGGTATCAACTGCATGAACTAATGAATTTTGTTGAAAATAGCTTTCTTCATTAAAAAAAGGTTCCGTACTAGAAGATCGCTTCCGTTCCCCAAAAAATATTTTACAAGAATTAGTTCTATTTACAATTCTTTTTCTTTTACATTTCTCCTTCATAGACTGCCTTATTATATTTAAAGTTTTTAGTCTTTTTAAAATTAAGATAAACATTTTTCTTTTCAATTGAAATGCTTTTCCAATGACACTTAGATACTCCTTTTTTTGTTTGTAAAATGCTGATCTCCTTTTATATTTTTTACATTTTTTTAGTAAATTTTGGAGTACTCTACTTTTATACAATCTTTTTTGAATTTCTGAAGATTGTTTCTTCCTGCTTCCAACATATTTCTTTTTCTGATAATGCAATTTTGCACTTTTTTGTACATTTTTCTTTTCATTTCATTTTACTGTTGTTGTTGTATCCCTCTCCTCTTTATTTTTAGAATTTGAAACATTCTTTACAAGTTTTAAAAAAAAATCTTTACTTCACGTACCAGAAGGCTTTTTTTCAAAAATCAATGTTGTACTTGATCTAATTGCTCTTTTGCATTTTTTTTACATAGGCCTCTTTTCTTCGTTCTCTTTTTTGAAGATTTGAAAACAATTTAATATAATTAAAATAATTATATAAAAATATTCACATGAATAACTATAAAAATACATATAAAGAAACTACATCAATGATTTGAGCAGTGGAACAGTGCTACCTGCATATTCGTAGGAGTATATGAGTAGTGTGTAAGATACTAGAGCACAGCTTTAGTAGTACACATGTGATTGTGGAACTGCATAGTTAGTACCTGTATCATTCCATGAATACATGGCTAGTGACTAAAAGATTACAATACTGCAAGGAGAGTGCCTGAGTGCATTAATAAATGCTTAGGTATTGGCGGAGTGATAGGATAAGTAGATAGTGCTGGATGGGTGATTGGGGAAGAGCATGGGACTGACAGGAGGATTTCTAGACTGCATGGGTACTAACTGGGTATTTAGAGGAGTGTATTAATAGTGTGTAGCTGGTTAGAGGTCTGCATACATAGTACACAGAATATTGTAGCTGTACTTGTGTTAGTGCCTAGGCCTTTGCATAAGTACATGACTAAGAACTGGAATAATTACAGTGCTGCAAACAAAGGGCATGGTGAATTTATAAGTGCTTAGGTATTAGAAGAGTGATAGGATAATTAGATAGTGCTGGATGGCTGATTTGGGAAGTGCATGGGACTGACAGCAGCATTTCTAGACTACATGGGTACTAACTGGATATTTAGAGGAGTGTATCAATAGTATGTAGCTGGTTAGATGTCTGTATGGATAGTGCACATAATATTGTAGCTGTACTTGTGTTAGTGGCTAGACAATTCCATAAATACATGACTAGTAACTGAAATGATTACAGTGATGCAAACAGAGTGCATGGTGAATTTATAAGTACTTAGGTATTGGTGAAGTGATAGGATAAGTAGATAGTGCTGGATGGGTGATTGGAGAAGTGCATGGGACTGACAGGAGGATTCCCAGACTGCATGGGTACTAACTGGGTATTCAGAAGAGTGTACCCAATAGTATGTAGCTGGTTCGAGGTGTGCATGGATAGTGCACAGAATATTGTAGCTGAACTTGTGTTAGTGCCTAGGCCATTCCATAAATACATGACTAGTAACTGGAATGATTACAGTGCTGCAAACAAAGTGCATGGTGAATTTATAAGTGCTGAGTTATTGGTGGAGTGGTTGGATAAGTAGATAATGCTGGATGGGTGATCGGGTAAGTGCATGGGACTGGCAGGAGGATTTCTAGACTGCATGGGTACTAACTGGGTAATTAGAGGAGTGTATTAATAGTATGTATTTGGTTAGAGGTCTGCATGCATAGTGCACAAAATATTGTAGCGGTACTTGTGTTAGTGCCTAGGCCATTGCATAAGTACATGACTAAGAACTGGAATAATTACAGTGCTGCAAACAAAGTGCATGGTGAATTTATAAGTGGTTAGGTATTGGTGAAGTGATAGGATGAGTAGATAGTGCTGGATGGGTGATTGGGGAAGGGCATGGGACTGACAGCAGCATTTCTAGACTACATGGGTACTAACTGGGTATTTAGAGGAGTGTTTCAATAGCATGTAGCTGGTTAGATGTCTGCATGGATAGGGCACAGAATATTGTAGCTGTACTTGTGTTAGTGCCTAGGCTTTTGCATAAGTGCATGACTAAGAACTGGAATAATTGCAGTGCTGCAAACAAAGTGCATGGTGAATGTATAAGTGGTTAGGTATTGGTGAAGTGATAGGATGAGTAGATGGTGCTGGATGGGTGATTGGGGAAGGGCATGGGACTGACAGCAGCATTTCTAGACTACATGGGTACTAACTGGGTATTTGGAGGAGTGTATCAATAGTATGTAGCTGGTTAGAGGTCTGCATGGGTAGTGCACATAATATTGTAGCTGTACTTTTATTAGTGCCTAGGCCATTCCATAAATACATGACTAGAAACTTGAATGATTACAGTCTTGCAAACAGTCTCCATGGTGAATTTATAAGTGCTTAGATATTGGCAGAGTGATTGGATAAGTAGATAGTGCTGGATGGGTGATTGGGGAAGTGCATGGAACTGACAGGAGGATTCCTAGAACGCAGGGGTACTAATTGGGTATTTAGAGGAGTGTATCAATAGTATCTAGCTGGTTAGACGTCTGCATGAATAGTGCACAAAATATTGTAGCTGTACTTGTGTTAGTGGCTAGACAATTCTATAAATACATGACTAGTAACTGGATTGATTACAGTGCTGCCAACAGAGTGCATGGAGAATTTATAAGTGCTTAGGTATTGGCGGAGTGATAGGATAAGTAGATAGTGCTGGATGGGTGATTGGGGAAGTGCATGGGACTGACAGGAGGATTCGTAGACTGCATGGGTACTAACTGGGTAATCAGAGGTTTGTATCAATAGTATGTAGCTGGTTAGAGGTCTGTATGGAGAGTGCACAGAATATTGTAGCTGTAGTTGTGTTAGTGGCTAGACAATTCCATAAATACATGACTAGTAACTGGATTGATTACAGTGCTGCAAACAGAGTACATGGTGAATTTATAAGTGCCTAGGTATTGGCGGAGTGATAGGATAAGTAGATATTGCTGGATTGCTGATTGGGGAAGTGCATGGGACTGACAGGAGGATTCCTAGACTGCATGGGTACTAACTGGGTATTTAGAGGAGTGTATCAATAGTATGGAGCTGATTAGAGGTGTGCATGAATAGTGCACAGAATATTGTAGCTGTACTTGTGTTAGTGGCTAGACAATTCCATAAATACATGACTGGTAATTGGAATGATTACAGTGCTGCAAACAGAGTACATGGTGAATTTATAAGTGCCTAGGTATTGGCGGAGTGATAGGATAAGTAGATATTGCAGGATGGGCGACTGGGGAAGTGCATGGGACTGACAGAAGGATTCATAGACTGCATGGGTACTAACTGGGTAATTAGAGGTGTGTATTAGTATGTAGCTGGTTAGAGGTCTGTATGGAGAGTGCACAGAATATTGTAGCTGTACTTGTGTTAGTGGCTAGACAATTCCATAAATACATGACTAGTAACTGGATTGATTACAGTGCTGCAAACAGAGTGCATGGTGAATTTATAAGGGCTTAGGTATTGGCGGAGAGATAGGATAAATAGATATTGCTGGATAGGTGATTGGGGAAATTCATGGGACTGACAGTAGGATTCCTAGACTGCATGGGTACTAACTGGGTAGTTAGAGGAGTGTATCAATAGTATGTAGCTGATTAGAGGTCTGCATGAATAGTGCACAGAATATTGTAGCTGTACTTCTATTAGTGCCTAGGCCATTCCATAAATCCATGACTAGTAACTGGAATGATTACAGTGCTGCAAATAGAGTGTATGGTGAATTTGTAAGTGCTTAGGAATTGGTGGAGTGATAGGATAAGTAGATAGTGCTGGATGGGTGATTGGGGAAGTGCATGGGACTGATAGGAGGATTCCTAGACTGCATGGATACTAACTGGGTAATTAGATAAGTGTATTAATAATAGTATGTAGCTGGTTAGAGGTCTGCATGCATAGTGCACAGAATATTGTAGCTGTACTTGTGTTAGTGCCTAGGCTTTTGCATAAGTGCATGACTAAGAACTGGAATAATTGCAGTGCTGCAAACACAGGGCCCGATTCACAGAACTAACTTAAGACAAAATCTTAAACTTACTACTTTTGGGGGTAGATTTATGTTTCCTGGTGCATCCCTGCAAATCAGCAGGGATGCGCCAGGAAAGATGCGTCACGCAAGTTTACCCTTGCGCCACCACAGATGCGCCGCATTTACAATGCAGCGCATCGTGGCGCAAGGATAAACAGATGCGTGACGCATCTGATGGCATAAGCGCGGCGCATTGCTGGAGTCGTGTCGCAAGCACGACGCAACTCCAGCAATGCTCAGGGGCTGCCCATACCTCACATGCTGCGTCATTCCTTACGCTTGCTTCAAGCAGGCGCAGGGTTTTGACGCAGCAGCATCGGAAAAGTGACTCAGTGAAATCTTGTAGATTTCACTGCGTCACTTTTCCGAGGCTTTTACAGACGGAACGCCCACCCTGCATACATTAAACCTGACGCAGGTTTAATGTAGCGCAGAGCTTTACAACGTGACGCATCTCCCTAGATGCGTCACGTTGCAAATAAGGCGCAACATGGCGCATGGTTTACGCTGCCGCTGTGTCACAGAAGTGACGCAACGGCGGCGTAAATGTCTCGCAAGGGGCTTGTAAATCTGCCCCTTGGTATTTACAGAAGTTATGATTTTGTCTTACGTTTGTCTTAAGACAAACTTAAGACAGACTTAAGACAGACTTAAGACAGACTTGAGACAGACTTAAGTTAGGATTTTGTATTAAGTTTGTCTTAAATCTGTCTTAAGTCTGTCTTAAGTCTGTCTTAAGTTTGTCTTAAGACAAACTTAAGACAAAATCCTAACTTCTGTGAATACCAAAAGTAGTAAGTTTAGGATTTTGTCTTAAGTTAGTTCTGTGAATCGGCCCCAAAGTGCATGGTGAATTTTTAAGTGCTTTGGTATTGGTAGAGTGATAGGATAAGTAGATAGTGCTGGATGAGTGACTGGAGAGGTGCATGGGACTGACAGCAGCATTTCTCGACTACATGGGTACTAACTGTACCAATTCCAAGTATACTGTGTCAGGTTTACTGATTTATCGACCCCCAGGTTCGTCCAGAGGGTTTAGAGATGCTCTCTCCGTGACAGTCAGCACTCTGGCGGTCAACGCCTCTAACTTTTCAGTTATAGGTGACCTTAATTAACACCTAGACAATCTCTCTGATCCTGATGCGTCATCTTTCCTGGCTGATCCCGCTGCGTGTCAGCTCGATCAATGGGTATCAGGCCCCACACATTTGGCTGGCCACTTACTAGACCCCGTCTTTACAAATATACCCTCCCTTGTGGTCCTACCCCCTGTTCTGATGGAGTGGTCTGACCATTATTTAGTCCCCATGTTGATTCACGAAATCTTGCCAGCACGCAATTTAGTAAATACTTTTTCTCTTAAGCGCCCCTGATATAAACTGAATTGGGAACAATTCCAAATCCATCTTGCTGCCACCTCTCCAGCTGTTCCGGCTGACCCTAACGAGGCCAACTTGGTCTTCTCCAATTGGACTACTCAGCCTTTGGACGGTCTTATTCCAGCCAAGTTGTCCATGAATCGCCATACTAAATCAAATCCTTGGCACAACGTTAAATTAGCTGCCTTATGTAAGACCTGCAAGAAGCTGGAGAGAACTTGGTGATGGGACTTTGATCCTACCTCCAAGGATCTCTACCGAGCTGTCGTTCAGCGATAGCACAGGGCCATTAATTTTGAGCGTGCAGCATTCTACGCAGAGCAAATCAGCAGGAGTACTAATCCGGCTAAGAGCATTTTTTTCTATTGTGTCGGAGCTTAAAACTCAGAAAGACGCCGTAGGCTCGTTGATTACATCCGAATGGCAATGTAACAAGCTTGCAACCGTTTCTGTCAGGTAGGTTAAGGACATTTATAAAAGCTTCCCTATGGTCCTTATAGGCCCCCCCTGAGACATTCTCCGACCCCACCAATGGTATCCTTGAGGTTTTTCCCCCCACCACTCAAGAGGTTTTATTGACACTTTGTTCCAAGGTCAAGTCTGGCTCCCCTGCTGATCCCCTGAAGCCTGACCAATTCCCAAAAATTCTACCTACCATCATACACTCTTTGGAACAGGTGATCAATGGGTCCCTGAGTGCAGAGGTCGTGCCCAAGCCTTGGAAGCAGGCTAGGGTAATACCGCTGCTTAAGAAACCTTCCTTAGACCCCAAAAACCCGGAAAGCTTTTGGCCTATCTCCCTGTTACCTTGGACTGCGAAGATTACAGAGGCCTACATCAATTCCCTTCTCACAGAATATCTCACTGCAAATCACAGTCTCGACCCCTCTCAAAATGGTTTCCGGCCCGGCCACAGCACCGAGTCAGCGCTCATGGCAGTGACTAAACATTTGTGGAAAGCCTTAGACACGGGGCAGAGGTCAGCACTGATCCTTTTGGATCGCAGTGCCGCGTTTGACACGGTGTCTCATGCCATCTTGCTGAATTGCCTGTCAGAGGCTGGAGTTACTGGCTCGGCCTTTAAGTGGCTGTCCTCTTTGCTCGCAGACAGGACGTTTCAGGTGATTGCCCCCCCTTTAGCTTCAGGTACTTTTCCTATAGGCCAAGGGATGCCACAAGGCTCGTCCCTGGGCCCTCTGCTCTTCAATCTCTATGTGCAACCTCTGGCTGGTATAGCCAGGAGCAGAGAGCTAACCATGGTCTCCTGTGCCGACGATACTCAGTTGGTGGTGGCTCCCTCGAGCGACCCTGAGCAGGATGCCAGGAAATTTCATGGCGACCTCTCGGCAGAGGCCGAGTGGATGACCACCAACTGTCTCCAACTGAATGCCAACAAGTCGGAGGTGTTGTTGGTGGGAGTGAACCATGACCGCTGGAACGAGCTATGGGGCCCAAGAGCCCCTGTCCCGAAGCCTGTAGTGAAGAACCTGGGTTTTGGATGGACACTTCACTCAATTTTCAGACTCAGACTAAAAAGGTGGCGGGAACTTGTATCGGTCTGCTGCGCGGGCTTAATCCTATCCTGGCCTTCTTTGATGCCCTGACTAGGCAGATCATTATTCAGATCCTGACGAAGCGCCAACGACCCTTATGGCGACGCAGGCGCGAAGCATGTTGACCTATGTCTTTCTACACCCGGGCATAGTATGCCTTTGGGGCTAGATTTTATTTAGCAGTTGAGTCTGCTTAGGGTACACAATTCAGACAATCGCTGCAGGTTTACCCTTCACGAATTTTCTCTTCTCACTTGCACGCACTTTTGTTTTCACCCTCATTGGACCCCCCACCCCACACACCCACATGCACCATCCGGCAGTCCTATAAAAGATCTCCGACAAAGAGACCCTTCGGGGGACCCGTAGGGAATTGCAGCGCCGGCCCTACGAGGAGCAACTGCCCGATGATGAAGCATGACACCCTTTGGGGTGTGTGAGGGCAACAGAGGACACATTATGGTTTTCCCTTTCATCTGAGGGTCCCTTCACCTAGGTATTTCTCTTTCTTTTTCTTTTTCCTTCCTCTTTTCTCTTTTTTCTGATTCCTCTTCTTAACATATGGTGACTGTTTGCACCTTATTGTATGGGTGACTTTTTGCACCCTACTTTTCAGGAACAGTGTCCTTTTTGTGATATTAATGCAGATATTAGGAGCGTGGACACTGGACCTTTTATAAGCTCCCGGTCCCCCCCTCTTTTGTATAGCAGATCATTATTCAGGCCTTGATCCTGTCTAGGCTCGATTATGCCTGCTCTTTGTATTTGGGAGCTAAGAAGTCTTAAATACAGAGGCTACAGAGAGTCCAGAATGTGGCCGCAAGATCCCTCCTGAACCTGCGTAGAACCTGTTCAGTGACCAGTGCCATCTATCGCCTCCACTGGTTGCCTGTGGCCAGGCGAATCGAGTTTAAGGCACTGTGTATAGTGAAATTGGTATCCCTGCAAATTCTGACTGACCTTCTCTTAACTTATACATCCACGCGATCGCTTCGATCCATGGGACAATACCTGGTAGTGATCCCCTGTGTGAGAAGGGTTTGCGCCGGTGGCCGCTCTTTTCGCAATAGAGCTGCCATGCTTTGGAATTCTTTCCCGGCCCACATTCGAGGGCTCACTAACTATCCTCATTTTAGGAAACCCTTCAAAACATTACTTTTTCCTTCTCTGTAGGCCTCCTGTGCCTTCTGTGCGTGCTATTCTCTTGTTGCTCAACGCCGGGACGCCTCTTAGCTGGGGCAGCTGTTGCGCTTTATAAAACCCTAACATAACATAACATAACTGGGTATTTAGAGGAGTGTATCAATAGTATGTATCTGGATAGATGTCTGCATGGATAGTGCACAGAATATTGTAGCTGTACTTATTTTAGTGGCTAGACAATTCCATAAGTACATGACTAGTAACTGGAATGATTACAGTGCTGCAAACAGAGCACAAGGTGAATTTATAAGTGCTTAGGTACTGGCGGAGTGATAGGATAAGTATATAGTGCTGGATGGGTAATTGGGGAAGTGCATGGGACTGACAGGAGGATTCCTAGACTGCATGGGTACTAACTGGCTAATTAGAGGAGTGTATCAATAGTATGTAGCTGGTTAGAGGTCTGCATGGATAGTGCACAGAATATTTTAGCTGTACTTCTATTAGTGCCTAGGCTATTCCAGAAGTACATGACTAGTAACTGGAATGATTACAGTGCTGCAAACAGAGTACAAGGTGAATTTATAAGTGCTTACATATTGGCGGAGTGATAGGATAAGTAAATAGTGCTGGATGAGTGATTGGGGAAGTGCATGGGACTGACAGGAGGATTCTTAGACTGCATGGGTACTAACTGGGTATTTAGAAGAATGTACCAATAGTATGTAGCTGGTTTTAAGTCTGCATGAATAGTGCACAGAATATTTTAGCTGTATTTCTATTAGTGCCTAGGCCATTCCATAAGTACATGACTAGTAACTGGAATGATTACAGTGCTGCAAACAGAGTGCATAGTGAATTTATCAGTGCTTAGGTATTGGCGGAGTGATAGGATAAGTAGATTGTGCTGGATGGATGATTGGGGAAGTGCATGGGACTGACAGAAGGATTCGCAGACTGCATGAGTACTAACTCGGTAATTAGAGGAGTGTATCTATAGTATGTAGCTGGTTACATGTCTGCATGGATAGTGCACAGAATATTGTAGCTGAACTTCTATTAGTGCCTAGGCCATTCCATAAGTACATAACTCGTAACTGGAATGATTACAGTGCTGCAAACAGATTGCATGGTGAATTTATAGGTGCTTAGGTATTGGCGGAGAGATAGGATAAGTAGATAGTGCTGGATGGGTGATTGGAAAGCGCATGGGACTGACAGGAGGATTCCTAGACTGCATGGGTACTAACTGGGTAATTAGAGGAGTGCATCAATAGTATGCAGCTGGTTAGAGGTCTGCATGGATAGGGCACAGAATATTGTAGCTGTGCTTCTATTAGTGCCTAGGCCATTCCATAAGTACATGACTAGTAACTGGAATGATTACAGTGCTGCAAACAGAGTGCATGTTATAAGTGCTTATGTATTGGCAGAGTGATAGGATAAGTAGATAGTGCTGGATAGGTGATTGGAGAAATGCATGGAACTGACAATGGGGAATCCTACACTGCATGGGTAGTACCTGGGTAATTGCAGAAGTGAATCAGTACTGTGACGGTGGTTAAGGGACAGCAATGTTAAACCAAACTTCAAAAATTATGTGGCATATTTCAAGTGTAAATCTCTAAAGACTTATAAAAACTAATCTCATCAGAAATACCTTAACTCAACATGTGCAAGTACAGACGTACTTCACATACACGTCCATTCACAGTTTAAAACTTGACAGACTGCACTTCTATTTTTAAATTTATGATTACTGCCTGGGTCATTTTATGAGTACACACATACTGACTGGATGATTAGAGTTTTGCTAGGAGAGTACATGGTGTATTTATAAGTGCTTCTATTTTGGCAGACTAATTTGATAAGTACTTGGTCCTGGCTGGATGATTGGAGGAGTGCATGGGTACTGACAAGGTGATGGCCGCACTGCAATAGCGATCCTCAGGATATTTTAACACTGCATGAGTTAGTACTTTGGTCATTGTATGAGTATGTGGATACTGACTACATGATTAAAGAAATGCAAAGATAGTGCATGGTAAATTTATAACTGCTTGTGTATTGGCAGAGTGATTGCATAAGAAGATAGTGCTGGATGGCTCATTGTAAAAGTGCATGGGCAGTGATAGAGAGATAACTGGACTGCATAGGTACTACCTGGGTAATTGCACAAGTTAATCTTTAGTATGCAGGTGGTTAGAGATGTGCATGGATATTGCACAGAGAATTGTTACCGTGCATATCTTAGTGCCTCTACCATTGCATGAGTACGAGTGTACTGACATATTGTTTTACAGTGCTTGAAAGAGACTGGATGGCGAATTTATGTGCTTGAATATTAACGCACTGATTGGATAAGTGTATGGTGGTGGATAGGTGTTTGGAGGAGTGTATGAGTACTGAGAGGGTAATGGCTGCTCTGCAAGGACAGTGCTTATGGGATTGAAGTAGGGCTTGAATCTCTGCTGCTACTTTACTGTTTTACAACTACTTTTAATGTTACACCTAGCCAAATACAAAGCAGGAACGATTCACATTTCTCTGCTATAAGTCACACCATATTACTGAAAAACATACATGGACATCTCTCTACCACAACACTATCTTCACCTCATAAATTCACTGGAAGGAACTTCAATTTTAAACCAAACACCAAAAATTATGTGGCATATTTCAACTGTACCTCTCTAGAGACTTATAAAAACTGGTCTCATCACTAATACCTTAACTCAACATATGCACTGCCAATTTGAAATCAGCACCTAAAATGATGCGGTATTAAACAACATTTAAATACATTACAAAAAAATGCAATAAATATGTCTTCCTTTCAAAATATATCTCAAACTTCAAATTTCATGATTTATATTTTATCTTTAAAAACAAAGGCACCACATAGTACACCTCACAAACTGATAACTCACCTTTCAAATTGATTTGTAGATTATGAAGAATCTCTCAGCAGATTTTCTTATGCACACAATCAATATAATGCACTGCTCTTAGCAAAACCAATAATGGCAAACTTTCCCTCTCTTTCTCTACACATATAAATGTAAATAACAAATCATATTGCTTCCCAGATTATTTCAAATTCTAAAACACATTTCTGTTGGTTACACATATCAACCCTTGCCAACTGACTTCTAACTGAACCCAAAATGCTTCTGGAATTTTCTGTAGTCGTGCCTGCACCGTGCACTGTAAGCGATGGCACCGCGAATCCATACGGGAGTTGAAAAATATATTACAAATAATTTTACTGCTTTTTTAAAATATTACACTACTTTTAAAGATAGCATAGACTTCGGAAATCTCACTGTAATAACATATTACTTTAATATTGATAACAAATTCACATTTTAATGACACAGTTAACTTTCAAACCAACCCCCATTCTCCTTAAAGCCTGTTTCCATAACAACAGTTCATGGAACACTCAACTCAATCAATCAATCAATCAGTCATTTGTTAAGCGCACTACATACCCACAAGGGTCTCAAGACGCTGGGGGGGGGGGAGGTGGGGCTGCTACTGATCGAACAGCCAGGTCTTCAGTATCCTCCTGAAGGTCAGCAGGTCTTGGGTCTGTCGTAGGCTCAGTGGGAGAGTGTTCCATGTCTTGGCGGCGAGGTGGGAGAAGGATCTCCCGCAGGTGGTTGTTTTTTGGACACGCGGGACGGTGGCGAGTGAGAGGTCGGCGGAGCGTAGCTGGTGGTTGGGGGTGTAGAAAGAGAGCCGTCTGTTGAGGTAGGCTGGGCCGGTCTTGTGGAGTGCCTTGTGTGAACTGAACTCACAGGTCACAAGTTCAGCACACAATGTTGCAAATGCAAACAGCAAGTGTGCTTGACTTTCTAAAATACGAGCTTATCCTATCTAATCTGCCTTACAAACATTTATTGCTAACCAATAAGAAATATGCTTTTTAAACACAGAAATATGCACCCTATTTTTAACTATATAATGTTCTTAAACAGCCACTCATTTCTCTTCTTTTTTTAAATGCATCTTATCCACCATTTTAGATACCTCTCATTCTACCAACTGTCTACTTCAACTACACACATCTTTTCAGTGCATCCAGACTTCCCTTCAAGATGCTTAGATTATGGATTGTGGGACACAGCTATGTTTTCTGGTGCAAAAGGTATGTTGAAAACAGAGGTAATGACAAAGATCTAGCTTTGCAAAATGTGGACATTAAATGAATTGGACAGAGAGGATTAACGTGGCACAAATTGATGCCTTTGGTTAAAACCTTTTTACATCTCCAACCCCCTGACCTCATGATTGTGCACTGTGGTGGCAATGAACTAGGCACATTGAGTGGGGTAGGTCTGGAATTGCTAATGAAGGACACCTTTGCAGAATTGATGTTGCTTTTCCCCCAAACTGCCTTTGTATACTCTAACATATGCCAAAGACAGAGTTGGAACTGGTCCAATCAATTTTGTCCTCAGATTGAGAAAGCTAGAAAAAATGTCAATAAGGCTGTTTCTGCTTATCTCAGAGACCATAGTATGGGCTCCATATACAGCAACAATCTGTGTTTCAATATGGATGGCATCTACAGGAGTGATGGTATACATTTCACTGATAAGGGAAACAGAGTCCTTCTCAACAACCTAAGACTCTGCATCGGCACTTACATGTAGATACAAAAATCACCCTCGATACACAAGGGCTCTTTTTAGAGCCACCTAATAAACCAACATATAATTTAGATTTTGAAAAAAAATATTTTTTTCTTGCTTGGCGCCACGCACCCAGCGTGACTTAAAGCCGTGCACCCATCGCGTTCACATGGACAGCCGTGCTGAAAGCCGCGCACCCTTTGCATTTACATGGGGGCAGCGCTGGGAGCTGCGCACCCATCCTGTTCACACGGGGAGCAGCGCTGAAAGCCGTGCACCCATCGTGTTCACACAGAGGGCCGCGCTGAGAGCTGCGCAAGGGTCGCGACTCCAATTTTTTTTAATGTCCACTTTAACTAATTTATAATAACCTCGGGGACCCCATCCCCGAGGCATGCCAACATGTTCATTATGGCCCCCGTGAAAAATTACTAATTACTAAAAGCCCCAGGGAGGAGTTGGTCCTTGGAGGCCCCCCAAACATTAAAAAGAAGCCCCGGGGGTGGCGGTCCCCCGCATATATTTCTTAGTAATGCCCCCGGGGGCATCAATTAAATGAAGCGCGGGAGCCCTCGCTTCATTTAAAAAACAATTTGGGGCGGGATTCCAGCGCGAATTTAACTGAATTTGTTTTTTTTTTAATACTTTTTTTGGCCTTGTGGGACCCCTTGAGCAGGCCTAGGGGGTCAGGGTGTTTCTACCCTGCCCCCTTTTCTTTTTTTTCACCTTTGTTATTCTATTTTCTTGAGACTCGGTTCTACTGAGTCACAAGATGGCTGCCAACACTTCCTGGTTTGGAGTGTTCGCAGCCAATTAGAATGAAGCGCGTGGTCGGGAGGAGTCGCGAACCCACCGCGGCCATAAATATCGATATTTTTATTTTTTGATTTTCACAGCAACTACTAAACAGATTTGCACCATTTTCTTAAAGGTCACTTTCTGATGCAAGAACTACCTTTTTCCCAAATTGAGGCCTGTAGCCTTGCCCAAAGATTCCTATGGGAAATTGATTTTTTTACTCTTATTTTTTTATTTTCTCAGCAACTACTGAACGGATTTACACCATTTAAAATAAAAGGTCGCATTCTGAACCAAGCTCTACCTTTTTGCCTAATTTGGGGTAATTCCGTTCAACAGTTCGGTCTGTAGCCCATCTCAACATTTCCTATGGAATTTAACATGAGGAAACCGCGTTTTGGGACTCCCTTTATTCTCAACCCCCGCTTGACGAATCACCCCCAAACTTTCAGGATAGGAGCTGACCTGGATAGACTTTTCTTTTGGAGAATTTCGCATGTATGCAGCTCCCTGGATTTCAAAGCAATGCTGGCACCTGCAGGAGGCAAGGAGCCGGCAGCGACTGCGGGGGTCTTGAGGCTCCCCCCGCAGTCCTGGTTTTAAATGTGGGTGGCCTGGGAGGGACCAGGGCACCCTCACTTCAGGCTGGGCCTCGGGCCGTAATTGGGCCGGGAGGGGTGCCACGCTGCCCCCCTTTTTATAAATTAAAAAATGGGAGCAGGTTCTGAAGCAGTAAATGACCTCCGAGGGGTACGGCGTGCCACTCCTCCCTTTAAAATAAATAAATAAAAAGGGACAGGCCCCGGGGGATGGGCCATGAGGGGGGCTACACAGCACCCCTCTCTTTCTTTATATATATATATATTTTTTAAAGGCCACAGCCTGGGGGATGGGGTCCCCGGGGCCCACACTGCCGGCAACTCGTTTTTGATGGCCATGCCCCATTTCTCCACCAGATTGCTAACACGCCTCCTGGCGCACTGCTGGTTGGGGGATGAAGTACCCTCAGCTGCTGATGGTCCTTAGGAGCCAACAAGACCTCCTGTTAACTCCAGTAAGCCCCTCACAGTGGGATTGGTGAGATGTGATCAGAGGCCATGCTGCCTTTCTCCACCAATCTGAAAATGCAACTTTCAGCACACTGCTGGTAATGATATGAAGTCCCATTGCCTCCTGAAGGCCTCAGGAACACAGTGGACATCATCCCCCAAGCAGCAGTGCGCCAGGAGGAACATTTGCAGAGTGGTGGAGGAAGGGGGCATGGCCTCTGATGACCTCTCAGCAATCCAGCTGTGTGGGTCTTACTGGAGAAAACAGGAGGGCTAGTTGGCCCCTAAGGCCCCTCAAGAGCCAAGGGGACTTTATAGCCCAACTAGTAGAGTGCCAGGAGGCACATTTGCAGAGTGTGGAGAAAGGGGGCGTGGCCACCAAAAACATCTCAGCAAACCCGCTGTATGGGACTTGCTGGAGGGAACAAGAGGGGTAGTTGACCCACAAGGACCCTCAATAGCCAAGGGGACTTTATCCCCTACTAGTAGTTTGCCAGGAGGTTTGTTTGCAGAGTGGTAGAGAAAGGGGGCATGGCATCATACCAGATCTCAGCAATCCTTCAATGTGGGACTTACTGGAGGTAATTGAAGGGGTAGTTGGACCCCAAGGCCCTCTTGTTTTCAATAAGTGCCACACAGCAGAATTGCTAAGAGGTCTTCGGAGGCACACATCCTTTCTCCACCACTCTGCAAATACGGCTCAAGGTGCACTATTTGTTTGGAGATAAACTCCACTTTACTCCTGAGGGACCTTGGGGGCCAATAAACCCTCCTGGTACCCCATGTAAGTCCTCCACAGAGGGATTACTGAGAGCTAGTCAGAGTCACAGCCCCCTTCCTCCAACACACTGCAAATATGACTACTAGATAAAAAAACATAGAAATTCACTGACAAAAGACAAAGGTTACTGGGATGTTATAGTTAGGAATTAGCATTTACAAAACCTTAGATATTCACAGAAAAAAACAAAAGTTACAGTTATGCTCAGGTGTCACTCTTACAAAACCAGAGAAACTCAGCCATTATGGTTAGTGAGCTAACTATAACTCATGTTCCAGTGGAGAACAATCGAAATGCATAAAACAGGGCAAGAGTCAATCTATTGTATCTAATCGAAGTCAAGCACCACCATAAAGTCTTTCCGCCAATGGATGTGATTTTATTTCATCACAACATTGAAATGAATCAAAGTATAAAGTACAAAACAATTCATAATTGGATATTTTTAAGAAAACAGGTGCACAAAGGGTGAAGTGATAAGTGCATGGGAGGGACTGTGTCAATTAGGGATGAATAACCAGTAAAAACAGCAAGATTTCTTCTGGCTGTGAATAGGAAAGCTGGGCTGTATAGGATCCTACTAAGAAGAGTGGAGACAAAGGCACTAGGATTTATATTCCAACTGTAACTATGGAGTACCACTTGAGGGCATAAGATTTGCAGAAAGACTTTAACGAGAACTTACTCAGACTTCTTTATGGATGTTCATGGTAAGGGAGATGAAAGCCCAGGTTGATCAGTAACCTGTGGCTGAAGAAAATGATGTACTGTGTGACGATATGTACAACAGCCTTGTGTCAGAGGTCATGGCACAGCTTGATTCAAAACACGAGCCAAAGGGACAGGTGCAAGGCGTGCTAGATGTAAAAAAGCTAACATCTTTGTGCGGTTCGGGGTACTGTGCACATTACGCGTTGCGTCATAGCCAAAAAATCAGCGATGTCTGGGCTTGCTAATAGCCTAATAATCAAAATGAATAGTGGGGGGGGGGGAGGTGTGCCTCCCAATAGAAGTCAGAAAACAGGGCTTATTTATGAATTCAGTAGTTAAAAACATACCCTGCCAACCAGCCGATTATCACAGGGGAACAGGCTTATGGAAACATTTTGTTTACCATCTAGGCCGGACGAGTTTTAAAGAGAGGGCTACTCTCGCTAATAAGCAGACAAAAACTCAGTGCAGAGCTAAATACAATAATCCTATGAACAGCGTCCTTGCTGGGGCAGGGGAGAAGTGTGCTTTCTGAGACAGGCATGCTTGGAAAGAAAACAGGATACTCTCGCTAGAAAAAAGCATAAACTGACTCCATGGGCTAAAAATAACCATGATACGCATAGCGGGCTCGCTAGGGCCAGGGTGGGAGACATACCTGTGGGCTGCTGGCAAGATCGGTTAAACAGCTAACACCGTGGTCTTGTCAGTGACAGGGCTTAAGTAATGTGAGGCGGTGTGCACGCTCTGAACATTTGACCTTGAAAGCCGGTTTTACGACCTATTTCATTAGGGGCAATGACATGGGGAAAAGCTCTTCTTAAGAATAGTGAGACTGCCTGTCTGCAAGATGCAGCGCACATTGTAAGAAAACACAGTAGCTTCCCACGGATGATTTACAGACATATTAATACCTAAAGCCGGACGGCAATTTAGCAGAAATAAATAACAAAAGTCTCACAAGAGAAAACGGGAGAGCACAAAGATACACATATTCTAAAGTTGTTGCCAACGATTAATTGGTGTTTTGAGTACATATCCAGATCCTATGGTAAGTCGATAGTCAATGCTCAAAAGCTGGTGGCCATAGAGAATTATGCTGTCCATATCTCTAACAATGGCATACAGTCTGTAGAAGCAACTTCGCATACAGTATAACGTTTTTTTTTACAGAAAATGAAGTTTGTTTACACAGAAGGGAAGGGGAATTTTTAAACAGATTCTTTTCAATGCCAATATTAATATGCACATTATCCCCAAAATTTCCAAAACTAGTTATATTTACACAGATGTGATAAGGAATGATAGCCTGATAGCATATTTCTAACCGTTACAAAATGTATAGCTGCCCTTACAGAGTGGCAAGGTGGAGTGTGTAAATCATAGATACATACTCGCATACATTCTTCATATGTGTATATCTCAAAGAGGAGGGTATGTTCGCACAGTGTTTTTACGTCAACCCTAATCTTTATTTTAAGTAGATAATTGGGCATAAGTTGCATCCATTTCATTCAGACCATCGTGGACTGCGTTCAAGCGGTCCATCCACTTGCATTCACGAATATCAGAATGGAGCTTAGGTCGCTGCTCCTAGCTCCTAATTTGATTTCCTCAATGACCAACCATTTTTTGGATTCTGGACAGTGTTCCAAAGTTTGAAAATGTTCAACAAGGGGGGCTCCTGCTGTTCCACACCGTATCCTGCTGCAATGCTGCTGTATGCGGGCCTTGACCTTTTGTGTTGTTTTGCCTATATAGATCTTATCACAAGGACAGAGGATTGCGTAGATCACATTTGGTGTGCTACAGTTGGAGTGTTTTAAGGGTGATTAAACAGTTGTTGTGGTTGAACTGCTTGGTTTCAATTGTAAGGCTGCAGGCTTTGCAGCTCCCACACTTGTAGTGGCCAACTATCGCTGGTAGTTGCCACAAAGATTGAATGATGGGTTCTGGAGGTGGTTCCAAGAATGACCTGACCACCTGTTCCTTGATGTTTTTACCCTTTTTTAAAGAGTGCATCGGTGGAGTAGACATATGTAGATCCTCCGCCACCAGTGGCCAATGCTTGTTAACAATTTGCCTGATTTCATTACTTCTTGTGTTGAACTTTGTCACACAAATCAATCTGTCCATATTGTCATTTGGATGTTCTTTTGGTGTCAAGAGTGATTTCCTTGGGTTATGCCAGGCCCTTTTCCTGGCCCGTTTCACCATTCGTTTTGGGTAACCTCATTCTACCAATCTTTTAATGAGATCATCAGATTCCATGAAGAAGTCTTCCTTTTGTGTACAGTTCCTCCTGATCCTGAGGAATTGACCAAAAGGGCAAATTGTCACGTAGTCCCCTTGGGTGGTGGCTGCCGTAGCGTAGCAAGGTGTTTCTTTCTGCGGGATTCTGGTAGAGCGTGGTATATAGACAGTTGTTGGCAGCTTTTATTGGTATTTCCAGGAAATCAATGGTCCCTTTATCCATGTGGATGGTAAACTGGATGTCAGCGGACCTTTCAGTTAGCCAAACAAAGAAAGACCGGAGATCAGAGTCGTTCCCGTTCCAAATCATGAAAACGTCGTCTATATAGCGCTTACAGTATGTAACCTGATGTTTGTAAGGGTTAAGGTCATTGTAGATAAATTGTTCGTCATAGTCTTCCATGTACAGGATTCCCAGATCCGGGGCGAAGCTAGCCCCCATTGCAACTCCCTTAGTCTGTACATAATTGTGCCCCTGAATATGGAAGACATTTTGTGTCATGGCTATTTCCAGCAGTTGTAGGATGAATTCTGTTGGCACAAATGCAGGTAGGGTTCTTTTATCCAAGGATTTTTTCATAACCTCATGGGCATGGCGTTGGGGAATACTTGTATACAAGGATACGATGTTCATTGTGTCTAGAATTTGAGATTCAGGCTCAAAAAGCATGCCATCCACCAGATTGATCACCTGCATGGTATCACAAAGGTAGGATACAGTTCTTTCCGCTAAAGGCTTTAGGAAAAAATCCACATATTTGCAGAGGGATTCGAGGACCGAGCAGCAGCCGGAGACAATGGGCTGGCCCGGCGGTTGCTCCATGTTTTTTTGGACCTTGGGTAAGGTGTAAACAGTTGGTAAACGAGGCTGTTTTTGGTTCAGGTACTGAAAATCCAAATCTGACAGGAACCCCATTTCCTTGCCCCTCTCAGTTGTCCTTAAGATAATAGCGTAGATCTTCTTAGTTGGGTTGCTCCTTAATTTGCATAACTCACCCGTCGTCCAGTTGAGAGTAGATTTCTCTTTTGTAGGCATCCAATTCTTGGACCACAATCGCCCCACCCTTGTCAGTGGGTTTTATCACAATGGAGTGGCTGTTTCTCAGGCCATCTAGCGCCACGCGTTCAGCAGTCGTCACATTGTGTTTCACATACTTCTTGGATGAGCTGATCTTAAGTCGCTATGACGCAACGCGTAATGTGCACAGTGCCTCGAACCTCACAAAGATGTTAGCTTTTTTACATATAGCACACCTTGCACCTGCCCCTTTGGCTCATGTTTTTAATCAAGCTGTGCCATGACCTCTGACACAATGCTGTTGTACATATCGTGACACAGTGTATCATTTTCTTCAGCCACAGGTTACTGATCAACCTGGGCCTTTCATTTTGCTTACCACGAACATTCATGAAGAAGTCTGAGTAAGTTCTCATTCACTTCTATCTGCACATCTAATGCCCTCAGTGGTACTCCATAGTTGCCATTGGAATATAGATCCTTGTACCTTTGTCACCTCTCTTCTTCATAGGAGCCTGCACAACCCAGCTTTCTTATTCACAGCCAGAAGAAATCGTGCAGTTTTTACTGGTAATTCATCCCTAATTGACATAATCTATTGATACTGTCTACTCTGATGCACCACCCAACTACCTTCATCCTATTGTCCATAGGTGCCCACTTCTCTACCTTCACCTCGGTCCTGATGAAGACCCCACCCCCAATGTACAAAGTTTGCAGTTTCATTTAGTGGTCGAAATGTCGACACTTCTTTACTTTATTGTCAGACATACGTGACAGAAAATGTATACCTGCAATTATGTTATGATTTGACATTTAATGTGTTTGGCAGAAATCTGTCTGGATAGTTTGTTATTTTTGTAGTTGTTGATGCATATATGCGCACTACTGTCCTCTCTCACAATCCCTCCCATGCACGTATCACTTCACCCTTTGTGCATCTGTTTTCTTAAAAATATCCAATTATGACTTGTTTTGTACTTTAAACTTTGATTCATTTCAATGTTGTGATGAAATAAAATCACATCCATTGGTGGAAAGACTTTATGGTGGGGTTTGACTTCGATTAGATACAATAGATTAACTCTTGCCCTGTTTCATGTGTTTCGATTGTTCTCCACTGTGACATTACCTTATTGTACCACTATTTACCCAGGTCCAGTGGCCTTTTGGGTTGCCCCATTGTTGCATAACTCTATTACTCACGTTCTGGCAATGCACTGTTTATGACCTCATATATTACATCACTTATGACATGGTCAGTGACATCACTAATGACATCACTGATGAAATCTCAAATGACATCAGTGATGTCACTGACCATGTCATGAGTGATGTAATATGTGAGATCATAAGCAGTGTATTACGGGAGTGCGATTTATAGTTAGCTAACTAACTATAACAACTGTATTTCTCTGGTTTTGTGTGAGTAACACCTGACCCTAACTATGTATATCAGCACAACACCCCCTCCAGAACAGAAGAGAGCACACACACGAGGTCTTCAGGGATAAGGCTTCTTCATTGTGTTGGGCCTCCCTTGACTAAGCAAACAGGAGAAACATGTTTCGGTTGTAGCAACAGCCTTTGTCAATCTAGTAAGTTCCATTCTGTTCAACTCATTTAACGTGTCTCATTCATAGACATAAAAAAATACATATAACATCATGTTTAAAAACCCATTGCATTTCAATACTAATTGTGTGCTATACAATTAATATTGAACCACTACACATTTCAAACATATTAGATTAGAGTAACAGGCATAGTGCACCTATGTCACTTTACTACCAATACATGTGTAGTTTCCAGAAAATAAATTAAATAATTACTTTGCACATAGAAATATAGAGCACCTTCTTTGATATTAAGAAACACCCTTCTTTTTTCTTGAAAGACGGCAAAACCCCCCTCAAAGTAGCATTTTAATGTTGCACGCATGCAGCATATATTCTTGCCACTTAGGAGACTACAATTATGTTGCCGTTTCCAGCTACTATAGATCCATTGATCACACACAGACCCCCGCCTTAATGCTTCATTCAAGAAGCGGAGAGAACAAACTTGCATCTCCTACTTCATCATGTGCAAGTCATCCTCCCAAATTTAAAATCGAACTTCAATAAACTCATGAGGATTTCCAATAAATGCTCACAATCTAGCCACCAAGTAGGTAAACATTTACAGTTTAAAACATTTCAATTGCCATGCAAGTATCAAAAAGTCCTAAATCATGCAGCCCACAATACCTCAAAGAGACAGAAATAAGGGGTTCAGGGATAATGCATGGCACGAAAGATTCATGCAGTAAGTCATACTTGCTATTTGGCATCACTCAACTGTTTATATTTTCAAAGTTAGCAAAAATCCAATCTCATGTGTTTCCATTGCCATTGAGACATACGCAGCAGAGACTCTCTGGTCCGAAGTCATAGTTTGTATGTTTACAAACTTACAAACATACGTCCTCGCGTCTGGCTGTACCAGTCTCCAACTCCTTTAACAGCATCTATTAGCAAGCTAAGAAGGTCCGGGGAGGCCTTCACATAAAAATGAATATGCACAACGGTTCTCACTACTTGGGCCACTGCTGACACTGAACTGAACTGCCCCACTTCATTCCCCCTAAAGCCTTGAGTCCCTCGCAGATGAGTAGCTTCACTTTAACAACCCTTGATTGATTGATTGATTGATTGATTGATTGTAGTTGGTCTCAAAAGTCATGGCTGCACTCAGGTTGACTTACTAACCTTGCAAAGATCCACAACAACAAAATATAAGAAACTAGACTGTTCATCTTTCTCCAAAAATTACCATTTTTAATCTAATGTATATTTCAGTAATTCACAAAATGCAATGTTTTTAAAAATAGTGCTCATCATAAAAATGTTTAATAAAGTTTAAAAACAAATATCTGTGAGTCGTACTCTTAACATAGTTCTATTGCATTTTTTAAATTGGAAAATGTTAAAAGAATGACTCAGATAAATACGGGAGATCCCCTCACAAGAGCTAAGGGCACAGGGTATCCCTTACCTGCTCCCTTATATAGTTTGTATTCATTAAACTCAGTACAAGAGACAAAGTCCACTAGTCCTATAATGGCTGCCTGCAACATTTTCCTCATGTTGCAGGCAACCGATCAGAGCCCTCCTGTGGGAGCAAGTTAGCCCAAAGGGAAACTCTCTCTCAGCGTAGCCCTTGTGCCACAAGGCCATAGATTGCTGGGCCTTCCACCTGCTCCCAGAAAGAGGGGTAGGGAGCGTTGAGTGAAACAAATTAGAGCCAGCCCCTCCGTCTCATGTATAATGTGTCGGGCGACACCCCCATATGCTGCAGTCACTCAGCGGGAGTTGTATTACTTTGCAGCAGTGCCAGGGTGGTAAGAGTACAAAAAAGTGACAAGACAATTCGTGGAACAAAAATGTAAACTAACATATGGGAGAGTGGGAAACTAGTTAAAAATGAAAATTTAAGTTCAGAAAAGGTAAAAGATTGAGCCAAAACAGATGGATTGGATTGAGTGGAGCCTACAGAGCAGGAAGAAGAAGAAGATTGCTTGGTAGGAGCAAACTGAAGTAATCTAATCGGCTTATACAATGTGATGTGCCATTCCTGCTGTTTTTGATTCCAAAATGTGTCACAAGGCCATTTTTCTGATGCAACTTACACAAGTTGCATCACACATATGCATGCCTTCATTGGCTGCCTATAAAAAAGTGTGCGATTTTCAAACTTATTTGTCTGGTTTTTAAATCACTGCACGGGAGAGGACCATGTCATCTTAAAAATAAACTACAGCCTTATGTCCCGGTACGCCAGCTTAGATCCAGTGAACTACTACTGCTTTGCCCCAAATGTATCAATACAGCCAGATTTGGAGGCCATTCCTTCTCTTTCCTGGCTCCAAAGCACTGGAGTCAGTTAACCCTGCCCATCAGCTCTAATCCTTTTCAAGAAACTTCTGAAGCCATGGCTATTCCATCCTTAATCATTGTATAGAACTGTGAGTTGTTTCTGGCGGCTTCGGTGCCTAGAGGTCCACTCCAGGATGAGTCCTGCGCCTAACATGTAAAATAAACAAATCAGGGGCAGATTTATAAGGTCTGGCGCATCTCTGCAAATCAGCAGGGATGCGCCAGAACATTTGCGACCCGCAAAACCACCCATGCGCCACCACTGATGCGCCACATTTAGAATGTGGCGCGCCGTGGTACCTGGATGGGCAGATGCATGTCGCATTCCCAGCGGAAATGCGGCGCATTGCTGGAGTCGCGTCACAAGCGCGACATGGCTCCAGCAAGGCTCGGGGTGCCTTATGGCTAACATGCTGCGTCAATCCTTAGGCCTGCTTCAAGCAGGCGCAGGGTTTTGATGCAGCATGGCCGTAAAAGTGACTCTGAAATCTTGTAGATTTCACTGCGTCACTTTTACGAGGCGTACCTGCGAGGGAAGCCCACCCTGCGCTGGAACGCCCACATGAAACCTGATGCAGGTTTCATGTGGCGCAGGGGTTTACAACGTGACACATCTCCCTAGATGCATCACGTTGTAAATACGGCGCAAACATGGCGCATGATTTACGCCGCCGCTGCGTCACAGAAGTGACGCAACGGCGGCATAAATGTGCCGCAAGGGGCTTGTAAATCTGCCCCTAAATGCCTAATTTTGCAGTAAACCCACATAATTATGCTACTGAAAATTACGTGAATTGTGTACACGTTAATCAAACTGCCTGCGTCGACCGGAACTGAAGGAGGCACACTGAATTGTTAACAATGGGATTTATACTGATTGCTGGCCTGAGTGTCCTTGAAGCAACACTGTAAACGATGGCACCCGAAGGCATTTTTATAGAGCAAAATCAGCAGTGCTTGGGCCTGATGAAGAGTTGGTTGGTTAACTCCGACCTGTGTGCAAACCCGTTTATGCATAGATTGGAATTACAAGTTTGAAGTTATTTAACGCATTCGATAATTATCGGATGCTTTATTACTCAACCTTTGTTAAATTTCAGCAGGCCGAACCTGCAGAAATGTAATGGGCGAAAACCATACTGTATTTATCGTATCATATCGTGTAGATTTGGTGAGTTAAACACCAAGATTTTCATTTTATTCCCCATCAACTCGTAATACGTCTTCTTTAATGCACCTTATAAGCAAAGCAGCTAAACTCGTGAAAGAGGCCCCAGATGTTTGAAACCAGCAATATGGCCGTGGTGGTCTCTTCATGTTTGAAAATCAGGGGGCAGATTTATGTTTCCTGGCGCATCCCTGCAAATCAGCAGGCATGTGCCAGGAAAGATGCGTCACACAAGTTTACCCTTGTGCCACCACAGATGCGCCGCATTTACAATGCAGCGCATCATAGCGCAAGGATAAAAAGATGCGTGACGCATCTGATGGCATAAGGGCGGCGCATTGCTGGAGTCGTGTTGCAAGCACGACGCAACTCCAGCAATGCTCAGGGGCTGCCCATACCGAACATGCTGCGTCATGCCTTACTCCTGCTTCAAGCAGGCGCAGGGTTTTGACGCAGCAGCGTCGGAAAAGTGACTCAGTGAAAACTTGTAGATTTCACTGCGTCACTTTTCCGAGGCTTTTTCCGACGGAACGCCCACCCTGCATACATTAAACCTTACGCAGGTTTAATGTAGCGCAGGGCTTTACAACGTGACACATCTCCCTAGATGCGTCACGTTGTTATTAAGGCGCAACATGGCGCATGGTTTACGCCACCGCTGCGTCACAGAAGTGACGCAACGGCAGCGTAAATGTTTCGCAAGGGGCTTGTAAATCTGCCCCCTGGATTTCAATGTTCTATGCATAAAGTTTGTAAAT
This sequence comes from Triturus cristatus, assembly GCF_964204655.1. NCBI lineage: Eukaryota > Metazoa > Chordata > Amphibia > Caudata > Salamandridae > Triturus > Triturus cristatus. Next base: position 401,056,537 of record NC_140581.1, read on the forward strand.
ACGCAAACATCAGACTTCGCCAACTCCCAAATATTCTCAAGAGTTCCCTGGCATTTGCTTCCTACTGTTCATAAATACATAGGTTTAGAAATATTTTACACTGTATGTTTCCATTTGTGAATGTCAAAGCCTTTCATTAAGCAAGGCAACTTCTAATACAGCGTGATTGATACTTTATATATTTGGTTTTCTCTTCAGCGGTTGCACTTACCATTTGGGGGATCTAAAAATTGGAAAAGCTGTTTGTTTGATTTTAGCTCTAGCTTTTCAGTTCTCAGCACTATTGAACGATTTGGACAGCATTCGTTTCTTCTTGTATTTATAATACACCTCAATTGATTGCAGTGCCTGGCCGTCTTCGATGTCAAGCCATAACTCTGTCTTGTTTTCTGATAAATGTATTTCCCTGCATGCTTGCTGCTTCCACTGTCCTTGTGTATTTACATCGATGTCAGTCATTTGTCTTGCTGATCCGTCTTCACATTTTCGTCTGAAGGCGAACACATTTCTTACCTGATTCACGTCCTACCGAGCTTGTTAGTTCCAATGAGGATGTTGCTGATAGAGAATGTCTTATTCCCCAGTAATGAAGATCCACGCTTTTCATTGCTCTTGCCTTGAAATAACCTGCATTCTTGTCTCTACGTTCCTTGCTGTAATTGTGTGTGTGCTTACTGAAGCCCTGATGTGCATCTTTCAGCCATGCACGGGCAGATCTAATGACGATCTGAAGTGGGCCAGGCGCTCCCAAGGGAGCCCTCTGCTTCACCCGAGGCCCAGTCAAAGCCCAGTCACTAGTCAAACAGCCTCTGTTTTTAAGCTTCCTATTTCCTGTTTCATTGCTTCAGTTGCATGGTGACCTGAAACAGCAGAGCCTACCCAGAAAGGTACATTTACATGCGGAAATCTCCACACCTGTAGATGTCTATCTAAACCTATGTGTAGATGTCCTATGGATGGAATTTACCATTTATGCCTAGATGCAGACTTTAGAGGCACGCCCTCCTCGAATGAGTGGGAAGAGACTCCTATGGCTAAATTTATCCCTTGAATGACCAGTAAGAGACTCCTATGACTCCATTTATGACTAGGAGCGCACTTAGCAATTATCTGTCTGTTTGTGCCGATCGCTACCACCGAAGCAATAATCTCCTCATGGGAAGTAATAGGAAAATTTTGTGAAGGCAAAAACTAATTTAAAAATTATATACTTACATTAATTTTAAAATATATATATATAAAATATAAAAACATCCTTTTCTCTCTCCGCTTCACCTAAAAATATCCGATTAACAAGACACAATACACAAGCTCAAAAACATAAAATGCTATTTTATTTTGATTTTAAAAAGTGTTAAATATGAATTTTTTTTAATGAATACATTAAGTTAAATTCAGTTTTGATCCCAACGCCCAGTATCACTTGTACTGTATGTGTTATAAACTGTGTTGAAAAGTATGATTTATGTGAATATTGTTTTAGATTATTTTTTATTTACCCTTTCATTAAAATTAAATTGAATAGAAGTGTAACTCAATGCTAAAAAAGTAAATTATTCAAATAAAAATAAAAATATTTAATTTAAAGATATTCCAGCATTCGAAACAGTTAAAGATAAATGTAGTAAAATGTAAATCTATTTGTTAGTATTAATGTTATTCCATATCTCCATCACTCTCTGTGTAACTGTGTGTAGTACTACTGGTTGGCCATATGTGTGCTTAACTCACTCCAAGTATTGACTGGAGTACATTTAAGCCTGTTTTGTCAGTAGTACTGCATGCATTGATGTAGGTGTGTATTTTATGAACAGGAATTTTCTTAATCATTAGTAGGTGTTAGGTATTCCTAAACTTTGCCAGTAGTCCTCTTGGAAATCTCTATGAGGGGCAGGTTTCCAGGTGTTTAACTGTGAATGTCATTTGAAGTATCTTCAGGACTGCTTGCTCCCTACATGTATTTCTACATATTTTTTCCCTTTTTTTCTCCATGTGGACTTCTTTTCCTCATGCATCACATCTTTGCGTGACTTGTCCCATTTCACATCCTGAAAAATGAGTTAATCTGGCCTATGTCATGGATATTTCAAGGATGGGCAAGGGTCTGATCAGAGTTTGGAAATGCTCACAAATATATGAGTGTTAATATCTGTGAATGTGATGTCAACGTATGCCATGAAATATGCACACATAGCACCATCAATACCAGTAATTGCAATGTTAATGTATGCCATAAAATGTACACACATAGCAATATCAATATCAGTAAAAACAATGTTGATGTACGCTATGACAAATGTATGCATGATAATGAGAATGTTGGTAAATATGATATCAATGACCACCATGTTATATGACATGAAATAATGAACTTGTATCATTGCTGTTGAATTAATTAGAGATTACCTCTCTATCCACCTCCAGTTAGAGACACCTGGTCAGACAGGCCCTGCAACCGAAAACCAAGCATACCGACTGATAGGTCACAAGAGGGGTTAGACTTAGTCCGAAGACAAAAGTTCAAACAGGGAAATCCCTGATCAATCCCACAGAAAGGCAGTTACACCACAAACAGGTCCAAGGAGATTGGCCCCCATAAAACATATGGCCAAAGGTTCGCACTCCCAAAATACCACAAAAATCAGATGCCACATGTAGTTAGGAACACTCAGCCAATCAGAACACAGTGTGCACACCACATGCAGTTTTCACGTGCTCCCCATGCCGAACATCTGGACACATACACACTGGTCAACTAGTGCTCTCCATGCGGTCGAGAGCCATCTGTGTCCCCCTTATCAGATAGTTGTAAAGATAGTTGTATGTATGGTTCATGACGAGGCTCAGATTTACATGCTTTACAAAAATGTTTAATCGTTGTATTGTACCTGAAGAACTGTCTGTATGACTGGCCAAAACTTCTGTACATTGAGACTATTTTCATACACAACTCTGCTGATGCTTTCTCGGCCACTGGGTTTAATTAAACTGACCTCTTCCTGTTTTGCCAATGCCGTTTGTCTTTATATTTTTTCAAGGTAATTCATATCCGAGCAACATTTTGGTGAGCCAGCCAGGAGAGATTGGTTTCTCAAGCCCGACTGCTGTCATAAGACAAGGACCCCTGCCTGAACGGATTCACATCTGTGCAACAAGACCAGTGAGCAGACGCAATAATTGAATAAAAAGTCTGCTGAATCCATGGGGCGGAGGTCTGTCTTGAGGACGCTATCAAAGGGTAGGAGACTACATTTGATACTTACTACCAACATGTGAAAAACTAGGACAAGCATGTAAATCACTTATTCCCTAGTCAGCACACTAGAGAAGGTGAAGGCAGTTTACAGTTTAGTTTGCTTTGACTGCTGACCATTACACAGAATGTATGCATAGCCCCTGGGTGTGATATAGGGCCACTTATTTATTTCTGCTTGGGTCTCTAAGCGTTACACACATGGTCTTATTTATTTCGCTTGGACCGGTGAGCATTACACAGATGGTATACATAGGCCCTTTGGATATACAGTCACCACCTTGATCTTATTTTTCAGTTAAAGTAATTTTCATAGGGACTGTTGTTTTCTTAACACTGGCAGTGTCTGAAAGAAGTGAAGAGGTGTGGTTTTTCGCTTGGACCGCTGAGCATTTCACAGATGGTCCGCATAAGCTCTGGGTGTGATATAGGGTGTGATTCGGACATAAGGGACAAATTCAGACCTTGGTGAATAGGGTGTAGATTGTGGAGGGCTGATAATCATCAGGTTGTTCCCTTTTCTCCACGCAAGTTTTTGCTATTTTTGTCCACAAGCCATTTCTGACAGACTACCGGGCTCACTTAGCTTTGTGTATCAGACAGAGTATCCCCTCTGCTCAGGCAGTAGCCACAAGAAAATGGCTAATATTTATTGACACGTTAATAATTTTTCTGGTAATTATTTTATCTTCTAATTTTTTTAAAGCTTTTCCATTCATGCATTGTTGATTTTGAGGTGCAGTTAGATTTTGAAATTGTATTTTATGTTTAAATGTTATGTCCTGTTAGTGAATTTATGCGTTTATGAAATACCCATATGTTCCCCCAAATCAGAGTTCCATATCTGCAATTTTGCTGCTTATAGTCAACTCATACTATTCTGAACTAACCATTGCACTTCCTTACAGGTTGTTAATATTTCATTTCATTGTCTTTGTCAATTGTTAGGTGTTATTGTGATGCATCGGTTTTCACCTAGAGCTCATAACCAGCAGATTATCGTTGGTACAACCCGGTGTACCCAGTTTCCCGACTAGTAGAATATGTAGTAATTAAAACTCAAGAAAGTCAAAAGTTTATAAAATCCTTAACAGGTCTCCTAATCCATCGTGGAGACACCACTAGACCACCTGCAAGCTATGTTCCCCACACAGTTTAGGAAGTTAGAGAAAAACTGCAGTATGGCATGCCCATACCAAGGCATATGCATTTCTGGAGGAAGATACCACCATTGTAGGGGAAGATAGGGGTCCCAGCTCTAGAAGGTTTGACACTGAGGGGGGAGCCATAGGATATGTTCCCCCAGGATATGCTCAGGCTGCGGAGGAAGCATCAGGGTGTGTGCTTGAGGTCAAAACACTTCAAAGAAAAACAGCACGAAAAACTGAGCAAAGAAGGTAGCCCAGGTCGGAGTTAGAGAAGAGGCACAAGTTGAGAATAGAGTGAGAAAGAGCTTTTGCCTGGAAAGCCCAACTGGAAGGGAGAACAATGCACCCTCCCCCGGAGGAAGCCAGAGCTAAGTCTTGGGCTCCACTTGAAGATGAGCCTGGGGAAGACTCAGAAGAGAGGCCCCTAACAAAAATCCACATGGTCATTGGGGTAGGCGAGGGGCAGACCAAGAAATAAGAAATTATAATAGCATAACTGAAACAAAATTAATACATAGGAGGAGTAGAATGGCACCTTTACATCTGCATGACGATGGCACAGCTGCCATTCCCCCCGAACCTGCTGGTCAGGCAAAGTGACCCCTAGAGAGGCAGTGTCCAGAGAAGAAGGTGAGGCCTTCGTGTGAACATTTTGCTACTGTATCAAAAAGAAGGGCCAGTATGATCGACCTTGGCCAGAGGGAGGGAGCCTTTAAAACCGAGGAAATGCCAATCACGGAAGACCGCATCTGAATTGGAATTTTTCCTGCCTGCATTCATGAATGTTTGAAATGATGGGAGTGCTACGTTGGGTAGAAACAGATGGAGCCCTTCCACACCAAAATATGTCCACTGCTACAGAAGGGTGTGTCATGGACCATCTATGTGCCATTGGCACAGATGGACGAAGAAAGGCTCAGGAACAAACTGCCCCCATTGATGGATAGGGCAGGAAAGTGGATCTCTGTGGGAATTAGCCATAGGTGACATCAAAACTCTGCTCAGCATCCTCATTGGGGAGCAGACCAACACAGTGTTTTCCTTAGCCTGCAATCCCGCAATCCCATTGATCAACACCGAGTATGACTGGGCCACATTCAACTAATTCAGACCCCTGATACGGAGGGCCTTGGGGGAGGTATTCCCTGACTGCCCAGACAAAGGATTGAGGCTGAAAGCATTAATCCTGGAGAGACCATGACTGATTTCCTAGAGAGAATTAGGGAACAATAGGGACAAGAGGAAGGATAGTCCCGGACCAACAGCGGTCCCCACGTTGTATTCTTCTCCAACATCTGCAAAAATGGACTGCCCACTGAGATACAGACTGGACTAAATGGCATAGCAGGGCTATACATCAAACCTTGGCAAGCAATACGGGCCCACATATGGCATTATTACCAGAAAAAACAGGAGAATGACAGTGAAGCATATGGGCAAGCCCAAAGAGACACCGCCAAATTGGTCCAACAAAAAGAGAAAAAAACGGCCTTTGAGTAGGTCACGTTGGCCATAAACATACAAATAGCTCCAGTCTTGAAGGGAGCTCCGCCTCTGGAACTCAGGGGGTATCCACCCTGTACTAGAGGTAGAGGTGATGGAGGATCACGTTTTACCATCTGATTACCAGAAAAAGCATTTTTATCGACCTTGGCAGCATGAAGGTCTCTATATAGGCCCCACTAACCATAACCTGGAGATGTGCTACTTTGGCCATTTTTATGTCACACAATCACTGGTGACGTAGTAACTCACACCTCCCCTGACACATCTACCAGGGTCCCCCAGTTCTCACCCTTCCTAAATATAAAAATCTACTAGACCTCACTTATCACAAATATGACTCTCTCTGTACCCAACACTGCAAGGTAGCTTGGGCAACCACGTACAGTACAGTAACTTTCCACAACACACTTGCATGACACTCACACATGCACGTACACAAGACCAGCTGGAACCAGTTGGTACATCTTGCTACATTATTATTTTCGAAACATTACTTGGCCAAGAAAAACCACAGCCGCAGCTTTGCGAAAGGAGCACCTGTCTTAAGTTCCGCTGTTGCATATTTTTAGAGACATGTACAAGACAAGATGTTCTTTGTTTTCAACCACCTGACCAGACCCGTGTCCTAAGACATGTGGTCAGGCCACCTGTGTTAGAAAGTGCGTCAGAAGAGTGTCATGGTTCTGCATTTTCAGGTATATCAGATCCAGCACCTCAATTAAAAGCCAGAACTCTGCTGCTGTGTCCATCACATGCGTGGGTTCTCCGTCCGGCCGTCTATCTGATTTGGGACTTCAAAGCCTCTCTCAGGTGGTACATCCCAATCTAGATAACCTTTTTGCCTTTTTAATCTTTGATTATTCTCGGTATCTTCCATCCACACCCAATTCCTTGCATTTAGGGTCTCTTGAAATGTTAATCTTGCATGTCTAGTTCTCTTTAGAAAAGCTTGCCTCTAGGCGCTATATTTTCATAAGAATGTATTCGGTGTCTTTTGAATCTCTCACTGATTTCAATTATGCCATTTTGCAGATCCTAATTCCAGCCAGGTTTCTGGACTTCTGAGCATTATAATAATCATGTGGTTTATCCCTGACGGAGTGAAGTCAGGTTTCTTAATGGCTTTGCATAGAAAATGAATTGATATGCATTTATTGATGTTGTTGACTTATTGAATAAAAGTGCCACTCCAACCCGATTATTCGTCATCTTACATCTTTCTTCCTTGTTCCTCAGTGAAGGGTTGCGTCGGTGGCCTGTGTCCACAGGTAAGGTGACCACACCCTAAAGGGCATCATATATCTCCCTTTATCAGCTGGCGACCACAACGTTCATCGTACCACGATTGATCTTGCCTGCGGTGGATCTGAAGCTCTCCCACGAGCTGCCTCTGAGAGTCCCGCCTCCACCCATTGCAGACCACGGGTAAGCCAAGGATTTTTTGTTTTTCCCTTGAATTTCCTTGGTCTTTGCTACATGGGTGTGTGGCAGACTCTTTTGAGCTGTCTCTGACTGAGCTCCTGACCCCCTGTGGCAGTCTCTCTTGTCACGTTTAAAAACACTCTCTCTCTCTTTCTTTGTGTGGTCACGATTTGTCCTTTTTTCTTCGTACTTGTGTTCTGAGGCTTCAGATTTTGTGGGTTTTATGGTTACCCTCCGGTACAAGTCCGGGGATGATTACTGATTGTATTGCTTTACCTCCGGCCAGTCCGGGGATGGTTAGCCTCCGGTTCCACTCCGGTTATGATTATTGATTTTATTGGTTTACCTCCGGCCAGTCCGGGGATGGTTAGCCTCCGGTTCATGCCCGGGGATGTTTATTGATTGTATTGGTTTACCTCCGGCCAGTCCGGGGATGATTATTGAGGTTATTGGTTTCCCTCCGGTTCAAGTCCGGTACCTACTGCCTGAGCGGCCCCACATGGCAGAGGGCCGCTCTATCGGGGGTGCCTGTCTTGCCCGTGACCTCTGGTCAGCCTGAGGGTGTGTACCCTAGGTTGAAGGATCAGTGGTAGTTTGGAACTACACTGAGAGGGAGAGTGGAGAATGGCTTGTATGCCAGGGGTTACTACTCCCCACTCTGGGTTTGGCAAGGACCAGTGGTATCTGGGTGGCCTCGGGGCCCGTCTAAAACAATTATGGCCATCGTGGGAGCAGGCTGGCTCCTAAAACAAAATCATGTCCTAAAAAGAACTGGCCCCCACGTCGGAGCGATACGCTCGGCAAATCAATGTGCCCCCATCGTTGCAGCTGACCCCTGCAAAGTGGGGCAGCTGGAGACCATGGCACGGGCCCCTCTGGGCTCCCTTGTGCCCAAAACACACTTTAATCCAAGCACTGGAGCAGCTGACTCCCAAACCGACAGGCACCCCCGATAGAGCGGCCCTCTGCCATGTGGGGCCGCTCAGGCAGTAGGTACCGGCACTGGTGCCTCGGTCCCCTCTTCCCCTTCACTCGGGGCTCGGGCTTCCCCCTCGTGGCATGCACTGGAGAGCCCCCGCTCCTCGGGGACTCTCGTGCTCTCAGTGCATGGCGGGGGCAGCCTCTTCCTCACATCAGCCGCGATCCCTTCTCACTCGTGGGGCTTCTCTTCCCTCCCGGAAGCCCCGCCCACAGGGACGCAGCCTCTCCTGCCTTCCGGGTCGCGTTGGGCAGCGGCCCTGAAGAGATTTCATTGCGGCTCAGGCCGCAGCGGTGATTTTGACAACAGGCAAATCGCTGGGTGGGCACCCGCAATGTAAAAGAAATAAACGGGGTGGCCACCCGCAAAGTAAATAAAGAAATTTAGAAAAGGTGGCCAGGATGCGGGGTGGGCACCCGCCGCTTCTCCTTTAGAGTCACCACGGCACGGCATCAGAGCGGGGTGGGCACCCGCGCTAGACGGTCAATAAGCGGGGTGGGCTCCCGCGATTAAGATACAACAGTAGGCGGCCATGCGGGGTGGGCACCCGCAAAAGGACACGATGCGGGGGAATCCCTATGCTGGGGATTCCCTCCAAGGAGATCGCAGCCCAGCGCTGTCAAGGCCCACATGTTCCTCTTTCTTGGGAGGAAAGATAGCGCTTCCCAGGTGCTAGGGTTAAGTTCCTTGGGGAAAAGAAATGGAGCACCAAGCTCCCAGCAAACAAGTCCTCCAGCATCCAGGGTATCCAGGGGCTGAGCAGGGCCCAGGGAGGTCAGCCTTCCCCTGGGCCCCAGCAGCAGCACGCCCCTGGTAGATTCAAGTAAGAACACAAGAACATTTTCATGGGGTCACAGCCCCTCTTTTATACACCAAATCCTTTGTTTCCAAAGGTGCAGGGAAGGGGCGGACTAGATGCAACTGGTTCCTGAGCACTTTGTTTTGCTCAGCCCCTCTCCCTATTCACAGGACAGGCCAGGGACATCAGACGCACCACAGGGGGTGGAGCCAGCATTGTGTGGGGAAAGCCCAGCCCTATTCAGGTCCCAGGTGTACTCCTCCCTGCCATCAACATGCAGATCTCCCCACCCACCACCGGGGCAGACCCATCCTGACTCCTGGAGACAGACACACCAGCCAATCACAAGCAAGACAGTCACTGCACATTTATGTCAGCGTCTAGAAGTGGCACTTCTACACTAGACACAGTAACGCCGCACACATCATCGCGCAGCATTTAATCTCACAAGTTCGCACATACCAAACTCAACCCTGCACTCCTCTCACATCAGGACTTACCATGGACACACACATTCCCCATGCATTCCTATGGGAGGGCAGGTCAGTCTCAGTCAATGTAACACAGAGTGCACACACTTTACACTGGGACACAGTGTTAAAGTGCCTAGGGGTCTAAAACCACTAGCACTCCATAGGGAAAAAGCTAAGATAATCGCAAAAAGTTTAGGGGTGAACCTGCCAGAAGGGCCAAGTCCAACACAACCCCCTTCCAGCCAAAACGCAGGGCAGACCAATCACCACCGTGATGGTCTTCCCTGCTTGGGGCGATAGAACACGGACGCAGGCTTGCACTGCAGGGACACCCTCCGGTTCTACGCCATTCTGAATCAATGTGGTTCCATCTGAAAAAAAACAACCGAAAAAAACCTCAGGCCCAACTAGGCTACCCCACTGGTACTACCTAGTTCTCCACGGCCAGGACAAGGCCCTAGGCCACCCAGATACCACTGGTCCTTGCCAAACCCAGAGTGGGGAGTAGTAACCCCTGGCATACAAGCCATTCTCCACTCTCCCTCTCAGTGTAGTTCCAAACTACCACTGATCCTTCAACCTAGGGTACACACCCTCAGGCTGACCAGAGGTCACGGGCAAGAATGCCCCACCCTACCTCTACTTCTGGGGTTCCGCACCCTCCCAGGGAAGCACCCACCAGAACACAACTCTCCCACCAGTTCAGGACCTCTCTCCACCAACTGGTCTACCACCTGGGATCCACGGGGTCAGAGGCGAGGACTCCCTCCCTCTGCACCCCCTTCCACTGTAGAGCAGGGTCTCTTCACTTAAGATGAGACCCACCTGCCCTCAGAACTACAGCTGCCCTTATGTCCAGATCCGGAAACACCGACTACTGGCTCCCCAACCGAGGGACGTACCCTTTGGTCAGATGCCTGGCGAACCAGGACTTAATGAGGGTGACACATAACTAATGGGTCAGGTGACAGTCTGCCTGGCGCTGATCTCACTACCTCCTGTCCATCTGACAGGGCGTGCAGCCCCCCCAGGACAGAAGTGGCGACACCACGGTCACTCAGTGGCGACTCAGCCCTCCCGGCTGGTCCCTGACCTACTGGTTCCCACTGGGGAATCCCTCCCCCTCTCACCCCCCCCTCTGGACTTCCGCACCCTCCCAGCTGGAGCGGTACCGCCAGACACCAGGACTGCTGGAGCTCTGATTACAGACACTCCACGTCCTCTAGACACTGGGAGATCCTCCTCAAATGACCTATTGGTACAGCCTAGGCCCCCGACCTGATGTTCCCTAAAGAAACCGTCCAGGCCCTGAGACTGGGTTTCGGGCACCTGGAGACACGCAGTCCCACCCACTCCTTCTCCGCAGAGTCAGGACGTGAGCCCCTACACCGAGACCTAGCTGGGCTACTCTGAACCTCTTCCTACCATGTTGAGCTGGAAGACACCTCAGCCACTCCTTTTGGAATCACTCCCCAATGCAAGTTCCCAATCCCAGAGAACTCACACCCAATCAACTAGCAAGCTCCTTATTTCAGAGAACTCACACCAAAGTATTCAGCAAGCTCCTTATTTCAGAGAACTCACACCATTCATCCACACACACACCCCCCCAGACTAGTAAGACAGTTTCTACCGCCCCTGATTTCTCAACCTGACCACCACGTGACACAGGTACTATTACTCCGGGAACTGGGAATGGGACGTTCACATTCATCCAGCGTATTACACATTCATCCCCACCCCTCCCAAGACTGGTAAGACAGTTTCTACCACCCCTGATTTCTCAACCTGACCACCACGTGACACAGGTACCACTACCCCGGGAACTGGGAATGGGAATACATGCACTGGACACACATCTGCTGCCACCACTGGATCCCACCCTTACTGGTGAATCCAGAAACACATTTCCACAGAAATGACACTTAAAAACAAACTTAGAACAATAATCATTTTCCATGTGACTATCTAAATGCAGAGTTTTGTAGTGCAGCCAGCCGTCGCTGTGGTACTGTGCAAATGCAAGTCCTAATCCCACCGCTGATCACCAATGTTAGGGTGGCAGCGGCTGCCGGTTCTAACAACTGCACTATCCAATTTGTGCACGACACTCCTCAGGTTGTCCACAATATCACTCTTAGCGAATTCACCCCCCTTACTGACGACCTCAGGAACATATTATCTGACGCTTGGGCGATTTTAGGGGTCACCTTCACCCAAAACACCCAAGTTCACATCTCTGCCACTTCCCTGACAGACCTATCTGATGCCCTCCCAGATATATCTCTCACCCCGCCATCGCCAGACACGGTTTGCCCCCACCTACTTTACTCTGACGAACACTCCAATTCCTCCACCCTGTCTGTTCCTCATTTACCTTCTTTTGAACACCCAGGTTACCCTGCCCATTCTGCTCCCTCCCCTATTTTTGTTACCGACGGGGAATCCTCATTGGATTCCACACAGTCAGTGGCTTCATCTGAGACAGCCTCTCTCCCAAACCTTGAAGTTCCCAAGTCCCCCACGCCTTCCGCCTCTTATTCCTTTTCTGTACACCCACAGTCTCAGAACGACACAGCACCCCTTTTGAGAGCACTGTTGCGTGATTATTTACAAGACTCCGCAGATTCCGTCTCCCTGCCTGATCTTGCACGCCCAGCCAATTGCTCCAACTACATTTTTGGGAATGAATAGTTATCCCCACAACAATATCACGATATACCTGATCAACAATAACGTTGTGGGTCTCTGTGACGGTCACCCGTCTTGTTTCCTTCACGTGACACCCCTCACTAGCACGGTTCTTCTCACAATATTTCAGGCACTCCGCATTGACTACAGTCATAACAGGCAGATCACGCTATCTATCGCACCAGCATTTTTACACCCCCTTGAGTCATCAACGAGCACCTTGAAACACAAACCAAAATAGTATTTCCTGCTGTTCTGCTATATATACATTCTGCATGACCTACCCTTCACCGCCACAAAATCCCATGCAGGCACTTCATGCAATATATGAGAAAAGAATATTGGGCACTGCGGTGCACAAAACACCAGATTGGATCTACATACGCATCCGCCTACTATCCCCAGGCTTAGAAATACCCACCAACTTTACTTCCTCCTGGCCACGAAACCCATTACAGAGTAAAATTATTATCGCCCTTGCCCACCACAATCTTGAATTCCCTGACCTTTCCCCTGAGGGAATATACAGGGGACCTGAGGAACTGGATTTAAGACTACTACTCACCATCATTATTCTTCATGAGATAGGAGATGAACTTATAAGAGATCGATATCCCAACTTCCCCCACATTTAGGGTAGAAATACATAGACAGGTCGAGCCCACCCCTCCGTGCAAGCACTAGTATTTTAGACTCACAGTGCACTACATACATACCAGTGTCCCTATGAATAGAATACTCAGTTCTACTGTATATAAGACAACCGCTGGCTTTCACATATACTTCATTTTATGACTTGAAAATTGGGAAGGCCCAGTAATTTTGTCAAGCTTTTGGCCCAGAAACCCGCTCCATTCTAAAATAGCTGACGCCTGCTTTGGTGGCCAGCTCCTTTTCCCTGGGTGCACTCCTATCCAGAATATTGAATTACAAAACGGTATATATGACAGTGTAATTGAGGGCGTAGAAGGGGAACTCGTATCTGATCTTTACGGAGGCGTAGGCAGAGACACCACCCCCAGTAAAATACTTATCTTGCCTTTACACATTTAGAGATCTCATTATGGCGACACCTCTCCAGCACGTCCTGAAAACATTCGGTGGCCAAGAACAGCGCATACTCAAACATTGTAGGGAACTTCATAAACTCACGAAAAACATGAATCACCGATGGCCCTCAGAGGGTAGTTTTGATAAAACGACCTTAGATCATGCCACTACCTTCCTAGACACCAAATACTCTGGCACCAAGTTGCAGAAAAGGAAGGCTACCTTAGATCTCTGGCGTATCTTTAAAGATAATGCACTAGATCACACAGCTGCATTGGCTCCCCCACCATATCAGGCCAGCGATATGAACCCTGTAATAAAGTCCACCTCAAGTGAGGAACCAGATCTACATTCTACCACAAATAATTTACCAGCAGTTGGATACAGCCAACTCCCAGAGGGTCTTTTTACCCTATCAGATTCCTCTGCACCCACTGCCGAATGCAGTACAGACCGCCCGGCACCACCCGACACTAGCACCAATCCAACAATACCTCCCACATTGCCAGCCTCTGCCGTTCCCATGCCTGCACCACACGCCATTGGTAGCAGCCAACTATACAGGCCACAGTGCCAGGATTACCTGGACAGATAGATGGCCAATTTACGCTAAAAATTCACTCCCACTTCCATGAATGCCCCATTAGGTGAGGATGAAAGCGAAGACTCAGACGCTGACTCTCACACATCATCTCACCGCTCACATGCATCATCATCTCACCGTTCACCTGCTTCATCTCACTATTTGCTCCCTGACCTCAGCGCAAGAACCCCACGGCTCCAGGGGCGTGAGGTCGCCCCTCAAGACCAGTTACCATTCTTTAGTACAAACACCGATACCTCCCTGATCACATTCTCCAATATCCCCCAAGAGTATAGGGATAGGGAACAGCAGGCCCGCCCGGCGGCTACCTCAATACACTATGACAATTGGAGAACAACTGCAGAAATAAGCAAAAGTCTGGAGCATAGCCCGAATGAAAAGATCCCTACAGACAGACTCAATGGAGCAACCTCACCCAGTCCCCCACCCGGGGAGGTCTTCCGCTCACTCCGATGCACGTCACTGAAGCTGGAGCGAATGAATAACCATATAACTGACACCCTCAGGAGAGTGGGCCTTGGACCTTCAAGCGGACAAGCAGCAGTACATACCCCATCCCCACCCACATTACACGCAGAACTCTTTAGAGACACGGAGGAAAATGGAGGACTGTGCCACAATGGACATTCACCTTTCCCCGAGCCAGCTACACCGAGACCAACACGTGCAACTGCCTCAACAGCTCAGGTTCACTTCGCACAACAAGGGACACCCCCACCAAGCATTGCCACGGTGGATCTATTTGATCCACTACTTCCTGCATTATGGGCCCACACAACGACGAACGCATTCCCCCACCACGCCAGGAATTTCGAAATTCAGGTGATACAGGGGGAAGGAGAAAGCCTAGGACGACAGAATTAGAGAGCCTTAGGGTATTGGGGACGCAGGGACATCCAGATGACATCATGTATGATGTCTCTGGCTCTGCTTCCATGCGCAACACCAGAGCTAGGCAGCGTACCAGCATGTTTCTCAGCAGACCTAACGCCCAACGAGATAGTGATACTAGGGGAAGGTTCAGATTATGATGTTAACCCCTTCACAGACGATTTGGCAGGCTGGACAGAATCCTTGGCCCCGCAGATGCTCCCATGGCCAAGAGAAGGGTCCTTCGAGCCCCAGCATATGGCAACAGCTGTAGAATGCATCCTACAGGGTACAGGAGATGAGGATTGGGACTATGGATACATGAGGGCCAGTCTTAAGATTTGGCAGAAATGCGCCAGACAACATGACCTCACACGGCCCAAGGCACTAGACACAGGGGTGAAACACCAGATGCCACTCTTGTACAAAAAAGCCAGTGACCCACCTGTCTATATGTCATGGTCCTATGCGGCCAAGGAAAACCTCAAGAAGCAACTCACCCCCCTCGCGGAGGGTGCTGGCAAATGGATAGCTGCCCTAGAAAGGAGCACTACGGGTAACATCCTAGCGATAGGTGATATGAAAAGTTTGCTCGTCTCAATTATGGGAGGGGAAGCGGAGGACATCTTCAAAAGTATCAGTCATGGTGCAATAACTATGAATAACACAGAGTATGATGGGGAATCATTCAATAAAATAAGACCAGCCGTCTGGGCCAAATTACGAATTAAGTTCCCGGATGTTCCTGATATTGGGTCCCTCATGTCACTGACAATGCAAGCGAACGAGGATCCAATTAATTTTATCTCTAGAATGAAGGAAAAATGGCATCAGGAGTTAGGAGACAAATGGAATGCAACCCTAGACACCGTCATGTTAGCTGCACCTGTCAGTCAGATGATAGCAGTCACCACATTTCCACAGGCTGCTCAGAACGCACTCACCGCCAACACACAGCCTACCCCGCAACTAATGCAGCAGCAGCCGCCCATGCAATATGTGCAGACGCCGCCACAGCCTCCTACCGTACAATATGTCCAGACACAACCACAGCCTGTCATGCAGTACATAAAGCCGCAGCCCCCAGTACAATACATAGCAGCACAACTTGCCTATAGTAGTGACCAACAACAGTATTACAACAATAATAGGAATACTGCCAACAGAAACGTAGGCATGCAGGGAAGATGTAATGGAATGGGACAGCAAAGAGTCCCATTGCAGCCAGGGCAGCACACTTGTTTTTATTGCCATAAGGTGGGCCACAAACAGAGAGAATGCCGTACTAGACTCTGAGACCAAGGCCAGCAGTCTATGGGTTCCACCGAACAAGCACCACCACGGTCCCAGCCACAGCAAATGTATCCACAGCAACCCCAGATGCTGTATGCGTACGCCCAACCTGCCCCACAGCAAGTTCAGTTCCACGCACCTGTCATTGCTCAAGCCAAACAGTCGCCCCCACAGATGCAAGCTCCTATGCAGCCACTTCAGCAGACACCCGCATACCAAGTGATACCCCAAGCACAAAATGCGCCACCCCAAGGTGGTGTGGCGGTTGCCTCCACGAATCCGTTCACGCAAGGCACCATCCAGCAATACCATGCAGGAGGATATACTAGCTAGGACATCCCACAGACAACTCTTGTGTGCCCGGTTTTATCATGCACCATGAGCAGTGAAGACGACCCCACCGTCCTGGTCACGATAAACAATAAAACATATAGCTTTCTTATTGACACAGGCGCTACGTACTCTTGTATCACAGGCGGACATCTGCCCATTTCAGATAAGGTAGCGGACACAGAGGGATTCTCTGGGGCAATAGCAAGGGTCCCGTTCACCAAGCCAGTACCCATACATATAGGAGACCGTGTGCTGGAACAGCGGCTGCTCTATTCACCACACTCTCCAGTTAATCTTTTAGGGAGCGACCTCATGGCAAAATTGAACATGACCATTCACTTCCATGAGAACGGAACAATGATTTGCTCTATACCAGGCACACCCTTGGCAAGGATGATGGCACTCACTGTTGATACCTCCTTGAGGGATCAAATACGAGCTCGCCCTATGGATGAGCAAACGTTCTCCACTGCGGTACACATCATTGTAGCTAACACACCAGAACTGCACAACTGCACTGTCCAGCTCCCAAAAGAGTTCCTCTTTCGTCCACAGTCCCAGGATTCCCAGATTCCAGACAAGAACATGATCTTAGGCATAAATGCTCTTGAAATAACACCTACACACGGGGCATTCCTAGCAGGTGACGACAATATGTGCACCTGGGCCTGTGTCATTTTTATTGAGCCTGGACAATTGGTAAGAAGTATTTCAGATGACCAACACTTTGGCGATCCTGATGAGTATTCCAAAACAGAGATCATTTACATGAATGAGGTACTCCTCTCAGTGACAATGGAAAAGAAAACACCCACTCCCACACTAAAATATGACTCCGTGCGTGAGGCAGATTTAGCCCAAGTCCCGCTACAATTGTGGACCACCGGCCCTAATGATGTGGGCCTCATCCACTCTGCCACCCCATTTAGAATAACACTGAAACCAGGCGCAATATTACCCCGAATAAAACAGTATCCACTATCTAAAGAAGCAGAGGAGGGTATTGCCCCCACCATTCAGGCCTTGCTGGATCAGGGAGTCATATACCCCTGTACCTCGTCCTGTAACACCTGTCTTTTTCCGGTCCGCAAGTCTAAGACCAATCAATGGCGTCTAGTACATGACCTGCGTCCAGTCAACAACATAGTGATACCAGAGTTTCCCATTGTCCCAGACCCTTCTGTCATCCTTACAAACGTTCCCCCAGAAGCACAGTACTTTTCCGTGATAGACCTGAAAAATGCTTTTTTTAGCCTCCCCCTTCATCCAGACAGTCAATACCTATTGGCCTTCACGTTCAGGGGGGTGCAGATGACATATACAAGGTTAGCCCAGGGGTACTGTGAGTCCCTTAGCATCTTTAACAAAGTTGTCAAAGAAGATTTATCAAATTTCCAATGTGACAGCACTTTGCTACAATATGTCGACAACATTTTGCTCTGCAGCACCACAGAACAACAATGCAGGAAAGACACCACTTCTCTGATTACTACACCAGCACACAGAGGTTACAAAGTGGACAAAAACAAACTTCAGTACTGCCAAACAGAGGTACACTATCTAGGCCAATTACTATCAGCCTCTGGGAGACGAGTCACGCCGGATAGAGTTGAGGCCATAAAAAGTACCCCAGAGCCCCAAACTGTAAAAGACATGCAGAAATTCCTTGGTCTAGTCAATTATGTCCGTCAGTGGATCTTTGATTTCTCCACGATAACTGCCCCTCTGCTAAAAGCAGTTAAAGCAGCCAAAGACAGACATAACAAAATAGACTGGACACCTGGTATGTCAGCATCATTCAAACAGTTAAAAGATGAAATGACAAACACCCCAGTGTTAGGCTCACCTGACTACACAAAATAATTCTACCTGTTCACTCTCTGCAATGGTCAGGTCATGACTGCTGTACTTACGCAAAAATACCCCATGGGCAATAAGCCCATCGCCTACTTCAGTGGCATGCTAGATTCAGTCATGAGAGGTCATTACCCCTGCGAATAAGCTCTCGCCGCTGCAGCATTTGCTGTAGAGAAAAGCACCCCCATTGTCATGGGGTCCCCGTTGACACTGTACACTGAACACACCGTCTTTGCTTTAATTCAGAAAGCCAAGACAACATTAACAACACAAAGAGTGTCAGGGTACGAAGTCATACTGTCATTACCCTCTCTGAAAGTTGTCAAATGTCACACAGTCAATCCTGCAACGTTCTTTGCCCATCCCATTGCAGCCCCAGACGATGACACCCATGACTGTGTCACATACTCTCCAGATGAGTCAGGGGCAGCAAAAGAGGACCCCTTACCAGACAGCACTGTATATTTTGTTGATGGGTCCTCCACCATTGATCAGGAGACAGGGATCAGGTACACAGGAGCCGCAGTGGTTAGGGCACAACAACACGAGTCCTCTGATTCCCTAGACATTGTACAGCAAATTTCATTGCCTCCACATTACTCAGCCCAAGCTGCTGAGCCAGTGGCACTAATTGCCGCGTTGAACCACGGGGCTGACGACCGCATCACCATTTACTCAGACTCTGCATATGTCACAACAACAACACACTCGAGCATCTTGCGCTGGAAAAGGCGCGGATTTCTTAAATCAGATGGAACGCCTGTATGTCACAAAGAATTGTTGGAAGAATTAATTGAGGCCCTCACACTCCCAACTGAGGTAGCAGTTGTCAAATGTGCAGTGCACACTAATGGACAAGATTTTGTCTCCAGAGGTAATGCGCTGGCAGACTGGGCAGCCAAAGCTGCCGCCAGAAGCCCCCTACCGGCGATTGAGCCGGATTCTCAAAACATTCCTATTCTACTTGCCCAAGCAGTAGCTTCAGCAGAGCAGACAGATGAATGAATAACTCCAGCAGAACAGGCAAACACGCATGAAGATAGTGTAGCTCCAGAACGGCACACAGACATAAATAATGAAACTTTTGACACAGATACTCCCTACCCTATTGACAACACGCAACAATATGATCACATTGCCCAACTGCATCTCAGAGAAATACAAGAAAGTGCACCACATCAAGAGAAAGAGCTATCGAAGAAGAGGGGAGTACAGCAGGACCCTGCTGTTTTCATTTACAGACAGACCATGTCTGGGAAGCCTGTCATGCCGCAAGCCTTACTGCAAGTGGCACTAGACCAACTACACCTTACCACACATATCTCCCGAGATAACATGTCCACAACTTTACAAATAGACTGGTTCATCCCCAATGCTCACGAACTAATACAACTCTTTGGTAACAAATGCCTCATCTGCCAACAATATTCACCAAACCCAACTCTCAAAACAGTCGCTTCCACCATCCCCAAACCCTCTGGCCCCTTCAAGGAACTCCACCTCGACTATGTCGATATGATCGACCGATGTCAAAATTACCGATATATCATTATGGTATTATGCCCCTTCTCGCGCTGGATCCACTGCGATGCCACAGCAGCAGCCACATACTTACTCCGCGACGTCATTTCTCGCTGGGGAATCCCTGACGCCATCATGACAGATAACGGAACACATTTTTCAAACGCCATCTTTTCCTCCCTGACCACAATGCTAGGCATCAGACATAAGCTGACATTGGCCTGCTCAAAAACAAAATAAGTATAATAAGCGCCACCATCGGCAAAAAATGGCCACTTGCCCTCTTCTCACTAAGAAATTCTCCAAGTTCGGATCACCACCTCACACCCCACCAGCTTGTCACTGGACGATCCATAAATGTAACTGTCCCTTCCACCAGGCCCAAAACTGATAGCGAGTCATCCTCTGAGATTGTTAAAGCAGAGCTCTATGATTTCTTGTGCACACTAACCCGCGCTGCACAGTTCCTTTCTGCCCAGGTATCCAAGAGGAAAGACAAGGGCCCCACCGATCCTGAGCTCCCTCCGATTCGTCCTGGGACCCTGATCTTCATCCGAAAGCACGTTAGGCGCTGGAAAGATCCCAAATTCGAAGGTCCTTTCGAGGTGACAGACTCTTCTCCAACCGCCGTCCGGATAGCTGAGCGCAATGCATGGATACACAGGAAGGACGTCCGCCTCGATCCTGCACCTTCGCAGCAGCAAACAATGGACTGAAAGAGGAAAGCGACATAAGCATGGTCCCCCTGAATGAGAACAGTGGCTTCCCTTCCACTGATGATGAAGACGAATAAGACACTCACGTGCTGCTCCATGAATATAGCAGCCATGATGCAAAGATATGTATTTTTTCAATATTAATGTTATGTATCATTGTTGGAGTGGCACTAGCAACGTTTAATTGGTATATCTATTTTCTTGCTGTAAGAAGTTATCCTAATATAGGTAGCAGAAAAACTGTAGCATCCACTGTTCTGTCCACTGTACCAGCGGTCACCCACAACCAGAAGAAAACAACACATAGCATGCTAGGTCCCAAACTCCCCGACAACAGCACTTGCAACACACACACTAGTGTGCATCTTGAACTCTCAACTCCCGCCCCAGGAGACAGAAATACTACGGGAAAAAGCGCTGCCAATGTCACAGAACAACAACTTTCCCACAAGCGCACTTCTCGCCACCACAGAGCCCGCTGATTCGCTATTGCCCCCCGCAGAACAAGGCCCCTTGTCACCCCATAAGCCTAAGCACCATAAGACATTCCAACATCTTGTAGAGTAACAGAAGGGCTTAGGGCCCCTACTAGGTCTACAGCAGTCAGTAAGAGATCATTCGGTCCACTCCTCCCTAGTAGACAAATCATGGTACAGGGACATGACAGCAGTAGGGAAATCAATAACGAATGGTTCTTGCTACGTGTGTTCATACATCCCCCATGCAGTAGGAGCTGACAGACTAATTTTTCCTAAAGAAGTCCCACCACACATTACCATGTGCCTTCTGCACTTGTATCTTTGCCACACACAGGGACTGACCCAGATTAGAAAGGTTGAAATGGATGAAGCGTTTGTGAACACCACAACATGGGATCATACCCCCATTCTGCACAAAGTTCTCACCGAGCCGCTTTGACAAAAGAGATAGGGAACATGCTTAAAAGAGGATACGGGGATATGGACACTAAGGGACCAATTATCCTGGAGGGAGGATATTACTCAGTAGCCAATTGCGATGATTCCGGAAAGTATGATGACCGCACATGTCCATGTGCCAAAAGACCGGTGCTGAAGTTAGAAGCACAAGTTTACACAAAGGGCAGATGGATCCCTGCCGATGGCCTAATATGTAGAGCAGCTTCCTTAGGCCCCCCCTTGGGCTGGAGAAACAGATTATGAAGGAGATGTTGCCTGGGATGTTGATGAGGAGTGTGAACAGATATGGGCTCAGGAAAGTGGCAGGTACACCTGGGGTGGGGAAGAAAGGTCCGAACCTAAAAGAGCATTTAAACTAAAAATCCCTTCTCTTTGTTTTATAGGTAATGGCTCTGTACCTGTTGGGTGTAACACAGAATGCAACACAACTATCTTCAATTTTGATATGCAGTTCGGCACCTCCACGTTGATGGACTACTACTGGGCTTGCGGAGAATGCCTCTATCTCCAGCTACCTCCTCAGTGGCTCGGACTGTGCTCCCTTGTGACTCTGGATGAAGTACACCTGGTTGTGCCGGCATTAAACGCCTCCCACATACTGTCACACCCAATGACAGGTGATGTTACGTTCCTCCACCGCCACCGGCGAACAGCTCAATACTATGCAAATGATCCCCATGACAACATTCCTCAAGAATTCCACCTCTTTAATGATGCCCAGATCTTCTTTGGAGGGACCGTTCCACTTTTCCAGACAAAAGCGAATGCCAGGTGGCTTGAGGTAACACGCTATGAGGTGATGAAAGCCATCACCAGGGATGGATTAAATGCAATTAGGGAAGAACTGCGTCCCCTAAGACTGATGGTTCTGGAGCATCGCTACTTCCTCGACATGCTGACTGCTAAAGACGGTGGTCTGTGCCATCGGATCGGAAAATTCTGCTGCACTTTCATACCGGGAAACGACGAGGATAACGGATCAATAGCAAGGGCCATTGAGGAGTTGACCAACTTGGGAAAGGAAATGAAGACGGAGGGAGGTGCCCCTGCGGACACTTTTTCAACGGACTGGGTTGATTTTGGCTGGATGCCCTCATGGCTGACAGCAATACTGAAATTAGTGATACCCATAGTTGGGATTATGTTGCTTCTGTGTTGCGTCTTCCAGCTAGGCAGCCATTGAGTCAAGAAGTTTAGCACCAAGATAGTAGGGATGAACTATTCTAGCGTAGGGAACTACAAGGTAGCAAAATATGAGGACATGGATCGGGTTCCTGGGGATGGGACTGGGATGCAATCGGAAATGAGCAAGTTAGCAGCACCTGGCACTAACTATGACATACCATCCGCTCCTCCACTCCCCCAGGTAGGGATATTCTGAGCAAAGGCCCTACAGCTGTCCGATATGAATGTCTGCTCAATAAATCAGGTGCAGATTATGCTGAAATACTTGCCAAGCCAGATGGAGTTACGGTCAGGCCAAAAGAACAACCCCAGGGCAGCTTCAAGTCTTATGTTAACGACATGCCCTGGATCCCCCCACTATCGGAAGGGTCACCGAAATATGTATTCATAAATGAACAAGAGCAGGGAAATGATGGAGGATCACGTTTTACCATCTGATTAACAGAAAAAGCATTTTTATCGACCTTGGCAGCATGAAGGTCTCTATATAGGCCCCACTAACCATAACCTGGAAATGTGCTACTTTGGCCATTTTTATGTCACACAATCACTGGTGACGTAGTAACTCACACCTCCCCTGACACATCTACCAGGGTCCCCCAGTTCTCACCCTTCCTAAATATAAAAATCTACTAGGCCTCACTTTTCACAAATATGACTCTCTCTGTACCCAAGGCTGCAAGGTAGCTTGGGCAACCACGTACAGTACAGTAACTTTCCACAACATACTTGCAAGACACTCACACATGCACGTACACAAGACCAGCTGGAACCAGTTGGTACATCCTGCTACATTATTATTTTCGAAACATAGCTTGGCCAAGTGAAACCACAGCAGCAGATTTGCGATAGGAGCACCTGTCTTAAGTTCCGCTCTTGCATATTTTTAGAGACATGTACAAGACAAGATGTTCTTTGTTTTCAACCACCTGACCAGTCCCGTGTGCTAAGACATGCGGTCAGGCCACTTGCATCAGCAAGTGCGTCAGAACAGTGTCATGGTTCTGCATTTTCAGGAATATCAGATCCAGCACCTCAATTAGAAGACAGAACTCTGCTGCTGTGTCCATCACATGCGTGGGTTCTCCGGCCGGCCAACCGTTTATCTGATTTGGGAATTCAAAGCTTCTCTCAGGTGGTACATCCCAATCTAGATAACCTTTTTGCCTTTTTAATCTTTGATTATTCTCGGTATCTTCCATCCACACCCAATTCCTTGCATTTAGGGTCTCTTGAAATGTTAATCTTCCATGTCTAGTTCTCTTTAGAAAAGCTTGCCACTAGGCGCTATATTTTCATAAGAATGTATTCGGTGTCTTTTGAATCTCTCACTGATTTCAGTTATGCCATTTTGCAGGTCCTAATTCCAGCCAGGTTTCTGGAGTTCTGAGCATTATAATAATCATGTGGTTTATCCCTGACGGAGTGAAGTCAGGTTTCTTAATGGCTTTGCATAGAAAATGAATTAATTCAGACCCTTGATACGGAGGGCCTTGGGGGAGGTATTCCCTGACTGCCCAGACAAAGGATTGAGGCTGAAAGCATTAATCCTGGAGAGACCATGACTGATTTCCTAGATAGAATTAGGGAACAATAGGGACAAGCGGAAGGATAGTCCTGGACCAACAGCGGTCCCCACGATGTATTCTTCTACAACATCTGCAAAAATGGACTGCCCACTGAGATACAGACCGGACTAAATGGCATAGCAGGGCTATACATCAAACCTTGGCAAGCAATACGGGCCCATATATTACATTACTACCAGAAAAAACTGGAGAATGACAGGGAAGTGTATGGGCAAGCCCAAAGAGACACCGCCAAATTGGTCCAACAAAAAGAGAAAAAAACGGCCATTGAGTAGGTCACGTTGGCCATAAACATACAAATAGCTCCAGTCTTGAAGGGAGCTCCTCCTCTCTCAAGGGGTATCCACCCAGTACTAGTGGTAGAGGTCAGGGAAGCTAGCTACAGCTAGGCCTCATAGAGTGCTAATATTATCACAGACTGGGCCTCTTGTACAAATAATGCAGCCTGAAAACATATCTTAAGCAGAAAGGAATAGTCCCAGGATAGCCCCCACAGAATACCCATCCCCAAAACAAAGCACAGAGCAATGCAAATGCATCATCTAATCAGCCTCAGGGAAATCAGGCTACAGCCAACCCACCACAGTAGGGGCTGGGTGGTTGGCTGAGCACATGGCAACTGCTGCAGCAGAAAGGGAGCCCAGTTCAGCAAGGACCAGGGCAAGGGTAGGGAGGGATGACTGTCTGGGGTGGCAAAACCCTTGCACAGTCACACAATACTAACACACAGTAAGTCCAAAACCATCCACCAACATGATGCATCAACTTTATACTGCTTCCAGATACCTTTCCTTACCTGCATTCATAACCAACATTTAGGGCCACAGTCCTATACTGATCGAGAATTCACACTAATGTTTGCTATCCAGGTGTCTGCAGGGGCTTGGGCCTTCCTCTGCTACTGTTCCCCAGGGGTGGGGTTGGCTGGCAACTCACCCAGAGGGAAGACGGTGTGATGAGGGAGTAGGGCGGCCCACCACTGCTGCATAAAGACTGGCACTCAGGTCCAGTCATCCAAGTCCAGCCTTAGGCGAGATATGCAAGTCTCACCAGCCCCAGGGTTTCCACCAAATGGAGGCCCCTTACAATTCCAAAATGAGGCATATGCTCCAGTGACAGCAGCCAGGTTTCCACACACCCAAGACAATGATGGCCTCAAAACTCCAAAGCAAGCTACCACATAACACCCAATTCATAGGGAAAAAACATAGAACTTTTCAGCATTATTCACATCGGGCTGATCACGACAAGTCCCAACTTCACACCCGACTTTTGTCGACAATACAGCAAACAAGCACAATCCCAGTCACTCCTCTGCAGAGCCATACAGGAGCCACAAACAAATCCCTGACTACTAGGCCTGGGGCAAGTTTGCAGAGTTCGGCTATGCGGAACTCTGCGAAGTGACCAAAATGCTCTGCCGCGCTAAGCGGGATTCCGCAAGCAGTGGAGTGCGCTAGCTTGCGCCGTTTGCGCCAATTTTTTGCGCCAGGTGTTTATCCCTCACTGGAAAATCAACATGAACTGCACCATGCACAGCACAAGGGGCGCTGCTTCTTTCCATCGCTCCAGTAGATGTTCTACTCGAGTAGTAGCTTCCTCAATGTGAATGGAAGGTTTCTCAATGCAATCAGTATCGGCCATCCGCGACCGTCCGGGTTGAAAAATCTCACCGGGAGGTGGTCTGGAGTAAGATTTTCTGCGCTTGTCAAATTACCATTGGCGAGCAGGAGGAAGAAAAAAAACTCTACTCCATGTTCAGAACTATGGGGCAGATTTGCAAGCCCCTTGCACCACTTTTGCGTCACTTTTAACATGGGAAAAATGACGCAAAAGTGGCGCAATGGGCTTGTATATCTGCCCCTATGTGTGCTATGCTGAGGGCGGGCGGGAAAAACTCCACAAACTCCCGAACAGAGACGAATTTCATGCCTAGGCCTACTGACTACCTCCAATATGCTAAGTTACAGGCAGCATTGCCCAAAACCATAGGTAAACGCCCAATGGAACCCGCACAAAGAAGCCTTAAAGTTCCCCAAAAACTCCAACCTTCCAGAAAGAGGGAGTAACCAAATCAATCAACTCCATTAGGGAGAATCTCATTACATGCCATGTGCAGAGACCAGAGGGACATGCACATGACAATGGAAACATTACCTTAACCACAAAATCCCTAAAAATTATTAAGCATCCACTTCCCCTCACAATGCATGCAGTACATGCAGGTCAAAAGGACACCCCCACACCAATAAAATGACACACACACATACATATAAAGGAAGCAGCCTGCAGAGAAAAGTATTCTCCCAGCCACAGTGAAGAGATAGGGGACCAAAGTAATCACAAACTAACGCTAAAACAACAAACTCACCATTCCCTTAATAGTGCTGATGCAGATCGGAGCTTCCGAATCCCCTCTACTTCCACGGACGGAGTGATCTCACAGTCGCACACGCACACACACATCACACGCTGGTGGGGCCCATTACACCAACATTCATCCTACCACTCTTATCCGTGCCATGTATAAGGGAAAACACTTTCTGATACCTATCCAATCTGCATGTACTTTGAGGTCAATGGCATCTACTAGTTGCTTATAAATCTGGCGAAACCATTTCAAATAATATGCAAATAAATTCAATAAACATGACAAGAAAATAACCACCTGACATAGAGATTCAAACAGAATATTTGTTTATCTAGAATTGTATGAAAAGCCAATTAAATGCAAATTCATTTCTCTCATATTTACCTATTCTGTCTAAATGTCAGATCCTAAGTCAGAACCGGTCCTCAGTAGTTCAATCAAAGTTTCTAGCTGTCATGTAGAGTCACCGTCCTCTCCGTCAGCATTGGGACCTCGGATCATCAGTTCGGGAAGAAGTGGCGCTAGACCTCTCTAGTCTACTAATATTTATACTAAAATTTACATTCTGTAAAGTTACAATTCAAAACGGATGAATGGCGGAAATAATGTCATCTTGGTACATTCGAGATACTGTGCGAGTTTTTCTCACACTTAGATCGTTCCAAATAATGAATAGAAAATAAGGGGTCCATAACTAATTCGTTACTTCTACGGATGTCTCTTTTAGATCATTTGTATCCCAGTCGTGGGATCATCAGTTCATAAGTTCAGTATTCAGTTTTTGTAACAAATCTCATGTTCAGGGGCTCTTGGCATCCGTCCTGGGTTTGTCGTCATGATCATGGCTTTTCAGTTTTGTTGAGTGGGCAAGGTCACAGGCAGCGCGAAGCTTCCTTGCAAAAATTTCCATCAACTCGAATGCAGGCTGCGGGTGGTAGCCATTTTCTGGTAGGCCACATTGGTCAACTTAAGTAAAATAGAACATAAAACAGAATTACTGCACAGAAATGATTACACAGTGTTATTCCCCTGCTAATACCCTTATGTGTGTGTATTTATCTAGCCATTTGCGACATCAAAAGCCATTAATGCATATTAATTATGAGCGCAAAACACAATAATATCACATAAGCAACTTCTAATTCGTCAATGGCTCACCAATTTAGTTCACTTATTATTTTAGCCATGCAGTAGCGTTCCCACGTGTAATTCTTCTGTTAATAAGATTGATTAGACACGACTTTAACATATCTTTAATAGTTAATAATTAATCAGTAGTACTTTTAATTATAACATGCGAAAATGAAACAGGTATTCGGTTTTAAAGTAAAAACCCTGCTCCATCAATCCCCTCTTTGGTGATATCTTATCACCACAAAAATCAAAACCCCAAAATCAATTTTAATTTCCCCTTTTGGAAGAAATTCAAAATATCTTCTTGTTCATTTTTCAAACCCTTGTTTCCAACTCATCTTCTTTCTTAGTGTCTATAAACATGCTTTCCCTTAACTCTTCTAATTCTATTTCTTGTGGATCTCTTTCTGGTTTCTTTTGTCTCCTTTTAACATTTTCTTTTGTAATTTTCTTTTTATTTCTTCTAAATCTACAACACATACACCCTAATCTAAGGATCAATAATGCAACAATTACACAGGTTAATGGAAATAATATCTTACCAAAAATGGTACTACCTATTTTAGCTATAAAATTCTTAATAGCAATCATCTTATTAGCCATTCTAGTCCAGATACTTTCAGCTTCCAGTGGTACTAATTCTTCATGCAAATCAGTAATATTTTTGATATAAACTTTTAGATCTTTGCTTTCGTCAGGAATGTAAGTGCAACAATGTTGAACTTTCAGCATTCCACAGACTCCACCCTCTTTTGCCAAAAGAATGTCAAGGGCAAGTCGATTTTGCATCGCCATAGCACGCAAGGCAACCATTTCTGTATTAACCAAAAGAAAGCCCCCAGCGGTGCTTGTTGACAAGCGATCCACCACTGTTGACAGCTTCCGAATGCCAAATGCATTCAAAGAAATTCCCACTGCTGGAATTAAAGCTCCAAAAACATCTCCTACAATTTCTGTCCATGTTTCTCTTCTATAACGTGTTAATGGATTAGTATGTTCAGCATCATCTACTCTATCCATGTGAAAAATCTTTGGAAAGACCAGGCCAATATAACATGTGCCAAACCAATGGTCAGGCAAACGGTAATAAGCCTTGTTCCCACAAATATAATACACTCCCGGAAAAACTGGATCTTCTCCTCCTCTAAATCCCCATCCGGTTGCAATAAAGTATGTATCATGGCACTCACTAGTCCCTATGAAATAATAATCATACTGGGATCTCTTCCTGGTAATGCACAGTTTGCCTTTCTGTGGGGCATCTATAGCCATAGTTGGACTGGCTCCATTTTTCAACTCCTTTTCTTTCTCAATATCCCACATTGTGTCACTCATTTTGTGCCCTTCTGCTTTCTTGTGCATATTCAACCTTCTTCTCTCAACCATGTCTAGAAAATTCTTCTCTTCTCCCTTCAAACTGCAAGTTAAATTGTTTCTAAAAACATATTCTAATGTTAATTCTTTGGTTTCTAAAAAAATCTCACCTAAAGTGTTAGCTTCTTTTGCAGGATTCAGTGCTTTATTCATAGGCAGTTGCCCAAGAATATTATCTACATTAGACATATTGTAATCTAATTTCCTCAACTGATAAAATATACTAATCAGCACACTACATGAAATTCCATACGTAGCCGGAAGATGATGATAAGTCACTCCTTCCGAAACAGAGGCAGGTAATTGCATGCAAACGTAGCAATCCCTTACTTCCATTGTCTTTACGTATTCATACAACAATTTAGAAAACACATTGCTAGAAAAATCATTAATTGACCTATCCTTATGTATATGTACATTGCTAGTTCTAGTTGGTACTATCTTCTGTGAACTTTTCCCTATATTAGTTCTGTTCTCAGTATGACCTTCTAAAGTGTCTATAGTGACTCTAAAAGAAATCAGTAGAGCAAGCACGCTCCAAAGCAGCATTAATAAACCTGTACAGCAGCAGCACATCTTGCACCATCTTTTCAGAAAGGTACATCTACTTTTATTATTCTCAGTGTTAGCCATTTTGTTAATTTGACCGTGTCTTTTGACTTAGCCTCTTCTACTCCTCTACCGAACCTATTAGGGCAGCAAGTACCCAACAGATTATTACAATCTATTAGTTCTTAATTTTACTTCTTCACTTTCTTCTTCAAGTGACTTCCTTGGATTTTACTCAATTTGGGTTTTCATCACTTTTCACTGTTTCTTCATCATCATCAAACTGTATCAGGTCCTGAACATCCGTCTCTTCTCCAATGTCGGACAAGATAACTCTCAGGATTCCCACAGCCTCTTCTTCAGCAACCTCTTTCAGTAAAGCCTCCTCTGGACTTCCTTGACTGTCTGCCTCTTCTCCCTGTTCAGGCAGTGCCACATACGTCCATTCCGGTGACTTGTACCTCTGGTTTGGTTTCCTTATTCTTTTAGTTTTCTCAGGTATCTTTGTTTCTTCTTCTTTAGTAGGATTTTGACTTGACACTTCGTTCACTTGTTCAGCTTTCGAAGAGTTAACTCGTGTCAGTCTATACCTCAGTCTCTTTATCTTATTCGGCCAAAGATCTCCTTTAGCATTTCTCTTTTGTTTTCCTTCTTTATTATTTCTTTCTCCAAGCCAATTTCTTTTTCTCAGAACTCGTCCTCAATGTATCTCATTATCACTTTCATCAGACTCTGTTTCAGATGCCTTTTGTTCATCAACAGCTTTCTTTTCTCCAACAACTTCCTTTTCTCCAACAGTCTCTTTTTCCACCAATTGAGATTCCCCTACTTCTGTCCCTCCTCGGGTCTCCGACACGCAATCTTCTTGCTGTCTACTTGTCCCTTCACCTAGCTTGTTGTTGATGTTCCCTACACCTCCTCTGGGTTTTTCCGCAATCTGTCCCTCTCTGTCTTTGTCTGTCCCTTCTTTTTCTATATTTATCTCAGGCGGAACTTGTCCAACTTCCTCATTTGATTCAGGTATCACTTCTGTTGGAATGTTCTTTACTTTCCTTTCTTTCTTTTTGTGTTGGTCACTGTTAAGTGGAACCTCAGGTACTTCTTCAGAATCTGAACTCGCCTCTGCGGTTTGCACTGTTCTTTTAAGAACCTCTTCTGGTGGGATGAAATTTTCTCTTGACTCACTTTCCCCACTTTCAGGATTCTTTTTCCTTCTTACTGTCTCGCTGTCTGCATCATCACTGGAATCTGATTCTTCAAAGTATTCTTTTCCAGTGCCATCTCTTGGATTTGGAACTCTCAGTGTGTGACTTGCATGTATCCAATTTTTCACTCCAGCACACTTCACAGCAGTCGTTGTGGTCAATATGACTTGTCTTGGCCTTCCCCACCTAGGAACCAGGCAATTCCTTCTTCTGTGGACTTTTATCCTTACCCAGTCCCCTGGGCTCAGATCATGGGCTGGTTTCTTTTCAAGTGTGGTGGCGTCTTCTCCAACCTGGTGAAACACAGAATGAACTGCGTCAGCCGGGCCTTTACAGTAATCCAAAATCATGTCATCAGTTATAGTCATCAACTTGTTGACGGGTACAAATGCATGTCTCATAGCACGTCCCATGATAATTTCATGTGGACTCAAACCTGTTTTTCTGTCTGGAGTAGACCTAATGGTCATCAGGACTAGAGGCAAGACATCGGGCCATTTCATTCCTGTGGCTAGGCACATTTTGCCAATTCTGTTTTTGATGGTACCATTCATTTGTTCAACCACACCAGAAGCCTCTGGTCAGTAAGCACAATGTAGCTTCTGCTGTACACTTAATGCTTCACAGATTAGACCCATGATTTCATTATAAAAATGTCCTCCTCTGTCTGATTCAATGGTTACTGGGAACCCGTACCTTGGGATAAACTCTCTTAACAATAATTTGGCCACTGTTATCCCATCGTTTCTTCTTGTTGGATATGCCTCCACCCACCTGGAGAACAAACAAACCACCACCAGGACATACCTTAATCTGTTGACTGGGGGCATTTCAATGAAGTCTATCTGCATTCTTGTGAAGGGTCCTCCCTCTCTGCCTATTGTTCCTAGGCTCACCACTGTTTTCTTTCCAGGATTTAATTGCTGACATATCAGACATCTCTGACAGAGACTTTCTGCTATCAGCCTGAACTTTGGACTGTACCAGGTTTGCTTAAAGGCCCTTATCATAGCATCCCTCCCCAGGTGTCCTTGGCCATGATACATCCTTGCCATTGTTGATAGCATGCTATTTGGCATGACTGGTCTTCCATCCCTATAGACCCACACATGATCTTTTTCTCTAGGTGCACAGCCTGCTTTCACCCAATCTTTAATTTTCTCGTCTCCTGCCTCATCCTGCAATTGTTTCACCTCCTCCCATGTTCCCACCTCATTAGTAAACATCAAGGAACAAGAAGATATTTCTCTTTCTTTACTCCGGTTAATGGAATGATTGTTTCTTGCACAGTATTGTGCTATGTCATTTGCGAATTTATTCCCAACGGTGACAAAATCATCACCTTGACCATGTGCAGCACATTTTACCACTGCTAGTTCTTTAGGCAGCTGTATCGCCTCTAACAGTTTTCCAACCACTTCAGCATTCTTTATAGGAGTTCCACTTGAGGTCAGGAAACCTCTTTGTAGCCATAGCTGGCCAAAATCGTGGACAACTCCGAAGCCATACTGGCTGTCAGTCATCACAGTCACTCTTACACTTCTTCCAATTTTACAGGCTTTTGTTAGTGCCACCAATTCTGCCACCTGAGCAGATTTAACTCCTTTCAAAGGTGATGCTTCCACAACTCCTGAAACTGTACACACAGCATATGCAGCACTCAGCGTTCCTTCATCCGTTCTCAAACAAGATCCATCCACAAACAGCACATGATCACTCTCAGGCAGTGGTAGATCTCTTATGTCTGGTCTTGGTTTTGTACAGTAATCAAGCACATCCAGGCAGTCATGATCAACTTCATTTCTTATTCCCACACATTCAGCATCAGGTAACAGTGTCGCTGGATTCACATTCACACATCTGTCCAGGCTCACATTGGTTGCACCAAGAATGACTTTCTCATATTTAGTCAGCCGACTATGAGGCATGAACTGTGTCCTGCTCCTTGTTAAAAGGATTGCCACATCATGAGGTACGAATACCCGTACAGGATATCCCATTATGATTCCCTCACTTTGTTCTAGACTTTTACAGGTAGCAGCTACTGCTTTTAGGCAACCTGGTAAACCCACAGCTACTGGGTCAAGTGTTGATGAGAAGTATGCAATTGGCCTTCGCAGGCGTCCATGTTTCTGGATTAACACTGAAAGTGCACATCCATTTCTCTCACTACAATACAGCTCAAATTCTTTTTCGTAATCTGGCATTCCTAGGGCAGGAGCTTCACATAGTCTGTCCTTTAACTCTCTAAATGCAGCCATTTCTTCTTAGTTTAGTTCTAATGGGTCTTTCACCTCACTTTTGGTCAATTTAATCAATGGTTTAGCAATCAGGGAAAAGTTACTTATCCACTGACGACAGTAACCCACCATTCCCAGGAACATTCTCACTTCTCTCTGTGTCATTGGGGCTCTCATCCCTCTAATGATTTTAATCCTGTCAATAGTCACTTTTCTCAGACCTTTCTCAATGTTATGTCCCAAGTACTGGACTTCTTTCTTGCAGAATTGCAATTTGGCTGGAGATACTTTTAATCCTCCATCTGCCAAGTGATTCAGTAAAGCTATGGTGTCTACTTCACTGGCTTCACGGGTTTTTGATGCCACAAGCAGGTCATCAATATACTGGACCAAGACTGAATTTTCAGGCATTGTTAGACTTTCCAGAGATTTCTTCAGCAATTGATTAAATATTGAAGGGCTCTCTGTATACCCCTGTGGAATTCGGCACCATGCCAAAATCCGCTCTCCAAATCTAAAAGAAAATATTGGCTGGCTGTCATGATGCAATGGAATTGAAAAGAAAGCATGACACAAATCAATTACAGTATACCATTCTGCATCATGGGGAATCTGATACAAAATCACTGATGGATTTGGCACAATGGGACAACATGACACAACAATCTTGTTAATTTTTCTCAAATCCTGTACTATTCTGAACTTTCCATTAGTTTTCTTCAGTCCCATTATTGGTGAGTTACATGGGCTGCTCAATATTTATCTTAACACCCCCTGCTGAATCATCTTCTCAATTATGGGTGTTATTCCTTCGATTATTTCAGGTGTCAGTCTGTATTGCGGTATATTTGGGTAAACCACTCCCTCTTTTACAGTAATCTTCACTGGATCTACATTCCTCATCAGACCTACATCTTCTCCCGTAAAATCCCAAACGGCTGCTTTCACTGTCTGTTTTAATTCTGGGGGTAATGCATCTGGATTGAATATAGCATATGTTCCCAAAGCCTCACATTCCCTGTTATCCATGGTCATTCTGTATAGAACATCTTCATCTGGTGTTTCAAAGGTTATTCCATCTGGAGTACAGAAAATAGTGCAATTTATCTTGCACAGCAGGTCCCTGCCTAGCAAGTTCACAGGACTAGTGTCACACACCACAAATCGGTGCATGTCTGAGAATTTCCCTATTTTAACCCTTACTGGTTCAGTAAGTAGAGTTTTAATCTGTGTGTTGGACACACCAACTACTTGGATTGCTTCGTCCGAGAGAGGAAGATTCTTTATATCAGCTGACCTGACAGTTGATCTCGTGGCTCCTGTGTCAACTAGACAAGTAACACTTTCACCATTAATTTTCCCATCTAAAAAAGGCCCTGCCTGGTCTATTTCTAGAGTTGCGCCAAGTACGCACTCCTTCTCCTCTCTTCGGCACCGTCAGAAGTCACCCTCAGAGTCACTTCCCTCATTTTTCAGCCAGTATTGGGATACAGCGCTTGCGCGGTTTGGCTTGATTACCTGCTCTTCATCGTAGAATCCCGACTCTTGGCTGTACTTCTGAGATCCTCTTCTCTGCGGCAAGGGTGGTTTTGGCACCTGATTCTGCTGCTTAGCAGCCTTCTGCTGTTGCTGATGCTGACCACACCCCTCACTCTGCACCTGTGAATTCAATGATGGATTGTCATCATTAGTAGACGGTGGATTCTTACACTCGGATTTCCAGTGCCCTAATTTTCCACAGTTGTGGCATGGGAACTTCTTCTTGGCTTCCTCTATGTTTCCTTTCCCTTTTCCTGGACCAAACCTGGGTTTATTTCCTGGGTTATTTGCTTGTTCAACTAACTGAGCTTCCTGTCTTTCTGCAACTTTCACCTGTGCCCACATTGCCTTTTCTTTTAGCTTCCTCTGCTTTGCCTCAATCTCATCACTGAAGTATTTTGCATGTCTCAGAATCTCATCAATCTTCTTGCTCTGCCAGTCTACGGTATGCTGCCTTATCATTTCACTGATTTCCGGCCGCAAACCATATACAAATCTATATACAAAATGGCTCAGATCCTTGTCACCCAGATGTTCATCTCCACTGAACTGTTTGAAAGCTAATATTAGTCTTTCATAATATGCATGGACTGATTCTTTCAATTCTTGATGTGTTCGATCTATTTTAACCCAATCTGTTTCCTTGGGGGGTACCTTATATTTCAAGAAGGCCATAACCTGCTCGTACTTCTTCATGACCTCCGGATCTGGAGCTCCTGTCTTTGGATCTCTCGGGTATTCCTTAGTGGGCCAGTCTATGATTATTTTACATTCTGCCCACAGGTCTGCTGGTACAATTATATCAAACAGACTATTCAGGTCAATCCACAGCACTTTTGACAACTTCACAAATCTGTCGACCTGTCTATACCACTCGACGGGCTTTTCCCTTAGTCGAAAATCATTTGTAAATGATAAAATATCCTGTCTGGTCCATGGGACATGTACATACCCACCTCCTGGAATCTCCCTCATAGGGTAGGCTTTCACTGCTTTCTCCTTTTCTTTCAGGGGGAATGTCGAGTAAGTTCTATCTGTCCCATCCTCTCGCTTTCTGTCTCTCCATCTTTCTACGTTTCCCCATTTTCTCAACAAAGCAATCATCTCCTTGATCTGCCCTGTTCGGCCTGCATTGTTCAGATTCTCAATGACTTTATCTGTAAAATCTGCTCGGTAAGGCTTTCGTAAAGCTTTTACCTTGTCCATGTCAATCCCCATTTCACTGGCTATTCCTTTCAACCTTTCATGTATGTTCTTCGCTCTCCATGTGATGCTCTTACACAGGAAGAGGATCTCCCCTTCCTGATAATTTTTCAGCGTTTCTGTAGGGATTGTTCCTACAATCATCTCCTCCATTTCCATACGTAGCCTAGCTACATCAATTCCCTGGGATTCTTTTTCTGTCTTCTGCAAAGCCTTCAGCCAATCATTCAAATCTTCAGCAGTTATTCCCACAGATTTCTCTGCACCCCCTGGTTTTGTCATTCTTTGTGGTTCTAAGATTGATCCTCTGTTCCCTTCCACACATCCAGAATTCAAACTTGAGTTAGTCTGCACACTCAACTCTCCTCCCCATATGGTATGTCTCCATTGATTTTCTCCCGTTCTCCACTGTGTTTCTCCTGCTCTCATTTCTGCCTGCTCCGGAGGAACAATCAATCTATTGCCCACATATGGTACTGTCAAACCACTTTCGCCCGTCCTCTGCTTGTCAAAAATCGGCATAACCGGGCCTATTGTCACAGGCACTGCAACTGCCTGAAGATTTTTAGTCAGTTCTCTGATTTTCTCTGTCAGTTCAAACGGAGTCAGCCCTTGTTGAAATGGCTGACTCGGTGAGATGGACGCTGGACCAGGGGTCGAGGGCGGTGTTAGTGCTGCTAGATCTCTCAGCAGCATTTGACACCGTCTCTCATAAGATCCTGCTGAGAAGGCTGGGGGACCTGGGTATAGGCGGAACTGTGTTGAGGTGGCTCTCTTCTTATCTATGCGACCGCACACAGCAGGTATATACCTCTCCTTATACCTCCTCCGCTAGACCACTCAAATGGGGAGTTCCACAGGGCTCATCCCTGAGCCCGCTTTTGTTTAATGTTTATTTTACCCCCCTGGCTAAACTGATTGTGCAAACTGGGATCAAATCCACCTCCTATGCTGACGACATTCAGTTACTTTTTAGCTTTGACACACCCTCCGCCTCTGCCTTCGACCCGCTGAAATCCTGTCTCAGAGACATCTCTAGTTGGATGGACTCTAACTCCCTCCGACTCAATGCAGGAAAGACGGAGATTCTGTTTTTTAATTCACCATCCCCTTTAGATTCCAACCTGTGGTGGCCAGAGGATCTGAGCCAAGCCCCCACGCCTAAAGACTCGGTGAGAAATCTGGGAGTGCGCTGGGATAATCATCTAAGTTTTAATGCCCAGGTTCAAACAGTAGCAGCATCCTGTTTTGCTAAGATCAAGACTATCAACCGGCTTATCAACTATCTGCCGGCGGACTGCCGTAAGACTGTGGTACAAGCATTGATAACATCGCATCTCGACTATGCCAACGCACTATACCTTGGTATCACAGCAGGCCTATGTCATAAACTACAGACTGTCCAAAATGCTGCCGCTCGGCTGGTGGAGAGAATTCCTGCTAGACATCACATCTCCCCTCACCTCCGTAAACTGCATTGGTTACCCATTGCCAAGAGATGTGTATTTAAGGCCATGACTCTGGCTTTTCGCGCTTCTAAGGGCAATGGCTCGGCCCACCTGAAAAGTACTCTGAGGCCGTATGTCAACACTAGGACATTACGTTCTAACTCTCTAATTCTCCTGCAAACCCCAAGATTCAAACAAACTCGTGCTGGAGGGAAAACATTCGAGGTTTGCGCCACTCAGTGTTGCAACAAGCTTCCGGTTGCCTTACGTGCCTGTCAAACAGAATCAGCATTCCGAAAGTCTCTGAAGACTCATCTCTTTTCCACATAATGCTTCTTCTGTTCTGATCCTCCCTGTTCCCAGATTTATCAGCGCCGGGACGCCCCGTTGGGGCAGCTGTGCGCTTTATAAAACACACAAAATAAATAAATAAATAAATAGTTATCTGGTCTTTTCATCCTCCATTTCATTCTCCCTTTCTATCTCTCTTTCTCTCTCTCTCTCTCTCTCTCTCTCTTTCTCTCTCTCTTTCTCTCTCTCTTTCTCTTTCTCCCTCTCTATCTCTCTCTCTTTCTCTTTCCGCCAGAGAACAACTGCTTTTCAACCCAGGGGTGGTACCCTCTGTCTTAATAATCCGCAAAGTATCTATTATCGGGGTCACTGCTTTTCCTACCTCTGGTTCTCGTCTATACGGGGGTGGTCTTTTGTAGAGCATGTCTTCTAAGACATCGTCATCAGATTCATTCGCCCCATATCTTCTGATTTCTACATTATGTTCTTTCTCTGTACACTTTCTCCCTTCTGACTCCTCTGCTGTTCTTACAGGATATAATCGCTCGGTCATACT
Source organism: Triturus cristatus (assembly GCF_964204655.1). Lineage (NCBI taxonomy): Eukaryota > Metazoa > Chordata > Amphibia > Caudata > Salamandridae > Triturus > Triturus cristatus. The sequence continues at coordinate 401,094,674 of NC_140581.1, forward strand.
GGCATCACGCCACCTTCTCATCCGATCATGATGGGTTTCACGATCATACTTCCGCCCAAACATATACCTGTAACTCCCTCCACCCCTCTGCTTTTCTCGTTCATGCATTTCATCTTTCCATTCAGTTAATGCCTCAAATTGCGTCGGCCTAGGCCGAGGCTCTAGACACATCATCCGCTCCCGTAAGTTTCTTAGTATGGCCAGATTAAATGAGCCATGTTCCGGGAAAGCTAAAACTCCATCTTCTTTCATATACTTCACCCAGTTATCTAACCAAATACAGGTATGATACCCATATTTTGCAACCATGAAGGATGCGGGGGTTCTTATCGGAGGAAGTAACTGTCCTTCCCTAGTCACGATATCCTTATCCTTGTCAAACCAGTTCTTAACCTTACTAAGTAAGGATTTCTTTTTCTTTTCCTCAGCGTGGTAGTACATTTTCATATTTTCCGCAACCCTTTTTGTCTTTCTACAACTGTACGATCTCCTGTCCAATTGCAGCGCGACTCACACCAACGCACAAATCCTAGAGCGTCTACGTCACTGACTCAGTCCACAAATCCCAGCGCGACTTACACCAACGCACCAATCCTGGAGCGTCTACGTCACCCTGTATGTCTTCCAATCCTTGCGCGGCGTACACTAGCACACCAATCACCGTGTTTCCACCGTTCCAACCCACTGTCCAATCACAGCGCGGTCTCCTGACGTCAGCAGTCGCTGCAGCAGCTTCTGCTCCTGTCTCCTGTCTCTCGCGTCTACCCCTCCTTTACAAGACTACTTGGTAGACTTTGTTTCAACTTCTACGAGTCTGTTAGTTACAACATACAAACATCTCCATTGTCTGCTTCGCTAGCCACAGAACAGCAAAAGACCTTTCCCACGAGAATTCTGCCTTTCCCGAGAGCAGCGCTTACCTCTGCCCTACTACAAAATCGTTACTTCCGTTGATAAAGTAGCACATCCCTCTACTCTACCCTTCTAACAAGCACCAATTAACTGTTTTCTCCGGAATGCTCCTAAGAGTTTCACAATTAACCAGAATGCCTTCTCATTCACGCACTTTCACAACAGAAAACGTAGTACATCCACACAGAATTCTGTCTTTCCCGAGAACAGCGAACAGTCTGTCCTACTACAGAATTATATCACACGTTAACAAAGCAGCGCTTACCTCTGCTCTGTCCTTCTACCAAGCTCAGTAAATACCTATTACCTTTCTAGTGATAAGCTTTAACGGAATGCCATACGGATCCCTGAGACCTAAGACCAGAACTTCACAGATAACCTTTGCTACCATATACACTTCTCTCACACAGAAAATACGTTTCTAATGGCAACACTCGGCGATGCTACCTCATCGAACCCAGACAATGCGACGCACAACTTCAATTGTCACACGTTTTCCCCTGTCTGCATACAGGGCCAACAATCCCGCCTTTTTCCGAGAGCAGCACTCCCTCTGCCCTACTACGGAACTGTTACCGACTCCCTACGTCCCAGAAGCTGTGCACAATACATAAAACTCAATACAACTTCGACATATAGTGTTAGTACAAATATCAATCAATAATCAACAAGCCTATATACACGCAAATTCGCCAGATCAAGACAATAGTTAACCATCATTCTGCTACCAAGAAACTGATGCAGATCGGAGCTTCCGAATCCCCTCTACTTCCACGGAAGGAGTGATCTCACAGTCGCACATGCACACACACATCACACGCTGATGGGGCCCATTACACCAACATTCATCCTACCACTCTTTTCCGTGCCATGTATAAGGGAAAACACTTTCTGATACCTATCCAATCTGCATGTACTTTGAGGTCAATGGCATCTACTAGTTGCTTATAAATCTGGCGAAAACATTTCAAATAATATGCAAATAAATTCAATAAACATGACAAGAAAATAACCACCCGACACAGAGATTCAAACAGAATATTTGTTTATCTAAAATTGTATGAAAAGCCAATTAAATGCAAATTCATTTCTCTCATATTTACCTATTCTTTCTAAATGTCAGATCCAAAGTCAGAACCGGTCCTCAGTAGTTCAATCAGAGTTTCTAGCTGTCATGTAGAGTCACCGTCCTCTCCGTCAGCATCGGGACCTCGGATCATCAGTTCGGGAAGAAGTGGCGCTAGACCTCTCTAGTCTACTAATATTTATACTAAAATTTACATTCTGTAAAGTTACAATTCATTGTTCAAAACGGATGAATGGCGGAAATAATGTCATCTTGGTACATTTGAGATACTGTGCGAGTTTTTCTCACACTTAGATCGTTCCAAATAATGAATAGAAAATAAGGGGTCCATAACTAATTCGTTACTTCTACGGATGTCTCTTTTAGATAATTTGTATCCCAGTCGTGGGATCATCAGTTCATAAGTTCAGTATTCAGTTTTTGTAACAAATCTCATGTTCAGGGGCTCTTGGCATCCGTCCTGGGTTTGCCGTCATGATCATGGCTTTTCAGTTTTGTCGAGTGGGCAAGGTCACAGGCAGCGCGAAGCTTCCTTGCAAAAATTTCCATCAACTCGAATGCAGGCTGCGGGTGGTAGCCATTTTCTGGTAGGCCACATTGGTCAACTTAAGTAAAATAGAACATAAAACAGAATTACTGCACAGAAATTATTATACAGTGTTATTCCCCTGCTAATACCCTTATGTGTGTGTTATTTATCTAGCCATTTGCGACATCAAAAGCCATTAATGCATATTAATTATGAGCGCAAAACACAATAATATCACATAAGCAACTTCTAATTTGTCAATGGCTCACCAATTTAGTTCACTTAATATTTTAGCCATGCAATAGCGTTCCCACGTGTAATTCTTCTGTTAATAAGATTGATTAGACACGACTTTAACATATCTTTAGTAGTTAATAATTAATCAGAAGTACTTTTAATTATAACATGCGAAAATGAAACAGGTATTCGGTTTTAAAGTAAAAACCCTGCTCCATCAGTGCCACCACCTCCTTCCTGTACCCCTTTAGAAAGCTTCATGCAGAGTGAAGCTATAGAGTGTACCTCAAAAAAGAATGTACAGGAATTTTTGGAAAACTGTCTAACAATGTGTTTTTCCCAAGTTAGCCTTCAACCAACAGCTCTTTTTCAACAGGTCTGCAATTGAGCTTTACATGAACCATTGTTACAGTGGCCCGCCGCTCCATGGGGAGAGATATGGCGGAGCAGCCAAGGTGGCTGGCTCTGGCGCATGGGCCTCATGGTTCGATTCCCCACAGCAGCTCAGCCCAGCACCCTGTGACTCTGGGCAATAGCTTGCATAATCTCCTTGATGGCCCCCAGTGCCTTGAGACCCTTAGGGGTGATTAGTTTGTGCTTTACAAATATCAAGTTATTATTCCATAAACCAAAGCTCCCAAAATGACTTCAACAGGGCCAACCACTCAAAAACAGAGACTGCAAGTTGGCTTTATTAACAAATATTGATAAAAAAAATACTCTTTTTAACACTGCACTAAGACAAGACATCTTCCCTGAAGACCATCCCAACACCTACGAATGTTTCCAAAGTTACGTATTTATGCATTCTTGTACACATTCTGTTTAGCATGGATGCTCCCGCTCCGCAGCCAGAAATCTGGCTAGTTTTATAAAACCTACTTCAACATTCTTGCAACGCTTGTTTAGGGACCTCTCCCACCTCTCTTACACTTATGCTGAACAAACTGTAGCATTTCTCACTCACTACACCGCACACTCCTTCACAACACATGGTCTCAGCATATGACCAGGTGGCCAGTCAAACAACAAACAGGTCTTGTTACTCATTTACGCTGATATCCGATGCCATAGGCACAGACAGGCTTCACTTATCCCAAGAGATAGTCCCTGAGAAAGCAAAATGTTTTACCCACCTGTAACTATGTCAGATTAGGGCCAAGATAAACACAATAGAGTAGAACCCCATAGAAGAGTAGTAAACATCACCCAGTATGAAATCAACCCCACAGCACTACCTTTCTACAGAACCTAGGAACATTTAAACTGAGCTAGACAGAATGCGCAGAAGGGGCACTATAGGGGAGGACTTCATTTGGCCCCAAGACTTTGTAGAAAATAGGTTCTTCGAGAAAGCAAGAACACTGCACCAGTGCACAAATATGTCAATTTTTGTCTCGATCTGTGGTCCCAGGGTGGCCCTTAAAATAATCTCAATGACACTAGGGAAAATGAGTCCCATGTGAGGGGGTCAAACATCAGCTCAGATACCCATGTCAGGAAATCTAGGATTCCAAGATTAATAGGTACACACGGTTGCACGTAAACTTACACTGTATTTTTTGTTTTTCAGAGGCAAAGGAACCATACCACTTGATTCAAATGACAACTGTGAAGCATTACTGTACATACCAGACCTGCAATGGGGCACCTCCACGATATGTACTGGTAGTGTGGCAAGCTTGCATACACCCAGCTCATCGCCAGATGGCAGGGCCTCTGCATCCTCATGACTATACACACCCCAACCCCGGTCATCCCTGGAGAAGATCTGTCTGTGTTGTACCAACATCCACTTCAGAGGAAAATATCTCTGTTGCATCAGGCTCAAAGAAGAAGAATGGATGATTGTTTTGGCTGGGCTAAGTTCAAGGACATTCTGGAAAAATGTAGACTGTTTTCGGAAACTCCAGTAAATGCAGGAGGGTCCATACCCTTCTTCACCTTGCAAACGATGGCAAATGCCTGCTGGTTACAGATAATAAGGTTGGAAATGCTGAATATGATCAACAACACTGAGCTCATCGAAAACGCTATCTAGGAAAAACTAAGAACCATCCGCCTAACGGTGATGCCACATCAGTATATGTTGGACTTGATGACTGCAATGGAGGGTGGAGTGTGTGTCAAGATTGGTGCTTCATGTTGTACTTTTATTCCAGGGAATGATCTTGAAAATGGAAATCTCACTCTTGCCATCCAAGCACTGCATCGTCTACAAGCTGGCATGAAGAAGGAGAGAGGTGCCCCTGAGCCTGACTGGTACCATAGCATTTGTCTTTTCTTGGCTCCCTCTGTGGCTGTACAAACTGTTCACGTCATTGCTTCCAGTTATCATTTTTGGACTATTGTTGTGTGGTTTCCTACAAATGTGGGTTTTCAGCTGTAAAAATGCATTCCTCAAATTAGGTAGTATGCAAGTAGCTGGAGAAAGGATAGCAGATACTACAGAAACCCACACGGTCTCAAATATTGTGATTGTCATGACATATGAGAAAAATTAATATTGATGAACGCTTTGACAAATGTACTATAATAATATGAATGTCGATAAATATGATAGAAATGACCTCTATGTTATATGTACACGTAATAACAAACTTTTATCATTGCTGTCAAATTCACCCGAGATGACCTCCCCATGAAACCAGAGTCAAAGATACATGGTCAGACAGGCCTTGCAACCCAAACCCAAGCCTATTGATTGATTAGTCTGAAGTGGGGTTACACTTAGCCAAAGACAAATGTTCAAACAGGGAAAACCCTGATCGATCCCACAGATACCCAGTTGCACAACAAACAGGTTTGAGGAGATTGGCCCAAATAAAACACATTTGGCCAAAGGCGTGTGTTCCCAAAATACCACAAAGTCAGAGGAACACTCAGTCAATTAGAACACAGCATGCCCACCACATGCAGTGATAATGTGCTCCCCATGATGGACATCAGGACACATACACGCTGGCCCAAACTAGCTCTCCATGAGGTCTAGAGCCGCGTGGGTCCTCCTTTTCAGATGGTTGTATTTGTGGTTCATGAATAGGCCATGATATACATGCTTTACAAGAATGTTTAATCAATTTATAGTACCTAAAGACTGAACAAATTATCACCCAAAACCTCCGTACATTGAGACTGTCTTCAGACACGACTCTGCTTATGTTCTCCTGGCTGCTCCATTTAATTAGACAAACTTGTTTCTGTTTTGCTAAATGCCTTTTCATTTTTTCAAGGTTAATTCCTATCTGAGCTATATCAGTTTGCAGGCATTCCCAAAATTATAGGACTAACCAGGCCTTGCTATGCCCGCTTCTCAACAGTGGATAGGATTTACTATTGAAGACTTCTCTGCATTTGTGGTGGAGAATAACATAGAAGTAAACCCATTTACATCTGCCATAATCCCTGTTGCGAATCTCTGATAGGGATGAATATAGGCAATTCCAGCAGTAAATATAAGCTTAAGGTCAAAATAAATTAGCAAATTGCCCCCCACTCAACCCAGTGTGCAAGCTCTCATCATGTTTATGTTTATTTTTATGGGATTTATAAAGCGCATGGCTGCCTGGGGAAGGCAAGGTGTAGAGGTAGAGAAATCATGAGAACAACCAAGTCTTGAGTTTTTTTCTGAAACTCCGTTCGTCTTTAATCGGTCTCAATTCCGTGGTCTTTGAGTTCCAGAGCTTTGGGGCCAGGTGTGAAAAGGATCTCCCTCCCCATCTTGATCTCTGTATACTTTGTGTGTTCAGGAGGAAGTCGAATGAGGGCCTGAGGGACCTATTGGGAACATATGGGGAGACAAGTCTTTAGCAGGGCTAGACCCCTGTCATACATGGCTTTGTGAGGTAGACAGAGGGCTTTAAACCTGACCCTGGATTGCCTAGGTAGCCAGTGTAGCTTTTTTAGAGAGGATCTGACTGACTCCTGTCTAGAGATCTTCAGAAGCATCCTGGCCGCAGCGTTTTGGACAACCTGTAGCCTGTCAACCACATATTTGGGGCCCCCAGATACAGGGAGTTGCCATAGTCCAGTCTTGAGATCACTAGAGCCTTGACCAACAGTCTCCAAGTTTGTTCTGAGATGTGGACTATGATAATACGGAGCATGCGCATTGTGCTGAAACAGGTTGCTGATAGTTTTGTAACTTGAGCTTTCATGGAAAGGCTGTGGTCTAACCACATCCTCAGGTTCTTTATGGATGGCTTCGGAGCGTGAGGAGCACCCAAGTCCTTCAGCCAACTAATCCTGGCCCATGGCCCTGGGCAGTTGCCCAGGAACAACAGCTCCCTTTTGTTGCTATTCAATTTTAGGCTGCAGTTGGCCATCCATTTTGCTATCTTTTCCAAGCATGGTACCAGCTGAAGATGATTTGAGTTCATCTCCTCCGACACTGAGACTGCTAATTGTGTGTTGTCAGCTTAGGACACTATTGATAGTCCAAACTTCTGCACAATTTGAGCTAGAGGACTCAAGTAAACACTAAACAAGGTAGGGCTGAGCGCCGATCCTTGAGTTACTCCATAAGGAGCCGGGAGCATGTCTGAAAGGTTAGTCGATTCCATACATTTGAATAATCTGTCACTTAAGAAAGAGGCAAGCCATTGGATGGCTTTGTCCTTGATCCCAATCATTCTTAGTCTATGTATTAAGATAATATGTTCCACAGTATCGAAAGCTGCACTTAGATCCAGGAGCAGAATGGTTGCGGATCCCCCCGGTCCAGTATCATTTTCAGCTTCCCAGTTATCACTAGGAGGGCGGACTCTGTGTTGTGTCCTGGGCAGAAACCCATCTGCGTCTGATGCTGGATGTTATTCTACTCGAAGTACTGTGAGATGATGCTATTGACATGTTTCTCCACTACTTTACCCAGAATGGGTAGTAGTGAGATGGGGCGGAAATTCCCCAGAACCGTAGAATCGAGTTGAGGCTTCTTGAGCAGTGGCTTTACGATGGCATGTTTCCACTTCTTAGGAACTATCCCAGAGATCATAGATAGCGAGAGAAGGTCTGCCATTGTGTAAAGGATGGGATCCCTGCCCTGAAGTAAAATGTGAGGGGTGCAGGATCAAGTGGAGGGCCAGATTTAAGTTACTCAGAAGGAGTCTCATGTGTTATTTGCTCAACACCGGGAACGTACCTAATACCAGAAGTGTAGGTGGGCCAGGTTGGTCTAAACTAGACGGATGGCCTTTCCTGTCAAAGGTGTTCTGCCTCATTTCGAGGCCACCCAAAAGGCTCATATGCAATTAGTTAAATATATTTTCCACTTTGTTTTTGAAGAAAGTGGGAAGCTCATTGCATCTCTCCTTGGAGGAATGAAGCATGTGAGAGCCTTGTTCAATTGTGGTGAGCGACATCACAATTTTAAATAGTTCTTTGGGGGAGTTGGAGTCCCTATTAATCCTCTTTTCATAAAACTTTGCCTGAGCTAGCTTAACGCAATCATGATATTGTCTGATGGCCCTTTTGTAATATAACTTAAGGTCTGGAGCACAGGTTTTCCTCCAGTTCCTTTCAAGTTTCTTAAAGTTCTTTTTTTTGAGAACCTAGCTGGCTGTTGAACCAGGTGGCTCTTTTCGGGTTGCGTTGTGCTGTCATTCTGGGTTTCTGTAAGTATTTGTCTACCAAATAATTAATCCAGTCTGACCACCGTTTATGTGCCTCGTTAGGGTCTTCTGATGAAGAGGGGGTAGTGGACTCTAAACAGTCTGGTACGACCCTTGGCCATTTCCTGCCTAGATTTATGTTACCCACCAAAGGCGTTTGAATGAGAGGTTTAGCATACAAAAAAGGGATGTAAAAATGGTCAGATGAGGGGACTTGGATCTGGATAAGCACCTGTATTCTGGGATAATTAGGGAAAATGGGGTCAAGGATGTGCCCTTTTTCGTGTGTGGCGGTGCCCACAAGCTAGGGAAGGTACAGGGCTTCAAGATCCGATAGGAGTCTGTTGGCAGATGAGCTGTTGGTGTTGTCAAGGTGGATGTTAAGATCACCAAGTGCTGTGAATGCACCTCTCCCTACAATAAATCTAGCAAGGAGACCAGAAAGAGCTCTTAGAAATGTCATACATGGCCCTGGGGGCCTGTAGACAACAGTTCAGGAGAAAGAGGATGTGGGAGAGAGTGTTATTCTGAATTGCATATCGTCGCAGTTGGTTAATCTCATGGATGTGGTAGAACAGCTAGACTGTTCTTTATAAATGATGGCCACCCCTTCTTCTAACTTTCCCACTCATAACATACATGAGAGGTAAATAGAATAATTTTACAGAATTACTTAAAGTGGATAAATGTGGCATACATTATTTTTGCTCTGCTATGAATCAGTTCCTAACTTGTGGTGCTATATAAAAGTTATTGTAAAAAATGCTAACAAAAGAATATTAGCCCCCTGAAATTGGATTGAGCAAAGCAGCATGACACATCTGAGTGTCAGGCTAAGATCGAGGTTAAAGGGATCACCGCATGATTCATAGATCCTGGCACTTGAGGATCTACTGCAGGATTTGAGGATGGCCAGGTGCTTGGTTTTTCCTCTCTGTGGTCAAGGAGAAGAAACCGCTGCTTGGGCTTTGCTCTTGACCTGTGCTTTTATCTCTCGAGCTGGGATAATCTTCAAACCAGACACTGAATTAATCTTTTCAGAAGTTTTATGCTTGTGGCATATCTTGGCCAACTTCTTTTGCATTGCCACATCAAAGATATGCATTTTACCCTTAGAAATCTTCAAATAATGTCCTTGAATCTTTGGAGCATTTTGACCTTTTATAGAGCTGTCTTTAGAGGCCTCATCATAGTTATTAGCTAGGGACAGTATTGTAAACACACCGTCGTAGTTGATGAAGAATATTTTATTCATAATGTTGTCACAACCTCAGAGACACAGCTACTGACAGGACAATGCTGACATTTGCACACTCATTGACAATGGAATAACCATAAGTCAAATAATTGAGGGGGACGGCACTAAGTGATACCAGGGTACATACATAACTTCTGTTGCTTTATGTGTAATTTATACAATTGATTATCATGATAAATGCAGATACATAAACTAATAAATAGGCAAATTCACCACACTTCTCCTTCCTATCAATGTCTTTAATTGAAGAAATAATCTTTGTGCCAAACAGGCATGTGTTATTACCAGAACCTGAAATGTATTTATTTATTTGAAAGGTTTTATATAGCGCTGGCTAGACCCAGGGGTATCAGAACGCTTTACAGGAGTGTGAGAAGGTACGGTACTAAAAACATTTGATCAAAAACATCGCAATAAGAACCATTATACCAAAAAAGGCAGATAAATACGAGTGCTATTTACAAAAGTACTATATTAAGCTAAAGAGGGCAGTGAGTAATTAGGCTAGGGTGGGTGGGTGAAAGAGAAAAAGAAAAGATAAAGGAGGGGGACAAAGAGAGTAGGACCTAGGAGAATAGGAGAATAGTGGGAGGCCGTGCGTAAGGCTAGATGTCATATGTAAAGATAAAGGCAGGGAGGGGGGTAAAGGGGAAGGCAAGAGAGAGGCATGAGGAATGGGAGTTAGGAGGGAGAAGGGGGAAGGGGGAGGAGAGAGAATTGTAGGGCAATAGAGGGAAGTCTGACAGGGCCCAGAGTGGGAGTCAGTATCAGAGGTAGGTAATATGGACCACAATATTTGTTGAGGAGGTACAGTTTAAGGTCTTTTTTTAAGTTAAAGTAGAAAGGGTTACAGCGTAGGTCTTTAGGCAGTTCCAGATGGAAGGAGCGTTTCCGGAGAAGGAGCGAGTTTGTGTGCATTTCTTCTTAAACAGAGGGGGGATAAGAATGAGGGAATTGGTACTCCTCGTTGGTCAGGCGCAGCCCGCTATGTGGAGATTGTCTGAGAGGTAACGTGGGGTGTTTTGGTGAAGGGCTTTGTGCATGATACATGCAATCTTATAGGTGGATATGCCTTTGATGGGTAGCCATTTGAGGGTTTTAAGGTCGGGGGAGATGTGGTCAAAAACGTTTGTAGTCAGAGATAAGTCTAGCAGCTAGGTTGAGCACAGATTTGAGTGATGCAAGGTGGACTTTAGGTGTTCCAGCGAGGGTAGCGTTATCATAGTCGATTCTCGACAGGGCCAGCGATTGGACAACATATTTGAAGTCGTCAGCCAGGATGGAGGGTTTAATTTTCATGAGATGACGGAGGGTGAAGAGTGCTCCTTTGGCTGAGGTTTTTATGTGGGAGGTAAGGGCAAGGCTATTATCATGGGTGATGCCTAGAGATTTAAATGAGTTGGAAGTGGTGAGAGAGCAGTTGAGAGCATTAAGGTTGGATATCCAGTCTTGTATGGGGAGTGGATTGTTTTTAAGGGCGAAGAGAATTTCGGTTTTTTAGGGTTGAGTTTGAGATGATTGTGGTGGAACCATGATTGGATCTTGGTCAGGGTGTCATTGAGGTTTTGGACATCAGAGTGGGATTTAATCTTATAGTAAAGTTGAGTGTCGTCGGCATAGAGGTGGTAATTGATTCCTGCTTGTTTGAGAATGAGGGTGCGGGGGTCCATGAAGAGGTTGAAGAGAGCAGGAGAGAGAATGGATCCCTGGGGGACACCGAGGGTTGGAAAGGTAGTTATCGATTTTGATTTGTTGGGTTATGTATTGCAGAAAGGAGGTGAACCAGTTGAGGACAAGGCCATTGAGGCCAAAGTGGACTTTACGAATGTTAAGTAAAGCAGTGTGGTTAACTGTATCGAAAGCAGCGGAAAGGTCGAGGAGAATGAGTAGGTAAGACTTGCCATTATCGAGTGAGTGGTGCATGTTGTCCACTATATTGAGCATGGCAGATCCCGTGCTGCATCCTTTTCTGAAGCCAGATTGCAGTGAGTCAAAGAGGTCGAAAGTGTTGATGTGATTATCCAGTTGGAGCAGGGCGCATTTTTCAAGGGCTTTGGAGAGAAGAGGGAGGTTAGAGATAGGTCGGAGGTTATTTGGGTCATCGGGATCTGTGTTGGGATGTTTGGGGATGGGTGTGATTTGACCCAGTTGGAGGGAGGGAGTTTATAATGGTGGTCTAGTATGGGGCAATGATATGTTTTAGGTCTTGGACTAGGTTAGAGGGTCTTTGGTGTGAGAGGATGGTTTTAGGTTAGTGATGATGTTATAGACTTCGTGTTCGGTGACAGGGTGAACATTATGCCAGGAGGCACTGTTTTTTTTCTGGGGGAAAAAAGGGTTGGATTCAGGTGAGAAGGTAACCGGAGGAGGATTTGATGGGGATGGAGATTCAGGAGAAATGTCATAGGAAAATAGTGGGTTGGGAGAGAGAGGATTTAAGAGGAAGGATTGATCTACTTTGGTGATTTTATCAGAGAAGAAATTAGCAATTTCTTTGCATTTCTCAATTGAGGCAGTCAACTTTTGGGGGGAGAGGAAGTTTGGTTTTTGACGATGCTGAACAATTCTCTAGGTCTATTTTTGGCCCTATCAAGCTGTGCACAGAAGAAGGAGGCCTTTTCATTGAGGATGTGTTTTTTGTAGTTGGACCTAGCAGATCGGAGGAGGGCTAGATGGGAGGGGGACGGGTGTTGCCTCCAGGTTCTTTCAGACTGTCTGAGAGAGCGTCTTTCACTGTTGAGATCAGAGTTGAACCAGGATTTTGAAGGTATGATTCTTTGGGTTTTTAGTTTGGGATGGGCCACTAGGTCTAGGACCTCGGTAACTGATTTATTATAGTGTTCGGTGAGGGCATTAGCATTTTGGGAGAGGGGAGTGAGCAGGAATTGGGCTTTGAGTTTAGTTTCCAGTTCGCCGGGGGATAAGATGAAGGTTCCTGGTCAATTTCATGTGTTTGATGCTTTTGGTGTGGAGGGGGGGCTGTAGTGGTGATCGTGAAGAGGATGAGGTGATGGTCGCACCTGTTGATGGGGATGATGCTGGAAAAGGAGGCCAAATCATTATTAGTGATGATGGCATCAAGAGTGGCCCCTTTGGTGTGAGTTGGAGAGTGACAAATTTGTTTAAGGTCACTAATCTCCAGAAGATTCGTGAGGAGATTAACTGCAGGGTCTTCGATATCATTCCAGTGGAGGTTGAAGTCTCCAAGGAAGAGATTTTTAGAGTTGGACATTGAGCCAAGTTTAAGTAAGGAAGGCAATGTCAATGTCTTTGCTGAGGATGGTTTCAGCTATTTCAGTCACATGCCGGACAGCTGAGCGGCAGTTAACCAGCATGCATGTGAGGGGTTTCTGGTTGTTTATGGGGGTAGGGCATGATGGGATAGCAGTAAGTTATGTTGGGGTCTAGGAGAGACAGGGGAGGAAGGAATTCTGATCATCCCCAGGATCATGGGAATGGTAGAGTGGGGGGTGGGAGGGTCATTTGGATAGTTAGGGAGGTAGGAGTTACAAAGGTCGAGGAGGTCTGAGGGGGAGAGATGACTCGAGGCACTGGGGGGCCTATGGAAACAGTTGCAGTGGGGGAAGGTACTCCACTGTTGAGGGTTGGTGGTGTTTTGTGAGTCAGGGCTTAGGGAGATCGCGCAGTTTAAGAGGATCTCAGAGGAGAGGGAGTTAAAATCTTTCCTGAGTTGAGAGAGTTTGGATGACAAGGTAAGGAGATAGCTTTCAATGTTAGATAGAGTCTGTGTAAAAGGAGTGATAGGGACTGAGGGAGAGAGGGTGGTAGGGAGAAGAGTAGGATCCGAGTTGTCCGGGTAGAGCGGTCTGTGGAGTGTGTGGGTTGGGAGGCCAGGGGTAGGGTAGAGAGGCGTTCTCAGGTTGGTGGACGAAGGGAGGTCCGTGTAGTCAGAAAGGGAGTGCATAGAGTCATAATAGGTATTCTGAGATGGTAAGGGTCATGAGGGGAGAGAGGGGAAATAACATCCTGGCTAAGGGGGGAAGGCAATTTGGAGAAGGTGAATTGATGCTGGCAGTCGAATAATAGGAACTTCGGGAAGAGGGTGCTGGAAGGAGGTAGTGAGGGAGGGGGTGTGCCTAGAGGTAGGTAGAGAGAAGTCATTGGAGAGAGAAAGGGTTTGGGAGACTGGGCATGCTGTTGAGGTGTCCAGATGAGGGAGGGTTGCTAGCAAGGGAGGGTAATTGGAGCATTGGGTTTGGGAGACATCATATGCAGTAGAAGTACGTGTAGGGTGAGGGGTTGGGGGCAAGGAAGGAGAGGGTGAGAGGGCGGCAAACTGTTGGGAGGGTGAAGTGTTAGGAGGTGGATGGATAAAAGCACCAAAAGGGGTAATGAATGAGGTAACAGATTTGTAATCTGGGTGTTACTTGATTTAATGGCATGCCAAAAAGAGGTCTGTAACACTGACTTACCAAGCATTCCCAATCATGATAATCATTTAATTTATTCTTGGTATGTAAAATCTGTCAAACCAAAATGTTATGGTTTATATCTCTAAAATCTACACATAAGCCCAGGCCTTTTCCTCCAGATATTTATGGCACCACGATAGAGGCAATCCAAACAGGACTTTGAATGGGTTCTATAACACCTTGAATTACTAACCTGTCTAGGTCTTCTTTCAAAGTTTCACACATTAAATCGGGAATGGGTCTCACTTTATGCACACCAGGTCACAGATTATTCTTCAGTTTGATTTGATGCTGAAAATTCCTTAAATGACTTAGTTTTTCAACAAACTCTTATGGAAACTCTTCCTATATTTTCCTACTAACACAATTTATCTATGGCCATGACTGATTCCTTGCTGATAGGGTCTAACTTTATACTTCTTTTTCTAATGCTTCCAACCCAGCAAACCTGACCACTTTTCAGCCACATAAATCTTTGGCTGGGTAGTTTGATTTTTAAAAGGAATGCACATGTCTAAAGGTATAGGGTTTTGGTTATACCCTCCTGGTTTAATGTCTGCACATTGAAGAGCATGGCATTACATTTCGAACTTTTATGCAAATATTTTGTGGTCAATAAAAGCATAAGGTGAGCAAGAATCAGCATATGCCTTTACCTTTACCTTATCTAGCAGAATATCACATATCGGATAGTCATTCCAAGCTTCTAAACTATTTGCCATTATTCAGAAAACAAATGTGTTTGCAATGTCTTCTGTCTCTTCTACAGCATGAACTTGTTTGTTTTTGACATTCCCATTTCTGCACGGATGGACATAGTGACCTCTTTTATTACATTTTCTAAAGATACATTAATGTGCTGGACAATATTTCACTAAGTGATTATATGAATACCACATTGATAACATTTGTTCTGTTCATTTTCTATTGTAATATCATACTTTTTTTAAAACTGCGCAACATGACTTCTATTGGCATTATTTACCTCTTGTTTAACATCTTCACTGTTGGAGTGATGATTCTTTACTACATGCATTGATTCAGATACATTACTCTGTTTAATGTCTTCAATGCACTCCTCCATGCACTCTATACTCCTAGCCAAGCCAATTGCTTCCTTCAAAACTGTATTGTGTGCCAGTAGTTTGTCTTACACCTGGGGTCATTGATGCATTTCACCAAATTGGTCCCTAATAAGGGAGTCACATAAAGGGCCATATTTGCATAAGGTGGCCATACCACTCAAGCAAGCTATTTAGCGAATGGTATTTTCCTCTTTACCTTGAAGCTTGCAAAATAATTTGTGCCTCTCAAGTACTATATTAATTTTTTTCCCAAAATGCTCTTCCAGCTTGTGGAATGCCATTATGTACAAGTTTTCATGGCCTCCATCTTCCTCTCCATTTTCCAGTGTAGGAGTTACAAGATTTTCATAGACCCCCCTTCCATGGACTCCTAAATCGTGAAGCAATATGTGCTGTTTCCTCAATGAGAAAAACGTCCCCCCCCAATTGCAATCATGTAAGAATAATTTCATTTTTCCCACTCCTTCCTAGGCAAGGAAGGTTCTCCCACTTCATCAAGAAAGGGTGGTGTCTGTGTCACATTGACTACTGCCATAGTACTATGTATAAATTCCTAGAGCACAGGCACAGTGAATAAATTAGCATATATTTCACTTATTGCCAAACACAGTTATAGCAATAATGTAAAGGAAATATCACTATCATATACACTGTTATTGGTTAAACTTGAAATAGTACAATCATCCAGTTAACAATACTCATTAACATAGTCTCTTCCTTTAGTCCAAGATACGAGTTTTAACAAGTTTTTCTTTGGCAAACCAAATATTAACAAATCACCACACGTGCAGCTAGGGTATGCAAGAGTTAACCTGGTTCAGGATCAGCACATGGAAAACACGACTTTAGTAGATAACTCCTCTTAGGGGGAAGGCTTAATAAATGCTAGTACGAAAGATGAAGGTGGGCCATCCAGGGTGTCTCCAATATGCAAAGGCTCCAAAAGGAGAAAGTCAACTCTGCCTAGACTCCAACACGGCGCACGGTGAAGGCAGAGTAAGGCAGCAATGCAAACGAGTCAAGCACACCCCAGGCAGAAGACCATGATGGTATAGGCAGCCGGCAGGCAGTACAATTTAGAGCCTAGCACATCGTGTCACTCCCCAGATGCAGGCCACCGAAGCCTGAGGCAATTAAGAACAACAGTGTGCCGCTGTGGCACAACAAGAAATTAAAACATACATAAAGTACACAGTAGTGGCCCTGCCCATGGGTGACTAGAAGGTGGGGGCCACTGGAGGCAATTTATCTTCACCTCATTAGAGGAATTTGTTAGTGATTGTATGTATGCTGAAATCAGCTTTGGACTCCCGCTTCAGCTCAGTTTCCACTAAAAGTGCACAAGGAAAGAGGGTCACATGAGAGTCACACCTTAACTCCTGAGAGATTCTAACAGATATGGTCTCCCAAACTCCACTGCTTACACACAGAACTCCACAATTCAGCCCAGATCACCAAAGTAGAAAAGAACACGGGCTGAAACAGCTAATCCTCTTGCCTCACAGGAGTAACGCTTGTTGCACTAGCACAAGCCCTCAGTGAACAGTGCTTCACTGTGGCTTATCAATTGAAGACAGATGGATTCAATCTCCCAAATAGCGTCACCAATGTCATACTTAAAGTGGAAAACACCTACAGACACTGACAGGGCAGTAATGATAGTTGAATAGTCATTGACAATGATATGCCCTAACAGTCAAAGAAGGGAGGGGGGGGGCAAAGGAGAGGGGAAGGGACCAAGTGATAATAGAGTATAACATAACTTATATTGCTTGTATGTATAATTCTGACAATTGATTATCGAATAAATACAGATACATAAATTAATAAATAGGTATATTCACAACATACATTTAGACATCTTTATTTGGATTGTGAAACTACTGTTGGATCCTTGAATTGCTCCTTGCACCTAGGACTGAAACTCTGCCTCACCTAGACTGAGCTTCAACAAATGTTTCTAAGGTTTTTTTTAATCTCTCCTGAGTCAACCTTTGTTTTTGTTTGGTGCCTCAAGTTGTAAAGCTTTAACAATGGTGTATAGGACACTGGAAAAGGAGTGATCTCAGAATGAGCCCATGGACTCTAGCAAAAGAAAGTTACTATGACCTGAATACATTGTGCTTTTACTTTATTGCACCTATTGCTTTGAGTAATTCTAGAGTATTTCTTATGTTTCTTTAAAAAGTTATCATTCCTATGAAATGCTTGTAAAAGAATACATGGTGTGCAATTCGAATTCATCTAAGACCAGAGATTAACAGTCGTCTTGTGTTCTGTTTAATAAAAAAGAGCTGTTACTCGTGACAGACTACCAGAGATCCTTCATTTGACAAGAAGAGCTGTGTGTCTAGAACCTAACATAATCACTTGTGTGGCTTCTCTCATATCCCTATCTCTCTGCCCCCTCTTTGCAATCAGCACTGCCTATAGGGTAGGAGACTGCTGACTTCCATGTTGTCCCTGCAAAAACATCAGCGGCGACTCCTCCGCATTGGTGGAGGAGTGTCGCCCCGCTGGCTCAGAGCCAGCCACTTTTTCAGCTGCTGGCTGGGAGGGGCGGGCCTGGCCATGGAAGGGGGGGGGAGGAATGGTATGTTCACTTCTAAATGCGCATGCCAGTTTGACCATCCGTGTTAGGCCAGCCAAAATGACATGAGCACCTAAGTTTCTCCAACCCAGCTGTATTGCACAACCAGTTCGGAGAAACAGCACAGACTCCCTATGACTGAGCGAGCATTAATCCAGCCCGCTCAGGCCAACCCCCACGCTGCTCTCATGCTGGAGCGCAGCTATTGGATGGGGAGTCCTTGATGCCAGGAACTGGAAGCAGAGGAGGGCGAGGCGGCCGGCAGCATCAGGTAAGTCTTTTATTATTATTTTATTATTATTACCCCAGCATGCTCCCCACATGCCACTCACACCCCTTACGTGCCCTGCACCCCCTTCAGCCACCCCACCACTCTTTATCTGCATTCAGATCTACATTTTAGTTCTAACTCAATTCTGACATGGACCATATCTTTGCTTGTGCTTTTAGACTCCAAATTTAACAACAGGGACTGTCTCTTCCTTGGTGAAGTTCCTCATCCTTGTTTCCTCTTGAGTGTTGTGGTCTGCATTAGGGTGGGCGGAGTTCGCAGAGCCCCACAATGCGGAATTCTGTGGAGTTGAAAAAACACTCTGATGCGCAACGTGGAGATCCGCTTGCAGGCAGAGTTTGCTGGCACATCTGTTCATGTTGCATTGGGAACACGGACTGCATCCATGCGCTCCACAATTGTGTGTGAACGGAACTATGCGGTTCTCAAGTGTGCTCTTGCGTTCTAAATCGTGCACAAACAGCACCATGCTGTCCGCATTGGTGTGGCCATCTTGTGTTTCTGCTCTCTGTTATGGTGCTGGGACTATATTTTATCTGTCCTTAATCTTTGCAATCCTTCACCTTTATTACTTTTCTAACCCTTTTTTATTTTCTATAATAGTGAATCTTTGTGTATTTAACGTTTTTATGTAACTTTTTTGTGACTTTTTGACTTTATTTCCCCTTCTTTCCTTACTTCCTAATTCTTTAATTTCCCTTCCTTTTCCTTCTTATTATTTCACCATCCAGTGACATTGCAGAAGGGCGTCTTCCTTGCGGGCAGCACCACCGCCCAGGTGTGCAGCCCCGGGCAATCTTTGGAGAGGAGGAGGTGGCAGCACTAGTTTTTTTTGTGCAGTGCCGCCTCCCCTCTATGCTGGTAGCAGGCATCAGGCCCAGTAGCAGCTACCCCATGCCGGAGCCTTAGCGGTGCTGGGGAATGGTGTGCCAGTGCGGCGCACCATCCAGCAGCTGAAGCACTGTTGGGAAGACATTCTGGATTGGGAACAGGAATTGGTCAACCTGCTAGGTGTCTAGATTTCAGTGAGTATTCATTATTTGTAGTGTTTGTGCAATGCTAACATTTTCTTTCTGAATAGCATGCTGACCACACTTAGAGGTAACGTATGTTGAGTTTACCCTGGTATATGATTGTGTGATCCAGTTTCTCGTTTCTGCTAGGCAGGTGCTGGGCACTCATCAGGCGCTCCCTTTGGATGATTAATGAAGAAGCCATTGCAAACTGTTCTCCTGTCACTGTAGGGAATCACTTAGTAGCGCGTTCTCTCTGTGACTCTGTTTATATAGCTCGTGGAGTTCCAGGTTATTTAATTGAATTCACAATGAAGCAAAGTATGCATCTATGCATTGCAAAAAAGGTAGACTGAGTTGGCTCATCAAAGGTGTTGAGAAATGGGAATAGATAGAATCAAAGATCATTCAGTGCAATAAATTAGTTCCAAATGTAGTTTTTGTTAAGGAGATTTGGAATATGGATTTAACGACAGTCGATAGGCTTGAGTCATAAATAGTAGTACTATAGGTGATGTGTTTTAGCGACTGGATTTGCTTTTAATTAAAATAAATGTAGATTAATTGATTCACTCATCTATTTTTATTTATCTTCATAATTTCTTTCATCAGCATCATCAAGAAGAGGGACTTTTCTGAGGCTATTTTGATTGCAAAATAGGGTGGTGTGTCTGCATTCTCCTCTGGAATGTCCACTCTTTGGGGCCTGTCTGCACTGGTCAGGTATGTAAGCAGGAGTTTTGTTGAGCTCAGCTAGTTTTTGCCTTCCATTTGTGAAAGAGACCAGAAGAAGGCCTGTGGAATGTAAAAGAAAATCTTTTTTATAGTCAAGGAGAAGGACAGAAGAAAGATATGCTTCATGAGGAGTGTATCAAGTAGACTCAGAGGCAAAGCAATTAACCAAAAGGGGGACTCAGAATATTACTTTTGCCACAAGCCATACACACACACACACACACACACACACACACGAACACAAGCACATACACACACAAACACTCACACAGAGCAGCATTTCACAAAAACACCTCTCTCTATTCCCCACTGCTGAGTACTAAGCATCAGACTCTTGGCTTCCCTTTGAACTGAAGTCACTACTCGATAACTTCTTGCTTCTAGCTGTTGATGATGTAGTCCTGCAGCTCCCGCCGTGAGTGCTTCCATGATACTCCTCCTGGCTCTAAGTAACGCCTTCCCAGACGATTCATCATCATCATAAATCAAGATGACTTAACCAAACTAGACGTGGAGTGCACTGCTTTTGAAGAACAAGTAAAGAGCAGAATTGCAGTATTTTGCATACTTTTTTGGTTGTTAACTGAAGTGACTGTTCTGGTCTCTGAAGAATCAGAAAAAAGGAGAACACCCTGCAATTAAATCTGGCTAAGTGTGAAAGGGCTGATCACCTACGTAGAACAAATGAGAGCCCATCACTCAAGTCCCAAACAATGGAAATCAATAATCATCCTTAGAGATTTCCCATATTATAGTTCAAACACACCCTCCCTCACTGTCTGCCACCACATGGATCATCAATCATCTCAACATTGCAATAGTTGAAGGTACCTCATACAATCCAAGCACAGGTAGTTCATGTAGGTATTCAATCATCTTTGATGCAGGCAACACATTGGGATATGGTTTCGACAGGCAGTCTTGTAGATAATAAATGCATTTATGAGGCATCTCTTCTAGTGCTAAGGAATAGGCAATAGGCATGTGTGGGGGCAGGCATTGTTCCCAATGTCATGATGGAATTGTAGAGGCTTTTAAATGCACACTGGTCCAACTGCAATCCGACAATATATATGTGACTAATAAAAAAAGGTGGGGCAGCATAAATCTGACACAAAAAAGTAATGTTCCTTTAGCTAATTTTATTTTGGTTTTTTTTGCAAAGAAATAACTGAGTTCCACGTAACTTTTTTTTAAAAGTTCTATAGGGACACTGGCATACTTAGTCCGGGAAGTAGAGTTCATCCTCAAACTCAGGAGGTTTACCCGGAAGTTGGTCAACTAACACATTTGATTCAATTTTGTACCAATCAACCTTATTTATTTATTTATTTTTGTATTTGAGTTTTATATATTGCTGGCTAGACCCGTAGGTTTCAGAGCGCTTTACA
Organism: Triturus cristatus; assembly: GCF_964204655.1. Classification (NCBI taxonomy): domain Eukaryota; kingdom Metazoa; phylum Chordata; class Amphibia; order Caudata; family Salamandridae; genus Triturus; species Triturus cristatus. The sequence continues at coordinate 401,115,845 of NC_140581.1, forward strand.
TGAGGAAACAGCGTGTTACAATATGCAAAAGTTTCTCAATAGTTACAGAATGAATAAATATACAATACAGGAGTAATTTAACGAACACGAAAATTAGGATCAGAAAGACCAGGGAAAGCTGGTAATCCACAGGAAGGAGACAGCAGCGGGGAAGAAAACAAGACAAATGTCCGGAGTCCGGCTGTGTAGGTGACGGCCATAGCGGTGTGTCAGAGCCAATCTCTCCTATAACTGTCGGAGCAGCTCCACCAGGAATCGGCCATGTATGCGTTTCGGGCATAGAGTGAGGAACAGGAGGTGATCAAAAGTCTAAAATCCAAAGACGGAGGTAGGAGCTGGCGAGGATAGCAGGATAGGAGAAGAAATAGACTGAAGAGGGGTAGAAAATAGAAGCCTGAACTTCAACAGAGATAAGTTCTCAATAGGCTACCCATTTCGACATTGAAGAAAATTGAGTCTGGGCGCCATTTTAGAGTCAGGCGAGTCCCAGGTAAGGAGTGATGCTTAAGGGGGACTGCTTAATCCCGTGACTCAGCAGTTTGTCTTGTCTCTTGTACTGAGATTCTTTATTCTGTAATGCTTTTTGACCAGTTAATACCTCGGGACCCTCCTCCTGTGCTGCTGTTTTGGAAACAGTGAAATTGTAAAACATGTTACTTCATTTTGATCATAGTCAATCTCTCCACATTTTTAGGCAAGAGACTGGCCCTTCTCACGGTGATGACCACACCAGATGCACTGAACACATGTTAAGCAGACACACTGGCGACAGGACAAGCCAGATACTTTATTGCTAGCCTGCTGCGCTGTGACCATTGGCGCATCTTCCCATACCAATACATCAATGGACTTTGATCCACATAGACCTCTTTTGGATCATCCAGATACTCCTGGAACATCCTGTGAATGGCCATTGGTGCTGCCACTTGCATCACCTCTGCACTGGACTTGAGCCCTGCCAATTGAAACCAATACAATGTAGAGGTTCGGTCTGGTCCTTCTGTTGCTGTTGTTGCCAGTGTTCTGTTTGATGCTGTTGTTGGCTGCTGTGAAACAAGACTGCTCTTTCTGGAAGTTAAAGGCGGCATCCCAGAACTGCTGGGTGGGACTTAAAGTTATGGCTGTTCTTCTTCCAAGTCTCCTGCTTGCTCTACAATCCAACACTTGTATTTTAAATCTTCCCCTTCAAAAAAAGGAATGAAAGTGGGCAGAATTCTTTCGTACCATGGATCAAGTAGTGTGGAGCTTGATGATGTCTTGTTGCAGCCTTATATTAGAAGCCAAGTGAAGGACTAAGGTCTCGACCAAGGCATGCGCTTCTGTGTTTTCATTCACACCTGTGGGGACGAACCTTTCAGATGCCTTCTTTACCTGGTCTTCTAGGAGATGCAACAACTGGATAGTTTGGACTATCGTACTGTCCTCCTTGCTAACTTCCTGTGTGAAAACCTTCAAAGGGAGTAGCATCTATGTCAGGCATTTGACTAGGCCCCATTTGTCCACATCCATGGTCATAGCTTTCCCAACTGTAAATCAATAGAACAGCTTTGTTCACCAGGACCACATGAAATGGAAGGTTGGTGTCTTCCTGTAGCCGCCTCGAGGGCGTGAATTAGTCCAAATAGGTGCTGGAAAAAACAGAAATAACGAACGGGGTTATCTCAGGGTTAATGGTTAGTTCACAAACAGAATGAAACTAGAAGTGACTGATTAGACACCGATTAGGTACCCAGTACCTGGTATAGTACCAGAGGTCGTAAGCGTGTAGGGCCGGATCAACGATTCTAAAAACGGTCCGTGAAACAAAAGGGTTTGTCGGGCATTCAATTCCGCAATCTCACAGGGCAATATATGTAACTGGAGAGGCTGAAGAGCCGATGAAATTGAAACATACCTTAAAATCAGGACATTGACTGGCGTATGATATAAATACCTGCCAAGAATCAAGCCTCTGTAAGCCGTCAAAGGTAAGTTGATAACAAAGTGAGACACACAATTGTCATGCCTAGATTTCTATGGTTGGTGGTAGAAATCATAGGGCCATGATGTATACCTGTCCCCGTGAAAAAAAGTCACAGGGAAAAGGAAACGTGAATGTGTGTATAATACAGCAATCTTCTGTCGGTCATATTAACAACGGGAGTACTATCAACTGAGGTGTATAAGGAGCCAGCAGGGCTAGACTGGCCGTAGCGGGCACCGGGCAAACCCCCGGTGCACCGAATGTGGACCACATAATCAGCTAGAGGACATTCGCAGTTCAAGATCGGAACGAACTAACTATAAAGGGGAGAATTTATTTCAAAATGGGTCATCTGATTTCACTTGCATCATGATTTTTCTAAAGGTAATGTTTAACTAAAGGCACAGTTAATTTCAACGTGCGAATTGATGTACGGTGTTCAGTAAAGCGCGTCGACAAAGCACGTGAAGTCTTGCCAACGTAACCTAAGTTGCAAGGGCAAAGTAAAAGATACATCAAGTTCTTGGTTTTGCAGTTAGTAAATTTATTGGCTTTTATGGTGTATCCATTATGGGTAAGCATATCTCCTTCAATCGTAGTTTTGCATGCTTTGCATTGGTTGCATTTAAAGGTACCTTTGATGGGTGCCATCCCAGCAATGGTCTTTTGTACAAAACCTGAGCCTATTGTGAAATTTTAATGTACGATCAGGTCTTTAATGTTTTTGTCCCGCCAATGTGCATATAGGGGTTTGGGCAATTTAGGTGCAGATTTACAAGCCCCTTGCGTGACTTTAGCGCTGCAGTTGCGTCACTTTTTTGACGCAACAGCGGCGCAAACAATGCGGCCTATTTACAACGTGACACATCTAAGGAGATGCATCACGTTGTAAAGCCCTGCGTCACATTATACCTGCGTCAGGTATAATGTATGCAGGGTGGGAGTTCCCACACAGGAAGGCCTTGTAAAAGTTACTCTGTGAAATCTACAAGATTTCACTCTGCCACTTTTAGGACACCACTGCATCAAAACCTTACGCCTGCTTCAAGCAGGCGTAAGTAGTGACGCAGTGTAGTGGGAAGAGGCCTCAACACGCATTGCTGGAGTTGCGTTGTGCTTGTGACACGACTCCAGCAATGCGTGACTTTTCCGCCAACAGATGCGTCAGAATGTCTTACGTATCTGTCAATCTGTGCGCCATAGTGCGCCGTATTGTAAATACGGCGCATCTATGGTGCTGCAAGTGTTTCTTAGGGTGGCGCAGGGAAAGTGACACATCTGTACAGATGCGTCACTTTCTTGTAAATCTGCCCCTCAGTGTCTTGTGTCTTGGGAGTGTTGAGAATGTGCCACTTAGAGTTTATGATCTGTCTCACTGTTTTGTTCATCATTGAGTGTTTTGTGAAACAAACAAGTTGGGTCACTGGTGCTGCTGGACGCGATCTTAGCAAGAAATCTGTCATAAAATCTGTCTTGTTTAAACGATTCCGTTATGAGGGTAACCTCTTGCAAGGAATTTTTCTGTGATCTTGGAAGCTTGCAGATCAAAATCTGGAAGATTCAAGCAGTTTCGGCGGAGTATAAGAAACTGTCAGAAAGGTATGCTTTTTTTCTGGCTACGAGGATGGTAACTCTCGAAGTGCAACAAGGTGTTTCCGGCAGTTGGATTAAAAAGGAGATCTACTTCTAAGATCCTGCTGTTGTGGCTAATCACAATATCTAAGAACTCTACTTGGGAAGGACTTGAGTGTGCTGTTTATTTTAAATTGCTATCACACAAGTTGAGCCATCTCAGGAATTGCGATAGTAGCGCAACTGAATCCGTTTAGATGAAAAAAATATCTTCAATGTATCTTGACCAGTATGTCACTGATTCATAAAAAGGTGCAACTTCGTTGTGGATGACTTACTTTTCAAAGAGGGCCCTGGAGATATTAGCTACTGACAGGGCAACCAAAGCCCCATACTTACCCCTTTGATTTGTTTGTATAGGGTATTCCCAAATTGGATGGTATTTTCAGATAGCACAATCTCAAGACACTCTTGTAAAACATTCCTGGGGCAGCTGATGTTATATGTGTCAATGAACCAGGCTACAGCCTCATGTGCCTCTATCTGTGGTCTTTTGCTATACAGCACCTCAATATCCAGAGTAACCAAGATGTAACTTTGACGGTAAAACAGAAGATTTTCTACTTTATTAATGATATCGCTGGGGTCTTTGAAGTGCGAGGGAATGGCCAGTATGTTCGGTCACAAAAAATTGTTTATATATTTGGACAGTGATTCAGTGACCGATCCAATAGTTGTCACAATCGGTCGATAAGGGGGATCCATAGAGTTTTTGTGAGTTTTGGGGATTTCATAAATGCGAGGCTTTTTAGGATCTTTGTTGAGAAATTCAAACTCCTTTCCACACATATCGCCAGCTAATAAAGCCTCATTGGTCAAGTGCTGGATTTTGGATATAGTTTTAGCCATGGGGTCAATACTGATTTTATTGTAAAAACTGATGTCACTCAATAGAGAAATCATTTTAAGTTTGTATTAAGCGGTTTCTATCACTACAATGACAACATCCTTATCACAGTTCTTGACTGTGAGGAATTTACCATGTGACAGGGGTTGTGGTGATGCAAATTCGTCCTTGTTAAGATTCAGGCATGGTCTTCGAATATATTTGTAAGCTCTGTCTAAGTGGTGGAGAACAGCATGTTCAAACACAGCTACCTCTGGGCCTACTTGGTCTAAGGATGAAGTGAAAGAGGAAGGTGTGGAAAGACCCAATAAGTTTATAGATCTAGATATCGGAGTGTCAATGGTGGCAAAATATTTTTTAAGACGTACCTTACGAAAGTCTGTGTGGATGTCATGATAGAGTTCAAATACATTGACTGCCGTGTGGGGTACAAATGAGAGACCTTTCGACAATATATTGGAACACGAACTGTCGAGGGGAACAGAAAAAAGACTAAAGATGGGTATTAGGTTCCCTGTTTCCAATATTGACAGTTGCTTTTTTGTACATATGTTGGTTGTTGGGGAAGTAATATTGATTCTGGAAGTTGCCTCTGAAGCTGGACTGGAAGCGGTCTTTCTGCCTGCACCTGCGCGTACCTCGCTGGGCTAAAAAGGGTTGTATCCTACCTTGATTAGTGTCAAAAGGTGTACGTTGCCCTGGTTGTTCAAACTGATGGGAGCTACATTCTGCATCTCAATCTGAAGTATCAGAAAAGGTAAGTACCTTCTGATTTCATGAGTTCTTCTGTCCTTGGTATTGACCTTGATTGTTATAGTTCTTAGAGAGGTAGGGCTAAGTTTTGTCACACAAATTGAAGTGGGTCTCTTTGTTAAGTTTCTCAGTTTTTCGTTTATCCTACAAATCTATCAGCTTCATCTAGTTTCTCTTTGCTTCCTCAAGTGCATTAGACTGTTTGATTGTATCTTTCAGTTCAGAAAGTTTAGTTTTCAAAGTGGCAACTAGTTCTTTCGCTGTCTCAATTATCAATATCATCAAATCTCTTGAACAGTGATTGGCTATCATACTCCATTTTTCTAAGAATTGTCTAATCTGAACAAATAAGCTGGGTATATTGCGCACTCTCAACCCTTGGGGTATCACCCCCGTTCGGAGATATTCTAGCATGAATTCACCATGTGCTTCAATTCTATTAATTGTTTTCTTTAACATGACAAGTTTTATAATGTCATTGTTTGTATTTACTTGGTAGTTGACAAAAGGAATATTAGAACCCACTAGTGCTGCAAATTCTTAATCCGTAAAACAGAACGTTTTTAAGTTGTCCATGGGAGCACAGAATGTAGAGCAGACAAGGGTGTTGGAAAAGAAAAAGGGATTAAAGGTCAACCCGCTTAAATAGCAGATACAATGAAGGTGCACCACTGAGTACTATTGAGAGATATGAGACACGAATACAGAAGTACAACAAATAAGTAGATATAAAAAAAAAGCAAAGTCCCCGCACAGACAGGCTGTGGGATATATAATGCAGAAATAGGGACCCCCTGTAAATAATGAGCATTCCTAGGACAGGGAAATTGCAATTGGCAATACAGAATCACTAGGCAACCCATAGATCAAAGAACGATGAGAAGAGACCTCAATTAGAAAACTGATGGAAAATCAACTTGACTATGTTACTGCCATTGACCGTGGCAACAAATCCAATTCTAAGACCTCTGGGTCGCAGCCATTCATACCCCTTGCTATTAAACTCCTCCAAGATGTTTATAGCTGTATATCATTTCTCCATAGCAAACGTAGCCACTATTGCATGCCACTGAACGCTCTTAAAGTTCTTCAGGGCCAAGACCTGCAGATATCTTTTGCTTTACCCCTGCAAAAGAGAACCATTCTGCAGTGATTCACATGCAATCAGTCACCTGACAACTGGTCTACATGTCTGTCATCAGGTAGATGGTGTGAACAACACTTAGCTGCAAAGCTTGTCAAACCAACTGCAGAAAATCCTGATGCATCACTGGAATAGCCACTCTGGCAAAATAGGTCCTAATTGATGCCTTCCATTTAGGGCAGCCACAAATTCAAAAAATCCCACTCCTTCAACAAAAAGGGAGGAGTTCCAGGGCTAACATTTTTGCCAGCTTTCCATTGTTCAAATGGTTGGGTGGTTTCTCTCGTAGGGCCCCTCCTGCCTAAACATGCCCATAATAGTAGCCTGGATTTTCTTCTTTCTTGGGTCACTGACACAGACATCTTTCGAGAAGTAGATGCTAGTGGTAGACTCAATAAGCATCATGGTGATGGGGAAGTCACTCTATGCACACTGCTGGGGACAGGGCTGCTTTATGTGAAGATGTCACCCTCTTCTTCCTCGTCATCACCCTCCACTGTGATTGGACTTGCAGCTGATTTTCCCCAGCTGTCCCCACCACCTCAATCATGTTTAGTAATTATTTTAAGGAGCTCCTCCCACTTGATTGTGTGATGTTTTTTCATATTGGTCGTCTGGCCTCCATTACCATAATGTGTACCAGGTTTACCTCGATGAATATTTGTGTGGCAAATACTGTGATGTGCTCCCCCGACTTTTTTACTGGGCAACTGCCAATACCTGAAGAAGAACTGGAGGTAGGTGGGCATGTCGTCGATTGCCTCTCTGCCTCTCTGCCTCTTCTGAGGCAGGGGTCTGTGGAGGTCTCAGCTGGGGCTTTGCAAATATGGGAGCTGTTGGCCGTGCTACCTGTGCCTCATCTATAGGAGCTGTTTGAATAAGAATGTCAGATTTCTCTGTGTCACCTTCCTCCATGACTCCCTCATCAACGTCATCCTCCTCTTCATCCCCTTCCATAAGCCTAAGTCTTTCTGGAAATTTTCTTTTCTTTTCCCTTGCCTTTCCTGTTGTCTCTTGGTGTTTGTCAGGGTCCATTCCATGTCCCTATCATCATCAGAAGTAGTGCTTGGAGAAGATGGTGAAGTAGTACCCTTGCTTTTCCTTGCTGGAAATCTTGGAGCCAATGATTCTAAAAGAAGAGGTTCAACTTCTTGCTTGGACTAAAGCTCAAACTCCTGTTCTGCTCCAACATGAGACAAATGTGCTACCGCTGGCTGTGGCTGCTGTCCACTTTGCTGTGTTTCCTGAAAAAAGTGTGTACTACTTTGCGAAAGGGACAAATCTAATTGAAATTTACTACTCGTCAGCAGTGACATGATTGCACTGGCTGCCTCACAGGCAGACATGGTCCTGGTTGGAGGGGTGGTGCTGTTGATGCAGGAGTGCTGCTCTGAGCTTACTCGCCAGAGGTCGGTGAGGCAGGCACAACTTTCATGAAAAAGGTTGCAGTCAGCACGCCAGTGTTGGAAATTTAGCCACTAGCCACTTTCTTGGCAGTACCTTTCTTTAGGGCCATCTTGAAGCTGTCAGTTGGCAGTGACACTTAGCTTCACAACAAGATGAAGAGATGACTATGTTTCGTTGTCAGTCACGCATCATATCATGCACAGGTCTTCTGTCTGACAGTACTTTGGGTGATGTCTCTACTCCTGTGCACCTAAAGGCAAACAAGCAAGAAGAACATCAATGAAACATGGCATTGTTGCAGTTCAAGTAGTAGTACAAACAAACAATGTCATTTGGTGTGGTGCCTTGGCAATAATACAGTCTATCCATTCGTAAAACCACACCAACAAACTTTTATTGTGTGCAGTACACTCAGGAAGGATCAGAAAGAGCAGCAACAACAGCAAACAGATGTAATATTTTGCTTTATGTGCATCACATTGGAATGTGGCACTCAGGGAGGTGCTGGTGACAATGGAATAATCCTTGGACAATAAATGCAGCTGTGCAGCACATCTGTTTCAGTCTTGGTGTTGATGCCAGATGTTAGGATAATGGAGACTTTTTTTAAAAATAAAAATAAAAATATTACAATTAAAAAAATTAAAAGTAAAAAAGAAAACACACATCAAAATAATTTAATATATATATACTTTTTTTTACAAAAAATATAAATAACATTTAAAAAATGTAAATAAAAAAATAGGTCAAAATAACTGAAATTGAAAAAATTGAAATACAAAAATTAAACATAAGTGAAAATATCCACACGCATATTAATTAAATAAACTGCTATCATTGTCAACCATCCATGCTAGCCTAGGGCCACTCTGGTTAGATGCCCAAATGGCTGCCAGTCAGTGCAACATAGTCATTGACAACTAACACTGAGCAAGGCGGCATTGTCACAATTTCAGAGAAGATATGCAGGCCTATGGCAAAAGCACACTGGCTGGCTACTCAAAATGGCCACCAGCCACATGGTCAGAAGAACAACAACCAGCAAAGAGGCATAGTCACAAACAGTGAAAACATGCAGGCCAATGGCAAAATCACACTGGTTGGCTACACAAAATGGTTGCCAGCCACATGGTCACAACAACAACCAGCAAGGAGGAATGGTTAGAAACAGAGAATACATGCAGGCCTATGGGAAAAGCACACTGGCTGTATACACATAATGGATGGCAACCACATGATGACAACAACAAAAAGCAAGAAGGCATGGCCCCAACAAAGAAGACTTGAAGGTCTATGGCAAAAGTACAATGGCTGGCTACACAAAATGGCCGCCGGCCACAGGGTCTCAGCAACAGCAACCAGCAAGGAGGCATGGTCACAAACAGAGATTATATGCAGGCCTATCGCAAAAGCACACTGCCTGGCTACACATATGGCTCCTGGCCACATGACATGATGAACAACAAAGGCAAACAATTGTTTCATGCACCCATGAATAGTACAGGGCCTACTTTCTGGAAGGCCTATTGACAGACTAGGCAGCAAAGAGAATTAGGTCAATAATGCAAATGTATTAAAAAACGGGGAGAAAATGTAGTAAACTGTGCAACATTTTTCCTCCACAAAAGAAGAAAAATGAAATGCAAAAAAATATCTAGGCCCCTACTGAAACTGCAGGCAACCTACCCCAATAAATTATAAAAATTGAATAAAAGTACAAATAAATCCAGTTTCAATCAACAAACAACACTCTTATACACCAGTTTTTCAACTTACTCGGGAAATCTCAAAAACAAAGTCCTTAAATCTGATGGCATATATGCAGCAGACAAAAAAGTGATCCTTCCTGCTCCAAATCCCAATGAAAAGTGACCAGGAGAGGGAAAAAGCACTGGGAGAATCCTGCTGGACAGGAACAGGAAACTGGAGTCTCTGGGGCTCTTCCTTCTGGTATGAAAAAAAAAAGTTTTAAAAAATGGCTTCTCGCACTAAAATAATAAATCCAAAGGCCAGTTTGAGAAGAAAATCCACTCCAAATGCCACTCAAATGCATTCTCTAGCAGAAAAGCTGCTCAACCTTTCCATGTGCGATCGCAATCGGCACCAAGGATGCTAGATTGATGCCATCGCACATGGAAGCTGTGCAAGAGAGTGTGAAGTCTCGCGGGAGCTCGCTAGTGGTGTGAGAATTCTTGTGCGCGCTCGCAAGCAGGCCGAGACTCTTGGTGCTCATAGTTAAGAGCCAAAAGAAAACTCGAGCGGGCGCACGGAAAAAAACCTCTGCTTTGCACCTGAATGGCAGAATTTAGGAATTCCACATTGCGCCACGGAGTGTGGAATGCCCAAATCATGCAAACCCTGCAAGCAAAGCAGAGTTTTCAAGCCAGGCTTAGTCTGCATCCTGGAGGCTAGATATGGTTCCAGTGGGCTGCATGGTCAGAAAGTTCAGAAGGAAAAGCCCAGTGTGTCGGCTACATGGATGTTTTTCCCAAATGAACTCTATAAACTTTACAGTTGCAAATTCAGTTGTAGAAGGCTCCACCGCCTCATTGATGATAATGAAGATTCTACTCAGTAAAAGTAAAAACAATGTTGTAGTTCTCAATATTTTTTATCACATTATTTTGGATTCGATAAATAAGTAATTTACACAGACATCGTTAAAGTTGATGTTTTGTGCCTCAATGTTTTCCACACCAGTTTCATATATCAACATTTTTATGATTGCTATCCCAAAGTGCAAATGTTTCACCCCTGTAGAGATATTTTATTATGTTGTTGTCCACCTCCATTCAACCCTTAAATTCAGATGAGACTTCATATTAAGCTAATACCAGTGAGTGATTAAGGTTACATAGCCCACATTTTGGGCTTGTCCTGTCTGATTATGAATTCTTGTCAGGTTGGTTTAGTAGAAGACACATATGTGCAATATTGTTCCTGAATGAAAGATGCTTATTTTTTGGTTGGTCCACTTTGTACATGAAAGTTTAATCCTGTAAATAGTATATTTTGTGGATACTGTACAAATGTACATAATTGTACATTTATTGCTCATAAAACATTGTACATGTGTAGGTTTCATTGTATGATGTTTCGAATGTACGATCGTTAGTCTGAATCTACATTACATTGTGTGAATGTAAATTGATTATAGCAATTAAATATTTGAGTGGGCTCAAGTCAATGTTCTCCTGATAGATAATAAAGTGCACTTTGTATCTGCTTCTTAGAGATATTCCTGCTTGTTTTGACTGGGTTGTAACTGAAATTGCATAAACTTGTATTGGTAATGGCTTTGTTGAGCATTGTCTGTAAAATGTTTTTCAGATACACTCTGAATATATCTTTTTGGGGCACCCAACTCTGGACAAGCCCGGAACACTTTAAAATTGTTTTTCTGAATAATTAGAGAGCGATTATACCAGTTGTTAATGACGACATTGATTGGCAAGGTGTATTATGGGTGCATGTTATGTTTGGTGAAATTTGATGCAAACAGTTTTGAGAAATGTTTGCTTTACGGTGATGTGTGAAAAAGTATGCATAAGAACAGTGCTCAAAAAGAGACACAATATATTACACTATTCCTTGATCAATCTCCATCAAACTTAATACATGTAATCACGTATACAAACTAGGAAGTTGTTTCTGAATGCGGTAAACTTTAGTTCTGGATTTAAAAAAAGAAAAAAATTCCCCATGTAATTGTAGTGATGCAACTCTACTATTGTGCCATTTTAATGCGTATATGCATGTAGAGGAAAAAACATTAGCAACGATCTATTGTGCTTTTATGTGGGGTTATACTGAATTTGTGAAGCCTTACATCTTTATGTTTTAAAAAAATCTTCTTAGCTTTTTGGAGTGCAAGGTGGTGAACAAAACAAAAGCAGTAACAAAGGTACCAGGCACAGTAATGGAATCATTCCTATTACTGCACCGGTGGCGGGCACATCACAAGCAAGTCATATCTTTTAATTTCTTATGAGCCTTTTACTTCCCCTTCCCAGAGAGCAGCACTGACATCTCGGTGTATCTGATTTTTCACACAGTGCCATTCTAGAGAGTTTTGGTCCCGTACAAGACATATTTAGGTTTCCCGTTCAGAAAAGAAACTTATACCCATTTGCAGTTAATTTAAGTCTCCAGATTACGAAATATTATTGAATTATACACTCAAAAACAACCAAAAGTCAAGTTGTCCGGTGCCTGCTTCCCACGTGGTACCAAAAGAAAGCTTCAACTTTATCTCATGCACATAACCCTTCAATTCCCCCATGTCCTTTATGAAGACGTTGCCTGCACCATGCAAAATATCTTGCATTGTGGTTCCTTCAACCACCATGACTTGGTTTGGTGCACGTGGATTTATGATAATGTGAAGGTCATTCTAGTGCTCCCATCCCAGAATAGGTTGTCCAGACTGGACCACAACAACCTTTCCACTAACACGCCTATCTTTAAATATAATATTGGTTTCCAAGTAACCAATAATGTCGATTTGTTCACCCTGGTAGCCTCCAGGATTGATGTCTTTTGGTAATACGCACACAGCTGACCACTCCTTGAGAAATATACTCTAGGAATTATTGTATACAGGGAACCAGAATCCACCATCAGCTCTACTATTCTGTTCTTGATAGTGAATTCTGCTTTGGGCCTCTTGTGCCTGGCTGTCCTGAAATCAGTTCCTCGGTAATGCATAACACCCTGTCACACAACCCAGACTCAGATGGTCCATCTGTATCATCCATCATGACAGCCACTTCCCACTTGACGCTGTCCTTAACCTTACACTTACTGGCGAAATGCCCCTTCTGTCCACACCTTCCCAATGGCACAGGGATTCCTAGCTTCAGATGAATGATAACTACTACCACACCTGTTACAGTTCCTACTAACCACTATGCCATTATGAATGGACCTACCACCTGGCCTTGCCGACCACTTGGATGTTGCTGCAACATCTCACTCCACAACTGACGCATCCATGGCCACCTTAATATCCATTTGCTGCATTTCCTTTGTTCAGTACTTAGACTCTCCCACCACCTTCACTATTTCAAAAGCATTCATCAATGAGAGGTCCTTAGCTGCCCACAACCTCTCCTGCATCTTCCTACTCCTACACTGCCTGCACAATAAGCTGGTATTTAATCATCTTGTCAACCATTGTACCAAACGTACTCTTCAATCAATCAAAGTTTATAAAGCACAGCTACTCACCCGTAAGTGTCTCAAGACACTGGGGCAAATTTGGGGGAATGCTGGTCCAGCGAAGGCGCTGTGGTTTGGTCGAAGAGCCAGGTCTTGAGGTTATTCCTGGATTGAGGCAGTGACGGTGTTTGCCTGAGGTGGAGAGGGTGTTCCAGGTCTTTGCTGTGAGGTAGGAGAGGGATCTTCCTCTGGCTGTGGTTTTACATATATGTGGGATGGTAGCCAGGGCCAGTTGGGTGGAGCGGAGGTCTCTGGTGGGTTTGTGGAATGTGAGGCGGTGGTTGAGGTATGAAGGTCCTGCGTCATGTATTGTTTTGTAGGTGTGTGCGAGGAGCTTGAAGGTGATACTTTTGTTGACTGGGAGCCAGTGGAGGTCTCTCAGATGGCCAGTGAGGTGGATGTTGAGGATGAGTCTGGTGGAGGCGTTCTGAATGTTCTGCAGTTTATTGAGGAGTTTCTGGATGCTGCCGGCGTAGAGTGCATTGCTGCATTGATAATTGTGTGGGTGACTGTCTTCCTGGACTCGATGGGGATCCTGTCATGAAAGTTGTTCTTGGAGACTGTGGGTTAGTTGGTGAGGGAGAGAGTCAGCTGGGTTTTGTCAGTGTAGGAGAGGATGTTGAGTCTGTGGTTCCTGATGATGGCTGCGACCGGGCCATGTAGATGTTGAAGAGAGTCGGGCTTAGAGTGGAGCCCTGAGGCAATCCTCAGCTAATTTCTGGGGATTCAGAGAGGAACAGTGATAATCTGACTCTCTGTGTTCAGCCAGTGAAGAAGGAGCAGATCCTTTCCAGGGCTTTGTTGCGGATTCCAGCGCCGTTAAGTCTTGTGCATAGGGTGTGGTGAGAAATGGTATCAAAAGCGACCGAGTGGTCCAGGAGGATGAGGGCTGCATTTTCACACTCTTGGTAAACCTGATTTACAATCTCTTCCTTGCTTCAACATACACATCTTCAATGAGATGCCCTGCCTGGTTGACAGCATTTTGTAAATACTTGAACACATGCTGGCTGTCTTTTCTCAATAATTGCCTTTTTTTTCGACCAGCACTGAATTTCAACCCATCTAGTGCTTCAAGGTAATTATCAAAAATATCTATCCACTCCTCCTACTCGACTGATGGAACTCAAGGTTGAACGAGAAAAACGAGTGGTGGATTTATTGCTGTGACTTCCATATCTACCATTCAATCTCCACCTTTAACTACAGACTGTTACAAATAAACAAAATAACCAAAAAGAGCAGAAAAAGAAATACCCCACAAAAAAATCCTGTGTTTCAATGAAGGACGCTGTCCTGGAATAAAACCGGTCTCAGTTTCATGTTGGTGATCAAAGAAGAAGTTGAATGAAAACCACAAAGAAATGTTTTGTCTAAAGTTTTGTTTTTGAGGCACCAACAACAAAAATGAAAATGCTGTTTCTGTTCAAAATGCTCTTCTGCTTAGAGTTAACTGGCAAGCTGTCGGCAAGATGAGTGCTCCTTGGTACTGTTGCTTTAACAGAATACCTGTATCCTTATACGAACCTTGCCTTTATGGTGTGCCTGTCACCGAATGCAGTCAATGGCAGCTTGTGAGGAAACACTGTAAAACCAGAGCCATGCTTGGAAGAAGAAAGCACGTATGTGTTGCCTGGTAACGTGCGTCATACAAGACAATCAGGGTGAGGTTATCCGCTTTGAGATGGACAAGTGGAATGACGTCACAAAGCCCTCATTGCATCACAGGTAACATAATATTAACCTCTAGAATCCGATGTCATGGGTGCAAGAGGTAACAACACCTTGGAAGCACAGGAAACACCACTCCAGAAGCAAGATGGGTACGTAGAAGGATTTTTTAAGAAAGTAGTTGCCTGAGAAGAAAGCGTGATTCATCCCTAGCCAGCCAGTCACAAACTGTCTACCCTAGAACATAACCACTGTAAGTGGAATGTAGAACGCACTCCACACTTGAAGAAGGAAACGAGGAAGAAGTAATCACAACACATCCCCTTTTCTTAAAATAATAAATAAAGTAAAGGAAAAGGAAAAGGAAGAAGCCATAGAAGAGGAAAAAGAAGAACAAGAAAACATAAGGAAAAGAAGCAACAGAATAAGAACAACAAAACACATGGTCACATTAATGAAAATGCAAGCATCAAACATTGATCTTAATGACAAGTAAAATTAACCACACATATAAACATTGAGATACCCAGGAGGATGTCAACCTCTTCTAGGTCTCACTTTCCTTTGAACAGGAACAATATATTTAAAGTCAGTGGAGGCATCACCACCACCTTGAATGATACTACGAGCACTAGAGCTTACATGTGAGGGACCAGTCAAATCACAGTCAGACATTGAGATAAAAACATTGCTAGCACTTTGATCATGATGCTTGATAACAACATTATCACTAACAGTGGCCTTTTGATAAAGAGCTACACGTCTGTAGTTCCATTTATCACCATTGACAAGAACTACACCATGAGGTAAAGTACGCACTACCTTGTAAGGCCCCAAAAATTTGGATAAGCCTGCAACAGATCTTCCACTACATAGCTTCACCCAATCACCCGGGCAAATGCATTTACAGATTTTTCCTTTTCCACCCGCTTTCTCAGTCGCGGAAGAAGAGCTAGGAGAAATGCTTTTAGACACAAGATCTTTAATCCAAGTGGGAACAAGTTTGGTATTAGGCAATTTATCACCCATCATTTCAAATGGTGTTCTACCAGTCATGCTATGCAAACTTGAGCAGTAAGCCCACAACATTTCATAGACTTACAAGCTAACTTTACTCCATCAAGACATGACCATTTGAATAGTACCTTTGATTAGACGGTTTGCCCTCTCAACCATACCATTGCCTTGTGGGTTATATAGTGATGTGCTGTTGTGCTTGATACCAAAAAAGTTCAGAAAAGCTTGCATCTCTGCAGAAGTAAGTTGGGTGCCATTATCGGTAATTAGAACTGAGGGTAAACCCTCCTCAACACAAATTTTCTTCAATGTGTTCACCGTGGCTTTTGTAGTAATTTCCTTCATGAACTTTACTATTAACCATTTAGTGTGAACATCAATCACTACCATGGCGAACCTACAGTCACTCTTGAGTTTATTCATAGGACCAACGAATTTTATTACGCGCGCTGCATCGCATTTGGTGATGCTGCGCGCGCAACGAAATTCGTTTTCTTTATTTTTTTCGTAACTTACCTGCAATCGGCCTTATGCTGCATTTTGCAACCCCCCACCCTGCCCCTCCTCTGCCCCACGTCACCGCCCCGGTAACACGCGCTATACGGGCCGTCGCTGAGGATCAGTGATATGATCCCATGACTGCTTGCACTCCCACTCCCACTCCCACTCTCACTCCCACTCCCACTCCCACTCTTAAACGCTTTTCACTCTCTTTGCAAGCTTCACACTTCTCAACCCAAATATCCACATCAGCATCCATCCCTGGCCACCACCAATTCACTCTCAACCTTTTCTTTGTTCTAGTTTGGCCCAGATATCCCTCATGAGCTAAAATAGTGAGATTGTTTTTGAAAGCTAAAGGAGGAACAAGTAATTCTCCTCTTAAGATTACAATATCGCCACATACAGACAACTCATGCAAAACTTTTACAAAAGGTCCTACGTTTTTTTTTACACATTTGCCAAACACATGTTCTTCGGGCAATTCTAGCTATAATTTACTTTGCATTTCAGAAAAGAATAAAATAATATACAAATTCACTACAAAAAAAGCTCATAGAAAGAAAAAAATACCTCATACTATACACAGTGCATACTGCACTCAGAAATAATTACATTGCATAATAATTTACACTTTGGCTATGCATAGAAGCAAATTTGCGTTGTTTAAACATTATTTGGCAAAATATATTTTTTTTAACTAGATTAGAAAGTAAGAATGGTAACAGTTTTTCAACCAACAGTTAACTGAGAACTGCATTACAATAAAGAGGAAAAGGTCAGATATTAAGTATTACATTATTTTCTGTCACCAAGACAGAATTCAAATGTTATCTAATGGTGAGTCTAAAGGGACAGATTGAATTTATTTTTTTTCAACTATAAATATTTCTTAGTTTGCTGGGTTTGATCAATTAAAATTGGATATTTTTATGACAAGAAACGTGTGATGAGCGCACTTCCTGAAACCTGAACTTTGGACATATATCATGGGGATAGCATTGGAAAGGTCTCTCGCTTGTTTGAAACATCAACCGATCAATAATTTAAAGCTGTTTACATTTTAGGGCCTGTGTCCAATGTAATTATTTAGTTCGAAATGTTTTTTTTTTGCCTTAAGATATAGCAGTATGCAAGTGTGCCGGGCACAATAAATAACTGAAATTGCATTGGGACAGAATCGCAGTGCGGATTTAGAAATGTTGTCAATATAAGCACTATTGCTGCTGCAGTTCAGACGGCTTTCTGGAATAAATGAAAATGTCACATGATTAAATCGAAGAAGCAAGGCAAAGTCCTGTGTTCTAAAGCCCAAGCCCATGTGTCAAACCTTGTTGAATGGAAGATATGTAGATAAATATTTAGTGAGAAATCACTTTATTGGCATCATAGGATCCTGAACTCGAATTCAAACCAAATTTGGCCTGGAATAGTTATGAGCGGGCAGAGATTAATTCGCAGCGCCCACGTCACATTGGTGATGTTTGCAGTGTGAATTCTTTGCTGGACATTGTGATTTTTATATGAATTCTTCCTTTCTCTGTAAATGGGGCCATAAAGCCCCATAACTGCACTTTTTACATAATCCTCAGTTGCGCCTGCTCCTGCGAATCAGTAGTGGGGCAGAGAGGGGGGGGCAGCATTGTGATTGGTAAGCACCCAGGCTCCCCTGAGCCAATCACAACGCTGCAATTCAGCGTTGTGATTGGTCTGAGTGCCCTAGTTTTCCGCTCAGATGGAGAATGGAAGCCTGGTCATGTTCTGGAGAACATGCACAGTGTGCATGAAAGTTTGGCTGGTCCCAGAGGGCTGGTCAAAAATTAATGCACACTTACCCCACTACCCCTTCCCTCTGCGCAGCCTAGCCCCGCCCCACAAAACTGCCCCAGCACAGAAAAATAAAATGATAATAACATCTTGTTATTAGCCTTATATTTAATTGTTTTGCTTTGCTTTAAGGTAGTGGGGCGATGCTCCTCCGCCTTAGTGGAGGAGCCACCTCTGATAATCCTCAACAGACTGGTGGTGTATCTGCTGACTTGGGCTAGCAGGTTCCTTTTCAGGGGCTACGAGGTTGGCCTCAATTTAATTCAAAGTAAACACATACGAAGCATGTAGAAAACGAACGTGAGCTCCACAGACATGCAAGCTGCAACCAAAAAGTGAGAAAGTGAAGACATTGTGGCTCGACTCCATGTCTGTTTTGCTCATTGCATCTTCCCCCAAATGAGTTTGTTGGTCTGCACTGCATGTTATTTAGTATTAAACCAACAAGTACCCATGGCACACTACTATGGGGATTCACTGACTCAGGCCCTATTATTGGTTTAGTTGTCAATAACCCTAAATGTAACATTTTGTTTTGTGTCACAATCTTTGGCCGATTGATAATCTATGGGTAATTGATAAATTAACTTCAGTATTTTTCTTTTTTCACAAGTTAATCTTTGAGGGCTTTATTCACATAGGTAAACTTACACTTTTGGGTAAGTTTACTATTGTTTGCTACTCACAAAGAGATTTTCGAGTTGTATCTTTATGAGTGCGTAGTCTCTGCACATAAAAAGATACCACTCAGAAATCACTTTGTGAATAGAAATCGGAAACTTGCACAAAAGTGTAAGTTTGCGTTTGTGAATCAGGCCCTCAGTTTTTTTTTACTCAAAGCTCTATGATGGTTGCAACTTTACCATTGTTAACCTTGGCGTCAATAATATTTTTGTTACAGAGATGTTGAAGAAATATACGTCACAGGCCTATTTTAAAGCAGTCTTTTTATCGAGAGAAATAGTAGGACACTATGGAGGCATATTTACTAATATTTTATGCCGTGCAACCAGGCAACTTGCTGTGCTGTGTTGCGTTTCATGAAAGGTAGAGAGTAGAAAAGCTCCATATTTACAAAGATAGTTCCTGGTGACTGTCTTAGTGTATCATTGTATTCTGTCCATCTCTATGACCGTGAACTCCTTGGCCAGTGTCTCCTTCCATTGAGCCTCTGTGGTGGTTAATTCAATTTGAAAAGCAGCAGAAATGGTGTCATATGGCTGAGACATGGCTCATTTACCTGTCCCGTGTGTCAACAACTTCTGCAACGTGCTGCTCTTGAGGGGTTTTGTAGTGTCTTGCGAGTTAGAAATGATGGAACCCTTTTGGCTCCTGAGGGACACTTTAGAACTGTGACGTAAGTGTTAGAGTGCAATGCATTGAAGATTGATTTAAGAATGTTACGTTTCCATTTACGCGCAGATGAATTAAGATATGTATTCCTAAGTTCTGTGTGTGGTATAGTCATTGGTGGGTACCATGTCTGGGGTGGACGCTACAAATGGGGACGAATTAGGGGATAAGTAACCCAAAAATCAACAGTGCTCTCCCAGAGAGTTTGCTGTTGTTCAAGCAAACTGCTTGTGCGTGCCATGTGTGTTGCAGTCGAAGTACGGCATTGATGATTAACGCATGCGTAGTAAAAGCGCATCTCCAGCCACTGTAAAGAAGTTGTAAAAAACAAAAGCATTGCAAAGAAATCTACATATCAGTGATCAAGAACCTGATGGTCAGAAGGTACTTCAAGGAAGCACGCTGCTACGCAATATACTGTCATATGTAATCAGGAGCATGAACACTAAAGACAGTTACATTTTGGTTTTCAATAAGCAGCTATTAATAATCACAAGTTGAAAGATAACATTTCAATTTGAAAGTGGCAAAGACAAAGTGCACACAAAGAGACATCAAAGAATAAAACATTTAACTATTCACTAGAACCTGAGTAAAGTTAGCCAGATGCCACGACCCAGGCAAAGCACAGGGGTTGCGACACTGGTGGGTCCTTTAAGGCTGACTGAAGGGCCGGTAAGGCGGTCAGAACAGGAACATAGCAGTGGTGACATTCAGAAGGGTTGCAGATATCTTTTGAACACTGAAACACTGCTTTTCCAATGGGGCAAAGACCAAGGCTGTCGATCTCACCTTGGTGTACCATCAAATCGAGTTGGAAGAATTGTTTAGAGGCTATCCTGCTTTCATAACACCCTTTGGCACGTTTAGGTGTATCAGAATGTCATTTGGCTTAGTTTCAGCCTCATCAGTTTTCCAACGTGCCATAGAGAACGTTCTTAAAGACATTGTGGGAGTTTGTATATATCAAGAGGACATCCCCATATTTGGTAATAACGTGGATGAACATGACGCTCGTTTAAAACTTGTTTTAAGAAAGTTGTGTGATTATAACCTTACAATTAAATGGAAAATGTAAGTTTAGGTCTGATTCCATAAGCTATCTAGGACACAACATAACTGGCGATGTAGTTCAGCCCAAAAGTGATTTGGTTGCCACTATAAATAATATGAGTTCTCCCACCAACAAAGATGAGTTGATTACATTTTTGGGCATGGTGGAGTATCATGCTAAATTTGTTAAGAATTTTGCAAATTTAATCACAAATATGAGATGTATTTTATGGAAAGGTGTTAGTTTTATCTGGTTGGAGATGTTTGAAAAGGAATTCAAGTGCATCAAAGAAAATTTCAGTGCTGCTCCTTCTCTTCAGAGTTTTGATCCCAGGATCAAGCCTATTCTTACCACTGATATGCAGTGAAAAAGGTTTGGGGGCAGTTTTGCAACAATATAGTTCCTCTGGCATGCAAACTAATGTTTATATCTCGCAGCTTGAGAGATGCTGAGACTCGATATTCAGTTGTGGAAAGGGAATCCCTTGCAGTTTTCTGGGCCATCACGAAATTTAAAAAAAATCTCTTGGGGATAGAATTTGAAGTCTGAACTGATCATAAACCGTTAGTGGAAATATTTAATAAGAAAGGTCTTGATTTAATCTCTAGTAGGATTACAAAATGGTTCATAGGGTTGCAAGAGTATTGTTTTTTATGAAAGTATATTCCTGGCATTGATAGTGGCGTTGCAGCTGTGCTATCATGCCTCATTCCTAAAGAAACTTCAGTTGATGATGATATGGATGGGGGTGATGAATGGGTATGTGTGTTAGACAATGGCATCATTTCTGAAGCAAGATGGTGTGAAGAGTTAGCCAAGGACTCCGCACTTAAGGAAGTGATGATGTTCATACAAAAAGGTTGGTCTGGTGATAAGGCTGTATAGGAGCTTACAAGACCCTTTTGGTTCTTATGTGATGCACTGTCTGTGGAGTGTGGGCTAATATTTCGAGGGACGAGGTTGATTCGCCTAGTAGTCTCAGAAAAAAATTGGTGGACTTAGCTCATGTAACCCATGCAAGTCTTACGAAAACCTAGGAAAGATTGCGTATGTCTTACTGGTGGCCTGGTATGGACAAACTTGTGGAACGTATGGTGTGGGATTGTCTTTCTTGTATGATGAGTGATAAATCGAAATGTCCTCGAGTGCAACCCATGTTTGCAAGGAGTCATTCTTGACGTCCCTGGCAAGACATTGCATTGGACTGGACTTTTTAGGAACATTACATAGCAGTGGCCTACAAACGTTTCTTTTGGTTGCTGTTGATATGTATTCTTGATGGCCAGAAGTTTTCTTTATGTCCATGAGGGATTCAGCACATGTCATTAAGTGTCTGAATTAATTATTTTCCAGGGAAGGGGTGCCAGAATCAATTTTAACCGATAATGGTGTCCAATTGGTTTAAAAGTAGATGGAGGATTTTCTATCCTCGAGAGGTATAGTTCCCCAAAAATATTCGCTCTATTATCCTGAGTCAAATGGAATGGTCGAGAGATTTAAAGAGACTATCACCTTGGCTAAGTCGTTGTCTCTAGAGTGGAAAGAAGTGCTTAAGAAAGTAGAAGAGTACAGGATGGCTCCTCATGTCACTAGTGGGAAAACTCCCTTTTTGTTATTTCATGGTAGAGTGCCTAACACCTGCCTTGAACCTTCTTGGGTCAATAAGTATGATTTATCTGGTGTAAAGGAGTGTTTGTGTGAAGGGAGTGATGTACAACAAAGGGAATGGCTAAAAGCTGCAGAAAGGAAAAATTATTTTGATACAAGGAAGGCTGTAAAGAAAGTGGTGGTTAAAGTGGGTGATTGGGTCATGATTAAACTCCCCTGTCATGTCGGCAGTTCTCTTTCTAAATTCATGAAACCTACAATGGTCATCAAAGTTTTCCACAATACGGTTAAGACACATGATCATCGCATTTGGAATCTCAACAGAGTGGTTGTTGTAAGAGGTAAAGTTGATGCCTTTGACCATTCCTTGCCGTTAAAGGATAAAAACACTGATAATACGGAAAATGTTAGCTGATCCTCCAGAACTGTCAAACGGCCTGGTTATCTTGATGATTATGCTTATTGTATTTCTTTTTTATTATATTTGTATGACATTGTATATAGTTTATAAAAGAAGGGAGGTGTGTGGTATTCTGAGCTGATACCTGTCTCCAGATAGGAACTCACTGCCTTCTT
Source organism: Triturus cristatus (assembly GCF_964204655.1). Classification (NCBI taxonomy): domain Eukaryota; kingdom Metazoa; phylum Chordata; class Amphibia; order Caudata; family Salamandridae; genus Triturus; species Triturus cristatus. The sequence goes on from NC_140581.1 coordinate 401,138,418, forward strand.
TCTTGTATTCTATTCCTAATTCATATTAGAATGTTAGCAGGTCATGGTAGTCTGATGTAAGAACCTGTTGATACTTGTAGCTGGGTGTCAGTTGCTGCTGTAACCCTCATGTTGGATTTGATCTTCAATACAGAATGAACCTGGAATTTCCTACTCATCCTTACTGTGCACATTACTTTGAGAATACTTCAGCTGTCTTGTCAAACGTCAACAAGGATGATCCAGTGGCCAGTACATCTCAAGGTCATAGATATGGACTGCTTAGATAAAGACCTTTGATGATTTCATTGATGCACTTGAAGATACTGATAACAAAAAAGATTAGCAAGTATCTCAAAAATCTTGCTAGTGATGGTGTAAAAGAAATCCTAAAGAAAATGCTGTGAACTGATAAAGATATCATTCATCGTCAAATCAAAGAGGTGTTGAATCTCAAGTTTAATTTGATGGCAAATGTTGATTTCGAAATATACTTTTTCAACCAAGAACGCCTGAAAGTTGGTGAAGCCACTGGTTAATTTATTCGGATGATGAATGCTAAGAGAAGCTCTTAGTCTGAAGTGAGTGTTGATGGCTGCCAGAGCTGAAGAGCGGGCTGATAGATAAACTGCTGACATGGAGGCTGGAGGTGCCAAGATCAAATCCGCCATGAGTGTGAAAAAAAAAGACTGAAGGACACAAAGCGATGTCTAGATGTAAAAAGAAATTGTGTTTCAGATGTGGAATCTTGTTTCCACACAAATGTAAATGTTCCGCTCTTGAACAGATATGTAAAGACTGTGGGAAGGAGAACCCTTTTGTGATGGTTTGCAAAGCGAAGGAAAAAGAAAGTGCGAAGACAAAATGGGCACCAGATAGTTCCATAAGCAATGTTCAGCGCATACCCACAAGGCCAAGCAGAGACATCAGTTGAGACAAATCAACACTGAACGAAGTTGATTGTCATCTAAATCATCATCAAACAGTACTTCTGTATCAGTATCAAGTGAAGGTGATAAAATGCTTACCTCAGAAAAGAGTGCACATGTTGGTTTGACTTCCTGTGTTGGAAAATGTCTGTCAAAGAAAGATCAACATGCAAAATCACCAAAGTCATTCAAACATTGTCCGAAGAATACACAGAAAGTAAATGGCTGTTCGATACCTTTCACTATGAACAGTGGTGTATCAATAAACATTATGCTTGAGGAGAAATACAATGAACTATCTCCATTGCTGCAACTTATGCCATTGACAACCAAAGTATACACTTGGGCTGCATAGACGTCCCTAAAAAGGCAAGGTTCATTTGTAGTGACAATGGAACACAAGAAAACAAAGGTACAAGCAGCCATACATGTGCTTCCAGACACAGCGTCCAGTGCCCGTCTACTAAGTTTCAGCACTGCCACTGATTTTGTAAATTGCAGCAGGAATGCTCACCACTAAATAGTAAGTCAGTTCCCTTCTTTATTTCATGGTTTGAGAAACCTTAAGGCTGTGAAAGTAAAGTTACATATTAATGAGGATGTCCGTCCTGTTGCTCAGAAATATAGACAAATTCCTTTTCATTTGCAACACGCAGTTGAAAAATAACTTGAAGCGTTACTTAAGAATGACATTATTGAGAGTTCTACTGGTCCAACGCCATGGGTTTCTCCCATGGTGGTAGTGCCCAAAATGCGTCAGGCAAACAAGGTAATTGAATTAGAATGACATCCAGGTCCACATATTCCTGACATGATAATGCAATTAAATGTTGCAAGGCCTTCTCTCGCCTTGATTTAAATAAAGATTTTCATCAGTTAGAACTTGAAGAAAATTGCAGGTATACAACCTTTTCTACACTTGTTAGTCTGTTTCAATACAAAAGACTGAGGGCCTTATTACGAGTTTCGGCGGTCATCTAGTGGCATGCCACCACTGCTTCAGGACTGCCGAAACTCACTGCCGCCTGCACGGTCGCCAGATTAAAAGTAATTTTGTGGGCTGGTGGGCTGCATGGCGGTCCCACCGTGGTGCTCTTTAAAGGCTCATTGTGAGCCTTAAACAGCACCACCGTGGTACCGCCAATGGATGTTCCTGCACAGGAAGGAATGCATAACATGGTGCATGTTGTGCATTCCTTCCTGTGCAGGAACTGAGGGTTTAAAACTACAGGGGTCACACCATGTGCTCCCCTGCATACACCCCCATGCATAGAGGCACAAGGGGCTTTGTTGCCTCACTGTCTCCCTTTTCATGGAGATGCAATTACTATCAAATGGATGGCAGTGAGGCCACTAAAAATATGCTCGGCAATGCCATTGTGGCACCACAAGCATATTTTGGCCTCGAACTGCTGCCAGACCACCACAGCATCCTTTGTCCACAATGGTGGCAGTGGTTCAGTGGAGGTCCGACTGCCACACTTATAATACTGTGGGCAATCCCACAGTGTGGTGGTGGTTGGACTGCCACCATGATTACGGGGGTTCCATGGACTGCCATAGTTGTAATGTAATAAGGCCCTATGTTTTGGTGTGTCATTCGCTGCTGAACTGTTTCAAGACATCATTGGATGTATTATACAGCCTGTCATGAATGCATTCAATTACAATGATGACATATTGATTTTTGGAGCTCCACAAAAAGAACTTGGTATAGCTCTTACACAAGTATGTTGTTTCCTTGCTGAATCAGGTTTGACTTTGAATGCAGACAAGTGTGAGTTCCATAATGCGAACCTAATATTATTTGCCCATATCTTTTCTGATGGGGGTATGACACCAGATCCTGCTAAAGCACAAGCACTGTCAAATGCTGATCTCCAAGAAGATTTTTGTATGGTGCGTTAATTTCTTGGCTTGGCCAGTTACTGTTCCAGATGCCTGCTAAACGTTGCCACTGTAAGTGTTCCATTGAGAAACTTGACAAAAAAGAATTCTTCATTTCAATGGTCACATGAACGTGAGAAAAGCTTTAACAGAATTAAACAAGCTATTGAGAATAATATGGAAATGGCATAAAAACTACTCACCACACCTTGAGCCTGTCCTAATTCCCAAAGCATTACTGGCAGAGAATAGCCATTGGCTATTTTGGTCCACTCGACAATGGAAGTCACCAGAGGAGGGAATGCCTGGAGCAACAACACCCTGATGGAAAACCCACAAAAAATAGGCTGCAACACAATGTGATCAAATGATTAAACATCTAACTCCCCGTATTTCCGCCTAAGAACTGATGGACATGGAGGAAACACTACCTGCCAGTGAGGAAGGAGACAGGGCACCTCTTTGCGACAAAGACATCAAATTGTGTTTCTTATGATTCGCTGTTATATTTGCAGGACCCCAATACTACTTTACCGGAGCTAATGTTATCACATTGGAGGAGGCCTTGCATGAAGATCAGGCGCAGGGGGCCAGCTGAGGTCCAGGAGCTCTGCCCTTGACTCTCTCTCTCCACGAAGAGGGGTGGGGCAGAGACAAGAGAGAAAGGCTGACCTGGGTCACACCAATCACAGCACGACTTCACAATAAAGCCATGCAGTGATTGGTGAATATTGCTCCCCAAGCTTACCCAGTCCCAGGCTCTGCATTCTAGGGGGCATTATTACAAACAGGCAATAAAAAATGATCGCCACTTTTGCGGCCGTTTTTGGCCGAAAAGCGGCGATAATTTTCTCGCCTAATTAGCAAGGCCACGCTAACGCGTGAAACCTTGCTTTAGCGTGGGGATTCTTTACGCCCATCTTTGCATCTCTAATGAGATGCAAAGTGGGCGTTCCTGACCTAACATGACATAACATGACCTAACATGACAGGAGAAATGTCGCTAAGCGACATTTCTCCTATCATCAAGCCCCACGCTATGAAGCATAGCGTCAGGAAAAGTAGTGATAACCCCTGTTATCGCTACTTTCCTTACGCCTGCTTCAGGACTGACTTCGCGATGATATCCTTTGGAGGGTGGATATCATGGCTAAGTTTGTGAGTCCCTATCAGCAACCTAACGCCACGTTGCGTGAGATTATCGCTGGGTTTCCAGCGATAATCTCACGTTAGGCAGTTAGCGTGAGGATTTTTATCGCTGAGGAGATAAGCGTTGCTAAGAGCACGCTATCTCAGCGATAAAAATCCACGTTACCCGGCGATAATTATCCTCACGCTAAGAGCGCTGAGCGATAATTATCGCCGGGTGTTGCTGATATGCCCCTAAACTCTGCCTACAGACGCTAAAGCAGCCAATTCAGACGCAGCTAGAGCAGCACCTGTATTGGCCCGGGCAGCACAACTCACCGTGCATTAGGAAACCAAGGGGATGCAGCTTCGATCCCCCCAGCTCCTTAATTATACAGACGCTGCTGCTGAGGATGGAACATGTCAGGCTAGCCTGGAAGAGGCCAACCCTGACATGCCCAGTAAGCAGTTGGTGAATGCACTGACTGTCACTGCTGTGCTGCGTTATAATCCCACCACCTAAGCCTGCCTGGTGGTCACGTGATGGCGGACCGTGGCTGAGACAGCTGACTGCCAGGGGATGTGATTATTCCAAATCCAATCACATTTAAAGCTGACAGCCTGAGGCCAAAATAATAAGGGGGTGGCGCCCAAGCGTTCACATGGAGGAGCTGCCCCTGTTGTCCACAATGTATTGTGCCTTAACGTAATTAGCATCTTCATCTAGAGTTGCTTCATCCTATTCCGCTATAGGTACTGTTCGTTGAATGACATTGTGGAAGATGCTACATATCACTACGACACAGAACACTTTCTCAGTGTCCCAAATAATGTCATTGCTTTGAGATGAGCAGGCAGAAAATCTGCTTTTCACTTTTTCAGCTAATTTAATGTTATTTTGATTGTGTTGCTGGTTTTGATTACATATCTCATTAGCTTGTGATTTAGGATGAAGATGTGGGGTTATTACTTTCTGGTAGGCTCTATCACCTGATACACTACCAACATTGACATAATCCATTACTCATATCCACATTAGCACTGTACTGTTTTTCACGCAACTTATTTGCACATTTTCTAAGTCTGTTAAAATATCTACCAAACATGTATGGAAGCAATGAGGGATACAAAGTTTATTCGGAATTTGTTTAACTGTTTATTTTACATACTCATGTGACGTGAAATAGTTGGTAAAATGTAACAAATTGAGATGCTGAATTAACTTTAGTACACATATGCATCTAACTTCGAAGTATGGGGCATGTTACAATCATTACATCTTTGCGAATGTATGTGAGCCTCATAAATGCATATAGCTCAAACTTTTTTTGAATGAATCAATCTGCATCCTCTGTAGCAAATTGACTGCATCTTGTTCAAGGCAACTGAAGCAGCCATGTCACTGCCTCTGCTTGCTTGTTACCAAAATCAGCTTTTGCAGAGTGAAATATATTGCATTTTTGACATTGCTTACAGACATCTGAGCCAGTCCCATAGCATTTGTAGATCTCCATATCTTGAGACAAATTGCAGTCCTAGATTTCCTGACCATGGCGGTGTGCCACTATACCTTCTTTACAATATGTTCTATCGATCGGCCTCTCAATAGTGGTCAATATTTCCACTCATTGCCATTCAAAGTTGTAAATCCTGTGTCTGCAACATTTTGAACAACATTGGGACACTCAAGGCTAATTCATCATCTCTCATCTGCAAGCTCCTGCTAAGAGGCACAGTTCTCGTGATTTACTTCAACATCTTCTGAAAAGAGGTATGCATACACACACACAAAGAGGCTTGTATCACGTTTGTGCCAAACAAATTGGTACATGACGCAAGTCTGTAAGTCAGATTTATGAAGCCACGCAAAGCCACGGTGCATGGCTTTGAATTGCTTCATAGATCTGGAGTAAGGCAATGCAGAGCAAATCGCTGCATTGCCTTACTCTGCTCTAAGGAGGCATTCCAAGGTCATTGCTTTGTCCCCATTGCAAATTGCATGGATTTTGAAGCATTCTCAGATTTAGCAAACCTGGTAAACCAGGTGAGGTGTAGCAAGGAGATATTCTGCAAGGAGATATTCTGCAACACACAACGAAAAATGAAAACGCCTTTATGGATTGTTTTTGTGCAGGAAGGTGCACCTACAACACACCATGGCACAAGGGTGCCTGCATTGGCGCTAGGCTGCCGTAACTGCACATGCTCAAGGGTATAGGACAGGAATGCGCTGTATTGGATAAATACAGTGTATTCCTGCCCTTTCCGTGTGATGCAGGGCAGCGCGATTGCATACATAAATACTTAGGAAACTATTAAGAATAGGGGCAAACAATTGAAGTAATATATGGAGGAACCCAGATCAAGATCTATAGCAAAAACAATTTTCCTGCCCTGCACCACTTTTCCCATAAATATGGCCCAATGTGTACTGTCGGCCATCGTGATAATCAGAGCATACCTCCTGCTCCTCTATACCGTCCAACCTGCTGATTCTGTCTATTGAACCTGCATCCACAGGTGCAAGGATTCTTTGGATCAGGGTCCATTCTAATGCCACTGGAGTCCTGCCTCCTCTTTCTCTGTTGGTTTTGTTTAATTCTGATATTTTTTTCTTGAACACATCTTCTAATGTTTTTCTATTTAACATGCCATAAGATTTGTTCTGACCAATGCAATGGCATTGATTTTATTCAAGATTTTCATCTCAGCATCATTTTTAAGGAACATGGGCAAGCAGTAGGGTTGAAATGAGACCCAGAAATGTGCAGTTTCTTGGCAGTAATTTCACACACCAATATTTGAAGCTTTCAACCTGTGAAGTTGCAAATGTTTCATTTTCGCCAGATATCAGAGGAATTTCTTTGAAAATCCAAATCTAAATAAAGCCGTAAAGAATCTTAGTAAAGATGTCACTGCAGGTACACTTTCCATCAACAAATGCCTGCTGGCATGCCCACGCATTGGTAAAAACACGCTGGTGGGGGGCGAGCCTTCTCAGTTGTGATTCCTCAGCTTTGGAATAAGCTCCTGGATAGCCTGTGCAGGGAAGTTACCTTACTCCCATTTAGGATGGGTCTTAAGACCTTCCTTTTCACTCAGGCGTTTGGATAGGCTCATCCGGAGATGCGAAGCATTGGGAAGCATGTTAGGGTCCAGGTTTAAGGTTTGTCTTAGCGCTGGTGATTTGGCACTATACAAATAGAAATTAACATAACATAACAAATGCGGCCCACGTATATCAGCTTCTCATATCTCTATATCGAGCTCGAGAAAAAAGTATAAGTACAAGCTAGAACTCAGGAATTGCTGTTTTTGTTTATGGTGGTGAGTTTCCAAAGAGAAACATATAACAATGGTGAGTTCCTGTATCAGGGACATAAAAGTCAATGCAGTAAGCCCTTGTGGGAGATGTCTTCCTATGTGGTGAATATGTCCTGCTTCATTCAGGAGAATCTTGAGGCATGTGGTGGGCATGAGTGAACAGAAATTGCATGTTACCTGTCTGAAGTGTGCCATGTTCTTCATGTTTATTCATAGGATTGTGGAACATGGGGGCGCTAGAGGGCGCGCGGCCAAGATGGCTGTGCTCGAGTGAGGCTCCCGAGCAGCAGAGCCGTTATCCTCCGCTTCTCCTGCCCGGGACGTGCCCCGGGGCTGCCGATGCTGCCTGCTCCTGCCCGTGAGGTCCCGGCGTTCCTGTGGGGCCCGAACTGAAAGCGGGGGCGGCCTCTGACTACGTGCCGCCCCTTGGGGACTTGCCTGGCGAGCGGTGCTGGGCGAGCTGGAGGCGGCGGCCGGCCGCGGGAATCACCCTACACCGCGGTTTGCCACGAGGAGGCTGGGCCGCGCAGCGAGGTGTGGATCGGCGGCTGGCGGACTGGCGACCCGCGAGGGATTCCCCCGCAACGAAGTGACACGGGAAGACTGACGACTGGCTGCATTGTGACACTGCCTGCCTAAGAGCGCCGACGATGGTGGCGGCCGTGGCGGCTGGAGGCGATGGTGGTGGACATGGGACCCTGCGGCACCCGAGAGCCCGGTGAGTGACCTGGTGCGACAGATCCCCCTCTGGCTGCGAGGTTGTGGACGGGCACCTGGTGGGCGCCTGGCTGCTGCCCCTCGGGGGCGAAGAGGACTGCTGTGGTGGCGGAGGCGACCCTGGAGAGCGTGCTGTGGCCCTGAGAACTGCACCGTGGGAGTGTTCAGACGGCCAGGATCAGAGTGAGGAGCTTGGGGAGCTGGCCGCTTGCCTGCTGCTGGGTGCGTTGAGGTGATCTGGCCATTGTGGACTAGGCGGAGCGCGGCCTGGCTGTCGGTTGCCCACGGACCGCGACGCACTTCCCCCGCCGGTGACGCTGCCCTGTGCACTGACACCCCTGGCGTTGGCCCGACTCGTGGTAGTGGGACTGGGCCCTTTGATAGCGGCATCTGGAGGTGCCTGGAGCCCCGGTCGACCTCGTGCACCACTGGACTCTCTGAATGCCGTCGGTGCAGCAACTGGCCATGGGGCGGCTTCGGAACAAGCACGCCGAGACCAGGCTGAGGGCGGAAGGTCTTGACGTGATGGCGGGGCGCTCTGCTGGGACTGTGGCACCACCTGCGTCGACCCTGGAAGCCAAGATGGACGCCATGCTGGCAGCGGTCGACCGACTGGGCAATACGCTGGAACAAACTCGAACCTCCCTGGAGTCCCGGATTGACAGTCACGGTTGACTTCACCTTGCTCCACGCCGACCATCGCAAGCTGGCGGACACCGTTGCCAGTCACAGTCAGGCGCTACAGGATGTACAGCCGATAGTGCGCAACCACTCTGCCACTTTGCAGGACCTGATAGACCGCGTTAACACTCTCGAGGACCGTGCAGAGGATGCGGAGGGCCGCTCTCAGCGCCAGAACATACGAGTCGTGGGCCTGGTGGAAGGTGAGGAAGGTCGACGACCGGAGCAGTTCGTTGAAGGCTGGTTGTCGGACATCCTGCCCCCAGGAGTGCTCTCCCCACAGTTCGTGGTGGAGCGGGCGCACAGAGTGCCGATGCGGATGTAGGAAGGTGGATATCTGACTATGGTTACCCCCAACTTTTTGCCTAGTGTCTAGCTGGTTTTTCGACTTAGTTGGCCTGAGATCCTGCCAATCAGGGTCTCAGGCTGTCTGCTCTCTCTTTAAAATGGACTCCATGTACCCTAGGTACATAACCAATTGGTAAGGATCACCTTATTGGACCCTATACAGTGTACCCTAGGTACCCAGGGCATAGGTGTACCCTAGGCCTCCCAGGGGCTGCAGCATGTATTATGCCACCCCTGGTCTGCCCATCCAATCAGACACAACTGGCTGATCACTCAGCTGGGGCAAGGTCGTGTAATCACCCCTTGCTTAGATATAGTATATCTATATCTACCTTACATATAGACACAATTGTACCTATCAGCCACTCCTATGGCAGGCCTTAACAATCCTGGAGGCAGAGTGCTTGGTAACATGTGAGATGGTGCTCTAGCATAAGCTGACTGAGCCTGTCTGCAGCTTTCGGAATCATGTCCTTATAGCTGTTTTATGATATAGCCTACCATATACTCTTAAAGTGCCTTATAATCTTAAACGGTTATGGTAACTATGGTTTGGCTTTATCAAAACATGTTGTGTAAGGTGTCTAACACTTTGGAATAATACCCCCATACCATTTCTGGTGATGAGGATATTATTCCTCCCTTCTAGAGGGAGAGACATGTTAAAATCCTACTTTGCTGTTTAACTCTAACCAAAGCCTCAGCATCACAAAATGGATGCTGCTGCCACAGACACGAGTCTGACCTCCTGCTGCTGGGAGTGATCCCGGCAAGGGAGGCTTGGACAATAGGTTTCCTGGCTTGGGAGGTGCGAGCACCACCCCAGACAGGCATGTATTGGGGCATGGAGGGATGGAAAGAATGAGACATGCCTAGGGCACACAAGGTGTCCCGTGCATAGTCCAGTTCAAACCGGTGCTGGGGCTCTCCAGCCCCAGTCCTGGCGCGAAACTGGACAAAGGGAAGGGGGTGTAACCACCCCCCTCCCAGGTCCCACCCATAAGGCGTGACCTAGCAGGTAACCCAGCCCCCCAGATTTGGATAAGAGTGGTAGCTGGGCCCCAGGAGATTAGATTATCCTGAACCTGCAACTTGAACAGAAACTCTGGACCTTCGACATTCGACGAAAGAAGAAGACTGAAGAATCTCCCTTGTGGCCAATGAGTGGCTACCCTGTGCAAACAGGCACCATCAAGAGACTACCCTTTGCTTTGCTGAAGTTCGACGAGGGACCGACTGCAGAGCCCAACCAGAGCCTTGACTTCCAGACTTCTCCGACCCTGATCCACATCCACAGCCGAGCTGAGATCCGTGGAGGCGACGAGAGACGTGGGACTGGCTACCTGAGAAAAGTGGCGAGTATCTTCCAGCGCAGCTTCTGAGGTACCCTCGAAGTTGTGCACCGGGGATTGAGAAGCCCCAACCCCAAGCACCATCTGCACTGAAGATCAGCCCCCCACACTCCACGAGTCCTGCGTGGGGCCCTTCTGCATTTTCCTGCTTGCCGCGCCTGTCCGGTTGCTTGCCCGTTGGCTAGTGGCCTTTGTGACGACGCATCCAGAAATCTTCACTGCTGGTTTGGCTCCTCCAGACTGGCTCCCGCTTCCTTGCAAAAGAGAAGCACCCCAGACCTTCCTGGTCTGCACCAGAAGCAAGTCCTCCGTTCTTCGTGGGTTCCGCTTGCCAAGGCTTGGTGAGTCCTAGTCCAACTTCGACGCCGCCGACAGCAAGAGCCTTCGTGGGACAGCTCGCCTCCTGGTCCTGGTCATCCTCGACATTCCCTGGTCCTCGTGGCTGCAACGACAAGCTTCACCTTCACCTGCAATCTTCACGACATCGCCTGGTTCCTTCCTGGTTCCACGTGGTCACTGGCTAGTGACCTTGACTCTGTCCCTTCTGCTTGCAGGTCTCCTCTCTTCTTGATCCCAGCCTTGGGATCCACCGGACAATCTTCACTGACTGCCTGTCAGCAACTTTCCTTCAGGCATCCATAGAAGTCCACGACGAAACCTGACGCAAGTTCACACCTATGCACCCGCAGCCCGTGGGCTAGGTAACTTGGGTACTTCGGTGCTCACAAGGGTAGTGACTATCCTAGGGTCTAGTTTCCGAGTCTCAACTCTCTAGCTGCTTCAGAAGTGTCCTTAAACTGTTAATTTCTAACTGCTAGTAATTCTATCGACTTTTACGCATTACGCGTGTGTTTCCACTCTGCACCTGAATCCCGTGGGCCTCCCACTTCCTAACTGTTGCTAGTGCAGTGTAGCCCCAGCCATTCCCTAGGCCTAGGCCTATCCTATTTCCGTGACAGTGGTCCTTATACCACTTACTTAGTATATGGTTTGCGTGGCCCCTAGGGCCTAACTGTATTACTTACCTGTGTGACTTAATGTATGCTTGAATAAGACTGTGTTGTACTTACCTCTAATCTCATAAAGAGTGCTGAGGGTTTGACTAGAATAAATACACTTTATTTTATATATATATCTGTTGTGGTGTCCTTTCATTTGGTATTCAAGGGATTATATATGGTATCACAGCTGGCTTCACATGCCATTCAGAGTTTAGCCTAAGACTGCTCTTGTCCATGCTACCACTAGGATAGCTGGTCTATAAGGTTGACTTTACAACCAATCACCATAAGGGTTGTTTGGACTGATATAAGGTGTACACTAGAACTAGTGACATCATACATCAGGCCAACTTCTCACATTGGTGGCAGCGGTGGGATCTGAGCTTGCTGTTGTAATACCATTGTAATCTTGAGATACTAAATTGAAAGATCACACAGATATTGTTTAGGTACATATAACATAGATTATAATACTTAAGTCCTACTGGACTTAGTGGTTGTATGTTGAAGGGAGTAGCACACCCTGACTACAACTACTAGAGAGGTTTAGTAGATACAACTAGTGTAGGTAGGTGCACACACCACACCCTCAATAGAATCATGTCCCTGAATGGAGATCACACTGATACTCCCTCAGGAGAGGAGAATCCTGGACAGATTCCCTCTAGATATGATGCATTCACTTTCCACGAGATGAGACAACTGTGTACCTCCAGGAGATTAAAACAGGGTTCCAACCCTACCCTTAGACAGCTAGTGGAGCTTCTGGAGGCCTATGATGCTGAAAGAGCTGCCAAGTATGGTGCCATAGCTGTAGATAAGGGTCTACCCACCACAGATGAGTCAGATGGGACTTCAGATGAAGAGGTAGACAGCCAGGGCCAAGTAGGAAGACTTAGCCAGGCTAACCTAAGCTTACATGGGAGTTTGCATGGGGTCCCCCCATACAGACCCCCAAGTGGGCTTAACCAGAGAAGCAGGAGAGACAGATCCCCTTCAAGGGAATCCATCCACTCCCATGTCTCTAGCATCTCTAATGCTTCCTCTCACAGGGGAATGACTTCCCCTGAGAGAAAGGAGCATGAAGCCAGAATGAGGGAAGCTAATCTGAGGATTCAGAGGGAAGAACTTGCCCTTGCCAAGGAGAAGCTTGCTCTGGCTAGAGAGCAACAATTGTGTGGGTCAGAACCCACTGGTGGCAGCAACATTCCTAGAGATAGGGATAGGTCTTATGACCATAGAAACCTAAGCAAGATAGTCCCCCCATATCAGAATGGGGATGACATCCACAAGTGGATGACTGCTTTGGAGAGGGCCTGCAAAGTACAGCAGGTACCCCAGAGTCAGTAGGCAGCTATCTTGTGGCTCTCCTTTTCTGACAAAGGTAGAGACAAGCTCCTCACAGTCAGTGATGAGGATGCTAACAATTACAAAGTCCTGAAGAGTGCTCTGATAGATGGGTTTGGCTTAACCACTGAGCAATATAGGTTGTTGTTCAGAGACACCCAGAAGACACAGACACAGGACTGGTCTGATTTTGTGGATTGTGCCACTAAGGCTTTGGAAGGTTGGTTAACTGGCAGCAAGGTGCAGGACTATACAGGATTGTACAACTTGATTATGAGGGAGCAGATCCTTAGTAATTGTCAGAACCAGCTTCTCCATCAACACCTGGTAGACTCAGATTTGACCTCTCCCCAAGAACTGGGAAAGAGGGCAGATAAATGGGTCAGGACCAGGATTAGGCCTAAAAATCAGGGTGGTGACCAAAAGAAAGATACCACCAAGCCTCAAGAGAAGGGTGGGGATAAAGCAAAAGAGAAATCTTCCTCAGGGCCCCAAAACTCCACACAGGGTGGTGGGTCCCAAGCTCCCTCCTCTACCACAGTTAAAAAGCCTTACTGCCATGAGTGTAAAACTCCTGGGCATTGGAAAACTGACAGCAGTTGCCCAAAGGCTAAAAACAAAACTGTTCCTCCAACTACTCCTGTCACACCACCTATTACTGTCAGCAGTAATCCCCCAGGTGGTGGGGGTGCCCCCAAAAATTTGGTTGGGTTTTCTTGGGGAACACAGGGGGACTCTGGCTTAGCCAATTCCCCTACAGCAGCTACTCTTGCCTGTGATGGTGGCATGGGGTTTGCCAACTTCACTGCCTGTCCCAACACTTTGGGTAGGTACAGACAGGAGCCCTACATCAATGGTAGAAAAGCTGAGGCCTACAGAGACACTGGAGCTAGCATCACTATGGTGGCCCATAGGCTAGTTCCCTCTGAGCAGCTTTTGCCTGGTTTCTCATACCAGGTAACTAACATTGATGGCAAACAGAACAGTCATCCCATGGCAGAAGTATGTCTCAGCTGGGGAGGTGTCACTGGCCCTAAAATGGTGGCAGTGTCTCCAACCTTGCCTGTGGACTGCTTACTGGGGAATGACTTAGAACTCTCAGCTTGGGCTGGAGTTGAACAAGACACCCATTCTAAAATGGTAGGCCTTTCAAAAAAGGGTAGTGGGGTTGTGCCAGTCACAACCCCTGTCCAACTAGATTTCCTCCCTGAAAAGGTTGGAAGGGAAGTGGTGGCAACAGCCCAGGCAAAGACAGACTTCCCTGTAGAGATTGGCAGAGCTGTGACAGTCACAGCTCAAACCCAAACTGAGTGCCTCCCTGAAAAGTTTGGCAAGGCTGTAATGGTCTCAGCCCATACTCAGACTGACATAGGTGTAGTGAAGCCTGAAACTATGGATCACTCCACACAAACAGAGAGTAGTGGGGAGGAAGACAAGTCTCCCTCTCCCCAGACATTAGGAAAAGGTCAGCCTCCTCAGGGATCTGACCTCACCCCTTGTGAAGGAACTGCCCCAGAGGTAGCCAGGCCTGGCCTGGCAGAGCCTCTGATGTCAGTGGCCCCTTCCAAGGTGGGACCCAGTCTGGTGCAGGTAGCCTGCCTCTCTCTACCCTGCCTCAGTCAGCCCAGGGCTGCAGAGGTCAGGGAGGCCAGTGGACCCCAAGAGGGCCCCTGTCCACAAGAACCCCCCATCAAAAGAATGAGGATTGCCTGGCTAGTAGCCCTAGCCAGGTGATGGGTAAAAACATTCCTGAGGGATCCCCTTTACAGGTAGTTAGGGACCTCCCCCAGAGGGATTCTGTTGGGCACAGACAAACATGGGACCTTAGGGCCCCAAACCTGACCTGTCCCTCCAGTAAGCCCACAAAAGGGACCCAGCCTCCAGCTTTAGGTAGCCAGAGGCTGACCCTGAGAGCACAGTGCAACTCAGTGAAAGAAAGAAAGGCATCCATGGTGGAGGATGATTGGAGGAAGCTGAGGCCTCACTTTGAGGACACTCACTTCAGTACTCCATCTCAACACCAGCCTTTAACTTTGCAAAGACACACCCAAGGTAGAGATTCCCTATGGTGGAGACCCTATGATACCTTTAGGATGAGGGATTGCTTAGTGGACCATGAGACAGGGGGTAACCATGCCAGTGCTGGTTCTTCCTTATATGGCCACTTAGGCAATATAGGCTTACCTGGTCAAGGACAGCCTTATCTCCTTTCGTTTGGGGGGGGGGGGGTTGTGTAGGAAGGTGGATATCTGACTATGGTTACCCCCAACTTTTTGCCTAGTGTCTAGCTGGTTTTTCGACTTAGTTGGCCTGAGATCTTGCCATTCAGGGTCTCAGGCTGTCTGCTCTCTCTTTAAAATGGACTCCATGTACCCTAGGTACATAACCAATTGGTAAGGATCACCTTATTGGACCCTATACAGTGTACCCTAGGTACCCAGGGCATAGGTGTACCCTAGGCCTCCCAGGGGCTGCAGCATGTATTATGCCACCCCTGGTCTGCCCATCCAATCAGACACAACTGGCTGATCACTCAGCTGGGGCAAGGTCGTGTAATCACCCCTTGCTTAGATATAGTATATCTATATCTACCTTACATATAGACACAATTGTACCTATCAGCCACTCCTATGGCAGGCCTTAACAATCCTGGAGGCAGAGTGCTTGGTAACATGTGAGATGGTGCTCTAGCATAAGCTGACTGAGCCTGTCTGCAGCTTTCGGAATCATGTCCTTATAGCTGTTCTATGATATAGCCTACCATATACTCTTAAAGTGCCTTATAATCTTAAACGGTTATGGTAACTTTGGTTTGGCTTTATCAAAACATGTCGTGTAAGGTGTCTAACACTTTGGAATAATACCCCCATACCATTTCTGGTGATGAGGATATTATTCCTCCCTTCTAGAGGGAGAGACATGTTAAAATCCTACTTTGCTGTTTAACTCTAACCAAAGCCTCAGCATCACAAAATGGATGCTGCTGCCACAGACACGAGTCTGACCTCCTGCTGCTGGGAGTGATCCCGGCAGGGGAGGCTTGGACAATAGGTTTCCTGCCTTGGGAGGTGCGAGCACCACCCCAGACAGGCCTTAGTGTATTGGGGCAGGGAGGGATGAAAAGAATGAGACATGCCTGGGGCACACAAGGTGTCCCGTGCATAGTCCAGTTCAAACCGGTGCTGGGGCTCTCCAGCCCCAGTCCTGGCGCGAAACTGGACAAAGGGAAGGGGGTGTAACCACCCCCCTCCCAGGTCCCACCCATAAGGCGTGACCTAGCAGGTAACCCAGACCCCCAGATTTGGATAAGAGTGGTAGCTGGGCCCCAGGAGATTAGATTATCCTGAACCTGCAACTTGAACAGAAACTCTGGACCTTCGACATTCGACGAAAGAAGAAGACTGAAGAATCTCCCTTGTGGCCAAGGAGTGGCTACCCTGTGCAAACAGGCACCATCAAGAGACTACCCTTTGCTTTGCTGAAGTTCTATGAGGGACCGACTGCAGAGCCCGACCAGAGCCTTGACTTCCAGACTTCTCCGACCCTGATCCACATCCACAGCCGAGCTGAGATCCGTGGAGGCGACGAGAGACGTGGGACCAGCTACCTGGGAAAAGTGGCGAGTATCTTCCAGTGCAGCTTCTGAGGTACCCTCGAAGTTGTGCACCGGGGATTGAGAAGCCCCAACCCCAAGCACCATCTGCACCGAAGATCAGCCCCCCACACTCCACGAGTCCTGCGTGGGGCCCTTCTGCATTTTCCTGCTTGCCGCGCCTGTTCGGTTGCTTGCCCGTTGGCTAGTGGCTTTTGTGACGACGCATCCAGAAATCTTCACTGCTGGTTTGGCTCCTCCAGACTGGCTCCCGCTTCCTTGCAAAAGAGAAGCACCCCAGACCTTCCTGGTCTGCACCAGAAGCAAGTCCTCCGTTCTTCGTGGGTTCCGCTTGCCAAGGCTTGGTGAGTCCTAGTCCAACTTCGACGCCGCCGACAGCAAGAGCCTTCGTGGGACAGCTCGCCTCCTGGTCCTGGTCGTCCTCGACGTTCCCTGGTCCTCGTGGCTGCAACGACAAGCTTCACCTTCACCTGCAATCTTGACGACATCGCCTGGTTCCTTCCTGGTTCCACGTGGTCACTGGCTAGTGACCTTGACTCTGTCCCTTCTGCTTGCAGGTCTCCTCTCTTCTTGATCCCAGCCTTGGGATCCACCGGACACTCTTCACTGACTGCCTGTCAGCAACTTTCCTTCAGGCATCCATAGAAGTTCACGACGAAACCCAACGCAAGTTCACACCTATGCACCCGCAGCCCGTGGGCTAGGTAACTTGGGTACTTCGGTGCTCACAAGGGTAGTGACTATCCTAGGGTCTAGTTTCCGAGTCTCGACTCTCTAGCGGCTTCAGAAGTGTCCTTAAACTGTTAATTTCTAACTGCTAGTAATTCTATCGACTTTTACGCATTACGCGTGAGTGTTTCCACTCTGCACCTGAATCCCGTGGGCCTCCCACTTCCTAACTGTTGCTAGTGCAGTGTAGCCCCAGCGATTCCCTAGGCCTAGGCCTATCCTATTTCCGTGACAGTGGTCCTTATACCACTTACTTAGTATATGGTTTTCATGGCCCCTAGGGCCTAACTGTATTACTTACCTGTGTGACTTAATGTATGCTTGAATAAGACTGTGTTGTACTTACCTCTAATCTCATAAAGAGTGCTGAGGGTTTGACTAGAATAAATACACTTTATTTTATATATATATCTGTTGTGGTGTCCTTTCATTTGGTATTCAAGGGATTATATATGGTATCACAGCTGGCTTCACATGCCATTCAGAGTTTAGCCTAAGACTGCTCTTGTCCATGCTACCACTAGGATAGCTGGTCTATAAGGTTGACTTTACAACCAATCACCATAAGGGTTGTTTGGACTGATATAAGGTGTACACTAGAACTAGTGACATCATACATCAGGCCAACTTCTCACAGCGGAGACCTGTCCCTGGGGCCCGGCCGCGTCCTTTCCTGTTTCTCCTCCTCAACTACCGGGACCGGGACGTGATCCTCCGGGAAACGAGGAAAATGGGTGCCCTGACGGTAGGGGGTGGCGCAGTGATGCTGTTCCCAGACTACACTGCGACCGTTCAGAAGCGGAGGAGCAACTATCTGGAGGTGAAACGCCGGCTCCGTGAATTGCAAATCCAATATTCGCTGCTGTTCCCCTCGCACCTCAGGGTGGTCATGAAAGATGGGACTGGCTGGAGGAAACGGGCCAACATGGTGACCCCCGGCCCACGGACCCGGGGCCCGTGGGGCGTAGGGAGAAAAGACTGAGACGACGGAGGCAGAGGGACCGACGCGGTGGAGCGGGGCCGAGTCCTCCGCCGGCCCGAGTCCGGAGAGGATGCGCGTGGAGCGGCTGGAGGCTCTTGAAGCAGTGGCCACCCTGGGATCCGTGAGCAGCCAGGGGGACGTGGCGGCTCGCACACACAGTGACGCTGAGACTGACCTGTCCTCCTCCCCGTCCATCATGATTCCGGAAGACCAGGTGTTGCCGGTGGTGACCCCCCAGACGGCCGACCTTCTGGGGTGAACACTTGTCTGATTGCGCTGTGTTCAATGCAGGTACCCCGAGGTGGTGGGCTGAGTGCTGCGGACTACTCTTGGGGGAGGGGGGTTTCCTGCCTCTATTGCCTCCGGGATTGTGGTTCTGTGGCTCTTTATGCTTTCATGGCTGAGCAGGTTGGGGTGCCGCGGGGGTCACGGGGGCTAAAGGGGCAGTGCGGGTTCCCTTACACGTGAGACGGGGTTGGGAGTCCATGCATGTCTTGGTCGCAGGGGAGCGGGGTGGTGGCGATTCCCACACTCACTCCTCTGGGGAGCAGTTGAGTGATTGGCAGCCCTATAGGCACACGAGGCTCTGACGGGAGTAACATGGGGCTCTTGCAGATCAGGACCAGCGGTATTGCCCTTTGGCCCCCCACTAACGCATATTTGGCCTGGTAGTTCAAAGGCGATTGAGTCTTACATGTTTGGACGAATGCCCGTTCTGGGGTTTGCCCTTGCGGTTATGGAGTTCCTTTTGTTAATCTTACTTTTACTTTTGTCTCTTTGCATTCTGCAGTGTTATGCAGTTTTCTTGTACACCATGTTCTTGCAGCAGGCGGTCTGGGTAACAGTGCTCTTGGTCTCCCCTCCTCCCCCCGGCTGGCCCGCTTCGGCGTGTGGGCCTAGGGTTGTCCACACTCCGCACTGATGGCTGACACTGCAATAGTCACATGGAACATTAGTGGCATGCACACACCGGCCCACCGATACTCTGTTTTTGCCTACCTGCAGAGGCACAGGAAAGGGGTGGCCCTTCTCCAAGAGACACACATGACACGGCCAGAGTTGGACAAGCTGCGCGCTCGGTGGAGGGGGCAGCTTTTTGGGACCACATATTCTGCGCATGCTCGGGGTACGTTGGTTTGGGTACGGGCGGGTACACCCTTCACATGCTCCGAAGTAGTGCTTGATCCTACTGGCCGATACACGTTGGTTTGGGGTAGGCTCAATGGGCACTCTGTGCTCCTGGGATCCATCTATGCCCCAAACGTTGAACAGCCGTCGTTCCTTGACCAACTCTCGGTGGCCTTGACCCCGTACGTGGGTCTTCCCTGGTTACTGGGTGGGGACTTTAACGCGGTGTTGGACACGAGCCTTGCCAGATCCTGCCCGCCACTCCGTAGCACACAGGCAGTCTCGAACGCGAGGAACCTTACTGATTGCTGTCGCGATGGGCCCTGCATGACGTCTGGCGTACCTTACACCCCACTGACCGGCTCTATTCATATTACTCGGCGGTGCATGACCTTCACGTCCGCCTTGACAGGGTGGTGAGCTCTCCGTTGCTGGACCCTTTGATAACCCAGGCGGACTACCTGGGCCGGACCCACTCAGACCACAATCCTCTTAGGCTGCGTCTCTGCTGGGATCTGGGGAGACCCCCATTTCCACATGGCATTTGCAACCGGCCGCTCTTGAGGACGCGGAGTTTCAAGCTTCGCTCGGCACAGCGGTCGAACAGTTCTTTGACCTCAATGAGGGTACGGCAGGGAGCACGTTGACAGAGTGGGACGCGCACAAATCTACCATGCGGGGACACTGCCTGGGGGCGACGGGGAATATCCGTAAGCAGCTTATGTTACTGCTCACCGCTTTGGAAACATGGCTAATGGCGTGCGAACGCCATGGCGAGGGAGGAGGTCGTGACTCGACCAGGCTGGCCCAGCTCCGGGCATGCCATGCTGAGCTGCTGGAGAGATTGCGTTGCCATAACTACGCTGCCCATTCGGCACGGGTCCACGCCACGTCTGATAGGGTGGGGCGGTTGCTGGCCTGGTTGATCAGGCAGGAATCGGGCTATGCGCCAATAGCCTCCATCCGTGGATCGGACGGGACACTGGTGCACACGCAGCGGGAGATCCATCAGATACTCACGGCGCACTACAAAGCCCTGTACACTTCAGTGGGGCGTCGGCAGGCACAGGATCTCGATTTGTTCCTAGGGGCCGCCGGCCTACCCACGATTCCGGATGCCCACCAGGAAACATTAGAAGGTCCCCTCACGCTGGAGGAGATAGGGGAAGCGGTGGCCTCACTGGCTTCTGGCAAGGCGCCTGGGACGGATGGTCTCCCGGCAGAATACTACAAGGCATATCGGGAATCTCTGGTGCCCAGACTGCACGCGTTATATCTCACGGCCCTTGAGGAAGCTACCCTGCCCGCCTCCATGAGGGAGGCCTACCTGATCTCTTTGCCCAAGCCAGGGCGTGATCCTACTAACCTGGGGTCCTATCGCCCCCTCGCCCTCCTCAACACTGATTATAAAATCCTGGCCAGGGTCCTGGCGGAGCGGCTGGCCCCCACTGTACCCGTACTGGTGCACAGGGACCTGAATGGGTTTGTGCCGAAGCGCAGCACCTCGCTTAATCTCCGCCGGTTCTTCCGTGTTGCCGCGCATGGCGCACAGCATTGGCCGCGAGTGGGCTGTTTAGTGTTAGACCTTGAAAAAGCCTTTGATTGCCTTGAATGGGGGTATCTGGTGGTGGCATTATCGCACTATGGACTAGGCCTCGGGTTCCTACAAATGGCGGCGCTTCTCTACAAAAATCCTGTGGTCCGGGTGCGAACTGGCCCATACATTTCTGAGGCCATCTCGGTTGGCCGAGGTACCAGGCAGGGGTGCCCTCTCTCGCCCCTCCGTTTTGCGCTTGCCATAGAGCCCTTAGCGGCCACCCTGCGGAGGGTTTTGACGGACGGCATTCCCATGGGCGATACCACCCACCAGGTCTCCTTATACGCGGATGACCTTCTGATCTTCGTACGGGACGTGGCGAACATTTCAGGGGACCTTGAGCGGGTTCTCACGGAATTTGCAGCGCTATCCAGGTTGAGGGTGAATGCGGCCAAATCGTGCCTTTACCCGTTCTGTGCTGATGCTCTGGATCCCCGGTTTCATCTAGGGGGTGTGCCTGTCAGGTGGCAGCCGGACACCTTCCGTTACCTGGGCATCCAGGTGTATAGGCGACCAGCTGACCTGGTGGAGGGCAACTTGGGCAGGGCGGTAACGGCGATCAGGGCCCAGATGCGTTTCTCAGGCACCCTCCCTCTCGCGGTCACAGGCCGCATTGCCCTGGTCAAAATGGTAGCCCTGCCCAGACTCCTCTACTATTTTGCTAACCTGCCGATCTACATCCCGGCATCCTTCTTCGCCACCCTGGAGCGCTCCCTCCGGGATTTTGTATGGGGAAACGCACGCCACAGAGTGGCGCTCTCTAAGTTATACCTCCCCACGGGTCAGGGGGGACTCGCGATGCCGTGCTTTGCGCACTATTACCTAGCAGCGCAGCTGCAATGGGTGGCCAGGTGGTTGGCTGACAGGGAGAGGGATGACACGGTGTCCACGGAGCCGCCGTTCCCCCTGGCGAATATCATAGCGTCGTTCCACCCGACGGCCAGAATGGTGAAGCCGGGTCCCCTTCTTGTGGCAGTGGCCTACAAGTGCTAACGGCGTGCCCTCTACTTGACCCAGTCGCATATCCCGTACGCTCCAGCCATGCCGATTGAGGGTTCGCCTAGTGGTCGGGGGATACTGCGCTCGATGGAGCTTATGGAATGGCACGTGGCGGACATCTGCACACTAGGGGACCTCTACCGCGATGGTGCGCTTATCCCGTTCGCTCAACTAGCGGAGGAGACGGGGTTACCAGTCGGTCAGTTCCTCCGTCACTGCTCGCTAATCGTGACATTGACGAACCGGTGGGGTGCTCTTCAGGAGGAGCCGGCACAACACCTCATGATGCAGTACCTCCATGTCATGGGACGGGGCAGTCACATGATTCGTTGGTTCGCGGCCTCCCTGTGCACACAGGTGGCGACGGACCTGTCTCCTTTGCGTGGTAAATGGGAAGCGGATTTGGATCGCCCTATGGCCGACAAGGAATGGAGGGATGCACTACGGGGACCCACGCGGGTTCCCAGGAACTTGTGGTTTCGCCAAATTCAGTACTTTATACTGCACAGAGCATATCTCACTCCTGACTCTATCAACCGCTATTTCCATCGTGCGGACGCGGACTGCCCACGCTGCAAGGCTCTGGATGCTGGACTGGTGCACATGTTATGGAGTTGTCCAGCACTAGACTCGTATTGGCGGACGGTGCATGGAGCGTTAAGTAACTGTGCCGGCCCGCTGGCGCTGTGGGAATGGCCGGCCTGTTTGTTACACTTGTTTCGTAGAACTTCCCCCACGAAGGTTGCCTGTCGCTTCCTCGACCTGGGTCTGATCGTGGCGAAGCGGTTAATCACTAAGCGCTGGAAGGCGGCTGAGCCCCCCCGAGCGCAGGCGTGGCGGAGTTCCCTGCTGGTGTGGGCGGGGGCGGAGGGTACGGCCCTTTTGCAGGAAGAAACGTTGGGCCTTAGACGCACACCTATAGCGAACCAGTGGGACGTACACTTGCAGGCCCTGATGCAGCTGGATGGGGATGCCCTGGGACTCTGTGGGGCAAGTACTGCGGAGGCACTCCCTGAGGAGGAGGGGAACGGAGATGAGCCCGGGGGACCTAATTTGGGGACTGGTGGGGAGGTCCTCGTCGAGCCGGGCAGGTGTGCGGACATTGACAATTGCCTTTAATGGAACTGTATGTAACGAGAGGTGGGGACCGGGTGGGGAGGGGTGGACTGGGGGAGGTACCTTGGGGGTCACGTGGTTCAAGACCGAACCTGCTGCTGCTGTTATGCTGGGCTTCTGTTGTTTTGCCTCTTTCTTTTTGTTGTTCTTTGGATCTGTTTAAATGTGGGCGGTGGTCCTGAGACCTATCAGTTTATCTTGCTTCGCACATGGGGGTGGCGTTTGATCCTGTGGTTCGCTGTACTCACAATTGGCGGGGACTCCTCCGAGTAACTGACTCATTGCCTGTGAGATGTTCCATTTATGACATGTGCTATGTCTATATTAACGAAATGCCAATAAACAGATTTCATAATAGGATTGTGGAACATAATTATAATGCGCCCCTGAAGGCTGTCGATCCAGATGATTTAGAGGAAATTAGGGCCTGTAATATTGATGCACACTTGCTACTGTTGTTGTTGAGGACTGTTTGAGACACTACACATGAAATAAATAAAAAATTAAATATATATATACATATATTATCTACTGGAGGTCGCTAGTAGATAGTTATAGTTAGGACCGTGTTTCCATAGGAAATCCGCAACATTCTATTTGGAATAACTTTGGCGCCGGTTGACGAATCCTCTCAAAATTTTCAAAATAGGTGGGGCGCTCCGCTCCGCTCCGCTCCTACCCTGAAAGTCTCGGGCTGATTCGTCAAGTGGGGGCCGAGAAAAAAGGGGGGTCCCAAAACGTGTTTTCCCCATGCATTTTTCCATAGGACCTTTAGTCGAAGGTACAGCCCGAACGGCTGAACAGAATTACTTGAAATTTGGCAGAGAGGTAGTCCTCAGGTCAGGGAAGTGCCTTTTGCAGGTCTGGTGTCAATCTGTTCAGTAGTTCCTGAGAAAATCAAAAGTAAAATCATACATAAATGTGGGCGGAGCCTAACCACACATCTCATCCTGAGATCTGATTGGCTGTCAGCACTTCATCCAAGAAGTGTTGGCAGCCATCTTGGGACCAATATACATGATAGCACCTCATTAAAAAGCATTGCAGTTAATAGAAGGTTTTAAGACTTTAGTTACATTATAAATCATTTCTTGATGGTACCATACTCATTTTAGGAATTGTGGTATGTTCTAAGGTGATTTCACCATGTGAAAAAGCCTTCTGCTGGGATATCATGATTGAGAGAAAATTATTTTCTCATGCTTTTTCCACAGAGGTTTGGAAGGTGATCTATAAACTAAACTGAGAGCTTATATTTTCTGTAAATTCACATTATCTTTCTCAGTCATGTGAGAATGAAGTCTGACATTCTCAGTAAAACATGTACATCCAACAAGGGCAGAGACTGTCAGTTGATTCCTTTGTGTTCTACTGCAGCTTCCCAGAGTGTTCCAAAGAACAACTAGAGCGCTAACAGTCCTACTTATGATAAACGTATGACACACCTGAAGCCATCTTGCTTGGATTAAAGTGGTAACTCTTAAATCATTTAATTTAAAAAGGAAAAAAATGAGGGGGCTCATTTTTCCATAAACAGTATGATTAGTGCTGCAGAAAGAAAAGTAGGGCACATTTTGAGTGACTTCTCAAATCCTCTTCTATTTCATTAAAAAATTCTGACATGCAGACTGAAACATGCACTTTCAATACCAGCAGCAGTTTTCCCTGGTGAGCAGTAGCTTTACTACAGTGATCTAATGAGCAAAAAGAGTGCTAACATTCTGAATTTATGGCAAATGTGTGACATCTGAATGCCTTCTTGATGGAATAAAAGTAAAAAACTGAAAGTATTTCCTACTGAGGAGACTGCAGTAAATGAGGAAATTAGGAAACTTCATAACAAATAAGTCTCCCAAGATGGCCACCAGAGACAAAAGAGCCCAAATGTAGCCCAGATGTAGCTAAAGTATAGCCCAATGACAGAATGTCCCAGAGTGTTCTTAAAAACAACTAGAGTGCTTACTGTCTTCATTATGACAAAAGTATGGCACACCTGAAGCCATCTTGATTGGAATAAACTGGTAACACTTAAAACATTTAATTTAAAAAGGAACACAATGAGGGGGTTCATTTTGCCATAGAAATTATAATTAATGCTGAAGAAAGAAAATGAGGGCACATTTTGAGTGACTTCTCAAATCCTCTTCTATTTCATTAAAAAATTCTGACATGCAGACTGAAACATGCACTTTTAATACCAGGAGCAGACTTCCATGGTGAACAGTAGTTTTACTACAGTGATCTAATGAGCAACTAGAGTGCTAACATTCAGAATTTATGGCAAATGTGTGACATATATGAATACCTTCATGATGGAATCAAAGTAAAAAACTGAAAGCATTTCCTACTGAGGAGACTGCAGTACATGAGGAAATTAGGAAACTTCATAACAAATAAATCTCCCAAGATGGCCACCGGAGACAAAAGAGCCCAAATGTAGCCCAAAATCACCCAGATGTAGCCCAAATATAACCCAATGAGAGAAGTGTGCAAAACACTTATAATTTTGTGTTTTTGCAGTGTTATATAGTGCAGACTTGTCAGGTATTGGAGTGCTTTACATGAGCATTGGTTACATCACACAAGAACAAATTCATTTTGGTTGTAGACAAGGGGAGACTAAGTGATTTGACCAGAATCACAGAATGTCGAGCTGAAGCAGAAACTCCAACCTGGTTCCCCAGTTGCAAAGTCTGCAGTTCTGGAAGTAACACCACATCCTCTCCCCTAAGTGCAACATTTAATCAAGTGGTCAACTGGATAAAAAAACATAAAGATAACAAATAATTTAAAAGTGCTTTGTCGCTATTTGAAAACTCAGAAAATATGTCCTTATTTTAGTCTTTTAGAGCACTAACCATAATTTTGATGCCAATAAGACCCTCTCATATATGTAATTTCTAAAGGAAATGCTCTAGGTATTACAGTTTTGATTACATCAAGATGACGTCAGGCGTTCCACACTTTTGTAATAAATATAGAATGTTAGCAATCTAGTTGTTCATTAGGATACTGTTGAGAGGCAGAGGCCAGGGGCACGGACTCTGAAAATTGAAGGCAGGTAGGAGGGTGCAAAGGCAACAATTTAACCACACTGAGCAGGCAGGAAGGGCCGTGGCAGCACAACAGACTATGGAGGGCAGTGGAAAGGGGGGCAGGGGCAACAAACCAACAATACAGGACTTGCAAGAGAGGCTGTGGCAATGTAATAGACCATTGTGGGCAGAAGGAAGAGGCAATGGTAGTACAACCATACATGCCAACAGACCCGATTCAGCCAGGAAACGTCCAATATTTTTAAGCTCAAATGGGCTTTATTTGATCAGTCTCCTGTCTACAATCTCCTCTTTTTCAATGTACCTCAAAGGGGAAAATCAGTACCCCAGTTTTTTTTCAAAATCTCCCTCTTACCAAGTTCAAAATGTTCGCAAGTATGGTACATTGGATCATGGAAGGAAATGGGGTAGGGACATGGACTTGGATAACAGAGGACAGGAGGGACATGGAGAGGTGCACCAAACTGACCCTGCAGGGCAGGCATCAGGGTTTGCAGCAGCACAATACACCACACAGGGCATGCGGGACGGGAGTGCAGCACAACAATCCATAGAAAGCAAGAGGGAGGGGACAGGACCATGCACATGGACAACAGAGAACAGAGGGGCAAGAGGCAATGGTAGCTAGCTGACCATAATGGACAGATAGGAGAGAAAGCTGCAGCATAACAGACCATAAAGGGCAGGAGGGACGGATCAGGGGCATTACAATGGAACAGACAAGCCAGGAGGGAGGGATTAGGGGTCTGCACATGTAAACAGAGGGCTGGGGGCAAGGGGGCAGGGCAGGAGCAGCAAGATAGCCATGGAGGTCAGGCAGTATGGGCACTAGAAGCAAGACACACCATGAAGAGCAACAGTGAGACTGTGATGGCATACACACAGACCATGGAGGGAAGGTGGGAGGGGGTCAGGGGCAGCTAACTGACCACACAGGGAAGGTGGGAGGGGCCATGGCAGCACAGAAGACCATGCATGGCAAGTGGGAGGATTAGTGGCAGCACAATGGCTATGATGGGCAAGAAGGAGGGTGCAGGAGCATGCACAAAGGACGATGGAGGATAGAAGGGAGGGTCAGGACCTGTGCACAGACAAGAAAGTTCAGGGGAAGGGGCCTCACAATAGACCGCACGGGGCAGGCAGGAGGAGCAGTTGCAGCACAACAGACCAGGGAGGGCAGAAGGGTGTGGCAGTACAATGGACCATGTAGGACATGAGAAAGAGGATAGGGGCATGGCATGTGGACAGGCAGGGTGGAGGTGGCAGGGACAGGTTACAGTCATCTGACAATGCTAGGCAGGTGGGAGGGGAGTGGCAGCTCAACAGAACAATCAGAGTAGATAGGAGTGGCAGGTCCATGGAACATGGTGGGCAAAAAGGATGGAGCAGGGGCATGCACAAAGACATCGGAGGGCAGGGGGAAGGAGAATAGGGGCAGCAAGCTAAGCACAGACTTTAAGCAGGAGGTCAATGATGGGGCATATAATTGGGCAATGGAGGGCAGGAGGAGTGGACTGCTACATCATACTAAATTGAGGGCAGTGGCAGCACATCAGACCATGCATGGCAGGAGGGAGGAGGCTAGTCCATGGATTCACACAACAGAGGATAGGGAGGAGGGGGATGAGGCAGCAAGCTAACTGTTCAGAGAAGGCGGGTATTAGGAACTTTATTGTTTTTAAAACGTGTGTCTGTGCGAACTACTTAAAATATGAACAAGTATGCAGCATAATCTCACTTTTATTCAGGAAGAAGAGGACGTTTGTGACTGTGACTCCGGGCTCACTTGGCAGAAACACCCCCTGACCCTCCACCCCCTATCGCAAAATGTAATGCCCGTGAAAAGGGTAGGTGAACACAGTGTTATATAGAACATAGTCCTGAGAGAACGATTGAAAATGAAAACTAGATATAGTGTATGGTATAAACTATGCACCAAAAGTGTGATATAAGATGAACCAGGCGTGAAATATAATATGCAATACATTGTGCGCAATGACAGATTCATTGGAGAGCGCGAGATAGCACAGGCACTAGCGCATGATATGCGATATGCGCCTTGGAGTGTAATATGCACAAGGCAGTGTTGTGTAACCTAACTAGTCTCTAAAGTTGTAATATAAAATATGTGCTGGGGAGTGTAATATGCACTGTGACAAAGATATGGATCCCAGATTGTAATATGTATGGCATAGCACTGTGCGTTATAACATAGGCATCGAGGAAGGCACATTAGATGGGGCAATATAACCCATGCGAAGACAAGTGTGGCATGACATATTCACGGGGTGGTGTTACAGTGCACATGGGCTAGAGAGTGTCATAGCATATGCACTAGCTAGTGGAATACAACACAGAGGTGTGTGGCACTCAGCAGGCAATGGTGGGTGTAACACAGCATTGGGCTCTGCCAGGAGTGCGCTGTGACTCTCAAGTGATGTTCGTCCCCTTTCCAGAGAGTAAAATAAAAAGTATTACACATCCGGCAGTGGATGTGTGTTTTATTAACCATAAGGGGGGTTTCTTGCATAGTTTTGGTCGAATTTTTGTCGAATCCCCTTTGAATGGCTTGGTGTGCATGTGTATTAAATGTGCCCGTCAACAGCTACCCATGTTTGTATAAATAAACGACAAGGGTGTCTCCCGGGATTAGGCATCAGACATGTCAGAGCTTCACTAGTGGTGTAAATACATTCCACGTGGATTCATTGTATGCACAGTCGCCTTTTAATGAATATCACGCAAATCGTCATGGTGATAGGTACGTACGGTTTGTCCAGCATGTCCTAGGTGTGTCTATAAATATATATTTTTAAAAAATAATAAAAAACAGTGGCCGGCCCTGGGGATTGGGGTCAAAAATATATAATTAGGAGACAGGCCCTGTGGGATGGGGTCATCAGGGCCAATAAATTAGAATAAGAAGGGGAACCGCACAGCCCCCCTTCTTAAAAAATTAAAATAAATAAAAGACTGGCATCGTGCCGGAGGCCACGCTCCCTCCTTGCAGCACTCTGCAAACGCGCCCCCTGGCGAGTTGTAAGTTGGGAAATGAATTCCTCTTCAATACTGAGGGTCCCTGAGGGCCAACTAGCCCAACAGGCATCTCCAGTATGTTCTGAGGCCAAGCCCCTTTTTACACCTCTCTACAACGCAGATCTGTGGCGCTTACTGGAGGTACCTAGTGGTCTAGTTTGACCCTAGGGACCCTTAGGATTCAAGGGGACTTAATCTCTCAACTTAGAACAGCCACAGGGCGCGTTTACACAGTGGTGAAGGGAGGGGACTGGGCCTGAGGTGACGTGTGCAAACAGGCACTAAGGCACGTTCTAAATTGGGGATATAATTTCCCTTCAATTCTGAGGGCCCCTGGGGGCTAATTAGCCCACCAGGTGCTTCCAGTAAGTGCCACTGCTCTGCGCTGCAGAGAGGTGGTGCAGGCCGTGCCCCTTTTTACACCTCTCTGCAATGGTGCTTACTGGATGTACCTAGTGGGCTATTTTGCCCCTAGGGACCCTCAGGATTCAAGGGGACTTAATCTCCCAACTTAAAAAATGGCCACAGGGCTTGTTTACACAGTGGGGAAGGGAGGGCACTGGCTCTAGGACTGGTTAGTCAGACTAAGTTACCACCAGTACCCATCTGAAAAAGTTGAGGGTACAGGGTGATTGTGCAACAAGGCTTCTTTCTGCTCTTCTGTTTGTTCTTTCTGCACGTTATCCTTCTTTCTGCACTTTTCTTCGTCTTTGAGGACTTCTGTTGCTTCTTTCTTCATTTCTTATTTTTCTTTCTGTGCGTTTTTTCTTCTTTCTTCACATGTCCTATCTCTGTAGGCATAGTTAGAAATTAGCATTTAAAAAACCTTGGAAATTCACTGAAAAAACCATAGGTTTCAGGCACGTTATAGTTAGGAATTAGCATTTAAAAAAACCTTAGAAATTCACTGAAAAAACCATAGGTTTCAGGGGTGTTATAGTTAGCTGGACTTTTCACTTGTACAACACCATTGAAATTCCCCCGTTATAGTTAGTTCAGCTAACTATAACTCGCGTGCCCGCAATGCACTGCCGATGACGTCACATATTACATCACTCGTGACATGGTCAGTGACATCACTCATGGCATCACTGATGACATCTCAAATGACATCACTGATGACATCACTGATGACATCATCCTTGTGATAGAGTGGCAGACGTCCTCTCACTCTAATATAACCTTTGATACACACATTCAAAAATAGAGACTCAAATTTTCAAAACAATGGACATACCAATACCGGTTACAACAACCTCTTCAGTAATTCTAAGATCCACATACACATCCACTCATTCACCAACAGTCCTATACAGTCACTCATACATGTACTCACTCATCATATGTACTCATACACCTATACATCCTGTTACACAACGCCACTCATCCATAGAGTTACTCACACACATATTCACTCATGCTAATAAAGAATCAAACATACATTTACTTGCATATACAGTTATACACACACCACCACACTTACTTCTACGGAAACTTACACATACTTAGTCTTTTAAACAATCACTTATAGAAACACATACTTATTCATACAGGAACTCTTTCAATTTCTCACTCTCACATATACTCACTTATATACACCAATAGTCACATATACTAGTTTAAAACATATGTAGTTACTCATAAAGACACTATTGAGACAGTCTATCACTCACTAACACACCCATGCACACACTCATCCACCCATACAGTCCTGCGCACATGCTGTCTTCAACACATACAAACAGTGAGTCACTCATTCATGCACCTATGCACTACGTAATACCCCCCACCGAACCATACAGACACTCAGACACTCATACTGATACTCAAAAAACCAACTAATAACCTATATAGACACTCATGTAGCTACTCACCAACCCATGCAGCCACTTATACACAAAGTGAGAGACTGATACAGATATTTACACATTTAAACATTACTCACTAAGCCATGTATTCACTAAGATACACTTAATCAGTCAGTTATACAATCAATTTTTCCAAAACAAATCATCCATTTAGACACTTATATACCCATTTATTCTTCCATCGACCTTGAGATATACATATATAAAACATATGTAATTTTCAGAAAACACACATTCACTGGATGATGTCATCAGTGATGTCATTTGAGATGTCATCAGTGATGTCATGAGTGATGTCACTGACCATGTCATGAGTGATGTAATATGTGACATCATCAGCAGTGCATTGCGGGCGCGCGAGTTATAGTTAGCTGAACTAACTATAACGGGGGAATTTCAATGGTTTTGTACAAGTGAAAAGTCCAGCTAACTATAACACCCCTGAAACCTATGGTTTTTTTAGTGAATATATATATATTTATATATATATACTACCATCAAAATTAACTAGCTATAGTTTTAAGTTATCTTTATTGAATTTTGATTACACTGGGTGAGAGACACTATCTTATTGTTGGCTGTGATCAATATTCCCTGATCCTTGTCAGATCCCATTCAGGAGGCCATGGAGCAGGCCTCCTGAATCGAATGAATATTGCATCACCACCATGAGGGCTGAGGCATTTTGCCACATCTGTCACAGGGTCTGTTTTACTATGGCTCTGCAAACTGGGTCAAGTTTGGCCCATTCCACACTTGACTCTCAGTAGTAGCGAGCTCAAGCATTTACGGGCTTCTCAGGGAGGTTAGCATACGGGTCACCCAGGCTAATGAATCAATACCACCTCCAAAGCAGCGCAATATGATCAATGCTCAGACCAATGCTTCTCTTTGTAGAAAAGATAAGTACTTTATTACACAGAAAACAGAGAATGCCATTACACAATCAATAATGCCCTAAAACCGTGTACAAGGGTGTGAGTCTTTGTACTCTAGTCCTCCACCTGCCATTCGTGGGTTCCACCTTTTCTCGGCTCCCCCTCAGGTTCTATGTTTGAGGCAGATCCTGGGCCCTTCTTTGATCTAGACCTAACACTCTGTCTCTCCAGCCTCAGCTGTTCAGTCTCTCACCAAGTTCATAGTAGCACTGGGCGTTCAACCATCCCCATCAGAGCTATCTCACTGGCAACAGGAGCCTTCAAACAGCATGCTGCAGTCTTTTCATTGACTTTGCAGCAGTCAGCTCTGCAATCCATTGCTTGGATGGTTGCAGCAGGTGTGGAGGCTTCTGGTGAGGCCCTGCTTCTGAGAGAGGCTGCAGATCGCAGCTCACGTTGCCACTCCGTACTTGATTCATGACACAGCTCACTCCTGCATTCTGGTGAGTACTTGGTGTTTCTTCACGAGCGCTCTGGCTACACACCCACAGACAATGGTTTTTCAGACCAACTGATGCCAGGCATTATCTTAGCCACATAATGCCTCAAAGCAACAACCTTGATTCTGCAGGAGGCTCCTCCAGGGAACCCCTCTGGGCACTTAATTTTCCATCCTGGCTCCAACTCAACTACATCCTTGCATTCATATAGTCCATTTGTAAGGCCCACAGGCCACCAGCAGGCACATATCCCAGCTTGAGTCGGGCCTATCACAAGGGCACACTGCTCCAGGCACATCGAGCCCTTTGGCGCACTAGTGAGGCTCTGTCAAAATTATACTATGCCAAGGTCACTCACAGCAGTCCCTTCCATGATCCGAACCTCCTGCATGGTTGGCGATGCCTTCCCTTGCTCACAGGTGGGATTTATTGACACCCTATGATGGTTCTCTTGGTGTGAGATAGCCTGAGGCTTGTTTAGAAAATGTGGATTTGTGGATGTTATCTGAGAGTGCAAAACTATAGTGTTAGTGTATTTGGAGTCTAGCTGTAATATTGTAAGTGAAACCTTTTATCTCTATTTGATGTCTATTCTGGGAACATGCGGTGCATAATAGGGCACACACATTGGCTCATTTTCTTCAAGGTTATGATTTTAGAGTGTGTTTGTATATGTACAATGGTGCGCTTGTGTTCATTTGAGCACATTAAGTAGATGCTTGGTTTTGTTTGCATTATAAATAACTGATACTGTTTGTGGACCACTGACCCACACTTTAGGAGCTGGAAAATTATATCCAAATGTATTCACCAACAAGCTGGACATGTTCCAAGATTTTGTCATGCGATTTTATTGAGGGAGCTGTGTTTAGAGTGCACAAAGTCAAGAGTGTGTCAGGGAGCAGAAAGAGCTGTTTAAAGAAGAAATACAAACGTGTCACCATTTAGCAGGGCAAAAGGGTGAGTGAGAGAAAAGTGATGTTACCAAAATATAGTAGGATGTTTATATTGTGCTATACCAGGACATTCCATTAAAGAGTGTCCTCCCAAGACACTTCATATAGCACTTATAAATTCAGAATTTGTCCCAGAGCAGTCAAAACTGATAAATGAGATCTTTGAATAAAGCATATTACAGTCAGTCTCACTCCTCCTGGACAGCACCATAGCCATACACGGGTGTACATGCACGGCTGGGGGTATGACTCGTACATACACGGGTGGGGGTTCGACTCGTACATACACGGGTGGGGTTCGACTCGTACATACACGGGTGTACATACACGGGTGGGGGTTCGACTTGTACATACACGGGTGTACATACACGGGTGGGGGTACGACTCGTACATACACGGGTGTACATACATGGGTGGGGGTACGCACCGTACATAGGGGGGGCTGGGGGGGGGTTTCGTCGCGTATGCGGGCACATGTCTCCATGGTTGCTATTGCAGTTCGGTTCGTACGGTGTTTTTTCCTTACGGTTGTGACTTCGGACGCACCGTACGGATCGTACTTGCGCGCTCGGACTTGGGTTATCACATTTGTACGAAAAATCGTCCGGGGACGTGTCGGACACGTTTTCCGACCCGAGAACGTGTGGGGGAATTTTCCCACTGCGATTCGTATGGACTTTTTCCCATACGAATCGTACTTGCCAGTTTGTACGGTACTTGTACGATTAGTACGGAAAAAAATCCGGATACGAGTCGTATGGGGAATTTTTTTAACGGGTCGGAATCGGCACCTAGATTGGGAGAAGATAGAGCCATGGTGTTTCCACTTAAATGAATTTTAATTTAAAATCTTTTTAATGGTAATACCGGATTTCAAGTTCCAGTTCTAAAAATGCCACTTTTAGAAAGTTGGAGCGTTCCTGTCCTAACAATTTGTGCCTACTGCCAGTGTCCTGGGTCTCTCCCACTGGGATTTGTGTATTCCTTCCAGACAGTGACACAAGAGAACTAGATGTGGGCAGGATGGCTATTCGGCCAAGATAGCTGGGGACGGAGATGTGCAGTGCCTCATTTACACTTCAAAGAACTTGCCGCTAGAAAACATAAAGCAACCTTAGAACTAGATCTGGGGGTGCAGTAGGGAGGACTGCCCCGCAGCTTAAGGACAGCCATGCTTGAGAAGGAAGACTGGACCTGCTCCATTTAATCAGGCTAACTTGAGTGAGTCCAAGGGTCAGTTGGCTGATCTTCTGTCTGAGCTACAGGGACACAACAAGCTCGAGAGGCCTCTCTGCTGCTGCTCAGCTGTCCTTCTGCACTGGACCTGCCTGGACCTGTAACTGGACTCAACTGAACTGTGCTGGCCTCTGCTCTGTTGTGTTCCCAACAGGTGCCTCCCCAGATCCTAGACGTTTGGCTAGCATCAGTTGAGCTTCTCCTGCGAAGAAAGGTGATATTCTGATGTTTGGGCTCTTCATGACCACAAACGGGCCTGCTTAAACCAAGAGTCTGCCACCCACGATGACCGCCACCTCCAAGATCCGGTAAACCCAACTCTTCACACTATAGCAACCACCAGTGACAACTGGCAATGCGAGATCTGTACTTTATGCTACAGCAATGACATCTCACGGTGACTGCCCGCACAAAGTATGCAACCCGATCTTCAAGCTACACTGATGACCATCTTTGATGTTATGCCTGCTCTTAGTGATACATTGATGACCATCCATGATGCTGTCGGTACTCTGCCTTCTCCACCTTGAACAGAAACTCTTTGTGTTGGACTTTGAGAAGGTTAACTTTTTCAGCTTGACTGACCTGGTCCTTGAATCCGGCCCAAAGTCCATCATGGTCAGCCTGAAATTGTTATTTTCCAGGTGACCAGATGACCTTGAGTGGTGCCTTGGGCTTTTTCAGGTTCCACTGATGATCACTCTGTATAATTGTAATTTAATTTTATTTAATTTATTTTATTTAATACAATTTTAACTATTTTCCTAAATTGAATTGAGATTTTATTTGCATGGTGTTTTCAGTTTGTTACTGTTTGTGTGCTTTATAAATACTTTACTTGGCTATAAGTTAAGCTTGACTGCTTTTTTGCCTAGCTACCAGAGAGCATTGCACAGGTTAATGTAGTTAATTTTTGTCATTCACCTGACACGGAATGCGGTTATTGCCTGAGTGGGGCTTCCAGCACCCCTCTAACAACAATCCAATTTCTTATGATATCCTACTGGATTCCTGAGCTCCAGAGAATCGCCTCAACATAACACATGCTAAAACCATAGGCTTTACAACAATACCGAATAAAAAAGCAGAATCCCTGAGGGATGAGAATGGGTCTGGGTTTAACTTTAACGCTGGACCTGTCACCACACAGACAGTCCATTTAACTATCTTGATTCCTTGAGAACATTAGAAACAAATAGAGTTTGATCTAATTGGTCGAATTGATGCAACCTTTAGTGCTTTTATGTATTCCATGGTTGAATCTCTACAATCCTAAAATGAACTGGAGAACACACATCATTACTCTGAATTTGGAAAATTGTCAAGACAACTGTTTCTGGAACTTTCTGAACAGTTGTCCTAATAACAGGCAACATTATTATACCTTTTCTTTTGAAGATTATTAACAGCTCTCTGGCACTCAGTACTATTCCCCCTGCATGGAAGTATGCCATAATCAAACCTCTGTTAAAGAAGCCACATTTAGACTCATGGTAATCGATAATTACAGGCCAATATCCTTGCTTCCAATTCTCAGTAAACTTTTAGAGAAGTACATCAATTCACATCTCTCTAATTTTCTAGAATAACAACTCTACCCTTCACCCTACTCAAACAGGATTCAGACCAGGAAACAGCACTGAGACCCCATTATTAGTGCTATCTGAAGAGCTTTAGGCCATCCTGGATCGAGGTGGCTCAGCGGCCATGATCATGCTGGATCTCAGTGCAGTTTCGATACTGTATCACTCTCTGGCCTAAAGACTGGAAAACACTGGCATCGCAACCTCCATTCTTAAATGGCTCAAGACTTTCCTGAACAATAGAAGTCTTCAGGTTTGCAATGATCCATTTCTCTCATCTACCTATCAAAGGAGGAGACCTGCAGGGCTCCTCTTTGAGCCCAACTCTTTTTAATGTCTACATCCTACCACTAGCAAGAATTGCACAGGCATTGTGACCTTGTGTCCTACTCTGATGATACTCAGTTGATCCTTGCACTTGCCCCTGAAACTAAGCAGGCATCCAGCGACCTGAAAGACTGCCTTAAGGAAGTAACTGGGTGGATGTCAGACAGTAACCTCAAGCTCAACAGTGGGAAGAGGGAGGTGCTGGTTGTTGGTAACAATGTATCTAGTTTGAAAGAATTGCTCTGACCCCAATGACTCGGAGAGCAGACTGTGCCCCCTGCAGCCCCCTGCAGCAGTGAAATGCCTTGAATTTTGGACAGACAGCAATCTCACCATGGAAACGCAAGTTAAAAACTCTCTGCAGCTTGTTTCGGGCTACTGAGCATGCTAAGAAAAATTATACAATGGCTACCTCCTTCATGTAAAAGGGTGGTCAATCAGGGACTGATCAACTCCCAACTTGATTACGGTAACTCCCTGTTCCTAGGAAGACCCTCAATGCATTCTAAGACGCCTGCAGACCATTCAAAATGCTGCAGCACGATCGCTCTTTAAGATCCCCATATACCATTCAGCGGCCCCATCCATGGCTGCGCTGCACTGGCTTCCAAATAAAAAAAGGATCCATTTCAAAGTCCTATGTTCACTGAGCAACGCAGGGAAAAATCAATTTCTGATAAAAAAGACTAGTCTACTCATGTGCTAAAGAGATCTCTACGCTCCAAGAACTTCTCTCTGCTGATCATCCCTAAAGTCAGCAAAGCCAGATGTGGTGGCCGGTCCTTTGCTTATCTGGCTGCCAAGCTGTGGAATGCCCTCCCTGCCAAACTAAGACTAACACAGCCAGAAACTTCCTGTAGGAAACTTTTAAAGATCCAGCCATTCTAGCTTCAGCATGACCAGCCTAGGTCTTACTGGTGTGACTGTCTCAGCACCAGGAGGCCTTTTGGGGCAGCTGTGTGCTATATGAGACAAATAGAATAGAATAGAATAGAATAGAACCATGCATTTGGTAAAGTTAGTACTGGTGGTAGTGGATTTGGACATTGATAAAAATTAGTTGGATGTCTTTACTTATTTGGGTATTCTTTTTAACAGGAAAGGTGCCCGGGGCGCACACATAGATCTATGTAAGTTAAAATTCCTGATATCGAGTGAGGGCATTTTGAGATTTTCTACAAAAATAGGTAATTAGCCAGCACGGGAAATTCGTACACTATATAGGGGTAAGTGTATCACAGGCACACGTTATGGAGCAGCTCTATGGGGGAGGGCATACACATCTTTGCTGCAAATTCAGGAAAATACATTAAAAAGGTTCCTAGCTGTTCCAAACTCAACTGCCTCATATATAGTCCACAAAGAGCTGTGTGTACCTTATATTAGCGATCTTATTAGTATGGCAGCCCTTACATTTTGGCATGGGATCTGGACTAAAGACAAGACCAAGTTCCCCAAGGATATAATAATGGATTATCTAGCCCTCGATTATAGTAAAAAAATCCCTTGGTTACAGTATATTTCTAATCTCATAAAAGAAGGTAAGGTGGACTCTGATCTTTATGATCCGGACTCCATCCAGGATTATAGTAAAGGGGATATAAAGATGAGGCTAATAAATTTGAGGGAACTTGCAGGAGATGTAGGATTAGGTCTAAAACCGATTGTTAGATCTTATTGTGAAGGCCCGCTCTTGATGGGTATCCAACCGTATCTTATTACGGTAAGAAATTTAGAGCATAGATTTTATTTAACAAGGTTAAGGATGGGTACCTTACATTATCAGATTGCGTACCCTAGAATGGGAAATTGGAGCTATAATCACCCACATTGCCCCTGTGATGGAAAGTCTTTGCAGTCTACGTTGCACTTTATTCTGTTTTGCAGTTTTTATCAGGATACCAGGAAATTTGTTTTAGGACCTTTATTTTTAGCGAATAAATTGTATTCTTATAAACACGCGTTTAACTATATATGTAGCTCGGAAAACGATAAAATCTGCAATACAGTTATTGTTTTTATACAAATGGCAATCAGGAGAAGAAAGGATAATTCCCATCTGGAAGCCTTAACATATGAAAGCAAGTAGGCTTTTTTAATACTTCTTAAGGCTTTTTATACTCCTGATTGAAATCTATTATTATATTGCACTTATGCACTTTACCACCTTAGGGCCCTGTTTACTTAAGTACTGTGATTATGTTTTTTGATTTAAGTATTATTATGCATTATTTTATACCTTCTTAATCAGAATTTTATTAAGTACTGAATTGCTTTTAATAATTGTATGCTATTATTGTTTATACATTGACTGTGATTGACTATGGAGTAGTTATAAGTATAGAAAACTATGGATGGAGTTTTAATATGCAATGAATTGACTCAGCATAATTATAGCGTTTAATAAAGAAATTCATTTTATTCTTTATGAGAATGCTTTTATGGTTGTACACTGTATACTGAATAAAGCTTGACTTGACTTGAGTTGGATGTCATTGGCACAGGAACTGATGGAGATGCAGTGTGTTCTGATGATGTCAGCGAAGGCTATCATGTAGCAGGTTTGAGCTGAGTGATGAACCATGGGGCTCCACATATCCAGTTGAGTGCCGGTCTCTGAATGCCTTTGTTGTGCAGTCTTCTGATGAGGCGGGAGTGCGATACAGTATTGAACGCAACTGAGAAGTCACGCTTATAAGGTCAGTGGTTTCTCCACAGTCCATGTTCAACTATGATGAGGATCTCAACAATGAATACTGTCTCCATACCATGAAGAGGGCCATGACTGCTGCAGTGAACGTGATGGATATGATGGAGGAGTTGATGATGTGGGTGAGGATTCTGCTGATCAGTAGGCTGCCCATGTTGTAGATATGATGGGGGCAAGGATCGGTTTGGGACCCGGAGTGGACATTTTTCTTGATTGCAGTGGTATCTTCTTTGGTGAGCGTTCTCCAGTTGGCTAGGTGACTGTCTTGGCTGACGGTGGGAAGGTTGGCAATGATAAGGTTGGGTTGTTGTTCGAACTTACCTCAGATCTTTTCTGTTGTGCTGTGAAAGAAGTTGCAAAGATTGTCCCAGAGTTCCTGAGAAGGAGTGATGAAGTTGACTGTGAGATCTAGGGTGGTGAACTCCTCAATGATAGAGTTCAATTGTTGGAGCCTCTATCCATTCTGTAAGGGCTCTTCTCTTGGTATCTCTCAGGAGATTGTCGTAGGCCTTGAATTTGGCCTTGTAGGAAGAGCTGGCATCAGCTTCATGGTTGGATATCTGTTTTCTTTCCAGCTGTTTGCAGTGGAATTTGGAGTTCCTGTGCTCGTCTATGAACTAGATAGCCTCTCTGTTGGTTATGCAATGTTTATGAATTTTGATAGGTGTGAGTAAGGCTGCACGGGTCTCAAACCACTGGTTGAAGTTGATGAAATGCTTGCCAAGGTTATCAGTGGTGTTGGGTCGGTCCGTTTCAAGAACCAGTCAGCTTCTATTATTTTATTCCAGGTTTGGTTGGACCAGTTGATGCTCATGAATGCTTTGGATGTTGGTGGGGAGACTTGGAAGTGTATGATGAAGGGCTCGGTTCAAGTGAATGGAGTTCTATTTAATGTTGCAGTGTAGGCAAAGATATATCATACAGTTCCTAATAAACAAGCATGACTTAGTTTGGACAAGATATGCGTTAATATATGGGGACTGGATCCACTCATACAATCAGAGTATATTGTACTATTTCCTGGCTAGCTCTGAGTGCATCATCTAGACCCCTAAACCTAACAGGGTAACTGATAGTTTCTGCAACCTCCGAACATGACCACTCTAATCCCCCCAAGGAAATCCTGTAACTAGATCTCCCAATTCATTGTTACTCTAGGCATGCCCAAATAGAGACACAAGAAATACACACATTGACATTTCAAACATTGATTGAAGCAATTGGATTCTTGTGTAAAATACATGAGCTGCAATTATTAATAGGATGAAACAAATCATTGTTACCAGCATTACAAGAATGCTGAAAAAGATTAATAATTCGATCATTATAATGATTATATGACAATGCAAATATATGTCACAATGATATTCCTACTTAAACTACCTAGTCTAGAGAGAGCATCAGTTGAATACTGTCTGTCAAATCATCATCATCATCATCATAATCTTTATTTCGGTAACTATGTACCATAAAAGAAAACAGCAATATACAATTATAAATTATACAGTAAAAAGATTACATTTAGATGGATAAAAGATCATAAAACAGTCTGTTAAAAATCATTCAAGATATTCATATAATCGTATTAGGCTTGATATAGCGATTACGGGTAAACCACATTGCTGTTAGGAATTTGGCGACTGCAAATACAGTTGGGGCAGATAGATCTGTCTTTAGAATTCTATATGCTGGATGGTAATTTCTAAAACCTAGGTTTTTGAGGAGTGGGATAAGCCAATAATTCCGAGGTGTGTTATAAGCTGGGCAGAAAAATATAATATGCAGGTCATTCTCTCGCAAATGTGCACATGCTGGACAATGAGCTGTAGAATGAGTTTTAGTCCAGCGTTCAGTGTGTGCCCTCAGGGGAAGAGTACCATATCGCCACTGCATGTATAGCTTCCTTGTTATTGGAGGGCCTACATCATCAAAGACGGGCTCTAAACAATAAGAATCTTTGATAGCAAGGAAGTGGTTGGATAAGGATCCCCCACGTATAGTCTCAGTTGTAACCCGTAGCTTATGCTCGAAATAAGCCTTTGCTAGGGATTTTCCGGATTGAGCCACAAATCCGGTCTTCCTAGAGTTTCAAAAGTGTGCTTAATGTATTTTAACCATGGTATTTGTGACACTTTGGGTAGGCGCAAGATCTCTGGGAGTTCAGCCCTATAACTACATAACTCCGGCGAGCTCCAGATTTTGCGCCAAAAAGTCAAGAGTTTGAGTCCCAGCTCCTCCGTAATTGGTCTTAGGCCCAGGTCAAATCTTAAAGGGAGATGTGGGGTGCTAGATGGTAGTGCTGCCAGTTGTCTAATGAAATTGTTCTCAGTTATCTGTAATTTCTGGTCAGCTGTGTGCCCCCATATCTCACCCCCATAGGTTACTGCCCCTCTAGCCTGTGTTTTGTAAATTTGGAGGGGTGGACCAAATGGTTTGTAAGTCGACCTGGTGAGCATCCTGCATATACCACCCGTTAGCTGCGCCAATTTCATGTTGGCCTTGATTTTGTGCGACTCCCAGGTCATAGTTTGATTGAGTGTTACCCCCAAGTAATCAAACGTGGTGACCCGCTCTAATCTAACAGACCCTATCAAAGGGTTTGGGCGGTTTGAGGGGGGTGGGTTGAAAATCATGTACTTGGTTTTGGACGCATTGATTTCCAGTCCACGCTTCTCGCAAAAGTTCGTAAACCCGTCCAACACCCGTTGTATGCCCATAGGGGATTTGGAGAGCAGCAGGGTGTCATCTGCAAACATAATTGCAGGCACCCTGCTGCCATTTAGCTTGGGGGCAGGAGTGTTGTTTAACCCAGTAAGATGGTTAATAACCCCGTCCACAAAGAGGCAAAACAGGGTTGGTGCGAGCACACAACCCTGTCTGACCCCCGTGTCCACGGGGAAGCCATCCGAAAGGACTCCCCCTCTGCCGCACCTCACCTTGGCAAAATTGCCCTGGTGTAATCTCATCAACATTGATAAAATATCAACAGGAACTCCTAAGTCCTTTAAAACAATCCATAGTTTATCCCTTGATACTAAGTCAAATGCCGCTCGTAAATCCACAAAGACCGTGTACAGGGTGCCACCCTCAATTAACGCGGTCTTCCAATATAAAAGATTAAGACGAAAGATCTGATCTGTAGTTGAGACTCCCTCTCTGAACCCAGCTTGGTACGAGCTCAATATATCCCGTTCTTCGATCCAATCTTGAAGGCGATTGAGTATCAGTCTGCCGAAAAGCTTTTGGGGAACGTCGATGAGACTGATACGTCTATAGTTGGATGGGAGCAGAGGTGATCCCTTTTTAAATATTGGGACAATCTCCGTGCCCAACCAAGTATTTGGCACCTCCATGCCTCCAAGAATGGAATTGAATAAAATCAGTAGGTAGGGAGCCCAGACATCAGGTTCATGTTTAAATAAATCACCCGGCAGGCCATCTAGACCGGGTGCCTTGCCTGGTGCCAACCGTCCTATGGCCTCCCGGACCTCAGTTAATGTGAATGGGACCCCTTTCAATTCATTACTGACAAAATGGGTGGAATTAGATCGAGCACCGTTAGGTGCACTATATAAAGACTGGAAATGATTTTGCCATACCTTGGCTGAAATATTGGGCTCAATTGCAGTGGTCAACATTTCGGTTCCTGTGTTCACAAAGCGCCAAAATGCACGGGAATCTCCGCGTGCCAGAGCGATTGTGAGTTTCTCCCATTTGTCATGCTCCCAATCGTTTTCAGCATGACTGATCAGGCGCTTATAGGCCGATCTCCTGGCCCTAATTTCAACACTCCCCTGCCCCTCCTTTATCGCGGCCAAGAGATCAATTTTTGCCTTACGGCATGTGGTGTTATACCAGGAGGGACAGAAAAAACGTCCGTTAGCCCCTTTTGGGGTGGAGAAAAGGATTTCAGACACTGCTTGAATAAGGTCCTCGTGTAGCTGACCACACAATGTATATGTGTCCTGGGTGCTATCTTGTTCTAAAAATACGAGGGCTTTTTCGAGTGTGGGGATAACCCGGGCATAAAGCCTGGATAACTTCTCTGGATTAGAAGCTAATCTCTCCCACTTCACTCTTCGTCTGTTGTTTGTAAGGCCTAATCCCACCTCAGGTGTCGGCCTCTGTTCCCTCCAAGCCTCATGACCGGGGAGGTTATATTCCATTTATAAGCGTCGTGGTCACTATCCACCCTTGGGAATACCCGAAAGTCTCTGATAAGTGACCACGAGGCCAAAGGAACAAGAATATAATCCAGTTTTGATTCCCTACCCTCTCTGTTGTATGTATGTTTTGGTGGGATGTCAGATTTTATCCGGCCGTTGCAGGCCCGGACGCCGTGTTTTAGGGCTAAAGATGTAATTTGGAGAGCCAAGGGTGTCCATGCTCTTGGGCCCGGTGCCTCCAATGGGGGTATGGACCAAAGCGCGTCCTCCTCTTGGGCTAAACCATCCAATGAGCCAAGAAGCGGTTCGTAGTGGCAATTCAAATCGCCTCCGATTAAGAAAGGGGTACCATCGGGAATTTCGCTTAGGACGTCCGCGAGCTCCTCGATGGTGCGGGATTCTTGCGTAATATTTACTGGTCTAGAATAAACGTTTACCAGCAAAAGCCTGTTGGAATTTGGCCATTCCAGCAGTACGACAAGAATATCCTCCTTGCTGAGTGGGAGTGGAGCGGCCCTGCATCCCAAGTCAGTAGCCACCCAGGTTGCGAGTCCTCCCGAGGGACGTCCCTTGCCCCCCCATTTCGCATTTATAGAGAATGTAGCGTAACCAGTGTGTACCACCTCTTCACGCGCCCAAATCACTTGGAAGCTGGTCTGTTGTAGGAAAGGCCTCTGTCGTTTTCAGGATAGTTATGAGAGTCAGCAAGGCTGAAAATCAGTCATGGGTAGACATCCAGGATAATTAGTGAAAGTGCTCCTCCCCCGAACCAAAGTTCAGAAGCAGTTTGTATACTGAAAACCGGTTCCATTTGCACTGTGCATGATTTCTGTTGTGTATGTTATTTTTTGTTTTTCCAACTCAGAGCTGTTTCCGAATGAGCAAAGAAAATGTAGGACAGCATGCTCAGTGTACTTTTACCCTTGAGCAGAATGTACAGTGTTGTGATTAAACGCTTACGAAGAAATGTGCGTTGCGAGCAGAACATTTTCTGAGTACTTTATCATGTAAGTGTAAAAGCATGTTAAATGTCACCATCTAAAAATATGTAAATTTTAAACGTGTTACTCAAAATGGATGCTTATGTGCACAGGCCCTACTGAACCCCACAACAAATGGGATCTAGGGTGTTTTCTGCGATTTGTGTATGTGTGTGAAGTCTGTGACAAGCTGGGAAATTCCAATGTTGTTCAGGCTTTTGAAGAGGTCAGTGGTGGAGGGATTGGCAGAGACTACCAAGTAGAAATCAAAGTTCATTCGAAATGGGACATCGCTAAGAGGCGGTGTAGGTAGAGCCCACTGGTACAAATGATTTAGAACAAGCACTTACATGTCCTAATCAGACTTTGATCCAGAGCAAGATAGAGAAACACATGCCAGGGGAAAGAAGAAAGAAGAGAAAGATGAAAAACTGTGACACAGGGAAAAAGCAGGATCCTGCAAGAGCGAAATAAATTGGCTGGGAGGGCCTCGTGGTGAATTAAATAGGCATGAGGTGGTATCAAGACTGCACAGTCTTGGTATTCAATATCCTCACATTTAACAGCAGTGCCAGTGTGCTTCTGAGCAAAGTTTTGGCCACTGGTATGTACTCCTTTACAATTTGAGCACTGCTAATGGGAGCCTGAGAGAGTAATATTGCTAAAGATGATTCCTG
This sequence comes from Triturus cristatus, assembly GCF_964204655.1. Taxonomy (NCBI): domain Eukaryota; kingdom Metazoa; phylum Chordata; class Amphibia; order Caudata; family Salamandridae; genus Triturus; species Triturus cristatus. The sequence continues at coordinate 401,183,248 of NC_140581.1, forward strand.
CTCCTGAGATGAGTGCAATACTGGCAGTAGTAGTGAAAAATGGGTATTGGAAGGTCATGCGCCTGTTGGAGCCTGTAATTTTTTAATTGCCATGGAGTAAGCCAACATTGGACATCATGAGCCTATCCTAGAGGAGAGGAGGCATTATGCGTTGGTGTCCATATACTAACAATGTAGGCGTTCAGAGGTTAATTGTTGCGATGTGCCCAGAAAATGAGAGGAACTACATTTTTCCAATATTTCCACAATTCTTTTATTTTTGTTCTCTAAACATTAGGTATGAACCTTTGGAGTAACTAGAGCCATCTTATCAAAACTCTCACTACACCATTACATAGCAGTGAAAAGCATTTCCACAAAGGTCAATTATGAGGTACGAGACCTAGGGTAATATATTTCTGTCGGTAGCAGAGAGGCATGCTTTGAAAAGCATCATGTGGATAAATTTACATCATTATTGAAAAATCAATATAAGTATTGTATTTTCATAACGTATACTCATTTGTCACACCTAATCTCACTGTATTAAGAATAGGCCTCCCATGCATTGCTGGAGTTGCGTTGTGCTTGCAACACAACTCCAGCATTGCATGACTATTGCGCCGACAGTTGTATCTGAATTTCTGACGTATCTGTCAATCCTTGCAATACTGGTGCGCCATTTTGTAAATATGGCGCATCCATTGTGGCGCAAGGGTTTCGCACGCAGGCACAGGGAAACTAATGCATCTATGCCGATGCAACAGTTTCTTGTAAATAAGTCCCAATATATCTTAGAAAGATTGGATACATTTCAAAGCATAGAGATTTACAGATGCTGACAAGGCAATTGAGAAAACATTATTTAAAGGTTTGGAAATGACACTCAGATGGACAGGTGTAGGTATTAAGAGCTATTGCTAAAACAAAAACTGTTTCATTATAAGCAATTCAAACATCAATGTTTAATGTATGGGGTGTGGTGTAATGAGTCCAAAGCATCTTAATGGCTAACCTTCAATGCAATGTCTTTGGGTATAAATTGGCGTTTCACTCTGGTCAAAACGTTTCTCTTCTGACATAGAAATTTATGGAGGCTGATGCACCTACCTTTGGTGGGCGGGGGAGAGTTGGCACCATGTAACTCTTCAAACCATTGCAAATGTTTTGTAACATTGTTTTCAGCAATCCAAAAATCTCCTACCTCTGGGTATTTCTGAATGAAATTTCTGCTAGGCTGGCGTAATCTCACATAATTTTAGTAAGGTTTTTCTTGTTACGCAAAATCCCCAAAATTACACTATTATGCCACATCTTGTTCTTTAGGAGTTCATTACGATGGCGGCAAGACTACCACTGACAAGCTGTCGGTGGTGGTCTCACCACCATCGAGACCACCTTCACCGCCTGCCACATTAGGATGGTGGGCGTTCGACTGCCACACATCCAACAGGCTTCTTGAGCCCACCAGTGCGGCAGAGGGCCTCACAATCCCAGCTATGAACTCTGCCACCTGTAAAATTGATGGAGATTGAGCTATGCAGCTGGTCAGATCACTATCTAATCAGCCTTTTTTTTTGCTGAGTTTTATATAGCGCGAACTTGACCCGAATCCAATCAGGTATCAGAACGCTTTACATAGCACCAGTTACGTTACATGAGGACACACATTCATTCTTTGTTAGGCACGGGGAGATTAAATGATTTGCTCAGAATCACAGGATGTTCAGCGTCATTACCGAGACTGGACCCCAGTTTCCCAGGTCCGAGGTTGAGCGCCCTAGCCGTTAGGCCAACTCCTCTCCCAATTTTCCTATTGCCAATGCGATCAAAGCACCAACACTCAGAGGGAGGACGGTACGGAACTGGAATAAAATTGAGGAAGCAAAGCTAGGGAAGGCACTAAAAGAGACAATGCACCCAGGTAGTCAAGGAAAGGACCTAGATCAGGAGAGTGAGAGATTTACAAGAAGGTTGACAGAAGCTCTTGACCAGGTTGCCCTGAGCGGAGGGAAAGAGTAAGGAATAGATGGAAGTGCGCACCCTGGTATACAGAGGAACTAAGAGGAAAGAGGCAAACATTACACCAATTCGAAAGGAAATGGCGTAAGCTGTATGATCCGGAAGCCTCCAAGGAATAGAAAATAATGTTAGCCCTGTATAAAAAGGTTATCATTGCAAGGACAGCATCATTTTATGAGCTAAGGATCAGGGAGGTGGACGACACACAGAAAGAGACCTTTAGAGTACTGAGGGAACTAAGCCAATAGCAGAAGCAGAAGGCTACGGCTAACCTGGAGGACTGTAACAAGATACAGAACTTATTTTTAAAGAACGTTACGGACATTTTAACAGAATTAAGTAACACCTGTATCATTCCATGCACCTTGCTAGTGTAAGAGCCACCTGATTATCAGGGTGAGAAGTTCTCAGTATTCCCAACGCTGTATTTTTAGACTCCCTATCACGCATCATGGCTAGAGTCAAATCAGGTACACCAGAGGATCCCTGCCCACCTCAGGTGTTCAAAGTGGCACTCCTTGTGGTAGGGGTGGAACTGCTGTCCTTGTTAAATCACTCCCTAGCAACCGGGAAGGTTCCGCTTAATTTTAAGGAAGCTATGGTAACCCCACTACTAAAACAGGCAGGGGCAGATCCTAAAAACCTGAAGAATAATTGGCCCATATCTAGGCTCCCCTTCCTACCAAAAATAGTGGAACAACATGTACTCAGATCTCTCTCTCTCCCTATTTCTAGAGGATTGTCAACAGCTTCATGGCCGGCAGGCGGGCTTCAGGGCTCACTATAGTCCTGAATTGGGGATGCTCTCAGTGCTGGATGAACTTAGGCTAGCAGCACATAAGAAGAAGCCTTCGGTGCTGATACTACTGGATCTCACAGCCACATTTGACACTGAGGACCATGCACAGTTGGTGAACCGCATTCAAAAGCAGGGAATGCTAGTCATGGCATTTGAGTGGATGTCCTCTTTTCTGAATGATTTGACACAAAAGGTTCAGCTGGGTGGCCATGTGTCCAGTAAAGGTGCACTGTTATGTGGAGTTCACCAGGGTGCCGCGTTGTCCCCATTGTTTTTTAATATACCTACCTCCAACAACTGGTGGTGACACTAGCTCAAATGGACTACCAAGCATTCAATTATGCAGATGATACTCAACTGATCCTCTTTATTGACAATTCTTTACAAGCACAGTCTGCTGCACAGAATATCCTTAGGTTCACAATGAACTGGGTGACTGCTAACTTGCTTAAAGTGAATCAAAACAAGACGGAGGTTCTAGCAAGAGGTTCTAGCAATCATCGTAGGTGGTAACCCCTGGTCAAACCTCTTTTGGTCACAAGAGCTAGGTGCCACCCCTGCACCAGTGCCTGTTGTGAAGAGCCCAGGTATTAAACTAAACAGTAAGCTGAAAGCTAACAAAATAGGTGATGACAGTGGTAGGAAAGTGCGTAGGCCTTCTGAGGCAACTTCGGAAATTGTTACCCCTGTTATCCTTCTCAACTATACAAACTGTGGTTACGGCACTGATTTTGTCACGACTGGACTACAGCAATGTGCTATATATTGGGCTACCGGACAAACTGTTAGGGAAGCTTCAGGCAATTATGAACGATGTGGTAAGACTTATTTTTACGCTCCCAAAGCGATCACATGCCACACCGTTATTGCAAAAACTGCACTGGCTTCCAATTAGGCAGAGGACCAGGTTTAAGGGCCTGTATATTGCACATAAGGCCCTGCACGGAGCGGCACCAGATTACATGAAGGACTGGCTTAAGAAATATATGCTGGGATGATGCCTCCAGTCGTCCGGGGTAAATCTGTTGTATTCTCCACTGTTTGCAAAAGCTACTATGAGTGGACGAGGCTTCTCAGTACTGATCCCCCAGCTGTGGAACAAGCTGCCAGAGAATGCGAGAGGGGACACCACTCTCCTTCCATTTAGGAAAAAAGTGAAGACTTGGTTATTCACACAGGCTTTTGGAAAAGATCAGCTCTAGAAAAGGGGTACTATGCAGACAACATCTGAGGTTGGTTTGTAAATTTCACACAACGTGCGAAGAGACCATTGGTGATTATGCGCTATACGAGTCTTTCCCGTGTGGGAACTCCCACCCTGCATACATTATACCTGACGCAGGTATAATGTGGTGCAGCGCTTTGCAAGGTGACGCATCTCCCTAGATGCGTCATGTTGTAAATGGGCTGCAATATGGCGCATTGTTACGCTGCCATGCCTCACAAAAAGTGATGCAATGGTGGTGCTAAAGTGTCGCAAGAGTCTTGTAAAACTGTCCCATGGTTTAGAGTGGGTGCAGAGTTCATGACACTCTTTATAAAGCAGTCAGTACCCTCTCTGTTTGGCTGAAGTCTGTGTCCAGTTGGATTTGTGCCAACAAGGAAATGGTACAATCCTTTAAATTCAGTTAGCATCCTTATTTAAAGTTCAGTTAAGGTTGCGTTTTTAGCAATTGGGGGCCAGATTTACATAAACTTCAGTTTGTGATTTCCTAATCGCATATGTTTGCTATTCGCTATTAGGAAATTGCAAACAGCTATATGCAACAGAGTGTCGTACACTGCTTGTGATTCCCAATGGGTCGCAAGGTACTTCCCTCATTAATATTCCTGAGGTTGGTCACAATTTGCGGCCCATTGGGAATGGTTAGCACTCACAAGGATGGTGACCTGCAGCCCGTTTTACTTAAAGGAAAACTGGATGCATTTAGGAAAAGAATTAAAAGTTTGTTTTTCATTTTTTAAGAGTAGGCAGTGGTTTTTGGGATCACTGCCTACTTTTGAAAAATGTTGGCACCTACACTCTAAAAAGGGGTAAGGCGTCCCTTGGGGACCCCCTTCCCATTTGCGAATGGGTTACACCTTCCTTCATGGAATCGGTAAAGTATGAATGTTTTGCGACCACATTCCTGTCACAAAACATTCATATATGCCCCTGCAACTCGCTACTGGGAGGGGATGGCTTTGGCACACCCCTTCCTAATTGCGACTTGCAAACCCAATTTGCGGTTCAGTAATAGCTTACCAGATCACATATAGGGCTTTGTACATTTAAAAATACTTTTTTCTCGCGCAATCGGGCGATTCTGTGAATCGGGCAGTTTGCGAACAGAAAAAATCTTTGTACTTCTGGCCCTAAATGCTGCACTGTCTATGAGACAAAGCCTAAAACATTTGAATTTTGCCACTTAAGGTAGCCTTGCAAACTTCCATCCCACCAAGCTTTATTTATGTCCTCACGCAACATTACATATGACATTGCACACAACATCATCAGTGACATCACTGGTAATGTTACATGTAATTTAAGCTAAATCTGTACATTATTTAGCAATTTACATGAACAGAACTTCAAGGAGCGCATTTAGAATTTGGCAAATAGGATACTGAGAAAACGGAGTCACAAATGTGTAGTATTGCACGCCTGTCATTTTTACAAGTGTGTTATGTCCTATGACACCTCTAATATGGCGGACTGGATAACTGTCCTGTTTGTGAAGTATTCCATCCACCAAACTCTAAATTCTGGCAGACGTCTGTTCTTGAATATACCCTATGTGGGGTTGAAAAAAATGTAAAATGTAAAGCCCTATAATAAAGGGGCCAGTAGAGCTAAATGTGTTTCAATTGCATCTTATGGCAGCAACATATGGGGGTACACTAATGTGTCTACACCGCAAGTCCTTGAAAATATGTTTGTAAGAAATTTACTTTCTCGCCCCCAAAGTACATCCTTCATATTTATCCATGAGGAACTAGGGATTGGGCATCTAGAAGACATATTAGTGGTAAGACCCCGACTGCTCTGGATTTTGTGTGGATGCACCCAGCAACGCATTTTAATTTCTCTATTTTAAAAGTTTCTCTGGCCTTTGATCACAAGGCTAGTATGCTGCAGATCAGTTGCATGAAGGTTGGGCCTCTCGAAATGTTCAATCAACCTGAAATTCTAGTTGTGGAGGACTACCTTTGGACTAGGAATGCCTTTGAGGAATTGAGGGCCAATGAGAGAGCATCATTGGCCAAGGATAATCCAACCATACGAGCCAATGCACACTACGTTTCTAATTGAACCGTACCTCATGTATAACATTCCTGATTTTGACTGGTTCCTTTTGAAAAGTTTTCGTTTGAACCTAACATACTATTTATTAACAGTTCCCCATGGGAGCTCCTACAGTTCTACCCTTGTCCATGTATCTGTAATAATCAGTCAGTCCAGGATACAATGCACTGTATTATGTTTTGCACTTTCTAAAAAAACTAAGGGGGATATTCTCAAAAACATGTGATAAATACTGCAAAAGTAGCTTAACGCAACTCTTCACATCGCAGTCTATCGCGGAAAAATAACACTGTGTTAACGTGGTATTCTCAAGCCGGCGGCACCATACGATAGTCCCACGACAACGCTTCAAATGACCGAATTAAAACCAACGCGATGCCGCAAAAATGCGAAACACGAACATGAAAAAAGTTGCGACGAGGCCAAGCGCGATACCAAAATCACCGATAACCAGCGACAGGCCTGCAAATCCCACGCATCATGCGGGAAAATGCACTATAAAAGCAGAACAAGAAAAACACACCAAAAACAAAATAAACTGTGTAGCAACATGGATGCACCCGGACCGAGTGCAGATGCCAAAGCGAAGCCCACAAGCCCCACAGACCACCAGCAAGGAACCCCGGGTCGGGGAAGGGCAAGGAGAAGAGGAAGAGGAAGACTGGGTGCAGTCTGCCGGAAAACCAGATCAGCGTCACGGAGGTGACAGAACACTTCCATAAACTGAACGCCAATTTGACAAACGTGAATGCAGTCAGAGTGTCAAGGAGGTCAATTGACGAGGCCAAGAGGCGCTGGCATGATGTGAAACGTCAAACCAAGCATAAACCCGCTGCCAACAGGAAGGCAGCAATGGCGACAGTAGGTGGGAGTCCTGCACCACAGGAGGAGCTGGAGGAAATGGAGGCCACAGCCATCAGTGTGGAGATGGTGCAAGGAGTTGGGAGTACGGACACAGCATAATATAACCTGACACAACATCAACAGGGTGAGCAATGACCAGGGACAGGGGGTCGAGGGGAGATGGGCACAATGGCACACATGCACAATGATGTGTAGCACACTGCACACCCACAGTGACCCAGGATCATGTCCCTGATCCCCGTGGCACACTGCAGCACACACACATAACAATCACAGCACATCCCAGGACAATGTGGTACAAAGTGCAACACTGACACTGCGGAACAGAGGACACAACTGGGTCCGCCCATGCGCAGAAACATCCCAATCACATCGAACATAGCAGGAAACTGTGAGAATGAAATGTAAGTGTCCAAGCTCACATCCGTCATGTAGTCCAAATGTCCACTGTCCCGCCTCAAATTTCAGCACCTCCCAAACAGTCACAATGTACATTGTCATACAGTCTGCATGTAAACAAGAACAATGCGCCAACATACATGTCAACACAATGCCAACATGCATCTCCCCTTCACATTGCAGAGGGACAAACAACATCTCCAGCAGAGCAGACCGGCCAACTCATCAGTGAGGCCGGAGAGGACCACCACACCTCCGACACCGACGCCCTACAACAGCTCATGAACATCTTAGGCAACCCACCCCCAGGAGCAGGGAGGTCAAGCTACATAGAGGAGACCCCAGCCCCTGCACTGACCACACAGCAGGAAGCACCCGCCACCACGGCTGGCTCCCAACACCCCATCGAGGCACCCATCACATTCCAATGCCTGGTGTCAGAATGCCAAAAGGAGGTGGCTGAACAGGTGCGGGTAGGGTTAGAGCTCATGGAAGCCGAACTGGACCACATACGTAGGTGTCTAAGTCACATCAGGGACCACCTACATCCCACAAAGGAGACCCGCACTGAAACAGAGACACATGCATTTGCACATGTCCTGTAATGAACCACGCCCAGAACCCCGGAATTATCATTCACACAACCTCCGTACGACAGCCCAGGCCACTCCCCTTACTTATTAAGTGGGTGACGACAAAGCTACATGTCCAAGGTCTTATCCACTGTTTGGAGCTAGTCCTGGCGGTGGTGGCGTGTGCCTCCTGCGGTGACGCAACGTCCGGGCTGGTCGGGACTCTATTTGATATGTGAGCCCTGGTGGACCACAGTTGAGGCCAGAGGCAGCGGACAGCGCAGGGCCACATACACATGGCGTTGATGACCCAAGGCCATCGTCTCAGAGGCCATCCAATATCTCAGCAGGCAGGGTCCCTGACTTGAGCTGCACAGAATTAGTGGCCCCGGATGCACTGCGCCTGTTAAAGGCACACCGCCACGGGACGGTGACTTGCAGTGCAGTGGTATGGGACCACGTGAGCTGAGCAGGTCCGCATCGATGTGCAAGGTGAATGTGGCGGTGGGTTGCGGGGGACAGTGAAAGGTGTCCTCCAGGGCATGATGCAGAGGGCATAAACCATCCAGAAGCGGCAAATAGAGGAGTGGGATGCTACAGCCTAGCTTTTGCCACCAAGTCAGTATCACCGACATGATGAGGACGACAACCCCCAGTCCACTGGACACGTCATCTTTGCTGATTGAACACCCGCTCAGCTCTGGTGCTTCTGCCTCCGTCAACCACAGGTCACCCCCAGCTTTTGTTGGCCACAGTGTTAAACACATTTTTAACTCATTGCATTAACTTACCTTAGATGATCTACATTGTGGTGTCAGTAATGGAGTCATAGGAGCTCCAGTCCTACTTGGTCTGTCTCCACCTTTGATACCATTGGCCACTAGCTTCTTTTGACTCTTCAGGAAATCGACTCCTAAGGCACAGTTTTCGACTAGCTACAGTCTCTAAATAATCAATCATACAGAGTTATTCTTTCTCAATTTTTATCATCTTCACAAGACTGGAAATGGGTGTACCCCATGTGCCATTATTTCACTCCATTCCTTTTTAACACTCATATTTTATCTCACACTGAACTGCGCATACATTTGCTTTCAAACTCTATGTTAGTCGATCGTACTCAAAAAAAATTCAGTCTCTCCCAGCATCTTTCTGCTGTTTTTCATTTTCACTTCCTGCCTTGTAGCAGTACGATGGTGGATGCCCTCAAACCTCTTAAAGTTGAATCCATGTAAGACTAATATATTACTGAAATATTCCACTCTTCCATATTGGAATGCCACATTCATACGATCCCTAAACCAGGCTCTGTTAAACGTATCGTGTCCTGGTGTCAGGAAGCATCTTTGTGCTCAGGATACAGCTGGAATGTTGCACCCTTCCTTCTCTCACTCCTCCACCAATGAAGACATACAAAGGAATAAGGAACAAGGGAGAAAAAGAGATACTTGACTTTACCAATCTGACTCTTCACTCCTGTTGATCAATAATAAGAATACCAGCATAGTCTAGTGGATATTTAAAAGCCAAGGGTAACTTGCCATATAGGGATCTGCATTTAACTGCAACAATAAATGGATATACCTTAGTGTAGCCAACTCTCGGCAATCTGATGAGGAACTTGTAATGAATCAAAAACATATATAACAATGAGTACTGTAACTATATGTTCACAAACCCTTTTTCCATTACTTGAATAACTACTTCATCTTTATGGGGTCTCCAGGAAAGAAGAGTTGGAGTTTCGACTAGACGTTTGCGGCACTGCAAGATATAAACAAGGTTCCTATTTTACTGTTTCCTATTTAGCAATTCATGAAAACTTACTAGAAAACTCAAATCAAGCATTAACAATCATGCATAGCATGAGCAACGTAGTACCGTTTAATTTATCCTTCCTGTTCTGTCTCAGAGTAACCATTAGTAAGATGTAACAACCCACAGTCCTAGTAGAGTTAATATAAATGTTCAAAAGATAGTTCAAAGTGTGTTTTTCACTCCAACAAAACATTCGGAAATACCTATTTGTATTTTAATGTCTTTTAATACAAAATCCAAATAGAAGCAAGTGGTTCTTCGCAAAGGTAATTCAAAATCCACATTTGTGGTACAAATTCCTGACAAAGTCAAGGATGCCAGTGGTAAGGAATACCTGAAGGCCCACTTCCTGGTCTATAGGCATCATCTTGGAAGAAAAGCTTACTCTAAAAACCTAGATCTTCGCAGTAAGTAGTTCCTGTTTTGTCCAACTTAAAATTCTTTATCACATTCTTCCTTTCCTGGACTCACAGTTTCATGTCCAAGTTATTGTTGGGTTTGTCAAGGCTAAATTAGGTAACATGTAATTAATTAAGATAACCACTGTAACTGTAAAATAGTATGTTACCTTCCATTCTTTTAGATCTGCAAATCATTCTGTTCTTCACTTTAAGTAGCCGCTAGGCTTTGAAATTCTCTCCTGTTTTACCTTTTTTCTCACTCCTGTTTATAATCCTCTGAAGTCACTAAAAACCTGGCTTTTCAGCCAATAGCCCACAGCTTTCCATTAGATTGTTGCATTTTCATTTTGATTTTTAGTGCTAGGAATATTTTTGCGTCAGTTCGCTTTATTAAATACCACATAACATACAGTAAGATAACACAACACAACACAAAATAGCATTGCATAACATCACATTAATTGTTTCCTTGGAATTGCTAGGAAAACAGAGCAATTTTGTACGATAGACCAATGTTGGCATTTTGGAACCACAACTACCTACTTCATGCTGGTCATCAGCGCTGGATGCTGCAGTCAAGTCTATCTGCACACCTCTCACAAACGTCTGTGGAAGACATTCAGGGGCAGATTTACAAGCCCCGTACGCCACTTTTGCGCCGCCGCCGTTGCGTCACTTCCGTGACGCAGCGGCGGCGTAAAGCCAGCGCCATGCTGCGGGGTATTTACAACATGACGCATCTAGGGAGATGTGTCACGTTGTAAATCCCTGCGCCACATCAAACCTGCGTCAGGTTTCATGTGGGCATTTTGGCACGGGGGTTGTTTCGGCGCAGGAACGCCTTGGAAAAGTGGCTGAGTGAAATCTACAAGATTTCACTCAGTCACTTTTCCGACCCCCCTGCGTCAAAACCTTGCGCCTGCTTGAAGCAGGCGTAAGGCTTGACGCACCATGTTAGACATAGCCCACGACACAACTCCAGCACTGCGCCAACCTTACGGCAGCAGATGCGACACGCATCTGCATTTCTTTGCGCCATGATGCGCCGCATTTTAATGCGGCGCATCTGTGGTGGTGCAAGGATTGAGATCCTCAGGCATCTGTGTATGCACATATTTGTGTTGTCTGTGTGGAGTGAGTGTGTGTAGTGAGGAACTTTAGATGGGTCTCTATCAGTGCTTAATCTGAGCCGGTGGTTTCCCCTGCTCTGCACCGGCACTTGTCAACACCGGTACTTATGACAATCGAACGCACGGTGGGACTGTTTGTCTAAATTAGAGATGAGCACAACAGTTGTTTATTAATTCAATATACATTAAAAAATTACTAATATCGGCTTCTCAAGCCATTGTTATTGTTATAACTTTGGGGGGCCTGGATGAGTCTGAATTGTCATACTTGTAGGGTGTGATGTTTAGTAGTTGTGTCAGTTCTGTCTTTGGCAGTGCTGGCAAGGAGCAATGCTTGATGCAAGCTGCAGTGGCCTCCTGATGAGGGGCATGGCATTTTTTTCAAAAATTAAACACTGGCCTGTACGTGGAATATCTAAGTGTTTGTGTGTGGATCTGTGTGTTGTATTTGGGTATTTTTCAATATGTTGGCCCATGTGCTGTGGTCCCTGCATGTCTGTGCGCAGCGTCGCCTGTCTTATTATTGCTCTCTGTGCTGTGGTAGATGTACGTCGGTTGCTCTACATGCATTGGAGTATGTACGTCAGCTGATATGTATGCTTCGTTGACTGTAGTCATGTGTTTCCTGTGTGCTTTGGTGCATGTAAGTATGTTGCCCTCTCTGCATATGTCAATGTGTTTGTGTCAATGTCTGCATCAGCGTTTTGTATCTTTGAGGGTATGCTCCATACGAAAGACATATCTATAGGCGTTTTGAATGATTCTTTAGTTAAAAGACTGAACAGTCTTTATTTTATTTCACAAAGTTTGAGTTTGAGTTTTGGTTATTTAACTAATCACTTATAAAGGCAGCCTCGGGCTAGTACTGCAACCATAAACGTCTAAATGTGCTGTAGTTAAAGTTTCCTGCGTGCCTTTGTGATGACTATTCGTGCACTTTATTTCACCATGCATATTATCTATAGATATTTCGTTTTGGGGTACATATATCATATTTGTCCAGCAACGCCCATTTTTGCATTTGTTTGATATATGTATTTTCCTGTACAGCTAAACCATTTATATATACACAAAAGGACGTTGATTTGAAGTGTTTGCAGAAAGTTCAAGCACATAGATTACATTTTTATGAGCTACTATACCAGGTAAACATGTTTACGTCTGAAGTAATCCACTTATTAGTGATACTTTGACCCTCTCAGTAGTAATAAAGATGCACATCAGTCTACTTGACCTTATCAAGGGCAGGCGCATTCAAGGGCAGGTGTTCCTGTGGACCAATGAATGCACAATCTTGTCTTTTTTAGCAACTGTAGCAGAAAGAATACTAACTGGGTGACATTTTACAATCTCATTTTAGTTCAGCCATAGTGCCTTAGAACTTGAAATGTCCACTAGCAAAGAGAAATAAAATAACCTGTATTTAAAATTGCATAGGAATTCAGGTCCATTTCTTTCTGCAACAGGGCAAACAAGCAGATCATTTTGTTTTACAAAAGACGTTCTGGTCCTGTTCACAAAACCACTCGGGCTGGCGCTACTTCATGTCCTTGGTGGTCAAGGTCAGGCAGACATCTTTTACCACAGTCTTATGAAAACTAAGGGGCATATTATCAAGCCAGGCATTAAAATTATCGCCGCTTTAGCGACTGCCGCTAAAGCGGCGATAATGGGCTTGATAATACGCCCTTGAGAATTCTCATAGAAGCCCATGTTCTGGTGTCAACATGGGCTTCAATTGGAATTCCATAGAGCATATTATCAAGCCCATTATCGCCGTTTTAGCGGCAGTTTTCTGTCGCTAAAGCGCCTATAATTTTATCGCCTGGCTTGATGATATGCCCCTAAGGGGCATATTATCAAGCACGGCGTTACAATTATCGCCGCTTTAGCGGCAGAAAACTGCCTCTAATGTGGCGATAATGGGCTTAATAATATGCCGCAGAGAATTCCCATAGAAGCCCATGTTGACACCAGAACATTGGCTTCTATGAGAATTCTGAAGGGCGTATTATCAAGCCCATTATCGCCGCTTTGGCGGCAGTTTTCTGTCGCTAAAGCGGCGATGATTTTAACGCCTTTTCTTGATAATATGCCTCCAGATTCTTGAGATCAAATGACGTACAATGGGTGACTAACACAAAGAGAAACTCCGCATATAACCACAATGCCCCCTTAGTACAAGGTGCCATGGCCCTATTTAGGAGCCTATCAGCAACAACCGGTGATAATTATCGCTAAGCGCACTTAGCGCTAGGATAATTATCGCCGACTAGTGTGGATTTTTATCGCTGAGATAGCGTGCTATTAGCAACGCTTATCTCAAAAGCAAATAAAATCCTAGCGCTAACTGCCTAACATGAGATAATCGCTGGAAACCAAACTTAGCCATGATATCCACCTTCCATAGGATATCATGGCTAAGTCAGTCCTGAAGCAGGCGTAAGGAAAATAGCGAAAACAGGGGTTATCGCTACTTTTCCTGCCGCTATGCTTCATAGCGTGGGGCTTGATGATAGGAGAAATGTTGCTTAGCGACATTTCTCCTTTCATGTCAGGTCAGGAATGCCCACTTTGCATCTCATTAGAGGTGCAAAGCTGGGCGTTAAGAATAGGTGCGATAATGCAAGGTTTCACGCGTTAGCGTAACCTTGCTAATTAGGCGATAAAATTATCGCCTCTTTTCGGCCGAAAACGGCTGCAAAAGCGGCGATAATTTTCTATCGCCGCCTTGTAAATATGCCCCATTGTTCTTAGGGTTAAAAGCTGGGTGCACGAGTACTGTGGAAAAGTCACATTACACCTCTTGGCCTATAATCAATTCCGGTTTGCAAAATGAAAAATATTTTACCCGTTCATTATTCTGAATATAAGTCCATTCAATATAACATCATATACAATCCTGGATATCACCCTTTATACAGGAAAAAGATGAGAGTCGGAGAGGCCAATTTGCAAGAAAAGACCCATTCTTTATTGTTCAGTCTTCTTATCAATGTTTAAAATCCACTTGCAGCCAAAGCTAATGGGTTTTGTCAACTTGGGACCTCGTCAGGGTTCATATATTTAATATTTAATGTATTCTCCAATAGAAAATCGTCATGTTCCTTATATTATGGAAATATTCCGGCTTATTATAGTATAGTGTCTTCTATTTGTTCCGTAGTTTGAAGTTAATTGCAATTTATTCCTGCGATGAATAAAGAAGCATGGTCTCAGCGTTCAACCTGAAATGCATTGTATTGAATAGACTTACGGTAATAGTGATAAACGCGCAGTCTTGTGATTAATTTGAGAGCTAAGTAAACAGATTTTAAAGAATTCTTGAGATGGCAATGTGTGAAAAGTTTGTGAACATATGGTGTGTGTTATTTTGTTAAAGAGGTGATGTGTTTTGCTACTTATTATGATGCTATATATAGGACATTCCCTAGCATAGGGTTCACTGAGGAAAGTATAAATGGGGTCCATCATCAGGCTACACTGCTTGTTTTCCCCCCCCTTACCTTGGATGGTTTTGACAAACTTGCTCTGCAAGTCAAATCTGGGTCCCCATCCGATCCAGTAAGGCCTGCTCTCTTCCGAGATCAGGCTTTTATGGGGCGTACAGCCGTATGCTCCCTTGTCAACCTCTCCTTGGAAACGGGAACCGTTCCATCTAAGTGGAAACAAGCTGTGGTGTCCCCGATCATTAAAAAGCCCACCCTGGACCCTTCCAAGCCTGAGAGCTATCGCCCCATCTCGTTGTTACCCTGGCCAGCCAAAATCACGGAGGCCCACGTTAACCTGGCCCTGTCTGAACATCTGACTCGGACCAATGCCCTCGACCCCACACAAAACGGATTCCGTGCTGGGCACAGTACGGAAACTGCGCTACTTGTGATGGTGGAACACCTCCGGGCAAGGTTGGATGCTGGTCAAACGGCGGCGCTTATTTTGTTAGATCTTAGCGCCGCCTTTGATACGGTAGACCACAGCATCCTCCTGCGTCGGCTCGAGGAGACTGGCATTGGCGGTCAGGTGTTGCAATGGTTCCGCTCCTTTTTAGATGACCGCTCCTTCTGTGTTGCCATCCCTCCCTTCAAGTCCAATTACCAACCACTGGCCATGGGGGTTCCGCAAGGGTCCTCACTGAGTCCCACGTTGTTTAATCTTTACGTGAGACCGCTGGCGGATGTCGCTAGGCAGTGGGGCCTTACTTTGGTCTCATATGCTGACGACACTCAGCTGGCGGTTACTCTCAGCGGGGATGCGGAGATTGAGGCCCCCAGGTTTCAGTCCGGACTGAAGGCGGTGGCTAGTTGGCTGACAGGCAACTGCCTTCAGCTAAACGCCACTAAAACAGAGGTGATGGTCGTCGGGAAGGGAGTGGAGCTGTGGGGTGACCACTGGTGGCCCTCAGAGTTGGGACCTACTCCGATCCCGGTATCGGAAGTGAAAAATCTGGGGGTATGGCTGGATGCGGGCCTCTCCTTTGTAGGCCATACTAAAAGAACCGCGGCCTGTTGTTTCGGTCTCCTGAGGGGCTTGAGACCTGTTCTCAAGTTCTTTGACGCCCCGACCAGGCAGCTGGTGATCCAGGCTACTATCATCTCCCGCCTGGATTATGCCAGCTCTCTCCTGGCTGGGGTTAACCAGGCTGAACTAACCCGCTTACAACGGGTTCAGAATGCTGCGGCGAGGGCGATCGTTGGCTTGCCTAGATTTTGCTCAGTTACAGGTGTCCTTCGCTCCCTACACTGGCTTCCGGTTAGGAAGCGCATCCTCTTCAAGGTATTGTGCCTTGCTTTTAAAATCTTGCGAGGTACAGGCCCGGAAATTCTGTCGAGTTGTCTGTCTTTCTATGTCCCTGCCCGTAGCCTTCGCTCTCAGGGTCTGGCCCTTGCGGTGGTTCCCAGATTCAGGCTTAGCCGCATGGGAGGACGCTCGTTTAGGGTAATGGCTGCGTCAGCATGGAACTCCTTGCCTGTTGAAATCCGCTTGCTGGAGGACCTTCTGACTTTTCGGAGGGCCATAAAAACCTTTTTGTTTTAGCTGGCTCTTAGCATCTGTTTTTAGCCTGTGGTTGTGTTACGTGCTACCTTGTCTCTGCGCCGGGACGCTCCTTGGCTGGAGTATCTGTGCGCACAATAAATAGTCGTAACATAACATAACATAACATAACATGCTGTGTTTTTGTACTGCATAATTCCAATGTGATTTTGTAGTTATGTACAGCATTGGTTGTGTTTTGTTGTATCTGAGTGTTTTGAATTATTTTGTATTGATGTTGCCTCTCATTTATTAAGGGCCTTATTGTGAATTTGGCGATCTGACAGCCCAAAACACCACAGGCACCAGGAGACCGCAGCACCAGTGGCCCTGCCTTGGACCCTCGTATTACGAGTTTACCGCAGTGACCGCGGTGTGGCTGTGGAGATTTTGCAGTGGTGGTGCTTATATTTCCACATGTATCAATGCCTGTATGAGCATTTCAACTGCATATATATGTTGGATGCACACACACATATGCATAATATGGAAAAATTTCAGCGAACCATTGCTGAGGTCGGGCCCATATCTGAGCTTTCCAGTCAATAGGTATATGGTACAAAAAGGACTCAAAGGTACATCACTGCAGACATGGTCATAATACCTGGTCTGAAAATGCTGCTGTGAAGGGGGCCTGAAAAAAGGGATCAACGTTGAACTTTGACCGAAAGAACAAATCCTTCATTACCTCCGACTTGAAGCTGAAGTTCAGACCACCGTGGTCAGCTCATGGAAAAGGCAACTTAACATGGATCGTGTTAAAACTACTCTGTGCCGCCCTATGACAACTGCCTTTCCCTGTCCATGAACCTGGCGGTCTGTGGTGTACTGGAGGTGTCGGTGGTTCAGCAACTGCCTTCCCATATGAAATCCTCACAACCTGTAATACTGCGGTCAGAAAACCGAGGTTGTGGCGTTCGCACTGGAGGTACAGCAGGCACTGCAACACTCAAAATGAGGCACTATATGTGTTATGTTTATTTGTGTATTTTAGTGTTACATACTGTTCTCTACTCTAGAAATGTCAACAAAGGCTGCTACATTTCCAGCTAATAGCAGCATGTACCTTGAGAGTCTCTGTAATAAGCAAACACCTACCACTGTCTTACGGGGGGAAAATTGAGCTGCTGTAGCGCTTTAGCTACCTCAGATACTAATGTACCCAACACCATGGCAGAGACTGGATTTAAGCTTAGCACTCAAAGTGCTAACTTTATGAGATACAGCCCATATCTTCTTCCAGAGCCTTAACTCTCTAAATGCACTACCTCTGCATTTCTCCACTGTTGTAAGAGAAGTCTGGCTACGTTCCACAGACATATGTGTGAGCATTACATATAAAGGGTAGTGGGGTTGATTATTGATATCAGTAAAATAAGGATCAATCACTGTAGAAATAATCTGTGTTACTGACCATCTGTTGTGAGAGAGAACTTGCCAACAGTTATATCAGAATTATGTTTTTAGACTCCACTAGGTGTTGTAGGCAGTGTTGAAGTGGTTTGAAACAGAATATAGTGATCAAAAACATCAAGAGACACAAATATTGTGTCAAAAATCTTGTTCACCTTAATATCATGTTCCTATACCTGCGATCGGAAATCTAAACGATAGTGTCAAAAATATCATGGAAGAAGATATTGACCGGAAACAGGTAAGAATACATATATATATATATATATATATATATATATATATATATATATATATATTACCTACTGGCGGTCGCCAGTAGGTAGTTATAGTTAGGACCCTGTTTCCATAGGAAATCCGCAACATTCTATTTGGAATAACTTTGGCGCTGGTCGACGAATCCTCGCAAAATTTTCAAAATAGGTGGGGCGCTCCGCTCCGCTCCTACCCTGAAAGTCTCGGGGGGATTCGTCAAGCAGGGGCCGAGAAAAAAGGGGGGTCCCAAAACGCGTTTTCCCCATGCATTTTTCCATAGGACCTTTAGACACAGCTACAGCCCGAACGGCTGAACAGAATTACTTGAAATTTGGCAGAGAGGTAGCCATAAGGTCAAGGAAGTGCCTTTTGCAGGTCTGGTGTAAATCTGTTCAGTATTTCCTGAGAAAATAGCATTTAAAAGCATATATATATGTGGGCGGAGCCTAACCACACATCTCATCCTGAGATCTGATTGGCTGTCAGCACTTCATCCAAGAAGTGTTGGCAGCCATCTTGGGACCAATATACATGATAGCACCTCATTAAAAAGCATTGCAGTTAATAGAAGGTTTTAAGACTTTAGTTACATTATAAATCATTTGTTGATGGTACCATACTCATTTTAGGAATTGTGGTATGTTCTAAGGTGATTTCACCATGTGAAAAAGCCTTCTGCTGGGATATCATGATTGAGAGAAAAATATTTTCTCATGCTTTTACCACAGAGGTTTGGAAGGTGATCTATAGGCTAAACTGAGAGCTTATTTTCTGTAAATTCACATTATCTTTCTCAGTCATGTGAGAATGAAGTCTGACATTCTCAGTAAAACATGTACATCCAACAAGGGCAGAGACTGTCAGTTGATTCCTTTGTGTTCTACTGCAGCTTCCCAGAGTGTTCCAAAGAACTACTAGAGCGCTAACAGTCCTACTTATGATAAACGTATGGCACACCTGAAGCCATCTTGCTTGGATTAAAGTGGTAACTCTTAAAACATTTAATTTAAAAAGGAACAAAATGAGGGGGTTCATTTTTCCATAAAAAGTATGATTAGTGCTGCAGAAAGAAAAATTAGGGCACATTTTGAGTGACTTCTCAAATCCACTTCTATTTCATTAAAAAATTCTGACATGCAGACTGAAACATGCACTTTCAATACCAGCAGCAGTTTTCCCTGGTGAGCAGTAGCTTTACTACAGTGATCTAATGAGCAAAAAGAGTGCTAACATTCTGAATTTATGGCAAATGTGTGACACATCTGAATGCCTTCTTGATGGAATCAAAGTAAAAAACTGAAAGTATTTCCTACTGAGGAGACTGCAGTAAATGAGGAAATTAGGAAACTTCATAACAAATAAGTCTCCCAAGATGGCCACCAGAGACAAAAGAGCCCAAATGTAGCCCAAATATCACCCAGATGTAGCCCAAGTATAGCCCAATGACAGAATGTCCCAGAATGTTCTTAAAAACAACTAGAGCGCTTACTGTCTTCATTATGACAAAAGTATGGCACACCTGAAGCCATCTTGATTGGTATAAACTGGTAACACTTAAAACATTTAATTTAAAAAGGAACACAATGAGGAGGTTCATTTTGCCATAGAAATTATGATTAATGCTGAAGAAAGAAAATGAGGGCACATTTTGGGTGACTTCTCAAATCCTCTTCTATTTCATTAAAAAATTCTGACATGCAGACTGAAACATGCACTTTTAATACCAGGAGCAGACTTCCATGGTGCAGTAGTTTTACTACAGTGATCTAATGAGCAACTAGAGTGCTAACATTCAGAATTTATGGCAAATGTGTGACATATCTGAATACCTTCATGATGGAATCAAAGTAAAAAACTGAAAGCATTTCCTACTGAGGAGACTGCAGTACATGAGGAAATTAGGAAACTTCATAACAAATAAATCTCCCAAGATGGCCACCGGAGACAAAAGAGCCCAAATGTAGCCCAAAATCAACCAGATGTAGCCCAAATATAGCCCAATGACAGAAGTGTGCAAAACACTTATTATTTTGTGTTTTTGCAGTGTTATATAGTGCAGACTTGTCAGGTATTGGAGTGCTTTACATGAGCATTGGTTACATCACACAAGAACAAATTCATTTTGGTTGTAGACATGGGGAGACTAAGTGATTTGACCAGAATCACAGAATGTCGAGCTGAAGCAGAAACTTCAACCTGGTTCCCCAGTTGCAAAGTCTGCAGTTCTGGAAGTAACACCACATCCTCTAAGTGCAACATTTAATCAAGTGGTCAACTGGATAAAAAAACATAAAGATAACAAATAATTTAAAAGTGCTTTGTCGCTATTTGAAAACTCAGAAAATATGTCCTTATTTTAGTCTTTTAGAGCACTAACCATAATTTTGATGCCAATAAGACCCTCTCATATATGTAATTTCTAAAGGAAATGCTCTAGGTATTACAGTTTTGATTACATCAAGATGATGTCAGGCGTTCCACACTTTTGTAATAAATATAGAATGTTAGCAATCTAGTTGTTCATTAGGATACTGTTGAGAGGCAGAGGCCAGGGGCACGGACTCTGAAAATTGAAGGCAGGTAGGAGGGTGCAAAGGCAACAATTTAACCACACTGAGCAGGCAGGAAGGGCCGTGGAAGCACAACAGACTATGGAGGGCAGTGGAAAGGGGGGCAGGGGCAACAAACCAACAATACAGGACTTGCAAGAGAGGCTGTTGGAGGGAAGATCTATTACGGGTCAAGGAAGCTAGGGGCGGTCCCCAGATCCCCGGGAGCCACCACAGAACTGAGCAGGAGAGTGAGTCAGGAACAAAAGGGGCACCTTAATTTGAGCCGGGGTGCCTAGGAACGCTTGCTCCAAAAATGAAGAAAACAGACATATGAGACATGGAATTGGAGGCAGAATACAATGGCAGTTTAATGAGAAGATGCAACTTCAAAGAAACCGCAGAATAGAGACATAAAGTACAAAATACAGAATCCAGATAATCATACAGCTGTCATAATATTCTCTGTATCTCAATTAATGTACTGACAGAGAGAGAGAGAAAACACATCTATAAATGCATCATGAGAAACAAGTTACACCAAGGAAAATGTTACCTAGGAACACTCACGTTTACTCTTAGAGCAAGCATTCCTGCAATTACAATACAAAATCATTTAAATGCAAAAGTAAAGAGAACAATGGTTAAACATAACATGACATTTCATATAGGTAAAATAGAATAAGAAAAATAGCAAAGCAGAGCAAGACATTTTAAGCAAAGGAAGACAAGAGCTCCCAGCTCTTGGGGAAAACCTGCACTGCCTGTTAACCTACATACAGACGGCGAGGTAGTCCGTCGATATCTGTGGGTGCTCCCTTTTTATATCATTTTGTGGGCTCCTTTGCACGCTACATCTACCTACGTATGCTACCCAAAAGCTTCGTCTGCAGATTTTACCAGACATTTCGTCATTTACCCACTTAATGCTGACAATGGACTGGGTGAAAAGGTCAGTCTCTCAGGCCAATCGCTTATCGTAAGTTCCATAGAGCAAGCAGAAAATAATGGGTATTGTACGGGAATTCAATATATTCATGTATAAAATCTCCTCAGTTCTCCTAACTTGACGCTCTGCGGTTGCCACTTCCTTAAAAGCGGGAAACCTGCCCAGGAAGCAAGTACCAGTCCAGGATGCAGCCTACTGTATGTCGACAGCTTCAGGGGGATGTTGAACTTTGATACCGAGCACGGAGCACTCGGGTAGGGTGGGGGCTACTAGTTTGGATCAGAAGGCCTCGCAGACCTGCCTTCAGACTGCTATACACTAAAATTGCAGAGCTATGGTCAATTTAACAAAGAGGCCTACATATTGAACAGAAGGGCCTACACAGGGGTTTTATGCTGGCTGAGTGGTAAGGATGTCTCAGGATAATTATATAGCAACACAGGACCCGCTGGTCAATTTAATACGGCCTACAAATGCAGCTGGCAGGGCAAGGACAAGGGTCTCATACTTCAGGTGTGGACAGAACGGGCCAGGGGCCCCCTGTGATACAAAATCTACCCTCCTTCAAGGCTGTGGCAATGTAATAGACCATTGTGGGCAGAAGGAAGAGGCAATGGTAGTACAACCATACATGCCAACAGACCCGATTCAGCCAGGAAACGTCCAATGTTTTTAAGCTCAAATGGGCTTTATTTGATCTGTCTCCTGTCTACAATATCCTCTTTTTCAATGTAACCCAAAGGGGAAAATCAATACCCCAGTTTTTTTTCAAAATCTCCCTCTTACCAAGTTCAAAATGTTAGCAAGTATGGTACATTGGATCATGGAAGGAAATGGGATAGGGACATGGACTTGGATAACAGAGGACAGGAGGGACATGGAGAGGTGCACCAAACTGACCCTGCAGGGCAGGCATCAGGGTTTGCAGCAGCACAATACACCACACAGGGCATGCAGGACGGGAGTGCAGCACAACAATCCATAGAAAGCAAGAGGGAGGGGACAGGACCATGCACATGGACAACAGAGAACAGAGGGGCAAGAGGCAATGGTAGCTAGCTGACCATAATGGACAGACAGGAGAGAAAGCTGCAGCATAACAGACCATAAAGGGCAGGAGGGACGGATCAGGGGCATTACAATGGAACAGACAAGCCAGGAGGGAGGGAGTAGGGCTGGGGGCAAGGGGGCAGGGCAGGAGCAGCAAGATAGCCATGAAGGTCAGGCAGGATGGGCACTAGAAGCAAGACACACCATGAAGAGCAACAGTGAGACTGTGATGGCATACACACAGACCATGGAGGGAAGGTGGGAGGGGGTCAGGGGCAGCTAACTGACCACACAGGGAAGGTGGGAGGGGCCATGGCAGCACAGAAGACCATGCATGGCAAGTGGGAGGGTTAGTGGCAGCACAATGGCTATGATGGGCAAGAAGGAGGGTGGAGGGGTATGCACAAAGGACAATGGAGGATAGAAGGGAGGGTCAGGACCTGTGCACAGACAAGAAAGTTCAGGGGAAGGGACCTCACAACAGACCACACGGGGCAGGCAGGAGGAGCAGTTGCAGCACAACAGACCAGGGAGGGCAGAAGGGTGTGGCAGTACAATGGACCATGTAGGACAGGAGGAAGAGGATAGGGGCATGGCATGTGGACAGGCAGGGTGGAGGTGGCAGGGACAGGTTACAGTCATCTGACAATGCTAGGCAGGTGGGAGGGGAGTGGCAGCTCAACAGAACACTCAGAGTAGATAGGAGTGGCAGGTCCATGGGACATGGTGGGCAAAAAGGATGGAGCAGGGGCATGCACAAAGACATCGGAGGGCAGGGGGAAGGAGAATAGGGGCAGCAAGCTAAGCACAGAGTTTAAGCAGGAGGTCAATGATGGGGCATAGAATTGGGCAATGGAGGGCAGGAGGAGTGGACTGGTACATCATACTAAATTGAGGGCAGTGGCAGCACATCAGACCATGCATGGCAGGAGGGAGGAGGCTAGTCCATGGATTCACACAACAGAGGATAGGGAGGAAGGGGATGGGGCAGCAAGCTAACTGTTCAGAGAAGGCGGGTATTAGGAACTTTATTGTTTTTAAAACATTGTGTCTGTGCGAACTACTTAAAATATGAACAAGTATGCAGCATAATCTCACTTTTATTCAGGAAGAAGAGGACGTTTGTGACTGTGACTCCGGGCTCACTTGGCAGAAACACCCCCTGACCCTCCACCCCCTATCGCAAAATGTAATGCCCGTGAAAAGGGTAGGTGAACACAGTGTTATATAGAACATAGTCCTGAGAGCACGATTGAAAATGAAAACTAGATATAGTGTATGGTATAAACTATGCACCAAAAAGTGTGATATAAGATGAACCGGGCGTGAAATATAATATGCAATACATTGTGCGCAATGACAGATTCATTGGAGAGCGCGAGATAGCACAGGCACTAGCGCGTGCTATGCGATATGCGCCTTGGAGTGTAATATGCACAGGGCAGTGTTGTGTAACCTAACTAGTCTCTAAAGTTGTAATATAAAATATGTGCTGGGGAGTGTAACGTTGCATATGCACTGTGACAAAGATATGGATCCCAGATTATAATATGTATGGCATAGCACTGTGCGTTATAACATAGGCATCGAGAAAGGCACGTTAGATGGGGCAATATAACCCGTGCGAAGACAAGTGTGGCATGACATATTCACGGGGTGGTGTTACAGTGCACATGGGCTAGAGAGTGTCATAGCATATGCACTAGCTAGTGGAATACAACACAGAGGTGTGTGGCACTCGGCAGGCAATGGTGGGTGTAACACAGCATTGGGCTCTGTCAGGAGCACGCTGTGACTCTCAAGTGATGTTCGTCCCCTTTCCAGAGAGTAAAATAAAAAGTATTACACATCCGGCAGTGGATGTGTGTTTTATTAACCGTGAGGGGGGTTTCTTGCATAGTTTTGGTCGAATTTTGGTCGAATCCCCTTTGAATGGCTTGGTGTGCATGTGTATTAAATGTGCCCGTCAATAGCTACCCATGTTTGTATAAATAAACGACAAGGGTGTCTACCAGGATTAGGCACGGTAGGGCATCAGACATGTCAGAGCTTCACTAGTGGTGTAAATACATTCCACGTGGATTCATTGCATGCATAGTCGCCTTTTAATGAATATCACGCAAATCGTCATGGTGATAGGTACGTACGGTTTGTCCAGCATGTCCTAGGTGTGTCTATAAATATATATTTTTTAAAAATAATAAAAAACAGTGGCCGGCCCTGGGGATTGGGGTCAAAAAAATATAATTAGGAGACTGGCCCTGGGGGATGGGGTCATCAGGGCCAATAAATTAGAATAAGAAGGGGAACCAAACAGCCCCCCTTCTTAAAAAACTAAAATAAATAAAAGACTGGCATCGTGCCGGAGGCCATGCCCCCTCCGTGCAGCACTCTGCAAACGCGCCCCCAACAGGCATCTCCAGTATGCGCCAGGGAGCTGCGCTGCAGCCAGGTGTTCTGAGGCCAAGCCCCTTTTTACACCTCTCTGCAACGCAGCTCTGTGGCGCTTACTGGAGGTACCTAGTGGTCTAGTTTGACCCTAGGGACCCTTAGGATTCAGGGGGACTTAATCTCTCAACTTAGAACAGCCACAGGGCGCGTTTAGTGATGTCATTTGAGATGTCATTTGAGATGTCATCAGTGATGTCATGAGTGATGTCACTGACCATGTCATGAGTGATGTAATATGTGACGTCATCAGCAGTGCATTGCGGGCGCGCGAGTTATAGTTAGCTGAACTAACTATAACGGGGGAATTTCAATGGTTTTGTACAAGTGAAAAGTCCAGCTAACTATAACACCCCTGAAACCTATGGTTTTTTCAGTGAATTTATATATATATATATATATATATATATATATATATATATATATATATATATATATATATATATATATATATATTTTAATAAACTTAGACTTTAAAGTAATTAATTTATTTATGTATACATATATATAGGTACATATGTATGTACACATACATATATATACATATACATATTATCTACTGGCGGTCGCCAGTAGATAGTTATAGTTAGGACCGTGTTTCCATAGGAAATCTCAAAAATCTATTTTGAATAACTTTGGCGTCGGTTGACGAATCCTCGTGGAATTTTCAAAACTAATGGGGCGCTCCGTTCAGCTCCTACCCTGAAAGTCTCGGGGTGATTCGTCAAGCGAGGGCCGAGAAAAAAGGGGGGTCCCAAAACGCGTTTTCCCCATGCATTTTTCCATAGGACCTTTAGACACAGCTACAGCCCGAACGGCTGAAAAGAATTACTTGAAATTTGGCAGAGAGGTAGCCATAAGGTCAAGGAAGTGCCTTTTGCAGGTCTGGTGTAAATCTGTTCATAAAAATCTTTTTTTTTAAAAGGCCCTTGCAGGGCATCATCGCGCTCTCCCCAGCTGGAGCTGTAAATCAGAAATGAGTGGCTATTCCACTCATTTCACATTCACTGCATTGGTTTCTTTGTTTTTATTTGTGGAGGTGTATCACAGCCCCTGTACCCAAGCCATTTCACAGCCTCAAGGACCAATCACATTTTTTTAATGGGAGGGCATGCAGCCGCCTCTCCTAGTCATGAAAGGACACTGGGAAACCCATCCCCTGGGCTGATTACTTTTTTAATGGGAATGCCTTTAGCAGTAAACAGGTACATTTTCTTCTCCTCCTTTCCAGTCTCTTTCCTCAGAGTCTTCATGCTTGAGATTTTTAAAAGGAGACCTCAGTACGTGAATGGAGACAACGTTTAGGCAAATGAAACTAAAGTTATTGCAGTTTCCTCACATTATATTCGAACACTGTGGCTCAGTTTCTGTTTTAACAGTTGTTTAGTGCAATTGCTGTACTATACTCCTTCATACCATAGACAACACAGTTTTCAGCTGACTGAGTTTGCTTCTCTTTTTCTCCAACTATCCCCAAATTCTACCCTAGCCGTCAGGTCCTGCCACTCAAGAAACAAAGAAAATCTCCACCTCTTCATGTGGGTTCCTGCTGCTTTCATCCCGAGCTGTGAAATCCTTCACTATGACCAGTGAGTCTTTTCTACACAAAAATATCAAGTGACATGGCTTTCTTTGATACAGAAGGTTGCCTGAGTGTATGGAAGGTAGATGTCAACTTTTCCTACATGCCCAGCAGTCTTTTGCTTCAGGCATTTCACTACTGTGGATCAACTTCAAATGAGATGTGAAGTAGAACTATTAAATGTGAACCAAAGGGCACACAACTAATGAGCAGCGAACACCACATGCTACCATTATTGCATTATTGCTAAAGTTGAA
This sequence comes from Triturus cristatus, assembly GCF_964204655.1. Taxonomy (NCBI): domain Eukaryota; kingdom Metazoa; phylum Chordata; class Amphibia; order Caudata; family Salamandridae; genus Triturus; species Triturus cristatus. The sequence goes on from NC_140581.1 coordinate 401,210,052, forward strand.
TTGGTTATTATGGCGACCTACAAAACGTTTTTGATCAAACTTTAGGGGAACATTCTTTTGACATTTGCCATGCTGCGGAACACAATAATAGGTGTGAGCAAAACTGCTTGAATGTTACATGCCTGATTTGAAAGCTGTGCATTTGTTCAATATGCAAGCTAAGTAGTAGTATGCTAATATTTACAGGTGATTTAAAATCATCTCGCAATGCAGTGAACAGTTTCTCAGAAGTCAAAGGCAAGGGCAAAGATGAGGGCAAATCAGAAACTTTATAACCTTCACGTAAACTGAAAATTAACAAATTCCTTAAAATATGCTATCAAGGAACCTTTCACATGCATAGTCTTGATGGCCTCCATTTTAAATGGAAACATGAAGATGGGTTTTGTATCATAATCCATCCTGCTGCCCGTGTCCATTCAGTGTTGTCCCACACATTGGGTAAGGCAACATGGGCCATAAGAGAGAAAGCATGTGTTATGTCTTTTTTTATTTTTTTATTTTGTATATGCTTTTACAGCGTTGTCATGTACACATGATACAGTTACATTTTATGATATCTTCCCACATAATTCAAACAACATGATAAGCTAGACAAAAAAAACAGAAGAAAAATAAAAAAGGGAAAAAGAAATATAAAGAGAAGGGCTAAAACAGGAGAGAAAGAAAGGAAAAAGAAAGAACGTTGCGGTTGGGAGAATGGGACATAGAGAGGAAGAAGGAGCGCCCTTGAGGAGCCAGCCCTCTGTTATAATTTATTTTACTCCAGCCATCTGTTGATTGGGGCCCAAATTTCCCGCCCCAGTTCACGCCTCCTTCGACCTCTCAGCCTATAGACAGCGATTTCCATATTATATACTGCTAATAATCGAGTATGCCAATTAATAAACGTGGGAGAGTCAGGGCTTATCCATTGAGAGGTTATGCATAATCTCAAGTCTCATTGCTATGAACACAAATCCAATCTCGGATCTAGTCCTAGCATTAGTTACCATGTGACCTTCTATACCCAAAATAATTAGATCTGGTGTTAAAGTTACCAGAATAGCAAGAATCACATTCAAAAAGGCTTCAATTTTCTGTAGAAATTTTGCTAAATTTGGGCAGCGAAAAACATATGTATAGTATTAGCTGCCCATGTCCCACACCTAACACACGCGCTGCCCCGTGAGCTCCCCCATTTAGAAACCTTTGCAGGGGTATAATATAAGTCAAAAGCAGACATGAAATGTTGAGTCCTCAGACTCCCAGTTGTTACAATTTTACTGGCCAACTCCAAAGATCCCTCTAGATCCACAGGTTCTATCCCAAACTTTCTCTCCCACCTGGCATTCTGTTCACTCAAATCATCGGGAAGACCTTCAATTAGTTTTTGATATATTACCCCAATTCGAGCTCTATTCCCAATGATATCAATTAGACCAATTTTGCCCATATTCACCTCTGGCCGTTGAATAATTTTAACCCAAAAACTCCAGATCTGTAAAAATTTGGCAAAATTAATTCCGGAGAACACCAAACTTCTCTTGCAAATCAGTAAAAGAAGCAATTTGACCGTCCAAACAAAGATCACCCAGGGTATTGATTCCCAAGTTCTCCCAGCTAAAAGTAATATGGTTTTGAAATATTGATGGTAACAGGGCATAGGACGAGAAAGGAGTATAAGCATTTATATTGGAGATCCTATACCTACGTTGTATCTTTCTCCAGATTGAATAGACCGACTGAATTATTTTGAATTTCGTTTTTTTATAATAACTTGGTTATAAGATTTTAATTAAACACTGCCTAGCCTCATCCCCCAAGGCTATTTCATAAATGATTGGGACGGTGGCTAGCGGAATTTTTGCCTTTGCACCTACCAACAGTACCCCCTAATGCTGTAAGAAAGCGACCCAATGATACAAAAGAAGGCTAGGTACACCCCAGCCACCCCTCAGTCTTGGTAGCCTCATCCATTTACTAGCCCTTCTAAACCTGTGGTATCCCCATATGAATCTAAAGCATGTTCTTTCTGCTTTAGAGATATAAGATGAGGGAATTTCCAAAGGTATAGCCCGGAACAAAAAAAGAAACTTCGGGAAGATCGTCATCTTAATTTCGTTACTTCGAGCATGCATAGAAAGGTGTAATTAGTCCTGTCTCTCCAGTGTCTTATTGACCTCACTAATCACTGGTAATATGTTTAATTCTGGTATACACCCCACTGCAGCTGATATCTTCACCACCAAGTAAGTTACTACATGGGCCGTTGAAATATCTGCCAGAAGCCCAATATCTGTATGCAGAACCTGTGTTTTGTCAATATTTATTATGCACCCCGAAAACGTACCAATTGTTCAGCTAAATCCTTAACTGCCGAAAGGGCAGGTCGCATATCAGTCGTAAATATCGCAATATCGTCGGCATAAGCCAATGATTTAAATTCACTATTATTAACCTTAACCCCTTTAATGTTTTGACTAGCATCCAATTTATTAAGAAAGAGGTCTATATATAATGAACATACCAGTGGGGAGCAGGGACAACCCTGCCTAGTGCCTCTACTTATGCTAGGGGTTAGATTCTTGAGCAGATATACGGATACGGGCTTCAGGCAGTACATAGAGTGCCTGTATAGCTTGAACAAAGTCCCTGGATATCCCCTTTCAGTGTAAGACCGACCATAGGAACCTCCAGGAGACCCTGTCAAATGCTTTCTATGCGTCCAACAGGATCATCCCAAGAGGTGCCTTCATGGCCTGGGCCCAGTCAAAGAGGGTGATAGCTCGACGTACATGATCCGTAGTATCCCGCCCGGAAATAAACCCATGTTGATGAATGGATACCAATGGAGTAATAACCATAGCCAGCCTTGATGCAATAATTTTGGAAAAAATCTTACTGTCAGCATTTATAAGAGAAATAGGCCTATAGGACAGTGGGCTGAGTGCAGGCTTATCTTTTTTTTTAACAACTACTATAGTAGTCTTCCTCCAAGAGTCTGGTGTCTGACCCTGTTGGGCTACCTGGAATAAAGGATCGAGTTCAGTTCGGAGTGCCTGCCGGAATGTTCGGTAGAATTCTAAGGGTAGACCATCCAGTCCCACCGCCTTGCCCGCAGCTAAAGATGTTATTGCATGCTCTATCACTTCCCAGATAATCGGGGCGGCAAGAGTCTCGTTTTGTTCTTGCGTGACCTTGACTGTTTCATGATTCCTAAAGTATTCTTCGACCGGTGTTGCTGCCGCTCCACCTTCCTCTGTATATAGTTGTTGAAAATAATTCTGAAACACCTTCAAGACCTCCATTGGAGTATCCTGAGTCTGACCCAGGTGATCTGTAATCCTGCTAATCCTATTCGAAACGCCCCTCTGTTGTAACCGTTTAGCCAGCAGTCTACCCGTATTTTCCCCAAATTCATATATATCCGCACAGAACTGTAGATATTTAGCAGCAAGATCTTCCCCAAAGTGCTGATATAACCTGGCTTTTCTTGCCTCAATATGCTGGAGAGGCTGGTCAGTATTTTGATCCTCCCTAATCATCCACATATGCTCTACCTCAGCCATCCTGAGTTGGTCAACCCATCCTTTAACTTTTTCCTGTGCCATTCTCTGCCGATTTATAGAATAGCTTAAGGTCTCTCCCTGAACAGCAGCTTTGAAAGCATCCCACACAATGACTGCAAAAGCAGAGGCCATTATTTATTTTTTTAAATTCCGTGATCCATTTTGCCATGTGCACACAATATGTCTTATCTAATAATATCTTTCTTTCGAACATCCATGTGGTCTGAGATCGAGGGGAGCGACTAACCGGAACTTCTGCAACTAACGGGTTATGGTCAGAGATTAGCCTGGGGTTCAACTCAATAGTAACATTCTCAGCAATTTGACTAGAAATAAAAAAGTAGTCCAGACGGACAAATTTATTGTGATGGGCCGAAAAAAAAGTGCAACCTGGATCTTCCTGTTTATGCCTGTGCCAAACATCGGTCAATCTGTGTTCCCTGACAAGTCTCTGTAATACCTTAAATGTCTTACCCTTTCTACCCATATACGGAGAATTATTAAATAAATAAAAACGACTTTCAAGGTGAATATTAAAGTCACCGTACAGGAGTAAAGAAGATGGCCATGAAGCTAATTCGACACTTAAGAAGTCCAACACGGCTGAGTCATCTAAATTTGATCCATATAGGAACAAAGTGAAATCCTAGGGTCAATAATTCCAGCCTCTAATATCACCCACCCTCCCAATTTATCCTCCTTAATGTAATGAGCTGTTACCAACCCATGTTTTGCTAAAATGGCCACCCCCGAGTGGTAGTGCCTTGCCGTGTACTAGCCAGGAGATCAAGGCCCAAATCCTTAAGCCAGCCACAATTATTCCGAGAAACATGAGTTTCTTGTAAGCATAACACGTCTATCTGCATAAATCTCATTAATTTAGCTAACAACCCCCTTTTTTCTGGTCATTAAGACCACAGATGTTTAGGGAACAAATTCTGATTTTGCCCTCTTTATCCATCATTTTTATAAGGTAAACATCCATTTAGGAGATTCACAAAATAGTGCAATAGATCCCAGTAAAAATTCTTATATGCATTCATTTTAGCATATTGATTATTGCCATGACAACATAAATAAAGCAGAATTGATGTCCACCAATCCATAGCCCTCAGCCCCCGTGCCCAGCCCCACCACCCCCTCCCCTCCAACCTGAAACCCCCTTTCCCCCTGCCCCCTATCCCCCACCTTATAAGGCATAAGGACCGACGGTCCCTGGTGATGAGGAGCTGAACCTCCATCCCCTCCACAAAGCTAACCCCCCCTTCCGAAGAGTGACTTGTATTCTTTTGGCATATCAAGCTAAGGCATACATAATCCACCCCTGTGGGACAACCAAGCTAGAACCAAAGAAGAACAGAAGAAGAGCACTGAGAAAGAAAGAATGCCACCTCAAAATCAGATAGTTATAAGTGCTCAGTCCTGCCCTCCTTACCTTAGAAAACCAAGATGCTAAAACCATACAAATCTAAGATCATTTCATCTTCTACAGTGACAACATAAATTCTTTTGCCTGTACTTCAGATTGGAAAAAATGTGTTTGCCCATGAACCACCACCTTCAATTTAGCCGGATTGAGTAAAAAAACCTGAGAACTCTTAGCCTGGAAATGAGGGATTAATTGGTGCAATAACCATCTTTTCTTGACAGTCACCTGATAAAGTCAGGTTGCAAAAAAAAAATCACAGCCCTTGCCAAGAAATTGTTAAGACAAATATGAATTGCCCGAGGCCGATTGTCACTTTGCCCCCCTTTTCTGCGTTGACTGAAAGGGAATCGAAGCGCCCTCTGTACTTCAGTTTTCAAGCAGCAGTGCCTGAGTTATGGAAAAGTTTCCTTGAAAAGCTCGATGACAAACTGCCGGGCATCTGCCCCCTCCTTGCTCTCAGGGATGCCCAGGATTCATAAATTGTTCCTTCTTGACCTGTTTTCGAGGTCGGCCAATTTCCACAATGTATCCTCTTTCTGGGATTTTAAAGACTCAGTCAGAGTTTTCTGTGTGGCCAGCTCATCTTCAAGTAGGGAGATTCTGGTCTCTGCTTCCCCTACTCTCACTGCAAAGTCAGCAGGTCTGCTGGATTACCCATCTCCCTACTAACCCCAGTGAGGATGTCTTCACATTCGCCATTTCCCCCAGCGTCAGATACCTCCCCCCTCATTGTCTCCACCATGGATTCGGGAGCAGATGCATCCCTACCTTGAGTTGCTTCAGACATCAGCATGATAGAGGTCGTCAGGTTAGGGGAAGGTACTGCAGTTTTCATGGATGCTATTGTGCCAGTGGCTGGGTCCCGAGACTGCCTGCTCTTCGCACTTTGTATTTGAATAAAGCAGGAACCGTCTGCCACCCTCGAGTGGAGACGCTGATTTTCTTTGGTGGATTCAAACCCCCTGATGTTTCCGCTGGTGAATTCACAACGAGCCGTCGTCTTGCGGCATCCCCATTCCCTCCATCCCTATCAGGGATAGGCTTCACTGGGTTGCTCGAGCCTGACCCAGTTGGCCGTGGGACTTGTTACCCTTGATAGAAGGCTTCGCCGGCATCAGGATGATTGAACAGGTAAGCCAAGCAGGAGGGGCAGCCAATGTCGCAGACCCAGTGGAAGCTAACCTTGAAGGCAGCGGTAGCCCCCACAGCCAGAATCCGGATCGCCAAATCATTTACAGATGCCAGAGGATGAAACCATTACTGCCAGACTGCCTAATCTTGATCCTGACTTTGGAAGCAGAGGTTAGCAAGGAAGAAGTCCACTGGTCAGCTCACTCGACCGCAGTGGCGCCCCTCATCTTGCCTGTGTTATGTCTAATGTTATCTAATCCGAACATGAAGTCATCCTCCCAAATGTAAACCTAAAGCCATGAAACTGGACAGAGAAAACTCATAACATAGGCCTTCAACTTTATTAAATCAGGAAACATGTATCAGTGCAGAAGCTGGTCACATTGTTCTTATTCGTCAAAGGAGTAATAAGCATTTATATATGCAATAAGTTTGGCCTCACATTGTTTTTCATTGTCTTAAGAAAATTTACATAGTGTTAGTAAGTAAGGTAGCATTCTGTTATATTTTGAGGTAGTTGGGCTTTTTAATAGTAGGACATATTTGTTTGGCCTGGAGTAATTTTAATATTTAATGGCAGAGCAAAGACAAAACCAGGTCTCCAATACCTGGGAAGGATCAATTCATTCCATCTTCTAAGAAAGAGAGTTGGTTATCTTCAGTGTGTAACTTACTTGCCCTGGCTAGAGTGGTGGGTTCTGCCTGGCTTAGATGCATACCCTAGCCAACGAGAAACCCCATTTCTAACAGGATGAAATATTCCAATGTTTCTTTTTTGTCCCTGATCGTATTTGCAAACCATGTGCTGTGAACAAAAATAGGACAAATGAAGAATCGTCTCTGTACCCTCAAGTTCCCAATTCTGTAAGTCCACATTTTTGTGGCATTTCCTGAATTTTCCCATTTGTGTCAACAAAGTCCTTTGCAGTGTGGGTTTCTTTTGGGATTTTCTTTCACTCATTCCCTGGACCCTTGTTTATATATCTCCCAGATACTGAGGGCCATCAGTCTTGTGCACTCTCCACTGCTTCATTTTTCTTCAGCTTATCAGACCTCCAGATGACCTCCAGCCAACCTCCAGCCTCATCTCTTTTGCCCATGCTTGGATCTGCTCCTATTATACATTCGGTATATATGCACCAGCACCTATCACCTTCAAAACTATGGACCTACAACAGTCTAAGGGACTGGTGCATCAATCTGCAGCCTGCAGTGTGGATCCTGGTCTAAGGTACCTGGAGCATTCAGTGAATAGCAAGTGGGCAGGTGGTTACCATCGGACATGGCACAGCAGTGGTAGACATTAAAGTTGAGTACTAGAAGAAAGTAGATCATTATTAGGGGTGGGTGGAACTCACGGATCGTAAAAAGAAAAATCTAAAACCGAGAACCATATATTGGAAAAGTGGAAAGCACCAACTGCAGTCAATGGCAATGGAAATTGGAACCTTGGCATGAATTGAGACCAACCGCTTTAAAGCTCTAATCGGTTCCAATAAGTAGAGTGGATTGGTCCCAGTGAAAGGTTAGAACACTTCAGAAAGGGTCTTTGCAACTTTTTTGAAGGACAGCATTAACATGTCTTCTAAGTCCCAAAACCAAATTAGATTTTGTAACTTTTTGAGACAAAATCCTCCCACGATGGAGATCGGTGAAATTTCAACCGTCCCCATAGACCCAAAGACCTGATGCCTTGCCTGAAGCAGACTGGTCCCTCTGGCACTCTGGAACTTTGGAGATTTCTTGCTGAAAATGTTCTAAGTCTCAGTGAAAAATTGGACTTGGTAATGTTTTTGGAGGTATAGGGATCTTTGAGTAGGACAAAGATGAAATCCAGTCTGACATTGTGGAACTACCAGTTGGATACATTTTCTGGTGGGTCCTAATGAAATTCGTGAGCCCTTTTGAAAAGGTTTTCAACAGCTTCCAATCTTTCTGGTGCTAAAACAACCTCAGGAATACGATACTAATGTCCCCCAGGATTTCAGGAGAGGAAACCTAGAGACTCCCAGGGAGCCAGGCAGAAGCTAGCAGCCAAGTCCAGTCCAGGCCCAAACAGCACTGGTCAGGTGGGCACTACAGGGAAGAGGTTTCTTGCAGTTTGTTGTATCCATGTAGCCACACAGAAGGTAACACAAGGAGTCCACTTCTTTGTCATGAGTAAAAAAGGGATCAGGTCCAGGCCTTCAGGACTCCCATCAGAAAACAGGCAGCATGTCCAGTCCTATTCTGTTCTGCCACAGGTCCAGTAAGTGTTCTGAGGATGGTGCTTTCGGATGCCACATTTATGCCTGGCACCAGCTAACCTGGGCACTCCCTAACCAATGTGATAAAAGTTTCCAAGGGCAGTTCCATCCACGTATTCAACTGCTCCTGTTTGCATTACTCATAACAATCCCACTGCGCACCGTACACCTTAAATTGAAGTTGAAGAAACCATTGTGTTAGGTACTTAGTTGGAATGTATGGTGTGTCACCATGCCAACACTGTCACTAGGATATTAGTTTGGGACTTATGCTCTGTCGGTCGCACTGACTTATGCAAAATAAATTTGGATGGACCTACTGTCTGTGTGGCCCTTCTTGGAATTGTTTCAGAGTCAACGAGCAGGGATGGACCACGACCGACATGGCAGATGGATTGTGTGGCTCATCCAGAGGATATTTTTTGAATCAATATGAAGATCGAGTGGCTGGGGTGCTGCAGGCAGAGAAGCATTAACGCAGGGCTGAGGTCTGAAGTAGAGCAAAGCCCTTTCTGCGTGTTTGGTGGGCCCACATAGTATTCAGGTCCCCAAATAAACTGAGAATGATGATGTCATCAGTGGTTTGGGCGCACCTAGAGATGAACTGACATGGTTGCTTGGTAACCCAGTAAGCCTCAAGCTGCTAAGCAACACCATACCAGTAGTCACAAGCCTAACGCTAGGCTACTCAAAGCGAGGTTGTGTGTGTGGAGATTTGTTTATCATCAACGCATACACCAGTTTCATGGTATTTCCGGCTTCCACCATACAAGTTCCCGTAACATGCACACCATTGAGACATTTTTGTGTATTGGTGATATGCACAACATGTCACCAGCAGCTGAGTAAGCTAAGTATCTTATATCTTGTGTATTGGTAATACAGACACATTGGGAAAAGTGAGTACATATTTCTGTTCTATTGCCAGTAATCCAGTCATTCCAGTGCGTTCCTTTGCGGTGATATGCACACACTAGACATTTTTGCCCATTCTTGTGCATACATGCAAGTTTGGTGTTACGCACACCTTAATCATCATTCATGTATAATAACATAGAGTATTAAGGCTTTAATGTTTTACACATTCTAATTTAACATTGTTTAATGTGAAGTGCTAATTATTGGGAACAGCATATTTACTTACAGAAGGGATTAGTAATGTAACAGTCAGTGCTGGCACCAACACCTTTTTAGGCCACACTAGGCAACACTCCTGTTTAATGGGAGGACTAGTTGGAGGGTTTCGAAGCCTATTTGGAGGGCATTGAAGGAGAAGTATTTACACAAAAGATAAAGTTAGCTTTATTACGGCATTCTTTGGGTAAGAGAGCAGAAAGGTATTGAGGCATTTACTTGTGATGATGGTAGTACGGGAAGGTGATGCTGTTGATGAATATGCCTCAGCATTTAAAATGTTGGATTTGGCATTCAAAAAGAAAGGTAAGGTCATCATGGAGAGGAAGAAGTTCTACCTGATGAAGCAGGTTCCTGGCAAGGCAGTGGAACATTTGAGTGTTAGCCGCACCTTGTGAATACAAGACTTTCAATGATGAAAAGTTGGTGAAAAAAATCAACAGCATGAAAGTGCAGGAAAAACTGTGGACTGCTGAAAACTTACCATTGGATAAAGCATTGGAAACTGCAAAAGGAGTGGAGTTCACAAAAAGGTACATGGATCAGATGGCGTTGGAGTCTTGTGTTCATGCAGTAACTTTGGATAACCCAATAAAAAAAGGGAAGAAGAAGATGGACACTAGACAAAAATAACTCTTTTGAATGTTATTTGTGTGGGAGCAAATATCATCTAGGCATCATGTCTGGCTGTGGACAAAGTGTGTGCTAATTGTAAAAGTAGTAAAAAGTAGGGGCAATTTACCCACATATGCAAGACTAAGGTACCAAGTGTCAAACCCAAATCTAAATGTGTGCTTTCGGATGAGTGTGCATCAGAAAGCAGTTCTGAATCTGATGGTGAAGATAGTAATGAGGAGGTTATGATGATTTCTAATTCTACTGAAGGAAGGGGGGACACAAATGCAAAATGAGGTGCTGAAGTTTGATACCATGCAAGCCCAGAGACCTGTATGTCAGATTGAAATTTCTGGCATTCCGATTTCTACGATGGCTGATTCAGATTCATTTTTTACCCTCATTGGTCCAGAAGATTAGCCCAAATTCAATTAAATTCCCTTGAAGAAGTCAACTGTAAAACCAATTGCATATGGGGGTAAACCAGTGGCGGTGTTAGTAGAGTTTGATGGCACATTGACTTTCAAAACTCATAGCACTCCTGAAACAGTTTATGTAACAAAGGATGGATATTGCTTACTGGGGTGGTTGGAGCAGAGGAATCTAGGCATTATCTTAGATCCCAACTGTGCTGTTCAGGTGTTGTTGAAGGATGAGTGCAAGTCTGTGTGTGCAGTGGATGTAGAAGGTTGGAGAGTAGGCCTGGGCAAAAATTTCGTTCCGTTCGCGGAAATTGCGATATTTTGACATTTTTGCGTTCCGCGGAGAGCGCGAAAATGTCAAAAATTCCGGTTTCCGCAGCTTGGCGATAATTTGTTTCTTGCTCGCGCTGTAAAATGATACATTCTCGCGCGCGCGCGATCGCCTTACCTGAATCCCTGCGTTCGCCGACAAGTTTTCTTGATCCGGTCGCGTTCTCCATGAGATGTTGTATTGTTTTTAGCCATTTGCGCTGTCTCGCGACAGTTCGCGCCCGCAGTGACGTCATGCGTCGCGCGATCACGTCTTTCTTCTCGCGATCATGCACCGCGAGAACAACTCAAAACAAGATGGCCGCGCACGCAAGCAGCCACATGGGTAAGTTGGCGACCCGCAACCATGCAGAAAATCGCGCGAACATGCCGGAAAAAAACTTCCGCATCTTCGCGATATTTCTGCTTGTTTGCGATAATTTTAAACATTCTCGCGATAATTTGCGAAGGTTAATTCCGCAAATTCCGCCCACCCCTATTGGAGAGCATCGTTTCCTAATGTTTTTAGTAAATAATTTGGCAAGATCAAGGGTTTTTCTCACCAAATAGTGTTGAAAGAGGGTGCCCAACTTGTTGTGCACAGGCCCAAGGAGTGCCTTTCTCCATGAGGAACGAGTTGGAGTTGGTATGAGAATCCTTATCTCAGCAAAATATCATTGAGCCTATTGAAAGCTCTGACTGGTTATCCCCTGTGGTTTTGTCCAGAAAACCTAATGGTACTCTTTGGATGTGCATTGATTTGAGGGATCGTAATGACAGGATGTGGGCAGACATGCATCCCCTGCCCAACATAACAGAAATGTTGGGTTAACTGAAGGAAGCCAACTTTTTTTCCACTTTGGACATGTCATCTGCCTATCACCAGATTTCTTTGCACAAAAGTAGCCGTCATGTAATATCATTAATTATTCCGTCTGGAGCTTACAGATTTAAGAGGATGCAATTTTGTTTGGCTTCAGCCTCTGCTGTATTTCAGAGGGTGGTGGAAGCTATGTTTGCTGGCATCCCTCATGTAAAATGTTTCCAGGACAATAACTTAGTCTATGGGAAAAACCTGGAAGCTCATGACAAGACATTAGCTAAAATATTGTCTATATTAACAGAAAGGGGTGAAATCATGTAGGTTTGCTGTGGATACAGTGAACTATTTAGATTACAAAGGATCAGCTTGTGGTGTGGAACCAAATGCAGATTTAGGCACGGCTATTAAGGATTTTCCCTTCCCACAGAATAAGTATCAATTTCGGTCATTTTTTTTAATGTTGGAGTTCTATGCTAGATTAATTCCCAACTGTACTGAGAAAATGCATAAAATCAGAGGAAAATAAACAATTTGTGAGGAATACTGAGCAAAAACAAGAGTTTCAAATGGTCAAACTCGAAATCGGAAAGGCCATCCCTCTCCAGCCTTTTGACACTAAGGACCTATCAATTGAGGTTCTTGATGTTAGTCAGGATGGATTAGTTGCGGTATTGTTACAGAAAAGAGAAGGTATGGAGGAAGTAGTGGCTTTCGCCTCAACGTGGAGTGGAATCTACGTACTCTGTGATTGAGAGAGCAGATTTTGCTTGCTGGTGGGGAGTGGATCATTTCTGGGTTTACTTGTGGGATTTGGGTTTGTCATTCGTATGATGAATGTGTTTACCACCAAAGGAGCAGGCAGAGCCACTTCTCGCTTTGCCAAATGGCATGACAGGATGATGGAGTATTAATTCAAACTGGAATTTATTCCAGGTGCCATAAATAGTTTGCTGTCTATACGCGTTCCTTCTTGTGAGTGAAGGCGATGGCGGGATTGTGGAGAAGACACTATATTTGTATCTTTGGAAGCATTTTGGAGGAGGAATGGAAAGAGGCTATGTAGGAGGATAAGTCTATGCAAGAGGTGATCGAGATGCTGGGCAAAGGATAGATGCCCAAAGATTCTGGGACAAAAGTGATTTCATTTAAACATATCTTTACTGAATTCAGAATTACGGATGGTGTGTTATGAAGGACGAGTTTACTTGTGGCTCCATCAAAAATGCAAACTAAGATTTTATCTTTGCCTCATGAAGGACATGTGGGCATGAGAGCAATAAAGAGGAGGATCATAGAGGTATTCTGGTGGCCAGGGATGGATCGGAAAGCGGAGCACTTTGTGAGAGATTGTGTTGCTTGTGCGGTGAGTGATAAGTCACAAGTTACTTATCCCAGTCCAGTGGAAGCCATACCTGTTCAAGAGAAACCCTGGTATAAGTTGGGTCTGGACATTATAGGTCCTCTTTATGTTTTAAAGGAATGACATAGGTATGGATTGGTGTTGGTGGATTGGCCAGAAGTACAGTTCGTGAAGTCAGCCAACACAGAAGAAGTGTTGGAGTTGTTGCAATTCTTGTTCATCAGAGAGGGAGCCCCTGGGGAGTTGGTTCTCGACAATGGGGTTCAATTTATTTCCAAAGAGTTTCAAAGATTTGTGTGTCATTTAGGAAGTTGACACATCACAATGTTTCTGTATCATCCCTGTAGCAATGGACTTGTGGAATGCTGTAACAGAGTTATCAAGGATAACATTCAGTTATTGGTGGCAAATGGTTTAGATTGGGAGAAAGAACTCAAGGATTTATTATGGGCATTGCGCTTCACTCCTAGTGCTACCTCGAATGTGTCACGTTTTACTCTGTTGAAAGTCAGGATGGCGGCCACTAAACTGGTCAGACTATGGAGGAGTGAATTGAAAGTGTCTGAGAAAAGGTTGGAACAAATTAAGGACTGTTGTATGAAGGCACAAGAGAAATATGTGAGCAAGGAAACTGACAAAGACGACAATACATTTTTAATAAAGGTGATTGGGTCAAAGTGAGACTACCTGGAATTGTATCCAAAAGACCTTCTAAGTTCTCACAGACCATCAAAATTGTAGCGGTCAAGGATAGAGTGGTGAAAGTGGTAGAACACGGAAAGATTGTCAAAACGGAGAAGGAAAGACAGTGGGGGAAGTGAATGTATGGTGGGTGGACAGACTAGAGGTGTTTTGGTTGGCCACCATAACCAAGAACTGTCTAGTTCAGATAGATCTGCGAAAGCAAAGCAAGTACCAATGTGTTTCAAGGATTAACATTGGACTTCCTTCTTAACGATAAACCTGGTGGTTGATATTTACTTGTGTAAATGTTTTATAGAGGTATGTACAACTGTTGTAATTGGGTTAGTATAAATTCTCCTATTCTACCCAAATAAGTAATTATCACTATATAATTTGTGTTTTATTATAAGGGGAAAGATGTGTTAGGTTCTTAGTTGAAATGTATGGCGTGTGCCACCATGCCATCACTGTCAGTGGGATATTAGAATGCTGTTGGCTTTGTGTCAGCTGCTGGCTGCTGTTTACTCTGTTGGTCAGCCTGGGTATTGAGCAGTCCCCTCCTCTGTGGTCACTCAAAATCAGTTCTGAGGGTAACTTTCCTCCCACTGGGTTTGATGCCCACCTGACTAAGAGGACACAGGCTGGGATTTTGCAGTTGTCACTGAACATTTGCTTGTGACAGGGTTTTATATTTAATGAAGTCCCTGGGTCCATCCAAATTGATCTTCCCGTAAGGGGTAGAAAACACTTTTCCACACCCAGGCCAACGTCCCTACTCTGAGAGCAGTTTGTACACCACTTTCATACCTTATTTAGGCCAAGTACTTGCTGGGCAGTGTCATGAAAGCAAATGCAAATCAGCCTTAAGCAAGGTAAAGGTAACTTTAAAAAAGCTACATTTCCCATATACTAAATATAAATCTGACTTCACCATTTAATTGGATTTTTAGTAAGTATATAAATAAGTGTTTCAATGGAGTCAGTAGCTGGTATAAGGCAAAAGTTGTAGGTTGAAGTATAAACTTTGACCTTTCCTATGGGCCAGTTGAACCCTACTGCATAATGTGCCAGTTACAGCCTGACCTGTGACAATGTCATTTTGGGGGAAAATGCCATTTCAAATGTCACACATTTCCAGTCTTAAATATTATGTATCCCACATTGCAGGCAGAAATGTTTGCTTAGCGTGACATATTTAAAATTTTAACTCAGGTGTTCCTACCTGTCAAAAGTATGATTTGGCCTGGTCTGTGCAGTAGGGTTTAAGCGTCACAGGGTACGCCTGAAGCCATGTTTTACTTTTCACACCCGTGGATTGCACAAGAAGTGCTGCAGTCTATAGGTAACTTTCTATGCAATAGATGTCTTCGCTTTACCTTAAACTATGGCCTCACAAGAAAGTATAATGTGCCAATCAAGGATTAGACAATCTCTAAATATTTTAGGAAAACACACGCCCTTTTATCCTGGTTAATATGCAAATCAGTGCAAGGAGTTCTATGCCCAGCACAATTAGGGTCCAGACAATGTGAAAAATCTGGGGTGACGATGCAGAAAGGTGGATTCTCCACAAGTGCCTTAGCTCCAGGCCATGAGAAATATCTACTCAAAATTATGGGGCAGATTTACATGCCCCTTGCGACACATTTACGCCGCCGTTGCGTCACTTTTGTGGCGCAGCGGTGGCGTGAACCAGGCGCCACATTGCAACTTATTTACAACGTGACGCATCTAGGCAGCTGCGTCACGTTGTAAAGCCCTGCGCCACATGAAACCTGCGTCAGGGTTCATGTGGGCGTTCATTCGCAGGGTGGGCGTTCACTCGCAGGAAAGGCCCGTAAAACTGATGCAGTGAAACATCAAGATTTCACTGAGTCAGTTTAACAATGCTGCTGCGTCAAATCCTTACGCCTGCTTGAAGCAGGCGTAAGGAGTGATGCACCACATTAAGTATGGCCGGCCCCTGTGCATTGCAGGAGTTGCGTAGCGCTTGTGACGCGACTCCAGCAATGCGCCGCCCGTACACCACAAGATGCGTCACGCATCTGCCCCTCCTTGCACCATTGGGTGCCGCATTGTAAATGCGACGCATCCGTGGTGGCGCAAGGGGGGGATTGCGTGACACATCTGTTCTGGCGCATCCCTGCTGCTTTGCAGAGATGCGCCAGAATTTGTAAATCTGCCCCTATATTTTTAAGGAGGAAGTGTGTTACAGGCCATTATATGCCGCGCTTGTGAAAAGTTTTCCTTTAAAAAGAACCAGGATCTCATGACCATAAGTTCTCATTAAAATGAGAAGGGAGTTGGGAGGAATGGGTGGCCTAGCGCTCACAGAAGTAAGGCCGCAATGATGATTCACAGTGTTGCTGAAATTGATCAGAGTGTAAAATCTGTGCTTATCAACTTTCCTCGGTAAAAAGAGCAGGGATGAAAAAGTTACTGTTAATTTCCTTTTTATATCAAACCAGGACATGCCAAGCACTGGAAAATTAAATGCTGGGTTACCACATGCTTCGGAGCTGCCCTGTATCCCTGGTGTGGGATGTCGATTCGCACATGTGAAAAACATCAATGTGATAGACATGGACCCGCTCAAAAAGCAAAAGTGTTGAACCTGGCTTTTTTTGTGGGGTCGAGCCCAGATTTTAGAAGTCTGTTGATGAACCAGTTTTGGTTGACATCAGGACTCTGTGGACCTTTTCCCTGCTAAACAGTGGTGAAGTGCTTGTGCTCTCCCACCAAAACATGGCAAGATTGGCATAAATCTGATTATTACATTTAGTTTACTTGTAAGTTCCTAGCATATGGCTCTACATGTACCCAGGGACTGTACATTAAATGCTCCTAGTAGGCAGCAACACTCCTTGTCCAACCCACTAAAGAAGCTTTTTTGGGTCTACTACTGCAAGTTGTAGCACAATTTTAAGCTGCCATTTCAACCTGAAAGAAAGAACCTTTTGCCAGACCTAAACATTTCTTTGTGCCACTAATAACCCACCCCTAAGGTAGGCCCAAACCAACCCTAGGGCAGGCTGCATGGTATTTAAAAAGTAGAACATGTCTGTTTAAGTTTTACATGTCTTTGAAGTTAAAAACCCCTAAAGTAATTTGTCACTGTGGTAAAGTTCATCTTCATCATATGCTAACACTGGCATACCTTATTACATTTAATAAGTGCTAACGTTGGTTTGAGAGCAAATAGAGAAAGTAAGTTTACACTTGAATTTAAAATCATCTTTAATGGTAAAGTCTGGACAATTCCACATTTAAAAAGTTGGCATTTTCCTGCCCAAAATTTCTGAAGCCTTTCTACGAGTGTCAAGCTACCTGAGCCAGTTAAAGGTCCCCCATTAAGAATGTGTATTGGTCGAACAATTGGACCTGGGTGTAGCTGGGAGTGGGTCTTCTTGGTAAGTTGACTTAGGAAGAGCTGTACCCTGCCGTAATTAAATTTCAAAGGACCTTGCCCACAGGACACAAAATGGAACCTTACACCAGGCCTGTCCTGCCTTTTGATACCATAGACAGTTTGGTGCCAGGAAAAGGGGAAGGAGAAGAATTGGCCAGAATCAGTTTTGGGAGTAGTTTGAAGAATTCCTCCATACAAAGGTTGGCATCTGTTATACAAAAAGGGACTCTCAGAACTACTCATCAGAGCATTCCTGAACTTGTGGATGATTCAGCAGAAGGACTGTCCTGCTGACAGAAGGACTGTCCTGCTGCTGGAAGGACTGTATTGCTGTCTGAAGAAGGAAGATTGGAAGTACTGGCCTTGATCCTAGGCTGCCCAGAGTGATTGCAAGGGATGGTTGCCTTATCTCCTAAGTGAGCTAAAGGGAAACAACAAGCTTCCAGATGTAACTGAACCTGCCTGAGCTAAAATGCTGGCCTCTGCTGGAGTGATTTCTAACCCCATAGGTACTTGACCTTTGGTTGGCATCAGTAAGAGCTCCTCTTGAAGAAAAAGGTGACAATCCTAAAGTTTGGGCTCTTTGCCACTGTGAACCAGCATGTTCATGCCCAAGACTGTGCCACCCATAACGATCGCCAACATGAAGCATAAGCAAGACCTGCTGTTCGTGCCAACATCAACTGTCTGTGATGACCGACAACACAAGACCTGCACTTTGTACCAGCTGCAAACGTCTGTGACGATCCACCAATGCGGAGCTCCAGCAACAACTGGCTTTTTGCACTACAACATCGATATCCGCGATGCTCAACTTGCTCTTCAGAACAAAAGCCTTCTCCTCGGGGCCTCCTCCAACACAAATTGAATTGTTTGCACTGGACTTAAAAAGATAACTCTTTGGTGGGGCTCACCTGATCCCTGTCTACGGCTTCCTGAAGCTATTTTCACTTACATTTTTAAAAATCAATATTTCCGGTTCTAGTGATTGGATTACATGTATTAAAAAATCATTTAGCGAGTCCTTAATAGCGATTTTTTGTGAATCGCTATTAAGGACTCGCAAAATGTAATGAATGTAGGAATCACAATATTAATTGTGATTCCTACATATTCCTTATTTGCGACTCGCAAATTGCAAATTGCCATTAAGGAATACCTTAATAGAGGCCCATAGGAATGAATGGGAATGGGAAGACATTCGCAATTTGCGAGAACCCATTAGGTAATCGCAAATTGCGAATGTAATTTCAAGGGTGCAAGGGTGTCCCAAGGACACCCTGTTGCACCCCTGAAATATGTATGTGTGCACATGTGGCGCACATACATGCCCTAAGGGCATGGTTGTGCACCACATGCCACTTTGTAAAATGCAAAAAAGTGCATTTTTCAAAGAGATCGCAAATTACCACCAACTTGAAGTTGGTAGTAATTTGCGATTTCTTAGGGCAAAATCGCACAACTTAGGTGCTTCTTGCATTGTAATTAAGGAATTGCAATTTTGCGATTCCTTAAATGCAATCGCAATTTTGCGATTCATTAAATGCAATCGCAAAATAGGGAATCGCAAATTTTGCGATTCCCTATTTTGCGAGGGCCTTCAGGAATGATACATCCCTAAAGGCTTTTCCCTGTTCGCAAACAGGCTGATTCTGAGAATCGGCCCGTTTGCGAACAGGAAAAATGCTTCATACATATGCCACTTAGTTTTTTTTGGTGTCATTTTATTTATTAATCTTTACTATATTGTTTTGAAATTGTTTGTGATTTGTCTTGTGTTGTGTTTTTACTTTAGTACTGTTTGAGTAATGCATAAATACTTGACACATTGCCTCTAAGTTAAGCCTGGCTACTTTGCGCCAAGCTACCAGAGGGTAAAGCACAGGTTAATTTGATGACTGTTCATCCTGACAAGGATTGAAGTTGTTGCCTGAGTGGGGCATCTACCCGGATCAACTAATAGCCAAATCTCTAAAATTAAGCCTAAACTAACACATAAAATCCCATACTTGTTTCAAAACGTTTGGACTTCGTCAGCAAGATGCAGCTTGAATCCTTTAGCATAGCAAGTACAAGATCCATGTCTTAGCATCCCTATTGCACTTTAAGGTATTGTACTGAGGATAACACAAATATTATGGGTGTAATGTTTAATAATGTCAGTCACTGGCGCTTAGTGCAATGGTAAGCCCAGACATGAATCCAATGCTTACTTGGTCACTAGATCAAACTGCACATCAGTACTAAGTGAAGCTCAGTAAGACTTTAACTAGTCTTGGGCCACTTGTGCTTCTGTACAAGAGGTACCTGTCTGACATTTTGAGTCTGAGCTGTTCCAGTTTGTGCTGGAAATTTGCCTCAACTGCAAAAGTCAAAAAAGTTTAAAATGCCCAGAACATTATTATACAAAGGTGAACTAGATCCCGCAGATCACTCTAAAATAAATAATCTGTCCTAATGTCTTTTGTAGTGGTTGGTGAGAAAGTTGACATTTAGCCTAGCTCTGTGGGAACCAATTACAACTCCTTCCGTCTCTAAAGTCAAATTGTTCCAGAATCAGCATAACAAATGTTTCTCAGTGGGACATCTCCATCACTTTTTTGTGAAATGATAAATTGCCTATGTCCGTATTTGTCTGGAACAGGGGGACTCCCACTAAGGGCCTTATTCTGAGGCAGTCAGGAAGGCCTCCTAACGAGATTTCCTCCATCCAAATCGAATCGGGAACTTATCTTTCCGACCCACTCGGAAAGGTTTCCAATGGACCGAGTATGATGCGAGTTAGGCTTTAGGAATATTTCAATCTGAACCCGTTGGCTTTTGGTATGAC
The DNA here is from genome assembly GCF_964204655.1 of Triturus cristatus. Lineage (NCBI taxonomy): Eukaryota > Metazoa > Chordata > Amphibia > Caudata > Salamandridae > Triturus > Triturus cristatus. The sequence goes on from NC_140581.1 coordinate 401,229,995, forward strand.
CAAGCCGTGTGGAGCAGAATCGTACATCTCTTTGCGTCACGTTTCCCAACGACATAGTATGATGCTGGATTTGGACAGCCTTTCTGAATAGTGCCGTGTGACTCCAATCGGCAGTTGGAATCAGACTTTGGGGGCTTGTAGTGGGCCCCCCGGCACCCAGACACTTCCCAATTGGGCCTGTGTGGGTACTCATGGGTCCCCCCTTCCCAGCTGTGCACAGTGTATCAGGCACCAGGGGGTGCCCACCACAGGCTTCCCAATTTTCCCCAGCCACCCCTTTCTTCAATGGGAGCCTATGCACTCGGTCAGAACAAAGGGTCCCATTGAAGTCACTGGGAGTCCAACCAAATCGGATCTGGAAGCATCCAGATGCATTGTACTCGATTAATTGGACTCTTCCGATCCGATTCGGTGGGAAACGATGCCCAAACTCATTTGGTCTTGAAGCTTTCCAAACCGCATCAGAATCAGGCACTAAGTCAGAAAATAGGAGTGGATGAAGGTGCAGCAGGTGTACAATGCCAACAGACCTGGAATGTGTGCAGTTTCTATGAACTCCTCCAGAGGAGATGTCTTTGGTGTGACTTGTGCCAGCTGGGCTGCAAGTTTCGTTGGCTCATGCATAATCACATCTTCATCCTCTTGTTTGGGGACAGTTGAAATAAGCAAGACTTTTCTCTCACAAACAGTACTCAGCTTCGTAAAAAGCAATTGGGTATTGCTTACACCTGCAAGGGCTAGAATGTGCAATGGTATGTGAACAATGTCATATTCACCAGGTAAAAGGCAGCGTGGAGATGAACATTTTATTTGCAGTTTTTTGTAGCTCTAACAAGACTTAAAATGGCAGAAGAATGCTTCATAAAAGAGCATGGTTATAAAAACATACATATTCACAGGCATCCAATTACTGATACACAGTAGGGTTTATAGTGTGACATCTTGATAAAAGGCTTCTAAAATAGAGACATACATTATTAGACTTGATATAAGGGGAGCAACCGTCTACCACACTGTCTGTGGTGCTGTCCTTAAAGTTCGTCACAAAATGTTTGTTGCTGGTTATTCAATTTAGTTTGATTACATTATGAATATACAGACCAGTCATGTATGGTATGTGAATTTTGTCCTTCATTATTCTTGCCGACATACATTTCGCGGGCTGCACTATAGTGCCTAATTAAACAGTGCTGCAGTTATAGGTGTAGAGAGGCTTTGAGACAAGCTGGAAGGGGAACAGGGGTTTGGGAAGGCACCCCTCCTAAAATATATTTTTAAAAGCAGCAATCACTTTCAGGCAAACGTGCGTTGAGAGTGAGTCAGTGTTTGCCCCACAGTGCAATGTCTGCAAGTCATCATCTACCCCCTCAGTGTTGTAGACTTTTGTTGAAAGAGTGGGAATGTATGCTCTTTCTAAATGCACACATATGAAGGGTTCTTCCTGATGTTGGTTGGGATGGAGGGCTGGGAGACACTACCTAAAAAGCTTGTTTTAGAGTTTTCAATTGTTAGGGTTTGCAGATGGAGGGAATCCTTGATTTGCAGGAAGTGGAAGCCTCTAGAGATGGTCAATTTCTCAGGAAGGTAATTTGGAGAGATATCACACATTGATGTGTGCCATGCAAGCCAGTTATATGTACCCTGTCTCCAAGAAGAACCATTGAAAGGTGATCAAAATTCAAGCTATGTGATCATACATTGAGCCCAACTTTAAGAAGGGCAAGATGAACTTTGGAATGTATGACTGCAGGAAGTTAGCATAATTGAGTATTCTAAGGACCAGCTATTGAACCATAGTCTTGAAGTCTTCAGCTGGAATAGTGACTTGTTGAGAGATTGTAGGACTCTAGTTTGGTAAAGGGCTCTTTTAGCAAGGGTATTGATGTGACCATGGTGATTCGTGTTTCTGCTGATGACAAACCCTAGGGACTTTGCACTGTTGAAAATGGAAGGGTTCCAATTTAGTCTGTTTGGTACTTCCAGCCAGGATTGCAGTATAATGGGGAAATTAGGGGGAAGGAAGATTAGAAATAACTCAGTTTTCAATGGGTCCAGTTTGACATGGGTTAATGACTTTCAGGATGGAGATCCATTAGTACCTCCATATGCTCAATATCTCACGATGATATGAGTCGTATACAGCTGTGTGTCATAAGCATAAAAATGTAAAGAGATTAGATTGTTTCCAGATAGAACTGAGGGGTTCCATATATAGATTGAAAAGTTTTGGAGATACACTAGATCCTTGATTTATTTGCTGGGAGTGGTCATCTAGATAAGACTTAAACCATCTTCAGATAGTGCTGCTAATCCCCATACATTCTCCCTTTAGTAACACAACTCTGATGTACCTTTGGTAGGAAAGGTAGGTTTAAGATTGAGTGGAAGTGGTTTATGGCATCCAGGCCCACAGATGCTTTGAGGAATGGTGTGATCTTCTGGGAGTATGTCTTGTGAAAGAGAGGAGTTTATCTTGTTGGTCAAGTGAGGAGGGTAGGTCAGTGATATCTTGAGGAGCTGGGCTGGAATAGAGTCTGTGAAATGAGAGGATGGACTGCACTTTACAATTATGTTAATCAATTCCGATTGATATATCTCACTAGATGATGATTAAATTACTGATGTTTTGCAGCAAGTAGTACATCAGATTGAGTTATTGTGAGGGCAATTTCTATCATTTTAATATATGGTCAAGGAACCTGGAGAACATCTAATTCCTCTCTTTGGGGCATATTTTCAACGGCCAGCAATAATTATCGCTGGCCGTGCTTAGCGATAATAATATTATCGCAGGTTATCTCTGGAATTTATCGCCCTTGTAGCACGTTGTTAACAACGCGTTTCTCCAGGGCGATAAAAATTCCAGAGATAGCGAGGTTATCACCCTTTTGCAGGGAACATCGCTGGTTTTCCAGCGATGTTCCCTGCAAAACGGCGATAACCTTGCTGTTACGACCCACAGGGTCGTATCAGCATAATCCACCCCCTATGTTAGGGATGGCTAAGTCAGGATTTTAGCAGACGTTAGATTTTGGCAAAAATTGACGTTTTCGCCAAAATCTAGCATCTGCTAAAATCATGTGGGCTGCTTTGTAAATATCGCGATGTAAACATCAGCAATATTTGCAAGGTAGTCCATCCGAGGTACGCCCAGTAATGCTCACTTTGCATCTCATTGGAGATGCAAAGGGAGGCGTTGGGAAAAAGGGTTCTAACATGCTGTTATGCATGTTAGCACCCTCTTGTAAATAGGGCGCTGGTTTTAGCTCCGCTTTTTTGGCTTACATAGCCAAAAAAGCGGAGATAAACCCCTTGTAAATATGCCCCTTTGTTCTTAAAAAAATCCAGACAAATCTGAGAATTTGTCGTTTTTTAACCATCGCAAAAAATGTAACAGGGTGAGGGTATTGAGCACAGTTGTAATAAGATTTGAAGAAGGATGCCCTCCTCTCAAAAAGCAGCTTTTTTTCCTCTTTTTGCACCGTTTGCTTATTTGTGTTAAGGAATTTTTGTTTGTTGATGAGTGGCTTTGATGACTCTTATCTACTGTCCTAACAATTGTTCTCTACTGAGGCAAGTATTTTAAGAATCATTACATAGACGCATCGTTCAGAGTTTTAATTGAGAAATCACATTGGTAACCTTCAAATGGGTAGTGCATTAATGATCCAAAATTATATTTTTCTCTTTTCGGTTGGGTGTTCCTTAGTTTCGAGTAGATATTGGACTTCGGACTGACAGTCTTTGAATTATCTGTCGCAGATATTTGATTTTTTTGGGGGGGGGCGGGAGGGTTGACACTTAATGGAAGTTTTGGTTGACTTGAGATGGAATGGATGAAAGATATTGTCCATGAAATATTAGGTTGGAGATGATCAGCAGTCACTTTGAGAACCAGTGCACTTCTGGTGCCCTGGTTGACCAGGAGGGCCTTACATGCTGCTGGTGGATAACAACAACAGCCTGTAGCCCTTTCAGATGAAGACACTCATACAAATGCAAAGGATTCATTCCCCACCTCCCATTGCTGGTTTCCATCCAAGTGACAATCAGATGAAACAGTTTACATATAAGTGATTGTAGTCACAGGATGACGTGGCAAGGTGTTGTTTACGGTGGGGAGAATGTATTTTACTAAAGGTCCTTGCGCTCTCTTCATCTAATACATTACATATTAAGCTGCAGCCTTTCATACCCACTAGTTAATTTGCTATTGTGGTAAGGAGTGTGAAAACAGGCCATAATTCATTTTTTGTACTGAATTACTTCTACTAGCGGGATGCCTTGAGAATTTGAATATATGAATAGAATTTGCATGATTTATACTTAAGCTCATTGTAAAAATGTTATTAAAAGAGCACATCCCGGTGCTTCCCTGTGAAACATGAATAGTTTAACTGTGCCATAAATGTGATCGTCCATCAAAATTGTTCAGTGGCTTATGACTCCTTAAAATAAGAGCCGCCAACTAGCAAATGCACTTTAACGAATAGAAGTAACTTGTTCCTTGCAGTTCTTTATTCACTGAAGATGATAGGCATCCAACGTGTTTTTATTCCTCTTAAGTGTGTCTCACATACAGTTTCCAAGAAATCAACAGGCTTGTAATAACGCATCGAAAGGTGTAATTTTCTAATGCATTTTCCTGTAGTAGAAGGTATAGAGGGTAAGCTGTGCAGTTCAGTAAGCACCTCCATCCACGAGGCTGTCTCGGTACCTGTAATTTTGCCTGCGTGTAAGTGTTTATCTTTTGTGTACCTTTTTTCTGTATGATCACTTAAAATATACAACTTCTCTCTAGAAAGCTGAAAATTACAAGCTGTGCTTTGAACGGAAACGGGCAAGAAAGATAATTATTTTTATTTAAACTAAGGAAAATGTCGAGAAATGTGTGCTCGGTTTAATGATATTCCTACAGTAAATGGAAGACCTGGCTCACCAGCAGCGTAGCCTCGCTCCGCACCGCCACCAGGACTGCACGCCATATGCAAGACAGCGGGAGCTGATCTGGAAAGAAACGATAAGCTAAGAGCACATGTGCACGTAGCACAGTCATGAAACATGGGAGGTGCAGACATGTAACTGATTCACTATCGGAATATATGCAATTTGAAATGTATGGAAATACAGGCGGGCAAACTGCCACTACTGTGGAAATTCTGCACTTGTATAATTAATCGGTGGGAGTAAAAATATCACAGGAGATCGTCCCTGAAATGCACATTCAATATTCAAAACCAGAAGGGGCAAACCATTTACGAAAGAGAGTCTGGGGGAGGGCTATGAAATATCCATACACCCCAAGGGTGAATAAATGAGACAGATGTTTGCTCATTTACAAGCCCACAACATTAATACTGAAATCATCCCATGCAGGATGAACAAGTTCACCCCCCAGGCTTTGAGCACCTCCCACATCACAACGAGACCCAACATTAACACGGAAGAACTCCTGCCAAGCAGGAACAAGGTCCATTTTTGAGGTAAACGTTACAATTGCTGCTCCTGAGACAAAAAGTCAGGTGTTTGCGCTGCACTATGGAACAGCTCGATAATTAGAAGAGAACACGGCAGCCGGGTTTGTCCTTTCTGGACGTCCACAATTGTATCTATCAAGCACCACGATTGTAAGCCACTGACAACGGCGTGTCACTGCACCTCCTTTGTGGAGGACACAACTGACCCTAAAAGTTGTACTGTTGCACAGATGCATGCTGCCTCCGTACTGTGCATTCTGAAACTCTGACGAAGTAGGGAGCACCACACTGAAATCACGTTAACTGACTTCACGCATAGAGATTGATGAAATAAAAGACATGTACGCTTTTGCATTTCCTCCAACACACCCAGAAGATACAACAGCACCTCCAGCCCTTGCCACTATTGTTCCAATATGTCAGATGCTGAGTATTGTGCCCCAGCTATGATTATCAGGAACAGAAGGAAGAGCAGACAAGACGCAGATAAAGGATCTGATAAGTTGTTGAGTAAATGTTGAGCTCAAGTCAACCACATTTTATCCATGATTAGTCAAGGATTAGGACAGAGATTTATATTCACCATCAGCCCAAGCCCATGTAACATCTGCCAGTGTCAAGATACTTGTTGCATTCGGGTGCCTCCCCCAGCTCAAAGTTTGTTTCCCCTATCCCTCTCGCTTATTTTTGATTAAATATCCCCTCCACCCCATTCATTCATTGCTCCTCACGCTTCTCCTTGGTAGGCGCACCATTTCAGCACAGTCACAAGTTTACTGCCTTTAGTGAATGTGGCATTGCGTCAATGCACTGGAAGGCCCATGCTCCACCCATGGAACCCTACCACAGCGAAGTCGCCACGGTGGCGCTGATCACCCCTTGCCACGGCTTAGCGAATGTCAGTTAGGATGCATTGCAAAGTATACCGAGCCCCCAATTTGGTACATTATTGGTTGCTTCGAATAATCAAAAATATATTCCGAAAATGAACTATTTAATTTCTCCGCATTATGTTACGGTGTTATGTAATTGAACACCACTTCATTATATAAAAGAGAAGGTATCAAGGCCTTAAGAGTACCACTGTGCAGTAGAACTTATCAGATCCTAATAATGCTCAGAACAGTTTCCACAAATACATTTGGCACAATGGTAGCCTCTAGACAGAAACTCAAATATGTCCCCCCTTAGTACTGCTCTGTTTCTTGTATGCTGTTATTTGTTTTATAATTATGTTAAAATTATATTTGCTCAAAGGGTTTGGAAAATCATCAACAAGAAAGCCATTCTTTTGATCAATAACTTTCTACTTCGTCGGCTTAGCGAAAGCTGCAGATAACATTTGATCATTGCTCTCCCGAGCGTCACTTTAGAGCTTTTGGAAAAACGAACAGATGGAGGCCTCAGAACAGCCTTTGTAGAACTTCTATATTACAGAAGAGTTATGGATCACAGAGCCTGCGTGCAGCCATCTTGAAAATCAGAATCCTGCTTTTGTGCCCATGAATTCCAATCTGTTCTAAACATTCTCGCAGTGTGAATATGCTTTTATCGCAAGAGTATTTCTTTCTTTCGTATTTCTTTCTTTCTTATTTTTAGCACAGCACCCAACTTTCCGAATATTGTACTGCAACAAAAAGGCTCCGAAGGTGTTTTTTTCAAACAATTGTAATGCTCTTATACTGTCTGAAATCAGTTTGTATCAGTGTAGCAGTACCATGCTGTGCAGGTTATACACAAAGATTACATGCACTTCTGAGTAAGTTACATGTGCACCTAACTCTTGCACTTTTGAGTTACATTACTACTTCAGACTATCCACAAAATCCAAGTGTAAAGTTACTCAAAAGTTTAGACTTACACATCTCAACCCCCTGAAAAATTGGGTAGAGACAAATTAACGGGTGTACGTTACTACTGCCAACAGGAAACTGTAGAAAATCCAGCACCACAAATGGAAAAACGCTGAAACATCAACAGCCTCACATAGAAAATAAGGAGGGTAGGCACTTAAACAAAACTCAATAGAAAGTAATCGTAAATTAAATTATATTATATTATTTAAAACAGTTACAAATGTAAATAAATATTGAGAAAAATATCCCCAAATAATGTATATTTATTCATTATTAATAACATTTTAACAGGCTTTTTTATTGTAAAAAATTAAATTAAATTAATTTAATGAATTCTGTGCAATAGATGCAATAGTGAGTACTGAAGATTAACTCTATTTTTTTAATTTAGGTACTATTTGGAATTTAAACTTCAGCAAAAAAAGTCATTTAATATATTTGAATTAGTTAAAAATGTAATTCAAAATTAAGTGAACAGTGCTGTACCATTTTCTTTTGTTCTACATTCATAACACAAATATAACATTTATTTACAATACATTTGACATGAAAAATATTTTTACTTGGGGCATGGCCTGATGGGCCAAGATGGTGGATGCTCTGCCCTAGAGTCCTGTTCCCCATGCGGGTTTGTGGCTCATATCTGTTGCTGACATGGCTAACCTGCTACTTTTCTGGGTCCCCAGTCTCTCTCACTGCTTTGGGATCTCCTGGGGTGGAGGATTAATGGGTTTTCATTCCAGAAGCAAACCCTTGAGGAGGCTCCAGAGGACTGGCAAGGAGTTGCTGGGATGGGAGATGTGGCCTTCTAAAGCCACTAATGGGAGGAGGAGAAGCATCTGGAGCCCAGTGTCTGAAGCTCGACCATGAGGAATGCTTGTTACTGAGACCAGTGAGACGGTTGCCCCTAGTGCTCAACCCTCCATGAGGGATTGGAGTTCATGTGAGTCTGGCTGTGCCCACCAGACCGCCCGTGCATGGAGGCCTGCAGCTGAGGAACACCTGTGAAACAGCCTAGAAAAGGCGTATTCTCTTTCTCCTCTATGCTCTTTTGGGCTGAGCCCCTGTACATCTGATGATGTCCGCTTGGCGGGCTCGACTGATGGCACCTGCTTTCCTCCTCTTTCCCCTCAGCATAGCTCTTGCGACCCAGCCGGTCTGGCGCTTTAGAGCTGGGAGGCAGCATGGTGAGTGGAGGCGGGTCCCCCAGGAGTTTGTGAGAGTGGCTCCAAATCCATTGTTTGCATATAGTGTGACCCGGGGAGACTACCTGAGAAAGTACAATCTACCACTGTGTAGACTGGTTCAGGTGGAGCCTTGAGGACCGTATGTAATCCTGACTAAGGTGCCTTGTGGGCCCTAGATGTTCTCACTAACTTCTCCCCCCCTGAGGTTGGACCTGATTATGCAGACAATGTTTCTTCTCCTCAGGACAGAGCACCAGATGTCTCACAAGGGGTGAAAACTAGTGAATGATTTACTGCAGTACCAATTAGTGATGGAGAGTTTCAACCCTGAAGGTTTTTTAAAATGCTAGATTGCTACATGAAAAATGTCTCTGATCAACTTTCCACCTGCTTTGTTGTCGAGCAAGCACATAGATCCCTGGCTCAAAGACCCCCATCAGGTCCCTTACACCTTATTGTCAAACTACTGAACCATAGTGACTGGGATGTGGTCTTTAGCAAGGTGCATAAAACAGGGAAGCTCTCCTTTCAAGTAAGTTCATCCTTTTTTTCCAGATTATAATCGCCAGGAAGTCATTTGATAAAGTCAAGCAGAAAGTCAGGTCACCTAAGCTCCAATAATGCTGATGTACCCAGTGAATTTTAAGGTGATTCAAGATTCTAAAGTCATCTTTTTAGACACTCCAGGTGGTGCATAGGAATGGGTAATTGAGCAGAGTCCTTTTCAGAGCAATCCAACCCTGATCAGGGATGTGGGATATGGAATGAGTCCTAAAAGACAGAAAATCATGTAGGTGCTCAAGAGCACGGATATCATCAGACTCCGAAGATGCTCCTGTCGACTCTTTCCTATGCCCGGAAAATGATTAGTCCCACAATGCTTCCTCTCCTAAGGACATCACATCGGAGGCACCACAAGGGGCACAAATTACTGAATGATTGTCCATTGTTCCTCATTTGTCAGCACCACTATATCTTTGTTTGAGGCACTTGTAGGGGTTACATTGGGAGACTCTAGTAGGACTCTCATCTAAGTTGTGTTTTATTGGACAGGTTACAAATGCTTCTGGGGTTGAAGTTTAGGGCGGTGGTGGTTGGGGGAAGAAATTGCTCTTGGTTTTTTAGTCCCCCCCCCCGGGCAACCAGTTTGTTGGTTGCTTGATTCATTTTTATCTTTTGTCATAAGAAGGCACTTGTTCTTTCCACACACTTTGATCCGTCTGCTGGAACCCTCTGAGAAACTACAATTTTGAGGGGTGCCTTCAATGATAGTTTGAGCCCTGAGGTGTAATCAACTGAACTAGAGGTATGACATGTAGACACTGATGAGGGCTATAGGACTGGGTCAATTGCCTAAACCTGTGCTATGCTTAGAGGGTGTGGAATCCAAATTCTTCTGCAAATTCTCATTTGTCAGCTGTACAAAAGACAACAACTTGTATTGACTTGATATTGCTCTCCCGTAGATTTTTCCCATACAACTGGCCGCCTTATTCTACCCCAAGTTATTTCTGACCACACTCTGGTAATATCGCATTTTGGATATCAGTGGAAAGGTCACTATCCATCTTGGCGGCTCAATTACTGACATTTGGTAGACAAACAATTTAGGTAATTTCTGACTCAAAAACAGAAGTCTTCCTTTGACATAAATGAAGAAACAGTGGCCTCTCCTGGTACACTTTTGATGACTGGTAAGGCTACTCTCTGGGGAATGACTAGATCATACATGCCAGGTAAAAGGGAGAGAGAGACATTGACAGATAGCCGCATTGGAAACTAGTATTATGTACTAGAAGTGCAATGTACAGGGTCAACAGACAGCAGATAGAAGACCATCTAGCCCCTGGGAGGGTGTCCCTATGGCAACTGTCACTTGAGAAGGCTCACCAATGCTGTCAGGCCTTGACAAGAAGAATCTGCTAATAGGGTCAGAAGTCCGGAAAGTTGCTTTATTTGTTGCATCCGGGGATATAGCCTCATGCCTGTTTGCCTACCTCACGGATGACCAAGGTGAGAAACTCATTTATACACTGCATATGGCAGCAGCCTTGGCAAAATATTATCAATCTTTGTTTGAGACACGTGACCACCCCATATGAGAGGCTTCCTCTACAATCATTAACAACTTGTTGTGCAGAGATTGTACCTTAGTGACACAGTAGAGCTTGAACAACCTCTCACAAAGTGGGAAATTGAAGGATATGAATTCTGGTAAAACCCCGGGGGCCCAGACAGCCTCCCTACCTAATATTTTTACTGCTTCAATCACTTTTACTTCCAACCCATATCTGTTTGATCTAGTCACATGCAAGCAGCTCCTTGTCAACAGCAAGTGTCAATATTGCTAAAGTGTCACCTAACTTGAGCCCTGATCTGTGTATTTTTTTATATTTATAACTGTAATTGGTAATATTTGCTGACGTGAGCTACAAGGAATATATAAAGGACAACATTAAGCACAGAGGTAATCACAATGGAAATCAACAGGTAGGTTTCAATATCTTAGTGTTCACTATCCCTGCTCAAACTTAAGTGTACCACTTTGCCAGAAAGAGTTTGATCGATGGAAGGTCAGCTCCATTTATTAATACCAATTCTCAGATACATTTATTGGAGCTCTGGCTGCTCATAAAGTTGTAGGTGGCTGAAACGTTGTGCAGTATTGAGATTGAAAGTTGAATATTTATTGCCCTTTATTTGGGACTTTCAATATATCTTCATTCTCTTTTTTTAAATTGGGCATATAAGAGACGAGTGATTATATAATAATAGTTTTCAAGTTCATGAATCCAGTCCAACATCAACTTTTCTTTTAGGGACTTACAAGTTCTTTTTCTATTATTTTTTAGCAATAAGTCAATCTAGTTTTCCATACAAACCCCAAGTTTGTGATAACCTTTTCAGGATAAATATGGTTTTGCTAAATAAAATATTTGTTTTTATGTTCAAGGTTCATTGCAAGATTGATGGGTACTCTATTAATTTTAACTTCTGGGCTATTATCAAGCTAATAATAATCAGTCACCAAGTATTTAGTTCAACTGGCCTTAGTAGTGATGGAGCGCAAAAACTCGGTAACGGGGAAAGCAGAAATCCTCTCTACGTCACAGACCCAACGTCACACTAACTCATTCACACATGCAGTCATTGGTGGGGCCCATAACACCAACACTCACACTAACCATTCACCGGTCTGCACGCAGATGGAGGGATGAGCGGTAGGCCTGGGCTAAAAATCCGTTCCGCTCGCGGAAATTGCGATAATTTGACATTTTCGCGTTCCGCGGAGAGCGCAAAAATGTCAAAATTTCCGCAATCCACATTATACCGGAAATTTTTTGCTTGCTCGTGCTGTAAAATAATACATTCTCGCGTGCGCGCAATCGCCTTACCTGAATCCCCACAATCGCCGACAAGTTTTCCCGATCCGGTCGCGTTCTCCACGAGATGTTGGATTGTTGGTAGCCATTTGCGCTGTCTCGCGACAGTTCGCGCCCGCAGTAACATCCTTCGTCGTGCGATCACGTCTTTCTTCTCGCGATCATGCATTTCAAGTTAAAACAAGATGGCCGCGCCCGTGAGCAACCGCATGGGTAAGTTGGTGAGCCGCGACCACGCAGAAAATACCGCGAATGGGCGGGAAAAAAACTTCCGCATCTTCGCGATATTTCCGCTTGTTTGCGGAGATTTTTAACATTTTCGCGATAATTTACAAAAGTGAATTTCGCAAATTCCGCCCACCCCTAATGAGCGGTTCAAGCGCTCGACATGTGGGGGAACACCTTATAACTTATAGGGAAAGAAAAGTTAATTTACAAAAATATACATCAATACCCCTTCCACCTATGGATCTCAATCCTGAACATCAAGGCACTCCTCCCACGTGGCCATTGGACCAAATAGTTGGATTGGTTGATGGTGATCTAGAACCAGCTAAAACACATTTCAAGATTTAGATCTCACCTTTCTTAATAAACAACAAACTCAATTCTTGTTAACCAATATATGTTTATCTCAAATTTCTCAAAAAGTTAGGCTTGCATTGAAAAGTTTTTTATCAAATTTCGAGCAAATCGCAGAACATCATATTTACCTAATGTGGCTATCTGAAGTCCTCTAAATCATTAGGTCTGCATACTCAGATCTGTCGTCATTCGTCTAATAGTTCAGAGTCTTTTGCTCAGCACGCTACAGTCTCAAAGAATCGGTAAAGACCAGAGACGTGCAAGCATATGTCAGTGCCCATAGGATTAGGAAAAGTTTGCAGTCATCAGGTAATTGGGCAGCATCCGGACCACTTGGGATTCAGGAACGCAGCAGTCACCCTAAGTAGTAGAGTTCGCGTAGCGGCACCGTCATCGTCGTTGTCATCGAAAGAGCAATGGCCAGTCAATAGTTAACCGTCGGTCAGTAGGTAGTTCCCTCTCTATTCTACCATGTACTTTTATAATAAAAACACAGTAAAAAGTTACATTTCGATAATTTCGTACAGTCGTGATTGGTTGGTTGAGATCGTCCGATGGGGTTTAGCACAGTTTGAGGGGTGAGGTCACGAGTTCAGTCCGTACTGGTTTTTTGTGAATGTTCATTGTCTTGTCACTTGGCTGTCATCCCACCGTGGCCTTGCCTTGGTACAGTGGGATATGGGTCACGAAGAGGCCGTAGGCGTCTTTGTCGCTCATGCGCGGTTCGCTCTGCGCCTCGTGGGAGAGTGGCCACTTCGTCGTGTCGCGTAAGCGAAACAAACACAAAAGAGTAATTAATGCATAGAAATAATAAATCTAATGTTAACCCCTTTCTAATCCCTCTATGTGCTTGTATTTATCTAGCGTATAGCAACATTAAAAAGCATTTTATATTCACCCTTTTGATCCTCCTCTTGGGCAACATTACAAAGACATCACAAAGCAACGTATATCATGCAGTATTCTATTTATTGCATATACTACTGTTATTATGCGTACAGTTTTTAGTCATAAAGTTTATTTAGCCATGCATTATGCAATCCCACGTGTAATTTGGATATTAGTAGTGTTGGTTTAGTATTCATGCAAATTCATTTAATAATATTATAATTAGTAGATTATTCAATTAGTATTTTCATGCAGAATGGGGGAGGTGTACAAAATGTTGTACTACCCGCTCCATCAATCCCCCCTTTGGTGATTTTATCACCACACCATTAAAATTTTGTATCAGCTTGTCAAGAAAGTGAAATGAATTCTTTTAGTTAATTCACATCTCTGTTTCCCCAATTTCTTCTCTTCTAGCTGTTTTATACATGCTTTCTTTCATCTCTTCTAATTCTACTTCTTAAAATTTCCTCTCTTGTCTCTTATTCTGCCTTCTCAAATTTTCTCTTTTTAACTTTTTCTGTATTTTCTTTCTTTTATGACACAAACAAACTAATCTCATAATTAATACTATAAAAATCACACAGGTTAATGGAAATAAAATTCTACCTATAAAGGAACTACCTAAGTTTATCAAGAAATCTTTAATAGAAGAAAGTTTTTTCCCAAACACTTTCAACCTCCAGTGGTGTAATTTCCTAATGCAATTCAGTTATATTTTTAATGTAAATTTTTAGATCTTTACTTTCGTTGGGAATGTAAGTGCAACAATGTTGAACTTTCAGCATTCTGCAGACTCCACCCTCTTTTGCCAATAATATATCAAGGGCAAGTCAATTTTGCATTACCATAGCACGCATGGCAACCATTTCAGTATTTACCAATAAAAATCCTCACGGTGCTTGTTGACAAGCGATCCACTACTGTTGATAGTTTTCTAATTTTGTGTGCATTCAGAGATACCACTGCTGGTATCAATGCTCCAAAAATGTCTCCTACAATTTTTTAACAAGATTCTTTTTTTCTACGAGCTAAAAGACTACCTAACTTATGTACACCATCTTCTCCTCTTCCCATGTGAAATATCTTTGGAACGACCAGACTTATATAACATGTGCTATACCAATGGTCTGGCAAACGATAATATGCCTTGTTCCCGCAGATAAAATATAACCCAGGAAAAACTGGATCATTTCCTCCTTTAAATTAGGCCTGGGCGAAAATTTCGTTCCGTTCGCGGAAATTGCGATAATTTGACATTTTCGCGTTCCGCGGAGAGCGCGAAAATGTCAAAAATTCCGGTTTCCGCAGCTTGGCGATAATTTGTTTCTTGCTCGCGCTGTAAAATAATACATTCTCGCACGCGCGCGATCGCCTTACCTGAATGCCTGCGTTCGCCGACAAGTTTTCTTGATCCGGTCGCGTTCTCCATGAGATGTTGTATTGTTTTTAGCCATTTGTGCTGTCTCGCGACAGTTCGCGCCCGCAGTGACGTCATGCGTCGCGCGATCACGTCTTTCTTCTCGCGATCATGCACCGCGAGAACAACTCAAAACAAGATGGCCGCGCCCGCAAGCAACCACATGGGTAAGTTGGCGACCCGCAACCATGCAGAAAATCTCGCGAACATGCCGGAAAAAAACTTCCGCATCTTCGCGATATTTCTGCTTGTTTGCGATAATTTTAAACATTTTCGCGATAATTTGCGAAGGTTAATTCCGCAAATTCCGCCCACCCCTACTTTAAATCCCCATCCACCCATGATTCGGTATGTATCATGGCACTCACTGTTACCTACAAAGTAATTATCATATGCAGTTTGATTCCTTCTAATACACAACTTCCCTTTCTGAGGCCAACCAAAAGCCATAGTTGGACTAGCTTCTCCCTTCTCGATTTTTTTTTTCCATTTTGACATCCCATCTTTTCTCTCAGATGCTTTCTTTTGCATTTTCAATCTCCTTTCTTCAACCATATCTAAGAAAGTCTTTTCTTCTTTCTTTAAACTGCATGTCAAATTATTTCTAAATATCTATTCTAATGTTAATTCGTTAGTTTCCAAGAAAAATTCACCTCACACCTTTGCAGGCTTTACTTTATTTAATTTGTTAATTGCAGGTACTTATGAAAATATGTTATCTACATTTGAAAAATAGTATTCTAACTTCCCTATTTGGTAAAACAGACTAGCTATTACACTACATGTTATTCCATATGTTACTGGGAGGTGATGATAGGTCACTCCCTACGATACAGATGCAGGTAACTGCATACAAACGTATCAATCTCTCACATCCATTGTCTTAACATACTCATACAAAAGTTTCGAGAACACATTGTTAGAGAAATCATTTATAGACCTGTCTTTATGTAGATAGTTTCTATCTATTCTAGTCGGATATACTTTCTGAACCTTCTCTATATTAGTATTAGTTTTATTCTCACTATGTCCTTCTATTGTGTCTATTGTAACCTTAAATGAAATCAGTAATGCTAACACACTCCATAGAAGCATTAGTAGTCCTGTACAACAACAACACATTTTAAACCATCTCTTTAAAAATACACATTAAGCTGTTCTACTTTCATTGTTTGCCATTTTTGCAAAATGATCAGTGTCTTTTGACTTAGCCTCTTCTACTTCACAACTAGTTTTGTCTAACCCAAGGCTCTAAGCACCTACTTGGTTCTATCTGTTATGTCTTTTCCAGTATTCTATTTTCTTTCCATTAGCAGTACTTCTGTCTTGTTCAGTTTGGCATTTGATCGTCTTTCACTTTTCTCTCGTAATCTTGATACAGAACTCCCTGTACATCCGTTTCTTCTCCAATATCAGACAAGATAACTCTCAGGATTTCTGATTCTTCGTCTTCCTCAACCACTTCCGGTACAGTCACCTCTGGATTTTCTTGGCTGTCCGCCTCTTCTTTTATTTCAGGCAGGGCCACATACGACCATTCTGGCGACTTATATTTCTGGTTGGGCTTGATACTTCATTCACCTGCTCTGCTCTTGGTGAATTCACTTGTGTCAGTCTATTTCTTAATCTCTTTATCTTATTAGGCCAGATTTCATCTCTTGCTGGTCTTTTCGACGTATTTCCTTTATCATTCTTTTCAGCTCTCCATGCTCTTTTTCTCAGGACTTGACCTTCTGGTACTTCCTCATCACTTTCCTCTGATTTTGTTTCAACTTGCTTTTTGCTTTCAGTTATTCCTCTTTCCACCACTTCTTTTATTTTCCCTACATCTGTCCCTCCTCATGTTTCATGCACAATATCTTCCTGCTGACTAACTGTCCCTTCTTCTAACTGGATGTTAGAATTCCCTACAACCTCTCAGGGGTCTTCCGCAAGAATCTTTTCCTCACTTTCTGTATCTGGCACCTGTTCATCTATTTTTGTTACTTCAGGTGGAAATTCTCTCAGTTTTTCATCAGGAACTTCCTCATCACTTACTCCTTTGATTGTCTCTTCACTGTTTTTTTCTTTTCCTGAGCATACCGGTGTTTGTTCAGTCTCTGAGTCAGAGCTGGTATCAGAAATCTGTAATCTTCTTCTCAAGGGAATATTTTCTGGGGCAACGATCAAACTTGGTTCTGACTCCCCCCTTTCAAGATTTTCTCTTGTTCTTACTTCTTCAGTATCCGATTCAGAGCTACTTTCTGACTCGTCATAATATTCTCGTTCTTGATTATCCACTGGATTTGGGATTCTCAGTGTGTGACTAGCATGAATCCAGTTCTTGATCCCAGCATACTTCACAGCTGTTGTTGTAGTCAAATCACTTGTGGAGTTTTCCCCATCGTGGGACCAGACAGTTTCTTCTTCTGTGTTCTTTGATTCTCACCCAGTCTCCTGGGCTCAAATCATGAGCTTGCTTCTTTTCAAGGGTAGTGGCATCCTCTCCAACCTGATGAAACACAGAATAAACTGCGTTAGCCAGCCCCTTACAGTAATCCAACACCAAGTCATCAGATATATGCAACAGCTTGTTGACTGGTATGAATACATGGCGCATTGATCTTCCCGTGATTATTTCATGTAGACTCAAACCCGTGGTTCTATCTGGAATTGATCTAATAGTCATGAGTACCAGAGGCAAGACATCAGGCCATTTCAAACCTGTGGCAAAACACATTTTTCCCAATCGGTTTTTAATAGTGCCATTCATTTATTCCACCACACCAGAAGCCTCTGGGCGATAGGCACAATGTAGTTTCTGTTGTATATTTAATGCTTCACAAATCAATTTCATGATCTCATTATGGAAATGCTTTCCTCTATCTGATTCAATTGTAACTGGGAACCCGAATCTAGCGATGAATTCCCTCAAGAGTAGTTTTGCTACAGTAATTCCATCACTCCTTCTTGTGGGATATGCGTCTACCCATCTAGAAAACAAGCAGACCATTACTAGAACATACCTCAACCTATTACAAGGCAGCATTTCAATGAAATCAATCTGCATTCTGGTGAAAGGCCCTCCTTCTCGACCTATCGTTCCTAGACTCACTACTGTTTTTCTTCCAGGATTGAACTGCTGACATATAAGGCATCTTTGACAAAGACTCTCAGCTACAAGTCTGAATTTTGCATTGTACCACGTTTGCTTGAAGGACCGAATCATCGCATCCCTCCCTATGTGTCCCTGTCCATGATACATCTGTGCTATGGCAGATATCATGCTATCAGGCATGACTGGTCTTCCATCTCGATAATCCCACACATGGTCTGGGTGCACATCCTGCTTTTACCTACTGTCTCATTTCCTCATCTCCTGCCTCTTCCTGCAATTGCCTCACTTCTTCCCAGGTACCCACAATGTTAGTAAACATTAGAGGTAAATAATTCACTTCCCGTTCTTTAGCCCTGTTCACTGAATTCTGATTGCAAGCACAATATTGGGCCATATCATTGGCATATTTATTTCCTACCGCGATATAATCAGCGGTTTGCACATGAGCAGCACATTTCACAACAGCCAATTGCTTTGGCAGCTGTATCGCCTCAAGCAACTTTCCAACCACTTCAGAATTCTTTATAGGAGTTCCACTTGAAGTCAGAAATCCTTTCTGCAGCCATATCTGGCCAAAATCATGCACAACACCAAACTCATACTGACTTTCAGTTATTACAGTCACTCTCACATTCTTTCCAATCTTGCATGCTCTAGTTAAAGCTATCAGTTCAGCAACCTGAGCTGATTTTACTCCCTTCGGGTAAGATGCTACCATTACTGCTGCAACTGTGCACACTGCATACGCTGCACTCAGATTTCCTTCATCTGTTCTCACACATGATCCATCTACAAACATCACAAAGTCACTCTCAGACAAGGGTACATCCTTTATATCAGGACATGGTTTTGTACAGAAATCCGATACATCCAAACAATCGTGATCCACTTCATCCCTGACTTCAACATTTTCAGCATCAGGCAGTAACGTTGAAGGATTCACATTCAAGCATCTCGCAAGGCTCACATTAGTTGCACCTAATATGACTTTCTCATACTTAGTCAGCCGACTATGTGTCATGAATTGAGTGCGACTCCTTGTTAAAAGGATTGCCACATCATGAGGTACATACACTCGTACCAGATATCCCATCACAATTCCCTCACTCTGTTCCAGACTCTTACAAGTGGCACCTACTGCTTTCAAACAACCTGGCAAAGCTACAGCTATGGGGTCTAGCATAGCTGAGAAATATGCAATTGGTCTTCTCAATTTTCCATGTTTCTGTATCAATACAGAGTGCACATCCATTCCTCTCACTACAGTACAACTCGAACTCCTTCTCATAGTCAGGCATTCCTAACGTTGGCGCTTCACACAAACTGTCTCTCAGATCTTAAATGCTGCTAGTTCTTCCCTATCTAAGTCAATGGGATCTCTCACATCACTTCTCGTCAGACGTACCAAAGGTTTTGCGATCAGGGAAAAGTAACTTATCCCCTGATGACAATATCCAACCATTCCAAGAAACATTCTCACTTCTCTTTGCGTCATTGGGGCTCTCATTCCTTTTATTATTCTGATTCTGTCTGTTGTTATTTTTCTTTGTCCTTTTTCAATTTTGTGACCCAAATATTGTACTTCTTTCTGACAAAATTGCAATTTTGATGGCGACACTTTAAGTCCTCCCTCTGCCAAATGATTTAACAATGCTATGGTGTCCATTACACAGGCTTCTCGAGTTTTCGATGCCACAAGCAGGTCATCGATATATTGAACTAACACTGAATTCTCGGGCATTTCTAAATTTTCCAAAGACTTTTTCAATATCTGATTAAATATCGAGGGGCTTTCTGTATACCCCTGTGGGATTCGGCACCAAGCCAAAATACGTTCGCCAAAACAGAACGCAAAAATTTGCTGGCTATCATGGTGCAACGGGATGGAAAAGAAAGCGTGACATAAGTCAATTACTTTGTACCATTCTACATCATGAGGAATCTGATACAAAATCACAGATGAATTTGGTACAATAGGAAAGTACGACACTACAATCTTGATTATCTTTCTCAAATCCTGCACTATCCTGAACTTTCCGTTAGGCTTTTTCAGTCCCATAATTGGTGAATTACATGGACTACTCATTATTTCTCTCAAAATTCCTTTAATCATTTTCTCAATTATAGGGGTAAGTCCTTCAATTATCTCTGGTGTCAATTTATATTGAGGAACATTCGGGTAGCTTATTCCTTCCTTCACTGTTACTTTTACGGGATCCACATTTCTTATCAATCCTACATCCTCTCCTGTAAAATCCCAAACCTCTGCTTTCACTGTCTGTTTCAATTCTTTTGGTAGTTCATCAGGGTTGAATACAGCATATGCTTCAGTAATCTCGGTTTCCATATTAGCCATAGTCATTTTATACAGTACGTCTTCATCAGGTGTCTCAAATGCTATACCATTAGGGGTACAAAATATAGTGCAATTCATTTTGCACAGCAGGTCTCGTCCTAATAGGTTTACAGGACTTGAATCGCACACCACAAAGCGGTGCATTTCTAAACATTTACCTATATTGACTTTTACTGGTTCTGTGAGATACGTTTTGATTTGTCTGTTGGATACTCCAACCACTTGGATTGTTTCATCCGAGAGAGGAAGATTCTTAACATCAGCTGACCGAACAGTTGATCGAGTAGCACCAGTATCTACTAGGAAACTAATATTTTCATCATTTACCTTTCCGTCTACAAAAGGGCCTGTCTGGTCTACTTCTAGAGTTGCGCCAAGTACGCACTCTTCTTCCTCCCTTCGGCACCGTCAATAACCTTCTTCTGACTCACTCTCATCGCGTTGTAGTCAATACTGCGAAACAGCGCTAGCGCCCGGCAGCTTAGTTACCTGTTCTTCGTTGTAGAATCCTGTCACATTATTGTATTTCTGTGAATTTACGCTCTGTGGAATAGGCGGTTTTGGCACCTGATTCTGTTGGGTAACAACCTGCTGCTGTCGCTGCAGTTGACCACTCACCTCTTTCTGCACCTGCGGATTTAATGATGCATTATCACCATTAGTATTCGTGGAAAATTTACACTCGGATTTCCAGTTCCCTATTCTTCCGCAATTATGACATTGCCATTTCTTTTTGGCTTCCTCAATATTGAACTGTCCCTTTCCTTTTCCAGTATTAAATCTAGGTTTTGGTCCTGTACCATTTGCTTGTTCAATCAATTGTGCTTCTTGTCTTTCTGCCACCTTTACTTGTGCCCACATGGCCTTTTCTTTTGATTTACGCTGCTTAGCCTCAATTTCATCTCTAAAATATTTTGCATGTCTCAATACTTCATCTATTTTCTTGTTTTGCCAATCCACTGAATGCTGCTCTATCATTTCACCAATTTCAGGACGTAGTCCATATACAAATCTGTATACAAAATGACTTAAATCCTTTTCACTCAAATTTTCGGCACCACTAAATTGCTTAAAGGCAAGAATTAACCTTTCATAGTAGGCGTGCACTGACTCCTTAGCTTCTTGATGAGTTTGGTCTATGTTTACCCAATCAGTCTCTTTGGGAGGTACTTTGTTTTTCAAAAAGGCGATTACTTGTTCATATTTTTTCATCACCTCTTGATCAGGGGCACCTGTCTTTGGATCTCTAGGGTATCCTTTTGTAGGCCAGTCTATCACTATTTTACACTCTGTCCATAAATCTGCTGGTACTATTATGTTAAATAGGCTATTTAAATCAATCCACAAAACTTTTGATAATTTTACAAATCTGTCCACTTGTCTATACCACTCAACTGGCTTCTCGCGTAGTCGAGGGAAATCATTTGTAAATGACAAAATATCTTGCCTAGTCCAAGGAAGATGTACATATCCTCCTCCTGGAAATTCTCTTATAGGGTATTCTGTCACTATCTTTTCCTTTTCTCTTACGGGGAAAGCTGCAAACGTTTTCTCTGAGGCATCATCTCGCTTTCTAAACCACCTACTTCTCCATTTATCCACATCTCCCCATTTTCTCAACAGAATTATTATGTCTTTCATCTGGATTATCCATCCTGTGGTGTTCAAATTTTCAATATCTTTCTCAGTAAAATCTACTCGAAATGGTTTTTGTAAAGCCTTTACCTTTTCAATGTCTATACCCATTTCATTTGCTACTTCCTCTAGTCTTTCATGTAGATTCTTTGATCTCCAAGTTATACTTTTGCATAAAAAAAGTAATTCTTCATCCTGATAGGATTTTAATTTGTCTGTGCGGATAGTCCCTACTATTAATTCTTCCAAAACCATTCTTAATTTGGCCACATCTATAGATTGAGATTCTCTGTCTTTTCTCTGTAAGCTCCTTAACCATTCACTTAATTCTTCTGAAGTAGGACCTACTGGTTTTTCCTCACAGCTTTTGAGTCCCTTGGAGTTTCTGATATGGAATCTGTAGTCATTATCAATTTCTCAACTAAACCTGGATTTGCTACCAGATTTTTAGGCGTACTCTGTTCTGAGGTACTTACTGTTTGTCTCCATGGGTTCTCTTCTGAATTTATCCTTGACCTTTCTGTCTGTTTATTACTGTTATAAGGGACCGTTAAACAATGTTCATTATCTTTTTGTTTATCAAAAATATGTATTACTGGACCTATAGTTACGGGAACAGTTACGGTTTCTAAGTTTTTAGTCAATTCCCTAATCTTTTCAGTCAACTCTAAAGTTGTTTTTGCTAATTCTGCTGTATATTTTCCTTACTTACCTTACTATCCTGTTCTCTCTCTTTTTTTCTGAAAGAATTACTTTTCCCTAACTCTTGGGGTACTGGTTCAATCTTAATGCTTCTCAAAGTCTCTCTCATTGGAGCACTTGGTGTTAACATGTCAGAATCTGGTTGATACGGGGGTGGATTTTTATAAAACATGTCGTCGAGAACATCATCCTCCAATTCATTCACTCCATACCCTCCTGTTTCTATAATATGTCTTTTTTCCGTACATTTTCTACCATTAACATCTTCAACATGTCTCACAGTAAACAAACCATCAGCCATAATTGCACTTCGCCATCTCCTCATTCTGTCATCATGATTTTCTTGTCCATGTGATCTACCAAACATGTATCTATACCTTCAGCCACTCCTCTGTCTTTCTCTGTCATGCATCTCATCTTCCCATTCCATCAATGCTTCAAACTGTGTTGGTCTAGGTCTCGGTTCTATATTCATCATTCTCTCTCATAAATTTCTCAAAACCGCTAAATTAAATGAACCATGCTCTGGAAATGCTAAAATTCCATCATCTTTCGTGTACTTCGCCCAATTGTCCAACCAAATACAGGTATGATATCCATACTTCGCAACCATAAAGGATGCGGGCGATTTCGGTGGGGGAAGCAACTGTCCCTCTCTAGTCTTAATCGGTTTGTCCTTTTTAAACAAGCTCTTAATTTTCCCAAACCAGGACTTTTTCTCTTTTTCTGGCGGATCGTAATACATCATTTTTGTCTTCCGTATATCGCTACTTTTCCTTACGACTATTCTGTTGTTTCAACCAATCGTAGCGCGACTCACACTAACGCACCAATCCAGAGCGTCTATGTCACTTCTGCAATTCTCCAATCCCAGCGTGTCTCACACTTACACACCAATCAGCAACGTCTACGTCACCCTGTAATTCTCCACTCCTAGCGCGGCATATACTAACACACCAATCAGGGGCATCTACGTTTCTTACTGACTAGCCAATCCCAGCCCTGTCTTTCTGACGTCAGCTTTTCTCGCTGTCACAGCTCCTGCTCCTGCCGACCCCTCCTTTACAAAATTTATCGGTAACTTTTCTTACATTTTTCTGACTTACAATTCTGTTAGTAACGATATAAAAACACCACCATTGTCCGCTTCACTAACCAAAGAAAAGTAAATGACGTTTTTCACAAGAATTCCGTCTTTCCAGAGAGTAGCGCTTACCTCTGCCCTACTATGGAATTGTTACTTCCGTTGATAAAGTAGCACATCCCTCTACTTCACCCTTCTAGCAAGCGTTAGCTAACTGTTTTCCAGAATTAAGACACCTAGTTGGAGACGTAATGCTCCTGATAAATAAAACCAGAGTTTCACAATTAACCTGAATGCCTTTTCATTCATGCACTTTCACACAGAAAATGTAGTACAATCACACAGAATTCTGACTTTCCCGAGAACAGCGAACAGTCTGTCCTACTACAGATTTATGACATACGGTAATAAAGTAGCACTTCCCTCTACCTTATCCTTCTAACAAGCTTAGGGAACACCCATTACCTTTCCAGTGATAAGCGTTATTAGAGCTCCTTTTGGACTCCTGGTACCTAAGACCAAAATTTCACAGGTGACCTTCGCTACCATACACTCCTCTCATACAGAAAATGTCCCTAGTGGTAACACACGACGATGTTACCGAATCAAACCCAGACAATGCATCGTGCAACTCCAATCGTCACACGTTTTCCCTGTGTACCTACAGGGCAACAACAATTCCGTCTTTCCTGAGAACAGCACTTACCTCTGCTCTGCTACGGAATCATTACAAACTTCCGACTTCCTACATCCCAGATGCCGTGACACAACATAGGACTCGACACGACTCAACATGGAGTGTTAATACATAAACCAATACTAATCAATAAGCAATAAGCAATTTACAGGCAATAATCACCAAACCAAAACAATATAACCATCCTCTGCTACCAGAAAAACCGATGGAGCGCAAAAACCTCGGTAACGGGGAAAGCAGAAACCGTACCGGTATCCTCTCTACGTCACAGACCCAACATCACACTAACTCATTCACACATGCAGTCATTGGTGGGGCCCATAACACCAACACTCACACTAACCATTCACCGGTCTGCACGCAGATGGAGGGATGAGCGGTTCAATAGCTCGACATGTGGGGGAACACCTTATAACCTATAGGGAAAGAAAAATATACATCAATACCCCTTCCACCGACGGATCTCAATCCTGAACATCAAGGCACTCCTCCTACGTGGCCATTGGACCAAATAGTTGGATTGGTTGATGGTGATCTAAAACCAGCTAAAACACATTTCAAGATTTAGATCTCACCTTTCTTAATAAACCACAAACTCAATTCTTGTTAATCAATATCTGTTTATCTAAAATTTCTCAAAAAGTTAGGCTTGCATTGAAAAGCTTTTTATCAAATTTCAAGTAAATCGCAGAACATCATATGTACCTAATCTGGCTATCTGAAGTCCTCTAAATCATTAGGTCTGCATACTCAGATCTGTCGTCATTCGTCTAATAGTTCAGAGTCTTTTGCTCTGCACGCTACAGTCTCAAAGAATCGGTAAAGACCAGAGACGTGCAAGCATCTGTCAGTGTCCATAGGATTAGGAAAAGTTCGCAGTCATCAGGTAATTGGGCAGCATCCAGACCACTTGGGATTCAGGAACGCAGCAGTCACCCTAAGTAGTAGAGTTCGCGTAGCGTCACCGTCGTCATCGTTGTCATTGAAAGAGCAATTGCCAGTCAATAGTTAGCCGTCGGTCAGTAGGTAGTTCCCTCTCTATTCTACCATGTACTTTTATAATAAAAACACAGTAAAAAGTTACATTTCGATAATTTTGTACAGTCGTGATTGGCTGGTTGAGATCGTCCGATGGGGTTTAGCACAGTTTGAGGGGTGAGGTCACGAGTTCAGTCCTTACTAGTTTTTAGTGAATGTTCATTGTCTTGTCACTTGGCTGTCGTCCCACCGTGGCCTTGCCTTGGTACAGTGGGATATGGGTCACGAAGAGGCCGTAGGCGTCTTTGTCGCTCATGTGCGGTTCACTCTGCGCCTCGTGGGACAGTGGCCACTTCGTCGTGTCGCGTCGACGGCCATTTTTGGATTTAGGCCCAAACGCCAACTTAAGCGAAACAAACACAAAAGAGTAATTAATGCATAGAAATAATAAATCTAATGTTAACCCCTTACTAATCCCTCTATGTGCTTGTATTTATCTAGCGTATAGCAACATTTAAAGCATTTTATATTCACCCTTTTGGTCCTCCTCTTGGGCAACATTACAAAGACATCACAAAGCAAGGTATATCATGCAGTATTCTATTTATTGCATATACTACTTTTAGTATGCGTACGGTTTTTAGTCATAAAGGTTATTTAGCCATGCATTATAAAATCCCACGTATAATTTGGATATTAGTAGTGTTGGTTTAGTATTCATGCAAATTCATTTAATAATATTATAATTAGTAGATTATTCAATTAGTATTTTCATGCAGAATGGGGGAGGTATACAAAATTTTGTACTACCCGCTCCATCAGTAGTATACCGAACTATAATGTCACTTTAGCCTTTGGGTTTTTTCAGTGAATTTCAGTTTTAGCATATTCACCTGACTCCCTCATGGAGCATACCTTTTGACCATGCACAGTAGAGGATTGAACAAGAAACAAAAAGGTGAGGAGCAGGATGTGCTACATGGTACTTAGTGATCATACAGAGAGGGGTATATTCATGGGTGCCTGCTAAAACAATAAAGAACCAATACACCCATCGCACCAAACGTATCCCCTAGCAAGAAACTATGATGATAATCACAAATGGGATCATAACTCATTGACCTTTTTTAAAATTGACAATGTAACAGCACGCAGGTGAGGACAGGACAGAGTGAACCTGCTTAGAAAGAATGAGTCATGCTGTATTATCCTCCTGGGAACAAAGGAACCACTCAGGCTTAGCTAGGATGAGAAACTTACGTCTCATTTAGAGGACAGAGCTAAGTTTACCTTTAATCTTTGACATGTACATTGGTGTCAGCAGTCAACTATAACTATAATAATTTCTGTATGATCACTAAGTACATGAAGCACATTCTACTCCTCCCCATTTTTGTTTCTCTTCCTCCATTTTATTTGTCCAATATCTACTTTATGGGACAAGATCTGAAGGAATCTTAGTTATATTTTTTGTTAAACCTGGTGTTACCCTTTGCTTTGGCCTTATTATTTGATATCTTACATTCTGAGGCAAAAATTCATCCCTGTCTTTTAATTTTGTTCTTTTTATGACTTTGATAAAAGGTCTATTTCTGTAGGGTCTCATCAATTAATCATAAGCAAATGGGTCTAGTTCAAGACATGAGTTAAACCTCACTTCTCGAGAGTGTTGAATAAACTTTGGTGTTAGTGACATCTCATCCAGAGCACCAAGGTATTTTCCAATGATTTTGAAGGACAGCCGATAGAAATATTTGTAACTCAGCCATGTAGCATCCTTTTGTTGCACGGGGTGTTACAATTTATTGGTTGTATATTGGTTTTAGGAATGATGCCAGTCAAGTGAGCCATTGCCCCAGAAGGTACCACACAGTGACTATATAGGCCATAGAGAAGGCAGACCATGCAGCACATAATTCTCCCATGACCATGAAGATGAGCTTACAAGGCATGCCTCCAAATCATGTGAGTTAATCTGTAATTGGTAGCCACTGGCACAGTGTAGGATTGGTCTAATGGGGTCATGATTAGTGCAGGGGGCCATGAGATCATTAACTGGGTAATTCAGGACACTAGATTGATCAACCTGCACCAAAGAACAATGACATTCATGATAGTTGAAACCCTCATGGTAACACTCATTCTATTGAATCATTTACCTTGATACACTTGGTGGCCCTCTGGTGACCATACCACACAGTGACCAGATAGGTCATAGATAGACAGACCCCTTGGCATTAATCCCCCATTACAATGGGATGTACAGTATATCGCCACATCACACACAATACTTGATACAGATGAGAAATGGTGGAAATGTCTCATTCTGATCCCGGTTTTGGGATGAGTGTATCATTGCTAAGTGAACAACTGAATTAGAATACATGAATTGGTGAATTTAGATTTATAATAAAGAGCAACAAATGTCAGAGGATTGTGTACCTAGGAATTGACATAATAGAATATGTATATTAGACGGGTATATATTATCATCAGTGTATAAATTCATCTGATAAATATATTATGATGGTTCCTGATTTAGCATAACTTCCTCAGGGGTTTTATTTTAAGGCCCTACCTCCATTACATTGTATGAGAGAAATGGGAAATTTCCGCCCCGGGGACCCCCATCCCCAGGGGGCTGCCTTTTACTTTTTTATATCATGCAGCTCCCAGGATCTCCAAGCAATTTGTCTGTTTCCCGGCTTGCTTGACAGTGGGCAGGGATTGACATTCTCGGCTTTCAGCATGTGAGAGCATTTCCTGCTCTTGCTTGCTGAATGCAGAGCAGGTTTGCTATGGCCTGGCAGGAGCTGTGCTCTGCCAAGCCATAACAAGCTGGAGTGTTCTAGGGGTGGGCACCCCAGAATATTGCTGGAGCTGGCCCTGGGGAGTGGCAGTCCTCAGGGCTATATAGGGCTCCAGAAGGGGGGCCGCATGCCCCCTCCAATGTTAACTTTAGCTCTAGGGAGGAGCTTGTCCCCGTTGCTCCCTATTGGACCCCCTTCATTATTGTGTTTGTGCACCGGAGAAGTGGTGGTCCCTGGGGCAGTGGTGGGCATGGTGGGCTGCCCACCTTCCTATTAAGTGCCCTGGGGTGATGGCAGTCCCTGGGGCAGCAAGGAAAGCCATATAACTTCACCCTCATTTCATTAATTAAACAGAGTGCCCTGGGGATGTAGGGGCCCCTGTGGCTGTAGGGGAGACTGCAGCGCCTCCCCCACATTTTCTTTTTAATTTTGCATGTACTCTGGGGAGGGGCGTTTCTCAGGGCAGGGGGAAGGCTGTTGGGCCTCCCTTGCATTTGATTAAAAAAAGCAATGTGCCCAGGGGAGGTGGCAGTCCTCAGGGCAGGGGGGCAAGTGGGCCCGCACCTTTAAAGGGTTCATTGCCCCCAGGAGGTGGCGGCCCCCAGTGCTGCAGGGGGGTGAGCGGGGTCCCCCGTATTTTTATAATATACAGCCCCAGGGAGGTGGTGGTCCACAGGGCTTTGCATAAGCCCAAGAGGGGGGCCCCATGATTAGGCCCACCCGGGGGCTTTAAAAAAAAGACATGCGGGAGCCCGCACATCTTTTTTTTAAATGGTGCCATGGATTTGTGGATCCACCCACTTGACGGATCACCCCGACACAGCAGCTGAACCAAAAAGGGGAAGTTTTGTGAAAATATAATGGAGATTCGTCAAGCGGCACCAAAGTTATTGGCAAAACAAAAAACGCTTTTCCTAGGGAAAGTTTGGTCCTAACTATAACTACCTACTGGCAACAGCCAGTAGGTTATATATATATATATATATATATATATATATGAAAAGCAAAGGTTGCCCCAGTGAAGTCTTCACATCCGAAGGGGTTTACACACATGTGCCCCAGGCGGCACTTGGTACGGTACTTCTCTCACGCGTTAATGAAAAGCCAAACGCGTTTCAGGTCTCCCAGTACCCTTGTTCACTGGCAACATACTGACTCCCAATTGTGCACAGACCTCAGAAAACTGCTTTAAGACGTTCTTTAATTGATTACACAAGCTCCACCCCAATGGGTGTACCAGTGACTTATGGATATAGTAGTCCGAAGTACGCCATGCTTGTAGTCTGTTTAAACCCCAGTGGGTGTTTCATGAGTTCCGCAAAAAATGTTCAAAGCACAATTGCACTGAAGGTTTTACAATCTTCCTCCAAAGCGATGATCAGGCTTACCCATAGTGCATGCCAATATATACCTGGCGCTCAGGCCCCCTTCGTTCCTGTATCAATCTCGCGGTTGCGAGCATTGAGGATCCGCCACCGGCGGCCGGAAGGCTTCGCGGCCGGACGAGCCACATAACTACAAAAAACAAAGGTTGCCCCAGTGAAGTCTTCACACCCGAAGGGGTTTACACACATGTGCCCCAGGCGTCACTTGGTACGGCACTCCTCTCACGCCGTTAATGGGTAATGAAAAGCCAAACGCGTTTCAGGTCCCCCAGTACCCTTGTTCACTGGCAACATACTGACTTGCAATTGTTCACAAACCTCAGAAAACTGCTTTAAGAAGTTCTGTAATTGATTACACAAGCTCCGCCCCAATGGGTGTACCAGTGGCTTATGGATATAGTAGTCCGAAGTACGCCATGCTTGTAGTCTGTTTAAACCCCAGTGGGTGTTTCATGAGTTCCGAAAAAAATGTTCAAAGCACAATTGCACTGAAGGTTTTACAATCTTCCTCGATAGCGATGATCAGGCTTACCGTAGTGCATGCCAATATATACCTGGGGCTCAGGCCCCCTTCGTTCCTGTATCAATCTTGCGGTTGCGAGCATTGAGGATCCGCCACCGGCGGCGGGAAGGCTTCGCGGCTGGACGAGCCGCATAACTACAAAAAACAAAGGTTGCCCCAGTGAAATCTTCACACCCGAAGGGGTTTACACACATGTGCCCCAGGCGGCACTTGGTATGGCACTCCTCTCACACCGTTAATGAAAAGCCAAACGCGTTTCAGGTCTCCCAGTACCCTTGTTCACTGGCAACATACTGACTCGCAATTGTGCACAGACCTCAGAAAACTGCTTTAAGACATTCTTTAATTGATTACACAAGCTCCGCCCCAATGGGCGTACCAGTGGCTTATGGATATAGTAGTCCGAAGTATGCCATGCTTGTAGTCTATTTAAACCCCAGTGGGTGTTTCATGAGTTCCGCAAAAAATGTTCAAAGCACAATTGCACTGAAGGTTGTACAATCTTCCTCCATAGCGATGAACAGGCTTACCGTAGTGCATGCCAATATATTCCTGGGGCTCAGGCCCCCTTCGTTCCTGTTTCAAGCTCGCGGTTGCGAGCATTGAGGAACCGCCACCGGCGGTGGGAAGGCTTCGCGGCCGGACGAGCCGCATAACTACAAAAAACAAAGGTTGCCCCAGTGAAGTCTTCACACCCGAAGGGGTTTACCCACATGTGCCCCAGGCGGCACTTGGTACGGCACTCCTCTCACGCCGTTAATGAAAAGCCAAACGCGTTTCAGGTCCCCCAGTACCCTTGTTCACTGGCAACATACTGACTCGCAATTGTGCACAGACCTCAGAAAACTGCTTTAAGACGTTTTTTAATTGATTACACAAACTCCGCCCCAATGGGCGTACCAGTGGCTTATGGATATAGTAGTCCGAAGTACGCCATGCTTGTAGTCTGTTTAAACCCCAGTGGATGTTTCATGAGTTCCGCAAAAAATGTTCAAAGCACAATTGCACTGAAGGTTTTACAATCTTCCTCCATAGTGAAGTAATCTAATAGTAATCCCAAGGGCCACACTTACCAGTGGCCCGCAATATCAGATCAATAATAAGCAGTTGTCAACGAAAAAGGTTCAAGCGTTTATTGGCCACAACAGAACTCTACATAGAGGAGCCCCATCGAACCTCACCCAGAAGGTGTGCCGACGAAGACTGCTGGCTCCTTGACAGAACAACACTTATATACATTACAGATTCAGCATACAGAGCATTGCAAGTGGAAAAGTACCAGTTAGTCCTAGAGCTCCTAAAATGAGCTCATACCATCTGCCCGTATAAGGTTACTATCTTGTTCAAAGAAGGTCGGCCGGGTGACTCCCTTTTGTCTCGGGCACAGAGGAATTTAGCTTAGTACTCCCTTCTGCAGATGTGACATTGGGCCTCAGCCGTAAATATAATTCACCCTGTCTTTAGGCTGGTACAAGCTAAATCATACAGATAGTGTTTACAGAGAGTCACGTGACCTAGGCCTAGTCAGTCGTGATCCAATATGGCTGAACTGTGGCTTTTCGGCCCTTTCTATCATGCAGGATACTATAAAGAATAAGCCATCTTAGGAAGCAGTTCTATATACATTGAGGGGGACACAACCCTAGATACGTTATGCTAACTATATATATTGGCCTGAATCCCACAGAACGGCCCTTTTTAGCATAATGTAGCTATTCATGGAGCTTATTCTTCGAAAATTCCCTCGTCTTTTTGCATTATGTCTTGTATCTCTTTCTGAACTAGTTGAGCATTTATCTTACCAGGATTTGCTTTAGGAGTAGGTAAGGCAAGGCGGACTTGGGTGGCACAATAAGAGCAACAAGCAGGCCCACATTGGATGCAGATACAACAAGTGAAAAGGAAACCTCCTATTCCTAGAGGGCACATGAAGATCTTCCAACCCCAAGTGGTAAGGAGACCCCAAAACCAGCCTGAAATAGACCAGGTTCCGGTCTCCGTGTGAATCTCAGATGCCAACCGATGTAACTTCTGTATGGCCAGATGGACTGAGGGGGCGGAGTCAGGTATATATACACAGCAGGAGCTGCCAATCACTCTACATGCTCCCCCACGGTCAGCTAAAATGACATCTAAAACAAGGCGGTTCTGAAGCGTCACAAGTCGGGTCGCTTGAAGCTCGACTGTGATATTGGTCAGTATACCAGCAGTGGTATTTATTACTCCTTCTACCACTCGGGACAGTCTCCTAATTTCCTTACCGGTCACAATGGGTCCCCATATAGGCAGAACTCCCTTTATTATATCGACAAAATGTTGGGCAGGGGTATCAGTCTGGTCGGTGGCATCTCCGTCAGTTTTTACTGAGTTTAAGCTTCGCCGATTCAGTGAGTGAGACCGGTGATAATCAGAAGGCGCTATATAAACAGGAGGATATAAGAAAGACAAGTAGCATTTACCCGACCATCCTCTCGGAAGCCAAGTGTAAGCATTTTCTCCACATACAAAATATACATTCGGGGGGGTGAGTATAGGCGGGCTGCTAAACGTGTGCAAGCTATAGCTATAGTTACATCTACTGTAACCAACAACTAAATGGCCAGTACCATGTAAGCAAAAGGATGACGTGCTGTTCAACACAGGGACCGGGATGACTTTGTCATTTGACACATTTCGCTCCTGGAAATATCTAAAATACTCAGTAAAGTTGAAGGACACGAAATCCGATACCTCATCCCTTAACCAGGTGTCATTCTCATGTTCCATATATACATTCATACAAGCGGTAGGATCCAGGGTACCGTCCGTACCTTCGGCGTTCGGGGTGAATCCCTGATGTCTTTCTATATAGGCCAGAATCAAATCATAGTCTTTCTCTGAAAACCGGTGTCCATCAACAGCATAATGTTCATACATCATTGACAATAATCTGAACCATGCTTCACAACTGCCTAAATATGACAATGGCATTGAAATGAACAGATCATGCTTGTGCATCACTGAGTGGAGGAGCCCACATACCCAACAGTTTGTGGTATTCATTGAACTGTGGGTTTGGTGCAACCTTTCAATGAAGGCATTGTTTACATAGGTCTGGCGGTGCCTTTCTTTATGCGGGGCAAAAGTCTGAAAATGGTGCTCCTCGGGGACGGGAGTGGTAGCTATCAGGGTATGTACAGGATAACGGAATTCTAAATAAATGAACATTCCTAAACATAACATTAATGAAACAATTATTATGACAATAAAAACAATCTTGGCACGCAAGCTCCAAGTAGAAAACATTGGCAAATGTGGATGCAAAGGGCGGTGTACTATGGGACGCTCCTCTTCAGGGACAAAATGGCCAAAAGGGTACATTCTCACTAAAAGTCCAGTTATAAGCTCGGGAAAACAAAAAATCTACAAGCAGTCCAACCTGCCGGAGGGTGCTTCTTTCCTGTGTCCGTTATAGAGCCTCACAGGCAGACTCCTATTGTTCCAGGTAATTTCAAAGAAAGGAAAACTCTACATGGGCCCCACCAGTCTACCAATGTCTCTCTCTTCTTTCTGAACAGAGCAATATCAAAAAGTTCCAAGCTCTCAACGGGTTCAGTCCAGTGTTTTTACTTATTCCCAGAGGCTACCCAGATCACTCGCTCTCATTCTCTAGCCTGAGCCTGGGATCTTTGCTTTTGGTCGGGGCCGCAGGTTATAGCGAACATGACCCGGTGTTTCAGGATTAATGAAAAGAACAGGCACAGTGGGGTCAGGTAAAGGACTGGGTGCGTGACTTCTCTTGTCACCCGTTGTGGACCCAGATGCCTGATTACCTTTTACAGATGTCGCCGAACTTACGACACCCTCCTCTCACCCATCCGTTTCTCCTCGGGCGTCCGGGGAAGGTGACTCTCCGGCTGACTTGCCACTTTCGGGTCTCAACACCTCACTTTGGTCCCACTGATCATCCGGCAAGGGAAGAGGAACCTTTTTGAGGTGAGACACATGAATCCAATGCCGCTTCCCTTCGACCTTCACAGCCGTCCTTGTGGCCAGAAGCACCTGGAAAGGCTTGGTCCAGCGTGGGTCTAGACTCGATTTCCGTTGGTAGTTCCGAACCAGAACCCACTGTCCAGGCTCCACACCGTGTCCGGGACCCTCCGGCAGAGGCTGCAGCGCTGCTGTTATCTGTTGATGAATGGAACGAAGATCTTTAGTTAGTGCATAAAGGTAGTCTGCCAACATAGGGTACTCGATGTCTCTAAGGGATTTTGGTCGCGGCACGCCCCATACATTAGCGGGTCTACCAAATATCACCTCATATGGCGATATCCCACTACGGGAGTGAGGAGTGGTCCTTACAGATAGTAAAGCTATAGGTAAGAGGTCAGGCCACTTTAGACCTGTGGTGTCCTGCAACTTGGCCAGCTTTAATTTAAAGATTCCATTATATTTTTCCACCAATCCTGCTGATTGGGGATGGCGAGCCGCCTGATACTTCTGCTGTATGGCCAGGCCCTTGCAAACATGTTTAACCAGATCGGCATTGAAATGTGTCCCATTGTCACTGCAAATCACCCGGGGTACCCCATAGCGGGGAAAGAATTATTTTACCAAGGCCTTTGCAGTGGCTAAGGCGGTATTCTCCTTGGTAGGGTACGCCTCCACCCACTTGCTAAACGTACAGACCACCACCAAAACATACTTAAGATTATTAACCCGTTCAAACTGAATGAAGTCCATTTGTAGTACCTCAAAAGGTAGGGTGGGTGGTGCGAAGCTACCAGTCAAAACAGGGATGCTACCCCCAGGATGATACTGTAGACAAATCATGCAATTCTGAACTAGATGCTTCGCAGCCCTGTGAATGTTGGTATTATACCACACAGGATCCAGGATTGCGCAAATGCCTTGAATTCCCACATGTGCCGGACCGTGTGCCATGGACACAACTGCAGTCACAAAGGCGTTCGGTAGCAGCCACCTACATCTTTCAGACAAATCAACCCAACATCCATTGTCATCCAGTTTCCCTATCTGCTCTTGCCAGTATTGTAGTTCCTCAGGGGTCGCTTCTGATTGCAAGTCTCTTATGCTGTCTATAGTGTTCCTAAATGCCTCCGCCTCTATCATCCCGGTATGAGAACTTGCTACAAACATGGAGGTGGTATTAGATTGGGCAGTCTCTTTAGCGATTCTGTCTGCAAAGGAATTACCCTTACTCACATCATCAACTATTGCTTTGTGCGCACTGCACTTAACAACTGCTATGGCTTGGGGCAGGGTCAGTGCGGCTAACAATCTCAACACCAATTGACCATTTTGTATCTTTTGTCCATGGGATGTAAGGAAACCTCTCTCCGCCCACAATCTTCCAAAGCTATGTGCTACGCCGAAGGCGTACTGGCTATCGGTGTAGACATTTATCCTCAACCCTTCACCCAATTCACAAGCCCTTAATAGTGCGACTAACTCGGCAGCCTGGGCCGATCGATAAGGTACCTTGGCCGTCTCAACTACTGTTTGCAACGTGGT
This sequence comes from Triturus cristatus, assembly GCF_964204655.1. NCBI lineage: Eukaryota > Metazoa > Chordata > Amphibia > Caudata > Salamandridae > Triturus > Triturus cristatus. Next base: position 401,265,572 of record NC_140581.1, read on the forward strand.
TATCGCATAAGCGGCAGTCGTAGTGCCATTGGGTAGCCGAAAACAGGAGCCATCAACATACAATTCCCCTTGAGGGTCAGATAAAGGAATGTCTGTCAAATCTATCCGCCCCTTCGTTTCCTCTTCTGTCCGGAATATACAATCATGTATATCTTGACTATGATCCTCCGGGGGAAGGGGTAGTAGCGTAGCAGTGTTCAAGGTGACACAACGTTTTATAGTAATGTGTGCTGCAAACAGGGTCAGTTCGTACCCCGTAAGACGCGCACTAGTTAAGTGCTGAGTCTGTGTCCTGTTCAATAATACGTCCACAGCGTGGGGCACCATCACTGTCAGGTCCGTATTCAGGACAAGCCCTTCCGATTGTCGGATCGCCACAGCAACCGCAGCCGTGGCTCTCAGACAACTGGGAAGTGCCCTGGCGACATTATCCAATACCGCCGAAAAGTATGCACAAGGTCTTTGCTTACCACCAAATCCTTGTGTTAACACTGAAAGCGAGCAACCGTCCACCTCATGCACATAGAGTACAAAAGGCTTCCGGTAATCAGGGGTGCCAAGCACAGGAGCAGAACAAAGAGCAGATTTCAGAGCAACAAAAGCATTCTGACATTCAGCTGTCCAAGGTAAAGGTTCATGCACGTCTTTAGTCGTTAAATGCAAGAAAGGTTTAGTCAATAGGGAATAGTTAGGGATCCATTGGCGACAGTAAGAAGTTATACCAAGCAAAGCGCTGACATCACGTTGCGTGCAAGGAACAGGCATGTTAGATATGGTTAGAATATGATCAGGGGTTAGCCGTCGTCCCTCCTTCGACAGGAGATGACCGAGATAGGTCACCTCTGGCCGACAATTTTGAAATTTAGACAACGAAACCTTGTTACCATGGTCTGCCAGGTGCTGTAAAAAGGCAGACGTCGCCAGTCGGCAACCATGCTCAGTATCAGAGGCCACGAGAAGATCATCCACATACTGCACCAAAACGTTACCGGGTGGCAATGTTAATGTTTCCAACAATGTTTTAAGCGCTTGGCTATAGATACTAGGACTCTCTTTATAGCCCTGTGGGGCACGACAAAATCTGAAGCTGCGACCCCCTAAGGAGAATCCGAAAAGATAACGGCTATCTTGATGTATGGGGATACTGAAAAAAGCGTTTTTCAAATCAATGACAGAGAAAAATTTAGCCGTCGGGGGTATCATAGTCAGGATAGTAGTGATGTCAGGCACTACAGGATATTGGGGTACAACAATCTTGTTGATTTCTCGCAGGTCGATCACAAAACGATAAGTATCAGCATAATCAGGACTCTGATCTATCGGGCCCGTTTAAGAATAGGGAGAATAGGGCTATTGCACGTGTTAGAGATCGTCTCTTCCACCACTCCCATGCGTATCAAATCGTGGACAATGGATAGTAATGCCCGCTCCCCCGCGGGGGCAATTTTATACTGCGGAACTCGAGCATTTTGTTTCAGAGTGATCGAAATGGGTGGTATGTTCAACAACCCTACATCAGTATCTCCAGTAGCCCAGAGACTCTGTGGAATCTTGGCGAGCTCAGGGGGCAAAGGGTCTGTTTTAGAGAAACATTGCGCAGAGGGAGGTAAGGGTTTCCTAATCGTTAAGTAAACACCATCAGGAGAGCAATAAATGCGGGCATACAGCCTCTTCAGTATGTCCATACCCAAAAGATTCTCCCCACATTGCGAGGTCAGAAGGAAGGGTGAGTCAATTGAAATCAGCCCCAAGTTAAGAGAAAGAGGTTGGGAGATGGGGCTTACCACTGGAGTTCCTGAGAAACCGACAGACACATTATTCTGGCCAGACAGAGCAGCCCCAGGGATGAGGGCGTGTGAAACAGAACTATTCATAGCCCCTGTGTCAACTAGAAACTTACTTGATGCATCCATTGGACGAGCATGTACATAAGGTCCGTTTTGATCGATCGGAATTGACACACGTCCCTCACTCTGTCCTCGGCTTCCCTATGCCTCACCGTAACTCGCCGAGTCATTACTTACACATCCTTCATTATTTTACTGTTTTCCTCGACCATGATCAAAATAATTCTGGCTATCCTCACCTTGCTCAGCTCCGTCTTGTCTCGTATATCCACCTCGGCGACCACCTCCACGGCCTCTTCCTTGACCCCTCGAAACCCCGTTCTGTGCCTGCAGCAACGGACACTGTGCTCGCTAGTGCCCTTCCTGCTTACAGAAGGCACACTGATTTATTCCTAAATCAGTTCGTCCCCCACCCTGCCCGGGCCCCGCCCCTCGCGGGGCGAAATTCTGTATTCCCCTACCCCTACCGCGTCCCCTCTCAACTTGCTGTAACAATACCCTAGTTTTCAAGTCCTTTGATCTCTTTTCCGTCTCCTCCTTACTCTCATTCTCTCCATGCTCATAGTATTGGGCCATGCTCAGAATGGTCGAGGGGGTTGACGTAGTCTAGGTACTCTCCGCAGCCTGAAGTCGGGCCGATATCTCAGGCAATAGATTAGTTACAAATCTGTTGACAAACAAACGTATGCCACCCTCCTTGGAGAGGTCTTGCCCACTAAAATCAATAAAAACTCCCTCAAACCTCGTGAAGAAGTCGGACACATTCTCGTCTTTCTTCTGCTTACATGCCGTCAATTTGTCCTAATCCACCTTCCTGGGGGGAATTAAGGAATGCATATGGGTTATTATTTTCTCCGGTAAAGCCAATATCTCACTTCTAGGCTTATCTCCTGGCTTACGATCCCTGTCCCAGTCTCTCAATTGTTCCCATGTTCCTCCGAACTCTGTCACATGATCCTGGTCGTGTACCTGCCGCCATATATCCACCGGTACCAACAGAGCAAAGAACAGCTCAATGTCAGCCAGTGTCATCACCGCCGAGGAGGCGGCTTCGGTCAGTTCCTTATAATATGTGGTAGGGTTTTTCCTGGGGTCAGGCAACTGAGTTTTCAAAGAAAGTACCTCACTTCGTTTCCAGGGGGTATATACCCATTGTTCCTGAAAACGGGCGGCTACCCTTGGGCGGGTGACCGCTCCTTGTGCGTCTATTATCTAGGTTACTTCGGGGTGATAAATAGGGTGCACCTCACGAATCGGGAACTGCTGTACCCCTACAGAACTAGCTGTGGGCAGGCGCATTCTGTAATTGACTAAATTGTTCACGTTTCCATACACCGCTTCTGGACTCAGCTGAGATCTATGCGCCTGGGTGCAAATATCATATAGAATGGCCGGAGCTCTATCCCCTCTATAGGCTTGTTCCCATAATGAGAAAAGGCGTGTTGCTGCATTACTGGTTCATAATCTCGCATAGTGTTCCATATGTCGGTCAGGGTATAGATGGGTTGCCGCATCCACTGGGATGCCTGGACTGCAATGGCCTCCTTCTCCTCTGTTCCTAAGGCTGATCGAGTGAACAACTTCCTACCATCTAATGAGCCGGCCGGATGTACTGGAGTTGAAACAGCTGCAAAAGGAGTTGCACTCGCGGAGGAAGAGGTCAGGGCGGAAGGGGAATACATGGCCCCTGGGGACAGCTGTGGAGTTTCAGCTGCCGAGGCCGACAGCAAATTGGGCCATAGGGCCATACTGTCCGAGACAGAAGAGGACAGTCGGGAATGATCAACGATCGGCGCAAGGGACGGGGGCTGAGGCGCTGACGCGACTGAGTTTGCTGGAGAGGCAACCGGCGCCGGCGCGGGGTCAACAGCCTGTGCCCCGGCCGCTACGACAGCAGCTGTCACCTCCGGATACAACCGTTGCGGGACATACGGGGGTGGCGGTCGCATGTCCAGCAGGTCTTCTATCTCATCTTCTGCATTGGGTCGGGCCACATAACTTTTGTCAACTTTTAACCTAAACTCCCGGTTCATACAATCGATTCCTTTCTCTACCCTTGCTCTGTCGTAGGCTACAGCATTCTGAGTTACGGTCTGCCCTGCCTTGGCTCTCGCCAACTTCTCTCCCCTCATTCGTCTTTGCTTGGCCTCTTTCTGCCAGGCGTTTAAGGCATCAAACATAGATTGTCTGCTGCGCCTGGAGAAAAGTTGCTCCTGTAAGAAGGCAACTTTCTTTTCATCAAAGGAACCAGTCTTCGGCCACTGCAACTCTTCATTACCTTTGGTATACTTGTGCCACAGGGTGTTAAACAATATGGGGGCAATTCCGTGCTTCACATACATGAAATGACTAGGACTGCCCTCCGGAGGGGCAGGCTGACTCTCGGCCAACCGAGAGTCGCTGGTCCGACAACAACAACCAAAACAATTCCATTTGCTGAAACATGACATGTTGGTTAGTTAGACAAACGCAAATACCACATAACAAACTTTACACCACAAATAACATGTATGTCGACATTACTTTCTGCAGTTCACCCTACCAACATTTGATGCATCCAAACAAACGAACGGAGCCCGTCGACTCCCGCTCGTGGAGAATTATTCAAAAAGGATCAACACGATCACGACAAGCCGCACTGGCAGAATACGGTCAGACAGGGGTGACCACGGACTGGACTACGGGCCATCCCATGACCTTCCTGGTCCACCACTGAGACTATTCTGATGTAGACCAAGCCGTACTTCAGATATGTCTCATGGCTGCCCAGTTAGAGCCACAGGCGTTCCCGAGTGCAATCCGGCCGCGTATTACTCACAGGTAACAACTAGGCATCTGATCAATATCTCGAAATATCACAAAAGATCCGCGAAGTCTCTACAATCAGTCCCTACCGGACCACCCTGCAAGACCTCTGTAATTCTCCTGGGGTACTCACGACCCCTCAAATCAAATACAGTTAACTGCTCCAAGTGCACCGCCCAACAGCGCGTGCTTCAGACCAATGCACCGCTCAACAGCGCATGTTTCAAACAAACAAACTACTCACCGGGTGCACCCAGGTACGAATGTTCGTTCTCCGCTGCCAACTTCTTACCATCAATACGGTCAGCTCCTGGGTCCAGCCCGTAGGACCCCGGTGAAGGGTCACTAGCAGCAGAGGGTGCCCCGAGCGGGAGTGCGGAGCAGACGTAGACTCCCCTCCGCCCGCCCAGCCAAGACACCCCGATCCTCTCACCCGTTTATGGGGAGGGAGAAGACCCTGTCACGGGGTCCCTTCGTGGTCGCCAACTGAAGTAATCTAATAGTAATCCCAAGGGCCACACTTACCAGTGGCCCACAATATCAGATCAATAATAAGCAGTTGGCAACGAAGAAGGTTCAAACGTTTATTGGCCACAACAGAACTCTACATAGAGGAGCCCCATCGAACCTCACCCAAGCAGGTGTGCCGACGAAGACTGCTGGCTCCTTGACAGAACAACACTTATATACATTACAGATTCAGCATACAGAGCATTGCAAGTGGAAAAGTACCAGTTAGTCCTAGAGCTCCTAAAATGAGCTCATACCATCTGCCCGTATAAGGTTACTATCTTGTTCAAAGAAGGTCGGCCGGGTGACTCCCTTTCGTCTCGGGCACAGAGGAATTTAGCTTAGTACTCCCTTCTGCAGATGTGACCTTGGGCCTCAGCCGTAAATACAATTCACCCTGTCTTTAGGCTGGTACAAGCTAAATCATACAGATAGTGTTTACAGAGAGTCACGTGACCTAGGCCTAGTCAGTCGTGATCCAATATGGCTGAACGGTGGCTTTTCGGCCCTTTCTATCATGCAGGATACTATAAAGAATAAGCCATCTTAGGAAGCAGTTCTATGTACATTGAGGGTGACACAACCCTAGATACGTTATGCTAACTATATATATTGGCCTGAATCCCACAATAGCGATGATCAGGCTTACCGTAGTGCATGCCAATATATACCTGGGGCTCAGGCCCCCTTCGTTCCTGTATCAATCTCGTGGTTGCGAGCATTGAGAATCCCCCACCGGCGGCGGGAAGGTTTTGCGGTCAGACGAGCCGCATAACTACAAAAAACAAAGGTTGCCCCAGTGAAGTCTTCACAGCCGAAGGGGTTTACACACATGTGCCCCAGGTGGCACTTGGTATGGCACTCCTCTCACGCCGTTAATGAAAAGCCAAACGCGTTTCAGATCTCCCAGTACCCTTGTTCACTGGCAACATACTGACTCGCAATTGTGCACAGACCTCAGAAAACTGCTTTAAGACGTTCTTTAATTGATTACACAAGCTCCGCCCCAATGGGCGTACCAGTGGCTTATGGATATAGTAGTCCGAAGTACGCCATGCTTGTAGTCTGTTTAAACCCCAGTGGGTGTTTCATGAGTTCCGCAAAACATTTTTTGCGGAACTCATGAAACACCCACTGGGGTTTAAACAGACTACAAGCATGGCATACTTTTCCCATAGGACCTGTTGACGCGGCTACAGCCCGAACTGCTGAATGGAATTACACCAAATTTGGCAAAGAGGTAGTCCTCAGTTCAGACTCGTGCCTTTTGCTTAAATGGTGTAAATCTGTTCAGTAGTTCCTTTGAAAATTAGAGTTAAAAAGATAGATATATCTGGGCGGAGCCAAACCACACATCTCATCGTGAGATCTGATTGGCTGTCAGTACTTCATCCAAGAAGTGTTGGCAGCCATCTTGGGACCGATATACATGATAGCACCTCATTAAAAAGCATTGCAGTTAATAGAAGGTTTTAAGACTTTAGTTACATTATAATCATTTGTTGATGGTACCATACTCATTTTAGGAATTGTGGTGTGTTCTAAGGTGTTTTTACCTGCTGTGATATCATGAAACATGTTTGAGAGAAAACTATTTGATCTATAAGCTAAACTGAGAGAATATTTTCTGTAAATTCACATTATCTTTCTCAGTCATGTGAGAATGAAGTCTGGCATTCTCAGTAAAACATGTACATCCAACAAGGGCAGAGACTGCCAGTTGATTCCTTAGTGTTCTACTGCAGCTTCCCAGAGTGTTCTAAAGAACAACTAGAGCGCTAACAGTCCTACTTATGACAAACGAATTGCACACCTGAAGCCATCTTGAGTGGAATAAAGTTAATTTTGCCATAGAAAGTATGATTAGTGCTTCAGAAAGAAAAATTAGGGCACATTTTGAGTGACTTCTCAAATCCTCTTCTATTTCATTAAAAAAATCTGACATGCAGACTGAAACATGCACTTTCAATAGCAGCAGCAGACTTCCATGGTGAGCAGTAGCTTTACTACAGTGATCTAATAAGCAACTAGAGTGCTAACATTCTGAATTTATGGCAAATGTGTGACACATCTGAATGCCTTCTTGATGGAATCAAAGTAAAAAACTGAAAGTATTTCCTACTGAGGAGACTGTAGTAAATGAGGAAATTAGGAAACTTCATAACAAATAAGTCTCCCAAAATGGCCACCATAGACAAAAGAGCCCAAATGTAGCCCAAATATCACCCAGATGTAGCCCAAGTATAGCCCAATGACAGAATGTCACAGTGTTCTAACGAACAACTAGAGCGCTAACAGTCTTATTTATGACAAAAGTATGGCACACCTGAAGCCATCTTGATTGGAATAAAATGGTAACACTTAAAACATTTAATTTACAAAGGAACAAAATCAGGGTGTTCATTTTGCCCAAAAAATTATGATTAGTGCTGCAGAAAGAAAAATTAGGGCACATTTTGACTTCTCAAATCCTCTTCTATTTCATAAAAGAATTCTGACATGCAGACTGAAACATGCACTTTGAATACTAGCAGCAGACTTCCCTGGTGAGCAGTAGCATTACTACAGTGATCTAATGAGCAACTAGAGTGCTAACATTCAGAATTTATGGCAAATGTGTGACACATCTGAATGCCTTCTTGATGGAACCAAAGTAAAAAACTGAAAGTATGTCCTACTGAGGAGACTGCAGTAAATGAGGAAATTAGGAAACTTCATAACAAATAAATCTCCCAAGATGGCCACCAGAGACAAAAGAGCCCAAATGTAGCCCAAATATCACCCAGATGTAGCCCGCATGTAGCCCAATGACAGAAGTGTGCAAAACACTTATTTTTTGTGTATTTGCAGTTTTATATATTGCAGACTTGTCAGGTATTGGAGTGCTTTACATGAGCATTGGTTACATCACACAAGATCAAATTCATTTTGGTTGTAGACATGGGGAGATTAAGTGATTTGACCAGAATCACAGAATGTTGAGCTGAAGCAGAAACTCCAACCTGGTTCCCCAGTTGCAAAGTCTGCAGCTCTGGAAGTAACACCACATCCTCTCCCCTAGGTGCCACATTTAATCAAGTGGTAAACTGGATAAAAAAACATAAAGATTACAAATATTTTAAAAGTTCTTTGTCGCTATTTGAAAACTCAGAAAATATGTCCTCATTTTAGTTTTTTAGAGCACTAGCCATAATTTTGATGCAAATAAGACCCTTTCATATATGTAATTTGTAAAGGAAATGCTCTAGGTATTACAGTTTTGATTACATCAAGATGACGTCAGGCGTTCCACACTTTTGTAATAAATATAGAATGTTAGCAATCTAGTTTTTCTTTGGGATACTGTTGAGAGGCAGAGGCCAGAGGCACGGACGCTGAAAATTGAAGGCAGTTAGGAGAGTGCAGAGGCAACAGTTTGACCACACTGGGCAGGCAGGAAGGGCAGTGGCAGCACAACAGACTGTGGAGGGCAGTGGAAAGGGGGGCAGGGGCAACAAACCAACAATACAGGACTGGCAAGAGAGGCTGTGGCAATATAATAGACCATTGTGGGCAGAAGGAAGAGGCAGTGGTAGTACAACCATACATGCCAACAGACCCGTTTCAGCCAGGAAACTTCAAATGTTTTTAAGCTCAAATGGGCTTTATTTGATCTGTCTCCTGTCTACAATCTCCTCTCTTTCAATGTAACTCAAAGGAGAAAATCAATACCCCAGTTTTTTTTCAAAATCTCCCTCTTACCAAGTTCAAAATGTTCGCAAGTATGGTACATTGGATCATGGTAGGCAGGAGGAATTGGGGTAGGGACATGGACTCGGATAACAGAGGACAGGAGGTACATGAAGAGGTGCACCAAACTGACCCTACAGGGCAGGTATCAGGGTTTACAGCAGCACAATACATCACACAGGGCATGCGGGATGGGAGTGCAGCACAACGATTCACAGAAAGCAATAGGGAGGGGATAGGACCATGCACATGGATAACAGAGAACAGAGGGGAAAGAGGCAATGGTAGCTAGCTGACCATAATGGACAGACAGGAGAGAAATCTGCAGCATAACAGACCATAAAGGGCAGGAGGGACGGATCAGGGACATTACAATGGAACAGACAAGCCAGGAGGGAGGGAATAGGGGTCTGCACATGGAAACAGAGGGCTGGGGGCAAGGGGGCAGGGCAGGAGCAGCAAGATGGCCATGGGGGTCAGGCAGGATGAGCACTAGAAACAAGACACACCATGGAGAGCAACAATGAGACTATGATGGCATACACACAGACCATGGAGGGAAGGTGGGAGGGGGTCAGCGGCAGCTAGCTGACCACACAGTGAAGGTGGGAGGGGCCATGGCAGCACAGAAGACCATGCATAGCAAGCGGGAGGGTTAGTGGCAGCACAATGGCTATGATGGGCAAGAAGGAGGGTGCAGGGCCATGCACAAAGTACCATGGAGGATAGAAGGGATGGTCAGGACCTGGGCATAGACAAGAGAGTTCAGGGAAAGGGCCCTCACAACAGACCACGCGGGGCAGGCAGGAGGAGCATTTGCAGCACAACAGACCAGGGAGGGCAGAAGGGTGTGGCAGTAAAATGGACCATGGAGGACAGGAGGAAGGGAATAGGGGCATAGCATGTGGACAGGCAGGGTGGAGGTGGCAGGGACAGGTTACAGTCATCTGACAATGCTAGGCAGGTGGGAGGGGAGTGGCAGCTCAACAGAACACTCAGAGTAGATAGGAGTGGCAGGTCCATGGAACATGGTGGGCAAAACGGATGGAGCAGGGGCATGCACAAAGACATCAGAGGGCAGGGGGAAGGAGAATAGGGGCAGCAAGCTAAGCACAGAGGCTAAGCAGGAGGTCAATGATGGGCCATAGAATTGGGCAATGGAGGGCAGGAGGAGTGGACTGGTACATCATGCTAAATGGAGGGCAGTGGCAGCACATCAGACCATGCATGGCAGGAGGGAGGAGGCTAGTCCATGGATTCAGACAACAGAGGATAGCGAGGAGGTGGATGGGGCAGCAAGCTAACTGTTCAGAGAAGGTGGGTATTAGGAACTTTATTGTTTTTAAAATGTGTGTCTGTGCAAACTACTTAAAATATGAACAAGTATGCAGCATAATCTCACTTTTATTCAGGAAGAAGAGGACGTTTTTGACTGTGACTCCAGGCTCACTTGGCAGAAACACCCCCTGACCCTCCACCCCCCATCGTAAAATGTAATGCCCGTAAAAAGGGTAGGTGGACGCAGTGTTATATAGAACATAGTCCTGAGAGCACGATTGAAAATGAAAACTAGATATAGTATATGGTATAAACTATGCACCAAAAAGTGTGATATAAGATGAACCGGAGCGTGAAAAATAATAGGCAATACATTGTGCGCAATGACAGATTCATTGGAGAGCGTGACATAGCACAGGCACTAGCGCGTGCTATGCGATATGCACCTTGGAGTGTAATATGCACAGGGCAGTGTTGTGTAACCTAACTAGTCTCTTAAGTTTTAATATAAAATATGTGCTGGGGAGTGTAATGTTGCATATGCACTGTAACAAAGATATAGATCCCAGATTGTAATATGTATGGCATAGCGCTGTGCGTTATAACATAGGCATCAAGGAAGGCACGTTAGATGGGGCAATATAACCCGTGCGAAGGCAAGTGTGGCATGACATATTCACGGGGTGGTGTTACAGTGCACATGGGCTAGAGAGTGTCATAGCATACGCACTAGCTGGTGGAATACAACAGAGGTGTGTGGCACTCGGCGGGCACTGGTGGGTGTAACACAGCATTGGGCTCAGCCAGGAGCACGCAGTGACTCTCAAGTGAGGTTCGTCTCCTTTCCGGAGAGTAAAATAAAAAGTATTACACATCCGGCGTTGGATGTGTGTTTTATCAACCGTGAGGGGGGTTTCTTGCATAGTTTGGTCAAATTTTTGTCGAATCCCCTTTGAATGGCATGGTGTGCGTGTGTATTAAATGTGCCCGTCAATAGCTACCCATGTTTATATAAATGAACGACAAGGGTATGTCCTTGGAGAGTACCCACCGGCAGGGGCGCCGGGATTAGACACGGTAGGGTTTCAGACATGTCAGAGCTTCACTAGCGGTGTAAATACATTCCACGTGGATTCATTGTAATGCATAGTCGCCTTTTAATTAATATCACGCAAATCGTCATGGTGATAGGTACATACGGTTTGTCCCGCATGTCCTAGGTGTTTCCATAAATATATATTTTTTAAAAATAATAAAAAAACAAAGGCTGGCCCCGGGGGATGGGGTCCCCGGGGCCATAAGTGGCCTGAGGAGGGGGGAAACGCAGCCCCCCTCCTAAAGAATTAAAGGAAAAAAAAGGCCATGACCCAGGGGTTGGGGTCCCCGGGGCCGATTAAGGCCTTGGGAAGACCAAATTAATTTTTTTCAACAAATAAAATTAGGGTGCAGGCCCTGTGGGATGGGGTCCCCAGGGCCAATAAATTAGAAAAAGAAGGGGGGCCACACAGCCCTTCTTCTTAAATAAAATAAAAATAAAAAAAGACCGGCATCGTGCCGGAGGCCACGCCCCCTCCTTGCAGCACTCTGCAAACGCGCCCCCTGGCCAGTTGTAAGTTGGGGAATTAATTCCCCTTCAATACTGAGGATCCCTGAGGGCCAACTAGCCCAACAGTTATCTCCAGTATGCGCCAGGGAGCTGCGTTGCAGACTGGTTTTCTGATGCCACGCCCCTTTTTACATCTCTATGCAACGCAGCTCTGTGGTGCTTACTGGAGGTACCTAGTGGGCTAGTTGGACCCGAGGGACCCTCAGGATTCAAATGAACTTAATCTTCCAACTAAAAATGGCCACAGGGCGTGTTTACACAGTGGTGAAGGGAGGGGACGGGGCCTGAGTTAACGTGTGCAAACAAGCCCTGTGGCGCGTTTTAAGTTGGGAAAATAATTCCCCTTCAATCCTGAAGGACCCTGGGGACCCTGGGGGCCAACTAGCCCACCAGGTGCTTCCAGTAAGAGCCACTGCGCTGCGTTGCAGAGAGGTGGTCTGGGCCGTGCCCCTTTTTACATCTCTCTGCAACGCAGCTCTGTGGCGCTTACTGGATGTACCTAGTGGTCTAGTTGGACCCTAGGGACCCTCATGATTCAAGGGGACTTAATCTCCAAACTTAAAACGGCCACAGGGTGTGTTTACACAGTGGGGAAGGGAGGGGACGGGCCCTGGGGTGACGTGTGCAAACACGCCCTGTGGCGCGTTTTAAGAGGTAGTTTTAATCCCCTGCTCTATTATATACTAGGGGTTTACAGAGGAGGTCATGCTAATCACAGGGTGAACCCAACGCATAGTGTTCCCTAGTGTATGTAGGTGTTTTCACTGTATTCTAAGTGTCTTTTAACATAGCACTGGCTCTAGGACTGGTTAGTCAGACTCAGTTACCACCAGTATCCGCCTGAAAAAGTTGAGGGTACAGGATGATTTTGCAACAAGGCTTCTTTCTGCTCTTCTGTTTGTTCTTTCTGCACGTTATCCTTCTTCCTGCACTTTTCTTCATCTTTGAGGACTTCTGTTGCTTCTTTCTGCATTTCTTTTTTTTCTTTCTGTGCGTTTTTTCTTCTTTCTTCACATGTCCTATCTCTGTAGGCATAGTTAGAAATTAGCATTTAAAAAACCTTTGAAATTCACTGAAAAAACCATAGGTTTCAGGCACGTTATAGTTAGGAATTAGCATTTAAAAAACCTTAGAAATTCACTGAAAAAAACACAGGTTTCAGGGGCGTTATAGTTAGCTGGACTTTTCACTCGTACAAAACCATTGAAATTCCCCCGTTATAGTTAGTTCAGCTAACTATAACTCGCGCGCCCGCAACGCACTGCTGATGACGTCACATATTACATCACTCGTGACATGGTCACTGACATCACTGATGACATCACTGATGACATCTCAAATGACTTCACTGATGACATCACTGATGACATCATCCTTATGATAGAGTGGCAGACTTCCCCTCCCCCTAATCTAACCTTTGGTACACACATTCAAAAATAGAAACTAAAATTTTCAAAACAATGGACATACCAATACCAGTTACAACAACCTATTCAGTAATTCTAAGATCCACATACACATCCACTCATTCACCAACAGTCCTATACAGTCACTCATACATGTACTCACTCATCATATGTACTCATACACCTATACATCCTGTTACACAACGCCACTCATCCATAGAGTTACTCACACACATAGTCACTCATGCTAATAAAGAATCAAACATCCATTTACTTGCATATACAGTTACACACACACCACCACACTTACTTCTACAGAAACTTACACATATATAGTCTTTTTAACAATCACTTATAGAAACACATACTTATTCATACAGGAACTCTTTCAATCTGTCACTCTCACATATACTCACTTATATACACCAATACTTACATATACTAGTTTAAAACATATGTAGTTACTCATAAAGACACTATTGAGACAGTCATTCACTCACTAACACACCCATGCACACACTCATCCACCCATACAGTCCTGCACACATGCTGTCTTCAACACATACAAACAATGAGTCACTCATTCATGCACCTATGCACTACGTAATACCCCCCACCTAACCATACAGACACTCAGACACTCATACTGATACTCAAAAAACCAACTAATAACCTATAGAGACACTCATGTAGCTACTCACCAACCCATGCAGCCACTTATACATAAAGCGAGAGACTGATACAGATATTTACATATTTAAACATTACTCACTAAGCCATGTATTCACTAAGATACACTTAATCAGTCAGTTATACAATCAATTTTTCAAAAACAAATCGTCCATTTAGACACTTATATACCCATTTATTCTTCCATCAAACTTGAGATATACATATATAAAACATATGTAATTTTCAAAAAAACACACATTCACTGGATGATGTCATCAGTGATGTCATCAGTGATGTCATTTGAGATGTCATCAGTGATGTCATGAATGATGTCACTGACCATGTCCTGAGTGATAAAATATGTGACGTCATCAGTAGTTCATTGCGGGCGCACGAGTTATATTTAGCTGAACTAATTATAACGGGGGAATTTCAATGGTTTTGTATGAGTGAAAAGTTCAGCTAACTATAACGCCCCTGAAACCTATGGTTTTTTCAGTGAATATAAATATATGAATATATATATAACCTACTGGCGGTCGCCAGTAGGTAGTTATAGTTAGGACCTATTTTCCATGGGAAATCCGCAACATTCCATTTGGAATAACTTTGGCGCTGATTGACGAATCTTCGTGAAATTATCCAGACTTTTGGCCAACTCCGGTCCGCTTCTATCCTGAAAGTTTCACGGTGATTTGTCAAGCAGGGGCTGAGAAAAAAGGGGGGTCCCAAAACACGTTTTCCCCATGCAATTTCCCATAGGACCTTTAGCCGCAGCTACAGCCCGAACTGCTTAATGGAATTACACCCAATTTGGCAAAGGGGTAGTCCTTAGTTTAGACTCGTGCCTTTTTCTTAAATGGTGTAAATCCCTTCAGTAGTTCCTGAGAAAATGACATTTAAAAGTACATATATAGCTATGGCCTCGGAGGATCCGCTCACCCTATGCGCACCCAGCGTGCACCCTGTATTGTAATTGGCTGTCTTTATGAAACAATATATAGGAAACTTAAACGAATAAGGTGAGGTGGTATACAAACAAAGTGTACTGAACAAATATATAAAAATATACATACATATTTTTTTTTTTTTTTTTTACAAATGTGCATAGAATTTTATCTCATTGACCAATTGATTGATTGATTGATTGATTGGAGTACTTATAGAGCGCAACTATCACCCTACGGGCATCTTGGCGCTTGCATTGGGAACCCGTCCTGGTTTTTCCCTGTAAGATAACCCGTACTGGGCATCCCCAAGGTGAAAGCCAGGCATTAAGACTCAAGGGAAAATAAATCGTTTCTATCCCTTTATTAGTTATTTTTTACTTTTTGCATTTATTTGTTATTTTTTACTTTTTGCATTTATTTATGGATACATACATAATAAATCATTTCATTTTCCTCAATATCTTTTTTACAATGTCTTTTTTTACAAGCAATTCCTGTTCTGGATACTGCGTTAATGCCTATTTGGTCAAATGATTATATTTTAATTTATATCAAAGCACAAAAAAAGAAATTATTATTGAACATGGCTCTATTCAATCTACGCGCGTTTCGGCGTTCAGCCTTCCTCAGGCCGCCATGATTTCTTAGCTCCTATAACATAATAAAAAGAGAGCAAAAAACAACACACTGTAATTGTTTGTATATACCACTTTACGCTGATCAAGTGCATGATATATAAAAAAAAAGAGACTATACAAATCTACTACTTATATACATTATTTACACATTATAATGCACATTAAAACAATCTATCTCCAGTTTTGGTATCAAATTCATGTAGTTCTTAAGGTCTTAATGTGTTACGTTCAAAGTATATTGTGAAGGCTTAGGCACCATACATTCTGTATAAAACCTCTAAGGTTCTAAGGTATGTTTGTCAAAACGGAAGGGGCCTTATATAATTGCAGTCCACCAAAATCACCATTATATACATGTGGACTAACCAACTTAATCTGTGGCATTTGATTATCTAGGGAACCGTAAAGTTGTTTGTTGCCTGTGAGGAAACTGTAAAGTAACAAAATCTCAGTTCACTAGCCCTCTAAATAATGGTTGCTCCTAATGTGGTGAAGTGAACCGACAATTCAAAGTGTAAAGAATCATAATGGCAATGCTGTCTGGTTACAAAATCTCAGTTCACTAACCCTCTAAGTAATGGTTACTCCTAATGTGATGAAGTGAACCAACAATTCAAAGTGCAAAAAATCATAATGGCAATGCTGTCTGGTCACATATTGAATGTCCATGTATGGACTGGTTACTACATTTTGAATGTCCATGTATGGACTGGTTACTACATTTTGCGGATGAAATTCATGGGACTGCCTACCTTCTTATTGCCGATCTTATATCAAAGGTGAGGACTCATGCCGTTTGACTCAGGAAATAGAGCGCGGTTTACCCGTTGCCGTTGGTCAGCCAAAATCAATATCTCTGTAAATAGAAAACCAACCAGCCACGCGTAGTAAAAAAAGATCTATGGTAGTAATGCATATGAGAGCGCACATCAAAGAAGGTTAGTAATTGCGGGTTGGGTATACAGTAATAGTTGTCAGAACAGGAAAATAAGTCACATAGCAAGATCAATTAGTGGTGCCACTCGGGATAAGAGAGCACCCTACTACCTAGGTGCTGAAATACATGGGTCATGCAAAGCAATCCCCGTGCTGAGCAAAATTTGAACAACGATATCCCGGCACTCCAAAATTACAGTTGTAATTTGTGTTGGTTACTAACCACAGAAGCATAGAACAGAATATTAACAATGAAACTGGCTGCAGAACAGATTAGGTCCTCACAGTAATATGTAGAAAAAGGATAATTTAATTACGAATTTTACAAAAGTAAGGGGGAATCGCAATCATGAGCACAAGTCAGAATTCCCTAATACAGTAGGTAATAGTCAATATTTCATGAAAAGAGACCATGTGGTCTCCAAGTCTTAGTCCAGATGGATAACAGCCGACACGTGTTTCGTCACGTATAGTGACTTCCGCAGGGCTGCAGAGAAAATATCAAGATCTTAGTTGACTGAATAAAATACATAATGCGATTTATACATTTACTTTTCTAGTTCTTGCTGATCTTAAAAGAATTTAAACAATTGAAATTCATGAGATAAAGAATGGGAAAAAAGAGAAACCCTGGAAAGAAAAAAGTAAGAGCCTACTGAGTGAGAGGCAAACCAGAGAAGTGATATCTGTCGATCAGAAGTGAAAAGAAAAAGAAAGCGGTGAGGAGAAAAGATATTGTTTGTCCCATCACCATACCAAGTGTGCAAGAAGTGGGTCACTTAGTAAAAGTAACTAAGCAAAGTCCAAGTATCCCAAATAAGGCATAGGTACTAACCTTTTATTGTAAGTTAATAGAGATAATTTAAGTAACAGTCGTTTGTTTAAACTTGTTTCCAACGATATTTCGATTGTACGTTTTCCAAAACTCCATTCAAGAATAAAGAAGATTCTATATGAAGTCCAAAAGAGAGCTGAGTTAAGGATAGACAAAGTAACAGAAAACCAATTATTGTTAATATATATGACTGGATAAGAAAGTTAAGCATTTAATTAAGAAGAAGGGGTAAGTGTCCCGTAATCGTTACCCTTGTAGTTGTTTGTAAATGTTGTCTATTTCATAAGGAGTGGTCCTGATATTTGTACAACTTGTCTTGAAGGTTAAAAAGTCTCCATCAATTGTTTCTAATATTGGTAAAAAACAATGAGAAAAATAAAAGATTGGTATAAAAAGACAAACAGACTGAGTTAGTCTAATGCATAAGAGTGTCCATTACTATACCTAATGTTCAGGAAATATAGACCATATTATGATGTGCTATGGCCAGGGTACTTGGTTATATTGTCTCTTCGGATAATTGGTCGTTGTAACGATCCTCGTATGGTTATTTAACTATTAGTTCCTGAATGATGAAAAGGTAATAGAGAAATAAGATCTCCAAACAAGATGTCCATTTTAGTTAAAACAAGTTGTTAAAAATCTTCTTACTTAATAGGATTACTGGCTCCGCCATGCTAAGTGGGGTCAGAAAACCGGCTATGGTGAGCCCTGCAAGAGAAAATAGATCAGAAGGAAGGGTGTATTGAAATACACGAAGGTAGTTTTGTTTTAAGAATATATTTCAAGCCAAGCATGACTTGGTTACAAGATAATACAAACCATAATTAAAACAGAAATACATAAAAAAGCAATAGGAAGCAAATAGCATAAACTATAAGAAAGTATCCATGGTTATTCAAACATACCTGGTTAGAATATTGTGCGCTAAAGTTGTGAAGCTGAATGTTTCAAAACAATTTTCCATTACGTGATTACGCTTAAAGAAAGGTGATTCCTAACTATTTATGTGTATGAGTCTTAGAAAAACAAATAACGTTATAGTCTCATGGGGCATGACATTACATGTAGAAAATACTTCAAGAGTCAGCTAGTTCACTCTAACTCGGTCAAGAAGAGGGACCAATGCGCGTTATAAACACTTGAAGAGTTATAGGAGATTATTCAAATTTAACTGATTAAAATATTGTGCGCTAATATCGTAAAGCTGAATGTTTCAAAAAATTCCATTAAGTAATTACACTTAAAAAAGGTGATTACTAACTATTTATATATAAAAGTCTTAGAGAAAAATAAAACTATGGCCTCATAGGGCATGACTTTGCATGTAGAAAATACTTTAAGAGTCAGCTAGTTCCCTCTAACCCGGTCACGAAGAGGGACCAATGGACGTTATAAACACTAAAAAAGGTTATAGGAGGTCATTAACCGATGCCACCATGAGTAAGACCTTCGCTATGTGATTACCCCGACTCAGAGGGTAATCAGTAGTATTGAAAACATCTAAGTAGAGACTTACCGCGTAATGTGTTCGATGTAACCGAAGAGACGCCTCCCGTGTCTTCTTCACGACGAAAGACCGAGGATGGACGAGTGGCGGTTGCTTTTATATATATGACATTGCAGATGTGGCGAGAAAAATGCAAATTGCTCGAGACAAGTAAGCGATGGTCAGTAGCTCTATGATTGGTCATTTTGGTTACAATGTTGCCAATCGGTTAGACCGAAATAAAATAGAGCAGCCATCTTGGAAAGGTAAAAGTACCCTCGTGTTCCCAATACGAGTGTGTAGTTACTAAACTGGAAAATGCCCAATAACGAGTAATGCAGAGTAATTTAAGATACAATCTTCTAATGCTTATGTCTCCAAAAGCAATTTCCTTTTGCGAATATTTAAAAGGTATAATCATTCGGAATGTATATAAAAGATATGTAAAAGAGATTATGTGGAGTCACCTTCTCTGCACAAACTAATTAGACAAAGCATATTCGTCTATGGTTCCCACAATGAAAGAGTGGCGGCCATCTTGGAAGAGTAGAAAGGATTTCTTATCAGACTAAAGAGTGAACCCCTCAGTAATCTTGTTTTACTCAAAGGTGTTTTATCCGATTTAACATTTCAGCGAGTAGTTGAAAATGGTTGTCTTATAACCATGAAAAAGAAGGGGTTCGTATTTCTATGATATGCATAATTGCGTCAAACCGCCACCAATGTTTATAAGGTGAGTACAGCAAAGACAAAGTCAGCACACAAACAAACATAAACAGAAACTGAAAAAAGTAAGTAAGAAAAAGAGATAAAAAGGAAGAATGGAACAGAATATCTAATGTAAGTACAAAGCAGGAATAGTCATTGCGTACATAACCAATTTTGAAACGTGAAAACGCCCTAAAAACATTTACTTCCTTTGGGAGAAAGTGAGTAATACATAATATGTAACCTCAGAGTAGATAAAAATCGTAGTTACACAAAAGAGGAAAGATCAGCATGAAGACATCAACGTGAGGGTTGTTTTGGCGACAAAGGGAACTGTAGAAAACACATTATTGTGACATTTTGATACATATTTCTTTATATCAAACAATAATGACAGGTTGAGGTACGGCGCCAATACAAATGTCTCTTAAATGAATGGTTAAGCAAGGAAAACATGGAGCTCTTTTTCAAAATTGATGCCCATTTCAACAGCTCGTAATTTAATAATCCATTGCGTCTCTGTCCTTCTCAAATTAAGAGTCCTATCACCACCCCTTAAGGCATTCATCGTGTGGGAAATTCCATGAAACCTAATTTTTGCCATTTCAGCTAGTGTGTGATTCTCATTGAAATGTACCGCAAGTGGGTAACTGCATAAGTTATTTCGTATTGCCCTGAAGTGTTCCTGGATTCTAATCCTAAATGGGCGAATTGTGCTACCAACGTAGATTAGCCCACAACAGCAGATAATACAGAATACCACAAAATTAGTATTACAATTTATAAACTGTTTTATGCCATGTCTTGTTGTGGTATTGTATTGAAAATCAGTTGTTTTATTAGCTGCAAACTGGCACACATTGCAGTTGGCACATCTATAAAAGCCATTGGGTTTGGAAGGTAGCCAAGTGGTTTTGTTCTTTTTGGGAGGCAGATAGCTAGGACAGAGAAGTTCTCTGAGGGTGGTCCCTCTTCGATGTGAAATCATAGGGTTCTTGGTCACATGTTTTTCTATTGTTTTGTCTAGTTTTAAAATATGCCAATGCTTCCGAAGAATATTGTAAATTTGATGACTGTGTGTGCTATAATCTGTCACCATGGCAATTTTGCGTTTCCCGTTTCTGTTTTAGTTTTAGTTTTCTCTAAGACTTTTATATATAAATAGTTAGTAATCACCTTTTTTAAGTGTAATTACTTAATGGAATTTTTTGAAACATTCAGCTTTACGATATTAGCGCACAATATTTTAATCAGTTAAATTTGAATAATCTCCTATAACTCTTCAAGTGTTTATAACGCGCATTGGTCCCTCTTCTTGACCGAGTTAGAGTGAACTAGCTGACTCTTGAAGTATTTTCTACATGTAATGTCATGCCCCATGAGACTATAACGTTATTTGTTTTTCTAAGACTCATACACATAAATAGTTAGGAATCACCTTTCTTTAAGCGTAATCACGTAATGGAAAATTGTTTTGAAACATTCAGCTTCACAACTTTAGCGCACAATATTCTAACCAGGTATGTTTGAATAACCATGGATACTTTCTTATAGTTTATGCTATTTGCTTCCTATTGCTTTTTTATGTATTTCTGTTTTAATTATGGTTTGTATTATCTTGTAACCAAGTCATGCTTGGCTTGAAATATATTCTTAAAACAAAACTACCTTCGTGTATTTCAATACACCCTTCCTTCTGATCTATTTTCTCTTGCAGGGCTCACCATAGCCGGTTTTCTGACCCCACTTAGCATGGCGGAGCCAGTAATCCTATTAAGTAAGAAGATTTTTAACAACTTGTTTTAACTAAAATGGACATCTTGTTTGGAGATCCTATTTCACTATTACCTTTTCATCATTCAGGAACTAATAGTTAAATAACCATACGAGGATCGTTACAACGACCAATTATCCGAAGAGACAATATAACCAAGTACCCTGGCCATAGCACATCATAATATGGTCTATATTTCCTGAACATTAGGTATAGTAATGGACACTCTTATGCATTAGACTAACTCAGTCTGTTTGTCTTTTTATACCAATCTTTTATTTTTCTCATTGTTTTTTACCAATATTAGAAACAATTGATGGAGACTTTTTAACCTTCAAGACAAGTTGTACAAATATCAGGACCACTCCTTATGAAATAGACAACATTTACAAACAACTACAAGGGTAACGATTACGGGACACTTACCCCTTCTTCTTAATTAAATGCTTAACTTTCTTATCCAGTCATATATATTAACAATAATTGGTTTTCTGTTACTTTGTCTATCCTTAACTCAGCTCTCTTTTGGACTTCATATAGAATCTTCTTTATTCTTGAATGGAGTTTTGGAAAACGTACAATCGAAATATCGTTGGAAACAAGTTTAAACAAACGACTGTTACTTAAATTATCTCTATTAACTTACAATAAAAGGTTAGTACCTATGCCTTATTTGGGATACTTGGACTTTGCTTAGTTACTTTTACTAAGTGACCCACTTCTTGCACACTTGGTATGGTGATGGGACAAACAATATCTTTTCTCCTCACCGCTTTCTTTTTCTTTTCACTTCTGATCGACAGATATCACTTCTCTGGTTTGCCTCTCACTCAGTAGGCTCTTACTTTTTTCTTTCCAGGGTTTCTCTTTTTTCCCATTCTTTATCTCATGAATTTCAATTGTTTAAATTCTTTTAAGATCAGCAAGAACTAGAAAAGTAAATGTATAAATCGCATTATGTATTTTATTCAGTCAACTAAGATCTTGATATTTTCTCTGCAGCCCTGAGGAAGTCACTATACGTGACGAAACACGTGTCGGCTGTTATCCATCTGGACTAAGACTTGGAGACCACATGGTCTCTTTTCATGAAATATTGACTATTACCTACTGTATTAGGGAATTCTGACTTGTGCTCATGATTGCGATTCCTCCTTACTTTTGTAAAATTCGTAATTAAATTATCCTTTTTCTACATATTACTGTGAGGACCTAATCTGTTCTGCAGCCAGTTTCATTGTTAATATTCTGTTCTATGCTTCTGTGGTTAGTAACCAACACAAATTACAACTGTAATTTTGGAGTGCCGGGATATCGTTGTTCAAATTCAGCCACGCGTAGTATTCCTTACCCTCTCTAATCATATTCGCTGCCTCTCAATTGTATCAGTTAGATACTTTTGTAGCTAGTGCTAAAGTAGAGGGCTCAACATATTACCTTGGATTCTTAGTTGTATGCGGTTCCCGGTTGCAGTCGCAAAGGCTTCCGCGCCTTTAGTGATTTTTAAAGTTATCCTCGGTCTCCATCTAATTAGTGGGTGTGTTTATGACTGCGCGGGTTCAGATGTGACTCATAGCCATTAACCCGTGAGATATCAGGGACCACGTCGTCTCTAAAACGATAAAGACAAAACGGAGCCAAAAATGAAAATTATACTGTTGCAGGGACCTATCAAAGAATCCAAGTATTGCATGAGCACTTACTGGTAGTCGCTTGTCCAATCCAATAATCAAGCGTTAAATTGCTCTCCTGAAATTCGAAATGCAGAGTGGTTGCTCGCTTTCAGTGGTATGGTTTCACCATCTACACGAAAGCACATATAATTAATAATGTTTGCTCGCGGTGTGAGGTCAAAAAAATGTACACGCTTAAAAATTCTTCTAACGTTTAGGAGGCAAACCCGGAATGCGATCCCCTTTCACTTACCCGGTCTCACTCATCCTCCGCCTAACTGGTGCCGACTGCTTCGATGTAGGTGTTCGAAGTAAAGACAGGACTCAAATACAGAGCGTCCTATTTAAACCCTTGACTCATTGGTGATTGGTCAATATCTAACAACGTCGACTTAATATATCCAATGGCATGTACCAAGGGATAGAGCCTATTGGTTTTCTTAAAGTGATACAAACACATACTTCGTCAACTACTTTAATCTTAATCATTACCAAAGCAGAAAGCGCAGTGTCGATGTGGGGACCAGCTGTGCTAATGGGTATGCGGATGATCAAAATAAATGAATGAAGAGAGCGCCAATCCCGGTCAAATAGAAGAATAAAACAAAGGATATCTGTGGAGTTAGTTGTAACGTCTAACGACCTTGTATATGTAAACAAGGTTGTAAATGACAATGAACCTTATTTTTGTATAAGACATCAGGTGACATGGTAACTACAAGTCATCTGGATATTTATTGTGGAGGAAGCCCGTTAGTTATTACAATGAATGGCTTGGCTCCACGGGATCTCATTGTTTAGCACTCTTTTGTATGTGTCTAGAGAAAATATCCAGTAGACCTCTCTCCTTTTACGGCTGTCAACACTCCAAATCAGGAAGTGTTTGCGGCCATCTTGTGCCTCGGTAGAACCGCGCTGCATATGCTAATTTGTCCCTGGGGGCTAAATCCCAGGGGCATATTGAAAAATTAAGTCCGTGGGGGGTCCCAATCCCCCCCACACTGCCCCAGGGACTGCCAACCCCGGGGCTCTAACAGAATATCGGCGTGGGGGCTCACGGCCCCTCCGCAGCCCCAGGGACTGTCAACCCCGGGGCTTCATTAAAATGGGTGGGGGGGCTCTCAGGGCCCCCCAGCCCCGGGGACCGCCACCCCTAGGGCAACTTCACATTGTGGGGGGCGCGCGGCCCCCCTCCTGGAACCTTGTATAGGCCCTGGGGACAGCCATCCCCCAGGGTCGGCTCCTGCAGTGTCCTGTGGTGCCTACCCCCGGGACACTGCTGTTTGCAATGGCAGGGTGGGAGCCTCGCTGCTCCCACCCTGCCATTGCAAACTGTTTTGCTTCATTGAAACGAGAACAGATTGCTTTTACATATGGGGAGCAGCATGTTAGCTGCTCCCCATGTGGAGAAGCAATGCCGGCTCACACAGGTTATAGTTAGGTGGACATTTCACTCGTAAAAAAACAATGAAATTCCCCCGTTATAGTTAGTTCAGATAACTATAACTCGCGCGCCCGCAATCCACTGCTCATGACGTCACATATTACATCACTCATGAAATGGTCAGTGGCATCACTCATGACATCACTGATGACATCATCCTTGTGATAGAGTGGCAGTCGCGCGAGTTATAGTTATCTGAACTAACTATAACAGGGGAATTTCATTGGTTCTTTACGAGTGAAATGTCCACCTAACTATAACCTGTGTGAAACCTATGGTTTTTTAAGTGAATTTGCAAGGTTTTTTAAATGCTAATTCCTAACTATAACGTGTGTGAAACCTATGGTTTTTTCAGTGAATTTGTACGTTTTTTTAAATGCTAAGTTATGTATTTATTAATATATATATATTTTTTTAAGGTATTTCACCGGGCGCGCACGTTGGGCGCACGGTGCGCTGCGCGCACTACGCACCGTGCGCGCACCGTGCGCTCACCCAGCGATTTTTATAAAAAAATATAAAATGTTTATTTCACCCTTGGGGTCCTTCTGTGACCCCCTGACAAAGGCTAGGGGGTCAGGAACTCTCTTCCCTGCCCCTTTTCACGTTTTCCACCTTTTTTCCCCCTTTCCTTTTCAGTGCGAGGGACAAAATGGCGGCCGACACTTCCTGATTTCGACCGATTCGAATGTTGACTGACATCTAACAACCAATCAGAATTTCGCTCGCGCACGGTGCGCGCGTATAGATATTTATATGCTTTTAAATGCTATTTTCTCAGGAAATAATGAACAGATTGACACCAGACCTGCAAAAGGCACTTCCCGGACCTGAGGACTACCTCTCTGCCAAATTTCAACTAATTCTGTTCAGCCGTTCGGGCTGTACCTTCGACTAAAGGTCCTATGGAAAAATGCATGGGGAAAACGCGTTTTGGGACCCCCCATTTTCTCGGCCCCTGCTTGACGAATCACCCCGAGATTTTCAGGGTAGGAGCTGAGCAGAGCGCCCCATTAGTTTTGAAAATTTCGCGAAGATTCGTCAACCGGCGCCAAAGTTATTCAAAATAGAATTTTGAGATTTCCTATGGAAACACGGTCCTAACTATAACTATCTACTGGCGACCGCCAGTAGATAATATATGTATATATGTATATATACCAACCAATGGCACCAACATAGCAATCGAACACTTTGCAGGACGGATGCTTCCTTTCCGCAATGACGGCCACAAGATGCAAAATCCAAACCAAAATACTCCATCTGGGGCACATAGGAGCACTCATATGTATCTTCAAAGTTACTTTATTAAAAGGCAGAAGCGTTTCAGCGAGAGACACCTTTATCAATGGCAAGTTACATGTGAAGTATTTTGCGGTCTTTTTAACCTACCAAGGCTCACTCTGATTGAGGAATGATGTATCGCCGACAACAGAGAACTCCTTCTTGTTCGTTGATAGTTCTATTGACAGGCCACCATATTTGAACAATGTTTAATCAATTGCTACTGATTTTACTTGTGGTGCAAGCTTCTTTTGTTGCACAGTTTTGCCAAATAGTTGGATGATTTTTATGGCACATCTTGTCGGAGGCATGTCAAACTTCGTTAGAATCTGTCTTACCCCACACAAGGATAAACAAATGTACTTTAAAACATGTTTGACTCGCCTGTGTGGGTCCTCATTTGCTCGTGGTACATTAGGCAGGTGTCACAACAGACTGCGCGGGGCAGGCAGGAGGAGCAGTTGCAGCACAACAGACCAGGGAGGGCAGAAGGGTGTGGCAGTTAAATGGACCATGGAGGACAGGAGGAAGGGGATAGGGGCATGGCATGTGGACAGGCAGGGTGGAGGTGGCAGGGACAGGTTATAGTCATCTGACAATGCTAGGCAGGTGGGAGTGGAGTGGCAGCTCAACAGAACACTCAGAGTAGATAGGAGTGGCAGGTCCATGGAACATGGTGGGCCAAAAAGGATGGAGCAGGGGCATGCACAAAGACATCAGAGGGCAGGGGGAAGGAGAATAGGGGCAGCAAGCTAAGCACAGAGGCTAAGCAGGAGGTCAATGATGGGCCATAGAATTGGGCAATGGAGGGCAGGAGGAGTGGACTGGTACATCATGGTAAATGGAGGTCAGTGGCAGCACATCAGACCATGCATGGCAGTAGGGAGGAGGCTAGTCCATGGATTCAGACAACAGAGGATAGCAAGGAGGTGGATGGGGCAGCAAGCTAACTGTTCAGAGAAGGTGGGTATTAGGATCTTTATTGTTTTTAAAATGTGTGTCTGTGCGAACTACTTAAAATATGAACAAGTATGCAGCATAATCTCACTTTTATTCAGGAAGAAGAGGACGTTTGTGACTGTGACTCCGGGCTCACTTGGCAGAAACACCCCCTGAACCTAGAACATAGTCCTGAGAGCACGATTGAAAATGAAAACTAGATATAGTATATGGTATAAACTATGCACCAAAAAGTGTGATGTAACATGAACCGGGGCGTGAAATATAATATGCAATACATTGTTCGCAATGACAGATTCATTGGAGAGCGCGAGATAGCACAGGCACTAGCGCGTGCTATGCGATATGCGCCTTTGAGTGTAATATGCACAGAGCAGTGTTGTGTAACCTAACTAGTCTCTAAAGTTGTAATATAAAATATGTGCTGTGGAGTGTAACGTTGCATATGCACTGTGACAAAGATATGGATCCCAGATTGTAATATGTATGGCATAGCGCTGTGCGTTATAACATAGGCATCGAGGAAGGCATGTTAGATGGGGCAATATAACCTGTGCGAAGGCAAGTGTGGCATGACATATTCACGGGGTGGTGTTACAGTGCACATGGGCTAGAGAGTGTCATAGCATACGCACTAGCTGTTGGAATACAACACAGAGGTGTGTGGCACTCGGCGGGCACTGGTGAGTGTAACACAGCATTGGGCTCAGTCAGGAGCACGCTGTGACTCTCAAGTGAGGTTCGTCTCCTTTCCAGAGAGTAAAATAAAAAGTATTAGACATCCGGCGGTGGATGTGTGTTTTATTAACCGTGAGGGGGGTTTATTGCATAGTTTGGTCAAATTTTTGTCGAATCCCCTTTGAATGGCTTGGTGTGCGTGTGTATTAAATGTGCCCGTCAATAGCTACCCATGTTTGTATAAATAACCGACAAGGGTGTCTACTTGGAGAGTACCCACCGGCGGGGGCGCCGGGATTAGGCACAGTAGGGCGTCAGACACGTCAGAGCTTCACTGGCAGTGTAAATACGTTCCACGCGGATTCATTGTATACATAGTCGCCTTTTAATTAATATCACGCAAATCGTAATGGTGATAGGTACATACGGTTTGTCCAGCATGTCCTAGGTGTTTCTATAAATATATTTAAAAAAAAAAAAAAACAAAGGCCGGCCCCAGGGGATGGGGTCCCCGGGGCCATAAGTGGCCTGAGGAGGGGGCAACGCAGCCCCCCTCCTAAAGAATTAAAAAAAAAAAAAGGGCATGACCCGGGGGTTGGGGTTCCCGAGGCTGATTAAGGCCTTGGGAGGGCCAAATTTAATTTTTCAACAAAAAAAATTAGGGTGCAGGCCCTGGGGGATGGGGTTCCCAGGGCCAATAAATTAGAAAAAGAAGGGGGGCCACACAGCCCTCCTTCTTAAAAAAATAAAAAAAATAAAAGACCAGCATCGCGCCGGAGGCCACGCCCCCTCCTTGCAGCACTCTGCAAATGCGCCCCCTGGCCAGTTGTAAGTTGAGGAATTAATTCCCCTTCAATACTGAGGGTCCCTGAGGGCCAACTAGCCAAACAGGTATCTCCAGTATGTGCCAGGGAGCTGCGTTGCAGACAGGTGTTCTGAGGCCACGCACCTTTTTACACCTCTATGCAACGCAGCTCTGTGGCACTTACTGAAGGTACCTAGTGGGCTAGTTTGACCCTAGGGACCCTTAGGATTCAAGGGGACTTAATCTCTCAGCTTAGAACGGCCACAGGGCGCGTTTACACAGTGGTGAAGGGAGAGGACGGAGCCTGAGGTGACGTGTGCAAACACGCCCTGTGGCGCGTTTTATGTTGGGGAAATAATTCCCTTTCAATCCTGAGGGACCCTGGGGGCCAACTAGCCCACGAGGTGCTTCCAGTAAGCGCCACTGCTCTGCGTTGCAGAGAGGTGGTGCAGGCCGTGCCCCTTTTTACACCTCTCTGCAATGGCGCTTACTGGATGTACCTAGTGGGCTATTTTGCCCCTAGGGACCCTCAGGATTCAAGGGGACTTAATCTCCCAACTTAAAAAAGGCCACAGGGCGTGTTTACACAGTGGAGAAGGGAGGGGACGGGGCCTGAGGTAACGTGTGCAAAGACACGTTTTAAGTTGGGGAAATAATTCCCCTTCATTCTTGAGGGACTCTGGGGGCCAACTAGCCCACCAGGTGCTTCCAGTAAGCACCACTGTGCTGCGTTGCAGAGAGGTGGTCTAGGCCGTGCCCCTTTTTACATCTCTCTGCAACGCAGCTCTGTGGCGCTTACTGGAGGTACCTAGTGGTCTAGTTGGACCCTAGGGACCCTCAGGATTCAAGGGGACTTAATCTCCCAACTTAAAATGGCCACAGGGCGTGTTTACACAGTGGGGAAGGGAGGGGACGGGGAGTGAGGTGACATGTGCAAACACGCCCTGTGGCGCGTTTTAAGAGGTAGTTTTAATCCCCTGCCCTTTTATATACTAGGGGCTTACAGCGGAGGTCATGCTAATCACAGGGGGACCCCAACGCATAGTGTTCCCTAGTGTATGTAGGTGTTTTCACTGTATTCTGATTGTCTTTTAACATAGCACTGGCTCTAGGACTGGTTAGTCAGACTCAGTTACCACCAGTATCCGTCTGAAAAATTTGAGGGTACAGGATGATTTTGCAACAAGGCCTCTTTCTGCTCTTCTGTTTGTTCTTTCTGCACGTTATCCTTCTTCCTGCACTTTTCTTTGTCTTTGCGGACTTCTGTTGCTTCTTTCTGTATTTCTTTTTTTTCTTTTTGTGCGTTTTATCTTCTTTCTTCACATGTTCTATCTCTGTAGGCATAGTTAGAAATTAGCATTTAAAAAACCTTTGAAATTCACTGAAAAAAACATAGGTTTCAGGCACGTTATAGTTAGGAATTAGCATTTAAAAAACCTTAGAAATTCACTGAAAAAACCATAGGTTTCAGGGGCGTTATAGTTAGCTGGACTTTTCACTTGTACAAAACCATTGAAATTCCCCGTTATAGTTAGTTCAGCTAACTATAACTTGCGCGCCTGCAATGCACTGCTGATGGCGTCACATATTATATCACTCATGACATGGTCAGTGACATCACTCATGACATCACTGATGACATCTCAAATGACATCAGTGATGACATCACTGAAGACATCATCCTTGTGATAGAGTGGCAGACCTCCTCTCCCCCTAATATAACCTTTGATACACACATTTAAAAATAGAAACTAACATTTTCAAAACAATGGACATACCAATACCAGTTACAACAACCTATTCAATAATTCTAAGATCCACATACACATCCAATCATTCACCAACAGTCCTATACAGTCACTCATACATGTACTCACTCATCATATGTACTCATACACCTATACATCCTGTTACACAACGCCACTCATCCATAGAGTTATTCACACACATAGTCACTCATACTAATAAAGAATCAAACATCTATTTACTTGCATATACAGTTATACACACACCACCACACTTACTTCTACAGAAACTTACACATACTTAGTCTTTTAAACAATCACTTATAGAAACTCATACTTATTCATACAGGAACACTTCCAATCTCTCACTCTCACATATACTCACTTATATACACCAATAGTCACATATACTAGTTTAAAACATATGTAGTTCCTCATAAAGACACTATTGAGACAGGTATTCACTCACTAACACACCCATGCACACACTCATCCACCCATACAGTCCTGCACACATGCTGTCTTCAACACATACAAACAGTGAGTCACTCATTCATGCACCTATGCACTACGTAATACCCCCCACCGAACCATACAGACACTCAGACACTCATACTGATACTCAAAAAACCAACTAATAACCTATATAGACACTCATGTAGCTACTCACCAACCCATGCAGCCACTTATACACAAAGTGAGAGACTGATACAGAGATTTACATATTTAAACATTACTCACCAAGCCATGTATTCACTAAGATACACTTAATCAGTCAGATATACAATCAATTTTTAAATAACAAATCATCCATTTAGACACTTATATACCCATTTATTCTTCCATCGACCTTGAGATATACATATATAAAACATATGTGATTTTCAGAAAAACACACATTCACTGGATGATGTCATCAGTGATGTCATTTGAGATGTCATGAGTGATGTCATGAGTGATGTCACTGACCATGTCATGAGTGATGTAATATGTGACGTCATCCACAGTGCATTGCGGACGCGCGCGTTATAGTTAGCTGAACTAACTATAACGGGGGAATTTCAATGGTTTTGTATGAGTGAAAAGTCCAGCTAACTATCACGCCCCTGAAATCTATGGTTTTTTCAGTGAATATATATATGTATATATATATATATACATATATTGTAAAAATAAATTTACTTTTTTAAGGGGAGTTGTACTGTCTGACGAGTTAGCAATGAAAGAACCCTTTTGGCTCCTGATGGACTCCGTAGAGCTATTAAGTTCGTGTTACACCGGAATGCAATGAAAGCTGATTTAGAATGTTGAGACCTTAGTTATACAGTTATACGCAGAAGAATAAAGACATGTAATATTAACCTCCGTGTGTGGCTTAGTCATTTGTGGGTACTCAGGCTGGGGAAGATTCTACACTTATAAAATCCAAGAGCATGGCTTTTATCAAGTGCTAAAAACAATCATCAAAAAATGAAAACTGTTGTATTAATTGGAATTTTACAGTTCATTCGCTTAACTACTAGTATATTTCTAAACAAAGCCATATTACCTATAGATAGGAAGCTAAGGCCCAATGCACCCCTGATTAAATTTATCTCATAAAACCTAAAAAGGTGCAGCTGCAATTTCGGCCATACTTATGAATTTGGCCCAAAAAACCAGGGGGTACTTGACATCATCCTTCCCTCAACTATGCAGTCACAGTATTCCCCTTTGTTGCACACCCGGCAAGATACTCTCTGGTTGGAAATACTGCCAATCTAACCCTAACATAGGAAGTTCATTTCTGTTCAGTTTCGAGTAGATCGAGATGCTTTTTAGGCCCCATTCCAACTTAAAATCAAATTAGGCTGCTACTATGCTACCTGGTCTTTATTTATCCGGTCTAAGGTCCCACTTTAGCAGCTGGTATCACTCTTTTACCATTTCCTGTGCATCTAGACCAACTTTGTCTACATCAGCCTAAAGGTGGACTAATTGTAGAATAGTTTTATTACATGTACCAAAACGGTTACTTCCCCCTGCCCTCTTGCTACTTCCTTCACGATTTTTAAATATGTGGAGACTAGTGAATTCTTGACCAGCTTAATCAAGAACAGTTTAATGTCAGCCAGGTCTGTCATCATAGGATGAACAAGCTCAGGGATCATAAAGAGGGTGTGCCATACCTTAGCAAAGCGATTAGAAAGTTGCATTTGACTACTTGTAATGCATACAGATCATCATTGGCCCATAACTTGGCTCCATAGAGTGTTGGAATCACCAGCTGGTTTAGCATTGGAAATGGTACCTCCTTAACTCCCATATCCTTTGTCAACTCTGAACTTCAATTAAGTGTCCATCATATCTAAACTGCTTACCATAAAGTATCACTTACTCCCTCCTACCCACTCCTTGAACCTTTTATTAAAAAAAAACCAAAGTTAAATAAATGGTAGTTAAAATAGTAAAATAACAAATTAATATTGAACACAAGAGGCACAAATATATCAACTTGCATTGAGCATTCTGAATATTGCCAGAGTCCTCACCTTGAGTTACATTTTATGTGTGGCAACATTAATTGAATCACTTCTGATGTAGCTTTAATCAGAGGTGATTTATTGCCTGCTAAAGTATTTTAAGAACATTTTTGGTTTCAGCAATAGAACGTCAAAATAATATCTTTGCATATATTAGACTAATTATTGTAATATATTGCAAAATAAACTATGATATGGCTTTTGCAAGAAAACATGCTGGTGGCAAGGATGTTTCTGCAGGACCATATTGTATGCATAATATGAAAAAGTCCTCTTACTTCACAGTCACAATGCTTATTTTTGATGGAAATCGATGAAAATATTTTAAAGAGGAAATATTGATAAAAGTGACAAGAATTATTTGGGGGTCTTTAATTTATATTGTATTTTAACCACGCTTATCTGGGCGTGCAATATAACTAGGGTACAATTGCAGTTCTGTGTCTTAGGGTTCTTTTATACCTGATTCAGTAAGTAACAGCAATTACAGATAGAATTAGGTTTACAAATGCATTACCTTTCTTCAGGTCTGAATCTTTCTCAGCTAAAAGTAATTTGAATGGTAAATTGTTTGATAGACATGACAGTGCTTTGATTCTTTGTTTCACCTTACCTTGTGCTTTTCCACTAATTAAAGTTTATCCAGAAATACTTGCCAGTCACGTGTCAGTCTTAATTTATCGACTGCATCACTTACAGCCTTCTGAACCTTACTCAGAGATTCCGGGATGCCCCTCCTCGGGCTCTCAACCAGTTAAATAGAGGGATCAGCTTAAATATTTTTCCAGATCATGTTTGGTTCTGCCCAACCAAAATCAAAGTCAATGCCCTGATCAGTAGTGTAAGCCAGACTGACAGGACGAGCAGCAGTACCAGCTAATATTACGAATACACCTTGAGAAACTGTCAATGCACTACACATGAGCTAGTCTTGAGATCTTTAACCCCTTCGCTGCTATTACTCCCCCCCCCCGTTCTAAGCCTTTTTTTTGGCTATTTGGGGTAGTTTGCCCTTAGGCCCCTGTGACATTTTGACCTCATAAGGTATCCATGGCAAATGTGCATCCTTTTGTTTCAACATCATGGGGATATTAAAGGTACCCAGGGTTTGTTGATTCCCTTAGAGGGGACCCAGAAATTAGCCAAACTTTAATTTTTCTGGACAAATTGGGAAAAAATGCTGAAGATGAAAGCGTCTGTTTTTTTCCCTGCAAATGGTATCAACAAAGGGTTTGCGGTGCTGAAATCACCATCTTCCCAGCTTTCTAGGACAGACTGTCTTTTGTCAGAAAACCAAAATGTTTTACACCGTTTTGTCATTTTACTGGGGCATAGCCTATTTTTGCAATTTTTTGTGCTTCAACCTCCTTCCAGTTAATGGTAGAAATGGATATGAAAGCAATAATGGATCCTGGAAAGCTATACATTTCAAAACCTAAGACAAAATTCTGAATTCAGCAACGGGTCATTTGTGTAGGTCCTTCAAGGTTTTTTTCTATAGAAACTATCAGTTGAAAATTGGAAAAATTGAAAAGGAGTTAAAAAAAAACAGCTATTTGTGCCAACATTTTCACTGGAAACTTCTTCTAAGTATGACTGATTTTTTAAAGCAATATACCCTTACATCTGCTGAACCCTGCAGGTTGTGAGGATATATAGGACTTGTAGGCTCACCAAGAACCCAACTAACCCAGAGCCAATAACTGAGCAGCGTCTTGCAATGGTTTTTTATTGTGTACCGGGTATATAGCAATCCATTTGGGAAAATATAAACAGTGAAAAATTGGTATGAAAGACACGTATGTATTTCTGAAATGGGAACACAATATAGAGTTTAGAAACAATAGCTATTTGCACATCTTTGAAATTGTGGGTGCCCATACTAGCATATAAATTATAGGACATTTTTCAAAGTGACATTGTCTTACATTTGGAAGGCAGATATGCATCGAAAGTCAATAGGTAATAACAGTTGCTCTACAATTCTGTGTTACCCTAAGTCTTCCGATAAACATGGTGTGTGGTTAGGCCTAGTGCCTGCTACAGGAAACGGCCCAAAGTGCAATGTGGACACTCCACATGTTTACAGTGAAACCTGACCCTTTTTTTGCAAAGTGCCTAGCTGTAGATGTTGAACCCTAGCGCTGCCAGCACCTAGGGAAACCTAGCAAACCTCTACATTTTTGAAAACTAGACACCCAGGGGAATCAAGGATGGGGAGACTTGTCTGGCTCTCACCAGGTTCTGTTACCCAGAATTCTTTGCAAACCTCAAACTTTGTAAAAAAAAAACCATTTTCCTCACATTTCTGTGATGGAAAGTTCTGAAATTTGTGTGGATCCACAATATTCCTACAAGCCTGCATTCCCCAAAGAATTCCAAGAAAAATGGTACCTCACTTGTCTGGGTAGGCCTAGTGCCCGCGATAGGAAATAGCCCAAAACGCAACATTGACACACCACATTTTTACTGTGAGAACTGACCCTTTTTTTCAAAGTGCCTAGCTGTAGATTTTGAACTCTAGCTCTGCTGGCACATAGGGAAACCTAGCAAGCCTATACATTTTTTTAAACTAGACACCCAGGGGAATCTAGAATGGGGTGATTTGTCTGGCTCTCACCAGGTTCTGTTACCCAGAATCCTGTCCAAACCTCAAACTTTGTAAAAATACCCACATTTTTCTCATATTTATGTGATGGAAAATTCTGGAATCTGCATGGATCCACATAATTTTACCTACCCTGCATTCCCTAAAGCATTCCGAGAAAAATAGTACCTCACTTGTGTGGTAAGGCCTAGTGCCCGCAACAGGAAATTGCCCAAAACAAAACGTGGACACACCACATTTATACAGTGAAAACTGACCCTTTTTTTGCAAAGTGTCTAGTTGTAGATTTTGAACCCCAGCTCTGCGGCACCTAGGGAAACCTAACAAACCTATACATTTTTTAAGAACTATACACCCAGGGGAATCCAGGATGGGGTGATTGTGAGGCTCTCGCCAGGTTCTTTTACCCAGAATCCCTTGCAAACCTCAAATTTTGTCACAAATAAACACATTTTACTCGCATTTCTGTGATGGAAAGTTCTGGAATCTGCGTGAATCAACACCATTCTACCCCCTGCATTCCCCAAAGTCGTAGGCCTGGCGCCCGCCGCAGGATACGCCACAAAATGCAACATGGACACACCACATTTTTACAGTGAAAACTGACACTTTTATGCAAAGTCCCTAACTGTATATTTTGAAACCTAGCTCTGCCGGCACTTAGGGAAACCTAGCAAACCTATACATTTTTAAAAACTAGACACCAAGGGGAATCTAGGATGGGGTGACTTGTGTGGCTCTCACCAGGTTCACTTACCCAGAATCCCTTGCAAACCTCACATTTTGTCTAAAAAAACACATTTTCCTCACATTTCTGTGATGAAAAGTTCTGGAATCTGCGTGGATCCACAACATTCCACCCACCCCACATTCCCCAAAGTCTTCCGATAAAAACTTATACCTCACTTGTGTGGGTGGGTCAAAAAGCATAATCGCTGGTGCCTAGTGGGCTCTCTGTCGCCCCCTGGGGGGCAGATAAGGGAGTACTGTCGCCATCTGTCTGCTGGAGCAACAGAAAGACTGTGTTTTTTTTTGGGGGGGGGGGGGGGCATTGTCATGGCCATTCTAGGCGTAGTCTTTGCAAGAAGACCCTAAAAACCTGCAACAACCACTGCTCCTACTGTAGTCACAGCCTTCCCTAGAGAAAGGCCATTACTGCAGCTTAGCTCCAACTCAACACGTTCTTTAGGCTTTGGAATCATACGAAAGCTCTTTTCCTCAGTTTTGCACTTTGTTATACTCAGGCCAAATAAGGAGCACATCAAAAAATTCTCAATTTGCAAAAAATAATTTTGTTGTGGTAAACCAGGTAGGCATGGTGGTACCGGGGAACAAATGTGCCATCTGAAAAACTTGCACTCATATGGGTAGAGCACCTCAAAACATAGCTACTGGTGGTGAAAGAGAGAAGAAAGAAGATGTTCTACTCATAAAAGGAAGTGGTGGTGTGGAAAAAGGGAAGGGTGCCAGCCAAAGAAGTCCTGTGCCTGTCTCATATAGTGTGCAGTCCTTATACTCAGCAACCTCGGTATGCTGCAAGGGACAAAGGGAATTTGTCACCCCAAAGTACCCAAGCAGCTTACCTATTCCCCGTAGGCTACTACTACCACAGGTTTAATAAAAGAAGACAGTCATAACACCAAACTATCAAGGCTTTGTTGATCAAGGAGTTGCAGTACCACCAAACCCATGAGAAAGTCAATTTATACAATGGAAAGCTGGCATGATGTAATAGCTTGACCTCCTCTCTTTTTTTGTGGAAAAAGAAGGGTTTCTACATTTAGTTAATCCCCTCTGCTTAAAATGGAAGATTCCACACCAAACCATCTCCCCACCATTCCTAAAATCGGTTGGTGATGCTAGGAAGGAGAGGGCTTTTGAGTCCATCCACCTCAAAATGAATATGTGAACGAGTTGTTAAGTAACATAGTAAGTGTGCATCTCTGCACACAGTTCCCCTTCAAGGTAGTGAAGCAATAGCTAATTACTGGTCTCATCACTCATTATGCTTTTTGGGGAATTTGGTGGCACCAAGGAGAAATTGCATACAGCTGCCAATATCTTTGGTAAATTTAATACTAAAGTGTGTGAATGGCTTAACCAAGAGGTACCAACACTGGATTAGTTGCCACTAACAATGGCAGTAATAGTGTCAATGCCATGGCTACTTCAGAGTTCTGTGTGTAGCGCACAGCATAAATCTAATTGTGTAGGTCTTCCTAAAAAAAAGACATAGTCAGGGGGAATTTGCACCTATTTTAGTCATTCATTCAAAGTCAGGAAGCAGCTGAGGATCATTGAGTGTGCTAATAAAGTAACTGTAAAATCACTCATACACTGGTACTGGATGAATTCCAATGTTTTGATATATATAAGGTGCCAGCACATTGGAACTCAACCTATTACATGCTGTATCACCTGTTTGAGAAGGGCACGTTTATCAACGATTATGTAATTCAGTTGCTAGGAAATGCAACTGCCAAAGCTATGGTGATGGAGGTAAACAAATGGAAGCTAAGAGAAGGCCTTGTATAAAGGATGCGTCTTTTTCAGATTATGCCATTGGACATCAGCATGACAAGTGTACCATGAGCCAAGAGATCCCATTCTTGCATCTGCTGTAGTATCATTTGCAAAAGGTTGAACAAACATTTACCAAAGTGAATTAAGACGCAGTTTCTTTGGCAAATAGCCTAATTCTTCACCTAGCCACTAATCAAAGGTTGCAAAAAGAGATTGTGTCCTCCTAAGAGTACATCTGTGCCACAATACTGGATCCACTGTGCAAGAAAGCTCAGCCACTTTCATTACTTTAACAGGCCACTTTCATTCCTTTAACAGACATGGTTGTCTTTGTTTACAAGATTTGGATCCTAATTAAAGCAAGCAATCTAAAGGAAGAACAACTGCAAATTTGAGGCTAGAGCAGAACTGGAATGCAACCTTCAGTCACCAGAGGAACAATGCTGTTGGCACGCAGTTTCTGCAGCAGCAACCAACATCACTGCCTACTAAACCCACAGCAACAACAGATTCAAGTTCACTGCCAACCTCTGCAATGAGTTGGTTTAACATGGCAGAAATGATGTCAAGCGTAGAGCCGCAGGCACAGCAAGTGCTGGACCAATGACAATTACGAAGAGGGTCAAAGACCATATGGATGAGCCAACAAAGTTGGTCCTGTATCAAGACCTATTGACCTATTGGCATAGGAAGAAGGAACAGTGGTCGGAAACTCAGAAGTGTGGTAATATAGTGTCAAGCATATCTGGCAGGTATTGTGCCTTTGGAGTGTGTTCATTGCAGCTGCTACAGTTGTCACAGTCAAAAGAACCAGTCTCTCACCTTAAAACATGTAGAGATTGCACATAATTAAAATTACTTCACACAAAAAACTAAAGTGCTACTCAAGACATGCAAAGTAATGCAAAGACAAATATTCAAGAAAGACAAACGTCTAGTTTTACAGCACAAATATAAACTCCGTCCCAAACAGACCTACTGCTCAACCTTAAAACCTGAAAAAAGTCAAAAAAGAAACAACTTTGTCCTCAACAATCTTTCTCACCCTTCTCTCCCCACAACAGCCCCATGCCCTCACCCTAAATCCAAATAAGTTCAAAGAATATACAACCCTGTCCCAACTGTCCTTCCCAAACTCTCCTCCCACAATAATAATGCCACCACTCCCAATAGAAAATTGCTTCTCATAGGTTCCTGCTGGCCTTAATTTATTTCCTCAAGGTTGCCAAATATTTGGAGTAGTAAATTAGCTCCTGTATTTATTGGGAGGGTGGCTTGGGAAGTTAAGGACCTCGGCTGCCTGTGGTAGCAGCAATGTAATTGCTGAGATGTGTCCAACTAGTGGCTCGAGGCAGTTGCATCTGTCTCCTCCTCCACTTTTTTGGGGGAACCTCAGTTGGCAGTACTGTACCCAATTACCCAAATTTTTGGAGGTGCAGCCAAGTGACTGACTGCCACCAGGAGTGGGCCTCCAGGGCATATCCTCCAGCAGGAGCAGCTATATGATCTAAATAAAGAAG
Source organism: Triturus cristatus (assembly GCF_964204655.1). Classification (NCBI taxonomy): domain Eukaryota; kingdom Metazoa; phylum Chordata; class Amphibia; order Caudata; family Salamandridae; genus Triturus; species Triturus cristatus. The sequence continues at coordinate 401,304,517 of NC_140581.1, forward strand.
AGAACATGTATTTTAGTACACAAACAAATACTTGTTCATAGTTTATATAGTCATATAGAAGCACAATATTGCTGGTCCCATTGAGCCATGGCAAATGTTTTGATGTGATTCTTCATCACAGGGTCAGGTGTTTACCCATACATTCTTCACAAAATGAAGTAACAGTGACCACAACCATAATCAAAACCTTTAAATGATATCAGATTGTGACACTTGAAACACATGCTTAACGTGTGTTAATAAATGAATGAACTGCCAAATATATTGCCAATGATGAATATGGCACACTACATTTATGCTAGATAACATACTTGACCATATAACATGCCTCCTGACTCCCACCTGAGTCCAGACTGATTCCCACTTTGCACCCCCCACCCCAAATAATGTTCTAAGCATACTTGTTTCCTTGGCTATCGGACAAGTAAGTGTAGGCTAAGATAAGTTATAATAAAACATCAGGGCTTGGACAAGGTTTAGGTAGGGCTATTGACAGGTTGGCTGTCAGGTACCACTATGCTTAGTCGCATGGTTAATGAAAGGTAGAAGTCCGAAGAATAATGAAAGCCATTAAAAGTAGTCACCTAGGCAAAAATAGATATAGTTATAACAAATTCAGTCCTGTAAACTTGCCTGTGATGTGATGCTGCCTAAAAAGTAATACCTATAATTATTAAAACACATTTTACCAACATCACTTACCTAGCCATGTCACTTCTACACCAAGAACGTGCAGCAGTTGCTTCCTTTGAGTTTGTTGACACAGCCTTTCATCACTTGCTTCAGGGTGTGGGAGACCCTGGTGTGACAATGCATGCTGCACCACACTCTCCCCAACTGTAACTTGCAGGCCTGGAAATGCCCTTACAAGCCAGCTGCCTTGTGCCAGCACTAGGGGGATGTGGCACTATGCTTAAAAAAAGGGCGGGCACCTCTGCCTCCCTAATGATGCGGCAGTATGTAACTCCTTCACATTGCAGTTTACAACAGTGGGTGCGGACGTAAGTGATGGCGGTCACATAGCTGCAATAGCTGTGGTTCATAGTGTTTTTGACTGAAAATTTTGTCATGGTGTACTTTTTCTGACGTAAAATGCTCAAAATTAATTTCAGGTAATTACATGAAATTTTACAAATTTTGCATAATTATGCAAGAGCAAATTAAGTTAATCTTACACACCCCTAATCATAATCAGAATACAGACCTGTGTCCTCCACTGGGTCAAGTTAATTACTCTGCTCCCCAGTAGGAGGATCAAAGTCCTCCTCATATAATAGGATAATTAACAGTGGTTGACCCAGTTTTGGGAAAAAAGGAGGTTAGATGGAAATCTGCATGTGGTCATTAGCTTGTCACACTGCTCCTGGGCTTAGACAGTCCATGCCTACAGAAAAAAGGGAAGAAAACCAAAGTCTGAAGACAACACTGTAGGGTGTGACCTTTGAAGCAGCAAGGAAGTATGCAGCTGTGTCAGTAGGGGCAGAGCTAAGGCTTATTTTTGAACCTCTTTCTAAACACAACATGAACTTGTCTTGTTAGATTGTCACAGAATGCTGTGCAGTAGGGTTGGGAGAGGGGTGGAAAGATGATGTGGCACCCTGGGATTGGCCAGAGGTACCTGGCTTCTCGAACATTCCAATTCCACCTAATAACTCCTGAATGATATAGAGACAGATGAGAACACACTGGACCCGGAAGTGATGATGGCAGAAGGATGTGTTGCAAGAATGTGTAGGCACCTGTCTGTGCTGCAAGAATAGACATTGGGCCTTTGACTCCAGCTAACCCCCAGGCCTAGGATAGGTCTTTGTGTGGCCAGTTGTGATGGCCTCATATTCCCTCCTGATGAACAGCTGGGCTTTTGGAAGTTCCTGGATGGCTCCCATTGACCATCTGGGGACTGATCCTTTAGTCTGCTGCTGACACACAGGTGCTTTGCAAAGCGGTCAGGAGGCCATAGGCCTTGGGGGTGCTGCAGGGAGGCTATTTTGCTTGCTGGCTGTGGAGGTACTGTGAAGGATGTTCCCCAAGCAGAAGAGAGCCTCAGGACTGCAGGTAGAGGACAGGTCTGGCACCTGGAGTCAGAAAACCTAGCTCCTAAAAAAGCACCCTTTGAAGCCCAAGAGTCCTATAGAAAATCGTCCTTGTGGCTACCCAGATCAGAATGTTCCCAAGCATATCAAGATTGGTCCTATGAGCCCAGATAAATCCACATTTAAAGCTCAGTCCCTGGGGAGACCGAGCAGAGAATAAAATGCATAGCACTGTGCTACATGTTCCCAAAGATACCACTGGGGTGACGTGGCCCAGGGTCAACACAACCTTACTTAATATTTTCCATTTGGTAGGGGGAATGTGGGCCTCCCCCCAGAACCAACTTTCAGTTCAGGGTCCACCTCCACAGGGGCCCGATGCAAAGATGTCCAGAGGGACCCCATCTCCCCCCAGACAGAACACAACAAAAATCCCAGGATGCCCAAACTCATTGACTTGTGCCCTATGGGTCCAGAGAAATCCATATTTAAAGCTTGACCCCTGGGGAGGATGCATTTGAGGAGTTCTGCCAAGTGACTAAAGATTTTCGCTCCTCAATGGGGGGTGGGGTGGTTGACCTGATCCACCAGTGATTTGACCATTTCATCAAAGAATATAGCAAATTCAGTTGCTTTCTTTGAAGCATCCTCAGGTTTGATGGTTTGGGGAGAGCAGTTTGGGTTTTTGATGAGGCCGAAAAGTTTTTCGGGTCTGTTTTTAGCAGAGTCGAGGAGGGATCTGAAATGTGATGCTTTTTCATGGAAGATGTGCTTGTGGTATTTGGATCTTGCTGAACGTAAAAGAAAGAGATTGGAGGTGGATGGAGATTGTCTCCAATGTTTCTCCAAGATTCTAAGGTTTTTCCTTTCGTCATAGAGAGCTTTATTGAACCATGGTGCTGAGGGGGTGGGTCTTTTTCTTTTGCTTTGGAGTGGAGCGACATTGTCGATTTTGACTGCTAGGATTGAGAGGCAATGGGGGTGAGATCGTTGACATCCGCATTAGGGTCTAGACTAGGAAGTTAGGGTCTAGACTAGGAAGTGAACGCATAGCAGAATCACACAGAGTCTCAAGATCAATGTATTTAGTGTTGCAGAACCAGGTGGAAGCCCTTTTAGGTTGGCCGAGAGTTATAACGTGCAAAAGGTGAAAACGGAAGGGAATGAGGAAATGGTCTGACCAGTCTACATGGATAGGGGAGCAATGGTAAGCAGGTCTGATTTAGAAATAAAAAGTCCAGAATTGAGCCCTTGGCGTGTGTAACTTTGACTCCGGGGACCTCATCCACTGGGGCCCCACACAATCATGTCTTGGGGGCCCCATTTCCCTGGGACAGAAGACAACAATAGACCCAGAAAGCGTCTGTGCTACTGTGCCCCTCTGTTTAGTGAGGTTCCACCCCAAACTCCCTAATTCTGTGATGGAGGAAGCTGGACCCACACTGTCCTATTTGCTTTGCACCCACAACTTCAAAATCAGAAAATCCGCTCCTGGCTCTGTATCACACCACCAGAGGTGGCTACTGAGCAGGGAGCAAACTGCAGCCTGCGAGTGAGCTCCTTTGGAGGAGTAGGGTCCCCTGGGCTAAAAAAAAGAACAAGGAATGCAGAGCAAGGCCGCAAGAAAAAGCCTTTGTCCTCAAGCGGCTAAGCTGTTCCTAAGCTATTAATTTCCTGGTGAAGGAAGTAGCCCGATTAGGGTCACCCGGGTCACTAATGACCACCTCTCAACCTTCCATACCAAATGAAGAGTCGGTCGGATCGTAGAGAATGCAAACCAATAACTGTTTATTAGATACACTCAGAATGTAGCCCAGTCTGCCCAGTCGCTAGCAGTGCTGCAGAGGGACTGAAATCGACAAGCATAAAAAAACATTATGTACGTTTTGTAACTGGACTAAAACACGCCCATTGTGGAATTTTCCAGGCAGGGGCTGCTAAGCAATGGAACATAAAGGAAAAACAGTCTCAGCACTCGTATCTTACACAAAGTTACAAATCCAAGGTTGTTCCAGTCAGGCCCGTCACCAGACTAGTGGAAGAGGGCCTCTATCTAGAGAGAAAGGTATGCGCTAATATGAACAGTCTATTCATTAGTGAAGCAAAACCTAACATTGCAGAAACGAAACATAACAGAGACCTTTTCTCAGAAACAGAACAGGATTAGTTTCGATCATGATTCAAAATGGTGCCTAAACAGAAAATGGTGCCGCAAATGCTAACTTTACATAGGCAATGCACAAACACGAATATTTCTATTCTAACACTGTGCAATGGGAGTGCCGCATAATCCCTTACGATCGGATTAAAATGTGCATATTTACTTTGAGGTGGTCACACGATGACCAGGGGCATCAATAATTATTTGGAAGCATGTTTTGGGGGCTAACGAAGGGCAGCAGCCTCCCAGAAATGTTTAACAAAAGAAGTGACGGAGACTGTTTATCCATTTGTAAGCTCTCCCTCAGTTAGTGCTTTTGCTCATGGGCTTGGGAGGGCAAAGAGCTCTCATAATTTGTCATAATGGGTGAGTTTGCGATCTAATAAAAGTAAAAGAAATACTTTGAGACATGTATTGGATGCAATGCTATATTTACAGTGTTTATGTTGACAATGGTGGGTTTTAAAGTACATGGGAGCTTCTGAATGGTGATATTACACTTATTGACATCCAAAGAGGGTTATAACATGTGATGCATATTGGCACTGTCCCAAATGATTTCAGCGGTGACAAGATATAACATGTTGTCTGCTTTAATTAATGTTTTGATGCCCTGAACAAAGCATGTAGGCCTGCCGTATTGATAATGACACTGCCTTACGTTGTGATATTCTATCTAGTATAGCTGCAGGATATTGTGGTTATCATGTTCAGAACCCGCTACGGGCCTAACATGATATTAGGGTGGGCCCAAAGGTACTCCCAGCTACCTGATTGTACATATTTGTAATTTGATGCATAGTATTTAGTAGTGTGTTTGTAATGAAAATATTTTTTCTTTTTTAAAGAAAATGCACTGACCGGACAATGATTTATTGAGTACTGTTATTGCATACATGTGAGCTGAGGTTACTAGCCCACACCACCTCATTCCGAACCAGATGATTTCGCGAGCACGGGTGCACACTATCACCGATACACGCCTAACTCTCAGGCAATTACAGACGTGCAGTGTCTGGATAAATGTCCTCTTAAACAGGTTCCGCTAGAAATTACAGGATATGGATATTTGAATAAACAGAAAAAGTATACATTGCGAGCCCTGAAGAAGTCCGATTGTGGACGTAACGCGTTGGCAGTTGCAAAATAAAGCTTATATGTGAATAAAAGATGAGATTCCGAACCAACAGAACATGTCGACTCCTTTTTGAGCAAACAACTGTACTATAGATGCACTTTTCTGTGGATTGCTTATATCCAATACTTACAAGTATGCTGAGCTATCTTCTGTTGTATGTTTTTAGAGAAACCAGTTAGGTCTCATCTGGTTTCTCTATTTTTGGGACCTAGGGGATTGTGTCGCAGGCTATTTTGCACCTTGTTTTGTGGTCAAACCATAAAGATGTTAAGATTGGTGCGTGTATTTATGCTTTGATCCCCATTTCTTCTGTGATATAGCCCACACCACCTCTCCTGAGTAGGCCTTGGAGTTTTCTGCTTCACTTACCTTAGAGAGTCAAGTTCTACAATTGGGAACTTGGTTACAAGTAACAAGACAAATGCAGACTTATTACTTGTGAAGGAAGACTCACATCCTTTGAAACTTATTAAACAATTTCTTACAGTCATTTACATATGCAAAATATCCTATGGTGAATATATCACATAAAATACAATAAATCATAAAATAAAACTAGGTCATTCTAAACAATATACATAATTGACGGCTCGTGTGAGTCATCACAACACAACCAGAGTATCCATAGTATAGAATGTGACAGATCATATGAACAGTACACTATAAATTTATGATTCAAAGATCATCCAGACACATGCCCCAAAGGAAAACAGACGGGGTGATATTTTGTCACATGTTCTCACTTCCTAGGCTATCCTTTCCAATGTTTTTCATATCATAATAGTTTTAGTCCATATAGTAATGCAGGCTATTCTGTATCAATTTGCAGGCAATAATAATACGTGTTATTAAAAATAGTTAATCATAGTCCACAAGCTGTCACAATGTTGGTTTAGTTCACGGCAGTTTACTGAGGGTTACTGTATTAAGAAAAACACATTTTACAATTAAACATCAATTAACTTAAACATGAATTACCTAAAATGTTTGATATGTATTTGCTTTGTGAATAGTGCCCCTTGACAAAAAGAGTGCAAAAACTAGAATTGGAAGTCATTAAGAAGAGACCCGCAGTCATGATAGGTATCCGTGGCAGTGAAGTAGTGCAGGTGAGTCAATAGTTTAACATCATAAGACACATAACATTTTACATTTAAAGATGATCCAGAAGTGGATGCGCTAGTGGAAAATATTTTTTTCTTGAAGGTGACAAGGAACAACAAAAATACAAGTAGGAACAGCATAGCCCAAAACTACTTCCACCAATCTCTAGCCCCTTCCATTAAACTGTCCCCCATGGATTCCTCACTCAAACCACCCACATACATTATATATTCCATATTACATCCACTCCACATGACTCTTCTCCACACAAGGCATCATAGCATTGCATCACACCATAATGTGATTTACTCACCACTTACATTTTTTGAGTTATATGGTTGCAAATAAAGTGAGTGTGATGAAAATCAAACACCAAAAGAAGATTAACCTGAGGCAAATTACACAGATAGAAGTGGCCCCACTGACCCGCTATGCAAAATCAAACAGTATGTTGTGCATGCTTGTCGTGTGAGGCCAATGAGGTATGGCCCTTGAGGTTACACTAATAGGGGAGAGATAACATGATCCCTGCTGTCCACATAAAGGCCTTACCTAGATGTAATATCAGTATCAGGGAGTAAGCCCAACCACTGCCTGGTAGTTGTACCCCATGGTCATCTTGAGGGGAGGTTTATAAAATTGACCCTGTGGGATGGAATTGTTTAAATATGAAAGGACCATAATAGAGGTGTTTTTTCTTACAGTGGATGGTTTATACGACCCCTACATATGAGTTTGGGCTGTTTTTAAAAAAATGAGGACAACCAGCTTCATATTAAGAAACCCTGCTGCCGGAGGTAAGCCACACAATGGGAGGATATATAGGGGTGAGCAATCTGCCACATAAACTTAAACCCAGGACTCAAAATGAATGGTATACTATAATTTTCAGGTTGTATATATTGACAACAGCTGGAGAAGGAGGAGATTGTATCTGCATCTCAAGAGGGGAATTGATGTGTCTGAGAATAGACCCAGGCCTATTTGGAGGTGAGGATTAGAGATCCCTGGTAATATGGAACCTCACATATATATAAGGATGACAGTTGGGAAGATTTAATAATAAATGGTTTATATTCTCCCATAGGATAGAGTCTTAAAAGTTAAAACTGTGTATAAGACCATAACCTTGCTCAGAAAGTCAGGGCAAACCTAAGGAGTAAAGGAGATGCTACAAATAAAGTAACAATACTGCACCCCATCATACAAATTGTGCTGTATGAGAGTGAAATTGTCAGAAGTGTGAAGGGTTTGGTTCAGTCCCTAATCCCCCTGGATTAGTGGCAGGAGTGATTCCAGGCTCAAATGGCCGTGCTGGCTGGGTCCCAATAGGTATATTTAAAAATGGAACCCACTTTTATCTGAAAATCATGGGGAACTATTGAATTTATGATTGTTTGAGTCCCCCCTAGTAGAGATCAGGCATAAGGTTTTTAATGATCGTGATACCCCAAATCGGCTTTGATGGTCGTAATGGCTGGTTTCCAATAAGTGTATACTGAAATAGACCCCCTCCTTTATGTGAAAGTCTCAGGGAACTATAGAATTTGTGAATGTTTGAGTGCCACCAAGTAGAGATCAGACATAAGGTTTTTTAACAACTGTGATACCCAAAATTGGTTATAATCTATTACATGTATCTTTTTTTGTAGATATTCAGTGAATTACACATTTTTATTTTGAGGGAGGTTTAAACCCAAAATCATTGGCCGAAGAAGGTGGTTTATATTTGTTTAAGTCAACCGAAACGCATCAACGCAATTTTATGCTGAATCCAACTACAACGAGGGACTATGGATGAAGAACACTGACTTTATTTGGGCTTGTGTTTGATAAGGATTTATGGATCAGCAATTGTAACAGATTTATTATCACTGTTTTTGAGGGTGCTCCCATTTGTAGCGTGGTTTGTTGTGCTGACCTCTATGGGTGGGCTGGAATGGGGATTGTCTTTTTTCTGTGATATTGCTTTTTAATTGATATATGAAAGAATATTTTTTATATGTACCATGAAAACATACAATACAAAAGTTGGATACCTTTATGTGGTTTTTATTAATTAAAGCCTTATGTAAATTTCTTTCTTGGTGGTATGTGTTAATAAAACCGAGTCTCGATTGGATGTGGGAAGCTCTGATGGCCTGTGGGGTGTGACTGAGTGGTGGATTGCACCCATTGGCTGCAAGGGGAGTTTATCATTCTACTGCAAATTACACAGACTACAGCATTACAAAGCTATCAAAAGGGAAAATATTCTTCTATTCAATTTACCTTAATAAAGCATCCAAACACTTGAGGAACGTGTTCAATTGACACAGTAACTGATGTCAACTGACACACTTATCATGTTCCAAGTAAACGACTCAGTTGCACTTTACTTAGGGGACACGCTGCTCCTACTCCAAAAATTGCAAAGGAACCAAAATGTATCAGCAAGATCGTTCCTATAAGTTAGCCAATGAAAATGCACCAATCCACTTTGCTTCTCTGACAGCAGACCTTCAAGTTTAAAAGATATTCACAGAAATGAACACTCCCTTAAACACTAGCACCTCAGTTGATCATTTCTTCTACAAGTAGACATATATGTAGAAACCCAACTATAAATACAAACTGCAAAAATATAGAACTCCCTCCCAACATATGCAAGAATCGAAGATCACCTGCAATTCAGGAAGAAAGTACAGTTCTGGTTCCTCTTTAAATAATGATACTGAATCACACTGCTCAATGAAAGGGTTCTATCACTCATTAGCAAAATGATAAATACAATTATTTAGGTCTGTTGTTCAAGACAGGACAGAACTTATCTGAGATGAAAGATGGCCTGCTCACTGTTGCATTTGTCTCTCACGACCCTTCGAAAGCTTCCTGCATAGGCAGAACTACATAGTCATTGACTGTTTGCTTGTGTTTCACCCGGTACAGGCTTTGCATTTTTTGGCTAGATTTGCACTATACAGGTATCATATATATAGGTATAAACAACCGCAATGGACCGCACTCCGCTAGCTCCTCCTCCGGGTCGCCCCAAGGGAAGCTAGTATATGAAGTTCTTGAGTGGTTCACCCCAGTGGGTGCAAGTAAGTACTTGTTGAACTGATGATCTCTGATGGAGTTCTTGAGTGGTTCACCCCAGTGGGTGCAAGTAAGTACTTGTTGAACTGATGATCTCTAGACCCGATACATGTCCCGGGTTTTAAAATATTGCCCGAGACATGGCTCGGGTTTCGAAGATAACTTCCCTCCTCAGTAGAGAAAATAGTAAGGGGTGGAAGAGAGGGCCGCCAAGCAACAGTCAAGGGCCTCAGTGCCCGCACAGGCACGCAGGTGCGTCGTCCAGGAGCTCGTCAGCGCAAAGCTCGAGGGAGCCATTTTTATAAACAACCGCAATGGACCGCACTCTGCTAGCTCCTCCTCCGGGTCGCCCCAAGGGAAGCTGGTACATGAAGTTCTTGAGTGGTTCACCCCAGTGGGTGCAAGTAAGTACTTGTTGAAATGATGATGTAGTGGGTCTAGAGATCAAACAAGTACTTACTTGCACCCACTGGGGTGAACCACTCGGGAACTTCATGTACCAGCTTCCCTTGGGGCGACCCGGAGGAGGGGCTAGCGGTGTGCACTCCATTGCGGTTGTTTATAAAAATGGCTCCCTCGAGCTTTGAGCTGACGAGCTCCTGGACGACGCACCTGCGTGCCTGTGCGGGCACTGAGGCCTTTGACGGTTGCTTGGCGGCCCTCTCTTCCACCCCTAACTATTTTCTCTACTGAGGAGGGAAGTTATCCCGAAACCCGAGCCATGTCTCGGGCGATATTTTAAAAACCCGGGACATGTATCAGGTCTAGAAATCAAACAAGTACTTACTTGCACCCACTGGGGTGAACCACTCGGGAACTTCATGTACCAGCTTCCCTTGGGGCGACCCGGAGGAGGGGCTAGCGGTGTGCGCTCCATTGCGGTTGTTTATAAAAATGGCTCCCTCGAGCTTTGAGCTGAGGAGCTCCTGGACGATGCACCTGCGTGCCTGTGCGGGCACTGAGGCCTTTGACGGTTGCTTAGCGGCCCTCTCTTCCACCCCTAACTATTTTCTCTACTGAGGAGGGAAGTTATCCCGAAACCCGAGCCATGTCTCGGGCGATATTTTAAAAAGCCGGGACATGTATCGGGTCTAGAGATCAAACAAGTACTTACTTGCACCCACTGGGGTGAACCACTCGGGAACTTCATGTACCAGCTTCCCTTGGGGCGACCCGGAGGAGGGGCTAGCGGTGTGCGCTCCATTGCGGTTGTTTATAAAAATGGCTCCCTCGAGCTTTGAGCTGATGAGCTCCTGGACGACGCACCTGCGTGCCTGTGCGGGCACTGAGGCCTTTGACGGTTGCTTGGCGGCCGTCTCTTCCACCCCTAACTATTTTCTCTACTGAGGAGGGAAGTTATCCCGAAACCCGAGCCATGTCTCGGGCGATATTTTAAAAACCCGGCACATGTATCGGGTCTAGAGATCAAACAAGTACTTACTTGCACCCACTGGGGTGAACCACTCGGGAACTTCATGTACCAGCTTCCCTTGGGGCGACCCGGAGGAGGGGCTAGCGGTGTGCGCTCCATTGCTGTTGTTTATAAAAATGGTTCCCTCGAGCTTTGAGCTGACGAGCTCCTGGACGACGCACCTGCGTGCCTGTGCGGGCACTGAGGCCTTTGACGGTTGCTTGGCGGCCCTCTCTTCCACCCCTAACTATTTTCTCTACTGAGGAGGGAAGTCATCCCGAAACCCGAGCCATGTCTCGGGCGATATTTTAAAAACCCGGGACATGTATCGGGTCTAGAGATCAAACAAGTACTTACTTGCACCCACTGGGGTGAACCACTCGGGAACTTCATGTACCAGCTTCCCTTGGGGCGACCCGGAGGAGGGGCTAGCGGTGTGCGCTCCATTGCGGTTGTTTAGAAAAATGGCTCCCTCGAGCTTTGAGCTGACGAGCTCCTGGACGACGCACCTGCGTGCCTGTGCGGGCACTGAGGCCTTTGACGGTTGCTTGGCGGCCCTCTCTTCCACCCCTAACTATTTTCTCTACTGAGGAGAGAAGTTATCCCGAAACCCGAGCCATGTCTCGGGCGATATTTTAAAAACCCGGGACATGTATCGGGTCTAGAGATCAAACAAGTACTTACTTGCACCCACTGGGGTGAACCACTCGGGAACTTTATGTACCAGCTTCCCTTGGGGCGACCCGGAGGAGGGGCTAGCGGTGTGCGCTCCATTGCGGTTGTTTATAAAAATGGCTCCCTCGAGCTTTGAGCTGACGAGCTCCTGGACGACGCACCTGCGTGCCTGTGCGGGCACTGAGGCCTTTGACGGTTGCTTGGCGGCCCTCTCTTCCACCCCTAACTATTTTCTCTACTGAGGAGGGAAGTTATCCCGAAACCCGAGCCATGTCTCGGGCGATATTTTAAAAACCCGGGACATGTATCGGGTCTAGAGATCAAACAAGTACTTACTTGCACCCACTGGGGTGAACCACTCGGGAACTTCATGTACCAGCTTCCCTTGGGGCGACCCGGAGGAGGGGCTAGCGGTGTGCGCTCCATTGCGGTTGTTTATAAAAATGGCTCCCTCGAGCTTTGAGCTGACGAGCTCCTGGACGACGCACCTGCGTGCCTGTGCGGGCACTGAGGCCTTTGACGGTTGCTTGGCGGCCCTCTCTTCCACCCCTAACTATTTTCTCTACTGAGGAGGAAAGTTATCCCGAAACCCGAGCCATGTCTCGGGCGATATTTTAAAAACCCGGGACATGTATCGGGTCTAGAGATCAAACAAGTACATACTTGCACCCACTGGGGTGAACCACTCGGGAACTTCATGTACCAGCTTCCCTTGGAGCGACCCGGAGGAGGGGCTAGCTCGTGCGCTCCATTGCGGTTGTTTATAAAAATGGTTCCCTCGAGCTTTGAGCTGACGAGCTCCTGGACGACGCACCTGCGTGCCTGTGCGGGCACTGAGGCCTTTGACGGTTGCTTGGCGGCCCTCTCTTCCACCCCTAACTATTTTCTCTACTGAGGAGGGAAGTTATCCCAAAACCCGAGCCATGTCTCGGGCGATATTTTAAAAACCCGGGACATGTATCGGGTCTAGAGATCAAACAAGTACTTACTTGCACCCACTGGGGTGAACCACTCGGGAACTTCATGTACCAGCTTCCCTTGGGGCGACCCGGAGGAGGGGCTAGCGGTGTGCGCTCCATTGCGGTTGTTTATAAAAATGGCTCCCTCGAGCTTTGAGCTGACGAGCTCCTGGACGACGCACCTGCGTGCCTGTGTGGGCACTGAGGCCTTTGACGGTTGCTTGGCGGCCCTCTCTTCCACCCCTAACTATTTTCTCTACTGAGGAGGGAAGTTATCCCGAAACCCGAGCCATGTCTCGGGCGATATTTTAAAAACCCGGGACATGTATCGGTTCTAGAGATCAAACAAGTACTTACTTGCACCCACTGGGGTGAACCACTCGGGAACTTCATGTACCAGCTTCCCTTGGGGCGACCCGGAGGAGGGGCTAGCGGTGTGCGCTCCATTGCGGTTGATCATATATATAGGTGTCTCTTCCTGCACAAAAACAATCCTCCCCGTAATGGAGTCCACTATGGTGAAAAGTCGCCTACATGAGAGGACTGGTTGCTATTACACTCAAGGACAGGAAATACATGAGCTGCAAGAGACCTGTGGTGTTTGGGAAGACTTTAATCACATTGCCTCCTAAAAAAGGTGAGCTGGATTGAAACATATCATGTTTATTCAGTACCAAAAGCTCAGAACAACCTCCAAAAAGAGAAGATTTATTAGGAGATACAAACTCAGATATACACATAAATCACTTTGCAATGTCCAGTATCATGTGTTAATGCCCTGATGATTCCCCTCATATTAACAAGTCCTGTTGTGAAGGAGGTCGAAACGCTGCCAAACATGAGGGAGCAGGGAGGAACTTTTTGATTGATCAATTCATTAAGAGCCAAAGTCTTCTGTCTCCTTTACAGAAATGTATGAAGTTTCCAATTTTTTGATGGTGGTATTCTCTATTTAAGGGACTTTGCCTACTCTGAGACCTGGTGTAGGGATAATAATGAAAACATCTTTATGTAGTATATCTTTGTATTGTTGCCAGAGTGCTGAAAAGCAGACATTGTAGGAACATTCACAAGACTTATTTTTTTACTGTATGTTTAAATGTTGTTTGTAAATAAGTATTTTGTTTAGTGTCAATAGCGAGGAAATTCCATGGCTGTGTCAAATGCAAATAAAGTGCTTTTAGCCCTTGTAATGCAAAAAAAAATATGTGAAAGCAATACACATTCAGGCACTTGATTAAACGTTCCAGTGCTGACTTAGCATGAATCCTTAGTTTTTTTGCTTATATTGTTACATAAAGATCCCTCCCTTTGAAGTATTACTGGATCAAACCTTGTTTTATGTAGCATTACATTGTCACCAGGCAGCAGACAGTGCGCCAGAACAAGGAGAGAGCACAAATGGTTCATACCTCATAGGAGGACTATGATTGGGTTCCTGTTGAAAAGAAAGAATAAAAGGAGATTTCTGTAGCAACAGTCAGATGGTTGTGTGGGAATTACTTTAAAAATCACATTTCAACTTGCAAATCATATTAGAATTGCACCTTAAACTGCTGCATAAATGTTTTCCCATAGAAAATGACAGATAGGAATTGTGTTTGCGTTGTAATGTGAAGGAATCCTTTTAAAGTGTATTGTTAATATTGCAAAATAATTCATAAATTAATCACACATAGGCAAAATGTGCTTTCTTAAATGTATATAAAATAACTTTAAGAAAGGTTTTTGTACTAGGCTATCTTTATGAAATGTGCCCAAAAGCAATTTCTTTCAACTCTTCCTTAGCTTCATCATGCCACATTAGATCATTTAAACTAAACAAAGAACCTTGCTGTGACTGTTAGAATAAATAATGATTTAGATATATTTTATGTATGGCTCACCAGAACATTATTGCTAGTTTGTCTCAGCATAACCGACTCGCTTTTGTATTCACAATGGACATAGAGTGTATCTTTTAGCTTAGGTAAGAAGGTTCTCATGAGAACTTTCTTCCATGTTACAAGTATATGCAACATTGTTTTACTACATACCGGTGTGGATGCTTACAATGGGAATTGAGAGAAGAAGCATCGGGAGTTGATGACACCATTGGAGTTTCTACTGAAGGAGAGATATTAGCAGTTGCCAAGTTACATTATTGTGTGATTTTAGATAACTGAGTGTTCCTACCTAGTGAGGAAAGACTCAAATCCTTCTTCCTCAGAGACTCGCTTGGAGGAGCCCCCAATGATTCTGTAGAGAGTCACTGCTTATTCTAGCTCTTCGTTACCAACAGCTACTGCTAAATGTGACCTTTTTCTTAACCTTTCCAAACTCTTTTCTGATGAATACTACTGCAACAATCATTCCCTTCTTTACTGATATTTTGACGGTTGCGACTACAACTGTAGGGAACTCAGCTGAGTTTTGAGAACAACTCCTAATGGGAAGTTGTAGCTTGCTCTTTTCTGAAAAGAAACACGTCATGGGTCCTATCTAGAGTGGATTGGGCTCTTAACTGTATTAGTGATATTTTCTTTTATGGAACACTTTGTATTGATTTCTGCTGACCCTGATTAATCTTTTATTTGGCATTTCTGTAAACTGAACTAATATGAATAAAGATGACAAAAACTATACTAATCCTTCAAGATAAATAAAGATTTTGAAAAAACTATCAATCTATCAACCTCTCATTATTGACTCAACATTGAGGATTTGGCAGTTGATGATATCTAAATGATTTGTATTCTTGTTCCGGCTCCATTCAAAAACAGTGGCGAAGGTCCTTTGACCAGAAAGGAAGCCATCAGTATTTCCAGAGCAGGATATCTGTAAATTGGGGTATTAGCTCTTGGAGACCCTTTGGAATCCCTCCTAGGATTCCCCACAGTTTTGACATGTGGGAATAAACATTTAGGTAGAAAGGTTTAGAAAGAGAAAAAGACTAAAGTACGTGTTCAAGAACAGCCAGCCCTCTTTCTTAACTCTGATTGGCTGTTGCCAATCAATCAGTGTGAAGGGATGTTTCACAACATTGAAAGTGTGTTGTATGTCTGATGGATGAGGAATGAGAAGAAAGGATTATAGATGATGGATGAGAAGTTGAAACTTTGGATGAGAAGTAGGGATAATGGATGAGTGAAAGGGATGATGGATGAGAAGTGAGGATGATAAGTAGTGATGATGGATGAGATGTAGTGAGGATGAATGATGGTAGGGGTGTGAAGTAGGAATGATGGATAAGAAATACTTATGAAAAGAAGGGGTCATGGATGAAAAGTAGAGATGATGATAAGACGTAGGGATGAGGAGTGAGATGCCATAAAATGGATGCTGTACCAGTGGATGTTGTTTAGGTCCAAGCCATAAGAAGAGTTAAACACCAGCCAGTAATGTGCCTATCCTGGGCTTCTTTGTAGCTGCATCCTACTGAGTAAAATGGAATAGAGAAACCTTCAGATTAATTTTAGAGTTTTACAGGTTGAAACCAAAATCTTAGGAAGAGCCCTAGCTAAAACAAGCATATATATATATATATATATATATTTTTGTTTAGATTTTTAAATAGCGCCAAGTAGACCCTAGAAATTGGGTATCAGAGCACTTTACATGAGCACCAGTTTCGTTACAAAAGGACACATTCATTTTTTCAAGGCACAGGGAGATTAAGTGATTTGCCCAGAATCACAGGATGTTAAGCATTGTTGCCGAGACTCGAACCCGGTTCCCCAACTTCGAGGTCGACCGCTCTAGCCGCAAGGCTACATCCTCTCCCCAGATACGTATAAACATTCATCTTGAAGGCATTATGTGTAGCTGCAATTAGATGTTATATTTAACTAATATTGCAGTAAAACATCTGAACTTTTACCAATATTAACATGGATTATTCGGTTCACAAAAAAATAATGTCTCTTTGTCTGTAAGGGAAACTTTATAAAGCATTCAGAGGTCGTCTTTTTATTAAACAAAAGTTCCCAAACGCTAGCCAGATCCACTCATTGTCTGGCCTTCCCATTGATCCAACTCTCACATAAAACACCAGCAGGGCCCCATATCATTACTTTCTGTCTACTCAATACAAAACACTCCATAGATTAACGCAGTAATAATATGCGTGTGTTATTGATTTAATTCTGACATTTTCACTCTCAAACATAGATTAACGCAGTAATAATATGCGTGTGTTATTGATTTAATTCTGACATTTTCACTCTCAAACATAGATTAACGCAGTAATAATATGCGTGTGTTATTGATTTAATTCTGACATTTTCACTCTCAAACATAATAATTACTTCACATTTCATAAAAATCATTTGAATTGTCCTTGTATTCTTTTCCTTTTTACCCTGTTGCCCTTCGTCTGTGAACTCCTGCACTCTGTGGCACCTCAGATGTGTTTGCACTTTAAACCAGCTGTTGTTAGAACCAAAGGCACTTACAGGATCTTTTCATCCACTTCTTCCTGTGGCTGATACACATTGGACAAGCTTCACAAAGAATTTTCTGAGGTACTCATTCCATGCGCACTGGAAAGTTTCTAAAGCTGTCGCTAGCAAGACCTAACCAATAACATCATATTGGTGAATATGCCAGCAAGGCCGAAGTTGTGGAAAGGTGGATAACAACCGTAGACGTTGACACAGAGAAAAACACAGAACCCTGCCATCTAAACTGCAAATGAACACTTCTGTGCAAGATGAGTCCCTGTGGAAGGAACTGTGCCAGGGGAGAACTGCTCTTTGGAAGGTATTACATGCTGTAAAATGTAAGGTTTACAGAAGGAGAGACACTTTCACTGCTCCACCCGCTATGAGCAGATGGAATTTAGGCCTTGTGGCCCATAGAGTTATTGATTTCTACTTTTCTGCAGAATGAATTCCATCTCAAAAACCGTCTTTCTTAATCGTACTTTCAGAGGTCTCAGTTCGACACTGTTGACGACATTATAATTGATTTATACTCTTAATGGATACAAATAACAGTTAATGAGTCAGCGTTACAAAAAATGACATGCAACAGTAGCGTGTCAGATTTGTGCCAAAGCCGCCAACTTCTACTTAATCTGTAATCATTGAGCCATGCACAGTGGGATAGAAATCAGCTTTGAATGATTAGCAAAGTATGTTATGGAATCCAAAATATGTTCAGCCAGCTTGTTTTACATAATAGCTGTAGATGCATTAGAGAAAAGAAAAATGTAAAAATGATGCAAAGATCAAGCTGAAAAAGATGTTCTATGATTGTTAGTCTTAAGGGGATGCAATGCAAACAAGACTATGCAGTAAGCCGTTCTGCAGAAGAACCTACTTGCTTATTCTGGTACATTTGCATTCCCGGGAAGTTAGCAGTCTAGTGATTGCGTCTTTCTAAGCTTCCACAGCCCCGTACCCAAGTGCATCAGCTCATTGGCAGGAATACACATTTGATTTCTGCAGAAAAATGCCAACTTTCTAAAAGAGGCGTTTTCAGAATAGCGATATGACATCCGACTTTCCAACCAAAGAGGAATATAAAATATAAATTGCATTTGAATGGAAGATGCATTTCCTGATCTATTCTCAAATTAAATTATCACTTATGATGTGTAATAAGGTGACCCAGTGTTAGTCCTAATTTAGAATTTGTACACTGCCAGGATATGTAAATCTTAAATACACTTGTTCTAATTTTTAAATCCCATGCAGCCTGCCCTAGGAGTGTTTATGACTTTCCGTAGGGGTGACTCAAGTATTAACAAGCATTGGCAGTGCCAATAAGTCTCGCGGCATATTGGAGTTTAATATATAAAAAGTATTAAAGAGCAGTGAAAGTATTAAAGAGCAGTGGTAGCAAACCAGAAAAAAACCCCGACAACGTCAACAGAAAAGGAAAAAATATATGATCTACAGTATGTTTTAATAACATGCAATACTTAATATTAGTAAAATAAAATGCTCCTTTGTTTTTTAATATTATTTTTAAGTTTGACTGTTTGTTATAGTTGTATTAATCACACCAATAGAAGCAGCATTAATTGGCTTGGGTCCTGCCGGTGCTCACCATTGTTAGCTCTAAAAAGCTGGTGCTGAAACAACTGCATATGCACTGCAATTTACTTCCAGCCACACCTTACGTGGCTCCAGCATCTCTGCCCATGTCCGCCGACAAAACGGAAAACAAACCCTGACAACGTCAACAGAAAAGGAAACTAAAAATGCTCTAACGTATTTTTTAATAACATCAGCTTTAATTGGTCCGGGTCCTGCCGGTGCTCACCATCGTTAGTTCTAAAAAGTGCATTTGCACTGCGATTTACTTCCAGCCACACCTTACATTACTCCAGAATCTCTGCCCATGTCCGCTGGCAAAACGGAAAACAAACTCTAACAACTTCAACAGAAAAGGAAATGAAAAACGCTCTTACGTATTATTTAATTAATAACACACAATGTTTAATATTAGTAAATAAAATGCTCCGTTGTTTTTTAATATAATTTTAAAGTTTGACTGTTGGAATAAAAGTCATACTGCAGTTACCATCAGGATAATTCATAACAGATGCACGTTAAAACATAAACAAAGGCACAGGGCTTTTTTAGGTAAGAATTGAAGTGAAACTGCAATTAAGATAAGGAAATTGCTAACAGATGCACGCGGAAACAGAAACAAAGCCACAGAGCTTCTTTAGGTCAGAATGGAAGTCAGACTGCAGTTACGATAAGGATAATTGCTAACAGATACATGTCTCTGTAAACAGGGGCCATCACACGCTACACAGTGTGATGGCTAAACTAAATACTCACTAAGTGAAATCGCCCGAAGGAGAGAAGGGAGGGACTTTTACAACCCAACACCAATACAAAGGCTACATTTTTGAATGGCACAGCCAATAGAAAGCAGTTAATTTTTTAATACACATGCAATACAATACAACATGTCTTGCAGACAGTGCAAGTGCTGTCTAGGCTCGACCTAAAAAGGAAGGTTTAGGCGTAGCAAAACGTTTTGTTTGCTAGTTTGCTAGGTTTAATATTGCTCTACAGGTCACTGTGGCAGGCCTGAGACATGTTTACAGTACTACTTTAGTGGGTGGCACAATGAGTGCTGTAGCCCACTAGTAGCATTTTATTTTCAGGCCCAAAGGACATGTAGTCCCATATATCAGTGACGTATAAGTAAATTAAATGTACCAATTAGATGGGGGCCAATTTTACTATATTTTCAAGGTAGGAATCAAGCAGCTTATCACTGATTTGCAGGAGTAAAGTGCATATAGTCCTAATAGTCAACAAAAATGGGCTCAGCAATGAGAGGCAAAAGATGGAGGTGACCCTGCAGAGAGAGCACGGTCTAACATATGACCCTCCTCCAGCCAAAATCAGGAGCAGACTAATTATTACCATAGAATGACTCCTAACCTTAGTTTGCTCCTGATGCATCACAGATAGTACCACCACCATGGCCCACAAGGTGATGTGGCCACCTCCGCTCCTCAGATATCTCTCTGTCCCCAAACCAGGGAAGACTCAGCCCAAAGGGACTACAACCAGCAAAGTTCACTATCAGTGCCAAGAGCTTGGCCTGAGCCATCCACTGCCATGGATCACGTTCAGCCTTGAGGCATGCAAGGTATTTCCTACTTGTTTCTGAGATGTGTCTGTCCTCTTAGGTTTTTTAGCACGGGGACAACAGCCCTGGGTCCTATACCCCCTGCTTTAATTCTCTCTTTTATCATCTCAGTGGAGGTATCCAGACTGGCCTCTCAGACTAAGGTCGGTACACTGAGGAGAACCACAATCTCCTCAGCGGTGACATTTGTCTATGTCATGCAGGGGTTTGCCTGGGGGCAGCCCTCCTGTCGTCTGTCTCTAGGACAGCACATGCAGCACCTTTAGGTCAGAAATGGCCTCCCCAGGGTCAGTCTTGGGAGCTCTTATGTCAGATCTTACAACCCCTGATCCACTGGTCCCCCAGCTGTGGAGCATTTCCACCTCCTACCCCTTACTCTCTGTTTGAGAGAAGAACTCTCAGAAACCTGAACTTTTGGGACACCCTGGGCACCCTGGGCCTCTTCTTGAGGGTACTATTGTGAGGTTGGCCATGTTTAACACCTAGAATTTTCATATGCTCTAGTTGATCTTAATTTTTGCCTCCCCGCACTATTTAATCTTGGCCATGTTGAGTACACACAGTCTTATTCAAAGGGTACTATTGTGAAGTTGCTCTGCTTCTGCTATATTCTTTTTTTGCACATTTTAAAACAGCATTAATTACTTCTTTTAGCATCAGTCATGGTTGTTTTTTATTTTTATGTGAATTTGATCATTTATTTTATTGTGTTTTAATGAATTGGCATTTTTATCCTTGACTACCTCTACCCCGGTGTCTCTTACCTAAGCGCTCATTGTTTCATTAATGGGCTTGCCATGTTCTTGTTGAAGGGGGTTCGCAAGACATATAGAGCTGCCATTTTGGAAACACGCTCTAGTTAATCTCGTTTGTGCCTCCCCACCCTATTTAATCTTGGCCATGGCATGGCCACACAGTGGAAATGAGAAACGTATGAGCTGCTGGCGCATCAAAGGCAAGCCTGTTTATGCCCATCTGTGCCTGGCCAGAAACATGGGCTAATCGCTATGCTGGAAAATGTCCTTACACCTCTGATAAACATGGAGCACGCAATTCAATGAATTATTTTATCAGTCCTAAGACCTTTTTTAATTTAAAAAACAATGGACCCACATTGCAGAAGGCCTAAGTGAAAAATTCAGCACTAACACACTAAGAAACTCCAATACTTTATTTGTCATTTAGCTCAACACATACTCCTTGGTAAAGCATAAATTGCAGCTTTTCCATCTTTTGAATACTTAAAAACCTTATATAGTGCTTCTTTCTGAAACTTGGCTCACAGAGGAATCTACTTCGGACATTCTAGCAGCTGTCCCAGGCAAGTATTATATTCTTCAGCCTAATAGGCACTGGACAATCATCCTAACTTCAGTGTCTCCTTATTCCTTAAATTGACTTTTTAGCTATAAAACTGTGTTTTTAAATCAGTCATTAATCTGTTTACTTATGTACCAGCCTCCTATCTATATGTAAATATTTCCTCAGCACTTTTATGAGGCGATCTCTCCGTTTTTAGTAGACCACCCAAAACATATTGTTGCTGGAGATTTCAATTACTGGTCCAATGATAAAAACATATGCATGAAGTCCAGAGAGTTTACGGACCTATTAAATAGTCTCAATTTAGTGCAACATATATTAGAACATAGTTCTATTAAAGGTCATATCTTGTCCAATATTGGACAGCTAAGCTTCTACTAGCCGGACTAGAGTTTTGGCTGGCAACAATATGACAACAAAATAGTAATTTTGAAATATTCTCGCAGATGACATTGATGGAGCAGGGATTCGCAAAAAAGAAACCTGCATGAATCAAGTACCCCTGTAATATGTACTAACTTTAAGTAGAAAATAGAATTAGCATGCAGCTACACACCACACATGGGGAATTTGCTTCGCAATATGCTTGGAATTAATCCTAACAGACCGTAAATAACCAAGTATGTAATAATATTGTGTGTAGAACATGTTATGAATGTATTGCACGGCATATTGCATGTTTATGTAGAAAAATGCAAGACGTGAGTTGCTTTGTAATACATAATTAATGCCACTTTTTGTTTATACTATGCTAGGATAACTGTTAACATGGACTAGAGTTATGGCGGGTGGTTAACAGGGAAAATTTCATTATCATATTATTAATAAATGTTTGCTTTCCATTCTTTTAGTAAATGGACGAGTCTCCATTTTGAGCTAAGTTAGCTGAACTGTGATCAGTGAAACTTTCAGCGCGCCTAAAACATGTGACTAAATAGCCAAGATGTTGAACAAGCTGAAAGAGCATGGCATGGTGAAGGACATGACACTTGACATGCAGCCAACTCCAGTGAAACCTGTGTGAAAATCCACAAAATGTTAACTGTATTAAAAATTGTCCTTAACTCGATACATTCACCTCATGAGAGAATAGGAATGAATAGTGAATATGTGGGAATGTAAAACCAGACAATGGGATAGTCAAAGGGAGCATGACATAATGATAGGGGGATCATCCGCCCCACGTTTTGACCAATCCAGTAGCTATAAAAGGGTGATTTAGCATCTTTAGTGGGATGGAATCTGTATGGTAAGGTTATAAAGAATAAGTGATTTAGGGGCGGGGTTAGAAGCGAGGGCAGCAGATGCAGCTGTTGCATTAGGCGTAAGGAGATAAAGGGCGCGCTGCTAATTGGCAGGTTGCAGAGAGGCCATAAGTTGGCAGGGTATGCTAAGACGTGAGTCCCTTGCTCACTTTGCCACTGGATTCAAGCAAGCCTGGCTGAAGACGGCTGAAAGGCCAGAAACCGGTCCTCGGAAGCTTGTTTCCGGTCCAGGCAAGGCATGGCTTGGCAGTTCGGGCTGGACTGTTCCCATGAGGCACAGGGTCAGACTGATTTGCATATGGCCATGTCTGAACTGGGGTGGCAGAGTGGGCTAAAGAACGGTGATGAATCAAACCCAGATCTGTTGACTGGGTGTGAGTGTTTGATTGGTTCTGATGCTCCGTCCATCACCACCCCCTTTTGTACCGCTTTGTTCGCCATAAGTTGGCAGGGTATGCTCAGACGTGAGTCCCTTGCTCACTTTGCCACTGGATTCAAGCAAGCCTGGCTGAAGACGGCTGAAATGCCAGAAACCGGTCCTAGGAAGCTTGTTTCTGGTCCAGGGAAGGCATGGCTTGGCAGTTCGGGCTGGACTGTTCCCAACTTCCCATGAGGCACAGGGTCAGACTGATTTGCATATGGCCATGTCTGAACTGGGGTGGCAGAGTGGGCTAAAGAACGGTGATGGATCAAACCCAGATCTGTTGACTGGGTGTGAGTGTTTGATTGGTTCTGATGCTCCGTCCATCACCACCCCCTTTTGTACCACAAAGTACCGCTCTGGCATTGGTCAGACCCCAGAGGTGAGTGGAGTGTTGAATGGGTGACTAGTGCAAGATGCGCTGACATTGGACAAGACTGAAAATACATAGTTTTATGAGATTGGTTAGTTGGTGTGAGACGTGCTGGGATAGGATGAAGGTTGACGACTGGGAAAAGGAAAACACGGATAGGTTTTTGTATTTTAAGTGAGTAGTACATTGCTGATTGAATAGTCGGAAGATAGGTTCATGGAAGAAACTAAAGAATCTGTTTAATAAGGACTGGCCGATTGTGACAAGGGAGGGAATTCCTATTCCGGCCCGCAAACGCCCAAGTCTTATAAGATGATCAAGCGAGGATATCATACGTGTGTATGGTTAGAAAACTGGATGAAATATACTAAGTATGATGGAGCGTTAGCCTTTTCTGAGTTTGGTACTTTTAACGTAAGGATCCTACAAAATTTGAGAGACAAAATGAATTCCTTGGAGCCAAATCCTAGACTCACACAGTATTAAGCACTGGAAGAGTTGGAAGCAGAAGCATTTGAGAGAGAGAAGGATAGAGGAAGTAGAAGGAATTGAAGATTTTTCGCAGGTTAAATATTTGAGAGGGGAGAGGATCAGATGAAAAGATGGAGAAAAGCTGCAGTTACTACAGGTTTCTACCCAGTCCTGACAGTAGAGAGTCAAACAGGAGCTAAATGTAAGGAAAATACGAAAAATCTAGAGGCGTCTAGAGAACGTTTAGAAGAAAGTGATGATGAGTTACTAGAAGAAATGATGATAAAAAGACCTCCGCCTTATGAAGAAAGTTCAGGGGGGTTGACTCCAAGTGGGCCATAAACAGTAAAAGTAACCATATTGACTCCACAAGTCACTGATTTAGCTAAACAAATAAGAGAGGATGAAGTTAGTCTATTAAATAAGGCTAGAATAGAACAAGTACAGAAATTAAATCAATTACATTTGAGTGCAGAAGCCCTGACAGTACCTGTGACTATTGGTCCTGTGATCCCACTAATTGGGGAGAACTTAAATTTACTGAAAATACCTACCCTATTAGTTTCAAGAAGTAGTATTAGGAGTAACATAGTGAAAAATGAGAGCCAAAGTGGACAAAATAACACCTTGTTGGATCTACAGGTTGGAGATCTAAAGACTGAAACCCCAAGGAGAAGCACTCAAATAGAGCTGAGAAAATCAGGACAAATAATAACTCCAATAGCTGGGAGTTCGACGGGTCCCTCCCCAGAAGAACTCGGCAATTGTGTTAAGGAGTTAACTAAAACTGATGTACAGCCTAAAAGTGTGAATGTGAGTCAATTAAAAGTAGATGTGGAAGAAATGGTTATCGGAATGATAAGCCCAGATAGATTGGGGACTTACAATGATGAAGAGTTGTTGTTTTTTTGCAAAACTATTACTTGGAGAGCAAACAACTTCCATGAGAAACTGTCAGAAGTGACGAGTGAATTTGGAATAGATATTGAAAAATCAAAGGTGTTACAGAAAACGTACTGCATGGCTTTTACTGATAAAGACTTAGAGAGTTTGAATACCTCAGGGAAGAGAATGCAGATAAAAGAATTGATGAATATCTTGAAGAAATGGGGAACGATAGAAAAATGGAAAAGTAAATGGGTGAAAAAGAAGGAAGAAGCCAGTGGAAAGGGAACATCCATGTTTCCACTAAAAGAAACTGAACAGGCAGAAGGAGTTTGTCCCATGAGAGATGTTCCAGGTGGAGTATATGTCCATGTACATTGGACTAGACAAGATATATTGTCATTTACCAATGATTTTCCCAGATTACGAGAGAAACCGGTTGAGTGGTATAAGCAAGTGGACAGATTTGTGAAGGTTTCAAAAGTATTATTGAAAGATCTGGATGGTCTATTTGAAATGGTGGTTCCTGCTGATTTGTGGAGAGAATGTAAGATTACCGTTGATTGGTCAAAAGATGAGTACCCAAGGGATGCAAAAACAGGTGCCCCATCCGAGGAGGTGATTAAAAAGTATCATCAAGTCATTACCTTTTGAATGAAAAAATCAGTCCAAAGGAAACAGATTGGGTTAAAATTGACAGAACAACCCAAGAGCCTAAATAGTCTGTTCATGCCTATTATGAGAGGCTGGTACAGGTGTTTAAACAGTATAGTGGGTCTATCGATTTGTATATGGATTAAGACCTGGAATCAGTGCCATAATACAACAGCACATGCTGTGCTGGCAAAGCAAATCGATTGACAAAATTCTAAGATACGTCAAATATTGCAGCGATGACATTGAATCTCGCTTTAAAAAGTTAAAGTAGAAAATGATGGGGCACAAGTGAAATTGGCAGAACAACAAGAAACTAATAATGTTACTCAAAAACAGGGTCAGGATGGACAGACAAACAGTGACATTCGTGGAAAGTTTAAAATGAGTAAGAAAGAGGCGAAGAAGAAATATCCTTGTCATGCTTGCAGGGTGTTGGGACATTGGAAGAACGAGTGTAGATCTGTACAAAAGGTTAACGGAGTAAATCAAAATTTGAATCCACAGGTGCAGAATGATGTGATTAGGCAGCAGCAACAGGTAGCTGCACCCCAGTTACAGGTGCCACAACTGCCTATACCTCCCAACGTGAATACTCACATACAGATGTACAGTGCAAGTGTGGGATTTCAAGGAAAAGAGCAGTTTGGTAAGAATCCATTAGTTACGCAGTATTTGATGCGTTGCAGTGAGCATGAGTTGGATACGTTGCAGTGATGGTGCCTGAGGGGGAGGAAGAATGCGTACTTGGCGCATCTTTAGCGGTAGATCAGTCAGGTCTATTTATTGATGGAAAGGTAAAAGGAAAAGTCATCACTTTCCTATTGGACACTGGTGCTACCTGTTCCACTGTGAGAGCAGCCAAAATCCCAAACCTACCCGTCTCGGGAGAAACTATCCAATTTGTAGGTGTTGCAAACAAACACATTAGAACTCCAGTCACAGCCCGATAGAAGTTCACATTGGAAATTTTAAAGACATGCATAGGTTTGTGGTGTGTAATACCAGTCCAGTAAATCTCTTGGGCAGGGATTTGTTGTGCAAAATGAATTGCAATATTTATTGTACAGCAGATGGTGTTGCAATAATGACATCAGAGGATGTTGAATACAAAATATGATGGGCCAACGAGAGTCATAAGTAAGTGAATTATATTCACTACTGACAGAAGAAGATTTACCAGAAGAGTTAAACGGTACAGTGAGATCAGATGTGTGGGATTTCACAGGAAGAGAGATTGGAATAATGAGAAATGTGGACCCCATTCAGGTGATAGTGAAGGATGGAGCAGTGTATCCCAATACCCCGTAGTACAAAATAAGTCCAGAAGTAATTGCTGGAGTCACACCTGTGATTGATCACATGATTGAACAAGGAATTTTAGAATAAATATTGAGCAGTCCTTGTAATTTGCCCATTATTGGTATCAAAAAGCCCAACGGAAAATATAGAATAGTACAGGATTTGAGAAAGGTAAATAATATTGTTGTGCCATGTTGACTGTTGGTACCAAACCCTGCTGTAATTGTGTACCAAATTCCATGTTACTCTGAATGGTATACAGTCATTGACTTGTGTCAGGCATTCTTTTCCATACCCTTGCATCTGGATAGCCAGTATTTATTTGCTTTCCGGTTTGGCAATCATGTTTTGGCATGGTGCCGAGTTCCTCAAGGGTACACTGAAAGTCCATCAATCTTTAATCAGATCTTGAAAAAATGTTTGAAAACTCTAAAACTGCCCGGAAAATCTGTCTTCGTCCAATACATTGATGACCTATTGTTGGCATCTAAAACACGAGAGACATGTGTAACTGATTCCATTGCTTTACTAAACCATTTAGCTGAAGGAGGACACAAGGTTTCACCATCAAAGTTACAGTATTGTAGACAGGAAGTTTAGTACTTAGGTCATATGATTGAAAAGAGACTAAGGAAAGTGACCCCAGAAAGAATCAGTATAATCAAGAAAATGTATCCACCCCGAAATCAGAAGGAAATGAGGATGTGTTTTGGAATGGTTGGATATTACATAAGGGTGGGCAACAAATTCCGTTCCACTCGCGGAACTTGCAAAATTTCTGCATTTTCACGTTCCGCGCGGAACGCAAAAATGTCAAAACTTCCGCGATCTGCGGCAGAACGGAAATATGCAGGGCAGGATTCATTCTGGCATGATGCTCCTGTCACTAAACCTCAACAGGAAGCCCTTACAGATATAAATAAAGCAGGTGCCCGAGTTGAAGCTCAAATTCTGGAACGCATTAATCTGCCAAAAAATTTGTGAGCGTGGTGGTGGCTAAGCAGATGTCAGTTCTCCCCATTTCCACTCTGAAATGTTAGCTGTAATCCTTGACGGTGGTGTTTGCATCCTTCATTTTCTCGAACGCAATCCTGGTGTAGAATTCATGAGCGTGGTTAAGCAGATGTTAGTTCTCCCCATTTCCACTCTGAAATGTTAGCTGTAATCCTTGACGGTGGTGTTTGCATCCTTCATTTTCTCGAGCGCAATCCTCATGTTAAACTTGTGAGTGTGGTTAAGCAGATGTCAGTTCTCCCCATTTCCACCCTGAAATGTTAGCTGTAATCCTTGCCGGTGGTCTTTGCATCCTTGATTTACTCGAGCGCAATCTTCGTGTACTTCCTGTGACATGGCGGTTCCTTCTCCTTGTCTGCCTCAGAGACCCTGCTCTGATCCTTTATAAATAAGAGGCATGTGAACTGGCCTAGAAGCCCCGCCCATTTGGCCCCACACACACTAGCGGTGTGCAACGTCTTCCTGCCCTTTCCCCACTATGATGGACAGCTCACTAAAGGGACCCCGCCGCCCATCCGCGCGGTGGTAAAGTTACAGGCACACATGGTCACTGGAGACAACTCTTCTGGCCCTTTACGCAGCTGTAGTGTAGGAAACGGACTATGCATTTACCCAACGAGGTAGCACTTATTGATTAGCCAGTAGAAAGTACTCCAGTTGAGTAGAGGTATTGCATAAAACGGTGGCATCTTCTTGGATAAACAGGGAAGGATTCATTCTGGCACAATGCTCCTGTCACAAAAATTAAACCTCAACACGAAGCACTCACAGATATAAATAAAGCAGTTGCCCGAGTTGAAGCTCAAATTCAGTAACGCATTAATCAGCCCAAGATCTCCGTGAGCACGCTAAATGTGGCGTGTTCGCGGAGATTTTTTGCCGTTTCGCGAAATTTTGCAAAAGGCTATTTCGCAAATTCCGCCCACCCCATTATTACAGACAGTGGATATGTGGCTTTTCGTTGATTGCAAAACCCCTGCAAAGGTTGACACAAAAGGATGTGAAAGATCCAATTGTATTGGGTGAAGAGAGTATGGAATCATTCAATCAATTGCGAAACAGTCTTTGTCAAGCGCCTGCTTTGGGAATCCCAGATCATTCTAGAGAGTTTGCCTTATGCTGTTATGAAAGAGATGGATGTGCACTATGCGGTCCTAACTCAGAAACATGGAATGGCAAGACGTCCAGTAGCTTATTTTTCCACTACTTTGGACTCTGTGGCTGCTGCACTACCTGGTTGTTTAAAAGCAGTAGCAGCCACTTTTGTGAGCTTGGAACAGTTTGTGAAGGGTAACCCAGTGAAGGTCAATGTGCCTCACTCTGTTGAGATACTTCTGACTGGCACTCGGACAAATAGTCAGCTGACTAAATATGAGAGAGTGATCCTATATGCTGAAAATGTGACTGTGGTAAGATGCACTACTGTGAACCCTGCGACAATATTACCAAATTCAAGATGTGAAGAAGTGAGAGAAGAAGCAGAACATGATTGCTTGGAAGTGACAGAGCTTTGCACTAAGCCGAACACAGACATTGCAGATGAACCACTGGAAGAATCTGATTGTGACTTGTTTGTAGATGGATCATGTATGAGGAATGCAAAGGGTGAATTGTGTGCTGGTTATGCTGTCTGTACCTTGACTGAAGGCCTGGAAGCCTCATGTCTAAAAGGCATAAATTCTGCTCAAGTTGCAGAGCTGCTCGCTCTAACTAGAGCTTGCTTGTAAATAGGCAAAAGGTCTAAAAGTAACGATTTTCACTGATAGTCAGCATTGCTTTGGAGTCGTACATGACTTTGGCCAGTTATGGATGCAAAGAGGATATATGCCCTCTGGCTCACCGATTTGGAATGGGAAAACTGGAAAGGAATTATTGGAAGCTTTGTAAAATGTGCTGCACATCAATCCGGAGACGATAATGTGACCAGGGGTAACAGATACGCAGATCAATTGGCGCAAAACTGTACTCGAAATACCCTGGCGATAAATAGATCGATAAACAGAGTAAATACAAAATGCCACCTTATGTTCACCACCACATTTGAGACTTGGGATAAGGTGAGACAAATTCAGGAAGAAGTTAGTGATAAAGATAAGAAGAATGGAAGAGAGCCGTCTGTAGGAAAAATGATGACGAGACATGGGTATATTATGATAAAAGACCAGTATTGCCAGATTCATTGCTTTCCCACATGGCCAGGATGTACCATGGACATGAGCACATTGGACGAGATGCCATGGTAAGAATGTTCAAGCAGTCCTGGTACAATCCCAAGTTTAGACTGGTTTCTGAAAGTCTGTGCCAAAGGTGTGTTATCTGTCAAAAACAAAATCTAGGAAGGAAGACAGTAGTAAGTTGGGGTGTAATTGGGAGAGCAGGAGGACCTTTCACCTGACGGCAAATCGATTTTATTGAATTGCTTCCATGTAACGGACTAAAGTATGTCTTAGTCATTGTTTGTTTGTTTTCTCGCTAGGTGGAAGCCTACCCAATGAGAAGGAATGACAGTCTTACTGTAGCAAAGGTATTGTTGAGAGAACTAATCCAGAGATTTGGTTTTCCAATCACTTTGGAATCAGACAGAGGATTGCATTTTAATAATGAAATAATTCGAATGATCTGTGCTGTTTGCAAATCGAACGGAAATTGCATTGTGCCTACAGACCAGAGGCATCTGGTATTGTGTAACACATAAATTGCACGACAAATTCCAGATTGGCAAGGTGTGTGCATCCACAAAACTAAAATGGCCTGATGCTTTGCCCCTGGTGTTAATGAGTCTCAGAAGTGTACCTGACAAAAAGACTGGATTAAGTCCTGACGAGGTGCTGATAGGAAGAGCAATGAGACAAGCATACATACCTGCAAATTAATTGATGAACCTATCTGATGATCCTGTGCTAAACTATTGTAGAGGAATGGCCGACCTGGTGAGTTCTGTGTCTTGCCAGGTTGGAGAGATGCCACACCAACTCAGCGGGATCAAGTACACAACCTGAATCCTGGAGAGTGGGTCCTAGTGAAGAAGCATGTGAGGAAAACGTGTCTAGAACCCCGTTGGAGCAGCCCTTACCAGATCATATTGGTGACGACCACAGCAGTGAAGTGTTTTGGTTTGCCAAATTGGATTCATCCAAGCCATACTTGTTTAGTCCCAAGTCCAATCGAAAGACCTGAAGAGCAGCAACTGAGAAACAGTAGCTGAGGTGTCGAAAGCTGAAGATTCTGATGAACATTTTGACAATGAACAGCCAAGCACAAATCAAGTAGAATGGGCACCAGATACTGGGACAGAAGAGACTTCTGTTGAGTTAGAAGAAGGTGAGGCTGCTATTGAACCAGGAGAAGGTGAAACAGCTGTGAGACAGAAGAAAAAACAGTGGAGGTTCCAAAGACCGTTCCTGGCAAAAGAAAATGAGCTCACAAAAGAATTAGAAGAAGGAGAAATAGCTGGTGAGACAGGATCAAGCACTGAACCTACAGAGCCTGAAAACCAAGAAAGCCAAGAAAAACAGATAGAAATAAGACAAAATAAGAGAAATGGTGAACAGAACACAGAAGGCAATAGGATAGTGCAGGCAAAGAAACCTAGAAAGGAAGATTGTTGGCCAAGTGGGGTAAGAAGACCAAAATACAGAATAGTAAGAAGAAGGTTAAGAAGAAGACCAGAACAAGCAACAACATTTCAAGTCAGGCAGATCAGAAATAAGAAGATCAAAAAGAACAAGGAAACCCTGTAGAAAGTACAAAGTCCCTGAATGGAACTATGTAATCCTCGAGGAGTTTGAAAGTTTAGGCCTAAGTGAGGAACACGAGAGTAGTGATACTAAAAAAGAAGATGAGAAAAAATTAAGACCACCTTAATAAGAACCGATACAAATTGAGGTGGAGAAAAGTTTTTCAGGTCAAGACAACTGTGGACTCAAAAATAGTCAAGGAAGGTGAAGACGAATGTCATTAGGTGTAGGATTACACCACTTTTTCTTTTTAGTAGATAACATTTTAGTAGTTTTTTCACAGGCCATCACCTAGAATAATTGCTAGGATTTGTTTTCAATTTTTATAGAATACTAAAATGGCAGGAATGGCAGGAATTGATGTGAATGACCAACCAAAATCTAAACTAAAAAGTAGATGTATTAAATTTTTCTTATGTAACGTCTTTCTACTAACATTCTTGTGGATCTTATTAACTGTTGTCATACCAATTTTTAATGTGAATAACAATGGAAATAACTCTAATGATGCCTCTAATGAAAGAATGAGAGAGGTAGCCAACCAGAGAACGAAAACTAATGAAAAGCAATCAGGTGGAAGTATTTTCCATCACGATAATTTAATTGATGACTTTTCTTTAAATGTGTTTACTAAATTGTTGTATGAGTATACTAACACCATGAGTGTGAGTGATTGTTATGTTTGCATGAAATTACCATTGTCTGTCTCTGAGGGCATAACCTACCATCATCTGTCTTTAACATATGCTGGTTCATGTAGTGTACTTAGTAGTCTATTTTACATGGAAATTAAGTTGGAATATCGATATACAGATGTAGACTTAGTATTTTCTAAAGTCCCAATTATCCGGGAACTAACATGCAGCTACACACCACACATGGGGAATTTGCTTCGCAATATGCTTGGAATTAATCCTAACAGTCCGTAAATAACCAAGTCTGTAATAATATTGTGTGTAGAACATGTTATGAATTTATGGCACAGCATTTTGGATGTATATGTAGAAAAATGCATGACATGAGTTGCTTTGTCATACATAATGAATGCCACTTTTTGTTTACGCTCTGCTAGGATAACTGTTAACATGGACTAGAGCTATGATGGGTGGTTAACAGTGAAAATTCCATTATCATATTATTAATAAATGTTTGTTTTCCATTCTTTTAGTAAATGGATGAGTCTCCATTTTGAGTTAAGTTAGCCAAACTGTGATGAGTGAAACTTGCAGCACGCCTAAACCACATGATCAAATAGCCAAGATACTGAACAAGCTGAAAGAGCATGGCACGGTGAAGGACAAGACGTTTGACATGCAGCCAACTCCAGTGAACCCTGTGTGAAAATCCACAAAATGTTAACTGTATTACAAATTGTCCTTATCTCGATACATTCACCTCATGAGAGAATAGGGATGCATACTGAATATGTGGGAACGAAAAACCAGACAATAGGGTAGTCAAAGGGAGCATGACATAATAATAGGGTGATCATCCGCCCCACATTTTGACCAATCCTCTAACTAGAAAATTGTGATTTAGCAACTTTAGTGGGATGGAATCTGTATGGTTAGGGTACAAAGAATAGGTGATTTAGGGGCAGGGTTAGAAGCGAGGGCGGCAGATGCGGCTGTTGCATTAGGCGTAAGGAGAGAAAGGATGCGCTGCTGATTGTCGGGTTGCAGAGAGACCTAGCTGTTCCAGTCCTATCCTTATCCTGAACTTTGAATCTTTGATCCCTGACTCTTTGTCAGAGGGTCCTCTGCCGCTACTTAGGCCTGGGTGGTGGTTTTCTTCGTTCGTATTCTTTGGGTTGGTATCTTTGATAAATTGAAGTTATAATCCATGTTCTTTTGTCTCTTCATCTATCTTTCTCAAATTGAGATTTGATTATGCACATGTCTGATGTCTCTTCATCTATCCCCTCTATGCAAATTATGTTATCTTGAGATTGCTTTTTTGTGACTAATGCATGTTGAGTTAGATACATTTAACAAATTGCCAACAATAAGTCTGTTATTATTTTTGTCCGATTATTATTTGAGTAACTTTTGCCTTCAATTTTTCAACTAATTGGTCCATCGACCAAGAAGATGAAAATTTGAAAAAGGAGGTTTATTGTGTAGAATATGAACTGTCCAAAATTCAATTTTTGAAGATGAGGTGGTAAGAAATTTGTAAACTTGGCACCAGCGCCACAGGGACATGGGTGTATGTGTATGGGCCAAAGTAAATGAAATAACTGAGTGTTCGTCCGAGTCCAAATTATTGGGTCTGCGCTGGATCAACATCATGTTGACAAGGGGAACTTCTGAAAGACTCTTTTAGACTCTATGCCTCTTCTTATTCAGGATGTCCATCTAATGGAAAGAGAGGTTACTCTATGGCTGCTTACAGCCAGTGATAATCATGCCCATCAGTATAAATCTAAAACTACCATATGGGCTGAGTCCTTACAGTGGTTCTCTGATGAATTAAAAGCTGTTAAATTGAAGCTTCACGAATGGCTCAGAGACTGTTATCTGGATAGTAGAAACCTTTTGAAAAAAGATACAGATAAATATAAGGCAATATTATTAAATATTTAGACTTTTGTTGCTGATAAAATATTGCAGTCTGCTAATAAACCAATATACATTTTTAAAACTGTGACAGAACTCTCTAAACCTGAAAGGCTGTCTTTGACGATTGCCCCCCTCAAGACTTTTGTAACAATCAAAGACAGCATCCATGTTGTAATATGGATTTATTATTCCTTCCTTAGAAAAGATCCCCCTCACTCTTCCTGCTTTTCCTCCTCCTAATAAAGAGCATTTATCTGTGGTATTGGATAAAGTGAAGTCTGGTTCACCAAATCATCCCTGCCTTCCAAAGTTTCTAAAATCTTATCTTCCAGAAATTTTGGAACCGTTTAGTCCCTATTTAATATCTCTCTGTCACAGTGAAGAGTACTGAGATCTTTTAAGAAAGAGGCATCCATAATCCACCTTCAGAAAAAACAAGGAGATGGTCTTTTACTTTTAGGTCGAGCATTCGAGACCTCTTGGATATACTTTAGTATATATTTATCTACTTTAGTATATACTTATATGTATGTACTTTGTGGGCTCAGAAGATCAGCCCTAGGACTTGTCTGCTTCCACTTAGGGACTTTTATTCTGTTCACCTGCCTCTATTTACCTGTCTTGATAGAAAACAACCAGCAGAGGTCAGTAAAATACCAGAATTGCTTTCTGCTGAGGGACTTTCTTTTTTAGTTTTTCTGGCAACTGCCTCTATTTAACTTTCTTGATAGAAAACGACCAGCAGAGGTGAGCAAAATACCAGAATCACTTTAGCATTCTCTAGATTCCAGTCCATAGAAATTGTGTTCCCTCCATGTTAAAGAACAGTAGATGTTTCAGTATCCAGGCTAATGTGCTGCATAGATAAATACATATAAGGTCCCAAAGGCGAGACCAATTGCATTGCAAATGCTTGTTTTTAAACCTTCGACCTTTGTCCCTTTTGACTTTACCCACTAAACTTTTGCTGGCTGGTGGGCACAGCAAGTGTGTTCACGTGTTGTAATTTCTAAATTCTTAAATATGCTTCGGGATGGGTTTCTTCCAGCATACTGTACTGAATCAGTAATGTTGTCTGTATTACACGATATGCGCAGGGACAGTGATGAAGGCCTGATTTCTTCCTTCTTCTTTTTTAAAAAAATTTATTTTTATTAAACAATAGTTAGTATCAAAATACAGCTACGCTAGATAATTAAACAATTGTTAGTATCAAAATGCAGCTACGCTAGTTAATGAAACAATTGTTAGTATCAAAATGCAGCTACGCTCGTTAATACATCGTCATCTCCTATTAAACTTTCAGTAACTTAGAATTGGGTATGATATATGCATCAGTACGATCAGGTCCCTAGTTCAACCCCCCCTCCACCCACCACCCACTCCCGCACTTAGCACTCATGTATCTCTCAATTGCCCCTGTATATTCCCCATTGTTGCCATAGTTTTTCCCACTTTTTGGGACAACTCCTGCTTTCATACACTGTCTTTTCGGTTGCACAGCACCAATCCATATCCATCTTCCACCGTGCCACTGTTGGCGATTGAGTGGCCCCCCAGGCCCTTGCAATGTTTCTTTTGGCCACCATTGCAGCCACCAGCAGCCACATTTTTTGGTATTTAGGCCAGGTTTGCTCCCCCGTTATATATAGGACATGCCATCGGGCTTCAAGAGGGACTTCCTGCCCCACTACTTCCAACATTATCTGCGTCACCGCCCGCCAATACTGTTGTATGATCGGACATTCCCATAGAATATGAAAGAATGAACCCCTTTGATGACATCCCCTCTGATAATTCTCTATGGGTATGTGCCCAAGTTTGAACATGAGCACAGTAGTGGAGTAGGACCTGTGTAGGTTTCGTAATTGGACCAGCCTGCACCTTGCCCTGATCGCCACCTCTCTAGGGCTTTATCTTGCCTCCACCCAGTCATCATCTTCCAGCAAGCCCAAGTCGGATTCCCAGGATTCCCTTAAATTTACAAGGAGATCTGGGGCATTATTGAAAATCTTCTTGTAGGTGAATGACAGTGCGTTCTCCGGTATTGGATCTAATAGTAATCTGTGTTCAAGTGGGCTATATTCAGGTATCTGCTCCCCATCTTTGAGGTGCCTGCCTGGTGCGTGTTTCAGCTGTAAATACCTGTAGTGCTCTGTATCTCCTAATTGATACTCATTTTTTAATTCGAGGAACATGAGCATGTTCTGTCTCCGCCACACATCTCCCAGGCGCATTATATCTATTAGCTTCCATTTGCCGAAACCCTTTAGGCTGCCTACATCTTGGAGCACATCGCTGTCCCATAGGAGAGTCTGCTCTGTTAGTCTATTAGCCCAGCCCAAGAAAAGATTTGCCTTTGTCCACACATTAACTACTATCTAGGTGTGAGATGGCATGAGGCCTTCGACCATATAGTGCACCTAGATAACCTCCGGTCCCCATTGCCCAGTGGTCCACTTTGTATGCCGGGTCGTTCCTATCTGTGTATACCCAGTCATTGATGACCATTAGGTTTGAGGCCCAATAATACTTTTGTAGGTCCGGGACCGCCAGACCACCCTCGTAAACTCCTTTTTGTAGTTTGGGTAATGCAATCCTTGCACCCCCACCGTCCCATAGCAGTATTCTTAATTCGCTGTCCACGTCTTTAAAGAATTTATCGGGTATTGGGCAGGGGGTGTTTTGCAGAACGTATAATATGCGTGGCAACGACATCATCTTGTATAGCACAGCTCTCCCCATAAGAGATATCAGTAGTTTTCGCCAGTGGGCGATATCACTCCTTAAGCGCTCCAGTTGTGGTTGAAGGTTCCCTGTTAGAAAGTCTACTTCTGTTTTGCCTATTTGTATACCCAAGTATTTGAAACTATCCTTAAGCTGCAATTGATTGCTGGCCCCAAGTACTGTAAAGGAGAGACTTATCCCAGTTATCCCAGTTAATCTATCCAGAGTACGCTTCGAAGAGATTAAAAATCTGCAGTAGCCGGTTAATTGTGAACCTTGGTCTCGTCACGTACAGCAGGACATCTTCAGCGTACAGCGATTTCCTCTCCTCCCACTGCTCTCCCCCGTAGATGCCGGTGATTACCGGGTCCCCACTCACCCATGCCGCCAGTGGCTCTAGCGCCAATGCAAACAAAATCGGCGAGAGAGGCCATCCCTGCCGTGTGCCTTTCTATAGAGCAAAGGCTCGAGAGACTGCACCGTTCACTCGGACCCCAGCCAGGGGTTCTGTGTATAGCAACTTAACCCATGGCTGGAATTGCCGGCAAAATCCAAACGCTTCAGGTCCTTAAATAGGTATTGCCACTCTATACTATCAAATGCCATGCGGGCGTCGAGGGAAAGGAGTGCGGCCTCCACCCCCGGGTTAGTCTTCACCAGGTGCATCACCCCGTAGAGTAGTCAAAGATTAAGCCTGGTACGTCTGCGGGGCATGAAACGTGATTGGTCTGGATGTATCAGGGTCATAATGGGAACTAAGAGACGATTCACCAGGATCTTAGCCAGTATTTTAACCTTTACGTTTAGCAAGGATATCAGTCGGCACGACGTACACTGGTCCGCTGGCTTAACCGCTTTGGGAATTACCACAATGGTGGCCGTCCGCTGGTCGACCGGCAGACATCCTTGCTCTCTCACCTCATTAAACATGTCCAGGAGATATGGGGCCACCACACTTGCTGTGCATTTAAAGAGCTCCACGGGTAAACCATTTGGTCCCGGGGCCTTGCCTGCCTGTAGGTCTTGTATAGCTCCTACAATTTCTTTTGATGTTATGTCTTTATCAATACTTTCCCTTTCTTCCTCCGTCAATACCGGTAGTCTCATTTCCTCTAGTAGTGCGCAGCAGTCTGTGGCTGACCTAACTGGAGTAGACCCATACAATTCCTCGTAGTAATCCGCAAAGACCCATGTCATATCCTCCCTAGTAGAGTATGCCTGCCCTCTTTTGTCGCGTATCTCTGCTACCCAGCTCCTTTCCCTGTCCCTTTTCTCCAACCAGGCAATCATCTTGTTAGCTTTATCACCTAGATGGTATATTCGCCTCTGTGTTGGCGTGCTGCTGCTCTTGCAGCATTTTGTGCCAGGTCTTGTAGTTCCTGTTTCTTAAGCTCTAAGTAGTGTGCTAGTTCCTGCTCATTTCTCCCACCCTCCAGGTATGTTGCCTCCAGTTCCATTATTGTCACCTCTAGTTTATCCCATTGCAATTTCTTTTCTTTATTGTCACCGCCTATGCAGGCCAGGACATAGCCCCTCATGACTGGCTTAAATCCCTACCACAAGGTATACGCCTTCTCCACTGTCCCCTCATTTTCCTGAAAATAGAGCTGTGCCCGTTCCTGAACTTTTTGAGTGTTTTCTTTGTTTTTGAAGAACCACGAATTCAGCCTAGGTGGTAGGGCATGCTCACAGATTGGTCCCCTCACCATTACTTCTACTGGCGAGTGATCTGAAATACCTCGTGGACCATTATTAGCTTTGGAGAACCAGGCCTCCTCACCTCTATGCGTCAGTATATAGTTGAGTGTGGAGTAACTACCGTGAGTGGTTGAGTAGAAAATGTATTGGCGGGTGTTTGGATTATGCAGTCGCCAAAGGTGTGTCAGACCGATCGCGTACACGAACGCGCTGAGTGGTTCCACCCCTCTGTAGTTGATGTGGATTCTCTATCCATCCCCGGATTGATGGCAGAGTTCATGTCACCACCCAGGATTAAGAGTCCTCGTGGGAGGTCGACCAACAAGGTCCCCAGAGCTGTCAACGCCTCAGACCTCATCACCGGTCATATATAGCATGAGACAATATTAATAGTCTGTCCTTCCCATGTCCCCATAAGGGCCACAAACCTCCCAAGTGGATTGTGCCAAACCTGCCCAACAACGAAAGGGAGACTTGCTTTCACCAGTATTCCCACTCTGCGTGATCCAGTTGTGTAACCCGCATGTGCAACCAGTTTATACCCGTATCTATCCACCGCGCGATATCTGAGGCCTTTGAGATGCGTTTCCTGTATTAGTACGACTCCTGGGGAGTGTCTATGCAGGTATTGTAGTACTATGCTTCGTTTAATACGCCTCCCAAGGCCATTAACATTCCACAATAAAAAGTTTAGACCGGTAGCCCCTTGCTGTCTCTCCCTATGTCTCCCTGCTGAGGTCTGGCTCATTCCCAGCATTTCTACCCATTCGGTTGTACCGATTTGTGCGTTGAGTGCACTTCCCCATGCCTAGCTAGCTGTATCAACCCTTTATCGTGACTGTGCAATGCTATGTACAATGAAATGACAAAAACCTACAAAACGAAACATTCCCCAAAGTAGAATGACCCCCTCCTGAGTGCCTGTCGCCCCAAACAAGAAACCAAAATGGGGTTGGTTGGTGTCGGGCCATGGTACCCCCTTCTCCAAGATCCCACTCCCCCCACTAAATACGTACATTTGAGTACAGTAGCAACCTTAGCTGTATAGCCTTATACCAATAGTTCCAACAGTGGATCACTTGTGGTCTTTGTGCTTTCTTCCCACCCCCTACCATCCCAGCAAGAAAATCAGATTTTAACAGTGGTCGACACAGCGTCCCACCAAGGTCCCATCTTCCAGACCCTCCGTCGTCTTCCATTTCGGCCGCCAACCATTCGCTCTCAGTCCGATTCAGTTCTTGTCGTCCGGTGTTGGTCATGCCAGTTTCCTCATTGAGAGTTTGCGCCTACGGTGTGCCATCCCTCCAACCATTCCCTAGCCTCCTCTGGGGAGGTAAAGAACCATGCTTTCCCTTCGGCCTCAACTCTCAACTTGGCTGGGAACATCATAGAGTACTTCAGTTCTTTGGCTCGTAGGTCCTTTATTTACAGATTTGAAGGCACACCTTTGCTGTTGTACGTTTAAGGTGAAATTGGGGAAGAACCAAATCACTGCATTCTCATGGTGCAAATCCCAGTTGACCAGTTTGTAGGATGGCCTCTTAAGGAAATTAAGAATCCTGGCAATGATTGTTCTGCGTGGAGTGCCGGGTTTGGGCTTAGGAATGGGTGCCCTATGCGCCCGTTGGATGGTAAAGTAGGTGGAGAGACGTTTCGGTTTAAGGTGATTTAATATCAAGTCCTCCAGAAAGAGGTTGACACTAGGCCCCTTCATACCCTCCGGCACTCCCACCATTCTTATATTATTCCAACGTGCCTGCCCCTCCTGATCCTCCAGCTTAGCTGCCATGACGTCCTGTTGTTTCATGAGGGCCTGAACTCGTTCCTCCAAGCTCTTCATGCAAGTCGGCAGTGGGGCTCTTGCTTGGTGGCAGTAACTTTATCTGACAGCTTCCTGAAGTCTGCTCTCAGTAGATTAACATTCACTGTTACTGCATCAATTTAAGGTTCAATCGTGCCCTTCAGGTCCGCAATGGCCACCATGATTGCACCTAGCAAGGGTTCCGTTTGTTTGTCTGCCTGCTGAGACTGCGGTGTCACAGTCTGGAGCGGTACAGCATATTTGTCTCTTTTGTTCACTTGCGTCCCTGCTTACCCTTTGGGCTTCATTCATGTGGTCACCTCAGTTTCCTGCTGAAATCCTGGGGGGTACTGACCCCTTGTTGCGTCCCCTCTCACGGAAACCAAGGCGTCTTTTCCCTTTGTGCGTTCTGGGGTCCGACACAAACTCGTACACTTTCAGGCCTCAGGGGGTGTCCCAGTGGTCCTACACATTCACTTCTGGCGTACAATCTGAACACTCCTGCCCTGTTCCTCCAATAATCACCCACTGCTTCTGGGGTGACGCCCCTCTGCAAATAATTGTCCACTTTGTTCTATGTTCCAATAAGCACTATTATTCCTGCCGTCTGGTCTATGGAACTGGTCCCTCCCTCCGGCCAGGCAAAGCTCTGCAGCAAGATTATATTTTGTACGTCAGGGCCTCTCAATGCGACCCCTGATTTCCCACTGGCCTTCACTGAGTTTCTGTGTGCCACAGTACCGCTTACTGAGCTCTCTTGTTCCACTGGCAGATGGTAGCGGGCGAGAGGATTAAGTGAAGCCCAATCTCTGCCGCAGGGTCCACTGTCTAGAACACTCTCTGCTGAGTTCGGGTCTTCATGTGATTCTGTCCCTCAGGGGTGAGGCGTTTCGCCGGATTATAGCTGTGGCTGGACTCACCAAAGATGTGCTGAATCCCCTTACCTGTTTGACACGGTGCATCTGCCGCGGCCCCACCCAGAGTATTCCTTACTGCTCCACAGCTGCAAAGAGGATTCCTGGGCCATTGCCTCTCACTCGCCGACGGTCCCCAGCATCACTGAGGATTCCTGCCATTTTTCCCAAGAATGTGTCCCGCCGCCGGGCCCCGGGTTGAGTTCCACCATCCACTCTATTTGCCGCTCTGTCCAACCAGGCCCCGGCA
Organism: Triturus cristatus; assembly: GCF_964204655.1. Taxonomy (NCBI): domain Eukaryota; kingdom Metazoa; phylum Chordata; class Amphibia; order Caudata; family Salamandridae; genus Triturus; species Triturus cristatus. The sequence goes on from NC_140581.1 coordinate 401,346,074, forward strand.
ACTAGTGGCTGTGTCCTCACGTGTGGCCATCCGCACGGCCGCACCTCTGTTTCGATCAGTGTCAGGCAAAAGGGGGGGGGGCAAGAGTAACCCCTCAGGCTCCCTCAGGCCATCGCTGTATTTCACCCAGCGCTTGCCTCATATCCTAGTGTCCTCTTGTCTGTTTGCCGGCTCAGCCTTGTTTCAATGCCGGGCGGTGGGAGGAGTCCTGTCCTGGTCCTCACCGGGGGACTTTTCAATATGCGCTCTCCCCCTGTGAGCCACATAATTGTGCTGCGCACTCCCTTTGGCGGTGCTAAGTTATCTGCTGCGTGGCCGGCCTCACACGGGATTCATGCTGCCCTCTCACCCATCTCCTGCTCTCCGGCATGCAGACAATGGCCGAGCCCCGTTAACTCGCGTCTGGGCCCCGGCTGCTGAGAGTGTCCTCCTTCCCAGTGTTTCCTCTGTACGATTGCAGGTTTACAGCATTGACTGGAGAGCTGCGATATTGCCAAGTATTACAGAGGCATTCCCGCTGCTACTGTTCGCCTGGAAGTCTGGAATTTCCAGGGTTTAAAGACCCGGTAGCAGGAGCTCTTCTAAAATGCCGCCATTGCGCTCGGTGGCGAAACCACACCCCTTCTTCCTTCTTCTTGATGGATCTTTCAGCAGCCCTTGACATGGTGAACAACACATTGTTGGTTGATCAGGTAGAGGCTTAGTTTTGCTAAAAAATTGTTTTGAGTGGGTAATTAAAACCATGACAATTAACATACAATGTTAAAGGTTCCAAATCAAGAAAGAATTCAATTCTTTTTTTGAGTTAGTAGAGTACAAATGCATACAATAGACGCATAAATTAACTCGGGAAACAGGCCTAGGTGACTCCCAAAGTATGTCAGTTGTTGAAACTATGATCCAGGCAGTTGCACTAGTACCTAATAAGAACAAAGTGCAGCATGCAAATAAAAACGAGCAGCTGATTTTGTCAACCAATAAAAGGTGCAAAGAGCCGGATGTTCAAGCCTAACCCAGGAGCATAGTCAGAGTTGATGGACATGTTAGAGCTAGCGACAACTCTCAAAAACTGGTTGATCAAGACAAAGTGCAAAATATAATATCGAGAAATAGCCACAAGTTTTCATGAACCGATTCAGCTACAAACAAGAAGAGCAAAGAGCTGCCCGAGGGTCCTCCTAATGTTCACCCCGTGACCAGAGCTAGGGCCATATTTGGCCAGTACGGGAGAACCCACAGTTGATAGGACACAGTGTAACGTACCATCTAAAGGTTATCAGCAGAGGTTCTATAAAGTGCTTGACCACTGGCTAGGGTCACGGAACGCAGAGTGGAGTAGAAAAGGTAACAGAAGACTCTGTCCATGAAGGATGAGCGCAGCGATTTAATGCTCGTGACTAAGGCAAGCACCTGGCTAGAAATGTGCATTCAGCAAAAAGACTATCTTGGGCGGTAGCTCCCATCGCTGATAATGGCTACGTGCAAAATACATTTGTTAAAATACAAACAAAATTGCTATACAATTTCATCAACAAAGCACGGATGAAAGCATGTAAGAAGTAAGCATCACTGTAACCAAAGAATACAATTTAATTAACAAAAACGAGTGTAAACAGATAAAAAGGTAAACATTGCTGCACTTTTTTAGTCATCGAATAGTTGAGACAAAAGATGTTTTTTTTGTGGAGTAGGCACCCAAGGGCAATTTTGTAAGGTGCTCGGGCTGACACCACTTGATGGGACCCCTAAACAGCAGAGCTTCTTGACTGCTACAGCCACTAACTTGACCAGCAGGATGTTCAAAGTGATGTTATTAGAGTTAAGAGAGTTATGTTATGTTATGGTGATTTGTTAAGTGCACAAATACCAACCGGTGTCTTGGCGCTAGCAGTCCTGAGTAAGAGAAGCTTGTCCAAATTGCAGAATAGCCAGGTTTTGAGTTCCTTCCTGTAGGACATTAATGTCGGCAAGGCCCTAATAAAGTTTGGAAGGTATTCCAGAGTTTAATGGATGCTACTGTAAAATTGGCTTTACGGAACCTGGGAAGGAGCATAAATTTCACCCCTTCCGAGCGGAGAGATCTGTTGGGGAGTACCACTTTCGGGACTGCCTCAAAAACTATGGGCCTGTGTTGTGCAACATCTTGTATGTGATGCATACGGCCTTGAATTTGATGTGGCTTCTTACAGGAAGCCAACCCAGAGTCTTAATGTGCTTAGCCACCGATTAGAACTTTGGGATACCCAGAAGAAGCCTGGCAGCTGCATTCTGTACTGTCTGTAGCTTTCTCAGCTGTTTCTCATATGTTTTAAGGTAAAGGCCATTGCAGTAATCTAACTTGCATAAGACTAGCAAGGTAATTATGATCTTTCTACTGTGCTCGGGAATATACGGCGGATTTAAAAAAAAAAACTTTTGAGTAAATAAACATTGGAAGAGGTAACCGCGTTGACTTGAAGCTAAAAGTTTAGTTTGTCATCAATTATTACTCCTAAGTTTTTTGCCTTTGTCACTTGGGTAGGTAATGAACCCAGTTCATCTGGCCACCATGCCGGTGGCCAGCTAGGGGAGAGATTTCTGAACAGAATTATCTCATTATTTCCAGAGTTCAGTTTGAGGCAGTGTGAACTCAACCAAGAGCTGATGGCCAGCATGCAATCATGGAATCAAGTAGCAAGTTTACCTTAGTTTTTGTGAACTGACCAGATGATTTGGGTGTCGTCAGCAGAGGACGTCAAAGACAACCCAAAGGATCTGTGGCCAACTCTGTGACATAAATATTGAAACGAGTGGGGCTGATTAATGAGCCCTGAGGAACCCACAAGGGAGTGAAAAGGGGGAAGACTCATATATGCCAAGGGCTACAGATAAGAAAGAAGAGGTTAAAGATAATGCTTTATCTTTGATTTCTAGCAAGCGCTGGTGGTTAATCAACAGCTTGTGATCGACAGTGTCAAACACTGCCGACAGATTAAGAAGGACGAGAGCAGCTGCACTCTCATCATCCAATACAGCCCTAACTTTATCAGTGGCTTTGATTAGGGCGGTTTCTGTGCTATGGCCTGGCCTGCAGCCAACTTGTGTATCATCCAAGAGGTGATTCTCGTGTAGATAGATGGCTAACTGTATGTTCATTACCTTTTCTACCAACTTGGCCAGAAGTGGGAGACGCAAGATAGCTCTATAGTTGTTAGGTTCTGCTGAATCCGGGTTGAATTACTTCAGGAGAGACAGTATGGAGGACCTTTTCAACACGGAAGGAAAGACCCCTTCCTTGAACATAGAGTTAAAGATGGTGGAAATATTGTTTCCCAGGATTTCAGGGACCACCTTGAACACCGTGGGGAGAAAGGATCTAAAGGAGATCCAGATTTTTCAAGCTTAACAAAAAAAAGCTATCTGATTGCTAGAGACCGGAGCGAATTTTGAGAATGCAGGTGAGCTAGGATTATATCGATCACTGGGCTCCCATGTGACTCGCATGGAGGTTGTTTCAAAGATGGAGCAGATCTGCTCTACTTTCTTCTGAAAATTCAGAGCTAAAGTGTCATGAAACGCTTGGGAGTGCTCCATTGCAGTGTTGTCTGAATTAGTGGTAGTTACCACCTGAAAGAGTTCTTTAGTGCCCCCTCAATTAACTGAGAATAGTGGTACTTTTTTCTTTAAAAATAATGTCTTTATATTTAGATAGTGAGATCTTATAAAGAGAAAGCTCCATCTCATTATAATGTGCTCTCCAGTGTCTTTTCTGTCTTCTACAATTTTGTTTTTCAAGTCTAAGTGTCACTGAGAACCAAGGGGCTGACAAGGTTTTTCTGTTGCTAGAGGTTGATAATTGACTGTGACATGAACATATGCCCAGCTTTTTACATTTCAACTTTAGGAGAGATTTCTGTTCCTCGAGCAGCTGCAGATGATGTGTTGGAAAGATGTGTCATACATTCCACACACCCCACATGTTGTTGATTCCAAAGGCTGGTGCCACCTGCTAGAAGTTTCAATCAAAGCCATTCACCGAGCCTAAGGGCCATGAAACTTGTTTTTTGTGATTGAGTACGTGCAGGACAAGTAGGGTAAAAGTTGCATTTGTTGTAGAAATTAATAACAGCCCATGAATGCTTCTGCTTTTCAGGAACATCAAGGTCAGCCTGGTATGAAAGGAAGCCAACACACTTTTAAATGCATTGTTTAAAAGCATGTTGACTTGTGTGGGAGGCCCAGAGCTCCCAGCATTAAAAATGCTACTGCAGTCCTCTAGGGACATAAGGTGGGGTTGGCTGGGGCCACCAGATTGAATTTCATCTCACAATAGGGCCTCTAGGTTTCTTCTCCTGGAAAGCCAAAGCTTGTGGCAGAGAGTTAGGAACACACCTGCACTAGCCACCCCCTGGTTGAGGAGGCTGAATTCCAGGCAGATCTGCGCAGCTGAGGAAGATCTCAACAGATGAAGGTCAAACTTATATATATTAGTGACAATCTTAACAAAAGCTTGCCATTCAGCCCTAACAGAATTTCACTACTAAAAGACAGGAATGGAATGATTTTTGCCCTGGTTACTTTTAAGAGCGGGAGAAGGCTTGCCCCCTAGAACAAGCTTGACACTTTGAGAAAGACGACTGAAGGGCCAAAGCTTTGATTTCAACTGCCTCCATTTGCCGAGCAAAAGTGCACCTTGGACATTGGTGATCATCAGGTATTTGTTTGGGTGTTCCTTCATGATCTTATTGTTGTTAAGGTGCCAGTCGCCCCCTTTTTTGATGTTCCTGCCCATGTGGAAGCTGCTGGGCTCTGGGGTGCTGCTCATGAATGGATCAGATCTTATTTTGAGGGTCGCAATCAGTCTGTGCATCTGGATCCTTTTAAGGTCACAGCACTACATGTGGAGTACGGGGTGCCCTATGACTCCTCTCTATCACCTCACCTCTTTAACGTTTATATTAGACCTCTCATCCAGGCACTAGGGGAGATGAACTGCCGAATATACAAATATGCTGACGGCTCCCAACTACTTTTTAGACTTGATGGATTCTCTGCCTCTTAGGGAAAATGTCATAGAACAATTTGTTTTAGCTTGGATTGGATGGGCAGCACCTACTTAAAACTCAAAGTAGAAACAACTGAAATTGTGAATATTGTGAACAATAAAGTCAGCCTGTAGAATCCTCTCTTTTGGCTTTCAGAGATGGTGGTGACTCCCACTCCCAAAAATCAAGTGGAAAGCCTTTGTTTTATAATAGATAGAAAGCTTTCACTGAAACCTAAAATAGGATTCACAATTTCAACATGTTTCTTGATACTCAAAAACATGAAAAAGATGCCTTACCTATGGTGGCTTGGTTCTAATATCCTGGCTCGATTATAGCAACTCATTATACATTGGTCTACCAAAAAATCTATTTCATAGACTTCAGATTCTTGAGAATTGAGTAGTCAGATTAATCCTGAAACTCCCCAGAAGTTGCCACATCACGCCCTTATTAAAGGTATTTCACTGGCTCCTATTGGAACAAAGAATTGTATTTAAAGTCTGCTGCATTAACTTTAAGGCTATACTGGGCAAGGGCCCCCTATTTTTAAAAGCAAGAATTAAGATCAAAATCTATTAACCATTCCAAAATATAACAGGAAACAGATGGGTGGTGCCAGTTGCTCTGTACAAAAATGTGGAATTCCCTGCTCCTGTCTTTACCTCTCCTTACTGACTCTTTGAGGTTCATGAAGAAACTTTAGACCTGGATGTTCAGACAAGCCTATCAATCACTATAAATTTGTGTTAAACTTTTAGCATGGGCATCCAATTTTTTCCTCAGTGCCAAGAAACCTTATGGTGTATGTGCACTTAATAAGTCTATGTTGACATTACATAACATCCACCTCTTCTATCACTGGTGGTAACTCATTTCTCAGCATGGAGTCAATGTGTTATCAGGGGCTGACTGTGACTCTCCTCAGGGCCACTTCCACACCTAATCCCATGGATGCCAGAGCAATAGGGCAGAAGATGTTCTGCCCATCGCCTGGTTGACCCTAGACAGGTACTGGCTTGTGAAAACCAGCCCTTCCACCACCATGGTCTTGCTGGTGTAGGTAGCTCTCAGAGCAGTGACAGGGATTCCATTTACAGTAATCTGGTGGAAGGGGCAACTCCCAACTAAGAGACATTAGAGCACGTACTATCCTATGCTACTGGGGACTATTTCCCCACAAGATCACATTGGCCACCCCAATTAAGTTCACACTATGGATAGTTTCTTAATACAGACAGGATCTCCTTGCTTGTACCCTAGCTGGGAACAATCAAAGCAACTATGCTAGAAAAGGGCACTCAGAGCCTCCACCCATCAACCCTCTCCATACTCTCAGGAAGAGCATGGGAATCCATCTCCCCCACAGTTTCTTTGGGGCCCTTTATGGAACTTATCAGCTTTACTCTGAACAACCCCTCACTCTGTGGGTGTGGGAGACTTAAGCCACCCTTCTTGATGTCACTCCTAGGTATTTTCTCAGACACTATATTATTATTCTAGAGGCCAACCTCCTTTGCAAGTTCCGTGAGTAAAGAAGCTTGGTGTATATCAGGAGTTGGCACAGCTCTGTAAAGCAATTAGTGAGCATGTGCTCTCTAAGAATCAGGTTACAACCCCATCCACATCACTCACTTTACCACCATTCACCCAACCATTCATTGCCTCATCAGAGAAATCCACAAACTCCACCCAAAAATGGTCTGACAGTTTGTTACTGTCCCTAAACCTTATGTGGTATCTCTTTGGGGTAAGATCACACTTTGTAATAAGGGATGCTTTTATGGGGGCATAGGTCATCTGGCCAGCGGCCCCGAAAGCTAACAGGGTATCCCTCTCAACAGCTGGCATGTACTTCTATAGACTAGTACTCAATCCCCCTCTGGGACCCAATGCATGTGATGGGCTACCTCATCAATTAATTAATCAAACTGGATGTGTATAGCGCGGGTAATCACCCGTGAAGGTATCCAGAAGCGGGGGGAGTATTGCTGCAAGGGACTCAGTTGAAAATGCAGGTCTTTAGTCCATTTCTGTATTCCAGCAGTGATGATGATGGCATCCTTAGCTGAAGTAGGAGGTCCTTTCTGCCCTTCATGGTGAGGTAGGAGAAGGAGCGTCCTCCACTGCTGCTGTGGTGAATGTGGCTGGTGTGGGAGAGACAGACGGAGGAAGAGTGCAGGTTTCATAAGCTGAAAACCACTTAGCAATATCATTCCCCTTCCCAACATTAGGCACCAGGTCTCTGGGGATGTGAACCCATCATTGCAAAATGAATTTTCACTGCCAACATTCCTGATGTACTCTGAGAGCTTTTTGCCTTTTAGTTCCAGCTCCTTTTGACTCATCTAATGAGCTGGCATCAGTTACTTTTCTTCCAAGGCCCTGTCAGCTGCTATTGTCTCAGTTTTCAAAGCCAACGTGTATTTTGCCAAGGCTCTTTCTGCTTCAACCTTCTCCTTGGCTAGGACTTTCTCTGCAACAGTCTTCTTGGCTAGAGCTCTCGCAGTCTCAGCTATCTCCCATTCTGCTGCTTGTTTCAACTTGGCCAATTGCAGTTTCGCTCTCTTTCTGCTCTCCTGTCCTACAGATCCTCAGGGAACAGATTGCGGGAGGACATTGCTACCTGCTTTGGATTCAGCAGGGGACCTCACCGCTGTACGCTTTCCTCTCTCCTCTGGGGCCTTGGTCAGGGGGTTTTCACTCTTCTCCCCTACTACATCCTCCTCTTCCACATCATCCTCATCCTCCTCCTGTGCTGTAGCCTGCATCTAACAGGCCTCCTCATATGCTCTGAGGGCAATCTGGGGCTCTTTCCTCTTGGAGGTTTTGCCCATCTATAGCCCACATTCCCTGCACAACTGTTTCAGCTTCACCAAAGTGTAGCTTTCACTGTTGCTCAGGACACCTTCAATGCGTGCAGCAAGTACGCAGGAGGAATTACTTTTGGAAAAAGGAAATAAAGTGTGGCCAATCAAAAAGGATTTTTAAAAAATGATTCTGATGTCGGATTATTTATAAGAGATGTTTGGTTTTCCACAAATCTCCAAATTCTGCTAGTCAGGTGCTCAGTGCTACAAATCTTACCTGTTTGCCACTTTGCGCTCGCTTGGGCTGATAATGTAAGAGAGGTTTGAGAACTTAAGTTAGGTAATGCAGACTAGGGAGGCTCCTTTTCTCTGTCCTGTCACTAAGATAGTGGTAGGTTCAGTTAGTTACTTAGTATTAGTTGGACATTTTTTAGCAGTCCGCGTGACGTGTGCTCCTCCCACGTGCTGCTGACTCCTTGGTAGAACCTTTTGTAGTTTGTTAGTGAGTGAAAAATATGGCAACTCAGCAACCAACGAACACTTTGGTGTATGCAATATTCATGCGTTCATCTATGCATTTTTGAGGACAAAAAAAAATGCAGACTTAGTTAATTGGCCCGTCAAAGGTGGTTGATAATTGCGAATGAGATCGGAACTTAGAAGAAGCAAATATAATTTTTGGGCAATTCATTACAAAGTCTAGGCAGGCTAGGAGGTACTTAGGTTTAGGATTCTGGAATCAGAATGGAACTGTGGAATAATAAAGATAGAACGGTCCGCGATACTACTCTACTACTAGTCGATCTGATAAGATAGGTCAATTTTATTCCAATTGCTGTTTTGTGTAAAAAAATCTTTTTGGAGCAATTTTTGAATATTTATTTCACACCAATCAATTTTTGTCTCTTTAATTATGTCTTACATGATCCGCATCAAAGGGCAAGAAGAAGTCGGGGTCTGCCGAGGCGGGAGCTGGAAGTGCCTCCCAGGATCGATGCTCTGCAGGTGACTCTGCTGGCCCCAGAAATCCTCCTGTTGTTAATATTAATATATATTTCCCTAACTTTTACCGCACCTTATTTGTTTCGAACTAATATTTCTGTTTCTTATTCTATTTTTATCTAATCTTCTTCGATCTATCTGTTTCTAAATTCTTGTAATCCCTCCATTACCTACCAACTTAGTTATTTATATTTCTAGTGTCTGTTTTTTTGTTTTACATCAAATCTAACTGCCTCTGACTCTACTGTTAGTCTGTCTACAGCTTGCTCTATTGTGGTTTTTCAGTCAGCTTTTCCTCTCCCCTTACATTTTGTGTACTGCCTAGTGGTAGTACTACTGCAAGACTCAGAGAACACATTGGTCCTTACTACTAATAGTAGATTGCATGCCTAACTAAGGTATTCTATTTCTATGGATGTTTGTTGAGATTAGAAGTCTTTCTTTTACTTTCTTTCTCATGCTCAATCAGTATATAAAATGATGGTCACGTTGGACAACCCAAAGTGGCGTATTTTACTTTTTCTCGTCTAGGCCTAGTGCCATTATTAGCAGCAGTTGATGGTGAATGACTGATTACCGTGCACCATGGCTGGAAGGAAGTATGAGGAGGAGGACGAGGAGAAGGGCACCATTATATTTTCCAACCAAGAGTGAGGACTTAGGAGACCTCAAGTCCAATAGTCCTCCCAGTTGGCCACTTTGTTTCTTTTTAAAAACTCATATATTCACCAACATCTCTAGCCACTGAGTCCAGTTCTTTGGGTTGTCCTCTTCTTCAGAGGCTTTTCAAAAAGTGCCACCAATAAAACGCCCAACCAGATATTTTGTTATTTTTGATAGTATAGGACGTACTGTCTACTCTACTCTAGTACTCGATTTGTACTAGTGATGTGTATGGTTTATGTATGTATTGTATTTTCAATCGTGATATTGAAAAACAAAAATAGGAGGAGGAGTATATGGCATCTAAAAAATGTGCAATGTTTTTTCTAGGTCGGACCAGTGGAGAATGCAACACCAGTAAGGAGGGAGCAGCAGATGTGGCAGCTGCAGGGGGTGAACCAGCAGCAGTGGTGGCTGGTGGTAAGTTATATTCCTTACTTATTGACAATATACTTGCAGCACGGTGTACGCTGTACTGTTGAGAAAGACTAAGTTGTTGTGAACAAAGGTTGAAAAAGACTCCCTTTACTTAGCATTCACAATAGCATTAACGGTGGGAGTTGAGTAGCTAATGGCCTCTTCTATCTGACTTCAGCTGGGAAAGTTTTATGAAGAAGACCTAGAGTCAGATGACCTTGATGGATTGGTTGAACGAAAAGGGAAAGAAGGATAGAAGGAGGAAGGACGGTGACATGCAATATATTACTTGCCGAGAAGGACGCGTGGGTGAAGGAAAGGGGCCCTTGATGCATAGGTGGCTGATAGGATGCATGGGTGGTTGAAGGATGGGTGAAAAGTAAAAGAAAGGATGCCTGCCTGGGCGGGTGAAACAGTATGTGTGAAAGGAATTCTCTGGGGGGTTTGATGGGTGAGCTCAAAGGCAATCAAGCAGACGCCTGGGTAATGGTTAAAAAAATGACAAATGTATGTTTATGTTGAAAGGTTTGTTGAAATTAAGAAGAATGATAGCCATGTTTACTTTGAATGGATGAATGCCTGGATGGTATTCAATCATAGAATAAGTGGAGACTGGATGAAGAGAATGTAAAAGAAAAATAAACCTTGCCAGAGTAGCAAAGCCAAGGGTGAAGATTAGAATGAAAAATAATGCTAGAAGAGCAATGCAATTATAAATGGAAAAATCGCTGGGAAGACAGTTTTTTTTCAAGGTTTTTGATTCAAGGTTGTATTTCAGAATACTCCCTTGACTCACAGTAGTTTGCAAGGACAACATATATATTGTGTATGTATGTACGCACCCATTATCAATCGCTTCCCTCCGACTCAGAGGCCTACTCCCGCTCCCTACCTATGTAATTCTGACTGTTTCAGCCAAGGGTGGCCTATCGGCTGCATGATTACACAATCAAATATTAGTAGTACCTCATGTCATCACATATATCATCATTCATATTAGTAATTGGATATCTTCTTCCTTGTTGAAGTAGTCAGGGTAACAGTGAAATTAAGCAGTTGCCATTGATTTGACAGAGTATGGCCATATTAGAAAAATAGATAATTGTGTAGTACAGCTGCCCCCCCTGCAGACAGTAGTAAAGTAACGTGAGTCTGCGACTGCATCGCAAGCATGTCTGTCTAGGGTGCAAGCTTACTGAGCTGGCATGCCCACAAGATTAATTTAGCTAAACAAGAGAGAGAAGAAGAAGACTTGTCTACTCCACAGTGCCTAGAAATGCCTGAAACTCACACAAATGTTAGGGGCTGAGGAAGAAGGAGGGTACCACAAATGTTATGTACTGTGCTTGCTAGTGCTACTGTGCCACTATAATTTTATATGTATAATTTTGTGTTACTGTTTTGCTAAGAGTATTGGTTACAATTGTCTTTTTCCTTTCTCGATATAGCTACTCCTTCTCAACCAAAACAACCCACCAGGCAGGAGCTAGCATCCAGGGCCCGGCAACGGAAACTGGAGGCCCTACGGGATAAATATTTGTGGCTGGTGGTTCTGGTGGAGGACGAGGAGGAGGAGGCAGCACCTGCAGCCTCCTCCAATGCCCCGGGCCCCAGCCAGACCCCCCTCCCAGTACCTCCAGTGGTACAGCGCCATGGTCTGGCAGCCGCCCGCCGCACTTCAAACACTGCTGCCCACCCCTGTTGTTCCTGCAAGACATTTCAGCGCTGCATGCTCCTCCGGATGGCACTCCTAGAGGCCAGGATGGAGGAGCAGATACACACCCTAGAGCAGAAGATGCAGCAAGTCCGCCGCTAGACCTCCGTCTTGACCTTTGCTTCTTTCTAATCTTTATTTTGTGGTGGGTGGCAATTGGGCGTTGGACAAAACGTGGGTTTTCTTTATGGACATTTTGATTTTTTTAATTTATGGACAATTGGACTTTGGTTGGGGTTAGGGAGAGGAGTGAGTCAGGTGTTTTTTCATGCTAGTTTATTTGTGTTATCGCAATTATTTATAGTTTACACATGATGTAAATCTTTTGTGGGGGGTTACTCTTTCACTTCGCACTGTTTCCTTTGCTGCAGGGCCACAGTCAGTTTTTGATTGAAATCTGCCAATAGTGTTACACACCACCAGATAGATGCGGTACCCTCCTTCCTTTGAAAGATGGCAAATACAATTAAGAAATATCTGCAGGAGTGAAATATAAGCAAACATAAACAACAAAACACACAGTCAAAATTATTGAAAAGAAAAAATGAATCATATGAAATGATACTATAATTATTTTCAAATTGAGAGATGCATCTCTGCATTCCACTTGGTCCTTCCTTGGACTGTCCATCCATCAATCTTGAAGTGCCCGTGGATACAGTTTGGTAAGGTAAGTGTGAGTTGTTTTCCCCAGTATAGCTCAGGGTAAAGGCCGGCCTGTAGATGGAAAAACAAAAAGAATATTGACAAATCAAGGAGAAAAATGTAACTGCATAATTAAGGAGGAGTGCAACAAGAAGACTTTTCAGAGGTTTCATGGCTAAATCAAGTCTGTTTCCAGCAGTTACCTCCAACAGGAGCAGGCCCCCACCCAACCTCCACTTAGCCTTGAATTTGATCCAGACAACACTGAGCACACATACCCACACAGCAACATAGCATTTTCCAAATTAAGTAACAAAATCAATTCACCACTGTCAGTCACACCACCACACTTGCCTCCACCACTACACAGAAATGTAGGTCTGGAGTTGTTATTTACCTTTTAGGCCACTTCACGCCCTGAGTTATTCCACCAATCATCTCCAATCCTACTGACTCTGACTGTGAGTATGGTATGGTCCTGATGTCCAACTCTGTACCAAAAGTGTCCCGGGTGATCCAGGCTCGTCCAGACTCCAAATGCAATGCATTGTCCTGCAGTAGTACAATTTTTTTATTGAACAACAAGAAGGGAAAGATGGACTTGAGTCACTTTTTTTGTGTAGAATACTAGTAGACATCATGCACAACAAACACCAATTACTCAGCGTGCATTGCATACAATCATATACCTGTTCTTCCAGGGCAGTCCCTCTAGGCTCGGAAAGGATAGATATATAGTCGAGGCAGGCACACATTTCACATTTGTTGTATGTATTTTTCATCCAAAGTCTGTCTTGAGGGAAATGGATTTAGTGCGAGCCAGGAGGAGTGGACTTACTTTTTCACTGACTGCACACAGTTGCAACTCCAATACGGCAATATAAGAGTAAGATGGTGGTGATGGATTTGTTGTAATTCGAACAAGAAAGACAGTGACACACACAAATGTTCAAGTAAATAATATTCCTTAGCTATATCTTATTTGGGGGCTTTTTTGGGGCATCAAAGGAAGAAAGATAGTAACTTGAAAGCCTAGTTGTCAGGGAAGTCGAGCTCATCCTCAAACTCTGGTAATTCACTTAGAACTAGGTCAACTAACACACTACTTCCAAGACCTGAGTAGCCATCATCATCTTCCTGCTGTGCTACTTCAGGTATGGTGTAATCCAATGGTATAAAGTGCTAATTCATTTTGATCACGGTTCACCTCTCCACGTTTTGGGGCGAGAGACTGGTCCTTCTCACTGTCAGAATGGCACCAGCAGCACTGAAAACACTTGCAACAGGGCAAGCCAGATATTTTATCTCCAGCCTGCTAAGCACTGGCCATTGGCACCTTTTCCCATACCAATACAGCAATGGGTTTTGATCAAAGTAGACGTCGATTGGGTCATCCCAGATATACCTGGACTATCCGCTCGATGCTCAGGGGTGCTCTGCTTTGCTCGGCCTCTTTTGCCTTTGCCTCAGCATTGGACTTAAGCCCTGCCTGTAGAAACCATTCCTGTACAGATTTTGGGGCTGATGCTCCTGTTCTTGTTGTTGATGTTGTTCTTGGTGGTGGTTTTGGCTGCTGTGAGACAACCACACTGCCCTCAGGCTCTGAAGTTGAACTTGAAGCCAGCTGTCCAGCAGTACTTGTTGTGCCCTGGAAAAGCAGGCCTCTAATTCCCGGCCGTTCTTTTTTTAGCTGACTGGTTTGCACAGCTATCCAAGTTTTGTAGCTGGCAACATCCTCGTCTGAAAAAGGAATGATAGTGTGTAGTAATGGTTTGTACCATGAATAAAGAATTGTGGCACAAATTTAATGGTTGGATGACACAATGCCTCTTTGCAACCTTGTAATTTCAGGTAAGCGAAGGGTTAAGCTTTCCACCAACTCATATGCTTCTTTCTTTCCCTCCACACCTGTGTACATTGCAGACACCCCAATTCAGCTGTTCCTGTTACATGTGCAACAATGTGATAGCTTGGCCCATAGCAAAGTCCTCCTTGCTGACTTCCCGTGTGAGGACCTCAAAAGGAATTAGCATCTCTGTCAGGCTTTTAACTAGGCCCCATTGGCCCATCTCAATGGTCTTGCATTTCACAGTAGCATTCTCTCTTTGCATGACATATTCATTGATTAGTCTGTACTGCTCAAACAGACTTTCAAGCATGTAATAAGTTGAATTCCAACGTGTTGGCAACTCCTGGATGAGTGTTTTAACTGGCATTCTATTATCACGTTGAATGATCATCAGCTGCTTCCGGGACTTAAAAGAATGGCTGAAATGTGTGCAGATTCTTCTGCAGGTGTACAGTAAGTTGCTGACTCCGTCTTCTTTTTTTAGAGAGTCTTGAAAAATGATGTTAAAGCAGTGCGCCAAACACAGGACCCTGAAATAGCCACCATCTGCCATGGCCTAAACTATATCACTGCCATTGTCCATGGCAACAAAACCAATGTTAAGCCCACTTGGTCGAAACCACTCAAAGACTTTGTTGTCAAAGTCTTCTAAAATGTTTGCAGCAGTATGGTATTTCTCCATGGCAAAATGGCTACCGTTGCATGTTTCAGAGCCGCATTAAAAATCTCAGCAGTGTCAACACCTGCAGATATCTTTTCTCTAACCCCCACAAAAGAGATCCTGTGTGCAGTGATGCACATGTAATCAGTGACTTGGCAACTGGTCCACATGTCTGTTGTCAGGTGGATAGTGTGAACAGCACTCTTCTACAAAGCTTGTCCAAGCAATTCCAGCACGTTGTGTTGTAGGGCTGGAACAGCAACTCTGGCGAAATAGGACCAGCTGGGAATCTTCAATTTCGAGCAGATGGCTGCCATAAATTCAAGAAAACCCACCCATTCCACAAAAGAAAAAGGAAGGGGGTCCAGCACTGATATATTAGTCAGCTTTGCATTGTGCAATCGTGCTGTTGGGTGGTTGCGTTCGTACTGCCCTTTCGACCTAAACATGTTGAGAATGGTAGCCTGGATTTTTTTCTTTTCTGGTGCCACTGATGCAGTTGACATTTGAGACCAGATATTGTTAGGCTCAATGCGCGTTTTTTTGTCACAGTACTCTCTTGCCTAGGATCCCTTTGTGTCTCAGCCTGACTCTTTGCCATTGAGATGTTGCTGATGATGTGGGCGGTATCACTGCACTGCTGGAGACAGGGCTGCTTTGTGTACCGGAGAAAATGTCTCCCTCTTGTTCACCTTCCACCGTGATCGAATCTTCTTCATCCCCTCCACTAACAACACTTATAGTTTTTTGGCCTCCACGATGCGCCTCCCACTGGATCAAGTGGTGTTTACTCAGATGGGTTGTTTGGCCTTCGGTGCCATAGTTTGTCCCAAGCTTACCCCAATTAACACTTGCTCCACAAATGGAGCATTTAGCAATGTTTACCTCCTTCCTGCTAACCGAAAAGAAGTCCGAAACTGGGGAGGTCGACTTTCTGATGCTGCTGGCACCACTTGCAATGTCGGATGCACTGGTAGGTGGGTGTGACATTTGACTCTCTGCAGTACCTAATTCTACTGAGTTGGTTGCTGTGGTGGATGTAGGTTGCTGCCGGGACTTTATAAATATGGCAGCTGTAGGTGGTGTTGGTGGTATCTTTGTTGGTGGTATCCATATCACATCCCTCACAGCAATTTGGGATGGGGTATTTTCGGTATCCACCAGCACGGGGCAAATGTCCGTGATGACTGGCTCATCATCATCATCCTCCTCTTCTACATCTACCTCAATAACTCAAAGGCTTTGTGGAACCTTCCTTTTCCCTAGCCTTGCATGGCATGTCTCACCCTTACATTGAGATGGCTTCTAAGTGGCGTCTAGATCATCAGAAGGGTGGCATGAAGGAGAAGTTGACGGACTAACCCTCTTTTTCCTTGCTGGGGATCTGGAAGACAATGGATCTTCTGAAAGAGTGGCTTCTTCCTCTGCAGGAAGCTTGATCTCTTGAACTGCTCCTACTTCGGGTGGAACAACTACTATTGGGGGTGGTTGCGGCTGTTGTTGCCCATGTATCTGGTTTTCCTGCATTGATTGGGTACTACTTTGCAATAATGATAAGTCAATTTCAACATCACTTCTCGTCGGTGTTGTCGTGATTAGACTGGCTGCCACTACGACAGACATTGGCGTGGGCCTTGGTTGGATGGGTGGGTCCACTGATGCGGGGATGCTGCTCCCACTTGCTTCCCGGACACCGCTACTGCAGGCGCAATTTTTGGTTTTCCTAGAAAGGTCTTGGGCAACATACCAGTGGTAGTAAGTGGCAGTGCCTTCTTTTCACTGGCAACTTTATTGGTACTGGACCTGGCACCTTTCTCTGGGGCCATCTTGAAGATGTCAGCAGCACATAGTGGCACAAGTTGAAGATGTGTCTGTGGTCACACATCACGTGAAGTCATGCACAGCAGGACTTCTGTCTGGCAGTACAATGGGTGATATCTCCTCCTCTTTTGTGCACCCAAAAGCAAAGAAGCAAGAAGAACATCAGTGAAGCATGACTTTCATTGTTGTGGTTTAATTACTACTAGTACAAACAAATATAATATAACTTTTTGTGTGGTCACACTTGTTAGTGTTATTATTATAAAAAAATGTATTACCTCAGTTATTAAAATAATTAACAATACAGTGTTCCCATTTGTGAGACTTTGACAACAACAAGGGCTTTCATGGTGTACTGTACAGTACACTCAGGAAGGATAGGAAAGAAGAAGAACAACAACAAAAATACAAATGTAACGGGTTGGCATTATGCATCACGAGGGATGCAGCATTCAGGGAGCTGAAGCTGACAAATGACAATGGATGGAAGCAATAAGCCAAGAGGAACAAAGGAAAGACATGCAGGCCAATGTACACTAACTGCCACCAAAAAATGGCTGCCAGCCACATGGTCACTCAGTTGCAACAACAACAAGCAGGAGGTCTGGAAACAAAGGAACTCAAACAGGCCTTTATGGACACAGACTTTATGAAATGGCCCCTGGCCACATGGGGAGGATCAGCCAAGACAAATGCTGGCCAAGTATTACAAATACACTCACACACTGGCCACACAAAGGAGGCATGCTAAACAGCACAGCTTTAATGCAACAATGCCAAAAATTAAAATCCACAGGGCTAAAAAAGGTGTGCAAGTTACAACAACCACACACATCCAACAAAGGCATTTATTTAACACTCATGAAAAAAAGTGAAATACCAAAACAAAAACATTTTGCATTTCAATCCAATGCTATCCATGCCCTAAATGATGTTTAAATTCAACAGACACCACAGAAACAGTTGTTTCATGCACCCATGAGTAGCTCTGGACCTATTGGTTGGAAAACCCATTGGCAGACTAGGCCACATATTGAATCGATTCAAATCAATAATATTGCAAATTTATTAGAAAATGTAGTGAACTGTGCTACATTTTTTGCTAGATAAAAGAAGAAAAAATTCAAATTCAACAGTCCTCAAATCAAATGATATATGATGCAGCAGACACAAAGAGTGATTCTTCCAGCTCCAAATCCAAACGAAAAGCAACCAGGAGATGGATATAGCCTGCCAGACAGGTGCAGGAAGTTGGAGACTCTAGGGCACTTCCTTCTTCCCAAAAAAAAAGTAAAAAAGAAAAAGGACTCCTTGCACAAAAAAGTACAATCCAAATGTCAATTTGAGGAGTTGTTTTAATCCAAATTGTCATTTCGAGTTTTGATTCTGCTGGGGAGAGAACCTTCTCCAGATTGCAGTCGCTGTAGATTCTGCCTGCTCGGGAACGTGCTCTTTACAAAATTTCTGCCAGAAGTCCGATGGCGTGTCCAAATGACGTGTTTCCGATCACAAACTCTCAAGGGACCATGCGGCCACCTAGCAAATGTCATTGCGCTCGCAAATGGATTGGGAAATCTCGTCAGTGATCGCAGGCACCCGGTAAGTCACTCCCGCATGCGCAAAAATGCATTTTGGGCGCACAAACAAAAATTACCTCTGTTTCGGGGTGCAGGGTTTTTGGGCAACTCCTCGTTCTACGCGGAATGCGGAGTTGCCAAAACTTCACAAACTCCACGAGCGGAGCGGAGTTTTACACCCAGGGTGAGTTTGTATGCCTTACATTTTTTGGGATATCAATACATCTGATGTATAAGCAGTATCTCTCGGAGGTCTATAGCTTAGTTACATTTGCATAGTGTTGTCTTTGTCAGACTCCCTTGATGTTGAAAATGGGAGGGTAGTGGTATCCAACAGGAGGCCTTTTTCTTACTGTACTGGCTCCTCCGTTAAAGGTTACAAAAGGCCAGCTTGTTCCTACCTTTAGAAATAAACATTTATGGAGGGTCCAAATAGTAACGGTGGTGATGCATTTGAAGGTAAGGTTGGTTGTAGTCTATGGCATATTACTGTATCTAGATACATATAGAGTAGTCTGATATAAAAAGATACATTTGGCCACATTTCTATAGTTAATACAGCCAATAAAAGAAATTGCTACATTCTGTTTTCTCTTTAAAGTTTCTTCAATACTTGAAGATGTTTCCATGTTTCTCGTTATAAGGTTTATCCAATTCCATCGGATGTTTAAACACAGGTCCCTTTCTTGTTCTTTTAGTTGAATTGTATCTAAATAGTCCATACTAAAAACTTATGCTGTGGTAATTTTCAATTAGCAGCCAAAAAATCAGCAAACCATCTTGTTCAATTAAATATAATTTCTGCAACTGACTCCAGAATGTCTTTTTTTAAAACATGATAATTCTATTTATTTCACGTTAAATAAGACCAAAAGCCATAACTTTTTTTCTTGCTTATATTGATAATCCCCCGTCTCCCCCCCCTGAGCCTGATGGACACAAATCCTAGCACTGGGTTTTGACACTGGATATAAATCCATCTCCTATTGAAAAATGACAAAGCTTTCTTCCATGACCAGGTGTGTTTTATTCCAAAAGTTTCACGAGCACATCGGGAGTTAGACAAGTTAGCAATATTTTCTCATTGAAAAATATTTGAACGTTAGACCCTATAATTGTAGTACACATTTTTCATAATTTTGAGCATATATAATTTAGTGTAATTCATAGTTTTCTTCAGTTGGGTATCTGGGCTTGTGACTTATGTTAATTCTGCCATGATGAGGCAGAGTAAGCCCTTTGTTCATCCTCTAGTTGATCAAAATATATTATAAATTGCTGAATGTAAAGAAAAACCATATGATTCTTTGAAATGTGTGGGAAAGTGATATAGTTAATGCTGTTTTCTTCATATGTCGTGAATGTGTCTTCATTGTACTTTTTGGAAAGACATCACACTTATCAGTGACACATTTTGTCTTTACTGGATATTTCACTTACACTACTTCAGCCCTCTTGTTCATATATTTCATACTGTAGGAAGCACTCATTCTAGTTTCAGAGTAAAAAGAAATCTAATTAGCAAGCAATTTTCTATTTCTTCAGTCCTTTTGGTCCTTCAATTGATGTAAAAGAAAATGTCAGTGGTCTGCCATGGAACTTGTCTGTAAAATGTATTTTTTTAATTATAGCAGTGGTCATAAAGATTTTGGACTGAAGTCTTCCTGGCATTTACAAAGGACAGCTGCTCCACAAGGGGAGAGCAGCACCACAATTATAGTCAACTTTAGAGGTTCCTAGAGTAAGGTTGTGAAGGTTAGTTTTTGTTCTCACAACAGGTACAAATGTTACATTGTGGGAAAAACCTTTACAAACATAGCTATTGTCAAAATGTATACTTCAAGTGTCAATTTACAATGTTTCATTGCAAAGCAAGAGCTTCTGGTTAACAGTCTAAGAAAAGAGGCTCCAGAAGTTTCACTTATAAGGGGCATAGTTCTGAAAACGTATGCATTGCTGCCTTAACTTAGTGATGCATTATAAAACATTGCGCTGTGGTACGATACATCCATGCAATAAGAATGCATCATATTTACAGTATGGCACACCATGCCGTAAGGTCCCAAGGTGCGTCAAAAATGTTGACACATCTGTGGGACGGATGGTGCAAAGAATTGAAAAGCATCTGCAGCCAGTGATGCTGAGCTGAATTGTGGATCATAAAGCAACCCTTACGTGTTACAAATCAGCTTTGCATCACATTGGAGCATATTGGAAAGCCTCAAAAAGCGAAGCATTGCAAACAAAAAAAACTAGCAAATCACCAAATGCAAGAAATGGATGGAGGAGCAGGTACATGCAGTGAGGGCAAGAACCCCAAAACCAGCCAAGATGCCCAGACAGAATCTCAGGAGAAGAGGCAGAGCAATTATAGTGAGGAGGAGAACCAAACTTAAAATATCTGAGGTGA
This sequence comes from Triturus cristatus, assembly GCF_964204655.1. Lineage (NCBI taxonomy): Eukaryota > Metazoa > Chordata > Amphibia > Caudata > Salamandridae > Triturus > Triturus cristatus. The sequence goes on from NC_140581.1 coordinate 401,366,667, forward strand.
CAAAAAATGAATACCAACTCTTTGTCACCTCCAAATTGCCATTAGGGAAGGAGGAAGCCAATTGGCAGTCCAAACGGATAACATTAAGAGTGTAGGCCAAACAAAAAGGACAGTGCCAGTGTGCAGGAAGCGCTGGCATGATTATGATGAAAGAGAAACTGGCCAAGTACCCGAGTACAGCACAGAGGACCAGAGTTTGACCGCCTGGAAGAGCAGGTGGCGCCACTCATCCCAACAGAGTTGGTAAAAGGAGTAGAAGGACAGGAAGGTGATAGGGCTGAGGACCTGGAAGATCTACAGGGTAAGTGTTGCAAAGTCATCCCATGTGCCCGGTATACCCCTATTTTATGCTGACTAGTATTGGTGGTACGTGACTCTGTCCCTGGGATCTGTCTAACTAGGCCCAGGGCCAGTGCTATGTTGAAAACACAAGGGAAATCACAAACATACATTAGGGTACATGATGTATTAGTGTATATTTACCATTGGCATGACCTATCCTATAAGTCCCTAGTAGATAATAGGGCAGGAGGGCTAAAACTACCCATGAGTCCCTAGTATATAATAGGGCATAGCAGTTTACAGGCCAGCAGCCATTTCTGCACTTGCAAGTATGCACTGCTGAACGCCTGAGGTCATTTTAAAAGCAGCTAAGATGCTGGAGTTTGGGGTAATTGAGCCTTCTGGCAGTCCATGGGCCTGCCCAATGGTGATAGTGCCCAAACCTAATCCCCGGGGGGAGAGAAGGAGTCAAGGTTCTGTGCGGATTGCAGAGGACTTAATGCAGTCAGAAATATTGATTCTCACCCTATACCTAGAGCTGATGAGTTCATTGATAAGTTAGGGTCGGCTTAGTAAATGAGTACATTTGATTTGACTTCAGGCTACTAGCCCTCACAAATAGAGCAAAGGAGAGGTCAGCATTCTCTACCACAGAGGGACATTATCAGTTCAACATAAAGCCCTTTGGCTTAAAGAATGCTCCTGCCACCTTCTAAAGGTTGGTTAACAGGGTCCTGTCCGGGTTGGAGCAGTTCAGTGTAGCTTAAATTGATGATATAGCTGTATACAGCTCTGCCTCTGAGGATCACTTAAGCCACCTGAGGGAAGTGCTGCAGGCCATGCAGCAGGCAGGCTTGACTATTAGGGCCAGTAAGTGTCAAATAGGACAGACGTCTGAGATATACCTGGGCCACCTGGTAGGTGGAGGCCACGTGCAACTTCTCTGGTCCAAACTCTAAACTATTTTAGCTTGGACAGTTCCTACTACCCTGACCCAGGTCAGGGCATTGCCTTGTCTGACTGGGTACTATAGTAAATTTGTTCAGAATGATGGGATCATTGTAGCTCCCCTGACACTTCTAAGAGGCCCAGGAAAGTGGCTTGGGCCCCGGAGTGTCAGAAGTAAGCGACGTCTCCCCAGAGATGAGTGCCATTGAGGGAGAGGCCTTTGCCGTGGTTTGGTCCCTGAAGCAGCTCAGATTATATTTGTTTGGTACTCACGCTTATGTTCATATTGACTACAGACCTCTCAGATGTCTCATTTAGACGAGAGGGGAGAATCCCAAGCTCTTGAGGTGGTCTATTTCCCTATAGGGAAATGGCTTCACAGTTGAACACAGACCTGGGGTTGCCCATGCCACTGAGGATGGACGTTCAAGGTTTTTCTACTTAGCTGATGAGGACTGGCAGGGTGTAGGTTAGTGATCCATCACCTTTCGTTTTTGGGGGACTATGTTGCAAAGTCATTCTATGTGCCCTGTGAACCCCTATTTTTTGCTTACTAGTACTGGTGGTATCTGACTCTGATTCTCCCTGGTCTCTGTCTAACCAGGCCCAGGGCCAGTGCTATGTTGAAAAAACAAACATGCATTAGGGTGCCCTATGTATTAGGGTGCACTTACCATTGGCATTACCTAACGTATATGCCCTTAGTGGATAATAGGGCAGGGGCATTAAAACGACCTATAAGTCCCTAGCATAACAGGGCATGGCAGTTTAGAGGCTAACAGCCCTTTTTGCACTTGCTTGGGTCATTTTAAAAACAGCCCTGCCTTGCAACACTGCTTTTCAAACTAAATTACCCGCAAACTGGACTTTGCTGGTAGGGACACTTAAAAAGTGAAAATCTACAATAGTGTTGCATATTAGGTACTCCCCAGGGCTTTCCTTGGGTGTCCCAGGGTGGGGGGTCATATAACTATAAGCAGGGTCCTCCAAAAAATATATTTTATATATCATGGGGATAGAAATATTGCACATTTCCCTTCCCTATTGTAGTAAAGTGCCTACCAAAATCGACTTTGGTGCTGTGAGCACTGTGGAGTGATGATCTATACTATTCTCGCATATTCAGGACACCCAAGGTCTCCACCACGTGCTCCAGCGGTGGGTGGAGGGGGGTCAGGGAACTATAAGAAGGGCCCTTATAAAAGATTTAATATATGTCCTGATGGTGGAGAAATTCCACATTGCATTTTCCCTATTGTAGATGCCTAGCCCCATAGAATACCATTGCAATAGTTCATGAATGCATAAATATTGCTAGAAATTGAAAAACTATCATTCAAGGACTTAGGTAGGAGAATGGAATCGATAAATCCAACAATATGCCATTGTTGAATTTACCCTAAAATATACAGAAAATAAGTTATAAGATTTTCTTGTCTGTAAGCTAAAATTCAGCTTTTCTGCAATCTTCCCTGATTGGTCAGGGTTAACAGGATTAGCCATGCTGCTTTGATTAAGTGGTATGTGGCTCCCCCAGGGAGTGGCAATCTGCTGGAGAGGGCTCTGCTCCAAAGAAATGCCAGAGCAGGGAGGAGGGTCATAAAGCATGAAGTTTCAAAGGAGGTATGTCAGAGAATGCCAGGTCCATCTACCCTCATCCCCTTTGAACCAGCCAGATAGGGGCGTAAAAAAGAAAATTGAAGATGTTAGAGGGAAATGAACCATTGTGAGGGTTATTTTAGTTAGCGCTTCATGCTCTGCTAAGATTTCAGCCATGTTGAATTTTGGAGGAGTAGTCCTTTCGGGGAGAAGATTATGCCACATTTTAGAGGAAGGGATAATCCTCTGGGGTGTTGCCTTGCACCTCATTGGACAGGAGTGCTCTCCTGCTGAGCCCATAGAACACTGAAAAAATATGTGAGAGCCTCTCAGATCTGCAGCTTGAAACTAAGAGAAGAAGACCACACCTGCTTAACCTTCTGAACTACAGCCCTGTGGATGTACCTTGTTTCTAAAGGATTAAAGAGTGGACTACCTGCAAGCTATAGGTTAACAGAGATCACTTGCATCATCATCACCAAGAGTCCACTGCCTGGAGTGTGTCCAGTAAACTTTTAAGGGTTTTGTCCAGGTGCATTGTGAGAATTATGGTTCCAAACTTTGAAGGACCATTTTGGAGATTCCAGACACTTAGATTTTGTTTTGGACCCTTTGGACCTTCTAGAGGAACTTCGGGAAGAAGTTCCCTAAGTCTGGAGCAACTTTAGGAAAAAGTCCATGAGAGGACTGCCTGAATCGCGAGAGCCAATCCGGCCACCTTCAAATGTGACCTAACCTGGATTCCAGGTTCATCCCGCTGAAGAGCTCCAGAGGTCTGACTTCCAGAGTTTGACTGAGAGCTCCCTGAAATTCACGCCAGCAAACCCTCACCGAATCTGGACTGGTGAAGAGAATTGAGGGACCCCGACAGAAAAAGCTCCAGAAAAGTTTCTAAGTTTAAGGGTAAAATCCTGGCCAATCGCACCCAGATGTCCAAGATTAGCAATATAGGTTTTTAAGTGTTAGAAAGTGATTATTAAAACTGCATGTCTCTAGTTCCTTGCATTGGATGTGTATCGTTTTGGTGTCATTTTCGAGGTAAAGATATTTTTATTTTCATAAATTGGTGAGGGATTTTTATTGTGTGTTTTGTCTTAATCGTTGACTGGATTTATGTTTTCAAATGCTTTACACATTTGTCTCCAAAGTGAAGCATGTCTGCTGGCAGCCAAGCTACCAAGGTTTGAGCATGGGAATAATTTATTGAAACCCATACTGGACCCTAGACTGGGTTGGAGGCCTCATTGCCAGTGGTGGGAGCCTACTTACCACTACTAATAACCCCCCTTCCAACAGTAAGTGACAACAAGGGACAGTGTAGTTAAAACTGTTATGGAGTGCAGCGCAGCAACACACTTTTCAGTACTGCACTGCGCTTTTTGCAAGTGAAAGTGTAGGAACTTCTGACATGTTAGCTCATACATCACAACAATTTAATTTTGTTTTGCTCAGTTACAAGTGTTCTGCCCAGCCTAGCCCTGCAGAAGTTTATCAGGTTCATGCGTGATAAGCTGCACCAGTCCAGGTTATCCATGGAATATTGTCAATTGTTGTGTAATGTTTGACATGAGTGAGTAGCACAAACCTGCACTGGAGCAAAACATTATGCAAGTCTCTGGGAAATGTGCACGACCTGATTGTGACAATGCATGTCCCCTTTCACCATGAGGCAAGTGTGCATGTCTTGGGCCTATGCAGCCAAAAGTGGAGTGTACAGTCATGGTCCGGACTCGGTTTGCCAGAGAATTAACATCTCACTCAAGAGGGGATAAATGTGCTAAGTGAAAGATCACTAAGTAGGATCATTTGAAGAGTCAGGTGTCCAGTCACTAGTATTATACCATATTTCACTCAATTGACCTGATCTGCTGGTTGAGATTACAGAGATGTTGTCTGCCATGTCAAACACCACTCTAACTACTGTCTAGTATAAAAGATATTTGTGGGTGGGGTGAATGCAAGTGATGCAGTGCAGAGGTACATGAGTGTGTGTTGGCAGCATACATGGTGTGTGACCTTGCTGGGCCCTTGGTAGTGTATTGCCATGTAGGTGTGGCTGAGCATATTGAACTGGCAGTGTGTCTCAATGGGGAGCCATTGAATGCCAAGGAGGGGAGGTGTGATGTGTGTACAGCAAGTAGCTTGAATGATAGTCATGCACTGCTTTGTCTGATCGTTTCCCACTTGTGTAGCAGCTTAGAAGGGATGCCGTAGAGGAGGGCATTGTTGTACTACATTCTACATGTGATGCCAGCTTGGGTCATAGTGTAGCTGGTGTCAGGAGGGAGCCATAAGCAGAAAATACTGACTATGCTACAAATGCCAAACTTGGAGGATGTGAAACAGGGACATTTGAAGTATAAGGTAAGCTATCTGTCCAGGATGATGAGCAAGTTTTGGGAATGTTTGGAGGGTGAGGTGTTTGAGCCTAGACATGTGGACAACCAGGCCTCAACCTCTGACACTATTGAGGTAGGTACATGTTGCAGAATATCCTCACTACTATTTGGTTTGGTTCACCTCTCACATACAGGTAATCATGTATGCCAATTGCATCATATAACACATTTAGGTGGTTTAAGTGTGTTCTGACAGTCAATGTTTCATCTGGGTGTCATTATTGTGTGAGAGGAAGTTTGGTCCCTGGATCTGAATGATGATTGACACAAAAGTCATGTACAGCTATGAGTGAGTGGGGCTCAGTGAAGAGATTTGTGCTTTTCTGCTGATATGCAACTTGGGCAATGAGGAAAAGGAGTGTGCATTAGTGGTTGCATATTTCCAAGTGGGCGTGTGTTTATCCCCTTCAGAGATGGTGCACAGTGCCTATTGTCCTGGACTTTGGGGGTGACTGTGTGTCCTAGAAAACTACAGCTTTCCACACAAATAAGCACACTATTGTGAGTACACAACCTCACCCATTCCTGCTGCGTAGCAAGGCAGCTTGCTTTGTAGAGTTGTTTGGATGAGTGTCAACTATGCCACATGAAACTGCATGCATTACAGCAGAGCAAGGCAGATTAGTGAAGGGCACTGTGTGAAAGCCAGAGTGCAGGACCAAAACTAATAGATGACAAAAACATTACTTTAGCTGAACCTGTGGGCTAAGTAATGGTCAGAGGAAATGCAGACACCCTGGTGACATGGTGCAATGTTCTCAGCACTGGTGTCATTAAGTGAACCTTACATCAATCTAGTCCTGAACATTTACAATCAGATAAGCAACATGATAAATGGTGCCCTTACGTGCCCTCACCCTTCCAGAAATGGCAGGCCGGGAAACTGTAAAACTGCCTTGCAGTCTGTGGTATGACACAAAAAGGATGCCTTGTCTCACAGTGGTTGTGTGAGCACTGTTAAGATAGTGTCATGAGAAAGGCAACACCATTGTAACTTGGCCTTTTTAAGTTTATGTAACAGATGTTCAACACATCTATGTGTAACATTTAGTGAATGAAAATAAGGTCTGCATGTCACCTAATGAACTTATGTTAACATCCATCACAGATCATCATTAACATATATCAATTTCATTGCAGAGGAACAAACAACACCTCCTGTCCTGCAGCCTGACCTGGATGACCAATCTGTTTGTAATGAAATCCTGCCCCCAATGGATGATGGCATTTTCCAGCAACTCCTGGACTCCATAGAATCTCCATCTCTGGTCACGGCAAGATCTCAGAGTTGCAGGGTCTCCAGATGATCTACCACCCACAGGACATGTCCCATCTGCCAGTCCGAACCAAACTGTGGGCTCCAAGAACCTCCATGTTGTCTTCCAACCACGAGTGGTAGGAGTCCAGCAGCAAATGGTTGATGTGGTGTGGGCGGGGATAGAGACCATAGTGGGCAGCCAGGAGGGAGTCAGTAGGTGTGTCAGTCCTTGTAAGGATACATCTCAGTCAATTAAAGGCATCTGCCCTTGGTTCCAGAGGATGGATGCATCCCTGGCTTACATTGCGGGTGTCATGAGGGAGAGGCAACAACAACAGGCCTCAACCTCTGACACTATTGAGGTTGCCATGAGGCTGGGGACCATCATTAACATAATGGCATCAATGGAGCACAAGTTGTATAGCGATGATGTTGCATTGCTGAGAAGCCATCAGTCACTTGTCAGCACTGTGCTTTCCACCTTGCTCGCACAGACAAATACTGCAAAGACAGAGGAGCCACATCTTCTGTCCCTGATGTGCTTGTGCCTCAGATACCTTCTACCCAAACACCACCAACTGCAGGGGAGGCACAACACCCATCAGAGGATGAAGATATATTCTTCACCAGTTTCCACCCCTGAGCTGCCTAGGAAGTTTTGTCTGGGCCTCCTGGGCAGCTTCCCAGTGGTCCTGTGCCTTTCATCATGCTTCCTTCTTAGTCACCCAACATTGTACCTTTTTGGTTGTGCACCTGTTGATCTTCTCCACTTGTGGACTGTTGAAGAAGCTTACCTTCCCTAATGGCAATTTGTACCTCCTCACTGAAATTTTCCTCACCGCTACACGTTGCATTACATGTCTCCCAAATAGACTCTGTCTGGGCATCTTTTGCTATCAATCAATGTTAGGGATGTTGTCTCAAGCACTGCAAGACAGCTCATGCTGAGCCAACAAAATATTGTAATAAAAGTCACTGTTGCATGTTTGGTCAAGAATAGACTTCTTATACCATGGACGATGTGTTATAACATTGCTCACCTCATAGAATCACAAGGAGAGTGACGAAAAGTCACAAGCACATTTTCTCCTTGGATATGCAGCAACTACAATAACAATCCACTATGGTGACCTAATGAAGAATGTGTTGCTTTCCAATGGAGCATCAGGGTGTAACAATAAGCTTCAGGTACTTGTCTGACACACAGCTCCACCTAAACACACAAATGCCTACCCTCTAAAACTGGGGTCTGTGAACCATGTGAAGCAATAACACAGTTGCACTCATCCATATATTTCTGGCTTGTGAACATAATAACTTGATCAAACACATATAATAGTCACAATGTTCTTACTGAAGAGATCCTAGAGTACATGAAATATCATGTGTGTAGTAATGATAAGCAGGTTATCATACCCATACTCCTTCTGAATTAGCATCATACATGTGCCACACATGTTTACTCAAGGCCAATCCAATACCTTGGATGTCAGTATGGCAGGAATAAATGCACTTACGGTTGGGGCCCAATATCAATGGGTAAATGCCAATTATTGCTACTTTGGTCCACGCGAGGCAAATGTGTTTCTCTGCCCCTGAGTGGCCTGATATGTTTTGATTGCGAGTGTCTATACATATTACATCTATGGTACATTGCACAAACATATTGCTAATTGGGAGACAGAGCACAGAAGCAGGCACAATGCATCACCACCCCAGGGGAAGATGACATAGGACATTTATGGCCATGTATCAATGAAAGTAGTTACCTAAAGCAAACTGAATATAGTTTGACTGTCACGATTCACTCCCTGTGCTCTCGTTCCCACCACCAGGGGGCCGAATTGTGGGGCTTTACAGTATTCTAATATGCTTCCAAACACGCCCCTGTATGCATATCCTGACTTTCAGGGATTTGGACATCATTTAGGAATTGACATCCATTACCAATCCATGCCAGGTTTTGTGGAAGCCAGTCTGCTCATGCTGGAAACTCCATTACCCATAATCCCCTGATCACTGCTTTGTCTCCACCCCTGCAGGCCAAGGATGGGTGGAGGAATTCAGCTCACCTGTGGCTGGCTGCTGCTAGCCCGCTCACACCTGATGCACATGAGTACTGTGAGATCTTTTAAGCCCCAGCTCCCTTCAGCTCAGTGTTGGTCATTGTAGCTGTTTTCCGGTGAGACCGATCCTTGTTTCCTGAGCTTTTGATATTTATTGATTCCTGAGCTGCTGTGCTACCTTGTTTCCTGAGTTCCTGGGCTATAGCTATTCATTGTACCTGTATTAGCACTTCTTAAAGATGAGAGGAACCCTTTGTGGCCCAAAGGACTTGGATTCAAACAGAAATTCTGAGTAAAATGTCCTCTGGGAATATTATTGATAAATCTAATTTACATGAAATTCCTACACAAACAACAACACCACTCATAAATCCATTATTCCACATTCATTCTTGGGTAGCACTGTAAATACCAAAAACGTAAGTGGTAGCACAAAGACTTACAAGTGCTGTATTAATGTAGTGACTTTATTAAAATTATAAAACACAATATAAAACATTCCATATAACCACAATGTGGAACATAAGGAAGGAGAAGAAAAAAGAAAAAGAAAAGGACACAGTTGATATTACAAACATAAACCGAGAGATGACCAAGACATTAACATTTTTTTGTCATTAGGTACCACAACCACTGTCTATATCAAGATACACCCCAATAATTCCAAGTTCATCAATATTTAGGGTGCCTTGAGAGCGGTGAGTTTGTGGAAAACAGGCGTCGACGCGTTTCGAAGGTATAATAATGATAGAACCTTCTTTTTCAAGGCAACAAAAATAATACTCTCGATGCATACAATATCTATAATTTCCTGATTCTTTGTAAATTAGGTACTAATGGATCACTGCTACATGGATCCAATTGCTTGTGTCCGCAAATAGGGATTTATTTCTCCTCTTGCACGCCAAGGTCTGCTAGTATAGTTTGACCATTAGCCGGACTCCCTTCATGTATAATGGTTTACTATTTTTTTTGAAAACGGGTCCTTAAGTCCAGTTCATATATTTAATCCTATAGTTCTCAAGGGTCTTTTTTATTTATATTGACCTCATAGAGCTCGTAAATGGAGCTGGTATGCCTTCGATTTTCCCAACGGTTTCCAATATTGTGTTTTATAATTTTAATAAAGTCAGTACATTAATACAGCAATTGTAAGTCTTTGTGCTACCACTTACGTTTTTGGTATTTACAGTGCTACCCAAGAATGAACCTGTATTAGCACTGCCTGCAGAGCTACCTTGTTTCCTGAGTTCCTGAGCTATAATTATTCTTTGTTTCTGTTCCTGGGCTTCAGCTATTTCTTGTTCCTGATTTACACGGCTTGCAGTGCTCTCTTGACTCCTTGTTTCCTGAGCTGTAGCGATTTCCTGTTTCCTTGAACCAGCCCTGCCTGCAGTGCTACCTTGATTCCTGAAGCTTTAGTACTTTCCTTGTTCCTGAGCTAGCACTGCCTGCAGTGCTACCTTGACTCCTGAAGCTTTAGTAATTCCTGCAGTGCTACCTTGACTCCTGAGCCTTAGCTCAATTCATGTTCCTGCCCCAGCACTGCCTTCTATGCTAATTTGTTTTCTTGATTCCTTAACCTGCACTCTTCTAGTAGACCCTTGTAGCCTCCCCTTCTGTATATCCTTTTCCAGCCCCTGCCTTTCTTCCCATTTCCTTGGTTCCAGTTCCTAGTTTGCTGTCTTTCTATTCTGCTGTCTTGCTTCTATTACCTTGTATGTTTGATACTTGCTTTCTGCCAAGTGTGCCCTGTGATTTCCTTCCTTTCCTGTTAAGCACTCCTCCTTGCTAGCTCCTTGTCTATTTTGCTTGTGTTTAGTTCTACCCCCTTACTGTTACTGCCTTGCGTGTTCCTGATTGATAGCCAGGATCCGTGGGCACAGCTGACTATCTAGGTGGTGTTTCTTGTTCACTGTGAGTATTGCCTTTGAGTTGCATTTATAACATCACCATAGGTATGAGCTCCACAGACCCTGCCTTTGCATGCATATCTTATATGTAGTTATTTGCAGTCAGTATCTGTAACAGCAATTGTGGGTGAGAAACTCACTGAGCTTCAGTCTTACCGTGCGGAGTTCCAGAGTGCTTTACCCCACACTCCCCTTTATTGTTAATGTTGTATTCTATATATGTCTTGCACGTCCGCCCCGGGTGTAGTCAGTCTGAATGCTAAATTGCCTTGTGAGTGCCCTTTCTTTCTGAGTCTTAGCCATCTTGTTCACTTGTACATGCTTTCCCTTTGGATCCTTTTCCTCCTCTGACTTTCTGTGTGATCCTGGGAAGCGCTATACTCCTCTCTGTGTATGTTTTCTACCCCGTTCCCAGCCCTTGCCTAAGTCCCTGACTGTGTTTCTGACATAGTCCCGGACAGCCCCTGACAGCAACACTTGCCAAGTAGTCAATGGCAATGATGATGGAGGTTTTACAGGCAGGCATGGATACATTAATGATTGGAAACCAGCCAACTACAATGAGCCACTTGCACAATGGCGCAAGAGTGTGTTCGCTCCTGGCAGGCGCTAGTGTGTGCCACCGCTGCTTGGAATTTGTAATCTGTATTGCTAAAACTATATCAACTATACTTGCCCTATCACTTTGACACTGAGTGAAACAGTAGCATGCTGCTTGCATTGTGCTTAGAGACTTTTTTTTGCATTTGTCACCCCGAGTGGGATTGGTATGCCCAGACGTGGGTCCCATGCTCTCCATGCCACTGGAAGTCAAGCTATCCTGGCTGCTGAGGGTTGAAAACCCAAAACCGGTCCTAGGATGCTTGCTTTCAGTCCAGGCAGGACCTGGCCTGGCAGTTCGGGCTGGACTGTTTGCATTGGGCACATGGTCAAGACTGATTTGCGTATGGCTGGGTTCAAACTGGAATGGCATGGGGAGCAAAAAAACAATGGATTTAGGCCCAGATCTCTATACTGCGGTGAATGTATGACATTGTTCTGCATTCTGTCCATCAACTGTTCTTTTTGCAAATATGGATATAAGCAATCATACAGTGTCCAGACAAACTCAGCATAGTGCATTCAACTTTGCTGCTACATTTGCTTAACCATATGTTGTAATGTGTGTGCCATTTCATTTTTCTTGCAACATACAGATCTTCTGCAGGTAATGTCTGCTGTTTAATCAAAAAAACAAATACTCTGGGATGGGCACAGATACTTCTTCTCCCATGATGTGGCAATAGCTATGGCAGACCATTGAACGCAATTCCTAGATATGCGTTCTCAGTTGAGAGGCATAAATGCTCATGTCGGCCTAATTCATCCTTGCATATTTAAGATGACTTATAAAGAAAAAACATCTACTTATGAATATCCTGATGCTCTCAAAAGATTTCTTCAGCAAAATGAAGAAGACATGGAAGCTTCAAGAATTACTGAATTATTAGTTTGTTCTTTACACTGCAATTGCAGAGCCAGATGCCGAAGCTTGTCTTTCACTGCATCTTGTCTACCAACAAGGTTTCTGTGTCTTGGCAAGGGTGCATTAATAAACCTATGCACAAAAAAGTCCTAAAAGCGACCACACCAACATTTGTATGATTGCTCTTCTAGACGCCGAAGGTAAATTATCTTCCAAATATCTACTGTCTTCACTAATTGAGTGTGCAAGTGAAAGCAACCTTCTGTGGCTTTCGTTCCAGCTGTGCTACAATAGATAAGGTTATGCCTCTGATGTTTTTAATTACGAACGCGATTTGATTTAGACTGTGGTCCAAACTTACAGCCCTTGGTATTGACACTGCACTGTTACACCTGATTATGGCTCTTCGTACCAACACTTGGATGTGAGTCAAACTCTCAGGTTAGAATCGACAAAGGTCTGAAACAGGGTTGTGTCGTTGCCCCACATCTCTTTTCACTGTACAACTCTGACATTTGCCATTATATTCATAATCCAGATTTTCTTTCACCAAAATTGGTAAATTGTCAGATCAGCCATTTAACTAATGCCAACAATATTCAAGTCCTTTGTTTGCAATCTGTGTCAGGTCTTCAGAGGCAACTCTTCGATCTCAACAAATACAATGAGTTGAACGCAATGAGTGTCAACATTAATGAAACCAAACTTCTTGTTATTGGGAAGCAGAAATGGAAATGCAACTGGAAGCTAAGCCCAAAGTCAATTGAAACTGTAGACAAGTATGCATATTTGAACTTTATTTTAGCCACTAAGGGGCAGATTTATCTAGCAGTTGCATCACCCTTGCATCATGCAATGGGGCTCGAGGGAGACGCACTGACGAAGTAAACTTTTTCAAGCCATGCAAGGCCCCCTTACTCTAGCTCTAATGAGATGCAAAGTGGGCATTCCTGACCTAACATGACAGGAGAAATGTCGCTAAGCGACATTTCTCCTATCATCAAGCCCCACGCTATGAAGCATAGCGGCAAGAAAAGTAGCGATAACCCCTGTTATCGCTACTTTCCTTACACCTGCTTCAGGACTGACTTAGCCATGATATCCTATGGAAGGTGGATATCATGGCTAAGTTTGTGAGTCCCTATCATCAAGCTAACGCCACATTACGTGAGATTATCGCTGGGCTTCCAGCGATAATCTCACGTTAGGCCGTTAGCATGAGGATTTTTATCGCTTTTGAGATAAGCGTTGCTAATAGCACGCTATCTCAGCGATACAAATCCACGCTAGCCGGCGATAATTATCCAATCACTAAGTGCGCTTAGCGATAATTATCGGCGGTTGTTGCTGATATTCCCCATAGTTCTTTGTCCTATAAACAATAGATGATTTTATAGTTTTGTTCCTATATTTAGTCACTCTAGCAGAGTTTTTGCTACAAATACCAAATTATAATTAAATGTGGTACCCTGTCTATGTGGTTTAATTTGTATAGTGAAATGATTTTAAATATGCTACACAATATAATTATCTACCTACCAGATGAAATGTATCACACATTTGAAAATACTTACAAAGATGAAGCATGTGAAATAATGTGCACTATTATTTTAACTGTTGCAAAGGTGGACTATATAAATATATTAGATGCAGCATAATGCTGTGCCTGTGGAGATTCTTTACAAGAGTGTTGTATTAGATCAACGCTTATCACAGCCTTGGAAGAACTTAGACAGGACTTAGACGCAGGTGGAAATGCTGCCTTGGTCTTATTGGACCTCTTAGCAGCATTCAACACAGCAAATCATAGCCTTCTTGCAGACCGTCTGTCTTCCCTGGGCATTAAAGACGTAGACCTCCAGCTCGTAAGGTCATTTCTTTCTGACCGAGATCAGTTGGTTGCCTTGGATGAGTTTTCCTCACCAACTTATTACTTGCCTTGTGGGGATCTGCAGGGTTCATCCTTGAGCCCCCCGCTGTGACCCTCCTTGCGAAGCTGATCAAATCATTTGGGTTTGAAGTAGTGTCCTATGCAGATGACACCCAGATTGCATTTTCTGTGGCCAGTAATCTAAAAGATACTGCTACCAATACCGTGATTGAATAATACAGATTGGAAAATATATGACCCAAAACTACCTTAAATTGAACTCGAAGAAAACAGTGGTATTACTGTTCGACGACGGCTCATATTTCTGGTCTCCTAGATGGTGGCCTCAGGAATTCGGCACAACGCCTATTCATGTCCCTAAAACAAAAATCCTGCGAGTGGTCTTTGATAGTAGCCTCTAATTTGAGGGACACATCAACACTATTACATCAAGATCTTTTTACTTGATCAAAATGCTGAGGGAAATATTACAGTTCATTCAGACAGTTCTAAGGAAACGCGTAGACTCCACTCTCATTACCTCAAGAATAGACTACTGTAATGCCCTCTTCATTAATATCATTATTATCAAGACAAGAGACTTACAAAAAATGCAAATACTTCAGAATGCAGCAGCACAACGTATTTTAAGAATTTCCAAATTTCAATCTATTTTCCAAGGTCTTGCACAGCTTTATTGGTTGACTGTGAAGAAAACAATTGAAGTCAAGGCCTTCTGTATTGCCTTTAAGACACTTCATGGGATGAGATCAAAATATCACAGACTTCGCTTTAAATGATACCTGCCCAGCAGACTTCTCAAGTATTCCTCAGCTCAAAACTTTGTGGTTCCCAAATTAAAAAAAATATAACTGGTGTGCCAGGAGCTTCATCTTAAAGAAAAAACTGACCTGCTCTCCTTTCGGAAAGCTCTAAAAACTTGGCTCTTTAGTAAAATATAGGATTAGCTCTGGCTTTTTAAAGGATTAGGATCTATTTCTCAGAATTTTGCACCTCCAGGTAATAGCGCACCCTATAAATTTAATTTTCATTTTGTTTCATTACATTAAAATTAAGGAGATCTGTGATGAGATAAACATATGAAGAATGTTAACACAATGCGATGATAACAATAATGAAGGTGTAAGAGGTATTGTTTTAATTTGAAGTACATTATTTAGCCATAGGAGGGCATGTTTACTGTTTAAATAGCTTGACTTTAGACATTGTGCAAAGGCAGCAATTATTGATGGTGCAGAGTATTTTCTCCTGGAATTCGACATGTGTTGCAGAGCCTACACACACACACACACACACCCACCCACATGCACACACACACACACATATATATATGTATATATATGTCTCCTTTGGGCGTTCTCCTCATGATCACCAAATCCAGCGACACAGGGTCGAAAGACTGCAAAACTTCTCCTGGTCAGTTTTTCAATATTTATGTATTTAGTTATTTTATTCTTATTCAAGGCGTATTACACATTCCTTATTCCATATATAAGAATGGACTGATGTGTGTCGGTGAAATGCCTTCTACTGGGTCACTTTGGGTTCTGCATTGTGACTGCTAAATGCACTGTCCCTTCTCAATGTTGTTGACCCTCAACTGACAACTAGAGCAATACATTCAAATTCATGTGGTGTCTCATGTCTTCCGCCATCTACAATGACAACATCATGTTAAAAAAATGTGTTCACAACATATTTTTTCTGATCTTGGTATACATTCATTGTTATTAATTCAGTTTTACTTTCTTAATTCCTTCGATTTTTTTCTGTGCATATATTTTATAATATATATTTTTTTAATATATATTCACTGAAAAAAACACAGGTTACAGGGACGTTGTAGTTAGGCTGACATTTCTCTTGTACAAAACCAGAGAAATTCGGCCGTTATAGATAGCTGAGCTAACTATAACTCACACCCCTGCAATGCACTGCTGATGATGTCACAAAAATACATCACTCATGACATGATCAGTGACATCCCTCATGACATTTCAAATGACATCACTGATGACATCACTGATGACATCATCTGGTGACTGAGTGTTTCTAAAAAAGTTTAAGAATGTTATATATATATAGCCAAGGTGTATTGAAGAATGAGAGGGTGTATGAGTGTCTGAATGGATGATTTAGTGGGTGCATGACTGACTGTATAAGTGAGTATTTGAATGTGTCTTAGTGAATGCATGGGTGAATGACTAATCTGTGTGAATGTCTGTATCAGTCTGTGAGTTGGTGTGTAAGTGGCTGCATGGGTTGGTGAGTAGCTACATGAGTGTCTATATGGGTTAATGATTGATTGTATGAGTACCTGTATGAATGACTGAGTATCTGTGTGGGTGGGTGGAGGGGTATGGGACTCCTTTCATGGTTGTGTGAGTGGGTAATTCACTGGGTGTTTGGGTTCATGAGTAGGTGTGCGAGGGGCTGCATGGGTGAGTGAGTACACGTATGGTTGTGTTCATGAGAGAGTGGATATCTCAGTGGTATATGTGTGAGTAACTACATATGTTAAAGGCAGTATATGTAAGTG
Source organism: Triturus cristatus (assembly GCF_964204655.1). Lineage (NCBI taxonomy): Eukaryota > Metazoa > Chordata > Amphibia > Caudata > Salamandridae > Triturus > Triturus cristatus. The sequence continues at coordinate 401,383,027 of NC_140581.1, forward strand.
TTTTAGTATATAAGTGACTATATGCGAGAGTGAGGATTGTGAGAGTGACTGTATGGATGAGTGTGTGCTTGTGTCAGTGATTGTATAAGAGACTAAGTATGTGTTAGTAACTTTATGAATAAGTGAGGTGGTGTGTTTATAACTGTATAGGTGAGTAAATGGCAATGTGATTGATTCTTTGCGTGACTGACTAGGTATATGAGTAAGTCTATGGGTGAGTGGCAGTGTGTGAGTGTCTGTATGGGTATATGATTGTATATATCAGTGGCCGTATAGATGAGTGATTGCGTGAATGAGGGACTGCATGGGTGAGCGAGTGGATGTGTGTACACCTATGAATCAGTGAGTTGGTATGTATTAACTGGTATTGGTGTGTCTATGGTTTCAAGAATGGTAGTCTGTATTTTAGAGTGGGTGTATCAAAGGTGATATTAGGGTGTGAAAAGGTGCATCAGATATAAGTAGATGATGTCATCAATGATGTCATCAGTGATGTCACTGACCATGTCATGAGTGATGTAATGTGTGACATCATCAGCAGTGCATTGCGGGGGCACAAGTTATAGTTAGCTCAACTAACTATAATGGCTGAATTTCTCTGGTTTTGTACGAGTGTAATGTCAGCCTTACTATAATGTCCCTAAAACCTGTGTTTTTTTCCGTGAATTTCTAAGGTTTTTTCAATGCTAAGTCCTAACTATAACGTCCCCGAAACCTGTGTTTCTTTCAGTGAAATTCTAAGGTTTTTTAAATGCTAATTGCTAACTATAACGTCCCTGAAACCTGTGGTTTTTTTAGCAAATTTCTAAGGTTTTTTATGTGCTAATTTCTAACTATGCCTACAGAGGAAGGTCATGCACAGAAAGAGGAAGAAAGGCGCAGAAAGAAGCAAGAGAAGTGCAGAGAGGCAAGAGAGGTGCAGAAAAAGGAAGCAAAGTGCAGAAAGAAGCAAGAAAAATGCAGAAAGAGGCAACAGAAGTTCAGAAAGTGGAAGTAAGTTGCAAAAAGAAGCAAAAGAAGTGCCGAAAGAAGCAACAGAGGTGCAGAAAGAGGCCTACTTCAACTGTACCTTTCCACAGACTCATAAAAAGTAGCCTAATCACTAATCCTTCCCCCAAGGTCTCTTCTCTCTTGAAGGTTCACTATTCATCGACTGTTGAAAATGTTAGGCCTACCTAATGTAAAACAGCAATCCTAACCATATCACTGTTGTAAGTCTCACCAAGTTTGTGAAGGTATGCATGCGTGTGTCCCTGCTTTTACCTAGTGACATTTTACATAAAAATAAACATACAAATACTTGAATATATGTTTTTCATAAAGCATACTCTGTAAATTTGTGTACAAAAAGGTGTATGCATTACTTTCTGCTCATAATTTAGGGTATATGGGTATTCAAAAGTATATTTGAGGAGCTCTATAACACCTATATACATACGACATGTTTACCTGTGCAATCAAATGACAGAGCAGAACTGAGAAGATCTGAACACCTACAGGAGAAGCTATCATCTTCAGTTGGATAACACATGCAAGAATACATGTATAAATAGACATATACCTCAGTTGCGAGAGAACGCAGATCTTTAAACTTGACAGCTTCTACTTTCCATTTGACACACAAAAAGGGGCAAGAGAAGTTCAGAGAGAAGCAAGAGAAGTTAAGAAAGAGGCAGGAGAGGAGCAGAAAGAGGCAAGAGAGGTACAGAAAGAAGGAAGAGAGGTGCACAAAGAGGCAATGGAAGTACCGAAAGATACAAGAGAGTTGCAAAATGAAACAAGAGAGGTGCAGAAAAAAGCAAGAGAAGTGAAGAAAGAGACAAGTGTGGTGCAAAAAGAGGCAAGAGACGTGCAGAAAGAGGCAAGAAAAGTACAGAAAGAGGCAAAGAGGTGAAGAAACAGGCAAGAGAACTGCAGAAAGAGGCAAGAAAGCTGCAGAAACAGACAAAAGAGATACAGAAAGAGGGAACAGGGGTACAGACTGGGGCTAGACGAGTTCAGAAAGAGGGAAGAGGGGTTTACAAAGAGCCAAGGGGTTGCTGACATTTGTAAGAGAGGTGCAGAAACAAGCAAGAGCAGTGCAGAATGAAGCAAAAGAGGTGCAGAAAGAGGCAAGAGAACTGCAGAAAGAGGCAAGAGAGGTATAGAAAGAGGCAAGAGAGGTGCAGGAAAACAGAAGAAGGGCGCAGAAATAGGCAAGAGGGGTGCAGAAAGAAGCAAGAGAGCTACAGAAAGAGGCAAGAGGGGTGCAGAAAGAGCCAAGAGAGGTGCAGAAAGAGGCAAGAGGGGTGCAAAAAGAAGCAAGAGAAGTGCAGAATTAAACAACATAGGTGTAGAAAAAGGTAAGAGGGGTGCAGAAAGAGGCAAGGGGCTGCAGAGAGAGGCAACAGATGTGCAGAAGGAGGCAAGAGAAGTGCAGAAAGAGGCAAGAGAGTTGCAGAAACAGGCAAAGGAGGTGCAGAAAGAGGGAAGAGGGGTGCAGGCAGAGGCAAGAGAAGAGCAGAAAGAGGGAAGGGGTATGCAGAAAGAGGCAGTAGGGGTGCAGAAATTTGCAAGGGAAATGCAGAAAAAGTAAGAGCAGCGCAGAAAGAACCAACAGAGGTGCAGAAAGAGGCAAGAGGGGTGCAGAAAGAAGCAAGAGAAGTGCAGAAAGAAGGAAAAGGGGTGCAGAAAGAGGCAAGAGAACTGCAGAAAGAGGCAAGAGAGGTGCTGAAAGAGGTAGGAGAGGTACAGGAAAGTGGAAGAAAGGTACAGAAAGAAGCACAAGAGGTGCAGAAAGAGGAGGCAAGGGAGGTACATAAAGAGGGAAGAAGGGCGCAGAAAGAGGCAAGAGGGGTACAGAAAGAAGCACGAGAGTTGCAGAAAGAAGCAAGAGAAATACAGAATGAAGCAAGAGAGGTGCAGAAAGAGGCAGGAGGGGTGCAGAAAGAGGCAAGAGGGGTACAGAAAGAGGCAAAAAACATACAGCAGGAGAAATGCAGAAAGAGGCAAGAGAGTTGCAGAAACAGGCAAAAGAGGTGCAGAGAGAGGGAACAGGAGTACAGACAGATTCAAGAGAAGAGCAGAAAGTGGGAAGAGGGGTATAGAAATTTGAAAGAGAGGTGCAGAAAGAAGCAAGAGCAGTGCAGAAAGAGGCAAGTGAGGTGCAGAAAGAGGCAAGAGATGTGCAGAAAGAGGCAAGAGAAGTGCAGAAAGATGCAAACGAGGAGCAGAAAGAGGCACGATGGGCACAGAAAGAGGCAAGAGAGGTGCAGAAAGAGGCAACGGGGTGCAGAAAGAAGCAAGAGAGGTGCAGAAAGAAGCAAGAGCAGTGCAAAAAAGAAGCAATATTGGTGCAGGAAGAAGCTAAAGAGGTGCAGAATGTGGCAAGAGAGGTGCAGAAACAGACCAGAGAGTTGCAGAAAGAGGAAAAGGGGTGCAGAAAGAGGCAAGATTGGTGCAGGAAGAGGCAGCAGGTATGCAGAAGGAAGCAAGATAACTGCAGAAAGAGGCAAGAGAGTTGCAGAAACAGGCAAAAAGGTGCAGAAAGAGCGAACAGGAGTGCTGACAGAGGCAAGAGAAGTGCAAAAAGAGGGAACAGGGGTACAAAAAGAGGCAAGAGGGGTGCAGAAATTTGCAAGAGAGGTGCAATACGAAGATAGAGCAGTGCAGAAACAAGCAAGTGGGCTTCAGAAAGAGGCAAGTGAGGTGCAGAAACAGGCAAGTGGGGTTCAGAAAGAAGCAACAGAAATGCAGAAAGAAGCAAGAGAAGTGCAGAAATAAACAATAGAGTGCCAGAAACAGGCAACAGAGGTGCAGAAAGAAGCAAGAGAAGTGCGAAAGAAGCAAGCGAGGTGCAGAAAGAGGCAAAAGAGGTGCAGAAATAGGGAAAGCGAGTGCAGAAAGAGGCAAGAGAAGTGCCGAAACAAGCAACAGAGGTGCAAGAAGAGGCAAGAGAGGTGCAGAAGAAAAGAGCAAGAGAGGTCCAGAAAGAAGCAAGAGAGGTGCAAAAAGAAGGGAGGTGCAGAAAGTGGATGAGATGTGCAGAAAGAGGCAAGAGAAGTGCAGAAAAAGGAAGAAAGGTGCAGAAAGAAGCATGTGAAAAGCAGTAAGAGGCAAGAGAGGCACAGAAAGAAGCACAAGTGGTTTGCACACCATTAGTACCAATTTAACACCCACATTTAGCAATAAGTAACGGGTGACCCTTCTATGTTTGCAAAGGGCCTTCCACCACACTGTAACACTTGTCGCTGCATTTTTGGTAATGTTTGAGCTAGAAGCAAGGTTTTTTTTTCAAATCTGCAGATTATGCAGCAGATGATGGATTATGTGGCAGATGCGGAAAATGCATAATTGTACAAAAGTTGATGCAGCCAAACAGTTGCATAATTCCAGTGGCCCTGCTCATACCTCTGAGTAGGTCCAGAAGGGTTCCTCAGTGAATCCTTCTTTTTTTGTCTCATTGAGTTTATACTTTAGCTTCTATAGAAACGAGAAAGACTAAACCTGAAGTTACCACTCCACAACACAGACTACCATACCACATAATTAGTCTCCATAACAAATAATCTCACTCTACATAATTCCTATATACTAAATACCACATACTTTCTATGAACATAATTTCACTACACAACATACCACAAAATTTCACTACACACAACGTACATCCACTCCACTCTAAAAAACATTAGTAAAAAATGATTACATTTACAATGCCAATAGCTCTAACTCTCGCAAATCCGAGACCTATTACAACTAGTAGTCGTGTTTGCAAAGTGGTGGAGAAAGGGGGCTGGGCCTCTGACCAGCGCTCAGGAATTCCGCTGAGTAGGACTTACAGGAGGTACCAGGAGGGTGTCTTGGCCCCCAAAGTCCCTCAGGAGTAAAGTGGACATTATCACTCAACCCGTAGTGTTCCAGGAGGCATGTTTGCAGAGTGGTAGAGCGAGGGGGTGGTGGCCTCCAAAGACCTCTTAGCAATCCCACTGTGTGGGACTTACTGAAGGGGCCAACTGCCCCTCCTATTACCTCCAGTAAGCCCCATGCAGCAGCATTGGTAAGTTCTCAAAGCAGGCCACGCCCCATTACCCTACCAGTCTGCAAACGCGCTCCCTGGCACGCTCTTGGATGGGGATTAAAGTCCCCTTTGCTGCTGGGACTCGTTAGGGACCAACTAGCCTACCTGATACCTCCACTAAGCCCCAGATATTGGGATTGCTGAGAGGTGGACACAGGCCATGCCTCCTTTCTCCACCACTCTGCAAACATGCCTCCTGGAATGCTTTTGGTTGCAGGATAAAGTCCCCTTTCCTCCTGAGGGTTCATGGAGGCCAATTAGCCCTCCTGTTATCTCTAGTAAGTGCCACACAGCTGGATTGCTGAAAGTGGTCCGAGGCCACGCCCCCTTTGTACACCACTCTACAAACTCGCTCCCTGGCACATAATATATATATCTATATATATCTATATATATATATATATATAAGGAAAGGGCTCGGTTCTCTATTCGGGAAATACTGACGTCCTTTAAGTAAACGGGACAACCAAACACCAAATAGTGTCCCGATAAAGCGGTAAGGATTTTAACACCAGCTCAAGTGCAATCTTCACTCTGTGCGTGACCTCCAGCGAGAATGAGGAGCCCATGGAACCGGCACTGAAGAAAGTCGATTGGGACTGAAACGCGTCTGCCTAAGCGCTTCATGGACTACCGGTATCACGCAGAATTATAAATAAAGTCACCTATGAAACCCTGGAGAAAGGAGGCTACATATGTTGCCTGATAAAGGGATTCTGCAGGTGAACTTTTTCATCCTCCTGGGCACTTGAGCTGGTGTTAAAATCCTTACCGCTTTATCGGGACACTATTTGGTGTTTGGTTGTCCTCTTTACTTAAAGGACTTCCGTTAGGACTGCAACTACCAGAAAACCTATGCTCAGCAGGGTGAGCGTGTGACGTCAGTATTTTCCGAAGTGGAGGAGGGGCAATTACATCCTAAATGGGAGAGGCCACTGCAATCTTCACTCTGTGCGTGACCTCCAGCGAGAATGAGGAGCCCATGGAACCGGCACTGAAGAAATTCGATTGGGACTGAAACGCGTCTGCCTAAGCGTTTCATGGACTACCGGCATCACGCAGAATTATAAATAAAGTCACCTGTGAAACCCTGGAGCTGTGTCGGGCTTTCCTTTCCAAGAGAGAATCGAGCCCTTTCCTTATGTTTACCAGGAAGTGGGTTGCTGGTCCTCGACACACCCTTTCGGTCTGGAGTAGCGCGGTGAACCTACACCTTCGTCTTGCAGTATACATAAGGCGCTACTCCCCCAGCAGTTCTTATCTCCATTATGGACTTACCTGTCTGCACAGGGGAGAAAGGAGGCTACGTGTATTGCCTGATAAAGGGATTCTGCAGGTGAACTTTTTCATCCTCCTGGGCACTTGAGCTGGTGTTAAATAACCCTGGGCGTAGTTTGCATAGTAGCACTACACGTAGCTACTCAGAGTACACTTTTATCTACGTTCAGCTCCTTTGATTTATGCATAGCTGATAACACAGTATCTTGCACACTGCAAGTTACGATAAAATTAGAATTTCTGTCTTCATATGCTATAACACATATAGTCATTTCACATAAGTGAAAATGATACATTTGCAAGCAGTGAGAGAGGTGATGATTTTGGGATCCTCCTTAACCTAGGAAGAGAACCAAGCAGATGCCTTGGAAACAAAAAGCACATTTTCTTGAACGATTTGGCGGTGGTCCCATCCTGTGAGGACCACCCCAAGCACAGTCATTGGCAAAAATACAATCCCAACCAAAGGCCCTGCAAAGCATTATGGGACACGATTAGCAGTGGGCAGTGAATATTATAGTATCCAATATCAAAATAATTCTACACAGAGCTGCAGTTCAACTAGTCGTTACTAGATGTCCCTCACGAGTCAAATGCAAAAGCATTGAAATTATTGTTACATCAAGCTGCAGTTCCACTCGTCGTTACTAGATGTCCCTCACGAGTCGACACGAGTCAAATGCAAAAGTTTCATGAAAGGGTTTCAATGCTTTTGCATTTGACTCGTGAGGGACATCTAGTAACGATGCGCGAGTTATAGTTAGCTGAACTAACTATAACGTGGGAATTTCAATGGTTTTATACGAGTGAAAAGTCCAGCTAACTATAACGCCCCTGAAACCTATGGTTTTTTCAATGAATACATATATATATATTATCTACTGGGGGTCGCCAGTAGATAGGTATAGTTAGGACTAAGCCTGGGCAAAGCATTACGCTACGCTCGCGTAGTTTGCGAAGTTCGCGCTACTTCGCACTACAAGAACTGCACGTAGCACAGTGCGAACACGCGTAGCGTAGTGTTGCGTAGTGCTGCGGTCATTTTTTGCTTGCTCGCGGTCCTCAACGTCAAGTTGGCGACCGCGAGCAAGCAAAATGACATCCCGGCGAGACTTTTTCCTTGTTCGCGATCAGCAACATCAAGTTGGCGATCGCTAGCATGGAAAATAAACCTCCCGGCGAGATTCCCAACGAGAGGAGAAACTACCAGTTCGCGTTGAGAAAGCTGCCGCTTGAGTAAAAATCTACTCGCGCAGCAGAAAACTACAGCTCGCACTGTGCAAGATGCCATTTTCAATGATTGCACAGTGCCGGTTGCTTGTCCGCACTGTGCAATCATTGAAAACGACATCTGGCACAGTGCGAACAAGGTACTACACAGTTCGCGAAGTGCTACGCGTAGCTCACGTAGTGCGAACTGCACTTTGCGTAGCTTCGCGAAGTGCTACTTCGCGAACTACGCCCAGGGTTAGTTAGGACCGTGTTTCCAAAGGAAATCTGAAAATTCTATTTTGAATAACTTTGACACCGGTTGACGAGTCTTTGCGAAATTTTCAAAACTAATGGGGTGCTCCGCTCAGCTCCTACCCTGAAAGTCTCGGGGGGATTCGTCAAGCGGGGGCCGAGAAAAAAGGGGGGTCCCAAAACGCGTTTTCCTCATGCATTTTCCCATAGGACCTTTAGTTGAAGGTACAGCCCGAACGGCTGAACAGAATTACTTGAAATTTGGCAAAGAGGTAGTCCTCAGGTCAGGGAAGTGCCTTTTGCATATATGGAGTCAATCTGTTCAGTAGTTCCTTAGAAAATTGCAGTTAAAAGCACATAAATATCTATAGCCACGCACCGTGCGCGCACCGTGCGCACACCCTAACGTGCGCGAGCGTAATTCTGATTGGTGATTACATGTCAGTCAACGTTCGAATCGGTCAAAATCAGGAAGTGTCGGCCGCCATTTTGTTTGTTTTGAGTGCGAGAGTGAAAAAGGAAGGTGGCGAACGTGAAAAGGGGGCAGGGTAGAGAGTTCCTGACCCCCTAGCCTTTGTCAGGGGGTCACTGAAGGACCCCGAAGGCAGAAAAAAACATTTTGAATTTTTTGAAAAAAAATCGCGAGGTGCGCGCACCATGTGCGCATGGTGAAAAACCATTAAAAAATTTTTTTTAAACGTAGTTTATTGTAAAATAAATAAATAAAAAATAAAATAATAAATACATAACTTAGCATTTAAAAAACCGTACAAATTCACTGAAAAAACCATAGGTTTCACACATGTTATAGTTAGGTGAATATTTCACTCGTAAAAAAACAATGAAATTCCCCCTTTATAGTTAGTTGAGATAACTATAACTCGCATGAGCGCCACAAGGATGATGTCATCAGTGATGTCATGAGTGATGCCACTGATCATGTCATGAGTGATGCAATATGTGACGTCATGAGCAGAGGATTGCGGGCGCGCGAGTTATAGTTATCTCAACTAACTATTTCGAGGGAATTTCATTGGTTTTTTACGAGTGAAATGTCCACCTAACTATAACATGTGTGAAACCTATGGTTTTTTAAGTGAATATATATATAGATCAAATGAATTTTGATGAAAAAGGAGTTGCCAGGCTCTTGGGTCAGGGCTCATCAGCGACGTCACAGCAAAATATTTCAAAAGACTAGCACTTTCCTTCCTTCGAAAGTGTAACATGAGCACTACAGCCAGTTTCAGGTGAAAAAAGATTTCATTTATTCAGGGTGTAAAAGTAGCAAGCCTCCATTACGCGTTTCAATCTCTTCAGATCTTGTTCATATGGCCATGCTAAGTTAATGAGTTGCACATACTTTTAAAAGTCTTTAGCAGAGATAAAGAACGGACTTGGAAAGATTATGTCAGTCACATAAATCAACGAGGCTTGTTACTTTTACACCCTGAATAAATGAAATCTTTATTCACCCGAAACTGGCTGGAGGGTTCATGTTACACTTTCGAAGGAAGGAAAGTGTTTGTCCTTTGGAATATATATATATATATATATTCCAGGCTCAGGCTTGGGTTTTCGTTAGCATGAGGAGCACTCGAACATCAGCACGGGGCTCCAAGCATCGCCCCAATCTCGAGGTGCAGGAGAGTGGGTCAGTCAATCCCCATTCACAGTTCTGGCATCATTCTTCTTGCCGACGCGTTTCGAATTTACATTCTTCTTCATGGGCTGATGATGGCAGAAAATTCAGCACCTACCAGGTAAAGTCTCCATTTATACAACAGGCTCCTTCATGTGGGACATCGGCATCGAATAGGGGGCGTGTGTCTGTTGAGGCTCATTGTGAGCTTAATACATCCAGCAGTGACATTATCAGCACTTATAGGGGATTCCAGGACTGCAACTCCCACAATGCTCAGCGCAGCATCATACAGGTCAGCCAATAGGAGGGCGCGCTATCACGCATAAATGGAGACTTTACCTGGTAGGTGCTGAATTTTCAGAACTGTGAATGGGGATTGACTGACTCACTCTCCTGCACCTTGAGATTGGGGCGATGCTTGCAGCCCCGTGCTGATGTTCGAGTGCTCCTCATGCTAACGAAAACCCAAGCCTGAGCCTAGAATATATATATATATATATATATATATATATATATATATATTGCAAGACGAAGGTGTAGGTTCACCGCGCTACTCCAGACCGAAAGGGCGTGTCGAGGATCAGCAACCCACTTGCTGGTAAACATAAGGAAAGGGCTCGATTCTCTCTTGGAAAGGAAAGCCCGAACCAGCTCCAGGGTTTCACAGGTGACTTTATTTATAATTCTGCGTGATGCCGGTAGTCCATGAAACGCTTAGGCAGACGCGTTTCAGTCCCAATAGACTTTCTTCAGTGCCGGTTCCATGGGCTCCTCATTCTTGCTGGAGGTCATGCACAGAGTGAAGATTGCAGTGGCCTCTCCCATTTAGGATGTAATTCGCCCCTCCGCCACTTCGGGAAATACTGACATCACACGCTCACCCTGCTGAGCATAGGTTTGCTGGTAGTTGCAGTCCTAACGGAAGTCCTTTAAGTAAAGGGGACAACCAAACACCAAATAGTGTCCCGATAAAGCGGTAAGAATTTTAACACTAAGCCTGGGCATATTACTACGCTTCGCTGATGGAGAATTCATAGTTTGCAGTACTACACACTACGCAAAATGGACGTAGCACAGTGGAAATCTGTGCTCCAACACGTAGTGTAGCAGTAATAGCAACATAACCCACAAATGCTTTGCTACAGCAATTTTACATGCTAGAAATCATATAACCAATTCACAAAAGTGAACTGTGAATGAAAAATGTTAGGCAATGAGAGAGGTGATGATTTTGGTGTCCCCCCTAACCTATGGGGAGGACCAAGCTGAAGCCTTGAACATAAAGAGCGTATCATGCTGGTGAACGATTCCGTGGTGGTCCCTTCCTCCTAGGACCACCCCAAGCACAGTTATGGGCAAAAATACAATCCCAGCCAAAGGCCCTGCAAAGCCTTATGGGACGAGGTTAGCTGGACTAACTATAACGGGGGAATTTCAATGGTTTTTTACGATTGAAATGTCCAGCTAACTATAACATGTGTGAAACCTATGTTTTTTTCAGTGAATTTGCAAGGTTTTTTAAATGCTAATTCCTAACTATAACGTGTGTGAAACCTAGGGTTTTTTCAGTGAATTTGCAAGGTTTTTTAAATGCTAATTCCTAACTATAACGTGTGTGAAACCTATGGTTTTTTCAGTGAATTTGCAAGGTTTTTTAAATGCTAATTTCTAACTATAACGTGTGTGAAACCTATGTTTTTTTTAGTGAATTTGTAAGGTTTTTTAAATGCTGATTTGTACTATTATATTTTTTATATATTTATTTTACAATAAACTACCTATGTATATAGTTATAGATTGACTGTATCCTGTAATATGGAATGGCTCAGCTCCTTTTTTTTTATTTGGATAAAGTTGAACAGCATAGTTAATATCTTCTATAAACTTATCAACAGTTTAAAATGTTTTTTTTTTTTAATGGTCTTTCATCGTGCACGCACCGTGCGCGCACCGTACGCGCACCGTCAATTTTTTTTAATAAAGGAAATGTTTTTTTTTATTTACGAGGTCCTTTATGGACCCCCTGAGAAGGCCTAGGGGGTCAGGGAGTGTCTCCCCTGCCTCCTTTTCATGTTTTAGAAATCAGGTTAAAAGTAATTAATTTCTGATGCGTGCGTGCACTGTGCGCGCATGCGTGCGAGCACCGTGCGTGCACGGCAAGTCATGTGATTACGAAACAACACTTTTCATTGGTTCATAGTAGTTTCTGTTCCAGAATCTTCAAACACCACACCCACTCCCCTCACTATTTCTTCTTACTTCCTGGGACAAGGAGCTGAACAGCTACTCGAGTGAAATCTTACTTGAAAATGGCAGAACAGCAGTCAACTTCAGGGAGTGAGGAGGAGACCTTTGTGGAACCACCAAGGAAGAGCAAACAAAAACACTCTTTCATCTGGAATTACTTCACCTTTCCAGAGGGCCAAAAGAAGGTGAATGCGCCGAAGGTGACATGCACTATTTGTGGAAGTGTCTTATCTAGGGGAGATCCCAGCAACCATGCTGAGACACTTTAAGACAGTGCATTCTGTACGTTATGCACGAAAAACAACTAGAGCCCTAAGGGACAACCCTCCACCTGCTCAGCCGAGCACATCATCTGCGGTCGCAGATTCACCGTGTACCAGGCCACTGGACATCCGCCCCTTTTCCAAAAGTTGCACATACATTGCAATGTGTGCAATGCTGTTCTTTGCTACGGTGAGAGCGGTATAAACTTGATTGAAAACAGAATACAGCAGCACACATGCTCCAGCCCATAATTTTTTTCATTTTTTTTTTTTTTTTGTTCCTGTTGAACAGTTTTTCATTACCAGTTTATTTTTGGTACTCTAAAAAAATCACAAAAAAATACAAAATTGTTAAAAAAAAAAAAAAAAAGACAAAACAAAAAAGACAAAAAAAAACAGTTCTTTGCAGAACTCACTTCACTTCTCCAAGAAGAGCTATATTCCTAATATACTGTGTTGTAATTTTATTGAATGAATGTGTAGTGTATACATGAATGATTGAAATGATTGAAATGACTGAGTGAAGAGGAGGAAAGGACAGACAGAATGAGTGAGAAAAGGAAAGTATGATCAGTCATGAAAGGGAAGTGAAAGACTGACTGCAACAAAAGGACTAAGGGTAGAGGATACAGGTAAGAAGAGTGAATGAGTAAGGGAATGGCAGTGAGTAATGGAGAGTGATGGAGGGGGAGTGCGAAAAGGGGAGTAAGGGACGGAGATAGGAAAAGGGAGTAACAGATGAAGCGGATGAAGTACAGCAGGGTAAAGTGATTGAAAGTAAGAGAAGTGGAGTGATGGTGAGATAAGGGGTATGAGGATTAGAAAAGGGGGTAAGGGAAAGTGACAGATGGGGAGTGAGGGGATGGAGGGATTTAGGAAACTGGAGTGAGAGAAAGGGAGTCAGGATTTCAATGAGCAAAGGAGAGTGAGGGAGAGTGAAGGAAAGAATGCGAAAAGATGAAGGGGTGTGAGATACAGACAGGAGGAAGTGAAGTAGGAGAATAGGAGTGACTATGAGTAAAGGATAGTGACAGTTAGGGAAGGTGAGGGAAGGAGAATGACGGAGAAGGTTAAAAAATTAACATAGATGGAAAATGAGTGATGGAGAGAGGAGGAGTGGTAGAAACAGAGATGTTAAGGAAATTAAGGGTAAGACAGACAAAGGGAGAGAGACAGAAAAAGAGACAGAGAGCAAGGAACTGAGAAGGAGTAAGGCAGTTAGAATGACTGAGACATATGGAGACAGGGAGAGAAACATGGTTGAAAAAATAGTGATGGAGGCAGTAAACCTAGGGGAGTAGTAGAGAAGCAGTAAGGGAGTTACGAAAGAGCAGTAAAGGAAGAAGAGAGAGGGAAGGGGAATGAGAAAAGCAGAGTGAGGAGAAGTGAAGAAAAGGGAGCATGAAAGTGAAGGGGTGAGAAATACAGATATTTTATACTTACCTGACCAACAAAATAACTTAATTAGAAATAAATGGATTTTTTTAATTACAAGAAAAATGGATACAATTTCCTACATTTTCTTTCGAGATCTGAAAAAAAAGAAAAAAAGTAGTAATATTTAACAATACATTGTAGAATACAGTACACATATTTTCATATTAAACAAAGTAATTTTTTGCCCTTTTTTTGCTGTTTTCAGAATATATTGAATTTCACTGAAAATAGTGATATCAATTGCATTCATCACTTAACAGCGGGCAAAAAAATAAACAATCTGAAAGATTGTTTAAAAAAGCCCTGAATCTATCCTCAGTAAAACATACCTCGATAGAAATGTAACATATATATTAAAAATATCTTCTAAGAACAATAACTATTTGCAATAAATAACGTCTGTAAATCTTGTTGCTTAAGCACATACACCAAAATAATATCTGTCAAAGAAGTACACAATAGAAACATTTACCTTTCCATGAGGCCAAATGGTAATTTTTAAATCCTTTTTAGGTGAAATATCCAATGGTAATCCTATAAAATCAAAATAATGGTTTCTTCAGATGTTGCAATTTGTATCTAAAATTTTGGTTTTAGAAAAATTAAGTAGGAATTTGGTAATTCTGCATGCAAACGTTGCTTGAAAATCAATTGAGAATCATTACACAGTGTCCAGCCGTTTTTCACATTTTAGATAAACTGTGTAATGACCAGAAGTTATAGAAGGTCCATCATGGAAAATTATTGCAACTGCAACAAAAGTCTTTCCTGATATTGATAATTGATTTCCTACAAACTTCTTTATTAAAGTGTCCAATTTTGTTCCATCAGCTCTACAACGTTGCATCATTAAAATGATATACTATCCATATTTCTTTAAAAATAACGTTGATAACATTTCTGATTTACATTGAGAAAATTCCATGTTGTGATTTGCATCTTTAACTAATTTACTAAAAGTCACTGATTTACTCTCTGGTAATGTTAAATGTATGAACCTTTCAGAATCAACATTAGTGCTGCATGTGTTCATACAGTTTTCATAACAATGTTCCCATTTATAAGAGAGACCAAACATATTTTCTATTTCTACCCCTTTATCTTCCAGTACCATAAGCATATACATTAAGAATTCCTGGGGGTGAGGGGTGTAAATTCAGGACACCTCATTGTTAAGGGGTTGGTTCCTGTGGCACGCGTGGGAAGAACTAGGTAGTGCTAGGAGGGTGCCACAGGCTCTAGAGGGGGTGGGTGAGGTTTAAAAGGTTAAAAAATGAAGTTTTTGGCAAAAATATATTTTTTTTTTTCGCTTCCTTTATTTCTGTAACTTGGTCCTTTTGCTGGGTTATTTGGTGAATATTGATTTTTGTATTGACTGTTTAAAGTTATATTGGATAAAAAAAAGGGAAAATGTGGATTGGGGGCTCTAAATTTGGGCTCTAATTATGACTAAAATAAAGTTGAAAATTTTTTCTTTTAATGTGAACGGTCTAAATAATAAAAAGAAGATGCGGGCAATAGAGACTTGGATTTTGTCAGAAAATCCAGCAATTATATTGTTACAAGAAACCCATATTCCTATCTCTAAATCTGGTGATTTTTCCATGTTTAAGGGGTGGGCTTCGTATCGGGGCTTTTCCTTCTTCTCTGAATCAGCTAGAGGAGTCGCACTCTTTTTTAGTAGGAGATTAGAGGCGGAGTTGATTCAAACGGATGCAGATACTCAGGGTAGGTGGTGCTGGGCCACATGTAAATTGAAGAATAGACCATTGCATGTTACATTCGTAAGTTTTTATGCCCCCTTGAACGATTGCCCTGAAATATATGATGAAATGTTTCAGTCCCTACTGATGGTTGGGGGAGATATTGTAATTGGAGGGGACTTTAATATTCTCATGAAACCGAACTTGGATTCGACCACTGGTGGGAAAAAGCAGTTGAAACCTAAATCATTTCAGATAATTACGAATAACGTAAGGTTTTTCGATCTTGTGGATCCATGGCGCTCTGTAAATCCTGATAAAAGAGAATATACTTGTTGGTCAGGGAGACATAAGTCATTTTCCCGTATCGACTTTCTTTTGGTTTCCTCAAAATTTAAAATTCAGCATTTTCGGATGTTACATAATGGCTTCTCCGACCATGAGATGTTAGTGGCTGAGTTTGTGCTGGAAGAGAGCACGAATACTCAGAAACGATGGGTTTTTAACAAGTCCTATCTTTCTGATGAAATATGGGTCTCTTCTCTTAAAAAGGAGATTAGGGAGTATATTGAACGAAATATTGGGACAGCCCCCATACATGTTGTATGGGATTCACTGAAGGCATTTATTCGGGGGGCAGTTATTGGAAAAGATGCAAAGGAATCAGCCATCTATAGGAATACAAAGAACCAATTGCAGCAAAACATACAGGTTTTAGTAAACCAAATGTACTGTAATCCTTCTCTTAGGATACAAAATCAATTGAATGCCGCAAAACGGGAGTTGAATGCACATTATTTTACTAGAAGTGAGGAAATTTTCTGCAGACAATCCCAAAAAATTTACGAACATAGTAATTTTACGGGCAAATTCCTAGCATGGCAGGTTAAAGAACGTGCTGCAGCTAATGTAATTCGGTCTCTTAAATCTCCAATTAGTGGGGGGGATACTTCAGATCAGGGAGAGATTGGAACAATTATGCTGTCCCATTATGAGAAGATCTATACCTCATACCACACTACGGATCAGGGGAGATTAAACGATTTCCTAGATAAATTTGGTCTCCCTACTCTTTCTAAACTAGACCAAGAAGCAATGGCGTCATCATTTCTCTCTGATGATTTAGAGTCTGTTGTCAAAAGCCTTCCGCATGGTAAGGCTTGTGGCCCAGATGGACTCCCCTCGGAATTCTATGTTACGTTTTTTAATTCTTTTTCTGCGCTCCTTCTTTTATTAGTTAATTCTATGTTGGAGGGTGGCCCAATTCCTGCGTCCTTCTATGATGGAACGGTAGTCAGTTTTTTTAAAAAAGGGAAGCAAGCCTTAGATCCTAATTCTTATCGACCCATAACATTATTGAACTCAGATTATAAAATTATTACAAAATTACTTTCTATTCGGTTCAATCACGTTTCTTCACAATTGATTCACGCAGATCAGAATGGTTTTATTGCCGTCCGTCAATTGATGACTAATACACATTATCTGATTGAGGCATTAGACTATTTTGAAGTACGTAGGGTTCCGGCTTTAGTTCTCCTTTTAGACGCAGAAAAGGCATTTGATTTGGTGGTTTGGGATACACTTTTTCTTATATTACAGCACTTTGGTATTCCCTCTCAAATCATCACTCTAATTAGGAATTTATATCAGGGGGCAAGGGCACATATCCTTGTTAATTCATCCATAGTTGGCTCGATCTCAGTGCAAAGAGGGACAAGGCAAGGATGTCCATTGTCTCCTGTCCTATTTGCCTTTTTTATTGAGCCTTTGGCAGTAGCAATTAGAGAAAGTAAGGATATTCTTCCGCCTGTTCCCGGCATGGACAAAATTAAATTATATGCAGACGATATTATGCTGCTGTTGAAACCTGAGAGACATACGCAAACACTGGCCTTTTCCATTTTCTCTGAATTTGAAACATTGGGGGGATTTCGAATTAATAAGAAGAAAACGGAAATCTTAATCT
This sequence comes from Triturus cristatus, assembly GCF_964204655.1. Lineage (NCBI taxonomy): Eukaryota > Metazoa > Chordata > Amphibia > Caudata > Salamandridae > Triturus > Triturus cristatus. The sequence continues at coordinate 401,400,092 of NC_140581.1, forward strand.
GTGGTAAGAATAATCCTGAATTGCACCCAGATATTCAGAGCTGTGTTAACGATAGACCTAAAAAGTATTTGGGTGTTCTCTTTACTCCTCTAGTACGGGATCTATACACATTGAACTTTGAGCCGCTGATTCAAAAAGTTCGTGATATGCTCTCACGATGGAATCTATTGCCTTTATCTATTCTGGGTCGGGTGGCATTGATTAAAATGGCAATACTTCCCTTATTCAACTTTTTGTTCTCTACTATTTCGTGTTCTCTCCCAGGCGCTTTTTTTTCAAAAGTTGAATCTTTATTCTCAGCTTTCGTCTGGGCTAAAAAAAAACCCCGAGTAGCTATTAATGTCTTATATGCAGATAAAGAACAAGGGGGTCTTGGCCTGCCAAATCTGAAAGACTATTACTATGCTTATTTTGCACAGTATCTTTCAAGATTTAAACACTCAATACCTAGAGTCGTTTTGTTTATAAACTTTTTTTTCGATTTAATTTGTAAAGAGACCAAAATTCCCTCTCCTCTTTCGATAGTTAAATCACCCAAATTGGTTAGATATATGGTCCTGAGTTGGTTTTTTAAAAAACGTGAAGTTATGCTAAAAAGGTACTCTCTCCCTATTTTGAGCCTAGTTACTCCACTGAGGGATGCTGTTCTGGGATTAGGGATTAATATTGGGTCGGAAATTGTACAAAATTGGGCCAGATCTGGGTTTACAACTTTATCGAGCTTTGTGAAAGATGGAATATGGTTGACTATTGATGAGATGGCTACTTTAATTTGTGGAAACTTTCTACTTATAGGTTCATATGCTCTCTTGCATAAATCTTTGGCTCAACTCGATTTAGCACAAAATAGTCAACTATTACAGTTAACAAATGACCTCTTTTGGTCCCCACTTTTTAAAAATCCCGGAAAATGGAAAAAAAGTTTAGCACAAGGTAGAGAGGAGGATATAAGCCTTAAAGCAATAAAAAAGTGGCAGAAGCAGGAAAACATTAAAATAACTGATAATTTTTGGAGTACCTTAAATAAATTTAATTTCACGGTTTTACGAGGCGCCAATTGGCGACGTATGCTTTTCTTTAGTAAGTGGCTCTTATATTATACTCCTGCAATCATGGCTAAAATGTATAACTCTGCATCGTCTAATTGTTTTAGATGCACACAACCGGACTTGGCTAATTGGTCGCATATAATGGCCTTTTGCCCTAAACTTAAGTCCTTTTGGAAAGGAATATTTTCTTTGATTTCACTTCATTTACATTTCCCGATTACTAGGTACGAAAATTTAATCATATTCGGATTGGACCTAGAATTAAATTTGCCCGAGTCTATGGTGAAACTTTTGTATATTTTGGTGGCAGTGGCAAGATCACTGATTCTTCAGCACTGGAAGACAGAAACAGTGCCAACTGTAGATGAATGGTTTCAAAAAAGTAGGAAAGTCAGGAAATCCGAATTTATTTTGCACAAAGGACCGGGGCACTACGTAAATTTACTAAAATTTGGGGATCTTACTTTGACTAATAGTCATTTTTTAAATGGGGTAGATAGATTTCGATATCTGCTACTATATTTTAAATTGCTGAAATTTTCTTATATATAGTTTACGGGGGTTTCTCTTTTTTTTTTTTTGTTCTTTTTTTTTTTTTCTCTTGATGTAATTTGCTTTGCTCCAGCATATTGTATATGTTTGATAAAATGGAATTTTTTTTTTGTTCTATTGGATTGCCAAAAACTCAATAAAAATAATTATAAAAAAAAAAAAGAATTCCTGTGCATCTTGCTGGACATTTTGTGTAAACTGTGTACATCCAGAACATACATCTAAAAGATTTCTAACATCAGAAGCACTTTCTATTTTAGTTTTATCATTACTCAACTTCTCATAAAGGAAACTCAGCAGAGAACAAAATCTTTTTTCATGATTTAGTATTATCTTTTCTTGCAAAATTTCAAGATAAAGTACAACATTCAGCACTACATTAGCGTAGCAGTTGACACCAGAGCTATTTTCAAAATGACAACCAACAACCTCTTCAACGTTGTCCTTTTTCTTTTTGCTTGCAATCACATCACTCTCCTTTTGTTTTCTCTTCTGTACATCCTCATTACAGATATTCTCAATTCTCCTTTTCCGACAAACAACACATTTTCCAAACACAGGATACTGACCAAAATGAGGAGCATAGCTTCTTCTTAATCCATTATACTCCTTTACACAATTTGCATCAGCACTAACTTTTGAGTCATCAAAGTCTATCATGAATAAAACAGATCATTTTTTCACTCGTGACAAAGCAACATATGCCATACTTTCTTTAAACACACTAGATCCAATGTTTACAAAACCACTATCTACAGTTAATCCTTGAGATTTGTGAATAGTTACAGCCTATGCTAGAGAAAACGGAAACTGCTTCGTACGTACATATAAGTCTTTCACAAGCAAAAAATGAACTGAACAACGACTAATGTCTTTAACCTCTTCAATCTGATCAAATTTTATTTTTAAAAATTCAATTCCATCTTTTTTCTGGTAATGAACAAAACCAACAACTTTACCCATAGCTCCATTCACTAAACCTTTTTCTACATTCAAATTACGTCTTACAATTACTCGACAGTTCATACATACATAAAGATTCTTTTCTAAACCAGCTGTTTTCAATATGTTTTTCTCTAGAGAATCCAATTTAGTTTTCAATTTGCCTGTCAATATAATAGTTATTCCTTCATGCTGTATTTTATCCACGGCTTCCATTTTCATAATCTCTTCATTTTCCAATTTCAAAAGTTCTTCATTGAATATAAAGCATGCATGTAGTGTTGGCATTAAGCAGATTACAGTATTTTTTTCTGCAATTTCCTTGTATATTTTCTCTGGAACTATTTGTTCTGTTGGAAACAAATTACATAGCAATCGACTCTGTAAAGCTTTTCTGCCATGTTCTGTGAGTAGTCCAATTCTGATATCTTTGAGAATACTTGCATAATCATCATCATTTGCTTGCCGCATATTGGTAATGAGTTCTTTGTACTCAAAGTATGACCAAATATTCACATTACCTATACTTCCTAATGACTTTTTCGTGTCTTCATATGCAAGAGTATTAAATACTGGTTGTCCTTTAACTGGAATGAGTTGCAGTAGATCCCCAAAAACTATAACATGTTTTCCTCCAAATAACACGTCATAGTCTGTCTTTAGAATTTGCTGCATTCTTAAATGCACAAAGGCAAGCATTAAGTTTGATACCATGCTTACCTCATCAATAATGAGAACTTTCATTTTCTTCAACACTCTTGAAACTTCAAAACATGCTTCTCCTGTTAGCTTGTGGTATTCTATTTTGTTCTCATGCTCTACTGGTAACATTAGCAAACGATGTAAGGTAATTCCTTTTATGTTATATGCTGCTAACCCAGTTGGAGCAGTAACAACACAAGACAAAGTTGAATCAGTTTTTTTCTGTAGGTAGCTTCTAATTACTTTAATTAGGAACTTTCTCCAGTTCCAGCTTGCCCACTCACATACATTCTGATTGGTTCAAATGATGTGCATGAGCACTCTTTATTTTCATGTAGTAATCCATGATCAATTTGTTTTGTGACTTCTTCATAAATTTGTTGTTGTTCATCATTCAGTTGTTGTTCCAAATTTGGTAAGTCTATTACAACTTCCTGAGCTTGATTCATAGCTGTTTCCACTTCAGTCATGGCTATTGCAGCTTCATTTTCTACGATTGGTTGTCCTAGGGAAGCTTGACTGAGCGTACCAGAACTTTGACTGTCTTGAGAACTGTCTCTAGCTACTTCAGCTGCAATTGTAGCTTCTTGTTCAAGTTCTTCATTTAACATTTGTACGTAATTTGTGAAAGTACTGCATTCTATGCTATCTTTACATGCATTAAAGGAATCTTCATAGCTCTGAAAATCTCCAAGTAATTCATCCTCTGAACGCCATGTAAAAGTGCTAAGTAGTAAAATTCCTTTTTGTCAGTAGTGTCGCAACTCAGCTTCCTGTGATTAATCAAGCTTCCTTTTGTTTGTTTCGCCAAACATCCTTCCTCACCAATGACTTTATAATTTCCATTGTTGATGTCTTCTGTGGCATTCCGTGTAAAAATGTAGTTCTGCAGCACTTCATAGAGACACATGTTCTCCAGATGATGACTTCTGTTTGGGTAATGTGTGTCCAACATATTTGTTTTCAAAATGTCTGTCGGTTCGTTCTCTGCTAAATATTCAATTTCTCGAATAGATTTCAGCACCCGATTTTGCATTCCTGAAAGGCCTAAACTTACCCAAATTATTCTTCTGGATTTGGAGTACAGACTTGCAGATGATAACCTATCTGAGCATTCGTATGACCCAATTTCTCGATGCGATAACATCTTTAAACTGAAACTGTATAGCTTTTTACTGACAGTCTTCTCGTGAGAAATCTCTTTCCACATTTCTTTCAATTCTGTTTTCTCAGATTTAGTGATGTAAGATGTGACATACCGAGCAACAGCAATAGAATTGTCAGCTACATACTGAATATCCATGTTAGCATTCCACATGGATAAAATGACTGGGTTGTAGTCATTTATATATTTTGACTCTTCTTTTCTTCTTAGGTTGTAGGTATTTTTCGGAGATTTTCTTGTAATGGTATGTCGCACAGCTGACATAAAACTGTTTACTCTTCGTTTTGAAAGAACAGGTCGTGGAAATCCAAATCGACATTTTGTGTAGAATTTATCTTTACTTTCGTCGACAGTCTTTTCCACACCGATGACTTTGGAAACGTAAAACTTGCTCTTTTAAGTTTTTTTCTTCTGTGCGTTTAGGTATAGCACATGTTGCATATTCTTCAATGAAAGATAAAACTGCATCATCAGAATCTGTTCCAAATTTTGGGGCATCCTTGATCCACAACAGCATATGAATATGAGGAGCACCTCTTTCTTGGTACTCTTTTCTCCAAAAGAAATCCACAACTTCTCCAAGAGGTGGATTTTTTTATTGCAGATGAAGGACATCATAGCCTCAAATCTATGATTGAAATATCTGCAAACATTAACCGGATCCAATGAGCACAATTCTCCTGCTGTCTTGTGTTGGATGTTTTCAATATTGCCTCTCGAAGAAAATCCAGTAAATCATCCCAAGCGTACTCAGCACAGCTTAGGGTAAGGAACCATGTAGGAGTTCCTAAATTCCGTAACATACATTTCAATTCTCCATGGCGTCGGTACCAATATTCATTAGTTCCACGCTGACAAGCCATCAGATTAATCAATTGAGATTCCAAATGATCATCTCTCTGTTGCACTTTGTTCATAAAATCCTTTGCAGACACATTATGTAGATGTACTCCAGTTTTTAAAATGTGATTTACTGCATAAGATAGTGCAGACAAGTCACTTACAAATAAAAGATGGAACAAATAAGGAATACTTTAACGAAATCTTGGATCTTCTGCATATAATCTTGTAGTCCGATACTCAGAAGCAGGAATCTGTACTGGACGTTCATCATATCGTCCACCTTTTCCTGTAGGAAACAGCTGGGGAAAACAACGAGCTTCCAAGCTCTCCTCCCATACAATCACTGGAGTTCCTTTTGCTTTTTTCATCTGAAACAGATTAATAGTGTTTCCCATAACTTCTTTAGAATGAAGAGGATGTATGCTGAAATGTTCATAAATTTCTTCTTCTTTTGACTTATCCACTTTTTCAATTTGCTCAGTTGGTATTCCTGTGTCTGCTAGTAAAACTTCTTCATCTTCATCCATATAAATTGATTCATAGTACTTATTATTTCTTTTCAAATATAAATTTGCTCTTTGTACTTTTCGTACATCTACTAGCTCCTACCAAATTTTATTATTCTTTGTAGGTACACCATTAACCAGAATAACTAATGGTTCAGTTTCCAAACTATCTGCATCAATTGTTTCAATATTTTTTTTCAAATCTAATGGCAAATAGACAACTCTTCCTTTTAAACCTCTTTGTAAATCTGAAGGGGGTAATTTACCTGTTTTGGGCTCCATACGAACTATAGTCTGAAACGGATGGACACATTAAATGAGTATAGACTCATACGTATTTAAATCACTAAGTTCTGCAGGAATATCAACAAATTCTAAATTATTATGTACAGCTCTCGCTGGCATTTTATTTTCTTCTATCTTGTTATAACAGTATTTACAAATATGCTGATCTTCAACCAAATCAAAACAATTTTCCAGAAACAAATATGTAGCAAAATCCTTCCACTCATAATTATTTTCTTTTTCACTTTTTTTATAGAGATCAACATTCCTTGTTTGAGTTTTATAATGGCTTCTCCGGCAACAAATACAAGTAATATTTGGTCTTTCATTAGAGATGATAGTAAATTTTGTCATTTGATCTTCAAAATTTTTACTAACAGTGGGTTCTACATTCTCTTCCACATTTTCTTCAATAACTGTGTCATTTCCTGCACTTTCTTGTTCTGGACCAAAGTAACAAAACTGTATATCATCAGTAACCTTCTCTACATCTGATACAGATCCACGCAACAGAGCACTATTCAACTCATTTAACTTTAGTGCTGGACTTTTAGCAAAATACAATCTTCTCACAAACTTTCTCATTTCAGTATGATGTACTGCCAGCATCCTAAAATGGTGAAAAACAGTTTGACAAACTTTCCTAGAAAGACAAGCCAGAGAATGTCCTTGCAAACCAGTATTCTTTCTCACTTTGCATGGATCTAGTCTTTGAAGCACCTTAATCTTCTGTTTAACACTTTTTTTTACTATATTCTCTTAGAAAGTCACGTAATTTATCAATAGATTCTTGTTGTACAGTACCAATACTACTACAATTCCAAGTGTACACTGGGGCTTTAGGACGTTTCCCCATAACCTCATCAGCTAACACTTCTTCCTCATTTCTTGGAACCATTTTCTACTTTTCCATTACACAACCATCTTTAACTTCATAACTTCGACCACTGGTGTCAACTGCATGCAGCAAACTATTACTTTGATAATAACTCTCTTCATTAAAAAATGGTTCCGTACTTGAACTATGCTTCCATTCTCCTAAGAACACATTACAAAAGTTTTTTTTTCACTACTCTTTTCCTTTTGCTTTTTGACTTCATTACATTGACTATTTTATCTAATGTACGGATCCTGTTCAAAATTAAAATGAATAGTTTTCTTTTTAATTCCAAAGCCTTTGCAACAATTGATTCAATATGTTTCTTTTTCTTATAAAATATTGCTTTCTTCCTATATTTTTTCACATCCTTTAGCAAATTGAACACCACTCTTCTCTGAAACATTTTTTACGAATGTTTTGAAATTCTGTTTTTCTTTTAAGTCATTCTTTCTTGCTTCTGATTGTACATTAGCATTTAGTAATTTCTTTCTATTGTCTTGTTGTTTTCTTCTTGAAACACTCTTTGCAGTGGATATACTTTCTACATTTTTTCTATGTTTGAGGATATTTTAAAAAAAATCCTTAGTCTGCTTACCAGAAGACTTTTTCTTTTTTCCAACATGAGGTTCTTCAACTAATTTCTGTTGTCCAGTTGTCTTCAAATATAGATGTTTTTGCTGTTCTTTTCTCTTTCTTAATTTTATAGGCATGTTTAATTGATTTCTGTGTTGTTCAGCAATACCTAAAGGAAACTAAAAAAAAAAAATACCTTTATGTAATTTAAATATATTACTATATATTTTTTGAGCTTTTCAAATCCTATTATATGAGCTGCCCCTTTCCTACTAGTGCAAGTCTTACAGAACAAGAGCAACACAAATTAAATCTCTGACAATAATTCCTGTGTGCAGACAGACTCATGATGTGATTCTAGGCAGAAAACGATATTTGATTGTCAATTTCAAAGCACATTTACTACTGTGGTAGAGCAAGTCATAATTACTGTAACAGCCTGACACATTTTCCTTATAGTTTAGAGAGGCAGAAAAGAGCACATGTCAAACCAGCTACTTGAGACCATGAGCATGTGGAACCTGGATGAGTTAAATAATGAGTGAGTAGATTTGAGGGTCTAGATATTTAGCTGGACCACAGAGATATCCTTGAAGGGGAGTTGGGAATTAGCGTCTCTGTTCCCTTGCAAGACATCTGAAGCATACTCTTGAACCCTTGACTGAGTGAAGTGCCCACGTTGAAAAACTTGCATCTGAACAGAGATGGCTGAAGGAATAAATTTGCAAACCTTAGGAACAGTTTTAGAGACAATACAGAAGGAGTTGGTGGCAGTAAGAGAGGAAAATCAGAGTCTTAGACAGGAGGTGGTCAACTCTAGGAAGGAAACAGCAGAATTAGCTCAGAGATTAAGGCAACCATTTAGTACAGAACGAGAAACTTTAGACTCTCCCATTGAAGGTCCAAGTAGAATAGCAACACAAGTGATTCATTCTCTGTCCCCAGTTATACCGTTAGCCCCGCCAGAGCGATTTAGCGGAGACCCACAAAAGGCGCAGATATTCATCACTCAGTGCTCACTACACTTCATGTGTCGCCCTTCGATTTTCCCAGATGTGCAGTCAAGAGTGGCCTTCGTGTTGTCATACTTAAGCGGTAATGCGGCGTCCTGGTCTATGCCTCTGGTTTCACGTGATGACTCCCTACTGCATAATTACGAAGCATTCAAACAAGAATTTCTTCGGATCTTTGACATCAAGCAGTTGATAACGAATTACTTGACTTAAGACAAGGAAACCAAGATCTCGTGGCATACTTAGCACAGTTTAACAAGCTAGTAGTGGAGACTGACTGGCCAGAGAGTAAAAGAGCTGCAGTCTTTTATAGACGGCTAAAAGATGAACTCAAAGATGTGTTGGCGCAAATTCCAAATCGGCCCACCGAAATTTCAGAGCTGGTAGACCTGGTCTTAGAAATAGACTTCCGTCAAGGAGAGAGAAAAGGGGAAAAGAGAAGAGATTTTAAACCAATAGCCCCAAGGTTTGACAGGGCTCGGTCAGAAGGCGTCAAGATGGCGGACGGACAAATGGTTTCGGAACCGATGCAAATAGGAACAATAAGGGGTCCTTTGACCAAAGAGGAAAAGGAAAAGAGAAGGACAGGCAATTTATGCATGTACTGCGGCTCCAGTGGACACTTCGTTAGGGGTTGTCCAAAGAAACCAAAGACTTCCTTCAAGCCGAAGGAAAACTTGCAGCACCACCTGTAGCGGGAGTTGGACCGGTGGATGCAAATCAAAAATCAACTCCAACAGAACATCAAGTAGCAAATACTTTGCAATCGTCTGCCCCACATTTGATCTTATCTATGGTATTTAAGTTTTGGCAAGGAACATTGACCGAGGTTTCGGTAATGATAGATTCCGGAGCCACCGGAAACTTTTGTGACTTAAAATTTGCAGCCAAGGTAGGGTTGCGGGCAATATTAAAATCTAGGAGTGAACCCGTCCGGGCGGTGGATGGAACGAATCTCTCCTCCGGACCCATAGTGAGCCATACGGAGCAAGTGCAACTAATTTTCAGCGACGGACACCAAGAAGTGATTCAATTCAATTTAATTGACGCACCCCAGTTTCAACTCATCTTAGGCCTACCCTGGCTTACAGAACACAACCCAACCATCAATTGGAGCTCCAGGACAATAGTAATGGATTCGGAGTATTGCAAGAAGAACTGTTTTGAGACGAAAGAAAAAACCAATGGGTGTAATCCAGCTTATGCATTGTGTACGACTGCAGTATCTGTTTGCGTCATCAATTCCCAACAAATTCCACAAGAGTATCGAGATTTTGAGGATGTGTTCAATGAAACGGAAGCAGAACAATTGCCACCTCATCGGGTGTATGATTGTAAGTTAGACCTGGAACCGGGCTCTAATCTGCCTTGCAGTCGAGTTTATGCTTTAACAGAAAAAGAACATCGTCACTTAAAAGAATACTTAGATAAATATCTGGCAAATGGTTTCATCAGGCCATCGCAATCTCCAGTGTCTTCGCCTCTATTTTTTGTGCCGAAGAAGGAAGGTGATTTGAGAACTTGTATCGATTATCGCGCGATTAACAGGATCACCAAGAAAAATCGGTACCCGCTTCCACTCATTTCCGTCCTATTGGATCAAGTGAAAGGAGCACAGATATATACCAAAATCGACCTTAGAGGAGCTTACCATCTGGTCCGAATACGTGAAGGAGATGAATGGAAGACAGCCTTCAGAACGAGATTTGGGCTATTTGAATACCAAGTTATGCCGTATGGTCTCTGCAACGCTCCGGCTGCCTTCCAACATTTTATTAATGACATCCTCCATGAATACATTGATCAGTGTGCAATCGTGTACATTGATGATATTCTGATTTATTCATCCGACAAGAATAAGCATCGAGGGGAAGTGAGAGAAGTTTTACAGAAGCTCCGAGAAAACAAGCTGTTTGTAAAACTAGAAAAATGTGTGTTCAACGTTTCCCAGGTGGAGTTTTTGGGCTTTGTCCTCTCACCAACCGGAATAAATATGGACGAAAGGAAAATCAAGGCAGTGGTCGATTGGAAGTCCCCGAAAGTGTTAAGGAGGTTCAGAGCTTCATCGGGTTCGCAAATTTTTACAGAAGGTTTATAAGTGAATTCTCGCGGAAACTACTTCCTCTTACAAAACTACTCAGGAAGGGAGTTCACTTTGATTGGACAGAAGAAACTGAAGAAGCTTTTAAATCTCTGAAGAAAGATTTCACCACTGCTCCAATACTTTTACATGCAGATCCCTCGGAACCATTTTAACTGGAGACTGATGCCTCCGATCTAGCAGTCGGGGGAGTGGTATCCCAACGACACAAGGAAACGGGCTAGTTGCATCCAGTTGCTTACAGATCAAGAAAACTGACGTCTGCTGAAGTAAATTACACTATAACGGAGAAGGAGTTATTGGCCATTAAAAACGCCTTTAAAGAGTGGCGACACTACCTCATGGGAGCTCAGCATCTAGTAACGGTTTTCACAGATCACCGAAATTTAAAATTTCTGAAAGAAAGACACTAACTCCAAGACAACTTCGATGGTCATTGTACTTTGCCGATTACGACTTTGTAATCACCTACAGACCTGGGGCTCAGAACGGAAAGGCTGATGCCTTATCCAGACTAGGAACCAATAACCAAAAGAGTAACACAGAAAATCAAACTATAATACCAAGTACCAGAATTATTGGCGCCACCACCTCAACTGACCTGAAGGAACAAATAACAGAAATCATGAGTCCAGAAGAAATGCAAGGTTGGGTCAAAGAGGGCGCTGGAAGAGAGATCCAACATAAGTTGCCGTATTTCAAAGGAGCCTTGTATTTGCCTACAAAAGAGTTACAAAATCAAGCGCTGTACGAGTGCCACGATGCTCTTTTAGCGGGACACAAAGGAGAAGCTAAGACCGAAGAATTAGTTAAAAGACTTTATTGGTGGCCTCAAATGACCAGAGACGTGGAAAAGTACGTTAAGACCTGTGAAATCTGCGCTCAGAGAAAATCAGAACGGCAGGCTCCTAAGGGGTTGTTACAACCTTTGCCCACACCACCCTTTCCATGGCACACAGTTACGTTAGACTTCATTGTAGATTTACCTCTTAGTCAAGGTTTCAACACCATCCTAGTGGTAGTGGACACATTTTCTAAGATGGCACATTTCATGGCTCTAAAAGGGGTTCCCACAGCTGAGCAATTAGCCAGACACTTCAGTACACAAATAGTGAAGATTCACGGAATTCCGAAAGTTGTTATTTCAGATAGGGGTACACAATTCGTATCTCATTTTTGGAAAGCTTTTCTGGAAGGTCTGGGAATCGAAGCCAGGTATTCAACCAGTTATCACCCAGAGACAGATGGGCAGACAGAGAGGGTGAACCAAGAATTAGAGCAGTACCTAAGGTTGTTCCTGTTCAAACAAGATGGAGAGTGGGCAGATTATTTATGGGCTCATTCAGAAAGGCATTCAGAAAGGCAGAAAAGAGCACATGTCCTAACAATTCCTGTGTGCACACAGACTCATGGTGTGATTCTAGGCAGAAAACGATATTTGATTGGCAATTTCAAAGCACATTTACTACTGTGGTAGAGCAAGTGATAATTACTGTAACAGCCTGACACATTTTCCTTATAGGTTAGAGAGGCAGAAAAGAGCACATGTCCTAACAGCTACTTGAGACCATGAGCATGTGGAACCTGGGTGAGTGATTTGACTAGAGCAAAGGAAATGAGCCTTGGTGATGTTGAATGTGTTAGTGTTACACACTTCTATCTGAAATACCACACAGTGCTGAATAGTAAGCATGGGAGTGCAGGAGAAACAGCTGCCTGTGTGCTAAGAGTATGTTTCTGGAGACTGTGTATTGTCAGGTGCAAGAGAGATCTGCATGGACGCTTACACAACTGCATGAAGACTGCAGAGATGTGTGTAAGATCACCTGTGGTAAGGGTTAATTGGAGTTTTGAACATGTAGGAACTACCTCACTCATTGCAGGAGTGGAAGCAAAATCTACCCTGTTGTTTTCGAATGTGTTAGCATTTGTCTCTCATCTGTGAGATAGTGATTTGAACTGAATGCTAACCATCACAGTTCAAGAAAACAAGCAGCCCCTTTCCTACGAGTGCAAGTCTTACAGAACAAGAGCAATACAAATTAAATCTCTGACAACAATTACTGTGTGCACACAGACTCATGGTGTGATTCTAGGCACAAAACAGTATTCCTGGGTGATACCAGTACACCTTAACTTATGGTGAAGACATACTCCATAATATCTTACAAGTTCAAGGCAGTTAAATATCTTCCAAAACATAAAATGTAAAACACAACTTTAAAAGAAGAAACACATTTCTATTATTTATATCAAAATACACCACATACATCCCCTCTCAAATTCATAACTCACCTTTAAAAGTAGTTAGTTGAGAAAGAAATGTGCCACTCACACAGCAGATTATCAGAGCCAGAATCTCTGAGCTGTACTCCTCTCACCAAAACCACTAAATGGCAAAATGTCCCTCTCTTTTTTCACACATATACATGTTAACTTCAAATCACATTGCTTCCCACATTTTTTTTTTAAATGGAAACACACATTTCTATTGTTTGCAAATTTCAACTCTTTCCAAATGATTCCTACCCCCAACATGACTTCTGCCTGCTACCATAGCAACAGATCATGGAACACTGGTGTGAGCAGAGAGGTCAGAAGTTCAGCACACAATGTTTCTAATCCAAAGAGCAAGAGTGCTTGACTTTTCAAACCTAACAGCATATCCAAAGTAATCTTCTGTGGGAACACATTTTTCTGAACCAATACAAACATGCTTTTAAAAATTTAAACATACAGCCTAGTTTTTAGTGTTGAATGGTCTGAAACAGGCAATGAAAAGTATGTAAGCCTCCATTTTACAACTATCTTTCTTTTCATATTGCCATTCTACTGAAAGACACCTTCTGAGTGCATCCAGATCTCCTTGAAAGATGTTCACAGTGTGGAGTGTAGGTCATAGCCATGTCTACTGGAGTGAAAAGTATGCAGAAAAAAAAAAGTATTGTGAAAGACCTTGCTTTGCCAAATGTAGACATTAAATGGATTGGTCAGAGAGGGTTAAAGTGGCACCAATTAATGCCTTTGGTGAAATCCTTTCTACATCTCCCACAGCCTAACCTTATAATTGTGCACTGTGGTGGAAATGACCTAGGCACTTTAACTGGGGTAGGTCTGGAAATGCTTGTTATGGACACCTTTGTGCAGTTGATGTCACTTTTTCCACAAACTACCTTTGTATATTCTAATATATGCCAAAGGAAGAAGTGGAACTGGTCCAACCAATATTGTCCGCAGTTTGAGAAAGCAAAAAAGCACGTCAATAAGTCTGTTTCTGCTTTCCTCAGAGACTATGGTATGGGTTCTATATACCACAACAACTTGCGTTACAACATGCAAGGCATTTATAGAGGAGACGGTGTTCATTTCACAGATGAAGGGAACAGAGTCTTCCTCTTGAACTTTAGACCCTCCATCGGTACAAAAAACACTCAATGAACACAATGGCTCTTTTTAGAGCAAACCAACATCTAAACACTTAAACTTGATTTTTGATTCTATTTTTTTTCTGAATTTTTTGCAGCCGTGCGCGCACCGTGCACGCACCGTGCGCGCAGCGTGCAATATTTATACATTTTTTTGGGGGGGACCTTAGGGGTCTTTCATGGTCCCCCTGAGAAGGCCTAGGGGGTCAGGGACTCTCTACCCTGCCCCCTTTTCACGTTCTCCACTTGTGTTTTTAGCTCTCTTCTGCCTCTAAAACTCAAAATGGCGGCTGGGGGGTGCGCGCACGGTGCACGTTTTTTTTGGAAAAAAAATAAAATTATTTTTTCACCCTTCGGTGTCCTTCAGGGACCCCCTGACAAAGGCTAGGGGGTCAGGAACTCTCTACCCTGCCCCCTTTTCACGTTCTCCACCTTGCTTTTTCACTGCCACACACAAAATGGCGTCCGACACTTCCTGATTTCGACCGATTCGAATGTTGACTGACATCTAACCACCAATCAGAATTACGCTCGCGCACGACACCGTGCGCGCACGGTGCGCGCATATAGACATTTATGTACATTTAACTACTGAACAGATTGACACCATATATGCAAAAGGCACACCCCTGACCTGAGGACTACCTCTTTGCCAAATTTCAAGTAATTCTGTTCAGCCGTTCGGGCTGTACCTTCGACTAAAGGTCCTATGGGAAAATGCATGGGGAAAACGCGTTTTGGGACCCCCCTTTTTTCTCAGCCCCCGCTTGACGAATCACCCCGAGACTTTCAGGGTAGGAGCTGAGCGGAGCGCCCCATTAGTTTTGAAAATTTCGCGAGGATTCGTCAACCGGCGCTAAAGTTATTCAAAATAGAATTTTCAGATTTCCTATGGGAACTCGGTCCTAACTATAACTATCTACTGGCGACCGGCAGTAGATTATATATATATATATTTATATATATATATATATATATATATATATATATATATATATATATATATATATATATATATATTATATATGATATATTATATATTATTCTTCCAACAGATTAAAATTCCACAGGGAGCAGTTACTGGAGAATCGCACTGCGTTTCAGAAGATCAACTTCCTTTCTCAAAGGCTGCATATGTCAAAAGACTGCACATTTGAAAACCACCATTAAATACACAAAGATTTATTGTCCCCAGGTGAGTATTTCTACAAGTGCAAAGCATTCTGGGAATGTTGGTTCTAAATAATGCCCGTGTGGGTTGCCAGTCTCTCACCTATGCAAAGTACAAATTTTTGCAAATGCAATCTCTCTCCAGACGTTGCTCCATTTCAAAGGGATCTATCAGTCCGTGATTTCCGCCCCCATTAGGCAGATCACAGCCCGCTTGGATAACGCGGGGTGCGCTTCACGACCGGACCGGACGTTACATGTGAGAAGAAAAGGGTGCCCCTAGGCGAAGATTAAAATTCCACAGGGAGCAACTACTGGAGCATCGCACCACACAGCAAACAAATGCCTGACGCGTTTCAGAAGGTCAACTTCCTTTCTCAAACGCTGCATATGTATTAAGACTGCGCATTTGAAAACCACCATTAAATACACAAAGATTTATTGTCCTCAGGTGAGTATTTCTACAAGTGCAAAGCATTCTGGGAATGGTGGTTCTGAATAATGCCCATGTGGGTTGCCAGTCTCTCACCTATGCAAAGTACATATTTTTGCAAATGCGTTCTCTCCCCAGACGTCGCTCCATTTCACAGGGATCTGTCAGTCCGTGATTTCCGCCCCCATTAAGCAGATCACAGTCTGCTTGGATAACGCGGGGGTGAGCTTCACGACCGGACTGGCCGTTACGTGTGAGAAGAAAAGGATGCCCCTAGGCGATGCGCACTCTTCCAACAGATTAAAATTCCACAGGGAGCCGTTACTGGAGCATCGCACCACACAGCAAACAAATGCCTGACGTGTTTCAGAAGATCAACTTCCTTTCTCAAAGGCTGCATATGTAGAAAGACTGCGCATTTGAAAACCACCATTAAATACACAAAGATTTATTGTCCTCAGGTGAGTATTTCTACAAGTGCAAAGCATTCTGGGAATGGTGGTTCTGAATAATGCCCATGTATATATTCACTGAAAAAACCATAGGTTTTACACACGTTATAGTTAGGAATTAGCATTTAAATAACCTTAGAAATTCACTGAAAAAACCATAGGTTTCAGGGACGTTACAGTTAGTTGGACTTTTCACTCATATAAAACCAGAGAAATTCGTCTGTTATAGTTAGTTGAGCTAAGTATAACTCACGTGCCCAAAATGCACTGGTGATGATGTCACATATTACATCACTCATGACATGGTCAGTGACATCACTGATGACATCACTGATAACATCTCAAATGACATCACTGATGACATCACTGATGACATCACCCACCTGATCATCTGATGCACATACTGATGGCCTAATATAAACTTTGGTACACGCACTATAAAATACAGACTACTATTTTTTAAACCATACACACAACAATGCCAGATACTACATACCGCCCACTATTTCCTAGGTCTACACTCACATCCACTCACTTATACATGCAGTTACTCATCAATACAGTACTATACTATGCACTCATACACCTATACATACAGTCACAGTCCGCCACTCATCCATAGAGTTACTCACACACTTAGTCAGTCATGCAAAGAATCAATCACATACCCATTTACTCATGTATACAGTTATACACACCAACTGTGTTATTTTTACACACACCACATCACTTATTTATGCAGATACTAACACATACTTACTGTCTTATACAATCACTGATACAAGCAGACACTCTTTTATACACCCACTCTTCAAATAACTTACTCTCACGTATAGTCATTTATATACTCCAACACTCACATAGACTGCCTTAAAACATATGTAGTTACTCACACATGTCCCAGGACACCCCCACGCCGCACTGCCACCAGCTGCAGGCGCGGCTCCCCCAGCACCACAGGTCCTTCCCTGACCTTGGTGCCCCTCGCTGCTGCTCCCTTTTTTCAACCGTTTTTCAGCCCCTCTGTGCCCAGTTACAGTGTTCTGTATTTCCACCATTTGTCTAATGTTTAGAGCTTCGTTTTGTACAGTAGGTTCTTGCGCCATTTATTTCGCTCACTGTTCCCCTAGTGTGATCCCCCCTCCGCCCCCCGCTTCCTGCCGCTGCCCCCTCGTGGCCCCGCCCCTTTTCTTTTCAGTTAACCCCAATGGCCCCTCCGCTCCCGCCTCCCAGCTGCTCCTCCCTCCCACTTCGCCTTAAATGGACCCAGCGCGTACGCGCATAGTTCACGCGCAGCGGGCGCGCCGATTGTGCGCCGAAGGCGCGCCAAAGGCAAGCCCGTCTACGCCCGTCCGCGACTGGACCGCGCCCAGCGCCAGAACCCCTGGTCCTCGCCGATGCCAGCCCACACGACGGACCTACGACGCCGCCACCCTCAACGCACTCAAACCCGACCGGAACCCCGCCTGCTACCGAGCCACCCCGAAACGCACCCACGGACCCTTCACCTGCCGAGCCTGCAAAATCACCTGCCTCCGGACCTGCACCGCACCCACCAAGCCAAGCACCAGCAGCAACCACCTCAAGTGCATCCTGCTCAACACCCGCTCCGTCCACAGACACGCCGTCGAACTCTGGAACCTGCTTGACACAACATCACCAGACGTCGCCTTCCTCACGGAAACCTGGATGAACGCCTCCTCAGCACCCGACATCGCCATCGCCATCCCGGACGGATACAAGATCACCCGGAAGGACCGCGTCAACCAGACTGGAGGAGGCATCGCCATCGTACACAAGAACACCATCCGCATCCCGACCAACTCCGACGACACCCTCACCGCCGCCGAACACCTCCACTTCCAGATTCACACCGACCCCAAGACCACACTCAGAGGCACCCTCATCTACAGACCCCCGGGACCACGCACACAATTCAGCGAAGACATCGCAGACTTCATCAGCCCGCACGCCCTCCCCTCCGCTGATTACATCCTCCTAGGGGACCTCAACTTCCACCTGGAGAACAAAAAGGACAGCAACACCACCACCCTGCTGGACAACCTCGCCAACCTCGGACTCAAGCAACTGGTGAACACCCCCACCCACTACGCCGGCCACACGCTTGACCCAGTCTTCTCCTCCAGCAAGTACATCTCCTTCAGCCACTCCACCGGACTTCATTGGACTGACCACAGCTGCGTCCACTTCAGCTTCAGAAGAACCACGACCCACCACCACCCGCAACAGGTTCCTCGCAGGAGCTGGAGCAAGATCACCACCGACCAGCTCACCACCTCCCTCAGCCAGAACCCTCCCGCCAGCACAACGGACCCCAACGAAGCAGCCCGCAACCTCACACAGTGGATCACCAACTGCGCAGACGACCTCGCACCACTGAAGACCCCTCCGAGTGGACCCGGCAGCAAGAAAGCCTCCTGGTTCACCGCCGAACTTAAGAACTCCAAGAAGAACTGCCGCACCCTCGAAAAAGCCTGGCGCATCGACCAGACCACAGACAACATGACTGCCCTCAAGCACGTCACCTGCAAACACCACCAGCTGATCCGCACCACCAAGAAGACAGCATTCAAAGAACGACTGGACAACAACGCCCACAACAGCAAGGAACTCTTCAGCATCGTCAAAGAGCTCACTAACCCCAGCGCCGGAAACAACGACATCACTCCCTCACAAGACCTCTGCAACTCACTCGCCTCGTTCTTCCATCGCAAGATCGCCGACATACACAACAGCTTCGACGCACAGACCACGCACCCAAGCACTGAACCAACGCCCCCCACCACCACCCTCTGCGCCTGGACCCCTGTCAGCACCGAAGACACCACCCGCACGATGAACACCATCCACTCCGGATCCCCAACCGACCCCTGCCCCCACCACGTCTTCAACAAGGCCGACTCCATCATCGCACCCCATCTCCGGGACATCATCAACACTTCCTTCAACACCGCCACCTTCCCGGAGAGCTGGAAGCACGCCGAGCTCAGCGCACTCCTGAAGAAACCAACAGCGGACCGCACCGACCTCAAGAACTTTTGCCCCATCTCGCTCCTTCCTTTTCCTGCCAAAGTCATCGAGAAGACCGTCAACAGACAGCTTGCCGCCTTCCTCGAGATGAACGGATCCCTCGACCACTCGCAGTCCGGTTTCTGAGCCAACCACAGCACCAAAACCGCCCTCATCGCAGCCACTGACGACATCAGATCCCTGCTCGACAACGGGGAACCAGCGGCCCTCATCCTCCTGGACCTATCCGCAGCGTTCGACACTCTCTGCCACCGCACCCTAGTGCAGCACCTCAGCAACATCGGAATCCAAGAGAAAGCACTGGAGTGGATCATCTCATTCCTCGACGGAAGAACCCAGAGAGTCTGCCTCCCCCCGTTCAGATCCGAGGCCACCGAAGTCATCTGCGGAATACCACAAGGATCATCACTCAGCCCCACCCTCTTCAACGTCTACATCAGCCCCCTCGCAGCCATCGCATGCCAACACAACCTCAACATCATCTCCTACGCCGACGACACCCAGCTGATCCTCTCCCTCACCAACGACCCCGCCACCGCCAGAACCAGCCTACACGAAGGGATGAAAGACGTCGCCGAGTGGATGAAGAACAGCCACCTGAAACTGAACTCAGACAAGACGGAAGTCCTCATCCTGGGATCGTCGCCCTCAGCCTGGGACGACTCCTGGTGGCCCCCTGCCCTGGGCACCACTCCCAAGCCACCGGACCACGCACGCAACCTGGGCTTCATCCTGGACTCCTCCCTCTCGATGACAAGACAAGTCAACGCCATCTCATCATCGTGCTTCAACACCCTGCGCATGCTCCGAAAGATCTTCCGATGGATCCCCACCGAAACCAGGAAGACAGTCACCCAGGCCCTCGTCACCAGCCGACTGGACTATGGAAACACCCTCTATGCCGGAACCACAGCCAAACTTCAAAAAAGACTCCAACGCATCCAGAACGCCTCCGCACGACTTGTCCTCGACATCCCCCGACACAGCCACATTTCCGGCCACCTGAGAAACCTGCACTGGCTCCCCATCAGCAAGAGGATCACGTTCAGACTCCTCACCCACGCACACAAGGCTCTCCACGACCTGGGCCCCAAGTACCTCAACAACCGCCTGACCTTCTACATGCCCACCCACCAGCTACGATCAACCAGCCACGCCCTCGTCACCATTCCATGCATTCACAGAGCCACCGCCGGAGGAAGATCCTTCTCCTACCTGGCTGCCAAGACATGGAACTCCCTCAATCAATCAATCAATCATAGGCATTTGTATAGCGCACTGCTCACCCGGAGGGTCTCAAGGCGCGGGGGGAACGCTACTGCTCGAACAGCCAGGTCTTGAGTTGCTTCCTGAAGGCGAGATGGTCTTGCGTTGTCCGGAGGTGGATGGGGAGGGAGTTCCATGTCTTGGCTGCCAGGTAGGAGAAGGATCTTCCTCCGGGGGTGGCTCTGCGGATGCGGGGGACGGTGGCGAGAGCGAGGCTGGCGGAGCGGAGCTGCTGGGTGGGCTTGTGGAAGGTCAGGCGGCTGTTGAGGAACTTGGGGCCCAAGTCGTGGAGGGCCTTGTGTGCGTGGGTGAGAAGTCCGGAGATGTGGCTGTGTCGGGGGATGTCCAGGATGAGTCGTGCTGAGGCGTTCTGGATCCGTTGGAGTTTCTTCTGGAGTTTAGCGGCGGTGCAGGCGTAGAGGGCGTTCCCGTAGACCAGCCGACTGGTGACGAGGGCCTGGGTGACCGTCTTCCTGGTCTCGGTGGGGATCCACCGGAAGAACTTTCGAAGCATGCGCAGGGTGTCCCTCCCCATCCACCTTCGGCTAACCCAGGACCATCTCTCCTTCAGGAAGCAACTCAAGACCTGGCTTTTCGAGCAGTAATGGACCCCTCTCCCCCAGCGCCTTGAGACCCTTCCGGGTGAGTAGCGCGCTATACAAATGTTATGATTGATTGATTGATATACCAGTGAGACATTCATTCACTCACCTACACATCCATACACACATTAATTCACCCATACAGCCCTTCCCAGATGTACTTTTGAATCCATACAACCAGTGAATCACCCACTCAGACATGTATGCACAGAGTCACACACCCCCCCACCCACCCACACAGACACTCTGGCACTCATACAGATACTCAGACAACAAATCAATAACCCATATAGACACTCATGTAGCTACTCACCAACCCATGCAGCCGCTTATACACCAACTGAGACACTAATACAGACTTTCACACAGTTTAGTCACTAACCCACACATTCAGTAACACATGTTCAATCCCTCACTTATACAGTCAGTCACGCACCTACTAAATAATCCATTCAGGCACTAGTAAATCCACTCTTTCTTCAATTCACCATGGCATAGATATATATGAAAAATATGTAATCTTTACAGAAACACACATTCACTGGATGATGTCATCAGTGATGTCATCAGTGATGTCATTTGAGATGTCATGAGTGATGCCCTCAGTGATGTCACTGACCATGTCATGAGTGATGTAATAAGTGACGTCATCACCAGTGCATTGCAGGCGCGCAAGTTTTTAGTTAGCTCAACTAACTATAACGGGCACATTTCTTTGGTTTTATATGAGTCAAATGTCCAACTAACTATAACGCCCCTGAAACCTATGGTTTTTTCAGTGAATTTCTAAAGTTTTTTAAATGCTAATTCCTAACTATAACGTCTGTAAAACCTATGGTTTTTTCAGTGAATTTCAAAGGTTTTTTAAATGTTAAGATTTTGGAACTCTATTATCCTTTTTTTTTTACTTGAAAAATATGTAATGTTTTATATCTTCAATAAAAAAAAGTATGTATATCGTTTTGAGAAAACTGAAGTACCAGTAGTGTACCAAGCTCCATCAGCACATGAATCCTATCCGCCATATTGCTAAACTCGTAAAGGATGCCCATTTCGTATCCGACGGGTTCGTGGCACTGCGTCCCGTGTAACATCATATACGTATGTGATCGCACCAGCTGCTACTTTGGAATGCGACAGGTGTGCAGTACCAAGCCGCGCCTTACGTCATGCACGTGTGGGGTCACGCCTGCTGCACGGTGCGTATGCGACAAGTGCACGCTGCCAGGCCCTGTGTTACGTCATAGATGTATGGTGTCATGCCGGGAACGCCATTCCCTCATTTTTTTCCGTCTCTAAACTATATTTAAATAACTTTAAAGTGTATATGAGAACAAGCGATAATCTAAAATATTTTAAACACTTATATAATTCTAACTGTAATAAACTAATATTATGGTAAATATATCAAAATCGCGTCAGGTGCGGCCTCCATTGTAACAGTTGGAGGACCCCACCCATTTTAGTCATTCTCTTTACAGCGTTTGATGAGAGACTCCTCTTCTGCTTACAGAGCTTTTTTGAAAACTTTTTGCTATATACACATATCTGACACTACACACCATCATCTTCATCAATATTCATGCTCTGTAAAGTAGCCTTCTACCTGTGATAGCCATGCATGTGAAAGCTACATAACAGAACATTTCCCCACTGCCAGAGGGAACATGGTTGCATACGCTGTCCACAGCACAATGTAATGTGGTACAGCCCTGGGGCTGTATCATGCATAGAAAATGAACACACGGACACAGATAGATAGTGGAAGTGGGTACGGGCACCTGCGCTCGACTCCTTTTTATTACCAGGGTCACATATCCAGTGACGTCTATGCTGAATGCGTGTGGGGTGAGTGTAAACCAGCCCTCAGGGAATGGTTGCTGCTAGCATCAACTACAACAGTAATCATTGGATCACACACAGAGATTCAATAATAAAAGGGTCAATAGTTTGTGCTGCAGTAAGGTAGGGACACTAGATGAGAAATAATACAGAAAAGATTCTATCGTAAAAGAACCATAACTTGTGGTATACTGAGATACAGGCATTACATCTGAAATAATACACAAAAAGATTGTATCATAAAGGGCCCATCAGGTCTAGTGCACTCAGATAGCCACATCAAAAGCATTCATCATGTGCACAGTCAGCGATGATGCTTGCTGTGGGCGGGCCGTACTAGGAACAATGTCTGTTGCCTACAACACTACATCATCTGCAATAGCGACTCAATCTGAATTGTAAACACTGCTGTTTGCAGTGTAGGCCAGAGAATGTTCAGCAAAGGCCCACAGCAATGTGGCGTTGACTTGAGCTGTCCTGTTTGCCATATGCGAAGCAACAAAAGCCATGTGCGGACCCTGTGATGATGCGTATGCGTGGTGCGGACAGAGAGCACTGGAGCAATGTCTTTTGCCTACAGGACTGCGTCATCTACAATAGCGACTCGATCTGAATTGTGAACACTGCTGTCTGCAGTGTAAATTGAAGGCAGTAGTGAGCACAGTCTTCCATGAATACTTTTTCTCACTTCCTCTTCACAAAATACAACAACATAAATTACACCAAAAATTCTGCAATAAATAAATCAAAACAATTCGAATTGCGATCTCTGCTGTCCACTGTGTACACTGTTATTCAGTGTTCTTTACCACTACCAAGAAGAATTTGGTCATTGTACTAGACCTATAAGTCATCTTAAAAAAACTCCTTCAAGCAAGTACACTAAAAGGCTATTGTGTATATTTCAATAGACATTGTAGTTAGTTGTCTACTGGATTCTGTAATTAAACAATCACCACTCGATCTGAATTGTAAGCCCTGCTGACTGCAGTATAGGCCAGAGGCAGTGGTCATTAACGCCTCACAGCCACGTGCCGTTGGATTCGGAAGCATGGAGTTGGTTGCACCTGATCGGAGGGGAAACACACACAAACACAAACTTTAACTTCTGACCCCATTTCACTGTTCCGACCTGCTGTACCACAGTGTACTCCACCCACTGCAGTCAGCCAAGCCCAATAATCATGTGTAGCAGTTAGCTACGGAAGCATAGAGTCCGATGCACCTTAACGGAGGGAGTTCTGTAAGAAACAACAAGCAGCAGGTAATAACGAACATTGTCCATTTTGGAATCAAGACATCGTTCCAGTGTTGGGACCTAGAGTTGGTTGCACCTGGTCGAAGGGAGTACCTTCATCTCCACTCTCACATACAGTTCTAACCTCGTCCATTGTGGGATCAAGACCCCGTTTCACTGTTCGGACCTGCTGTACCGTGGTGCACTCCAGCGACTGCAGTTAGCCAAGTCCAATGATCATGTGCAGCACTGAGCTACGGAAGCACAGAGTCTGATGCACCTCAACGGAGGGAGTTCTGTGAAAACCAAGCAGCACGTAGTATCGTACATTGTCCATTTTGGGATCAAGACACCGTTCCACTGTTGGGACCTAGAGTTGGTTACAACTGGTCGAAGGGAGTACCTTCATCTGTACTCTCAGATGCAGTTCTAACATCGTCCATTCTGGGATCAAGACCCCGTTCCACTGTTTGGACCTGCTGTACCGTGGTGTACTCCAGCGACTGCAGTTAGCCAAGCCCAATGATCATGTGCAGCACTTAGCTACGGAAGCAGAGAGTCTGATGCACCTCAATGGAGGGAGTTCTGTGAAAACCAAGCAGCAGATAATATCGGACATCGTCCATTCTGGCATCAAGACACCAATCCACTGTAGGGACCTAGAGTTGCTTGCACCTGGTCGAAGGGAGTACCTTCATCTCCACTCTCAGATGTAGTTCTAACATCGTACATTGTGGGATCAAGACACCGTTCCACTGTTGGGACCTACAGTTGGTTACAGCTGGTTGAAAGGAGTACCTTCATCTGCACTCTCAGATGCAGTTCTAACATCGTCCATTATGGGATCAAGACACCGTTCCACTGTTGATACCTGTTGGACTACTGTGTTAGTAGTATACAGAGCACTCCACGGTGCTGGGCCTCAGGCTGGGCACTGTCTGCCTGTGTCGCGGTAGCCAGCGTTGATCTCAGCAGCCTTCCCAGCTCACAGACCTTGGCCCTGGAGCTTCCGCCGGCACGTGGTGGGCCCTCTTTCACATACGGTGGTGTTGAAAGGTGAACTGTGGGGCATATGTGCGTCGCAGCGGCCATGACGGTTTCTGGGTACCAGCAGGCTGAGAGCATTATTCCTGCAGCCACCTTCGCTCACAGCGTCAGAATCGTGGTGGTGTAGGCTGCGCAGACCTGACAAACATGTTCACCATTCCGGAAGAGAACGACACCCAGAGAAACGTGCCTTTTATTCATACCCCTATGCTAGCCTTGCGTACGCCGAGCCAGCCCACTAAGCAAAAGATTTTTGGGGGGGAAGGGGGTACGTACGCACTATGTTTTCTTAATCTTCCCTACCGACTGTACTATCATGTTTGCGTCCACTGTCCACTTCACTCAATAGACCATCAGTGTATGTTGACATGTACATGTTTGTGCTCTGCATACTCAAGTCTCTCCAGCACATCCCCTCAACACTTTGCATTGTATACTTTTATAATCGAGAATCACTTGCCACATTCGCACATACTTTGCTCCCATCTCTCCCCGCATTCTGCATTGTGTGGCAGAGGTGCTATGTTTGGTTTGTGTACATGGCTAGTCACGGTTCCCATAGTACGTAGTGTTGCTGTGTCTGCTAGGTGTACATGTTGTTTGTTATGTTGTATGGGATTATATAAGGTAGCGCGTTTATTTACGAGCAGTGGTTTCTCCCATTTACATATCGCTGTCTTAAAGATGATACCGAAATTTTTCTCACAGGTGAAAAGTGGGGTCACAATGGCAGTCATTCCTTACTATGCAAAAATGTCCAACTGCACAACGCTTCTAAGCTTACAGCCCCCAATCTTGCGTGCTTTCTTAAAAGCATGCCAACTCCCACAATTAGACCAACATTCACACAGCTTTCTAACGGCAGTTATCTGCTTCTTAATAACATGGACTGCTACACAATGTGAGCTGGCATACCGTATGTCCTTACTGTTTCAAACCGGCTAACTTCCTCTGGCAATCTCTATTCCCACCCACACAAAGTAACTCCCAAAGTTCAACTGGGCCTTCAATACCTACTTTGAAAACAGATTTTATTAAATGGAGCAAACTGAAAGCGCTTTTTTTTCAAACAGAAGTGTCCCTCAATTCTCCAAAAGTATTTTATCGACTGCAGATAGCACGAACTTCAAGTAAAATACACTCCCTTTTAAATACGAACCTCCCATTACA
This sequence comes from Triturus cristatus, assembly GCF_964204655.1. Lineage (NCBI taxonomy): Eukaryota > Metazoa > Chordata > Amphibia > Caudata > Salamandridae > Triturus > Triturus cristatus. Next base: position 401,426,398 of record NC_140581.1, read on the forward strand.
CTTTGTGAATTGTTACACAATTTTCAACAAATCTGGCATTTAAGGTCTGGCACACTTTTTTAACACTGTCTCCTCCGGCCTTCTCACAGGCTTTCAAACAGTTTTTAGTCTAATACCAGACTTCATCCATTCGATCATCTCTGGAATAACAGGAAAAGTGCCCATAATTCTCGCTCTGTATGCAGCCATCCTATTACTATTTTAGCTTGTTAAAAATGGCTGAGCTCCCTGTGGTAACAAGCATGTCCGACAGAATACGCCTCTACGCGAATACAATCAATACCGTGAAAAAATGGAACAACTTTTGGGCTGCCTGCCTCTATCTATTATCAGAGCCAGCTACAACATGACATTTATTTATTTTACACATATACGATCTGCGTGCAACCATCTTTTTATTGCAAAACTTTCCCAATTGACTGGTAAATGGATCTATGCCTTGCCAACATCCCAGCAAGCGCTCACCATATCCAGCGGGTAATAGAGTATCTTGAAAACCATGAACTTGATTGTTCGGGCAGTGGAGCAATGGCGGATGCAACGCAAAAAGGTGTCCTGGCGGAGTGGGATTTCTGCACAGCCGAGAAAGATCTCCTGCAATGTGCGACCTTTGACAACATCATAGATTGCCTGCCAATTCAAATTGCCGCTCCAACATTCGAGGAACATTACTGTCCCTTCGAGGATATGAATTGGATCGCTTTGCTTTTCTCACACGATGGCAACAATCGTCTCTTGGAACATTATGCATCTCAAGCCGCTGAAGCACATCCGTAATGCAATCTCCAAGACTAGTAAGAAATTCACTTTATTCTTGGATTTATTTTTTCCAGCTTTTTTGACTTTTTCCTATAAAATGTTTTAATACTCTACAATAGAACTATTTTCATATAATAACTTTCTAAGTATGCTTAGGCATTTGAACTGTGTTTTCATTATTGGCCCTTACGTCTCCACACTTACCAGGGATGGATGATGTATGGCCTATGAAAATACGCTATCTACTTGCTAAATTAGCCTAAACGCGACATCCATTTTTAAAACCATATCTATTCTTTGTACACACGTCTCTCTGCCTGCCTGTTATCCACAAAGCCCTTTCACACAAATTAGCTCATCCTCAGCCTCTGCTCATGAGCTGGCGATCAAGGTAAAAAAACACAGTCTTGTTTAGTAACTGGTTGGCACAGTGTGGTAATCGTATCCTACCTTTATTTTCATTCTACAATTTACAGCCATTCATGTCTAATAGGTATTGTTTATGTCACATGATACTGTAACATGTAGTGTGGAATTGACTGATGCAGGAGCTTAGGTTTGAATACAGCAGAAGCGGTTGGAGTTTGCCTCAGCTGGATGCCTTAGCTCTTGCACCAGTGGTTCCATTTATGGCACTTAAATAAAGACACTTTTTATATAACTTGCAGACTCCATTGCTTTATCCCACACAGCCACTTTCTTAAACACACCGGATTTTACCATTTGTTTTCTGTGGCATTGCAACCTTCTGCATTATATTCTTCATTATTATTTCTTCATTCCTGCTTGCTAAAACACTCCATTCGAGTCTTCAGACCGGTAGGGGTGAGTAGTTTGCTTCCCACTCCTGCTATAGTCTAAACCCATACTAACACCACTTTCACAGCCATGCTACAGCGGCCAGTATGCTACAGCACCCAGAGCACATCCGTTTACAGCAATCAGCTCACTGTTTCATCCCCGAGTGTACTGGCACCTCACCTCAGCACCATCTCACTCTGGCCAAAACAGCACTTTCACACCGCTAGGGCTAAATACTTCACTTCACACTCCCTGTATAGCACACCCTAACCACCCCACAGAGCTCACAGCGCTATAGTCTAAACCCATACTAACACCACTTGCACAGCTATGCTACAGCGGCCAGTATCCTACTGTGCCCAGAGCACATCAGTTTACAGCAATCAGCTCACGGTTTCATACCGAGTGTACCGGCACCTCACCTCAGCACCATCTCACTCTGGGCAAAACAGCACTTTCACACCGCTAGGGGTGAATACTTCGCTTCACACTCCCTCTATAGCACACCCTAACCACCCCCCAGAGCTCACAGCACTATAGTCTAAACCCATACTAACACCACTTGCACAGCTATGCTATAGCGGCCAGTATGCTACAGCGCCCAGAGCACATCAGTTTACAGCAATCAGCTCAAGGTTTCATCCCCGAGTGTACCGGCACCTCCCCTCAGCACCATCTCACTCTGGGGAAAACAGCACTTTCATACTGGTAGGGGTGAATACATCGCTTCACACTCCCTGTGTAGCACACCCTAACCACCCCACAGACCTCACAGTGCTCCTACCCTCCTCTTTCCTACTCTTTTCACCCTTACTCGCTCCAACCGAATCACAAAATGGCTGCCAACACTTCCTAGTTGCAACCGCTCGCACCGCTCGCAGCCAATTAGCAGCCATCTCGTGCTTGTAACCCCTCAGCCAATCAGAAAGCAGAATTCTCAAATATAGATATCTGTAAATTTCAATATTTCTCCAAAACTACTGAATGGATTTACACCACATAAACAAAAGCGTGCTTTCTAGACCAAGACCCTTCTCCCTGCCAAATTTGGGGTAATTCCGTTCACCCGTTGGACCTGTAGCCTTGTCTAAAGTTTCCTATGGAAATTAACATGGAGAAAACCTGTTTTGGGACCCCCCTTTTTTCTCAGCCCACCCTTGACAAATCACCCCTAAACTTTCAAGATAGGAGCTGATATGAACAAAGAATTAGTTTGAAAAATTTCATGAAGATTCATCAAATGACGCCAAAGTTATAAGCAAAACAAAAAATGCTCTTCCTGTGGATACCCGGGCCTAACTATAACTACCTACTATATAGGTAATATATATATATATATATATATATTCACTGAAAAAACCATAGGTTTCACACATGTTATAGTTAGCGGAAATTTTACTGATAAAAAACCAACGAAATTCCCCCGTTATAGTTAGTGCAGGCAACTATAACTCACGCGACCGCAATCCTCTGCTGATGCTAATACTGTATTTAGACACTTATTTGCCCATGTCTTCTTCCATACATTTTTAGCTATACATATATTACAAATATTTTTTTTTCATAAAGACACATATGTCATCAGCAGAAGATTGCAGTCGCGTGAGTTATAGTTGCCTGCACTAACTATAACGGGGGAATTTCGTTGGTTTTTTATCAGTAAAATTTCCGCTAACTATAACATGTGTGAAACCTATGGTTTTTTCAGTGAATTTGCAAGGTTTTTTAAATGCTAATTCCTAACTATAACGTGTGTGAAACCTATGGTTTTTTCAGTGAATTTGTACGGTTTTTTAAATGCTAAGTTACTTTACGCCATTCGTGGCGTGCGCGCCCACTTAACGCAGTTCGTTCCGTGCGCGCACGGTGCGCTTAGCGCACCGTGCGCGCACAGTGAGCACGCGGTGCGCTTCGCGCACCGCGCGCCCACTTTACGCAGTTAGTGCCGTGCACGCACGGTGGGCACGCGGTGCGCTACGTGCACCGCGTGCCCACGTTACGCTAGATGGGCCATGTACGCACGATGCGCTTCGCGCACCGTGCGCACATGGAGGACATATGATGCACTTCGTTTTGAAAGGTAATATTTTAATTTTTCGTATATTTTATAAGCCATGCACAAATGGTGCCCTTCGGGCACCATTTGCACACGGGGTGGAGAGAGTGTGGAAATTTTTTTTTTATTATTTTTTTTTTAAATATTTTAGTTTATCTCAGCTCTAAAAAGCTATACACAATTGGTGCCCTGCGGGCACCAATTGCACACGGGGTGGAGAGAGTGTGGATAATTTTTTTTTTTTTTTAATTTTTTACCGTACGCGTACGTATTCGGCGAAATTACCGAAAAAATAAAAATTCTGTTTTTGGCCTTGGGGGATCTTTGGGGACTCCCTCAACATGGCTATGTGTGTGGGAGCTGTCTAAACAGCCCCTTTACATGTTTTTGGGCTTTATATTTTAGAAATCACTCTCAGTGCGAGAGAGAAAATGGCGGCCGCCGCTTCCTGGTTTCGGCCGATTCGAATGTTTACTAAGATCTAAGAGCCAATCAGAATCGCGCTCGCGCACGCCACCGTACGCGTACGGTAAGCGTACCGTAAGCGCACCGTAAGCTGGCTCAGATATATATATTGATTTAAAGGCTATTTTCTCAGAATCTACTGAACAGATTTACACCAAACCTACAAAAGGCACTTCCTTGACCTGAGGACTACTTCTCTGCCAAATTTCTAGTAATTCTGTTCAGCCGTTCGGTCTGTAGCCCTGTCTAAAGGTCCTATGGAAAAATGCATGGGAAAAACGCGTTTTGGGACCCCCCTTTTATCTCAGCCCCTGCTTGACGAATCCCCCCGAGACTTTCAGGGTAGGAGCGGAGCGTAGCGCCCCACCTATTTTGAAAAATTCGCGAGGATTCGTCGACCGGCGCCAAAGTTATTCAAAATAGAATGTTGCGGATTTCCTATGGAAACGTGGTCCTAACTATAACTACCTACTGGCGACCGCCAGTAGGTAATATATATAAATATATATATATACCAGAAGACTTCCACGCAGCTTGTAGCGAGAAAACAAGCCCTCCAGTCGGACATCGGGTAAATATATTTATTTCTCCAACAGGCAAAGCATTCTTAAAAAGTGAAGAAGGACTACGGGTGCTATTTACAAAAAAACCACATTTTATACATATCAAAAAACAGGTTTGTTTTGTTTGTAGTACTCTTGAAATACTGTGGCTAATGCCCTACATTGTATAATGTTCGAGTTACACCCTGATTCGAAATTCTGTATTGGTTCGGACTACAATGTCCATCATGCCTTGTTTATGTGTTTTCAAAGCTCCGTAATGTCCCTCTTACAAAGCCTTCAATTCTTTTGTCTCAGTGAGTTAGAATGAAAAACAGACGTCACATCTGGCCTGTTAGACCTGTCAGCCCTTTGGGTGGTCCCTCCTCATCATTATTTATTTTGTCCCACTTTTGCCTCAAACCCTGTTAGTATTTTTTCCTTTTTGGGAACCACCAGACTTTTTAGTATTGATGCAGATTCAAGGAGCCATTTTATCTACCCCTGGAACTTCTGTCTGAGGGCCTGGAGCACAAAATGGTGGCCACCTGTGACATCATCAGAACCCACTGGAACCTACTAGAACCTTCTGCAACATTCTGGAACCCTGTGACAGTTGGAGGCGGTTTGGAATGTTGGGAAGCTAAGCCAGAGTTGACAGTTGGAGTTGGCAGTTGGCACCTGACTGGTGAAGAGAGAGCAGCAGAAACCTGAAGGAGGAAGGAGTGAGGCAGCAGGGGTGGAAACTTGTGCCTGGAGTGGGGTCCATAAACCCACCCTTGATACTAGTCCCTACTGACTGAGCCCAGCCTGGAGCCCTGTGTGGGAGAAAGCAAGAAAAACCATCTTAAGGACCTGGACAGCAGGAACAGGCCTTAAAAGTAAAGAACAGCAAGTACCTGACCTGGTTACTGGTAACTACCTGAAGTCCGACGTCGAGAAGCCTAGAGACCTGGAGCCCGAGGTGGAGAAGCGGCGCTGACTTGAAAGCAGACGTCGTACCCGGAGTCGCCAGAGGTCGAGAGAGGGCGCCGACGGAGGTCGTGGAGAGTACCAGAGGTCGAGGAGGAAGTCACCCGAGGTCGAGTGTGCGGCGTCGACGGGGGAGTGAAGTCCGCCCTCCGGAGTCGCCGGAGACCGAGGTGAAGCGGGCCGGAGGTCGGGAGTGGAGATCGCACTCCGGAGTCGCCGGAACCTGAAGAGAATCGTGCTGGAGGTCGGGAGTGGAGGTCGCACTCCGGAGTCGCCGGAACCTGAGGAAAGGAGCACCGGAGGTCGGGAGTGGAGATTGCACTCCGGAGCCGTCGGAAGTCGACAACGAGCCAAGACTGCCCGACGTCATCGAACCGGAGGCCGTCAAGAACTGACATTGCGCCGAGGCCGCCGACATCGAACCGGAACCGCCTCACGGCATCGACACGACTCCAGCGGCGTCGGAGCTTCATAAAAAGGGCAGTAAGTGGAATAGAGGGCGCCTAAGGCCCTGTGGAGCCCTGAGAGACTATCCTAGGGGCTAGAGAGGTGCTGGAACCAGCTTGATTGTGCCGGGGTGAGCTGAGACTAATACAGAGGGGTTGTGTAGTGTGGGAGAGCCAGATCTCTAGATTCCCCCTTGATCTACCTCAGTTTAGGCCTCAGCCTTGTCCAAGCCAAGGAGTATACCCCTCAGGCCATCCACCTAACCACAAGCTGTGACTGGGCCAAATCAGCCCATAGTATTTTAAATGTGATCTGATTTTACAAATGTCATTGTTGGCTGATATTATTTATTGAGGGTACTGTATTTATTGTATTTATCTAAGTTATTCCTGTGATGTATTTATTGTCCTGAGCTAACTTATTCCTGCACAGTATTTATTGCCTCACAGTATTTATTTGACCTGATCCTATTTATTGCACCTGTAAAGTGTTACTATTTATTTGACCTGCACTTTTTAAGAAAAAGCCTTGTGTACTGTGATTGTATTATTATTTATTTAATCAGCAACTAAGAGAAAAGAAGATAAAGAGATATATTTTCAGTATAATTTTTAAGGTGTAGTGTCGTTTTTGGAACGGATGCACGCATGGTTATTGTGTGGGTATGTCGTATGCTTAACACGGTGCCTGACCCCTGACCACTCGAGCCAAGCTACCACAGTGTATGTCTGGGAAGACCCCATTACCACCCTTCCGGTGTGGGAGTGGGGTTTTTCTAACATAATTGGTGTTCAGTGGCGGGATTGAGCTGTGCCTACGTATACTCGACAATAACTGTGGGTAGTCCATAGGCCTACACCTGGAGTTTTCTCAAAGCGGCCTTCCTAATTGTGAGATTTTGTTTTTCCAAATTTACTCTGGTGGTGGGAGGAGTTATTATATAAGGTACCCCCCTGCATTGCTTCTGTAAAAACCTGTCTTCTGTTCTGAGTGGGCAAAATGGAATTTGTCTTAGAAAATGTGGAAACCTATACTGTGGCCCAACTCAGAGAGTTCTGTCAGAGAGAGGGGGTGTATTGTCCCCCAGGTGCCAAGAAGGCTGAACTGCAGACCAGCTTGAGGGCTTGGGGGGAAGCACGACGAGAAAGCAAAGTTGAGCAGGAAGACAGGGATGGAGAGCCTGACAGCGAGGGGGCTGGGTTGTACCAACCTGAGGTGGGGAACCTGTTGGCGGGGCCCAGGACACTTTCTAGGAAGGGCAGCAGTGCCTCTAGTGGTGGCTTGTCTGAAGTGGAGTTAACAGACCGGAGGGAGAAAAGACAGCTCACATGGGACTTAGCAAGGCTGGAGAAAGAGAAGGAGGAACAGAGGATGGCTCATGAGCTAAGGCTGAAAGAGATAGATCTTCAGATCCTAAGAGTTAGGGCACACCCTGTTCCTAATGGTGGCAGCGAAGAAAGAGAGTTCACCAGGGAACCCAAACCCTACCTGCCAAAGGACATAGTAGCTAGCTATGGAGCGGGTGACGATATCGCCAAGTGGCTAGCGGCCTATGAGGTCTCGTTAAGGGCCCATGGGGTTCCAGAGAAGTACTGGGGAGGGGGATTGTACAAGTACATGCCTCCAGCTGGTAGGGATGCATTATTGGCCCTAGAGGAGGATGAGCAGACCCACTACCCCACCATGAAGGTGGCGCTCATAAGAAAGTTTGGACTAACACCCGAAAAGTACAGACAGAAGTTCCGGGGTAGTCACAAACTGGGCACACAGAATTGGGTGGACTTCCTGGACTATGCAAAGAAGGCACAAGCGGGTTGGATTCAGGGCAGTGAAGTGAGGAACTACGAGGGGTTGTTTGATTTAGTACTGAAGGAACACCTGCTCGAAAAATGTTTCCCTGAACTGCGTCAACACCTGGTGGATAGCAAGCTGACCAATCCCCGGAAGCTTGCTGAGGTGGCGGACATTTGGGCTAGTACCCGGGTGTCCACAAGGGGGACTGGAGGGGATACTCAAAAGGCCGGACAGGGCGCCCCCCAGAAGAAAGAGGGAGGGGAAAAGAAAAAGGAGTTCTCCAAAGGCCCCCAAAATAATTTCCCAGGAAAGGGAACAGGATTCACCCCTTGGGCTAACCCACCCAGAAACCCTAATCCTGGCCAGAGTCAGCAGCCAAGGGTTGTCCATTGCTTCGAGTGCGGTGGCGTTGGACACTATAAGGGAGATGCGAAGTCCCCAAAACGACCACCCCCTCCCATTGGAGGAAAGACCCCCGGAGTAGCTAGTGTAGTGCTCGGGGAGGAGATGCCTTTAATTAAGGGAAGGGAGTGGGCGGGTGTCACTTTAGTGTCCCTGGGAGAACGGGAGATGGTTCTTAAGATCCAGGTGCCCGCAAATACTGTAAAGTATGGGCAGTGGGTCACCATCAACGGCCAAAGAGGGGAGGCTCTGAGAGACACAGGAGCCAGTATGACTATGGTGCGTAGCCAACTGGTGTCTCCAGAGCAGATGATTCCCGATGTACTCCACCCTGCCGCGATGGCTGACGGCAGAATGGGCCACTATCCGGTGGCCGAGGTTTCCTTTGAATGGGAAGGGGTTGCAGGTTCACTTCGAGTTGCCGTAAGCCCTGCCGTGCCAGTCGATTGTCTGCTGGGGAATGACATGGAGCACAATGCTTGGAAGGAGGTGGAATACCGGACTCACACTGAGATGCTGGGTACACCTGACTGGGCCTGTGTGAGCACAAGGTCCGCGACTACCCGGAGAGGGAGTTCGTTTCGGCTGGAGCCTGGAACAAAGGCCCAGCCAGCTGCCAGTCAAGGGAAGAACCGAGGACAGGAGGAGCCTGCCTCGGCGTCTGCCCCCCGTAGGACGGATAGGCCACCGGAGGTGGTGGACCAGGAGTCCGCGGTGGGGGATGTTACCAAACTGGAGGACCTACCCATTCCGGCCGAGTGGCACGTGGAGGGAGGCCCGACCAGGGAGGAATTCTGCCAGGGCCAGAGGGAGTGCCCTACCCTTGAGGGACTGAGGCATCAGGCCGCAGCCCAGGCAGCAGGGAACGTTGAAGGGAACTACAGTGTTTACTGGGAGGATGGCCTCCTCTACAGTGAACCCAAGGCACCCCTACATGGATCGTCACGAGCCTTGGTAGTCCCTCAACGTTATCGAGCCTTCCTTCTGGAGTTGACTCACGAGATCCCCTTGGCAGGACACCTGGGGCAAGACAAGACCTTCACCCGTCTTGTCCCACACTTTTATTGGCCTCAAATGAAAGTGTCGTCCGATACCTACTGCCGGACATGTGTGGCTTGCCAAGCCAGTGGGAAAACAGGGGTGAAGCTGAAAGCTCCCCTGGAACCACTTCCTGTCGTTAGCACCCCCTTTGAAAGGGTGGGCATCGACATTGTGGGTCCGTTAGATCCACCTACTACAGCTGGTCACAGGTTTATCCTGGTTTTGGTGGATCATGCCACACGGTACCCAGAGGCAATACCTCTGAGGACCATAACAGTACCTGTTGTGGCTAGGGCCCTGATGGGAATCTTTACCCGAGTGGGTTTTCCCAAGGAGGTTGTGTCCGACAGGGGGACCAACTTCATGTCAGCGTACATGCGGGCCATGTGGAAGGAGTGTGGAGTGACCTACCGGTTCACAACTCCTTACCACCCCCAGACCAATGGTCTGGTGGAGAGGTTTAACAAAACCTTGAAAGGCATGATCAGAAGTCTGCCTGAAAGCCTGCGGAGGAAATGGGACGTCCTCCTACCCTGTCTACTCTTTTCTTACAGGGAAGTGCCACAGAAGGGAGTGGGCTTCAGCCCCTTCGAGCTTTTGTATGGGCACCCTGTACGTGGACCTCTCAACCTGGTGAGAGACGGATGGGAAAGAACTCCCAAAAAGCTTCCCCAGGATGTGGTGAGCTACATGCTGGCCTTCCGGAGCCAAATGGCCAAGTTGTGGAAGCAAGCTTCTGACAACTTGGAAGCCAGCCAAGCAGTAATGAAGGCGTGGTATGACCACAACGCTCACCCGGTGGAGTTGGAGCCTGGCCAGAAGGTGTGGGTGATCGAACCGGGAGAGCTTAGCGCCCTCCAGGATCGCTGGTCAGGACCCTTTGAGGTGTTGGAGAAGAAGGGTAAGGCTACCTACTTGGTGGATCTTAAGACCCCTCATCAGCCCCTATGGGTGCTGAACGCCAACAGCCTCAAACCCCACCACGAGAGGCCCGAAGTCATTTTGATGATGGTGACTGACGGAGCAGAGGACGCGGAAAGCGAGCCTCTCCCCGATTTGTTTGCGTCTCAAGAGAAGGATGGGTCGGTGGAGGGAGTGATTCTCTCCCCATCCCTAACTCCTGAACAGCAGGAGGACTGCCGCCAGGTCCTGGGACAGTACTCTTCGTTGTTCTCCCTTGTTCCGGGTAGGACTCACCTGTGCGTCCATGACGTGGACACAGGAGACAGCCCACCTGTGAAGTCCAAGATCTACCGGATGTCAGACAAGGTGAAGGCAAGCATTAACAGTGAAGTCACTAAGATGCTGGAGCTAGGAGTGATCGAACCTTCCAGCAGCCCCTGGTCCAGTCCGGTGATGTTAGTACCAAAAGCCGCACCACCGGGTGCCCAACCGGAACTGAGGTTCTGTGTGGACTACCGGAGACTGAATTCAGTAACCAAGACTGATGCTCATCCGATCCCAAGGGCGGATGAATTGATTGACCGGCTGGGAGCTGCCCAATATCTAAGTACCTTTGACCTTACTTCTGGGTACTGGCAGATCTCTTTGACTGATGGAGCAAGGGAAAGGTCAGCCTTCTCCACGCCCAATGGCCACTACCAGTTCTGTGTGATGCCCTTTGGGCTCAAGAACGCACCTGCCACGTTTCAGCGCCTGGTAAACCAGATCCTCACCGGAATGGAGAGTTTCTCTGCTGCTTATCTGGATGACATAGCCGTCTTCAGTAACAGCTGGGAGGATCACTTGCGTCACCTGCAAGCTGTTCTTCAGGCCCTGAGACAAGCTGGATTGACGATCAAGGCCAGCAAGTGCCAGATCGGGCAGGGGTCGGTAGTGTACCTTGGACACTTGGTGGGTAGGGGAGCAGTGCAACCCCTCCAGGCGAAGATCGAGGCCATCATGGCCTGGGAACCCCCCAAGACACAGACTGAGGTCCGAGCTTTTTTGGGCCTCACGGGATATTACCGCCGCTTCGTGAAGGGGTACGGTACCATCGTAGCCCCCCTCACGGAGCTCACGTCCAAGAAACAACCTCGACGGGTAGTCTGGACGGAGGCTTGTCAGCAGGCCTTTGTGAAGCTGAAGCAAGCCATGTGCGAGGCCCCGGTCTTAAGGGCCCCAGACTTTTCCAAGAAGTTCATTGTCCAGACAGATGCATCAGAACATGGCATTGGGGCAGTGTTATCGCAACTCAATGAAGAGGGTCTGGATCAACCCGTGGTCTTCCTATCCCGGAGACTACTTCCCAGGGAACAGAAGTGGAGTGCAATAGAGCGTGAAGCCTTTGCAGTGGTATGGGCTCTGAAGAAGTTGCGGCCATACTTGTTTTGCTCGCACTTCCTGGTTCAGACCGACCACAGACCCCTTCGTTGGCTGATGCAGATGAAGGGGGAGAATCCCAAGTTGTTGAGGTGGTCTATCTCCCTACAGGGAATGGACTTTCAGGTGGAACATCGGCCTGGAGTGGACCACGCCAATGCAGACGGTCTCTCAAGGTATTTCCGCCTTAGTGATGAGAACTCCCAAGGGGTTGGGTAGCTCTCCCCACTTTCAGCTGGGGGGGACGCGTGTTAGACCTGTCAGCCCTTTGGGTGGTCCCTCCTCATCATTATTTATTTTGTCCCACTTTTGCCTCAAACCCTGTTAGTATTTTTTCCTTTTTGGGAACCACCAGACTTTTTAGTATTGATGCAGATTCAGGGAGCCATTTTATCTACCCCTGGAACTTCTGTCTGAGGGCCTGGAGCACAAAATGGTGGCCACCTGTGACATCATCAGAACCCACTGGAACCTACTAGAACCTTCTGCAACATTCTGGAACCCTGTGACAGTTGGAGGCGGTTTGGAATGTTGGGAAGCTAAGCCAGAATTGACAGTTGGAGTTGGCAGTTGGCACCTGACTGGTGAAGAGAGAGCAGCAGAAACCTGAAGGAGGAAGGAGTGAGGCAGCAGGGGTGGAAACTTGTGCCTGGAGTGGGGTCCATAAACCCACCCTTGATACTAGTCCCTACTGACTGAGCCCAGCCTGGAGCCCTGTGTGGGAGAAAGCAAGAAAAACCATCTTAAGGACCTGGACAGCAGGAACAGGCCTTAAAAGTAAAGAACAGCAAGTACCTGACCTGGTTACTGGTAACTACCTGAAGTCCGACGTCGAGAAGCCTAGAGACCTGGAGCCCGAGGTGGAGAAGCGGCGCTGACTGGAAAGCAGATGTCGTACCCGGAGTCGCCAGAGGTCGAGAGAGGGCGCTGACGGAGGTCGTGGAGAGTACCAGAGGTCGAGGAGGAAGTCACCCGAGGTCGAGTGTGCGGCGTCGACGGGGGAGTGAAGTCCGCCCTCCGGAGTCGCCGGAGACCGAGGTGAAGCGGGCCGGAGGTCGGGAGTGGAGATCGCACTCCGGAGTCGCCGGAACCTGAAGAGAATCGTGCTGGAGGTCGGGAGTGGAGGTCGCACTCCGGAGTCGCTGGAACCTGAGGAAAGGAGCACCGGAGGTCGGGAGTGGAGATCGCACTCCGGAGCCATCGGAAGTCGACATCGAGCCAAGACTGCCCGACGTCATCGAACCGGAGGCCGTCAAGAACTGACATTGCGCCGAGGCCGCCGACATCGAACCGGAACCGCCTCACGGCGTCGACACGACTCCAGCGGCGTCGGAGCTTCATAAAAAGGGCAGTAAGTGGAATAGAGGGCGCCTAAGGCCCTGTGGAGCCCTGAGAGACTATCCTAGGGGCTAGAGAGGTGCTGGAACCAGCTTGATTGTGCCAGGGGTGAGCTGAGACTAATACAGAGGGGTTGTGTAGTGTGGGAGAGCCAGATCTCTAGATTCCCCCTTGATCTACCTCAGTTTAGGCCTCAGCCTTGTCCAAGCCAAGGAGTATACCCCTCAGGCCATCCACCTAACCACAAGCTGTGACTGGGCCAAATCAGCCCATAGTATTTTAAATGTGATCTGATTTTACAAATGTCATTGTTGGCTGATATTATTTATTGAGGGTACTGTATTTATTGTATTTATCTAAGTTATTCCTGTGATGTATTTATTGTCCTGAGCTAACTTATTCCTGCACAGTATTTATTGCCTCACAGTATTTATTTGACCTGATCCTATTTATTGCACCTGTAAAGTGTTACTATTTATTTGACCTGCACTTTTTAAGAAAAAGCCTTGTGTACTGTGATTGTATTATTATTTATTTAATCAGCAACTAAGAGAAAAGAAGATAAAGAGATATATTTTCAGTATAATTTTTAAGGTGTAGTGTCGTTTTTGGAACGGATGCACGCATGGTTATTGTGTGGGTATGTCGTATGCTTAACACGGTGCCTGACCCCTGACCACTCGAGCCAAGCTACCACAGTGTATGTCTGGGAAGACCCCATTACCACCCTTCCGGTGTGGGAGTGGGGTTTTTCTAACATGGCCTCAAAAGGAATTTTCCAGCAGGCTGTTACATTGTTGATCTGGACAATGAACACGCGATGAGCAGTGCCTTTGAGGGAAGGTGAGAGATAATAGCCACTTAGCCCGACATGGAACTGTTCCTTTTGAGGCCAGATGTGACGTCTGTTTTTCATTCTAACTCACTGAGACAAAAGAATAGAAGGCATGATGGACATTGTAGTCCGAACCAATACAGAATTTCGAATCAGGGTGTAACTAGAACATTATACAATGTAGGGCATTAGCCACAGTATTTCAAGAGTACTACAAACAAAACAAACCTGTTTTTAGATATGTATAAAATGTGGTTTTATTGTAAATAGCACCCGTAGTCCTTCTTCACTTTTAAAGACTCAAGTGTATTTAAACCTTGATGTGACTGCCCCTCGTATTTGCATATGATGAAGACCCACGTAAGGGTCGAAACCGGTAATGCTTTGCCTGTTGGAGAAATAAATATATTTACCCGATGTCCGACTGGAGGGCTTGTTTTCTCACTACAAGCTGCGTGGAAGTCTTCTGGTGTGTATTGGCGGTGACGTCGCCTACAAGCCCCGACCTGCCAGGCTGGGCTCCCTTCTCGTCAAACTTGCATATGGATATATATATATATGTATTTTATATATATATATATTCACTGAAAAAACCATAGGTTTCACACACGTTATAGTTAGGAATTAGCATTTAAAAAACCTTAGAAATTCAGTGAAAAAACCATAGGTTTCACACATGTTATAGTTAGCTGGACATTTTACTCGTAAAAAACCAATGAAATTGCCCCGTTATAGTTAGTTCAGCTAACTATAACTCGCGCGCCCGCAATGCACTGCTGATGACGTCACATATTACATGACATCACTGATGACATCTCAAATGACATCACTGATGACATCACTGATGACATCATCCAGTGAATGTGTGTTTTTCTGAAAATTAAATATGTTTTATATATGTATATCTCAAGGTTGATAGAAGAATAAATGGGTATATTACTGTCTAAATGGATGATTTCTTTTTGAAAAATTGATTGTGTAACTGACTGATTAAGTGTATCATAGTGAATACATGGCTTAGTGAGTAATATTTAAATATGTAAATATCTGTATCATTTTTTCACTTTGTGTATAAGTGGCTGCATGGGTTGGTGAGTAGCTACATGGGTGTCTATATAGGTTATTAGTTGGTTTTTTTTGAGTATTAGTCTGAGTGTCTGCATGGTTCGGTGGGGGGTATGACGTAGTGCATAGGTGCATGAATGAGTGACTCACTGTTTGTATGTGTTGAACAGAGCATGTGTGCAGGACTGCATGGGTGGATGCGTGTGTGTATTGGTGTGTTAGTGAGTGAATGACTGTCTCAATAGTGTCTTTATGAGTAACTACATATGTTTTAAACTAGTATATGTGACTATTGGTGTATATATGTGAGTATATGTGAGAGGGAGAGATTGAAAGAGTTCCTGTATGAATAAGTATGTGTTTCTATAAGTGATTGTTTAAAAGACTAAGTATGTGTAAGTTTCCGTAGAAGTAAGTGTGGTGGTGTGTGTATAACTGTATATGCAGGTGAATGTATGTTTGATTCTTTATTAGCATGAGTGACTATGTGTGTGAGTAACTCTATGGATGAGTGGCATTATGTAACAGGATGTATAGGTGTATGAGTACACATGTATGAGTGACTGTATAGGACTGTTGGTGAATGAGTGGATGTGTATGTTGATCTTAGAATTACTGAAGAGGTTGTTGTAACTGGTATTGGTATGTCCATTGTTTTGAAAATTTTAGTCTCTATTTTTGAATGTGTGTATCAAAGCTTATATTAAGGTGAGAGGAGGTCTGCCACTCTATCACAAGGATGATGTCATCAGTGATGTCATCAGTGATGTCATTTGAGATGTCATCAGTGATGTCATGAGTGATGTCACTGACCATGTCATGAGTGATGTAATATGTGACGTCATCAGCAGTGCATTGCGGGCGCGCGAGTTATAGTTAGCTGAACTAACTATAACGGGGCAATTTCATTGGTTTTTTACGAGTAAAATGTCCAGCTAACTATAACATGTGTGAAACCTATGGTTTTTTCACTGAATTTCTAAGGTTTTTTAAATGCTAATTCCTAACTATAACGTGTGTGAAACCTATGGTTTTTTCAGTGAATTTCTAAGGTTTTTTAAATGCTAATTCCTAACTATAACGTGTGTGAAACCCATGGTTTTTTCAGTGAATTTGCAAGGTTTTTTAAATGCTAATTCCTAACTATAACGTGTGTGAAACCCATGGTTTTTTCAGTGAATTTGCAAGGTTTTTTAAATGCTATTTTTTTTTTTTATTCTTCATTTTTTTCAAACATATTTTTAATTTAATTTTCTTACCTTTTATAAAGACTATGCTTAAATTTTTAAAATCATTAAATATTTATTTTATATAAATTTTTTAAAATAAACATGTAAAATTTATTTCCAGATTTTTTTTTTTTTTTTTTTTTTTTTTATAGTACGCGTACCGTAAGCTCACGGTAAGCGTACGGTTTACGCAACGCCCGTAATCTATCTACGCTGCTTGCGTATAGTTACGTACTTTGCGTAGCCGCGCGTACTGCGCGTGGGTCGCGTGCGCGCTTACGCCACACGCGCACGTTACGCGGAAGTGCCGGGGAGTGACTGTTATGCGCATGCGCGCAAGCGCGTGTCTTTTTTACGCGCATGCGTACTTTTTGCCGTAAGCGCACCGTAAGCGTACCGTAAGCGTACGGTAGGTCATGTGATCATGAAACACAACTTTTGATTGGTTGAAAGTACTTTCAGTTCTAGAACTCTCCTACACCACACCCATTCCCCTCATTTCTGCTTGTGATCCCTTGGGAGAAGGAGCTGGTTTGTCTTTGGGATACGATGGCAGAACAGCAGAGCTCTTCTGAGAGTGAGGCTAGCACCAGCAGCACTGTCTTGAGGCAGAGAGCGAGGAAAGTAAAGCCTTCTTATGTTTGGGATTATTTTACTTTTCCAGAAGGCCAGCAAAAGGTGAATGCACCCTTAGTTACTTGCAAGCTGTGTAAGCGTGTACTTTCTAGAGGTAATCCTAACAGGAAGTATTCCTTTGGGAATCACACCATGAAGAGACACCTCCAGGATGTACACAGAAGGACACATGGTCATCTTTTTGGAGGTAACTCTTCAGAAAGACGAGCCAGTACATCCACAGCAGCTCAGCCTGGACCATCACCTGCAGGGCTTACTCCTTCTTCTGCAGGTCAGGTGAGCCCTTCATCTGTGGGGGGAGAATCTCCTTTTGCTGGCCCTCTGGAAATGAACCTTCGATTTCGGAAGGTTGATATTCATTGCACATTTTGTAAAGGTCTAATTTGTCATAGGGAGACCAGTGTTTCCCTAGTGAACAACAAAATAGATCAGCACATTTGTAGCTATGAATAATTTTCCCATGCTTCCTTTCCTCTGTCCCTGCATGAACACAACGGTTCTTTTAAGAGCCAACCTTATCTTCCATCTTTTTTTTACTTGTTTTTAAAAACTTTTTTTTTTTTTTTTTACCGTACGCGTACGGTAAGCGTACCTTTTTTTTATTTTTAAAAAAAAAACACTAAAAATCATTTATCACATTACAAAGTCCTTGAGAGACTACAATTTTTATTATTGACTTACCATACTCACTCAAAAAAATATTTATTCATTTGTTTTTTTAAAAAATAGTTTTTAAAATGGTTGTAGTTTCCGAAAATTTTCTATATCGATCTGAAAATAAAGAAAAAAGTATTAATATTTTTAAACCATTTTATAATACAGTACACATATTTACATTTTTTACCAAAAAATATTTTTGCCTTATTTTTGCTGTTTTCAGAATATATTGCATTTCACTATTAATTGTGAAAGCAATTGCATTCATCATTTTACAGCGGGCAAAAAAAATTAACAATCACAAAGATTGTATTAAAAAAGCCCAGAATCTCTTCTCACTTAAACTTATCATTACAGAAATGCATATTATTCTAAAAAAATATCATCTAAAAACAATACTTTTTTCTTTAAAATACCGTCTGATATGTTTGTTTGAGAAGTATAATCACAATATTATATCTCAAATAACTCCAAAATACATCTGATTTTATTTCCTTTAGGCCAAATAGTATTTTTTTTTTTTTCCTGGAATAAATTTCCAAGGGAAATCCATTAAAATTCTAAAGTTTAATCTGTCCAGATCTCACCGATTCTCTGTAACATTTTGGTTCACGAAAATTTTTTGAATAATTTATTTAGTCCACAATAGAATTGCTTACTTTTCCACATGGCCAAATAGTAATTTTTTAAATCATTTTTGAAAAAAATTTCCAATGGCAGTTCAATAGCATTCCAAAATTTAAAATGTGCAGAAGTTACCGATTATCTCTAAATTATTGGTTTTTCAAAATTGCATTAAAAATTAAAAAAGTCCACATTACAATTGGTTATCTTTCCTTTAGGCCAAATGATAATTTTAAAAATATTTTTTCTACAAAATTGCAATGGTAATCCAGTAAAATGGTAAAATTATTTTGTCCAGATCTTGCCAAGTCTCTCTAAAATTTAGGTTTCAGGAAGATTAGATAGGAATTTGCTAAATCAAAAGGCAAACGTTGTTTGAAAATCAATTGGGAATCATTACACAGTGTCCAGCCTTTTTCACATTTTAGATAAACTGTGTAATGTCCAGAAGTAACAGTAGGTCCATCATGGAAAATTATTGCAACAGTTACAAAAGTTTTTCCTGAAATTGATAATTGCTGTCCTGTAAACTTCTTTATTAAAGTATCCAATTTTGATCCATCAGCTCTACATCGTTGCATCATTAAAATTACATACTGTCCGTATTCCCTTAAAATTAATGTTGATAACATGTCAGAATTACACTCACCACATTTCATGCTATGATTAGCATCTTTAACTAATTTTGCAAAAGTGACTGTTTTACTCTCTGGCAATGTCAAATAAATAAACCTTTCATTATCAACAATAGAGCCACATATATTATAACAATTATCACAACTATGTTCCCATTTATAAGAGAGACCAAAAAAAATGTCAATGGGAACTCCTTCTTCTTCCACTACCTGAAGAAAATACATCAAAAATTCGTGTGCATCTTGCTGTTCATTTTGAGAAAACTGTGTTCGTCCTGAACATACATCTAAAAGTTTTCTAATGTCAGTAGCACTTTCTATTTGAGTTTTATCTTTACTCAGCTTTTGAAAAAGGAGACTCAGCTCTGAACAGAATCTTTTTCCCTGATTTACTATTATCTGCTCTTGCAAACTTTCCAGATAAAATGCAACATTCAGCACTACATTTGCATAGCAGTTGACACCAGAGCTATTTTCAAAATGACATCCTACAACCTGTTCTTCATTTTCCTTTTTCTTTTTGCTTGCAATTACATCACTCCTCTTTTTTTTCCTCTTCTCTATATCTTCATTACAGATATTCTCATTTCTCCTTTTACGAGAAACTACACGTTTCTCCAACACAGGATACTGACCTAAATGAGGAGCATAGCTTCTTCTTAATCTATTATACTCCTTTACACAGTTTGTATCAGCACTAACTTTTGAGTCATCAAAGTCTATCATGAATAAACCTGATAATGTTTTGACTCGTGACAAAGCTACATATGCCATACCTTCTTTGAACACAGTTGAACCAATGTTCACAAATGCACAATCTACAGTCAATCCTTGAGACTTGTGAATAGTTACAGCATATGCTAGAGAAAACGGAAACTGCTTCCTACGTACATATAAGTCTTTCACAAGCATAAAACGAACTGTACAACGACAAATATCTTTAACTTCTTCTATCTGATCAAATTTTATTTTTAAACATTCAATTCCTTCTTTTTTCTGATAATTAATAAAACCCACAACTCTTCCCATTGCTCCATTCACTAAGCCTTTCTCAACATCCAAATTTCTCCTTAAAAACACTCTACAGTTCATGCAAACATATAGATTTTTTTCTAATCCTGCTGTTTTGGAGATGTTCTTCTCTAGTGAGTCCAATTTATTTTTCAGTTTGCCTGTTACTGTGACAGTAATTCTTCCATCCTCAATTTTGTCCACTGCTTCCAATTTCCTGATGTCTTCCTTTTCCAATTTCAAAAGCTCCTCATTAAATATTGAGCATTCACGTAGAGTTGGCATTAAGCAGATGACACTTTTGTTTTCTGCAATATTCTTGTATATTTTCTCTGCAACTATTTCTTCCTTTGGAAATAAATTATGTAGCAGCCGACTCTGTAATGCTTTTTTCCCAACTTCTGTGAGTATTCCAATCCTGATATCTTTCAGAATACTTCCATATTCTTCATCGTTTGCTTGCCTCATATTAGTTGTAAGTTCCTTGTACTCAAAGAAGGACCAAATATTTGTATTTCCAATGCTTCCCAATGACTTCTTCGTGTCTTCATGTGTCACAGTATTAAACACTGGTTGTCCTTTAACTGGAGTAAGTTGCAAAAGATCCCCAAAAACTATGACGTGTTTTCCACCAAATAACACGTCATAGTCTGTCTTCAAAATTTGCTGCATTCTTAAATGCACAAAGGCAAGCATTAAGTTCGATACCATGCTCACCTCATCAATAATGAGAACTTGCATCTTCTTCAATACTCTTGAAACTTCCAAGGATGCTTCTCCAGTTAGCTTGTTGAATTGTATTTTGTTCTCATGCTCCACTGGTAACATTAGCAAACGATGTAAGGTGATTCCTTTTATGTTATATGCTGCTAACCCAGTTGGAGCAGTAACCACACAAGACAAAGTAGAATCCGTTTTTTGCTTTAGGTAGCTTCTGATGACTTTAATTAGGAAACTTTTTCCAGTGCCAGCTTGTCCGCTTACATACATCCTGATTGGATGAAATGATGTGCATGAGCACTCTTTTTTGATATGTAGAAATCCGTGATCAATTTTGTTTTTGATCTCTTCATAAATTTGTTGCTGCTCTTGATTCAGTTGTCTTTCCAAATTTTCTAAGTCTATAAATTCTTCTTGACCTTGATTCATAGCCGTTTCCACTTCATTCATGGCTATTGATGCTTCATTTTCAACGATTGGTTGTCCTAGGGGATCTTGACTGTATGTTCCTGAACTTTGGCTGTCCTGAGAACTGTCTCTAGCTATTTCTGCTGCAATTGTAGTTTCCTGTTCAATTTCTTCATTTAACATTTGCAGATAAGTTGAGAATGTACTGCATTGTATGCTGTCTTTACAAGCATTAAAAGAATCTTCATAGCTCTGGAATTCTCCCAGTAGTTCATCCTCTGTACGCCATGGTTTAAACAACTGTAAAAGAGCCAAGTAGTAAAATTCTTTCTTGTCGGTAGTGTCGCAACTCAGCTTCCGGTGATTTATCAAACTTCCTTTGGTTTGCTTCACCAAACATCCTTCTTCACCAACAACTTTATATTTTCCACTGTTGATGTCTTCTGCAGCTTTCCGTGAATAAATGTAGTTCTGTAACACTTCATAGAGACACATGTTCTCCAGATGATGACTTCTCTTGGGATAATATGTGTCCAACATGTTTGTTTTCAATATATCTGTACTTTCTGGGTCATTCTCAGCCAAATATTCAATTTCTCCAACAGATTTCAGTACCCGATTTCTCATTGCTGCAACACCTAAACTTGCCCAAATTATTCTTCTTGACTTCGAGTAGAGACTTGCAGAAGATAACCTATCTGAACATTCGTAGGATCCAATTTCTCGATGCGATAACATCTTCAAACTGAAACTGTACAGCTTCTTACTGACAGTCTTCTCGTGAGAAATCTCTTCCCACATTTCCTTCAATTCTGTTTTTTCTGATTTCGTAATGTAAGACGTTACATATCGAGCAACAGCAATGGAATTGTCAGCAACATACTGTATATCCATGTTAGCGTTCCACATGGATAAAATGACTGGGTTGTAGTCATTTATATTTTTAGATTCTTCTTTTCTTTTAAGGTTGTAGGTATTCTTAGGTGATTTTCTTGTGATAGTATGTCTCACAGCTGACATAAAACTGTTGACTCTTCCATTTGAAAGAACAGGTCTAGGAAATCCAAATCGACATTTAGTGTAGTATTTTTCTTTGCTCTTGTATTTCCGTCGACAGTATTTTCCACACCGATGACTTTGGAAACGTAGAACTTGCTCCTTTAACTTGTTCTCTTCTGTGCTTTTTGGTATAGCACATGTTGCATATTCTTCAATGTAAGATAACACTGCTTCATCAGTATCTGTTCCAAACTTTGGGGCATCCTTGATCCACAGCAGCATATGAATATGAGGAGCACCTCTTGCCTGGTACTCTTTTCTCCAAAAGAAATCCACTACTTCTCCAAGGGGTGGATTTTTTTTATTGCAGATGAAGGACATCATAGCCTCAAATCTATGATTGAAATATCTGCAAACATTAACCGGATCCAATGAGCACAGTTCTCCTGCTGTCTTGTATTCGATGTTTTTAATGTTTGAATTGGCCTCTCGTAGAAAATCCAGTAAATCATCCCAAGCGTACTCGGCACAGCTTAGGGTAAGGAACCATGTTGGTGTTCCTAAATTGCGTAACATGCATTTTAGTTCACCATGGCGTCGGTACCAATATTCATTTGTCCCACGCTGACAAGCCATCAGATTGATCAGTTGTGTTTCCAAATGATCATCTCGGTGCTGCACTTTCTCCATAAAATCCTTAGCAGACACATTTTGTAAATGTACTCCACTTTTTAAAATGTGATTTACTGCATAAGACAGTGCAGACAAGTCGCTTTCAAATAAAAGATGGAACAAATAAGGAATACTTTGTCGAAATCTGGGATCTTCAGCATATAGTCTTGTAGTTCGATACTCTGAAGCTGGAATCTGTTCTGGACGTTCATCGTATCGTCCTCCTTTTCCTTTAGGAAACAGCTGGGGAAAACATCGAGCTTCCAAGCTCTCCTCCCATACACTCACGGGATTTCCTTTTGCTTTCTTCATCTGAAAGAGATCAATATTGTCTCCCATAACTTCTTTCGAATGGAGAGGATGTATGCTAAAATGTTCATAAATTTCTTCTTCCTTTGACTTGTCCACTTTTTCAATTTGTCCAGTTGGTGTTTCTGTGTCTCCTTGTAAATCTTCTTCTTCTTCTATATAAATTGATTCATACCATTTGTTATTTTTTTTCAAATACAAATTTGCTCTTTGTACTTTCCGCACATCTACCAGCTCCTGCCAAAACTTCTTATTCTTTGTAGGTACACCATTAACCAGAATAATTAATGGTTCAGTTTCCAAAGTATCCGCATCAATAGTTTCCATATTTTTTTTCAAATCCAAGGGCAAATACACCACTCTACCTTTTAAACCTCTCAGTAAATCTGAAGGAGGTAATTTACCAGTTTTGGGCTCCATACGTACTATGGTCTGGAACGGATGAACACATTGAATGAGTATAGACTCATATGTATTTAATTCAGAAAGTTCAGCAGGAATAGCATCCAATTCTAAATTATTATGTACAGCTCTGGTCGGCATTCTATTTTCCTCTAACTTGTTATAACAGTATTTACAAATACGCTGATCTTCACCCAATTCAAAACAATTTTCTAGAAATATATATGTGGCAAAATCCTTCCACTTATAATTATCTTCATTTTCACTCTTTCTGTAGAGATCAACATTCCTAGTTTGTTTTCTATAATGAGTTCTGCGGCAACAAATACAAGTAAAATTTGGTCTTTCATTAGAGACTATTGCAAATTTTGTTATGTGATCATTAAATGTGTTACTTACAGAGGGTTCTACATTCTCTTCCACTTCTTCCTCATTTACTGTGTCCTTCTCTGCACTGTTTTGTTCAGGACCAAAGTAACAAAACTGAATTTCATCAACAACCTTCTCTACATCTGATACCGTTCCTCGGAACAGAGCCCTATTCAATTCATTTAACTTTATTGCTGGACTTTTGGCAAAATACAACCGTCTCACAAACTTTCTCATTTCAGTATGATGAACAGCCAGCATCCTAAAATGATGGAAACCACTATTGCACACTTTTCTAGATAGACAAGCAAGAGAATGACCCTGCAAACCAGTATTCTCTCTCACTCTGCATGGATCCAGACTTTGAAGCACCTTAATCTTTTGTTTTACACTTTTTTTACTATATTCTCTTAGAAACTCTCGAAATCTGTCAATAGATTCCTGACGCACAGTGCAAATACTACTACAATTCCAAGTGTACACTGGGGCTTTAGGACGTCTCCCCATTGCCTCATCTGCCATCACTTGTACCTCATCTCTTGGAACCATTATCTCCTTCTCCATTATGCAACCATTTTTTACTTCGTATGAACGACCTCTGGTGTCAACTGCATGCAGCAAACTATTACTTTGAAAATAGCTCTCTTCATTAAAAAAAGGTTCACTACTTGAACTATGCATCCACTTTCCTAAAAACACTTTACAAAAGTTTGTTCTGTTCACTACTCTTTTGCTTTTGCTTTGTGATTTCAGTACATTAACCATTTTATCTAATGTACGCATCCTATTCAAAATTAATATGAATAGTTTCCTTTTTAATTCTAATGCTTTTGCTGCAATGGCTTCAATTTCTTTTTTTCTCTTGTAATATTTAGCCTTTTGCTTATATTTCTTTATATCCTTTATCAAATTGGACATAACTCTTCTCTGAAACATTTTTCTACGTATCTCTTTAAATGCTGTTTTTCTGTTTATGTTAAACTTTTCAATTGCAGAAGGTATATTTGCATTAACTAAATTCTCAATTTTTTGCTGTTCTCTATGTTTTGTTACATTTTTCCGAGAACAGACATTTTGTACATTTTTCTTTGTTTTAAATATTTTGTTTAGGAATTGTTTTTTTTGCTTACCAGAAGATTTTTTCTTTTTCCCAACATCAGCATCTTCTACTAACTTTGGTCCTCCAGTTGTCTTCAAATATAGTTTTTTTTTTAGCGTTTTTTGAACTCGAGATTTTGTAGGCATCTTAAATTTTGTTCACTGTTCTTCAGCAATACCTGAAAAAAACTAAAAAAAAAATCTGTTATTGTATTTAAATATATTACTACATTTCTTTTCACAATAGTCACAAAACGAAATTTCTTTGCCAATTTGAATGCACACAAACTGCTCTTTTTTTTGGGCAAGTGAAAATCTCTTTTACAAACTGTCACATTATGAAACCACTTTTCAGATTTTTTAAAAAGCCCATGTCCACAGTGCTACACTCCACCAAGGGCAACCAGCCTTAGTGATGCTGAATGTATTTGCATTACAGACTTAAACCTGAAAACCCCACTGGCTTGTAAATACTGTGCATGACTATACACGGCAAGGACATGGGTGTGTGCTAAGCCTCTGCTTCTTCCCCCAAAAATTCGCTCCCCCTTTCCATCTAATGCAACTGTGAAATCACCAGAGCAAGACGCAATAAATCTCTGCCTATAATTCTTCTATGCACACAGAGTCATGTTTTCACATTAGTGCCAAAACGAAATTTCTTTGCCAATTTGAAAGCACACTTACTGCTCTTTTTTTTTCGGGCCAAGTGAAAATCTCTTTTTACAATTTGAAATCACTTTTACAGACTGACACATTATGAAACCACTATTTTTGATTTATTTAATTGCACGTGTCCAAGCTGTTTTTTTTTCAGACCACCACCATGTGCATTCTCTGTGACTGCCTACACTCCACCAAGGGCAACCAGCCTTAGTGATGCTGAATGTATTTGCATTACAGACTTAAACCTGAAAACCCCACTGGCTTGTAAATACTGTGCATGACTATACACGGCAAGGACATGGGTGTGTGCTAAGCCTCTGCTTCTTCCCCCAAAAATTCGCTCCCCCTTTCCATCTAATGCAACTGTGAAATCACCAGAGCAAGACGCAATAAATCTCTGCCTATAATTCTTCTATGCACACAGAGTCATGTTTTCACATTAGTGCCAAAACGAAATTTCTTTGCCAATTTGAAAGCACACTTACTGCTCTTTTTTTTTCGGGCCAAGTGAAAATCTCTTTTTACAATTTGAAATCACTTTTACAGACTGACACATTATGAAACCACTATTTTTGATTTATTTAATTGCACGTGTCCAAGCTGTTTTTTTTTCAGACCACCACAATGTGCATTCTCTGTGACTGCCTACACTCCACCAAGGGCAACCAGCCTTAGTGATGCTGAATGTATTTGCATTACAGACTTAAACCTGAAAACCCCACTGGCTTGTAAATACTGTGCATGACTATACACGGCAAGGACATGGGTGTGTGCTAAGCCTCTGCTTCTTCCCCCAATAATTCGCTCCCCCTTTCCATCTAATGCAACTGTGAAATCACCAGAGCAAGACGCAATAAATCTCTGCCTATAATTCTTCTATGCACACAGAGTCATGTTTTCACATTAGTGCCAAAACGAAATTTCTTTGCCAATTTCAAAGCACACTTACTGCTCTTTTTTTTTCGGGCCAAGTGAAAATCTCTTTTTACAATTCGAAATCACTTTTACAGACTGACACATTATGAAACCACTATTTTTGATTTATTTAATTGCACGTGTCCAAGCTGTTTTTTTTTCAGACCACCACCATGTGCATTCTCTGTGACTGCCTACACTCCAGCAAGGGCAACCAGCCTTAGTGATGCTGAATGTATTTGCATCACAGACTTAAACCTGAAAACCCCACTGGCTTCTAAATACTGTGCATGACTATACACGGCAAGCACATGGGTGTGTGCTAAGACTCTGCTTCTTCCCCCAAAAATTCGCTCCCCCTTTCCATCTAATGCAACTGTGAAATCACCAGAGCAAGACGCAATAAATCTCTGCCTATAATTCTTCTATGCACACAGAGTCATGTTTTCACATTAGTGCCAAAACGAAATTTCTTTGCCAATTTGAAAGCACACTTACTGCTCTTTTTTTTTCGGGCCAAGTGAAAATCTCTTTTTACAATTTGAAATCACTTTTACAGACTGACACATTATGAAACCACTATTTTTGATTTATTTAATTGCACGTGTCCAAGCTGTTTTTTTTTCAGACCACCACCATGTGCATTCTCTGTGACTGCCTACACTCCACCAAGGGCAACCAGCCTTAGTGATGCTGAATGTATTTGCATTACAGACTTAAACCTGAAAACCCCACTGGCTTGTAAATACTGTGCATGACTATACACGGCAAGGACATGGGTGTGTGCTAAGCCTCTGCTTCTTCCCCCAAAAATTCGCTCCCCCTTTCCATCTAATGCAACTGTGAAATCACCAGAGCAAGACGCAATAAATCTCTGCCTATAATTCTTCTATGCACACAGAGTCATGTTTTCACATTAGTGCCAAAACGAAATTTCTTTGCCAATTTGAAAGCACACTTACTGCTCTTTTTTTTTCGGGCCAAGTGAAAATCTCTTTTTACAATTTGAAATCACTTTTACAGACTGACACATTATGAAACCACTATTTTTGATTTATTTAATTGCACGTGTCCAAGCTGCTTTTTTTTCAGACCACCACCATGTGCATTCTCTGTGACTGCCTACACTCCAGCAAGGGCAACCAGCCTTAGTGATGCTGAATGTATTTGCATTACAGACTTAAACCTGAAAACCCCACTGGCTTGTAAATACTGTGCATGACTATACACGGCAAGGACATGGGTGTGTGCTAAGCCTCTGCTTCTTCCCCCAATAATTCGCTCCCCCTTTCCATCTAATGCAACTGTGAAATCACCAGAGCAAGACGCAATAAATCTCTGCCTATAATTCTTCTATGCACACAGAGTCATGTTTTCACATTAGTGCCAAAACAAAATTTCTTTGCCAATTTCAAAGCACACTTACTGCTCTTTTTTTTTCGGGCCAAGTGAAAATCTCTTTTTACAATTTGAAATCACTTTTACAGACTGACACATTATGAAACCACTATTTTTGATTTATTTAATTGCACGTGTCCAAGCTGTTTTTTTTTCAGACCACCACCATGTGCATTCTCTGTGACTGCCTACACTCCAGCAAGGGCAACCAGCCTTAGTGATGCTGAATGTATTTGCATTACAGACTTAAACCTGAAAACCCCACTGGCTTGTAAATACTGTGCATGACTATACACGGCAAGGACATGGGTGTGTGCTAAGCCTCTGCTTCTTCCCCCAATAATTCGCTCCCCCTTTCCATCTAATGCAACTGTGAAATCACCAGAGCAAGACGCAATAAATCTCTGCCTATAATTCTTCTATGCACACAGAGTCATGTTTTCACATTAGTGCCAAAACGAAATTTCTTTACCAATTTGAAAGCACACTTACTGCTCTTTTTTTTTCGGGCCAAGTGAAAATCTCTTTTTACAATTTGAAATCACTTTTACAGACTGACACATTATGAAACCACTATTTTTGATTTATTTAATTGGACGTGTCCAAGCTGTTTTTTTTCAGACCAACACCATGTGCATTCTCTGTGACTGCCTACACTCCAGCAAGGGCAACCAGCCTTAGTGATGCTGAATGTATTTGCATTACAGACTTAAACCTGAAAACCCCACTGGCTTGTAAATACTGTGCATGACTATACACGGCAAGGACATGGGTGTGTGCTAAGCCTCTGCTTCTTCCCCCAATAATTCGCTCCCCCTTTCCATCTAATGCAACTGTGAAATCACCAGAGCAAGACGCAATAAATCTCTGCCTATAATTCTTCTATGCACACAGAGTCATGTTTTCACATTAGTCCCACAACGAAATTTCTTTGCCAATTTGAAAGCACACTTACTGCTCTTTTTTTTTTCGGGCCAAGTGAAAATCTCTTTTTACAATTTGAAATCACTTTTACAGACTGACACATTATGAAACCACTATTTTTGATTTATTTAATTGCACGTGTCCAAGCTGTTTTTTTTTCAGACCACCACCATGTGCATTCTCTGTGACTGCCTACACTCCACCAAGGGCAACCAGCCTTAGTGATGCTGAATGTATTTGCATTACAGACTTAAACCTGAAAACCCCACTGGCTTGTAAATACTGTGCATGACTATACACGGCAAGGACATGGGTGTGTGCTAAGCCTCTGCTTCTTCCCCCAAAAATTCGCTCCCCCTTTCCATCTAATGCAACTGTGAAATCACCAGAGCAAGACGCAATAAATCTCTGCCTATAATTCTTCTATGCACACAGAGTCATGTTTTCACATTAGTGCCAAAACGAAATTTCTTTGCCATTTTGAAAGCACACTTACTGCTCTTTTTTTTTCGGGCCAAGTGAAAATCACTTTTTACAATTGGAAATCACTTTTACAGACTGATACATTATAAAACCACTTTTTTTGATTTATTTAAATGCACATGTCCAAGCTGTTTTTTCAGACCACCACCATGTGTATTCTCTGTGACTGCCTACACTCCAGCAAGGGCAACCAGCCTTAGTGATGCTGAATGTATTTGCATTACAGACTTAAACCTGAAAACCCCACTGGCTTGTAAATACTGTGCATGACTATACACGGCAAGGAGATGGGTGTGTGCTAAGCCTCTGCTTCTTCCCCCAAAAATTCGCTCCCCCTTTCCATCTAATGCAACTGTGAAATCACCAGAGCAAGACGCAATAAATCTCTGCCTATAATTCTTCTATGCACACAGAGTCATGTTTTCACATTAGTGCCAAAACGAAATTTCTTTGCCAATTTCAAAGCACACTTACTGCTCTTTTTTTTTCGGGCCAAGTGAAAATCTCTTTTTACAATTTGAAATCACTTTTACAGACTGACACATTATGAAACCACTATTTTTGATTTATTTAATTGGACGTGTCCAAGCTGTTTTTTTTTCAGACCAACACCATGTGCATTCTCTGTGACTGCCTACACTCCACCAAGGGCAAACAGCCTTAGTGATGCTGAATGTATTTGCATTACAGACTTAAACCTGAAAACCCCACTGGCTTGTAAATACTGTGCATGACTATACACGGCAAGGACATGGGTGTGTGCTAAGCCTCTGCTTCTTCCCCCAAAAATTCGCTCCCCCTTTCCATCTAATGCAACTGTGAAATCACCAGAGCAAGACGCAATAAATCTCTGCCTATAATTCTTCTATGCACACAGAGTCATGTTTTCACATTAGTGCCAAAACGAAATTTCTTTGCCAATTTGAAAGCACACTTACTGCTCTTTTTTTTTCGGGCCAAGTGAAAATCTCTTTTTACAATTTGAAATCACTTTTACAGACTGACACATTATGAAACCACTATTTTTGATTTATTTAATTGCACGTGTCCAAGCTGTTTTTTTTTCAGACCACCACCATGTGCATTCTCTGTGACTGCCTACACTCCACCAAGGGCAACCAGCCTTAGTGATGCTGAATGTATTTGCATTACAGACTTAAACCTGAAAACCCCACTGGCTTGTAAATACTGTGCATGACTATACACGGCAAGGACATGGGTGTGTGCTAAGCCTCTGCTTCTTCCCCCAAAAATTCGCTCCCCCTTTCCATCTAATGCAACTGTGAAATCACCAGAGCAAGACGCAATAAATCTCTGCCTATAATTCTTCTATGCACACAGAGTCATGTTTTCACATTAGTGCCAAAACGAAATTTCTTTGCCAATTTGAAAGCACACTTACTGCTCTTTTTTTTTCGGGCCAAGTGAAAATCTCTTTTTACAATTTGAAATCACTTTTACAGACTGACACATTATGAAACCACTATTTTTGATTTATTTAATTGCACGTGTCCAAGCTGTTTTTTTTTCAGACCACCACCATGTGCATTCTCTGTGACTGCCTACACTCCACCAAGGGCAACCAGCCTTAGTGATGCTGAATGTATTTGCATTACAGACTTAAACCTGAAAACCCCACTGGCTTGTAAATACTGTGCATGACTATACACGGCAAGGACATGGGTGTGTGCTAAGCCTCTGCTTCTTCCCCCAATAATTCGCTCCCCCTTTCCATCTAATGCAACTGTGAAATCACCAGAGCAAGACGCAATAAATCTCTGCCTATAATTCTTCTATGCACACAGAGTCATGTTTTCACATTAGTGCCAAAACGAAATTTCTTTGCCAATTTCAAAGCACACTTACTGCTCTTTTTTTTTCGGGCCAAGTGAAAATCTCTTTTTACAATTCGAAATCACTTTTACAGACTGACACATTATGAAACCACTATTTTTGATTTATTTAATTGCACGTGTCCAAGCTGTTTTTTTTTCAGACCACCACCATGTGCATTCTCTGTGACTGCCTACACTCCAGCAAGGGCAACCAGCCTTAGTGATGCTGAATGTATTTGCATCACAGACTTAAACCTGAAAACCCCACTGGCTTCTAAATACTGTGCATGACTATACACGGCAAGCACATGGGTGTGTGCTAAGACTCTGCTTCTTCCCCCAAAAATTCGCTCCCCCTTTCCATCTAATGCAACTGTGAAATCACCAGAGCAAGACGCAATAAATCTCTGCCTATAATTCTTCTATGCACACAGAGTCATGTTTTCACATTAGTGCCAAAACGAAATTTCTTTGCCAATTTGAAAGCACACTTACTGCTCTTTTTTTTTCGGGCCAAGTGAAAATCTCTTTTTACAATTTGAAATCACTTTTACAGACTGACACATTATGAAACCACTATTTTTGATTTATTTAATTGCACGTGTCCAAGCTGTTTTTTTTTCAGACCACCACCATGTGCATTCTCTGTGACTGCCTACACTCCACCAAGGGCAACCAGCCTTAGTGATGCTGAATGTATTTGCATTACAGACTTAAACCTGAAAACCCCACTGGCTTGTAAATACTGTGCATGACTATACACGGCAAGGACATGGGTGTGTGCTAAGCCTCTGCTTCTTCCCCCAAAAATTCGCTCCCCCTTTCCATCTAATGCAACTGTGAAATCACCAGAGCAAGACGCAATAAATCTCTGCCTATAATTCTTCTATGCACACAGAGTCATGTTTTCACATTAGTGCCAAAACGAAATTTCTTTGCCAATTTGAAAGCACACTTACTGCTCTTTTTTTTTCGGGCCAAGTGAAAATCTCTTTTTACAATTTGAAATCACTTTTACAGACTGACACATTATGAAACCACTATTTTTGATTTATTTAATTGCACGTGTCCAAGCTGCTTTTTTTTCAGACCACCACCATGTGCATTCTCTGTGACTGCCTACACTCCAGCAAGGGCAACCAGCCTTAGTGATGCTGAATGTATTTGCATTACAGACTTAAACCTGAAAACCCCACTGGCTTGTAAATACTGTGCATGACTATACACGGCAAGGACATGGGTGTGTGCTAAGCCTCTGCTTCTTCCCCCAATAATTCGCTCCCCCTTTCCATCTAATGCAACTGTGAAATCACCAGAGCAAGACGCAATAAATCTCTGCCTATAATTCTTCTATGCACACAGAGTCATGTTTTCACATTAGTGCCAAAACTAAATTTCTTTGCCAATTTCAAAGCACACTTACTGCTCTTTTTTTTTCGGGCCAAGTGAAAATCTCTTTTTACAATTTGAAATCACTTTTACAGACTGACACATTATGAAACCACTATTTTTGATTTATTTAATTGCACGTGTCCAAGCTGTTTTTTTTTCAGACCACCACCATGTGCATTCTCTGTGACTGCCTACACTCCAGCAAGGGCAACCAGCCTTAGTGATGCTGAATGTATTTGCATTACAGACTTAAACCTGAAAACCCCACTGGCTTGTAAATACTGTGCATGACTATACACGGCAAGGACATGGGTGTGTGCTAAGCCTCTGCTTCTTCCCCCAATAATTCGCTCCCCCTTTCCATCTAATGCAACTGTGAAATCACCAGAGCAAGACGCAATAAATCTCTGCCTATAATTCTTCTATGCACACAGAGTCATGTTTTCACATTAGTGCCAAAACGAAATTTCTTTACCAATTTGAAAGCACACTTACTGCTCTTTTTTTTTCGGGCCAAGTGAAAATCTCTTTTTACAATTTGAAATCACTTTTACAGACTGACACATTATGAAACCACTATTTTTGATTTATTTAATTGGACGTGTCCAAGCTGTTTTTTTTTCAGACCAACACCATGTGCATTCTCTGTGACTGCCTACACTCCAGCAAGGGCAACCAGCCTTAGTGATGCTGAATGTATTTGCATTACAGACTTAAACCTGAAAACCCCACTGGCTTGTAAATACTGTGCATGACTATACACGGCAAGGACATGGGTGTGTGCTAAGCCTCTGCTTCTTCCCCCAATAATTCGCTCCCCCTTTCCATCTAATGCAACTGTGAAATCACCAGAGCAAGACGCAATAAATCTCTGCCTATAATTCTTCTATGCACACAGAGTCATGTTTTCACATTAGTCCCACAACGAAATTTCTTTGCCAATTTGAAAGCACACTTACTGCTCTTTTTTTTTTCGGGCCAAGTGAAAATCTCTTTTTACAATTTGAAATCACTTTTACAGACTGACACATTATGAAACCACTATTTTTGATTTATTTAATTGCACGTGTCCAAGCTGTTTTTTTTTCAGACCACCACCATGTGCATTCTCTGTGACTGCCTACACTCCACCAAGGGCAACCAGCCTTAGTGATGCTGAATGTATTTGCATTACAGACTTAAACCTGAAAACCCCACTGGCTTGTAAATACTGTGCATGACTATACACGGCAAGGACATGGGTGTGTGCTAAGCCTCTGCTTCTTCCCCCAAAAATTCGCTCCCCCTTTCCATCTAATGCAACTGTGAAATCACCAGAGCAAGACGCAATAAATCTCTGCCTATAATTCTTCTATGCACACAGAGTCATGTTTTCACATTAGTGCCAAAACGAAATTTCTTTGCCATTTTTAAAGCACACTTACTGCTCTTTTTTTTTTCGGGGCAAGTGAAAATCACTTTTTACAATTGGAAATCACTTTTACAGACTGACACATTATGAAACCACTATTTTTGATTTATTTAATTGGACGTGTCCAAGCTGTTTTTTTTTCAGACCAACACCATGTGCATTCTCTGTGACTGCCTACACTCCAGCAAGGGCAACCAGCCTTAGTGATGCTGAATGTATTTGCATTACAGACTTAAACCTGAAAACCCCACTGGCTTCTAAATACTGTGCATGACTATACACGGCAAGCACATGGGTGTGTGCTAAGACTCTGCTTCTTCCCCCAAAAATTCGCTCCCCCTTTCCATCTAATGCAACTGTGAAATCACCAGAGCAAGACGCAATAAATCTCTGCCTATAATTCTTCTATGCACACAGAGTCATGTTTTCACATTAGTGCCAAAACGAAATTTCTTTGCCAATTTGAAAGCACACTTACTGCTCTTTTTTTTTCGGGCCAAGTGAAAATCTCTTTTTACAATTTGAAATCACTTTTACAGACTGACACATTATGAAACCACTATTTTTGATTTATTTAATTGCACGTGTCCAAGCTGTTTTTTTTTCAGACCACCACCATGTGCATTCTCTGTGACTGCCTACACTCCACCAAGGGCAACCAGCCTTAGTGATGCTGAATGTATTTGCATTACAGACTGAAACCTGAAAACCCCACTCGCTTGTAAATACTGTGCATGACTATACACGGCAAGGACATGGGTGTGTGCTAAGCCTCTGCTTCTTCCCCCAAAAATTCGCTCCCCCTTTCCATCTAATGCAACTGTGAAATCACCAGAGCAAGACGCAATAAATCTCTGCCTATAATTCTTCTATGCACACAGAGTCATGTTTTCACATTAGTGCCAAAACGAAATTTCTTTGCCAATTTGAAAGCACACTTACTGCTCTTTTTTTTTTTCGGGGCAAGTGTAAATCACTTTTACACACTGACACATTATGAAACCACCATGTGTAACTACAACAAAAACAATTCCCATTTCTATTATTCATTTCTTAAGTTACCACATACATCCCCTCTCAAACTGTAAACTCACCTTTAAAATTAGTTAGTTGTGAAAGAAATGTGACACTCAAACAGCAGATTATCAGAGCCAGGATCTCTGTTCTGTTCACCTCTCTCCTCTCAGCAGAACCAGATAATGGCAAACTTTCCCTCTATTTTTCCACACATATACATGTAAGTTTCAAATCTCAGTGCTTCCCCCTTTTTTTCACATGTATTCACACATTTCTATTGGTTGAAAACCAACCCTTTTCCAAAAGTACCCTGCCCCCAACTTGACTTCTGCCTAGTACCCTTCCCCCAACTTGACTTCTGCCTGCTACCATAGCAACAGCTCATGGAACACTGCTGTGTGCAGTTAGGTCAGAAGTTCGACACACAATGTTTCAATTCCACAGAGCAAGAGTGCTTGACTTTTCAAACCTTACAGCAAATCCATAGTACTGTTCTTTGGTTACACATTTTTTTGTACCAATACAAAACATGCTTCTATTAATTTTCACATACAGCCTAGTTTTTATTCTAGAATGGTATGAAACAGCCAATCAGTTCTTTTTGTTTTAAAAAAATATGTATGCCTCCATTTCCAAACTGTCTTTCTTTTCTTATTGCCATTCTACTGAAAGACACCTCCTGAGTGCACCCAGTTCTCCTTTGAAGATGTTCACAGTGTGGATTGTAGGGCACAGCTATGTCTTCTGGAGTGAAAAGTTTGCAGAGAAAACAGATATGGTGAGAGACCTTGCTTTGCCAAATGTAGACATTAAATGGATTGGTCAGAGAGGGTTAAAGTGGCACCAATTGATGCCATTGGTGAAATCCTTCATTCAAATCCAACACCCTGACCTCATAATAGTGCACTGTGGTGGCAATGACCTAGGCACTTTGACTGGGGTAGGTCTGGAAATGCTTATGAAGGACACCTTTGCACAACTGTTTACACTTTTCCCTAAAACTGCCTTTGTGTTTTCCAACATATGCCAAAGGCAAAAATGGAACTGGTC
This sequence comes from Triturus cristatus, assembly GCF_964204655.1. Classification (NCBI taxonomy): domain Eukaryota; kingdom Metazoa; phylum Chordata; class Amphibia; order Caudata; family Salamandridae; genus Triturus; species Triturus cristatus. The sequence continues at coordinate 401,462,097 of NC_140581.1, forward strand.
CAATCATTTCTGTCCACAGATTGACAAAGCAAGAAAGCACGTCAACAAATCTGTTTCTGCTTTCCTCCGTGACTATGGTATGGGTGCCATTTACCACAACAACTTGCGTTATGACATGCAAGACATTTATAGAGGAGATGGTGTGCACTTCAATGATGAAGGGAACAGAGTCTTCCTCTTGAACCTTAGACTCTGCATCGGTACTTACTTGTAGGTACCACTAAAAAAATGACTTCATAAACACAACAGCTCTTTTTAGAGCTCCCTAATTTCTAAACTCTTAAATCTGCTTTTCATTTATCTATTTTTTTTTTTTTTTACCGTACGCTTACCGTAAGCTTACCGTACGCGTACCCCGTGATTTTTTTTTAAATCAATAAATGTTTTTTTTGTACTTTTCTGTCCTTCTTTGACCCCCTTACAAATGTTAGGGGGTCTGTAACTCTCCTCATTGCCCCCTTTCCTTGTTTTCACTCTTTTTTTTCAGAGTGAAATACACAAAATGGCGGCCGCCGCTTCCTGGTTTCGACCGATTCGAATGTTTACTAAGATCTAACAGCCAATCAGAATCGCGCTCGCGCACGCCGCCGTACGCTTACCGTAAGCGTACGGTAAGCGTACCGTAAGCGGGCTCAGATATATATATTGATTTAAAGGCTATTTTCTCAGAATCTACTGAACAGATTTACACCAAACCTACAAAAGGCACTTCCTTGACCTAGGGACTACCTCTCTGCCAAATTTTGAGTAATTCTGTTCAGCCGTTCGGGCTGTAGCTCGTTCTAAAGGTCCTATGGAAAAATGCATGGGAAAAACGCGTTTTGGGACCCCCCTTTTATCTCAGCCCCCGCTTGACGGATCCCCCCGAGACTTTCAGGGTAGGAGCGGAGCGTAGCGCCCCACCTATTTTGAGAAATTCGCGAGGATTCGTCGACCGGCGCCAAAGTTATTCAAAATAGAATGTTGAGGTTTTCCTATGGAAACGTGGTCCTAACTATAACTACCTACTGGCGACCGCCAGTAGGTAATATGTATTTTATATATACAAAATCAGAGAAATTCAACTGTTACAGTTAGCTGAGCTAACTATAACTCTCGTCCGCAATGCACAGCTCATGACGTCACATATTACATCACTCATGACATTGTCAGTGACATCACTGATGACATCTCAAATGAAATCACTGATCACATCATGCAGTGGTTGTTAGTGTTTCTAAAATGTTTATGAGTGTTAAACATATATACACCAAGGTGTATTGAATAATATGTAGGTGTATGAGTGCCTGTATGGATGATTTAGTGGGTGCGTGACTGACTATATACGTGAATGATTATACATGTCTCAGTGAATGTATGGTGTGAATGTCTGTATCAGTTTGTCAGTAGGAGTATAAGTGGCTGCATGGGTTGGTGAGTAGGTACATGAGTGTCTATATGGGTAATTGATTGGATGTCTGAGTACCAACCTCCACAAAGGATTGAAAGCCTTCACCGAGTGGTTGAAGAACAGCCAACTGAAGCTAAACTCGGAGAAGATGGAAGTGCTCATCCTCGGCCCCACCCCCTCGGCCTGGGACTACTCCTGGTGGCCGACCGCACTGGGAACAACTCCAACACCCACCGACCACGCACGCAACCTGGCGTTCATCCTCGACTCTACCCTCTCCATGACAAAGCAGGTCAATGCCGCCTCGTCCTCCTACTTCAACACCCTCCGCATGCTCCGCAAGATCTACAGTAGGGGTGTGCGGAATTTGCGAAATTAACTTTCGCAAATTGTCGCGAAAATGCTAAAAATCTCCGCAAACACGCCGGAAATATCGCGAAGACGCGGAAGTTTTTTTCCCGCCTGTTCGGGGTATGTTTTGCGTGATCGCGGGTCGCCAACTTACCCATGCGGTTGCTCAAGGGCGCGGCCATCTTGTTTTCACTTGTCCCGCCCTCTCGCGATGCTTAGTTCCTGTTCCGGGTCGCGCAATGCATGATCGCGTTGCTTTTTGCTTGCTGGGGGAGAAAATATCGCGCGAACTTGCGCACGTGGTCGCAATGGGCGCAGCCATCTTGTTTTTCACTCTATTGCATGGTTCTGGGGCCTGATTTTCAATCCTCCCAAAATCCTTTCAATCCTTTGTTTATAGCCACTTTTTTTGGATCTTTATTACTTATTATTTCTCTAACTATTTTCCTGCTTCTATATTTTTGATTTTTGTCTACTTTTTTTTTGTTTTTTAGCTACTTTTTCTCTTTCTATTGCCTGCTATTTATTTCCTTTACTCCTTTATTTATTTTACCTTTTCTTTCCCGCCCCGTCCCCAGAACCATGTCCAACGGTAGGGCTGTTCGACGGCGCAGCCAGAGCCGCGACCGCCTTCCTTGCGGAAGGCGGCGCCCACAAGGGGTGCAGGCACGGGCCTTATTTGGGGAGGAGGAGTTGGCTGCACTAATTTTCTTTGTGCAGCGCCACCTCCCCTCAACCCTGGCAGCAGGTGGCAGGCCTGGTTCCGGGTACGGCGTCCGGGAGCGTCGGCAGCGGTGGGGGAATGTGCGCCGGGCAGTGTCGCTCATCTCTGGGGTCCGGCGCACCCAGGCACAGCTGACGCACCGGTTTCCGACATCCTGGACCGTGAGCAGGACCTGCTGGACCTGCTAGGAGTGGAGGTCCCGGGCTTGGTGAGTACATATTTAATTACTACAACTTTGTGTCTGTTCTTCTGCTCTGTGTTATATATTGCGAATATTTTTTTTCCTTCCAACCAGCTAGAATGTTGCTGCTAACAAATCATTCCAGGTTAATAACGTTTAAAAGTCTTCTGTGATTATGGTGCTCTTCTGCGCTACTACTAATCTTACTTGTTTGCAGCTTTGCGTTTGCGCTTGCTTAGCGTGATTCTTTACTAGTTTATTTTAGAGAAATTAAGTTACGTAATGCTACAGTGACTCTAGTCCACTCCTTACTTTGTCCCGTCACTAATAGATAGGGGCGGATTGATGTTTAGGTACACTACATTGTATGAACTTCTAATTTGTTAGTGGTATGCGTGATGCCCCCTCACTCAGTTACGTGACGTGCTGCTAGTACGGCAGTCTTTAGAACCTTTTCTAGTTTGTTCAATGAGTGGTGGTAGGCTTAGCAGTTACTTAGCAGTAGCAGATCAGCATCAATCAAACCAAAATTTTGTGTATACAAAAAATGTAGTCATGATTTGACCATACGCATTGTTGAGGAATACAGTGGAAATGCATACTTAATGTACAATTGGCATGCCTGGAATAGGTGGGCTAGGTTGGGTGGTACGTTGTACTTAGGCTTAGTTGTAACTTAGTTTTCTGGAATCAGAATGGAAGACTGGATTACTGTTGATAAATAGTAACTTAAGTAGTCGAACTGCGAATCCCCCGACATTACATGTTGACCAGATGAGATCGGTCAATGTAGTTATTGCAATTGTTGTTTACATAAGTGTTTTTTGACCGTTGTTGAAAAATATTGTATTTGTTTGACACCATCCATCAATGTTTGTCTCTTTCTTATATCTTTCCTGTTCATCAGCACCCAGGGGCAGACTGACAGGGACTGGGCAGTCAGCGCGACAGGAACAACACCACCAGGAGGACACCGCTGAGGGCTCCTCTGCTGTCCCCAGTAGGTCTTCTTGTTTTTAATAATATTTCTTATTCCATAACTTTTACTGCCCCATATTTTTCCTGAACTATTGTTGGTTTCCAAATGCAATTTTTTTACCACCAATTATCCTTGGATCTGTACGGTTTCAAAAATCTTATCCCTGCCTCCGCTATGATGACTCTGAGTACTACTACTAGTACATACTATCAGTCTGTCTGTACTGTAGTAGCTAGTCTTGCCCAGTTGGCCAGTGCCACTCTTTGTGAAAGGTTGTAATATAAAACTCATATTCACCAGTAGCTCGAGCAATTGAGTCCAATCCGTTGGGTCGTCGTCTTGTACTACTTTTACTCTTATTGATCTTGAGGCTTTGAAAATTCACAGCAATAACAGCCCTACCAGATTTATTACTATTTTGATATGATACCCTATAGGACATACTACTGTTGTAGGGATCTTGCACAAACATTTGCACCAGAAAATAGGATGTTGGTGATGGTAGGTTGGACCTTCCTTGCACACCTCAATCAGAAATTCCGCACCCACCACAATTCCACTGCTTGACTATAGTACTGTCTTGTCATAACTATTAGGTCTCGGAACCCTCCCCCCAAGATACCCAACAAGTAGACAACCCAGAACATAACACACCCAACCTCTCAGTCGTGGAAGCAATTCACATGCACACCCTTACTTTAATTTGCTCACTCGTGTAAGTTAGTCCACACCAAATACCACCAAGTCTATGTAAGTTCAAATGTTTATTTCAATTTGAGAAGGTCTGTACACTGTTTTCTTAGCAGCACCAACCGGAAAATCAATAACATTAAAACAATATACATTGTTACACTTATACAGTTGGGAATTAAATCATGATAACTGAACAGTGGTGGAAGGCAGCACCACCATCCCATAGCAATTTAGTTTATATAAATTTATAAAAGAAGATGTGAGTGAAGGGACCCCTCACCTTAGAAGAACCTAGTACTCGTAGTTGTTGCATCATTCAGAAGCTCTGGTTCGTAGAAGGGAATCTTGCGTCTGTAATGCGAAAAAAGAAATGGTGTGCGCTAGTATATTGCAACTTGCAAGCATTTCTCAGCCGTGCCAAAAACTGTAGCATCTATGGATAAGCAATATGGACTAACAGTAACAGTAGTACACCAGTACTTCCTAAAAAAGTGGCTTGTTAATGTTTGTGGACCGCTTGTACGCAGCGCGTAGACTAGACAGTAGCAGTGTGAGGCAGGTCATGTGGGCTCAAAGGTGTCTTAAGAAGCTGCAAGGTAAAGGTAACGTCACATGTGCAAAAATAAAAGCCACAAAGGTAAAATGGTAGCATGGCTAGGGCTAATTAAGCAAAGGCTACAATGATCATATATAACTATTAGTGTCTACTCTACTACTACCTGATTTGTACTAGTGATGTATGTTAGTATTAACTCATTTTTCAACCTTGCAACTGATCAATAGGGGGGAGGTGTATATGACGCCTAATAAATGTGTAATGTTTTCTAGACGCACTACCGACCACCAGTGCCGGGGCCAGCGAACAAGGCGACGCGGAGGGAGAGGATGCAGCAGTTGCTGCAGATAGCAACAGAGCGGTAGGGGGAGTGGCAGCACCAGTGGCAGGCGGTGGAAGTTAGATTCATAATCCTTAACTATTGTTGAACTTGACAGCACACTCACTGCAAGGGTGTACTGTATGTATATGTATACTGTACAGTTGTGACTTAGGACCCCATTAGGATGGTGGGCGTATTGCCCTTGCCGGGCCGGCTGGAATTCACTGCCGACACCGCAGGGGCAAACCTCCGCCATCCCTGTAGAAATTATTCAGTCCCCCCCACATGTCGACCAGGCGGAAAAGGGTTCAATATGCCGGTGGTGTCTCTCTGAACACAACGCCAGCCATATAATCTGCATTTTGGAATGCCTTTGCATGGCGGCATTGCCGTCCGCCACGGAAAGACATGCAGACATTGCAGAGTATGCTTGGGTGCCCCCATGGAGGGTACCTACCTATGCTATGGTACCCCCCCCGCCTTTCCAAGCAAAACGTGACAGGCTCCGTGCGGGGCCCGTCATGTTGTGCTTGGAAAAGCAGCACAACATGTATTTTTAGCATTGCTTTCGGCACCGCCAACCAGAATGTAAAAATTAATCATCCTAATTAATTTTCCCCACGGGACCCCCACCCTTTTTAGCATGAGGATGGCGGGCGGACAAAGTCCGCCCGCCATATGATGTCGTAAGTAGTAAGTATGAGTTGTTGTGAACGTTTGAAGTGTGAACTATAAGACTAGAATCCCTTTAATTGGCATAGGAGCGGAAGTATTGAGTAACCAATGGCCTCATCTATCTAATTTCAACTCCGCTTTGAAAGTTTTCTGGAGAAGAGCACCTGGTGCACTGTTCAACTAAAAAGTGAAAGACGGGTGGAAGGAAGAAGGACGGGCGCGATTTAAAATGTTATGTACTACTGTGCTTTATAGTGCTACTCTACCATGACACTATGTGTATAAATAATTAACTTATCTTACTGTTTTTCTAAGAGTATATTTTACAATTGTCTTGTTTTTTTCTTTTTGATACACAGCTACTCCTAAACTAAATTGAAGGGAGTTGGCCGCCAAGGCACGGCGCCGGAAGCTGGAGGCAATCCAGAGAGAATACCGGCAGCTGGTGGTCTTAGCCGAGCAGGAGGAGGAGACTGCGGCTGCAATTGGGGAAGCCTAATTCCCGTGTCCCGGGCCCCAGCCACCACCCTCCAGCGGTACGGCGCCACCGTCTGACGGCTGCCCACCGCCACCGTGCCATCTCCGGTGCCGCCCCCAACTGTGGCTGCAACTGCCGCACCCTTAGACGCCGCGTCGCCCATTTAGAGGGCGAGATGCGCCAGATGCGTGTCCTCCTCGAGTCCCGCCCCACCAGTTAGTCCCTGTCATCCTGTTCTGCCCCTTTTTTAATTCTTGTTCTTAACTCGTTTGGGCGTTACAGACTTTTTTATACTGTGGACAGTGGTTGGGGTTAGGGAGGGGGGTGGGTCAGCTTTTGTGGGTTTAGTTTATTTTTGTTAGGGTAAATTAAATATATTTTTCTATGTTACATGCAATGTTGTTAATGTTTTGTAGGTGGGGTAACTGTTTAACATCACACTGTTTCCTTGCTGGTGCATGGCCGCCCATAGCCTGTGTTTGATTTCAATAATTGGCTGACTGTATAACACACAAACAGATAGATGAGAGACACACCTCACTCATTGACTGGTCCTTCTAGTACTTTGTCTGTCCTCTAGTCTATGCATTATTTGTACTGGTGTGTGAAAACAAAATCATTGACATGTCCATTATTAATTCTGCCTCCCCCAAACTTGTCTCCTACCGGTGCTTGATGTTTATGTCCAACCGTGTCACAGCACTGGCTGGATGGAGAAGATGGTTTCCTTTTTCATACATGCCATGATTGGGGTGGTGGTGGTGGTGGTGGTAGTATAGTAGTAGTAGTAGACACTGGCAGGGCGGCAGCATTTCGAAAAAAAGAAAAGGAGACAGTCAATCGCCTTTGAGAGACTGTTAGAGGAGTAGTTGAATGAAGTACAGTACAGAACTTACCGAGCAACAATAATATGCTCAAATATTTGACAAAAAAACTGAATGGTGGTTAGGAGGATAGCCTACTAGACAGAGTTACAAACTATAGTTGTGTCGAGTCACTTGACTATGCCTACAGTCTAACAGTTAGTGCTGTATATGAGGAATGACAACAAACAAATCCAATCAATGCCTGCAAATCATGCTGAGGTATATGTTCCTTTGTTAAATAAAATAACCTCTGAAATATCCTACTCATGGGTGGCCAAGCAGAAGATCATCGCTCTGCCTTGAAATTGAAGTAGTGTTGCTTTCACCACATCCGCCCCAGCAAGTGTGTGATTAAGTATTGGTGTACATTTAATTTAGTTACACCTCGACAATAAGTCACACAGCCCGGGGGCAGAGGGTTAGGGTTTGTTGAATGGATGGGAAGGGGTTTTTTGGGAAAGGTTTGACATAGAAAAACAGTATGCATACATAGACAAACAAACGACAATCATTGAAGACTACCATATCCATATGTTAAGGGAGAAAAAGGCGATGCATGCATGATGATGAGAGACCCGGATTACATACACTTCTAGTTCTTGTTCTGTTGTTCCGGCCTTAATACTTTATCACATAGCAAATAGAAATTTTAAATATTGGTAGGGAAGAAACGTAAACACAGAGCAAACCTAATGATGATAACAACTCCAAAAACACACTGTTGTAAAGATTGCATTCAAGATATTAATCAAATTATTTAAAAGAAGATACAAGTGGATACTGTTACTGTCTTATCCCGGTCAAAAATGTGGACTGGATTTGCATCTCGGCATTCCTCTTGCTCCTCTCGTCCATCAATCTTGGGTGTGTCGCCTCGCCACTGCCCGGCTGGAAAAAAAAAGGTGATGGATTGGTAAGGTAATTAATATGCATTGTAATGTTTTACAAAGTTTAGGGCAAGGCCCGGCCTGTAATTGTAGATGGAAAACCAAAGGGGATATTGAGAAAGAAAGTGAAAACAAATGCACAAGTGATGGTGAAGTGCAACAAGAACACTTTCCGAGGTGGCATGTATGCATCATCTCTACTCTAGTCTGTTTCCAGCATTGACCTTCAACAGTAACAGGAGAGAGCAGGCCCACAGTGCTTAGCATTAGCACATCCTACGTTAACACTTTAGAGTCCTTTTTTTTCTCTCACAGAGTTGGACAAACGCAAAGCACATTATCCATTCCAAACATAGCATTTTACAGTTTAAGTTAGTAAAATCAATGCACTGCAGTCATCCCACCGCTACACTCTATTCAACTTCTACACAGACATTTGGGTCTGCTGTGGTTGTTGTTGACGTGTTTACCTTTAGGCTTTTCCGTTTTATGCCACTCCTGAAACATCCTCCTGACTTCATCATCATCTCTGATACTTTTACTGACTGACTGTGAAGATCGGCCTGCAGTATAAGTAACATTTTTATGACACAACAAGAGTAGAAATATAAATATTACTGACTTGAGTCATTCTTTATTGTGTACAGAAAGATAGATTACTACTAGTACACTTTGACATCACTTTGTGCACAACAAACAAACAATGCAAACACAAAGACCAATAGCTCGGAGTCAGGTGTCCAATGCATGCCATTAATTGTCATCATTCATTACCTGTTCCTTCTCATCTTAAGTTAACGGGCCATCTCTTTCGCCATCATCATGATGGACGGTGCTGTTGTATCACAGTCATTTGCATTGCGCAGATTGAGTGAGTCCCCTTCCTGTATTGAATTAAAAGCAATGTATCACCAAGATGCAGGAGAAGTACACATTTCTTATTTGCAAGAAGGGGAAAATTAGTGTGTTCTGTAGAAAGTTGATTAGTGGCAGTGCACAATTACATAAATTCATGCGCAACAAACACAACAAAATGTACATCATTCAGTCTGCGACTCTGCGGCCAATGCATGGCATCAATCATTACCTGTTCCATCTCATCTTGTTAACGGGCCGTCTATTTCGCCATCATCATCATGGACGGTGCTGTTGTGTCACAGTCATAAGCATTGCGCAGATTGAGTGAGTCCCCTTCCTGTATTGAATTAAAAGCAATGTATCACCAAGATGCAGGAGAAGTACACATTTCTTATTTGCAAGAAGGGGAAAATTAGTGTGTTCTGTAGAAAGTTGATTAGTGGCAGTGCACAATTACATAAATTCATGCGCAACAAACACAACAAAATCTACATCATTCAGTCTGCGACTCTGCGGCCAATGCATGGCATTAATCATTACCTGTTCCATCTCATCTTGTTAACGGGCAGTCTATTTCGCCATCATCATCATCATGGACGGTGCTGTTGTGTCACAGTCATACGCATTGCGCAGATTGAGTGAGTCCCCTTCCTGTATTGAATTAAAAGCAATGTATCACCAAGCTGCAGGAGAAGTACACATTTCTTATTTGCAACAAGGGGAAAAATAGTGTGTTCTGTAGGAAGTTGATTAGTGGCAGTGCACAATTACATAAATTCATGCACAACAAACACAACAAAATCTAAATCATTCAGTCTGCGACTCTGCGTCCAATGCATGGCATCAATCATTACCTGTTCCATGTTATTTTCAGTTAATGGCCAGTCTCTCTCGGCTCTGAAAGGAGGTTAGCTATAGTAGTCATCTGATTCATGGTACACTTGTTTTGGAAGGACGAGGAAAGTTTGAATTTGTTGTTACCATCATCCAATCATCATTCATGAGGGAAATGGAATTGAGCAGGAGATTCAGTATGATGGAGCGGAGGAGCTGGATTCGGAGGACTGTACTGTCAAATGGCAGCCACCTGAAACTTGTATATTAAATTAGAAGAGTAGAAGATGGTGATAATGGATTTGTTGCAATTCACAAGTTTATAACCGGAACGACAGACACATAAACAAAGGGGGAAAAAAGGGAGGAAGACAGTAAGTTCGAGCCTAATTGTCAGGGAAGTATAGCTTGTCCTCAAACTCTGGGGGTTCTTCCAGTAGTAGGTAATCATCTGACACAATACTTCCGTCACCTGAGCCGCTGTCCTCATCTTCACGTATTGTGTAATTCGGTGGTATGAAGTGCTGATTCATTTTGATCATTGTTAACCTCTCCACGTTTTTTGGAGATAGACTGGTCCTTCTCAATGTTACAATGGAACCAGCAGCACTGAAAACACGTTCGGAAGAGACACTTGCGAGAGGGCAAGCCAGATAGCTTATCGCCAGCCTGCTGAGCTGTGGCCATTCAGACCTTTTCCAATACCAATACTGCAATGGGTTTTGATCAACGTACACCTCTGTTGGGTCGTCCAGATAGGCCTGGACCATCCGCTCAATGTTCAGGGTTGCTGATGGTAAGCTTTTGTGCTGTGCATCAGCCCTGTACTTACAATAGCCCATCTTTACATACCAATCCTGTAATGATAATGATTGTACTCGGCCTAATGATCCAGTTTTTGTTTCTGGAGTCGATAGTGATGGTGAGTGTTGTGATTGTGAGCCAACCGCACTGCCCTCAGCCGACGAAGTTGCACTTGATTCTGCATGACCTGCTTCAGTATCAGTACTGGTTGTGGGTTGATGTGGCGGGCTTTTAATTAGCAGACCTTCGTTTTCAAACTTAATGGCTGCTTCAACTATACAACTTTTGTAGTGGGCCACATCATTGTCGGAAAAAGCAAGAAATGTCTTCACTAGTCCTAATTTTGCACGTGGATCCAGAATTGTGGCACAAATGTAATGTTCTTGTGACAAAATTTTATTTTGTATCCTTACATTTTCAGTTAAGCGCCTGGATAAGCTCTCCACCAAGTCATGGGCTTGCCTTCTGTCCTCTACACCTTTGTAGGATTCAGACACATTATTCAGCTCATGCTCTAGCATTTGCAACAATGGGATAGCTTGGCCCATTATACAGTCCTCCTTGCTGACTTCACGTGTGAAGACCTCAAAAGGAGACAGCATCTCAGTCAGGCATTTAATTAGGGTCCATTGCTCCCTCTGAAGGGTCATGCCTTTAACACTAGCATCACTCCTTCTGTACCAGACATATTCATGGAGGGACCTGTGCTGTTCGTACAGACGATCAGGCATGTAATACGTTGAGTGCCAACGTGTTGCCACCTCCTGGATGAGTGCCTTGACTGGCATCCTAAATTCACGTTGGATGATCCTCAGCTGTTTCCGAGCTTTAAAAGAATGGCTGAAATGAGTGCATATTCTTCGGCAGATGGCCAGTAAATTGCTGAGTATGGGTTCTTTTTTCAGAAAGTCTTGCACTATAATGTTTATGCAGTGTGCCAAACACGGAACCCTGAAATAGGAACCAAGTTCCATGGCCTTAAGTACATTACTGCCATTGTCTGTGGCAACAAACCCAATACCAAGCCCTCTGGGCCGCAGCCATTCCAAAACCTTGGTGCGAAACTCTTCTAAAATGTTTTCAGCCGTATGAGATTTCTCCATGGCGAACATGGCTACAGTTGCATGTTTCCGAGTACCTTCAAAAATCGCAGCTGTGTCAACAACACCTCGTGCAGATAGTTGATCTCTAACCCCCACAAAAGAGATCCAGTGTGCAGGGATGCACATGTAATCTGTGGCTTGGCAACTGCTCCACATGTCTGTTGTCAGGTGGATATTGTGCACAGCACTCTTCTCCAAAGCTTGTCCAACCAATTCCAGCACATCATGATGTAGTGCCGGAACAGCAATTCTTGCGAAATAGGACCGGCTGGGAACTTTCCATTTCGGGCAGATGGCAGACACAAATTCAAGAAAACCCACCCCTTCCACAAATGAAAAAGGAAGAAGGTCCAGCGCTAAAATTTTAGCCAGCTTCGCATTGTATAATTGTGCCGTTGGGTGGTTGCGTTGGAACTGCCCCTCCAACCTAAACATGCTCTCAATGGTAGGCTGGCTTACTTTCCTTAGTGGTGCTGTTTTCATTAACCCACTAAGGCTCAACGACACAGATTGTCTCATTGAGGTAGTCGCCGGTCGCCTTGGTGTCTCACCCACCCTCTGAGTATGGCTCTTACTGCGGTGCCACTCTGATGTTACTGAGGAGGATGTGGGCGTTACCACTGCAGTGACTGCACTACTGGAGACAGGGCTAGAAATGCCTCCCTGTTCTTCACCTGCTACCACAATAATATCGCTCCCTGATTCTGAATCCTGACCAACTTCAATGGGTTTAGTTTTTCTACTTTCTTTTAACTTAAGTAGGTGATCCTCCCACACGATAGTGTGGTGTATTCTGAGATGACTTACTTGTCCTCCGGTACCATAGTTTGTACCAAGCTTACCACGCCGAACACCTTGCCGACAAATTGAGCATATAGCAACGTTCTCCTCCTTGGCGCTAACAGAAAAGAAGTCCCAAACTGGGGAGGAGAACTTTCTGGCACTGCTAGATGTGCCACTTTCAACACCAGATGAACTTGAGGGGGTGCTTGAAAATATGTGACCCTGTCCACCTACACTGTGACTTTTGCTACCACTTCCTACTGAGATGGTTGAGCTGGATGTAGGTCCCTGCCGGGCCTTGGAAAATATGGCAGCTGGAGGTAGTGGTGGTGTAACCTGTGTTGGTGAGATCCGTGCTACATCCCACTCAGTAGTAGCCTTTCTGGATAGGGTGAGAATGTCGGTCTCCAATCCCTTTGGGGCGGGAGCAATGTGCGTGATGACTGGCTCGTCTTCATCAACATCATCACCCTCCTCTTCTACATGTACCTCCATAACTCTAAGTTTTTCTGGGACCTTCCTTTTCAGAAGCATTGTCTTGTGGCGTATATCACTCTCAGACCGAGCTGGTGGGACCCAAGTGTCATCACGATCATCAGAAGCGGGGCTTGAAGAAGAAGATGATGGACTACGCCTCCTTTTCGTTGCTGGTGGTCTGGAAGACAATAGATCTTCTGAAACAGTGGTTTGACTTTGCTCCACTTTGTCTGCAGGAAGCTCGATTTCCTGAAATGCCCCTACGTCAGGAGCAACAACTACTATGGTGGGCTGTTGCGGCAGCTGCTGCTGTTCTTGTTGTGGCGGCTGCTTCTCTTCTTGTTGCGGCGGCTGCTTCTCTTCTTGTTGCGGCGGCTGCTTCTGTTCTTGTTGCGGTGGCTGCTTCTGTTCTTGTAGTGGCGGCTGCTTCTGTTCTTGTTGCGGCGGCTGCTTCTGTTCTTGTTGCGGTGGCTGCACACTGATCTGCTGAGTTTGCGCCTGCGTTGAACTTGATTGTGTACTACTTTGCGGTAATGACATTTCTTCAACATCGCTGCTCGTTAGTAGACTGGCTACCTCTGCGACACTAAAGCCCTTGGGCCTAGGTTGGTGGGGTTGGACTGAGGTACTGCTCCCAGCTTGGTTCCCGGACAACGCTTTGGTGCCAAAAAAAACATTGGCCGGCACACCACCAGTCGTGGTTAATGGCACTTCCTTTTTCTGTTCCTTCTTCTCACCGGCAACTTTCTTGGTACTGGACCTGGTACCTTTCTTTGGTGCCATCTTCTTCAGATGTCAGGCAGGATGCAGATGCACAACAAGTTCTGGTCAGACGTGGACGTGATGTGCAGCAGGACTTCTGTCTGGCTGGCAGTACAACAGGTAGCCGGGTGATGCTGCTGATGACACCTCCTACTCTGTCTTTTGTGCACCTAAAAGCAAATAAGACAGGAGAAGAACATCAGTGAAATGTTGCATTTGTTGTTGTGGTTCAGTTACTTAGTACTGTACTAGTGCAAACAAAAGATAGTCTAGCCATTTATGACTTTTTTTTTAACTAGAGCTATGTTATACTACTGTGTACAGCCACACACTACACTATCAGAAAGGATAGGAAAGTTAATAATAACCACCAAAATAAAAATGTAATGAAAGTGGGGTGGACCATTAAGTTATTTGAGCATCTCAGCATCCATGGAGCTGCTGCTGGCAAAGGGGGAGGATGGATGGAAGCAGTAAGCCAAATATCCAATAGGAAAACCATGCAGGCCTATGGCAAAAGCAGGACACTAATAACTCACAGTCAAAACACCAAAAAAGGCCACCACCCACATGGACACTCACAAATCACAAACAAGCTGGGGGCCTCGGAAACACCAGGAGCTGACAAAAGGCCTATAAAAGCCAGGTAAAGGATGCATGCTAAAGCACACTGCTCTGCCTTTTTAGAGCAACAAAATGAAAATACGAACATTCACAGGCCCCAAAAAGGTCTGCAGGGTGCATGCATTGCACACGAACACACCAGACACATACAACAAAAGCATGTCTTTAAGACAACCAACATCAGAAAGGCCACCCCAAAAAACACACTTCCCCAACTCAATCCAATGCCATCCATGCCCTAAATGATGTCTAAATTCAACAGATCACTCAGAAAACACTTGATTAATAAAGCTGGGGCTACCTGCTCTGATCCTAGTGGATGAAAAAGCAGGCCTGTTGGCAGACAAGGCCAGGTAAGCTTGCAGGCCTAGGCTTCAAATGGCCACCAGCCACATGGCCAGGCCCGACAACATCACAAAGGCCACCCCAAAAAACACACTCCCCAACTCAATCCAATGCCATCCATGCCCTAAATGATATCAAATTCAACAGATCACACAGAAAACACTTGATTAATAAAGCTGTGGCTACCTGCTCTGATCCTAGTGGATGAAAAAGCAGGCCTGTTGGCAGACAAGGCCAGGCAAGCTTGCAGGCCTAGGCTTCAAAATGGCCACCAGCCACATGGCCAGGCCCAACAACATCACAAAGGCCACCCCAAAAAATACACTTCCCCAACTCAATCCAATGCCATCCATGCCCTGAATGATGTCTAAATTCAACAGACCACACAGAAAACACTTAATTAATAAAGCTGTGGCTACCTGCTCTGATCCTAGTGGATGAAAAAGTAGGCCTGTTGGCAGACAAGGCCAGGCAAGCTTGCAGGCCTAGGCTTCAAAATGGCCACCAGCCACATGGCCAGGCCCAACAACATCATAAAGACCACCCCAAAAAACACACTTCCCCAACTCAATCCAATGCCATCCATGCCCTAAATGATGGCTAAATTCAACTGAGCACACAGAAAACACTTGATTAATAAAGCTGTGGCTACCTGCTCTGATCCTAGTGGATGAAAAAGCAGGCCTGTTGGCAGACAAGGCCAGGCAAGCTTGCAGGCCTAGGCTTCAAAATGGCCACCAGCCACATGGCCAGGCCCAACAACATCACAAAGGCCACCCCAAAAAGCACACTTCCCCAACTCAATCCAATGCCATCCATGCCCTAAATGATGTCTAAATTCAACAGACCACACAGAAAACACTTGATTAATAAAGCTGTGGCTACCTGCTCTGATCCTAGTGGATGAAAAAGCAGGCTTGTTGGCAGACAAGGCCAGGCAAGCTTGCAGGCCTAGGCTTCAAAATGGCCACCAGCCACATGGCCAGGCCCAACAACATCACAAAGGCCACCTCAAAAAACACACTTCCCCAACTCAATCCAATGCCATCCATGCCCTAAATGATGTCTAAATTCAACAGATCACTCAGAAAACACTTGATTAATAAAGCTGTGGCTACATCCTCTGATCCTTGTGGATGAAAAAGCAGGCCTGTTGGCAGACAAGGCCAGGCAAGCTTGCAGGCCTAGGCTTCAAAATGGCCACCAGCCACATGGCCAGGCCCAACAACATCATAAAGGCCATCCCAAAAAACACACTTCCCCAACTCAATCCAATGCCATCCATGCCCTAAATGATGTCTAAATTCAGCAGACCACACAGAAAACACTTGATTTATAAAGCTGTGGCTACCTGCTCTGATCCTAGTGGATGAAAAAGCAGGCCTGTTGGCAGACAAGGCCAGGCAAGCTTGCAGGCCTAGGCTTCAAAATGGCCACCAGCCACATGGCCAGGCCCAACAACATCACAAAAGCCACCCCAAAAAAAAACACACATCCCCAACTCAATCCAATGCCATCCATGCCCTAAATGATGTCTAAATTCAACAGATCACACAGAAAACACTTGATTAATAAAGCTCTGGCTACCTGCTCTGATCATAGTGGATGAAAAAGCAGGCCTGTTGGCAGACAAGGCCAGGCAAGCTTGCAGGCCTAGGCTTCAAAATGGCCACCAGCCACATGGCCAGGCCCAACAACATCACAAAGGCCACCCCAAAAAATACACTTCCCCAACTCAATCCAATGCCATCCATGCCCTGAATGATGTCTAAATTCAACAGACCACACAGAAAACACTTAATTAATAAAGCTGTGGCTACCTGCTCTGATCCTAGTGGATGAAAAAGCAGGCCTGTTGGCAGACAAGGCCAGGCAAGCTTGCAGGCCTAGGCTTCAAAATGGCCACCAGCCACATGGCCAGGCCCAACAACATCACAAAGACCACCCCAAAAAACACACTTCCCCAACTCAATCCAATGCCATCCATGCCCTAAATGATGTCTAAATTCAACTGAGCACACAGAAAACACTTGATTAATAAAGCTGTGGCTACCTGCTCTGATCCTAGTGGATGAAAAAGCAGGCCTGTTGGCAGACAAGGCCAGGCAAGCTTGCAGGCCTAGGCTTCAAAATGGCCACCAGCCACATGGCCAGGCCCAACAACATCACAAAGGCCACCCCAAAAAACACACTTCCCCAACTCAATCCAATGCCATCCATGCCCTAAATGATGTCTAAATTCAACAGACCACACAGAAAACACTTGATTAATAAAGCTGTGGCTACCTGCTCTGATCCTAGTGGATGAAAAAGCAGGCTTGTTGGCAGACAAGGCCAGGCAAGCTTGCAGGCCTAGGCTTCAAAATGGCCACCAGCCACATGGCCAGGCCCAACAACATCACAAAGGCCACCTCAAAAAACACACTTCCCCAACTCAATCCAATGCCATCCATGCCCTAAATGATGTCTAAATTCAACAGATCACTCAGAAAACACTTGATTAATAAAGCTGTGGCTACATCCTCTGATCCTTGTGGATGAAAAAGCAGGCCTGTTGGCAGACAAGGCCAGGCAAGCTTGCAGGCCTAGGCTTCAAAATGGCCACCAGCCACATGGCCAGGCCCAACAACATCATAAAGGCCATCCCAAAAAACACACTTCCCCAACTCAATCCAATGCCATCCATGCCCTAAATGATGTCTAAATTCAGCAGACCACACAGAAAACACTTGATTTATAAAGCTGTGGCTACCTGCTCTGATCCTAGTGGATGAAAAAGCAGGCCTGTTGGCAGAAAAGGCCAGGCAAGCTTGCAGGCCTAGGCTTCAAAATGGCCACCAGCCACATGGCCAGGCCCAACTACATCACAAAAGCCACCCCAAAAAAAAACACACCTCCCCAACTCAATCCAATGCCATCCATGCCCTAAATGATGTCTAAATTCAACAGATCACACAGAAAACACTTGATTAATAAAGCTCTGGCTACCTGCTCTGATCATAGTGGATGAAAAAGCAGGCCTGTTGGCAGACAAGGCCAGGCAAGCTTGCAGGCCTAGGCTTCAAAATGGCCACCAGCCACATGGCCAGGCCCAACAACATCACAAAGGCCACCCCAAAAAACACACTTCCCCAACTCAATCCAATGCCATCCATGCCCTAAATGATGTCTAAATTCAACAGACCACACAGAATACACTTGATTAATAAAGCTGTGGCTACCTGCTCTGATCCTAGTGGATGAAAAAGCAGGCCTGTTGGCAGACAAGGCCAGGCAAGCTTGCAGGCCTAGGCTTCAAAATGGCCACCAGCCACATGGCCAGGCCCAACAACATCACAAAGGCCACCCCAAAAAACACACTTCCCCAACTCAATCCAATGCCATCCATGCCCTAAATGATGTCTAAATTCAAAAGACCACACAGAAAACACTTGATTAATAAAGCTGTGGCTACCTGCTCTGATCCTAGTGGATGAAAAAGCACGCCTGTTGGCAGACAAGGCCAGGCAAGCTTGCAGGCCTAGGCTTCAAAATGGCCACCAGCCACATGGCCAGTCTGAACAACATCACAAAGGCCACCCCAAAAAACACACTTCCCCAACTCAATCCAATGCCATCCATGCCCTAAATGATGTCTAAATTCAACAGACCACACAGAAAACACTTGATTAATAAAGCTGTGGCTACCTGCTCTGATCCTAGTGGATGAAAAAGCAGACCTGTTGGCAGACAAGGCCAGGCAAGCTTGCAGGCCTAGGCTTCAAAATGGCCACCAGCCACATGGCCAGGCCCAACAACATCACAAAGGCCACCCCAAAAAACACACTTCCCCAACTCAATCCAATGCCATCCATGCCCTAAATGATGTCTAAATTCAAAAGACCACACAGAAAACACTTGATTAATAAAGCTGTGGCTACCTGCTCTGATCCTAGTGGATGAAAAAGCAGGCCTGTTGGCAGACAAGGCCAGGCAAGCTTGCAGGCCTAGGCTTCAAAATGGCCACCAGCCACATGGCCAGGCCCAACAACATCACAAAGGCCACCCCAAAAAACACACTTCCCCAACTCAATCCAATGACATCCATGCCCTAAATGATGTCTAAATTCAACCGATCACTCAGAAAACACTTGATTAATAAAGCTGTGGCTACCTGCTCTGATCCTAGTGGATGAAAAAGCAGGCCTGTTGGCAGACAATGCCAGGCAAGCTTGCAGGCCTAGGCTTCAAAATGGCCACCAGCCGCATGGCCAGGCCCAACAACATCACAAAGGCCACCCCAAAAAACACACTTCCCCAACTCAATCCAATGCCATCCATGCCCTAAATTATGTCTAAACTCAACAGACCACACAGAAAACACTTGATTAATAAAGCTGTGGCTACCTGCTCTGATCCTAGTGGATGAAAAAGCAGGCCTGTTGGCAGACAAGGCCAGGCAAGCTTGCAGGCCTAGGCTTCAAAATGGCCACCAGCCACATGGCCAGGCCCAACAACATCACAAAGGCCACCCCAAAAAACACACTTCCCCAACTCAATCCAATGCCATCCATGCCCTAAATGATGTCTAAATTCAAAAGACCACACAGAAAACACGTGATTAATAAAGCTGTGGCTACCTTCTCTGATCCTAGTGGATGAAAAAGCAGGCCTGTTGGCAGACAAGGCCAGGCAAGCTTGCAGGCCTAGGCTTCAAAATGGCCACCAGCCACATGGCCAGGCCCAACAACATCACAAAGGCCACCCCAAAAAACACACTTCCCCAACTCAATCTAATGCCATCTGAAGGACTGGGCAATTTCTAAGACCCAGCGGTGCCAGGGGACAACACCTGAAACCTTAGGGGTTCACCTGTTTTGGCGTACTTATCAAACAGAGACATGGGGCTCTTCCTCTGGCGTCAAAAGATCGTCTTTAATGACTGCAGTCAGGAACAGAAGTCACAGAAGTATCATACAAGATAGATTCTAAGGAGACTGCTCGATTTGTACAAAGCAGGTCGCTCCTTAAATACTGAATATTCTGCTTCGGGCAAACATTCCTGCAAGTTTACAATTATTCCCGTTTCTGTATTCCAAACAATAAGATCACACAATATCACATTCCCACCTCCAGGTGTCTGGCCTTCAATCACATGTTTCTGACATCCCTCTATTGAAAGGCCGGACCGCCCCATAATAAAATTGGTCACCTCCTCATCATAAAAGGCTAAAGGGAAATGCAGGAACAGATGCAGAGAATAGAAGAGTCAGATAAGACATATTCGTAGGCTAATAAAAGAAGCGTGGTCTATTGTGTCAGGGTCAGTAGCTTTGCTTAGGCAGGACAGGACAGAAAACCAGTACGGCAGGGTCCGCCTCAGGCGACAGGGTCAGCTTTCGCCAAGTCATCCAGAAGTCGGCAGAACGCGCACTAGGGACTACGTGCCCTCGAGGTTACCTAATCAGGGTCATTGTTCGGACATCGCTCATTCACTGACTATGTGAGGGCAATGATACAAAATGGACGTTGTTCACGAAATGGAACCCGTAGGTTCGAACACAAGAATCAGCAATACATTTCGAATCCTTCAGTGCAGCGTTGCGAAAACGCTTGCTTTACATTAGACTCATTATTTGCAACTTGCTAATACCAGGATCGTCACGGTACCATTAGCTCAGAAACATGGGTTCAGTTTTCACGGAACCTCAGACCCTCCTTTTGCCCTTACATAGGCAAGCACTAATCGATATCTGAGTCGATACCTATTTTCATCAAATCACTGAGATGTTTCTGAAGCATCATCCTTTCCATCACTACCTCTCTAGTAACAGGTGGCCTTCTTATACACGTTGTGGCGCAAAAACCACATAAGGCAGGACCACACTGGACACAGAGACAGCACGAAAACAGGAGAGCTAAAGCAGCCCCAATGACCATCAGAACCTTCCATCCCCACGCAGATAATAGGTTCCAAAACCATCCAGTTAGCGACCACTCCCCTTCATCCATATGTATAGAATCAGAGATCTTATGCAACTAGGAAAATGGCCTCATAAACTGTTGGAGCATTATCCGGAATGAAAACACAGCAACTCGATCGGATCACTTTACACACTCCACCTCGATCTGCAAGTACCACATCTAGAACCATACGGTTCTGCAACGTCATAAGGCGATCCGCTTGAAGCTCAGCTGTCAAGTTATCAAGAGCACCAGCCGTTACATTAACAGTGGATTCAACTACACGAGTCAGTTGTCTCAGGTTCCTACTATTAACCATAGGTCCCCAAAACGGCAGAAAACCCTTGAGGAAGTCTCCCACTTCCTGACCAGCAGTGTCTTTCTGACTAACAACGCCCCTCACAATTCTGGCCTTGTGATAATCAGAGGCAGCCGTAAATGTCGGTGGCAGTAAGTTAGCAACATAACATGTTCCCGAAAAATCTGGGGGCAACCATGTGTATGCTCGGTCATAACAGACAAAGTATGTACCCTTGGCAGCCAAAAACGCAGGAGAAGACTGTGATGGAAAAACGTACGTTTCAGTACAGTCACTCTTCCCTAGCTGAGCTCTCGTATTCTGACCATTGCCTTGCAAACAAAAACGACCTAAGTGTGGTACGACCCAAATCGGAGACGAGCTCTTGCGCTGTTTCTCACCCAGACTAATGCTATACCCAGTCGCATTCCAACCCACATAAGCTCGCAACTCATCCTTAGGAATGGAAGAATATGCATCGATATCTCATATCGGCAACTCCTCTTACCAAGGCTTTATTGCTAGAGCTATATCCTGTGGAGCGTGGTGGTCGCGGGGGATAGGTCTCAAGCGCAAAGAGGAACATAGTCTGGAATGCCCACGATGACCCATTATAGCTAAAAGGCAGAACTAGATACGGGATACCTTTATCGACGGTATGCGGCATTAAACCACTCACCCAGCAATTAGTCATATTCTTCACTAGTTGGTGTTGGTGCAGGAGTTGAATAAATGAATTGTTCACAAACTCAGAACGTCTCGCTTGTTCGTGTTCAGGTAAAGGGTGGAAAGAGTGCGAAGAAGCAGTCGTAACAGGAAAGGAAACGTGAGGAGGCACCGTAGACATAGCAGGTACAAAAATTAACTGGGCACCAAAGACAATTCCACCCATCAGAGTTACCAAGACAATCAAAAACATTAGGGCACACTGGATCAGGAAACATTTGTTGTGCAATATTTCATGCAATTTCACTTTACGCTCAATCACAGTATTAACACCTCGCAGCGCAGGAAGCTCCATCCTCTACTCGAGTTGTCCGTGGCGGTTGGTTTGTACCTGTTCAGAAATGCGTCCGTTAGCCTTGGGAGTTCCCAAAGACCAACCGGGGGAACCGACCTAGCGTCTGGTAACCTGCAAATCAAAACTAGGCACACGTCACGGCCCTACGGCGAACCCGGATGGCCGGTTAAAAAAAACACGCACACAGCAAACTTCCTGGCTGAGGAGAATACAATTGTCCAAAGATGAGTTGTCAGGGCAGAGGGGGGCAAAGGAAAACAAGAAAGGGTATTCAGGTTTCAGGTTTTAATGTCTTTATTTCGATGATAAAATCATAAAAGACAATTTAAACAAGTATTTAAAAATAGTATCAAAGTCTCCACATTATACAAGTTCATGCTAGAAGAATAAAAATCAATTTGTTTGTCAAGTTTACAATCAGTCTAAAAAAATACAATTAAAAAATTTTTAAACCATTATTGGGACAAGATATTGGATATAGCTGATCACAAGGGTTGATTTAAACATATACAGGTAAACACTATACACATTGTATTTTATGATCCAGAGACAATTAAGTTCCTCCTAGCTCTGATTGCCCATGCCCAGCCTAAGTACTTAGCCAAGCATATCACAATAAAATCAGAGGTGTTTGTTTTTAGAGCCCAAATAGCATCCGAGGATTTTTTACATGTCATACGTTTGAAAATGGGTTTTAACCATTTTAAGCGGGGTTCTCTGTATTGAGGACAGGCGAACAAAAAGTGACCCTCGGTTTCCTTACATCCGGGGCAGCGACTACAAGAGTTGGTGGAGCTATTGCCCCAAGATGAGGTAAAGGAGTTTAGGGGTAATGAGCCCACTCGGAATTGGTGGTATAGTTTTTTATCCATTGACCTGGTGATAAGGTCCCAGTATGCCTCCCGGGCTGGATCCATTTTAAAACTTAAAAAACGCCCCGTCAAATTGTCAGAACTGGAGGCATGTGCCAAGGGAAGGCGAGTTGAGGCCCAAAATAAACCCTTAAATTCCTTTTTCGGTGGAAAGTTGTTCGTGCCTGGCGAGACCCACAAATGGCTCAAGCCCATATCATGCAGGCTCCTTTTCACCGAGCGAAGCCATGGGATTCGCTCCGATCCCCACATGGCCTTTACCTCGGTTAGCTCTTTTGCAAAAAGGGCCAAATCCTCCGAAGTCCATATGCGCCTCCAAGTGGACACTACTCTGTATCTTGCCATGTCCGATATTGGGAGGCAGCCCATGTCGTGGCAAAGTGGGATCTGTGGGGTTGATTGGGGCAGCCCCACCAGATTACGAAGAAACCTACACTGTATCCTATACAAACTCGAAAGGTCCATAAAACCCCATAGCTCTGCCCCATAAAGTGTTGCAGCATTAATTTTAGCATCATAGATTTGAAGGGCGGGGACAACCCTTTTAGTGATTGATTTCTTTTGCTCACGCAAAAGACAACCAGTCAGTTGGGCAAGTTTTAGCTGTTGGGTCTCTATTTGTGGTTTCCAAGACAATCGGCAATCCAGAGTGACCCCCAGATACGTCATCGTATCAACTTGTTCCAGGTTAACCCTGTTAAGTTGTACACTACTACGTATTGGTTTTTTCCTGGAGAAAACCATGAACTTGGTTTTCCCCACATTTATCTGAAGGTCGTTCTGTTTGCAATATTCCTCAAAGTGACTTAAAGCCGACTGCAAACCTCCCCTAGTCTTAGAAAGGAGAAGGGTGTCGTCCGCAAAGATCAACATTGGGAATTTAGTCCCCGCCAAGGACGGTGCGTCAGTATTAATAGGACCGAAGAATTTCACTACCTGATCTATAAAGAGTAAGAAGAGGGTGGGGGCAAGAACGCACCCCTGACGGACTCCCCGTAAAACCGGAAATGAGTCAGTATATTGTCCTTGTAACCCCCATCTTACCCTGGCAAAGTTATCTTCGTGTAGTCTGATAATCATCTCCACCAGTTCTCCCGGCATTCCTAGGTCCCTTAGTACCTGCCATAATTTTCCCCTCGGCACCAAATCAAAAGCTGATTTCAAATCTATGAAAGCAGCAAAGATGGTGCCGCCCCCCAGTATAACGACCTTCCAGAAAATCATGCAGAACCTCAGAACCTGGTCAATGGTACTTATACCAGATCTAAAGCCCGCCTGTAGCGGGGACAGTATTCCTTCTAGTTCAATCCACCCTTGGACCCTCGCCAGAATCATACGGGCAAAAACTTTCTGAAAGCAGTCGATTAGGCTGATAGGGCGATAGTTCCCTGGGTTCGATCTATCACCCTTTTTGTGTATAGGGAGGATCTCCGCCCCCTTCCAAGTTCTGGGTATATGGGCACCTCTTGCTATAGTGTTAGATATGCTGGTTAAATAGGGAACCCAAAGGCCTAGGTTTTGCTTAAATAGGTCTGCTGGGATATGATCTAACCCAGGAGCTTTCCCTCTCTTGATGAGGCCTATTGCATGCTCCGTTTCCGCTTCTGTAAAGGACATAGTCACGTTGCCAGGGGGTATTGCCGGTAGCAGATTGGGTGCAGACGAAGGGTCAACAACTACTGAACAAAATTGGGAGGAGTAATGATTTATCCAGGCTTCCGGAGATACGTTGTTAGACGGGATACGGAATTCACCGTCTTTTCCGCTTTTAACGATATCCCAGAATTTGGTCTGGTTGTTAGATTTACTAGCGTCCAAAAGATCTGCCCAAAAGTCGTCTTCCCATTCCCTCATTGCCTCCCATTGGACTCTTTTGTACCTTTGTCTGGCCTCTTTTATTGCACTTGAGTCTCTGGATTTAACTTTCTCTATTAGGTGACTATGCGCCTCTCTACACTCTCTATTATACCATTTTGCTCTTAGAGCATTCTGGTGCCCGTTGCTAGGCTTACAAGGTTTTGAGAGAATAGTTTTAAGCTCAGAGAAGCATTTGTCATGTATACCCATGATCTTGTCTAAATCACCCTGACCCCTCTCAACAACAGCAGACCTCACTTTTTTTAAAGAATTAGTCACCACATTTTCAATGTTGGCCTGTATCATTGCATCATTTGATATGATTGACCATTTCAGTCTCCTGCGGTCGTTTGATACGGTTACAACCCCTTGCCCCCTTGGATCTGGTTCCGCTAGTCTTTTCATGCCATACGTTTTAACTTTCAGGGACAATGGGTTGTGGTCGCTTTCCGGACGCAATACAATTTCCATATCGACAATTAGACTCCAATATTCCATTTTTATGAGGATGTAGTCAATACGACTTTTCCTCGCACCATTGTCAAAAGTGGGATTGGCTCCAATGTCCGATTTGGTGCGTCCGTTTGCGGCCCTTAGTCCCCAAGTAAGGCAGAAAGCAGTCCAATTCAGGGCAGCCTCCGTTGCTTTGACTGGCTGTTTATTGGAAAGTTCGGGGATTTTCCAGGACGCGTCTTCTTCAAACCCCCAGTTGTCTTCCGGCAGGTACAGTGGTTCAATTGTGCAATTAATATCACCCGCTATTATAATAAATGGGCCTTTATTCCAACCCATTAGTAATGTGTCTAGGGCGCCTATCATCTTGGGGCCACGGCCGCCAGGGAGGCCTCTAGAGTATATGTTAATAATGAGCATTTCCTGCCCCCCAACTTCCCTCAGCCTTATAGCCAATATGTCGGGATTATCCACATACAGTTCAGAAACTGAAAAACACCAGGCCTGCTTTACCCAGGTGATCAGACCCCCTGACGCCCGCCCTTTAGTACCTTTTATAGCTGGTTTGAAAAAATTTATGTATCCAGCCATATAAGACGGAGATGTGGCCCATGTTTCTTGCAGGAGGACAACCTCATGTTTACCTATAAAGGCCAACCAATCCTCCGAAATCATACGGGTCTTAACTCCAGCAACATTCCAAGATACCATATGTGAAATTAAAGAATTTACCTCTACATGGTTATTGCTAACATTGGGGGGGGAATGGGAGCTCGGTAAGCTGTCATTTGTTAGACTAGGCACAACTATATTGGAGGTGGAAGCCTCTTCCTCACTTTGCCCCCTCAGCATACTAGTGTTGTTCTG
This sequence comes from Triturus cristatus, assembly GCF_964204655.1. Classification (NCBI taxonomy): domain Eukaryota; kingdom Metazoa; phylum Chordata; class Amphibia; order Caudata; family Salamandridae; genus Triturus; species Triturus cristatus. Next base: position 401,488,100 of record NC_140581.1, read on the forward strand.
GAAAAGGGACTGTTGCTCCTTTACTAATTCCGAAGTGGGGTTAAATGGGATATGCGCTCCCTCCCCCTTCCCTATAACTGTGTTCGGTAACTGGGTCGGTGCGCATAGTCAGTCAACCCATTCTAGATCTGACAGTGCCTCGAAATGATTGAAAAGGGGAGGGTAGTATTGTGGGTGATGGATTATGGGCTCCCGGGGCATTCCCCCTTTAAGTTTCCAATGATTGGGGCCCATTTGATTAATTGGGTACATATGTGGGTAGAAGTAACCAAGGTGTAAGGTCTGTACATCACCCAAATGGGCAAATCTAGCTTTCCTTTGGATTCTTTCCACCACCCACGGGTCTCTAAATGAAACTAAAATACAGTCCCCTTCCAGATCTTTTTCGCCCTTGCCTACCCATTCTACTCTCCTTACAAAGAGGATTTCGGTGGGAGATGACGGGGGCAAAGGGCGATGTTTGTTTAGCCAGAAGATGACCTTGTTCCGCAGATCCCCTTGTGATTCTTTAATACCTTCTCTTAGGGGGGCCACTCCGGTTATAACGATGGTGTATTGTGACGATTCGGGAGGTAGATTTACTCTGGGTGGCTGTCGTGAGTTTCTGTTGTCTGTCCTCGGATTCCTATCTTGGAGAGAGGATTTCCTTTCCCTACCCATTATGGAAGTCTGTGCTGGAGTGTTATTAGGTAGGTTTGCTGCGCCATTTGCTGGAGGTTTTTTCCCCTGCGTGTTGTTAGTTGCCACTGGGCATTTAGCCTTTGGTGTTTCTTTAGTAAGGGCTCTGCAAACAATAGTCGATGTAGTAGCTGTGGTTTTTGCTCCTGTTAGTGGTTTTTTAATAATAATAGTAGAAGGTGTCCCTACGGGGATAGTTTTGGTTGACCCCCCTTCTTGGTTAGCACCCCCTTTAGGGCCCCTTGCCTTAAAACTAGTAGTCGTCGAGTTTTGCAAGAGGTCCATATTAATATTGACCGCTGCTTCCAGGACATCTATTTTAGCGGACAATATCCTGGTATTTTCTAAGATCGGATGCAATAAGGTTTTGATCATTGCTTCTATTTTTACCAACAGGACATCGTCACTGCTAAAACATGTTGGGCATGGGTTAGAAGACCCTGAATGGACCAATGAAGGACAGTACACTATTGGGGGTTCTTGTAAGGTCTGGGAATGGGAGGAGCTATTAACATGATCTATTTTAGGTTGTTTTTGTACAATTTCTCCCGTTGAGCTTGGGGCGTGCTTTCTTTTCCGTGGAACCTGATTGGTAAGTACTGGAGGCAAAGCAGGCATGCTGGATAAGGTTAGAGGGTAAAGTTGGGGGGTTCTGGACAGGCTACTCTCGTCGTCCTTCGTATTTTGGCTATCCTCTTCTAAACAGGTCAGGTTATTATCAGATTTTGGTTCAAAGTTATCATTAGGCATGGGTGCTGGATCTCCGTCCCCATGTACATGAGCTATCGCTTCAGTCTCTGAAGTAGAGATACAATTAAATGCAGCATTAGATAAAGGGCTTTTAACACGAGCCAGGGCACCAATAGATGAGCGTTTCCCAGTAACTAAGTCCAGGGACAATCTATGCTCGGCTAGTTCAATTTCTTTTTCTAGTATCCCTGTGGCTCGGGTGAAAAAAGCATCAAGGGGGCCTGAGACAACACCCTTAGAGGTTTGAATATGCACGAGGCGCTGTTTACCCGATCTTAGGGCCATAGTTGAAAATTAATAAAGGTGCCACAATATAACGCAAAATGTAGGATGCGGTGTAACGAGACGGTGAATGTAAAGGGTATTCACTTTATTAGTCCTTGGAATGGGAGCGTAAAGAGTAACGATGTCTTCCAGGTTGTGTCTGTTCTTCGAACAAGGGATCAGATGGCGAAACAGTGTTCAATTGTTCAGGTGAATGTTTAAACGGAGTAATGTTCGAATCCAGGGGCAAAGGCACAGTTCCAGGTGAAGCAGCCGTGTTCTTCAGTTTAGCAGACTCAAGACCTTTAAATTGTGCATCGCTGAACGGGACAAGCCTAGGAACACACTCTGTCTCAGAATTTCCAATTCCCTGTCTAATCCATTTGTCATACGGTAAAGGAAGCGGTACTCGTTTCGTATGGGCAGCGTGTACCCAATGCTTTCTTCCAGCCAATCGAACAGCAGTTCGTGTTGACAACAGGACCTGGAACGGTACGATATATCTTGGCTCCAAGCTTCCTGATTTCCCAAAGTTCTTTACGACCACAAAATCGCCAGGCTGTAACTTGTGTCCTGGTCCCTCTGTTGGCTTTGGCAGAGCCTCAAAAACCTGTTGATGAATGGCACTTAGTTTAGCAGTCAAGTCATCAAGGTAATCGATCAACATGGGATATTCGAGCTGGGTGAATTCCTTAGGTCTAGGGACTCCCCAAACGTTCGCAGGACGACCAAACACAATTTCATACGGGCTAAGCCCTATTCGAGAGTGAACAGTCGCCCTAGTGGATAGAAGAGCCAAAGGCAATGCATCTGGCCATTACAATCCAGTAGTTGTTTGGATCTTGGCTAACTTCAATTTCAGAGTCCCGTTATAACCCTCAACAAGACCTGCGGACTGTGGGTGATTTGCACTATGGAACTTCTGTCTAACCCACACACACGCTCTTCATAACCTTTCCCACAAACTCACTTCCATTATCCGACCATACAATCCATGGCATGCCAAACCTAGGGAAAAATTCTTTGAGAAGGACTTTGGCTGTGGACAGGGCTGTATTATCCTTCAAGGGGTAGGCTTCAATCCATCGCAAAAATGCACAAACCACAACAAGGATATACTTAAGGTTGTTACACCTTTCCATATGAATGAAGTCTAATTGGATAACCTCAAAGGGACAAGTCGGGGGAGCAAAATGACCAGCTGGAGTTGGAGTTCCCTTGCCAGGATTATGCATCAGGCACACCATGCAATTCTTAACCACCCTCTCTGCACACTTAGAAATTCCATCATTCTTCCATACCGGGGCCAACAACTTGCAAATTCCTTTCGCACTAATGTGTGCCATTCCATGTGCCATTGTAACTACTGCAAGCACATACGCATCAGGTAACATCCATCTTTGATGTTCAGACAGATCGATCCAACAACCAGTCGAATCCAATTTACCCGTACTGTCTTTCCACACATTCTTCTCACTCTTAGTAGCCTCATTCTGAATTGACTTCACACTCTCAATCGTGTCTTCACACATTCCAGCATCCGTAACCCATCTTGCAGAACTTGCAACATACACTCGACTCGTCATGTTCTTTGCCGCCTTTTTCGCAATCTCATCTGCAAATGCATTACCACGACCAACATCATCCGTGACCTTCCGATGAGCACTACACTTCACAATCGCAACTTGCTTTGGCAAAGTAAGTGATTCCAGAAGCTCATTCACCAATTGTCCATACTGTATTTTTGTCCCGTGGGACGTCAAGAATCCTCTCTCTCTCCATAATCGTCCAAAACTATGTGCAACACCAAACGCATACTGGCTATCGGTAAACACGTTCACTCTCTTTCCCTTGGCCAAAACGCACGCTCTCGTCAGCGCAATTAACTCTGCAGCTTGTGCAGAATTCTGACTTACTCTCGCAGTCTCAACAATCGTATTCAATGTCGTCACAGCATATGCGGCAGTCACATCACCATTCGACAACTTAAAGCACGAACCATCCACATACAAAGTACCATCCGGATCTGACAACGGGGTATCTTTCAAATCGATCCGACCCTTCGTTTCTTCTTCAGTTCGCAAACAACAATCATGTGGTTCTGAATCACTCGACTCTACAGTAGTCAACAACAATGTGGCTGAATTCAACACACTACATCTCTTAATCTGAATATGACTTGCCAAGAGTGTCATCTCATAGCCTGACAACCTAGAATTCGTGAGATGTTGAGTTTTTGTTCTGTTCAATAAAGTATCTACTGCATGTGGAACCATTACCACTAACATATTATTCATGACCAGACCAGCAGACTGTCGAATAGACACAGCAGCTGCCGCTGTCGCTCTAAGACAACTCGGCAATGCTCTTGCTACTGGATCTAAGGTTGAAGAAAAATACGCACACGGACGCTGTTTATCACTAAATTGTTGTTCAACACGCTCAACGCGCTACCCTCTCGTTCATGAACGTATAGTGTAAATGGTTTACTGTAGTCGGGGGTACCCAACACAGGAGCTGAACACAACGCATCGCGTAGCTCAGAAAAACTCTTCTGGCAGTCATCAGACCATGGCAGAGGATTCGAAACATCTTTGCACGTGAGAGCTAACAAAGGCTTTGCTAACAACGAAAAATTTGGGATCCATTGTCTGCAATATGATGTGATACCCAAAAAGGCACGTACTTCTCTTTGAGTGTTTGGCACAGTCATTTGAGCAATTGCTCTAATTCGTTCTGGGGTCAACCTTCTTCCCTCCTTTGACAAGAGATGACCTAAATAGGTTACCTCTTGGCGACAATATTGCAGCTTAGAAGGTGACACCTTGTGATGTAAATCGGACAAATGCTGTAGCAAAGAAATCGTAGCTGCTTTGCAAGTTGTTTTGTCATCAGCAGCCACTAAAAGATCATCTACGTACTGGATCAAAGCAGCCCCGACAAGCAATACAAAGGTATCAAGCTGGCTTTTCAGAGCCTGACTATATATCGAAGGACTTTCACAATAACCTTGAGGTGCGCACTTGAATCTGAAGCTACGACCACCCAAGGAGAAACCAAAAATGTCCCTACTCTCTTCTGCTATCGGGATGCTAAAGAAGGCATTCTTCAAGTCAATCACCGAAAACCAGGTAGCTGAAGCAGGGATCAATGTCAATAAAGCTGTGATATCGGGAACCACAGGAAACTGCGGAACCACAATCTTGTTTACTTCTCTAAGATCAATTACGAAACGATACATAGGAGGTTGGGAAGAATCGGTACGTTTCAAAATCGGCAAAACAGGACTATTAAACACGTTACCTCGTGTTTCTTCGATCACACCCTTCTGGATCAAATCGTGGATGATCGCTAAGAGTGCTCGTTCACCATCGCTCGAAATTCGATACTGCGGAATTCGCGGTAACCTCACATTCGGTCTGAGCTGAACAACATATGGGGGGATTTCCAGAAGACCCACATCATTAGGACCAGTAGCCCAAAGAGATTCGGGGAGCGAACGCAATTCTTGTGGAAGCCTATCTGTCGCCACATACATAGGAGAGATCACTTTCCTGCCCAATGTAAGTTGTACTCCCGATGGGGAACAATGCAATGTTGCATACAACCGTTTCAACAGGTCCAAACCCAGCAAGTTCTCACCACAACCAGTAGTCAAAATCAACGGTGCTTCTAACTTACATGGTCCAATTGAAAGGGACAAAGGACTAGAGACTGGATTACGAACCGGGGCGCCAGAGAATCCTACTGAGACATTAGTTAAGCCAGACAAGGGTGCGCCAGGGAGTTTAGAATGTATGATTGAACTTTTTGCCGCACCAGTATCCAACAGAAAAGGCTCAACCACACTTGATAAAGCTACTGAAACGTAAGGCCCACTCTGATCAACTGGAACTGACACTACTCCCTCTCTTTGTCCATGGCTATCCTAGCAATCATTATACGCAGTACTCTCGCCCTCGACATAGTAATCATCTACATGGTACTGCGGAGATCTATCAGATTGCACCTTCGATTGGTCAAAACAATTAAGAGAACTTTGTGACGGAAGAGAACGCTCATTCTGAGAAGGCGTGACACCACGTCCTCTACCTCTAGAGACTTGTTGAAAACCACGACCTCTCTGAACTGGCACACCATTCATACGCTGTCGCAAAGCAGGGCACTCGTTCTTATAATGACCCTCTTCCTTGCAGTATGCACATTGATTCAATCCTAACAATGGCCTAGAAACGAGGTACTCCGGTCTCAGTTGTACTCTCGGAAACGGTGTCTGTTGCTGAAACTGCGTACGTTGCTGCGAATCGTTCTGATTCGAGCGAGGCGGATACGCCTGCTGCAACAACACCTTAGTCTTCAGGTCCTTCGTTTTCCTCTCTACACGTTCTTTTTCTTCCTTATCTCTGTTCTCGTAATATTGGGCTGTGGCTAGAATCTGAGACGGCCCAAGCACTTTCTGAGTCTTTCAATTTGTTGCACAAGTCAGGCAGCAAGTTAAACACGAACTTATCAACAAATAGTCTCTGGCCTCCCTCTGAACTCATATCTTGACCGCTGTGGTCCACAAAAGTCTCCTCAAATCGCGTGAAAAAGTCGGACACACTTTCATCCTTCTTCTGCTTACAGGCCGACAATTTATCCCAGTTTACTCTCAACGCTGGCATCAGCGTCTTCATTAGATTAACTATCCTATTTGGTAACTCTGCTACTAGGGGTTTAGGTTTTGCACCTCCTACTTGGAGAGCATCCGCCGCTAAAATAGCAGTCCAGGTACCACCTAACTCGTTCGGATGATCCTCATGGCGGATTTTTGCCCATACCGGTTGTGGCACTACATTGCCAAACAACATCTCAATATCTGCAATGTTCATAATACAGGTGTCCACTGTCTGGGACAATTCCTTATAGTAACCAGCGGGATTCTTACGTGGGTCTGGCAAAGTCTGTTTTAATGCTAATACTTCACACCTTTTCCATGGGACATGTATACAAACTCTCTGAAAATGTGCCGGAGCGGCCGCAATACCTCTCCCTGCATCAGCCTGTACTGCATCACACCATACTGGCGGAACTTCTCTCATAGGATACTGTCCTAACGTCTTCTTTGCCGAGGAATCATTTGCAAACAAAACTCTAGACGGTAATACAGACCTATAGGCAAGAAGCCGTTCTAACGCATGTCTAGCATCAGAGCCCACAATCATACCTTTCGCAAATTGACTCTGGAGTTTGAGCATTTCAGCAGGGGCTGAGTCTAATTCGTCGTTGTCCCATTCGTCTCGCAACAACTTACACATCTCCTCAAACACATATCTCTGAGTCGATTCATTCCACTGAGAAAATGTATCGTAAACTATACGACAACTATACCTATCGGGTTTCAAAATCCACCTATGAGCCATCGAATCCAATAATGCTCGTTCCCCAGACTCAGGGAGCTGGCTACATCTCTGCATGGAGTCAGAAACGACGGGCGCAATTAGCGACCCAAAAAGAGGAGACGCCGACGAGCGGAAGGTGAAGTAGACATAAGAGCTGGAGAAACAGCATTCAGCGAAAGCGAAGGAGCAAAAGGGGTAACAGAAACAGGAGTGACAGGCGTAGTAAGGTGAGGTGTAGCAGTTAAAGACGAAAAAGGCAACCCAGGAAGAGGGGGTGCCGGAGGAACATAACCTTGCTGAGGAACAGGTGGTGGGGGAGGAACTACCACGGGCTGACCAGCAGCCGGTTGTACAGCAGGGGGAACCAAAAGGGCTGTAGCGCTGTGTACATAAGGAGGTGGTGACTTCAATAAATAAGACATCAGAGGATCCTTTTTAGGGGTCCTCTTTCGGCTTATCGGGACATGATGGCAAAACAGGGTAGCACTTATCAATTGCCATGCTATGTTGTCTAGTGAAAATCTCGGTCGCTTTCTCTTCTTCATCTGCCTTAAACTGCCTAGCAGCTTGCATAATCGAGACACCTTTTTCTCGTTTATCCTTTTTAGCTTGTTTGATTTCTTTCTGCTTGGCTTCTTTGCGCCATAGACGAAAGGAGTCAAACATCGCCGGCCGGGCTTTCTTCTTAAATAACTTCGCCTCCAAATTCTCCAAAATTGCAGTTTCAAAACTACCATGTAGTGGCCATCTGAGAACACCATCTTTCCTCGTATAGCGGACCCATACCTCGTTATACGTGATAGGGCCCACACCATGCTTCGAATAGAGCTCATAGGTCAGAGTTCCAACTGGAGGTATCAGACAAGAGTCCTCCAATCGGGAATCCTTGTTGCAACATCCAAGACAAGACAAGAAACCAAGACTACGGTTAGGCATTTTCGCTCACTAACCGAGTTTCAAACGTCAAGGGGCTATCTCTATCGATGCACTCGTAAATATACGAGACCCTCGGTTTTTGGGAACTGCAGCTACCAAATAATCCTAAGGACCAAACTAAACCAAATGCAATGGAACCATGCAAACCAAAACTAAGGACCAAAGAACTCGAGTTAAAACTAAGGACTGGGAGCGACCCACTTATACTTAACTGAAAGATCAATGACGTCACCAGGAAGACCCGTCTATCGTCTCGCCGTACTAAGGACTACGCCAGGCTCCAAAACAGGTTGACAGTCAGGGCGCCAGTCCTTTGCAGCCGTCTGGAAGCGGGAACCTTCGCGGAAAAAGACCTTCGGACCACTTATGCGACATACATGGATCGATGAAGTGGGGTGCACCTCCCTCGGAAATTTCAGACGAAGCTCCTCACAATCTTCAGGCTAGGACCGGAACCGCTCGATGTCGCACCACGCTAGGGCGCCAACTGAAGGACTGGGCAATTTCTAAGACCCAGCGGTGCCAGGGGACAACACCTGAAACCTTCGGGGTTCACCCGTTTTGACGTACTTAACAAACAGAGACACGGGGCTCTTCCTCTGGCGTCAAAAGATCGTCTTTAATGACTGCAGTCAGGAACAGAAGTCACAGAAGTATCATACAAGATAGATTCTAAGGAGACTGCTCGATTTGTACAAAGCAGGTCGCTCCTTAAATACTGAATATTCTGCTTCGGGCAAACATTCCTGCAAGTTTACAATTATTCCCGTTTCTGTATTCCAAACAATAGGATCACACAATATCACATTCCCATCTCCAGGTGTCTGGCCTTCAATCACATGTTTCTGACATCCCTCTATTGAAAGGCCGGACCGCCCCATAATAAAATTGGTCACCTCCTCATCATAAAAGGCTAAAGGGAAATGCAAGAACAGATGCAGAGAATAGAAGAGTCAGATAAGACATATTCGTAGGCTAATAAAAGAAGCGTGGTCTATTGTGTCAGGGTCAGTAGCTTTGCTTAGGCAGGACAGGACAGAAAACCAGTACGGCAGGGTCCGCCTCAGGTGACAGGGTCAGCTTTCGCCAAGTCATGCAGAAGTCGGCAGAACGCGCACTAGGGACTACGTGCCCTCGAGGTTACCTAATCAGGGTCATTGTTCGGACATCGCTCATTCACTGACTATGTGAGGGCAATGATACACAATGGACGCCGTGCACGAAATGGAACCCGTAGGTTCGAACACAAGAATCAGCAACACATGATGAATCCTTCAGTGCAGCGTTGCGAAAACGCTTGCTTTACATTAGACTCATTATTTGCAATTTGCTAATACCAGGATCGTCACGGTACCATTAGCTCAGAAACATGGGTTCAGTTTTCACGGAACCTCACATCCATGCCCTAAATGATGTCTAAATTCAAAAGACCACACAGAAAACACTTGATAAATAAAGCTGTGGCTACCTGCTCTGATCCCAGTGGATGAAAAAGCAGGCCTGTTGGCAGACAAGGCCAGGCAAGCTTTCAGGCCTAGGCTTCAAAATGGCCACCAGCCACATGGCCAGGCCCAACAACATCACAAAGGCCACCCCAAAAAACACACTTCCCCAACTCAATCCAATGCCATCCATGCCCTAAATGATGTCTAAATTCAACAGATCACTCAGAAAACACTTGATTAATAAAGCTGTGGCTACCTGCTCTGATCCTAGTGGATGAAAAAGCAGGCCTGTTGGCAGACAAGGCCAGGCAAGCTTGCAGGCCTAGGCTTCAAAATGGCCACCAGCCACATGGCCAGGCCCAACAACATCACAAAAGCCACCCCCAAAAAGCACACTTCCCCAACTCAATCCAATGCCATCCATGCCCTAAATGTGCTTGAAAATGAAATACATTCAAAAAACAACAAAAGGAACAGTTGCTTCATCATGCACACACACACCCATGAGGCCATGCCCATGGCTAGCTCGGGCCTACTACTACTACCCACAAAATAAAAAAAAATAAAAAAAGGAATGATGATAATTAATTATCAAAAATAAATTGTAGTTACAACAACTGCAATGCCCACAATCAAACAAACACAACAACCACTTACTTGTAAAATATCCTATTCCAAAAATCCTCAAATCCAATTGCAATGATGCAGCAGACAAAAAGAGTGATCTTTCCAGCTCCAAATCCAAAGGCAGTATGAGCAGGAGATGGACAAAGCACTGGGAGGAGCCTGCTGGACAGGAACAGGAATTTGGAGATTCTGTGTCACTTCCTCCCTCTCTCCACCTTTTAAAAAAATGACTTCTTGCATAAAAAAGGAAAGCCAAATGTCAATGTCAGGAGTTGTTTTCATCCAAAATCAGCATATGCAGAAGGTTTCATGCTGCTAGAGCCGATATTCCTCTCCAAATTGAAAATTTTACGTTGTTGAGTTCTCGAGCTTCACATTACTTCCGCCGGCGTGTCGAAAACAACATGATCGCGTTCTCTTCTTTGTCCCTGTCGCGTTGGATATGACGTGTTCAGGGTCTCTTTCTCCTGTTCGCGTTCGATTAGACGTGCCCGCGTCCTCATCCTCTGGCTCGCGATGTAGAATGACGTGTTCGAGATCTCAATCATCTCATACTCGCGCGGTGCATGATTGCGAGAAGAAAGACGTGATCGCGCGACAAATGACGTGATTGCGCGACAAATGACGTTAATGCGGCCTCGAACTGTCGCGAGACAGCGCAAAATGGCTACCAAAATCCAACATCTCGTGGAGAACGCGACCGGGTCGGGAAAACTTGTCGGCGAACACGGGGATTCATGTAAGGCGGTCGCGCGAACGCGAAAATGTATTTTTTTACAGCGCGAGCAAGAAACAAATTATCGCTAAGCTGCGGAATGCGGAAATTTTGACATGTTCGCGCTTTCCGCGGAACGCGAAAATGCCAAAATATCGCAATTTCCGCGAACGGAACGGAATTTTGGCCCAGGCCTAATCTACAGGTGGATCCCCACCGAAACAAGAAGAACGGTCACCCAGGCCCTCGTCAGCAGCAGGTTGGACTATGGAAATGCCGTCTACGCAGGAGCCTCGGCCAAACTCCTGAAATGACTTCAACGCATTCAAAATACCTCCGCACGCCTGATCCTCAAGATCCCTCGCTGCAGCCACATCACACCCCACCTGAGAGACCTGCACTGGCTCTCTGTCAACAAGTGGATCACCTTCAAGTTCCTCACCCACATACACAAGTCACTCCACAACACCGGACCAGCATATCTCAATAGCCGACTCAGCTACACCACCAACCGCCAGCACCGCTCCGCTGACCTCACCCTCGCCACCGGCCCCCGCATCCGAAGAGCAACCTCCGGCGGCAGATCGTTCTCCCACCTCACCACCAAGACCTGGAACAACCTCCCCATCCCCCTATGGCAGACCCAGGACCTAACAACCTTCAGAAGACTCCTCAAGACCTGGCTATTCGAGCAGTAGCAGCATCCTCCCCAGCGCTTTGAGACCCTCACTGGTGAGTAGTGCACTTTACAAATGATCTGATTGATTGATTGAGTACCTGTATGGGTGCATGGCTCTCTGTGTGGGTGGTCGAGGGGGTGTCTGACTCACAATCCTGCATTGAGGGACTTACTGGAGGTAATAGGAGGGGTAGTTGCCCCCAAGGATGTCAACTAGCCCTCCTGTTACCTCCAGTAAGCCCCACACAGCTGAATTGCTGAGAGGTGGTCAGAGGCCATGCCCCCTTTCTCCACAACTCTGCAAATGTGCCTCCTGGTGCACTGCTGCTTGGGGGATGAAGTCCACTTTAGACCTGATGCCCTCATGATGCAAGGGGACCTCATCCCCCACCACGTGGCCTCTGCATTACAATAAATAACCCCTGGGAGGTGGCTGTCTCCAGGGCTGTGTGGGGGGCTGGAGCACACCATACATTCTATTTTTGAAATCACGCCAGGGAGTTGGCTATCTCTGGTGCTGCAGTGGGACCACGTTGCCCCACCGCATTAAAATAGATTAGCCCTGAGGAGGTAGCAGTCCCCAGGGCTGTGTGGGGGGCTGGAGGTGGTGGTATCTGGCAGAACCAGGAAGTGTTGGCAGCCATCTTGGAACTCAGCTTGAGCCGAGTCCCATAAAAAGAAAATGTTTAAAAAGAAAAGGGGGCAGGGTAAAAATATCCGGACCCCCTAGGCCTCCAGGGGGTGTCCAACAGTGACCACACAGGACCAGAAAAATCATTATTTTAAAGATTTTTGTTGGGATCTGCAGATCCCGGGAAACATATAAAAAAAATTGAAGCACAGGCTACTGTGCTTCATTAGTAATCAGTGCCTGTGTGGGCCAGGTCCCAGGAGCATTTTAATAATAAGGGGGTTGGCACAAGGGCTCCCCCTTCTGGGGCTTTATTAATGACCCGGGGACCACTACCTCCCTGGGGCTTCTTTACAAATGAACCTGGGGGAGCCCATACAGCCACCCCCAGTGCCACAGGGACCATCACCTCTCCAGGGCTTATTTATTTGTAAAAGGGAGGCTTCTTGGATCCCCACGGCACCATGGACTTTCACCTCCCCGGGGATTTATTTTATATCAATGCGGGGTGGCAGTGCAGATGCCCCTGCAGTTCCTGGGGCAGCCAAATCCCCAGTGCTGTATTTTGAATGAAAGGGGGGCCACATGGAACCCCCAGCTCCATGGAGCCCAACACCTCCCCAGGGCAAAATCTAAGAAAGGAGGGGGCTGTGTGATGTCACTGACCTTGTCATGAGTGATGTAATATGTGAGGTCATAAGCAGTGTATTGTGTGGGTGTAAGTAATAGTTAGCTCAGATAACTATAACTGCTGAATTTCACTGGTTTTGTGCAAGTGAAATCTGAGCCTAACTATAACATACCTGTAACCTTTGTTTTTTTTTCAGTGAATTTCTAAGGTATTTTTATTTCTATTTCCTAACTATAACGACCCTTTAACCTTTGATTTTTAAGTGAAGATACAAATGTGTAGCGCGTTTTTGTAATATTGAATGTGGTTGCCGGACTGCACAGAGTGAGCACCCGAAAGGGTGACAGGATCCACTTCCTGTCTTGTTAATGAATGCAGCTGAATAATCTTGCCTCTGCCAATGTCCAGGTGTAAGGATGTTCATGCACACTTTCGGAGAGCGTACCAGAGGCCCACAGAGATTGAGGCATCAGTCGAACAAGAGTGCAGAAGGTGAGCAGGATGCGGTGGCAAGGGGAGGGAGGACTTAGCGGTTCAGGTCCTGGAGGAGACATGGGGAGTTACTTCAATCTGTCCTTGGGCCCTGTATGCTGTCCCTGCACAAAGCTGAACAAGGGAGATTTCAGAATGGAGCGGGCATAATCTTGTGGTGTATGTAGCCAATAGTGGAAAACACACCAGAAAGTAATTTGGTTCCACGATACAGGCTCCAATTAAGTGCAGCATAAGGATCTAAAACATGGGACACCGAATGTTAGACCGGGCTTTTTCTGCAGATTCACCCCCAGGCTTTTTACTGTTTGGCCACCTGTATTTGACCCTGTTTATGTTGGTTTTAGAACTCTGGGCACTTTACCACTGCTAATCAATGCTAAAGTACAAATGCTCTCCATGTAAATTATGGAAATGGATTAGTGTTTCCATGTTTGGCTTATTTGATTGACTAAATCCCTAGTTTATGTACTGTGTGTAACCAGGGCCTATACATCAAATGCTGTTAGTGGGCCTGCAGCACTGATTGTGCCACCCAAACAAGCAGATTTTTAAAGGGTTCTCAGACCTGCCACTGCTGTGTCTGTGCGAGTTGTAACTGACATGTTGACTTGGCTAGTGCACCCACTTGCCAGGCCCTAAACGTCCCTCTTCTTAAATGTAGGACACCCCTAAGGTAGGCTCAAGGTTCCCCCATGGGCAGGGTGCAGTGTATGTGAAAGGTAGGACATGTACTGGTGTGTGTGACATGTCCTGATAGTGAAATACAGTGTATTTAGTTTTTCACCATTGAAAGGCTATCAGTCCCATAGGATTGAATAGGATATACTTTGTAACATCTTAGAAGAAAACCTTCCATTGGGACAAGATAGAGAAGGGGAGTTTAGTGTGCCTGAACTCTGAATGTAAAAATCCATTATTTAGTAAAGGTGATTTTTATGTTGTGTGAAGTTTCTTCATTAGCCATCCTGTGTGCCACTGCTGGGTTGAGGATTGACTGTCTGGCTTTGGAGTTACAGGGGCTGGGGATGTGCATTCACTGTAGACAGCTACTGCGGGGGTCCAGCTGTGTCCTGCCTTTCCTGCATGAGTCAGGGCTGGCCTGAATAGACCTGGGCCACATTCAGAGTAGTGGGAGGAGTTTCTCTAGCACCTGAACAGGCTTAGCCTGCGTGTAGAGTGGTGGGGGAGATTTCCCTTGCACCTGAATAGGCCCTGTCTCCCGTGCACAATGCTGTCTCCACCTCCTGCCAGGAAGCTGGGCCAGAGAGGGCAGAACTGGTTTGGACTGAGCTGAGAGACGTTTGCCCCAAGAGAACAAATAAACATGTGGTATAAATATTGTGACCCAGACCCAGAATTTAAGATTACTTCTGAACTAAGGAACCTGCCAGGAAGAAGAGCTGGAAAAGCTGTCAGACATAGGCCTCTGTGGTGAACTGCACTCTGTTCTTGGAGTTTGCAGAGTTTTCTACATTCCGTGCTCCATGGAGTTCACGGAGTGCTGAAAACTCAGATCCTCATAGTGCAGCAGAATATTTTCCCTGCTCACGCTTGCGAACGGAAAGTTTGTGAATGTGAGCTGCCGCCAACGGCAGTTCGCACTGTACTCTGCCAATGGTGGAACTCTGCTGAGTTTTTTTGTCACTTCGTGGAGTTCCACACAGTGAAACTATGCCCAGGCCTGGTTAGGAGGAGCTGCCACTTTGCTGCATGCTTTGCTGTGTTGGCCTGCTGCTTGCTGTCTCTGTCTTGGGCAGGGAGGACTCGATTGTATTTTCATCGTCTTGCTGTTGGAGTTTTCTCAAAGGGCTTGAAGTAGAGCTTGCTTTCTGTTGGAAGTCTCAAGGACATAAATGACTTCCGGGAACTTGCTTGTTACAAGGAATTTGCCTAGAAGAGATGGAAGAACTGATGGGGGAAGTACTGTCCCTTTGCTGTGTTGTTGCTTTGCTGGGTTGGCCTGCAGTAGCTGCTTCAGCCTAAGGGTAGTGAAAGGACTGGACTGAACTTTCTTCACTTGTTGCTGAGTATCTCCAAGGGCTTGAAATAGAGCTTGCCTGCTGTTCAGGAAGTCTCAGGGCAAGCAAAGACTTCCCTTACCTCTGGACACCACCTCTGGAACCATGCGTTTCAGTTGCCAGAGAGGGGGGAAGCAGGCAACACCATCACTGACACCACTGCTGGCTCTGTGTCCTGAAGGCACCGCAGAAGCCACCGCCGCATTTTGCACCACAACCCTGGTCTCACCGACGACGAAGAACGGTGCCGTCGCCAAGCCACTGCTTGCACCGCCACCTGTCGGCACCACACTCCGCACCACTTTGCTTCACTCCGTTGTCCTGGTCTCACCGATGACATCACTGCACATTGACCTCGACACCTATGAGTGCACCCTGGTTTGGGAACACCGCTCGTAAGTCACACAGCGCACTGACTGATGCCAGATCCCCTCGGCCAGCACTGTCGCTTGCACTGTGAACTGTCAGCAGCACCATAAGAACTGCCTCACTCTGCACCACAGCCCTGGTCTCACCGATGCCACTGTACCACCGTCCCTGAGCTGTTGCCTGCAGCGTAACTTGAGGACACCACACAGCTAAATTCACACCGCAACAGTGACGGTTGCCAAGACCGGCCCGCACCAATACGGTCAGCCAGAACTGTTGGATACTGCTATTTTCAGCACCGCGGTAGCTTCGGAGGGAGCTACCAGATTCAAGGAACTGCATTTTAGAGTTATTCTTGTAAACTGCATATTTTTAATTAGTGTATGTTGGTCTTTTATCGTTTTGCTCTTGTTTGCACAGATAAATATTGGTTATTTTTCTAAAACTGGTGTGGTGTCTTTTGTAGTGTTTTCACTGTATTACTGTTGGTTATGTGCAAATGCTTTACATACTGTCTGATAAGCCTAACTGCCCACTGCCAAGCTACCAAGGAGGTGAGCAGAGGATATTTCATTAGTGTATCCCCCTTATCCTGACTGGAAGTAATGGCCCCTTTTTGGACAAAGGTGCAAATCATTGCCAAATAGAGACCACAATTTCTAACATTGAGGAAATACCCCTGTTCTGAAAGAGACTAACAAATCAATGGAATAGTTGTAATGCATGGAAATTGGCTACATAGAACTCAAGACATCACATTTTTGCCACACATAAAAAGCATAGCAAAAAGGAGCGAAAACCTCAAATTAGATAAAACAAGAAGGAAAGGAGGGATCTAATATCTAACAGGGGAAACCCTTAAGCTTACCATTAGACACTGCAAATTGAGAATCCTGAATCTGTGGTAAACAAAAGCATGGAGCAAAATGCAGGGAGGTGTGGCAAACATGAATTAAAAGCCAAAGCTCTCTTCTGCAGTCAAACAGAGCATACTTTGCACATGGAGAGTAGGAATCAAATTGCAGTAAAATTGTAAAAGACTTGGGACCAAATAGAATCACAGAGATCAAAAAATGGTGGAATAAAGCAAAATTGAAAAGCAATATTGATTGCGATCAAATCCTGAGAGTGTTGCACATTTTCATACTCTCAACCCTGAATGGTCTAGACTCAGATCTTGTGAAATACTGGCAAATGGACACTACATAATGCTCTGTAAAATGTATGAGAATACTAATAGTGCATGCAGAAAGGAAGTTAGCAAAAGCAATGGAACACATCAAGGAGCTGGAGGAACTGCTGTGAAGCCATAAAATATAGAAAGGAGTTGAAGAATGCTTTCTCTGCAATGGAGAAAAAGCGCAAGATGGCCAGCCAAAGAGACATGCACACTTTAAACTTAAAGTGCCATGCCCATTACTGCTTTCTGCTGCCACCTGACTGACAGCAGCAGAAATCAGAAATCCCTGTCCCCATCCTGATGCCCAACTCAGGACAGGGCTTTGAAAAATAACATGGTTATAAAATAAACTTTATTACCATTTTATTTTTCCATCTTTGAGGACAATTTAGTTAGTGGGGCGACGCTTTTTCGCCTCAATAGAGGATCCACCCCTACAAAGAGAATGTATGAGACTCCCAACTCTGTGAGTCGTTGGGGATCCCAACCAATGTATAAATTACAAGCATGTGCAAACCCAAGTCTAAGTTTTGCCCAAAACTTCATCCCAGCTACAAAATAAATGTTTTTCAAGAAATAGCA
This sequence comes from Triturus cristatus, assembly GCF_964204655.1. Classification (NCBI taxonomy): domain Eukaryota; kingdom Metazoa; phylum Chordata; class Amphibia; order Caudata; family Salamandridae; genus Triturus; species Triturus cristatus. Next base: position 401,505,481 of record NC_140581.1, read on the forward strand.
ACTGAGGGATTGCATAGAATAAACAAAAATGATTACAAGAAAGAAAATAGGACACCACCATTTTCTTTCTGCCAAGAGTTCATAAAAAAATAAAAATAACCCATCTGGGAGAACAACTGTCAGCTCTATTGGAGCCCCCTCCCCCTGAAAACACTTCGAGATTCATTGATCTCTTCCTTTTCCTTATGTAATCACATTGCCATTCTACCTGAGGGATTCACAAGATTTTCTGAACAGAATAGATGGTATACTTTGGAATTCTGATTATTGGATGACCACGGTTGATGTAGTATCTTTATATACCTCTACACAACAAACAGATGGTATGTAAGCTTGTGAATATTTCTTGAAGACAAGATGCCCTTGGGCATTCGTGCACTATGCAAATGCCCAAATAAAATAAAATCACTCTTAGAATACTACAAAACGATCATAATGATGGGTTTCTGCCTGGAGCGCAATGTGTTCTTATTCAATAATGAGTACTTTCTCCAGAAACAAGGAACAACCTTGGGGACGTCCTTTGTACCAACCTATGCAAATCTCACCATGGGATGGTGGGAGGCAGAAACTTTGTGGAAAGAGGAAAACATGGCCAGAGCAGATCAGGACATGTGGGTCTGCTATATTGATGACTTGTTTCTGTTATGGGAAATTGAAAGTGAGGACTTTGAAACAACCCACAGATACTTAAATTCACCTACAAGATCAGTAATGTGGAAATCAATTGTCTTGTACTGAGTATGTAAAGGATAACAGATTATGTACCAAGATCCACAGGAAGGCCACCAGTAGCAGCAGCATTCTCCATGCCAATAGTGGGCACCCAGTGCTCAAAAATGGAGTGCCCATAAGAGGAATTTCTCTGAGCAAAAAGGAACTGTTCAGAAATAGGAGAGTTTGAAACACAAGCAGGAGAAATGTACCACCATTTTTTAAAAAGGGGATACCCAAGAACATTACTGGATGATGCAATGACAAGAGTCGAGAAAATGACAAGAGAAGAACTACTGGTGGTGTAAACCAAGAATAGAACAAAAAGAAATGGAGGAGAACCCATAAGATGTATAACCAAGGACAACTCATTTCATGAGGAAGTTAGGGAACTTTTGAAAAATAGCTGGCAGATCTTGAGAATGAATGAGATTCTAAGGGAGGTCACATCCAAATATCATGTATCAATAAACTACCTCCTTAGGAGACAGAGTGACAAGTTGGTATATGCAACCTGAAGTCCAAACGGGAGGAAGAGCCATACGGAACTGGCTTATGACCAAAAGAAAGGGATTCTGGAAATGCCAAAAGTGCAAACCCTGCTAGTAGGCTTGTAATAAGACACAGTTTATAATGCAGAATGGCTTGCTCAACTCTATCAGAGAGTGGATAATATGTGAGACTCTATTTGTGATTTATGTTCTAGAGTGCTCTTGCGGACAAAAAAATTTGGGAGCATGGTAAATACATGAAGCTGTGCATTCTTCAGCATATAATAGCCATAAACAACATGGTTTTCTCACAGTCTATGGCTAAGCACTTATGGGAGTTAAATGATGGAGATATAAGGAGCTTGCAGATTTATGGCATACAGTTTGTCCGAAAGAAACCCCGTGGGGGGATCAAGAACAAGATCTGCGAAGAATGGAATCAAGATGAATTGTACTCATTGGGACCGAGCAGCAATGGGACTTAAATCTGCATGCTGAACTGCACGTACATCTTTGATTTCCAAATGAATTCTTTGACCAGATAAAACCCCGCACAAATACTGACTGCTAGATCTCAGGACATGATCCTGTGAGAACAGAGATAGAATATGGATAGAATGGAGCAATCTTAGGTTATAGATGAAGAGCTGAAGATGTAGTCCCAAAATAACTGATGTTGTTACATTGTGAAGGAGTGGTACTGTACATCGAAATAATTGAATGGGTAGAATTTGAGCAGTCACATTCATATCCCTAATGGAAAAGGATCGAGAAGTGTTTGCTTTGTTCGCCTGAAGTTGGCAGGGTATGCCCAGACATGGGTCCCTTGCCCACTTTGCCACTGGATTCAAGTTAGCCTGGCAGAAGAGGGCTGTTAGCCCGAAACCGGTCCCAGGATGCTTGTTTCCGTTCCAGGGAAGACATTGCTTGGCAGTTCGGGCTGGACTGTTCCCATGAGGCACAGGGTCAAGACTGATTTGCATACAGCTGCGTCTAAACTGGGGTGGCAAAGTGAGCTAAAGAATGATGATGGATTCAACTCAGATCTGTGACTAGAGGTGAGTGTTTGAAAAGTTTCAGCACTCCGTCCATCATCTCCTTGTGTTTGCTTTGTTCACCCTAAGTTGGCAGGGTATGCCCAACCGTGGGTCCCTTGCTCACTTTGCCACTGGATTCAAGCTAGCCTGGCTGAAGAAGGCTGTCAGCCCAAAACCGGTCCCAGGATGCTTGTTTCCGGTCCAGGGAAGACATGGCTTGGCAGTTCGGGCTGGACTGTTCCCATGAGGGACAGGATCAAGACTGATTTGCATAGAGCTGTGTCTTAACTGGGGTGGCAAAGTGAGCTAAAGAATGATGATTGATTCAACCCAGATCTGTGACTGGGGCTGAGTGTTTGAAAAGTTTCAGCACTCCGTCCATCAGCTCCTTGTGTTTGCAAAGTTACATGTGTATCAGGGAAATTGCAAATTGAAATTTTACATATGAGTATCCTGGTGAAAAAAGGTCCATCTCTCAGATTTAAATACGTAGGTATCCTGGACTTAGGAACTTCTAGCCTTTCTGCTGGATTGTACCTATTTATTGACCCAAACATTTCACCCAAACCTTTTGTTTTTTTGGCATTGTTTTTTATCTTGCGTGTTTTGAACAATTAGTTATCTTGCCAGTTTTACACACAATTTGATGGTGGTGTATTGATTAATAAAGCCAGGACATAACACCCTTAACTTAAGTAATGTTGTCATTAAGCACTTTATGATAATCTGTATGATCTGTACAAGAAGTCAAGGGGGGTATGTGTTTGAACAGAGTTGGGAATAACCACAAGAAAATGAGGAGTCTTGCATACTAGATTGCACCCTCCTTACCACCTGACATAAAGCACTTTATGATAACTTGCAAGATTTGCACACAAAACAATCAAGGATAAAAAAAATCGAAGGTGGTATGTACCCAAACACAGTTTGTAGCTACAATAAAATTGGGAGCCTGACAGACTAGGTTGTTCCCTTCTCAGCACCTCCATTATAGGAACTGTTGTCATAAGGCAATTTATGATATAATGGGAACAGGTCTCTGTCTAGCAAAACATATTGTGGGAGACTCTATAGGAGAGATTGTTTCTTTCATCATCTTTACCCCCATGTTAGTAAATGGATAAAGTGTTTGTTCTCTATAGAAAATATTCAAAGTATGATAATATTTTCTGCAGTACAAATCCTCTTTCACAATGTACATTAGTGTTTCTGATTCTAAGATGCTATGGCTCCGTATAACAGGATGGGAATGTAATCATTATGCTATATAGCAGATTTATGGTACTTTTATAGTCATTAGAATTTATTCTGCTAAACGAAATATTGCAAACATGTTAGACTGAGACTGGAAATGCAAAATCCGCAGCCCACTTTTCCAACTGATTTTTAAGTGCATGTGTAAAAATAGTGGTGGGCCTTTAAAAGGACAATTTGTGCACACAAAACTCTATGTCACCCTGGAAGGCTATGGCCAAAACACGTTGGTCAGACATTGTCCTGATTTTAATGGGATGGAATAAATAAATTATGCTGGAGTACTGGAACTATGCCGATTGTCTCTTTGAAGTCACGTTTCAAAGGAGGAGAGCTAGGGGTCTGGGAGTGTGTCTTTGAAAAAAAAAAAGCAGAGAACTCTGGGTATGTCCCAACATTAGGTGGAGAGCATCTCCTGTACAGAGCACCCTTTAACACCAGGGACACTCTGAATCTGTTCACCACAAATGTCTGTTTTTCTAGCACAGTTTTTGAGCATAGTATCAGCACAATGCCATCCACGCTGAGCTAGACAAGAGACAAAGGGCCTGATTATGAGTTTGGTGGTCTGATGGACTGCCAGACTGCCAAACCCACGGTGGTGGTGCGGCAACTGCCACAATGGTGGTCTGACCGCCGTATTATCACGTTGCCAGTCGGATCGCCATAGGAGCGCTGCTACTGCCATGGATCCACAAACCCTGGTGGTCTTGCAGCTGTCTGAGGCCACAATATATTGGTGGTAGAGCTGCTGCACTGCCAAGCATTTTATGAGTTTCCTCCCTTCCCTCCTTTTGATGGCAGTGAACCCACCATGAAAAAGGTGGTGGTGAGAAAACTAAGGCGGCCCTACTGGTGCCTCGTTGTATGGGAGAACATGCAGGGGGGCATAGGTGTTCCTCCTTGTCTTTCTGCAACTCCAATTCCTGCACGGCATGGACTTTACAGTCAATGCCGTGCTGGAACATGCTGTGGAAGTGCCATGGCGCTGTCTTTCTAAGGATCACCTATAAGCCTTTGAAAGCCAGTGCCTTGGGCCAGCTACAGCAGGACCACCCACCCAGAAAACAACTTATAATCCGGCAGGCAATCTGCAGTGCAGTGCAGCGGCATACCGCCCCACTCCCACACTGCCAAACTCATTATCAGGCCAAAAGTCTTTTGCCATTTCCACAAAAAAGTCTTATGCATAGGATTAGCACAGTGCCATCTACGTCGAGCTGTAAAATGGCTTTTACTACACCAGGCACCATATTACAACTTTGGATTGGTAAAATACCATCCAAGCCAACCAGGAATGAATAAAGCTAACCCCTGACACATGTTTGTATTTTATTATTTATTTAATAATTATTATTTTACATATTTTTTTTATTATCTTCTGTAAGTTAACTGTGTTTTATTTAAAGTTTTTTGTAGTTAATTTTATATTTATATTTATTAAATTTAAAAGGGAAATAAATATTTGTAATGTATTCATTATTTTATTTTATGTTTTTATGTTTGTAAGCTTTGTGGGTGTTTCATGTGTAATGTTAATTTTAATATAATTATAAATATTTTATTATCCAATGTTAATATACATCATTTCAAAAATAGATTTACCTTTTGAAAAAAAAATGGTTTTTATCTTTTCAAATGTCTACTTTCAAACAGAAACGTTGTTATTTGTGTGCACCTACTCACTTATATGTTTTAACCTGTTTTTGCTGTACTGGAGTTATACATAGTAGTTGCTACACCCCCCAAATCCCTCTATTGCCTTTCCCCCGTGTTTGTTTGCCTGGAGTTAGAAGAGTAAACCTGCTATCTCCAATGTAAATACTTTCCCCAATGTTTGATGGTCTGGATTGAGTGTGGTAGCTCTCACTCTCCCCCCCCCCCCCCATGTATGCACTTTCACCGGTGTTTCTCAGACTTGAGTTAGAACAGTAAATCTGATTCCCTCCCTAACCCCTGTGCGCACTTAACCCAACGTCTGATAGATTAGAGTTAGATTAGTAAATCTTACCCCCACTTCAATGTAGGCACTTTGGTGAGTGTTGATTTGACTGAGGTTAGAGTAGTAAGTTTCATACTATCAATGAATTATATTATACATTAAACATATTGTCATTTGGCATTATTAATTATATAAAAATGAAAAACAAATGATATATTTAATAAATCATTACAAATACATTTTCCAAAGTTATACAACATCATTTATCGGAAATGAACCCACATCAGAATTCTTTTTTTAAAACAAATAATTTAAGAAAGGAGAAATGTGTAATAATAACAAAAACATATTTTTTATATACTTACCATATAAATAGTATTAAAAAAATACAAAAAATGCAAACCAAAACATTAACAAATGTCACCTCTTTAAATACAATTAGAAAAACATCAGAAAAAATGCTTACATGTTGTGGGCAACACATTTGCAATTCTAAATCTATTCTAAAGTATTAAGAAAAATACATATATTAAGGGTCAAATTAACTATTTTAATTCCAGTCTGAGAAAAGTTGTATACAGTGCATGCACTTAGTAGGTCATATATTATTTTAGGATTTGCCTTACATATATTGGGGAAGGTGCATAAACTGAGGAGTGAAACATACTACTCTAACCTCAGTCAAGTAAACACTCATTAAAGTGCTTACGCACTTTGTGGATTCTTTATATGTACACTATTATAAAGAATCCACGTTTTGTGTCAGCAACTTTGCTATACCTCATGGACGTATGGCCGTGTTTTATATGTGGTTAGTAGATGTATACCTTCAGTAAATTGTGCTATAAATGCCAAATGTTCCTTTTGTGGCTTTATTTCCAGTTCACTGGGCAAATTAGATTTTGCATTGTAAGTGCTCCATTATTTGGAGCAGTAACTCCACAGCTGTAATTTCTTACACCATAGAGTGAACTATATTCCGGAAGCAGTTCAGTGTCTCAAAATGGGGGACAATGTAGCAATAAGGCATATTTTTCTCTGTGTGGTGCTGCACTAGTATTTTTCCCCTCGTAAATTTCTCTAGGTTTTTCTGGCAATATTTGTAGGGGCAGGGGTAGAAATATTGCACCAGATGTAATCAAGGTTCCGCACAAACAGAAATTTGCACCCAATCATAAACAGCATAGGACCCAGAATGCAGTCCGAAGCCAATGGCGCATGTACCTTTGCTGTCACATTCTCTATCGGACGATAACCTGCCAACAGGAGACTTAGCACACCCTCAAAAATCAGATGGTCTATTCTTATCTGCTAATTCTACACCGGGCTCACATAAAAGCAGAAAAGTTTCGAAAACGTTGGTAACAAAAACATATATACGCAATGTTAAACTTTTTACATTAGGTCTACATTTGCATGATTTAATAGGGCATGCTGCGCAAAGAAAAAAGATGGAAGGAGTTAATGATCAGATCAGTGGGATGAAATGAGATGCCCTTCCAGCATAGCCAATGGCGGGCAGCGCAGACGAGTTAGAACCACCGAGAATAGCGAAGTCTCTTTAAAAACAGTTAATTAGATCAACTGTAACCTACATCCTCAGGGTCTGATTCAAAAAGTTGTGAAGTGTTTCAATTTCATTTCGTGTAATTATTTTAGAAAATACAGCCCTGTCGTCAAACTCTCTGAAGTATTGTGAAAGGAATATGTGTAAATATGTTGTAAGGTCACTGTCATCAATTTGCTTTCGCTATTTGTGAAGATACCAGATGCCACAGCAATACAGCGCTGTGCCTATGGTAATTGTGCGGAGACTGCAAATACTTTAATGACTCCAAAACAGTGTGGGTTTTCGATTCCGCTTTTCATCACGACTGTCAATACATCTCGAGGGCATCTGTATCCAGACGACCACCAGGCAGCTGGATTCAAAACGTCTGTGCCTAGCAGCCCCTTTCTGCTGCCCTCTCACTGTTCTAAATGTATCATGCCTGCCAGCTGCTATTTAAGTTTCAATTTCTTGGTGGTGTTTCCTTGGCATTTTTCCTTAATATTATCTCAAACTGTGGTTATTCCCTTCTAGTGAGGCTATCTCAATTAATTTGAATACGCAGTAAGGTGCATATCAACTACAAACGGCGATAAACATTACAAAGCGCACTTAGCGTTAATACATTTATCGCTGTCTGTCGCTGGAATATATATTGCCCGGATAGCGCGTTATTAACAACTAGTTCCTCCAAGGAGATAAATATTCCAGCAATAGCGGCGAAATGCAGGAATATCGCTGAAAATCTAGCGATATTCCTGCAGCGATAGGGGAAACCTTGTTGATAGGGAGATGTGGATTCAGCCATAGAATCCACCGGCCATTTTATGTATAGCTAAGTCTGGATTTTTGCACAAGTTAGCTTACGGCAATAATCGCGGTTAGCGGGACTTTTTATATCCCTACGCGGGCATTGATACTAGGGAAAACTTGTCTTTGCGACTGTTTCCTATTACTGCAAGTGGGGAGCGCCTACTTTGCATGTCATTAGCGATAAATATCGCTGACATGCAAAGTGGCAATAAAAACGGGCGCTATTGCCAGTAAACTGTCACTAACAGTTGTTAGCGACAGCTTGCTAATAGGGTGATAAAAATATCGCTGCTTTAGCGGCAAAAAGTGCAGCTAAAGCGGCAATACTGCCCTTGATAATATGCCCCGGCATCCTTTGGGTGCATCCTCTCCCACGTGATCGGGGAGATTTTTGGGTGCTGATTAATGCGCTACTGAATTTGACCTTCAACTCGGGCACCTGCTTTATATATATCTGTAAGTCTTACAGATATAAATAAAGCAGGTGCCCGAGTTGAAGGTCAAATACAAGTGCTTCCTTTTGGGGTTTAATTTTTGTGACAGGAGCATCGTAAAATAATTAATCCTGCCCTGCCTGCATAAATTAGGCAGAAGATGCCACCGTTTTGTGCAATACCTCTACTCAACTTGAGTACTTTCTACTGGCTAATCAGTAAGTGCTACCTCGTTGGGTAAATGTATAGTGCTTTTCCTACACTACAGCTGCGTAAAGGGCCAGAAGAGTTGTCTACAGCGACCAGGTGTGTCCGTAACGTTGCCACAGCGCCGACGGGCACGGGGTCCCTCGAGTGAGCTGTCCATCATAGTGGGGGAAAGGGCAGGAAGACGGTGCACACCGCTAGTGTGTGGGCCGGTGCCAAACGGGCGGGGCTTCCATGCAGTTCACATGCCTCTTGTTTATAAAGGGCCAGAGAGTCGATCAGAGCAGCAGATGAGGACGAGACAGAAGGAACCTCCTGGTGTAAGGAACTACACAGGGATTGCGCTCGAGAAACTCATGGGTGCACAGAGCTCCATCAAGGATCACAGCAAATTGTTGACGGTAGATATGGGGAGAAACCAAGAAAGCACACCAGCCTAGGCGACAATTTCCGTTCCCTCGCGGATCACGGAAGTTTTGACATTTTCGCGTGGAACGCGAAAATGTTGAATTTTTGCAATTTCCGCAAGCGGAACGGAAATTGTCGACCACCCTTTGTGCAAAACCCTGTCTTCTACTGTTAGTAGTTAGGGTTTCATCTCGAAAAGCATGAGTGGAACCCCAGCAACGCTCATGTACCACCCATTAATTGTCTCTCTGGCACAAAGTAATGCTCAGCAGTGTTTGCGCTGCTTTGCATTACTTTTGGGTAACTTTCCAGTGCAAAACTTAGTAAATCAAACAGAAAATGTTTTGTGCTGATTTTCTTGTGACAGCAGAAATGGTTTATAAATCTGGCCTGAAATGTCTACTGATCCTTGACTTGGCACTTGATGAGGCCAAACTCTCACTCAGCTGTCAAAACCATGTACTAGCATTACTTTCACCCTCCATAAGCTTTAACCTAATGCAAAGAAAGAGCTACTCACCATAGACAACCTTGCATGTGGTTTACATTCTGTGTCTAACTGGGTGGTGACTTGAAGTGATGTACAATCATAAGGTGAACCTGCCCAATGTCAAGCTTTGATTCTTTCATTTGTTTGGATACTCAAATTGGCTGTGTGATCTCAACTTGCCTCTTCCAGCTGAGGAAAGTAAGAAAGATCAGCAGATTTCTCACCCAGGAAGCACTGATACAGGTGGTTTTATCTATGGTCATGTCCCATATAGACTACGCCAATTGTCTATACTTTGGCATTCCTTTATATCTAACTAAACGACTGCAACTGTTACAGAACCAAGCCACAAGGCTGATATTTCAGCAAACTAGGTGGCAACACGTCACCCACCTCATGCGGAAGCTCCACTGGCTTCCTGTCTCACAGCGATGTGCCTTCAAGGTATGTTGTCTTATCTTTAAATCCTTGAATGGCAGGAGCCCGAAATTTGTTGACAGCCTTATTCAAAGGCACACACCCATGCGTAACCTACGCTCTGCTCACAAGCACCTGCTGACAACACCCTCCTTCAAACTGAAGTGCCTGGGTGGTGTTAGGTTTCCCGTACTAGCACACAGATATTGAAACTCCGTTCCCTCCGAAATTAGATCCTGCACAGACCTTTTAAGCTTCAGGACGCCCCTCAAAACGTAGCTGTTTAGACAAGCATTTGAGTAACTCACCAGGGATCCGGCACTTCTCAGAGCAGCGCCATGAAACCAACCCGGTGTATGTGCGATTTTTATAAGAAATTTTTAACATCACATAACATACTCCCCAGGCAAAACATTGAACACCAATGAATGAATGATGTTAAAACACATTTAATCGGTTTCAGAAATCCTGACATGGCATGTTTCCTTTTCATTTGTGCCACTATTATAAATGTTTGGAATTGTGCTGCAGAAAAGTCTGATTAATGTATAAGCTCTGTTGCAACTTTATTCTTTGTGAAGAGATGGCCCACAACCCCAAAAATTAACAAAGTGCATAAATGTCTCATTCTGAGGTAATGAAACATGTAACAGAAGCGAGTGAGATGGTGCATAATAACCAGACTCAATTTGAGAGTAAAAGGCCTCTTTATTAGGACAGGCATGCAGCTGACAATGTATATACATTACAACGGGCCCGATTCACAGAATTAACTTAAGACAAAATCCTAAACTTACTACTTTTGGTATTCACAGAATGCACTTACTACTTTTGGTATTCACAGAATGCACTTACTACTTTTCGTATTCACAGAATGGATTTACGACTACTAACTTTACGTCCGCACTCGGGCCGGAAATTCCGGCTCGGAGGCGGAGCTTGCGGCTCGGAGGCGGAGCTTCCGGCCCGGAGGTGGGGATTCCGGCCAGTGGCGGAGATTTAGCCATGGCCAAAATCTCCACCTCTGGGCCGGAAGCGCCGCCTTCGGCCCGGAAGCCCCGCCTCCGGGCCGGAAGCTCCGCCTCCAGGCCGGAATTTCCAGCCCGAGTGCGGACGTAAAGTTAGTAGTCGTAAATCCATTCTGTGAATAGCAAAAGTAGTAAGTTTATTCTGTGAATCGCAAAAGTAGTAAGTTCATTCTGTGAATACCAGAAGTAGTAAGTGCATTCTATGAATACCAAAATGGTACTAAGTTTAGGATTTTGTCTTAAGTTTGTTCTGTGAATCGGGCCCAACATATTTAACTTACCCCACCTCACTAATACAATGTTCAAACTTACTACCCCCACCCTTAATCCTCCTCCAAACATGAACAAAATCCCCAACAAACCATCCAAACCGTTTCTCACCATACCCCTCTAATTTCATTTGCCATGCATTCAAACATGCCTCAACCATCACTTCCCTGACACCCTCTGCCGAGGTCTGCCCTGCCAAGGACCAACGAGACAATGCGTCTGTGATGTTTCAAACAGTTTACAAGACCTTTGCACATCCCATCAGTAAGACCTTATCAACATAGAGACTATCTTCAAACTGAATGTGCAATAGAGAGAAATCAAAAGGATGTACTGGTAAGAACCGAAAGGCTGATTTACTGTCACATTTATCCAATTCAGCCCCTGAAAAACATTACCTTACCAATTCCATAGCCACATCAGCAGAAGCAAATTGTACCACTGTGTCCTCTTTAGCAATAAGTCCTCAACAGAAGAGCCTTCAGGCCATGACAGATGATGAATCAGAATTAATTCTTCAAGTATTTTCTTGGGTGGCAGAGCCACGTGTGCCATTTTCCTGCAAATGGAACCACACTTGCCTTAACCATGTATAAGCGTTGCTAAGGTAGTGCACGGTCTAGATGCTGGGATGGGCGGGCACAGGAAGAGAAAGGATTGAGAGAGGACACGGTCTGGTATGTGGGGCTGGGTTTTGGCGGTGAGGGTAGTTTTTGAGGGTTGGGGATAGTTTTTAGGGCTCAGGGGGTGGTCCGCGTTGTTTTCAGGGCTTGGGTACATTTTAGGGCTCAAGGGTGGTCGGGGTAGTGTCTGGGCTCAGAGGGGGGGTAGTTTCAGGTCTTGCAGGGGTGTTCAAGGTTCTGGGGTCATGGTAGTTTTTAGGACTCGGGGTCAGATTAGTAATTAGGGCTCAGGGGGGTTGGGCAGTTTTTAGGGCTCTGGTGGGGGGTATTTAGGGCTCAGAGTCGTTTTTTGGGGTCTGGTAGTGTTTGGGGCTCATGGTCGGGGTAATTTTAAGGGCTTGGGGGGTTGGGTAGTTGTTAGGACTCGGCAGGGGGGCTTGGGTGTTATCTTTACCACACAACCCTTTACCAGTCATACCTTTACCATGAAATTGCGTGGTAAAGGCATGCATTATTCAGATGCTTACGCTGTTCCGGCAGTGTTGTAGAGTCACGCGTGGTTTAGCAACACGCGCCTCTGTCATACAACATTATCTTGGGCACCACTCTCAATGGTAAAACCATTAGGTCTAGCAGAGGCCAATAATCAAACGGACCACCAATGCAACCTTCATCCACGTCTTTCTTTAGTTTGTCACGCACCACCTGAGGCATGATCTCAAATTGTCAGCAAATCTTCTGCTGTGGGCATTGATAGCCCAGACTAAATCCTTCTCTGAAGCCCCACTCAAAAAACAAATCTTCTTCTCTTTTTGGGTAAAACTCCAACCAACCAGACTATGCATCCAACTTAACTGGTGTAAGAGCCCTTTTGACCAGATTGAGGTTCTTCCCCCACTATCTGCCCACTGAAACTGTTGTTGGCTTGCTCCTTGAAGCATTGCAAGACTACATGCTTACCTCTACATTGTGCACATTCGTGCTTATACTTATTTTGTTTTCTGGGGCATTGTCCCCTATTAAAACTCCAACATCCACCTGCATTATGTGCTTGAAACTGGCCCCAGGTCCTCTTCCCATGGTGGGCCTACCAAGAAAGGGATGACATTGCACTGCCAAACCATTAGCGGTATTAAGTGTGGGTGGGGGTGCTTTGGGTGCATCCATTGCAGTCAAAGCTCATTATCAACCTATCCCAAGGCTTATCAGTCTTCAAACTTAGCCAAGCTCTAAAACCCTCATCATAATACAACCAGGCATATCCCCAAAAATGAGCTTTCCTTATAACATCTATGTATTAAAAAATAGATACCGACCTATCTGGACATTTCTCAAGGGTATACACTTGCGCACATCAAAAACGCAGATGTCCAAGTGTCAATGTTCGTGGGCACTCCATTTATCCTTGCCAATTCCCAGGCCTCATCTTTCTACCATTCCTTAGCTCAAATATATCCACAAATTCACCTTTCCATATCTTATCTTTTGTATTTTGGGGAAGGTGCCCCCTCGAGGGATAGCCAACCCCATATAGGGCAACATTTGGAAAGTGTGTGCCTTACTCTTCCTATCCCCATTGGTCCCCTTAGCTGTACTCTCCATTGTGTTTCCATTCTTACTTGATTTATCGGTAGTTATACTTCTTCCTCTGCCATTTTCTTGTCTTCTGACACAGCAAGCTGCTCTGTACTTACCGCGTCCTCCACTAAATCAGTACCTACAGCCTTATGTACTTTTGTCACATTTGTGTCTTTCTCCCTTGTGTCCCAGCAATTCCACCAACCCGTCTCGCCTGAATTTAAATGCTGTTGTTTGATAGCAGTTATTCTTCAATGTGTCTCTAACACGCCGCCATGAGCATTCTCCCTTTTTCTGGATTGTACTTGTGCTAGGCCACTAGACATCTGAAAAATAGCACTTTTCCCAGACACGTTGATTGCCCCCCTTTTAGTCTTCTCCCTAATCTCACTCTCAGCCATAGCTTCTTGCCAATGAGGAATGTTACCCTCATCCAACTCCTCTTCGTCCCCCTCATAATTTACATGTCATCCACATCCCACACGTGCATGCTTGTTCCCACCGGGTCTCTCCCCGTCTTTGACATATGTTTGCTTTGCTGCTTCTCTGTCTTCCTGTGATGAGAGGATAGTGGCACTAGACTCCTCCCTCTATTCTGTCCGGTGTTCACAGGCCGTAAGAAACCTGACAAGGGACTGCAAAATGTGCCTGGACTCTGTATCCGGCCTTTTTCCAGCGGTGCCCTTCAGGTTGACCTGATGGGACTGTGCTCCTGTCAACTTGTGATTTAGCACCCATTCTCTGATCTAGTTTATCCTCTCCAGGTATCCAAACCCATCTGGGAACTTTTCCCTTTTGTATCTGTTGGAACTGTAAGCTCTCTGTCATGCGAGCATTGTTGCACCACCTGCTAGCCTGAAACAAACGTATGTCCCGTTTCTTCTGGCGCTCACCTGCCTTTCTGCTGAAAGCACCAGGGGTGTGTCTGGCATGCTTTCGTTAAAGCTCTGTGCTGGAGTGAGAGCCTGTTGTAATTTGCTTAAGAATGTTGCTCTGTAGAATGTAACTATGTCATGGAATGTTAAAGCAGATATAGCACATTTGTTCCAGAGCTGGAGACCGGACTGGACGGTTGATGCTGAGTGGATATTCTTCTCACTAATAAACCACATCTGCAATCAATCTATGTGGTGAGGACTATCTTTATTACAGAGCCGTAGTCTTGATGCCCGTCCCACTCCCCCAACACCTCGCTGAGATAATTTTATCAAAGTTCCTTCACCGAGTGCTTACTGCCTCTGCCCCCTGCTCCTCACTATGACGATGATATTACTTTTATTTTTGGTGGGTTACCAGGCCAAAACAGCGTCCTGTACCCCACTGGCTGCTTCTCTTCTAGGCTTCATGAGACCCACCCAGGCCTGTGACAAAACACCCGGGCAGAGGAGGTCTTCCGTGCTGACCTGCATCAAAACTTTCACTGCTTCCCTCACCCCTCACTCCTTGCCCCTTTTCTTTATTCTGTGCCTGTAGCAAGGAAAAGTAAATAACCTCGCCCCCTCTAAAGCAATAACCAATTACAATTTTACTTTTTTATCCCTCTGCAGAATTACCTCACTACAGAACTGTCTATCAAGACCACGGCGCACTCTAAGCTGCTAACTTCAAAACACCATCTGTACACCTAACTGCCACTCAAGCACCCTCCACAGTATGGCCTTGACTATGCCACCCAAGCCGGGTTTGTACATCCATAGGGATGCCACCCCCAGGAGCCCACATTCTAAAGGTGCTGCTAAAAGTCTTATGTAGCCTGATTTTCATACTATTGTGTCACAGAGAGATGTACAGTGTGTACTTATAAACAGAAAGTCAACCATACAGTTCTACCGAGACAACACATGAACAAATATTTGCAGGGTATACGCATGCCACATTTGTACAAAGACACTGATATGTGATGTGTGCCTTTGCGAAAATAGAAATGCATGGCACACGAGGAAATCAAGAAAAGTAAAAATATGATAGGATCTAGGAATTATACAGAACGAGGTGAGAAAAATGAATTGAATTCCATTGGAGAACAATAAACATTCATATGTTTAGACGGAAGTGTATGGCAGAAGCAGCATATTACAGATATGTTGATTAGGCAGAGCAAAATGTGGCAAGCATTGGACTTGCAGGCGATGAACAGACTAAATAGAGTATATGTTCGCAATACCGTTATATTAACAAAACTCTTGAGTTGACTACAAGTAAGGTGACTGCAGTGGTTTTTTTTTTGTTTTCGCATTTTTATATGGCGCAGACTCAACCCTTGGAATGCTTTACAAGAGCACCAGTTTCATTACACAAAGACTCATTACGTTTTTGTTTGTTTAGGTACTGAGAGATTAAGGGGCATATTATCAAGAAACGGTATTAAAATTATCGCCGCTTTAGCGGCAGAAAACTGCCGCTAAAGCCGCGATAATGGGCTTGATAATATGCCTTTGAGAATTCCAATAGAAGCCCATGTTCTAGGGTCAACATGGGCTTCTATTGGAATTCTCACGGGCATATTATCAAGCCCATTATCACCGCTTTTTAGACACTAGATCTAGACCACAGCAAGTTCTGACTGAGTTGGTCATTGAATTCTCGTGTTTCGTACTCAATTTTTTTAAATTTCAAGTTCAATGGAGAATTATTTTTCCAAATCAAGGGGAGCTAGCAGTTCTGTATATGGCAAAGTTTGAAGAGAATTTGTCCTTAGCAACAATCCCTACAAAAATCATGTGTCAAAATGGGTACGTTGCATCAACAATATATTTTTTGTATGGACAGGCCACGAACATGTACTCTACAATTTCCATGGATGGTTGAACGAAGATCTACTGTACAAATTCCATGGCTGGTTGAACGGAAGCACACCAGATATTAAAGTGAGTTTACATCATGATCCCACCAAAATCACATTCCTTGACGCGGAAATAGTTGCAGTTGATGGTTTATTAAAAACAACATTACACATCAAGCCAACTGATAGAAATAAAGCTCTACATTATGCAATTTACCATCCCTGGAGCTTAAAGGACAATCTGCCATTCAGGCAGTTTCTACAGATTCGAAGAAATTGCTCCGATAAAAACGATTATTTTACATTGAAAAACTTACAGAAAGAGGCTTCCCCAAAAAATTGCTAAAACACTCAATCAAACGAGCGTGGTGGACACCGAGTGAAGAATTGCTCTAAAAGAGGAGCCAATCAAAGTTAGAATGACCAGTGTTTGTATCTACATTTTGTACAAAAACAAATCAGTTGAAAAAAATCATCCATCAAAATTGGCTTTAAATTGCAGATTTGGACTCATCATTCAAGACTCCTTTGTTTGTTCTTAAAAAAAAAAGTTTAAGAGATCAACTAGTGAGAGCATCGACTCCAAAAGCATCAGTAAAAAGAACAATGCGACAGTTCCTAAATCTTCCACCAATCCAGGGACATCACAAATGTGGTACATTCATCAATTGTCATCTAACTATTGAAGGAATAGCCTCTACGCACAAAAATATCCACTGGAAACGTTGTTTTTTCCAATTGTAAATCGAAGAATGTGGTATATGGAATTATCTGTCTGTGCAATAAATTGCACATCGGAAAACTCATCAAGAAGTGCGTCAACGTGTGGCTCAGCACAAATCTAGGATTTGAAAAAAGTCCTCACTGCACCTCCAATCACACATTGGTTAGATGAAAAACATCTGGAATCAGATTTGAAATGGACTGTGTTATCAGTGATTCAAACAGAACACCAAGGTGGAGATCGGGAAATGCGCCTAATTCAACGGGAAGCCTTTTTAATTGCCAAGTTTATTACTGCCATATAGTGGTCCTTGATTATTCAGCTTTAAGATAAAGGACCGGATTTTTTGATTACATACACCTTCATTCAGATTTTCTAATTGTATAGAAAAGTTTTCAAAATAAGTCATTGCTTTCGATTACTACTACATTTCCCACAAACCATTGGGTTGGTTCCTCTGTTTTAACAGTAACTATAGATCAATATGTGTCGAATATTGTGCCAAGTTGGCTCTAATAAAGGCATTCTGCCCATTTTTTCACATCCGAGCTTTCATGAAAGGATGCAACAATGCTTGTCGCCACCCTTTCCAACATTTATCAAAGAAAACATAGTTGAATGCCCCTTTTTTTTATTTTTCAATTTTTTTTTATTTTCTATGTTCAATGAGGGAAGTTTCGTCGGACACGACTTCCGGAAAAGACGCTTAATTGTTAAAGAATGGGACCCGTTTCCGGATAGATACTGGTGCCAGGATTGAACTTTGAAGCACAGCACCGATTTGACAACGGAAAAAGGTTAGTTGAACTCACCTTCCCGCTCCAGCGTAAAGCAGCACATTTAGATAGTTAATGTGCCTTGTTAAATGCCATTGATAGGCTGCGAAGCAGACCGTACAAATAGATAGAGTTAGCTTCTAACAAAGTCGATTGTTAGTTTGATTACTGAAAGGAATTTTGGAGTACATAGTTCATTGTTGCTCTTTGTTTTAGGAATTTATATGTAAATATTGATAAAGAACAGAAACCATGTGGGGGAAATATGAAAGCTTCCCTTCAGGATAGATGTAAGTGGTTTTGCCAACATTTGACCTTAGTACATAGTTTGACTTCATGTTCTACTTTTTGGAGGTGTCTGAACGTTTTCAGATTGATGACTAATTATTTTGGCTTCCAACTAAGGCAGTGCGGAAATTCAAGGTAATTTAGAGAGCTTTTTTATGATAATACTGCAGCTCCGAGAAAACTTATTTTTGAAAGATTGGTGATCTCCCTTGGAGCCAAAACCAACACAACACACCGCCAAAACCAACCTCCACGAAGGAATGAAGACCGCCGCCGAATGGATGAGGAACAGCTGACTGAAGCTGAACTCGAACAAGACGGAGGTCCTCATCCTCGGATCCACCCCCTCGGCCTTGGACGACTCCTGGTGGCCGACTGCACTAATAACAGCTCCAACACCCACCAACCATGCACACAACCTGGGGGTCATCCTCGACTCAACCCTCTCCATGACGAAGCAGGTCAACGCCGTCTCTTCCTCCTGCTTCAACACCCTCCGCATGCTCCGCAGGATCTACAAGTGGATCCCCACCGAAACAAGAAGGACGGTCACCCAGGCCCTCCTCAGCAGCAGACTGGACCACAGAAATACCCTCTATGCAGGAGCCTCTGCCAAACTCCTGAAATGGCTCCAACGCATCCAGAATGCCTCCGCACGCCTGATCCTCGACATCCCTCACCACAACAACATCACACCCCACCTGAGAGACCTGCACTGGCTCCCTGTCAACAAGAGGATAACCTTCAAGCTCCTCACCCATGCACACAAGGCACTCCATAACACCGGGCCAGCATACCTAAACAGCCGACTCAGCTTCTACACCCCCATCCGCCAGCTCTGCTCCGCAGACCGCGCCCTCGCCACTATCGCCTTCATCCGAAGAGTAACCGCCGGTGGCAGATCATTCTCCCACTTCGCCACCAAGACATGAAACACCCTCCCCATCCACGGCAGACCCAAGACCTACTGACCTTCAGAAGACTCCTCAAGACCTGGCTCTTCGAACAGTAGCATCATTGCCCCCCCCCCCTTAGTGCCTTGAGACCCTGACGGGTATGTAGTGCGCTTTACAAATGCTATGATTGATTGGAGCTCAGTGGTGGCACCAGTTGGTGTTGGCCCGCTGAGTAAAGAACTTCTCAATTAGTTTTAGGGGCAAATGTTTGCAAAAAAGAACTAAAAAAACAATGGAACCTAGGCTGTTTCAATACTGTTTGTTGTATATTTGTGATTGTGGTGTAATGTTTTGTATAAACAAAGTAATTAATTTGTCACCTCCAATTTTTGTAAATGTTTTTAAATGTCTTTCTGTGTATTGATTTTTCTACTGATGTTTGGAAAATCAAGTTTGAAATGATTCACTTGAAGAAAATGTTGATCTAAAAATAAGACATATTTGAAAAAGAAGTAAATTGCTGTTAATCATAACGTGTGTGTGATCTAATGAGTGAATGATTCTATGAAAAGATATCAATATTGGCCTTTGAATTTGTTCTTCTGATTACTTATTACTAGGGCCTAGCCTTGCTGATTATAGGCAGAACCTTGTGTAGTTCTATTACTTTCTAAAAGTAGCATTTTCAAACACAGAATTTAAAAAACACCTGTACCAAAAGGTGGGCTAATACATTCAGAGAGCCTAAACTCCAATTTTCTATCTTGTCACTATGGAAAGCTACACATGTAAAAATGTTATGGAGCAGCACCAGTGATAAGTCTATGGAACATACTGCCTCTCAATAGTGAAAACGAAATACACAGTATTTCACAATCAGACATGTCACACACAACAGTACATGTCCTACCTTTCACATGCACTGCGCCCTGCCCATGGGGGAACCTTTGGCCTTTCTTAGGGGTGCCTTACATGTAAGGAAAGGTAAGGTTTGGGCCTGGCAAGTGGGTGAACTTGCCAGGACAACATGGCAGTTCACAACTGCACACGCAGACACTACAGTGGTAGGTCTGAGACCCATAACAGGGTTACTCATATGGGTGGCACAACCAGTGCTGCAAGTCCACTAGTAGCATTTGATTTACAAGCCCTGGCATGTTACTAGGGACTTACCAGTAAATTAAATATGCCAATCATGGATAACAAATCATTGTCACAATTTATACAGAGAGAATATGCATGTTAGCACTGTTTAGCAGTGGTAAAGTGCCCAGAATCCTATAGCCAATGAAAACAGGGTCAGAAAAATAGGAGGCAAAAGGTTTAGGGATAAACCTGTCAAAAGGGCCAGGCCTAACATATATAATTTTTTATTTATACTGTGAGGGACAGGTAGAAATGACTCAACATGGGGAATACTTACTGTTCAAGGTGAGTGATTAAGGGAGGTATAAGGAAGGGTTACAGAGTGCGGGGGTTTAGAGAGGGATATGCAACCACACACAAAAAGTACAATGGAAAGTTACTCCGCAGTATTCAAACATTTTGCCACTCTAACCCTATATTGCATGTGTTCAAGATATTATATCACCATGAAAGTTGCTTTTTGTCTACTTACCTGATGTCATCATTAGTCTGATGGCATTATTTATCTTTACAACACTGCCTAACAAGGGGACAACATCGCATTGAAACATAGTGCCTCAATGTGCTTGCATGAATGCACACCTACTGCACAACAAAGGAATGTACATAAAGGCGTGTGCGTTGTTGAAAGGTGGACAAGAACATAATATGTGCGCATGCATATCTGTAGAAATGGCAGTTATGATCAAGTCTTCAGTATCTCCATGTCTACAGCTCAAAAAGATTGGAGCTTAATTGCCTATGGCTTTAATATAAACTCAAAGAAATAAACGAAATGGGTAATCTTGCACCTGGCATTCATGGTAACTTTTTATTGACTAATTCAGTGTGCTGTTTGGATTCAACTCTGGCCCGATCATTTGAATGGGATAGGAATGAGGCCCATGTTTTCACTATTCTTTTAAATAAGACAAGTGAAATCCCTTGATTCCACTCCAGTCTCATATTCAGTTTCTCCAGAATGCTATCTATCATCAAATCGCATGGTGTGCTACATATATGCGGGTCTAAAATGAGGTGGCATGGTGTGCAAAACAATGATGGACTGTGATGCGTCACAAGTAATTATCAGTGGCTGAGATTAATTCAAACATTCCATCCATCAATTTTTGGTATACTTCAATGTGACACCCTTAGTGGGACGCGTCTGCTCAGACGTGAGACCCAAGCATACTGTGCCACTCAACCGAAGATGATACATGACTGATGAGCCCTAATAATGATGAAGCCAGTCTTGGGTTGTTTGTGTTTTGTTTCAGTGAGGACCTGGCCTGGAAGTTTGGACTGGACTATTCCCATCGGAGAAGGGGAAAGGCTGATTTATATATGGCTAAGTCCAAACTGAGGTGGCATGGTGTGCAAAATAATGATGGTGACACAGGGGTAAGAGCATGGGGTGCAAACGTGTGGAATTGGGGGTAAGAGAAAGTATGTTTCAAGCTGGGAAAGCAAACAGTGCATTAATTCATGCATAAATGCATTGTATGCTTCCCCTGTTGGAAAGAAAGTGGTATGAGACTTGGCTACTGCTGCATCCACAGACTCATATAATTTTATGGCTGGTTTCTTTCCTATCAGAAAAGCCAGGTCAGGTTCTTATGGTGTGCGTAAAAACCTAACACTACTAATCAGGCAGAGTAACATTAACACATAAAAATGTGTTAATTTTGTTGGACCCAAACTTTGATCAGGCCCATAAAGTTTTCTAGTTTAAAATGCTTTCTTTTAAGTCACGTAACACACAATGTCATCATAACATAAAGAAAACTGAACTTTATGTATAATGGTAAATATACATCTGAAAAGTATTACCACATGTATGCAGTTCAGTAAATTCAATTCAATGTATACATCTCACTGTTATAGTAAACCTAAAATATTTATTTATTTGCAGTCTAATAGAGCGCTAACCAGACCCGAGAGGTATCAGAGTGCTTTCCAAAGCTCATCGGAAAATTACATTTGAGAGTTACAATGAACTTTTGCCCAACACCAGGAACTTAGAATCTGATTATTTGAAGTCTTTAAGCATGAATTTGTCATTAGCAGTTAATATAAAGACAATAGGTTGGGAAATACTGCTGTAGCAGGAGGATTTTCTGTTCATTTTTTAAGGAGATATGGAACGGGTGCGTCTTGACAGCAGGTGGAATGGCGTTCCAGAGTAAGGGAGTAGCACCTGAGAAGGATTGCTTCAGAGTTCTCAAATTGTTTAAGGTAGCGTTTTCCAGATGCCGGGAGTTGGAACTTCTGAAGGAGCAGGAGCCACCTGAGATGGTTATTTGTGAGATAGTTCAGTGAACCTTCATATAGAGTTTTGTGGATGATGCATGTCAATTTGAAGGTACTCCTTGCTTCAATGGGAAGCCAGTTGAATGTGTTCAGGATAGGAATGATGTGGTCAGAAAGTCTTGTGCCAGAGACAAAGCGATCAACAGACTTGAGGGCTGCCTTCAGTGGGGCAACGTGAATTTTAGGGGCTGAGACATCAGCGGGGATTAGTGGTATGATCCCTTTGAGAACCTGACTGTGAATTGAGCACCCTTTGCTATAGTATTGATGTGTGTTCAAAGTCAGAATGGTGTCAAGTATAAAGCCTAGAAATGTAGCCTTGTCTACACGTAGAGGGCCAGAGCCAAAAAAATTTGAGGAGGCTATCCAGGACATTGTGGCTTGGTTGCAATGCAGTGGAGAGTACCGGAGGAAATATATCTTCTGTGTATTGAGCTTGACGTGGTGGAGTGACATCCATGATTGGATGCCCATAACAGTTTAAGGCAGGTATGTAAGATCCATGGTAGAGGAGGTTCTTAGGTATAGGTGGGTGTCATCACATAGAGATGACAATAGGTTGTTGCATTCTCTAGGAGGGAGTAGAGGGGTTCCATATAAAGACTGAATCGGGTTGAAGATAGGATGAAGCTTTACGGTACTCCCTGTTGCTGATCAGGGGGCTGGAGACAGTGTGTGAGATCTTGCCCGTCAATTAATTTTGGCCTAGTCGGCTTAGTGAAACAGCCAGGAACTAAGGTTGATTGATGGTCATCAAAGAGGCTGTTGTGGTTGGTGCAGTTATTAAGCTAGGGAGCCATGCAGCTTTCCAGTAGATTTTCTAGGAAAGGTAGATTGGAGATAGGGTGGAGTTTGTTGAGGTTGGTGGGGTCTGCATCATGTTTTTCAGAAGTGGGGTGATCTGGCCCGCTTTCAGGCAGTCAGGCACTATATTGTCGCTTAGGGAGGAGTTGATTATTTGGATGAGGAAAATGATTAGGGGTGCAGCAATGTTTTTTATGGTTTTTGCCAGGATGACATTAGCAAAATAAGACAAGTGTTTGATAGCTGAGATCATGATTTTTCTGCAGATTCGGTTAGCAATTCGCAGTTGAACCATGTTGCTTTGGATTTATATTGCAGTGGAAGTGAAAGTGAAGCTGTTGGGAGGGATAGCTCAGTTTTGTCAGTCTTGTTAGAGAAGAAGCTGGAGAGGTCGTCACAAGTTTCTTTGGATGGAGCCATTTCATGAGCTCTCCACTGCTCATGATGAGGTCCAGGAGAGGGCTGAAGAGTATGGCCTGAGCTGGAGAGTACGGCTCTAGCTCTAGCCAGAGAGTACGGCGCAGGTGTGGAGAGTACGGCCAAAGCCTGTGATTCTGGCCCGCCAATGGACGTAAAGATACAACTAGTAAATGACCTCTGTGAATACCAAAAGTCGTAAAGTTAAACTTTTGTCCCAGTTTGACTTTGTAAATTGGCCCTCAGTTGGGATAAATTCACCAAGTTTTTGCATAGGCCTGAAAAGGCTCCAGGCCCATCCATACTTCAATAAAAGCAGAAACATTGCGCTGATTGAATTGATTATATCCAAAAATTATTTCTGCTCAGTAGCCAGGAAGTGTGCTTTTTGTGAGTTATAATAAATACTACCACATTGGCTTATGAGTGGATTACTAGAAGGGAATTCAATGTACAGAATTACCCTAATACATTTAGAGAATATCTTAGGCTTAATCTAGACAAGTCAAGGAGTACTATATCGGCCAGAAATTGCATGAATCTTAGCTGTAGCCCTCATAATTTTAATGTTTAGTCCTCCTGAGTAATTGGAGAAATATCTATGTCCACAGCATATTTATAGTTTAGATAACAGGGGTGGTAGGACATGCCCTGTTTTAGGTCTTTAGTTGAGTGGCTGTTTTCTGTTATCATAATTTCTCCCAACTTTATTTGTACTCAGATATTTAGATATAAAACCTGACCTGCATCACTTTCAATTATTAAGGTCAATTCCCTGGACAACAATTTTCACCACAACCATCCTCTGCTAATACCGTCAAAGTCAGTTTTAATATCAAAGAAGCTGGAATACAGGTTATGCCCTAACTAAGTAGCGCTGTGGACGAGTAAAGCAACTATGATATCCACAGTGCACTAAGCTGGCATAAAATATGTATGAAACCATGTTCTGGCAATATTTCTGGGGAACGCTTTTATGTGCACAGAATATTTTCTTAAAATAATGGGATGACAGAGATTGTCTTGGTTTGTACCAAGAGGGGTGTGCCGCCTTCAGTTATGCATGGCATCTGAGAGAGGTATTTAGGGGGATTTTTTTTTTGTGCCACAACATGTGAGTTTGTTAATTTTGTGGAACTATTTTAAATGTATTACATCATGAATATATGCATACAGATTCTGTTATGAAGAAGTGATGTATTATGATGTAGTGTAGTAAGAAGTGACTAATGAGATACTGTGCACAGATGCATATGCAGCCTCAGTGTGAGTTATTCTAATCATGTCAACTAAATGATGTGCAAGAAGTTACAGACAGAAGATGTAACTGTCAAGTGTGCTTCCAGAAAAGCAGACATAGTCCCTGGAATGGCCAAGTGCTAAAGTGTTTGTTACAGAAACAGTATTTCCGGTGGTTGAAGCACCACATGGGTGCAATCAAGTGAACCTAATAGCTGAAGGAGGTGAGAAATGACACCTGTGGCCTTTCTGCCAGTAATTTTGGCATAACAGTAAACTTTTGCACCTTTTGCACCTGGCTGGTGATTCATCTTAGTACTAGTTGCAAGCATTGAGACTGGCTTGCCCTTGGAATTCCAACAGAGTCTCCAGTGACTATCTGAACAGAACCAACAGCTAAGAAATAGAGCACAGCGAGTATTTTGATATAGGCTGGGATGGCTGGGAATGGGCTTTAGGTGAAACAAGCTCCTCCTCCTTCTCTACAACCATGTCAAGTATCAATTCTGGTGAGAAGCGGTGTCTTGCAATGGCAGCTTCCCAGGATATGCAGGATATGCTGAAGATGCAGATCCTTTGCCTGTGCACCCGCGCTCTCCTCCTTAAATAATAGTTCCTCAAAGTGAGAGGAAAAGAAACAAAAATAAAGGCTTTCACTGACATTATGAATGGTAGCAGTAGAATCCAATAAAATCCCAGAGCAGCAAAAGCAAAATACCTACACTTCCTGAATAACATACCTACAGTATCAGAACTACATAGGTATAAAACACCTACTCCTCTCTAGTTTGGCCCCACACGTTTATATATATATATATATATATATATATATATATATATATATATATATATATATATATATATATATATATATATATATATATATATATGTATATATATATATCAAGTCGAAAGGTTGCCCTATATGGAAGAGCCACAGCAGGTAGGTTGTAGTTCCAAATATTTATTTCACAAAGGCTGCACACAGATTTCCGGCAAAATGTCATCGTGAAGTTTGCTGCCAGACGCGTTTCGAGTCCTCCTGACCCTTAATCATTGGCAAAAGCACGTAGAACAGGACCGGCAATGTGCAGCTCGATTTAAATGTCTCTGAAATGCCCCAATAGGCGTGGCCACCACTCTGGCCTTGTAGTTATTGTAGTTGCACATGATTAAAACTCCAGTGAGTCCGTCCTGAAAATGCATGAAATTTACAGTTTATTATTTACCACAGTGGGATGATGCGATTCTGTCAAAAACTGCAGCACAATTAATCCTCTGTGATGGACTACCTCACTTTGTTGATGACACTGAATAGCCACATCTCGGGAACGCTGCGCTAGCAGCGGGGCTTCATCCGCGGCCGGAGCAGGCCGATACAAATCAAGTCGAAAGGTTGCCCTATATGGAAGAGCCACAGCAGGTAGGTTGTAGTTCCAAATATTTATTTCACAAAGGCTGCACACAGATTTCCGGCAAAATGTCATCGTGAAGTTTGCTGCCAGACGCGTTTCGAGTCCTCCTGACCCTTAATCATTGGCAAAAGCACGTAGAACAGGACCAGCAATGTGCAGCTCGATTTAAATGTCTCTGAAACGCCCCAATAGGCGTGGCCACCACTCTGGCCTTGTAGTTATTGTAGATGCACATGATTAAATCTCCAGTGAGTCCGTCCTGAAAATACATGAAATTTACAGTTTATTATTTACCACAGTGGGATGATGCGATTCTGTCAAAAACTGCAGCACAATTAATCCTCTGTGATGGACTACCTCCCTTTGTCGATGACACTGAATAGCCTCATCTCGGGAACGCCGCGCTAGCAGCGGGGCTTCATCCGCGGCCGGAGCAGGCCGATACAAATCAAGTCGAAAGGTTGCCCTATATGGAAGAGCCACAGCAGGTAGGTTGTAGTTCCAAATATTTATTTCACAAAGGCTGCACACAGATTTCCGGCAAAATGTCATCGTGAAGTTTGCTGCCAGACGCGTTTCGAGTCCTCCTGACCCTTAATCATTGGCAAAAGCACGTAGAACAGGACCGGCAATGTGCAGCTCGATTTAAATGTCTCTGAAACGCCCCAATAGGCGTGGCCACCACTCTGGCCTTGTAGTTATTGTAGTTGCACATGATTAAAAGTCCAGTGAGTCCGTCCTGAAAATACATGAAATTTACAGTTTATTATTTACCACAGTGGGATGATGCGATTCTGTCAAAAACTGCAGCACAATTAATCCTCTGTGATGGACTACCTCCCTTTGTCGATGACACTGAATAGCCTCATCTCGGGAACGCCGCGCTAGCAGCGGGGCTTCATCCGCGGCCGGAGCAGGCCGATACAAATCAAGTCGAAAGGTTCCCTATATGGAAGAGCCACAGCAGGTAGGTTGTAGTTCCAAATATTTATTTCACAAAGCCTGCACACAGATTTCCGGCAAAATGTCATCGTGAAGTTTGCTGCCAGACGCGTTTCGAGTCCTCCTGACCCTTAATCATTGGCAAAAGCACGTAGAACAGTACCGGCAATGTGCAGCTCGATTTAAATGTCTCTGAAACGCCCCAATAGGCGTGGCCACCACTCTGGCCTTGTAGTTATTGTAGTTGCACATGATTAAAACTCCAGTGAGTCCGTCCTGAAAATACATGAAATTTACAGTTTATTATTTACCACAGTGGGATGATGTGATTCTGTCAAAAACTGCAGCACAATTAATCCTCTGTGATGGACTACCTCCCTTTGTCGATGACACTGAATAGCCTCATCTCGGGAACGCCGCGCTAGCAGCGGGGCTTCATCCGCGGCCGGAGCAGGCCGATACAAATCAAGTCGAAAGGTTGCCCTATATGGAAGAGCCACAGCAGGTAGGTCGTAGTTCCAAATATTTATTTCACAAAGGCTGCACACAGATTTCTGGCAAAATGTCATTGTGAAGTTTGCTGCCAGACGCGTTTCGAGTCCTCCTGACCCTTAATCATTGGCAAAAGCACGTAGAACAGGACCGGCAATGTGCAGCTCGATTTAAATGTCTCTGAAACGCCCCAATAGGCGTGGCCACCACTCTGGCCTTGTAGTTATTGTAGTTGCACATGATTAAAACTCCAGTGAGTCCGTCCTGAAAATACATGAAATTTACAGTTTATTATTTACCACAGTGGGATGATGCGATTCTGTCAAAAACTGCAGCACAATTAATCCTCTGTGATGGACTACCTCCCTTTGTCGATGACACTGAATAGCCTCATCTCGGGAACGCCGCGCTAGCAGCGGGGCTTCATCCGCGGCCGGAGCAGGCCGATACAAATCAAGTCGAAAGGTTGCCCTATATGGAAGAGCCACAGCAGGTAGGTTGTAGTTCCAAATATTTATTTCACAAAGGCTGCACACAGATTTCCGGCAAAATGTCATCGTGAAGTTTGCTGCCAGACGCGTTTCGAGTCCTCCTGACCCTTAATCATTGGCAAAAGCACGTAGAACAGGACCGGCAATGTGCAGCTCGATTTAAATGTCTCTGAAACGCCCCAATAGGCGTGGCCACCACTCTGGCCTTGTAGTTATTGTAGTTGCACATGATTAAAACTCCAGTGAGTCCGTCCTGAAAATACATGAAATTTACAGTTTATTATTTACCACAGTGGGATGATGCGATTCTGTCAAAAACTGCAGCACAATTAATCCTCTGTGATGGACTACCTCCCTTTGTCGATGACACTGAATAGCCTCATCTCGGGAACGCCGCGCTAGCAGCGGGGCTTCATCCGCGGCCGGAGCAGGCCGATACAAATCAAGTCGAAAGGTTGCCCTATATGGAAGAGCCACAGCACGTAGGTTGTAGTTCCAAATATTTATTTCACAAAGGCTGCACACAGATTTCCGGCAAAATGTCATCGTGAAGTTTGCTGCCAGACGCGTTTCGAGTCCTCCTGACCCTTAATCATTGGCAAAAGCACGTAGAACAGGACCGGCAATGTGCAGCTCGATTTAAATGTCTCTGAAACGCCCCAATAGGCGTGGCCACCACTCTGGCCTTGTAGTTATTGTAGTTGCACATGATTAAAACTCCTTTGAAGACTATTGAATAACAGCCCTGCAGAAGTTTTAAACTCCAGTCTCACCCACTGTGGAAATATTAAGGATTAAAAAGCAGGCTGTGGCGGCACCCACTTGGACTAAAGGTGAGAAACCACAAGCACCAGAAGGCCATGCGGCATACGCCCATATAGGCGGGTCTTGAATGTACTTATCAAGGTGTTTCTCATCAGTGCCTGCCATTTCCTGTTCTTTGCCCGTGATCAAGGACACTCAGTTGTTTGAAACGCGTTGGGCTTTTGACTATTGCAGATGGTTTTTTCTAACCTGCCGTGCGGTAAAACTTCAAATAAAGGCATTTACTCTCAGCAGTGGCTTCTTCATGTAGGGAAACTTCAAGGATTTTGTGTTTAGCGGCTTTGCTCGGCCGCGAAGATGCCCGCTGCATACTTTGCAGATCCTGCGTCATGGATTACCGAGCGCACAGGAGCAGAGAGGCCGCTTTGAAGACTATTGAATAACAGCCCTGCAGAAGTTTTAAACTCCAGTCTCACCCACTGTGGAAATATTAAGGATTAAAAAGCAGGCTGTGGCGGCACCCACTTGGACTAAAGGTGAGAAACCACAAGCACCAGAAGGCCATGTGGCATACGCCCATATAGGCGGGTCTTGAATGTACTTATCAAGGTGTTTCTCATCAGTGCCTGCCATTTCCTGTTCTTTGCCCGTGATCAAGGACACTCAGTTGTCTGAAACGCGTTGGGCTTTTGACTATTGCAGATGGTTTTTTCTAACCTGCCGTGCGGTAAAACTTCAAATAAAGGCATTTACTCTCAGCAGTGGCTTCTTCATGTAGGGCAACCTCAAGGATTTTATATATATATATGTATTCAGTGAAAAAACCATAGGTTTCACACACGTTATTAGTTAGGAATTAGCATTTAAAAAACCTTAGAAATTCAGTGAAAAAACCATAGGTTTCACACATGTTATAGTTAGCTGGACATTTTACTCGTAAAAAACCAATGAAATTGCCCCGTTATAGTTAGTTCAGCTAACTATAACTCGCGCGCCCGCAATGCACTGCTGATGACGTCACATATTACATCACTCATGACATGGTCAGTGACATCACTCATGACATCACTGATGACATCTCAAATGACATCACTGATGACATCACTGATGACATCATCCAGTGAATGTGTGTTTTTCTGAAAATTAAATATGTTTTATATATGTATATCTCAAGGTCGATGGAAGAATAAATGGGTATATAAGTGTCTAAATGGATGATTTGTTTTTGAAAAATTGATTGTTTAACTGACTGATTAAGTGTATCTTAGTGAATACATGGCTTAGTGAGTAATGTTTAAATATGTATATATCTGTATCAGTCTCTCACTTTGTGTATAAGTGGCTGCATGGGTTGGTGAGTAGCTACATGGGTGTCTATATAGGTTATTAGTTGGTTTTTTGAGTATCAGTCTGAGTGTCTGCATGGTTCGGTGGGGGGTATTAAGTAGTGCATAGGTGCATGAATGAGTGACTCACTGTTTGTATGTGTTGAACAGACCATGTGTGCAGGACTGCATGGGTGGATGAGTGTGTGTATGGGTGTGTTAGTGAGTGAATGACTGTCTCAATAGTGTCTTTATGAGTAACTACATATGTTTAAAACTAGTATATGTGACTATTGGTGTATATATGTGAGTATATGCAAGGGTGAGAGATTGGAAGAGTTCCTGTATGAATAAGTATGTGTTTCTATAAGTGATTGTTTAAAAGACTAAGTATGTGTAAGTTTCCGTAGAAGTAAGTATGGTGGTGTGTGTATAACTGTATATGCAAGTAAATGTATGTTTGATTCTTTATTAGCACGAGTGACTATGTGTGTGAGTAACTCTATGCATGAGTGGCATTGTGTAACAGGATGTATAGGTGTATGAGTACATATGATGAGTGAGTACATGTATGAGTGACTGTATTGGACTGTTGGTGAATGAGTGGATGTGTATGTGGATCTTAGAATTACTGAAGAGGTTGTTGTAACTGGTATTGGTATGTCCATTGTTTTGAAAATTTTAGTCTCTATTTTTGAATGTGTGTGTCAAAGGTTATATTAGGGTGAGAGGAGGTCTACCACTCTATCACAAGGATGATGTCATCAGTGATGTCATCAGTGATGTCATTTGAGATGTCATCAGTGATGTCATGAGTGATGTCACTGACCATGTCATGAGTGATGTAATATGTGACGTCATCAGCAGTGCATTGCGGGCGCGCGAGTTATAGTTAGCTGAACTAACTATAACGGGGCAATTTCATTGGTTTTTTACGAGTAAAATGTCCAGCTAACTATAACATGTGTGAAACCTATGGTTTTTTCACTGAATTTCTAAGGTTTTTTAAATGCTAATTCCTAACTATAACGTGTGTGAAACCTATGGTTTTTTCACTGAATTTCTAAGGTTTTTTAAATGCTAATTCCTAACTATAACGTGTGTGAAACCCATGGTTTTTTCAGTGAATTTGCAAGGTTTTTTAAATGATAATTTTTTTTTTTTTTTTTTTTTTTTCTAACATATTTTTAATTTAATTATCTTACCTTTTATAAAGACTATGATTAAATTTTTAAAATTCTTTAATATGTTTTTTTAAATATATTTTTTAAAATAAACATGTAAAATTTATTTGCAGTACTTTTTTTTAAAAAAAAATATTTTTTTAGTACGCGTACCGTAAGCTCACGGTAAGCGTACGGTTTACGCAACGTCCGTAATCTATCTACGCTGCTTGCGTATAGTTACGCACTTTGCGTAGCTGCGCGTACTGCGCGTGGGACGCGTGCGCGCTTACGCCACACTCGCACGTTACGCGGAAGTGTCGGGTAGTGACTGTTATGCGCATGCGCGCAAGCGCGTGTGTTTTTTACGCGCATGCGTACTTTTTGCCGTAAGCGTACCGTAAGCGTACCGTAAGCGTACGGTAGGTCATGTGATCATGAAACACAACTTTTGATTGGTTGAAACTACTTTCAGTTCTAGAACTCTCCTACACCACACCCATTCCCCTCATTTCTGCTTGTGATCCCTTGGGAGAAGGAGCTGGTTTGTCTTTGGGATACGATGGCAGAACAGCAGAGCTCTTCTGAGAGTGAGGCTAGCACTAGCAGCACTGTCTTGAGGCAGAGATCGAGGAAACAAAAGCCCTCTTATGTATGGGATTATTTTACTTTTCCTGAAGGCCAGCAAAAGGTAAATGCACCCTTAGTGACTTGCAAGCTGTGTAAGCGTGTACTTTCTAGAGGTAATCCTAACAGGAAGTATTCCTTTGGGAATCACACCATGAAGAGACACCTCCAGGATGTACACAGAAGGACACATGGTCATCTTTTTGGAGGTAACTCTTCAGAAAGACGAGCCAGTACATCCACAGTAGCTCAGCCTGGACCATCATCTGCAGGGCTGACTCCTTCTTCTGCAGGTCAGGTGAGCCCTTCATCTGTGGGGGGAGAATCTCCTTTTGCTGGCCCTCTGGAAATGAACCCTCGATTTCGGAAGGTTGATATTCATTGCACATTTTGTAAAGATCTAATTTGCCATAGGGAGACCAGTGTTTCCCTAGTGAACAACAAAATAGATCAGCACATTTGTCGCTTTGAATAATTTTCCCATGCTTCCTTTCCTCTGTCCCTGCATGAACACAACGGTTCTTTTAAGAGCCAACCTTATCTTTCATCTTTTTTTTACATATGTTTTTAAAAACTTTTTTTTATTTTTTTTTTACCGTACGCGTACGGTGCGCGTACTTTTTTTTTTTTTAAAAAAAACACTAAAAATCATTTATCACATTACATTGTCCTTGAGAGACTACAATTATTATTATTGACTTACCATACTCACTGAAAAAATATTTATTCATTTGTTTTTTTAAAAAATAGTTTTAAAAATGTTTGTAGTTTTCGAAAATTTTCTATATCTATCTGGAAAAAAAGAAAAAAGTATTAATATTTTTAAAACATTTTATAATACAGTACACATATTTACATTTTTTTCCAAAAAATATTTTTGCCTTATTTTTGCTGTTTTCAGAATATATTGCATTTCACTATAAATTGTGAAAGCAATTGCATTCATCATTTTACAGCGGGCAAAAAAAAATACCAATCACAAAGATTGTATTAAAAATGCCCTGATTCTTTTTTTACTTAAACTTAACATTATAGAAATGCATAATATTGTAAAAAAATTATATCTAATACCAATAGTTATTTCTTTAAAATACCGTCTGATATGTTTGTTTCAGAAGTATAATCACAATATTATATCTCAAATAACTCCAAAATACATCTGATTTCATTTCCTTTAGACCAAATAGTAATTTTAAATTTTTTTTTGGAATAAATTTCCAACGGTAATCCAATAAAATTCTAAAGTTTAATTTGTCCAGATCTCACCGATTCTCTGTAACATTTTGGTTCACGAAAATTTTTTGAATAATTTATTAAGTCCACAATAGAATTGGTTACTTTTCCACATGGCCAAATAGTAATTTTTTAAAACATTTTAGAAAAAATTTCCAATGGCAGTCCAATAACATTCCAAAATTTAAAATGTGCAGAAGTTACCGATAATCTCTAAATTATTGGTTTTTCAAAGTTTCATTAAAAATTAAAAAAGTCCACATTACAATTGGTTATCTTTCCATTAGGCCAAATCTTTTTTTTACAAAATTGCAATGGTAATCCAGTAAAATGGTAAAATTGTTTTGTCCAGATCTTGCCAAGTCTCTCTAAAATTTAGGTTTCAGGAAGATTAGATAGGAATTCGCTAAATCAAAAGGCAAACGTTGTTTGAAAATCAATTGGGAATCATTACACAGTGTCCAGCCTTTTTCACATTTAAGATAAACTGTGTAATGTCCAGAAGTAACAGTAGGTCCATCATGGAAAATTATTGCAACAGTTAAAAAAGTTTTTCCTGAAATTGATAATTGCTGTCCTGTAAACTTCTTTATTAAAGTATCCAATTTTGAACCATCAGCTCTACATCGTTGCATCATTAAAATTACATACTGTCCGTATTCCTTTAAAATTAATGTTGAAAACATGTCAGAATTACACTCACCACATTTCATGCTATGATTAGCATCTTTAACTAATTTTGCAAAAGTGACTGTTTTACTCTCTGGCAATGTCAAATAAATAAACCTTTCATTATCAACAATAGAGCCACATATATTATAACAATTATCACAACTATGTTCCCATTTATAAGAGAGACCAAAAAAAATGTCAATGGGAACTCCTTCTTCTTCCACTACCTGAAGAAAATACATCAAAAATTCATGTGCATCTTGCTGTTCATTTTGAGAAAACTGTGTTCGTCCTGAACATACATCTAAAAGTTTTCTAATGTCAGTAGCACTTTCTATTTGAGTTTTATCTTTACTCAGCTTTTGAAAAAGGAGACTCAGCTCTGAACAGAATCGTTTTCCCTGATTTACTATTATCTGCTCTTGCAAACTTTCCAGATAAAATGCAACATTCAGCACTACATTTGCGTAGCAGTTGACACCAGAGCTATTTTCAAAATGACATCCTACAACCTGTTCTTCATTTTCCTTTTTCTTTTTGCTTGCAATTACATCACTCCTCTTTTTTTTCCTCTTCTCTACATCTTCACTACAGATATTCTCATTTTTTCTTTTACGAGAAACTACACGTTTCTCCAACACAGGATACTGACCTAAATGAGGAGCATAGCTTCTTCTTAATCTATTATACTCTTTTACACAGTTTGTATCAGCACTAACTTTTGACTCATCAAAGTCTATCATGAATAAACCTGATAATGTTTTGACTCGTGACAAAGCAACATATGCCATACCTTCTTTGAACACAGTTGAACCAATGTTCACAAATGCACAATCTACAGTCAATCCTTGAGACTTGTGAATAGTTACAGCATATGCTAGAGAAAACGGAAACTGCTTCCTACGTACATATAAGTCTTTCACAAGCATAAAACGAACTGTACAACGACAAATATCTTTAACTTCATCTATCTGATCAAATTTTATTTTTAAACATTCAACTCCTTCTTTTTTCTGGTAATTAATAAAACCCACAACTCTTCCCATCGCTCCATTAACTAAACCTTTCTCAACATTCAAATTTCTCCTTAAAAACACTCTACAGTTCATGCAAACATATAGATTTTTTTCTAATCCAGCTGTTTTGGAGATGTTCTTCTCTAGTGAGTCCAATTTATTTTTCAGTTTGCCTGTTACTGTGACAGTAATTCTTCCATCCTCAATTTTGTCCACTGCTTCCAATTTCCTGATCTCTTCCTTTTCCAATTTCAAAAGCTCCTCATTGAATATTGAGCATTCACGTAGAGTTGGCATTAAGCAGATGACACTTTTGTTTTCTGCAATGTTCTTGTATATCTTCTCTGCAACTATTTCTTCCTTTGGAAATAAATTATGTAGCAGCCGACTCTGTAATGCTTTTTTGCCAACTTCTGTCAGTAGTCCAATCCTGATATCTTTCAGAATACTTCCATATTCTTCATCGTTTGCTTGCCTCATATTAGTAGTAAGTTCCTTGTACTCAAAGAAGGACCAAATATTTGTATTTCCGATGCTTCCCAATGACTTCTTCGTGTCTTCATGTGTCACAGTATTAAACACTGGTTGTCCTTTAACTGGAGTAAGTTGCAAAAGATCTCCAAAAACTATGACGTGTTTTCCACCAAATAACATGTCATAGTCTGTCTTCAAAATTTGCTGCATTCTTAAATGCACAAAGGCAAGCATTAGGTTTGATACCATGCTCACCTCATCAATAATGAGAACTTGCATCTTCTTCAATACTCTTGAAACTTCCAAGGATGCTTCTCCAGTTAGCTTGTTGAATTGTATTTTGTTCTCATGCTCCACTGGTAACATTAGCAAACGATGTAAGGTGATTCCTTTTATGTTATATGCTGCTAACCCAGTTGGAGCAGTAACCACACAAGACAAAGTAGAAT
Organism: Triturus cristatus; assembly: GCF_964204655.1. NCBI lineage: Eukaryota > Metazoa > Chordata > Amphibia > Caudata > Salamandridae > Triturus > Triturus cristatus. The sequence continues at coordinate 401,541,164 of NC_140581.1, forward strand.
CCGTTTTTTGCTGTAGGTAGCTTCTGATGACTTTTATTAGGAAACTTTTTCCAGTTCCAGCTTGTCCGCTTACATACATCCTGATTGGATGAAATGATGTGCATGAGCACTCTTTTTTTACATGTAGAGATCCGTGATCAATTTTGTTTTTGATCTCTTCATAAATTTGTTGCTGCTCTTAATTCAGTTGTCTTTCCAAATTTTCTAAGTCTATAAATTCTTCTTGAGCTTGATTCATAGCCGTTTCCACTTCATTCATGGCTATTGATGCTTCATTTTCAATGATTGGTTGTCCTAGGGGATCTTGACTGTGTGTTCCTGAACTTTGGCTGTCCTGAGAACTGTCTCTAGCTATTTCTGCTGCAATTGTAGTTTCCTGTTCAATTTCTTCATTTAACATTTGCAGATAAGTTGTGAATGTATTGCATTGTATGCTGTCTTTGCAAGCATTAAATGAATCTTCATAGCTTTGAAATTCTCCCAGTAGTTCATCCTCTGTACGCCATGGTTTAAACAACTGTAAAAGAGCCAAGTAGTAAAATTCTTTCTTGTCAGTAGTGTCGCAACTCAGCTTCCGGTGATTTATCAAACTTCCTTTTGTTTGCTTCACCAAACATCCTTCTTCACCAACGACTTTATATTTTCCATTATTGATGTCTTCTGCGGCTTTCCTTGAATAAATGTAGTTCTGCAGCACTTCATAGAGACACATGTTCTCCAGATGTTGACTTCTCTTGGGATAATATGTGTCCAACATGTTTGTTTTCAATATATCTGTACTTTCTGGGTCATTCTCGACCAAATATTCAATTTCTCCTACAGATTTCAGTACCCGATTTCTCATTGCTGCAAGGCCTAAACTTGCCCAAATTATTCTTCTTGACTTGGAGTAGAGACTTGCAGAAGATAACCTATCTGAACATTCGTAGGATCCAATTTCTCGATGCGATAACATCTTCAAACTGAAACTGTACAGCTTCTTACTGACAGTCTTCTCGTGAGAAATCTCTTCCCACATTTCCTTCAATTCTGTTTTTTCTGATTTCATAATGTAAGACGTTACATATCGTGCAACAGCAATGGAATTGTCAGCTACATACTGTATATCCATGTTAGCGTTCCACATGGATAAAATGACTGGGTTGTAGTCATTTATATTTTTTGATTCTTCTTTTCTTTTAAGGTTGTAGGTATTCTTAGGTGATTTTCTTGTGATAGTATGTCTCACAGCTGACATAAAACTGTTTACTCTTCCATTTGAAAGAACAGGTCTAGGAAATCCAAATCGACATTTAGTGTAGTATTTTTCTTTGCTCTTGTATTTCCGTCGACAGTATTTTCCACACCGATGACTTTGGAAACGTAAAACTTGCTCCTTTAACTTGTTCTCTACTGTGCTTTTTGGTATAGCACATGTTGCATATTCTTGAATGTAAGATAACACTGCTTCATCAGCATCTGTTCCAAACTTTGGGGCATCCTTGATCCACAACAGCATATGAATATGAGGAGCACCTCTTGCCTGGTACTCTTTTCTCCAAAAGAAATCCACTACTTCTCCAATGGGTGGTTTTTTTTTATTGCAGATGAAGGACATCATAGCCTCAAATCTATGATTGAAATATCTGCAAACATTAACCGGATCCAATGAGCACAGTTCTCCTGCTGTCTTGTATTCGATGTTTTTAATGTTTGAATTGGCCTCTCGTAGAAAATCCAGTAAATCATCCCAAGCGTACTCGGCACAGCTTAGGGTAAGGAACCATGTTGGTGTTCCTAAATTCCGTAACATGCATTTTAGTTCACCATGGCGTCGGTACCAATATTCATTTGTCCCACGCTGACAAGCCATCAGATTGATCAGTTGTGTTTCCAAATGATCATCTCGGTGCTGCACATTCTCCATAAAATCCTTAGCAGACACATTTTGTAAATGTACTCCACTTTTTAAAATGTGATTTACTGCATAAGACAGTGCAGACAAGTCGCTTTCAAATAAAAGATGGAACAAATAAGGAATACTTTGTCGAAATCTGGGATCTTCAGCATATAGTCTTGTAGTCCGATACTCTGAAGCTGGAATCTGTTCTGGACGTTCATCGTATCGTCCTCCTTTTCCTTTAGGAAACAGCTGAGGAAAACATCGAGCTTCCAAGCTCTCCTCCCATACACTCACAGGAGTTCCTTTTGCTTTCTTCATCTGAAAGAGATCAATATTGTCTCCCATAACTTCTTTCGAATGAAGAGGATGTATGCTAAAATGTTCATAAATTTCTTCTTCCTTTGACTTGTCCACTTTTTCAATTTGTCCAGTTGGTGTTTCTGTGTCTTCTTGAAAATCTTCTTCTTCTTCTTCTATATAAATTGATTCATACCATTTGTTATTTTTTTTCAAATACAAATTTGCTCTTTGTACTTTCCGCACATCTACCAGCTCCTGCCAAATCTTCTTATTCTTTGTAGGTACACCATTAACCAGAATAATTAATGGTTCAGTTTCCAAAGTATCCGCATCAATAGTTTCCATATTTTTTTTCAAATCCAAGGGCAAATACACCACTCTACCTTTTAAACCTCTCAGTAAATCTGAAGGAGGTAATTTACCAGTGTTGGGCTCCATACGTACTATGGTCTGGAACGGATGAACACATTGAATGAGTATAGACTCATATGTATTTAATTCAGAAAGTTCAGCAGGAATAGCATCCAATTCTAAATTATTATGTACAGCTCTGGTCGGCATTCTATTTTCCTCTAACTTGTTGTAACAGTATTTACAAATACGCTGATCTTCACCCAATTCAAAACAATTTTCTAGAAATATATATGTGGCAAAATCCTTCCACTTATAATTATCTTCATTTTCACTCTTTCTGTAGAGATCAACATTCCTAGTTTGTTTTCTATAATGAGTTCTGCGGCAACAAATACAAGTAACATTTGGTCTTTCATTAGAGACTATTGCAAATTTTGTTATGTGATCATTAAATGTCTTACTAACAGAAGGTTCTACATTCTCTTCCACTTCTTCCTCATTTACTGTGTCCTTCTCTGCACTGTTTTGTTCAGGACCAAAGTAACAAAACTGAATTTCATCAACAACCTTCTCTACATCTGATACCGTTCCTCGGAACAGAGCCCTATTCAATTCATTTAACTTTATTGCTGGACTTTTGGCAAAATACAACCGTCTCAAAAACTTTCTCATTCCAGTATGATGAACAGCCAGCATCCTAAAATGATGGAAAACACTATTGCACACTTTTCTAGATAGACAAGCCAGAGAATGACCCTGCAAACCAGTATTCTCTCTCACTCTGCATGGATCCAGACTTTGAAGCACCTTAATCTTCTGTTTTACACTTTTTTTACTATATTCTCTTAGAAACTCTCGAAATTTGTCAATAGATTCCTGACGCACAGTGCAAATACTACTACAATTCCAAGTGTACACTGGAGCTTTAGGACGTCTCCCCATTGCCTCATCTGCCATCACTTGTACCTCATCTCTTGGAACCATTATCTCCTTCTCCATTATGCAACCATTTGTTACTTCGTATGAACGACCTCTGGTGTCAACTGCATGCAGCAAACTATTACTTTGAAAATAGCTCTCTTCATTAAAAAAAGGTTCACTACTTGAACTATGCATCCACTTTCCTAAAAACACTTTACAAAAGTTTGTTCTGTTCACTACTCTTTTCCTTTTGCTATGTGATTTCAGTACATTAACCATTTTGTCTAATGTACGCATCCTATTCAAAATTAATATGAAAAGTTTCCTTTTTAATTCTAATGCCTTTGCTGCAATGGCTTCAATTTCTTTTTTTCTCTTGTAATATTTTGCCTTTTGCTTATATTTCTTCACATCCTTTATCAAATTGGACATAACTCTTCTCTGAAACATTTTTCTACGTATCTCTTTAAACGCTGTTTTTCTGTTTATGTAAATCTTTTCAGTTGCAGAAGGTATATTTGCATTAACTAAATTCTCAATTTTTTCCTGTTCTCTTCCTTTTGTAACATTCTTTCCAGTACAGACATTTTGTACATTTTTCTTTGTTTTGAATATATTTTTAAGAAATTGTTTTTTCTGCTTACCAGAAGATTTTTTCTTTTTCCCAACATGAGCATCTTCTACTAACTTTGGTCCTCCAGTTGTCTTCAAATATAGTTTTTTTTTTAGCGTTTTTTGAACTCTGGATTTTGTAGGCATCTTAAATTTTGTTCACTGCTCTTCAGCAATACCTGAAAAAAACTAAAAAAAAAATCCTTTATTGTATTTAAATATATTACTACATTTCTTTTCACAATAGTCACAAAACGAAATTTCTTTGCCAATTTGAATGCACACAAACTGCTCTTTTTTTTGGGCAAGTGAAAATCACTTTTACAAACTGTCACATTATGAAACCACTTTTCAGATTTTTTAAAAAGCCCATGTCCAGAGTGCTACACTCCAGCAAGGGCAACCAGCCTTAGTGATGCTGAATGTATTTGCATTACAGACTGAAACCTGAAAACCCCACTCGCTTGTAAATACTGTGCATGACTATACATGGCAAGCACATGGGTGTGTGCTAAGACTCTGCTTCTTCCCCCAAAAATTCGCTCCCCCTTTCCATCTAATGCAACTGTGAAATCACCAGAGCAAGACGCAATAAATCTTTGCCTATAATTCCTCTCTGCACACAGAGTCATGTTTTCACATTAGTCCCAAAACGAAATTTCTTTGCCAATTTGAAAGCACACTTACTGCTCTTTTTTTTTTCGGGGCAAGTGAAAATCACTTTTTACAAGTGAAAATCACTTTTACAGACTGACACATTATGAAACCACTTTTTTTGATTTATTTAAATGCACATGTCCAAACTGTTTTTTCAGACCACCACCATGTGTATTCTCGGTGACTGCCTACACTCCAGCAAGGGCAACCAGCCTTAGTGATGCTGAATGTATTTGCATTACAGACTGAAACCTGAAAACCCCACTCGCTTGTAAATACTGTGCATGACTATACATGGCAAGCACATGGGTGTGTGCTAAGACTCTACTTCTTCCCCCCAAAATTCGCTCCCCCTTTCCATCTAATGCAACGGTGAAATCACCAGAGCAATACGCTTTAAATCTCTGCCTATAATTCCTCTCTGCACACAGAGTCATGTTTTCACATTAGTCCCAAAACGAAATTTCTTTGCCAATTTGAAAGCACACTTACTGCTCTTTTTTTTTTCGGGGCAAGTGAAAATCACTTTTTACAAGTGAAAATCACTTTTACAGACTGACACATTATGAAACCACTTTTTTTGATTTTTTTAAATGCACATGTCCAAACTGTTTTTTCAGACCACCACCATGTGTATTCTCGGTGACTGCCTACGCTCCAGCAAGGGCAACCAGCCTTAGTGATGCTGAATGTATTTGCATTACAGACTGAAACCTGAAAACCCCACTCGCTTGTAAATACTGTGCATGACTATACATGGCAAGCACATGGGTGTGTGCTAAGACTCTGCTTCTTCCCCCAAAAATTCGCTCCCCCTTTCCATCTAATGCAACTGTGAAATCACCAGAGCAATACGCAATAAATCTCTGCCTATAATTCCTCTCTGCACACAGAGTCATGTTTTTACATTAGTCCCAAAACGAAATTTCTTTGCCAATTTGAAAGCACACTTACTGCTCTTTTTTTTTTCGGGGCAAGTGAAAATCACTTTTACAGACTGACACATTATGAAACCACCATGTGTAACTACAACAAAAACAATTTCCATTTCTATTATTCATTTCTTAAGTTACCACATACATCCCCTCTCAAACTGTAAACTCACCTTTAAAATTAGTTAGTTGTGAAAGAAATGTGACACTCAAACAGCAGATTATCAGAGCCAGGATCTCTGTTGTGTTCACCTCTCTCCTCTCAGCAGAACCAGATAATGGCAAACTTTCCCTCTATTTTTCCACACATATACTTGTAAGTTTCAAATCTCAGTGCTTCCCCCTTTTTTTCAAATGTAATCACACATTTCTATTGGTTGAAAACCAACCCTTTTCCAAAAGTACCCTGCCCCCAACTTGACTTCTGCCTAGTACCCTTCCCCCAACTTGACTTCTGCCTGCTACCATAGCAACAGCTCATGGAACACTGCTGTGTTGAGTTAGGTCAGAAGTTCGCCACACAATGTTTCAATTCCACAGAGCAAGAGTGCTTGACTTTTCAAACCTAACAGCAAATCCATAGTACTGTTCTTTGGTTACACATTTTTTTTTACCAATACAAAACATGCTTCTATTAATTTACACATACAGCCTAGTTTTTATTCTAGAATGGTATGAAACAGCCAATCAGTTCTTTTTGTTTTGAAAAAAATATGTATGCCTCCATTTCCAAACTGTCTTTCTTTTCATATTGCCATTCTACTGAAAGACACCTCCTGAGTGCATCCAGTTCTCCTTTGAAGATGTTCACAGTGTGGATTGTAGGGCACAGCTATGTCTTCTGGAGTGAAAAGTTTGCAGAGAAAACAGGTATGGTGAGAGACCTTGCTTTGCCAAATGTAGACATTAAATGGATTGGTCAGAGAGGGTTAAAGTGGCACCAATTGATGCCATTGGTGAAATCCTTCATTCAAATCCAACACCCTGACCTCATAATAGTGCACTGTGGTGGCAATGACCTAGGCACTTTGACTGGGGTAGGTCTGGAAATGCTTATGAAGGACACCTTTGCACAACTGTTTACACTTTTCCCTAAAACTGCCTTTGTGTTTTCCAACATATGCCAAAGGCAAAAATGGAACTGGTCCAATCATTTCTGTCCACAGATTGACAAAGCAAGAAAGCACGTCAACAAATCTGTTTCTGCTTTCCTCCGTGACTATGGTATGGGTGCCATTTACCACAACAACTTGCGTTATGACATGCAAGACATTTATAGAGGAGATGGTGTGCACTTCAATGATGAAGGGAACAGAGTCTTCCTCTTGAACCTTAGACTCTGCATCGGTACTTACTTGTAGGTACCACTAAAAAAATGACTTCATAAACACAACAGCTCTTTTTAGAGCTCCCTAATATCTAAACTCTTAAATCTGCTTTTCATTTATTTATTTTAATTTTTTTTTACCGTACGCTTACCGTAAGCTTACCGTACGCGTACCCCGTGATTTTTTTTAAAATCAATAAATGTTTTTTTTGTACTTTTCTGTCCTTCTTTGACCCCCTTACAAATGTTAGGGGGTCTGTAACTCTCCTCATTGCCCCCTTTCCTTGTTTTTGCTCTTTTTTTTCAGAGTGAAATACACAAAATGGCGGCCGCCGCTTCCTGGTTTCGACCGATTCGAATGTTTACTAAGATCTAAGAGCCAATCAGAATCGCGCTCGCGCACGCCACCGTACGCTTACCGTAAGCGTACGGTAAGCGTACCGTAAGCGGGCTCAGATATATATATTGATTTAAAGGCTATTTTCTCAGAATCTACTGAACAGATTTACACCAAACCTACAAAAGGCACTTCCTTGACCTAGGGACTACCTCTCTGCCAAATTTTGAGTAATTCTGTTCAGCCGTTCGGGCTGTAGCTCGTTCTAAAGGTCCTATGGAAAAATGCATGGGAAAAACGCATTTTGGGACCCCCTTTTATCTCAGCCCCCGCTTGACGGATCCCCCCGAGACTTTCAGGGTAGGAGCGGAGCGTAGCGCCCCACCTATTTTGAGAAATTCGCGAGGATTCGTCAACCGGCGCCAAAGTTATTCAAAATAGAATGTTGAGGTTTTCCTATGGAAACGTGGTCCTAACTATAACTACCTACTGGCGACCTACCCCAGTCAAAGTGCCTAGGTCATTGCCACCACAGTGCACTATTATGAGGTCAGGGTGTTGGATTTGAATGAAGGATTTCACCAATGGCATCAATTGGTGCCACTTTAACCCTCTCTGACCAATCCATTTAATGTCTACATTTGGCAAAGCAAGGTCTCTCACCATACCTGTTTTCTCTGCAAACTTTTCACTCCAGAAGACATAGCTGTGCCCTACAATCCACACTGTGAACATCTTCAAAGGAGAACTGGATGCACTCAGGAGGTGTCTTTCAGTAGAATGGCAATATGAAAAGAAAGACAGTTTGGAAATGGAGGCATACATATTTTTTTCAAAACAAAAAGAACTGATTGGCTGTTTCATACCATTCTAGAATAAAAACTAGGCTGTATGTGTAAATTAATAGAAGCATGTTTTGTATTGGTAAAAAAAAATGTGTAACCAAAGAACAGTACTATGGATTTGCTGTTAGGTTTGAAAAGTCAAGCACTCTTGCTCTGTGGAATTGAAACATTGTGTGGCGAACTTCTGACCTAACTCAACACAGCAGTGTTCCATGAGCTGTTGCTATGGTAGCAGGCAGAAGTCAAGTTGGGGGAAGGGTACTAGGCAGAAGTCAAGTTGGGGGCAGGGTACTTTTGGAAAAGGGTTGGTTTTCAACCAATAGAAATGTGTGATTACATTTGAAAAAAAGGGGGAAGCACTGAGATTTGAAAGTTACAAGTATATGTGTGGAAAAATAGAGGGAAAGTTTGCCATTATCTGGTTCTGCTGAGAGGAGAGATGTGAACACAACAGAGATCCTGGCTCTGATAATCTGCTGTTTGAGTGTCACATTTCTTTCACAACTAACTAATTTTAAAGGTGAGTTTACAGTTTGAGAGGGGATGTATGTGGTAACTTAAGAAATGAATAATAGAAATGGAAATTGTTTTTGTTGTAGTTACACATGGTGGTTTCATAATGTGTCAGTCTGTAAAAGTGATTTTCACTTGCCCCGAAAAAAAAAAGAGCAGTAAGTGTGCTTTCAAATTGGCAAAGAAATTTCGTTTTGGGACTAATGTGAAAACATGACTCTGTGTGCAGAGAGGAATTATAGGCAGAGATTTATTGCGTATTGCTCTGGTGATTTCACAGTTGCATTAGATGGAAAGGGGGAGCGAATTTTTGGGGGAAGAAGCAGAGTCTTAGCACACACCCATGTGCTTGCCATGTATAGTCATGCACAGTATTTACAAGCGAGTGGGGTTTTCAGGTTTCAGTCTGTAATGCAAATACATTCAGCATCACTAAGGCTGGTTGCCCTTGCTGGAGTGTAGGCAGTCACCGAGAATACACATGGTGGTGGTCTGAAAAAACAGTTTGGACATGTGCATTTAAAAAAATCAAAAAAAGTGGTTTCATAATGTGTCAGTCTGTAAAAGTGATTTTCACTTGCGCCGAAAAAAAAAAGAGCAGTAAGTGTGCTTTCAAATAGGCAAAGAAATTTCGTTTTGGGACTAATGTGAAAACATGACTCTGTGTGGAAATAGGAATTACAGGCAGAGATTTATTGCGTATTGCTCTGGTGATTTCACAGTTACATTAGATGGAAAGGGGGAGCGAATTTTTGGGGGAAGAAGCAGAGTCTTAGCACACACCCATGTGCTTGCCATGTATAGTCATGCACAGTATTTACAAGCGAGTGGGGTTTTCAGGTTTCAGTCTGTAATGCAAATACATTCAGCATCACTAAGGCTGGTTGCCCTTGCTGGAGTGTAGGCAGTCACCGAGAATACACATGGTGGTGGTCTGAAAAAACAGTTTGGACATGTGCATTTAAAAAAATCAAAAAAAGTGGTTTCATAATGTGTCAGTCTGTAAAAGTGATTTTCACTTGCGCCGAAAAAAAAAAGAGCAGTAAGTGTGCTTTCAAATAGGCAAAGAAATTTCGTTTTGGGACTAATGTGAAAACATGACTCTGTGTGGAAATAGGAATTACAGGCAGAGATTTATTGCGTATTGCTCTGGTGATTTCACAGTTACATTAGATGGAAAGGGGGAGCGAATTTTTGGGGGAAGAAGCAGAGTCTTAGCACACACCCATGTGCTTGCCATGTATAGTCATGCACAGTATTTACAAGCGAGTGGGGTTTTCAGGTTTCAGTCTGTAATGCAAATACATTCAGCATCACTAAGGCTGGTTGCCCTTGCTGGAGTGTAGGCAGTCACCGAGAATACACATGGTGGTGGTCTGAAAAAACAGTTTGGACATGTGCATTTAAAAAAATCAAAAAAAGTGGTTTCATAATGTGTCAGTCTGTAAAAGTGATTTTCACTTGTAAAAAGTGATTTTCACTTGCCCCGAAAAAAAAAAGAGCAGTAAGTGTGCTTTCAAATTGGCAAAGAAATTTAGTTTTGGGACTAATGTGAAAACATGACTCTGTATGCAGAGAGGAATTATAGGCAGAGATTTAAAGCGTATTGCTCTGGTGATTTCACAGTTGCATTAGATGGAAAGGGGGAGCGAATTTTTGGGGGAAGAAGTAGAGTCTTAGCACACACCCATGTGCTTGCCATGTATAGTCATGCACAGTATTTACAAGCGAGTGGGGTTTTCAGGTTTCAGTCTGTAATGCAAATACATTCAGCATCACTAAGGCTGGTTGCCCTTGCTGGAGTGTAGGCAGTCACCGACAATACACATGGTGGTGGTCTGAAAAAACAGTTTGGACATGTGCATTTAAATAAATCAAAAAAAGTGGTTTCATAATGTGTCAGTCTGTAAAAGTGATTTTCACTTGTAAAAAGTGATTTTCACTTGCCCCGAAAAAAAAAAGAGCAGTAAGTGTGCTTTCAAATTGGCAAAGAAATTTCGTTTTGGGACTAATGTGAAAACATGACTCTGTGTGCAGAGAGGAATTATAGGCAGAGATTTATTGCGTCTTGCTCTGGTGATTTCACAGTTGCATTAGATGGAAAGGGGGAGCGAATTTTTGGGGGAAGAAGCAGAGTCTTAGCACACACCCATGTGCTTGCCATGTATAGTCATGCACAGTATTTACAAGCGAGTGGGGTTTTCAGGTTTCAGTCTGTAATGCAAATACATTCAGCATCACTAAGGCTGGTTGCCCTTGCTGGAGTGTAGCACTCTGGACATGGGCTTTTTAAAAAATCTGAAAAGTGGTTTCATAATGTGACAGTTTGTAAAAGTGATTTTCACTTGCCCAAAAAAAAGAGCAGTTTGTGTGCATTCAAATTGGCAAAGAAATTTCGTTTTGTGACTATTGTGAAAAGAAATGTAGTAATATATTTAAATACAATAAAGGATTTTTTTTTTAGTTTTTTTCAGGTATTGCTGAAGAGCAGTGAACAAAATTTAAGATGCCTACAAAATCCAGAGTTCAAAAAACGCTAAAAAAAAAACTATATTTGAAGACAACTGGAGGACCAAAGTTAGTAGAAGATGCTCATGTTGAGAAAAAGAAAAAATCTTCTGGTAAGCAGAAAAAACAATTTCTTAAAAATATATTCAAAACAAAGAAAAATGTACAAAATGTCTGTACTGGAAAGAATGTTACAAAAGGAAGAGAACAGGAAAAAATTGAGAATTTAGTTAATGCAAATATACCTTCTGCAACTGAAAAGATTTACATAAACAGAAAAACAGCGTTTAAAGAGATACGTAGAAAAATGTTTCAGAGAAGAGTTATGTCCAATTTGATAAAGGATGTGAAGAAATATAAGCAAAAGGCAAAATATTACAAGAGAAAAAAAGAAATTGAAGCCATTGCAGCAAAGGCATTAGAATTAAAAAGGAAACTATTCATATTAATTTTGAATAGGATGCGTACATTAGACAAAATGGTTAATGTACTGAAATCACATAGCAAAAGGAAAAGAGTAGTGAACAGAACAAACTTTTGTAAAGTGTTTTTAGGAAAGTGGATGCATAGTTCAAGTAGTGAACCTTTTTTTAATGAAGAGAGCTATTTTCAAAGTAATAGTTTGCTGCATGCAGTTGACACCAGAGGTCGTTCATACGAAGTAACAAATGGTTGCATAATGGAGAAGGAGATAATGGTTCCAAGAGATGAGGTACAAGTGATGGCAGATGAGGCAATGGGGAGACGTCCTAAAGCCCCAGTGTACACTTGGAATTGTAGTAGTATTTGCACTGTGCGTCAGGAATCTATTGACAAATTTCGAGAGTTTCTAAGAGAATATAGTAAAAAAAGTGTAAAACAGAAGATTAAGGTGCTTCAAAGTCTGGATCCATGCAGAGTGAGAGAGAATACTGGTTTGCAGGGTCATTCTCTGGCTTGTCTATCTAGAAAAGTGTGCAATAGTGTTTTCCATCATTTTAGGATGCTGGCTGTTCATCATACTGGAATGAGAAAGTTTGTGAGACGGTTGTATTTTGCCAAAAGTCCAGCAATAAAGTTAAATGAATTGAATAGGGCTCTGTTCCGAGGAACGGTATCAGATGTAGAGAAGGTTGTTGATGAAATTCAGTTTTGTTACTTTGGTCCTGAACAAAACAGTGCAGAGAAGGACACAGTAAATGAGGAAGAAGTGGAAGAGAATGTAGAACCTTTTGTAAGTAAGACATTTAATGATCACATAACAAAATTTGCAATAGTCTCTAATGAAAGACCAAATGTTACTTGTATTTGTTGCCGCAGAACTCATTATAGAAAACAAACTAGGAATGTTGATCTCTACAGAAAGAGTGAAAATGAAGATAATTATAAGTGGAAGGATTTTGCCACATATATATTTCTAGAAAATTGTTTTGAATTGGGTGAAGATCAGCGTATTTGTAAATACTGTTACAACAAGTTAGAGGAAAATAGAATGCCGAACAGAGCTGTACATAATAATTTAGAATTGGATGCTATTCCTGCTGAACTTTCTGAATTAAATACATATGAGTCTATACTCATTCAATGTGTTCATCCGTTCCAGACCATAGTACGTATGGAGCCCAAAACTGGTAAATTACCTCCTTCAGATTTACTGAGAGGTTTAAAAGGTAGAGTGGTGTATTTGCCCTTGGATTTGAAAAAAAATATGGAAACTATTGATGCGGATACTTTGGAAACTGAACCATTAATTATTCTGGTTAATGGTGTACCTACAAAGAATAAGAAGATTTGGCAGGAGCTGGTAGATGTGCGGAAAGTACAAAGAGCAAATTTGTATTTGAAAAAAAATAACAAATGGTATGAATCAATTTATATAGAAGAAGAAGAAGAAGAAGAAGATTTTCAAGAAGACACAGAAACACCAACTGGACAAATTGAAAAAGTGGACAAGTCAAAGGAAGAAGAAATTTATGAACATTTTAGCATACATCCTCTTCATTCGAAAGAAGTTATGGGAGACAATATTGATCTCTTTCAGATGAAGAAAGCAAAAGGAACTCCTGTGAGTGTATGGGAGGAGAGCTTGGAAGCTCGATGTTTTCCTCAGCTGTTTCCTAAAGGAAAAGGAGGACGATACGATGAACGTCCAGAACAGATTCCAGCTTCAGAGTATCGGACTACAAGACTATATGCTGAAGATCCCAGATTTCGACAAAGTATTCCTTATTTGTTCCATCTTTTATTTGAAAGCGACTTGTCTGCACTGTCTTATGCAGTAAATCACATTTTAAAAAGTGGAGTACATTTACAAAATGTGTCTGCTAAGGATTTTATGGAGAAAGTGCAGCACCGAGATGATCATTTGGAAACACAACTGATCAATCTGATGGCTTGTCAGCGTGGGACAAATGAATATTGGTACCGACGCCATGGTGAACTAAAATGCATGTTACGGAATTTAGGAACACCAACATGGTTCCTTACCCTAAGCTGTGCCGAGTACGCTTGGGATGATTTACTGGATTTTCTACGAGAGGCCAATTCAAACATTAAAAACATCGAATACAAGACAGCAGGAGAACTGTGCTCATTGGATCCGGTTAATGTTTGCAGATATTTCAATCATAGATTTGAGGCTATGATGTCCTTCATCTGCAATAAAAAAAATCCACCCCTTGGAGAAGTAGTGGATTTCTTTTGGAGAAAAGAGTACCAGGCAAGAGGTGCTCCTCATATTCATATGCTGTTGTGGATCAAGGATGCCCCAAAGTTTGGAACAGATGCTGATGAAGCAGTGTTATCTTACATTCAAGAATATGCAACATGTGCTATACCAAAAAGCACAGAAGAGAACAAGTTAAAGGAGCAAGTTTTACGTTTCCAAAGTCATCGGTGTGGAAAATACTGTCGACGGAAATACAAGAGCAAAACAAAATACTACACTAAATGTCGATTTGGATTTCCTAGACCTGTTCTTTCAAATGGAAGAGTAAACAGTTTTATGTCAGCTGTGAGACATACTATCACAAGAAAATCACCTAAGAATACCTACAACCTTAAAAGAAAAGAAGAATCAAAAAATATAAATGACTACAACCCAGTCATTTTATCCATGTGGAACGCTAACATGGATATACAGTATGTAGCTGACAATTCCATTGCTGTTGCACGATATGTAACGTCTTACATTACGAAATCAGAAAAAACAGAATTGAAGGAAATGTGGGAAGAGATTTCTCACGAGAAGACTGTCAGTAAGAAGCTGTACAGTTTCAGTTTGAAGATGTTATCGCATCGAGAAATTGGATCCTACGAATGTTCAGATAGGTTATCTTCTGCAAGTCTCTACTCGAAGTCAAGAAGAATAATTTGGGCAAGTTTAGGCCTTGCAGCAATGAGAAATCGGGTACTGAAATCTGTAGGAGAAATTGAATATTTGGTCGAGAATGACCCAGAAAGTACAGATATATTGAAAACAAACATGTTGGACACATATTATCCCAAGAGAAGTCAACATCTGGAGAACATGTGTCTCTATGAAGTGCTGCAGAACTACATTTATTCAAGGAAAGCCGCAGAAGACATCAATAATGGAAAATATAAAGTCGTTGGTGAAGAAGGATGTTTGGTGAAGCAAACAAAAGGAAGTTTGATAAATCACCGGAAGCTGAGTTGCGACACTACTGACAAGAAAGAATTTTACTACTTGGCTCTTTTACAGTTGTTTAAACCATGGCGTACAGAGGATGCACTACTGGGAGAATTTCAAAGCTATGAAGATTCATTTAATGCTTGCAAAGACAGCATACAATGCAATACATTCACAACTTATCTGCAAATGTTAAATGAAGAAATTGAACAGGAAACTACAATTGCAGCAGAAATAGCTAGAGACAGTTCTCAGGACAGCCAAAGTTCAGGAACACACAGTCAAGATCCCCTAGGACAACCAATCATTGAAAATGAAGCATCAATAGCCATGAATGAAGTGGAAACGGCTATGAATCAAGCTCAAGAAGAATTTATAGACTTAGAAAATTTGGAAAGACAACTGAATCAAGAGCAGCAACAAATTTATGAAGAGATCAAAAACAAAATTGATCACGGATTTCTACATGTAAAAAAAGAGTGCTCATGCACATCATTTCATCCAATCAGGATGTATGTAAGCGGACAAGCTGGAACTGGAAAAAGTTTCCTAATAAAAGTCATCAGAAGCTACCTACAGCAAAAAACGGATTCTACTTTGTCTTGTGTGGTTACTGCTCCAACTGGGTTAGCAGCATATAACATAAAAGGAATCACCTTACATCGTTTGCTAATGTTACCAGTGGAGCATGAGAACAAAATACAATTCAACAAGCTAACTGGAGAAGCATCCTTGGAAGTTTCAAGAGTATTGAAGAAGATGCAAGTTCTCATTATTGATGAGGTGAGTATGGTATCAAACCTAATGCTTGCCTTTGTGCATTTAAGAATGCAGCAAATTTTGAAGACAGACTATGACATGTTATTTGGTGGAAAACACGTCATAGTTTTTGGAGATCTTTTGCAACTTACTCCAGTTAAAGGACAACCAGTGTTTAATACTGTGACACATGAAGACACGAAGAAGTCATTGGGAAGCATCGGAAATACAAATATTTGGTCCTTCTTTGAGTACAAGGAACTTACTACTAATATGAGGCAAGCAAACGATGAAGAATATGGAAGTATTCTGAAAGATATCAGGATTGGACTACTGACAGAAGTTGGCAAAAAAGCATTACAGAGTCGGCTGCTACATAATTTATTTCCAAAGGAAGAAATAGTTGCAGAGAAGATATACAAGAACATTGCAGAAAACAAAAGTGTCATCTGCTTAATGCCAACTCTACGTGAATGCTCAATATTCAATGAGGAGCTTTTGAAATTGGAAAAGGAAGAGATCAGGAAATTGGAAGCAGTGGACAAAATTGAGGATGGAAGAATTACTGTCACAGTAACAGGCAAACTGAAAAATAAATTGGACTCACTAGAGAAGAACATCTCCAAAACAGCTGGATTAGAAAAAAATCTATATGTTTGCATGAACTGTAGAGTGTTTTTAAGGAGAAATTTGGATGTTGAGAAAGGTTTAGTTAATGGAGCGATGGGAAGAGTTGTGGGTTTTATTAATTACCAGAAAAAAGAAGGAGTTGAATGTTTAAAAATAAAATTTGATCAGATAGATGAAGTTAAAGATATTTGTCGTTGTACAGTTCGTTTTATGCTTGTGAAAGACTTATATGTACGTAGGAAGCAGTTTCCGTTTTCTCTAGCATATGCTGTAACTATTCACAAGTCTCAAGGATTGACTGTAGATTGTGCATTTGTGAACATTGGTTCAACTGTGTTCAAAGAAGGTATGGCATATGTTGCTTTGTCACGAGTCAAAACATTATCAGGTTTATTCATGATAGACTTTGATGAGTCAAAAGTTAGTGCTGATACAAACTGTGTAAAAGAGTATAATAGATTAAGAAGAAGCTATGCTCCTCATTTAGGTCAGTATCCTGTGTTGGAGAAACGTGTAGTTTCTCGTAAAAGAAAAAATGAGAATATCTGTAGTGAAGATGTAGAGAAGAGGAAAAAAAGAGGAGTGATGTAATTGCAAGCAAAAAGAAAAAGGAAAATGAAGAACAGGTTGTAGGATGTCATTTTGAAAATAGCTCTGGTGTCAACTGCTACGCAAATGTAGTGCTGAATGTTGCATTTTATCTGGAAAGTTTGCAAGAGCAGATAATAGTAAATCAGGGAAAAAGATTCTGTTCAGAGCTGAGTCTCCTTTTTCAAAAGCTGAGTAAAGATAAAACTCAAATAGAAAGTGCTACTGACATTAGAAAACTTTTAGATGTATGTTCAGGACGAACACAGTTTTCTCAAAATGAACAGCAAGATGCACATGAATTTTTGATGTATTTTCTTCAGGTAGTGGAAGAAGAAGGAGTTCCCATTGACATTTTTTTTTGGTCTCTCTTATAAATGGGAACATAGTTGTGATAATTGTTATAATATATGTGGCTCTATTGTTGATAATGAAAGGTTTATTTATTTGACATTGCCAGAGAGTAAAACAGTCACTTTTGCAAAATTAGTTAAAGATGCTAATCATAGCATGAAATGTGGTGAGTGTAATTCTGACATGTTTTCAACATTAATTTTAAAGGAATACGGACAGTATGTAATTTTAATGATGCAACGATGTAGAGCTGATGGTTCAAAATTGGATACTTTAATAAAGAAGTTTACAGGACAGCAATTATCAATTTCAGGAAAAACTTTTTTAACTGTTGCAATAATTTTCCATGATGGACCTACTGTTACTTCTGGACATTACACAGTTTATCTTAAATGTGAAAAAGGCTGGACACTGTGTAATGATTCCCAATTGATTTTCAAACAACGTTTGCCTTTTGATTTAGCAAATTCCTATCTAATCTTCCTGAAACCTAAATTTTAGAGAGACTTGGCAAGATCTGGACAAAACAATTTTACCATTTTACTGGATTACCATTGCAATTTTGTAAAAAAAAGATTTTTTAAATTATCATTTGGCCTAATGGAAAGATAACCAATTGTAATGTGGACTTTTTAAATTTTTAATGAAACTTTGAAAAACCAATAATTTAGAGATTATCGGTAACTTCTGCACATTTTAAATTTTGGAATGTTATTGGACTGCCATTGGAAATTTTTTCTAAAATGTTTTAAAAAATTACTATTTGGCCATGTGGAAAAGTAACCAATTCTATTGTGGACTTAATAAATTATTCAAAAAATTTTCGTGAACCAAAATGTTACAGAGAATCGGTGAGATCTGGACAAATTAAACTTTAGAATTTTATTGGATTACCGTTGGAAATTTATTCCAAAAAAAAATTTAAAATTACTATTTGGTCTAAAGGAAATGAAATCAGATGTATTTTGGAGTTATTTGAGATATAATATTGTGATTATACTTCTGAAACAAACATATCAGACGGTATTTTAAAGAAATAACTATTGGTATTAGATGATATTTTTTTACAATATTATGCATTTCTATAATGTTAAGTTTAAGTAAAAAAAGAATCAGGGCATTTTTAATACAATCTTTGTGATTGGTATTTTTTTTTGCCCGCTGTAAAATGATGAATGCAATTGCTTTCACAATTTATAGTGAAATGCAATATATTCTGAAAACAGCAAAAATAAGGCAAAAATATTTTTGGGAAAAAAATGTAAATATGTGTACTGTATTATAAAATGTTTTAAAAATATTAATACTTTTTTCTTTTTTTCCAGATAGATATAGAAAATTTTCGAAAACTACAAACATTTTTAAAACTATTTTTTTTAAAAACAAATGAATAAATATTTTTTCAATGAGTATGGTAAGTCAATAATAATAATTGTAGTCTCTCAAGGACAATGTAATGTGATAAATGATTTTTAGTGTTTTTTTAAAAAAAAAAAAAAAAAGTACGCGCACCGTACGCGTACGGTAAAAAAAAAATAAAAAAAAGTTTTTAAAAACATATGTAAAAAAAAGATGAAAGATAAGGTTGGCTCTTAAAAGAACCGTTGTGTTCATGCAGGGACAGAGGAAAGGAAGCATGGGAAAATTATTCAAAGCGACAAATGTGCTGATCTATTTTGTTGTTCACTAGGGAAACACTGGTCTCCCTATGGCAAATTAGATCTTTACAAAATGTGCAATGAATATCAACCTTCCGAAATCGAGGGTTCATTTCCAGAGGGCCAGCAAAAGGAGATTCTCCCCCCACAGATGAAGGGCTCACCTGACCTGCAGAAGAAGGAGTCAGCCCTGCAGATGATGGTCCAGGCTGAGCTACTGTGGATGTACTGGCTCGTCTTTCTGAAGAGTTACCTCCAAAAAGATGACCATGTGTCCTTCTGTGTACATCCTGGAGGTGTCTCTTCATGGTGTGATTCCCAAAGGAATACTTCCTGTTAGGATTACCTCTAGAAAGTACACGCTTACACAGCTTGCAAGTCACTAAGGGTGCATTTACCTTTTGCTGGCCTTCAGGAAAAGTAAAATAATCCCATACATAAGAGGGCTTTTGTTTCCTCGATCTCTGCCTCAAGACAGTGCTGCTAGTGCTAGCCTCACTCTCAGAAGAGCTCTGCTGTTCTGCCATCGTATCCCAAAGACAAACCAGCTCCTTCTCCCAAGGGATCACAAGCAGAAATGAGGGGAATGGGTGTGGTGTAGGAGAGTTCTAGAACTGAAAGTAGTTTCAACCAATCAAAAGTTGTGTTTCATGATCACATGACCTACCGTACGCTTACGGTACGCTTACGGTACGCTTACGGCAAAAAGTACGCATGCGCGTAAAAAAGACACGCGCTTGCGCGCATGCGCATAACAGTCACTACCCGACACTTCCGCGTAACGTGCGCGTGTGGCGTAAGCGCGCACGCGTCCCACGCGCAGTACGCGCGGCTACGCAAAGTGCGTAACTATACGCAAGCAGCGTAGATAGATTACGGACCTTGCGTAAACCGTACGCTTACCGTGAGCTTACGGTACGCGTACTAAAAAAATATTTTTTTTTTTAAAAAAGTACTGCAAATAAATTTTACATGTTTATTTTAAAAAATATATTTAAAAAAACATATTAAAGAATTTTAAAAATTTAATCATAGTCTTTATAAAAGGTAAGATAATTAAATTAAAAATATGTTAGAAAAAAAAAAAAAAAAAAAAAAAATTAGCATTTAAAAAACCTTGCAAATTCACTGAAAAAACCATGGGTTTCACACACGTTATAGTTAGGAATTAGCATTTAAAAAACCTTAGAAATTCAGTGAAAAAACCATAGGTTTCACACACGTTATAGTTAGGAATTAGCATTTAAAAAACCTTAGAAATTCAGTGAAAAAACCATAGGTTTCACACATGTTATAGTTAGCTGGACATTTTACTCGTAAAAAACCAATGAAATTGCCCCGTTATAGTTAGTTCAGCTAACTATAACTCGCGCGCCCGCAATGCACTGCTGATGACGTCACATATTACATCACTCATGACATGGTCAGTGACATCACTCATGACATCACTGATGACATCTCAAATGACATCACTGATGACATCACTGATGACATCATCCTTGTGATAGAGTGGTAGACCTCCTCTCACCCTAATATAACCTTTGACACACACATTCAAAAATAGAGACTAAAATTTTCAAAACAATGGACATACCAATACCAGTTACAACAACCTCTTCAGTAATTCTAAGATCCACATACACATCCACTCATTCACCAACAGTCCAATACAGTCACTCATACATGTACTCACTCATCATATGTACTCATACACCTATACATCCTGTTACACAATGCCACTCATGCATAGAGTTACTCACACACATAGTCACTCGTGCTAATAAAGAATCAAACATACATTTACTTGCATATACAGTTATACACACACCACCATACTTACTTCTACGGAAACTTACACATACTTAGTCTTTTAAACAATCACTTATAGAAACACATACTTATTCATACAGGAACTCTTCCAATCTCTCACCCTTGCATATACTCACATATATACACCAATAGTCACATGTACTAGTTTTAAACATATGTAGTTACTCATAAAGACACTATTGAGACAGTCATTCACTCACTAACACACCCATACACACACTCATCCACCCATGCAGTCCTGCACACATTGTCTGTTCAACACATACAAACAGTGAGTCACTCATTCATGCACCTATGCACTACGTAATACCCCCCACCGAACCATGCAGACACTCAGACTGATACTCAAAAAACCAACTAATAACCTATATAGACACCCATGTAGCTACTCACCAACCCATGCAGCCACTTATACACAAAGTGAGAGACTGATACAGATATATACATATTTAAACATTACTCACTAAGCCATGTATTCACTAAGATACACTTAATCAGTCAGTTAAACAATCAATTTTTCAAAAACAAATCATCCATTTAGACACTTATATACCCATTTATTCTTCCATCGACCTTGAGATATACATATATAAAACATATTTAATTTTCAGAAAAACACACATTCACTGGATGATGTCATCAGTGATGTCATCAGTGATGTCATTTGAGATGTCATCAGTGATGTCATGAGTGATGTCACTGACCATGTCATGAGTGATGTAATATGTGACGTCATCAGCAGTGCATTGCGGGCGCGCGAGTTATAGTTAGCTGAACTAACTATAACGGGGCAATTTCATTGGTTTTTTACGAGTAAAATGTCCAGCTAACTATAACATGTGTGAAACCTATGGTTTTTTCACTGAATTTCTAAGGTTTTTTAAATGCTAATTCCTAACTATAACGTGTGTGAAACCTATGGTTTTTTCACTGAATTTCTAAGGTTTTTTAAATGCTAATTCCTAACTATAACGTGTGTGAAACCCATGGTTTTTTCAGTGAATATATATATATATATATATATATATATATATATATATATATATAAATTCACTGAAAAAAACAAAGGTTTCAGGGGCGTGATAGTTAGGAATTGGCATTAAAAAACCTTAGCAATTCACTGAAAAAAACATAGGTTTCAGGGGCGTTATAGTTAGCTGGACATTTCCCTAGTACAAAACCCTAGAAATTCCCCTGTCATAGTTAGTTCAGCTAACTATAACTCGCGCCCCCGCAATGCACTGCTGATGACGTCGCATATTACATCACTCATGACAGGGGCAAACGAAGACCAATGCCACCTTGGTCACGTGCAAGATTTGCAAAAGAGTGCTGTCGCGAGGGGATCCTAACAAGAAATACTTGTGCAGCACGGCAAGTATGATGAAGCACCTGAGGACCCTTCATCCGAACAATCTTGCACGAGAAGAATGCCGACGGATGAGAGACACCCCTGCTCCTGCGCCTTCCACCTCATTGCAGCCGAGCACTTCAAGAGTGCATCCATCAGCCCCAAATTTGGACATCCGTCCTCAATTTCAATTTTTAAAAGTGCTCTGCACTAAGTGCAATGCGACTTTGTGCTACGGTGAGCAGTCAATTGATCTGATCTGCCGCCGGCAAGGAAGTCACAATTGCTAGTTTTTTTTTGTTCCCTGAAGTTCATTGTTTGGTTCCTCCTGTTTTTTTTTTGTTGTTTTTTTTTCCAGAAAAATCCCAAAAATCACAAAATTGTTAGAAACCCCCCCAAAAAATATAAAAGAAGAAAGAAGAAAAAAAAAACGTTCTTCTAAGAACTAACTTTCCTGGTTTAAAAAAAGAGCTAAATTTCTTTGTGTGTGAAAGTTTAGATGAATGTATGTGTAGTACGTAATTGAGTGAATGACTGCATTAATAGCGTATGGTGATTGCATAAGTGCAGAACTATGAGGAAGTGCTGCAGCATCACACAGTAACCTCTTTAACTGCATGGTGCTGTAGTACTTCCGAAGCACAGGGATGCAACATATGTACATAAATATGTTGCAAATCTATGCTTCTCTCTGCACGGCTGCTTAAACTGCAGCCAGGTGGTGACACAGGCACCCTTGCATCATAGTGCAAGGATATCTGTGTCATGTGCTGTTTGTTTTTCTGCAGGAAGACACACCTTCCTGCACAAAAACAATGAGAAAATGCATTTTTCTCCTTCAATGTATGCTGAACATTTCAGCATGCATTGAAGATATAAAAATGTGGAGAAATGAAAACAATTCTCCTTTTTGTGCTTTCCTACACCAATTTTAGAATGGTGCAGCATTTACACACATAGCGAGATTCATGATTTCTGATAAATCTAGACATGTGTCTTGTTCTATGAGTATTCAGTGCAATCATGCACAACAACACTTATAGAACACCCTTTCAACGCAAAGTGGAGTGCATAATGAGGTTGTATTTACATGGAGTATAAACAGTGCACAGAGTGCCTTTTCCTCTCTTTGTAAATATGAAAGAGTGTCTTGCGCAATAACTATGTTACAAAAAGTGACATATTTCCATTTTTAAAATTCCTTGCGAATGATAGAAGGTAAGCACAGAGTTTTGTCTGCAAAGATGTTCAAAGAAGAATGATTGAAATGATTGCGGTCCTTCAATAGGTACAATGGGAAATATTATGAACCCCTCAAATCTCTTTTTTTGCAGGTCACATGATATCTGATTATGGTCAGATTTCAAAACTACATAGGCATAAACAGAGTGTTTTTAGAAACGTGTTTCAACTTTGTAGCTTCTTGCATACCTCCTCAGTCATATATGGAGACTTAGTTAAACTTACCTTCACAATAATAGGAATAAAAATTGGTATACTTTTTGTCAGATTTTCATTGCAATCTAAATTCATATAAATTGCTTATTTTAAAATTTGGATCTGTGAAAGAAAAGGAAAAAAAAATATAACATGTAATAATAAATTTTTTACAACACAGCATATTTTCCACAAAGTAATTTTTTTGCCTTTTTTGCTGTTCTCAGAATGTATTAAATTTCACTAGAAATAGTGATTTCAAGCGTACTCATCACTTAACAGCGGGCAAAAAAAAAACAATCAGAAAGATTGTTAAAAAAAAAGCAACATGCTATTCTCAGTAAAATACCACAAGATACAAATCACACATATATAAATTTTTTATGGCTAACAAAATTTTATAAGTTTAACTTACAAAAACTGCAAATGTTGCCGCTTAAAAATATTCACTGAATCTAAGGATGAACTTTTGGAGGAGGCACCATGCCCACAACGTTTTTCTTCAGTGGTGTGGAAATTTTTTACTTTTCCCGAGGGGCAAACAAAGACCAATGCCACCTTGGTCACGTGCACGATTTGAAAAAGAGTGCTGTCGCGAGGGGATCCTAACAAGAAATACTCGTGCGGCACGGCAAGTATGATGAAGCACCTAAGGACCCTTCATCCGAACAATCTTGCACGAGAAGAATGCCGACAGATGAGAGACACTGCTGCGCCTTTCTGAGTTTCTTTTCTTTTTCTTTTTTTTTCTGCCATGACCTCTCTATTTTAACGTTGAAAAACAGTATCTGTAAAAAAGAATCACAAATAAATGTATATTAATGACTTTCAAATTTATTCTATTCCATTACTGTACAAACACATTTTATATAAAAACTGGCTAAGAAACTATAGCCTTAAAACACTACATGCATAGTGCATACTACTTTGAAGCAGTTCATGCCCTGAAGCCTACCTCACTAGAAGACTGCATGCTAACTGACTGAATGATTACAGTACTGTAAGGAGACACAGTGGGTGAGTGACAGGGTGTTTGCTAGAAGTGTATGAATACTGACTGGGGAATTGAAGGTGTGAAAGACAACTGTGTAGGTGGTTAAGAGGACTGCATACATAGTGGATAGGCGTTTGAAGCAGTCTATGTGCTAAGGCCTAGCTCACTGCATGAGTACTTGGGTACTGACTGAATGATTAGAGTACAAGGAGAGTGCCTGGGTGAATTTATAAGTGTTTGGCTTTTGGCACAGTGAATTGATTAGTACTTGGTACTGAATGGGTCACTAGAGGAGTGCAAAGGGAGTGACAGGATGTTTGCTGGACTGTATGGATACTGACTAGGGAATTGAAGGTGTGAAAGACAAGTGTATAGTATGTTAGAAGACTGCATGCATACTGCATAGACATTTGAAGCAGTCTATGTGGTAATGTATGGTTCACAACATGAGTACTTGGAAACTGACTAAATCATCAGACTACTGCTAGGACAGTGCCTGGGTAAAACTTTTACATTTTCAGTTCTGGCGCAGTGAAGAGAATAGTACATGGTACTGCACTTTAGTGTCAAACCCTGAATCATTTTATCAATGCATAAGCAAAGACTAGCTTCTAATGCTACTAAAACTTGACAACATGACCGGTTTTAAAACAGTTATCTGTCAGCAAATACACGATGTTACCAAATGCTCCTCTCACAGTGGTGCCCAAATGCACACAGACTCACAGTGTGATTCTAGACAAGCAACACTATCCCTTGGACTTTACCAAAACTCATTCACTACTCTGGAAGGGGTAAGGGGACTGCACACAATCTACATATTTCAGTACTACACTTTAGTGTCAAAGCCTGACTCATTTTATGAATGCATAAGCAATGACTGGCTTCTAATGCTACTAAAACTTAACATGACAGGTTTTAAAACAGTTATCTGTGAGCAAATACACAATGTTTCCAAATGCTTCTCTCACAATGCTTACCCAAATGCAGACAGACTCACAGTGTGATTCTAGACAACAACCACTATCCCCTGTACTTTACCAAAACACATTCACAACTCTGGAAGAGGTAAAGTAACTGCACACATTCTACATATTTCACTACTGCACTTTAGTGTCAAAGCTTGACTCATTTTCCGAATACATAAGCAATAACTCGCTTCTAATTCTACCAAAACTTGAGAACAGGAAAGGTTTTTAATAGGGGTGGGCGGAATTTGCGAAATTCACTTTCGCAAATTATCACGAAAATGTTAAAAATCTCCGCAAACGCGAAAATATCGCGAAGATGCGGAAGTTTTTTTCCCGCCCGTTCGCGGTATTTTCTACGTGGTCGCGTCTCGCCAACTTACCCATGCGGTTGCTCGCGGGCGCGGCCATCTTGTTTTCACTTGTTTCGTGGTGCATGATTGCGAGAAGAAAAACGTGATCGCGCGCCGAATGACGTTACTGCGGGCGCAAACTGTCGCGAGACAGCGCAAATGGCTACCAACAATCCAACATCTCGTGGAGAACGCGACCGGATCGGGAAAACTTGATGGCGAATGCGGGGATTCAGGTAAGGCGATCGCACGCACGCGAGAATGTATTATTTTACAGCGCGAGCAAGCAAAACATTTCTGGTAAAATGCGGATTGCGGAAATTTTGACATTTTAGCGCTCTCCACGGAATGCGAAAATGTCAAATTATTGCAATTTCCGCAAGCGGGACGGAATTTTAGCCCAGGCCTAGTTTTTAAGCAGTTATGTGTATGCAAAGATATGAAGTACCTAAATGCTTCTCTCACAGTGGTTCCCAAATGCACACAGACTCACAGTGTGATTCTAGACAAGCAACACTCTTCCTTGTACTTTACCAAGACACAGTCACTAGTCTAGAAGGGGTAAGGTGACTGCACACATTCTACATATTTCAGTACTGCACACTACTGTGAATGTCTGACTCATTTTGCAATGGCATAAGCAATGATTGGCCTCTAATGCTACTAAAACTTGACAACAAACCAGGTTTTAAAGCAGTTATCTGCCAGCAAATACATGATATTACCAAATGCTTTTCTCACAATAGTTGCCCAAATGCACACAGACTCACAGTGTGATTGCAGACAAACAAATATCCCTTGTACAAAATACATTTACTAGTCTACAAGATGTAAGGTGATTGCACACATTACAGAAAATTTTCGACTACACATTAGTACCATAATGTTTCTCTCAAAATGATTCCTAAATGCACACAGACTCACTGTGTGATTCTAGAAAAACAAAACTATCCCTTGCACTGTGCCAAAACACATTTCATAATCTAGAAGGAGTACTGCATTTTCGGGTAGAAACGTGACTCATTTTGCAAATACATAAACAATGACTGGTTTCTAATTCTACCAAAACATGAAAACAGCACAGTTATCTGTCTGCAAACACATGAAAAGCACAAATGCTTATCACAGAATGGTTTCTAAATGCACACATACTGACAATAAAATTCTAGACCAAAAAAAGTACTCCCTTCACTTTAGCAGGAGAAACACATTAGTCTGATTAAAATCAAAATAGACCACATACTAAGCCTGGGCAAAGCACTACGCTACGCTCGCGTAGTTTGCGAAGTTCGCGCTACTTTGCACTACGCGAATTGCACGTAGCACAGTTCGAACACGCGTAGCATAGTGTTGCATAGTGCTGCGGTCATTTTTTGCTTGCTTGCGGTTCTCAACGTCAAGTTGGCGACCGCGAGCAAGCAAAATGACATCCAGGTGAGACTTTTTCCTTGTTCGCGATCAGCAACATCAAGTTGGGGATCGCGAGCATGGAAAATAAACCTCCGGGCGAGATTCCCTACGCGAGGACGTCAGGTTTCTCATTGCGAGTGGTCGCGTATGCTCGCGACCGCTCGCGATGAGAAACTACCAGTTCGCGTTGAGAAAGCTGCTGCTCGAGTAAAAATCTACTCGAGCAGCAGAAAACTACAGCTCGCACTGTGCAAGATGCCATTTTCAATGATTGCACAGTGCCGGTGGCTTGTCCGCACTGTGCAATCATTGAAAACGACATCTGGCACAGTGCGAACAAGGTACTACGCAGTTCGCAAAGTGCTACGCGTAGCTCGCGTAGTGCGAAGTGCACTTTACGTAGCTTCGCGAAGTGCTACTTTGCGAACTACGCCCAGGGTTACCACATACATCCCCTCACAATTAAAACACTCACCTTTCAAGTTGTTTTGTAGATTAAGAAGTATGTCAGTCACACACCAGATTTTCTTATACAGAATCTCTGCACTGTGCACCTCTCAGCAGAACCAAAGAATGGCAAAGTTTCCCTCTCATTTCCCACACATATACATGTAAACATCAAATCACATTCCTTCCCACATAAATTCAAAAGCAAACACACATTTCTATTGGTTAAACATTTCAACCCTTTCCAAATGACATAAATTTCAACCCTTCCCCCAATCTGCCTTCTGCCCGTTACCATAGAAACAGATGGAACACTGTACTGAGCACACAGGTCACAAGTTCAGCACACAATGTTGCTAATCAAGACAGCAAGTGTGCTTGACTTTTCAACATATCAGCTTATCATATATAATGTTCCTTACAATCAGTTTTTGTTAACCAATAAGAATGATACGTTTAAAAAAAAGAAATATACACCCTACCTTTCAGTGTAGAAGGTTGTCACACACCCAATGATTTCTTGTCTTTTTTCAAAACTGCATCTTAGCCACCATGTTAGAAACATCTTACTTTCCAAACTGCCATTTCATTTACAGAGACCATCTGAGTGCATCCAGACCTCCTTTCAAGATGCTTAGAGTGTGGATTGTGGGACACAGCTATATTTTCTGGAGCCAAAGGTATGCAGAAAACAAAGGCATTCACAAAGACCTAGGTTTGCCAAATGTAGACATTAAATGGATTGGACAGAGAGGGTTAAAGTGGCTCCAATTGATGCCATTGGTGAAATCCTTCATGCATATCCAACACCCTGACCTCATAATAGTGCACTGTGGTGGCGATGACCGAGGCTCTTTGACTGGGGTAGGTCTGGAAATCCTTATGAAGGACACCTTTGCAGAACTGATTTCACTTTTCCCCAAAACTGACTTTGTGTATTCTAACATATGCCAAAGGCAGAAATGGAACTGGTCCGATCATTTTTGTCCACAAATTGAGAAAGCTAGGAAACATGTGAATAAATCTGTTTCTGCTTTTCTCCGAGACTATAGAATGGGGTCCATTTAGAATAACAATCTGCGCTTTCATATGCAAGAGATGTATAGGAGAGATGGAGTACACTTTACTGATGAAGGAAACAGAGTCTTCCTCAACAACTTTAAACTCTGTATAGGTACTTACTTATAAGTACCAAAAACTCTCAATGAACACAACGGCTCTTTTTAGAGCCACTCAAGAACAAAACACTTAAGCTTGATCTTTATCTCCCAAAAATTTCATTTTTTTCCCCTTGGATCCGCGCACCCAACGCGAGAGAATCCGTGCACCCAACGCGTTAGGATGCACGCACACTGCGCGCATTTCGACATTTTTTTTTTTAAAGGGGGCCCCAGGGGGTCCTTCTGGGACCCCCTAAGCACCTCTACAGGGTCAGAGTATTTCCACTCTGCCCCCTTTAAATGTTTTACACACTTATTCCCCTTGCTTCTTCAGCCTCACTTCTACCGAGGCATAAAATGGCCTCCAACAGTTCCTGGTTTCGAATGTAGACAGACACTCGACATCCAATTAGCATTCAGCGCGCGATCGGGAGGGTGCGCGCTCGGTTCGGGGAGGATGCGCTTACGGTGCGGGTAGGGTGCGCGGATCCTTCCCGGACAGAGATATCACTAACATTTTTACCCTAATTTTCTCAGGAACTACTGAACAGATTCACACCATTTATGCAAAAGGCACGAGTCTGAACTGAGGACCACCTCTTTGCCAAATTTGGTGTCATTCCGTTCATCAGTTCGGGCTGTAGCTGCGACAACAGATCCTACGGGAAATTGCATGGGGAAAACACGTTTTGGCACCCCCCTTTTTTCTTGGCCCCCGCTTGACGAATCACCACGAAACTTTCAGGGTAGGAGCGGAGCAGAGCTTGCCAAAAGTTTGGAAAATTTTGCGAAGATTCGTCAACCGGTGCCAGACTTATTGGGAATAGAATGTTGCGGATTTCCTATGGAAAATAGGTCCTAACTATAACTATCTACTGGCGATCGCCAGTAGATAATATATATACATATACATATATTTTGTGTGTGTCTGTAGTTATATGTGAATCTATATATCTATATATATTCCAACACAGCTCCTATGGCAAAGAGCAAGCCATGGTAAATGTTGTGTTATATATCTCTCTCTATATATATATATATCTCTCTATATATGTCTCTCTATATCTTTCTCTCTATATCTCTCTCTATATCTCTCTCTTTCTATATCTCTCTCTATATCTCTCTCTATATCTCTCTCTCTATATCTCTCTCTCCATCTCTCTATCAAACAAATACCCGGGAGCTTGGAGAGGGCACTTGGCAGCCATACGTCTTTCGTTCTTAACTCTCCTCTGCAAAAGAAAAAAGAAAGTTTGTAGCCTGACACGTTTCGATGCAGAAAGCATCTTCCTCATAGGCTTGCAAAAATTACCACAGGAAAGGCTCTCTTTTATGTTTATTTCCGCATGCAAAGACGGGCGGATGGACGGGCGGGCGGGCGGGCGGACGGACGGGACTACGGGCGGGTGGGAGGACGGACAGACAGACAGATGTGTGGTAAAGTCCCACAAATATAACATGTTGTAAAGGTCATGTAAAGACATGTATACATGCATGGTAAAGGCATGAGTGGTATCTTAGTGGGTCTATTAAAGCTAATAGCCCAGGGGAATCTGATGATTAAAAATAAGCCGTGGTTCACACCACTAACACAAATTGAGCACTGCTGTTCTTGTCATTGAAACATTAGCCTAAAGTTGAAAGTCTTTCAGTAATTTTTTCTTAGAATCTAACATTTTAGAATGCAATATTGCACGTATTGTAATAAATCCTCTGTTTGGATTATCATCACGCTGTGGATTTATACTTAACTAGTACAATGTTTTCACAGTAATATCACTGCCCCCCTCCTGAGTAATCACACCTCACAAACAAATTGCATGTTATTAAACATTCATGTGGGGTTAATTTGAACAGAAAAAACTAACCCGATGTATGCTCGGGATACCTTTGAATTGTGCTGAGCAAATTATTGACCATCAGCATGAAATCACAAATTGTAGCTGCTTTTGCGCTACAACTCTGAAGACATTAATCCTGAAATTCATTTTCTTCCCAGTATGTTGAAACATACCCTCCTAATTAATTTGGGACATGTAGTGATTATGTAAATGCTACTTTTAAAAATGGAAATTTCATCATCAAATTCTTTTTTGGGCTAAGAATGCGAAGCACATTTCAGCAGATGTTAAAGTACTGAAGTTATTTGTTCTGCATCTACCCCAATTCTTCACTGCATGTAAATCAGCATTTGTAAGTGTAACTTTCTGCTCTGTGTGGCTGATTTTCTTTCATGCTTTGATCTTTAAGGGTGTATAACGCTCGACTGAACAGAGAGCAGCTGGAGTTCATTTAATGCCACAAGAATTCCGTCAGGAGGACATTAAGTCATCATAATCAAGTCTAGACTCATTGGAACAGTATTTCACGCTTTCTCTCTTCAGTTGTTGCTTCTCGGCAGTGGAACATCAAAACAGGATCAATTAACCTACTAACAGATGGTTCTTACCCATTATAATTACAACTTTATCCATTATAATTACAACTGCAATTCATTGGTAAAGAGCACAGACTTGATCTCATTTCGTGATTTGGCTAAAATAATCATATCTTGGTAAGCAAAGACTAGATTTACATCTATTTTGCAACTGCTGCGTTAAATCTGAATCTAAAACACATTCAAAACTACTCCTACTTAGTACAAAATTAACCTTTGATTCTGGAAATTCATAGGATTAGCTTTGGTTTAGAAAGCCATAATTAAACTTTACTATGATATATACATATTTAAGGCCTGATACACAAACTACACTTTGTACTACATAAAGTAGTACTAGAGTAGTACTGCCCACGTACCACAACATGCTAATCACAAACCTCTGACCGGAAACCGCCTCC
This sequence comes from Triturus cristatus, assembly GCF_964204655.1. Classification (NCBI taxonomy): domain Eukaryota; kingdom Metazoa; phylum Chordata; class Amphibia; order Caudata; family Salamandridae; genus Triturus; species Triturus cristatus. The sequence goes on from NC_140581.1 coordinate 401,572,760, forward strand.
TCTTATATCTTTTTGTATGTGGAAATGCCCACCACAGTGGCAGTTATCTCCATATACATGGGTGTATCCTTTTGTAGTAAATATAGACTGACTCGGATAATGGTTGGAAAATGGAGCATAATTACTACTAAATGAGTGGGATTTAGGCAAAGTTAGGAAATGGTTTGGGAGGGATATGTTACTACAAAACACACACCCACAAATAATAAAGGATATTGCAATTCACAAAATACTCAAAAACAGTGCAAGTGTACTCCAGTCCAGCCTTGGTGTAAGTCAAGCAGCATACATGGTTAAGCATTGGTATTGAAACACACTTCAGTAGCAAACACTGGAGGCAGGAAGTTAAAAGAACACCCCATGGCGACATATGGAAAGGAGCTGTAGTCTATCGTTCAACAGAGTCCTAAGAAGGATTTTAGCCTTAAATTGATAGAACAAATATGATATCCACACAAAACTTTTTCCTAATCTAATATTTTAAGTCTCATGCTGAGATAGTAACTGACCCAGACGTCTCTAACCTACTGTCCAATCTCAATGCTTTATAACAGCAGGCCCTACAAACTCAGCCGGTCACAGTTTATACCTCCTATTTTCCAACTCCCTGCTTGTGCACATTGACTTGCCTGAACCTCTCACCTGGACAGATAATTTTTAAATTACATTTAAAATCCCCTTTGATTCTATCTCTACCAGATCTACATTTGGAAAATGCTTCAGATCAAGAAGATGGAAGCAGATGACCATAGAAAACTTTCAATCTTCTTTCATTGCCCATGATCTGGAGAACATACCGGATATCAACTGAGCCAGGGCTACGTTTCTGGATTCCTTCTCTGACGCGCACTAGATACACTCGTCCCCTACAGATCACACATCAGTAAATCTGCCTGACTCAATGCCCCGTGGTACACTGTAGAATTGAGAACCAATAATTCAAACTGTAAAAGACTGGAACATAAATGAAGGTCCTTTAAAGATACTCTCAACAAACACCAATATAAAATTGTGTTAGGTGTCCATCATGCTAGAATTAAAACAGCATGTAGTCTCTACACTATCAACAGAATTGACCTAGCAGGGTACTCCACTAAAAAACTATTCAAGGTCTTAAAGGCGCACACTAAACCTGGTGCCTGCACTTCAGCCATTGTGGCCTTCCAGACTCTCTGCGACACCTTAGATACCCACATTGTAACTAAAATAGACAATATCTAACACAATTTCCACAATAATACCATGGCTCCGATACATATTTCTCCTGCCAACTCTTCTTGTAACAACACTCAGGCAACTTTAGACCGGTTTGAATCCATCACACATACTTAAATGCTGGTTCTTTGAGCCAAAACTAAATTTGGCTCCCTGGTTGACCCGTGCCCCCCTCATACAACAGCTATGTTATCTACTTCTTACAATATGGCTTTAGGACGGGCAAGGGAACGGTCGAGCAGTGCTTGAACCTGGCCTTAATTATTGCAAAGTACACTCAAGCGAAGTGCGAAAAGTTATATATTTCCTTCATTGACCTAAGCTCAGCGTTCGATTGTGTAAATCATGAACTCCTCTGGAACACACTTTCTTTCTTGGGCCTTGACGCCCAAATCATCACGTTTATTCGTGAACTTTACAGGGACGCAGGGGCAAGGGTCAGATTCGGACGTCTGGGGGAATGCTCAGACAAATTCTCTATCTCGCGGGGGGTCAGACAGGGGTGCATATTGGCTCCCCTGTTGTTCACCATCTATATTAACTCTATTGGAGAACATCTAAGTAAATTTCAATATGACTACCCCGCTATAAAGAGTACCTCAGTGCCCCTATTACTCTATGCTGACGACGTGGCAATAATGTCGCATACTAGGATAGGTCTACAGCGGGCGGTGGTCCAATTTTCCTCCTTTATGAGAGATAGGGAATTAAAGGTGAATACTTCTAAAACTTATAACATGGTCTGCGGCAGGGGCCTTAGAATTGCACCTTGTCCTATTTACTTGGACGCCCAAAAAATTTAAACCACTGAGAAATTCTGTTATTTAGGTGTGACTTCTGATAGGAGGGGGAGCTGGAAGCCGGCAATAGCAACAAGGAAATTAGCCTTTTTACGTTCCGCGGGAGCCCTGAACAATTTTTCTGCAAAAATTGGGGGGAAGCCTGCTAGGGAACTAATACAAATCTATAAGGCCAAAGTGGTTTCCTCAGCCACCTATGGGGCAGGGCTCTGGGGGATAGAAAATGTGCAGACGTTACAAAGCTGTGAGAATCAGTTTATCTGCCATTTGCTAGGAGTCTCTAAATTTTCATCTACTTACATGACCCATATAGAAGTAGGCCTTCCCTACATTAGTGACATTGTTAACATCTCCCCTCTTTTATTGTGGCACAAGGTCTGGGTGACAGAAGAGACAACCTTAAATAGGGAAGTAATCACCGACTGTCTCACAATGAATGGAATGGCCAATATTAGGTGGCTCTCCTACGTGAAAAATCTTTGTGTAAGGATAGGACATCCAGAATTCTTTGATTACCCGCTCAGTTTGGATGGGCTATCGAGAGCCGCCTTGAAAAAGTTGGCTCTTGATTACCTGGTAATGGAAAGATGGGACAAGGAGAAAATGAAACCTACTGTACTTCGGTTTCAGGAAATTACTCAGTGTGAGGGTCTCCAATATTATCTTAGCTCAGAATTAAGCCCATATGCACACACACTGCTGACCCGCCTCAGATTAGGCATTTTTTTCACTTAGTCACTTTCCCCCTTTGTAATGACTGGTCCACTGAAATCCCTTTGTGCCCATGTGATGATATTTCCAGACAATCGGACATACATTGTGTCTTTTTTTTGTGTATTTTACAAAGTCCCGCGTAGAGCTCTTTTGTTACCAGTTCTTAGGGCCTGGGGGATTCGTACCTGTAAATTAGCATACATGAAATTATTGCTATTAGAAGATGATTCCCTTATTCACGCAGTTTCAAGTTTCTTAAAATTAGTAATTAAATTTAGAAAATCTATGTAATCCTCATGTTCCTAATTTGTTCCGAATTATTATGTTCCGAATCTTTTTAATGATATTTTATCTTGATTTTATGATTGAATAAGCTTATGTTGTTGACTCTTGTTTTATTCAAAAAAATGTTTGTATTATGTGCTTTTATGATTTTATCTTAAAATCGAATAAAGCTTGAAATGAATGATGAAGTCACACCCATTTATGAAAAAACACATGCTGTTCCTACGGATCCGGCAAATTACAGCCCTATCTCTCCTTCCTCGATAGGCAAGGTGCGTGAGTCCTATGTTAATAAACAGCTTTCCTCCTACCTGGAGACTCATCACCTGCTACACACCTCAAAGTCGGGTTTTTGCCTCTCCCACAGTACAAAAACTACCCTCCTAGTGGTAGTAGACTCACTCAGGCTAACCTTGGATGCCAGCATTCCAGCTATGCTAGTTCTCCTAGATCTGTCAGCGGCATTTGATACCCTGTCACATTCCATCTTGATTCAATGGCTGTATGAGATAGGGATTCACATCTCCACCTTAAATTGGCTTATAGACTTTCTTGAGGACAGGACACAAAGTATCACACTTGGCCCTTTTCAATCTAAAGCTCTGTCCCTGGGCAAAGGAGTGCCATAGTGCTCCGCTCTGAGCCCTACACATTTTAACATTTATATCGTTATCCTTGCTCAGCTGGTCAAGACCTTTGGTTTTGAAATACTCTCTGATGCATGCAATACCCAACTGGTCATCTCCTTTGTGCAAGATATTAAGAGTGTTAAACATTGCTTTATCGCCTGTATGAGAAAAATTGCCACGTGAATGTCCCTGAATTGTCTTCAATTTGTTTTGAAATTTTTATTCTCATTGTATCATAATTGCTAAATTATCCTTTTTCGTCATAAAAATTCTCTTTTTCTTAGATATTCACATAAAGTGCATATATACTCCTGAATTCATAAAAGTGGGTGATCTATAAACATATAAAGTGCATTCAAAGTTCATAACAGGTAGTAACATGCTTAGATCATCTTACCTAATTCATAAATAATTTTAACCCACTGCTTAAGTAAATCAATTCCAGGGTGACTGAAACATCAGGAGAGATATCAAGTGACGACTTCTTCCAATTTCAGCAAAAACATTCGGCCAAAAATTCATTAGGTGAGTGCATGCGAGCACCACATGCGGGCAGTCCCCAATAACTTGTCTGCATCTAAAGCACCAAGGGGCTGCCGCCATATAGATTTTATGGAGTCTGGCAGGGCTATAGTAAATCATCCACAAATTGTCTTCAATTGAATGGGGCAAAAGCTGAGATTCTACTGTTTGGCAAAGTGCAGCTCCACAGGACAGCTAAATGGTGGCCTGTCGAACTTGGTCTTGTTCCTTCTCCCAGAAGGACAATGAGAAATGTGGGCATTCTGTTAGATAACAAGTTATCTATGCATGTCCAGGTGACATCAACCTGCGGTATGTGCTTCAGGACAATGCGCCTTCTTAGGAGGATCTTTCAGTGGCTGCCGCTCCCCTCCTGGAAGACCCTCGTCCAGGCCCTGATAATCAGCCGCCTGGACTATGGAAATGCACTTGTTGTAGCATCAAATAAATCCCTTCATTCTAAAATCCAGGTGGTACAAAATATTGAAGCTCGACTGGTTAACAAACCGCCATCGGGCACATTCTCAGCCCCTCTGCTCATTGGCTCCCAATAAAGAAAAGAGCAATTCTAAAACTCCTCTGCCTGACGTATAAAGCCATGTCAGGTAAAGGACCCAAATATCTAAAGGACAAACCTGTTCCCAATCTCCCTGGAAGATACCTCAGATCAAGTAGTCAACTTCTTCTTTGTCTAAGTATGGTGGACGGGCCTTCTCGTACCTTGCTCTGCACCACAAGAATAACCCTCCCTCTTTATCAGGGTATGCACAAAATATCTTAAAACCTGGCTGTTCTGATGGCTGTTTCCAGACCTATCTGCTGCCTCAGCACCAAGATGCCCCTTCAAGGGTGAGTCGTTGCCAATATAACATATCCATTAACATAACATAACATAGGAACTAATGTTAAATATATTTATTTAGTTAGACATTTAAAAGTATATTCTAACATTCTTCTTGCAAAGTTTTCCCTACCGTCACAAGGGGGGTGCTTTGTCTGGGCCAAGCTACCTGGTGAATGTCTAACACCATCTCAGTCTGCAATAGTGGGACTATACAGCAAAGTATTGCCAGTTTGCTGGTGCCAATTCTTTATTGTCACGAAAGTGCCCACCAAAAATGTGTTTTGGATGCGGCTTTCATCAAGGTGAATAGTGAAAACATACCCTCCCTTATACATAAAGTTTCACAGCATAAATAGACTGTTTGCTATGGTACATGGTCCGCCATGTTGGAACAGTTTCGTTCATATATGACCCAAGTATGGGTAATACTAATGATGCAAAACAAATATAATGTGATATGCTGCACAAACATATGCTAAATAATTATTTACTCACACTGGTAATCTCATCTGTGATATTCAAGTTACTATATTTATTATAGTACCATTAGCAGGTCAAATTATCTAGACTAAAAATGTTTAGGGCGACATCTCCCAGGTACAGCTATATTTCTGAAAATCCCACAAATCCATTCTGTCCATTCAATCAATCTTATGAGCCTGCCCAAGTGGGTAAAGGTATCTTTCTTTTTATATTGACATGCCCGTCGTCTAACCTGCATGTTGGAAATTCCTTCTTTAGTTGGCATAGGTTTGCCCCTTTCCAAGTAGTATTCAAAATCCTAGTCAGGGCAAGTCAGATACACACATTAAATTAATCTGTGTCCACCCTCTGGCGGCTTGGCACAGAGCAGGCAGGTTCAACGTAAGAGGCAACGTGTTAAGTATTTGTGCAACACACAAACAGAGTAATACAATGAAGACACCACAGAAAGTTTCCACACAGGTTTAGAAAAGTAGAGAATATTTGTATGAGAAAATAAAAATCAAACGGACAAAAATCCAATCAGTAGAAGTCAAGGTGTGAATTTTTAAAGAACAAATATAAAAACAGTGCTTAGAAGAGAAAAGCACTAAAGGGTTACTTGAGGTCATGAGGGATTGGAGTAAATCCAACCTGACTGTGATGGAGGCAGGACAGCTCCGACACCCACGCAGCTCCTGCTGAAAAAATTACCTTGGATGGAACAAAGCGTCAACGCTGAGGGCATGATGCTTCGATCTTTTCCACGCAGCTGGGTTGCTGCGTTGTCATCGAGTTGCACAGAGGGCCGTTGTCGGGCTGCGTGGGCTGTAAAACCGCTGTTGTCGAACAGCCTCTGCATCGGTGTCAAAGGGCGATGCATTGGTCCTGATCGGCAGAAAGGTGGTTAAGCGTCAGTTTTGTAGCAAAACAAATGCAGAACCCACTTCTGAGGCCCAGGACTAGAGGGAGCACCACTGCCAAGGGTATGGCTCAGCAGCACCAGTAGGATTGTGGGAAGTTGATTGTGTCCCTGAGACTTCAAACAACAAGAGGCAAACGAGCAAGTCTTTGAAGCCTCTCTCGGTTCAAGTGAGATGGGTCCAGTCCTTGTCCTCATCAGATCAGGAGGTAGCAGGGCAGCTCAGCAAAGCAGAGAAGCAGTTCTTTATAACAGTCAGTCAAGACAAAGTGTCAATCATTATAGCACCTGTAAGCATCTACAGGGCCCACCCGTAGTCGCAGTGGAGACCTGGGTAAATATGGTACCATTTAACAATGTCTCAACGCGAAACAATAAGGGGATACACTTAATGGGATAATTATAATATACATTAAATGATAACAAAATAGTCTCAAAAACATAATTTAATATAGCAATATTGTCAGAAAAGGACAACAAAATCCGATTTGCATAAATCAAATGGCAGCATCAACCATATTTTAAAGGTTATGTGTTGAAGTAAAATCGTGAACACTTGTGCTCATGAAAAATATATAAAAGGTGCAAGTGAAACAAGTGAAGAAACATAAAGAAAAAATGCTACAGCGTATTGGACCGAATTCGAACTGGAGTTATGCATGAATCAGGAGAGTTGCAATGAGATATAAAATCATGTCATAATTCAAAGCAAACATTTTTGCTAGTGCAAGCCGACTGCGTTTTAACCGTCATGACTTAAGGACATCATAAGGAGATAGAAAACACAACTTAGGGCCCTATTCTGATGCGGTAAGGAATGGCTCCGACCCTCAGTTGGAGCCATCCTAACCGCATCAAACCTGCCCGTTCGGATTCCTTTCCAACCGAGCCATTCTGATGGGCAAGGTCGGAAAGGAATCTGACTCAGTTTTCCAGATGGCTTCCGACGGACTCGGAGAGCCCGTCCGCCATCCGGAAACCCTTCAGTACTCCCCCAGCCAGCTCTTTCCGGCCGAGGGAGTACGATGGCAGTTTCCTACTGCCTTTCTGTGCCGGCCTTTCTGACACAGAAAGGCAGCGGGAAACCGTCTTTGTGGGCCCCCAGCAGGGCCCCCATGGGTGCCAGGCTTCCGAATGGCAGCCTAGGGGGCACCAGTGGTGTCCATCTGCTGATTGGTGCCTGCCACTGGGTGAGGGGATGAGCTGCACTTCTGCACTTAACAATGCGAGCATGCATTCCGTTTGGAATGCATGCTCCCATTGTTAAGTATAGGATTGTGACCGAACAGGGTTCGGTTGCATCCGACTCGCAGGTCTGGAACCGACAACAAGTGGTTGTTCGGTTCCAGTTCCTGACCAATGTCGGACGGACTCCGGTCCGTCCGATATTGGAATCAGCCCCTATGTTCTGTTTTCTATGTCCTGATGATTGAGAGGGTTATTTTAAAGTGGATCGATCCTCTTTCATCCCAGCCCTGACTGCAAGGCTAACTGTGGGAGTTAATCAGTCATTTGTGTGGGGATAGGACACAGTCTATTCAGATGTAAGTGTGACCTCCCTCTCATTCCTGTCCAGGAAGGCTATCAGAATGCAGATGAATGCTGATGAGTCCTCTGTCACACACACACTGTGTCTGTGACTGTCTAGAGGGAATGCACACAGTGTAGCTGTCACCCAGCTTAGAAGTGTATTGGAGATAGGCTGCAGGCACTTAGAGCTAAGGAATGTCCACTTTTGAAAAGTGGCATTTCTTAAGTAGTAAGGTCAAATCCAACTTCACCACTAAAGAGGATTTATCATTACCATTCCAAAGATATGAAACATGATTTAGCTACTCCTTTCTTATCAAGAATCACAGCTTAATAGTGTTTAATGAATTCCTAATGCTAGCCTATGAGAGGAATAGGACTCACAGTAGTGAAAAACTAATTTAGCTGTTTGTCACTACAGGACAAGTTAAACTTAAAAGTACATGCTTTACCTTTTACTTACCGTCATCTCGACAGAGTTCTTGGGAACGCCGCTGTGGCAGGACTGTTATAGTACCACCAAGATCTAAATCAGGCCCTATATATTTAGACTCAAGTCTCCTAAAAATTCATTCTCACCCCCTTGAATGCTCAGAGGCAAAATATGTTACGCTTCCAGGTTATCCCAACAGCTATTGTTGTTGTGCTACTGGATAATGCCTTTCATTATATTTTATGGCACACATATGTTCAAACCTGTTGACAGGATGTACAGTATTCCAATGCTGGCTGGTGACATTTGTGGTGGGGTGTAAACGTTAGGGATGAATATTAAGTTGCGACCAACCACTGCATTTTCATTTACTTTTGTCTTGTCATAATTTTGAAAACTGTGTACCACCTTCATGGGGGCACCATTGTACCAATTTTCAAAGAATCACAATTACAACTGAAATACATGACCACTGTCCTGTGCGCTTGGCAGAGAGTCTAATGATTGGATGGACATATATTTTGAACACCTTTTCGACCCACTGATGGACCCTGTGAGAAACTTGCAGTGCCTTCAACCACAGGGCCAAAGATCTCAATTGTGCAAACAAGTGGTGGCACTCAGTTCAAAGTGTGCATTTCCTAGAGTAATGTGCTACAAGACAAAGTATAGAAACAACATCCTGGAAGTAGCTAACATTATTTTACATTATCCTGCATTTTGAATTAGCACCCATGCAAATCTAATAGTCTACCTGAATGACAAAGCTATCTGGAGTCAGCTGATGCCTGTAGTCCAAAGTCACCCTTAGACACTCATGAAGAAGATCAACACGGCCAAGTGAAGATGAATGCGAAATAATAAATGTGCCTGTCAGCCTTTCACTCCAAGGCAGCGGTGCAGCACCTTTCACAAGGACGTCTTCAATACAGAATGTGAGAGAGCTTACGACTGTAGCAGGAGCATCCAGAGAGGAGGAGCGGACAGGCATCCAGGTGGAACAGTAGTAGGACCTTCTGAGCACGCTCCACAAGGACAGAACCATGCAAACATTCAGAGATGAGTGCCCTAAGCCCCATTAGAACTGAGGGACCCACTGCCCTTGAAACCGAGAGCTCTAGACTGATAGGAGACCAGACTCCCATGACGTGACCCGGACCTCCATAAAAAAAACAAAGGTACCAGACATTCAGCGTGCAAACTCCACTGTGTTTAAAACTGAGGACATCATACCTGCAGCAGGCCCAAACCCAATTTTCATTAAAACTGAGTGTCACAGACACTGATAGCAGAATTGTAATATAACCAAAACTGAATGAACTGCAGAAACCCCCTCTCACTGAAAGTGATGCCCATGGAGACTGAGCATCATTCAACCTCACTGTTCTTACAATTGGAGATAACAAATTTTTTAAAAGGCCAATGCTTAAGTAGTTTGTGGAGTAGTGATATGATTGGCATCTTTAATATCAGATCCCCTCAACACACTTTTCAAGAGGGTCCAATCATATGTCTTATTGCCACTGATAATGACAAGGTCAGTGTGCCGGTTTTGAGGTCAGCAGCCCCACCACATAATAATTAATTCAGCCACTTGTTTCAATTGAAAAATATCACACTTTGGGAGCAATTCTGAACTGAAGGATGGAGGCAGGCACACTCCTATTTAGAGGATGAATACATTTGCTGTACTGCACACTTTTCAGTTCGAATTGCCTATAAGTACTCTTAAGGGAATGGAAATGCCTCCTGTTGCTAGAGAACAGGCATCGGAGGAGGCATTCAGCAAACAACTGTGTTCCGGGAGCAGCGGTCCAGGTCCAGCTGAAATGGGGTCCAGGTCAAGTTTGAAATTGAGGGAAAGGGAAGGAAAGGGGTTGACTTCCTATAGCCAACGTGAACCTAACCAATCTTGGTGCTTCTCTCATGTTGTTTTCAGCATGAGACAAGTGCCAGGATTAGTTTGAGCAGGCTAACCCAGTGCTCTTTTTGATGCTAGGGTCTATGCCTGCCATTTCCCAGACTGGTATTGGTGCAGTCTGATATGCGCATGTTGGACCGGCTGTCGCAGGACAGCCGGCCAATCTAACATGCTCATTCCTAACTGGCAGGATTGGCAAGTCATCCTGCTGCTGCTGCTAATTAGCAAGAATCAGCCCTGCCCCCACCCTCACACTCACGTAAGAACAGCGTGGCTCAGACCGTGACAATCCCAGCATAGTGGTCGTGTGAACACCATTGACATCAATGAATGTTTGGCTGTTTTACAGGAACTGAACAGCTTCTGAGATGAGCAAAGCAATGTCAAAGTAAAATTCACCCCCACTAGAGAAGTGAAGGCTGTCCTGTGCAGCCTGGCTGGATCCCAATGGTTGGGGATATGGTCAGGTAAGAAACTGTGAACAAGAAAGAGTTTGGGCCATTCTACAGAACGCCTTTACCTGTCCTGGCTGTTGTAGGTACCAGAATCGTCTCTGGCCTGCCATTGTAGCTTTTGAGAAGTTTTAACCTGCCAATTTGACTTGGTAAAATAAACCATTTGCCAAGCCTAAAACTTCATTTTTAATACATGTGTCACTCCTAGGGTAGGCCCTAAACAGCCTTTTAGGGCAGAGTGCATTGTGTTTAAAAATTTAGATAAGTACTTTTAAGTTTTACATGTCCTTGTAGTGAAAAATGCACACATTTGGTTTTCACTACTGTGAGGCCTACCTCTCCCATAAAATAACATAGAGTATCTTTATTACATTTACTAAGTAATAACCTTTGTTTGGGAACAGATAGAAATGTCATTTTGGTGCCTAAGAAATAATAATTGAAAATCTTCTTTAATGGTAAAGTCCGACTTTAAGTCACAATTCTGAAAATGCCACACTTAGAAAGGTGACATTTTCCTAAACATTTGGTGACTGCAGCCTGTTTCCTGGGTCATATGACTAGATGTTGTTGGCAGCTGGCTTTTGTGTATTCCTCCCAGACCATCACACAATAGGAAGACTGAATGTTAACAGGATGGGCCATCCTGACAGTATGTTGGGCACAGTTGTTTACGGCCCCACTTGCAATTTAAAGCAGTTGCCACAACACTCACACAAGGAAATCCACACTAGCTTTGTGTGCCCCCAGATATCTTGGGACCATGACAGGGAGGGAGGAAATTCCAGGCACTTCTGTGGAGGGGAAAACTCCAGACATTTCTTCCTCTTCAATGCTAGAATCAGGTATAAAAGTAGAATCCTCAGACCCACTCTACAGTTACCTTTGTGACCTGCAGACGACTCCTTAGGACTTCCATTCTGCCTGTGGCCTGGTGTACTTCAGAGGACTTCCCTGCCTCTCCAAAAGGCACGTCCCGATGCCTGCCCTGTGCCCTCAGAGGACTGCCCTGCTGCTTGAGATCTGAGTTTCTGCTTGAATCCAGGACTACCAGAGTGACCCTAAGTGCTAGTTGGCTGCCCCCCTGATGAGAGCCTCAGGGGCAAAAATAGCTCCAACCATCTAGCACCCATGCCTGGGCATAGCCTGAGGGAGTCCTGACCCTCCAAGCCCTGGATCCTTGGAAGTGGTGCTAAAGGTTCCCAGATAGCCCAAATCCAAAATGTGGGACTTTGAAAATGTTCAACCAAAAAGTACCATGAGAAGCAAGAGGAGATTGGAACCTACCTGATAGCTGATCTACCCAAGGTGCATTGTCAGTTGGCTTGACTTCAATTTAGCTCCTGTTATGTTCTTCTTTACAAGCAGCAATTACTGTTCAGCAGCTATTAGCAAAAGGGGAACACAGTCTTGTGTAGCCATGTTCGAGCTATAGCCGGCAGGTTCATCCCACTGGAGATATTTTGACTTCCATAAAAGAGACTAAGTCTGACCCTAGAAATCTTCACAGCAACTTCTCCCAATGGCTTCTCAACCATGATACCTCCTCAGATACTGACTGTTGCCTTGCCCCACTGAAATTTTCCTTCTCAGACATTTTTCTCAAAAACTCTTCTAAGTCTGAATTTATGTTGAGACCCGGCCAATCCATTGTGTGTATCCTAATTGCGCTCCATTATGGGTAGCTATAATGTTCTACTTTGCCCTCATCACACCGGAGTAGATGTAAGTTTTTGCTGCTTTGATATTTTAGGCTTAATTTTTCACTTTAAACTTTAAAAATTCATAACTTTGGTTCTACTGAGTGGATTTTTGTTGCTTTCATGTCAAATAATGTATTTATTAATTTCCATGTGTTGTGGTTTCACTTTCATACTGTTTAAGTGATGCATAAATGCTTTACACATTGCCTCTAAGTTAAGCCTGGCTGCTTGCCCTCTTTTGTCCTGGGGTTTTATAACAAGGGCATTATCTTCCATAAGGGACTTTAAAGCTTGCCATGGCTCCTGATTGAAATTACCCCTCAAATTCATACACCCCACCTGTCCTAACTGTGTTCAGTCATTATTCACTGCTTCCTGATTAATATCAATGGTATCATTGGGTAGATTTGGAATATATATGTAAACTAACTCCAAAAGCCACAATTAGCATAAATAACCAAAACCATGCCTACCAACTACCAACAATGTTATCCTGCTTGCATCTTCTAGATCAGCTCATGTAAACAACATATCAATGTCATTGATAGCCAGATTTGGTAATGAATAAGTGGCAGATCTATTTTCATTGATGGAGACATGTAAGCCTACACCTAAGTGTAAACCTTCACTCTGAAAAGGTGAATCGTAAAAAAGTGGAGAGTTATACAGAGGCGTAGGAGTAAATATACACATGAGTAAATATACATTTGTATACTGACCTCTGTGAATTGAACCATAATGTTTTTCTTTCACAATGCCAAAACTAGCACTATCAAAGACAATACATTTGTCCTTTATATGGTTTGGGTAGAATTGCACACAAGAGTTCAGTATTTAGGCGAACAATTCACATAGATCACACATTCATATATCTATGAAGGCAAAGCAATATTGAAAGCCCTTCCTGCTGGCAAATACTGTTGGAAAATGGAATATTAGTAGGAGTAAGTGTGCATCTACCACTAACAATGAGGCCCCAATGCAAAGAAGGTCCGGACAAGGTCTCAATAAACTATTTCCTTGCTCAACACTTGGTAGCTGCCAATGAGCAGACAAGCTTAACTTAGGAGACAGGTGTGCGAAGCATGTAAAATCACCAATACATTTAATGAGTAAGACACAACACACAGGTAATTTATAAAAATAGAAAACATTTTTATGATTAACATGACACCAAAACGGCAAAAATGCAATCTAGGAAACTGGAGATATGAATTCATAAAGAATAAATACTTTCTAGTGCTTAAAAAACAATAGCGACAAATTGGGACATCTGGTCATGCTTGATCTGGACAAAGTCAAAGTTTGAGACTGACGGTGATGGAGTCCTGGTCCGATACACTAAGATGTAGGCCCCAGTCAAAATGTTACCTTCACACTAAGAAACTTTTCTAGAGGATTTTCTCTCGAGTCGAAGATGGCGGCTTTGCTCAGTGCGATGGCTCATGAAATCATTGAGCTCCGGAGCTTTCAGTGGGACAAACCTGAAATCCAGGCTGGGTCAGGGTTCGACATCGGCGGCCTGACTCTCATTGACGGGTCAATCACCCTATGCAGCTTTTTCCAAATGTTGCTTGAAACTTCTCCAAACTTCTTCCTTAAGTTCCTCTTGGGAGTTCAAAGTGTCTGAAATACAAATCCAAGTGTTTAGAAGCTCTGAAATAATCCTTTGAAGTACTACAATTCCCACACAGCACTTGGCCCCCTCCTTAAAAGTCCACTGGACACATACCAGGCTGGGGACTTATTGGGGATGATGATGCAGGTGATCTCTGGTAACCTGTTGCTTTCAGAGAGCCTACCCCTTAACCCTTTTTGAAGCAAGGCAAGTCCTCAGAGCTGTAGTTCCAAGTGTGCAGCAGAAGAAGTCCTTCAGAGTGCAATCATTTGGGGTTGAAACCAGGGCTCCAGCAGGGCAATCCTTCCTCTCCTTGTAGTTTCAGGCAGCAGATCTGAGTTGCTATGCAGCTCTTACATATTTATCCAATGTTCTGAGGTGACAAGTAGGGGGCACCCCTGACCAATAGGGCACATGATTCCACCCAAAAGCATGACAGCTTCCTACAAAGTGTGGCATTCTCTTGTCCCACAAAACACTATACTTTAAAATTCAAGATGGAGAATTTCACTCCTTGGGAGTAAGAGCTGGCTAAGCCAACCTACTGGTGTGGGTCATTTCCCTTAACACTCCCTTTCCATACATCCTGCAAATTCCATTCCTGGGTCTCCTATCTGGCTGTAGGATACAAGAAGAGGGAGATAGGCCTTGCTGGCATTCTTACTATCCTGCTCTCTTTGATGGTCAGTTTGATTACCCAGTCCCCATCCTAATCTAATCTCTGCAGCTGCAGAGCTCCTCCCGCCAGATAACCTATGTATCCATGCAGGCTACTTATCAAAGCAGTGTGGCCGAGCCTGTTAATGTCTGGCCAATCAGAAGAGGCTGCTAGAAAGCTGGATTTTGGCTCATAGAAACGAAAGTACTGTAACTTATTCCGTGTATTAGTTATGGTAAATTCAACAGTTTCAAGTTGTATTTATCTTTACCAATCTTTTAAATCCTTGAAATATTACTTTAGTTCACTCCTGTCAATAGTTACACCGTGTTGCAGTATTCCCATGATAGCCTATGGAGCTAAAATGCTACAACAAGGGAGAATGACATTGGTAGTTTTCCTTCACGGGGGCGTGTAAAACATCTTGTAAAATGTCCCTTCTTATCCTCACATGGCACCCTATCCTATCTTCTGGGCACCTACAGTAGATCTTAGGGGTTACTTATCTGTAAAAATACTGTCAACTCCAAAATTGAATTTCAATGTAATTTCAATTTAAAGTCACCTTGCAAAGCAGAGCTGGCTTCTAAAATGACAGCAGGCAACACAGCAGTGCACACTTAAGTCCCTCAACGCTGCTGGGCCTCTAAACCTACATGCCCTACCATTTTTTAGGGACTTATAGGTAGGTTGACCGTGCCAATTGTATTCACACCTAATTACCATGTACTTTTTTAATCAGAGCAATGGCCCTGGGCCTGTTTAGCAAAGCCCCGGGCGCAAGTCAGTTACCACCAGTATCAGTCAGAAAATGGGAGTGATCAGGGCAAAAAGGATGACTTTCTCACATATATGCTCACAGATATCTGATATTAAGCAGATCTAATGTCTGAAGACGGTAATGAGCCTCAGTGAACTCAGGCTATGATGCGCTTCAATGGCAACTGAGAGTAATGCGCCTCTATGATGTCATGCAGTAATGAACCACTATGGTCTTGGCTGCGAGGCATATCAATGGCTATATTGGCAGCAATAGTTAGGAATTAACATCAATGTTCCAGGGCACTAATAAACATCAATAGCCCCGGCAGTCATAAATATCAATGGCCCCTGGAAGTAATGAAAAGCAGCAGAAAACTGTGAGTAGCAGCAAAGACATCAGAGAAAACCCAAAAAGGCAGGAGAGAGGGCTCTAATGTGAAGAGCATTTCAATACCTTGAAATGTAGCAGGAAAGAAGACCCTCTGGCACCAAATTATGTTTTTAGATAAAGACCAGGAGTGGCAACAAGTAATGAAGTCCTTAAGCCAAACCCAAACTGTTTCACTGATATCAGAAGCAGGTATAGAGTGAATGCCATGTAAGTGTGACATTGAGACCTTCACATACACCTTCTGCATGAACTGTTGACTGTACGATGAAGACACATTTATGAATATGCCAGAAATCACCCAAGCGTACGAAGATAGCTGCATCCTGTTCATCCAGGAGACGTCAGTGGTTTTGGCTACCTTTGAGGAAAATCTTGTGTCAGAAATACAATTGATACAACCATCTATTGGCACACACAAAAAAAAAAGAATATAAATTGGCAAGCAGAAGGAAAAACAATACAGAATTACATGAAAAAATAATTTACACAGTACGGAAATCAACCATTACACAAAGTAAAGATTCCAAATTCTATCAAACTTCGTAATCCCACCTATTCGCTGTGCATATCGCATTTCAGATTTTCTAACATTCCTAATTTTTTGCAACCAGGCAGTAAAGAGAGGGACATGAATTGACTTCCAGTTCTGCAGGATTAATGACCTTGCAACTGCCATTGCAATAAATAATAATTTAACCCACTGTTCTGTCAAACCAAGATCGGAATCGTAGCCATACAATATTAAATTAACATTATAAGTGATCCGAATCCCACAATACTTTTGCATATATTCGAATATCTCATTCCATAACGGGATTATTTTAACACAGTTAGCTATAGTGTGGGACCAGTTTGCGGCAGTATATTGCTGGCATCTAAAACAGGTGGCCGTAGTATTGGGAAACATTTTAGCAATGGCAGCAGGGGTACGGTACAGGAGCCATTTACTGAAAAACAGCATTCTTCTCCAATTAGATCCTCGAAGAACACTGAAATTCAGCTTATTTATCATTTTCCAAGTATTAATAGTGAGTACATGATTCTCCTGTTCTTGCCATTTTTTCATTGCTTTTTGACTAAGATCATCCACAGTATATTCAGCAAGAACACGTTTCCATACCCCTGGCTTCCTCGTCCTACAAATCGTGAACAAATCGTCCCATAGTTGATTAGAGGAACCAATGCTGACTGGCTCCATTTGTACCAACGTTTTAAAAATAAAAGCATATGAACCAAGTAACATAAAGTTCCCAGGAATTAGAAGCTGCATCTCTCCAGGTAACAACCATGTCCCTTCCCTCAAAAAATCTGACAAAGAGTGAAATCCCAAAAGTGCCCATTGTAATACAGTATCAACTCCAATTTTTATTCCTAAATAAAAAAGAGCATTCCTTAAGGGAGTTCTAAGATTAAATTGCGGGAGAGAATATCTTTTAAGAAAGACATCCTGACGCTTAAAAAACCAGAGCATCGTCTTATAACGAGTAAGTTTTGGTAATTTAGGAATATGTAACGGAGAAGGAATCTGAACCTCATGACAAATTCTATTAATAAAGAAATTAATAAACACAGTTGGGGTCTGCATTCCGGATTTAAACCGCTCTAAATATTGGGCAAAATATGCGCTATAGTAATCTTTAATATTGGGTACCGCTAAACCTCCCAAATCTGTATCGGCGTAGAGGATCCGCATTGCGATCCTGGGACTTTTTTTTGCCCATATGAACCCTGTGAATAGTGATTGTACTTTTGAAAAGAAGCTACTGGGCAAAAAGCAAGGAATGGCAGAAAATAAAAAGTTAAATAGCGGCAGAATAGACATTTTAATAAGTGCCACTCGCCCTAGGATGGAAAATGGCAACGATTCCCATCTATTAAATAAAGATTGAACCTTGCGTAGAAGAGGATCAAAGTTTAACATAACTAACTCGGAGACAAAAACCGAGTACATAATTCCTAGATACCTCTTCGGTCTAGGATTAATACAGCCGGATAAATCAGTATGTAGCTCAACCTCACCCCCCCCACAGACTAGTATTTCAGTTTTATTTTTATTAATGCGATAACCACCCAGATGTTCGAATTCCTCAAAAAGTTGAAGAACGGCAGTTTGAGATTGAATATCCGACTTAATCAGTAATAAAATATCGTCGGCATATAGTTTGATTTTAGCCATAGAGGAAATAGGAGGAGAGATATTTTCGGATTCCCTGATGGCTATGGCTAATGGTTCAATAAAAAAAGCAAAAAGAATAGGGGACAAGGGGCAACCTTGCCTGGTGCCCCGCTGAACCGATACTTTACCGACCATGACTGAGTTAATGATTATATTTGCTTTGGCACCCGTGTACACATTTTTAATTAAGATAATAATCTGTGGAGGAATTCCAAAGTGATTTAAAATAACAAATAAGGTTGTCCATACCACTAAGTCAAAAGCTTTTTCTGCGTCTAATAATAAAATTAAAGCGGAAATTTTATTGGTCTGAAAATAATCTAAAGCCTCAACGTGTATTTGTGGCTAATTGTCGACCTGCCACAAAGCCGTTCTGATCCGGGTGAATAAGATCCTTAGCAATATGATTGAAACGTATTGATAATAATTTGGTAAGGATCTTATAATCCGTGTTAAGTAATGTAATGGGCCTATATGAATTGGGATCTTTGGGATCTTTGCCTTTTTTTGGAAAACTCACAACTGTGCCCTCCCCAAAAGAGTCTGGAACTTGCCCACCCATTAACATATAATTAACTAATTGTAGTAGCAAATCCGAAAAGGCGCAGAAGAAAACCTTAAAAAATTCAGCGGGGAGGCCATCTGGGCCGCAGGCCTTACCGATTGGGAGGTTCTTGACCACTAATTCCAGCTCTGACTTTGAAAATAAACTCATCATTGCTCCACTATCTGCCTGAGATAAAGAAGGCATATCATATCTTGCTAAGAATTTTAAAAGCCTAGAATGGTCTATTTCCTGATGATGACTATATATCTGTTTATAGTGAGAAAGCATTATAGTACCAATCAGATCAAGCTGTGATGTGTCTAACAGAGTGGTAGGAGATCTCAAAGTACGAATTGAATTTGCAGCGGCTTGCTCCTTAGCCTGCCAAGCAAGGAGTTTGCCAGAAAAATTACTCTCCTCATAACTCCTTTGAGATTGTATAAGGAATTGCTGTTCACTCTGTGTAGCAAAAAGCGTACTTAATTCACGTTTGGCCTCGTTTAATTTTTTTTGCGCAAGACTAGAGAAATTTGATTGTCGAAGCTGAGTCAGAGAACAGATTCTTTGATAGAGTAAGGTCCTAGTCTGTTTAATAGTACGCCATTCTTCTGCGTCTTTGGCGATAATAATACCACGAACAAAGGCTTTTAGTGAGTCCCAAATAATATGTAATGGGGCCGTGTGTGAATTACGAGCAATAAAGTCAGCAATTTCGGATTTTAAATAGGATACCCAGTTGCTATCTTGTAGGTACATTTTATTAAATATCCATCTCTTAGGGGACTGAATTTCTTCCCCCACTGTAAACTCAATAACCAACATTGCGTGGTCTGAAAAGCCATTATGCAAAAATTTCTGATATGAAAATTCTAATGAATTGGAGGCCAAAAAGAAATCAATACGAGAGGAGGATCTATGTCTTCCCGACCAGTAACTAAATTCTTGTTTATGAGGGAATTTCAGTCGCCATGGGTCACACAGATCAAGTAATGCGGAGTACTTCATAACAGACCTCAATGACTTTGGTTTAGATTGTTTCTTCGAAATACCCGTGGAATCAAGTTTTATATCGATGAGAATATTAAAATCCCCGCCTATAACTATATCTCCTCTGACCAATAGTAATGATTGGAATAACTCCTCATAAATGGCGGCACTATCGTCCACAGGGGCATAATAACTAACAAAGGTAATTGGCCTATTCCTATTTTTAATTACACAAGTAGCCCAACACCACCGCCCAGCTCCTCCATCTTCAAACTGAATAATTTCTGCATCTAAGTTACGATTAATAAAAAGCGCAACTCCCCTTTGAGATTGTTGAGCACATGAAAACCCATGATATAAGGACCAATTTTTAAACATTGAAAAAGAATTAATTTTCTCCACAGAAATATGAGTTTCTTGCAGCATCACAACTGCTGGGCGCTCTGTTTTAATCCAGAGCTCAATAGTACGCATTTTTTTTTTATTATTCAATCCATTAACATTGAAAGAAACAACTCTAACCCCTCCAATGGACATTAATTGTTAAGAAATACTTCTTGCCAACAAAATTTTGCATAAGGAACCACAAGAATTTCATTTTTTCCATTTTTACCCTGCTTCCCTCTCCACCCAAGTGCGCTTCCCTTTACCCAAGTGCTCCCCCCCCTAACCCTGGTCCCGTGGCCCTGTACTGCCTCTATGTCTCCCTCCCACGCTGGCCACATGGCACCAACCCCTCTCATAAGAGCGCCTTGGAAGTGCGCCCTGAATCCCATGACCCCCGAGTTCCCACCTGCACCCCCCACCCCCTAACTAAAATATGCGAATACCCATCTAAACAAATCAAGCCATATTCCAACCTAGCCTAACCTTAAGCCAACTTGTCAAGCATCTCCCGAGCCTCATCAACATCTGTAAACAAATAAAATTTGCCCTTGATCAAAACTTTTAACTTTGATTGCTGTGCAATCGATGCTTGAGCTCCTTTGTCCTTAAACAACTGAAGAATCTTAACAAAGTCCTTTCTCCGTCTGGCAGCAGCAGCCGACATATCGGAAAAAATCCGACACTTAGTAGTGGGATTAACCTGAAATTGTCTTTGCTTAAAGGCCTGAGATAGGATTATTTCTTTAACCCGAACATCAGCAAAGTTAACAATGATAGTCCGAGGAAACGGAGAATTAGGGAATGGGCGAGCTGGTACTCGATGCGCCCTGGTAATTGTTAAATCTCCCTTAAACTCAGGGATGACCTCTTGAGAGAAAAAGGAAGTAATCCATTTTGTCATGTCCGATCCCTCGATATTTTCGGGTACACCTACTATTCGAAGGTTTGACCTTCTATTATAATTCTCTAACTCATCCAGTTTGGATTCGAAGGCCTTTGATAATTTAGAACCAGTGATGATCTCTTTTTGTGCAGTGATAAGATTGTCCTCCACCCTAGAAATTCTAGTCTCAGACTCTTGCAGACGATTAGAAAATGAAGCCATAGAATCTTCAATTTTGTCCAGACGCTTACAGATCGCCTCCGTTTCCATCTGTTGCATTTGCTTCATCTCTCTAATTTCTTGCAGGATTAAATTCAGCATATCCTTAACTGAGATCTGAAAGTCCCCAACAGTTTCAGTATCCATCCCCATAATCGGACTCTGAGACAAAGTCACCTCACTGGGAATAATAGAAGAGGTACTGGAACCGGCCGCTGAAACAAGACTTTCAATGGGAGGGATAACTGTTGAAGAAGAGAGGTTTAAGGAAGTTGGAACACTTGAAGATACTGCCCCAGCACCAGCTGTATTATTAAGGTCGTATCTTGCTGCTTTTCGCTCAAACAACGGGAATTGTTTAGAAGCCTTGGAAGCCTTAGAAGCATAGAGTGGTGTGGCCTCTTTAGATGATGACTGTGAATCGAGTGAGTCCGCAGGATTAAGGTTCTGATTTATCTCAGGTAATTTAGCTTCTGAACCTAGTGGAACCACGGCTATTCCCCCCACTGGTGACTCAATTATCTCCTTTGCCGCACTAACAGTAGATTTGCAAGGACTCGGAGGAATAACCTGGGTCGGGCTGCCGCCTGAGAGACCATCCTCACCTTCTCCAGAGCTCTCAGAATTTTCAAGAGAGGAGATTTCTCTCTCTGCGGCTGACCCAGCCCGCTTGGCTCTTACGGAATTCTCTTTTAATTGCTGGCGTCGTATTTTGGCCTTGGCCTTCACCGTCAATTGCTTACCCATTATTAAGACTGGTGATTGTGAAAAAACTTTACACCAGTGAATATGAGTACCAGCGATAGCAGCGGCGATAGCAGCAGTGCGACAGTTGTATTAGAGGTGAAATTCAGCCCATCAAAAAAAGTACTGAAGACCGAGAATCTAGCCCACACAGCGGCTGCAGTACCAAATATAGAAGTGCAGCAGCGGGGCAGACAACTCTAGCAGCGTGGACTAACACCTCTGTCTGTGCAACTGTATAAAGAGTCAGTAGTCAGCCAATTGGATTACTGCTGCAAGCTTGACAGATTCTTCTTGAAAAGAAAATTTATGGTTTTTTTCAGTTCCATAGCCAGTTTAGGATTCAGGGTGCATAAAGCAGCCAATATATTTTCCTTTAGGGTATTCGTATATGTTTTGTGCATCGAAGAGAAGTTCTAAATACTGCTCTGGTTTGGTAACCAATGCTGAGATAGAGTAAAAAAGAGGGATTTTCATTATTGTTTAACACCACAAGTTAATAACAAGCCCTACTACAAAAGGACACTGCTGCATCTAAACCTATCTAGTATAACAGCAGAATGAAAATAAATGTGATAATCATATGAGCTCTCTAAAATACTAAAATAAATTTTAAAAACTTTTAAATGCTACAAGACAAAACCTAAAGTTCTAAATTCCAGAATGTCTAAAGAAAAAAGATCTAATAACATGACATAATGTTTACAGATCCTTTATTATGTTTTAAACAAAGACAGCACACAGTTTGATGACATTATGTAGAACTGCAGCACTAAAATGTTACTGGCACATTAAACCAATAGGGCTGCTAATTTCCCAAAAATCTACTTGTTGAAGATATTCTTGAACAGAAACAAGAGAAATGCAACTTAAATAAATGGACTATTCTGCATTGGGAACATAGCAAAGAAGATTTCGATGCGCATGACGGAACGGATCCGTCATGCGCATCGGTTGCGTTGTGCTGATGACGGAACCGCTCCGTCATGGCCCCGCCCGCGCACGAACCCTTCAGCACAGCGCGGTAATCCGCGCCGCGCTGAAGGGGTTAATGCATGAACTTGTAATGTTTCCTAAAAGTACATCTCTTCAGCCAAGGAAGCAAGAGAAAATTTTACTTTTCTTGTACAAAGACCGACTCTAGCTGCAGTTCAAGTTCAATGATTTTCTGTAAAAATAAATAAAAAGAATTCTTGTGCATAAGAGTTAAACGTGCACTTTTTGGAATGTTACCTAGTGTTGCCAAGTTATGACAAGTAAAACAAACTCATTTTAAATATTATTTTTCTAAACTATAATTCATTTTCAATACTATCATGCAGATAAGACGGATCATCCTCATTACGTCTTGAGTCGAACTGATTCAAGCCTGTGACAAACAGATGTGAAGTCTCAGCGACAGCGGCTTTTATCTTCGCCGATATGGGTTACTATCTTCAATTCAAGGTTTTTCAAATGTACAAAACAATGATCTTTGAAATGTTGCTTGTTAGGCAGGTGCATCATCCTTGCATTTTAAGACAATAGATCTGTAGGTCGATATGAGACACAGACGGGATTTGAACACTCAATCATGGCTGTGAGTCAGGGATCTTTGCCTTTACAAGAGTGACTTCTGAAAATAGAGTACTTGCTGGTAGGAAACTAACCCATGAACTGAAGTCCGTTTTCAGAGATTTATTTTTTACCACTCAATCATGCTGCGGTATTGTCATAAATGCACTTCCTTTTGAAGTGCTGTGGTGATATGATTGGTGTGTTGTTTCCTTGCTAGTCCTCCTGCACTTGCACTTCTCAGGCAGATTCTACACCCGTACCAGATTCCCTTTCAGAAGGGCACTGGGCACACAGGGGCTACTGGGCTCAGCCATGGGGGTTGAGGCCCAAAATTCTGTCCTGGAACACAACTTACTATGGATCCTGAGTAACAATAGACATGAACGAGCAGTGAAAGGATCCCTCGTAAGGGGGAGATGTGGATACAGATTAGTGGGCATGGCTCATAATTTAAAAAGTGTGCAGCAGCAGCAGCAATAAATCAATTTCCAGCCAAATACTCACTTTTATAATAAATAAATATTTTATTCAAATTTTACTCATTCACAGGAGGATTATGACATTCACAGATAACAACACATTTCTTCCTTGAGGTAGGGTTTCTAGTGTCTCAGTGACTAGTCCGTCGACCTGTTCCTCACAATGTGAACAGCATTATTTACCATTCACTGGTTGCCGCAAACAGAGAACGCTCAACTAGCAGGCTTTATCTTGAGAGTCCAGGCTGACTCTTCAAGTCAAGTCAATTTCAGGAGTGAGTCCCAAAGCGCCAGGTAGGCCTGTGACATGTTTTGCCCACTCCCACATAAAGGTATTGATGGAGCAGGGTTTCCTCAAAATGAAACCTGCTCGAATTGAACCCTGGAGGAAAATGCTACTGCGCAAGCACGAACTAAAGCATTGGACTAGGCTGCAATTGCTTTCGACTAATGCAAGGAAAAAGGACTAATGCAGCTTTAATACATTTAATACCATTTGCTAGGAAAACAATATTAACTCGGATTGCACATGGGTAGATGCAACACAGGGTGGGTGCGTTATGGTATAGCATTATAAGTGATCGATAATGTCATGTGTTTGTTTTCCGTAGAAGTATGGTTTTCTGCTCTGCAGGAAGCGTTTGGGTTAATGAAAGAATTAAATGCGGTTTAATCCTGAGCGAGAAGTGGAAGGTGGAAGACAATTGTCCTTCACGGGTTCTATGTGCCTGCCAAGAGTTTGCATGGAGAAACAAAATAAAACTTTAAGAGAAAGAACATTTCACAAAAGCGGCACAAATGGAAAAATGTGATACAGAGTTTGTTACATGACCATGATGGAGGAAATGTGTACTATGACAGCGACTCAAATTTGTATTTCCTGGGCTGGAAGTTGATAAGATGAATTAAAGAACAATGAGGTCTCTAAACTAAGAGACATGATGAGAGTGGTGTGACAGTACACCCTCTTCCATAACCAATTGACTGAGAAGAAATTGTTAGTTCTGATACAATTGTGGGTTGGTCTTTTGGGGTTTTTGGGTATAATTGAGGTTCCCAGTTGGAGGGGGAAAGAGTGCATTGGTGGTTTTCTTGCATGAGTAGAGGCCTGTGTTGCTGTCTCCTATTCTTGAGCTGGCTGTTCCTGTCTACTGATTCCTGACTTAGTCTTTGCCTCTTCAAATCTTCTTGAGGGGCCATACTGCTCTCGTGGCCAGAGAGTAGTTTTTCTATTCCCTATTGGGTTAGTATAGACAGAAAACTGAATTTGCATTATCATTTGCAAATGTATTATTGTCTCGCAGCCTTTTGTCCCTTCACCTTTCCACTCTTTTATGCACAGTCATTGAGATTAAATCTATCGTTATTTCTCTAATTTTGTTTTTCGTGATGGTCTATGATTCATACTGTATTTGGAATTGATAAGCATTTTCACAATATTTAGATAAAGTATTATAAATATATAAATGAGTTTGTCTTTTTTAGATGTGATTATTCTTGAAATATAAGTACAATAGAATTAGGCATTAGTTTGCCAAACCCTGTCAACATAAATAAGGATTGCATCGCTACAAGTTATATGCAGAGATAACGACAATAAAAATTGGGATTTTTGTTAAGTCCGGTATCACACCCACCCAGCTAGGACATGTTGGGTAATGAAATTGGACCCTGTCTGTGGAAATTTATTAACGCCAGATCGCTGAATCAGTATCATTCAGCATCTTGGAGAGTGCACCATCAGTAGGCGGATGTATGACGTTACAACGCATGCTTTTACAACGCATGCTATTACAACGAAAGTTTTACAACGCGAGTGCATTGACAACGCAGGACATTACAACGCAAGTCTTTACATCGACTTGCACTAGATGGCGTGCTAACATTAAAAAAGTGTAATTTACTATTCCAACTCCAGTCCACGTAGCAGTAGGGAAGGTGTTGGGATAGTAAACTACACTATTTTTAATGTTAGCACGCCATCTAGTGCAAGTCGATGTAAAGACTTGCGTTGTAATGTCCTGCGTTGTCAATGCACTCGCGTTGTAAAACTTTCGTTGTAACAGCATGCGTTGTTAAAGTTGCGTTGTAAAGGTTGTTCCCCTCAGTAGGCACTCTGATGAGTTGGCTGCACATAGATGGAGCACTCCGCATGTGCAGACTCTCTCCTTAACCTACACAGTCATGTTCCAGCAGTGATCAGAGATATTTCTGTGTGTTAAGGGGTTGATTCTGATGCTCCAGTCCTCGATCCCAAGCTGAGGTGTGATGCTCCCACAGCGTTCCCACTCATTATATGGGGTCAGATACTTACAGTTCTCATTACAGGTCACCACTGTTCACATTCTGCCCTATCCACGATGCATAAGGACTCCTGACAGCCTCTACTGGCATACAGGGTTGCCACACCGATGCCAACTTAGGCGTCACCCTTTAACACACTGCAGTATTTACCACGGCAGCCCCATCTGGCCTACGGGGTTACTGTAACTGTGTCACACAGGCTTCAGCCCTTCTCTGCAAGACAGTCTTTTCCATGACTGCCCCTACTAACTCATGGGGTTGGTGCAATAGTGCCTCAAAAGTTATTGCCCTTACTGCTTGGCAATCTTTCTCCGTGGCTATCCTCATGTGGACCTCTGCTGGGATACGGGGGTCTTCACCTCAATTCTGCACACGGTCATTGACCATATTTGTGCAGCAGCTATCTCCTTAAACCTTGCAACAGTAGTTCACTCAACAGGGCTCCCCACATGACCTTGCTCCCTCCAACGTTCTTCTCTTCTTCACAGGGCGCACTGGTCTTGACAAGCAGGCAGGTGCTGGTGTTCCAGGCTCCAGGACAGATGGTCTTGGTTTCCCTGGGTGATCTCCTCTTACCCAACAAGGAGTCTAACAGGCCTGGTGGCGTCATTTGCGAGATTATCTGGTGGCACCCCCCAATGACTGCCTCTGCCACGAATTCCCTCATTAGCACCCTTTAACAGTGCCCCTCAAGTCTCCATAACCACTGTCTCTCAGATTTATTTAGTTTTATAGAACCGCTCATCCCAGTGTAAGGTGTCAGAGCACTTTACATCACACACATATGTGTGTAAATCAGTGTATCGGTGTTGTTACATCAGACAGGACTACAAGATGTAGGAGTGACATGTCATTGATACTCGTAGACAATAAAGTTTGAGTCCTTATTCTGGAAAAGCACAAATTCAGTATTTACAATGTAACATCATTGGTAGGGGTTCTCTTTAGTAATAACCCTTTTCGCAAGATTAGCATAATGAAAGACTGGGCTAAAAAAACACATATAGCTCTAACATATACCTTGCAGTTTGCATGCAGCTCTTAGATGACAGTTAATAGCTCAATGTTCTATATTAGGATTTTGACTTTATAATGACAAGTTACAAAAAGAGCTCTCTTACAGAACCAGTAACCTACTGACCTATTTACATTATATGCTCTTTGTTATCTGCATAGTACACGTTCTTAGCATCAGCCGTTTTAACCATCTGTGCTACCTTTGGATGAGTCAAAGCTTCCACTAGACAAACCTCCGGTCTCTTTCTAGGAAGACGAAGAAGAAGAAGAAGAATACTTTTATTTGATTTGTTAAAATTATAAAAGGGTTGAACATACCACCATGTGGTAAACAACAACATATTGAATAAAAATAAAACATGCCCCCGTGTCCTGGGCGACATTACACAGATATACATGATGAGTAAAAACAGGGAGAGCGTTTTTAAATATACAAGAAAAATAAAAACAGTAATAGCATTTTATAAGACAATGGCCCTCTCATCTAGGAAGACGATTAATCACCAGACTTATCTTGAAATTTTAATTGATGCATGAAAATTGCTGGAGGCCATGAACGAGGCAGCAGGTGCTTATAAAATGATAATATACTTGTAAAAATGACGCCCCCACCCCAAGGTAGCGCCTGCTGCGGCGGCACCGACCGCACTGCCCTAGAGCCGGCCCTGAGGCCTTGGTCCCCAATCCTAGTCACAAACAGAAGTCTTCCAGAGCTTCTCCACCTCATGCAGCCTGTCTGGCTGCTTCGCCGATGACAATTTTTGGGTTAGGTCAACCTCACATTTTTAGAATACATTTCCTGACACCAAATGTGATTTAGGATCTGTGTCTTTGAAGTTTTATGTTTGGATCACGTTAGGAATGTTATAGAGCGCATGGTTACTCCATTTGGAGTGTCCCTGTGCTAGGCTTCTGTGAGGCAGCATTTCAAACCCTCTGAAGCATTTTCAGTCTAACCTGGGAGGCCCTAAGGTATAGCACATTGCAGTAGTCTATTCTAGACACCAAGTGAAAGGTTCTGCTTCTTTTGAAGTGCATGCCTCTCCTCTTCCTTTTACTGTTGCAAAGTCATTTGTCACAGCGGGAGAGACTCCAAAGCTCCCACAACACAGGCTAAGGGAATGACTAAGGTTCACATGTGGATGTCAGGCATAGTGATATGTGCATCGAGATGTTAATTTCCAGCTCTCAGCCCTACTCTTTATGATTCCCTTATCAACCCCATCTCTTTCCTGGCAAGTGTTCAGGCCCCTTTCTTGTTATCTCTTACTGAATCAAATAGCACCCTTTGAAGCGTACATGGGGAGCCTTGTTCTCCCGTATCTAGTGTGTCCCACCCAGCTCACAAGAATGCAGCAACCCACCAATCTGTCTGGGGCAATTCCCCTACCTCCTCATGTCTTCACCAGGCAGGCCTGGACCTCCCAAAATGGAACCCAGGGTCCTCCATGTAATGTGCTATTACGGGCAAACTTGCACTCAGTGTATGTAAAAAGCACACACATTGTCTAGTACTTTTACCTCCATGTATTTTGCCACCACATGCACACATACACTTAACACACACTTTAACTCTACATGCACTGCTGGATGCTAAAACCTTTCTGTATTGTGCCATTTGCAGGCACACATATGCTCAGTGCTCACATTCACCAAGCACACACTGCACAACTCTACATCCTTCATGCATTGTACTTCTTGCAAGTACACATATACCCAGTACATGCACTCACAATGCATACACTGCACAGAACTCCCGAATCCCTGTATTGTACCATTCCCAGGCACACATACATCCAGCACAGAGTCACCACTCTGCGCTACGCAGCACTTCACATCCAACTGATGTAGGCCAAATGGCAAGTTAAGCCACTTTTAAAAGTAAGTGAGCCTGTAGGCCTCACTACAGTGACACCGGTCCAAAAGGACCTGCTCACTCCTACTAACCAGTAGATGGTGTGCTGCCACCACCACACTGGTGCTGCCTAGCTCCTGGTGACGGCTATGAGGGTAGTGTTTTGGGTGGCCCTATCCGCGGTCCAATATGACCGGAATTCGAGAGACTGGCCTATGGCACACAAACATGATCCTTGTTTGCCTAGGACGACAAATATCAGCATTAAGGATCCAGATAACCACACGGCTGGGCGCTCAGGACAGGGGTACACGTCTATCACCATGCAGAGGACTTCACCGTCCCAATAACCTGCTTATACGAGCAGATGCATGTGACCCATGTGATTAAGCTTGGGAATATGGCTATAAGATGCGATTGAAAGTTATTGAACCTTTATGAGGGAGAGTAAACTTATCACCGTTTTTTAAACATAGGAAAGAATTGTTCCTTTAAAAAGGCACAGACCTACTGATGGAGCACTCCGTGAAGAAAAACCGGTCATCAAATCTTCTGAAAAAGTAGTTTACCTAGAATCAGTCAATGTATGCGAGTGCCGAAGCCAGGATAAAACCTCTGGTTCTGAGACTGTCACTTACAAATTACTTTCCTTTTAGGAGTGAGTTAGAAACCCAGGCACTCTTAGTTCCGCACATAATCGCCTGGAAACGTACAATCTTGCAGCACTGACAGCCAGCTAAAGCCCCTCTTGAATGAAATATGCAATCATTAGCCTTTCAAAGTTCAAAGCAACCCACACCTAGAAGCGCACCGGATGGAAGCCTCTGCTGCCCTTTCCCCATCACATTATGGCACTTACATTCCGAGCCATGTCTAAAAAGTAATTCATTTTTATGTAAATGTACATAAAAATGAAATGTACTTTAAAACAGCGCCGTAGCCACTGGTAGGCCTAGCGGGTCCGGCCAGTCTATGTTTTGGCCACCCCCCCTCCCCCCCCCCCCCCCCCGCCTAATGCAAAATGTTCTTTTGTTTTAGTGCTAATAGCGAGTTATGCCTGGCAGCCTTGCAAAGTGCCACTCATAAGGGTTTAGTGTGATGAATGCAGAACGCTCTTGCGAACTGAAAGCTCGCAGCATGCCGTTTAAAACATTTCCCTTCTGTCTGCCAGCACCTGCTTGCACAGAGAGAGAAATCGGAGAGAGCTCATTGCCGTGTGCGGTACAGCCAGCCCCTGCGTGTGCCTGCAATCCGAATTGTTTGTGGCCTTCCTGACTGCGTCCTACCCGGCTTCCCTTGGAACTCTACCCTGGTTGCTAGGTGAAGTCTCATATGAGACTGCCTCACGCGCGCCCCAGCAGCGTCTGCAGGGCTGTTAGTGTTATACTCGGACTGTTGGACATGTGGTGACATTGAGCAGGGTACCTTTTCAGGAGAGTGTTGGGGTCTAATCCTAGAGGGCAATGTTGAAAAAGTGGCACATTACAGGACAGAAGAAAGGAAGGCAATCTTAGAGGAAAAACACATTGGTAAAGGCAGAACCTTGTGGTTTTGGTCTCAAAAAGCAGAGGGTGCCATAGTAGAGCCCGGTGCTGAAGAAAACTACTTTGTCTGCTGATGGACCCCTTGCCAAAGAACACAATGTCTTCAGTCACAGTGAAGTTAACCCTATATGGAGTTATTTATGTATATATAACTTTAATAATAACAAAAGGTCTTGGCAAACAACAGACCACATAGTTATGGAATGCCACACTATTGCATCCATGGTATATATCTTTGTATCAGTGCAGATTTACAACTTTCACAAATTCACAAGAATTTACAGAAAAGGCCAAGTACCTGTACTCTTGGAAACAGTTTGTGGACTGCATTATAGCATGAGAAATTGTGCAGGAGTATTTGCTTATGTGAAAATCTCCTGAGCGTTTTCAAGTACACTTACCCTATTTTGGAAAGTGGATTATTAGTAGGGGCAAATGTATATCTGACACTGGCAATAGGGCAATTAACACAATATAGGGCTCAGAATAGGTCTTAGAAAATTATTCCTATGCTCAACCCTTGGTAGCTTGGCTGCGAGCAGGCAGGCTTAACTTCAAAGACCGGTATGTAAAACATTTAAAAACACAATTTCAGTAAATAATTAAGATACAATGCATAATAAAAATCTAACACAATTTATATAAATAGGTAATATTTCTATCTTTAAAATGACACCAAAACAACAAACATCCAATGTAGGGAACCGGAGATATGAATTTTTAAAGATTTAGCACCATATAGCACATAGAAACCTATAGCGCCATATCGGGACATCTGGCCATGATAGACCGGGTCAAAGTTTCAGCCCGACCGCGATGGAGCCCTAGGTCTCGGTCAAAGTTTTTACTTTCTGACTTGGAAACTTTTCTGGAGCTTTTCTTCCAGGGATTCTCGAAGCGCTCAGCCAGTCCGGATTCGTTGAGGGTTCGCCGAATTTCCTTGCGATGAGCTCCCAGTCAAACTTATGGAAGTCTGACCTCTGAAGTGTTCCAGCGGAGCAAACCAAGGATCCAGTCTGACACTCGGTTGAAGGCAGGTGGCTTGGCTTTCGCGGTTGCTCCCGGAAAACAAAAATTGCAGATTGTCCATAAAGTATGTACTAATATTATGGAAAGCTGCTTAGGGGCACATTAACTAAACTTTCACTCAACACAGGGCAGCGCAAAGCTGCTACACTCCAATGTGTGAAATGAGGGAACTGAAACACTCCATTTCGCTCTCCTTGCGCTGATTTACTGTGAGCAGCCTAGCTCACAGTGATTGTTTTTGTGCACAAGGTGACACCTTCCTGCTCAAAAGCAATCCTTAGAGGAATTTTCCTCTTTTCGTGTGTGCTGCAGAATACAGCACATGTGGAAAGAGGAGATAATGAGGAGAAATAAAGATATTTCTCCTTGTTATGACTCACTTGGGAAGGTGTGGCATTGTGCTGCATTCCCAGGTTTGCAAGTCTTGGTAAATCTAGGAATTGACCAAAATCCATACTCTAACCATGGAACACCTCTCAAGTTGAAACGTAACGTAATGCAGCACAAGCAGCTGTTTTGCGGTACATATCTGCACTAAGCCACGCAAGACCACAAAAATCAGGCCCTGCGTGGCTTTTTAAATACTACTTAAGCCTTTGCTTTGTCCTTGTGTCTGCTTGTGTGACTCAAGGAGAAAGCAAAGGCTTCATAACTATGGGCATGGGTATCTTGGGACAAGCGTTTTTTTTATTTTTTTTTATTTCAAATCATTTTTATTGAAGTAACAATGACAATACAATAACTCTTCCGTACAAAAGGTTCAAAGTAGTACATGTCCAACAAGTACAAATACAAAAATAGAAAATCAATAGCAAAAACAAATGATATAAGGAAAATCCACTCCGGCTCGCCTCAACACTATACAGGTACATCTATATATATACTGCTCAATGTGTGGGCGCGGCGCCCCTGGGCTCAAGAGGTTAATCACGACTCAACTCACAGCCCACCCCGATCAGCAGGACCCAACCACAGTATACATCTTAAGGTGGCTCATAATGAAAGGAGGATGCGTCCAATGATTTCCAAAGCCCTTTGGCAGAAGGGCTCGAGGCAGAAGCTTGCAGAGCCGGGTTACTAGAACCCCTCAGGAAAGATAACCACTCTTGCCAGATTCTAAAACTCACCTCCTTCGCATTTTTCCATTTGCAAAGAATCACTTTACATGCCATTGTTAACATTAAGTCCAACAGCTGACGATCTTGGTCTGATGTTATTTGTGGGTCTAACACCCCTAGAATGACGTAAACAAAGTTCTGTACTGGCTTTATCTTGAATACGTGATAAATGCAGTCAAATATCTTCCCCCAGTAATCCCCTAACGAAGGACAGGCAAAGAGCATGTGTGCAAGATCACCAGAACCTGATTGACAGTTCCAACACACAGGAGACTCTCTTAATTTGCATCTGAAAAGTTTGTCAGGCGTCCAAAATGCTCTGTTGAGGAGCATATATTTCGTTTGAAATAGGATGGGTGAGACCTTGTGTGTAAGGGCCAATTTATGGATCACCTCCCAGTCAAAAGGTATGCCTGTTAGATTCGGCTCAGCCTCCCATATGGATTCCACCCTTTTGTGTTTTTTCATGGGTAAAGGCAATAACATTTTATACACCCTCGACACGAAGTGACCAGCATACATAAGACGTGGGATATGAAGTATTAACCATGGAGTAAACGGAGAGAAATTACTCGCAGTCAGTACCGTTTTAATTTTTAGGAAATCATAAAAGTCCATCGGGGTAAGATCATACTTCTGTTGCAAGGTCGAGAACGGCAATGGAGCCTTATCATCATATAAGTCCTTCACCAAGTTAATGCCCTTCTTGGACCAAGACTCCCAGAATATTCTACTACCATTATGTTTGAGACGGGCATTTCTCCACAAGGACATAAACGATGACCTAGCGAATGTCAACTTTGTTTTATGTGTTTGGTCGAGTCTAAGCAAAGCCCTTCTAGTATTCAGCATGATATATTTGGAGTGCGGTAGATGTGACAGGTCCATTGTGAGAAGGGCCTCCAAAGGCGCATGATTTACTAGTGCCTCCTCAATATTAATCCATAGTGGTGTATAAGCAGGGGATTTTATCAACCACTGAGCACCTTGTTTGCACAGAAACGCTGTCTGATAGCTCCTGAAGGAGGGGAGACCCAGACCACCTTTGTCTTTAGCCAATTGCAGCTTCTTCAACGAGACTCTGGCCTTCTTGCCCTGCCACAGAAAATTTCCAAACAATTGATCCACCTTAGTGATAAAAGCAATAGAGAACGTCATAGGGAGCATGCTGGCCAGATAGTTGACCAACGGGGTTGACATCATTTTAAGTGTCTCTGCTCTACCCCACCAGGAGAGAAACTTTGGAGACCAACCCTCCAGTAATGTAGAAATCTTTTTCAGGGTCAAGTCCTCATTTACTCTCAGTGTAGAGATCAAATCTTTATCAAAATCTAGTCCAAGATATTTAAAACACCTAGGCTGCCATGTTAGACCGGAGTCCCCGATAATCCCTTTATCCCCAACACTGTTTAGGAGTTTGACCTCCGTTTTGTCTTTATTGAGTTTATACCCAGAGACTCTGGAAAAGTCCTCAATATCAGTCATGAGTGCAGGTATGGCCTCATCCGCTCTTTCTGACATAATAAGCACATCATCTGCATATGCCGTTAATTTAACAGTGCAGTCTCCAAACGGTATACCAGCTATCTTTGGATTATTCCTTATATGATATAGGAACGGTTCAATTGCCAACAAGAACAGTGAGGGAGACAGGGGACAACCCTGTCGCGTACCTTGCTGTAAACAAAAGGGGGAGGAAAAAGATCCACCGGCCCTAACTTTAGCCGAAGGGCAGCAATAAAGGGACATTACCAGCCTAGTGAATGACTCCCCTAGGTTGAATTTACGGAGGACAGCACGGAGGAAGGACCAATCAACCTTATCGAATGCTTTTTCAGCATCTAGGGTTATTGCTGCAGTTGGCATGCCCAGAAGTTTCGCTTTTTCTAATACGTGCGCCAAAATCCTTGTATTGTCACTGGACAACTGGTTTTTAAGGAAGCCTGCTTGGGAAGGGTGGATCAACTGTGGGAGAACCCCTTGGAGGCGAGCGGAGAGTATCATAGCCAAGAGCTTGCAGTCTATGTTAATCAGTGAAATTGGCCTATAATTTTTCGGTAGCGAGAGGTCTTTCCCATCTTTGGGAAGTACAGCAATGATTGCTTCTGCCAAAGTGCCTCTAACCTCACCAGATTTATTAATATCTTGAAATAACTGTAGGAAGGGTTCGACCAAAAGAGAGGGGAAGGTTTTATAAAATTTCGCCGTGAACCCATCAGGGCCTGGAGCGTTCCCTATTTTTAGACGTTTAATTGCAGTCTCTATCTCTGAAGTGCTAATTGGGCCATTGAGACTGACCTGGTCCTCAACAGAAAGCTGTGGAAGGTCGCACTCATCTAAGTATTCCTTAATCCTGGATTCCTCCACCGCCTCATTCTTAGCATAGAGGTCCTCGTAGAATACTCTGAACACCTCCGTTATTTTGTCTGGGTCTGAATGTGAGTGCCCCAAAGCATCCTTAATGACACTAATAGAGTTCTTCTGAACCTTGAACTTCAAATATGAGGCTAGGGACTTGCCTGCCTTATTAGACTCACAAAGCTTAAACCGCCTACCCTTATCGAGCCAGACTCCCGCTCTCTCGCTAACTATTTTATTATATTCGTATTTTTCATTCGCCAACGCAGCAAGACACATGTCATCCCTATCTTTTAAGTGTCTAATCTCTAGATTCCTAATTTCTATCTCCAAGGCCTCCAACTTCGCATTATAAGTTTTATTCATTGCTGACCTAATCTTGATACACACTCCCCTTATGGTACTTTTCAAAGCATCCCACCTAATGAGATCGGACGTGTCTCCCCGTTTATTAATCTGCAGGTAGGAAGAGATCGCCTCCTGTATTGTGGACCGGTGCTTGTCACTATTTAAGATTTCATCATTCAAACGCCAAGATGTCTGACGAGAGGATGGTTTGACATTAGCAATTGATAAAGAGATGCACGAGTGATCAGACAATACACGAGGTTCAATGGTAGTAGATTCTAATCTAGGGACGCCATTCTGTGTTATGAGGATAAAGTCAATCCGGGAGTACGAGTCATCAAGCAATGGGAGTTAGCACAGCTGGAAATGTGACCTACAGGAAATGAACATTCATTAGAAAACGCTTTACTTATTTAGCTATTCCGCCAGCAAAATGATTTGCTGCTACACATATTAATGGGCATATGGATGCCACATGGGGGGTCCTGTGACTACTGGCACAAAGCACCAAAACAAGTGGTTAATCCGAGCTCCCGTATAAGAGAAGGTGTGATCTGGATCAGTGTTGGACATTTTCCTTTGAGGCATAGGCGCCACCTTATAAGGGTATAACCACTTTCGATATTGTCAAGTATAGTTTAACAACCATACAATACTTGTTCACACCTAGGGTTTTATGTGAAGAAATCATCTACACAGAGAGGGGATTGAGCATTCTAGGTTGGGAATAACATGAACACTTGGGACACCCATAATAAATGTACCTGTTTTGGGCTATTCACAAGCTTGCTCTGAATCCATTCTGTTCCTGGAAATGGTCAGCGATTTACTTCTGACAAGGGCAGAGACAGGCCTTTTCCAGGATGGATCGGAAGCGAACACACCAAATAGTGGTGGAGGTAACTTAGTGTAATTTCATTTAAGTGAGACCTTTGTTCATGTGCAATTGTCATTAATGTAAATTAAGAATACTGGGAATTCACAGCAGTTATCAGAGTACTCCAGGTAAGCTGCAAATGTTAAGGCTTTCCGGAATAGGAACACTCAGGAACTCCTCTGTGAATTCCATACATTTGGAAATCTACACTCATTCATAGGTGTAAACCTGCTGGTTTAGATTTCTTGTGTTTTTTTTATAAATTGGATACCTGTCTGCTTCCTAATACAGCTGTGGCTAGAGGTTGAGCAAGAGATCAAAATTATTGTGCTTTTAAATGGGAATGTTAACATTTACAAGAAAATTAAAAATCCCATAAGATATTGTTAGACCTGGCCCTTTTTGATGGTTTATGCGCAAACATTTTGCCTTTTGACTCCAGGTTTTCTGACCCTGTTTTCATTGGCTATAGGATTCTTTGCATGTTACCACTGCTGATCAGTGCTGAAGTGCATATGCTCTCGGTGTAAATTGTGAATACGCTTGGTTGTCCATGATCGCATATTTAATTTACTGGTAAGTTCCTGTTACAGTGCACTGAGTGTAAATGCCAGTAGTGGGCTTGCAGCTGTCCTGCCCTGTAAATGTGTCTCAGATCTACCACTTTACTGTCTGCGCACGCAGTTTCAAACTGTCATGTTGATATCACAAATGCACCCACTAGTCAGGCCCTAACCTTCCCTTTTCTCACCAATGATGCACCGCTAAGGTAGGACCAAGTATCCCCCTGGGCAGGGTTGAGTGTATGTGAAAGGTAGGACATTTACAGGTGTGTGTGACATATCCTGACAATGAAATACTGTGTATTTCGTTTTTCACTAATGAAATGCTGTTTGTCCTCTAGGCTATCATTGGAGCTGCACTGTAATATTTTTACATATGTAAATTTCAATTGGGACAAGATAGAAAAATTGAGTTTAGGCTCTCTGAAGAGTGTTTTTTTAATTGTGTGTTTGAAAATACCACTTTTGGAAGGTGGGCATTTTTTCTGCTTTACCATTCTGTGTGCCTCTGGCTTTTGTGTATTCAGCGTCTGGTTTGGAGTGACAGGAGCTGGGGATGTGCATTCACTCTAGATAGTCACAAGGGAGGTTGAGGTGTGTCCTGCCTTGCCTGGGTGACTCCTTGCTGGGCTGAATAGACCTGACCTGCATTTAGAGTGGTGAGAGACGTTTCACCAGCACCTGAGTAGGCTGTGTTTCCTTTGCACAATGTTGTCTCCACCCACTATAATCATGCTGTACCAGGGAGGACAGGACTAGTTTGGACTCGTTTCAGAGACCCTTCCACAAAGAGAACAATGATGAAATGGGGTATAAGTATTGTATTGTATTGTATTGTATGGCATACTTGTATAGTGCAGACTGTCACCCAGCGGGTATCCTGGCGCTTTAAGACCAAGGTGGATAGGATCAACGGAAATGGGCCTGACTATTAGCAGGAAACATTACTTCTCATTCCTGGCAAATAACCAGGTATTTAGGCTTTTTCTGAAGCCTAGCAGGGAGTTCGCTTGTCTGATGTTTTGGGGTAGCTCATTCCGAAGACGTGATGCTGCTGTGCCGAAGGCCCTACCTCCCATCCCGGACCTCTTGAATCTGGCAGTAGTTGCCAGGCTTGCACTAGAAGAGCGAAGATGTCTAGTAGGCTTGTACCAGATGAATCTCTCTTGCATAGGCACCAGACCTGTACTATGCAGTGCTCTATATACCATGCATAGGGATTTGAAACTAATTCTATCCCTGATAGGCAGCCAGTGAAGGTCCCTCAGAGCCAGGGTGGAAGAGGAGCCGCGCTGCCTATTAAGTGCCAATTTGGCTGCTATAGACTGGACTCTTTGCAGCCCCTGCAGTATATATTGAGGAGCACCCAGAGACAAGGAGTTGCAATAATCCAGTCTACTCAAAATTATGCTCCTCACCACCAGGGGTCTAACCTCACTGGGTAAGATTGGTAAAATCTGCCGAAGTGCTTTTAGCAAGGCAAAGCAAACACTGATTGTTTTATTAACCTGTGATTGCATCTGGAGATCTTCATCCACCATAACACCCAGGTTGCGTACTGTTTTAGCTGGCACCAGGGGGTCATCCTCCAGCGTGAGTCTAAACTCACACAGTAGGGGCTTTGACAGTCTTGCTGCAGAGCAGTATAACAGCTCTGTTTTTCCCCAATTGAACTGCAAAGAGTTTACTTTAAGCCAGCGCGAGACCTGACGCATACATTCCTGAAAGGTATCTATAGACGCTGCGTGCTTCCCTTCCAGGGAAATCACCAATTGGGTGTCATCGGCATAATTAACCAAGTCAATGCCATATGATTTTATAATGGGAATCAGGGGGTGTAGTTAAACGTTAAAAAGAATAGGGCTTATTGCCGAGCCCTGAGGCACTCCATGGCAGACCAGGGACTTAGGGGAGGCAAATAGTGCTATTGTTACAGCCTGTTGTCTATTTGACAAGTATGAGACATAAAACCCCAGAACTTTAGATTACTTCATGAAACAAGAGGAGCCTCCCAAGAAGAAGAGTAGAAGAACTGTGTAAGGAGCACTGCCTTTTCTGAGTGAGGGGCGGGTTGGCCTGCAGTTGCAGCTTTGTGTGTGGTGGAGCAAAAGGACTGTCTTTTTGCCC
Organism: Triturus cristatus; assembly: GCF_964204655.1. Classification (NCBI taxonomy): domain Eukaryota; kingdom Metazoa; phylum Chordata; class Amphibia; order Caudata; family Salamandridae; genus Triturus; species Triturus cristatus. The sequence continues at coordinate 401,611,743 of NC_140581.1, forward strand.
TGCTTTGGTATCCTGCTTGTCAAGAGAATCTCCATGGGTTTGTGTGTGCTGGCCTCCTGTTTTAGGAAACTAAGGGACATCAAAGTTTCCTTGTGCGTACACCTTGCTGAAAGTTTCCTTGTGTGTACACCTGGCTGAGAGTTCCTTGCACTCTCACTTTGCTGAGAGTCCTGTGTGCTTTCGCTTTGATAAAGTGCCATTTTGTATTTTTATTTTGTTCGTCATTTTCCTGTGCGATTTCTGCAGGAAATTCCCTGGTGCTGTTCCGTGGGAAATTGCCTGGGTCTAATTCTCCCCTCCACCATGACTTGGACACATCCGAGGCACCGCTGGCTGTGTCATGCTGTAGGGTCCCTGAGTGGAGAAGACACAGCAGAGAACAGAATGTGCTGCTAACCAGCTGAGCGAGCATCCAAGCATTGCCTAGCACCCAGGGCTAGAATGAGGTCTTAGGGAGTGCCCGACCATGGCCACAGAATCTGGCGAAGTTCCTGTGATGATGGAAAAGAAGAAGCAACGCCGGCCACTTCAATGCCCAGCATGGGATCCAGCAGTGCCGAGAAGGGGCCTGTGCAAGGCAGAGCAGGGACGCTTCCAACTTACAGGAGCCTCGCTTTGCACTGCAGCACCAGGCTGATGGGCCTTACACCAGCAAAGGAGCTGGCATAGTCAGTCGCTGCCCCTTCCCCCTTTGAGGAATTTCATTGGGGACATTTCCGTCTTGGCCGCACTATCTGGGATCAACGGGCAGACAGCCCGATAGCCTGCAGAAGCAGCATCACATCGGAACGGTGTGCTTGGGGGCTAGTGGCACCAGGGGGGACTGAGAAAAGCACTGCAATCTGGTGCTTTTCCCTCAAGACCGGTATTTCCCAATAATGGTGGTAAACGTTATTTCTTTCTCCTGCTGAAGACAGCATGGGGTGTCCTTTTGCAGGACCACTGTATTATGTGCAGTAGGAGTGATTTATGGCAGGACGCAACCTAGAAATTTTCATTGCAATGCTCTAACTGTGATAAATATGACAGTTGCCTAGCTGGCAAACTGATAGTGATTTATGTGATTGTGGTCAATGTGTTTTGTGAATAATATGAAGGATATTATGATATAACCTTGTGTGGTGTCTCTTTTGTGGTGTGCCTAGTGTGTCACTGGTGTGTGTGTGTTGCACAAAACCTTTACACATTGCCTCTGGGATAAGCCTGACTGCTCTGCCAAGCTACCGAGTGGGTGAGCAGGGGTTATCGTGGGTGTGTAACTCCCTTACCCTGACTAGAGAGCTGGGCTCTGCCTGGTTTAGGTGCATATCTTAGTCAACCAGAAACCCCATTTCTAACAGATATAATATTTCTTCATTCCTCTTTTCCACCTCACCCATAAGGTGATATATATGAAGTGCTTTGATTTTAGGATTCAACTCACAAGCAACCATATCTTTGAGAGCAGTTCAATATGTGCCTCTTCAATGCCATGTAGGCATGTCTTCTCTACTTACTATAACCAACTAAGGCAGGAAAGTGAAGGATAGCCACGAGACAAATACCCCAGAAGAACCATTTGTGGCAATGATAATTTTAATGAATACATCATAGGCTTGCAATCTTTTATTTACCTTTTTAAGAGTCTGCTTTTTATAACGCTGTACTTAGTCGTTGATCTTGAAAAACCGAGAAGAAGTGAAAGCAGAGGAACAAACTTGGATACGATAAGTGAGTGGAAGAAGATCCAAGGAACAAAGTCCTTCAGGAATTGTAAATTATGAGGTATAGGTAGGAATATAGGGCGAAACTTACAGGACTCAAGAACATAGAAAGAAGAGGAAAAAGAGAGGTGAAAGAAAAATAGGATTCTAGCCATACACAATTAATCTAACAAGAAATGTCTAGCAGAACTCTTTCAGGCAGACTAATACAGAAACCCACTCTCATGGCATGTTTTGCTTAATCTAATGTTAGGTAACCAGATGTCAAATGTGTTCAAGAACAAGGCAACTACCATAAGTAAAAATATGATGGTGAACGTTAAGCCCAATGATCCCGAAAACTACTGAACAACTTTCTAAATAAGGTGCCCAGTAGCTCCTAAGGCTCAAAGTCCTAAGCATGCGCTTATTTGTCCTGGAAGAGACAATTACTATGGTGAAATCAATAATGGACACAGAGTTTGCTTTGGATATCACCACTAGGTTAGTATTATACTGGTTTTCAAACATTTTTGTGGCTGTTATTTGCACCATTGTTAACACTTTTTTGGCTGAAGCACAGTTGCTCACTAAAGTAAATTGTTGTTGGTTCGCTTTTGAAAAACGTAGGGGTAGATTTATCATGACTTTGCTTACTAGCACGAAACGTTTTTTGCACTGGAAAAGTGCCCTTTTTAGCACAAGTAGAGCTTTAAGCTGCTTTGTGCCATGGGGATTTTCGATGGGTGGTATTTAGGCGTTCCTGCACAAGTGTGCCAGCATCATCACCCATGTTTATTTAAGACATATAAATATTTTATAAAATTGTCAGACTCAGAAACTAGTTAAAAAAAATAATGCCTTCTTGAGACAGGTGTAAAATTGAAGACATCTTTTTACAAAACCTATGTTAGATATCATGTACACACCTTTGCATTATGGTGCAAAGTGTGAGTGTGCCACTAGGCAGCCCGTTTGTGCTCCAGTGCAGGGGAAGAGAACAGCAGCACCCCAGTGTTAGGAAACAGGACTCTGCACTCCTCTCTCCTACTCGTGCAAACAGTCGCTGTGCTGAATTACAACAGAATTTAGTAAATCTGACTTATAGTCTGTTCTCTGAAGAGCGTAGCAATCACTGCTGTACTTTAGAAGGTGTTATGCCTCATTTTTTCAAAACAATTACAATAAATGTCAAATCTTGGACACAAAACAATGTGGGTTTCAGCCATGGCAAGGGGCTTACAGGACTTTTTTAGGGCAGCAGACAAGTATGTTAATCATCGGAAATCCCTCCACTGCCTTTAACACAGTGTGCTATTTGTATGCCACCAACACCATTATCCAACAATATTATTTTGTATGTCACTAACATGACCACATTATTACCTCATGGTTCAAATCTTTCTTTGTAGAGAGAGAGATCAATGGGTATAGACATGAACGCCGTGCTATGGCATACATTGTGCCACATGGATTGCCTTTCACCCCCCTGTATCTTCAAAATGTATACAAATCACCTAATGTGTCTCATCAGAAAGTTAAACATTTTCAACCTTGCACTGATAACAACTACATCATTCTTAAGGTCAGCGGACAGGACTGCAAGTATCACAACGTGGTTGGGCGTGTATTCAATATTAAGGAATGGATAAAGCCAAGCAGCAGAGAAAGCAGAGGTTATGTCCTTTTAGACATCCCTTTTGTTTAGCATTAAAGCTCTCATTAACTTCATTCTTGATTTTTAATCAAAGACTAAGGGGGCTCAGTCACGGAAAACTTGAAAAGTGCTTACAGATATCAGCATCTCCACCTGAGAGTACTTTTGCGAACATTGGGGCATATTATCAAGCCAGGCGACAAAATTATCGCCGCTTTAGCGGCAGAAAACTGCAGCGAAAACGGCGATAATGGGCTTGATAATATGCTCTATGGAATTCCAATTGAAGCCCATGTTAGATGTGAAGGACATCTAACATGGGCTTCAATTGGTATTCCATAGAGCATATTATCAAGCCCATTATCGCCGTTTTAGCGGGAGTTTTCTGCTGCTAAAGCGGCGATAATTTTATCGCCTTGCTTGATAATATGCCCCTTAGTCTCTACTTAAAGACAATATCAGAATCGCAACTTGGAAGCTGCATCGAGGTTTTCCGGTGGATATCTGGGAATGTGATGTGACTTTTTCCAAAAGTTCCTATTCCTCTGTATAGAGATCTTCATAACGGTGAACACCACACAGGGGGCACAGAGCCTCTCGTGCAAATGACATTTTTTTCTCCATGGGTAATTTATTTCCCCATGTAGAAAACCCTTGTTTTATACCCCCCACTCCCCCTCCCCCACAAGCCAGGGGGTGATCTGTTTCGCTTCATTGAAAGGAGTTTCTCCAGACTTTGGCTCAAGTAACTCTGTAACCATTTCCATGGTGAAAAGGAGATTGGGGATGTCCACAGATATCCATGTTTGTGGGCCTTCCCAAACGTCCACGGTAAGCATTTCTTAGTTCGCCTATTTCCCACCTCTTGATTGGGATTTACAACTGAAAATTGTTTTGTACTTGTAGCAAAGAAATTCAGTCAAGTGAACATATTTCTGCCTGCCAGGAATCCCACTGTGGTTTCATGGTCGATGTTTTAAAATGTTGGCAGCGAACTCACACTTGGGACCAATCTGACCTTGGTGAATAGCATGGGCTACCCTTCTGTAATGGCGGAGGAGCGTCGCACCGCAGCCCGGGCCAGCAGATGATAAATAAAATGTTATTGTCATTATTTTATCAATGCTGTCTGTCTGAGCTCCGCAACGACTATAGGGCGGGGTGGGGCCGGACATGTCAGGGCGGAGGTGTAGAGTGCACTCATAAGTGTCCATGTGTGCTTGGCCAGCAGTCCTAGGCCGGCAAAACACACATGCCCACTATGTTTCTTCAACCCAGCTGAGTTACACAGCAGGGTTGTAGAAAAAGCACAGGTCCCAATGCACCATCTGAGTGGCAAACAAGGCTTTTTAATATAATTTCACCCCCCCAAACCCCTGCCCTCCCCCGGCGGCCACCCTACCACTTTAGATAGGCGGCAGCCGCCACAAGTGAATAGGATTCCAATAAATGTAACAAATGCATAGGTTTTGTCAATGAGAAATCTCCAACATTAGCTCCTCAAAATAATGAGGTACTGAAGAATATCGATTTACTGTCTCTCTCAATTAAATTATGTTAATGAGTCATCATGCTGTAGTAGACTTGCTTTTTAATTACTCACTGGACTTCAGTAAGACAGTAGGCAAACTGTAAAGGTCCAGAATATGACAGTCAGGGTAGCTTCTTGAATGCACAAAAGAAGTCCATAATGGTCTTAAGGTATTTGCCTCATATTTAAGACTCTTCAGAATAATGTGAGTTATCCTCTCCATAATAGCTGCAATGACTTCTCATTCAGAAGGTCATCATTGTCATGCCAGGTCATACTTGTAGCAATATATTAGACTCCCTGCAAATGCCACCAAGGTATACAGCAGATATCCCAGTCACACGACACGCAACTCAAACACATGCAAAACTAAACCAAAATAAGGAAACAAGCTATAGGGCCAGATACACAAAGGTAAACTTACACTTTTATGGAAGTTTATGATTTTTTTCCTATTCACGAAGGTATTTTACGAGTAGTATGTTTATGACCGCAGAGTCTCCGAACTTGTGGGGGAGACTACACACATAAAACAAGCATTTGCATAGCCAATAGGTCTCGCCTTTGGGACCTTATAAGTGTTTAGCCATGCAATGGTTGATATTGTTGCACCAAGGATATTGTGCTGCATAACGAAATACTTATAAGGTCCCAAAAGCGAGACCTATTGGCTATGCCAATGCTTGTTTATTTCAGCCTGTCGGCTAAAATGATCAAGTTATACACAACTACTAACCCATCTAAGGCCAGCCGGCACTTTTTAAAATTAATTTCTCAAAACCTATTGAAGAGATTTACACCAAAACACTCTTTCTGACTGGAGTTCTACAATAATAACAACTTTGGTGTATATCTTTTCAGCGATTTTGTTGTAGGCGCAAGCAAAATTTCATATGGAAGTTAAAATGGGAAAAAACATCTTTTTAAAAACTCCCTAACTTTTTTCCCCCCAACATGGTAGTGCATGAAATTACATGGGGTAACACGCTGGTAGGACTAGCAGAGTGCGGCCAATCGGATTTTTGTTTGCATGAAATTAGTCATGCTGGACTTTAACTGACTACACTAATTTACTGGCAAATTTCGTACAGATCCATATGGGCGCAAAGTTATAGGCAATGGGAAGTGTGGTAGAACTGTGTGTGTGGTATGTAGCTAGCTAGCTAGATAGATAGCTAGATAGATAGATAGATAGATAGATAGATAGATAGATAGATAGATAGATAGATAGATAGATAGATAGATAGATAGATAGATAGATAGATAGATAGATAGATAGATAGATAGATAGATAGATAGATAGATAGATAGATAGATAGATAGATAGATAGAAAGACAGACAGACAGACAGACAGACAGACAGACAGACAGACAGACAGACAGACAGACAGCTAGATAGATAGATAGATAGATAGATAGATAGATAGATAGATAGATAGATAGATAGATAGATAGATAGATAGATAGATAGATAGATAGATAGATAGATAGATAGATAGATAGATAGATAGATAGATAGATAGCTAGATAGACAGACAGACAGACAGACAGACAGATAGATAGATAGATAGATAGATAGATAGATAGATAGATAGATAGATAGATAGATAGATAGATAGATAGATAGATAGATAGATAGATAGATAGATAGATAGATAGATAGATAGATTCACATTTTTTTCCATCATATGATGTGAATACATAGATAGACTTGGACTGTAAGGCCACAGCTCAGTGACTTAATGTGGAACAGTTGGTGGGTGTGGATGGCTGGTAGTCCGGAGCAGGCCCCAGCGGTGGAGGGCCCATTCTGTCGGGGGGATACTTAGTCACACCACCTGCTCCCCCTATTATGCGCGAGGCAAAACCAGTCATGGCAGCAAGAACAGACGGATGTGTCAGCTGAATACCTTAGACACGCCGCAGCAGACGTTGCGAGTGGAGCCGAAGAAGGGGTAAATTAAGAGATCAATACCACGAGGGACCTGGTGGGCAGTAAATGGCGCTGACAGGCATGATTAACGCGGGTCAAGGAAGCATTTAATACTGCAAACATCGGGTGAGCCCTAGGCTTTTTAAACCATTGACCAATGGGAAGAGAAAGCTTCTCTTATGGCCTGGTACTCCCCTAAGACCCCTCTATACCTTTGGTACCCACAGCCCTTGTCCGGATGAGGTCTCCCTCCCTCCTTCAAGGCAAGTATTGAGACCACACCAATTTTTTGGATTAGGGGGTGTAACCACCCGGCCATATTTATCGCAAAATTAAAAAACATTATTTATTAACATTATGTACAATAACGCAGAAAGGCCAAATACATTGTTAGACAGATGAGGTCACATGGCTATCCTTAACTCTAATACACATGACACTCCTACCGTAAATCTAACAATGCATATATTCACTTTCTGCGTGTCCCCTCTAGAGCCTACGGCAAGGTCAATGACTGGCAGCCTCCAGATCCCAGCAAACTAGCAAACTACGAGAAATTACTTCGCCGGAGTTGGCTTGCGCAGGGGGTACAGCTTATCGGACGGATACTTTCCCCCGGCCCCCCCCTACGCCCTGTGCCTAAAACTCCATAACGGGGGCTGCAGAAATTCTGCATACTTGCGCCCTGATGCGCATGCGCGTGCGGGGGTGGCCACTTGCCCACTGGAAAGAGTGACCCCCCCGCAACCCGACAGCCTACCTACCGGCTGTCACTGCCCCTGGAGTTACATGGTTCTAACCGCTAAGGACCGAAGACTATGCTTACCATTCATGACCTTAGTGCCTGACCGGAGACACACACAACTAAATAAGACATTATTACCTGAAATCAAACAACATGTACTGACATTTATTTAAACGTTACATTTCAATCACATAACTCTATTAACCAATCCTGTACTTGACAAGCTTACAAATTCTGACACTTTTATTATTATAAATTCACCAAAACATCATATTTTCATTAACTCTATCTCCTGAGATACCTGCAATAAAAGTAAAAGAGCCAAGCAAATGCATTACTGCCAAACACATTTCAAGTGTACCCCATCATCAAATTTACATTAATTCTATCTCCTGAGATACCTGCAATAAAATCACAAGAACAAAACAAATACATTACTGATAAACACCATTAAAATGTACCCAATCATCAAGTTTACATTAATGCTATCTCCTGAGATACCTGTAATGAATATTTTCTAATAGATCAAAATACATTCCTGACCAACACAATTAAATTGCCTGCCTTAGGGGATGGTTGGTGGGGAAAATACATTACGGGCCGCTGGTGGCCCGGGTGCTGTGCCCGTGGGGAGAGCTGAACTAGAGACTGTTCCGCCCCCCACAACCTCTTTAAAGGGGGGGGCACGGGCCAGGCCGGTCTGAACCGGCCGGACCCCCACGCTGGATTCCCGTGTGAACCGGAAGCACTAAAGTGCTTCCGGTTCACGCACTTCAGAACGTCACCTACTGGACGATTATGGGGGAGGTGGGAGTGCTCCCACCTCCTCCTTTCCCACGGGGACAGGTCCGACCGCCATAATGGCGGCGCACGCTATTTAGCGCTCGGCCATGCCCATATGGCCTGGTACTCCCCCAAGTCCCCTCTTTACCTTTGGTACCCACAGCCCTTGTCTGGATGAGGTCTCCCTCCCTCCTTCAAGGCAAGTATTGAGACCACACACATTTTTTGGATTAGGGGGTGTAACCCCCCGGCCGTATTTATTGCAAAATTATAAAACATTATTTATTAACATTACGTACAATTACGCAGAAAGGCCAAATACATTGTTAGACAGATGAGGTCACATGGCTATCCTTAACTCTAATACACACGACACTCCTACCATAAATCTAACAATGCATATATTCACTTTCTGCGTGTCCCCTCTAGAGCCTATGGCAAGGTCAATGACTGGCAGCCTCCAGATCCCAGCAAACTAGCATCTACGAGAAATTACTTCGACGGAGTTGGCTTGCGCAGGGGGTACAGCTTATCGGACGGATACTTTCCCCCGGGCCCCCCCTACGCCCTGTGCCTTAAACTCCATAACGGGGGCTGCAGAAATTCTGCATACTTGCGCCCTGATGCGCGTGCGGGAGTGGCCACAGGCCCACTGGAAATAGTGACTCCCCCGGCCCCCGCACCCCGACAGCCTACCTACCGGCTGTCACTGCCCCTGGAGTTACATGGTTCTGACCGCTAACGACCAAAGAGTATGCTTACCAATCATGACCCTACTGCCTGACCGGAGACACACACAACTAAATACAACATTATTACCTGAAATCAAACAACATGTACTGACATTGATTTAAACGTTACATTTCAATCACATAACTCTGTTAACCAATCCTGTACTTGACAAGCTTACAAATAATGACACTTTTATTATTATAAATTCACCAAAACATCATATTTTCATTAACTCTATCTCCTGAGATACCTGCAATAAAAGTAAAAGAGCCAAGCAAATTCATTACTGCCAAACACATTTCAAGTGTACCCGATCATCAAATTTACATTAATTCTATCTCCTGAGATACCTGCAATAAAAGTAAACAGAGCAAATACATTACTGACAAACACATTTAAAATGTAACAAATCATCAAATTTACATTACTTCTATCTCCTGAGATACCTGCAACAAAATCACAAGAACAAAACAAATACATTACTGATAAACACCATTAAAATGTACCCAATCATCAAGTTTACATTAATGCTATCTCCTGAGATACCTGTAATGAAAATGTTCTAATAGATCAAAATACATTCCTGACCAACACAATTAAATTGCCTGCCTTAGGGGATGGTGGGTGGGGAAAATACATTACGGGCCGCTGGTGGCCCGGGTGCTGTGCCCGTGGGGAGAGCCGAACAAGGGACTGTTACGCCCCCCACAACCCCTTTTAAAGGGGGGGGGCACGGGCCAGGCTGGTGTGAACCGGCCGGACCCCCACGCTGGATTCCCGTGTGAACCGGAAGCACTAAAGTGCTTCCGGTTCCCGCCCTGCAGAACGCCACCTACTGGACGATTATGGGGGAGGTGGGAGTGCTCCCACCTCCTCCTTTCCCCCTAGGATTATTTGTTAATCAATGCACCACCAGGAGCATGATGAGAGCGTTAACAACCCCCGATAATATTTTAAAAGGAATCTAATGGGTAGCATTCCCATAGCAATTCTAATTCGACTCATTCCAGGCAGGCCTACCCCATGGACAGATTGGCCAGCGAGACACACATCCAACCTGCACCCCATGCAGCCACACCTAGTCATTACATGTTGGATGGAGCTACCTCACTGTCTTGTCTTATCACTTGACTTACATCACACAATGCGGACTACTCCTGTGTCAGCGCGCAGGTTGAACATGGTTGGAGAAACCCGCCTGTGCGGAACTATGTAGACTCTAGCATGGCACCGAGGGCAATCTGAGCATACCAAATGCCTTGTACCTGTTTATACATGGAAAAAACCCTGGCCTTTCGCTAGAACATTATTATGCCCATTTTTCCAGGCCCTTCAGGGCAGAGCCGAAAGAGTGACACTACCAAGAATCAGTGACTGTATTACTCCCCTCGAGCATAGAGTTCTCCAGATAAACAAATTACCCCTGCAGTTCCCTCAAACCACAATATACAAACACGTGCTAACCATCTACCCTAAACATACTCACGAGATCACTGGATCTTGTTTCCCCCTTTATCTATGAACACTCGACAACATCCGCTTAGAGGGAAAACTTCGGTGATACATCACAGCACCTGTCCCCCCTCCCCCACTCCGCAAGGGAAAACTCCCATCTTTCAGTCAAAGTATCAATACAACGCATTGAGGCGGAGGGAAAACTGGGACAGGAATAGATCAGGACAAGGGGAATGTCGGGGAGAGACAAACAGGGTATAAAATCATGAAACTTGACGAGATATGCCATAAAGGCCCTCCATTTGTTCGAGTACAAGTATAGAATATTAAAACCACATAATACGGGTAACGGAAGCGCAATGTATACCCAAGTTTACGATCCCTGTCTATGCTCATCTCACATTTTAGGAGCAGGTGGTGCTAGAAAACACAGCGTCTAGTGCTTCTTTGAATAGCTGGACTATCGAGGATGCAGATAGTCACGGCATCCTTCTCACGGGACATAACAGGGTCAGCAGGAGGTGCAATGACCCGGCACTCACAAGCCCGATGGGCCGCGGGACCCCAATTACCAAGCTATCACACTGCGGCGCCTGAACAGCGGTCCCATCTAGCCGTTAGAATGAAGGTAAACCCGCGATAAATTCAGCCGCAAACTAGCAGGGCAGTCTTCCCCACACACTCCAAGGCACCCCCAATATGCCACAGCACAGCATTGGCTATCGCCCTATCAGATTGTGCCCCCACAAGCACAAGCGCGTGGAACAGGGAGCACAGGCACGCCAAGACCATTTCACTTCACCCCAACATGCTCGGGAGAAAGGGTCAGGCCTCCCCACCAACCATGGCGCACGACTTGCCCCACAGCCAGCACGCGTTTACTTAATGGATGTTATCGTCACTGTGCCCCCACCACCGAGCACCATCCGATCCTGCAGCTGCCCATGCTACTCCGCTGCCCAGCCGATAGCGCTCCAAAAACCACTTCCATAGCCTCTGCTGTCGAGCACCATCGAATCCTCCTCCGCTGCCCCCCGCTCGAAGCCGCATCGAAACCCCAGCACTTGCTGAGCCAACTCGAAGGCTGCACTTCACGATCTGTAAAGGATAAAAAATAAGAAAATACATTACCGGCCACTGGTGGCCCGGGTGCTGTGCCCGTGGGGAGAGCCAAACAAGAGACTGCTCCGCCCCCCCACAACCCCGTTTAAAGGGGGGGCACGGGCACGGGCCAGGCCGGTCTGAACCGGCCGGACCCCCACGCTGGATTCCCGTGAGAACCGGAAGCACTAAAGTGCTTCCGGTTCACGCCATGCAGAACGCCACCTACTGGACGATTATGGGGGAGGTGGGAGTGCTCCTACCTCCTCCTTTCCCCCGGGGACAGGTCCGACCGCCATAATGGCGGTGCGCACTATTTAGCTCTCGGCCTTGGCCATTACGTTGAGTGAGCTCAATAAACAGAAACATTTCACTCCCACTTTTCTTCCACGCACGAGTGTGATCTAATATTTAACGTATTGTTTCAGTGTTTGTTTATAGTTCTTCACGCAGATATGCACATGAACGGCATCTCTGCTCCGGAACAGTTAATACAAGTTAGGTGCCAACATATTACTCAGTTAATATTGACATCCCTTTGGTACATAAGAGCGTCCTGCTGCTTTAATCACTGCTTCGGAAGACTTCAACAATTACCAGCGAGCCTCCACCCACAATGACCGAGCAGTGACGCTGTGGCAGGGAACTCCTGTAAAGACGAAAGCATGTTGGGTGAGGTTAAGTCTATAAATTAATCCAAAACAAGAAAAACCCAACAGCGCTGAACAACCGGTGAAATCAAGCCTTACAATAAAAATAAGACTTTTTCAAATATGCTTCGATCTTTGCAACCAATGGAATAGATCAAATGGTTTTTTTTAAACTTTCACCTAAAGAAGTTGAAAATATGCAGGCTCCCACTCACAAAGAACCTGAATTTGAGCAAAAATGTGGCGTGCTCCAAAACGTGAGAGCGCGCACACTCAGAACGAGAAGGCGCTCCCAAAAAACAGCATCTCGGATTGCACCAGGCATTTGCAGAGTGGGGGCGGGGTCAAAGTTAACAAGTGCATCCGCCTCGTGCTGAAAGGAGGCAGCAAGGGGGGGTGGAGAAGAGGGGGCCTGCGCCAGTTTTCCTTGCTGGAGCGAGCGAGTTCATCACAAACATATGGTTTGAAAGCTCGCTCCCGCAAGGGAATCCCCAGACGTGCACGTGTTGCCATTGGAAGCAATGCAACGCATGCACGTTTTTGCCCGCAAAGCTGTGCCGATGGCTAAAGGTCTGTTTCCTATGCAGCGCATGCGCGCTGCTAGGCAAGACCTAAAGATAGGACAATCCTATCACTTACCCTTGTCATGACCACCACTGGTATCAACAATCCCTAGGGTTGCATGTGTCACTTGATCCTCATAATGTCGATTGGCACAAATGGCAGAATATTACATCACAGTTCATGAATGTCTGGTCGATATATATGACCAGCCACAGTCTACCTATCATTGCTTGTAATATCACTGCATGTTTTGTTGAACCTGACAGGCTCACGTCACCTAAGGCACCACTGAACCATGGCACCTGCATGAATGTACATGACCTAGATCAAAGGATGTGCTCCCACCGCAACATACTGATGAGCCCTTTATTGAATACGTCTTATTGTGTATTCACAACTGCTGTCACTGAATGTTTCCTACTGAAACATGATGACCCACTCATCATGTTGATTCAACGAGCACTCGGCAAGCAGCTAAACAGACATATGTGATTCTTCAGTGTGGTGTATCTGTTTCGCTAAAGTACAATGTGATACATGCAAGTAGATGCAAGATGTTGATCAGAATTTGAACATCGACTATATCCTTGTTTCATACACAACTTTCCTCACAGTAATGTGAGCTGTAAGGAGCCATGCTGGGCCTACTGCCTCATATATTGCTCGTCCACATCAACTACTCATCTGGCCAGACTATTAGTGAGCAGCTGACATCTCAGGAAGTGTCCACACTTAAAGTATCCATAGCACTCCCAGGTAAGACATGTCTCTATATTTTGTTCATTGGCCAATTGCAAACACAGAGTGTATGTATCCAGCATCTTGGATACCCTGTTCAGTAAGTCTGGACCACATGTAGTACCCCAGCACCAACATATAATGTGCGTCTTTATGTATTTTTCCGATCCCCACCATTTAAGTCAGTGGGCCAATATGAGGCTTCTTCTCACTCACAGTAGCTGTGAAAAAAGCCAGTCTCTCCACCAAGCAATACAGATATGGGATTTTAGGAGATAACCTTCTGGTCCTGCACGGTACTGTTATGGCAGCATACAACACCGCAGAGGATGACCACATTGTTAAACATCTGTAGGGTGACACAATTAATACAACATCACTTGCATTTACCAGACTCAGCGATCAGGTATTTCCTACTTTCAAGGGTCACAGATGCTTGTCCTGGCTACACTGGACTTGATTACCCCAGCCTCAACCCTTAGAGATACCACCAGCCCCAGATGGGAAGCAACCTTTACATCGCAGTCATTACATCGCAACATCCTTTACAACGCATGTCACTACAACGCAGTCATTACATTGCATGTCACTACAATGAATGACACTACAATGCATGTCACTACAACGCAGGCATTACGTCACATATCATTACAATGCATACTATGACAACGAATAGTACCCCTACACTATCCAACACTTACCCAACTGTTGCACCCCCTGGAGTTAGAATAGTAATTTTTACCCCTACACTATCCAACACTTACCGTAAATAAATGCAATGTAATGGTATGTGTTGTAATGGTATGCATTGTAAAGGTATAATGCAATGTAATGGAATGCAATGTAAATGTAGTTTTAAAAAATTTGTTGTAGTGGCATGCGATGTAAATGTATGCGTTGTAAAGGATGTTGCGATGTAAAAACTGCGTTGTAAAGGCATGCGTTGTAACTGTATGCATTGTAACATCATACATTCCCCCCAGATAAGTCCCTTGCCAAGTACAACTTAGGTGTTCTCACCAGTATTGCACCAACAGGCATCCCCATGTGAGCAATGTGTCTCTCCCAATTGACAAACATAATTTCACACTAGCCCAGAAATCAGTAATTAGTCTCCCTTCAAAATAGCTGAAAGAGTAAGATAGCCATGTATGTCTGGGGGGGTTGGCTTAGGAAGTGCTGGTCTCAGGGAGAAGGATGCCTTTGCCTAACAAAACACTGTGTGATGTGGAATTAGAAACATACAGCGGTCCACCAGTATACCTAACTGGGACCCTTAAACCCCACATGCATCAGTGAAACTGCCCCACTAGGCGTTTGTTCTCAGCGCAAACCAGACCATTGATAGTAATTGGATTCCGCAGATCTTGATGAGGAGGCAGGACCTTTGCCTATGCTACAGCTTAATGTTGTAATTCAATTCCTTAATATATTCCTGAATTAGATATTATAAAAATCTGAGAACATGTCTCTTTTCCTGCTAAGATTGACCCCAGGTTTTTTTTAATGTATGTCTATAAATCTCTTAGTTGGGTATGTTCTGGGTTTTTAGTTCGTTGATACCTTAAGGTATTCGTGCAATTTATGAATTGTATTTTATTTTGTTAGGAACATAATCTCTGAGGGAAGACTACACCAGGTGGCATGATAATGTCCTGCAGTTCATTGGACCATGCCTGTTTGGACCTGAGTTAATCCCTCAAGACCAAGCCGTGCTTTGTGTATATTGGTTGGACAACTTGCACATGCTGTCCCCATCAAGGCCAGCCACCCACCTTCCACAATGGTATAACCTGTTCCAGCATTCCAAGCCTAGGCCCTCTATTGCAGAGCCATGGATGAACCCCCATCGACATTGTTGCCAACCCCAATTACATTAAGAATGCCATAAATGACATAAAGATTAAATACGTGAAAACAACATTCATCAAAAATAACTATGAGACATAGAAGGTGGCTGCGTAATGAAATGTGATGTGTGGGGTGATAATAGAGCAATAATAGGTGCAAAACTTATAATCCAAACTTTTAACGAACTGAAATACTGCCCGAAAGCAGGCAATGATCAGCAACTTGGATGGGAGTGAGTATCTAATTTAAAATGTACACTTTTTAAAATAAATTACGTCCTCCTAGAAATGTTACAAACAAGCTGTTCAAAAGCAATTTTTACAAAACAAATAAAATCATACATCCAAAGTATGAAACAAATACGAATCCAAAGAAAAAGTCAAGTCACTCCCCCAACCTAAAAATGGTGCTGCCCTGGCTGTCCTGTTTTTAATTGTTAGTTCATGGCTATCCTACTCACAGTTGGACTGGAGAGTTAGCATTACCACTTTAGATGCATGCATGTATTTGGTGCAGCAGGGCCCAATACTTCCTGACGTTGTTGACACAAAGGTGCTGAGCCCTCCATGGATTGATGGTTGGGACTGACAAAAATAGCTGGATGTCAGCTATCTCGGGATATTATGAAAGGCATGGAGGCAGTCCAGGATCAGATGAGGCAGGTCACTTCTGCCTTGGCAAGGCCGAATGCATAGGGAAACAAGTAAAAAGAGCCTTGCCATTACAGCTCAACTCCATCCATTGTCGATGATGCTGCCCATCTGTTGATAGGATGCTTCACAGATGAGACTTAACGTGCGTGCAGGTGAAGGCAATCCATCCATAACAGCTTGCTGAAAACCTTACTGTATTTGTTTGACTCTGCAACTCCAGAGAAAACAAGCCTTACTGATGAGCTCAGCAAGCAGGGACAGAGATCTAACACTGAAATGCACTTTGTGAGAAAGTGAATAATTCATTTTTTGTGGATAGTAGTCCTATTTAAGTAAAAATGGCACTTTTCCTTCTCTGGTCCAGTTGGGACTGAATGATTTAAACCTGAGCTCACTCCTTGGTAGCAGTACCAAACTGTTAAAAAGTAGAAAATACAACACAATAAAAATCCCACTCCTATATACAAATAGAGAAAATTATAATGGGCAAACAGACACCAATACAATAAAAACTGCATGTAAGGAACAATAGATAGGATTTTCCACATGTTAATTATATATACCACCTAAAAGTACAAAATGCCAACCGCGGCTATCTGGTCATGCTAGATAGCGTCAAAGTCAGAAGTGAAGGCCAGGCATGATGCAGCGTGGGTCGACTACAGGGACCAGGTTAGGTCTGGTGGAAAGGTTTCCTTCTTGCTTAGGGTCCAATTTATAGTTTGGTGAATGGATTAAGCACTGTTTTAATTAAGAGATGTTGTTGGCCCTGTAGAAATATCTTGAATTTACAGGAAGTTATGGTAAAATTTTGAGAACGGCTCTG
The DNA here is from genome assembly GCF_964204655.1 of Triturus cristatus. NCBI lineage: Eukaryota > Metazoa > Chordata > Amphibia > Caudata > Salamandridae > Triturus > Triturus cristatus. The sequence continues at coordinate 401,628,644 of NC_140581.1, forward strand.
TCAACATGAGTTAAAATCATGCAATTAGTCTTTTTCTTGGAGAAAATCTACCTCAACAAAGTCGTCAACTGTTTTGGGGGCCAGCTGGATCCAAAGAGGAGTTCATTGGTGGTGATTGGCTGCAGTACAGGACTTCATTGGGAGCTTTGGTGTTGGTGCAAAATTCAAGCCTCTCGACATAAAAAAACAGAAAAATCCTGTCCAAAGAGCAGGTCCGGAAAGACATTGCAAGTGGGGGAGGAGGGTGCTCCTTGGGGTTGGTCTCAGTGAAGTCTTTTATGTTCAGCCTTAGAAACTTGTCTGGAAGTCAAACGTTTTCCACCTAGCCAAACCAGCAAGTTGAATGCGGCTGATGATGCGACAGCAGTGTCTGACTCAGTGTGGTCCTGTGCCTCTGATTCTTTTAGCAAAAATTATTTGAATCTTGGTTATGTCCCATCTTTATTGTTAGGCAAGAGGAGTACACTCTGACACGTATCCTGGGGCTCCAGGATCCCAGGGATGACACATGGGGGTCAGGGCTCATACTGAGGGAAGTCACCAGAGGGTCTAGGGCAGGTCTAGTTGGAACTGGTCAGCTGGGTTCTTCATGAAGGTGGGTTTCTTAAAACATTTGCATCCATGTAGCTAACCAGGAGGCTAGGTAACTAGCCCTTGAAGTTCACTGTTCTGTCCTGTGTTCAACCAGCCCGTGGGTTCTCTCTCAACAGGTTACAGTAGGTGCAGTTCTCTTTCTGAAGGCCAGTTCAGTAGATGCAGCCCTTCTTCTGTTTTCCTCAGATCCAGTGTTCTGAAGAAGGAATACATAGGATGTCACTTTTATACTTGGTCCTAGCTTGTGGGTGGAGGAAACTCCCTCTTTAATAGGTAAAATGTTCCCTGGGGAGACCCTAGCCTCTTTGACATCCCTTCCTGGAGGTTTGGCTGTAAACAATCCCCCAATGTCCTTCTCTGCTAAAATCCAACATTGTAGAAGCACTCTTCTCCTGGTCAGAGCTCCATGCACACACCTGAGGTGTGGCCAGGGAAATTAGGAACTCCCCAAGCAAACCAGGTATGTAGCAGGGTTTTCCTCCACAGAGACTGGCTACTTTGCCAATGACAGCTGCAGGCCTAGGTATGAGTTACACCTGCCTGTGACAAGGGATACCCTTTCATAGTTTGTTCCTCAGGTCATTCTGTCACAATGAGGTCACACCTTTTCCCAGTCAAGGTCCTTTAGTTCCTTTTCCTGAGAGCCATTCACACCTCGAAGCAGGCTGCCATGTGACGGTTTGTGGTAAACTCTGAGATGCTACTTGAGGCTTAGGGAGGAACATTCCAACTTCATAGGGTGGAGAAGCACTATGGAATAAAGAAGAGAAGTTTTCTTACAGACGTTTGATGCAGCAGAATAAAAGTTTTTGGAAAAGAAAAAGATCATTAGGCAATGGTCTTCCAAAAACAAGTCGACCGCTGCTGTTCCATTTACCAATTCCATGAAATGTGTAGACATTGATGTGGAGATGATCAATCACTGCACAAACAAATGGAGTGATTTGTCCAGTAGTTCTGTGTTCTGATGAGAACCTGTTAAATCGTTTTGTGGTTTAAAACATGTCGACAGCTCCGGAAACTAGGGAGTGGATTGGAAAAGACAAGTACTAGTGCACAGAAAGTGTTTGAGTAAAACATTGCCTAGTTTCTATCCCAGTGAATTGCCTAATGAGATTATACTAAGCTTGTACCCTCTGGCTGTAGCCAAACAAATAGGGGTTTTCAATAATATTGAAGTGTCACAGGTTCTCTTTGGGTGTTCAATTGGATACCTGTACAGATATGTGTAGGATGATGTGCATTGTTAATGTTTTATTGTGATTTTTAATGTAAAGTATCAATATGATGTTAGGTTATTGAATAGGTAGGCTGCCATCATTCAAAAGAAAGTTCTTATGTATTGTGAGCTCAGTTTGGTGTGTGTTCCACTGTTTATAACTGCTTTCCAAGAGTTATGTGAAAATTCCATTCAAAAATAATGCCGAAAAATAAACGGTGATCACAATAATTTATTTGTGTGATCATGAATTGGTAAGCACGTTTATGTTTGAATAAGGTCAGTACTGTCATCTGTGTGTTGTGAGATTATAGAGTGGCTTAGCCTTGCTGACAGTTCTAATGGGCTCAACCCCCACTTTTGCTTAGTCCAACTTTGTAAAAGTGCCATTTTTAAAATAGTAAATGGAAATCAAACATTACCATCAGGTTGGATAGTCGATTCCTATTAATTTCAGCCCTTGAACCATGGTTCTACCTATTTCCAAACGAAAGTTACAGGTTGTTGTCATGTAACCCAGTTCTTCTTTATGTAAGAGCCAGCCTTTGGATTTGGAATTTTTTCACTACAGGGCATGTACAATTTAAGAGCAAATGTCCTATTTACTGCCAATTAGGGGTGACTCCCCACTAGTAAAAAGAATGGTTTAGGCTTGGCAAAGTGTTTATTTTGCCAGGTTGAAGTTTCTGATTTACAACTGTACAGTCAGGCTACAGGGGAAGGTCTGAAGATACACTCTGTCACATTAGTGTGGGTACAATAAGTGCTGCAGTCCACTAGTGACATTACAGGCCCTGAGTACACTGAGTACCATATACTAGGGGCTTCCAGGTAAGTCAAATATGCCAATCAGTGATTAGCCAATTTGTACACATTTTAGGGGTCAGAACAAATTCACTGACTATGGTTAGCAGGGCCCCAGTGCAACATGGTTGAAAATCAGCAGTATCACTTCAAATTGAGGTGATCATATTAAAAGAGGAGAGTTCTTTACTTACACACACATAGAAGAGAGCAGTGGCTAAGATGAGCTGACCCTTGCTTGGCCAGATGTCGTATGCTATGGTTTGTGAAAGAAAATTGTGATTAACACTTTGACCAATGGATAAAAAAGACCTAGTTGAAATCCCCTGTAAGTTAGTATGTTATGCAAATTATTTTACTAAAATTAAAAGGTCTTGTCTAACACTAGACCTGAAAACCGTTACATCTTGGAAAAAGCTGAGCAAGGAGTTATGATACAGCGTTTTGCGTCCAGACAGCTGTTAGTTTTGCAGCTGGAAGTTATCAAGAAAGTAGGCAATTATTGTGGGGGTTTTCTTTAATCCCTATCATTGCAATATAAGACAGAGCTCAAGTTTACTCAAGGCCTACAAATGTAACATTCTGAGTTTAGGGGGTGTATAATGTCTAATGTTTAGGGTGTATAGCCAGGTATACACTCTGTATAGGGTGAACAAGATGTCCGCTAATTTTTGGTCGATGTTCCGGATCTGCCAAACTCTAAATAACCCTATTGTCTTTACTGATCTCCTATACCTGAGGTGTTTTTGACATTTTAATACTTACAATAGTTCTCAATGAAGGAAACAAAAAAAAAGTCTTGTCATCGGTTAGACCTAGCATCAATGGCATGGGTTTCCCCTGTAATTTTGCTTTTGCCTCCTGTTATTTTACTGTATGTTGGACTTCGTTTTGCTGGTCTACATGCTTTGGGCTCTTTGCCACTGCTGTTCAGTGCCAAAGTGCAAGTGCTCCCTTTGTAAATTGTTGTTATGGATTGGTGTTTTCATGATTGGTTTATTTGATTTACTGCTAAGTTCCTAGTACAGTGCATTGTGTGTGCCCAGAGCCTGTAAATCAAATGCTGCTAGTAGGCTTGTAGCACGGATTGTGGCACCTACACAAGCAGCCTTGCAGCAAGGTCTCAGGCCTGCCATTTCAGTGCCTGTGTGCAGTCTAGTACTGCCATGTCAACCTGGCCAGTGCACCCACTTGCCAGGCCCTAACCTTCCATTTCCTTACTGTTAGTCACCCCTAAGGTAGGCCCAAGGTACCACTGTGGGAAGGGTGCAGTGTATGTGCAAGGTAGGACATGCCCTGAAGTGTGTGGCATGTCCTGATAGTGAAATACTGCCAATTTCGTTTTTCACAATTGTAAGGCTATCTGTCCTCATAGGATAGAATGAGGAGTTTGCTCAGAACATCTTATGAGTATTACTGCCCATGGCATCAAGATAGGAGAATACAGTTAGATATGCCTGAACTCAGAATGTTAAGATGCATCTTTTAGTGAGGGTCATTTTTACATTCGGGGTTTGAAAATACCACTTTTAGAAAGTAAGTATTTTCTTGCATAACCATCCAGTGTGCCTCTGCTAGGTTGTGTATTGATTGTCTGTCTTTGGAGTGACAGGGGCTGGGGATGTGCATTCTGTTCAGACAGCCACTTGGGGAGTTAGGTGTGTCCTGACTTTCCAGGGTGAGTCAGGGCTGGGCTGAATAGACCTGGGTTGCATTCAGAGTAGGGGGAGGAGATTTCTGTCACACGTAAATGTACCTGGTCTGCCAAGGACAATGCTGTCTTAACCTCCTGCGAGGAAGCTGCCCCAGGGAGGACAGAACTGGTTTTGGCTGGGCAAAGGCGTGTTCTGCCACAGAGAACCCAGGATTATGGATTATAAAAAGAGAGGCCCAGACACCAGACTTTTTGATCACTTCTGGGCATCAAGAGGAACCTTTGCCAAGGAAAAGAGCTGGAGAAAATGAGAAGTACTGCCCCTTTGCTGTGTGCTTTCTGGGGTTGGCCTGAAGTGTCTGTTTCTGCCAAGGAAAGGACAAGGACTTTGCTGTGTGCTGTTTTGGCTGTTTGAGTAAGATCTCCAAGGGCTTGAAGTAGAGCTTGCCTCCTGTTCTGAAATCTCAGGGACACTAATACTTCAGCCCCAGTTCCCCTGAACTTCCTTGCTGGGAGTTCTGACCTACCAAGAGGTGCTTGCAGCCGTTCTGGGCCTCTGGAGGTTGCTCTGGATGAAGGGAGCTGGAAAAGCAACGCAACAACGAGAAGTGCAACGCATATGAACCTGTTTCAGATGCATTGCCGAAGAAACTGACGCAGCGCTTGCCCGCAGCTCAAGAAATCACCACACACCGCATTGGATGCACTGATCTCTGAAGTCTGAGATCACAGCACCGATTCCGACACAAACCCTGCTGTGCGACTGCAAGAACCCACGCATTGTCCCTGATTGTCACATCGCATCGAGGCACCAGGTTTGATGCATCATTGGGGCATGCAGTAAGAAACCGCCGCATCACCTCCCCATGCAGTGAGAAACGTACGCATCACCTCCTCTCCTGTAAGGAACCAACGCATCACCTCCCTCAAAACAAGGACCCAAAGCATCACCTTCCTTGCGTGTTAGGAATCTATGCATCACCTTCGCTGTGACCCTTTTTGTTTGTGTGCGCGACGCATCCAAGGTACTTTGCATAAAAAGTTTTGCATCTGCAATTTGCTTTGAACAGAACTATTTATCACTGCATTGTGGATTTTTGTCGTTTTGGTCTTCTTTGGTTTAGATATAGATTACTTATTTTTCTAAACTGGTGTGGTGTCCATTTGTAGTGTTTTCACTGTATTACTGTATGTGTTCACAAATGCTTTAAACACTGCCTCTGAGATAATCCTGTCTGCTTGTGCCAATGTACCAAGGGGATGAGCAGGGGTGGGGTTATTTTAGAATTCTATCTCCCTTAGCCTGACTAGGAAGAAGGGTCCCTACTTGGACAGAGGTTCCTACCTCTGTCAACTAGAGACCCCAATTTCAAACACCATCAGAAAATCCTAGAGCTCCTAGAAATGCAAAAGGCCTTATTCAAAGCTCGGTAGAAGCAACATCTGACAAAAAGTGGCAGCTATCCTGTTGATCCAGCGGTTCAACAGATACTCCACTACCATATACTCACCTGGGCCCATAAACTCACAGTGCGTAATTTACACAATGTTTAGGATTAATTATTTAATACTCCTAACTAACCTTTCACTGATCAAGAAGTTCTTTCCTCTGGTCAATGGACCATTAGTTGAACTAGTGTATGGTGATAATTAACATAACTCTAACTGTTCTTTTATTTAAAGTAAATAACCAAAGACTCAGGAAAGTTTTAAATCTTTATCTAAATTAAATGTATGTGAATCATCTAAAAAATACAGTGCAGTCACTGATACTCATAGAAGAGAAAATTCAATTCATAAACACCAAGCATATACTTCGGACTCATACAATAATAAATGCTCAGAAAGGGAGAGGACAAAGAGAAAAGAACATCGACAAATAACAAGAAATTATATTTACCAAGGATGGTGTGAAAGACAAACCCCCTGGCCAAGGGGCTGGTAAGGGTCCCCCGGGATAGGTCAGGAGACAAAGACTCCAGGACAGGATTCAGGACAAGGATCAATCAATCAATCAATCAATCAATCAATCTATTTGTAAAGCGCGCTACTCACCCGGAGGGTCTCAAGGTGCTGGGGGAAGGGGGGGACCGCTACTGCTCGAACAGCCAGGTCTTGAGATGCTTCCTGAAGGAGAGGTGGTCTTGAGTAAGACAGAGGTGGATGGGGAGGGAGTTCCATGTCTTGGCTGCCAGGTAGGAGAAGGATATTCCTCCCATGGTGGCTCTTTGAATGCGTGGAACGGCGGCGAGGGCGTGGCTGGACGATCGTAGCTGGCGGGTGGGAGTGTAGAAGGTCAGGTGGTTGTTGAGGTACCTGGGGCCCAGGTCGTGGAGGGCTTTGTGTGCGTGGGTGAGGAGTCAAAACGTGCTTCTCTTGCTGACGGGGAGCCAGTGCAGGTCTTTCAGGTGTCCGGAGATGTGGCTGTGACGGGGGATGTCCAGGATGAGTCATGTGGAGGCGTTCTGGATGCGTTGGAGTCTTTTCTGTAGTTTGGCTTTGGTTCCGGTGTAGAGGGTGTTACGTAGTCCAAACGGCTGGTGACGAGTGCCTGGGTGACCGACTTCCTGGTTCGGTGGGGATCCATCGGAAGATCATTCGGAGCATGCGTAGGATGTTGAAGCATGATGATGAGACGGCATTGACTTGTCTGGTCATCGAAAGGGAGGAGTCCAGGATGAAGCCCAGGTTGCGTGCGTGGTCCGTTGGTTTGGGTGCGCTGCCCAGGGCGGGGGGCCACCAGGAGTCATCCTAAGCAGAGGGAGATGGTCCAAGAATGAGGACTCCCATCTTGTCTGAGTTCAGTTTCAGGTGGCTGTTCGTCATCCACTTGGCTACGTCTTTCATCCCTTCGTGAAGGTTGGTTCTGGCGGTGGCTGGGTCGTTGGTGAGTGAGAGGATCAGCTGGGTGTCGTCGGTGTAGGAGATGATGTTGAGGTTGTGTTGGAGTGGCTGCAATGAGGGCGGTCTCGGTGCTGTGGTTGGCTCGGAAGCTGGATTGCGAGTGGTCGAGGGATCCGTTCGTCTCGAGGAAGGCGGCAAGCTGTCTGTTGATGGTCTTCTCGATGACTTTGGCAGGAAACGGGAGGAGTGAGATGGGGCGGTAGTTCTTGAGGTCGGTGGGGTCTGCTGATGGTTTCTTCAGGACGGCGCTGAGTTCGGCATGCTTCCAGCTCTCCGGGAAGGTGGCGGTGTTGAAGGAGCAGTTGATGATGTCCCGGAGTTGGGGTGCGATGACGGAGTCGGCCTTGTTGAAGACGTGGTGGGGGCATGGGTCAGTTGGTGATCCGGAGTGGATGGTGTTCATCGTGTGGATGGTGTCTTCGGTGCTGACTGGGGTCCAGGCGCGGATGGTGGTGGTGGGGGGCGTCGGTTCGGTGGTTGGGTGCGTGGTCTGTGCGCCGAAGCTGTTGTGTATGTCGGCTATCTTGCGGTGAAAGAATGAGGCGAGTGAGTCGCAGAGGTCTTGTGAGGGAGTGATGTCGTTATTTCTGGCGCTGGGGTTGGAGAGCTCTTTGACGATGCTGAAGAGTTCCTTGCTGTTGTGTGCATTGTTGTCTAGTCGCTCCTTGAATGCTGTCCTCTTGGTGGTGTGGATCAGCTGGGGGTGTTTGCGGGAGGCGTGCTTGAGGGCGTTCATGTTGTAAGGATAGATGACCTCTCTAGAATACTGATGATTGCGTCGCACCCCTCTCTGACACTCTCTTCCTCCTTGAGATTCTTCCGCGATCTTCTTATCTAACCCAATTAATTAGGATAAAAAAGTTGTTCTTCAGATTCTGCATTCGGCTCTTCATCAGCATCGCACAGCCTCTCTCCCAGCAACAGCATCTCCCGCAGAAAAGACAGCTTGCACGACTTACAGCATCTGTGTCTATCTAACTAACTAAAGCTATCTTAATTATACCTTCCGCTCTTCATGTTCCACCCACTAAAATTTCAATATCGTAAAAATACGAAATATGATTGGTTAGGCAAAGAGAGAGCTCCATCACACCATGCCTACATGTCACTAAAATCAGTTCAACTATTGTTTGCAAACACATCCCCTTAATTTTTATTCATAAACAATAACATTCTGAATACGAGTCTTCATTGTTAAACTTCTGCACCATCCATTCTCATGCTGTAATACTTGTCCTTGGCTCCCATTCAATCTCTCAGTCATCGTTCCGGGTTAACTTTCAGTGGACATGCGCAGACTTCACATTACTCAGCTTAATTCAGTTATGCGAGAGAGGCCCAAATGCGCACTAGTGATTAAGTCAGATAGACAAATATTAATTTCACAAATAAAGTGGTCGCACTGTATACCACCCACCTCTACTCTATTCCCCTTTACTTATTAATATGTTTCCCTCATTAGCATTAGTAAAAAAAAAAAAAAATTCGAGTAAGCAGATGCCATGCACGCGAGACTTCAAGACTCCATCTTAGTACCTTCTGCTCATGCGCCAGAATTTCCCTCCAAGCGTTAGTTCGTCATACTGCGTAGATGCAGTTGATGCATGTGCCCAACAGTTCCCTGTTTAAAGCGGTATTAGCCCGTCTTCATTGTTATCCATATTAGTACACACATACGCAAGCTTCGCTAACCCGCGTGTTCATGTGGTGCGTATTAGTTATTCATGTACTTTTGTTAATAACATCGTTAGTAAGTTAAACGAGTGGATTGCATCCGAGCAAGTCTCTTTTCTACGAAACCTTGCTCCATCATCATCAGCTCCACTTAGAACTTCTAGCTGCTCGAAACAGGATGGATGGGGCCTCTCCCACTTATAGGCGGATGATCTGCACCCATCAAACTCTAAATAAATCTTCTTTAAACACTTACTTGGAAAAGTATTAGGCTGTCACCTTTCTAAAATGACTTCCATTGCTGAGCATTTTTAAACATTTGAACCCCCCCCTTCACTTTCTCCCTCCCCAAGACCTTCTCCAAACTACTGTCTGATTGATTTCTTAATACGAAATTGAAAATAGTTTTTCTATCAATAATTTCGAAAAGCTGAAATGCATGAAAGAACAAACCGCCTCTGCAAACTACTGGATTTTTAAGCAGAATGTTTTTTTTTATATAATGCTGTTGCGATTCTTCAGTATTAGGAGAATGGGAGGATGATATATAACTTAGGGGCATATGCATCAACATTAGCATTTGCGATTCCTTATTAGCGAAAAATAAGGATTCGCTAATAAGGAATAGCAAAAGGCTATGCATGTAGGAATCGCTATTCAAATAGCGATTCCTTAACTTTCCTTAATTGCTACTAGCAAATAGCGAGTAGCAATTAAGGAATGCCGTCCCAATCATTCCTATGGGCCTCCAGGCCCATAGGAATGAATCGGAGATTGCATGAGCAAATAGCGAGTACCAGTAGGTTCTCGCTAATTGCTCATGCAATTTCAAGGGTGCAAGGGTGTCAAAATGACACCCTATAGCACCCCTGAAAATGGTATGTGCACATATGTTGCACACACACATGCTCTAAGGGCATGTGTGTGCGCAACATGAAACTTTGAAAAATGCACAAAAGTGCATTTTTCAAAGTTTTTGCAAATTACCATGCAGTTCATCTTCATGGTAATTTGCTCCCCCTATTAGCGAAATCGCTAATTTTTTAACTTTGATGCATTGCATTTAAGGAATCTCACTTTGGGATTCCTTAAATGCAATCGCTATTTAAGGAATCGGTATTTAAGGAATCCCTATTTAAGGAATCGGTATTTAAGGAATCCCTATTTAAGGAATCGGTATTTAAGGAATCCCTATTTAAAGAATCGCTATTTAAGGATTCCTTAAATAGCGATTTCTGCTTTTGGGTTGATGCATTGGGATTGGGTACTTTTAACTTAATACCGGGAGCTATTAGCTAATCGGTATTTTACCGACTGGATTTTGGGTTGATGCATGAGGCTGTTAGTTAAATATGTACGAATCTGAAATGTTTGTAGCCTGGAGGAGAAATACCGGATTTGTGTAAACAAAAAAGCGATGTAGGCAGGTTTTCAGACGTGTTCAAGCACTACAGTAGCGAGAAAGGCCTTTCTGCATGCAAGTTAAATTGTGTTTTGGAGCTAAAGAGCGTTACCTAAAATGACTTCATTTTTGGCTATTAATTATGAATAGAATAAAGCATATGAGTGTGAACAAAAGCTATTATACCATCCCTGCATTCTGATGAAACTATAGATTATGGTGCATTGATATTCACTTTCTACAGCGTTCGGCTTCGCATAGTTTTATTCAAACCAGTGGTCTGCCTAGTTTTAAGCATTTAATATCAGTGGTGGTTTACATTAACGTGAAACCCATAATTTTCTAAATTATAAGGATTTCAGATATGCAGCATATACTATTTACACTTTGTGTTTCCAGCCAATATTTTTGGAGCGTACAAAGTAAGGTCCAATTTATTTAGTGGTGGCTGTTGTGGTATTTAAGCGGTAGGCCAGCGTGGGGTGGGGGGCACTGGGGGGGGGGGTGCGTTTGCAGTGTGGGGGGAAAAGAATTTTAAAAAGAATGCTTACCTGTGTTCTGCAGCGTCGATGCTCTTCCGGTCTCTGCTCCTCAACCTCGACTTCCGGCATGCCACAGGATCCCTGACGCAAATCCAGATGCTGCTCTCATGCTGATATTACCCAGCAAGAGATCAGCGCTCAGATTGATGTGAGCACCATAGTTAGGTGGCTAACTAAGGACCTATGACCCTCTGCTTGTTCTCCATGCATGTGTAAACCACAGCTCGGATGGAGAGATCTAAGGGGCATAGTATCAAGCACGGCGTTACAATTATCACGCTTTAGCGGCAGAAAACTGCCGCTAAAGTGGAGATAATGGGCTTGATAATATGCCGCAGAGAATTCCAATAGAAGCCCATGTTGACACCAGAACATGGGCTTCTATGGGAATTCTCAAGGGCATATTATCAAGCCCATTATTGCCGCTCGGTGATCATTTTAGCGCCGTTTCTTGATAATATGCCCCAATGTGCGCATGCCGGTTTGGGTGGCCTTAGACGGCCGACCAAACCGTCATGTGCACTTGAACCAGTGCCACCACTCCTCCCCCTTCCTACTGCTATGTCCACGTGTGGGAATGGGTGGCCCGCCCTCAGCTCAGCTGCAGGAAATAAACCAGGAAAAAGAATTATCATTTTATTTTTAATTTCTCACTGCTCAAAAGAAGTGAGGCGATGCTCCTCCGCCCCTTAATCTATCTGCGCCATTCCACGCATATTGTGTTGTAATGATTGAATAATATGTGATATTGTCTATGTCACATAAATAGTATTACGGCAGAGGTGTGTGAATTTGCAAGTGGTAAAAGGAGTTCATAGTATTTTAATTTGATGTGTAACATGTAATTGATTCAAATTCCAATAGCAGTTAACGGCCACAGCCTCAAACACTGTCACAGCTTTAATCACCGATAAATCCATTTCAATACGGTTAATAGGTCGAAACGGTCAAACTGGTGGCATATGGAAACAATATCACCTTAGTCCAAGAGGAGCACCTTGATTAATCCACTTTCCTAGTTTATTGCTTCCTAATAACCATATTCAAAGAAAGTCCACAGGCAGTCTCCATATGTATCCAAATAGTATGTTTAATTTCAGAACTCTCATTTCATAAATCAAGATCACACCACAATATTCAATACCAGCCTACGCGTTTTGTCCACACTGGACATCGTCAGGGCTTCAGAAGTTTCTGCTCTTTGATTGTTTCTGGCTACCCCTCTGGGCAGCACCCATCCATCCCTTCATTCAGATGGTTAATCTTTAAATACATCACATCCAGCGCTTCGGTCCCTTATGCTGGTGCGATCATTCCCGCCGTCACACGACAAAGCGCGTAGGCTGGTATTGGATATTGTGGTGTGATCTGGATTTATGAAATGAGAGTGGATTAATCAAGGCGCTACTCTTGGACTAAGGTGATATTGTGGCAAATAAATGGCCCAGTGGCGGTGGTACTACTGAGAGTAGAGTGCACTTCAACCAATAGCAAAGTAATAATCAGGATGATACACCAGTGCGCACACTTCTAATCCCGCACCGCTTGTTGATTTGTGTGAGGCATATGGAAACGAACATTGACAAAGCCAAAAGGTCAGGCCTTGCGAAACCTGTGATGTATTCATTTATTTTGCAATATAAGCAACAGACATTAAAATTGCAGAAGTAATTAAAGGTAAACATATCATAGTATGAAAGTGGAGTGTGTGATTACAAAAAAAAAAGTGAATCATGAATTATTGCACGAATAAATGGAATAAATATGATACCTAAGCAGGACTTTGCCTACCATCCCCAACACTCTAGTAGACTAACTTTGAGGAGGATGTGCACATGCCATCACATACATTGACAAGCAATGGGTGCAATTGATTGACACATTACACAGTGCTTTAGGCTGTGTTCGGTGGAAACAGAATGTCAATGACACTTCAACATGCCAGTGAATAAAGAGGGCTGACTATAAGCCCCTCTGTATAAAGGTATGTATGGTTGTATGTATGTATTTAAGCATTTTTAATAATTTGGGGGAAAACATGTGGCTGTAGGCTGGACCTAAAAAGGGATTAAGCGAGGTCACAGCGATGGAGTGATTGCTTGAAGGATGCTGAAATATGGAGTTCCAACTTTAGGCCAGATGGCATGAAACATATGCAAAGAGGCTGTGCATGACTCGAGATAAGCACATAAAATTAAAAACACTACTATGTTCTTAACCAGCTCATTAAAATGTTGATAGTGGATTAGAATAATGGATAAGGGATGATTTATAAAATATTGGCACAAGATGAGAGCCTAACATGCATGCATACAGGTATGCAACTCAACTACTGAAGGTGATGGCGATGCTATGGATGACAGTGAAAGCCATCAACACTAGGAACTATATTTATCAAACGTTTGTGCAGCGCAATGCAGCAAGCCAACTTGCTGCACTGAGCTGCATGAAAGGGCATTATATGATGCATTCCTTTCCTTTCCATGCCCTGGCCCACTTTTGGCTACCCAGCATCCAGGCAGGCACCCTTGTGTCATGGTGCAAGGGTGCCTGCATTGCAGGCAGGATTGTTTTTGTGCAGCAAGGGACACCTTCCTGCACAAAAACAATCCTCAGAGGCATTTTCCTCTTTCTATGTGAAAACATGTAATCTATGATAACACTAACACCTAATAATGAAGCACGTAGACTGTTAGAAATGGGATTCCTGGTTGACTGAGGTATACACCCAGACCATGCAGGAACCACCTTTCTAGTCAGGGTAAGCTAGATACACAATACGATAACCAGTGCTCACCCTCTTGTAGACTGGTACAGAGCAGTCAGGCTTATCTACAAAGGCAATGTGTAAAGTATTTGGGCAACACACACACGGTAACACAATGAATACTCCATAAAAAGACTCCATGCTGATTTCGAAAATTTGAGAATATTTATCTGAGCAAACTGAGACCAAAAATGACAAAAAACCAACCAGCAGAATTCAAGATATGAATTTTTCAAGATGAAATGAAAAATAGTGCTTTGAAGTCACTAGCAGTCAAAAGGTTACTTGAGGTAGCGAGGGACCGGTGCAAATACAAAGTTCAGGCTGGTCCTGATGGAGGGCAGGCCAGATACAGGACCCACACAGGGCTCGCTAAGAAAAAATCTTGGATGGAGAAAAGCGCCAATGCTGAGGGCTTGATGCGTCCATCTTTTCCACACAGTCACTGCGTCAACGTCGAGCTTCGCCAAAGTAAAGGCAATGCATCCTTGTTGAGCTGTGCAGAGCCTCATCTTCGAGCTGCACAGGCTGTTGATGAAAACAGCTGCAGAACCCACTTCAGAAGTCCAAAGCTTGGAGAGGGAACCTCAGAAAAAGGTAGACCCAACAGAATGTAAAGTCCAGCAGCACCTGTAGAATTGTAGGACGTGTTTTGGGTCCCTGGGACTTCAGAAGAACAGGAGGCAAGCCAGCCAGCCCTTGAAGATCACTTGAAGGGAAGGCAGATTCCTTCCAGCATAGTCATGGAGCAGCAGGCAGCAGGGCAACCCCCAGAAAAGCAGTCCTTCCAGAAAAACAGTCCAGTTGAGGCATTTAAGCAGCACAACAGTCCTTCTGACAGAGGTTATGCAAAATGAAACAGATCATCTTGATTATTTTCTCTTGAGCAAGAAAAAAATAGAAGGCCCGATTCACAAAAGTAATCTGAGACAAAATGCTAACTTTATGAATTTCGGTATTCACAAAAGGCATTTAGGAGTAGTAAAGTTAGGAATCCTAACTTTACCTCTCCTAAATACCTTTTTTTAATAACGAAAGTCGTAAAGTTAGGATTTTGTCGCAGATTAGTTTTGAGAATCGGGCCCAGAGTTTGGAGACGGAAATGTAAATAAGTGAAGAAATTCCTTTTCAGATTTTAATAAATTGGTCTATTGAAGAAAAAAAAAACATTATTGTCACCATAGGTGTTATTGTTTTTCAAAAGAATATTTGCTTAGTAATATGAATATTTTTCAATTTGGAACGATAATGCTGTGATGCACAAAACTGTGTTTTGTTGGCATAGACTGAACTAGGCCTTCATTAGGGCTTGACTCCATTTTGGATTTACAAGTAGTCGTATTTTCATCAGATTTTTATTTCTGAATGACACCTCATACAGTAACATGTGCCCGGATTCTTTGTGTTGACACACCGTTCTTAGAGAGTTGATTAGTTAAATACTAAATTTAGGTCGATAGTGGTATTATATGACGTTTATAATGCCATATTCTGTTTTGTCAATATGTAATACATTTGCTCACATAATGATGCCTGTGCAATTTCCATTGGTTTTTATTGCACCCATGATTTTGAAGCTCTGTCTGTGCCCTTTCTCTGAGCCTCTATGGATTCTGCTCGATTTCCATTTGATTTGCTGCATCTTCTACACTATTTTTCAGATTTTGCTCATGCTGCTTATACCCTTTGACTGATCTACTTTGAATTTTAACTGATTGTTAGACTTACTATATTATTGCCTTCTGTAATACACTTTAATATTTTCATAAAACTTCATGGTTTATAAATGACTGGTATTACATTTTTTAAAATAAGCTGTGCCTTATTTATTGATTAATATTAAAATGATGCTTTGAATCCTATCTTTCGGGACACATTCTATCTATTCTTGGAGACAACGTCATGCCCGACCTCACATTATGCGCTTTATTTCTAACATGTCAGTTTGTCAAAAATAGTGCAAACATCACCTTTTTTTGAAAATGTATTAGCCACCATTTTAGGTTTAACTTTGTTTTTATTGGTATTCAGCAAAAATATAACATACGTTTCCAGAATTCTGCGCAATGCTTCCGCAGTACAGAACCTTTTATAATACATATGTTTTCTTGACGTGCCATAGACGGGCGCCCCCCATTATGGCCCAGAGGGAATCTATTATAATGTCTGTAATGCTTTCTGGAATCTTGCACCGACTCTTAGATAACAATGCCATGGAAAAGGAAAAATAAAGAAAATACAATAAAAAGAGAACAAGCCCTGCCCCCCTCACCCTCCCTCCAACTGGTGTGCTTGGGAGCGGCTTATCTAACCGCTATTATCAGCGCAAGCATAAATGTACTGCAGTGTTACTAGGGTGGTGATGCAGGGCCCGTGAGGCGGAGGAGGCACAGGTATCTAGGGCATGTGATCTCGTTCATTTCAGTTGACAAAAGTGAGAGCAGCGCTTGCCAGATTTCGTTAAAGCTTGTCATTGAGTTGGTAAATGAGGCCTGTATGCATTCCATACCTAGACTTTACCATAGCCTGTGGAGCCACCCTAGATATGTCGGTTTTACCCGTGTTCCCCAATGTGATAAGAGATTTGGATAGTCGCCCCCAATGCTAGCCCCATTTCCCTTTCTGGGATCTTAGTAGATACGTCAACGGGTTAGGCAGTCCCAGCACCACATAAGCTGGGAATCTCGAGATCTGTGTGTCACATTGTCTAGGATCACTGACCAGTAGCTCACCAATTTTGTGGACTCCCACAACAAGTGTAGTAACGTGCCGTCTGCTCCACACCCGCTCCAGCAGGTTGGGCTACATTTCAGGGTTCCCCTATTAAGACGGACCGGAGTCAAGTACCAGTACATGGCTATTTTAACTGCCGTCTCTCTGCTAGCTGTATTGCATGCGGTGTGGGTAGCACGATCGTAGATGTCCGTCCATTCCTTTGCTGTGAGGTCTCTTCCCAGTTCCCCCGCCCTTCTCCTCTGTCCTGCTGTGGGGTTTTTGGGGGCTGGAGGGCATAGCAACTCATATAGCTCAGAGATCATTTTCCTATCCGTGTTCTTTGTATAAAGCCACTTTTCAAATTTCGTCAACTTCCGAGAGACCTTTGGTAGCACCTCTGCATTGAGTAACCAGTGCCTAAGTTGCAGATGGGGAAACCGTTCGGTCTCCAGGAGGCCATATTATGCGCACATGTCATGGAAAGAGAGGATCCCTTCTAGATCAAAGAAGTGTCCTGCTGCCTTGCATTCCATCTCTCTCCATCTCGGGAACGCCCTTTCGTCCGCCCCCGGGGCAAAGTCCTTGTTGTCAAGAATGGGAGTCATGGGCGAAGGGAAAGAGGTCAACCCCTTTTTGATAGCCACTCTGTCCCAGACCCTACTCAGTGAGTGCGTGATGGGGGAGCCCCTGAGATTGGGGGGGTCGATCTTCTCTTTTAAGGAATGGGACCTTCCAAAGCGATAGTTTGGCCAGCGCTCTATCTTGTAACAGCCATCTCTTTTCTGATTCAGATCTGCTCCACTCCACTAGATATTGTAGCTGTGCTGCTCTGAAATATTCTAGCACATTCAGGATTCCCAATCCCCCTTCATCGGGTCATAAGTAGCCCAGTTCTTTCCACAGCCGTGGCCGAACTCCTTCCCCTACAAAGTGTTGGATTACTTGCTGCAGTTTCTGGATAGTAACAGGTGATGGCCAAATGGGAATTGTCTGGAAAGGATATAGTGCTTTAGGAAGGATGGACATCTTGATTGCTGCCACCCTTCCCAGGAGGGATAGCTGGTGTTGCTTCCTCTGATGTAGGTCCTGAGCAATTTGAGAGGATAGCTTGGTATAGTTGAGCGAGACCGTTTGGGACACCGACGGGATCAATTCAATGAATAAGGAGGGGATAGATGCCATTACATGTATACCCACTTATGTTTTCCCACCGAGGTGAGCGAATGTCCTGCTTGGTTCAGCCATAGGATCATTGACTTCCTGACGTTAACTCGGAAACCCGAGACCTGGGCAAAGGAATCTAGTTCCCGTAAAAAGGCTGAGACAGTGCGCGCTGGTGTTTCAAGGGAGGCAAAATGTCGTCCGCATAAAGACTTATTGTGTGCCTTTTCCCCCGAATGGGATGCCCAATATGTCTGGGTTCTCTCTAATCCTCTGGGCGAGCGGCTCAACATAAAGGGCAAAAAGAAGGGGCGACAGCAGGCATCCCTGATGGGTTCCTCTTTGTATCTTGAAGGGTCTGGATGTTACCCCATTTACCCTAATAGTCGCGTAGGCGTGCTATAGCAATTCACCACCCATGCCCGGAACCTCTCCCCTAGGCCAAAATAGAGCAATGTTTTGTTAAAAAAATCCCAGTCTACATGGTCGAATGCCTTCACGGCATCCACTGAAGATAGGAGGGCATCCATATCCGTGCAGTGATCCTTGTCTATGTGGTGGAATAGGAGTTTGGTGTTGTCACTGCTTTGCTGATTTTGAATAAAACTGGACTGGTTGGGTTCTATAATACCCTGCATGAGGGGATCCAATGTGGCTGCCAGTATGCCAGTAAACAGCTTCAAATCCACATTAAGCAGTGACTCCGGTATGTAGGCTCTGCAAAGGGATTTATCTTTTTCTGGTTTCGGCAGTACAACTATAGAAGCCACTAGCATGTCGGAGGGAATCGTTCCCAGCCCCGTGAAGGACTTAAAAAGTTTTGTCAGTAACGGGGCTAGCACCACGCAGAATGTTTTATAAAACCCGGCAGAAAAACCGTATGGTACCGGTGACTTCAGAGGTTTGAGACGCAAGTTTGTCCCTATTACCTCTTCTATGCGTATGGGTGCATCTAACATAATGGCGTGGGTTGGACCTAGGGTTATTATGTGGGTACCCTTGAGGTAGGTGTCAATATGGGAAGGTGAAGGGGTCTCCCTGCGATAAAGCTCAGCATAAAATCTTTGAAAGACCCGTGATATCTCCTCATCGCTTTCGACCATGGTCCCCGAAGTCGACTTGAGAGATTGTACTTTGGAGTGTAAGGTGCGGGCCCACAGCTTGCTCGCGAGCATACATCCCATCCTGTTGCCTCCTATGTAGTAGGAGTGCTTAAGCCTGAGCACTGCATACTTGGCCCTGTCGAGATCGAGTCCCGCTAGCTGGGTTCGCGTTGCTTTCAATTGGCGACAAACCCTGGGCGCCCCAGTCCTGCTGTGTACCCTCTCCAGTTCCAGGACTTGGACTGTGAACTGTTTGCGTTTAGACTTAGGCTCTCTGTTCTCGGCTAAGGAAATCACAATCAGTTCCCCCCTCACCACCGCTTTAAGAGCACCCCATAAGGAGGACATGGAGACATCGGGGGAGTCGTTAGTGTCGCAATAGTCTGTGATGCATTTGAGGATCTGTTCCTGCATGGCTGGTTTGTGTAACATGCCCTCTCTTAGTCTCCAACCCCCAAAAATACACAGGGTAGCTTGTACCGTGTTGTGATCGGATAGGGCCACCGGAGTTATGGTGACATCCCTCACCAATGTGTTCACTTCTGCCATATCCAGCAAATGATCTAGGCGGGCATATGTGTGGTGTGCGTGGGAGTAGTAGGAGAATTGTGAGGCGTGAGGGTGAGCTGCCCACCATATATCTATGAGCCCTTGGTTCTGCAGCCATTGCCATCCCTCCTCGGAGATTGCTCCTGATTGGGCGTATTGATAGCTAGACCTATCCACTGATGTATCAATAACTAAGTTTAGGTCTCCTCCTACAATTACCCATGGCTCCTGTGTCCCTGGTGCATTGGACAGGGCCGCTTTTAGGAACTTCTCTTGTCCAGTGTTGCGTGCATAATTTTAACCTCACTACCAGGGGCGAGCCCCCACCCACAGCTTGTAGGCTAAAAGTCGTCCTTTTACTTCCGCTACCTTGTCGCCCACTGTCCCGGAAAAACATTTAGCCACCAATATGGCCACCCCTGCCTTTTTGTCCTGTGGGGAAGAGAAAAACTGTTGGGGGAATGCTCTGGACCTCCGCCGAGGCCAGTCCTTTGACAAGGGGTGAGTCTCCTGTATGAGACACACATCCACCCCTGAGTGCTCGAGAGATGACAATATGGATTCCCTTTGTTAGGGCTATTCAGGCAGCGCACATTAAGTTTGAGAATATGTAGCTCTGAGTGTCTCATAGAATATACGTGAAAGCAATCAGTTGTATCCTCCCGTGGGCCTTCCCTCACTGAAAAACTGTGCCCCCCTCCCCTGGGCCCCGAGCCAGCCCTCTATGCCGCCTACGCTTGCGTGGTCCCCCGGCACAGCAGTTCCCTTCCTCCCCCTCCCTAACCCCAACTGAACTTCCCCAGCCCCCCCAAGTGTCCAGAGCCTGCAGGGCTTGATCGCGTGCATCTGGGAAAAAAAGGTAAACAGGGACATTTCATGGATTGAAAGATTAAACAACCCCCTTACCCCCAAGCCCCCCTGCCCCTTACTGTACTCTGATTGGCATCAGTCTAACCTTCGATCAGGAGCTATCATGAGACGCTGTATCTTTTAGCGCTGACTCTAGCGCTGCCTGTCCTTCCTGCGCCATAGCTGTGGTGTCGGGCCCCCGGGCAGTGCCCAAGAGATGTCTCGTTCCAGCTCTCTGCCAGCGCTCTTGGGCTGGCCACAGACTGAGGTTGAGCTTTTCCTCGGGGCTGTGGAAAGGCAGGCCCAGTAGCTTGCGGGCCTCTTGCAGTGATCTGATCTGGTGTAGCCTGTCTTCCCATTTAAATATTATTCGGAATGGGAGACCTCAGGAATATGCCACTCCTTTGTCACGCAGGTGAGAGGTCACTTAGCAAAAGTCTTGTCTTTTCTGGAGGGTGATGGCTGCCAAGTCCTGATATAGCGCTATGGAGTGGCCCTGGTAGTGGATCGTGGTTTCACTCTGGCCTACCGGAGAATGCGTTCCTTCAGGGGGTAGTCTAGCAAGAAGGCGAGGATATCTGGTGGTGGCACCGGGGCCCTTGGTCGCAGACCAACTCTGTGGGCCCTATCAATGTGGATCTCCAGGTCTGCTGAGTCTCCAAGTATCTCTCAAAACAGGGCCTGCAGGTATTGGACCATATCTGTCCCTTCTGCGTCTGATGGAACTCCCCCGCACACGGATGTTATTCCTCCGAGAGCAGTTTTCAAGATCCTCTGTATGGGCCTGGAGGTTGATTTGTTGTTCTCTCAAGCGGATCACCTCCTGTTCGACTTGCATTATTTCCTCCTCCCTGGCTTGATCTTGATCTTTGATCGCGGCCACTCGGTCCCCTAAAGTATCCACGTCCTGTCGGATCTCTCTCACTTCCCCTTCCCCTTGCTTTTCAGGGTATGAAAGTCATCCCGGAGGGTACTGTACAATTTCTCTAGAAAAGCACGCGTAATCGGGGCCTCCGCCCCCTCTGCACCAGGGCTCTTCGGTGTGGGTTTAGTGAGCATGTCTTTAAATGATCTGTCCTTCTTTGATTGCTGCCTTGTCATGTCGGCACTGGTCAAGGCGGGTCTCCGGGTGAGGGCCCAGTCAAACCGCGACAAAGGCCTGCTTGTGTCTTCCAGTACTCTTGTGTCTGGCGCGCAGCAGCAGTGTCTTCAGACTCCTAGGATTTTCCGTGCCGTTTCCAAAGGTTTCTCCAGTGGGGAGCCCGCCGCGCCTTTCCACGTCTTCGGAGGGTCAGCTTTGGGTGGTCGTCTCTCTGATTAGACCCGTGCCGTCGGCGGCACTACTCTAGACTGGTCGCCCTGTAGAGCGGTTCTTCTAGTTTGGGTAGAGTCTCCTTATTTACCCAGACTTCTGAACAACTGAAGGAGCTGCTCCTTCGGTGGTGTGGCTATACCCTGCCTGACCTATGGTCTGCCGTCTTCGGGGATCGACTAGTTCCCCCTTCCTGATCGAGCTGACTCTCTGAGGTCCAAAAAGCCCTTTGTCACCAGCTGTTGGTCCCGGCTGCTATCTCTCTGCTCTGGGTGGACGCCCCCCACCGATAGCTACAGAGTCCCGGCTGTAGTACTATCAAGCCTGGGCCCCTCTGTGAGAAATACCCGTCTCACCACTGCTCCAGTTCCCAAGGTCGGATCACCTGCAGTGGCAGGGCCCCAGTGCCGGACCCCCTCGCATTCCCCAAGGTAGGACCACCAGTCAAGCCGTCTCACCGCCAGCTCTCTATTTAGGCCAGAATTTCCCTGTGTGGCTAGGCTGCCACCGCCCTCTTCTCACTTGGGCTCCACCGCTTTCTGTCTGTGTGGAGTCTGACCGCTTTGGGGCCTGATTACTGCCACCTGAGGTCCACCTCACTCGCCCGGTCTCCCTTTAGTCTCTCTGCCGCTGGGCACCTGCCATGCGAAGCCTCCGACCCCCTTCTGCAGGGCGTATTGTGCACTCCCACGGGTACCTCGATTATGGCTGGACCCCACTGTTCCCTCACCCGGCCTGCGTGGGTCAATGATGGGCCCCCACCGTGGCCGTATATATAGCTTCTCTCTCCTCCTCTCGGGCCGCTGCCGACAACTATGCCACCCAGCAAACCGGGTCCTAGCCGATGCCCCTGGCCAATGCCCACTCCTTGCGGCAGTGCACCGTCAGGCTTACCACGCCTCCGGCCCTGCTTGCCTTCCCTGTTCTCTCTGCTGTTAGGCTCCTGCGGCATAGGGTCTCTGGCTGTGCTCAGTCAGAGCGTGTTCTCCGGTGTGTTTTGGTGTCCCACCGTGGCAGTGCCCTGTGGCTCTGCCACCCGGGTCACGTGGAGTAAAGGCGGGCCCCCCCGGTGGCCGGAGGGACGGCTTGTGTCCCTGCCTCTGGAACAGTCCACTGTGAGTGTGCAGCTACTTCGCTCGGGCGCCATCCGATAAGTCTGGCCGCTGCCCCTGTGCTGTGTACTTCCTCCACCAGCTGTCCCCTTGCCGCTCTTACCACTCCGTGGGCCACCCGTGTGCCCCCTTGGATCTCCGCTGCAGCACGGGCCCCTGTCAGCATGGCCCCGGTGCCTCAGTGGCGAGCTGAAGACTAGCCCCGGTCACAGTGATGTTACAGGGAGGGGGGCAAGCCAGCCGATGCACCTGACCGATGTCCCTCGCTGACGGGCCTTCACCTCCCCTGGGTCTAATCTAGCTGAGGAAGGCGCAGTCTCCAAGCGGTCTTCCAGGCCCCTCTCCTGTGGCTGGCTTGCAGCTCCCCCGGTGCCTTTGCGCTGGTTTTGGTTTGGGCTGCTGCACCCGCCTTCCTTCACAGTAATGCGGCCTCCAAGTGGCTCCGGACTGGAGTCCCGGCGCCTGCTATGTCCCCAACTCACCTTAATTATTACTGAGAGAGTGGCTGGGCCCAGCCACCATTTAAAAATGCCATGTCGCGATCTACCCCGTGGAAATCAGTCGATCTTCAAAGCTGCGATCGGGCTGGGGGTGTAATTCTCCTGCGTCTCTGAGCTTTGAAAGGGATTTAAGCACAACAGTGAGCAGAGTTGGATGCTCGGGAGCGGGGAGATGAAGCAAAGCACGTCATACCCGCTCGCCAACTTGGCCACGCAATTGAAATGCACGGAGTTATGTGTTCCAATGAGGTTGTGCCATCTTGTGTGTTGCCAATGGCAAAAATAGTACTAAAAACACCAACAAGAAAATATAACAACTTAATTAAATGAACATGTTAAAAAAGCAGTGTTGTATGCCTTTGTCTCTGAAATGCACCCATTCATCTGTGGTACATCAAAACACAGTATGAGAGTTGACACACGTGTTTGAGCAACTCAGTAGGTGCTCCTGGCATCCACACCACTGGGTAGACGCTCGATTAGTGTACATAAGAGTAAAATGACACCAACCACTTTTTTTTAAACTATATCTGCTGTTCGTCCTCTGTACTTTTTCTGCCTTTTGTCTTACAGGTTTTATCTTTACCAGTGGGCCCGTAAGTATGGTCTAACCACTGCATGTACAACACAACTTAGCACGTGTGCTGCAAAAAACAAACATGCGGCTTATTTTTGCCACCTTCACTATTTAACACTATATCACATCAGTTGGTCCTGAAGAAAGGCTCCATAATTTTTAAGAAGAGGCTGAAACATGCTGACCAGTAGGATAATGAAGACCAATCAGTAATCTTCTTTTTATCCATCCATTTTTTAATATATCCTGGGTTGCTGGGAATAAACAAATTGGTCAGTAGGGAATCTCAGAGATATTTTTTACTTCACCACTTCACCACACACTACCAAAAAAAACCTTCTCTGCTGTAATCAGGCATTTTAGCACAGCTGGGTAGCATTCGGCTACCCAGTTGGGACCCCAATGATGAAGCATGCCACCAACTAGGTTGGTGGGTGAGGGTTCCTTTTACAAACCTGAGTGGTGTCTTGCACAGTAGTTGTAACAGAGTAGCCTCAAATTGTGTTTGTCCACGTTGTTCACGATATGAGTACTTAGGGATAAGGACGTTACCTGTATTCTGTCCTTGCTCTTTCTTTTCTTTTGTACTCATTAAAACATTCTACAGCTGATTTACCTGCTGTCACAAATTACTTAATGCATGTGGCATTATGTGCGGCCCATGTGGTGCTCAGCTAGAAACACTCTTCAGATGCCTCTCTGATGTAGAGTGTCATATAGGATGCATAAGATTTCCTTCATGTACGAAGTGGAAAAGCTGATGTTTCTTGCCAAAAAGCCTGACAAAAAAAAAAAATAGGCCTATTGACATATTGAGCATATTGGCCCTCTAAGATTGCACCAATGAGGACTACTGTTTAGGAGGCCATGCACATTCTGCAAAAGCACAATGCTGTAGCTCAAATTGAAGCCAACCCATGGCTCAAGTGGGTTGAGCCATTGTCTCATGCTGTATGATGTGGTGGGCGGAATCAAAATGTGAATGACACTTGAAAAGACTAATGCATGAAGATGCATATAATTTTTAGCAAAGTCAAAACGTGTTGGTTAATGATACACTTAAAAAGTAGTAGGAAATATATTGGGTGCACGAATGTAAAGGTACCCATGTGGTCTCTGACATAGACCTCTATTATAGGGTGCATGTTGTCATATTATAAAATGGTTTTATGCAGTACTGCTACTTACTGCAAATGAAACCTGTTCTGGGTATGGATGTGCACCCAGCAAAACCATATGTAGAATTATACTGGATACCATTAGATGCAGAATCACATTGGGTGCAGAATCACAAATATTTATAAAAGATGGGCATCTGCACCCATGCATACCACAAATGGCATTACTGGAATAGCAATGCACATACTAATTTCATGTGCGAGCTGAAGCTGGTTCACATGGGGATTGACTAATGTGATTGTTTTTGTAGCAATGGCCAATGGGGACACATGTAGAAGCAGCAAAACTGAAATGTATTAGATTCTCAGAAGCCCTTTTTAGGTTTGCATTGAAAATTGGGAATAAGGCCCTTAGAGCGCTGCTGACCTTATACAGAAGTAAATATATCCCTAGGGTTAATTACGAAGCCCCCTGTGTGACCTGACAAACTGTAAATTGTTGCAGACACAGTAAAATATTTTCCTGTGCAGACTGTTAGCAGTGCCTTGCTCAACTGCTCTTATGTACCTCACTAGGAATTAACGGTCTCCTATTTAGATGATGGCTTGCAGACAAGCCCCATCATACTCTAGCATAATATATGGAGTAAAGATGTCATAAAATTCATTAACACTATGTAAACAGACAGTCTTACTTTGGAATATGGAGCAAGAATACCATGGCTGGCTTATGTAAGAAGTTTGTTAAAGGAGGTGGATGGGAAATTGGACATTGAGGATCGGAAGGGAGTGTTACAATTTAGTAATAAAGACTTGAAAACGGTTTTGATTGAGAAAAGGATGGCTGATAGAGATAGCAGGGAGTGTTTTAAATCATTTGTGTCAATGTACCTATCAAGTCCCATAAAACCAAGTGTTCAGAGCTACCACACCCTAGTATGAAACATTCAACATAAATGTTATCTAACAAGACTGGGAATAGGCACACTGCACTTTTTGGCGGCTTTTCCCGAGATGGGCTTTAGTTCTCAAAAGCTACCCAAATGCCCATATGATGGCAAGTTCAATCAGTCCACAATGCATTTTATACTCTTTTGTAACATCTATAGGGATCTGAGGAAACAAATATTGCAGCCATTGTTTTTACAAGATAACATTATTTAAGATAAAGATGTTTTTTTTTTTATGTTTGAAATGCTTTATTTGAAGAGAAAACATAGCGAACGACAAATACAAGTCATATAAAGAGCATTGTCATACAAAATCAAAAAGAGAGAAAAGTAATAAAGGGTCATTATGCGCTAAACCTAAGGAACGTGAGGAGAAATACAAAAAGCATTTTATAAAATTTTAAAGGGAACCAAAAGGAAAAGGGGGGAAGAGGAGAGAAAAAGGGAGGAGAAAGGAAAGAAGGGAAAAAGAAAGAGAAAGGGAGATATGAGGCGTTAAGAGAAGAGTAAGTGATGTAGTCAAAAAGAAAATAGGTAGAATAGAAAGAGCAAATAAGCCAAGGGTAGGGAATAGTTGAAAGGCAGGGAATGAAAATGTAAATGTGAATAAGATAAAAGGAATAGAGAGGAAGAAAGGAAGAGGAAGGGTAGAGCAGAAGTCTCTCATGGGGGCTTGAAATTCTCAGAGGATAAAGGAGAAACAGATTTCGATTTCAGAGCCATGCGATCAAGATAAGTTGTGAGAGGCAACCAGAATAAATCTCTATTGAGAGTAGGAGTGGAGGCAGCAGCGAAGCGAACATCAAGCCTGTGATAATGACAGAGGGAGTTCCACCAGCATTGTATCGAGAGCTTAGAAAGATCCTTCCAGTTAGAAGAAATGTGTTGGAAAGCCAGAGCCAACATGAGATCTAATAGACCTGAGGAGCGAGAAGGAATATCAAGAGTGTCAGAGATACTACCTAAAAATAGAAGAGGGATAGAGTACGGAATAGAGATAGAAAATAGGCGAGAGACATAAGACCACACCTGATCCCAAAGTGCTAGAGCAGAAGGACAGAGAAAAAGTAAATGATACAGATCAGCATTAGGGGCAGAGCAGGTCCAACAGGTAGAGTCCTTATCAGGAGAGAAGCGAGAAATAGAAAGGGGAGAGAGATAAAGTCTATGATATAGAAAGAACATAGATTGAGTTAGTGAGGCGGAACGGGAGATTTTTAAGGATCTGACCCAGACTTTGTCCCAAACAACTATAGACCATTCACAGCCCAAATCAAGCTCCCAAGCAAGTTCCAATTTAGATTTCGGACGGGTCGGATTGGGGGAGGAGAAAAACTTATAAATAAGAGAGGCTTTGGGGAGAGCAGAGAGAATCTGAAGAACCGAGGACTGGGAAACAGAAGAGGATGACAAGGGGAGAGAGTAGTAGACCTCAAGTATAATGGCCATTAGGACAGTGAATCTATGGAAAAAAGACTGGGGACAGTGAAACAGAAGTCGGAATCGAGGAAAAGGACATGGGAGAAAACCATCAAAAAGCTGGTTAACCCATATCAGCCCCTTTGATCTCCACGCAGTCCAGCAAATAGGACGATTATGGAGGAGAATAAGTGAATTGTACCAAATAGGGGAAGCCAAAAAGGATTCACGGGAGATCGGGTCAGGACAGACCAGAGCATGTAGAAGAGAGGTAGTATGCTTAAACAGGGGTAGAGGGGTGGTTAAATTCTTAGCGGTGAAATGTACAATTTCAGATAGGGAAAAAGGAGAGAGAAGTGAGCGTTCAATAGAGAGCCAAAGAGGAGCAAGAGGAGAAGGTGTAAGGACAAGCCAATTAGAAGCCTGACGGAGAGAAAAAGATTTATGATAAAGGCGGAAATCCGGAAAGTTGACTCCGCCATTGGCCTTCGGTTTACGAAGGGCAACAAGCGCAACTCTCGATTTTTTATTATTCCAGAGGAACTTAGAGAGATAGGAATCAATGCGCTTGAAATAGACATCAGGGATATGAATGGGGAGCATGGAAAAGATGTATATAAGAATGGGAGAAATCATCATTTTGATCGAGTCCAGCCGACCCCACCATGAGAGAAAAAGAGGATTCCAAGAAGAGAACAACTAATCCATGCGGGATAATACAGCGGACATGTTCAACCGAATAGATGAAGCAATGGAGTTAGAGAACCAGATTCCAAGGTACTTAATTTTAGAGGGATTCCATGCAAAGCCGGTGGCCGAAAACTGATGAGGGAGACAAAATTTAGTAAGAGGAAGGATCTCAGTTTTATCAGAGTTGATCTTGTAACCAGAAACTTGGGAAAAAGAGTTAAACTCAAGTAGTAAGGCCGGAATGGATTGGTCAGGATCGGAAATAAACAAAAGAATGTCATCTGCATACGCAGAGAGTTTCAAATGAGTTTTGTCATAAGGGAAGCCAGAAATAGAGATGTTGTTTCTAATGGACGACAGAAACGGCTCTAAAGCTAGGACAAAAAGTAAAGGGGATAGAGGACAGCCCTGGCGGACGCCACGTTGCAAAGGAAAGTAAGGGGATATCCGGCCATTAACTAACACAGACGCTTTAGGAGAGGAATAAAGTAAAGAGACAAGGGAGATAAAATTAGGACCAAAACCGTGCCAACGGAGGGAGGCAAACATAAAGGACCAATCTACTCTATCAAAAGCCTTCTCGGCATCAACTGATATAGCAGCTAGAGAGAAGTTGAGAGAAGGTACCCTATTGAGAACATTGAGAAAAAGACGGGAATTATCTGAGGTAAGTCTACCCTTTACGAAACCGCATTGTTCCTTACCGATAAGGTGTGGGAGGAAAGAATCTAAGCGCCGGGCAAGAAGTTTAGCAAATAATTTATAGTCTACATTAACAAGGATATTGGGCGATAGTTCTTACAAAATTGCGGGTCACGACCTTCTTTGGGTATTAAGCAGATCGTAGCCTCGTGAAAGGTACCAGTAGCCGTGCCGGAGGTGAAGAAGGATTGAAAGAGGGAGAGAAGTTTGGGAAGCAAAAGATCTGAAAAATGTAGATAAAATTCCACAGAGAAACCGTCCGGACCCGGAGATTTACCCTTGGTTAGAGATGTTAAGGCGCTATCCAGTTCGGTGACAGAGAGGTCAAGCTCAAGATCAGGGAAATTAAGATGAGAGGTGGAGGGGGCAGGAATTTTGTCCAAGTAGGATTGAATGAGAGTAGCCGAAGGGGGGGATTCGGGGGTATAAAGAGACTGGTAGAACTGCTGAAATTGGGCGAGTATATCCTCCTCTTTGTGGAGGAGACGGTTATCGTTGGAATATATTGAATCAATCAGGTTACGCTCCTTGCGGGACTTAAGATAGTTGGCCAGAAGCTTACCTGACTTGTTACGACCTCCGTAGTAGCGGGCGCTGCTGCGGAGAAGTAATGAGGATGCATTGTCAGTAGAATTTTTGTTAAACTCGAGTTTGGCGCGTATAAGGTCTGGTACAACAGTTGAAGTAGAAGAGGTGTAGAATTTATGTTCCAGGGATTTGATATGGGAGAGAAGGTCTTTTTGTTTCTTAAGATAAGATTTCTTTTTCTTTGAGACAAAGTCAATCACAAAGCCGCGAGCCGTAGCCTTGAAAGAGTCCCAAATAACATGAGGGGGTAACGAGGGATCAGAATTGAGTAGGAAAAATTCCGTAGCGAAGGAAAGAAAAGAAGAAGAAAAGAGGGGATCTAGGAGGAGAGAGTTATTAAAGCGCCAGCGGGAGGATTTGGGATGAGGGGGAAGAAGATCAAAAACAGCGACAATAGGAGCATGGTCTGAGATAACTATCGGCTCTATAGATGAGGAAAGAAGATTTTGAGAGAGAGATTGAGAAAGGAATATGTAGTCAATCCGGGAGAAGGAGGCATGAGGGGGTGAGAAGAATGAATAGTCCAAAGAGTCAGGATGGGACAGTCTCCATGAGTCGAGAAGGTGAGATTTGGAGATGGTGTCAAGGAATTGTGTATGTGATTTGTGGGGGGTGAAGCGGGCAGAGGATTTGCGATCAAGAAACGGGTCAACAATTTGATTACAATCCCCCCCCAGAATGAACAGAGAATCACTGTATTGGAAACACTTAGAAGTTATTAAAGGCCAAAAATTACAATCAGGGTGAGTGGGGCCATATACATTAAAAACAGTCAAGGAAACTGAATTGATTAACAGCTTAGCTAAGACCCAACGACCCTCAGTATCATTTTCTTGAGAAAGAACTTTACATTTTAACTTCTTGTGACACAAAATGGCCACACCATTCTTTTTGTTAGAAGTAGGAGAAAATAAAACCGTTCCCACCCAACCTCTTTTTAACTTAAGAGACTCCGCCTCAGAGGGATGAGTCTCTTGCAAAAGAACTAAGTCCGGAGTGTAAGAGGCTAGATGGGAAAGCACTCTCTGGCGTTTAATAGGGCTAACAAAACCTTTCACATTCCATGAAACAACTTTGAATTAAATCACAATAAAGTGTGTCAGGAACAGAGAAAAGGGATGAAACCAAAAACGCCACAAAGGAGAATAACGAGTGGGGGAAAGACAAGAGCAGGACAAAAGAAAGTCGAAGGACATGGCGAAAGAAGAGCAAGGAAAGAGGAAAGGAAGGAAGGGGGAGGAAAAGAGGAGAAGAAGAAGAGACAGTACATATCCAAAACGGACGACTGAAGAAAACATACCTGAAGGGGGAAGGGAGATAACAAGATGACGACGATGGGGTGTGGGAGGATTCGACAAGAACAGCCCTCCGAGCCGGAGAGCAACAACCCACCGCAACAGGACGGAATATAAGGAAGACGGATCAAATGGTACGAAGAGGACTACAAGAGGGTTGGTCGAACAGAAAATCTAAGGGAAGGAAAGAGAAACATGTTATGCAGAAGTCATGGGGAGATAAACAGTGCACAAAGAAACCAATGTATGCAAAAACAGAAACCCAGACAAAAACCATTATACAATCATATCAGGCAGAAGAAGAATCAACCGAGGAGGGAAATAATTCCAGCAAGAACCTGTAAGAAGAAAAAACCAAACAGGTAAATAGTCAACCAGTAGGAGGATTAGATGTATCCATGCCAGCGTTAGTCTGAGTGTGGATGAATTTCTTGAGCTCAGCCGGGTCTTGGAAAGTCCAAGTATTATTTTGATGAGTTACCTTGAAGGTACAAGGGTGAAAAAGGCCATATCTAGCTCCCATAGAACGCAGAGGAGCGCGAAGAGACAGAAATTCTTTTCTTCTGGCAGCAGTGGCACCAGAGACATCCTGAGAGAGATAAACTCTCTGACCCATCCAAGATACTTGGCGTTTCGCTCGAGCTGTGGAGAGGATCAGGAGGAGGTCCGTAAATTTAAGAAAGAGGATGATGACCCCCCGCGGTTTGGTGGAGGAGGAGGAGCGAAGACCAAGTCTATGGGCTCGTTGGATACTAAGAGAGGTGGTAGCAGGAAGGTCTAACAATTTCAGGAGGAAAGAAGAGAAGAACGTGACAGGATCATCACCCTCCAAGGATTCCGGGAGGCCATAAACGCG
Source organism: Triturus cristatus (assembly GCF_964204655.1). Taxonomy (NCBI): domain Eukaryota; kingdom Metazoa; phylum Chordata; class Amphibia; order Caudata; family Salamandridae; genus Triturus; species Triturus cristatus. Next base: position 401,659,700 of record NC_140581.1, read on the forward strand.
TAGGTTATTCCTCCTGTTCCTGTTTTCCAAATCCTCAGTATGCTGTTGAAGGGTAAGAAGAGACCTCTCCAGAGAGGAAATGCGATGGGAATTTGACTGAATTTCTGGAACCTGCTGCTCCACAGAAGAAACACGGGCCTCCAAAGTTGACCATTTGGCCTCAAAAAGCTGCATCTTAGTATTAGTCTCCTCCACGAACGGGCGCAAAGCGCGAATCTCCTCAAGTATCAACTCCATCGAGATAGGGGGTGGAGATGACTCAGATGGAGGAGGAGAGGAGTCCGGCTTCAAGCGCTTAGGTAAGGAGGCAGGAGGAGAAGACTTACTGGAAGAAGGTTGTGATGAAGAAGAGCGGGAGGGAACTGTTGTCGCCATTTGCTCTGCGGAAGGAGGATGAGGAGAATGGCCTGATGGTGAGGAGGAGGCAGAGGAAGGCGGAGCCTTCGAGGGCACAAAGACAAACTTCGGATTGCGAAGCTTGCCCATAGAAGCCTAAAACGTGCCAGTGATAGTGAGCAAAAGTCAAATAAGCAAGGCAACACAACAATCTGAGCTCAGAGGCAGGGAATGTCAATATGTCAACATGACCGGTCTAAATAGCCCAGCGGTTATCAGAAGTAGAAGAGGACACTTGGAGAAGTCATGAAAAAACCCCGGGCCTGGAAGTGATGCCAGCAGATATTAGGAGATGTTTCCACACATAGTTCGTGTTTAAATAACGTTGCCCGATAATAAGCTTAGTACCACATAAGGTTTGGCAGAAGTATCCTTAAGAGTGTATAAAAGTCACAGAAAAAGAGCCCCTGGTGCAAAATCCATCTCCATGCGCCTCCACAGCGAAGAAAACAAATTAAATCATCTCTCTGAAGCATTAAAGCAGGTGTGGAATCCTCAGGGTGCAGCACAAAACCACAGAGATATTCACCTACCAGGGAAGTTGTAATGAATCCTTCATGCAGCTATCCCTTGGAAAGCGCTTGTCAAATCGAAAATATTCCACATTGTCATGAAGAACAGAGCGCGTCTGAGAGCATGAGGAGAACTTGCTGCTCCAGGTGCGCGCGCCGGTTCCAGACGAGCAGCGCTGAGGCGACAAAATGGCGGGCGTTCTGAGGAGCGCATTCAGCGCGGTGAAAACAGCGCATTCCGGGTGCGAAAGGGTTCACCTTTGGCTCACCAGGCGCACCTCACGTTCCGCTAGCTGGAACATCTCAATAAGCTTGACAAAAGAACGTGAAGACTGCCGTAATTAATACGGGTCCATCCCGGTGCGGCGGAGCTCCGGGTCTAAGCGGCCATCTTGATCAGCGTCCAAGCCACGCCCCCCCAGATAAAGATGTTTTTAATTTTATCTATAATCAAGACAATGTGAACTTATGCTATTGAGTCTCTGTTTATGTTTCTTATGACATCCAAAAAAGGAATCAGCTGCTATACCTTGACGATTTACGATATGAAAATGAATAGCCTAGGATACTATACCCTTGACAGCGCTATTATATATCAATTAATTATCTCCTATCAATTCCTTCTGATAATGCTTTTATATTCTATTGAGTTGATACCTAGCTTGGCATCCACTGTTCTGTGCTTTGTATATTTAACTTGTTCCTGTCATAAGATCATCTTGTCTGAATTTTAAATAAGAATGTTTTTATCAAGAGTTTAGTAAATTTTATCTGTGTGACTCTTTTATGGATATTTTTATCCGTATAAAGATTTATTGATTGAGTGACGACCTACACTTCACCATGTGAATGCCAAAATGTATATTTCTGACATGTGAAATGCATGACAATGTCTTACAGTGAAGCAACTGAGTGTAACCCTTGATCTTTACGTCTGGTCATCATAGAGTTTCTATTAATAAAATGACCCTTCTTGATAAAAAGCATTTCCCAATATAGGTAGTCTCTTGCCATCTACTTCAGCATGTTACTAACAGATCTTGTTTGACAACAATATGATAATCTTACAGTAGGAAACTATATTTGAGCTTTTGAAGCAAATCCTATAAATTCAGATAGAGCTGTATGACTAACAAACATGAATGTGTAAGCATAACATAAACCTCTGTGCTTGGTATAGATGTTATTTAAGCATCATTGTTTGATGATGCCTTGATTATACTCTAAGAAACAATTGCCCATTACATTAAAGGTAGGTAAAAACAGGACATCAATTCTACACAAACTTTCAATGAAATCATTAATACATCATATCCCAAGAAACTGTATCCTGCATCCATACACTATTAACATAAAACTATATTCCAGACAATCAACCACTCTGAGCACTCCCCACTTTGATAGAAACCCATTATAGAAAATAATGTGGATAACAAATACTAGACTTTCTCCTGTTAAACGTGATGATGTATAGCATCACCTCAGTCAAAACCTCCCAGGGAACCACCAACCTATGGTGGAAGAAAACAATTAGGAGCCTACTGTACAAGCAGCAACTAATGCTGAGCTAACCCTTCCTTCCTACAGAACTGTTCCCTCCCTTTTTCCTTTTATCCTCTCCCTGTCCCACTCTACAGCCACGTTCCCAAACCTCCTGCAATCATCCTGTTCCTTAGTAACATAACGCCCTAATCCATGGCACTCTATCAATTTATAGGTATTTTTGACTTTATAAATCGACTTACATACCTAGAAATTCACTTTCTCAAATTTAGGCCCTGATTTAGAGTTTGGCAGACAGGATACTCCATCACAAACATGGAGAGAGTACTCCTGTCCTCAAAATCCTCAGTCTGACCACCTCATTTAGAGCTGGGCAGACCTTACGTTTTCTGTCAAATAAAGCTCCTGTTCACTCTGCCCATAAAAAGCTTCCTCTGACTGCCCAGCGGAGTAGGAGCTGTTAGAGGAAAATAATTATAATGTTATCTCAGTTAGGGTGGATGATGTAATGTTTTCTTTTTTCTGTCCATCACCACCAGGAAAAAACAGGCTGTGAGGGACAGAAAAACCAAAAATGTAATGCGCAACCTGGGAGAAAATTCCTAGGGTGTGTACTCATTTCGTGTTTCAGAAATAAACTCTGATTTTGAGATTTTGTTTCTGAAAACGAAATACTTGAAGAGGATTGGAGAATGGCGGCTGTTCACCAAAGCTTTTTTAGATTGACGGAACTACCGTGTCGGTGGATCCTTTCCTTTCAATGTACAGAGATGACCACTGGGTCAGCAGACAGACAGAGTACTATCAGCCAAACCCTAAATCAGGCCAAGACATTTGCAAAACTTTTCTAAAGTTTTTGTTTGTCAGAAACAAACTCCCAAAGGGGTCATTACTTTTTTTTTTTGTGTGTCGCACACCTCCAGGGTTTTCCTTCCACTCACAGAGGGAAAACAATATTACACATTCTATTCTAAATTGGATTGTGTAATATCCTTCTTCTGAGGGTTCATACTCCATTAGGCCATCAGAGGAAGCTTTCTTTGACAGAGTCAAGGAGGAATCCATCAACAAAAAACATAATGTTCTCCTGTCTCTAAATTATGCCAACAGGCAAGGGCATTCCTGTCACAATTCTGATGGAGAGCCCAGTCTATCAAAGCCTAAATGAGGCCGTACAAGAAGCTAGTGAGCTAAAACATTTGCCAAGGTATTAAGTCTACTTGACAACATGGACCAGATATCTACTGGATCTATATGATAGCAAATTGAACTCAATTTTCCCCAGATTCTGAGTTATGGTTTAGAGCACCCTGTTGTAATTTCCAGTGGCATTTACGGAAAATTAATGATCAATTACCCTGATTGGTGATAACTTTCAGAATGCTACAAAATATTACATTTAGCCATATATGTGTTCATATAAATATTTTCAATTCCATTTTTCTTTCTTCTTCGGAAATAAGGAGACAAGTGTGGTAACTTCGTATTGCGCTCAAAACTGTGAATGTTGCTATTAAGGGGCTAGAAAACACAAGACTTTAATTTATATTTTGGACCCCAGTTGAGTCACAAAATGGTAGATAATGGTCACTGTCTATTGCATCATAAGGAAGCCTGTCTCCAAATTGGCAGGTGAGGTAACCCATTTAGATGATTTCGGACTCTATTGACAGCTGGCATTGAATGGCATACACATACCAATGACTGGTTGCTGCCCAGTTTATTTACAGGCAACATGAGGGGCCAAAAAAGAACAGAAACAAAACGATCTGATGGCTGCATGATAATGGACACTAAAGGCAACAAAGGAAAGTAATCATTGCTAAAACAATGAACACTCCAACTTAAAGTTTGGATACCAATAGTGAACCTTGTTACCCTCAGAAAATGGATAAGACAAATAATTGTACTTCTGTTTGAATATTGGAAACTAGCCAATCAGGAGAGGGAAGAAAAAGGAAGTTAGTTGTTGATGAGCAACAAATAGAGATGAGGAAATCCAGATTGCTTCAAAAATGATCCAGAAAGCCTTTATAGTTCTCACCTGTCATTCTGACATTTAGCTTCTTAAAGTTCATTCACACAACATGCTTTGTATTCCACTTTATTGAAATATACTTGATAAAAAGTATTCCATATCTAGTGCTTATCAAAAAGGAAATATGTAGATAATCAACCAGATATATGAAATGAGGCAGGGGACCATTTGAAGCAAAAGGTTGGTGGTCTAGCTAATGGGGAGAACAGAATATATATATATATTGTAAAACATTAAAGGCTATAAAATGTAGGTTTCGTTTGGCAATGGAGTCATTGCTAACTGACCAAGGCTTTAGAATGCTACTGGAATGGATGTCAAGGTTTATTGCTTGCTTAAACTAGTTGCATGGCAATTATCGGACTCTGACTCGGACTCTGACCATTGGGAGACTGATATTCGGCTTCCAAACTCATGTGCTTTCATCCGAAAATATTGTAGAACATTTTCTATCTTGCATAATGATCTTTAACTATATTTATGTAAGGCCACAATATTATGGCCCAGAAATGCACCAGTGGCATAAACATTAAAACAGTACATACACATAAACTCCTGTATTAATTTACACAACTGATCTGGTCGATTGTAATTGTCATTATTTCAGGTTTGCCAGTGCAGCCTAAATTGTGCAAGTTCACACCATAGAAGAGTAGTGTGACATTTAAACAACTATTCATAAGAAGCGCTTTGGAACGCTGGGTATGTAATGTGCAAAAGTGGGATAGCCTAGAATTTCTCTGCATTGAGCGGAAAAAAACATTAATTTCATTGTTTATGATAATGTAGCTGTTGGACTTAGCTCTTTTTGCAGGATCTTGCCCTGATTTTTGCTTTCTGTTGTTTAACCGGTTTTTGTTAGTACTAGGACTATGTGCACTTTACTACTGTTAACCAGTGCTTAAGTGCTTTTTCCTTCAAACATGGTGAAATTGGCTTACATTCAATTGGCACATTTAATTTTCTTATAAATCCCTAGTAAACTGGTACTACAGGTACCCAGGGCCTGTAAATCAAATGCTAGTACTGGAGCATATATTGCAACACCCACTAAAGTAACCTTTTAAAACATGCCTCAGGCCTGTCACTGCAGTCTGTATTGCAGTTTTAAACTATCATTTCACCTGGCAAAATAAACCCTTTGCCAGGCCTAAACCTTTCTTTTTAATACTTATAAATTACCCCTAGATTAGGCCCTAAAGGCTCATAGCACAGGCCTGTCCAATGTATTTAAAAAGGAAGACCTGTGGGATTACGTTTTACTGGGTTGCCTTATTATCTTTAATAAGTGATAACGTTTGATAGGGGGCATATTGAAGTATGGTGTTTATACTCAAATGAGTTGTAATTTAATGATACAGTCAGATTTCAAGCTACAATTTTGGAAAAGCTACTTTTAGAAAGTTGGCGTTTTATTTTCCTAACCCTTTGTTGTGAGCAGAATGGTATGAGCCATCCTGCTAGGATGGTTGGGTGTGGAGCTGTTCCTTGCCTCACTTAAACTTCAAAGGGTTTGCCTCCAACACACACAAGGAACCTGACACTAGTAATGTTTGACCAACGATTTTTGTAGAATATACGTACTTATACATCATTGTCCTCTACGTTTGCACACTAGACGTTTCTGCTCATATCTGCCCAGCAACTTCCCCATTACCTCTATGACTGGTGCATAGTGTGACCCCAGATAGCTATGACCATCTGGGTCATTTTATATGACCACAACTAAAGTTCAAGACAAATACTATTTTTAGGGAAATATATTGCATTGTATTATCGAGGACAGAAATCTTTCACATAAAACAACTAGGCCTGTCAAGACAAAGCCCTGCAACTGTTGCATTTAAAGCCAAAACAACTGCCCGAGAGGCAAACTGATAACCATCACCTACAGCAGAGCACTGAAAATTATGTCCCGTCTGTTTGCAAATTTATTTGATTGGTTCTCAGATATCTCATTGCATACAGATAAGAATCCATATTGGTTGAAAGCATTTACTTTTTTGTATGCATCCACAAATTTACTGTAGTAAATGTACAATGCGCTGACAAAAAATATAAATTTCATGACACATGAGTACGAATTGCTACTAATTATTGTCCTTGTTTGCAGAATGAGTTTGCACTACCTGCTGCTATTCACATATTCACATACTTGGAAAATTCCCTTTAGGGGACATGCATTTACATAATTAATTCACATCACATTTGAAAAGAACAATGTCACATTATTTTCTTCATTCCTATTTCTAGTTATTTCGGGTCAGATGTAATAAGGGCTCTTGCTTTAGGATAGGAGGAAGAGATCCTGGGGGCCGCTGCCAACTCTCACTTTCAAAAGGAAAGACATGTATTTCTTTTTTTAGAAACAAACAGCCCCAGGAAATTAGGAGGCTTTAAAAAAATGTTTGCCATTTTAAAATGTAATCACAGGGTTGGTGGTCTGCCGCCCCTTGCAGGCCACCATCCCTGGGACTGAGTCAATCAGAGGAGGTTGCAATCCCAAATTTCTCCCTAATCTCCTGGAATGTATACCAGGCCTTTGATACAGCTACGTATCACCCCTTGATTTAGTTCTGCCCTTTTCTTCGTCCACTGACTAGTGTCTGTTTAATGTATTAATGTTTAAAATCTCAGTCCACGCCACAACAGGAGTTCTAGAACATACACTGACAGTGTTAAGTTCCCTTAAGGTAGTGCTTCCAAAGATATCATGAGGTCTACAACAACATTGAGACTGTTCATGACTGGGAGCGTTAACAGTTCTAGCACACAGGATAATAGCCTGCCTCTGAGCCCAGGAACACTGTTAGAAACTACCCTCTTTTGCATGGCAATCTACCAGATTGTTGTCTTCTGTAGGTGAACTTGTTTTACTTGGCCATAGGACCTTGAGCTCTTTACTCCTTCCAACAGGTGGTAAAGTGCTTGTGCTCTCCCTTTTAAACATGATAAAATTGGTATATACTTAAATGTCAAATTTCATTTACTTGTACGTCCATGGTATATGGTACATTTATCCAGGGCATGTAAATTAAATGCAACTACTTGACTACAGCACTCATTGTGCCACTCATGAAAGTAGCACCATGAAGCATATCTACAGCTGTACCGTTGTGTCCTGGGTGCACAGTTTTGAACTGCAAATTCAACCTTGTAAAAAACAATTTTCTAAGCCTAAACCTTCCTTTTATAATTTCTAAGTCACCCCTAAGGTAGGTCGTAAGGCCCTTAGGGCAGGGTGTGTGGTGTTTTTTAAAGTAGGGCATGTATGTTTAACGTTTTACAAGTCCTGGCAGAGAAAACCCTCCAAATGTTTTTTTCACCATGGCAAGTCTGGCTCTCCCAACACTGGGTTACATTATAACAGTTTGAAATGCTTACGTTTGATTTTAGAAAGGATCAAGAAAAATGTTCCAAAGACTTATTTTAATGGAAATTTAAAATACAACTTATTGGTAAAGTCAGATTGAAGGGGCCCGATTCATAGAACTAACTTAAGACAAAATCCTAAACTTACTACCATTTTGGTATTCACAGAAGACACTTACTCATTTTGGGGCATATCATCAACGGCCAGCGATAATTATCGCTGGCTGCTCTTAGCGTTAAAATGTTTACCGCAGGCTATCGCAGATAATTATCGCCATGCTAGCGCTGTATTAACAATGCTCAGCGCAATGGCGATAATTATCCTAGCAATAGCGATGTTTTCCATGAAACATCGCTGGTTTTCCAGCGATGTTCCATGGAAAACGGCGATACCCTTGATAATAGGGGCCTGTGGTCTTAGCCACACATTCCATCCCCCCATGTTAAGTATGCCTTAGTCAGGAATTTAACAGACGTTAAATTCCTGCGTTAAGGCATACTTAGCGCGTTTTAAATAATCGCTTCCCCGCATTGTAAATATCGTGAAGCTGCCTACGTGATATTTACCCATGTTGTTTCCACAGACACGCCTACTTTGCATCTCATTAGCGATGCAAAGTTAGGCGTGCTGGAAACAGGAGCAAAATCAGCAAAACACGCGATAGCGTGTCTTTGCTGATAAGGCGATAAAATTATCGGCGCTTTTCGGCCGAAAACGGCCGCAAAAGCGGCGATAATTTGTTATCGCCGCATTGTTAATATGCCCCTTTGATATTCACAGAAGTTAGGAGTCCTAACTTTAGGACTCTTAAATGCCTCTGTGAATACCGAAAGTCTTAAAGTTAGGATTTTTCTCAGTTTACGAGTCCTAAAGTTAGGAGTCCTATCATTACTACTGCTAAACTGAGAAACATCCTAATTTTAAGACTTTCGGAATTCACAGAAGGCATTTAGGAGTCCCAAAGTTAGGAGTCCTAACTTTACTACTGCTAAACTGAGAAAAATCCTAATTTTAAGACTTGTGGAATTCACAGAAGGCATTTAGGAGTCCTAAAGTTAGGAGTCCTAACTTTACTACTCCTAAACTGAGAAAAATCCTAATTTTAAGACTTTCGGAATTCACAGAAGGCATTTAGGAGTCCTAAAGTTAGGAGTCCTAACTTTAATACTCCTAAACTGAGAAAAATCCTAACTTTAAGGCTTTCAGTATTAACAGAAGGCATTTAGGAGTCCTAAAGTAAGGAGTCCTAACTTTACTACTCATAAACTGAGAAAAATCCTAACTTTAAGACTTTCGGTATTCACAGAAGGCATTTAGGAGTCCTAAAGTTAGGACTCCTAACTTCTGTGAATACCGAAATGAGTAAGTGCCTTCTGTGAATACCAAAATGAGTAAGTGCCTTCTGTAAATACCAAAATGGTAGTAAGTTTAGGATTTTGTCTTAAGTTAGTTCTGTGAATCGGGCCCTATATTACTATTTTAAAAATGACACTTTTATAAAGTTGTCATGTTCCTGCCTAAATTAAATGTGCTTTTCTGCCCGTATCCATTGTCAACTGCCTGGCGACTGGGTCCCCAGTGGTGAGCTGTGGATTGCTTCTAGATAGTGGACAGAGGGCTTGGGAGTAGAGAGTTGTTCTTCCTTGAGCAGGATGGCCTAGAGGTTGTGCCTAACCCATTCCTGAGCTTCAAAGGGTACCTACCCTGTCACCTGTGGCCTGGCATATTGGGCTGAACTGTTCCCATGAGGAACAAGGTCAAGACTGATTGACATTTGGATGGGTCCAAACTGGGGTGGCTTAGTGAGCAGAAGAATGATGATGGATTCAACCCAGATGTGGGACTGGGGTTGAGTGTCTGAAAAGTTTCAGCACTGGTCCATCATCTTATTGTGTTTGCTATGTTCGCCTAAGTGTCCAGAGTATGCTCAGATGTGGGACCTTGCTCACTTTACCACTAGATTCAAGCTAGCCTGGCTTTTGAGGGGTGAAACCCCCAAACCGGTTCCAGAATGCATGTTTCTGGTCCAGGAAGTACCTGGCCTGGCCAATCGGGCTGAACTGTTCCAATGAGGAACAGGGTCAAGACTGATTTGCATATGGCTGGGTCCAAACTGGGTTGGCTTAGTGAGCAGAAGAATGATGATCAATTAAATCCAGATCTGTGACTGGGGGTCAGTGTCTGAAAAGTTTCAGCACTCCGTTCATCATCTTATTATGTTTGCCAGCAGAAGAAGAGTTCTGCCATGTTAGATTTTAATGTAGAAGGACACTGTGGGACAGTTTACAATAAAGCATATAGGAAGTCAGTGTCTGAAAAATGTCAGCACTCCGTCCATCATCTTATTGTGTTTGCTATGTTAACCCTAAGTGGCTAGGATATGCCCAGACATGAGTCCCTTGCTCACTTTGCCACTGGTTTCAAACTAGCCTGGCTGATGAGGTGGGAAACTCTGGAACCAGTGCCAGGAGGCTTGTTTCCAGTCCAGGCAGGACCTGGCCTGGCATATCAGGCTGGACTGTTCCCATGAGGTACAGGGATAAAACTGATTTGTATATGGCTGGGTCAAAACTGGGTTAGCGCTTAGTGAGCAGAAGAATGATGATGAATTACACCCAGATCTGTGACTGGGGGTGAGTGTCTGAAACTCCGTTCATCATCTTATTATGTTTGCCAGCAGAAGAAGAGTTCTGCCATGTTACATTTTGATGTAGAAGGACACTGGGACAGTTTACAATAAAGCATATAGGAAGTGCTGGCACTAATCATAATGATGGCATCCCCACTACTCATCTCAGAACACTCCTGGATCTGTAAAGATAGGAAGAAGGACTGCCCTGCTGTCCTTCTCCTGAAAGAAGACTGGACGTGCTTGCCTTAAACCCAGGGTCCAGGAAGTAAATTCAAGGGTCAGTTGGCTGACCTCCTGATTGAGTTACAATGACATAAGAAGCTTCCAGAGTCTTTTTCCTGCAACTACCTAGCTAATTAGTTTGAACTGACTAGGCCTGGGCGAAGCACTACGCTACGCTCGCGTAGTTTGCGAAGTTCGCGCTACTTCGCGCTACGCGAACTGCACGTAGCACAGTGCGAACACGCGTAGCGTAGTGTTGCGTAGTGCTGCGGTCATTTTTTGCTTGCTCGCGGTCCTCAACGTCAAAGTGGCGACCGCGAGCAAGCAAAATGACATCCTGGCGAGACTTTTTCCTTGTTCGCGATCGCGAGCATGGAAAATAAACCTCCCGGCGAGATTCCCAACGCGAGAAGGTCAGGTTTCTCATTGCGAGGGGTCGCGTATGCTCGCGACCGCTCGCGATGAGAAACTACCAGTTCGCGTTGAGAAAGCTGCAGCTCGAGTAAAAATCTACTCGAGCAGCAGAAAACTACAGCTCGCACTGTGCAAGATGCCATTTTCAATGATTGCACAGTGCCGGTTGCTTGTCCGCACTGTGCAATCATTGAAAACAACATCTTGCACAGTGCGAACATGTTACTTCGCAGTTCGCGAAGTGCTACGCGTAGCTCGCGTAGTGCGAACTTCACTTTGCGTAGCTTCGCGAAGTGCTACTTCGCGAACTACACCCACCCTTAGAACTGACCAGCACTGGACCTTGATGATAGCCTCTGATGGAGTGAGACATAACGCTCTAATGGTACCTCCCATGTACTGGACCCTTCTATGGTGTTAGAGTGTAGTCATCCTTCCAAGGTCAGCTGAGACTTAGAAACTGTTTGCTAACTTTTCCACCAAAAAGACTGGTATCACCATCGAGCTGAAGCCATCAACATTGAATAGCACATTGGATTAAGCTTGCTGGTTTGTCCTGCTGAAGGAGATCTGACTTCCAGAATAAATTGTCTGTCCACCGCAGAGGGCTTTAGTGGGACCAACGCAGACTAGCAACTCGTCAACATCAAGGCCTTACCGGGCACAGACTTTGGACTTTTCCCACTCTGGCCTTTTATGCCTTTGTCAATGACTGTGCCAGGACCCCACTCTTCAGCAGCACACCGTTGTCAAGTCCTGCACTGGATCCAGTTTTCATCTTGCCCCAACAACATCTCATCCATTACCACATTTTTCAACCAACATTTTTAAGTCCACACAAAAACATTCCACTGCGATGCACCCAGTACCTGTATTCAACCTGTGCTCTATCTTGGTCGGACTAAACTATCGACCTTGACCTGGTCTAGCACATATGGATAACCATGGTTGGGGATTTGTGGTTTTTGGTAGGCCTGGGCGGCAAATTCCGTTCCGTTCGCGGAATTTGCGGAATTTGGGTAATTTCGCGTTCCGCGGAGAACGCGAAATTGCCCAAAAATCTGCTTTCCGCGACTTCGCGAAATTTTTTGCTTGTTCGCGTTCTCAATATGCGTGTTCGCGAGATATTTCACCCCGAGCACGCAAACAGCGATCGCGAACAGGAAAAAAGTATCGCGAACACGCAATTCCGCGTGTTCGCGGAATTTCTGCGTGTTCGCGGAGATTTTTACCGTTTCGCGGAGATTTGCGTAACGCGATTACGCAAATTCCGCCCACCCCTAGTTTTTGGAGCTATTTTTTATTCAAAGTTTAAAAATCTATATTTTAAGTTCTACTGATTGGATTTATCTTTGTTTTGGTGTCATTTGATTTATTAAAATATTCTCTATTGTTGTAGGTTGGTTTCAGATTTTGTATTGTGTTTCCACTCTATTACTGTTTGGATGCTGCATAAATACTTTACACATTGCCTCTTAGTTAAGCCTGACTGCTTTTTAGTGACTTGTGGTTCACCCTGACAAGAATTGTTTTTATTCTTTGAAATAGGTTCTCAACCCCCTTTCAACAAATAATCCAATTTTTTACAAAGACCAGATGGATGTTAGCTGCTGACCACTTAGCATTTATTAGCTATCTGGAAAATAGACAGAATCAGTTGGCAGAACAAAGGATAGCTTTTGTACAAACTGTATTTGGCTTGTAGATGCAAGAAAGGATTTCTCTCCTATTCTTTATAAGACCCTTTGATACAACAAAACCCCTGTCACAGTAGGGTAGAGGAGCACTAAGACACCACCGGGTAAGTAGTCGGACCCTGTCAGGTTGGGGAACAGCTAATCTAAATAGGGATGTGGCTAAGGAATTGAAGGCAGGACTGCCTATTTCTGTCATTTTGAAACAGGGGCGCCTGGGTTATTTTAAAGTAAAGCAGAGAGGATATGCTGGAAAGGTACATTGGAGGACTATAAAGAAAATAGTTATGATTGGGCCACATAATTTATTCAGACAATAGAAAATAAACATTGAGTCTAAAACACTATTTTCTTAGAACATTCAAGGACCCTGGAAGACTTTCACTAAATAGAAGGTTCTTGCTGGAAGAAGAAGTCTCCTGATTCATGCTGAAAGAAGATGAATCACTTGAAGAATCAAGGACTACTGACTCCTGCTAACACCCAGAAACGTGAAGTGCTCTTCAAGGGTCAAGTAGTTGGTCTCCTGTTTACCAACTCATGTGCACAAAAAGTAGAAAATTTCTGACCCCATAAATTCCAGTTCACCATTGACGACCAGGCTTATCAGGAGACCGGGCTAGAGAGACGTGACACCTGGGGGATTTAGGACTGACCAGATGTTATAGAAAACTCTTACTAACATAAGAGCTGAATGCAAAAACTGCATATCCTCTTGTGTAAACCTGCCTTTTAGCACCACATAATGGAATTGAATAAAAAATGTTTCACTCGATTATTTATCAGTGTGGCATATATTGGCTTTGAAAAAATATATGAATGATCTGCTTTCTCATGGATGGTACCAATTCATTCCATTATGTCAGAGTTAATTCTATCTCCAAGAATGTAGTCGTTTGAGAGTTTTCAAATCAGAAAAAAGCAGTATGAAAATGTGAAAATAAGAACTATAATGTCACACTGACACACTCCAGTTCATTTGAAAACTTACCGAGCGTAAATCTCTTTTACGGAAGTTTATAATAATAATGTCATATTTGCAGGCTATACAATCCAATATAACAAAATATTGCTGTTGATAACGTTGTGCACTGAATGAAACCTGAATTTTAGTTCCTGCACTGCAACAATTGATTGTGTGTATATATATATTCACAGAAAAAACCATAGGTTTCAGGCACGTTATAGTTAGGAATTAGCATTTAAAAAACCTCAGAAATTCACTGAAAAAACCATCAGGGGTGTTATAGTTAGCTGGACTTTTCACTTGTACAAAACCATTGAAATTCCCCCGTTATAGTTAGTTCAGCTAACTATAACTCGGGCACCCGCAATGCACTGCTGATGACGTCACATATTACATCACTCATGACATGGTCAGTGACATCACTCATGACATCACTGATGACATCTCAAATGACATCACTGATGACATCACTGATGACATCATCCTTGTGATAGAGTGGCAGACCTCCTCTCACCCTAATATAACCTTTGATACACACATTCAAAAATAGAGACTAAAATTTTAAAAACAATGGACATACCAATACCAGTTACAACAACCTCTTCAGTAATTCTAAGATCCACATACACATCCACTCATTCACCAACAGTCCTATACAGTCACTCATACATGTACTCACTCATCATATGTACTCATACACCTATACATCCTGTTACACAATGCCACTCATCCATAGAGTTACTCACACACATAGTCACTCATGCTAATAAAGAATCAAACATACATTTACTTGCATATACAGTTATACACACACCACCATACTTACTTCTACGGAAACTTACACATACTTAGTCTTTTAAACAATCACTTATAGAAACACATACTTATTCATACAGGAACTCTTTCAATCTCTCACTCTCACATATACTCACATATATACACCAATAGTCACATATACTAGTTTAAAACATATGTAGTTACTCATAAAGACACTATTGAGACAGTCATTCACTCACTAACACACCCATACACACACTCATCCACCCATACAGTCCTGCACACATGCTGTGTTCAACACATACAAACAGTGAGTCACTCATTCATGCACCTATGCACTACGTAATACCCCCCACCGAACCATGCAGACACTCAGACTGATACTCAAAAAACCAACTAATAACCTATATAGACACCCATGTAGCTACTCACCAACCCATGCAGCCACTTATACACAAAGTGAGAGACTGATACAGATATTTACATATTTAAACATTACTCACTAAGCCATGTATTCACTATGATACACTTAATCAGTCAGTTACACAATCAATTTTTCAAAAACAAATCATCCATTTAGACACTTATATACCCATTTATTCTTCCATCGACCTTGAGATATACATATATAAAACATATTTAATTTTCAGAAAAACACACATTCACTGGATGATGTCATCAGTGATGTCATCAGTGATGTCATTTGAGATGTCATCAGTGATGTCATGAGTGATGTCACTGACCATGTCATGAGTGATGTAATATGTGACGTCATCAGCAGTGCATTGCGGGCGCCCGAGTTATAGTTAGCTGAACTAACTATAACGGGGGAATTTCAATGGTTTTGTACAAGTGAAAAGTCCAGCTAACTATAACACCCCTGAAACCTATGGTTTTTTCAGTGAATTTCTGAGGTTTTTTAAATGCTAATTCCTAACTATAACGTGCCTGAAACCTATGGTTTTTTCTGTGAATTTCAAAGGTTTTTTAAATGCTAATTTCTAACTATGCCTACAGAGATAGGACATGTGAAGAAAGAAGAAAAAATGCACAGAAAGAAACAAAAGAAGTGCAGAAAGAAGCAACAGAAGTCCTCAAATACGAAGATAAGTGCAGGAAGAAGGATAACGTGCAGAAAGAACAAAAAGAAGAGCAGAAAGAAGCCTTGTTGCAAAATCATCCTGTACCCTCAACTTTTTCAGACGGATACTGGTGGTAACTGAGCCTGACTAACCAGTCCTAGAGCCAGTGCTATGTTAAAAGACACTTAGAATACAGTGAAAACACCTACATACACTAGGGAACATTATGCGTTGGGGTCCCCCTGTGATTAGCATGACCTCCTCTGTAAGCCCCTAGTATATAAGAGGGCATGGGGATTAAAACTACCTCTTAAAACAGGCCACAGGGCGTTTTTGCACACGTTAACTCAGGCCCCGTCCCCTCCCTTCACCACTGTGTAAACACGCCCTGTGTCCATTTTTAGTTGGGAGATTAAGTTCATTTGAATCCTGAGGGTCCCTGGGGTCCAACTAGCCCACTAGGTACCTCCAGTAAGTGCCACAGAGCTGCGTTGCAGAGAGGTGTAAAAAGTGGCACGGCCTGGACCACCTCTCTGCAATGCAGCTCAGTGGCGCTTACTGGAAGCACTTGGTGGGCTAGTTAGCCCCCAGGGGCCCTCAGTATTGAAGGGAAATTATATCCCCAATTTAAAACGTGCCATAGTGCGTGTTTGCACACGTCACCTCAGGCCCCGTCCCCTCTCTTCACCACTGTGTAAACGCGCCCTGTGGCTGTTCTAAGTTGAGAGATTAAGTCCCCTTGAATCCTAAGGGTCCCTAGGGTCAAACTAGACCACTAGGTACCTCCAGTAAGCGCCACAGAGCTGCGTTGCAGAGAGGTGTAAAAAGGGGCTTGGCCTCAGAACACCTGGCTGCAGCGCAGCTCCCTGGCGCATACTGGAGATACCTGTTGGGGGCGCGTTTGCAGAGTGCTGCACGGAGGGGGCATGGCCTCCGGCACGATGCCAGTCTTTTATTTATTTTAGTTTTTTAAGAAGGGGGGCTGTTTGGTTCCCCTTCTTATTCTAATTTATTGGCCCTGATGACCCCATCCCCCAGGGCCAGTCTCCTAATTATATTTTTTTGACCCCAATCCCCAGGGCCGGCCACTGTTTTTTATTATTTTTAAAAAATATATATTTATAGACACACCTAGGACATGCTGGACAAACCGTACGTACCTATCACCATGACGATTTGCGTGATATTCATTAAAAGGCGACTATGCATGCAATGAATCCACGTGGAATGTATTTACACCACTAGTGAAGCTCTGACATGTCTGATGCCCTACCGTGCCTAATCCCGGTAGACACCCTTGTCGTTTATTTATACAAACTTGGGTAGCTATTGACGGGCACATTTAATACACATGCACACCAAGCCATTCAAAGGGGATTCGACAAAAATTCGACCAAAACTATGCAAGAAACCCCCCTCACGGTTAATAAAACACACATCCACTGCCGGATGTGTAATACTTTTTATTTTACTCTCTGGAAAGGGGACGAACATCACTTGAGAGTCACAGCGCGCTCCTGACAGAGCCCAATGCTGTGTTACACCCACCATTGCCTGCCGTGTGCCACACACCTCTGTGTTGTATTCCACTAGCTAGTGCATATGCTATGACACTCTCTAGCCCATGTGCACTGTAACACCACCCCGTGAATATGTCATGCCACACTTGTCTTCGCACGGGTTATATTGCCCCATCTAACGTGCCTTTCTCGATGCCTATGTTATAACGCACAGTGCTATGCCATACATATTACAATCTGGGATCCATATCTTTGTCACAGTGCATATGCAACCTTACACTCCCCAGCACATATTTTATATTACAGCTTTAGAGACTAGTTAGGTTACACAACACTGCCCTGTGCATATTACACTCCAAGGCGCATATCGCATAGCACGCGCTAGTGCCTGTGCTATCTCGCGCTCTCCAATGAATCTGTCATTGCGCACAATGTATTGCATATTATATTTCACGCCCGGTTCATCTTATATCACACTTTTTGGTGCATAGTTTATACCATACACTATATCTAGTTTTCATTTTCAATCGTGCTCTCAGGACTATGTTCTATATAACACTGTGTTCACCTACCCTTTTCACGGGCATTACATTTTGCGATAGGGGGTGGAGGGTCAGGGGGTGTTTCTGCCAAGTGAGCCCGGAGTCACAGTCACAAACGTCCTCTTCTTCCTGAATAAAAGTGAGATTATGCTGCATACTTGTTCATATTTTAAGTAGTTCGCACAGACACAATGTTTTAAAAACAATAAAGTTCCTAATACCCGCCTTCTCTGAACAGTTAGCTTGCTGCCCCATCCCCTTCCTCCCTATCCTCTGTTGTGTGAATCCATGGACTAGCCTCCTCCCTCCTGCCATGCATGGTCTGATGTGCTGCCACTGCCCTCAGTATGATGTACCAGTCCACTCCTCCTGCCCTCCATTGCCCAATTCTATGGCCCATCATTGACCTCCTGCTTAAACTCCGTGCTTAGCTTGCTGCCCCTATTCTCCTTCCCCCTGCCCTCCGATGTCTTTGTGCATGCCCCTGCTCCATCCTTTTTGCCCACCATGTCCCATGGACCTGCCACTCCTATCTACTCTGAGTGTTCTGTTGAGCTGCCACTCCCCTCCCACCTGCCTAGCATTGTCAGATGACTGTAACCTGTCCCTGTCACCGCCACCCTGCCTGTCCACATGCCATGCCCCTATCCTCTTCCTCCTGTCCTACATGGTCCATTGTACTGCCACACCCTTCTGCCCTCCCTGGTCTGTTGTGCTGCAGCTGCTCCTCCTGCCTGCCCTGTGTGGTCTGTTGTGAGGTCCCTTCCCCTGAACTTTCTTGTCTGTGCACAGGTCCTGACCCTCCCTTCTATCCTCCATCGTCCTTTGTGCATGCCCCTCCACCCTCCTTCTTGCCCATCATAGCCATTGTGCTGCCACTAACCCTCCCACTTGCCATGCATGGTCTTCTGTGCTGCCATGGCCCCTCCCACCTTCCCTGTGTGGTCAGTTAGCTGCCCCTGACCCCCTCCCACCTTCCCTCTATGGTCTGTGTGTATGCCATCACAGTCTCACTGTTGCTCTTCATGGTGTGTCTTGCTTCTAGTGCCCATCCTGCCTGACCTCCATGGCTATCTTGCTGCTCCTGCCCTGCCCCCTTGCCCCCAGCCCTACTCCCTCCCTCCTGGCTTGTCTGTTCCATTGTAATGCCCCTGATCCGTCCCTCCTGCCCTTTATGGTCTGTTATGCTGCAGCTTTCTCTCCTGTCTGTCCATTATGGTCAGCTAGCTACCATTGCCTCTTGCCCCTCTGTTCTCTGTTGTCCATGTGCATGGTCCTGTCCCCTCCCTCTTGCTTTCTATGGATTGTTGTGCTGCACTCCCGTGTGGTGTATTGTGCTGCTGCAAACCCTGATGCCTGCCCTGCAGGGTCAGTTTGGTGCACCTCTCCATGTCCCTCCTGTCCTCTGTTATCCAAGTCCATGTCCCTATCCCATTTCCTTCCATGATCCAATGTACCATACTTGCGAACATTTTGAACTTGGTAAGAGGGAGATTTTGAAAAAAAACTGGGGTATTGATTTTCCCCTTTGAGTTACATTGAAAAAGAGGATATTGTAGACAGGAGACAGATCAAATAAAGCCCATTTGAGCTTAAAAACATTGGACGTTTCCTGGCTGAATCGGGTCTGTTGGCATGTATGGTTGTACTACCATTGCCTCTTCCTTCTGCCCACAATGGTCTATTACATTGCCACAGGCTTGAAGGAGGGTAAATTTTGTATCACAGGGGGCCCCTGGCCCGTTCTGTCCACACCTGAAGTATGAGACCCTTGTCCTTGCCCTGCCAGCTGCATTTGTAGGCCGTATTAAATTGACCAGCGGGTCCTGTGTTGCTATATAATTATCCTGAGACATCCTTACCACTCAGCCAGTATAAAACCCCTGTGTAGGCCCTTCTGTTCAATATGTAGGCCTCTTTGTTAAATTGACCATAGCTCTGCAATTTTAGTGTATAGCAGTCTGAAGGCAGGTCTGCGAGGCCTTCTGCTCCAAACCAGTAGCCCCCACCCTACCCGAGTGCTCCGTGCTCTGTATCAAAGTTCAACATCCCCCTGAAGCTGTCGACTTACAGTAGGCTGCATCCTGGACTGGTACTTGCTTCCTGGGCAGGTTTCCCGCTTTTAAGGAAGTGGCAACCGCAGAGCGTCAAGTTAGGAGAACTGAGGAGATTTTATACATGAATATATTGAATTCCCGTACAATACCCATTATTTTCTGCTTGCTCTATGGAACTTACGATAAGCGATTGGCCTGAGAGACTGACCTTTTCACCCAGTCCATTGTCAGCATTAAGTGGGTAAATGACGAAATGTCTGGTAAAATCTGCAGACGAAGCTTTTGGGTAGCATACGTAGGTAGATGTAGCGTGCAAAGGAGCCCACAAAATGATATAAAAAGGGAGCACCCACAGATATCGACGGACTACCTCGCCGTCTGTATGTAGGTTAACAGGCAGTGCAGGTTTTCCCCAAGAGCTGGGAGCTCTTGTCTTCCTTTGCTTAAAATGTCTTGCTCTGCTTTGCTTGAAGTATCTTATTCTATTTTACCTATATGAAATGTCATGTTATGTTTAACCATTGTTCTCTTTACTTTTGCATTTAAAAGATTTTGTATTGTAATTGCAGGAATGCTTGCTCTAAGAGTAAACGTGAGTGTTCCTAGGTAACATTTTCCTTGGTGTAACTTGTTTCTCATGATGCATTTATAGATGTGTTTTCTCTCTCTCTCTGTCAGTACATTAATTGAGATACAGAGAATATCATGACAGCTGTATGATTATCTGGATTCTGTATTTTGTACTTTATGTCTCTATTCTGCGGTTTCTTTGAAGTTGCATCTTCTCATTAAACTGCCATTGTATTCTGCCTCCAATTCCATGTCTCATATGTCTGTTTTCTTCATTTTTGGAGCAAGCGTTCCTAGGCACCCCGGCTCAAATTAAGGTGCCCCTTTTGTCCCTGACTCACTCTCCTGCTCAGTTCTGTGGTGGCTCCCGGGGATCTGGGGACCGCCCCTAGCTTCCTTGACCCGTAATAGATCTTGCCTCCAACAGCCTCTCTTGCAAGTCCTGTATTGTTGGTTTGTTGCCCCTGCCCCCCTTTCCACTGCCCTCCATGGTCTGTTGTGCTTCCACGGCCCTTCCTGCCTGCTCAGTGTGGTTAAATTGTTGCCTTTGCACCCTCCTACCTGCCTTCAATTTTCAGAGTCCGTGCCCCTGGCCTCTGCCTCTCAACAGTATCCTAATGAACAACTAGATTGCTAACATTCTATATTTATTACAAAAGTGTGGAACGCCTGACATCATCTTGATGTAATCAAAACTGTAATACCTAGAGCATTTCCTTTAGAAATTACATATATGAGAGGGTCTTATTGGCATCAAAATTATGGTTAGTGCTCTAAAAGGCTAAAATAAGGACATATTTTCTGAGTTTTCAAATAGCGACAAAGCACTTTTAAATTATTTGTTATCTTTATGTTTTTTTATCCAGTTGACCACTTGATTAAATGTTGCACTTAGGGGAGATGATGTGGTGTTACTTCCAGAACTGCAGACTTTGCAACTGGGGAACCAGGTTGAAGTTTCTGCTTCAGCTCGACATTCTGTGATTCTGGTCAAATCACTTAGTCTCCCCATGTCTACAACCAAAATGAATGTGTTCTTGTGTGATGTAACCAATGCTCATGTAAAGCACTCCAATACCTGACAAGTCTGCACTATATAACACTGCAAAAACACAAAATAATAAGTGTTTTGCACACTTCTGTCATTGGGCTATATTTGGGCTACATCTGGGTGATTTTGGGCTACATTTGGGCTCTTTTGTCTCCGGTGGCCATCTTGGGAGATTTATTTGTTATGAAGTTTCCTAATTTCCTCATGTACTGCAGTCTCCTCAGTAGGAAATGCTTTCAGTTTTTTACTTTGATTCCATCATGAAGGTATTCAGATATGTCACACATTTGCCATAAATTCTGAATGTTAGCACTCTAGTTGCTCATTAGATCATTGTAGTAAAACTACTGCACCATGGAAGTCTGCTCCTGGTATTAAAAGTGCATGTTTCAGTCTGCATGTCAGAATTTTTTTAATGAAATAGAAGAGGATTTGAGAAGTCACTCAAAATGTGTCCTCATTTTCTTTCTTCAGCATTAATCATAATTTCTATGGCAAAATGAACCTCCTCATTGTGTTCCTTTTTAAATTAAATGTTTTAAGTGTTACCAGTTTATTCCAATCAAGATGGCTTCAGGTGTGCCATACTTTTGTCATAATGAAGACAGTAAGCGCTCTAGTTGTTTTTAAGAACATTCTGGGACATTCTGTCATTGGGCTATACTTGGGCTACATCTGGGTGATATTTGGGCTACATTTGGGCTCTTTTGTCTCTGGTGGCCATCTTGGGAGACTTATTTGTTATGAAGTTTCCTAATTTCCTCATTTACTGCAGTCTCCTCAGTAGGAAATACTTTCAGTTTTTTACTTTGATTCCATCAAGAAGGCATTCAGATGTGTCACACATTTGCCATAAATTCAGAATGTTAGCACTCTTTTTGCTCATTAGATCACTGTAGTAAAGCTACTGCTCACCAGGGAAAACTGCTGCTGGTATTGAAAGTGCATGTTTCAGTCTGCATGTCAGAATTTTTTAATGAAATAGAAGAGGATTTGAGAAGTCACTCAAAATGTGCCCTAATTTTTCTTTCTGCAGCACTAATCATACTTTTTATTGAAAAATGAACCCCCTCATTTTGTTCCTTTTTAAATTAAATGTTTTAAGAGTTACCACTTTAATCCAAGCAAGATGGCTTCAGGTGTGCCATACGTTTATCATAAGTAGGACTGTTAGCGCTCTAGTAGTTCTTTGGAACACTCTGGGAAGCTGCAGTAGAACACAAAGGAATCAACTGACAGTCTCTGCCCTTGTTGGATGTACATGTTTTACTGAGAATGTCAGACTTCATTCTCACATGACTGAGAAAGATAATGTGAATTTACAGAAAATAAGCTCTCAGTTTAGCCTATAGATCACCTTCCAAACCTCTGTGGTAAAAGCATGAGAAAATATTTTTCTCTCAATCATGATATCCCAGCAGAAGGCTTTTTCACATGGTGAAATCACCTTAGAACATACCACAATTCCTAAAATGAGTATGGTACCATCAACAAATGATTTATAATGTAACTAAAGTCTTAAAACCTTCTATTAACTGCAATGCTTTTTAATGAGGTGCTATCATGTATATTGGTCCCAAGATGGCTGCCAACACTTCTTGGATGAAGTGCTGACAGCCAATCAGATCTCAGGATGAGATGTGTGGTTAGGCTCCGCCCACATATATATATGCTTTTAAATGCTATTTTCTCAGGATCTACTGAACAGATTTACACCAAACCTACAAAAGGCACTTCCTTGACCTGAGGACTACCTCTCTGCCAAATTTCAAGTAATTCTGTTCAGCCGTTCGGGCTGTAGCTGTGTCTAAAGGTCCTATGGAAAAATGCATGGGAAAAACGCGTTTTGGGACCCCCCTTTTATCTCAGCCCCCGCTTGACGAATCCCCCCGAGACTTTCAGGGTAGGAGCGGAGCGTAGCGCCCCACCTATTTTGAAAAATTCGCGAGGATTCGTCAACCGGCGCCAAAGTTATTCAAAATAGAATGTTGCGGATTTCCTATGGAAATGTGGTCCTAACTATAACTACCTACTGGCGACCGCCAGTAGGTAATATATATATATATATATATATATATATATATATATATATTCACTGAAAAAACCATAGGTTTTACAGATGTTATAATTAGGAATTAGCATTTAAAAAACCTTAGAAATTCACTGAAAAACCATAGGTTTCAGGGATGTTATAGTTAGTTGGACATTTGACTCATATAAAACCGGAGAAATTCGCATGTTATAGTTAGTTGAGCTAACTATAACTTGCCCATACGCAATGCACTGCTGATGATGTCACATATTACATCACTTTTGACATGGTCAGTGACATCACTGATGACATCACTGATGATATCTCAAATGACATCACTGATGACATCACTCATGACATCATCCAGTGAATGTGTGTTTCTATAAAATGTAAATATGTTTTATATATATATATGCCAAGGTGTGTTGAAGAATGAATGCATTTACAAGTGCCTAAAGGAATTATTTTGTATGTGTGTGACTGACTGTATAAGTGAGTGATTGAACGTGTCTTACTGAATGCATGGGTTATTGACTAAACTGTGTAAAAGTCTGTATTAGCCTCTCCATTGGTATGTAAGCAACTGCATGGGTTGCTGAATAGCTACATGAGTGTCTATCAAGGTTACTGATTTGTTGCCTGAGTATCTGTATGGGTCCCTGAGTGTCTGTGTGGGTGGGTGGATATATGAGTCTGTGCATAGATGTCTGAGTGGGTGATTCACTGGTTGGATGGATTAAAAAGTGCATCTGGAAAGGGCTGTATGGGTGAGTTAGTGTGTCTATGGGTGTGTTGGTGAGTGAATAAATGTCTCAGTGGCATATCTGTGGCTAACTACATATGTTTTAAGCCACTATATGTGAGTGTTGGAGTATATAAATGAGACTAAGTTATTTCAAGAGTGGGTGTATAAATAAGTGTCTGCTTCTATCAGTGATTGTATAAGACAGTAAATATGTGTTAGTATCCGCATACATAAGTGATGTGGTATGTCTAAAAATAACAAAGTTGGTGTGTATAACTGTATACATGATTTAATGGGTATATGAATCTATGATTCATCCTTTGCATTACTGACTAGGCGTGTGAGTAACTCTATGGATGAGTGGCAGTGTGTGGCTGCATGTATAGATGTATGAGTGCATATTATAGTCTTCTATTGATGAGTAACTACATGTATAATTAACTGGATGTGTGTGTAGACCTAGGAAATAGTGAGTGCTATGTAGTATATGGCATTCTTCTGTGTATGGTTTCAAAAATAGTAGTCAGCATTTTACAATGGGTGTATCAAAGTTTATATTAGAGCATCAGTATGTGCATCAGATTGTCACGTGGATGATGTCATGAGTGATGTCATGAGTGATGTCATTTGAGATGTCATCAGTGATGTCATGAGTCATGTCACTGACCATGTCATGAGTGATGTAATATGTGACATCATCAGCAGTGCATTGCGGGCGCGCGAGTTATAGTTAGCTCAAGTAAATATAACAGGCGAATTTCTCTGGTTTTATATGAGTCAAATGTCCAACTAACTATAACATCCCTTAAACCTATGGTTTTTTCAGTGAATTTCCAAGGTATTTTAAATGCTAATTTCTAAGTATAACGTCTCTGAAACCTTTAGTTTTTTCAATTAATTTCAAAGGTTTTTTAAATATCGAACTACTATTGTGTATTTGTCATTAATACTATTTTTTCTAACTTTTCAACTACATAAAATAAACTGCAAAAGTACTATGTAACGTAATACATTTCACAAATTACAATGAGTTTTTAAATAATACAAAACAATTTAACATTCAGATAACAATTTTTGTCCCTTTTTTTGCTGTCATCAGCAACTACTTAACTTCACTGTTCACAGTGAAGCCAGTGTAGTTTCATCATACACAGCAGGGGAAAAAAAAACAATCAACTAGATTGTTAAAAAAAAACAAAACAAAATAATTCTCTCAAATATAATACAAAATCAACACAAATAACCCATCCAATAGTACTTCAAATGTTCAAACCTTACCTTTACTTCGTAGATTGTCTGCAAATGTACCCAATACACCAGATAATGGATCAAAAATTTTGCTTTGAAAGCATCCAGTATGAATTCCTTAAAGATCTTTCCTAGTTTCTCTGCACATTTTCGCAATACACCAGATAATATATCAAAAATTTCACCTTGAAAGCATCCAGTATGAATTCCTTAAAGATCTATACACCTTCCCATTAAAGCCGACTAGTGTATCTAAAATCTTTGTTTCAGAAAAATTAAGTATGAGTTGGGTAATTCTTAAGGCAATCTCGGTTTCATTTCCAAGTGTGTATCATTACAGTGACTCCAACCATTATTACACTTTAAATAAACTGTATAATGTCCACTTGTAATAGTACTTCCAGCATGGAAAACTATAGCAATTGTTGCAAAAGTTCTTCCAGAAATAGATACTTGATTAGCAACAAAAAATTTAATTTTGGGCCAAGATGGCCACTGCTGGATCGTAGTGCTCAGTCGTAATCTCTCCTTCTCCCTCCCTGGACCTAGGATGGAGTTTTGAGTAGTATGCTGTGGACCCCTGGAGGCTCGGAACTTTTGGCAGTAACGAGACAAAGGGATTCTGGGACTGCAAGGTGGTCAGCATACCCAACAGCCTCACTATTTTCAATCATCAAGATCGGCTTCATAAGGATTGCCGCATTTATTTCCAGAACGAGAGCAACAATGCCCCTGTGCGTCCCCAAGCAGGCGAAGGAACAAAGGGAACCGGAGAAACACAACAAGAGAGTGCCAAGTAAAGACATCCCACCTCCGGGCGCAGCTCAGCGCTCTTCAGGCACACAACCTCAAAGAAGAATGGGGAACAGCGCGGAAATGTCAGCGAGGCCGCGACTGCCCGAAACACCTCGCTACAGAAACTACCAAAAGACAGTGGCAAACCCAAGGACGCCTCAATTTCGACAGCCTACCGTGGTTGAAGCCTTCACCGCCAAGGTGCTGGAGCTGTCAGACGCCGACGTGGGGAATGGGAAAAGTGAAAGCAGCCCCGTCCACGAGGACGCCAAAAGCACGGTTGCCAAGCAACGCCCGGGCTCAGCAGCGCAAGCTCCGTCTGGTGAGCAGAGGAGCAGGAAAGCAGGCACTGGAAAGGACAGAGGAACCCAGAAGGCGATCCCTGATAACAACAGGTCCCTGGCCATATCTCTGGTGGGCAATAAGGATGAATTGAGTGCGCAGACCATGGTAGGAGCCACATGCGACACACCATACCAAACTGTGAGTACGTGGGGAAGCGACCCCCTCCTGGCAAGTCAGGCAAGTCAGATTGATGCAAAAGCTCTGCAACAGCAAGGTTTACTGGAGAGAGGGGGGGTCACTCACCTGAGGGGGACTGTTTTTTTTCTCTGAATGAGGACTCGGGGTCTATGGTATCTAGTGAAGCAAGCTCAGTAGAGGACTCAGACTCAGGGACCAGTGCTTCTGATAGAAAGACTACGCAGAGGCAGCAAAGGTCTAAAATAAGAGACAACCCGCCTGGGAGCCCCTCGGATACCGCTAAGAAATTAGTCTGGGACTACTCTGCTACCTCACAAATGTACAATGACGGTACTACTTCACTCAGCATAGAAGGGGAGCCGGTATCCAACACCCCCCCCCAGCCTCAGCCCGCCTCACTGGAGCTACTGTTTTAGCACTCTAAAGCAGATGCCGGGGGAAGCGAGGATCGAGAGCCGCAGGGCTAGGCAGGCAACAAAAAAAATACAGAGTTCATTGAGGAAAATGAACAAATTGTACGAAGAAGTGGCGGATAGAGTGGCACATGTCGAGGAAAGAACGGGAAGGTTGGAGGACGACATTAGCAGCAGGGAGACTTTTAAACATACACAAGAAAAGATGGCGGAGGACGTTCAATGGAAGCTGGAGGATTTTGACAATCAGCAGCAGCGGAACAATATAAGACTACTGGGTGTGGCCGAGGGGGTGGAAGGGCAAGATGTTAGGTTATTTGTTGTTAACTTACTGAAGGGCGCTTTCCCGGAATCACCATCCTGGTAGTGGGAGAATGAAAGGGCATGGGGGGTCACAGGAGGGTAGGCCCAGGGCAAACTTGGTTTACGTAGGTAACTACCTGCTCAGACAAGACATTATGGACAAGGCAAAGCCAGAGTCTAAGCGCTCACTTAAGGACATCACTTTTTTCGCCAGACCCGACTTTTGCCACACTACTGTTGAGAGAAGATGGAGGTTAAGGCATATAATAGCTCCTTTCCAGGTTCTAGGGACGGAGGCTTACCTATTATATCCCGCCAGGCTTAAGGTGATCACAAAGGGGCAGGCAAAAATGTTCTTTTCAGAAGTTAAGGCACAACAGTACATGGAGGAATTAAAGGGACAGAAAGGTGGTTGAACCGCTTAAAGTTAAGGCATGGGGCAAGGGACTCTGGGCTACACAGGGGCTTTCTAGGTCGGGCTATAAGTTGGTTATGCTGGTTTTTCCAGGGGGTTAGGGGTTATCCACAATAAGGCTTGATTGGTATTTGGGAGGGAGAAGGATGCTATGGCTGCAATCCAAAAAGCGGTCACTCATAGGTCATGTTTGACCTATTTGCCTGTAAGGGGGCAAGGGGGGCCTTGGGGAAGGGGTGCTGGGAGGGGGGTTCGGGTGGGGGCTTGGGGGAGGGAGGGAGCATAAGGGGGGAACACACACCACATACAGCACAGAACAGCGCACGCTTCTAGTTCTTACAAGCTACGGCTGGGAAAAGCAGGACAGCAATATGATGTATTTTAATGAGTATCCGGATTGCATCAATAAATATCTGCGGTCTCAATGATGGTACTAAAAGGCAGCGGGTGGCAGCACTCCTTAGGTCAATGCACTTAGACCTTGTTTGCCTACAGGAGACACACATAGAAGGGACGAAAGGCTATCTCCTGGAGCAGCTGGGTCTCTCGGTGCTGGCGAATACTAAGCAAGGATCAAATACTCGGGGAGTGGCTGTTCTTGCTAAAAGAGGGGAAACAATAGTCAAGAGAAAGAAGGAGGATCATCTTCCTGCTTCCTGGCTAGCTTCTTCCTATCAAATGGGCATGCGCGGGCGCCCATGCATGCGCATTTCTCCCGAGAAATGCGCATGCATGGGCGCCCGCGCATGCGCATTCGTGAGGAAGAAGCTAGCCAGGAAGCAGGAAGATGGAGCCCCGGGACGCGGCAGCTCAGGTAAGTAATTTTCTTTGTATGCAAGGTTTTAAGTAATTGTAAAATGAGGGCGGGAGGGAGGCGGTCTGCGCGTAGTGGGGCTACGCGAAGTGTGCGGGTGGGCGTAGATTTGCCCCCACTACGTAATGCTTCACGTAGCCTCACTACGCCCACTACGCCCAGGGCTACTTTGGGCACGGTTTAATCCGCTAGGCACTGGCAGCACATTTTATTCAGCACCACACAGGATCTCCGTGAGATTTTTTAGTATCTAACTCCCTTACTGCAAGAACCCGGATGGAAAAACAGCCACGGATAATCTCCGATCATAATCCTCTAATAATCACTCTTAAATTAGGGAGGGTCGCTAACAGGGAAAATAACTGGACCTTTGAGAGGGCATTATTAAAGGATGAGGAATATGTTAATCATATGAAGGAGTGGATTAGAACATACTGGGAGATTAACAGAGGAAGTACCTCCTCCGCTATCGTTTGGGATGCTTTTAAAGCAGGGATACGAGGGGAGACTCTGAGCTACACACTATATAAGAAAAAACAGAAAAAGGAAAGAGTGGAAAACCTTATGAAAAGTTTGGCAGAGGCAGAGGAGGAGCTGAATGTAGCTATACAGCAGAAGGCGCCCCTGGAGCAAATCCTTCTTAAAATTGCAGTCGGTAAAGCTGAGGCAAGCAAGAGTATCACGAGCAAAGCGGCAGCCAGTTTTTTGGTTAAGAAAGAAATCTGTTATGAATTAAGTGAGAGAGTAGGGCATATTTTGGCAATACGCACGAGGCAGAAAATGTCGGCAGGGGAAATAAAGGAGATTTTAGATGATAGAGGAGATGTAGTTACAGACTCCAGGGCAATACGGGAGGTTTTTAGACTTTTTTATGCGGAACTCTATAATCAAAATCAGATAAGTGATGTAGCGTCCACTCAGGAACACCTAAAGGGGATCAAACACCCGGTCCTCTCTGAAGAAGATGGTTACTGCACTAAAAAACCTCCCCTCGGGTAAGGCGGCAGGTCCGTATCAGATATCGGCTGAATTCTATAAAGTTTTTCAAGGTGTGTTAAGTAGGGATATGCAGGCCACAATGGCACAAGCACAACCACAACAAGGACTCTCCATACCAAGCTCCTGAAGGGGGGGGGGGTGATAGAGTAGTAATCCTGAAAAAGGACAAACCTCCATCAGAACCAGGATCTTATAGGCCCATTACACTTATGAACGCTGATGCGAAGACCTTTTAAAAAATACTCGCTATGAGGTTAGGCAGGGTGATCGAGGGCATGGTTAGCCGTACACAGCATGGTTTCATACCGGAAAAGGGCACCACACAACATATTAGGCAAATGTTTACCCTTTTTGATGCAGCGGAGGTCTCAGGGGATCCTACGGCCTTCTTGTTACTCGACGCAGAGAAGGCATTCGATAGGGTCTCCTGGGACTACCTCTGGATGGCCATGAGGTGGAGCGGTATAGGGGAAGGATATATAAAAGCTATACAGGATCTTTATAGGGATCCCTCAGCCCGACTGAGACTGAGAGGATACACCGCCCCGCTGCAGATCAAGCGAGGGGCTAGACAAGGGTGCCCATCCTCACCTCTTCTATCTTTGTATATGGACCCATTACTACGCAGACTGGAACATAACAACAGGATTCTCTATTTAGCGATACATGGGCAGGAGTTTTAAACCTTTGCCTACTCGTATGACGTCGCAATCGTCGCATCAGCACCAGTCACTGCTATCGAAGAGGTAGAGGCATAAGCCTGGGTATTCGGGCAGGTTTCAGGGTATGCGCTCAATAGGGCTAAAACCCAGATAATGAAAAATGATATCACGGTCTGCGAGGATAATAGGGTGGTTAGGTCGGCCATCTACCTAGGGATTAGTATCTCACCAGATTTGAGCAATACAGTAGAGCAGAATATTGAGCCATTGATTAATAGAGTGAAATGGGATCTTAGCAGGATACATAATCTACACTTGTCGTTAGTGGGCCGCACAAATGTGATAAAGATGATCATCTTGCCTAAATTCCTCTAATTGTTCAGGGCGATTCCACTTTTCTTTGAGGCTAAATGGTTTCGGGTACTAGAGCATATTCTGAACAGATTCATATGGGCTCACGACAAAACAAGGTGGGCATATCGATACATTACCCTTCCCAGGGAAAGAGGGGGATGGGGGCCCCCGATTTTAGAATGTATTACTGGGCGGCGGCACTTCAGTACATGCAGGGGCTACTGGGTGGAGCAGAAAGGGACTCTGAGGATAGACATAGCTTCACTAATGTATACACGACAGTGCTGGGGGCAGAAACGGGGAATTGTTTTCTTAATTGCACAGATTCTAGTTATTATGAAAGAACAAGGTTCAAGACATTTCAGGCGGCGTATTAGGTATGGGTAGCATTTTCAAAATAGTTTGGCCTTGGAAGATTAAACAGATATACTTGAATGCTGAAGAATGTATCCCTCCCAGGGGAGATATTTTTGGATCCAGTGATGGTGGAGTGGGGGGAACATGGAATCCAGAAACTAGGCGACCTGGTGGGCCCCAGTGGGGTACTTCAGTTCTCTGAACTACAGGCCGTTTATGGCATTGATAGGAGGAGCTTTTTTAAGTACTTGCAGGTACAGAGTTGTATCTTGAATAAATGTGGAGGACCATCAGGGTTCAGTAATAATAAAATCTTGGATATTATTGAAAGCGGGGGAAATTGTACTGTCCGTAGATTTTATGCAGAACTTGCCACAGCTAAGCCCGATGATCTAGGGAAATTTGGCATAAAATGGGCAGAGAAATTAGGTACTGATCACGACTGCTTTCAGGATTCACTCGACCTGGGACGAACGATACTTTGTTCAGCAGCACTGCAGGCCCAACACTATAAGACAATATATTCCCTATATCATACACCTGCAAGGATAGCTCAGTGGGGGGGGGTACCTCAGGTATTACTTGCCCTCGCTGTGATTCCACTGAGGCAGACATAATTCATATATTCGCTACTTGCCCGCAGCTGTATACACTTCATAGAGCAGTGGACTTGTTTCTTCATAGGTCATTGGGGATAAAAAATAGCCTCTCATCAGTTTTGATCATATTTGGGGTCAATGCAGGCTCTGAGGGGCCCCATGAAGAATTTTTATTTATGGCTATGTCTGTCCTGCGAATGTGCATTGCTAAGGCATGGCTAGATAAAGTGCCTCCTACGCTACAGCAGTGGTTAGCTAGGCTGCTTGCTGTCTATAATTTAGGAGAATGAAATTTATGCAAGGAAAGGGAAAAAGGGCAAACTACGTGGGAGGAGAATTTGGGGACCCATTGAGCAGTGGAAAGAGGGTCTTAAAAATACACCTTAGGAGTGATGTTTTTTTTTTCTCTCTTGTATATAATTCCCTTTTTTTTAAAAAATTTGTATTTATTATTTACTTTCCTTTTCTTCTTCATTTTCTATATGGTGCCCTTCCTATCTGGGTACTTCTCAACAGTGTACTTTGGAATGTATAATTGTGCGGAAGTAATGTATATAATGTATGTATATATGGTAATTTGATTTTGCTGTGCTGTAATACAAAATCTTAATAAAAATATTTTTTAAAAAATGATTAATTTTGGTTTCCACTTTTCTTCCATTTGGTCGACAGCGTTGCAGCATTATAATCAAATATTTTCCATATCTTTGTAGGCATAATGCAGATAGCATTCTTGATTTACAACGAGAACACATCATCTCATGATCAGCTTCTTCTACTAATTTGGAAAATTGTACAGATTTGCAGTCAGGTATTGTTAAATATAAAAATCGTTCTCTGTCAACTATAGTGCTTGAAGTTAACGAACACTCTTCACATTTATGTTCCCATTTGTTAACTATGCCCAAATAAACTCTCAATCTGAATTCCTTCATCTTCTAGTACTCCAAGTATAACCATCAGAAATTCTTGTGAATCTTGCTGTATATTAGCACTGAACGTTAAAGATCCATTACATGTATCCAACAGTTGGCGAATACCATAGACAGAATAAATCTTACTACTATCAGTTCTCAATTCTTGAAATAAATTGTAGAGGGCAGAACATAAAGTTTTTCCTGACTTTCCATAATTTCACCACAAACATCTTCAAGATAAAATATAACATTTAGAATGACATTACCATTGCAGTTGACACCATCAGCATTTTCTAATTGGTATCCAACAACATCATCACTTGTTTGAATTTTCTGCTTCTTTATACCTTTCTTTTCTGTTGATTTTCTTTCTGCTTTTCAACCATAGTTAACTCTTCAACATATTTGCGTTTTGAACACACAACACGTTTCTCATAAATAGGATATTCACCTGAATGGGGAGCATAAAGCCTTCTCAAACGATTATATTCTGTTACAGAATTAACATCAGCACTAACTCTGTTCTCATCAAAATCAATTAAATACAAACCAGACAACATTCTAACTCGAGATAATGCAACATATACCATTCCCTCTTTAAACACAGTTTTTCCAACATTTACCAAAGCATTATCTACACTTAAACCTTGTGATTTGTGAATAGTTATTGCATATGCTAAACAGAAGGGAAACTGTTTTCTAAGAACATACAAGTCTTTTACAAGCAAAAACCGTGCGGCAGAACGTGCAATCTGTCTTACCTCTGCAATCTGATAAAATTTAACTTAAAAAAATTCTATTCTATTTCTATTTTGATATTTCAGAAAATCAACAACTTTCCCCATTGCTCCATTCACCAATCCTTCTTCTACATTCAGATTATGCTTCAAAATTACCTGACAGTTTAAACATACATCTATTTTTTTTTCTAAGCCAGCAGTTTTTGATACCGACTTTTCCAAAGAATCCAATTTAGTCTGTAGTTTTTCTGAAAGAACAATTGTTATTCCTTGATGCTCTATTTTATCAATAGCTTCAATGTGAACTATTTATTGATTTTCCAATTTCATAAGCTCTCTATTAAATGTATAACACTCTTCCACTGTAGGCATTAAGCAAACTATAGACTTTTTTTCTTTCATTTTCTTGCACATTACTTCTGCTGGTGTGTTTTCATTTGTAAACAAGTTCTTTAGTAGATGACTTTGAAAAGCTTGTTTACCCTGTCTTCTTAGAACACCAATTCTTACATCTTTTAGAATATTTGCATAATCTTCATCTCTTGCTTGTCACATATTCTGAGTGAGTTCTTTATATTCAAAATTTAACCACAGATTCACATTTCCAATACTTCCCAGAGATTTCTTTGTGTCTTCGTGTAGAAGCGTTTTAAACACTGGTTCTCCTTTTACAGGGGTTAGTTGTAGCAGATCTCCAAATACAATTAAATGTTTTCCTCCAAAGAGAATGTCGTAATCTGTTTTTAATACCTGTTGCATTCTTAAGTGTACAAAAGCAAGCATTAAGTTTGAGACCATGCTCACCTCATCAATAATTAAAAGTTTCATTTTCTTCAGCACTCTTGACACTTCATAAGAAGCTTCTCCAGACAACTTCGGATATTCTAATGTATTATCATGCTCCACTGGTAACATCAATAATCTATGCAAAGTAACTCCTTTACCATTGTGTGCAGCTAATCCAGTTGGAGCTGTTACCACACAACATAAATGAAAACCAGTAGTTTTTTTAAGATAACTGGTCAAAACTTTAATAAAAAAACTTTTACCTGTCCCAGCTTGACCACTGATGTACATCAGAAGAGGTTTAAAAGATGAACACATTCTTTTTTTTATGCAACAAACCATTTTCTATCCGTTCTCTCACTTGCACATATATTTCTTTCTGTTCAACATTTACTTGTTCTTCTAACTTTTCCAATGTTATATTCTCCTCGTGCGCTTGTTGCATTGCAATTTCGACTTCATGCATAGCAATTGCTGCTTCATTTTCCAGCATTGGTTGTCCAAGAGGATCTTGACTACATGGACCACTAATTTGACTATCTTGAGAACTTTCATGAGATATTTCAGCTGTAATAGTCTTTTCCTGTTCAACTACATCATTCAACATTTTTAAATATGTAGGGAAATTGGACATTGAATGCTATCTTTACAAGCATTAAAAGAATCTTCATAGCAGTCAAACACTCCAAGTAATTCACTTTCGCTACGCCATGGTTTAAACAGCTGCAGAAGTGCTAAATAGTAAAATTCTCGCTTATCTGGAGTTTCACAACTAAGTTTCTTGTGGGTTATAAGATTACCATTTGCATGTTTTACTAAACAACCAAGACATCCAACTACTGCAAACTTTCCTTCTTTTAAATTCTCTTTAACATTTCTTTTGAAGCTGTAATGTTGAAGTACTTCATACAGACATAGCTGTTCCAGATGTTGACTCCTTTTTGGATAGTATGTGTCCAACATATTAGTTTTAAGAATGTCTGTACTATCTGGCTCATTTGCTGCTAATTGTTCAATTTCTTCCAATGATTTCAACACTCTATTTCATTTGCAGGCAAGACCTAAACTTACCCAAATGATTTCTCGTGACTCTGAATATAAACTTGAAGAACACAAGCGGTCTGAGCATAGATACGATCCAATTTCTCGGTGGGAAAGCATTTTCAAACGAAAGCTGTACAATTTTTTGCTAAGACTATTCTCTTGTACAATTTCTTCCCACATTTGTTTCATCTCTGTTTTTTCAGATTTTTTTATTTACGATGTAACATAACGTGCAACAGCAATTGAGTTATCTGCAACACACTGGATGTCCATGTTCGCATTCCACATTTTTAAAATGACTGGATTGTAGTCATTGATATACTTTAACACTTCTGTTCTTTTTAAGTTGTAGGTATTCTTTGGAGATTTCCGAGTTATTGTGTGCCTCACAGAAGAAAAAAAATAATTTACTCTTCCTTTACAAATGACTGGAAGGGGAAAACCAAACCGAGATATGGTGTAAAATTTTCCTTTAGACTTGTATTTTCTTCTGCAGTACTTTCCACAACGGTGACTTTGGAAACGTAAAACTTCCTGTCTCAAGCTTGGAATCTCACATGTCACATACTGTTTGATGAAAGACAGTACTGTTTCATCAGAATCAGTTCCAAATTTAGGTGCATCCTTGACCCATAGTAGCATATGTATATGAGGTGCACCTATTGCTTGGTACTCCTTTCTCCAAAAGAAATCGGTAACTTCTCCAAGAGGTGGATTCTTTTTATTACAGACAAAAGACATCATACCTTGAAACTCATGATTAAAATATCTGCACACATTTACAGGATCCAATGAACACAGTTCACCAGGAGTCTTTATTTCAACATTTTTTATATTAGAATTTGCTTCTCTTAAAAACTCAAGCAAATCTTCCCATGCATACTCTGCACAGCTAAGTGTGACAAACCATGTTGGTGTACCTAAGTTCCGTAACATACACTTGAGTTCTCCATGACGACGATACCAATACTCATTTGTTCCTTGTTGACATGCCATCAAGTTGATTAACTCTCCTTCTAAATTTTCATCTGTTTCTTGAACTTTCTCCACAAATTCTTTTGCTGAAAGAAGTGATTCATGAACTCCAGTTTTAAGTATATGATTCACTGCGTATGAGAGAGAAGACAGATCACTTTCAAACAAAAGGTGAAATATGTATGGAATGCACTGTCAAAATCTAGGATTTTCAGAATATAACCTTGTTGACTGATATTCTGAAGCTGGAATCCATACAGGTCGGTCATCATATCGTCCACCTACTCCAGTAGGAAACAACCGTGGAAAACAATGAGCTTCCATGCTTTTCTCCCATACACTCATTGGAGTTCCCTGTGCTTTTTTAATTTGAAATAACTCAATGCTACTGCCTATCACTTCTTTTGAATGCAAAGGACATATTGTATAATGTTCAAAAATCTCTTCAGTCTTTGACTTGTCCACTTTCTCTATTTGACCACTTGAAATTTCAAAATAATCTTCTAAACGTATTACCTGCTCATCCACATTTACATTTTTGTAATAAATATTGTTCTCTATAAGATATAAGATAGCCTTTTCAACTTTATTAACATCCATAAATTCTTGCCATATTTTCAGACTCCTTGTGGGTACACCATTTACTAAAATAACTACTGCCTCATCTTCCTCTTTCTCTCCAGCAATATATTCAATGTTTTCCTTAAAATCCAAAGTTAAGTACACCACTCTTTCTTTCATCCCTCTTTGCAAGTCTGTTGGTGGCAGTTTACCTGTTTTAGGCTCCATTCGAATTATAGTTTGAAAAGGATGAACAGATTGAATTAGAAACAACTCTTATGTATTCAATTTGGCCAGCTCCTGCGGAATAGCTACTAGCTCCAACTTATTATGCACTGCTCTAGCAGGCATTATGTTCTCTTCTACTTTGTTGTAACAATATTTACATATACGTTAATCACTACCTAACTCAAATCGACCTTCAACAAAGAAGTAAGTTGCAAATTCTTCCCACTTACCATTGTTCTCCTTTTCACTTTTCAAATACAAATCAACATTCCTACTTTGACTTTTATAATGAGTACGTCGACAACAAACACAAACATAGTTTGGTATTTCAGAGCACACTACATTAAACTTTCCAATTTCTTCTTCAAACTGATCAGTGCTAATTACTTTCCCATCTCCTCCAACATCTGTAATTGTCAAACCAAACCAAAATATTGCATTTCAATATCATCACACTTTCTTTGAACATCTGATAAAGAACCATATAAAAGACTTCCATTCAGTTCACTTAAACTTAATGCAGGACTTTTTACATAGTACAGTTTCTTTACAAAGTTCCGCATTTGTGAATGGTGTACTGCTAACATCCTCAAATGATGAAAAACACTTTTACAAACTTTTCTTGAAAGACAAGCCAGAGAATGCCCATACTTCTCAGTATATTTTCTTACATTACATGGATCTAGTCCTTGTAACAACTTAATCTTCTGTTTTATACTTTTCTGAGTATATTCTCGTAGCAAATGTCACATTTTATCAATGGATTCCTGTCGAATACTACAAATGCTACTACACCTCCACTTATACACAGGAGCTTGTGGACGTTTCCCTTGCACTTCTTCAGCTATTAACTCTCCTGCACTTTTACCAACCATTTCCTCCTTTAGAAGAGGAACACCATCCTGAACTTCATAGCAACGACCTCCAGTATCAACTGCAAATGATAAACTATTTTCCTGGAAGTAACTCTCCTCATCAAAAAAAGGCTGAGTACTAGAAGTATCTCTCCAATGTCCACTAAAGATTTTACAAAAGTTGGTTCTGTTCACAAATCTTTTTTTTCTACTTTTGTCTTTCAATACTTTCACTATTTTATCCAATACTTTCAATCTCTTCAAAATCAAAATGAACAACTTCTGTTTCAAATTGAAAGCAGTATCCACTATACTCTCAATACGCTGCTTCTCTTTGAATTGGAACATTCTTCTTTTATATTTGCAGCATGTTTTCAATAAATTCTGAATCACTCTAGATCGAAAAAGTCTCCGACGAATTTCTTGTAATAGTTTTTGTCTCCGAGTACCAGATACTATTTCTTTACCATCTTTCCTCATATTTGAAATTGAACTTTGCTTCACCTTACTTGAAAAATTCTTATTTTTGCTTTGTGTGGTGTTTTTCTCATTAAATGTTCATAATATTTTTTTCAAAATTGTGTTTTGCTTTTACTCGAACTAACAGTTTCTCTACTACTCGCATTTTTTTCTACTTCAAGATCTTTCCTTTTCGTCAAATATATATTTTTCTTCTCTTTTCTTTTTTTCACTTCTTCTAGGCATTTCCAAATTTTAATCCAAATGAAATAATTTTCTGAAAAAAAAAATAGATTCAATTATTTTTCACATTTCTTCACTATGTTAAAATAATACCATACAATTGCAAAACTTCCACTAACAACTTCCAGACCCAGTGCTGCAACATGATGGAGTACGACAGATGAGCACTAGGATGACAAGTAGTGTCATAGAACATACAGCAAGTATTTATTTAATTATTTACATAGTCCTTTACAATTTATATATAACTGCACTACCTCACACTTTTCATCTCTCTGCCACACCCCACCACCCCACACCACTTTCTCTGCAACCCACCGCACACAACTTTATAAATAGTATTTTTAAAAATGTTAAAAATGTTAATCTATGTACTTGATATTATCAACCAAACAGCACACATAAAAATGTCCATTATTACCTAACAATTTTATCAATAACTTTGCAAACATAACACTGCACCCAGGGCTTTAACTGGAGCGGGTGTCTGTGGGGATGTAACCACCAGCACTCTATTTTTGGGAGCCTCGAAACTGGTCTTTATAGGGCTCTATTTTTCGACCTCACAACCGTAATCCGTTTTTTTTCCTTTATTGCACTGCAGTGACACTGTGAGAGCATGCACATTGCTCACTACTCAGAAGTGCAGACATCATGCCATGTGACTCGCATTGTAGGAGAAGGGAAATCCTTTAAAGAGAGCCATTTTCTCTCAGTATTTCCCTTCTCTTTTTGCAACGCACCAGCAACATCATCGTGGGGTGATTAGCAGACAGACCACCATGCGCGCAATGCCCATTGCCCCTGACTCTCTGACACAGCTTCCCGGGCGCACACACAGAGCCACACCCGAGTACTTCACCGGTCTTCAAAACATAATTTTTTTATAAAGGATACTCTGTTCTTTTTCACCCCTTTTTACAACCCCTACATGCCCATTCTGCCTATTGCTGAAAGAATTAGGCTCCCCCGAAATTTCCCTCTGGTTGCATCTCTGCAAATGACCACAACAAGGCAACTCCAGCACGAACGTGCTCTCACCTTACACACAGTCTTGTTTTAGTGCTTCGAAAATACACACTTTGCCTGCCTCACTAAGTTCTCACACCCCCTCTTTAATATGAACATAAAAGCCTTCCAATTACATTTATATTCCTATACTGTACTTCACATGGAAATATAGAACTCAAGGTTCTCACCACCCCAAATTAGCTCTCTGGTATACTTTCTCAAATATAAGAAGTACAGGTATTCAGTAACTGTCAGTCATGGCCACTTTAAAACAATGTAAAATAAACAACTCGACAAAACGTTATGTTTCTAAATTAACGTATTACACTTAAAAGCTCCTTTACATTTCTTTCGCTAGATGTACCTTTGTTTAAAACACCACCAGAGAAGGGTGTTGTAGTATGGTCAACAAAGAGTAACTCAAAGCTTTGTTATTCTTTATTAAAAAATCTGCCTGTCAATGCTTTTCGCAAACCTTTTCAATGCCTTAAGAGGGTAGCTGGATGAGTATAATACGGTGTATTTAAGATCGGGGCG
The DNA here is from genome assembly GCF_964204655.1 of Triturus cristatus. Classification (NCBI taxonomy): domain Eukaryota; kingdom Metazoa; phylum Chordata; class Amphibia; order Caudata; family Salamandridae; genus Triturus; species Triturus cristatus. The sequence goes on from NC_140581.1 coordinate 401,699,624, forward strand.
GACGATGCACGGAAATAAGAACGTATAAGTGAATAAAGGGCGAGTGGATGCATGGCCAGATGCATCAATGGATAGATACATAGATCAATGTATCAATGTATGGATGGAAGGATGAATGAATGCAAAGACCAGTACTTACAATAGACGGGAGGGCTGATAAATGCTTAGGATTGATTCTGGGACAGATATATCTATGCATATATAGGCGTATCGCTGCATGAATGGCACACTGCGTACTATAGGCGAATGCGCTCATAGATGCTTAAGATAAGCGGACAAACAGATTTATGTATATATATAAGTAGAAATATATCCATCAATTAGAAGATGGTTGAATGGCGCAGTGGTTAGCATGCATGGATACTGTGCTTTAATTGGGCCGGGTCTGGGGACCGGCACTTATTTTCAGGCAGCCTTCAAACGACTCTCTACCAGGCTCTATTTTCGGCCCTCTCAAAGATAGTCATTTTTTTTATTTTTTATTACAATGCAGTGACAGCATGCACATCGATGTACGCATGCTTATTTTGCTCACTACTGAGAACTGGAGACATAATGCTAGGTTACCCACGTTGTAAAAGAAAGGGAAATGCTTTAAGCAATGTTTTTTTCCGAACCTACGATAATTGGAGAGGATTTTCTAAAGCACACAATGATACTTATCTTGATTTAGACCATGCCCCAACTTGCATAGCCCACACCCCTTTAAGAGCTTTGCCCCCCTTTTAGAGCACCCCCACTTTTTTTTCCCACTTAGAACCCTAACTACACCATAGTAACAAACAAACAGTGTAACCTTCCATTAAAATCTACAATGGAACCAAGTTTCATAATTTTCCATCAACGCTATCAGTCATCTACCACAGTACAAGAGTGTCTATCAGCACGAAGATGTCTTATCCACAGAAATGTTGTGTAATTTCTGTACCTGTCTGCTGGAACACTCATCACCAAAACGTATTAAAACATGGGAATTTGCCAGAAAAACATATACCATACCATAAAGCGATTCATAAATGGGCACACTGCCACTACACCACCCTCTTCCCCATCTCTCCTTAACTTTACAAAATTAAAGAAAGAGCCACACCAAACCTAGTAAACACACTATACCAATACAAGAACTTAATTTCAACAACCATCTGCCGGAACGCTCATGAGCAAAGCGTATTAAAATATACAAATTTGAGGGTAAAACATATACCATGCCATAGGGCACTTTATATGTGCTCCCAGTGTTACTACATCACCTTCAGTAGCTCGACATCTGCACGTTACTAAATTCTGTGTTTTAATCCGAAACATACCCACCTCCCCCACACCCACCCCCACCCTTCCTTAACCGTACGAAATCAAACAGAAACCCCCACCATTCTTAGTAGCGCCACTATACCCATACACAGGCTTAATTTTAACAGGTGTGTGCCGGAACACTTATCAACAAAAAGTATTCAAACATGCAAATTCACTCGGAAAACATAAACAATACTATAGCATGGTTATTAAATAGGCACACTCAAACTACATTACCTTTACTAACTACACATGCCCACGTTACAAATGTCCGTCTTATAATCAGCAACATACGCACATTCCCCACACCCACCCATACCCATGCTTAACCTTACGAAATCAAACCATAAGCCCCTGCTCTCCCGTTACCACCACGATAGCCATAGATAGACTTAATGTCAACAGGTGTCTGCCGGAACGCTCATCAGCAAAAGCTATTAAAACGTACAATTTTGCAACTCAAACATACACCATACCATAAGACGGTTTTTAAATAGTCATAGTACCACTACACCACCTCAACACCCGCCCTTGCTTAACTTTACGCAATAAAAGAAGGAGTCCAAGCAAACTTAGAAGCGTCACTATAGCCAAACAGAGGCTTAATTTCAACAGATATCTCCCGAAACGCTCATCAGCAAAACGTATTAAAACATGCAAATTTGCCACTAAAACATATCCCATACCATAGCGCGCTTTATAAGTGCTCCTAGTGGTACTAGATCACCTTTAGTAGCTCGACATCTGCATGTTACTATATTCAATCAGCAACCTAACCACCTCCCCCACAACCACCCCCTCCTTGCTTAGCCGTAAGAAAACAAACAGAAACCCCCACCATTCTCAGTAGCGCCACTATACCCATATACAACGTTAATTTTAACAGGTGTCTGCCGGAACACTTATCAGCAAAAAGTATTCAAACATGCAAATTTGCAGGTAAAAAATAAACCATCCCATAGCACGGTTTATAAATGGGCTCAGTCGAACAACACCACCTTTACTAGCTAGACATCTATATGTTACGAAAGTCTTTTAAACACTCTGTAGAGTGTATAGCAGGGCATGGGGAGAGTAAACAAAGTTCTAATTCCAAAACTTTTGTTATACAGTCCCTTACTGTATCTATATTAAAGATATTAAATGGAATGAATAAATTGACGAGTGTCTCAAAAGGGATAGTGACACAGCCGTCACAAATAGTATAACTTATAATCACATGTAGTTCTCTAATGTCAACAAACTCATACAGAAAATATACCGCACATTTTTATCTCTCACACATTTATAAAACATCTCTTCTAAAGAAGCACTCCCCAACTACTTCTATTCCATAAGAACAGACAATAACGAATACGTTCACTACCATATATTTTAGTATATCTACCTTTTTATTATTCACTAGTCAGAAACTACTAAAAATATTCACTATACCCAAATGCAAACCAGAAACCATATTCATATTTATATCAACTTAGGATCACATGATTCAAACTATGCGTACATTTAAAAGGAACGTATCACTTTTCCTATCTCCATCTCCTCTCCATGTAATCTCAAAACACTGTACACGGCCCCACTGTACAACAACCTACCCTGACTTACATTCAAACCTACCTCTCAGTGTCAAAAATAAGACCACAACCTGCCCACTTAACATTTCTGCATTTCGTTTTATCGCTTTTAACTTAATAAAACATACGTCTCCTACCACCACCACCCCACCCCACTATTTCCACAAAAAATATCAGTTGCAAACGTGCAACATTTTCGGTATCTCCCCAAATACATTACAAACTCAAATTAACGCTGTACCTCATTTTCAAAACAAACAAAAGTTCCTCCAAGTAGCTATAACTACATGCTGACACTATTTGCACAGATGTGGCACAGCGGCCAGAGCACATGACTTCAAAGCATATGACACACAGTTTGGGCTCACGCTTTCATCCCTGAGTCCGGCAGCAGCTCAGCTTAGCAGCATGAGACTCTACACACTACCTCACATATTTTCCGTACCCCAGAACTTCCAGACCAGTACGGGTCAGTAGTTCATCCTAGTAGTTATAAACACATGCTGACACTACTTGCACAACTGTACTGCAGCAGCCACGACACATGACTTCACAGCATAAGACACACAATTTAGACTCACGCTCTAATCCCCGAGTCCCGCACCACCTCACCTTAGCAGCATCACACTCTAGGCAATACCTCACCTAATTTTTGTAGCCTAGCACTTTCACACCGGTAGGTATGATTCGTTCACTTTGCACCCCCTCTATAGCACACCCTAAACACCCCACAGAGGTAAACAGTTCTCCTACTCTCCTAATTCCTACTTTTTCACCCTGTTTTCCCCTTACTCGCTTCTAGGGGTGGGTGGAATTTGTGAAATTCACTTTTGCAAATTATCGCAAAAATGTTAAAAATCTCCGCAAACACGTGGAAATATCACGAAGTTTTTTTCCCGCCCGTTCGCGGTATTTTCTGCGTGGTCGCGGCTCGCCAACTTACCCATGTAGTTGCTCGCGGGCGCGGCCATCTTGTTTTCACTTGTCTCGCGGTGCATGATCGTGAGAAGAAAGACGTGTTCGTGCGACGCATGACGTAACTGCGAGACAGCGCAAATGGCTACCAACAATCCAACTTCTCGTGGAGAACGCGACCGGATCGGTAAAACTTAACGGCGAACACGGGGATTCAGGTAAGGCGATCGCGCGCACGCGAGAATGTATTATTTTACAGCGCGAGCAATAAACAAATTATCGCTAAGCTGCGGAATGCGGAAATTTTGACATTTTCGCACTTTCAACGGAACACGAAAATGCCAAATTATCGCAATTTCCGCGAACGGAACGGAATTTTGGTCTAGGCCTACTCGCTTCAATGGAATCACAAAATGGCGGCCAACACTTCCTCCTTCAATGAGACTCTAGACAATACCTCACATATTTTCCGTACCCAGGACTTTCACACCACTACGGGTGAGTAATTCATACTAGTAGGTATGAACTCATGCTGACACTACTTCCACAACTGTACTGCAGCGGCCAGGGCACATGACTTCACAGCATAAGACACACAGTGTGGGCTCACGCTTTAATCCTCGAGTCGCGCACAAGCTCACCTTAGAAACATCACACACTAGCCAATACCTCACCTAATTTTCGTAGCCTAGAACTTTCACACCGGTAGGTATGATTAGTTCACTTCGCACCCCCTCTATAGCACACCCTAAACAAACCACAAAGGTTACAGTGCTCCTACCCTCCTCTTTCCCACATTTCTCTCCCTTTTTCCCCCTTACTCACTTCAACAGAATCACAAAATGGTGGCCAACACTTCCTAGTTGCAAACGCCCGCAGCGCTCGCAGCCAATCAGCAGCAAGCTCGTGCTTGTAACACCATAGCCAATCAGATGGCAGAACTCACAATTAACGATATCTGTAAATTTCGATATTTCTCAAAAAACTACTGAATGGATTCATACCAAATAAACAAAAGCGTGCTTTCTAGACCAAGACCCTTCTCCCTGCCAAATTTGGGGTAATTCCTTTCACCCGTTCGACCCATAGCCTTGTCTAACGTTTCCTATGGAAATTAACATTGAAAAAACACGTTTTGGGACCCCTTTTTTCTCGGCCCACCCTTGACGAATCACCCCAAAACTTTCAACATAAGAGCTGGTCACAACAAAGAAGTAGTTTTGAAAACACAACCTACAGTATATGTGTATATATAACCTTTTGGCCTTAATATCACTGAGGACCTGTACACATGCCTTTAAATATGACTCTTATACCATATGTCCTAAAGACAACACATTTTCATACACCTTTTAGCCCTTTTATGTGGGATTTTAGAAATCGGGAGATTTTATCGTATTTATTAAATTGTTACAATAAGATGGATTGAAATAACACAAAATGCCTTTTATACATATTTATTAGATGCATAATTTATTTTTATATAAGCATATATACATATTTTATCTATTTTAGATTGAATTCTTAGCTTATTTAATATTTAATATTTATATGCTGTCATTTCATCTATATGTATAAGCTCCCGATTCTCTTATAAATATAATTATGATATCGTTACTCCCTTCTATATGCATTCCCCACATGTGGTTAACTTGAAAATATTCATCCTGGAGAGGCTAGTGATACCATGCATGCAAATCTCCGATGATGTGAATTACTAGCCTAGTCACCATTTGATATCTTACATTTTGCGCGTGTTGACAAACATAGAGAAAGGGAATTGCAGGGGCTCCTAGCAATTATTTTAAACCCCCGGCTCAAATTGTTTTGAGTACATATCTCCAATACTATCGCAGTATAAGTTAAAATGTTTGTTATGTCCACACACTCTGTTTCAGGGTATTTAACCTGAATTGATTATGCTCCCAGAATATTTTGGCATCAAAAATGTGTCGAAGAAGAGTAACTAGCTCTCTTGAATTTTAACATTCACTTTTGCACTAATTTTGCACTTTATCTTGTGTGGTTTTATACATGAAAACTTGCAGTATACATGTCACTCTTGAAGGACTTGGACTTACTAAGAACGCGGTTATTTGACACATAATGTGCAGTTTTTTTACACTACGTGCCTAGACTAGTCGTAGATTTATCTTGTTATATTTAGGCGTTCCATGTATGGTTTACAGTAATTCTGTTATGGAAATTTCTTTTAACCGACGATTTTGTAGTTCTTTACCAGTCTTTCTTCTATGTCATTTGCTGTTGTAGGCTTACATGCACCAATGACTACGTCTGCAAGTATATGCTATTTAAACCAATGCAAACTCTCACACTGTGTCATGTGATCAAGGCCCGTGGGAAGGGCTGAAACACGTCATGGCGACCTCTTACACCGAATAAACTCTATTGCACCGAATTGTGGTCCGTATCCGTTTGTTTGCCTGAAGGAGTACGCAGTACGAACAGAGCATCTAAATATATATATATATATATACATATATATTCACTGAAAAAACCATAGGTTTCAGGGGCGTTATAGTTAGCTGGACTTTTCACTCGTACAAAACCATTGAAATTCCCCCGTTATAGTTAGTTCAGCTAACTATAACTCACGCGCCTGCAATGCACTGCTGATGACGTCACATATTATATCACTCATGACATGGTCAGTGACATCACTCATGACATCACTGATGACATCTCAAATGACATCACTGATGTCATATTTATTTTTACAAATCAGTAAAGAGATTATACAATTTATAAACATTGGGACACTCCACTTGGAAAGAACTAAACAATAAGGTGAGAAAGGTACTCTTTGTGGGATAACCACTTTACTAAGTAATTCAGTGAATTATATTTAATATCTTTTGGAGGAATTTTGCAATTTTTTATAGAAAATCATTCATATAAGGAGAGGACAAAAATGAATATAAGAGCACAAGAAATAATTTAGAACTTACAGGAAGTGCTAACTAACTCTATCTCATTCGAGTAAGTATATAAATGTTCAGCCTAATAAGTACTCACAGATAGAATCACTTATAAGTTTAGGATAACATTATTTACAAATTACAGACACAAATTTAGAAACTGAAATAATCAAACCACAGAAGGTCCTTTATCATACACAAGGGGACGGGGCAAAAGAGGATAAAGTGAATGTATGAGGTAATTGAGTGCTTTCTTAAAATAATCAACAACTGAAGTAGTAAGGGTTTTCTAAAGCAACAGGCACACATGGGTTGCTGCTGCGGCGGATGAACTATTGGAATGACATCACAGTCATAGAAGGGAAAGGCTTTTTCTTTTATTTAATTCAATCTCCTGGGTACATGTCTTCAGTCAATAAATTTTGTGTTGGTCTATTAAGTTTGGGCTATGGATAGCTACAAAAAGAAATGTTCCTTTCTGTACATCAAAAATGTTGTTTGAGTTTGTATCACAGGGACTATGAAAAAATTACAATGCTGGATCTATGATGTATACTTAGGGTACTGCTTGCCGGGTGTGCCAGTAATACTATGGTTAAAGGAAAATGTGATATATAATTAGCTTTTCTTTTTGTATTTTAAAATGTTTCATCACACAAAAATGTTTAACAAATGTTCAGCGACCAGTGATATTCCTGATACCCACAATTATTGCTGTAGATATATAACCAATCCACTTGTCATGCTCACACAGTGAAGGATTAGATGCAGACACTGAAGATCGCTGCCCAGATTTCATTTCTTTTTTCAGAAACGCCCATTGCTGCCATAACGCGTTTCGCCTGACACACGTGGCCTTGATCCCATTACGATGGTACATATATATATATATATGTGATCAAGCTCTCAGGAGGAGCGAAACGCGTCATGGAGGACATTGGTCCAAGCTCATTCTTTTGCTGAATGAGCTGCACTGCTCCACCCACTAATTTTGTGTGGGAGTCCGTAATTTCTTCTTCAGGAGTTGGGAGGTCCGTGCCTGAGTTTTCCGCCTTTGACACTTTGGCGGACAGGACGCTTTCAGTATATATATATATATATATATTCACTGAAAAAAACATAGGTTTCACACACGTTATAGTTAGGAATTAGCATTTAAAAAACCTTGCAAATTCACTGAAAAAACCATAGGTTTCACACATGTTATAGTTAGCTGGACATTTCACTCGTAAAAAACCATTGAAATTCCCCCGTTATAGTTAGTTCAGCTAACTATAACTCGCGCGCCCGCAATGCACTGCTGATGACGTCATATATTACATCACTCATGACATGCTCAGTGACATCACTCATGACATCTCCAATGACTATAACTATAACGGGGGTATTTCAATGGTTTTGTACGAGTGAAAAGTCCAGCTAACTAGAACGCCCCTGAAACCTATGTTTTTTTCTGTGAATTTCAAAGGTTTTTTAAATGCTAATTTCTAACTATGTGACGTCATCAGCAGTGGATTGCGGTTGCGCGAGTTATAGTTAGCTGAACTAACTAGAATAACTGGGGAATTTCAATGGTTTTTTACGAGTGAAATGTCCATAAGGAGAGGACAAAAATGAATATAAGAGCACAAGAAATAATTTAGAACTTACAGGAAGTGCTAACTAACTCTATCTCATTCGAGTAAGTATATAAATGTTCAGCCTAATAAGTACTCACAGATAGAATCACTTATAAGTTTAGGATAACATTATTTACAAATTACAGACACAAATTTAGAAACTGAAATAATCAAACCACAGAAGGTCCTTTATCATACACAAGGGGACGGGGCAAAAGAGGATAAAGTGAATGTATGAGGTAATTGAGTGCTTTCTTAAAATAATCAACAACTGAAGTAGTAAGGGTTTTCTAAAGCAACAGGCACACATGGGTTGCTGCTGCGGCTGATGAACTATTGGAATGACATCACAGTCATAGAAGGGAAAGGCTTTTTCTTTTATTTAATTCAATCTCCTGGGTACATGTCTTCTGTCAATAAATTTTGTGTTGGTCTATTAAGTTTGGGCTATGGATAGCTACAAAAAGAAATGTTCCTTTCTGTACATCAAAAATGTTGTTTGAGTTTGTATCACAGGGACTATGAAAAAATTACAATGCTGGATCTATGATGTATACTTAGGGTACTGCTTGCCGGGTGTGCCAGTAATACTATGGTTAAAGGAAAATGTGATATATATTTAGCTTTTCTTTTTGTATTTTAAAATGTTTCATCACACAAAAATGTTTAACAAATGTTCAGCGACCAGTGATATTCCTGATACCCACAATTATTGCTGTAGATATATAACCAATCCACTTGTCATGCTCACACAGTGAAGGATTAGATGCAGACAATGAAGATCGCTGCCCAGATTTCATTTCTTTTTTCAGAAACGTCCATTGCTGCCATAACGCGTTTCGCCTGACACACGTGGCCTTGATCCCATTACGATGGTACATATATATATATATATGTGATCAAGCTCTCAGGAGGAGCGAAACGCGTCATGGAGGACATTGGTCCAAGCTCATTCTTTTGCTGAATGAACTGCACTGCTCCACCCACTAATTTTGTGTGGGAGTTCGTAATTTCTTCTTCAGGAGTTGGGAGGTCCGTGCCTGAGTTTTCCGCCTTTGACACTTTGGCGGACAGGACGCTTTCAGTATATATATATATATATATATATTCACTGAAAAAAACATAGGTTTCACACACGTTATAGTTAGGAATTAGCATTTAAAAAACCTTGCAAATTCACTGAAAAAACCATAGGTTTCACACATGTTATAGTTAGCTGGACATTTCACTCGTAAAAAACCATTGAAATTCCCCCGTTAGAGTTAGTTCAGCTAACTATAACTCGCGCGCCCGCAATGCACTGCTGATGACGTCATATATTACATCACTCATGACATGCTCAGTGACATCACTCATGACATCTCCAATGACTATAACTATAACGGGGGTATTTCAATGGTTTTGTACGAGTGAAAAGTCCAGCTAACTAGAACGCCCCTGAAACCTATGGTTTTTTCTGTGAATTTCAAAGGTTTTTTAAATGCTAATTTCTAACTATGTGACGTCATCAGCAGTGGATTGCGGTTGCGCGAGTTATAGTTATCTGAACTAACTAGAATAACTGGGGAATTTCAATGGTTTTTTACGAGTGAAATGTCCAGCTAACTATAACATGTGTGAAACCTATGGTTTTTTCAGTGAATTTGCAAGGTTTTTAAATGCTAATTCCTAACTATAACGTGTGTGAAACCTATGTTTTTTTCAGTGAATTTGCAAGGTTTTTAAAATGCTAATTCATAAGTGTGAAACCTATATCTTCCATAAACTTATAAACAGTGTTTTTTTAAAAAAGTTTTTCACGGTGCGCGCACGGTGCGTGCACGTCTCCGTGTGTGCATGCGTGCGTGCTCCGTGTGCGCATGCGTACGTGCTCCGTGTGCGCATGTGTGCGTGCTCCTTGCATGCTCCGTGCGCACACCGTGCGCGCACGGCAAATCATGTGATTACGAAACAACACTTTTCATTGGTTCAAAGTAGTTTCAGTTCCAGAATCTTCCAACACCACACCCACTCCCCTCATTAATACTTCTTATTTCCTGGGAGAAGGAGCTGAACAGCTTTTCCTGCACCTGAAAATGGCAGAACAGGAGACTTATTCAGGGAGTGAGGAGGAGACCTTTGTGCCCCCAAGGCAGTGGAAACAAAAGGACTCATTCATTTGGCAATTTTTTACTTTTTCAGAGGGTCAGAAGAAGGTGAATGCTCCTAAAGTCACCTGCACTGTTTGTGGAGTGGTCTTATCTAGAGGAGACCCTAAAAAAAATACTCCTTTAGTATTTACTCTATGATAAGGCACTTTAAAGCAATGCATCCTGTGGCTTATGCTCAGGCTGCAAGAGACAACCCTCCAGCAGCTCAGCCGAGCACATCATCTGCAGCCGCAGCTCAGCCGAGCACATCATCTGCTGCCCCAGCTTCACCTGCTTCTAGACCTCTGGATATGCACCCTCTGTTCCAGAAGGTGCAGATATGGTGCAATGTGTGCAATGCTGTTCTCTGTTATGGTGAGAGCAGCATTAACCTAATAGAGAACAAGATACAGCAGCACACATGCTCCACCCCCTAATTTTTTTCTGGTTTTTTTTGTTCCTGGTGAACAGTTTTTCTTTTTTTTGCTGCATTTTTTTTTTTTTTGCTGCTCGACAAAAAACAACAGTTCTTTTCAGAACTCACTTCACTTCTCCAAGAAGAGCTATATTCCTAATATACTGTGTTGTAATTTTTTAAATGAAGTTTTTGCCACCGTGCGCACACCGTGCGTGCACCCCGCGATTTAAAAAAAAAGGGCAACAGCATCCTACATGCCCTCAGCAGTCATCCTGACACCCTCAAATGGAGTATTCCATTTGGCGAACTGCTGAGGGCAAAGAGGAACTGCAGCAGTAACGAAGCGTTTGATAAGGAAAGTGCAGAGATGATCGAGATATTCAAGCTCCGAGGATACCCTACCTGGGTCCTCAAGAAAGCTATCAGTAGAGCTGAACTGGTGGACAGGAAAGATACACTTAGAGAAGAAACCACCAAGATAGAGGAAATCAGTGAAGCAGAGACCAGAGTGATCATGACCTATAATTTAGAATCTGACAGTATCAGACACATTCTTTCCAAAAATTAGAACACACTTAAGAACGATAACAGCATAGGCCACACTTTTAAGAACAGACCCAATTTCACCTATAGGCGAGGAAGAAACTTAAGGGACATACTGGTCCACAGTGACATCACCTTGACACAAGATAGACGGATTCAGAACCTCAAGGGATTTTTTCCATGCGGTCACTGCAAAGCGTGCTCTGCCAGCACCTTTCGCAAAGAATACAATCAAGGCTTTAACCGCAGAGAGATAACCCAATTCCTTACATGCAGTACCACATTCGCCATATATGCGATAGAATGTCCATGTAACCTACATTATATAGGCAGTACCACCCTCATGGCCAAGAAAAGGATATTAGAACATAAGCGGGCCATCACCAACAGAGACCCCAAGTATCCTGAGGCACGACATTTCCAAGAAAAACATTACTCAGATTCCTCTCTACTCAAGTATTTCATTCTGGAACAAGTCCAGAGAGATCATAGAGGAGGCAACAGGACACTCAAACTAAGACAGAGAGAGTCCAAATATATTGTTGATCTTCGAACGAAGGCTCCAGGGGGTATGAATCAAGATGAGGAACTCTCGATACATTTGAAAAAAGAATAATCTACCATCTATTTACTATTCATGTGTTTAGAGATGGGTAGCTCTCCTGTGAGTTTCCTCATCCCTCTGCAGGTCTGCTTAATGGGATTCCAGCCTTTACGGTTGGAGTCCTTTACTCTGTGACCCTTTCTTTACTCTTACATGTTTTTATCTTTTTATCTTTCGTTTCTATATTTTTTCTATCATTAGTCGCATTGATGACTTCCAATCATGTAACTCCTATTCTAAACTTTGTTTATCGTGTTTCTTTCAGGAGAGAAGGAAGGTACCTACCCACTTCACAGGTCACCTAACCTTTTCTTCGATGTCACTCTATCACCATTAAGAAAGAATTGGGCACTTCTATCACGACTGGACACCTCTAAGATTGGCACAAAGAGTAACAGGATAAGTGTCTTTTGGTTTTCCATCAGTCAAGGACATTTTGATCCAATATTTTCAAGATATTTTTCTGATTATTATTTCTACAATATATAGTTTACATTGGAACTTCATGAGCACTATGCGTACACCTATGTATATATTTTCTGTTATGATCCTTGTTAAGCCGATGCTTCATGTTCAGCGAGCACAGCGGTCACACATTCAGGTCTTGTTGAGCCACACATTGTCATATGGTTGCATTGTGAGACTTTACTTCACCAGCCACTGCGCCAGACACACAGGCTATTTCAGCCATCTGTCATATTCATTCACACCGTTATCAATTCACAGCACTAGCCCTTGTTAGATGTCCTATCATCTTATTGTCATAGGAAAACAACAGTCTCTGACAGACATTTACTTCACTCAATAATCAGTATGCCAGATACTTGGGCATTTCACAGCCGTTTGTGACTTAGTATTCTGTCTTGGACACAGCAGCATGGCCAGGGAGGTTACGTATATCTATTTTTTCATCTTGTCTTGCCATATATATCTGTATTTACATTAAGTATGCGGACAAGCATGTTGTGTGAAAATGTATTTGCACTGCTGGTTATTCGAATGTTAATCATTTCATCATTTGCACTATGTTTCCACATATTGACCTTTACAAGATGGCGGCTGCTATCATTTGTTTAGTCCTGTTTCGACTCTTATACCTAAAATGTCATGTCCGGTGTATATAGTCGCAAGATGTTGTGTTTTGCACGGTTTTATGTGAGCAAGGCTGCGGATGCAGTCGAAAGGCGTAATGAAATAAACCTGGTCACTATCACTTTTTGGATCTGTCGTTTACTGGCCTGAGAGCGCACGTAACTTTGGAATTTTGGAATATATATATATAGATATATATATATATATATATATATATATATATAGGTAATATATATATATATATATATATATTACCTACTGGCAGTCGCCAGTAGGTAGTTATAGTTAGGACCTATTTTCCAAAGGAAATCCGCAACATTCTATTTGGAATAACGTTGGCACCTATTCACGAATCTTCGCGAAATTTTCCAAATCACTCACGGTGATTTGTCAAGAGGGGGCCGAGAAAAAAGGGGGTCCCAAAACACATTTTCCCCATGCATTTTCCCATAGGACCTGTTGACGCAGCTACAGCCGAACTGCTGAACGGAATTACACCAAATTTGGCAAAGAGGTAGTCCTCAGTTCAAACTTGTGCCTTTTGCTTAAATGGTGTAAATCCGTTTAGTAGTTCCTGAGAAAATTATAGTTAAAAAGATAGATATATCTGGGCGGAGCCTAACCACACATCTCATCGTGAGATCTGATTGGCTGTCAGTGCTTCATCCAAAAAGTGTTGGCAGCCATATTGGGACCAATATACATGATAGCACCTCATTAAAAAGCATTGCAGTTAATAGAAGGTTTTAAGACTTTAGTTACATTATAAATCATTTGTTGATGGTACCATACTCATTTTAGGAATTGTGGTGTGTTCTAAGGTGATTTTACCATGTGAAAAAGCCTTCTGCTGTGATATCATGAATCATGTTTGAGAGAAAACTATTTTCTCATGCTTTTCCCACAGAGGTTTGGAAGGTGATCTATAAGCTAAACTGAGAGCTAATTTTCTGTAAATTCACAATATCTTTCTCAGTCATGTGAGAATGAAGTCTGACATCCAACAAGGGCAGAGACTGTCAGTTGATTCCTTTGTGTTCTACTGCAGCTTCCCAGAGTGTTCTGAAGAACAACTAGAGCGCTAACAGTCCTACTTATCACAAACGTATTGCACACCTGAAGCCATCTTGATTGGAATAAAGTGGTAACTCTTAAAATATTTAACTTAAAAAGAAACAAAATGAGGGGGTTCATTTTGCCATTTAAAGTATGATTAGTGCTGCAGAAAGAAAAATTAGGGCACATTTTGAGTGACTTCTCAAATCCTCTTCTATTTCATTAAAAAATTCTGACATGCAGACTGAAACATGCACTTTCAATAGCAGCAGCAGACTTCCCTGGTGAGCAGTAGCTTTACTACAGTGATCTAATAAGCAACTAGAGTGCTAACATTCTGAATTTATGGCAAATGTGTGACACATCTGAAAGCCTTCTTATTGGAATCAAATTAAAAAACTGAAAGTATTTCCTACTGAGGAGACTGTAGTAAATGAGGAAATTAGGAAACTTCATAACAAATAAGTCTCCCAAAATGGCCACCAGAGACAAAAGAGCCCAAATGTAGCCCAAATATCACCCAGATGTAGCCCAAGTATAACCCAATGACAGAATGTCCCAGAGTGTTCTAACGAACAACTAGAGCGCTAACAGTCTTACTTATGACAAAAGTATGGCACATCTGAAGCCATCTTGATTAGAATGAAGTGGTAACACTTAAAACATTTAATTTACAAAGGAACAAAATGAGGGGGTTCATTTTGCCATAGAAATTATGATTAGTGCTGCAGAAAGAAAAATGAGGGCACATTTTGACTTCTCAAATCCTCTTCTATTTCGTAAACAAATTCTGACATGTAGAATGAAACATGCACTTTGAATACCAGCAGCAGACTTCCCTGGTGAGCAGTAGCTTTACTACAGTGATCTAATGAGCAACTAGAGTGCTAACATTCAGAATTTATGTCAAATGTGTGACACATCTGAATGTCTTCTTGATGGAACCAAAGTAAATAACTGAAAGTATTTCCTACTGAGGAGACTGCAGTAAATGAGGAAATAGGAAACTTCATAACAAATAAATCTCCCAAGATGGCCACCAGAGACAAAAGAGCCTAAATGTAACCCAAATATCACCCAGATGTAGCCCAAGTATAGCCCAATGACAGAATGTCCCAGAGTGTTCTTAAGAACAACTAGAGCGCTTACTGTCTTACTTATGACAAAGGTATGGCACACCTGAAGCCATATTGATTGGAATAAACTGGTAACACTTAAAACATTTAATCTAGAAAGGAACACAATGAGGGGGTTCATTTTGCCATAGAAATTATGATTAGTGCTGATGAAAGAAAAATTAGGGCACATTTTGAGTGACTTCTCAAATCCTCTTCTATTTCATTAAAAAATTCTGATTTGCAGACTGAAACATGCACATTTAATAACAGCAGCAGACTTCCGTGGTGAGCAGTAGCTTTACTACAGTGATCTAATGAGCAACTAGAGTGCTAACATTCCGAATTTATGGCAAATGTGTGACATATCTGAATACCTTCTTGATGGAATCAAAGTAAAAAACTGAAAGCATTTCCTACTGAGCAGACTGCAGTAAATGAGGAAATTAGGAAACTTCATAACAAATAAATCTCCCAAGATGGCCACCAGAGACAAAAGAGCCCAAATGCAGCACAAATATCACCCAGATGTAGACCACATGTAGCCCAATGACAGAAGTGTGCAAAACACTTATTTTTTGTGTATTTGCAGATTTATATAGTGCAGACTTGTCAGGTATTGGAGTGCTTTACATGAGCATTGGTTACATCACACAAGATCAAATTCATTTTGGTTGTAGACATGGGGAGATTAAGTGATTTGATCAGAAACACAGAATGTTGAGCTGAAGCAGAAACTCCAGCCTGGTTCTCCAGTTGCAAAGTCTGCAGCTCTGGAAGTAACACCACATCCTCTCCCCTAAGTGCAAAATTTAATCAAGTGGTCAACTGGATAAAAAAACATAAAGATTACAAATAATTTAAAAGTTCTTTGTCGCTATTTGAAAACTCAGAAAATATGTCCTCATTTTAGTTTTTTAGAGCACTAACCATAATTTTGATGCAAATAAGACCCTCTCTTTTTTTTTTTTTTAAATATTTTTATTGACAACAAAAGCAAATCAAAAACCAAAAATTAGCTGATAATGATAGCATATACATTTGATATCAAAAAGAAGTCGTACAAATAGGTAAACAAGAGACTTAAAGAAAAGTTCCCCATATTCTGTCAAACTTTTTCATTGACTTCAATCCCCTCATTTTGGCAATAGAACGCTCCATAGTGTAGATTTCATTAATCAAAAACCACCATTCCAGAATATGTGGAGGTTTCTGGGAAATCCAAGCCCTAGCAATTGTCAGTCGGGCACAAGAAAATAATATTGTTAATAAATCTTTATGTAGGCAATTCAGAGATTGTATGTCTAATAGTACAGACAATGGCGAGAGTGAACCCAAGAGTATTTGTTTTTTCGAAACCAGACCAAAACTCAGACAATGCTGGACATGAAAAAATATATGAGTAATATCGGCCGCCTGAGGATCACATTTGGGGCACTTAGAGCGTAAACTTGATGAAGGGTTTTGAGACCATTTAGAAATTCTGAACGGAGTATAGTATAAAAAACAAATAGTTTTATATAACTGAATCCTCAAGCTCGAAGATTATACCACTGTATTTATATTACAGAGTGACGCCGAAATTTTGATGGGGGTGATATTAATCCCTAGTCTAGATGTCCATTTCAAAGCAATTTTTGAACAGTTATCCTCTTTGAAATTATTCAAACATTTAAAACCCCTGCTAATTAATGATTTTTGATTTTCAGAGTAGAAACAAGTCCATAAATCCGAGTCCGAAATTTGATTAATTTTCATCTTGCGAACCAGATTATCTCTAATTTGCATATATTTAAATCGCATAGCTTCAGTTAAATTGAAAAGAAGTTTAAGCGTAGTGAAATTTAAAAATCCCTGATTACCATAAAGGTCCCCTAAGAAATTAATTCCCAAATCAGCCCAGACGATCCCGAGTCCATCATTAAATATTCCTGGTAACCCAGGGTTCCCCCACAAAGAGAGTTTTGTATGAAAAAACGAAGTCTTGCATATAGTTAGTAGAGATTTCCATATTGCAACGATATCTCTCGCAGTCTTAAACTTGACCCTCTAGAAATAGTTAGGATCATTTACCCATGCGAGAAATCGATTAGAGTCAGTGCTCAACATAAATCGGTGGTAATAGTATTGACTATTAGGATTAAATAAACTACGAAGACGACCAAAAAAGGTTGCCATAAAATATAATTTGAAGTCAGGGAAATTTAAACCACCTTTGTTAATAGGTAGTTTAAGCAGGGCAAGAGATCTTCTAGCTTTCTTATAACCCCAGATATAACTACTTAAAATCCCATCTAGTTTCTTAAAAAAGGAATTGTTAACGCGTAAGGGTATAGACCTGAACAGGTACAAGAATTTAGGCAGAATCTTCATTTTAATTAAGTTGAACCGGCCTATGAAGCTTAAGGGTATTTTATGCCATTTCTTGAGTAGGCCAGCGATTTCTTTCAATAATGCGTCATAGTTAAGAGTATTTATGTCGCTTACTTTAGCTGATATTTTGACACCTAAATACGTTGCAACCCGACAAGTACCTTGAGCAGGACTCAATGGTTTATAATTTAGTATTATCTGTGTTTTACTTAGATTTAATTTGTATCCTGAAATGGATCCAAATGCGTTAGCTTCTTCAGTTATTACTATAAGAGCTTTTTCTACATCAGTAGAGTATATGGCGATATCGTCGGCATAGGCAGTAATTTTCAAAGAATTAGGGCCGAATTCAATTGGAGTGATATGAGGATTCATTAGCAGTGAGTTTATAAATGGTTCCATAGAGAGCGCAAACAGCAGGGGTGAAAGTGGACACCCCTGTCTCGTACCCCTAAATATTTTAACAGCTGGGGAGATCACACCTGCATAGCTAATTTTTGCAATTGGAGAATCATAAAGGGCCTGTATCCATCTTAAATATTGGCCTTTGAAGCCGAAGGCCCTCATTACAGCCCAGAGGTAATCCCACCCGACTCGATCAAATGCTTTTTCAGCATCCAAGAGTATCATACCGAGTCGGGTGGAATTAACCGTTGCTACATCAAAAGCAGTAATCGCCATGTTAACATGGGCTGTAGTATCCCGGCCAGTGATGAATCCATGTTGTTTTGGGTTTACTAGCTTAGGCATATATGGAGCCAATCGAAGTGCTAGGATTTTAGAAAATATTTTGGCATCTGCATTGATAAGTGAAATAGGCCTATAAGAGCCACATTCCTCCGCAGGTTTGTTTTTAAAAAAAAAAAAACAATTTTAGCAGAATTCCAAGAACTTGGAACCTTTCCAGTTTGACCAATCGAGTTAATTACTAAGCAGAGAAGGGGAAGTATTTCATCGATACAAATTTTATAAAGTTCTATAGGAAGTGTATCTTCCCCTGCAGCTTTACCAGACGGGAGAGAAGTAATAGCCGGTCTAATTTCAGTAATGGTGACATTCTCCCCTAATTGCCTATTATGTTCAATTTCTATGTTATTGGTCACGTTATTGCCGATGTAAGCTTGAATATTATGAAAGGTAGGATTATTTTCCGGAGTATATAAATGACTATAATACTTAACAAATTGTGCTATTATCTGTGTAGTTTGGTCATAAATAGTATTATTGGGTCCCTTAATGAATTTAATTATTGTATTTGCTTTATCATCCGCAATTCTATAAGCGAAAATCTTGCCAATTTTATCACCACTCTCATATTGAGAGATTTTATATTTATGTAATTTTACACTAGCTCGTTCTCTAAGAACATTTTTGGAAGCAGATCGGAGACTGATTAATTCTAATCCTAGTTTGTCTGCCTCTGATGAGCCTTGTATAAGAGCGTCTGCCAATTGATTTTCTAGCAACAAAATTTTGGAAGTAATGATCTTGTCCTCTTTACGGAGTTTGGCGTTTTGTGTAAAGATAAATTGTTGAATAAATCCTCTTATACCAGCCTTACAAGCATCCCATACATAAATTGGAGAGGTAGAGTGAAGATTTATCTCAATAAATTCAGAGATATATTTTTTTAACTGTAATGTAAATTCTAGATCTGAAAGAAGGTATCTGGGAAATGAAAATAATCTAATATCTTGTCTCCTTGAAACTGTAGTGAAAATAAAAAGAATGGGATTATGGTCTGAAGTAAGTCTTGGGCAAATGTCGATCATACTAAATTCTAGAATCTTATCTGAAGCCCAGATCATGTCTATGCGAGAGCATAGTTTATGAGGTGCGGAATAGTACGTGTATCCTGGTATTTTAGGATGAAGAGTTCGCCAAGCATCTTTCAAATTGTGTAAACGGGCTAGTTCCAATATGGCCGCATGTGTCTTCCGCATACGTTGAAACCCCCTATGTTTATAGTCAATTATGCAGTTAAAATCCCCCCCAATTAAAAGTTCTCCTTCCCATGCCAATAACTCAATGCTTAACCAATCAAAAATATAAGGATCGTCAGTGTTAGAGCCATATACAGAACATATGACATATTTACAACTTTCCATATCAGCTTGAACGATTATCCATCGGCCCCTCTTATCTACAGCCGTTTTAATAATATTTAGTTTCAATTGTCTTGACTTTAAGATAACAACCCCTCTAATAGTGGCATTTAAAGTAGTACAAGCGACAATCTCGTACCCTAATGACCTTAACAGATTCCTGTCTTTATAACAAATATGTGTCTCAGTAAGTAAAACTAGATGGGGATATACAATTTAAGCTCTTCCTGTACCATTCGTCTCTTGCTCTTGCAGTTGAGGCCAGCAACGTTCCATACTAAACAACTAAGTCTAATCATTTTAGAAAAGCAATGATTCTAAAAATAACTATCAAAGATATCAGCATTTCTTTTTTATTATTTACTAATGTGTTGTCATTTTTAACATTATTAACTAGCACCTGTGAACCCTAGTTCCCAACCCACCCCGAACCAAAGCTTCCCCCAAAGCCCTTGGGGAAAAGCACCCCCTTATTCCACACTGCCGTTGTTAGGGCAGCCTAGATGAGAAGCAGCAGCGAGTAGTCCCTCTGATTCCCCCATTCTGCCTAAATAAAAAAAACGAAAAAAAAAAAAAAAACAACAATGAAAACGAAAACCGAACAGTGTATGTATGAATACCAGCACAGATTTGAGGGAAAAAAAACAAATAGGAAAAAAAAAACCTCTTATACAGACTTATACACACTCTGCCCGAGCCCCATTACCAAACTACCAATTGTAGTAATCTATCCGCTAAAGCCATAAAGCCCAAAAGCGAATAGTTATGTAGATAGGAGATTATCAATAACTTTTTAGCCAAGTTTCGATAGTGCAGTCTCAGCTTCCTTGACATCAGTGAAGGTATATGTATGTCCCCCCTTTATTACTTTTAGACGGGCTGGTTCTTGTAGGAATACCTGCCCACCCAAGGATTTAAAAGGGTCAATAAGTTGTCGTAATTTCCACGGTCTGTCCATGGTGGCCTTGCTCAAATCGGATCTAACAAAAAACATAACATTATCTACTTTGATAGGTGAATTAGGCTTAGCCTTAAAAGAGACCGCTTGTCTTAGTAGATAATTGCCAAAGTAGATCAAAAAAGGCCGTGGAAATTTGCTTTCTTTATTTCTTTGAGTCAGAGGTAACCTGTGGACCCTTTGTAGTTGGGAATCCCAGTCCCAATCGGATAAGTCTGGGAAAGCTCTCTGAAACAGGTTTACCATATAGGCCCGTGGGTCGGATCCTTCTGAGCCTTCCGCTATCCCAAAAAGTCGAAGATTTTGGCTTCTTTGACGATTCTCCATGTCTTCAAGCTTATTCTGAAGACTACATATCTGTGCATCATGTTGTCCAGTTAAAGTCTCGGCCCGAGCAGATATTTCCTCAATGCCCGCAACCCTTTGTTGTAGCTCCGCCACTTCTTGAGTGATTATCCCGAATTTATTAGTAGCTTCTACTAAGGACCTCTGGAGTTGACAGTTATCCTCTCTGAGCTGTAGGAAGTGTTGTTGCACTTCATTTCTATGATCAGTTAAAATCTTTAGAATCTTATCGAAAGAAGAGAGATTAAGTTCTGTAGTCCCAGAATTATCCAGAGCAAGCGGAACACTAGAGGAACTTGCAGGTATTAAAGATGGTCCTTGGAGATCCAAATCAGTAGTTATTATTGCATTAGGAATATTAGAAGTATTAGAGACAAAAGGGTCAGCTAGAAGAATGCCTGAAACAGCAGCAGGTGAAACAGTCTGAGCGGGTTGGACTATATTGGCGTCGGCCACAGCAGGGCACTCCTTTGAGTGCTCTTCTTCTTCAGCTTGGTTGGGAGTATTAACACCTGAAAGGCGTAAGGCCATGTTCTTGACCCCTCCTTTTGCCTGTATCAACCTTCGTAAGGGACTTTCGTCGGTGATGGCTTTACCGCGTGTTTTCATGACCGAGCTTGAGACAATATTGGGTACCTTCCCTTTCTTCATTTTGTGTTTTGCTTTTGACTTCCCCCTTTTAAGACCGGAGCATCTCGTGGGAGGGCTAGACATTTCTTCTTCTTCACCCTCCGATTCTTCATAGTCATCGATAGAATGATCCTCAGTTTCCTTATGAGTCATTTCCTCTTCGGTTGATGCCGTTTGTATGCCCGCAGAGGGTGATGTCAATGTACCCGAGCTCTCCTCTATTATTGCATTCGTCTGACCAGTCCCTTGTAGGCACTCAGGTAATATCAAAATATCAGCCGTGAGTGTGCTCCCACCAGCTGATATAACAGTCTTTAAGCGCCCCTCATTGGATACGTTAGAATTTATCTCTCCGTTAACGCAGTGATTGTCTGGTTGTTGGTTAGTAATTGACCCGCCTCCATTCCCACTTAGAGACAAAGCCTCGTTATGAATAAGGGGCAGAAGGGGCGCAGGGGGATCAGCACGAACAATATTGCTTCCAGAAACCGATAAGGAGCCTGCCCTGTCTTGGTTGTCTGCAGAGAACGAGGAAGGTCGAATAATCTGCTTACCGGGGATCGCTGCATTCCTCTCATTCCTCCCAACATGCTCTAATGTAGCCTCCAAAGCCACCGAAGGAGCCAAAATTGTACCTGCAACAATGTTTCCACTGCAAGCGGAGCTCTCTGCAGTGGGACCCCTCCCGGTCCGGGCCGATCTCTGTGCATTTTTCGGGGCCATGACGAAGCAGACGCAGGAGCAGGAGCAGAAACCGCGGTCAGTACGTGTAGCGAAGAGCCGTTGCGATCCCAGACCAGAGCAGCCGAACGAAGAATTCCACAAGGCTCCGGCTACTCCCAGCGGTTGAATGAAGAGAATCCTCCATACACAGCGACCCAGCAAAAAGCGCAGCATCCCATGTCTTGGTCGGGGACAGATAACCACAGGTAAAAAGGTGTAGAGCGAGTTAAGGTTTCCCCGTTTCTCCGTTTCTTAAACCATTATCATGCGGCACTGTTCGGGAACAGAATGGGAGAGGGAGAGCATCTCGCAGCGCTGCCGCTCAGTGGCGTGTTCAACCCGCCATCTTGCCTCTACCAGTCCATAAATAAGACCCTCTCATGTATGTATTTTCTAAAGGAAATGCTCTAGGTATTACAGTTTTGATTACATCAAGATGACTCCAGGCGTTCCACACTTTTGTAATAAATATAGAATGTTAGCAATCTAGTTGTTCATTGGGATAATGTTGAGAGGCAGAGGCCACGGGCACGGACTCTGAAAATTGAAGGCAGGTAGGAGAGTGCAGAGGCAACAATTTGACCACACTGGGCAGGCAGGAAGGGCAGTGGCAGCACAACAGACTATGGAGGGCAGTGGAAAGGGGGGCAGGGGCAACAAACCAACAATACAGGACTGGCAAGAGAGGCTGTGGCAATATAATAGACCATTGTGGGCAGAAGGAAGAGGCAGTGGTAGTACAACCATACATGCCAACAGACCCGTTTCAGCTAGGAAACGTCCAATGTTTTTAAGCTCAAATGGGATTTATTTGTTCTGTCTCCTGTCTACAATCTCCTCTTTTTCAATGTAACTCAAGTTCAAAATGTTCGCAAGTATGGTACATTGGATCATGGTAGGCAGGAGGAATTGGGGTAGGGACATGGACTCGGATAACAGAGGACAGGAGGGACATGGAGAAGTGCACCAAACTGACCCTACAGGGCAGGCATCAGGGTTTGCAGCAGCACAATACACCACACAGGGCATGCGTGACGGGAGTGCAGCACAATCCATAGAAAGCAATAGGGAGGGGACAGGACCATGGACATGGACAACAGAGAACAGAGGGGAAAGAGGCAATGGTAGCTAGCTGACCATAATGGACAGACAGGAGAGAAAGCTGCAGCATAACAGACCATAAAGGGCAGGAGGGACGGATCAGGGGCATTGCAATGAAACAGACAAGCCAGGAGGGAGGGAATAGGGGTCTTCACATGGAAACAGAGGGCTGGGGCAAGTGGGCAGGGCAGGAGCAGCAAGATGACCAATGAGGTCAGGCAGGATGTGCACTAGAAACAAGACACACCATGGAGAGCAACAGTGAGACTATGATGGCATACACACAGACCATGGAGGGAAGGTCAGGGGCAGCCAGCTGACCACACAGGTAAGGTGGGAGGGGCCATGGCAGCACAGAAGACCATGCATGGCAAGCAGGAGGGTTGGTGGCAGCACAATGGCTATGATGGGCAAGAAGGAGGGTGCAGGGGCATGCACAAAGGGTCATGGAGGATAGAAGGGTGGTCAGGACCTCGGCACAGACAAGAGAGTTCAGGGGAAGGGGCCTCACAACAGACCGCGCGGGGCAGGCAGGAAGAGCAGTGCAGGACAACAGACCAGGGAGGGCAGAAGGGTGTGGCAGTAAAATGGACCATGGAGGACAGGAGGAAGGGGATAGGGGCATGGCATGTAGACAGGCCGGGTGGAGGTGGCAGGGACAGGTTACAGTCATCTGACAATGCTAGGCAGGTGGGAGGGGAGTGGCAGCTCAACAGAACACTCAGAGTAGATAGGAGTGGCAGGTCCATGGAACATGGTGGGCAAAAAGGATGGAGCAGGGCCATGCACAAAGACATCGGAGGGCAGGGGGAAGGAGAATAGGGGCAGCAAGCTAAGCACAGAGGCTAAGCAGGAGGTCAATGATGGGCCATAGAATTGGGCAATGGAGGGCAGGAGGAGTGGGCTTGTACATCATGCTAAATGGAGGGCAGTGGCAGCAGATCAGACCATGCATGGCAGGAGGGAGGAGGCTAGTCCATCGATTCAGACAACAGAGGATAGGGAGGAGCTGGATGGAGCAGCAGGCTAACTGTTCAGAGAAGGTGGGTATTAGGAACTTTATTGTTTTTAAAATGTGTGTCTGTGCGAACTACTTAAAATATGAACAAGTATGCAGCATAATCTCACTTTTATTCAGGAAGAAGAAGACGTTTGTGACTGTGACTCCGGGCTCACTTGGCAGAAACACCCCCTGACCCTCCACCCCCATCACAAAATGTAATACCCGTGAAAAGGGTAGGTGGACGCAGTGTTATATAGAACATAGTCCTGAGAGCACGATTGAAAATGAAAACTAGATATAGTATATGGTATAAACTATGCACCAAAAAGTGTGATATACGATGAACCGGGGCGTGAAATATAATATGCAATACATTGTGTGAAATGACAGATTCATTGGAGAGCGCGAGATAGCACAGGCACTAGCGCGAGCTATGCGCCTTGGAGTGTAATATGCACAGGACAGTGTTGTGTAACTTAACTAGTCTCTAAAGTTGTAATATAAAATATGTGCTGGGGAGTTTAACGTTGCATATGCACTGTGACAAAGATATGGATCCCAGATTGTAATATGTATGGCATAGCGCTGTGTGTTATAACATAGGCATCGAGGAAGGCACGTAAGATGGGGCAATATAACCTGTGCGAAGGCAAGTGTGGCATGACATATTCACGGGGTGGTGTTACAGTGCACATGGGCTAGAGAGTGTCATAGCATACGCACTAGCTGGTGGAATACAACACAGAGGTGTGTGGCACTCGGCGGGCACTGGTGTGTGTAACACAGCATTGGGCTCAGCCAGGAGCACGCTGTGACTCTCAATTGAGGTTCGTCTCCTTTCCAGAGAGTAAAATAAAAAGTATTACACATCCGGCGGTGGATGTCTGTTTCATTAACTGTGAGGGGGGTTTCTTGCATAGTTTGGACGTATTTTTGTTGAATCCCCTTTGAATGGCTTGGTGTGTGTGTGTATTAAATGTGCCCGTCAATAACTACCGCGGTTTGTATAAATAAACGATAAGGGTGTCTACTTGGAGAATACCCACCGGCGGGGGTGCCGGGATTAGGCACGGTAGGGCGTCAGACACGTCAGAGCTTCACTAGCGGTGTAAATACATTCCACGTGGATTCATTGTATGCATAGTCGCCTTTTAATGAATATCACGCAAATCGTCATGGTGATAGGTACATAGGTTTGTCCAGCATGTCCTAGGTGTTTCTATAAATACATTTTTTTTTTAAATAATAAAAAACAAAGGCTGGCCCCGGGGGATGGGGTCCCTGGGGCCATAAGTGGCCTGAGGAGGGGGGCAACGCAGCCCCCTTCCTAAAGATTTTTTTTTTAAAAAGGCCATGACCTGGTGGTTGGGGTCCCCGGGGCCGATTAAGGCCTTGGGAGGGGGGCCCTTCCAAATTTTTTTTATTCAACAAAAAAGATTAGGGTTCAGGCCCTGGGGGATGGGGTCCCCAGGGCCAATAAATTAGAAAAGGAAGGGGGGCCACACAGCTCTCCTTCTTAAAAAAATAAAATAAATAAATGACCGGCATCGTGCCGGAGGCCACGCCCCCTCCTTGCAGCACTCTGCAAACGCGCCCCCTGGCCAGTTGTAAGTTGAGGAATTAATTCCCCTTCAATACTGAGGGTCCCTGAGGGCCAACTAGCCCAACACGTATATCCAGTATGCGCCAGGGAGCTGCGTTGCAGACAGATGTTCTGAGGCCATGCCCCTTTTTACACCTCTATGCAACGCAGCTCTGTGGCGCTTGCTGGAGGTACCTAGTGGGCTAGTTTGACCCTAGGGGCCCTTAGGATTCAAGGGGACCTAATCTCTCAACTTAGAACGGCCACAGGGCGCGTTTACACAGTGGTGAAGGGAGGGGATGGGGCCTGAGGTGATGTGTGCACACTCTGTGGCGTGTTTTAAGTTGGGGAAATAATTCCCTTTCAATCCTGAGGGACCCTGGGGGCCAACTAGCTCACCAGGTGCTTCCAGTAAGCGCCACTGCTCTGCGTTGCAGAGAGGTGGTGCAGGCCGTGCCCCTTTTTACACCTCTCTGCAATGGCGCTTACTGGACGTACCTAGTGGGCTATTTTGCCCCTAGGGACCCTCAGGCTTCAGGGGGACTTAATCTCCCAACTTAAAACGGCCACAGGGCATGTTTACACAGTGGGGAAGGGAGGGGACGGGGCCTAAGGTGACATGTGCAATCACGCCCTATGGCGCGTTTTAAGTTGGGGAATTAATTCCTCTTCAATCCTGAGGTTCCCTGGGGGCCAACTAGCCCACCAGGTACCTCCAGTATGCGCCAGGGAGCTGCATTGCAGAGAGGTGTTCAGAGGCCACGCCCCTTTTTACAACACTCTGCAACGCAGCTCCGTGGCGCTTACTGGAGGTACCTGGTGGGCTAGTTGGTCCCCAGGGACCCTCAGGATTGAAGAGGAAATAATTCCCCAACTTAAATCGCGCCATATGGCGTGTTTGCACACATATCACCTAAGGGCCCGCCCCCTACCTTCACCACTGTGCAAACGTGCCCCGTGGGGTGTTTTAAGTTGGGGGATAAGTGCCCTTGAATCCTGAGGTCCCCTGGTGGTCAACTAGCCCACCAGGTACCTCCAGTATGTGCCAGGGAGCTGCGTTGCAGAGAGGTGTTCAGAGGCCTCACCCCTTTTTACAACATTCTGAAACGCAGCTCCGTGACGCTGAGTGGAGGTACCTGGTGGGCTAGTTGTCCCCTGGGGACCTCTGGATTGAAGAGGAAATAATTCCCCAACTTAAATCGCGCCATATGGCGTGTTTGCACAGTATCACCTCAGGCCCCGCCCCCTACCTTCACCACTGTGCAAACGCCCCCGTGGCGCGTTTTAAGTTGGGAGATTAAGTCCCCTTGAATCCTGAGGTCCCCTGGTGGCCAACTAGCCCACCAGGTACCTCCAGTGAGAGCCACAGAGCTGCGTTGCAGAGAGGTGTAAAAAGGGGCATGGCCTCAATTCACCTCTCTGCAACGCAGCCCCCTGATGCATATTGGAGGTTCCTGGTGGGCTAGTTGGCCCCCAGGGACCCCCAGTATTCAAGGGGAATTAGATCCCCCTCTGCAAACGCACCAGGGGGCGCGTTTGCAGAGTGGTGCAAGGAGGGGGCGTGGCCTCCGGCCCGATCCCTTCTTTTCTAATTTAATGGACCCCATCCCCCAGGGCCTGCCACCAATTTTTTTAATTTTTTTTTTAAAACAAAAATCGGGAAGGGGGCTGCGTGGCCCCCCTCCCGAGGCCATAATTTGCCCCGGGGACCCCATCCCTCGGGGCATGGCCTTTTATTTGTGTTTTGTTTTTTGGCTGCGGTCCACTCCTATCCTGAATATTTCACGGTGATTCGTCAAGCGGGGGCCGAGAAAAAAGGGGGGTCCCAAAACGCATTTTCCCCATGCTTTTTCCCATAGGACCTGTTGACGCAGCTACAGCCCGAAGTGCTGAACGGAATTACACCAAATTTGGCAAAGAGGTAGTCCTCAGTTCAGACTCGTGCCTTTTGCTTAAATGGTGTAAATCCGTTCAGTAGTTCCTGAGAAAATCAAAAGTAAAATCACATATATATCTGGGCGGAGCCTAACCACACATCTCATCGTGAGATCTTATTGGCTGTCAGCACTTCATCCAAGAACTGTTGGCAGCCATCTTGGGACCAATATACAAGATAGCACCTCATTAAAAAGCATTTCAGTTAATAGAAGGTTTTAAGACTTTAGTTACATTATAAATCATTTGTTGATGGTGCCATACCCATTTTAGGAATTGTGGTGTGTTCTAAGGTGATTTTACTATGTGAAAAAGCCTTCTGCTGTGATATCATGAATCATGTTTGAGAGAAAACTAATTTCTCATGCTTTTCCCACAGAGGTTTGGAAGGTGATCTATAAGCTAAACTGAGAGCATATTTTCTGTAAATTCACATTATCTTTCTCAGTCGTGTGAGAATTAAGTCTGACATTCTCAGTAAAACATGTACATCCAACAAGGGCAGAGACTGTCAGTTGATTCCTTCGTGTTCTACTGCAGCTTCCCAGAGTGTTCCAAAGAACAACTAGAGCGCTAACACTCCTACTTATGACAAACGTATGACACACCTGAAGCCATCTTGGTTGGAATAAAGTGGTAACTCTTAAAACATTTAATTTAAAAAGGAACAAAATGAAGGGGTTCATTTTGCCATGGAATGTATGATTAGTGCTGCATAAAGAAAAATTAGGGCATATTTTGAGTGACTTCTCAAATCCTCTTCTATTTCCTTCAAAAATTCTGACATGCAGACTGAAACATGCACTTTCAATACCAGCAGCAGACTTCCCTGGTGAGCAGTAGCTTTACTACAGTGATCTAATGAGCAACTAGAGTGCTAACATTCAGAATTTATGGCAAATGTGTGACAACTCTGAATGCCTTCTTCATTGAATCAAAGTACAAAACTGACAGTATGCCTACTGAGGAGACTGTAGTCAATGAGGAAATTAGGAAACTTCATAAGAAGTCTCCCAAGATGGCCACCAGAGACAAAAGAGCCCAAATATAGCACAAATATCACCCAGATGTAGCCCAAGTATAGCCCAATGACAGAATGTCCCAGAGTGTTCTAACGAACAACTAGAGCGCTAACAGTCTTACTTATGACAAAAGTATAGCACACCTGAAGCCATCTTGATTGGAATGAAGTGGTAACACTTAAAACATTTAATTTACAAAGGAACAAAATGAAGGGGTTCATTTTGCCATAGAAATTATGATTAGTGCTGCAGAAAGAAAAATTAGGTCACATTTTGACTTCTCAAATCCTCTTCGTTTTCATAAAAAAATTCTGACATGCAGAATGAAACATGCACTTTGAATACCAGCAGCAGACTTCCCTGGTGAGCAGTAGCTTTCTAAAGTGATCTAATGAGCAACTACAGTGCTAACATTCAGAATTTATGGCAAATGTGTGACACATCTGAATGTCTTCTTGATGGAACCAAAGTAAATAACTGAAAGTATTTCCTACTGAGGAGACTGCAGTAAATGAGGAAATTAGGAAACTTCATAACAAATAAATCTCCCAAGATGGCCACCAGAGACAAAAGAGCCCAAATGTAGCCCAAATATCACCCAGATGTAGCCCAAGTATAGCCCAATGACAGAATATCCCAGAGTGTTCTAACGAACAACTAGAGCGCTAACAGTCTTACTTATGACAAAAGTATGGCACACCTCAAGCCATCTTGATTGGAATAAAGTGGTAACACTTAAAACATTTAATTTACAAAGGAACAAAATGAGGGGGCTCATTTTGCCATAGAAATTATGATTAGTGCTGCCGAAAGAAAAATTAGGGCACATTTTGACTTCTCAAATCCTCTTCTATTTCATAAAAAAATTATGACATGCAGACTGAAACATGCACTTTGAACACCAGCAGCAGACTTCCCTGGTGAGCAGCAGCTTTACAACAGTGATCTAATGAGCAACTAGAGTGCTAACATTCAGAATTTATGGCAAATGTGTGACACATCTGAATGCCTGCTTGATGGAACCAAAGTAAAAAACTGAAAGTATTTCCTACTGAGGAGACTGCAGTAAATGAGGAAATTAGGAATCTTCATAACAAATAAATCTCCCAAGATGGCCACCAGAGAAAAGAGCCCAAATGTAGCCCAAATATCACCCGGATGTAGCCCAAGTATAGCCCAATGACAGAAGTGTGCAAAACATTTATTTTTTGTGTATTTGCAGTTTTAAATAGTGCAGACTTGTCAGGTATTGGAGTGCTTTACATGAGCATTGGTTACATCACGCAAGATCAAATTCATTTTGGTTGTAGACATGGGCAGATTAAGTGATTTGACCAGAATCACAGAATGTTGAGCTGAAGCAGAAACTCCAACCTGGCTCCCCAGTTGGAAAGTCTGCAGCTCTGGAAGTAATACCACATCCTCTCCCCTAGGTGCAACATTTAATCAAGTGGTCAACTGGATAAAAAAACATAAAGATTACAAATAATTTAAAAGTTCTTTGTCGCTATTTGAAAACTCAGAAAATATGTCCTCATTTTAGTTTTTTAGAGCACTAACCACAAATTTAATGCAAATAAGACCCTCTCATATATGTAATTTCTAAAGGAAATACTCCAGGTATTACAGTTTTGATTACATCAAGATGACGTCAGGCGTTCCACACTTTTGTAATAAATATAGAATGTTAGCAATGTAGTTGTTCATTAGGATACTGTTGAGAGGCAGAGGCCAGGGGCACGGACTCTGAAAATTGAAGGCGGGTAGGAGAGTGCAGATGCAACAATTTGACCACACTGGGCAGGCAGGAAGGGCAGTGGCAGCACAACAGACTATGGAGGACAGTGGAAAGGGGGGCAGGGGCAACAAACAAACAATACAGGACTGGCAAGAGAGGCTGTGGCAATATAATAGACCATTGTGGGCAGAAGGAAGAGGCAGTGGTAGTACAACCATACGTGCCAACAGACCAGTTTCAGCCAGGAAACGTCCAATGTTTTTAAGCTCAAATGGGTTTTATTTGATCTGTCTCCTATCTACAGTCTCCTCTTTTTCAATGTAACTCAAAGGGGAAAATCAATACCCCAGTATCTCCCTCTTACCAAGTTCAAAATGTTCACAATTATGGTACATTGGATCATGGTAGGCAGGAGGAATTGGGGTAGGGACATGGACTCGGATAACAGAGGACAGGAGGGACATGGAGCGGTGCACCAAACTGACCCTACAGGGCAGGCATCAGGGTTTGCAGCAGCACAATACACCACGCAGTGCATGCAGGACGGGAGTGCAGCACAACAATCCATAGAAAGCAATAGGGAGGGGACTGGCAATGCACATGGACATCAGAGAACAGAGGGGAAAGAGGCAATGGTAGCTAGCTGACCATAATGGACAGACAGGAGAGAAAGCTGCAGCATAACAGACCATAAAGGGCAGGAAGGACGGATCAGGGGCATTACAATGGAACAGACATGGCAGGAGGGAGGGAATAGGGGTTTGCACATAGAAACAGAGGGCTGGGGGCAAGGGGGCAGGGCAGGAGCAGCAAGATGACCATGGAGGTCAGGCAGGATGGTCACTAGAAACAAGACACACTATGGATAGCAACAATGAGACTATGATGGCATACACACAGATCATGGAGGGAAGGTGGGAGGGGGTCAGGGGCAGATAGCTGACCACACAGGGAAGGTGGGAGGGGCCATGGCAGCACAGAAGCCCATGCATGGCAAGCGGGAGGGTTAGTGGCAGCACAATGGCTATGATGGGCAAGAAGGAGGGTGCACAAAGGACCATGGAGGATAGAAGGGAGGGTCAGGACCTGGGCACAGACAAGAGAGTTCAGGGGAAAGGGCCTCACAACAGACCGCGCAGGGCAGGCAGGAGGAGCAGTTGCAGCACAACAGACCAGGGAGGGCAGAAGGGTGCGGCAGTAAAATGGACCATGGAGGACAGTAGGAAGGGGATAGGGCCATGGCATGTGGACGGGCAGTGTGGAGGTGGCAGGGACAGGTTACAGTCATCTGACAATGCTAGGCAGGTGGGAGGGGAGTGGCAGCTCAACAGAACACTCAGAGTAGATAGGAGTGGCAGGTCCATGGAACATGGTGGGCAAAAAGGATGGAGCAGGGCCATGCACAAAGACATCGGAGGGCAGGGGGAAGGAGAATAGGGGCAGCAAGCTAAGCACAGAGGCTAAGCAGGAGGTCAATGATGGGCCATAGAATTGGGCAATGGAGGGCAGGAGGAATGGACTGGTACATCATGCTAAATGGAGGGCAGTGGCAGCATATCAGACCATGCATGGCAGGAGGGAGGAGGCTAGTCCATGGATTCAGACAACAGAGGATAGGGAGGAGGTGGATGGGGCAGCAGGCTAACTGTTCAGAGAAGGTGGGTATTAGGAACTTTATTGTTTTTAAAATGTGTGTCTGTGCGAACTACTTAAAATATGAACAAGTATGCAGCATAATCTCACTTTTATTCAGGAAGAAGAGGACGTTTGTGACTCTGACTCCGGGCTCACTTGGCAGAAACACCCCCTGACCCTCCACCCCCCATTGCAAAATGTAATGCCTGTGAAAAGGGTAGGTGGACGCAGTGTTATATAGAACATAGTCCTGAGAGCACGATTGAAAATAAAAAATAGATATAGTATATGGTATAAACTATGCACCAAAAAGTGTGATATAAGATGAACCGGGGCGTGAAATATAATAAGCAATACATTGTGCGCAATCACAGATTCATTGGAGAGCGCGAGATAGCACAGGCACTAGTGCGTGCTATGCGATATGCACCTTGGAGTGTAATATGCACAGGGCAGTGTTGTGTAACCTAACTAGTCTCTAAAGTTGTAATATAAAATATGTGCTGGGGAGTGTAACATTGCATATGCACTGTGACAAAGTTATGGATCCCAAATTGTAATATGTATGGCATAGCGCTGTGCGTTATAACATAGGCATCGAGGAAGGCACGTTAGATGGGGCAATATAACCTGTGCGAAGGCAAGTGTGGCATGACATATTCATGGGGTGGTGTTACAGTGCACATGGGCTAGAGAGTGTCATAGCATACGCACTAGCTGGTGGAATACAACACAGAGGTGTGAGGCACTCGGCGGGCACTGGTGGGTGTAACACAGCATTGGGCACAGCCAGGAGCACTCTGTGACTCTCAAGTGAGGTTCGTCTCCTTTCCAGAGAGTAAAATAAAAAGTATTACACATCCGGTGGTGGATGTGTGTTTTATTAACCGTGAGGGGGGTTTCTTGCATAGTTTGGTCGAATTTTTGTCGAATCCCCTTTGAATGGCTTGGTGTGCGTGTATATTAAATGTGCCCGTCAATAGCTACCCATGTTTGTATAAATAAACGACAAGGGTGTCTACTTGGAGAGTACCCACCGGCGGGGGCGCCGGGATTAGGCAAGGTAGGGCTTCAGACACGTCAGAGCTTCACTAGCGGTGTAAATACATTCCATGTGGATTCATTCTATGCATAGATGCCTTTTAATGAATATCACGCAAATCGCCATGGTGATAGGTACATACGGTTTGTCCAGCATGTCCTAGGTTTTTCTATCAATATATATTTTTTCAAAATAATAAAAAACAAAGGCCGGCCCCGGGGGATGGGGTCCCTGGGGCCATAAATGGCCTGAAGAGGGGGGCAACGCAGCCCCCTACTAAAGATTTTTTTTAAAAAAGGCCATGACCCGGGGGTTGGGGTCCCCAGGGCTGATTAAGCCCTTGGGAGGGCCAAATTAATTTTTTTCAACAAAAAAAATTAGGGTGTAGGCCCTGGGGGATGGGGTCCCCTGGGCCAGTAAATTGGAAAAAGAAGGGGGGCCAAAATATTAAAATAAATAAAAGACCAGCATCGTGCCAGAGGCCACGCCTCCTCCTTGCAGCACTCTGCAAACGCGACCCCTGGCCAGTTGTAAGTTGGGGAATTAATTCCTCTTCAATACTGAGGGTCCCTGAGGGCCAACTAGCCCAACAGGTATCTACAGTATGTGCCAGGGAGCTGCGTTGCAGACAGGTGTTCCGAGGCCACGTCCCTTTTTACACCTCTTTGCAACGCAGCTCTGTGGCGCTTACTGGAGGTACCTAGTGGGCTAGTTTGACCCTAGGGACCCTTATAATTCAAGGGGACTTAATCTCTCAACTTAGAACGGCCACAGGATGTGTTTACACAGTGGGGAAGGGAGGGGACGGGGCCCGAGGTGATGTGTGCAAACACGCCCCAAGGTGCATTTTAAGTTGGGGAAATAGTTCCCCTTCAATCCTGAGGGCCCCTGGGGGCTAACTAGCCCACCAGGTGCTTCCAGTAAGCGCCACTGAGCTGTGTTGCAGAGAGGTGGTCCAGGCCGTGCCACTTTTTACACCTCTCTGCAACGCAGCTCTGTGGTGCTTACTGGATGTACCTAGTGGGCTAGTTGGACCCTAGGGACCCTCAGGATTCAAATGAACTTAATCTCTTAACTAAAAACAGCCACAGGGCGTGTTTACACAGTGGTGAAGGGAGGGGACGGGGCCTGAGTTAACGTGTGCAAACCAGCCCTGTGGCGCCTTTTAAGTTGGGGAAATAATTCCCCTTCAATCCTGAGGGACCCTGGGGGCCAACTAGCCCACCAGGTGCTTCCAGTAAGCGCCACTGCGCTGCATTGCAGAGAGGTGGTCTAGGCCGTGCCCCTTTTTACATCTCTCTGCAATGCAGCTCTTATGGCGCTTACTGGAGGTACCTAGTGGTCTAGTTGGACCCTAGGGACCCTCTGGATTCAAGGGGACTTAATCTCCCAACTTAAAACTGCCACAGGGCGTGTTTACACAGTGGGGAAGTGAGGGGACGGGGCATGAGGTGACGTGTGCAAACACGCCCTGTGGCACGTTTTAAGAGGTTGTTTTAATCCCCTGCCCTATTATATACTAGGAGCTTACAGAGGAGGTCATGCTGATCACAGGGGGACCCCACTGCATAGTGTTCCCAAGTGTATGTAGGTGTTTTCACTGTATTCTGAGTGTCTTTTAACATAGCACTGGCTCTAGGACTGGTTAGTCAGACTCAGTTACCACCAGCTTCCGTCTGAAAAAGTTGAGGGTACAGGATGATTTTGTAACAAGGCTTCTTTCTGCTCTTCTGTTTGTTCTTTCTGCACGGTATCCTTCTTCCTGCACTTTTCTTCGTCTTTGAGGACTTCTGTTGCTTTTTTCTGCATTTCTTTTTTTTTTCTTTGCGTTTTTTCTTCTTTCTTCACATGTCCTATCTCTGTAGGCATAGTTAGAAATTAGCATTTAAAAAACCTTTGAAATTCACTGAAAAAACCATAGGTTTCAGGCACGTTATAGTTAGGAATTAGCATTTAAAAAACCTTAGAAATTGTGAGTACATGTATGAGTGACTGTATAGGACTGTTGGTGAATGAGTGGATGTGTATGTGTACTGAATAGGTTGTTGTAACTGATATTGGTATGTCCATTGTTTTGAAAATTTTAGTTTCTATTTTTGAATGTGTGTATCAAAGGTTATATTAGGGGGAGAGGAGATCTGCCACTCTATCACAAGGATGATGTCATCAGTGATGTCATTTGAGATGTCATCAGTGATGTCATGAGTGATGTCACTGACCATGTCAAGAGTGATGTAATATGTGACGTCATCAGCAGTGCATTGCGGGCGCGCGAGTTATAGTTAGCAGAACTAACTATAATGGGGAAATTTCAATGGTTTTGTACGAGTGAAAAGTCCAGCTAACTATAACGCCCCTGAAACCTATGGTTTTTTTAGTGAATTTCTAAGGTTTTTAAAATGCTAACGTGCCTGAAATCTATGGTTTTTTCAGTGAATATATATATATATATATATATGAGAGCAAAAGGTTTTTGGTACCTTGTTATACTCATAAAAGCATGTGTGGTAAAGGCATCTGCGTGGTAAAGGTATTGGTGGTGAAGACTGAATGGAAAAGGCAGGCGTGGTAAAGACATGCTTTGCAACATCATACAACCTTTGCATACAGCCTTCACAAATACAGGCTTTAGTATAATGCTCCAATTTTCAGTTATTATGCTTCAAATGGTACAAAACAGAGTCTTCCAAATCACCTGCATCCTGTAAAAGAACAACCAAGGGAACTCCAATAGATCTGAAAAGGCATGGTTGACAGTGTAACAGAAAACTCAACAAAGAGCACTGTGTGCTGTTTGGAGGGCAGTGAAAGGAACATATCAATAATATGTGACAGACCTATTTTCCTTCTTTTAGCCAATTAGACTTCTTTATTCCCACCACGACCACAAACCCACCATCCCAAATCATGTCTAACCAGTTTTGGAGGAGAAACGTTGAAAGTTGCAGAAGCTAACCTCTCAAATGGCCTTCCTGATACCTTCACACTTGAAAACATTGGATTGCATTCGAAGGGAAACTCACA
This sequence comes from Triturus cristatus, assembly GCF_964204655.1. Lineage (NCBI taxonomy): Eukaryota > Metazoa > Chordata > Amphibia > Caudata > Salamandridae > Triturus > Triturus cristatus. The sequence continues at coordinate 401,736,137 of NC_140581.1, forward strand.
CAGTAGTTGCTTTGTCAATGAGATCCGGCCTGACTTCCTGCTCCCACTTGTGAGACTTTTCTGCCCATCTCATTTAAACAGTATTTGGAATAGTGCTTCCCCTCCCTACAATGGCTTATTTAAGCCCTCTACCTTCCTTCCCAGTTGTTTTCTGTTCTTCTTTTTGACCATTATATACATTCATTTTACATTTATGTGATATGTATTCTCTCCTTTTAAATGTGTTTTATAACTGTGTTGTTTGCTACGCCTTACTCATTAATTGCTCAAATAACCTATTGCTCTCAACAATGAAATTGACTAAAGCAAACGTTACCCTATAGGAACAATTCGTCATCTAGATCAGATCTGATTGCAGGTGATCATGAGCTGAATACAATTTACGGTGGTGGTTACAAAGCATAATAAAATGTAGGTTATTCACGGGAAAACGCTGATACACTAAAGAAAATTGTTTTTCGTGCTGTTAAGTGTGTCTCTTGAAATCTAGGTCAGTGAAATTGTTCAGGGGACTATTAGAGATCCCCGATGTTCTCTTGGTTTAGCCTACATTACTGTTGTAATGGTAATTGTAAATCGCGGTTGCAGTCATTCCATTATTATGTTCTATTTCAGAAAGCAGTATGCGGCTTGTGTGCAATGTGTGTGCCATGTAGAACGGCAGGTCGTCGCTTTAGCCTCTCCAATATGGGTGGATCAAAGGGTAGGAAGCCTGCAATGTAGGTTCCACATCCCCCAGTGACACCGGCAGGTGACCTAGTGTAAATTACCCACTTTCATCCACTCCCCTAAGAATTATGTAACAAAAATACGTTAAATTAGGTTTTTATTTACTTTTCAATTAAATTCAGAAAAAAACATCAATTCTGCAATAGAGACCTTTTTCATGGAACTTGAAGGACTCCCCAATTAGCTCCCTGTTTAATTTAAATTACTCCATTCTGCAACTCGACTAATTTGTTTATGGTTGCTTGAAACAATACTTTAATCACTAAATTGTAGGTGCTTCAGTGGCACCACCAGGCTTTTGGGTACCCAAGGCGAACCAGCCCTCCTGTGCCTATTCAGGTACTGCATGCATCATTCACCCGTAGACGGTATGTGCTAAGAACATGTCCCATAGGTTAAGTGGTCATAAGTAGGAGGCTCACAGACAACCCATCTGAGCCTTTCATGACCAGGCCAAGATGCAAACCACCCTCACCTGGTGTTCTCAGAGGCTTTTAGCCAATGAAAGCCATCCATCCGACTGGAAACCGAGGTATGCCAATGTCTGCAGGCCATCAATGTCATAACGCTACCAGAAAGGCCTCCCATTAAACTATTAGTACTTTATACCAAACAACCATTTATTTGAACTAAGATTTGTTGGTTCATGGTGAGATCAAGCCAATAACGCTATACTGTATAAAAAGTAAATTATAAATGTGACCTACAAGATTTCTTTCTTAATCAAGATCTGAGAGAGTGCAGAAATGCCTCCTTGACAGCTGCCAGATCAAAAGAACAAATCTGGAGCGACAGCTTTAATTTGTAGGCTGGGCATGTCTCTCGAGGGAACAAAAAAAACCTCCTGGTCTTCGGACAAGAGAGATCAGTCTTGAGGAAGACCCGGAGCCTAAATGAGTAGCAGTGAAGAGAAATCTGTAGCAGCTGGAGATGGGTGGAGCATCAGCAGTCTGGGTATCTTACAGGCAGATGGCATTACAAACGGAGCACGAGGCTGCGCTGTATTAACTCTTGGATATGCATGATAAAACTGTTGCAAAAATGTAAATTTGCTGATCAGGATATAAAGCCATGTAAAAGCCACTAACCTGATGCCAGCACACCAGAAAGCAGGACAAAACAGGGCCAGGCAAGAGCAGGATAGAAAGACAGTGCAACACACATGGCACAGAAAGAGAGATTGACAATTGTGAAGGGCTATCTACTCAGATTCACTCATTTTGATATGGGTGGGAGGAGAAGCATACATATTACCAAGGTGAGGTTAGCACTGGTTCTTGGGAGATGTCCATGTGCTGACGTTCTGGATTGTGCTGCTGTTTCTGCAAGAAGATGTTCATGTGGGAACCTCTTTTCCTGGGAGGACGACGCGCTCGTGTCGCGGGGCTTCCGAGCAGGGGGCAGACATCTTGTGAGGGTAAGGTCAGCGGGCTAGGCTTCATGCCCAGGACCTTACTAAAGGGAACGCTGACGCGTGCGCGTTCAGAAGAGTCCTCCTGAGGCTTGAGCCGGTAGTGACTTACGTTGTGCCCGCCAGACTTTTTTTGCGCAGATATATATTCCTCTTCACTGAACGGTCAGAATTGCTGCTATTTTTGCTTATCTTTGCACATATAATTGCCGCTGTGGGGGCGATGTTTTTAGGGAACTTATTTTTAATCACTTTTTAATGTTGCGGCTTCATTGTGAACATCGCTTTTATTAATTTTTAGGAAAACCTCAGATTCTAAAACCATTGGCACCAAGTACTCTTACCTGCATCTCTTTCCCTGGGAGGATGACGTGCTCGCGTCGCGGAGCTTCCGAGCAGGGGGCAGACATCTTGGGAGGGTAAGGTCAGCGGGCTAGGCTTCATGCCCCGGACCTTACTGAAGGGAACGCTGACGCGTGCGCGCAGCGGGCGCACCACTGGCGCGCCAAAGGCGTGCCGAAGGCAAGCCCGTCTGTGCCCGTCCGCGCTGGCTCCGCGTGCAGCGCCAGCCCCCCTGGTCTAATTGTGCTAGATAGGGACACCATCCATTATTCTAGTGAATCCCTAAAACGCCTTAATCCTGGCATTTTAGATCAGAAATGTTACAATCTACGCATGGATTCCATACACCCTCAGGAGAAAGTGATTTGTCCAGGCTGTAACTCTATGCTGCCAGAGTTTTTGATAAAACCTATAAAGACCCCACGGGCACAGAACTCAATAATTCTGGCCGATGGTTCTCAATCCGCTCGGAAATTTGCCCTACTAAATGCTAGATCACTGGTCAAACACAGTCAGGAATGGGCCTCCCTTATCGAAGATGAAGGGATACTTGTCGCATTCATTACAGAGTCCTGGACGGATGATGCTTCCGGACCTGACCTGGTTAAAGCAACACCCCCCAACTACCTTTGCTACACACTAAATAGATGCCACAAAAAGGGGGGGGGGATTGGCTATTATATATCATAATTAAATTTCGGCCTCTTTCACCCCTATATTTATAGAGGAATGTGAAGTTTTAGAGTTCTGCCTTAAACTTTTACATCACTGCTCGTTTAGAGTCTCTCTTATTTATAGGCCTCCGGGTCCCAGAGGACGTTTCCTTACCCAAGTTGGTAACATAATTGAAAGAGGAATTAGCCTTGACTCCTATACCATTCTAGGAGATTTTAACTATCCTCTGGAATCCTCTTTTTCAGAAACAACCGAGCTAATAGAGCTAATGAGAGGTGCCAACTTAGAGCAATTGGTGAGTGAAGCAACTCACATAGCAGGCCACACACTATATGGTATCTTTTCAAATAATTTGCACATAACCATTTTAAATACTCTCCCTCTGGCATGGTCAGACCACCTGGCGGTCATTAGTGAATTTAGCATCCCTGTCTACGTGGCCTCAAAATCATTGAGAAAAAAAAGCTCAGTAACCAGAGCCTGGAGTAAGATAGATTCAAGAGAAATCCAACAACATCTTACTCTAACACTACCATTGGTGCCGAGAAATTTAGATGAAGCTACTAATACTTATACAAATTGGCTGACAGCTGTAGGGAATAAATTGGCACCACTGAAACTTCTTCACCTTAACGGACAACAACCTTCGGCTCCCTGGTACTCTTCTGAATTTAGAGACCAGAAACAGGTGTGCAAGCACTTGGAAGGAAAATGGAGGGCGGGCTACAAGGAAAAGGACAAAACGATTTATAAAGCCAGCCTGTCAATGTATAAATATCTATTGTTAAAAACAAAACAAAACTACTTCACTGATAAAATTAATTTAGCTAAAAACTCTTCTAAAGAGATTTTTAAAATATTAACAACTTTAGCCCACCCGTGTGCCCCATCAGTTCAGGCCAGTCAAGAATTGTGTAACAAGATTGCCAAAAGTCTTTTTGAAAAGGTAAATAATATCTTTGTTACCTTTTCTAATTCTGCCCAAGAAAATATTCAGAGTCTAGCATCTTCCCAATTTGAATCCATGGCTAACAGCTCCCTTTTACTCAATGTTGCCCCTCTAACAGAGCTTGAGATAACTAAGTTAATGCTGTAGATAAAGTCAGACTCCCCCTGTGACCCTTGTCCAAGTATGGTCGTTCTACTAGATGTAGAACGAATTTCAAAAATACTGACCTCCATTTTCAATACCATGTATTCGGATGGATATTTCCCAAAAGACTGCAAACATGCGTCAATTCTGCCACTTTTAAAGAAACCCAATTTAGATATCAATGACCCCAACAATTTTAGACCTATATCAAGAATTCCACTCCCGGCAAAGGTCATTGAGAGGAATATTAATGCCCAACTAAACAAATTTTTACAAGACTCTCAAGCCCTGGACCCAACACAGTTTGGATTTAGAGGGGGTCACAGCACTGAAACTGCGTTGCTAAAATCCACTGGAAAGATCAGGAACATTTTGGACCGGGGACAGAATGCCGCTTTGATCATGCTAGATCTTTTAGCGGCATTCGATACCGTTCATCACGGTATACTAATGAAACGCCTCATGGAGATAGGAGTTAAGTGTTCGGCTTGGAATCTCCTCAAATCCTTTCTTACGGACAGAGTACAAACTGTAACATTGGAGGAGTTTCAAGCTGAGTCATTTTCCCTGCCTTGTGGGGTTCCCCAGGGATCGTCATTGAGCCCTACTCTTTTTATTGTATATGTTTCCTCTCTGGCTCCGCTTGTTGAATCATTTGGGTTCACTCTAACCTCATATGCTGATGATACCCAAATAGTGGTCAACTTACTCCCAGGAAACTGAGTGCATACCTCTCCAAGACTACAAAATTGTATGTCTTCTGTGGGAGACTGGATGGTAAAAAACTGCCAAAAGCTTAACTCCAACAAAACAGAGGTTATTCTTTTTGGCAATAACCCTAACTTATGGACTCCAGGCTGCTGGCCGACAGATCTTGGCCAACTCCCCACTCCTGTAGGGAAAGTAAAAAATCTTGGAGTGTGGCTGGATGATAAACTGAGTTGCAGGGATCAGGTGAACAAAGTTGTCTCCACCACTACTTATAATCTTAAATCCTGTAAAAAAAAGTATGCCATTACTCCCAAAAGCAGCACAACAAACAGTTGTTACTGCTCTTATTATGCCAAGATTGGACTATTGCAATAGTCTGTATTTGAGGATACATGAAGGATCCTTAAATAAATTACAGATTTTGTAGAATGTGGCTGCCAGACTACTCACAAGCATGCCCAGGACTGGTTCTATTTCTGCTCAAATCAAAGCTCTACACTGGTTGCCTGTGAGACAACGCATTCAATTTAAGACTCTGACATTGGTCTTTAGGGCCCTTCATGGAATGGGGCCTGAATTCCTAATACAGCAACTTCACTGGTATTCCCCTACCAGAACCCTACGATCTTCGGACGCTAAATTGGCAACAGTTCCCAGGGTGAAGAAGGCCAATTGGGGTGGTAGAAGCTTCGTGGTCAATGCAGCCAAGGCATGGAATGCTCTCCCTCTATCTTTAAGAAGTATGACCGATCTTCTTCCATTCCGAAAGACATTGAAAACATTTCTTTTTAATTATTGATCCGTCGTATCCCCCATTTAGGAGGATTTCTATTTATTTATTTATTTTTTACTCGATCCCTCTTTAGGCCTTCTCTAAGCACCAGGACACCTTTTTGGTAACAGTTGCGCTCTATAAATGCCCTTAGCATAACATAACATGTGGGTATGCCTGGCCAACATCGCCAGGAGCCACACAGTCAACATAATCTCCTACGCCGACGACACCCAACTCATCCTCTTCCTGACAAACCATCAAAGACAGGTTCCAAAAATGCATGAAGGATGTGCCCATCTGGATGAACAACAACTCTCTCAAACTCAACAAAGACAAGACTTAAGTTTTCATCTTCGTGAAAGGCAAGGACACCATATCAAGCAACAAATGTAGGCCGCCTGAGCAGGGCTCTACACCCAAACCCACCAAACATGCCAGAAACCTCGGCATCATCCTCGACAGCCAGCTATCCATGAAGAAGCAGCCTGCTGCCTCACCCTACGAATGTAAAGGAAGGTTTTCAGATGGATCCCTCCCAACACCAGGTGAACTGTCATGAAAGCTCTTGTCACTAGCAGACTAGACTATGCCAAACTCTCCCTCGACCTCCCCACACAGATGTGCATCACCACTCACCTTAAGAAACTCTCTTGGCTACCAGTTATGAAGAGCTGCCAGTTCAAGCTACTCACCCGTGCTTACAAGGCACTGCGCAATGAAGGACCGGCGCACCTCAACAAACAAGTGAACTTCCACCAACCTACCAGGGAACTCCTTTCTAGATCCCTCTCTCTAGCAGCTACCCAGCGCATCCATTGGACGAACAGCAGAGGCAGCTATTTCTCCCACCTGGCATCAGAGACCTGGAACACAATTCCCCAACACCTCAGAGCAGCTCTGTCTCTCCAAATGTTCAGGAAGGACCTCAAGACCTGGATGTTCAACCACTAGAATGGGCAGCTGAATCCTGCAGTAGGACACCACAGTGCCTTAAGACCCTCACGGGTGAAGCAGCTATGCTATACAAATCCTGATTGATTGATTCTTGTGCAAGAGACTTTCAAGTGTATTGGAAAAGGTAACATTTTGGCCACTGCCTTCATTACCCACCTGTTGGAAGGTGTCGTGCCTGTAGTGCTATCAGTCATGCACACCTCCTTCAGTGGCATGAAGACCTTCTGCCTGAACCAGTAGCATCCATGAGCAGAAGCCCAACATCGAATACAGGAGGAATTGACTAGGGACGTGACTCTAGTCCCTACACTCGGTGAGTGGCCTGCACCCCAAACGCAGACTTGACAATGGCTGTCTCAGCAACTCTTAAACTATTGATGGAGAACAACTAGTCACAGAAGGATGAATTCTACAGCAGCACCACACGATAATCCAGTATCTATTTTTCCATACATAATGCCGTAGTCTGTGATTACAGAGCAAGTACTGTCTCTCATTGGGGAGACTGCCCTGCTTCATAGAGAGTAGGCTGACATCAGAGCAGGACAGGCCCTGGGACCCGTTCAAACAGAGCGTGTAACATTTAATTAGCTCTTAAAATCCTTCTTATTTGCCACAGAATATCATTAGTACCCATCTGTTTCTGTCAAGAGCTAATGAAGTGGTGAATGTTACACTTTTAAGACAACTTAATATAGCTTTAATCATTAATTTATACAAACCGTAATCCTAAAACAACTTTTTATGTATGCATGCCAGAAGTGTTTAACAGAATATATGTACGCTGCTTCCCTTTCTCTTACCGTCCCATCCAATTACCCAAATATTCTCAGAGCATGACTAATCTCTCTCTCTCTTCCACCCCCCCCCCACCAGCTCCAGGCTGCATGGACACTTGTGGACTGACTACTGGGGCCCATTCTACTGTATTCAGACCTTGCCAGTCGCAATATAAAGAATAGCGATGCAGCAGAAATAACACCAGCATATGGTCGGTCATGGGCACACACCGGAGGTAAATAAGGCAGGGATCACAGCCTGCTGAATTCATATCTGAAGGGATGATACTCAAGGGCGTGTAAACACATATAAAGTATAACACTGCACCAAATACAACATAGGCTTGATTCGTTTCCCAAGAATGAAAGCAAAGCACGTGTTTAGGTCTCAAAAGTAGATTTGCTATTTCCAGGGTTTGCCTGCACACATGTCCTTGCCAATCAGCATGAAAGTGCAAAATTGATGTCTATAGTTTTCTATTTACAGCTACACAGATGTAAAGAAATTAGGGGCATATTTACAAGCAGGCGATAAAAAATGATCTCAGCTTTTGCGGCCGTTTTCGGCCGAAAAGCGGCGATAATTTTATCGCCTAATTAGCAAGGCCACGCTCACGCGTGAAACCTTGCTTTAGCGTCAGGAATCCTAACGCCCAGCTTTGCATCTCTAATGAGATGCAAAGTGGGCGTTCCTGACCTAACATGACAGGAGAAATGTCGCTAAGCGACATTTCTCCTATCATCAAGCCCCACGCTATGAAGCATAGCCCCTGTTATCGCTACTTTCCTTACGCCTGCTTCAGGGCTGACTTAGCCATGATATCCTATGGAAGGTGGATATCATGGCTAAGTTTGTGGGCCCCTATCAACAAGCTAAGGCCACATTGCATGAGATTATCGCTGGGTTTCCAGCGATAATCTCCCTTTAGGCAGTTATCGTGAGGATTTTTATCATTGAGGAGATAAGCGTTGCTAATAGCACGCTATCTCAGCGATAAAAATCCATGTTACCCGGCGATAATTATCCTCACGCTAAGAGCGCTCAGCGATAATTATCGCCAGGTGTTGCTGATATGCCCCTAAGTGCTTCCCATTTGAAAGAAAAAATGTGGAAGGTTAACCATGTGAAGATACACATGCTTCTAACACTGTTTACAGGGGGCCCGGCATCCGAACAGTATCACGGAAGAGGAAAATAGGATTTAAGGCGTAATTTACAGTCCATGGCGATACAGGTCCCTGTGGTTTGTGGATGGACCGCTGAAGGCGAATGACAATCCGCCTGTCATAATTTCCTCCAATGCACTGAGCCCATGGCAGAGCAAATGCCGCCAATGAATTCTTCTCCAAACATAGGGTTTATACAACTAATGTATTTTCCATTACCACTTATCTCTAATGAGCCTCCAAGTTTCCATTTTCATCATTTAATTACGCAATCTCCGCGGGTGTAATATTCTGGATGCTGAGCCGGGTGGATATTTTGAAGATCTGTGGTCATACATGTTGATACATCGAGGTTAGCTAAGCATTATAGCATTATCTGAAGCAAAGATGTATCCCTAACAATAAACAAGCACATAGATCATTCTTGAACTTCACTTCTGGAATAATGTGTGCTCTATGAAGTATGAAGAGCAAGGCTCTGTTGGGGGCGTGGCTTTGTCTGGCTGCAAGATGGCCGCACTGAGGGACGTTCCTTCTGAAAAAGTGATGCGCACCTGAGATAACCTATGAAGTATGCTGACACTGCAATAGCTGACAGCCTGCCTTACACATGAGCAACAACATAGATTGCGGGAGAGCGGAGACGGCCTGCTTTGCGGCCTACCCGGGAGGCAGACAGTTGAGTGAGAGACTGCAGAGAGATGTGGACCTACCTGCGGCGGATCCTGTCTGTGCACCCCCTGAGCGAGAGAGCAACCTCATGGCCCGCCGTGACACAGGCGTGACCCGGAGAGGTGAGATTGAGAGCCAAATGATTGCCAGGGGCTAGTCCGGCCAAGCCGTAAGGCAGCCTGCTGAGTGCCTAGACAAGGAGGCCCGATGGAGCCCAGAATAGGTGAGAGATGCTAGCTGAGGAAGATCTGTTGGCCTGTGGGGCTACAGCCACAGAGCCCAGGCATCGAGGGAGCGGGAGAGGAGCGGCACTGCATGGAGGCAGGTGGGAGCCCTGAAGCAAACAAAATGACCTGAGGGCCTTACAGCGGCTGAAGGTGGAAGAAGCTGCTCCGGGGGCTCTGGAGCAGTGCAGGAGGGAGACACCTTGGCGGTTGGGACCCTAGAGGCTGGTGGCAGATCCCTAGTGGCCCCTCAGAGACAGTGTTGGTGGCACCCTCTTCCTCTGGCATACTCCGGGTCCGTGCTCCTGTGTTGGGGGTATGATGGGCGAATGAACCACCAAACTAAGCTACTCTGAGGCGGGGGTGGAGGAGACTGGACAATCGGAGCCCTCCCCACCCGGGGCACAATGCAACACGCTGCTGGCCCCCTATGTCGCTCCAATGGTTGCTATTGGAACCCTGCTTTGGGGATCCCTCCGCTCTGAGTGCGTACACCGGCATTGCTGCGATCTGGCCCTCACTTGCTGTTGCCCACCGAGGGACCTGCCTGCACAGCTGCCACTGCCACAAATGGGCCATAAACGGTATGGCCTCTCAGAAGATCCACTGTGCTGCCTTTCTTCTAGCTTCCTTTCTTGACACCGACATTGGGCCTGGTCTTGTACATACTAGAGGCTTGTGCTGGTGAGTGACGGTGCAGGCGGTGTGGTGCCCCCGGACTGCTGGATGGTGCACGTTAGAGGTGTGCCCCTGGCCTGCCAGTGCACATGTGCAGAGAAATACCTGTGTTGACACTGGGGGTACTGTGTTGAGAACTCCCTGCAGATATGGGCAAGCCTGATGCCAAACAACTCAAGCTCACCTTTGAAGGCCACCACTACACCAGACAGGGCGAGCCTACCTAGGACACAGAGGGACAGTGCACGCAAACTGAGGAAATCGGAATTCAGGACAAGGACATCTGCTTGCTCCTCTTCAATGTAAAAACCAGTTTAAAGACCATTAGTTCTAAATTAGACCTCCTCACTGCCGACCTGGACCAGGTTAAGTGGCAAGTCGATACACATGACACTTGAATGAACCACCTGGAAACCAGGGTATTAGATGCAGACAATTTTCTGGCTAAACACAGACAATGGCTGATGAAAATGGACAGAGTACTAGCGGTGATAAAGGCTAAAAATGAAGACCTTGAATCCTGCTCTAGAAGAAACAACCTATGCATTACTGGGGTCCCGGAGTCCACAGGCATATCTCGGATGGAATACTATGTAGAACCTCTGCTGCGTGAACTCTTTGGCCCTGACCTATCTGCAGTCTTCATTGTTAAAACAGCTCAGCACTCTCTTGGGCCGAGGCCTCCACCTGGGACCTTAGTTCACCCTATAATAGCCCGCCTGCTGAACTATCATAACAGCTAAATGATCTTGTAGCGAGCAAGAGAACGGAGGGAGGTCAAACACCAGGGTAATGTCCTCTCCTTCTATCCCAACTTTTCCTTGGCAGTGCAGGCTGTGAGAAGTGAGTTTTTGCCGGCCAAGCGCGCACTACAGCAACTGGAGTGCCTATCCTCTTCTCTATTAGCCACGTTTTGAATTTCACAAAATGGAAAAATGCACTTCTTTACTGACTTTATAGCAGTTCTGAAAAACACCAAGTAACTCTGCAAAGCCAAGGGAGCCTCATCCAAAAATCCTCTCTTATTGGAGGAAGGCTGAACCAGTGACAGCGAATAATTATATCTGCACTACACACTATGGCCCTGCTCCCCCAAACAGAAATAGAACTCAAAATGACGGCACTTTTGGCTCATGTTTTTCTCCGTTTGTATGGGACACTGCATGCCACCTGATGCCGGTCACGTTCGTGGCGTCCCGCTTTCATGGTCCCTCTGAGCTCCTGCTCAGCCACCCAAGTCCTTGAGATGGGGTTGTCTGCCAGTTGAGCCCATGTCCCCATAGGATAATTAATTTCTGTACTTAGCCAAGTTGTCTCTAGACCAGGGTTGTAGACTGATGCCTCAACCTATTTGGGTAGTTGGAGTGGGTGGATCGGAAAATGTTTGTGGGTTTATTCTTGACAACAGGGGCTATTGGGAAGGGTGGGGCGAGGGGGATTCACAATTTTCCTGGATGGTGATTCTGGATGATTTGTTGACTTTAAGACTCAACCCTGCTGTGTCCCTTTCACCTTTGCACTCAATAGAACTTTTATAAATCATTGCCACTGAAGGCCCTCTTACACACAGACACGACATGCAATGATGGCTATACCCACACTCTGACAAAATGGCCGGCATCAATTGTCTGACTTGAAATTCACGAGGTCTCCATGATCACCGTATATTCCTTCTGGTGAAGTACTGGGTATTTTAGACCCAGCGGTGCAGGGGCACACACCCTATGACTTCGGGGTTTCACCCTGTTCCGGACCTACAGAAACACAGAGTCTTCTGGGTGAAGTCAAAGAATCGTTTATTGGCTGCAGACCAATGACAGGTATCCTAGAAGTACAACAGCGTGTATGTTCTCTGGAGACTGCTGAAAATCATAGGAACGGACTACATCTTAAATAGGCCTTTTTCGGCCTCAAGCATACATTCCTGAGTTTTATGAAACGGCAATATAACAGTGTACATTACAAAGAAAAGGCAGAGTCATGATGACCATCCCACATTCCAGTTCGGCCAACTCACAATGATTTACACAATAAGGTTGCGATCCCACGTTAGATGTCAGTAGACCCCCCAATAAACATGAGCATCTCCTGTTTTGGGAAACAAGTCATAAAGCAGGAACAAGCAGGTGTGGAAGAGATTAGCCGGGGGTTTGTGTAGGATGGGAAGGGTTTTATGATGGGTCGAGCCCTGATGCTAATCACAGGTGGACGGAGGAAGGGGAGCTCGTGAGACCAGTTCGACCCGGGGCAGCGGAGCCAGCTGCCCAGGTCACCGAGAAGTCACGGGAAAGCACATGTACTGAGAGGTCCGTATTTGCTCCATTATAGCCTATGTGAGGGCAATGACAAGATGGCCACTGCTTCCAAAATGGAACCCGCGTAGTGCAGCAAGATAACGTGTACGCAGTGCATTCAGGGCTAGAACGACGAGTAAAGCACTCGTACATGCCGCATTTACCATTTGCGGTTCACTAATACCAAGATAGACAGGGGTAGGGCCTGGTCCCCTACGCGGTTCCGAAGAGTAAAGTACGACAGACCCTCCTTTTGCCCTTACATAGGCAATCACTATACTCATCTTAATCCGAGTCTAGGTCAATGTCCGCAAAGTCATGGAGATGTTGCTGTAGCATCATCCTATTACTTAGCCCGTCTCTCGATACAGGTTTCCTTACACATAAGGTAGCACAGAGGCCACACATCGCAGGAGCACACTGTATGCACAGACAGAACAGGAAAAGAATGGCTAAAATCACTCCAATGACCATCAGGACTTTCCAACCCCAGGCAGATATCAGTTCCCAGAACCATCCCATCAATGACCAATCTCCCTTATCCACGTGTATGGATTCAGATATTTTATGGAGTTTGGAGATGGCTTGATACACCGTTGGAGCATTGTCTGGTATGAAAATGCAGCAACTGGATTGGATGACCTTGCATACCCCACCGCGGTCTGCAAGAATAACGTCTAGGACCATGCGGTTCTGTAAAGTCATAAGGCGGTCCGCTTGGAGCTCAGCTGTCAGATTACTAAGGGCACCAGCCGTTACATTGATAGTGGATTCAACCACACGCGTCAGCTGTCTCAGGTTCCTACTATTGACCATAGGTCCCCAAAACGGCAGGAAACCCAAGAAGAAGTCTCCTGCTTCCTGACCGGCAGTGTCCTCCTTACTAATTACACCTCTCACAACTCTCGTCTTGTGATAATCAGAGGCAGCAGTGAAGGTAGGCGGTAGCAGATTCGCAATATAACATGTGCCCGAGAAATCAGGGGGCAACCATGTATATGCTCGGTCATTACAGATGAAATAGGTACCCTTGGCAGCTAGAAACGCTGGGGAAAACTGTGACGGGAAAGTGTACGTTTCGGTACAGTCACTTCTACCCAGTTGAGCCCTAGGGTTCTGACCATTACCCTGTAAGCAGAACCGACCCATGTGGGGTACGACCCAGATTGGAGATGAGATTTGTCGCTGTCTTTCACCCAGACTAATACTATACCCTGTCGCGTTCCATCCTACATAAGGTCTCAACTCTTCTTTGGGAATGGACGAGTATGCGTCAATATCCCTACTCATATCGGCAACTCCTTTCATCAAAGCCTTATTATTGGTGATGGGTCTGATGGAACGCGGTTGGCGAGGGGCGTACGTCTCCAGAGCATAGAGAAACATGGTCTGGAATGCCCATGATGATCCATTTGAACTATACGGCAACACCAGGTAGGGAATACCCTTGTTAATGGTATGTGGCATTAACCCACAGACCCAGCAATTGGTCGTATTCACTACTAGCTGGTGCTGGTGCAAGAGCTGGATAAACGAGTTATTTACGAACTCCGATCGTCTGGTCTGTTCGTGCTCAGGCAGGGGGTGAAAAGAGTGAGAGGAGGCAGTAGAAAGAGGGGTAGGCTGTTGAGTGGGTGCAATAGGCTTTTGAGCGGAGAGGAACACAAGTCCTACAATAAACATCATAATACTACACAGTATAAAGAGGCACAAAAAGACAAAACATTTACTTTTTACAATTCCACACATCCTGGTTTTAGAGCTCATTTCCTCGATCGGTCTCTCCATCTTAAAAAACTCCATCCTCTACTCGGGCCGCTCGCGGCGGGTGAGTTTCTTCTGCTGAGGAGTACGCCTGCCAGTCCAGGGAAACGCCCTAGACCAACCAGAACCGTCGACCTAACGTCTTCGGCCTGTACCCCAAAGTCTTGACACCGCGACCCTGCGGCAGAACCCGGATGGTGGTTCGAAAAACAAAAAATCAAGAAAGTCTTTCAGATGGGAGAGTAAAAAATGTCAAAAAGGAAATAGTGAGGAAATCTTTATTTGTCCATGGGCCTAGGTCTCAAATTATAACGTAGACGGCCAGGTGCCGTTTGGTCTCGAAACAAAAGTTCAGGCTCAGTGGTGTCCAATCGATTCGATGGTGGCACAGCTTCCTACAGAATATTGTCACTCTCTTGGTCTGAAACTGTGCCTCTTAGGCGTGCATCACTGAATGGTGTGAAACGGAGTACAGTGTCTGTCTCAGAGTCGGTGATACCCTCTTTGACCCACCGGTCATATGGCAAAGGCAAGGGGACTACCTTGCAGTGGGTACCATGAACCCAGTGCTTCTTCCCTTTCACTCGCACCGCTGACCTTGTCGATAGTAGAACAAGATGAGGGCCAAGCCAGCGGGGCTCGTCGTTGCTCTTGCGCTGGAAGTTCCGCACTAGCACCCACGTACCAGGGTTGATAGGGTGTCCAGGAGTTTCGGAAGCTTGGGGAAGAGTATCATGTACCTGTTGGTGCAAAACACGCAGTTT
The DNA here is from genome assembly GCF_964204655.1 of Triturus cristatus. NCBI lineage: Eukaryota > Metazoa > Chordata > Amphibia > Caudata > Salamandridae > Triturus > Triturus cristatus. The sequence continues at coordinate 401,751,169 of NC_140581.1, forward strand.
AACAGTCAAATCATACAGGTAATCAAGCAGCACTGGATGCTCTATCTCACTGAATTTCGTGGGCCTTGGCACACCCCATACATTAGCCGGGCGGCCAAAGACCACCTCGTAGGGGCTAAGTCCCACTCGTGAGTGTATTGTCATTCTGGTGGACAGGAGTGCTAGAGGCAGGGCATCAGGCCATTTAAGACCAGTGCTAGCCTGAATTTTAGCCAACTTGAGCTTTAAGGCTCCATTGTAGCGCTCTACCAATCCAGCTGATTGGGGGTGATTTGCAGCGTGGAACTTCTGCTGGATGCCTAAACCTTCACATACATTCTTCATCACTTTACCCACGAACTCACTCCCATTATCACACCAGACCACTCTCGGCATTCCAAACCTGGGGAAGAACTCTTTCACAAGGACTTTGGCTGTGGACAGGGCAGTGTTATCTTTTAGAGGATAAGCCTCTAACCATTTTGAGAAAGCACAAACAACCACTAGTACATATTTCAGGTTGTTGCATCTTTCCATGTGAATAAAGTCCAGCTGCAAAACTTCGAATGGACATGATGGGGGCGCAAAGTGACCGGCTGGAGTTGGGGTTCCCCTACCAGGGTTATACTTCAAACATACCATACAATTCTTGACCACATTCTCTGCACACTTGGGAATCCCAGCATTCTGCCATACTGGAGCCAACAACTTGCATATACCTTTCGTACTGATGTGTGCCATTCCATGCGCCATAGTAACTACTGGAAGCACATACGCGTCAGGCAACAACCATCGCCTATGTTCTGTCAGATCAGTCCAGCAACCATTCTCATCCAACTTACCCATACTCTCTCTCCACTTGCTTAACTCTTCCTCTGTGGCTTTAGCTTGAAGCGACTTCACACTCTCTATTGTGTTCTCACACATTCCTACATCATTAACCCATCTTGCGGGGCCTGCAACATACATTCTAGTCTTCACATTCTGTGCGGTTTCTCTCGCGGTCTCATCAGCAAACGCATTCCCACGACCAACATCGTCTGTGACTTTCCTGTGCGCACTGCATTTCATGATCGCAACTTGCAACGGTAGGGTCAGTGACTCAAGGAGATCATTCACCAACTTGCCATTCTGAATTTTAGCTCCATGTGACGTCAGGAACCCACGCTCCTTCCACAAACGTCCAAAATTATGAGCCACGCCAAAGGCGTACTGGCTATCTGTATATATATTCACTCTCATTCCTTCAGATAACACACATGCTCTCGTGAGGGCGATTAATTCTGCTGCTTGGGCCGAATTATGTGGCACTCGTGCAGTTTCCACAACCGTATGTAAAGTCGTGATAGCATATGCAGCAGTCGTGTCACCATTAGGGAGCTTAAAACATGAACCATCTACCCACAAAGTACCATCACACTCAGTCAGGGGAGTATCTTTCAGATCCACTCTTCCTTTCGTCTCTTCTTCCGTTCTGAACAGACAGTCATGTTGCTCAATCTCATCTGAGTCTGCTGGAATCGGCAACAACGTAGCTGGATTCAGTGTATTGCATCGTTTTATGTGTATGTGATTCGCTAACAGTGTAAGTTCGTAACCCGATAGGCGTGCACTAGTCAAGTGTTGTGTCTTGGTTCTATTCAATAATGTGTCTACAGCATGTGGAACCATAACGATCAATGTGTTGTCCATTACCAGACCAGCAGATTGTCGGATAGACATCGCTGCAGCAGCTGTCGCTCTCAGACAGCTTGGCAATGCCCTCGCTACAGGGTCCAAAGTGGATGAGAAATACGCGCATGGGCGCGGTCTGTCGCCAAAAGGCTGTGTTAACACTGACAACGCACATCCATCTTTCTCGTGCACATACAATGTAAACGGTTTACTATAGTCAGGAGTACCCAACACAGGGGCCGAACACAATGCATTACGCAGTTCCACAAAACTTTTCTGGCACTCTTCAGACCATGGGATAGGATTCGGTGTGTCTTTGCATGTTAAGGCTAACAAAGGTTTTGCCAGCAAGGAGAAACTAGGGATCCAATGCCTACAGTATGAGGTAATGCCCAAGAAAGCACGTACTTCTCTCTGTGTCTTTGGCACACTCAACTGTGCAATGGCTCGAATTCTTTCTGGGGTCAGTCTCCTTCCCTCCTTCGATAAGAGATGACCTAAGTAGGTCACTTCTTGTCGACAATATTGCAGCTTAGATAAGGACACCTTGTGATGAAAAACGGATAAATGGTGCAACAATGATAATGTGGCTTCTTTACAGATCACCTCAGTATCCGCGGCGATTAGTAAATCGTCCACATACTGAATCAGGATAGCGCCACTAGGTAAAACAAGTGCATCAAGCTGTGCTTTCAAAGCTTGACTGTATATAGATGGACTCTCACAGTAGCCCTGGGGAGCGCGTTTGAAGCGGAAACTTCGGCCTCCCAGACTAAACCCGAAAATGTCTCTACTCTCTTCTGCAATTGGAATGCTAAAGAAAGCATTCTTTAAATCGATCACTGAAAACCATTCAGCAGAGGCTGGAATCATCGTTAACAAAGCAGTTATATCAGGGACAACTGGAAACTGTGGCACAACAATCTTATTAACCTCTCTAAGATCAATCACGAATCTGTAAACAGGAGGCTGTGAAAGGTCCGTTCGTTTTAAGACAGGTAAAATCGGGCTATTGCAAACATTGCCTCTTGTTTCTTCAATCACACCCTTATCAATGAAGTCGTGGACAATGTCTAACAATGCTTTCTGGCCTTCATTAGAGATCTTGTACTGGGGAATACGTGGCAGTCTGACATTAGCCTTTAAAGTCACCACGTAAGGCGGTATCTCCAAGAGGCCCACATCATTGGGACCAGTAGCCCAAAGGGCATCCGGAAGGGATGACAGTTCAGGCGGCATTGTATTTTTGGACAAGTACATTGGGGAAATTACTTTCTTGCCTAATGTAAGTTGTACTCCCGAAGGAGAACAATACAACGTGGCATGCAATCTTTTCAACAAATCCAGTCCCAGCAAATTCTCACCACAACCTGTCGTCAGAATCAGAGGTGCTTTCAGCTCGCAAGGTCCAACAGAAAGTGACACGGGACTAGAAATTGGGTTCCTAACAGGGGCGCCAGAAAAACCTACTGAAACATTTATATCGCCAGACAAAGGTGCGCCAGGGAGTTTGGAATGCATAATTGAACTCTTTGCAGCACCAGTGTCTAGCAGAAAAGGCTCCGTTACATTTGCTGTAGTCACCTCAACATACGGTCCACTCTGATCCACTGGCACTGAAACAACTCCCTCTCTCTGTCTACGGCTGTCCTAGTAATCATTATTTTCTGCATCACCATCTTCTGCATAATAATCATTATTATAATACTGTGCCGTATTACCAATCGCGTTAGCTTGCTGATCAAAGCTATTAATGGTATTCTGAGGCGGCAGAGGACGCGCATTTTGGGGAACACTTCCACGCCCTCTACCTCTAGGAGCTTGCTGACCACCTCTACCTCTTGCGCCATACATATTACCATTCCGCTGCATTAACTTAGGGCAACTATATTTAAAATGACCTTCCTCTTTGCAGTATGAACATTGGTTTAGACCTACCGGGACACGTGGTTGATAATACCCATTCATTTGCTGATTGTTCTGAAATTGTTGGGGTTGGTGATAGACACCTTGGGGTTGCCTATAATTATTTTGACCTCCACGTGGCGGATAGGCCTGCTGCAAAAGGACCTTTGTCTTTAATTCCTTCGTTTTCTTCTCTGTTCTATCTTTCTCGTCTTTATCTCTATTTTCATAATACTGTGCGGTAGCCAGTATTTGCGCTGAAGAGGAAACGGCCCAAGAACTCTCTGAATCTTTCAACTTTTTACACAGGTCAGGGAGTAAATTCTGCACAAACTTATCCACAAACAACCGTTGGCCACCCTCCGTACTCATATCCTGCCCACTGTGATCAATGAACGTTTCCTCAAACCTAGTAAAGAAGTCTGATACTGTCTCATCCTTTTTCTGCTTGCATGCAGATAACTTGTCCCAATTTACGCGCATTGCTGGCATTAGTGTCTTCATATACGTGATGATTCTACCAGGGAGTTCAGCCACTAAAGGCTCAGGTTTCGCGCCACCAGTTTGTCTTGCATCGGCAGCAATAATGTTAGCCCATGTATCCCCTAGCTCTTGGTCATGATCCGCATTACGGATTGACCCCCATAGGGGCTGTGGAACAACATTACCAAACAACATGTCTATGTCGGCCAGATTCATAATACATGATCCTGCCGTTTGTGACAATTCTTTATAATAACCTGCCGGATTTTTACGGGGATCAGGTAAGGACTGTTTAAGCGCTAACACCTCAGAGCGCTTCCATGGAACATGCACCCAAACACGCTGGAAATGTGCTGCCACAGCGGGGTTAGCACCGACAGCTGCAACCGCTTCCTTCCATACCGGGGGAACTTCTCTCATGGGGTATTGTCGCACTTTCTCCTTTCTCCGCACAGGGACATCCTGTTCGAACAATGACTGTTGACATTCATCATTCCTGAAGGACAGTACAACCGCAACTGCTTTATCTATATCGCGGTCCACAATCATACCAGCTCCAAAATCGGACCTTACTCTACACAATTCTCGTGGCCTCGGATTTCTACCATTATCCTCCAATTCCTCACAGAGAATTTCGCACATCTTCTCAAACACATATCTCTGCTTCGGGGCATCCCACTGATGGAAGACATTAACAATTGATTCCACATCATACAATGAAGGGAAAACAATCCATCTGCGCGCCATGCTGTCTATTACGTTCTTCTCGTCAGAGGTTGGCAACTGACTACGCAATTGCTTACGCTGCAAACCAGGAGTCGCACCAGACAACTCAAAGAGAAGCGACATTAATGAAGTAACCACATTAGCTAAACGCTGTCGCGCTGTAGGAGAAGCTGAGGCAGAAACAGGGGGGAAAACAGAGGGAAGAAAAGAGGACGTAGAAACAGGTACCGAAGTGGTACAAGGAAAAGTGTTGGGAGAGGCCGCTGGTGAATTAGGCAAGGTTACAGGAAGCGCGGGGGCAGTTGGAAGCACAACTAGCGGCCCTTGAGGGGGCTGCGTTACATTAATAAGAGCCGGTTGTGCGGCAGCTGGTGGTTGCGGCAAAGCCTGCAATACATTAACTGGAGGTGGCATATTCACAAGCTGAGGAGGCGCCGTAGCATTTTGCGCATATGGGGGTGGCGAACTCAACAAGTGTGACATTAGGGGATCTTTCTCCTTGTCTTCGGACTCATTTTGCTTAGAGTGCGGTAAAGCCGGGTAACATTTGTCAATCCCTAACTTACGCTGCCTGTGCAATTGCTCGCTCATCTGCTCCTCCTCATTGTCTCTAAATTGTACAGCTGCTTGCATTACTGACATACCTTTCTCTCTTTTATTCTTTTTCGCTAGCTTAATTTCCTTCTGTTTGGCTTCCTTCCGCCATAAGCGGAAAGAGTCAAACATCGCCGGCCGGGCTTTCTTCTTAAACAATTTAATTTCCAAATTATCTAGAATATCGGTATCGAAACTACCATTTTGGGGCCATTTTAAAACACCGTCCTTCCTGGTGTAGTGGATCCACACTTCGTTATATGCAACGGGGCCTACGCCATGTTTTACATAGAGCTCATAAGTTGGAGTTCCAACCGGAGGAACCGGACATGATTCTTCCAGCTGGAAATCTTTTCCACAACCCAAACAGAATAATCTACCAAATATTCTAGAACCAGGCATCTTCGCTCACTAGTCTAGATCCAAACGTCAAAGGATTATCGATTACGATAGTCTTGTGAATACACGAATCCTCTGGCTTTGGGGTTTGCAAACACCAAATCACCAATTACCAAATCAAACCAAACGATCCCGAGGGATACCAAAACAAATGGGAGACGCTCCACTTATACTTAACTGAATATTGCTGATCGATGACGTCACCAGAAGACTCTCTCGATTGTTTCGCTCTCTCAAACTCGTCAAGGGTCCAAAACAGGTCGATTAATCAGGGCAGCAGTCCTTCGTAGCCGTCGGGACGCGGAGAACCTCGCAGAAAAGACTTTCGGACCACGTCGACATGCAGGGGTTGATGAAGTGGCGGCCTTCCTCCGGAATTTCCACACGAAGCTCCTCACGAACCTCTGGCTTGGACTGGTACCGCTGAAATCGGCCCCACGTTGGGCGCCAAACTGAAGTACTGGGTATTTTAGACCCAGCGGTGCAGGGGCACACACCCTATGACTTCGGGGTTTCACCCTGTTCCGGACCTACAGAAACACAGAGTCTTCTGGGTGAAGTCAAAGAATCGTTTATTGGCTGCAGACCAATGACAGGTATCCTAGAAGTACAACAGCGTGTATGTTCTCAGGAGACTGCTGAAAATCATAGGAACGGACTACATCTTAAATAGGCCTTTTTCGGCCTCAAGCATACATTCCTGAGTTTTATGAAACGGCAATATAACAGTGTACATTACAAAGAAAAGGCAGAGTCATGATGACCATCCCACATTCCAGTTCGGCCAACTCACAATGATTTACACAATAAGGTTGCGATCCCACGTTAGATGTCAGTAGACCCCCCAATAAACATGAGCATCTCCTGTTTTGGGAAACAAGTCATAAAGCAGGAACAAGCAGGTGTGGAAGAGATTAGCCGGGGGTTTGTGTAGGATGGGAAGGGTTTTATGATGGGTCGAGCCCTGATGCTAATCACAGGTGGACGGAGGAAGGGGAGCTCGTGAGACCAGTTCGACCCGGGGCAGCGGAGCCAGCTGCCCAGGTCACCGAGAAGTCACGGGAAAGCACATGTACTGAGAGGTCCGTATTTGCTCCATTATAGCCTATGTGAGGGCAATGACAAGATGGCCACTGCTTCCAAAATGGAACCCGCGTAGTGCAGCAAGATAACGTGTACGCAGTGCATTCAGGGCTAGAACGACGAGTAAAGCACTCGTACATGCCGCATTTACCATTTGCGGTTCACTAATACCAAGATAGACAGGGGTAGGGCCTGGTCCCCTACGCGGTTCCGAAGAGTAAAGTACGACACTGGTCCATGCGCCACAAAGTTGAGGTGTGTTTTCTGTAAGAGACACATCTGACCAATAACACTACACCTCCACTCCAGGCTGGCTGGTTGGTCAAGAAGCATTCCTATATATACTTCAACTATAGCTGAGGCATCTACATATTGCTTAAGGGTTACCATGGCACAACACGCACTGCCTCACAGACAAGGAGAGCAGATATATTATTCTGGTGGGCATGCTGCATAAACAGCCACTGATGTTGGTGGTAGTATACGGCCTCAATACAAATGACCCAGATTTTTTTTGCAAGTCTGGAGTAAGGTGGCAGATTAAGGCCCACGGAAGGTACTGTGGGTCAGGGTTTTTAATATAAAGCTGGAGGGGGCACTCAATCATTCCGGTGCGTGGCAGCAGCACCAGTGGGCCGCGAACACTCTAAATGTGCTAATCTCAGAAAACCAGCTCATAGATGCATGGCATCACACTCATCCAACTGGGTGGGTAGGCACATGCTTCTCTTCCTATCACAACACGTGGTCCCGCTTAGACAACTGATTCATGTCTGTAGATGCACTACCCTGGACTACATCAGTTACACATCTCCCTCATATGCTCTCCCTCGTGCATTTTCATGGCAACTGCCCCACATGCGCTGGGCAATGTGGCCTTTAGAGAGGCAATCACACTTGCAATAATAGAATACATTGTACTTAATACCGGATTAGTTGAGTCACCCTCCACTTTGTGGGAAAGTTCAAGTTGGTAATGCGTTGGACTGACATCGCAAAACAATCAGGGGAATTGTGGGCAATTCACAGCTCATTGAGCAAATTGGAATTGGAGAGCCAGGTTTTAGAAGGGGAGTATTCTAGGGACCCTAACCCTGCTGCACTAGCATACATCAAAGATAAACTTACCGTCTATCGTGAAGAGGCCAAAAGGGAGGTGAACTACCTGGGAAGTGAAGCCCAGGCACACAGGTATGGCAAGGGGGACCACCCTGGAAGGACGCTAGCCAACATTCTACACAGGCACCATACTCCCACGTATTTGGCTGAACTGATGGGAGCTGGATCCCGGTTGGTCACTTCGCCATCAGATCTGTCCACCTTTTTTGCTCAGCTGTACACACCTGAATCGGGGTGCGATCTGGAGGCACTGCAGAGCTTCTTTGACTCTAACCAGCTCTTGTGGCGCTACCTGCGGCATAGGCAATATCTAGATGCTCCTATCACGCCAGAGGAGATTGCTCAGATTATCTCGAGCCTGCCAGCAGACAAGGCCCCTGGATTTGATGAACTAACGCTTGCATTCTACAAGAAATATGCCTCCATATTTATCCCACAAACCTTTGGAAATGTACCATGAATCGCTGACCCAAGGCAGCTTCCGCCATCTCTGAAAGACGCTGTCATTGTGACTATATTAAAACCCGACAAACCGGCTGAGGTTTGCTGCTCCTATTGCCCCGTCCTTCATGAAAATATATATATATAAATACATATTTTCTTTTTTTGCAGAGTTTTATATAGCGCGAACTTGACCCGAATCGGGTATCAGAGAACTTTACATAGCACCAGTTACGTTACGGGGAGATTAAGTGATTTGCCCAGAATCACAGTATGTTCAGCGTCACTGCCGAGACTCAAACTCAGTTCCCCAGATTCGAGGTCGACCGCCCTAGCTGTTAGGCCAACTCCTCTCCCCTAAAATATATAAAATAAATATAAAATAATAAAAATATAAAATAAATATTGGCAATTGGATTTATTCCAAAGTGCTGACGAATCGCCTACTGCCCCTTATGCCCTTAATAGTGCATCCAGATCAGTCGGGCTTCATCCCCTGGCATGCCACATCCCATAACCTCTATACTATATTTTCAGTAATGCTCCACATCCACCCTTCCATTCCAGAAGTGGCTGCTTTGCTTTACACCATTAAGGCATTTGATTCCCTTAAATGGACCTTCCTCTTCCCATTGCTTCAATGCCGGGGGCTTAGTCATAACCTTATCCTGAAAAAGCAATTCATGTATACTCTACCCACGGCTTGTGTTAGACTGAATGGACATGTCTTAGAGCTATGGAGCCACTGTCAGCCAGACTTCGACAACACCGTGCTGAACATGGCATTGGCTTCACTAACCACGGCCTAGTCGGGCCAGATAAACTGGACTAAAATGATCCTGTTCCAACTAGCGAAGGCTATGACACTCTACAATCAATCAATCAATCACTGCATTTCTAAAGTGCGCTACATACCCGTGAGGGTCTCAAGGCGCTGGGGGGGGGCGCTACTGATCGAAGAGCCAAGTCTTGAGGAATCTTCTGAAGGCCAGCAGATCCTGGGTCTGTCGTAGGCTGGTAGGGAGAGTGTTCCAGGTCTTGGCGGCGAGGTAGGAGAAGGATCTGCCTCCGCCAGTGGTTTTCCGGATACGAGGGACTGTGGCGAGGGCGAGGTTGGCTGAGCAGAGGCTTCGGGTGGGGGTGTGGAAGCTGAGTCAGTTGTTGAGGTAAGTGGGTCCGGTGTTGTGTAGTGCTTTGTGTGCGTGGATGAGGAGTTTGAAGGTGATCCTCTTGTTGACGGGGTGCCAGTGCAGGCCTCTCAGTTGGGGTGTGATGTGGCTGCGGCGGGGGACGTTGAGGATCAGTCGAGCCGAGGCGTTCTGGATTCGTTGTAGTCATCTCAGGAGCTTGTTTGTTGTTCCTGAGTAGAGGGCGTTCCCGTAGTCGACTCTGCTGGTGATGAGGGCCTGGGTGACGGTTTTTCTCGTGTCAAGGGGGATCCATTTGAAGATCCTGCAGAGCATTTGGAGGGTGTTGAAGCAGGAGGCGGAGATGGCGTTGACTTGCCTAGTCATGGAGAGAGTGGAGTCGAGGATGACCCCCAGGTTGCGTGCATGGTCCGTGGGTTCCGGGGCTGTGCCTAGCAATGTGGGCCACCAAGAGTCGTCCCGGGCTGATGGGGTGGGTCTGAGAATGAGGACCTCCGTCTTGTCTGAGTTCAGCTTCAGTCTGCTGTCCTTCATCCAGTCGGCTACGGCCTTCATTCCTCTGTGGAGGTTGGCTTTGGCGGTGTGGGGGTCTTCGGTGAGTGATATGATCAGCTGGGTGTCGTCGGCGTAGGAGATGACGTTGAGGTTATGTTGTCATGCGACGTGGGCGAGAGGTGCCATGTAGATATTGAACAGCGGCGGGCTGAGGGAGGATCCCTGTGGGACGCCGCAGATGATCTCTGTGGTTTTTGAGCGGAAGGGTGGAAGGCGGACGCTCTGGGTTCTGCCGGAGAGGAAGGCTGTGGTCCAGGCCAGGGCCTTCTCTTGAATACCGGCGTCATGGAGGCGTGCTGGTAGGGTGCGGTGGCAGACTGTGTCAAAAGCTGCTGATAGGTCCAGGAGGATGAGGGCGGCTATTTCTCCTTTGTCCATCAGGGTCCTGATGTCGTCAGTGGCGGCGATGAGGGCGGTTTAGGTGCTGTGGTTGCTGCGAAAACCGGATTGGGAAGGGTCCAGGATGTTGTTGTCTTCGAGGTAGAGGGTCAGCTGTTTGTTGACAATCTTCTCAGTCACTTTTGCCGGGAATGGGAGCAGGGAGATGGGACAGAAGTTCTTGAGGTCCTTGGGGTCTGCCTTGGGCTTCTTCAGAAGGGTGTTGATCTCGGCGTGTTTCCAGCTTTCTGGGAAGGTTGCTGTCTCGAAGGTAGGCCTGGGCAAAAATTTTGTTCCGTTCGCGGAAATTGCGATAATTTGACATTTTTGCGTTCCGCGGAGAGCGCGAAAATGTCAAAATTTCCGGTTTCCGCAGCTTGGCGATAATTTGTTTCTTGCTCGCGCTGTAAATGAATACATTCTCGCGCGCGCGCGATCGCCTTACCTGAATCCCTGCGTTCGCCGACAAGTTTTCTTGATCCGGTCGCGTTCTCCATGAGATGTTGTATTGTTTTTAGCCATTTGCGCTGTCTCGCGACAGTTCGCGCCTGCAGTGACGTCATGCGTCGCGCGATCACGTCTTTCTTCTCGCGATCATGCACCGCGAGACAACTCAAAACAAGATGGCCGCGCCCGCAAGCAACCACATGGGTAAGTTGGCGACTCGCAACCATGCAGAAAATCTCATGAACATGCCGGGAAAAAACTTCCGCATCTTCGCGATATTTCCGCTTGTTTGCGATAATTTAAAACATGTTCGCGATAATTTGCGAAAGTTAATTTCGCAAATTCCGCCCACCCCTACTCGAAGGAACAGTTGATTGTTTTCCGGAGGTGGGGCGCGATGGTTGTGCTGGCTTTGTTGAAGACGTGGTGAGGGCAGGGGTCCGATGGGAATCCGGAGTGGAAGGAGTTCATGGTTTTGATGGTGTCTTCGTTGCTGACGCTGGACCAGGCGGTCAGGCGACTGGTGCGGGTGGTAGTCGCAGGGGTGGTGGACTCGGTGGTGGGTGCGGGGGGTCAGAGTTGAAGCTGTCGTGGATGTCGGTGATCTTGCGGTGAAAGAAGGTGTCCAGGGAGTCGCACAGGTCTTGTGATGGTGGGATGTCGCTGGTGTTGGAGCTGGGGTTGGAGAGTTCTTTCACGATGCTGAAGAGCTCTTTGGTGTTGTGTGCGATGTTGTCTAGGCGGTGAATACATCCTGAAATGGGCAGTGGAACCTGTAAGATACCTGGGTATATGGCTCAGCAGAGACCTTGAGGAGGTATGGAGGATGAATTATGGCCATGCCTGAACAGGCTGGAGACATGTATCTAATTTTGGACTAAACTACCAGTGTCCCTCGCTGGCCGCATAGCCATATCAAAGATGGTAATACTCCTAACATTTTTGTATCTCTTCATTGATATACCACTCCCACCGCACAGTTCTTTAAAAGACTATGGTCTAATCTGATTATGTTGACGTAGGCAGGCCAACAACCTTGGGTATTCTACAAATGCTTGACGCTGCCACCTGCACGCGGAGGCTTGGGTGTGCCGGATATGCAGTTATATGCACTATGCACCCAATCGCGGTTCCTGCACTATTGGCTCCATCCCACTCTGTTCCAACCACATCTAGTGGTTGAACAGGATCAAGTGCAGACCTGGGCGTAGTTCGCGGAGTTTTGCTACGTGGAACTCTGCAAAGTTACAAAAAACTCTGCAAAGATCCACGAGTGGCGGAGTGCAGTGCGAATTGCAGTTTGTGCTGGCTTTCCTGCCGCTCGGGTAGAAATTGTACCGAGCGGCAACTCGCGCTCACGAACTTACCATTCGAGATCGCGAACTTACCGTTCATAATCGCAAGCGGGGAAAAAAACCCGCTGTACATCGCTAAGCGGAGTTTTCTGCACTCCGCGAGGTCCGCGGAGTGCGAAGTTCAGAAAACTCTGCAAACTCCACGAACGGAGTGAAGTTCACCGCCCAGGCCTAATCAAGTGACTCAGTGGCCACTCGCAACTGCACTGTTGAAGCCTTAAAAGGCTCCCAAAGTCGAAATTAGCACAGTGGAATGCATGCGCTGGGCGTGGGACGGCCTCCACAAACAAGCTGGTCTTACAACACTGTACTCACCTTCTGCATCGTTGACAGATAACCCAATATTCCCCCATTACAGGATAAATGTGCAGCCAGATCTGAGGGCGCACAAGGCATAAACTATTTTGGGACCTATACCCAGATGGCAAGTTTCTCCCCTGCGTTGACTGCTCTATTATACCCGCGCCTACACTATCAGATACTTTATTATACTGCCAAATCAGAGATACCTGCTGCACATTACATGAGACATTTCCTGCCCCCCTCCTGTTTCCACGGCACTAGATTACATTCATACATTCATGAACGCCATGTAAACTTATTACCCGGCTGTATACACTCACACAGGCTGCCTCCCCAGTGGACACCACGAGGGCTCGCATGGCTTGGGAGAGAGACCTGGATTTAGCTATATCAGAATCGCAGTGGAGTTACTGCTGTGCCCAATCCGAGAGGCTGTCTCCAAATTATAGATTGCGATTAATACACTTCAATTATTTTCATAGAACTATCACACTCCATTGCAGCTCCACAGAATTGGACTGGTTGCTGAATCGCACTGCCTATGCTGCAGAATGCCAGGGGCTACTTTCTTGCATCTGGCGTGACACATTTCTGGACTATGGTCTGTGACAAAGTGAGCGCCATCAACGAGGCCCCATTCCCACCAGACTCCATTGTATGTCTACTGGGTTATGTTAAAGATGCCCCAGATGGGCACCGGCGCTTCTCTGTGATGCTGCTTTTGTTGGCTAAGCGCAGAGTGGTGATGCACTGGGGGAGAAGGCCAGTTCCAACCAGACAGTCCTGGATGGTCGACATTTCATATTGACAGGAGCAACTGACAGCTTACTGGGACTTGGTGCCATTAGCAACAGGCCCAAAGGACATTTAGGAATCCATTGTCACCTACCTCTGACAGGACGAACAGCCCAACTTCTAACACACCAAGTGCAAAGCTGCCTCTGTGTTAATCCTCAGTTCGCTGGGGACATATCCACCACTGATATTGGCAGGTTCTGGGCCGCTGGGCGGGAAAAAAGATGGGGGAATGTTAGATTAGCATTGTTGCGGCCTGTATTTTAGATATGACGTGTTCACCGCACACCGCATCTTGCATCATGGTGAATTGGGACATTGAGGAACTGTACCATGAATGACACTGTTGGGGTTTGTTACCTCCTTTGTGATTTAACCTTGAAACTAAACAAATAAAAAATTTAAAAAATGATAACAAAAGAACAAGGGGGCATATGTATCAAGCCCTTTTCCCGTTCGCAAACGGGCCGATTCTCAGAATCGGCTTGTTTGCGAAGGGGAAAAGGCCTTTTGGGATGTATCATCCCGAAAGGGCATCGCAAATTAGAGAGTCGCAAATTTGCGATTCTCTATTTTGCGATTGCATTTAAGGAATTGCAAATTGCGATTCCTTAAATGCAATGTAACAAGCACCCAAGTTGTGCGATTTCTCCTTAAGAAATCGCAAATTACCACCAACTTCAAGTTGGTGGTAAATTGCGATTTCTTTGAAAGATGCATTTTTTGGTATCTTTCAAAGTGCCATGTGGCGCACATACATGCCCTTAGGGCATGTATGTGCGCCACATGCTCACACATGCTCATTTCAGGGGTGCATCAGGGTGTCCTTATGACACTCTTGCACCCTTGAAATTATTCTCAATTTGCGATTCTCTAATTGCGAATTGCTAATTGAGAATGTCTTCCCATTCATTCCTATGGGCCTCCTGGCCCATAGGAATGAATGGGAAAGTATTCCTTAATTGCGATTAGCAATTTGCTAATCGCAATTAAGGAATGCTAAGAAATCGCAAAACATTTGCAAATTTTTTATTACATCCCGTTTTGCAATTCTCAAATAGCGATTCCCTAAAAATCGCTATTTGAGAATTGCAAAAACGGAACTTGATACATATGCCCCAAGGTTCTGTTAGGAATTACAAATTTAGCAGTTATTTTAATCCTGACCCTCCAACAAATATCCCTCCAGCAAATGGATGAAATGTATTTGTCATACTCAGTTGCATATTCCTTATTCTGCTCATGGTTTCATCCTGGGTTAATTGTCACTCTAAGGATTTTTGTAGATAAGACTAATGCTTCACTTTTAAATAGATTTTTGACATCTCACTGTACTGTAAAGAACACAAGCTACTTTAACCTCTTTGACGCATACTAATTTTAACAATCTCGGAAGGATGGAAGTCATGACGTGCATGTCACATCAGATGTCAGCAGCCAGCGATTAACCTTTAACCCATCTCGACAGCCTAATAACAATTTATCTTATTCCCTCCTGACCATCAGCCACTCTCTCTATACTCTATGTGTATCAGCAACTTTCTACAGTCTGACCATTTTTCTCGCAACCCAGAACAACCCGATATGTCATGGAAATTGAAATAAATGTAACACATAAATTGTCCTGGCAATAATGGAAGACCACACAAAGTTCCCTTGACATATTAGATAACCACCATTATGCCTAACTGTTAAATGTGGCTGCAGAATCATTTGGCATTCCAAATTACCATTATTTTTAATATGTGGGTTCAAATGTATTGGTCAGTTGCTGTTGAGCCTTTCCCCCACCTGCTGCAATGTTCTTTGGTGGATTGTTCTTCTGTTCTCTTTTCTGCTTTCAACAAGGTGATGGGCTTAGTACTTTGCATTAGCGAGACGTCGGTCTGCGCCATCACACTCATCACAGGGCAGCTTGGGTGGCCAACTATGGTGGCTGCAGTTAGCCTTCGATAAGCTTACATTCAGCGGTGAGTCTTGTGCTCTGCTCCTCATTTAACTTTCCTCATGATGACACGGTCTTTGTGTCTATGATTACATCCTGGCACACTGCAGAATAGAATTACAGCAGGCTAGCAGTGTACCCAACCAGCGTCTCATGAGCCCTGATTTGCACAACACTATGCAGTTAACTTATATTTTCCACTTTATTAAGCATTTGGTCATTTGTACCTCTACCTAAGAAAGGTTTAAGCAAAAGTGCCAGCCCCACGGGCGGTGGTGTGTTTTTTCTTCCTTGCGTCGCTCCTTCACTTTATCAGTCAGGAGCAGAAGTCACTACTTGGGATTGTGTGCCTCCACTCTCGCACCGAGCACTGGGTTGGGGGGAGCGGGCATGTCATCTGCGAATTGTGAGCCTCTGCACTTACCTGCCATTGCTGTCATCTCTTCTTGGGTTCAGCTTGTGCCTGCCTGGCTTACCCTTGAGGTGATTTCCCTGGGGAGGTTATGGACACAAGTAGCCGTTTTCAAACATGCGGAGTCACAGGGTCAATGCCAGTTGCTTGGCAACAGTGCCTCTCGCTGGTATTTAAGGAAGTAGTAGTTCTTCCTTCATGTCAGCTGTTGTGTTTTTGTTCGCAGCCATGGAGGGTAAAGGCTCTGAGAAGCATAAGAATCATTCTTCTGGCTCTGAGTCAGAGTATGCTTCCTATCATCAGCCCTTGGGCATGGATCTTAATGTCCTTCAGTCCATGATCAATAAGATGGTTTACTCTGCTTTTGCAGCATGGGATGGGCCAGTGCCTAAGATTCTCAGAGTTTCTGCCCAGCCTGACCCCGACTCTGATGATTCAGATGAGGAGCAGCGGGGTCGCATTTTTGGGTGTGATGAGTTAAAGGAGGTGATGACTCACTTGAAGGGTGATTTGGCCTTTCCTACTGTTGTTCCTCTAGATGAGGAGGAGGATTTTTTCTCTCAGTACCACTGGAAGGAGCCTTTTACCCAAGGAATTGAGGTTCTGTAGCGATCCGAACCCGTGTATTCGGTATCGTGGTACTGACACGATTTTGGTACCAATGAACCGTAAATGATCCATTATATGCATGACAGTGTTTTCGCTACGCAACTGGCATGAATTCACTGAAAATTAGGGCATTCTGTTGTTAAGTCATGGCATCCATTTTAGTTACGGCATCCATTTTGTTTCTTGCCCTCACATAGTCAATGAACGGGCAATGACCCCGGCAGAATCACCTTGTTAAGGACACGTAAGCTCGAGCCCCGAGAAAGGCTGACGCTGCATGACTAGGCAGAATCGAGCTGCCTCCCTTGCCTGAGGCCAGTCCTGCTATACTGGTTCTCGTGTCCATTGTCCTGACTGAAAGGCCGAAGACGGTAGCCATGCCCGTTTATGATCAATAAACACCTCTTATCCTACTTTTCAATCCATTGCACCTGGCTCTGCTCCTCTCCTTCTGGGCTTTTACAATGGGGAGGTTACGATTTTTATGATGGGGAGGATCGGGCAAAGAATGGAAAACTGACAAGGGGACCTGATCGAATACCGAAAACCTACGATTAATTATTGTTTGATGTCTATTTACTGTTTGTTTGGGATACCGGGTTGGGCATGAGAAATATTTGTGTAATGTTGCCTAAAGACATTTTTCGTGTATTTAAGGAACAACCCACTTAATGCAATTTGAACAGTCTCGTAGATTCTGCCTCTGTGTGGTTCCTATGACTTCTGTGTCCCTGCAGTGAATAAATCTTGGTCTCTGACGCCACCATCGAGAAACCCGCGTCTCTGTTTATTTGTGCACCGAGACAGGAAGGAACTCAGGGGTCTTCGGGTGTTGTTTCCCTGACACCTCTGGACTCTTAAAAGTCCAGAACCTCAAATTGGCGCCCAACGTTGGGCGACGTCATCCGGTACCGGTCCAAAGCCTGAAAAGTTCGAGGAGTTTCGTGTGAAGATTCCGGAGGGAGGTACCCCGCTTCATCGATCCCTGCATGTCGTAAAAGTGGCCCGACGATCTCTTCCACGAGGGTTCCCGTTCCTAGACGGCTACAGTGGACCGCTGCCCTGACTGTCGCCCTGTCTTGGACCCGAGGTGCAGACCTTAGTACGGCGAGACGTAGACGGGTTCTCCTTGGTGACGTCTTCCACATTTCAGTTAAGTATTAAGTGGGTTACGCTCAGTTTGGTTGTTCTTTGTTGCTCTGGTTTAATTCGTAGATTATCATTGGTTGCTCTTGTTTAGATAATCTTTGTTTTGGTATTGGTTCATTTTGGTAGGCCTAAGTTCTCTGCGCATTTTGGTTGGAATTTGTCTTTGTTTGCCATGACTAGCAGTGGTAATTGTTTCCTGTCCTGGTTACGTTGCAACGGGGATTCCCGGTTGGAGGATTCGTGTTCGGTTCCTCCGATTGGAACTCCTACATATGAGCTCTATTTTAAACATGGTGTAGGTCCTATTGCGTATAATGAAGTATGGGTCCGTTATACCAGAAAAGATGGTGTCCTTAGTTGGCCACCGCATGGTAGCTTCGAAAGCGAAATTCTAGACAATCTAGAAATGAAGTTGTTTAAAAGAAAAGCCCGGCCGGCAATGTTTGATTCTTTTTGCGTATGGTGCAAAGAAGCCAAACAGAGAGAAATTAGGAAGACGAAGAAAGAACAGAAAGAGAAAGGGTTGACTTTAATGGAGTCTGCTAGGCAGCAGCATGTCAACGAGACTGAGAAAGCAATGGAGATGGCGAATAGAAAATATAATTTGGCAATTGATAAATGTTACCCTGTTTTGCCATCTTGTCCTGCTAAGCCGATAGAGGACCATGAAAAGGATCCTCTGTTGTCTTACCTGTTGAATTCACCTCCACCGTATGCACAGGGTATTACAGCACCACAGTTACTACCTGTTGTACAGCCAGCTGCTGGTCAGCCTGGAATAGTTGCTCCACTTCCCTTGATTCCAGCTCCTGTCCTTCCCGTTGTTAATGTTCCTTCGGCACCCCCTCTTCCTGGGTCGCCTGTTCCGCCTTTGCCTGTCGTTTCGCAAACTGCTTTACCTGCTACTCCCACCCTTACTATTTCATCTGCTCCAGCTGCCCTGCTCCCGAACCCTGTGAACATTCTGACTCCGCTTTCCGTTCGTCGGAAAATAACCGACTCTGTAACTAATATCTTAACTCCTCTCTACAGGTCTTTAATTGGGACCCCCGTTTCTGACTCTATACAGAGACGTAGCCAGCTTCCTAGTCCCCAGGAACGAGAAATGTTAGATTCGACAGCTCTTAGGTGGATGTCGACAGCTGCGAAGTATTATGCACGAAGAGTGTTAGATACCTTTATGCAATGGAATGAACCAACTCAACGTTATGTTTTTGACGTGATGTGTTCTCTTGTGTTGAGGAATGGGAAGATGATGACTTAGATTCCGTCCCCTCTGATCTGATAAATGTCCAGCAGAAATTTGCTGCAGGAATGGTGATAGGTTCAGAAGTAAGGGGAGCGATAGAACTGATTTTAGCTTATAGGGATGATTCCCCTCTTCGAACGCCAAGGGACCCTGATGGTTCACCGATTACTAGGAAAAGACGAGGTCAATATCCGATGAGGGAAGTTCCACCGATATGGCGTGATGCAGTTCAAGCTGATGCGGCTAATGGTATTGCAGCTGCTCCGGCACAATTCCAGAGAGTGTGGATACACATCCCTTGGAAGCGGGCCGAAGTATTAGCAGTAAAGCAGGCGTTGCCGGACCCGCGTAAAAATCCTGCTGGTTATTATAAAGAGTTAACGCAGACAGTTCAAGCGTGCGTCATGAATTTGGCAGACATTGAAATGCTATTTGGCAATGTAGTGCCACAGCCTATATGGGCCAAGATTCGGCAAGAGAACCACCCAGTCGCCCTAGGAGGTGATTGGCCAGCTATTGTAGCGGCAGATGCGCAACAAGTTGGCGGTGCTAAACCTGAACCTCTGATTGCTGCCTTACCTGGCAGAATAATTAATCTGATGAAAACGCTGATGCCAGCATTACGAGTTAATTGGGATAAACTATCGGCATGCAAGCAAAAGAAGGACGAAAGCGTCTCTGACTTTTTCACTAGATTTGAAGAGACCTTCGTAGACCACAGTGGGCAAGATATGAGTACTGAGGGAGGCCAGAGGTTGTTTGTCGACAAGTTCGTGTTTAATTTACTACCTGAGCTTAGTAACAAGTTAAAGGATTCTGAAAGTGCATGGGCAGTATCGACGACAGCACAGATACTTGCAACTGCTCAGTATTACGAGAATAGAGAGAAAGAAGAGAAGGAAAAGTCAGAAAGGAAAACGAAAGATTTGAAGACTAAAGTACTATTGCAACAGGCGTATACGCCTCGCTCGAATCAGTCAGATTCACAGCAGCGACCCCAGTTTCAGCAACAGCCACAATTCCAGCAAGGGACGTCCCAAAGATTTAATTATGGTTTTTCCCGACAACAGTTAGCATGGAATCAGTGTGCCTATTGTAAAAAGGAGGGTCATTATAAGAATGAGTGTCCGGTACTGCACGCACAGGCTAGTGGTGTCCCAGCTCAGAGAGGTAATGTTGGGTTTGTGCAAGCTCCTAGAGGTAGAGGACGTGGTACAATGACACCACAGGCCGATCGCCCATCAAATTATTTCGATCAGCGTAAATGTAGAACCTGCGCAACCGGGTAGATCTCCACAGTATCATGTTGAAGATTATTATGATCATAATGAAGAGATTCAGAGAAGCGAGTACTAGGACAGCCACAGACAAAGAGAGGGAGTAGTATCAGTTCCAGTTGATCAGAGTGGACCTTATGTCGCAGTAGTTACATCAGGCGTGGTCGAACCGTTTCTGTTGGATACTGGTGCGGCAAAAAGTTCAATTATGCATGCGAAACTCCCTGGCGCACCTTTGTCTGGCTTAACGAACACTTCAGTAGGTTTCTCAGGCGCCCCTGTTCACAATCCTGTTTCTAGTCCTTTATCAATTTCTGTTGGGCCATGCGAACTAGAAGCACCCCTTATCCTAACAACCGGTTGTAATGAGAATCTGCTTGGTTTAGATCTGTTGAAACGCCTGCATGCGACACTGTACTGTTCTCCTTCGGGAGTACAGCTCACATTGGGCAAGAGAGTCATCTCTCCAATGTATATGTCGATGGATAAGCTCCCACCGGAGCTGCGTTCTCTCCCTGATACTCTTTGGGCGACTGGTCCTAACGATGTAGGCCTCTTGGAAATTCCCCCTTATGTGGTAAGTCTGAAAGCGAATGTTAAATTCCCACGAATCCCACAGTATCGGATTTCAAATGAAGGTGAACGTGCACTTTTGCTGATTGTGAAAGACTTAATACAGAAAGATGTGATAGAGGAAACTAGAGGAAATGTCTGCAATAGTCCTGTTCTGCCGATTTTGAAACGCACTGACCCGTCTAAACCTCAAATCTACAGATTTGTGATTGACCTCAGAGAAGTTAACAAAATAGTGATTCCGCAGTTTCCTGTGGTACCAGATATCACTGCATTATTGACGTTGATTCCTGCCTCAGCCTCATGGTTTACAGTGATCGACTTGAAGAATGCCTTCTTCAGCATTCCGATAGCCGAGGAAAGTAGAGACATTTTTGGTTTCTCCTTAGGAGGTCGCAGTTTCAGATTCAAACGCGCTCCACAAGGTTATTGTGAGAGCCCTTCAATTTACAGCCAAGCATTGAAGAGTCAATTAGATGCTCTTGTACTTCCTCCTGGTGTTGCTCTGATCCAATAAGAGAATGATGATCTTTTGCTGGCTGCTGATGACAAGGAAACTTGCAAAATAGCTACAATTTCTTTATTACGTCATTTGTCAGACTTACATCACAAGGTTTCATCTTCTAAACTGCAATATTGTTGCCAAGAAGTGACCTACTTAGGTCATCTTTTGTCAAAGGAGGGAAGAAGGTTGACCCCAGAGAGAATCAAAGCAATTTCGCAGATGACTGTACCAAGCACACAGAGAGAAGTGCCTGCGTTTTTGGGTATTACGTCATACTGCAGGCAATGGATCCCAAATTTTTCTCTCATGGCAAAACCATTGGTAGCCCTGACTGGAAAAGGTGTTCCGAGCCCTTTGCCATGGTCTGATGAATGTCAACAGAGCTTCTCCGACTTCCGTGATGCGCTGTGTTCAGCTCCTGTGTTGGGTACTCCTGACTACAGTAAGCCGTTTACTTTATATGTCCATGAAAGAGAAGGTTGTGCGCTGAGTGTTTTAACGCAACAATTTGGTGACAAACAGCGACCTTGTGCATATTTCTCATCCACATTAGATCCGGTAGCCAGAGCATTGCCAAGTTGTTTGAGATCTACAGCAGCAGCTGCAGTGTCTATTCGACAGTCTGCTGGACTAGTCATGAACAACATGTTAGTAGTCATGGTTCCACATGCTGTGGATACACTCATGAATCGAACGAAAACTCAGCACCTCACCAGTGCTAGACTATCAGGCTATGAGCTGACGCTTTTGGCAAGTCACATTCAGATCAAGCGATGCAACATATTGAATCCAGCAACGCTGTTGCCGACTACTCTGGAGTCGAGTGATTCAGAGCCCCATGATTGTTGTTTCAGAACTGAGGAAGAGACAAAAGGTCGGATTGATTTAAAAGATACTCCGTTACTAGATCCAGATGGTACTTTGTATGTCGATGGATCGTGTTTCAAACTACAGAATGGTGATGTGACGGCCGCGTATGCAGTTACGACTTTGAGTACGATTGTTGAGACTGCAAGAGTAAGTCAGAATTCTGCCCAAGCTGCAGAATTAATTGCATTAACAATAGCGTGTGTTTTAGCTGAGGGAAAGAGAGTGAATGTGTTTACTGATAGCCAATACGCCTTCGGCGTAGCACATAGCTTTGGACGTCTGTGGAAAGAAAGAGGTTTTCTCACGTCCCATGGGACTAAGATCCAACATGGACAGTTAGTCAGCGATCTATTGGAATCTCTGACCCTACCGAATGAAGTTGCGATTGTGAAGTGCAGTGCACATCGAAAGATTACGGATGATGTTGGCCGTGGGAATGCGTTCGCTGATGAGGTCGCCAAAGAAACGGCCAAGAACATGACGAGCCGAATGTACGTTGCAACGTCTGCAAGATGGATTGCTGAATCAGGGATGTGTGAGAATACGATTGAAAGTGTGAAGGCAATCCAGAATGAAGCAACTGAAAATGAGAAGAATGAATGGAAGGAGAAAACGGGTAAAATGGATTTAAGTGGATGTTGGGTTGATTTGTCTGAGCAGCAGCGTTGGATGTTACCTGATGCGTATGTGCTCGCAGTAGTCACGATGGCGCATGGAGCGGCGCACATCAGTTCGAAAGGGATCTGTAAAATGTTAGCTCCAGTATGGAAGAATGATGGAATTACTAAGTGTGCGGAAAGAGTGGTGAAAAACTGCATGATATGCCTGATGCATAATCCTGGCAAGGGAACCCCAACCCCAACTGGTCATTTTGCTCCCCCTTCTTGTCCCTTTGAAGTGATTCAGTTGGATGTTATCCACATGGACAGGTGTAACAATCTTAAATATGTCCTAGTGGTAGTCTGTGCCTTTTCAAGATGGATTGAGGCATATCCATTAAATGATAACACTGCTATGTCCACTGCCAAAATCCTCCTCAAAGAGTACTTCCCCAGGTATGGTATGCCACGGATTGTTTGGTCGGACAATGGAAGTGAGTTTGTAGGGAAAGTCATGAAGAGTGTGTGTACGGGTCTGGGTATCACCCAGAAATTCCACAGTGCGAATCACCCACAATCAGCAGGTTTGGTTGAAGGGTACAATGGTACCCTGAAGCTGAAACTTGCTAAAATTCAAGCTTCCACTGGTCTATCTTGGCCAGATGCACTGCCTTTAGCTCTACTGTCCACCAGAGCGACTGTACACTCTCGAGTAGGGCTTAGCCCATATGAGATTGTGTTCGGTCATCCTGCTAATGTTTGGGGAGTCCCTAGGCCAAAGGAATTCAAACAGATCGAATATCCAATGTTGATTGATTATCTTTATGACCTGACTGCTAAACTAAGCCTTATTCATCAACAGGTATTCAAATCCTTGCCTAAACTGCCAGAGAGTCCAGGCCACACGTTGAAACCAGGCGACCAAGTGGTGGTGCGGAATTTTGAGCGAACCCGGAACCTCCAGCCAAGATTCGTGGGCCCGTTCCAGGTGCTCCTAACAACGAGAACTGCTGTACGCCTAGCTGGAAGGAAGACTTGGGTGCACGCTAGCCATACGAAGCGTGTCCCTCTCCCACTCCCCTATGACAACTGGGTTAGTCAGGGATTTGGTGTATCCGAGACAGAACCTGTTCCTAGGCTCATCCCTTTCAGTGATGCAGAGTACATAACGGACCCACAAACTGAAACGCAGAACTCTGACACCTCAGCAGGAACCGCTCCTTTGAACTTTGGACAGAGTGTTGTACAAAGTGAACATTTGTCACCTGTGGATTCGAACATTTCTGCACCTGTAGACCAGCTATTTCAAGATCAGACAAGACCCGGGAAGTACAGATATAATCTACGTTCTCATGCTATGAACTAATGACATTGCATAATTACCTTTCTGTTTGAAAACTGTTTTGACCTTATTGCATTCCATTCAGTCAGGAAGTTTGCTCTAAATTTTTATCTTTTTGTTTTTGTTGTCCTCTCACCTTGCCGTCTGGGTTACCGTAGGGTCGTAACGTGTGCCTTGTTTTAATTTGCAGGGAATCAGACACAAGGTCGGTTTCTTCTGTTTACTTTGGGAACTCCCAGAGTAGACAGAGGCAATTTTTAACAGGTACAAACCATCCATTGCGAACGGTTGTAGAAGATGGAGCTTCCTGAACTGCGACGGGTTAACGTCATAAATGTGCACAAGACAAAACTATATGACATATTGTATAGCAAATGTTTTCTAATGCAATATGCTCTGACACTTCTGATTGTTTTAATAACTTTGGTAGGCGGAATTATTTTTGGTATTCAGTTGATCTTTACACCTGTTACATCTACAGTATCTCCCCATGTTCCCGTTTCTCCGACTGTTGTTTCTCTTTATTCTTTCCATCCTTTTCCTGCCCACGAGCAAGCTCGACGCTCTGAGTTTATAAATAACACTTTCATTCAGCTCTTGCACCAACATCAACTAGTGGTTAACACAACGAACTGCTGGGTGTGTGGCTTGATACCACATACCATGGGCAAGGGCATCCCTTATCTGGTTCTGCCCTTTAGTTATAATGGATCATTCTGGGCATTTCAGACCATGTTCGCTTATGCCCTAGAGACCTATCCTCCACGACCTCCGCGTTCCACTAGGTATAACTCCGCTAATAGAGCCTTGGTAAAAGGAATCACTGACATGGTTAGAGACGTCAATAACACTCCGTTCATTCCCAAGGATGAATTGCGAGTTTACATGGGTTGGAATGTTACGGAATATGGCATTACTTTGGGTGAGAACAAACGTAAAAGCTCGACTCTGATCTGGGTCGTACCCCACCAAGGTCAGGTCTGTTTGCAAGGATATGGGAGAAATCTGAAAGCTCGACTAGGGAAGAGTGACTGTATCGAAACATACGTTTTCCCGTCACAATCTTCCCCTGCATTTTTAGCTGCTAAGGGCACCTATTTTGTTTGCAAAGACAGAGCATACAGATGGCTGCCTGCTGACTTCTCAGGCTCATGTTATATCGCTCAACTGTTACCTCCGACATACACTGCTGCACCGGACTATCACAAAACTAGAGTTGTGAGAGGTGTTTTCAGTAAAGAAGATACTGCTGGCCAAGAAGCAGGAGACTTCTTCAAAGGTTTCCTTCCATTCTGGGGGCCTATGGCCAACAGTAGAAACTTACGTCAACTAACACGGGTAGTTGAATCCACTATCACCGAAACTGCGGGTGCCCTTAGTAACCTGACAGCTGAGCTTCAAGCGGATCGCCTCATGACGTTACAGAACCGTATGGTCCTTGATGTGTTACTTGCAGATCGAGGTGGGGTATGTAAGGTGATCCAATCGAGTTGCTGTGTTTTTATCCCAGATAATGCGCCAACGGTATACAAGGCCATATCTAAGTTACACAAAATCTCTGACTCTATTCATGTAGAGGAAGGTGACTGGTCATTAATGGGATGGTTCTGGAGTCTGTTATCTGCGTGGGGATGGAAGGTTCTAATAGTCACTGGTGTTGCGTTGGTATTTTTATTTTCGTGCTGTCTCATTGTTCATTGTGGTCCTGCCTTATGTAGCCTTTGTGTTTCGACATGCGTAAGAGGACCACCTGTTTTTAGAGATACGCCACGGGATAGAGTAATGCTTCAGCAACATATCAGTGACCTGATGAACATAGAAATGGACTCTGACATAGTGTAAGTGATTGCCTATGTAAGGGCAAAAGGACGGTCTGAGGTTCTGTAGCGATCCGAACCCGTGTATTCGGTATCGTGGTACTGACACGATTTTGGTACCAATGAACCGTAAATGATCCATTATATGCATGACAGTGTTTTCGCTAAGCAACTAGCATGAATTCACTGAAAATTAGGGCATTCTGTTGTTAATTCATGGCATCCATTTTAGTTACGGCATCCATTTTGTTTCTTGCCCTCACATAGTCAATGAACGGGCAATGACCCCGGCAGAATCACCTTGTTAAGGACACGTAAGCTCGAGCCCCGAGAAAGGCTGACGCTGCATGACTAGGCAGAATCGAGCTGCCTCCCTTGCCTGAGGCCAGTCCTGCTATACTGGTTCTCGTGTCCATTGTCCTGACTGAAAGGCCGAAGACGGTAGCCATGCCCGTTTATGATCCATAAACACCTCTTATCCTACTTTTCAATCCTTTGCACCTGGCTCTGCTCCTCTCCTTCTGGGCTTTTACAATGGGGAGGTTACGATTTTTATGATGGGGAGGATCGGGCAAAGAATGGAAAACTGACAAGGGGACCTGATCGAATACCGAAAACCTACAATTAATTATTGTTTGATGTCTATTTACTGTTTGTTTGGGATACCGGGTTGGGCATGAGAAATATTTGTGTAATGTTGCCTAAAGACATTTTTCGTGTATTTAAGGAACAACCCACTTAATGCAATTTGAACAGTCTCGTAGATTCTGCCTCTGTGTGGTTCCTATGACTTCTGTGTCCCTGCAGTGAATAAATCTTGGTCTCTGACGCCACCATCGAGAAACCCGCGTCTCTGTTTATTTGTGCACCGAGACAGGAAGGAACTCAGGGGTCTTCGGGTGTTGTTTCCCTGACACCTCTGGACTCTTAAAAGTCCAGAACCTCAGAATGGTCTGATGTTGAGAAGGCTGGGTTCCCCCCTCAGGTGAAGGTGGACTCTCTGATGGTAGGTTTGGCTTCTAGTGGTCCATCATTTCGGAGGATGCCTCGCCTGGTGATCGGGGTGATAAAAAGGTGGAATGTGTAGAAGTGGGGTTACTCCACCGCTAACGTTTCCATCACGGCTGGTGCATATGCCTTGTATTTGGTTCAGTCACTCCTGCATGATTTTCAGGCCTTGTCAGAGGACTTTGAGCAAGGGGATAATGTCAATTCCCGTCTGTTTCTTATTGAGTTGCAGGTATGCTTCTTGTCTGACATTACCTTTGACTCTCTATCTGCTGCTGTGGTCATTTCAGGTTCCACCATTTCAGCACAGCGGCACATTTGAATGAGGTTGTGGAACGCCCAGGTCTCCCAGAAGGTCTTCCTGTCGCATTTGCCCATTGATTTGGCTAAATTGTTTGGCCCTCAACTCGAGGAACTGTTGAAGAAGTTGGTGGAAGATCGTAAGCCCCTGATGCCTCTGTGGCCTGCAGTGAGAGGTCAGGGGTTTGGTCATCGGCGGGCATTTGGGAATCCTCCCTCGGCTGGGAAGGGGCACTCCCAGCTATTCTATGGGTGGACATGTGGCCGTGGACCACATTTGTCTGAGATATCCCAGCACCAGCCTGCGGGATCTGCCCATGCCAATTCCACTCTAAAATCATGACTATCTCAATGTAGGCAGCCAAATTGGATATTGTTCTTCCACTTGGATGAGCAACATCACCGATTCCTTGGTTCTTTGCCTGTTGGTCGAGGGTTATTCTATCAACTTCTCTTCTCAACCTCTAGA
This sequence comes from Triturus cristatus, assembly GCF_964204655.1. NCBI lineage: Eukaryota > Metazoa > Chordata > Amphibia > Caudata > Salamandridae > Triturus > Triturus cristatus. Next base: position 401,778,677 of record NC_140581.1, read on the forward strand.
TCTTTCATCCAGACTCCAACTCCTCTGGATTCTCTGAAACTATGGGGTTTAAGGCAGGGGGTTTTGGAACTTCTCCAGAAGGGTGCCATCATTCCTGAGAGTGAGTTAGGTCAGGATTGCTACTCTGTGATGTTTCTGGTACAAAAGGCGTCAGGCTGTTTCCGCTCTTTCCTGGATCTCAAGACCATTAATACCTGTGTTACTTACTAGAAATTCCAGATTGTAAGTTTGCAGAAGGTTCCGCCCCTTATTTCTTCGGAGGCCTTTGGACCGTTTGGCTGCTTATTTCCATATCCCTGCACATCCTCTCTTTCAGAGGTATTTGCGGGTCTTTGGCCTGGGGCAACATTTTCCAATTTTGTGGCTTTCCTTATGGTTTGGCCTCCGCCCCTTGGGTGTTCATGAAGGTCCTGGATCCACTGGTGGATCTGCTACATGCACGGGGTTGCTTTCTTCCCTACCTGGATAACTGAATAATTTCTTTCTCGTCTTTCCTCAAGGCCCAGGAGGATATGGCTTTGGTGCAGAATTGAGCAAAAACCAAAGGAAATGATGGACGGAGTGTTGAACATTGCAAGCACTCGCCCCCAGTCAACTGATCTGGGTTTAATCCATTACCTTTCTTTATCCCACTCTGCCACCCCAGTTCAGACATGGCCATATGCAAATCAGTCTGACCCTGTGCCTCATGGGAACAGTCCAGCCCGAACTGCCAAGCCATGTCTTCCCTGGACCGGAAACAAGCTTCCTAGGACCGGTTTCTGGCATTTCAGCCGTCTTCAGCCAGGCTTGCTTGAATCCAGTGGCAAAGTGAGCAAGGGACTCACATCTGAGCATACCCTGCCAACTTATGGCGAGCAAAGCAAAAACCAAAGGAAATGATGGACGGAGTGTTGAACATTGCAAGCACTCACCCCCAGTCAACTGATCTGGGTTTAATCCATCACCGTTCTTTAGCCCACTCTGCCACCCCAGTTCAGACATGGCCATATGCAAATCAGTCTGACCCTGTGCCTCATGGGAACAGTCCAGCCCGAACTGCCAAGCCATGTCTTCCCTGGACCGGAAACAAGCTTCCTAGGACCGGTTTCTGGCATTTCAGCCATCTTCAGCCAGGCTTGCTTGAATACAGTGGCAAAGTGAGCAAGGGACTCACGTCTGAGCATACCCTGCCAACTTATGGCGAACAAAGCAAAAACCAAAGGAAATGATGGACGGAGTGTTGAACATTGCAAGCACTCACCCCCAGTCAACTGATCTGGGTTTAATCCATCACCGTTCTTTAGCCCACTCTGCCACCCCAGTTCAGACATGGCCATATGCAAATCAGTCTGACCCTGTGCCTCATGGGAACAGTCCAGCCCGAACTGCCAAGCTATGCCTTCCCTGGACCGGAAACAAGCTTCCTAGGACCGGTTTCTGGCATTTCAGCCGTCTTCAGCCAGGCTTGCTTGAATCCAGTGGCAAAGTGAGCAAGGGACTCACGTCTGAGCATACCCTGCCAACTTATGGCGAACAAAGCAAAAACCAAATGAAATGATGGACCTAGTGTTGAACATTGCAAGCACTCACCCCCATTCAACTGATCTGGGTTTAATCCATCACCGTTCTTTAGCCCACTCTGCCACCCCAGTTCAGACATGGCCATATGCAAATCAGTCTGACCCTGTGCCTCATGGGAACAGTCCAGCCCGAACTGCCAAGCCATGTCTTCCCTGGACCGGAAACAAGCTTCCTAGGACCGGTTTCTGGCATTTCAGCCGTCTTCAGCCAGGCTTGCTTGAATCCAGTGGCAAAGTGAGCAAGGGACTCACATCTGAGCATACCCTGCCAACTTATGGCGAACAAAGCAAAAACCAAAGGAAATGATGGACGGAGTGTTGAACATTGCAAGCACTCACCCCCAGTCAACTGATCTGGGTTTAATCCATCACCGTTCTTTAGCCCACTCTGCCACCCCAGTTCAGACATGGCCATATGCAAATCAGTCTGACCCTGTGCCTCATGGGAACAGTCCAGCCCGAACTGCCAAGCCATGTCTTCCCTGGACCGGAAACAAGCTTCCTAGGACCGGTTGCTGGCATTTCAGCCGTCTTCAGCCAGGCTTGCTTGAATCCAGTGGCAAAGTGAGCAAGGGACTCACGTCTGAGCATACCCTGCCAACTTATGGCGAACAAAGCAAAAACCAAAGGAAATGATGGACGGAGTGTTGAACATTGCAAGCACTCACCCCCAGTCAACTGATCTGGGTTTAATCCATCACCGTTCTTTAGCCCACTCTGCCACCCCAGTTCAGACATGGCCATATGCAAATCAGTCTGACCCTGTGCCTCATGGGAACAGTCCAGCCCGAACTGCCAAGCCATGTCTTCCCTGGACCGGAAACAAGCTTCCTAGGACCGGTTTCTGGCATTTCAGCCGTCTTCAGCCAGGCTTGCTTGAATCCAGTGGCAAAGTGAGCAAGGGACTCACGTCTGAGCATACCCTGCCAACTTATGGCGAACAAAGCAAAAACCAAAGGAAATGATGGACGGAGTGTTGAACATTGCAAGCACTCACCCCCAGTCAACTGATCTGGGTTTAATCCATCACCGTTCTTTAGCCCACTCTGCCACCCTAGTTCAGACATGGCCATATGCAAATCAGTCTGACCCTGTGCCTCATGGGAACAGTCCAGCCCGAACTGCCAAGCCATGTCTTCCCTGGACCGGAAACAAGCTTCCTAGGACCGGTTTCTGGCATTTCAGCCGTCTTCAGCCAGGCTTGCTTGAATCCAGTGGCAAAGTGAGCAAGGGACTCACGTCTGAGCATACCCTGCCAACTTATGGCGAACAAAGCAAAAACCAAAGGAAATGATGGACGGAGTGTTGAACATTGGAAGCACTCACCCCCAGTCAACTGATCTGGGTTTAATCCATCACCGTTCTTTAGCCCACTCTGCCACCCCAGTTCAGACATGGCCATATGCAAATCAGTCTGACCCTGTGCCTCATGGGAACAGTCCAGCCCGAACTGCCAAGCCATGTCTTCCCTGGACTCGAAACAAGCTTCCTAGGACCGGTTTCTGGCATTTCAGCCATCTTCAGCCAGGCTTGCTTGAATCCAGTGGCAAAGTGAGCAAGGGACTCACGTCTGAGCATACCCTGCCAACTTATGGCGAACAAAGCAAAAACCAAATGAAATGATGGACGGAGTGTTGAACATTGCAAGCACTCACCCCCAGTCAACTGATCTGGGTTTAATCCATCACCGTTCTTTAGCCCACTCTGCCACCCCAGTTCAGACATGGCCATATGCAAATCAGTCTGACCCTGTGCCTCATGGGAACAGTCCAGCCCGTACTGCCAAGCCATGTCTTCCCTGGACCGGAAACAAGCTTCCTAGGACCGGTTTCTGGCATTTCAGCCGTCTTCAGCCAGGCTTGCTTGAATCCAGTGGCAAAGTGAGCAAGGGACTCACGTCTGAGCATACCCTGCCAACTTATGGCGAACAAAGCAAAAACCAAAGGAAATGATGGACGGAGTGTTGAACATTGCAAGCACTCACCCCCAGTCAACTGATCTGGGTTTAATCCATCACCGTTCTTCAGCCCACTCTGCCACCCCAGTTCAGACATGGCCATATGCAAATCAGTCTGACCCTGTGCCTCATGGGAACAGTCCAGCCCGAACTGCCAAGCCATGTCTTCCCTGGACTCGAAACAAGCTTCCTAGGACCGGTTTCTGGCATTTCAGCCATCTTCAGCCAGGCTTGCTTGAATCCAGTGGCAAAGTGAGCAAGGGACTCACGTCTGAGCATACCCTGCCAACTTATGGCGAACAAAGCAAAAACCAAATGAAATGATGGACGGAGTGTTGAACATTGCAAGCACTCACCCCCAGTCAACTGATCTGGGTTTAATGCATCACCGTTCTTTAGCCCACTCTGCCACCCCAGTTCAGACATGGCCATATGCAAATCAGTCTGACCCTGTGCCTCATGGGAACAGTCCAGCCCGAACTGCCAAGCCATGTCTTTCCTGGACCGGAAACAAGCTTCCTAGGACCGGTTTCTGGCATTTCAGCCGTCTTCAGCCAGGCTCGCTTGAATCCAGTGGCAAAGTGAGCAAGGGACTCACGTCTGAGCATACCCTGCCAACTTATGGCGAACAAAGCAAAAACCAAAGGAAATGATGGACGGAGTGTTGAACATTGCAAGCACTCACCCCCAGTCAACTGATCTGGGTTTAATCCATCACCGTTCTTTAGCCCACTCTGCCACACAAGTTCAGACATGGCCATATGCAAATCAGTCTGACCCTGTGCCTTATGGGAACAGTGCAGCCCGAACTGCCAAGCCATGTCTTCCCTGGACCGGAAACAAGCTTCCTAGGACCGGTTTCTGGCATTTCAGCCATCTTCAGCCAGGCTTGCTTGAATCCAGTGGCAAAGTGAGCAAGGGACTCACGTCTGAGCATACCCTGCCAACTTATGGCGAACAAAGCAAAAACCAAAGGAAATGATGGACGGAGTGTTGAACATTGCAAACACTCACCCCCAGTCAACTGATCTGGGTTTAATCTATCACCGTTCTTTAGCCCACTCTGCCACCCCAGTTCAGACATGGCCATATGCAAATCAGTCTGACCCTGTGCCTCATGGGAACAGTCCAGCCCGAACTGCCAAGCCATGTCTTCCCTGGACCGGAAACAAGCTTCCTAGGACCGGTTTCTGGCATTTCAGCCGTCTTCAGCCAGTCTTGCTTGAATCCAGTGGCAAAGTGAGCAAGGGACTCACATCTGAGCATACCCTGCCAACTTATGGCGAACAAAGCAAAAACCAAAGGAAATGATGGACGGAGTGTTGAACATTGCAAGCACTCACCCCCAGTTAACTGATCTGGGTTTAATCCATCACCGTTCTTTACCCCACTCTGCCACCCCAGTTCAGACATGGCCATATGCAAATCAGTCTGACTCTGTGCCTCATGGGAACAGTCCAGCCCGAACTGCCAAGCCATGTCTTCCCTGGACCGGAAACAAGCTTCCTAGGACCGGTTTCTGGCATTTCAGCCGTCTTCAGCCAGGCTTGCTTGAATCCAGTGGCAAAGTGAGCAAGGGACTCACGTCTGAGCATACCCTGCCAACTTATGGCGAACAAAGCAAAAACCAAAGGAAATGATGGACGGAGTGTTGAACATTGCAAGCACTCACCCCCAGTCAACTGATCTGGGTTTAATCCATCACCGTTCTTTAGCCCACTCTGCCACCCCAGTTCAGACATGGCCATATGCAAATCAGTCTGACCCTGTGCCTCATGGGAACAGTCCAGCCCGAACTGCCAAGCCATGTCTACCCTGCTCACTTTGCCACTGGATTCAAGCAAGCCTGGCTGAAGACGGCTGAAATGCCAGAAACCGGTCCTAGGAAGCTTGTTTCCGGTCCAGGGAAGACATGGCTTGGCAGTTCGGGCTGGGCTGTTCCCATGAGGCACAGGGTCAGACTGATTTGCATATGGCCATGTCTGAACTTGTGTGGCAGAGTGGGCTAAAGAACGGTGATGGATTAAACCCAGATCAGTTGACTGGGGGTGAGTGCTTGCAATGTTCAACACTCCGTCCATCATTTCCTTTGGTTTTTGCTTTGTTCGCCATAAGTTGGCAGGGTATGCTCAGACGTGAGTCCCTTGCTCACTTTGCCACTGGATTCAAGCAAGCCTGGCTGAAGACGGCTGAAATGCCAGAAACCGGTCCTAGGAAGCTTGTTTCCGGTCCAGGGAAGACATGGCTTGGCAGTTCTGGCTGGACTATTCCCATGAGGCACAGGGTCAGACTGATTTGCATATGGCAATGTCTGAACTGGGGTGGCAGAGTGGGCTAAAGAACGGTGATGGATTAAACCCAGATCAGTTGACTGGGGGTGAGTGCTTGCAATGTTCAACACTCCGTCCATCATTTCATTTGGTTTTTGCTTTGTTCGCCATAAGTTGGCAGGGTATGCTCAGACGTGAGTCCCTTGCTCACTTTGCCACTGGATTCAAGCAAGCCTGGCTGAAGACGGCTGAAATGCCAGAAACCGGTCCTAGGAAGCTTGTTTCCGGTCCAGGGAAGACATGGCTTGGCAGTTCGGGCTGGACTGTTCCCATGAGGCACAGGGGCAGACTGATTTGCATATGGCCATGTCTGAACTGGGGTGGCAGAGTGGGCTAAAGAACGGTGATGGATTAAACCCAGATCAGTTGACTGGGGGTGAGTGCTTGCAATGTTCAACACTCCGTCCATCATTTCATTTGGTTTTTGCTTTGGTGCGGAATTGCCAGGAGAACCATGGGTTCCTTGTGAATCTCAGCAAGTCCCCCTTCATCCCATCTCAGGAGCTCCAATTCATTGGCGCTCTCTTCAATACACTGTAGGGGATGGTGTTTCTTGCACCTGCCCACTAGCTTTTTCTCAGTTTGCGTATGGAGTCCCTACTGTCTGCCCCGTTGGCTTCCACAAGGGACTGGTTGCGGGTTCAGGGGGACATAGCTGCTTCCCTTTTCCTGGTTCCTTAGGCTCGCAGGCACCTCTTCCATCTGGTGTATCACCTTCTGTCTTACTGGAATCTGACTTCCATTTCTCTCCAGCCGCACTGGTGGTTGTTGCAAACAACCTGGCGAAGGGGGTGCCCTTGGATTCACCTGTTCCCTGATGACTGATTTGACCCATTGGGGTTGGGGGGAATCCCTCTGAACTCTTTCTTCACAGGGTCCTTGGACTCCCACAGAGAGCTGGATGTCTTCAAATTGGAAGGAACTGGCAGCAGTGTTCAAAGCTCTTCTGCACTTTGCCCCTCATCTCAAGGACAAGTGGTTTCAGGTGACGCAAGCCTAATTGAATCATTTGGGGAGGGGACTCGTTCTCTGCTTATGGCTCTTCTGGAAGATCAGATTGGGGCTTGAGTAGAAGCCAATCCTCTGGGTCCTCTGTTTCTCTGTTCCGGTATCATCTAGTTTTTCAGGAGATTTCGGGGAAGTTCAGGAGGTGTTGGTTGGATCTATTTGCTTTCCTCAGGGTGCTCTTCTGCTGAGGTTTTGTACTTTCTTCCTTGGAGGTGTGAAGGGTGTATGCCCTGAGTTTCCCTTGGCCCCGGGTCTTATCTTTGCCTTTCCTCCCTTTGTCCTTCTCCGCAGGGTCTTAGCAAAGATCAGGAAGGAGGGTGTGGTAGTACTGTTGGTGGTCCCATCTGGCCTTGCCAGCTGTGGTATCCCGTCCTCCTGCGTTTGGCTGTTGCTCCCCTTGAAGGTTCCTGCTGTCCCCTTCTCTGCTCCACTTTCCTCTCTTGTCTTGCCAAGCACTCAAGCAGTTGGCATTGGGGGTTGGGGGAAATTGAGAGGCGAAGGCTAGTCACTTTGGGTTTTTCCTCAGAGTTGGCACTGTCCATTCAGAATCCTAGGAAGGTCAGTACCCTGTGGGTTTATGAACAACACTGAAGGAATTTCTCTGGTTGGTGTTCTTTGAGGTGGTTTTGTCCCTGACTCTTGTGAGGGGGGTTCTGTTCTTGAGTTCCTCTGGGATGGTTTGTTGATGGGGCTGTCGGTTTCTATGCTCCACAGCCAGGTGTCCCCCATTAAGGCTATCAGGGGGGCCTCTCTCCTCTCTTTAGAGTCCTTGGCTTCTCACCTTCAGCACAGTTTCTGTCATCAGAGGCCAGTTGTTGCTTCACCTGTGCCCCCATGGGATTTCCCTCTGGTCCTCCATGCCTTGCAGCACACCCCTTTTGAACCCCTGTCTTCTGTGTCTCTGGAGTTCCTAACCCTGAAAGTATGTTTTCTGGTGGCTATCAAATCGGGGAGGTGTTGGGTGAGCTTGTCTCTTTGCTTTCTCACCCTTCCTTCTTGCGTTTTTTCCTGATAAGGTGGTCCTTCCCCTGACCCGGCCTTTCTTCCCAAGGTGTCCCCTCATTTACGTTAATCCCAGGATATTGTTCTTCCTGGCTTTTTTCCCAACCCCTGTACAGCGGAGGAAATCCTGCTTCATTCACTGGATTTAACAAGGTCTCTTGTTATTTACTTTGGGCCAACCGCCTCCTTTCACCAGGTAAATTATTTGTTTGTCACTTTTGGCGTTGCCCTGCGGGGTCATTGCCCTACGACGGCTACACTTTCATGTTAGGTATGGTTGCAATTTCCTTTGCCTATCTTCATTCAGGGGTTTCTCTTCCTCCTGTCACTCAGGGGCATTCCATTAGGGGTGTGGCTTCCTCATGGGCTACTTCTAAGGGAACTTCCTTGAAAGATCTTTGTGCGGGTGGCTTAGTCCTCCCCTCATACCTTTATCTCCCATAATAAGTTGATGATGGGAAGGTGTTTTCTGGGGATTTTGGCTCTGCTGTTATTGCTGCTGTTGACTTATTATACTTGTCTGCGAATACATTTCTTTGGCATCCTTTTGTAGGCCGGGTTTCATCTGGCCCTTGTACATATGCTTCTGGGTAACTGTGATGAGGAAAACAGACGAGGAAGGTGATGACTCGGTTACTTACCGGTAATCTTCATTGCTCCAAGTCATAGTCTTCCTCGTCATACTCATTTCTCTCCTTCCCACCCTTGGGAGTTGGGGGACGAACAAAATAGAACCTGATCCTTCTGATCGCTACTCTGCTTGTGGTTAGTACAGGATGTGGTCTGGGGTTGCCCCACCCCTATAGGTCAGGTGAAAGGTACTTACTGTCAGGCTGCCATGTTAAGTGGGGAATTTTTCAATGGGTGAATGCTGTGCCCTGAACAGATAGGGCCAGTTTCCAAAGGTAAACCGAGACAAAAGTCTAACTTCACGACTTTCGGTATTAACAAAGGGCATTTACAAGTAGTAAAGTTTGACTTTTGTCTCAGTTTAACATAAGTTTTGATCTTAAGTTTAACTGAGACTAAAAGTCTAGTCTCGGTTCAGCTTAAGACTAATACTTGAGTTCAACTGAGACAAAAGTCTAACATTACTACTCGGAAATGCCTTTTGTGAATACCAACAGTCATAAAGTTAGACATTCGTCTCAGTTTACTTTTGTGAACCTGGCCCCTAGTGCTCCTGGGTTACTGTGACAAGGAAGACTATAACTCAGAGTAAATAAGATTACCGGTAAGTAACCAAGTAATTTTCAGCACTCCTTTGCTCTCGAGCTAGGTTTGTGCTCTTCAAATTCTAACACAACCAGGTCAAAAAAATAGAAAACAGGTACACTTTATTAACATGCAAAAGCCAGGTGTAAAAAGTAGAAAAAATGGAAAGATAAGTAAATAAACAAACATGTCTGACCATTCAGCAGAACATGCAAGAAAATTAGCTTTAGTTGCACTTTTTGCTGTTTGTGCATTGTTCTGGAGTATATCTATAGCATCTAAATTAAGGTCTTTTCTTTTTACTCTATATGGTCTGCCTGGTCAAATTAAAGGGAGACACTCAGACCAAAGAAAAGATATGACTAAAAGGAAATAAAAGGAGTAAGAGAAAGAAGCTACTCATCTGCATGGAAAGGCAATCTTAAACTCAGCTTTCTTGCAACAAGTCCTTGGCTTTTCTTTTTCTGAATTTATCGAATGTCTCAAAGTCCAATTACATGTTTTGATCTAGCAGTCCGAAATGATCCCTTTCAGATGCATAATAATTAGCATGCAGTCCTGAGAAAAGCTGCAACTTTCTCTGTAATTTATGGGAAATATTTCCCAAAAAGAGAAGCTAAAGCACCGGGAATGGCCACAGAGACAGACTAACAAAGTTTTCCTAGAGGAATGTTTTCCTACTCTAAGTCAATCAATCAATCAATCAGGGAATTGTAAGCGCACTACTCACCCGTGAGGGTCTCAAGGCGCTGAGGGGGGTCCGCAGATCTGTTTAGCCGAAGAGCCAGGTCTCGAGGGTCTTCCTGAAGGTGTTCAGGGAGGGGGCGCATCTGATGTCTGCCGGTAGCTTGTTCCAGGTCTTGGCTGCAATGTGAGAGAAGTATCTTCTGCCTGCTCTGGCTCTGTGGATGCGAGGGGTTTTATCCAGTGGAAGGTTGGAAAATCGAAAGTTTCTTTTGGGTACGTGGAAGTTGAATCTGTCGTTGAGGTATTTGGGTCCGTTGTTGTGTAGGCATTTGTAGGCGTGAGTGAGGATTTTGAACGTGACTCTTTTCTCCAAGGGGAGCCAGTGGAGACTTCGTACGAGTTGGCTGATGTGTTCGTGTCGGGGGATGCGATTGAGTCTGGCGGCTGTATTCAGTATTGTCTGGAGTTTGCGGAGTAGGGACTTGTTGATGCCGGCATAGAGTGTGTTTCCATAGTCCAGTCTGCTGGTGATGAGTGAGTGGGTGACTGTCTTCCTTGACTCAGGGGGGATCCATTTGAAGGTCTTGTGGAGGATGTAGAGGGTGTTGAAGCAGCTGGAGGTGATGGAGTTGACCTGTTCGTTCATGGTGAGTGATGAGTCGAGTACGATGCCGAGGTTCTTGGTGTGGTCTGACGGGGTAGGTGGGTTTCCAAGGGCGGTCGACCACCAGGTGCTGTCCCATGCAGAAGGGGTGGTACCGAGGATGCTGCTTCTTCTTGGCATTGAGCTTCAGGCAGCTGTTGGTCATCCAGACTGCGATGTCTTGCATTCCTTTCTGGAAGTTGAGTTTGGCAGTGTTGAGGTCCTTGGTGAGGGGGAGGATGAGCTGGGTGTCATTGGCGTAGGATACAATGTTGAGGCTGTGTTGTCGGATGATGGCTGCGAGGGGGCCATGTAGATGTTGAAGAGGGTGGGGATCAGTGATGAACCCTGTGGAACTCCCCAGGTGATTTTCGTGGGGTTGGAGAGGAAGGGTGGGAGTCTGATCCTTTGGCTTCTTCCGGTGAGGAATGATCGGATCCAGTCCAGGGCAGTTCATTGCATGCCTGCTTCGTGTAGTCTGGCGACTAGTGTCGGTGGGTGACGGTGTCAAAGGCCGCTGATAGGTCGAGTAGGATGAGGGCTGTGGTGTGGCCTTGGTCCAGGAGGGTGCAGATGTTGTCTGTGGTGGCGGGTAGGGCGGTCTCTGTGCAGTGCTGTGCTTGCTTCGGAATCCGGATTGGGACGGGGCGAGGATGGCGTTCTCTTCCGTGAATTGTGTCAAGTTTCCTGTAACTGTTTTCTCTGCAACTTTGGCTGCGAAGGGGAGGAGTGAGATGGGCCGATATTTCTTGAGGTCAGTGAGGTCAGCTGTGGGCTTCTTGTGCATGGGTCTGACTTCTGGGTGCTTCCAGTCATCTGGGAAGGTGCCTGTTTTGAAGGTGGTGTTGATGGCGCTTTGTAGTTCGGGTGTGTTGGCGGCCGCGGCTCTGTGGTAGATGTTAGTGGTGCAAGGGTCTGTGGGGGCCCAGAGTGGATGCTTTTCATGGTCAAGGAGGTGTCTTCGTGATCGGTGTCCAGTTGGAGATGGTGGCCTGGCTGGTGTTTCTGGGGGGCGGGGGGCCGTCTGCGGCACCTAGTGGATGGTCGATTAAGTTGTCATAGAGGTGTTTGATCTTGAGGTGGAAATAGGTTCCAAGCTTGTCGCAGAGGTCTTGGGATGGGGTGATGTCCGTGGGTTCGCTGCGTGGGTTGGTAAATTCTTGAATGACACTGAAAAGTTCCTTGGAGTTGGTGGAGTTGACCAGGATTTTGTTGTGGATGAAGTTCCTCTTGGTGGCTCTGATCTGGTTGTGGTAGTCCGTCATGGTGTCCTTGTAGGGGGTGTGGTTTTCGGTTGTCTTGGTGTTTCTCCAGTTCTTCTCCAGGCGTCTGCAGGTGTGTCTGGCTTTTTGGAGAGCTGTGGAGAAACAGGCGGCTTTCCTGGGGCATTGTCTGTCGGGGTTGTGTAGCAGGGCAGGCTTGTCTGCGCAGTTGGAGATCCAGGTGCGGATTTTTCTGGCTGTGTCGTTTGCATCATTTGCATCGGGTGCCCAGGTGTGGTTGTCTCAGGTGAGGGTGGAGTTAAGTTGCTCGGCGGTAACCTTGCTCCAGTTCCTTAGTGGTGTGCGTGGGGCTGGTTTGGGTGCCTTGGGTTTGTTGATGGCGAAGTGTATGCAGTGGTGGTTGGTCCATGGCGGCTGCGATGTGTGGCTGAATGGGGTCGAGGGTGTGTCCTGCTCTGTGGGTCGGTGTGTTGACGAGTTGTTTAAGTACGATGCTGGCGAGGTTGTCATGAAGGATAGTGGAGTTGGTGTTGCTGGGGTTGTCGAGGTGGAAGTTCATGTCTCCAATGAGTATGTATTTTGTTAAGGTGATGGCATGGGGTGTGATGAAGTCGGTGATGGTGGTGCGAAGGGTGTTCAGTAACCCTGGGCGTAGTTCGCGAAGTGCTACTTCGCGAAGCTACGCAAAGTGCAGTTCGCACTACGCGAGCTACGCGTAGCACTTCGCGAACTGCGTAGTACCTTGTTCGCACTGTGCCAGATGTCGTTTTCAATGATTGCACAGTGCGGACAAGCAACCGGCACTGTGCAATCATTGAAAATGGCATCTTTCACAGTGCGAGCAGTAGTTTTCTGCTGCTCGAGTAGATTTTTACTCGAGCTGCAGCTTTCTCAACGCGAACTGGTAGTTTCTCATCGCGAGCGGTCGTGAGCATACGCGACCACTTGCAATGAGAAACCTGACCTCCTCGTGTTGGGAATCTCGCCGGGAGGTTTATTTTCCATGCTTGCGATCGCCAACTTGATGTTGCTGATCGCGAACAAGGAAAAAGTCTCGCCGGGATGTCATTTTGCTTGCTCGCGGTCGCCAACTTGACGTTGAGGACCGCGAGCAAGCAAAAAATGACCGCAGCACTACGCGACACTACGCTACGCGTGTTCGCACTGTGCTACGTGCAATTTGCGTAGTGCGAAGTAGCGCGAACTTCGCAAACTACGCGAGTGTAGCGTAGTGCTTTGCCCAGGCTTAGTGTTCAGGGGCTGGGGGTCTGTAAACAAGGGTTCCTCAGAGTGTGGATTTGGGGGTGGTCTGGATCTGGAAGTGCAGGTGTTCGGCAGAGGGGAAGGTTTTGCTGGAGGTAGTGAGGCGGATGATGCTCTTGTGAGCAACGGCGAGGCACCCTCCTGGGTGGTTGGGGCGGTCTTTCCTCTGGATCTTGTATCCGTCTGGGATGGCGGTGCTGATGTTGGGGGTGGAGGATGCATTGGTCCAGGTCTCTGTAAAGAAGGCAATGTCAGGCGAAATAAAGTCGAGTAGGTTCCAGATTTCCATGGCGTGTTTGTGTGCGGAGCGTACGTTGAGGAGGATGCATTTTAGGGTGTCGCCAGTGCTGGTGTCGGCGGTGTTGGAGGCCCGGGTGGCGGTGAGGGTCTGGCGGCAGTGAAGGCAAGAGAAATGGCCTTGAGTTGTGTTTGGCAAGGCCTGCTGGCATTCTCTAAGTCTTCCAGGGTTGAGTGCAAGGAGGGTGGTGGTGTCATAGCGATGGGTAGTGGGAGGCCCAGGGTTCTTGGTGCGCCGGCGGCCGCCATTAGGTAGGAGAGTTGGGAAAGAGGAGAGGCTGGGAAACGGGAGCGGGGGAATTCTGGGGGGAATTCCGAGGGGAATTCTGGGGGGGAGGGGCCACAGGGGCAGCAGCGGTGAAAGGCAAAAGGAACAGGAAGGCACGAGAAAATGAAAACAGTGGTGGAATTAGAGAAAGACACAGATGGGCACAATAACAGTGGCACAACAGGGAAAAATTAAGAAAAAAAATGACTGAGAAAGGTTACGGTGGTTGCAGGCAGTCTGGTCCCAGTTGGAGCGGGCAGTAGGCGCAGGAGAGGGCAGCAGCCTCGAACCTCCCAAAGAGGAGGTCGGGTCTGGAGGCAAGAGACGGCACAGTGGAGCTGCGGGGAGAGAGTGGATATAGACCAAAAGTCGGAGTTCTTACTTGCGCTCCTCCGCAGCGGCCACCATTAAGTATGGGAGGTGGGTGGGAGGAGAGGCTGGGAGGCGGGAGCGGGGGAATTCCAGGGGGAATTCCAGGGGGGAGGGGCAGCAGGGGCAGCAGCGGCAAAAGGCAAAAGAACAGGCAGGCATAAGAAACTAAAAACAGTGGTAGAATTAGAGCAAGACACAGATGGGCCCAATAACAGTGGCAGAACAGGGAAACATTAAGAAAACAAATGGCTGAGAAAGGTTACAGTGGTTGCAGGCAGTCTGGTCCCAGTTGAAGCGGGCAGCAGGCACATTAGCTGGCAGCAGCCTTGAACCTCCCAAGGAGGAGGTCGAGGTCTGGAGGCAAGAGACGGCGCAGCGGAGCTGCGGGGAGAGAGTGGACCTAGACAAAAGTTCGGAGTGCACTAATCACAATAAAGGGGGATGTTTGCAAAGAATTCAACTGACATCCCAGAGCAGTGAAAACCCACATGGAGATTCTAACCCTGCCTCTGCCTTCATTCACGTGGTCCTAGCAAGCTTGATCTTGCTAAGGCAAAGTTTCTATGACCTTTCTGGCCTTGCATTTCTAGCATAAGATTGAAAAGTACCTAAGAAGGTCATGCCCGCAGCTGCAAATCAAGAGCAGCCATCAGGAAACTTCCCATGCCCAAGCAACGCCACATCTCTCTGCCATGTTAGCAAAGCGATTACAACAGACGCTGTGAAGCCTGTGACACAATTAGGGAAAGATGAAATTAAGTGTGCAATTTTTTCTGTGTCAAAGGTCTCATTATAAAAAAAATTGACGACTGCTCTGTAGGCTACCAACACTTCATTCGACTATGTGAACCCGCTTTGTAAATCATGAAAAGTATATGTGGTTTTAACAGGAGAACATTCTCATCAGAAGCCATAAAAGATATTAGTTTAAAAAATACTATGCTGTAAAAATATAGATAAATAATTCTTACTAATAATTTTTAGCATCACGTATGTGCCAGAGTGAGAATTATACATTAATATATTGGTGTACTGTTTTCACAGTGCTGACATGCAGCCTTGGTAAAGATGCATTATAGTCTGCAGGGTTGGATTAGCCTATTTTGGACTCTGGCACTGTCAGATAGTCATACTTGAAAAGACCAGTAGGTTGGAGCATTTGGGACTCAAAACATTGGCCTACACTTTGACCCTCACGCTCATCTGGCAGTATGCCGCTGTCGGCAGGCCTATCCAACACTGTATAGTCTGCTCTGGTTTTAAGTTAAGATGTGTCCTGTTGTGTGGTGAGCAGGTAGGCTTGACCAGTATTTTGAAGAGGTGCAGTTAGAAATGACTCTCACACCTTTCAGCGGTGTAATTAGCCATGAGGGGTGACCCTTGGGCACCTTTATTCCTTTTCTCCCCTCCCCCACTGGCACGAACCATTCCGTCCGTGGGTGGACGATTCACGTCAGAACAACCATCCTTTGAGGGCAGATGGTGGGCTCTCCCACCAACATAAACTTCAACGATACTGGTGTATGGAGGGCCATTATAGTATGCAGCTCTTTCAAGAGCAAGGCCATTATTTTCTCCAACAAAGGAATAACTTCAACTTCCAGATAGTTTGAAACGTCATCTAAAATGACCAACATGTGTCTCTCATCAGGGATACTCCCAAAATCAGCACTCACTCTATGCCATGGGAATGGTGAAATAACTTCAGTGATGATTGGGGCCGGGGACTCCCCTGGTCCTGCTGCTTGGCACAATGGGCACCGATGAACTGTTTGTTCCACCAGCATGTCTAGTTTCAGAAACCACACCTTACATCACAGTCAAGACTTTGTTTGACTATTCCTTGATGGGCCAGATAAGCAAGATCCCCAATTCATTGTTGTAGTGCCCCAGGGATTCCCAGACGAAAACTTCTCATGAGGCAGCTTTGGGAGACACTGCCAGATCCGAGCTCAAGTTGTAGAGAGATTCCAATGTCACAATTGCTTCCTCTGTTCTGCAGGGTGTTTTGTTCGTCAAAACAAACCACTTTCCTGTGTTCACCATAGAGATGGCCAATTGAATACACTCATCATCAGCTGTGGCTTCAAGATCTCTTCTGAAGAAATGCTTAGTGGTCTAGACCATTCCACGACCAGCCTCATGTACTCCTCCACTTCACCAGCATCCTATTCTTCTTTGTCAGTAGCTGGCCTGGCATGCCTCAAGATAAATCAGCAGGATTCTGGGTTCCCAGGTGATAGACCACAGTGAACAGGTATTCTTGATATTGTATGATCCATTTCTCAATTGTCTCAGGAGTTTTTGAAGATAGTCCCATGAATATCGGCATGAAGTGGTTGTGATCCAAGTGAACTACAAAATGTTGGCCAAAGAGGTAGAGGTGAAAATGGCGACAGCCCCAGTGCACTGTGGTAGCTTCTTTTTCAATGTGGAAATAATGTTGTTCCATAACGGTCAGTGCGCTGCTGGCGTACGCCACTGGAGCCCAGTCTCCATTACTGTCTTTGCCATAGAACGGCTCCAAGGCCAACAGGACTGGCATCCACTGTCATTTTAGACTCCCGGTCAGGATTGAAACACACCAGGATGGTGTCAACTGATAGTGCTTGCTTTGTAGCTTCTTGATTGGGCCCCCATTTTCAGATAGTGTTGGTCTTTGTCAGCTCTCTGAGCTGGAAGGTGAGGTTGGTCAGATTCCAAATAAACCATCCACTGTATGTGACCATGCCGAAGAATCTTCTCACCGCCGTAACAGCAGTGGGTGCTGGGGCTGGTTTGCTATCCTGTAATTTTGCTGGATCGGGCAGTACTCCATTCTGGGAGAATCATTATCCAAAAAAAGCTATTTCTTTCTGAAGAAAAATGAACTTTTCTCGATGGAGTATGAGGCCATTGTCTTTCAGGCACTGGAATGTGGCTCTTAAACGATCAAGTTGTTCTTCCAACGTGGGGGCATGTACGAGGATGTCATCACTGACACTGAGGACTCCATCAAGGCTAGATAAAACACTCCTTATGGTGTCTTTAAAGACTTCGGCTGCACTCATCAATCAAAAGCTAAGACATTTGTACCTCCTGAGACTCAAAGGAGTGGAGAATTTTTTGATGGCCCTCGACTGTGGGTCCAGCAGTAGTTGGTGATATCCAGCCTGCAAGTCCATCTTGGAGAACCACTGTGAGCCGCACCCTTCTGGCACGATGTCATTAACTGTGGGCACCAAATGACGTTCTCTCCTAATGTCTTGGTTAGGTATTATCATGTCAAAGCATATCCTGACCTCTCCAGGCTGTTTGGGTGTTCGCACAACCACAATGGGGGACACCCATGGAGTCGGACCATCCATTTGCTCAATGATGTCGGCCTATTCCAATTTCATTAACTCTTCCTCCATCTTTAGACTCAGATGAAAGGCGATTAATGTAGTCAATCCATTGACCAGGGCTTATATGGGTATCGAAGGTTAAATGACCGCCATTAAACAGTTTACTGTTATTGACAGTGAGCCAGAACAACCTGGTGTATTTTACCTTACAAGGGGTAACTAGTTTTTCCCATACTTCACACTGGCACTCTGCTTTCCTTTTTCTTAGGCTTAGCTTACATTCTTTTCCGCAGCTAGCAATAGCAGCACTATCTCTAAGGACAGCTTGAAGGGCTTGACGTAATTGGGTGGAGGGTAACAAACATCTCCTGTCAAACCAGGACTGGGGCCAATCTACACAAGGGTCTAACCAGTTTCATCATGTAATCTTTAATAACTTTGTCCAGGTTCTCAACGTTCTAAACTGGCTGTGGGAAACATGGCTCAAACGTAAGCCACCTTTTCACCAGGGGCATGGGGAAATACAAAGCGTACGCACAATCTCTACCAAATCTAGACGTCTCCAGGGTAACTGACACCTGTTATCTTTAGTGGTGAGCACATTAGTATTCACCACAATGGCTACTTTTTTCTCTCTAGGGACTGCCATAGTAATTGTTAGGGGACTATGGTCACCATAAGTGCTAGGCTCATTACCTCCCTCCACCAAGCAATGCAAAAGGTGTCTGCAAACAAATATATAATCTATCACACACTAACACTTTTCAGAGACTTAGGTAGGAATTCCAGTTGTGAAAGTTCCCAGAAGTTCGATGGCACTAGAGAGGTCGAGCTCAGGGATGTATGTAAAATATTTAATTGACATTCCTTATCCTATGGGTAAGATGTGCAAACCTAGATAATTTCAACCAGGCATAGAGTTTTTTTAACTAAGTACCATAGACACGTCAGTTACAGCCATCAGAAATTATGACAGTTTGGCCTGTAAGAATTGCCGATTTTGTACATCTACAACATCTTAAAAATCTCCACCCTCACTGTTTTTGTTGGAACATCCATGCTCCCATCGTCAACTGAAATGCACGCAAATGGACAAATCACCTTGGGGCAGATTTATGTGGCACTTGCGCCACTTTTGCGCCGCCGTCGCGTCACTTTTGTGACGCAGCGGCAGCGCAAATCCTGCGCCATGGTGCGGGGTTTTTGCAACGTGACGCATCTGGGAGATGCGTCACGTTGTAAAGCCCTGCGCCACATGTAGGCGTTCCAGGGCAGGTGGGGGCGTTCCGGCGCAGGAATGCCTCCTAAAAGTGGCTGAGTGAAATCTACAAGTTTTCACTCAGTCACTTTTGAGCCCATGCTGCGTCAAAACCCTGCGCCTGCTTGAAGCAGGCGTAAGGATTGACGCAGGATTGTGCAGATAGGGCCCCCCAGAGCCTTGCTGGAGCTGCGTCGCGCTTGTGACGCAACTCCAGCAATGCGCCACTTTTACGGCACAGATGCGTGACGCATCTGTGCCGTTTTTGCCCCATGGTGCGCCGCATTATAAATGCGGCGCATTCATGATGGCGGAGCTGGGGCGCAAAATAACTGGCGCATCCCTGCTGATATGCAGGGATGCACCAGTTATTATAAATCTGCCCCCTTGTGTGTGGATACTCCACATTAGTAAATTTGATTTGGGGGTAGAAATATCTTCAAATCTTAAGTCTTTTGATCAGCATGTTAGATTGTCGACCCTAAATCCAATATTATAGGGTTGTAAAAGTTTTTGACGATTGTAACACTCTTTGTGAATGATGTTCTTTGTCATTAAAAGAATGAATCATTAGAATTAAGTTGTATGCTTGGGTGGAGTAGTTGAGAGTTGGAAATAGTGAGGCTAGAGAAAACTGATGTTTTTGATATGAGAAAGACGAGCTGTCGAAAATCTAAAACAAATGGAGTGCTGAGCAGTTAATTTACTCTTGCTAATGGAAAATCTTTCCAAATGTGACCTAAAAAATATATGCATTGTATGCAATCAATCAAGGACACATTAAGTATGCTCTCTCAGCAATTTATTTGATCTGGGCTTAGATAATCTAGGAAAAGGGATACTTGTTCTAAATAAGATTCAGCACATTTACCTTCATGCTTTCCTGAAAATGCTGACATATCTGAGGAGCAGAACCGAAAAAAACCATTTGTTTTCTTAGACAGGGTATGTGTACGGTATGTTGAGTTTCTTTTAACATAAGTAATTATTGATTAAGGGACATACATTATGAGATAATACATATCAATAAAGTAGAAAACAGCATATTTTATTTCACAAAATAGTTCGCTGCTGTGTTGTTTTTCATTTGAAGGAGATATCTGCTTTAACTGTGAAGCTGACACCTTTGCCTAGGTGCAGAAAGATATAGATTTTAATTTTGTTCAAAAGCGATGCATCTCTTGACCAGATGACAAGAAGAGATTGATTTTCCCTAACCCTGTCCCTTCCCCTCAGATTTGCCAGCAATCTATGTTAATCGACTCTACGCCCTTGCACTACGGCCTCTGTAAGGGTGAACATGTTTGTGCAAACTCCATACCATATGAAGTGTGCTCAAGGTCAGGATTCACTAAATATGTATTTTCTTTTCTTATGTAGTTAATATTGTTACGCATGATGCAGTAAAGCTCAAAACAATACTGAATATAAATATTAAAAAAACTAATTTGTAATGTAAAGACTTCACATTACAATGCATTTTAAAACAATTTTCAAAATATGCACCTAACAAGAGTTTACGATGCAAGAGCTTTGACCTTTTACAAGGATCACTTTGGTGTGTCATGCACTTTTGTATCAGTACAGCAAGCAATATTTTAGCGTTATCACCATACCCAGGGTCTCGTCCCCCCCCCACAATGGGATTAAAAATAACTGTCATTGTAATTTGTCTTTATATAGCACTTTCTACCTCTGATGAGCTGTTGAAGCGCTTTTCGGCGAATAGCATGCTACTCTTGATCCAATCAACAGAGTCATTTAGGGGCATATTATCAAGACAGGCGATACAATTACCGCCGCTTGAGCGGCAGAAAACTGCCGCTAAAACGGCGATAAAGGGCTTGATAATATGCTCTATGGAATTCCAATTGAAGCCCATGTTAGATGTCCTTCACATCTAACATGGGCTTCAATTGGAATTCCATAGAGCATATTATCAAGTCCATTATCGCCGTTTTAGCGGCAGTTTTCTGTCGCTAAAGCGACGATAATTTTATCGCCTCTCTTGATAATATGTCCCTTAGGGGCATATTTACAAGCAGGCGATAAAAAATTATCGCCGCTTTTGCGGCCGTTTTCGGCCGAAAAGCGGCGATAATTTTATTGCCTAATTAGCAAGGCCACGCAATGCATGAAGCCTTGCTTTAGCGTGGGGATTCTTTAGACCCAGCTTTGCATCTCTAATGAGATGCAAAGTGGGCGTTCCGGACCTAACATGACAGGAGAAATGTCGCTAAGCCCCACGCTATGAAGCATAGCGTCAGGAAAAGTAGCGATAACCCCCGTTATCGCTACTTTCCTTACGCCTGCTTCAGGACCGACCTAGCCATGATATCCTATGGAGGGTGGATATCATAGCTAAGTCTGTGAGTCCCTATCACCAAGCTAACGCCACATTGCGTGGGATTATCGCTGGGTTTCCAGCGATAATCTCACGTTAGGCAGTTAGCGTGAGGATTTTTATCTCTGAGGAGATAAGCATTGCTAATAGCACGCTATCTCAGCGATAAAAATCCACGTTACCCGGCGATAATTATCCTCACGCTAAGAGCGCTGAGCGATAATTATCGCCGGGTGTTGCTGATATGCCCCAAAGTTAGTAGATTAGCAATATATGCTTTGGTTTTTTCCTTGGACAGCAGTGGTATTTTGTGCTCTCGAGTTCTTTTGTGTCTCGTAGTGTTTGAGTGGGGATAGAATGATGGGAATGGATTTGAAAAGGGAAGCTGTAAGTTATTATTGGGAGTAGAAGACATATGCACCTCCTAGTTGGTTAAACTGGCTAGGAAGGAAGAGGAAGTTTGAAACTGGTATTTGGGAGTTCATGTTGATCAGAAAGGTTTGGGATAAGTCTGAGAAAGTATGTTACAAAGGTGAAGGGAATGTAATTTGTTTAAAGAAATGAAGGATATTAACATTCAAATAAATATAAACGATAGTAAAGTGTCAGTAGCAGGCATAAAGCTGTCTATATATACACTAATATGTACATAGAAGCAGCAAAAGTCACATGGTCGAATATATACATGTATCTTGTAACTAAGTATACAATGCTTTTTCCTCCACCCCCTATATTAATGTGTCTGTTTATAAGAGGAAGCATAGTTCCATGTATCAGGACACATGTATAATGACATTGACAACCTCATCTCCACAAAAGGTTAAAGTATTGTTATAGTTAGGTGAAATGTTTCGAGACAATGTAATATTTTAAACTAAAAAACCCACATAAATTCACTGGTTATAGCTGTCTCAAGTAACTATAAATTATGCATTAAGGTAACTATAACTTGCTCCTACACCATGCACAGTTTTCTTAATAAGATCATTACAAATGTTGAAGTAATATTATCAATGAAGTCATGGAAGATGTCAAGAGCGATGTAAGATGTTGGAGTAATTAGCAGTGTATGACGAGGATGTGAGGCCATGTGGCTAAACCACTCACAAGCAGCAAAACCCACACTGTACAAGGCCTTTGACCAAAACACCCCACAGGCAACCATCCCACGCTGTGCAAAGCCTTTGGCTGTGCACAGCGGTGGTTGGCCAAAGGGCCTAGTCTGCTGCCAGGCATATGGTGAATTCATCCGAAGGTAGCCAACCTCCCTGCTGGCTGCCAACCCCACGCACAGCCTTTGGTGACATGGCATAGGATTGGTCTTTGGGCCCCGCTGACCCCATCCCCTGGGGCCAAAACATATATATTGAGAAGATGGGGGGCTTGCAGCCCCACTCCTCAAGCATTATTAAGCCAAGAGTACCTCACCCCCTGTAGTTGAATTCCAAGGCGATGGGGTGAGCAGCCCCCTCCCGGAGCTGAGAAGGGAGGGGGCATGTGCCCCTCCTTTTTTAATGTTTTTCTGCCCCAGGGAATGGGGTCAATGGGCCCTAATTAGGCTCCAGGAGCAGCGATGCATGAATCCTTCCTTCTTTTTTAACCTCGGCCCTGGGGGATTGTGGTCCCTGTGGCCTCACAGAGGCTCGAGGAGGGAGGCCACGCATCGCCTCCGCAAAATAAAATCAAGAATCGCCCTCTGGCCCTGGCCAAACCTGTTTTTTTTTTTATGAAAGAAGCGCAGAGTCACCACATATAGTAGCACTTTTTTGGCAAGTTTTTGGGAGATTCGTGGAATGGCTCCAAAGTTATTAGCAGCACAAAAAAGTAATGTGCTTTTCCTGTGGAAACACGATCCCAACTATAAATAACCCAGTGAACCGCCACTGGGTTTTATGTATATATGTAATTTCACTGTGCTGAATACATTTTCTTTTTTGACGAACAATTGGAGTGCCTACATCTGTTCTACAATTCTATATGAACCAAGCAAGATATATACATACATATCATCAGTGATGTCATCAGTGATGTCACTGACCATATCATGAGTGATGTAATAAGTGATGTCATTAGCAGTGCATTGAAGGGGCGTAAGTTACACTTAGCTCAGCTAACTATAATAGCTGAATTTCACTGGTTTTGTATGAGTGAAATCTGACGCTAACTATAAAGTCCCTGTAACCTTTGTTTCTAAGATTTTTTACATGCTAATTTCTTACCATAACATCCATGTAACAGTTGATTTTTCTCAGTCGAAACACATTATGAGTCAAGATTTATGAAGGAATAAATCCACTGCATTCCAATTCATATCTGTGTGTGTGATTTACTTGGACTTTCGTTGGATATATATATATAATCTTTATGGATTAACATGCACTTGCACTTTATTTTGTGAGGCACAATCTATGTTGTGGGGTGATCAGGAAATTTGTTCTGAATGCCTAGAAGGACAGAGTGAAATAACTCTTTTAACTTTTAGATAATCCACTTGTGGTCCATAGGCCAGCTGATAGTCCTATAAACTTCTGTAATCTTCATACTTGTGAAAAATTATTATGTTTAAAATAATTTGTCGATAATATTTGATAGATTGTTTTATGAAAGTAAATTATTGAACTTTGGTGTGCAATAGATTTTATCATGGACTTGTTGTGCAGATGCAATGCAATAGATTTGTCAAGTTAAGACATGAGCAACTGACATTAGGAAAATGAATATAATTAAATAAGTAACATACAAATTTAAAAACACCTGCAAATATACAAAATATTTAACTTTTGAAAGGTTTGAATAAGAAATTAGCAATGCTATTCAACTGTTGATTTTCTGCAGTGATGCATTTTGTGACTTTGTAGTGTGCTGTTTCTTTCTATAACATCACCTGACCCAGCACTCCCTTAGAAGGGAAAAGGGAGTTTGAGCTCTTTGTGTGAGCAAGGCAGGAGATCCTCTTGAAACGCGTAACAACAGCACAATACTTGAAGGAATAACATTGAAGTATACCTGAGCCAGCAGTGTCGGTGTCCGGTTTATGCAGGGCACACGGTGGTGGTTTTGATATATATATATATATATATATATATATATATATATATATATATATATATATATATATATATATATATATATATATATTCACTGAAAAAACCATAGGTTTCACACACGTTATAGTTAGGAATTTACTGATAAAAAACCAATGAAATTCCCCCGTTATAGTTAGTGCAGGCAACTATAACTCACGCGACCGCAATCCTCTGCTGATGCTAATACTGTATTTAGACACTTATTTGCCCATGTCTTCTTCCATACATTTTTAGCTATACATATATTACAAATATTTTTTTTTCATAAAGACACATATGTCATCAGCAGAAGATTGCGGTCGCGTGAGTTATAGTTGCCTGCACTAACTATAACGGGGGATAACTCTGGATATGTGGCAGTGTGTGAGTGTCTGTATAGGTGTATGAGTGCATATGATAGTGTTGTATTGATGAGTGACTGCATGTATGAGTGACTGAATGGGTAAATGAGTGGATGTGTGTGTAGACCTAGGAATCAGTCAGTGCGTATTTAGTAAATGTTATTGATGTGTCTATTTTTTCAAAAGTGGTAGTCTGTATTTGAGTGGGTGTATCAAAGGTTATATTCAGGTGTGAGGAGGTGCATCAGATTTTCACGTGGATGATGTCATTAGTGATGTCATCAGTGATGTCATTTGAGATGTCATCAGTGATGTCATCAGTGATGTCACTGACCATAAAAAACACGATGTAGGAGAGACAAGGGATAAAGCAATCTCTGACTCCCTCAAATGTATTTAATCACACACAACAGAGAAGCAATCAAAGAACATATAAAGTAATACTGAACAATGCAAGTTGGAAAATCAATAGATATCTTAATACTGCCCTCACACACTCGAAAGTGTCATGCCTCATCATAGGGCCGCATCATACACCTAGGTGCAGACCAACACCTTAGGTGCAGCGCAATTTATTTAGAGTATATGGTGAAGGAAAGTGGTGAGGGTAAAGTATAGTACAACAGATAAACAGAACAAACACAAAAGTGTAATTCTGACAGAAAGGAAACAAGTAGTCTCCTAAAGGAAGGGACCAAGAGAAGTGCAGAAAAGAAGAATATAAAACTGTCTCGAGGTTAACCCTCAGACTTTATTCTTGTCAACCTCAGGCAGGATTAAAATAAACAAAATGGGGTATTCAGGGCAGGTAACGACCCTATAATCCCCACTGCTAAAACCAACATGTTTCTACCAGTATTCTATGTGGCCAACCGGATCACTCTGGCATTCATCAGGGTGTTGGTCCCTTGTTGTTTGGTCTATAACACTACTCGGGTATTTTTTACCTTATCAATCAGGGTATTACCCCAGTGTCACTCTATTACGGAATTTCCAAGAGGATATACAAATCTGCAACAAAAGGAAAGATAAAACGGATCGTAATTTCCAATCTCGTTCTTCTTATAATATTTCACAGTTCTCAAAGAATTTCCCACTCAATCATTAGCGTGATAAATAGTTTCCAATGCAGCCTAATCTTAAAACATATCCATGGCCCTGCACCAGTGGACCACAACTCCCACAAAGAACACCACACCAAATGTTATGAGTGTCATATAATTATATAGGTGTATATACAGATTCTTCATTTTTTTTAAAAAAGCACCGGTACACATCTATCACCGTGTCGCTCTTAGGATCCTCAAGGGGGCAAATCCTATGTTTGTAAATCAACCCCATCCTAAATAGTGTTCAATGTCCAATGTGAACATATATACTCACAAGAGTTTACGATTCAAATTCTGAACCTGGAACAGCAGGGGAGGGTGCTCTTGTCGTCACACTCCAATCCAATCATATTCTTAAGGATACTCGCTCACTCGATTATTTTAGCCACATAGACTCTTTGCATGGTCATGGCTCGTCTCACACACACTCTCTCGTTTCACCATTCAGCTCGTCCACAGTCACAAGGTTAGTGCACTATAGCGTATGGTGAAATGGCCCAACAACTCTCAAGCCTCAAAAATAATTTGTGCAACCCACATTGTCAAAAGGGCACTTACTACTCCAAAGAGACACTGTCTCCTGTCTTCCCACGTCCGTCCTCCGACGATATGCGTGCCTCGTATTCAGCCCCTATTTAAAGAGCCGGTATTATCGTATACGCTACTTCCTGATTGCTCTGTCTGTACGTTCCCCCACGTGCTCTCTCCTTCACTGTCATAGAAAGAGGCCTTAAGGTCTATCACGCCCGCTACAGTTAACGTGGCGGCCATTTTACAGTTCCTAATATCCTCTAGTCCTACCTCATAGAAGAAACAGCAAAATTATTCTTGACTAGGCAAAAAGTGTGTTTTTCTTGTTATCATTTATACGCACTTGTAGTAGGAACGTTTTAATGGGTAAGCTATGTAGGAATTATATCGTAATATGTGAAAAAGGATTTTTTCAAAAGAATGGATCAGCCTATTGGTCCTTAATCAGTCCATGGGTCAGTACCCATTAGGAATTGTTCTGGCTTGAATTCATTGTTGCATGATACCAAACAATTGGAACCAGGGGATACCATCATTCCATCCTGTAGTATGGCTCTTCAATCGTTCTACCCATCTCTGTTCTCGTATTAGAAGGAAACTGGGGATGTCACTAATGTTTGGTGGTATGAATGGTTTGTCCACCACTACCCATCTCAGGTCCTTCTCATTATGTTGATTTTCGAGAAAGTGGGCAGTCAGTCTTGTATTAGATTTCCCACACCGGATAGTACTCATGTGTTCCAGAATACGAATTTTAATTTTACGTGTTGTCATGCCATCATATAGCAATTGACAAGGGCACTTCAATACATAAATCACATTTTCCGTATTGCACGTGGTGTGTTGTCTTAATTCCCAGGGGCTGTTCAAACCAATATCAATATTTTTCCCATTTATTGATAGGGGACAGGCTCTGCAATAACCACAGGCATAATGCCCAACTACTGGTGGTAAAAGCTGCTGGTCATTCCGCAGGCTACCTGCGTCCCTATCTGGTCTCGGGCGAGTGTTCACAATCATGTTCTTAATGCTTGCACTTTTCTTGAATGAGAACAGGGGTGCAGGTTGATTTAAACCATTAGAATTTAGAAACTGCCATTTTTTCTGAATGATTTTTTTAAGGTGATTAGAGGATGTGTTGTATGTCGTTACACAGATACTCCTTTCCACTGTCTCTCTCGTATTCGTTTCTAGTAGAGCATCTCTATTACAATTCCTTGCTCTCTTTTGGGCTTTCTTGATCACAGTGTCGGGGTAGTCTCTACTCCTGAGTTTAGCGCTTAGTGTCACTGCTTCCTTTTTATAGTCCGCCACCTCGGAACAGTTTCTGCGAAGACGCAGGAACTGCCCGTAGGGAAGATTTTCCCTCAGAGACCGTGGATGGAAGCTCAGGAATGATAATAAATTGTTCCTATCTGTCTCTTTATGGAACACATTGCTTGTCAGAAAACCTCCCTCAGCTATGATATTAAGGTCAAGAAAGGGGAGTGTATCGTTTGTAATAGTTCCAGTGAAAAAAAGGAAAGGATTCCTTTGATTAAGCCAGGTGAGGAAGGTTTCAGCCGAGACTCTGTCTCCCCTCCAGATAATAAGGACATCATCTATGTACCGATGCCAATCCCTATTGTTGTTCTGAAAGGGATTGGTAGGTTGAAAAATTACTTCATCCTCAAATTTAGATACATAGAGACAAGCCAGACTAGGGGCGCAAGAGCTCCCCATGGATGTACCATGCGTCTGTAAATAGAATTTATCTTCGAACTTGAAGAAATTCTTTGTAAGCGCCAATTCCAAGAGGCAGAGTATAAAAGCCCTTGGTGTTTGGAAGTTCCAGTCCTCTGAGAAAAGGATATTCTCGATCACCCTCAGAGTCTCTTGCTGTGGGATGTTAGTGTACAGAGATTCTATGTCCAACCCTATTAGCAGATCTCTATCTACATCGAATTCCAAGTCTTTAATAAGATTCAGTACCTCTCGAGTGTCCTTCAGGTATGCAGGCATCTTTTGTACAATCGGACGGAGGTAAAAATCACAGAATTTGGATAGAGGTTCTAAGATTGAATTCACACCAGAAACAATGGGTCGCCCCGTTGGGGGTCGAGTAGGTTTATGTACCTTAGGTAAGGTATAAAAATACTACCTATAATGCCCAATGTCTTCTACTGTTGAATGACAGAAGAAATTATACCATTCTAGAAAGGGATCCTACAGAAGATCTTAGGACACAAATAGCCTCTCTACTAGAGGAAGCACTGACAAATGATTGGATTAGCCAAAAAGAGGCAATTTTTTTGTGTAATCAACAACCAACTGTACCTTATTTTTATACCTTACCTAAGGTCCATAAACCTACTCGACCCCCACCGGGGCGACCCATTGTTTCTGGTGTGAATTCAATCTTAGAACCTCTATCCAAATTCTGTGATTTTTACCTCCGTCCGATTGTACAAAAGATGCCTGCATACCTGAAGGACACTCGAGAGGCACTGAATCTTATTAAAGACTTGGAATTCAATGTAGATAGAGATCTGCTAATAGGGTTGGACATAGAATCTCTGTACACTAACATCCCACAACAAGAGACTCTGAGGGTGATCGAGAATATCCTTTTCTCAGAGGACTGGAACTTCCAAACACCAAGGACTTTTATACTCTGCCTCTTGGAATTGGCGCTTACAAAGAATTTCTTCAAGTTCGAAGATAAATTCTATTTACAGACGCATGGTACATCCATGGGGAGCTCTTGCGCCCCTAGTCTGGCTTGTCTCTATGTATCTAAATTTGAGGATGAAGTAATTTTTCAACCTACCAATCCCTTTCAGAACAACATTAGGGATTGGCATCGGTACATAGATGATGTCCTTATTATCTGGAGGGGAGACAGAGTCTCGGCTGAAACCTTCCTCACCTGGCTTAATCAAAGGAATCCTTTCCTTTTTTTCACTGGAACTATTACAAACGATACACTCCCCTTTCTTGACCTTAATATCATAGCTGAGGGAGGTTTTCTGACAAGCAATGTGTTCCATAAAGAGACAGATAGGAACAATTTATTATCATTCCTGAGCTTCCATCCATGGTCTCTGAGGGAAAATCTTCCCTATGAGCAGTTCCTGCTTCTTCGCAGAAACTGTTCCGATGTGGCGGACTATAAAAAGGAAGCAGTGATCCTAAGCGCTAAACTCAGGAGTAGAGACTACCCCGACACTGTGATCAAGAAAGCCCAAAAGAGAGCAAGGAATTGTAATAGAGATGCTCTACTAGAAACGAATACGAGAGAGACAGTGGAAAGGAGTATCTGTGTAACGACATACAACACATCCTCTAATCACCTTAAAAAAATCATTCAGAAAAAATGACAGATTCTAAATTCTAATGGTTTAAATCAACCTGCACCCCTGTTCTCATTCAAGAAAAGTGCAAGCATAAAGAACATGATTGTGAACACTCGCCCGAGACCAGATAGGGACGCAGGTAGGCTGCGGAATGACCAGCAGCTTTTACCACCAGTAGTTGGGCATTATGTAGGCCTGGGCGTAGTTTGCGAAGTAGCACTTCGCGAAGCTACGCAAAGTGAAGTTCGCACTACGCGAGCTACGCGTAGCACTTCGCGAACTGCGTAGTACCTTGTTTGCACTGTGCCATATGTCGTTTTTAATGATTGCACAGTGCGGACAAGCAACCGGCACTGTGCAATCATTGAAAATGGCATCTTGCACAGTGCGAGCTGTAGTTTTCTGCTGCTCGAGTAGATTTTTACTCGAGCTTCAGCTTTCTCAACGCGAACTGGTAGTTTCTCATCGCGAGCGGTCGCGAGCATACGCGACATGCTCGCGACCGCTCGCAATGAGAAACCTGACCTCCTCGCGTTGGGAATCTCGCCGGGAGGTTTATTACGCGTGTTCGCACTGTGCTACGTGCAGTTCGCGTAGTGCGAAGTAGCGCGAACTTTGCAAACTACGCGAGCGTAGCGTAGTGCTTTGCCCAGGCTTAGCATTATGCCTGTGGTTATTGCAGAGCCTGTCCCCTATCAATAAATGGGAAACATATTGATATTGGTTTGAACAGCCCCTGGGAATTAAGACAACACACCACGTGCAATACGGAAAATGTGATTTATGTATTGAAGTGCCCTTGTCAATTGCTATATGTTGGCATGACAACACGTAAAATTAAAATTCGTATTCTGGAACACATGAGTACCATCCGGTGTGGGAAATCTAATACGAGAATGACTGCCCACTTTCTCGAAAATCAACATAATGAGAAGGACCTGAGATGGGTAGTGGTGGACAAACCATTCATATCACTAAACACTAGTGACATCCCCAGTTTCCTTCTAATATGAGAACAGAGATGGGTAGAACGATTGAAGAGCCATACTACGGGATTGAATGATGGTATCCCCTGGTTCCAATTGTTTGGTATCATGCAACAATGAATTCGAGCCAGAACAATTCCTAATGGGTACTGACCCATGGACTGATTAAGGACCAATAGGCTGATCCAGTCTTTCGAAAAAATCCTTTTTGACATATTACGATATAATTCCTACATAGCTTACCCATTAAAACGTTCCTACTACAAGTGCGTATAAATGATAACAAGAAAAACACACTTTTTGCCTAGTCGAGAATAATTTTGCTGTTTCTTCTATGAGGTAGGACTAGAGGATATTAGGAACTGTAAAATGGCCGCCACGTTAACTGTAGCGGGCGTGATAGACCTTAAGGCCTCTTTCTATGACAGTGAAGGAGAGAGCACGTGGGGGAACGTACAGACAGAGCAATCAGGAAGTAGCGTATACGATAATACCGGCTCTTTAAATAGGGGCTGAATACGAGGCACGCATATCGTCGGAGGACGGACGTGGGGAGACAGGAGACAGTGTCTCTTTGGAGTAGTAAGTGCCCTTTTGACAACGTGGGTTGCACAAATTATTTTTGAGGCTTGAGAGCTGTTGGGCCATTTCACCATACGCTATAGTGCACTAACCTTGTGACTGTGGACGAGCTGAATGGTGAAACGAGAGAGTGTGTGTGAGACGAGCCATGACCATGCAAAGAGTATATGTGGCTAAAATAATCGAGTGAGCGAGGATCCTTAAGAATATGATTGGATTGATGACGTTGCCCCGTTTTTATTCAGAGTGTGACGACAAGAGCACCCTCCCCCGCTGTTCCGGGCTCAGAATTTGAATCGTAAACTCTTGTGAGTATATATGTTCACATTAGACATTGAACACTATTTAGGATGGGGTTGATTTACAAACATAGGATTTGCCCCCTTGAGGATCCTAAGAGCGACACGGTGATAGATGTGTACCGGTGCTTTTTAAAAAAAAATGAAGAATCTGTATATACACCTATATAATTATATGACACTCATAACATTTGGTGTGGTGTTCTTTGTGGGAGTTGTGGTCCACTGGTGCAGGGCCATGGATATGTTTTAAGATTAGGCTGCATTGGAAACTATTTATCACGCTTATGATTGCGTGGGAAATTCTTTGAGAACTGTGAATTATTATAAGAAGAACGAGATTGGAAATTACGATCCGTTTTATCTTTCCTTTTGATGCAGATTTGTATATCCTCTTGGAAATTCCGTAATAGAGTGACGCTGGGGTAATACCCTGATTGATAAGGTAAAAAATACCCGAGTAGTGGTATAGACCAAACAACAAGGGAACAACACCCTGATGAATGCCAGAGTGATCCGGTTGGGCACATAGAATACTGGCAGAAACATGTTGGTTTTAGCAGTGGGGATTATAGGGTCGTTACCTGCCCTGAATACCCCATTTTGTTTATTTTAATCCTGCCTGAGGTTGATAAGAATAAAGTCTGAGGGTTGACCTCGAGACAGTTTTATATTCTTCTTTTCTGCACTTCTCTTGGTCCCTTCCTTTAGGAGACTACTTGTTTCCTTTCTGTCAGAATTACACTTTTGTGTTTGTTCTGTTTATCTGTTGTACTATACTTTACCCTCACCACTTTCCTTCATCATATACTCTAAAAAAATTGCGCTCCACCTAAGGTGTTGGTCTGCACCTAGGTATATGATGCGGCCCTATAATGAAGCATGACACTTTCGAGTGTGTGAGGGCAGTATTAAGATATCTATTGATTTTCCCACTTGCATTGTTCAGTATTACTTTATATGTTCTTTGATTGCTTCTCTGTTGTGTGTGATTAAATGTCACTGACCATGTCATGAATGATGTAATATGTGACGTCATCAGCAGTGCATTGCGGGACGCGAATTATAGTTAGCTGAACTAACTATAATGCTGGAATTTCTATGGTTTTGTACGAGTGAAATGTCCAAATAACTATAACGTTCCTAAAACCTATGTTTTTTTTAGTTAATTTCTATGTTTTTTTAAATTCTAATTTCTAACTATAACGTGCCTGAAACCTATGGTTTTTTCAGTGAATCTCAAAGGTTTTTTAAATGAAAATTTGTAAGTCTAATGTACCTCAATCCTATGTTTTTTATTTTATATATATATATATATATATATATATATATATATATATATATATTACCTACTGGCGGTCGCAAGTAGGTAGTTATTGTTAGGACCGTGTTTCCATAGGAAATCTCAAAATTCTATTTTGAAATACTTTGGCGCCGGTTGACGAATCCTCGCGAAATTTTCAAAACTAATGGGGCGCTCCGCTCAGCTCCTACCCTGAAAGTTTCGGGGTGATTCGTCAAGCGGGGGCCGAGAAAAAATGGGGGTCCCAAAACGCGTTTTCCCCATGCATTTTTCCATAGGGACTTTAGTCGCAGCTACAGCCCGAACGGCTGAACAGAATTATGTGAAATTTGGCAGAGAGGTAGCCATAAGGTCCATGAAGTGCCTTTTGCAGGTTTGGTGTAAATCTGTTCAGTATTTCCTGAGAAATTAGCATTTAAATCAATATATATATCTGTACGCGCGCAGCGTGCGCGCACTGAGCAAGTCCTGAGCGCGCACCCTGCTGTGCGCGAGCGCACTTCTGATTGGTTGTTAGATGTCAGTAAACATTCGAATCGGTGGAAATCAGGAAGCGGCGGCCGCCATTTTGTCTCTCGCATAAAGAGGGGGTGATAAACAAAGAGGGAGAATGTAAAAAGGGGGCAGAGTGGGGAGATATTGACCCACTAGGCATTGTAAGGGGGTCACAGTAGGACCTTGTAGGGCAAAAAAAAAGATTTATATTTTGAAAAAAAATATCGCCGAGTACGCGCACCCAGCGCGCACCCGAAAACTTTTTAAAAACAAAAAAATAATAAAAATTCTCAATTAAGTGAAAAGATATAAGGTGGCTCTAAAAAGAGCCCTTGTGTTTATTGTGTGTTTTTTGGTACCTACAAGTAAGTACCGATGCAGAGTCTAAAGTTCAAGAGGAAGACTCTGTTGCCTTCATCAGTGAAGTGTACACCATCTCCTCTATAAATGTCTTGCATGTTGTAACGCAAGTTGTTGTAGTATATAGAACCCATACCATAGTCTCTGAGGAAAGCAGAAATAGATTTGTTGACGTGCTTCCTTGCTTTGTCAATCTGCGGACAAAATTGGTTGGACCAGTTCCACTTTTGCCTTTGGCATATGTTAGAATATACAAAGGCAGTTTGTGGAAAAAGCGACATCTATTGCACAAAGGTGTCCTTAATAAGCATTTCCAGACCTACCCCAGTTAAAGTGCCTAGGTCATTTCCACCACAGTGCACAATAATAAGGTTAGGCTGTGGGAGATGTAGAAAGGTTTTCACCAAAGGCATTAATTGGTGCCACTTTAACCCTCTCTGACCAATCCATTTAATGTCTACATTTGACAAAGCAAGGTCTCTCACCATACCTCTTTTTTCTGCAAATGTTTCACTCCAGAAGACATAGCTGTGACCTACAATCCACACTGGATGCACTCAGGAGGTGTCTTTCAGTAGAAAGGCAATATGAAATGAAAGACAGTTGAAAAATGGAGGCACACATAGTTTTTTTTATAAAAAGAACTCATTGGCTGTTTCAAACCATTCTACACTAAAAACTAGGCTGTATCTTTAAATTTTAAAAAGCATGTTTTGTATTGGTTCAGAAAAATGTGTTACCAAAGAACATTACTATGGATTTGCTGTTAGGTTTGAAAAGTCAAGCACTCTTGCTCTTTGGATATGAAACATTGTCTGCTGAACTTCTGACCTCTCTCCTCACAGCAGTGTTCCATGACCTGTTGCTATGGTAGCAGGCAGGAGACAAGTTGGGGGAAGGGTACATTTGGAAAGGGGTTGAAGTTTTCAACCAGTGTGATTTCATTTGAAAAAAAGTGGGAAGCACTGAGATTTGAAATTAACATGTATATGTGTGAAAAAAGAGAGGGAAACATTGCCATTTACTGGTTCTGGAGAGAGGAGAGAGGTGTGGAGCTCTGATATTCTGACTCTGATAGTCTGCTGTTTGAGTGGCACATTTCTTTCTCAACTAACTATTTTAAAAGGTGAGTTATGAGTTTGAGAGGGGATGTATGTGGTGATTTTTGAGATAAATATTAGAATTGTGAATCTTCTTCAAAAGTTATGTTTTACATTTTGAGGTTTGCGAGATATTTAACTGTTTTGAACTTGTAAGATATTATGGAGTATGTTTTCACAATAAGTTTATGTGTACTGGTAAGAATGAGGAATACTGTTTTGTGCCTACCATCAAACCATGAGTCTGTGTGCAGAGAAGAATTGTTGACAGAGATTTAATTTGCATTGCTGTTGAAAAGTAAGACTTGCAGTTGAAAGGAAAGGACAGCTTGTTTTTAATTGTGATGGTTAGGATTTAGCAGAAATTACTTTGAAAGAAAAGAGAGGAAAATGGCAGCACATTTGAAACTAGCATTAGTTCTGTAAGAATTGCTGACCCAGGAAAGGGGCAGCCTGTGTTTTGTGCCTACCAACACAGCATGAGTCTGTGTGCATATAGGAATTGTTGTCTGAGATTTAATTTGTGAAGTTGTTGTTCTGTAAGGATTGCAGACCCAGGAAAGGGGCAGCCTGTGTTTTGTGCCTACCAACACAGCATGAGTCTATGTGCATATAGGAATTGTGGCCAGAGATGTATTTTGTGTTGCAGTTGTTTTGTAAAACATGCACTTTCAGGAAAGGGACAGCTTGTTTTCTTCAAATGTGGTGGTTAGCAGTCAGCAGAAATCACTTAATCGCAAATGAGAGGCAAAAGCTAAAACATTTGAAACCAACAGGGTAGATTTCCCTTTCAAAATAGCAAAGGCACAGGTAGTTGCCATATGTTCAAAACTGAAAATAACCCTTAGCACACATGCACTGTTACATACATCCCAGCAGTCTTCATGCAGTTTTGGAAGTCTCTTTGCTCATCTGTCTTGCACCAGACAATACACAGTCTCCAGAAACACACTCTTGGTACACACGCAGCAGCTTCTCCCACACTCCCATGTGTAGTACTCAGGTCTGTGTGGTGTTTCAGATAGCACTGTGTAACGCAAACACATTCAACGTCATCAAGGCACATTTCCTTTGCTCTAGTGTAGTCACTCACCCAGATTGCACATGCTTATGGTTTGATGTAGCTGTTAGGACATGTGGTCTTTTCTGCCTCTGTGATCTAGAAGGAAAATGTGTCAGGCTGTAACAGTAATTATCACTTGCTCTACCACAGTAGTAAATGTGCTTTGAAATTGCAAATCAAATTCTGTTTTCTGCTTAGAAGCACACTATGAGGCTGTGTGCGCACAGGAATTGTGGCCAGAGATGTAATTTGTGTTGCAGTTGTTCTGTAAAACATGCACTTGCAGGAAAGGGACAGCTTGTTTTCTTCAAATGTGGTGGTTAGCACTCAGCAGAAATCACTTAATCGCAAATGAGAGGCAAACGCTAAAACATTTGAAACCAACAGGGTAGATTTCCCTTTCAAAATAGCAAAGGCACAGGTAGTTGCCATATGTTCAAAACTGAAAATAACCATTAGCACACATGCACTGTTACATACATCCCAGCAGTCTTCATGCAGTTTTGGAAGTCTCTTTGCTCATCTGTCTTGCACCAGACAATACACAGTCTCCAGAAACACACTCTTGGCACACACGCAGCAGCTTCTCCCACACTCCCATGTGTAGTACTCAGGTCTGTGTGGTGTTTCAGATAGCACTGTGTAACGCAAACACATTCAACATCAACAAGGCTCATTTCCTTTGCTCTAGTGTAGTCACTCACCCAGAATGCACATGCTCATGGTCTCAAGGAGCTGTTAGGACATGTGCTCTTTTCTGCCTCTGTGATCTACAAGGAAAATGTGTCAGGCTGTAACACTAATTATCACTTGCTCTACCATAGTAGTAAATGTGCTTTGAAATTGCAAATCAAATTCTGTTTTCTGCTTAGAAGCACACTATGAGGCTGTGTGCATATAGGAATTGTGGCCGGAGATGTAATTTGTGTTGCAGTTGTTCTGTAAAACATGCACTTGCAGGAAAGGGACAGCTTGTTTTCTTCAAATGTGGTGGTTAGCACTAAGCAGAAATCACTTAATCGCAAATGAGAGGCAAACGCTAAAACATTTGAAACCAACAGGGTAGATTTCTCTTTCTAAATAGCAAAGGCACAGGTAGTTGCCATATGTTCAAAACTGAAACTAACCTTTTGCACACATGCACTGTTACATACATCCCAGCAGTCTTCATGCAGTTTTGAAGTCTCTTTGCTCATCTGTCTTGCAACAGACAATACACAGTCTCCAGAAACACACTCTTGGCACACACGCAGCAGCTTCTCCCACACTCCCATGTGTAGTACTCAGGTCTGTGTGGTGTTTCAGATAGCACTGTGTAACGCAAACACATTCAACATCAACAAGGCTCATTTCCTTTGCTCTAGTGTAGTCACTCACCCAGAATGCACATGCTCATGGTCTCAAGGAGCTGTTAGGACATGTGCTCTTTTCTGCCTCTGTGATCTACAAGGAAAATGTGTCAGGCTGTAACACTAATTATCACTTGCTCTACCATAGTAGTAAATGTGCTTTGAAATTGCAAATCAAATTCTGTTTTCTGCTTAGAAGCACACTATGTGGCTGTGTGCATATAGGAATTGTGGCCGGAGATGTAATTTGTGTTGCAGTTGTTCTGTAAAACATGCACTTGCAGGAAAGGGACAGCTTGTTTTCTTCAAATGTGGTGGTTAGCACTCAGCAGAAATCACTTAATCGCAAATGAGAGGCAAACGCTAAAACATTTGAAACCAACAGGGTAGATTTCTCTTTCTAAATAGCAAAGGCACAGGTAGTTGCCATATGTTCAAAACTGAAACTAACCTTTTGCACACATGCACTGTTACATACATCCCAGCAGTCTTCATGCAGTTTTGAAGTCTCTTTGCTCATCTGTCTTGCAACAGACAATACACAGTCTCCAGAAACACACTCTTGGCACACACGCAGCAGCTTCTCCAACACTCTCATGTGTAGTACTCAGCTCTGTGTGATGTTTCAGATAGCACTGTGTAATGCAAACACATTCAACGTCACCAAGGCCTCATTTTCATTGATCTAGTCTAATCACTCACCCAGTAACACATGGTCATGGTCTCAAGGAGCTGTTAGGACATGTGCTGTTTTCTGCCTCTGTAAATGATAAGGAAAATGTGTCAGGCTGTAACAGTAATTTGGTACTATTCAGGAACACTGTTTTGTTCCAAAAAACATAGCATGAGTCTGTGTGTATACAGGAATTGTGGGCAGAGATTTAATTTGTGAAGTTGTTGTTCTGAAAGAAATGCAGTACCAGGAAAGGGGCAGCCTGTGTTATGTGCCTAAAATGACGATATGAGTCTGTGTGCACACAGGATTTGTGGGCAGAGATTTAATTTGTGAAGTTGTTGTTCAGTAAGAATTGCAGTCCCAGGAAAGGGGCAGCCTGTGTTATGTTCCTAAAATGATGGCATGAGTCTGTGTGCGCACAGGAATTGTGGGCAGAGATTAAATTTGTGAAGTTGTTGTTCAGTAAGAATTGCAGTCCCAGGAAAGGGGCAGCCTGTTGTCTTTACACAAATTATCCCTTAGCACACATGCACTGTTACATACATCCCTGTAGTCTTCATGCAGTTCTGGAAGTCTCCTTGCTCATCTCTCTTGCAGCTGACAATACATAGTCTCCAGAAACACACTCTTGGCACACATGCAGCAGCTTCTCCAACACTCCCATGCGTAGTACTTAGCTCTGTGTGATGTTTCAGATAGCAGTGTATAACGCAAACACATAAAAACATCATCAAGGCCTCATTTTCTTTGCTCTACTCTAATCACTCACCCAGGTTGCAGATGCTTATGGTATGAAGTAGCTGTTAGGAAATGTGCTCTTTTCTGTCTCTGTAAACTATAAGGAAAATGTGTCAGGCTGTAACAGCAATTATCAGTTGCTCTACCACAGTAGTAAATGTGCATTTAAATTGCCAATCAAATATTGTTTTCTGCCTAGAATCACACCTTGAGGCTGTGTGCACACAGGAATTGTGGGCAGAGATTTAAAGTCTGTTGCAGTTGTTCTGAAAGACTTGCAGTTGCAGGAAAGGGGCAGCTTGTTTTTTTTCAACTGTGGTGGTTAGCACTCTGCACAAATTAGTAAATTACAAATGAGAGGCAAATGGTAAAACATTTGAAATTAATAAAAAGCTTAAAAAATATTTTAATGAATTATAATTACAAAACAGATTTTTTTTTAAGTTTCTTGCAGGTATTGCTGAGCAACAGTGTAAAAATTAAAAAATGCCTTTAAGGACAAGAAAGAGGAAAGAAAAGCAACAACAAGTATATCTGGACAAAACTGGGAAAACAAAATAGGAGGAGAAGCATGTGATGGAAAAAAGAAAAACTCTACTGGTAAGAAAACTAAAGTTTTCTTTAAAAATATCTTCAAAAAAAAGAAAATGGCAAAAATAAATGTAAAACAGTGTTTTATGTACAAAGCAACAACAGAGTCAACAGCAACAAACAAAAGCTAATGTACAATCAGAAGTATGTAAAACTGATTTAACACAAAAATTAGATTTTAAAAACATTCGTCGAAAAATGTTTCAGAGTAGAGTGATGTTAAATTTGCTAAAGGATGTGAAAAAATATAAGAAAAAATCAAAATTTATTAAGAAAATTATAGAAAATATTGTAAGTAAGGCTTTGGAAATAAAAAGAAAACTTTTTATTCTAATTTTGAATAGGATGCGTAGATTAGATAAATTAGTCAATGCAATGAAGTCACAAAGCAAAAGGAAAAGAGAAGTGAAAAAAAGTAACTTTTGTAAAGTGTTCTTGGGAGAATGGAAACACAGTTCAAGTACTGAACCATTTTTTAATGAAGAGAGTTATCTTCAAAGTAATAGTTTGTTGCATGCAGTTGACACCAATGGTAGAGCATATGAAGTTAAGGATGGTTGTGTGATGGAAAAAGAGAAAATGGTCCCAAGAAATGAGGAAGAAGTAATGGCTGCTGAGGCTATGGGGAGACGTCCAAAAGCCCCAGTGTACACTTGGAACTGTAGTAGTATTTGTACTGTGCGTCAGGAATCTATTGATAAATTACGTGACTTTCTAAGAGAATATAGTAAAAAGAGTGTAAAACAGAAGATGAAGGTGCTTCAGACACTAGATCCATGCAGAGTGAGAAAGAATACTGGTTTGCAAGGACATTCTCTGGCTTGACTATCTAGAAAAGTGTGTAAAAGTGTTTTTCATCATTTTAGGATGCTGGCTGTTCATCATACTGAAATGAGAAAGTTTGTGAGAACATTGTATTTTGCTAAAAGTCCAGCAGTAAAGTTAAATGAGTTAAATAATGCTCTGTTCCGTGGATCTATATCAGATGTAGTGAAGGTTACCGATGAGATTCAGTTTTGTTACTTTGGTCCAGAACAAGAAAGTGCAGAAAAGGACACAGTTAATGAGGAAAATGAGGAACAGAATGTAGAACTCATTATTACTAAAAATTTTGAGGATGAAATGACAAAATTTACTATCATCTCTAATGAAAGACCAAATATTACTTGTATTTGTTGCCGCAGAAGCCATTATAAAATTCAAACAAGGAATGTTGATCTGTATAAAAAAAAGTGAAAATGAAGATAATTATAAGTGGAAGGATTTTGCAACATATATATTTCTGGAAAATTGTTTTGAATTGGGTGAAGATCAGCGTATTTGTAAATACTGTTATAACAAGTTAGAAGAAAATAGAATGCCGACCAGAGCTGTACATAATAATTTAGAATTGGATGCTATTCCTGCCGAACTTTCTGATTTAAATACATATGAGTCTATACTCATTCAATGTGTTCATACGTTCCAGACCATAGTACGTATGGAGCCCAAAACTGGTAAATTACCTCCTTCAGATTTACCGAGAGGTTTAAAAGGAAGAGTGGTGTATTTGCCCTTGGATTTGAAAAAAATATGGAAACTATTGATGCAGATACTTTGGAAACTGAACCATTAGTTATTCTGGTTAATGGTGTACCTACAAAGAATAAGAAGATTTGGCAGGAGCTGGTAGATGTACGGAAGGTACAAAGAGCAAATTTATATTTGAAAAGGAATAATAAATGGTATGAATCAATTTATATAGATGAAGAAGAAGAAGATTTACAAGAAGACACAGAAACACCAACTGGACAAATTGAAAAAGTGGACAAGTCAAAAGAAGAAGAAATTTATGAACATTTTAGCATACATCCTCTTCATTCAAAAGAAGTTATGGGAGACACTATTGATCTGTTTCAGATGAAGAAAGCAAAACAAACTCCCGTGAGTGTATGGGAGAAGAGCTTGGAAGCTCGATGTTTTCCTCAGCTGTTTCCTACAGGAAAAGGTGGACGATACGATGAACGCCCAGAACAGATTCCAGCTTCTGAGTATCGGACTACAAGACTATATGCTGAAGATTCAAGATTTCATCAAAGTATTCCTTATTTGTTTCTTTTTTTATTTGAAAGCGACTTGTTTGCATTATCTTATGCAGTAAATCACATTTTAAAAAGTGGAGTACATCTACATAATGTGTCTGCTAAGGATTTTATGGAGAAAGTGCAGCACCGAGATGATCATTTGGAAACACAACTGATCAATCTGATGGCTTGTCAGCGTGGGACAAATGAATATTGGTACCGACGCCATGGTGAATTAAAATGCATGTTACGGAATTTAGGAACTCCTACATGGTTTGGAACCCTAAGCTGTGCCGAGTACGCTTGGGATGATTTATTGGATTTTCTACGAGAGGCAAATTCAAACATTAAAAACATTGAATACAAGACAGCAGGAGAACTGTGCTCATTGGATCCGGTTAATGTTTGCAGATATTTCAATCATAGATTTGAGGCTATGATGTCCTTCATCTGCAATAAAAAAAATCCACCTCTTGGAGAAGTAGTGGATTTCTTTTGGAGAAAAGAGTACCAGGCAAGAGGTGCTCCTCATATTCATATGCTGTTGTGGATCAAGGATGCCCCAAAATTTGGAACAGATGCTGATGAAGCAGTGTTATCTTTCATTGAAGAATATGCAACATGTGCTATACCTAATAGCACAGAAGAGAAAAAGTTAAAAGAACAAGTTTTACGTTTCCAAAGTCATCGGTGTGGAAAATACTGTCGACGGAAGTACAAGACCAAAGATAAATTCTACACAAAGTGTCGATTTGGATTTCCTAGACCTGTTCTTTCAAAAGGAAGAGTCAACAGTTTTATGTCAGCTGTGCGACATACTATAACCAGAAAATCTCCCGAAAATACATACAACCTAAGAAGAAAAGAAGAGTCAAAATTTATAAATGACTTCAACCCAGTCATTTTATCCATGTGGAATGCTAACATGGATATTCAGTGTGTGGCAGACAATTCTATTGCTGTTGCTCGGTATGTCACATCTTACATCACTAAATCTGAGAAAACAGAATTGAAGGAAATGTGGGAAGAGATTTCTCACGTGAAGACTGTCAGTAAGAAGCTGTACAGTTTCAGTTTAAAGATGTTATCGCATCGAGAAATTGGATCCTACGAATGCTCACATAGGTTATCATCTGCAAGTCTTTACTCGAAATCCAGAAGAATAATTTGGGTAAGCTTAGGCCTTGCAGGAATGAGAAATCGGGTACTGAAATCTGTTGGAGAAATTGAATATTTGGCCGAGAATGACCAGAAAGTACAGATATTTTGAAAACAAACATGTTGGACACATATTACCCAAAAAGAAGTCATCATCTTGAGAACATGTGTCTCTATGAAGTGCTGCAGAACTACATTTTTTCACGGAAAGCCACAGAAGACATCAACAAAGGAAAATATAAAGTCATTGGTGAGGAAGGATGTTTGGTGAAGCACACAAAAGGAAGTTTGATAAATCACAGGAAGCTGAGTTGCGACACTACTGACAAAAAGGAATTTTACTACTTGGCTCTTTTACAGCTGTTTAAACCATGGCGTTCAGAGGACGAACTACTGGGAGAATTTCAAAGCTATGAAGATTCTTTTAATGCTAGCACAGATAGCATAGAATGCAGTACTTTCACAACTTATGTCCAAATGTTAAATGAAGAAAATGAACAGGAAGCAAAAATTGCAGCTGAAGTAGCTAGAGACAGTTCTCAAGACAGCCAAAGTTCAGGAACACTTAGTCAAGATCCCCTAGGACAACCAATCATAGAAAATGAAGCTGCAGTAGCCATGACTGAAGTAGAAACGGCTATGAATCAAGCACAGGAAGATTCAATCGACTTACTAAATCTGGAACAACAACTGAATGAAGAACAAAAACAA
Organism: Triturus cristatus; assembly: GCF_964204655.1. Taxonomy (NCBI): domain Eukaryota; kingdom Metazoa; phylum Chordata; class Amphibia; order Caudata; family Salamandridae; genus Triturus; species Triturus cristatus. Next base: position 401,821,308 of record NC_140581.1, read on the forward strand.
ATTTATGAAGAAGTCACCAAAAAAATTGATCATGGATTACTACATGAAAAAAAAACAGTGCTCATGCACATCATTTGAACCAATCAGGATGTATGTGAGTGGACAAGCTGGTAAAAGTTTCTTAATAAAAGTCATCAGAAGCTACCTACAGCAAAAAACAGCTTCAAATTTGTCTTGTGTGGTAACTGCTCCAACTGGGTTAGCAGCCTATAACATAAAAGGAATTACCTTACATCGCTTGCTAATGTTACCAGTGGAGCATGAGAACAAAATAGAATACCACAAGCTAACTGGAGAAGCATGCTTCGAAGTTTCAAGAGTGTTGAAGAAGATGCAAGTTCTCATTATTGATGAGGTGAGCATGGTTTCAAACTTAATGCTTGCCTTTGTGCATTTAAGAATGCAACAAATTCTTAAGAGAGACTATGACGTGTTATTTGGAGGTAAACACGTCATAGTTTTTGGAGATCTTTTACAGCTCACTCCAGTTAAAGGACAACCAGTGTTTAATACTGTGACACATGAAGACACGAAGAAGTCATTAGGAAGCATTGGTAATGCGAATATTTGGTCGTTCTTTGAGTACAAAGAACTCACTACCAATATGAGACAAGCAAACAACGAAGATTATGCAAGTATTCTGAAAGATATCAGAATTGGACTACTCACAGAAGTTGGCAAAAAAGCATTACAGAGTAGGATGCTACATAATTTATTTCCAAATGAAGAAGAAGTTGCAGAGAAAATATACAAGAACATTGCTGAAAAAAATACTGTAATCTGCTTAATGCCAACACTACGTGAGTGCTCAATATTCAATGAGGAACTTTTGAAATTGGAAAAGGAAGAGATTAAGAAAATGGAAGCAGAGGACATAATTCAGCATGAAAGAATTACTTTTACATTAACAGGCAAACTGAAAAATAAATTGGATTCACTAGAGAAGAACATTTCCAAAACAGCTGGATTAGAAAAAAATCTATATGTTTGCATGAATTGTCGAGTGATTTTAAGGAGAAATTTGGATGTAGAAAAAGGTTTAGTGAATGGAGCTATGGGAAGAGTTGTGGGTTTTATTAATTATCAGAAAAAAGAAGGAATTGAATGTTTAAAAATAAAATTTGATCAGATAGAAGAAGTTAAAGACATTTGTCGTTGTTCAGTTCGTTTCATGCTTGTGAAAGACTTATATGTGCGTAGAAAGCAGTTTCCATTTTCTCTAGCATATGCTGTAACTATTCACAAGTCTCAAGGATTGACTGTAGATAGTGCTTTTGTAAACATTGGTTCTACTGTGTTCAAAGAAGGTATGGCATATGTTGCTCTGTCACGAGTAAAAACATTATCTGGTTTATTTATGATAGACTTTGATGACTCAAAAGTTAGTGCTGATACAAACTGTGTAAAGGAGTATAATAGATTAAGAAGAACCTATGCTCCTCATTTAGGACAGTATCCTGTGATTGAAAAACATGTTGTTTCTCGGAAAAGGAGATTTGAAAATATCTGTAATGTGGATGAACAGAACAAAAAAAAAAAGGACAGTGATGTGATAGCAAGGAAAAGGAAAGAGGACAGTGTTGAAGAGGTTGTTGGTTGCCATTTTGAAAATAGCTCTGGTGTCAACTGCTATGCAAATGTAGTGCTGAATGTTGTATTTTATCTTGAAAAGTTGCTAGAACAGCTAATAGTAAATCATGGAAAAAGATTGTGTTCTCTGCTGAGTCTCCTTTATGAGAAGCTGAGTACTGATAAAACTGAAATAGAAAGTGCTACTGATGTTAGAAATCTTTTAGATGTATGTTGTGGTTCTACACAGTTTAAAGAAAATGTCCAGCAAGATGCACAGGAATTCTTAATATATATTTTGAGTGTACTTGAAGATGAAGGAGTAGAAGTAGAAAACTTATTTGGTGTCTCTTACAAATGGGAACATTGCTGTGAAAACTGTATGAACACATGTAGTAGTAATGTTGATTCAGAAAGGTTCATATTTTTACCATTACCACAAAGTAAATCAGTGACTTTTAGTAAATTAGTTAAAGATGCCAATCACAACATGGAATGTTCTGAATGTAAATCTGACATGTTTTCCACGTTATTTTTACAGAAATATGGTCAGTATGTAATTTTAATGATGCAACGTTGTAGAGCTGATAGTTCAAAATTGGATACTTTAATAAAGAAGTTTACAGGACAACAATTATCAATTTCTGGAAAAACTTTTGTTACAGTTGCAATAATTTTTCATGAAGGACCTACTGTAACTTCTGGACATTACACAGTTTATCTTAAATGTGAAAAAGGCTGGACACTGTGTAATGATTCCCAATTGATTTTCAAGCAACGTTTGCCTTATGATTTACCCAATTCTTACTTAATTTTTCTGAAACCTAAATTTTGAAAAATAAAAACTGCATCTGAAGAAAGCATTTTTTGTAATTTTAAAGGATTATAATTGAAGATATCACTTAAAAAGAATTTTGAAATTACTATTTGGCCTAAAGGAAAAGTAATAAAAACAATTGTGGACTCCTTTGACAGAAATTATTTTGGCATGTGTGCTTTTGCGACAAGGTTTAAAGACGGTTTATCTAGAAATTTTTTATTCATCTAGAAAAGTACTTGTAATATATATGTAATATTTCTAACAAGATATATTTTAGTAAGGATAGTTTTTGGGCTTTTTTTAAACAATCTTTTAGATTGTTTTTTTTTTGCCCGCTGTTAAATGATGAATACAATTGTTTTCACTATTTTAAGTGAAAATTAAAAAATTCTGAAAACAGCAAAAAAAGGGCAAAAAATTGCTTTGTAAAATATGTAAAAACATGTAATGCTTTTTGTAATGTAGGATTGAATATTAATACTTTTTTTCTTTTTTTGCAGAACTAGAAATAAAAAATAAAAAACGATATTCTGTTTCCTTGCAAAATACAAAAAAAGTATTTTTTCCAACTAAGTTATTTTTTTAAAAAAATAAGTGAAAAATATTTGTATTTTCATGCTTCCATTTCTTCACCTCTTTTTGTACATTAAATTAAAAAAAAAAAAAAAATTTTTTAAAAAACATCCTTGGGTGCGCGCAGGGTGCGCGCACCCCCCAAAAAATAAATAAATAAATAAATCCCCCCAAAAATTTTGGGGGTTTAGTTTTTAAGTGGCTCTTAAAAGAGCCCTTGAGTTAATGGAGGGAAACAGGAAGAGAAAAACGAAAAAAAAGAAAAAACATCTATGGCCTACTGCACTCATGCACATCAAATTTTCTCTGAATGAGATCAAGACTGGTCTCACCCACAGAAATAAGTCGACCGCAATCAGTGCAGCGCGTGGACAGCCTCGCCAAACAAGGTGGTCCAAAAAGAGGTGTGGAAGAAGGCAAAGGCACCACTGCAGAAGAATTGCTCGCCTGAGCTGCCGAAGATGTGCTCGGCTGAGCTGCTGCAGATGTCGTCGGTTGAGCAGGTGGAGGGTTTGCTCCAGAAGCTCGACGAAAATTCACTGGATGCATTTTGTCAACATGCCTCAACATAGTGTGAATGCTAAAAGAATACTTCTTGTTAGAATTCCCACGTGACAAGACTTTTTGACAAAGTACACAAGTAACTTTAGGTGCATTTACCTTTTTTTGTCCCTCTGGAAAAGTGAAAAACTGCCATATAAAGCTGTCTTTCTGCTTCCTGTTCCTCTGCCTCTCAAGAGTGTCCTGGTCACTGTCTGAAGATGGTTGCTGTTCAGCCATTGTCTCTCAACTAGGCCTGGGCGGTAAATTCCGTTCCGTTCGCGGAATTTGCGGAATTTGGGTAATTTCGCGTTCCGCGGAGAACGCGAAATTGCCCAAAAATCTGCGTTCCGCGACTTCGCGAAATTTTTTGCTTGTTTGTGTTCTCAATATGCGTGTTCGCGAGATATTTCACCCCGAGCACGCAAACAGCGATCGCGAACAGGAAAAAAGTATCGCGAGCAAGCAATTCCGCGTATTCGCGGAATTTCTGCGTGTTCGCGGAGATTTTTTACCGTTTCGCGGAGATTTGCGTAACGCGATTCCGAAAATTCCGCCCACCCCTACTCTCAACAACAGAATAGCTCCTTCTCCAAAGGAATCAGAACTAATAATGAGGGGAGTAGGTGTGGTTTGGGAAGAATCTGGAACTGAAAGTACTTCAAACCAATCAAAAGTGATGATTCATGATCACATGACTTGCCATGAGGGGATTGGGTGTGGTGTTGAAACAATCAGAAACTGAAAGTAATGATAACCAATTAGAAGTGTTGTTTTATTAAGCATATAACCCGAGGTGCGCGCACTGCGCAAGCTCCGAGCGCGCACCTTGTGATTACGCATGCGCGAACGCGTAGGAGCGCATGTGCATATGTCATATACGCGTACGTAACGCACATACGTTGAACACGCGTATACGCGAACGTTAATGCGCGTAATTTAAGCGTATGCGGAAGTGAACCGCGTGGAGAAAAATTAATTGCAAAAATAAAATAAACTGTTCAACTTTATCCTAATTGAAAGTAAAAAAAAAGAGCACAAACAAATAAAAGGATACAGATAATATATAAATGAATACATAGGAATTTTATTTTTATTAAAAAAAAAAATATTTAATTTAATAATTCAAAAATTAGCATTTAAAAAACCGTACAAATTCACTGAAAAAACCATAGGTTTCACACACGTTATAGTTAGGAATTAGCATTTAAAAAACCTTGCAAATTCACTGAAAAAACCACAGGTTTCACACAGGTTATAGTTAGCTGGACATTTCTCTCATACAAAACCAATGAAATTCCCCCGTTATAGTTAGTTCAGCTAATTATATCTCGCGCGCCCGCAATGCACTGCTGATGACGTCACATATTACATCACTCATGACATGGTCAGTGACATCACTCATGACATCACTGATGACATCTCAAATGACATCACTCATGACATCACTGATGACATCATCCTTGTGATAGAGTGGCAGACCTCCTCTCACCCTAATATAACCTTTGATACACACATTCAAAAATAGAGACTAAAATTTACAAAACAATCGACATACCAATACCAGTTACAACAACCTCTTCAGTAATTCTAAGATCCACATACACATCCACTCATTCACCAACAGTCCTATACAGTCACTCATACATGTACTCACTCATCATATGTACTCATACACCTATACATCCTGTTACACAATGCCACTCATCCATAGAGTTACTCACACACATAGTCACTCATGCTAATAAAGAATCAAACATACATTTACTTGCATATACAGTTATACACACACCACCACACTTACTTCTATGGAAACTTACACATACTTAGTCTTTTAAACAATCACTTATAGAAACACATACTTATTCATACAGGAACTCTTTCAATCTCTCACTCTCACATATACTCACTTATATACAACAATAGTCACATATACTATTTTAAAACATATGTAGTTACTCATAAAGACACTATTGAGACAGTCATTCACTCACTAACACACCCATACACACACTCATCCACCCATACAGTCCTGCACACATGCTGTCTTCAACACATACAAACAGTGAGTCACTCATTCATGCACCTATGCACTACGTAATACCCCCCACCGAACCATGCAGACACTCAGACTGATACTCAAAAAAACAACTAATAATGGTAATGGTAATGGTAATGGTAAAGGTATTTCTAAAGCGCTAACATTCATCCCAAAGGATATCATGGCGCTGAGATTGAACAATATACAGCGAGCGTTTTAGTGAGTGTTAGGGAACAACATGGTTTTAAGTTTCTTTCTGAAGATGAGGTAATAACCTATATAGACACCCATGTAGCTACTCACCAACCGATGCAGCCACTTATACACAAAGTGAGAGACTGATACAGATATTTACATATTTAAACATTACTCACTAAGCCATGTATTCACTAAGATACACTTAATCAGTCAGTTACACAATCAATTTTTCAAAAACAAATCATCCATTTAGACACTTATATACCCATTTATTCTTCCATCGACCTTGAGATATACATATATAAAACATATTTAATTTTCAGAAAAACACACATTCACTGGATGATGTCATCAGTGATGTCATTTGAGATGTCATCAGTGATGTCATGAGTGATGTCACTGACCATGTCATGAGTGATGTAATATGTGACGTCATCAGCAGTGCATTGCGGGCGCGCGAGTTATAGTTAGCTGAACTAACTATAACGGTGGAATTTCATTGGTTTTGTATGAGAGAAATGTCCAGCTAACAATAACGTGTGTGAAACCTATGTTTTTTTCAGTGAATTTGCAAGGTTTTTTAAATGCTAATTCCTAACTATAACTAGGGGTGGGCGGAATTTGCGTAATTGCGTTACGCAAATCTCCGCGAAACGGTAAAAAAATCTCCGCGAACACGCAGAAATTCCGCGAACACGCGGAATTGCTTGTTCGCGATGCTTTTTCCTGTCCACAACTGCTGTTTGCGTGCTCAGGGAGAAATATCTCGCGAACACGCATTTTGAGAACGCGAACAAGCAAAAATTTCGCGAAATCGCGGAAAGCAGACTTTTGAGCAATTTCGCGTTCTCCGCGGAACGCAAAATTATGCAAATTCCGCAAATTCCGCGAGCGGAACGGAATTTACCGCCCAGGCCTAACTATAACGTGTGTGAAACCTATGGTTTTTTCAGTGAATATATATATATATATATATATATATATATATATATATATATATATATATATATATATATATATATATATATATATATATTTATATATATATATATTATATATATCTATAAGTTTAAAAAAATTGTGAATAATCTTTAGTTAGGAAAACTGTATTCATTCTTTTTATTTAAAAAAAATATATATTTTACAGAAGTTGCGCACCATTCGCGCACCCTACATGATGGCTGCACGTATTCCGGTAACAATTTTGAAAAGTCGCGCTGGGGTCACGACTTCGGCGTAATTTGTAAAGTATGAAATATCTTTAAATTAATTATAAATAAAAGTTTTCATTTAAGTGTTTGTCTAAATTAATTAATAAAAGTATTTTTAAAGTATTATTTTCAATATAATTTCGACTAAAAATTATTTGATTATTATTGGATTCGGAAGTTAGGAGGGATGGCCATTTTGCTCGATCTTTTTTGCAAGATTTTTTGGTCTAGACAGGTGGACACCCTCCTCCGGGTGAGATTCGGCTTGAGGATTCTGGTGTTTCAGGGTTTAGGGCAGAGCAGTGGTTTTCGGACAGTGTAGGGGGTTGTGCTGGGGGTGGTGTTTCAGGGTTTACCGCAGTGCAGTGGTGTTCGGGGAATGTAGGGGGTCGTGCTGGGGGAGGTATTTCAAGGTTTAGGGCAGTGCAGTGGTGTTTAGGCAGTGTAGGAGGTCATGCTGGGGCTGGTGTTTCAGGGTTTAGGGCAGTCCAGTGGTGTTTGGGTAGTGCAGGGGGTCATGCAGTGGGTGATGTTTCAGGGTTTAGGGTAGTGAAGTGGTGTTCGGGCAGTGTAGGGGGTCTTGCTAGGGCTGGTGTTTCAGGGTTTAGGGCAGTGCAGTGGTGTTTGGGCAGTGTAGGGGTCGTGCTGGTGTTTCAGGGTTTAGGGTAGTGCAGTGGTGTTTTTGTAGTGTAGGTGTTCATGCTGGGGGTAGTGTTTTAGGGTTTAGGGCAGTGCAGTGGTGTTCGGGCAGTGTAGGGGTTCGTGCTGGGGCTCGTGTTCCAGGGTTTAGGGCAGTGCAGTGGTGTTCGTGCAGTGTAGTGGGTCGTACTGGGGCTGGTGTTTCAGGGTTTAAGGCAGTGCAGTGGGTCGTGCTGGGGTTGGTGTTTCAGGGTTTAGGGCAATACAGTGGTGTTTGGGCAGTGTAGGGGTCGTGCGGGGGGTGGTGTTTCGAGGTTTAGGGCAGTGAACTGGTGTTCGGGCAGTGTAGGGGGTCTTGCTGGGGCTAGTGTTTCAGGATTTAGGGCAGTGCAGTGGTGTTCGGGCAGAGTGGGGGGTCATGCTGGGGTGGTGTTTCAAGGTTTAGGGCAGTGCAGTGGTGTTCGGGCAGTGTGGGGGGTCGTGCTGGAGCTGGTGTTTCAGGGTTTAGGGTAGTGCAGTGGTGTTCAGGCAGTGTAGGGGGTGATGCAGGGGGTGGTGTTTCAGGGTTTAGGGCAGTGAAGTGGTGTTCAGGCAGTGTAGGGGGTCTTGCCGGGGCTGGTGTTTCAGGGTTTAGGGCAGTGCAGTGGTGTTCGGGCAGTGTAGGGGGTCGTCCTGGGGCTGGTGTTTCAGGGTTTAGGGTAGTGCTGTGGTGTTTGTGTAGTGTAGGGGGTCGTGTTTTACGGTTTTGGGCAGTGCAGTGATGTTTGTGTAGTGTAGGGGGTCATGCTGAGGGTGGTGTTTTTAGAATTTAGGACAGTGCAGTGGTGTTTGTGTCGTGTAGGGGGTCATGCTGGGGGTGGTGTTTTAGCATTTAGGGCAGTGCAGTGGTGTTTGGGCAGTGTAGGGGGTCCTGGTGGGGGTGGTGTTTTAGGGTTTAGGGCATTGCAGTGGTGTTCGGGCAGTGTAGGGGGTCGTGCGGGGGTGGTGTTTCAGGGTTTAGGGAGGTGCAGTGGTGTTCAGGCAGTGTAGGGGGTCGTGCTGGGGTTGGTGATTCAGTGCAGTGGTGTGTTGGAAGAGTGGGGGGGTCATGCTGTGGGTGGTGTTTCAGGGTTTAGGGCAGTGCAGTGGTGTTCAGGCAGTGTGGGGGGTCGTGCTGGGGCTGGTGTTTCAGGGTTTATGGCAGTGCAGTGCTGTTCGGGCAGTGTAGGGGGTCGTGCTGGGGCTGGTGTTTCAGGGTTTAGGGCAGTGCAGTGGTGTTCGGCAGTGTATGGGGATGTGCTAAGGGTGGTGTTTCAGGGTTTAGGACAGAGCAGTGGTGTTCGGGCTGTGTAGGATGTTGTTCTGGGTGTTGTGTTTCAGGGTTAACGGCAGTGCAGTGGTGTTCGGGCAGTGTAGGGGGTCATGCTGGGGATGGTATTTCAGGGTTTTAGGCAGTGCAGTGGTGTTCGGGCAGTTTAGGGGGTAGTGCTGGGGCTGGTGTTTCAGGGTTTAAGGCAGTGCAGTGGTGTTCGGGCAGTGTAGGGGGTCATGCAGGGGGTGGTGTTTCAGGGTTTAGGGCAGTGCAGTGGTGTTCGGGCAGTGTAGGGGGTCATGCAGGGGGTGGTGTTTCAGGGTTTAGGGCAGTGAAGTGGTGTTCGGGCAGTGTAGGGGGTCGTGCTGGGGCTGGTGTTTCAGGGTTTAGGGTAGTGCAGTGGTGTTTGTGTAGCATAGGGGGTCGTGCTGGGGGTAGTGTTTTAGGGTTTAGGGCAGTGCAGTGGTGTTTGTGTAGCAGAGGGGTCATGCTGGGGGTAGTGTTTTAGGGTTTAGGGCAGTGCAGTGGTGTTTGGGTAGTGTAGGGTGTCGTGCTGGGGGTAGTGTTTTAGGGTTTAGGGCAGTGCAGTGGTGTTTGGGTAGTGAAGGGGGTCGTGCTGAAGGTAGATTTATGGTTTAGGGTAGTGCAGTGGTTTTTCGGTAGTGTAGGGGGTCGTCCTGGGGGTAGATTATGGTTTAGGGTAGTGCAATGGTGTTTGTATAGTGTAGGGGGTCATGCTGGTGGTAGTGTTTTAGGGTTTAGGGTAAGCCTGGGCGTTGAACTACGCTCCGTTCGCGGAGCTTGCGAAGTTTAGGTAACTTCGCGATTCGCGTAGAGCGCGAAGTTGCAGATTGCTACGCAATCTAGCGCGTAGCGTAGTAAATTTGCTTCCTCGCGCGCTCAATATTCATTCTCGCACGCGCGGTAACGTCTTACCTTGATTCTGCGATCGCCAACTTGCTTTTCTGTCGGTTCGCGAGCGCCACGAGATTTGTACTATGGCTGCCCAAGCCCGCGAACACGTCATTGGTGCGCGCGAGCTGACTTCCGGCGGCTGTTTTGGTAAGATCGCGATCCCGAACATGGAAAAACTGCAATCTTGCAAAGAATATCTCGCGAGCTTCATAAAACCTTCTCTAAAATAATCATTTTGCTCAGAAAACTCCTCAGATTGTGATCTTGCTGTAGTCTTTTGTGTAAGAAAGAGTCCTTTAATTTTTTTAACTCTTTTTTTTCAAGAGGAAGGAAGTGCCCCTGAGTCTACAACTTCCTGTTCCTATCCAGCAGGCTCCTCCCACGTGCTTTGTGCATGTGTTGTTCACTTTCATTTGGATTTGGAGCTGGAAGGATCACTTTTTGTGTCTGTCTTCTGCATCATACCATTGGATTGGATTTATTTGAGGAATTTTTGATTTGAGATTTAATTTACTACAAGTAAGTTGGAGAATTGGTGTGTTTGTTTCATTGGGGCTTGTTTGTACCTACATTTTTCTGGGATTTTTATTGTTTTTAAAAATTATTGTTGTGGTGGGTGACCTGTACTACTTTCAATAGGGGCCTAGTTGTTTTTCTCTGCAATTTCAGCCAGTAGGGTACCCATGGGTCCATGTTTTGTGGTGTCTGTAGAATTTCTACATCATGTAGGGCATGGATGGCATAGGATTGAAATGCTAAACGTGGCTGTGGTGTATTTCACTGTTGGTGCGTGTGTGTGATTTACCTTTGTTGGATGTGTGTGCTTGTGGCCTAGTAGTCTTCCAGTAGGCCCAGAGGTAGTCAGCCTCCAATCTGTGGTGCGTGATTTAAATGTACAGTTGGTGTTGTCTGGTGATTTTCCTTTACTCCATGGATGGCTTTGGATTTTATTGCAAAAGGTGGGTTTGGGGTGCAATAGCATTTTTTGGGTGTGTGCTAAACAAATTGGGCTTTTTTGGCCAGCATGTAAGGCAAGGGATTCAGCTCGCGAACTTTCGGTAACTCTGCACAGCGCGACAACGCGGACTTACAGTTTTCGTCATTTTTGCGCTCGCAATATGCGTGTTCGCGTACGCGAGAAAGCCTTTTTGTACAGTTCGCGATCCCGAACACGCAGCTTTTGCAATCTGGCAAACAATATCTCGCGAGCAACATAGACCCTTCTCGAAAACGCTTTTTTGTGCATTTCTGCACAAAAAACTCCTCAGGCTGTCATTGAGCTGTAGGTTTGGAGCAAGGAGAAGCTGTTATTTGTCTGGAAAACATTTTTATGAGAGGGATTAAGTTCCACAGACACTACAACTTCCTGTTCCTGTCCTTTGCAATCACTTTTTGTTTATTATTGTGGTGGGTGGGCTGAGCATGTGTGTGGCAGCCATTTCAGGGAAGCATGCATTGTGCCTTTGCCATAGGCATCCATTGACTGTCTCCCATTTCTTGTGGTTGTTGTGGGTGTGTGGCGGCCATTTTGTGAAGCCATCCAAGCAGTGTGCTTGCTTTTGCCATCCGGTTCCAAGCTTGTGGCCTAGTAGTCTTCCAGTAGGCCCAGAGGTAGTCAGCCTCCAATCTGTGGTGCGTGATTTAAATGTACAGTTGGTGTTGTCTGGTGATTTTCCTTTACTCCATGGATGGCTTTGGATTTTATTGCAAAAGGTGTGTTTGGGGTGCAATAGCATTTTTTGGGTGTGTGCTAAACAAATTGGGCTTTTTTGGCCAGCATGTAAGGCAAGGGATTCAGCTCGCGAACTTTCGGTAACTCTGCACAGCGCGACAACGCGGACTTACTGTTTTCGTCATTTTTGCGCTCGCAATATGCGTGTTCGCGCATGCGAGAAAGCCTTTTTGTACAGTTCGCGATCCCGAACACGCAGCTTTTGCAATCTGGCAAACAATATCTCGCGAGCAACATAGACCCTTCTCGAAACTCTTTTTTGTGCATTTCTGCACAAAAAACTCCTCAGGCTGTCATTGAGCTGTAGGTTTGGAGCAGGGAGAAGCTGTTATTTGTCTGGAAAACATTTTTATGAAAGGGATTAAGTTCCGCAGACACTACAACTTCCTGTTCCTGTCCTTTGCAATCACTTTTTGTTTATTATTGTGGTGGGTGGGCTGAGCATGTGTGTGGCGGCCATTTCAGGAAGGCATGCATTGTGCCTTTGCCATAGGCGTCCATTGACTGTCTCCCATTTCTTGTGGTTGTTGTGGGTGTGTGGCGGCCATTTTGTGAAGCCATCCAAGCAGTGTGCTTGCTTTTGCCATCCGGTTCCAAGCTTCTGGCCTAGTAGTCTTCCAGTAGGTCCAGAGGTAGTCAGCCTCCAATCTGTGGTGCGTGATTTAAATGTACAGTTGGTGTTGTCTGGTGATTTTCCTTTACTCCATGGATGGCTTTGGATTTTATTGCAAAAGGTGTGTTTGGGGTGCAATAGCATTTTTTGGGTGTGTGCTAAACAAATTGGGCTTTTTTGGTCAGCATGTAAGGCAAGGGATTCAGCTTGCGAACTTTCGGTAACTCTGCACAGCGCGACAACGCGGACTTACAGTTTTCGTCATTTTTGCGCTCGCAATATGCGTGTTCGCGCACGCGAGAAAGCCTTTTTGTACAGTTCGCGATCCCGAACACGCAGCTTTTGCAATCTGGCAAACAATATCTCGCGAGCAACATAGACCCTTCTCGAAAACGCTTTTTTGTGCATTTCTGCACAAAAAACTCCTCAGGCTGTCATTGAGCTGTAGGTTTGGAGCAGGGAGAAGCTGTTATTTGTCTGGAAAACATTTTTATGAGAGGGATTAAGTTCCACAGACACTACAACTTCTTGTTCCTGTCCTTTGCAATCACTTTTTGTTTATTATTGTGGTGGGTGGGCTGAGCATGTGTGTGGCGGCCATTTCAGGAAGGCATGCATTGTGCCTTTGCCATAGGCGTCCATTGACTGTCTCCCATTTCTTGTGGTTGTTGTGAGTGTGTGGCGGCCATTTTGTGAAGCCATCCAAGCAGTGTGCTTGCTTTTGCCATCCGGTTCCAAGCTTGTGGCCTAGTAGTCTTCCAGTAGGCCCAGAGGTAGTCAGCCTCCAATCTGTGGTGCGTGATTTAAATGTACAGTTGGTGTTGTCTGGTGATTTTCCTTTACTCCATGGATGGCTTTGGATTTTATTGCAAAAGGTGTGTTTGGGGTGCAATAGCATTTTTTGGGTGTGTGCTAAACAAATTGGGCTTTTTTGGCCAGCATGTAAGGCAAGGGATTCAGCTCGCGAACTTTCGGTAACTCTGCACAGCGCGACAACGTGGACTTACAGTTTTAGTCATTTTTGCGCTCGCAATATGTGTGTTCGCGCACGCGAGAAAGCCTTTTTGTACAGTTCGCGATCCCGAACACGCAGCTTTTGCAATCTGGCAAACAATATCTCGCGAGCAACATAGACCCTTCTCGAAAACGCTTTTTTGTGCATTTCTGCACAAAAAACTCCTCAGGCTGTCATTGAGCTGTAGGTTTGGAGCAGGGAGAAGCTGTTATTTGTCTGGAAAACATTTTTATGAGAGGGATTAAGTTCCGCAGACACTACAACTTCCTGTTCCTGTCCTTTGCAATCACTTTTTGTTTATTATTGTGGTGGGTGGGCTGAGCATGTGTGTGGCGGCCATTTCAGGAAGGCATGCATTGTGCCTTTGCCATAGGCGTCCATTGACTGTCTCCCATTTCTTGTGGTTGTTGTGGGTGTGTGGCGGCCATTTTGTGAAGCCATCCAAGCAGTGTGCTTGCTTTTGCCATCCGGTTCCAAGCTTGTGGCCTAGTAGTCTTCCAGTAGGCCCAGAGGTAGTCAGCCTCCAATCTGTGGTGCGTGATTTAAATGTACAGTTGGTGTTGTCTGGTGATTTTCCTTTACTCCATGGATGGCTTTGGATTTTATTGCAAAAGGTGTGTTTGGCGTGCAATAGCATTTTTTGGGTGTGTGCTAAACAAATTGGGCTTTTTTGGCCAGCATGTAAGGCAAGGGATTCAGCTCGCGAACTTTCGGTAACTCTGCACAGCGCGACAACGTGGACTTACAGTTTTCGTCATTTTTGCGCTCGCAATATGTGTGTTCGCGCACGCGAGAAAGCCTTTTTGTACAGTTCGCGATCCCGAACACGCAGCTTTTGCAATCTGGCAAACAATATCTCGCGAGCAACATAGACCCTTCTCGAAAACGCTTTTTTGTGCATTTCTGCACAAAAAACTCCTCAGGCTGTCATTGAGCTGTAGGTTTGGAGCAGGGAGAAGCTGTTATTTGTCTGGAAAACATTTTTATGAGAGGGATTAAGTTCCACAGACACTACAACTTCCTGTTCCTGTCCTTTGCAATCACTTTTTGTTTATTATTGTGGTGGGTGGGCTGAGCATGTGTGTGGCGGCCATTTCAGGAAGGCATGCATTGTGCCTTTGCCATAGGCGTCCATTGACTGTCTCCCATTTCTTGTGGTTGTTGTGGGTGTGTGGCGGCCATTTTGTGAAGCCATCCAAGCAGTGTGCTTGCTTTTGCCATCCGGTTCCAAGCTTGTGGCCTAGTAGTCTTCCAGTAGGTCCAGAGGTAGTCAGCCTCCAATCTGTGGTGCTTGATTTAAATGTACAGTTGGTGTTGTCTGGTGATTTTCCTTTACTCCATGGATGGCTTTGGATTTTATTGCAAAATGTGTGTTTGGGGTGCAATAGCATTTTTTGGGTGTGTGCTAAACAAATTGGGCTTTTTTGGCCAGCATGTAAGGCAAGGGATTCAGCTCGCGAACTTTCGGTAACTCTGCACAGCGCGACAACGCGGACTTACAGTTTTCGTCATTTTTGCGCTCGCAATATGCGTGTTCGCGCACGCGAGAAAGCCTTTTTGTACAGTTCGCGATCCCGAACACGCAGCTTTTGCAATCTGGCAAACAATATCTCGCGAGCAACATAGACCCTTCTCGAAAACGCTTTTTTGTGCATTTCTGCACAAAAAACTCCTCAGGCTGTCATTGAGCTGTAGGTTTGGAGCAGGTAGAAGCTGTTATTTGTCTGGAAAACATTTTTATGAGAGGGATTAAGTTCCGCAGACACTACAACTTCCTGTTCCTGTCCTTTGCAATCACTTTTTGTTTATTATTGTGGTGGGTGGGCTGAGCATGTGTGTGGCGGCCATTTCAGGAAGGCATGCATTGTGCCTTTGCCATAGGCGTCCATTGACTGTCTCCCATTTCTTGTGGTTGTTGTGGGTGTGTGGCGGCCATTTTGTGAAGCCATCCAAGCAGTGTGCTTGCTTTTGCCATCCGGTTCCAAGCTTCTGGCCTAGTAGTCTTCCAGTAGGTCCAGAGGTAGTCAGCCTCCAATCTGTGGTGCGTGATTTAAATGTACAGTTGGTGTTGTCTGGTGATTTTCCTTTACTCCATGGATGGCTTTGGATTTTATTGCAAAAGGTGTGTTTGGGGTGCAATAGCATTTTTTGGGTGTGTGCTAAACAAATTGGGCTTTTTTGGTCAGCATGTAAGGCAAGGGATTCAGCTTGCGAACTTTCGGTAACTCTGCACAGCGCGACAACGCGGACTTACAGTTTTCGTCATTTTTGCGCTCGCAATATGCGTGTTCGCGCACGCGAGAAAGCCTTTTTGTACAGTTCGCGATCCCGAACACGCAGCTTTTGCAATCTGGCAAACAATATCTCGCGAGCAACATAGACCCTTCTCGAAAACGCTTTTTTGTGCATTTCTGCACAAAAAACTCCTCAGGCTGTCATTGAGCTGTAGGTTTGGAGCAGGGAGAAGCTGTTATTTGTCTGGAAAACATTTTTATGAGAGGGATTAAGTTCCACAGACACTACAACTTCTTGTTCCTGTCCTTTGCAATCACTTTTTGTTTATTATTGTGGTGGGTGGGCTGAGCATGTGTGTGGCGGCCATTTCAGGAAGGCATGCATTGTGCCTTTGCCATAGGCGTCCATTGACTGTCTCCCATTTCTTGTGGTTGTTGTGAGTGTGTGGCGGCCATTTTGTGAAGCCATCCAAGCAGTGTGCTTGCTTTTGCCATCCGGTTCCAAGCTTGTGGCCTAGTAGTCTTCCAGTAGGCCCAGAGGTAGTCAGCCTCCAATCTGTGGTGCGTGATTTAAATGTACAGTTGGTGTTGTCTGGTGATTTTCCTTTACTCCATGGATGGCTTTGGATTTTATTGCAAAAGGTGTGTTTGGGGTGCAATAGCATTTTTTGGGTGTGTGCTAAACAAATTGGGCTTTTTTGGCCAGCATGTAAGGCAAGGGATTCAGCTCGCGAACTTTCGGTAACTCTGCACAGCGCGACAACGTGGACTTACAGTTTTAGTCATTTTTGCGCTCGCAATATGTGTGTTCGCGCACGCGAGAAAGCCTTTTTGTACAGTTCGCGATCCCGAACACGCAGCTTTTGCAATCTGGCAAACAATATCTCGCGAGCAACATAGACCCTTCTCGAAAACGCTTTTTTGTGCATTTCTGCACAAAAAACTCCTCAGGCTGTCATTGAGCTGTAGGTTTGGAGCAGGGAGAAGCTGTTATTTGTCTGGAAAACATTTTTATGAGAGGGATTAAGTTCCGCAGACACTACAACTTCCTGTTCCTGTCCTTTGCAATCACTTTTTGTTTATTATTGTGGTGGGTGGGCTGAGCATGTGTGTGGCGGCCATTTCAGGAAGGCATGCATTGTGCCTTTGCCATAGGCGTCCATTGACTGTCTCCCATTTCTTGTGGTTGTTGTGGGTGTGTGGCGGCCATTTTGTGAAGCCATCCAAGCAGTGTGCTTGCTTTTGCCATCCGGTTCCAAGCTTGTGGCCTAGTAGTCTTCCAGTAGGCCCAGAGGTAGTCAGCCTCCAATCTGTGGTGCGTGATTTAAATGTACAGTTGGTGTTGTCTGGTGATTTTCCTTTACTCCATGGATGGCTTTGGATTTTATTGCAAAAGGTGTGTTTGGCGTGCAATAGCATTTTTTGGGTGTGTGCTAAACAAATTGGGCTTTTTTGGCCAGCATGTAAGGCAAGGGATTCAGCTCGCGAACTTTCGGTAACTCTGCACAGCGCGACAACGTGGACTTACAGTTTTCGTCATTTTTGCGCTCGCAATATGTGTGTTCGCGCACGCGAGAAAGCCTTTTTGTACAGTTCGCGATCCCGAACACGCAGCTTTTGCAATCTGGCAAACAATATCTCGCGAGCAACATAGACCCTTCTCGAAAACGCTTTTTTGTGCATTTCTGCACAAAAAACTCCTCAGGCTGTCATTGAGCTGTAGGTTTGGAGCAGGGAGAAGCTGTTATTTGTCTGGAAAACATTTTTATGAGAGGGATTAAGTTCCACAGACACTACAACTTCCTGTTCCTGTCCTTTGCAATCACTTTTTGTTTATTATTGTGGTGGGTGGGCTGAGCATGTGTGTGGCGGCCATTTCAGGAAGGCATGCATTGTGCCTTTGCCATAGGCGTCCATTGACTGTCTCCCATTTCTTGTGGTTGTTGTGGGTGTGTGGCGGCCATTTTGTGAAGCCATCCAAGCAGTGTGCTTGCTTTTGCCATCCGGTTCCAAGCTTGTGGCCTAGTAGTCTTCCAGTAGGTCCAGAGGTAGTCAGCCTCCAATCTGTGGTGCGTGATTTAAATGTACAGTTGGTGTTGTCTGGTGATTTTCCTTTACTCCATGGATGGCTTTGGATTTTATTGCAAAATGTGTGTTTGGGGTGCAATAGCATTTTTTGGGTGTGTGCTAAACAAATTGGGCTTTTTTGGCCAGCATGTAAGGCAAGGGATTCAGCTCGCGAACTTTCGGTAACTCTGCACAGCGCGACAACGCGGACTTACAGTTTTCGTCATTTTTGCGCTCGCAATATGCGTGTTCGCGCACGCGAGAAAGCCTTTTTGTACAGTTCGCGATCCCGAACACGCAGCTTTTGCAATCTGGCAAACAATATCTCGCGAGCAACATAGACCCTTCTCGAAAACGCTTTTTTGTGCATTTCTGCACAAAAAACTCCTCAGGCTGTCATTGAGCTGTAGGTTTGGAGCAGGTAGAAGCTGTTATTTGTCTGGAAAACATTTTTATGAGAGGGATTAAGTTCCGCAGACACTACAACTTCCTGTTCCTGTCCTTTGCAATCACTTTTTGTTTATTATTGTGGTGGGTGGGCTGAGCATGTGTGTGGCGGCCATTTCAGGAAGGCATGCATTGTGCCTTTGCCATAGGCGTCCATTGACTGTCTCCCATTTCTTG
Organism: Triturus cristatus; assembly: GCF_964204655.1. Classification (NCBI taxonomy): domain Eukaryota; kingdom Metazoa; phylum Chordata; class Amphibia; order Caudata; family Salamandridae; genus Triturus; species Triturus cristatus. The sequence goes on from NC_140581.1 coordinate 401,839,390, forward strand.
TGGTTGTTGTGGGTGTGTGGCGGCCATTTTGTGAAGCCATCCAAGCAGTGTGCTTGCTTTTGCCATCCGGTTCCAAGCTTGTGGCCTAGTAGTCTTCCAGTAGGCCCAGAGGTAGTCAGCCTCCAATCTGTGGTGCGTGATTTAAATGTACAGTTGGTGTTGTCTGGTGATTTTCCTTTACTCCATGGATGGCTTTGGATTTTATTGCAAAAGGTGTGTTTGGGGTGCAATAGCATTTTTTGGGTGTGTGCTAAACAAATTGGGCTTTTTTGGCCAGCATGTAAGGCAAGGGATTCAGCTCGCGAACTTTCGGTAACTCTGCACAGCGCGACAACGCGGACTTACAGTTTTCGTCATTTTTGCGCTCGCAATATGCGTGTTCGCGCACGCGAGAAAGCCTTTTTGTACAGTTCGCGATCCCGAACACGCAGCTTTTGCAATCTGGCAAACAATATCTCGCGAGCAACATAGACCCTTCTCGAAAACGCTTTTTTGTGCATTTCTGCACAAAAAACTCCTCAGGCTGTCATTGAGCTGTAGGTTTGGAGCAGGGAGAAGCTGTTATTTGTCTGGAAAACATTTTTATGAGAGGGATTAAGTTCCGCAGACACTACAACTTCCTGTTCCTGTCCTTTGCAATCACTTTTTGTTTATTATTGTGGTGGGTGGGCTGAGCATGTGTGTGGCGGCCATTTCAGGAAGGCATGCATTGTGCCTTTGCCATAGGCGTCCATTGACTGTCTCCCATTTCTTGTGGTTGTTGTGGGTGTGTGGCGGCCATTTTGTGAAGCCATCCAAGCAGTGTGCTTGCTTTTGCCATCCGGTTCCAAGCTTGTGGCCTAGTAGTCTTCCAGTAGGCCCAGAGGTAGTCAGCCTCCAATCTGTGGTGCGTGATTTAAATGTACAGTTGGTGTTGTCTGGTGATTTTCCTTTACTCCATGGATGGCTTTGGATTTTATTGCAAAAGGTGGGTTTGGGGTGCAATAGCATTTTTTGGGTGTGTGCTAAACAAATTGGGCTTTTTTGGCCAGCATGTAAGGCAAGGGATTCAGCTCGCGAACTTTCGGTAACTCTGCACAGCGCGACAACGCGGACTTACAGTTTTCGTCATTTTTGCGCTCGCAATATGCGTGTTCGCGCACGCGAGAAAGCCTTTTTGTACAGTTCGCGATCCCGAACACGCAGCTTTTGCAATCTGGCAAACAATATCTCGCGAGCAACATAGACCCTTCTCGAAAACGCTTTTTTGTGCATTTCTGCACAAAAAACTCCTCAGGCTGTCATTGAGCTGTAGGTTTGGAGCAGGGAGAAGCTGTTATTTGTCTGGAAAACATTTTTATGAGAGGGATTAAGTTCCACAGACACTACAACTTCCTGTTCCTGTCCTTTGCAATCACTTTTTGTTTATTATTGTGGTGGGTGGGCTGAGCATGTGTGTGGCGGCCATTTCAGGAAGGCATGCATTGTGCCTTTGCCATAGGCGTCCATTGACTGTCTCCCATTTCTTGTGGTTGTTGTGGGTGTGTGGCGGCCATTTAGTGAAGCCATCCAAGCAGTGTGCTTGCTTTTGCCATCCGGTTCCAAGCTTCTGGCCTAGTAGTCTTCCAGTAGGTCCAGAGGTAGTCAGCCTCCAATCTGTGGTGAGTGATTTAAATGTACAGTTGGTGTTGTCTGGTGATTTTCCTTTACTCCATGGATGGCTTTGGATTTTATTGCAAAAGGTGTGTTTGGGGTGCAATAGCATTTTTTGGGTGTGTGCTAAACAAATTGGGCTTTTTTGGCCAGCATGTAAGGCAAGGGATTCAGCTCGCGAACTTTCGGTAACTCTGCACAGCGCGACAACGCGGACTTACAGTTTTCGTCATTTTTGCGCTCGCAATATGCGTGTTCGCGCACGCGAGAAAGCCTTTTTGTACAGTTCGCGATCCCGAACACGCAGCTTTTGCAATCTGGCAAACAATATCTCGCGAGCAACATAGACCCTTCTCGAAAACGCTTTTTTGTGCATTTCTGCACAAAAAACTCCTCAGGCTGTCATTGAGCTGTAGGTTTGGAGCAGGGAGAAGCTGTTATTTGTCTGGAAAACATTTTTATGAAAGGGATTAGGTTCCGCAGACACTACAACTTCCTGTTCCTGTCCTTTGCAATCACTTTTTGTTTATTATTGTGGTGGGTGGGCTGAGCATGTGTGTGGCGGCCATTTCAGGAAGGCATGCATTGTGCCTTTGCCATAGGCGTCCATTGACTGTCTCCCATTTCTTGTGGTTGTTGTGGGTGTGTGGCGGCCATTTAGTGAAGCCATCCAAGCAGTGTGCTTGCTTTTGCCATCCGGTTCCAAGCTTCTGGCCTAGTAGTCTTCCAGTAGGTCCAGAGGTAGTCAGCCTCCAATCTGTGGTGCGAGATTTAAATGTACAGTTTTTGTTGTCTGGTGATTTTCCTTTACTCCATGGATGGCTTTGGATTTTATTGCACAAGGTGTGTTTGGGGTGCAATAGCATTTTTTGGGTGTGTGCTAAACAAATTGGGCTTTTTTGGCCAGCATGTAAGGCAAGGGATTCAGCTCGCGAACTTTCGGTAACTCTGCACAGCGCGACAACGTGGACTTACAGTTTTCGTCATTTTTGCGCTCGCAATATGCGTGTTCGCGCACGCGAGAAAGCCTTTTTGTACAGTTCGCGATCCCGAACACGCAGCTTTTGCAATCTGGCAAACAATATCTCGCGAGCAACATAGACCCTTCTCGAAAACGCTTTTTTGTGCATTTCTGCACAAAAAACTCCTCAGGCTGTCATTGAGCTGTAGGTTTGGAGCAGGGAGAAGCTGTTATTTGTCTGGAAAACATTTTTATGAGAGGGATTAAGTTCCACAGACACTACAACTTCTTGTTCCTGTCCTTTGCAATCACTTTTTGTTTATTATTGTGGTGGGTGGGCTGAGCATGTGTGTGGCGGCCATTTCAGGAAGGCATGCATTGTGCCTTTGCCATAGGCGTCCATTGACTGTCTCCCATTTCTTGTGGTTGTTGTGAGTGTGTGGCGGCCATTTTGTGAAGCCATCCAAGCAGTGTGCTTGCTTTTGCCATCCGGTTCCAAGCTTGTGGCCTAGTAGTCTTCCAGTAGGCCCAGAGGTAGTCAGCCTCCAATCTGTGGTGCGTGATTTAAATGTACAGTTGGTGTTGTCTGGTGATTTTCCTTTACTCCATGGATGGCTTTGGATTTTATTGCAAAAGGTGTGTTTGGGGTGCAATAGCATTTTTTGGGTGTGTGCTAAACAAATTGGGCTTTTTTGGCCAGCATGTAAGGCAAGGGATTCAGCTCGCGAACTTTCGGTAACTCTGCACAGTGCGACAACGTGGACTTACAGTTTTCGTCATTTTTGCGCTCGCAATATGTGTGTTCGCGCACGCGAGAAAGCCTTTTTGTACAGTTCGCGATCCCGAACACGCAGCTTTTGCAATCTGGCAAACAATATCTCGCGAGCAACATAGACCCTTCTCGAAAACGCTTTTTTGTGCATTTCTGCACAAAAAACTCCTCAGGCTGTCATTGAGCTGTAGGTTTGGAGCAGGGAGAAGCTGTTATTTGTCTGGAAAACATTTTTATGAGAGGGATTAAGTTCCGCAGACACTACAACTTCCTGTTCCTGTCCTTTGCAATCACTTTTTGTTTATTATTGTGGTGGGTGGGCTGAGAATGTGTGTGGCGGCCATTTCAGGAAGGCATGCATTGTGCCTTTGCCATAGGCGTCCATTGACTGTCTCCCATTTCTTGTGGTTGTTGTGGGTGTGTGGCGGCCATTTTGTGAAGCCATCCAAGCAGTGTGCTTGCTTTTGCCATCCGGTTCCAAGCTTGTGGCCTAGTAGTCTTCCAGTAGGCCCAGAGGTAGTCAGCCTCCAATCTGTGGTGCGTGATTTAAATGTACAGTTGGTGTTGTCTGGTGATTTTCCTTTACTCCATGGATGGCTTTGGATTTTATTGCAAAAGGTGTGTTTGGCGTGCAATAGCATTTTTTGGGTGTGTGCTAAACAAATTGGGCTTTTTTGGCCAGCATGTAAGGCAAGGGATTCAGCTCGCGAACTTTCGGTAACTCTGCACAGCGCGACAACGTGGACTTACAGTTTTCGTCATTTTTGCGCTCGCAATATGTGTGTTCGCGCACGCGAGAAAGCCTTTTTGTACAGTTCGCGATCCCGAACACGCAGCTTTTGCAATCTGGCAAACAATATCTCGCGAGCAACATAGACCCTTCTCGAAAACGCTTTTTTGTGCATTTCTGCACAAAAAACTCCTCAGGCTGTCATTGAGCTGTAGGTTTGGAGCAGGGAGAAGCTGTTATTTGTCTGGAAAACATTTTTATGAGAGGGATTAAGTTCCGCAGACACTACAACTTCCTGTTCCTGTCCTTTGCAATCACTTTTTGTTTATTATTGTGGTGGGTGGGCTGAGCATGTGTGTGGCGGCCATTTCAGGAAGACATGCATTGTGCCTTTGCCATAGGCGTCCATTGACTGTCTCCCATTTCTTGTGGTTGTTGTGGGTGTGTGGCGGCCATTTTGTGAAGCCATCCAAGCAGTGTGCTTGCTTTTGCCATCCGGTTCCAAGCTTGTGGCCTAGTAGTCTTCCAGTAGGCCCAGAGGTAGTCAGCCTCCAATCTGTGGTGCGTGATTTAAATGTACAGTTGGTGTTGTCTGGTGATTTTCCTTTACTCCATGGATGGCTTTGGATTTTATTGCAAAATGTGTGTTTGGGGTGCAATAGCATTTTTTGGGTGTGTGCTAAACAAATTGGGCTTTTTTGGCCAGCATGTAAGGCAAGGGATTCAGCTCGCGAACTTTCGGTAACTCTGCACAGCGCGACAACGCGGACTTACAGTTTTCGTCATTTTTGCGCTCGCAATATGCGTGTTCGCGCACGCGAGAAAGCCTTTTTGTACAGTTCGCGATCCCGAACACGCAGCTTTTGCAATCTGGCAAACAATATCTCGCGAGCAACATAGACCCTTCTCGAAAACGCTTTTTTGTGCATTTCTGCACAAAAAACTCCTCAGGCTGTCATTGAGCTGTAGGTTTGGAGCAGGGAGAAGCTGTTATTTGTCTGGAAAACATTTTTATGAGAGGGATTAAGTTCCGCAGACACTACAACTTCCTGTTCCTGTCCTTTGCAATCACTTTTTGTTTATTATTGTGGTGGGTGGGCTGAGCATGTGTGTGGCGGCCATTTCAGGAAGGCATGCATTGTGCCTTTGCCATAGGCGTCCATTGACTGTCTCCCATTTCTTGTGGTTGTTGTGGGTGTGTGGCGGCCATTTTGTGAAGCCATCCAAGCAGTGTGCTTGCTTTTGCCATCCGGTTCCAAGCTTGTGGCCTAGTAGTCTTCCAGTAGGCCCAGAGGTAGTCAGCCTCCAATCTGTGGTGCGTGATTTAAATGTACAGTTGGTGTTGTCTGGTGATTTTCCTTTACTCCATGGATGGCTTTGGATTTTATTGCAAAAGGTGTGTTTGGGGTGCAATAGCATTTTTTGGGTGTGTGCTAAACAAATTGGGCTTTTTTGGCCAGCATGTAAGGCAAGGGATTCAGCTCGCGAACTTTCGGTAACTCTGCACAGCGCGACAACGCGGACTTACAGTTTTCGTCATTTTTGCGCTCGCAATATGCGTGTTCGCGCACGCAAGAAAGCCTTTTTGTACAGTTCGCGATCCCGAACACGCAGCTTTTGCAATCTGGCAAACAATATCTCGCGAGCAACATAGACCCTTCTCGAAAACGCTTTTTTGTGCATTTCTGCACAAAAAACTCCTCAGGCTGTCATTGAGCTGTAGGTTTGGAGCAGGGAGAAGCTGTTATTTGTCTGGAAAACATTTTTATGAGAGGGATTAAGTTCCGCAGACACTACAACTTCCTGTTCCTGTCCTTTGCAATCACTTTTTGTTTATTATTGTGGTGGGTGGGCTGAGCATGTGTGTGGCGGCCATTTCAGGAAGGCATGCATTGTGCCTTTGCCATAGGCGTCCATTGACTGTCTCCCATTTCTTGTGGTTGTTGTGGGTGTGTGGCGGCCATTTTGTGAAGCCATCCAAGCAGTGTGCTTGCTTTTGCCATCCGGTTCCAAGCTTGTGGCCTAGTAGTCTTCCAGTAGGCCCAGAGGTAGTCAGCCTCCAATCTGTGGTGCGTGATTTAAATGTACAGTTGGTGTTGTCTGGTGATTTTCCTTTACTCCATGGATGGCTTTGGATTTTATTGCAAAAGGTGTGTTTGGGGTGCAATAGCATTTTTTGGGTGTGTGCTTAACAAATTGGGCTTTTTTGGCCAGCATGTAAGGCAAGGGATTCAGCTCGCGAACTTTCGGTAACTCTGCACAGCGCGACAACGCGGACTTACAGTTTTCGTCATTTTTGTGCTCGCAATATGCGTGTTCGCGCACGCGAGAAAGCCTTTTTGTACAGTTCGCGATCCCGAACACGCAGCTTTTGCAATCTGGCAAACAATATCTCGCGAGCAACATAGACCCTTCTCGAAAACGCTTTTTTGTGCATTTCTGCACAAAAAACTCCTCAGGCTGTCATTGAGCTGTAGGTTTGGAGCAGGGAGAAGCTGTTATTTGTCTGGAAAACATTTTTATGAGAGGGATTAAGTTCCGCAGACACTACAACTTCCTGTTCCTGTCCTTTGCAATCACTTTTTGTTTATTATTGTGGTGGGTGGGCTGAGCATGTGTGTGGCGGCCATTTCAGGAAGGCATGCATTGTGCCTTTGCCATAGGCGTCCATTGACTGTCTCCCATTTCTTGTGGTTGTTGTGGGTGTGTGGCGGCCATTTTGTGAAGCCATCCAAGCAGTGTGCTTGCTTTTGCCATCCGGTTCCAAGCTTGTGGCCTAGTAGTCTTCCAGTAGGCCCAGAGGTAGTCAGCCTCCAATCTGTGGTGCGTGATTTAAATGTACAGTTGGTGTTGTCTGGTGATTTTCCTTTACTCCATGGATGGCTTTGGATTTTATTGCAAAAGGTGTGTTTGGGGTGCAATAGCATTTTTTGGGTGTGTGCTAAACAAATTGGGCTTTTTTGGCCAGCATGTAAGGCAAGGGATTCAGCTCGCGAACTTTCGGTAACTCTGCACAGCGCGACAACGCGGACTTACAGTTTTCGTCATTTTTGCGCTCGCAATATGCGTGTTCGCGCACGCGAGAAAGCCTTTTTGTACAGTTCGCGATCCCGAACACGCAGCTTTTGCAATCTGGCAAACAATATCTCGCGAGCAACATAGACCCTTCTCGAAAACGCTTTTTTGTGCATTTCTGCACAAAAAACTCCTCAGGCTGTCATTGAGCTGTAGGTTTGGAGCAGGGAGAAGCTGTTATTTGTCTGGAAAACATTTTTATGAGAGGGATTAAGTTCCGCAGACACTACAACTTCCTGTTCCTGTCCTTTGCAAACACTTTTTGTTTATTATTGTGGTGGGTGGGCTGAGCATGTGTGTGGCGGCCATTTCAGGAAGGCATGCATTGTGCCTTTGCCATAGGCGTCCATTGACTGTCTCCCATTTCTTGTGGTTGTTGTGGGTGTGTGGCGGCCATTTTGTGAAGCCATCCAAGCAGTGTGCTTGCTTTTGCCATCCGGTTCCAAGCTTGTGGCCTAGTAGTCTTCCAGTAGGCCCAGAGGTAGTCAGCCTCCAATCTGTGGTGCGTGATTTAAATGTACAGTTGGTGTTGTCTGGTGATTTTCCTTTACTCCATGGATGGCTTTGGATTTTATTGCAAAAGGTGGGTTTGGGGTGCAATAGCATTTTTTGGGTGTGTGCTAAAGAAATTGGGCTTTTTTGGCCAGCATGTAAGGCAAGGGATTCAGCTCGCGAACTTTCGGTAACTCTGCACAGCGCGACAACGCGGACTTACAGTTTTCGTCATTTTTGCGCTCGCAATATGCGTGTTCGCGCACGCGAGAAAGCCTTTTTGTACAGTTCGCGATCCCGAACACGCAGCTTTTGCAATCTGGCAAACAATATCTCGTGAGCAACATAGACCCTTCTCGAAAACGCTTTTTTGTGCATTTCTGCACAAAAAACTCCTCAGGCTGTCATTGAGCTGTAGGTTTGGAGCAGGGAGAAGCTGTTATTTGTCTGGAAAACATTTTTATGAGAGGGATTAAGTTCCACAGACACTACAACTTCCTGTTCCTGTCCTTTGCAATCACTTTTTGTTTATTATTGTGGTGGGTGGGCTGAGCATGTGTGTGGCGGCCATTTCAGGAAGGCATGCATTGTGCCTTTGCCATAGGCGTCCATTGACTGTCTCCCATTTCTTGTGGTTGTTGTGGGTGTGTGGCGGCCATTTTGTGAAGCCATCCAAGCAGTGTGCTTGCTTTTGCCATCCGGTTCCAAGCTTGTGGCCTAGTAGTCTTCCAGTAGGCCCAGAGGTAGTCAGCCTCCAATCTGTGGTGCGTGATTTAAATGTACAGTTGGTGTTGTCTGGTGATTTTCCTTTACTCCATGGATGGCTTTGGATTTTATTGCAAAAGGTGTGTTTGGGGTGCAATAGCATTTTTTGGGTGTGTGCTAAACAAATTGGGCTTTTTTGGCCAGCATGTAAGGCAAGGGATTCAGCTCGCGAACTTTCGGTAACTCTGCACAGCGCGACAACGCGGACTTACAGTTTTCGTCATTTTTGCGCTCGCAATATGCGTGTTCGCGCATGCGAGAAAGCCTTTTTGTACAGTTCGCGATCCCGAACACGCAGCTTTTGCAATCTGGCAAACAATATCTCGCGAGCAACATAGACCCTTCTCGAAAACGCTTTTTTGTGCATTTCTGCACAAAAAACTCCTCAGGCTGTCATTGAGCTGTAGGTTTGGAGCAGGGAGAAGCTGTTATTTGTCTGGAAAACATTTTTATGAAAGGGATTAAGTTCCGCAGACACTACAACTTCCTGTTCCTGTCCTTTGCAATCACTTTTTGTTTATTATTGTGGTGGGTGGGCTGAGCATGTGTGTGGCGGCCATTTCAGGAAGGCATGCATTGTGCCTTTGCCATAGGCGTCCATTGACTGTCTCCCATTTCTTGTGGTTGTTGTGGGTGTGTGGCGGCCATTTTGTGAAGCCATCCAAGCAGTGTGCTTGCTTTTGCCATCCGGTTCCAAGCTTCTGGCCTAGTAGTCTTCCAGTAGGTCCAGAGGTAGTCAGCCTCCAATCTGTGGTGCGTGATTTAAATGTACAGTTGGTGTTGTCTGGTGATTTTCCTTTACTCCATGGATGGCTTTGGATTTTATTGCAAAAGGTGTGTTTGGGGTGCAATAGCATTTTTTGGGTGTGTGCTAAACAAATTGGGCTTTTTTGGTCAGCATGTAAGGCAAGGGATTCAGCTTGCGAACTTTCGGTAACTCTGCACAGCGCGACAACGCGGACTTACAGTTTTCGTCATTTTGGCGCTCGCAATATGCGTGTTCGCGCACGCGAGAAAGCCTTTTTGTACAGTTCGCGATCCCGAACACGCAGCTTTTGCAATCTGGCAAACAATATCTCGCGAGCAACATAGACCCTTCTCGAAAACGCTTTTTTGTGCATTTCTGCACAAAAAACTCCTCAGGCTGTCATTGAGCTGTAGGTTTGGAGCAGGGAGAAGCTGTTATTTGTCTGGAAAACATTTTTATGAGAGGGATTAAGTTCCACAGACACTACAACTTCCTGTTCCTGTCCTTTGCAATCACTTTTTGTTTATTATTGTGGTGGGTGGGCTGAGCATGTGTGTGGCGGCCATTTCAGGAAGGCATGCATTGTGCCTTTGCCATAGGCGTCCATTGACTGTCTCCCATTTCTTGTGGTTGTTGTGGGTGTGTGGCGGCCATTTTGTGAAGCCATCCAAGCAGTGTGCTTGCTTTTGCCATCCGGTTCCAAGCTTGTGGCCTAGTAGTCTTCCAGTAGGCCCAGAGGTAGTCAGCCTCCAATCTGTGGTGCGTGATTTAAATGTACAGTTGGTGTTGTCTGGTGATTTTCCTTTACTCCATGGATGGCTTTGGATTTTATTGCAAAAGGTGTGTTTGGGGTGCAATAGCATTTTTTGGGTGTGTGCCAAAAACCCAAGTGACCCCCCTTGCAAAACCAGGTGGTTTTGCGACAGGCCATTTTGATGTCGCCTCACTGCGTTTTGGGCCCTTGCCTGCGGCGGGTACTTGGGCCTCCCACACAAGTGAGGCACCATTTTTACCGGGAGACCTGGGGGAACGCTGGGTGGTGGTAAATTTGTGTGAGCCCGGTGATGCCTGAGAACCTTGCTAATCTCCTGAGGCACAGCCGGGAGAAGATAGAAAGATCGTGTATTTCACATTGTTTATTTTAAATTGTAATTAGAAAGTTACTTTTAAAACTGCACTTACCCTGCCTGTCACACGATTGCTGTGTGCAGACACCCCTTCTTCCAGCAAAACGAGCGCTGGAAAGGCTGAACATCGCTGCTCTCTCACTAAACCGCCATTACCCACGCCCTGACTGGACCACGCCCACTACGAGGCCACGCCCCCTCGCTCTTAAAAAGCGCGCTGAATTGCTAGTGCGCAGAGAACCTTGCTAATCTCCTGAGGCACAGCCGGGAGAAGATAGAAAGATCGTGTATTTCACATTGTTTATTTTAAATTGTAATTAGAAAGTTACTTTTAAAACTGCACTTACCCTGCCTGTCACACGATTGCTGTGTGCAGACACCCCTTCTTCCAGCAAAACGAGCGCTGGAAAGGCTGAACATCGCTGATCTCTCACTAAACCGCCATTACCCACGCCCTGACTGGACCACGCCCACTACGAGGCCACGCCCCCTCGCTCTTAAAAAGCGCGCTGAATTGCTAGTGCGCAGAGAACCTTGCTAATCTCCTGAGGCACAGCCGGGAGAAGATAGAAAGATCGTGTATTTCACATTGTTTATTTTAAATTGTAATTAGAAAGTTACTTTTAAAACTGCACTTACCCTGCCTGTCACACGATTGCTGTGTGCAGACACCCCTTCTTCCAGCAAAACGAGCGCTGGAAAGGCTGAACATCGCTGCTCTCTCACTAAACCGCCATTACCCACGCCCTGACTGGACCACGCCCACTACGAGGCCACGCCCCCTCGCTCTTAAAAAGCGCGCTGAATTGCTAGTGCGCAGAGAACCTTGCTAATCTCCTGAGGCACAGCCGGGAGAAGATAGAAAGATCGTGTATTTCACATTGTTTATTTTAAATTGTAATTAGAAAGTTACTTTTAAAACTGCACTTACCCTGCCTGTCACACGATTGCTGTGTGCAGACACCCCTTCTTCCAGCAAAACGAGCGCTGGAAAGGCTGAACATCGCTGATCTCTCACTAAACCGCCATTACCCACGCCCTGACTGGACCACGCCCACTACGAGGCCACACCCCCCCTCTTCACATCCTCATAATAATGTGCATGGACCGGAAGCGCAGCGGACGAGCGCAGCGGGCGCGACGATTGCGCGCCGAAGGCGCGCTTAAGGCAAGCTCGTCTGCGCTCGTCCGCGATCAGGACGCGACCGGGGCCGGCCTCTATCTCCGACCAACCAGCCATACCACCGCTACTTACACTCGAAATGAGCTGTTGGCTCTAAAAACACCCCAATGCATGACCTGCCCTTCTCCCTCCTCTGACGCTCAGAGCAAAGCCTTTGTTTGCACTGCCTGCAACTTCTCCCTGCCCGTCCCAGGCCATACTATCAGGACGACCCATGCCCTGAACTCCGCCTCCTCGCGCGGAACCCAATCCCCCCTGACCCTCTCAGCCGCCTTAATCAACTGCAGATCTTTGAGTAAACATGCTATCGACATCTGGCAGTCCCTACGGGACAACGACTGGGACCTACTATTTTTAACCGAAACATGGTTGAATGACACCACAAATCCTGCAATCGCCCTCGCACTGCCGGAAGGTTATAACATCATCTGTGCAAACAGACCCAATGGTAAATCTGGGGGTGGTGTTGCGTTAATCCATAAATCCAAATGGACGGTTACCCTCCCCCCTTACGACCCAATCGACTGTATTGAAGGCCTCCCCTTCAGTGTTCAAATCTCCCCATCCTCCTCCTGTTCTGGAATCCTTATTTACCGTCCCCCACATTCCAATACCTCTCACTTACTCGCTCTGGCGGACTATCTCACTCAGCTTAGCACACGATACGCTAACTTTACTGCACTAGGAGACTTCAATCTCCACGTTAATAATGAATCTTGCTTGCACAGCAGCAACTTCATTTCAACGCTAGCAGTATGCAATTTAGTCCAAATAATTACCCTACCTACGCATAAAGCAGGTCACACGCTCGATCTGATCTGCTCCAACTTACCATCTATCCGGGCCACATCTCCTATCCCGGTTATATGGTCCGACCACTTCCTCATCCCTTTTGAAATCAACATTCCCTGTCATGTCAGACCCGCCATCACCCCTAAATCATCAGGCAGAAACTGGAGTCGTATCACCCCTGAATCGCTCCTGGGATATTTAAAAAACACTCTACCCCGTCCATCGTCCGACCCGGACTCACAGATTGACCATCTGGACGCATGGATTAGCCAGGCCATAGACGCCCTGGCTCCCATTAAACCCACTAAAACCTACAGGGCGGCACCCTCCGCACCATGGTACTCAGATGAGCTCCGGCAGAAAAAGGCCTCCTGTAAATCTCTCGAACGCCTCTGGAGACAAAACTACTCCTTGGACAGCAAAACCATTTATAAATCGGCCCTTAAAGAATACCGGAGAATGATCGAAAAACACAAACAAGATTTTCTAGCCTCCAGAATCAAACTTGCCAGCAATGGCGCTAGGGAAATTTTTAATATAGTAAGATCTTTTACAAACCCCAATGCGCTGACTCGTACTCAGCCCGCCTCTCTGTCGCTTTGCAACAAACTTTCACAATTTTTTGAGGATAAAATCGAAGCCATCTACTCTTCCTTCCCTATTCCTAACACAGAAGGGCGTCAAAAGGAACTCGTGACTTCCCCGCTTCTGCAGCCTATCCTACTCGAATTTACATCCATTTCAGAAACAGATTCCATGGCTGAACTTATCAAATGCAAATCAGGCTCACCCAAAGACCCTTGGCCTGCCAAGCAATATAAAAATCTTGCATCCCTCCTCAACCCCCACCTCAACTCTATCTGGAATAACTCCCTCAGAACGGGCTGTTTCCCTGTCAAATGGAAACATGCCTCCTTAGTCCCCATCCTTAAAAAACCCAACTTGGATCCAGACAACCCCAGTAACTACAGGCCTATTTCTCTCCTGCCTGCTCCAGCCAAGATCCTGGAAAAACTGGTACACTCGCAGTTGTCGAATTACATTGAAACCAATGGGCTTCTCCATGACTCCCAGCACGGTTTCAGGTCGGGCCACAGCACCGAGTCGGCCCTAATTGAAATGGCTGACTCGGTGAGGTGGACGCTTGACCAAGGATCGAGGGCGGTGTTGGTGCTGCTGGATCTCTCGGCAGCATTCGACACCGTCTCTCATAAAATCCTGCTGGAAAGACTGGAGGACCTTGGGCTGGGTGGCGCTGTTCTGAAATGGCTCTCATCTTACCTTTCGGACCGCACACAGCAGGTCTTCACTCCTCCATTCACCTCTTCTGCCAGACCACTCAAATGGGGAGTCCCTCAGGGTTCTTCCCTAAGCCCGCTCCTTTTTAATGTGTATTTCACCCCCCTGGCCAAGCTGATTGCACAGACGGGGATTAAATCTACCTCCTACGCTGATGACATCCAGCTTCTTTTCACCTTTGACTCCCCCTCCGCCTCAGCTTTTGATCCACTTAAATCCTGCCTTAGGGACATTTCGAGCTGGATGGATGCTAATTCCCTCCGACTCAATGCTGGAAAAACAGAGATCCTCTTTTTCAACACACCATCCCCTCTGGACTCCAGTATATGGTGGCCAGAAGACCTGAGCCTAGCCCCCACCCCCAAAGATTCGGTGAGAAATCTCGGAGTTCGCTGGGACAATCAACTTAGCTTTAACAATCAGGTGCAAACAGTTGCATCCTCCTGCTTTGCTAAGATCCGCACCATAAAACGCCTCATTAACTTCTTGCCGGCGGACTGCCGTAAAACTGTGATCCAGGCATTGATCATTTCACACCTCGACTATGCCAATGCCCTCTACCTTGGTATCACAGCAGGCCTCTGCCATAAACTTCAGACGGTCCAAAATGCCGCCGCCCGGCTGGTGGAGAGCATTCCTGCTAGACACCATATCACTCCACACCTCCGCAAACTCCATTGGCTGCCCATAGCCAAAAGATGTGTGTTCAAGGCCATGACATTGGCCTACCGTGCATCAAAAGGCAGTGGATCGGCACACCTGAAAAACACTCTGCGACCCTATGCCAACTCCAGGACTTTACGTTCCAATACCCTCCACTTCCTGGAAACTCCCCGATTTAAACGCTCTCGGGCAGGTGGAAAAACCTTTGAGGTCTGTACCTCTCAGCGCTGGAACAAGCTCCCACTAGCCTTACGCACTTGTCAATCAGAATCAGCCTTCCGTAAATCCCTGAAAACACATCTATTCTCCTCTTAAACAGTGGAATTCTGACCCCTGACCTCTATGTTTCAGAGTTCTCAGCGCCGGGACGCCCCGTTGGGGCCGCTGCGCGCTTTACAAAATACTCAAATAATAAATAATGCCACTACTTTCCCACCCCAAAATGTGTGAAAAAAGTGATTTTTTCAGCAAAAATTGAGGTTTGCAGGGGATTCTGGGTAAGGAAACGTTGGGGGATCCACGCAAGCCATACCTCCCTGGAAGCCGCCGGGTGTCTAGTTTTCAGAAATGCGTGGGTTTGGTAGGTTTCCCTAGATGGCCGCCGAGCACCGGGCCAAAAACCCAAGTGACCCCCCTTGCAAAACCAGGTGGTTTTGCGACAGGCCATTTTGATGTCGCCTCACTGCGTTTTGGGCCCTTGCCTGCGGCGGGTACTTGGGCCTCCCACACAAGTGAGGCACCATTTTTACCGGGAGACCTGGGGGAACGCTGGGTGGTGGTAAATTTGTGTGAGCCCGGTGATGCCACTACTTTCCCACCCCAAAATGTCTGAAAAAAGTGCTTTTTTCAGCAAAAATTGAGGTTTGCAGGGGATTCTGGGTAAGGAAACGTTGGGGGATCCACGCAAGCCATACCTCCCTGGAAGCCGCCGGGTGTCTAGTTTTCAGAAATGCGTGGGTTTGGTAGGTTTCCCTAGATGGCCGCCGAGCACCGGGCCAAAAACCCAAGTGACCCCCAATGCAAAACCAGGTGGTTTTGCGACAGGCCATTTTGATGATGCCTCACTGCGTTTTGGGCCCTTGCCTGCGGCGGGTACTTGGGCCTCCCACACAAGTGAGGCACCATTTTTACCGGGAGACCTGGGGGAACGCTGGGTGGTGGTAAATTTGTGTGAGCCCGGTGATGCCACTACTTTCCCACCCCAAAATGTGTGAAAAAAGTGATTTTTTCAGCAAAAATTGAGGTTTGCATGGGATTCTGGGTAAGGAAACGTTGGGGGATCCACGCAAGCCATACCTCCCTGGAAGCCGCCGGGTGTCTAGTTTTCAGAAATGCGTGGGTTTGGTAGGTTTCCCTAGATGGCCGCCGAGCACCGGGCCAAAAACCCAAGTGACCCCCCTTGCAAAACCAGGTGGTTTTGCGACAGGCCATTTTGATGTCGCCTCACTGCGTTTTGGGCCCTTGCCTGCGGCGGGTACTTGGGCCTCCCACACAAGTGAGTCACCATTTTTACCGGGAGACCTGGGGGAATGCTGGGTGGTGGTAAATTTGTGTGAGCCCGGTGATGCCACTACTTTCCCACCCCAAAATGTGTGAAAAAAGTGATTTTTTCAGCAAAAATTGAGGTTAGCAGGGGATTCTGGGTAAGGAAACGTTGGGGGATCCACGCAAGCCATACCTCCCTGGAAGCCGCCGGGTGTCTAGTTTTCAGAAATGCGTGGGTTTGGTAGGTTTCCCTAGATGGCCGCCGAGCACCGGGCCAAAAACCAAGTGACCCCCCTTGCAAAACCAGGTGGTTTTGCGACAGGCCATTTTGATATTGCCTCACTGCGTTTTGGGCCCTTGCCTGCGGCGGGTACTTGGGCCTCCCACACAAGTGAGGCACCATTTTTACCGGGAGACCTGGGGGAACGCTGGGTGGTGGTAAATTTGTGTGAGCCCGGTGATGCCACTACTTTCCCACCTCAAAATGTGTGAAAAAAGTGATTTTTCCAGCAAAAATTGAGGTTTGCAGGGGATTCTGGGTAAGGAAACGTTGGGGGATCCACGTAAGCCATACCTCCCTGGAAGCCGCCGGGTGTCTAGTTTTCAGAAATGTGTGGGTTTGGTAGGTTTCCCTAGATGGCCGCCGAGCACCGGGCCAAAAACCCAAGTGACCCCCCTTGCAAAACCAGGTGGTTTTGCGACAGGCCCTTTTGATGTCGCCTCACTGCGTTTTGGGCCCTTGCCTGCGGCGGGTACTTGGGCCTCCCACACAAGTGAGGCACCATTTTTACCGGGAGACCTGGGGGAACGCTGGGTGGTGGTAAATTTGTGTGAGCCCGGTGATGCCACTACTTTCCCACCCCAAAATGTGTGAAAAAAGTGATTTTTTCAGCAAAAATTGAGGTTTGCAGGGGATTCTGGGTAAGGAAACGTTGGGGGATCCACGCAAGCCATACCTCCCTGGAAGCCGCCGGGTGTCTAGTTTTCAGAAATGCGTGGGTTTGGTAGGTTTCCCTAGATGGCCACCGAGCACCGGGCCAAAAACCCAAGTGACCCCCCTTGAAAAACCAGGTGGTTTTGCGACAGGCCATTTTGATGTTGCCTCACTGCGTTTTGGGCCCTTGCCTGCGGCGGGTACTTGGGCCTCCCACACAAGTGAGGCACCATTTTTACCGGGAGACCTGGGGGAACGCTGGGTGGTGGTAAATTTGTGTGAGCCCAGTGATGCCACTACTTTCCCACCCCAAAATGTGTGAAAAAAGTGATTTTTCCAGCAAAAATTGAGGTTTGCAGGGGATTCTGGGTAAGGAAACGTTGGGGGATCCACGCAAGCCATACCTCCCTGGAAGCCGCCGGGTGTCTAGTTTTCAGAAATGTGTGGGTTTGGTTGGTTTCCCTAGATGGCCGCCGAGCACCGGGCCAAAAACCCAAGTGACCCCCCTTGCAAAACCAGGTGGTTTTGCGACAGGCCATTTTGATGTCACCTCACTGCATTTTGGGCCCTTGCCTGTGGCGGGTACTTGGGCCTCCCACACAAGTGAGGCACCATTTTTACCGGGAGACCTGGGGGAACGCTGGGTGGTGGTAAATTTGTGTGAGCCCGGTGATGCCACTACTTTCCCACCCCAAAATGTGTGAAAAAAGTGATTTTTCCAGCAAAAATTGAGGTTTGCAGGGGATTCTGGGTAAGGAAACGTTGGGGGATCCACGCAAGCCATACCTCCCTGGAAGCCGCCGGGTGTCTAGTTTTCAGAAATGTGTGGGTTTGGTTGGTTTCCCTAGATGGCCGCCGAGCACCGGGCCAAAAACCCAAGTGACCCCCCTTGCAAAACCAGGTGGTTTTGCGACAGGCCATTTTGATGTCACCTCACTGCGTTTTGGGCCCTTGCCTGCGGCGGGTACTTGGGCCTCCCACACAAGTGAGGCACCATTTTTACCGGGAGACCTGGGGGAACGCTGGGTGGTGGTAAATTTGTGTGAGCCCGGTGATGCCACTACTTTCCCACCCCAAAATGTGTGAAAAAAGTGATTTTTTCAGCAAAAATTGAGGTTTGCAGGGGATTCTGGGTAAGGAAACGTTGGGGGATCCACGCAAGCCATACCTCCCTGGAAGCCGCCGGGTGTCTAGTTTTCAGAAATGGTGGGTTTGGTAGGTTTCCCTAGATGGCCGCCGAGCACGGGCCAAAAAGACAGTTGACCCCCTTGCAAAACAAGAAAGTTTCGACATTGTTTCTACAACGTGAGAATTTTGGAACAATATTGCATGGACAATGTGATCGATATTTTGAGGTTTGCAGGACATTGAGGATAAAAAACCTTTTTGAAATTCACAAGAGAGACATCACCATGAACTCCCATGGGTTTACCACAATATCTACAGTCGGTGGGTTATTTTTACATGGAACATACACTTTGGCAGAGAAACTAAAAAGACAAAGAATCCTGCACAGCCACCTATTCCTCAAACACACACACATACTGGTTGGATTTGGCACGAGGGCGAGTGATGGTTCAGTATATTAAATTTTATTAACAAGAGATTTCACAAAAATGAAATGCACTGTCAATAATTCAATGGAGAAAAAACTGAACCAATGACTCGCAGCTCGTGAGCTGTAAAGCCACGGCAAGGCACCAACCGCTTTACAGGCCATTCACACATCTTTCATACGTGATACACACAAGACCATTCACACCACCAGGCACAAAAAAAACACATTACAAAATTCACAAAAGGGACAAGGTACACCCTGCTTCAGAAAGGCAAATATTACTGCACAGCCATCTAATCCTCAAGCACACACACATACTGGTTGGATTTGGCACGAGAGTGAGTGATGGTTTAGAATATACAATTGTATTAGCAAGTGATTTCACAACAATGAAATGCACTGTTAATAATTGAAAGGGCGAGAAACTGAACCATTGACTCACAGCTCGTGAGCTGTAAAGCCACGACAAGGCACCAACCTCTTTACAGGCCATTCATACACCTTTCATACGCGTGAGACATACAAAACCATTCATACCGCCAGCCGCGGGCCCATCACATAACAAAACTCCCACCAGCACACAGCGCCATTCAAGGGCCCATCACTTTCACACGCCCACATTCCTGAAACAGAAACTACACAAGTAGATGGATTGCGTGGAGTGGCACTCAGCTAGCAGTGTGTGTAGTGACCAGCAGCAAGTCACTACTCACACAGCCAGCCGAGCGCCAGTCCACGCACACCGCTAGCCGAGCACCAGTTCACGCACACCGCCAGCTAAACACCAGTCCACGCACACCGCCAGCCAAGCACCAGTCCACGCACACCGCCAGCCAAGCACCAGTCCACGCACACCGCCAGCCAAGCACCAGTCCACGCACACCGCCAGCCAAGCACCAGTCCACGCACACCGCCAGCCAAGCACCAGTCCACGCACACCGCCAGCCAAGCACCAGTCCACGCACACCGCCAGCCAAGCACCAGTCCACGCACACCGCCAGCCAAGCACCAGTCCACTCACACCGCCAGCCAAGCACCAGTCCACGCACACCGCCGGCCAAGCACCAGTCCACACACACCGCCAGCCAAGCACCAGGCCACGCACGCCAACAGCCAAGCACCAGTCCACGCACACCGCCAGCCAAGCACCATTCCACGTACACCGCCAAAGAAGTGCCAGTCCACACACACTGCCAACACATTTAGGATTTTTTTAGCCAAAAATAAAAACACAAACAAATCACAAATACATAAAAATCTCCAAACACAAAATCAGAAACTTAACACATTGCACTAAAGCCAACCTTGAAACAGAATCACATTTTCCAAAGAAAACAAACCAATCAGTTAACTTTACCACTCATGATTGCTCCCAAAACTTCTTTTGGGTATGGTACGCTCTAAAACAAGCAGGGACACACAGCCCAGGTTTAGATGGACAGTCGGAGCAGTACATACGAGTCTCCTTCCGCTTATCTCTTCGCCAACAGACTCTACATCTCCTAGTGGGAAAATCTTTTGCCGGTGTGGGAGGGATGAAATCAGGAAAGTGGCGATCTTTCAATCGAATAAATAAGAAAGTATGCTGTTCCTAAAGAGAATTATTAGTGAAAAAAGAGATAGATGAGTCCCTGATGTCAGGAGGGAAATCCTCCTTTAGGAAAAAGACCCTCACACACCCGGCAGACTAGCTGTCATATGTCGTCAGCATGTGGCCCAGATGTAAAGTGTCATCATCGGGTCTGCTCCGAATCGGGGCGGCGCTGCAATCCCCGATCGGCGACCCCAAAGGCGCCTTTTAATGGAGATCTTCATTCCATAGTTGCCGGTGGGTGAATGCAAGTGAGGGCCTTAAAGTGAAAAGAGTGTGGTGAGTGGAGTGTATTTAAAAATAAGTAGTGGGGAGCCTGAATAGTGTTTATTAAATGACTGGGGTCCCACTCTTACAATAAAAGCAATACAGTGCGTAATATTACAGTTAGATTGACTGTATTACGCTGTGGTCATAGATGGTCAACATGTTTCTTGCTTAAGTATAGTAACCGCAATTCTTCAGGACCAAGTGATTCACACACTCATTGGTAGTGGTAGTGGCTAATATGGCACTTACCACACATACAGCACCCTAATAAGTGGTGACTAGTGCAGGTTTAGGAAAAATGCCCTTAACTGCAGGGCTGAAACATCCAACGAGCTGGCGCTGGAGGCAGACACCGGATAGTACAGTGTCAGAAGTCCGTAGTACAGGACGCCTATCCACCTACCCTTGATCCACGCCGACTCGGGGGACTCTTTCAATCGAACCACATCCTCCACCACTCCAAATCTAGGAACACTTGCCTGTTCCACAACAACAAGGCTAGCTATCACAGAGTGCTGAAACTGAATAAATGTCAACTTTGACGCAGGAGAACACTCCTTGAACACAATAAAAGCATTGAACATTGCTAATTCGAAGAAATGGATGGCCAACTTCTTATACCAAACATAAGCCTTACGAATAGCAGAGTAAGGTTCCAACCTCTGATCTACTCTGTCAACACCACCCATGTGCTTATTGTAGTCTAGAATGCACACAGGTTTGCGCACTTCAGCAACCTGACCCCAAACAGCCACAGGTGAAGTACTCTCATCATGGATGGTAGTCAGCATGTACACATCCCTCCTGTCCACAAATTTCACAGCTAGTAGTTCATCACTACGCAAGGAACTGCACTGCCCCCTCTGAAGTTTTTTGCAAACAAGCTCTTTCGGATAAGCTTTACGGTTAGAGCGGATTGTGCCACATGCAAAAGTGTCCACTTTATACAATTCCTTAAATAATTGCACAGCAGTATAGAAGTTATCAAGGTACAAATGGTGGCCTCTGTTAAACAGTCTCCTAGCAAGATCCCACACAATTTTCTCTGCAACTCCAAAAGTGGACGGACATCCTGGGGGGTCAATGGCAGAATCTCTACCAGTATACACACAAAAATTAAATACATATCCTGTCCTACTCTCAGACAACATATACAGCTTAATTCCATAGCATGCCCTCTTGCTAGGGATGTACTGCCTAAAAACCAAACGGCCCTTGAACAAGACCAAAGACTCATCAATAGATATTTCTTTCCCTGGAGTATAGATCTCAGAAAACCGATCCACAAAGTGATCAAGAACGGGCCGAATCTTAAAAAGACGGTCACAGTCAGGGTGATCTCGTGGCAACGCCATTGAATTATCAACAAAATGCAGCATACGTAGCAAAAGTAAATACCGATTACGAGTCATAACTGCAGGAAATATGGCAGTTGCCAACAAGGGGCTAGTAGACCAATATGAAGCCAAGGTTGGCTTCCTTACCACACCCATCAATAAAGTCAAACCCAAAAACTTCTTAATCTCTTCCAGATATGTGGGAGTCCACCGGGTAGCTCTAGACTGGGGCCTAAGTTTGTCGCTGTTGATCCTCAAAAACTGTTCAGCATACAAATTCGTCTGCTCAACAATCTCACCCAAAAATACATCATCCATAAACAACTGAAAAAACTGAATAGGCAAAAAGTTTTCACAATTCACTGTACACCCTGCAACACCACTAAAGGCAGGCAACACCGGCTGCACCATGTTTGGATCAACCCAAAGTCCAGCACTTCCAGTAGGAAGCCTAGCAGCCTCAGACTGCAATCCAGATGCCTCTTGCACCATCGGCACAGCAGTTTCCTCCTCTAAGACAGGCACTTCATCCGCACTGAGAGTTGCTTCATCCACACCAAGAGTACCTTCATCTGCACTGAGAGTACCTTCATCATCCGATGATTCCATGTTGAGTGAAAACTCACTGCCAGAATCTTCCCCTCCCTCCTCTCCCTCAGACGCACTGTCAGTCTCATAATCATGATCAGAGGAAGATTCAAGAAGCATACCGACCACCTGTTGAGCAGTCATTCTACGGCTAGCCATATTGCTTACTAATAAATGTAACTTGTCAACAACAACAAACTCTTTGTAAAATAAGTAATAAGCAAAAAGCACCTTTATCAAAAACTCAAATATACTCCAAAACAATACCACTCACTTGCCAGAGGCAGCAAAACTACTCACCACCACCAACTCTGTACAGACACAGTATGGATCAACAATATCCCACTAAAAAAGAAAGAGAAAAACAATTACACATAAGACTATGCAAAACACATCGCAAAGATTTTCATGCTCAAACCACTAACTAAATATGCCGCCATTATGACATCACTTACAAAAAAATTCATTCGGACATTATATTATTACTCATTTGGTGTAAATACAACAACAAAAAAATTCTTACCAACACAATGCAACTACACAAAACTGCAGAACAGCCACCGTTGAAAAGCTTTAGTCTAGAAAAAAAAGAGGAAAAAAAACTTTATTGTAACATATGCATATAATGCTCTAGACCATCACGTACTGCGCAAAATGTATTGCTTGACCCTCCCACTTTCAAAAAGGAAAGATTGATGGCCCAATCCTTTACAAGCAACGCGGCAAGATTCTGGAACTGAGCCTCAGCTCCGGACCACCCCCTCCCTCTTCCCAGTCCTTCAAAACTAACCTCAAATTTCTCCTCCTGCAAAGACACTTCCAAACTTAATTCACACCCTCTCCATTGTGTGAAGTAAGTCTTTACATTATAGGAAATTCTGTTCTCCATGCCCGTAGAAGTGCCTACCCAGTGTGTTCCTGTGTTTTGCGTGTCTGCCATTTATTGCACTTTTATACCTCTACTTGTACTTTATACTCTTTGTAAGTTGACACCACTACATTACACCTGCTTGTGCTAAGACATCAAGCCTTCTAAGGTCCATTGGGGCCTTCTACGGTGTAGCATGGGAATGCGCTCCCTCAGTACAGTGGTGTGGTGGACTGGTCATGAATGCTGAACCCGGTTCCCCATTTCCAAATTCAACAGCTCCGGCCATAGTGCCACATCCCCACTGAACGCCATACTTGCCCACTGAGAGAAACTCGCACTGCCTTCAGCTATAACCTAATTGTGCCCGCTACAAACACTTGGATGTGGCACAATTCAAATTATGCACTTGATAAGAGTAATACGCAGACAAAAAAAAAAAACTCCTAGGGAATGCCAAGCATGTGAAATGTAAGCAGAAACAACATGGTTACCTAAACGATCTCTCACTACCTATTCAGAAATCAGCGAGTGGTTTCACCGGAAGAGTTATGGACATGACTAGAGGGCCCTGAAGGGAAACGTTTCACTGTCCATTGCTTACATCCTTACAAAACATAAGCAGTATGGTAGACCACATCCATAAACACAGAACCATGGTGCACATTGTGTTTTCCAATTCACCCATCAACCAGGTATTGCAGTACCTACAGAAATGGTAACCTCTCCCACCCTAGAAACAACAATGCTGTTCAAAGGAAGACGAGAAAACGAAAGTAGCAAAACACTGGCAAACTCTGACGCTGGTGTACTTGGATGCAAATGAAATCAATCTGGCCACTTTGCAACCCCTCTGTCTTACATTATTTCGCCCCCCCTGGAAACAACAATGCTGTTCAAAGTTAGATGAGAAAACGAAAGTAGCAATACACTGGCAAACTCTGAAGCTGGTGTACTTGGATGCAAATAAAAACAATCTGGCAGCTTGGCAACCCCTCAGTCTTACTTTATTTCGCCCCCCCTGGGAACAACAATACTGTTCAAAGTTAGGCGAAAAAACTAAAGACGCACTGCACTGGCAAACTCTGATGCTGGTGTGCTTGGATGCAAATAAAATCAATCTGGCCACTTTGCAATCCCTCTGTCTAACTTTACTTCGCCCCCCCTGGGAACAACAATACTGTTCAAAGTTAGGCAAGAAAACTAAAGACGCACTGCACTGGCAAACTCTGATGCTGGTGTGCTTGGATGCAAATAAAATCAATCTGGCCACTTTGCAATCCCTCCGTCTAACTTTATTTCGCCCCCCCTGGGAACAACAATACTGTTCAAAGTTAGGCGAGAAAACTAAAGACGCACTGCACTGGCAAACTCTGATGCTGGTGTGCTTGGATGCAAATAAAATCAATCTGGCAACTTTGCAATCCCTCTGTCTAACTTTATTTCGCCCCCCCAGGGAACAACAATACTGTTCAAAGTTAGGCGAGAAAACTGAAGACGCACTGCACTGGCAAACTCTGATGCTGGTGTGCTTGGATGCAAATAAAATCAATCTGGCCACTTTGCAATCCCTCTGTCTAACTTTATTTCGCCCCCCCTGGGAACAACAATACTGTTCAAAGTTAGGCGAGAAAACTAAAGACGCACTGCACTGGCAAACTCTGATGCTGGTGTGCTTGGATGCAAATAAAATCAATCTGGCCACTTTGCAATCCCTCTGTCTAACTTTATTTCGCCCCCCCTGGGAACAACAATACTGTTCAAAGTTAGGCGAGAAAACTAAAGACGCACTGCACTGGCAAACTCTGATGCTGGTGTGCTTGGATGCATATAAAATCAATCTGGCCACTTTGCAATCCCTCTGTCTAACTTTATTTCGCCCCCCCTGGGAACAACAATACTGTTCAAAGTTAGGCGAGAAAACTAAAGACGCACTGCACTGGCAAACTCTGATGCTGGTGTGCTTGGATGCAAATAAAATCAATCTGGCCACTTTGCAATCCCTCTGTCTAACTTTATTTCGCCCCCCCTGGGAACAACAATACTGTTCAAAGTTAGGCGAGAAAACTAAAGACGCACTGCACTGGCAAACTCTGATGCTGGTGTGCTTGGATGCAAATAAAATCAATCTGGCCACTTTGCAATCCCTCTGTCTAACTTTATTTCGCCCCCCCCCTGGGAACAACAATACTGTTCAAAGTTAGGCGAAAAAACTAAAGACGCACTGCACTGGCAAACTCTGATGCTGGTGTGCTTTGGTAAAAATAAAAAAAATCTGGCCACTTTGCAATCCCTCTGTCTAACTTTATTTCGCCCCCCCCAGGGAACAACAATACTGGTCAAAGTTAGGCGAGAAAACTAAAGACGCACTGCACTGGCAAACTCTGATGCTGGTGTGCTTTGGTGCAAATAAAATCAATCTGGCCACTTTGCAATCCCTCTGTCTAACTTTATTTCGCCCCCCCAGGGAACAACAATACTGGTCAAAGTTAGGCGAGAAAACTAAAGACGCACTGCACTGGCAAACTCTGATGCTGGTGTGCTTTGGTGCAAATAAAATCAATCTGGCCACTTTGCAATCCCTCTGTCTAACTTTATTTCGCCCCCCCAGGGAACAACAATACTGGTCAAAGTTAGGTGAGAAAACTAAAGACGCACTGCACTGGCAAACTCTGATGCTGGTGTGCTTGGATGCAAATAAAATCAATCTGGCCACTTTGCAATCCCTCTGTCTAACTTTATTTCGCCCCCCCTGGGAACAACAATACTGTTCAAAGTTAGGCGAGAAAACTAAAGACGCACTGCACTGGCAAACTCTGATGCTGGTGTGCTTGGATGCAAATAAAATCAATCTGGCCACTTTGCAATCCCTCTGTCTAACTTTATTTCGCCCCCCCCTGGGAACAACAATACTGTTCAAAGTTAGGCGAAAAAACTAAAGACGCACTGCACTGGCAAACTCTGATGCTGGTGTGCTTTGGTGCAAATAAAATCAATCTGGCCACTTTGCAATCCCTCTGTCTAACTTTATTTCGCCCCCCCAGGGAACAACAATACTGGTCAAAGTTAGGCGAGAAAACTAAAGACGCACTGCACTGGCAAACTCTGATGCTGGTGTGCTTTGGTGCAAATAAAATCAATCTGGCCACTTTGCAATCCCTCTGTCTAACTTTATTTCGCCCCCCCAGGGAACAACAATACTGGTCAAAGTTAGGCGAGAAAACTAAAGGCGCACTGCACTGGCAAACTCTGATGCTGGTGTGCTTGGATGCAAATAAAA
The DNA here is from genome assembly GCF_964204655.1 of Triturus cristatus. Lineage (NCBI taxonomy): Eukaryota > Metazoa > Chordata > Amphibia > Caudata > Salamandridae > Triturus > Triturus cristatus. The sequence goes on from NC_140581.1 coordinate 401,865,540, forward strand.
TCAATCTGGCCACTTTGCAATCCCTCTGTCTAACTTTATTTCGCCCCCCCTGGGAACAACAATACTGTTCAAAGTTAGGCGAAAAAACTAAAGACGCACTGCACTGGCAAACTCTGATGCTGGTGTGCTTGGATGCAAATAAAATCAATCTGGCCACTTTGCAATCCCTCTGTCTAACTTTATTTCGCCCCCCCTGGGAACAACAATACTGTTCAAAGTTAGGCGAGAAAACTAAAGACGCACTGCACTGGCAAACTCTGATGCTGGTGTGTTTCGATGCAAATAAAATCAATCTGGCCACTTTGCAATCCCTCTGTCTAACTTTATTTCGCCCCCCCTGGGAACAACAATACTGTTCAAAGTTAGGCGAAAAAACTAAAGACGCACTGCACTGGCAAACTCAGATGCTGGTGTGCTTGGATGCAAATAAAATCAATCTGGCCACTTTGCAATCCCTCTGTCTAACTTTATTTCGCCCCCCCCTGGGAACAACAATACTGTTCAAAGTTAGGCGAGAAAACTAAAGACGCACTGCACTGGCAAACTCTGATGCTGGTGTGCTTGGATGCAAATAAAATCAATCTGGCCACTTTGCAATCCCTCTGTCTAACTTTATTTCGCCCCCCCTGGGAACAACAATACTGTTCAAAGTTAGGCGAGAAAACTAAAGACGCAATGCACTGGCAAACTCTGATGCTGGTGTGCTTGGATGCAAATAAAATCAATCTGGCCACTTTGCAATCCCTCTGTCTAACTTTATTTCGCCCCCCCTGGGAACAACAATACTGTTCAAAGTTAGGCGAAAAAACTAAAGACGCACTGCACTGGCAAAATCTGATGCTGGTGTGCTTGGATGCAAATAAAATCAATCTGGCCACTTTGCAATCCCTCTGTCTAACTTTATTTCGCCCCCCCCTGGGAACAACAATACTGTTCAAAGTTAGGCGAAAAAACTAAAGACGCACTGCACTGGCAAACTCAGATGCTGGTGTGCTTGGATGCAAATAAAATCAATCTGGCCACTTTGCAATCCCTCTGTCTAACTTTATTTCGCCCCCCCTGGAAACAAAAATACTGTTCAAAGTTAGGCGAGAAAACTAAAGACGCACTGCACTGGCAAACTCTGATGCTGGTGTGCTTGGATGCAAATAAAATCAATCTGGCCACTTTGCAATCCCTCTGTCTAACTTTATTTCGCCCCCCCTGGGAACAACAATACTGTTCAAAGCCGGGCGAGAAAACTAAAGACGCACTGCACTGGCAAACTCTGATGCTGGTGTGCTTGGATGCAAATAAAATCAATCTGGCCACTTTGCAATCCCTCTGTCTAACTTTATTTCGCCCCCCCTGGGAACAACAATACTGTTCAAAGTTAGGCGAGAAAACTAAAGACGCACTGCACTGGCAAACTCTGATGCTGGTGTGCTTGGATGCAAATAAAATCAATCTGGCCACTTTGCAATCCCTCTGTCTAACTTTATTTCGCCCCCCCTGGGAACAACAATACTGTTCAAAGCTGGCGAGAAAACTAAAGACGCACTGCACTGGCAAACTCTGATGCTGGTGTGCTTGGATGCAAATAAAAGCAATCTGGCCACTTTGCAATCCCTCTGTCTAACTTTATTTCGCCCCCCCCTGGGAACAACAATACTGTTCAAAGTTAGGCGAGAAAACTAAAGACGCACTGCACTGGCAAACTCTGATGCTGGTGTGCTTGGATGCAAATAAAATCAATCTGGCCACTTTGCAATCCCTCTGTCTAACTTTATTTCGCCCCCCCTGGGAACAACAATACTGTTCAAAGTTAGGCGAGAAAACTAAAGACGCACTGCACTGGCAAACTCTGATGCTGGTGTGCTTGGATGCAAATACAATCAATCTGGCCACTTTGCAATCCCTCTGTCTAACTTTATTTGGCCCCCCCTGGGAACAACAATACTGGTCAAAGTTAGGCGAGAAAACTAAAGACGCACTGCACTGGCAAACTCAGATGCTGGTGTGCTTGGATGCAAATAAAATCAATCTGGCCACTTTGCAATCCCTCTGTCTAACTTTATTTCGCCCCCCCTGGGAACAACAATACTGTTCTAAGTTAGGCGAAAAAACTAAAGACGCACTGCACTGGCAAACTCTGATGCTGGTGTGCATGGATGCAAATAAAATCATTCTGGCCACTTTGCAATCCCTCTGTCTAACTTTATTTCGCCCCCCCTGGGAACAACAATACTGTTCAAAGTTAGGCGAAAAAACTAAAGACGCACTGCACTGGCAAACTCTGATGCTGGTGTGCTTGGATGCAAATAAAATCAATCTGGCCACTTTGCAATCCCTCAGTCTAACTTTATTTCGCCCCCCCTGGAAACAACAACACTGTTCAAAAGAAGACAAAAAAACGAAAGAAGCACATCACTGGCAAACTCTGATGCTGGTGTACTTGGATCCAAATAAAAATAATCTGGCCACTTGGCAACCCCTCTGTCTTACTTTATTTCGCCCACCCAGGGAACAAGAATACTGTTCAAAGTTAGGCTGAGAAAACGAAAGTCGCACTGCACTGGCAAACTCTGATGCTGGTGTGCTTGGATGCAAATGAAATCAATCTGGCCACTTTGCAATCCCTCTGTCTAACTTTACTTTGCCCCCTGGGAACAACAATACAGTTCAAAGGAAGACAAAAAAACGAAAAAAGCACATCACTGGCAAACTCTGATGCTGGTGTACTTGGAAGCAAATAAAATCAATCTGGCCACTTTGCAACCCCTGTCTCACTTTCTTTCGCCCCCCCTTGGTACAACAATGCAGTTCAAAGTTACACGAGAAAACGAAAGTCACACTGCACTGGCAAACTCGGATGCTGGTGTTTTTATAAGCAAATAAAATCAATCTGGCCACTTTGGAACCCCTAGGACTGACTTTATTATGCCCCCCACCCCCATCCCACGCTAGCAGCACCCCCCAGGTGAAACAGACAAAGAAACGAAAACGAGCGTTTTTTTTTCTTCAAAATTCTCATAAAATCGCCTGCGCTTTGACGATCAAAGAGCAGAAACAAAGCAGAGTTTTCAAAAACCCACTTACACCCCCCCAACATTGTGCCCCCACCCTACCTACCGCACACATCCACTGATACCCCCTCCCCAGCCCCAAAACTGACCTTTACTCTCCGACGCGCAGGAAGCAAATGGCTTCCAGCGCCTCGGAGAGCAAAGGGGAAGCCTCCGGTGACGTCAGCGCGGCTCCCGCGCTGACGTCATTGATGACGCGGGCGGGGGGGCGGGGGGAGGCAGGGGAAGGTCTTCCCCTGCCTCCCAAGCAAAAAAAAAAAAGATCGCGGAATCACGGGGGGAGCGCCAGCGCTTCCCCCAAGGGTGGGTCCCATGACGAGCTGGACTCGTCATGGGCACAGCGCGACTGTGCTCCATGACGAGTCCAGCTCGTCATGGGCACTGAAGGGGTTAAATAGGAGACAGCACCAGAATTAAGACCATGAAAAACCTGGTCTTAACTTTGCGAAATGAGGAGAAATGCCTTATTTCTCCTCGTTTTTGCTTTTTCCAACGGAAAAAGCAAAACACCTTTGATTGTTTATGTTCAGGAAGGTGACCCTTCCTGCACATAAACAATCTTTAATAAAAATGAAGTTTTGTCACTTCCATGTGTGCTGCACTAAGCAGCACACATAGAAGTGACAAAACAGAATTACAAAATTGTTCATTTACAGGAAGTGGGAACATAGCAGCATCAGGATAATGATAGACTGGGAATAAACATATGTTGCTAACTTTTACCATGCAGTTTGCAAGCAGCTCTTTGATGACAGTTTATAGGACACTGCTAGATTACGATTGTCCCTTATGAATTGCACAGTGACGAAAGAATCTCTGTGACAAAATCAGTAACCCATTGACCTATGCACATAAAATACTGTTTTTTAAAATGCATGGTACGCGTTCTTTGCAGTAGGCATATTAACTCTCTGTGTCACATTAGATAAGTCAAAGCTGCCACTGGACAAAACTCTCATCTCTCTCCAGCAGGTACATTAATCACTGGCATTTTCTTGACACTTTTATAGTTGCTCGAAAACTGCTAATTTCACAAAGAACTTTGACGTGCTTTTAAAATTGCTGGCTGAGGACCCCCTGGGAATGTGCGACGGACCCCTGGGGGTCCTCGGACCCCAGTTTGGGAAACACTGGTGTAGAGGGTCATGCTGGGGTGGTGTTTCAGTGTTTAGGGCAGTGCAGTGGTGTTCAGGCAGTTTAGGGGGTCGTGCTGGGGCTGGTGTTTCAGGGTTTAGGGCAGTGCAGTGGTGTTCGGGCAGTGTAGGGGGTGATGCAGGGGGTGGTATTTCAGGATTTAGGGTAGTACAGTGGTGTTCAGGCAGTGAAGGGGATCGTGTTGGGGTTGGTGTTTCAGGGTTTAGGGTAGTTCAGTGGTGTTTGTGTAGTGTAGGGGGTCATGTTTGAGGGCTTTGGGCAGTGCAGTGATGTTTGTGTAGTGTAGGGCGTCTTGCTGGGGGTGGTGTTTTTAGAATTTAGGGTGGTGCAGTAGTGTTGGTGTCATGTAGGGGGTCATGCTGGGTGTGGTGTTTTAGAATTTAGGGCAGTGCAGTGGTGATCGGGCAGTGTAGGGCATCATGCTGGGGGTGGTGTTTCAGGGTTTAGGGCAGTGCAGTGGTGTTCGGGTAGTGTAGGGGGTTGTGCGGGGGTGGTGTTTCAGGGTTTACGGAGGTGCAGTGGTGTTCAGACAGTGTAGGGGGTCGTGCTGGGGTTGGTGTTTTAGTGCAGTGGTGTGCGGCAGAGTGGGGGGGTTATGATGTGGGTGATGTTTCAGGGTTTAGGGCAGTGCAGTGGTGTTTGGGCAGTGTGGGGGGTCGTGCTGGGGCTGGTGTTTCAGGGTTTAGGGCAGTGCAGTGGTGTTCGGGCAGTGTAGGGGGATGTGCTGGGGGGGTGTTTCAGGGTTTAGGACAGAGCAGTGGTTGTGCCGGGGGTGGTATTTCAGGGTTTAGGGCAGAGCAGTGGTGTTCGGGCAGTGTAGGGGTCATGCTGGGGGTGGTGTTTCAGGGTTTAGGGCAGTGCAGTTGTGTTCGGGCAGTGTAGGGGCTCGTGCTGGGGCTGGTGTTTCAGGGTTTAGGGCAATGCAGTGGTGTTCGGGCAGTGTAGGGGGCCATGCAGTGGGTGGGTTTTTCAGGGTTTAGGGCAGTGCAGTGGTGTTCGAACAGTGTAGGGGGTCGTAGTGGGGCTGGTGTTTCAAGGTTTAGGGTAGTGCAGTGGTGTTTGAATAGCGTAGGGGGTCGTGCTGGGGGTAATTTTTCTGGGTTTAGGGCAGTGCATTGGTGTTTGGGTAGCGTAGGTGGTCATTCTGGGGGTAGGGTTATCGGCTTTAGGGTAGTGCAGTGGTGTTTGGGTAGTGTAGGGGGTCGTGCTGAGTGTAGATTTCGGGTTTAGGCTAGTGCAGTGGTGTTTGGGTAGTGTAGGGGGTCATGCTGAGGGTAGATCAAGGGTTTAGGGTAGTGCACTGGGGTTTGGGTAGTGTAGGGGCTCGTCCTGGGGATTGATTTAGGGATTAGGGTAGTGCAGTGGTGTTTGTATAGTGTAGGTGGTCATGCTGGTGGTAGTATTTTAGGGTTCAGGGTAGTGCAGTGATGTTTGTGTAGTGTAGGGGGTCATGCTTGGGGTAGATTAAGGGTTTAGGGTAGTGCAGTGGTGTTGGTATAGTGTAGGGGGTCGTGTTTTAGGGTTTTGGGCAGTGCAGTCGTGTTCGGGCCCTGTAGGGGACCTTGCTGGGGGTGGTGTTTCAGGGTTTAGGGCAGTGCAGTGGTGTTCGGGCAGTGTTGGGGGTCTTGCTGGAGGTGGTGTTTCAGTGTTTAGGGCAGTGCAGTGGTGTTCGGACATTGTAGGGGTTCTTGCTGGGGGTGGTGTTTCAGGGTTTAGGGCAGTGCAGTGGTGTTCGGGCAGTGTCGGGGGTCATGCTGGAGGTGGTGTTTCAGGGTTTAGGGCAGTGCAGTGGTGTTCGGACAGTGTAGTGGGTCATGCAGGGTATTGTGTTTCAGGGTTTAGGGCATTGCAGTGGTGTTCAAGCGTTGTAGGGGGTCCTGCTGGGGGTGGTGTTTCAGGGTTTAGGGCAGTGGTGCTCGTGCAGTGTAGAGGGTCTTGTTGGGGTTGGTGTTTCAGGGTTTAGGGCAGTGAAGTGGTGTTCGGACAGTGTAGGGGGTCTTCCTGGGGGTGGTGTTTCAGGGTTTAGGGCAGTGCAGTGGTGTTCGGGCAGAGTAGGGGGCCGTGCTGGGGGTGGTGTTTCAGGGTTTAGGGCAGTGCAGTGGTGTTCGGGCGGTGTAGGGGGTTGTGCTGGGGTTGGTGTTTCAGGGCAGTGCATTGGTGTTCGGGCAGAGTAGGGGGTCGTGCTGGGGTGATGTTTCAAGGTTTAGGGCAGTGCAGTGGTGTTCGGGCAGTGTAATGGGTCATGCTGAGGCTGGTGCTTCAGGGTTTAGGGCAGTGCAGTGGTGTTCAGGCAGTGTAGGGGGTCTTGCTGGAACTTGTGTTTCAGGGTTTAGGGCAGTGCAGTGGTTTTCGGTCAGAGTAGGGGTACGTGCTGGGGCTTATCCTTCAGGGTCTAGGGCAGAGCAGTGGTGTTCGGGCCATGTAGTTGTACATGCTGGGGTAGTGTTTCAGGGTTTAGGGCAGGCAGAGCAGTGGTGTTCAGGCAGTGTAGGGGTAATGCTGGTGGTGGTGTTTCAGGGTTTAGGGCAGAGCAGTTGTGTTCGGCATTATAGGGGGTCGTGCTGGGTGTGGAATTTCAGGGCTTAGGGCAGAGCAGTGGTGTTCGGGCAGAGTAGGGGGTCATGCTGGGGGTGGTGTTTAGGGTTTAGGGCAGTGCAGTGGTGTTCGGGCAGTGTAGGGGGTTTTGCTGGGGCTGGTGTTTCAAGGTTTAAGGCAGTGCACTGGTGTTCGGGCAGTGTAGGGGGTCGTGCAGGGGGTGGTATTTCAGGGTTTAGGGCAGTGCAGTGGTGTTCGGGCAGTGTAGGGGGTCTTGCTGGGGGTGGTGTTTCAGGGTTTAGGGCAGTGGTGTTCGGGCATTAAAGGGGTTCTTGCTGGGGGTGGTGTTTCAGGGTTTAGGGTAGTGCATTAGTGTTTGGGTAGTATAGGACGTCGTGCTGAGGGTAGATTTAGGGTTTATGGTAGTTTAGTGGTGTTTGGGTATTGTAGGGGGTCATGCTGGAGGTAGATTTAAGGTTTACGGTAGTGCAGTGGTGTTTGGGTAGTGTAGGGGGTTGTCCTGGCGGTAGATTCGGGGTTTAGGATAGTGCAGTGGTGTTTGGGTAGTGTAGGGAGTCATGCTTTGGGGAGTGTTTGGGTTTTGGGTAGTGCAGTGGTGTTTGGGTAGTGTAGGGGGTCATGCTGGGGGTAGTGTTTTAGGGTTTAGGATAGTTCAGTGGTGTTTAGGTAGTGTAGGGGGTCGTGCTGTGGGTAGTGGTTTAGGGTTTAGGGTAGTGTAGTGGTGTTTGCGTAGTATAGGGGGTGCTGCTGGGATTAGTGCTTTAATGTTTGGGGTAGTGCAGTGGTGTTTGGGTAGGGTAGGGGGTACTGCTGGGGGTAGTGGTTTAGGTTGTAGGGTAGTGCAGTGGTGTTTGGGTAGTGGTGGGGGTCATGCGGGGGTCGTGTTTTAGGGTTTAGGATAGTGCAGCGGTGTTTGTGTCGTGGTGGGTGTCGTGTTTTAGGGTTTAGGGTAGTGCAGTGGTCTTTGGGTAGTGTAGGGGGTCATGCGGGGGTAGTGTTTTAGGGTGTATGGTAGTGCAGTGGTGTTTGGGTTGTGTAGGGGTTGTGCTGGGGTAGTATTTTAGGGTTTAGTGTAGTGCAGTGGTATTTGGGTAGTAAAAGGGGTCATGCTGGGGTAGTGTCTTAGGGTGTAGAGCAGTGTAGGGGGTCCTGCTGGGATAAGTGTTTTAGTGTTTAGGGTAGTGCAGTGGTGTTTGGGTCGTGTAGGGGGTTCTGCTGGGGGAGTGTTTTAGGGTTTAGCGTAGTGCAGTGTTTTTTGGGTAGTGCAGGGGGTACTGCTGGGGGTAGTGTTTTAGGTTATAGGGTAGTGCAGTGGTGTTTGGGTAGTGTAGTGGGTCATGCTGGGGGAAGTGTTTTAGGGTTTAGGGTAGTGCAGTGGTGTTTGTGTAGTATAGGGGGTAGTGTGTTAGGGTTTAGGGTAGTGCAGTTGTGTTTGTATAGTGTAGTGGGTCATGCTGGGGGTAGTGTTTTAGGGTTTAGGGTAGTGCAGCGGTGTTTGTGTCGTGTAGGGGGTCGTGTTTTAGGGTTTAGGGTAGTGCAGTGTTCTTTGGGTAGTGTAAGGGGTCATGCGGGGGTAGTGTTTTAGGGTGTATGGTAGTGCAGTGGTGTTTGGGTTGTGTAGGGGGTTGTGCTGGGGTTATATTTTAGGGTTTAGGGTAGTGCAGTAGTCTTTGGGTAGTATAAGGCGTCATGCTGGGGTAGTGTTTTAGGGTGTAGAGCAGTGCAGTGGTGTTTGTGTAGTGTAGGGGCTCATGCTTGGGTTGTGTTTTAGGATTAAGGGCAGTGCAGTGGTGTTTGGGCAGTGTAGGGAGTCATGCTGGGGGTGGTGATTTAGGGTTTAGGGCAGTGCAGTGGTGTTCGGGCTGGGGCTAGTGTTTTAAAGTTTTGGGCAGAGCAGTGGTGTTCAGACAGTGTAGGGGGTCATGCTGGGGGTGGTGTTTCAGGGTTTAGGGCAGTGCAGTGGTGTTCGGGCAGTGTAGGAGGTCTTGCTGGGGATGGTGTTTCAGGGTTTAGGGCAGTGGTGTTCGGCATTGTAGGGGGTCTTGCTGGGGCTATCTTTTATGGTTTAGGGCAGTGCAGTGGTGTTCGGGCAGTGTAGGGGGTTGTGCAGGGCGTTTGTTTCAGGGTTTCGGGCAGTGCAGTGGTATTCGGGCAGTGCAGGGAGTCGTTCTGTGGCAGGTATTTCAGGGTGTAGGGCAGTGGTGTTCGGGCAGTGTAGGGGGCTGTGCTGGGACTGGTGTTTCATTGTTGAGGGCAGTGCAGTGCTGTTTGGGCAGTGTAGGGGGTCGTCCTGGGGCTGTTTCAGGGTTTAGGGCAGTGCTGTTGAGTTCGGGCATTGTAGAGGAACGTGCTGGGGCTGGTGTTTTAGGGTTTAGAGCAGTGCAGTGGTTTTCGGGGAGTGTACGGGGTCGTGCTGGTGGTGGTGTTTCAGGGTTTAGGGCAGTGCAGTGGTGTTCGGGCAGTGTAGGGGTCTTGCTAGGGGTGGTGTTTCAGAGTTTAGGGCAGTGGTGTTTGGGCACTGTAGGGGGTCTTGCTGGGGGTGATGTTTCAGGGTTTAGGGCAGTGCAGTGGTTTTCGGGCAGTGTAGGGGGTTTGGCTTGTGTTTCAGGATTTAGGGCAGTACAGTGCTGTTCGGGCAGTGTAGGGGGTCGAGCAGGGGGTGGTGTTTCAGGGTTTAGGGCAGTGCAGTGGTGTTCAGTCAATGTAGGGGGTCGTGCAGGGAGTGGTGTTTCAGGGTTTAGGGCAGTGCAATGGTGTTCGGGCAGTGTAGGGGGTCTTGCTGGGGGTGGTGTTTCGAGGTTTAGGGCAGTGCAGTGGTGTTCGGGCATTGTAGGGGGCAGTGCTGGGGCTGGTGTTTCAGGGTTTAGGGCAGTGCATTTGCGTTCGGGCAGTGTATGGGGCCGTGCTGGGGATAGTTTTTTTAGGGTTTAGGGCAGTGCAGTGTTGTTTGGGGAGTGTTGGGGGTCGTGCTGGGGTAGTGTTTTAGGGTTTAGGGTATTGCAGTGGTCTTTGGATAGTGTAGGGGTTCATGCTGGGGGTAGTGTTGTAGGATTTATGGTAGTACAGTGGTGTTTGGATAGTGTACGGGGTCGTGCTGGGGTAGTGTTTAAGGGTTTAGGGTAATGCAGTGGTCTTTGGGTAGTGTAGGGGGTCATTCTGGGGTAGTGTTTTAGAGTGTACAGTAGTGCAGTGGTGTTTGTGTGGTGGAGGGGGTCGTGCTGGGAGTAGTGTTTAGGGTTTACTGCAGAGCAGTGGTGTTTGGGTAGTGTAGGGGGTTGTGCTGGGGTATTGTTTTAGCGTTTAGGGCAGTGCAGTGGTGCTTGGGTAGTATAGGGGGTCGTGCTGGGTTGGTGTTTTAGGGTTTAGGGCAGTGCAGTGGTGATCGGGCAGTGTAGGGGGTCGTGCTGGGGTAGTGTTTTAGGGTTTAGGGTAGTGCAGTGGTCTTTGGATAGTGTAGGGGTTCATGCTGTGGAACACAAATACTTCACCGTATTGGGTGACTTTAATTTCCATCTCGAATCCCTGACTGATAAAGACACTGACCAGCTCATCAATGACCTTCTCTCTGTGGAACTTGAACAACTGATAACGGTTCCAACACACAAGGCAGGACATACGCTTGATGGTATTTTTACCAATAATCCACACATCACCATCAATAAAACACTACCTCTAACATGGTCTGATCACTCCGCCATTCTATTCGATATTAAAATTAAAACAACAGCTCGTAAAAGTACATCTCAGAACTCCTATCAAACCACTAGAGACTGGAAAAATCTAGATCATACTCAGCTTGCACAGATTCTTACTGATGCCTTCATGGGTATAGACACCGAAACTGATCCAAATATTGCAGCCACCAGATATACTTCTATTCTGGAAGGGGCATTTTCTACATTAGCTCCATCCAGAACATCCAAACACAACAGGAAGACCCCCTCGGCCCCTTGGTTTACTGAACAACTTAGACTACAACGACAACACTGTCGTAACCTAGAGCGCCATTGGCGCAAACATTACAACTCATTAGATAAAATAACATATAAAGCTGCACTTCATATTTATAAGCAGAGAATAGCTACAGAAAAAAATATCTACTATACCACCCAAATAGACCAGGCTAAATGCAGCATGAAGAAATTGTTCGAAGTAGTAAACCATCTTGCTGAACCATCCAACCCACCCATCGAAACATCTCAAACTCTCTGCAACACATTGGCTGACTTCTTCTCTGAAAAGGTCACATCTATATTTAAGGATTTCACCCCAAATTCCAACATCACTGAATCATTTAACACACAAACAAACTTGAATTCAACAGTTCTAACGGAATTCACTAAGATACATTCACAATACATCCATAAACTAATTCTGTCAATTAAATCTGGTTCCCCATTGGACCCCTGTCACCCCTCTATACTCAACACTATTCCAGACATTATTACTTTACCACTGACATACATCTGTAACATCATGTTCTCAACAGGTTCATATCCAACCATCTGGAAAAACACTATAATTAAACCACTTCTTAAAAAACCATCGCTTGATCCTTTACTACCTTCCAGCTACCGTCCTATCGCATCTTTGCCGTTCCCAGCTAAAATCTTTAAATCTGTCATGAACAAACAACTGTCTGATTACATTCAAAGCAACGACCTTTTAGACGACACTCAGTTCGGTTTCCGACAAGGTCATGGAACAGAAACTGCCTTGATTAAGGCTGCAGATGAAATACGAACCACGATGGATAACGGAGGACAGGCTGTCTTGATTTTGCTGGACCTATCTGTGGCTTTCGACACGGTCGATCACTCTACTTTGATCGACCGTGTCGAGGCCATCGGTATTAAACACAAAGCCAGAGATCTTATTACATCTTTCCTGGCTGACCGCAAACAGGCAGTTAAGTTAGGTACATTCACCTCTCCTACTTTCAGCCATCCTTGTGGAGTTCCACAGGGTTCCTCGCTAAACTCTGACCCTTTTCAATATCTATGTTTCGGACTTAGCGAGGATAATAAAAGCTTATAACATCAACCTAACAACATATGCCGACGATACCCAGTTGGTATTATCCATACATAAAAACGGTTCCAAGATAGCAGCAAACTTCAAAGACGGCATGAGGGCCATCAGCAGTAGGATGGCTTCCAACTGTCTAAAACTTAACTCATCAAAGACGGAAGTCATGCTCTTTGGTAAGATTCAGCCTCTGTGGTCTCCCTTATGGTGGCCGGAGGAAATGGGGACTCCACCTCAACCAGTCAGTAAAGTCAGAAACCTGGGAGTAATATTTGATGATAAACTTCTTTTCCATCATCATGTGAACGCTGTAGTATCATCATCATTCAACATCTTAAGGAAAATAAAGAAACTTCTCCCATATCTTCCTACAACTACAGGAAAAACACTATTTTCAACACTGGTGTTTTCACGCACTGACTACTGCAATGCCCTCTTCCTCAACGCACAAAAAAAGGTCATCTCCAAACTTCAAATGATACCAAATGCCTCAGCTAGAGTTTTATTGGGAATTCCAAAATTTAGCTCTGTTTCTAGACATTTGGACCAACTGCATTGGCTTCCGGTCAGAAGTCGCACGAAATTCAAGGCCCTTTGTATTGTCTACAAGGCAATAAATAATATGGAACCTAAATTTCTTAGGAGTTCACTTAAGCCTTTATCAACCTCCAGAACGCTTCGTTCCAATACTGCTCATCTGCTTCATATACCCAGAACAAGGAAAGTTAACTGGGGAGACAGATGTTTTACCATCGCAGCTGCAAAATTATGGAACTCCCTTCCTTTTAATATAAAATCCAGTCCAACGCTGATCATCTTCAGAAAGCAGCTAAAGACATGGCTGTTTTCTCAACGACATGATTATTCATAAATCACTCTAAAACTGCCTCAGAGATTTACTTTACTGGTATCAGATATAGCTCTCAGCGCCGAGACACCTATGGGTAATTGCAGCGCTTTAAAAATCGCATAAATAAATAAATAAATAAATAAATAAATGCTGGGGGTAGTGTTGTAGGATTTATGGTAGTACAGTGGTGTTCGGGCAGTGTAGGGGGTCGTGCTGGGGTGGTGTTTCAAGGTTTAGGGCAGTGCAGTGGTGTTCGGGCAGTGTAGGGGGTCATGCTGAGGCTGGTGCTTCAGGGGTTAGGGCAGTGCAGTGGTGTTCAGGCAGTGTAGGGGGTCTTGCTGGAACTTGTGTTTCAGGGTTTAGGGCAGTGCAGTGGTTTTCGGTCAGAGTAGGGGTACGTGCTGGGGCTTATCCTTCAGGGTCTAGGACAGAGCAGTGGTGTTCGGGCCATGTAGGCGTACATGCTGGGGTAGTGATTCAGGGTTTAGGACAGGCAGAGCAGTGGTGTTCAGGCAGTGTAGGGGTCATGCTGGTGGTGGTGTTTCAGGGTTTAGGGCAGAGCAGTTGTGTTCGGCATTATAGGGGGTCGTGCTGGGGGTGGAGTTTCAGGACTTAGGGCAGAGCAGTGGTGTTCGGGCAGAGTAGGGGGTCGTGCTGGGGGTGGTGTTTAGGGTTTAGGGCAGTGCAGTGGTGTTCGGGCAGTGTAGGGGGTTTAGCTGGGGCTGGTGTTTCAAGGTTTAGTGCAGTGCACTGGTGTTCGGGCAGTGTAGGGGGTCGTGCAGGGGGTGGTATTTCAGGGTTTAGGGCAGTGCAGGGGTGTTCGGGCAGTGTAGGGGGTCTTGCTGGGGCTGGTGTTTCAGGGTTTAGGGCAGTGCATTTGCGTTCGGGCAGTGTATGGGGCCGTGCTGGGGATAGTTTTTTTAGGGTTTAGGGCAGTGCAGTGTTGTTTGGGGAGTGTTGGGGGTCGTGCTGGGGTAGTGTTTTAGGGTTTAGGGTATTGCAGTGGTCTTTGGATAGTGTAGGGGTTCATGCTGGGGGTAGTGTTGTAGGATTTATGGTAGTACAGTGGTGTTTGGATAGTGTACGGGGTCGTGCTGGGGTAGTGTTTAAGGGTTTAGGGTAATGCAGTGGTCTTTGGGTAGTGTAGGGGGTCATTCTGGGGTAGTGTTTTAGAGTGTACAGTAGTGCAGTGGTGTTTGTGTGGTGGAGGGGGTCGTGCTGGGAGTAGTGTTTAGGGTTTACTGCAGAGCAGTGGTGTTTGGGTAGTGTAGGGGGTTGTGCTGGGGTATTGTTTTAGCGTTTAGGGCAGTGCAGTGGTGCTTGGGTAGTATAGGGGGTCGTGCTGGGTTGGTGTTTTAGGGTTTAGGGCAGTGCAGTGGTGATCGGGCAGTGTAGGGGGTCGTGCTGGGGTAGTGTTTTAGGGTTTAGGGTAGTGCAGTGGTCTTTGGATAGTGTAGGGGTTCATGCTGTGGAACACAAATACTTCACCGTATTGGGTGACTTTAATTTCCATCTCGAATCCCTGACTGATAAAGACACTGACCAGCGCATCAATGACCTTCTCTCTGTGGAACTTGAACAACTGATAACGGTTCCAACACACAAGGCAGGACATACGCTTGATGGTATTTTTACCAATAATCCACCCATCACCATCAATAAAACACTACCTCTAACATGGTCTGATCACTCCGCCATTCTATTCGATATTAAAATTAAAACAACAGCTCGTAAAAGTACATCTCAGAACTCCTATCAAACCACTAGAGACTGGAAAAATCTAGATCATACTCAGCTTGCATAGATTCTTACTGATGCCTTCATGGGTATAGACACCGAAACTGATCCAAATATTGCAGCCACCAGATATACTTCTATTCTGGAATGTGCATTTTCTACATTAGCTCCATCCAGAACATCCAAACACAACAGGAAGACCCCCTCGGCCCCTTGGTTTACTGAACAACTTAGACTACAACGACAACACTGTCGTAACCTAGAGCGCCATTGGCGCAAACATTACAACTCATTAGATAAAATAACATATAAAGCTGCACTTCATATTTATAAGCAGAGAATAGCTACAGAAAAAAATATCTACTATACCACCCAAATAGACCAGGCTAAATGCAGCATGAAGAAATTGTTCGAAGTAGTAAACCATCTTGCTGAACCATCCAACCCACCCATCGAAACATCTCAAACTCTCTGCAACACATTGGCTGACTTCTTCTCTGAAAAGGTCACATCTATATTTAAGGATTTCACCCCAAATTCCAACATCACTGAATCATTTAACACACAAACAAACTTGAATTCAACAGTTCTAACGGAATTCACTAAGATACATTCACAATACATCCATAAACTAATTCTGTCAATTAAATCTGGATCCCCATTGGACCCCTGTCACCCCTCTATACTCAACACTATTCCAGACATTATTACTTTACCACTGACATACATCTGTAACATCATGTTCTCAACAGGTTCATATCCAACCATCTGGAAAAACACTATAATTAAACCACTTCTTAAAAAACCATCGCTTGATCCTTTACTACCTTCCAGCTACCGTCCTATCGCATCTTTGCCGTTCCCAGCTAAAATCTTTAAATCTGTCATGAACAAACAACTGTCTGATTACATTCAAAGCAACGACCTTTTAGACGACACTCAGTTCGGTTTCCGACAAGGTCATGGAACAGAAACTGCCTTGATTAAGGCTGCAGATGAAATACGAACCACGATGGATAACGGAGGACAGGCTGTCTTGATTTTGCTGGACCTATCGGCGGCTTTCGACACGGTCGATCACTCTACTTTGATCGACCGTGTCGAGGCCATCGGTATTAAACACAAAGCCAGAGATCTTATTACATCTTTCCTGGCTGACCGCAAACAGGCAGTTAAGTTAGGTACATTCACCTCTCCTACTTTCAGCCATCCTTGTGGAGTTCCACAGGGTTCCTCGCTAAAGTCTGACCCTTTTCAATATCTATGTTTCGGACTTAGCGAGGGTAATAAAAGCTTATAACATCAACCTAACAACATATGCCGACGATACCCAGTTGGTATTATCCATACATAAAAACGGTTCCAAGATAGCAGCAAACTTCAAAGACGGCATGAGGGCCATCAGCAGTAGGATGGCTTCCAACTGTCTAAAACTTAACTCATCAAAGACGGAAGTCATGCTCTTTGGTAAGATTCAGCCTCTGTGGTCTCCCTTATGGTGGCCGGAGGAAATGGGGACTCCACCTCAACCAGTCAGTAAAGTCAGAAACCTGGGAGTAATATTTGATGATAAACTTCTTTTCCATCATCATGTGAACGCTGTAGTATCATCATCATTCAACATCTTAAGGAAAATAAAGAAACTTCTCCCATATCTTCCTACAACTACAGGAAAAACACTATTTTCAACACTGGTGTTTTCACGCACTGACTACTGCAATGCCCTCTTCCTCAACGCACAAAAAAAGGTCATCTCCAAACTTCAAATGATACCAAATGCCTCAGCTAGAGTTTTATTGGGAATTCCAAAATTTAGCTCTGTTTCTAGACATTTGGACCAACTGCATTGGCTTCCGGTCAGAAGTCGCACGAAATTCAAGGCCCTTTGTATTGTCTACAAGGCAATAAATAATATGGAACCTAAATTTCTTAGGAGTTCACTTAAGCCTTTATCAACCTCCAGAACGCTTCGTTCCAATACTGCTCATCTGCTTCATATACCCAGAACAAGGAAAGTTAACTGGGGAGACAGATGTTTTACCATCGCAGCTGCAAAACTATGGAACTCCCTTCCTTTTAATATAAAATCCAGTCCAACGCTGATCATCTTCAGAAAGCAGCTAAAGACATGGCTGTTTTCTCAACGACATGATTATTCATAAATCACTCTAAAACTGCCTCAGAGATTTACTTTACTGGTATCAGATATAGCTCTCAGCGCCGAGACACCTATGGGTAATTGCAGCGCTTTAAAAATCGCATAAATAAATAAATAAATAAATAAATGCTGGGGGTAGTGTTGTAGGATTTATGGTAGTACAGTGGTGTTCGGGCAGTGTAGGGGGTCGTGCTGGGGTGGTGTTTCAAGGTTTAGGGCAGTGCAGTGGTGTTCGGGCAGTGTAGGGGGTCATGCTGAGGCTGGTGCTTCAGGGGTTAGGGCAGTGCAGTGGTGTTCAGGCAGTGTAGGGGGTCTTGCTGGAACTTGTGTTTCAGGGTTTAGGGCAGTGCAGTGGTTTTCGGTCAGAGTAGGGGTACGTGCTGGGGCTTATCCTTCAGGGTCTAGGACAGAGCAGTGGTGTTCGGGCCATGTAGGCGTACATGCTGGGGTAGTGTTTCAGGGTTTAGGACAGGCAGAGCAGTGGTGTTCAGGCAGTGTAGGGGTCATGCTGGTGGTGGTGTTTCAGGGTTTAGGGCAGAGCAGTTGTGTTCGGCATTATAGGGGGTCGTGCTGGGGGTGGAGTTTCAGGACTTAGGGCAGAGCAGTGGTGTTCGGGCAGAGTAGGGGGTCGTGCTGGGGGTGGTGTTTAGGGTTTAGGGCAGTGCAGTGGTGTTCGGGCAGTGTAGGGGGTTTAGCTGGGGCTGGTGTTTCAAGGTTTAGTGCAGTGCACTGGTGTTCGGGCAGTGTAGGGGGTCTTGCTGGGGCTGGTGTTTCAGGGTTTAGGGCAGTGCATTTGCGTTCGGGCAGTGTATGGGGCCGTGCTGGGGATAGTTTTTTTAGGGTTTAGGGCAGTGCAGTGTTGTTTGGGGAGTGTTGGGGGTCGTGCTGGGGTAGTGTTTTAGGGTTTAGGGTATTGCAGTGGTCTTTGGATAGTGTAGGGGTTCATGCTGGGGGTAGTGTTGTAGGATTTATGGTAGTACAGTGGTGTTTGGATAGTGTACGGGGTCGTGCTGGGGTAGTGTTTAAGGGTTTAGGGTAATGCAGTGGTCTTTGGGTAGTGTAGGGGGTCATTCTGGGGTAGTGTTTTAGAGTGTACAGTAGTGCAGTGGTGTTTGTGTGGTGGAGGGGGTCGTGCTGGGAGTAGTGTTTAGGGTTTACTGCAGAGCAGTGGTGTTTGGGTAGTGTAGGGGGTTGTGCTGGGGTATTGTTTTAGCATTTAGGGCAGTGCAGTGGTGCTTGGGTAGTATAGGGGGTCGTGCTGGGTTGGTGTTTTAGGGTTTAGGGCAGTGCAGTGGTGATCGGGCAGTGTAGGGGGTCGTGCTGGGGTAGTGTTTTAGGGTTTAGGGTAGTGCAGTGGTCTTTGGATAGTGTAGGGGTTCATGCTGTGGAACACAAATACTTCACCGTATTGGGTGACTTTAATTTCCATCTCGAATCCCTGACTGATAAAGACACTGACCAGCGCATCAATGACCTTCTCTCTGTGGAACTTGAACAACTGATAACGGTTCCAACACACAAGGCAGGACATACGCTTGATGGTATTTTTACCAATAATCCACACATCACCATCAATAAAACACTACCTCTAACATGGTCTGATCACTCCGCCATTCTATTCGATATTAAAATTAAAACAACAGCTCGTAAAAGTACATCTCAGAACTCCTATCAAACCACTAGAGACTGGAAAAATCTAGATCATACTCAGCTTGCACAGATTCTTACTGATGCCTTCATGGGTATAGACACCGAAACTGATCCAAATATTGCAGCCACCAGATATACTTCTATTCTGGAATGTGCATTTTCTACATTAGCTCCATCCAGAACCTCCAAACACAACAGGAAGACCCCCTCGGCCCCTTGGTTTACTGAACAACTTAGACTACAACGACAACACTGTCGTAACCTAGAGCGCCATTGGCGCAAACATTACAACTCATTAGATAAAATAACATATAAAGCTGCACTTCATATTTATAAGCAGAGAATAGCTACAGAAAAAAATATCTACTATACCACCCAAATAGACCAGGCTAAATGCAGCATGAAGAAATTGTTCGAAGTAGTAAACCATCTTGCTGAACCATCCAACCCACCCATCGAAACATCTCAAACTCTCTGCAACACATTGGCTGACTTCTTCTCTGAAAAGGTCACATCTATATTTAAGGATTTCACCCCAAATTCCAACATCACTGAATCATTTAACACACAAACAAACTTGAATTCAACAGTTCTAACGGAATTCACTAAGATACATTCACAATACATCCATAAACTAATTCTGTCAATTAAATCTGGTTCCCCATTGGACCCCTGTCACCCCTCTATACTCAACACTATTCCAGACATTATTACTTTACCACTGACATACATCTGTAACATCATGTTCTCAACAGGTTCATATCCAACCATCTGGAAAAACACTATAATTAAACCACTTCTTAAAAAACCATCGCTTGATCCTTTACTACCTTCCAGCTACCGTCCTATCGCATCTTTGCCGTTCCCAGCTAAAATCTTTAAATCTGTCATGAACAAACAACTGTCTGATTACATTCAAAGCAACGACCTTTTAGACGACACTCAGTTCGGTTTCCGACAAGGTCATGGAACAGAAACTGCCTTGATTAAGGCTGCAGATGAAATACGAACCACGATAGATAACGGAGGACAGGCTGTCTTGATTTTGCTGGACCTATCGGCGGCTTTCGACACGGTCGATCACTCTACTTTGATCGACCGTGTCGAGGCCATCGGTATTAAACACAAAGCCAGAGATCTTATTACATCTTTCCTGGCTGACCGCAAACAGGCAGTTAAGTTAGGTACATTCACCTCTCCTACTTTCAGCCATCCTTGTGGAGTTCCACAGGGTTCCTCGCTAAAGTCTGACCCTTTTCAATATCTATGTTTCGGACTTAGCGAGGGTAATAAAAGCTTATAACATCAACCTAACAACATATGCCGACGATACCCAGTTGGTATTATCCATACATAAAAACGGTTCCAAGATAGCAGCAAACTTCAAAGACGGCATGAGGGCCATCAGCAGTAGGATGGCTTCCAACTGTCTAAAACTTAACTCATCTAAGACGGAAGTCATGCTCTTTGGTAAGATTCAGCCTCTGTGGTCTCCCTTATGGTGGCCGGAGGAAATGGGGACTCCACCTCAACCAGTCAGTAAAGTCAGAAACCTGGGAGTAATATTTGATGATAAACTTCTTTTCCATCATCATGTGAACGCTGTAGTATCATCATCATTCAACATCTTAAGGAAAATAAAGAAACTTCTCCCATATCTTCCTACAACTACAGGAAAAACACTAATTTCAACACTGGTGTTTTCACGCACTGACTACTGCAATGCCCTCTTCCTCAACGCACAAAAAAAGGTCATCTCCAAACTTCAAATGATACCAAATGCCTCAGCTAGAGTTTTATTGGGAATTCCAAAATTTAGCTCTGTTTCTAGACATTTGGACCAACTGCATTGGCTTCCGGTCAGAAGTCGCACGAAATTCAAGGCCCTTTGTATTGTCTACAAGGCAATAAATAATATGGAACCTAAATTTCTTAGGAGTTCACTTAAGCCTTTATCAACCTCCAGAACGCTTCGTTCCAATACTGCTCATCTGCTTCATATACCCAGAACAAGGAAAGTTAACTGGGGAGACAGATGTTTTACCATCGCAGCTGCAAAACTATGGAACTCCCTTCCTTTTAATATAAAATCCAGTCCAACGCTGATCATCTTCAGAAAGCAGCTAAAGACATGGCTGTTTTCTCAACGACATGATTATTCATAAATCACTCTAAAACTGCCTCAGAGATTTACTTTACTGGTATCAGATATAGCTCTCAGCGCCGAGACACCTATGGGTAATTGCAGCGCTTTAAAAATCGCATAAATAAATAAATAAATAAATAAATGCTGGGGGTAGTGTTGTAGGATTTATGGTAGTACAGTGGTGTTCGGGCAGTGTAGGGGGTCGTGCTGGGGTGGTGTTTCAAGGTTTAGGGCAGTGCAGTGGTGTTCGGGCAGTGTAGGGGGTCATGCTGAGGCTGGTGCTTCAGGGGTTAGGGCAGTGCAGTGGTGTTCAGGCAGTGTAGGGGGTCTTGCTGGAACTTGTGTTTCAGGGTTTAGGGCAGTGCAGTGGTTTTCGGTCAGAGTAGGGGTACGTGCTGGGGCTTATCCTTCAGGGTCTAGGACAGAGCAGTGGTGTTCGGGCCATGTAGGCGTACATGCTGGGGTAGTGTTTCAGGGTTTAGGACAGGCAGAGCAGTGGTGTTCAGGCAGTGTAGGGGTCATGCTGGTGGTGGTGTTTCAGGGTTTAGGGCAGAGCAGTTGTGTTCGGCATTATAGGGGGTCGTGCTGGGGGTGGAGTTTCAGGACTTAGGGCAGAGCAGTGGTGTTCGGGCAGAGTAGGGGGTCGTGCTGGGGGTGGTGTTTAGGGTTTAGGGCAGTGCAGTGGTGTTCGGGCAGTGTAGGGGGTTTAGCTGGGGCTGGTGTTTCAAGGTTTAGTGCAGTGCACTGGTGTTCGGGCAGTGTAGGGGGTCTTGCTGGGGCTGGTGTTTCAGGGTTTAGGGCAGTGCATTTGCGTTCGGGCAGTGTATGGGGCCGTGCTGGGGATAGTTTTTTTAGGGTTTAGGGCAGTGCAGTGTTGTTTGGGGAGTGTTGGGGGTCGTGCTGGGGTAGTGTTTTAGGGTTTAGGGTATTGCAGTGGTCTTTGGATAGGGTAGGGGTTCATGCTGGGGGTAGTGTTGTAGGATTTATGGTAGTACAGTGGTGTTTGGATAGTGTACGGGGTCGTGCTGGGGTAGTGTTTAAGGGTTTAGGGTAATGCAGTGGTCTTTGGGTAGTGTAGGGGGTCATTCTGGGGTAGTGTTTTAGAGTGTACAGTAGTGCAGTGGTGTTTGTGTGGTGGAGGGGGTCGTGCTGGGAGTAGTGTTTAGGGTTTACTGCAGAGCAGTGGTGTTTGGGTAGTGTAGGGGGTTGTGCTGGGGTATTGTTTTAGCGTTTAGGGCAGTGCAGTGGTGCTTGGGTAGTATAGGGGGTCGTGCTGGGTTGGTGTTTTAGGGTTTAGGGCAGTGCAGTGGTGATCGGGCAGTGTAGGGGGTCGTGCTGGGGTAGTGTTTTAGGGTTTAGGGTAGTGCAGTGGTCTTTGGATAGTGTAGGGGTTCATGCTGTGGAACACAAATACTTCACCGTATTGGGTGACTTTAATTTCCATCTCGAATCCCTGACTGATAAAGACACTGACCAGCTCATCAATGACCTTCTCTCTGTGGAACTTGAACAACTGATAACGGTTCCAACACACAAGGCAGGACATACGCTTGATGGTATTTTTACCAATAATCCACACATCACCATCAATAAAACACTACCTCTAACATGGTCTGATCACTCCGCCATTCTATTCGATATTAAAATTAAAACAACAGCTCGTAAAAGTACATCTCAGAACTCCTATCAAACCACTAGAGACTGGAAAAATCTAGATCATACTCAGCTTGCACAGATTCTTACTGATGCCTTCATGGGTATAGACACCGAAACTGATCCAAATATTGCAGCCACCAGATATACTTCTATTCTGGAATGTGCATTTTCTACATTAGCTCCATCCAGAACATCCAAACACAACAGGAAGACCCCCTCGGCCCCTTGGTTTACTGAACAACTTAGACTACAACGACAACACTGTCGTAACCTAGAGCGCCATTGGCGCAAACATTACAACTCATTAGATAAAATAACATATAAAGCTGCACTTCATATTTATAAGCAGAGAATAGCTACAGAAAAAAATATCTACTATACCACCCAAATAGACCAGGCTAAATGCAGCATGAAGAAATTGTTCGAAGTAGTAAACCATCTTGCTGAACCATCCAACCCACCCATCGAAACATCTCAAACTCTCTGCAACACATTGGCTGACTTCTTCTCTGAAAAGGTCACATCTATATTTAAGGATTTCACCCCAAATTCCAACATCACTGAATCATTTAACACACAAACAAACTTGAATTCAACAGTTCTAACAGAATTCACTAAGATACATTCACAATACATCCATAAACTAATTCTGTCAATTAAATCTGGTTCCCCATTGGACCCCTGTCACCCCTCTATACTCAACACTATTCCAGACATTATTACTTTACCACTGACATACATCTGTAACATCATGTTCTCAACAGGTTCATATCCAACCATCTGGAAAAACACTATAATTAAACCACTTCTTAAAAAACCATCGCTTGATCCTTTACTACCTTCCAGCTACCGTCCTATCGCATCTTTGCCGTTCCCAGCTAAAATCTTTAAATCTGTCATGAACAAACAACTGTCTGATTACATTCAAAGCAACAACCTTTTAGACGACACTCAGTTCGGTTTCCGACAAGGTCATGGAACAGAAACTGCCTTGATTAAGGCTGCAGATGAAATACGAACCACGATGGATAACGGAGGACAGGCTGTCTTGATTTTGCTGGACCTATCGGCGGCTTTCGACACGGTCGATCACTCTACTTTGATCGACCGTGTCGAGGCCATCGGTATTAAACACAAAGCCAGAGATCTTATTACATCTTTCCTGGCTGACCGCAAACAGGCAGTTAAGTTAGGTACATTCACCTCTCCTACTTTCAGCCATCCTTGTGGAGTTCCACAGGGTTCCTCGCTAAAGTCTGACCCTTTTCAATATCTATGTTTCGGACTTAGCGAGGGTAATAAAAGCTTATAACATCAACCTAACAACATATGCCGACGATACCCAGTTGGTATTATCCATACATAAAAACGGTTCCAAGATAGCAGCAAACTTCAAAGACGGCATGAGGGCCATCAGCAGTAGGATGGCTTCCAACTGTCTAAAACTTAACTCATCAAAGACGGAAGTCATGCTCTTTGGTAAGATTCAGCCTCTGTGGTCTCCCTTATGGTGGCCGGAGGAAATGGGGACTCCACCTCAACCAGTCAGTAAAGTCAGAAACCTGGGAGTAATATTTGATGATAAACTTCTTTTCCATCATCATGTGAACGCTGTAGTATCATCATCATTCAACATCTTAAGGAAAATAAAGAAACTTCTCCCATATCTTCCTACAACTACAGGAAAAACACTAATTTCAACACTGGTGTTTTCACGCACTGACTACTGCAATGCCCTCTTCCTCAACGCACAAAAAAAGGTCATCTCCAAACATCAAATGATACCAAATGCCTCAGCTAGAGTTTTATTGGGAATTCCAAAATTTAGCTCTGTTTCTAGACATTTGGACCAACTGCATTGGCTTCCGGTCAGAAGTCGCACGAAATTCAAGGCCCTTTGTATTGTCTACAAGGCAATAAATAATATGGAACCTAAATTTCTTAGGAGTTCACTTAAGCCTTTATCAACCTCCAGAACGCTTCGTTCCAATACTGCTCATCTGCTTCATATACCCAGAACAAGGAAAGTTAACTGGGGAGACAGATGTTTTACCATCGCAGCTGCAAAACTATGGAACTCCCTTCCTTTTAATATAAAATCCAGTCCAACGCTGATCATCTTCAGAAAGCAGCTAAAGACATGGCTGTTTTCTCAACGACATGATTATTCATAAATCACTCTAAAACTGCCTCAGAGATTTACTTTACTGGTATCAGATATAGCTCTCAGCGCCGAGACACCTATGGGTAATTGCAGCGCTTTAAAAATCGCATAAATAAATAAATAAATAAATAAATGCTGGGGGTAGTGTTGTAGGATTTATGGTAGTACAGTGGTGTTCGGGCAGTGTAGGGGGTCGTGCTGGGGTGGTGTTTCAAGGTTTAGGGCAGTGCAGTGGTGTTCGGGCAGTGTAGGGGGTCATGCTGAGGCTGGTGCTTCAGGGGTTAGGGCAGTGCAGTGGTGTTCAGGCAGTGTAGGGGGTCTTGCTGGAACTTGTGTTTCAGGGTTTAGGGCAGTGCAGTGGTTTTCGGTCAGAGTAGGGGTACGTGCTGGGGCTTATCCTTCAGGGTCTAGGACAGAGCAGTGGTGTTCGGTCCATGTAGGCGTACATGCTGGGGTAGTGTTTCAGGGTTTAGGACAGGCAGAGCAGTGGTGTTCAGGCAGTGTAGGGGTCATGCTGGTGGTGGTGTTTCAGGGTTTAGGGCAGAGCAGTTGTGTTCGGCATTATAGGGGGTCGTGCTGGGGGTGGAGTTTCAGGACTTAGGGCAGAGCAGTGGTGTTCGGGCAGAGTAGGGGGTCATGCTGGGGGTGGTGTTTAGGGTTTAGGGCAGTGCAGTGGTGTTCGGGCAGTGTAGGGGGTTTAGCTGGGGCTGGTGTTTCAAGGTTTAGTGCAGTGCACTGGTGTTCGGGCAGTGTAGGGGGTCGTGCAGGGGGTGGTGTTTCAGGGTTTAGGGCAGTGGTGTTCGGGCATTAAAGGGGTTCTTGCTGGGGGTGGTGTTTCAGGGTTTAGGGTAGTGCATTAGTGTTTGGGTAGTATAGGACGTTGTACTGAGGGTAGATTTAGGGTTTATGGTAGTGTAGTGGTGTTTGGGTATTGTAGGGGGTCATGCTGGAGGTAGATTTAAGGTTTACGGTAGTGCAGTGGTGTTTGGGTAGTGTAGGGGGTTGTCCTGGGGGTAGATTCGGGGTTTAGGATAGTGCAGTGGTGTTTGGGTAGTGTAGGGAGTCATGCTTTGGGGAGTGTTTGGGTTTTGGGTAGTGCAGTGGTGTTTGGGTAGTGTAGGGGGTCATGCTGGGGGTAGTGTTTTAGGGTTTAGGATAGTGCAGTGGTGTTTAGGTAGTGTAGGGGGTCGTGCTGTGGGTAGTGGTTTAGGGTTTAGGGTAGTGTAGTGGTGTTTGCGTAGTGTAGGGGGTGCTGCTGGGATTAGTGTTTTAATGTTTAGGGTAGTGCAGTGGTGTTTGGGTAGGGTAGGGGGTACTGCTGGGGGTAGTGTTTTAGGGTTTAGCATAGTGCAGTGGTGTTTGGGTAGTGCAGGGGGTATACTGGGGGTAGTGTTTTAGGTTGTAGGGTAGTGCAGTGGTGTTTGGGTAGTGGTGGGGGTCTTGTTTTAGGGTTTAGGGTAGTGCAGTGGTCTTTGGGTAGTGTAGGGGGTCATGCGGGGGTAGTGTTTTAGGGTTTAGGGTAGTGCAGCGGTGTTTGTGTCGTGGTGGGGGTCGTGTTTTAGGGTTTAGGGTAGTGCAGGGGTCTTTGGGTAGTGTAGGGGGTCATGCGGGGTAGTGTTTTAGGGTGTATGGTAGTGCAGTGGTGTTTGGGTTGTGTAGGGGTTGTTCTGGGGTAGTATTTTAGGGTTTAGTGTAGTGCAGTGGTATTTGGGTAGTAAAAGGGGTCATGCTGGGGTAGTGTCTTAGGGTGTAGAGCAGTGTAGGGGGTCCTGCTGGGATAAGTGTTTTAGTGTTTAGGGTAGTGCAGTGGTGTTTGGGTAGTGTAGGGGGTTCTGCTGGGGGAGCGTTTTAGGATTTAGCGTAGTGCAGTGTTTTTTGGGTAGTGCAGGGGGTACTGCTGGGGGTAGTGTTTTAGGTTGTAGGGTAGTGCAGTGGTGTTTGGGTAGTGTAGTGGGTCATGCTGGGGGAAGTGTTTTAGGATTTAGGGTAGTGCAGTGGTGTTTGTGTAGTATAGGGGGTAGTGTGTTAGGGTTTAGGGTAGTGCAGTTGTGTTTGTATAGTGTAGTGGGTCATGCTGGGGGTCGTGTTTTAGGGTTTAGGGTAGTGCAGTGTTCTTTGGGTAGTGTAAGGGGTCATGCGGGGGTAGTGTTTTAGGGTGTATGGTAGTGCAGTGGTGTTTATGTTGTGTATGGGGTTGTGCTGGGGTTATATTTTAGGGTTTAGGGTAGTGCAGGGGTCTTTGGGTAGTGTAGGGGGTCATGCGGGGGTAGTGTTTTAGGGTGTATGGTAGTGCAGTGGTGTTTGGGTTGTGTAGGGGTTGTGCTGGGGTAGTATTTTAGGGTTTAGTGTAGTGCAGTGGTATTTGGGTAGTAAAAGGGGTCATGCTGGGGTAGTGTCTTAGGGTGTAGAGCAGTGTAGGGGGTCCTGCTGGGATAAGTGTTTTAGTGTTTAGGGTAGTGCAGTGGTGTTTGGGTAGTGTAGGGGGTTCTGCTGGGGGAGTGTTTTAGGATTTAGCGTAGTGCAGTGTTTTTTGGGTAGTGCAGGGGGTACTGCTGGGGGTAGTGTTTTAGGTTGTAGGGTAGTGCAGTGGTGTTTGGGTAGTGTAGTGGGTCATGCTGGGGGAAGTGTTTTAGGATTTAGGGTAGTGCAGTGGTGTTTGTGTAGTATAGGGGGTAGTGTGTTAGGGTTTAGGGTAGTGCAGTTGTGTTTGTATAGTGTAGTGGGTTGTGCTGGGGGTAGGCTTTTAGGGTTTAGGGTAGTGCAGCGGTGTTTGTGTCATGTAGGGGGTCATGTTTTAGGGTTTAGGGTAGTGCAGTGTTCTTTGGGTAGTGTAAGGGGTCATGCGGGGGTAGTGTTTTAGGGTGTATGGTAGTGCAGTGGTGTTTGGGTTGTGTAGGGGGTTGTGCTGGGGTTATATTTTAGGGTTTAGGGTAGTGCAGTAGTCTTTGGGTAGTATAAGGCGTCATGCTGGGATAGTGTTTTAGGGTGTGGAGCAGTGCAGTGGTGTTTGTGTAGTGTAGGGGCTCATGCTTGGGTTGTGTTTTAGGATTAGGGGCAGTGCAGTGGTGTTTGGGCAGTGTAGGGAGTCATGCTGGGGGTGGTGATTTAGGGTTTAGGGCAGTGCAGTGGTGTTCGGGCTGGGGCTAGTGTTTTAAAGTTTTGGGCAGAGCAGTGGTGTTCAGACAGTTTAGGGGGTCATGCTGGGGGTGGTGTTTCAGGGTTTAGGGCAGTGCAGTGGTGTTCGGGCAGTGTAGGAGGTCTTGCTGGGGGTGGTGTTTCAGGATTTAGGGCAGTGGTGTTCGGCAGTGTAGGGGGTCTTGCTGGGGCTATCTTTTATAGTTTAGGGCAGTGCAGTGGTGTTCGGGCAGTGTAGGGGGTTGTGCAGGGCGTTTGTTTCAGAGTTTAGGGCAGTGCAGTGGTGTTCGGGCAGTTCAGGGAGTCGTTCTGTGGCAGGTATTTCAGGGTGTAGGGCAGTGGTGTTCGGGCAGTGTAGGGGGCTGTGCTGGGACTGGTGTTTCATTGTTTAGGGCAGTGCAGTGGTGTTTGGGCAGTGTAGAGGGTCGTGCTGGGGCTGTTTCAGGGTTTAGGGCAGTGCTGTTGAGTTCGGGCAGTGTAGGGGAACATGCTGGGGCTGGTGTTTTAGGGTTTAGGGCAGTGCAGTGGTTTTCGGG
Organism: Triturus cristatus; assembly: GCF_964204655.1. Lineage (NCBI taxonomy): Eukaryota > Metazoa > Chordata > Amphibia > Caudata > Salamandridae > Triturus > Triturus cristatus. Next base: position 401,893,376 of record NC_140581.1, read on the forward strand.
CAGTGTACGGGTCGTGCTGGTGGTGGTGTTTCAGGGTTTAGGGCAGTGCAGTGGTGTTCGGGCAGTGTAGGGGTCTTGCTGGGGGTGGTGTTTCAGAGTTTAGGGCAGTGGTGTTTGGGCACTGTAGGGGGTCTTGCTGGGGGTGATGTTTCAGGGTTTTGGGCAGTGCAGTGGTTTTCGGGCAGTGTAGGGGGTTTGGCTTGTGTTTCAGGATTTAGGGCAGTACAGTGCTGTTCGGGCAGTGTAGGGGGTCGAGCAGGGGGTGGTGTTTCAGGGTTTAGGGCAGTGCAGTGGTGTTCAGTCAATGTAGGGGGTCGTGCAGGGAGTGGTGTTTCAGGGTTTAGGGCAGTGCAATGGTGTTCGGGCAGTGTAGGGGGTCTTGCTGGGGGTGGTGTTTTGGGGTATAGGGCAGTGCAGTGGTGTTCGGGCATTGTAGGGGGCAGTGCTGGGGCTGGTGTTTCAGGGTTTAGGGCAGTGCATTTGTGTACGGGCAGTGTAGGGGGCCGTGCTGGGGATAGTTTTTTTAGGGTTTAGGGCAGTGCAGTGTTGTTTGGGGAGTGTTGGGGGATCGTGCTGGGGTAGTGTTTTAGGGTTTAGGGTAGTGCAGTGGTCTTTGGATAGTGTAGGGGTTCATGCTGGGGGTAGTGTTGTAGGATTTATGGTAGTACAGTAGTGTTTGGATAGTGTAGGGGGTCGTGCTGGGTTGGTGTTTTAGGGTTTAGGGCAGTGCAGTGGTGATCGGGCAGTGTAGGGGGTTGTGCTGGGGGTGGTGGTTTAGGGCAGTGCAGTGGTGTTTGGTAGTGTAGCGGGTCGTGCTGGGGGTGGTGTTTTATGGTTTATGGTAGTGCAGTGGTGTTTGGGTAGTGTAGGGGGTCGTGCTGGGGTAGAGATTTAGTATTTAGGGTAGTGCAGTGGTCTTTGGGTAGTGTAGGACGTCGTGTTGGGGTAGTGTTTTAGGTTGTAGGGTAGTGAAGTGGTGTTTGGGTAGTGTAGGGGGTCATGCTGGGGTAGTGTTTTAGGGTTTAGGGTAGTGCAGTGGTGTTTGTGTGGTTTAGGGGTTGTGCTGGGGGTAGTATGTTAGTGTTTAGGGCAGAGCAGTGGTGTTTGGGTAGTGTAGGGGGTCGTGCTGGGGTTAGTGTTTTAGGGTTTAGGGCAGTGCAGTGGTATTAGGGCAGTGTAGGGGGTCGTGCTGGGGGAGGAGAATTAGGGTTTAGGGCAGTGCAGTGGTGTTCGGGCAGTGTACTGGGTCGTGTTGGGGGTGGTGTTTTAGTGTTTAGGGGAGTGCAGTGGTGTTCGGGCAGTGTAGGGGGTTGTGCTGGGGGTGGTGTTTTAGTGTTTAGGGCAGTGCAGTGGAGATCGGGCAGTGTAGTGGGTCATGCAGGGGGTGGTGTTTCAGGGTTTAGGACAGTGCAGTGGTGTTCGGGCAGTGTAGGGGGTCTTGCTGGGGGTGGTGTTTCAGGGTTTAGGGCAGTGGTGATCGGGCAGTGTAGAGGGTCTTGTTGGGGGTGGTGTTTCAGCGTTTAGGGTAGTGCTGTAGTGTTTGGGTACTGTAGGAGGTTGTGCTGAGGGTAGATTTAGGGTTTAGGGTAGTGCAGTTTTGTTTGGGTAGTGTAGGGGTAGTGCTGGGGGTAGATTTAGGGTTTGGGTAGTGCAGTGGTGTATGGGCAGTGTAGGGGGTCGTCCTTGGCTTATATTTAGGATTTAGGGTAGTGCAGTGGTGTTTGGGTAGTGTAGGGAGTCGCGCTGGGGGAGTGTTTTATGGTTTAGGGTAGTGCAGTGGTGTTTGGGTAGTGTATGGGGCCATGTTTGGGGTAGTGTTTTAGGGTTTAGGGCAGTGTCGTGGTGTGCAGGCAGTGTAGGGGGTCATGTTGGGGGTGGTGTTTTAGGGTTTAGGGTAGTGCAGTGGTGTTTGTGTAGTGTAGTGGATAGTGTTTTCGGGTTTAAGGTAGTGCAGTGGTGTTTGTTTAGTGTAGGAGGTCATTCTGGGGGTAGTGCTTTAGGATTTAGGGAAGTACTGTGGTGTTTGTGTAGTGTAGGGGGTCGTGTTTTAGGGTTTAGGGTACTGCAGTGGTCTTTGGTCAGTGTAGTTTGTCATGCTGGGGGTAGTGTTTTAGGTTTTAGGGTAGTGCAGTGGTCTTTGGGTAGTGTAGGGGGGTCATGCTGTGGTAGTGTTTAAGGGTGTAGAGTAGTGCAGTGGTGTTTCTGTGGAGTAGGGGTAGTGTTGGGGGTAGTGTTTTAGGTTTTAGGGCAGAGTAGTGGTGTTTGGGTAGTCTAGGGGGTCATGCTGGGGGTAGTGTTTTAGGGTTGAGGGCAGTGCAGTGGTGTTTGGGTAATGTAGGGGGTCGTGCTGGGTTGGTGTTTTAGGGTTTAGGGCAGTGCAGGGGTGTTCAGGCAGTGTAGAGAATCGTGCTGGGGTGGTGATTTAGGGATTAGGACAGTGCAGTGGTGTTTGGGCAGTGTAGGGGGTCGTGCTGGGGCTGGTGCTTTAGGGTTTAGGGCAGTGCAGTAGTGTTCGGGCAGTGTAGGTGGTCGTGCTGGGGGTTGTGTTTAGGGTTTAGGGCAGTGCAGTGGTGTTTGGGCAGTGTAGGGGGTCATACAGTGGGTGGTGTTTCAGGGTTTAGGGCTGTGTAGTGGTGTTCGGGCAGGGTAGGGGTTTGTGCAGGGGGTGGTGTTTCTGGGTGTAGATTTAGGGTTTAGGGTAGAGCAGTGGTATTTGGGTAGTGTAGGGAGTCATGCTGGGGGTGGTGTTTTAGGGTTTAGGGCAGTGCAGTGGTGTTCGGGCAGTGTAGGGGGTCTTGTTGGGGGTGGTGTTTCAGGGTTTAGGGTAGTGCAGTAGTGTAGAGGTAGTGTAGGAGGTCGTGCTGAGGGTAGATTTAGGGTTTAGGGTAGTGCAGTGGTGTTTGAGTAGTTTAGGGGGTCATGCTGAGGGTAGATTTAGGGTTTACGGTAGTGCAGTGGTGTTTGGGTAGTATAGGGGGTCGTCCTGGGGTATATTTAGGGTTTAGGGTAGTGCAGTGGTCTTTGGATAGTGTAGGGGTTCATGCTGGGGGTAGTGTTGTAGGATTTATGGTAGTACAGTGCTGTTTGGATAGTGTAGGGGGTCGTGCTGGGTTGGTGTTTTAGGGTTTAGGGCAGTGCAGTGGTGATCGGGCAGTGTAGGGGGTTGTGCTGGGGGTGGTGGTTTAGGGCAGTGCAGTGGTGTTTGGTAGTGTAGGAGGTCATGCTGGGGGTGGTGTTTTATGGTTTATGGTAGTGCAGTGGTGTTTGGGTAGTTTAGGGGGTCGTGCTGGGGTAGAGATTTAGTATTTAGGGTAGTGCAGTGGTCTTTGGGTAGTGTAGGACGTCGTATTGGGGTAGTGTTTTAGGTTGTAGGGTAGTGAAGTGGTGTTTGGGTAGTGTAGGGGGTCCTGCTGGGGTAGTGTTTTAGGGTTTAGGGTAGTGCAGTGGTGTTTGTGTGGTTTAGGGGTTGTGCTGGGGGTAGTGTGTTAGTGTTTAGGGCAGAGCAGTGGTGTTTGGGTAGTGTAGGGGGTCGTGCAGGGGTTAGTGTTTTAGGGTTTAGGGCAGTGCAGTGGTATTAGGGCAGTGTAGGGGGTCGTGCTGGGGGGGTGAATTAGGGTTTAGGGCAGTGCAATGGTGTTCGGGCAGTGTACTGGGTCGTGTTGGGGGTGGTGTTTTATTGTTTAGGGGAGTGCAGTGGTGTTCGGGGAGTGTAGGGGGTTGTGCTGGGGGTGGTGTTTTAGTGTTTAGGGCAGTGCAGTGGAGATCGGGCAGTGTAGTGGGTCATGCAGGGGGTGGTGTTTCAGGGTTTAGGACAGTGCAGTGGTGTTCGGGCAGGGCAGGGGGTCATGCAGGGTGTGGTGTTTCAGGGTTTAGGGCAGTGCAGTGGTGTTCGGGCAGTGTAGGGGGTCTTGCTGGGGGTGGTGTTTCAGGGTTTAGGGCAGTGGTGTTCGGGCAGTGTAGAGGGTCTTGTTGGGGGTGGTGTTTCAGCGTTTAGGGTAGTGCTGTAGTGTTTGGGTACTGTAGGAGGTCGTGCTGAGGGTAGATTTAGGGTTTAGGTTTAGTGCAGTTTTGTTTGGGTAGTGTAGGGGTAGTGCTGGGGGTAGATTTAGGGTTTAGGGTAGTGCAGTGGTGTATGAGCAGTGTAGGGGGTCGTCCTTGGCTTATATTTAGGATTTAGGGTAGTGCAGTGGTGTTTGGGTAGTGTAGGGAGTCGCGCTGGGGGAGTATTTTATGGTTTAGGGTAGTGCAGTGGTGTTTGGGTAGTGTATGGGGCCATGTTTGGGGTAGTGTTTTAGGGTTTAGGGCAGTTTCGTGGTGTGCAGGCAGTGTAGGGGGTCACGATGGGGGTGGTGTTTTAGGGTTTAGGGTAGTGCAGTGGTGTTTGTGTAGTGTAGGGGATAGTGTTTTCGGGTTTAAGGTAGTGCAGTGGTGTTTGTGTAGTGTAGGAGGTCATTCTGGGGGTAGTGCTTTAGGGTTTAGGGAAGTACTGTGGTGTTTGTGTAGTGTAGGGGGTCGTGTTTTAGGGTTTAGGGTACTGCAGTGGTCTTTGGTCAGTGTAGTTGGTCATGCTGGGGGTAGTGTTTTAGGGTTTATGGCAGTGCAGTGGTGGTTGGGTAGTGTAGGGGGTCATGTTGGGGTAGTGTTTAAGGTTTAAGGGTAGTGCAGTGGTCTTTGGGTAGTGTAGGGGGGTCATGCTGTGGTAGTGTTTAAGGGTGTAGAGTAGTGCAGTGGTGTTTCTGTGGAGTAGGGGTCGTGCTGGGGGTAGTGTTTTAGGTTTTAGGGCAGAGTAGTGGTGTTTGGGTAGTCTAGGGGGTCATGCTGGGGGTAGTGTTTTAGGGTTGAGGGCAGTGCAGTGGTGTTTGGGTAATGTAGGGGGTCGTGCTGGGTTGGTGTTTTAGGGTTTAGGGCAGTGCAGGGGTGTTCAGGCAGTGTAGAGAATCGTGCTGGGGTGGTGATTTAGGGATTAGGACAGTGCAGTGGTGTTCGGGCAGTGTAGGGGGTCGTGCTGGGGGTGGTGCTTTAGGGTTTAGAGCAGTGCAGTAGGGTTCGGGCAGTGTAGGTGGTCGTGCTGGGGGTTGTGTTTAGGGCAGTGCAGTGGTGTTTGTGCAGTGTAGGGGGTCATACAGTGGGTGGTGTTTCAGGGTTTAGGGCTGTGTAGTGATGTTCGGGCAGTGTAGGGGTTTGTGCAGGGGGTGGTGTTTCTGGGTGTAGATTTAGGGTTTAGGGTAGAGCAGTGGTATTTGGGTAGTGTAGGGAGTCATGCTGGGGGTGGTGTTTTAGGGTTTAGGGCAGTGCAGTGGTTTTCGGGCAGTGTAGGGGGTCTTGTTGGGGGTGTTGTTTCAGGGTTTAGGGTAGTGCAGTAGTGTAGAGGTAGTGTAGGAGGTCGTGCTGAGGGTAGATTTAGGGTTTAGGGTAGTGCAGTGGTGTTTGAGTAGTTTAGGGGGTCATGCTGAGGGTAGATTTAGGGTTTACGGTAGTGCAGTGGTGTTTGGGTAGTATAGGGGGTCGTCCTGGGGGTATATTTAGGGTTTAGGGTAGTGCAGTGTTGTTTCTGTAGTGTAGGGAGGCGTGCTGGGGGTAGTGTTTTAGGGTTTAGGGTAGTGCAGTGGTGTTTGGGTAGTGTAGAGGATCATGCTGGGGGTAGTGGTTTAGGTTTTAGGGTAGTGCAGTAGTGTTTGGGTAGTGTAGGGGGTCGTGCTGGGGGTAGTGTTTTGGGGTTTAGGGTAGTGCAGTGGTGTTTGGGTAGTGTAGGGGATCGTGCTGGGGGTAGTGGTTTAGGGTTTAGGGTAGTGCAGTGGTGTTTGGGTAGTGTAGGGTGTCCTGCTGGGATTAGTGTTTTAGTGTTTAGGGTAGTGCAGTGGTGTTTGGGTAGTGTAGAGAGTACTGCTGGGGTAGTGTTTTAGGGTTTAGGGTAGTACAGTGGTGTTTGGGTAGTGTATGGAGTACTGCTGTGGGTATTATTTTAGGGTTTAGGGTAGTGCAGCGGTGTTTGTGTAGTGTAGGGTGTCGTGTTTTAGGGTTTAGGGTAGTGCAGTGGTCTTTGGGTAGTGTAGGGGGTCATGCGGTGGGTAATGTTTTAGAGTTTATGGTAGTACATTCGTGTTTTGGTATGTAGGGGGTCGTGCTGGGGTAGTGTTTTAGGGTTTAGGGGGTGTGCAGTGGTCTTTGGGTAGTGTAGGGGGTCCTGCTGGGGTAGTGTTTTAGGGTTTAGGGTAGTGAAGTGGTCTTTGGATAGTGTAGGCGTTCATGCTGGGGGTAGTGTTGTAGGATTTATGGTAGTGCAGTGTTGTTTGGGTAGTGTAGGGGGTCATGCTGGGGTAGTGTTTAAGGGTTTAGGGTAGTGCAGTGGCCTTTGGGTAGTGTAGAGGGTCATTCTGGGGTAGTGTTTTAGGATGTACAGTAGTGCAGTGGTGTTTGTGTGGTGAAGGGGGTTATGCTGGGAGTGGTGTTCAGGGTTTACTGCAGAGCAGTGGTGTTTGGGTAGTGTAGGGGGTTGTGCTGGGGTATTGTTTTATGGTTTAGGGCAGTGCAGTGGTGCTCGGCTAGTGTAGGGGGTCGTGCTGGGTTGGTGTTTTAGGGCTTAGGGCAGTGCAGTGGTGATCGGGCAGTGTAGGGGGTCATGCCTGGGGTGGTGGTTTAGGGCAGTGCAGTGGTGTTTGGTAGTGTAGGGGGTTGTGCTGGGGGTGGTGTTTTAGGGTTTAGGGTAGTGCAGTGGTGTTTGGGTAGTGTAGGGGTTCATACTGGTGGTAGTGTTTTAGGGCAGGGCAGTGATGTTTGTGTAGGGTAGGGGGTCGTGCTTGGGTAGATTTAGTGTTTAGGGTAGTGCAGTGGTCTTTGGGTAGTGTAGGGGGTCGTGCTGGGGTAGTGTTTCAGGGTTTAGGGTAGCGCAGTGTTCTTTGGGTAGTGTAGGGGGTCGTACTGGGGTTGTGTTTAAGCGCTTAGGGTAGTGCAGTGGTGTTTGTGTAGTGTAGGGAGTTGTGTTTTAGGGTATAGGGTAGTGCAGTGGTCTTTGGTTAGTGTAGGGAGTCGTGATGGGGTAGTGTTTCAGTGTTTATGGTAGTGCAGTGGTGTTTGGGTAGTGCAGGGGGTCGTGCTGGGGTAGTGTTTAAGGGTTTATGGTAATGAAGTGGTCTTTGGGTAGTGTAGGGGGTCGTGCTGGGCTAGTGTCTTAGGATGTAGGGTAGTGCAGTGGTGTTTGTGTGGTGTAGGGTGTCGTGCTGGGAGTAGTGTTTTAGGGTTTAGGGCAGAGCAGTGGTGTTTGGATAGTGTAGGCGGTCATGCTGGGGGTAGTGTTTTAGGGTTTAGGGCAGTGCAGTGGTGTTCGGGTAGTGTAGGGGGTCGTGCAGGGTTGGTTTTTTAGGGTTTAGGGCAGTGCAGTGGTGTTCGGGCAGTGTAGGGGGTCGTACTGGGGAGGTTATTTAGGGTTTAGGGCAGTGCAGTGGTGATCGGGCAGTGTAGGGGGTCATGCTGGGGTAGTGTTTTAGGGCAGTGCAGTGGTGTTTGGTGGTGTAGGAGGTCGTGCTGAGGGTAGATGTAGGGTTTAGGGTAGTGCAGTGGTGTTTGAGTAGTGTAGGGGGTCATGCTGAGGGTAGATTTAGGGTTTACGGTAGTGCAGTGGTGTTTGGGTAGTATAGGGGGTTGTCCTGGGGGTATATTTAGGGTTTAGGGTAGTGCAGTGTTGTTTCTGTAGTGTAGGGAGTCGTGCTGGGGGTAGTGTTTTAAGGTTTTGGGTAGTGCAGTGGTGTTTGGGTAGTGTAGGGGATCGTGCTGGGGTAGTGGTTTAGGGTAGTGCAGTAGTGTTTGGGTAGTGTAGGGGGTCGTGCTGGGGGTAGTGTTTTTGGGTTTAGGGTAGTGCAGTGGTGTTTGGGTAGTGTAGGGGATCATGCTGGGGGTAGTGGTTGAGTGTTTAGGGTAGTGCAGTGGTGTTTGGGTAGTGTAGGGTGTCCTGCTGGGATTAGTGTTTTAGTGTATAGGGTAGTGCAGTGGTGTTTGGGTAGTGCAGAGAGTACTGCTGGGGTAGTGTTTTAGGGTTTAGGGTAGTACAGTGGTGTTTGGGTAGTGTATGGAGTACTGATGGGTGTATTATTTTAGGGTTTAGGGTAGTGCAGCGGTGTTTGTGTAGTGTAGGGTGTCGTGTTTTAGGGTTTAGGGTAGTGCAGTGGTCTTTGGGTAGTGTAGGGGGTCATGCGGTGGGTAATGTTTTAGAGTTTATGGTAGTGCATTCGCGTTTTGGTATGTAGGGGGTCGTGCTGGGGTAGTGTTTTAGGGTTTAGGGGGTGTGCAGTGGTCTTTGGGTAGTGTAGGGGGTCCTGCTGGGGTAGTTTTTTAGGGTTTAGGGTAGTGCAGTGGTCTTTGGATAGTGTAGGGGTTCATGCTGGGGGTAGTGTTGTAGGATTTATGGTAGTGCGGTGGTGTTTGGGTAGTGTAGGGGGTCGTGCTGGGGTAGTGTTTAAGGGTTTAGGGTAGTGCAGTGGCCTTTGGGTAGTGTAGGGGGTCCTGCTGGGGTAGTTCTTTAGGGTTTAGGGTAGTGCAGTGGTCTTTGATAGTGTAGGGGTTCATGCTGGGGGTAGTGTTGTAGGATTTATGGTAGTGCGGTGGTGTTTGGGTAGTGTAGGGGGTCATTCTGGGGTAGTGTTTTAGGATGTACAGTAGTGCAGTGGTGTTTGTGTGGTGAAGGGGGTCGTGCTGGGAGTAGTGTTCAGGGTTTACTGCAGAGCAGTGGTGTTTGGGTAGTGTAGGGGGTTGTGCTGGGGTATTGTTTTAGGGTTTAGGGCAGTGCAGTGGTGCTCGGCTAGTGTAGGGGGTCGTGCTGGGTTGGTGTTTTAGGGTTTAGGGCAGTGCAGTGGTGATCGGGCAGTGTAGGGGGTCGTGCCTGGGGTGGTGGTTTAGGGCAGTGCAGTGGTGTTTGGTAGTGTAGGGGGTCGTGCTGGGGGTGGTGTTTTAGGGTTTAGGGTAGTGCAGTGGTGTTTGGGTAGTGTAGGGGTTCATACTGGTGGTAGTGTTTTAGGGTAGTGCAGTGATGTTTGTGTTGTGTAGGGGGTCGTGCTTGGGTAGATTTAGTGCTTAGGGTAGTGCAGTGGTGTTTGGGTAGTGTAGGGGGTTCTGCTGGGGGAATGTTTTAGGGCTTAGCATAGTGCAGTGGTGTTTGGGTAGTGCAGGGGGTACTGCTGGGGGTAGTGTTTTAGGTTGTAGGGTAGTGCAGTGGTGTTAGGGTAGTGTAGTGGGTCATGCTGGGGGAAGTGTTTTAGGGTTTAGGGTAGTGCAGTGGTGTTTGTGTAGTATAGGGGGTAGTGTTTTAGGGTTTAGGGTAGTGCAGTTGTGTTTGTATAGTGTAGTGGGTCATGCTGGGGGTAGTGTTTTAGGGTTTAGGGTAGTGCAGCGGTGTTTGTGTCATGTAGGGGGTCGTGTTTTAGGGTTTAGGGTAGTGCAGTGTTCTTTGGGTAGTGTAAGGGGTCATGCGGAGGTAGTGTTTTAGGGTGTATGGTAGTGCAGTGGTGTTTGGGTTGTGTAGGGGGTTGTGCTGGGGTAGTATTTTAGGGTTTAGGGTAGTGCAGTAGTCTTTGGGTAGTATAAGGGGTCATGCTGGGGTTGTGTTGTAGGATTTAGGGCAGTGCAGTGGTGTTTGGGCAGTGTAGGGAGTCATGCTGGGGGTGGTGATTTAGGGCAGTGCAGTGTTGTTCGGGCTGGGGCTAGTGTTTTAAAGTTTTGGGCAGAGCAGTGGTGTTCAGACAGTGTAGGGGGTCATGCTGGGGGTGGTATTCCAGGGTTTAGGGCAGTTCAGTGGTGTTCGGGCAGTGTAGGAGGTCTTGCTGGGGGTGGTGTTTCAGGGTTTAGGGCAGTGGTGTTCGGGCAGTGTAGGGGGTCTTGCTGGTGTTGTCTTTTATGGTTTAGGGCAGTGCAGTGGTGTTCGGGCAGTGTAGGGGGTTGTGCAGGGCATTTGTTTCAGGGTTTAGGGCAGTGCAGTGGTGTTCGGGCAGTGCAGGGAGTCGTTCTGTGGCAGGTATTTCAGGGTGTAGGGCAGTGGTGTTCGGGCAGTGTAGGGGGCTGTGCTGGGACTGGTGTTTCATTGTTTAGGGCAGTGCAGTGGTGTTTGGGCAGTGTAGGGGTCGTGCTGGGGCTGTTTCAGGGTTTAGGGCAGTGCTGTGGAGTTCGGGCAGTGTAGGGGAACATGCTGGGGCTGGTGTTTTAGGGTTTAGGGCAGTGCAGTGGTTTTCGGGCAGTGTACGGGGTCGTGCTGGTGGTGGTGTTTCAGGGTTTAGGGCAGTACAGTGGTGTTCGGGCAGTGTAGGGGTCTTGCTGGGGGTGGTGTTTCAGAGTTTAGGGCAGTGATGTTTGGGCACTGTAGGGGGTCTTGCTGGGGGTGATGTTTCAGGGTTTAGGGCAGTGCAGTGGTTTTCGGGCAGTGTAGGGGGTTTGGCTTGTGTTTCAGGATTTAAGGCAGTACAGTGCTGATCGGGCAGTGTAGGGGGTCGAGCAGGAGGTGGTGTTTCAGGGTTTAGGGCAGTGCAGTGGTGTTCAGTCAATGTAGGAGGTCGTGCAGGGAGTGGTGTTTCAGGGTTTAGGGCAGTGCAATGGTGTTCGGGCAGTGTAGGGGGTCTTGCTGGGGGTGGTGTTTCGGGGTTTAGGGCAGTGCAGTGGTGTTCGGGCATTGTAGGGGGTAGTGCTGGGGCTTGTGTTTCAGAGTTTAGGGCAGTGCATTTGTGTTCGGGCAGTGTAGGGGGCCGTGCTGGGGATAATATTTTAAGGGTTTGGGGCAGTGCAGTGGTGTTTGGGGAGTGTAGGGGGTCATGCTGGGGTAGTGTTTTAGGGTTTAGGGTAGTGCAGTGGTCTTTGGATAGTGTAGGGGTTCATGCTGGGGGGAGTGTTGTAGGATTTATGGTAGTGCAGTGGTGTTTGGATAGTGTAGGGGGTTGTGCTGGGGTATTGTTTTAGGGTTTAGGGCAGTGCAGTGGTGCTTGGGTAGTGTAGGGGGTCGTGCTGGGTTGGTGTTTTAGGGTTTAGGGCAATGCAGTGGTGATCGGGCAGTGTAGGGCGTCGTGCTGGGGGTGGTGGTTTAGGGCAGTGCAGTGGTGTTTGGTAGTGTAGGGGGTCGTGCTGGGGGAGGTGTTTTAGGGTTTAGGGTAGTGCAGTGGTGTTTGTGTGGTTTAGGGGGTCGTGCTGGGGTAGTGTGTTAATGTTTAGGGCAGAGCAGTGGTGTTTGGGTAGTGTAGGGGGTCGTGCTGGGGTTAGTGTTTTAGGGTTTAGGGCAGTGTAGTGGTATTAGGGCAGTGTAGGGGGTCGTGCTGGGGGCGGTGAATTAGGGTTTAGGGCAGTGCAGTGGTGTTCGGGCAGTGTAGGGGGTTGTGCTGGGGGTGGTGTTTTAGTGTTTAGGGAAGTGCAGTGGAGATCGGGCAGTGTAGTGGGTCATGCAGGGGGTGGTGTTTCAGGGTTTAGGACAGTGCAGTGGTGTTCGGGCAGGGCAGGGGGTCATGCAGGGTGTGGTGTTTCAGGGTTTAGGGCAGTGCAGTGGTGTTCGGGCAGTGTAGGGTGTCTTGCTGGGGGTGGTGTTTCAGGGTTTAGGGCAGTGGTGTTCGGGCAGTGTAGAGGGTCTTGTTGGGGTTGGTGTTTCAGCGTTTAGGGTAGTGCTGTAGTGTTTGGGTACTGTAGGAGGTCGTGCTGAGGGTAGATTTAGGGTTTAGGGTAGTGCAGTTTTGTTTGGGTAGTGTAGGGGTAGTGCTGGGGGTAGATTTAGGGTTTAGGGTAGTGCAGTGGTGTATGGGCAGTGTAGGGGGTCGTCCTTGGCTTATATTTAGGATTTAGGGTAGTGCAGTGGTGTTTGGGTAGTGTAGGGAGTCACGCTGGGGGAGTGTTTTATGGTTTAGGGTAGTGCAGTGGTGTTTGGGTAGTGTATGGGGCCATGTTTGAGGTAGTGTTTTAGGGTTTAGGGCAGTGCTGTGGTGTGCAGGCAGTGTAGGGGGTCATGCTGGGGTTGGTGTTTTAGGGTTTAGGGTAGTGCAGTGGTGTTTGTGTAGTGTAGGGGATAGTGTTTTAGGGTTTAAGGTAGTGCAGTGGTGTTTGTGTAGTGTAGGAGGTCATTCTGGGGGTAGTGCTTTAGGGTTTAGGGAAGTACTGTGGTGTTTGTGTAGTGTAGGGGGTCGTGTTTTAGGGTTTAGGGTACTGCAGTGGTCTTTGGTCAGTGTAGTTGGTCATGCTGGGGGTAGTGTTTTAGGGTTTATGGCAGCAGTGCAGTGGTGGTTGGGTAGTGTAGGGGTCGTGCTGGGGGTAGTGTTTTAGGTTTTAGGGCAGAGTAGTGGTGTTTGGGTAGTCTAGGGGGTCATGCTGGGGGTAGTGTTTTAGGGTTGAGGGCAGTGCAGTGGTGTTTGGGTAGTGTAGGGGGTCGTGCAGGGTTGGTTTTTTAGGGTTTAGGGCAGTGCAGTGGTGTTCGGGCAGTGTAGGGGGTCGTACTGGGGAGGTTATTTAGGGTTTAGGGCAGTGCAGTGGTGTTCGGGCAGTGTAGGGGGTCATGCTGGGGTAGTGTTTTAGGGCAGTGCAGTGGTGTTTGGTGGTGTAGGAGGTCGTGCTGAGGGTAGATGTAGGGTTTAGGGTAGTGCAGTGGTGTTTGAGTAGTGTAGGGGGTCATGCTGAGGGTAGATTTAGGGTTTACGGTAGTGCAGTGGTGTTTGGGTAGTATAGGGGGTTGTCCTGGGGGTATATTTAGGGTTTAGGGTAGTGCAGTGTTGTTTCTGTAGTGTAGGGAGTCGTGCTGGGGGTAGTGTTTTAGGGTTTTGGGTAGTGCAGTGGTGTTTGGGTAGTGTAGGGGATCGTGCTGGGGTAGTGGTTTAGGGTAGTGCAGTAGTGTTTGGGTAGTGTAGGGGGTCGTGCTGGGGGTAGTGTTTTTGGGTTTAGGGTAGTGCAGTGGTGTTTGGGTAGTGTAGGGGATCATGCTGGGGGTAGTGGTTGAGTGTTTAGGGTAGTGCAGTGGTGTTTGGGTAGTGTAGGGTGTCCTGCTGGGATTAGTGTTTTAGTGTATAGGGTAGTGCAGTGGTGTTTGGGTAGTGCAGAGAGTACTGCTGGGGTAGTGTTTTAGGGTTTAGGGTAGTACAGTGGTGTTTGGGTAGTGTATGGAGTACTGCTGGGTGTATTATTTTAGGGTTTAGGGTAGTGCAGCAGTGTTTGTGTAGTGTAGGGTGTCGTGTTTTAGGGTTTAGGGTAGTGCAGTGGTCTTTGGGTAGTGTAGGGGGTCATGCGGTGGGTAATGTTTTAGAGTTTATGGTAGTGCATTCGCGTTTTGGTATGTAGGGGGTCGTGCTGGGGTAGTGTTTTAGGGTTTAGGGGGTGTGCAGTGGTCTTTGGGTAGTGTAAGGGGTCCTGCTGGGGTAGTTTTTTAGGGTTTAGGGTAGTGCAGTGGTCTTTGGATAGTGTAGGGGTTCATGCTGGGGGTAGTGTTGTAGGATTTATGGTAGTGCGGTGGTGTTTGGGTAGTGTAGGGGGTCGTGCTGGGGTAGTGTTTAAGGGTTTAGGGTAGTGCAGTGGCCTTTGGGTAGTGTAGGGGGTCCTGCTGGGGTAGTTCTTTAGGGTTTAGGGTAGTGCAGTGGTCTTTGGATAGTGTAGGGGTTCATGCTGGGGGTAGTGTTGTAGGATTTATGGTAGTGCGGTGGTGTTTGGGTAGTGTAGGGGGTCATTCTGGGGTAGTGTTTTAGGATGTACAGTAGTGCAGTGGTGTTTGTGTGGTGAAGGGGGTCGTGCTGGGAGTAGTGTTCAGGGTTTACTGCAGAGCAGTGGTGTTTGGGTAGTGTAGGGGGTTGTGCTGGGGTATTGTTTTAGGGTTTAGGGCAGTGCAGTGGTGCTCGGCTAGTGTAGGGGGTCGTGCTGGGTTGGTGTTTTAGGGTTTAGGGCAGTGCAGTGGTGATCGGGCAGTGTAGGGGGTCGTGCCTGGGGTGGTGGTTTAGGGCAGTGCAGTGGTGTTTGGTAGTGTAGGGGGTCGTGCTGGGGGTGGTGTTTTAGGGTTTAGGGTAGTGCAGTGGTGTTTGGGTAGTGTAGGGGTTCATACTGGTGGTAGTGTTTTAGGGTAGTGCAGTGATGTTTGTGTTGTGTAGGGGGTCGTGCTTGGGTAGATTTAGTGCTTAGGGTAGTGCAGTGGTGTTTGGGTAGTGTAGGGGGTTCTGCTGGGGGAATGTTTTAGGGCTTAGCATAGTGCAGTGGTGTTTGGGTAGTGCAGGGGGTACTGCTGGGGGTAGTGTTTTAGGTTGTAGGGTAGTGCAGTGGTGTTAGGGTAGTGTAGTGGGTCATGCTGGGGGAAGTGTTTTAGGGTTTAGGGTAGTGCAGTGGTGTTTGTGTAGTATAGGGGGTAGTGTTTTAGGGTTTAGGGTAGTGCAGTTGTGTTTGTATAGTGTAGTGGGTCATGCTGGGGGTAGTGTTTTAGGGTTTAGGGTAGTGCAGCGGTGTTTGTGTCATGTAGGGGGTCGTGTTTTAGGGTTTAGGGTAGTGCAGTGTTCTTTGGGTAGTGTAAGGGGTCATGCGGAGGTAGTGTTTTAGGGTGTATGGTAGTGCAGTGGTGTTTGGGTTGTGTAGGGGGTTGTGCTGGGGTAGTATTTTAGGGTTTAGGGTAGTGCAGTAGTCTTTGGGTAGTATAAGGGGTCATGCTGGGGTTGTGTTGTAGGATTTAGGGCAGTGCAGTGGTGTTTGGGCAGTGTAGGGAGTCATGCTGGGGGTGGTGATTTAGGGCAGTGCAGTGTTGTTCGGGCTGGGGTTAGTGTTTTAAAGTTTTGGGCAGAGCAGTGGTGTTCAGACAGTGTAGGGGGTCATGCTGGGGGTGGTATTCCAGGGTTTAGGGCAGTTCAGTGGTGTTCGGGCAGTGTAGGAGGTCTTGCTGGGGGTGGTGTTTCAGGGTTTAGGGCAGTGGTGTTCGGGCAGTGTAGGGGGTCTTGCTGGTGTTGTCTTTTATGGTTTAGGGCAGTGCAGTGGTGTTCGGGCAGTGTAGGGGGTTGTGCAGGGCATTTGTTTCAGGGTTTAGGGCAGTGCAGTGGTGTTCGGGCAGTGCAGGGAGTCGTTCTGTGGCAGGTATTTCAGGGTGTAGGGCAGTGGTGTTCGGGCAGTGTAGGGGGCTGTGCTGGGACTGGTGTTTCATTGTTTAGGGCAGTGCAGTGGTGTTTGGGCAGTGTAGGGGTCGTGCTGGGGCTGTTTCAGGGTTTAGGGCAGTGCTGTGGAGTTCGGGCAGTGTAGGGGAACATGCTGGGGCTGGTGTTTTAGGGTTTAGGGCAGTGCAGTGGTTTTCGGGCAGTGTACGGGGTCGTGCTGGTGGTGGTGTTTCAGGGTTTAGGGCAGTACAGTGGTGTTCGGGCAGTGTAGGGGTCTTGCTGGGGGTGGTGTTTCAGAGTTTAGGGCAGTGATGTTTGGGCACTGTAGGGGGTCTTGCTGGGGGTGATGTTTCAGGGTTTAGGGCAGTGCAGTGGTTTTCGGGCAGTGTAGGGGGTTTGGCTTGTGTTTCAGGATTTAAGGCAGTACAGTGCTGATCGGGCAGTGTAGGGGGTCGAGCAGGAGGTGGTGTTTCAGGGTTTAGGGCAGTGCAGTGGTGTTCAGTCAATGTAGGAGGTCGTGCAGGGAGTGGTGTTTCAGGGTTTAGGGCAGTGCAATGGTGTTCGGGCAGTGTAGGGGGTCTTGCTGGGGGTGGTGTTTCGGGGTTTAGGGCAGTGCAGTGGTGTTCGGGCATTGTAGGGGGTAGTGCTGGGGCTTGTGTTTCAGAGTTTAGGGCAGTGCATTTGTGTTCGGGCAGTGTAGGGGGCCGTGCTGGGGATAATATTTTAAGGGTTTGGGGCAGTGCAGTGGTGTTTGGGGAGTGTAGGGGGTCATGCTGGGGTAGTGTTTTAGGGTTTAGGGTAGTGCAGTGGTCTTTGGATAGTGTAGGGGTTCATGCTGGGGGGAGTGTTGTAGGATTTATGGTAGTGCAGTGGTGTTTGGATAGTGTAGGGGGTTGTGCTGGGGTATTGTTTTAGGGTTTAGGGCAGTGCAGTGGTGCTTGGGTAGTGTAGGGGGTCGTGCTGGGTTGGTGTTTTAGGGTTTAGGGCAATGCAGTGGTGATCGGGCAGTGTAGGGCGTCGTGCTGGGGGTGGTGGTTTAGGGCAGTGCAGTGGTGTTTGGTAGTGTAGGGGGTCGTGCTGGGGGAGGTGTTTTAGGGTTTAGGGTAGTGCAGTGGTGTTTGTGTGGTTTAGGGGGTCGTGCTGGGGTAGTGTGTTAATGTTTAGGGCAGAGCAGTGGTGTTTGGGTAGTGTAGGGGGTCGTGCTGGGGTTAGTGTTTTAGGGTTTAGGGCAGTGTAGTGGTATTAGGGCAGTGTAGGGGGTCGTGCTGGGGGCGGTGAATTAGGGTTTAGGGCAGTGCAGTGGTGTTCGGGCAGTGTAGGGGGTTGTGCTGGGGTGGTGTTTTAGTGTTTAGGGAAGTGCAGTGGAGATCGGGCAGTGTAGTGGGTCATGCAGGGGGTGGTGTTTCAGGGTTTAGGACAGTGCAGTGGTGTTCGGGCAGGGCAGGGGGTCATGCAGGGTGTGGTGTTTCAGGGTTTAGGGCAGTGCAGTGGTGTTCGGGCAGTGTAGGGTGTCTTGCTGGGGGTGGTGTTTCAGGGTTTAGGGCAGTGGTGTTCGGGCAGTGTAGAGGGTCTTGTTGGGGTTGGTGTTTCAGCGTTTAGGGTAGTGCTGTAGTGTTTGGGTACTGTAGGAGGTCGTGCTGAGGGTAGATTTAGGGTTTAGGGTAGTGCAGTTTTGTTTGGGTAGTGTAGGGGTAGTGCTGGGGGTAGATTTAGGGTTTAGGGTAGTGCAGTGGTGTATGGGCAGTGTAGGGGGTCGTCCTTGGCTTATATTTAGGATTTAGGGTAGTGCAGTGGTGTTTGGGTAGTGTAGGGAGTCACGCTGGGGGAGTGTTTTATGGTTTAGGGTAGTGCAGTGGTGTTTGGGTAGTGTATGGGGCCATGTTTGAGGTAGTGTTTTAGGGTTTAGGGCAGTGCTGTGGTGTGCAGGCAGTGTAGGGGGTCATGCTGGGGTTGGTGTTTTAGGGTTTAGGGTAGTGCAGTGGTGTTTGTGTAGTGTAGGGGATAGTGTTTTAGGGTTTAAGGTAGTGCAGTGGTGTTTGTGTAGTGTAGGAGGTCATTCTGGGGGTAGTGCTTTAGGGTTTAGGGAAGTACTGTGGTGTTTGTGTAGTGTAGGGGGTCGTGTTTTAGGGTTTAGGGTACTGCAGTGGTCTTTGGTCAGTGTAGTTGGTCATGCTGGGGGTAGTGTTTTAGGGTTTATGGCAGCAGTGCAGTGGTGGTTGGGTAGTGTAGGGGTCGTGCTGGGGGTAGTGTTTTAGGTTTTAGGGCAGAGTAGTGGTGTTTGGGTAGTCTAGGGGGTCATGCTGGGGGTAGTGTTTTAGGGTTGAGGGCAGTGCAGTGGTGTTTGGGTAATGTAGGGGGTCGTGCTGGGTTGGTGTTTTAGGGTTTAGGGCAGTGCAGGGGTGTTCGGGCAGTGTAGAGAATCGTGCTGGGGTGGTGATTTAGGGATTAGGACAGTGCAGTGGTGTTCGGGCAGTGTAGGGAGTCGTGATGGGGTAGTGTTTTAGTGTTTATGGTAGTGCAGTGGTGTTTGGGTAGTGCAGGGGGTCGTGCTGGGGTAGTGTTTAAGGGTTTAGGGTAGTGAAGTGGTCTTTGGGTAGTGTAGGGGGTCGTGCTGGGCTAGTGTCTTAGGATGTAGGGTAGTGCAGTGGTGTTTGTGTGGTGTAGGGTGTCGTGCTGGGAGTAGTGTTTTAGGGTTTAGGCCAGAGCAGTGGTGTTTGGATAGTGTAGGGGGTCAGGCTGGGGAAGTGTTTTAGGGTTTAGGGCAGTGCAGTGGTGTTCGGGTAGTGTAGGGGGTCGTGCAGGGTTGGTTTTTTAGGGTTTAGGGCAGTGCAGTGGTGTTCGGGCAGTGTAGGGGGTCGTACTGGGGTGGTGATTTAGGGTTTAGGGCAGTGCAGTGGTGTTCGGGCAGTGTAGGGGGTCATGCTGGGGTAGTGTTTTAGGGCAGTGCAGTGATGTTTGGTAGTGTAGGAGGTCGTGCTGAGGGTAGATTTAGGGTTTAGGGTAGTGCAGTGGTGTTTGAGTAGTGTAGGGGGTCATGCTGAGGGTAGATTTAGGGTTTACGGTAGTGCAGTGGTGTTTGGGTAGTATAGGGGGTCGTCCTGGGGGTATATTTAGGGTTTAGGGTAGTGCAGTGTTGTTTCTGTAGTGTAGGGAGTCGTGCTGGGGGTAGTGTTTTAGGTTTTAGGGTAGTGCAGTGGTCTTTGGGTAGTGTAGGGGGGTCATGCTGTGGTAGTGTTTAAGGGTGTAGAGTAGTGCAGTGGTGTTTCTGTGGAGTAGGGGTCGTGCTGGGGGTAGTGTTTTAGGTTTTAGGGCAGAGCAGTGGTGTTTGGGTAGTCTAGGGGGTCATGCTGGGGGTAGTGTTTTAGGGTTGAGGGCAGTGCAGTGGTGTTTGGGTAATGTAGAGGGTCGTGCTGGGTTGGTGTTTTAGGGTTTAGGGCAGTGCAGGGGTGTTCGGGCAGTGTAGAGAATCGTGCTGGGGTGGTGATTTAGGGATTAGGACAGTGCAGTGGTGTTCGGGCAGTGTAGGGGGTCGTGCTGGGGGTGGTGCTTTAGGGTTTAGGGCAGTGCAGTAGTGTTCGGGCAGTGTAGGTCGTCGTGCTGGGGGTGGTGTTTAGGGTTTAGGGCAGTACAGTGGTGTTTGGGCAGTGTAGGGGGTCATACAGTGGGTGTTGTTTCAGGGTTTAGGGCTGTGTAGTGGTGTTCGGGCAGTGTAGGGGTTTGTGCAAGGGGTGGTGTTTCTGGGTGTAGATTTAGGGTTTAGGGTACAGCAGTGGTATTTGGGTAGTGTAGGGAGTCATGCTGGGGGTGGTGTTTTAGAGTTTAGGGCAGTGCAGTGGTTTTCGGGCAGTGTAGGGGGTCTTGTTGGGGGTGGTGTTTCAGGGTTTAGGGTAGTGCAGTAGTGTAGAGGTAGTGTAGGAGGTCATGCTGAGGGTAGATTTAGGGTTTAGGGTAGTGCAGTGGTGTTTGAGTAGTTTAGGGGGTCATGCTGAGGGTGGATTTAGGGTTTACGGTAGTGCAGTGGTGTTTGGGTAGTATAGGGGGTCGTCCTGGGGGTATATTTAGGATTTAGGGTAGTGCAGTGTTGTTTCTGTAGTGTAGGGAGTCGTGCTGGGGGTAGTGTTTTAGGGTTTAGGGTAGTGCAGTGGTGTTTGGGTAGTGTAGGGGATCATGCTGGGGATAGTGGTTTAGGTTTTAGGGTAGTGCAGTAGTGTTTGGGTAGTGTAGGGGGTCGTGCTGGGGGTAGTGTTTTTGGGTTTAGGGTAGTGCAGTGGTGTTTGGGTAGTGTAGGGGATCGTGCTGGGGTAGTGGTTTAGTGTTTAGGGTAGTGCAGTGGTGTTTGGGTAGTGTAGGGTGTCCTGCTGGGATTAGTGTTTTAGTGTTTAGGGTAGTGCAGTGGTGTTTGGGTGGTGTAGAGAGTACTGCTGGGGTAGTGTTTTAGGGTTTAGGGTAGTACAGTGGTGTTTGGGTAGTGTATGGAGTACTGCTGGGGGTATTATTTTAGGGTTTAGGGTAGTGCAGCGGTGTTTGTGTAGTGTAGGGGTCGTGTTTTAGGGTTTAGGGTAGTGCAGTGGTCTTTGGGCAGTGTAGGGGGTCATGCGGTGGGTAATGTTTTAGAGTTTATGGTAGTACATTCGTGTTTTGGTATGTAGGGGTCGTGCTGGGATAGTGTTTTAGGGTTTAGGGGGTGTGCAGTGGTCTTTAGGTAGTGTAGGGGGTCCTGCTGGGGTAGTGTTTTAGGGTTTAGGGTAGTGCAGTGGTCTTTGGATAGTGTAGGGGTTCATGCTGGGGGTAGTGTTGTAGGATTTATCGTAGTGCGGTGTTGTTTGGGTAGTGTAGGGGGTCATGCTGGGGTAGTGTTTAAGGGTTTAGGGTAGTGCAGTGGCCTTTGGGTAGTGTAGGGGGTCATTCTGAGGTAGTGTTTTAGGGTGTACAGTAGTGCAGTGGTGTTTGTGTGGTGAAGGGGGTTATGCTGGGAGTTGTGTTCAGGGTTTACTGCAGAGCAGTGGTGTTTGGGTAGGGTAGGGGGTTGTGCTGGGGTATTGTTTTAGGGTTTAGGGCAGTGCAGTGGTGCTCGGCTAGTGTAGGGTGTCGTGCTGGGTTGGTGTTTTAGGGTTTAGGGCAGTGCAGTGCTGATCGGGCAGTGTAGGGGGTCGTGCCAGGGGTGGTGGTTTAGGGCAGTGCAGTGGTGTTTGGTAGTGTAGGGGGTCGTGCTGGGGGTTGTGTTTTAGGGTAGTGCCGTGATGTTTGTGTAGTGTAGGGGGTCGTGCTTGGGTAGATTTAGTGTTTAGGGTAGTGCAGTGGTCTTTGGGTAGTGTAGGGGGTCGTGCTGGGGTAGTGTTTCAGGGTTTAGGGTAGCGCAGTGGTCTTTGGGTAGTGTAGGGGGTCGTACTGGGGTTGTGTTTTAGCGTTTATGGTAGTGCAGTGGTGTTTCGGTAGTGCAGGGGGTCGTGCTGGGGTAGTGTTTAAGGGTTTAGGGTAGTGAAGTGGTCTTTGGGTAGTGTAGGGGGTCGTGCTGGGCTAGTGTCTTAGGGTGTAGGGTAGTGCAGTGGTGTTTGTGTGGTGTAGGGTGTCGTGCTGGGAGTAGTGTTTTAGGGTTTAGGGCAGAGCAGTGGTGTTTGGATAGTATAGGGAGTCATGCTGGGGGTAGTGTTTTAGGGTTCAGGGCAGTGCAGTGGTGTTCGGGTTGTGTAGGGGGTCGTGCAGGTTTGTTTTTTTAGGGTTTAGGGCAGTGCAGTGGTGTTCGGGCAGTGTAGGGGGTCGTGCTGGGGTGGTGATTTAGGGTTTAGGGCAGTGCAGTGGTGTTCGGGCAGTGTAGGGGGTCATGCTGGGGTGGTGTTTTAGGGTTTAGGGCATTACAGTGGTGTTCGGGCAGTATCGGGGGTTGTGCTGGGGGTGGTGTTTTAGGGTTTAGGGCAGTGCAGTGGTGTTCGGGCAGTGGAGGGGGTCGTGCAGGGGATGGTGTTTCAGGGTTTAGGGCCGTGCAGTGGTGTTCGGGCAGTGTATGGGGTCATGCAGGGGGTGATGTTTCAGGGTTTAGAGCAGTGCAGTGTTCGGGCAGTGTAGGGGGTCATGCAGGGGGTGGTGTTTCAGGGTTTAGGGCAGTGCAGTGGTGTTCGGGCAGTGTATGGGGTCTTCCTGTGGGTGGTATTTCAGGGTTTAGGGCAGTGTAGGGGGTCTTGTTGGGGGTGCTGTTTAAGGGTTTAGGGTAGTGCAGTAGTGTTTGGGTAGTGTAGGAGGTTGTGCTGAGGGTAGATTTAGGGTTTAGGGTACTGTAGTGGTGTTTGGGTAGTGTAGGGGGTCGTCCTTGGCATAGATGTAGGGTTTAGGGTACTGCAGTGGTGTTTGGGTAGTGTAGGGGGTCGTCCTTGGCATAGATTTAGGGTTTAGGGTAGTGCAGTGGTATTTGGGTAGTGTAGGGATTCATGCTGGGAGGAGTGTTATAAGGTTTAGGGTAGTGCAGTGGTGTTTGGGTAGTGTAGGTGGTCATGCTGGGGGTAGTGTTTTAGGGTTTAGGGTAGTGCAGTGGTGTTTGGGTAGTGTAGGGGGTCATGCTGGGGGTAGTGGTTTAGGGTTTAGGGCAGTGCAGTGGTGTTTGGGTAGTGTAGGGGGTCCTGCTGGGATTAGTGTTTTGGTGTTTAGGGTAGTGCAGTGGTGTTTGAGTAATGTTGAGGGTACTGTTTTGGGGGTTTATGGTAGTGCAGTGGTGTTTGTGTAGTGTAGGAGGCCATGTTATAGGGTAGTGCAGTGGTCTTTGGGTAGTGTAGGGGGTCGTGCTGGGGTATTGTTTTAGGGTGTATGGTAGTGCAGTGGTGTTCGGGCATGTTGGGGGTGGTGTTTCAGGGTTTAGGGTAGTGCAGAAGTGTTTGGGTAGTGTAGGAGGTCGTGCTGAGGGTAGATTTAGGGTTTAGGGTAGTGCAGTGGTCTTTGGGTAATGTAGGGGGTCGTGCGGAGGGTAGATTTAGGGTTTAGGGTATTGCAGTGGTGTTTGGGTAGTGTAGGGGGTCGTCCTGGGCATAGATTTATGGTTTGGGGTTGTGCAGTGGTATTTGGGTAGTGTAGGGATTCATGCTGGGGGGAGTGTTATAAGGTTTAGGGTAGTGCAGTGGTGTTTGGGTAGTGTAGGTGGTCGTGCTGTGGGTAGTGTTTTAGGGTTTAGGGTAGTGCAGTGGTGTTTGGGTAGTGTAGGGGGTCATGCTCGGGGTAGTGGTTTAGGGTTTAGGGCAGTGCAGTGGTGTTTGGGTAGTGTAGTGGGTCCTGCTGTGATTAGTGTTTTAGTGTTTAGGGTAGTGCAGTGGTGTTTGAGTAATGTTTAGGGTACTGTTTTGGGGGTTTATGGTAGTGCAGTGGTGTTTGTGTAGTGTAGGAGGCCGTGTTTTAGGGTTTAGGGTAGTGCAGTGGTGTTCGGGCATTGTAGGTGGTCGTGCTGGGGTGGTTTTTTAGGGTTTAGGGCAATACAGTGGTGTTCGGGCAGTGTAGGGGGTCGTGCAGGGCGTGGTGTTTCAGGGTTTAGGCCAGGGCAGTGCAATGGTGTTCGGGCAGTGTAGGGGTGTTGGAAGGCGGACCCCGAGAAGTCGGCGAGACCACTCAGGGGGGGCCCCCACACTGTACGAAGTAGCCGAGCGCTGCAGAGAAGCCTCCTGGGAGATCCTTCTCCTATTATGTACTAGCACAGTAACACCACCACACAGGACTCAAGGAGGTTGTCTCACGAGGAGCAATCCTTTATCAGCACTTAAAGGTTACGGGATCAATATTTACACGAAAAGGGATCAAGGGATCCACAAAAGTCTCAGTGTCTCTTTAGAAGGGAAGGGGTAGCGGGACAGTCTTTGGCAGGAGCTTGGTACGAGGGTACCTGGGGCCCAGTTCTTATCCTCACGCTGGAGGGCCTCCGGAACTCGGAGGGGTCGAGCCGCGACGGCGTCAGCAGGGCTCTGGCGTTCAGTTCGTGGAGAGCCGCGACCAGGTCAGCGGGGCTCTCAAGATGGTTTCTGCTCAGCTCGAGCCGCGACGTCATCAGCAGGGCTCCGAGGGAGGTTTCAGCGAGGTTGGGCCGCGATAGCGTCAGCAGGGCCCCGATGTTCCGGGGGGCTTCAAGGTTTCAGCAAGAAGGAGCCGCGACGCAGTCTGCAGGGCTCGTGGTGGCTTCAAGCAAGAGTTCTTCTCCGTAGGGTCGGTCGCGATTCAATCAGCAGGGCTCTCGACTCCGGGATACAACTGCCGGTCTGTTGCGGGGTCGCCCCAGATATAGGCCTGGAGCCCTTTGAAGTCCGGACCCTTGCGCCCGGAGGGGCGGAGAGGCCGGGGTGGGAGCGGCCAGACGCCCAGCAGGAGAGGCGCCGGGCCCAGGAGAGATGGAGGCCGATTGCACCTCGGTGTGTGGGGACGGTTGGGGGTCCCATTGATACCGCCCTTCGTCAGGGCGATGAGGTGTTCACGTGATACCCCCTGGCCAGTTCTTGGTGCCTCAATGTCTGGGCCTCGCTGGGGCCGAGGCCGGGTTGAGCGGAGTCAGGTGGACTGGTGTGCAGGGTCACGTGGCAGGCAACAAAATGGTGGAGCCCCGAGGTGTATGCGACCTCGTGCGGCTCGAACGGGTGGCCCGTGGAGGCCAGGGCGGGGAACGGGCCCAACCCCAGGGAAGTCAGGACCACGCCACGAGGCCGGGTCCAACAGGCGTCCCCCCCAGCCGAAGGCAGGGAGAGTCACCCATCTTCTTGGGGATTCTCCTCGTCAAGGCGGAAGAAGCGGGACAGGCCGTCAGCGTTGCCGTGGTCATTGCCGGGTCGGTGCTCAACCGAAAAGTCCATCCCTTGCAGGGCAATGGACCATCGCAGCAGCTTGGGATTCTCGCCTCTCATTTGCATTAACCACCGCAAAGGCCGGTGGTCGGTCTGGACCCGAAAGTGGGTACCGAAGAGATAGGGCCGGAGCTTCTTAAGGGCCCACACTACAGCGAAGGCCTCGCGCTCGATGGTGCTCCATCGTTGCTCCCGGGGCAGCAGCCGTCGGCTGATGAAGGCCACTGGGCGGTCGAGTCCCTTCTCATCAACCTGAGACAGGACGGCCCCGATCCCATATTCGGAGGCGATAAACTCTTTACTGTAGTCAGGGGCCTGGAGCACAGGGACAGTGCACATCGCGGCCTTGAGAGTCTCGAAAGCTGATTGGCAGCGGGGAGTCCAGTGCACCTTCTTGGGCTGCTTCTTCGAGGTGAGCTCCGTGAGAGGCCCCACAATGCTCCCATAGTCCCGGATGAACCGCCGGTAGTATCCGGTGAGGCCAAGGAAGGCCCGTACAGCGGTCTGGGTAGTGGGAGGTTCCCATGCCTGGATGGCATCGACTCTTGGCTGGAGGGGGGCCACCTGACTGCTTCCCACCTGATGGCCCAGGTAGGTCACCGATCCTTGGCCGACCTGGCATTTGCTGGCCTTAATCGTGAGCCCAGCCCTTTGGAGGGCGGCCAGGACGGCCTTGAGGTGAACTAGGTGCTCAGCCCAGTGGTTGCTGTACACAGCGATGTCATCCAAATAGGCCGCGCTGAAGGCCTCGAGCCCGGCCAGGACCTTGTTTACGAGTCTCTGAAAAGTGGCCGGGGCATTCTTCATGCCGAAGGGCATCACCCGAAAGTGGTAATGCCCATCAGGGGTAGAAAAGGCAGATCTTTCTCGGGCGCCGGGGGTAAGCTGAATCTGCCAGTACCCGGCGGTGAGGTCCAGCGTGCTCAGGTAGCGGGCGGCCCCCAAGCGATCGATGAGTTCATTGGCCCGGGGTATAGGATGGGCGTCTGTCTTGGTCACAGCATTCAGGGCCCGGTAGTCTACACAAAATCGCAGCTCCGGGGGATGGCCGGGGGCTGCGGCCTTTGGTACCAGGACGACAGGGCTGGCCCACGGGCTGTCAGAGGGCTCGATGACCCCGGTGGCCAACATCTTCGCTACTTCGGCCTGGATGCATGCCCGTACTCGGTCGGGTACCCTGTAGGCTCGGTGTCGCACGGGGGGCTGTCCCCGGTGTCGACGTCGTGGACGCACCAGTGGGTCACCCCCGGGGTGAGGGAGAAGAGGGCTGCGTAGTCCTGCAGCAGTTGTTGACAGTCGGTGCGCTGTTCCGGGGTCAGGGAGGAGGCGAGCTGGACACCTTTGATGGATCCGTCGTGGACGTCGTTCTGCAAGAGGTCGGGTAGGGGCTCGGAGTCGTCCTCGCCCCCCTCGTCGGTCACCAGCAGCAGGCTCAGTTCGGTCCGGGCGAAGTAGGGTTTGAGCCTGTTAGCATGTAGGACCCGGAGGGGGTTCCGGGGGGACTCTAGGTCAACTAGGTAGGTGACGGGGCTCTTCTTTTCCACCACCTTGAAGGGCCCAGTCCACTTGTCCTGGAGGGCGCAGGGCTCAACAGGGGCCATGACCCAGACTCGCTGGCCTGGCTCGAACTCGATGGTAGAGGTGTTCCGATCATACCACCGATTCATGTCCTCCTGGCTGGCCTCGAGGTTGGCTTCGGCCATGGCTCGGAACTTGCGGGTCTGGTTTTGTAGGGTCAGGAGGTATCGGTAGACGTCAGGAGGGGCGCCTTGGTGCTTCGTCTCCCAGCCCTCCTTGACCAGGCTGAGCGGTCCGCGGACTGGATGTCCGTACAATAGCTCAAACGGGCTGAACCCCAGGGACTTCTGCGGGACCTCCCGATAGGCAAACAGGAGGCATGGTAGTAGGACATCCCATCTCCACCGGAGGGGCTCTTCCAAGCTGTTGGACTTGGCCCTTCTGGCAGGTTCCCCCCGAAACTTTTTGCTTGTAATTGGTAACTTGGTGTAGTGATTTTGGGTTTCTGCGCACTTTACCGCTGTGTCCCAGGGTAAAGTGCGTGCGTGTTGTGAGGTTGGCCTGCCCTCCCATAGGAATGCATGGGGGAATGTAGATGTCCCGGTAGTTCCTGATGCGTGGGGTGTGCAGGCCCGTGTTTGGTATGTGCGGACTCGTGTGAGTGAATGCTGCGCGTTGATGTGTGCGGCGTGCATGTACCTGGTGTGGAAGTGCCACTTCTAGAAGTGGGCACTTCAGTGTGCAGTCTGAAATGTGTGGCTTGTCTGATGATTGGCTGGTGAGGTCAGGTGACGGACTAGGGAATTCCCCAGAGTCAGGAGGAGTCACCCAGTGGTGAATGGGGAGTTAGCATGTTGATGGCTGGGGAGGAGTGTACCTGGGTCCTGAATAGGACAGGGCTTCCCCCCACACAATGCTGGCGCCGGCCCCTGTGGTGCGTCTAATGACCCTAGCCCTGCCAGTGAATAGAGTGAGGGGCTGAGCACATCAAGGGTGCTCCCCAACCAGCTGCGACTGGTTTTCCCCCTCACCCTGAACCCAGAACAAAGGGATTTGGTGTATAAAAAGGGGCTGTGTCCCCTTACAAAATGTTCTTGTTCTTGTTCCAAACTCGAATCTACCAGGGGCATGCTGCTGCTGGGGCCCAGGGGAAGGCTTGCCTCCCTGGGCCCTGCCCAGCCCCTGGATGCCAGATGGACTTACTGGACCTTTTTTTTTTTGACCTGCAGCGCCTGGGAGCGCTTTATGGGCTTTAGAACGCTGTTTTGCTGGACTGGCTCTCTTTGTAGCGCCTGGGAGCGCTTGTGGGGCTTTTCAGCGCTGGGAGCGCTGTGCGTGACTTTATAGCGCTGTGAGCGCTTTTCAGCTTACGGGTGCCACCCCGCTTATTTTCGTATTTTAAGGGCCGGTGCCCACCCGGCATTTGCCCCGCCAAAGATTGCCTTTATCGATGGAGCCTACCCCTCTTATCACGGAAACGATCACCGCTGCAGCCCGGAGTTCCCGGTCGCGTCATCCCCCTGCCGCGCTGTGATTGGTCCAGCGGGAGGGGGTGTGGCCCACGTGATCGGGGCCTCGAGAACGAAGCCGCGGCGCGAGTCTGGAAGCGGAGGAAGCGTGTGTCTCCCACCGGGGCTCCCGAGAGCGAGGGAGAGCCCCGGGTGACCAGAGGAAGGGAGGAGCACGGTCGGAGCTTGTGTGGAGGGGGCGCGAGGCACGTTGTCGGTGCCTGCCCCCTCCGCGGTGTCCAGAAGCCTCGGAGCCTCCCCATCAGATCGGAGACGACGCGGGAGTCCCCCGAACAGCCGGTGAGTGTCGAGAGGGCTGGGGGACTCCGCGCATGTGCTGGGGGGTGCAGGGGGCTGTGCTCACGAGCCCCGTGAGGCTCCAACGAGAGGGGGCTTGCCTACATTAGAGCACTGACGCTCCAACGACCGGGGGGTACTTCGGGAGAGCCCAGGGAGGCTCCAAAAGTTGGCACATTGTTCTCGAGCCCAGCGAGGCTCCAACGTTGTGGGGCATCGGGGGTACAGAGCCACGAAGGCTCTCGAAGGCATTATTGATAGCCAGAGCCCAGAGAGGGCTCCAGAGGCACGCCAAGTGCCTGAGATTC
Source organism: Triturus cristatus (assembly GCF_964204655.1). NCBI lineage: Eukaryota > Metazoa > Chordata > Amphibia > Caudata > Salamandridae > Triturus > Triturus cristatus. The sequence continues at coordinate 401,920,864 of NC_140581.1, forward strand.
ATTCTACAGCTGCCCAGCACTTAGTGGGCAGCTGCAACGTTTAGGTTGGGAAGAAATTGCTCTTTGGCTTGCGCAGCTGGCGCAGCTTGCCTGAGACAGCGTCCTAAGCTTGGACAAAGGCCAGTTGGCCTAGGGACTGCCACAGGTGGTGGCTTATGTGTGTCCCTTTTGCTCTACACCTCTGAATGTTTTCATGCATCATGTGTTTCCTTTTGCTCTACACCTCTGAATGTTTTCATGCATCATGTGTTCCTTTTGCTCTACACCTCTGAATGTTTTCATGCATCATGTGTTTATGTGCTTCGACCCCTACAGGTATTGTGATACTTAGGTGGTTGTTTGCTTTCTCCTAGTACAGGTGGTGCTAGTGAGGTCCTGATTCCCTGCGCAATATTTCTCCTAAGGTGGTTAGGGTTGCGTAGGCGGTACTTTCTGATACCAGTAGTTACCGGTTGTGTGCTACATGTTATTTTGTGCTACTGTGATATTATTCCTATGTTCTAAGTGCTAATTTCTACAAAGTGCTGATTCCGGACAGTGGTCCATGTGGCCCTGTCCCCTGTATATATAATCCCTTGTAAATTCTGCCCGTGCCTGTTGGCACCTTGTAAAGTGTGTGTTTTATCTAATGTGTTGTGTATAATACAAAGGCTATTTTTATAGAATACCTTGTGTGGAGTTTCCTTTGTGGTGGGCCTTGGGTGTTGTTGCTGGGTGCGCGCGCAAACGCTTTACACATCGCCTCAGGGATAAGTCTGACTGCTCGTGCCAAGCTACCAAGGGGGTGAGCAGGGGTTATCTTTGGCGTGTAACTCCCCAGCCCTGACTAGAGTGGTGGTTTCTGCCTGGCTTTGGCGCAAGCCTTAGCCAACCAGAAATCGCCATTTCTAACACAAGCCCTGAATCATCCCCTTCAGGGTTCTGTTAAAGCGCTCGACCAGCCCGTTCCCCTGAGGGTGATAGGAGGTTGTGAATTTGTACGTGACCCTGCACTGCTGCCACAGGGACCGCATGTACTTGGAGATGAAGTTTGTGCCCCTGTCGCTCACCACTTCGCGGGGGAATCCCACTCGGGAGAAGATCCCTATCAAGGCCCGGCCTACCACGGGGGCCGTTACAGTTCTTAGCGGGACCGCCTCCGGGTACCTGGTGGCGTGGTCCACGAGGACCAGGATGAAGCGGTGGCCCAGGGTGGTCCGCAGGTCCATGGGCCCCACGATGTCGATCCCGACCCGTTCGAACGGGGTGCTGACGGCTGGAAAGGGCTGGAGGGGGGCCTTGACCCGACCCCCCGTCTTCCCGCTGGCTTGGCAGGTCCGGCAGGACCGGCAGTGGTTGTCCACGTCTCTCCGCATCCGGGGCAAGTAGAAGTGGGTCACCAGACGGCTGTAAGTTTAGTCTTGCCCTAGGTGTCCGGCGAGGGGCACGTCATGTGCCAGGTTGAGAAGGAACTCCCGGAAGCGGAGAGGGACCACCAACACGCGGCTGGCCCCGAGTTCTGCCACTTTCTGTTCACTGTACAACAGGCCCTCGGCCCAGTAGACCCAGTGGGTGCCGGTCTGGTCCCCGTTGGCTTGTGCAGACGCTTGCTGTCGGACCCCTTCGAGAGAGGGACAGGACTGCTGTTCTTGCTGGAACTGCTCACGGGTGGGGCCCCCTTCGTGGCGCCATTGTGCAAGTTCTGGTAGGGCGCCAAGGGAAGCAATCTCTTCGGGGGAGGGTTCAGTAGGTCCAGTGTCGGTATCCGCCTCCCCCTCGCTGCAGGCGGGGGGTGGTGCGAGCCCCTCGGGCTGGGCGGCACCGGGGGCCAAGGACGAGTGGGGGGCCTGGGCGGTCATGGACCGGGTGATGGCGCAGGCCCATTCGGATAGTCCCAGCATTCGGAGGTGCTCTCGTCGCTCCACTTGAGCCCAGGGGGAACTCTCCAGGTCGTTCCCCAGGAGGCAGTCTACTGGTGCATCGTCGCGGACAGTCACTTTTAGTAGGCCTGTCACCCCTCCCCACTCGAAGGGGACCAGGGCCATCTGGCACAGGCTTTCGCTGTTGTCGGCCGTCCGGACGGGGCACAGCACATTGGGTAGGATCTGTTCGGGGGTCACCAGGTGGCAGCGGACAGCGGTGACACTGGCGCCGGTGTCACGAAGGGCTTCGGCCCGTTGTCCATTGACGGTGACCTGCTGCCGGTACTTCTGGGTGTTGCTTGGGATGGGGGTGCGGGGCACCATTTCTCGGCTGCCCAGGCAGACCAGGGACATGGCCGCCGGTTCCCATTCGGTGGTTCCTCGGTCGAGGGTTTCTTCTTCTTCTTCTCCTTCCCCCAGGGCGGCGGCCGCCAGCTGTCGGGGCGGGGGCCCGCCGGCCCCACTTCTTCGGTTCAGGGGGCAGACCGGATCGCTGGCATAGTGTCCGGTTTGTTGGCAGCCGTAGCATGTTACTGGGGGCCGTGGTCCGGTTCTGGCTGGGGTCGCCCCTCTTCGGGCTATGCTCGGGGAGAGGGGTTGCTGCAGCGGCCCTCGAGGTGGGCTCCTGGGGGCCCCGACGGGGGGGTCCCGGTTCCTGTTCGGCCCTCCCCCTCCACCGCGTTGGCGGGGAGGTCCGGTGGGGTTCCTCTGGTACTCCCCCATCGAGTTACGGGGGACTCGGGTGTTGACCCATCGATCGGCCTCGACGGCGAGTTTTCGTGGGTCGGTCATCTTGCTGTCGAGGAGGTGTTGCCTTAGCTCCACAAAGCAATTGTTGGAGAGATGTTCCCAAACAATGAGGTCGACCAGCTGCCCGTAGGTGGTGACTTTGCTACCCTTGATCCATCCTTCTAGGGCCCGGCTGAAAAAGTCCACATATTCCACCCAGGTAGTACCCGGGATCTTCTTGCAGTCTCTGAACCGCTGGCGGTACATTTCCGCGGTTAGCCCGTAGCGGGTGAGCAGGGCCTCCTTCATGTGGTCGTAGGAGGTCATCACCTCCTCTGGCAGCTGGAGCAGTGTGTCTCGACCTTCACTCAGGAACCGACCCCACAGGCCGGCGCCCCAGTCCTTTCGGGGCACCCGATGGGAGGTCATGGCCACCTCGTATATGCCTTGAACCATTGTTGGATGTCGTCATTCTTAGAGTACTCCCTGACGACATCTTTCGGGATATGTACCTTGGCCTCGGCAGGCGGTAGGGTGTCTCTATTACTGGGGGTGTCGGTCCCCCCGTTCTTTGCCTTGATTTCGAGCTCTTTGAGACTTCGCTCGTGCTCAAGGGTCAGTCTTTTTTCCTCCAACTCTCGGTGCCGTCTCTTCTCTTCTATCTCCTCTTGTAGCCGTAGATGCTCTAGGGCCAGTTTCTTTTCCGCCAGCTGGAGTTCGCCGTCCACCCGCAGTCGTGCGAGCTCTAGTTCGTGGTTCCGGACCTTCTCCCGCTCTCGTATCTCCTCTTCGGAGAGGCCGGTTTCTAGGCTCTTTCCTCCTCCGGTTGCCGGAGTCGGTGCGGTTGATGTGGCCACCGTCAGGGGCAGGGGACCTTCTTCCTGGGAGTGGCCTGCCTCGGCCTCCAGCCAGGTCCTCAGGGCTTTCTGCATCTCCTCTTTGGTACCTAGGCCGGTGGTTACAAGGCCTTTGTCCTTGCAGAACTGTTTCAATTCTTTGTGCGTGTATTCCTCCAACCGTTCGGGCTGGAACTCCGTGGTCGCGTTGTTTCCTTGGTTGCTCATGACTTCTGTTTGTCTGGATGGGTAGCTAGTGGGTTACTGGCTGGTACGTACTGCGTTCGGCTCGGATCCCGTCGCTGGCCACCAAATGTTGGAAGGCGGACCCCGAGAAGTCGGCGAGACCACTCAGGGGGGGCCCCCACACTGTACGAAGTAGCCGAGCGCTGCAGAGAAGCCTCCTGGGAGATCCTTCTCCTATTATGTACTAGCACAGTAACACCACCACACAGGACTCAAGGAGGTTGTCTCACGACGAGCAATTCTTTATGATTACGGGATTACGGGATCAATATTTACACGAAAAGGGATCAAGGGATCCACAAAAGTCTCAGTGTCTCTTTAGAAGGGAAGGGGTAGCGGGACAGTCTTTGGCAGGAGCTTGGTACGAGGGTACCTGGGGCCCAGTTCTTATCCTCACGCTGGAGGGCCTCCGGAACTCGGAGGGGTCGAGCCACGACGGCGTCAGCAGGGCTCTGGCGTTCAGTGCGTGGAGAGCCGCGACCAGGTCAGCGGGGCTCTCAAGATGGTTTCTGCTCAGCTCGAGCCGCGACGTCGTCAGCAGGGCTCCGAGGGAGGTTTCAGCGAGGTTGGGCCGTGATAGCGTCAGCAGGGCCCCGATGTTCCGGGGGGCTTCAAGGTTTCAGCAAGAAGGAGCCGCGACGCAGTCTGCAGGGCTCGTGGTGGCTTCAAGCAAGAGTTCTTCTCCGTAGGGTCGGTCGCGATTCAATCAGCAGGGCTCTCGACTCCGGGATACAACTGCCGGTCTGTTGCGGGGTCGCCCCAGATATAGGCCTGAAGCCCTTTGAAGTCCGGACCCTTGCGCCCGGAGGGGCGGAGAGGCCGGGGTGGGAGCGGCCAGACGCCCAGCAGGAGAGGCGCCGGGCCCAGGAGAGATGGAGGCCGATCGCACCTCGGTGTGTGGGGACGGTTGGGGGTCCCATTGATACCGCCCTTCGCCAGGGCGATGAGGTGTTCACGTGATACCCCCTGGCCAGTTCTTGGTGCCTCAATGTCTGGGCCTCGCTGGGGCCGAGGCCGGGTTGAGCGGAGTCAGGTGGACTGGTGTGCAGGGTCACGTGGCAGGCAACAAAATGGTGGAGCCCCGAGGTGTATGCGACCTCGTGCGGCTCGAACGGGTGGCCCGTAGAGGCCAGGGCGGGGAACGGGCCCAACCCCAGGGAAGTCAGGACCACGCCACGAGGCCGGGTCCAACAAGGGGGTCATGCGGTGGATAGTGTTTTATGGTTTATGGTAGTGCAGTGGTGTTTGGGTAGTGTATGGGTTCATGCTGGGGTAGTGTTTTAAGGTTTCGGTTAGTGCAGTGGTCTTTGGGTAGTGTAAGGGGTCGTGCTGGGGTATTGTTTTAGGGTATAGGGTAGTGCAGTGGTGTTTCGGCAGTGTAGGTGGTCGTGCTGGGGTGGTTTGTTAGGGTTTAGGGCAGTACAGTGGTGTTCGGGCAGTGTAGGGGTTCGTGCAGGGCGTGGTGTTTTAGGGTTTAGGGCAGTGCAATGGTGTTTGGGCAGTGTAGGGGGTCGTGCAGGGGTTGGTGTTTTAGGGTTTAGGGCAGTGCAGTGGTGTTCGGCCTGTGTAGGTTGTCTTCCTGGGGGTGGTGTTTCAGGGTTTAGGGCAGTGGTGTTCGGGCAGTGTAGGGGGTCTTGTTGGGGGTGGTGCTTCAGGGTTTAGGGTAGTGCAGAAGTGTTTGGGTAGTGTAGGAGGTCGTGCTGAGGGTAGATTTAGGGTTTAGGGTAGTGCAGTGGTCTTTGGGTAGTGTAGGATGTCGTGCTGAGGGTAGATTTATGGTTTAGGCTAGTGCAGTGGTGTTTGGGTAGTGTAGGGGGTCATCCTGGGTATAGATTTAGGGTTTAGGGTATTGCAGTGGTATTTGGGTAGTGTAGGGAGTCATGCTGGGGGAACTGTTTTAGGGTTTAGGGTAGTGCAGTAAAGTTTGGGTAGTGTAGGGGGTCATGCTTGGGGTAGTGTTTATGGTTTAGGGTAGTGCAGTGATGTTTGGGTAGTGTAGGGGGTCATGCTGGGGGTAGTGGTTTAGGGTTTAGGGTAGTGCAGTAGTGTTTGGGTAGTGTAGGGTGTGGTGCTAGGGCTGGTGTTTAAGGGTTTAGGGCAGTGCAGTGGAGTTCGGGCAGTGTAGGGGCCATGCTGGGGCTGGTGTTTAAGGGTTTAGGGTAGTGCAGTGGTCTTTGGGTAGTGTAGGGGGTTGTGCTGGGGTAGTGTTTCAGCATTTAGGTTAGTGCAGCGGTGTTTTTGTAGTGTAGGGGGTTGTGTTTTAGGGTTTAGGGTAGTGCAGTGGTCTTTGGGTAGAGTAGGGGGTCGGACTGGGGGTAGTGTTTTAGGGTTTATGGTGGTGCAGTGGTGTTTGGGTAGTGTAGGGGGTCATGCTGGGGTAGTGTTTAAGGGTTTAGGGTAGTGCAGTGGTCTTTGGGTAGTGTAGGGGGTTTTTGCTGGGCTAGTGTTTTAGGGTGTAGGGTAGTGCAGTGGTCTTTGTGTGGTGTAGGGGGTCATGCTGGTGGTAGTGTTTTAGGGTTTAGGGCAGTGCAGTGGTGTTCGGGTAGTGTAGGGGGTCGTACAGTGTTGGTGTTTAAGGTTTAGGGCAGAGCAGTGGTGTTCGGGCAGTGTAGGGGGTCGTGCTGGGGTGGTGATTTAGGGTTTAGGGCAGTGCAGTGGTGTTCGGGCAGTGTAGGGGGTTGTGCAGGGGGTGGTGTTTCAGGGATTAGGGCAGTGCAGTGTTGTTTGGGCAGTGTAGGGGGTCTTCCTGGGGGTGGTGTTTCAGGGTTTAGGGCAGTGGTGTTCTGGCAGTGTAGGGGGTCTTGTTGGGGGTGCTGATTCAGGGTTTAGGGTAGTGTAGTAGTGTTTGTGTAGTGTAGGAGGTCGTGCTGAGGGTAGATTTAGGGTTTAGGGTAGTGCAGTGTTCTTTGGGTAGTGTAGGGGGTCGTGCTGGGGTCGTGTTTCAGCGTTTAGGTTAGTACAGCGGTGTTTGTGTAGTGTAGTGGGTTGTGTTTTAGGGTTTAGGGTAGTACAGTGGTCTTTGGGTAGTGTAGGGGGTCATGCTGGGGGTAGTGTTTTCGAGTTTATGGTAGTACAGTGGTGTTTGGGTAGTATAGGGGGTCATCCTGGGGGTAGATTTAGGATTTAGGGTAGTGCAGTGGTGTTTGGGTAGTGTAGGGAGCTATGCTGGGGGAGTGTTTTAGGGTGTAGGGTAGTGGAGTTGTGTTTGGGTAGTGTAGGGGGTCGTGCTGGGGATAGTGTTTTAGGGTTTAGGGTAGTGGAGTGGAATTTGGGTAATGTAGGGGGTCGTGCTGGGGGTTGTGGTTTAGGGTTTAGGGAAGTGCAGTGGTGTTTGGGTAGTATACGGGGTGGTCCTGGGTGTAGATTTAGGGTTTAGGGTAGTGCAGTGGTGTTTGGGTAGTGTAGGTAGTTATGCTGGGGGAATGTTTTAGGGTTTAGGGTAGTGCAGTGGTGTTTGGGTAGTGTAGGGGGTCCTGCTGGGATTAGTGTGTTAGTGTTTAGGGTAGTGCAATGGTGTTTGGGTAGTGTAGAGGGTACTGCTGGGGTTATGTTTTAGAGTTTAGGGTAGTGCAGTGATGTTTGGGTAGTGTAGGGGGTACTGCTGGGGGTAGTGTTTTAGGGTATAGGGTAGTGCAGTGGTGTTTGGGTAGTGTAGGGGGTCGTGCTGGGGTAGTGTTTTAGGGTTTCGGGTAGTGCAGTGGTCTTTGGGTAGTGTAGGGGTCATGCTGGGGAAGAGTTTTAGGTTGTAGGGTAGTGAAGTGGTGTTCGGGCAGTGTAGGGGGTCATGCTGGAGGTGGTGTTTAAGGGTTTAGGGCAGTTCAGTGGTGTTCGGGCAGTGTAGGGGGTCGTGCAGGGGGTGGTGTTTCAGGATTTAGGGCAGTGCAGTGGTGTTCGGGCAGTGTAGGGGGTCATGCAGGGGGTGGTTTTTTAAAGTTTAGGGCAGTGCAGTGGAGTTCGGGCAGTGTAGGGGCCATGCTGGGGCTGGTGTTTAAGGGTTTAGGGTAGTGCAGTGGTCTTTGGGTAGTGTAGGGGGTTGTGCTGGGGTAGTGTTTCAGCATTTAGGTTAGTGCAGCGGTGTTTTTGTAGTGTAGGGGGTTGTGTTTTAGGGTTTAGGGTAGTGCAGTGGTCTTTGGGTAGAGTAGGGGGTCGTACTGGGGGTAGTGTTTTAGGGTTTATGGTGGTGCAGTGGTGTTTGGGTAGTGTAGGGGGTCATGCTGGGGTAGTGTTTAAGGGTTTAGGGTAGTGCAGTGGTCTTTGGGTAGTGTAGGGGGTTGTGCTGGGCTAGTGTTTTAGGGTGTAGGGTAGTGCAGTGGTCTTTGTGTGGTGTAGGGGGTCATGCTGGTGGTAGTGTTTTAGGGTTTAGGGCAGTGCAGTGGTGTTCGGGTAGTGTAGGGGGTCGTACAGTGTTGGTGTTTAAGGTTTAGGGCAGAGCAGTGGTGTTCGGGCAGTGTAGGGGGTCGTGCTGGGGTGGTGATTTAGGGTTTAGGGCAGTGCAGTGGTGTTCGGGCAGTGTAGGGGGTTGTGCAGGGGGTGGTGTTTCAGGGATTAGGGCAGTGCAGTGTTGTTTGGGCAGTGTTGATGAATACAGGCCCCAGCTAGGCCCGCAGGACACAAGGGTTCGCTCTCCTGTAATGGAATCTATAAGGAAGTTGGCACGGAAACTGCAAAGTACAAAGACAGAGTTTATTAACCCTTAAGGGTGGTCCTACAATCCATACAATACCCTTCAGTATTGCATAGAGTAGCACAAAGAACTTGCGTACACGGTCCCCTTTTATACACAACAGAGGGGCTCATAAGTGAGAGGATACAACATGAGGCGAAGAATGTTACCTTTTATGGACATTCTCAATACAAGATCAATATGTGGGCGGAGCTGACATACTCCTTGAGCCCGCGAAAACATGGTCAAGCAAGGACTAACTGATAACAGATGTGGTCAAGTCTGGGCATGCGCCAGACGGACAAAGGAACTATTTATAGACTGTTACTAGGCAGATTACAAGAGCAACTAACACAAAGAAAGGACTCTCCTCGTGTTGAGCACGTGGAGACATGACAATACAAAATGGAGTCCAAACTTCAGTCAACATAACGAAAGAGACATGTGTAAGGCAGGAGAATTCATGTCTTTAGTAAATGCTTAATCACATCGTAGTTTCAATTTACAACAGACGACCCTTTCAGCATTTACTGAAGACATCCGGTTTGTTAGGATAATCATCGTATATGTCAATTATCATCATCTCTTCTACTTCCTTAGCTAAACTTTTCTGATAAGTGACATTGGCGATAGCTTTCTTATCGGGGATACAGAATGATACACATAAGGAACAGAGCAAGGGACCACATTGGACACAGATGCAGCAAGAAAACAGAACTGCTATAATTATACAGAGACCAGTTAAAACCTTCCAACCCCAAGCAGTGATCAATGCCCAGAACCATCCAGAAAAGGACCAAGTGCCGTTTTCTGTATGGATTTCAGCTGCAATTTTATGCAACCTGTTGATTGCATTATAGACTGACGGTGTGTGGTCAGGAATAAACACACAGCAACTACTTCCGATAATTTTACAAGCTCCACCTCGATCAGCTAACATAACATCTAACACCATACGATTCTGCAATGCAACAATTCTGGTAATCTGTAATTCTTCCATAAGATTCCCAAGAGCAGCAGCGGTTTGGTTTGTCACAGCCTCTACCACTCTTGTTAATCTTCGAACTTTCCTACTATTTAGGGCAGCTCCAACGAAGAAAAACAATCCTAAATTAAAATCAATATACTGCTGCAGACTGGTGTCAGTCTGGTCCACGTCATCAATTGATAGAGTACGTTTATACCTATTTACAGTCACATTATTTAACAACTTCAAATCCTTATGATAGGATGCAGGTGCCAAAAATACAGGAGGCAACAAAAATGCTACATAACATACTCCGGACCAACCGGCTGGCAAACGGTAATAACCTTTATTTCCGCATACGAAGTATGTATTATGGGATGCTAAGAAGGTACTGTTATTCAACCCATCAATGTTTAATATGGTAATACAATCGCTAACACCAACAGGAATATAACCCACACTTTGGACACACAGGTCCGCTTGAGCTTGTGCCACTTGAATCACAAATTTGTCTTTTCCCACAGTGTCTCTGGTGTTCGTGAAAACATATGGAATCGATTCATTGTCTGGTCGATACTCTTCCCATTCCCAAATTGTCCCATTCGCTTGCGGATATCCATCTTTATCCTGATGACATTCTTTATTGAGTCTGAAGAGTAATCGTCCCACTGTGGGTTTCCGAGTGGCAAAAAGCAAAGTGTACCATGCTCTACAAGAGCCATTATGAGAGAAAGGAAGAGGTATGAATGGCGTTCCTCCTTTCTTCTGATGAGCTGGCATCATACCACATATCCAACAGTTCGTAGCATTTGTGGCAACGTGGGTATGATGCAACATCTGGATGAAAGTGTTATTCAAATAAGACTGACGATGCTTCAATTCTTGATACGGAAGGGTATAGAAGTAGTGCTCCTCAGGCACTGGAGTGGTCAACACAAGTAACTCTCGAGCAGGAGTCACATCCTCCACAAACCATGTGGTTATCCCAACAATAGCTACTGTGAGCATAAAACCTGTTGCACAAAGGATCTTCTTTTTCTCCATGTCAGAATAGAGAATCAATATCTTCCTGAAACTAAAAGGTTTGTCAGAACTCTTCCCCTTGGGCAGCGGTCGATTTCTTCACCAACGGGCCAAGACGGGTGTCGCTACACTAATGCAGGGCTGATCCCCCCCCCTTGCCTCATTGGCTCTCCGTTTCACTAACCCAAGGGCCGTTCTGACAACATGTCCCGATACTGAAGGATTCACTTTCTTGGCCTCAGATGATATCGCTTTCCTCCAGGAGCCGCGTGGTCCGGAAAGAGCTCCTCAGCATCGTTCAATTCCACAAAACGGCCTTTCTCTGTGGTCAGAATCTCTTGTTGATCGGTCAATACAGCAGGCTCCACCAATCCGGGCGGTACTTTGCGGCAGTGCAGGGAATGGATCCAATTCTTTCTGTTGGACACTCGCACAGCCGTCCTCGTTGCCAGTAAGACTTGCTCAGGACCAACCCATCTCGGCTCCAGGCTGTTCGTCCTGTCAAAGATTTTCACCATGACATAGTCTCCAGGCCGGAGACTATGTCCTTCGCCGGTGGACCGATCAGGGAGCGCCTCCCGGACCTGTTGATGAATAGAAACCAAGTTATCCGTTAACTGTGCCAGATAATCATTCATCATTACACAAGGTACATCATACACAGTCTTAGGTTTTGGTGGACCCCAAATATTCATTGGACGTCCAAAGACAATCTCGTACGGTGTAAGACCGATTCGAGAGTGCGGTACCGATCTAATTGACAACAACGCCAGCGGTAAAGCATCTGGCCAAGTCAAAGACGTCGAAGCTTGAATTTTAGCGATCTTGAGCTTCAGTGTACCATTATACTTCTCGACTAGTCCTGCAGATTGAGGGTGGAATACTGCGTGGAACTTCTGGGTGATGCCTAGACCCTTCAAAACATACTTTATAACATCCGCTATAAAGTGGGGTCCGTTATCACTCCACAGAAGTCTACAAACGCCATATCGAGGGAAGAACTCCTTCAACAGCATCTTGGCGGTAGTCATTGCAGTATTGTCCTTCGTAGGGTATGCCTCAACCCATTTGCTAAAGGCACACACCACTACTAGAACATACTTCAAATTGTTACAACGCTCAAGCTGGATGTAATCCATCTGCAAAACCTCAAAGGGTGCAGTAGGTGTTACAAACCCTCCTGCTGGGGTTCGAGTACCCTTTCCTGGATTGTACCTCAGGCAGATCATACAGGTCTGCACCACCCTCTTTGCCGTGCTAGCAATCTCTGGATGCTCCCAGACTTGGGTAAGCAATTTTACAATTGCGGAAGCTCCAACATGTGCTAGCCCATGTGCCATCTGAACCATAGGTTGTACAAAAGCCGTGGGTAATTTCCATCTATCCATCTGCTTATTTCTCCAGCAGCCCTCATCATCCAATTCTCCCTCACTGGACCATTGCTCCCGTTCTTTGTCAGAAGCGGTCCTCTGTATTTCTCGCACTTCTTCCTTCGCATCATGCCATCTTTCTACTTGCGACTTCACTACATACATGGCAGTAGCACCGGGCTGCATCGCAGTCTCCCGTGCCACCCGGTCTACTAACGCATTCCCTTCTCCAACTTTATCGACTACTTTCCTATGGGCGCTACATTTAACGATGGCAATTTTCTTCGGATATGTCAATGCAGTTAAAAGATTATGAACTAACTCCCCATGCATTATTTGTACTCCATGTGACGTTAAGAACCCTCTTTCCTTCCAGAGCAGGCCGAAATCGTGCGCTACTCCGAAGGCATAGCGGCTATCTGTATAAACATTCACACACAATCCTGTACTGAGCTCACATGCTCGTGTTAATGCTATCAGTTCCGCTGCTTGAGCTGATTTCTGTGGTATGCGTGCTGTCTCCACTATTGTTTGCAATGTGGTAATCGCATACGCTGCTGAAGTCGTACCATCTGGTAGCTTCAGGCATGACCCGTCCACCCACAGTTCTCCATCTACATCTGAAAAGGGCGTATCCTGGAGATCAATACGACCCTTTGTTTGTTCCTCGGTCACAAGGATACAATCATGTGCTTTCCGTGCCTCAGACCGAGTCTCGGGGTATGGCAACAATGTGGCAGGATTTAACGTCACGCACCTCTTTAACGTAATATGAGGAGCCAAAAGCGTCAGCTCATATCCCGTTAAACGGGCACTGGTCAAATGCTGAGTCTTTGTCTGATTAAGCAAGGCGTCAACAGCGTGGGGGACTAATACCAACAGCTTATGAGATAACACAATTCCCTCGCTTTGGCGTATTGACACAGCTGTTTCCGCAACCGAGCGAAAACAACCAGGCAATGCTCGGGCAACAGGATCAAGTACAGCCGAAAAATATGCACAAGGGCGCTGCTTGTCGCCGTGCATCTGCACTAAAACTGATAATGCACATCCATCTTTCTCATGCACATACAGCGAAAAAGGTTTGGTATAATCAGGAGTCCCTAACACTGGTGCTGAACAGAGAGCCTGTCGCAATTTCTGAAAGGCAGTGTCACACTCATTCGTCCAAGGAAGCGGGATAGGTGTGTCTTTTGTCAAAAGGGCTAACAATGGCTTAGCTATGTGTGAAAACCCTAGTATCCATTGCTTACAAAACGACACGAGACCCAAAAATGCACGCACGTCCTTCTGCGTGGACGGCGTCGGCGTGTCCAGAATCACCTGGACACGATCTGGTGTGAGTGCACGCCCCTCCTTAGACAAAAGGTGACCCAGATAAGTCACCTTTGGTCTACAGAATTGCAACTTTTTCCGAGAGACTTTGTGATTGTGGGATGCCAAAAAGGAAAGCAAGGACAACGTACTCCTTTCGCACAACTCCGAAGTATCGGCCGCCAACAAGATGTCATTGACATATTGAATGAGGGCGACACCCTCAGGCAGAACAAAGGAGTCCAATTGTCTTTTCAAAGCTTGACTGTAAATGCTAGGGCTTTCTGTGTAGCCCTGAGGTATTCTACAAAATCGGTAAGACCTATTATTTAGAGTGAAACCAAAAAGGTATCGACTATCGGGATGAATGGGAATTGAAAAGAAAGCATTTTTCAAATCAATAACTGAAAACGTGGTCGCCGTAGGCGGGACCAAAGTAAGCAACGTCGTGATATCAGAGACCACTGGGTACTGGGGTATCACGATCTTGTTCACTTCTCTCAAATCAATGATAAACCGATAGACTTTGGCATCCGTATCCTTTTTCAAAATGGGTAGAATCGGGCTATTACAAACGTTATAGGGAACTTCTTCCACTACTCCCACCTTAATCAAATCCTGCACAATCTGAATAAGAGCCTCTTCCCCCTCCTGCGAAATACGATACTGTGGAAGGCGTGGTAACACCGCCCCCTCCTGGACACTAATGTGAACAGGCGGAATCACCATCTGTCCCACATCAGTATCCGAGGTGGCCCACAGAGCACAAGGGAGGGTAGCTAACACAGCATCTTCTGTAACCACACACATCCGTTCAGACAGGGGGTAATTGTCATTCAATATCACCCGCACTCCAGCAGGGGAACAGCGGATCGTAGCTCTGAAGTGCTTCAGCATATCAAGGCCCATAATATTGTCCGGCGTGTTCGGGGCAAGCAAAAACGGACAGGGCGCAGAAAAGGAATCAACCTGAAATGTGAGGGGCCGCGAAAGAGGGCTTCGGGAGAGTGTACCACCAAACCCTACCGATGTAACCATTAAGCCAGATGGGGGAGCCCTCGGAACCAATTGTTTAGACAGCGCACTACGAGTCGCTCCTGTATCCACTAGGAACTGATCAGTAGAACCCAAAACCTCAGCTGATACGTAAGGACCCTTCTGATCAACCGGCACCTCAACTGATTCTAACCCCCATCCAACGCATTCCTATGCATGCTGAGAATCATGGTACCCAGAACGGTCAATCCCCGACACTTGATACTGGTTTTGTCGATCGAAAACATTAGACCTATCTCGTTGCTGCCCGGCAGGGTCAAAACGAGCGTGATCATTAGAATTCCCTCTAAAATTCGAGAAACCCCCTCTCCCTCTCGGGCTACCCTGATTGTGTCCCTGACGCGAAGCATGCAACGCTGGGCAATCTCTGGCCCAGTGTCCCGATTGCTTACAATACGCACATTGATTCCTATTCAGATCAGATCAGCCCGAGGGAGGACCATAAAATCCTCCCCTACCTCTATTTACACCCCGTCGGGGCGGACCATATACTTGTGCTAACATCACCTTTGTTTTTAAATCCTTCGATTTCTTCTCCTCCTGCCCCTTCGCTTCGTGCTCCTGGCGCTCATAGTACTGAGCTATAGTCAGGAGGGCTGTCGGGGTCGCAGTGGACCAAGAACTTTCACTCGCTTTTAGGCGGGCTGCGATCGCCGGTAATAAATTCGCCACATATTTATCAGCAAAAAGGTGTCGACCCGTGTCGTCCGTAAGAGACTGACCACTAAAATCATGAAACGTCTCCTCAAAGCGCGTAAAGAAATCTGCAACTGATTCATCGACTTTCTGCTTGCACGAGGCTAGCATATTCCAGTCAATCTTTTTAGGGGGAATGATTTTCTTCAACTTAGTCAGAATAGCAGCAGGGAGATCTAAGATAATCTGAGGTGGTTTCTGCGCGGGCTTTCTCTCCCTATCCTCATCCTCAAGCTCAGACCATCGAGCCTTAAAAGCGGCAGCATCATCCACCTTCCGCACAGATCGCCACATATCTGGTGGTAGAATAAGCCCAAAGAACAAATCTATATCTGCTAGGGTCATAATACAAGAATTCAAGGCCCCCTCGACTTCTTCGTAAAAGGCCGCTGGATTCTTGCGGTGATCAGGCAACGCATTCTTTAATGCCATGACGTCAGCCCTGTGCCAGGGAGTATAAACCCAATTATACACAAAATATCCCTTAGCATCGGCGGAGGTAATATCCGAGCTAGTCCCCGTTCCTTTAGGAGGAACATACAAAGGCGCCGCCTCTCGCATTGGTTTAGCATGCACTAGATCGCTCTTATCTGATTGAGAGGTGGATGAATGGCCGTCTCCGGTACGCGAATCCGGCCGCTTCTCCTCCTCGAGTTGTTGGCATGCTTTCTCTTTAAGGTCTTTCGCCGCATCCCGCAACGCAAACAGTCGCCGAACCGCCTCCGGCGCCTTAGAGGGAGAGAAAACACCATTACGCAATGCTTTAGCATCCAATACCACATCGTCAGGTTCAAAGACACTGGAATATTTCCGAAAGGCACCAATCACTTCATCAGAAAAGTGTCCCAAGAAATACAACCTTTCTCTATCCTGCCACGACTCCCAAGAATCCAACAACTCAGCAAGGGATAACTTGCCCTTACATGCACGATAGGAAACCTGCCGAAGCTCACCCATTCGCTCAGCCGATAACATGGACCGCGTGTCTACCTTACCCGAACCCGATCCAGAATACTGTGGCCTCGGGGCAGACGCGCCGACATAAGGAGGCGGAGAACGATCTAATAAATAAAAATCATCGTCATGATTATTAAGGACAGGATAGAGTGGCTGACGAACAGCATATTGACCCGAGACTTGTAACCTGCGTTCTTTCTCTTGCCTCTCCGTCTGTTCTCTTTCCTCCCGACGCTTTGCTTCTTGCGCTCTCACATGATCATTCTTTCGTTGCTCTTTATCAAACAGCGCTTTCTTACGTTTCTCTCGCTCACGCACTTCCTTCACCCATAATCGCACACATTCAAACATGTCTTGACGAGCACGCCGTTTACACATACACTGTTCCACATACTCAATCTTACGCATATCAAACGACCCATACAACGGCCACCGTAACTCAGGATCCTTTCTGGTATATTTCCTCCATACTGTGCTGTACATTATGGAGGAAAGACCATGCTTCACATACATATCCCTATTAGGAGTCCCCTCTGGGGGAGCTGGAGCAGATTCCTCGAGGTTTAACCGGTTTCCAAAGCAGCAGCACCACTTACGGAGTGCGCTAAAAGCAGGCATGCTCAAAAATAATGCAGAATATGCAGTATTATCAAAAAAAATGGCACTTAAACGTTGTGCCGTTCAAAGTTACACAGTTTCGGAGAAATATCTCCACATTACCTGCCTATATGTGTTGCAACGCATATATTCTCACAATAATCAATACAAGATTTGACCGGTCATCACAAATCAAACTCAAATAGCCAACCCAGGCTTCAAAAACTCGGAGCAAGTACCGTACAACGGTTCTTACCAATCAAGAGTCCAGATTCCAACTGCCAAGCTCCAAAATTCGCCCAAACGGCTGTCACGGCAGGACCGACAGAAGAGGTCTCAGTCGAGGACCGGCGCCACCCAGATGGTCAGGTCGGAAGGGAAGGAAGAAAAACTTCGGGATGCCAGGACTAAAATGCCTCTGGCAGTGATCACATCCCCGGCCAAATTCCTCACCTTCGTCGCGACCAATCCTTCGAGCATCCGAGTCGCCGATGAGCCCCAAGTGACGGGCGCCAATTGATGAATACAGGCCACAGCTAGGCCCGCAGGACACAAGGGTTCGCTCTCCTGTAATGGAATCTATAAGGAAGTTGGCACGGAAACTGCAAAGTACAAAGACAGAGTTTATTAACCCTTAAGGGTGGTCCTACAATCCATACAATACCCTTCAGTATTGCATAGAGTAGCACAAAGAACTTGCGTACACGGTCCCCTTTTTTACACAACAGAGGGGCTCATAAGTGGGAGGATACAACATGAGGCGAAGAATGTTACCTTTTATGGACATTCTCAATACAAGATCAATATGTGGGCGGAGCTGACATACTCCTTGAGCCCGCGAAAACATGGTCAAGCAAGGACTAACTGATAACAGATGTGGTCAAGTCTGGGCATGCGCCAGACTAGACTGTTACTAGGCAGATTACAAGAGCAACTAACACAAAGATAGGACTCTCCTCATGTTGAGCACGTGGAGACATGACAATACAAAATGGAGTCCAAACTTCAGTCAACATAACGAAAGAGACATGTGTAAGGCGGGAGAATTCATGTCTTTAGTAAATGCTTAATCACATCGTAGTTTCAATTTACAACAGTGTAGGGGGTCTTCCTGGGGGTGGTGTTTCAGGGTTTAGGGCAGTGGTGTTCTGGCAGTGTAGGGGGTCTTGTTGGGGGTGCTGATTCAGGGTTTAGGGTAGTGTAGTAGTGTTTGTGTAGTGTAGGAGGTCGTGCTGAGGGTAGATTTAGGGTTTAGGATAGTGCAGTGTTCTTTGGGTAGTGTAGGGGGTCGTGCTGGGGTCGTGTTTCAGCGTTTAGGGTAGTGCAGCGGTGTTTGTGTAGTGTAGTGGGTTGTGTTTTAGGGTTTAGGGTAGTACAGTGGTCTTTGGGTAGTGTAGGGGGTCATGCTGGGGGTAGTGTTTTCGAGTTTATGGTAGTACAGTGGTGTTTGGGTAGTATAGGGGGTCATCCTGGGGGTAGATTTAGGATTTAGGGTAGTGCAGTGGTGTTTGGGTAGTGTAGGGAGCTATGCTGGGGGGAGTGTTTTAGGGTGTAGGGTAGTGGAGTTGTGTTTGGGTAGTGTAGGGGGTCGTGCTGGGGATAGTGTTTTAGGGTTTAGGGTAGTGGAGTGGTGTTTGGGTCGTGTAGAGGGTACTGCTGGGGTTATGTTTTAGAGTTTAGGGTAGTGCAGTGATGTTTGGGTAGTGTAGGGGGTACTGCTGGGGGTACTGTTTTAGGGTATAGGGTAGTGCAGTGGTGTTTGGGTAGTGTAGGGGGTCGTGCTGGGGTAGTGTTTTAGGGTTTCGGGTAGTGCAGTGGTCTTTGGGTAGTGTAGGGGGTCATGCTGGGGAAGAGTTTTAGGTTGTAGGGTAGTGAAGTGGTGTTCGGGCAGTGTAGGGGGTCATGCTGGAGGTGGTGTTTAAGGGTTTAGGGCAGTTCAGTGGTGTTCCGGCAGTGTAGGGGGTCGTGCAGGGGGTGGTGTTTCAGGATTTAGGGCAGTGCAGTGGTGTTCGGGCAGTGTAGGGGGTCATGCAGGGGGTGGTTTTTCAAAGTTTAGGGCAGTGCAGTGGTGTTCGGGCAGTGTAAGGGGTCATGCAGGGGGTTTGTGTTTCAGTGTTTAGGGCAGTGCAGTGGTGTTTGGGCAGTGTAGGGAGTCTTCCTGGGGCTGGTGTTTCAGGGTTTAGGGCAGTGGTGTTCAGGCAGTGTAGGGGGTCTTGTTGGGGGTGGTGTTTTAGGGTATAGGGTAGTGCAGTAGTGTTTGGGTAGTGTAGGAGGTCGTGCTGGGGGTGGTGTTTCAGGGTTTAGGGCAGTGCAGTGGTGCTCGGGCAGTGTAGGGGGTCGTGCTGGGGGTGGTGATTTAGGGTTTCGGGCAGTGCAGTGCTGTTCGGGCAGTGTAGGGGGTCATGCTAGGGCTAGTGTTTTAGGGTTTTGGGCAGAGCATTGGTGTTCGGGCAGTGTAGGGTGTCATGCTGGGGCTGGTGTTTTAGGGTTTAGGGCAGTGCAGGGGTGTTCGGGCAGAGTAGGGGTTTGTGCTGGGGTGGTGATTTAGGGTTTAGGGCAGTGCAGTAGTGTTCGGGCAGTGTAGGGGGTCGTGCTGGGGATAGTGTGTTAGGGTTTTGGTCAGAGTAGTGGTGTTCGGGCTGTGTAGGGGGTCATGCTGGGGTGGTGTTTCAGGGTTTAGGGCAGTGCAGTGGTGTTCGGGCAGTGTAAGGGGTCTTGCTGGGGGTGGTGTTTCAGGGTTTAGGGCAGTGGTGTTCGGGCAGTGTAGGGGGTCTTGCTGGGGGTGGTGTTTTCGAGTTTATGGTAGTACAGTGGTGTTTGGGTAGTATAGGGGGTCATCCTGGGGGTAGATTTAGGATTTAGGGTAGTGCAGTGGTGTTTGGGTAGTGTAGGGAGCTATGGTGGGGGGAGTGTTTTAGGGTGTAGGGTAGTGGAGTTGTGTTTGGGTAGTGTAGGGGGTCGTGCTGGGGATAGTGTTTTAGGGTTTAGGGTAGTGGAGTGGAATTTGGGTAGTGTAGGGGGTCGTGCTGGGGGTTGTGGTTTAGGGTTTAGGGAAGTGCAGTGGTGTTTGGGTAGTATACGGGGTGGCCCTGGGTGTAGATTTAGGGTTTAGGGTAGTGCAGTGGTGTTTGGGTAGTGTAGGTAGTTATGCTGGGGGAATGTTTTAGGGTTTAGGGTAGTGCAGTGGTGTTTGGGTAGTGTAGGGGGTCCTGCTGGGATTAGTGTGTTAGTGTTTAGGGTAGTGCAATGGTGTTTGGGTAGTGTAGAGGGTACTGCTGGGGTTATGTTTTAGAGTTTAGGGTAGTGCAGTGATGTTTGGGTAGTGTAGGGGGTACTGCTGGGGGTACTGTTTTAGGGTATAGGGTAGTGCAGTGGTGTTTGGGTAGAGTAGGGGGTCGTGCTGGGGTAGTGTTTTAGGGTTTCGGGTAGTGCAGTGGTCTTTGGGTAGTGTAGGGGGTCATGCTGGGGAAGAGTTTTAGGTTGTAGGGTAGTGAAGTGGTGTTCGGGCAGTGTAGGGGGTCATGCTGGAGGTGGTGTTTAAGGGTTTAGGGCAGTTCAGTGGTGTTCGGGCAGTGTAGGGGGTCGTGCAGGGGGTGGTGTTTCAGGATTTAGGGCAGTGCAGTGGTGTTCGGGCAGTGTAGGGGGTCATGCAGGGGGTGGTTTTTCAAAGTTTAGGGCAGTGCAGTGGTGTTCGGGCAGTGTAAGGGGTCATGCAGGGGGTTTGTGTTTCAGTGTTTAGGGCAGTGCAGTGGTGTTTGGGCAGTGTAGGGAGTCTTCCTGGGGCTGGTGTTTCAGGGTTTAGGGCAGTGGTGTTCAGGCAGTGTAGGGGGTCTTGTTGGGGGTGGTGTTTTAGGGTATAGGGTAGTGCAGTAGTGTTTGGGTAGTATAGGAAGTCGTGCTGAGGGTAGATTTCGGGTTTAGGGTAGTGCAGTGGTGTTTGGGTAGTGTAGGAGGTCGTGCTGGGGGTGGTGTTTCAGGGTTTAGGGCAGTGCAGTGGTGCTCGGGCAGTGTAGGGGGTCGTGCTGGGGGTGGTGATTTAGGGTTTCGGGCAGTGCAGTGCTGTTCGGGCAGTGTAGGGGGTCATGCTAGGGCTAGTGTTTTAGGGTTTTGGGCAGAGCATTGGTGTTCGGGCAGTGTAGGGTGTCATGCTGGGGCTGGTGTTTTAGGGTTTAGGGCAGTGCAGGGGTGTTCGGGCAGAGTAGGGGTTTGTGCTGGGGTGGTGATTTAGGGTTTAGGGCAGTGCAGTAGTGTTCGGGCAGTGTAGGGGGTCGTGCTGGGGATAGTGTGTTAGGGTTTTGGTCAGAGTAGTGGTGTTCGGGCTGTGTAGGGGGTCATGCTGGGGTGGTGTTTCAGGGTTTAGGGCAGTGCAGTGGTGTTCGGGCAGTGTAAGGGGTCTTGCTGGGGGTGGTGTTTCAGGGTTTAGGGCAGTGGTGTTCGGGCAGTGTAGGGGGTCTTGCTGGGGGTGGTGTTTCAGGGTTTAGGGCAGTGCAGTGGTGTTCGGGCAGTGTAGGGGGTTGTGCAGGGGACGGTGTTTCAGGGTTTAGGGCAGTGCAGTGATATTCGGGCCGTGTAGGGGGTGTGCTGGGGTAGGTGTTTCAGGGTTTAGGACAGTGGTGTTTGGGCAGTGTAGGGGTCGTGCTGGGGCTGGTATTTCAGGGTTTAGGGCAGTGCAGTGGCGTTCGGGCAGTGTAGGAGGTCGTGCTTGGACTGGTGTTTCAGGGTTTAGAGCAGTGCAATGGTGTTTGGGCAGTGTAGGGATTTGTGCTGGGGCTGTTTCACAGTTTAGGGCAGTGCAGTGGTGTTCGGGCAGTGTAGGGGGTCATGGTGGGGCTGTTGTTTTAGGGTTTAGGGCAGTGCAGTGGTGTTCGGGCAGTGTAGGGGGTCGTGCTGCGGATGGTGTTTTATTGTTTAGGACAGTGCACTGGTGTTCGGGCAGTGTTCGGAATTGTGCTGGGGATGGTGTTTGAGGGTTTAGGGCAGTGCAGTGGTGTTTGGGCAGTGTAGGGGGTCTTGCTGGGCAGGTGTCAGGGTTTAGGGCAGTGGTGTTCGGGCATTGTAGGGGGTCTTGCTGGGGGTGATGTTTCAGGGTTTAGGGCAGTGCAGTGGTGTTCGAGCAGTATAGGGAGTCGTGCTGGGGCTGGTGTTTCAGGGTTTAGGGCAGTGCAGTGGTGTTCTGGCAGTGTAGAGGGTCTTGCTGGGGGTGGTGTTTCAGGGTTGAGGGCAGTGGTGTTCGGGCAGTGTAGGGGGTCATGCTGGGGCTGGTGTTTCAGGGTTTTGGGCAGTGCAGTGGTGTTCGGGCAGTGTAGCGGGTCTTGCTGTGGGTGGTGTTTCAGGGTTTAGGGCAGTGGTGTTTGGACAGTGTAGGGGGTCATGCTGGGGCTGGTGTTTCAGGGTTCTGGGCAGTGCAATGGTGTTTGGGCAGTGTAGGTGGTGGTGCTGGGGCTGGTGTTTCAGGGTTTAGGGCAGTGCAGTGGTCTTTGAGTAGTGTATGGGGTCATGCTGGGGGTAGTGTTGTAGGATTTATGGTAGTACAGTGGTCTTTGAGTAGTGTATGGGGTCATGCTGGGGTAGTGTTTTAGCGTTACAACAAACAAATGATGGACGGAATGCTGACAATGCAGACATTCTCCCCCAGACTGGACTGTTCCCATGAGGCACAGGGTCAAGACTGATTTGCATATGGCCATGTCTAAACTGGGGTGGTGTAGTGGGCAAAAGAACAATGGATTTAACCCAGATCTCTTGACTGGGGGAGAATGTCTGCATTGTCAGCATTCCGTCCATCATTTGTTTGTTGTAACGCTTTTCGCCCTAAGTGGGATGGGTATTCCCAGACGTGGGACCCGTGCTCACTACACCACTGGAGTCAAGCTATCCTGGCTGATGACGGCTGATAGCCAGAAACCGGTCCTAGGATGCTTGATTCCGGTCCAGGGAAGACATGGCTTGGCAGTTCGGGCTGGACTGTTCCCATGAGGCACAGGGTCAAGACTGATTTGCATATGGCCATGTCTAAACTGGGGTGGTGTAGTGGGCAAAAGAACGATGGATTTAACCCAGATCTCTTGACTGGGGGAGAATGTCTGCATTGTCAGCATTCCGTCCATCATTTGTTTGTTGTAACGCTTTTCGCCCTAAGTGGGATGGGTATTCCCAGACGTGGGACCCGTGCTCACTACGCCACTGGAGTCAAGCTATCCTGGCTGATGACGGCTGATAGCCAGAAACCGGTCCTAGGATGCTTGATTCCGGTCCAAGGAAGACATGGCTTGGCAGTTCGGGCTGGACTGTTCCCATGAGGCACAGGGTCAAGACTGATTTGCATATGGCCATGTCTGAACTGGGGTGGCGTAGTGGGCAAAAGAACGATGGATTTAACCCAGATCTCTTGACTGGGGGAGAATGTCTGCATTGTCAGCATTCCGTCCATCATTTGTTTGTTGTAACGCTTTTCGCCCTAAGTGGGATGGGTATTCCCAGACGTGGGACCCGTGCTCACTACGCCACTGGAGTCAAGCTATCCTGGCTGATGACGGCTGATAGCCAGAAACCGGTCCTAGGATGCTTGATTCCGGTCCAGGGAAGACATGGCTTGGCAGTTCGGGCTGGACTGTTCCCATGAGGCACAGGGTCAAGACTGATTTGCATATGGCCATGTCTGAACTGGGGTGGCGTAGTGGGCAAAAGAACGATGGATTTAACCCAGATCTCTTGACTGGGGGAGAATGTCTGCATTGTCAGCATTCCGTCCATCATTTGTTTGTTGTAACGATTTTCGCCCTAAGTGGGATGGGTATTCCCAGACGTGGGACCCGTGCTCACTACGCCACTGGAGTCAAGCTATCCTGGCTGATGACGGCTGATAGCCAGAAACCGGTCCTAGGATGCTTGATTCCGGTCCAGGGAAGACATGGCTTGGCAGTTCGGGCTGGACTGTTCCCATGAGGCACAGGGTCAAGACTGATTTGCATATGGCCATGTCTGAACTGGGGTGGCGTAGTGGGCAAAAGAACGATGGATTTAACCCAGATCTCTTGACTGGGGGAGAATGTCTGCATTGTCAGCATTCCGTCCATCATTTGTTTGTTGTAACGCTTTTCGCCCTAAGTGGGATGGGTATTCCCAGACGTGGGACCCGTGCTCACTACGCCACTGGAGTCAAGCTATCCTGGCTGATGACGGCTGATAGCCAGAAACCGGTCCTAGGATGCTTGATTCCGGTCCAGGGAAGACATGGCTTGGCAGTTCGGGCTGGACTGTTCCCATGAGGCACAGGGTCAAGACTGATTTGCATATGGCCATGTCTGAACTGGGGTGGCGTAGTGGGCAAAAGAACGATGGATTTAACCCAGATCTCTTGACTGGGGGAGAATGTCTGCATTGTCAGCATTCCGTCCATCATTTGTTTGTTGTAACGCTTTTCGCCCTAAGTGGGATGGGTATTCCCAGACGTGGGACCCGTGCTCACTACGCCACTGGAGACAAGCTATCCTGGCTGATGACGGCTGATAGCCAGAAACCCTAGGATGCTTGATTCCGGTCCAGGGAAGACATGGCTTGGCAGTTCGGGCTGGACTGTTCCCATGAGGCACAGGGTCAAGACTGATTTGCATATGTCCATGTCTGAACTGGGGTGGTGTAGTGGGCAAAAGAACGATGGATTTAACCCAGATCTCTTGACTGGGGGAGAATGTCTGCATTGTCAGCATTCCGTCCATCATTTGTTTGTTGTAAAGGGGTAGTGTTTTAGGGCTTAGGGTAGTGCAGTGGTCTTTGGGTAGTGTAGGGGGTTGTGCTGGGGTAGTATTTCAGGGTTTAGGGTAGTGCAGCGGTGTTTGAGCAGTATAGGGAGTCGTGCTGGGGCTGGTGTTTCAGGGTTTAGGGCAGTGCAGTGGTGTTCGGGCAGTGTAGAGGGTCTTGCTGGGGGTGGTGTTTCAGGGTTTAGGGCAGTGGTGTTCGGGCAGTGTAGGGGGTCATGCTGGGGCTGGTGTTTCAGGGTTTTGGGCAGTGCAGTGGTGTTCGGGCAGTGTAGCGGGTCTTGCTGTGGGTGGTGTTTCAGGGTTTAGGGCAGTGGTGTTCGGACAGTGTAGGGGGTCATGCTGGGGCTGGTGTTTCAGGGTTCTGGGCAGTGCAATGGTGTTTGGGCAGTGTAGGTGGTGGTGCTGGGGCTGGTGTTTCAGGGTTTAGGGCAGTGCAGTGCTGTTTGGACAGTGTAGGGGGTCTTGCTGGGGCTGGTGTTTAAGGGTTTAGGGTAGTGCAGTGGTCTTTGAGTAGTGTATGGGGTCATGCTGGGGGTAGTGTTGTAGGATTTATGGTAGTACAGTGGTCTTTGAGTAGTGTATGGGGTCATGCTGGGGTAGTGTTTTAGGGCTTAGGGTAGTGCAGTGGTCTTTGGGTAGTGTAGGGGGTTGTGCTGGGGTAGTATTTCAGGGTTTAGGGTAGTGCAGCGGTGTTTGTGTAGTGTAGGGGGTTGTATTTTAGGGTTTAGGGTAGTGCAGTGGTCTTTGGGTAGTGTAGGGGGTCGTGCAGGGGGTAGTGTTTTAGGGTTTATGGTAGTGCAGTGGTGTTTGGGTAATGTAGGGGGTTGTGCTGGGCTAGTGTTTAAGGGTTTAGGGTATTGCAGTGGTCTTTGGGTACTGTAGGGGGTTGTTCTGGGCTAGTGTTTTAGGGTGTAGGGTAGTGCACTGGTGTTTGTATGGTGTAGGGTGTCGTGCTGGGAGTAGTGTTTTAGTGTTTAGGGCAGAGCAGTTTTGTTTGGGTAGTGTAGGGTTCGTGCTGGGGTGGTGTTTTAGGGTTTAGGGCAGTGCAGTGGTGTTCAGGTAGTGTAGGGGGTCATGCAGGGTTGGTGTTTTCGGGTTTAGGGCAGTGCAGTGGTGTTCGTGCAGTTTAGGGGGTCGTGCTGGGGGTGGTAATTTAAAGGTATAGGGCAGTGTAGTGGTGTTCGGGTAGTGTAGGGGGTCGTGCTGGGGGTGGCGTTTTAGGGTTTAGGGCAGTGCAGTGGTGTTCTTGCGGTGTAGTGGGTCGTGCTGGGGGTGGTGTTTTAGGGTTTAGGGCAGTGCAGTGGTGTTTGGGATGTGTAGGGGGTCATGCTGGGGGTGGTGTTTTAGGGTTTAGGGCAGTGCAGTGGTGTTCGGGCAGTGTAGTGGGTACTGCCGGGGGTAGTGTTTTAGGGTTTATGGTATTGCAGTGGTGTTCAGGTAGTGTAGGGGGTTGTGATGGGGGTGGTGTTTCAGGGTTTAGGGCAGTGGTGTTCGGGCAGTGTAGGGGTTTGTGCTGGGGCTTGTGTTTCAGGGTTTAGGGTAGTGCAGTGGTCTTTGAGTAGTGTAGGGGTTCATGCTGGGGGAGTGTTTTAGGGTTTAGGGTAGTGCAGTGGTCTTTGGGTAGTGTAGGGGGTCGTGCTGGGGTAGTATTTCAGGGTTTAGGGTAGTGCAGCAGTGTTTGTGTAGTGTAGGGGGTTGTATTTTAGGGTTTATGGTAGTGCAGTGGTGTTTGGGTAGTGTAGGGGGATGTGCTCTGAGTAGTGTTTTAGGGTTTAGGGCAGAGCAGTCTTGTTTGGGTAGTGTAGGGTCATGCAGGGTTGGTGTTTTCTGGTTTAGGGCAGTGCAGTGGTGTTCGGGCAGTGCAGGGGGTCATGCTGGGGGTGGTGATTTAGGGTTTAGGGCAATGTAGTGGTTATCGGGTAGTGTAGGGGGTCGTGCTAGGGGTTGTGTTTTAGGGTTTAGGGCAGTGCAGTTGTGTTCTTGCAGTGTGGTGGGTCGTGCTGTGGGTGATGTTTTAGGGTTTAGGGCAGTGCAGTGGTGTTTGGGAAGTGTAGGGGGTCCTGCTGGGGGTGGTGTTTTAGGGTTTAGGGCAGTGCAGTGGTGTTCGGTCAGTGTAGGGGGTACTGTCGGGGGTGGTGTTTTAGGATTTATGGTATTGCAGTGGTGTCCGGGTAGTGTAGGGGGTACTGCTGGGGGTAGTGTTTTAGGGTTTAGGGTAGTGCAGTGGTGTTTGGGTAGTGTGGAGGGTACTGCTGGGGGTAGTGTTTTAGGGCGTAGGGTAGTGCAGTGGCGTTTGGGTAGTGTAGGGGGTCATGCTGGGGGTAGTGTTTTAGGATTTAGGGTAGTGCAGTGGTGTTTGTGTAGTGTAGGGGGTACTGTTTTCGGGTTAAGGGTAGTGCAGTGGTGTTTGTGTAGTGTAGGGGGTCGTGCTGGGGGTAGTGTTTTAAGGTTTAAGGTAGTACAACGGTGTTTGTGTAGTGTAGGGGGTCGTCTTTTAGGGCTTAATGTAGTGCATTGGTCTTTGGGTGGTGTAGGGGGTCATGCGAGGGGTAGTGTTTTAGGGTTTATGGTAGTGCAGTGGTGTTTGGGTAGTGTAGGGGGTCGTGCTGGGGTAGTGTTTTAGGGTTTAGGGTAGTGCAGTTGTCTTTGGGTATTGTAGGGGGTCTTGCTGGGGGTGCTGTTTCAGGGTTTAGGGCCGTGGTGTTCGGGCAATGTAGGGGGTCTTCCTGGGGGTGACGTTTCAGAGTTTAGGGCAGTGCAGTGGTGTTCAGGCAGTGCAGGACGTCGTGCTGGGTGTTAGAATGGGGAACCTCTGGTTGGCACAGGTAGGTACTTGTGACAAGCAGCGGTCCCTTCTTCTATTCAGGGCGAGGGAATTACCCCTTCAGAACAACCCCTGCTCACCCTATAGGTAGTGTGGCGCGAGCAGTCAGGGCTAAACTTCAGGGCGCTAGTCAGTTAAGCATTTATGATAACACACAGTAAATCACAACGATCCCCCACAAATGGACACCAGGCGTAAGTTGTATCAAAAATACGGATGCTTTATATAAAAAAATTCTTTGTTACGCAGGCATGTACAAGACCATCAATAACGGTTACGAAATGGAAGCCACAAGATGATAATTAGGCACTGTTCTTGTCTTTGGTAACTTATTCGATCACGAGTGCTTCACAGGGCTCGGTTGAGTCGGTCCAGTCACGATGAGGCGCAGTGCACCCAGGGTACAGTGATACGGGGAAATCAGAACGTTGCGGACCCCGAGTCCGATAGAGAGTTCACTGTACCTGGGAACGTGCGATGTGCTTGGACGAGTCTTCAGGAGAGATGCAGGTTCTGCACCTCGTGGGTCTTCCGGATCAAGAATTCAGCGGGCGGCTCTCGGTAGACAGGTGCGGCCCAGGGCCTCCGACACGGACTGTGCGGGAGGTCACTGCGGAGGGCGGCACGGTCAGACTCAGGCTGGGAGGTGAAGCGGGGCGGCCGGATACGTTACGACGTACGGGCGGCCGTCCGAGGCTGGATTTCACTTCCCCACTAGAAATCCGGCGGGAGGGCGAAAGGGCACCAAGCGCGCTCCAGTAGCAGGCAGGTGACAGGGAAGCGGGACGGCCAGACTCGATGGGTCCAGAGCGACTCAGGTAGAGCGGGGCTCTCGGCGAGTGGAGGCGGCCAGGCTTCTGGGTGTCACGGCCCTAGGAGGGATGCGAAGGTGCGCAGGGCACTCCGGCGGGAGAAAGCACACGGCTCGAATTCTCAGACGAGCGGAGACACGGTGAACCCACTGGTCCTGGGGTTCAGTTCAGGGGGCAAGCTCTTCTTCCAAGCCCTTGGAGATAGTTGAAGAACAAAGTGCAAAAGTCTCTTTCAGTCTTTTTCCTCTCCTTCCTTAGCAAGGCACCTACTGCAGGCCAGTCCCTCAGGTCAGGGAAAGTTACTCCTCCTTCAGCTTCTTCCAGGTCCTTCTAGTCGGGCAGAGTTCCTTCGTGGTTCAATCTGGATCTGATTTCTTAGGAGCCAGGCTCCTACTTTTATACAGGGATTCTTTTGTTCTTTAGCGCCAGGGGGCCTGGGCCTGGCTCAGTCCAGTTTTGGAGCACTCTGTGGTGGTGACTCGGCTTGTTCCTTTCAGCAGCAGGGCAGAGACATCAGCCGCTCCACAGGGGGCGGCGCCGGCTTTGTGGTGGCAGAGCACAGGTCTATTCAAGAGTCAGGGTGCACTCCTCCCACCCATCCTGGGGTAATCTCCCTACCCACCACCTGGCAGCCAACCTGTCTCCTGGAATCCCCCAGCCCTGCTCCTGTACTGTTGCTAGGCAGAACACACACACACAGCAGAGGCAGACTGAGATGGTTAGGCACACAAAGGCTAACTTTCTAAAAGTAGCATTTGCAAACCCAGGATATTAAAATAACCTTTACTAAAAGACGTATTTTATTATCCTGAGTTCAGGCATACTAAACATGACTTTCTACCATGCTCTCTGAGTCCACTGGGGTCACAGCGTGTAGCGATCCCAGCAGCCCATTCTGGCCTATGGAGAGCAGGTAGCCTTCAATAGTGAAAAACGAAAATGGCTGTAATTCACTATTAAGACATGCCACAAACATCAGGGCATGTCCTACCTTACACCTACAATGCACCCTGCGCTCAGGCCTACCAGAGGGGTGACTAACATGTAGTTAAGGGAAGGTTTAGGGACTGGTAAGTGGGGACACTTGCTCAGTCAGCGCGACGGTACCAGACCGCGCGCAGGTTCTGCAGTGGCAGACCCTAGACACATTTTACCCCGCTGCTTCGGTGGGTGGCACAACCAGTGCTGCAAGCCCACTAGCAGCATTTGGATATACGAGCCCTTGGCACCCCTGGTGCACTCTACTAGGGACTGATAGTAAACCAAATAAACCAAACGTGGAAGTCAATTCACATAATACATTTTACCATAGGGAGCACTTGCACTGTGGCACTGGATGGCAGTGGCACAGCGCCCTGAGCAGCTAACACCAACACAAAAACACATTGAGGCACAGACAAAAATGGAAGGGTGACCCACGCCAATGGTGCCAGGTCTAACACGTGTCCCCTCCAGCTGAAAAGTGGGGAGAACTACCCTACCCCAGGGAGTTCTGCATCACTAAGGCGGAAAAACCTGGACAGACCGTCAGCATTGGCGTGATCTGTGCCAGGGCGATGCTCCACCGTAAAGTCCATACCCTGTAGGGAGATGGACCACCTCAACAGTTTTGGGTTCTCACCCCTCATTTGCATCAACCATCTGAGGGGCCTGTGGTCGGTCTGAACCCGGAAGTGAGACCCAAACAAGTAGGGTCTTAGCTTCTTCAGCGCCCAGACCACAGCAAATGCTTCTCGTTCTATCGCACTCCACCTTTGTTCCCGGGGAAGTAGCCTCCTGCTAATAAAGGCTACGGGTTGGTCAAAGCCCTCCTCAGTGATCTGTGAGAGAACAGCCCCTACACCATGCTCTGATGCATCCGTCTGCACCAGGAACTCTTTGGAGAAGTCAGGAGCCAAGAGCACGGGCGCCGTGCACATGGCAGTTTTCAGGGTGTCGAAGGCTTTCTGACAGGTGTCAGTCCATATCACTTTTCTGGGCTGCTTCTTCGAAGTCAGCTCTGTCAAGGGGGCAACGATGCTGCCATACCCCTTGACAAACCTCCTGTAGTACCCGGTGAGTCCTAAAAAGGCCCTCACCTCCGTCTGGGTCTTTGGGGGCTCCCAAGCCAGGATGGTTTCAACTTTGGGTTGGAGGGGCGCCACCTGGCCGCTCCCCACTTGGTGTCCCAAGTACACCACTGAACCCTGCCCGATCTGACACTTGCTTGCCTTGATCGTGAGGCCTGCCTTGCGCAGCGCCATCAACACTTCCCAGAGATGTTGCAGGTGTTCTTCCCATGTGCCGCTGAACACTGCGATGTCATCCAGGTAGGCGGCGCTGAACTCGGTCAGCCCAGCCAACACCTGGTTGACCAACCTCTGGAAGGTGGCAGGGGCATTCTTCATCCCAAAGGGCATCACCCGGAACTGGTAATGCCCATCTGGCGTAGAGAATGCGGACCTCTCTTTGGCCCCATCAGTCAAGGCGATCTGCCAGTACCCAGACGTTAAGTCAAACGTGCTGAGGTACCGTGCAGCCCCTAACCGATCGATGAGCTCATCGGCTCTGGGGATGGGGTGCGCGTCAGTCTTCGTGACTGAGTTGAGTCCTCGGTAGTCCACACAGAACCGGAGTTCGGGCGTGGCACCCGGCGCTGCAGCCTTTGGGACCAAGACCACTGGGCTGGCCCAAGGACTGCTGGAGGACTCAACCACCCCTAGAGCAAGCATCTTCGAGACCTCCTCTTTGATGCAGGCTCTGACCCTGTCAGTTACCCGGTAGGCCTTGTGCTTCACAGGTAAGCTGTCTCCCGTATCCACATCATGGACGCACCAATTTGTGATACCGGGAACCAGGGAGAACAGGTCAGGGAACTGCCCCAGCAGCTGGCGGCAGTCACCCTGTTGCTCGGGGGTCAGGGTGGGTGAGAGGTTTACTCCATCCACTGACCCGTCTCGCTCGGAGGCTACCAAGAGGTCAGGAAGAGGCTCGGACTCCTCTTCCGTCCCATCATCGGTGGCCAAGAGCATGCCCACTTCGGACCTCTCCAAGTGGGGCTTCAGTCGATTGACATGTAGGACCCTTAAGGGGTTCCTAGGAGACCGCAAGTCCACCAAGTAGGTGACAGAACTCTTGCGCTCCACAATCTCAAAGGGTCCTGTCCACTTGTCCTGGAGTGCACAAGGCTCCACAGGGGCCAGGACCCACACTTTTTGGCCAGGTTGAAGCTCAACCAGAGTGGCATTCTGGTCGTACCACCGCTTCATTTCCTCCTGGCTGGCTTCCAGGTTTGCCTCAGCAAGTTGCCTGAAACGCCTAGTCTGGTTCCGGAAAGCCAGCATGTAACTGTATACATTCTGGGGAGGTTTCCTGGGAGATTGCTCCCAGCCTTCCTTGACCAGACTAAGAGGTCCTCGTACTGGGTGGCCGTACAAAAGCTCAAAGGGACTGAACCCTAGAGACTTTTGTGGCACCTCGCGGTACGCAAAGAGAAGGCATGGTAAGAGGACGTCCCACTTACGCCTCATGGGTTCCTCGAGACCCATAATCATGCCCTTCAGGGTTCGGTTGAAGCGCTCAACCAACCCGTTTCCTTGGGGATGGTAAGGGGTGGTGAACTTGTAGGTTACACCACACTCTTGCCAAAGGGACTTCATATATTTCGATATGAAGTTGGTCCCCCTGTCAGACACCACCTCTAGAGGGAATCCTACTCGTGAGAAAATTCCCATCAGTGCCCGTCCCACCACGGGGGCCGTCACTGTCCTCAGAGGGATGGCTTCAGGGTACCGGGTGGCATGGTCCACCAAGACCAGGATAAACCTGTTGCCCATGGCTGTCTTGGGGTCCAGGGGCCCCACAATGTCAATCCCCACCCGCTGGAATGGGGTACTGACCACAGGGAAAGGTTGGAGTGGAGCTTTCAGCTTCCTTCCACTCTTGCCACTTGCCTGGCAAGTCTGGCATGTCCTGCAGTGAGTGTCAGAACTCCTGCGCATTTGGGGCCAATAAAAGTGGGTGACAAGCCTTTCAAAGGTCTTGTCCTGCCCCAAATGTCCTGCTAACGGTACGTCGTGAGCCAGCCCCAGTAGGAAGGCTCTGAACTTCTGGGGTACCACCAGCGCACGGGCTGACCCAGGTTCAGCAACCTTAGGCTCGGAGTATAGGAGGTCGTTCTCCCAGTAGATCAAGTGAGTTCCGGACTGATCACCATTGGCCTGGGCTGCAGCCGGCTGCCGCATACCCTCTAGAGCGGGGCACTCTTTCTGCTCCCTGCAGAATTCCTCCCTGGTGGGGCCTCCTTCTTGCTGCCAATGGGTCAGCTCAGGCAGGTCCCCCAGTTCGGCTATCTGTTCCCCGGTAGGCTCCAGGGCATCCCCCTCAAGGTCTACTTCCTCCTGGGCCGTGGGAACGTCAGGAGCCGGATCCCCGTGCCTCCCTTGCCCTCTCTCTAAGGCCGGTTCCTGGGCCTCTCCCTCAGGCTCCAGGGTTCCTTCAACACCCCTACTGGCTGCCATCGACCGGGTGGTCACACACGCCCAATCAGGCAAGCCCACCATCCGCAGGTGAGTCGTCTTCTCCACCTTTTCCCAAGGGGAGCTCTCCAAATCGTTACCTAGGAGACAATCAACAGGCATGGCCTCTCTCACAGCCACTTGCAGAGTACCAGAGACCCCCCCCCACTCAAAGGGAACCTGAGCCATTGGACACTGACTCTCTGTGTTGTCAGCGTTGACAACACGGCAGAATGCGTGCGGGACAACCTGCTCTTGAGACACCAGGTGTTGCTTGACAGCAGTCACACTGGCTCCAGTATCTCTAAGAGCCCCCACCCTTTTGCCATTTATGGTCACCCACTGCCCATACTTTTGAGTATTGGGGGGCAGCTGGGCCTCAGCGACCATCTCACTGTCTCCTAATGAGACTAGGGTCATCTGTACGGGATCCCCCGCCCCTTGGACGTCTATCTCCCTCCCCAAGGCTACACTATTCACCTGCTTGGGGGGTGGGGCACCAGAGGGTGCTGGTTTACCATACAGGGGGCACTTGGGATCCACGGAAATGTGCCCCAGGTTGTTACACTTGTAACATCTGAGGGGCCTTCTTTGAACAGGGTTACCTGTCGGGGCCCCGGTCTGCTTCGGGGGTGGGGGTGGCTGAGAACCTTTCCCTTGGTTCCCTTGGGAATTACGTTGGGGCCCTTGGTAGAACTCCCTCTGTTTACCCTTGTCCCCCCCACTCTTCTGCTGGGGACCCTGAACACCCTTGGCGGGGCCTCCCACGGGACCCGTGTGGACCCTGGTGCTGATCCAGCGGTCCGCCTCCTCAGCAAGCTTCCTCGGGTTGGACAGCTTGCTATCGATCAGGTGTTGGCGTAGCTCAGGAAAACAATTATCCGACAAGTGCTCCCATGCGATTAAATCAAACAGCCCTTGGTAATCATCCACCTTGCTACCCTTCACCCAACCATCCAGCGCTCTGCAAAAAAAGGTCACATATTCTACATAAGTGGTACCAGGTTTCTTGGTGCAATCCCTAAATCTCTGTCTGTACAATTCAGGAGTCAACCCATACCTTGTCATAAGAGCCTCCTTCATGTGTGGATAGGATGTGTGGACATCAGAGGGGAGGTCTAGCAGTGTGTCCCGCCCCTCACTCAGGAACCTTCCCCACAACCCCGCTCCCCAATCCTTCTCAGGGACCCGGTGGGAGGACATGGCTACTTCATAGGCCCTAAACCACTGCCCAATATCATCCTGCTTATAATATTCTTTGACTACATCTTTAGGAATGTGCACCCTTGACTCTGTTGAATTGCTGCCACCAGAGGGTGAGTTGTCTAAACTCCTGGCCTTGAGATCCAACTCCCTCATTTTTACCTCATGCTCCATGGCCAGTTTCTGCCTTTCTCGCTCCATTTGCAGTTTTGCCATCTCCACCTCGTGTGCTCGGGCGGCACTCCTGTCGGCCAACTCCTCTGGCGACAGGCCTCTGCTAGGCTCAAACACACCTTCGGGGGGTATCACCTCCCGGGCATTCTCTGGGAACTTTGATTCGTGCCAGGCTCTCAGTGCTGTCACGTACTGATCCTTGTTGCTTAGTCCACTTTGCTTGATTCTGTACTTGGAGAGATATCCCTTCAGGACATCATTTGTGCACTTCCTCAGTGCCTCGGGCTCCCAATCGATGTCATCTACTCCAGAGAATACAGAGGGCGTTCCGCCTCCGTTGACTGAGCTAGGCATGGTTTCTTAAGGTGGAGAGTTTTCTTTAGCAACAACTGTCACTCAATCTGTGGCTGCGTTATAGGTCTGCTCTACGTGGTGATCAATAATTCACTGTATGTAAATCATAAATGCAAATTCGAAATCCCACCGCTGCCACCAATGTTAGAATGGGGAACCTCTGGTTGGCACAGGTAGGTACTTGTGACAAGCAGCGGTCCCTTCTTCTATTCAGGGCGAGGGAATTACCCCTTCAGAACAACCCCTGCTCACCCTATAGGTAGTGTGGCGCGAGCAGTCAGGGCTAAACTTCAGGGCGCTAGTCAGTTAAGCATTTATGATAACACACAGTAAATCACAACGATCCCCCACAAATGGACACCAGGCGTAAGTTGTATCAAAAATACGGATGCTTTATATAAAAAAATTCTTTGTTACGCAGGCATGTACAAGACCATCAATAACGGTTACGAAATGGAAGCCACAAGATGATAATTAGGCACTGTTCTTGTCTTTGGTAACTTATTCGATCACGAGCGCTTCACAGGGCTCGGTTGAGTCGGTCCAGTCACGATGAGGCGCAGTGCACCCAGGGTACAGTGATACGGGGAAATCAGAACGTTGCGGACCCCGAGTCCGATAGAGAGTTCACTGTACCTGGGAACGTGCGATGTGCTTGGACGAGTCTTCAGGAGAGATGCAGGTTCTGCACCTCGTGGGTCTTCCGGATCAAGAATTCAGCGGGCGGCTCTCGGTAGACAGGTGCGGCCCAGGGCCTCCGACACGGACTGTGCGGGAGGTCACTGCGGAGGGCGGCACGGTCAGACTCAGGCTGGGAGGTGAAGCGGGGCGGCTGGATACGTTACGACGTACGGGCGGCCGTCCGAGGCTGGATTTCACTTCCCCACTAGAAATCCGGCGGGAGGGCGAAAGGGCACCAAGCGCGCTCCAGTAGCAGGCAGGTGACAGGGAAGCGGGACGGCCAGACTCGATGGGTCCAGAGCGACTCAGGTAGAGCGGGGCTCTCGGCGAGTGGAGGCGGCCAGGCTTCTGGGTGTCACGGCCCTAGGAGGGATGCGAAGGTGCGCAGGGCACTCCGGCGGGAGAAAGCACACGGCTCGAATTCTCAGACGAGCGGAGACACGGTGAACCCACTGGTCCTGGGGTTCAGTTCAGGGGGCAAGCTCTTCTTCCAAGCCCTTGGAGATAGTTGAAGAACAAAGTGCAAAAGTCTCTTTCAGTCTTTTTCCTCTCCTTCCTTAGCAAGGCACCTACTGCAGGCCAGTCCCTCAGGTCAGGGAAAGTTACTCCTCCTTCAGCTTCTTCCAGGTCCTTCTAGTCGGGCAGAGTTCCTTCGTGGTTCAATCTGGATCTGATTTCTTAGGAGCCAGGCTCCTACTTTTATACAGGGATTCTTTTGTTCTTTAGCGCCAGGGGGCCTGGGCCTGGCTCAGTCCAGTTTTGGAGCACTCTGTGGTGGTGACTCGGCTTGTTCCTTTCAGCAGCAGGGCAGAGACATCAGCCGCTCCACAGGGGGCGGCGCCGGCTTTGTGGTGGCAGAGCACAGGTCTATTCAAGAGTCAGGGTGCACTCCTCCCACCCATCCTGGGGTAATCTCCCTACCCACCACCTGGCAGCCAACCTGTCTCCTGGAATCCCCCAGCCCTGCTCCTGTACTGTTGCTAGGCAGAACACACACACACAGCAGAGGCAGACTGAGATGGTTAGGCACACAAAGGCTAACTTTCTAAAAGTAGCATTTGCAAACCCAGGATATTAAAATAACCTTTACTAAAAGACGTATTTTATTATCCTGAGTTCAGGCATACTAAACATGACTTTCTACCATGCTCTCTGAGTCCACTGGGGTCACAGCGTGTAGCGATCCCAGCAGCCCATTCTGGCCTATGGAGAGCAGGTAGCCTTCAATAGTGAAAAACGAAAATGGCTGTAATTCACTATTAAGACATGCCACAAACATCAGGGCATGTCCTACCTTACACCTACAATGCACCCTGCGCTCAGGCCTACCAGAGGGGTGACTAACATGTAGTTAAGGGAAGGTTTAGGGACTGGTAAGTGGGGACACTTGCTCAGTCAGCGCGACGGTACCAGACCGCGCGCAGGTTCTGCAGTGGCAGACCCTAGACACATTTTACCCCGCTGCTTCGGTGGGTGGCACAACCAGTGCTGCAAGCCCACTAGCAGCATTTGGATATACGAGCCCTTGGCACCCCTGGTGCACTCTACTAGGGACTGATAGTAAACCAAATAAACCAAACGTGGAAGTCAATTCACATAATACATTTTACCATAGGGAGCACTTGCACTGTGGCACTGGATGGCAGTGGCACAGCGCCCTGAGCAGCTAACACCAACACAAAAACACATTGAGGCACAGACAAAAATGGAAGGGTGACCCACGCCAATGGTGCCAGGTCTAACACTGGGGCTGTTGTTTCAGGGTTTAGATCAGAGCAGTGGTTTATGGGCAGTGTAGGGGGTCGTACAGGGGCTAGTGTTTCAGGGTTTTCCTGCTAAGAAACGAGTATTGGAGCACACACGGGCAATCACAAACCATGATGTAGCCTATCCAGTGGTGAGGCACTTTGCGGAAAAGCATTAATCTCGGAGTGACAGATTGAGTTATTTCTGTTTAGATCATGTACCCGTGACAGAAAGAGGAGGAGATAGGGTAAAAGAGTTGCGTCAATTAGAGGCAAGGTTTATTATCGAGCTTCAAACACGCACCCCTGGAGGACTTGCGTTTTATTTTATCTTGCCCATGAGGCTATGTATTTGAAAATGCTGTTGTCACTCTGTATTAAATCTGTATCACAGATCGATGTTTATGAACTAGGCTAAAATGGCCCCTGCAGTAACGTTGACTTTCACAATGGATTAGAAAGTCCTATGTTTATTTTGTCAGCTAGCCCTGTTGACCAATGAGCAAGCCTGTTATTTAAGGGTGTTTATGAAGCAAACTAACTAACACTGACGAAGGCCAGGGTGCCGGAACGGAACGCGTGTGTTAGCTTCTATGGAAACAACAATAAAATGGATTCTTTGAATTGAGCCGGAGTGCGCTGCACGTTTTTTTGGGACGTGGTGTTTTTGGATAATAGATTGCGACATCGTCCGCGCAATTGGCGCACCCGCACTGCTGAGAGCGAGAGAGTTGGGCGGTTCTGTTTTCACACATATATATATATATATATATATATATATATATATATATATATATATGTGCAGAGCATGAGCTTCATTCTGATTGGCTGTCAACATGTGTTGGTACCATTTTGTGACTCGCTTGAACTGAGTCACAAGGAGAAAGATAAAGAAATCTTAGAAATTAAGGAAAGGGGGCAGGGTAGAAACACCCTGACCCCCAACGCCTGGTCAGGGCCATAAAAAGCTTTTTTTTTAATAGCCCAAAAAATTAAAAATAAAACAAAGCGTGGGCTCCCGTGCTTCGTTTCTTTAAGCCCCTGGGTAAACCTGGTCCAACTAACTAGCGGGGGCCCGCAGGGGCCCCCGAAGCCCAAGGGACCCCTACCACCCCGGGGCTTCATCCATAATGTGCGGGGCACACAGCCCCGGGGACGGCCACCTCCCTGTGGCTTTACTTTTTTAGGACAGGGTCCTCGCAGTTCCCCCTAAGCCCTGGGACCACCACCTCCCTGGGGCTTCATCAAAAATGTGTGGGGGCAAACAGCCCCCCTGCAGCCCTGGGGACTGCCACCTCCCTGGGGCTCTATTTATATTAGGGTGGGGGGCCTCGGGGGCCCTAAAGCCCTGGGGACCGTTACTCCCCTGGGCTTCATCAATAATGTGCAGGTGCATGCAGCCTGCCCGCAGCCCCGGAGACCACCACCTCCACAGGGCTTCATTTATTTTAGTGTGGGGGGCCTTGCGGGCCCCCCATGCACCAGAGACCACCACCTCCCCAGGGCAATGTGCACATTAGGAGGGACCCCCTAGGCCTGGTCAGGGGGTCCCATAGAGACCAACAGGGCCCAAAAAAGCATTTTTTTAAAAGAAATACAGTGGAAGTCGTGCTGGGTGCACAAATCCGACCGGAAAAAGAAATGAAGTGCTGGCTTCCGTGCTTCGTTACTTTAAGCCCCCAGGTGGGCCAGGTCCTGGGGGCAGGTCCCAAGGGCAATGTTCAACTAATTAGCGGGGGGCCCCCACAGCCCTGGGGACCGCTAGCTCCCTGGGGCGTCAGCAATAATGTGTTGGGGCACACAGCCCCCCCAAGCCCCAGGGACCGCCACCTCCCCAGGGCTTCAGCAATAATGTGTGGGGGGCATGCAGCCCCCCAACCGCCCCGGGGACCACCACCTCCCCAAGGCTTTATTTTAGGGCAGGTGGGCTTCAGAGGCCTCCCTAATCCCCGGGGACCACCACCTCACCGGGGCTTCATTAAAATATGGGCGGGGGACCTCGTTGGCCCCCCTAAGCCCCAGGGACTGACACCTCACCTGGCTTTTGGAAATAATTAGTCTGTGGGGGCTCAAGCCCCCCACACTGCCCTGTGGAACACCAGCCCCCAGGGGCAATGTGCACCTTGGGAGGGGGCCCGTGCGGCCACCCTCCTGGGGCACTTCATGGCCCTGGGGACTGCCACCCCCCAGGGCCGGCTACAGCAATGTCCCAGGGTGGCCAACCCCGGGACACTGCCGTTTGCACGGCCCTGCACTGCCATTGCAAACTCTGCTTCGCTTCCTGGAAGCGAGAGCAGGAAACCTGGTCTCGCTTCCATGAAGGGAAGTAGTATCCAGCAGGAGGAGGGTAGCCACCTGGGTCCGCTGGGGCATTGGGGCTCCCCCGCGATCCCCAAGGTTGAGGCCAGGCCCTGGGAGATGAGGTCCCCAGGGCCAATATTGGCTCAGGGAAGGCCATAGTATTTTTATTTATTTATTTTTTTAAAAGAGGCAATGCCCCGGGGCATGGGGTCCCCGGGTGCCATTATTGGCCTCAGGAAAGGGGCCACAAGGCCCTCGTCTCTTATTTAAAAAAAATGATAATAGAGGTAATGGCCCGGGGGTCAGGGTCCCCGGGGTGAATACCAAATAATGGAATTGGGGCGGGGGGTTTTCTCTCATTTTTGGAGTTGCGACCCCCAACCCGGATCTCAGCGCGGCCCCAGTATAACGTCTTATTGGATTGGCAAATCCACCTCAAATAAATGATTTAGTAGTATATAATTTAGAAGATAGTGTTGATTTGTGAAGGTGTTTTAAAGAGGTAGTGTGATTGTAGTTAATGATAAGATTAAATGGATAAATTACTGAAAAGTTATTAAAAATATATAACATTAAAAATTAATAGTTAAACCTGAAAAGTGTATTGTGTTGTAGTACATTGAATTCATGCTTTTGCAGATTCGCAACGGTGCGCAAATCCACCCAAAATAAAAAAGAAATATGTATGTATAAAAAAAAAATTGATTCACTATTGTATGATATGGGGGTGCTCTAAAAGAGCCCTTCTTTTCATTATGAGTTTGTTGTAGCTACATGTAAGTGAGATGCACAACTTTAGGTTTTTGAGAAAAACTCTGTTCCCATGATCTGTGAAGTGTACTCCATCACTTCTGTAGATGTCATCCATATCAACACGTAGATTGTTGTTATAGATGGAGCCCATCCTATGGTCTCTGAGGTAAGCAGAAACAGCTTTATTGACATTCATTCTAGTTTTCTCAATATGTGGGCAGAATTGATTTGACCAATTCCATTTCTGTCTTTGGCATATATTAGAGTATACAAATACAGTTTGAGGTCAAAGCAGCATTAATTGTGCAAAAGTGTCCTTCATTAGCATTTCCAGACCCACCCCAGTCAATGTGCCTAGGGCATTGCCCCCCAAATGCACAATGATGAGGTCAGGAGGTTGGAGATGCAAAAAGGTTTTACCAAAGGTATCACTTGGTGCCACTTTAATCCTCTCTGTGCAATCCATTTAATATCCCCATTTTGCACAACTAGGTCTTTGTCAATACTGCTGCGTTCAGCATACCTTTTGCACCAGAAAACATAGCTGTGCACAACAATCCATACAGTAAGCATCTTGAAGGGATGCTCGGAAGCAATGAAAATATGTCTGTAGCTGAGGTAGTCAGTTGGTAGAATGAGAGGTATCTAAAATGGTGGACAAGATGCTGCTTTTAATAAAAGTAGAGAATTGATTAGCTGTTTATGAAAATGTACACTCAAAATTAGGGTGCATGTTACTTTCTTTAAAAAGCATTTTTCATATTGGTTATTAAAAAATGTTTGAAAGGTACAGTAGATAGGATAAGGTAATATTTTGAAAAAGTCAACCATACTTGCTGTTTGCATTTATAAACTTGTGTGCTGAACATGAACATATGGTGAACTTGTTACCTGCCTCTTCAGTTGAATGTTGCAGAATGTTTCTATGGAAACTGGGATTAAGCAGAATGGGGGAAGGGTTGAATTTCAGGTTTTAAAATATGGAATTGTAATTTATATATAAGTGATATGTTATTCAAGAAAGATTTCCCAAGTCATTACCATGTTTAGAAGTGGTGTGTTTTTAAAAATGGTTCTATTAATATTAGTAATATATTTTTGAACTCCCGTTTGGATATGTGGCTCCATCGCGACGGTGCACGGTGGAGTCGAGACTCCAGAAAATTGGAGAACCAGTTTGGCCACTTTGAGAAGTCAGTTGGTAAGGGTTAATATGTTTTGCAATTTGAAATTATGTAGGTAGCAATGTGATTTGTTACTTATATTTATTTGTGTGGAGAAAGAGAGGGAAAGTTTGCCATTAATGGTTTTACTTTGTTGAGAGTGGTGCATTACATTGATTGTGTGCATAAGAAAATCTTTTATGAGTTTCTGATATTTCATATTCTACATATCAATTTGGAAGGCGAGTTATAAATGTGTGAGGTATATTATACATTAGCCTTATTTTTAAACTTTCTAATTATTTAAAAACTTTGATGTTTGAAATATATTATTAAATGTAGAGATGTGTATTGTAGTTTGTTTTATTGTACTTAAATGTTGTTTGAAATAGATTCATTGGAAGATGTAGTAGTGATTATGGTGGTTT
Organism: Triturus cristatus; assembly: GCF_964204655.1. Taxonomy (NCBI): domain Eukaryota; kingdom Metazoa; phylum Chordata; class Amphibia; order Caudata; family Salamandridae; genus Triturus; species Triturus cristatus. The sequence goes on from NC_140581.1 coordinate 401,961,913, forward strand.
GTTTTAGTGTGTGGAAATGTACAATTGAAGTATGCCGAATAATTTTAGGTGTTGCTTTCAAATTTGAAGTGCAGTCTGTCATGTTTTAAGGTGTGCATGGACTTGTGACTGAAGTATGTCTCTACTTGTATATGTATGCTCATATGTCTTATGCATTTAAAGATGCAAGATGTATAACAAAGAGGTGTTGTTGCTTTGTATGTGGCAAGGCTCAACACTGTGAGTAGTAGTAGAATGGTGAAGCTGCAGAACAAAAGTGAGGTTTAAAACATGTTGACATAAGGGTTTAGTGATTTGGCTACTTTTTTTAAGTCTCTAGAGAGGAACAGTTGAAATATGCCTGTCGCACTGGGGTGTGACACCGGGAGTGTAACAATGATAAAGGCTAGGCGGTAGTACTGGTTTGTGGGTTTATTAATGTTCACGAGCAACGTGTATCATAGAAAGGGTTCTGGGTCTCTCTCTCTCTCTCTCTCTCTCTTCTTCCTTGGTAAGACCGATGTCGTCTTCTCCGCTTCCGGGTTCTCGTCTGGTGGTAGGCCTCCGACAGACATAAAAGGAAGGGAGAGCGACTATTTTTAGTGGATTGCTCTTTTTTTATAAGGGATGGAGGGGGAAAAGGTAGTGAGGAGTCACCGGGGTCCGCCACCAATCAAACAGTCGGTGCAAGAGGAACTCTGTGAGTGAGTCGAGTACCCCTTTAAATAAATGAAAGAAGCCCCGTTACCTCCCCAACAATAGCTCTCAGAAGAAAACTACCTCCCTCCCCGTGATGATACCAAGCCCAGGATCCGGCCCCGTACCTTTCCCAGCCACGCTCCTCCGGGCGCGTGGCAGAGCGAGACGCCGTGTAGGTGGCCTCCTGGCTCTGCAACTCTCTCGTCTCCTCCGTTTCCGACCTCCGAGTCCCGTCCTCCGTTCTTCTTCTCGCTTTCCGTCTCCTTCACTCCTCGCTCTCCGGCTCCGTCTCCTCCGTGGGCTTTCGCGCCGTTCTCCTCGCTGACATCCGCCTTACTGGGGCCGATTGCAGCGGATTGGTGCGCTGTCGGGGTGAGTCAGCCTGCATTAAAGGGGCGCCAGCATCCTGCAGACGAGGTGGAAATGTGTAGTCAATGAGGGTTTTCTCGACTCCCTCCTCTTCTCCCGTGGCTAGGCGACAATGCCACATGCTTTTGGTGTTTGGTTGAAATTGGAAGTTTGTTCTGTGAGTTTTCTAGGTGTGCATAGTGCTGTGATAAAATAAAGTCTCTACTAGGAGATATATTCTGATATGTGTTATGTATCTGAAGATGATAGATGTATAAAACACATGTATGCATCTAGTATTTTCATATTTCTTTTATATATGATGCAGCTAGAAAAAGGTACAGATATATGCATGCATGTTTTCAGGAATATAGTGAGACTTAAAGCAGAGACATATGAAGGGTTCCTGCTTTGTATTTGGCTAGGTGCAACATTATAAGTAGTTGTAGAATGGTAAAGCTGCAGCACAAAGTGAGGTTTGAGACATGTTTGAAGAGATATTAGTTATTAGAGTAATTTGTATGAATGTGTGGAAAGCTACATTTCAAATATACCTCATAATTTTCAGTGCCTGTTTGAAATTTGAAGTGTAGTCTATGAAGCTTTAAGCTGTAGATGGTGTTGTGACTGAGGAATGTCTCTAGTCGCACATGTATTAGGGTACATGGTATGCGTGTGAAGATGATAGATGTATAAAACACAGGTATACATCTATCTGTACATTTCTTTTATATATGATGCTGCTAGCAAAAGGTACAGACATATGCATACAGAAAGAGAGGTGGGTTACATTAAAGGGGAGAGGGAAAGGCTGTGCATAAGTTGATTCTTTATACAATCTTTATACAATCATGCAGTTGATTTAAATCACTTCTTTGCGTGTGAATAGATATAGATACAATTAGGCATAAATATCACAGTGAATCTGTAATATCTGAACAGCAAGGGTACATACATACATTTTCGTAAAAAGACTTTACATTTTCAAATGAGAGGTACATCAGCGATACACATACACATATAACATTTTTGGCACGACTGATCAAAGATGTAACCTGATTAATACACCTTGATGTCTTCGAAACACTGAGGATATTATCTCTATTTACACATTTATGCTTCTTAAAACAGATTGCACACAGTGTGAATATAAAGTGTTATAATTCTAGAAGGATCCCATTGTATACATATGCTGCGCACCGGTGTGAATAAAAAGTGATTGTCTCACGTGAATGAGGGAAGATGGTGGTAAGGATGACCGTGGGGATTAGTATAATACTTGCAGAAGTGTGTTATATCGGTCGTGAAAGGAGATTGCCAAAGGAGAGGTGACCTTTTTTGAGGAGAGTTGATGGAGGCTTGTGGATAAAAGTTCTTGTGTCTAGAGAGTTCCATATTGAACAACGAGAGGTGCACCATGGGGATAGCTGTAGTGCAATGTTATCGGCTCCTCTGAGAATAGTTAACAACTCTTGCCACATAGAGGAGATCGCTGTAAAGTTTTTCCACTTGTTCAGTATTACCTTGCAGGCCAGAGTGAACATTAGATCTAGTAAAAAACGGTTGTTGTCATTCTTGAGTTGGGAGCCCAAGGGGCCCAGAGTAATGTATGAGAACTCTTTTGTGGGAATAATATTTAGAGTATGTTTGATGCGGTCTAAAACTTTTTTCTGGAAATCTTCGAATAGCATATGTGCTAGGGAGCCCTCTTGTTTATAACAGCACCAGCAGTTGGAATCTTGTTTGAGTCCTACCTTAAAGAGTCTGGCGGGAGTCCAGTATGTCCTATTTATTATCATATATTTAGTTTGTGATAAAATAGGTGAAATTTTGTGAGAGAAGAGAGATTTGTTAGTGGCGATCCAGTTAAAGGCTATGATTTTCGTATTCGATTCAGCTTTCCATTTTCGCTGATTACGTGTTGGAGACCAAGTGGCCCACCTTGAGTAGGCGACCCAGAAGGGTAGTGAGAGATGAGGTAGAACCCGAGAGATTCTTTTTAGCAAGCCTTACTTTAAGCTACAAGAATTTATAAAAATCTGGATTTTCGAAATTGAACCGATTTTGCAAGGATTGGAATGGTAGAGGAGAAGTACTTTCGAAGATGTCTTGAACTAGGATAATGCCTGTACGTGACAAGTCAGTCCAAAACAAATGGGGACTGTCGATTTTGAGTGTGGGATTATATCATGAAGAGGATAACTCGGAATGTTGTAACTTAATCTCCAGACGTAAATCAAGGCTCAGAAGGGCTCTTTTGGTGTTCTGTATAATGTTACTAGAATGCGGTAGATGAGTTGTGTCCATCATGGCTAAGGCAACGAGAGGGGTTTTCTGCATGAGGGATTTTTCCATCGTCACCCAAGGCGGTTCATAAGACGGGTTATCAACAAATCAGGTGGCACCCTGCTTGCAGAGAAAGGCCGATTGAAGTTTCTGAAGATGGGTAGGGATCGGCCCCCTTTGTCCTTGGCTAACTTGAGTTTTTTTTATAGAGATTCTGTTTTTTTTTTTGCCCTGCCATAGGAATTTACTGAAGTTCTTATCAATCTTCTTTAAAAATTCTTTGGTTAAGGTCAGGGGCAGCATGCTAGTTAGATAGTTTAGAAGGGTGATCATCATCTTTAGTGTCTCTGCTCTGCCCCACCATGATGCAAATTTAGGACATACAAAAAGAAATAGCTCAGCACACTTGTAAGTATTAGATATGAACAATCCACAATAAAGTGCAATGATAGCACAGTTGTTTGTTCAAAAAGGAGTCGATATGTTCTGTTGGTTTGGAATTTCATCTTTTATTCACATATATACTTTTTTTTGCAACCGCCAATGCGTTTCGTCCACAATCAGACTTCTTCAGGGCTACAAAGACATATAAAAGACACTATTTACAACACTGAATATACAAACATTTTAAAAGATATAAAAACCTAATCAATTTTTCAAAGAAAAATACCAACATTGCTTAACCCCTTGAGTGCCCCGCCCTTTCCCCCTCCTGTGCCGGGCCTTTCATTAGCGGGCGGGGTCCATGACGAGATAGTCTCGTCATGGGCACAGCGCAACCGCGCTCCATGACGAGACTATCTCGTCATGGGCATAGAAGGGGTTAATTAATAGTTATTAAACAGGGAAAACACATATCATATCAGGGGTGTGCAGAGAATATACAGTCCCAATGCCTTGTTACATTGATTGAAAAAAAGGAGGAGCAATCATATGTAAAAAAACATAACCTTTCGATTGTATCACAGTATTTGTTTCCCATTATTCCATACAATTTTATAAGAGAGGTCAGTCCAATATTTTGTCTATATTACACCATTTTTGACAGTATCATATACAGATGTACACATACCTCGCAATATAGACTTTTTCTGTTTTCAAGTATCCATTTCCCGTAATTTCTAACGGAACCTGTTTGAAAGGAAATGTATCCAGACATTGTATGTCTGTAGTTTCCTGAGGGTTAGGAGTGTGTCCTAAAAAAAGAATGTATAAATAGGTAATATATAAAAGACGATTGCTAGCCAAAGTCGGTTTGTTTACACAGAACTTAGGCTATATATTATTGATCATTAAATAAATACATGACAAGCCTTTTCCTTTTTTTATATCAAGTATAGCGGGTGTTGTACATTACCCACAGGAGTATCTTTCATATTTGAAAAAAGCTCATGTGCAATGTTCTTAATTCTGGCGAATTAATATATCTATTTATATAAACCAAAACGGATCTTAATAAAGTGTCTATTTATAAAAAGACCCAATACATGAGTGCCAAAAAGAGTATATATATATATATATATAGTGATTATAACAACTATCTTATTTATAAATGCATTACTTGAGCAGCGCAAGGTTTACAGCAATTGACATCTTCTGCATGGCATCTGGCCAAAGCCTACAGACAATAGCTATAAGTGCATCGGTTCAATCTACTATACACAAATCCCAATCTTCAAGGCGAGTACATTTTTAAAAACCGAAGTCCTCAAAGAAATCTTAAACATCCAGGCTGTCCTAATACAGTAGACATTTGTCAAACAAAAACGACCTCAATATATTCATTTTAGTAATTTAGGCAACCATGTTGGGGGGGTCTAAACGGTCCAGAGATAAGCATTACACAAAAAGCATCATAGTCTGATAAGTATTAATCATAATTCTCTTGTCCTTAAAAAACCTTTCGAATAAACAGTTAAGGACTATTTTTTTTAAATAAACTCCCATAAACTTACGGTGATAGTGTGCACCCGTACTTGCACGATCATCTAGTTCAGAACGAGGTTCTCAAAGCGTCTACGTTACAACGTCTATTTATACGTAGTTTAATTGGTGAATTAACCAATTAATTAGAATGTTAATATAATCAGCACCTCGATTCGCGCCAAAGATAGGTAAATAGAGCATCGAAAAAGGAAAAAGGTGGGCGCCATCTTGGAGCGGGCTAGTAATCCTTTCCGAAGGTTTTACAAATTTACACGGAGTATATTTATAGTGACCAACATGCAATATATTTTTTTTAAAAAGGTTATCAATGATTATATTTATTTCGACATCCTGATGGTGAACCAGATATTTATTCTATAAAAACCTAGGTCATCGAATAACAATTGTAATTATAGCAATTAGCTCCGCAATCGTATAATTCAGCCCTTGTACACAATATCTATTTTAAAATTAATTGTCGATATTAGTTTTTTAAAACATATCAAAAAGTTTTGTATGGTTGTTTACGATCTCAAACCACATGATAGATGATGTCACCACCCTGTCAGGTTGGACGCCATCTTGTAGTGGTGTGATAGTCATCGTAGAGATAAATGCAGAATATATATTGCACATGAGCTAACAAATTATTTAATGTATATTTTTTTTAATTTTCAATTTAAAAGATACAATTATTTTTTTTAATTTTCTAAAATGTTGCGTTTTGATCTCACATCGTAACGCAACAATATTTGCAAATATATCCGGAGTTCCCATCATGCATTTGAGCATATACTCTGTATTCATGGACGATCATTAATTTATTTTACTCAATAGTTATATTTAAATAAGAAACATCTCGATCGTGTTGTGTGAAATTTGTGCTTTATGCAATACAAATGAATACATAATCTAAAACCTGGATATGAATACATCCTTTACATATTGAATAATATACACAGCACATTTATCCTAACATACAGTTTTTGTTTTAAAATATGTAAATTAAGTTTACATCATATTTGCTGTTGGTCATATTTGCATGTATAAGTAATGTATGTCTCTTTTAATAAAGGTAAGACAGTCACTATCTCCACATATCCTTTCTATTTTTCTTCTTCCTTTCAAATGTGGCATGAGGCAGGACTCTAGATACATTATCAGTATCTCACTAATCACTAATTGTGAGAAACTGATCTTCTACAAATACAAATTAGTAAGGTTATAGATCATTACAGACATTTTAATTCAGTTAGCACATTGGCCCACTTTTGAATATCAATCCTAGTTCATTTTCATTTCTTTGATTGTACAGGAGACTATTACAAAAAATAATGAAATTCTTTATTAACATTCAATCCCAGTGTCACACAACGTAATCTACAAATCCATTGTGCCTCCATCTGTCTGAGTTGTAATGTCTTATTACCTCCTCTAATGTTGGTACTAATGCGATCTATTGCATGAAATTTGATATCCTTGCTGTTTGGATGGACTTTAACAATATGCTGAGCTACCGGATTCTTCACATCACCATTTTTTATATCTCTTACATGTTCTTGGATCCAGGTTTTAAGACTCCTGATACTGCTCCCTACATATATCTTATCACATGCACATATAATTACATATATAGTGTGCGTTGTATTGCAGTTAATGAAAGCCATTACCTGATGTTCCCTAGGACCATTATATTGAAAGGATTTATTTTTGTTTAACCCATATTTACAAATGGAACAGCCTCCACAAATATAAAAGCCATTAGGTTTCTCTGATAACCATGTTACTAAAGTTGTTTTAGGTGCCATTACATGGATTGGGCATAGTATATTCTTAATCGTAGTCCCTTTTTGATATATAACTTTAGGTTTGTTTGGGACAAAATCTTATGGAAGGCTGTCCATTTTGAGTAAATACCAGTTTTTTCTAAGTATATTAAATATGTGGTTACTGTATACCCCATATTCTGTAACAAACGCACACTGACCTTGAATAATATTGTCAGTATCATGTCTGTTATGTTTTTGGGTATCCTTCCTTTTGCTTTGTCTGATCTTACTCTCAGCTTTCTTTAGGCAGTTAACATCATAGCCTCTAGCTTTAAAGTCCTGTTTAACTTTACAGATGTTGTTCCCAAAGTTAATGACTTCACTACAATTCCAACGAATACGCACCATCTCACCATATGGTATGGCGGCAATCGTTGTTTTAGGATGACAGCTGGAGGTGTGTAACACACTGTTACACACAGTTGGTTTTCTATATAAATCACTATGGATGACACTATCCTTTACGTAGAGCCTAAGGTCCAAAAAATTTATCTCCTCTTGGGATCTACTTAAAGTGAGTTTGATGTTGCGCTCATTGTCATTAAGAAAAAGAAAGTAATCATTGAGTTCAGAAGAACTCCCTCTCCATATAAAAAAAATGTAATCTATATACCGTGTATAGAAGAGAATATTGTCAACCCAATTTTTTGCTCCCGGGCCCCAGGTATGCTCCATCTCATACAACCCCATGAAGAGGTTAGCATAAGATGGAGCAAACCTGGAGCCCATAGCAGGTCCCTGTTTTTGGAGGAACCACTCTTCCCCATGCATAAATGCATTCAGGGTCAGAATCATTTCCGACATGGCAAGCAGCATCTGAGTGTGTTCCAAATGGCATACATTACGTTTGAACAAAAAATGCTTTAATGCCCTAAGCCCATCATCCGGACCTATATAAGTATATAGGCTCTCAACATCCATAGTTACGAACGTGAAAGTACCATCTTCCCACCCAAAGTCTTCCAATTTACATAGAAGTTCCCTGCTGTCCTTGAGATAGGATGAGAGATTCTGTACTAGGGGCTGTAAAAAGGTATCCATGTACTCAGCCAGATGTTTGGTGGGACCACCATTGCCCGATATTATTGGTCTTCCTGGGGGGAAAGATCTCCCTTGTGGATCTTTGGGAGTGCATAAATGCAAGGATGTCTAGAATTATTGGCAGATAAATATTTATATTCTAGATCTGTTATTAAGCAAGACTCATACCATTCGGTTAGCCTGCCATTGATATTTCTTTCAATTGTTTTGGTTGGATTGGACTGCAATTTCATGTAACATTCCGTGTGTTTCAATTGTCTGTCTATCTCGGCTGTATAGTCAAGATAATTCATTATCACAATATAACTGCCTTTATCAGCCTCACGGATGACCAAATCCGGGTCATCTCGTAAGGACTGAAGAAAGGCTCTCTCGCTCCTGGTGATATTGTGGTGATGTATACATTTTGAATTAAAAGCATGACTATCTTCCAGGTCATACAAGTCTTGTGTCACCCTTAAAGAAAATTCATCAATCAAAGATCAAGTACAGACAGGAGGTATGAATTTCGAGGTGTTTCTAAGCCCGCTATCTACAGTAGTATCTTCCACGATGTTCAAATTACGTGCATGATCTAATAAATCACATGTCATCATTATCTTGTAAAGTAGCCATGACATAGGACATATTAATGTCAGATATCAAAAATTCTGATACACATGTTACATTCAATACTGGGAGACGAACTTGAGGGTTTTCAAGAAACAATTTTTTTAATTTCAATTTTCGGACAAAACGAAATAGATCCAAATGTACATCATGCAATACATGTTTTCCTGCTAAACAGAAATTAAGACCTTTACATAGAATTGCAGTCTCAGTAATATCAAATTTTCTTGATGAAAGATTGACAATATTAACATCATTTGTTTCATAGTTGTCAGATTCTCAAAAGCTGTCATTATTTGTTGCTTCCCATTTTTGCCTTTGTGACTGAACTGGTGTTTCTTGCCACCCCTCCTAGTTCGTCGCATACGTTTTTCTTTTTGTTCCCTAGGCGATATCTCTGAACCTCGCGTAAAAAATCATATGCCGGGTTTGAATTAATAGTGGCCGTACTAGAACCCTCACCCGGATCACTATCTACTGAGGAGATAGAGGAAACAGAGGTACTACTAGGTAGGATACTGGGGGACTTATTATCGCTCAAAGGAGCCGTTACACTCTTAGCACTCACATCGTCATATTTACGCGTGAATGTGAAGATGCGACCTCTCTCATAATCATTTTAATCCCTTTCTATTTTTTGCTGTTTCTTGCCCTTCAAATAGAGTTGGTACAATGCTAATTCTTTCTTAAGGATCACATAATTTTTGAACAAACAACTGTGCTATAGTCACACTTTATTGTGGATTGTTCATATCTAATACTTACAAGTGTGCTGAGCTATTTCTTATTGTATGTTTTTAGAGGAACCAGTTAGGTCTCTCCTGGTTTCTTTATTTTGGGGACCTAGGGGATTGTGTTCCAGGCTCCTTTGCACCTTGTTTTGTGGCTAAACTATAGAGATGTTAAGACTGGTGTGGGCATTTCTTCTTTGATCCCCATTTCTTTGTGACATACTAATTTAGGACACCAGTTATCGAAAAGGGAGTCTATTTTTTTGGACAGTATTTTTTCGTTAGTATGTAAAGTAGTGATTAGTTTGTGTGTGAACTCTAGTCCTAGATATTTAATAGAGTCCTGTTGCTAAGCGAGGCCTGATGATCCTAGGATAATTTTGTCACCACAACGGCTGAGGAGTTTTACCTCAGATTTTCCCTTATTAACGGAGTATCCTGATACTTCTGAAAATTGATATACTGAGCCTTTTTTTAATCAAGAAAGCTATTTTCAACAAAAGACATTAGTTCATGCAGTTGATACCAGTGGTAGTTCTTATGTAAATAAAAGATGCTTGTCCAATTGAAAAAGAAAAGATGGTTCCTAGAAAAGAGGAAGAAGTAATAGTTGAAGAAGTTCAAGGTAGACCTGCGCAAGCTCCAGTGTTTAAGTGGGATTGTAGTAGTATTTGTAGTTTATGACAGAAATGTATTGATATATTATGAATTTTCTTACGAGATTATGCAAAAAAAGAGTAAAACAGAAGATTAAGATATTGCAAGGACTAGATCCTTGTAAAGTGAGAAAATATACTAAGTTGCAGACTCATTCTCTCGCTTTCTTTCTAGAAAAGTGTGTTGAAGTACTTTTCGTCATTTAAGAATGTTAGCAGTCCATCATTCAGAAATGCGGAAGTTATTAAGAAGATTTGACTACGTAAAATGTCCTGCATTATCTTTAAGTGATATAAACACAGTTCATTTGCGTGGTTCAGAATCAGATGTAAAAAAAGTTTCTGATGATATACAGTTTTGTTTCTTTGGTTCACACGAGGAGTGTAGAGAAAGTGAGAGTTTAATAAGTGTAGTTGTTGAAGATTGTGCTACTGAGAAGTTTACAGAAGAAATTACAACGTTTAATGTACATTCATGTGAAGAACCAAACTATGGGGCCAATTACGATGGTGGAAGGACTGTCACTGCAAGCCATGCAGTGGTGGTCCTTCCGCCATTGGACCGTTATTTCCCCCCACCACATTAGGACGGCAGGGGGATCCAGACTGCGACCGTGGCGGATGCAAAGACAGTCCGTTACGGAACCCCCTTGTGTTGGGGGGAGGTATTGGTACACTGAGGGGGTACACATGGCACCCCCCTATGTTTCACTGCAACAAGTGGCAGGCACCTTGTGGTCCCTGCCACGTAGTGCAGTGAAATGCACAACATGCATTTTGAACATCATGGCGGGTGCTGCAGTCAGCAGCACCCGCCGCAACGTTAAAGTGCAAAATGCGACTGCCATGGTGGTGGTCACATCCTAATTGAGTTTGCAGGACCACCGCATGTATTGCAGACAGTCCCGGTCACCACCACGATAGCGGACGGACTCCAGTCCGTCCGCAATCGGCCCCTTTGTATTTATTTGTTGTCAACATACTCAGTATAGAAGTTAAACTAGAAATGTTGATCTATATTTAAAAAGTGAAAAGGAAAACAATGATAAGTGGGAGCACTTTGGTGCCTATTTGCTGGTGGAAGGTCATTTGGAGTTGGGTACTGATCAACGAATTTCTAAATATTGTTACAACAAAGTAGAAGAGACCAAAATGCCAGCTAGAGCTGTAAATAACAACTTAGGGTTGGTAGCTATTCCTCCAGAACTGGTAGATTTAAATACATATGAGTCTATTCTTATTCAATCTGTGCACCCATTTCAGGCTATAGTTTGTATGGAGCCTAAATCAGGTAAGCTGCCTCCAACAGATTTACAAAGAGGTCTGAAAGGAAGAGTTGTGTATTTACCTTTAGATTTTAAGAACAATATTGAAACTGTTGGTATAGAGAGAGAGGAAAGAGAACCTGTAGTTATTCTAGTTAATGGTGTACCAACAAAGAGCCGTAAAATATGACAAGAGTTAGTAGATGTCAAATAGAAATAGAAAAAGGGGACAACTCCAGGAGTGAAGAAATGTTTGAACATTACAGTATTCATCCTCTACATTCAAAAGAAGTGATAGGAAACACTAATGAATTATTTCAAATGAAGAAAGTGAAGGGAACTCCCATGAGCGCATGGGAAAAAAGTTTAGAAGCTTGTTGTTTTCCACAGCTCTTCCCCACCAGATAAGGTGAACGATATGATGAACGACCACTACAGGTTCCAGCTTCAGAATACCGTTCGACAAGATTGTACTCAAAAGATCAAAAATTTCAATTGTGTATTCCGTATATTTTTCATCTTCTGTTTGAAAGTGACTTGTCTGGACTTTCATATGCAGTAAACCACATATTAAAAACAGGAGTTTATCTTACACGTGTTTCTGCAAATGAATTCCTGGACAAAGTTCAACAAAGAGACTATCATTTAGAATCTCAGTTAATCAATTTGATGGCGTGTCAACATGGTACTGAGTATTGGTATCTTTGTCACAGAGAACTAAAATGTATGTTAAGAAACTTAAGTACCCCTATGTGGTTTGTTGTGCTTAGCTGTGCTAAATACTCTTAGGATGATTTACTTGAATCTCTACGACAAGCAAATTCAAATAATTTTTTTTTTTAATTGAAGACAGCTGGAGAATTGTGTTGCTTGGATCCTGTGAATGTGTAATAAAAATAATAAATCTCTTGGAGAAGTTATTGATTTCTTCTGGAGAAAGGAGTACCAAGCCAGAGGTGCTCCTTATATACACTTGCTATCATGTATCAAGAATGCACCTAAATTTGGAACCGATTCTGATGAAACTGTTTTGTCTTTCATTGAAGTCTATGTTACCTGTGCCATTCCAAAAAAATGGAGGAGAAAACAGCTTAAGACAAAAAGTTTCACGGTTTCAAAGTCATTGATGTGGAAAATATTGTCGGCAAAAATACAAGACAAAGGGAACATTTCATACAAAGTGTCATTTTCGATTCCATCGTCCAATAATTTCAAGAGGAAGGGTCAATAGTTTCATATCAACAGTAAGGCATACTTTAACTCAAAAATCTCCGAAGAATACATACAACATAAAAAGATCTGACGATTCAAATTATATTAATGACTACAATCTAGTGATATTGACAATGTGGAATGCAAACATGGATATCCAGTATGTTGCAGATAATTCCATTGCTGTTGCTCGCTATGTTACATCATATATAACCAAACCTCAAAAGACGGAGTTGAAAGAAATGTGGGGAGAAATTTCACAAGAGAAGACTCTTCGTAACAAATTGTATAGCTTTAGTTTGAAAATGCTTTGCCATCGAGAGATTGAATCCTATGAATGTTCGAATCGGTTGAGCTCTGCCAGTTTATATTCAAAATCAAGAGGAATCATTTGGGTAAGTCTAGGTCTTGCTGCAACACGAAATTGAGTATTGAAATCTTTACAAGAAATTGAATACTTAGCATTGAATGAACCAGAAAGTACAGATATTGTTAAAACTAGTATGTTGGATACGTACTATCCCAAAAGGAGTCCTCATCTGGAAACATGTGTCTCTATGAAGTACTGCAACATTACAGCTCTAAGAGAAATGTTACAGAAAATATAAATGAAGAAAAATATGCAGTAATTGGATGTGATGGATGTTTGGTAAAACATGCCAAAGGAAATCTTAGTAACCACAGAAAACTCAGTTGCGAAACTCCAGATAAAAGGGAATTTTTCTATTTAGCACTTCTGCAACTCTTCAAGCCTTGGCGTAGTGAAATGGAATTACTTGGAGATTTTGACTGCAATGAAGATTCTCTCAATGCATATAAAGATAACATTCAATGCACAAATTTCCCTACTTATCTACAAATGTTAAATGAAGAGATTGAACAAGAAACCACTATTGTAGCTGAAAAAGCTAGAGACTGTTCTCAAGATAGTCAAAGTTCTGCTCCACTAAGTCAAGATCCACTAGGAAACCCAATTATTAAAAATGAAGCAGCAATAGCCATGAATGGAGTAGAAATGGCAATGCAACAACCACAACAGGATATTAATGAGTTGGGAAACTTGGAAGAAAAACTAAATATTGAACAAAAAGAAAGATATCAGCAAGTGACAAAACAGATAAAGCATGAAAAAAAGAATGCCAATGCACATCATTTAAACCTATTCGAATGTTCATCAGTGGTCAAGCTGGAACAGGAAAAAGTTTCTTAATTAGTGTTTTGACCAGTTATCTATACAAAACTACTGAATCACATTTATCTTGTGTTGTAACAGCTCCCACTGGATTAGCAGCACACAACCTTAAAGGGATTATGTTACGTCGATTACTCATGCTACCAGTTGAACATGAAAATAAATTGGAATATCACAAGCTGTCTGGAGAAGTTTGTTATGAAGTTTCAAGGGTACTGAAGAAAATGAAACTTCTAATCATTGATGAGGTGAGCATGGTCTCAAACTTAATGCTTGCCATTGTACATTTAAGAATACACAGATTTTAAAAACAGATTATCATGTTCTATTTGGAGGAAAACATGTAATTGTATTCAGTAACCTACTACAACTTACTCCTTGTCGATGAAGACACTAGGAAATCTTTGGGAAGTATTGGAAATGTCAACATTTGGTCTCATTTTGAATATAAAGAAGTTATTAAGAATATGCAACAAGCAAGTGATGAACATTATGGAAACATTCTTCAAGATATAAGAATTGGTGTTTTGACAAAACTTGGTAAAGAAGCTTTAACGAACTTGTTTGCAAACGAAAACATAGCATCTAAAATAATATACAATAAAATTGGAGGAAAGAAGTCTATAGTTTGCCTAATGCCAACACTGCAAGAATGTTCAACATTCAATCAAGAACTTTTGAATTTGGAAAAACAACCAATAGTGAAAATAGAAGCTATTGATAAAATGGAGCACAAAGGAGTTACCATTCTTCTCTCAGAGAAATTAAAGTCAAAATTGGATTCTTTGGAAAAGTCGGTGTCTAAGGCTGCAGGTTTAGAAAAGACTTTATATGTATGTGTAAACTGTTGGGTAATTTTACTGTGTAATTTGAATGTAGAAGAAGGTTTAGTAAATAGAGCAATGGAAAAAGTTGTTGATTTTGTAAATTTTTTGAACAGAGATGATTAAATTTGATTAGATTGAAGAGGTAAAACAGATTGGATGTTGTGCTGTTTGCTTTTTGCTTGTAAAAGACTTGCATCTTCCTAGAAAACTGTTTCCTCCTTCTTTAGCATATGCAGTAACCATTCATAAATCTCAAGGTTTAAGTGTAGACACTGCTTTGCTAAATATTGGAAGTAGAGTGTTTAAAGAGTGTATGACATACGTTGCATTGTCTCGAGTAGGAACATTATCTGGTTTGTATTTGATTGATTTTAAAGAGAAAAATATTAGTGCTGATGTAAATTGTGTAAAAGAGTACAATCAGTTAAGAAGACTTTATGCTCCTAACTTAGGTGAATATCCTGTATATGAGAAACGTGTATTGTGTCCAAAACAAAAATATGACAAATATTCTACTGAGATTCAAAAAAAGAAAATAGTTCAAGAGAAGGATGAAACTGCAAAGAAAATAAAAATGGATACTGTTGATGATATTGTAGGATACCAGTTAGAAAATAGATCAGGTGTCAACTGCTATGCTAATGTACTTGTGAATGTTGTCTTTTACCTAGAGGATCTTCATCATGAAATTATGGAAAATAGAGAAAAATAGAGAAAAAAGATTCTGTTCTTTACTGCATTATATTTTTTTAAAGTTGGTAACTGATAGAACTTAAATCCATACTGCTGCTGGCATTCAGCATCTTTTAGATGTTCCAACCATCACCGCTATGATCAATGCTAGGTTGACGGAATGGAGGGAAGTTGGTCTACTTACAGAAGATGAGTGCAGATACCTATGGGTGGACTGTCCGTCCTTTCCGTGCATCTATATTTTACCAAAGATACACAAGGGCGGGCAGTTCCCCCTGGGTAGACCTATTATCTCTGGCGTTGGATCACCAACTGAAAAATTGTCCCAGTATGTGGACCTGAGACTTCAGAAGCATGTCCCTAACCTGCCTTTGTATATTAGGGACAGCAAAGACAATCTTATGAAGTTCAAGGATTTTGATTGGTCTGAAGACCTTATGTTTGTTACCCTTGATGTTTCTACACATATATAGATAAGAACTTTGGGATTAAAGCAGTCCAGTCCTTTCTCGATAAGGAGGACGCGACTTTGTTTGATTACAATGAAATGATTGTCACTATGATTGACATTATCTTGTCAAACAATGTCTTTCTTTTTGACAACTGCTGGTTTCAGTAGGTGCACGGTACTGGAATGGGCTCCAAGTTTGCTCCCTCCTACGCATGCCTCTTTATGGGGTGGTTTGAGAGGGAGCATGCTTGGGGCAGAGGTGCCTCCCCATGGACCAATTACGTTGTGTACTGGGGGAGGTACATAGATGATGTGATCTGTTTGTGGTCCGGCTCAGTGGAACATCTACATCAATACGTGTCTTTCCTAAATTATAACACCTATAATGTGAAGTTCACAATGACGTATGACAGGGAACGTATTAACTTCCTTGACATACAGTTCTATATCCAACAGGGCCAGATACAGAGTACCCTTTTTAGGAAAGAGACATTGTGTAATTCTGTATTGCATGCTATGAGTGCACATCCTAGCTCTGTAAAAAACAACATACTGCTTGGTGAGATGACAAGAATCCGGCGGACATGTAGTGAAGATGAGAATTTCCATATAAACATCAAAGATGTGAAGAATAGTTCGCCAAGAGAGGGTATGCGTTAATGTTCTCGATAAAGCTGAGCACAGAGTTTGTAATATGAACAGAAGTGATACACTAAAGGACAAACCCATTCCTGATAGAACTAAATCAAAAGCGAGATTTATAACCCAATATACGGTACATAGTGGTGCCATTTTCAACATCTTCCGCAAACATTGGCATCTCTTGAAAGACATCCCGGGCCTTACAGACTTGATTGAGAATAAACCATCTATGACATATAGGAGGGGGGTATCCTTAAAAAACTCTCTCTGTCCTAGGTGTGTAACTACACCAAAACCAATGCAGACTTGGTTACCGGTGAAACCAAAGGGTTTCTATGTTTGCGGATCATGCATTGTATGTCCTTATGGCAAAAATAAGACCCTTGACTTTTATTAAAACACATTAAAAAAATACAGTATATGCCACTTTCTAAACTGTAACACGACTCATGTGGTCTATATTTTGGGGTGTAGATGTGGTACCATATATGTTGGCAGCACCACTCGCTGTCTCAAGATGAGGATACAGTAGCACAGACGGGCCATAAAATCTAAGGATGATAGGTACCCTATCACAAACCATTACTCTAAAGAACATGCGGGTGATTTGTCCTTTTGGTTCCATGCAATATACCGTGTACCGGTGCAAATGAGGGGAGGTAACAGGGACCTGTTACTTAAACAGATGGAATCAAAATGGATCTGCCGCCTTAGGGCTACCCATCTGGGATATATTACCGATGGGGAAATGCACTATTTCTTATAGAAACATTATATGGATATGTTTGAATAATTCCTTCTATTTTAAGGGGTTTGACAATATCTTGTATCTATGTATTGTGTACAACTATGTTGATGTTCAAGTAGCTGTAATAATATTCTGTATCTATGTATTGGGTACAAAAATTTTGACATTCTTGTAACTGTATCGCATGTTGGATGAATGTAGTGCCATTGAGAGCAATATGATGAAAGGCACACTAATTAGGAAATTTGTTCCTTTTATCTTGCTCGTTTTCATTAATTCATGTTCACTTCCATCACATCGTGTGGTGTTTCTCTTGATCTTTGCTCCTGTTTGCTTTTTTGTTATACTCTCTTGTTAAATTTCCTGGAGGACTGATTGGAGGCTCTATCCAATTATCTGGATATAAGGGATAGTCCCAACAGCCGCGGCCCGTGGAGGGAGTTCCGTGGGGCGGTAAGGTGGGGCGGGGGAGGGGCAGGGTGGGGGGTTCTAAGAACCGGAATATGGATAATTACAGGTAAGTAAACAATTAAATAAATAAAACGAATTTCGTAGCGTGCGTTGCATCGCAAATGTTTACTTACCTGTAATTATCCATATTCCGGTTCTTGGAACCCCCCACCCTGCCCCTCCCCCGCCCCGCCTTACCGCCCCACTAAACTCCCTCCACGGGCCGCGGCTGAGTCCCAACACTTCTCTTCGCAATTTTGCAGGTCTGGTATTCTTATTAGAATATACCATTTTAAGCATGGTGCAAGTTTTGGTGGAAATTCTTTGATACTTGCGGAAATGAGTGCTGGTTTACCCTTTTGGGGTGGTCGCTAGGCTATCACCTTGGATAATCGTTTGTGGGTTAAAGCGGGAGTTTCGTATTTAGAAACCCTGGTTTAATACGGCGCACATAAGTATGACTTTTTTTTAGATCATTAATGTGACCTAAGTTGTTTCTGAATAAAAATCGGGCGCGGTTTATCTAACTCGGAACTACTCGACTGAGCATTACTTGATTTGGCTGTAGGCTCCTTGCTAACATTAGTAATTCAATATGGCCCCCGTACGTGCCATTAAAACGAATACGACAAATGTGCTTTTGAATAAAAATTAGGCGCGGGTATATTTAATTTGGAACAACCCGACTGTGTGTTACTAAAGAACTAATGACTGAAGATATAGTTTAAAACTTTTTAGGTAAATAACCGATACTATTGAGTATTATGGTTTCCTTTTTTACCCTTTCTAATACGTGTTAATATGATCCGGTGGTAGTCTTTCTGTAGGTATTAGCAGCTTAATATGGCCCCCGGGTGAGCCAGCAAAACAAGCACGATAATAGTAATGGTCACGTGAGGCGCATCACATGACCGGATGTTGTTATTTAAGCCGGTTTTAACATGGCACGTCTCACTAACAGTCAGAGCACGGGAAGAATCGTACATACGTCAACATTGACGAGGTAAGGGGTCGTGAGGTCTTAAAATTGGGCTTTTATGTGTAATACTCCTTGGAGTTATCATTTAGAGTGAGCGTGAGCATTGGTAATAATGTGGTCACTGCGATAATGATATGAGATGGGTGGGGGGTTTCTACAACTGATTTACGATATGCTCCCCCAAACATACGAAGTCAACAATGGGGTCATGTGTTGTTTATTAAGATTATTCATTGACTCGAACGTGCGTGTGCGTGAACACTGATGCAGTGATATGTCCGTGAGGTCTTACCAATAGGCCTTATATGCAATACGAGGTTGATAACGGGCATCCGCGTTGCTCTCTGAAGTCATCGATCAGAGTGAGCACGAATATCGATTATAATGCGGCAATTGTGTTAATGGCATAGGATGGGTGGGAGTTTGTTACAGCTGACCCCTGGTGTTTTGCCCTGAATGTACGATATTAATAATGGGCCCCGGTGTTGTTGATTAAGATTAACTATTGGCTCGAATGTGCGGGTGCCGGAACACTGGTATGGTGATTTGCTTGGGATGGTTGTGGGCTTATTAAACCATCTGGTGAAGTTCAATCTTCTAAATATGGTAAGATTCTATGGTCTAGCGATTACGTGTGGTTATGTGTATACACATTATTTGTTGAATCTCTGTTTCTAAGAACATATGATTTGATTGACTTGCTAGTGGCTCTATTACTATTCCAGTAATGACATATATATGATTCTTACCACTTTGGAATACGGGGATTTATACAAAATGTTATTTTTCTTTCCCAGGACTATTTACAACTATTTATTACTTGGGCTATCTTATATTTTGATGAAATTTCGATGGTGGAATACAAAGGTAAGACGATGTTTTTACGCGTTTTTGCCTATTTGTGTAATAAAATCTAGATCTCTGACCAGAATCAAGGTCACCACCAATAAAGGCCGCTTTAGATTTAGTTATCTCCTAATAATAGTGCGAGTCAATATTGACAAGATGTTGACTGCATGGTATAATTTCTGTACATTTACTTTGCGGTTAGGACTTGGTTTCTACTAGAATTGACGTAATTGGAAATCAGTGGGACGTTGAAATTATCATAAGAATTTTGGTAAGTCTCACACTAATGTGCTGCCTTTACTGGGTTTTGGCAGAATATTGGTATAGTAATCGAATGGTATTTTGCTATAAATTGGTGGGTTGGATGATCATTCTAACTGCTTATAGTAGATTTGCCCGTTAGATTCTTGCACGTTTCTCTTACACAGAATTCAGTTTTTTTAAAGTACCTTGATTAATATCAAACAATAATTTGTGCGAATTAATACCAGATATGGATAATCTTGGTGAGAGCTTTAGGTGGTTTTACGGTGCATATTGTGTTATCAATACATCTCCAACACTAAATAGAGATATAATTTACTTTCTTTTGTTTTTCTTGCGCTCTTTCTAGTTCTTTGGGTTCACTATGGAACTTTTACTTTCTCTTTGACCAGTCCAGAATTTTCTGATTATTGTATCAAATAATCTTTCGTGCTGTGTTCTTTTCTGTTTTTTTTTTAGATTTTTTAGTTTTATTTCTTTCTTCTCCCCTTTTCTTTTTCTTCTTTTTCAGTTACTTACTGTATTTTCTGAAATGAATATTGATGTTGATTATGATATAGTTTTTGATGAGGCCTTTGCTTTAGAATAGGTTTTTTCTGTAAAAAGAAAAGAAAAATTCTGTAATTTCAGTTAGCCGTTATGTCAGTGTTATTAAGTTATATGTTGTATATGGATATATTTGTATGTATATTGTTTATATTTATGCATATAATGTCCTGAATGTTGTATTTAGTTGGTTTCTATTTGTGTATTTCTTTCAGCCCTGATGAAGTGAATATATATTGTGGAATACATCTGGATCTATTTTAACTTCATTCTGGTGCACCGTCCTTCAATTTTTGAATCTTTTAGATATATGTACTGGTTCATTGAAATTTACATTGAATATACAACAAGATGCAGAAGAATTTCTTATGTTTATGCTTGGAGAACTGGAAGATGAAGGAATAGAAATTGAAAAATTATTATGAAAAATTATTTGGACTAAGTTACAGATGGAATCATAAATGTGAAGAGTGTTCATTTTCTTCTACCACAGAAATAGACACTGAACGATTCATATACTTGAAGATACCAGTTTGCAAATCAGTATCTTTTAACAAATTAGTAAAAAGTGTCACGGTCCGGGTGCATTGGCTGTTAGGAATTGTACTTGGACCGCTGCCAATCACAGACGTGCAAGGGAGGCAGACGCTGATACCGCCACCGCCCTAACCCGCCCTAACCCGCCACCTTGGCTGACAAATTGGGGGTCACACACAGCACAGCAGTTGCAAACCACGGACGGCCGGCAGGGCGCAAAGTGCGGCCAAGTCCAGCTGAGCGCGGTCCTTACCGCATTGCTCCAAAACCCCCAACAGCTGCTTCAGTGCCTGCAGGGAGGAGCACAGTACAGGCGAGCTGCGGCAGCAGCAGGCAGACAGGTACAACTGTGGCAAGCAACAGTGAAAGTCATTGCACAACCTGTTGAGGAGGAGGAGCATGGGGCTTGAGCTTGAGCAGGACTAGGCATTGTAGAAGTTGCCGCTTTGCTCGCTCATTCCTGCCTCGCTCGCCCACCAGCTCCTTTCCCCTCTCCCCATCGGTAAAAAAAAAACAAAAAACAAACCAAAGCCTCAAGAACTGATCCACGGCCCAGGCGGCCCCGTGGCACCTCAGGACTCGGCGGCGGGTCTCAGCGGGTCCCTGGAGAACGGGGAGTATCTAGAGACCAGTGACTCCTGGCAATCCACTCTGTGGCTTCATTTCGTTTTGCATCTCGGAGCAGCAGAGGAGTGGCAGCGGCAGGGGGTTACCCGGAACGCATCTGTGAAGCCCTGTGGAGCCCTGCGCTACCACGCGGTGTCCCAAGGCCTTGAGCAGGTAAAAGCACAGGACGGGCCCCCGTGCTACCTTCATAGCTACCTGACACCTCGTGGCATTGTTCCCCCACAGTTTCCAGCAAACCAGGGAAATAGCAAATCAGGGAACTAGGGCAGTGATTTATCACCATCATTAACCACCATTATTCACTATTAACCACCAGAATATCTGGTCTCCCAAAAAAAAAAAGAGGCCTTCTTCCAGAGTGCTCACCATGAGATCAGGAAAATCCAGAGACGGAGAAGTGGAACCTGCGGTAAAATTAAAAAAGAGCAGAGGGGCCCACGAGACAGAGACACAAATACAAACAGGGGGATGGCCTCTCCTATCTATCCCGACCAGTGACCGAAACAGAAATCGAGCCCGTGATCGGTCCAAGGAAACATATGTTAAAAACTTCAAAAGTCCGAAACAATTCAGAGCAAGGGGAGCAAGGGGAGTCGAGCCCTGCCCCCAGTGCAGTAAAGGATTTTCCCGCCGTTGGCGCTGCAGGCAGTTTAGTAAAAACTCCTGAGAGAAAAAAAGTAGATAAACCAGGTGCACCCTCTACTCATAACACCGGTCTTAAAGCCAGTAAGCGGGCTCTAATAACAGATTTCTTAAAAAGTTTGTCACAAACTCTCCTCAGGAAGCTTTAAGGACCACAAGGAAAGCATAGAAGGTGATGACATCGAGGATCTCAAGGAAAGCACACCTAAGGAAAGCACACCCAGCAATATTAAACAAAAAATATTATGTAAAGATAAAGAGTGCAGCAGCAAGATCAACATCAATGATGACATTGGAAATCTGGCAAGCTCAGGGAGCATTGATATTGGCCCATCCGGAGTAGAAGACCGAATCAGCCCACCACCATTCAAAGCGTCAGATTCTCCTTTGCAACGGTCACTTGCTCAAGTTGAACAAGTTCATCACCACCAGCCAGCACTCGTTCTAGTCCATAGGGAGCCTGACGTAAGCTGGGACACCCTTCTTAAACAACAATCTTATTCGCAATCACTGCAGTGTGCAAACACAGGATCTGAAGGCAGCTCATTGAACAATGACAATTTAAATCAAGATCAAGATCAACAGGACCATGCCTCAGGCCTGTTCGCAATGGTCCATTTTCCTTCGTTAATGACAGAACAGCATCCACTGGAACAAGAGGGTCGGGCGGAAAAATATAATAACTTTTTCTTGCCATTAGGCCCAATATCCCCTACAACCCGCCTCTCAAGAGATCCCAAAGAACCTGATAATTTCATTCAAAGCAAGCCCCAGCCCCAAGATACAGTTGAGCCATGTACTCTAAAGGCAAGGGCCATGCCACTCAAAATCTCACAAAGAAACAGACAGCAGAGTGGGCACAAAGATCGTATGGAGCACCTCAAGTACTCACCTCAATTAAGTCAAACGCTCGAGGAAGTACCAATGAACCAGCCTACGGTTTCCGCTTGGCCCCAACTATTAAACACAATGGACACAATCGGGAAAGCAATGACACATCATGCAGACAAACTTGACATTCAAGTTGAACTGTTAAACCTCCTAGCTATCCATGTGCAAGGGATAGAAGCAAACCTGCATGACCTGAACTCAACGATTAAGAAAGTACAACAAGACAGGGATACTACTTACCACATGTGCCACTGCCCCCTGATAATCGACAAACTGGCAACAGTACCCATCTTGATGTCGCAGATACTAACGGCCGTCAAACAACCCCCTCATGTGTCCAACAAAACCCCTAAGCAGGCATCGGACAAACAACACGGCCAGCAGGGGAATTGCAGTACTGAGGGAGTCTTGAGTGCAGAAGAGGGACCACCAATCACAATGCCCTTAAGTGTCACCACTATAAATGACTTATGCAGGCAAGAAGACTTGACCAAACAAGCACACCCTGGAGTTCAAGAGGCTGCCTCATTTAATCAAGCATTAGAAAAGCCTAAAAACGCAACTCCAAAACATTCCATCCTGCCTGAAAATGCTAGCCCCAAACAATCCATCGCATCAATTCCCCTCACTAAGAGGGAAAGAAAACGCCTGAGAAAAGCGAGAAAGAGTAAAACAAAAAATGGAGGGTTGATCGATTTATTCCATCAAGAAATTAAGCCCGAGACAAAAGACAAGGGTCCGCCAGAGAGAGAAAACCCTGAAATTAACATTAGGCCCATGATAGGGTCAAAGACACCCTATAACTCCATCACAAAGGAGGACAAAACTACAGTAAGAACAACTCAACGCATCGGCAATAATCAACAATCGATGAAAATGTACAGTATATTCTACCCTCAGGCAGGGAAAGAAAAGGTCAAACCGCCCAGCCTGGATTCTCAGAAAATCCCTCCAATATCAACGGGTGGACACGCCAACGCAGAAGAGACAGCAATTAGTAGACAAGCGAATATAGTTGAGAGCAGCATGGGCAAAGGAGGGGGAAATGGGAGGAGTCAATGGCTGGAATCAAGGCTATCCCAGCCTCAATTCCTAGGAGCACCGCATGTTACAGCTCCCACCACCAACGAAGTTCCACCCTCCCCAGATCAAGATCTAATCCACGCTGTAACTGTCAAATCAAGCAGCGAGGCAAAAAATGACCACACAGACTCACTACGCTTAACCACAAGCAATAAAATAGAGCTTACCCCGCAATACAGTTCAAGGGGACCACATGACATCTTGAACAGAGAATCAATACTAAAACTACTAGAAGAATTACCTTCTATGAGTCATATAAAATCCAGTGACTTGGAAAGTATAGAATTTAAACCAAACCCTCACCTAACCGGTCCAGACTCCACAATCTTAAGTTGTACCGATTATAGCCTCACAAACTTGATCCTGCAGCATAGGGAAGACTTTTCAAATTGGGGCATAGAACTAAAAAAGGTGGAGCCCCCGCGGTACCCTAGCCCATTACAACAACAACAAACACAGAAACAAAGCCTACTAAAAGGCGCAAAAGGCCCGGATCTGACCCGCATCAAGGAAGAAGAGGGTTATCCAATTAGACAAATAACAATTACAATTGCACAAACAGAAGCAGTGAATCTTGAGGCACTTCGCAATCTAAGCAGTGGGGACAAGTATGAACCAGTCCAAGCCAATTACCTAGGAAATCAAGGGGTATTAGGATTTGCTCCTGGAATGTTAATGTCATAAGTGCAAAGTTAGAAGAAGATTTTGTGGAATTTATCCAACATCATGACATACTCCTTTTTCAAGAAACCTGGCAGACAAAAAACACTCCATTAGTGGGCTACAAAGAAAATATTATTCCAGCAAAAAAGGAGGCACAGCATGGAAGGGCCAAAGGGGGCTTGTCAACTTATATATCTACGGACCTCTCCTGGGGAGACATAAGCATCGATCTCGACTCCTCATGGATGCAATGCACCAAGGTAGATCTTTCACCTTCAATGGACCTACTATTACTGAATCTTTACATCCATCCAGTAAGAAAGGAGAAGGACCAAAGAATAAAGCAATTAATAGCGGCAATTAAAACACTGAAAAACACCTACCCAAGTGCCAACATAATAATAACAGGGGATTTTAATATGAATTTAATCCAAGGCCAAGAGTGCAACCTACCAAGTTCCATACAACCAAGGCAGGGTAACCGAAGTAGACAACACCTTATAGGCAAGAAATGTTCTGCAAAATTAGACAAACTTTTCCTACACACATTAAATGGTAGAGGCCCCTTGGACAGTTCAGCCACATTCACGAGGGTTACATCTAAAATACGATCAACAATCGATTTTACGCTTGCCAACCTGGATCTATTTCTATTCATAACAGATTTTCAAATTCAGGATCGAGTCGAAAGCGACCATTACCCTCAAACTTTTACATTAACCATCACTCCAACTGGGTCAGAGCAGGCAAATTCTCTCACATTAACGACACAACTTTATAACCTAAAATGGTTAATTTGGGCCGAAAAAATGGAGACATGCCGGTAGTTGTTAACACCTACAGTCACAGACCACCCTGGAGATATTACGGGGCTCTGGGAGTCTTTTACAAACAACATCAACAAAAAATGTCAACCTACCCACAGAGATCATAAAACACCCCGAACCGGAGGAGGGCCATGGTATACACCAAAGATACGGGCAATAAAAACGTGACTGAACAAACAACTATGGTTAATTCGAACCAACGGTCCGCAACCCTCACAAAAGACTCTCATAATTATAGAAAAGACAAAAAGGGAACTAAAACATGAAATAAAGGTGGCCAAATGAACATACAAGGAAGATTTTGAGGTCAACTTGCTCCATGCAAGTAAGCAGAGAAACTCGAAACAGTTTTGGGCAAAAATCAATTTCCTGCTAAATGGGAAACATCGGCAATTTTCCTCCGACATAACAGAACAATCCTGGAGCATTCATGTTGAAGAGACATACAATTTCAGACCTGAACAGACAACAGACAACAGACAACAGACAGCACTGGGGACAATAAAACGAGTCCAAAAGGTGTTTCAGTCTGGAGAAAATATCAGAGGCTAGGAGTCAGAGCAAGGAAAAATGGACATCGGCGGACGCATCAATCAACGATTTGAAGACTCTATCTAACGCCAAACTCCATACCGAAATCAAAGAAATACAGAAAGACAGAAGTATTTTTATCAGGCATGTGCAAAAAGTAGAACCCGTACAGATAACACAAAAGCAGACTCTGCATACAATAAAACACTTGATATCAGATGGGGCACCTGGCCCCAATGGTCTACCGAATGCACTGTTCAGGCATGACCCCAAGTTTTGGTCCTGCTATCTAACCCCTCTGCTCTCCAATAGCTTAGAGACTGGAAATATTCCTGACTCTTGGAGGGGCAGTATCCTTCAACCCATTTATAAGTCAGGAACACCCTCAGACCCCAGCAATTACAGACTGATAGCCCTTATAGACGCAGAGGCTAAGATCTACGCAACAAACCTACTGGCAGACTTGGAGACATGGGTAACCTGCAAAAGTCTAATCCCGAAAACACAGACCGGGTTCAGAGCCTGCATGGGGACATTAACAAACATTTCAGCACTCACCCTCTTAGCAAAGAAAGCGATTGCTAATTCAAACATCCTTTACTCATGTTTCATAGATCTTAAAGCAGCCTTTGATAAAGTGCCTAGATCCAAGCTATGGGCTAAAATGAAAGCTTGGGGAATCCCCTCCAAATTATTAGAAGCAATCATCAACCTATATTCACAAACCTGGGTTCAGATAAAAAAAAGGGGATGGCCGGAGTCTAACCAAGAAATTTCCAACAAAAAATGGGCTAAAGCAAGGATGCGTTCTGGCGCCATGTCTTTTCAACCTCTACACGGCGGATTTAGAAAGCAACCTCATTCTCATTCATGGAGACCCACCCAAATTGGGAAAGACACCAATAGCAAGCCTGCAGTATGCGGACCACATTGTGTTACTCTCACAAACTCCGCTTGGTCTACAGCGCCTGATGTCCCAACTAGCAAAATACATTTCAAAAGAACATCTGATAATCAATCTGAAATATTCTAATGTTTTATATTTTTCCAGCACTCATAAAACACTCAAGTATTTTATCGCAGGTAGAAGTATATAAATATCTGGGAGTTCTTTTAGATTGCCAATTAAGTCTCAAACAACACCTAGAACATGCCAACACAAAAACCAAACAATTATGTTTTGCTTTCAAAACTTTACAGAAAAGCTTAAGTGGCAGCTCAACAAACCATCTCCTAAAGGTAGTGGCAGTAACATTTTTGCGAGTTTTAACATATGGTTCGGAAATGCTGAACACTAAGGATTCCCAAATGCTAAATCTAGCCCAGTCCAGACTGTTTAAAAAACAGTTTTTAATCCCGCGACACATCTCTCAGGCGTAGATACGCCTGGAATATGGATTAACAAACCAGACACAGGCTAGACAAGGTGCCCAGGCCAAATATTACTGGCATATGAGGACTGCGGAAGACAACACGCTTGCCCACCACTGCTGGGAGGAGGTAGAAATACAATCAAGGAACAAAAATTCGATATGCCAAATTTTAATTAAGCGCTTCTAACGCTAAATCTGGAGGAAGCCTGACAAACACCCATGTCATACCCTGTTTTAAAAAAATCACTAATAAATCAATTAAAAAATGATCATTTCAAACCGATAGAACCATATTTGCCGGTACAAGTCATGCATGGTCGGTGATTCCATCCTATAATCATATGAAACCACAACCCTATCTGCAAGAATCCTTCGGAGACCACTACAAGTGGAAATTGACCTTATTGAGATTGGGTTCTTTTTCAAATAAAGATCTCACCCGCCTTTGTGGTAACGGAGCAGAGTCACTACTACATCTATTGTGCATCTGTCCAGCACTACGTAACCTAAGGACGTCACTTTTAAGGCCAATCCTAAGAGAAACTCAAATTCGGACTTGCAGAGCGACTGTCATAAAATGCCTCAGCGGTTCTTGAGTTCAACTGTCTCGCAACACCGTCAAATTCTCGTCACTAGCAGCACAATAGCTAGAAAAGTAGGAAACAGCATAAAATCTTGTAAATAATGAAACACCAAAATAAGAACTTGGCAGAAGGGTATAAAGTAGCCAGCCTAAGTCCTTTTTAGACCTGTCCCTGTGCTCCCTTTTCTCCAAAGCCCCCTTCTATGATAAGCCCCAGGCACAAATATGATCATACCAGTATATGTTCCAGGATATGAAACCATAGTGACTTAAGAAACTGGATAGGAAATAATGCATAGCAGTCTTGAACTTTGCTCCCTTCTCACTTTTCGTTGGCATTAGCACTTTAATTACAACAAAAAGCATGGATATGTTTACATTGGTGTTATAATAATCCGCTGCTCTTTGGTTTCATCCCACACGAGGGTTACGACAACTAAAAATGTTTTAATGTAATTTTTATTCTGTATCTGAATTATGATTCTTTCATCATGGTGGTATGTTCCACTCTTTTTATGGATTTAACAGATCAAATAAAGGCATTTATTTTATTTTATTTGATAGTAAAACCTGCTAAGCATGATATGAAATGTTCTCATTGTAAATCAGAAATGTTGACAACTTTATATTTAGAACAATTTGGAAAATGTGGCATTTTAATGCTACAACATTGTAGAGCAAATGGAACAAAATGGGAAACCAAAATTAATAAATGTGGAAAGTCATGTATCAATTTCAGGAACAACTTTTAGAAGCAGCGGCTATTATTTTCCATGATGGACCTAATACGACATCTGGACACCATATTGTGTATTTAAAGTGCTATAAAGGATGCACACATTCAATGATGCCCATTTGGAAGTCAAATCTAGGTTGCCTTACGAATTACCAAATTCATATCTGATATTTTTGATGCGAAAGTTTTAAAATCATCATTTGGCCTATTGGGAATATGTGAACACGAAATAATGAGTTTATTTTGGATATTTTCAATGCAAATGGATTTGAAAACATTATTCAGCTTATTGGGAAGATGTGAACAATTAGTGTTTGGATTATTGTTTGTGCTAATTCATTTTGCATTTGGAAAATTTTGTATTTGGTCTATTATACTCGATATAAATGAGAGTGTATATTTTACAAAATGTAATTGAGAGAAATAAAAGACTTAGGACCCGATTACAATGCTGAATGGAAAAGCCTTCTGTCCTCCATGGTGTTGTAAAAATACCTCACGCATGACCCGCAGCATTTCCATCTGTCAAATGGCGATGCAATGTAGGAAAAATCAGACCGCGGCAGTCCGATGACACAAAACACCGTCCACCATGTCCGGATAAACTGCAAATCCGACCGCAGCAATCAGGGAAAGCTGTATAATGGCCTGGAAAGGCCGCTCCTGCAATGGTATGACAGCACGGCTAATTAGGATGAGAATGCGGAACTGGCGGACCGAGCACTGTGTCAAACAGCCGCGCACGCACATAGGTCAAATGAATTCCGGAGGGCACCAACCCCAAAACAATCCCCGAAGTGTGCCTGCCCTCCCTGCTGCCCTCAATCACAACACACATGCCACAGTGATACACCCCAACTTGCCCCTTGTAAGGAAAGACATGCGCAGCATGGGAGAGACATCTGCAGGTCACGAAACATGTGGACACACACACATACCACAGTAGAAAACCAACCCCTTCCGGGACCAGCACCCTTTGCATAAAACAAGCCGAGAAAGAGAGACAGGACACCATTGACTCACACAGCACAACATCACACACACCTATCTCCATACAACACTCTCACCCATGCACCTCACACACATCACATCTCTCCACCACCACCTTGCACCCTGCACCCCTCATCCATTTGCACCATGCCACCCAAGAAAAAGCACAAATTCACCGAGTCAGAGATGAAAGTGATGGCACACGAGATAATCAGGGGAGAACCACATTTGTTCGGAAACCTGGTCCAACACACCTCACTTGAGCACAATAATCAGATGTGGGCAAGGATCCACAGCAAAGTCAAGGCCGTAGGGACCACCCTATGCACTGTGCGTGACATCAGGAGCCGGTGGCTCCACCCCAAGGCCTGGCTCAAGCGTCAGGCCCAGAGGAACCATGCAGCGGCACAGAGGACTGGTGGCGGACCTCCCATTACACCACTAACCTTCACTGAATGGGAGAAGAAGGTGCCTGCCATAATGCATCCAGAGAGTCTCACAAGAATCGAGGGGGAACTGGAGGCTGGTAAGTACCAACAAAATGATCACATCACACTACAATGCACTGTTGTGCACAACAAGTGAGCCCCAATCGCCCCCCACATCAAACTCATGAGGAATGCACGCTTTCAACATGAATGAATCACAAGGATAGCATTTCCTTAATCAGCTCCACCTCACAGGTAGGTGGTCAGCTCATGCACCCTGGCCTCCCTCCCAAACAGCATTTCTCACCCTCCCCACCCCACAGCCATGTGGCAGCTAACACCGTTGAAAGTGCCTCCCAACAGGTAGCTAGCCATCTTACTGGGGAGTGGTTGTTGAGACCTGACAGCAAGACCACAACTCCCACAAGGCCCTCTATCTACCCTCACAAACAGCATGGAGCTAAATGCCCCCACATCCCGCACTTGGTAGCCAACTCTGGAAACCCCAATACGTTTTAGGCTGTGCACATACAGCTAATACCATTGAGAGGCCACATGATTCACAGTGTCATTGATGAAATCACATGCAACTGCAAAGCAGAATACAAGAACACAACCACAAAAAGCCTATGTGCAAGTCCCATTGCATCAAAGCAGAAAGACTTGCGTCAACATAACAAAAGAATGGAAACTCTGTCAGCCCTCACAAACCACAGAAGGTAAGCACAAAAAGCACAACACAAATCATGAAGTTGCGGCATAGTAGTCAGATACACATAGAAAATTCCCAAATGTCCAAGGATTAACTGAATTGGATAAGCAAAAAGTTAGTAGCAGAGGATATGTCCTCGGAAATACAATAACTGTCCATATGATATTGGCAATGTCACATCGCTAACGAGCAATGTAGGTACCCAGGGCTTTAAGTGGGAAGAAAAAACTGGGGGGTCTCTCAAAGTGGCATGGCCTATGTAATGAAAGCCTTCGCCTAAAAACCTTAGCTAAAAATCTGTGCTCAGAATATTGGGCTACCCAACTTGCATTTTTTTGAGACAGCCATTGCACCCAGGTATATGATACAACAAGTAGCATGATACCTACTACAATTCAGTACTACTGGCTTTGTCAATGTTTGTCAGTTGCGTAAGATAAAGAAGCAGCAACTATGGCTTGCATCTAACATTGAAAAAGCTTTGACTTAAAGCCTTGGTGACACCACAATGATGTTACTGCTCCTGAGTCTCCAAAGGAGTGAATTCCAGACATAAAGAGAATCCTTAAAGGATTTCACTTCCCCACAACGCTCACCTGGCATGATGTCATGCCGTAACTTCTACACCAGTGAGAAGTGAGGAGTGTGACCATGCGCACATCGATGTGCCTGCTGTCAATGCATTCCAGCCAAGAGAACGGCCCACCTGTGGCAGGGCACAAAACAGAGTCCGATGAAGACCTGTCCCAAGGACCCCTTAAATAAATGATGGTGCCCAGCACCGGTGAGACCCGGCCCACTTAAAGCACTGTATGTACCTCAACATAATGTGCGACTGATGACAAACTGACATTAATGCCTAGTAATGCCAAGGTAATTCAGGTCATCTCAAATTAAATGTGGCAAACATGAATATCAAAGTTGTGCTGTGAACCGAACGTGCTGACAATATGACCTCACTCCAAAAGGTGACTCGCTAGCAACAGCAGGCAACCGTGCCATGGACAAGCCCAGCCAGCACCCCTTCAGGAAGGAGAACCCTCAGCTGAAGAGTCCCTGGTATTTTCAGGTGAGGAGGACCGACCTGGCCCCTCCGGCGTGCCCAGGACAGCCCATGCTGGGGTCACCACCACTACCACCACGACTCCCACAACAGCTGCACCGCCAACAAATGTTGAAAACTAAAACAGCGATATGATTAAGCATTCACTAAAGACATGAATTCTATCTAGTTAAAACATGTTTCTTGTCTTATGTTGACTAAAGTCTGGACTCCATTTTGTATTGTCATGTCTCCACGTGCTTTGCACGAGAAGAGTCCTACCTTTTCGCTAGTTGTTCTTGTAATCTGCCTAGTAACAGTCTATAAATAGCTCCTTTGTCCGCCTGGCGCATGCCCAGACTTGACCACATCTGTTAACAGTTAGTCCTTGTTTGAGCATGTTTTCGCGGGCTCAGGAAATTTTTAACTCCGCCCACATATTGATCCTGTATAGAAAATGTCCATAAATGGTAATGAATTCTGCTCTATGTTGTATCCACCCACTTATGAGTCCCTCTGTTGTGTATAAAAGGGGACCATGTACGCAAGTTCTTTGTGCTACTCTATGCAATACTGAAGAGTGTTGTGTAGGTTGTAGGACCACCCTTAAGGGTTAATAAACTCTGTCTTTGTATTTGCAGTTTCCGTGCCAACTTCCTTCTAGCTTTTGTTACAGGAGAGCGAACCCTTGTATTCTGCGGGCCTAGCTGGGGCCTGTACTCAACAATTGGCGCCCATTGTTGGGCTCATCGGCGACTCGGATGCTCGAAGGACTGGTCATGACGAAGGTGAGGAATTTGGCCGGGGATGTGATCACTGCCAGCGGCGTCTTTTAGTCCTGGCATCCCGAGGTTTCTTCCTTCCCTTCCGAGCTGACCATCTGGGTGGCGCCGGTCCTCGACTGAGACCTCTTCTGTCGGTTTGCCGTGTGACAGCCGTTTGGGCGAATTTTGGAACTTGGCAGTTGGAATCTGGACACTCTTGATTGGTAAGAACCGTTGTACGGTACTTGCTCCGAGTTTTGAAGCCTGGGTTGGCTATTTGAGTTTGATTTGTGATGACCGGTCATATTTTGTATTGATTACTGTGAGAATATATGCGTTGCAACACATATAGGCAGGTAATGTGGAGATATTTCTCCAGAGTTGTTTAAATCTGAACGGCGCAAAGTTTAAGTGCCATTTTTTTGATAATACTGCATATTTTGCATTATTTTTTAGCATGCCTGCTTTTAGCGCACTCCGTAAGTGGTGCTGCTGCTTTGGAAACCGGTTAAATCTTGAGGAATCTGCTCCAGCCCCCCCAGAGGGGACTCCTAATAGGGATATGTATGTGAAGCATGGTCTTTCCTCAAAAATGTACAGCACAGTGTGGAGGAAATACACCAAAAAGGATCCTGAGTTACGATGGCCTTTGTATGGATCGTTTGATATGCGTAAGATTGAGTATGTGGAACAGTGTATGTGTAAACGGCGTGCTCGGCAAGACATGTTTGAATGTGTACGGTTATGGGTGAAGGAAGTGCGTGAGCGAGAGAAACGCGAGAAAGCGCTGATTGATAAAGAGCAACGGAAAAATGATCATGTGAGAGCGCAGGAAGCGAAGCGTCGGGAGGAAAGAGAACTGGCGGAGAGACAAGAGAAGGAGCGTAGGCTGCAAGTATCGGGTCAATATGCTGTCCGCCAGCCACTTTATCCTGTCCTTACTAATCTCGAAGATGATTTTCATTTATTAGATCGCTCTCCGCCCCCTTATGTTGGTGCGTCTGCCCCGAGGTCACAGGATTCTGGATCGGTTTCGGATAAGGTAGACACACGGTCCATGTTATCAACTGATCGTATGGGTGAGCTTCGGAAAATTTATTTTCGTGCGCTTAAAGGCAAGCTATCTCTTACTGAATTATTGGAATTTTTGGACAGTTGGCAGGATATAGAAAAGTTATATTTTGTTGAAACCTTTTCTGATGAAGAGATTACTGCCTTTCGGAAATATTCTGAGGTTTTTGAGCCTGATGATGTAGTATCAGATTCTAAAGCATTACGTAATGGTGTCTTTTCTCCCTCTAAGGTACCCGATGCGGTCCGACGGCTGTTTGCAATGCGGGACGCGGCGTTTGAACTTAAAGAGAGAGCGTGCCAAAAGACAGGGGAGAAGGAGAAATCGGATTCACACGCCGGCGGAAAACAATCGTTTACTTCCCATTCAGATAAGAGCGAACTAGTGCATGCTAAACCGAATCGAGAGGCGGCACCTTTCTATGTTCCTCCTAAAGGAGCGGGAACTAGTTCAGACATGTCTTCCGCCGATGCTAGAGGATATTTTGTGTATAATTGGGTTTATACTCCGTGGCATAGGACTGATGTTATGGCATTAAAGAATGCATTGCCTGACCCCCGCAAGAATCCAGCGGCCTTTTACGAAGAGGTCGAAGGGGCCTTGAATTCTTGTACTATGACTTTAGCAGATATAGATTTGTTCTTTGGGCTCATTTTACCACCGGATATGTGGCGATCTGTGCGGAAGGTGGATGATCAAGCCGCTTTTAAGGCTAAGTGGTCTGAGATTGAGGATGAGGATAGGGAGAGAAAGCCCGCGCAAAAACCGCCCCAGCTTATTTTAGATCTTCCTGCCGCTATCTTGGCCAAGTTGAAAACGATTATCCCCCCTAAAAAAAGATTGACTGGAATATGTTAGCCTCATGTAAACAGAAGGTTGATGAATCAGTTTCAGACTTCTTTACGCGCTTTGAGGAAACATTTCATGATTTCAGTGGTCAGTCGCTTACAGATGATACGGGTCGACACCTTTTTGTTGATAAATATGTGGCGAATTTATTACCGGGAATAGCAGCTCGATTGAAGGTGAGTGAAAGTTCTTGGTCCACCTCGTCTCCGGCATCCCTCCTGACTATGGCTCAGTATTATGAGCGTCAGGAACAAGAAGCGAAGGGGAATGAGGAGAAGAAATCGAAAGATTTGAAAACTAAGGTGATGCTAGCACAAGTGTATGGTCCGCCTCGTCGGGGTGTCGAAAGAGGTAGAGGAGGATTCTATGGTCCCCCTTCGGGTCGGTCAGATGTTAATAGGAATCAATGTGCGTATTGTAAACAGCTGGGTCATTGGGCCAGGGATTGTCCGGTACTATATGCACCTCGTCAGGGACGTGGTCAGGGACTGTCGAGAGGTAGAGGGGGTTTTTCAAATTTCAGAGGGAATTCCAATGATCGTGCTCGCTTTGAGCCTAACGTGCAGCAACGAGATAGACCTAATGTGTTTGATCGGCAAAATCAGTATCAAATGTCTGGAAATGACCGTTCTGGGTACCATGATTCACAGCATGCGTAGGATCGCGTTGGATGGGGGTTGGAATCAGTTGAAGTGCCGGTTGATCAGAGGGGTCCTTATGTTTCAGCAAATGTTCTGGGTTCTACTGATCAGTTCCTAGTTGATACAGGAGCTACTCGCAGTGCGCTGTCCAAACAATTGGTTCCGAGGGCTCCCCCATCTGGCTTAATGGTTACATCGGTAGGGTTTGATGGTACACTCTCTCGAAGCCCTCTATCCCGACCCCTTGCATTTCGTGTTGAACACCTTTCTGCACCTTGTCCGTTTTTGCTTGAACACGCCTGACAAC
Organism: Triturus cristatus; assembly: GCF_964204655.1. Taxonomy (NCBI): domain Eukaryota; kingdom Metazoa; phylum Chordata; class Amphibia; order Caudata; family Salamandridae; genus Triturus; species Triturus cristatus. The sequence continues at coordinate 401,997,433 of NC_140581.1, forward strand.
ATTATGGGTCTTGATATGCTTAAGCACTTCCAAGCTACGATCCGCTGCTCCCCTACTGGAGTACGTGTGATATTAAACGATGATCACCCTATGACAGAACGGGTGTGTGTGGTTGCAGAGGCTACTGTATTAGCTTCTCTCCCTCGTACTTTGTGGGCCACTTCGGATACTGATGTGGGACAGATGGTGATTCTGCCTGTCCACATTAGTGTCCAGGAGGGTGCTGTGTTACCAAGCCTCCCTCAGTATCGTATTTCCCAGGAGGGGGAGGAGGCACTCATACAAATTGTGCAGGATTTGATTAAGGTGGGAGTAGTGGAGGAAGTTCCCTACAATGTCTGCAACAGTCCTATTTTACCCATTTTGAAGAAAGATACCGATACTAGGGTTTATCGTTTTATTATTGACTTGAGGGAGGTGAATAAGATAGTGATACCTCAATATACAGTGGTTTCTGATATCACGACGTTACTTACTCTGGTCCCACCAACGGCGACCACATTTTCAGTTATCGATTTGAAAAATGCTTTCTTTTCGATTCCTATTCATCCTGATAGCCGGTACCTCTTCAGCTTTACTTTGAATAATCGGTCTTATAGATTTTGTAGAGTCCCTCAGGGTATACAGAGAGTCCTAGTATTTACAGTCAAGCATTGAAAAGACAATTGGATTCCTTTGTTCTGCCTGATGGTGTCGCCCTTATACAATATGTCGACGACATCTTGTTGGCGGCCGACACTCCTGAGCTGTGTGAGAAGTGCACGTTATCCTTGCTTTCTTTTTTGGCATCACACAATCACAAAGTTTCGAAGAAGAAAATGCAATTCTGTAGACCAAAGGTGACTTATTTGGGTCACCTTTTGTCTAAGGAGGGGCGTGCACTCACACCAGATCGTATTCAAGCAATTTTGGACACGCCAGTACCTTCCACACAGAAGGACGTGCGTGCATTTTTGGGTCTTGCTTCTTTCTGTAGGCAATGGATATTGGGGTTCTCACACATAGCTAAGCCATTGTTAGCACTTTTAACGAAAGATACCCCAATCCCTCTTCCCTGGTCAAATGAGTGTGAAATTGCCTTTCAGCAATTGCGACAAGCCCTTTGTTCAGCACCAGTGTTAGGTACCCCTGATTATACGAAGCCTTTTACACTGTATGTGCATGAGAAAGATGGATGTGCATTATCAGTTTTAGTGCAGATGCACGGCGACTAGCAGCGCCCTTGTGCATATTTTTCGGCTGTACTTGATCCTGTTGCCCGAGCATTGCCTGGTTGTTTTCGCTCGGTTGCGGCGACAGCTGTGTCAATACGCCAAAGCGAGGGAATTGTGTTATCTCATAAGCTGTTGGTATTAGTCCCCCATGCTGTTGATGCTCTGCTTAATCAGACAAAGACGCAGCATTTGACCAGTGCTCGTTTAACGGGATATGAGTTGACGCTTTTGGCTCCTCATATTACGTTAAAGAGGTGTGCAACGTTAAATCCAGCCACATTGTTGCCGTTCCCGGAAACTCAGTCTGAAGCACGAAAAGCACATGACTGTATTCTTGTGACTGAGGAACAGACAAAGGGTCGTGTTGATCTCCAGGATACGCCCTTTACAGATGTAGATGGAGAACTATGGGTGGACGGATCATGCCTGAAGCTACCAGATGGTACGACTTCAGCAGCGTATGCAATTACCACATTACAAACAATAGTGGAGACAGCACGCATACCGCAGAAATCAGCTCAAGCAGCGGAACTGATAGCATTAACACGAGCATGTGAGCTCAGTACAGGATTGTGTGTGAATGTTTATACAGATAGCCGCTATGCTTTCGGAGTAGCGCACGATTTTGGCCTACTCTGGAAGGAGAGAGGGTTCCTAACGTCACATGGAGCACAGATAATGTATGGAGAGTTAGTTCACAACCTTTTGACTGCATTGACATATCCAAAGAAGATTGCTATAGTTAAATGTAGTGCCCATAAAAAGGTGATTGATAAAGTTGGAGAAGGGAATGCTTTGGCAGATTGGGTGGCACGAGAGACTGCGATGCAGCCTGGCTCTACTGCAATGTATGTTGTTAAGTCACAGGCAGAAAGATGGCACGATGCTAGGAGAGAAGTGCTGGAGATACAGAGGACCGCTTCCGATAAGGAACGGGAGCAATGGTCCAATGATGGAGAATTAGATGATGAAGGGTGTTGGAGAAGTAAGCAGATGGATAAATGGAAGTTACCCACAGCTTTTGTACAACCTATGGTTCAGATGGCACATGGACTAGCGCATGTCGGAGCTTCCGCAATTGTAAAATTACTCACACGAGTTTGGGAGCATCCAGAGATCGCTAGGACGGCAAAGAGGGTAGTGCAGACCTGCATGATTTGCCTGAGGTATAACCCAGGAAAGGGTACACGAACTCCAGCAGGAGGATTTGCAACACCTACTGCACCCTTTGAGGTTTTGCAGATGGATTACATTCAGCTTGAGCGCTGTAACAATCTGAAGTATGTTCTAGTAGTGGTTTGTGCCTTCAGCAAATGGGTTGAGGCATACCCTACGAAAGACAATACTGCAATGACTACAGCCAAGATGCTATTGAAGGAGTTTTTCCCTCGATATGGTGTTTGTAGATTGTTGTGGAGTGATAACGGACCTCACTTTATAGCAGACGTTATCAAGTATGTTCTGAAAGGACTGGGAATTACCCAGAAATTTCATGCAGTGTTTCACCCTCAGTCTGCAGGATTGTTTGAGAAATATAACGGTACTTTGAAGCTTAAGATCGCTAAGATCCAAGCTTCGACTTCTTTGACTTGGCCAGACGCTTTACCGCTGGCATTATTGTCAATTAGATCGATACCGCATTCTCGGACCGGTCTCACACCCTACGAGATCGTGTTTGGGCGCCCAATGAATATTTGGGGTCCACCGAAACCGAAGTCAGTGTATGATGTACCTTGTGTAATGATGAATGATTATCTGACACAGTTAACGGATAATTTGGTTTCTATTCATCAACAGGTTCGAGAAGAGCTCCCTGATCGGTCCACAGGTGAAGGACATAACCTCCGGCCTGGAGACCATGTTATGATCAAGGTATTTGAAAGGACGAACAGTCTGGAGCCGAGATGGGTTGGTCCTGAGCAAGTCTTGTTCGCAACGAGGACAGCTGTGCGAGTCTCCAATCGGAAGAACTGGATTCACTCCTTGCACTGTCGCAAAGTGCCGCCTGGATTAGTGGAGCCTGCTGTATTGACCGACCATCGAGAAATTCTGACTGCAGAGAAAGGCCGTGCTGTGGAACCGAACGACACTGAGGAGCTCTTCCCGGACCAAGTGATTCCTGGAGGAGGAAGATATCATCTCAGACCGAGGAAGTGATTTCTTTTCTGTATCAGGACATGTTGTCAGAACGGCCCTTAGGTTAGTGAAACAGAGAGCCAATGAGGCAAGGGGGGGGGGATCAGCCCTGCATTAGTGTAGTGACACCCGTCTTGGCCCGCTGGTGAAGAAATCAACGGCTGCCTAAGGGGAAGAGTTCTGACAACCTTTTAGTTTCAGGAAGATATTGACTTTTACTATAAAATGGAGAAGAAGAAGATTTTTTGTGCGACAAATTTTATTATCATTGTAGCTATTGTTGGTATAACCACGTGGTTTGTTGAGGATGTGACTCCTGCCCGTGAGTTGCTTGTTTTGACTACTCCAGTGCCTGAGGAGCACTACTTTTATACCCTTCCGTATCAAGAATTGAAGCATCGTCAGTCTTATTTGAATAATACTTTCATCCAGATGTTGCATCATACCCATGTTGCTACAAATGCTACGAACTGTTGGATATGTGGTATGATGCCAGCTCATCAGAAGAAAGGAGGAACGCCGTTCATACCTCTTCCTTTCTCTCATAATGGCTCTTGTAGAGCATGGTACACTTTGCTTTTTGCCACTCGGAAACCTACAGTGGGACGATTACTTTTTAGACTTAATAGGGAATGTCATCAAGATAAAGAAGGCTATCCACAAGCGAATGGGACAATATGGGAGTGGGAAGAATATCGACCAGATAATGAATCAATCCCCTACATCTTCACGAACACCAGAGACACTGCTGGGAATGAACAATTTGTGATTCAAGTGGCACAAGCTCAAGCGGATCTGTGTGTTCAGAGTGTGGGTCATATTCCTGTTGGTGTTAGTGACTGTATTATTGTTTTGAATATAGATGGATTGAATAATAGTACTTTCTTAGCTTCCCATAATACGTACTTCGTATGTGGGAATAAGGGATATTATCGCTTACCAGCCGGCTGGTCCGGAGTATGTTATGTAGCGTTGTTATTGCCCCCTGTATTCTTAGCGCCTGCATAGTATCATAAAGATTTGAAGTTATTGAACAATGTGACTGTAAATAGGTATAAACGTACTTTATCTATTGATGATGTTGACCAAACTGATACTAGCTTACAGCAGTATGTTGATTTTAACTTAGGATTGTTTTTCTTTTTTGGAGCTGCCCTAAATAGTAGGAAGGTTCGACGATTAACAAGAGTTGTAGAGGCTGTAACGAATCAAACCGCTGCTGCTCTTGGGAATCTTACGGAAGGATTGCAAATCACTAGAATTGTTGCGTTACAGAATCGTATGGTATTAGATGTTATGTTAGCAGACAGAGGTGGAGCATGTAGGATTATTGGAAGTAGCTGTTGTGTATTCATTCCTGACCACACGCCATCAGTTTATAACGCTATTATCAAATTGCATAAAATTGCAGCTGAAATTCATACAGAAAATGGCACTTGGACCTTTTCTGGATGGTTTTGGACATTGATCACTACATGGGGATGGAAAGTTTTAACTGGTCTTTGTATTATTGTAGCAGCTCTGTTTTCCTGTTGCATCTGTGTTCAGTGTGGTCCTTTACTCTGTTCTTTATGTGTGTCATTCTGTATTCCTGATAAGAAAGTTATTGCCAATGTCACCTATCAGAAACATTTACACAAAGAGGTGGAAGAGATGATGAAAATTGACATATATGATGATTATCCTAACAAGGCGAATGTCTTCAGTAAATGCTGAAAGGGTCGTCTGTTGAAAACTAAAACAGCGATATGATTAAGCATTCACTAAAGACATGAATTCTATCTAGTTAAAACATGTTTCTTGTCTTATGTTGACTAAAGTCTGGACTCCATTTTGTATTGTCATGTCTCCACGTGCTTTGCACGAGAAGAGTCCTACCTTTTCGCTAGTTGTTCTTGTAATCTGCCTAGTAACAGTCTATAAATAGCTCCTTTGTCCGTCTGGCGCATGCCCAGACTTGACCACATCTGTTATCAGTTAGTCCTTGTTTGACCATGTTTTCGCGGGCTCAGGAAATTGTTAACTCCGCCCACATATTGATCCTGTATCGAAAATGTCCATAAATGGTAATGAATTCTGCTCTATGTTGTATCCACCCACTTATGAGCCCCTCTGTTGTGTATAAAAGGGGACCACGTACGCAAGTTCTTTGTGCTACTCTATGCAATACTGAAGAGTGTTGTGTAGGTTGTAGGACCACCCTTAAGGGTTAATAAACTCTGTCTTTGTATTTGCAGTTTCCGTGCCAACTTCCTTCTAGCTTTTGTTACAGGAGAGTGAACCCTTGTATTCTGCGGGCCTAGCTGGGGCCTGTACTCAACACAAAGACCCCTGCTGCAATGACCTGTGTGGCAGTCACCTCCACCATCACCACCGCTGCCTCCAACACTGTTCCTGTGCCAGCAGTTGCGAATACCAGCGGGGATGCTGGGGACGGTGTGCGGCGGCTGCGCCAGGCAACGCCACATGTCCGTGGCTTCAGGACAGGTAGGAGGCCAAATGGGGGACAGTCACAGGAGGACAATGAGACAGAGACAAAGGACACCGTGCTAGCTGTCATTGGTGCATACCAACAGAACTAGGGACATATGGGCCAGGTCCTTGAAGTACTGCGGGAACAGCGCCTGCTGCAGAGGTCCATGGACACTCGCTTGGGACAAATTGCTGAGTACATGGTCCAGCTCGTGGGTGATCTGTGGGACATGCCTACTGCTCTGACAGCTGCCTGCCCCCCCTGGCCAGCCGGATGATAGTCACACCACCGCAGCATCAGCCACAGGGAGGGGTGCGTCACACCACGGCGAATCCTGAGACACCTCTGAACATGCAGCAGGTTCCCCCCTGGAAAACAGCAGAGGGGGGTCCTAAAAATACCCCGGGACGATCATGTGGCACAGCACCATGCCGTACCAGTTCTCGGAGTAACCGCTGATGTCACCACTGTAACACCGAACATTGACTTTGTTGTAAATCAGAACCCACATTGCCACAAGGATGGAAGTGTTCTGTTGTACTTTGGAACTCCGCCATTGTGTGTTCTACACTAACAATCCGTGTACCGAGGGGGAGGAGCCTAGCGCGCAACCAAGATGGCCGCGTAGGTGCGAGGCTCCCGAGGACCTCCGCGACCTCCTGAATTAATCCTGGCGATATCCTGTCCTTGTTGAGGGGACTGTGTTGGGGAACCGGAGCTGAGGCGCCACCCGTTTTTTGGGCTCGAATCGGACCCCGAACGCCGGTGGGAGCATCGATCGAAGGTTGCGGCCTTCTCCTCGCCGGCCCCCCGGATTGGAGTAGTGGGGCGATCCGGGGACAAAGTGAATAACAGCGGCGAGCGGGGCTGGGCGACTGGCGTACCCCGCACTTTCACTTTCGCTTTTGCGCCCTCCTAGCTCTCAAGCCGGGTCGGGCTGCGGAGCGGGGTGCGGTGGCCTTGTCCAGGAGCCCGGCTGACCCGCCGGCGGTGGGTTGACCCGCGGTTCGGTAGTCGCCCCTGCCCCCCCCCTGGCACCCGTGACTGGTATAGCGGCCCGTTTGGGGAGCTTGGCACGACTGTGGAAGAGCCAGCATGTCCACCAAACAAGATGGCGACCGGGCGAAGGTGAAGACGACCCGCCGTGGCACGGCGCACCAGGCCAACAGTATGGACCGCTACACGCTTCAGAAGGGTTCTCCGGAGACATCGAGTGCATCCCCGGTGGGCCCGACGGAGGCATCTGCTCATCCAGGGGATCTGACCCTCCGGGACGTCATGGGCGCCATCGCAGAGATGAAGGCCTCGGTGGACCAGCGTTTCGACACCTTAGCGCAAAAAATAGACTCGGTCCTTGTGGATGTGAGCCTTGTGAGGGCAGACTTGTCCAAAACAAACGACCGAGTCGACTCCCTGGCCCACACCACAACGAGCCTCACGACAGACGTGGTGGCCCTCCAGAAGGAGGTGCGCCGGCTTGGCCAGGCGAGCGCCCTGATGGACCGGCGATTGGAGGACTCCGAGGGTCGGGCCCGGAGGAATAATGTCCGTATTGTGGGGGTCCCGGAGGGACGAGAGGCGGAGGCGGCGGATCTTTTCGTGGAAGATTTGATCCTGACCCATCTCCAGCCCCGGGGGCTGAGTAAGCTTTTTGCGGTGGAGCGTGCTCACCGGGTCCCCGGGGGCAGACCTAAGACTGGTGCCCCGCCGCGGCCGCTCATTGCCCGGATTTTTAATTTTCGGGACAGAGATGCTATCCTCCAGACCTCCAGGCAACAGGGACCGGTCAAGCTTGACAACATGGAGATACATTTCTACCCAGACTTTACTCCGGCGGTCCAGAAGCAGCGACAGAGCTTTCTTGGGGTTAAACGTCGCCTAAGGGACCTGAACCTCAAGTACTCAATGCTCTTTCCAGCCAAGCTGAGGGTAGAGGTGGATGGTCGCACGCACTTCTTTGACCGGCCCGAGGCGGCTGGGGACTGGCTGGACACTCTGCCTGGAGATCGGGGCCGGGGGGGCGGGGGGGGCGCGGCTGGCGAGGAGGGCCCGCCGGATCAGAATTGAGGGGTGACTGAATAGGCCTTGCTCTGGACGTTGTTCCTTCACCATTTACTGATTGCGTATGTTCCCCTCCTATGGAGGTTGCGTGGGGTCTGTTGGGGGCTTCCCTCCTCCTCTGGGGGACTAGTTAGTATTTAGCTATGGGGCGACAGGCACACTGCACTTTGGGGGGGCTGTCTGGGCTCATGCAGGGGTGCAGGGAGGGGGGAGTTCTGTTGGGACCGGGGGGTGGGGGGGGTGTGTTGTTTGTTAGCACCGCAGGGCAAACCCGCTACTATGTTGTTGTTATTAGGATGCTCGATGGGGGACGACCGATTGATTCGACGTATGATGGGGGGTAGGGATTTGACTGTGTTGTCATGGAATGTTAACGGCCTGGGGGATAGGATTAAGCGTGGTGTGGTCCTGCAGTACTTAAAACGTATTTCACCAGATGTTGTCTTCCTGCAGGAGACGCACCTTATAGGTAACTCCTTTCATGCAATGAATCGGCGGGGATATCGTTTGGTGGCACATTCCGGCTTCACCTCGGGCTCGCGGGGGGTGGGTATTATGATCAAGAACTCGCTCCCGTTGGAGATTGATGAGGTGCGCCATGATGAGAGGGGACGCTACACGGTTCTGGTGGGAAGAATGGAGGGTAGAGTGTTTATCTTTATATCCGTGTACGTCCCGCCTGGGTTACAAGTCACCACATTCGCGGACCTGGGGCGCCTCCTTCTGGACCTTCCGAGTGGCCTGCTGGTGGTTGGAGGGGACTTTAATGCGGTAGCCTCTGGGTCTATGGATCGCCATCCCCCTAGGGACCTCCCCCGGGCACAGGCGTGGCTGCCCGGCCTTCTGGACACGCTGGGCCTGGTGGATTGCTGGCGATTAAAGCATCCCGAATTGCGACAGTACACCTTCCACTCGGGTGCCCATGGTAGCCTCTCGCGGCTTGATTACATCCTTGTCCCGGCGGCCCATGCAGGGAGGGTGGGGGAGGTGCGCCATCTAGCACGGGGTATCTCAGACCACTCCCCATTGTTGTTGCATTTCGATGTCTTCCCGAGGGGGGATGGCAGGGTGGCCCCAATCAATGCATGGTATTTGCGTGACCCCACCATTCGTGCCGATTTGATCAAATCCTTACAGCGATATTTCGACGAGAATGTGGGGTCGGTCTCTTCCGCCATCTCCCTGTGGGAGGCTTTCAAGGTAGTCCTTAGAGGGGAGGCCCTCTCCTTTATCTCCCATGCCCGGCGGCTCGAGCGGGAGGAGGTGACCCGGGTAGAGGCCGAGATTGCAGAACTGGAGGGTGACCTGGGGAGCGGGGTAACAGACGCCAAGTTGCATGTTCTACACCTAAAGCAGGCGGCCTATCGGGCCCTCGTCACGGAGGCGGCCAGGGGCCTCAGTAGAGAGCAGCAGGGGCGATTGTATGATGTGGGTGATAAGGCTGGCAAATTGATTGCGTGGTTGGATAAGAGGGAGAGAGCGAGCCGCGTGGTGCCTTTGATTGAGAGTATTGATGGTGCGTGTGTCACCGAGCCGGAAGCCATTGTCTCCTGCTTCGCGGATTATTTCCGCGAAGTCTACTCCCCGGTTTCCCCCTGCTCGGAGGAAGATTCCCATGCCCTGCTTCGGGACATCGCACTGCCCTCCCTAACGGTGGAGGACAGGGATTCGCTTGACGCCCCTCCCACCTCGGACGAAATTGCCTTGGCTATTCGCTCGGTTGCATCCGGCAAGGCCATGGGCCCCAATGGCATTCCCATCGAGCTCTACAAGCTATGCCCGGATGTGTTGGCGCCCCACCTGCGCGCGATGTTCCTGGCGGCCCACTCGCAGGGTTCCCTCCCGCCGGACCAGCGCCTGGCCACAATTGTGGTGATCCACAAGGAGGGGAAGCCCCGTGAACGGGTCACATCCTATAGGCCGATTTCACTTTTGAACGCGGAGCCCAAAATCCTTGCCAAGGTGTTGGCCAACCGGTTGGTTGGCGTGGTGGGCGACCTGGTCCACCAAGACCAATCTGGCTTTATACCGCACCGCAACACGGCGCTCAATCTGCGGCGCTTGCACGGGGTGCTCGCGCGTGTCCCATTTGTGCGGGAGCCGGCCATCTTGGCGTCCTTGGACGCCACCATGGCGTTTGATACGCTTGAATGGCCATACATCTGGGCGATGCTGGCGAAATTCGGGTTCGGCCCGGGTTTCATTAGCTGGGTCAAATTGCTATATTCGGGCCCATTGGCGCAGGTGGTAGTGAATGGGCGAGTCTCGGCCCCATTCGCGCTGGGGAGGGGTACGCGACAGGGTTGCCCCCTGTCGCCTCTCCTGTTTGCCCTGGCCCTGGAGCCCCTGGCGGAGTGGCTACGGTGGCACCCCTCTATCCGTGGTCTACGCTGGACCCCCGAGCATGAGGACCGTGTGTCCCTCTACGCTGACGACATCCTTCTGTATCTCGCCTCCCCGCGTAAATCACTGATCGTCCTGGTTGATGTTTTGCGCTCATTCGGTCGCAACTCGGGCCTGGTCATCAACTGGGCGAAATCCTGTGTCTATGTGCTTTCCGGGGAGGCTCCGGCCCTACCACGGGACTGTCCGATCCAGATTGCCCCCCACGGTTTTCGGTACCTGGGTATCTATATCACACTTGACCCGGAGGCCCGCTATGAGCGGAATTTGCTGCCCCCCCTCCAGCGCTTGAGGGAGGACGTGGTGCGCTGGCGGCGTCTGCCGCTCTCGCCGCTCGGCCGAGCGGCTTTGTTCAAAATGATGTCCCTGCCGCGATTCCTCTACGCCCTCCAGAATACTATGGACTTGGTCCCGGCACGCTATTTCCGTGAGGTGGAGGGCCTCTGGGACGGGAGGCCGCGCATTGCTCTGGCTAAATTGACGCTCCCGTGGTACGATGGGGGGGTCGCCCTCCCGGACATTAAACGGTATTACTGGGCCTCCCAACCAGCTGCAATTAATCATGGCCTTTATGGGCCCGCCTTGAACCCGGCATTTGAGATGGATAAAATGCTCCTACCCGGTGGCGATTACAATCGCGCGCTCTACTCTGGCGCGCCCGACTCCCGTTTGACGGGACCGACGCGTGTTATGGTGCGTGTCTGGCACGCGGCTAATGCAGCTATGGGGTGGAAGAACCGTTTGACCCGGGCGTCACCGCTGTATGCGTCTGAGAGGTTGGGCTCCCTATGGACGTCGAAGGGCTTCGAGAAGTGGGACACGATCGGAATCAGCACGGTGGGAGATCTCTGGACGAGGGGGGGATTCAAAACTTTTGAGACGCTGCAGGCGGAGTTTCAGCTGCAGGGCAGTGAGTACTTTCGGTACCTACAAGTCCGCCATGCGCTGGGCTCCGTCTTCCCGGACGTCGCATCCATTCCGGAGTCTTCCCCCCTGGAGGACAGAGTGCTGGACGGCCATGTACCGGACAGCACGATCTCCCTCATATATAAAAAACTGATCAACGATAGATCGTGCCTGCTGACTAGTCTCCGCGAGGCCTGGGTTGCCGACGGGCTGGAGCTGGACGGCGAGGATTGGATTTCCACGGTGGCCTCCCCGAAAGAGGTGGCCATCCCGGCTCGCCTTCGTTTCGTCCAGCTCAAGATCCTTCACCGGGTTTACGTGACGGGGCCAAGGCTTCTGCGTATGGGTTTTGCTGGTGACGGACTGTGTAAGCGTGGCTGTGGTGCGCTGGCGACTTTCATGCATATACTGTGGGAGTGCCCGAAGGTGGAGCGATTCTGGCGTGGTGTGCATGAGGTCCTGCGTGTGGTTACGCGTGTCGCGCTGCTGCCTGAAGCGAGGAGATGCTTGCTGAATGTATGGGAACCGAATGACTATTCGGTCCCGCAGACGCGGTGGGTGACTCTGGGATACATGATAGCTAAGCGTGACATTGCTCAATTGTGGGGATCCCAGAGGCCCCCTGCGGTATCGGCCTGGAAAGAGCATATGGATTGGTGTATGTTTCGTGAAAAGGTGGTGTATGTGGCGAGGGGTAAGCCTGGGGCGTGGGTGAAACTCTGGGGCCCCTGGAACGCCTACCGCGGGGGTATTTGTGAGCCACCACTGCTACCGGCTGCCTCACCTGTTCCGTCTCCCTAGACGGCCCCCCTCCCTCGGCCGCGGGCGCGCGGTCCCCCCAGTCCCTGACCTACTCCCATTCCCCTCCTCAGAGTTCTGCTGCTGGTTTGGATCCCCCACTTATGGAGCACGTGCTGTCACTTTGGATCGCGGGTTGCCTTGCGGGTGTGGTTTTTTGGTGTTGTTTTGTTTCAAGAAAAGGGAACCGTACTGTGGGCTTGGAGCTGTGTGGCCTGCACCATTGATTACTCCTGTTTCACTGCTCTGCACTGCCGAGAGACTTTTACTGTATGTATGCAATATGCTTTTGTCATTCTAGCGGCCGGCCGGGTGGTTGTAGGCCCATACCTGTAACTTTTACAACCTGCAATAAACGGTTTCAAAAAAAAACAAACAAAAAAAAAAAAAAACAATCCGTGTACCATCACTTTCAAATTCACCTCTCACCTGTCACACATTGGCCAAGGAATACAACTCACAACAGTATGCATTTGTGTCAAGAGTATTTACATCACAGTAAGTAGCATGTCAAATCACATTGCAATGGATCCGAATATGTAAAAGCGAAAATCCAATGAGAGAGTGGAGGAAGCTGGAAAGACACAAGGAAATAACAGTGTGTTGACAGATTATGGAATGACCACAAAAGCACACCACTAGGCAACACTGTACAATATGCTTTCCAGAAAACACCGGCCAACACCATCAACATGGACAGTTGGGGGACTGGAGCTAATGACTACACCTCCCAACACACTTCACCCCCTAGCATCCTGGTAAATGCAGTTCAGCTGAAATGCTTACTTGTGCCACCGTTGTCGTATGTCAACAAGGTTGGTGCAGGTTAGTGCTGTGATTCTCTAGACACGTGTGTTGCGTTATCATCCTACATCAGTAAAGGTAAGATACATTGTGATCGGTGTCAGCTGAGGAAGCTGCCACTATCGACTCGAGTCTCTGTACCTCTCCCTGCCCCAATCAGGTGAGACACTTCAGTCCCATGACAAGTAAGCACCATGACTGAACTGCATTTTGCGGAATGCTAAGGGATGGACTATGCAGGTAGCTGAAGCAGTGTACTCCCACCCCTAATAACATCAACATGGACATGACAGAAGTTGTCAAAGTTCACATAGCGCAGAACAATGAAATCCTTAGCAGTGTGCTTACAAGAGCCAGCATCACACCACATCCTGTCATGTGAACGATGGTGACATTGTCGCATTCACACACTCAAGTACTGTTGCGCAGGGCTTTTCAAGTGACATGTGCGATTTATGCATGTTTAGCCACATGAACACCACATACCCACGCTAAATCTATTTTCCAAGCATACATAGCTTCTCCAGCATGAGCACAACTGCTGCGTGCACAGGCCGGGCATCACATATATGGGAACTGTTGCACTACGTGTTCCTTTTGTGGCAATGTTCTGCTAACTCCCCCATATGTGATTGTGGATAGCCATTTGTGGCCTCACATTCCCGCAGCGAAAGCATACTTCAATAAGTGTGCATGCACAATGGGCCTCTGTTTAGACAAGTAGTCGCTCCCACATCAGCCAGAAGACCTTCGAATTCCAGGTGTCTTGACCGTCCTGTGCGATTCAGTCACTGCTGAACACGACACTCCCACTTTTTTCTCGGTGAACTGACACACAAATTTGTGATAGCATCTGATATTGAAGGCCGTTGCACACTTTTTTTCAGACTTGTGGGCTCAGGCCTTGTCCCTTCCTTTCATGCTTTTCCGGGAGTACCACCGGGTTTCATTCCTCAAAAGTGCATACTGCATTTAGCGGTTTCAGATCATTACTTTGGCTGTACTGCTAAACGCTGGTTCTAAGAGTGCTCTCATGCCATGTTTGACCATCCTGTGGGCCAGGCCGAGCCCGGTCAGTTGCAACTGTACCGTGACCACATGTAGCTTCTCTTTTGGATTTGTCCCATTGGCTGTGCTGCGCATCAGTTATAGGCTGATGTTCCGCTATGCCTATTTCAACTGCGTGCGACCTGTCTTTTCCTGCAGAAGATTTCTGTTTAAGTGGGCCATGGATGTCTGCCTTTCAAACACATATCTTGCTGACCTGGATCATGAGCTGTGGGTGAGTCCTTTGTTGGTCCACGAGCAGGACTTCTTCTGTGAGACACATTAATGGATGCCTTTCAATGTGTCAGACAGGCTGCCAGCTGCACATGTGCGTTTGCGCAATGGTTCCTGTGCCATGGGAGATGCTAGGGGGCGTGCGACAAGATGGCCACACTGCAGTGAGACTCTGTCAGCCCTGAATCCACCATTTCAATATCTATCCTGAATCTGGCAGCAGATTCCACCATCAACCCTGCTCACTGAAACGGGAAGCGCACTAGCACTCGATAGAGCCGTCTGTGGAACAACAAAAGCAGCCCACGAAGATTGGCAAGGCCACATCCCCTGTAACGTTCCCATGTCAGCCGGTGCCGGGGATGAGGATACAGCGGCGATCCATCAGCCGCATGCGAAGGCTGGCAGCGCGGTGTGCGAGCGATTGGGAGTACACACCGCACTCAAGACACAAGATCATCTAAGAGCACGGTGGGTAAACATCCTGTAGAGGCGGGCGCAGACTGGGGTTGTACCGGGACAGGGATCTGGGCCCAGCTCGTGGTGGAGGAGCCTGCTGGCTGCCACGAGTTCCACTGCGTGGCAGGAGAGGGCAGCATAATTCCGCATATCACGGGAGAGCCCCTGTTAGCGGGTCGGCCCCTGGACGTACCCGCTAAGACTCGCTACGCTCTTTACATGCAAGCCGCCTCATAAGTACTGACAGTGTGGCCTGGACGAGCGAGTATGCTCCATGACGAGAGATAGATACGCTGCCATCTTGATAGCGCCACAGCGGGATTACCCAAAAGTCTGCTGAGAACTGCGACACCCTTTATACACCAACTGCCTTATCATCCTTGTTGGAGCAGCCCATACGTGCGATCAGGTACTGAGATCAGCTCCACATACACCGCCCCGTTAGATAGCACCACAGAGGGGCCGCCAAAAATCTTTGCCCCACCCGGCAGGACTTCATCCCAGGCTTGTTGGACTGCACCCCAAACCTGCCCGCTTGACTTCACTGTGGCTGTTGTGCTTCGCGCTGGGCCTGCCTGCTTGCTTCCTCACCTTTCTTCCCTCACACTAGAGCACCACTCCCCCCTTGGACCATTACCATAGCCAAGGGCCTAGATGTGCAGATGCTTCCAGGGACCCTCCGGTGGTGGTGAGGAAGACACGGTCTGCCAACGGAGTGTACAACCTCATAGCTAAGACCTCTAATTCACGCCCCTACAAACTTGTGTATGGCGAATGCCTGATGCCACCTGTTAGACCTGTCAGCCCTAGGGTGGTCTACCCGTTTTTTGCCCTTGTTGCTTCATTTTATTCCGCCATCTTTTTGTTGGCCCTAGGTCTCTGGGCACCTTACCACTGCTAAACGGTGCTGAGGTGCAGGTGCTCTCTCCTAACAACATGGCTGCCACAGGCCCCTGCTACTGCGGAGTGGCCATTGCACATACACACTAGTGGTTAGGAGCAGTCTGGGACAGTCTGATACAGTATCTTTTTCCATCCCGCCTTTTTGTCCCATAGACTATTATGTGGAAGCTCCTGGAACCTTCCAGCCCTGGGAGGGATCATGCTTTGCCGCCTTAGCAGGAGGGTCACCTGACCTGGGGGTATAAGAGGAAAGGAGGGAAACCTGAGTAGTCAGTTGGGGCACCACTGGACCTGGGGGAACCTCTGCCGGAGCATAGGCGGTTGGGCCTAAGGGAGAAACCTACACTACTGGGACTGACTGAGTCTAGGCCCTGCAGTACCCAAGTTAGATGAGGGACTCTGCCTGCCTGCTGATCTTGCCTGGTGAGGGGGCAACCCAGGGCACAAACTCCAGTGTGCTGCAGGGACCCACCCTGCCTCTGATACCTGCCAACTCAACACCCCTTCTGCCCCCAATAAGCCTGCCAGGGGAGCCTACCATCTACCTTCCCCCTTAAGACAAGCGCTGACCTGGACTGCCACTGTGGGCCCTCTACAATCTGCAGGTAAAGCGCTGTGACCCCCAAGCGCTGTGACCCCTAAGCGCTGTGCTCCCAGACCTGGGCCCCTGAAGAAGAAGCTGACTGTGATCCAGCGCTGTGCCTGCCTAGCGCTATACTGCCGGAATTGTGCCACCCTGCCTGCACGTGGCGCCTGGTGACTGTGGTGCCTGTTGAGCGCTGTGCTGTGTGAGTGCTATACCCTCCAGGCTCTACACCCCTGCAAACACTGTGCACCGAGCGCCGAGTCTGCTAGGCGCTGTGAGCCCTCAAGGCACCGCTGCTGAGTGGGGTACCTGTGATCCGGTGTCGGGCCCCTGGAGAACGCTGAGCTAGCGCGCGTGCCCTCAGCGCCGAGGAATCGAGCGTCGACTGCCACGATCACCGCCGCTGCACCGGGTGCCTACAAACACTCACTGTGGGGCTGCGCGATCACCGCCGCGGCCCTAGCACCGCTTAAGGAGGGAATCCCCGATCCGATGTCACCCGGCAACCCTGGGAGCGAGGACGAGCTCACCCGTCACCGCTGCGGCCCCAGTAGCCTGGGGAGGGCCGCCGCGGTACTGCAGAACGCCGCACTAGGCCAGGGCCGCGCGGGCACGTGTTGCCCGGCAACCAGAGCGCCGGCGGCGTCATCGGCCGCACCCCCACTCAGCGGAAACCTGATTGGCTCCCGGGAGCCCGAAATCCTCCGAGAACTGGCGCGGCGGGGCCAGAGCCCCGAGGAGGTCTCCGCCGGCTGGAAGAGGGCTCTGCCCCCCCCGGCGAGGCCCGAATGAGGAGAGGAGCGGGCCGTCTGGGGTTAGGGGCATGAGGCACTCGCAAGCGCCGGTGTGCTCTGGAAGTGTCCCCCCGGCCTACCGGATTGACTGGTGAGTGCGGAAGAAGCTGGGGCTGGGTCCACGCCCCATTACCCCTGCCACAAGCGACCATTGTCGAGGGAGGGGGCTGCCCAACTTGCCTAAGACTCTGCCTGCACTGCCTACAGATTGAGGGGGGATCAGGGTGCTTCACAACTGCCCAGAGTC
The DNA here is from genome assembly GCF_964204655.1 of Triturus cristatus. NCBI lineage: Eukaryota > Metazoa > Chordata > Amphibia > Caudata > Salamandridae > Triturus > Triturus cristatus. The sequence goes on from NC_140581.1 coordinate 402,014,498, forward strand.
TGCCCCCCTGCAGGAGTTGAGCCCCTCCACCCAAAGCGTCACTCTTGCTGAAGGGGCTCAACCGTGTTATCGCCTGTATGGATGTCCTGTAATGTCTAATGCCTTGATTAGCTCCCGCCAAGGGAATGTTTTGATGTGGTATTCGTGTCCTAATGCTCTTATCTGCATTTACAACTGTTTTGCCAGAATGAATTTAATGTTGGCCTGTGTTTCAATGACCCATTTACGGGAGTGAATTAATTGTCGCCCCCAAGGCACTGCTGTATGTAGCGGTCTGGACTAGATGAAATTACTTTAATGAATTGATGGCTATCCTAAAATTGCCTTAGTTTATCCTGAAATTAATTTATGCACTATGTCTCATCTTAGATAAAGAAACTTGTTTTTACTAAACTACCTGTGTGGTGTCCTTCATTGTGTTCACATGGCTGGATCCGGGTAGGTGAGTGCTGCACTAGTGCTTTACACATTGCCTTTGGGTGCCTTCCTACCTCGCGCCAAGCTACTGTGTCGGAATTGGTGGCCCCAGTTCTAACACCACCTTTCCCGCAGACCGGCCTGGCGCTGTGCACGCTCATAACCGGGGAGGGCAACCGCACAGGCCCCTAAGGGGTGACGCCCGGACTACATCCTGAAGACCCCCACCATAACTGGAGTCGACTGCCACAGAGGCACACAGGGTGACCACGGCGTCTAAATAGAGAATCGTGCAACCCCCAAAACCTGCACAGATGTGAAAAAGCGACAGGCGCACTTGGTACACGACTCTACTCTACATGGTGCCAACCCACGCTGCTGGCTCTGCAGGTGCAGTGTGAGTCCCCCTCTGGGTACTGGCCCGAGGCGCTAGGGGGGGCTCCCGACCACGAAGCCAAAGCTCGTAGCTATAGACGGAGGAGGACCGCCTCGACCTCTGCGCTGGGCGACTAGACAGCACCAGGGCCTACACCAAACAATTCTAGGACTATTCACACTCCGTCCATATTGTGTGGTGTAAATAGGCGGCTGGCCAACCCTGCATAGACTCCAGTGAACCCCACCAACTGCACGGCACAAGGCAATGAGAAAAGCAGATGGCAAACAACCCAAGCTAAGCTTTGACACTCGCAAGACGCCCAGGGGACAACCGCCTGACCCTGAGCAAGACAGTACAGGTGCTGAGACGAGTGGCCCTGACCAGGTAGACATGAAGACGATCCTCCATACGATGAAAGCAAGCTTCGCCTCTTTAGAGGGCAAGATGGATTCTATGTGTGCCAGAATGGAACTGATTACTCACAAGCTTGATCAACAGGACGAAAGAATTAAAGAGGCTGAAATGCAGATATCCAACCTAGAAGATCATCATGCACAAACAGCGGGACAACTCACGGACATTGACAAGCTATTAAAGGTGATTGCAGCTAAAAATGAGGACATCGAAGCCTGCTCAAGAAGAAACAACATACGCATAATGGGTGTCCCTGAGTCCGCAAATACTGGGAGGCTTGAGGATTATGTGGAATGTTTGTTAATAACGTGCTTTGGACAAGACGCCTTCTCCAAGATGCTCATAGTGGAACGAGCGCATCGCATACTGGCACCAAGACCCCCACCAGGTGCACCACCCCGTCCCATAGTCGCGAGACTACTCAACTATCGGGATCGCGACACGGCACTCCGCAAGGTAAGAGAACTGAAAGATGTAATTTTTGACAACAACGCGATCTCGCTCTACCCGGACTTTGCCCTAAATGTGCAAGAAGCGCACAAGAAATTTACACCCATCAAGAAGAAACTTCAACAAGAAGGAGTGGAATATGCGATGCTTTATCCTGCAAGGTTGCGGATCACCTACGATGGCAAGCATTAGATCTGCAACACCCCACAACAAGCAACAGACTTCTTCAAAAAAGCAGTGCTGGGCACCAAGAGAGCGGAGCGCTCACCAACAACCAGTGGAGGCACTACAGCACACCAGGAAGATTATTGACGTTAAGGCCAGTAGCTGAACGTACGGATGATAACGAATTGCCCGGCTAATCCTGCGGCTGGGGACACTGCCCTCAATACGAAGGTAACGCACAGCACAAATCAGGCACTGAACTATATTTTTTCAACAGACCTATGTTCCCATTGTTCTAATGATGGTAAGGACGCCGCCAGATACAGTAATGTTCTTTCAGGGCCCCCTCCCTCATGCCATCATGGAGTGGGAGGAGCCGTCACACCCCCTAGGACACCTGTCTCCAAGGGAGCATCCCTACTTACCGCTAGTAGGAATTGTATTGTTAGGCATCTGCCTGTTTTGTTTTGTTCAATGGACATTGTCACCAGGGACTCCAAATGACGCTAAAAAGGTATCGCTCTTGAGACTGCTATGGCACAGCATAGTTATGTTCCTATCTTGGGGGATACAGCTGCCATACAAGATGTATATCCTATTAGCACGTTTAACATACCACATAATCAAGGTTATGGTGATGTATATGTCCCGAATGTTTGGAAGTAATTTGGGAGGGAGTTTCAGGGAGGGACCAATACATGATAAGTTGGGGATGCCGTTGTGGGAGGTATGTTGGGGTAAACAGGTAGACACTACTCAAGTGACGCTTTTCACTCTGGCTCAGACACTTAACTATGGGGGTACCACACAGCCTTAGGTCTTGGGTACTTCAAGCTAGGCCACACATACGAGTTAAGGGGAGATGGCAGATAACAGCTGCAAGACTGACATGACACCGCGACTCACTCCCCTCACCTGGAACGTTAGGGGATTGGGAAACCCCAGGAAGAAACGCCATATCCTGGCCTATTTAGACCGGCATCACACTAGCATAGCTATGCTGCAGGAAACGCACACCTCCCCTCAGGCACGGCCTCAATTCGCCACGCGGTGGGCGTCGCATAGATATTTCTCTTCGTACTCCGCCTTCTCTAGAGGGACAGCCATCTTAATTAAAAAAATGGTGCCATACATAGAGGAGGGATCGGAGATCGACCCACAAGGGAGATACTGCATAACATGGGGACATCTGGCATCAGCTTCCGTTGCACTGGTGTGCAGTTACGGGCCTAATATAGATGAGGAAGACTATTTTATCACCATCTGGGTACGCATATTAAATATTGGATCGACACACGAGCATGAGCTAAGTTCCACAACATTAAGAGGACTCATGGTCACATGAAATGCACAAGTGACCTGCATTCAGACGTAGCTTTTCTTCACTCACTCACCATACTGACACTACAACATCCAAAGAAGTTGATGTGTATTGCATACAGTACACTGCTACATCAAGGATTAGCTGCCCTGTGGTTAGATGGCACAGCACTTGTGTTTCCCAGTATCAATGCTGAGTTGCATGTAGCTGCTATCACTGCACGGCCGCAAGCTTTAGTCCCCCTATTCCCAACAACATTACAGAATAGGGTCAGTGAATGTCATCTGGACAAGGCAACATGGACGTACAGCACGGGGGACAGACCCATATGGACATCACGGGGTCAGTCCTGCATGAATGTGTGGGGATTTAGCATAACAGACATTGCAATGTTCACCTGAATGAGGCACAAATGCATATTGATTGTGTATACATGCCCACATGGCTGCCAATGTCCGATGATGTTGGTCAGAGCTATGTTTGTTTGTTCCACCTGTGCACTCCTATGACGTGTGTGAGAGCATTTACAGGCAATGGCAACTGGGCAGACTGCACACCGCTCCAGTACGTGTGTTGGAAGTGCTAGGGACTACAAGTATGTCTGATTTGCAGACAATGGACACCTTTAATTGTCTGCCTACATCACATGCAATTCACATGGCGCCAATGCAAATGCAGTATGTGTTTGCATGTGCGGTAGCTGACATCCGCAGCGATGACACCATTGGCCCCAATTGAATGATGCAGGGTTGCTGCGGCAGCTTCCCGGCCGCCGCAGTGTGGCAACCACTTTGCGAATGAGCTATCAGTCAATGGGAGCCTTCGGCGTACATATTTTGATATAGGGGTGTGTGTGCTACGCAATTGAGGGGCTCAGCATTGGCCCCAATTGCCTTCCGGGGTGCCGGGGTTGACTCATGGGGATTGGGTGGGCCTCGCACTTTGCAATTGGCAGGTTGCCTTCATTGTGGTGCCGCCATGCTTGCTGGGAGTTGTAGATGTTCAGGGGTTGCATGCGTGGAGATGATTGGTAAGTACCTCTGCTGTTGAGCGCGGCGGCGTCTTCTGTGCCGGAGGTTCATCAGGTAGAGCTGCGGGAAGGCCTGTATCACAGGGTCCATGGTGGGCCCGGTGGTTTAGATGGGTACTGTATCGGCGTTTCCTCTCTGTTGTTGTGTTTCCGCCATCCACAACATGGTGGTTTTTACGCGGCAGTGGGAAGGGCTGTCTGCAACATCGTAATCTGGTTGGCGGACGGAACGTGTTTCCGCATGCCGGTCCTGCTCTATTGGATCCATCCGCCACCCTTGTGTATGCAAAAAATATGCGGAGCTTGACAGACCGTGGCGGATGGAAAATGGCCTCTATTGGATCATTGTCATTTGGTGATCACAATGTCCGCACCTGGAGTGGGAAAATGAACGTGTTCCGCTACCGCCACCAGCACGGATGAGCCCCTTAATGTAGTAGAAGAATGTAGTTTAGAAACTGTAGATAGGTAAACACATAGTTACACATGTTCTAAATAATGCTCAATGCTGTTTTTTTTTTTTTTACAATCTCATTGATTGTTTTTTTTTACCGCTGTTGTATGATGATCTACATTGAAATCACTGTGTATAGTGAAAATCAGTAGAGTCTGAGAACAGCAAAAAAGGGAAACTGCAAAAGTGACGTAATACTAATATTAAGTTGTGCTCTCAAAACTATAATATTATATTCGATAACAGTTTTTCCTTGTCTCTATTACAGAAGGTAATGGTGATGTTTGAAAAGATTTTAAATTCAGTTTACAACAAAACTACTGTAAAATAGTTCCACTGATTTTTGTATCTACATTAGTAAAAAAGGTGAGATGAAATAATGTAATAAGCATGATAATGTGACATAATGTTTACAGCCACTTTTACTGCACTCATCCATTCCTTCAAACACACCCATGCACTCACCTACACAGTTAGGCACTATTCCCACACTCCTCCAATCACCTAGGCACTATCCATTCACTTCTCTAATCACCTAGCCAGTACCCATACACTTATAATATCATCAAGAGACTACCTATCCACTCCTCCAATCACCCAGGCACTACCTCTTCACTTATATATTCAACCAGGCACTAACCTTGCACCCCTCAAATCACCCAGGCACTATCCTTGTAATCATGCAGTCACCCAGGAACTACCTATGTAGTCATGCAATAACCCAGGCAGTTTACTTGCACTTCTCTAATAAACTAAGCACTATCTATGCACTCCTCCAATCACCCAGACATTACCCCTGCAGTTATGCAATCACTTTCATTAGCTATGCACTCCTCCAATCACCCAGACATTACCCCTGCACTAATGCAATCACCCATGCATTAGTTATGCACTCCTCCAATCACCCAGCCACTGCCCATGCACTTATATAATCAACCAGGAACTACCCTTACACTCCTCCAATCTCCCAGGCACTACCTTTGTACTCATGCAATCACCCAGGCACTACCCCTGCACTCATGGAATCACCCAGGCTTTACCCCTACACTCATGCAATCACCCAGACATTACTCATGCACTTCTCCAAACACTCACACATTATCACTGCACTCATGCTATCACTCAGGCATTACCCAACCACTCCATCAATCACACAGCTACTACCCATACACTTATATAATCACTCAGGCACTACCCTTACACTCCTCCAATCACTCAGGTACTACCCCTGTAATCATGCAATTACCCAGCCAGTACCCATGCACTTATAATTAACCCTGGGCAAAGCACTACGCTACGCTCGCTTAGTTTGCAAAGTTTGGGCTACTTCGCACTACGCAGTCATTTTTTGCTTGCTCGCGGTCCTCAACGTCAAGTTGCTGATTGCGAGCGTGGAAAATAAACCACCCGGCGAGATGCTCAACGTGGGGAGGTCAGGTTTCTCATTGCGAGTGGTCTCGTATGCTCGCAACCGCTCTCGATGAGAAACTACCAGTCCGCGTTGAGAAAGCTGCCGCTCGAGTAAAAATCTACTTGAGCGGCAGAAAACTAGAGCTCGCACTGTGCAAGATGCTGTTTTCAATGATTGCACAGTGCCGGATGCTTGTCCGCACTGTGCAATCATTGAAAACGGCATCTTTCACAGTCAGTGCAAGCAGGGTACTACACAGTTCGCGAAATGCTACGCATAGCTTGCGAAGTGCACTTTGCGTAGCTACGCGTAGCGCTACTTCGCGAACTATGCCCAGGTTTACTTATAATATCACTAAGGCTCTACCGTTACACTCCTCCAATCACCCAGGCACTACCACTGTAATCTCCAATCACCCAGACATTACCCATCCACTTGTAAAATCACACAGGCACTATGTAAGCACTACCACTACACTCAAGCAACTACCCAGACATTACCCCTGTACTCATGCAATCACCCAGGCACATCATTGCACATCTCCAATCACCCAGGTAGCATCCAAGCAGGCCTCCAATCACCCAGGCAGTGCCCATGCACTTATAAAATCACCCAGGCACTACCTATGCACTCATGCAATAACCCAGACACTACTGATGCTCTCCTCCATGCACCTAGGCATTACCCATGCACTCTTCCAATCACCCATGTACTATCCATGCACTCCTTCAATCACCCAGGCACTACCCATGCACTCTTCCAATCACCCATGTACTATCCATGCACTCCTTCAATCACCCAGGCACTACCCTTGTACTCCTCCAATCCCCCAGGCACTATCCATGCATTCCTCCAATCACCCAGGCACTACCCTTGCAATCCTTCAATCACTCAGCCAGTACCCATCCACATATATATTCACCCAGGCACTACCTATGTACTTATGCAATCACCCAGGCACTGCCACTTCACTCATGCAATCACCCAGGCTCTAACTATGCACTCATGCAATAACCCAATCACTACCCTTATACTCATGCAATCACCCAGGCACTATCTATGCACTCATACAATAACCCAGGCACCACTCTTGCACTGCTCCAATCACCCAGGCACTATCCATGCACACCTCTAATCTCCCAGCCAGTCCCCTTGCACTTATAAAATCACCCAGGCACTACTTATGCACTTCTCCAATCACCCAGGCACTACCACTACACTAATGCAACCACCCAGACATTACTCCTGCACTCATGCAATCACCCAGACATTACTCATGCACTCCTCCTATTACCCAGACATTACCCCTGCACTCATGCAATCACCTAGGCATTACCCATGGACTCATCCAATCACTCAGGCAGCACCTATGCACTTAAAATTCACCCAGGAACTACCTATGCACTTCTATTCACCTAGGCACTACTCCTACACTTATATGTTCAACCAGGCACTACCCTTGCACTCCCTTATCACCCAGTCACTACCCTTGTACTTATGCAATCACCCAAACACTACCTAGGTAGTCATGCAATAATCACTCATGCACTACCTATGTAGTCATGCAATAAACAGGCAGTACCCTTGCACTCCTCCAATAACACAAGCACTATCCATGCACTCCTGCAATCACCCAGACATTACCCCTGCAGTCATGCAATCACCCATGCATTAGCTATGCACTCCTCCCCTGCAAACACCAAGGACTACTCGTTTACTCATTCAAACACTCAGGCAGTAACCATGCACTCCTCCAATCACCCACACATGATCTCTGCACTCATACAATCACCCAGGCATTCCCCATGCACTCCTTCAATCACCCAGCCACTACCCTTGTACGCATACAATCACCCAAGCATTACCCCTGCAATCATGCAATCACCCAGACATTACACATGCACTCCTCTAAATACTCATACATTATCCCTGCACTCACACAATCACCCAGGCATTTCCCAACCACTCCTTAAATCACCCAGCCACTACCCATACACTTATATATTCACCCAGGCACTACCCTTGCACTCCTCCAATCTCCCAGGCACCTCCCCTGTACTCAATGCAATTAGCCAGCCAGTACCCATGCACCTACTTATACACTTCTCCATACACCCAGGCACTACCACTAAACTCATACAATCACCCAGACATTACTCATGCACTTCTCCAATCACCCAGGCACTATTCTTTCACTTCTCCAATCACCCACCCACTACCCTTGCATTCCTCCAATCACCCAGGCACTATCCATGCATTCCTACTTTCACCCAGGCACTACCCTTGCACTCCTCCAATCACCCAAGCTCTATCTATGCACTCCTCCAATCACCCAGGCACTACCCTTGCACTCAAGCTTCCACCTTGGTATTACCCGTGCACTCATTCAGTAACTCAGCCAGTACCCATGCACTTATATAATCAGCCAGGCACTACCCTAGCACTCCTCCAATCACCCATGCACTACCCTTGTACTCATGCAATCAATCAGGCACTAGCTATGCAATCTTGCAATAATCCAGGCAGTGCCCTTGCACTCCTCCAATCACCCAACCACTATGTATGCACCTCTCCAATCACCCGGACATTACCCTATTAGGGGATCTCAATATCCACATAGGTGATGCCTCTGACCACACCACCAAAGAAATGATTATGAGTCTCTCCGCACTACAACTCAAACAGTTACTGTTGGAACCCACTCATACCAAAGGCCATTTACTTGACCCTGTCTTTAGCAACTGTGCAGAACTTACAACGGGAGCTCCATCCCCATTTTCTTGGTTCGATCACTTCTTGATCCCTCTTGCCTGGGCTACCTCCGATTCCCCCTTACCACTAACACGATCACTCGTAGGGAACGTAACTGGTCCAAACTTCCCTTGGAACCCTGGATGTCAGCCCTTGAAGCTTCAAGACCATCTAGTAGTAACTCCAACCCCATCATAATAGCTAATGAGGAATTCAATTGCTGGATCCATAGCTCCTTAGATGCTGTGCTTTCCATGAAATGCTCTCAAACAAAATGTAGCAGCACAACCTCTCCCTGGTTTTCCCCCAAACTACGGGAACTTAAACGACATTGTAAAAAGCTAGAGAGGAAATGGCAGCTTGCCTACTCTCCCACCAGCAAATCCACATATAGGGAGGCAATAAAAACCTATACAGATGAAATTAAAGTCTCTCAAGCAGTTTTCTATGAAGAAAGAACTAAGGCAGCTGCTCTCTCCCCCAAGGAAATCTAACGGATGGCCAAAACTCTCCTCAAACTATCCTAGAAACAACCCAACCCGATCGATGCTCAAACCAACTGCAACAATCTGGCAGATCACTTTCTCCAGAAAATACAAAAAATATATGCCTCTTTTCCCCCACTCAGCTTTATCCAGCCCTGGCCACTATCATCAGTTCAGGACTTGGACCCTCAGCCACTCTGGATACCCTCTCTCCTCTTGATCTTACCACAATAGATTCTATCATGCACTGGGTGAAATCTGGTTCCCCCCTTGACCCGGCACCCCCACGTGCCTTGGTGCCGGTCATAGGAAACATTCTTCCTATCACCCTCGACCTGCTCAATGCCTCCATCTCCTCCGGCATTGTTCCCCCCTGGAAACGTGCCAAGGTCAAGGCTCTCCTAAAGAAGCCCAACCTTGACCAAGACAACCCTAGCAACTACCGGCCGATTTCCCTGCTACCATGGTTGAGTAAGATCCTGGAAAAACATGTCAACTCAGTACTGGTAGAGTTCCTGGAAAGTAACCACCTACTTGATCTCACCCAGACTGGTTTCCGTCCGCAGCATGGAACTGAAACCGCCCTCCTCACAGTAACCCAGGAGGCCAGGAAAATCCTCGATCAAGGAGGTTCCGTGGCAATCATCCTCATCGACTTAAGTGCCGCATTCGACACTGTAAACCACAACATACTGATTCACAGACTTATGAACTTAGGAGTGTCAGGAAATGCCATCACCTGGTTCAGATCCTTTTTAGCTGACCGCTCCTTCCAGGTTTTCGAGGCCGATATTGTTTCCACCAGCTTGCCACTCAGCTGTGGTGTACCTCAGGGCTCCTCCCTGAGCCCCACATTGTTCAACATTTACATGAGCCCCCTAGCTGAGATTGTCCACCCTTTTGGTGCAAAAATCATCACTTATGCTGATGACACTCAGCTAGTGGTGGCCCTAAACCAGCCGGACAACACACCAAGCAACCTAAGTAGCTGCCTAGAGGAGGTGGCCAACTGGATGACACTTTCCTGTCTAAAATTAAATGGGGACAAAACCGAGCTCATGCTCTTAGGAAACACTTCCTCCTTCAATGCAAATTTACTGTGGCCTACTTGCCTCAGCCCCGCTCCAGCCCCCAAAAGCACAATCAAAAGCCTGGGCACCTGGCTGCATCACTCCCTTAATTTTAACCACCAAGCAGCAAAGCTCTCAGCTCAGTACTATGGAGTACTCAGGCTGCTACGAAAAATTCTTCCCCTTCTCCCATTTCAGGCAAGACATTTCAGGGCCTCATTTTGTCACACCTGGACTACGGGAAAGCCCCTTACCTAGGGGCCCCTCAATCCACTACTCGCAAACTCCAGATTATCCAAAATTATGCATCCCTCACACTCCTTCAGATCCCCCGTCGGCACTCAACCAACCCAGGATTAAAGAGCTTGCACTGGCTCCCGGTCAAGGAAATAATTCAATTCAAGGCCCTGTGCATTGCTCACAGGGCTTTCTGGAAGACTAACCCGGCCATTAGCCAATCACTGATTACTACCTACCAACCTAACAGACAGCTTTGATCGGCATCTTCTTTCCTCGCCCTAGTCCCATAAATCAAGAGAGCGAGGTGTGGTGGCCGCTCCTTTTCCTACAACTCAGCTAAACTATGGAACACTCTTCCCCTTCACTTGCCGGCAGAGCCCAACTTACTCCTTTCCGTAAACGCCTAAAAACTCTGCATTTCAACAACCCCTTATAGACCTCGGCAGTCTCCTTGCCCGCATTTGTCTGCAGTGCTAGGACGCCTCAGGGTTAGCTACCTCACTTTTCATTTCATTTCATTCATTTTACAGATAAATACAGACAGAAAACCATTTATTTTTCTGGCTGTATTTATTTATAAATGTGGCTGAAAACGGAAATTGGGTTGTTTTTGAGTGATTCTGAATTCTGTCAATCATGACTACCAGGCCTAAAGCTGTGCAGATTGACAGGCAAGGGGATTACAAAAAAAAAGGAATTTTAGTAAAGAGCCTTAAACAGCAGTAGATTTGCACAACCATGATACTAAAATGTGCATGTTTTCTTTTAAGTGCATATTTTATCATCTGAGTGTGTATATATATCATTGAAACCTGCCAGGCGTTCAGGAACGAGTGTACATTAACCGGTTAAATTAAATGGAAAAATATACACATTTCAGCTTCATTTTTTCACTAAACCTAAAATAAATATGGATAAATGCAGGCAAAATTAGCAAAAAAGAAATATCGATAAATACAGACAGAAATGACAAAAATATAAATACCATAAAACCGGGAGCCCTAATTATGATGCTGCCCAACATTGTTCAATCTGACTCACATTGACTTCAATGGGAGCCTGAGTTCTATACGAGAACACAGGCTTCCATTGAAAAAAGGGGTGGTTGGGGAAATCCTTGCCTCCTGTGGGGAGCACCCCATGGTGCCTGTCACATTGTGCATAGTTGGGAATAGGGATCCCTTGGGTAACCCCACGGGCCCCATTCATATACCTCTGGATGAAGTGGGCTCCACAATGGGCCAAAAACACAATATATATAGGGGTCACAGGGGAATTATTTAAGGACTGATACACCTCCAATCCCCAATCAGCACTCAACAACTAACGGGAGATGCTCAGTCCGTTCATGAAGAACAGCAAGCCACTAGACGCTGTGAAAGAATGTTAGAAAAACCTCCTCAGATAGTTTGCTCATTGCCTAGCAGGAGTTAAGAGTCCATCAGCCCACCCTTACTGGCGGAGCTTCGTCATCTGAGACTCTAGGAGGTCAAGGTCGGGGGCCACAGATTCGAGCCAACAGGCCCTGCTGGGTGCCTAACTTGATACTCCTAAGAAAAAGGGGGCTCCTGCCAAGGTGTATGTACAAACTATGGAGACCCTAGTGATGTGGAGTGCTCTAGTGTAAATGTGAGTTAAAAATGGCTACCTGGGCAAAAAATATGTTTATTAGGAATTGTCCAGGTGTCATATTTAAAAAAACAAATAGTCTTGAAAAAATTGACTATTTCCTGGCTAAGTCGACATGTTTCAGCCGAATTGGTCAACTGACCCGGCTTTCTTCAGGACCTAGATGTAGTGGAGTTAAAGGCTACTGCAGGATAGAAACATTTAGTGCATGGAATCGTGAAAAATAGTACTCAAAAATCCAAGTACAGTAATCAGGTAAAACTGTGGCAATGGCCACCCTACCGGACAAGCAACCTCGTGCTTGGATGTAAGAACTATGTCTTCTTTCCCAATTTTTTGTGGGAGAAAAGCCTCACCTCACCCTGCTGACTGCTCGGAGATAGAGGCACCGCTCTGTCCGTCGGTACTTCAAACCAGTCGTTTGAAGTACCGACGGACAGAGCGGTGCCTCTATCTCCGAGCAGTCAGCCGGGTGAGGTGAGGCTTAACCATTATGTGCCTGCTACATGCTATGCCCTTTGTAGCTCAGTGGCTTCCACAGTTGGTTTGAAGTGTTCTGGCTCTAATCCACTTTAAGCCTATGACTCTAACCACTTACTATGCTATATAACTACTGAACTTGTTCACTGGCATTGTGGAGCAGTTGCAACCTGATATTTTATGAGTCTTAATCTGCAGTGATGTGAGCACGAAACGATAAACTGTGGGGCTAAATTTCAGGAGTTCCTCTGTTCTCTTGACTCCTTGCATATTTGCAAGCTGGTGGGAACTATCAAAAATCTCCCGCTCCTCGGCTTGATGTGAAGACGTATCCCTGTCACATATATTTAAGTGCTCTTCTCCTCAACACAGTTCTTACATACCTGTACAACTCTAACAAATTGTCTTTCACCAGATTATGTATTATATGCACAGGCTTTCTACATCTATAAGGCTCTCTATGACCAGTGACCTCATCACGGTGGCCAGTGACTCCCTTACTCTCGATAAAGCATCTTCTTCTGGCACTAAGCCCAAAAGAGCCAAAAATAATCCTCCACCTCCGATCCAGTCATATCCTAATCCGGTCCTAGATACTATTAAAGATGAAGTAAGTGCTCTTAAACCTTTCATGAATGCTACCGATGAAAAACTGCCAAAAATTGAAGACCGGATTACTATGGAAGGTGAAATGGGGGAAATGGAACAACGAGTGGGCCACCTTCAGGACATGATATAACATAACATGTGTATTTGTAAATCGCACATTCACCCAGAAGGGTATCTCGGTGCTGAATAACGGATGGTTATTGTTACCCAACTCAATGGTACTCATTTTATCGACCTCAGATGAACGAAAGGCTGAGTGGACCCGTTGGGATTTGCACCTGTGACCATTAGGTCGAACACAGGCCCCTTCAGTGGTGCCATTAGTCCACTGAGCCATGGGACCCTGGCTGTCAAAATACCCATGCTGGAACAAGAAATTCAAAACTCAAATTACATACTGAAGAGCTTGAAAATTCGCAATAGAAGGAACAGTCTTTGCCTTTATGGTCTACCTAAGAATATTGAAGACCCTGATCTCCTTTCTTTCTTAAAGTCATTTTTACCTGATCTTCTCAACCTTCAGTCTTCTGTTCTTCTCAATATCCAGCAGGTACATAATTTAGGCCGGTTACAGCTTCACACTACCAGACACCGTGGTATCATTATGCTCTTTTTGTAATTCACCGATTTGATTTGTGTTTTGAAAACTGCCAGAGAAGAACATTGTCTTGTTTGGTCTGGTCATAACTTCTTCATTTCTCAGGATATTTCCAACTCAACTAATGCCAGATGTAGAGAATTCCTAGCCCTTCGTCCTTAACTGAGATCTGTGAACATTCTCTATGGTATACTGTCCCCTTGTTTTTGAAAAATTACCTATGAAGGTATCTCTCGTTCTTTTGAAGACCCGGTTCAACTCAAATAGTTCCTGAAAAAAATCACTAAGCAACCCATGGACACAAATGCCCTTAAATTGTTAAATTGCTAGTGCTTTATGCCATTTCTCTGCTTAATTTTATTTTTTGCTCCTCAATATGGTTCATATGGCTTGAATAGTTCTATTATTTTTTGTTTGTCTGTCTCCTTTGTTGCTCATGCTTCTGAGTGCTGACATGCCTAGTTCTCATTTTTCCCTTTGCTTCATATCTGGCTTTATGTCCTCGATCTGTCTCCTCAGTCCTGTTTCTCTTTAACACTTCTGTCATTTCCTCTTTCTTTCTATTCTCACTTTTATCCTATTCTCCCTGTTTTTCCTCTCTTTTTCTTTCTCTGTAATTACATGAGTGTCTAGTTGACATATGGTGATTGTTTTTGTTTCCATTGTTGTCTTTGTAGTTTGTCATCATGTCTTTATTATTATTATTATTATTATTATTATTATTATTATTATTATTATTTATATGGCGCACAAATGATCCCCAAGGGGATCTCTCGGCACCTGGGAGGCAGACGTCTAAAAGCAAAGAGTATCAGTTGAATAACAAGGTTTTTAGGTGCTTCTTAAAAATAGTCAAGGTGGAACACGAACGTAGATCTAGTGGCGGAGCATTCCAGTATTTGGGAGCCAGATGGGAAAAGGCCCGGCCACCCATCTTAGCTTTTTTAATTCTCGATATTTGAAGATGCTTTTGGCTACTGGATCTTAAATGTCGCGCCGGAATATATCATTCCAATTTCTTTGTGAGGTATTTAGGTCCTTGTCCAAAAAGTGCTTTAAAAACTAGGCACACGAGTTTGAAAAGTGCCCTTTTCCTTATAGGCAGCCAATGTAACTCTCTTAGTAGAGGTAAGGATGGCGTGAGCGGGGGTTTATTTAAAGCTAGGCGGGCAGCCGTGTTTTGAACGACTTGTAGCCTAGAAAGCAGGTTCTCCCTCAACCCCTCTAGAAGTGCATTACCGTAATCCAGTCTGCTGACTAGCAGTGCCTGAATCAATACCCTTCTAGCGGAGAGAGGGATCCACGGGAAGACCTTTTTTAAAGTGTGCAACAGTCCAAAACATTTGCCTGATAGGGTCTTAACATGTTCTTCCATGGATGAGTTATTATCCAATAAAATGCCCAGATTTTTTACCCATTTTTTGGGGGAGGGGGAACTCCTAGTTCCTCAGGCCACCACTCATCTGTCCACACATCCTCCGCTTTACCAAACAATAAGATATCAGTTTTGTTGGAATTAAGTTGCAGGTAGTTGTTTTTCATCCATGTGGCTATTTTCATCGGACAGCTCTTAAATCTGTCTCTGGTCACCTTGTGGTCCTTCTCAATGGGGACAATCACCTGTGTGTCGTCCGCATAGGAGATGGTTTGGAATCCACAAGATTTTATAATGGTAGCCAGAGACGACACATAGATGTTGAACAGAGTGGGACTTAAAATGGAGCCCTGAGGAACCCCCTTATCCACCACTGTTGTCTGGGAGACAAAGGTGTCCAGTTGTACACATTGAGATGTGTCCGATAGGAAACTCCGCAGCCACTGTAATGCCCTCCCAGTGACCCCAATCTCTCGCAGTCTATCCAACAGAATTCCGTGAGAGATGGTGTCAAAGGCTGCTGACAGATCAAGAAGGACCAGCATTGTGGGGTCCCTTCGTCCAGCCGCAGCCTGATAGTATCTGTTACCTCTACCAGAGTGGACTACATGCTGTAACCAGCCCGGAAGCCCGACTGCGAGGAATCAAAAAGGTCGTGCTGTTCCAAATAATCTGAAAGTTGGCGATTGATCAGAGTTTCCATTATTTTAGAACAGCCCGGGAGGCACGAGATAGGTCTGTAATTTTGTAAATCGGCACAGTCTGCAAATGGTTTCTTGGGCAGGGGTTTAATAAAAGCTTTTTTCCATCTGGACGGAAAAGAGGAGGTTACTAAAGAGAGGTTACAAATTTCAGTTATTAAATTTACTAGCTCCATTGCTAAATCAGATTACATATGAGGGGGGGCTATGTCAGAAGGGGAGCCTGACTTGATATGTTTCAGTAATGGTGGCACCTGCTCCCTAGTAATGGTTGCAAAGGTCTCCAGTCTCCATAGGACGGGGTTATCTGTGATCAGGATTTCTTCCCTATTGTCCGATACCTACTCGAAAGAGTCATAGATATTGTCTATCTTGCTTTTAAAATGCATAGCGAGCTTATCACAGAATTCCTGTGTGGGGGGGCAGGTGGAATTGCCTACTCTAGGAGTAGTAAACTCCTTAAGAATCCTAAAAAGTTCTTTCGATGACCCCTTTCCTCATCTATTCGTGTGGCTAAGAATGTTCGTCTTGCTGTATTACAGTTCCTGAGGTACATCCTATGTACTATATTATAGGCCAGTCTGTCTTGCTCAGATTTTGTTTTCCTCCATTTACGTACCTTTACCCTGCAAGCAGCTTTCTCCGTTTTTAAGCTCTCAGTATACCAGGGAGCCGGACTCGTTTTATCGTAAATTGTTGCTGTTTTACTCGGAGCGATCTTGTCAAAAGCCATTGTTATCTCTGACTCCAGTTTACATACAGCTACGTTGATGTCATGACATTCTTTAAACATTGGCGGAGAGAATGCTGTCCTGAACATCTTTGGTGTTCTTTTCCTCCATTGTCTGCGTGTGACTTTCCGCCCTTGCGGTTTGCCCGAAGCTTTAGGCGCCAAAAAAGAAAAGCTGAGGGCCCTACGGTCCGACCAACTTACTACTTGAGGTGGCTCTATGCTCAAACTGGGGATATTGGTAAAAATATTATCAAGCGTATGGCCTGCTAAGTGTGTTGGAAAAACTACTTTAGGCAGAAGGTCTAACGATTCCATAGCTGCCAGCAGGTCGGCTGTGTCAGTATTAGTATCCATGTCAAAATGAAAATTGAAATCCCCTAAAAGAAAGAAATCTTTAGTTTGCAGAACATATGGGGCAAGTATTTCTAATAGTGAGGCACAGAAGGCCTTCTTATTTTCCCCCGGAGGGTGATATACTACCGCTCCTGTTACTTTATGGCCCTGGTCAGGTTCAATAGATTCATAACATGTCTAATGTTTTCTTACTGAACTTCCGTGGTCTGAGTCATCCTGTTAAATGTCAAAAGGTACTTTCACATTTATCAAAACATAGTTGTCAAATTGCTCATTTGCAAGAAACTCATTGTAATGATGCTGAATCACTTAAGCTTAAGCCCCTGCTGTCAACCGTAAGGGTGGTGTTGCTTTTTTGGTGCCGATTCCGATCCTGTAAAACCCGGGTACGAATGGTCGTACGGAGCGTATTCTCCGTCCGACTCGTACCCGGAAAAACCACCTTACAAACCCGCAAGTACGATTCGTACAGAAATGCCATTTCCGTACGAGTCGTACAAAACACCGACCGGCTAACAAATACCCACAATTCCGATCCGGGACACCGCATACGTGACGTCCGGACGGAGTCAGGCAGCGTTTTACGGACCAGCAAGTACGATTCGTGCCTACGTCACTCCGCACGTAGCATTTTTTACGGGAGCCAAAAACTGCCGGGAAATTGAGGACGACGCGAACAAGGAGCACCTGTGCGCGACAGACAGCCATGGACCCCATCCTACGTGTCATCTCGGCCCTCCTAGCCTACGACCTGGGGCACCGAAACCGACGCTGACGCCGCAGAAGGTCAGAACAACACCCAGGGGCAAAGGGGTGGGGGGGGCGAGGGGCAGGAAACATAACCCCCCCAAGTTAAAACATATATATCCTGCACATAACTTACCCCCATGGTCTGGTCACTTCGGGGGGCGTGTCCACCAATCCCACGTACCGCCACAACGGAAGTGGACGTGGACGCATACCCGTCACCACTACAATGGTGGTACGGCCCGTACCCACGCTCTGGCCGTACCACCATCATAGTGGTGATGGAGGTGTACGTGCCGTACCCACGCTGTGGGGGCATGGGTACAGGCCGTACCACCAGTGGAGTGGTGATGGAGGGATACGCCCCGTACCCACGCCCTTACAGCGTGGGTACGGCGCGTACCCCTCCATCACCCCTACAATGGTGGTACGGCCCATACCCACACCCCCACAGCGTGGGTACGGCGCGTACACCTCCATCACCACTACAATGGTGGTACCGGCCAAACCCACGCTCTGGGGGGGCGTGGGTACAGGCCGTACCACCAGTGGAGTGGTGATGGAGTGGTACGCGCTGTACCCACGCTGTGGGGGCGTGTGTACAGGCTGTACCACCATTGTAGTGGTGATGGAGGGGTACGCGCCGTACCCACGCTGTGAGGGGTGGGTACGGCGCGTACCCCTCCATCACCACTCCACTGGTGGTACGGCCCGTACCCACGCCCCCACAGTGTGGGTACAGCGCATACACCTCCATCACCACCCCAATGGTGGTACGGCTCGTACCCACGCCCCCACAGCGTGGGTACGCAGCGTACACCCTATAAATGCGGGGTTAGGGTCCATCTCACCTGTACCCCTACGGCACCAGTACAGAATGGATACAAGACGTACACATGCCACGAATGTTGGCATAGGGCCTGTTGTAGCATATAAGCAGTATATTGGTGTGTGTGTATGCACAGGACAGCAGTGCACTGCACCAAGGGGGAGGGTGGGTTGGTGGGCGGGTGGGTGGCTGCAGAGGACTCCCAGCAGTGGACAGAGACATGAGGGAGGGTGCATATCACTCCCAGGAGTGCCCAGACATATGAGGGGTGGGTGCAGAGGCATCCCAGCAGTGCCGAGACATATGAGGGGTGGGTGCAGAGGACTCCCAGCAGTGCCCAGACATATGAGGGGTGGGTGCAGAGGACTCCCAGCAGTGCCCAGACATATGAGGGGTGGGTGCAGAGGCCTCCAGCAGTGCCCAAACACTGGCAGTTTGGTTACCGACTTGGCATTCCCATAGTTGGAAAATCCATTCAAAAGAACTGTGGGGAAAAGAATTATGGCAGGAGATTTGGGAAATGCTCCCACAGAGTACTGTTACAATCTTCCATGTGGATGCTCATACCCCGATAGACTCTCTTGACAAATTCTTTCATAATATTGCAGATGAGAAATCTAAAATTGCTGAGGCAGTGGTGGACACGCAAGATTCTGATATTGCGGGATTGGCGAAATGGGCCCACCAGAAAGCAGGACACTTTGGAGAGAAAGCCACTAGCAGGTGGGCTGCTGATCGAGGAATTTACATTCCCCTAGATTTAATCAAAAATGTTATTCTACATTGTCCCATTTGTCAGCATATCAGGCAACGCAAAGTGCCCCAAATTGTTAAAGGTCATTTACATCGCGGGAAATTGCCCGCTCAAATTTGGCAGATTGATTACATTGGTCCACTTCCTATGAGTAGGAATTGTCAATATGTTTGCACCATTGTTGATACATACAGTGGCCTGTTGGTGGCCCTTCCCTGTAAGCAAGCTACCCAATTGAATACTATTAAAACATTGGAATTGATTATGATGTATTATGGTGTGCCATTCCAAATTCAATCTGATAATGCATCCCATTTTCGTGGAAGATTGGTACAGGAATTCTGTGTGGAAAACAATATTGAATGGGTGTTTCATATACCATATTATCCACAGGCCTCGGGTCTTGTGGAGAGGTTGAATGGCCTGCTGAAAGACCAATTGCGCAAATTAACAGATGACAAGTATAAGAATTGGCGAGACTTTTTGCCTCAAGCGTTATTGATTTTAAATAACCGTCCTTTTCTAAATGCTGAATCCCCACTTATGCGTTTGTTTCCTCCGAATGTTGATGCTAAGCCCAATGAAATCAGAGAGACTGTGATGTACTGGGAGATTACTCCCGGAGCTTTGGCTCCATGTAGAGCGACCCCAGGGTCGGCAGGTTTAGACTTGCATGCCATGGATCACACCGTTATAAAAAGTAAGGATCGGGTCATCATTGAAACTGGTGTTGGTGTTCATATACCAACTGGAAATTTCGGATTAATCGCCCCTAGATCGGGGCTGGCTGTAAAAGGCATTCAGGTGCTTGGAGGAATCATTGATAGTGATTATCAGGGAGAGATTAAGGTGCTCCTGCTGAATAGCAGTGAGGTTGACTTACTGATACATCAAACTGACCGAGTGGCTCAATTGCTAATAAGGCCTGTTTTCAGTGGTGAGATGACAAAAGGCACTGCCCCAACGTTGCTAACTGTACGAGGCCAGAAAGGTTTTGGCTCCACAGATAATCCTGGGGCCAGACTTTGGGTGCAGTCGCCTAAGAATCCCCCTGAACAAGCAGAAGTCATTGCAACCAGTCAAGATAACACCATTTTAGTTATGAGACCAGGGAAAGATAGCTGGGAGGCAGTCCCGGCTGACAAGTGTTACTTACGAGAATGAATAATGCCTGTATTTGATTCTCTTTCAGATCATTCTTTGGACTGTTGCTGCAGGATGTGTCGGCGTTGGACTCCTTTTGGGCTGGTACGACGAGAGAGGAGGGACCCCATCAACCCGGGCTGAGTTGAGAACCCGAGTGTCGCGTTCCTTCGCTGCGTGGGATTCGTCGTCGAACTTTTGGATTACATTGGCCAAGCAAGTGACTAGAGCCCCTCATTTCTGCCTGACACCGATGAGATCGGTGACAGACATTCTGGCGACTTGTTTAGTTGCTGTCCCTGCTTCATTGGAGACTTTGACTCATATTTTTAATATATCAAATGCTCGCCCCAATGTTCTTCTGGGCGATTTCGCTGCCCATGAGTATTGCCCCTTGTGTACTGTACTGTCAGACCCGATACCGCCCATCCAGTCCCAAATAGTTACCTATAATATCACACAGGGTGATTTATGTTTTTTCCTTACTTGTGATCCTAGTGCGATTTCTGAATGTATGCGTTTAAAATTGAAAGGTGCCACTTCATTCACCGCTCATGAACGAACTTTGTGCCTTCAAAGGACACCGAAAGCATGTGCTTCTGTTCGGAATAACATGACTTGCAAGAGTTTGGTGGTTACCCCCAGTCATTATCGCACGATGTTACTACCTGCCGGATGGCTTTTCTTATGTGGTAATACTTCCTGGCCATATATTCCCGCAAATATTTCTGGAGGACCTTGTGCCATTACTAGACTGAGCTTATTAATGTTCTCGTCACATCCGAATGCCAACTCTCGTGTGATTCGAGATACAGTGAGGTTACAGGAGGATTGTGACTCATCTTTGCATTTATATTCCAAGTCTGAATACCTTAGCCTGGCTATTTCAATTGTTGGTGTTCCTGCTTTGGCAGTTTATAATGCCAAATCTATTGGGAAAATGGCCTGCTGGATGGTAAAATCCATCAATCATACTTCTACAGTCCTGTCTGACATGCTATTAGACGTCCAGGGTGAACGTAGGGCTATCTTGCAAAATCGAGCGGCCATTGATTATCTTTTGCTTAAACATGGACACGATTGTTCTGATTTTGAGGGTCTTTGTTGTTTTAACTTGTCGGATCATACAAAATCCATTCAAGCTCACATTTATAAACTACATGACTTGACAGAAGAAGTTAGAAAACACATTGACCAGGGCTGGTTTGACTGGCTCTTTAATTGGTTACCTGATTTGTATATGTTACGTCAAATATTAGGAGGTATTCTGATTACTATCGGCATTTTGATTTCTATCTGTTGCTTTATTCAGTGTATACCTTCACTGCTTCAATTCTGCACACCTGGAACTAGACATAGATCAGTTAGTCTTGTTTCATATTATTCTTCCACAGATATTAGTTCTGTTTAATGAATGTATAATAGACTGAAGTCAAGGGTGAAATGTTCTGCTCGATTTTCCCGGCCTTCTTGTGAGGCACAATAATGGAAGGTGACTTCAGTCTCTTATCATTCAAGTCTAAGGGTTAGAGTAGTGAATGGAGCCTATTTACTAGGCACTTCGACATGATTCTGTGCTCTTCCCCATAGATCAGGGCTTGCACACATAGCCTAGGGGATAGATTCGTTAGTATTAGGGATAACCTGTCCTGTAGTGAGGGTATTTCACGGAGCTGTGCTGAATTCAGGCCTGGTAGGCCTCAAACGGGAGAGACTCCATCTTTCTTTCTGCTCCGGCAGCTTGGGATGCTTCTAGGTCAAATGTAATGTTTTAGTTATGAGGTGTTATTCGCTTGGAGAGAACCGGTTCAGGCCGGCCCTTATCGAAGGATTGTATTTTTCTTCATGCCGAAGACACTACATCAGGCCGGCCGGCTGGGAACGTGTCCTTGGTACGGGGAGGTACAAGAATTTGGTGGGCGGCAGGTTACAGGCCGGAATTTTCCATGAGGAAACGCACCTCTATATTAGTGAAAGTCTGAGGCAGTTACATGTTTAGTCCGTAGGCGGCATCTAGCCGTTAGCAGTAAAGCTACTACTTATTCCAGGGAAGACAGACGCCATCTTGAAGGCGGAGAAGAACCGAGAGACAGATGCTTTCCTAGCAGAATAGCCAGAGAGGAGAGAGTAGCCGATAAGGAAGAGGTCCCAGTGACTCGGAGAAGGGTGATTCCAGGCGAGCCGAGACACAGACGAGAAGGGAACCTAGATGATCACTGAGTGCAGGCTACATACTACTAAGGTGATGTCGACCCTTTCTTATTAGAGTGTACAACTTAATCTTTCACTTTTCTTTGCAGGTTATGGGATATCGTAATGTTATGTGATTGTGTATGTAATGAGTAATAAAGTATCCAGTTTGTAGTGAACCAACATGTGCTGCGTGTTCTTGTATAAGAGGGTAGCCTATTCTTCTAGTCAGCTGCGGCTACATGAACAGATGTTAACCCTGATCAGGTAAGTGGTAACTGAATAAGGGAAAGAGGAGCCCCTCGAACCTGAGAACAGGCTATGCTCGAACTGGCAATCCTTGTGTGATCTGATGAATAGTGAGACTGATTCCCTATTTGTATGTTATGTTGATCATAGGATGAACTGTCGTATGAGACTGCCGTCTGGGTAGAGAGGTCTGGATTCGTATGGAATCGCGAGGCCGCCACTTGTGATCTGAGACTGCCGTCTGGGTAGAGAGGTCTGGGTTCGTATGGGACCGCGAGGCCGCCACTTGTGCTGAGACTGCCGTCTGGGTAGAGAGGTCTGGGTTCGTATGGGACCGCGAGGCCGCCACTTGTGATCTGAGACTGCCGTCTGGGTAGAGAGGTCTGGGTTCGTATGGGACCGCGAGGCCGCCACTTGTGATCTGAGACTGCCGTCTGGGTAGAGAGGTCTGGGTTCGTATGGGACCGCGAGGCCGCCACTTGTGATACTGTCGTATGGGCAGAGAGGTCTGGATCCGTATGGGATCGCGAGGCCGCCGATTGTGCTGAGACTGCCGTCTGGGTAGAGAGGTCTGGGTTCGTATGGGACCGCGAGGCCGCCACTTGTGATACTGTCGTATGGGCAGAGAGGTCTGGATTCGTATGGAATCGCGAGGCCGCCACTTGTGATACTGTCGTATGGGCAGAGAGGTCTGGATTCGTAGGGGATCGCGAGGCCGCCACTTGTGATACTGTCGTATGGGCAGAGAGGTCTGGATCCGTATGGGATCGCGAGGCCGCCGATTATAAGAGGTCTTGGTATGCATAGTAGGAATCCCCTGTCCTTAGGTGGTAGATATATGTGGTTGCAGGATTGTAAATAGGTTCTAGGGAGGGGGTAACGTTCTGGCTGGGTTAGTGAGGCTCTGATGAGCGGGTTCTATCTGATCCGAAAACCCAAGCAGAACATTTGGCGTCACGAACCGTTTACGAAACCTGTGTGCGTTTTGGTTGTATCGTGTTTGCTTTCGGCGCGTGCGTGGTTTCGTTTGTATATTATTTCTATATAATTGTTTGTTATTTTCTTTTCTCTTTCTTCTTTTTCTTTTTCTCTTTTTCTTTCTTTTCAAAGATGTTTTCTAGAAAGTCGAAATCTACTTTTAAGTTGCCCGTTGATATTCCCGGCTGGGATTTAATGCCTTATGAAGCCTTAGCCCGTGAGTGGGCTGATTCTACTGGTTTGAGTGAGAATTGGAATTCTTTTTTGGAGCTGGCGGAGCCGGCTAATGTGATTACTTGTTTACAGAAGGCGCCGGTATCTAAGGGTGATGAGCTTCCCGTTTTGGGGCGCAGAGGTTGGATTGTTCTGTCTGCGTACAGAATTCTGCATGAGAGGTTGTTGAAGTTACAGAACTTGCATAAGGATTTGGAAGCGAACTTTGTTGAGATTCAGAATGCTCATACTTTGTTGCGGTGTCAGAATAAGTTGCTTGCTGACAAACTTGAAACGTACCAAACTATTGCCGAAAGGGCGGCTGTGCGAATTGCTCGTTATAAATACAAGAATCAGCGTGGTCGGGTTTCGACGCGAAAGGTGCGTCTGGTCGTGGCGAAAGTCGGACTGGATTGGAATCCTGATGAATGGGATGGTAATATCTGGAACTCGAGTGATTCTCCTTCCTCGGGTGAGGAGTCTGCCAAGCGCGAGTCCTCTCGCTCCGGCCGTGATTGTAAGTCTGCTTCTTGCGCCTCTGATGGTGCACCCCGTGATTGCGCTCGTCCTTCGAGCGGGGTCGATGCTTCTTCCACTGATTGTTCCTCTACGTGTACTGGTCGAGCTCCTTGTGATGCTCGTCCCGCGGTCTCGGTGCATCCAGTTTTTCGGCGGAAGGTGCAGCAGGCTCCCGGTGCTCCGAATGGTATTGCTTTAGACTCTTTGGAGGATTTTACTCAACAAGATATTAGTGATATTTTGCAGCGATTTCGGCAGCGAGCTGGTGAGACCTTACTCACATGGATGGTGCGCCTTTATGAACTGGGCGCTGCTGGCATTATGTTGGATGCTGGCGATTGTTTGAAGTTTTGTTCCTTGAGTTCGGATTCTACTGTACAGGATCATTTTCGTAACTTTAATGCTGGTGGTCAAATTTCTTTGCTTCAATTGGCGACTGAGGGTTGTAATCACAAATATCCTACTGAGTCTGACTGGCCTGTGAATGACAAACCGTGGTATACTTTGCGCGATGCTGCACAACGTCTCAAAGAGGAGGTGATGAAAACGGCGATTTTTCTAAATACTGCTGACAGGTTGCTTGATGGTTTCTTGAAATCTTCTGTGCGGAATCGTATTATTCGTTCTTCCCCTGTTGCTTATAAGCAGGTCATGATGACTTTATTGATTAATCAGACTGGTAACATGTTATCTGTGGTGCTGGAATCGGTACGCCAACTCGGTGAGTTGGGTGAGTGGTTTAAACCTGAACGGCAGTCCCGGCCTGACACTCGTACTCCTGGTGACAATAAACTTACTAGACGTGATATGTTTTTTGGTCTTATGGCCGATGGTGTGCGGAAAGAGGACATTGATGGTGAGACTACTTCTCGTTTGTGGGAAATGTTTCGCAAACGTGGCTTGGATCGAAAGGAGGGTGCCCGGCGTGTTCGGACAACTGAGTGTGATCGTGGTTTTTCTGACGGTAGCGGTGATGACGACCGCCGTGGGCGTTCTGATCGTCGTGATGATCGACGTTATGTGTGTGATTTGTCCCCCCGTCGTGAGAGAGACAGGGAGAGAGAGGGGGAAAGAGAGAGGGGGAGAGATGATTATGTTAACAGCAGACGTAGAGATGATAGGGATCAATCCCCTGAGTTGAGAAGGAGAGAGGATCGACACATATTGGCCGATCGAAACCCGCAGTACAATGCAGAGAACAGGAATCCATTTCGTAATGGAGATGGATATGAACAGGAGGTATCGATACCTGGGAAACGTGAGGGTCTTTATCCTGATTTATCCTGGTACACAGAACACAGTAAAAAGGCCTAGGAAATAGGTCAAGCTCCAGTACACAGATGGGCTCACAGAGATAATAGACCCTATGTAGATATTGATATTTATTGGAAACATCGTAATATCCAAAGGGCCCGAGCATTGGTAGATACAGGAGCGGAGGCCACTCTTATTCATGGAAAATCAAAGAAGTTTAAAGGTCAGCCTTTTACAATTACCGGATTAGGTGGAAAGGAAACTCCCGCAGTTCAAACTTTACTTGAAATGAGAATAGGTAGAATTCCTAGAAAAGAATACTCTGTATTAGTGGTGCCACTCTTAGAATTCATAATTGGAATTGATATTTTGAAAGGAATGACTTTGCACTTAGATGATGGATGTTACCAATTTGGAACTAAACATTATATATCGTCCAGGCCTGTACGGGTTGGTCGTTTAAGAATGCCCCCCATAAAAGTTCCCCAGGCGACAAAAGTGGTTCGTCAGAAGCAGTATCGTATTCCAGGTGGTCATGAAGAGATTAGTACCACTATTCAGGAGTTGGTGGATGCAGGAGTTATAACCCCAGTTACTTCTGCTTGGAATAATCCTGTTTGGCCTGTACGTAAGAGTGATAATTCTTGGCGCATGACTGTTGATTATCGAGAATTGAATAGACACACACCCCCTTTGACTGTTGCAGTACCAGATGTTATTACCCTAATTGAAAGAATCCCAAATCATCCAGGTACATGGTATGCGTCCATTGATATTGCTAATGCTTTCTTTTCGATTCCGATTGCCCCTGAGTGTCAGGAACAATTCAGTTTTACGTGAACCGGGCGTCAGATGACGTTTAGAAGTCTTCCCCAGGGCTATGTGCATAGTCCTACGATATGTCACCGGCTGGTGGCAGAGCATCTGGCTGAGGTACCGGTTCATCCGCAAATTCAGATATGTCACTATATTGATGATATTTTGATCCAAGGCGAATCACAAGAGGAAGTTCAGACTCAATTGGATAGAGTCATTGAGTGCTTGCGTGAGAAAGGTTGGGAAATCAACCCGGATAAATTACAAGGTCCGTCCCAGGCTGTGAAATTTTTGGGTATTAATTGGCATGAAGGGCACCGAGAAGTGATCCCTCAGGTTAAACAGAAAATTCTTGATTTTGCAGTTCCAAGAAATAGGAAAGAAGCCCAAAGCTTCATTGGTTTATTTGGCTTTTGGCGCCAGCATATTCCTCATTTGAGTCAAATATTGGCCCCTTTGTACCAGGTCACTCGTAAAAAGAATGCATTTGAATGGGGTAAACCACAGCAAGATGCGTTCAGTCTGGCAAAAGAAGCAATTCAGCATGCTCTGGATTTATGGCCTGTATGTGATGGTGATGTGGATTTGAATGTGTCTGTACAAGGCCTTTATGCGAATTGGAGTTTGTGGCAGAAACAAGGCAAGAGTAGAGTACCGTTAGGTTTCTGGACTAAAAAGTTACCTGATGCTGGTGAGCGTTATACACCTTTTGAGAAACAGTTACTTGCATGTTATTGGGCTCTGGTGGATACCAAGCAATTGACTTTGGGACATGATATAGTTTTGCGACCTGAAATTCCTATCATGCAGTGGGTTATGAGTTCGCCGAAAACTCACCGAATTGGACACGCTCAAGAGGCGAGTGTGATTAAATGGAAATGGTATATACAAGACAGGGCACATGTGGGACAAAAAGGAGTTGCATCTTTGCATGAGCAGGTGGCACGGGCGCCATCAACTGAGACTGAGAGTGAATGTTCCGTACCTTTAGTACAGGAGTCTCCTGTTAAGTGGGGTAGACCTTTTGATGATTTGTCCGCAGAGGACAGAAACCATGTCTGGTTTACGGATGGTTCAGCAAGGTTCATAGGGACAAAACGGCATTGGAAGGCAGTGTCCTATAATCCGATCACACAAAAATTGCTGAGTACAACTGGTGAGGGTAAGAGCAGTCAATTTGCTGAACTCTATGCTGTTTATCAAGTTCTGAAACAAGAGTTACCTGGCACATGTCATATTTTTACCGATTCTTGGTCTACTGCCAATGGACTGGCAGTTTGGTTACCGACTTGGCATTCCCATAGTTGGAAAATCCATTCAAAAGAACTGTGGGGAAAAGAATTATGGCAGGAGATTTGGGAAATGCTCCCACAGAGTACTGTTACAATCTTCCATGTGGATGCTCATACCCCGATAGACTCTCTTGACAAATTCTTTCATAATATTGCAGATGAGAAATCTAAAATTGCTGAGGCAGTGGTGGACACGCAAGATTCTGATATTGCGGGATTGGCGAAATGGGCCCACCAGAAAGCAGGACACTTTGGAGAGAAAGCCACTAGCAGGTGGGCTGCTGATCGAGGAATTTACATATCCCTAGATTTAATCAAAAATGTTATTCTACATTGTCCCATTTGTCAGCATATCAGGCAGCGCAAAGTGCCCCAAATTGTTAAAGGTCATTTACATCGCGGGAAATTGCCCGCTCAAATTTGGCAGATTGATTACATTGGTCCACTTCCTATGAGTAGGAATTGTCAATATGTTTGCACCATTGTTGATACATACAGTGGCCTGTTGGTGGCCCTTCCCTGTAAGCAAGCTACCCAATTGAATACTATTAAAAAATTGGAATTGATTATGATGTATTATGGTGTGCCATTCCAAATTCAATCTGATAATGCATCCCATTTTCGTGGAAGATTGGTACAGGAATTCTGTGTGGAAAACAATATTGAATGGGTGTTTCATATACCATATTATCCACAGGCCTCGGGTCTTGTGGAGAGGTTGAATGGCCTGCTGAAAGACCAATTGCACAAATTAACAGATGACAAGTATAAGAATTGGCGAGACTTTTTGCCTCAAGCGTTATTGATTTTAAATAACCGTCCTTTTCTAAATGCTGAATCCCCACTTATGCGTTTGTTTCCTCCGAATGTTGATGCTAAGCCCAATGAAATCAGAGAGACTGTGATGTACTGGGAGATTACTCCCGGAGCTTTGGCTCCATGTAGAGCGACCCCAGGGTCGGCAGGTTTAGACTTGCATGCCATGGATGACACCGTTATAAAAAGTAAGGATCGGGTCATCATTGAAACTGGTGTTGGTGTTCATATACCAACTGGAAATTTCGGATTAATCGCCCCTAGATCGGGGCTGGCTGTAAAAGGCATTCAGGTGCTTGGAGGAATCATTGATAGTGATTATCAGGGAGAGATTAAGGTGCTCCTGCTGAATAGCAGTGAGGTTGACTTACTGATACATCAAACTGACCGAGTGGCTCAATTGCTAATAATGCCTGTTTTCAGTGGTGAGATGACAAAAGGCACTGCCCCAACGTTGCTAACTGTACGAGGCCAGAAAGGTTTTGGCTCCACAGATAATCCTGGGGCCAGAGTTTGGGTGCAGTCGCCTAAGAATCCCCCTGAACAAGCAGAAGTCATTGCAACCGGTCAAGATAACACCATTTTAGTTATGAGACCAGGGAAAGATAGCTGGGAAGCAGTCCCGGCTGACAAGTGTTACTTACGAGAATGAATAATGCCTGTATTTGATTCTCTTTCAGATCATTCTTTGGACTGTTGCTGCAGGATGTGTCGGCGTTGGACTCCTTTTGGGCTGGTACGACGAGAGAGGAGGGACCCCATCAACCCGGGCTGAGTTGAGAACCCGAGTGTCGCGTTCCTTCGCTGCGTGGGATTCATCGTCGAACTTTTGGATTACATTGGCCAAGCAAGTGACTAGAGCCCCTCATTTCTGCCTGACACCGATGAGATCGGTGACGGACATTCTGGCGACTTGTTTAGTTGCTGTCCCTGCTTCATTGGAGACTTTGACTCATATTTTTAATATATCAAATGCTCGGCCCAATGTTCTTCTGGGCGATTTCGCTGCCCATGAGTATTGCCCCTTGTGTACTGTACTGTCAGACCCGATACCGCCCATCCAGTCCCAAATAGTTACCTATAATATCACACAGGGTGATTTATGTTTTTTCCTTACTTGTGATCCTAGTGCGATTTCTGAATGTATGCGTTTAAAATTGAAAGGTGCCACTTCATTCACCGCTCATGAACGAACTTTGTGCCTTCAAAGGACACCGAAAACATGTGCTTCTGTTCGGAATAACATGACTTGCAAGAGTTTGGTGGTTACCCCCAGTCATTATCGCACGATGTTACTACCTGCCGGATGGCTTTTCTCATGTGGTAATACTTCCTGGCCATATATTCCCGCAAATATTTCTGGAGGACCTTGTGCCATTACTAGACTGAGCTTATTAATGTTCTCGTCACATCCGAATGCCAACTCTCGTGTGATTCGAGATACAGTGAGGTTACAGGAGGATTGTGACTCATCTTTGCATTTATATTCCAAGTCTGAATACCTTAGCCTGGCTATTTCAATTGTTGGTGTTGCTGCTTTGGCAGTTTATAATGCCAAATCTATTGGGAAAATGGCCTGCTGGATGGTAAAATCCATCAATCATACTTCTACAGTCCTGTCTGACATGCTATTAGACGCCCAGGGTGAACGTAGGGCTATCTTGCAAAATCGAGCGGCCATTGATTATCTTTTGCTTAAACATGGACACGATTGTTCTGATTTTGAGGGTCTTTGTTGTTTTAACTTGTCGGATCATACAAAATCCATTCAAGCTCACATTGATAAACTACATGACTTGACAGAAGAAGTTAGAAAACACATTGACCAGGGCTGGTTTGACTGGCTCTTTAATTGGTTACCTGATTTGTATATGTTACGTCAAATATTAGGAGGTATTCTGATTACTATCGGCATTTTGATTTCTATCTGTTGCTTTATTCAGTGTATTCCTTCACTACTTCAATTCTGCACACCTGGAACTAGACATAGATCAGTTAGTCTTGTTTCATATTATTCTTCCACAGATATTAGTTCTGTTTAATGAATGTATAATAGACTGAAGTCAAGGGTGAAATGTTCTGCTCGATTTTCCCGGCCTTCTTGTGAGGCACAATAATGGAAGGTGACTTCAGTCTCTTATCATTCAAGTCTAAGGGTTAGAGTAGTGAATGGAGCCTATTTACTAGGCACTTCGACATGATTCTGTGCTCTTCCCCATACCCATAGATCAGGGCTTGCACACATAGCCTAGGGGATAGATTCATTAGTATTAGGGATAACCTGTCCTGTAGTGAGGGTATTTCACGGAGCTGTGCTGAATTCAGGCCTGGTAGGCCTCAAACGGGAGAGACTCCATCTTTCTTTCTGCTCCGGCAGCTTGGGATGCTTCTAGGTCAAATGTAATGTTTTAGTTATGAGGTGTTATTCGCTTGGAGAGAACCGTTTCAGGCCGGCCCTTATCGAAGGATTGTATTTTTCTTCATGCCGAAGACACTACATCAGGCCGGCCGGCTGGGAACGTGTCCTTGGTACGGGGAGGTACAAGAATTTGGTGGGCGGCAGGTTACAGGCCGGAATTTTCCATGAGGAAACGCACCTCTATATTAGTGAAAGTCTGAGGCAGTTACATGTTTAGTCCGTAGGCGGCATCTAGCCGTTAGCAGTAAAGCTACTACTTATTCCAGGGAAGACAGACGCCATCTTGAAGGCGGAGAAGAACCGAGAGACAGATGCTTTCCTAGCAGAATAGCCAGAGAGGAGAGAGTAGCCGATAAGGAAGAGGTCCCAGTGACTCGGAGAAGGGTGATTCCAGGCGAGCCGAGACACAGACGAGAAGGGAACCTAGATGACCACTGAGTGCAGGCTACATACTACTAAGGTGATGTCGACCCTTTCTTATTAGAGTGTACAACTTAATCTTTCACTTTTCTTTGCAGGTTATGGGATATCGTAATGTTATGTGATTGTGTATGTAATGAGTAATAAAGTATCCAGTTTGTAGTGAACCAACATGTGCTGCGTGTTCTTGTATAAGAGGGTAGCCTATTCTTCTAGTCAGCTGCGGCTACATGAACAGATGTTAACCCTGATCAGGTAAGTGGTAACTGAATAAGGGAAAGAGGAGCCCCTCGAACCTGAGAACAGGCTATGCTCGAACTGGCAATCCTTGTGTGATCTGATGAATAGTGAGACTGATTCCCTTTTTGTATGTTATGGTGATCATAGGATGAACTGTCGTATGAGACTGCCGTCTGGGTAGAGAGGTCTGGATTCGTATGGAATCGCGAGGCCGCCACTTGTGATCTGAGACTGCCGTCTGGGTAGAGAGGTCTGGGTTCGTATGGGACCACGAGGCCGCCACTTGTGCTGAGTCTGCCGTCTGGGTAGAGAGGTCTGGGTTCGTATGGGACTGCGAGGCCGCCACTTGTGATCTGAGACTGCCGTCTGGGTAGAGAGGTCTGGGTTCGTATGGGACCGCGAGGCCGCCACTTGTGATCTGAGACTGCCGTCTGGGTAGAGAGGTCTGGGTTCGTATGGGACCGCGAGGCCGCCACTTGTGATACTGTCGTATGGGCAGAGAGGTCTGGATCCGTATGGGATCGCGAGGCCGCCGATTGTGCTGAGACTGCCGTCTGGGTAGAGAGGTCTGGGTTCGTATGGGACCGCGAGGCCGCCACTTGTGATACTGTCGTATGGGCAGAGAGGTCTGGATTCGTATGGAATCGCGAGGCCGCCACTTGTGATACTGTCGTATGGGCAGAGAGGTCTGGATTCGTAGGGGATCGCGAGGCCGCCACTTGTGATACTGTTGTATGGGCATAGAGGTCTGGATCCGTATGGGATCGCGAGGCCGCCGATTATAAGAGGTCTTGGTATGCATAGTAGGAATCCCCTGTCCTTAGGTGGTAGATATATGTGGTTGCAGGATTGTAAATAGGTTCTAGGGAGGGGGTAACATTCTGGCTGGGTTAGTGAGGCTCTGATGAGCGGGTTCTATCTGATCCGAAAACCCAAGCAGAACAGAAGCCTAGAGACCAGGAGCCCGAGGTGGAGAAGCGGCGCTGACTGGAAAAGCAGACGTCGTACCCGGAGCCGCCAGAGGTCGAGAGAGGGCGCCGACGGAGGTCGTAGAGAGTACCAGAGGTCGAGGAGGAAGTCACCCGAGGTCGAGTGAGCGGCATCGACGGGGGAGTGAAGTCCGCCCTCCGGAGTCGCCGGAGACCGAGGTGAAGCGTGCCGGAGGTCTGGAGTGGAGATCGCACTCCGGAGTCGCCGGAACCTGAGGAGAGGAGCACCGGAGGTCGGGAGTGGAGGTCGCACTCCGGAGTTGCCGGAACCTGAGGAGAGGAGCACCGGAGGTCGGGAGTGGGGATCGCACTCCGGAGCCGCCGGAAGTCGACATCGAGTCAAGGCCGGCCGACGTCATCGAACCTGAGGTCGCCATCGGACCGGAGCCGCCTGAAGTCGACATCGAACCAAGACTGCCCGACGTCATCGAACCGGAGGACGAGATCGAGCCGAGGCCGCCGACATCGAACCGGAACCGCCTACCGGCGTCGTCAAGAACTGACATTGCGCCGAGGCCACCGACATCGAACCGGAACCGCCTCACGGCGTCGACACGACTCCAGCGGCGTCGGAGCTTCAGAAAAAGGGCAGTAAGTGGAATAGAGGGCGCCTAAGGCCCTGTGGAATCCTGAGAGACTATCCTAGGGGCTAGAGAGGTGCTGGAACCAGCTTGATTGTGCCAGGGGTGAGCTGAGACTAATTCAGAGGGGTTGTGTAGAGTGAGGGAGCTAGGTCTCTAGAATTCCCCCCCTTGATCTACCTCAGTTTAGGCCTCAGCCTTGTCCAAGCCAGGGAGTAGACACCCTCAAGCCATCCATCTAACCACAAGCTGTGACTGGGCCAAATCAGCCCATAGAAATCTAAATGTGATCTGATTCTATGAGTGTCACTGTCAGCTTTTAATTATTTATTGAGAGCACTGTATTTATTGTATTTAACCTATTTATTGCTTCACTGTATTTATTGTTCCACAGTATTTATTGTCGCACAATATTTATTGGCTTGCAGTATTTATTGCCTCATAATATTTAATTGCCTGTATGTGATGCACTTATATTTATGCCTTAATTATTTATGATCTCCCCTATTTATTGAATCATTAAGACAGTATTTATTTGACATACCCATCCACAGAAAAAGCCTTGTATATGGTGATTGTGTTATTATTTATTTAATCAGCAACTAAGAGAAAAAGAAGATAAACAGAGATATTTTCATAATTTTTACGGTGTAGAGTCGTTTTTGGAACGGATGCACGCATGGTTATTGTATGGGTATGACGTATGCTTAGCACGGTGCCTGATTCCTGACCACTCGAGCCAAGCTACCACTGTGTATGTCTGGAGAGACCCCGTTACCACCACCCTTTCCGGTGTGGGAGTGGAGTATTTCCAACACCTAGAATAACACAATTTGGTAACGGGTGAAGCCGAGATTGAATACAGTGTTTTCAGGTTTCACGTGGAGCAGTTCAGTGAAGGAATATGTATGTGTTTATATACAGATGGGTGAGAGGAAGTGAGGAATAAGTTTTCGGATATGTACAGCTGTGTGTAGCCTTCAAAATATGAGACAATCAGAGATTCGTAGGAATAAGATTACCACAGGTAGCCACCACATGCCCCAGTACTAGGAAAATACAAAAGAATAAATAATACGTGCAGATATAAAGTAGATCTCAATGTTAAAGGACTGTAGGCATAGAGTAAGCATTGCTCAGTATTGCAGTGTTGTCGGAATAAAAGGTGTGAATTTAGAGAGGCCTTCTAAAATTAGAGTTGCAGATTTTAGAGGTGGTTGCATATATTTTGCAGTTCGACCACTACAAGTTTTTATCGTTCTTAAAAGTTTCTATCTTCTGTTTGGGTTCTTCTTTCGCTTTCTTAGTTAATGAATGATTAGAGGTTATTATTAGTAGATTCTTCCCTGCGTCTCCAAGAAGAGTATTAAATATCCTGTCTTCGGGATGTTTGCTTACATGGGCTCAATGTTATTGTTTTCATCACCTCGTGTCTGGTTCGAAATATAATACAAATAGGGAAATTTATCATACCACAGGCTCAGGCCTACCACATTTTTCCACACGTTTGGCTGACAGCTAGACCATGTGTCCATTATGATATAAAAGCAGCAACAACTTTCAGCAATGCCTGAATGGACTGTTTAAAGGTAATAAATTGAGAGAAAGCAAATGTAGTTTATTGCCCATGGATCACTCTGTTTTCACTCACAAATATTACAATGTTCTGACAACTTAACGCCCCATATACTTCTCCCTGATCAATTAATATATGTATAGGTCACATCAACTAGACATCACAGTGGCATTGAAATTATGTAAGAAGGCATATATTTGTATAAATTAACACCCGCTGCGAAGTTTCTTTCTACTCAGGTATTCAGGCAGAAGGGGAAGGGCCCCATCAACCCTGAGTCCAAAGAAGAAGAGGACAGGTGATCAGCCACGACAGAAACAACGCCATCTTCACAAGAATATTGGAGGAATAGATTACAGTGTAAGGTGAAATGTGCTAAAATGCATTCTCAATGCAGTACATTCGCCAGGGACACAGAGGATAGGAGTAAAGAAAAGTAGTAATGTTGTGTTTATATTATGTTTGGGTATTGGTTAGGTATTGATCATTTGTGCTTCATATTATAATGTTTCAAGGATACAATGTGTGCAGATTTGATGTGTGTTTTAATATATAGGTGCAATATTTCAGGGTGTTTGAAAATAGGTTTCAAGGTGTAGGGATTGGCACAAAGGGGTGTGGAATTTAATGAAATATCTACTTATTCATGGGGCAGGTTGCTTCTTAAATATACTTGTCCTGTAACAAAATACACTTGTCCCTTTTGTGGCATGTAATGCAGCGACAGAATTATGGCAGCAATGTCATTATATAAGAGCTCTGAAATAACCTCTCTGATTATGTTAGGACTCCTTCCATAGTAGGCTTTCAATACTAACAATTCACTTATGTTGCCCTGTTTCCGCAGATCTACATACTGGGGCTGCAGGTAATGGTAAGCAACAGTTCTGGCTCACATAAAAAGGTGGCTGAAGGAAAAGTGAATTTGCAATAGCTCAGATTTTTGCTGGAGCAATATAGTACACCTGCATATTTCTCATGCTTAAATACAGTTCACAAATATCTTCTAGGAGTACTATTTCCTGGCCTACTTCTGTAGTCTTGTGAATTTACAACAGTTGTATATCTGCACTTAATACAAGGACATGGGTGCACTGTATTTCATGATTTGGCCCCTAATTAGGTCTGGCGTTAACAATGACCTTTTATGTTTAGTAAAATGTTGTCTCTCCCTCCCTCTCTTGGCTAGCTTCACTGTGAGTGATTTCATTCTGTTCATTCACAAGGAGCATATCCACACACAGTTGTTTTATCCAGTGCCAGGAACTACTGTGCAATGTGTGATTTTTGAGACCACAACAATATCTGCTTTTGTCAATGTTTGTTATAATGGCGAGGGCCCAACAGCCCCCACACCAATGAGGTTGCACAAAGATATTGCCAAGACAAGTTGTGCATTGACAAAGCCAAAATGCTGAACAACAATTTCATTGGCTTTACTTGTTTATTTTTATGTTGCAAAGAAATGCTACCTACCTTATTCCAGTAGTTTAGCTAAATGTTTCGCATTCTTTTTGTGAACATTTTATTTTAAAAGCATATAATTATCAGTCTTGCTTTCAAACTTCTTCAAATATTTGCATCTAATTGAAGAGCATTCTGAGTGCAGTCTGATCTTACAACATTTACCTAGAGCGCTCACCCTAATAATAAAGCCTTTTTCATTAATGTACAATAAATGCAAGTTTGAACACAAATATTGCCTTTATTGCAGACAATGCCTTTCCCTGATCCATAGTGTGGTACTGTAAACTGACAGCCAAGGGGATTGTGCTGTAGAGGGTTGGGCCTACTTGTCCCACAGACGAAATATGCATGAAAACTTGTTGCTCTTGAAATAAAAAGAAAATATGTCCTGGGAGTGGGGCTACGGGAATTACACATCCCTGGGCACAGTTTGACAACTATGAGTGTTTTGATTACTAAAGGTGTTACTGTGACAGAGATTTTCATCTGGGTTTTGTTTTGGGTCAAGCTATAGTACAATGTTTTAATTCCTCTTTTGCTTTTGGAGATAATGAATTTCATTGTAAAGTCTTGTATAGGGATGGCAATATAATTGTTGGGTTCTTTTCTTCATTTGGAGTTCCCTCCTTACCTCAGCTGGACAAACACATGCAGCGTGCACCATTAACAACTCAACTATTGCAAGGCCTGTTGCTTTCAGTTTCAATTGTAGAATGTGCTGCACACACCTCGCCCAAGGACTGTGTATCAACTGGTGAAGAATTTATTGAGGCAAATGAACAAGAAAGAATAGCATATGACACTAAATATATTATTAAAAGGGCTGGGTGGAAGGAAAGGAAGAAGGGAACAGGGGAGGATGTATACAAACAGAAAAGGGATATGAATAGGCCCAAATGGAAAGGAATGTTTACCAACCATAATGCTTGCCCCCATGCCCTGTCTTTTTTCATGGTTCATCACTTGTACGATGTGATAGGAAGACCAGACTGTTTTCCTAAAGCTGTATTTCCACTGCCTCGGGCAACTTCATTTCCCCACATGAAATGGACTTCATCAACATATCCCCTACTAAAACTACAAGTACGTGTTGGTTATTGTGTGCATGATCAGCAAATGGACTAAGGCATGCCAATTCAAGAACAGCAAGGCACAAACTATTGCCAAATGCCTCCTGAAGGAGTTCATACCGCGCTTTTGAGAACCTATGCTTTTGGGTTCTGAAAATGGACTGGCGTTCATCTCACATGTGATTGAGGGGTTGTACAAGGGGCAAGGAGCCACACAGAAACTACATGTGTTCCACGGAAACTACCAAGTGGGTATGGTATCCCAAGTTCATCCTGAAGGGCTGCACGTGCTTCACAGAGGAGAAAGGACGAGTGTGTAAGCAGGCCCCAAGGATACATCACCTAAAGAACGTCTGGAAACATCGACGCCCCATCCCCACAGTCTACAAGTTGTGACAGCGAGACATCTTAACCAATTCTTCACTTTGTTTCTTCATATCGAATGTGCCTAAGTAATAAGAAGTGCTTGCAAACCTCTCAAATTACTTGAAGACAGGCACCAACGGTTACTTTTTCTGTTTAAAGGGATCATCTCTGAGGCTCTATATTATTATTCTGCAGACTATTTTAAACATAGTACAGACGCAGCAGAAGATAAGACATTCTTCCAACTAGTCACACTAGCCACACGTACCAACGATTGGAACAATGCCTCAAGACTTGCTCAAGACTTTCAGAACAATTAGAGAAAATGATCATGGGTGCTACTAGCAGCATTGATCCCCCATTGCCGCTATTATAATGACTTTTGTACCACATTGAATAAATTGCCATTGATAAAGACGGGACAGGGGGACAGTTGGCAGAGCATGTGTTACAATGTCATACCTGTTTGTCGTAATGTACAATATCCTCTTCTGTAAACACACTGGGTACGTAGCAGTTGCACCTCCTGAGAACTGCATAATTAGCAAAGGGAGAACAAGCATAGAACAGAGAATGTGAATATCTTAGCACTTGTAGAAGTTGTAGAAATAACAATAGGACCACACTAAATGCAGCCTGCAACCATTACCAAGTACCTCAAAGACCTGAAAGGTATGCTTTTAGGATTTTGTTCACATTATGAACAAGAGGAGGGAATGAGAGAGGGGAGATTTTATATCATAGGGGGCCCCAGGCCCGTTCTGTCCACACCTGAAGTATGAGACCCTTGTCCTTGCCCTGCCAGCCTAATTTTTAGGCCGTATTAAATTGACTAAATTGACCAGCGGGTCCTGTGTTACTATATGACATATATGACAAATACCCTGGGACATCCTTACCACTCAGACAGCATAAAACCCCTGTGTAGGCCCTTCTGTTCAATATGTAGGCCTCTTTGTTAAATTGACCATAGTTCTGCCATTTTACTGTATAGCAGGTTGAAGGCAGGTCTGACCCAAATCATATCCAGCTCCTCTTTCTGTGAGGCCTCCTGCTCCAAACTAAGAGCCCCCACCCCCCCCCCCCGTGTGCCAAGTGCACTAGCGCAAAGTTTAACATCCCCCTGTTCTTTCGACGTTTGGTAAAAATTGCAGACAAAGCTTTTTGGGGTAGCCTGACGTAGGTAGAAGTGGTGTGAGATGACGTTATTGTAGGCGCTTCTCATAGCCTAAAAATCATATAAAAGGGGAACCCACACAATCCTCTGTGGACTACCTCGCTGTCTGTATGTAGGTAACAGGCTGTGCAGGTTTTTCCCCAAGAGCTAAGAGCTCTTGTCTTCTCTTGCTTAAAATGTCTTCCTCTGCTTTGCTTGAAGTATCTTGTTCTATTTTACCTATATGAAATGTCATGTTATGTTTAACCATTGTTCTCTTCACTTTTGCATTTAAAATATTTTGTATTGTAATTGCAGGATTGCTCACTCTTGGGTAAACGTGAATGTTCCTAGGTAGAAGTGTTGTACATTCTGAGAACATTTTCCTTGATGTAACTTATGTTACTCATAATGCATTTATAAATGTGTCTTTGAGGTTTAGTCTTTCTCTCTCTCAGACAGTACAATAGTTTTAATATGGAAATACCAACTAATCCATGTGACTATCTGGATTCTGTATTTTGTATTTGTATGTCTTTTTTTTTTTATGTTTCTTGAAGTTGCACCTTCTAAATAAATCTGTTAAACTTTCAGCCTCAGTTTCCATGGCTCACATATCTGTTTCCTTCGTTTTTAGAGTGAGCGTTCCCAGACACCCCGGCTCAAATTAAGGTGCCCCTTTTGTCCCTAACTCACTCCCTCACTCACTCCGTGAAGGCTCCCGGGGCTCTGTGCACAGCCCCCTGCCCTCTTGACCCTTAATAAAGATTCCCTCCAACAGTGCATTCACATGTAATTCCTTCCCAGCATTGCATACATCTTGGGGCAAGGGGTGAAACCACTTCAGCCACTAGTCACTTATTCAGCCATTCAATCACATTTTGCTTTCTGCCGACCAAAGCATAGGGCAATGTGTCAGCCCACTTCAGTCACTGATCATTTATTGTTCAATTCAACCTTTATTTCCCCCATCTGCAACATACATCATGCAGAAATGGGTGAACTTACTTCAGTCATTGATTACTCATTGTGCCATTCACTTTTTACTTTCACCCAGGACAGCATATGTTATGGGGCAATGGCCCCCTCTGTTTTTTTGCTGTGCTGCCTGGGCAAGGGAGAGCCTGAAAGTCCTTGAACAGTAGAAGTATAAATAAATGGGTGCCATACTGTTCCTTCTCTAGGGGAGCCTCTCGCACTACCCCTCAGGGGCTTTACCAACCTACATCCCCGAAGAAAAGGAAAAAAATCAACACAATTGGTTTGGCCTCCTCTGGGGTTCAACCAATGCCAGGAGGACCACCCACATCATAAATCACAGAATCTCTGAAGTCTACTAGGATTCCATTTCATGGATCACGATGCTAAGAGGAGGGATCTATCTGAAAGATGCATCGGTGGAAAGGGAAAACTAACCGGCTTCCAGCAATGCCTCTTCAAATGAGAAATACATTTTTAAATCAAAATGTATTTTGAAACATTTAATTAATAAGGGATGCAGGGATTGGCAAACTAAAGATCGTGACCTGCATGGATTGTCTCCCACAACCACCTCTCAGCTGATTTGAAATCGAGCGGGAGACTTGTTCCCCGAATGCCAAAGAAGGACTATGGCCGCCGAGTTTAATATCCCATTGTGGATGTATTCTGTACTCTCCTGATATGCGTCATTGAGCGCTTTCCTCTCAGACATTGGACCTATTTCAAAAATGACGCCACTGCATTTGAACCACTACGCGAGTCAAGTCGGATGACCGACATTTATATCTACCCTTCAGCTGTATTTGTTTAAGGCTCCTGATCTTGTGTGTTGAGCCTTTTGCCAATCAACCCCTTTTTACAGCTATTGGTATGTTTAGGTGCCCCCTATTCAGACGCATCTATTGTTGGGTCCGACATTTTATTTGACCGCCCTGATGATGGTGTGACCCTTATTGGGTTAAACACCGAAACGGGTATTGGCGCTGGAGAACTTTGCGCCTCCATTTGTTTCCACCTTCCATAACAAGAAGACACATTATTAATTATTGACTATGTTATGTCTATTTTGTATTTTACATTATGAATGTGAACAATTTTGAACTCTGACTATATCATCAATTGTGAAGTCTTATTGAGTGTGGAGAATGAGTATATATATATATATATATATTCACTGAAAAAACCATAGGTTTCACACATGTTATAGTTAGCTGGACATTTTACTGATAAAAAACCAATGAAATTCCCCCGTTATAGTTACTGTAGGCAACTATAACTCACGCGACCGCAATCCTCTGCTGATGCTAATACTGTATTTAGACACTTATTTGCCCATGTCTTCTTCCATTAAATTTTAGCTATACATATATTACAAATATTTTTTTTTCATAAAGACACATATGTCATCAGCAGAGGATTACGGTCGCGTGAGTTATAGTTGCCTACAGTAACTATAACGGGGGAATTTCATTGGTTTTTTATCAGTAAAATGTCCAGCTAACTATAACATGTGTGAAACCTATGGTTTTTTCAGTGAATTTGTACGGTTTTTTAAATGCTAAGTTACTTTACGCCATTTGTGGCGTACGCGCCCACTTAACGCAGTTCGTTCCATGCGCGCACGGTGCGCTTCGCGCACCGTGCGCGCACAGTGAGCACGCGGTGCGCTTCGCGCACCGCGTGCCCACATTACGCTAGATGGGCCATGAACGCACGATGCGCTTCGCGCACCGTGCGCACATGGAGGACATATGATGAGCAAACTCTTAAATCTGCTTTTCATTTATTTATTTTTATTTTTTTTACCGTACGCTTACCGTAAGCTTACGGTACGCGTACCCCGTGATTTTTTTTTAAATCAATAAATGTTTTTTTTGTACTTTTCTGTCCTTCTTTGACCCCCTTACAAATGTTAGGGGGTCTGTAACTCTCCTCATTGCCCCCTTTCCTTGTTTTCTCTGTTTTTTTTCTGAGTGAAACACACAAAATGGCGGCCGCCGCTTCCTGGTTTCGGCCGATTCGAATGTTTACTAAGATCTATGGGCCAATCAGAATCTCCTTCGCGCACGCCATGTTTCTTCCGTACGCTTACCGTAAGCTTACCGTACGCGTACCCCGTGATTTTTTTTAAAAATCAATAAATGTTTGTTTTGTACTTTACAGTCCTTCTTTGACCCCCTCACAAATGTAAGGGGGTCTGTAACTCTCCTCATTGCCCCCTTTTCTTGTTTTCACTCTTTTTTTTTCCAGAGTGAAACACAGAAAATGGCGGCCGCCGCTTCCTGGTTTCGGCCGATTCGAATGTTTACTAAGATCTAAGAGCCAATCAGAATCGCGCTCGCGCACGCCACCGTACGCTTACCGTAAGCGTACGGTAAGCGTACCGTAAGCGGGCTCAGATATATATATTGATTTAAAGGCTATTTTCTCAGAATCTACTGAACAGATTTACACCAAACCTACAAAAGGCACTTCCTTGACCTAGGGACTACCTCTCTGCCAAATTTTGAGTAATTCTGTTCAGCCGTTCGGGCTGTAGCTCGTTCTAAAGGTCCTATGGAAAAATGCATGGGAAAAACGCGTTTTGGGACCCCCCTTTTATCTCAGCCCCCGCTTGACGGATCCCCCCGAGACTTTCAGGGTAGGAGCGGAGCGTAGCGCCCCACCTATTTTGAGAAATTCGCAAGGATTCGTCGACCGGCGCCAAAGTTATTCAAAATAGAATGTTGAGGTTTTCCTATGGAAACGTGGTCCTAACTATAACTACCTACTGGCGACCGCCAGTAGGTAATATATATATATATATATATATATATATATATATATATATATATATATCCAACACATTCAAAGTTGCCCTCGGTGGGAAAGCCCTCACGATCACGTATCCCCATACAGCCTGGCCACGCAGCAGTCAACAGCTTTCCAAACAAACACTGTAGCAAGCTCAACGCGTTTCGG
Organism: Triturus cristatus; assembly: GCF_964204655.1. Taxonomy (NCBI): domain Eukaryota; kingdom Metazoa; phylum Chordata; class Amphibia; order Caudata; family Salamandridae; genus Triturus; species Triturus cristatus. Next base: position 402,057,590 of record NC_140581.1, read on the forward strand.
AGGTGAATCCTTCTTCTTGGAGCCGTTCACAAAGAAAGCAGAGACAGCGTGATTTGGAACACCTGCTATTTATTGAAACAGAGTCCCGCCTTTCATTGCAGATTCTCTGTGCCGCTAGGCTCTCTGGTTAATGCAGTCCAAACCAATAGATGAAACCCCAGTGGGTGCTGCCAATGACAAAATGTGAAAAAATAAAATCCCAAGTGGGTCAGTGTCTATGGGAGCGCCGTGCCTGCTGCTATCAAACAATGGGCCAACTGTTGAGCGTTCTCGTCCCTTGTGCGAGCCGGGTCCTCCCAACATCGCAGGTCCGCACTGATGCGGCGGGGCAATCCCGCGACTTGGGCCAAGCCGCAAAAAATCCAACACATTCAAAGTTGCCCTCGGTGGGAAAGCCCTCACGATCACGTATCCCCATACAGCCTGGCCACGCAGCAGTCAACAGCTTTCCAAACAAACACTGTAGCAAGCTCAACGCGTTTCGGAGGTGAATCCTTCTTCTTGGAGCCGTTCACAAAGAAAGCAGAGACAGCGTGATTTGGAACACCTGCTATTTATTGAAACAGAGTCCCGCCTTTCATTGCAGATTCTCTGTGCCGCTAGGCTCTCTGGTTAATGCAGTCCAAACCAATAGATGAAACCCCAGTGGGTGCTGCCAATGACAAAATGTGAAAAAATAAAATCCCAAGTGGGTCAGTGTCTATGGGAGCGCCGTGCCTGCTGCTATCAAACAATGGGCCAACTGTTGAGCGTTCTCGTCCCTTGTGCGAGCCGGGTCCTCCCAACATCGCAGGTCCGCACTGATGCGGCGGGGCAATCCCGCGACTTGGGCCAAGCCGCATAAAATCCAACACATTCAAAGTTGCCCTCGGTGGGAAAGCCCTCACGATCACGTATCCCCATACAGCCTGGCCACGCAGCAGTCAACAGCTTTCCAAACAAACACTGTAGCAAGCTCAACGCGTTTCGGAGGTGAATCCTTCTTCTTGGAGCCGTTCACAAAGAAAGCAGAGACAGCGTGATTTGGAACACCTGCTATTTATTGAAACAGAGTCCCGCCTTTCATTGCAGATTCTCTGTGCCGCTAGGCTCTCTGGTTAATGCAGTCCAAACCAATAGATGAAACCCCAGTGGGTGCTGCCAATGACAAAATGTGAAAAAATAAAATCCCAAGTGGGTCAGTGTCTATGGGAGCGCCGTGCCTGCTGCTATCAAACAATGGGCCAACTGTTGAGCGTTCTCGTCCCTTGTGCGAGCCGGGTCCTCCCAACATCGCAGGTCCGCACTGATGCGGCGGGGCAATCCCGCGACTTGGGCCAAGCCGCAAAAAATCCAACACATTCAAAGTTGCCCTCGGTGGGAAAGCCCTCACGATCACGTATCCCCATACAGCCTGGCCACGCAGCAGTCAACAGCTTTCCAAACAAACACTGTAGCAAGCTCAACGCGTTTCGGAGGTGAATCCTTCTTCTTGGAGCCGTTCACAAAGAAAGCAGAGACAGCGTGATTTGGAACACCTGCTATTTATTGAAACAGAGTCCCGCCTTTCATTGCAGATTCTCTGTGCCGCTAGGCTCTCTGGTTAATGCAGTCCAAACCAATAGATGAAACCCCAGTGGGTGCTGCCAATGACAAAATGTGAAAAAATAAAATCCCAAGTGGGTCAGTGTCTATGGGAGCGCCGTGCCTGCTGCTATCAAACAATGGGCCAACTGTTGAGCGTTCTCGTCCCTTGTGCGAGCCGGGTCCTCCCAACATCGCAGGTCCGCACTGATGCGGCGGGGCAATCCCGCGACTTGGGCCAAGCCGCAAAAAATCCAACACATTCAAAGTTGCCCTCGGTGGGAAAGCCCTCACGATCACGTATCCCCATACAGCCTGGCCACGCAGCAGTCAACAGCTTTCCAAACAAACACTGTAGCAAGCTCAACGCGTTTCGGAGGTGAATCCTTCTTCTTGGAGCCGTTCACAAAGAAAGCAGAGACAGCGTGATTTGGAACACCTGCTATTTATTGAAACAGAGTCCCGCCTTTCATTGCAGATTCTCTGTGCCGCTAGGCTCTCTGGTTAATGCAGTCCAAACCAATAGATGAAACCCCAGTGGGTGCTGCCAATGACAAAATGTGAAAAAATAAAATCCCAAGTGGGTCAGTGTCTATGGGAGCGCCAATGACAAAATTTTTTCACATTTTGTCATTGGCAGCACCCACTGGGGTTTCATCAATTGGTTTGGACTGCATTAACCAGAGAGCCTAGCGGCACAGAGAATCTGCAATGAAAGGCGGGACTCTGTTTCAATAAATAGCAGGTGTTCCAAATCACGCTGTCTCTGCTTTCTTTGTGAACGGCTCCAAGAAGAAGGATTCACCTCCGAAATGCGTTGAGCTTGCTACAGTGTTTGTTTGGAAAGCTGTTGACTGCTGCGTGGCCAGGCTGTATGGGGATACGTGATCGTGAGGGCTTTCCCACCGAGGGCAACTTTGAATGTGTTGGATTTTTTGCGGCTTGGCCCAAGTCGCGGGATTGCCCCGCCGCATCAGTGCGGACCTGAGATGTTGGGAGGACCCGGCTCGCACAAGGGACGAGAACGCTCAACAGTTGGCCCATTGTCTGATAGCAGCAGGCACGGCGCTCCCATAGACACTGACCCACTTGGGATTTCATTTTTTCACATTTTGTCATTGGCAGCACCCACTGGGGTTTCATCAATTGGTTTGGACTGCATTAACCAGAGAGCCTAGCGGCACAGAGAATCTGCAATGAAAGGCGGGACTCTGTTTCAATAAATAGCAGGTGTTCCAAATCACGCTGTCTCTGCTTTCTTTGTGAACGGCTCCAAGAAGAAGGATTCACCTCCGAAACGCGTTGAACTTGCTACAGTGTTTGTTTGGAAAGCTGTTGACTGCTGCGTGGCCAGGCTGTATGGGGATACGTGATCGTGAGGGCTTTCCCACCGAGGGCAACTTTGAATGTGTTGGATTTTTGCGGCTTGGCCCAAGTCGCGGGATTGCCCCGCCGCATCAGTGCGGACCTGAGATGTTGGGAGGACCCGGCTCGCACAAGGGACAAGAACGCTCAACAGTTGGCCCATTGTCTGATAGCAGCAGGCACGGCGCTCCCATAGACACTGACCCACTTGGGATTTCTTTTTTTCACATTTTGTCATTGGCAGCACCCACTGGGGTTTCATCAATTGGTTTGGACTGCATTAACCAGAGAGCCTAGCGGCACAGAGAATCTGCAATGAAAGGCGGGACTCTGTTTCAATAAATAGCAGGTGTTCCAAATCACGCTGTCTCTGCTTTCTTTGTGAACGGCTCCAAGAAGAAGGATTCACCTCCGAAACGCGTTGAGCTTGCTACAGTGTTTGTTTGGAAAGCTGTTGACTGCTGCGTGGCCAGGCTGTATGGGGATACGTGATCGTGAGGGCTTTCCCACCGAGGGCAACTTTGAATGTGTTGGATTTTTTGCGGCTTGGCCCAAGTCGCGGGATTGCCCCGCCGCATCAGTGCGGACCTGCGATGTTGGGAGGACCCGGCTCGCACAAGGGACGAGAACGCTCAACAGTTGGCCCATTGTCTGATAGCAGCAGGCACGGCGCTCCCATAGACACTGACCCACTTGGGATTTTATTTTTTCACATTTTGTCATTGGCAGCACCCACTGGGGTTTCATCAATTGGTTTGGACTGCATTAACCAGAGAGCCTAGCGGCACAGAGAATCTGCAATGAAAGGCGGGACTCTGTTTCAATAAATAGCAGGTGTTCCAAATCACGCTGTCTCTGCTTTCTTTGTGAACGGCTCCAAGAAGAAGGATTCACCTCCGAAACGCGTTGAGCTTGCTACAGTGTTTGTTTGGAAAGCTGTTGACTGCTGCGTGGCCAGGCTGTATGGGGATACGTGATCGTGAGGGCTTTCCCACCGAGGGCAACTTTGAATGTGTTGGATTTTTTGCGGCTTGGCCCAAGTCGCGGGATTGCCCCGCCGCATCAGTGCGGACCTGAGATGTTGGGAGGACCCGGCTCGCACAAGGGACGAGAACGCTCAACAGTTGGCCCATTGTCTGATAGCAGCAGGCACGGCGCTCCCATAGACACTGACCCACTTGGGATTTCATTTTTTCACATTTTGTCATTGGCAGCACCCACTGGGGTTTCATCAATTGGTTTGGACTGCATTAACCAGAGTGCCTAGCGGCACAGAGAATCTGCAATGAAAGGCGGGACTCTGTTTCAATAAATAGCAGGTGTTCCAAATCACGCTGTCTCTGCTTTCTTTGTGAACGGCTCCAAGAAGAAGGATTCACCTCCGAAACGCGTTGAGCTTGCTACAGTGTTTGTTTGGAAAGCTGTTGACTGCTGCGTGGCCAGGCTGTATGGGGATACGTGATCGTGAGTGCTTTCCCACCGAGGGCAACTTTGAATGTGTTGGATTTTTTGCGGCTTGGCCCAAGTCGCGGGATTGCCCCGCCGCATCAGTGCGGACCTGAGATGTTGGGAGGACCCGGCTCGCACAAGGGACGAGAACGCTCAACAGTTGGCCCATTGTCTGATAGCAGCAGGCACGGCGCTCCCATAGACACTGACCCACTTGGGATTTCATTTTTTCACATTTTGTCATTGGCAGCACCCACTGGGGTTTCATCAATTGGTTTGGACTGCATTAACCAGAGAGCCTAGCGGCACAGAGAATCTGCAATGAAAGGCGGGACTCTGTTTCAATAAATAGCAGGTGTTCCAAATCACGCTGTCTCTGCTTTCTTTGTGAATGGCTCCAAGAAGAAGGATTCACCTCCGAAACGCGTTGAGCTTGCTACAGTGTTTGTTTGGAAAGCTGTTGACTGCTGCGTGGCCAGGCTGTATGGGGATACGTGATCGTGAGGGCTTTCCCACCGAGGGCAACTTTGAATGTGTTGGATTTTTTGCGGCTTGGCCCAAGTCGCGGGATTGCCCCGCCGCATCAGTGCGGACCTGAGATGTTGGGAGGACCCGGCTCGCACAAGGGACGAGAACGCTCAACAGTTGGCCCATTGTCTGATAGCAGCAGGCACGGCGCTCCCATAGACACTGACCCACTTGGGATTTCATTTTTTCACATTTTGTCATTGGCAGCACCCACTGGGGTTTCATCAATTGGTTTGGACTGCATTAACCAGAGAGCCTAGCGGCACAGAGAATCTGCAATGAAAGGCGGGACTCTGTTTCAATAAATAGCAGGTGTTCCAAATCACGCTGTCTCTGCTTTCTTTGTGAACGGCTCCAAGAAGAAGGATTCACCTCCGAAACGCGTTGAGCTTGCTACAGTGTTTGTTTGGAAAGCTGTTGACTGCTGCGTGGCCAGGCTGTATGGGGATACGTGATCGTGAGGGCTTTCCCACCGAGGGCAACTTTGAATGTGTTGGATTTTTTGCGGCTTGGCCCAAGTCGCGGGATTGCCCCGCCGCATCAGTGCGGACCTGAGATGTTGGGAGGACCCGGCTCGCACAAGGGACGAGAACGCTCAACAGTTGGCCCATTGTCTGATAGCAGCAGGCACGGCGCTCCCATAGACACTGACCCACTTGGGATTTCATTTTTTCACATTTTGTCATTGGCAGCACCCACTGGGGTTTCATCAATTGGTTTGGACTGCATTAACCAGAGAGCCTAGCGGCACAGAGAATCTGCAATGATAGGCGGGACTCTGTTTCAATAAATAGCAGGTGTTCCAAATCACGCTGTCTCTGCTTTCTTTGTGAACGGCTCCAAGAAGAAGGATTCACCTCCGAAACGCGTTGAGCTTGCTACAGTGTTTGTTTGGAAAGCTGTTGACTGCTGCGTGGCCAGGCTGTATGGGGATACGTGATCGTGAGGGCTTTCCCACCGAGGGCAACTTTGAATGTGTTGGATTTTTTGCGGCTTGGCCCAAGTCGCGGGATTGCCCCGCCGCATCAGTGCGGACCTGAGATGTTGGGAGGACCCGGCTCGCACAAGGGACGAGAACGCTCAACAGTTGGCCCATTGTCTGATAGCAGCAGGCACGGCGCTCCCATAGACACTGACCCACTTGGGATTTCATTTTTTCACATTTTGTCATTGGCAGCACCCACTGGGGTTTCATCAATTGGTTTGGACTGCATTAACCAGAGAGCCTAGCGGCACAGAGAATCTGCAATGAAAGGCGGGACTCTGTTTCAATAAATAGCAGGTGTTCCAAATCACGCTGTCTCTGCTTTCTTTGTGAACGGCTCCAAGAAGAAGGATTCACCTCCGAAACGCGTTGAGCTTGCTACAGTGTTTGTTTGGAAAGCTGTTGACTGCTGCGTGGCCAGGCTGTATGGGGATACGTGATCGTGAGGGCTTTCCCACCGAGGGCAACTTTGAATGTGTTGGATATATATATATATATATATATATATATATATATTACCTACTGGCGGTCGCCAGTAGGTAGTTATAGTTAGGACCACGTTTCCATAGGAAAACCGCAACATTCTATTTGGAATAACTTTGGCGCCGGTCGACGAATCCTCGCGAAATTTTCAAAACTAATGGGGCGCTACGCTCCGCTCCTACCCTGAAAGTCTCGGGGGGATTCGTCAAGCGGGGGCTGAGATAAAAGGGGGGTCCCAAAACGTGTTTTTCCCATGCATTTTTCCATAGGACCTTTAGACACAGCTACAGCCCGAACGGCTGAACAGAGTTCCTTGAAATTTGGCAGAGAGGTAGTCTACAGGTCAAGGAAGTGCCTTTTGTAGGTTTGGTGTAAATCTGTTCAGTAGATTCTGAGAAAATAGCCTTTAAATCAATATATATATCTGAGCCAGCTTACGGTGCGCTTACGGTGCGCTTACCGTACGCGTACGGTGACGTGCGCGAGCGCGATTCTGATTGGCTGTTAGATCTTAGTAAACATTCGAATCGGTCGAAACCAGGAAGCGGCGGCCGCCATTTTCTCTCTCGCACTCTTAAGCGGAGAGGAAAAACAAAGGCAAAAAACATGTAAAGGGACTGTTTAGACAGCTCCTTACCACCTAGCCTTGATTAATGGGTCCCCACAGTTCCCCCAAGGTCAAAAATTTAATATTTTTTTTTTTACGAAAAATCGCCGATTACGCTTACGGTAAAAAAAAAAAAAAAAATATCCACACTTTCCCTACCCCGTGTGCAAATGGGGCCCGTCGGGCACCATTTGTGCATGGCTTTTGATTAATGTTGAAAATGTAAAAGTTTACATTTCACAGCGAAGCGCATAATATGTCCTGCATGTGCGCACGGTGCGCGAAGCGCATCGCGCGTACATGGCCCATCCACAGCACTAACTGCGTAAAGTGGGCGCGCGGTGCGCGAAGCGCACCGTGCGCGCACGGAACGAACTGCGTTAAGTGGGCGCCACCCCGTGTGCAAATGGTGCCCGAAGGGCACCATTTGTGCATGGCATGTAATTGTTGTAGAAAATGTAAAAGCTTACCTTTCACAGCGAAGCGCATAATATGTCCTCCATGTGCGCACGGTGCGCGAAGCGCATCGTGCGTACATGGCCCATCCACGGCACTAACTGCGTAAAGTGGGCGCGCGGTGCGCGAAGCGCACCGCGTGCTCACCGTGCGCGCACGGTGCGCGAAGCGCACCGTGCGCGCATGGAACGAACTGCGTTAAGTGGGCGCGCACGCCACGAATGGCGTAAAGTAACTTAGCATTTAAAAAACCGTACAAATTCACTGAAAAAACCATAGGTTTCACACACATTATAGTTAGGAATTAGCATTTAAAAAACCTTGCAAATTCAATGAAAAAACCATAGGTTTCACACATGTTATAGTTAGCTGGACATTTTACTCGTAAAAAACCAATGAAATTCCCCCGTTATAGTTAGTGCAGGCAACTATAACTCACGTGACCGCAATCCTCTGCTGATGACATATGTGTCTTTATGAAAAAAAATATTTGTAATATATGTATAGCTAAAATTTAATGGAAGAAGACATGGGCAAATAAGTGTCTAAATACAGTATTAGCATCAGCAGAGGATTGCGGTCACGTGAGTTATAGTTGCCTGCACTAACTATAACGGGGGAATTTCATTGGTTTTTTACGAGTAAAATGTCCAGCTAACTATAACATGTGTGAAACCTATGGTTTTTTCATTGAATATATATATATATATATATATATATATATATATATATATATATATATATATATATATATATATATATATATATATATATATATATATATATATATATATATATATATTCACTGAAAAAACCATGGGTTTCACACACGTTATAGTTAGGAATTAGCATTTAAAAAACCTTAGAAATTCACTGAAAAAACCATAGGTTTCACACACGTTATAGTTAGGAATTAGCATTTAAAAAACCTTAGAAATTCAGTGAAAAAACCATAGGTTTCACACATGTTATAGTTAGCTGGACATTTTACTCGTAAAAAACCAATGAAATTGCCCCGTTATAGTTAGTTCAGCTAACTATAACTCGCGCGCCCGCAATGCACTGCTGATGACGTCACATATTACATCACTCATGACATGGTCAGTGACATCACTCATGACATCACTGATGACATCTCAAATGACATCACTGATGACATCACTGATGACATCATCCAGTGAATGTGTGTTTTTCTGAAAATTAAATATGTTTTATATATGTGTATCTCAAGGTCGATGGAAGAATAAATGGGTATATAAGTGTCTAAATGGATGATTTGTTTTTGAAAAATTGAATGTGTTACTGACTGATTAAGTGTATCTCTCACTTTGTGTATAAGTGGCTGCATGGGTTGGTGAGTAGCTACATGGGTGTCTATATAGGTTATTAGTTGTTTTTTTGAGTATCAGTCTGAGTGTCTGTATGGTACGGTGGGGGGTATTACGTAGTGCATAGATGCATGAATGAGTGACTCACTGTTTGTATGTGTTGAAGACAGCATGTGTGCAGGACTGTATGTGTGGATGAGTGTGTGTATGGGTGTGTTATTGAGTGAATGACTGTCTCAATAGTGTCTTCAGGAGTAACTACATATGTTTTTAACTAGTATATGTGACTATTGGTGTATATATGTGAGTATATGTGAGAGGGAGAGATTGAAAGAGTTCCTGTATGAATAAGTATGTGTTTCTATAAGTGATTGTTTAAAAGACTAAGTATGTGTAAGTTTCCGTAGAAGTAAGTATGGTGGTGTGTGTATTACTGTATATGCAAGTAAATGTATGTTTTATTCTTTATTAGCATGAGTGACTATGTGTGTGAGTAACTCTATGGATGAGTGGCATTGTGTAACAGGATGTATAGATGTATGAGTACATATGATGAGTGAGTACATGTATGAGTGACTGTATAGGACTGTTGGTGAATGAGTGGATGTGTATGTGGATCTTAGAATTACTGAAGAGGTTGTTGTAACTGGTATTGGTATGTCCATTGTTTTGAAATTTTTAGTCTCTATTTTTGAATGTGTGTATCAAAGCTTATATTAAGGTGAGAGGAGGTCTGCCACTCTATCACAAGGATGATGTCATCAGTGATGTCATCACTGATGTCATTTGAGATGTCATCAGTGATGTCATGAGTGATGTCACTGACCATGTCATGAGTGATGTAATATGTGACGTCATCAGCAGTGCATTGCGGGCGCGCGAGTTATAGTTAGCTGAACTAACTATAACGGGGCAATTTCATTGGTTTTTTACGAGTAAAATGTCCAGCTAACTATAACATGTGTGAAACCTATGGTTTTTTCACTGAATTTCTAAGGTTTTTTAAATGCTAATTCCTAACTATAACGTGTGTGAAACCTATGGTTTTTTCAGTGAATTTCTAAGGTTTTTTAAATGCTAATTCCTAACTATAACGTGTGTGAAACCCATGGTTTTTTCAGTGAATTTTCAAGGTTTTTTAAATGCTAATTCCTAACTATAACGTGTGTGAAACCCATGGTTTTTTCAGTGAATTTGCAAGGTTTTTTAAATGCTATTTTTTTCTTTTATTCTTCATTTTTTTCAAACATATTTTTAATTTAATTTTCTTATCTTTTATAAAGACTATGCTTAAATTTTTAAAATCCTTAAATATTTTTTTTATATATATTTTTTTAAATAAACATGTAAAATGTATTTCCAGATTTTTTTTTATTTTTTTTTTATAGTACGCGTACCGTAAGCTCACGGTAAGCGTACGGTTTACGCAACGTCCGTAATCTATCTACGCTGCTTGCGCATAGTTACGTACTTTGCGTAGCCGCGCGTACTGCGCGTGGGACGCGTGCGCGCTTACGCAACACGCGCACGTTACGCGGAAGTGCCGGGAAATGACTGTTATGCGCATGCGCGCAAGCGCGTGTCTTTTTTACGCGCACGCGTACTTTTTGCCGTAAGCGTACCGTAAGCGTACCGTAAGCGTACGGTAGGTCATGTGATCTTGAAACACAACTTTTGATTGGTTGAAACTACTTTCAGTTCTAGAACTCTCCTACACCACACCCATTCCCCTCATTTCTGCTTGTGATCCCTTGGGAGAAGGAGCTGGTTTGTCTTTGGGATACGATGGCAGAACAGCAGAGCTCTTCTGAGAGTGAGGCTAGCACCAGCAGCACTGTCTTGAGGCAGAGAGCGAGGAAAGTAAAGCCTTCTTACGTTTGGGAGTATTTTACTTTTCCAGAAGGCCAGCAAAAGGTGAATGCACCCTTAGTTACTTGCAAGCTGTGTAAGCGTGTACTTTCTAGAGGTAATCCTAACAGGAAGTATTCCTTTGGGAATCACACCATGAAGAGACACCTCCAGGAAGTACACAGAAGGACACATGGTCATCTTTTTGGAGGTAACTCTTCAGAAAGACGAGCCAGTACATCCACAGCAGCTCAGCCTGGACCATCATCTGCAGGGCAGACTCCTTCTTCTGCAGGTCAGGTGAGCCCTTCATCTGTGGGGGGAGAATCTCCTTTTGCTGGCCCTCTGGAAATTAACCCTCGGTTTGCGAGGGTTGAAGTACGGTGCGCCACTTGTCACGATCTAATTACTTATAGGGAGACCAGTGTTTCCCTGGTGAACAGTAAAATAGATCAGCACACTTGTCGTACCGTCTAATATTCCCAATCTTTCTTTCCTCTGTCCCTGCATGAACACAACGGTTCTTTTAAGAGCCAACCTTATCTTTCATCTTTTTTTTTAAAAACTTTTTTTTTTTTTTTTACCGTACGCGTACGGTAAGCGTACCTTTTTTTTATTTTTTTTAAAAAAACACTAAAAATCATTTATCTCATTACAAAGTCCTTGAGAGACTACAATTTTTATTTTTAACTTACCATACTCACTCAAAAAAATATTTATTCATTTGTTTTTTTTAAAAATAGTTTTTAAAATGGTTGTAGTTTCCGAAAATTTTCTATATCGATCTGAAAATAAAGAAAAAAGTATTAATATTTTTTATCCATTTTATAATACAATACACATATTTACATTTTTTACAAAAAAATATTTTTGCCTTATTTTTGCTGTTTTCAGAATATATTGCATTTCACTATTAATTGTGAAAGCAATTGCATTCATCATTTTACAGCGGGCAAAAAAAATTAACAATCACAAAGATTGTATTAAAAAAGCCCAGAATGTCTTCTCACTTAAACTTATCATTACAGAAATGCATATTATTCTAAAAAAATATCATCTAAAAACAATACTTTTTTCTTTAAAATACCGTCTGATATGTTTGTTTCAGAAGTATAATCACAATATTATATCTCAAATAACTCCAAAATACATCTGATTTTATTTCCTTTAGGCCAAATAGTATTTTTTTTTTTGTCCTGGAATAAATTTCCAAGGGAAAACCATTAAAATTCTAAAGTTTAATCTGTCCAGATCTCACCAATTCTCTGTAACATTTTGGTTCACGAAAATTTTTTGAATAATTTATTTAGTCCACAATAGAATTGCTTACTTTTCCACATGGCCAAATAGTAATTTTTTAAATCATTTTTGAAAAAATTTCCAATGGCAGTCCAATAGCATTCCATAATTTAAAATGTGCAGAAGTTACCGATTATCTCTAAATTATTGGTTTTTGAAAATTGCATTAAAATTTAAAAAAGTCCACATTACAATTGGTTATCTTTCCTTTAGGCCAAATGATAATTTTAAAAATCTTTTTTCTACAAAATTGCAATGGTAATCCAGTAAAATGGTAAAATTATTTTGTCCAGATCTTGCCAAATCTCTCTAAAATTTAGGTTTCAGGAAGATTAGATAGGAATTTGCTAAATCAAAAGGCAAACGTTGTTTGAAAATCAATTGGGAATCATTACACAGTGTCCAGCCTTTTTCACATTTTAGATAAACTGTGTAATGTCCAGAAGTAACAGTAGGTCCATCATGGAAAATTATTGCAACAGTTACAAAAGTTTTTCCTGAAATTGATAATTGCTGTCCTGTAAACTTCTTTATTAAAGTATCCAATTTTGATCCATCAGCTCTACATCGTTGCATCATTAAAATTACATACTGTCCGTATTCCCTTAAAATTAATGTTGAAAACATGTCAGAATTACACTCACCACATTTCATGCTATGATTAGCATCTTTAACTAATTTTGCAAAAGTGACTGTTTTACTCTCTGGCAATGTCAAATAAATAAACCTTTCATTATCAACAATAGAGCCACATATATTATAACAATTATCACAACTATGTTCCCATTTATAAGAGAGACCAAAAAAAATGTCAATGGGAACTCCTTCTTCTTCCACTACCTGAAGAAAATACATCAAAAATTCGTGTGCATCTTGCTGTTCATTTTGAGAAAACTGTGTTCGTCCTGAACATACATCTAAAAGTTTTCTAATTTCAGTAGCACTTTCTATTTGAGTTTTATCTTTACTCAGCTTTTGAAAAAGGAGACTGAGCTCTGAACAGAATCTTTTTCCCTGATTTACTATTATCTGCTCTTGCAAACTTTCCAGATAAAATGCAACATTCAGCACTACATTAGCGTAGCAGTTGACACCAGAGCTATTTTCAAAATGACATCCTACAACCTGTTCTTCATTTTCCTTATTCTTTTTGCTTGCAATTACATCACTCCTCTTTTTTTTCCTCTTCTCTACATCTTCATTACAGATATTCTCATTTCTCCTTTTACGAGAAACTACACGTTTCTCCAACACCGGATACTGACCTAAATGAGGAGCATAGCTTCTTCTTAATCTATTATACTCCTTTACACAGTTTGTATCAGCACTAACTTTTGAGTCATCAAAGTCTATCATGAATAAACCTGATAATGTTTTGACTCGTGACAAAGCTACATATGCCATACCTTCTTTGAACACAGTTGAACCAATGTTCACAAATGCACAATCTACAGTCAATCCTTGAGACTTGTGGATAGTTACAGCATATGCTAGTGAAAACGGAAACTGCTTCCTACGTACATATAAGTCTTTCACAAGCATGAAACGAACTGAACAACGACAAATGTCTTTAACTTCCTCTATCTGATCAAATTTTATCTGTAAACATTCAATTCCTTCTTTTTTCTGATAATTAATAAAACCCACAACTCTTCCCATCGCTCCATTCACTAAGCCTTTCTCAACATCCAAATTTCTCCTTAAAAACACTCTACAGTTCATGCAAACATAAAGATTTTTTTCTAATCCTGCTGTTTTGGAGATGTTCTTCTCTAGTGAGTCCAATTTATTTTTCAGTTTGCCTGTTACTGTGACTGTAATTCTTCCATCCTCAATTTTGTCCACTGCTTCCAATTTCCTGATGTCTTCCTTTTCCAATTTCAAAAGCTCCTCATTAAATATTGAGCATTCACGTAGAGTTGGCATTAAGCAGATGACACTTTTGTTTTCTGCAATATTCTTGTATATTTTCTCTGCAACTATTTCTTCCTTTGGAAATAAATTATGTAGCAGCCGACTCTGTAATGCTTTTTTCCCAACATCTGTGAGTAGTCCAATCCTGATATCTTTCAGAATACTTCCATATTCTTCATCGTTTGCTTGCCTCATATTAGTTGTAAGTTCCTTGTACTCAAAGAAGGACCAAATATTTGTATTTCCAATGCTTCCCAATGACTTCTTTGTGTCTTCATGTGTCACAGTATTAAACACTGGTTGTCCTTTAACTGGAGTAAGTTGCAAAAGATCCCCAAAAACTATGACGTGTTTTCCACCAAATAACACGTCATAGTCTGTCTTCAAAATTTGCTGCATTCTTAAATGCACAAAGGCAAGCATTAAGTTTGATACCATGCTCACCTCATCAATAATGAGAACTTGCATCTTCTTCAATACTCGTGAAACTTCCAAGGATGCTTCTCCAGTTAGCTTGTTGAATTGTATTTTGTTCTCATGCTCCACTGGTAACATTAGCAAACGATGTAAGGTGATTCCTTTTATGTTATATGCTGCTAACCCAGTTGGAGCAGTAACCACACAAGACAAAGTAGAATCCGTTTTTTGCTTTAGGTAGCTTCTGATGACTTTAATTAGGAAACTTTTTCCAGTGCCAGCTTGTCCGCTTACATACATCCTGATTGGATGAAATGATGTGCATGAGCACTCTTTTTTGATATGTAGAAATCCGTGATCAATTTTGTTTTTGATCTCTTCATAAATTTGTTGCTGCTCTTGATTCAGTTGTCTTTCCAAATTTTCTAAGTCTATAAATTCTTCTTGAGCTTGATTCATAGCCGTTTCCACTTCATTCATGGCTATTGATGCTTCATTTTCAACGATTGGTTGTCCTAGGGGATCTTGACTGTGTGTTCCTGAACTTTGGCTGTCCTGAGAACTGTCTCTAGCTATTTCTGCTGCAATTGTAGTTTCCTGTTCAATTTCTTCATTTAACATTTGCAGATAAGTTGAGAATGTACTGCATTGTATGCTGTCTTTGCAAGCATTAAAAGAATCTTCATAGCTCTGGAATTCTCCCAGTAGTTCATCCTCTGTACGCCATGGTTTAAACAACTGTAAAAGAGCCAAGTAGTAAAATTCTTTCTTGTCGGTAGTGTCGCAACTCAGCTTCCGGTGATTTATCAAACTTCCTTTGGTTTGCTTCACCAAACATCCTTCTTCACCAACAACTTTATATTTTCCACTGTTGATGTCTTCTGCAGCTTTCCGTGAATAAATGTAGTTCTGTAACACTTCATAGAGACACATGTTCTCCAGATGATGACTTCTCTTGGGATAATATGTGTCCAACATGTTTGTTTTCAATATGTCTGTACTTTCTGGGTCATTCTCAGCCAAATATTCAATTTCTCCAACAGATTTCAGTACCCGATTTCTCATTGCTGCAAGGCCTAAACTTGCCCAAATTATTCTTCTTGACTTCGAGTAGAGACTTGCAGAAGATAACCTATCTGAACATTCGTAGGATCCAATTTCTCGATGCGATAACATCTTCAAACTGAAACTGTACAGCTTCTTACTGACAGTCTTCTCGTGAGAAATCTCTTCCCACATTTCCTTCAATTCTGTTTTTTCTGATTTCGTAATGTAAGACGTTACATATCGAGCAACAGCAATGGAATTGTCAGCAACATACTGTATATCCATGTTAGCGTTCCACATGGATAAAATGACTGGGTTGTAGTCATTTATATTTTTTGATTCTTCTTTTCTTTTAAGGTTGTAGGTATTCTTAGGTGATTTTCTTGTGATAGTATGTCTCACAGCTGACATAAAACTGTTGACTCTTCCATTTGTAAGAACAGGTCTAGGAAATCCAAATCGACATTTAGGTGCCGATCACGATCCGGCAAAAAATATCCCCGTGCGACTCGTATCGGGTCTTTTTACCGTACGAATCGTACAAGTGCCGTACGAACTGGCAATCACGATTCGCATGGTAAAAAGTCCATACGAACCGCACTGGGAATATTTCCCCACACGTCCTCGGGTCGGAAAATGTGCCCGACACGTCCTCGGACGATTTACCTTACAAACGTGAAAAGCCAAGTCCGACCGAGGAATCACGATCCATACCGTGCGTCCGAGCGTACAACCGTATGGAAAAAACACCGTCCGCACCGAACACCTATAGCAACCATGGAGACATGTGCCCGCATACGCGCCCAACACTCCCCCAGCCCCCGTACGTCCGACACGTACCCCCGTGTATGTACACCCCCACCCGTCTAGGTACACCCCAGTACGTTCCAGTCGTACCCCCACCCCAGTACGTGTCGTACCACCGTCAATGTACACCCCCCACCCCTGTACGTGTCGTACCACCGTCAATGTACACCCCCCCACCCCAGTACGTGTCGTACCCCCGTGTACCTACACCCAAGTACGTTCCAGTCGTACCCCCACCCCTGGACGTGTCGTACCACCGTGAACCTACACCCCAGTACGTTCGAGTCGTACCCCCACCCCAGTACGTGTCGTACCACCGTCAATGTACACCCCCCCACCCCAGTACGTGTCGTACCCCCCGTGTACCCACACCCCAGTACGTTCCAGTCGTACCCCCACCCCTGGACGTGTCGTACCACCGTGAACCTACACCCCAGTACGTTCCAGTCGTACCCCCACCCCAGTACGTGTCGCCCCACCGTCAATGTACACCCCCCCACCCCTGGACGTGTCGTACCACCGTGAACCTACACCCCAGTACGTTCCAGTCGTACCCCCACCCCAGTACGTGTCGTACCACCATCAATGTACACCCCCCACCCCTGTACGTGTCGTACCACCGTCAATGTACACCCCCCCACCCCTGGACGTGTCGTACCACCGTCAATGTACACCCCCCCACCCCAGTACGTGTCGTACCCCCCGTGTACCTACACCCAAGTACGTTCCAGTTGTACCCCCACCCCAGTACGTGTCGTACCACCGTCAATGTACACCCCCCCACCCCTGTACGTGTCGTACCACCGTCAATGTACACCCCCCCACCCCAGTACGTGTCGTACCCCCCGTGTGCCCACACCCCAGTACGTTCCAGTCGTACCCCCACCCCTGGACGTGTCGTACCACCGTGAACCTACACCCCAGTACGTTCCAGTCGTACCCCCACCCCTGGACGTGTCGTACCACCGTGAACCTACACCCCAGTACGTTCCAGTCGTACCCCCACCCCAGTACGTGTCGTACCACCGTCAATGTACACCCCCCCACCCCTGTACGTGTCGTACCACCGTGAACCTACACCCCAGTACGTTCGAGTCGTACCCCCACCCCAGTACGTGTCGTACCACCGTCAATGTACACCCCCCCACCCCAGTACGTGTCGTACCCCCGTGTACCTACACCCAAGTACGTTCCAGTCGTACCCCCACCCCTGGACGTGTCGTACCACCGTGAACCTACACCCCAGTACGTTCCAGTCGTACCCCCACCCCAGTACGTGTCGCACCACCGTCAATGTACACCCCCCCACCCCTGGACGTGTCGTACCACCGTGAACCTACACCCCAGTACGTTCCAGTCGTACCCCCACCCCAGTACGTGTCGTACCACCGTCAATGTACACCCCCCCACCCCTGTACGTGTCGTACCACCGTCAATGTACACCCCCCCACCCCTGTACGTGTCGTACCACCGTCAATGTACACCCCCCCACCCCAGTACGTGTCGTACCACCGTCAATGTACACCCCCCACCCCTGGACGTGTCGTACCCCCCGTGTACCCACACCCCAGTACGTTCCAGTCGTACCCCCACCCCTGGACGTTCCTGGCGCACCCCCAACACAACCTCCTAAGTACGGAGCGCACCCCATGCCCCAACATCACAACCGCATGTACGAGTCTTACAAAGCCACACACAAGGACAAAATCGTACAACCAAATGGCCCATGTACACACCGTACACACGCTCAAAACGCACGTACACAACCAGGACACAATAAAACAACACAAGAATACACCAGTCGAAAGGCACACAGCCACTAAACATGGCCAACAACCACTTAAATAACACAATCACTGACCTGCAACTGCCAAAAACAAACAGAGGCCCAATACACCACCACTCCTTATAACACACCCACCCAAAATTCAAAAACTGCCACACCCACCCATGGACCAATAAAAAGGGCCCACACACACAAACCATGAGCCTTTCCAACAGACTCACTGCTGCCAGACACCACAGAACCAGACTACAAGCTACACCACACCTTACACTTGCACACCTTCAAACGACCACCCTCACAAACACCCTCTCATCACATTCACACACACACACAACCATCCACACCCCCCCCCCAACATCCACACCCCCCCCCACACCCACACCATCCCCACCCACACCCCTCACCATGCCCACTACCAAGAATCCAAAGTTCAGTCACCGAGAGTTGGAGGTCCTTGTTGATCAAATCCTCAGAGTCGAGCCACAGATCTTTGGAACATTGGTCAGAAGCACCAGCCAGGCAGCCAAAACAGCCATGTGGCAGACCATCGTCGATGCTGTGAATGCTGTTGCGGACACCAGGAGGACCAAGCAGGATTGCCAGAACAGGTGGTACGATCTGCGGAGGAGGGTCAGAGCCAAGAGGCAGGAGGAACACGACCAGGCCAACGCCACCGGAGGAGGGCCCTCCCGCAGAGCCGTACAGTACCATCCCTGGGAGGAGAGGGTGATGGCCATACTGCCGGTGGAGGCAGTTGAAGGAGTAGAAGGACTCCGAGACCCGGGTGAGTACACAAACAACGCACCTCACATGGGGGGAACTGCAACCACAACCAAAATTAATAACAGGCACGCAACCACCACAAGCCATCGCATTACTCAACCACACTCCATGAGCAGGCACATGCCACTGCTGCCACCATGCCCCATGCACCCAGCTGGACAATGTCAAGTCACAGGCCACAGAAGACAACAACACATGACACGGTAACCCGGATGGCGGGAGGCTGGGCACCAAGAATCACATAGTGCGACTCCAAAGTAGACAACAATGCCCTCTGCCCATATGGCCTAGGTCACAGCCAGACAAACACTGTGTCCCAACACAGGAATGACTTGCCAGCAAATGGCGGACGCCTTGCATCAACACATGGGGGTGAAGGCACTGTTTTGCACATGACAGCAGCTAATGAACAGCCAACAGTGTGAAAGAGTGGCAGCACACACCACCACAGCAGCAGCGCACAGACACACAGCAGACAAAATGGGTGCCTGGAGATCAGAAACAAACTCACATCAACAGGCCAAGGGCCACTCAAAGATCTGCTAACAGTGTGTGCCCAGGAAGCTGGGCCAAGGTGACAGAGGGTGACACACGGAGGGAGGGAGAGGGGGACACAGAGGGAGGGAGAGGGGGACTGAGAGGGAGGGAGACGGACAGAGGGAGGAGGCTGACACACAGAGGGAGGGAGAGGGGGACAGAGAGGGAGGGAGAGGGGGACAGAGAGAGAGGGAGACACAGGAAGATGGACAGAGGGAGGAGGCTGACACACAGAGGGAGGGAGAGGGGGACAGAGAGGGAGGGAGAGGGGGACAGAGAAGGAGGGAGACACAGGGAGAGCAAATCAGTCCTTTGGTGTGTGGGAATGTCTGCCCGTCAGCAGGTGGACTGCGTGCATGTAGACAAGGGTGGCCAGTGCCAGAACCCCCCCTCTTCATCATGGCAAAACGCAGGGCCATGTTACAACCTGTACACGAGCACAAGGACAGCCACCTGCATCATATGAGTGTGTGGATCCACTCCATGTGCACATGTACAGTGCTACAAGGAAGGCGCAAATGCATAGCTCGGCACACATGCACACTCCACTGCTGACTGCAGTCACACTTGACGCAGCAAGTAAGACTGTGCCACACATAGTTAAAGGGGCCAAATTGGTGCCCAAGGGACACACACATGCACAAGTGCACTGTGAGTGGAATGCAAGACAGATCCAAATTCCAAGAGGAAATGTGCCAACTTTGTAACGGATGAAACATGGATGTTGCATGGATCAAACTTAACATTGTCTCTCTCACACACAGGTCAACGTCGTGCTGCACCCCCCAACACTGGGGGGGAACACTCACAGGACCCGGATCTGCAGGAGACCGATCCCACCGGCAGCGACCACTCTCACCACTCTGCGGACGACCCCGACCGACCTGGCCCCTCTGGTGTCCAACCACCTGCAGCACCTGCGTCAGGTACAACCGTGCCAACCACCACCCCCACTCCTGCCACATCCCAGGAGACACCCAGGATCCCTGCCCCAACACCACAATGCAGCCAGGCTCGCCAGGAGGGACACGGTGTCCCGGGCACCCAGGAGGAGGCAGGCGACAACGCCAATGCCACCCCTCAGGGGTCCCGGAGACCCCATGTGCCCACAAGTGCAGGCCAGACGCAAGTGGGCAGGGGTGGTGGGAGTGGAGGACGGCGGAGGCGCGAGCCTGACCAGTTGGCTGGGGATCCGGTATTTTCCCATGTCCGTAACATCCTGGACTCATACCGGCAGGACACCACGGGCATGGCCCAGGTTGTGTCCGTCCTCGAGGGGATCAAGGTCCAGCAGGCCCAGCAACATGCGGAGCTAATAGCCTGTCTACAGCTACACCAACGGAGGATGGAGGACAGACAGGCTCAGCAAGTGACGGCGTCCCAGGGGATTCACGCTGAACTCCGTCGGATGGCCAACACCATGGCCGACCCTCCCTGTGCCAGAAGGCGGAGAACATCACCACCCACAGGGAGGGATCATGAGGAGGAGGAGGAAACATCCGACGGAGCATCCCAGACGTCGTCACGGCCTGCTGCTGAGGTTCCCCGCAGGAAGCCGGGTCGTCCACGGAAAGGACCGTGAGGGTGGCTGCTACATCACCATCTCCCAGGACACCTGGCCTGGCACCTGGCCCACTGGAGCAACAGCATCACAGCATCAAGAGACATTCTCTGCCACATGGCCCTGCTGGTCACTGGCTGACCAATGTTGACAAAGACTGTGGCATGGACTCTGAGGATTTCCAATGGCAAGGACACCAACTCCCCTACTGAACTTTGGATTCCCTAATCCCGGAAAGCCCCTCACTTGGCCCCCCCCCCCAATAATAAATCACACTATTAAGAGTAGATGCCTGCTGGTAGCATTATTACCTAACATGTGACTTGTACAGTCTAAACATGCCTGAGTCATCTGTTCACTTCAACCATCCACACCCTGGGGCCTGAGTCTGGCACAGGACACATGGGTCACAGTTTTCTAGGCAAGACAGACATGGAGCACCATACACACCCGTGATGGTCAGAACCAGCTGAGGGGGTGGCCGAACAACCGTGCTGACAGACACATTGAGTACAGCAACAGTCATGCGCAGAGGTCAGGGATCCTGGCCCGTGTCCTGGGGGGCACCCAGGTACGTGTAGACAGGTGGCAGAACCATGTCCTGCAAGCTTGAGTCCGGTGGATGCAGAGAATGGGGTCATGGACAACGTTGGATGCATGGGGATGGCACATGTCACAATACCCACACAGTCATGGACATCATGCCCATTACACAGTCTCAGCACACACACACAGCTTGCATCTTGCCACTCGACACATTGACACATAGCCACAATCAGGGAATACCATGCCAGACATGCAGGATGCACCGTGCCAACACACCAGCATTGACTGAGAAGAGGCACCTTGGAGGCATAGGGACACCTTTAATAGTCATGTGTTTGGGATTGCAGAGGCAACTTGAAGTACACATGAACACACCATGTGGAGTAACATGTGGCTCCAACACTGGCACCCCCCTTCTGCAGCACAAATGCGTGATAGGCATGGAACTGGCACACAAGTGTCGGATAACAGCTAAATACCCACAGCTGCTCACGGAGAGACCGCCATACACCATACATCCCTTGATGTGGAAGTCCCACGCCATGTCAAGACAATGTTAACCGTATGTGTCCGAGGGCAGTGTCACACACATTGATGCCTTCATCACAATCCACTATCCCATCACTGATGACTGACAACCAGGCAGCCCATCTATTCAGGTGTACCCAGCTGCATGTCGTGTCCCATGGGGATGCCACATGTCTGCAGAGGACCCAAACCCCGACCGGGGCAGTGTGCACACATCGTGAACAACTGCCACACCCAATACACCCCAGATGCATCCCTTACCCCATGGAGACTTCCAAACGTGTCCGTGCCTGTAACGCTGAGTCAGCCCACGATGCCATGTCCATGAGGAATATCAGTGCCACAACAATGCAACCAGCAAACGGCATGCGCAGGTACCTGGGGAAGAGAGACACACAAGAAGTCAGCCACAAGAAGCTCAGCCACTTGCATGTGCATTCACTCGACACATGTATGTATGACAACATGCTAGGTCACAATTATGCCTGGGGAAATACTACCATCACTGCCACCATCACTCCAGTGACACACCCACACACACCTCTGACCCACGTGCCATACATGCAGGTGGAGACACACATCACAACGCATGCCACACGGGGACCAATGCGTGCACACTCAGACCCTGGTACTCACCACTAAGCAAAGAAGTCGCGTATGAGCCGAGTCCGGATGTCCTCTTGCGGCTCCACATCCTCCACATCACTAGCCCCATTGCCAAGCCCTTCGTCCTCCACGGGTGGATGGTCCTCGTCATCTTGATCCAGGATGAGTGGCACAGCTCTCTCAACTGCCATGTTGTGCAGCATGCAGCAGACCATGAAGATTTTGCAGACCTTCGCCGGGGCATAAGGGAGTGCACCGCCGGTCTTGTGGAGGCACCGAAATCGGCTCTTCAGCATGCCAAACGTCCTCTCTATCACTCGCCTTGTCCGGCCATGGGCGGTGTTGTAGCGGAGCTGGGCCGGCGTGATGGGGTTGCGGAGAGGTGTCAGCAGCCAAGGCATGTTGGGATAGCCAGCGTCCCCTAAATGGAAAGCACATGGATATCGTTAGAACTGGCGAAGCGGTAGTGCTGCTCGGCCAAACAGAATACAGATCAGACAGACTGTACCCACCAACAACACATGCCCGTTCGTTGCGCAGCTGCATCATCATATCAGGCATCCCGCTACGCCTCATGATGTAGGCATCGTGTGCTGATCCTGGAAAACGAGCACAGACATGCGAAATCACCATGTTGGACAGACACACCACAAGGGCATTGATGGAGTGGTAGTGCTTCCGATTGCGGTACGCCACCTCCCGTGCGTGTGGTGGTACCAAACCTACATGTGTCCCATCTATGGACCCAATGACATGGGGCATCCCTCCCAGGGCATAGAAACCACGCTTGACCTCAGTCATCTGTTCAGGGGTTGGGAACTTGATGAAGTCATCCAGGTGAATCAACATGGCCTCCAAGAAATCATGCAGCACACCGCTGAACATGCTCTGGGACATGCCACCAACATGAGCTATGGTATATTGGAAGGTACCCGTGGCAAGGAAATGTAGGGCAGGCATTACCTTCAGCTGGGGTGTCAGTGCCGTAGGATACCTGTGCTGCGGTTGCAGGTGTGGTGCCAGTCTCGCCGTCAGCTCCAGAATCAACGGTTGGGTGAACCGGTAGAGCCGGATCGTGTCATTCTCCTGCATGGTGGCCAAGTCTGGAATTCTTCGGGCAACAGGAGGCGCTCTGCAGTAATTTGGAAGTGACAAGGAAGAGTGAGTGCACTACGAGAACAACTCATGTCTACTGAGCACATGTAAATCTGGCAATACACACATGCCTCATAGGGAGTCAGGCATGTGCTACATGCCCAGGACACGTATGGATGCAAGGTGACGCTCCTTCCAAGACCCAGCTACACACGGTGATTGAGAACCTCCCCATGCCACGCCATGAAAATAGCTGTGTCCCAGTGCAAGTGCACTGCCCGACGCAAGACAGGAGTGACATACACCCACACATCAGCAGAAGTGTGATGCTGATTGCAGATACTGGCAGCGGAACACTTGAGCCACAGGTCACATGACATTACACTAGTCCAGCCCACACACCTTGCCATGAAGGTGCACATGTCATGACTCCCCACACATTCCTTGTGAGTTTGCTGACATGGCCTTGTCACGCTACTCCGTGTCCCTTGCATACATGTGCACCTCACATCCGGTAACACATGTGGCATGGTGTTGGGAACAGTGTGCAATGACAATCTACACACAGCCACATGTTGGTTGCTGCAACGGCTGCAGCTTTTGAGGGTGCTACAACATCAACCCGATGTAACTCCCGGACACATATATGGCATAGTCACATTGTGCACTGTGGGTGGTGATGAGTCATGTGTCATGACCCCTGTACCGGGCATCATGGGACACTTCCGTGTGTTGGTGTCCGTGCCATGCCAGTGACGCTCATCCCAAGTGCGCAGTCCCACATGCACACATGTCAAAGGAGTCAAGGGCATGCCTGGCACACATTGCACCCTCACACAGTACACATGTACACATCTCATCATACATCTGGTGCCTTCTCCACTCAGGAGGCATGTTCCACATCACAGCCTGTGACACCTGTGCCCCACACATGTGGTAATGCACAGACGATGCCTTGGTGTCCATTCCTGGACAAGTATGTCCATCCATGGACAAGTATGTCCGCCCTATTCCGACATGTGTGTCGCCTATCACCACAGTGATGTGTAAAATCCGCCGTACTGCTGCTGAGAGGGCCTGTGCATGTTCCCAAATCACTGTGGGAGTGCTGCCGTATGTGTACCCATCGTGATGGCGAGCGTAGATGCGAGTGTACGGTCCGTACCACTACGGGTACGCATACGCGTGCAGACCCATAGTGATAGAGAGCGTAGATGCGAGTGTACGGCCCTATCACTATGGGTCTGCACGCGTATGCGTACCCGTAGTGGTACGGACCGTACACTCGCATCTACGCTCACTATCACTACGGGTCTGCACGCGTATGCGTACACGTAGTGGTACGGACCGTACACTCGCATGTACGCTCACTATCACTACGGGTCTGCACGCGTATGCGTACACGTAGTGGTACGGACCGTACACTCGCATCTACGCTCACTATCACTATGGGTCTGCACGCGTATGCGTACACGTAGTGGTACGGACCGTACACTCGCATGTACGCTCACTATCACTACGGGTCTGCACGCGTATGCGTACACGTAGTGGTACGGACCGTACACTCGCATCTACGCTCACTATCACTACGGGTCTGCACGCGTATGCGTACACGTAGTGGTACGGACCGTACACTCGCATCTACGCTCACTATCACTATGGGTCTGCACGCGTATGCGTACACGTAGTGGTACGGACCGTACACTCGCATGTACGCTCACTATCACTACGGGTCTGCACGCGTATGCGTACACGTAGTGGTACGGACCGTACACTCGCATGTACGCTCACTATCACTATGGGTCTGCACGCGTATGCGTACACGTAGTGGTACGGACCGTACACTCGCATGTACGCTCACTATCACTACGGGTACACAGACCCATAGTGATAGTGAGCGTACAGGCATTTGTACGGTCCGTACCACAACGAGTACGCATACGCGTGCAGACCCATAGTGATAGTGAGCGTACAGGCATTTGTACGGTCCGTACCACTACGTGTACGCATACGCGTGCAGACCCATAGTGATAGTGAGCGTACATGCGTGTGTACGGTCCGTACCACTACGTGTACGCATACGCGTGCAGACCCATAGTGATTTTGAACGTAGGCATGCATGTACGGGCCGTTGCCATGCATTTGGGGTGCCCTAGGGCCCGGAAACGCACCGTACCTGTGTGTGATTCTCCTAATTACATAGGGGACATGTATTAAGGCCTACATGCATGCTGGTTGTCATGGCGACCAGGTTCAAATTTCGATTTTGTTCTGGAAGGTGCACAGCAGAAGTCAGTTGGAATTCTTCTACTTTGTTGCAATGTGTTTGTGGGGCTGACATCATGCAGGAGAATGAAACCGATAGAGAACCCACAGACTGCTAGGTTTGAAGGGATTGGTGGAAACATAGGATGCAAATGTGAGTGACCAATCACTCTGTACTCCTGTGCATGAGACTGGGCAGAAGGCCACATATAAGGCAGCCAGGTCCCATGAGGGATTACTTGCCTGCACATCTTTGCATTTGTCGACCAAGCTGCTGCTACTGATTCCCTGGAACCATGTCAAGGGCTGTGGAGAGGACACAGCCATTCACCCTGGAGGAGAACATGGCTCTGCTGGATGTGATCCTCCCACAGTACCCCATGCTGTATGGGCGACCAGGGTATCAGGTGAGTGCATAGGCCACTGCCACAGACTGTCCCTATGTTGTGACTGTGTCTTCAGGCATTGTGACCCGGTGTGACACACATGCCATGTACTGTCGGGGGGGTACCAGGGGGGGGGTGCCTGATGTCTCCCAGCAGTGCCCTGAGACAGGAGGGGTGGGTGTGGAGTCCTTCCAGCAGTGCCCTGAGACAGGAGGGGTGGGTGTGGAGTCCTCCCAGCAGTGCCCTGAGACAGGAGGGGTGGGTGTGGAGTCCTTCCAGCAGTGCCCTGAGACAGGAGGGGTGGGTGTGGAGTCCTTCCAGCAGTGCCCTGAGACAGGAGGGGTGGGTGTGGAGTCCTCCCAGCAGTGCCCTGAGACAGGAGGGGTGGGTGTGGAGTCCTTCCAGCAGTGCCCTGAGACAGGAGGGGTGGGTGTGGAGTCCTCCCAGCAGTGCCCTGAGACAGGAGGGGTGGGTGTGGAGTCCTCCCAGCAGTGCCCTGAGACAGGAGGGGTGGGTGTGGAGTCCTCCCAGCAGTGCCCTGAGACAGGAGGGGTGGGGACCTATCACTAACAGCAGTGCCCTGAGACAGGAGGGGTGGGTGTGGAGTCCTCCCAGCAGTGCCCTGAGACAGGAGGGGTGGGTGTGGAGTCCTCCCAGCAGTGCCCTGAGACAGGAGGGGTGGGGACCTATCACTAACAGCAGTGCCCTGAGACAGGAGGGGTGGGTGTGGAGTCCTCCCAGCAGTGCCCTGAGACAGGAGGGGTGGGGACCTATCACTAACAGCAGTGCCCTGAGACAGGAGGGGTGGGTGTGGAGTCCTCCCAGCAGTGCCCTGAGACAGGAGGGGTGGGGACCTATCACTAACAGCAGTGCCCTGAGACAGGAGGGGTGGGTGTGGAGTCCTCCCAGCAGTGCCCTGAGACAGGAGGGGTGGGTGTGGAGTCCTCCCAGCAGTGCCCTGAGACAGGAGGGGTGGGGACCTATCACTAACAGCAGTGCCCTGAGACAGGAGGGGTGGGTGTGGAGTCCTCCCAGCAGTGCCCTGAGACAGGAGGGGTGGGGACCTATCACTAACAGCAGTGCCCTGAGACAGGAGGGGTGGGTGTGGAGTCCTCCCAGCAGTGCCCTGAGACAGGAGGGGTGGGTGTGATGCACAGTGTGAGCCTTGATCATTGATTGTGACATTGCCATCATTCCACCTGAGTACCCACTATGGCACGTACTGCCTTTTCCCTCACCAGAGGATGATGTCCCTATGACAGAGGTGCAATGCGTTGGCTGCATTACATGCCATGTAGTAACCAGCTATTATGTTCACATATGTCTCTCTGTGACATGTGGCTGGTGTATTGATGTGGTGTCACTTGTACTTCCTCACAGGTAGGCGCCTCTGCCAAGGAGCAGATCTGGCTGACCGCCGTCAGTGCCGTGAGGCGTGTGGATGGTCGGAGGCGGAGCCTGTCCCAGGTGAGGAAACGCTGGCAGGATATCCGGTGCTGGACGCGGAGGATTGCACGGCTCCTGCTGGGGGACTCACCTGAGAGCCACAAGAACCGCGGCCGCCGCCGTCTGACCCACCTCCACAGGCGTGTGCTGCCGGTGGTCTTTCCAGACCTGGAGAGGCGCTTACAGGCGATGCAGCAGGCGGAAGGGGGTAGGTACATGTGCGTTTGTTGTGTGTCACCGGCATTTGTAAGGGCACAGTGGCATTAATTCACTGGCAGGGTTTAAAGGTGCTGTGCCCATCCAGTTTGCCCAAGTGTAGCGCTGCGCCCCTGCCACCCTTCCCCTCCTTGCAATGTGTTCCCTGGTCTGTGTGTAGTCACTCCTTCACAAGGTAATGTAGGCTGGCGCTTTGTCCACGAGAACAATGACTGTAGCATCATGGGTGGTGGTGGTGGGTAACAGGTTGTGGGACCTTGCCTGTGAACTGTCAAGTTCACTGCATGTGGGTTCCATGTCAGTTGGCACTGATGCTGGCTCCAGACATGGGAGTTGGTCTCTCATGTGTCATGCCTTACAGCGCGCATGTCCTATGTAGTGGCCTGTGACATGATGTGCATGAGTGTGCGCTACGCATAGTGCAGGGATGGTGACGTGTGTAGCAGTCATTCCCATTCAGCCATTCAGTAGCATGTAGTTGCGTGCCCAATACTGTCCCCTGGGGCACCTTATCCTCAGTGTTGTTTGTGTCATCATCAACGTGGACACTCTCACTGTCTACAGCGTAGGTTGTGCTCTGTGCCATTGTCCCCTGTCACCATGTATATAGACGTGCTATTATGTACAGGTGTCCACTGTGCAGCCTGACCTGATTGTCCCTCTTCATACTCACAGTTGCCAGTGCCTGTGTGTCTTGTTATACTCATCTGAGGATGGGCACTGGTACCTCATTATTTGTACAGGCGCACCTTTGCTGTTTTGCGTCCAATCTTGCCTTTTGCCTGCCACTGTGTTTATCACCCAGACTATGAGATGTTGGTGCCACCTGTGTCTCAGCAATTAGCATCGTGTGGGGGTTGCTTGGGGCGGGCAATGCCTATGTGTCAAATCCTGATTCCTAATTGCTGGGTCTGGACAGTGTGTGATGTTACTGGACACACACGCAAGGTGCAGTGACCGAGTTATGTTGGGCATGTTTGCAGCATTACCTATGCAGCATGTGTCTCAAGTTCATGGATATTGTCCCTGGTCATAGGTATTTTCACAAACGCTGTGTGGTGCAGAGGCAGTGCAGGATTGTCCCCAGGGCCTGGGTGCTATGTCAGACTCCGTTTCCTGTCATCAGCTATTGTCTCATGCTCTCCATGGTATTTCAGTGGCATGGTGGCTCAACCAACTGTGTTTCATGCCCTACATCGGTACCTTGTTTTGCAGATGTTAGGGATCTGCCTCTTCAGGCTATGCAATGTTGACTATGTAGATTGGACTCATGTGACAGATGTGTACAGGTGTCTGATTAATTTCTGTCTCTCCACCCTGCCCACAGCATCGTCGGGGGACACAGAGGGAGACATGGACACGGACCAGGCGGAGGGACCGAGCACCAGTGGCAGCCGTGACATCGGGGCTGGCACATCGAGTGGGACAGAGGCGGAGGATAGTGTGGCCGAGGACCTGTCGACTGGCACATCAGACTACGAAGCTGACAGGTCCGAGGAGGATGTCTCAGAGTTGGCGGAGGCTGCACCAGCAGCTGACAGTGGAACAACACCTGCCACCGCCCCCTCAGTTCCCACCAACCGCCTCCCACTTGCTCGTGTCCCTTCCCAGCGTGCCCGGTCACCGCATGTCTCCTTCCTGCCAGGCACCGCACCCCCTGCCCCTGTCTCCACTGCTGCCGCCAATGCTGAGTCCATGGACATCCAGCGGCAAATGCAGGTTGGTCAGGCTGCGATCCTGAATGTCCTCCATTCCCACGGGAAAACCCTCACCAACATCGAGGCATTCTTGGAGGGCATTCATTCTTTGCAGGCTGAGCAACGCAACTTGCTGAGGTCCCTAGACTCCACACTGACTGCAGCAGTGGGTCTCCTGCAGCGCGACCTCCCCCCACCTACCCCTGCCCCATCCACACTTCCCACTTCCATGCCTGTCCCATTTACACCCAGACGTCGGCATGCACCCACCACAACAGACACAGGCACCACACCAGCAGGGAAGGTCCACCGCACTCCTCCTGACACGCACACACAGGGTGAGATAGGCACACCCACTGGGTCGGGGGGCAAACGTGTGACACGCAGCCAGAGTGGGAGTCCGCATTCCACACAATCCACTCCCTCCAAATCCCCTCCCCTCAGCTCTCCTGGCCACATCTCCCCCAAGGACTCCTTCATGGCCGCTCTGTCCCTGAGCCCCACAGCTACGCCACCACGCAAGCGGTCAAGGAAGTCCTCGGTCAGGGTGGTTGAGTCTCCCCCCCTGTCTCCACCCTCCCCCGGTGGCGCTGCAACCCATCCCTCTGAACCCCCCCCTCCTTGGGGCCTGAGGTCACTTCGGGTGCAGGGGACTCCCTGGAGGACCTTGCTAAGGTGTGTAGTGCCATCCTGGCCTCCGCCTTTGGCCATGACACACCCCCTGTGGTTGAGTCCTCCATCCCTGCACCCACAACGCCGCCCCTTTGCCCTGATGTCCCTGCGGTGCCTGTTGCTTCCCCCCCCCCTGATGCCCTCACCAGTATGGAAGACGATGGCATTTGACTGTGCAGGCAAGGTAGGGGACACACATCCCACTGTGTCCCCCATGCAGCTGGGAATAATTGACTGCCCTATGGCCTTTGTTGACTTTGAACTGCCGTTGATCCACGGACATTGTGCTCATGCTGATTAAAGCTTTATTTTCTTTTTTCATTATCACACTCCTGCTATGGTGGTATTGGTGTTGGTGGGGCTGCTACATTGTTTTGGGTGGTGTTTAAGGCTTTGGGTGTGTGGGATTTGTAGTAGTGTTCTGCTCTTTGGGGCCACCCTAGGATCTGTGTGCCATCACAAGGTGTTGGCTAACTTCCTTAGGTCATGTCAGCAGTTACTGCATGGTTCAATTGTCCCAGGGTGTATTCCTTCCTCTGTGTACCCAGTTTCTTCCCTGCAGGGTGTTCCCAATGTTTAGCGCAGAGCTGTGTCTACATGAGCTGTGTGTGTGACGGAGCCCTTCTACTTTGGCCATGCATGCATGGCCATGTCTCCACCTGCAACAATCGTGGCATCCTTGGTGATCACTGTACTTGTGTGTGGAGTCAGTTGACATGAGTTCATGGGGACATGTTCCCTTGTAGGCAGTATGGATGTGGGTAATTGTGGCATCACACACATGTGTTACACCCCTCCTGGGTGTGGACACTGCTGGGAGGACTCTGCACCCACCCCTCCTGGGTCTGGACACTGCTGGGAGGACTCTGCACACACCCCTCCTGTCTCTGGGCACTGCTGGGAGGACTCTGCACCCACCCCTCCTGGGTCTGGACACTGCTGGGAGGACTCTGCACCCACCCCTCCTGTCTCTGGGCACTGCTGGGAGGACTCTGCACCCACCCCTCCTGGGCCCGGACACTGCTGGGAGGACTCTGCACACACCCCTCCTGGGTCTGGACACTGCTGGGAGGACTCTGCACACACCCCTCCTGTCTCTGGGCACTGCTGGGAGGACTCTGCACCCACCCCTCCTGGGTCTGGACACTGCTGGGAGGACTCTGCACACACCCCTCCTGTCTCTGGGCACTGCTGGGAGGACTCTGCACCCACCCCTCCTGGGTCTGGACACTGCTGGGAGGACTCTGCACACACCCCTCCTGGGTCTGGACACTGCTGGGAGGACTCTGCACACACCCCTCCTGTCTCTGGGCACTGCTGGGAGGACTCTGCACCCACCCCTCCTGGGTCTGGACACTGCTGGGAGGACTCTGCACACACCCCTCCTGTCTCTGGGCACTGCTGGGAGGACTCACCACCCACCCCTCCTGGGTCTGGACACTGCTGGGAGGACTCTGCACCCACCCCTCCTGGGTCTGGACACTGCTGGGAGGACTCTGCACACACCCCTCCTGGGTCTGGACACTGCTGGGAGGACTCTGCACACACCCCTCCTGTCTCTGGGCACTGCTGGGAGGACTCTGCACCCACCCCTCCTGGGTCTGGACACTGCTGGGAGGACTCTGCACACACCCCTCCTGTCTCTGGGCACTGCTGGGAGGACTCACCACCCACCCCTCCTGGGTCTGGACACTGCTGGGAGGACTCTGCACCCACCCCTCCTGTCTCTGGGCACTGCTGGGAGGACTCACCACCCACCCCTCCTGTCTCAGGGCACTGCTGGGAGGTCTCTGCATGCACCCACCCCTCCTGTGTCAGGGCACTGCTGGGAGGACTCTGCACCCACCCCTCCTGTCTCAGGGCACTGCTGGGAGGACTCCACACCCACCCCTCCTGTCTCAGGGCACTGCTGGGAGGACTCTGCACACACCCCTCCTGTCTCTGGGCACTGCTGGGAGTGATGGGCACCCACCCCTCCTGTCTCAGGGCACTGCTGGGTGGACTCTGCACACACACCTCCGATTTCTGGATATGTGCGCTTGGCACATACACGGTGGGGTTACGCACACTGCATTAGAGGTGAGGGTACGAGTCTACTGACACTGGTGTGGTGGGGGTACGCTCCGTACGTCCGCGGGTGGGGGTACGGGTCGTACTTGCACTGTTGGGCTGGGGGTACGCTCCGTGCGTCCGCGGGTGGGGGTACGGGTCGTACTTACACTGTTGGGCTGGGGGTACGCTCCGTGCGTCCGCGGGTGGGGGTACGGGTCGTACTTACACTGTTGGGCTGGGGGTACGCTCCGTACGTCCGCGGGTGGGGGTACGGGTCGTACTTACACTGTTGGGCTGGGGGTACGCTCCGTGCGTCCGCGGGTGGGGGTACGGGTCGTACTTACACTGTTGGGCTGGGGGTACGCTCCGTACGTCCGCGGGTGGGGGTACGGGTCGTACTTACACTGTTGGGCTGGGGGTACGCTCCGTGCGTCCGCGGGTGGGGGTACGGGTCGTACTTACACTGTTGGGCTGGGGGTACGCTCCGTACGTCCGCGGGTGGGGGTACGGGTCGTACTTACACTGTTGGGCTGGGGGTACGCTCCGTGCGTCCGCGGGTGGGGGTACGGGTCGTACTTACACTGTTGGGCTGGGGGTACGCTCCGTACGTCCGCGGGTGGGGGTACGGGTCGTACTTACACTGTTGGGCTGGGGGGTACGCTCCTTGCATTCGTGGGTGGGGGTTCGAGTCGTACTTACACTGTTGGCATGGGGGGTACGCTCCATGCATACGCGGGTGGGGGTACGGGTCGTACTTACACTGTTGGGCTGGGGGTACGCTCCGTACGTCCGCGGGTGGGGGTACGGGTCGTACTTACACTGTTGGGCTGGGGGGTACGCTCCTTGCATTCGTGGGTGGGGGTTCGAGTCGTACTTACACTGTTGGCATGGGGGGTACGCTCCATGCATACGCGGGTGGGGGTACGGGTCGTACTTACACTGTTGGGCTGGGGGTACGCTCCGTACGTCCGCGGGTGGGGGTACGGGTCGTACTTACACTGTTGGGCTGGGGGGTACGCTCCTTGCATTCGTGGGTGGGGGTTCGAGTCGTACTTACACTGTTGGCATGGGGGGTACGCTCCATGCATACGCGGGTGGGGGTACGGGTCGTACTTACACTGTTGGGCTGGGGGTACGCTCCGTACGTCCGCGGGTGGGGGTACGGGTCGTACTTACACTGTTGGGCTGGGGGGTACGCTCCTTGCATTCGTGGGTGGGGGTTCGAGTCGTACTTACACTGTTGGCATGGGGGGTACGCTCCATGCATACGCGGGTGGGGGTACGGGTCGTACTTACACTGTTGGGCTGGGGGTATGCTCCGTACGTCCGCGGGTGGGGGTACGGGTCGTACTTACACTGTTGGGCTGGGGGGTACGCTCCTTGCATTCGTGGGTGGGGGTTCGAGTCGTACTTACACTGTTGGCATGGGGGGTACGCTCCATGCATACGCGGGTGGGGGTACGGGTCGTACTTACACTGTTGGGCTGGGGGTACGCTCCGTACGTCCGCGGGTGGGGGTACGGGTCGTACTTGCACTGTTGGGCTGGGGGGTACGCTCCTTGCATACGGGGTGGGGGTAGGGTCCGTACATATCCGTCCCCACGCTATGTGATGTTTGTGCGGCCCGTACCCAGGCCTTTGCCACGTGGGTGCGATCCGTCCCGCCATTGTTGGGGTGACGTGTGTGGGCGTGGTCCGACTCGTACCCACGCTCTTCAGGCGTGGGTACGGGACGTACCTGTCTGGTTGTGTTGCCGGTTCGCGTGGTGACGGACTTCCGTTGTGGCGGTCGCTGGATTATCAGGACACGCCCCCACCCCCTCGTGGTGACCAGGGCATGGGAGTCAGGTATGTCCAGGCCATGTGTAGTGTGTCACTCATGTGGTTGTTTTGTGGCCTGCCCTGGTCGTGCCACCCCCACCCCACCCCACTTTCCCCCCTCCCTTAGTTATTCTGACCTTCTGCGGCGTCTGCGTCGTAACCTGTAGAGGAGGTGTACTGCTATGAGGGCAGGGATGACTCGTAGGTTCGGGTCCATGTCTGTCTGTCGCGTACTGGTCCTCCTTGCTCGCGTCGTCCTGTCGCGTACGGGTCCTCCTTGATCGCGTCGTCCTGTCGCGTACGGGTCCTCCTTGGTGGCGTCGTCCTGTGTGTCCGTCACGTACTGGTCCTCCTTGTTCGCGTCGCCGTCTGTCCGTCGCGTACTGGTGGTCCTTGTTCGCGTCGTCCTGATTTCCCGGCAGTTTTTGGCTGCCGCAAAATATTCACCGTGCGGGGTGACGTCGGTGCGAATCGTGATTCCTGGGTCGTGAATGGCTGGCTGCGTGCGTCCCGACGTCAGGTCGGCGCTTTCCCGGATCGCATTGGTAGGTGTTTTTTGTTCGGTCGGTCTTTTTTACGATTCGTACGGTAATGGTGTACCCGTGCGAATCGTAATTCCATGTTTGTATATTTTGACGACCGGGTACGCGTCGGACGGAGAATATGCTCCGTCCGACGGTTCGTACCCGGTTTTTGCCGGATCGTGATCGGCACCTCTGTGTAGTATTTTTCTTTGCTCTTGTATTTCCGTCGACAGTATTTTCCACACCGATGACTTTGGAAACGTAGAACTTGCTCCTTTAACTTGTTCTCTTCTGTGCTTTTAGGTATAGCACATGTTGCATATTCTTCAATGTAAGATAACACTGCTTCATCAGTATCTGTTCCAAACTTTGGGGCATCCTTGATCCACAGCAGCATATGAATATGAGGAGCACCTCTTGCCTGGTACTCTTTTCTCCAAAAGAAATCCACTACTTCTCCAAGGGGTGGATTTTTTTTATTGCAGATGAAGGACATCATAGCCTCAAATCTATGATTGAAATATCTGCAAACATTAACCGGATCCAATGAGCACAGTTCTCCTGCTGTCTTGTATTCGATGTTTTTAATGTTTGAATTGGCCTCTCGTAGAAAATCCAGTAAATCATCCCAAGCGTACTCGGCACAGCTTAGGGTAAGGAACCATGTTGGTGTTCCTAAATTGCGTAACATGCATTTTAGTTCACCATGGCGTCGGTACCAATATTCATTTGTCCCACGCTGACAAGCCATCAGATTGATCAGTTGTGTTTCCAAATGATCATCTCGGTGCTGCACTTTCTCCATAAAATCCTTAGCAGACACATTTTGTAAATGTACTCCACTTTTTAAAATGTGATTTACTGCATAAGACAGTGCAGACAAGTCGCTTTCAAATAAAAGATGGAACAAATAAGGAATACTTTGTCGAAATCTGGGATCTTCAGCATATAGTCTTGTAGTTCGATACTCTGAAGCTGGAATCTGTTCTGGACGTTCATCGTATCGTCCTCCTTTTCCTTTAGGAAACAGCTGGGGAAAACATCGAGCTTCCAAGCTCTCCTCCCATACACTCACGGGATTTCCTTTTGCTTTCTTCATCTGAAAGAGATCAATATTGTCTCCCATAACTTCTTTCGAATGGAGAGGATGTATGCTAAAATGTTCATAAATTTCTTCTTCCTTTGACTTGTCCACTTTTTCAATTTGTCCAGTTGGTGTTTCTGTGTCTCCTTGTAAATCTTCTTCTTCTTCTTCTTCTTCTTCGATATAAATTGATTCATACCATTTGTTATTTTTTTTCAAATACAAATTTGCTCTTTGTACTTTCCGCACATCTACCAGCTCCTGCCAAATCTTCTTATTCTTTGTAGGTACACCATTAACCAGAATAATTAATGGTTCAGTTTCCAAAGTATCCGCATCAATAGTTTCCATATTTTTTTTCAAATCCAAGGGCAAATACACCACTCTACCTTTTAAACCTCTCAGTAAATCTGAAGGAGGTAATTTACCAGTTTTGGGCTCCATACGTACTATGGTCTGGAACGGATGAACACATTGAATGAGTATAGACTCATATGTATTTAATTCAGAAAGTTCAGCAGGAATAGCATCCAATTCTAAATTATTATGTACAGCTCTGGTCGGCATTCTATTTTCCTCTAACTTGTTGTAGCAGTATTTACAAATACGCTGATCTTCACCCAATTCAAAACAATTTTCAAGAAATATATATGTGGCAAAATCCATCCACTTATAATTATCTTCATTTTCACTCTTTCTGTAGAGATCAACATTCCTAGTTTGTTTTCTATAATGAGTTCTGCGGCAACAAATACAAATAACATTTGGTCTTTCATTAGAGATTATTGCAAATTTTGTTATGTGATCATTAAATGTCTTACTTACACAAGGTTCTACATTCTCTTCCACTTCTGCCTCATTTACTGTGTCCTTCTCTGCACTGTTTTGTTCAGGACCAAAGTAACAAAACTGAATTTCATCAACAACCTTCTCTACATCTGATACCGTTCCTCGGAACAGAGCCCTATTCAATTCATTTAACTTTATTGCTGGACTTTTGGCAAAATACAACCGTCTCACAAACTTTCTCATTTCAGTATGATGAACAGCCAGCATCCTAAAATGATGGAAAACACTATTGCACACTTTTCTAGATAGACAAGCAAGAGAATGACCCTGCAAACCAGTATTCTCTCTCACTCTGCATGGATCCAGACTTTGAAGCACCTTAATCTTTTGTTTTACACTTTTTTTACTATATTCTCTTAGAAACTCTCGAAATCTGTCAATAGATTCCTGACGCACAGTGCAAATACTACTACAATTCCAAGTGTACACTGGGGCTTTAGGACGTCTCCCCATTGCCTCATCTGCCATCACTTGTACCTCATCTCTTGGAACCATTATCTCCTTCTCCATTATGCAACCATTTTTTACTTCGTATGAACGACCTCTGGTGTCAACTGCATGCAGCAAACTATTACTTTGAAAATAGCTCTCTTCATTAAAAAAAGGTTCACTACTTGAACTATGCATCCACTTTCCTAAAAAAACTTTACAAAAGTTTGTTCTGTTCACTACTCTTTTGCTTTTGCTTTGTGATTTCAGTACATTAACCATTTTATCTAATGTACGCATCCTATTCAAAATTAAAATGAATAGTTTCCTTTTTAATTCTAATGCCTTTGCTGCAATGGCTTCAATTTCTTTTTTTCTCTTGTAATATTTTGCCTTTTGCTTATATTTCTTTATATCCTTTATCAAATTGGACATAACTCTTCTCTGAAACATTTTTCTACGTATCTCTTTAAATGCTGTTTTTCTGTTTATGTTAAACTTTTCAATTGCAGAAGGTATATTTGCATTAACTAAATTCTCAATTTTTTGCTGTTCTCTATTTTTTGTTACATTTTTCCGAGAACAGACATTTTGTACATTTTTCTTTGTTTTGAATATTTTGTTTAGAAATTGTTTTTTTTGCTTACCAGAAGATTTTTTCTTTTTCCCAACATCAGCATCTTCTACTAACTTTGGTCCTCCAGTTGTCTTCAAATATAGTTTTTTTTTTAGCGTTTTTTGAACTCGAGATTTTGTAGGCATCTTAAATTTTGTTCACTGTTCTTCAGCAATACCTGAAAAAAACTAAAAAAAAAATCCGTTATTGTATTTAAATATATTACTAAATTTCT
This sequence comes from Triturus cristatus, assembly GCF_964204655.1. NCBI lineage: Eukaryota > Metazoa > Chordata > Amphibia > Caudata > Salamandridae > Triturus > Triturus cristatus. The sequence goes on from NC_140581.1 coordinate 402,095,420, forward strand.
TTTCACAATAGTCACAAAACGAAATTTCTTTGCCAATTTGAATTCACACAAACTGCTCTTTTTTTTGGGCAAGTGAAAATCTCTTTTACAAACTGTCACATTATGAAACCACTTTTCAGATTTTTTAAAAAGCCCATGTCCACAGTGCTACACTCCACCAAGGGCAACCAGCCTTAGTGATGCTGAATGTATTTGCATTACAGACTTAAACCTGAAAACCCCACTGGCTTGTACATACTGTGCATGACTATACACGGCAAGGACATGGGTGTGTGCTAAGCCTCTGCTTCTTCCCCCAAAAATTCGCTCCCCCTTTCCATCTAATGCAACTGTGAAATCACCAGAGGAAGACGCAATAAATCTCTGTCTATAATTCTTCTATGCACACAGAGTCATGTTTTCACATTAGTGCCAAAACGAAATTTCTTTGCCAATTTCAAAGCACACTTACTGCTCTTTTATTTTTTCAGGGGCAAGTGAAAATCTCTTTTTACAATTTGAAATCACTTTTACAGACTGACACATTATGAATCCACTATTTTTGCTTTATTTAATTGCACGTGTCCAAGCTGTTTTTTTTTCAGACCACCACCATGTGCATTCTCTGTGACTGCCTACACTCCACCAAGGGCAACCAGCCTTAGTGATGCTGAATGTATTTGCATTACAGACTTAAACCTGAAAACCCCACTGGCTTGTACATACTGTGCATGACTATACACGGCAAGGACATGGGTGTGTGCTAAGCCTCTGCTTCTTCCCCCAAAAATTCGCTCCCCCTTTCCATCTAATGCAACTGTGAAATCACCAGAGCAAGACGCAATAAATCTCTGCCTATAATTCTTCTATGCACACAGAGTCATGTTTTCACATTAGTGCCAAAACGAAATTTCTTTGCCAATTTCAAAGCACACTTACTGCTCTTTTATTTTTTCAGGGGCAAGTGAAAATCTCTTTTTACAATTTGAAATCACTTTTACAGACTGACACATTATGAAACCACTATTTTTGCTTTATTTAATTGCACGTGTCCAAGCTGCTTTTTTTTCAGACCACCACCATGTGCATTCTCTGTGACTGCCTACACTCCACCAAGGGCAACCAGCCTTAGTGATGCTGAATGTATTTGCATTACAGACTTAAACCTGAAAACCCCACTGGCTTGTACATACTGTGCATGACTATACACGGCAAGGACATGGGTGTGTGCTAAGCCTCTGCTTCTTCCCCCAAAAATTCGCTCCCCCTTTCCATCTAATGCAACTGTGAAATCACCAGAGCAAGACGCAATAAATCTCTGTCTATAATTCTTCTATGCACACAGAGTCATGTTTTCACATTAGTGCCAAAACGAAATTTCTTTGCCAATTTCAAAGCACACTTACTGCTCTTTTATTTTTTCAGGGGCAAGTGAAAATCTCTTTTTACAATTTGAAATCACTTTTACAGACTGACACATTATGAATCCACTATTTTTGCTTTATTTAATTGCACGTGTCCAAGCTGTTTTTTTTTCAGACCACCACCATGTGCATTCTCTGTGACTGCCTACACTCCACCAAGGGCAACCAGCCTTAGTGATGCTGAATGTATTTGCATTACAGACTTAAACCTGAAAACCCCACTGGCTTGTACATACTGTGCATGACTATACACGGCAAGGACATGGGAGTGTGCTAAGCCTCTGCTTCTTCCCCCAAAAATTCGCTCCCCCTTTCCATCTAATGCAACTGTGAAATCACCAGAGCAAGACGCAATAAATCTCTGCCTATAATTCTTCTATGCACACAGAGTCATGTTTTCACATTAGTGCCAAAACGAAATTTCTTTGCCAATTTCAAAGCACACTTACTGCTCTTTTATTTTTTCAGGGGCAAGTGAAAATCTCTTTTTACAATTTGAAATCACTTTTACAGACTGACACATTATGAAACCACTATTTTTGCTTTATTTAATTGCACGTGTCCAAGCTGCTTTTTTTTCAGACCACCACCATGTGCATTCTCTGTGACTGCCTACACTCCACCAAGGGCAACCAGCCTTAGTGATGCTGAATGTATTTGCATTACAGACTTAAACCTGAAAACCCCACTGGCTTGTAAATACTGTGCATGACTATACACGGCAAGGACATGGGTGTGTGCTAAGCCTCTGCTTCTTCCCCCAATAATTCGCTCCCCCTTTCCATCTAATGCAACTGTGAAATCACCAGAGCAAGACGCAATAAATCTCTGCCTATAATTCTTCTATGCACACAGAGTCATGTTTTCACATTAGTGCCAAAACGAAATTTCTTTGCCAATTTCAAAGCACACTTACTGCTCTTTTATTTTTTCAGGGGCAAGTGAAAATCTCTTTTTACAATTTGAAATCACTTTTACAGACTGACACATTATGAAACCACTATTTTTGCTTTATTTAATTGCACGTGTCCAAGCTGTTTTTTTTTCAGACCACCACCATGTGCATTCTCTGTGACTGCCTACACTCCACCAAGGGCAACCAGCCTTAGTGATGCTGAATGTATTTGCATTACAGACTTAAACCTGAAAACCCCACTGGCTTGTACATACTGTGCATGACTATACACGGCAAGGACATGGGTGTGTGCTAAGCCTCTGCTTCTTCCCCCAAAAATTCGCTCCCCCTTTCCATCTAATGCAACTGTGAAATCACCAGAGCAAGACGCAATAAATCTCTGCCTATAATTCTTCTATGCACACAGAGTCATGTTTTCACATTAGTGCCAAAACGAAATTTCTTTGCCAATTTCAAAGCACACTTACTGCTCTTTTATTTTTTCAGGGGCAAGTGAAAATCTCTTTTTACAATTTGAAATCACTTTTACAGACTGACACATTATGAAACCACTATTTTTGCTTTATTTAATTGCACGTGTCCAAGCTGTTTTTTTTTCAGACCACCACCATGTGCATTCTCTGTGACTGCCTACACTCCACCAAGGGCAACCAGCCTTAGTGATGCTGAATGTATTTGCATTACAGACTTAAACCTGAAAACCCCACTGGCTTGTACATACTGTGCATGACTATACACGGCAAGGACATGGGTGTGTGCTAAGCCTCTGCTTCTTCCCCCAAAAATTCGCTCCCCCTTTCCATCTAATGCAACTGTGAAATCACCAGAGCAAGACGCAATAAATCTCTGTCTATAATTCTTCTATGCACACAGAGTCATGTTTTCACATTAGTGCCAAAACGAAATTTCTTTGCCAATTTCAAAGCACACTTACTGCTCTTTTATTTTTTCAGGGGCAAGTGAAAATCTCTTTTTACAATTTGAAATCACTTTTACAGACTGACACATTATGAAACCACTATTTTTGCTTTATTTAATTGCACGTGTCCAAGCTGTTTTTTTTTCAGACCACCACCATGTGCATTCTCTGTGACTGCCTACACTCCACCAAGGGCAACCAGCCTTAGTGATGCTGAATGTATTTGCATTACAGACTTAAACCTGAAAACCCCACTGGCTTGTACATACTGTGCATGACTATACACGGCAAGGACATGGGTGTGTGCTAAGCCTCTGCTTCTTCCCCCAAAAATTCGCTCCCCCTTTCCATCTAATGCAACTGTGAAATCACCAGAGCAAGACGCAATAAATCTCTGTCTATAATTCTTCTATGCACACAGAGTCATGTTTTCACATTAGTGCCAAAACGAAATTTCTTTGCCAATTTCAAAGCACACTTACTGCTCTTTTATTTTTTCAGGGGCAAGTGAAAATCTCTTTTTACAATTTGAAATCACTTTTACAGACTGACACATTATGAAACCACTATTTTTGCTTTATTTAATTGCACGTGTCCAAGCTGTTTTTTTTTCAGACCACCACCATGTGCATTCTCTGTGACTGCCTACACTCCACCAAGGGCAACCAGCCTTAGTGATGCTGAATGTATTTGCATTACAGACTTAAACCTGAAAACCCCACTGGCTTGTACATACTGTGCATGACTATACACGGCAAGGACATGGGTGTGTGCTAAGCCTCTGCTTCTTCCCCCAAAAATTCGCTCCCCCTTTCCATCTAATGCAACTGTGAAATCACCAGAGCAAGACGCAATAAATCTCTGTCTATAATTCTTCTATGCACACAGAGTCATGTTTTCACATTAGTGCCAAAACGAAATTTCTTTGCCAATTTCAAAGCACACTTACTGCTCTTTTATTTTTTCAGGGGCAAGTGAAAATCTCTTTTTACAATTTGAAATCACTTTTACAGACTGACACATTATGAAACCACTATTTTTGCTTTATTTAATTGCACGTGTCCAAGCTGTTTTTTTTTCAGACCACCACCATGTGCATTCTCTGTGACTGCCTACACTCCACCAAGGGCAACCAGCCTTAGTGATGCTGAATGTATTTGCATTACAGACTTAAACCTGAAAACCCCACTGGCTTGTACATACTGTACATGACTATACACGGCAAGGACATGGGTGTGTGCTAAGCCTCTGCTTCTTCCCCCAAAAATTCGCTCCCCCTTTCCATCTAATGCAACTGTGAAATCACCAGAGCAAGACACAATAAATCTCTGTCTATAATTCTTCTATGCACACAGAGTCATGTTTTCACATTAGTGCCAAAACGAAATTTCTTTGCCAATTTCAAAGCACACTTACTGCTCTTTTATTTTTTCAGGGGCAAGTGAAAATCTCTTTTTACAATTTGAAATCACTTTTACAGACTGACACATTATGAAACCACTATTTTTGCTTTATTTAATTGCACGTGTCCAAGCTGTTTTTTTTTCAGACCACCACCATGTGCATTCTCTGTGACTGCCTACACTCCACCAAGGGCAACCAGCCTTAGTGATGCTGAATGTATTTGCATTACAGACTTAAACCTGAAAACCCCACTGGCTTGTACATACTGTGCATGACTATACACGGCAAGGACATGGGTGTGTGCTAAGCCTCTGCTTCTTCCCCCAAAAATTCGCTCCCCCTTTCCATCTAATGCAACTGTGAAATCACCAGAGCAAGACGCAATAAATCTCTGTCTATAATTCTTCTATGCACACAGAGTCATGTTTTCACATTAGTGCCAAAACGAAATTTCTTTGCCAATTTCAAAGCACACTTACTGCTCTTTTATTTTTTCAGGGGCAAGTGAAAATCTCTTTTTACAATTTGAAATCACTTTTACAGACTGACACATTATGAAACCACTATTTTTGCTTTATTTAATTGCACGTGTCCAAGCTGTTTTTTTTCAGACCACCACCATGTGCATTCTCTGTGACTGCCTACACTCCACCAAGGGCAACCAGCCTTAGTGATGCTGAATGTATTTGCATTACAGACTTAAACCTGAAAACCCCACTGGTTTGTACATACTGTGCATGACTATACACGGCAAGGACATGGGTGTGTGCTAAGCCTCTGCTTCTTCCCCCAAAAATTCGCTCCCCCTTTCCATCTAATGCAACTGTGAAATCACCAGAGCAAGACGCAATAAATCTCTGTCTATAATTCTTCTATGCACACAGAGTCATGTTTTCACATTAGTGCCAAAACGAAATTTCTTTGCCAATTTCAAAGCACACTTACTGCTCTTTTATTTTTTCAGGGGCAAATGTAAATCACTTTTACACACTGACACATTATGAAACCACCATGTGTAACTACAACAAAAACAATTCCCATTTCTATTATTCATTTCTTAAGTTACCACATACATACCCTCTCAAACTGTAAACTCACCTTTAAAATTAGTTAGTTCTGAAAGAAATGTGACACTCAAACAGCAGATTATCAGAGCCAGGATCTCTGTTCTGTTCACCTGTCTCCTCTCAGCAGAACCAGATAATGGCAAACTTTCCCTCTATTTTTCTACACATATACATGTAAGTTTCAAATCTCAGTGCTTCCCCCTTTTTTTTTAAATGTAATCACACATTTCTATTGGTTGAAAACCAACCCTTTTCCAAAAGTACCCTGCCCCCAACTTGACTTCTGCCTAGTACCCTTCCCCCAACTTGACTTCTGCCTGCTACCATAGCAACAGCTCATGGAACACTGCTGTGTTCAGTTAGGTCAGAAGTTCGACACACAATGTTTCAATTCCACAGAGCAAGAGTGCTTGACTTTTCAAACCTAACAGCAAATCCATAGTACTGTTCTTTGGTTACACATTTTTTTGTACCAATACAAAACATGCTTGTATTAATTTTCACATACAGCCTAGTTTTTTTTCTAGAATGGTATGAAACAGCCAATCAGTTCTTTTTGTTTTGTAAAAAATATGTATGCCTCCATTTCCAAACTGTCTTTCTTTTCATATTGCCATTCTACTGAAAGACACCTCCTGAGTGCATCCAGTTCTCCTTTGAAGATGTTCACAGTGTGGATTGTAGGGCACAGCTATGTCTTCTGGAGTGAAAAGTTTGCAGAGAAAACAGATATGGCGAGAGACCTTGCTTTGCCAAATGTAGACATTAAATGGATTGGTCAGAGAGGGTTAAAGTGGCACCAATTGATGCCATTGGTGAAATCCTTCATTCAAATCCAACACCCTGACCTCATAATAGTGCACTGTGGTGGCAATGACCTAGGCACTTTGACTGGGGTAGGTCTGGAAATGCTTATGAAGGACACCTTTGCACAACTGTTTACACTTTTCCCTAAAACTGCCTTTGTGTTTTCCAACATATGCCAAAGGCAAAAATGGAACTGGTCCAATCATTTCTGTCCACAGATTGACAAAGCAAGAAAGCACGTCAACAAATCTGTTTCTGCTTTCCTCCGTGACTATGGTATGGGTGCCATTTACCACAACAACTTGCGTTATGACATGCAAGACATTTATAGAGGAGATGGTGTGCACTTCAATGATGAAGGGAACAGAGTCTTCCTCTTGAACCTTAGACTCTGCATCGGTACTTACTTGTAGGTACCACTAAAAAAATGACTTCATAAACACAACAGCTCTTTTTAGAGCTCCCTAATTTCTAAACTCTTAAATCTGCTTTTCATTTATCTATTTTTATTTTTTTACCGTACGCTTACCGTAAGCTTACCGTACGCGTACCCCGTGATTTTTTTTAAAATCAATAAATGTTTTTTTTGTACTTTTCTGTCCTTCTTTGACCCCCTTACAAATGTTAGGGGGTCTGTAACTCTCCTCATTGCCCCCTTTCCTTGTTTTCACTCTTTTTTTTCAGAGTGAAATACACAAAATGGCGGCCGCCGCTTCCTGGTTTCGGCCGATTCGAATGTTTACTAAGATCTAACAGCCAATCAGAATCGCGCTCGCGCACGCCGCCGTACGCTTACCGTAAGCGTACGGTAAGCGTACCGTAAGCGGGCTCAGATATATATATTGATTTAAAGGCTATTTTCTCAGAATCTACTGAACAGATTTACACCAAACCTACAAAAGGCACTTCCTTGACCTAGGGACTACCTCTCTGCCAAATTTTGAGTAATTCTGTTCAGCCGTTCGGGCTGTAGCTCGTTCTAAAGGTCCTATGGAAAAATGCATGGGAAAAACGCGTTTTGGGACCCCCCTTTTATCTCAGCCCCCGCTTGACGGATCCCCCCGAGACTTTCAGGGTAGGAGCGGAGCGTAGCGCCCCACCTATTTTGAGAAATTCACGAGGATTCGTCGACCGGCGCCAAAGTTATTCAAAATAGAATGTTGAGGTTTTCCTATGGAAACGTGGTCCTAACTATAACTACCTACTGGCGACCGCCAGTAGGTAATATATATATATATATATATATATATATTCACAGATATATATATTGATTTAAATGCTATTTTCTCAGAATCTACTGAACAGATTTACACCAAACCTACAAAAGGCACTTCCTTGACCTGAGGACTACCTCTCTGCCAAATTTCAAGTAATTCTGTTCAGCCGTTCGGGCTGTAGCTGTGTCTAAAGGTCCTATGGAAAAATGCATGGGAAAAACGCGTTTTGGGACCCCCCTTTTATCTCAGCCCCCGCTTGACGAATCCCCCCGAGACTTTCAGGGTAGGAGCGGAGCGTAGTGCCCCACCTATTTTGAAAAATTCGCGAGGATTCGTCGACCGGCGCCAAAGTTATTCAAAATAGAATGTTGCGGATTTCCTATGGAAACGTGGTCCTAACTATAACTACCTACTGGCTACCGCCAGTAGGTAATATATATATATATATATATGTATTTGTGGCTTGTATTGAGTGTGTAATTGTGGGACCGCTTATTTATCCTTGTTTTGTTGATATGACACCATATCACATGTTTCTTCTATGCATTTTGATAAAATAATATAAATAATAAAAATATATATATTTTCCTTATTTCTTTTTGCTTATTCGTTTGGGGGAATTTGTCTTTTTGTATAGTGATGTTTTATAGTATCAGTGACTTTATTAGCACTTGTATATCAGTCTTCAGGCAGTTTGGGTCTTTCTAGACTCTTGTTTTGGTTCTCTCCCCTGTCCGACCTGCCTGCCATCCGCATTCATGGGCCCCCTTGTGTTGTAATGGTTACGAATTCCCACAACCACCCCCGCAGTGCTTACCCAAAGCCCGTGTTTGGCGAGGTTTGGATGCAAATAGTAGAATAGATGCAAGGAATAGTTTCATGCGTTACATGATCAAACTTTCACACAAATTCACAGAAAAATACAAAGATTAAAGTAACATTATGGTTAGCGTTGCATGTAAGACCTTAACATATTTTAAAAAACATTACATTGAAAGGGATACCATTAAAATGCTTTTATGGTCATAAAATAAAACTTACAAACCACTGAAATTCACCTTTTATGGTTAGATAAACTAACTATAACTTGCACCAATGCCAAGTACTATTTATGACCTAATTTTAATCATCAATCATGGCCTGCTGAGTGATATGATTGATGACACCACTGATGACATCACTTATGACATAATATATGATGCAGTCAACAGAAAACTGTGTTGATAATTAAATGAGAAAAAGGGCCTCTGCATCAAGGGTTTAAGGTCTGTTGAGGAATGGGCGCAGGGACTGGCCTATGGCCAGACCTATCAGCCAATTGCTGCTGTGCACAGCCAACGATTGCCGGAGCTGGCTTCCCACAAAGGGCTGGGTGCAGGGTTTGGCTGCATTTCAGGTCCCCCTGTTAATCTCTGCTGTGAGAAGCTGATGCATGCGTGCAGCGGTTGGCTTGTCATGAGCATTTGAAAGCTGAAGGTTGTGTCCAGTGGGGGTTTGCTGTTGTGAAGTTTGTGTACATAGCCATAGGTCAGTATCTATGACCAAACTCCGATTCGCTCCACTGAAGCCATGAATAGAGAATGTTGATTGCCTGCCGAGGGTTTGTCAAAGGCCAGACCCTTCTGCCAATCTTCGCTGCACTTGGGTAAAGGCCATGTCATAGTAGTAGAGGGCAACCAGTGGAATGCTGGGCCCAGCTATAGGTCAGGTGCTGAAGCCAGCCCCCTTTGTAGATGATGAAAGTTAAAATACAGTGGGGTTGGCAGCGATTGAAGGATTGAACATAAGGCCTGACATTATCCAATGCTCTACAGGCAACCAAACTGTGCCCGGCTACAGGCTGTGCAGAGTGTTGCTTAGTAACTCACAAAGGGTTGGGCACAGGGTCTGGTCCTACAGATAGCTGCCAATCTGCATGACCTAGACTACAGGATACTGGGGGTGCTGCCCTAACGTATACTACCATTATGATCATCAATGATGTAACACAAGATGTTCTCAGTGATGCCATCAATTATGTCTTTTAACATGTCATAAGTTACGTGACATATGAGGTCATATGCAATGCACATGGGTTGCACGCTTTATAGTTTGTTTTTCAATACATTTTGGAAATGTTAAGGACTTTTAGGCAAAGTCAACTATCATTTCAACCTTTGAATTTTTCATTGTATGTCATAATGATGAAAATAATTGTGGGCCAATAACACAATATTTAGGGAACTGTACTGATACACTTGCATTCACAAATCTATTACTTCAGTTCAAATATCAAATCCACGTTTATTACTACAGTATATCAAAATTGATAAGGGAAAAACACGTATTACTGTCTCACTGATTGCATGTAAAAATTAGTTTACACAAGAAACAGCCATCCCAATAAATTACAAGGTCTCTTCATTGTGATGTTTTGGTAAGGTATACATAAAACACCTTGCATCATGGTTTTGATTAAATACCTTTTGTTAATACAAGTACACATGAAAACATGCCATGACTTATATCAAACATGCAGATGTGCAGAGTATATAATGCTATTTCTTACCATTGATTAGGTAGAGGAGGGGCATCGTGACTTGAGTGAGCTTTCGCCATGCGTGGGCCATGGCCCACCTCACACACAACAATGGCAATAAACAGCACATTACACCCTGTATATAATATTTACGTGTGTGTGTGGATGTGTCTTTCTGTCTGTCTTACATTATAGCACAGGGAAATGGTTCATAATTAAAGCATCGTGTATTAAAATATGTTCAGAATTTTAGGAATCACTATGGGGTTAATCTGCAAATATTAGGGAAAAAGCCCCACTTGTGTTTTGTACTCCCCAAAACAAATTTTAGGAATCAGTTTCGCTCTACAATTTAAAATCAGCAAATTGAACATTTTATCATTCATAAACAGATGTTTAGTATTTCTTTGGAAGAACGTATACATCCACACATTTATGTTAACAACAACAGTGCCAGTCTGAATCATAAAAGAAATGGCATTTAGCCAGGACGGGTTCCCCAGCGGTCTACAGCGCCACGACGCCTCAGGGCAGCAGTGCGCTTTACAAGAACACATACATTTACATTTACATTTACATTTGTTATTTTCGGGAGAATCTATCAAGAGTGGTATTTTTTACCTGAACTTGCACTCACAGATTTCCTCACTGCCCGGTGCACAAGGTGCATGCGTGTATTGAAAGCACGCGTTAACCATGCACAACTTTCATTATAATTCTCCTCATTCAGGTGGTTTCAAAGAATGTGCCATTAGCTGGAGCAGCCAAAGTGTCTGTGAAAAACACGATGGACTGCTGCACACAAGGTGTCCGCAGAAATTCAATTACAGAACACCCAAGTAGGCAGGCGTCTACGGCACTGGTACTCTGATACAAAATTCATTTCAGAGAATGCAATTTTGAAAGCAGCTTCTGGGGATGGCTGGACTTGTTGCGACACATTTCTCATTATAGGACTCATCACAATTACCTGGTGCAGCAGAGGTCTTCACTTTGGGTCACTGAAGACACTTCTCACATTCAGGAGGCTTTTCAGGTGAAACCAGAGTGCATACAAAGCAAAGTTGAGAAGCATTTTACAACACATAGAATATTGTTCTATGCGAGATAACATAACCCCTGCGATACACTGTGAGGATATTTCAACTCACTTAGTACTTCCCTTTCAAGTCAAAGATGTTCCGAATTAGAGATAACTTGGAAAAATATTTTAAGATTACGCAGGAGGAATTTTATTCCTGATAGTATGAGGTTCTGTCATTACAGTCCCCAACTCTCTTTTAAATACCTGGACCGGATTTACGAAGCCCTTGCATTGCCACTGTATCAGGCAAGGTGGCACGCGGCAATACAAGCAAAGGCTTCAGTGAGATTTACTAAGCCACGCAAAGCTCTGCATGGCTTGGTAAATCTGGAGTAACACAGGGCCATGCAAGTTGCTGCCTTGCATTACTCTGGAGGGAAGGCATTCCATGTGGTTAGTGTGGGTCTTCCCATGCATTCATCCAGGGATCTTTGTGCATTGCCAGAGTTTCTAAGATTAATAAACTTGGGAATATGTCAAAATTCTACGGTGTCTCTTCCTGCACAAAAACCATCATGGCTGTAATGAAGGTACCCTTGCACCACGGCACAAGGGTGCCTGTGTTGGCACTAGGCAGCAGTTAGAGCCAGTGCAGAAAGACGGTAGGAATTTGCTGTATATTATTAGATAGGGCATATTCCTGCGGCATGTGCCTGCCTTCTCCCTGTCATGCAATGAAGGACAACAAGTTGTCTTGTTGCAATGTGTTGTATGACTTGTTAGCTGGTTTTGGCTTCAGGAGAGGAACACAACCACAAGCAACGGAGAAACGACACGCCCCTCTTGCGCTCTGAATCGCAGCTTGCTCAGGCAGCACAGGACACATGAGGGCAATGCCCGGGCCAAGGGTCGGGCTGGGCCACACCTCTAACACTGAGCACCAGGAACGGATGATCATATACATGGGGAAAAGGAAGACCAATCAACTTGAAACAGGAAGGGAAACTATTGCAACGCTTGACTCCTGCTTGGTAAGGGCTGCTAATGTACTGTCAAATGAAATTGAATTAACAGAACGCAGACTGCCCCAGGGAGAACCTAATGGTGGTGTCACTAGAAGAGACAGTCTTCCCAGCAATCTAATCACTGCCCCCCGCCCCCCAGAGCCTAGCACTTTGGATCATTTGCAAGTGACCCAGGGGGATTTAAATAATAGTGTCACCTCACCAAAGTAACCGCCAGTTAAACGAAAGAGGGGAGGGATGAGACAGCAGCCCCACCCTAAATTTAAAAAAGTAGCATCTAATGTAATTGATCCGGCTAACACTCTGGGTTCCCGAGATGAATCAACTTATGATTAACGTATAAAGATAGAACAGGCCATGTTAAAGGTAATCCAGCCTGTGATAGTACGACTAGAAGGGTTAGAACAGTGTTTAGCCTTATTGGTCAGAACGGGGAGTCACTATGGAAATACAGGCCTGTTACTGCCTGCACAGAGGTAGCAGGGGTTCTAACCCATAGCCCAATTCTGCATGGTGCAATCCAGGAGGAAAGGGTTGGGAGACACATACAACTCGCAGAACCACAGATCACATGCAACTATAAAACAAGCGACCCATGATATAGATTTCATATTAGTAGGAGAAAGTCATACATGGGGAAGGGTATAAATACATAAGTAATCAGTCTCCATCTGCTCCCTTTAATAACCAGAATAGCTGGATACCTAAGGTAATCAAGGAGCTAAGGTACCACATGGAGACAAATAAACATTGGTGTATCCAAGGGATTGGGAGATGGGGTGCAATAAGCAAAGAGTGGAAGAGGACACAACTAGTGCCATGACCCTCGCTGTTCCACCTGAAGCCAACCCACTGGTGCTAATTTTGGTAAATGTGCTGGAATTAAGAAAGACCCAATATGGAACCACAGAGCAGCTTATGGGCAAAGATAATGATTGGTTGACAAAATTTGGTAGAACGGGCACATTCATACATTGACATATGATCATGGCCAGGAGAATTTCATGGGTGGGGAATTTCATTGGGATAAACTTTAGTGTTCAAGAATTGGTGAGGGACTTGTTGGGATGTTTACCTATGGCATCCTCAATGGGTACACAGATATATGCCTTACTATTGGGTTTCATCAGAAACCACATGAGGTCTGCAGGTTTGGGGTTTGCGCAGGAGACAAAAGGAGCCCAAAGTGAGTCGATACCATGGAGAGATCCTAACGGGATATGCACCAGCAATAGATTTGCCCCATTAGAAAGCTCGGAAGGATGTGATTGAATCCTGGATGCGACCATTGTTAGAGAAAATGGGAGTAAAGCTAGACATGGGAATAAGAGTGAAGGCTCGTAGGAATTCAAGATTGTCTCTTGGAATATAGCAGACTTTAGTAAAAAGCGGGCTGTAATAGAGTGGAAAAATGAAATGAATAAATATGATATAGCCTGTCTGAAAAATACCTGGGACTTATGAGTAATATCAATGGACAGCTTCAGAACTTATCAGACCCCAGTGGTTATAGCTAAAGCAGACAGGGCAAATGGCGGGTTAGTAATGTTTGTGGCAAATACCCTTAGTGTTAGAGTATTAAAGTTCTTCTATGAATCTATATATTTTCATTATTTAATAATTGAAGGACAAGGAGACTGGGATTTGTTGTTAATTAATTTCTACAACAAAAAAATTGAGGGGAGGATGGAAACTATGGTGGGAGAGCTAGAAAAAGCAATTGAGGAAGGCTCTGCTGATCATCTGAAAATATTAAGGGTGGGTGATTTTAATAGTAGGGTGCGCCATTTAATGGATAATACAATCTGTGGGGTTACAGGCTGTTGTAGAGACCCAATTGTACATTTCAACTACTTCATTTATGGGGAGCACTGACTAGGATCTTAGTTATATGGGATATGGGGGTTGAAAATAGGGTAAATGGTACTACATGAACTATGGATAAGACTTTTGGCACCCTAACTTAGGTTGCACAATTGATTTTATAATTGCCTCTGAACCCCTAAGTTGTAGGCTTAATAACAAAAGAGTACCATTTACAGTCTTTAGTGATCATGCTTACTTGGCCTGTAATATGCGGTAGGAGCTTAAGTGCCATACCGATCTAGACCTAGTACCAAAACTGATTTTGGCAAGAAATGATGGCTACATTTTAAAATGTGATAAGGGGGAGTAATGTGACTTTCTCCACACCTTGCATGTTGCTAAGTATCCAGGGGCAGATTTACAAGCCCCTTGCGACACATTTACACCGTTGTTGTGTCACTTCTGTGACGCAGCGGCGTCGTAAACAATGTGCCAAGTTGCGACAAATTTACAACTTGACGCATCTAGGGAGATGCGTTAAGTTGTAAAGCCCTGTGCTACATTATACCTTTGTCAGGTATAATGTATGCAGGGTTGGCGTTCCATCGCAAGGAAGCCTTGTAAAAGTGACACAGTGAAATCTTCAAGATTTCACTGAGTCACTTTTACAACCCCGCTGCGTCAAAACCTTACACTTGCTTGTAGCAGACGTAAGGAGTGACGCAGCACAGCAAGTACAGGCCGCCCCTGAGCAGTGCTGGAGTGGTATCGCACTTGCAACACGACTCCAGCACTGCATCACCTTTACGCCGACAGATGCTTCAAGCATCTGTCTACCCTTGTGCCACGGTGCGCCGCACTGTAAATGCGGTGCAAATATGTTGGCGCAAGGGTTTTTTTACGTGTCGCATTTTAGCTGGCGCAACCCTGCTAATATGCAGGGATGCACCAGTTCTTGTAAATCTGCCTCCAGAGTTCATGATCTGCCTCAATATTGGAGCCCCTTCTGATCAGGTCATACTAGCTTTTGAAGCACTTATGAGAGGGATTAAAAGCCAAATAACATGCTACTCTAAGAAGAAAGATATGACGCAAGACTCGTGGTTTGATTACAAATTATACGAAAGCTGCCTCCAGATTGCATAATGCCTTACGAACTATCCCAAGGAATGAGAGTTGCATACAAACTTTATGAACAAATTATAAAAAAGCAAGAGTAGCGAGAGTAAAAGAGCTAATCCTCAAAGCATGTGAAAATTTGAAATTGGCACTCTATAAAATGGACTCCTGCGAATTTTCGAGGGTGCTGAAGTAGCAAGGAAGAGGGAGCTCCAACCTTAGGCACAAATATGAAAGAAGAAGAATGGTTATCCCAATTTCAAAATATATTTAAAAACCCCGTTGTAAGTATAAATAACGACCCAAGCCCAGATGATCACTGACCAACTGATCTAATATTTCAGGAAGAATAAATTGATTGTGCACTGGCACAGGCCAACTCAATGAAGGCTCCTGATGTAGATGGGGTTCTGGCAGACATATTTTTGGAAAGTAAAGTGCTTTGGGAACCGGTGTTGACTAATGTTTTTAATGTTGCATCTAAGAGAGGTCCCCCTAGCTCCTGGAAGCAGTTGGTAATTGTCCCAATCTATACAAAGAGTGATAGGGCAGAACCAAAAATTTGTAGACCTATCTCACTAATTGATAGCATGGCAAAAATGATGGGGTGAGTGCTTTTAAATAAGATATAGGATTGAGCTCAAGAGAAAAACATATTACCAGAGGCTTAGCACGGGTTCAGAAAAGGAAAGGGCACTATTGACTAGAGCCTCAACCTGACTATGAATATTTCTAAATATACTCTAGGGTCAGTTATATATGGCTTTTTTAGACCTCATATCCACCTTAGATTGCGTATCTCATAACACGTTATGGGTAATAATGGAATAAATGGGCGTGGATCCCCCTATTATTGCTTTTATTAGGCAGCTGTATACAGGAGCGACAGCATCTGTTCGGTATGAAAGGAATGGAAAATGCACAAGGGCATTTAATATTGAGAGAGAGGTAAGACAGGATTGCGTACTTGCCCCATTTACGTTCTCTCTGTACCCTAATGGGTTATGGCACTGCAGAAACTTAAACAGGAGTATTTGAGCTATATGGCTAGGCTAGACCTGTGTGTAAATGTTCTGAAATCTTTTGTTTTCATCGCAGGAGTATGTTCTAAGAAATCTTTTAATTTCCATATAGAGGAGCAGAAACTGGAGGCGTTTGACTCATTTGCCCATCTGTGGGTCCTATTTGACAATAAGCTATCCAGGAAAAATATGGTGTCAAGATGAAAGGCTGTCTTGGAAAATGGGATCAGGGCGCTTGCAAACCTTTCTACAAAACTGGGTTCAGAAATGTTAAATATATACCAACTAAAAACGCTTACAAGTGCCACATATGGGGCAGCAATTTGGGGAACGGTAGATCTGGCAGCGATCCAACTTGTGGAGGATGTCTTTTGCAAGAAAATGCTTTCGCTCCCCCCCTCTTGTGAAAATTATCTATCACACATAGAATTTGATTTACTACACCTTGAGGACATAAGTAGATTGCCCCCTGTTGTTATTATGGCTTTCCATATTGAAATGACAATGTGTACAACTAAACCAGGAGATCCTGAGGGATTGTTTCAAATTGGATTCTGCCAATAGGATCCCCTGGTTAAACTACGTATAGAAAACTTTGTCTGCGATTGGACTGCAAGACCTCTTTGAGTCGCCATTGCGGTGTGCTTCGTTCTCAAAGGCGAAAATAAAAAAGATTTTCCAAGAAAAAGATGCAAATGATAGGTGGGAAAAGAATAAAGACAGAACTACAATAATAGCATACGGCTTCCTCCCTCCTGTTAAAGACATATTACATTCATACCTCTCATTTGTATGGAACCTTTAGCATAAATACATCTTGATTAGATTTAGGCAGAATTATATTCCTTTAATGCTTAGTTTCCCGGCTAACACTCACCCGGTGAACGATTTACCTGTGTGTACGTGTAATGGGAGAGCAGCTGAAACAACATTGCATATTCTATTTTCTGCACTTTTTATGGTCCCCAAAGGAAAGCTTTTTTAGTTCCGAATATATAATCTTGTCCATTTTAAGCCTGCACTGCAGCTGTCAGATCCCTATGTGTGCACTACCCTCGCCTCTTATTTATGGGCAGTGGCCAGACGTAGACGTCTATCTTTATTGAGTTTTATGCGATTGTTTTTTTAATCTGGAAGTGAAGAAATTTTGAAGTTGTGGGAATGATTTTATATGATTCATGGTTTCAGATGTTCTTATTGATGTAAGGTTTTAACTTGTTTTGTATATGCACTTTTTATGCATTGAAACAATGCGAAATAAAGTACAATTGACTTATTAATAAATCTACTCCTTGATATCCTGCTTCTACTCAAGCAAGAGATTGTTTCAATGTAGATATTTAGAATAAACAGTGACATTTTTACTTTTTAAACAAGTATGCTGCTATAAAGGATGTAAATTATATTAGAACAATGTATACTGTGTGTGAAGTGAGTCAAATGATAGTCCAGTAGTGAGTTAGAAAGTGAGATACCATGCAGCCATTCGCATACCTTAATACATAAGCACTCTATCACACATATTTCCTTATCAGCCATTGACTGTGGATATCCAGTAGGGAAAGTTAAGAAGAACGTTTGTTTAAGAGGCATTTGTTTTTATGTTTATTTTTCTCTGCCCCTTGCTCTGAGATGGCTTTTCCTAATATCACTGCTCCACTATAATGAATTATTATAACAGTGTAGTGATATATGTTTCCTGTTGAGAGCTGAAATTCACAATGTTACTTAATTAAGGAAGGTAGGTATAGCCTTTTAATAAGTTATTGAAGGCTGTTGTGTATTATTTCTTACTACTTAAGTACTTGCTTTTTATTTGAAGAGTAATTGTGTTGTCTTTGTTAATATCAGAAATGTTTTTCACTAAGGGGTTTTAAGTGTCATCGTAGATCATAAGAGTGAACCTTAGGTTGTCCAGAAAGTCACCTGGAAGTTGGAACCCAGAGGAGGAAACAGCTCATTATTGACAAATAATCCATGTACAAATGACAGATCGAATGACATATCTCCAGCTATCCAATGGATCAGCTGTGCACATGGTGAGGATTCACAAGGAGGCATGCACATAGGTACCTCTTACCATCTCTGACTCTCACTGTCCCTACTACTATCCTATGCATTACAAATAGGTGAAGTGCCCTGCAACCTCATCTATTTCTCCCTGGACATGCCTGTATTTGTCAGAAAGAAATATGAATACATAAGAATGCCTCACAGTTTACTATCCTCCACCCAACCTCTACAACAACGTTCACCAGTCTAATTATTTTAAAAAAATATGCCTGGTGTGCTGTCACCCCTCCCTCCATTTTGGGTCAACATCCTCCCACACAACCCAAATGATAAAAATAACATGTGCTGTCATGCCACCATCCCCACTACCCTTTGGAACTTCTTTTACCACCTTGACCTGACAGCTGTCCTCTCAGTCAGAGAGCAGAGCACAGGGATTCTGAAAGAGGATCTCTCGGTGCCAATGTCAGCAGGGTCGGCCATGTTGAAAGTGAATCTGACGGAGCTGCTCCCGAGCAGATTGAAATACCCTTCCTGTAACAGGCTGACAGAGACCTGCAACTACGACAAGAGAGGGTGGTTTTCCCTTGCTACTCTCTCGTCTGTAGGTAGCCAAAATGGGGTGGGATAGGCAGGAGAGATGTTTGATCATCATCTGCCTTTGCACAACATCCTTCAGCGGGGCAGGGCAAGTGGTGGGTCAGTGTCAGCCGCAGCACCAGGTTCAGAACTTATTTTCCACCTACTGAGATGTCAGACCAGTGAATAACCAGGTTTTGAACACGCTGTTTGCAATAATGGCTCTTGTGCGAGTCATACATAAAATAGAAATTGCATCACAATTTGGCCTCGATAAATTATAACACGTTATAATCTACTCTTAAATTGCGTATACAAATATAACCCTGGTTTTCTTATTACAGTCTGGTCATGACGTCACTAGTCACGTGTAATCACATATTTACTTTAAGGGAGCGACAGTTTACTTCTGGCAATATCTGCTGCCACAGTAAGCACACTGTGTGAAAAGTAGTTTCACTTCCCTCGCACTTAAGCAATTAAAGAAAACCATAACTTTCAGACACTTTATATATTTGTATCCTGAAAATGTTGTCGTCTATTGTAGAATGATTATTTATTTATTTGAGTTCAAAACAGGGGTGCGGGAATCATTCTGCATGTTTCCCGAACCTTCTGAAGCACAAAACAATTGTTACATGGCTCAAACTGCTTAAGAGTACTACCAGTTGCAAATTAATATATTATGTTTACAGTTCTAGTTACACATGCATATCACACTTTACGTATGCTGAACATTTATTAGGGAGTTCTGGGGAGGTATCTCTCATATTATAATAAATAAATGACATCCTACCCTACATATGTGGCCTTCTACTGCCTAAGACCCCCTTTCACTTTAGACCCAAGACCGCCCTTGTATATGGACTCCCTCCCTCCTCCAAGGCAAGCAGTACAAACCACACTCTTTTGGATTTGGGGCAGTAAATCCCGGCCATATTTTATTACAAAATAAAAAACCATTAAACGTATTATTTACATTATGTACAATCACACAGAAAGTCCAGTTACATTGATAGGTACAAGATGTTACTTGGCTAACCTTAACATGTTTCTAATACATAGCCATTCCTACTGTAATCTAAAACATGATATACTTTACTTTCTGTGTATCCCTGCTAGAGCCTAAGACAAGGTCAGTGACTGGCAGCCCCAGATCCCAGTAACTACAAAGACTCCACTGGAGTAAGATTGCGTAGGGGGTCCAGTTTATCGGACGGATATCTCCCCCGTGCTCCCCCTATGCCCTGAGCCTTAACTCCATAACGGGGCACTGCAATTTTGCATCCTTGTGCCCTGGTGCGCATGCGCGTATGGGGGTGGTCGACCAGCCTACTGGAAAGAGTGACTCCCTGGCCACCGCATCCTTAAAGCCTACCGACCGGCTATAACTGCCCCTGGAGTTCCATGGTGCTGGTCGCTAAGGACCGAAAACTATACTTACCGTTCATGACCTTACCGCCACAGGCCAGTATAGTTGACCGACTATCTGGCCTCCCCCATCCTCCTTCTAGAAAGGTCATGTTGAGCTTCTTGCCCTATTGAACTGTACCCATGGGATTTTTAGAACTACATCCCTACCCAGTCTAGAGCGGTGTATGTGTCAGATCATGCCAAAGGCAAAAGCATTCCTAGGCATCCCCCGTAGGATATTAGACCTTATCCTTGTTTACGACGGGCGGCCCCAGTGAGCCTTAACTATGCACCCTGTGTGCCTACTTGCTTTGCACGGTAATAGTCCTCCTCGTCACAGGAAGGAGGACTTGCCCAAATTTATGTGGTATAAAAACCTGACCCAACCACTGTTCCGGGTGCTGTATAGCACACGTAACCCCTGATGCTTCCGGAAAACAGATTGCCTTGTGCAAAATTACAGCAAGGTCCGTAGATACTTGTAGTTACCCTGACGCGGTGGAGATCTCATCTCGCTCCCTATCCACGGTGGCTGATGCTCCGTAAACCCACATGGTCCAAGACTTGCTCAGGGTGAAGTACTGGGTATTTTAGACCCAGCGGTGCAGGGGCACACACCCTATGACTTCTGGGTTCACCCTGTTCCGGACCTACAGAAACACAGAGTCTTCTGGGTGAAGTCAAAGATTCGTTTATTGGCTGCAGACCAATGACAGGTATCCTAGAAGTACAACAGCGTGTATGTTCTCAGGAGACTGCTGAAAATCATAGGAACGGACTTCATCTTAAATACGCTTTTCCTTGCCTCAAGCATACATTCCTAGGTTTTATGATACGGCAATATACAAGTGTACATTACAAAGAAAAGGCAGAGTCATGATGACCATCCCACATTCCAGTTCGGCCAGCCCACAATGATTTATACAGTAAGGTTCAGATCCCACATCGGATGTAAACAGACCCCCCAATAAACATGAGCATCTCCTGTTTTGGGAAACAAGTCATAAAGCAGGAACAAGCAGGTGTGGAAGAGATTAGCCGGGGGATTGTATAGAATGAAAGGGTTTTATGACGAGTCAAACCCTGATGCTAATCACAGGTGGACGGAGGAAGGGGAGCTCGTGAGACCGGTCTGACCTGGGGCAGCAGAGCCAGCTGCCCAGGTCACAGAGAAGTCAGAGGGAAAGCCCATGTACTGTGAGGCCCGTATTTACTCCATTATAGCCTATGTGAGGGCAATGACAAGATGGCCACTGTTTCCAAAATGGAACCCGCGTAGTGAAGCAGAATAACGTGTACACAGTGCATTCATAGCTAGAACGGTATATAAAACACTCGTACATGCCGCATTTACCATTTGCGGTTCGCTAATGCCAAGATAGACAGGGGTAGGGCCCTGTCCCCTACGCGGTCCCGAATATTAAAGTACGACAGACCCTCCTTTTGCCCTTACATAGGCAATCACTATACTCATCTTAATCCGAGTCTAGGTCAATGTCCGCAAAGTCATGGAGATGTTGCTGTAGCATCATCCTATTACTTAGTTCGTCCCTCGATACAGGTTTCCTTACACATAAGGTAGCACAGAGACCACATATCGCAGGAGCACACTGTATGCACAGACAGAACAGGAAAAGAATGGCTAAGATCATTCCAATGACCATCAGAACTTTCCAACCCCAGGCAGATATCAATTCCCAGAACCACCCCACCAGTGACCAATCTCCCTTATCCACGTGTATGGATTCAGATATTTTATGGAGTTTGGAGATGGCTTGATACACTGTTGGAGCATTATCTGGTATGAAAATGCAGCAACTGGATTGGATGACCTTGCATACCCCACCGCGGTCTGCAAGAATAACGTCTAGAACCATGCGGTTCTGCAGAGTCATAAGGCGATCCGCTTGGAGCTCAGCTGTCAGATTACTAAGGGCACCAGCCGTTACATTGACAGTGGATTCAACCACACGTGTCAGTTGTCTCAGGTTCCTACTATTGACCATAGGTCCCCAAAACGGCAGGAAACCCAAGAAGAAGTCTCCCGCTTCCTGACCGGCAGTGTCCTCCTTACTAATCACACCTCTCACAACTCTGGTCTTGTGATAGTCAGAGGCGGCAGTAAATGTCGGCGGTAGCAAGTTCGCAATATAACATGTGCCCGAGAAATCAGGGGGCAGCCATGTATATGCTCGGTCATTACAGATGAAATATGTGCCCTTGGCAGCCAAAAACGCAGGGGAAAACTGTGACGGGAAGGTGTACGTTTCAGTACAGTCACTTCTTCCCAGTTGAGCTCTAGGATTCTGACCATTACCCTGTAAGCAGAACCGACCCATGTGGGGTACGACCCAGATTGGAGATGAGATTTTTCGCTGTCTTTCACCCAGACTAATACTATACCCCGTCGCGTTCCATCCTACATAAGGTCTCAACTCTTCTTTGGGAATGGATGAGTATGCATCGATATCCCTACTCATATCGGCAACTCCTTTCATCAAAGCCTTATTATTGGTGATAGGTCTGATGGAACGCGGTTGGCGAGGGGAGTATGTATCTAGAGCATAGAGAAACATGGTTTGGAATGCCCATGACGATCCATTGTAACTATACGGCAGCACCAGGTAGGGAATACCCTTGTTAATGGTATGTGGCATTAACCCACATACCCAGCAATTGGTCGTATTCATTACCAGTTGGTGCTGGTGCAGAAGCTGGATAAACGAGTTATTTACAAACTCTGATCGTCTGGTCTGTTCGTGCTCAGGCAAAGGGTGAAAAGAGTGAGAGGAGGCAGTAGAAAGAGGTATAGGCTGTTCAGTGGGTTCAATGGGCTTTTGAGCGGAGAAAAACACAAATCCTACAATAAACATTGTTATGCTACACAGTGTAAAAAGGCACAAAAAGACAAAACATTTACTTTTTACAATTCTACACATCCTTGCGTTAGAGTTCATTTCCTCAATCGGTCTCTCCATCTTAAAAAACTCCATCCTCTACTCGGGCCGCTCGCGGTGGATGAGTTTCTTCTGCTGAGGGGCACGCCTGTCAGTCCAGGGAAACGCCCTAGACCAACCAGAACTGTTGACCTAGCGTCTTCGGCCTGTACCCCAAAGTCTTGGCACTGCGACCCTGCGGCAGAACCCGGATGGTGGTTCGAAAAACAAAAATCAAGAAAGTCCTTCAGATGGGAGAGCAAAAAATGTCAAAAGGGAAATTGTAAGAAAATCTTTATTTGTCCATGGGCCTTGGTCTCCAATTATAGCGGAGACGGCCAGGTGCTGTTTGGTCTTGAAACAAAAGTTCAGGCTCAGTGGTGTCCAGTCGACTTGATGGTGGCACAGCTTCCTGTAGAATATTGTCACTCTCTTGGTCTGAAACTGTGCCTCTTAAGCGTGCGTCACTGAATGGTACAAAACGAGGTACAGTGTCTGTCTCTGAGTCGGCGATACCCTCCTTGACCCACTGGTCATATGGCAGAGGCAAGGGGACTACTTTACAGTGGGTACCATGAATCCAGTGCTTCTTCCCTTTCACTCGCACTGCTGATCTTGTCGAAAGAAGAACAAGATGAGGGCCGATCCAGCGAGGCTCGTCGTTGCTCTTGCGCTGGAAATTTTGGACTAGCACCCACGTACCAGGGTTGATAGGGTGTCCAGGAGGTTCAGAGGCTTGGGGAAGAGTATCATGTACCTGTTGGTGCAAAACACGCAGTTTAACAGTCAAATCATACAGGTAATCGAGCAGTACCGGATGCTCTATCTCACTAAATTTCGCCGGTCTTGGCACGCCCCATACATTAGCCGGGTGGCCAAAGACGACCTCATAGGGACTAAGTCCCACTCGTGAGTGTATGGTCATTCTGGTGGACAGGAGTGCTAGAGGCAGAGCGTCAGGCCATTTAAGACCGGTGCTCGCCTGAATTTTGGCCAGCTTGAGCTTTAAGGCTCCATTGTAGCGTTCTACTAATCCAGCTGATTGGGGGTGATTTGCAGCGTGGAACTTCTGCTTTATCCCTAGCCCTTCACATACATTCTTCATCACTTTACCCACAAACTCACTTCCGTTATCACACCACACCATTCTTGGCATCCCAAACCTAGGGAAAAACTCCTTCACAAGGGCTTTGGCTGTGGATAGGGCAGTGTTATCTTTCAGAGGATAAGCCTCTATCCATTTTGAGAAAGCACAAACAACCACCAGTACATATTTCAGGTTGTTGCATCTTTCCATGTGAATAAAGTCCAACTGCAAAACTTCAAATGGACATGATGGGGGTGCAAAGTGACCAGCTGGAGTTGGGGTTCCCCTACCAGGGTTGTACTTCAAACATACTATGCAATTCTTGACCACATTCTCTGCACACTTGGGAATCCCAGCATTCTGCCATACTGGAGCCAACAACTTGCATATACCTTTCGTACTGATATGTGCCATTCCATGTGCCATAGTAACCACTGGAAGCACATATGCATCAGGCAACAACCATCGCCTATGTTCTGTCAGATCAATCCAACAACCATTCTCATCCAACTTACCCATACTTTCTCTCCACTTGCTTAACTCTTCCTCTGTGGCTTCAGCTTGAAGCGACTTCACACTCTCTATTGTGTTCTCACACATTCCCACATCATTAACCCATCTTGCGGGACCTGCAACATACATTCTAGTCTTCACATTCTGTGCTGTTTCTTTCGCGGTCTCATCAGCAAACGCATTCCCACGTCCAACATCATCTGTGACTTTCCTGTGCGCACTGCATTTCATGATCGCAACTTGCAACGGTAGGGTCAGTGACTCAAGGAGATCATTCACCAACTTGCCATTCTGAATTTTAGCTCCATGCGACGTCAGGAACCCACGTTCCTTCCAAAATCGCCCAAAATTATGAGCCACGCCAAAGGCGTACTGGCTATCTGTGTATATATTCACTCTCATTCCTTCAGACAACACACATGCTCTCGTGAGGGCGATTAATTCTGCTGCTTGGGCCGAATTATGTGGCACTCGTGCAGTTTCCACGACCGTGTGCAAAGTCGTGATAGCATATGCAGCAGTCGTGTCACCATTAGGGAGCTTGAAACATGACCCATCTACCCATAAAGTGCCATCACACTCAGTCAGGGGAGTATCTTTTAGATCTACTCTCCCTTTCGTCTCTTCTTCTGTTCTGAACAGACAGTCATGTTGCTCAATCTCATCTGAGTCTGCTGGAATTGGCAACAATGTGGCTGGATTCAGCGTATTGCATCTCTTTATGTGTATGTGATTTGCTAACAGTGTAAGTTCATAACCTGATAACCGCGCACTAGTCAAGTGTTGTGTCTTGGTCCTATTTAATAATGTGTCTACAGCGTGTGGAACCATAACAATCAATGTGTTGTCCATTACCAAACCAGCAGATTATCGGATAGACATCGCTGCAGCAGCTGTCGCTCTCAGACAGCTTGGCAATGCCCTCGCTACAGGGTCCAAGGTTGATGAAAAATATGCGCATGGGCGCGGTCTGTCACCAAAAGGCTGTGTTAACACTGACAACGCACATCCATCTTTCTCGTGAACATACAATGTAAAAGGTTTGCTATAGTCAGGAGTGCCCAACACAGGAGCTGAACACAATGCATTACGCAATTCCACAAAACTTTTCTGGCACTCTTCAGACCATGGGATAGGATTCGGTGTGTCTTTGCATGTTAAGGCTAACAAAGGTTTTGCCAATAAAGAAAAACTAGGGATCCAATGCCTACAGTATGAAGTGATGCCCAAGAAAGCACGCACTTCTCTCTGTGTTTTTGGCACACTCAACTGTGCAATGGCTTGAATTCTTTCTGGGGTCAGTCTCCTTCCCTCCTTCGACAAGAGATGACCTAAGTAGGTCACCTCTTGTCGACAATATTGCAGCTTAGAGAGAGACACTTTGTGATGGAAAGCGGATAAATGGCGCAACAGTGACAATGTGGCTTCTTTACAAATCTTCTCAGTATCCGCGGCGATCAGTAAATCGTCCACGTACTGAATCAGGATAGCGCCACTAGGTAAAACAAGTGCATCAAGCTGCGCTTTCAAAGCCTGACTGTATATGGATGGACTCTCACAGTAGCCCTGGGGAGCGCGTTTGAAGCGGAAGCTTCGGCCTCCCAGACTAAACCCAAAAATGTCTCTGCTCTCTTCTGCAATTGGGATACTAAAGAAAGCATTCTTTAAATCGATCACTGAAAACCATGCCGCAGAGGCTGGAATCATTGTTAACAAGGCAGTTATATCGGGGACAACCGGAAACTGTGGCACAACAATCTTATTAACCTCTCTAAGATCAATCACAAACCTGTAAACAGGTGGCTGTGAAGGATCCGTTCGTTTTAAGACAGGTAAAATCGGACTATTGCAAACGTTGCCTCTTGTCTCTTCAATCACACCCTTATTAATCAAGTCACTGACAATGTCTAACAATGCTTTCTGCCCTTCATTAGAGATCTTGTACTGGGGAATACGTGGCAGTCTGACATTAGCCTTTAAAGTCACCACATATGGCGGTATCTCCAAGAGGCCCACATCATTGGGACCAGTAGCCCAAAGGGCATCCGGAAGGGATGACAATTCAGGTGGCATTGTATTTTTAGACAAATACATTGGGGAAATCACTTTCTTGCCTAATGTAAGTTGTACTCCTGAAGGAGAACAATACAGTGTAGCGTGCAATCTTTTCAACAAATCTAATCCCAGCAAATTCTCACCACAACCTGTTGTCAGAATCAGGGGTGCTTTCAGCTCGCAAGGTCCAACAGAAAGTGACATGGGACTAGAAATCGGGTTCCTAACTGGGGCGCCAGAAAAACCTACCGAAACATTTATATCGCCAGACAAAGGTGCGCCAGGGAGTTTTGAATGCATGATTGAACTCTTTGCAGCACCAGTGTCTAGCAGAAAAGGCTCC
Organism: Triturus cristatus; assembly: GCF_964204655.1. Classification (NCBI taxonomy): domain Eukaryota; kingdom Metazoa; phylum Chordata; class Amphibia; order Caudata; family Salamandridae; genus Triturus; species Triturus cristatus. The sequence continues at coordinate 402,122,606 of NC_140581.1, forward strand.
GTTACATTTGCTGTAGTCACCTCAACATACGGTCCACTCTGATCCACTGGCACTGAAACAACTCCCTCTCTCTGTCTACGGCTGTCCTAGTAATCATTATTTTCTGCATCACCGTCCTCTGCATAATAATCATTATTATAATACTGGGCCGTATTACTAATCGCGTTAGCTTGCTGATCAAAGCTATTGATGGTATTTTGAGGCGGCAGAGGACGCGCGTTCTGGGGAGCATTTCCACGCCCTCTGCCTCTAGGAGCTTGCTGACCACCCCTACCTCTTGCGCCATACGCATTACCGTTCCGCTGCATTAATTTAGGGCAACTATATTTATAATGACCTTCCTCTTTACAGTATGAACATTGGTTGGGACCTATAGGGACACGTGGTTGATAATACCCGTTCACTTGCTGATTGTTCTGAAACTGTTGGGGTTGGTGATAGACACCTTGGGGTTGCCTATAATTATTCTGACCTCCACGTGGCGGATAGGCCTGCTGTAAAAGGACCTTTGTCTTCAGTTCCTTCGTTTTCTTTTCTGTTCTATCTTTCTCGTCTTTATCTCTGTTTTCATAATACTGTGCAGTAGCCAGTATTTGCGCTGAAGAAGAAACAGCCCAAGAACTTTCTGAATCTTTTAACTTTTTACACAGGTCAGGAAGTAAATTCTGCACAAACTTATCCACAAATAACCGTTGGCCACCCTCAGTACTCATATCTTGCCCACTGTGATCAATAAACGTTTCTTCAAACCTAGTAAAGAAGTCTGACACTGTCTTATCTTTCTTCTGCTTGCATGCAGATAACTTGTCCCAATTTACGCGCATCGCAGGCATCATTGTCTTCATATACGTGATGATTCTACCAGGCAGTTCAGCTACTAAAGGTTCTGGTTTCGCACCACCAGTTTGTCTAGCATCAGCAGCAACAATGTTAGCCCATGTATCCCCTAGTTCTGCATTGTGATCTACATTACGAATTGATCCCCATAGAGGCTGTGGAACAACATTACCAAACAATATGTCTATGTCGGCCAGATTCATAATGCATGACCCTGCCGTCTGTGACAACTCTTTGTAATAACCTGCTTGGTTTTTACGGGGATCAGGCAAGGACTGCTTAAGCGCTAACACCTCAGAGCGCTTCCATGGAACATGCACCCAAACACGCTGGAAATGCGCTGCCACAGCGGGGTTACCACCGGCAGCTGCAACCGCTTCCTTCCATACCGGGGGAACTTCTCTCATAGGGTATTGTCGCGCTTTTGCCTTTTTCCCCACAAGGACATCTTGTTCAAACAACGATTGTTGGCAATCATCATTCCTGAAGGACAATACAACCGCAACTGCTTTATCTACTTCGCGGTCCGCAATTATACCAGTTCCAAAATCGAACCTCACTCTACACAACTCCTGCGGGTTCGGATTTTTACCACTATCCTCCAATTCTTCACAGAGAATTTCGCACATTTTCTCAAACACACATCTCTGTTTTGGGGCATCCCATTGATGGAAAACGTTGACAACTGATTCCACATTATACAGTGAAGGAAAAACGATCCATCTACGCGCCATGTTATCTATTACCTTTTTCTCATCGGGGTTAGGCAATTGGCTGCGCAACTGCTTACGCTGTAAACCAGGAGTCGCACCAGATGTCTCAAAGAGAGGAGACATTAATGTAGTAACCACATTAGCTAAGCGCTGTCGCGCTGAAGGAGAAGCTGAGGCGAGAACAGGGGGAAAAACAGAGGGAAGAAAAGAGGATGTAGAGACAGGTACTGGAGTGGTGGAAGGAAGAGTGTGAGGGGAGGTAGTTGCTGAATTAGGCAAAGTCGCAGGAAGTGCGGGGGCAGTTGGAAGCACAACTGGCGGTCCTTGAGAGGGCTGCGCTACAGGGATAGGAACCGGCTGCAAAGCAACTGGCGGTTGCGGCAAGGCTTGCAGTATATGCACTGGAGGCGGCATATTTACAAGCTGGGGAGGCGCCGTGGCATTTTGAGCATACGGGGGTGGCGAACTCAACAAATGTGACATCAGGGGATCTTTCTCCTTTTCTTCTAACCCATTCTGCTTAGAATGTGGTAAAGCTGGGTAACATTTGTCAATCCCTAACTTGCGCTGCCTATGCAATTGTTCACTCATCTGCTCCTCTTCATTGTCTTTAAATTGTACAGCTGCTTGCATTACTGTCATACCTTTCTCTCTCTTATTCTTTTTCGCTAACTTAATTTCCTTTTGTTTGGCTTCCTTTCGCCATAAGCGGAAAGAGTCAAACATCGCCGGCCGGGCTTTCTTCTTAAACAATTTAATTTCCAAATTATCTAAAATATCGGTATCAAAACTACCATTTTGGGGCCATTTTAAAACACCATCTTTCCTGGTGTAGTGGATCCACACTTCGTTATATGCAATGGGGCCTACGCCATGTTTTACATAGATCTCATAAGTTGGAGTTCCAACCGGAGGAACCGGACATGATTCCTCTAGCTGGAAATCTTTTCCACAACCCAAACAGAATAATCTACCAAATAGTCCAGAACCAGGCATCTTTGCTCACTAGTCTAGATCCAAACGTCAAAGGATTATCGAATACGATATTCTCGTGAATACACGAGTCCTCTGGTTTTGGCGTTTGCAAACTCCAAAGTACCAAATTACCAAATCAAACGATCCCGAAGGATACCAAAAACAAACGGGAGACGCTCCACTTATACTTAACTGAATATTGCTGATCGATGGCGTCACCAGAAGACTCTCTCGATTGTTTTGCTCTCTCAAATCTCGTCAAGGGTCCAAAACAGGTCGATTAATCAGGGCAGCAGTCCTTCGTAGCCGTCGGGACGCGGAGAACCTCGCAGAAAAGACTTTCGGACCACGTCGACATGCAGGGGTCGATGAAGTGGCGGCCTTCCTCCGGAATTTCCACACGAAGCTCCTCACGAACCTCTGGCTTGGACTGGTACCGCTGAAATCGTCCCGAGTTGGGCGCCAAACTGAAGTACTGGGTATTTTAGACCCAGCGGTGCAGGGGCACACACCCTATGACTTCTGGGTTCACCCTGTTCCGGACCTACAGAAACACAGAGTCTTCTGGGTGAAGTCAAAGATTCGTTTATTGGCTGCAGACCAATGACAGGTATCCTAGAAGTACAACAGCGTGTATGTTCTCAGGAGACTGCTGAAAATCATAGGAACGGACTTCATCTTAAATACGCTTTTCCTTGCCTCAAGCATACATTCCTAGGTTTTATGATACGGCAATATACAAGTGTACATTACAAAGAAAAGGCAGAGTCATGATGACCATCCCACATTCCAGTTCGGCCAGCCCACAATGATTTATACAGTAAGGTTCAGATCCCACATCGGATGTAAACAGACCCCCCAATAAACATGAGCATCTCCTGTTTTGGGAAACAAGTCATAAAGCAGGAACAAGCAGGTGTGGAAGAGATTAGCCGGGGGATTGTATAGAATGAAAGGGTTTTATGACGGGTCAAACCCTGATGCTAATCACAGGTGGACGGAGGAAGGGGAGCTCGTGAGACCGGTCTGACCTGGGGCAGCAGAGCCAGCTGCCCAGGTCACAGAGAAGTCAGAGGGAAAGCCCATGTACTGTGAGGCCCGTATTTACTCCATTATAGCCTATGTGAGGGCAATGACAAGATGGCCACTGTTTCCAAAATGGAACCCGCGTAGTGAAGCAGAATAACGTGTACACAGTGCATTCATAGCTAGAACGGTATATAAAACACTCGTACATGCCGCATTTACCATTTGCGGTTCGCTAATGCCAAGATAGACAGGGGTAGGGCCCTGTCCCCTACGCGGTCCCGAATATTAAAGTACGACAGACCCTCCTTTTGCCCTTACATAGGCAATCACTATACTCATCTTAATCCGAGTCTAGGTCAATGTCCGCAAAGTCATGGAGATGTTGCTGTAGCATCATCCTATTACTTAGTTCGTCCCTCGATACAGGTTTCCTTACACATAAGGTAGCACAGAGACCACATATCGCAGGAGCACACTGTATGCACAGACAGAACAGGAAAAGAATGGCTAAGATCATTCCAATGACCATCAGAACTTTCCAACCCCAGGCAGATATCAATTCCCAGAACCACCCCACCAGTGACCAATCTCCCTTATCCACGTGTATGGATTCAGATATTTTATGGAGTTTGGAGATGGCTTGATACACTGTTGGAGCATTATCTGGTATGAAAATGCAGCAACTGGATTGGATGACCTTGCATACCCCACCGCGGTCTGCAAGAATAACGTCTAGAACCATGCGGTTCTGCAGAGTCATAAGGCGATCCGCTTGGAGCTCAGCTGTCAGATTACTAAGGGCACCAGCCGTTACATTGACAGTGGATTCAACCACACGTGTCAGTTGTCTCAGGTTCCTACTATTGACCATAGGTCCCCAAAACGGCAGGAAACCCAAGAAGAAGTCTCCCGCTTCCTGACCGGCAGTGTCCTCCTTACTAATCACACCTCTCACAACTCTGGTCTTGTGATAGTCAGAGGCGGCAGTAAATGTCGGCGGTAGCAAGTTCGCAATATAACATGTGCCCGAGAAATCAGGGGGCAGCCATGTATATGCTCGGTCATTACAGATGAAATATGTGCCCTTGGCAGCCAAAAACGCAGGGGAAAACTGTGACGGGAAGGTGTACGTTTCAGTACAGTCACTTCTTCCCAGTTGAGCTCTAGGATTCTGACCATTACCCTGTAAGCAGAACCGACCCATGTGGGGTACGACCCAGATTGGAGATGAGATTTTTCGCTGTCTTTCACCCAGACTAATACTATACCCCGTCGCGTTCCATCGTACATGCCGCATTTACCATTTGCGGTTCGCTAATGCCAAGATAGACAGGGGTAGGGCCCTGTCCCCTACGCGGTCCCGAATATTAAAGTACGACAAGGGTGCCTCTATCGAATACTAGGGACTGGCATACTGCCTGGTTCTTGGCTGTGCAGGCTACCGTAAGGGACTTCGGAACCTGCTGTGCACCCGTCCCCTTAAACTTGGGCTGAACTAAGAGATGATTAACATACCATCTGGGAGCCAATAAATGGCCTCAAGTTGATTGAAACACGATGCGCCCTACAGACATGTTGCATTTTTTGGAATGTCAACCGACGCCGGGATTCAAAACCGACTCCGCAGTTCTACAGTCGGCAGAATTGACCATTAGGCCACAACCTCACTTCCAGACATGTGACTCCTTGCTAATGTGACTGCACCCATCCCAACAGGGTTGGTGCCATATCGGAATAGTCGGCTGATCCATGAAATCGAAAAAAAAATTGGAAGACTACACAGGGAGTGCCCCACAGGCCCCAATATCTCCCATAAGCATAGCCAAGGGATGTGAAAACACACACGCCTGGCCACTAGGTTCTAGGATATGCTCCGAATGAACCTCTCCCCCAACTAACTTTTTGCTTGCTTCCTTGACCCTTCAGCGGGAAAAAATTCCCCTACTATGGAGCATCATAATGCCGTGCAGTACTCGCTAAGATGACACCTGCGTGTACAAGCGCAGTAAGATGATGCTTAATAGCAGAATACTATTTCAAGACAGGGGGTGTCTAGGGTGTTGCATCCGTCTGTTGCCCCTGGTTTTGGTCAAGCTGGCAAGACATAACACTTGTAACGCAGCAGACTGCTAAATACCCCTGCTGGCGGCAAATACTGGTTGTCTATATCTATACCCAACCAAGACTGTGCATGAGCCGCAGCATCTCACCCATGCATGTTGGCACCTCTGAGCCCTACTCTTGATCGCTCACCACACTTAATGCCGCCGCTTGCCACACCAGTTCTGAATCTTCCCGTCCCACTTCTTGTCCACATCTTGCCATCATTGCGGTGTGGATCACCTCCCAGGTATCTTGCCGTCATTGCGGTGTGGAACACCTCCCAGGTATCACAGTCATGGATCCACCATACATAAAGGAACATAAAACACAGATGATTAGTGCTCTTAGCCTTTGGATAAGAGGTACAGTTTTCATGCCAGCCCCATTGACTACATCATGAGACTGTACCCCCCCTTACCACACACACCCACAGCCCAGGGTGCATAGGTACTGTGTGACACAATACAGACATCTAATGCACAAGCAAATGGATGCATAGGTACTGTGTGACGCCACACACGTATCTAGTGCAAAAAGTGTACAAGTTTAGGGTGCATAGGTGCTGTATGATACGACATAGGCATCTAATGCATAAATGTGTACAAGCACACGGGGAACAGGTACAGTGTGACACAACACAGGAATATAATGCTTAATTGTACAGGCCCAAGGGTGCATAGGTACTGTGTGACACAACACGGACATCTAATTCATCAGTGTTCAGGCACAAGGGTGCAGAGGTCCTGTGTTACACAATACATTAATATTATAAGTGTACGAGCACAAGGGTGCGTAGGTACTGTGTGACAAACCACAGGCATATAATGCTTGATTGTACAAGCACAAGGGTGCATAGGTACCGTGTGACACAATACGGACATCCAATGCATAAGCGTTCAGGCACAAGGGTGCAGAGGTACTGTGTGACACAATACATTAATATTATGCATAAGTGTACGAGCACAAGGGTGCATAGGTACTGTGTGACAAACGACAGGCATATATCACATATGTGTACAAGCACACAGGTGCAGAGGTACAGTGTGACATAACAAGCTTCTAATGCATACGTGTACTTGCGATGGGTGCATAGGTGCTATTTGACACAGACTCCTAATTCATCTGTGTAACTGCACATGCGTGCATAGGCACTCTCGAAGGTGTGACAACAAGGCTAGGGATGTATTGATGTGACATCATAAGTGCTGATAATGTACTTAAGTGACATCACAGAGGCAAGCGTATCGCAAGACTGACATCAAAGACTTGGAATATATTGATGTGACATCCTAACAGCTTGGAATGTCTTGATGTGACGCCAACAGTAGGGCAGTCATGTTTCATTCTGAAAAAATGTCAATGGTTAGCCAATTCCGGTTGTAAATAATTGTCACGGCCAAACATTCCGTACTTAAATCCTGCGGCTAGCACACTTAAAATGCGAACGTTAAAAAACCACCATGGATGCGTAACATTGCGTTCTTCGCACTCAGATTGACCAGACACATTCTCACTCCACGAATAAGTTTCACCACAAAATGTGGCATGAAAATTTGAGCACGCTAACCAGGCTGTCATCACTCTTTAGCAAGCAAGGATATGTTCACTTCTGCAAGGATTCATTTGTGGAACCACAATAAGAATAACAGGTAATATACCGAATATATACCTTGCGTTTCTTGTGAACCGGCCCAAGCTTACTTTTAAGCATGAATGGTCTTCAGCCTGCGATGGCTGGCTGACCCAAAGCAGGGCTTTTAAAACTTTACATTGAAATCAGACTTTCAATTCTGACCGCCTAGCATAGCACCAGTTGCATTACATGAGGAACATTGAAATCAGACTTTCAATGAGAGCGCCTACCATAGCACCAGTTCCATTAATTAAGGAACATTGAAATCAGACTTCCAATTAAGAGCGCCTAGCATAGCACCAGTTGCATTACAAGAGGAACATTGAAATCATACTTTCAGAGAGACTTTGAGAGCGCTTAGCACAGCACCAGTTTCATTAAATGAAGAACATTAAAATCGGACTTTCAAATGAGAGCACTTAGCATAGCACCAGTTGCATTACCTGCGGAACATTGAAATCAGACTTTCAAATGAGCGCTTAGCAAAGTACCAGTTGCATTACATGAGGAAACATTGAAATCAGACTTTCAAATGAGAGCGTTTAGCATAGCACCAGTTTTCTTACATGAGAAACATTGAAATCGGACTTTCAAATGAGAGCGCTTAGCAAAGCACCAGTTGCATTACCTGAGGAACATTGAAATCAGACTTTCAAATGAGAGAGCTTAGCATAGCACCAGGTGCCTAACATGAGGACCCGTTCATATTCGCGCTGGAGATTAAATGATTTGCCCAGCATCACTTGTGTTCAGCGCCATTGCCGAGAAACTCAGTCCCCCAGCTCCTGGCCCCCGCAGCCACTCTGAAGGTGCACACCACATGTGCGTGCCCATACCTGCAGTTACTAAGAAGTGTTAACAAATACAGCACTGAATGTGTTCGGTTTCAGTGTTCCGCCTTATTCCATCACGCCTCATCAAAACTATTACTATCCTGTGGTCACGTTGCACAAATAAACGTTTGCCTCTTAAATTGTGATGTACCCAAATCAGATGCCTACCCTCTCATCCAAAGGGCCAGAATGCACGTGCCCAGCCCAACCACAGAGGTGGTAACCCTATTTCTTGTGCAAGCATCCACCGGAGGTTCCTGTCATACGCCCAAAATTACGAGCAGAAAACAGCATTCCACTTGCACTGCAAAGTATGCTCCCATTTCTATGGGCACATGAAATCAGGCACATGAAATTAGAAATATGGGAACGGACCAGACTGCCAACAGAACCACAATGAACACCGGTCCTCATCATCAAAAGAGCAACTCTGGACCGGAAGCACAACAAGCCATTTCAGGCCTAACCTCGAGGCAAATGCAGCCTCCCGGCGGACCCCCATACCTAGCAATAATGAGGATCCACCCTGCTTTCACCGCTGCATAACATCACAAACCACACCACACATTACACCACGCAATACCACTTGTGCAAATGAAACACTACAAACGCAGCCTATGCAGATAAAGAATGGTGTTACAAATGTGAAGCTTTCCACAAGTGTGTTTTCTCAAACACTCAAAACCAGCAAACATTTAGCAAAAATGCACTCTTTCAGTAACCCCGGCCTTAACTACATTTTTCGGAAGTAGCACGTGGAACTCAAAAAATGAACACGGCGCATGCACTGGCCGCCACTTCCAGGCCCCAGAGCCGTGACCGCGAGCTGACACTCTACAGACAAACATGGATGTCTGACCAGATTGCAGAGATGAAAGGCCGCTCACATTTTGATGGCCATTTACATGTTTTACATGCAATTTAGAAACGCTCAATCCCGGCCGGGTCTTGATGGAAATAATGAAACCGGGCCATCTTGAGCAATTTGGACATTTGCCAGACTAAAACAATATGCACGCCTTGGCTAATCAGAGCTCTGACGAAGTGAGGGATCGCGTGGGGGCAGCCGCCCCCTGACTCGTCCTCCTTGCTGGTAAATTACTCTGTTTCCAACATATGGAACACACAGCAGCTCTTTAGAGATATCTCCTCAAAAGGAAAACGCGATGCGCATCACAAGCTCACCATTCCATATTGTAAAAAACACTGCGTCCTCCGCCGGTGTTGTGGATCAACATCCTATCCCCCAGCTGGCAGACCCAAAGCGACCACAATGCAGACACCGTTCTTGGGATCGCCCACAGCCTGCGTAGGAAGTTCGGAAAAAACACTGCCACTGTCGAAGTGCCCACCTAACTGGAATACTCTGCAAGAGGTCTCTGTACATCTTAGGGACAGGCCTGTCCCTCCTGACCGAATAAACCTGCAGGTAAACAAAGAGAAAAAGTATAGTTATACCGCTGGAGGCCCGGACCCATCAAGGGCGATTCCCGAGCTGGGAATCGGCGAGAAAAGAAAGCTCGTTACGAGCCGCTGGTGGCCCGGACCCGTGGGAGATGCTGGCGGCTGGGGGGCGAGAAAACAAGAGACTGTTCTCGCTCCCCCCAGCCCCTTTTAAGGGGGTGTACTGGGCAGACCAGTCTAAACCGGCCTGTCCCTGCGTTTCAGCTTCGCGCTGAACCGGAAGCACTCTAGTGCTTCCGGTTCGCGCACCTACCGGCCACTGCTTTTGGCCGCCCAGGGGAGGTAGGTCGCCGCGTCACTAGTGTGCGCGGCCATCCCTCACCTCCTCTGAGCCGGGGGACTGGCGCGACCGCCATAATGGCAGCGCTCTCTTGAGTCCGAGCTCCGCCTCGCCCAAGATGGCTCTTGCAAGACACTTCTAAGACTTTGTAACAAAGTTTGGTAGTGATTTGCTAAGTTTGTATCATCTGGTAGAGGTTTCTATATCCCATAACATTCCACTGACATGACAATAGCAACAGAGGTCTCTCCAGATCCTTTTGTAACAAGCAGATCACAGACGATGTTCTGCTGAACACTTCAGCAGGCCAGCAAAGAAACAGCCCATGGTTCCCAGAATCATCAGTCATAGGAGAGTGCACAGAAAAGGAGTCGCCTATGCAGAATACATTGCAATGTAGGAAAAGCTTAGGGCAGCCTTCTTAAGTATAACTTTCAGCAAAAAGGCTATGGCGACTGACTGCCAACTGTGAAACCCTGCCTCTAAGGTCTCTCTCAAGTCCATAAAAACACTCACAGCGCAAAAATATTTGTATCATACAATACATTTGAGTAAAAATAATGAAACACAATATTAAAAAGTTCTCAACATAAAGAGAAACTATAGTCAAGGATTAAGGAACATATTAAGAACCACATATCAGTGCAATATTTCCATGGTTTTCTGGATGCCTACTTCTTACTCTGGAAATCTTATCACCCTTCTTCAGCAGAAAAGGTTCACCATACCAATGCACTTCTCTTCCCCTAAATTTACATTCACTACAGTTAGCCACTCTCCTCACATCCCACATACCACAGTATTCATTTTAACACCTCTCCTTCGTCTCATGTCTCACCCAAGACTTTTCTTGACTCACTCTGACATTTCTCACAATTACCTTTCAGTCCTACTTCTTAAATCCAGTCCATCCAAAACATCAGCTATGGTGTGTTCGATAACACCAAAGCATCTTTCCTAATTCTGCCATCAGTTCCAGCTGATTCTCATCACTAATTACATCCTTTCAAACAACATCTGGTTGGAACATTCGAACAACAGATTTACTTTTGAATGGTGTCATGCAGTTTTGTGATGCTCAATACACAAACTCTTAGAAAAATCAACCATTTCTATAGGCACAACCTGGGCACTCTTGTCTGATACAATAACCCAAGGACACACCCTTCACACAAAAACTCTTTCACACCTTTAATTCTAACCTCTTTCACAGATTTCACTTCCGGCCACATAATAACGTAATCAGCTAACATCAGTTCATACATTCTCATCAAGTCTGCACAATCATATGGACCTGTAATACCAGTATCCTCATATAATCAGGTCCTTCTGGGATACTAATACAATAAAATAGGTGTTTACTGTTCCACTTACATTTTATTAATCCATGCACGTAACATACAAATACTTACAAACCTTTCAATATCCTTATCCATCCACAGCCACCACAAATCTGATCTTGCTGTTTGTTTCATCTTTCACATCACCCCATGCCCACATCCTATTTTTCAGTGAGAGCAGCACAATTAACTTGTCTGCTCTTCTCACACCACTGTTCAAGTTTGACAACTGAGACCATACCAATTTCTCATTTTTGACAGTACTAACTGTTTGCACAGTCCTCAACAATCCTACAGAAACATGCTTCCTGGGCTCGTGCTCTTCTCTTTCCATCTCCACAACCTACTCTACTTCAATAACTGCTCGACTACATCACGTATTCACACCAGCCACCACCCATCCATATTCCACAATTACCGTATCATCCTGCACCAGGCAACTTGGACTTCAGCCAGCATGAAATTAGTTATCCCAGGAACATACTTTATTGCAAAAATATATTCTGAAGAATACATCCATTTCACAATGTCAAATGTAGCCCTAGCCCCACCCATAGTGGAAAAAAATGTCAAACAAGACTTGTGGTTGGTAAGGATATCAAACTCTGTGCAACACAAGTAATTTCAGAAATATTGCACACTGCACTAGGAAATCAACTCTTCTTTCTTTGCTTTAACCATCCACAAGCCAGCTATATCTCCTATCACTTGTTGACAGTATGCTTGCTTTGACCCTGTACACCACTCTGCTGCAAATTTGGCAAGGTTTGTGCTACAGAAATAGCATATACATACATACAAACATACATATATACTTACATGTATTTATATATACAATAGAGTGAGTAGCCTCTGCTTCTTTGAAAGCCCTGAAAACAAACACAAGCAACCTCTCTATACCTTTCTTGCTCTGCTTAAGCATAGTATCGAAGTAGGACACTCTACCATAACTTACAATACACACCTTATCATGCATTCTGAATGCTGCAGAATTCTCAATGTCTCTTTCTAAATGGTCAAAGGCTTTACCACACTCCAGAATGTACTCCTTTTTTCAGCATTAATCTCAGCACCTTGGTCCATTCAGAAAACCAGACAATAAACTTTGAATAATATTATGCTATACTAAGAAATACCCTCAAAAGCTCTTGTCATCTACCTCATCTACCTTGCCAATCAATTTCACAATCTTCTAAGGAGCTCTCACACCCTTTGCTGATATATATATATATATATATGTATATATATATATATATATATATATATATATATATATATTATCTACTGGCGGTCGCCAGTAGATAGTTATAGTTAGGACCGTGTTTCCAAAGGAAATCCGCAACATTCTATATGGAATAACTTTGGCACCCGTCGACGAATCCTCGTGAAATTTTCAAAACTAATGGGGCGCTACGCTCCGCTCCTACCCTGAAAGTCTCGGGGGGATTCGTCAAGCGGGGGCTGAGAAAAAAGGGGGGTCCCAAAACGCGTTTTCCCCATGCATTTTCCCATAGGACCTTTAGTCCGAGCTACAGCCCGAACGGCTGAACAGAATTACTTGAAATTTGGCAGAGAGGTAGTCCTCAGGTCAAGGATGTGCCTTTTGTAGGTCTGGTGTAAATCTGTTCTGTAGGTCCTGAGAAAATAGCATTTAAATCAATATATATATCTGTAAGCGCGCTCCGTGCGCTTACCGTAAGCTTACCGTACGCGTACGGTGCTGTGCGCGAGCTCAATTCTGATTGGTGGTTACATGACTGTAAACATTCGAATCGGTCGAAATCAGGAAGTGTCGGCCGCCATTTTCTGTCTCTCGCACTGAGAAACAAAGGTGGGGAACGTGAAAAGGGGGCAACGAAGAGAGTTGCAGACCCCCTAGTGTTTGTCAGGGGGTCCAAGAAGGACCCAAAAGTACGAAAAATACATTGAATAATTTAAAAAAAAAATCGCGGAGTGCGCGTACGGTAAGCATACCGTACGCGCACGGAAAAAAAAAAAAAAAAGAAGTAACAATCACATTTATTAAATAAATTAAAGGACCCACAAGGGAGAAAAAAACAAATGTTACTGTGTAAAAAAAGGCGAGGCGCGCACGGCATGGACTGCGCAACGTGGGTGCTCGGTGCGCGAAGCGCAGGGTGTGTGCACAGTGAAAAACCAGAAAAAATAATAAAAAATAAATACATAACTTAGCATTTAAAAAACCGTACAAATTCACTGAAAAAACCATAGGTTTCACACACGTTATAGTTAGGAATTATCATTTACAAAACCTTGCAAATTCACTTAAAAAACCATAGGTTTCACACATGTTATAGTTAGCTGTACATTTCAATCGTAAAAAACCAATGAAATTCCACGTTATAGTTAGATCAGGTAACTATAACTTGCGCGACCGCAATCCACAATGTGTAATTTCAGATGTCATCATTGATGTCATGAGTGATGTCACTGACCATGTCATGAGTGATGTAATATGTGACGTCATCAGCAGTTTATTGTGGGCGCGCAAGTTATAGTTACCTGATCTAACTATAACGTGGAATTTCATTGTTTTTTTACGAGTGACATGTACAGCTAACTATAACATGTGTGAAACCTATGGTTTTTTAAGTGAATTTGCAAGGTTTTGTAAATGATAATTCCTAACTATAACGTGTGTGAAACCTATGGTTTTTTCAGTGAATATATATATATATATATATATATATATATGTATATATATATATAAAAATCTACACACACACATATATATATATATATATTCACTGAAAAAACCATAGGTTTCACACACGTTATAGTTGCGAATTAGCATTTAAAAAACCTTGCAAATTCACTTAAAAAAACATAGGTTTCACACATGTTATAGATAGCTGGACATTTCACTCGTAAAAAACCAATGAAATTCCCCCGTTATAGTTACTGCAGGCAACTATAACTCACGCGATCGCAATCCTCTGCTGATGACGGCAGATATTACATCACTGTATTTAGACACTTATTTACCCATGTCTTCTTCCATTAATCTAGCTATAGATATATTACAAATATTTATTTTTCATAAAGACACATATGTCATCAGTGATGTAATATCTGCCGTCATCAGCAGAGGATTGCGGTCGCGTGAGTTATAGTTGCCTGCAGTAACTATAACGGGGGAATTTCATTGATGACGTCACATATTACATCACTCATGACATGGTCAGTGACATCACTCATGACATCACTGATGACATCTGAAATGACATCACTGATGACATCACTGATGACATCATCCAGTGAATGTTTGTTTTTCTGAAAATTAAATATGTTTTATATATGTATATCTCAAGGTCGATGGAAGAGTAAATGGGTATATAAGTGTCTAAATGGATGATTTGTTTTTGAAAAATTGATTGTGTAACTGACTGATTAAGTGTATCATAGTGAATACATGGCTTAGTGAGGAATCTTTAAATATGTAAATATCTGTATCAGTCTCTCACTTTGTGTATAAGTGGCTGCATGGGTTGGTGAGTAGCTACATGGGTGTCTATATAGGTTATTAGTTGTTTTTTTTAGTATCAGTGTGAGTGTGTGTATGGTTTGGTGGGGGGTATTACGTAGTGCATAGGTGCATGAATAAGTGACTCACTGTTTGTATGTGTTGAAGACAGCATGTCTGCAGGACTGTATGGGTGGATGAGTGTGTGTATGGGTGTGTTAGTGAGTGAATGACTGTCTCAATAGTGTCTCTATGAGTAACTACATATGTTTTAAACTAGTATATGTGACTATTGGTGTATATAAGTGAGTATATGTGAGAGTGAGAGATTGAAAGAGTTCCTGTATGAATAAGTATGTGTTTCTATAAGTGATTGTTTAAAAGACTAAGTATGTGTAAGTTCCCGTAGAAGTAAGTGTGGTGGTGTGTGTATAACTGTATATGCAAGTAAATGTATGTTTGATTCTTTATTTTCATGATGTGTGTCAGTAACTCTATGGATGAGAGGCATTGTGTAACAGGATGTATAGGTGTGTGAGTACATATGATGAGTGAGTACATGTATGAGTGACTGTATAGGACTGTTGGTGAATGAGTGGATGTGTATGTGGATCTTAGAATTACTGAATAGGTTGTTGTAACTGATATTGGTATGTCCATTGTTTTGAAAATTTTAGTCTCTATTTTTGAATGTGTGTATCAAAGGTTATATTAGGGTGAGAGGAGGTCTGCCACTCTATCACAAGGATGATGTCATCAGTGATGTCATCAGTGATGTCATTTCAGATGTCATCAGTGATGTCATGAGTGATGTCACTGACCATGTCATGAGTGATGTAATATGTGACGTCATCAGCAGTGCATTGCGGGGGCGCGAGTTATAGTTAGCTGAACTAACTATAACGGGGGAATTTCATTGGTTTTGTATGAGAGAAATGTCCAGCTAACTATAACATGTGTGAAACCTATGGTTTTTTCAGTGAATTTGCAAGGTTTTTTAAATGCTAATTACTAACTATAACGTGTGTGAAACCTTTGGTTTTTTCAGTGAATTTGTACGGTTTTTTAAATGCTATTTTTTGAATTATTTAATTAAAAAAAAAATTTTTAGAATAAGAATAAAATTCCTATGTATTCATTTATATATTATCTGTATCCTTTTATTTTTTTTTGCTTTTTTTAAAAAATTTCAATTAGGATAAAGTTGAACAGTTTTTTTAATTTTTGCAATTAATTTTTCTCCACTTTTTTTTTTTTTATATAAATTCTTGGGGTGCGCGCTCTGAGCGCGCTCCTAGTACAATTTCGTAAGTTTTTTATGAATACCGTCGTACGTTATTTACGTACGCATATATACGTCATAGTGCGCGCTGGGAGCGCACACCCAGTACGTATGCGTGCGTGCGTCCTACGCGCTCCACGCGGTTTACTTCCGCATACGCTTAAATTACGCGCAATAACGTTCGCGTATACGCGTGTTCAACGTATGCGCGCTATGTATGCGCATATGACGTATGCACATGCGCTCCTACGCGTTCGCGCATGCGTAATCACCAGGTGCGCGCTCGGAGCTTGCGCAGTGCGCGCACCTCGGGTGATATGCTTAATAAAACAACACTTCTTATTGGTTATCATTACTTTCAGTATCTGATTGTTTCAACACCACACCCAATCCCCTCATGGCAAGTCATGTGATCAAGAATCATCACTTTTGATTGGTTTGAAGTACTTTCAGTTCCAGATTCTTCCCAAACCACACCTACTCCCCTCATTATTAGTTCTGATTCCTTTGGAGAAGGACCTATTCTGCTGTTGAGAGACAATGGCTGAACAGCAACCATCTTCAGACAGTGACCAGGACACTCTTGAGAGGCAGAGGAGCAGGAAGCAGAAAGACAGCTTTATATGGCAGTTTTTCACTTTTCCAGAGGGACAAAAAAAGGTAAATGCACCTAAAGTTACATTTGTACTTTGTCAAAAAGTCTTTTCACATGGGAATCCTAACAAGAAGTATTCTTTTAGCATTCACACTATGTTGAGGCATGTTGACAAAATGCATCCAGTGACTTTTCGTCGAGCTTCTGGAGCAAACCCTCCACCTGCTCAACCGACGACATCTGCAGCAGCTCAGCCGAGCACATCTTCGGCAGCTCAGCCGAGCACTTCTTCTGCAGTGGTGCCTTTGCCTTCTTCCACACCTCGTTTTGGACCACCTTGTTTTGCGAGGTTGTCCACACGCTGCACTGATTGCGGTAAACCTATTTCTGTGTGTGAGACCAGTCTTGATCTCATTCAGAGAAAATTTGATGCGCATGAGTGCAGTAGGCCATAGATGTTTTTTCTTTTTTTTCGTTTTTCTCTTCCTGTTTCCCTCCATTAACTCAAGGGCTCTTTTAAGAGCCACTTAAAAACTAAACCCAAGTTTTTTTTAAATTTTTCTTTTTTTTTTAAATTTAATGTACAAAAAGAGGTGAAGAAATGGAAGCATGAAAAGGGAGGATTGAGAAATACAAATATTTTTCACTTATTTTTAAAAAAAAATAAAAAAAATTGAAATTTTTTTTTAAAAGTATTTTGCAAGGGAACAGAATTTTTTTTTTTTTTCTTTCCAGTTCTGCAAAAAAAGAAAAAAAGTATTAATATTCAATCATAAATTACAAAAAGCATTACATGTTTTTACAAAGCAATTTGTTGCCCTTTTTTTGCTGTTTTCAGAATTTTTTATTTTTCACTTAAAATAGTGAAAACAATTGTATTCATCATTTAACAGCGGGCAAAAAAAAAACAATCTGAAAGATTGTTTAAAAAAAAGCCCTAAAACTTTCCTCACTAAAATATACCTTGTTAGAAATATTACATATATATTACAAGTACTTTTCTAGATGAATAAAAATGTTCTAGACAAACCGTCTTTAAACCTTGTCGCAAAAGCACACATGCCAAAATAATTTCTGTCAAAGGAGTCCACAATTGTTTTTATTACTTTTCCTTTAGGCCAAATAGTAATTTCAAAATCCTTTTTAAGTGATATCTTCAATTATAATCCTTTAAAATTACAAAAAATGCTTTGTTCAGATGCAGTTTTTAGTTTTCAAAATTTAGGTTTCAGAAAAATTAAATAAGAATTGGGTAAATCATAAGGCAAACGTTGCTTGAAAATCAATTGGGAATCATTACACAGTGTCCAGCCTTTTTCACATTTAAGATAAACGGTGTAATGTCCAGAAGTTACAGTAGGTCCTTCATGAAAAATTATTGCAACTGTAACAAAAGTTTTTCCAGAAATTGATAATTGTTGTCCTGTAAACTTCTTTATTAAAGTATCCAATTTTGAACCATCAGCTCTACAACGTTGCATCATTAAAATTACATACTGACCATATTTCTGTAAAAATATTGTGGAAAACATGTCAGATTTACATTCAGAACATTCCATGTTGTGATTGGCATCTTTAACTAATTTACTAAAAGTCACTGATTTACTTTGTGGTAATGGTAAAAATATGAACCTTTCTGAATCAACATTACTACTACATGTGTTCATACAGTTTTCACAGCAATGTTCCCATTTGTAAGAGACACCAAAGAAGTTTTCTACTTCTACTCCTTCATCTTCAAGTACACTCAAAATATATATTAAGAATTCCTGTGCATCTTGCTGGACATTTTCTTTAAACTGTGTAGAACCACAACATACATCTAAAAGATTTCTAACATCAGTAGCACTTTCTATTTCAGTTTTATCATTACTCAGCTTCTCATAAAGGAGACTCAGCAGAGAACACAATCTTTTTCCATGATTTACTATTATCTGTTCTAGCAACTTTTCAAGATAAAATACAACATTCAGCACTACATTTGCATAGCAGTTGACACCAGAGCTATTTTCAAAATGGCAACCAACAACCTCTTCAACACTGTCCTTTTTCTTTTTCCTTACAATCACATCACTGTCCTTTTTTTTTTAGTTCTGTTCATCCACATTACAGATATTTTCAAATCTCCTTTTCCGAGAAACAACATGTTTTTCAATCACAGGATACTGACCTAAATGAGGAGCATAGGTTCTTCTTAATCTATTATACTCCTTTACACAGTTTGTATCAGCACTAACTTTTGAGTCATCAAAGTCTATCATAAATAAACCAGATAATGTTTTCACTCGTGACAAAGCAACATATGCCATACCTTCTTTGAACACAGTAGAACCAATGTTTACAAAAGCACTATCTACAGTCAATCCTTGAGACTTGTGAATAGTTACAGCATATGCTAGAGAAAACGGAAACTGCTTCCTATGTACATATAAGTCTTTCACAAGCATGAAACGAACTGAACAACGACAAATGTCTTTAACTTCTTCTATCTGATCAAATTTTATTTTTAAATATTCAATTCCTTCTTTTTTCTGATAATTAATAAAACCCACAACTCTTCCCATAGCTCCATTCACTAAACTTTTTTCTACATCCAAATTTCTCCTTAAAATCACTCGACAATTCATGCAAACATATAGATTTTTTTCTAATCCAGCTGTTTTGGAAATGTTCTTCTCTAGTGAATCCAATTTATTTTTCAGTTTGCCTGTTAATGTTAAAGTAATTCTTTCATGCTGAATTTTGTCCTCTGCTTCCATTTTCTTAATCTCTTCCTTTTCCAATTTCAAAAGTTCCTCATTGAATATTGAGCACTCACGTAGTGTTGGCATTAAGCAGATTACAGTATTTTTTTCTGCAATGTTCTGGTATATTTTCTCTGCAACTATTTCTTAATTTGGAAATAAATTATGTAGCAACCGACTCTGTAATGCTTTTTTGCCAACTTCTGTGAGTAGTCCAATTCTGATATCTTTCAGAATACTTGCATAATCTTCGTCGTTTGCTTGTCTCATATTGGTAGTGAGTTTGAACTCAAAGAACGACCAAATATTCGCATTACCAATGCTTCCTTATGACTTCTTCGTGTCTTCATGTGTCACAGTATTAAACACTGGTTGTCCTTTAACTGGAGTGAGCTGTAAAAGATCTCCAAAAACTATGATGTGTTTACCTCCAAATAACACGTCATTCTTAAATGCAAAAAGGCAAGCATTAAATTTGAAACCATGCTCACCTCATCAATAATGAGAACTTGCATCTTCTTCAACACTCTTGAAACTTCGAAGCATGCTTCTCCAGTTAGCTTGTGGTATTCTATTTTGTTCTCATGCTCCACTGGTAACATTAGCAAGCGATGTAAGGTAATTCCTTTTATGTTATAGGCTGCTAACCCAGTTGGAGCAGTTACCACACAAGACAAATTTGAAACTGTTTTTTGCTGTAGGTAGCTTCTGATGACTTTTATTAAGAAACTTTTACCAGTTCCAGCTTGTCCACTCACATACATCCTGATTGGTTCAAATGATGTGCATGAGCACTCTTTATTTTCATGTAGTAATCCATGATCAATTTGTTTTGTGACTTCTTCATAAATTTGTTTTTGTTCTTCATTCAGTTGTTGTTACAGATTTAGTAAGTTGATTGAATCTTCCTGTGCTTGATTCATAGCCGTTTCTACTTCAGTCATGGCTACTGCAGCTTCATTTTCTATGATTGGTTGTCCTAGGGGATCTTGACTAAGTGTTCCTGAACTTTGGCTGTCTTGAGAACTGTCTCTAGCTACTTCAGCTGCAATTTTTGCTTCCTGTTCATTTTCTTCATTTAACATTTGGACATAAGTGGTGAAAGTACTGCATACTATGCTATCTTTGCTAGCATTAAAAGAATCTTCATAGCTTTGAAATTCTCCCAGTAGTTCGTCCTCTGAACGCCATGGTTTAAACAGCTGTAAAAGAGCCAAGTAGTAAAATTCCTTTTTGTCAGTAGTGTCGCAACTCAGCTTCCTGTGATTTATCAAACTTCCTTTTGTTTGCTTCACCAAACATCCTTCCTCACCAATGACTTTATATTTTCCATTGTTGATGTCTTCTGTGGCTTTCCGTGAAAAAATGTAGTTCTGCAGCACTTCATAGAGACACATGTTCTCAAGATGATGACTTCTTTTTGGGTAATATGTGTCCAACATGTTTGTTTTCAAAATATCTGTACTTTCTGGGTCATTCTCGGCCAAATATTCAATTTCTCCAACAGATTTCAGTACCCGATTTCTCATTCCTGCAAGGCCTAACCTTACCCAAATTATTCTTCTGGATTTCGAGTAAAGACTTGCAGATGATAACCTATCTGAGCATTCGTAGGATCTAATTTCTCGATGCGATAACATCTTTAAACTGAAACTGTACAGCTTCTTACTGACAGTCTTCTCGTGAGAAATCTCTTCCCACATTTCCTTCAATTCTGTTTTCTCAGATTTAGTGATGTAAGATGTGACATACCGAGCAACAGCAATAGAATTGTCTGCCACATACTGAATATCCATGTTAGCATTCCACATGGATAAAATGACTGGGTTGAAGTCATTTATAAATTTTGACTCTTCTTTTCTTTTTAGGTTGTATGTATTTTTTGGAGATTTTCTGGTTATAGTATGTCGCACAGCTGACATTAAACTGTTGACTCTTCCTTTTGAAAGAACAGGTCTAGGAAATCCAAATCGACACTTTGTGTAGAATTTATCTTTGGTCTTGTACTTCCGTCGACAGTATTTTCCACACCGATGACTTTGGAAACGTAAAACTTGTTCTTTTAACTTTTTCTCTTCTGTGCTTTTAGGTATAGCACATGTTGCATATTCTTCAATGAAAGATAACACTGCTTCATCAGCATCTGTTCCAAACTTTGGGGCATCCTTGATCCACAACAGCATATGAATATGAGGAGCACCTCTTGCCTGGTACTCTTTTCTCCAAAAGAAATCCACTACTTCTCCAAGAGGTGGATTTTTTTTATTGCAGATGAAGGACATCATAGCCTCAAATCTATGATTGAAATATCTGCAAACATTAACTGGATCCAATGAGCACATTTCTCCTGCTGTCTTTTATTCAATGTTTTTAATGTTTGAATTTGCCTCTCGTAGAAAATCCAGTAAATCATCCCAAGCGTACTCGGCACAGCTTAGGGTTAGAAACCATGTAGGAGTTCCTAAATTCCGTAACATGCATTTTAATTCTCCATGGCGTCGGTACCAATATTCATTTGTCCCACGCTGACAAGCCATCAGATTGATCAGTTGTGTTTCCAAATGATCATCTCGGTGCTGCACTTTCTCCATAAAATCCTTAGCAGGCACATTATGTAGATGTACTCCACTTTTTAAAATGTGATTTACTGCATAAGATAATGCAGACAAGTCGCTTTCAAATAAAAGATGAAACAAATAAGGAATACTTTGACGAAATCTTGAATCTTCAGCATATAGTCTTGTAGTCCGATACTCAGAAGCTGGAATCTGTTCTGGGCGTTCATCGTATCGTCCACCTTTTCCTGTAGGAAACAGCTGAGGAAAACATCGAGCTTCCAAGCTCTTCTCCCATACACTCACGGGAGTTCCTTTTGCTTTCTTCATCTGAAACAGATCAATAGTGTCTCCCATAACTTCTTTTGAATGAAGAGGATGTATGCTAAAATGTTCATAAATTTCTTCTTCCTTTGACTTGTCCACTTTTTCAATTTGTCCAGTTGGTGTTTCTGTGTCTACTTGTAAATCTTCTTCTTCTTCATCTATATAAATTGATTCATACCATTTATTATTCCTTTTCAAATATAAATTTGCTCTTTGTACTTTCCGTACATCTACCAGCTCCTGCCAAATCTTCTTATTCTTTGTAGGTACACCATTAACCAGAATAACTAATGGTTCAGTTTCCAAAGTATCTGCATCAATAGTTTCCATATTTTTTTTCAAATCCAAGGGCAAATACACCACTCTTCCTTTTAAACCTCTCAGTAAATCAGAAGGAGGTAATTTACCAGTTTTGGGCTCCATACGTACTATGGTCTGGAACGGATGAACACATTGAATGAGTATAGACTCATATGTATTTAATTCAGAAAGTTCGGCAGGAATAGCATCCAATTCTAAATTATTATGTACAGCTCTGGTCGGCATTCTATTTTCTTCTAACTTGTTATAACAGTATTTACAAATACGCTGATCTTCACCCAATTCAAAACAATTTTCAATAAATATATATGTTGCAAAATCCTTCCACTTATAATTATCTTCATTTTCACTTTTTTTATACAGATCAACATTCCTTGTTTGAATTTTATAATGACTTCTGCGGCAACAAATACAAGTAATATTTGGTCTTTCATTAGAGATGATAGTAAAGTTTGTCATTTTATCCTCAAAATGTTTAGTAATAATGAGTTCTACATTCTGTTCCTCATTTTCCTCATTAACTGTGTCCTTTTCTGCACTTTCTTGTTCTGGACCAAAGTAACAAAACTGAATCTCATCAGTAACCTTCACTACATCTGATACAGATCCACGGAACAGAGCATTATTCAACTCATTTAACTTTACTGCTGGACTTTTAGCAAAATACAATGTTCTCACAAACTTTCTCATTTCAGTATGATGAACAGCCAGCATCCTAAAATGATGAAAAACACTTTTACACACTTTTCTAGATAGACAAGCCAGAGAATGTCCCTGCAAACCAGTATTCTCTCTCACTCTGCATGGATCTAGTGTTTGAAGCACCTTCATCTTCTGTTTTACACTCTTTTTACTATATTCTCTTAGAAAGTCACGTAATTTATCAATAGATTCCTGACGCACAGTACAAATACTACTACAGTTCCAAGTGTACACTGGGGCTTTTGGACGTCTCCCCATAGCCTCAGCAGCCATTACTTCTTCCTCATTTCTTGGGACCATTTTCTCTTTTTCCATCACACAACCATCCTTAACTTCATATGCTCTACCATTGGTGTCAACTGCATGCAACAAACTATTACTTTGAAGATAACTCTCTTCATTAAAAAAATGGTTCAGTACTTGAACTGTGTTTCCATTCTCCCAAGAACACTTTACAAAAGTTACTTTTTTTCACTTCTCTTTTCCTTTTGCTTTGTGACTTCATTGCATTCACTAATTTATCTAATCTACGCATCCTATTCAAAATTAGAATAAAAGTTTTCCTTTTATTTCCAAAGCCTTACTTACAATATTTTCTATAAAAAAAAATTCTTAATAAATTTTGATTTTTTCTTATATTTTTTCACATCCATTAGCAAATTTAACATCACTCTTCTCTGAAACATTTTTCGACGAATGTTTTTAAAATCTAATTTTCGTGTTAAATCAGTTTAACATACTTCTGATTGTACATTAGCTTTTGTTTTTTGCTGTTGACTCTGTTGTTGCTTTGTACATAAAACACTGTTTGTTTTACATTAATTTTTGCCATTTTTTTGTTTTTTGAAAATCTTTTTTAAGAAATCTCTACTCTGCTTACCAGTAGACTTTTTCTTTTTGCCATCACCAGCTTCTCCTCCTATTTTTTTTCCCAGTTTTGTCCAGATATACTTGTTGTTGCTTTTCTTTCCTCTTTCTTGTCCTTAAAGGCATTTTTTTATTTTTTCACTGTTGCTCAGCAATACCTGCAAGAAACTTAAAAAAAA
Source organism: Triturus cristatus (assembly GCF_964204655.1). NCBI lineage: Eukaryota > Metazoa > Chordata > Amphibia > Caudata > Salamandridae > Triturus > Triturus cristatus. The sequence continues at coordinate 402,146,869 of NC_140581.1, forward strand.
TTCCTTTTTGTAATTATAATTCATTAAAATATATTTTTTTGCTTTTCATTAATTTCAAATGTTTTTCCAATTGCCTCTCATTTGTGATTTACTAATTTGTGCACAGTGCTAACCACCACAGTTGAAAAAAAACAAGCTGCCCCTTTCCTGCAAGTGCATGTTTTACAGAACAACTGCAACACAAATTATATCTGTGGCCACAATTCCTGTGCGCAAACAGCCTCATGGTGTGCTTCTAAGCAGAAAACAGAATTTGATTTGCAAATTCAAAGCACATTTACTACTCTGGTAGATCAAGTGATAATTGCTGTTACAGCCTGACACATTTTCCTTATAGTTTACAGAGACAGAAAAGAGCACATTTCCTAACAGCTACTTCATACCATAAGCATCTGCAACCTGGGTGAGTGTTTAGAGTAGAGCAAAGAAAATGAGGCCTTGATGATGTTTTTATGTGTTTGCGTTATACACTGCTTTCAGAAACATCACACAGAGACCTGAGTACTACGCATGGGAGTGTTGGAGAAGCTGCTGCGTGTGTGCCAAGAGTGTGTTTCTGCAGACTATGTATTGTCAGCTGCAAGAGAGATGAGCAAGGAGACTTCCAGAACTGCATGAAGACTGCAGGGATGTATGTAACAGTGCATGTGTGCTAAGGGATAATTTGTGTAAAGACAACAGGCTGCCCCTTTCCTGGGACTGCAATTCTTACTGTACAACAACTTCACAAATTAAATCTCTGCCCACAATTCCTGTGCGCACACAGACTCATGCCATCGTTTTAGGCACATAACACAGGCTGCCCCTTTCCTGGGACTGCAATTCTTACTGAACAACAACTTCACAAATTAAATCTCTGCCCACAATTCCTGTGCGCACACAGACTCATGCCATCATTTTAGGCACATAACACAGGCTGCCCCTTTCCTGGGACTGCAATTCTGACTGAACAACAACTTCATAAATTAAATCTCTGCCCACAATTCCTGTGTGCACACAGACTCATATCATCATTTTAGGCACATAACACAGGCTGCCCCTTTCCTAGGACTGCATTTCTTTCAGAACAACAACTTCATAAATTAAATCTCTGCCCACAATTCCTATATACACACAGACTCATGCTATGTTTTTTGGAACAAAACAGTGTTCCTGAATAGTACCAAATTACTGTTACAGCCTGACACATTTCTCTTATCATTTACAGAAGCAGAAAACAGCACATGTCCTAACAGCTCCTTAAGACCATGTCCATGTGTTACAGGGTGAGTGATTAGACTAGATCAATGTAAATGAGGCGTTGGTGACGTTGAATGTGTTTGCGTTACACAGTGCTATCTGAAACATCACACAGAGCTGAGTACTACACATGAGAGTGTTGGAGAAGCTGCTGCGTGTGTGCCAAGAGTGTGTTTCTGGAGACTGTGTATTGTCTGGTGCAAGACAGATGAGCAAAGAGACTTCCAAAACTGCATGAAGACTGCAGGGATGTATGTAACAGTGCATGTGTGCTAAGGGTTATTTTCAGTTTTGAACATATGGCATCTACCTGTGCCTTTGCTATTTTGAAAGGGAAATCTACCCTGTTGGTTTCAAATGTTTTAGCTTTTGCCTCCCATTTGCGATTAAGTGATTTCTGCTGAGTGCTAACCACCACATTTGAAGAAAACAAGCTGTCCCTTTCCTGCAAGTGCATGTTTTACAGAACAACTGCAACACAAATTACATCTCTGGCCACAATTCCTGTGCGCACACAACCTCATAGTGTGCGTCTAAGCAGAAAACAGAATTTGATTTGCAATTTCAAAGCACATTTACTACTGTGGTAGAACAAGTGATAATTACTGTTACAGCCTGACACATTTTCCTTCTAGATCACAGAGACAGAAAAGAGCACATTTCCTAACAGCTACTTCATACCATGAGCATGTACAACCTGGGTGAGTGATTAGACTAGAGCAAAGAAAATGAGGCCTTGATGATGTTTTTATGTGTTTGCGTTACACACTGCTATCTGAAACATCACACAGAGCTGAGTACTACGCATGGGAGTGTTGGAGAAGCTGCTGCGTGTGTGCCAAGAGCGTGTTTCTGGAGACTGTGTATTGTCTGGTGCAAGAGAGATGAGCAAGGAGACTTCCAAAACTGCATGAAGACTGCTGGGATGTATGTAACAGTGCATGTGTGCTAAGGGTTATTTTCAGTTTTGAACATATGGCAACTACCTGTGCCTTTGCTATTTTGAAAGGGAAATCTACCCTGTTGGTTTCAAATGTTTTAGCTTTTGCCTCCCATTTGCGATTAAGTGATTTCTGCTGAGTGCTAACCACCACATTTGAAGAAAACAAGCTGTCCCTTTCCTGCAAGTGCATGTTTTACAGAACAACTGCAACACAAATTACATCTCTGGCCACAATCCCTGTGCGCACACAACCTCATAGTGTTAAACGGTAGCGGCAGTTTCAGTCGATAACCTTTCAAGTATTGCCCGGCGGTAATCGCCTCTTATACCATTCGATAATTTACCAATGAAAGAGGCAGGCGCCGGAGACTGGAAGGCAGGAAACAAAGTTTTGTTCCGTCGGAGCAGAACACATCAGATCAGACAGCAAGGTATCGTCACGAGGTGCTCTAACTGCATCTCTGAGGCCTGGCCTTCTTATACACAGGTTTATGACTTTATTGCAGGTTTATCATACATGGCACATTCTTGAGACCACTTTGATGTATGAAAGAACATCCTCTGAATCCCCACTTCGAGCTCGTTCCCACACATATCTACAGTGGAAGTCCCCACCCCACCCATAGTAGGAGATGGCTATCACACAGCTGGACATTCCGCCAATTCCCGGGGGTGTGTGCAACCGGTCGGGTCTCAGGGGGTGAGGGCCTTGATCTGCTGTAATCCCTTTGATGTGGGGTGTTTTCCTTAGAGTAGGGGCAATAAACTGCATCCGTAGGGCTAGGTGATGGCCTGGGATCGGTTCGGACAATCGGGCGCGGAGGATGGGGGTTATCAAGAAGGATGTATGACCATGTATGGGATGAAAGGAGGTGTTGGTCAGGCACGGGGTGTGATTCCATGGCAGGGTCGCGCAGAAGGAGAGGGTTTATGGCCTGTGTATGAGAGAGCGGGGGTGGCCGGCGCGCGGGGGATGCTTGCAGCGCCAGGGGGACGCGCTGGCGATCGGCAATGAGCAGGGAGAGACCAAAGTGCCTAAAATGGCTGCCGTGCGCTTTCCTGTGTGTCGCGCTGGGGAGAGGCAAGATGGCGCAGATAATGTTCATTTGTAAACTAAATTTCCACAGTCCTCCCTTTTAACATATCTCGCCAGCTTGCCTGGCCGACATTCACCTTCGTTAACCCTTTAGCTATAATACCGTTAATGTTTTTCATGCATTCCTTAAAGGTACAGAGTTTTTAGGGCAGGCAGGAATAATCTGACACATTTGTACATAGTTACATACAGTTGATAAAGTAGGCGAGGAGGTAGTACATACAAAATTACATCAGCTGTGCCGCATGTCAGGCCCAGGGTTAGGAGGAGGAGAGCTTGTTTGAGCACAAACATGATACTGTAAAGCAAAAAAAATGTTTCTGGCAAAACAAGGGATATTTCGCACATTACTTAAGGCCCAGACTTCGTGTGGATCAAAAATAGTCAGTATAGTGGTGTGCATGGCTGGTGTTGTATGAATGTCATTATACAAAGTTAGATTTTCTTAACTTCTCAGTGTACAGTCGGAAGTGACTGACGCAACATCATGAAAACTCGATAGGAAGATAGTTAATATAAAAAGGTGGTTGGGAGAGGAATTCAACTTAACATGAGTTACAGTCATGGGAGGGAGTTCTTCTTTCCAGTGTCCTATTATAAAGAGCCATCACTGGTAAGCTTCTTGTTGTTCTTCTTCTTTTGTTGGCACTGTTGAGCACCGGCGGTGGAGCTAAGGTCCAGCTCAAATCCAATTTCTCACGTGGCAGGGTGTGACCATTCGTTGTTCTCCGATCACAGTCCTGTTCCCTAACACAGTTCATCATAGGTACTTTGAGATGGGGTACCCGCTTTTTGTTCTTCTGTAGTTAAGTCAAATTCAAAATCCATATAAAAGAGAGAGAGAGAGAGAAGGGGTGTGGCGTGCTTCGGGATGCCGGGGGAAGAGGGGGTGGAGTGGGGTCGGATCAAAAAGCGGACCAAGGGGGGCAGAATCTTCCAGCACTGGGCCCATCAATCGGGCCAGACGGGTTGGGACTTCAGGCATGCTGGTCAGCGAGCAGGGGGCCTCGAGATAGCCCTTCGTTCCATCGCTTATCATCCTGATAATGGTGCCTCGTCTCACGCCCTTTTTGCTTCGTTGCTTCCCCCTTGGTCGATGCCATAGATGTTCCATGGTCCGTAGCCAGGCTGTGCGTCACGTCCGACCCCTCTCTTCCGGTGGCCGCACATTATCTTTAAATGAGTACAAGAAACAAAATCTTAGAGAGTTGGCAGGGAAGACATTTACACACTTCATCCTCTCTCCCAACCACCGAGTAGTTGGGGAAATGCTTTTATCGGTTGCTGTATGATTGATGTCTATTAACTCTTATGTCAGTGTGCGTGTTACTAATTTATTAATCATTGCTGTGGTGCAGGTTTCTGTGGGTGTCCCTGTCCATCGTCTGGCCTGCTAGGTGTCGATTCCTGTGCCCTATAATCGTTGCAGGAGGCCTGACATCTGTTGACTTTCTGGTTTATCAAAAATTCGAACCGGCTTCTCCGGTAGAGACTCGTTCATCTTAACACAAGTTCTGTTAATACACATTTTCCTCTGAGGACTGCTAAGTTTATGAAAAAAGTACGAGGTGCTACTGTCATGGGTTCACAGGTATCTATTTCGGGGAGGGACTGGAGACAATAGGTAACCCCCATCAGCTTAGGCAATGTACCTTTAGAGAATAAGGTCATCAGCTGTTTTGTCCGAAATACTCTGAGACGGCTAGTACAGGGCTGGGGTTATTTTGGGAGAACGGGGTGCTTAGACATTCTAGTTTGGGGTAATTGGGCGGAGGCAATTCTGGGCGGTGGAGATGGTGTTGTTAAAGCTCTAAAACGAAAACCACTGACATATAGTCCCCGTGATGAGGGCCAAATTGGGAGACATCAGTCGTCTTACCTGTCCTTTCTTTCTCAGCCAATTAAGTTCAACGTTTGTAGAAAGGAGAGGTAGTAACGTGGTAAAGTACGGTCGTTTTTGTTTCTGTCAATTTGTTCGAACACCACCGTGTTTGAGGCCAATTATACACAGACTGAGGAGGTATGTGTCGTTAATTTATTCAAAAAGAAAGAGGGCAAGGAAGCCTTTAGTGAGGGAGGGAGAGAGAGTGAGAGAGAGAGAGAGAGAGAGAGAGTGAGAGAGAGTGAGAGTGAGAGTGAGAGTGAGAGTGAGAGAGAGAGAGAGAGAGAGAGAGAGAGAGAGACGGAGACGTGCGCATCAAGTAGGCTATTTGGCATATGTACGACACAAAACGAGAGAGAGAGAGAGACATGTGTACGATAATAGGCCACTTGGTGCACACTAGGGGTGGGCGGAATTTGCGGAATTAACCTTCGCAAATTATCGCGAGAATGTTTAAAATTATCGCAAACAAGCAGAAATATCGCGAAGATGCGGAAGTTTTTTTCCGGCATGTTCGCGAGATTTTCTGCATGGTTGCGGGTCGCCAACTTACCCATGTGGTTGCTTGCGGGCGCGGCCATCTTGTTTTGAGTTGTTCTCGCGGTGCATGATCGCGAGAAGAAAGACGTGATCGCGCGACGCATGACGTCACTGCGGGCGCGAACTGTCGCGAGACAGCGCAAATGGCTAAAAACAATACAACATCTCATGGAGAACGCGACCGGATCAAGAAAACTTGTCGGCGAACGCAGGGATTCAGGTAAGGCGATCGCGCGCGCGCGAGAATGTATCATTTTACAGCGCGAGCAAGAAACAAATTATCGCCAAGCTGCGGAAACCGGAATTTTTGACATTTTCGCGCTCTCCGCGGAACGCAAAAATGTCAAATTATCGCAATTTCCGCGAACGGAACGAAATTTTTGCCCAGGCCTAGTGCACACACAACATGGAGTAGCATGGGTCGGTTCTATGTAAGAAAACACAAGCGGGGGAAAGACATAAATTTGGTGATCACGCACACACGAATACCGGATAGGGTGTGACAGTACATGCATCAAGCGCAGAAACTTAAGACGGAGACTCAGGGCTACGTTGAGTATGGGAACCTCTCCTTTCCTGTCCTCTTTCCTATGCATGCTGCGTATTTTCAGTATTTTGTAGTTTATCTTGGGGGGGGGTGTCGGACCTTTTACTCTCCTCCCTTTGATCGATGGACGAGCACTTCAATCATACGATGACGCTCTCTTCAAGCGACCCAAGCATGAAATGCATACACATTCATACCGTATAATCGTAGCACACACGCACAATCATACCATACAGTTTCTCATGTTCCCAATGGTGGTCTGCACTTTACGCACTATCCCACAACGTTTGTCTATGTTTTTCCCTATATTGAATACGGTGCGGTCCATGTCCACTCCATTCTTTAGTCGGAACTTCATCGTGACCTATAGAGAGGGAAAAGAGGGGAGGGGATGTGCAGTATTCAAAGTACATTAGCGCGCGTAGACACGAAAAAGTTCTACTTACCACGTATCAGGCTAGCCGCAGGAGTGGGTAATACCACAGACCTATTATTCTTTTCTTCCGAAACAAAGGTGCTCTATTTCATTCATCTCCTAAATTCGGGTTTCCTGATCGTACATGTATTTCTCAATCGGTTGTATATTATGGTGCAAGATACCATACCTTGCATTCGGCATATACCTTAAGCTATAGTCGACCATTTTCTAACAACTCTTGGAAAAAATCAGGTGCGACGGATACAAATTCTGTTAATCAAAAAGATTCAGGTAAATGGGGTTTGCATTATCTGTTTTCTATTGCTTGGGAGTAACAATCATTTATTCAAAAGAAAACCTTTACCAACCTAGATGATTTGTCATGACACTGATTCCGTAATCCCTTTAAGAAGCCCTTTATTTAAAACAATGTCAGTATACAAATACGGGCCTACAACCGTTCAGGCCGGCCACGGTGTGAGAGGTGTCTCGGCGCCATTTTGGGGCGAGGTCGGGTGGGTCCAGTGCACAGTCTAAGTCTTTCCACTAACTAGCTGCCGGACCAGAATCCCCTTCGGTAGTTCGAGAACTTTTCGTCAGCGTCAGCTTGCGTCAGCATGGCGTCACCGCGGTTTTGTAGCGATGCCGTGGTCCGTCCTTGGGGCGGGGTCAACAGGCGGGTTCTTCCGCCGTCGCCCTGAATCAGTCTTTCTTTTACGGCACCAAACGGTGGCAAGATGGCTGCCGCCCGGGGCAAGGACAAGTTATCGTGGAATAATCAAGAAGAATAGCGGCGATTGTCCCCACCGGAGGCCCACGGGAGTCGAATGTCAATGACTCCCGTAGAACCTGCAAAGCTGAGAGGGTGTTTTTCAAGGGGTGGGGCCCTCACCCGAGCAGACAAGCCTCCGAGTCCAGGGCCGTCTCACGGTGGGCTAGGCCTGGATCCGAAGAACCGACCGCCGGAGTCCAAAAGCAGCAGCAGCAGCAGCAGCAGCTCTTCGTTATAGCCACCGGGGTGGGTCCCTCGATCCCTCGGCTGCGGGGGCCCATTTCTCGAGTGTAACGCTGATGGCAATCTTAGTGGATCCGCGCCTGAGTGGCTACCCGGCAGGCAAGACTTGAATGGCGGTCCCGTTGCAGCCGGTCGGTGAGTGCAGGGGCAGGGTGCAACTCGGCTGGCCGGCGAGTAAAATGGCAGGGTGCAACTCAGCTGGCCGGCGAGTAAAAATGGCTGGGGTGCCCTCATCTGCTGGTGAGCCTCCACCTGGGGAGGCGGGGGAGGCCCGTCCACGTCGCTTCCCCCGCCAGGGCACCCTTCGTTATTGAAGGAAGAAGAAGAAAATGGGAAGATCCGCACGACGTGGCAGACCCACCTTGGCATTGCCAGGGTCTTGGTGCCGCGTGTGGCTTCCGGACTATTCGCACAGTTGTCCGCCACTGATGTCAATGGATTTTTGCATGGCTTTTATAGCCCAAGGCCGACTAAAAGGACCGCCCAAAACAGGCCAATGTTGCAACTTCGAGGAAGGAGAGGCGAGGACGGTGTCACGTTGACGTAAATGCTTTGGGATGCAGGTCGCAGCAGACTGTCATGTAAATAGTTGTTTAAAACGTGTTTTAACCTGTTCATCTTGTCGGAATGTTGTTATACCTATAAGTTATTAAAATGTTTAATCATACTACTTTGTTGGAGTGTTGTACATATTTGCAATCTAGTTACAGTGTAATCGGAAAATGGCATAGTCCAATTGTGCGTGATCCTAGTCAAGTTCGATGACGTCGATGGTGGGTATCAACAGGCTTTCGGTCGTGTTTACTGGGCGGGGTGGGTGGTAGGGCAGACATGTTTAGGCAGCGAGAGCGATGGAGCCGGGCTACCTCGTGGCCGTCTTGACCGTGAGCTTGGCTCCTTCCCCTAGTTCCATATATCCCACAAAGGGCTATTTCCTAGCGTTTCTTTAGTTTTGTAGGGTCAAAAAGGATCCTACCAGTGGCCACTGACTCTCGGGGTCCCCCTTTGTATATTTTATGCCATAGCTTGCTACAAACTACGGCGATTAGTTCGTATTTAGTGAACATGTCCTTATTAGGGGTGCCTTCCAGAGGAGCCGGATGGTTCACCTCTAATAAGCGGTCCGGGCAGAACCAACTACCAATCAGTGGGGAGAAGATAGGCATGACGGGTTTCAACGGGGACAAAAGTCAGCACTACCTATCTTTTCACTGCTTGCAAAGACTAGACAGAATATCTCTATTCCTCGTTATTTGTAAGCAGAGAATACCTCCAAAAGAACCAATATCGAACAGCTAGTGTTCGGACAATCAATCAATCAATGGGGAGATAAAGATAGGCACGACGGGTTACAATGGGGACAAAAGTCTGCGTTACCTACCCTTCACTATTTGCAAAGACTAGACAGAATATTTCTATTCTACGTTGTTTGCAAACAGAGAATATCTCAAAGAGCACTATTCTTCAAAACAATCAATGTTCGGACAATCAATCAGTGGGGAGATAAAGATAGGCACGACGGGTTACAACGGGGACAAAAGTCTGCGTTACCTACCCTTCACTATCTGCAAAGGGAGAGAGAGAGAGTATTTCTACTCCTCCCCGTTTGTAGACAGTGAATATCTCAAAGAGAACAATCAATGAGCAATACTAGTATTTCAATCAATCAATCAATTATTTCACAATTTGTCGTGTTTCACGACCTTACCCGGACCGCGTGGACAGTTTCTCGTCTTCCGCCTCCAGCGCCCGATCGTCCTCTACTCTCCGTATTTGCCGCGGCACTCCTGATGGTTCCCAGTCAGGACCGTAGATCACTCGAGAGAGGTCTGCTCGGAATCAGTGAAGTTCGGATGATCGGCTGCCAGACGAGGGTCTATCGGGCAGGAGCTCTCCCGATCGTTGCAGTCGTTCACTCTGTCGTCGGGACCTCTCCCACTGGATCCACGTGTCGCTGATGGGCCCCACGCTTGGGACGCCAATTGTTAAATGGTAGCGGCAGTTTCAGTCGATAACCTTTCAAGTATTGCCCGGCGGTAATCGCCTCTTATACCATTCGATAATTTACCAATGAAAGAGGCAGGCGCCGGAGACTGGAAGGCAGGAAACAAAGTTTTATTCCGTCGGAGCAGAACACATCAGATCAGACAGCAAGGTATCGTCACGAGGTGCTCTAACTGCATCTCTGAGGCCTGGCCTTCTTATACACAGGTTTATGACTTTATTGCAGGTTTATCATACATGGCACTTTCTTGAGGCCACTTTGATGTATGAAAGAACATCCTCTGAATCCCCACTTCGAGCTCGTTCCCACACATATCTACAGTGGAAGTCCCCACCCCACCCATAGTAGGAGATGGCTATCACACAGCTGGACATTCCGCCAATTCCCGGGGGTGTGTGCAACCGGTCGGGTCTCATGGGGTGAGGGCCTTGATCTGCTGTAATCCCTTTGATGTGGGGTGTTTTCCTTACAGTAGGGGCAATAAACTGCATCCGTAGGGCTAGGTGATGGCCTGGGATCGGTTCGGACAATCGGGCGCGGAGGATGGGGGTTATCAGGAAGGATGTATGACCATGTATGGGATGAAAGGAGGTGTTGGTCAGGCACGGGGTGTGATTCCATGGCAGGGTCACGCAGAAGGAGAGGGTTTATGGCCTGTGTATGAGAGAGCGGGGGTGGCCGGCGCGCGGGGATGCTTGCAGCGCCAGGGGGACGCGCTGGCGATCGGCAATGAGCAGGGAGAGACCAAAGTGCCTAAAATGGCTGCCGTGCGCTTTCCTGTGTGTCGCGCTGGGGAGAGGCAAGATGGCGCAGATAATGTTCATTTGTAAACTAAATTTCCACAATAGTGTGCGTCTAAGCAGAAAACAGAATTTGATTTGCAATTTCAAAGCACATTTACTACTGTGGTAGAACAAGTGATAATTACTGTTACAGCCTGACACATTTTCCTTCTAGATCACAGAGGCAGAAAACACCACATGTCCTAACAGCTACATCATACCATGAGCATGTGCAATCTGGGTGAGTGACTACACTAGAGCAAACGAAATGTGCCTTGATGACGTTGAATGTGTTTGCGTTACACAGTGCTATCTGAAACACCACACAGACCTGAGTACTACACATGGGAGTGTGAGAGAAGCTGCTGCGTGTGTGCCAAGAGTTTGTTTCTTGAGACTGCGTATTGTCTGGTACAAGACAGATGAGCAAAGAGACTTCCAAAACTGCATGAAGACTGCTGGGATGTATGTAACAGTGCATGTGTGCTAAGGGTTATTTTCAGTTTTGAATATATGGCAACTACCTGTGCCTTTGCTATTTTGAATTGAAAATCTACCCTATTGGTTTCAAATGTTTTAGCTTTTGCCTCTCTTTTGCGATTTAGTGATTTCTGCTGACTGCTAACCACCACATTTGAAGAAAACAAGCTGTCCCTTTCCTGCAAGTGCATGTTTTACAGAACAACTGCAACACAAATTACATCTCTGGCCACAATTTCTATATGCAAACAGACTCATGCTGTGTTGGTAGGCACAAAGCACAGGCTGCCCCTTTCCTGGGTCTGCAATCCTTACAGAACAACAACTTCACAAATTAAATCTCAGACAACAATTCCTATATGCACACAGACTCATGCTGTGTTGTTAGGCACAAAACACAGGCTGCCCCTTTCCTGGGTCTGCAATTCTTACAGAACTAATGCTAATTTCAAATGTGCTACCATTTTCCTCTCTTTTCTTTCAAAGTGATTTCTGCTAAATCCTAACCATCACAATTAAAAACAAGCTGTCCTTTCCTTTCAACTGCAAGTCTTACTTTTCAACAGCAACTCAAATTAAATCTCTGTCAACAATTCTTCTCTGCACACAGACTCATAGTTTGATGGTAGGCACAAAACAGTATTCCTCATTCTTACCAGTACACATTAACTTATTGTGAAAACATACTCCATAATATCTTACAAGTTCAAAACAGTTAAATATCTCCCAAACCTCAAGATGTAAAACATAACTTTTGAAGAAGATTCACAATTCTAATATTTTTCTCAAAAATCACCACATACTTCCCCTCTCAAACTCATAACTCACCTTTAAAATTAGTTACTTGTGAAAGAAATGTGCCACTCAAACAGCAGACTATCAGAGTCAGAATATCAGAGCTCTACACCTCTCTCCTCTCTGCAGAACTAGTAAATGGCAATGTTTCCCTCTCTTTTTTCACACATATACATGTTAATTTCAAATCTCAGTGCTTCCCACTTTTTTTCAAATGAAATCACACATTTCTATTGGTTGAAAACTTCAACCCCTTTCCAAATGTACCCTTCCCCCAACTTGACTTCTGCCTGCTACCATAGCAACAGGTCATGGAACACTGCTGTGAAGAGAGAGGTCAGAAGTTCAGCAGACAATGTTTCATATCCAAAGAGCAAGAGTGCTTGACTTTTCAAACCTAACAGCCAATCCATAGTAATGTTCTTTGGTAAGACATTTTTCTGTACCAATACAAAACATGCTTTTTAAAATTTAAACATACAGCCTAGTTTTTAGTGTAGAATGGTTTCAAACAGCCAATGAGTTCTTTTTATAAAAAAAACTATGTGTACCCCCATTTTTCAACTGTTTTTCATTTCATATTGCCTTTCTACTGAAAGACACCTCCTGAGTGCATCCAGATCTCCTTGGAAGATGTTCACAGTGTGGATTGTAGGTCACAGCTATGTCTTCTGGAGTGAAACATTTGCAGAAAAAAGAGGTATGGTGAGAGACCTTGCTTTGCCAAATGTAGACATTAAATGGATTGGTCAGAGAGGGTTAAAGTGGCACCAATTAATGCCTTTGGTGAAAACCTTTCTACATCTCCCACAGCCTAACCTTATTATTGTGCACTGTGGTGGTAATGACCTAGGCACTTTAACTGGGGTAGGTCTGGAAATGCTTATTAAGGACACCTTTGTGCAATTGATGTCGCTTTTTCCACAAACTGCCTTTGTATATTCTAATATATGCCAAAGGCAAAAGTGGAACTGGTCCAACCAATTTTGTCCGCAGATTGACAAAGTAAGGAAGCACGTCAACAAATCTATTTCTGCTTTCCTCAGAGACTATGGTATGGGTTCTATATACCACAACAACTTGCGTTACAACATGCAAGACATTTATAGAGGAGATGGTGTACACTTCACTGATGAAGGCAACAGAGTCTTCCTCTTGAACTTTAGACTCTGCATCGGTACTTACTTGTAGGTACCAAAAAACACACAATAAACACAAGGGCTCTTTTTAGAGCCACCTTATATCTTTTTACTTAATTGCGAATTTTCTTAAATTTTTTTGTTTTTAAAAAATTTTCGGGTGCGCGCTGTGTGCACGCACTCGGCGATATTTTTTTCAAAATATAAATCTTTTTTTTTGCCCTACAAGGTCCTACTGTGACCCCCTTACAATGCCTAGTGGGTCAATATCTCCCCACTCTGCCCCCTTTTCAAGTTCTCCCCCTTTGTTTATCACCCCCTCTTTATGCGAGAGACAAAATGGCGGCCGCCGCTTCCTGATTTCCACCGATTCGAATGTTTACTGACATCTAACAACCAATCAGAAGTGCACTCGCGCACGGCAAGGAGCGCGCACAGGACTTGCTCAGTGCGCGCACGCTGCGCGCTTACAGATATATATATTGATTTAAATGCTAATACTGAACAGATTTACACCAAACCTGCAAAAGGCACTTCATGGACCTTATGGCTACCTCTCTGCCAAATTTCACATAATTCTGTTCAGCCGTTCGGGCTGTAGCTGCGACTAAAGTCCCTATGGAAAAATGCATGGGGAAAACGCGTTTTGGGATCCTCCTTTTTTCTCGGCCCCCGCTTGACGAATCACCCCGAAACTTTCAGGGTAGGAGCTGAGCGGACCGCCCCATTAGTTTTGAAAATTTCGCGAGGATTCGTCAACCGGCGCCAAAGTTATTCAAAATAGAATTTTGAGATTTCCTATGGAAACACGGTCCTAACTATAACTACCTACTGGCGACCGCCAGTAGGTAATATATATATATATACATATATATATATATATATATATATATATATAAATATATAATCTACTGGCGTTTTCCCCATGCATTTTCCCATAGGACCTTTAGTCGACGGTACAGCCCGAACGGCTGAACAGAATTACTTGAAATTTGGCAGAGAGGTAGTCCTCAGGTCAAGCCTGTAACTGCACACGCGTGCATAGGCACTCTCGAAGGTGTGACAACAAGGCCAGGGATGTATCGATGTGACATCATAAGTGCTGATAATGTACTTAAGTGACATCACAGAGGCAAGCGTCTCGCAAGACTGACATCAAAGACTTGGAATATATTGATGTGACATCCTAACAGCTTGGAATGTCTTGATGTGACGCCAAGAGTAGGGCAGTCATGTTTCATCCTGAAAAAATGTCAATGGTTAGTCCATTCCGGTTGCAAATAATTGTCACGGCCAAACATTCCGTACTTAAATCCTGCGGCTAGCACACTTAAAATGCGAACGTTAAAAAACCACCATGGATGCGTAACATTGCGTTCTTCGCGCTCAGATTGACCAGACACATTCTCACTCCACGAATAAGTTTCACCACAAAATGTGGCATGAAAATTTGAGCACGCTAACCAGGCTGTCATCACTCTTTAGCAAGCAAGGATATGTTCACTTCTGCAAGGATTTATTTGTGGAACCACAATAAGAATAACAGGTAATATACCGAATATATACCTTGCGTTTCTTGTGAACCGGCCCAAGCTTACTTTTAAGCATGAATGGTCTTCAGCCTGCGATGGCTGGCTGACCCGAAGCAGGGCTTTTAAAACTTTACATTGAAATCAGACTTTCAATTCTGACCACCTAGCATAGCACCAGTTGCATTACATGAGGAACATTGAAATCAGACTTTCAATGAGAGCGCCTACCATAGCACCAGTTCCATTAATTAAGAAACATTGAAATCAGACTTCCAATTAAGAGCGCCTAGCATAGCACCAGTTGCATTACAAGAGGAACATTGAAATCATACTTTCAGAGAGACTTTGAGAGCGCTTAGTATAGCACCAGTTTCATTAAATGAAGAACATTAAAATCGGACTTTCAAATGAGAGCACTTAGCATAGCACCAGTTGCATTACCTGCGGAACCTTGAAATCAGACTTTCAAATGAGCGCTTAGCAAAGTACCAGTTGCATTACATGAGGAAACATTGAAATCAGACTTTCAAATGAGAGCGTTTAGCATAGCACCAGTTTTCTTACATGAGGAACATTGAAATCGGACTTTCAAATGAGAGCGCTTAGCAAAGCACCAGTTGCATTACCTGAGAACATTGAAATCAGACTTTCAAATGAGAGAGCTTAGCATAGCACCAGGTGCCTAACATGAGGACCCCTTCATATTTGCGCTGGAGATTAAATGATTTGCCCAGCATCACTTGTGTTCAGCGCCATTGCAGAGAAACTCAGTCCCCCAGCTCCTGGCCCCCGCAGCCACTCTGAAGGTGCACACCACATGTGCGTGCCCATACCTGCAGTTACCAAGAAGTGTTAACAAATACAGCACTGAATGTGTTCGGTTTCAGTGTTCCGCCTTATTCCATCACGCCTCATCAAAACTATTACTATCCTGTGGTCACGTTGCACAAATAAACGTTTGCCTCTTAAATTGTGATGTACCCAAATGAGATGCCTACCCTCTCATCCAAAGGGCCAGAATGCACGTGCCCAGTCCAACCACAGAGGTGGTAACCCTATTTCTTGTGCAAGCATCCACCGGAGGTTCCTGTCATACGCCCAAAATTACGAGCAGAAAACAGCATTCCACTTGCACTGCAATGTATGCTCCCATTTCTATGGGCACATGAAATCAGGCACATGAAATTAGAAATATGGGAACGGACCAGACTGCCAACAGAACCACAATGAACACCGGTCCTCATCATCAAAAGAGCAACTCTGCACCGGAAGCACAACAAGCCATTTCAGGCCTAACCTCGAGGCAAATGCAGCCTCCCGGCGGACCCCCATACCTAGCAATAATGAGGATCCACCCGGCTTTCACCGCTGCATAACATCACAAACCACACCACACTTTACACCACGCAATACCACTTGTGCAAATGAAACACTACAAACGCAGCCTATGCAGATAAAGAATGGTGTTAAAAATGTGAAGCTTTCCACAAGTGTGTTTTCTCAAACACTCAAAACCAGCAAACATTTAGCAAAAATGCACTCTTTCAGTAACCCCGGCCTTAACTACATTTTTCGGAAGTAGCACGTGGAACTCAAAAAATGAACACGGCGCATGCACTGGCCGCTACTTCCAGGCCCCAGAGCCATGACCACGAGCTGACACTCGACAGACAAACAGGGATGTCTGACCAGATTGCAGAGATGAAAGGCCGCTCACATTTTGATGGCCATTTACATGTTTTACATGCAATTTAGAAACGCTCAATCCCGGCCGGGTCTTGATGGAAATAATGAAACCGGGCCATCTTGAGCAATTTGGACATTTGCCAGACTAAAACAATATGCACGCCTCGGCTAATCAGAGCTCTGACGAAGTGAGGGATCGCGTGGGGGCAGCCGCCCCCTGACTCATCCTCCTTGCTGGTAAATTACTCTCTTTCCAACATATGGAACACACAGCAGCTCTTTAGAGATATCTCCTCAAAAGGAAAACGCGATGCGCATCACAAGCTCACCATTCCATATTGTAAAAAACACTGCGTCCTCCACCGGTGTTGTGGATCAACATCCTATCCCCCAGCCGCCAGACCCAAAGCGACCACAATGCAGACACCGTTCTTGGGATCGCCCACAGCCTGCGCAGGAAGTTCGGAATAACACTGCCACTGTCGAAGTGCCCACCTAACTGGAATACTCTGCAAGAGGTCTCCGTACATCTTAGGGACCGGCCTGTGCCTCCTGACCGAATAAACCTGCAGGTAAACAAAGAGAAAAAGTATAGTTATACCGCTGGAGGCCCAGACCCATCAAGGGCGATTCCCGAGCTGGGAATCGGCGAGAAAAGAAAGCTCGTTACGAGCCGCTGGTGGCCCGGACCCGTGGGAGATGCTGGCGGCTGGGGGGCGAGAAAACAAGAGACTGTTCTCGCTCCCCCCAGCCCCTTTTAAGGGGGTGTACTGGGCAGACCAGTCTTAACCGGCCTGTCCCTGTGTTTCAGCTTCGCGCTGAACCGGAAGCACTCTAGTGCTTCCGGTTCGCGCACCTACCGGCCACTGCTATTGGCCGCCCAGGGGAGGTAGGTCGCCACGTCATTAGTGTGCGCGGCCATCCCTCACCTCCTCTGAGCCGCGGGACCGGCGCGACCGCCATAATGGCAGCGCTCTCAAGTCCGAGGTCCACCTCGCCCAAGATGGCTCTTGCAAGACACTTCTAAGACTTTGTAACAAAGTTTGGTAGTGATTTGCTAAGTTTGTATCATCTGGTAGAGGTTTCTATATCCCATAACATTCCACTGACATGACAATAGCAACAGAGGTCTCTCCAGATCCTTTTGTAACAAGCAGATCACAGACGATGTTCTGCTGAACACTTCAGCAGGCCAGCAAAGAAACAGCCCATGGTTCCCAGAATCATCAGTCATAGGAGAGTGTACAGAAAAGGAGTCGCCTGTGCAGAATACATTGCAATGTAGGAAAAGCTTAGGGCAGCCTTCTTAAGTATAACTTTCAGCAAAGGCTATGGCGACTGACTGCAAACTGTGAAACCCTCTCTCAAGTCCATAAAAACACTCACAGCGCAAAAATATTTGTATCATACAATACATTTGAGTAAAAATAATGAAACACAATATTAAAAAATTCTCAACATAGAGAGAATCTATAGTCAAGGATTATGGAACATATTAAGAACCACATATCAGTGCAATATTTCCATGGTTTTCTGGATGCCTACTTCTTACTCTGGAAATCTTCTCACCCTTCTTCAGCAGAAAAGGTTCACCATACCAATGCACTTCTCTTCCCCTAAATTTACATTCACTACATTTAGCCACTCTCCTCACATCCCACATACCACAGTATTCATTTTAACACCTCTCCTTCCTCTCATGTCTCACCCAAGACTTTTCTTGACTCACTCTGACATTACTCACAATTACCTTTCAGTCCTACTTCTTAAATCCAGTCCATCCAAAACATCAGCTATGGTGTGTTCGATAACACCAAAGCATCTTTCCTAATTCTGCCATCAGTTCCAGCTGATTCTCATCACTAATTACATCCTTTCAAACAACATCTGGTTGGAACATTCGAACAACAGATTTACTTTTGAATGGTGTCATGCAGTTTTGTGATGCTCAATACACAAACTCTTCGAAAAATCAACCATTTCTATAGGCACAACCTGGGCACTCTTGTCTGATACAATAACCCGAGGACACACCCTTCACAAAAAAACACTTTCACACCTTTAATTCTAACCTCTTTCACAGATTTCACTTCCGGCCACATAATAACGTAATCAGCTAACATCAGTTCATACATTCTCATCAAGTCTGCACAATCATATGGACCTGTAATACCAGTATCCTCATATAATCAGGTCCTTCTGGGATACTCATACAATAAAATAGGTGTTTACTGTTCCACTTACATTTTATTACTACATGCACGTAACATACAAATACTTACAAACCTTTCAATATCCTTATCAATTCACAGCCACCACAAATCTGATCTTGCTGTTTTTTTCATCTTTCACATCACCCCATGCCCTCATCCTATTTTTCAGTGAGAGCAGCACAATTAACTTGTCTGCTCTTCTCACACCACTGTTCAAGTTCGACAACTGAGACCATACCAATTTCTCATTTTTGACAGTACTAACTGTTTGCACAGTCCTCAACAATCCTACAGAAACATGCTTCCTGGCCTCGTGCTCTTCTCTTTCCATCTCCACAACCTACTCTACTTCAATACCTGCTCGACTACATCACGTATTCACACCAGCCACCACCCACCCATATTCCACAATTACCGTATCATCCTGCACCAGGCAACTTGGACTTCAGCCAGCATGAAATTAGTTATCCCAGGAACATACTTTATTGTAAAAATATATTCTGAAGAATACATCCATTTCACAATGTCAAATGTAGCCCTAGCCCCACCCATAGTGGAAAAAAATGTCAAACAAGACTTGTGGTTGGTGAGGATATCAAACTCTGTGCAACACAAGTAATTTCAGAAATATTGCACACTGCACTAGGAAATCAACTCTTCTTTCTTTGCTTTAACCATCCACAAGCCAGCAATATCTCCTATCACTTGTTGACAGTATGCTTGCTTTGACCCTGTACACCACTCTGCTGCAAATTTGGCAAGGTTTGTGCTACAAAAATAGCATATACACACATACAAACATACATATATACTTACATGTATTTATATATACAATAGAGTGAGTAGCCTCTGCTTCTTTGAAAGCCCTGAAAACAAACACAAGCAACCTCTCTATACCTTTCTTGCTCTGCTTAAGCATAGTACTGAAGTAGGACACTCTACCATAACTTACAATACACACCTTATCATGCATTCTGAATGCTGCAGAATTCTCAATGTCTCTTTCTAAATGGTCAAAGGCTTTACCACACTCCAGAATGTACTCCTTTTTTCAGCATTAATCTCAGCACCTTGGTCCATTCAGAAAACCAGACAATAAACTTTGAATAATATTATGCTATACTAAGAAATACCCTCAGAAGCTCTTGTCATCTACCTCATCTACCTTGCCAAACAATTTCACAAACTTCTAAGGAGCTCTCACACCCTTTGCTGATATATATATATATATATATATATATATATATATATTCACTGAAAAAACCATGGGTTTCACACACGTTATAGTTAGGAATTAGCATTTAAAAAACCTTAGAAATTCAATGAAAAAACCAAAGGTTTCACACATGTTATAGTTAGCAGGACATTTCACTCGTAAAAAAACAATGAAATTCCCCCGTTATAGTTAGTTCAGCTAACTATAACTCGCGCGCCCGCAATGCACTACTGATGACGTCACATATTACATCACTCATGACATGGTCACTGACATCACTCATGACATCACTGATGACATCTCAAATGACATCACTGATGACATCATCCAGTGAATGTGTGTTTTTCTGAAAATTAAATATGTTTTATATATGTATATCTCAAGGTCAATGGAAGAATAAATGGGTATATAAGTGTCTAAATGGATGATTTGTTTTTGAAAAATTGTTTGTGTAACTGACTGATGAAGTGTATCTTAGTGAATACATGGCTTACTGAGTAATGTTTAAATATGAAAATATCTGTATCAGTCTCTCACTTTGTGTATAAGTGGCTGCATGGGTTGGTGATTAGCTTCATGGGTGTCTATATAGGTTATTAGTTGTTTTTTTGAGTATCAGTCTGAGTGTCTGCATGGTTTGGTGGGGGGTATTACGTAGTGCATAGGTGCATGAATGAGTGATTCACTCTTTGTATGTGTTGAAGACAGCATGTGTGCAGGACTGTATGGGTGGATGAGTGTGTGTATGGGTGTGTTAGTGAGTGAATGACTGTCTCAATAGTGTCTTTATGAGTAACTACGTATCTATTAAACTAATATATGTGACTATTGGTGTATATAAGTGAGTATATGTGAGAGTGAGAGATTGAAAGAGTTCCTGTATGAATAAGTATGTGTTTCTATAAGTGACTGTTTATAAGACTAAGTATGTGTAAGTTTCCGTAGAAGTAAGTGTGGTGGTGTGTGTATAACTGTATATGCAAATAAGTGTATGTTTGTTTCTTTATTAGCATGAGTGAGTATGTGTGAGTAACTCTATGGATGAGTGGCATTGTGTAACAGGATGTATAGGTGTATGAGTACATATGATGAGTGAGTACATGTATGAGTGACTGTATAGGACTGTTGGTGAATGAGTGGATGTGTATGTGGTTCTTAGAATTACTGAAGAGGTTGTTGTAACTGGTATTGGTATGTCCATTGTTTTGAAAATTTTTGTCTCTATTTTTGAATGTGTGTATCAAAGGTTATATTAGAGGAAGAGGAGGTCTGCCACTCTATCACAAGGATGATGTCATCAGTGATGTCATCAGTGATGTCATTTGAGATGTCATCAGTGATGTCATGAGTGATGTCAGTGACCATGTCATGAGTGATGTAATATGTGACGTCATCAGTAGTACATTGCGGGCGCGCGAGTTATAGTTAGCTGAACTAACTATAACGGGGGAATTTCATTGGTTTTTTACGAGTGAAATGTCCAGCTAACTATAACATGTGTGAAACCTTTGGTTTTTTCATTGAATTTCTAAGGTTTTTTAAATGCTAATTCCTAACTATAACGTGTGTGAAACCCATGGTTTTTTCAGTGAATTTGCAAGGTTTTTTAAATGCTAACTCTTATATTTACCTTTTCTTTTTTTTTTTTTTTTCAATTGTTTTTTACATATTTTTATTTTAATTTTCTATCCTTTTTTAAAGACTATGGTTAAATTTTAAAAATTCTACAATATATTTGTTATTTTTACCAATTTTTTAAACTAAACAGGTAAGATTTATTATTATAACATAGTGGGTTTTTTTTCCCCTTTTTTTTTTTTTTTTTAGTATTTTTTTAACGTGCGCGTACGGTAAGCGCACGTCTTGCTTTTATAACGTTAGATTTCTACGCTGTTTGCGTTCCTTTACGCAATTTGCGTAGACGTACGTCACGCGTGCGCAGCGCGTAACGCGTACGCTGCACGCGCATGTTACGCGGAAGTGAAGGGGCGTGCCTGTTTTGCGCGTGCGCGTGTCTTTTTTACGCGCATGCGTAATTTTGCCGTAAGCGCTCCGTAAGCGCACCGTAAGCGTAACGTACGCGCACGGTAGGTCATGTGATCAAGAAACAAAACTTTTGATTGGTTTAAAGTACTTTCAGTTCTAGAACTCTCCTACACCACACCCATTCCCCTCATTTCTGCTTGTGATCCCTTAGGAGAAGGAGCTGAGTTGTCTTTGTGATACGATGGCAGAACAGCAGACCTCTTCTGAGAGTGAGGCTAGCAGCACTACCTTGAGGCAGAGAAGGAGGAAACAAAAGAGCTCTTTCATATGGGAGTATTTTTCTTTTCCAGAGGGCAAGAAAAAGGTAAATGCACCCTTAGTGACTTGTAAGCTTTGTGACCGTGTACTTTCAAGAGGGAATCCCAACAAGAAGTATTCCTTCGGGAATCACACCATGTTGAGACACCTTCATGATGTACACGGTAGGACATATGCTCGACATACTGAAGGTAACCCTTCAGTAAGTCAACCAAGCACATCCACAGCAGCTCAGCCTGGTCCATCATCTGCAGGGCCGAGTCCATCTTCGGCATGAAATTTTTGACTTACCATACCCACTCAAAAAATTATTTATTAATTAAAATGTAATTTTAATTGCTTTAAAAATGGTTCAAGTTTTCGAAAATGTTCTATCTCAATCTGAAAAAAAAGAAAAAAGTATTAATATTTAATAAAACATTTTATAATACAGTACACATATTTACATATTTGACTGCAACCTCAAACCCCACTCGGTTGTGAATACTGTGCATGATTCCACTGGATAAGCAGCTGGGTGTGTGCTAAGAGTCTGCTTCTGCATAAAAAAAATGCTCCCCCTTTACATCTAATGCAAATGTAAAATCACCAGAGCAATACGCAATAAATCTCTGCCTGTAATTCCTCTTTGCACACAGAGTCATGTTTTCATATTAGTCTGAAAACGTAATTTCTTTGCCAATTTCAAAGCACACTTACTACTCTTTTTTTTGGCAAGTGATAAGTACTTTTACAGTCTGACACATTATGAATCCACTTTTCAGATTCTTAAAAAAGCACATGTCCAAACAACATTTTCAGACCAGCAACATGTGTAACCTGGGTGAATGACTACACTCCAGCAAGGGCAACCAGCCTTAGTGATGCTGAATGTATTTGCATTACTGACTGAAACCTCAAACCCCACTCGGTTGTGAATACTATGCATGATTCCACATGATATGCAGCTGGCTGTGTGCTAAGAGTCTGCTTCTGCAGAAAAAAATACCTCCCCCTTTCCATCTAATGCAAATGTAAAATCACCAGAGCAATACCAAACAGCTTTCTGAGACCAACAACATGTGTAGCCTGGGTGACTGACTACACTCCAGCAAGGGCAACCAGCCTTACTGATGCTGAATGTATTTGCATTACTGAGTGCAACCTCAAACCCTTAAAGTATTCCTTATTTATACCAGTACACCTTAATTTATCGTGAAAACATAGTCCATATTATTTTACATGTTCCTCACATTTAAATTTCTCCCAAAACAGAAAATGATAAACACAACTTCAACAAAAGGAATTCCAATTCTATTATTCATTTCTTAATTTACCATATACATCCCCTCTCAAACTCTAAACTCACCTTTAAAATGAGTTAGTTGTGAAAGAAATGTGGCACTCAAACAGCAGATTATCAGAGCCAGGATCTCTGTTCTGTACACCTCTCTCCTCTCAGCAGAACCAGATAATGGCAAAGTTTCCCTCTCTTTTTCCACACATATACATGTAAGTTTCAAATCTCAGTGCTTCCCCCTTTTTTTCAAATGTAATCACACATTTCTATTGGTTGAAAACCAACCCTTTTCCAAAAGTACCCTTCCCCCAACTTGACTTCTGCCTAGTGCCCTTCCCCCAACTTGACTTCTGCCTGCTACCATAGCAACAGCTCTTGAAACACTGCTGTGCAGAGTTAGGTCAGACGTTCACCAAACAATGTTTCATTTCCAAAGAGCAGGAGTGCTTGACTTTTCAAACCTAACAGCAAATCCATAGTACTGTTCTTTGGTAACACATTTTTCTGTACCAATACAAAACATGCTTCTATAAATTTACACATACAGCCTAGTTTTTATTGTAAAATGGTATGAAACAGCCAATCAGTTTAAAAAAAAATATATATATATGTATGCCTCCATTTCCAAACTGTCTTTCATTTCTTTTTACCATTCTACTGAATTACACCTCCTGAGTGCATCCAGTTCTCCTTTGAAGATGTTCACAGTGTGGATTGTAGGGCACAGCTATGTCTTCTGGAGTGAAAAGTATGCAGAGAAAACAGGTATGGTGAGAGACCTTGCTTTGCCAAATGTAGACATTAAATGGATTGGTCAGAGAGGGTTAAAGTGGCACCAATTGATGCCATTGATGAAATCCTTCATGCAAATCCAACACCCTGACCTCATAATAGTGCACTGTGGTGGCAATGACCTAGGCACTTTGACTGGGGTAGGTCTGGAAATGCTTATGAAGGAGACCTTTGCACAACTGTTTTCACTTTTCCCTAAAACTGCCTTTGTGTTTTCTAACATATGCCAAAGGCAAAAATGGAACTGGTCCAATCATTTCTGTCCACAGATTGACAAAGCAAGAAAGCACGTCAACAAATCTGTTTCTGCTTTCCTCCGAGACTATGGTATGGGTTCCATTTACCACAACAACTTGCGTTACGACATGCAAGACATTTATAGAGGAGATGGTGTGCACTTCAATGATGAAGGGAACAGAGTCTTCCTCTTGAACCTTAGACTCTGCATCGGTACTTACTTGTAGGTACCACTAAAAAATCACTTCATAAACACAACGGCTCTTTTTAGAGCCCCCTAATATCTAAACACTTAAATCTGCATTTCATTTCATTTTTTATTTTTTTTTCTACCGTACGCGTACGGTTAGCTTACCGTACGCGTACCCCGCGATTTTTAAAAAAATTAATAAATGTTTTTTTTGTACTTTTCTGTCCTTCTTTGACCACCTTTCAAATGTTAGGGGGTCTGTAACTCTCTTCCTTGCCCCCTTTTCAAGTTATCTCCCTTTTTTTTCTGACTGAAACACATGAAATGGCGGCCGCCGCTTCCTGGTTTCGACCGATTCGAATGTTTACTAAGATCTATCAGCCAATCAGAATCGCGCTCGTGCACGTCACCGTACGCGTACGGTAAGCGCACCATAAGCGCACCGTAAACTGGCTCAGATATATATATTGATTTAAAGGCTATTTTCTCAGAATCTACTGAACAGATTTACACCAAACTTACAAAAGGCACTTCCTTGACCTGAGGACTACCTCTCTGCCAAATTTCATTTAACTCTGTTCAGCCGTTCGGGCTGTAGCTGTGTCTAAAGGTCCTATGGAAAAATGCATGGGAAAAACGCGTTTTGGGACCCCCCTTTTATCTCAGCCCCCGCTTGACGAATCCCCCCTGGACTTTCAGGGTAGGAGCGGAGCGCAGTGCCCCACCTATTTTGAAAATTTGGCGAGGATTCGTCGACCGGCGCCAAAGTTATTCAAAATAGAATTTTGCGGATTTCCTATGGTAAGAGGGTCCTAACTATAACTACCTACTGGCGACCGCCAGTAGGTAATATATATATATATATATATATTCACTGAAAAAACCATAGGTTTCAGGGGTGTTATAGTTAGCTGGACTTTTCACTTGTACAAAACCATTGAAATTCCCCCGTTATAGTTAGTTCAGCTAACTATAACTCGCGCGCCCGCAATGCACTGCTGATGACGTCACATATTACATCACTCATGACATGGTCAGTGACATCACTCATGACATCACTGATGACATCTCAAATGACATCACTGATGACATCACTGATGACATCATCCAGTGAATGTGTGTTATTCTGAAAATTAAATATGTTTTATATATGTATATCTCAAGGTCGATGGAAGAATAAATGGGTATATAAGTGTCTAAATGGATGATTTGTTTTTGAAAAATTGATTGTGTAACTGACTGATTAAGTGTATCATAGTGAATACATGGCTTAGTGAGTAATGTTTAAATATGTAAATATCTGTATCAGTCTCTCACTTTGTGTATAAGTGGCTGCATGGGTTGGTGAGTAGCTACATGGGTGTCTATATAGGTTATTAGTTGGTTTTTTGAGTATCAGTCTGAGTGTCTGCATGGTTCGGTGGGGGTATTACGTAGTGCATAGGTGCATGAATGAGTGACTCACTGTTTGTATGTGTTGAACACAGTATGTGTGCAGGACTGTATGGGTGGATGAGTGTGTGTATGGGTGTGTTAGTGAGTGAATGACTGTCTCAATAGTGTCTTTATGAGTAACTACATATGTTTTAAACTAGTATATGTGACTATTGGTGTATATATGTGAGTATATGTGAGAGTGAGAGATTGAAAGAGTTCCTGTATGAATAAGTATGTGTTTCTATAAGTGATTGTTTAAAAGACTAAGTATGTGTAAGTTTCCGTAGAAGTAAGTGTGGTGGTGTGTGTATAACTGTATATGCAAGTAAATGTATGTTTCATTCTTTATTAGTATGAGTGACTATGTGTGTGAGTAACTCTATGGATGAGTGGCATTGTGTAACAGGATGTATAGGTGTATGAGTACATATGATGAGTGAGTACATGTATGAGTGACTGTATTGGACTGTTGGTGAATGAGTGGATGTGTGTGTGGATCTTAGAATTACTGAAGAGGTTGTTGTAACTGGTATTGGTATGTCCATTGTTTTGAAAATTTTAGTCTCTATTTTTGAATGTGTGTATCAAAGGTTATATTAGGGTGAGAGGAGGTCTGCCACTCTATCACAAGGATGATGTCATCAGTGATGTCATCAGTGATGTCATTTGAGATGTCATCAGTGATGTCATGAGTGATGTCACTGACCATGTCATGAGTGATGTAATATGTGACGTCATCAGCAGTGCATTGCGGGCGCGCGAGTTATAGTTAGCTGAACTAACTATAACGGGGGAATTTCAATGGTTTTGTACAAGTGAAAAGTCCAGCTAACTATAACACCCCTGAAACCTATGGTTTTTTCAGTGAATTTCTGAGGTTTTTTAAATGCTAATTCCTAACTATAACGTGCCTGAAACCTATGGTTTTTTCTGTTAATTTCAAAGGTTTTTTAAATGCTAATTTCTAACTATGCCTACAGAGATAGGACATGTGAAGAAAGAAGAAAAAAAGCACAGAAAGAAACAAAAGAAGTGCAGAAAGAAGCAACAGAAGTCCTCAAATACGAAGATAAGTGCAGGAAGAAGGATACGTGCAGAAAGAACAAAAAGAAGAGCAGAAAGAAGCCTTGTTGCAAAATCATCCTGTACCCTCAACTTTTTCAGACGGATACTGGTGGTAACTGAGTCTGACTAACCAGTCCTAGAGCCAGTGCTATGTTAAAAGACACTTAGAATACAGTGAAAACACCTACATACACTAGGGAACATTATGCGTTGGGGTCCGCCTGTGATTAGCCTTACCTCCTCTATAAGCCCCTAGTATATAATAGGGCATGGGGATTAAAACTACCTCTTAAAACAGGCCACAGGGCGTTTTTGCACACGTTAACTCAGGCCCCGTCCCCTCCTTTCACCATTGTGTAAACACGCCCTGTGTCCGTTTTTAGTTGGGAGATTAAGTTCATTTGAGTCCTGAGGGTCCCTAGGGTCCAACTAGCCCACTAGGTACCTCCAGTAAGTGCCACAGAGCTGCGTTGCAGAGAGGTGTAAAAAGTGGCACGGCCTGGACCACCTCTCTGCAATGCAGCTCAGTGGCGCTTACTGGAAGCTAGTTAGCCCCCAGGGGCCCTCAGTATTGAAGGGAAATTATATCCCCAATTTAAAACGTGCCATGGTGCGTGTTTGCACAGGTCACCTCAGGCCCCGTCCCCTCCCTTCACCACTGTGTAAACGCGCCCTGTGGCTGTTCTAAGTTGAGAGATTAAGTCCCCTTGAATCCTAAGGGTCCCTAGGGTCACACTAGACCACTAGGTACCTCCAGTAAGCGCCACAGAGCTGCGTTGCAGAGAGGTGTAAAAAGGGGCTTGGCCTCAGAACACCTGTCTGCAGCGCAGCTCCCTGGCGCATACTGGAGATGCCTGTTGGGGGCGCGTTTGCAGAGTGCTGCATGGAGGGGGCATGGCCTCCGGCACGATGCCAGTCTTTTATTTATTTTATTTTTTTAAGAAGGGGGGCTGTGTGGTTCCCCTTCTTATTCTAATTTATTGGCCCTGATGACCCCATCCCCCAGGGCCTGTCTCCTAATTATATTTTTTTGACCCCAATCCCCAGGGCCGGCCACAGTTTTTTATTATTTTAAAAAAATATATATTTATAAACACACCTAGGACATGCTGGACAAACCGTACGTACCTATCACCATGACGATTTGCGTGATATTCATTAAAAGGCGACTATGCATGCAATTAATCCACGTGGAATGTATTTACACCACTAGTGAAGCTCTGACATGTCTGATGCTCTACCGTGCCTAATCCCGGTAGACACCCTTGTCGTTTATTTATACAAACATGGGTAGCTATTGACGGGCACATTTAATACACATGCACACCAAGCCATTCAAAGGGGATTCGACAAAAATTCGACCAAAACTATGCAAGAAACCCCCCTCACAGTTAATAAAACACACATCCACTGCCGGATGTGTAATACTTTTTATTTTACTCTCTGGAAAGGGGACGAACATCACTTGCGAGTCACAGCGCGCTCCTGACAGAGCCCAATGCTGTGTTACACCCACCATTGCCTGCCGAGTGCCACACACCTCTGTATTGTATTCCACTAGCTAGTGCATATGCTATGACACTCTCTAGCCCATGTGCACTGTAACACCACCCCGTGAAAATGTCATGCCACACTTGTCTTCGCACGGGTTATATTGCCCCATCTAACGTGCCTTCCTCGATGCCTATGTTATAACGCACAGTGCTATGTCATACATATTACAATTTGGGATCCATATCTTTGTCACAGTGCATATGCAACGTTACACTCCCCAGCACATATTTTATATTACAACTTTAGAGACTAGTTAGGTTACACAACACTGCCCTGTGCATATTACACTCCAAGGCGCATATCGCATAGCACGCGCTAGTGCCTGTGCTATCTCGCGCTCTCCAATGTCATTGCGCACAATGTATTGCATATTATATTTCACGCCTGGTTCATCTTATATCACACTTTTTGGTGCATAGTTTATACCATACACTATATCTAGTTTTCATTTTCAATCGTGCTCTCAGGACTATGTTCTATATAACACTGTGTTCACCTACCCTTTTCACGGGCATTACATTTTGCGATAGGGGGTGGAGGGTCAGGGGGTGTTTTTGCCAAGTGAGCCCGGAGTCACAGTCACTAACGTCTTCTTCTTCCTGAATAAAAGTGAGATTATGCTGCATACTTGTTCATATTTTAAGTAGTTTGTACAGACAAAATGTTTTAAAAACAATAAAGTTTCTAATACCCGCCTTCTCTGAACAGTTAGCTTGCTGCCCCATCCCCCTCCTCCCTATCCTCTGTTGTGTGAATCCATGGACTAGCCTCCTCCCTCCTGCCATGCATGGTCTGATGTGCTGCCACTGCCCTCAATTTAGTATGATGTACCAGTCCACTCCTCCTGCCCTCCATTGCCCAATTCTATGCCCCATCATTGACCTCCTGCTTAAACTCTGTGCTTAGCTTGCTGCCCCTATTCTCCTTCCCCCTGCCCTCCGATGTCTTTGTGCATGCCCCTGCTCCATCCTTTTTGCCCACCATGTCCCATGGACCTGCCACTCCTATCTACTCTGAGTGTTCTGTTGAGCTGCCACTCCCCTCCCACCTGCCTAGCATTGTCAGATGACTGTAACCTGTCCCTGCCACCTCCACCCTGCCTGTCCACATGCCATGCCTCTATCCTCTTCCTCCTGTCCTACATGGTCCATTGTACTGCCACACCCTTCTGCCCTCCCTGGTCTGTTGTGCTGCAACTGCTCCTCCTGCCTGCCCCGTGTGGTCTGTTGTGAGGCCCCTTCCCCTGAACTTTCTTGTCTGTGCACAGGTCCTGACCCTCCCTTCTATCCTCCATCGTCCTTTGTGCATGCCCCTGCACCCTCCTTCTTGACCATCATAGCCATTGTGCTGCCACTAACCCTCCCACTTGCCATGCATGGTCTTCTGTGCTGCCATGGCCCCTCCCACCTTCCCTGTGTGGTCAGTTAGCTGCCCCTGACCCCCTCCCACCTTCCCTCCATGGTCTGTGTGTATGCCATCACAGTCTCACTGTTGCTCTTCATGTTGTGTCTTGCTTCTAGTGCCCATCCTGCCTGACCTCCATGGCCATCTTGCTGCTCCTGCCCTGCCCCCTTGCCCCCAGCCCTCTGTTTACATGTGCAGACCCCTACTCCCTCCCTCCTGGCTTGTCTGTTCCATTGTAATGCCCCTGATCCGTCCCTCCTGCCCTTTATGGTCTGTTATGCTGCAGCCTTCTCTCCTGTCTGTCCATTATGGTCAGCTAGCTACCATTGCCTCTTGCCCCTCTGTTCTCTGTTGTCCATGTGCATGGTCCTGTCCCCTCCCTCTTGCTTTCTATGGATTGTTGTGCTGCACTCCCGTCCTGCATGCCCTGTGTGGTGTATTGTGCTGCTGCAAACCCTGATGCCTGCCCTGCAGGGTCAGTTTGGTGCACCTCTCCATGTCTCTCCTGTCCTCTGTTATCCAAGTCCATGTCCCTTCCCATTTCCTTCCATGATCCAATGTACCATACTTGCGAACATTTTGAACTTGGTAAGAGGGAGATTTTGAAAAAAAACTGGGGTATTGATTTTCCCCTTTGAGTTACATTGAAAAAGAGGCTATTGTAGACAGGAGACAGATCAAATAAAGCCCATTTGAGCTTAAAAACATTGGACGTTTCCTGGCTGAATCGGGTCTGTGGGCATGTATGGTTGTACTACCATTGCCTCTTCCTTCTGCCCACAATGGTCTATTACATTGCCACAGCCTTGAAGGAGGGTAGATTTTGTATCACAGGGGGCCCCTGGCCCGTTCTGTCCACACCTGAAGTATGAGACCCTTGTCCTTGCCCTGCCAGCCGCATTTGTAGGCCGTATTAAATTGACCAGCGGGTCCTGTGTTGCTATATAATTATCCTGAGACATCCTTACCACTCAGCCAGCATAAAACCCCTGTGTAGGCCCTTCTGTTCAATATGTAGGCCTCTTTGTTAAATTGACCATAGCTCTGCAATTTTAGTGTATAGCAGTCTGAAGGCAGGTCTGCGAGGCCTTCTGCTCCAAACTAGTAGCCCCCACCCTACCCGAGTGCTCCGTGCTCGGTATCAAAGTTCAACATCCCCCTGAAGCTGTCGACATACAGTAGGCTGCATCCTGGACTGGTACTTGCTTCCTGGGCAGGTTTCCCGCTTTTAAGGAAGTGGCAACCGCAGAGCGTCAAGTTAGGAGAACTGAGGAGATTTTATACATGAATATATTGAATTCCTGTACAATACCCATTATTTTCTGCTTGCTCTATGGAACTTACGATAAGCGATTGGCCTGAGAGACTGACCTTTTCACCCAGTCCATTGTCAGCATTAAGTGGGTAAATGACGAAATGTCTGGTAAAATCTGCAGACGAAGCTTTTGGGTAGCATACGTAGGTAGATGTAGCGTGCAAAGGAGCCCACAAAATGATATAAAAAGGGAGCACCCACAGATATCGACGGACAACCTCGCCGTCTGTATGTAGGTTAACAGGCTGTGCAGGTTTTCCCCAAGAACTGGGAGCTCTTGTCTTCCTTTGCTTAAAATGTCTTGCTCTGCTTTGCTTGAAGTATCTTATTCTATTTTACCTATATGAAATGTCATGTTATGTTTAACCATTGTTCTGTTTACTTTTGCATTTAAAAGATGTTGTATTGTAATTGCAGGAATGCTTGCTCTAAGAGTAAATGTGAGTGTCCCTAGGTAACATTTTCCTTGGTGTAACTTGTTTCTCATGATGCATTTATAGATGTGTTTTCTCTCTCTCTCTGTCAGTCCATTAATTGAGATACAGAGAATATCATGACAGCTGTATGATTATCTGGATTCTGTATTTTGTACTTTATGTCTCTATTCTGCGGTTTCTTTGAAGTTGCATCTTCTCATTAAACTGCCATTGTATTCTGCCTCCAATTCCATGTCTCATATGTCTGTTTTCTTCATTTTTGGAGCAAGCGTTCCTAGGCACCCCGGCTCAAATTAAGGTGACCCTTTTGTCCCTGACTCACTCTCCTGCTCAGTTCTGTGGTGGCTCCCGGGGCTCTGGGGACCGCCCCTAGCTTCCTTGACCCGTAATAGATCTTCCCTCCAACAGCCTCTCTTGCAAGTCCTGTATTGTTGGTTTGTTGCCC
Source organism: Triturus cristatus (assembly GCF_964204655.1). Taxonomy (NCBI): domain Eukaryota; kingdom Metazoa; phylum Chordata; class Amphibia; order Caudata; family Salamandridae; genus Triturus; species Triturus cristatus. The sequence continues at coordinate 402,178,856 of NC_140581.1, forward strand.
CTGCCCCCCTTTCCACTGCCCTCCATAGTCTGTTGTGCTTCCACGGCCCTTCCTGCCTGCTCAGTGTGGTTAAATTGTTGCCTTTGCACCCTCCTACCTGCCTTCAATTTTCAGAGTCCGTGCCCCTGGCCTCTGCCTCTCAACAGTATCCTAATGAACAACTAGATTGCTAACATTCTATATTTATTACAAAAGTGTGGAATGCCTGACATCATCTTGATGTAATCAAAACTGTAATACCTAGAGCATTCCTTTAGAAATTACATATATGAGAGGGTCTTATTGGCATCAAAATTATGGTTAGTGCTCTAAAAGACTAAAATAAGGACATATTTTCTGAGTTTTCAAATAGCGACAAAGCACTTTTAAATTATTTGTTATCTTTATGTTTTTTTATCTAGTTGACAACTTGATTAAATGTTGCACTTAGGGGAGAGGATGTGGTGTTACTTCCAGAACTACAGACTTTGCAACTGGGGAACCAGGTTGAAGTTTCTGCTTCAGCTCGACATTCTGTGATTCTGGTCAAATCACTTAGTCTCCCCATGTCTACAACCAAAATGAATTTGTTCTTGTGTGATGTAACCAATGCTCATGTAAAGCACTCCAATACTTGACAAGTCTGCACTATATAACACTGCAAAAACACAAAATAATAAGTGTTTTGCACACTTCTGTCATTGGGCTATATTTGGGCTATATCTGGGTGATTTTGGGCTACATTTGGGCTCTTTTGTCTCCGGTGGCCATCTTGGGAGATTTATTTGTTATGAAGTTTCCTAATTTCCTCATGTACTGCAGTCTCCTCAGTCGGAAATGCTTTCAGTTTTTTACTTTGATTCCATCATGAAGGTATTCAGATATGTCACACATTTGCCATGAATTCTGAATGTTAGCACTCTAGTTGCTCATTAGATCACTGTAGTAAAACTACTGTTCACCATGGAAGTCTGCTCCTGGTATTAAAAGTGCATGTTTCAGTCTGCATGTCAGAATTTTTTAATGAAATAGAAGAGGATTTGAGAAGTCACTCAAAATGTGCCCTCATTTTCTTTCTTCAGCATTAATCATAATTTCTATGGCAAAATGAACCCCCTCATTGTGTTCCTTTTTAAATTAAATGTTTTAAGTGTTACCAGTTTATTCCAATCAAGATGGCTTCAGGTGTGCCATACTTTTGTCATAATGAAGACAGTAAGTGCTCTAGTTGTTTTTAAGAACATTCTTGGACATTCTGTCATTGGGCTATACTTGGGCTACATCTGGGTGATATTTGGGCTACATTTGGGCTCTTTTGTCTCTGGTGGCCATCTTGGGAGACTTATTTGTTATGAAGTTTCCTAATTTCCTCATTTACTGCAGTCTCCTCAGTAGGAAATACTTTCAGTTTTTTACTTTGATTCCATCAAGAAGGCATTCAAATGTGTCACACATTTGCCATAAAATCAGAATGTTAGCACTCTTTTTGCTCATTAGATCACTGTAGTAAAGCTACTGCTCACCAGGGAAAACTGCTGCTGGTATTGAAAGTGCATGTTTCAGTCTGCATGCCAGGATTTGAGAAGTCACTCAAAATGTGCCCTAATTTTTCTTTCTGCAGCACTAATCATACTTTTTATGGAAAAATGAACCACCTCATTTTGTTCCTTTTTAAATTAAATGTTTTAAGAGTTACCACTTTAATCCAAGCAAGATGGCTTCAGGTGTGCCATACATTTATCATAAGTAGGACGATTAGCGCTCTAGTAGTTCTTTGGAACACTCTGGAAAGCTGCAGTAGAACACAAAGGAATCAACTGACAGTCTCTGCCCTTGTTGGATGTACATGTTTTACTGAGAATGTCAGACTTCATTCTCACATGACTGAGAAAGATAATGTGAATTTACAGAAAATAAGCTCTCAGTTTAGCTTATAGATCACCTTCCAAACCTCTGTGGTAAAAGCATGAGAAAATATTTTTCTCTCAATCATGATATCCCAGCAGAAGGCTTTTTCACATGGTGAAATCACCTTAGAACATACCACAATTCCTAAAATGAGTATGGTACCATCAACAAATGATTTATAATGTAACTAAAGTCTTAAAATCTTCTATTAACTGCAATGCTTTTTAATGAGGTGCTATCATGTATATTGGTCCCAAGATGGCTGCCAACACTTCTTGGATGAAGTGCTGACAGCCAATCAGATCTCAGGATGAGATGTGTGGTTAGGCTCCGCCCACATATATATATTGATTTAAATGCTATTTTCTCAGGAACTACTGAACAGATTTACACCAGACCTACAAAAGGCACTTCCTTGACCTGAGGACTACCTCTCTGCCAAATTTCAAGTAACTCTGTTCAGCCGTTCGGGCTGTAGCTGTGTCTAAAGGTCCTATGGAAAAATGCATGGGAAAAACGCGTTTTGGGACCCCCCTTTTTTCTCAGCCCCCGCTTGACGAATCCCCCCGAGACTTTCAGGGTAGGAGCGGAGCGTAGTGCCCCACCTATTTTGAAAATTTCGCGAGGATTCATCGACCGGCGCCAAAGTTATTCAAAATAGAATGTTGCGGATTTCCTATGGAAACAGGGTCCTAACTATAACTATCTACTGGCGACCGCCAGTAGATAATATATATATAAATCTACACACACACACATATATATATATATATATATATATAAATCTACACACACACACATATATATATATATATATATATATTTCCATTGCTCCGTCAACATGCATTCCAAAAAAGACGAAGATAGACCCAGGTTTGTGTGCTCTTTCAAAGGTTTATTTTCGAGCCCCTACACCATCGCCATTACGCGTTTCAGCCTCGCGGAGCCCTTGATCACATGTTATGTTGAGACAGAATTTTTTTCAGTATTTAAAGTGCCAGTGCGCAAAAACGTGCGTGAGAGCACTCCCACCTCATTCCATAGACATAGAGGACAGATCAACCCTACAGCTGCAGGGTGTTCCCAGGATTGTGCAAATATTGCAGCGTTATACAGTACTATGATAAAATATCAAAGTGCAAAATGACGCCAAACATAGTAAATATATAAATAAATATATAAATACATATAAATGGAAAGAATCATAGCATTAATAAAATATCATAAAAATGCTAAACACAATCATCCACTGTTAAAATGTTATGCTCAATAAAACCAGAAGCACCTAGAATGGTATATCTCTATTTAGGGTGCAAAGTTTAAATTTGAACATCTTATTCATTTCTCAAGGACACCAGTATTGGACATGAATGCCCCTGGTGAATCTCAACAATTAGGGAACAAAGTTCTCCGTCTCTCAGTCTATTTAGCTCAATACATACAGAAAATGTCGAGGTTTTTTAAATCCTAATTCGTAACTATAACGTGTGTGAAACCTATGGTTTTTTCAGTGAATTTGTACGGTTTTTTAAATGCTAAGTTATGTATTTATTAATTTATTTTTTTTTCAGGTTTTTCACCGTGCGCGCACCGTGATTTTTTTTTTTTAACATCGCGAGGTGAATAGAATTTTGAGATTTCCTATGGAAACTAGGTTGTAACTATAACTATCTACTGGCGACCGCCAGTAGATAATATATATGTATATATATATATATATATATATATATATATATATATATATGTATATATATATATATATATATATATATATATATATATATATATATTATCTACTGGCGGTCGCCAGTAGATAGTTATAGTTAGGACCGTGTTTCCATAGGAAATCTGAAAATTCTATTTTGAATAACTTTGGCACTGGTTGACGAATCCTCGCGAAATTTTCAAAACTAGTGGGGCGCTCCATTCAGCTCCTACCCTGAAAGTCTCGGGGCGATTCGCCAAGCGGTGGCCGAGAAAAAAGCGGGGTCCCAAAACGCGTTTTCCCCATGCATTTTCCCATAGGGCCTTTAGTCGAAGGTACAGCCCGAACGGCTGAACAGAATTACTTGAAATTTGGCAGAGAGGTAGTCCTCAGGTCAAGGAAGTGCCTTTTGCATATATGGAGTCAATCTGTTCAGTAGTTCCTGAGAAAATTGCATTTAAAAGCACATACATATCTATAGCCGCGCACCGTTCGCGCACCGTAACCTGCGCGAGCGTAATTCTTATTGGTGGATTCATGACAGTCAACATTCGAATCGGTCGAAATCAGGAAACGTCGGCCGCCATTTTGTTTGTTGTGGGTGCGAGAGTGAAAAAGAGAAGTGGCGAACGTGAAAAGGGGGCAGGGTAGAGAGTTCCTGACCCCCTAGCCTTTGTCAGGGGGTCCCTAAAGGACCCCGAAGGGTAAAAAAACATTTATTTTTTTTTAAATAGCGGGGTGCACGCACGGTGCGCGAACGGTGAAAAACCATTAAAAAAAAATAATAAAAAAAAAAATTTGCCATTTAAAAAACCGGACAAATTCACTTAAAAAACCATAGGTTTCACACACGTTATAGTTAGGAATTAGCATTTAAAAAACCTTGCAAATTCACTTAAAAAACCATAGGTTTCACACATGTTGTAGTTAGGTGGACATTTCACTCGTAAAAAACCAATGAAATTCCACCGTTATAGTTAGTTCAGATAACTATAACTCGCGCGACCGCCACTCTATCACAAGGATGATGTCATCAGTGATGTCATGAGTGATGCCACCGACCATGTCATGAGTGATGAAATATGTGACGTCATGAGCACTGGATTGCGGGCGCGCGAGTTATAGTTATCTGAACTAACTATAACGGTGGCATTTCATTGGTTTTTTACGAGTAAAATGTCCACCTAACTATAACATGTGTGAAACCTATGGTTTTTTAAGTGAATATATATATATATATAGATATATATATTCCAATAGAAAATCTGCACCTGTCTCGTCCACAGGAAATCCGCACTTGTCCACACGGACTGCCAACCCAGCATTTCTTAACGTGTCGAACACCCATCTAAACAACATACTCTGCACTACATCTCTCCCACATACCATATCATTCTGAAAACACATCACTCCGAGAATACCATGGAACGCTTCCTCTGTTCCTTCCAACCCAGCACGATCTTTCTTTTTTTCATGAGGTAGACGCTACCAGATGCTTCGCGTCTCCTAATTTCTAATCCTTCAACAAAATATCCATTTGGCAGTAACTTCACTTCTCAATATACTACTGGGCAAATATCTTACTTTTCCAGAGCTCCGCTCTTCTGTTTCCTGATTCTGTTCATATAGATTAATGTATAAGAAAAACACATCTGCCTACATACTCTTTTATATTACTCCAATTTCAATCACACAAAAGAGAGGCTTGATCACTGTCCGCCTTACATGTCACACCCTCTGTCCTCACCGCAGAAATAACATTAACAGCAAATGGGGAGGATGCAGGAAACAGAAACAGTCTCCACAGGACTACTCAAGGGAGATATGAGCTTGTTTCAGAGGGAATTGCACTGAACTGAATGATATATTTTAATGGCTACCTGTGGAAATAGCATTCCTCATTTTGTTTTTTGACTGTGGAGCGTAAATAGGCTGCCTGATTGTTCTGGCCATGCCAATTACTGATTGCTTACAGACTGGAACCTGCAGGTGACATGTGCTGCCAATTAAATGTTATGGTGAATCGAGAATAAGACAACACTCCATAAACTGAACCAAAGAGGAGTCACTGCTGCAATCTAACTGTATATTCATATACCTGGATGCATGTATCTGTTTTCTCCACTAAACAAAATACACTAAGGGGCTGTTTACGATGTTGTTTGGAAACTTTACAGAATGAATTGGTTCTGGACTAGTTTCCAAACAAATCAGGTCCTGTGAGTTTGGCCGACCGATTACGACATCGTTCAGTCGGACTCGCATTGACTTCAATGGGATCCTGTGGTCTGATCACGAACACAGGCTCCCATTGAAAAAAGGGGTGGTTGGGGAAAACCTTGCACCCTGTGGCCGGCACCCCATGGTGCCTACCATATTGTGCATGGTTGGGAAGAGAGGTTCCTTGGGTAACTCCACAGTCCACATTCGGATGCGTCTTGGGAAAGGGGAGCCCACAACAGGCCCCCAAAGACAGTTTCCGGCTGCCGTTTTGTCTTGGGCAAACCAAATCAGAATGGCTGTCTGAATCGGTCATCGTAATTGGTCGTCTGGAAACCGTGTCGATGGAGCTGTATGAACCAGCTCTGAAAGACTCAGGCTGTCCTGATGCTTTTCGGAACCGATTCGGTCTGCTTGAATTGTTTCCGGGCATCGTAATTGGTCGTTGGGAAAACTGTATGATTCGGTAGGAAACAAGGGTTCCGAATTGGATTTGACTGTACCGAACCCCATCTGGAGTCCTTCCTAACGACATCGTTATCGGCCCCTAAATTTACAAACAGATATGTGGCTACAATTAAAACAGTTAAGGCCTCCAGAGAAATACTCTTTTGTGGAGCCATTCAACAACCGAAAAAATCCTAACTCAATAAGGCAAGATGAGGTGGCATATGTCTCGCATATCAAGCTTCAAAGCTCTGGAATGAGTTACCGGCTTGTATTAGGCTTCAATCCTCGTCTCGCATATCAAGCACCGAAGCTCTGGAATGAGTTACCGGCGTGTATTAGGCTTCAATCCTCCAGTCGCCAGTTTTGGAGATTGGTCAAAATCATACTATTCCCTTCACAGGAATGACCTGGCGACTCTTGGCTCATCACGTTTATTTGCAACCACAGCACCAAGACGCCTTGGCATTTGTGCGCTCTATACGTCCATTACTTCATTACTTACTTACAATGCCCACCATAACTCTGGAAACTATCATTTCAGAATGTCAGATTATTGGATAATCAGTGGAATCTTCCATAGCAGATACTAACAAACAGTTTAAAGTCTATGGGGACAGGTAGCAATGGTAAAAAATACAAATGGACTGATCTGACAAACGAATAGAGGAACTGGAAGGAAAATTGATAAACTCTTCTGATTTAGAGTCCTGCATCTGCAACTTATAAAAGAAAAATGAGTGGTGCCCCTTGAAGACCGAAGCAGATGGGACAGTGATTGATTTTTTGCAATCCCCGAAAAATGCAGGAAAGCCCAGATATGATAGCATTGGTCCCAAAGTTTCTGCCCACATTCCTGTGGATAGTGTTCTCACCCTCGCTGAAATTCAACAAGGCCCATGGGATAGTGCAAGAAATAAACCTACATCCTCAAATCAACGCCAGATTACCGCAAGTGTAGTGCAGCATTTCCCAGCTCTAATGATCTTACAAATTCCAAAGAAGCATGGACCTAATTCTTTTGAAGGACAATTGTCATCTGATTATTCCTGTAAAATGCATATTCTTCCAAGGAAATGTATTGCCACATTCCCATTACTATGCAAGAAAGATATTAGATTTTGAGATGATGATGCTCTAAAATTTGCATTTCACTATGGCAAGGCCTATCTCTCCCAAATGTTAGCATTGGAGCTGTCTTGTAACATTTTACAAGTATAACTGCCAATTGGGAAGAGATAGGAAGAGTAAGTTTGGTGTCTCTGGACTCACAATTTAAAAAGACCTATTTTAGTGAAGTTGGTTTTTAAATTGAAGGTCTAAAAATGCCGCTTGACAAAGTGAGCATTTTCTTTTTTTTTTTATTATATCTTTTTTTCAAACGTAGTCGTTGACATACAATAAAGAAACATATGAGACAGTTACACTGTATAGCAGGTACAGATTCCAGCAGATTCATACAACAGCACACAATGGAAACAGATTTTTGGGGTAAGGTGAGTCAATAGTGGGGGGTGCAGATATCCCCTCTATAGCTGTTCCACGGACTCCATACCCAAGACCACTTCTTGGGACAGCCCCAGGCCACATACACCGTCTTTTTCCTGAACATGCGCCAGTCTAGATCTTTTTTCCATGCTTCCATTCTAGGTGGCTGCAAGGTTCCCCATAGTCGTGCTATATTCCTCTTTGCTAGCATAAGCCCTAGTGTAACCCACTGTTTGTTATAACTAGAGAGGTCTGTGGGCTCCCACACATTCAGAAGACATCTCCGAGCCTCCATTTGCAAATCAAGGGTGAGCACTTCACTGATGACATCATGTATTCTATGTCAGTATGTTTTTATAAGATCGCACTCTCATAATGTATGCATGAATGTGCCCTCTCTCCCACATTGCCGCCTGCAATTTCCTTCTTCTGCTTTACCCATGCAAACCAGGCTAGGCCCTGTGATATATGTTCTGTGGAGAATTTTAAGTTGTATCAGTCGCAGCATAGCTTGTATAGCCACCACCCGTGGGGAAGACACTGCCTCCTGCCATTCCTCATCATCCAACTCAATCCAATCTCTTGCCCATTTTCCCTTGAGTGACTGGAGAGGGTCTGCCATATTATTGATTAGTTTTTTGTAGGTTAATGAGATGGCCTTTTCAGGTAGATGACCATCCAGCAGACTATCCTCTAGTGGCGAGGCATCCAGGGGGATGAGTCCCTTGGGAGCTGGGATTCAAGGGCATGGCATATCTGGGTGTATCGGAAGTGCTCTGAGGCAGCCAACTGGTGCCACTGCTGTAGGGAGGCAAAGGGATCATTTCACCTTTAACCCACACATCCCTAATATGTGGGATCACAATGAGATCCCATTTATCAAAGCCTTTCGTCCTTCACAGGCTTCCCAGCCTCTTGCAGTCCCAAAAAGGGGTTGATAGTTTCCGATCCCAACCTAAGTGCTTATTTACCAGATGCCAGACATGTACTGAGTGTTTAGTCGGCCCAGTTAGGAAGTATTTCCGGGGTTGTGAATAAAGCGCTTTATTGTAGTTCCCTCCCGATAGTAGCCACGATCCATGGCGTACCCCGGAACATCCTGGAATCCGTAGGTGCCCTGGTTAATAGTAGCAATGTGTGCTGCCCGATAGTATTTTCGTATGTCTGGGAGGCTAATCCCTCCATCGTACCAATTTAGGGTCAGTTTGGCTATGGTTATGTGGGGCTTCCCGTCCCACAGTAAATCCCACTGTAGGCCTTCGATTTCTTTAAAATAGGAAGTCCGAAATGGGTCTAGAGAGTTCTGCAACGCATATTGAAAGCGAGGCTGTGCCATCATTTTAAAAAGGGCAGCCTTGCCCAGCAACGAAAGCGGAAGTGTTTTCAAGCTCTTTATGTCTCATTTCAGCCTTTGGAGGGGTGGGAGAAGGTTATGATTAAAACGGAGTGTCCGATCCAGAGAAATAAAAATACCCAGATATTTGAAGCCCGTCATGTTGATGTGGATCGGGCAATCCCTGGGAGGGGAGGGAGGATCTCCTCATAATACGTAAATGAGGGACTTACCCCAATTAATAGAGAACCCAGCATATCTCCTAAATATGTCCAGAATGTCCAACACTGCTATGAGCGACGCCCATGGGGAGGCCAGGTAAAGCAGGATGTCATCTGCGTAGAGTGAAATATGGTTTTCCCACTCAGGGGACCACCGCAGACCTCGTATGACCGTGTCTCTGCGAATCCAGGCCGCTAGAGGCTCCAAGGCCGGGGTGAACAGCAAAGGCAAAAGGGGACTTCCTTGACGGGTCCCCTGACTCAAGTTAAATGCAGTTGATTTCTTTTTGTTGATTACAACCTGAGCTAGGGGGTCAGAGTATAGAAGCCAAACCCATTGAATGAAACCCGGTCCAAACCCCAGTTTAGTTAGGACTGCGAAGAGATATGGCCATTCGATAGTATCGAAGGCCATCGTCGTATCTAGAGACACTATTATTGCGGCCTCGTGGATCGTGTCCACTCTCCCTAATACTCCGTGTACTCTTCGCAGGTTTAATGCTGTGTTCCGGTGTGGCATGAACCTGGATTGGTCGGGATGAACCAGGTCCCCGATCACCTTCACCAGGCAATTGGCCAGGAGTTTGGCTAGGTTTTTAGGTTCGGCGTTGAGCAGGGAGATAGGCCTATAGGAGGCACAGTCGGTCTTTGGTTTACCCTCTTTATGTATGGCGATTATATTAGCCACTCTCTGATCATATGGTAGCACTCCCAGTTCCCTGCTTTCCACGAACATAGCTAGGACGTGTGGGGCTAATTTATCGGGTCGGAGCTTATACAGCTCAATGGGAATACCATTTGGCCCCAGGGCCTTGCCTGAGTGCAATGACCTGATGGCTTGCGCCACTTCATCATTAGAGAATGCACTGTCCATAAAATGGCGATTCTCTTCCGTCAGCATGGGAAGTGTAATGTCCTGTACCATCGACAGGGAGTCTTCCTCCGTGTACACCCCATTAGAACTGTAGACCTCTCGGTAATAGTTGGCAAAGTGATTCGCTATGTCCTGTGGATCAAGAATGGAACTGTTGTTGGCTCCCCTCAGCTCCGGATCAATTCTGCTAGCCCACTCTTTCCTATCAAGCCATGCAATTAATTTCCCGGCCTTATCCCCAAGATCATATAGTCTGCCCAGCTTTTCTCTCCCCAGGAGTTTGGCCCTGTCAGTGGCTAGTGTTTTATACTCTTCCTGTTTGAGGTATAGTGTGTGGAGTACCTCGCTGGTAACCTCTACTTCTAGCTCCTCCTCCAACCGGCAGACCTCCTCTTCAGCGTCCACAATTTCTTTCTGTCTATCTTTTTTCGTGCCTGTGATTAGGGATAGTGCTTGCCCTCGTATTACAGATATGAGTGCTTCCCAAAAGGGTCTGCGCAGTTTCCAATGTACCCACATTCTCGTGGAAGTAGTGATCTATGGCTTGGAGTAAAGCTTTCCGGACTCCTGGGTCTCGGAAATACCACGGGTTGATGGGTGTTATCTTCCCCACCCTTGTATGATCCAGAACTACATGGGCCCACACCGGAGAGTGGTCGGAGATTCCCCTTGCTAGGTGCCTGATTTCTTGGATATTGGGTACCAGTAAGTAGTCAATGCGGGAAAGACTATGTTGTACTCCTGAGTGAAAGGTGTGCTGGATTCTATCGGGATTATGCGTCCTCCACCCATCCACCAACCCCATTGGCTCCATAAAGTTAGGCAACCATCTGTAAGAAGGACCAATCTCATGCGGTGGGTGGGGGTCTAGAGCATCTGATACCACTACGTTGAAGTCGCCCCCCATGACCAGAAGACTGTCTTGGAATGAAAGAAGAATTGTACCTAGGTCTTTAAAGGTTTCGGTCTGTAGGCCAGGAGGCACATAGACTGACAAAAGCTTCAACACCCTCCCCACCCAGAGCCAGGAGACACCAACATACCGCCCCCTGTCGTCCGTCCATTTGGAGACTATGGAGAAAGGGAATGATTTTCTTAGCAGTATGTCCACCCCCCGGGAGCCGGTCGTAAAGCCAGCATGTGCCACCAGTGTGTAGCCGCATCTGTTTAAAGCCCTGCAGGAATTGCCCACGAAGTGTGTCTCTTGAAGAAGTATAATATCTGGGGCTTGTTGCTTTATATATTGTGAGATCACGGCACGCTTAATTTTATCTCCTAGCCCGTTGACGTTCCAACTCAAGATTCTGGCACTTTTATCGCACTGTGTACTCATTGGATCCAACATAAGTGTCTGTCTCCCTATCATTTAGGCCGATTCTGACTGTCAACAACAATTAACAACTGTAAATCCCCAACGCAACCGCCCCCTCCCTGCGTCCCTGCACTCTGGGTGCAGAACTGCCCATGAATAAACTTGCAGAGTGCCTGTCACCCAACAATTAAGCAAGTGAAGAAAAGTGAGGTGCGTGGTGCCCCATCTCCCGACCCCCCCCCCCTTCTCCACCACAATAGGTTCCCCGAGGAAGGTAATACTACTAAAATCATGTCTCTCAGTCCCAAAGGGTCCTTCCCCAACATCAGTTTCTAATACCTGTACCCTTGGCGAATAAGTGTCCAGTAACCCTGAAGTGCAGGTACCACTCTGCACTGCTCCGGTCTGTGCTGCAGAGTGACAGTCTGTCGGAATTCATGGAAGACGCTGCCTCACTCTTGTCGATTTTCCAGCCAGTCTGCCGCCGCCTCTGGATTCTCAAAAAACCATGGCCGTCCCCCCTCCTCCACCCGGAGCTAAGGCGGGAACAGCATTGCATATTTCAGGCCTCTGTCGCTGAGCTTTTTCTTGATCGCTGAAAATGATCTCCTTTTCCTCTGCACCAGTTGAGTGAAGTCCAGGGAAAAGGTGATGTCTGCATTATCTTATCGGAGTGGTGGGGCCACCCTAGCAGTCTGGAGTATAGCGTCTCTGTCCCAAAAGTTGAGGTTTCTGGCCAGCATTGGGCGAGGAGGAGCACCTGGCTTCGGGCGACACTCAGGGACTCTGTGTGCCCTCTCTATGATGAAGAATTTACTCAGTCCTTTGGGCTGTAAGTGTTTAAGGATCGAGAAGAGGTCTGGCGAATGGCCCTCCGATTTCTCCGGGATGCGATATGGTTTCGTCCCTCATAGTCATCCAGCTTGGTTTCTGCGAACTTTCAGAAGGTTTGTAGCTCTCAGACTTCACCTTGAAGTTGTGAGATATCATCCCCCAGGCTCACCTTTGTGACTTCCACTTGTTTGACCTTTTCACAAATTTTCTAACTGCACGAATGAGAGTCACATCAATTGACATCGAGTCCATCTTGTGCTCCAGCGAGGTCATAACCCGTTATTGCCTCCGTCACGTCTTTCAAGGTGAGTTCTTGGCTCTCATCCCCCAGCTCACCAGTGCATTTGTCACGTGTTGTTGGGTCTGGTGGGAGGTCTTTGGGCATGGTGTAATGGTCTAATTTGTCAGTTTGCACTGTTTTAGACCCCCTATTAGACGACATCGCAAGTGGTCTGGAAGCGATCCTGTCCGCTCCCATCCGCAACGATGTCTACGGCCACTCTTCACCCCACCTGGGTAATCGCGGCAGGAGCCCCACAGTCAACCCAGATCTCTTCCCACCAGGTGCCGCCCCTGGTTAAGTCTGAGGGAGATATGTTGTGGAAGTTGGAGGCCACACACCATGGGTCTGCGGTCTTCATGATGAAAAAAAAAATTGCGTAAGGAAATCCGGTATCCGCCACTGTTTTCAACAATAGTGGCGCCAGTCTCCACACCACGCTGTGGCGCAATCCTATTACCGGTCTTCACTGGCTATACTTCTGGCGGATAAAACGCTCAACTTCTTTCACTTGAGGGTCTGCAGCCCCGTTCCTCCGTGCCTTCAAACCTTGCTTCAAGGCCAGCAAGCAGGGCCACACCTCACTGACATGCCCTGAGTCAGTGAGGCCTGTCGATTGCGCGGCTCCAACTCAGCACCTCAAAGGTGGCCCCTTACTCGATGGCACGGTCTCAGTGTGGGCCGGGGGGGCCACCTCTGGTGAGGGGAGTCCCTGAGCCTCACCCGGACTCCCGGTCACCTCTGCGCCCCCTTCATTGTTTGCACAGAGGAAATGGCGCCATGTCACCGTGTGGGCTCCACCACGCTCATTTGTGCAGAGGCTTTCGGGTCTTGTGAGCGCTTCACCTCCTTCACGTTATCCTGCCAGCAGTGGTACCTCCTGTTCGAGTGCCAAGGGCTCTGGGTGAAGTTCCCGGCTTCCGTCTGGTGTACTGTGTTCGCAGCCGATCGTGCACCCGAACGTGGGCACGCACGTGGCCACTGCGATCACACAAGGCCCCAGTTGGGGCGCCCGGTGCAGGCCGCCGACGGTAACAGCCGTAGCTCCGGCCCCTGATGGCCGATCGCTCCCGTGGGGGCGGGGTCTATGCACCCTCCAGTGAAGGAAAGATTCCTCAAAGGGCGGAGTACTGTAGTGGATGATTGGGCAAGAGTCGGTTCTGACTGAGCTAACTTAGGCAGCGACCATCATGCTGCACAGCGTAGCCACAACCCCAGCATTTTCTTACTTTAACCATTCTGTGCCTTCTGTCTGTCTCTGGATTGACCGAGACAGAAGTGAGAGCCTTCTTAGGCCTCACTGGCTAATACAGGAGATTCACCACAGGATATGACACCACTATTACCCCCTTGACAGAGCTGATTTCCAAGAAGCAGCTACGTCAGTTAATCTGGACAGAGGCATGCCAGACTGGTTTTGACTCCCTAAAGGATACATGTGCATGGCACCTGTGATCAGGGCTCCTCACTTTTCCAAAGAATTTGTGGTGCAGACTGAAGCCTTGCAAGAGAGCTGTGCTTTCACAGCTAAATAAAGAGGGCCTAGATCGACCTTTAGCCTCCATTAGTCGGTTACTTCCCAGGGAACAGAGTTGGAGGTCAATAGGAAGGGGAGCTTTTACTGTGGTCCGGGGGCGCTGAAGAAGCTAAGACCCTAGTTCTTTGGGATTCATTTCAGGGTTCAGACAGACCACAGGCCCTCAGAAGGTTAATGCAGATGAGGCGTGAAAATCCTAAACTGTTGAGATGGTGCATTGCCCTACAGGGAATGGACTTTACGGTGGAACACTGTCCTGGAACAGAACACGCCAAGTCTGATGATATTTCCAGGTTCTTCCCCCATAGTGATGAGAAATCCCAAGGGGTTTGTTAGTTCTCCACACTTTCTCCCAGTGGGGACATGTATTAGACCACATATCTTTTTGAGTGGTTTCCATTGACATTTTGCATTATGACCTCCTGTTTCAACTCTGTGCTGAACTTCGTTTTGGCTGCCTTTAGGACTGTGTGCAATATTTTGCTGCTGACCAATGATAAAGTGCAGGTCCTCTATGTCTAAAATGTAATGGCATTTGGTTTCTCCATATTTGGCATATTTGATTTGCTGATAAGTCCCTGGTACAGTGCACTACAAGTGCCGAGGGTTGGTAAAACAAATGCTAATGGTGGGCCTGCAGCACTGATTGTGCCACCCATATGAGTAGCCCTTCAAACATGTCTTCGGACTGCCACTGCTGAGCCTGTGCATTTAGTTTTAAACTGCCATCTCCACCTGACAAGTTACCCTACTAAACCTTCCCTTTTTATGACTCTGCTCTCCCCTAGAGTAGGCCCCGGACAGCCTATGAGTTTGAAAGGTAGGACATATACCTTTCAGTTTTACATGTCCTGTAGTGAAATACTCTTACTCAGCGTAACTGCTGGGATGCGAGCTTGGGTGAACACAGTGTTAGTCTGCCCTCTAATGAGACTATATAGCAGAATTTTTATATTGCCTATGGCTAGGTTTTTTCCTACTGTGTTCTTCTCAAAACAAGTGATCCAATTCCCTGCTCCATACAGCTGTGGCAGTAACTTTGTCCTTAGCCCTTCTTTAGCCATTTGAGCCCACAAAACATAGATGGTCCATGACGTGCTCTTCTGTAGTAGTGGGTACATTGTCACTTTGGATAGCTACACTGGTTTCTCCCTAACATGGAGGACCCATCTTTTTAGGCATTTATGCATGTAGGGAAAGTTCCACATGGGATCTCCTCCTCCATGCTGGAAACAGTCTTATGCTATGGCCAAGTCCTCTGGTTCGTAGGATCCGTTCTCCAGCCAAGGTCTACCGTACTGCCCTTTTCCCTTGGTCCAGTGGGTTAGTAGGTGGCAGAATGTCTGCACAAAGACCTTGCCTTCCTTTCTGTCTAATATCTCCTTTGGGGTGAGTCTATCTACCACATGCATTGGGGTGGCTCAGCATACGTCTTTGTCACTGTTGCCCTTGTGAGCTTGCAAAGGTGCCATCTTGTTTTTTCTATTTCTTGGTTGGGGCAGCACCATGCTACCTTGGCCTCTTATTTGCAAGTCAACCCCTCTCTTATATTGAAAATTTGGTGTGGTTTATATCCCAGCCAGAAGCCTCTCTTCTAATTCTACAACTGATTCTTCCCTGACCAGTGCCCTGTCCCTACCCCTGCTCTCCTCATATGGGGTGGGCACTGCTCTGTTTTCTCGCTATGCTTCCTGGGTGCGAGCTCCTTCTCTGTCCCTCCTTAATTATTGCCTTTCTTCCACTTCTCGTCTCGCTCTTCTCCTACACTCTGAGCTATGCGCAGTTCTTTTGGCCGGGCATTGCCCTCAAGTGTGCTGTCTGTTGTTTCCTTGGCTATCTGAGCAAATCCTGTAGATCCACCCACGTCATCAGATCCCAGAGGATTGGCCCAATTTTTCTATCCTGCTAGCTGTATCACTGTCTAAAATCACCACACATCTCCCTGTTGCTCATGTGTGTTTGCCTAAACCAGTGGGACAGCATGCTCTCTGTGCCACTTCTGGGAGCCCTAGAACTGCACTGTAGTTATGCTGGGACTGCCTGGGCCTGCTGGCCTATTAGTCTTTCATGCCTGGGCCTAACTGTCATTCGGTAGGAGGCCTATCAATTTCTTCAATTGGCGGATTGGAGTATCCTAATGTGGGGAGAGAGGGCAAGTGCACCTCCATACCTGTATATGATGGGGAAGATGCTGAAGCCTTGCTTGCTATTTGTAAAGCAGGACTGTCGACCTGGGCTTTGTCGAAGATGGCCCATAGTTCAAATAATCCCTCTCCCCTATCTTTCTTTTTGACTTGTGTATTTGGTTTGTATGTGTGTCCTCGTGTTCATTCGCATTCGTGTCAAAATGGCCCTACTGTGGCCAGGGAAATGTCTGGCCCTTTGTGTGTGTGTGTGCCATTCTTGGAAAACCTTATTATGTGTTTTACCCTGTGTGAGGAACCTGGTTTGCCTGTATTAATGGTGACTCCATGATAAATTTTGCAGTTTTAGAGGACAAGCTACACCTTGGCTTCTTTGTTTTTTGGAGAATCTTTGGTTTTGATCTTATCATGGGTAAAATATACACATGGTTACTGCTTAAAATTACATTACTATGAGCTCAGCGCTATCTACAGATGCATCAACAATTCAACATGAACATTTCATAAACACAAACAACAATGCATATAAAGGGTTGCAATGTAGAAAAAATGCAACTGTCAATAAAAACAGTATCGGAAGTATATTGACTAGCGGCATCAAATACAGTGTGTGAGAAATAGATGCACCCTCATACGAACCATTAGGTCATCGACAAAAACACAGTGCAGAAGACAAAACAGTTTGCAGTAATTATCTGCGTCAAAACATCACAAATACTTTGCCTCAATCTCAACAATAAAAAAATTGACAGAGAAATAATGATGACTTAGTCAAAAATCCATTAGTCCGCTCCTAGCGCATGCTATTCTGTGACCAGGGGAGGCTCTGCACGATACAAGGGAGTAAGTGAGCCCAATAGTCTGTCATTATTGGCTCCACAAAAAAGATAATAGGAATAGTTTTCAGTAGAAAGGGTATAACAAGGGCACACATGCTCTTCATATCCAAACACAAGTTACACCTAATCTCCTAGTTCCAAATCTTTTTTCTTAAATTTCTGAATCACACTCTGTATCACACCCAGGGGCCGAGCACACCATCTGTGACACCCAGAGGTCTAAGAGACCAACACTTCTCACTCGTTTCAGACACAAACGTTGTTAAGAAACCAGTGGCACCAGGAAATTCTTTCAGACAGAAAAATAAGATTGAGGTGCCTGCTTCACCCAATCAGGATAGCTTTACCACAAAAACAGCATCTTCTGAGCCATAAAGGGCCATACAATAAATATTCACCTGTCCTAACGTGCTGACTATGAAAAAAGGTGACCTCCGTGGGGTGTTGCCGAGGCCACCTTACGACTACTCAGCTAGGAATATAAAATAGGTAATATGAAAGATATATGTCAGTGGCAGGGTGTTCAGGTTATCTTTTTACACTTCTCCCTAGTTTGATATACTCCACATGCTTTACTTAGGTTCTGATGCAGTTTCTTAACCTCTATGATGGCTGCTTCAGGACGGACTTCAGCCCGCTGATTCAGCAGAACTTTCAATCAATTGTGGTGTCTGCTCACCTTCCTTAATACTCAAAATGTGAATCCATCTGGGCGGGGTATCCTTTCCCTGGTTACAGTTGTGTTTGAGGTACTAATCAGCTCTGATGGTGGTTCACCAAAATGTTGCTTGAACATGAAATATGTAGGATTGATCTTGGGTTTCCTGCTTGCACGTTTGTCTGAAAGGCTACATGCCAGCCTTACCTGTGACCTGTCAATCAGTGACCTTGGGCCCAGTTCTCAGAGCTTGCCTGACTATGTATTTCTGAGTTGGGATTGGCGTGAAGTTCACAACAGGTGAATTTTTTAATAAAGATGCAACTTCATTTTATACATGAAGGGATCGTTATTAATATTGACATTGACTTTCTCAATATTAAAAGTGCTTTCCTGAGTCTAAATGCTATTTGTCTTAAAACTTTAACAGAGCCTATCTATGGTTCCCCTTATCTCCTTGTTTTTTTGTTTTTTTGCTTATTTGTTGTTTTTACTCGTTTTCTCTTTTTTGGTTTCAGAATGTAATTAAGTTGTTTCCTTGACTTTAAAATTATTGGTACTGCTCAAACATAATACAGAGTTCTCTTGGGATTGCCTGATGCTTGGGGCATGGCTATCAGGAATTGAGCAGAGATTCTGTACGCACATTGGGCCTGATTCACAAAGGTAAACATAGACCTGAAGTCTAACTTTAGACCTAAAGTCCAACTTCACTACTAGTAAAGTTAGACTTGTGTTCTAAGTTTGGAACAAAAGTCTAACTTAGACCAAAAGTCTAACTTTACTACTAGTAATGTTAGATGTTTGGTTTAGGTTTAGACCAAAAGTCTATCTTAGACCAAAAGTCTAACTGTAGTAGTAGTAAAGTCTAACTTTAGTAGTAGCAAAGTTAGACTTTTGGTCTAAGTTAGACTTTTGGTCTAAACTTAGACCAAAAGTCTAGCTAGAGTAGTAAAGGTAGACTTTTGGTCTAAGTTAGACTTTTGGTCTTTCACTAGTAGTAAAGATAGACTTCAGGTCTAAACTTAGGGGCAGATTTATGTTAGACTTGTGCCACTTTTACGCCGCCGTTGCGTCACTTTTGTGACGCAGCGACGGCGTAAACCCTGCGCCACGTTGCGCCCTATTTACATCGTGACGCATCTATGGAGATGCGTCACGGTGTAAAGCCCTGGCCACATTAAACCTGCGTCAGGTTTAATGTATGCAGGGTGGGCGTTCCATCGGAAAAAGCCTCGGAAAAGTGACGCAGTGAAATCTACAAGATTTCACTCAGTCACTTTTCCGACGCTGCTGCGTCAAAACCTTGCGCCTGCTTGAAGCAGGCGTAAGGCATGACGCAGCATGTTAGGTATGGGCAGCCCCTAAACATTGCTGGAGTTGAGTCGTGCTTGCGACACGACTCCAGCAATGCACCGCCCTTACGCCATCAGATGCATCACGCATCTGTTTATCCTTGCGCCATGATGTGCTGCATTGTAAATGCGGCGCATCTGTAGTGGCGCAAGGGTAAACTTGCGTGACGCATCTTTCCTGGCGCATCCCTGCTGATTTGCAGGGATGCGCAAGGAAACATAAATCTGCCCTGTAGACTTTAGGACTAAACTTAAACTTTTGGTTTAAGTTTACCTTTGTGAATCAGGCCCTGTGTTTTAGAGTAAGAAGATTAAGTTTATTAAGTTGGTAAGGGTCTCCATCCCAAACTCATAACCTAACAGGACTTCCATAATGAGGGGAATGGACTGTGCATGGGCACCCACTGACAATGAGGGCTAAAGGCATCTCTCAAATGTAGCCAGAAAAGCAGGCGAGCCCATTCCCTGCTGCAGATAATTTATGCACGAAAAAGTAAAACTTTGCCCCATTGAAGTTGAGTGAATTAGTGAACTTTGTCCATCTCTCCGTTTGAATTCGAGAATAATGTTAAAAGGTGGCATACTCCTAGCAACAATACACCTTGTGACATTTGTATAAATATATCATGGGTCTAAATGACCCAATTTTTGTTCTGACGTTGAGCCAATAGCTTTTAAAACTTATAGCAGAAGTGCAACACAACCTTGAATTACAAGAAGAAAGGATCGTGCTGTGCGTTATTCTTTTTTTCACAAGAGAGAACCTGCTCTAACCTACTGTGTCTTGGGTTCTTCACATCTGTTCAGAAAACTTACTTGGTTCAGTAAATGAACTAAATAATTAATTATCAGATGGTGTCATTGACGTGGAACACAGCACCCCAGAGAATGCCTTAGAGTACACGCAGAGTAAACATCAAACTCAAGGATTGTTCAAACTTAAACAGATCCATCAAAGGACAGTTCTTTTAAAGCATTCACAGAAAAGCAGAGCTTTTAAAGTCAACAGAAAAAAGCGATTCACAAAACCCCTCCAGGTACACAGCAGCTGATCCTACGTGCTTTACTCTTTCGTTATTTACTCACAAGGGCCCGACGCATCAGTGATAAAACCCACTGCGCCTGACCCCCTTTTGTCTCATGTTTTGCCGCTTCTTTGATTTTTTTACCATGTGTTGTACGCACTGAAACAAAATGATCGTGTTCTGCTCCGGGCGCTGTTTACAGCATCCTCCACTGGTTTCCTGTCATCATCTTCAACTTGTCTTCTCCCTTTCTGGCTTGTCTTTGCACTTCTCAAGTACTGGAATATTCTGCTGTTGCCGTTTGAATCCCCAAAGTGGGTGCTCTGCATCTGTTTCTACTTGTGCGAGTTCTTCCTGAGGCGCATTTTCGGCCATTGTATGACTTCAGTGTTATTACTGTTCTCTATTGCATGTGCGTCATGTGTTCAAACAGCAGCAATATACACGCTAAGAGCTCAGCGTGAAATCATACAAACATGGCATGTGACTGCGCGTTTATTCTTTAATTTATCCTACTTCTGAATAATCTTGTTATATCAATGAATCACGCTACCGTGTTTATGTTCATAAGCACATCTAACTTAGAGAAATATTCGATATTAGTCTTGCATTTCTAGGTAAGTAAGCCTCCCTTTGTACCAGGAAAAGACAATTAAGGCCTGATAACGAATCGCACCTTGTAGGGGGAATGGGAATTTCCAGGGACGGTATTATCATTTGCGTCTGCAATTGTACCCCTGTACTGTGCAATTACAGTCTGGAATCGGGTGAACTAAGGGTGGGCGTAGTTCGCGAAGTAGCACTTCGCGAAGCTACGCAAAGTGAAGTTCGCACTACGCGAGCTACGCGTAGCACTTCGCGAACTGCGAAGTAACATGTTCGCACTGTGCAAGATGTTGTTTTGGGGCTGCCAAAACTCACCTGAAACCTGCTGGGCCACGCCACGCCATTACCGCCGACACCGCCAAGAGTCAAAGCGATCAACGAAGTGCACGCTATCTTCCGCGTCGCCGCCCCGGGACTGCATTTCCCGGCTGCCTCAGCGGCGGCGCGACGTAGTGACGCCAGGAGGCGCCATAAATTACTGGGAGACCGGCGGAGCGGGGGGGCTGCCAAAACTCACCTGAAACCTGCTGGGCCACGCCACGCCATTACCGCCGACACCGCCAAGAGTCAAAGCGATCAACGAAGTGCACGCTATCTTCCGCGTCGCCGCCCCGGGACTGCATTTCCCGGCTGCCTCAGCGGCGGCGCGACGTAGTGACGCCAGGAGGCGCCATAAATTACTGGGAGACCGGCGGAGCGGGGGGGCTGCCAAAACTCACCTGAAACCTGCTGGGCCACGCCACGCCATTACCGCCGACACCGCCAAGAGTCAAAGCGATCAACGAAGTGCACGCTATCTTCCGCGTCGCCGCCCCGGGACTGCATTTCCCGGCTGCCTCAGCGGCGGCGCGACGTAGTGACGCCAGGAGGCGCCATAAATTACTGGGAGACCGGCGGAGCGGGGGGGCTGCCAAAACTCACCTGAAACCTGCTGGGCCACGCCACGCCATTACCGCCGACACCGCCAAGAGTCAAAGCGATCAACGAAGTGCACGCTATCTTCCGCGTCGCCGCCCCGGGACTGCATTTCCCGGCTGCCTCAGCGGCGGCGCGACGTAGTGACGCCAGGAGGCGCCATAAATTACTGGGAGACCGGCGGAGCGGGGGGGCTGCCAAAACTCACCTGAAACCTGCTGGGCCACGCCACGCCATTACCGCCGACACCGCCAAGAGTCAAAGCGATCAACGAAGTGCACGCTATCTTCCGCGTCGCCGCCCCGGGACTGCATTTCCCGGCTGCCTCAGCGGCGGCGCGACGTAGTGACGCCAGGAGGCGCCATAAATTACTGGGAGACCGGCGGAGCGGGGGGGCTGCCAAAACTCACCTGAAACCTGCTGGGCCACGCCACGCCATTACCGCCGACACCGCCAAGAGTCAAAGCGATCAACGAAGTGCACGCTATCTTCCGCGTCGCCGCCCCGGGACTGCATTTCCCGGCTGCCTCAGCGGCGGCGCGACGTAGTGACGCCAGGAGGCGCCATAAATTACTGGGAGACCGGCGGAGCGGGGGGGCTGCCAAAACTCACCTGAAACCTGCTGGGCCACGCCACGCCATTACCGCCGACACCGCCAAGAGTCAAAGCGATCAACGAAGTGCACGCTATCTTCCGCGTCGCCGCCCCGGGACTGCATTTCCCGGCTGCCTCAGCGGCGGCGCGACGTAGTGACGCCAGGAGGCGCCATAAATTACTGGGAGACCGGCGGAGCGGGGGGGCTGCCAAAACTCACCTGAAACCTGCTGGGCCACGCCACGCCATTACCGCCGACACCGCCAAGAGTCAAAGCGATCAACGAAGTGCACGCTATCTTCCGCGTCGCCGCCCCGGGACTGCATTTCCCAGCTGCCTCAGCGGCGGCGCGACGTAGTGACGCCAGGAGGCGCCATAAATTACTGGGAGACTCGCTTCGCGGGACGCGAGCGGGACGCGCCGGGCTAAGCCCGGGCAAAGGGCGGGCCCTCTGTGGCCCTCCGTGGACCGACGAGACCGGCCCCGGCACAGCACCCTGCATAGACGCTGAGAACTAGGAATACATCCCATTGTAAGTTGAAATTACTCTTCTTTCTTTTATATTGCGGCAAATCGAGCATTTGATATATTTATCACTATGACTACAAGCATGCCGAGTCCATTTCCTGCCATGGCTGAGAGACTGGGAACTGTAAAGAATGGTACCTTGGATAATTATCTAATCAAGACTCCATTTACAGGGACAATCGAGTCTTCCCTAGTAGAGCGAAGGCTTGAACGCAGACGCTCTATTGAAATTATTAAAAGCAGGGCATTGCTTGAGCACAATTCCACAGCTACCCCTGCAAATGATTGTACTCCTGTATCTGTCCTTGTCGATGATACTCTAAGTACAGAAGGTGTACCTTTCCTGTTGAGAGAATGTGTAGCATCCTGTACTTCCTCTACTGGAACAGCTACTATTGAATCGTCACTTGACCTACCCAGCTCTCCAGGAACTTTGAATATTGTGTCACCTATCTCCCATAAGTCTAAGAAACTTAAGAAAGCTGTCCAACCAGTAAGGCAATTTCCACCACCTGCTAAGAGGAGACGTAAAGGGATGGAACTTATAAAACAAAGGATGAGCCACACCGTCTTTGGGAAGAAGGCGACCCCCTCCAGTTCTAAAGTTAAATCTACTGTAACTACTAAGGACGTGCCAGGATCAGACACTGTTCCCATACTAGCGCCGACCTCTGCACATTTAGAGGTGGCACACAGCATCGAACATTGCCCTAAAGATGATGGGTCCAATATCGAAATCACTAGTAATCTTGTGGACACTTTCGAACTGATATTGCGTTCTTATACCTTAGCAATTGTAGAAAGGTTGGAAAAAATTGAGAACCGATTAGGGAAAATTGAAGCAGACCTTGATAGGAAGTCTTGTCCTTTACAATTAAAAGCTCAATCAGAACCCAATCAGGCCCAAGCACACTCATCCAGGGGAAATCCTGTTGTTACAGTTCGTCCACCATCAAGCGATAACGGGTTAGCCGTAAACATAGTTTCCACTAATCCGTCATTAGGCGACCTGTCCCCTGGTAGTAACTTAATAAAAGTGCCAGTCCCGATTTCTAATCCTACTGCGAGTAACAGTATTACCTACCAGCCAAATGTTCCTGTGTGTAACGCGTCAGTTACTACAACTTCCCATCTCACAATCCCTGAAAACAATATCACTAATGACACGGGTAATTGTTCAGATGGGTTACAGAGACTTGAGGAGGGAGGCCGGAGGCAGATCCAAGGAAATCAGCCTAGGGGTCCCCTACCGGATCTCCCACCTGAGGCTGTCCCCTATGTAGTGATTTTAACGGGGGTTCCTGAGCTTTCAGTAAATAAGATAGAAGGTTTCTCCCAATTAAAGAATAAAATAGTACATTGGCTGGCACTACATAGGCCGATCACTAGCAACATTAATGGCGAAATAATTCATGTACGCCGGCTTCAATGGTTGGGGGGTAGACCTAAAGATATTAGGGGGGATGTGGTTGTGATAAACTTTAGAGACCGAAATGCAGTACGTCATGTCCTGAGCTGGCCAGGGGCCAACCCAGGTAGCTGCATTACTCCACGTCCCCTGACCTATTTCTATCCACGATCTTCTGTATTTTCCCACCAGACTAGGGCCAACATACTACCTAATATTAAATTTCCCGATGTGTCTAATTTCAGGAACTCAGCTATAACGTCAGAAGACCTTGAGTGGAATATGGTACCTACTAGGCCAGGTTTCCTTGTACATAGGAGCTGGGATCACTCAGTACCTTTCACCCCACTGGAGGTTTCTAACCGGTTCAACATTCTTAGTGGTTTGGATACTTGTGATTGAAGTTTACAGCCACCCGGGGAGGAGCCAGTGGGTATGGCTGAGACTTTGGATAGGGTTTCACCCACTGATTTAAGTATACCCGATAGAGGTTTCATTCCGGCTGGTGTTACTATCAATGTATCAATTAACCTTGCTCGTAGCATAAAACTAACTACTCAAGGAGACCGCTTAAATGACACACTTAATTATGGTCTAAATAATCACGAGATTTATGCTGGGGCTACAGGCTCTTCCATGCTAAGCAACCCCCAAGATAAATTATGCTATGCTGATCATTCGGGAGAGGGTAACGGAAATAAGTCCTGTGAAAAGTGGAATATCAACGGCACAGGAGTTTCTGTAACTGTCCCAAATGACACAATTTGTAATGTGGAGAGTCAGTTTCTAGTTTCATGGAATGTGGCTGGTTTAAAAAACAAGTTGACCTCCAGTGACTGGGTTATTTTTATTGATAATTTCATGATAGTAAACATGCAAGAAACTTGGGCCTTAGAACCCCAACATAGAACTGGGTATCTCCACTTTGCAATACCTGCAACGAAAACAAACAGAGGGAGACCCAAGGGGGGACTGACTACCTTGGTTAAACAGGATGATGGTTTTATTATTTCACAACTTGAAATTGATTCAAGGGATATCCTGGCGGTTAAGCTGAAATCTTCACTGTTTGGCGAGCTCATTATTTTTAATGTATATGCCAGAGGAAAGCCAGGAGGGAAGCCTTCAGAAGTTGTAACGACACTGGGACACTATGTTAATATCTGGAAGGGACGGGCTAATATGCTAATTTGTGGTGATTTCAACTGCTCCTATGAGCCCCTGGATCAAACTGACCTGGAGCTTACGGAGGCAGAGGATGTCTGCTGGCAGATTCCCAGTCTTAGCCTCGCCCCTATCAAACGGTGGACCCAGGCCGCCCTACAACTCAAGACTTTTAGTCTTGAGTATGGTTTGAGAGCAGTGAATGGCAGGACCCGAGGTGACAAGCAGGGCAACCCTACTTTTAATAATGGATTGTGTACCAGTAGAATAGATTATATACTGGCTAATCTTGAATTTTGGTCCAACATACTTGACATGATAGTTATAGAACGTATTGAAAGTGACCATAACCCTTTAAGCCTTGAGCTGCAGTTATACAAAGGGCAGGGGTCAACACAAGTAGATTCGATAGGCGATATCATCTTGACCAATGATACTCGGCGGCTTAGATGGGCAGAGTGTCTGTGCAAGCCTGAATTGATTAATAAAATGAATGAAATGGTAAATGAAGCTACCATTGAAATGCTAGGGCAGCTGGACTTTGAGGACTGCTGCAGTAAGGTAATTCACACTCATTCGACCCTTTTTCTTAAACTTAGCTCTTTTTTTAATGTTCCCAGGAAAAAGCACCCTGGTAAGGGGAACAAAAAACAAGCATCATGGTATGATAAAAATTGTAGGCTCGCTTATAAATCCTTAGTTGATGCTGTGCGATCCACCGATACGGAAGTTATAAGGGTGGCAAGGATCCACTACAAAAAGACGCAAAATGTGGCGAAAAAAACCTGGGACACTAAATACTGGGACGAATTATTGGTAGCCAGTCAGTCCAGAGATTCAACGGACTTCTGGCATCTTGTGAGGTGGGGCATGGGAAACCAAAAACCAGCCCCGGTTAACCATGTCCCACCAGAAAAATGGGTAAAGCACTTCAAATCCCAGTTTGCAAATACGAATAATGTCCCGCCACCCGTATTGGCTTCTCTTAGCCCCCTTCTGCCAGTTACTACATTAGTGTTCACCAAAAAAGATGTCGAATGTGCCCTCAATCTAATTCCTAAAGGTAGGGCTCCGGGCCTAGACAAAATCCCTGCAGACGTGTTCTTGCATAGTAGATCAGTCTGGGTCCCTTATATCGAATTATTGGCGAACACTCTGGCTAAAGGCACCATGGTGCCAGATCTATGGCGGGGAGCTGAAATCGTACCAATTTTTAAGAAGGGTGACCGAGCTGACCCGGGAAACTACAGGCCAATTAGCTTAATAGCCTGTATTCAAAAAGTGGTGGCCAGAATGGTCCTTCTCAGGGTACAGACCTGGATTGAGGAATCAGGAATTATGTCCACTTTACAGGCTGGTTTTCGACCCCTGACCAGCACGGTGGACCAAGTTTTTAGATTTTCCACAATATACTGGAAATGGGTGATTCTGGGGGGAGGCACATTGTATGCAGCCTTTGTTGATTTAAAGGCTGCCTTTGATTTAGTACCGAGAGACAGGCTGTGGAGAGCGCTCCGTGACCAGGGCATCCCACCCGAATTACTTGCAATTCTGATTACATTACATGAAAATAATTACGCGCAGGTTAGGTGGGGTAACCAGAGCCAAGTGACCGACAGCTTCCCAACTGAAAGGGGTGTCCGGCAAGGATGTGTGCTGGCACCCACATTATTTACATTGTATATAAATAAAGTTATTGAATACTACCAAGACTCTACAACCGATCCACCCAAACAGAATGGCATCCCCGTCCCCCTTCTGATGTTTGCCGATGACACCCTCTTATTGTCTAAAACACAGGAAGGGTTACAGAAGGCAATAGTCTGCTTTGAAAAGTTTTGTAATGATTTCGGCCTTTCTGTTAATGTCTCCAAAACTAAATTTATGACAATGCATAGGCACCGGATTATCAAGGGCAGAGTTTTTATGAATGGGGAACTACTAGAGCAGACTGACAGCTTTAACTATCTGGGCATCACATTGGGCTCCAGGTTACAGTGGAAGCCACATGTGGCCCATCTAATCTCCAAACATGCGCAACTTTCAGGCGCATTGCTCAGAGAATTTAAGCTGTCAGCCACCAAACCCATAGCCCCAGTATTAAAAATCTACGACTCGAGAGTAAGATCTTCCATGCTGTATGGAGCTGAATTGTGGGGGATGTCTGATATAGCAGGCTTACAAAAAGCACATAATAGGTTCCTTCGCTGTATCACAGGCCTCCCACAATCTACACCATTAATACCTCTTCGCATGGATTTGGGGTGTCAGAGTCTAGAAAATATTTGTAGATTTAGACCAATTGCTTATTGGAGAAGACTGTGGGTCACCCCTGAACTGAACCACTATGCGTTGGCACTTTTGGAGACGCGTAATATGGATACAGGGGAAAGAATTCCCTGGTTCAGAAAGGTAAAAATCCTTTTAAAGTCCTTAGGAATGGGGGATCTATGGGACAATCCACAGGGAACAATAATCCCCACCAAACAGGAGTTGAAAGAGGCCTACTGGACATATATATCTTTGGTGGAATTCCAGTCACATACAAATCCTTCACATACCAAGGTTTTTTTGGAGTTGAAACATTCGATCAGGTATGAGGAGTACTGGGATCTGATCACACTGCCTCAAGATAGGAAATTATATCACCAGTTCAGGGTAGGTACTCTTCCATTGAACACGATTACCTGCAAATGGGCATCTAATAAAAATGATCAAATGTGCCCTTTCTGCAAGATATTTCGAGAAACCATAGCACATATCTTGTTTATTTGCCCAGTATATAAGGCCCCCCGCCTAAGATGGATCAGAGCAGTTTGCATTCAGAAGGGTATCAAGACGGGGATCTCTGCACTAAGACTATTTCAATCCGATAGCTCTGAAATAATAGTGATTGCCATAGCTAAATTTTTGAAATGGATGTGGTTAATTAGAGCCGGGAAACTGAAAGCCCTTCAGCCGCCCTAAATGTAAACCAGTATAATGATGGAATTTTTTTTTTTTATACTCTTTTAGTATTGTTTTTTTTATGGAAAGCAGATATTTATTTTTTTAACTGGTCGATTAGGAATACCACTTATGCAGTAAAACAAATCATGTTGCTCCTAGCATTAGTACCATGAATTCTATATGTACAGTCCAAAAAATTAGAACTGTCTAATGATGAAATGTTTTTTTAAACGTGTTTTTGTAAATATTGATGAGTTTTGTTTTTAAATTGTCTTTTATGACTTGAAGTCGAAATAAAGACTGTTTGATTGATTGATATATATTCCACCTCAACTCAATGGATTGTGAGGGTAATTTAAGGAACAAAAGACAAAGATGGTCAAATTAAAGAGCAAGTACAGAGAAAGCTTCTATATACAATAAGAAGAATAAAGAAGAAGAAAAGGAAAGAAAAAGAAGAAGAAGAAGCAGAAGGAAAAAGGAAAAAGAGGGGCTAGCATGAAGATACACCTATTACAATGAACAGTTCACCTTATATAAAGTTGCTGTTAGCAGTACATTTATTACAAAATTAAAGCCGGAGCAGAATTTACCTCATCTTCAACACATTGTCTCATTAATAGCAAGTGTAACGATAGTATCTTCCCAAATAATCAGAGTTTTCTATATTTGTTCGAAGTGATTCCTAAAATTGAAATTTGCTCAATTAATTATTTCAAAATTAATGCCCTGGTAATCTAATTTTTATTTTTAACCATCGATTCTTACAATGATAAGCTCTCACCTTCTTAGAGAGTACATTCTACTTCAAAGATCTTGTCAGTGAAATCTTGTCTATTTGTTTTTTAATGATCCATGATACGATCTGAAAAAATATAATGAGTGGCAGTCTGTTTGTTTCCTATGACTCACTCTTGAGAAGGAACACTTTTCTACTTTTCTGATGTTATAGTTTCTCCCATTTTTTAAACGATCTGAGCTGATAGTGGTATTATATAAAGACTGTATATATTTCTAAAAAGAGCTCTAGTTATTGAACATGGATTGTCTAAATCCATTCCAAACGATAGTTTGTTTGAAAACTAAGAGCAAAGAGCATCGCAAATATCAGTAGAACGTTCAACGGTTAACTTCTAAGCAAAGTGGGGAAGATAGAATTCCAAGGCTGATCTTTTTTATCTAAAACCACTTTTGCTCAAGCAAGAATTAGCCCAATGTCGATTCTAAGTTATACTCAAGCAGAAATTAACCTAATGTCGAGTTTAAATTGAGGTATCAATACCAAATTCTTACCGCTAGTTGAAAAGGCGTCCCGTATTCACCGGTTCCGTTTTGCTTCCGCGAGTATAGTAACGGTTGTATTTTACCGCTATATATACTCCTCTCCTAATTAGACATTTCAAAAAACGGCGGGAAAAATCTATGCGTTCGCTTTGAATTTTTACATGATAGTTTTTCTTGTTTCCTTTACTACAATATAAAGAACTATTATCCCAATCTGTGCAGTATCTTTAAAGTTATTTTTGCAAAATCCCATAATGGGATCCACGTTAACATATTCTTTTTAAGGTGAAAGACATTATTATAATATATGATAACCCAAAAAATGTTTTTTAATTATTATTAACCATCCTCACCCTATGGGGTTCGAACCCCTAACATGTTCTACATAGTGACGTTCTGGTTTTACGCGATGAGCCATATCTTCTCATATGCAGAGCTAATGATAATACCAACAGTAGTGTAGAAAAGAGAGGAATCTCCCACATGAGAAAATTTAGTGGTTTTATTAGTATTTATTTAATTTATTTGTCTTTCTCTCCACGTAAGACTCGAAACCCTCATGCGTTCGGTACAAAAGCAAGCTTGTTTAACCCGATGAGTCATATCTTCTCATATGTAGGGCCGATAAAAATACTTAAAATACTGTGTAGAGAGAATCTCCAACATTTTTTATGAATTCAACTATTAAAATAAATAATGGGTATTATTATCGAATCATAATACTAGTTAGATAATGCACAGTCAAGGATTAAATTAAATATAAGGCCCAAAGCAATTATAAACGTTATGAAATTTGTAAATAGCTCTAATTGAATAGAGAATTATTGAGCCTCCAAAATTTCAAGTTTTAAATCACAGATATACAGGAGGTTGGGGAACTATGGAGGATTCCATTGATATATATCAATTTATCATGCAATTTTTTTTATTAATATTGCCAGAGTCTACACTGCACATTGACGGTCATGAAGCATAAATAGTTCAAATTTATTTTAATAAAGTATATATCTCTCAATCTACATTGAGTCTACATTGAGTCCGAACTGAACAGCCTGAAGTTTATTTATCCAGTACGTTTCTCTACATCTTAGTTTTGCTTCTAAGTCACCCCATCTTCTGTCAATGGTGACTTGTTCAATGCCCATAAATTGAATATCACCTACTTCATTGCGTTTGTGTTGTTCTTTGAAATGAACAGCCATGGGATATTTAGGATCACAGTTTTTTATCGCTCTGAGATGTTCCATCCATCTAATTTTTAACTTTCTCATAGATGAACCAACATATATCTTTTTGCACACACATGTCATTATGTATATGCAGTGACACGTATTGCAATTTATGAAGGTTACCAGTGTCTGAGACTTTTAAGCGCCGGGCAACTTTACCTGTAACCCAATCTTCTATTCAATACATATATATGTATATATATATATATATTCACTGAAAAAACCATAGGTTTCAGGGGTGTTATAGTTAGCTGGACTTTTCACTTGTACAAAACCATTGAAATTCCCCCGTTATAGTTAGTTCAGCTAACTATAACTCGCGCGCCCGCAATGCACTGCTGATGACGTCACATATTACATCACTCATGACATGGTCAGTGACATCACTCATGACATCACTGATGACATCTCAAATGACATCACTGATGACATCATCCAGTGAATGTGTGTTTTTCTGAAAATTAAATATGTTTTATATATGTATATCTCAAGGTCGATGGAAGAATAAATGGGTATATAAGTGTCTAAATGGATGATTTGTTTTTGAAAAATTGATTGTGTAACTGACTGATTAAGTGTATCATAGTGAATACATGGCTTAGTGAGTAATGTTTAAATATGTAAATATCTGTATCAGTCTCTCACTTTGTGTATAAGTGGCTGCATGGGTTGGTGAGTAGCTACATGGGTGTCTATATAGGTTATTAGTTGGTTTTTTGAGTATCAGTCTGAGTGTCTGCATGGTTCGGTGGGGGGTATTACGTAGTGCATAGGTGCATGAATGAGTGACTCACTGTTTGTATGTGTTGAACACAGCATGTGTGCAGGACTGTATGGGTGGATGAGTGTGTGTATGGGTGTGTTAGTGAGTGAATGACTGTCTCAATAGTGTCTTTATGAGTATCTACATATGTTTTAAACTAGTATATGTGACTATTGGTGTATATATGTGAGTATATGTGAGAGTGAGAGATTGAAAGAGTTCCTGTATGAATAAGTATGTGTTTCTATAAGTGATTGTTTAAAAGACTAAGTATGTGTAAGTTTCCGTAGAAGTAAGTATGGTGGTGTGTGTATAACTGTATATGCAAGTAAATGTATGTTTGATTCTTTATTAGCATGAGTGACTATGTGTGTGAGTAACTCTATGGATGAGTGGCATTGTGTAACAGGATGTATAGGTGTATGAGTACATATGATGAGTGAGTACATGTATGAGTGACTGTATAGGACTGTTGGTGAATGAGTGGATGTGTATGTGGATCTTAGAATTACTGAAGAGGTTGTTGTAACTGGTATTGGTATGTCCATTGTTTTGAAAATTTTAGTCTCTATTTTTGAATGTGTGTATCAAAGGTTATATTAGGGTGAGAGGAGGTCTGCCACTCTATCACAAGGATGATGTCATCAGTGATGTCATCAGTGATGTCATTTGAGATGTCATCAGTGATGTCATGAGTGATGTCACTGACCATGTCATGAGTGATGTAATATGTGACGTCATCAGCAGTGCATTGCGGGCGCGCGAGTTATAGTTAGCTGAACTAACTATAACGGGGGAATTTCAATGGTTTTGTACAAGTGAAAAGTCCAGCTAACTATAACACCCCTGAAACCTATGGTTTTTTCAGTGAATTTCTGAGGTTTTTTAAATGCTAATTCCTAACTATAACGTGCCTGAAACCTATGGTTTTTTCTGTGAATTTCAAAGGTTTTTTAAATGCTAATTTCTAACTATGCCTACAGAGATAGGACATGTGAAGAAAGAAGAAAAAATGCACAGAAAGAAACAAAAGAAGTGCAGAAAGAAGCAACAGAAGTCCTCAAATACGAAGATAAGTGCAGGAAGAAGGATAACGTGCAGAAAGAACAAAAAGAAGAGCAGAAAGAAGCCTTGTTGCAAAATCATCCTGTACCCTCAACTTTTTCAGACGGATACTGGTGGTAACTGAGTCTGACTAACCAGTCCTAGAGCCAGTGCTATGTTAAAAGACACTTAGAATACAGTGAAAACACCTACATACACTAGGGAACATTATGCGTTGGGGTCCCCCTGTGATTAGCATGACCTCCTCTGTAAGCCCCTAGTGTATAATAGGGCATGGGGATTAAAACTACCTCTTAAAACAGGCCACAGGGCGTTTTTGCACACGTTAACTCAGGCCCCGTCCCCTCCCTTCACCACTGTGTAAACACGCCCTGTGTCCATTTTTAGTTGGGAGATTAAGTTCATTTGAATCCTGAGGGTCCCTAGGGTCCAACTAGCCCACTAGGTACCTCCAGTAAGTGCCACAGAGCTGCGTTGCAGAGAGGTGTAAAAAGTGGCCCGGCCTGGACCACCTCTCTGCAATGCAGCTCAGTGGCGCTTACTGGAAGCACTTGGTGGGCTAGTTAGCCCCCAGGGGCCCTCAGTATTGAAGGGAAATTATATCCCCAATTTAAAACGTGCCATAGTGCGTGTTTGCACACGTCACCTCAGGCCCCGTCCCCTCCCTTCACCACTGTGTAAACGCGCCCTGTGGCTGTTCTAAGTTGAGAGATTAAGTCCCCCTGAATCCTAAGGGTCCCTAGGGTCAAACTAGACCACTAGGTACCTCCAGTAAGCGCCACAGAGCTGCGTTGCAGAGAGGTGTAAAAAGGGGCTTGGCCTCAGAACACCTGGCTGCAGCGCAGCTCCCTGGCGCATACTGGAGATGCCTGTTGGGGGCGCGTTTGCAGAGTGCTGCACGGAGGGGGCATGGCCTCCGGCATGATGCCAGTCTTTTATTTATTTTAGTTTTTTAAGAAGGGGGGCTGTTTGGTTCCCCTTCTTATTCTAATTTATTGGCCCTGATGACCCCATCCCCCAGGGCCAGTCTCCTAATTATATTTTTTTGACCCCAATCCCCAGGGCCGGCCACTGTTTTTTATTATTTTTAAAAAATATATATTTATAGACACACCTAGGACATGCTGGACAAACCGTACGTACCTATCACCATGACGATTTGCGTGATATTCATTAAAAGGCGACTATGCATGCAATGAATCCACGTGGAATGTATTTACACCACTAGTGAAGCTCTGACATGTCTGATGCCCTACCGTGCCTAATCCTGGTAGACACCCTTGTCGTTTATTTATACAAACATGGGTAGCTATTGACGGGCACATTTAATACACATGCACACCAAGCCATTCAAAGTGGATTCGACAAAAATTCGACCAAAACCATGCAAGAAACCCCCCTCACGGTTAATAAAACACACATCCACTGCCGGATGTGTAATACTTTTTATTTTACTCTCTGGAAAGGGGATGAACATCACTTGAGAGTCACAGCGTGCTCCTGACAGAGCCCAATGCCGTGTTACACCCACCATTGCCTGCCGAGTGCCACACACCTCTGTGTTGTATTCCACTAGCTAGTGCATATGCTATGACACTCTCTAGCCCATGTGCACTGTAACACCACCCCGTGAATATGTCATGCCACACTTGTCTTCGCACGGGTTATATTGCCCCATCTAACGTGCCTTTCTCGATGCCTATGTTATAACGCACAGTGCTATGCCATACATATTACAATCTGGGATCCATATCTTTGTCACAGTGCATATGCAACGTTACACTCCCCAGCACATATTTTATATTACAACTTTAGAGACTAGTTAGGTTACACAACACTGCCCTGTGCATATTA
The DNA here is from genome assembly GCF_964204655.1 of Triturus cristatus. Lineage (NCBI taxonomy): Eukaryota > Metazoa > Chordata > Amphibia > Caudata > Salamandridae > Triturus > Triturus cristatus. Next base: position 402,213,374 of record NC_140581.1, read on the forward strand.
CACTCCAAGGCGCATATCGCATAGCACGCGCTAGTGCCTGTGCTATCTCGTGCTCTCCAATGAATCTGTCATTGCGCACAATGTATTGCATATTATATTTCACGCCCGGTTCATCTTATATCACACTTTTTGGTGCATAGTTTATACCATACACTATATCTAGTTTTCATTTTCAATCGTGCTCTCAGGACTATGTTCTATATAACACTGTGTTCACCTACCCTTTTCACGGGCATTACATTTTGCGATAGGGGGTGGAGGGTCAGGGGGTGTTTCTGCCAATTGAGCCCGGAGTCACAGTCACAAACGTCCTCTTCTTCCTGAATAAAAGTGAGATTATGCTGCATACTTGTTCATATTTTAAGTAGTTCGCACAGACACAATGTTTTAAAAACAATAAAGTTCCTAATACCCGCCTTCTCTGAACAGTTAGCTTGCTGCCCCATCCCCTTCCTCCCTATCCTCTGTTGTGTGAATCCATGGACTAGCCTCCTCCCTCCTGCCATGCATGGTCTGATGTGCTGCCACTGCCCTCAATTTAGTATGATGTACCAGTCCACTCCTCCTGCCCTCCATTGCCCAATTCTATGCCCCATCATTGACCTCCTGCTTAAACTCTGTGCTTAGCTTGCTGCCCCTATTCTCCTTCCCCCTGCCCTCCGATGTCTTTGTGCATGCCCCTGCTCCATCCTTTTTGCCCACCATGTCCCATGGACCTGCCACTCCTATCTACTCTGAGTGTTCTGTTGAGCTGCCACTCCCCTCCCACCTGCCTAGCATTGTCAGATGACTGTAACCTGTCCCTGCCACCTCCACCCTGCCTGTCCACATGCCATGCCCCTATCCTCTTCCTCCTGTCCTACATGGTCCATTGTACTGCCACACCCTTCTGCCCTCCCTGGTCTGTTGTGCTGCAACTGCTCCTCCTGCCTGCCCCGTGTGGTCTGTTGTGAGGTCCCTTCCCCTGAACTTTCTTGTCTGTGCACAGGTCCTGACCCTTCCTTCTATCCTCCATCGTCCTTTGTGCATGCCCCTCCACCCTCCTTCTTGCCCATCATAGCCATTGTGCTGCCACTAACCCTCCCACTTGTCATGCATGGTCTTCTGTGCTGCCATGGCCCCTCCCACCTTCCCTGTGTGGTCAGTTAGCTGCCCCTGACCCCCTCCCACCTTCCCTCCATGGTCTGTGTGTATGCCATCGCAGTCTCACTGTTGCTCTTCATGGTGTGTCTTGCTTCTAGTGCCCATCCTGCCTGACCTCCATGGCTATCTTGCTGCTCCTGCCCTGCCCCCTTGCCCCCAGCCCTACTCCCTCCCTCCTGGCTTGTCTGTTTCATTGTAATGCCCCTGATCCGTCCCTCCTGCCCTTTATGGTCTGTTATACTGCAGCTTTCTCTCCTGTCTGTCCATTATGGTCAGCTAGCTACCATTGCCTCTTGCCCCTCTGTTCTCTGTTGTCCATGTGCATGGTCCTGTCCCCTCCCTCTTGCTTTCTACGGATTGTTGTGCTGCACTCCCGTCCTGCATGCCCTGTGTGGTGTATTGTGCTGCTGCAAACCCTGATGCCTGCCCTGCAGGGTCAGTTTGGTGCACCTCTCCATGTCCCTCCTGTCCTCTGTTATCCAAGTCCATGTCCCTATCCCATTTCCTTCCATGATCCAATGTACCATACTTGCGAACATTTTGAACTTGGTAAGAGGGAGATTTTGAAAAAAAACTGGGGTATTGATTTTCCCCTTTGAGTTACATTGAAAAAGAGGATATTGTAGACAGGAGACAGATCAAATAAAGCCCATTTGAGCTTAAAAACATTGGACGTTTCCTGGCTGAATCGGGTCTGTTGGCATGTATGGTTGTACTACCATTGCCTCTTCCTTCTGCCCACAATGGTCTATTACATTGCCACAGCCTTGAAGGAGGGTAGATTTTGTATCACAGGGGGCCCCTGGCCCGTTCTGTCCACACCTGAAGTATGAGACCCTTGTCCTTGCCCTGCCAGCTGCATTTGTAGGCCGTATTAAATTGACCAGCGGGTCCTGTGTTGCTATATAATTATCCTGAGACATCCTTACCACTCAGCCAGCATAAAACCCCTGTGTAGGCCCTTCTGTTCAATATGTAGGCCTCTTTGTTAAATTGACCATAGCTCTGCAATTTTAGTGTATAGCAGTCTGAAGGCAGGTCTGCGAGGCCTTCTGATCCAAACTAGTAGCCCCCACCCTACCCGAGTGCTCCGTGCTCGGTATCAAAGTTCAACATCCCCCTGAAGCTGTCGACATACAGTAGGCTGCATCCTGGACTGGTACTTGCTTCCTGGGCAGGTTTCCCGCTTTTAAGGAAGTGGCAACCGCAGAGCGTCAAGTTAGGAGAACTGAGGAGATTTTATACATGAATATATTGAATTCCCGTACAATACCCATTATTTTCTGCTTGCTCTATGGAACTTACGATAAGCGATTGGCCTGAGAGACTGACCTTTTCACCCAGTCCATTGTCAGCATTAAGTGGGTAAATGACGAAATGTCTGGTAAAATCTGCAGACGAAGCTTTTGGGTAGCATACGTAGGTAGATGTAGCGTGCAAAGGAGCCCACAAAATGATATAAAAAGGGAGCACCCACAGATATCGACGGACTACCTCGCCGTCTGTATGTAGGTTAACAGGCAGTGCAGGTTTTCCCCAAGAGCTGGGAGCTCTTGTCTTCCTTTGCTTAAAATGTCTTGCTCTGCTTTGCTTGAAGTATCTTATTCTATTTTACCTATATGAAATGTCATGTTATGTTTAACCATTGTTCTCTTTACTTTTGCATTTAAAAGATTTTGTATTGTAATTGCAGGAATGCTTGCTCTAAGAGTAAACGTGAGTGTTCCTAGGTAACATTTTCCTTGGTGTAACTTGTTTCTCATGATGCATTTATAGATGTGTTTTCTCTCTCTCTCTGTCAGTACATTAATTGAGATACAGAGAATATTATGACAGCTGTATGATTATCTGGATTCTGTATTTTGTACTTTATGTCTCTATTCTGCGGTTTCTTTGAAGTTGCATCTTCTCATTAAACTGCCATTGTATTCTGCCTCCAATTCCATGTCTCATATGTCTGTTTTCTTCATTTTTGGAGCAAGCGTTCCTAGGCATCCCGGCTCAAATTAAGGTGCCCCTTTTGTCCCTGACTCACTCTCCTGCTCAGTTCTGTGGTGGCTCCCGGGGATCTGGGGACCGCCCCTAGCTTCCTTGACCCGTAATAGATCTTCCCTCCAACAGCCTCTCTTGCAAGTCCTGTATTGTTGGTTTGTTGCCCCTGCCCCCCTTTCCACTGCCCTCCATAGTCTGTTGTGCTTCCACGGCCCTTCCTGCCTGCTCAGTGTGGTTAAATTGTTGCCTTTGCACCCTCCTACCTGCCTTCAATTTTCAGAGTCCGTGCCCCTGGCCTCTGCCTCTCAACAGTATCCTAATGAACAACTAGATTGCTAACATTCTATGTTTATTACAAAAGTGTGGAACGCCTGACATCATCTTGATGTAATCAAAACTGTAATACCTAGAGCATTTCCTTTAGAAATTACATATATGAGAGGGTCTTATTGGCATCAAAATTATGGTTAGTGCTCTAAAAGACTAAAATAAGGACATAGTTTCTGAGTTTTCAAATAGCGACAAAGCACTTTTAAATTATTTGTTATCTTTATGTTTTTTTATCCAGTTGACCACTTGATTAAATGTTGCACTTAGGGGAGAGGATGTGGTGTTACTTCCAGAACTGCAGACTTTGCAACTGGGGAACCAGGTTGAAGTTTCTGCTTCAGCTCGACATTCTGTGATTCTGGTCAAATAACTTAATCTCCCCATGTCTACAACCAAAATGAATTTGTTCTTGTGTGATGTAACCAATGCTCATGTAAAGCACTCCAATACCTGACAAGTCTGCACTATATAACACTGCAAAAACACAAAATAATAAGTGTTTTGCACACTTCTGTCATTGGGCTATATTTGGGCTACATCTGGGTGATTTTGGGCTACATTTTGTCTCCGGTGGCCATCTTGGGAGATTTATTTGTTATGAAGTTTCCTAATTTCCTCATGTACTGCAGTCTCCTCAGTAGGAAATGCTTTCAGTTTTTTACTTTGATTCCATCATGAAGGTATTCAGATATGTCACACATTTGCCATAAATTCTGAATGTTAGCACTCTAGTTGCTCATTAGATCACTGTAGTAAAACTACTGCACCATGGAAGTCTGCTCCTGGTATTAAAAGTGCATGTTTCAGTCTGCATGTCAGAATTTTTTAATGAAATAGAAGAGGATTTGAGAAGTCACTCAAAATGTGCCCTCATTTTCTTTCTTCAGCATTAATCATAATTTCTATGGCAAAATGAACCTCCTCATTGTGTTCCTTTTTAAATTAAATGTTTTAAGTGTTACCAGTTTATTCCAATCAAGATGGCTTCAGGTGTGCCTTACTTTTGTCATAATGAAGACAGTAAGCGCTCTAGTTGTTTTTAAGAACATTCTGGGACATTCTGTCATTGGGCTATACTTGGGCTACATCTGGGTGATATTTGGGCTACATTTGGGCTCTTTTGTCTCTGGTGGCCATCTTGGGAGACTTATTTGTTATGAAGTTTCCTAATTTCCTCATTTACTGCAGTCTCCTCAGTAGGAAATACTTTCAGTTTTTTACTTTGATTCCATCAAGAAGGCATTCAGATGTGTCACACATTTGCCATAAATTCAGAATGTTAGCACTCTTTTTGCTCATTAGGTCACTGTAGTAAAGCTACTGCTCACCAGGGAAAACTGCTGCTGGTATTGAAAGTGCATGTTTCAGTCTGCATGTCAGAATTTTTTAATGAAATAGAAGAGGATTTGAGAAGTCACTCAAAATGTGCCCTAATTTTTCTTTCTGCAGCACTAATCATACTTTTTATGGAAAAATGAACCCCCTCATTTTGTTCCTTTTTAAATTAAATGTCTTAAGAGTTACCACTTTAATCCAAGCAAGATGGCTTCAGGTGTGCCATACGTTTATCATAAGTAGGACTGTTAGCGCTCTAGTAGTTCTTTGGAACACTCTGGGAAGCTGCAGTAGAACACAAAGGAATCAACTGACAGTCTCTGCCCTTGTTGGATGTACATGTTTTACTGAGAATGTCAGACTTCATTCTCACATGACTGAGAAAGATAATGTGAATTTACAGAAAATAAGCTCTCAGTTTAGCCTATAGATCACCTTCCAAACCTCTGTGGTAAAAGCATGAGAAAATATTTTTCTCTCAATCATGACATCCCAGCAGAAGGCTTTTTCACATGGTGAAATCACCTTAGAACATACCACAATTCCTAAAATGAGTATGGTACCATCAACAAATGATTTATAATGTAACTAAAGTCTTAAAACCTTCTATTAACTGCAATGCTTTTTAATGAGGTGCTATCATGTATATTGGTCCCAAGATGGCTGCCAACACTTCTTGGATGAAGTGCTGACAGCCAATCAGATCTCAGGATGAGATTTGTGGTTAGGCTCCGCCCACATATATATATGCTTTTAAATGCTATTTTCTCAGGAAATACTGAACAGATTTACACCAGACCTGCAAAAGGCACTTCCTTGACCTTATGGCTACCACTCTGCCAAATTTCAAGTAATTCTGTTCAGCCGTTCGGGCTGTAGCTGTGTCTAAAGGTCCTATGGAAAAATGCATGGGGAAAACGCGTTTTGGGACCCCCCTTTTTTCTCGGCCCCTGCTTGACGAATCCCCCCGAGACTTTCAGGGTAGGAGCGGAGCGTAGCGCCCCACCTATTTTGAAAATTTCGCGAGGATTCGTCGACCGGTGCCAAAGTTATTCTAAATAGAATGTTGCGGATTTCCTATGGAAACAGGGTCCTAACTATAACTACCTACTGGCGACCGCCAGTAGGTAATATATATATATATATATATATATATATATATATGAATCACTGACAGAATATCGACTACAAGAATATCAACATCAAAAATATCGGAGGCGAAATATCGAGATCCAAAATATCCACATCCTATCTACATTAAGGTAAGTACAAAAATATCGGGGAAAAAATATCGATGACAAAAATATCGTTTGTTATTTAAGTTTTGAAAATAATACTAAATAAAGTAATATATAATTAAAATAATAATAGTTAAAAAAAGTTTCGAATGTTTAAAAAATATAAATTATATATATATAATGTAAAAATAAATTAAACATATACATATAATATATAATATATATACCTACTTAATAATAATTTATAATTATTTTATTAACATACTTTTTTTAAAATATCATATATATTATAAATACATATATACACATTACACAATAATATAAATAGAATTTAAGTAAATATATAACAAATTAAACAAACATTTTTTTATTCTTTTTAATATTAATTATATACTACATTAACATAAATATTTTGAAAAATATTAGATAGCAGAAGTAATACAAACTAATATTCCAACTCAAAACAGTGCAACACTAAGGAAAATGTTGGATAGCGTAAGGATAAAAATTACTATTCCCACCCCAGTGAGTGCAACATTAGGGAAAGTGTTGGATAGCATAGGGGTAAAAATTACTATTCCCACTCCAGTGAGTGCAACAGTAGGGAAAGTTTTGGATATCGTAGGGGTACAATTTACTATTCCCACTCCAGAGAGTGCAACAGTAGGGAAAGTGTTGGAAGCGTAGGGGTAAAAATTACTATTCCCACCCCAGTGAGTGCAACAGTAGGGAAAGTGTTGGATAGCGTAGGGGTTAAAATTACTATTCCCAATCAGTGCAACAGTAGGGAAAGTGTTGGATAGCGTAGGGGTAAAAATTACTATTCCCACCCCAGTGAGTGCAACAGTAGGGAATGTGTTGGATAGCGTAGGCGCTAAAATTACTATTCCCACTCCAGAGAGTTCAACAATAGGGAACGTGTTGGATAGCAAAGGGATAAAAATTACTATTCCCACACCAGTGAGTGAAGCAGTAGGGAAAGTGTTGGATAGTGTAGGGGTTAAAATTACTATTTCCACTCCAGGGAATGCAACAGTAGGGAAAGTGTTGCATAGCGTAGGGCTTAAATTAACATACATATTAATTACATACTTTTTGTAAAATATGTAACATATTCAAAAGTTTTAGCTAAGAAATTAATAATAAATACCAATAAAATGTAATTAGTAATTACTTAAATAACATTACATTACTTCCTACCCTGTTCCTCTATTAACACACAACCCGCTACACGTAAAAAAGAACACAATAAATGTAACTTGCTACTAATTTATTAATACAAATAATTACCAATTAAAAATTCAATTAAATAACAAAACAAATAAAACATATTATTAATTATTTATAATTAATATAATTATAAATTAATCAAGTATTAAAACTTAACTACCAATTATTAATTAATTAACAATACATTATTTATCAATAACAATACATTACAAAACATTTATTAATTTATAATTATTAAATTACTTCCAACCCTATTCCCCTATAAACCCACAACCCGCTCTGATACTAAAACGCAAAATTTACTTTAAAAAAATTACCAATTTCTAAACATTTAATACATATATTTAGAAATAATTAAAATACATTACAAAAATGTTAAACATACATATAAAATACATACTAAAATACAAAACACTAATATAAATATTGATATTATTAACAACCAAATGTTTGCTTACAATATTACTTACTTCGATATTACTAACTTCAATATAAAAAAAACGATATTACTTACCTTAGGGTCGATATTCTGGTCAACGATATTCTTGACATCGATATTCTGTCCCTACGATATTTTGAACTCGATATAATTGTAGGTCGATATTTAAAATTCGATATTTTGACTGCCCACCATATGAAGAAATCCACAGCTTTCAGGGACGTTATAGTTAGTAATTAGCATTTAAAAAACCTTAGAAATTCACACAAAAAAACATAGGTTTCAGGGACGTTAAAATTAGAAATTAGTTTAAAAAAAACCTTGGAAATTCAATGAAAAAAACACAGGTTTCAGTGACGTTATAGTTAGTTGAAATATTTCACTCGTACAAAAACGATGAGTCATATCTTCTCATATGTAGGGCCGATAAAAATACTTAAAATACTGTGTAGAGAGAATCTCCAAAATTTTTTATGAATTCAACTATTAAAATAAATAATGGGTATTATTCTCGAATCATAATACTAGTTAGATAATGCACAGTCAAGGATTAAATTAAATATAAGGCCCAAAGCAATTATAAACGTTATGAAATTTGTAAATTGCTCTAATTGAATAGAGAATTATTGAGCCTCCAAAATTTCAAGTTTTAAATCACAGATATACAGGAGGTTGGGGAACTATGGAGGATTCCATTGATATATATCAATTTATCATGCAATTTTTTTTATTAATATTGCCAGAGTCTACACTGCACATTGACGGTCATGAAGCATAAATAGTTCAAATTTATTTTAATAAAGTATATATCTCTCGATCTACATTGAGTCTACATTGAGTCCGAACTGAACAGCCTGAAGTTTATTTATCCAGTACGTTTCTCTACATCTTAGTTTTGCTTCTAAGTCACCCCCTCTTCTGTCAATGGTGACTTGTTCAATGCCCATAAATTGAATATCACCTACTTCATTGCGTTTGTGTTGTTCTTTGATATGAACAGCCATGGGATATTTAGGATCACAGTTTTTTATCGCTCTGAGATGTTCCATCCATCTAATTTTTAACTTTCTCATAGATGAACCAACATATATCTTTTTGCACACACATGTCATTATGTATATGCAGTGACACGTATTGCAATTTATGAAGGTTACCAGTGTCTGAGACTTTTAAGCGCCGGGCAACTTTACCTGTAACCCAATCTTCTATTCAATATATATATATGTATATATATATATATATATATATATATATATATATATATATATGAATCACTGACAGAATATCGACTACAAGAATATCAACATCAAAAATATCGGAGGCGAAATATCGAGATCCAAAATATCCACATCCTATCTACATTAAGGTAAGTACAAAAATATATGGGAAAAAATATCGATGACAAAAATATCGTTTGTTATTTAAGTTTTGAAAATAATACTAAATAAACTAATATATAATTAAAATAATAATAGTTAAAAAAAGTTTAGAATGTTTAAAAAATATAAATTATATATATATAATGTAAAAATAAATTAAACATATACATATAATATATAATATATATACCTACTTAATAATAATGTATAATTATTTTATTAACATACTTTTTTTAAAAGGTTTCAGGGACGTTCAAATTAGAAATTAGTTTTAAAAAAAACCTTGGAAATTCAATGAAAAAAACACAGGTTTCAGTGACGTTATAGTTAGTTGAACATTTCACTCGTACAAAAACGATGAGTCATATCTTCTCATATGTAGGGCCGATAAAAATACTTAAAATACTGTGTAGAGAGAATCTCCAACATTTTTTATGAATTCAACTATTAAAATAAATAATGGGTATTATTCTCGAATCATAATACTAGTTAGATAATGCACAGTCAAGGATTAAATTAAATATAAGGCCCAAAGCAATTATAAACGTTATGAAATTTGTAAATTGCTCTAATTGAATAGAGAATTATTGAGCCTCCAAAATTTCAAGTTTTAAATCACAGATATACAGGAGGTTGGGGAACTATGGAGGATTCCATTGATATCAATTTATCATGCAAATTTTTGTATTAATATTGCCAGAGTCTACACTGCACATTGACGGTCATGAAGCATAAATAGTTCAAATTTATTTTAATAAAGTATATATCTCTCGATCTACATTGAGTCTACATTGAGTCCGAACTGAACAGCCTGAAGTTTATTTATCCAGTACATTTCTCTACATCTTAGTTTTGCTTCTAAGTCACCCCCTCTTCTGTCAATGGTAACTTGTTCAATGCCCATAAATTGAATATCACCTACTTCATTGCGTTTGTGTTGTTCTTTGAAATGAACAGCCAAGGGATATTTAGGATCACAGTTTTTTATCGCTCTGAGATGTTCCATCCATCTAATTTTTAACTTTCTCATAGATGAACCAACATATATCTTTTTGCACACACATGTCATTATGTATATGCAGTGACACGTTTTGCAATTTATGAAGGTTACCAGTTTCTGAGACTTTTAAGCGCCGGGCAACTTTACCTGTAACGCAATCTTCTATTCAATATATATATATGTATATATATATATATATATATATATATATAAAGTTCAAGGAACAAGAAAAACGCACACTCGGAGGTTCCACTCGTATTTTTTACTGAGTTATCGCTACGCGTTTCGACACCGCAGTGTCTTGGTCACACGATATCAACAATGTTTCCAAACAAACATTTAAGCACACAAAAATAGAAGAAGTACTACCATTTCCTGTGAATTACAAATTGTAAATGGTCGCCATTTTGGAACGGGTTTGAAGCTCAATCTCATAACTAGATAAATGCGTGATATTGAGTTCATCAACCAAAAGATCTGTACAAAACATGATATGAAAAAAATGTATCAAAGTAAAGGTACATACATAATTGCATATATCCAAAAAATATTGTCTCAAGGTCTAAAGCTTCAATATAATTGAATTTGCCAATCTTTATCGATATCACCCATGCTGACAGACCAAAGCTATACATGCAGGTACAGATTCTACTCGGGCTAGTGCCATGAAGCGAACGTCCACAAAAGTGTCGAGTGGGCATGTCCAGCGATTGCGGAGATACCCAGGCTCTATGTAAAATTACAGAATGCCTACACGACTAGTGCTGCGTCCTTTCTTTGCATACTGTTGATGCAAAAGAGTGTCATGTGAACTCTCCCAGTCACGGTGCTTAATGTTATTAGAGAGGACTAGTGCCCATACACAAGAAGCTCTGTACCAAGATACAGCCTAATACCCAGGTCAAGGTTGAAGACAGTAGTACTTCTATTCAAAAGCTACAAGGTGCTGCGAGTGAGAGAAACGGCAGTGTTGGCAGTTCCATAAGTCAATATATGTAAGACTATTTGTGACAGTATTGTGCAAAAAACAGAGATACAGAACAGTGGATAAGGCAAGTGCAGTTCTTATCTTATTGGGCGTGTTGTGGCATTCACGTGAAGAAAAGGGTAGGGAACCGGTGCAGTATCCATAAGACGTGAGTGGTCCCTTCCTTCCCTCCTAGGAAAATTAAAAGAACAAATTAGTGATGGCCCAATATTACATGTTTACATATTTACACAGTACATATTACACTCTCAATTGTCTAAAATTATTATGATCGCCAATATTTAGCATGAAGAGCCACAGCAAAGAAACAGCAAACAAGGACAAGAAAAAGTAGGCATACAAAATCAGTCAACATGTAGGTGCGTTGCCAGTTCCTCGTCCAGATTATGCCCTCCCGGGAACTTGGTCTCTAATTCCATGATCCATTTGGATTCCCTTTTCCTGAGGGCTAGCTCTCTGTTTCCCCCTCTTCTTGACGTGTTGACCTGTTCTATCGCAAAATACTTAAGAAGAGACTGATTGGATTGGTGCTTGTCTTGGAAATGTCGTGCAATCGGATAGTTGTGATCCAAGTGGGAGATGGCTCTAAGGTGTTCCAGTATACGCTTTTTAACCATACATGTGGTACTCCCTACATACCGGAGTTTGCACGGACATTCTAAGATATACACAACAAAATTGGTGCTACATGTAAGGAACTGTGTTATGATTTTCTTATGACCAAATTTTGTAGTCTCAAATTCTTTCATCATGTGACTGAACTTGCATGCCTTGCAATGGCCACATGGATAGAAACCCTTCAAATTGAATGGGTTTCTATTGGGGTTTTCCGTGATGTCTCCTCTGACTAGGGTATCCTTCAAGTTTCTCCCTCTCTTGTAGGTAATCAGGGGTCTGTCGCTGATGTTATTGCCAATTGTAGAATCTGCTTTCAAGATTCTCCAATTTTTGGTCAGGATTTTTTGTACATATTTAGATTCCTGATTGAATGTGGTTATGATCCTAACCGGTGTTTCCTCCTGGTCATCGGTGGCAGAGTACTCGAGGGCTTGACATCTACTGATGTGTCTGATCTTGTCTTTGGCCTTCGTGAGTACCCATTCTGGGTACCCGCGTTCCCGGAATCTACCTACCATGGTGTTTTGTTCTTGCAGGAAATCGTCATCAGTGCTACAATTTCTCCTTGCTCTGAGTAGCTCTCCAAATGGAATACTCCATTTTAGTGGTTCAGGGTGGGCACTGTGGGCGTGTAGCAGGCTATTCCCGGAAGTTTCCTTCCGGTGCAGGCTTGATACAATACTACCATTCTGGATTGAAATGAGGGTATCAAGGAATTCAATTCTGTTGTCACTTATGCTAGAAGTAAGCTGTATGTTATAATTGTTGTTGTTCAACCTATCTATGAATTCCCTGGCTTCCTCTTCACTGCCCTTCCAAATGACGAACAGGTCGTCAATGTATCTCAACCAAACTGCCACCTTTTTGAAATCAGAGTCGATGGCCTTGTCCCTGCGTAGCTCCTCCTCCCATTTGCCCAGGAAGAGGTTCGCAAAACTAGGTGCGAAGCACGTACCCATAGCCGTGCCTCGCACCTGTTTGTACAGTTCCCCATTGAACAGAAAGATGTTATTCACAAGGCATAATTCCATCATGTCTGCAAGCATGTTGGTATGCTCAAGGTAGCAGATGTTTCTTGCCTGGAGAAAGTGTAAACAAGCCTCAATGCCCTGGGTGTGGTCAATGATGGTATACAAGGAACTCACATCCAGGGCAATGAGTAAGTAGCCCTCCACCCATGTAATGTCAGCGATTTTATTCAGGAAATAAGATAAGAACTGCACTTGCCTTATCCACTGTTCTGTATCTCTGTTTTTTGCACAATACTGTCACAAATAGTCTTACATATATTGACTTATGGAACTGCCAACACTGCCGTTTCTCTCACTCGCAGCACCTTGTAGCTTTTGAATAGAAGTACTACTGTCTTCAACCTTGACCTGGGTATTAGGCTGTATCTTGGTACAGAGCTTCTTGTGTATGGGCACTAGTCCTCTCTAATAACATTAAGCACCGAGACTGGGAGAGTTCACATGACACTCTTTTGCATCAACAGTATGCAAAGAAAGGACGCAGCACTAGTCGTGTAGGCATTCTGTAATTTTACATAGAGCCTGGGTATCTCCGCAATCGCTGGACATGCCCACTCGACACTTTTGTGGACGTTCGCTTCATGGCACTAGCCCGAGTAGAATCTGTACCTGCATGTATAGCTTTGGTCTGTCAGCATGGGTGATATCGATAAAGATTGGCAAATTCAATTATATTGAAGCTTTAGACCTTGAGACAATATTTTTTGGATATATGCAATTATGTATGTACCTTTACTTTGATACATTTTTTTCATATCATGTTTTGTACAGATCTTTTGGTTGATGAACTCAATATCACGCATTTATCTAGTTATGAGATTGAGCTTCAAACCCGTTCCAAAATGGCGACCATTTACAATTTGTAATTCACAGGAAATGGTAGTACTTCTTCTATTTTTGTGTGCTTAAATGTTTGTTTGGAAACTTTGTTGATATCGTGTGACCAAGACACTGCGGTGTCGAAACGCGTAGCGATAACTCAGTAAAAAATACGAGTGGAACCTCCGAGTGTGCGTTTTTCTTGTTCCTTGAACTTTGTTGAATTATCCGGCCGCAGGTTCGCCGGACAACGCACCACCTGGCAAGGGTTTTCTTCCCGGAAGGACCTGATGGTGTTTGTGTATATATATATATATATATATATATATATATATATATATATATATATATATATATATATATATATGAATCACTGACAGAATATCGACTACAAGAATATCAACATCAAAAATATCGTAGGCGAAATATCGAGATCCAAAATATCCACATCCTATCTACATTAAGGTAAGTACAAAAATATCGGGGAAAAAATATCGATGACAAAAATATCGTTTGTTATTTAAGTTTTAAAAATAATGCTAAATAAAGTAATATATAATTAAAATAATAATAGTTAAAAAAAGTTTAAAAAATATAAATTATATATATATAATGTAAAAATAAATTAAAAATATACATATAATATATAATATATATACTTACTTAATAATAATTTATAAATATTTTATTAACATACTTTTTTTTAAATATCATATATATTATAAATACATATATACACATTACACAATAATATAAATAGAATTTAAGTAAATATATAACAAATTAAACAAACTTTTTTTATTCTTTTTAATATTAATTATATACTACATTAACATAAATAATATGAGAAATATTAGATAGCAGAAGTAATAAAAAATAATATTCCAACTCAAAACAGTGCAACACTAAGGAAAATGTTGGATAGCGTAAGGATAAAAATTACTATTCCCACCCCAGTGAGTGCAACATTAGGGAAAGTGTTGGATAGCATAGGGGTAAAAATTACTATTCCCACTCCAGTGAGTGCAACAGTAGGGAAAGTTTTGGATATCGTAGGGGTACAATTTACTATTCCCACTCCAGAGAGTGCAACAGTAGGGAAAGTGTTGGATAGCGTAGGGGTAAAAATTACTATTCCCACCCCAGTGAGTGCAACAGTAGGGAAAGTGTTGGATAGCGTAGGGGTTAAAATTACTATTCCCACTCCAGAGAGTGCAACAGTAGGGAAAGTGTTGGATAGCGTAGGGGTAAATCCACAGCTTTCAGGGACGTTATAGTTAGTAATTAGCATTTAAAAAACCTTAGAAATTCACACAAAAAAACATAGGTTTCAGGGACGTTAAAATTAGAAATTAGTTTTAAAAAAAACCTTGGAAATTCAATGAAAAAAACACAGGTTTCAGTGACGTTATAGTTAGTTGAACATTTCACTCGTAAAAAAACAGAGAAATTCAGCCATTATAGTTAGTTGAGCTAATTATAACTCACGCCCTTCAATGCACTGTTGAATACGCCACATATTACATCACTCACAACATGGTCAGTGACATCACTGATGACATCACTGATGACATCTGAAATAACATCACTGATGACATCATCCACTTAATATTTGATGCACCTCATCACACCCTAATATAACCTTTCATTCACCTACTCTAAAATATAGACCACCATTCTCGAAACCATAGACACACCAATACCAGTTAGTATATACCCAGTGATTGATTCATAGGTCTACACACACATCCACTCACCCATACCGTCACTCATACACGCAGTAACTCAACAACTTCAAACAATGTCATCATTTAGTCTCAATAAACAAATGTGAAGAAAGTTTCTTCTTTCAGTAAATCTTTATTCGTCTTTTTTTCTTAAAATTACATCAATTGAACAGTATACCCGCATAGTGTCTGCTCCATTTGAAGCAGACGCCATGCGGGTATACTCAAAGAGCAAATGCACTCCGAACTTTGCCATGTGATAAACAACTAGTAATATTCATCTGATTCAGAAGGACAAATGATGCCAATATATGAAATGAGCCCTGAAGAAGTCCCTGTCGGATGAAACACATTGGCTACTGTTTGATTGAGGTGATTTTAAGAAAAGAAAACAAATAAAGACTTACTGAAAGTAGAAACTATTTTCACATTTGTTTATTTAGACTACATGATGACATTGTTTGAAGTTACAAATTATGCAGAATAGACACAAGTCTCATTACGTACTCCTAACACATTTTTTAATTGAGTGCTTAACTACCATCTTGTCTGTTCATTTTGGAAATTAATTTCCTTTCAGGAGTGTAGAAGGGTTGCATTTCGGGTTCGTTGCACCACTGAGATTACAACTGTTTCTACCTTGTGTTGGCGGGTGCAGCATATCTGTGCCTTGACCCTACATATTCTTTGTATGCTATATATATATTAACTGAAAAAACCATAGGTTTCAGGGACATTATAGTTAGCTGGACATTTCACTCGTACAAAACCATTGAAATTCCCCCGTTATAGTTAGTTCAGCGAACTATAACACGCGTGCCCGCAATGCACTGCTGAGGATGTCTGTTGGACCTGGCCTCGTGGCGTGGTCCTGGCCCCCTTTTCAGGCCGACCGGGGACCTCTTGACCCTTCGGGGTCCCCCCAGGATTGTACACATCTACCCACACCAGCCAACGTGACCCGGCCCCCCCCCGGCCGCGGCCCCAGTGAAACCCCGACATCGAGGCACCAAGATCCGGCCAGGGTCACCACGTGACCAATCCCCCGATCCCGGAGGAGGGGAGTGTCGATGGGACCCCCTACCGTCCCCCAACACCTGGGTGCGATCGCTCTCCGGCCTCCCTGGGCACTGGCGCCTCTCCCGCTGGGCGTCTGGCCTCTCCCAGCCCGGCCTCTCCGCCCCCTCCGGACGCAAGGGTCCGGACATCAAAGGGCTCCAGACCTATATCTGGGGCGAACCCGCACCAGGACAGGTGTTGTATCCTGGAGTCGAGAGCCCTGCTGTTTGGATCGCGGCTGACCCTACGGAGAAAAGACTCTTACCTGGAACTGTACCTCAAGCCCTGCTGACTTCGTCGCGGCTCCACCTTGCTGAGACTAAGACCCTCACAGAAACCTCGGAGCCCTGCTGACGCCGTCGCGGCCCAACCTCGCTGAACTACCATCGGAGCCCTGCTGACTTCGTCGCGGCGCGAGCTAGCTGAACTGACCCGCCGAGCCCTGCTGACCCCATCGCGGCTCAATCTCGGCGAGCTGCCCTTGTATCCGGCACCCGACGCTCCAACTCCCGGAGTCCCTCCCAGCTTGAGGCTTAATACCTGGGCGCAGGGTACCCCCGTACCAGGCTGAAACTGAGACTGTCCCGCTACCCCTTCCCCACAAAGACATTGAGACTCTTTGCGGATCCCTCGATCCACCTGTACATATTGCCAAAGAAACCTACGATACTTACCGATAAAGATATATGAGAACTGATACTCGTGTCGAGTCCTGTGTGGTGGGGTTACTGGGCTAGTACGATTATAGGGGAAGGACCTCTCCTCGGAGGCTTCTCAGCGGCGCTCGGCTACTTCCTTGCAGTAAGGAGGCCCACTGGGTGGTCCCACCGACTCCCCAGCGGTCCGCCTTCTAACAATGTCACATATTACATCACTCATGACATGGTCAGTGACATCACTCATGACATCACTGATGACATCTCAAATGACATCACTGATGACATCACTGATGACATCATCCAGTGAATGTGTGTCTTTCTGAAAATTAAATATTTTTTATATATGTTGATCTCAAGGTCGATGGAAGAATAAATGGGTATATAAGTGTCTAAATAGATGTTTTTTTTTGTAAAATTGATTGTATAACGGACTGATGAAGTGTATCTCAGTGAATACATGGGTTACTGAGTCATGTTTAAATATGTAAATATCTGTATCAGTCTCTCTCTTTGTGTATAAGTGACTGCATGGGTTGGTGAGTAGCTACATGAGTGTCTATATGGGTTATTACTTGGTTTTTCGAATATCTTTATAAGTGTCTGAGTGTCTGTACGGTTCACTGGAGGGTATTACTTAGTGCATAGATGCATGAATGAGTATGTCACTGTTTGTATGTGTTGAAGACAGTATGTGTGCAGGACTGTATGGGTGGATGAGTGTGTGTATGGGTATGTTAGTGAGTGAATGACTGTCTCAATAGTGTCTTTATAAGTAACTACATATGTTTTAAAATAGTATGTGTGAGTATTGCTGTATATAAGAGAGTATATGTGAGAGTGAGAGATTGGAAGAGTTCCTGTATGAATAAGTATGTGTTTATTTAAGTGATTTTTTAATAGAGTAAGTATGTGTAATTTTCTGTAGAAGTAAGCGTGCTGGTGTGTGTATAACTGTATATGCAAGTAAATGGATGTTTGATTCTTTATTAGCATGAGTGACTATGTGTGTGAGTAACTCTATGGATGAGTGGCGGTGTGTAACAGGATGTATAAGTGCATGAGTACATATGTTGAGTGAGTACATGTATGAGTGACTATATAGGACTGTTGGTGTATGAGTGGATGTGTATGTAGATCTTAGAATTACTGAATAGGTTGTTGTAACTGGTATTGGTATGACCATTGTTTAGAAAATGTAAGTTTCTATTTTTGAGTGTGTGTATCAAAGGTTATATTAGGGTGAGAGGAGGTCTGCCACTCTATCACAAGGATGATGTCATCAGTGATGTCATTTGAGATGTCATGAGTGATGTCATGGGTGATGTCACTGACCATGTCATGAGTGATGTAATATGTGATGTCATCAGCAGTGCATTGCGGGCGCGCGAGGTATAGTTAACTGAACTAACTATAACGGGGGAATTTCAATGGTTTTGTACGAGTGAAATGTCCAGCTAACTATAACGCCCCTGAAACACATGTTTTTTTCAGTGAATTTCTGCGGTTTTTTAAATGCTAAATCCTAACTATAACATGTCTGAAACCTATGGTTTTTTCAGTGAATTTCGAAGGTTTTTTAAAAGCTAATTCCTAACTATAACATGTCTGAAACCTAGGGTTTTTTAAGTGAATTTCAAAGGTTTTGTAAATGACAATTTTTAAATGTATTAATTGTTATATTTATTTTTTTGATACTGATTTATTCAATTTTTTTAAACTATTATTTTTAGATATTTTATTTTTTCAATTACATTATAATTACATTATACTTTACATTACAAAATATACTTTCTCAGAATTAATTACTTTAGTTTAAATACTTTTCAAATAGGCAATAGACTTTTAAGTACAGTAGTTACAGTTGTTGCAATGGGCAACACAATTTCAAACCCAATGCAACTTTGAGCTCAATGGGAATTTCTAGTTAAATGCAATTAGTTACTTTATGGATTACATTTCTAACCACAGGACTGGATCCTTGATTCAGTCCTGGGACATCTCCTGTAAACAGTTGAGTAAAAGCATTTTGGTTACACTAGTGATTTTTAAGGAATATTATTGTATTTTAAAAGTTGACACTTAGAAACTTTTCTGGTGAAAACCAGACAATGGATTCCTATGGAATGAAATACAAGTTACTGGTAAGTAGTGTTAGAATTACTTTTCAGGGTCAGTGCTGAGCTAAAAGATGCAGCACTGGGTTCTCTCCTGATAACAGGTGAGTAAATCGGAATTCGTTGTTCGGATGATTGTAGGTGAATATTTTAAAGTTCCAAAACTCCACACTTAGAAGAATTTCCAAGTGAAACCAGTCAATGTTAGCCTATGGAAGGAAATTCAAGTTACTGGTAAGTACGGTTAGAATTACTTTTCAGGATCAGTACTGGGCTCAATGATGCAGCACTGATGTCTCTCCTGATAACAGGTGAGTAAATCGGAATTTGTAGTTCAGCTGATTTTAGAGGAATATTTTAAAGTTCCAAAACTCCACACTTAGAAGAATTTCCAAGTGAAACAAATCAATGTTAGCCTTTGGAAGGAAATTCAAGTTACTGGTAAGTACAGTTAGAATTACTCTTCAGGATCAGTACTGGTCTCAAAGATGCAGCACTGAGGTCTCTCCTGATAACAGGTGAGTAAATCGGAATTCATAGTTCGGCTGATTTTACTTCGGTCCAGTATATATAGAGCCACTTTCCTACACCATCCCCTCCCTTCACCACTGTGCAAACACGCCCTGTGGCGCGTTTTAAGTTGGGGAAATTATTCCCCTTCAACCCTGAGGGTCCCTAGAGTCCAACTAGCCCACTAGGTACATCCAGTAAGTGCCATAGAGCTGTGTTGCAGAGAGGTGTAAAAAGGGGCATGGCCTCTGAACACCTGTCTGCAACTCAGCTCCCTGGCGCATACTGGAGATACCTGTTGGGCTATTTGGCCCTCAGGGACCCTCAGTATTGAAAGAGAATTAATTCCCCAACTAAAAACGCGCCACAGGGCGTGTTTGCACAGTGGTGAAGGAAAACGTTGTGGCCTGAAGTGACATGTCTGCAAACACACCCTGTGGTGCGTTTCAAGTTAAAGAATTAATTCCTCCTCAATCCTGTTTGTCCCTGGGGGCCAACTAGCCCACCAGGTACCTCCAGTATGCGCCAGGGGTCTGCGTTGCAGAGAGGTGTTCAGCGGCCACGCCCCTTTTTACAACACTGCAACGCAGCTCCGTGGCGCTTACTAGAGGTACCTGGTGGGCTAGTTGGCCCCCAGGGACCCTCAGGATTGACAAGGAATTAATTCCCCAACTTAAACCACCGTGCCACAGGATGTGTTTGCACACATGTGAACTCAGGCCCCGGCTCCTCCCTTCACCACTGTTGCATTTTAAGTTGGGGGATTAACTCTCCTTGAATAGTGAGGGTTCCTGGGGTGCAACTAGCCCACCTCCAGTAATCGCCAAAGAGCTGTGTTGCAGAGAGGTGTAAAAAGGGGCGTGGCCTCAGACCACCTCTCTGCAACGCAGCCCCCTGGTGCATACTGGAGGTTTCTGGTGGGCTAGTTGGCCCACAGGCACCCAGTATTCAAGGGGAATTCGTTCCCCCTCTGCAAACACGCCAGGGGGCGCGTTTGCAGAGTGCTACAAGAAGGGGGTGTGGCCTCCAGTGCGATGCCGGTCTTTTGCTTTTTTTTTGTTTAAGTAGGGGGGCTGTGTGGCCCCCCTTCTTTTCCTAATATTTTGGCCATGGGGAACCCATCCCCCAAGCCCTGCCCCCTAATTTTTTTTTAAATAAAAAATTCGGGAAGGGAGCCACGTGGCCAGCCTCCCAAGGCCATAATCGGCCCCGGGGATCCCATCACCCGGGGCATAGCCCTTTTAAAAAAAAAAATTGCATATAGGATGGGGGCTGCCTTGCCCCCCTCCTTAGGCCATTTATGGCCCTAGGGACTCCATCCCCCAGGGCCGGGCTTTTTTTATTTGTATTTAAAAAAAAAAAAAAAAAACATTTTGGGGAGGGGGCAGAGCCCCCCTCCCGGCCACTTGTAGCCCCCGGAACCCCATTTCCCGGGGCTGGCCCTCTCCATTGGGGACCGTGGGGGGTCCCCAATTCCCTGCGGTCCCGCCGGCTCGCCACCTCCTGCGGGAGCCGGCATTGCTTTTCCACACGGGGAGCTGCTAAGATGCAGCTCCCCCTGTGGAAAAGCAATTTGCTTTGCTATTTGGAAGAGAGAGCAGGTTTCCTGCTTTCTCTTCCAAATAGCAAACTACAGTGTCACTCCGGGTCACTGCAGGAGCCGGCCCAGAGGGGCTGGCGGTCCCCAGGGTCACAACAAGGCTCCATTGCAGTACACCAAACAAACTTGCAGGTAGGTAGCCACTACTCCCACCATGCACCCTGTCCCACACCTGAGCAGGATGGAGCCCTCCCCCTAGCCCACCCAGAAGCAAGTGTCAGCTATTACATTACCCTCATCAAACTTACAGGTAGGTAGTATCTTGCCTGGAAGGGTGCTTGTGGGTGGGAGGCCTGTACCACTATGCCCACCATGCCCCTTGTCCCACACTGCAGCAGGATGGAGCCCTCCCTCCACCCCACCCAGAAGCAGTTGGAATCCATTGCAGTACATCAAACAAACTTACAGGTAGGTAGCCACCTTCCCAGGGAGGGTGTCTGTGGGTGGGAGGCAAGCACTACCACTCCCACCATGCCTCCTGTCCCACACCTGAGCAGGATGACGCCCTCCCTCCACCCCACCCAGCAGCAAGTGTCAGCCATTACATTACTCTCATGAAACTTACAGGTAGGTAGCCATCTTCCCAGGGAGGGTGTTTGTGGGTGGGAGGCCTGTATCACTACCCCCACCATGCACCCTGTCGCACACCTGAGCAGGATGGAGCCCTCCCACACCCCACCCAGAAGCAAGTGTCAGCCATTACATTACCCTCATCAAACTAACAGGTAGGTAGCGATCTTGCCTGGTAGGGTGTTTGTGGGTGGGGGGTCCGTACAGCTATGCCCACCATTCCCCCTGTCCCACACCTCAGCAGGATGGAGTCCTCCCTCCACCCCACCCAGAAGCAGTTGGAATCCATTGCAGTACATCAAACAAACTTGCAGGTAGGTAGCCATCTTCCCTGGGAGGGTGTTTGTGGGTGGGAGGCCTACACCACTACTCCAACCATATACCCTGTCCCACAGCCTAGCAAGATAGACCCCTCCCCCACCCCACTCAGAAGCATATGTCAGCTATTACATTACCCTCATCAAGCTAACAGGTAGGTAGTCATCTTCCCTGGGAGGGTGTTTGTGGGTGGGAGGCCTGTACCACTACTCTCACCATGCCCCCTGTCCCACACCTCAGCAGGATGGAGCCCTCCCCCACCCCACCCAGAAACAAGTGTCAGCCATTACATTACCCTCATCAAACTTACAGGTAGGTAGCCATCTTCCCTGGGAGGGTGTTTGTGGGTGGGAGGCCTGTACCACTACTCCCACCATGCCCCCTGGCCCACACCTCAGCAGGATGGAGCACTCCCCCACCCAGAAGCAGTTGGAAGCCATTGCAGAACAGCAAACAAACTTACAGGTAGGTAGCCATCTTCCCTGGGAGGGTGTTTGTGGGTGGGAGGCCTGTACCTTTACTCCCACCATGCCCCCTGGCCCACACCTCAGCAGGATGGAGCCCTCCCCCACCCAGAAGCAGTTGGAAGCCATTGCAGTACACAAAACAAACTTACAGGTAGGAAGACATATCATTCGGTCTTATGACACCACTGAGCAGTATGTAAGCCTCCACCATGCACACACAGATGTGTCACATCACAAAGCCAAATGCAAGTAAATAACAGGCAAGTAGCTAGTACGTTCACCCACACATTTGTCACAAAAGAAATGGTGCCATATGACAACATCAGTCCTTCCATTGCACAAATATGCACACTGACC
Organism: Triturus cristatus; assembly: GCF_964204655.1. NCBI lineage: Eukaryota > Metazoa > Chordata > Amphibia > Caudata > Salamandridae > Triturus > Triturus cristatus. The sequence continues at coordinate 402,236,297 of NC_140581.1, forward strand.
GCATTGCCACACACAGGTGCCGATTACGATCCGGCAAAAACCGGGTACGAACCGTCGGACGGAGGCTTTTTTCCGTCCGACTCGTACCCGGTCGTAAAACTTTACAAACATGCAAGTACGATTCGCACGGAAACACCATTTCCGTACGAGTCGTACAAAACACTGACCGACGAAAAGATACATACAAATGGGATCCGGGGAATGCGCCGACGTGACGTCGGGACGCTCTCAGGCCGCGTTTCACGACCCAGGAATTACGATTCGAACCGACAGCAGTCCGGGCGGCAATATTTTTACGGCACCCAAAAAGTGCCGGAAAAGCGAAGTACGGCGCGAAACGACCAGAGTAGGTGGCCCGGTAAGCGCCGTACCCCCCCCAGCCCCCTCATGTACGCGCTGTACCCCCCCCAGCCCCCGCATGTACGTGCCGTACCCCCCCAGCCCCCGCATGTACGCGCCGTACCGCCCCCCAGCCCCCGCATGTACGTGCCGTACCCCCGTGTATGTACACCCGAGTACGTGTCAAACCCCCGTGTATGTACACACGAGTACGTGTCGAACCCCCCCGTGTATGTACACCCGTGTACATTCGAGTCGTACCCCCACCCGTGTATGTACGGTGCGTACCCCCAGCGCTTACGCTTACGCGCTGGGGGTACGCACCATACATACACAGGTGGGGGTACGACTCGAACGTACACGGGTGTACATACACGGGGGTACGGCGCGTACATGCGGGGGCTGGGGGGGGTACGGTGCGTACATGCGGGGGCTGGGAGGCGGTACGGCGCGTACATGCGGGGGCTGGGGGGGGTACGGCACGTACATGCGGGGGCTGGGGGGCGGTACGGCGCGTACATGCGGGGGCCGGGGGGGGTCGACTCGAACGTACGGGGGCTGGGGGAGTCGACTCGAACGTACGGGGTCCGGGGGGGGGGTTCCGCGCGTACATGGCACCAGTTTGGACGTCTCCATTGTTTGCTATAGGAGTTTGGTGCGGACGGTCTTTTAACCATACGGTTGTACATTCGGACGCCCGGGACGGATCGTGATTCCCCGTTCGGACTTCGCTTTTCACGTTTGTACGGTAAATCGTCCGAGGACGTGTCGGACACATTTTCCGACCCGAGGACGTGTGGGGAATAATTCCCAAGGCGGTTCGTATGGACTTTTTACCATGCGAATTGTGATTGCCATTTTGGACGGCACTTGTACGATTCGTACGGTAAAAAGACCGGATACGAGTCGTACGGGAATTTTTTTTACCTGATCGTAATTGGCACCTTAGTGTGCACACAGGTAAGCTAAGGAAACTGTCACAGCTACCGAAGTGTGACACACCAATGCACATGTGGACAAAGTCTGGGCATAATCATGCACAGAACCTATTGACATGTGCATCACCATAGGACAAGTGCAACATGGACCATTCGAAAAATACAAAAGCATGTGTGGTGGTACAAATCAAGATATGCACATGACAGGACAAAGGTATGCAGGAGATGACAATAACCAGTCCATGGCCAGATGTGACGCCTGCCAAGTCAGACAAATCAACAAAAAGTCCTCAATGAAAATCATGTTGTGCCAGTCCCTAGATGGCAACAGGTTCCTGTAATTATAAATTATACAAGGGTCGCATGGTATGCCTTGACACCTCACACCATGGACAAGTAATGCATGTACCACTGCATCATGTCAGAAAGTACAGTAGTGCACATAGGAAACAATGTGATGATCAGTCAATTGTGCAGTGTACAAGAAGTGAATGACACACAGCTAATACAAAGCTTGCGGGGTGCACTACAATGACCATTTCCCATCTGATCTACAGGTGACCAAGAACTCACTGCAGAGGACACCAGCAACCTGCAGAGCCAGTCTCCCCCCTGGTACATGGACTCTCGGATGTTGACTCCCAGGATTCCCTGGACGATGAGCTTGAAGCCGGCCCATCTGGTGTGCTAGGGAGCAACAGGTCCCAGGACCCAATCGTCCCCCCACCACATCTGCGGCAATAACAACTTCACTGCAGACCTCTGCTGTTACGGTATGTGCGGCCACCGCCACCACCACCACCAGTGCTGCCTGCAACAACCTCCCTGTCCCAGAGGATGGCCACCCCACACCATTGACAGAAGAGGGCAGGGAGAGGATGCGGGTGCCCACAGTGGTGAGGCAACAGGTGTGTGGCAGCAGGGTAGGTGGAGGGGCAGGGTCACCCACAGACACCAAGAGGCTGGGACCCAATCCCTGGAACACATCACCAGAGTCCTTGGCGCATACAAACAGGCCCAGGGACCAACGGGCCGGTCGGACGAACTGTTGCACAAGCTCACCCTGCTGATGAGGTCCATCGACACCCGCATGGGACAAATTGTGAACCTCTTGGGCCAGCAAGTGGCGGTACTGAGAGACAGGCCTGCGCCACAAACAACACCTCCACCTCCCTCTGGTGGGCTGCAGGATGACAGTTCACCATTCTCCCCTGCTCCCAAAGAGAAGGGTGAGTCCTCAGACCCTACTGGCCCTGCAGCAGGGCCCCCCCTGCCAAACGACAAAGGGGCCGTCCTAAGAAGACCCTGGGAGTATCTGGAGGCAAAGCACCTGCCAAACACCAGTCACGGAGCCAGCCATGATGGCAACCGTTTTCACGACTGCATTGACTTTTTGGACTGTCCTTCTCCACACTGCCTTGTGAATGGCATTTGTCTGTTGGACTGGGTCACCACATCAATGTGGTGACTACTCGATTATCTCATTTACTTAACTGTCAATTCACTGCTCCACCACCACCTCAATGGAAATTTACACCCCTTCACCATTGCAAATTAAATATCCTTACACACATGTTGTTGTGTCTGCTCCGTCTTTATTGCAGGATGTGCAGTCTTCAACATGATCACAATGTACCAGGAGAATGGGCTGTATGTAGGCAAGGAGAAGTTGAAGTCACCTAGGGAAACAAAACAGAACGTACACTGGTCTGGGTGTGGCATCACTGACATCACACAACATCTACCATCAAGATAACCCAACATGCACACGTCAAAATGGGCAACAAGTGCCAATATACAGGTCCTGTAGATGTTCCCAAATGACCTGTCCCAGAAACATTGCCAACCACTGCTGAGTCTACAACTGGCTGCTGTTACAATTCTCACATACCCCTTCACGACAACAGCAATATCAGCAGACAATGAGTATGCTGTACATTGTCACCCACCTTCAAGTGAAGTAGCGGGTGATGAGCTGTTCACGCAGGTCAATACCTTCCTCCTCCCCACTGTCCTCATCTCTGGACACAGGTTGATCCTCACCATCATCCAGGAGCAGAAGAATCTCCTTGCGAATGGCTGGGTTGTGGAGCATGGTACGGTTGGGATATGCAGAGTCACCTAGGTATTACAAACACAAATAGACATTGCAATGTCGCTGAGGCAGAGGGCAGCAGGTCACACACCCAGCACGCCATATGACTAGGCATACTCACCCACAATCCATGCACGCTCAGGAAGCAGATTAGCCATCAGCTGGGGCACACTGCTGTTCCGCAGGATGTAGGAGTCATGGGCCGAGCTTGGGAATTTGTCACACACGTGGGAGATGATCATACCTGCCAGGCACACCACTTGCACATTTATGGAGTGGTAATGTTTACGATTCCTGTAAATGTGCTCACTTGCCTGTGGTGGCACAATCCCGACATGGCGGCAATCAATGGCACCAACAACATTGGGGATGTGTCCAAGGGGATAGAAGTCTCCCTTCACAGTTGGCAATTCAGCACCCATGGGGAAATGGATGTATCTGTCCTTGTATATCATCATGGCGGACAGTGCATCACGCAGCACCATGCTGAACATCGGTTGTGACATCCCACCAGCGCTGGTCACTATCTCTTGGAACGATCCAGTGGCAAAAAAACCTTATAAGTAGGGGTGAAAGCTGTTGGATATGTCCGGCAAGGCTGCAGGTGGTGCTCCAACAGATCACAAAGGGTTTTTAGGGTGGCTCTATCCAGATGGCATTTCCGGATGAGCACCCCATCCTCCATGTCCTCCAGCACCCTCAAGTGATGAATCAGATTTGGCCTCCTCCTATTTAAGATGAAAGTGGACACATGTCAATGCAATACATCATGAGATGGGCACAGCATCTCATGTTCTGGATGACACAACGACAACAATGACTGCCATCAATATTGAGTAACAGACCAGCTTACATGTAGGAACACCTTCAGCTATACTAAGAGGACACCTGTCAACGTACACAAAACAAGTACTTTAAACACCACCTTGGTCAATGTGAATGCACATAGGGATTTGGCCACATTTCAAATGGGCACACCTGGGAGTGTAGCATCCAGCATATGTGTGAGAAATCAACCCCACTTTCTCATACCTAGCTGCTGTACCTGTCACACCTTCAAGCGTCATTTCAACCTGGCACACATCCACAACACAATGACCAGAGTCGGCGCAGAAATGATGCAGATATAAGAGGCCATGCAAAAAAGATTATCATTCATTGAGACGAGCATTGCTGTGATTGTCACTGCACCTCAACACATTGACATGTGTACACATTGTAGAGTCCAGGACAACACTGTCCTGCCTACCCGACCATCATATCCATAACTGACATGTGAGGGAGTACAGGCCTACCTACAAAATCACATACACAAACATGGCATGTGTAGTCACCAGTGGAGTAAATGGAACATTGGCATCATGTGCACAATGATATGCTATTGACCGTGTGGACACTGTGCGCTGTTGATTTTTGCCAGATGGCCATTGCCATTGTATGGCACCCATATCGCGGTAGCTACCGCCTGGTCCCGGCGGTGTGTCACCAGCACCCCCCATTCACACAAGTACTTTAGTCAGAGGCATGGAGACATGGAAAATGGCAGTTGGCATGCTCCGCCACCTGAATCACGGTAGCTACCGCCTGGCCCCGGCGGTGTGTCACCAGCACCCCACCATTCACACAAGTGCAGTAGTGATAGGTATGGAGAGAGACATGGGAAAATGGTGGTTGGCATGATCCGCAGCCTGAATCGCGGTGCCTCGTGTCAATGTATGGCACCCATATCGCAGAAGCTACTGCCTGGCCCCGGCAGTGTGTCACCAGCACCCCCATTCACACAAGTGCGGTAATGATAGGCATGGACACATATTGAAATGGCGGTTGGGATGCTCTGCTGCCTGAATCATGGTAGCTACCGTCTGGCCCCGGCGGTGTGTCACCAGCACCCCCATTCACACAAGTGCGGTAGTGATAGGCATGGAGACATGGGGAAATGGCGGTTGGCATGCTCCACCACCTGAATTGCAGTAGCTACCACCTGGCCCCGGAGGTGTGTCACCAGCACCCCTCATTCACACAAGTGTGGTAGTGATAGGCATGGAGACATGGGGAAATGGCGGTTGTCATGCTCCGCAGGCTGAATCGTGGTAGCTACCACCTGGCCACGGCGGTGTGTCACCAGCACCCCTCCATTCATACAAGTGCGGTAGTGATAGGCATGGAGACATGGGGAAATGACAGTTGGCATGCTCCGCCGCCAAAATTGCAGTAGTGCACACCTGGCCCCTGCGGTGTGTCACCGCCATGGAGCTTGCCCTGGAGACAATGGGAACCTTGATAGCGGTGGCATGATGCAATTTTGAAGATCGCAGTAGGTGTTCTCTGCCACCGCGGATGCGGTCATTGGATGCATTTGAAAGATGCACCATCGGGCTAGCGCACACTGGGCCCCTGCGGTGTGTCACCGCCATGGAGCTTGCCCTAGGGCCAATGGGAACCTTGATTGGGGTGGCATGATGCAATTTTGAAGATTGTGGCAGGCGTGCTCTGCCACCGCAGAGGCTGTCAGTGGATGCATTTGAAAGAGGCAGACCTGGACCACCAATTGCTGCAGCTTGGCACCTTTCCACTGCACCTAGATCCTGCTGCCAGACACCCCTCACCTACTGCTGCCTCCGGGGACTGCTGCCAGACACCCCTCACCTGCTGCTGCCTCCAGGGACTGCTGCCAGATACCCCTCACCTGCTGCTGCCTACAGGAACTGCTGCCAGAAACCACTCACCTGCTGCTGCCTCCAGGGACTGCTGCCAGACACCCCTCACCTGCTGCTGCCTCCAGGGACTGCTGCCAGAGACCCCTCACCTGCTGCTGCCTCCAGGGACTGCTGCCTGAGACCCCTCACCACCCAATTCCACTGCTGTTGTCTCATGTCCACAGTGATGGCAAGGGCGGAGAAGATCCATGCCAGTCCCTTCACGAGTGAGGAGCTGGAGGTCCTGGTGGACGAGGTGCTCACACAGCACCCAAGGCTATATGGTGCCCCAAATGTTGTGGTAAGTCCTCAACAGTGGGGGGGAAGGACGGGGGCACACATGTAGTTGGACTGATGCAGTATATGCCTGGGAATTTGCACTGCCTGACATGCTATCTCCAGGAGGAATGTGTGTGTACCCAATGCGACAGGTTTGCCTGCCTGCACATGTATGTATGAGTGACCTGTGTTGTGTTGTCAGCCATACACTGACGCAGAAGGTTGTTCATGCAGGAGTCAGGACAGTGATTGCTTGGCTGAATGGCTGTGTGTGCCCCTGTAGTCCATCTCAGTGTGAGCACAGCTGGCCAGCATAGTCCCCACCCACAAAATCAAGGACACATCACTTCACTTACAGAGTATTACATCAGTCTTTTCACATTGCACTCCAGCTATGGGCCATCTCAGCACTGTAGGTTGCACACAACCGGCCCTGTGAAGAGGATTTTGGATTTGTGAGATTATGTCCCTCAATGTGACATCCATAACACAGTCATCTATTCACAGGGCAGGGACATTGAGGGCTGCGCAGTCTTGGACACAGTGAGTCTACCCCCAAACACAGGTTGATATGTGATGTATGTGTTGCTCAACCCAACTATGGACTGGAGATGTGGGCAGGCTACATAGGTGTTTCAGTGCTGGCATTCTGCATGTGTGTGAGATGTGCAGGGACTGTGTTCCCCCTGACACCTGCATGCATGTACATCAGCTTTTCCCATGCAGATGTACCATGTGAGATGTACTCTAGTCTCTGATAGACATATCGTTGGATATGTGATGAGTTTGTATTTTGCTGCTATACTGATAGATGTCGGCACATAACACTGTGTCACTGATCATTTCCCCCTCTTGTCTCCCATGCCTGCAGCTCAAGGTACACCAGTGTAAGGCCGTGTGGAGGGCCATTGCAGCGAAGGTGCGAGCTCTGGGGGTCTCAAACCGACGGCGCACCCACTGCCACAAGAGGTGGGACGACATCAGCCGGCTGGCAAAGAACGTGGTGGAGATGACCTTGGGGCTACTTCCTCGCACTGGGCGTTTGGCACGGCGCAGCATAACACCACTAATGGGGCGCAGCTTGACGGTGACACAGCCAGAGCTGGATGCACATTTGAAGGAGCGTCAGCAGCAAGCCAGGGGTGAGCATTTGGGGAGGGTGACTTTGGCTGGGAGTGGCTGCATGTGTACAGAGCCTGTGCCAGCGCCTGTGCCAGCGATGGCCTATGTTATGTTGGTAGTGTGATGCAGTGGCATGTAAGTGGCTGCTGGGCTGGGTGCCGGTGTCATGCATGTGCTCTACCTGTACTTGCAAAGGTGATTTGGATGTTGTGCATTCCCACTGCAATCTGAGTTGTGCTCTTCAGGTTTCTTCTGCATTGGGGTAGTCTTGGGAATCCCATGGGAGGGAACGGCAGTGTGCCCGATCTGACTGTGCCTTCATCAATGCATCCATTGTATGCACCCAGATTGGGGAGGCCTAGACATCTGAAAACAATGTGCACCAGTCTTTTGTCCCCAACGTACAACATGGTGGGTGGCATGGGCGACTGGCCATTCTGGACTGTCATGTTGTAGTCTGTGTCTGAGTTGTCCCCTCCTGTTCCATCCAGATCTGTCATTGGCAACAAGTAGTGTGCCCCCATCATGTCCCTAGGTGAGCTCAGAGCTAGTTGTGTGTCTGTTTGAACAGAGCCACAAGCAGGGTGTGGTGCTGTGTAGTCATCACATGGCTCACTCATGCCTGAGTTTCCAGTTTCCATGCACTGTTTGAGTCTATATATTGTGTTGGCACGATGTGATTGCACAGGGTGGTGTGCAACATGTAGATTTGGTCATTTTTTGTTATGCATTGCTTGCATATGTTTGTTCTGTTGCTGCCACTGACCTGACCCTACATCTCTTTATCTCATGCAGCATCTCCTGTGGTCACGGAGGGACAGGAGACGGGCACCACTGGGGGTGAAACTAGCACAACAGCTGCACAGGAGCCCAGTGACACAGATGTCACCAGTGCCTCAGAGGGGGACAGGAGTCTGCTGGAGGAATCCCAGCCTGAGACACAAAGCACCAGATCATCTGATGCCAGCGGTGATGCATCCATGTTGGCGGGCACAAGGAACGGGGACTCCGCATCGTCTTCCACCACACAGTTATGGCTGGCAAAAAACCATCTCAAACTAAATGCCTTAAAAACCGAGTTCTTGCTTATAGCTCCACCCGCCCAAGTCCCCTTAATGCAAGAATGGTTAAAACCCCTTACGGCACTCAACGTCCAACCAATCATTGTTGACTCAGCGAAATCTCTGGGAATAACTCTCGACTGTAACCTCAGTATGCAAAAACATATCAGCAACAAAGGGAGCTAACTACCAGATAAACACACTGAGGAAGCTGAAACCCTTCCTGCCTACCAAGGACTTTAAGCAAGCAGTTCAAGCACTTGTCATCCCCAGAGTCGAGTATGGTAGTGTCTCTCTCTGTGGCCTACCCAAGGCAACCACTGCACCACTAAGAGCCACAATCAACGCTGCAGCGAGACTCATCACTGGTTCTAAAAGAAATACACACATCACACCAGACCTCAAATCCCTGAATTGGCTCCCCGTGGAAGCCCGTATTCACTTGAAGATAGCATGCATGACGCACAAAGCCATACACCACGATACACCCAGATACCTATCACAAAAGCTAACAATCTCCGGAGGGCTCAGATCCTCTAGAAGTGCGGAAAACCTAATTCTAAAACCACAGAGATTCAACAAGAAAAAGACTTACAACCGTACTTTCTCAGGGATGGCACCAAGAATTTGGAATGCTCTACCACCACAAACCAGACTTAACACCTCTTCTGCATCCTTCAAAAAGGAAGTAAAATTAATTCTCATGGCTAAATTCACTTGAGTACTGTCCATTGAGGACTTGTGATCTCCTATAGTGTTACCACTACCCGGACTATGACAAGTATCCAGCTAAGTTTTGGACATCCCATCTTACTGTTTCACTGTTTCAAGAGGATAGAGGCCCGTTGTACTTGTTCATTGTGTTCTTGTATTATGTTTTTTCTGTATAGATGTTACAATTTCCCTGTGATTTATGTATAAAAACTCTATTTGACTGTTAAGCGCTCTGATACCCGCAAGGGTCTTGTTCGCGCTCTATAAAAACTTTCAAATAAATAAAACACATCGGCCAGTGCCCACCCTCCCAGCCACTTCCTCTGGTGCTGCTCGTGACTGCCTCAGTAAGTGGGGAAGAGTGTCCTTCACCCCTGGCACCGCTGCCTGTGCCCCTGTCCCCCCTGCTGCCATCAGTACTGAGTCTATGGACCTTTCGCACCAGCTGTGTGTAGGCCAAACAGCTCTCCTCAATGCCTTCATTGACCACGACAAAACTTGGCCCAGGTGGTTGCTTTCATGGAGGGCATACTTTCAGAAGTGGGTGGGCTGCACCGGACTGTCCAGTCTTTGCCCTCAACAGTAGCATCTGCCCTTCAACAGGCACATACTCACAGTCTAGCTCCAGTCCGTTGAAGTACCGGGGATTTTAGGACCCCAGCGGTGCCAGGGATAGCACCCTATGACTTCAGGTTATCCTGTTGCTGTAGTATTATAAAAGACGCTCTCATGGTAATGTAACAAAGAACTTGGCAGAAGAAGCTGAAATATGAAAAAGACATCTTTATTAAACTCAAATGAGTGAGACTACGTCGCACAGAAGCCTTAGCAACTGAATGAGGCAGTCTGCAGAACAAAAACCAGTCTTCTATTTTATACAGAATATTACGCTTTGGGCAACACCGCCCCTGTTTTACAAGTGGTCATTCACATATTTTGGCTTCAAAGAAAAGGCAGAGTCATGGTGACAATCCCACATTCCTGTTCAACCAGCCCACAATTATTTACCCAGCGAGGCTCAGATCCCACATCAGATATCGATAGGCCCCAATAAACATGAGCATCTCCTGTTTGGGAAACAAGCCATAAAGCAGGAACAGTCAGGTGTGAAAGAGATTAGCTGGAGGCTCGTGTTTAATGTAAAGGCTTTATGGTGTGTCAAGCCCTGATGCTAATCACAGGTGGCCAGAGGACGGGGAGCTCGTGAGACCGGACTGACCTGGGGCAGCAGAGCCAAGCTGCCCAGGTCATAGAGAAGTCAAAGGAAGGCACATGTGCTCTAAAGGCCCGTATTTGCTTCATAATATGTAGCCTATGTGAGGGCAACCATAAGATGGCCACCGCTCTAAGATGGAACCCACGTAGTGATGTATAATATCATATACATAGTGCATTTATCAATGAAACGTTATATAAAGCACTTGTACATACCGCATTGGCCATTCGCGGTTTGCTAATACCAGAAGAGACAGGGGTAGGGCCCTGCCTCCTACGTGGTCCCAAATTTTAAAGTACCACAGACCCTCCTTTTGCCCTTACATAGGCATTAACTAAACTCTCATCAATCCGAGTCTAGGTCAATATTCATGAAGTCATGGAGATGTTGCTGTAGCATCATCCTATTACTTAGCTCGTTTTCTGATACATGTTTCCTTACACATGTAGTAGCACAAAGGCCACATATGGCGGGACAAAATAAGGAATACCTCTGTCTGTAGTAGGCGGCATAAGATCACACACCCAATAATTAGTGATCTTCACTACTAACTAATGTTGATGCAGAAGCTGTACAAAAGAATTGCTTACGAATTCTAATCTTTTAACCTGCCCATGTTCAGTATAGGGTGAAAAGAGTACAAAGAAGCAGTGGTAGGAAAAGACATAGGTTGGGAAGCGGGTGCAGAAGTCAATTGAGTAGAGAAAAACGATCCCACCCATAAATGACAATGTCATGCTTGAAAAGACACTAGAAAACACGTTATTAAGAACATATAAACAACGGGAGAAAGTAGTAACCACTATTGCAAATGAAATAATAGTTTTTCACAACCCTAAGCAAAATGCAAATCCCAAAATTATCTAGTAACATTTTTAGGGCTCAGTAATTTCAGTAATTCTTGTATGTTCAGGTGAAATAGTGGTGACCCTCATCAATGCTCTAAGGTGAAAAGGGGGTACTCTTTCCACAGAAAATGGACTTTATTCTGCTTATACTAAACAGAATAGTACTTTAAAACAATGCCAGCAAAACAATCTGTCTCCTTAACACCTACTCTATACAATCACACGGAAACCTCTTGTGAAACCACCGATGCCCAGAGTCCGTTCAAAAAGCCTCTCTGGCAGGCTTCTATTGTCCATCAAATCTTCTTCTGTTGTTTTCTTTTGCATGGGCCTCTTCATTCAAGCCTTACATGAGAAAAGTACTGCTTAGTTGGAGTGCCCTCCTGGCAAACACCCACAGCTCACTCGACAGTCTCAATGTCTCAAGGCAGTGCGCCAGTATCTTTCCTTTGCGGCAGGCACTACAGGTAGTGTGCTCTCCATTGATCAAGGGCATAGGTCATCTCGTGCAGACCTGGGACCATTCTCAGGCTCCAACACTCATCATTCAGTGTCAGAGGACGCTCGGGCTGTTCTTCCATGGGCCCTAGAATTAGTGCCTTTTGTCAATCTTGGATCCGCCGGTGCACTGCACTTCAATTGGAGCAAAGGAAAGGGGGGTGTGTGGCCAAAAACTCAGGCCCAGGGGCTCAAGGGACTGCACACTGTCAGAGGTTACCAGCACATGACAGGCGCTCTTGTGCACTGAAATTCTGGTTCTGTGGCAAAACCAGCTCCTCCATCTTTTCTGATGTTGAACGCCTTCTGATGAAGCAAGTGCAATGCTTTAAACAGTTCATTGTATAACAAGGGGACTGCAAACAGGTGGTCTGTGAGTTTCAAAGGAGTGGACACACGCCATGGGACAATTTTGGTTGTCATTCTCAAAAAGCAATACAAATATAAAGGCAGTAGGCAAAACAGTGTCTCTAATCTTTTCAATTTGGTTTCCGTGTGAGAGCCTCCATCATTTAAGGGTAGATAACTACACGAGAATTCTGTCTACATGGATGTCTTCACATATGGTGGCATTGTGTAATGGGGCAAACACATTTTTTTTTTCAATGATTAGGTGTTCCTAAATTCCTTATCTAGAACATCTCAATAGAGAAATCACATGGTACAGATTATCATGGGCATGTAGAAAACTTTCACATCAGGTGCAATATGCAATACAAAAGGCTAATAGTCAAATATGCAAACAAAAGACAAGAACTAGAGGGTCCTGATATTTGCATGATTAGAACACATCTGATCCCACCAAAAATTAAAGCAGCAGGAACAAAAGGGTAAAAACCACATTAAAAATAGACATTGAAAATTCGTGATGTTCAAAAAGTAAACGTAAGATATCTCCTTTTGTGATGGAAAACTTGTCTTTCTATAATATTGAGTCAGTTAACCAGTCTATCGCTACTCTGACAGTCAGGCTGGAAAACATTGAAGCAGGCCTAAGGAAAATTCTTGGAAACCAGTCTGGTCATACAAAAGGGAATTATACATAAACATGCAGTCTGGAAGTGTGTACCTGAACAATACACCTACAATAATAAATGGGCTGACTGGTGAAAGGAATACGGAAAAGGGAATTGGAACTAGGACACAACTAAAATCCACAATAACTAAGCATGATGCGACATTGGTCAGGGGAGAAGCAACAAAAGGAAAAAAAAAATCTATAGGAAGACCAAAAATGATTTGGGTGATAGTCAGGCATGTGACACAACACCAAGAGTATGGGTGATACACAAAGGCCAAAGTTACATATATTTTAACTCTACCGCTGGCGGCTACACCATATACGGTAATCTTAGGTAATGTTCCAGTTCCTTCTTCAGGGAAAAATGAAAACCTAGTTTTCTTTTAAGGAACAAAAGCCATAGGCTACTTAGGAAGCAAAACATAATTAACTAATGTAATATAGAAATTAGGCCACCTTGAGTCACAGATCTATAATTTCATCCTTAGGTCCAATCAAGGATACATAAATGTAAGGCTGCCTGTTCCTTTAAGGGAAGGGGCAGTAACGTGACTAACTACAGGTGACACACTTTGATCCAGTATATCTCTTTTATTTCCCTTCAATACAATTATAGCCAAATAGACATGCACTGGTAAAGTGTTGTCTCTCATGTTCACAGCATGAAATATCATTAGCTGTGGAATTTAGTAACCAGAACAAGTTTAACCAATTGTTGCGTAGCGATGGGCATCGTCATGACCATCCCCTCACAACACAGGTAAACTTGTAATAGTATCAAAAGCAGCAACAAAAACAACGAAAACATGCAAAAAAAACTAAAAAACGCACAAAACGTCAAGCCATCAGATATACTTGCTGTATATCAAGCACAAAAAGCATAGGCAAATTTCAATAGCATATGTGAGTAAGCGGTGACACACAAACACCATGTCATGTACTTTATGCACTGTAAAACTGTAGCCCAAAACCCAATATTTGGGCCTGTTTAATTTGTCAGGTTTAAAATCCTTACCCTCCTTTTTGACAGTAGATCACCAGGCAATGGAAATCTGCTGTCAAATATAACTTTACTGTCTCTCTTCTAACATACAGGACCAGCAAGAACAATTCATGATAGAACCAAATACACAAAAATAAATTTCCATTACTTAACTGTTACCCTCTTGTCAGTCCTTGCAACATCCAGCCACTTTAGTTTTACCTTTCTAAAAATAAAAATCGTTACACTGACACTCCATATTAATTTGGCACCTACAATTTCCACTGTGAAAAAAAAAAGGTCTTAATTGGCGATACGTTCTCACTTAGGCATGTAGCCTTAAAAATTTTAGAAGTGGGCTGTATCTTATTTTCTGTCTAAGACTTAATGCAACACTTCGTTTTCTGTTAAATAACACAGATGTATCTGTTCTGCAAAGCATTTAACATGATGTTTGGGCTTTCAAAGAAACCCCTTTGCTATATTTTCCCTTTGGAATTAAGTTCTTTAGTTTTAGTGATGTTGCTATAGAGAAACCAGAAACCCCACCTTTAGAGGCCCGTGTAGCAAGGTCATTCTGCATTCCACAGAGGCAAGGCCCTAATTTAAAAGGTCATAAATGTCAACGTGGCAGCCTACTCCATTGCAGCGCGACTGGAGCCAGCCTCTGCAGCTCCCTAGTCCCCAGCTTCTGCCACTCTGAATTTGTCAAAGCCAGAAGGCCTTCCTAATTCCTCCTAACTTGCAATAATTCACTCTATTTTGTAAAATAATTTTTCCTTTTTAGGCGCTAAAAAAAAAATAATCTCTATTCCCAGATTATTAAACTACATTTACTGTGAATAATTCACAAAACTTAATAACACACATACCAGTTTTTAGAATAAATGCTTGTTGCAATCCTATGCAATGGTACACATTTCATTAACTTTAAATTAATGAACTTCTCAGTAGGCCCAGCTGAAGTTAGAACCTTCAACCCTGATATTAAAACAAGCCGTTGTACTGGCATATTAACTCCTTGAATCATAAGAAGGCACAACCTGTGAATATATATCAAACCTAAATGTATGTATTTACTGAAGCCTGAGACACTTTAAAAAGTACTCTGAATGAAAGAAAATGCAGTTAAAACAGCGCTTTTACCCAAATTCGACTTTGATATTTTAGGTATTAAAAAATGAGTATCCTACAATTTTCTTGCATAATATGCATTACCAGAATGTCCATTACATGACCCATGAGTCAGGCATTGGAAATAATAACTTATACTTTATAAAAATGAGCTTGTTTGCGCCTGCGCCAAGGGAAAATTGTACACACGAATGCTTGCCATTTTAGTGATGCAACACAACTCAAATCAAATTTTAATGCTAGGAGGCCATAGTATGAGTATTAAGCTTTATAAATATCAAAAAACGATTTTGAAAAGCACTTACTTTTTTAAAATATTTTTTCCATGATTAATAATTTTCTTTTAAAAAAAAATCCCAATTATTCGTTTTTGTGATAATTCCATGTATAAAAAACAAGCTGCATCCCTTGCCTATCATTTTGGACACATTTAACTCACAAGCCTAAGCGCATAAGCCCAATTTGAAACGCGTCACATTTTTGCGCCACTTTCATTTAAAAGGACGGTTATGCAAAATTCCACCCGTGTTTAACTGGGAAAGTGCTGGCTGAATGAACATTCCTATCAAATATATTGCAGCTGAAAAGTTTGCCTGTGAACATCTAATACAATGCATCTAAGGAAAATGCTGTAAATTTATTTACTTTTGCAAAAATAGATGATTTCGTTTTTGGGGCCTTATTTATATCTATTGAATGTGGTTCTAATTTTATCCTTGAAGCATTTAACGGCAGTTTTGTATATGTGCACAACTGCTCATTCTATAAATTAAATAGCAACACATAGCTATTTTAGCACATCACATTGTTCATTTCTGGATTTTTCCTAAGTTTCTACTTAACATTAATTAACCAACATTTTGCTTAACAGACTGAAAACATCAGGAGACCCACAAACACATATTGAGCTCATTTCAGACATAAACGGAAAGGGGGGTCAAACAGACAATACAGCGTGCTTTAGCCATTTTTCATAAATAGCGCCGTCGCAATTTACTTACGGAAGTTGCACTAACTTGAAAACCACATAGACATTTAAACACACAGTTGACTTGCAAATCAATACGCATGACAGAAAGAAAGAACAGCTCACAGACTATACTTGAACCAAACCATTTGCAAATACTAGTTGTACGTCATATTTACAAGAAACGCTTCTCAACAGTATTCCAAAAGGCTGCATAAACAGCCCAACAGACAGATGTATGTCCAAGAAGTAGTGAGTGCGCTCAATTCACTAGCTTTGCCTAGCAGAACACCACACAAAATCGTTCTGAATATCTTTATTCATGAAACTGCGTAGAACGAAGGATCCTTGTTTTGTATTATGTCATATTTTAATTCCCTGGGGGTACAAAATCAGCAAGGAAGAAATATGTTTTCAAATCTAACCGTTTCTAACTATGGTACCTTCCAAAAAAAAACAACACATTTTTCCATGTGAGCTTACAAACAGGCATGTCAAAAATACTGCGGAAAACGCAAGTTTTATAATCAAAATGGTGCTTAAGGTATTTTTCGTATGTGCACCGTTCAACTAAACCAAATGGAGAAATATCTCCTCATTACCTGCCTACACAAATTGCAATTCGCATATCAAACCTATACAAACCAAAAGTTGGCCAACACAAATTTCACAGTTCCAAAGCTACATTTCAAACTTGCTAAGATCAGGCATCTTATAGCTCACTAATCTAGCTTCAAACTTCAAGGGGTTATCTCTATCAATACACTCGCAAATATACGAGACCCTTGGCTATGGTAATTGCAATGACCAAATTAAAAACCAAGAAACCAACCCCTCGGCTTTGGTAATTGCGATAACCAAATCAAAGACCCAAAGAACCAAAGGAGTGGGAGCGACCCACTTATACTTAACTCTTACTTTTATTAATCAAAAGGTTATCCAAATTCTTACTGTCAAGTTCTTCATAACAAAACGTCTTTTATAATACTCACGCCAAAAAGGGTTCTAATCGGGAGTGACATCTTTTGGAGAGTCAAAGTCAGAAAGATCAGAGATATACTGGGCTGCAGAGACAAAGAATCCCCCAGAACCTCGGTACCCGCTTAGTGGATTTCTGTCCTGTTCTCCCCAGTAGATTTCTGTCCTCTGACAAGATCGCTCCTCCAGATAGTCACTTGTATTGATGCCGCGCTGTCGGGCGCCAACTGAAGTACTGGGGATTTTAGGACCCCAGCGGTGCCAGGGATAGCACCCTATGACTTCGGGTTATCCTGTTGCTGTAGTATTATAAAAGACGCTCTCATGGTAAGTAACAAAGAACTTGGCAGAAGAAGCTGAAATATGAAAAAGACATCTTTATTAAACTCAAATGAGTGAGACTACGTCGCACAGAAGCCTTAGCAACTGAATGAGGCAGTCTGCAGAACAAAAACCAGTCTTCTATTTTATACAGAATATTACGCTTTGGGCAACACCGCCCCTGTTTTACAAGTGGTCATTCACATATTTTGGCTTCAAAGAAAAGGCAGAGTCATGGTGACAATCCCACATTCCTGTTCAACCAGCCCACAATTATTTACCCAGCGAGGCTCAGATCCCACATCAGATATCGATAGGCCCCAATAAACATGAGCATCTCCTGTTTGGGAAACAAGCCATAAAGCAGGAACAGTCAGGTGGGAAAGAGATTAGCTGGAGGCTCGTGTTTAATGTAAAGGCTTTATGGTGTGTCAAGCCCAGATGCTAATCACAGGTGGCCAGAGGACGGGGAGCTCGTGAGACCGGACTGACCTGGGGCAGCAGAGCCAAGCTGCCCAGGTCATAGAGAAGTCAAAGGAAGGCACATGTGCTCTAAAGGCCCGTATTTGCTTCATAATATGTAGCCTATGTGAGGGCAACCATAAGATGGCCACCTCTCTAATATGGAACCCACGTAGTGATGTATAATATCGTATACATAGTGCATTTATCAATGAAACGTTATATAAAGCACTTGTACATACCGCATTGGCCATTCGCGGTTTGCTAATACCGGAAGAGACAGGGGTAGGGCCCTGCCTCCTACGCGGTCCCAAATTTTAAAGCACCACACCGTTTGTCCACCCCCTGGCAGTGGCCACGTTCGACGATAGTGACCACGGTCCACATACATCAAAGTCATGATATGGCACATGAAGCACACAGCAGCAGCCACCCAAGTGGTGTCGGGCACAGACACCATCCCCACTGAAGACCAAAGCCACCCCAGAGCGCAGAGAGAAAAGCCCGTCGGGCGACACCAGGGGACAAAAAGCAAAGCAGCAGACCTCAGACACACATGCCTCAGAGGTATCCTCATCCAAGGACTCTCCTGCCCCTAAAGCATCTCGCAAAGAGAAGCATACAGTGTCTGTGCCCACCAAGGAGGTGGTGCATGCCAAGGGTACACCTAGGAAGGAGTCCAAGGCAGATTCACACACCACCTTGACTCCCATTCCAAGCCCAGTAAAGCAGGGGAAGGAGGGCACTGTAGGGGTGACACCTAGTAAACAGGGGAAGGGGGCAGAGGCGAAGCAAGGCAAAGCGTTCCGCTGGGTCCAGCACATCACCAGAGGGGGTGCCAGCGTCTGCACCTGATGCAGCTTTGGTAGTGAGTGTTCTTGTTGTGTCCACACAGCTTCCCATTGATCCAGAGTCAGTCATGCCATTTAGGATCCCCAAAAAGTAGAAAGGCACCCCTCCACAATCTCCCAGCTACACCGTGTCTCCCATCTGCATGACTCCGCCTCCACGTGCAACACCCCACCACCTGGTCCAAGGAGCCCTCTGACTTGCCAAGCCATAGCCATAGCCATAGCTCTACCTCAGCTGTTCCGCTCTCTCCCCAGTCAAGTGCCCCGACAGTCCCCGAGACCCAGCCAGCTTCCAGTCCGCCTGACAGCCAAGTCTGAGTGTTAGTCACCCTCACACACCTGTCTCTCACACACATAGGCCTGTACTGCACATTGTGACCCACTGACTGTGTTGCTGTCCATAGAAAGGTACAGTCGCACACATTACCTGTGCAGCTTCACATGGACCTACTCTGCACTTTGCCCTGGCCACTGGCCTTGTCATTCACTGCTGTGTGCCCCTTGCCTGTGCAGCTTCTCATGGACATACCCTGCACTTAGCCCTGGCCACTGGACTTGCTGTTTTGCCCTTGCCTGTGCAGCTTCTCATTGACATACTCAGAAACTAAGCCCTGGCCACTGGCCTTGTCATTCACTGCTGTGTGCCCCTTGCCTGTGCAGCTTCTCATGGACATACTCTGCACTTAGCCCTGGCCACTGGACTTGCTGTTTTGCCATTGCCTGTGCAGCTTCTCAGGGACATACTCAGAAACTAAGCCCTTGCCACTGGCCTTGTTGTTCACGGCTGTTTTGCCCTTGCCTGTGCAGCTTCTCATGGACCTACTCTGCACTTTGCCCTGGCCACTGGCCTTGTTGTTCACTGCTGTTTTGCCCTTGCCTGTGCAGCTTCTCATGGACATACTCTACACTTAGCCCTGGCCACTGGACTTGTTGTTCACTGCTGTTTTGCCCTTGCCTGTGCAGCTTCTCATGGACATACTCTAGTCTGCACTTAGCCCTGGCCACTGGACTTTGCTGTTTCCCCTTGCCAGTGCAGCTTCTAATGGACCTACTCTGCACTTTGCCCTGGCCACTGACCTTGTTGTTCCCTGCTCTTTTGGCCTTGCCTGTGCAGCTTCTCATGGACATACTCTGCACTTAGCCCTGGCCACTGGACTTGCTGTTTTGCCCTTGCTTGCGCCGCTTCTCATGGACCTACTCTGCACTTTGCCCTGGCGTCTGGCCTTGTTCACTGCTGTTTTGCTCTTGCCTGTGCAGCTTCTCATGGACATACTCTGCACTTAGCCCTGGCCACTGGACTTGCTGTTTTCTCCTTGCCTGTGCAGCTTCTCATGGACCTACTCTGCACTCTGCCCTGGCCACTGGCCTTGTTGTTCACTGCTGTTTTCCGCTTGCCTGTACAGCTTCTCATGGACATACTCTGCACTTAGACCTGGCCACTAGACTTGCTGTTTTGCCCTTGCCTGTGCAGCTTCTCATGGACATGCTCTGCATTTTGTGCCTTGCTCTTCTCTTCTCATGTTGCCTATCTGTGCAATATGTGAATAAAAACAGTTGCTCCTGTTGTCTATTTTGTCAGTGTCCTTACTGAATAAAGTTATTTTGCTGTGTGTATATGGTTTACTTTGCCACATGGTCTGTTTGCCACTTCAACATAGTCAATGTTTGGGCTCACTTACTCAAATATTTTCAGGGGTGACAGGGTCTTCAGTTCTTCCTGACCTAGATACTTGTGGGGGCAATGGCATAAATTTTCAATGGGAAGCAGTTGTCATTTACTTAATTTGTTCATGTTGGCTATATTGTACACATGTCAGGTTGGGGGGCACTGCCAGCACAGAGTGGGTTTCTGCACACAGTATTGCAGGCAGTCTGGCCAGGGTCATCATGTATGTGCATTCTTCCTTTATGTGTGCCCAGTGGTGTATGTGTGGCCATCTTGTGATGGCCAGTCATCCTAGTCCCATGGCTTACTTTCCATGTGTGCTCTTGGATGGTCAGGTAGTGTGCAGTGTGGAGGGGGTATGTTTGTGGGGAGTGTTGATGTGTGCATGCCCCTGCATTGTCAACTACACACATGTGTCACCCAGGATTTGTATGCCTGTTGTTTTGATTGTTCAGCCCTGTGGATGTGTTTGTATGCACATGTGTGAGTTGTATGTTGTGCACTGTGCAGCGTGTTGGTGTGCCCTTGCAGTTCTGTCTGACTCCTACTTGTTGTTTTTGTCACATGTGAGTTTGCAGAGTGTGTGACTGGCAAGTCAGTGCTGTGATTTGTTTGTTGCACATCCATGTGTCTTGTTGCTGTTTGTGGGGACTGTGCAGACCAGCTGTTCCACACTGCCATTGTGGTTGTGTTTTCTCATGCATTCCTGTCACATGGTGCCTTCTTGCCTCTAGTGTGGCATGTTGTGTGTGTTATCATACCAACCCCTATCAGTGCTTCAGATGCCTACCCATTGTGGGTCTGCACTCCCTCTCTTTGTGTATGGTACACTCCTTCCATGTTCCCTACTGACATGCAGTACACTTAACTCTGGTGTCAGCTGTCTCCTTGGTTTACATGTTTGTGTGCGCCTCCCCATCACTTCATTTGTGACACTGTGCTTTGTGGTGCAGTTCTTTGGCCATGGTCAATGTGTCACTCAGAGCATTTCACCAATGGGTTGTATGTAATGTTCTGGTGCTGTTTGTCAGTCATGGTTACTTCTATGCAGTTCAACTGTGTGTGCTGCCCAGTCCTCTGGTCAAGTTGTTTCCACCTTTCTGTCCCAGACTTGTGCATCTGTTGGTGTAGTGTTGGATGTATGTGTGTTGGCTGTGTTATTGCTTCACTTCCTGGGTGTGCTGTTGTGTTTGTGCTCTGCTGTCTGGTGTTGTGTGGGTTGCTGTTCTGTCACTGATGTCTGTGTATGCATGGTGTGCACACACTGCTTGTTGTGCATGCAGTGCTGTGTGTGTATGTTGCCTTGTCATTGCCTGATGTGCATCCCCTGATGTCCAGCTGTGTTTGCTATGTGATTATTTTGCCTGTGCATCTTCTGTTTGCTTGATGTGGCTGTGTTGTTCTGTGATGGTGCACTTCTTGTGTGTGTTGTGGTCTGTTTTCTGTGCATTGTTCCTGAGTGATGAGGTTGTGCACTCCTGTTGTGTCTGTGCTCCCATTGCCTTTCCATATTTTATCTGCACAGGGCATGTGTGGTCTTGTTGTGGTTCTGTGTGTGTTTCTGTTGGGTTATGTGTTTGTGTGTTGTTTTTGTGCAGACATTTGTTGTGGCATCCCTGTGTGTGTGTGATGTTTGTGGCTACCCCCAGGGTGTGTGATTGTTTGTGTGTGTATTGACTGGCAAGTATTGCCAGCCTTCAGTGTGTTTGACACTGGTGTTGTGTGCTGCTGGTGTGAGGGGGGTATGTCTATAGATTCCTACTGGTGTTTGTTAGTCATGGAGTGTGTCAATGGGCCCTGCGTATAGTGCTGCCGGTGTACTCCTGTAAAGTAGTTGTATAGATGTGTGGCTGTTCACAGTTTGTCTTCAGGGCCTTCCTTTCATCCTTGTGCCTATACATGGTTTACCTTGCGGTTTCCCTGTGTTGTTGCACTGTGATGTCTGTGGTTTGACCTCACTGACTGTACCAGCCATGTGTGCTTTGATGGTCTGAGGGTGTTGTTCTCTGTTCCTTGTCTTTCATGTGATGTACACATGCTTGTTGTGTGTCTCCATGGCCTTCCATTTGTGTGCAGCACACTTTGGGTTTCCTGTTTGTTGCGCTCCATTGCTGTTGGCATGTGGGGTGTGTATGTGTCTGTGTGTCAGTCTGTGGTATGTATGTGTGACTATGCAGGCTGTGTGTCCATTTGGATGTTTGTTCCTTGTATGTATTCATTTGGTGCTTGTCCTCATTGTTGTTTCCCTGAGTGTGGTGGTGTGGTGGTGTGTGTGTTTCCCTGGCCCTATGCTACTGTGCTGTTCGTTCCTGTGCTGCCACTCCTGTAGTGTCTGTCTCCCTTGTTGTTTGTTGTGTGGTGCAGGGTGTGTATTCACCTGGCTTGTTGTTGTGCATGGGGTGCACAGGAGCGGCACATGGCACGTGCCTTCATGGGGTGTGCTAGTGTGTGGTGGGAGGGGGTGTGACCCTGTTGTCTTTGTGCCCTGCCCATGCCTGGCACTGGCCCTGCCTTCTGCATTGTGCGCATGTATTTCCTTGTGTTCACCGCTACTGTAACGTGACCGGGACATTTCTGCATGGTGGCGTTAGCTGTGTGTCCAGGATGCAGAGGGGTGACTTGTTGGCAGGTGGGTGATGTGTGGGTGCCCTTGTGGATGTGTCTGATGTGGTTTTGGACCCTGTGTCTGCCCATGTGTTGTGTTATTCCATACCTGCGGCGGCGTCCGCGGCGGTCCATAAGTTGCTGGTGATATAGCAGGTACAGCACCGGAAAAACGTGTAGAGCTGGATCCATGGCGGTCGTGACCGGGTGGTGTGGACTGGGACTCTGGTTTCACGCTCCGCTGTCGAGCTTCCACCATCTCTGGTTGGGCGGTTTGTCCGCTGAGGTGCGCCTACTTGTTTGGGGCATCCTAATTTGTGGAGCGGGGTGGACGTCATTCTGCACGGCGGAGAGTCTCCATTGGCTCCCACCGCCGTGGTGATGCGCACACTTTGCTGGTGCACTTTGATGGTGGTGCGCGTCGCACCGCGATGGTCGGGAAATGGGCTAT
Organism: Triturus cristatus; assembly: GCF_964204655.1. Classification (NCBI taxonomy): domain Eukaryota; kingdom Metazoa; phylum Chordata; class Amphibia; order Caudata; family Salamandridae; genus Triturus; species Triturus cristatus. The sequence continues at coordinate 402,259,540 of NC_140581.1, forward strand.
GTTTGGCCATGCTTATATGGCGGACGCGAAGACCGCTGTTCGTGGGCAGAAAAATGCATTTTTCCACTCCGCCAGCACCACCCGACATCCTAATGGACCCCTAAGTGTTAGAAATGCACCACCGCTATTCTTTTCAAAGCTTTTTTTGGGGCGTGAAGAGGTGGGGCTCAAACTCTTTGTTTGTTTGCTAAATTTAGGGCAGGCATTACACCCCACAACTTTCAAAGATCACCAACCACCACTGCAAAACAGTGTCTCGATAAGCAGTGCAACACACACTATAATTAACTAAAAAATCAGTTGATAATTTTTTCATCTGTTATTGTTCAATGCATTTCTCATTGTGGTAGACAATGGGGGGGCTGGTTGTATAACTGTGTTAGTTCTGAGTGCTGTTTTGTTTTTGTAGCACTATATAATCTTCAGGGGAACACATACTTTTTCAAATAATACATAGAGAAATTGGCAATATTCCCCTTGTAGAAATCAAAACCTTCTCAGGGGCTTCAATGATACACCTGGTCCTTTTAAACCAACAAAGAAGAGATTGGCACAGAAGCTGTAATATAAAAGACATATTTTTATTTAACCTCTGAAGAGGGAAAAAATGCGTCATACAGTATTCTCAAATCACTGTATGAGACATTTTCTAAGGAGTAAAGAGAACATGGGCTTTATATACCCACACAGGGGCTGAAAAGAAGGCGGTACAAGCACAGAAGAAGGTTTTATGCACATATAAGGTCATATAGAAATGCACAGTCGACAAGTAGGAGGAGTTAGCAGTTTGCCAATGCTAGTAAACACATCCTGACAGTTACATACTACTAACAGCTGCAAGGACAGCTGAAAACTAAACTTGGCATGTGCAAAGGTGGAAGATGCTAAATGTAGTTTGTTTCTAGGCAGATTACAAGAGCAGTCAACACTGAGGGAGGACAGAGCACATGGTGAGCACGTGGCAGCACATGGCATACAAAATGGCGGCCAGAAATACAAAATGGATTTCAGCTCATGCTAAGCAATGAATAAAATCTTTAACACCCTGACATTGTGTCAGTACCCTAATATAGGTGAAATGTAAAATAGATATTGGTAGGTGCTGTGTTTTTATTTTTCTATTTATTTATATATTTAAGTGAACCTATATAGCACAAACAAGACCTAAAAAAGGCTACTACTCCAAACACACTCTTTACAACAGTTGCATAGGTGCTGATAGATTAATCATGCTGTTATTGCAGAACTTCTGTGATGTTAATTATTGTGAAGTCATCAAGGTTAAAGCCATGTAACATTGCTTTCATGGAAGATTCAGGGTCAACTGTCATAAAATATTCTTTCTTGTGATGTCAAGTCCGAAGGCATCATGATGTAATGTATGATACTCCTAACATTTTGATGATCAACCACCAGGGTTATTTAAACATTGTTCTTCATTTTATCTCACTTTTTTTCAGGGTAATTTTCAAGGGTGAGATATAAATAAAAAAACAGTTTGAAAAAAAGTGCTAAAATTTGGCCACGTGTAGAACATAATGTTTTCACAAGTTTAATCATCACAAAATATACCAGGGTTTGCTTGCATTTGGGGAAATTAACTTACAGGCTTGATATATGTTGATAGGAAATTTCCCTTATTAGTATCGCTGAATCAGTTTTAATGCGTGAAGTATTTAGAAAACTCATCACTACAGGTATAAAAATGGCACCTGAATCTTCACATGTGTTACATTGGTCAAAATTAAGCAATTACAGTAATGTTATCCCGTGCCCTGAACTTGCATTGCAGGAAGGAGCTTGAACTGAGATTGGTATATCAACCCTCCTGATAAGTTAGGGTCTTCTAATTTAGAGTTGGGCCTTGAAGAAAAATCCATTGCAGAAATTGCTTGTCCATCTAATGTAGCTTAGTTTCGCAATGAAAAATAATTATTCTCAAAAGCACGCAGGTGTCAAGATTTTTTGTATTCCCAACACCAGAATCTCATCCATTCATAAACCTATCAAATTTTATCGAGTACGACATCAGCGGGAGAATAAGGGATCATTTAGAAACTGGTGGAGTAGGGGAAAGTCAAACCACATCACATTTGTGATTCTCCCTTTCTCCCTTTAGAGTTGGGGGAAAGTTGGGTTTCTGTAGGCTGAGCCTCCGCCAAAACCGCTGGTGGAAACCCTCGACCAGGCAGCCCATCTGCCCCTGGCCTCGAGGTCATAGTGATGGTCACTCTGCTCTATTCAGGGTCTGACAACCATCACAAGGTTTCCCTGCCGGAGGCCCCTATGTTAGTCTTGGCAGTTCCTGGCAGGAAAATCACTCAATTGTCCCCACCTCCAAGGAAAAATCTCCCTTTGCATGGGCTATTATTGTTTTTCATCTGGAAAATGGGCGCAGCAAACATGGCATTTGGTCATTAAAGTTCACTTTACTGTAACGGCTGTACAGGTGGTTGCAATCAAGCCTTTTGAGATCCAGTAAGGTAGGCAGGGATGTCTAACGAGGGCGATGGTCCTCCACCCTGGAGGGGGAGCATTAGCCTCTGTTGACTTTCAGCCATGGCCTTTGCAGGTAGGAGCAGTGGGGCGATGGGGCTGTGTGGGGGAGGATTTCTATGGACGATGACAAGGGAAACTTAAATATATAATTAATTTTCCTTAGGCATCTTGGCGAAATCCCCCACCCAGCCCCACCACTCTTACCTGCACGGGCCGCGTCTGCTGACGTGGTAGACTTGTGGGCCACCAGTAAAGATCTAAATAAGCCCGAAAGTAACATGCCCATGAAAACACCATTTAGAGACATGAATACCACAGCGTTAAAATGCTACTTCTGTAATCTTACAACGGTTGAGTTATCCCTGAGACCACATTTCTGCCTCCATACACAATAATCTACAAAGATCCCTAGTCACACATGTGAATTGCTAGAGTGTTTATGTCTTAAGTCATTCCAAGCAATAGAGTGAAGGGATGTCTGGTTTATGAACACTGAAGAGACCAGTATTCACATATTCACAGTGAGAAGTAATTTCGCTCATTAAGTTCATTGTATTATTCTGAATGCCCCGTAGGAGTGAGGACATTTTATTGGACTATTAACAGAGTGGACACAGCACAATCTATTTCCATAAAGCAGTCACTCAAAAACTGCTTTGCTTTATTTTCTGCAAGCTAGAAATTTCAAACAAAGCCCCAAAAAGTCAGTCTATTTTACAACAATCTTACAATGAATCTATGTGACTTGCTTGTCTCTGATCAGAATGTTACATTTACCAGATTCTTAAAGACGATCGATTTATGGGGAAAAAATCTGAAGATAACAGCGAGGGTCATCGAACCTTGGTCGCTTAGTGTGAGATTGCTGTTTATTCATGATTTGCTCCAAATAGCACAGCCCTTCATTACAGATACAATAAAATGGGCGGAATCTAAGATCAAAATTAAGTACAAAAACTGTCCTGCAGCGTAATTACTCTGGTATAAATCGTAGGTTTTCACTGGTATAAAAAATTGTACCTCAACATATTTTTGCAAGTGCGAGTTATAGAAAATAAAGCAAATCTGCAATAACATTAACGTCAATAGACAGGGGATCTTAAAGAAAAGGCAAAGACAGATAAGTAAAATGTTTTTTTATGTTTAAAAAGCTTTATTTGGATAATAACAGGAAATACAGAAGGCCAGCAATTCAGAGAAGAGCATCTTGAAATAGATATATGACGATAAAATGGCTAGCACAAGAGCAAAAAAGAAATCTGTTTAAGTTTTTTAAGTAAGTAAGGTTACGGAAGGGGAAGGAAGGGCAGGGGAAAAGGGTTAACTCCTACAATTAAATAGAATGTGTTATTGCATATCTACAAATTAATGTGAACAATAATCATATTATAGTTGATAAATACAATAAGCCAACCAGGGTCAGAAGAAAAAGAATAGAGGAAAAAAATACTTAAGGAGGCTTGAAATTTTCAGAATTTAAACGAGAATTACCTGTTAACACCATTTTCTCTAAATAAGTAGTAAGTGGATTACAAGAAGAGGCGAATGCAATATCAAGTCGATGAAGATGGCAGAGATTATTCCACCAGTGTTGGACAGAAATCTTTGTAAGCTTTTTCCAATTAAGAATTATGTGTTGAAAAGCTAAAGCTAACATAAGGTCAAAAAGACCATGTTTGTGAGTAGGAAGATCTAAGGATTCAAACAGACTCCCAGAGAAAAGAATAGAAATAGAATAAGGAATGAGAATGTTAAACAAGCAAGAAATGTAAGACCAAATTTTACCTAAAAGTGAGAAACACAAGGGCAAAGAAAAAGAAGGTTCATGAAATCAGCATTAGAAGAGGCACAGGTCCAGCAATTTGTATCAGTAGAGTGGGAAAACTTAGCTATAGAAGTAGGGGTGAAATAAAGTCTATGGTAGAGGAAAAACATAGATTGAGTGAGAGAAGCAAATCGAGAAATTTAGAGAGAACGGGACCAAAGTTTGTCCCAAAAGTTGATGGTCCATTCACATCCCAGGTCAGACTCCCATGCATGCTCAATTTTATTTTTAGGACAATCTGGATCAGGAGTTAAGGAATGTTTATAAATGAGATAGGCCTTAGGTAGAGAAAGAAGAATCTTGAGAAGAGAGTTTTGATCAGACAGAAGAGGAGAAGAGGGAACAGAAGGGCAAAGAAAAAGAAGGTGCATGAAATCAGCATTAGAAGAGGCACAGGTCCAGCAATTTGTGTCAGTAGAGTGGGAAAACTTAGCCATAGAAGTAGGGGTGAAATAAAGTCTATGGTAGAGGAAAAACATAGATTGAGTGAGAGAAGCAAATCGAGAAATTTAGAGAGAACGGGACCAGAGTTTGTCCCAAAAGTTGATGGTCCATTCACATCCCAGGTCAGACTCCCATGCACGCTCAATTTTATTTTTAGGACAATCTGGATCAGGGGTTAAGGAATGTTTATAAATGAGAGAGGCCTTAGGTAGAGAAAGAAGAATCTTGAGAAGAGAGTTTTGATCAGACTGAAGAGGAGAAGAAGGAAGAGAGTAGAAAGTATCAAGAATACCTGCCATAAAAATAGAGAATTTTTGTAGAAAAGAGCAGGGACAATGAAAGGTAGCCTGAAATTGGGGAAAGGAACAGGGAGAGAAACCATCAGATAGGTTCTTGACCCAAATTATCCCCTTTAATCGCCAGGCTTTCCAGAGGATGGTTCTATTGTTAATGGTAATAAGGGAGTTGTGCCAAATTGGAGATTCTAAAAAGGATTCCCTAGAGACAAATGTTGGTTGAGTCAAAGGTTTCAACAGGGAACACACGTGTTTAAACAAGGGGAGAGAAGTTTGAGGAGTTTTGGCAGAAAAGGCTAGAACTTCCTTTAAAGAGACGGGTAATAGCAAAGCTCGTTCAATGGAAAACCATAGGGGAGTATAAGGAGAAGGTTCGGAAAGGAGCCATTTAGAGGCCTGACAGAGGCAGAAGAATTTATGGTAAAGACGAAAATCAGGACAATTCACACCCCCATTAGATTTTGTCTTGCGAAGAAAGGATAAGGATATTCTGGCTTTTTTATTTTTCCAAAGGAATTTAGAGAGGCGAGAATCAATCTTTTTGAAATAACAGTCAGGAATATGGACAGGGAGTATGGAAAGAGCATAAATTAAAATAGGAATAATCATCATCTTAATTGTGTCCAACCGACCCCACCACGAAAGAAAGAGAGGATTCCAGGATGAGAATAGTTTGTCAATTCGAGATAAGGCCTCAGTCATATTTAATTTAATAGAAGAGGCAATGGAGTTGGAGAACCACATACCTAAATATTTTATTTTAGAACTATTACATGCAAAACCACTGGAAGAGAAGGAATGTTGAAAACAAAATTTTTTGAGAGGGAGGATTTCAGTTTTATCTGAATTGATATTATAACCAGAGACAAGGGAGAATGAAGAGAATTCATGTAATAAGGGAGAAATAGAAACTGCGGGAGCAGAAATAAAGAGTAGAATGTCATCTGCGTATGCAGAAAGCTTTAAATGTTGGTCACCAGATATAGAGTCATTATTGCGGATTGATGACAAAAAAGGTTTGAGAGCTAATTTTAAGAGAAGGGGGAGAGAGGGCAGCGTTTACCAACTCCACGTTGAAGGGGAAAGTAAGAAGATACACAGCCATTGACTAACACCGAGGCTCTGGGGCAGAATATAATAAAGAAATAAGTTAAATCAACTTGGGACCAAAACCATGCCATTTCAAAGATTCAAATAAAAAGGACCAATCAACTCTATCAAACGCTTTTTCAGCATTGACAGAAATGGCCGCTAAGGATGTGGAAAGGAAAGGGATTTTGTTCAAGACGTTAAAAAAAGACGAGAGTTGTCCGAAGTTAATCTGCCCTTCACGAAACCACACTGCTCCTTACCAACCAAATGAGGCATAAAATGGTCTAGACGTAAAGCAAGTGTTTGGGCAAATAGTTTATAGTCTACATTGACCAGGGAAATCGGGTGATAATTTTTACAAAACATGGGATCCCAACCTTCTTTATGCATCAGGCAAATCGTGGCCTCTTGAAAAGTGCCGTCTGTCTTACCAGAAAGAAAGAATGAATGAAAAAGTTCTAAGAGTTTAGGAAGTAATAAGTTAGAAAAATGCAAATAAAATTCAACTGAAAAACCATCCGGGCCGGGGGTTTTCCCTTTTTCTAAAAAATTTAAAGCATTGGATAATTCATTCAGGGATAATTCTGTTTCAAGATTAGAAAAATGAAGGTGATCATTAGACAGGGTTGGAAGATTATTAAGATAAGATTGAATAAGGGAGCTGGAAGGAGGAGATTCTGGGGTATAAAGGTCTTTGTAAAAAAAGCATATATTTATTGAGAATGTCTTGATCCTTATGAATGGGAGTGTCATCTGAGGAATAAATAGAGTTGATTAGAGTACGGTCTTTATGAGGTTTGAGATAATTTGCTAAAAGTTTGCCAACTTTATTACGTCCTCCGTAATATCGAGCACTGCTCCGGAGAAGTATAGAAGACGCATTATCAGTCGTGGTCTTGTTAAAGACTAATTTAGCACGGATAAGATCTTGTAAGACCAAATCTGTTGACGAAGTATAGAATTTGTGGTCTAAGGCCTTATTATTTGCTAGAGTAGCCTTGTGTTGAAAGAACTGTTTCTTTTTTTTTAGGCGAAGTCTATAATAAAACTCCTCGCTGTAGCCTTAAAGGAGTCCCATAATATATGGGGGGGAGAGTTAAGGTCACTGTTTAGTTTAAACAATGTGTTAGCAAAAGTGATGAAAGAAGAAGAAAAAAGAGGGTCAAGAAGAAGAGAATTGTTAAAACGCCAACGGGAGGGTCTTGGATGCGGAGGGAGCAGATCAAAATCAACCACAATCGGGGCATGGTCAGAAATGACAATGGGTTCAATAGATGAAGATAACAGATTTTGAGATAAGGATTGAGAGAGAAAAATATATAGTCTAAGTGGGAAAGGGAGTTGTGAGGAGGAGAGAAGAAAGAAAAGTCAAGAGAATCAGGGTGAGAGAGTCTCCAACCATCTACAAGGTGTGCTTGGGAAATAGAGTCGAGAAATTGTTTATGGGTATTATAAGGAATGAAGCGTACCTGAGATTGACGGTCAAGAAAGGGGTCAACAACGTGATTGCAGTCACCCCCTAGTATGAAGAAATCATCTCTAAACTGAATACATTTCTGTGTGATCCGAGGTCAAAAGGAACAGTCAGGTTGAGAAGGGCCATAAACATTGAATACGGTCAAAGATATGTTATTAATTAACAACTTAGCTAACAACCATCCTCCTTCTGTATCAATCTCTTGCGATATAACTTTACAATTCTGTTAGAAATGGGATTTCTGGCTGGCTAAGGCGTGCGCCAAAGCCAGGCAGAAACCACCACTCTAGTCAGGGCAAGGAAGTTACACGCCAAAGATAACCCCTGCTCACCCCCTTGGTAGCTTGGCACGAACAGTCAGGCTTATCCCCGAGGCAATGTGCAAAGCATTTGCGCACGCACACAGCAACAACATCCCAGGCCCACCACAAAAGAAACTCCACACAAGGTTATATATAAAAATAGGCTTTGTATTATCATAACACATTATAATAGTAAGCACATATTATACAGGGTGCCACCTGGCACTAGGTCATATTTACAAGGGATTATTTACACCTGACAGGGCCCACTGGACCACTGTCAGTACCATCACAAAGTGAACTTAGTAAATGTAGAACTTATCATAAACATAGAACACCACCAGTGACTACTGGTAATCACTGTACTTAGCATCAGCCTGTAACATAAACTACATTATGCACAGCATCACACCAAGCGCGAATTACCTTCTGAACCAACCTCGCCATCATAAACACATGAGGCAATCATCTCACCAGTCTAAACGCGTTGGACCCTAACCTCCTAAGTATAACTACACTAGGGAATAACTCTCACTAGCATAAACCACAATATGCGAACCAACCTCATAATCATAAAACACATTTAGAGGTATCAACACAGGTGCGTAAATCATTCTACAGGAATCACATTTCCTAGCACCCAAAATCATAGTAGGGCCTGGCGCCCTATAAACCTAACAATCCCAACAGCCCCCCTGGCCAACTGGCCATCTCAAAAAGGGCTCAAATGCCCGGTGTCCCAAAAGTCAGGGTGCGCTGCCAATGCAGCGAAAGTCAGGGTGCGCACTTTGTGCAGGCCTAAACGTAGCAGCTGGCACTAAGTGCTGCGCAGCTGTGTAGGGAAAGATGGGGGTGAAGAGGTGCGCCTCACTCCTGAATTCAGCATGTCCCCTAAAATAAAGCAAGGCCTAAACGGTGCAGCTGCCCACTACTTGCTGGGCAGCTGGGAACATCAACATGAGGCCTGAGCTCTACATGTGCCCTTTGAATCAATATGCGAAATGTGACAGCTGCCCACGCTGGTGCGGCACAGCTGACAATACAGAACAGGGGCCCTGGCACATCTGTGCCTTCGGGGCCTCACGGGACTCTCTAACAACCATGCCCCCAAAACGAGGAGCGCACTGGCGCTTTAAATAAACATGCCCCCGATGGAGCACACTGGCTCCTGAAATAATCATGTGCAAAGTTGGAGCGGCCCGCTGCTAGATGGGGCCGCTCTGATGAATATTGCCCCCCTCGGTGCAGCTGCCCCCTCGTTAGCGGGGCAGCTGCAAACATGGCCATGGTGCACCGGGAGCACCAACCAGGGCCCCCCACGAAGCAAATGCGGCCTCGATCGTAGGAGCGGCCCGCTCTCTGGCGGGACCGCTCTGCACTCAGGACTGCCACTCCACCAGGCCGAGCCCCACCTACCGGGTTCCAGGGCAGTTCCCCTACGGTCTCCTCTCCTCGCTGGCACTCCGCTCTTCGTGCTGTGCTGCTCCGGTCTCCTCTTCACCTGGTCCCTCTTCTGGGACCGGGACTTTTGCCAGCGCCGCACGTCTCGCTTTTCCCCCGGGGCTCCCAAGGTTCCCAGCTGCTCAAGGGAGCCCCGCTGGGACGCGAGGCAACATCCGGCTACCGGCGATGTCCCGCCCCTGACTGGGCGTCTCTTGCCTGGCTTCCGGGCCGCGGCGGTGAAACGCGGGGTGGGCACCCGTGGTCAAAAATAAAGAGGAAGCGGGCAATGAGGGGTAGGCTCCCTCTAATTAAATATATAAAAGCGGGGTGGGCTCCCGCTTAGGTAAATAAAGTAAATAAATCCAAGGCTGCCATGTGGAGTGGGCACCGACCGTAAATATAAAAATAAGTGGGGTCGGCACCCGCAAGGCCTGCGTCACGGGGGAATCCCTACGCTAGGGATTCCCTCTCTCGCTCTTCGTGCTGCAAGGCCCACGTGCTCCCAGGGCATCCAAGAGCCAGGTGCTCTTAAAAGTAAAGGCCAAAATAAAAGAGCTCTAGAGAAAGACGAAGAGGGTGAAAGTGCAGGTCAAGTTAAAATGGTCAGAAAAGATGATAACTGGCCAAGTGGAGTGAAAAGACTGAGATACTATCTGAGAAAAACAAACGAAAGACCAGAGCAAGTGAATGAGTTTACTAGTCAAACTCAGTCTAAACAGTCAACTGTGAGAAACCCACGTAGAAGCCCAAGACTGAGAATTTTGAACTATAAATACAAGGCCCCTGAGTGGATCTATGTAATACTAGAAGAATTTGAAAATTTAGATTTAAGTGAGGAATGAGAAGAAGTAGATGCTGTACTGATTAATGAAAGAAAAGTGCAACCACCTTAAACAAGAGCCTAAAATTCCAAGTGAAAAAGAAAGAGAAAATATCTTCTCAGATTAAAATGGCGAAAAATGAAGTCACTGAGCGACCGAAACAAAGTTTAGAACGAAGATGCTGTAGAGCTTGCATATAAAGGGGCAGATTTACAAGCCCCTTGCGCCTCTTTTACGCCGCCGTTGCGTCACTTTTGTGACACAGCGGCGGCGCAAAGCCAGCGCCATGCTGCGGGGTATTTATAACGTGACGCATCTGGGAGATGCGTCACGTTGTAAAGCCCTGCGCCACATTAGGCATTCCGGCCGGGGGGGGGGCGTTCCGGCGCAGGAACGCGTCCTAAATGTGGCTGAGAAAAATCTACAAGATTTCACTCAGTCACTTTTAAGGCCATGCTGCGTCAAAACCCTGTGCCTGCTTGAAGCAGGCATAAGGATTGACGCAGCATGTTAGGGATAGGGCACCCCCGAGCCTTGCTGGAGCTGCGTCGCACTTGCGACGCAACTCCAGCAATGCGCCGCCTTACCAACGGGGGATGCGACATGCATCTGCCCATCCGTGCACCACGGTGCGCCGCATTGTAAATGCAAAAACAACAATTGATGGACAGAATGCAGAACAATGTCATACATTCACCCCAGTACAGAGATCTGGGCCTAAATCCATCGTTTTTTTGCTCACCATGCCATTCCAGTTTGAACCCAGCCATATGCAAATCAGTCTTGACCCTGTGCCCCATGGGAACAGTCCAGCCCGAACTGCCAAGCCAGGTCCTCACTGGACTGGAAACAAGCATCCTAGGACCGGTTTCGGGCTTTCAGCCCTCGTCAGCCAGGATAGCCTGATTCCAGTGGCATGGAGAGCAAGGGACTCACGTCTGAGCATACCCTTCCCACTCGGGGTGACAAATGCAAAAACAACAATTGATGGACAGAATGCAGAACAATGTCATACATTCACCCCAGTACAGAGATCTGGGCCTAAATCCATCGTTTTTTTGCTCACCATGCCATTCCAGTTTGAACCCAGCCATATGCAAATCAGTCTTGACCCTGTGCCCCATGGGAACAGTCCAGCCCGAACTGCCAAGCCAGGTCCTCACTGGACTGGAAACAAGCATCCTAGGACCGGTTTCGGGCTTTCAGCCCTCGTCAGCCAGGATAGCCTGATTCCAGTGGCATGGAGAGCAAGGGACTCACGTCTGAGCATACCCTTCCCACTCGGGGTGACAAATGCAAAAACAACAATTGATGGACAGAATGCAGAACAATGTCATACATTCACCCCAGTACAGAGATCTGGGCCTAAATCCATCGTTTTTTTGCTCACCATGCCATTCCAGTTTGAACCCAGCCATATGCAAATCAGTCTTGACCCTGTGCCCCATGGGAACAGTCCAGCCCGAACTGCCAAGCCAGGTCCTCACTGGACTGGAAACAAGCATCCTAGGACCGGTTTCGGGCTTTCAGCCCTCGTCAGCCAGGATAGCCTGATTCCAGTGGCATGGAGAGCAAGGGACTCACGTCTGAGCATACCCTTCCCACTCGGGGTGACAAATGCAAAAACAACAATTGATGGACAGAATGCAGAACAATGTCATACATTCACCCCAGTACAGAGATCTGGGCCTAAATCCATCGTTTTTTTGCTCACCATGCCATTCCAGTTTGAACCCAGCCATATGCAAATCAGTCTTGACCCTGTGCCCCATGGGAACAGTCCAGCCCGAACTGCCAAGCCAGGTCCTCACTGGACTGGAAACAAGCATCCTAGGACCGGTTTCGGGCTTTCAGCCCTCGTCAGCCAGGATAGCCTGATTCCAGTGGCATGGAGAGCAAGGGACTCACGTCTGAGCATACCCTTCCCACTCGGGGTGACAAATGCAAAAACAACAATTGATGGACAGAATGCAGAACAATGTCATACATTCACCCCAGTACAGAGATCTGGGCCTAAATCCATCGTTTTTTTGCTCACCATGCCATTCCAGTTTGAACCCAGCCATATGCAAATCAGTCTTGACCCTGTGCCCCATGGGAACAGTCCAGCCCGAACTGCCAAGCCAGGTCCTCACTGGACTGGAAACAAGCATCCTAGGACCGGTTTCGGGCTTTCAGCCCTCGTCAGCCAGGATAGCCTGATTCCAGTGGCATGGAGAGCAAGGGACTCACGTCTGAGCATACCCTTCCCACTCGGGGTGACAAATGCAAAAACAACAATTGATGGACAGAATGCAGAACAATGTCATACATTCACCCCAGTACAGAGATCTGGGCCTAAATCCATCGTTTTTTTGCTCACCATGCCATTCCAGTTTGAACCCAGCCATATGCAAATCAGTCTTGACCCTGTGCCCCATGGGAACAGTCCAGCCCGAACTGCCAAGCCAGGTCCTCACTGGACTGGAAACAAGCATCCTAGGACCGGTTTCGGGCTTTCAGCCCTCGTCAGCCAGGATAGCCTGATTCCAGTGGCATGGAGAGCAAGGGACTCAAGTCTGAGCATACCCTTCCCACTCGGGGTGACAAATGCAAAAACAACAATTGATGGACAGAATGCAGAACAATGTCATACATTCACCCCAGTACAGAGATCTGGGCCTAAATCCATCGTTTTTTTGCTCACCATGCCATTCCAGTTTGAACCCAGCCATATGCAAATCAGTCTTGACCCTGTGCCCCATGGGAACAGTCCAGCCCGAACTGCCAAGCCAGGTCCTCACTGGACTGGAAACAAGCATCCTAGGACCGGTTTCGGGCTTTCAGCCCTCGTCAGCCAGGATAGCCTGATTCCAGTGGCATGGAGAGCAAGGGACTCACGTCTGAGCATACCCTTCCCACTCGGGGTGACAAATGCAAAAACAACAATTGATGGACAGAATGCAGAACAATGTCATACATTCACCCCAGTACAGAGATCTGGGCCTAAATCCATCGTTTTTTTGCTCACCATGCCATTCCAGTTTGAACCCAGCCATATGCAAATCAGTCTTGACCCTGTGCCCCATGGGAACAGTCCAGCCCGAACTGCCAAGCCAGGTCCTCACTGGACTGGAAACAAGCATCCTAGGACCGGTTTCGGGCTTTCAGCCCTCGTCAGCCAGGATAGCCTGATTCCAGTGGCATGGAGAGCAAGGGACTCACGTCTGAGCATACCCTTCCCACTCGGGGTGACAAATGCAAAAACAACAATTGATGGACAGAATGCAGAACAATGTCATACATTCACCCCAGTACAGAGATCTGGGCCTAAATCCATCGTTTTTTTGCTCACCATGCCATTCCAGTTTGAACCCAGCCATATGCAAATCAGTCTTGACCCTGTGCCCCATGGGAACAGTCCAGCCCGAACTGCCAAGCCAGGTCCTCACTGGACTGGAAACAAGCATCCTAGGACCGGTTTCGGGCTTTCAGCCCTCGTCAGCCAGGATAGCCTGATTCCAGTGGCATGGAGAGCAAGGGACTCACGTCTGAGCATACCCTTCCCACTCGGGGTGACAAATGCAAAAACAACAATTGATGGACAGAATGCAGAACAATGTCATACATTCACCCCAGTACAGAGATCTGGGCCTAAATCCATCGTTTTTTTGCTCACCATGCCATTCCAGTTTGAACCCAGCCATATGCAAATCAGTCTTGACCCTGTGCCCCATGGGAACAGTCCAGCCCGAACTGCCAAGCCAGGTCCTCACTGGACTGGAAACAAGCATCCTAGGACCGGTTTCGGGCTTTCAGCCCTCGTCAGCCAGGATAGCCTGATTCCAGTGGCATGGAGAGCAAGGAACTCACGTCTGAGCATACCCTTCCCACTCGGGGTGACAAATGCAAAAACAACAATTGATGGACAGAATGCAGAACAATGTCATACATTCACCCCAGTACAGAGATCTGGGCCTAAATCGATCGTTTTTTTGCTCACCATGCCATTCCAGTTTGAACCCAGCCATATGCAAATCAGTCTTGACCCTGTGCCCCATGGGAACAGTCCAGCCCGAACTGCCAAGCCAGGTCCTCACTGGACTGGAAACAAGCATCCTAGGACCGGTTTCGGGCTTTCAGCCCTCGTCAGCCAGGATAGCCTGATTCCAGTGGCATGGAGAGCAAGGGACTCACGTCTGAGCATACCCTTCCCACTCGGGGTGACAAATGCAAAAACAACAATTGATGGACAGAATGCAGAACAATGTCATACATTCACCCCAGTACAGAGATCTGGGCCTAAATCCATCGTTTTTTTGCTCACCATGCCATTCCAGTTTGAACCCAGCCATATGCAAATCAGTCTTGACCCTGCCAGAGGACGGGGAGCTCGTGAGACCGGACTGACCTGGGGCAGCAGAGCCAAGCTGCCCAGGTCATAGAGAAGTCAAAGGAAGGCACATGTGCTCTAAAGGCCCGTATTTGCTTCATAATATGTAGCCTATGTGAGGGCAACCATAAGATGGCCACCTCTCTAATATGGAACCCACGTAGTGATGTATAATATCGTATACATAGTGCATTTATCAATGAAACGTTATATAAAGCACTTGTACATACCGCATTGGCCATTCGCGGTTTGCTAATACCGGAAGAGACAGGGGTAGGGCCCTGCCTCCTACGCGGTCCCAAATTTTAAAGCACCACACCGTTTGTCCACCCCCTGGCAGTGGCCACGTTCGACGATAGTGACCACGGTCCACATACATCAAAGTCATGATATGGCACATGAAGCACACAGCAGCAGCCACCCAAGTGGTGTCGGGCACAGACACCATCCCCACTGAAGACCAAAGCCACCCCAGAGCGCAGAGAGAAAAGCCCGTCGGGCGACACCAGGGGACAAAAAGCAAAGCAGCAGACCTCAGACACACATGCCTCAGAGGTATCCTCATCCAAGGACTCTCCTGCCCCTAAAGCATCTCGCAAAGAGAAGCATACAGTGTCTGTGCCCACCAAGGAGGTGGTGCATGCCAAGGGTACACCTAGGAAGGAGTCCAAGGCAGATTCACACACCACCTTGACTCCCATTCCAAGCCCAGTAAAGCAGGGGAAGGAGGGCACTGTAGGGGTGACACCTAGTAAACAGGGGAAGGGGGCAGAGGCGAAGCAAGGCAAAGCGTTCCGCTGGGTCCAGCACATCACCAGAGGGGGTGCCAGCGTCTGCACCTGATGCAGCTTTGGTAGTGAGTGTTCTTGTTGTGTCCACACAGCTTCCCATTGATCCAGAGTCAGTCATGCCATTTAGGATCCCCAAAAAGTAGAAAGGCACCCCTCCACAATCTCCCAGCTACACCGTGTCTCCCATCTGCATGACTCCGCCTCCACGTGCAACACCCCACCACCTGGTCCAAGGAGCCCTCTGACTTGCCAAGCCATAGCCATAGCCATAGCTCTACCTCAGCTGTTCCGCTCTCTCCCCAGTCAAGTGCCCCGACAGTCCCCGAGACCCAGCCAGCTTCCAGTCCGCCTGACAGCCAAGTCTGAGTGTTAGTCACCCTCACACACCTGTCTCTCACACACATAGGCCTGTACTGCACATTGTGACCCACTGACTGTGTTGCTGTCCATAGAAAGGTACAGTCGCACACATTACCTGTGCAGCTTCACATGGACCTACTCTGCACTTTGCCCTGGCCACTGGCCTTGTCATTCACTGCTGTGTGCCCCTTGCCTGTGCAGCTTCTCATGGACATACCCTGCACTTAGCCCTGGCCACTGGACTTGCTGTTTTGCCCTTGCCTGTGCAGCTTCTCATTGACATACTCAGAAACTAAGCCCTGGCCACTGGCCTTGTCATTCACTGCTGTGTGCCCCTTGCCTGTGCAGCTTCTCATGGACATACTCTGCACTTAGCCCTGGCCACTGGACTTGCTGTTTTGCCATTGCCTGTGCAGCTTCTCAGGGACATACTCAGAAACTAAGCCCTTGCCACTGGCCTTGTTGTTCACGGCTGTTTTGCCCTTGCCTGTGCAGCTTCTCATGGACCTACTCTGCACTTTGCCCTGGCCACTGGCCTTGTTGTTCACTGCTGTTTTGCCCTTGCCTGTGCAGCTTCTCATGGACATACTCTACACTTAGCCCTGGCCACTGGACTTGTTGTTCACTGCTGTTTTGCCCTTGCCTGTGCAGCTTCTCATGGACATACTCTAGTCTGCACTTAGCCCTGGCCACTGGACTTTGCTGTTTCCCCTTGCCAGTGCAGCTTCTAATGGACCTACTCTGCACTTTGCCCTGGCCACTGACCTTGTTGTTCCCTGCTCTTTTGGCCTTGCCTGTGCAGCTTCTCATGGACATACTCTGCACTTAGCCCTGGCCACTGGACTTGCTGTTTTGCCCTTGCTTGCGCCGCTTCTCATGGACCTACTCTGCACTTTGCCCTGGCGTCTGGCCTTGTTCACTGCTGTTTTGCTCTTGCCTGTGCAGCTTCTCATGGACATACTCTGCACTTAGCCCTGGCCACTGGACTTGCTGTTTTCTCCTTGCCTGTGCAGCTTCTCATGGACCTACTCTGCACTCTGCCCTGGCCACTGGCCTTGTTGTTCACTGCTGTTTTCCGCTTGCCTGTACAGCTTCTCATGGACATACTCTGCACTTAGACCTGGCCACTAGACTTGCTGTTTTGCCCTTGCCTGTGCAGCTTCTCATGGACATGCTCTGCATTTTGTGCCTTGCTCTTCTCTTCTCATGTTGCCTATCTGTGCAATATGTGAATAAAAACAGTTGCTCCTGTTGTCTATTTTGTCAGTGTCCTTACTGAATAAAGTTATTTTGCTGTGTGTATATGGTTTACTTTGCCACATGGTCTGTTTGCCACTTCAACATAGTCAATGTTTGGGCTCACTTACTCAAATATTTTCAGGGGTGACAGGGTCTTCAGTTCTTCCTGACCTAGATACTTGTGGGGGCAATGGCATAAATTTTCAATGGGAAGCAGTTGTCATTTACTTAATTTGTTCATGTTGGCTATATTGTACACATGTCAGGTTGGGGGGCACTGCCAGCACAGAGTGGGTTTCTGCACACAGTATTGCAGGCAGTCTGGCCAGGGTCATCATGTATGTGCATTCTTCCTTTATGTGTGCCCAGTGGTGTATGTGTGGCCATCTTGTGATGGCCAGTCATCCTAGTCCCATGGCTTACTTTCCATGTGTGCTCTTGGATGGTCAGGTAGTGTGCAGTGTGGAGGGGGTATGTTTGTGGGGAGTGTTGATGTGTGCATGCCCCTGCATTGTCAACTACACACATGTGTCACCCAGGATTTGTATGCCTGTTGTTTTGATTGTTCAGCCCTGTGGATGTGTTTGTATGCACATGTGTGAGTTGTATGTTGTGCACTGTGCAGCGTGTTGGTGTGCCCTTGCAGTTCTGTCTGACTCCTACTTGTTGTTTTTGTCACATGTGAGTTTGCAGAGTGTGTGACTGGCAAGTCAGTGCTGTGATTTGTTTGTTGCACATCCATGTGTCTTGTTGCTGTTTGTGGGGACTGTGCAGACCAGCTGTTCCACACTGCCATTGTGGTTGTGTTTTCTCATGCATTCCTGTCACATGGTGCCTTCTTGCCTCTAGTGTGGCATGTTGTGTGTGTTATCATACCAACCCCTATCAGTGCTTCAGATGCCTACCCATTGTGGGTCTGCACTCCCTCTCTTTGTGTATGGTACACTCCTTCCATGTTCCCTACTGACATGCAGTACACTTAACTCTGGTGTCAGCTGTCTCCTTGGTTTACATGTTTGTGTGCGCCTCCCCATCACTTCATTTGTGACACTGTGCTTTGTGGTGCAGTTCTTTGGCCATGGTCAATGTGTCACTCAGAGCATTTCACCAATGGGTTGTATGTAATGTTCTGGTGCTGTTTGTCAGTCATGGTTACTTCTATGCAGTTCAACTGTGTGTGCTGCCCAGTCCTCTGGTCAAGTTGTTTCCACCTTTCTGTCCCAGACTTGTGCATCTGTTGGTGTAGTGTTGGATGTATGTGTGTTGGCTGTGTTATTGCTTCACTTCCTGGGTGTGCTGTTGTGTTTGTGCTCTGCTGTCTGGTGTTGTGTGGGTTGCTGTTCTGTCACTGATGTCTGTGTATGCATGGTGTGCACACACTGCTTGTTGTGCATGCAGTGCTGTGTGTGTATGTTGCCTTGTCATTGCCTGATGTGCATCCCCTGATGTCCAGCTGTGTTTGCTATGTGATTATTTTGCCTGTGCATCTTCTGTTTGCTTGATGTGGCTGTGTTGTTCTGTGATGGTGCACTTCTTGTGTGTGTTGTGGTCTGTTTTCTGTGCATTGTTCCTGAGTGATGAGGTTGTGCACTCCTGTTGTGTCTGTGCTCCCATTGCCTTTCCATATTTTATCTGCACAGGGCATGTGTGGTCTTGTTGTGGTTCTGTGTGTGTTTCTGTTGGGTTATGTGTTTGTGTGTTGTTTTTGTGCAGACATTTGTTGTGGCATCCCTGTGTGTGTGTGATGTTTGTGGCTACCCCCAGGGTGTGTGATTGTTTGTGTGTGTATTGACTGGCAAGTATTGCCAGCCTTCAGTGTGTTTGACACTGGTGTTGTGTGCTGCTGGTGTGAGGGGGGTATGTCTATAGATTCCTACTGGTGTTTGTTAGTCATGGAGTGTGTCAATGGGCCCTGCGTATAGTGCTGCCGGTGTACTCCTGTAAAGTAGTTGTATAGATGTGTGGCTGTTCACAGTTTGTCTTCAGGGCCTTCCTTTCATCCTTGTGCCTATACATGGTTTACCTTGCGGTTTCCCTGTGTTGTTGCACTGTGATGTCTGTGGTTTGACCTCACTGACTGTACCAGCCATGTGTGCTTTGATGGTCTGAGGGTGTTGTTCTCTGTTCCTTGTCTTTCATGTGATGTACACATGCTTGTTGTGTGTCTCCATGGCCTTCCATTTGTGTGCAGCACACTTTGGGTTTCCTGTTTGTTGCGCTCCATTGCTGTTGGCATGTGGGGTGTGTATGTGTCTGTGTGTCAGTCTGTGGTATGTATGTGTGACTATGCAGGCTGTGTGTCCATTTGGATGTTTGTTCCTTGTATGTATTCATTTGGTGCTTGTCCTCATTGTTGTTTCCCTGAGTGTGGTGGTGTGGTGGTGTGTGTGTTTCCCTGGCCCTATGCTACTGTGCTGTTCGTTCCTGTGCTGCCACTCCTGTAGTGTCTGTCTCCCTTGTTGTTTGTTGTGTGGTGCAGGGTGTGTATTCACCTGGCTTGTTGTTGTGCATGGGGTGCACAGGAGCGGCACATGGCACGTGCCTTCATGGGGTGTGCTAGTGTGTGGTGGGAGGGGGTGTGACCCTGTTGTCTTTGTGCCCTGCCCATGCCTGGCACTGGCCCTGCCTTCTGCATTGTGCGCATGTATTTCCTTGTGTTCACCGCTACTGTAACGTGACCGGGACATTTCTGCATGGTGGCGTTAGCTGTGTGTCCAGGATGCAGAGGGGTGACTTGTTGGCAGGTGGGTGATGTGTGGGTGCCCTTGTGGATGTGTCTGATGTGGTTTTGGACCCTGTGTCTGCCCATGTGTTGTGTTATTCCATACCTGCGGCGGCGTCCGCGGCGGTCCATAAGTTGCTGGTGATATAGCAGGTACAGCACCGGAAAAACGTGTAGAGCTGGATCCATGGCGGTCGTGACCGGGTGGTGTGGACTGGGACTCTGGTTTCACGCTCCGCTGTCGAGCTTCCACCATCTCTGGTTGGGCGGTTTGTCCGCTGAGGTGCGCCTACTTGTTTGGGGCATCCTAATTTGTGGAGCGGGGTGGACGTCATTCTGCACGGCGGAGAGTCTCCATTGGCTCCCACCGCCGTGGTGATGCGCACACTTTGCTGGTGCACTTTGATGGTGGTGCGCGTCGCACCGCGATGGTCGGGAAATGGGCTATGTTTGGCCATGCTTATATGGCGGACGCGAAGACCGCTGTTCGTGGGCAGAAAAATGCATTTTTCCACTCCGCCAGCACCACCCGACATCCTAATGGACCCCTAAGTGTTAGAAATGCACCACCGCTATTCTTTTCAAAGCTTTTTTTGGGGCGTGAAGAGGTGGGGCTCAAACTCTTTGTTTGTTTGCTAAATTTAGGGCAGGCATTACACCCCACAACTTTCAAAGATCACCAACCACCACTGCAAAACAGTGTCTCGATAAGCAGTGCAACACACACTATAATTAACTAAAAAATCAGTTGATAATTTTTTCATCTGTTATTGTTCAATGCATTTCTCATTGTGGTAGACAATGGGGGGGCTGGTTGTATAACTGTGTTAGTTCTGAGTGCTGTTTTGTTTTTGTAGCACTATATAATCTTCAGGGGAACACATACTTTTTCAAATAATACATAGAGAAATTGGCAATATTCCCCTTGTAGAAATCAAAACCTTCTCAGGGGCTTCAATGATACACCTGGTCCTTTTAAACCAACAAAGAAGAGATTGGCACAGAAGCTGTAATATAAAAGACATATTTTTATTTAACCTCTGAAGAGGGAAAAAATGCGTCATACAGTATTCTCAAATCACTGTATGAGACATTTTCTAAGGAGTAAAGAGAACATGGGCTTTATATACCCACACAGGGGCTGAAAAGAAGGCGGTACAAGCACAGAAGAAGGTTTTATGCACATATAAGGTCATATAGAAATGCACAGTCGACAAGTAGGAGGAGTTAGCAGTTTGCCAATGCTAGTAAACACATCCTGACAGTTACATACTACTAACAGCTGCAAGGACAGCTGAAAACTAAACTTGGCATGTGCAAAGGTGGAAGATGCTAAATGTAGTTTGTTTCTAGGCAGATTACAAGAGCAGTCAACACTGAGGGAGGACAGAGCACATGGTGAGCACGTGGCAGCACATGGCATACAAAATGGCGGCCAGAAATACAAAATGGATTTCAGCTCATGCTAAGCAATGAATAAAATCTTTAACACCCTGACATTGTGTCAGTACCCTAATATAGGTGAAATGTAAAATAGATATTGGTAGGTGCTGTGTTTTTATTTTTCTATTTATTTATATATTTAAGTGAACCTATATAGCACAAACAAGACCTAAAAAAGGCTACTACTCCAAACACACTCTTTACAACAGTTGCATAGGTGCTGATAGATTAATCATGCTGTTATTGCAGAACTTCTGTGATGTTAATTATTGTGAAGTCATCAAGGTTAAAGCCATGTAACATTGCTTTCATGGAAGATTCAGGGTCAACTGTCATAAAATATTCTTTCTTGTGATGTCAAGTCCGAAGGCATCATGATGTAATGTATGATACTCCTAACATTTTGATGATCAACCACCAGGGTTATTTAAACATTGTTCTTCATTTTATCTCACTTTTTTTCAGGGTAATTTTCAAGGGTGAGATATAAATAAAAAAACAGTTTGAAAAAAAGTGCTAAAATTTGGCCACGTGTAGAACATAATGTTTTCACAAGTTTAATCATCACAAAATATACCAGGGTTTGCTTGCATTTGGGGAAATTAACTTACAGGCTTGATATATGTTGATAGGAAATTTCCCTTATTAGTATCGCTGAATCAGTTTTAATGCGTGAAGTATTTAGAAAACTCATCACTACAGGTATAAAAATGGCACCTGAATCTTCACATGTGTTACATTGGTCAAAATTAAGCAATTACAGTAATGTTATCCCGTGCCCTGAACTTGCATTGCAGGAAGGAGCTTGAACTGAGATTGGTATATCAACCCTCCTGATAAGTTAGGGTCTTCTAATTTAGA
Source organism: Triturus cristatus (assembly GCF_964204655.1). Classification (NCBI taxonomy): domain Eukaryota; kingdom Metazoa; phylum Chordata; class Amphibia; order Caudata; family Salamandridae; genus Triturus; species Triturus cristatus. The sequence goes on from NC_140581.1 coordinate 402,281,527, forward strand.
GTTGGGCCTTGAAGAAAAATCCATTGCAGAAATTGCTTGTCCATCTAATGTAGCTTAGTTTCGCAATGAAAAATAATTATTCTCAAAAGCACGCAGGTGTCAAGATTTTTTGTATTCCCAACACCAGAATCTCATCCATTCATAAACCTATCAAATTTTATCGAGTACGACATCAGCGGGAGAATAAGGGATCATTTAGAAACTGGTGGAGTAGGGGAAAGTCAAACCACATCACATTTGTGATTCTCCCTTTCTCCCTTTAGAGTTGGGGGAAAGTTGGGTTTCTGTAGGCTGAGCCTCCGCCAAAACCGCTGGTGGAAACCCTCGACCAGGCAGCCCATCTGCCCCTGGCCTCGAGGTCATAGTGATGGTCACTCTGCTCTATTCAGGGTCTGACAACCATCACAAGGTTTCCCTGCCGGAGGCCCCTATGTTAGTCTTGGCAGTTCCTGGCAGGAAAATCACTCAATTGTCCCCACCTCCAAGGAAAAATCTCCCTTTGCATGGGCTATTATTGTTTTTCATCTGGAAAATGGGCGCAGCAAACATGGCATTTGGTCATTAAAGTTCACTTTACTGTAACGGCTGTACAGGTGGTTGCAATCAAGCCTTTTGAGATCCAGTAAGGTAGGCAGGGATGTCTAACGAGGGCGATGGTCCTCCACCCTGGAGGGGGAGCATTAGCCTCTGTTGACTTTCAGCCATGGCCTTTGCAGGTAGGAGCAGTGGGGCGATGGGGCTGTGTGGGGGAGGATTTCTATGGACGATGACAAGGGAAACTTAAATATATAATTAATTTTCCTTAGGCATCTTGGCGAAATCCCCCACCCAGCCCCACCACTCTTACCTGCACGGGCCGCGTCTGCTGACGTGGTAGACTTGTGGGCCACCAGTAAAGATCTAAATAAGCCCGAAAGTAACATGCCCATGAAAACACCATTTAGAGACATGAATACCACAGCGTTAAAATGCTACTTCTGTAATCTTACAACGGTTGAGTTATCCCTGAGACCACATTTCTGCCTCCATACACAATAATCTACAAAGATCCCTAGTCACACATGTGAATTGCTAGAGTGTTTATGTCTTAAGTCATTCCAAGCAATAGAGTGAAGGGATGTCTGGTTTATGAACACTGAAGAGACCAGTATTCACATATTCACAGTGAGAAGTAATTTCGCTCATTAAGTTCATTGTATTATTCTGAATGCCCCGTAGGAGTGAGGACATTTTATTGGACTATTAACAGAGTGGACACAGCACAATCTATTTCCATAAAGCAGTCACTCAAAAACTGCTTTGCTTTATTTTCTGCAAGCTAGAAATTTCAAACAAAGCCCCAAAAAGTCAGTCTATTTTACAACAATCTTACAATGAATCTATGTGACTTGCTTGTCTCTGATCAGAATGTTACATTTACCAGATTCTTAAAGACGATCGATTTATGGGGAAAAAATCTGAAGATAACAGCGAGGGTCATCGAACCTTGGTCGCTTAGTGTGAGATTGCTGTTTATTCATGATTTGCTCCAAATAGCACAGCCCTTCATTACAGATACAATAAAATGGGCGGAATCTAAGATCAAAATTAAGTACAAAAACTGTCCTGCAGCGTAATTACTCTGGTATAAATCGTAGGTTTTCACTGGTATAAAAAATTGTACCTCAACATATTTTTGCAAGTGCGAGTTATAGAAAATAAAGCAAATCTGCAATAACATTAACGTCAATAGACAGGGGATCTTAAAGAAAAGGCAAAGACAGATAAGTAAAATGTTTTTTTATGTTTAAAAAGCTTTATTTGGATAATAACAGGAAATACAGAAGGCCAGCAATTCAGAGAAGAGCATCTTGAAATAGATATATGACGATAAAATGGCTAGCACAAGAGCAAAAAAGAAATCTGTTTAAGTTTTTTAAGTAAGTAAGGTTACGGAAGGGGAAGGAAGGGCAGGGGAAAAGGGTTAACTCCTACAATTAAATAGAATGTGTTATTGCATATCTACAAATTAATGTGAACAATAATCATATTATAGTTGATAAATACAATAAGCCAACCAGGGTCAGAAGAAAAAGAATAGAGGAAAAAAATACTTAAGGAGGCTTGAAATTTTCAGAATTTAAACGAGAATTACCTGTTAACACCATTTTCTCTAAATAAGTAGTAAGTGGATTACAAGAAGAGGCGAATGCAATATCAAGTCGATGAAGATGGCAGAGATTATTCCACCAGTGTTGGACAGAAATCTTTGTAAGCTTTTTCCAATTAAGAATTATGTGTTGAAAAGCTAAAGCTAACATAAGGTCAAAAAGACCATGTTTGTGAGTAGGAAGATCTAAGGATTCAAACAGACTCCCAGAGAAAAGAATAGAAATAGAATAAGGAATGAGAATGTTAAACAAGCAAGAAATGTAAGACCAAATTTTACCTAAAAGTGAGAAACACAAGGGCAAAGAAAAAGAAGGTTCATGAAATCAGCATTAGAAGAGGCACAGGTCCAGCAATTTGTATCAGTAGAGTGGGAAAACTTAGCTATAGAAGTAGGGGTGAAATAAAGTCTATGGTAGAGGAAAAACATAGATTGAGTGAGAGAAGCAAATCGAGAAATTTAGAGAGAACGGGACCAAAGTTTGTCCCAAAAGTTGATGGTCCATTCACATCCCAGGTCAGACTCCCATGCATGCTCAATTTTATTTTTAGGACAATCTGGATCAGGAGTTAAGGAATGTTTATAAATGAGATAGGCCTTAGGTAGAGAAAGAAGAATCTTGAGAAGAGAGTTTTGATCAGACAGAAGAGGAGAAGAGGGAACAGAAGGGCAAAGAAAAAGAAGGTGCATGAAATCAGCATTAGAAGAGGCACAGGTCCAGCAATTTGTGTCAGTAGAGTGGGAAAACTTAGCCATAGAAGTAGGGGTGAAATAAAGTCTATGGTAGAGGAAAAACATAGATTGAGTGAGAGAAGCAAATCGAGAAATTTAGAGAGAACGGGACCAGAGTTTGTCCCAAAAGTTGATGGTCCATTCACATCCCAGGTCAGACTCCCATGCACGCTCAATTTTATTTTTAGGACAATCTGGATCAGGGGTTAAGGAATGTTTATAAATGAGAGAGGCCTTAGGTAGAGAAAGAAGAATCTTGAGAAGAGAGTTTTGATCAGACTGAAGAGGAGAAGAAGGAAGAGAGTAGAAAGTATCAAGAATACCTGCCATAAAAATAGAGAATTTTTGTAGAAAAGAGCAGGGACAATGAAAGGTAGCCTGAAATTGGGGAAAGGAACAGGGAGAGAAACCATCAGATAGGTTCTTGACCCAAATTATCCCCTTTAATCGCCAGGCTTTCCAGAGGATGGTTCTATTGTTAATGGTAATAAGGGAGTTGTGCCAAATTGGAGATTCTAAAAAGGATTCCCTAGAGACAAATGTTGGTTGAGTCAAAGGTTTCAACAGGGAACACACGTGTTTAAACAAGGGGAGAGAAGTTTGAGGAGTTTTGGCAGAAAAGGCTAGAACTTCCTTTAAAGAGACGGGTAATAGCAAAGCTCGTTCAATGGAAAACCATAGGGGAGTATAAGGAGAAGGTTCGGAAAGGAGCCATTTAGAGGCCTGACAGAGGCAGAAGAATTTATGGTAAAGACGAAAATCAGGACAATTCACACCCCCATTAGATTTTGTCTTGCGAAGAAAGGATAAGGATATTCTGGCTTTTTTATTTTTCCAAAGGAATTTAGAGAGGCGAGAATCAATCTTTTTGAAATAACAGTCAGGAATATGGACAGGGAGTATGGAAAGAGCATAAATTAAAATAGGAATAATCATCATCTTAATTGTGTCCAACCGACCCCACCACGAAAGAAAGAGAGGATTCCAGGATGAGAATAGTTTGTCAATTCGAGATAAGGCCTCAGTCATATTTAATTTAATAGAAGAGGCAATGGAGTTGGAGAACCACATACCTAAATATTTTATTTTAGAACTATTACATGCAAAACCACTGGAAGAGAAGGAATGTTGAAAACAAAATTTTTTGAGAGGGAGGATTTCAGTTTTATCTGAATTGATATTATAACCAGAGACAAGGGAGAATGAAGAGAATTCATGTAATAAGGGAGAAATAGAAACTGCGGGAGCAGAAATAAAGAGTAGAATGTCATCTGCGTATGCAGAAAGCTTTAAATGTTGGTCACCAGATATAGAGTCATTATTGCGGATTGATGACAAAAAAGGTTTGAGAGCTAATTTTAAGAGAAGGGGGAGAGAGGGCAGCGTTTACCAACTCCACGTTGAAGGGGAAAGTAAGAAGATACACAGCCATTGACTAACACCGAGGCTCTGGGGCAGAATATAATAAAGAAATAAGTTAAATCAACTTGGGACCAAAACCATGCCATTTCAAAGATTCAAATAAAAAGGACCAATCAACTCTATCAAACGCTTTTTCAGCATTGACAGAAATGGCCGCTAAGGATGTGGAAAGGAAAGGGATTTTGTTCAAGACGTTAAAAAAAGACGAGAGTTGTCCGAAGTTAATCTGCCCTTCACGAAACCACACTGCTCCTTACCAACCAAATGAGGCATAAAATGGTCTAGACGTAAAGCAAGTGTTTGGGCAAATAGTTTATAGTCTACATTGACCAGGGAAATCGGGTGATAATTTTTACAAAACATGGGATCCCAACCTTCTTTATGCATCAGGCAAATCGTGGCCTCTTGAAAAGTGCCGTCTGTCTTACCAGAAAGAAAGAATGAATGAAAAAGTTCTAAGAGTTTAGGAAGTAATAAGTTAGAAAAATGCAAATAAAATTCAACTGAAAAACCATCCGGGCCGGGGGTTTTCCCTTTTTCTAAAAAATTTAAAGCATTGGATAATTCATTCAGGGATAATTCTGTTTCAAGATTAGAAAAATGAAGGTGATCATTAGACAGGGTTGGAAGATTATTAAGATAAGATTGAATAAGGGAGCTGGAAGGAGGAGATTCTGGGGTATAAAGGTCTTTGTAAAAAAAGCATATATTTATTGAGAATGTCTTGATCCTTATGAATGGGAGTGTCATCTGAGGAATAAATAGAGTTGATTAGAGTACGGTCTTTATGAGGTTTGAGATAATTTGCTAAAAGTTTGCCAACTTTATTACGTCCTCCGTAATATCGAGCACTGCTCCGGAGAAGTATAGAAGACGCATTATCAGTCGTGGTCTTGTTAAAGACTAATTTAGCACGGATAAGATCTTGTAAGACCAAATCTGTTGACGAAGTATAGAATTTGTGGTCTAAGGCCTTATTATTTGCTAGAGTAGCCTTGTGTTGAAAGAACTGTTTCTTTTTTTTTAGGCGAAGTCTATAATAAAACTCCTCGCTGTAGCCTTAAAGGAGTCCCATAATATATGGGGGGGAGAGTTAAGGTCACTGTTTAGTTTAAACAATGTGTTAGCAAAAGTGATGAAAGAAGAAGAAAAAAGAGGGTCAAGAAGAAGAGAATTGTTAAAACGCCAACGGGAGGGTCTTGGATGCGGAGGGAGCAGATCAAAATCAACCACAATCGGGGCATGGTCAGAAATGACAATGGGTTCAATAGATGAAGATAACAGATTTTGAGATAAGGATTGAGAGAGAAAAATATATAGTCTAAGTGGGAAAGGGAGTTGTGAGGAGGAGAGAAGAAAGAAAAGTCAAGAGAATCAGGGTGAGAGAGTCTCCAACCATCTACAAGGTGTGCTTGGGAAATAGAGTCGAGAAATTGTTTATGGGTATTATAAGGAATGAAGCGTACCTGAGATTGACGGTCAAGAAAGGGGTCAACAACGTGATTGCAGTCACCCCCTAGTATGAAGAAATCATCTCTAAACTGAATACATTTCTGTGTGATCCGAGGTCAAAAGGAACAGTCAGGTTGAGAAGGGCCATAAACATTGAATACGGTCAAAGATATGTTATTAATTAACAACTTAGCTAACAACCATCCTCCTTCTGTATCAATCTCTTGCGATATAACTTTACAATTCTGTTAGAAATGGGATTTCTGGCTGGCTAAGGCGTGCGCCAAAGCCAGGCAGAAACCACCACTCTAGTCAGGGCAAGGAAGTTACACGCCAAAGATAACCCCTGCTCACCCCCTTGGTAGCTTGGCACGAACAGTCAGGCTTATCCCCGAGGCAATGTGCAAAGCATTTGCGCACGCACACAGCAACAACATCCCAGGCCCACCACAAAAGAAACTCCACACAAGGTTATATATAAAAATAGGCTTTGTATTATCATAACACATTATAATAGTAAGCACATATTATACAGGGTGCCACCTGGCACTAGGTCATATTTACAAGGGATTATTTACACCTGACAGGGCCCACTGGACCACTGTCAGTACCATCACAAAGTGAACTTAGTAAATGTAGAACTTATCATAAACATAGAACACCACCAGTGACTACTGGTAATCACTGTACTTAGCATCAGCCTGTAACATAAACTACATTATGCACAGCATCACACCAAGCGCGAATTACCTTCTGAACCAACCTCGCCATCATAAACACATGAGGCAATCATCTCACCAGTCTAAACGCGTTGGACCCTAACCTCCTAAGTATAACTACACTAGGGAATAACTCTCACTAGCATAAACCACAATATGCGAACCAACCTCATAATCATAAAACACATTTAGAGGTATCAACACAGGTGCGTAAATCATTCTACAGGAATCACATTTCCTAGCACCCAAAATCATAGTAGGGCCTGGCGCCCTATAAACCTAACAATCCCAACAGCCCCCCTGGCCAACTGGCCATCTCAAAAAGGGCTCAAATGCCCGGTGTCCCAAAAGTCAGGGTGCGCTGCCAATGCAGCGAAAGTCAGGGTGCGCACTTTGTGCAGGCCTAAACGTAGCAGCTGGCACTAAGTGCTGCGCAGCTGTGTAGGGAAAGATGGGGGTGAAGAGGTGCGCCTCACTCCTGAATTCAGCATGTCCCCTAAAATAAAGCAAGGCCTAAACGGTGCAGCTGCCCACTACTTGCTGGGCAGCTGGGAACATCAACATGAGGCCTGAGCTCTACATGTGCCCTTTGAATCAATATGCGAAATGTGACAGCTGCCCACGCTGGTGCGGCACAGCTGACAATACAGAACAGGGGCCCTGGCACATCTGTGCCTTCGGGGCCTCACGGGACTCTCTAACAACCATGCCCCCAAAACGAGGAGCGCACTGGCGCTTTAAATAAACATGCCCCCGATGGAGCACACTGGCTCCTGAAATAATCATGTGCAAAGTTGGAGCGGCCCGCTGCTAGATGGGGCCGCTCTGATGAATATTGCCCCCCTCGGTGCAGCTGCCCCCTCGTTAGCGGGGCAGCTGCAAACATGGCCATGGTGCACCGGGAGCACCAACCAGGGCCCCCCACGAAGCAAATGCGGCCTCGATCGTAGGAGCGGCCCGCTCTCTGGCGGGACCGCTCTGCACTCAGGACTGCCACTCCACCAGGCCGAGCCCCACCTACCGGGTTCCAGGGCAGTTCCCCTACGGTCTCCTCTCCTCGCTGGCACTCCGCTCTTCGTGCTGTGCTGCTCCGGTCTCCTCTTCACCTGGTCCCTCTTCTGGGACCGGGACTTTTGCCAGCGCCGCACGTCTCGCTTTTCCCCCGGGGCTCCCAAGGTTCCCAGCTGCTCAAGGGAGCCCCGCTGGGACGCGAGGCAACATCCGGCTACCGGCGATGTCCCGCCCCTGACTGGGCGTCTCTTGCCTGGCTTCCGGGCCGCGGCGGTGAAACGCGGGGTGGGCACCCGTGGTCAAAAATAAAGAGGAAGCGGGCAATGAGGGGTAGGCTCCCTCTAATTAAATATATAAAAGCGGGGTGGGCTCCCGCTTAGGTAAATAAAGTAAATAAATCCAAGGCTGCCATGTGGAGTGGGCACCGACCGTAAATATAAAAATAAGTGGGGTCGGCACCCGCAAGGCCTGCGTCACGGGGGAATCCCTACGCTAGGGATTCCCTCTCTCGCTCTTCGTGCTGCAAGGCCCACGTGCTCCCAGGGCATCCAAGAGCCAGGTGCTCTTAAAAGTAAAGGCCAAAATAAAAGAGCTCTAGAGAAAGACGAAGAGGGTGAAAGTGCAGGTCAAGTTAAAATGGTCAGAAAAGATGATAACTGGCCAAGTGGAGTGAAAAGACTGAGATACTATCTGAGAAAAACAAACGAAAGACCAGAGCAAGTGAATGAGTTTACTAGTCAAACTCAGTCTAAACAGTCAACTGTGAGAAACCCACGTAGAAGCCCAAGACTGAGAATTTTGAACTATAAATACAAGGCCCCTGAGTGGATCTATGTAATACTAGAAGAATTTGAAAATTTAGATTTAAGTGAGGAATGAGAAGAAGTAGATGCTGTACTGATTAATGAAAGAAAAGTGCAACCACCTTAAACAAGAGCCTAAAATTCCAAGTGAAAAAGAAAGAGAAAATATCTTCTCAGATTAAAATGGCGAAAAATGAAGTCACTGAGCGACCGAAACAAAGTTTAGAACGAAGATGCTGTAGAGCTTGCATATAAAGGGGCAGATTTACAAGCCCCTTGCGCCTCTTTTACGCCGCCGTTGCGTCACTTTTGTGACACAGCGGCGGCGCAAAGCCAGCGCCATGCTGCGGGGTATTTATAACGTGACGCATCTGGGAGATGCGTCACGTTGTAAAGCCCTGCGCCACATTAGGCATTCCGGCCGGGGGGGGGGCGTTCCGGCGCAGGAACGCGTCCTAAATGTGGCTGAGAAAAATCTACAAGATTTCACTCAGTCACTTTTAAGGCCATGCTGCGTCAAAACCCTGTGCCTGCTTGAAGCAGGCATAAGGATTGACGCAGCATGTTAGGGATAGGGCACCCCCGAGCCTTGCTGGAGCTGCGTCGCACTTGCGACGCAACTCCAGCAATGCGCCGCCTTACCAACGGGGGATGCGACATGCATCTGCCCATCCGTGCACCACGGTGCGCCGCATTGTAAATGCAAAAACAACAATTGATGGACAGAATGCAGAACAATGTCATACATTCACCCCAGTACAGAGATCTGGGCCTAAATCCATCGTTTTTTTGCTCACCATGCCATTCCAGTTTGAACCCAGCCATATGCAAATCAGTCTTGACCCTGTGCCCCATGGGAACAGTCCAGCCCGAACTGCCAAGCCAGGTCCTCACTGGACTGGAAACAAGCATCCTAGGACCGGTTTCGGGCTTTCAGCCCTCGTCAGCCAGGATAGCCTGATTCCAGTGGCATGGAGAGCAAGGGACTCACGTCTGAGCATACCCTTCCCACTCGGGGTGACAAATGCAAAAACAACAATTGATGGACAGAATGCAGAACAATGTCATACATTCACCCCAGTACAGAGATCTGGGCCTAAATCCATCGTTTTTTTGCTCACCATGCCATTCCAGTTTGAACCCAGCCATATGCAAATCAGTCTTGACCCTGTGCCCCATGGGAACAGTCCAGCCCGAACTGCCAAGCCAGGTCCTCACTGGACTGGAAACAAGCATCCTAGGACCGGTTTCGGGCTTTCAGCCCTCGTCAGCCAGGATAGCCTGATTCCAGTGGCATGGAGAGCAAGGGACTCAAGTCTGAGCATACCCTTCCCACTCGGGGTGACAAATGCAAAAACAACAATTGATGGACAGAATGCAGAACAATGTCATACATTCACCCCAGTACAGAGATCTGGGCCTAAATCCATCGTTTTTTTGCTCACCATGCCATTCCAGTTTGAACCCAGCCATATGCAAATCAGTCTTGACCCTGTGCCCCATGGGAACAGTCCAGCCCGAACTGCCAAGCCAGGTCCTCACTGGACTGGAAACAAGCATCCTAGGACCGGTTTCGGGCTTTCAGCCCTCGTCAGCCAGGATAGCCTGATTCCAGTGGCATGGAGAGCAAGGGACTCACGTCTGAGCATACCCTTCCCACTCGGGGTGACAAATGCAAAAACAACAATTGATGGACAGAATGCAGAACAATGTCATACATTCACCCCAGTACAGAGATCTGGGCCTAAATCCATCGTTTTTTTGCTCACCATGCCATTCCAGTTTGAACCCAGCCATATGCAAATCAGTCTTGACCCTGTGCCCCATGGGAACAGTCCAGCCCGAACTGCCAAGCCAGGTCCTCACTGGACTGGAAACAAGCATCCTAGGACCGGTTTCGGGCTTTCAGCCCTCGTCAGCCAGGATAGCCTGATTCCAGTGGCATGGAGAGCAAGGGACTCACGTCTGAGCATACCCTTCCCACTCGGGGTGACAAATGCAAAAACAACAATTGATGGACAGAATGCAGAACAATGTCATACATTCACCCCAGTACAGAGATCTGGGCCTAAATCCATCGTTTTTTTGCTCACCATGCCATTCCAGTTTGAACCCAGCCATATGCAAATCAGTCTTGACCCTGTGCCCCATGGGAACAGTCCAGCCCGAACTGCCAAGCCAGGTCCTCACTGGACTGGAAACAAGCATCCTAGGACCGGTTTCGGGCTTTCAGCCCTCGTCAGCCAGGATAGCCTGATTCCAGTGGCATGGAGAGCAAGGGACTCACGTCTGAGCATACCCTTCCCACTCGGGGTGACAAATGCAAAAACAACAATTGATGGACAGAATGCAGAACAATGTCATACATTCACCCCAGTACAGAGATCTGGGCCTAAATCCATCGTTTTTTTGCTCACCATGCCATTCCAGTTTGAACCCAGCCATATGCAAATCAGTCTTGACCCTGTGCCCCATGGGAACAGTCCAGCCCGAACTGCCAAGCCAGGTCCTCACTGGACTGGAAACAAGCATCCTAGGACCGGTTTCGGGCTTTCAGCCCTCGTCAGCCAGGATAGCCTGATTCCAGTGGCATGGAGAGCAAGGGACTCACGTCTGAGCATACCCTTCCCACTCGGGGTGACAAATGCAAAAACAACAATTGATGGACAGAATGCAGAACAATGTCATACATTCACCCCAGTACAGAGATCTGGGCCTAAATCCATCGTTTTTTTGCTCACCATGCCATTCCAGTTTGAACCCAGCCATATGCAAATCAGTCTTGACCCTGTGCCCCATGGGAACAGTCCAGCCCGAACTGCCAAGCCAGGTCCTCACTGGACTGGAAACAAGCATCCTAGGACCGGTTTCGGGCTTTCAGCCCTCGTCAGCCAGGATAGCCTGATTCCAGTGGCATGGAGAGCAAGGGACTCACGTCTGAGCATACCCTTCCCACTCGGGGTGACAAATGCAAAAACAACAATTGATGGACAGAATGCAGAACAATGTCATACATTCACCCCAGTACAGAGATCTGGGCCTAAATCCATCGTTTTTTTGCTCACCATGCCATTCCAGTTTGAACCCAGCCATATGCAAATCAGTCTTGACCCTGTGCCCCATGGGAACAGTCCAGCCCGAACTGCCAAGCCAGGTCCTCACTGGACTGGAAACAAGCATCCTAGGACCGGTTTCGGGCTTTCAGCCCTCGTCAGCCAGGATAGCCTGATTCCAGTGGCATGGAGAGCAAGGGACTCAAGTCTGAGCATACCCTTCCCACTCGGGGTGACAAATGCAAAAACAACAATTGATGGACAGAATGCAGAACAATGTCATACATTCACCCCAGTACAGAGATCTGGGCCTAAATCCATCGTTTTTTTGCTCACCATGCCATTCCAGTTTGAACCCAGCCATATGCAAATCAGTCTTGACCCTGTGCCCCATGGGAACAGTCCAGCCCGAACTGCCAAGCCAGGTCCTCACTGGACTGGAAACAAGCATCCTAGGACCGGTTTCGGGCTTTCAGCCCTCGTCAGCCAGGATAGCCTGATTCCAGTGGCATGGAGAGCAAGGGACTCACGTCTGAGCATACCCTTCCCACTCGGGGTGACAAATGCAAAAACAACAATTGATGGACAGAATGCAGAACAATGTCATACATTCACCCCAGTACAGAGATCTGGGCCTAAATCCATCGTTTTTTTGCTCACCATGCCATTCCAGTTTGAACCCAGCCATATGCAAATCAGTCTTGACCCTGTGCCCCATGGGAACAGTCCAGCCCGAACTGCCAAGCCAGGTCCTCACTGGACTGGAAACAAGCATCCTAGGACCGGTTTCGGGCTTTCAGCCCTCGTCAGCCAGGATAGCCTGATTCCAGTGGCATGGAGAGCAAGGGACTCACGTCTGAGCATACCCTTCCCACTCGGGGTGACAAATGCAAAAACAACAATTGATGGACAGAATGCAGAACAATGTCATACATTCACCCCAGTACAGAGATCTGGGCCTAAATCCATCGTTTTTTTGCTCACCATGCCATTCCAGTTTGAACCCAGCCATATGCAAATCAGTCTTGACCCTGTGCCCCATGGGAACAGTCCAGCCCGAACTGCCAAGCCAGGTCCTCACTGGACTGGAAACAAGCATCCTAGGACCGGTTTCGGGCTTTCAGCCCTCGTCAGCCAGGATAGCCTGATTCCAGTGGCATGGAGAGCAAGGGACTCACGTCTGAGCATACCCTTCCCACTCGGGGTGACAAATGCAAAAACAACAATTGATGGACAGAATGCAGAACAATGTCATACATTCACCCCAGTACAGAGATCTGGGCCTAAATCCATCGTTTTTTTGCTCACCATGCCATTCCAGTTTGAACCCAGCCATATGCAAATCAGTCTTGACCCTGTGCCCCATGGGAACAGTCCAGCCCGAACTGCCAAGCCAGGTCCTCACTGGACTGGAAACAAGCATCCTAGGACCGGTTTCGGGCTTTCAGCCCTCGTCAGCCAGGATAGCCTGATTCCAGTGGCATGGAGAGCAAGGAACTCACGTCTGAGCATACCCTTCCCACTCGGGGTGACAAATGCAAAAACAACAATTGATGGACAGAATGCAGAACAATGTCATACATTCACCCCAGTACAGAGATCTGGGCCTAAATCGATCGTTTTTTTGCTCACCATGCCATTCCAGTTTGAACCCAGCCATATGCAAATCAGTCTTGACCCTGTGCCCCATGGGAACAGTCCAGCCCGAACTGCCAAGCCAGGTCCTCACTGGACTGGAAACAAGCATCCTAGGACCGGTTTCGGGCTTTCAGCCCTCGTCAGCCAGGATAGCCTGATTCCAGTGGCATGGAGAGCAAGGGACTCACGTCTGAGCATACCCTTCCCACTCGGGGTGACAAATGCAAAAACAACAATTGATGGACAGAATGCAGAACAATGTCATACATTCACCCCAGTACAGAGATCTGGGCCTAAATCCATCGTTTTTTTGCTCACCATGCCATTCCAGTTTGAACCCAGCCATATGCAAATCAGTCTTGACCCTGTGCCCCATGGGAACAGTCCAGCCCGAACTGCCAAGCCAGGTCCTCACTGGACTGGAAACAAGCATCCTAGGACCGGTTTCGGGCTTTCAGCCCTCGTCAGCCAGGATAGCCTGATTCCAGTGGCATGGAGAGCAAGGGACTCACGTCTGAGCATACCCTTCCCACTTGGGGTGACAAATGCAAAAACAACAATTGATGGACAGAATGCAGAACAATGTCATACATTCACCCCAGTACAGAGATCTGGGCCTAAATCCATCGTTTTTTTGCTCACCATGCCATTCCAGTTTGAACCCAGCCATATGCAAATCAGTCTTGACCCTGTGCCCCATGGGAACAGTCCAGCCCGAACTGCCAAGCCAGGTCCTCACTGGACTGGAAACAAGCATCCTAGGACCGGTTTCGGGCTTTCAGCCCTCGTCAGCCAGGATAGCCTGATTCCAGTGGCATGGAGAGCAAGGGACTCACGTCTGAGCATACCCTTCCCACTCGGGGTGACAAATGCAAAAACAACAATTGATGGACAGAATGCAGAACAATGTCATACATTCACCCCAGTACAGAGATCTGGGCCTAAATCCATCGTTTTTTTGCTCACCATGCCATTCCAGTTTGAACCCAGCCATATGCAAATCAGTCTTGACCCTGTGCCCCATGGGAACAGTCCAGCCCGAACTGCCAAGCCAGGTCCTCACTGGACTGGAAACAAGCATCCTAGGACCGGTTTCGGGCTTTCAGCCCTCGTCAGCCAGGATAGCCTGATTCCAGTGGCATGGAGAGCAAGGGACTCACGTCTGAGCATACCCTTCCCACTCGGGGTGACAAATGCAAAAACAACAATTGATGGACAGAATGCAGAACAATGTCATACATTCACCCCAGTACAGAGATCTGGGCCTAAATCCATCGTTTTTTTGCTCACCATGCCATTCCAGTTTGAACCCAGCCATATGCAAATCAGTCTTGACCCTGTGCCCCATGGGAACAGTCCAGCCCGAACTGCCAAGCCAGGTCCTCACTGGACTGGAAACAAGCATCCTAGGACCGGTTTCGGGCTTTCAGCCCTCGTCAGCCAGGATAGCCTGATTCCAGTGGCATGGAGAGCAAGGGACTCACGTCTGAGCATACCCTTCCCACTCGGGGTGACAAATGCAAAAACAACAATTGATGGACAGAATGCAGAACAATGTCATACATTCACCCCAGTACAGAGATCTGGGCCTAAATCCATCGTTTTTTTGCTCACCATGCCATTCCAGTTTGAACCCAGCCATATGCAAATCAGTCTTGACCCTGTGCCCCATGGGAACAGTCCAGCCCGAACTGCCAAGCCAGGTCCTCACTGGACTGGAAACAAGCATCCTAGGACCGGTTTCGGGCTTTCAGCCCTCGTCAGCCAGGATAGCCTGATTCCAGTGGCATGGAGAGCAAGGGACTCACGTCTGAGCATACCCTTCCCACTCGGGGTGACAAATGCAAAAACAACAATTGATGGACAGAATGCAGAACAATGTCATACATTCACCCCAGTACAGAGATCTGGGCCTAAATCCATCGTTTTTTTGCTCACCATGCCATTCCAGTTTGAACCCAGCCATATGCAAATCAGTCTTGACCCTGTGCCCCATGGGAACAGTCCAGCCCGAACTGCCAAGCCAGGTCCTCACTGGACTGGAAACAAGCATCCTAGGACCGGTTTCGGGCTTTCAGCCCTCGTCAGCCAGGATAGCCTGATTCCAGTGGCATGGAGAGCAAGGGACTCACGTCTGAGCATACCCTTCCCACTCGGGGTGACAAATGCAAAAACAACAATTGATGGACAGAATGCAGAACAATGTCATACATTCACCCCAGTACAGAGATCTGGGCCTAAATCCATCGTTTTTTTGCTCACCATGCCATTCCAGTTTGAACCCAGCCATATGCAAATCAGTCTTGACCCTGTGCCCCATGGGAACAGTCCAGCCCGAACTGCCAAGCCAGGTCCTCACTGGACTGGAAACAAGCATCCTAGGACCGGTTTCGGGCTTTCAGCCCTCGTCAGCCAGGATAGCCTGATTCCAGTGGCATGGAGAGCAAGGGACTCACGTCTGAGCATACCCTTCCCACTCGGGGTGACAAATGCAAAAACAACAATTGATGGACAGAATGCAGAACAATGTCATACATTCACCCCAGTACAGAGATCTGGGCCTAAATCCATCGTTTTTTTGCTCACCATGCCATTCCAGTTTGAACCCAGCCATATGCAAATCAGTCTTGACCCTGTGCCCCATGGGAACAGTCCAGCCCGAACTGCCAAGCCAGGTCCTCACTGGACTGGAAACAAGCATCCTAGGACCGGTTTCGGGCTTTCAGCCCTCGTCAGCCAGGATAGCCTGATTCCAGTGGCATGGAGAGCAAGGGACTCACGTCTGAGCATACCCTTCCCACTCGGGGTGACAAATGCAAAAACAACAATTGATGGACAGAATGCAGAACAATGTCATACATTCACCCCAGTACAGAGATCTGGGCCTAAATCCATCGTTTTTTTGCTCACCATGCCATTCCAGTTTGAACCCAGCCATATGCAAATCAGTCTTGACCCTGTGCCCCATGGGAACAGTCCAGCCCGAACTGCCAAGCCAGGTCCTCACTGGACTGGAAACAAGCATCCTAGGACCGGTTTCAGGCTTTCAGCCCTCGTCAGCCAGGATAGCCTGATTCCAGTGGCATGGAGAGCAAGGGACTCACGTCTGAGCATACCCTTCCCACTCGGGGTGACAAATGCAAAAACAACAATTGATGGACAGAATGCAGAACAATGTCATACATTCACCCCAGTACAGAGATCTGGGCCTAAATCCATCGTTTTTTTGCTCACCATGCCATTCCAGTTTGAACCCAGCCATATGCAAATCAGTCTTGACCCTGTGCCCCATGGGAACAGTCCAGCCCGAACTGCCAAGCCAGGTCCTCACTGGACTGGAAACAAGTATCCTAGGACCGGTTTCGGGCTTTCAGCCCTCGTCAGCCAGGATAGCCTGATTCCAGTGGCATGGAGAGCAAGGGACTCACGTCTGAGCATACCCTTCCCACTCGGGGTGACAAATGCAAAAACAACAATTGATGGACAGAATGCAGAACAATGTCATACATTCACCCCAGTACAGAGATCTGGGCCTAAATCCATCGTTTTTTTGCTCACCATGCCATTCCAGTTTGAACCCAGCCATATGCAAATCAGTCTTGACCCTGTGCCCCATGGGAACAGTCCAGCCCGAACTGCCAAGCCAGGTCCTCACTGGACTGGAAACAAGCATCCTGGCTGATGACGGCTGATAGCCAGAAACCGGTCCTAGGATGCTTGATTCCGGTCCAGGGAAGACATGGCTTGGCAGTTCGGGCTGGACTGTTCCCATGAGGCACAGGGTCAAGACTGATTTGCATATGGCCATGTCTAAACTGGGGTGGTGTAGTGGGCAAAAGAACGATGGATTTAACCCAGATCTCTTGACTGGGGGAGAATGTCTGCATTGTCAGCATTCCGTCCATCATTTGTTTGTTGTAACGCTTTTCGCCCTAAGTGGGATGGGTATTCCCAGACGTGGGACCCGTGCTCACTACGCCACTGGAGTCAAGCTATCCTGGCTGATGACGGCTGATAGCCAGAAACCGGTCCTAGGATGCTTGATTCCGGTCCAGGGAAGACATGGCTTGGCAGTTCGGGCTGGACTGTACCCATGAGGCACAGGGTCAAGACTGATTTGCATATGGCCATGTCTAAACTGGGGTGGTGTAGTGGGCAAAAGAACGATGGATTTAACCCAGATCTCTTGACTGGGGGAGAATGTCTGCATTGTCAGCATTCCGTCCATCATTTGTTTGTTGTAACGCATTGTAAATGCAGCGCATCAGTGGTGGCGCACGGGTGGGCAGATGCATCGCAACTCTTCTGGCGCATTCCTGCTGATTAGCAGAGATGCGCCAGAAGTAGTAAATCTGCCCCGCAGTATTTTATTAGTGATCTCAGTATGGTTATTTCTAACAGTAGCAGTACCTTTATTAATGATAACAAATAAGAAAAATGATACACTTACTAATGAGAAGACAGCTACAATAAAAGGAGATAAAGTAGAATTAGAAGCAGCAGATGAGACAGATTTTCATCACACAGTATTAGATAATGACACGTCTTTAAATGTTTTTACAAAATTGTTATTTCAGTACGTAGATACAATGGAGATTAGTGATTGTTATGTCTGTATGAAATTACCAGCATCAGTATCAGAGGGAATCACATATCACCATTTACCATTAGTATATGGTATATCATGTAGTGTTTTAGCCAGTCTGTTTTATGCAACGGGAAAACTTTAGTATTACTATTCAAACTTAGATGTAGTATTTTCAGAACTTCCTATTAGAAAGAATATGAATCCGGTACATAGTAGTCAGGATGCAAAGTTCATGGGTGAATTTTTCTTAACAATGAAATCAATAGATATAGTTAAGGCACACAAGAATAATTTAACATGTATATTGCGTGAAGAAGAGAACGTGTTTTTCAATTTAGTTGAGAAAAGGAGACAGGATTTTCAAAAGAAAGCTGCTGAGCAGAAAACCCATGTACCACCATGGGCTGAGAGAGAGAAAATGTATGCAACTGGCAAGGCTCATGCTACGATGTCCATAGACTTTGTGAGGAAAGGGAAAACCTGCCTCCATAGATTAAAGACAGATTATAATAATGTATTTATTGGTTGCAGTGATTGTGAGCATAACTTTTGGGAGGTTGGGGACTAAAAGGGGGAACTAATCCAGTATTTCCTGGGGTTTACTACGTGTATGGGAATAATGCTCTCTATAAATTGCTTGCACGGTGGTACGGAAGCTGCTATTTTGGTATTGAATTTCCGAAAATTTACCTTGTGAAAAGAATCACTGTAAACAATGAAAACACTAATGGAGTAACACGCAGAAAGATAGCGAGTTTTTTTAGAGATAGTAGGTGACATATTTGGTGCATTGATACCTTAAGTGGGAGTCATTCTGAATTCACATAGAATTTGTCAATTGTCAACAGTAGTTGATCGTCTCTCGACTGATACTGCTGGGCGTTTCTTGATGATAAATACAGAGATGGTTGAGATTAGGTCTATGGTTTTACATATTGATATGTAATTAGCAAAAGAGGTTTTACATATTGATATTTTAATTAGCAAAAGAGGGCAGAGTCTGTGGAATGCTGAAAGTTCAACATTGTTGCACTTACATTCCTGACAAAATAAGGAAATTAGGGAATATATTAAGAATATTACGAAACTTAATGAAAACTTGAAACCACTGGAGGTTGACAGTGTATGGGAAAGACTAACAAAGAGTATTTCTTCAATAGGGACTTGGTTTTCTGATTTAGAGAAAAGTATTTGAGGTCAAATAATTCTTCCAGTAGTTAGTATAATGATGATAGTTTTAGTAATAATGATTTGGTGCAAATGTAGTAGAAACAAAGAAAGAAAGATATGAAGTGAATGAGAAAGGAAAGAAAAGAAAGAGGGAATATGAGGAGATCCAATTGGAAGAAATGAAGGGAAGGATATACACAAGGATAATAGATTTAGAAGATAAAGATGAAATTAAGAAAGAAAAACAGGAAACTGAAAATGAGAAGTACTGAAAGTTGGCATCTGGTTAGGGATGGGTAATTTTGTGATGGCTCAAAAATGCCATCAGAGAGAGGATTGATGGAGTAAGGACTCATAAAGAAGAGACTTGTTCGGAAGAAATCCACTTGTTTAACTCACTAACATGTTATTAATTATGTTTTGTGTAAAACTAATACGCACCACATAAAAACGCGGGTTAGTGAAGTTTGCCTTTGTGTTTGCTAACACTAATAACATGAATGAAGGAATAAAACAGCTTTTAACAGGGAAATCTTTACTGCGCATGCGTCAACTGCATCTACGCAATATGACGAGTGAATGCTTGGAGGGAAATTCTTGCGCATGAGCAGAAGGCACTAAAATGGAGTCTTGAAGACTCACGTGCATGTCAACTGCTTAGCTAAAACAAAATGAGCCATTTTACTAATGGTAATGCTGGGAAAAATATTAATAAATAAAGGGGACTAGAGTAGAGATGGGTGGTATACAGTGAAACCATTTATTTTTTAAAGTAACATTTGTCTTTCTGACTTTATCACTAGTGCGCATTTGGACCTCCTGTGTGTAACTGAAGTAAGCTGAGTCAATTGACAGCTGCGCATGACTACTGAAAGTGAACCCGAAGGATGACTCAGAGTTTGAATAAAAGCCAAGGTCGCAAAGTGTCCTAGCCTGAGAACGGACGGTGAAAATTTCAACGGAATGGACATAAATGTTAGATTTTTTAACAAATGTTGCAAATGAAACATGAATGCGGGTGGGAAATAAAAATATGAATAAAAAAGGGGATGGGTTTGTGAACAATGGTTTAACTACATAAAGTGACATGGAAACGTGGTGTGATGAATTTCCCCCTTGCCTGACCAATTAGAATTAGTATTTGTACGATATTGAAACTTTAGTGGGTGGTACATGAGGAACTAAAGGTATAATTGAGATAGCTTTAGCTAGTTAGTTAGCACAAGAGATGAAGCAATGCAGAGCTCGGGATGCTGTCTGTGTAGCGAGAGATGCTGATGTTGGGAGGGATGCTGTGACATGCTGATGAAGAAGCCAAATGCAGAGCCTTCTATCCTAATTTAATTGGGTAAGATGAGAAGATCGCGGAAGAATCTCAAGGAGGAAGAGTGTGTCAGAGAGGGGTGCGGCGCACCCATCGGTGTTAGAGAGGTCAACTATCCTGTCCTGAATCCGGTCCTTGAAGTCTTTGTCGCCTAAACTAACCCAGGGGACCCTGACGAGCCCTTTGGCCAGAGGGTTGGTCTTCACGCCATTCTTGGTAATTATATATTTTCACGTTATTTGCAGATGTTCTTTTCTCTCTGTCCTCTCCCTTTCTGAGCACTTATCATTGCGTGAGTCCAAAGTATGTGTTTGATGATTAATTAATCGAATTTTCTCTCCTTAGAATGATAGTGACTGCACTGTGTATTTTAGATGGTTCACATAAATTTAATTTAGATAAAGGTTTTAAAACTCCCCGAGTCTGTTGTTATTTACTTTAAATGAATAAGATAGAGTTAGTGTTAATCTTCACTATCAACTAGTTCAACTAATGGTCCATCGACCAGAAGGAAGAACTTTTTGATCAGTGAATGGTTAATTAAGAGAAAGGAATCTTGAATTGTGGAAAATCATAAACTTTGACTCCAGCGGTTTACCCAGATTGTGTGTGTGTTTAATGGGCCCAGGTGAGTATATGGTATTGGAAAATCTGTTGTTGGTACGCCGCTGGATCACATGTACTCCATAACCCCCTGTCAATGCAGGCATACATTGAATAGTAAGCCATGCGTCCAACTATACACACTATCTTGCAAACATTTGATTGAAGTATTTCTTTCATTCTAAAGCCAACTTCTCTTGCTTATTATAAACATCCTCTTTGGTCAAGTTAGCACCCTTATAAAGAACCTGCTAGTAAATAGTATAGTAATCTGTATGAAACTATTAAAGAAATGCTAAAATGAAAGAATACAACCACTTACCCACAAATGATGCCAAACTCATTGCACTTTTCTGTTACTAGAGACGTGGTTCATTTTTGGGAATGGTTAAAAATACATTTATGATTATGGAAAAAAAAAAAATGTAGCGTATTTGTAGTATTATCTTTGTCTTAAAAACAATACTTGAATATCCTTATTTACCCCCGACCTCCCGACACTACGTCCTCAGCACTCTCCATGCACTCAACTCTCAACACCGAGCAACACCCAGGCCCCATGGCCTGATCTCCTGATGACACTGCCGCCACACCTTCACCCACTTTTGGACCCAGGCAGCCACCTACAAAACACCAGACGCAACCGTACACAACCCACTGAGCTGCATCCTCCTCAATGTGCAGAGACATGCCGTAGAAAACTGGGCCCTCCTTAACACTCACTCACCTGATGTCACCTGCCTCACAGAAACCTGGACTAATGCCAGCTCCACACCCGACATCCTAACTGACACCCCCGACAGATAGAAGATCTTGAGGAAGGAACCAGCTCTACCGCGCAGGAGGAGACTTCGCCATCATCCACAAAGCTCCCTCTGACAAACAACCACCAAATCGGATGACGCCTCGCCCCTCATGGAACAAATGCATTAGGCAACTTGTCTCCATCCCCACTCATGCAGCAGGACACACACTAGACCCTATCTTTGCCAGAGGAAACAAAATTTGCTTCAGCGACACCATGGAACTGCTCTGGACAGACCACCACTGCATCCATTTCTCCTTCTCAAAACCCACCGCACACAAGCGCACGCCCCGCTCCCCACCCAGAAGCTAGAACAAAGTCTCCAAAGAACACCTCACTCAACTGCACTCCTCCCCCAACTACGACAGATGCCAACAGAGCGGCGAGCAACCTCCACCAATGGATGGCCAACTGCGCCAACACTCTTGACCCATTCCAGAACACCACGAGACGACACAACACGAAATCCACCTAGTTCACCATGGAACTCCAAGAGTCAAGTGCTCTTGCTGACAACTGGAGAAAATGTGGAGAATCGGCAAAACGCCAGAAGCACGCTCCGCCTACAAAGCAGCCACCATACCACACCACCAACTCATCAAATCAATAATGAGAAACTTCATCCAAGACATAATCCTCTCCAACTCCCACATCTCTAAGGAACTCTTTGCCATCATATAAGAATTTGCCATACCCAACAGCGAAACAACCTACGCCCTCCCTCCCAAGACCTCTTCAACAAACTCTGCTCCTTCTTCTACATCAAGATCAAGATGCTCTATGACAACTTCGATGACCTAGACAACAGCACCGCTTTAACACCCACCCCCAGTGACACCATCCAACAGACCCCCTTCACCTTGATCCCTCTCACCACAGAAGACACCGTAAAGATAATGAAAAGCATCCACTCCGGAGCACTTACTGGCCCCTGCCCACCGAACATCTTCTACAGGGCCACTACTGCATTGCACCCAAACTACACTGATCTATCAACTGCTCCCCCAAGACCGCCACATTTCTAGACAACTGGAAAAGTGCCGAAGTCAACCCCCTCCTAAAGAAACTCTCTGCAGACCCAATGGATCTCAAGAACTTCAGGCCCATCTCAATGCTCCCTTTCGCTGCCAACGTCTTCGAGATTGCTGTCAACACTCTGCTAGCACACTTCATAGAAACCAACAACATCCTAGACACCTCTCAATCTGGATTCTATAGCAACCACAGCACCAAGACATCCCTCATAGCCGCCACCGACGACATCCGCACCCTCCTCAACCAAGACCACACGACACCCCTCATCCTCCTGGACCTATCAGCACCCTTCAAAACCATCTCCCACCGCACACTAGCCTCCAGACTCCATGACACTGGGATCCAAGGAACAGCCTTAGACTGGATCTGAACATTCCTTTCAGGTAGAATTCAAAGAATAATACTCCCAACCTTCCTCCCCAAACCAACAGAAATCAGATGCGGAGTACCCCAAGGATCCTCCCTTAGCCCCACCCTCTTCAACGTCTACATGGCCCCCCTTCACAACCATCGTCAGAAAACATAAACTCAACATAGTCTTATACGCCGACGACACCCAGCTCATCCTCTCCCTCACCAAGGAACCCAACATCACCAGGCGCAGTTTCCAAGAAGGGATGAAAGATGGTGCAACCTGGACAAACAGCAGCTGCCTGTAGCTCAACACAGAGAAAATAGAAGTCCTCATCCTCAGCTCCACCACTCTGCATGGGACAACACCTGGTGGCTCCCTACCCTTGGAAACCCACCCACCCTAACGGACCACACATGCAACCTAGGCATCATACTCGACTCCTCCCTCACCATAAACTGCCAGATCAACGTTGTGTCCTCCACTTTCTTCAACACCCTCTGAATACTTCACGAGACCTTCAAATTGATCCCCCCGACTCCTGGAAGACCGCCACCCACGCACTCATCACTAGCAAACTAAAGAAACGCTCTCTACACCGGAATCAACAAAACACTCCTCTGCAAATTCCAGACCATCCAGATCGCCACAGCCAACACCTCCACGACCTCCACTGGCCCCCGTTGAAAAAAGAATAATCTTCAAACTGCTCACACACTCCTACAAAGCCCTCCATAACACCGGACCTCAACGAAGGAATCTCCTTCCACGTTCCCAAGAGAAACTTCCACTCTGCCGACCTCACCCTAGCCACAGTAAATTTCAGTCACCTGCATCAGCAGAACCAGAGCATGGGGCAGATCCTTCTCCGATCTTCCGGCCAAGACCTGGAATAAACTCCCCCACTGCATCCGATGAAACCCGACACTGCAACAATTCAGAAAGGACCCCAAGACCTGGCTATTCGAATGACCAACAGAGCTGGCTCCCCCCTCAGCACCTTGAGGCCCTCACGGGTGAGTAGTGCACTTTAAAACCCCTGATTGATAGATTGACCTTACATATGTTGCTGTCCTAAAGCTTGAACTCATCTCTCACCCTGCGACCTCCCCTCTGACATCAACACCCATCTAAAATCTTTAACCATGCTCTGAAAAGCCATTTGAACTTCCACTCTACAAGTAAAACATGCAAGTGCAAGCCAAAACCTTCAGCATTCAGGTACCCCAAAGGCCTCACCATCACCAAATGCACCATGTGCAAACAGGAAATGAAATGGAAGCAAAACAGAACCCTCATTAACCTCACAGTACTAAAGACCCTCCTTGCTAAATGCAGACAACTAATAACATTAGCCAAAGCAGATTACTATACATTCAATGAAGCAGTCAACAGAAGGAGAGTGTTCTTCAAGACAATCAAGTACTGCATCAACTCCCTGCTTGGCTACCCTATCCCACACGCCACACACAAGGGCAATGTCAGCAACCTCTTCTTCAAGTGGAAAAATATGGAAGATCCGACAATCAACAACACAAAGACTGCTTCTTCTTTTAGAATGACCCCTTTTCATAGCATCCTCCAATGACCATCCTTCAAGCCTTTTCTCTTGTAGACCTCGTTATCATTCTCAAATCCCTCAAAGCTGCTCCTAAGAAGATGAAGTTGTTTTAATCTTGTGGTAACACCCCTATCAGTATAGCCTGTCCAGACTTCTTGAAAGAGCTACCGGAGATCAAGTCATAAATGACTTTGCTCAAAATAGCAAGGGAGGAGCATTTATAGCCGATGATGAGGCAAACAATGAACAGACCTATGTGTCGAATGATTACATCAGCTGCGCCATCTTTAGTTCTGGTGATCATGGGTGGTGCAAGTCATGCTACTTCTTTAAGTTGACAGATATAGTACAAGATCAGAACAAGACACTTAATAACAGTCAACAATCCACAACTCCATGCTCACATTTCCCTCAAAAGCTGTTAGCATTGTCGTCTATGTGTAAAGGAGCTGCTGAGGCTTGGTAAGGGCTCAGCGGAGCAAAATAAGTACAGCAATCATGGTAGGGGGTGGCAAGAGCAGAGTAAGCAAAGCACATCATTGATTTTCAGTTCTCCACTGCCATCATGCTGTGGAGTGGTGGGCTAGGCACTGGGCTGAGGTTAAATCCTGAATTTCTAGCCAAGAATTGAATAGATGCCAGTATCTCCCACCAGTTCCTATGCCAGGTTAGGGCCACCTATGCTCCTCACTTGAGGCGGGCAAACCCACCTTACCTGGTAATCTAGAGGTGGACGCAACCCGAACCCGAATAAATAGGTGGCTAGAGTCCACAGTCCAAGCTCTTGCCCCAGTAAGGAGATCTCAGCAATATCACCCCAAAAACCCCAGTCCCTGGTACACCCTGGAGTTAAAAAATCTAAAGCTAGAATGTAAACGACTGGAAAGGCAATGGAAAATCTTGTACTCTACAGTAAACAAATCTGACTATAAAGAATTTCTTGTTAAATATCATATGGAGATTAAAACAGCTAAAAAAGTATATTTTGAGGCTAAAATTTCTACTGCCGTTAACTCCTCCAAAGGGATCTTTAAAATAGTCAAATCTTCACCAGGACTGAAGGTGAGGCTAAATCTAAATCATCTTCACATATATGGCGTAAACAACTCGCCAGCACCTTTGAACACAAAATAACCTCCATTCAACCAAACATCCCCTCCAGAATCCAACATCTGCATGTATAAAGACAGCGCAATGGAACCTACAGGCATAAGGGAGAAGAAGGAGATAGACCAGTTTCCTCCAATGCCTATCCCCACTAACGCAGTCAGCTGGTTAGGCTTTGTCTCGCCCATTTCAGTGGAAGACACTTTTCTAGCCATTAGTTGCCTAAAGTCTGGCTCCCACTCAGACACGGGCCCTGCCTCTCTTTAAGCTCGTGGGGCAAAGGCCATCACCCTCCTTGTGCATCAGTTGTTTAATTCATCCCTGTCATCAGCTAAGATGCCTTTCATTTGGAAACAAGCAAAATGTTTACCACTGCTGAAAAAACCACAGGCAGGTCAAAACGAGCCAATAAACTATCGACCCATTTCCCTTTTCCCAGCCCTAGCGAAAGTACTTGAGAAACATGTTAATCACCAGATCTCCGCACACTTAGAAAGCAATAATCTGTTTCATACAAGTCAGTCCGTTTTCCAGCCCAACTACAGTACTGAGTCAGCACTGCTGGAAGTACTCAATTCCATACGTCTGCATACGGACAGAGGCGACAGATCTATCAGCAGTGTTCAACACCATATCTCACCGCATCTTCCTAGCTCGTATTCAGTCTATGGGGATCATAGGGTGGGCTTGGAAATGGCTTGCCTCTTTTTTGGAAGACAGAGATCAGGAGGTCTGGTGCACCCCTTTTTCAGCTACCTCCTGTAAGCTGCAAGTTGGAGTGCCTTGGGCTCAGTTCTGAGCCCAACGCTATTTATTATCTATCTCTTTCCTTTGGCCCCCTTAATAGAACTCTAGGGTGCAAAAATAGTGTCATATGCTGATGACACCCAACTCCTTTTCTCCTGGGGGAAGGGTGGCGCCTTCCCTAGTGAGAAATTCTGTGAGTGCCTGAATGTAACAAGGGTAAGACTGAGCTTCTTTTCTTTGGCACAGAGGACAAGACATTTTGGGAAACTTTCTGGCCGAATGCCGCCCTCCGCCCCTATTAACAAGTCAAGTGGTAAAAAAACTGGGCTTCAGATTCGAGCAGAAACTATCGTTTCACACTCAAATCAACTCTATGAAGGGTACCGGATTTGCCCACCTTCTTGTCCTTAGGAATTTTTCCCTCTCCTTTCTTTCAGGCCAGACAACAAGTGACCCAGGCTTTGATCACCTCAAGGCTGGACTATGGAAATAGCCTGTATGCAGGGTTACCCAAATACCTGATAGACAGGTTGCAGTTAGTCCAGAATGCAGCAGCTCACACCATCTTTGGGCTCCCACGTCACTCTCGTATCTCTGACCTCCTTCACAGCCTACACTGGCTTCCAGTTAGGAAGAGGATTACTTTTAAAATATTGCTTTTAACCCATAAAGCACATACCGGGACAAGTCCAAGGTATCTTCAGGACAATATAAAGCCCTACACTCCCCAGAGAAACCTTTGCTCCGGAAATCTCAGTCTGGCCATTGTCCCTCAGATTAAGAAGGCGAGGGTGGGGGGCAGAGCCTTCTCATTGCTAGGCCCCTCTCCCTGGAATGCGCTGCCACTGTCTCTCAGGGCCATAATAGAAACACCGATCTTCCAGAAAAAACTTAAGACCTGGTTATTCTCCTCAACTTAGGCTGTTTTGTCCTTTCTTGCCTGCAGACAGCACCTTTGCTACAGCGCCAGGACTCTCCTCGGAGTAACAGTCGCGCGCTATATATCACCTACAGACATACATACATACAGTTTGATCCAGCAACATTGAGAAGAGAAAAGAGAAATCTGTGTGTTTCTTATGGAAGCTTTCATAATGATCGCAAATACAAATAAGACAGCAGTACCTCCAACAACAGCTCAGCATGCCCCTGTTATAATCGAGCATTGCCGGCACAGGATTTGTTGACCGAGTGGGTGCAAAAATAGCCATTTAGATACCCCACAGATCTCTACCTTTCTTTTTCCCGATGCACTTCCAGATGGTGAGTCTCCAAATTCCACTGCACAATTAGAGTGCTTGGAGGCAAAAGCAGATGAGCTGGAGATAGAAACTGAGATCCAAGGGCTGAAACTTGGCAGATGCTATCACCAGCCAGAGAGAACTAGTGTTAAAGACTTTCCAGTTTTCAATCGAACTTTGGGTACTTTGGATATTGCTGCTGGTGCCCTCTCTAAGGTCAATCCTCCTCAGAAGTTGGCTGGGTCTGGGAGAGAGGAATAGGAGATGAATACATAATATTGATCCAGAGCAGATATTACATTCAGTTAAAAATATGTGTGCCCGAATATGATCATGAGTGCTGCAATTTCAATTGTGAGGTGTAATGAAGTGGCCATGAAGCAGAACCATCTCATTAGTGTGCCAGAGCACAGTTTTCATCAGTTACTGCAGCAATCACAGATGCCCAACCCTGAAGCAGACAATCTTGTAGTCACTCTTTCAAACAGGGGAGAGGCTTAACAATGAAAAATATTGTACGCTTGGAAGTCTATCCTAAATCAATGTGGTCAAGTTAAGTGAGCAAATGTGTATCCCCCACTGGAGTTTTGGGAAGACAGTGAGAGAAACGCTCCTCAATAAATGTTTTTGTTTTTGCGTTTTCCATGACGTTTTGTTTGTGATAGAAATATGCAAATATACTATCCAGCCTTACATACAGTGGTTTCAGTCATCCTTTTTCATTTATTGGTGTGCTGTTATATCATTCACATTTTGCTTCCATTCAGTAGAGCATACAACATGGGATACAGGGTCAGTCCACTTCAGCGTGTGGCTTAATGGACTGTGAGTGATGGCATTAGGCTCTAACACAATATGCACATCAGCACAATAAGTAGGCCACTGCAGTGTCAGGGACTACTGGCGAACTTTGTGCGTTTATATAAAAAATATTCATTTTGGTTTTCAGACACTGCTTATTTCATAAAATGTGTGACTGCTATTAGCAATCATTCACAAATAAACATTAACAAAGCCAAAAGGCTCAGCAGCCAATGCCAGACCAATTGGTTTTGAAACTGCTTGATGTAAAATTGGGCTAGTGGGTGTTTTTACAGTATAGGGCTCCTGAAAATTATTTTAAAATGAGGTGCAACTTACTGAAGCCTACCATCCCCAATGGTTTTGGGAGATTTCCAACCAAGGAAAAAGAGTGCAAAAATGGTACAAACAAAGTTGAAACAGCAAAGTATCTTCAATGACTTATACATTGTTCACCCGTTCATAAATAGGACTGCTGGTCTGTGTATGAATGCCATAATCACGCAATTCCAACTGAGACTGGGATTAAGATGCCTCAACTTTCTCTTCCTAGTATAATGAATAAAATAAATGTTTTAGTAGGATGTTTAGGGATTATTTTCAGCAGAAACTTTAGTAAATACGTAAAATGATTTGCTGGCAAAATATGTTTTACATTTTTTCAGTTGCTTCTAAATTTGTATTTTTAGTTTTTAACGTTGGCAAAATTGAGTCTGGAATTGGGACTGAAGCAAAATCTGTTTGTGCTTTTCAGTATTATGCATTGTGAAGAAAGAGGGGTTGGGCCTATATCACCACCCAAACTAGGCCACAACCACAATATTAAACAAATAGATGTTTGGATGTGTAAATTGAATCAATAACATTTGAGTAAAAACCATTTTAACAACAAGGGTGATTTTGGTGTTATTTAATACACCAAAATGAATCTCTTTGTCCAGATACTTTTCCAGCCTTTACTCAGCCAGGATTTCTTAGGAGGATCTCTTTATTTGAGCGTGGAAAACTTCAGTGCCTGGAAGTTGTAGTGCGGCAGATCACACTGAAGCCAGATACCTTAACTGTAAGGGGCCACTGAAATCTTTTTTTGGAAGGCAGCACTTAGAGTCCAGGGCCCACACCAGCAAAGGGCATCAGCACAGTCCGATGCAGGTCCACTAGCCACTCGCCAACTCACATCAGAAAAAAGACATCTTCAGCTTTTGATCTGCCTTTTTTGATTATTCAAAAGGCCTTTGCTGTCCACTTATTATTGGTACTATGGGGTAGAAGGGGGAGCAGGTCCGAGCCTTTGGGTCTCCACACAGGGCACAGACATCAGGCACAGCCCTCTTCTTTTCATTCACAACCACAGATGCGTTCTGAGTACCTGGGAATAAGATGCCACTTTTGTAGAATTCAGTAGCCAGTGGAAGACGGTGATTCCTGGCACAACCTGACCAATGCGTATAAAGTTTTAGAGAGTGAACTTTCACCTTTTTACAGCACATCCTCTTTGCCTTACTGAAAACTACCCCATAGATCACCATTCTCAAAGAAAATAAAGATGGCAAAAGCCTTTCTGCCCTTAGTGAAAGCTGGTGGTCACCCGTGATGTGTTAAGGGAAATTAGTAGCCCCCTTCTCTTCAACCACGCCAAAGGGACTCGTTTCTCCTTCCACTTGAGCAGAGCTAGGTTGGCTACAGTTGGCCCTGGGATAAAAGGACCTCGCTTTCCCAGGTCTCTGTTATGTCTGGTTATTACTTTATGTTACTATGTGTGTATGGTACTTTAAATGTGGAGATTCTATCGTATGTTCTAATGTTGCCATAGGAACATTATAGTGGTGTTCTTTGCCGGGCAGATGTATGCTGGCTCCTGAAGGGATACCAACGCTATTCCTATGCTCCTAATAAACATCTGTAATCTGGAATAACAATCTCTCTCTTGTTGACTGGACTTATTCTTCACAACAAATGGCGACGATCTTTGGAGACAGCAAGTAGAAATTGATGGATGTCAGAGCAGAGAGGAAGTAGCGTTTCGGTGAAAAGAACCCACTTTTGGAATTGACCAAAGAAAAAAAAAGAGAGGGAGAAGAAAAGATAAAGCAGCGAATTCAGAATTGTTTTGGACATAGAACAAAGAAAACGGTGAAACAGCGTGAAATTGACGAAATCGGTGACTGCGTCAAACGGTAAAGTCAACTGCTACCTGTTCGTAGATCAACATCTTCACGCGATCACTCCGTGACGTCGGACATTGCTTTGTTTTCATTGTGCTGTTCTTCTGCCATCCTCGTGGAAGAAGTTGATCAACCTTCGAGAATCGAGCGGAGGAGACAGTGTCCATAGCTGAGCTGAGTGATCGACGGCAGTGAGTGACGAGTGATAACAGCGTCTCGACGTTCAGACGACAGTGACGCGTGCGTGGTGATGTAGTTGGCGGCCATATTGGTTAAGTATGAAGTTGCCGTTGCTGTGGTAACCAACACAAGTACAAGAGATCGCGGCAGTTTTCGAGTGAAATTGACATTCGTATTCAACGCGCTGAAGTGAAATGGACTATGGTTTTGAGCGGTAGTATTTCTACGGTGAAATACATGTTCTGCTTCAGACTTTAGGTTTGGCGAATATATACATGTTTCTACGGTGAAATACATGTCCTGTTTCAGACTTTAGGTCTGGTGACTATATACTTAACAATACAACGTATTTATTTAACGTAAAGGTTTAGGTGTCAAGGTAGCGTGCTGTTGCTTATTTTTTCTTTATTTTATTTTTAAAAAAAGTGGAAAGCAGTGGAATATGGAGAGCATTAATGTTATAGCGCCACCTTTATTTCTTCAACAACCAGGTGATCCACCCGTAGAGTGGGAAGAATGGATCGAGATATTTGAAAATTATATTGAGGCCTTAGATGGCAAAGACTTCAGTGCCTCAAGGAAAAAAGCGTTATTACTAAGTACTCTGGGAAAGGAGGGGCAACATGCATTTAAATTTCTACCACCTGATGTAGATGTGGAAGGTAGGGCTATAGCGAATGTATATTTGGAGGCAAAAGAGAGGCTAAGGAAACAATATGCCAAAGAAAGAAATATAGTGATGTGTAGGCATAAATTCTATACACAACCACAGAGACAAGATGAAACCATTGATCAATTTGTAACACGCTTGCATGAATTGTCCTTGGACTGTCAGTTTGGAAATATAAGGGAAGAGATGATTAGAGACCAGTTTATCGTACAATGCTGTAACAAAAAGATGCAGGAAAGGTTATGGGCTGCAAAGAATCCCACGCTCACCAATGTAATTGATATTGCTAAGGTAGTGGAGCAATCGGAATCGTGTATGAAAGAATTAGAAAAGAAAAAAGAGAGCACCACAGCTGTAACATGCATAAGTAAAGACGATGTAGCAGCGCTGGGTACTAGCAAAAATAGTGAAAGCAATGAAAAGAAGGGAGCACCTGGGAGGAGGTATAGCAATAATCCCAGTATGAACTTGGATAATAATAAGATGCATGAGAAGATGTGTACTAGGTGTGGTAGTACATACCACACAAGTGACTATAAAAGGTGTTATGCTATTGATAAGGAGTGCAAAAAATGTGGTCGTAAAGGTCATTTTTACAAGATGTGCAAAACGTATAAACCTAAGGTATCGGTAGCACAAGGTGAAGTGGGGAACATAACAGCATTATGTGAGGTGGAGGGTCTCAATAAGATTCTGTGTGTAGAGGATGAAAATATAACAGATCCGGTTGGAAGGACTTTTGGTGGCCTGCAATGGACCAACAAATATCTGATTGGGTTGAGAGGTGTGGTGAGTGTGTGGAGAGTGAGAAAATATAACAGATCCGGTTGGAAGGAGGGTAAGACCCAAGGCTATGTTCGTTATACATGGGAAAGATGTGGAACTAATGGTTGATTCAGGTTCATTTTGGACAATTATTCCTCGTATTTTGTTCGAACAACATTGGCCAAACAAAGAGTTACTTCCTAAAGATATCAACCCAGGAGGGTATCAAGGGGAGAAAATAGATATCATTGGTTATATGCTAGTAGATATCAATTTTCAAGATAGGACCATAAAGGGAAAGGTGTATGTAGCACACAGTGGACCACCGATATTGGGATGGGTACATCAATATGATCTACACATAGTTATCAACCCGAGAGCTGTAAACCAGGTGATGGTGGTTGATGAAATAACGACTGATACAATCATAGAGGGAATGAGTAATGTGTTTGCAGATGGTATAGGTGAACTCAAAGGGTATGTGCATAAGATTATGCTTAAACCTGATGCAATACCAATGCAACATAAGGTCAGGAAAGTTCCTATCATTGCTAGGGAAGAGGTTAAGCGAATGATATGTGAAATGGTGGAACAAGGTATAATAGAGCAAATTGAGACGTCAAGCTGGATTTCACCTGTTGTGATCACGGGCAAACCTGACGGCTCTTACAGATTCTGTGTGGACTTGCGCACACTCAATCAAAATATTGTAGTTGACAACTATCCATTACCAAACATAAATGAACTTATTCTAATGCTAAAGGGGGGAAAATATTTTTCAAAGCTTGATTTACGCAGTGCGTACCATCAGATCAAATTACATGCAGAGTCTAAACCGCTTACAGCATTTATTACTACTGAGGGTATATTTCAGTTTACAAGAATGCCTTTTGGTTTGGTGTCTGCGGCTGGGGTGTTCCAGCGCATGATGGGATCGGTTTTGAAAGATATAAAGAATGTTGTTTTTTTCCAAGACGATGTTTTGGTGTTTGGGGATACGAAGGAACGTCATAATCTGGTTTTAAAAGAGGTGTTATCAAAAATGGATAATGCTGGGTTGACACTCAAAAAGGAGAAATGCAAATTTGCAGTAGAAGAGGTAGAGTATCTGGGGTACACTTTGTCCAGTGAAGGGGTGAAACCAAAACGTGACTTATTGGAGGCGATAAGGAAAGCTCCATCACCCACAGACAAAGATAAACTCAGATCATTTTTAGGTCTTATAGAGTACTACGCAAAATTTGTGCACAATTTTGCGTAAAAAACGGAAGGAATTAAAATACTTCTTAGGAAAGGTGTGAAATTTGTGTGGGACGTGGAGCAACAAGAAACCTTTGAGAAGATCAAGAGGGAAATTTGCGAGGCAGGAATTTTGACTCCATTTGACACCAGGTATAGGTCAATTCTTACTGTAGATGCTAGTGCAGTAGGTATAGGTGCTGTGTTGGCACAGGTTCATACGTCAGGTCCCAAAACTGTGGCATTTGCTTCAAGAACACTTACTGATTCTGAGAGGAATTATTCAATAATTGAAAGAGAGGCTCTGGCGGCAGCTTGGGGAGCAGAATATTTTCGCACATATTTGTGGGGTTTCCAATTCACTTTACAGACTGACCATAAACCCTTAGTGAAGATTTTGTCCCCTGGTGGAGCAGGGAAAGGGTCAGCAAGGTTGGCAAGATTGGCTGCACGTTTACAAGAGTATGTGTACAAGATTGAATATATTGCGGGTTGGAGGAACAGTCAAGCTGATGGATTGTCTAGACTTCCATTACCGTGGGATGAGATTGACAAGGTAAATGTGGAGGCGTTTCAGTGTGAAGGTGCGGTTGCGGTGGTGGATGAGTTGATGGAAATGTGCGGCAAAGCAATTGACAAGGATTGTTGGATTGCTGGTATGTTAAAGGACGAAGTACTTCAGGTGGTTAAAGAATTAATTGTCAAAGGGGGCAGAAGGGAGAGTACCCTTCCGGTGGCTGTGAGACCTTTCTTGAAGGTTTTGGAGGATTTGTCCATATTTGATAATGAGGGGAATGTGATTATGAAAGATGATAAATTTGTCCCTCCACAAGAGTTGAGGTTTTCTTTGTTCAAGTTGGCTCATGAGGGTCATATGGGCCAGACACTCACGAAGAAAAGATTAAGGGAGCACTTTTGGTGGCCTGCAATGGACCAACAAATATCTGATTGGGTTGAGAGGTGTGGTGAGTGTGTGGAGAGTGAGAAAAGGTTGAGGGTAGGTAACCAAGCTGATTTTGGCAAAATTGGGGTTCCTGATATACCTTGGCACACTATTTGTCTAGATTTTATTGGTCCATTTTCTGGGTTGGGTCCAGAATTGAAGTTTGGTGTGGTTGTAATTGATGTAATGTCAAAATGGCTGTGTGTGGAGTTTGTAAGGGAAATTACCACGGGTAGCACTATCAAGGTGCTGGCTAATATTTTCAGGGAGGAAGGGTTTCCGGTAAAGTTAATCACTGATAATGGCACACAACTAACCTCCACGGAAATGATTTCTTATTTGAAATCATGTGGAATTGTGCATTCAAGGACTTCCTTCTATAATCCACAGGGAAATGGTGTGGTGGAAAGAGCTAACCGCATGGTGAAGGGGATTATCCAAATGGCTATAGTAAATAGGAGGGATGTGAGGACTATGGTTAATGATTTGGTGTGGGCGTATCGTACAACAGCAAACAGTGTGTCTGGAAAGGTTCCGTTTGTTGTTATGAGAGGACGTACTGCTAGTACCAGGTTAATCCCAGCATGGATGAAAGAGTGTATGGGGTTGGCCAGTTTGGATTATGATGAATTAAAGGACAACAAGTCACTTCCACTTGGAACATCTATTAAACCTAATGACTGGGTTAAAGTTAAACCTGGACGCATACGGACTGGATTTACGAAATTTCGCGGTCCGTTCAAAGTGAAGAATGTGTATAGTAGGCATGTCACTTTATACAATGGAGAGAATTGGAACTTGAGAAGGGTTGCTTTGTATAAAAGAAATTCGGGTTCGGACAGGGAGTTGGAGTGTAGACAAGATGGTGATCTTAATCCATACCTTCTTATTAGTGATGGTGAGATGTGTAATAGACAACCTTCTGTGGTCACTGGAGACCTGGTGATAGTATCAATAATAGGGCTGTCTTACAGAGATCCAGATGTCCACCAAGGTACTTACAAGATTATGTATGTGGGGATAAATAGGCAGGTGTCCAGGATGGTGCTTTGGGGAATAACTGGGATATGTGTTCACTTTGATTGTTTTCTTTGTTGTTATAAATATGAATAGATTAAGGGGAAAGGATATGTTATGTCTGGTTATTACTTTATGTTACTATGTGTGTATGGTACTTTAAATGTGGAGATTCTATCGTATGTTCTAATGTTGCCATAGGAACATTATAGTGGTGTTCTTTGCCGGGCAGATGTATGCTGGCTCCTGAAGGGATACCAACGCTATTCCTATGCTCCTAATAAACATCTGTAATCTGGAATAACAATCTCTCTCTTGTTGACTGGACTTATTCTTCACAACAGTCTCACTTTACACTTGACTCTGAATGGGTGGGCTTCATCCTGGGCCCTTTAAAGTTAATGAAGGCCATAAACTCTTCCAAATAACCTTCCCTGAGAGGGGATGAGTCACATCTCTTATAAACAGTTCATCATGCCAAAACACCGCAGCCATTGTCTCTGCTGCGGGAGCATCTCTTACACGTCATCAAAAGGATGGTGTTGACAAGGAGGGCAGCTGGATGCAGGCGCATGCTCCATGAAGAAGCAGCGCCCTGAGTACCTATCACCGGCCCACCCAGCCGATGCTGTCAGTCAGCTTAAACTCCGACACAACAGGACCAGGGGGGTGGTTGCCCGATGCTCTGGCATGCCATCGGCCAATTAACAAACACAAGGGCCACTCCGGCAGACAGAGGGGGCCTCAGGAGTCCACTGCTCGTAAAGTTGCTGATCTCTGCAGCGAGATAAATGAAAGGAACCCAAGCAACCACACCTAGTAGGTTGGGCGTTTAAGCGTGCCACATTGTGTGTTTTTGTTTTTCCATCCCAGCTCACAGACGGATCTCTTGGCTTTATGAGTGGACACGCACAGAGGTCAGGATTAATAATAAGTCAGCTGGTCCCATTGGGATTTCCTGCAGGGCTCGCCAGGGATGCCCAATACTGCCTCTGTATTAGCTTTTATTTATGATGATTCCTTTTTTGTGCATGGCGCTTTTATTGGGAACTGGACAAATGTTTAACAGTTTTTTATGGTTACGTTTAGCAAGAAGGCAGACTTCACTTTGAATTATATTACAGTTTCATTTCATTTCGGTCGTTTTTCAGCAGATGTTATTCAGTCCCATTTCAATATTTCTTATATTGATGGTGCCATCCAGTCAATTTGTCTTCTCGAACCTCCTTGTACCTTTCATTTATATAAGGTACCTAAGCTGACAAGATTTTAGCATACTGTAATATGTTCAAACAGCGTCAGCCTGTTATGAATTACTCCAGCATTCCCTCTTGTGCTGCATTATCAGTCGAGTTTCCAGAACTGTCTAAGAAATCGCTCAAGTGTTGACTTGCTCATGATTAATTGGAGGGAATTTATTCGGGTTTTTGGTACAAGCTCAGTTGAAGTCATTCAATCAATTATAATGCGACCTTTCCCTCTGTAATAAAAGGTTATTTTCCATATCTACAATAGTACAGTGCTTTTGGAACCATCTCTCCTGCTGGCAGTTCCATTTCTAATAAAATAGTGGAAAAACTTTCCACAAATCACGGTTGTAGCCTGAAGTTAGGGACATAGTATAAGATATTGCTAAACATGTGACTTGCGATGATGTCAGCGTTGTTAGATTGAAATGGCCAGTGGAAGTGGGAGGTGAATTAACATGCATATTGACCGATTGCCTTATGGATCGATCAGGGCTACTTACTTGAGAAAGATGTAATTTTTATCTCTGCTGAGTGTTTAAAATGTGCCTCAACACAATTATGTTTTGGAGCTGTGGTCACTTGGGATTTTATTGGTGAAATATATTTGGTTACATTATCCAGAAGTTGGAGATATCCCTTGAAATGTAAAAAACACTTTAAGTGGTTGTTGATACATCCTGTACTAAGTGCGAAGGGACATAAACATTTATTTCCATAGATATGATTGTGGTATGCTCCTTTGTCACATGAAAATGGAAAAATTGTCGGCCCATCGATATTGATAAAATGGTTGATGAGATTTAAAAATAGTGAGCTTTTTTTTAACTCGTTTATAGAGAATAATTGAGATATGCAAAACTAAGGCAAACCAAGGGCCAAGTGTCAGGTGGATACGTTCTGAACTCTTGTGTTTTAGACTGCTAATGAATTAGATAATGTAATGTGCTTACTGCAGTATTAGCTAAAATGTTTGGTAATGCCTTTCTTATATTTTTTATATATTTTGAATGCTCTTTAAAATAAAAAGTGCTTATATTTTCTTACCCTTATCCTTCATCAATGTGGACAATTTTTCTCACCCCTACTCTCCATTGTCATCTCCCTCACACAAGGCATCTTCCCGGGATCTCTTAAAAAAGGACTGGTGATCCCACACTTAAAGAAACCTACACTAGACCCTGATTACCTTGCCAACTACCGGCCCATCATTCACCTTCCCTTCATCGGCAAGATCATCGGAAAACCTGACTGCACTCA
Source organism: Triturus cristatus (assembly GCF_964204655.1). Taxonomy (NCBI): domain Eukaryota; kingdom Metazoa; phylum Chordata; class Amphibia; order Caudata; family Salamandridae; genus Triturus; species Triturus cristatus. The sequence continues at coordinate 402,319,326 of NC_140581.1, forward strand.
ACTCCAAGACCACATCAATGCCAACAATCTGATGCATGACGAACAATCTGTCTTCAAAAGATTCTGCAACATGGAGACAGGTACTTTACAATTCGTAGTCAATGCCTTCCTGACCACTGATGAAGATGACCCCTGACTTAGTGATATTTTTGGATGTCTCATTCGCCTTTGACACTATCAACCATCAAACTCTCTTCCTGAAAGTGAAGTCTTGAATAAGATTTACAGGTTCACCTCTTTCTTTCCATCAAACATTAGTTCATTCACATGAACACCTCCAAGACCTAGAAGATTCTTGCCAACTGCGGAATCCCGAAAACTTCCATACGGTCACCTCTCATTTTCAACCTCTACATAGATCCCCCTGGGGTTCTAAGTCGCCAATGTCAGCATCAAAATTCACCAATATGACAATTATACACATGTCTACTGGAAAGTCTCCTGGACCCCAGATTTCAAACACCTCAAATGCTGCCTCACCTCATCCAGACCTGAATGTCCAGAACAGTGCTTCATTTGTAAAAGAGTATGTGCATGGCCCTAAGTATTTCTGAGGAGGCTCCTTTAGCTTGCATCACCCACTGACCCTGCCAAATGCCAGTACCAGTGCTATTTTCTAACTATCACACTCCAACATATGTGACAGTTTGGACTCTCCCAGACCACTCAAACATGGAAATGGTCTGGACGGTCTGATATTGCTTTTTTCAATGCATTCATTTGTTAGGTACTCCTTTGATGTGCTAATTTATAAAGATAATCAGACAATACCACCATATGATGAGCTATTGATGTACTGGTGTTACGAAACACCCACACAACCTAAGCACTGGTCTAGCACCTACCTGAATCTCAACCTGACCAAGATAGAAATTATTTTGTTAAAGATGGGCTGATAAAATTCCCTCTATTAAGATTAGAGAAACTGATCTTTCCAGAAAGAGACTTCAGAACTACTGTTCAAGCCCTCTTACTCTTTCATATGGATGATGGAATGGCCTCACAGATTCAACACTGTCTTCTCTCATGAGCATTCTACATGTTGCAGCACGTCTCACCCAGCGTCTGAAGAAATATAATGGCGTTGCCCCCATCCTGACTGTACTCTACTGGCTTCACTTGCTAGACCATAGCATCTTCAGACCCAGCTGCATGATTTACAAGGCCATCATGTTGACTGCCCCTGGCTATTTCACTGAAGAACTCCCCATCTCTGGTGGTGTCGGTACCCTGCAAGAAGGCCAATCCCAGACTGGAGACCAAGAAGAGGAAACAGGTCTTTTAAGTGCATGTGCGTAGGATCAGGAAAAACAGGAATGGCCATCTCTGTTCCAATTTAAGGAATAGTAAAGATGCACCTCTTTAAAGAGCACGATATCAACATGCAGTAACAGTCCACATTAGCACTTAGAAGCCGGCTACCTCTCCGAGGGGCATATTAACAACGGCCAGTGATAATTATTGCTGGCCGTGCTTATCAGCCTTTTGCAGGGAACATCACTGATTTTCCAGCGATGTTCCCTGCAAAAGGGCGATAACCTTGCTGATACGACCCACAGGGTCGTATTAGCATAATCCACCCCCTATGTTAGGGATGGCTAAGTCAGGATTTTAGCAGACGTTAGGTTTTGGCGAAAACTGCAGTTTTCGCCAAAATCTAATGTGTGCTAAAATCATGTGGGGTGCCTTGTAAATATCACGATGTAAACATCTTGGGTACGCCCAATAACGCCCACTTTGCATCTCAGTGGAGATGCAAAGTGAGGCGTTGGGAAAAAGGGTGCTAACATGCGATTATGCATGTTAGCACCCTCTTGTAAATAGGGCGCTGGTTTTATCTCCGCTTTTTTGGCGATAAAGGCCTTGTAAATATGCCCCCAAGCCTTTTTGCCTGTATCCTGCCCTTGACTGGACAGTACTCTGCTGTTTTTTGGTTAGGTTGTGCTACACAAATACTTTACTCATAAATACATAGTTCCACACATCCCTACTTACATAAATCTATATTGGAATAATAATTTTGTGGCAGAGTAGGAAGAAGCAATCTTTTGCATATTCAATGTTAGCCTTATTATGGGCTTGTGTTAGAGAAAATGTTTAATAATAAATACACTATAGTTTTACACTCAGATTAATAATGTTCTGCTTTTGCACGAAATACAAAGCATTGTGCTTGCAAATGCACCTTTTTAAATGAAGTATGGATTTGGTAAATTATATTTTGTTAATGCGATATGGTCGAACAGAAGACAGCAGTTTAGTGCACTTTGCTCGAGCTTCTAGAACACTCATATCCGGCCATTAGCACAAAATAAGTCAGGACTTTACTGTAACATTGTCTTTCCTATTTGGCAGCGCAGCCACACCAGGCATAATCATACAATCTTTCACAATAAAAGAAGTGTGGTGAACACTGAAAGCAACTAAAACAATGCAAACAGTGTATAGAAGAAACGTAAGATAGTGTCAAAGGAAGATATAAGAAGTGAATGTTATAAACCAGATACCATCATTTGGGATGACCACCTACAAGCAACCACAGTACAGCGACCAGCGAAATTGTTTATCCGCCACTACAAACGTCAAAAGCCCAAACGGGAAGGCTCCAAACAACACAAGTAAAAGAGAGTGGGTGCAATAGTAACCAGCAAAAATACATACTCCAAACTTGCAAGTATTTTAGCCATTCTGGCAGGCCTTCTTACTTTGAGTTAATATAGCCTTAGAGTGCAACTTAGCAGGCTCTACCCACCATTAAAGTCCCACTCCAGTGTTAGACGGGGGCTTTCACACGGGAACAGGGTTTCATGGCCCGTAGAGCCCCCTAGGAGGGCTCTAAGGCTATTAGAACATTTCGTCCCTAGAGGGCAGAATGTTACAAATACTAAAAACAAAGGCCTCTCAGAGCCCAACGGGGTTTAAATACCCTCCGGCTCAGAGAGGCTTTTGTTCACAGCAGTAGCTTTGAACAAAAACAACGTTGGAATGTTGCTCTGCGGGCTTCTACCGCCTCTAGAAGCCCAGAGTACTCCATTGTCTTCAATGGGGTGCTCCGCATTCCAATGTTCTAACACCACTTTGAGTGACAGCTTTTCAGCTAAACCAATAGCCTGGATATCTTCACACCTTCCTCAACCACTTCCAGGTCCATACATTGAGGGGCACATCAAAAGTTTACCAGCATCTTCCAGTGCTCTGATCTCACGCCAGTCTCCCTCTTCAGGGACCCTTTCTGTTGCCACAAGTGTGGGTATGGAGGACAGAAAAAGCAGACTCATCTGGGAACTAGCATCAGAGACACAGAAAAACAGACTCCGCTCTCTCCCGTTTCCTGCACAACAGCACCAATATCTCTATCACATCTCACAAGTCTTGTGAAGAATTCCTATTAGAATGTTGAACACTGGGCGCAAAAGTCTTTCTTCAGCTCAGCATAAAGTCTTTGAAGATTCTGTTTATTTATCATGTATTGTCAGATAAACACCAAGGTTGTCCTTAGTAAATTGTAGATACCCACACGGGGGCAATTTGGAGGTCTGAAAACCACAAAGCAGAACCCCCTGCTCCTATTACATCACAAAGAGTGCCCCTATTTCCCATGCCAGGCTCTGCCATCGCTAGCAATGGCTGTGATGTGGAGGGAATATAGCTCCAGAGCGCCAGGGCCATTGCTTTGTTGTTTTACTCAAAATCCCTCCTTTGGAAATTTGTTTCAGTAAAACAAAACATAAATACCAAGGAGACAAACCCACATGGAAACTGCTCGGCATTGATCAGTCTCCTGCCCTAAAGGCACTGAGATCCTTGAAATGCAGGAAGAGATAACTACATACAGCAGGTAGATTTACTGCACGGGAGTGGAGTTTGAGCCTCCACTGGTTTGGCAAGGAGGCGAGCCACCCTACAAACTGAAAGTGTCCCCCCGAGACCACAAAGCACTGAACAATAATTGGAGAATTGCAATACAGAAGGCAATACCCTCTATAAAGAGTGACCACGAGACATTCTAAATAATGTTTCAAATTCCTTCATGCATGATAATTGTAGATCAAAACTACTGAACGTCAGTGTGAACCCTATAACTGGAAAATATAAACTATAAAGTTAATATACGCCTATCAGTAACAATCACGTGTAATTATTCAACGTTCGCTTATCCATAAAGTGTATGTGTCTTGCATACATACGTCTTCTTTTACATTCACTATAGAGGCACATGTAAGAGAATGAAAAGGAAATAAAATACCGTTATGTAGATGGTTACTACCCCTTTCTCTAATACAGCAAAAGATATGTCCAAATGGGCAAAGCACCAGGTCATCTCAGGTCTGTGGCACAATTATGGTAATGAAGAATTCTATTCAATACAGTCATCTGTATAGGCAAATGGGCAACTCGCCACAGACAGCTTAGCCTCAGTGAAGTTTAGCTGCAGAAGAAATTATGTTTTTACTCTAACGACATCCTTTTAATCAATGGTAAACAAGCAGCTTTCATATCAAAAAGCTGATATATAATCAATAGACCAATTCACCCACCTGACGGACAAGCCAATGCATTCGAAATACCAAGGGATAATGGGGCAAATTCAAATGTCAAATTAAACTATTGTCTTGTTTTCTCAAAAAACATAACTTAGCTGAAATTTAGTTTAAAATTATCCATGCCTGAAGTCAAAAACTTTCCATCCACAGCTTGTACCATATCCATTCCTTTTTTATCAATATCCACAGATAACAGCAATATAAATATCCTTTCTCATTATTTATCTCAATCTACCCCACACCCCTGGCAGCCTATCATCAACTCTGTAGCAGCTCCATCTGTCAGAGTGTTATCACCGGTTCTGTTGTCACCAACGCTTGCCCAACGCCATAACACAGATAACATAACTCCCTGCAATTTCCATTCCCTCGCTAGGTAAATGCTGCCACAGATTCTACATGCTATTGAATAAATACCATTAGAACAGTGGAATGTTGGGAGCTCCACTGACATAACGGAGTGGGTCTATGCCAATAATGGCAGGTACAGACCCTCTGCCATAACATTCCAATGTTTGTCTTTCTGTGTCTCCCTCTTTAATTTAGAGCATCTACCTCTAGTATGTGGAATGTTTTAATGTCTTTATAGGGCTATAATTGTTGTTAAAGGCTCTCACTTGTGTTATTGGCCGGAGCCACAGGATCTTCAACAACTCAATACTCACATTGATTGTGACTTAATATCCTCTGTAATGGCACAGTGGGATTTTAAGTCACAATTCTGAAAATGCCAATTGTGGAAGGTTCATTTTATTTGTAAGCACGTTTTTCTTTTCTTGTGTGTGGACTGAGCACGTTTTCTTTCTTTTTAAGCACTTGGTTTTTACTTTTCTCTTTGGTTAGCCGTAATAGTGCGTGATAGTAGATGTTGGCTTGTACTTTCACATAGCAGATTCCTGTTGTTTTTGATGGCTTGTTTCTATATTATAGTTACCCCTGAGGAAGGGCCAACTGGTCCGAAATGCATTGGGTCTTTTACATATTAGATGCCCAGGATATGTGTGTTCCGTCGTGCTGTGAGATAAAGGCCTGGATGAGCATTTCTCAAGCATCTGAGGCTTGGAATTCCTTAGCCTCTGTTATGAAAATGGATAAACAAAGTTTGGATAAATTATGATTAAAAAGGATTACTTGGATGAATATTGGTTTAACGAGTTGCATTGTTGCTGAGACTGGATGGATGCAGTGCAACAGGAAGCTGGTGCGTGATCACGCACCAGAGATTTGTTATAAATTATTGCGCTATTGGGATATGGTGCACTTCAGGCTTGCACACAAAACCAACAGTAACATGAAAGGTTGCTTTACATGGTTTAAGTCACGGATTAGTTCGGAGTGCATTCCACCATTTCTGTCTTGAACTTGTGCAAAGTTGGCATTTCTCTTTCCTAACCATTTAGCTGACTCTGCCAGTGTACTGGGTCACATGGATGTGAATGGCCCTTGTTATACCTGATACTCTTGAGGTAGTGTTTCTCAAACCGTTTTGCTTTTTCCTCATGGATTTTGCTGTTTCTCTTTTTTTAGCCCTAGGACTCTGGGCACTTTCTGACTGCAGTGTGAAAGTGCGTGCGCCCATCCTACACTTGTTAGGAAGGGGTGCTTACCTGACGTTTTTAAACATGTCTCATGCCTGCCATTGCAGGCCTGTGTGTGCTCACTTGCACTTATGCTCAATCTATCCTCTCTAAACCACTGGCCAGTCGTTAGGATACCTTTCACCACCACTAGAGCACCCCTTGGGCATGCCCTGAGGGATAAAGCAAGTGGTGGGTGAAAGGGAAGCACGTGCACATGTGTGTTCCATGCCCAGGCAGTGAAGAATATCCATGTGTGTGTTCACTACCTATGAGGTTTTCTCTCCCCATAGGTTGACATGGGGAAATGGTGGAAATTACTTCATACTGCAATAGTGGCTTAGATTGGATCAGCCTCAATATGTTTCATATCATTGGATTCAAAATGATAAACTATTTTCTGTGGTAAAGGTGGATTTGCCTTCAATAGCTTAGAAATGCCACTTCTAGAAAGTGGATATTTTTCTGCTCTAAAACTCTTTGTGTGCCTTTTAGTTTGAGTTCAGTCCATAATTTCACTTGGCAGCGGGCCATAATGCTTAAATATTTGTGATGATTTCAATCTTCTAGCCTCAATCACTTCACATTCCTGATTATTATAAAGCCCCTGGGAATATTTCGTAATAAAGTTGAACCAGTGCTAGAATCATCTTAACCAGCAATATTTCTTACTGAATAAAACTCCACTCATGTTATTTTGAGTTGTCTGTTCCACATTCCAAAATTCATGGGGCAGATGTATACATTTTTCATGCAAGCAGGCCAGCAGCCAAATTTACTGAAGTGCATTGCTCAAGGGGGAAAACACAGCATAGAATTTGATCTATGAAGGCTTGCCTGCTCCTGCGGTAACCCCCTGCGCTGGCACATTTCAAGTCTGTCTTTCATGATGCACAGCCTAGCAGACATCAGCGTGTGCTGTCTAGCATAGGATTTGTACAAGAAGCATACACTTCCCTGGTAAATTACTATACCTAAACAAACATTGAAGGCAGCCGCGATCTGTGCAGGTAACAGCGGTGGGGCCGTGTAAGGGAGGATTCGGAGGGACAATGCCAAGGAAAAATTAATTATTTATTTAATTCTCCCTCTGCATCGTCCCTCTGAATTCCCCCTTACACGGCCCCACCACCCCATAGCTGTTACCTGCATGGACCGCGGCTGATAGAAAGATTCTATACATTGAATCTGTGCTGTGCAGTTCAGAACAAGTGCAATGTGTGTTTTTTAATGAAAACATTTCTCTGAGTTTACATCTGCTTTCAGAAGGCTTTAGGTTTTGATGCTAAGCCCAGTCTGGTTATCGTATTTGTTGACTTGGCCCTCTCTGTAGGGTCACCACAAACCTTTTGCCTTCACCCTTCTTGCTTTCTGAATTCGTTATTGTTAGCATTAGGTATGTGTGCACTTTACCACTGCTAATCAGTGATAAAGAGCATGTTTCTCTCCCTAAAATATGGTAAGATTGTCCTACACCCCATTGCCACATTTGATTTACTTATAAGTCCATTGTATATGGTATTACATGGTACCCAGTAATTAAAATGCGACTAGTGCAACTTCAGCACTCAGTATGCCACCCACTAAAGTAACCCCTTCAAACCTGTTTCAGACTTGCCACATCTGCCTGTAGTCCAGTTTTAACTTTTAAACTGGCTTTTTAGACCTGGCAAAATAAATATATAGCTAGTCTTAAGCCTTGTTTTTAATGCATATAAGTCACCCCTAAGAAAGACCCTAAAAACCTTTAGGGCTTGGTGCATTGTATTTAAAAAGTAACAAATATGTTTTTAAATTTACAACGAAAAACTCCTACATTTATTTTTCACCGCTGTAAGGCCTATCTCTCCTATAAGATAACATTCAATCAATCAATCAATCATGGCATTTATAAAGTGAGCTACTCACCCGGTAGGGTCTCAAGGCGCTGGGGGACGGGGTATGTTACTGCTCGAACAGCCAGGTCTTGAGCTGCTTTCTGAAGGAGAGATGGTCCTGGGTTCGCCGAAGGTGGGTGGGGAGGGAGTTCCAGGTCTTGGCTGCCAGGTAGGAGAAGGATCTTCCTCCGGCGGTGGCTCTGCGGATGCGTGGTACGGTGGCGAGGGCGTGGCTGGTCGATCGTAGCTGGCGGGTGGGCGTGTAGAAGGTCATGCGGTCGTTGAGGTACTTGGGGCCCAGGTCGTGGAGAGCCTTGTGTGCGTGGGTGAGGAGTCTGAACGTGATTCTCTTGCTGAAGGGGAGCCAGTGCAGGTCTCTCAGGTGTCCGGTGATGTGGCTGTGTCGGGGAGGTCCAGGATGAGTCGTGCGGAGGCGTTCTGGATGCGTTGGAGTCTTTTTTGAAGTTTGGCTGTGGTTCCGGCGTAGAGGGTGTTCCCGTAGTCCAGTCGGCTGGTGACGAGTGCCTGGGTAACGGTCTTCCTGGTTTCAGTGGGGATCCATCTGAAGATCTTGCGGAGCATGCGCAGGGCGTTGAAGCATGAAGATGAGACGGTGTTGACTTGTCTGGTCATCGACAGGGAGGAGTTCAGGATGAAGCCCAGGTTGCGTGCGTGGTCCGTTGGCTTGGGAGCGGTGCCCGGGGCCGGGGGCCACCAGGAGTCGTCCCAGGCAGAGGGTGATGATCCCAGGATGAGGACTTCCGTCTTGTCTGAGTTCAGTTTAAGGCGGCTGTTCCTCATCCAGTCGGCGACGTCTTTCATCCCTTCGTGTAGGTTGGCTCTGGCGGTGGTGGGGTCGTTGGTGAGGGAGAGGATCAGCTGGGTGTCGTCGGCGTAGGAGATGATGTTGAGGTTGTGTTGGCGTGCGATGGCTGCGAGGGGGCTCATGTAGACGTTGAAGAGGGTTGGACTGAGTGAAGATCCTTGTGGTACACCGCAGATGACTTCGGTGGCCTCGGATCTGAATGTGAGCTATTCACATTTAATACATTATTCCATTTCCATTTCAATATAAGATTACAGTTCAATACATTTTACATTTAATAAATGCTAACTTTTGAATCGGAACTGTTAGAAATGTCATGTTTGGACTCAAATGAATTGTAATTTAAAATCCTCTTTAATGGTGCAGTGGGATTTCAAGTCACAATTCTAAAAATGCCACTTGTAGAAAGTATGACTGAAGTTGCATTACCCTTCACGAGAAATGTCCCTCCTTGTGCACTGCCAGTGATGTCAGGTTTTAAACGTTCATAGGATAATCACAAAAGGAATTTGAATCGTTCAAATCAGGAATTTATTTGATAAGTTGTGTGATGACATATACTCATTGTATTCATGAGATAATCACATTGATTCAAAATTCCATTGAAGGGTTATTCTTAGTGTTCGGAAACATATAGATGAGAACCCCAATGCATTTCGGGCAGATAACCTGCCCTTCGTCAGGGAGTATGTTCCTAAAGAAAACAAAAATAGACGAACTGTCTTTCAAGCTCAGTACAGACGATTGGTCACAGACATTGATTGACATTAATGAACAACTATCTCGACACAAGCAAGAAATTAACGAACGCAATGTCCACAAATTCCGTAGGGACACTATAGACTACAAACTGGGAGAGGTATACAATTGGGCTGAAGTATATGCAAGAAGGAGGCAAAACAGGCCTCCCAACAAGTCATCTGAATCTGTCACATCGTCTGCTAGCACCGATTCGGAAACTAACAAACGTAGACTCAGACCTGGGAGTCAGAAGGAATATTCCAATTCTGATGCTGCATTGATTACAGTCACACCATCTACTTCAACTTCCACATCTTCATCTGCGGTTCCTTTTTTGGGAACAGGACACCTTGGCAGCGAAGAACCAGGAGGGGCAAAAGGAGTGGTACCTCCCGAGTCCACAACAGAGAAACGAATGACAAAGAGTCAGAAATAAATAACACAGAAAATCTAGTAATCAACATTTCCTCAACCTCGTTGAACAGTTACGAAATTAAGGTTCTACAAAAGGGATCTTCATTTGTGCCTACTTACACATAAAACATCCTAGAGGCGGAAGGGAGCGTATACAAAATCATCCGCACGTTGAGATTGAGACATTTTATTGACAACGTCATGACTGAACCCTTTGAAAAGAAAGAAAATACCCTGGCAAGGTTAAAAGTCAAAAGCACATGCATGGCACCCATAAGCCATAAGGTGTTGGACACTTTTGAAACGCTAGTTAAGAATGACTTAAAACACGTGTTCAAACACAACAAAATCAGACACTCTAACCTTACCATGAAGGACAAGAACACTTTGAAACATTTGGCCAACAATTTGAGCACTACACGTGTCAATGCAGACAAAGGAGGAGAGTTGGTTATAATGTACACTGCTCATTACAATCAAAAAAATTGACGAACATGTATATGATTTATCCACTTATTCCAAACTAGAATTTAACACAACTCAACCCTTTCAGTAAATACTTAAAACCATTATTGACAAATCGGTCAATGACGGCAGCATAGGACAAACAGAGCACAAATTCTTGACTCAGGATTTTCCTGTATGTCCAACACTACGAATGTTACCCTAGATTCACAAAAATCTCTTGAATCCACCAAGGAGACCCATAGTGTCTACCCGAGGATCCATTCATAAACCGGTGGGCAAGTATTTAGACAGACATCTACAGTTTATTCTACAACAAATGTCTACATACATCAAAGACACTACCGAATTTTTGATTAAAATCCAAAACATCCCAACAGAGTGGAATGAGAACATGCTTTTTTGTACCATCGATGTGACGGCACTATATACCTCAATACCCCATAATTTAGGTATAGAAGCCATTGAATATTTTTTATTACAAGCTGACCTCAATCAAGGTTTCAAAATATTTTTACTAGAACTCCTTCAATTCACATTGTACCACAGTTACTTTTCCCATAAAGATCAGTTTTATCTACAACTCACTGGAACATCCATGGGGAATTGTGCTGTTCCAAGCTACGCAAATCTCTTCATGCACAAATTTGAGTTGGACAATATTCTCAATGATGACATCTGGAAAACACACTTGGTATAATTTTTTCGTTACATTGATGATATTTTTTTAATTTGGCACTGTTGATGGTGACCACAGCTAGGCCTACCAGTGCAAGGGGTTCGCCCTTCTCTGCATAGAGTCCTCAGACCAATAGGAAGAAGTTGGCACAGAAACTGGAATAGAAAATACAAAGTTTAATAAACCTCACGAGGTGGAACCACATTCATACAGCACCCTGTGGTGCTGAATGAATGTAGCACACTGAACAGAAGAAGCATGGTCCTTTTATACCCACACAGGGGCTGAAAAAGGCGGTACAAGTACACATGAGAATTACATACATAGATGGTCATACAGAAATGCACAGTCAACAGTAAAGGAGGAGCTAGCAGTTGCTGACTCTGGTAGAAACAACCTGACAGCTACAGGTTAAAAACAGATGTATGGACAGTTAGATTCTTCTGCACATGTGCAGAGTAGCAGAGTCTAAGTATAGCCAGTCCTTTAAACAGAGCACAAGGGTAAACAACAGTGAAGAAGGAAACAGCCCTTGGTGAGCACATGGCAGACAAAATGGCTGCCAGAAATACAAAATGGATTCCACAAAATTGACAAGATAGCCTCTAGATACCAGATGGATTCCGCTAATGCTAATCCAATCGCAGCCAATTTACAACAGACAACTCTTTTAGCATTAGCTGAAGACATCTCCCATAATCCAGTAGGGAAACAAAAAATATGCACATTAATTTTTTTTTTGTTTTGTTTCTTTTTCCATAAATTTATCAATATCCTAATTCATTGCTAGGTGGGCATTTCTCATTCTAAATATTGTTAAGCTGGTATGTATAAGGTATAAGCAGGAGTACAAAGGGAACAGAGCATTGGGTCATACAGATAGCAGGAGAGAGTAATTACTATTATCAGAAACAGAACTATTAGCTTTCTAGTCTTAAGCAAATCCTAGAACCATCCAGTAAAAACATTTTCAAGGCTCCTATGCATTTCAGAGACCATCAATTGCAATATCAAAATAGCCAACAGTACATATCTAATAAAAACATTTTCACTAGACTTTTCCAGTGTTTCCTTTATGAGGGCTAGAATATCAATCAAGAAAAGGGTAAAGTAACATTTATCGCAGAATAAACATTATTCCCAATACAATTATGAAAGCAGTCAGACATATTATTACAAAAATGATCCTGGATCCAGAGGACCAGGAGGACTACACAGGACCATGAGAATTAGGACGAAGAGCTGCAAAGGGTTGCTCTTCCTCAAAAATGGGACGACCAATGGGGTACATTTTCAACAAAAAAGAAAAAGAAGTCCTTGGGAAATTAAAGCTGCTGTACAACCAACCAGAGGGGAGTCTTCTCCCTGTGTCCGTTTGAGCCTCACAGGCAGGCTCTTGTTGTTCCCACGGTGGAGCTGCACGACTCGCAACTCAGGAATCATGGCCTAGTTTCAAGGGAAAAGTTTCTTTTTTCAGGATAGGGCAATCACCCACCAGGGCAAATGCTCTCAACGATCCTGTCCAGTGTCTCAAGCAGTGCACCAGTTTTCTTCATTTCAATCTAACAGGCACCAGAGACATAGCACCTGTACCCTGAACTCAAGTCCTTTCCTAACTCCTGTATTGCTCTGCAGGCACACTGGTCTTTCGTTGGGGCCATAGATTGCATTCAGTGTGCCCAGGTATCTCTTGACCAACAAAGGTGAAAACTTTACAGCCCCTTTGGGACCAGGTTTCAGAGGCCTGATGCTAGGATCTCTGAAGCAACCCTTGTTTCAAAGGGGGTTACCTCAAGCAAAAACTTTCTCGCCTTCCTGGTCGGTCTGTGACTCTCGGCTGGGCATCAAAAACTTGATCCACGATTTCTCCTTTCTGATTTGTGACCCCGTCTTTTGCCCAAGACAGTGGCAGGGGTACGCAATTCACATCCCAGTGCTTCCGGCCTTCTACCTTCACTGAGGTCCTGGTTGCCAGCAATGCCTGTGCTGGTTACCTTCACTTTGACTTCAAGTTGGACTGGTGCTGACTCTCCAAGCTGGATCTGATAACCGCGCCCCTCTGACAATGGTTGTAAAGCAGCAAATATCTATTGGTGGACAGAACAAAAGGTCTTTAGACAAGGCACAGAAATAATCTATCAACAGAGAGGATAGTCTCAGAATACTTCCTAGTCTAGGGACGCCCCATATATTAGCAAGGCACCCAAGAACCACTTTCATCTATGTGAGAGTAAAAGAAACAACAGCCTGGACCTATTGGCAAGTATAAAAGGAACTCTTTGGTGAACTGACAGGAGTAATACGTCACCCAATCCCAAGCAGCCAAGGAAGTCTGTGTTCATTTACTAAATTCTGAGGAAAAGAGAAAAACAATACAGACATACTCCAAATCCTTACATCTGTATATTTCTATCTTAATCATCTAAAGACCCTCAAGAAAAAAGGAAATGTTCTACACTTTTACTCATAGACTTTGCATTACTTGTACAGGACTGCAGACACTTCTAAAATGATTTCTCTTAATAAAAGCACCTACATTGTATGCTTAGGACCATGCTCTCATGTTATAGGAGCAACAGGAAAATCTAAAACTGCTACTTTAACAGGAATTCCTATTACATAAAGAACTAAAAACTTCAACATAATGGGTACATTTTCTCCAACAGCACATCTTGTGACACACAGACTCCTATAAAACAATATTTTCCTCAAAAATGTTTGCTAAGGATCACATGGGCATCTTCTCTGCATTCTACTTTTCACAATCCAAACAATGCAACATAAGCTCTAGTGAGGACTGTCAGTTTATTTACACAGACTAGCTTATAAAAACTAGCAATGCCCTTGCAAAACTGTATGTAGCATGAGAATAACAAACAATAGTGGTGTTATCACCTGAGAATTTTAGAACAAAAACTACCCACAGCTAGTTCCCCTTAAAGATCAAAATAAGGAAACCACAATCTAGACTACTCATCCTTTCATAATTTCATCAGGCAGGCTGGGCAGTAACATAGCAAATTTATTTATTCATTTTATTAATGCTAATAATGTTTAAATAGTATTACTGAATAGCCAATTAAATGTCTCATGGCTATTTCACAGACAGTTTAGACAGGCTCAAAAGAAATTAGGAAAAAGAGAGAGAACACATACATTTGCCTACCCTTAATTTGTAGAGGAGCTAGCCTCCTCCCCCCATTTTTGACAGTAGGAAACCTGTAACAGGTTTCATTCTGTCAACACTATCAACCCCAATTTGTGGCAACTGGGCATAAACAAACTCTGAGGAGCTAAATAGCACATTCAGCTAGCTAAAGAACATATTCCTTTAGCAAATGTACAAGTGTAACACGAGGGCACATGAATTCAAACTAAATCCCATTGCTTCCTTAATTCAGCCCTAAAAGCATTAGTGCTATACATATGACAGAGCCATTGTCTTAATAAAAGCTGACATATACCATTATTATTATGCAATCTATTCATGTGAGTGAACAAAAACTTGCTTTTGCCAAAAGAGTAAGCAAAACCTTTTTCTGTCCCTGCCCTGCCATTTCGTCTTTCAAATGTCGAAATGTCAAAGCAAACGTTGCGCTGAGCCCTGCAGGCTTCTAAATGTAGGACTTCGGCCTTTAACCTATGCATCTGTCCCATCGTGCGTGCAAGGTTTTCATGGGGGTGTCCCATTTCAAAATGACCCTGGAAACGGAAAGAGCAACAGCAAACCCACTTCATTCCTGCCTACCAGCAATTCAGAGGTAAGCTGAATAACTTCTGCCAGGTTTTTTGTACATATTTATATTTGTAAGCAGTGTGCCGAGTGCTTGTCTAGCAGTATAGATGTCAGCTATTCATTCTAAGCTTACATATGTGCATTTACTGTAGCTTGAGGCAGTTTAAAAGCTGCTCTGACTGGAGAAACCTCATTTAAATAGTGAATTTTACTCAATTTCGACTTTGATGTTTAGGGCACTTAAAAATGAATATCCTACAATGTTTTTGCATAATAGTCATCCCCTAGAATGTCCCCTACATATCCCAGAGATGTGGCATCAGAAATGTATAATGTATACCCTTATAAAAATGAGTTGTGTACGCCTGGGTAAAGTGACATTTCACATGTAAGTGACCCCCTATTGCTGTATAGCATGGCTTAAATTCAATGTGGATGCTAGGAGGTTACAGTATCATTATTAGGCATTATAAATATTAAAAAACGAATTTAATGCACCTATTTTAAATAACATTTTTTATATAATCAAAATATTTTTATTTTTTTATAAATCTAATCATTTTGATGAGTCCACATATGAAAAGCGAGCTGCATCCCTTGCCTATCATATTTAAACGCATTCATTCACAGCCCTAAGAACAGAAACTTAACTTGAAAGTCTGCGCCACTTTTAAAAGACAGTCATTATTATTTAACATCAAAAACCACTCTTATCCTTATTTAAAAAGGCATTAGGAAAATAAATCCCTACTGTCAATCTGTCCTCAGTTTATCAAAAATAATGAAACTATATTTCTAACTTTTAAAACAGCAGTCTGAAATGCCGCATTTTACACCGTGTTTGACTTCAGCTGTTCTCTGTGGCCGGAGTCAGAAATACCCACGTGCTGACACAGCTGCTTGACACGTAAAGGCGTCGAATGCACACGCCTTTCAAGTCAGTCTTGCCAGCCAGCACAAATCTGTCGTTCTGTAATGTGTATTTTGGGTCAGCAACAACCAATTCACTCAGATAATGTAAATGCCTTTTAATGCCTAATACAGAAGGATAAATGCTGTGACATTTTGTATCTTAATTTATCTATTGCAAAACACACAATTTCGTTTTTTGAAGCTTTTTTATTCCTATTAAATGTGGATTCTAATTTTATCTTTAACATTGTGGCAATTTGCACACATGTATAGTGTCTTACTCTGTCAATTTAATGATAGCGTGCAGCTATTTAGCATATAATATATAATTCATTGCTGGATTCTTTTAAAATGTATTTCATTTTAATGATATTTGGCATAACAGAATGATGACAAAAAAAACATTGAGCTCATTCCAGACATTTTCAAAACGGTGTCATATACTCAGAACACATAATACAGGGCACTTAAGGCTAGCCTTCTTGCACCAAGAGCGCAATCGCTACTTACAAGTACCACTAATGACAAACCACAGACATTTAAACACACTTTTAACCCACAGATCAACACTTAGGACAGAAACAAAAGACAGCCCACAGACTATACTTAAACCAAACCATTTGTAAATACTAGTTGTAAGTCATATTCACTAGATTTGGCTGGCAGAACACCAAGAAAAAAACGCTCTGCAAATCACCACTTATGAATGTTACTAAGTGCACAGACCAGGATCCTTTCTATGTACAAATTTAGTTCCTCTGGGTACTAGTCACCAAAGAAGAAATACTTTTTTATACCTAAACCTAGTTAAGTATCCCCTCTAGGGGAGCCGGCTAATTATATACAAGTTTAAAAATGGTACATCCAAGAAAGCAACACATTCATAAACTCACCTGGGAGAAAACAAAAAGACCATCACACATTTGCTTACAATTAACTGCTTTGTTCTTCAGCTCTAATGCTTTCACAGAAATGTTCTTTCGCAGTTCTTTTTCAATCAAGGCTTGCTCACGCTCCATTCGGTCACGCACTTCTTTCTCCCACATTCGTACACAATCAAACATCTCTTGCCTAGTCTTTCGCTTAAACATACATTGTTCCACATACTCAATCTTTCGTAAATCAAATGACCCATACATAGGCCAACGCAACTCAGGATCCTTACGAGTGTATTTATTCCATAATGCGCTGTACATTATAAAAGAAAGACCATACCTAATATACATATCCCTATTAGGCGTCCCCTCCGGGGGCCCGGTTGTGCTTCATCTAGTTTCAAATTCAAATTGGTACCACTACAAAAGCTACACATCCTATGAAGTGTGCTAAAAACAGGCATGCCAAAAATAGTGCAGAATATGCAGTATTATAATCAAAGTAGCACTTAAGGTACCTTTAGCACGATGTGCCGTTCAAATCAATTCAGATAGAGAAAATTCTCCTCATTACCTTCCTATATAGATTGCAATCCATATATAAATCTCATGACAAACCAAGTTGGCCAACACAAATCTCCAAATCCAAAAGCCACAGTAAGCGTTACTAAACTACCTTACCAATCCCAGGCATCAAAACCAACAGCAAGCGCCACAGAAGGACACTTAC
This sequence comes from Triturus cristatus, assembly GCF_964204655.1. Taxonomy (NCBI): domain Eukaryota; kingdom Metazoa; phylum Chordata; class Amphibia; order Caudata; family Salamandridae; genus Triturus; species Triturus cristatus. Next base: position 402,336,702 of record NC_140581.1, read on the forward strand.
CAATCACTTGGTGTCCAGGTTCCAACTGCCAAGTTCTAAAATCGACCAAATGGTCACTGCACGGCGAATCAACAGAAGAGATCTCAGTCGAGGACCGGCACCACCTGGATGGTCAGATCAGAAGGAAAGGAAAAACGCCGTGGTTGCCAAGACTCAGGTCTCATCGGGCCGCGATCGCGTCCAGAGCGAGATTCCAATCCTTCGTCGCGACCAATCCTTTGGGCATCTGAGTCACCGATGAGCCCCAGTAGTTGGGCGCCAATTTGTTGATGGTGACCTTAGCTAGGCATACCAGTGCAAGGGGTTCGCCCTTCTCTGCATAGGGTCCTCAGACCAATAGGAAGAAGTTGGCACAGAAACTAGAATAGAAAATACAAAGTTTAATAAATCTCACGAGGTGGAACCACATTCATACTGCACCCTGTGGTGCTGAATGAATGTAGCACACTGAACAGAAGAAGCATGGTCCTTTTATACCCACACAGGGGCTGAAAAAGGCGGTACAAGTACACATGAGAATTACATACATAGATGGTCATACAGAAATGCAAAGTCAACAGTAAAGGAGGAGCTGGCAGTTGCTGACTCTGGTAGAAACAACCTGACAGCTACAGGTTAAAAACAGATGTATGGACAGTTAGATTCTTCTGCACATGTGCAGAGTAGCAGAGTCTAAGTATAGCCAGTCCTTTAAACAGAGCACAAGGGTAAACAACAGTGAAGAAGAACACAGCCCTTGGTGAGAACATGGCAGACAAAATGGCTGTCAGAAATACAAAATGGATTCCACAAAATTGACAAGATAGCCTCTAGATACCAGATGAAGTCCGCTAATGCTAATCCAATCGCAGCCAATTTACAACAGCACGGTTCCATGACAACTCTGACCACTGCCATTGATCAACTAAATACTGGGGCTGAAAGATTAAAGGTCACATACAACATTGACAGCTCCCGGATAAACTATTTGGACGTCTTGGTGTATATCAAAAATCACAAAATAGAAACCACCCTATACAGGAAAGATACAGATCGCAATAATCTACTTCATTTCAGTAGTTTCCATCAACCTGCTCTTAAAGCACACCTACCTTACTCTCAACTACAGAGGATTAAAAGAATTGCATCAGATCCAGAACAACTCTCAACCAACACTTTACAGATGGAGAACCGTTTTCATAAACGGGGTTATCCTAAAGAAATCATATCCGAAGCAAAAAAACGAATGTCCTTAACTTCTCGATCGCAACTTTTAACCATCAGAAGTCACACAAAGGAGACATCGAGAGTGGTGATTGTGATGAAGTATTCAACTGAAAGTAGAAGCTTCAACAAAATCATACTAAAGCATTGGCCTATTCTCCAAGTCGAACCAGATTTCAGAAACATTTTCTCTGAAAAACCTCTGTGTGCTTCCGAGAGAAGCAAGAACTTAATTGAACTCCTTAGACCACGCAAAACGATGGAGTTGACCACGTCATTTAAAGGCACTATACCTTGCCACAACTGTGGCAACTGTAACAACATTATCGGAGGCAACACCACCCACCACCTGACTCAGGGTTATAACATTAAATTATATACTACAGCCACATGAGATTCCAAAAATCTTGTATAATTACAAAAATGTCCTTGCGGACTGGTATATATTGGCAAGACAGAGAGAAAAATCAAAACCAGACTCAACGACGACAAAAGCAACATTCAAAACAAAAATCTGAAATTGGTTGTAGCTGCACATTTCATCAATCATGACCATAACATATGTCAATTACAATTTTTAGTATGCGAGGTAGTGGACATCAAAGAAGGAAGAGACAACCGGAAATTTTTACTACAACGAGAGACCTTCTGGATCAAAAAAATGAATTCATTGGTGCCGCACGGACTCAATGATCGTATTGAATACAGTTGTTTTCCATGAATGATATGATTGACCGATGTACTGTCCCCAGAAATCCTTTTACTGCATTTTACTTCTTTCACACCTCTTTCCGGACATTTATAATAGTCTTTCATTTTTCTCTACATTTTAATCTATCTTTAGATTTTCATCTTATCTCATCTCTACATTCTTTTACCACATCCTCTCATCATTAGTTCATACATTCTGTTCTGGATTTTTTTCCGCTACTTTTATCTTTCGATTTATTTACATCTTTTCATATCTTTTTTCATCTGTTTATTTTCATAATTCGTATATATAATAACAATTTCATTTGTCCATTTATTTCTTGACTGCATACATTATAATATAGGTTTCTGTTTTAATCGCTGTTCATGCTCCTTTACATCTTACACGTTACAATATGGCCGCTACAATCTCAATTGTACTATGCTCATTGCTTTCCACATGGACCATTTCTACTAGCACCATTTCACTTTCCACTTCTTATGTTTATATCCGGCTTTAATGGATACACACCATTCGAACTAAACACGGGAGGTATATTCGGGACCCACACCCACTGAATCAAGGTAATGCTGCACCTATCCTTTAATATGTGTATACAGCATTTGCATTGTGCTTCACAGCCGTTTTCACCACCGCTAGTGTCACGGTCACTAACGGTCTTTTCATTTTACCACCACCTTTTCTTTTTAAAGATTCTCTCACTCGCACATTGGGAACAACTGTTTTCATTTTACGCTACGCACAGTCGGTTGCACTTCTGGGCACCAGTCACTTCGATAACGATCCTTGCATGGACTTTTCACTGATTATTCACATGACAACTTCTTTCCGGCACGGTTTTTTACCGCGCTACCAATTACACACCATTCTTTTAGCACCGTGTTTAATGGGATATTTAAAAGCTGAACAAGTATTTTACTAATATCACATATCGCGATCACTGACTCTTTAATTCTTTCAGACACACGGTGATTTATACACACTTAAAAGACTAAGAAATTTATATTCACAGACAGCAAGTCACCTGAATTTTGCCTATTTTTGTTTTCTTTAGGAACATACTCCCTGATGAAGGGCAGGTTATCTGCCCAAAATGCATTGGGGTTCTCATCTATATGTTTCCGAACACTAAGAATAACCCTTCAATGGATTTTTGAAACTATGTGATTATCTCATGAATACAATGAGTATATGTCATCACACAACTTATCAAATAAATTCTTGATTTGAACGATTCAAATTCCTTTGTGATTATCCTATGAACGTTTAAAACCTGACATCACTGGCAGTGCACAAGGTGGGACATTTCCCATGAAGGGTAATATAACTTCCGTCATATTACTACGCCTTGGTTTAGAGGACAAAACCTCCACACACGCCCATCAAACTGATCAACCGACCAATATTGATTAATCCAACATACATCAGTGTGCGTGATTCATCAAATCTGTGACACTTGTAGAAAGTAGGCATTACCCTTTCCTAACCATTTGGCTGTCTCTGCCAATGTACTGGATCACATGAATGTGAATGGCCCTTGGTAGACCTGATACTCTTGAGGTAGTGTTTCCCTAAACGTTTTGCTTTTTCCTCATGGGTTTTATTAATTCTCATTTTGCAGCCTTAGGACTAAGGGCACTTTCCCGCTGTAATTTAGTGTGAAAGTGCACGCGCCCATCCTACACATTTTAGGAAGTGGGGCTTAACTGATGTCTTTGTTATGTTATGTTATGTTATGTTACTGTGACTTGTAGAGCCCAAAGCTGCCCCAGCAAAGGGGCGTCCTGGCGCTAAAACCAAAAAAGACTGACATAAGCAGATGGAACAGACACGGACTATGGTCTAGGGAAAAGCAGCGTCTTGATGGCCTTCCTGAATTCTAAATAGGTACTAAGGCCACAAATATTTGCAGGTAGTGAGTTCTAAAGGATGGCCGCTCTACTACGAACGGAGCGGCCACCAGCACAAACTCTTCGTGTCCTGGGAACCACCACCAAGTGCTGACCCTGTGAATGGAGATGTCGTGAGGGAACATATGGCAAGAGAAGGTTGGCCAAAATAGAGGGGGTGGTCAGTTTCAAAGCTTTGAAGGCGATACATAAGGCTTTAAATTCAATACGCCTGGCAACAGGTAACCAATGAAGACGGCGAATGGCCTCAGACACAGAGTAAGGTTTGTGCAAACCTAGAAGGGTTCTGTGCCCTTTGTAGCCTCAGAATCTCCGCCTTGTTGGACCCCAGATAAAGAGAACAGGCATAATCAAGTCTGGACAGTACAGACGCCTGAATGATAACCTGGCGTGTAGGCGCATCGAAGAAGCCCAACAGGGGTCTAAGCCCCGTAGGAGTCCAAAACAGGACCCTGCCATTTTTTTGTTTGGACTTGATAGTTAAGAGACGAGTCCAGCCAAACCCCTAGAGTTTTTCACTGCCTGCTTGGGAGAGGGGGAACAGCCCAGGCTATCGGGCCACCAGAGTTCACTCCACTGACCATGGTCCTTTCCCACTAACAATACCTCCGACTTGTTAGAATTCAGCTGGAAACAGTTGGTGGTCATCTACCCAGCCACTGCCGCAAGGTCGTCCTGAAATTTAAGTGTTATTCAAGAGTGCCACCACCAACTGTGTATCATTAGTATAATAGACCATGGTCAGACCCTGCTAGTGGCTACTGCAGCCAGCAGTTGGACATAGATATTAAATAGCAGAGGGCTAAGGGAGGAACCCTGTGGCACCCCTTGTTTAACGGAGTGTTCACTGGAGGCAAACGGGGGGCTGTTACCGAGAATGACATCTCATTGAGGAATGAGGCAAGCCACTCTAGGGCCGAGACAGTAATTCCTGCTTCCTCCAGGCGTCTCAGCAGTATGTCATGAGACAGTGTCAAATGCGGCACTCAGATCCAACAGGATCAGCACCGACGTTTGCAGTGCTGACCAGAGATGTTCTGTCACGGCCAGGAGGGCGGACTCCGTGCTGTGACCAGGTCGAAAGCTGTTCTGGGAGGGGTCCAGTATGTTATTCAAGGTCAGGAAATCCGACAGGAGGGAGTTCACATATGCCTCCGTGATCTTTGCCACCCAAGGGAGCAAGGAGATAGGGCGGTAGTTCTCTGATTTGGCCGGACCAAACGCAGGTTTTTTAAGTAGGGGAATTACCTTGGCCTGTTTCCATGCCCTGGGCACAGTGGCCGTGGCCAGAGACCCATTTATCACCTGACTCAGGGAGGGTAGGATTGAAGATTAAACGTGTATTACGCTTGCATGTGCAGGTCTGTGTATGTGCACTTGCGCCTATGTTCAGATTGTCCTTTTTAAATCAGTGGCCGATCCTGGGGGAACTTTTCACTACCACTAGAGCACCCCTAGGGCAAGCCTTGAGGGGTGAAGCAAGTGGTAGGTGAAAGGCAGGAAGGTACAAATGTGTGTTACCTGCCCAGGTTGTGAAGAATATCCATGTGTTTTTTTTACTGCCTATGAGGTTTGCTCTTCCCATCGTTTAACATGGGGGAATAATGGGAATTACTTCAAGCTGCAATAGTGGCTTACAGTGGAGCAACCTCATCATGTTTTCTATGATTGGATTCACAATGACAAACCCTGTCCTGTGCTAAAGGTGGATTTGCCATTGATAGCTTAGAAATGCCACTTCTAGAAATTGGGCATTTCTCTGTTCTAAAAGTCTTTATGTGCCTAATAATTTGACTCCAGTCCACACTGGAGGCTGGTGGAGCCCCTTTGTGCATTCCCCAGAGATATCCACAAACATTGGGCATACAACTGGAACAACACACCTCTGCCATTTGAGGACTTGGCTGGATAGATTGAGAGGGAGAGATTCTGATACTTGGCCTCTGGGAAGCAAGATCATGGCCTGACAAAAAATAAGATCTGCATTCCAAGGCCTCATGCCAATCAAGACTTTAGGAGAGACATCTGTGGTTCAAGGGGAACCCTCTGACCCACAACCCATCTTCAAAGGCACATTACAGAATAATTACTGGTGCCATACTTCAGCAGGGGAGAGATACACATGTGGGGACGTGGGATCAAACATCCTGGACTGTGTGGTGCACACTGCCAGAGGAATCTGCTGTGCACAAGGAGGATTACTGCCATTGGAAGGGACCATGCAGCCTACCTGAATAGTGGCTGGCCTGGGCTGACTACTTACTGTTGTGTTCTGCCCAGAAATGTGCTCTCCAAAGACATATTGGCTTGCCCTCTTTTCTTTGTGATGGTCTCAGGGACATCAAAGACCTCCCACGAGGGACCAACAATGTCTACGTGTTTCATCTGGAGAGTGATGTCCTCTCAAGCGCCTACTTCATCTGCTGTATTCTGACTGCAAGACAGTGTGAGCGTGGAACTAAGTTTTGTGCCTGGAGACAAGTTGCCTTGTGTGGAGCCCCCACATTATGCCTGCATCTAAGGATTGTGGCCTGTGCATTGTGGGGCCTCAGCACACATAAACCACTAGGTGGTGAGGGGATTCACTGGTTGCGAGACTCAGCGGGACCCGCTTCATCGTCAGTGCATCACTCTCATGAGATACGCCGACTATATGCTTATTGCATGTGGAGTCTGATTCACAAATTGCAATCCTCAGAGGGAGGGAGCATCCATAATAGTGTCTCATTCTACCTTGTGCAGTACTTCTGAACTTGAGACTGTGTATGTGGGACCGGATTGCTTGGTACGACTTCTATCATTGTGCACCAGATGTTGTGCTTCATTCCAGGGAGGTCGAGCAAACCTGACTGTGGTTTGATTGTTACTGTATTGTCTGGTGTGACCTGTATCATCCTGCACCAGACATTGTGCCTCAGTTCAGGGAGGCACGGTAAACCCGACTGTGGGTTAATCATGATGGGATTGTCTGATGTGAATCGTATCACCTTGCAGCAGACGTTGTGCCTCAGTTTAGACAGGTACTGTGAACCCACCTATAGGTTCATTGTGACCCGATTGTCTAGTCCACTTGGATCAACGCGCACCAGACATTGTGTATCACTTCCCCAGGGGTGAGGGGACAGCTGTACCCCTCATTCACTAAGTGTTCCGTCTTGCCCTCTCCTCACCCCACCTGATGACTTTATGTTGTCAGGTAGCATCACCGGGAGCCGGCCTGGGTGGTGAGAGTAAGTCACTGGGATGAGGAGCACTTCAGAGAGCCCAGAATCGGGTTGAGAGATTGCGTTACCCATCTATGCTTCGCAGAACTGGGATGGTGCTGGAAGGTGCATTGAGGGACCTCTTGATTGAACTGGGACATCCTCTAGCCTGTTTCTGCTCTGCATAAAGTGGGTGAACTTCCTAAATGGTGAACAACTCCTTGTGTTGGCTGTTCGCTGGTTACCCTGATAGTTACTCTAACATTCTCCCCTGGGCCCCTGTCTAAGTGTGAGTCTTGCCTTCAACTGACCTGTTAAGGGGTATTTTTTTTTTACTCTAACCTGTAGGCAGAGTAGTGGGGGGTAAGTGAGAGGTGTGGGATTATTATTATTATTATTATTATGCGATTTATTGTGTGCCCAGTTTCCCAAAAGGGTTTCCTGGCACAAGACAGAATACAAATAGGAGGCTAGTACAGTAGGCTAGAATAGCCAGGTCTTGAGACCCTTACGAAAGGTCAGAAATGAATTACAGTTCCTTAAAGCAGCTGGGGGAGGTGGTTCCAAAGTTTAGGGGTGAAAAAGGCAAAAGAGCAACCTTTCAAATGGGTTAAATGAAACACAGGTACCAAGAACAAGGTTTGGTGCGCGGATCTCAGGACTCAAGTTGGCTGGTAGGAAACCGCCACTTTCAGGATATAACAAGGCCTAGACATTGTTTAGCTCAACATCAAGCACAGTGCTTTAAACTCAATGTGCTTAGTGATCCTTTGCTAATGCATTTCCTGAAGCAGATGGGAGACTGAGGCAGGTTTTAATAGGCAAAATAGCAGCATTTTGTACAATCTGATGGCGCTGGATCAAGGCCTTATCAGCACCAAGATACAGCACAAAGCTATAGTCCATTCTAGATGTAATTAAGACCTGAATCACAGTTCTCTAAGCTGCTGGGGGAATCAGCCAGCGAATCATTTTCAGCCGTCTGAGAACTGCAAAACAGGTGGAAGTAATTCTAGTCACTTGTGGTTTCATTGAAAGTTTATTATTCATGAACATGCCCAGGTTTTCACATAGGGGGATGGTGTAGGCAGAGTCCCAAGGGACTCAGGCCAGTGTCTAGGACCCCATAGAGAGGCATTCTTCCCCATGACCATGACCTCTGCCTTATCACCATTTAGCTTTGGCTTGTTCTTATGCACCCATTTAAAAAAAATTCTTAAGCCCACGTTCAGAATTCAAGAGACATGGTTCAGTGCGGATGATAAAGAGAAAATAATCTGAGTATCATCGGCATATGAAAAAAGAGCAAGTCCACAACTCTCTACTAAATCTGCCAAGGGCGGCTATAGATAATAAATAGCAAGGGACTTAAAGCAGAGCCCTGTGGAACTCCTGAAGTCAGGACTTGTGGCTTAGAGCACACATTGTCAGAAAAGACCTGAAACATATGGTCTTTTAGAAAGGAAGCAAGCTATCCCATAGCTGAGTTGGCCAAACCAAATGCCTCCAGTCTAGTTTACAGGACTGAATGGGACACAGTATTGAAAGCCGCACTAAAATCCAACCGAATGGGTGTGGTAGTGGCACCATCTTCTAGATGTTGTCTTAGATGTTCTGTAAAGCCCAATAGGGTAGATTCAGTGCTGTGTTCAGTCCTAAAGCTAGACTTCGTAGAATGAAAAAGATTTTAGGCCTCAGCAAAAGCAGTGAGTTGGGCATTCACATTCTTTTCCAAAACTTTAGAACAAAATGGCAACAAAGAAATAGACCGCAAATTCAGCAAGCTAGAGGAATCTAAATGAACTTTTTTCAAAAGCGGAAGTACCATAGCATGCTTCCACCTTTGAGGCACGAAGGCTCTCTCAATGATAAATTAAGAAGCTCCAGTACCAAAAGTAGAAGGGGCGTATCCAAAAACCCGAGCTTATCAGGTGGAAGAGGATCAAGTAGCTATCCAGATTTAATAGATTGCAGATTGTGGGAAGGATTGTGCCATGGGGTACTAATTCATATTAACAACTGACCTGTCGGACGATAAACAGACATAATATCGAATAAAAAATATCGACTGGACAGAATATCGAGTTTTTAATATAGAATGGACAGAATATCGAATTGCCAAAATGTAGTGGTGAAGAATATCAAAAATCAGGTAAGAAATATCGATTTAAATAATATAGAAGTAAGTAATATCGACAGTCATAATATAGTTGTTAAAAATATCAATTTTTTTTATAGTGTTATAAGTGTTAGTATATGTGTTAAAAGTAAGTATTAATTTTGGAATGTATGTTTGAAAATTTTTCAAGTAATGAATTTGATGTTATTTAATTTTTGTGTAATTTTATTCCGTAGCGGGTTGTGCGTTTATAGGGGATTAGGGTGGGAAGTAAGTTAATTATAGTACATTAAATAATAATTTTTAGCAATTATTAAATATTTTAATTTAAATTTTGCATATTACTTCTGTAGTGGGTTGTGGGTTTGTAGGGGAATAGGGTGGGAAGTAATTTAATTGTTATTAGGTAATTATTAATTGGTATTGAAAATTAATTGGTTGTTGATTAATTATTAATTGGTAAATATTTTGTATTAATTGGTAATTAATTTGTATTAATTGTTTAATTGATAATTATCTTAATTGTATTAATTTATTATTTGTAGCGGGTTGTGGGTTTATAGGGCAATATGGTGGGAAGTAATTTAATTGTAAATAAATAATTATTGAAATAATTTTTGTATAATTAATTTATTATTAATTAATTGGTATTATTTGTATTTATTAATTGTTGGTATGGAAAACTAATTGGTTGTTAATTAATTATTAATAGGTAATTAATTTAAAAAAATGTATTGGTATTCATAATTAATTAATTATTAAATATTGTGTGCTTGGTAAATAATTGTAATACTTTTTTGGGGGTATTAATAATTACTTTATTTTTAATAAAATATTAAAATATTATTTTCCCTACTATTGCACTCACTGGAGTGGGAATAGTAATTTTTACCCCTACGCTATCCAACGCTTTCCCTACTATTGCACTCACTGGAGTGGGAATAATAATTTCTACCCCTACGCTATCCAACGCTTTCCCTACTGTTGCACTCTCTGGAGTGGGAATAGTAATTTTTACCCCTTCGCTATCCAACGCTTTCCCTACTGTTGCACTCTTTGGAGTGGGAATAGTAATTTTTACACCTACGCCATCTGACGCTTTACCTACTGTTGCACTCTTTGGAGTGGGAATAGTAATTTTTACCCCTATGCTATCCAACGCTTTCCCTACAGTTGCACTCACTGGAGTGGGAATAGTAAATTTTACCCTCCCGCTATCCAACGCTTTCCCTACTGTTGCACTCTCTGGAGTGGGAATAGTAATTTTTACCCCTACGCTATCCAACGCTTTCCCTACTGTTGCACTCTTTGGAGTGGGAATAGTAATTTTTACACCTACGCCATCTGACGTTTTCCCTACTGTTGCACTCTCTGGAGTGGGAATAGTAATTTTTACCCCTACGCTATCCAACGCTTTCCCTACTGTTGCACTCTCTGGAGTGGGAATAGTAATTTTTACCCCTACTCTATCCAATGCTTTCCCTGCTGTTGCACTCTTTGGAGTGGGAATAGTAATTTTTACCCCTACGCTATCCAATGCTTTCCCTACTGTTGCACTCACTGGAGTGGGAATAGTAAATTTTACCCTTACGCTATCCAATGCATTCCCTACTGTTAAACTCTCTGGAGTGGGAATAGTAATTTTTACCCCTACACTATCCAATGCTTTCCCTATTATTGCACTCTCTGGAGTGGGAATAGTAATTTTTACCCTCCCGCTATCCAACGCTTTCCCTACTGTTGCACTCTCTGGTGTGGGAATAGTGATTTTTACCCTCCCGCTATCCAACCCTTTCCCTACTATTGCACTTACTGGAGTGGTAATAGTAAATTTTTTCCGCCTGCTATCCTACGCAAAAAATATTGAATATTTTTAATTAATATTACGTTAATATATATGTATTAATTTTATTTTTTACTTACGTTAATTATTTATTAATTTTAAAGTTGTTTAAGTATTTTTAAGTTTTTTAGTTAATTATATGTATTATTTCCTTAATTTTACATTACTTTTAAGACATTTAAAAAATGCGATATTTTGACCAACTATATTTTTTACAACGATATTTTGGATTCTATATTTTTGTACTTACCTGTTTGGAAATAGGGATTCGATATTTTGTCATTCTATATTTTTTCCTCGATATTTTTGTAGGTCGATATTCTTCTTGTCGATATTTTGTCAGTGATCCCTGTCGGACATATTTTGCACTGCGTTACGGTGCTGAGTGTGTGTGTGTGAGTGTTCCTCATATGGACTTGCCAATATCCTTTGCTCCAAGTTACAGGTCTGTGTGAGTGTGGGAGAGAGAGCTGCATGAGAACAGCCTGCTATTAGTTGCACCGCGCAGCAGTGTTGTTTTACTTGTTTGTCTCATTACCTAACAAATACTTCATTTGGACATTGGTTTTAACCATTAAAGCCTTGGCTCATGGTGCTGCTGGAAAGTATATGAACGCCTGTGTGTACAGATTCCTGATATCGTTGTGACCTGAAATGCACCCTAGAAATGTGTGGATTTGAATTGTGTTATTTGCCAGGGTGGATTGCATAAGGGTACTGGGGTAAAATAGGATTTTTCCCAAGAAGACAAGTTACTGATCTCATTTCAACACTGTTGGGCCTAGTAATGCTAGTAATATTTCTAAGTATGATTCATGCTCAGAAATGCATGATGTTCATGTTGTGCTAAATTACTCTGTGTGTTCTTTATCTTTATTTACATACACCACGTATGAAGTCTCTTTTGTGATGCTCAGTGTATTTATTGTGTGAGAGTTCTGTGCCAATGCTTTACACATTGCCTCTGTGATAAGCCTGACTGCTCAGTGCCAAGCTACCCAAGAGTGAACGCAGATTATACAGTGAGTGTAACCACCTAACCCTGAAAGGAGTGGTAGGTTCTGCCTGGCTTGAGCACTGCCTCAGCCAACCAGGAAACACCAGTTCCAACATCCCTGGTTTTAGTGCTTGTGTATTCCTTCCAGACAGTGAGACAAAGGGGACTGGGTTCATACAGGATGGGTCATCCTGTATAGATTGCTAGGGCGGAGCTGTTTCCCTGTCCCACTTACATGTCAAAGGGGCTTGCCTTCAGTTCACACAATGGAATCTGACATTAGTCTTTTGTTACCCCACGCTTCTTGGATCCTTGACAGAGGAAGAGGATGACTTTCCATAACCAGATATGGGGGTAGCCTAGAAAATCCCTCCACTTCAAAGGCTGTCACCAGGCATACATATTGGCTCTTCTCCTACCAGAGGAATGTTCTGCTGCTAGAGGCCTGCCCTGTTGCTTGAACCCAGGACTATCAGAGTGAATCCAAAGGCTAGTTGGCTGGTCTCGTGTGTGAGCTACACGGGCACAGCAAGCTCCAGAGACCTTGAACTCTGCACCTGGCCTCTGATAGTGGGAGTCCCATTCCCCCAAGAGGTGCCCTCAGGTCCTTGACCCTTGGAGAGGTGCTGCTCCTGCCTAACCCTAAATCTTGTGACTGAGACAAATTTTCACCAGAAAATGCCCTAAGAACTGACAGAAGACAGGGTCAATATGCGCCACATACATCACCAGTCGGTTTGATTTTGTGAAAGCCCCTGCTACATTTATGAAGCCCTTGTCAGCTATAGCCTCGGGCTATAGCCTGCAGCTTTCTCCTGCTGGAGATTTTCAACTTCCCAAAAAATGACCAAATCCAAAGGTAGAAATCTTCTCTGTGACTCTGTTCAATGACTCCCAAGAGACTACGTCCTTTTTTCAAGCACCACCTGCAGCCTTGCCCCACTGAACTTTACCTTCTCAAGAACTTTTCTTAAAAAAATGTTTCTAAGTCCGAAGGTAAGCCGACACTGGGCCCGATCCAACTCATGTATTCGGCATGTGCTCTGTCACAGTCGACCTCAAGTGTAAGACTTTGCCCCAGTGTCAGGCAATCCGATACCCACGGTTGGCACGCTGATATTTTTGGTGCTATTTTGCAGTAAAAACTTTAAAAAATCATCCCTCCTGTTTTACCAATTGGATTTGCTTCGTTTTGGTGAAAATGTATTCCTTACAATGTACTCTATTTTTCTACAGTGTGTTGGAATTGTTTTTGTGCTGTGTTTTACCTTTATTACTGTTTGTGTGCAGCATAAATACTTTGTACATTGTAAATTGATCCTGACTGCTTTTGTGCCAAGCTAGCAGAGGGTTAAGTTCAGGTTAATTTAGTGGCTTTAGTGGTTCACCCTGACATGGATTGTACTTCTTGTCTCAGTGGAGCTTCCATTACTCTCAACCAATAACCCAATTTCTTACAGTATTAGATCAACCTTTACGTCAAAACCTATGGAAGTTAGTGCGGAGCCCCTCAGGTAAAGCCTCAGTTGCACCTTCTTGATGCAAAGTGATATGAAGCAGTGCAAAATATTTTTGTACTGAAAAAATTACATGTCTTCAGCACAAAATGTGTGAATTTTCTTCACTTTGGGAGTGTGCAAACCTTTAGTGAATCTGTGCCACAGTTAAATGGTCCAGTGCAGCTGCTATTTTGATAATTCCTCCAGATTTGATAATTCTATTTCTAGACATCAGGAACTCGTTGCCAGACACACTGAGGGGCATATCAGCAACAAGAAGCGATAATCATCGCTAAGCGCCCTGTGTGCTGCTGGAACGTCACTTTTTAAGACGTTCCAGTGGCACACAAGGCTTAGCCATATCAACAAGGCCAGGTAAAGCCATCCTGCATGAGTTTTTATGGCATTGTAGGAGTGAGGCAATGCAGGTCAAGTCACTGCATTGCCTCACACTGCAATGGGGAAGTGTGCCATGGGCGTTACAGTGGGTGTTCCCACGTAGCTCCCAGGGCATTTGACACATTCCCAGGTTTACAGTGTTCTGAAACCTGGGAATGCGTCATAAGCCTATATTATTTCGCCTCATTTTGTCCTCCTTCTATATGAGCTGCCTTCAGCAGCACACATAGAGGGAGGAAATTGCCTCTATTGAATGTTTTTATGCAGGAAGATGTCCCTTCCTGTGCAAAAACAATCATCCCTACAACGCAAACAACTTTGCACCAAGGTGTAAGGGTGCCTTCGTTGGCGCAAGGAAGCCCTTTGAGCAGCAGCACAGGGAGAAAGGACAGGAATGCGCCATATCTTATAGATACGTCACATTCATGCCCTTTTCTTTTGACGTAGGCAGCACAGCAGAAAGGCTTGCGGCTCTGCCCTATGCCAAAAAATGATAAATGAGTCCCCTTGTCCATTTCATTAGAAGAATAAAGGCACAGGTGCATTGCATTTGTACTGTGTGACAATGACAATATAGAGCAGCCTCCCTGTACAACATACAATAGAGTGATATAGTTTTAATTGTAGGATGAACATTGAAAATGTGTAAAATGCAGAGTTCATAGCATTCAATGAAGCTGGTATCAAAACGGTGAACCCATCAGTTTTGATTGTGCCACTAAATGAGCAGACATCAACATTCACAAAGGCATAAAGCCTCATTCAACACCGACCTTGGACAATTAACATACTCTTTTGAAATCCTTGATCATGTGTCATATTTTTTCAGTGAGCCAGTGATGTATGCCCTGTTGGATTTGGCCCTTTTTGCAGGGTCATCCCTGAACTTTTTGCCTCCTTTTTTGACCTGGTGTTGGTGGTTTTAGAACTCTGGGCACTTTATCACTGCTGTCCAGTGGTAGAGTGCATGTGCTCTTTATGGTAAACATGGTAAGATTGGTCTACACCTGTTTGGTGTATTTAATTTACCTATCAGTCCCTTATAAAGTGGTATCTCATATACCCAGGGCCAGTAAATTCAATGCAACTGGTGGGCTTGCAGCGCTGCTTGCGCCACCCACCAAAGTATCCTTTCAAGCCTGTCTCAGGCCTCTGCAATTGTAGGGCCTATGCATGCAGTTTACTGCTGCTGTGACGTGGCACATAAAGTGGGTGCCGCGTCTGCGACTCTCCTTTTACTACATATCAGTCACCCCTAAGGAAGGCCCTAGCTAGCTCTATGGGCAGGGTGCAATGTAGGTAAAAGTTAGGACTTGTGACTTAATTGTGTGGCATGTCCTGGTAGTGACAAACAGCCATTTTGGATTCTCACTACTGTGAGACTGCCCTCTCATAGGAATGCATTGAGGATTCCCTGATATGTTTCAGTGGTAATTTCTGACATGAGAGGAGTAGAGTAGTCAAGTTTGGTATGTTTGGAATAGTGGTCACAAATACTGCGTAATGGTGTTTGTAGATTTATTATCACTATTTTAGAAATACCACTTTTAGAAGTGGGCACTTCTGTGTGCTGCCTGTTGTGTATTGCATGTCTGGCTCTAGAGTGACAGGGGCTAGGGAGTTACAGTGGCTCCAGAGGGGCTGGATGAGTCAGCGCTAGGCTGAATAGGCCGATCTGCATTTGGAGTTGTGGGAGGAGTAGCACCTGGGCCTGAATTAAGCCTGGGCAAAGCACTACACTATGCTTGCGTAGTTTGCGAAGTTTGCGCTACTTCGCACTACGCGAATTGCACGTAGCACAGTGCAAACACGTGAAGCGTAGTGTTGCGTAGTACTGCGGTCATTTTTTGCTTGCTCGTGGTCCTCAACGTCAAGTTGGCGACCGCGAGCAAGCAAAATGACATCCCGGTGAGACTTTTTCCTCGTTCGCGATCAGCAACATCAAGTTGGCGATCGCGAGCGTGGAAAATAAACCTCCCGGCGAGATTCTCAACGCGAGGAGGTCATGTTTCTCATTGCGAGTGGTCGCGTATGCTCGCGACCGCTCGCGATGGGAAACTACCAGTCCGCGTTGAGAAAGCTGCTGCTCGAGTAAAAATCTACTTGAGCAGCAGAAAACTACAGCTCGCACTGTGCAAGATGCCGTTTTCAATGATTGCACAGTGCCGGCTGCTTGTCCGCACTGTGCAATCATTGAAAACGACATCTTGCACAGTGCGAACAGGGTACTACGCAGTTCGTGAAGTGCTATGCGTAGCTCGCGTAGTGCGAAGTGCACTTTGCGTAGCTTCGCGTAGTGCTACTTCGCGAACTACGCCCAGGGTTAGCCTGAATAGGACAGTGCCTGCCATCCACAATGCTGGCTCCGCCCACCTGTGGTATGCCTGGGGCCAGGGGGTACACTAACAAAGGAGGTTGCTGGGCACTGTAAATAAAATGTTTAAATGCCCCCCAGAACTGGTTTATACCGGGCACAGATCCCTGTGCCAGGGGGAGAACAAAGACACATGTAGTATAAATATTAGGGCTGTGACCCCCATGTCTGTGTAGTGCTGTGTTATTACTTTGGAACTTTAGAAGACACTGCGCTGGCAGGGGAACTGCCACTGGGACTTCTTCTTGGGAGATGCTGGCTGAAGGGACTGCCCCCATGCCCTGGGACCATGTGTGCTGGCCTGCTGCCTGTGCCCTAAACCAGAGTGCCCCATTGTTCTCTGGGGAGAACAGCACGAAAGGAGCGCTCTGGGCTTCTCCTGCAAACTGGCCTGGAGGGAACTTCCCCGAGCGCTGGTTCAGAGGAAGTACCAGAGGCTCTGCCGCATCATCTCGTGTAGCCCTGAGGGGAGAGAGGGCCGTTCAGACCCCCAGCTAGCATATAGACTGTGCTGGCGTGTCCCCCTGCAGTGCACACTGGGCATATTGTTTTTAAGTCCCTAGGAGGCTCTGTCATGCTGGGGGAAAAAAACAGAGCCCCGCGGGCTCCCATTCGTGAAACCGGAAGACAGGCAAACATCTGTGCCTGACTGTGGGCGGAGTGGGCCGGAGTAACTGAGCCGACGAGTGGGGAAACACTGCATTCAAGTACCCCTGAAGAGAGGGGGTACGGCCCACGGGAAACGCAGCATGAGAGCTTCAATTTTGTCCCTTTTGAGATCAAGGAGGGGGCCCCTGATTCCAAATGCATTGTGAGCGCTTCACCAAAGCTGCTGGAAGCCAGGCAGCTGTTGCCTGGTTTTGAGTGGTGGTACAAAAGGGGGTGGTGATGGACGGAGCATCAGAACCAATCAAACACTCACACCCAGTCAACAGATCTGGGTTTGATCCATCACCGTTCTTTAGCCCACTCTGCCACCCCAGTTCAGACATGGCCATATGCAAATCAGTCTGACCCTGTGCCTCATGGGAACAGTCCAGCCCGAACTGCCAAGCCATGCCTCCCTGGACCGGAAACAAGTTTCCTAGGACCGGTTTCTGGCATTTCAGCCGTCTTCAGCCAGGCTTGCTTGAATCCAGTGGCAAAGTGAGCAAGGGACTCAACGTCTGAGCATACCCTGCCAACTTATGGCGAACAAAGTGGTACAAAAGGGGGTGGTGATGGACGGAGCATCAGAACCAATCAAACACTCACACCCAGTCAACAGATCTGGTTTTGATCCATCACCGTTTTTAGCCCACTCTGCCACCCCAGTTCAGACATGGCCATATGCAAATCAGTCTGACCCTGTGCCTCATGGGAACAGTCCAGCCTGAACTGCCAAGCCATGCCTTTACTGGACCTGGTTTTGGGTGGGGCTCCCGGGAAGAGAGGAGAGCCCCGTGTGATCCCTAAGTGGACACAGAGCCTCCGGCCGTAAAGGGGAAGCCAGCCAGGCAAAGCTTGATTGTGGGCTAAAAAACGGTGATGGGAAGGGGAGAGCCCTGTGCGTTGCCGGAGAGTGAGGTCTTCACCAAGGATGCGGGGAGTGTGGGACCTCAGGAGAGGCCGACCGACATCGTGTGGAGAAGCTTCCCAGGCTCCCTGGAGGGAGGGTGAGTCCGGAGGGGCTGACTGGAGGGGAATCTGCGCCTCTTCTTGTGTACACAGCAGTAGCCGCTCAGCAGGGTAGCGGCTGGCTGCCTTTTGCCCATCTTTTGGTTTTTTGTGGAGAGAGGGGGCCCAAGCGAGGTCTTCTTGTCCTGAGGGGCTTCGCGCTGCCCTTTTGCAAGAGTACTGAGGGGATTACGCCGACATTGAGGGCACGAGACCCAGAGAGGTCTCCCCCATATTCAGCTGGCCAGCAGATCTGCAGGGGGCAAGTTGGAAGACCCGTGTCTGCAGAAGGGACCTGCCGGGGGGAGAGCACTCACTTTGGGACAAGAGCATTGCGGGGACGCCCAAGATGGGCCCCCGAGATTCAGGCCAGATGGCCTGATGGTCACCCCCTATGTTTAGGTGAGGTCTAATGTAATTAGGATGTCTGCCTAATATGTCATAGCATACTGACATGGTGATGGTCTTGCTAAGGTGGCTATGCATAATGTGCTTAGGCTACGGTGGTCATGTGTGCACCTAGTAAGTTATTATAAGTGATTAACGTGCACTGCTGACAATGGTGGGCAGGATGGGTTGTGGTGATGTACTACACTACTGTTGATTATGTGTTACATAATATGTCTATGCATAATGTGTTTATGCTGAGTGTACTATTGCCAGTAGGCACTGGTTGTTTTTATATTCACTACTTGTGTGTTCTAATGGTGATGACAGTGGCCAAATTGGCCCTGTAATGTATATAATCCCTTGTGAAGTTGTTTCTAGTGCCAAGTGGCACAGTGTATATATCGATTTACATTCTAATGTGTTTTATGAGTAATACAAGGGCTATTTTTATATATCCTTGTGTGCAGTATTTCTCTGCTGTGTGAGTGTGTTGAGCAAACACTTTATACATTTCCTCTGGGATAAGCCTGACTGCTCGTGCCAAGCTACCAAGGGGGTGAGCAGGGGTTATCTTCAGTGTGTAACTCCCTATCACTGACTAGAGTGATGGTTTCTGCCTGACAGAGGCGCAAACCATAGCCAATCAGAAATCCAATTTCTAACATGCCCTTACACCTAGTAAATCTGAAGCAGTCTTGTGGCCCAATGCAATTGTCCTGCTTTGACCAGTGGTGAACTGTAGCTCTTCTCTGACCTCTGACGTCCTCTTTGTGAGCATTGGCACTTGTCCATTCCAGACTTGGGATCCGGCTCATGTAGTTTCCCTCTATGAAAGGCAGGTCTTGATTCATGGATTATTCCCGTGTTACAGGGCTTTTTGCATATGTGTGTTGTCCAGTGAGGCATGGTTCATTATTTCCAGTGATGTTTCACTTATTTACACAGGGCTCGAGTCGGGGTACTACGCGGGTGGACAGCGTCCCCCCACTTATTTTACCGGGGGCGAGATCAGAGCTCATTCAGAACGCTGCTCACGCGCTAGCTAAGCGAGGGAAGGCAATGAGTCTGATATTGCAAGCCACCTTTCGAGACGTCACTTCCTGTTGTGACTTCAGCGTCCTCCCACTTCTGTTTTTTAGTCTCGCCTGACCCAGCGCATGAGCTGGTCTGGCGAGACTTATTGAGAGGGCTCCAAAAAGTGCTACCAGGCCAGCCTAGAGCTACAGTGCATGTGTGCGGGCGCGCGCGCCGCGCTTTACCGTGATTACTTCCACTTTCGCTGCCGCACAGCCGCTTTGATGTTTGATCGTGATCGGGATTGCGAGCACTTTCACTTTCACGGCCGCACGCCGCTTTGCATAGCCAATAGGTCTCACTCTTGGGACCTTATAAGTATTTACTTATGCAACTGTTGCATGGCTAAACACTTATAAGGTCCCAAAGGCGAGACCTATTGGCTATGCCAATGCTTGTCAGGACTTGTGCCCTGTATTTACAGAATGTTTTGCAATTCATAGCCTCTGATCATGGTTCTGGTTCGTGAAGAATGAGAAGCTGTCAGCAACATATTTTCCATCTCACACAAGCCACTGATATTGATATGATTCTTTTTCCCGCATATTACATTCTCACCAACTTGTTTCGCTTTAGTAATTAAAGTTTTACATACATGTATGTAAACCATCTGTGCATCACAATGTGTACGTCTCGTGTTTCATATTATTCCAAGGGTTTCTAGTGACACGACTTGTAATCTGCAGATCGCAGTGCCAGTATTCCAAGGCAATGTTACAAGATGCGGGACCCACCACACCGTCAGTGTCCGCCCTAACCAGTGCACGGCTCCCAGTTCAAGAGATGCGCGTGCTGCATGATACATCACGACAGCACTGCACAAGAGCTGTCTGTTGAAGTACAACCCCTGTGAGTTTGTAGTCGTGCACTGCGTCTCGCACCGGAGCACAAACATCAGCTGCTTTCCTAATCACGGATGGCGCCGAAAAGCAAGTCAGCTCAGCCAAACACAATGCAAGTCCCAAGTAGAATGCCTGGAACACGCGAGATATAAATGACGGCATCCTCCCGCCCACGGAGCAGCTGCCAGTCATTTGCATGAATGTGAAACAAGATAGAAAGGGACTGTCTTGAAACATTTCTGGAAGCAGAATAGATCTGCTGTGGGCGCTCTGCTACTGTGTACAGGAGTGGGAATGTTGCCGTATATAATGTATATCACAGTGGTATAATGCCATAAGGACAGTTATATGGGTTGCAAGTACTTGCATGACATTAGATTGAGGAAAATATATTTGCTTAGAATCTGTTGACCCTTGGCAATTCACTCAGACACAGATTTAGACTTTTAAACTATATGAAGTGCATGTTAGACTTGGACAAATGAGAAGCGTATGGCTTTATGTCAATTCACATACATTTGCGTCGCTTACAAAGTAGCACAGAGCTTGCACTGACAGAGAGGTCACTTCAAACGTCCCCCTTAAGTAACAAGCATTTGCAATGCAATAGGTCTCGCATTTACGCGAGTTTGAGCTATTGACATTGCAAATAGTAATGCCTTTTATTTTTGTTTTTGTTTTAAAAACATAAATAAAAGGCATTGTTATTTACAATGCCAATGGCTGAAACTCTTGTAACTGCGACACCTATTGCATTGCAAATGCTTGTTCTCATTCCCCCCACCCCATGCGCTGTCAGGGGTTACAAGAATCCAAGGTTTCCCACCACACCCACACTCTTTACTTCCCACTCCACGCCATGGATGTTCTGGGAGCTCTGGGTTCTGCTAAATCAGAATGATGACAGCACTCTTATAATTCCTATAACTCTGCTCTCCCCTTCTTAGACTCTGGTCTTTCTTTTATGTCTCCTTAGTTTCTCGTTGGGTGTAATTTCTTATACTTAAGTTTCCACTTATTCATTGCATGATTTTGCTCACAAGAAAATGTCACTCATAGTCATTCAAATGTCACTCATATTTACACTGAAAATATGAAAATGTCACACATCGCAATTTGAAACCTTGGCAGCTATGTATAGGTCTGCTGAACCACAGCATTGTCACTGCCAGGCTACGTTTCTATACATTGTGCCGGCTGAAAAACGCAGCACCGTCACTCCGCTCCAAGTTCTAAACTACTAGGAGCCTAGTGAACAGTCACATCCAAGGATCTGATAGTTGGGACCCACTGAACTGCAGCTTAATTTAAAAATGAGCAGCAATCAGAACAGTGCAAAAACCCACTTGGGCATTCAACTCCTCCTCTAACTACAAACACATAGGGGCTTACTGTTTTTACACATATGCTACAGGCTTTGGAATGGCATATGAATTGCAGGTGCTCACTATCAACTACCGGGGGAAGGTTGGTAACAGACAAACCAGTCCAACTCGCTGCCATCAGCAAGCCGAAGCAATCAATACACTCGCCAGCCTCGCCACTCGAGCGCTCGCCGAAGAACTGAACGCGGCAGTCCACGTAATAAACCGACGCTCCTAACCACCACAGGCAGGTTTTTGAGATTAAATCCCAGCACCTAATGCATAATTTAGTGGCCTGCTGCAAAAACACACAGTGTATATGAGTTAGCATCTCCAGCAACCTGATGTGTACATACGTGACATTTACAATGCACGCGCCTTCCATCAGCTCCCAACTGTCAGATGAGGAAGCCAACACGCATTTTTAATAGTTATCATTTACAACAACAAGAAAATGACGCGAGAACGACAACGGAAAAGGGTAATTTGAAAAACAGGGATAGAATCTCTGCTCGCCTTCTCGGTGGATATAGAATTATTCCGTGTTCGTTTGACGAGGTTAGCCCTCATCTCTCGGCGTCTGCAACTGTGCCTGCAGAATCTTAAATCCTTCGCCAGGCAACAAGCATGACGCGGTCCCGAAAGTGAAAGAGGATCTCTTGTCTTTATGGTGCCATGTGTTTAAACACATGGCTCCATAAAGATAAGAATCCTTTTACGACGCAAGGAAGGCAGACGAGCCTGTCTAAATGGGATGGCTCAAAAGCCAAACGAAAACGTCATGAACAGCTCCTTTCCAATGGCTGGCCACCGTTTAGCATAAACGGTGATGCCAGCCAGCAAGACTGCGCGTGTGAGCAGCCCACACCAGGCGAGACCTAAAAATGGTGTCTCTTTGTGCAGACAACAGGTCTGACTGGTGATAAAACACGCTCATGTTACTACTATGATTGTACAAAGCTGCAGAGTGTGTGCACATAGAATGACGCATGAGGCAACCATGTACTCAAGAGAACCCCTCTAATGGGACAGTTCTTTCAATGTTTGGGCAATCAATATTTCTGGGTTGCCCTGGGAGGGGAGTTATGGGTTCTACCGTTCTTGTTTGTTATGTCATGCAGCCCACTCTCCTACTCCTTTCTGTGTGCTACTGCAGTGCTGCACTCTGTTGCTAGTTTTGGGGGACTGGCTCTATTCTGGTGCTACTTAGATGACTACATTTGCGATAATTGAGTGGTATGTCTGTGGTATGTGTACCTCCAGAAAAAGCATGCAGTCCAACAAAATTTGAAAGGGCGAATGGTGCAAATTGCCTTCTTCCGGGAGACTCGTGTGGCAGGCAGGGACGACGTCTGCCTGCAAAAGTGCTGGCGTGGGCAATGTTTTTGCACAACGTATTCTGGTTTTTCTAGGGGTGCATTGATCTGGGTCCATCAGGGTTTCTCTATCCTCCCCTGACATCAGAGATTGACCCTGAAAAGCGTATGTTTTGGTAGAGGGGCAATTGGATGGTAGGGAGGTCCGTTTAGGCATGTGTGCCCCCAATGCTTCAATGTTGCGCAGTAACCATTTCTGTCTTGTCTCTCCACAACACTGATGAAGTGGGCTCACATTCCGTGAATACTTGGTGGAGATTTCAATTGCCTCCAAGACCCCATGTCTTGATTGTTCACACCCACCTCTTCCAGTAGTTGCATCTGAAGCTCAATTCATGCAATGGCTACAACACTGGGCATTGCTCGGCTGTTGGGGATCACTCAATCCAGCCACTAGGAACTACTCATACTATTCCACTCCACATGACCTACATGTCCCCCTTGATTGAATCATATGTGACCCAGCCACCAGGCTGCTAGCGACAGGTACAGAGTACTTGGGGAAGACCTTTTCTGACCATAACCCCTTACACTTGCAGTTGGCATGGAGTGCAGAGAGGCCACCGGTTCCCACTTGGTGACTGCAGCCTGCTCTGTTGGAAGACCAAGTCTTCTGTGATACCACTGCTGAGACCCTCTTCCAATATGTGCTTGAAAACTGGGACACATCTACTTCCAGACTAATAGATTGGGAGGCAATGAAGGTGGTCCTCTGAGGAACTTCGCATCCAGACAGTTAAGGGGGTGCCAGGCTGTTTTACATGGAGATCTATTACAGATTGAGTCCTCACTGACCAAATTAGAAGCAGATGCTTATGAGGATTTCACAAAGCAGAACACACTGTGAGAGGCTCTAGGCAAACATGCCCAGCTTATTGAGTAACTGCCATCTGAATTTCCATGCATGCCGGGCCAAGATGCATGCAGACAGTGACAAATCAGGCCACCTATTGGCCTGGTGATTGTGCAGTGCTAATCAGACTTTGACGGTCACCATTGTCAGGTTGACATTCATGAGGCATTCACCGCGCATTATCGAGCCTGCCCCAGCATGTGGAATAACATCCTAACTGCGTGGACGTTCCCCCTTTCTGAGTCACATGAACTAAGTATTACATGAAAATCTGTGTCGGAATTATAATGCTGAACAAGGCTCAAATGAACATTTTGGAACAGTGATTCGCACCTGTCCGTGAATGAGGGCCAGTGCATTCATTTGTTATTCACCAGTTATTTACCAATGTCAATGATACACTCCCAAAAGAAACTCACGGTCACTAGGAGCCAAACTCGTGAGCGTATCACCCATGAAGAAAGCTTCGTGGAGGGGGAGTTTCATTACAGGTGCGGTCATAGCTTGGAATGCCCTCCCCTGGAGTTTGAGGAACTCCACTGACCTCCTCGCTTTCAGGAAGCTACTTAACTTGGCTTTTTAACTCATTGTCCACTCCAGCAACAAGTTTTGTGCTACCATGTTCTCAGTAGAGTTGAGCTACCAGCGCCAGGACACCCCTGGGTAACCGTGCACTCTATAAATATAATTAACATAACATAACATAACATTAACCTGGACTACTGTTAAGTGATTGAGTCACGCTGGAGACGCCAATGGCTCAGGTCTGAACAGTGTGCATATATTGATTTTCTTTGAGCAGTACATCATTGCAATCAGCCATAAATTCAAAGCATTTGCTTAGAATAGAACAAACCTCAATTCTGGAAAAGTTCATCAATGTAAAAAAACTTCCAATGAAACACACAGACATTTATTAAATGAAAATGATAGAGTGTACCCGCATGAGGTGTCTCTGTGCTGATTAAACGTCTCTGTGAAGAAGAACTTGAGCAGGAACTCTGTGGTACAGCATATTTAGATTATACTTATCAGCTGATTTATGTCAGACAGGACACATTTAAAAGTAATGCAATCACAGATATTGCAGGGTTACCTTCACCAGAGATCACTTTCGCCACATGAATCATTAGTCTGTAAATGAAAGGTTGGAGCAGATGTAATATCCAGCAGAAATACGAAGCATTCTGGTGCTGCAGTGTTCCAAGAAAATATTTTTACTTCCTAGAATTATGCATTATAGAACACCTTCTCCATGGCTCCTACAACGATGCACCCAACAAAGTGATTAATTCCGGCAAATATATAGACTGCACTTCAAAGTATGTGAGGTAAAGCTTAATGCAGGTGACGCAATTAGCATGCAAATAAAACCCTAAACACGCCGGGGCAGATTTACAAGCCCCGTATGCCACATTTGCGCCGCCGTTGCGTCACTTTTGTGACGCAGCGGCGGCGCAAAGCCAGCGCCATGCTGCGGGGTATTTACAACGTGACGCATCTAGGGAAATGCGTCACGTTGTAAAGCCCTGTGCCACATGCGTTCCGGCGCAGGGGGGGGCGTTCCGGCGCAGGAACGCCTCCTTAAAGTGGCTGAGTGAAATCTACAAGATTTCACTCAGTCACTTTTATGGCCATGCTGCGTCAAAACCCTGCGACGCAACTCCAGCAATGCGTCACCTTTACGGAAGCAGATGCGTCACGCATCTGTCTATTCTTGCCCCATGGTGCACCACATTGTAAAAGCGGCGCATCCATGGTGGCGTAAGAGGTGTCTGCCGTGACACAAAATAACTGGCGCATCCCTGCTGATATGCAGGGATGCGCCAGTTATTGTAAATCTGCCCCGCCGTTTTCTGCATACTTTAGAGGTGACAATGCAGCTTAGCATCAAAATATTGATGCAAACCAATATAAACATGTTCCTGTAAAATAGGCATCCGGATGTGCATGGAGAGGAAGAGGAGGAGAGTAGATTAATAAAAAAATATTTACTAGTTAACTGGATTCCCCAACGTCCTATCTGCTGGTTTGAGGTTGATGTTATGTTATGTTATGTTATGTTATGCTGTGTTATCACAGCTTACTATAGAGCGTGAATCACCTCCAATGAGTTATCTCGGTGCTGACGATATACAGAGGCCGGACCAAGCGCAGAGATTTAAAATAAGACTGTTTTAAGCAGTTTCCTGAATTTAATATAATCAGGACGGATGTGACTATGATAGGGCAAGGCATTCCAATAACACGGGGCCAGGTAAGAAAAAAATCTGCCACCGCATCTTGTCAAGCGGACATGAGGAACGACAATAGTGGTTAGCTTCTGGAGTAGGTAACTGGGTCCATTACCCATTAATAACGTATGAGTGAGGCAACAAATTGTGATGATTGTCCTTTTCCTAATAGGTAGCCAATGCAAGGCTTAAAGTAAAGGTTCAGATGAGGAACAGGATAGAAAACTTCACACAAGTGGTGAAGCAGTATTTTGGACAACTTGCAATTTGGATATTAAGGTATCATTGGCTGATGCAAGCAGAGGGTTGCTGTAGTCCAATTTGCTAATGATCAAAGCCTGAACAAGGGTTTTCCTCACAGAGAGAGGAAGAAAGGTAAAAGCTTTCTTCAGCAGATGCATCGTGTTGAAAGTAACAACTGCTGCTGTCTACGACCTGGTTTTTCATGGACAAAGAAGGATCTATTTTAAGGCCAAGATTCTTCACTACCTGTTTGGGTATAGGAGCAGGGCCTACTTCTGTAGGTCACCATTATGAGGCCCTAAGTTGCTGTGCCATCGCATACATCATACTGCCAGTTTTCTCTGTAATCAATTGCAAACAGTTGTCAGCGACTGGTCTTTGACCCTGTCCAGGTCACTTTAAAAGGAAATGGCAAGCTGAGTATTATCAGCATATGATGTAATTTCAAATCCTAAGGATCTAGCAATGGTAGCTAAGAGGGGCACATAGATGTTAAACAGAGTAGGGCTTAAACAAAAGCCCTGTGGCACCCCTTTATCAATCAACATGGTGCAAGACTTCAAGGTGCCCAGGCGATACTGAAATCTTTTTCCTAAAAAATCCAGGAACCAACGGAGGGCCGTACCAAAAATGCCAATCTCATGCAGCCTTTGAATCAGCCTTGTGTAGGACACGGCCTCATAGGCTGCAGATAAATCTAGCAGCACCAGCATTGATGGAATTCCTTTGTCAAGGAAAAGTCGTATGGTGATGTGAGACTGAATAATGGCGGGCTTATTTATGAGCGTAACTTTTTTTTAAGCTTCAGCGGCGCAAGCCTTTCAATCATATCTATGAGGCGACGCAAAGCCACTGCCTTGCTTTGCATGTCCTCATAGATCTGGAGTAAGACAAGCAGCGCAAGTTGCTGCCTTGCCTTACTCTGTGGCAAGGAGGTGTTCCATGGGTGTTGCAGGAGGGTTTTCCTGAGCAACACCCATGGATTTTGACACTGACCCAGATTTACTTAATCATGTAAACCTGGGGCAAAGCCAAAACCTTAATCCTCACTGCATTCTACAGCACAAATAGAAAAAAGAAAATGCCTCTCTGGATTATTTTTGTGCAGGAAGGCTACCCTTCCTGCACAAAAACAATCCTGCTGCAATGGAGGCATCATGTCACCACAGTGCAAGAGTGTTTACATTCGTGCTAGGTAACAATTTGTGCACCAGTGCAGGGGAAAAGTACAGGGATGCACAGTATTTTATAAATACTGTGCATTCCTGACCTTTCACAATGGTGTAGGGCAGCGCAGAAAGAAGACTTGCGGTGCTGCCCTACACCAATTCCTCACAAATTAGGCCCTAAGTGTTTCTATAGGTTTGCGGTGGCAGAATGTGTGTTCCTGTGGGGTTTCATGAAAGTTTCCGTTGTCAATGATCACCAAGAAAGTCTTACCTTTGTGGACATTAGCATGCACATTCCCAACGTACTTTCCTGCTTTCACTACACTTCTAAACTTATGTCTTATTCAAAGTTGTGTCACTGTTGCAGCGAGTGTTTACTAATGTTTAAATACCCCTACCACTACCATTAACCACAAAAATGGAGAATGTCAACTTTTTATACAATCCACACATCATTAAGGTATATGATTGCATGCTTAGCAAGAGTGAGTGTTAGAAATGGGATTTCTGGTTGGCTAGAGCATGCTCCTACGCCAGGCAGAAACCACCACTCTAGTCAGGGCAAGGGAGTTACACGCTGAAGATAACCCCTGCTCACCCCCTTGGTAGCTTGGCAGAGCAGTCAGGCTTATCCCAAGGGCAATGTGTAAAGAGTTTGCGCAACACACTCACACAGCAGAGATACACTAGGCACACCACAAAAGAAACTCCATGCAAAGATTTTTAAAATAGCCTTTGTATTAAGCATAAAAACACATTAGAACACAATGACATATATTGCACTGTGCCACTGGCACTCATCATGACTTCACAGAGATTACATAAATCACCAGGCCAACCTGGCCGCTGTCAAAACATCTGTAGTGCAGCTGACACCATGTTCCTATGGCACACAGGTTACCAAAACAGCATAAAAACATAATGCATAGACATCATCAACAGTACCTCACAGCAAGTACCTGTAGAGTGCACACATTTTAATCCTAATTGGCAATGTAATATCCAGCCTAATTGCATCAAGGCATGAACTATAAGATCAATCCCGGGGCCTCACTGTATCATATACATCACACAAAACCAGAGGTCACCATAAGCCCGATCAACAACCCTACAGGAATCACTGAGCTCCTCTTAGGGGACCTGTGCGAACCTTGGCGATAATGGTGGAAAGATGAGCCCCACAGAAGTATCTAGGCACTTCTGATATGACTCATGGTAGTCAGGCCATCTGTCCCACAGAGACCAACAACCACGGGACTCGGTGGCCTCTGTCGAGGTCCCCACCCTGCTCTGTGAGCCATTAATGCCCCAAATACTCCTTTTCCTCAGCCCTACGACGTGGCAGCCCATCCTGAGCCCTCCTGGGCCGTGCAGATGGCTGCGAGCACTACATATGTGGGCAGCCTCACCTTGGTTCCCGGGCCAGGAACAGTGAGCTTTACCTCACACATGTGCCCTTAAAACACAGAGAGGGAAGCAGGGCAGCTTCTTCCTGCCTGGAGCATGTGCCCGCTGCGCCGAGGTGTGACGCGGCGTCCTGCTGGGCAGAGCTGCCGTCGGCCCAGCTCTCTCTCTCTCTCTCTCTCTGTGCAGGCAAAAAACCTCCACTGGGCCAGGGCCTCCAGGCTGAGCCCGTTTCACGGTTGCTGCCCATAACTACGCGATGTGGCCCCTTCTGCTCTCCGGAAGGGAAGCAATGAGTAGGTCTCAGAGCGAAGCCTCCGTTGGCTCCGCTGTCTTTGGCCCTGCCGCTCCATGACGTGGGCATTGCTGGGGCAACTTTTAGGAACTCCCAGGCCAGGATTTCTCACTGCTTCTGCGTTGGATGGCAGCCCGGAGCCAAATACTAGAGCCCCTGCTGCTGTGATTAAGGAAAAAAAATGCAATAATGGAGAAGGGAAAGCCCTTCGATACCTCCGCTCTCCCCTCCTGGTGTACGGCCACACATGAGAGTGTGGCACTGCCTGTGCCGCAGGCCAGAAAAAGCGCTCCTCACTTGTCACACAAGGTGTCCCCACCCCGTAGGCCACCAACTGAATTTCAGCCCTCGCACCATGCGCTCAGAGTGCAATAAAGTTCTCAGCTTTTCCAGCCCAGAGCAGCCCCCCCAAGAGCAGTTCCACAGTGCTCCTTTGAAAGCAATGCGGCACTCAGTTTAAGAACACTGGCAGCAGGCCAGCACACATGGTCCCTGGGCATAGGGGCAGTCACTTCATCAAGCATCTCCCAAGGCAAAGTAACAGTGGCGGTTCCCTGCCAGCGCAGTGTTTTCTTCCTTCAGTTCCAGTTCAAGCAGTTCAAAAAACATGGTGTCACAGCCCCAATACTTATACCAGTAAGTGTCTTTGTTCGGCCTCCTGGCACAGGGCTCTGACCACAGTCCAAACCAGTTCTAGGGGACACTTTGCAGGGCACAACAACCTTCATTGAAAGTGTAAGGCTTGGCTCCAGACACACCACAGGGGGGTGGAGCCATCATTGTGGAAGGCAGGCACAGCCCTATTCAGGTGCAGGTGCTACTCCTCCCACCACTCCAAATGCAGACCAGGCCTATTCAGCCTAGCACTGACTCATCCAGACTCTCTGGAACCACTGCACCTCCCCAGCCCCTGTCACTCCAAGGCCAGACGGTCAATACACAATAGGCAGGCACAAAGACATTTAGCACACGGAAATGCCTACTCCCTAAATTGGCATTTCTAAAATAGTGATAATTATTACGCGAACACCAGTATGCAGCATTTATCACCACTATTCCAAACATACCAAACTTGATCACGCTACCCCTCTCATGTCAGGAATTACCACTGAAGCACATATCAGGGAACCCCCAATGCATTCCTATGAGAGGGCAGCCTCACAGCACTGAGAAACCAAATAGGCTGTTGCTCTCTACCAGGACATGCCACACAGTTAAGGCACATGTCCTACCTTTTACCTACACCACACCCTGCCCATAGTGCCTACCTTAGGGGTGACTGCTATGTAGTAAAAGGGGAGCCACAGACATGGCAACCACTTTATGTGCCACGTCACAGCAGTAGTAATCAGCGCACGGAGGTCCTGCAGTGGCAGAGGCCTGAGTCAGGTTTGAAAGGCTACTTTGGTGGGTGGCGCAAGCAGCGCTGCAAGCCCACCAGTAGCATTTAATGTACTGGCCCTTGGTATATGGGATACCACTGTACAAGGGATTGAAAGGTAAATTAAATACCAGGTTTACCATAGAGACATGTACTATGGCACTGATCAGAAGTGATAAAGTGCTCAGAGTCCTAAAACCACCAACAACAGGTCTGAAAAAAAGACACGAGGAAGGCAAAAAGTTCTGGGATGACCCTGCAAAAAGGGCCACGTTCAACAGTGAGGATACATAGAAAGGAGTGAATCAGTTAATTTACGCAATTTATAATCGTATAACACCCTTCATTAGTCATTTTAGAGAACCAGCAATTACAAGTGAAACCACATACCATTTTCTTCTTTACATTGTCCCTCAGAATTCAGGTACAGCATGTACTCTGTTGACAACCTTTTCCTATAACTTCCACCAAAGTTATCTTTTTCCTGCAACCATTTTAGTCTCACGCATGAATGCCCTCTGCTAAGAAGATTTTGTGAAAGTAGGTTCCCAGGATATACATTTATTCCATTGAGCTATTACAGGAGATGTGTGGAAGGTGAAGGAAGGCACATCAGAGTCAGGTAAGGATCGATCAGTTTCATAATTAAACAAGGCAACTCCAGCCTAATCCAACTGCCACATTCAAAACACAGCACAACCAAAGGATAACAGATCCAGTCCGAAGACTGCCCTAGCATTAAAAAAACCTGCCAAGAGTTCCACATCTGTAACAACAACTGCAACAGAGACCCACACAATTGTTTCACTGGCTTTTTACTTATGAGTTAGTTATTAGTTATATTTACTTATTACATTACTTCCAGGCAATATGGCTGAACACTTGTTTTCACAATAATGAACCTTTTTACATGCATAGATTTATTTCTAAGATTCATTTAGTGTACCCAATTCTAAATACCAGGCATTCGCCATTAAAGTTATAACAGGAGAATTTCTTAGCAACTTAAAATACTAAGGTGTGTATGATATCACCCAAAGACCAACGTATGAAGATTTTTACTCAATGCAAAGGACTCTGGTAACTCTGTATGCCATTTACAGAAATGTAAAGAGTAAGAACTTCATATGTTCAGAATTTTATTAAAAGTTAATATTGATCAAGCCTTGTTCGTGTTATCTTTAACAAGTCTAAAGAACCCACTGGTTAACAACACCATCACGATTTTACTAAGAAATAACTTCTTCTTTGCAAACTATTATAGATAAGCAACTATTACCTAACACACTCTTTTGGCTATGGATATCCGTACACTACAGACCTAAATTCCACATATTGTTTTTCATTGCATTTAAATAGCTCTTGCTATCACTAGTGTGATGCTAAAGCACTGCCTGGGAAGGACGTGCATCAGACATGAACAGATGAGAGAGATTGGGTTTTGTGACTGATTTCACCAGAATGCAGTCTTTCCCCCACTGGCGTCTGTGGTCCACTTTTTGTTTTGTCTCTGTGGGCCGTTGTGCTCATGGTCTTTAGTGATGGGTGTCAGAATACTTTGGATGTCCTATGTCCTCTTCACAATCTTAATGGGTCTAGCAGTATTGCGGGAACCTTACTGATGACCAGAACGTTGACCTCAGCCCTGAATCATGCATAGTCTCATTGTTCACCTCTACTTGCTCTACATAGTGAAGAGCAAACCCCATTGCAGGGATTCTCTTGAAATCTGCATTAATGTTTATAATATCCTTTCTGTAGAGAGCACTTTCATACCGTTTGAAGACCTCGTATACCTTGCATCTTTTAGGCCAAAGTAGATTTAATTGTTGGAGACACTAACTCTATTGTCTTGTCCTGATTAATTTTCCGCAAATTTACTTTTGCAAGGAAACATGCCGACTGACATTTTGAATTGTCCTAAAATGCTGATAAGCTATTTCAATGTGCTGGGGGTGTATTTTAGATATGTTACACCCTCTGAGACATTTTTAGCTGTCTATATGTCAGAATTACATTTCATATAGATTACACCATGAGAATCACTATCCAGTGGGTCTGGTTCACTTTGAAGGGGGTGAGTCTCAGATTCCTAGAGGGTAGCTGTGAGTCCATCCATGCCTGCGGATTGTTACTTAGTAATCACCAGAATGGGGGTCTCTAGTTGGCAGGTTTGTACCATGTCCAAGTAGGGACTCTTCCTTCTACTCAGAATAAGGGAGTTACACTTCTAAAATAAACCCTGCTCACCCCCTTGGTAGCTTGGCACAAGCAGTCAGGCCTATCTCAGAGGCAACGTGTAGAGTGTTTGCACATAGCACAAAGTAATACAGTGAAAAAACTACAAAAGGACTACAGAACTGTCAGGGCACTTGTGGAAAGTGTCCAGCACAATTCTCCCACCAGTTCATGGGTGCTATCCTGCAACTCATTTTCCAGCCCAGGGTCTGTGCTCTTTGACTGAAAAGGAGCCAGGGGCCTAGGTTTCCGCCCACTTCTCCCCTCCCCAGGGCTCTGCACCCTCCCACCCGGAGTAGTACCCCAGAAGACAACATGGTAGGGACACTGCTAGCAGCCACCCCTCCTCCCAGGTCAGGGGGGACACCCTGATCCTGGCCCTCAAACACATGATCTGTACCCTTGGGTTGGCCCTGTGCCTGGCAAGCCAGGACTTCCGGGGGGGGGGCAATCCTACCCCACCAAAGGAACACTCATTTGTCATGTGTTGTGTGGGTATAAGTCCGGTGTAGATATCCAGCCTCCTGTCCATCTGACATTGCTTGAAGGCCCCCAGGCCAGAAGTGACCTCATCAGTCAGTCCTGGGGTGCTCTGACCTCAAAGCTATCAAATCCTAATCCGCTGGTCCTCCCACTGGGATCTGTCTCCCCCCTCACCCCATTCTCTGGACTTCTGCTAACTCCTTTCTGGAGTGGTGCTGACAGAATTGGGCCTCAGTCCACCCCACCTCTCCTACCCTGAGAAGATATGTGGAACCACATACCCACCACACTGGCACTTATCTGGGCTAATACAATCCTCCCCAACCTCCCTGGGTTGGGGAAAACCTGAGACACCCCCAGGATAAACCCAAAAGCCTCATCAGACCCTCTGGAATCCACTAAAAGGTATGCCTCCAGTGCAAGCTCCCTGGGGTCAGAGAACTCACACTCCACTGGGTGTTGCCTTAGTTCTGGAAAACAGGGACTGAACATATGCTCTCCAGCAATTACATTTGACTGCCCCTGTGTCAACCTTCACTTCACTATCCTGTGCCATAAGTGACCTCATCACCCTCCTAATACTGTACTGGAGAGACAGTATCTGACTGTCCCTGTAACTTATCCCCCACTGTTCTGTCTCCAAACTTCCTTACCAGGACTTCCATAATGGAAGAACTCCTCTCCCTGACACTCTCTTCTAGAGTCAGTACGGTGACCCTTCCAACACTAGCACCATGATGCCCTGTGCCAGTTCCCCAATCCAGTTCAGGGACCTTGAGCACCTCTGGAGCTACCTCATAAATCTGAACACCCTGGTGTATGTCAACCCCCTCCTTGAAGGTAGGCACCAAGTCTATGGGTATGTGCACTTCTCCCTCAGTACTGGATATTACACTTTTGCTGCCACCATTCTTGCTGGACTCAGCTCTCCTGACTTCCCGGTCCAGCTCTCTTAATCTCCGATCACAAGCGAGAATCCTGCTCTTCTCCTTGAGAAACAGTTTTTCCTTCCATGTCAGTAACATGGAAGGAAAAACTGGTGCTCAGGACCACTGCCCTCTTGGCTGGTTGTGCTCCCCCTCAGAATCCTCCTCAGAGTCATCTGATAGTGTTGCTATCCAGCACATTTCCTCATAACAAAACAGGGCTGCCTCCAGATCCCGCCTGAGGGATCCCTTCTTTACAACCAGCCTCCTCCACTTGCAGAAAACTCTCAGCTCCTGCATCGTATACTTAATTTTCATTCTGTCAAGGCCTCCCAGATACAACAACCAACCAGAGTTCTAAGTATCAACAAAAGATCCAGAAGGCGAACAGGGTAAATACTGTATGTGGTACCTAGTGGTTTGTGACATGGTAGTAGTGTACACCAATCTCTGTAAGTAAAGTACAAATGCAAGTCCTATCCTCACTGCTGACAAACAATGTTAGAAATGGGGGTCTCTACTCGGTAGGTTTGTACCCTATCCATGCTGGGACCCTTCCTTCTAGTCAAGATAAGGTTTGGTAGCTTGGCAATGGCAGCCAGAGGCAATGTGTAAAGCGGTTGCACGTAATACACAGTAATACAGTGAAAACACTATAAAAATAGGCAATACTTATCTGTGTAAAACAAGACCAAAACAAAAAAATCCAACATACAGTTATAAAGATATGAATATTGCAGGAATCAACTTAAAAGACAGTTCCTTGGAGTTGATAGCTCCGCCTGGGGCTATCATGGTGACATAAATAACAAATCAAACAGTTCAGTCTGACCTCAAGGTCGCAGTCCTGCTACGTTGTCTGGAAGACCCGCAAACAGTATCTTTGGAAATACAGGGCATCAGGTTGCTTGCGATGAGCTCAGAAGAAGTGGCGTCACTGACGTCGGTAGGTGTCAGTTCCAGAGGTCGGTGCAGAAGTCATAGGGCCCTTGAAGTCACACGTGTTGCGAATCAAACTCCGTGAGGTTGAAGTTACGAGTGCTGGCGTCAATGGCGTAGGGACTGCGACGCAAAGCGGGATGATGTGACGTGCAGTGCCCACAGGTTACAGTGCAGGCAGCGGCTCGGTGACTGTGTCCAGCGTCGTTGATGAGACCATGGTTGTGGTGTAAAGCACAGCGATCCAATGAGTGGTGTACACAAGTCACGGTGCATGCAGCAGCATCATTGATGCTGAAGCACCGTCATTAGTAGACCCAAGGTTGCGATGCAAAATGGGGCGATGCTTTGAGCGGTGTCCACAGGTCATGGTGCAAGCAGCGGTTTCAATATCAGTGGGGGGCATCATGGTTGATGAGAACAGGGCTGTGGTGTGAAGTGGAGCGATACTTCATGTTGTCCATGAGTGCTGTCCACATGTCATAGTGCAGGCAGCGGTGTTGGTGACGAAGTCGCGGCATCGTCGGTGATACCAGGGCAGCGATATGAAGCGAGGTGATGTGAGGTGTGGTGCCCACAGTTCCCAGTGCAAGCAGTGGCTTGATGACAGCATTAGCTGGTGGCTTTTGTAAGACCAGGGTTATGTTGTGAATCGGGGCAATGCTCGGGTGGTGCCTTCAGAAAACTGAACCGGCAATGGTGTCATTGGTGGCGTCGTAGTTATTTTTCTTCTGTTACAGCACAAAACACGCAGTTCCCAGTGCTGTTGGCAGATGAACCAGAAGTATTTGATGTTCCTGAGACTTCCAACAGGAGGCACGCTCTACTTCAAGCCCTTGGAGAAAATAGGTAATAAGTCGCAGAAAGTTCAGTCCAGTTTTTTCACTGCCCCAGACAGAAGCAGCAATTGCAGGCTAACACAGCAAAGCACACAACAAAGTTATCATTTCTCCTCACAGCTTCTACAGCTCCTCTTCAAGGCAGGTTCCTTAGTCCAAAAGAGTTCTAAAGTTTTGGGGTAAGGGCCCCAATAGTTATAATAGTTCTGGTCTTTGAAGTTGGTCACAAGATATGTGAAAACACACCGCTACATGTCCTACCATTTCAGTAAACTGCACCATGCCCATGTGGCTCACTTGGGCCCATATTAGGGGTGACTTACATGTAATAAAAGGGAATGTTTGGACTTGTCAAGTGGGTGTGCTTGCCAGGTTGACATGGCAGTTTAAAACAGCGAGCACAGACACTGCAGTAGCAGGTCTGAGACACATTTGAAAGGCTACTTGTGTGGGTGGAACAATCATTGCTGCAGGGCCACTAGTAGCATTTGATTTGCAGACCCTGGGCACACACAGTGTACTTTACTAGGAACTTATTATTAAATCAAATATGTCTATCAATAAATAATACAATTTACACAGAGAGCATATGCACTTTAGCACTGATTAGCGGTGGTAAAGTGCCCAGAGTCCTAAAACCAACAAAAACAGGTCCAAAAAAATGGAAGGAGGGAAGCAGAACGTTTGGGGATAACCCACAACATCTGGAAAGAGGATGAGCTCCAGTCCCACCTGAAAATGTTGAGGTTGCCTGAGTGGATGTGCCTGACCACAAGGTCTACGGCCACCCGAGAGGGTAGTCAGGAGGACCAGGAGCCTGGAATAATGGCCCAGGTACCTGCCAAAATGAGGAAGGACAAGGGGCATGGGAAACCCACTTCCCTCCAGTCCGAGAAGAAGCTGAGCCTGAAGGCAAAGCACCGGAACCTACAGCATAGGACATTGTAATCGTGGGAAACCTACCTGAACTGACTAATTGGAATAAGGAATGAGGCCCCACCAGGGAGGAGTTCTGCAGAGGGTACAAGGAAGGCCCTACCCTGGAGGGCCTATGGCAGCAGGGCGAGGTCCAGGCAGCTGGTGACAACTCTGGTGATCACCTGATTTACTGTGAGAAGGGTCCTCTAGTGGCACAGGGCCTTCCTACTGGATCTGGCTCTTGGTGTTCCCCTGGCAGCTCATATGGGGCAGTAAGCCTTTTGGCAGGCTTGTCACACACTTTTAATGCCCCTGGATAAAGATGGCCTCAGATGCGTTCTGCATGTTATTTCCCATCTACCAGAACAGTGGGGAGTCAGAAAGTAAGCATAAGGCTCCCTTGGTTCCCCTTCCAGTCATTGGCACCCCCTATGAAAGGGTGGGAATCAATTTTGTTGGGCCTCTGGACCCCAAGACAGCCTTAGGAAACAGGTTAATTTTACTCCTGGTGGACCATGCCACCTGGTACCTGGAGGCTTTACTTCTAAGGACAGTGACTGTACCTGCAGTGGGCAGAGCACTGATGGGAACATTTCCCCATTAGGTGTCCCCAAAGGGATAGTATCTGACCAATATATCACCTTCATGTCAGGTGTCTGGGAATTGGCAGATCACCTGAACTGAGGGGGCCAAGGAGAGGTCTGCGTTCTCTATACTAGAAGGCCACTTCCAGTCTTGGATGATATTATTCGGGTTGAAGATTACCCCTGCTACCTTGCAGAGGTTGGTCAATCAGGTACTAGTTAGATTGAAGAACTACTGTGCCACCTACCTACACAACATTGCAGTTTTCAGTTCCAGCTTGGGAGACCACCTGTGCCACCTCAGAGCAGGCCTGACTATAAAGGCCAGTAAGTGACAGATAGGGCAAGGTTCATTGGTCTACTTGGGTCACCAAGTGAGAGAAAGCAAGGTCCTGCCTCTTCAGATCGAAATCCAGACCATTCTGGCTTGGGAGCCCCACAAGACCCAGACAAATAGACAGACCTTCCTGGGGCTAACCGGGTTCTACTGGAGATTTGTCAAGGGGTATGGCACCATTGTTGCTTCCTTTACAGGGCTGACTTCAAAGGAGAAGACCAGACAGGTTATCTGGGTTGAGGTGTGCCAGACTGCTTTTGAAATCCTGAAGAAGGCCATGTGCATGGCATCCACTCTCATGGCTGATATCTCCCAGGGGATCATCATACAGATGGTTGCCTCAAAGCATGGAAGAGGAGGCCATGCTCTCACAGCTAAACGAAGAGGGCCTAGATCAACCAGTAGCCTTCATTAGAAAGAGGTTACTTCCCATGTAACAGACTTAGAGTGCAATAGAAAGAGAATCATTTAAAGGGGTGCTGACTTCTGGTTTCGGACAGACCACAGACACCTCAGATGGCTAATGAGGATGAGGCATGGGAATCTCAAACTGTAGAGGTGGTCCATCTCCCTACAGAGAATACACTTTACAGTGGAGCATCGCCCTGGAACAGACCACACCAACACTGAGAGCCACTCTACGTTCTTCCTGCCTTAGCAATGAGAACTCCCATGCAGGTGGGTAGTTCTCTCTGCTTTCAGCTGGGTGGGGACACATGTTGGACCTGACATTCTTGATTTGGTTTTCCCCCAACTTTTTGTCTTCGATTCTCCTGTTTTTGTTGACTTCATTTTTTGCAGGCTCTAGGACGCTGCACATTTTCCCACTGCTAACTAGTGCTCAATTGGTTGTGCTCTCTCTTTTAAACATGGTGAGATAGGCCTACAGCCATTTGGCACATTTAAATTACTTGTATGTCCCTTGTAATGTGATAGTACATGTATCCAGGGCCTGTTAATTAAATGCTACTAGAGGACCTACAGCATTCATTGTGACATCCACTTAAGTAGCCCTTTAAACAGGTCTCAGACCTGCCATTGCAGCCGGTGCATGCCGTTTTAAACAGCCATTTAGACCTGGCAAAATACACATTTTGAGAGTGGGTATAACCTGCACACCTATTTTGTTACTGAATAAGATATTATAATCTAATTATTATATGTTTTCAATGTGTGCTACCTTGTACCCTGACCTGCTCTTATCAGGCTGTAATATCTACAAGTGAATGTGTACAGATCCTGTCACATATAACAAGGTGCACTACTCGATCCCTTATGGTGCAGTTTGTTGAAAGCAACTCTTTAAGAAAAAAATCAAATGTTCACCTGAAGAGTTGGCGGCTGGCAGTATTTCCAAATTTTTTAGATATACGATTACTGTGACTTGAGCGGCGGTGTCAAATAGAGAACTGAAGATATATAGGAGATAACAACTGGCAAGTAGGTGGCAAGAAGTGGACTAAGGAAGGCTGGGGGAGTGTTAAAATACGGGATAGTCACTCACAAACTTGTTTCCTTATTCAGATTTGGAAACACATAACTATTTTTACACCACGAGCGATTTCATGTCCTTTTGAAACAATAATACTACATTCCCTATATTGGCGGTCAAGGTTTACCGAGGACCAGAGTTACCCTGATGAAGGGATTCCCAAAATGCATTGGGAACACAGCACAAAATATGATTTGTTTAATATGATGTAGAAATGTGAGTTGTCAAATAAATATATCAACGAAAGGTTGATTGGAAAATTGAGTATTGTTAATTCCGTTATTCCTTCTTTTTGTTTATCATTTGGTTGATTAGCCATTAGGAATACATGTAAGCTCAATCTATGAATAGGCAAAATAGAAATTGCTAAAATTAGTTGAACATTTGAATTTTTGTAAAAAGAGTTGCTGTCAACAAACTGCACCGTAAGGGCTCGAGTAGTGCACCTTGTTATATGTGACAGGATCTGTACACATTCACTTGTAGAAACACGTTCCTTTCCAATATATGTAATGCACTCCTAGGGTAGGCCTAAAACAGCTCATGGGGCAGGCTGCAGTGAATTTAAAAAGTTGGACATGTATTTTTAACGTTTACAGGTCCTGGTAATGAAAAACTCTAAAAATCTGTTTCTCACTACTCCAAGGACTGTTTCTCCCATTGGATAACTTTAGGTTATTTTACTACATTTAATAAGTGCTAACTTACAATTGAGAGAATGTAGGAATGTTGAGTTTGGTGTCTAAAGAATTGTTATATAAAACCCTTTTTCACAGCAAAGCCAGATTTTAAGTCACAATTCTGAAAATGCCACATTTAGGAAGTTGGCATGTTCTTGTCCTAATCCTTTAATTGGCCATAGCCTGCACCTTAGGTCACATGTCTAGGGAAAGCTGGCAGTTGATCTTTGTGTATTGCTCCCAGACCGTGAAACAAAAGGGAATAGGTATTTTCAGGATTGCCCATCTCTGACTTGATGCAGAGAGGGACTTACCACACTTGAACAACACACAAAGGTTCTGTCAGAGCATACTAACAAATGGTTTGACACTAGTTTTTTGGTGACCAGGCAGGGAGATAGCACATTTCAAGCCCCTCTGGGGGTGGAAACTTACAGAACCTTCTCCTACGTCTAAGTTGGCACCAGGTATAAATAATGGACTCTCAAACCCAGTTCTTCATTACATCTTTGGACATGTGGAAGACCTGCATCTTGAACCCAGGACCACCAGAGTGACTCCAAGGGCTAGTTGTCTCTCTTCCTGGCTTTGGCCTCGGGGACAGAAAAGGCTCCAACCACCTTGAACCTGGCACTTGTACTCTGCCTGCTCTGGGTCCTATCCCCAAAGTGGTGCCACCCCAGTCCTGGACCCTTGGCAGTGGGCCTGAAGGTGCTTAGTGAACTAATGCATTCACTGTAGGGGCCTGTGTTTGACCTCATGGTCCCAGGGATATATCCCAGCAGGTCCACTCAGCCTTTTCAGCTTTCTGAGGTCAATAAAATGAGCACCATTGAGTTGGATAACAATAACAATCTGTTATTCAGTGCCAAGATGCCAGGTGAATGTGGGTTTTGCAAATATATGTGATGCTATGTTATGATATGCTGTGAGCAGTACCGATGCAGCACAACACTTCCCCTCAGAGCCACATCGGAACTGCCCTGATGCAGGATCTAACATCGCAACCCGCAGCCTCATTGGAACTGCCACTGCGTGATGCATCCTAGACAAAGGCTTTCGCATAGCGAGGCCCACCACTATGGCATCCGCTACAGCAATGCAGGATTTTGTATCACAGACCAGGAGCTTTCCCAGAGCCACTACAATGCAATGTGTCGTCAATGCAGGACTTCGCTTTGCAAGCCCCTTGTCAGCAGGAGTCTCTTTGACAATGCTTGACTCTGCCGGACTCTGCAACTCAGCCTCACAGCTCCCTTCAAACCACTGCTACATGACACATCCTCGAAGCGTAAAGTAGCAACTCTCTGTAAACAAGGGGTTGCACCTCCTAGCAGCCGCATCGAAACTGCCACTCTGTGATGCATCCCCGATGCAGGACATGTGTCGCACCCACGTAGCTTCATTGGAACCGCTGTTGTGTAAAGCATCCTCAATGCATTGTAAACCACTCGTTGATAACATACTTGACGACGATGCTGGACTTCGTATCGCAGCTCCACAGCTTCCTCAGAACCACTGCTGTGTGACACATCCTCAATGCAGGACTTCACATCACAAGCCCTGCATCAACGGCATCTTCAACAACAACGCAGGACTTTTTCATTGAAGCCCAGCAGCTCCTGTGGAACTGTCACTGTGTAACGCATCCTCCGCAAACTAGGGTTTAAGGTACTTTGTTCAGCGGGCCTAATTTGGTCTTTGTATATGGCCCTCACTTTATCGTGGCCAGCCTGACCTTGTGACTTTGTCCCAGTCTGGCATGACCAGATAACCACAGTTGACACTTTGTGCTTCGAGGCACTATTTTCACTTAAATCTTTAAAATTGCATATCTCTGGTTCTACTGATTGGATTTATGTTGTTTTAGGATCAAATAATTTATCACATTATACTTTATGTTTCTAAATTCATGTGGGGTTTTTCTTGTGTTGTGTTTTCACTGCTTGAAGTGCTGAATAAATACTTTACACATTGCCTCTAACTTAACCCTGCCTGCTTTTGTTCCAAGCTACCAGTGGATTAAGCACAGGTTAAATTAGGGTTTTCTTATGTTTCACCCTGATTAATATTTACAGATTAGGATGCAAATGCCTTCTCCATGTCAATCAACACTGCTACTGGAAAGTGCATCACCAGTGTTATATCATTAATTACATGAAAGAGGCATTGTACATTGTCCACAGTACTTCTGTCAGGCGCAAAACTTGACTCAGCAAAATGATGTCACGGATACAATGGTGAAATCCAAGAGCATCTTCAAAATGTTATAATGTAGGTTGCCTTTTGAAAAAAGGGAATGAAAACTATTCTGGGGGGTTTCTGTCCAGGCTTGGCCTGCATTACAATTACAAATTCTCTAGTAGTAGGAGGGAAGCTACCATGGAGTTGCACACCCATATACA
Source organism: Triturus cristatus (assembly GCF_964204655.1). Lineage (NCBI taxonomy): Eukaryota > Metazoa > Chordata > Amphibia > Caudata > Salamandridae > Triturus > Triturus cristatus. The sequence continues at coordinate 402,379,083 of NC_140581.1, forward strand.
TCAATAACAATCAATGAGACACAATGGTACCATTTTAGTACTAGAATTCTACAGGTAGTCCATCACTACCCAGGTCTTTCCCTGTCACCATACCTTTAATCGCACAGAGTATTACAGTTAGTGATGTAATGCTACTTCAAGTGCCTCAGCTTAGTCAGCAGTCATCTTAAAGAGACCCACCTCATGTAAGTAGTTCGTCAATTTATCTCCCAAAACCTCAAGGGATTTATTATTGCACATTCACAGATCATCCTACTCTACTGCACAGGCGATGGAAGTTGAGCTGCGGGAGGGCTGCGGGGGGGGGGGGGGTGGCTGTAGCATCCCTTCAAACATTATACTGGATTTCAGGTGAATCAGCAATAAAAATCCCTTTACATTTTGTTTTCATCTAGTCATATCGGCTGTGCATTTAACGACAAAGGACAACTGTCAGGTTTGTCTTCTGTCAAATTGCTGCTTATGTTTTTAACATGGAGACTGACGTATTTTTTGTCTGACTGAAAAGTGTGTGCATTTTGTACAGTAAACTAATTGCCAATCTTGCTGGGGTACAGGAAGTGTGAAAGGAAAGACTGTGGGATGCAAACTATTTTAACACATAACACAATTTCATTACTAGTAAATGAACAGTTCAAATTATTCAAAATATATCAGCAGATAAGAAAACACATTTTTGAAATTCCTCAATTGGATGGAAACTTACATTTTATCACTTTACTTGGTGAAGCACAAATGATCAATATTCTAGAAACCTGATTTCCACACATCATCATTTTTGTAAAATATAGATATATCAGTAAAATTGCTTGTTAGATATTGAGCTGTAGGTTGACTGGGCTAGAAGCCCTTGTCAAGTAGCAGCAATACTCCTAGTCAGGGTAAGTTACAGGTACACCCTAACTTAACCTGTGCTCACCTTCTGGTAGCTTGGGCAAGAGAAGTCATTTTTAACTTAGAGGTAATGTTTAAAGTATTTGTGCCACACTTCGAACAGTACAACAGTGAAAACACCACACAAAAAAGAGTTCACACTAGGTTAGAAAAATAGCTCTTAATTTAATAAATAAAACAAGATCAAACTTCAAAAATCCAAAATTAGAACTTGAGATAATAGTTTTTAAAGAAAAAATGTAAAATAACACTTAGAAGCAATACAGGATTACTTGGGATATCTGGTCGTGTCGGACCGGGACAAAACAAAACGTTCAGTGCAATAATTATGGAGCGCAGGCCAGAAACAGGGACCAAGTGAGGCCGGCTGAACAAAAGTACCTTTATCCTGTATGTGTTGGCATCAAAGATGCAGGGTACAGCTGACGCTATGCATCAGTAACAATACCTGCGTTGGCAGCGATGCGCACATCCTGATAGACGCAACAGCGGCGATGCGTCAGATCCAATAAGTGAAGAGCTGCAATGCGGAGATTCATTGTCGAGAATGCTGTTTACAGGGAATGCAAAGACCTGCGCAGGGAAGAGCATCGCATCATGGTGGTTTGAGGGGGGTCGATCCACACAGCAGAGGTGATGTGCCGGTTCTAGTTAACACAACAGGAGTGCTGCACAGGTTCTGATCCACTAAACAGGGGCAATGTACAGGTTCTCATCCACGTATCAGCAGCAATGCACCAGTTTGACAGAGGTTGCATGGGTTTTGCTGAAGAAAGCACCTTAGGCCCACTTCCAAGGGTCCAGGACTGGAGTGGCACCACTTGGCAGGGCAGACTCACAGATGGCAGAGCCCGGGTGCAGGAGCAGGTTGGCTAAAGTTTTTTATGTCCCTGAAACTTCAGATCAGGAGGTCAGCCAGCTGGCTCTTGGAGTCACTCTGGGTTCAAGTAATGCAGGTCCACGCATCCTAACCCCAGCAGGGGGACAGCATGCAGCAGGGCAGAACAGCAAGGCAGTAGTCCAGCAGAGTGGTGGTCCTTCAGCAGCACTGCAGTCCTTCTTCCTTGCGGTCTTCACAGTTCCAGAAGTGTAAAGAAGTGGTGTTGTCAGAGGTCCAGTACGTATACCCAGTTGGGCCTTTGAAGTGGGGGAGAGTACAAAGACTTGTTTCTGAAGTGCAAAAGGTCCTACCTTCCTTCCCTGGCTCCAGACTCACTACAGGGGATATGCAACCCTGCTTGTTGGGACAGAACACAGCCTATTTGGGTGTAAGTGAGGCTGGGTCCAGATCCTCCCTCCCATCCTTCAATGGTGGCGCATCAAGTCACACCTAAGCCCCAATTGTGTGTGGCTGTCTAGTGGAAATACACAAAACCCAGCGGTCACCCACCCCAGACTGATGAGAGACAGGCAGCAGGGTCCAAATGGCTAAAGTAAGAAAATGCCAACTTTCTAAAAGTGGCATTTCCCAAACTGTAATTTAAAATCCAACTTCACCATAAGTTAGTATTTTAACTTAGAATTCCAGAGACACCGGACATCGGGGGGTCTTATCTCTTCCCCATTGGAAATTACACTTATAGAAAGTAATAAGGTAATACAAATGTGTTAGAAATGGCTCTTTTTGCAGGGTTATCCCCAAACTTTTTGCTTCTTCCTCCTATTTTTTCCTGACCTGTGTTTGTTGGCTATAGGACTCTGGGCACTTTAGCACTGCTGATCAGTGCTAAAGTAAATATGCTCTCTGTGTAAATTGTTCTTTTTATTGGCATATTCAATTTACCAGGAGGTCCCTAGTAAAGAGCACCGAGTGTGCCAGGGCTGGTAAATGAAATGCTACTAGTGGGCCTGCAGCACTGCTTGTGCCACCCACATGAGTAGCCTTGAAAATATGTCTCAGGCCTACCTCCACGGTGCCTGTGCGCAGTTTGTTAACTGCCATTTCGACTTGGCAAGTGCACCCACTTACCTGGCCCTAACCTTCCATTTTCCTACATATAGGGCCCCCCTATGGTAGGTCCAATGTACCCCCATGAGCAGGGTGTAGTGTATGTGAAAGGTAGGACATGTACTGATGTGTGTAACATGTCCTGATAGTGAAATACTGCCAATTTCGTTTTTCACTATTGAAAAGCTATCTTGCTCCATAGGACAGACTGGGGAATGCTTTGAAACATTTTACAAGCATATCTTCCCATAGGGATAAGATGAAAAAATGGAGTATGGTATCCCTGAACTCAGGATTTGATAACACATCTTTTAGTAAAGATGGTTTTTAAATTGTGTGCTTTAAAAATACCACTTTTAGAAAGTGGCTATTTTCCTGTTTAACCATCCTGTGTTCCTCTGCTTGTTTGTGGATTGACGTTCTGGCTTTGAAGTGACAGGGGCTGGGAGGGGCAGTGGCTCCAGGAGTCTGGAAGAGTCAGCATTCCACAATGCTGGTTCCGCCCCACTGTGGTGTGTCTGGAGCCAAGCCTCACCCTGACAATGGATGCTGTTGTGCACTTGCAGAGTGCCACCCAGAACTGATTTGAACTGGGCTCAGAGCCCCTTGCACAAAGAGAACAAAGACATTTTGAGGTAGAAGTATCAGACCCAAAACCCAGACTTTAGATCATTCCTGAAATTCAAGAAGAACCTTTTCCAGGGAGAAGAACTGGAAAGACTTAGGAGAAGTACTGCCCCTTTGCTGTGTGCTGTGTGGGGTTGGCCTACAGTTGCTGTTTCTGCCAATGAAAGGAGAAGGACTTTGCTGTGTGCTGTGTCCCTTGTTTGAAGGAGATCTCCAAGATCTTGTGTGCGCGCGCCTCCTGTTCAAAAGTCTCATGGACACAAAAGACTTCATGCAAATCTGCTGGTACTGCTGGACTCTGCCATCTGTGAGTCCTACCCTTGCCTGAGGTGCCTCCATCCAGTGACAGGGCCTCACAGGTGGGTTTTGCAGCTAATCTCTGCAACAACCTGCACGAAGCATCGCAAAGCCGCGCAGTCAATCGGAAATGACGCCGGACAACGTAAAGCCTCATCGAGTCTCGCCAGGTGGCGCAAAGTCTTGCCACGCAGCTCACAGCACCGAGTTCAGATGTTGCGAAGCCTCGCATCACCTCAGGTGTGTCACGCATCGTACCTGTGCACCAAGTTTTTCCACGCATCACCTGCAGACCAGAATCATCTTGGATTTCGACGCCTCACTTCCCCCTGCAGTCTGGATTCGACGCATCCCTGCTCCTGTGTGCAGAAGAACTATTGCCTCGCCTCCCAAAGGACTCAGGAACTGACGCATCGCTGTGTTTTCCAACACTCATTTCTCTGCGGCTGTTTGGCCTTGTGAATTTTGACGAATCTTCAGGTACTTTGTGTAAAAGTCACTCATCCATAGTTTTCTATGGTACAATTACTTGAATCCTTTAGAAAGTCATATCTTTATCTGTGTATGTTGGATTTTTGTTGTTTTGGTCTTGTTAAGTTTAGATAAAGATATTATATTTTTCTAAACTGGTGTGGTGTTCATTTGTGGTGTATTCACTGTGTTACTGTGAGTGTTGGTACAAATACTTTACACATTGCCTTTGGGATAATCCTGTCTGCTCGTGGCAAGCTACCAAGGGGGTGAGCAGGGGTTACTAAAGTGTGTATACCCCTTACCCTGAGTAGAAGCAAGGGACCTATTTGGACAAAGGTACCTACCTCTGCCAACTACAGACCCCAATTTCTAATAAAATGTTATCCCTTGGGAAAGATAGGTCTTGCAGTAGTGAAAAACAGCTTTGGGGGTTTTTCATTACCAGGACATGTAAAACTTAAAAGTACATGTCCTGCCTTTCAAATACTTTGCACACTACTCCCTGGGTTGCTAAGGGCCTTCCTTCTGCATGACCGATATGAATGAAAGGGGAAGGTTTGGGCCTGGCAAAAGGTTTATTTTGCCAGGTGGACACTGCAGTGTAAAACTGCATACACAGACTCTTCATTTGCAGTCCTGCGGCATGGTTAAAGGGCTCCTTCAGTAGGTGGCACAATCAGTAATGCAGGTCCACTAGTAGAATTTAATTTACATGCCCTGGGTAGAGGGGGAACCACTTTACTGGGGACTTAGAGGTGAATTAAAAATGCCAATTGGGGGTGAACCAATTTTACCATGTTTATGGGAGAGAGCACAAGCACTTTAATATTGGTTGACAGTGGGAACATGCACTGAGTTCTAAAGTCAGCAAAAAGAAGGTCAGAAAAGTGGAGGTGGTAGGCAAAAAGCTGGGGGAAAAACCACTGAATGGCTGTCAGGCCGAAAACTGCATGGCTGTGCAAATTTAGTGGCAATTTCAATAGAAAAAGGGCTATCTGTAAATGACTGCACACCACACCATGATGTAGTAATAAACCAAATAGCCACCAGCTAAATACACACCTTTACCACTTACCTGCTGAATGAGTGAGGCTCATTTCCTACACTTATTCTTAATGCGATCATTGGATTTTCCATCAAGCCTATGACTTCAGTGACATAACATTCATGGCAGCAACCCCACTCTGAAAATTGTTCCAGCACAACTGCTTTCGTGGGCGAGTGTCCCTTTTCTCTATTTGTCAACCAGGACGAAAGACATCCTGCTTTGTTCCTTCCCTGTGATACTTAACTTTGTTGTCTATCAGTCTCAGATTCTCTAAGAGTGCAACACACCTTGATTTAGCAGAGATACACTGTTGACTAGTGTCTTTTTCAGTCACAGCTTTTATTTCTGGATACTTAATGCTATCCTCCATTACAACAAGGTCCATGCTAGGTGAATGGCCAGAATTATATTGTATGACATGAATATTGTGTCAAAAATATCATAACTGTTGAAATAGTATGAAATAAAATGTCTAAGGTAAGAATATAGCTTTTTTGGTACATAATATTGTTTTAAGAATATTGGGGCATATTATCAAGATAGGCGATAAAATTATCGCCGCTTTAGCGGCAGAAAACTGCCGCTAAAACGGCAATAATGGGCTTGATAATATGCTCTACGGAATTCCAATTGAAGCTCAGGTTAGATGTCCTTCACATCTAACATGGGCTTCAATTGGAATTCCATAGAGCATATTATCAAGCCCATTCTCGCCGTTTTAGCTGAAGTTTTCTGCCGCTAAAGTGGCGATAATTTTATCGCCTGTCTTGATAATATGCCCCATTGTTTTCAAGAATATCATTGTATTTGGTACCTTAGTATAGTTGTTATAAATATAGTTAATTATAATAGTGGAATATATGTTATCATTATTATTTCAACTGCTAGTATTGTTTGTATTATTGTTCTGTTATGTTATGCTATGTTATGGTATGGTTGACTTCTAAAGTGCGGGTATTCACCTGCGAGGGTATCCAGGCACTAAGTAAGGCGAGGGCCTGAGAAAGTAGAAGGATGGAGTTTTTCCTGCTTTAATTTGAAGTGCCAAGTCTTGAACTTCTTTTCGAAGTCCTGAGGGAGTCGGAGGTCCTGGGTTAGAGGTCATTCCAGGTTTTGGCTATGATGTGTGAGAGGGATCCTTCTCCATATCTGGTCTTTTTGATGCAAGAGAAGCATGCAGTAGCCTGGGAGGCCAACCAAAGGTGTCTGGTGGGTTGGTAGAGGTTGAGGTGTTGGTGAGGCATGCTGGTCCGATGTATACTAAAACTACATCATAAGTGTAATGGCAATTATCCTGAAATGAAAAAAAAATATTTTCTGAAAAATAAAAAACAAAATAAAAATACTTGTAATTATTTCAAACATAATGCACAGTCAAAATGGTGTACATTAAGGGAAATGTTTGGAAAAAATATATACCAATGCCATCTGCCAAATAATTCTTTAGAAAAAAAAACTTTTTATTAGACAAGCATACAATTTATACTATGAGGTACTATAACTTTTGTGGAAAATGAAAAAATAAATACCAGTAGTTGGTGTATCTCACTTTTCCCAATATAAAAAGTTGCTACTTGGGATAGTTTAATTTACTACTCTCACTCAAAATTAAACTACACTGGGGAAAGTGTTAGATTTGGGGTGTCCTTCTTTACTAATAGTACGCCACTGACCACTCCAAACTGACCCACATTTGGGGAAAGTGTTGGTCTATGGAGGAGTTCCAAATTACTATTGCAGATCCAACATTTAACACATTGGGGACAGTGCTGGACTTTAAAGGTTTTTACTTTTCCAGAGTTTTTATATAGCATGTATTTGACCCTAATGTATCAGTTGCATTACAGATAGACACATTCATTTTGTTAGGTACACGATAACGCTCACCTCAGGGGTTAAATTGAAAGATTGTTCCTCACCCTGCCGTGCTCCACTGTACACAGATGTGAACCCGCAGGGAACGGTATAGTTACTGTACTCCTCCATTTGTAGTAAACGCTGACTAAGTGCCAATCGATTCACCATGCTGGTCCGTGGCAGCGGTTCAGGCAAAACAATTAAATTCTCTTCATCAAACGCCACTTATTTGCCTGTGGGTTCACATCTGTGTACAGTGGAGCACGGCAGGGCGAGGAACAATCTTTCAATTTAACCCCTGAGGTGAGCGTTATCGTGGAGTTACAAGACTTGTGTGTTTTCATGTCCACTAAGAATACAAGCATTTACTAACAATTGCAAACAACATGGAAATGCCAGCAAACTCACTGAGAGATGACAACTTTTACCCACGATAACATGGCGGACTCAGTAGCAAGGAAAAATGTTAAGTCCATCATCGCTCACTATACTTGATGGAACCAATAGGAGATTACAAATGGATATTTAAACGGGAGCACTAGAAGTATCTTGCATAAAAGGCATTGAAGAAGGCGGAATGCTGAAACCGGTCTGCCTTGAAATTAAATAAAGAAATTGAAAGTTGTGGAGTCCGCGGAGTGCGTTGCTAATCCTGTTTGGAGTGTTGGTGATTAAAATATATATATATATATATATATATATATATATATATATATATATATATATATATATGTATATATATATATATATATATACAATGAAATACCTTTATTTTGATTTGAAGCTTATTAGAAATTTTTTTAAATTATGAGCAGAAAAACATACGTTATAACAATTTTCATAAGATACAAAAAATATAAATGAAATATGATTTTTTAAAAACATTATGTATAAACACTGACCATAATTAAAGAACAATAACATTAAAATAATATAACTAAAAAGTGCAACAATAATTGAAAGCATAACAATCTAAATTTACACATTTTAATTTGCGCCAGCCCTATTACCCTGTAAACCCAACATCATGCCCCAAAAATTATTATGTAGTCACGTACAAACATAAAAAAAATACTTTAATAATGCAAATCAATACACAAAATATCCTTTAAAAATAATATATATTACAATGATATAACACACAACAATATTTTTAAAATGATATTTCAGTAAGAGTGAAAAAACTATATTCTTCAGTGCGATATTTTGACCTACAAAATTTTGGATATCACAACATTTAAGACAATTTATTTATGACTCACAATATTCCTTCCATGATATTTTGTCCTATCATTCTATAAAGAATTCCATCTGGTTAAATTGGGTATGAAGTTTGCACCTTATCAGTACCACTCAACTGGGTACTATCAGTACTATTTACTCAACTACAGGAGGTTGGTGCCTGAGGTAATGCCTTAGAATTGCTAATATCCTCCCTGCAGGGCCTAATCCAAATAGTCATTGTTAGAAATGGGATTTCTGGTTGGCTAGGGCTTGCGCCAAAGCCAGGCAGAAACCACCACTCTAAGTCAGGGCTGGGTAGTTACACGCCAAAGATAACCCCTGCTCACCCCCTTGGTAGCTTGGCATGAGCAGTCAGGCTTATCCCGGAGGCAATGTGTAAAGCGTTTGCGCGCGCACCCAGCAACAACACCCAAGGCCCACCACAAAAGAAACTCCACACAAGGTTATATATGAAAATAGCCTTTGTATTATACCAAAACACATTAGATAATATTCACACAATTTACACTGTGCCAACTGGCACTGGGCGGAATTTACAGGGGACTATTTACACAAGACAGGGCCACATGGACCACTGTCAGAATTAGCACAAATCACCAATTGTAACTGTAGAAATGTAGAACAAATAATAAATGTAGCACACAACCAGTAACCACTGGTAAAAGGTAAGTACACCCTACGCAATCCTAAACACCTTAGGCATATATCACGCAGGGAACCATGAACACACTAGCATAACCTATACTAGGAAAACAGTCTCCTACTCATAGACACAGGTAGGAGTAACAATAGCATAAAGGCAATACACATGGCGCAAAAGCACACATATAAAAATCACCATGTACCCTAGGTGAGGGCACAACACAGGAAAACTGTCCCCAGGCCAACTTGGCCTTTCAGGGGCTCAAACGCCCTTTGTCCAAAGAGTCAGGGCTGGACTGCGCACGCAGTCAAGGCAAAAGGCGCAAAGAATCAGGCCTAAACGTTGCAGTTGCCCACTAAGTGCTGGGCAGCTGGGAATCAGATAAGGCCGGGCACCACTGTGCCCCCAGATCAAATATGCAGCACGTTGGGGCCACACGGGGCTCCGTATATATTCATGCCCCCACGGTGCGCACTGGCTCCTGAAATACTCCTGTGCCAATTAGGAGGGACAACAAAAAGAAAAAACTTGTCTCAACGTTGGAGCCTCACAGGCTCTGGAATAATAATGCCCCAGACGTTGGAGCCTCACAGGCTCTGGAATAATAATACCCCAAAGAAGAAATCAGCGCGGGGGGGAGCCCCACTCGGGGGACTCCTAAACACAAATGCCCCCACCGTTGGAGTCCCTCTGGACTCTAAAAGAATAATGCCCCCACTGGAGCACAGGATGTGCTCTTAATAACACATGCCCCCGGGGTTGGAGCGGCTCGCTCAGCAAAGGGGCACTCTACCCACGGCCCATCTGAAGCCCTACTCACCGGGGCTTTGCCGGAGAAGCCTCCTGCTGGTTGCGCTGCCTTGGCTGCTCCTCCGGTTGGGTCCTCCCTCTCCTTGGAGACCTGCAGGGCTCCCTCCACACACTGGAGCCCTGCGCGTGGAGCCACCGACGCCGTCCTCAATCTTCTGATCTCCTTCCGTTCGCAGAAGCGCGGGGTAGGCTCCCATCTGCTTCCTGCTTTTCGTTGCCCTCCGCTGCATACAGGGGCTCTCCCTCGCTCTTGGGAGCCCCAGGGGGGAAGACACCGGCCTCTTCCTCTCTTCTGGTCCCAGGAGTGGAGGGAGCGGAAATGGAGCCCGCGAGGCATGTAGGTTCGCCGGCAGGCCCCGCCCACGTCCCAACACCAGGCGTCTGACTTCCTGGTACGCCCGGCCGCGGCGGTGATTTTTCTTTCTTCTCCTTACACCGAAGCACGGGGTGGGCTCCCGCCTTCGTTTTAAAATCAAATATACGGGAATAAGCGGGGTGGGCACCTGCCAACGAGCACTACAATGCGGGGTGGGCACCTGCTTTAAATCAAGGCAACCAACGGGGGAATCCCTACGTCGGGATTCCCTCGGAAACTATCGCAGCCCAGTGCTGCTACTCCCAACTAGGGCACTCTTCTGGCAATCAAAATAAAGCGCTTCTCGGCCAGGGAAGACACAGCGCTCCTCCCAGGCAAGGCTCCGGAACAAAGTCTTCTAGGAGGCAGGGGGGCAAGGGCTGGGCCCAGAGGCCAGCTCACAGGGCCCTCCAGGCAGGGAGGCAGTCCACAGTGGCGGTCTCTCCTGGCGCCCAGCAGCAACAGCAGGCCCCCCTCCAGTTAAGATCAGCAGAGAACCTTTTACTTGGGGTCACAGCCCCTTTTTATACACAGGTTACCTTTGTCTCAAGGTAAAGGGAAGGGGCGAACCAGATGCAACTGATTCTTGAGCACTTTGTTTTGCTCAGCCCCTCTCCCTATTCACAGAACAGGCCAGGGTCATCAGTCGCACCACAGGGGGCGGAGCCAGCATTGTGTGGGGAAAGCCCAGCCCTATTCAGGTCCCAGGTGTACTCCTCCCACTCATCAACATGCAGATCTCTCCACTCACCACTGGGGCAGACCCATCCTGACTCCTGGAGCCAGGCACACCAGCCACTCACACGCTAGACAGTCACTTCACTTTTATTCCACAGACGTGCCAGCTTCTAGAAGTGGCACTTCTACACTAGACACACTAACGCCGCACACATCATCGCGCAGCATTCAATCTCACGAGTTCGCACATACCAAACTCGACCCTGCACTCCCCACGCACCAGGAACTACCATGGACACACACATTTCCCATGCATTCCTATGGGAGTGCAGGTCAGTCTCACTGAAGACATACACAGTGCACACGCACTCTCCACTGGGACACAGTGTAAAATCGCCTAGGGGCCTAAAACCACTTACACAACATAGGGAAAAAACTAAGATAATCGCAAAAAGTTTAGGGGTGAACCTGCCAGAAGGGCCAAGTCCAACAGTCATCTTGGGTTCTTTCCTATATTCCACCAAGGCCTCCAGAAGAGGTAATTCAGAAGCTCTAGATTATTTTCAATCAATCAGGATTTGTAAAGCAAGGATAATCACCCGTGGGGCTATCCAGGCGCTGTTAGCTATGCTGCTTCTGGGAGTTTCTATTGAACAGCCAGGTCCTGAGTCCTTCCCTGAATTTCTGAAGATAAGTTGAAGTCCTGAGATGTATGAGGAAGTTGTTCCAGGAGTCTGGCGGGGATGATGGAAGTTCTTTCGTTGGTTGATGTAAGCTGGTCCTTGGTTGTTGAGGGCTTCGTAGGTGTTGATCAACATCTTAAATTGACATCTCTTCTGAATGGGGAACCAGTGGTAGCTTCCTGAGGTGGGGGTGAGGTGAGTCCATCTGGAGAGGTCGAGGATGAGTCTGGCTGCTGTGTTCTGTATGGTATGCAGTCTCTTCAGTAGGTGCCTGGAGATGCTACATAAAGTGTGTTCCAGAGGTCCAGCCGGCTGGTGATGAAGGCTTGATTGACCTTTCATCTGGTATTGATGTAAAGTCATCTGAAAATGTTATGACGCATGTATTGATCTGGTTCTTCATGGGGAGCTTGCTGACCAAGATAATGCCAAGGTTGAGGGTGGAGTCCTTGGGCATCAGAGAGGGTCCTAGTTTGGTAGGCCCCCATGAGTTGTTCAACGTGGAGGTGTTGTTCCCGAAGATCAGTACTTCAGTTTTGTCAGTGTTAAGTTTTAGACAGTTGTGCTTCATCCAGTCATCTATGCTTTTCATGCACCTGTGGAAGTTGGCCCTTGAGGTGGGGGTTCTTCTGATCACTGGATGTCATCCGCAACTAAATATGATGTTTAGTCCATGGGTTCTGACAATTTTGGGCAGGGGGTCATGTAGGTGTTGAACAATGTGTGACTGAGGGATGGGCCTTGGGGAACACAACAGGTGATGCTCTTAGGTTCTGAGGTGAACAGTGGCAGGCAAATTATCTGTGTTCCTTCAGAAGGGAAGAAGATGATCCATATGAGGACATCTCCTTGGATTCTAATGTGATGGGGGTGTGGTGGGATATGGTGTCAATGCTGCTGAGAGGTCATGGAGGATCAGGCCAGTGTCACCCCAGTCCAGAAGGGTTCTGATGTCATCAGTGGCATTGATAAGGGTTGTTTTTGGTGATGTGGCTGGAGCAGAATCCAGATTGGGAGGGGTCCAAAAAATTGTTGTACTCTAGATGTGACCTGCATTGGCAGTTGATGGCCTTCTCAATGGCTTTGGTGGGGAAAGGGAGTCGAGATATGGGACGGTAGTTTTTGAGTTTGTTGTGGTCGGTGGAGGGTTTTTTGAGAAGGGGTTTGACTACTGAGTATTTCCAGTCTTCGGGGAAGGTGGTGTGGTGCTGGATGCTTTGAAGATGGTGATGAGATCCTTGTTGATTTGTTGTTCCCCCATTACCAAGAATATAAGTTTCTCTGGCCCAATCTTTATGTGATATGCAGTTGATACTCAACTGTTTCTGTGCTGGATTGGGGATTCTGAGGACGCTAGAGACAACATTTGGGAATGCCTGACTGTGAGATACTGGATTCTTAGAGTATCAACTGGGGCCTTTCTCTTCTGGTGTCCTGGGGCCCCAACTACTGTGGTCACTCGAACTGGGGACTAAGTACACCTTTTAGCACTTGACTTTCAGTATAGCGAGGTAAAGCAGTCCAAGACTCACTCCGGTTAGAACTTAGCAACACAAAAAATAAATAAATAAATATATAATTCCCCAGCCAATGCTTTATCTTCTAAAAAATAAATGTATTTCAATACATTCATAGCTAAATACTATGCAGCAAGTAACAAAATAACAAATATGAAAACAATTACCAATATGTATAAATTGACATGTGGAAAAAACTAATTCATATCATAAATAGTTTGCTTAACCCCTTCGATGCTGCGCAGATTCCGCCGCTGTGCTGACGGAATCTTGCGCGGGCGTGGTCATGACGGAATGGTTCCGTCATGAGCACAGCTCAACCGTGGGTCATGATGGAACCATTCCGTCATGAGCACCGAAGGGGTTAATACAGAATACTGGTCAATAGTTCAGACTGGAAATTATATGTTCTATGAAATGTTCCACATATTTAGGATGTAAATATATTTAAGATGTAAAGAACATATGTGATGACATTTTTTTTACTCCTAGTGGGTAGCTCTATGTAGAATACAAGATATTGTTTATTATGGCTAATGTGTCAGTACTCTATACTCTACAACATTGACTGTAAAAAACAGAAATTTTTTGTTTTGTTATTTTAGACGACTGTGAGTAAGTAAAATTGATACAAAAGGGTCAATATAGCCTGTGGACTGTGCAATGAATGGACTGGTGTGAGAAAGTGCCCTCTTTCTGCATGGTTGCCCCCACTTTATGCTGAAAAGCTGATGTGCTTTGATTGAGTGTGCCCTGGGCTCCTGCTAATCAGGTAGACAGGGCTTATGTTCTTTCCCTAAAACTGCATTTAAGTCAAAACCCAATTGGCATCTCTGGCCACAGGTCAGCCCCTGGTAAATGGTACCACAGGTACCCAGGGCACTGTGACCAGAGAAGGCCTCTAAGGGTGGCAGCACTTACTGTGCCGCCCTTAGAGGTCCTGTACCCTTACACATACACATTGCCTTTGCAGGCTACATGTTTTGGTGCAGAACAAAGTGAAGAGTCAACATGGCACACATCTCTGTGTGCCATGCCTACAACCCACTGTCCTGGCATAGATCAGTCACCCCTCTATCTGGGTGCACTATACCAGAGGTGAGGGTACAGGTGCATGAGCAGTGTACCCCTACAGTGTCTAAGTCCATTCTTAGACATTGTAAGTTCAGTGCTGCCATTAAGAGTATATGGTGCTGGGAGTTTGTCATTACAAACTCCACAGCACCATAATAGCTACACTGAAAACTGAGAAGTTCGGTATCAAACTTCTCAGCACATTAAACCCACACTGATGCCAGTGTGGGATTTAATGAAATAATGCACACAGAGGGCATTTTAGAGATGCCCCCTGAAAACGAACCTACTACTACTGTCCAGGCTGAGTGGCTGCTTTCAGCTGCCACCACCAGACATGTTTCTGGACCCCTCGGTCGAGAGCCTACTGCTCTCTGGGGCCTGAAACAATACACATCCTGGGACGAGGTGCCAAGCATCCTCCCCCAGGATTGGCAGGGTTCTCGAAGGGGAAGCTTCAAAGGCGTGCTGCTATTGTGAGCTTCCCCAGGCCACTTGCTGCTCTCAGCAACTGGTCCCTACTGGTTTTGACCCCCACTTCGGGCCAGAGAACCGGCGGGAGAAACAACTGAGGAAGAGAGATGTGCCCACCTCTGCCAACTCCACCCCTCAGGTGGGGGAGGCGAAGTGAAGACCAACTCTCAGTCCACACCATCTTGAAGATGGGGGGACTCAGCCAACCAGAGACAGGCTCATGCCCCCCTCCCACTGGAGGGTGGCATGAGCCCAGGGAAGGTTCACATTGGTCCCTGCCTTTTACCTACTTGTAACACCCCTAAATCTAGTATTTACGGGCACCCCTGAACCATGCTTCCTCAGACAATAAGAAACTACAAGGAGAAGAAGGAACAAACAACCGTGCTGCAGCTAACAAGAGGAAAATGCCCACTGACTTCGCCCCAGCCCTACCGGCCTGTCTCCCCCTCAAACCTGCTCCTGCTTAATTCCAGTGTGTCCTGCAGCCAGCAACCTCGAACATCCCAAAGGACCTGCCTGCCTTTTCGACTCCAAAGACTTTGTCTCCCGTGAACACCAGATTTGTTCATCTCGCAACCTCCGGCTCCGGCTGGATGCTTTGAATCCCCCCCACTCTGCACCCGCTGTCCATGGGCGAGCTTGAATGGGCAAACACCCCGAGGAGGTCATCCCAGCGATCCTGACCCAAGATCTGGTGACCCCTGACCTGCCTCAAGCCTCCAGCCTACGCCTGCAGCCTAAATCCAGAAGGTCCCCCTCAACCGCGACCAGGAGCTGGTAAGAAGATCTGACCCCAAAAGGCACCCCTGCACCCGACGCCCCACGGCCTTGGGTGCCCAAACTGATGGTGCCTAACCAACCCCTACCTTCCCAACTTACCTCTCAAACTGGTGGTCGCACCCAGAAGACCTTTGTCCCCAAGCCTGCAGTGCCTTTGCAAACCTGAGGTTCCCCATTGAAAACAACTGAGCGGCCGACGTCGAAACAGCACCCTACACCCGGCAGCCCTAGTGGGGCTAAGGGTGCACCTTTGGTGCTGCTTTGTTTCCCCATTTGCCCTCAGCTAAATTCCAAGAGCTTTGCTCCCACAACCAAGTGGCCTGCTTGCCAGCGGCCACCAACCAGAGGCCCCCTATCCCCTGTTGGATAACATTGGGGGTCAGCACTCTGCACCCGGCTGCCCTAGTGCTGCTGAGGTTATAACTAGAGTGAAATGAAATTCCAGTATTTGTAAAGCACACAGCTACCTCCGAAGTGGTGTCCCGGTGCTGGGGGCCATCGGGAAGATTAAGCGAGCTATGGCCCAGAGTCACATGGTGCTGGGCTAACCTGCCGCCGGCACTGGGGATCGAACCGTGAACCCCATAGTCCGGAGTCAGACACCCTTTCTGCTGCGCCACACCTCTTCTACGGGTCAGCGGCCAGCGGCCACCAACCGGAGGCCCCCTATCCCCTGGTGGATAACATTGGGGTACAGCACTCTGCATCCGGCTGCCCTAGTGCCGCTGAGGGTGTAACTAGAATGCATCCTTGACCCTGGGGAACCCCTGAGTCTACCCCCAGAACCTCAACTCCCACCACCAAATACTTACCTCAAAACTGATAACACTATTTTCCTCCATAGAATATCATTGACTGTTTTTCTGTGAAAAGTTCTAAATGTGGAGTTTGAGAAACCAAAGAAACTGTTCAAAATTGCATAATGTAACAAAAACGATTTTACTTTCCTGTTTTCAGGAAATGTCCCAGAGAAGTATCTAGGTATACTACTCTGTGTAAGCTAATAATCTCAAAAGTTACTTACCTTGTATATTACTAAAAAGCCTATTGAAGTCTGTGTACTGTATATACTAAGTATTGCATTTCTCTGCATCCATACTGTAAATCAAACCAAAGTGCATATACAATTATCATTCAAACTGTATTTCAATTGCACTACTACTGTAACGTATGTATTGGTTACCTGTGCCAGGCTTGCTTGGCTCTAGAAAATAAAATAACTAAAAAAATATTTTTATACAAAACAATTGGTCTGAAGTTCAGTCTTTGAGTGTGTGAATTAATTTGCTGACTAGGGGGTATATTTACAAGAACATGTGATAACTACCGCAAGAGTAGCATAACGCAACTTCCAATATCGCAGCTCATCGCGGGAAAATAACCCCGTGACAACGTGGGATTCACAACAAGGCGGTAGCATGCGATATTCTGCCGAAACCATGGACAATTTCTGCGCTAAAACCACCTCGATGGAGATAAAAACACAAACCACAACACCAAAAAACCTGCGACAGGCCAAAGTGAGATGAGGAGATCAGCAATAAGCAGCACCAGGCCTGCAACACACACCTGGCAGGTGGGAAAAACCTCCATAAAAGCAGAAAAAACACCCCCACACAAACTGACCTACACCCAAGCACCATGGAGGCAGCTGGAGCAGGCACATAAGACAGGCGCACCACCACAAGCACCCCGGACAACCAGCCTGGGACCTCGGGGACAGGAAAGGGCAAGGACAAGAAGACAAAGAAGACGAAGTTCAGTCCGCAGGCGAACAGGATCATAGTCACGGAGGTGATGGAACACCATCAATAACTCTTAGTCACCTCCAACGTGTCACTGGGTACCAAAACTGCAATATGGCGGGACATCGTCGACAAGGTGAATGCTGTCGGAGAGCACAAGCGGACAATGGACGAGGTCAAGAGGCGATGGAATGACATTAAGCGAAGACCAAGGAGAAACTTTCCGCCAACCAGAAGGCAGCAATGCAGACCGGAGGTGGGGGCCCAGCGCCACAGCTCGAGCTGGATGACATAGAGGAGCTGGTGTCGACAGTCATCAGTGTGGATACTGTGGCCGGAGTCTGGGGACCGGACACTGCTCAACAGGACACAACAAAACCGCAACAGGGTGAGTGACCACCATTTACTGGGGGGAAGGGTGGAGATGGGCACAATGGCACACATGCACAATCAAGCAGAGCACAGTGCACACCCACAATGACTCTGGGTCATCGCCCAGATCTACATACTGTCACAATGTACAATGCCATGCTGTCTGAATGTCAACCTTTACCATGCGTCTACACACATGTGGCACAATGTAATACACCATCTCCCCTTCACATCACAGGGGCACCGTCAACACCTCCTGCAGAGCCGTCCCAGCCACTCTTCACGGATGTCGAGGCGGACAACGCCAGCATCGACACCCAAACCATCCAAGACATCATTGATCTCATCCGCCACTCACCTCCAGGCTCAGGGCAGCCCAGCTACAATGATGAGACCCCACCTACCACCCAAACCACCCAGCAGGAGGCACCCACAGGCCAGGCACTCTCCCAAGACCTCCAGTAACAACACATGGCCTTCCAACGCCATGTGCTAGAGTGCCAGATGGAGACGGCTGAGCAGGCGCGGGTGGGCTTTGGCATCATGGCTGCCAAACTGAACGCCATCCTTGGGTGTCTATGTCAGCCCCATGGTCTCCAACGAGCCCTGACTGATATCGCTGGAGCCAAGATGCAGAGAGAAGAACAGCTGTCTGCTCAAAGTGGCTCCAGCGATGCCAGCCGTGAGCTGGCACACATACGGTGGCTCATGGAGGACATGGTGTGGATGGAGGCGGAAAGGATTGCAGCCACCACTGCACATCATCGAAATGTAGCTGGGATCTATCATACCGTACAGACCTCCACCATGGCATTGCCGCCACACTGGTGTGTCAGTGCCTCACAGTGCGGCAGCCGGATCCTCTCAGGCCCCTAATGTGTCAGTGGCACACAGTGTGGCAGCCGGCTCGGCAACACCCACAGGTGGGGCAGGGCACACACCCGGAGATGAGGACGTGGATGGGACTGTGGTCAGAAGGACCAGGAACTAGCATTCATTACCGTCACCTGGCCTGTTTCTGCTTGGTCCTGCACATGGCCTCATGACCTTCCACTGACCAACGAGACACTCTGATGCGCTCACCTTGGACAGCGACATGGACTGTCACTTCCGGATTGATGACCAATGACACGGCGATAAGGCTGCGGACTGTACCCTTCTCTTCAGCAGGAATTGTCATCCCCGGATAGACTCAGGCTGGCCCTCCACGGGCCCATATTGTGTAGTGTGCTGGCCATTGCCCTGAACCGCTCCAGCTGCATAACTGCACTGGATGTGCAATAAACATCCATTGATGCACTGCTGTGTCATGTCTTTCATCATTCATGTATGCATGTGTGGATGAATGTAGGGAGAGTGATGTCCCTTGCGTCAATGATGCTCATCCTGTGGGATGCCAGTCAGAGGGTGCTACAATGCATTTTGTGTACCGGGTGCCGTGAACAGTACAACAGGGACACACGCATCACTCACTTCCTTGTTCGGACATGGACTGAACCACGCCCAGAGCCCACGTGTCATTGTGGCAAGCCCTGCGCTTGTCCGGCTTATTGCCGGCCAGACCACTCTGCTTATGCTCAGAGGGGGGCCCTCATTGCTCCCCATCGCAGGCAAACTCGCTGGTTGTGTGCAGGTCACTGGTCTAGTTGTCAGCATGTCACAGCCACTCCCTGAGGGCAGGTTTGTACGCACACCACACCCATCTGGCAAAGGCGTCACAGGCCATGTAACTCTGCCAACATAAGGGGCCGATGACGTCACATTCTCCTCTGCCCATGGTGACTGGATTACGGATGCCACGGTTCCCAATCATAAAGGGCAAAATAATTTTGTTGCGCACAGGGTTAGTGGTAACCCAGGCCTGCGTACGACACAGGCCGACCACCATGTGGCACTGACAGGTGTGGCACAGGGTTAGTGGCAACCCAGGACTGCGTACGGCATGGGCCGACCACCACGTGGCGCTGACTGGGGTTGCACAGGGTTAGTTGCACCCGGCGCATTGCAGCAGGCACAGGCACCCCACCACGGGAGGGTGACTTAGGGTGCACTGAGTCAGTGGCACCTTAAGCTGCTGAGCGAGGTGGCACCCTGCGATGATGCCCCGTTGTGGCGGTCTGGGCAACTCAGGTGTCGTGTGCCCTGCTGGACCGCAGTGTAGGCCAGAGCCAGTGAGCAGTGCGGGCCTACCACCACGTGGCCTTGCTTCTGGGTCACAGACTTAGGGGCACCCATTGGGCTGATCGGGTGTGCAAAAGGCACACAATTATTGTACGTAATGCTGAACAAACAAAACTGAGCGGGTGTGCGGCCTGTGATGTTGCCGGGTGCCCTGGTATGTCCTCTGCCATGGAGTATTCAAGACCCAGCAACAAACGTGAGACCTGGTGGCCTGCGGAGCATGGCTGCATGGTGTGGAGGGTGCAATGTCCATGGACACTGGACTTGCAGTGGCACATTGTGGGACATCCTGTCTATACGCCGGTGGCGGAAGGTGTGCAGCAGCCGCGACCTTGGAGGGAGTTCCGTGGGGCGGTAAGGCGGGGTGGGGGGTTCTAAAAACCGGATTATGGATAATTGCAGGTAAGTAAACAATTAAATAAATAAAACGAATTTCGTAGTGCGCGGCTGGTGAGCAGTGAGGCCTGGGTGTGCATGGGCGGGCATGCTCCTTGGGCGACAGGTGCCTTTGTGATGCCTCTGCCTGGGTGTGCTTGGTCGGGCATGCTCCGTGGGCGGGGGGTACCTTTGTGATGCCTCTGCCTGGGTGTGCATGGGCGGGCAGGCGCTGTTGTCTTGTGCAAGTGTGTGTATTGTGCCAGTCATGTATCTGGACTCTGTTTCAGATGACGGCTCTGACTCAGATTTGTGTCCTAGTGTACTGCTATACATACCGGCACGTGGTTGGAGACACACCAGTGGCAGCAGGTGAGCAGTGTGGCCTGGGTGCACAGGGGCGGCTCTCTCTCTTTCTCTTTCTCTCTCTCTCTCTCTCTCCCTCTCTTCCCCTCTCTCTCTCCTTCGCTCTCTCTCTGTCCTTTGATGTGTGCAGGACACATCTTCTCATCATGTTTTCGTCTTGCAGGCTGTGACCTACGGACTGTCCTGCTGGGAGCCGCCATGTGTCTTCATTTAATTTCGGTGTTCATTTTAATAAAGTTTTATTTGTTGCTTCGAGAGTGAATGTGTGATGCTCAATTCTGTGACGACACATGCATTTCAACTGTTGTGATTGTGCAACATCATGCAGAATATTTTGTACATGTTTTGGTGAAGCTGATGTGGCATGTCTTTGTTGGGGGGGTGCCAGGCAGGGGTGGTCTGGGGGGTGGTGTCGGTAGGTGTTGTGGCCCTCTTGGAGGTCTGGGTCGTATGATGTGTGGCTCCATGGCATCTGTTGCACTTCCGATGTGGCCCTGGGCTGGTCTTCCTTTTGTGGTGCTGGCTGCAGTCCGACTTAACACAAGGTCAGAGCAGGTGTAGATTTCCTGCTGCTAACGCGCCTTATCGCCTGTTTTGGGTTTTTATTGCTGATCTGTCTGGTCGTTGAGAATGGTGAGGAGTGGTGTGGTCGTGGCCTTTGGCACGGGAATGCCCACTCTGCATCTCAGCGATAGTTCGGGGGTCCTCTGTGGCGATGTTTTTTGCGGCTGCTATCAAGGGTAAACTGGTGCTGTGGAAGGTAAATTTATCACGACTTTGGCTGCGATAAAGGGCCGTTAATTTAGCGATAGCTCCTTGTGAATATGGCCCTCGGTGTGTACACCTACACAGCCACACGCTTGACCCCATCTTCTCCGCAAGCCCCCATGTCAACTTCAACCACACCACCGAACTCCACTGGACTGACCATCGCAGCATCCACTTCACCTTTAGGAAACCCACCACGCACCACCGCACAGATGCCTCGCTGCTGCTGGAGCAAAGTCACCGAAGACCAGCTAAACACCACCCTCACCTAGAGCCCACCCGCCGACCCCAACGACCCCGACTCTGCCACCCGCAACCTCAGACAGTGGGTCGACGACTGCGCCAACACCCTCGCCCCGCTCAAGAAACTCTCCAACAGCCACACCAGCAAGAAAGCAAGCTGGTTTACTGAAGACCTCAAAGCCTCCAAGCAAACCTGCCGAAAACTAGAGAAGAACTGGCACCGTGAACGAACACCGGACAGCTACGCAGCCCACAAGGATGCCACCCGCAGACACCATCACCTCATCAGATCCGCCAAAAGAGCCTCCTTCAAAGACCGCCTAGACAACAACGCACACAACAGCAAAGACCTCTTCAACATCGTGAAGGAACTCTCCAACCCCAGCTCCAACACCATCGACATCCCACCTTCGCTAGACCTTTGTAACTCGCTGGCCACCTTCTTCCATCGCAAGATCGCAGACATCCACGACAGCTTCAACGCCACGACCGCCCCGACAACCACTGAGACCTCCGCCCCCACGACCACCATCCGCACCAACCGCCTGCTCTCCTGGACCAACATAAACGACGACGAAACCATCAAGATCATGAACACCGTCCACTCCGGTTCTCCGTCAGACCCATGCTCGCACCACATCTTCAACAAAGCCAGCACCATCATCGCACCCCATCTCCGGAAGGCCATCAACATTTCCTTCGAGACAGCAACCTTCCCGGAGAGCTGGAAGCACGCCAAGATCAAAGCCTTACTCAAGAAACCCAAAGCGGACCCCAATGATCTCAAAACCTTCCGGGCCATCTCCCTGCTCCCGTTCCTGGTGAAGGTCATCGAGAAGACTGTCAATAAACAACTGACCCGCTACCTCGAGGAAAACAGCATCCTGGACCCGTCCCAGTCCGGGTTCTGCAGCAACCACAGCACCGAAACCGCCCTCATTGCCTCCACCGATGACATCAGGATCCTGCTAGACAACAGAGAAACCGCGGCCCTCATCCTCCTGGACCTGTCAGCCGCCTTCGACACCGTCTGCCACCGCACACTATGCACACGCCTCCATGACACAGGGATCCAAGAGAAGGCCCTGGATTGGACCACCTCCTTCCTCTCCAGCAGAACACAGAGCATCCACCTCCCCCCCTTCCACTCCGAAGCCACCAAGATCATCTGCGGCGTTCCCCAGGGCTCAACCCAACGCTGTTTAACGTCTACATGGCACCACTCGCCCACGTCTCCCGATTGCACAACTTCAACATCATCTCCTATGCAGATGACACCCAGCTGGTCCTCTCCCTCACCGAGGATCCCCACACCACCAAAACCAACCTCCATGAAGGAATGAAGGCCGTTGCCGAATGGACGAGGAACAGCCGGCTGAAGCTGAACTCAGACAAGATGGAGGTCCTCATCCTCGGATCCACCACCTTGGTCTGGGACGACTCCTGGTGGCCGACCACACTGGGAACAGCTCCAACCCCCACCGATCACGCACACAACCTAGGGGTCATCCTCCACCCTCTCCATGACTAAGCAGGTCAACACCGTCTCTTCCTCCTGCTTCAACACCCTCCGCAAGATATACAAGTGGATCCCCACCAAAACGAAAAGGATGGTCACCCAGGCCCTCGTCAGCAGCAGATTGGACCTCAGAAATGCCCTCTACGCAGGAGCCTTGGCCAAACTCCGGAAACGGCTGCAACACATCCAGAACGCCTCTGCACGCCTGATCCTTGACATCCCTCAACACAGCCACATCACACCCCACCTGAGAGACCGCACTGGCTCCCCGTCAACAAGAGGACAACCTTCAAGCTCCTCACCCACACACACAAGGCACTCCACAACACCGGACCAGCGTACCTCAACAGACGACTCAGCTTCTACACCCCCACCCTCCAGCTCTGCTCCGCCGACCTCGCCCTCACCACAGTCTCCCGCATCTGAAGAGCGACATCCGGCAGCAGATCGTTCTCCCACCTCGCCGCCAAGACCTGGAACACCCTACCCATCCACCTATGGCAGACCCAAGACCTGATGACCTTCAGAAGACTCCTCAAGACCTGGCTTTTCAAGCAGTAGCAGCATTACCCACCCCCCAGCGCCTTGAGACCCTCACGGGTGAGTAGTGTGCTTTATAAATGCCATGATTGTACAACAAATGCTGAACACTGTCCTCTGATACTGCCTTACTACTCGACCACACTACCACAAATAGCGAGTGAGGTGCTATCTAGCTTTACCTCTGCTTACCTCTGCCTACCTTTGGGGTTCCACTGGACTCTGTGCACACTACACCTCACTTTGGTATAGTATATACAGAGCCAGCTTCCTACAACTGGTAAGATATTTATTAGAGCAAGAGACAGAGCTTGATATGTTTACCTGCAGTTCTTTTTTTATTTTTTTATTTGTTTAATAGTTTCAAACAAGGTAATGCTAACAAGATCCACATTCCATTACCATAGATCAATACCATACCAATCCCTCCAGCCCACCCCACCCCCCCCACCTCTTTTAGGCAGAAGAAGCCAAGGTCTAGTACATTGACAGAGTACAAATAATCCACTATTATACAGAGGCAGAGTTCTTCCAATGAGGTCACAATTGTAAACAGCCGATGAAGACCCCTTGAGCGGGCACAGTAAGAACCATTCACCTTGGATGACGAGGGAAATCAAATCTATAGCAAGTCAGCAAGCACATGAGGGCGCGCAGTGCATATATACAGATTCACTGCAAGTCCGGCCTTTTCAACAAGTACGCGGTGAGCGGAGTCCAAAAGTCTCTTGGAAGAGAGGGTTCAGGTAACTCTTCTTCATAAGCCAATAATTGAGTTTTACAATACAACAGCTCACACAGCCATTTTTTGATTGTCGGAGTATGTTTTGCACCCCAACATTGTGCCACAGCCTTCTTGGCAAATAAGGTAGATACAGCAACTATGCGCCAATCACAGGGCTTGAAGCGTTTCATATAGCCCAGGAGACATACCTCAGGTACACATTGCACAGGTTCCAATACAATATCAGTAAGTACTTTCGTCAATTCAGAGCAAAAGGCAAACACACTCGCACACTGCCATATGCAAAAAATCTGCATCTGCCATTCCACACCTCACACAGTTAGCGGTGTCACGCAAGCCGTATCGATGCAGTTGCACAGGAGTATGATATAATTGATGCAAAAATTTGAAATGAATCATTCTGAGGTTATAATTAGCCATGAGACGGCCTGTCAGAGTGCAAAACGACGTCCACACTTTGGGCGTAAGGACTGTCCCCAAGGCCATCTGCCAGCGAACACAGGAGGAGTGATCACTTTGTTCCCCTTCTCGTAAGGACGCGTTATAGAGATTAGTGATTAGCTTATGATGCTTTTCACCCGTCAGCATCACTTGCAATGCTCGCAGAGTAGTGGGTTCTGCAGGATAGTCTGGGTACGCAGTTTTAACGGCTTGTCGCACTCGGGTATAGGTAAAGCTAAACATAAAACCATGATCAGCGCCCCTCTGTGCCTCCTGCAATATTTTAAAGCGTCCGCCCGAGTACAGGTCCCCCAACGTCAAGATACCCACTTTGGCCAGCTCGTGCTGAGCCTGCATCTTGCGCACCGCGGAGATATCAGGAAGCGATAACAATGGCAGCGATGGAGCATACCCGTAGGGCAACCGAGCTCATTCAGCCAGCATCCGCCAAGCCCATGCCGTACAGTGGACAGGGTTGATCTCAGTCCGTTGACTACCCGAGCCCCCCAATAAAGTTGTGGCCTGTACCGGCATCGGAAGGACCACATCCGATTCTATTGCCACGTGTGGTTGAAATTTCTGTGGAAAGTGCCAATAGTGCACAAACTGTGCTTGGGCACAGAGGTAATATAATCTAAAGTCGGGGGCCTCAAACCCTCCCCGTTCAAAGGGCTGCACCAAGAGATCCCAAATGCACCTTGGCTTCTTACCTCCCCACACAAACGTTATCAATGTGGATTGAAGAGTGCGGAAGAACGCTTTGTTCAGTTTGATAGGGATATTGACATAGTAGTAAAGCAAGTTAGGAAGAAAGGCCATTTTACCGACCGCTATTCTATCAGCCAAGGAGAGGGGCAGACATGTCCAGCGCTCAACCTGGTCCACAATACGCGTGACTGCCTGGCCATAGTTTTCCGATATCACGATCTCTGGATCCCTATGTATCCAGACCCCAGGTATTTAACAGGGTCCGACGACCAGGTAAGTGGATACTCTAGGACAATCTCTTTAGTGTGCACCGTCAACGGAAACACCACTGACTTTGACCAATTTATTCTGAGACCTGGAAAGCGTTCGAATTTAATATACTCCCAGAGCAACTCCGGTAGATATACCGCCGGTTCTCGCACATATAACAACATATCGTCCGCATATAGAGAGACGATCAACGGTCTTTGTCGGAATCTCAAAGCAGCCGCCCCATGCAATTGCCGGAGCTTACAGGCTAGGGGTTTAAGTGTGAGCGAGAACAATATAGGTGATAGTGGGCATCCCTGCCGTGTTCCGCTCTCAATGGGAATCGGGCACTACACCCAACCATTCACTCGTAACCGGGCTATCGGTTGTTCGTACAGAACCCTAACCCATTTAAAAAAAAGGGAGGAAACTCCATCCATAGCCAAACCTTAAACATGTATGGCCATTGCAGGGAGTCAAAAGCTTTTGCTGCATCTAGCAGCACCGCTACTGCTTGAAATTCGTGATCAAAATAATGCAGAGTGGAAAATATAGTGTGGAGATTGTGCATCGTAGACCGTGCAGTGACAAACCCAGACTGGTCAGGTAGCACCAAGAGGGGAATAAGTGGCTGCAGCCTAGTGGCAATCATTTTGGCGAGAATTTTCGCATCTATGTTGATATTCGATAGAGGTCTATAGGAGTCGCACTGATCTGGAGGTTTATCCAGCTTTAAAAGCGTTACCAGTAACGCCTCCTTAGGTGACGGCGTCAGTTACCCCTTCTCATATGCCTCCGCATATACCTCTAATAAATGAGGAGCAAGTTCCGACATGTATGTCTTATAGAATTCGCTGGGGAGACCATCCATACCAGCTGCTTTGCAAGGTGGCAGCGACATTATGGCCATTTTAACATCGTCCTCATCAAAAGGCTGCACCAAGTATTCCCGATGGGAATCGGAAAGCCAGCCTAGTGCAACGTCATCTAGATACTCGCCAATTTCTTCAGGTGACAAGCCCCCTTTTGCTGCATACAGTCGGGTGTAAAATTGTACAACAATAGCACTAATCTCCGGAGTTGAATAATGTGTAGCCCCGTTTGTGTCTCGCATTTTCGTTACATGCGCCTGGGAACGCGGCGCCGCCAGTTTTTGTGCTAGGGAACTACTAGGCTGCCCTCCCTCACCATAATAGCGGGCCGTCTTCCGGCGAGAGCAGTGATGTAACTCCTGATCCACTGTCCTATTATACTCCGTTACAAGTATGCATATGTCTGCTAGTTTCGCAGAGGAGGGGTGGATCTCGTACTCTTGCTCAAGGGCTGCAACCTCGGATGCTAGTTTTTTAATGCGACGCCAGATAACCCGTAACACTCCTGCCTGTGCCCCAATACAGATGCCCCTGATAGTGACTTTAACAGCCTCCCAAAGCACTCCCACTCTTTCCACTGAGCCCTCATTTTCCTGAAAGAAATTCCTGATTGCCTCCGCTGCCGTTTGTTTGAAAACTGGGTCTATTAATTCAGTAGGTTGTAACCTCCAAGTGAAGGGTGGCCTCCCGCAGGTGGGGATCTGCATAGTAAGGAGCACCGGAGAGTGATCCGACAGCGTACACGCCTCATTCTTCACCTCTATAACCCAGGAACAGGCCTCCTCAGATACAAGCCAGAAGTCTATACGGGACCAGGAATTATGTACTGATGAGACAAACGTACTTTCCCGACCTGCGGGGTTACGAAGTCGCCACAAATTGCGCAAATTACCAGCGTCGCATAGTCCCAATAATACTTCCGACGCCTGTTTTTGTCTTATCTCACTGCTTCCTTGTCTATCTAGAGTCAGGTCAAGGCAAATATTAAAATCACCCCCCCAAATGAGCACAGCAGGGGAAAAGGCAGAAGTCCTGCACCACACATCCGAATAAAAAGAGGGGTCATCTGTGTTTGGGCCATAGACATTCACCAATAATACAGTCATACTGCCCAGTCTCCCATGCAGAAGCGCCACTCGCCCCTGCTCATCACTCTCCATCTTAAGCGCAGTGAATGGGACACCCTTTTGTATAAGAATAAGCACCCCTCTAGAATAGGAGGAGTGGTTTGACTCAACCTTAGTGGCAGCCCATCGCGTTCCAACCCTTTTTACTGTTTCAGTAGTGAGATGAGTCTCTTGCAAAAAGAGCCACATGCACTCCCATACAATCCAGATAGGCAAACACTAATCTTATCTTTTTCGGTGTATTGAGTCCCCTCACGTTCCAGGTGAGGAACTTGACATTGCTATTCATGGTGCTATTTCATCTTCCATAGTAAACAAATCCTCTATATCCCAGTATACACTCTGCCCTCTACAGAAATCCGCCAATGAACAGGCCTCAGCATATATAAACAACACACAATGTAGTTCTGCCGCAACTTCAATGAGGTCCCCCCAACCCATCCACCCCCAACCCACCACCCACTTCAGCACCCCCAACTCGCCAAAGCCATCCCATTCCCCTAGAACCCATCCCCAACTCTGAACAGAAGGACAACATAACCATCAGGGTACACCCAGCAGGGGCGCTTGAGAACTTCTAGCCTCCCAACAAAAGTGAGGTGGCTGAGCGGGTCCATCACTATGCCTGAACTCAAGCCTATACCCTGCTCCGTAGTAACATAGGCAGGTAAGTATACATGTGCTAACTAGAATCGTCCACCTAGACAAATAAAAGTCAAAGGTTACTCATTGCAGAACCAATACAGTATAATAACAAAAGGCAATACAGCTTCTCAGTCGTACAGTGCTGGCATCCAATATTACATATTCATTCCCCCCATTTAATCCTGATCCTCAGCTGCAGCCTGCGACTCACGCCGTTGACTTTTTAGTTTTTTTGCATGCTCTAGTGCAGTCTTGGGATTTGTAAAAATCTTGCAATCATTGTCCGGGCCAACCTTCAAGCGCGCAGGATAGAGCACGGCATATGGGACTCCTTCGAATTGTAAAAAAAAAAATTCAGCTCCAAACTCTCTGCGTGCCGCCTGCACCACCACAGTAAAGTCCTGAAAAAAGGAGAGCGTATTACCCTGATACTCAATTGTTCCCTTGACTCTTGCCATGCGTAGTTTAGCGTCCCGGTCCCTATAGTTAAGCACTCGGGCAATAATGGGGCGAGGTGGGGCGCCAGGTATCGGTCAAGCCGCAAGAGTCCTATGAGCACGTTCAATAATGAACGTCAACGACAGGTGTTCAGTGCCAAAAATATTCGTTATCAACTGTTCAACAAACGCCTCCATCCTCCCCACATTTGTGGACTCCGGCAGCCCCGTGATTCGAATGTTGTTTCGCCGAGAGCGTGCCTCCAAATCCTCATTCTTTGCTTGAATGAGGGAAAGGACTTTTTCCATATCTAAAGTCTTCCCTTGAATATCACTCAACCCATCTTCGGCGGCTGATAATCTTTGATCAACTTCCCCCATGCATGCGCTGTGTTTCTCAAGTTGAGACGACATGTGGTCTAACCGGTAGTTCATAGCCGCCATGGTCCCTCCGATATACTGGAGACTATGCTGCATAGCAATAAGCGTGGTCTCCAAAGTGGATTGCCCTGCGTCGTGAGCATCAGCTTCGGAATCGGAAGCCGCCTTCTGAGAAGGCTTGGGGTTTTTTCGCGCTTCGAATTTGAGGCGTATATGCCAAGATACAGCACTGAAGGCTGCCCTGCACCCGGACCAGTGCAGCTAAGATTGCCCAAGCAGCTTCTGATTCATCAATCTGTCCCTCATGTAACCAAGACCGCTGCTGTCAGAATAGTAGGCCTCAGTCCCTGCATGCATATGACCTCAGGTCGCTGGTGTGCTAACCGCTTATTAATGGGGCCAAAATTCCCTTCTGCATGTGCGTCCTATTCGGCCACTGCTCAGGATCTCTCTGTCCGCCTGAGGATCCTAACTCCGGCCCACCGCAGAGCCCAACAGCGCCTCCACAGTAGTCTACACACCCCAGCCCCGGGCAGCAGCTCCCAGGCTGCAGCCCACACCCGGCCCGCACCCACCTCCGCAAGCGCAGGCCTACCACGGGCCACATCCCCACTCACCGACAGCCGACTCGGGGCGCAGACACCGTCTTCCGGCGCCGCTGTCCGCTCTGCAGCTGCCTCGTACAGTGAACTTCCCAGAGGCGCGAGCAGCACAGCGCCCGCAGCGGCTTCACAGGGCCGATGATTCGTCGCGGCCTCTCAGGACGCCACACTGCAGAGCCGCGTCAATGGCGTCCGGCAGCCAGGCCCCGCCAGCACTCCTACTTACGCCGGAGCCACAGCCAAAACAGTTCTGGCGGCAGCGTCTCTGGTCCGATGTGCCACAACTCCTAGCCACAATAACTCCGTCAGCAGCACAGAGCCAGCAGTCCCACGCCACAGGAGGAGTCCCAGGCCCCCGGCACTCAGAATCCTGCGAACGCCGCCTTGCTGCAGTCAAGGCGCAAACTTCACCGGAGGCAGATCGACGTCATACAGTCGACTCCGAATAAGCAGGGGATACCAATCCATACAGTAAGAGCCAGGCAGTTAGTAGCACTTCTTCAGTCAGTGGGATGGCTGGTATTACAGGCAGATATTAGTCGGATTGTGGCTCAGCCAGGCAGAGCCTCACTCAGGTGCGGCCAGTTTCGTCGTGCGCCCTCTAGCGCCCCCGTTTACCTGCAGTTCGAGGAGAACATTAATAGAGAGGGGTGAGAGGAAAGGACTTTAAAAGTGTCATTCCACTAGAAATAATTTCATTACAATACAATAAAGTAATATTTAATGCATTTAAATATATTTATTGTTTATGAAAAAGATGTCATGGGATTGGACTATGCTGTAATATTAACCTAGCAATGTAATGGGGTTCATGAATTAACGCTATTTGTTAATGAGGCTGTTTATTGGGTCCTCCTGTGGAAATTGTTGCATTTTTGCATATATCAATCTTGCTTTCTGATTGGAAGGCCTTCTTTGTGTCTATGATTATGTTGGGTCAGAAGATGAATATGTTTAATGATTGGAAAATATTCTATCTATTTTCTGTTATTTGTCACTCACTGTTTTGTTATGTGTAGTGGGGATGTGTATATATCTAGTTCTGTATACAGTTTCATTTGTAAACCTACATTCCATTTAGATTAATTCTTTGTGGCCAAAAATGCTGGGTACATTACCTACTCCCACATACTCAGTAAAAAACCTTGGAGTACCTCATAGACAAAAACCTGTCATTTGACCTTTAAGTTAATCAGCTGGTCTACTGGCTACCACCAAACAAAACCATTATCTTTAAAGCTTTATGCATTGTCCACAAGACATTGTATAACACCGGTCCGGGAGGAATTAAAGCTTTGTTTCAATGGTATATTCCTTCCAGACAGCTTTGATTGTCTAGCCAAACCGAGTAATTGTTCCTAAATTCAAAAAGGCAAGATGGGGAGGCAGAGCATTCTCGGTGGCCACATCCAAGCTCTGGAACTCCCCCCAACGTTTCATTTCAAGCCTCCAGCTCCATACCACATTCTGTAGGGCTTTAAAGTCCTGGACTTTTGTCTCAGATTAACTTTGTGAATTGGGCGCACAGACTTTAGGCAGGTGTATTCATGAATTGAGAGGAATGTCAAGTCACTGAAGAAAATAGAACAGAAGGATTTCTGAAATGAGAAACACCAAGGCGCATATTATCAGGCATGGAGTTAAAATTATCGCCGCTTTAGTGGCAGAAAACTGCCGCTAAAACCGCTAAAACGGCGATAATGGGCTTGATAATATGCAGCAGAGAATTCCCATAGAAGCCCATATGTCACCAAAACATGGGTTTCTATGGAAATTCTCAAGGGCATATTATCAAGCCCATTATCGCCACTTTAGCGGCAGTTTTCTGCTGCTAAAGCGGCAATAATTTTATCTCTGTTTCTTGATAGTATGCCCCCAAATGAGGCAATTCACAAACACATTTACGAGATAGTGTAGTAGTACTCCTGAATTACTGCTTCACACACCAACAAATGTTATTCACAGAAATACTGAAGTAGATATACCCCGATGCCTGTCCTATCTCCTGAGCACAGAGTCCATCACCAAGAGTGCTTAGAATGTGCAAATGTGGTACTGGCAGTTCATGCTCCCATTATCTTCTCCTTCTTTTTCAGAAAGGGATAAGGGTGACCTACCTCAAAAGTCTCACCACTGATCTCCAGGTTCACTAGAGGAAAGAAAGCGATACCATTCAAGGGAGCAAAAAGTCACACAAAATGGCAGAAGCAAAGTAGCAGTAGCAGAGAGACGAAAAAGCAAACAGTTTGCAGAAAATATCCCTAAAAAACATACACAATCAAAGATAGAAAAATAATAAACAAATAACACATCAACTCAATAATTCTAATCATAACTCAGAAGAAAAGACTAGCAAAAAGCCTAACACAAAAATTATAACTAGACCATGGGCAGGTCCAATAGAATTGTATGCAGGGGAGGGCTAATTATGTGGCATTGTTGACTAAATTATGCAGTAAGAAAATGCAGCTTATGCAATGTATTGTGTCACATTTTGAAGAAGTTAATTATGGAGAAAACACCAGAAACAAGGGAATGAAGTGCAATGTGTGAAGAATGTGAGAGAGACAGATCCTAGAATGCTCTGATACATGGAGGATAAGACTTCGAGCCCTTATATAAGAAACCAGTCCTGTCACCTCTCCCAATGACCCAGGAAACCCAATACCACTATTTTGTATTTGTAGGACACATAGAATAACATTGTATTCCCTCTTACTGATTATCATGTTGTTCTGTCCTCCAATTGCTGTCCCAGAACTTATAAATACGCCAGCTATAAACCTCTTTCCCCTTTTCCACTGATCAAAAAAGTGCGACTTAAGAAGTAGGAGTGTTTCCTGCAGGTAAGTATAACTCTTTTCCCTAAATTCATGTGTCTAGAACGCACATGAAATGCACAGATCCCGCTTCTCAAGACAAGTGGGGACTGCAGAGACTCACTGTTACATTCCTCATTCAAAGGGGACCGCGAAGACTTGCAGTTCCCTTCAGTGAAGCATAACAACACTTGGGGGCATATTATCAAGACAGGCGATAAAATTATCGCCGCTTTAGCGGCAGAAAACTGCCGCTAAAACGGCGATAATGGGCTTGATAATATGCTCTATGGAATTCCAATTGAAGCCCATGTTAGACGTCCTTCACATTTAACATGGGTTTCAATTGGAATTCTATAGAGCATATTATCAAGCCCATTATCGCCGTTTTAGCGGCAGTTTTCTGCCGCTAAAGCGGCGATAATTTTATCACCTGGCTTGATAATATGCCCCCTCGGGGCATATCAACAACAACCGGCGATAATTATCGCTCAGCGCTCTTAGCGTGAGGATAATTATCGCCGGCTAGCGTGAATTTTTATCGCTGAGATAGCGTGCTATTAGCAACGCTTATCTCAATAGCGATAAAAATCTACACGCTAACAGGCTAACGTGAGATTATCGCTGGAAACCCAGCGATAATCACACGTTACCTTGTTGATAGGGACAGGCAAACTTAGCCATGATATCCTCCTTCCATAGGATATCATGGCTAAGTCTGACAATTAGCAGACGTAAAAAAGCAGCGTTAACCGCGGTTAGCGCTGCTTTTTTTGTCTCTAACAGGGTTAGCGACATTCTTGATAATAGGAGAAATGTCGCTTAGCGACATTTCTACTATTATTTTACTCTGGAACACCCCCTTTGCATCTCATTAGAGATGAAAGGGGAAGCGTAGAGTAAAAGGGTGCTAACATGCAAATTTGCGTGTTAGCACCCTGTTGTTGATAGGGTGCTAGTTTTATCTCTGCTTTTTTGGCTTTTAAAGCCAAAAAAGCAGAGATAAAGCCCTTGTTGATATGCCCCATAGTTCTATGTATTAGGTATAATTGTGAGAGTGCCAGTGGAAAGTTGCTGCAAAATGGAGAATATCTACCACAAGGGAGTTTACAGCAGGGCAGATGGAAGGACATGCATATACAACATGGAAATGCACAGCATAAATGCGTAATACAAAAGGGTAAGTCGGTTGTAATTCACGAAAATTAGTCCAATGGTACTATTGCCCAATCAGGCTCAAATCACCTCCAGCCAACCTGCAGTAATCCATACACCACACATGGCCACTGACAGGTACTAAACCAACACATAGGAACCAATGAAGGCAGGGGACAACTCTACCAACACAAAGGCAAACACTTGAAAAATAGATACACATCAATTGCCAAATTACAAAAACCTTGGCAGGCACCCCTATAAATCATGTAGTAAAAATATTAAAACATATATTATGAAATACAATAATTAAAGAAAAAGAAATAAATGTTTTGTCGAAAAATGTGCACATAACTTTATTTAATGTACAATCACATTATAAAAATGTAAACATATCAGGTGGATATACTTAGGCATTACAAATATTCAAATTGTTAGTGAATTATAAAAACACTTGACTCACCTCACTTCTAAGATTACGCTATACACACTTAAAGAATAACAACATGTTGCATTGTTCCAAAACACACGCGCACACACAACCCAACTGTAGTTCATATCTGACTCTTTGATGTCTTGCAGCACAAGTGAAAGCGGATGAAGTCGAAGGTGTGGGCTGTATTTAAGTGCTTCCAGTTATAATTAATGTCCAGTACGTTTTATTATCCTTAGGTGATTCCTATTTGCTAATTCTTTTCAAATCATGGCTCTGTGTAGCATATACAGAGATCGCCACCCAGACTTTTTAGAGTGACGCTGGGATAAATTCACCAGTAGTACCCCTTCTGCTCTAATATGAGATTTGTGTCCCCACCATCTCTTACATGTATCATTGTGAATTAGGAAAATTGTTAAAGGACAGGAGTGTGGGGAAGCTGAAATGAATAAGCAGAGACAATGACAATAGTGGGAATGGAAAGATGACCATAAGTAACAGCTAAAGGTAAAGTTGCGAAAAGGCGCATTGTCATGGTGGACCAGTTCAAGGTATACAGTGATTTAGTCCGATGCATTCATTAAATTAGATACTGTGAGTTCTAGTGGTTTGGGTTGTAGCGGGAAAGACAATTTTGGACAAACTAGGTTCTGGTCACGGGAAAATAACTGATAATTGGAGGATAATTTAACATTGAGGCTGAAATAAGAATAAGGCCCAACCAACTGTTTGCCATTGTAATGAAAACAGAAAATGAATTAGTGAAGAAGAAATTAGGGCAAAGGTGGGCGAAGAGGGACATTGCTTAGTGGTTCTTTATGTTTAGATTATAGTTGAACAGGAGAATTGCATTGAAATTATCACTTGAAGTTTCCTACTAAATGCCACCAAGTTTATATTGTTGTAGAGAATGCAAATACAACTATGCATGTATCCAATGTCCTACAAATGCCTTCAGTGTCACTGTATATAATCCATCATTGACTTTATATAATCAATTGCTCAGGATCATGGATAATTCAGTGTTTTCCTTGGGTCTTTATCGTCAATGGCCGAAAGTACCAGTTGTCACATGAACAGGTGAATATGAGCAGTGGCTGAATGCTACCCACAAGTGGCTCAGTGTTGGCTCCGGCTAGGTTTCAGCATCATCTCACTATTATTCTTAGCTCAGCATTTGCAGTGCTTCATATTGTCTGTCAGTCAGTGTCATCATAGAGTGTGTCAGTTAGGGGTGGGCGGAATTTGCGTAATTGCGTTACGCAAATCTCCGCGAAACGGTAAAAAATCTCCGCGAACATGCAGAAATTCCGCAAACACGCGGAATTGCTTGTTCGCGATGCTTTTTTCCTGTTCACAGTTGCTGTTTGCGTGCTCGGGGAGAAATATCTCGCAAACACGCATTTTGAGAACGCGAACAAGAAAAACTTTCGCGAAGTCGCGGAAAGCAGAATTTGGGGCAATTTCGCGTTCTCTGCGGAACACGAAATTACCGAAATTCCGCAAATTCCGCGAGCGGAACGGAATTTACCGCCCAGGCCTAGTGTCAGTGAGGCCAGTGCAGTGGTATAATGTTAGGATGCCGTTCTGCTGTGCCTTCCTGATGAGATGTTATGTTCTTCCTACAGCTTAACATGTGCAACTTCCTTAATTTGAGATGCTAAGGGGCATTGATCCCTAATTATAAGGAAACCAGATCAAATGCAGCCAGGCAGGATTCATTCAAGTTTGATGACTGCACAACGGTAAACATTGTTTACCGCAAAAGCCTTTCCCCTCAGGGAATTACAACACAGTTGTTACGACTGCGTTGTAACCACGCAAACCATTACTTCGCAAGTTGGAACAATGTCTTGCAGAGGGGGCAGAAGGTGGTCGATTTGAAATCCAACACCTTATCTACTGTCCGCACAGACTGGAGTTGGAATAGTAAATTATACTATGCAAGGAATAGGGTTTTTGAAGTGTGCGATAGGTGTTGGCGCCTGAACCGGTTGTACATATGTATCTGCCTACAGTAGTTCTGCGACGGTGCTACAGGTGGGGGATGTCCCTAAACCCCTGGAAACTGACACAAGGTCAACATAGCAAAAGCGGGCCTGTGCACACTTCAATGATGTATATGGAGAAATTTCTCTGTGTCAGGGTTCAACAGATAAGAAATACAGTATTCATACGATAAATTAAACATGTAGAAGAACACTTTGGAGTAATGTTTGTTCTTCTTTTATTGCGTGGGATTGCCCAGCCAACACGTGTTTCGCCCGGGTAATACCCCGATATTTCTTCAGAGCTGGTAGGGTCTTGAGCAGGCATAGCCAGCCATCCACACTCGTATCAGCCGGGACGGAAGTAAAGCCGGCGGAGAGACTGGCTACGCCTGCTCAAGAGTCTATCAGCCCTGAAGAAGTCTTGAGGTGTTCCCCGGATGAAACACGTGTTGGCTGGGCAATCGCACAAATAAAAGAAGAACAAACATTACTCCAAAGTGTTCATCTACATGTTTAATTTATCGTATAAATACAGTATTTCTTATCTGTTGAACCCTGACACAGAGAAACTTCTCCATATACACCATTGACGTGTGCACATGCCTGCTTTTAGTAAATTATACTATCCCAACATCCAGGGCCCCCCCTCCGCAAGTGGTTGTTACGACTTGCGGGGTAATGGTATGCGTTGTTACATTGGCGTTGTAATTCCTTGCGGGGAAAAAGGATGCATGAAAAATTGGTATATTCCTACACAACACACGCCAGGGTTTGATCAGGGAAGTTGGCAATTGCAGTGGAACTGGAACAGGCCTTGCTTTAGAATAACAGTGTTAAGGAGGCTATCACCCAAAACGGGTGGGAAATGTTTGGGTTGCTTGCTGCCCTCACTAGACTCTGATTCAGGGCACCTTGAAACACACATTATAAGTGACAAGACTCCAGTAGTTGAAAAGTCCATAGTTAATCTGGTACAGTTTGTACTGTACAAATCAGCTGGTCTATTTAAAAAGCTCAATTGTTGGTAACATAATTATAACATCAGAGATGACTTACAAGGTTTAATCATTAGACACATCAAACACAACGCCTCAAGACAACTTTCTGCACTGCGTCAAATGGAGAGTGCAGGAATGTGCCATAATTACTAACTATATGGCGCATTCCTGCTCTCTCTCTGCACTGGTCACTTGTGGATGCCAAGTGCCAACGCAGCCACCCTTGCAGCATGGTCCAAGGGAGCCTGTGTTACAGCCAGGATTGTTTTTGTGCAGGAAGGGAGGCCTTCAGGAAGGGAGGCCTTCCTGAAAACCAAAACATCCCCTGATACATTATTCTCTTCCTATGTTTGCAGCAGAGTGCAGCTCACGTAGAAAGATGAAATAACAAGAAGAAATAAAGAATGTTCTCCTTGTTATGCCTCACCTTGGAAGACATAGCATTTTGACCCACTTTCATGTTTACTAGTCTTAGTAAATCTAGGAATGCACCAAACACCATGGCTGAATGCGTAGGAATACCCATGCTCTACATATAGAGTAAAGCAAAGGCAGCGGCCTGAGCTGCCTTCCGTTACTTCAGATTTACTATGCCACGCAGGGCCGAGCAAGCTTGCTCCATGTCGCATAGAAAATCTAACTCAAGGGCTTGGGTTGCCGTACATCGCTTTGCGCGAGGCAAGGGCAACACAAGCCCTTGAAAAATCTGGGTCCTGATGTCTACACCCTTGCAGTCCGTGTTTCCCTAAAGTGCCTGAAAATGTGATATTGTTTATAAATATATATTAATACTGAACAAGAATATACACAGTTTTTCCAAAGGAAGCACATAGCTCATGAGAAATCTCCCACAAAAATAGGAGAAAGCTTGTAAATTACAATCCAATGTGTAATTGCGTTAACAGCTTCAAACTCAATCTCACCTAAAGAAAAACCTCTCAGCTGCATCTTGCAAATGTTCTTTCCACGCTTTTATTTTCATTTGGCTTTCCTCCGGGATTCTGTCACACACAGTACCTTCACAGACTCCTTTCAGGGCTTGCTGACGAAAATAAATGTCATTTAAAAATGGCGCCAGAAAATCCTTCACATGGCTCACAGAATTGACAAATAAAAATGTTAGATTAGATTGCTACTGACAATGTTATAATTGCTTTTTCAGAGAACAATGTGAACTCCCACATTCCTGATTCTCTATGAGCTGGCACAATATGCCTTGACAAGTCACAATTTTCATTATTTTATCCCACAACGCTTTAATTTACTCCTTTCTGTCGCTGTCAATTTTTCAGCGAGTTTTACAGTTAAGTGATTACATAAGGATGTGTCCTAGCATGTTTATAGCTGCCCGACAGTAAATAAAGGGAGTAATGTTTCTATAAATATAGACAACAATAACAAAAATCAGTATGAACTAAATACCTTTTCAATGGGAAGCGTTTCATGATTCTTGTGAGCATTACTAATTGTATTTGTAGTTGGGAAAGTTCCTGCATGTGTATTTTAATGTTCTAAAATTAGGACGTTTGAACATTCTTTAAAACGTTTTACAAAAAAAAAGACAACCAGCCGCCATCCAATTTCAGCATGAGGAAATGTTGCTAGTTAGCATGGAAATACCACCCCAAGGAATAGATTGGGAAAATGAGAAACTATGCAAAGAACGGCTAATCTAAAAATTGAATCTTCACTACACCTCGCTCGAGTAATAAAAGCGCTGCACACCCGACTCAAAATATGCCATTTCGTAACATTAACTTTCAAGAGCGAGACACAAATTACAGTAATACTGCCCTGACATTTGCCAAACACTACAGCAAAGTATCTATTTTGCATTCAGCTTAACGTCAAATTTCTGTTGCTTGTTTATCTTAATTGCTACTCGTTGTTTTCAGACCAACCCCTTTGTTTCTTTCCTGTTTTTTTAATCGGTTTTTAATTTCAGCTAATTATATCAGTAATTCTAGTGTAGGCATTGCAAAGTAACCCATTGTTCTATTTCAAAGATACCTGACAAAGTACAATTCCAAACATGTATAACTCACTCTCTCTTTCAAAATGTGAGCTTGGCCTGTCATTTCACTTGATTTTTTATCCCAAGGTCAGTGCAAATTGGGCTTGGGCACATTATTCCTCATTCCATCCATCATTTGTTTCTGCAGCACTTTTTGCCCTAATTAGGAAGGGTATGCCCAGACGTGGGTCCCTGCTCACTGCACCAAATGGAGTCAAGCTATCCTGGCAGAAGAGGGGTGATACCCCAAAACCGGTCCCAGGATGCTTGTTTCTGGTCCAGGGAGGACCAGACTGTTTTGCATTTGTCTGGGTCCAAACTGGGGTGGCATAGTGAGCAAAAGAACGATGGATTTAACCTAGATCTCTTGAATGGGTGTGAATGTTTGATTTATTCAGTATTCTGCCCATCATTTGTTGCCGCAGCACTGGGCACATTATTACCCATTGAAATATTCTTGCAGGTAAAACGTGTAATGATTTTACAGGAAAAACCTATAGGAATGTTTGTTTGCAATTCCCCCCTCAGACTATTTAAATACCGTTACCCAAAATTATCTTTCATTTAGCAATTAATTGTTTTGGCTCTGCTAGTCAATTTGTTTGGTCAAAGCAGAACTAGGCTATAAGTACCAGAATCTAATACTTTCTTAAATAAAAGGTAAGGCCTGGGTACCTGGTGCCCCATTATACTTTTGAAAAGGTGCACCAGGAACAATGAAGAAAAATGTACCACATTATGGGGAATGCACTGCCTCCAGGGCAGCCGTGGACTCATGCTGCCCTGGACGCAGTGCATTCAGATGAAATATGGAGCGGTTGATTCACAGCCGCTCTGTGTTTCACTGTGCAGGCGGTAACACGCCTACACTTTTAGAGGGAAGTAGAAATCCCCTTGCAGGTGGGTGCAGTCAGTGACTGCACCTACCTACAAGGGGATGTCTGGGGGTCCAAAGGACCCCTTTTACCCCCTGCAGAGGGCTGCTCTCAGAAGGCACACTGACAGTGCGTCACTTTTTAGGTGGCACACTGTCAGTGTGCCTCCTGAGGGTGCCTTTGCCTCTGCGCCCGCGACGGTAAAACAGCGCAGGCACAGAGGCAAACTGATTCCCTCACTTGCATGAGGCACGCCCCCATGCAAATGAAGGACTGCCCCCATGAAGATAGTGCTGGCGTTACGTGAGCGCTAGCGCTATTCGTGTTACAGAAGGGCCGCACAAGCGTCTGCGGACCCTTCTGTAATACCAAAGTGCCACGGGCACGCTCAGCATGCACAAACGCCCATTGCTCCCCTGGGGCACTTTATGTAATATGGTCCCTGGTGTCCTTGCGACACTGAGAAATGTTAATTTATACCACTTTACAGGGGTCACCTTATGAACCATGTTTCATTGAATTGTGTCAAATGATGCACTTTCAACAATTTTATACATGTCACACTTGTCAAAACAAATCTAACATAAGGATCATTTTGGGGAGTCAATTGGGGTGTTTTGTGCTGCACGTTTTTGTAATAGGTATGAACATTTCTGCATTTACAGCAATATGAGTCACAAACCATAGTTGAGACTTTACTGGGAAGATATTGTGGAAAATGGTGCATTTTAAAGCACCACCAAGTTTTAGAAAAGGTCGCCCCTCCAATGTCTCAAAGAATCCTGGTTGTGCATCTACTGGTGATACTATCACTTCCATAATGTCTCAATGGACCCTGAGCATGCAGCTACCAGTGATGCCCTCTCCCCATTAATGTCTCAAATAATGCTGAGCATGTAGCTACTGGTGATGCTATCACTCGCATAATGTCTCAATGTACCCTGGGTATGCAGCTACCAGTGATGCTCTCGCCCCTTTAATGTCCCAAAGAAATCTGAGCAATCAGCTACTGGTGATA
Organism: Triturus cristatus; assembly: GCF_964204655.1. Taxonomy (NCBI): domain Eukaryota; kingdom Metazoa; phylum Chordata; class Amphibia; order Caudata; family Salamandridae; genus Triturus; species Triturus cristatus. The sequence continues at coordinate 402,420,112 of NC_140581.1, forward strand.
CTATCACTCCCATAATGTCTCAATGAACCATGAGCATGCAACTACCAGTGATGCTCTCTACCCTATAATGTCTCAATGAATTCTGAGCAATCAGCTACTGGTGATCCTATGACACCCATAATGTCTCAATGAACCCTGAGCATGCAGCTTCCAGTGACACTCTTGCCCCTTTCATGTCTCAAAGAATCCTGAACATTCAGCTATGCGTGATACAATAACTCCTACAATGTCTCAATGAATGCTGAGCATGCAGCTACCAGTGATGCCCTCTCCCCATTAATGTCTCAAATAATGCTGAGCATGTAGCTACTGGTGATGCTATCACTCGCATAATGTCTCAATGTACCCTGGGTATGCAGCTACCAGTGATGCTCTCGCCCCTTTAATGTCCCAAAGAAATCTGAGCAATCAGCTACTGGTGATCCTATCACTCCCATAATGTCTCAATGAACCATGAGCATGCAACTACCAGTGATGCTCTCTACCCTATAATGTCTCAATGAATTCTGAGCAATCAGCTACTGGTGATCCTATGACACCCATAATGTCTCAATGAACCCTGAGCATGCAGCTTCCAGTGACACTCTTGCCCCTTTCATGTCTCAAAGAATCCTGAACATTCAGCTATGCGTGATACAATAACTCCTACAATGTCTCAATGAATGCTGAGCATGCAGCTACCAGTGATGCCCTCTCCCCATTAATGTCTCAAATAATGCTGAGCATGTAGCTACTGGTGATGCTATCACTCGCATAATGTCTCAATGTACCCTGGGTATGCAGCTACCAGTGATGCTCTCGCCCCTTTAATGTCCCAAAGAAATCTGAGCAATCAGCTACTGGTGATCCTATGACACCCATAATGTCTCAATGAACCCTGAGCATGCAGCTTCCAGTGACACTCTTGCCCCTTTAATGTCTCAAAGAATCCTGAACATTCAGCTATGCGTGATACAATAACTCCTACAATGTCTCAATGAATGCTGAGCATGCAGCTACCAGTGATGCCTTTGCCCTTTAATGTCTCACTAAATTCTGAGAAGCTCCCGACCCTCAATGTCTCAATAAATCCTTAGCATACAACCTCAGCAGACAACATATTGCAGACTCTCAAGCAGCTGAGCCATGCAAGAGTAGCTCACTCACACAGTCCAGGTTTTTCTTTGGAATTTTAAGCTGTGTTCAGGATACATAATGGGATAAATAGGACTACATGTTCCAGAATGAAGAGACAAAACCTGGCCTGGACAAGCTACTTCCACATTGAATCGAGAAACACTGTTATTAATGCCTACTAAGCAGTGAACTTGAACCAGCCAATATACTGCCACCTGTTAATGCCCTATTACTTACCGGTAATCTTCATTACTCCTGGTCCCATTGTCCTCGTCCCATTCCTTACAAAGTGTAGATGACCATCTCCACGACAGAAAAAGAGAACAGGAGAATGCTGGAACAACTACTCCCACTCCTTCCCACTGGAAGTACATAAGCTGTACCTACCCAGCATTCCGCCTGAACTACCAAGCCACCAACATGAAGGCCGACTGCTCGGGATGGAGGGAGGTGCGTAAGGAATTTGCCGAGGACAACTGAACCAGGAGTAATGAAGAATACCAGTATGTAATAAGGCATTACCTTGGCCTTCCATACACCCACCAACACCAGGGACACTACACCGGAAGCAGCATCCCAAAAGAAGAAAGTGGGAGAACCACAGGTAAAAAAAAACACAGGCAGACGTGCACAACCCGCAACGACTCTAAGCAAACAACAGGACCAAACCCCAAAAACAAGAAGGAGACGACCAAGAAAAGCAAAACAAGGAACCAAACCACAGAGCCTCTACCCAAAGGGAAGACAACCCACAAGGAGAACACCTCCAAACCAACCACATAGGAGAAGAACCCAACAACAAAGGACTAGACACCGATCCCACCAGAAGGAAGCGATGAGGCCACCCAGAGAAGGCCCAAGGCAACCCCACACTGTAAGAAGTCAGGGCCACACCAACAGGGACAAAAGACCCCAGCCAAGGCAAGAAAGGAGGCAAAGCACAGAGACCCACGCCAAAAGAGAACCCCCAGAAGGGCCGAAGCAACCAGGATCCACCCAAAACAACCACCAGAATGTGGCCCTTAAGAAGTGAAAGGGCCTATAGGGCAAAAGAACCCAGAAGGGCTACGGACCCGTGAGAAGGCCGCCAAGGTCAGGAACACCATACAACACCCAGAGCCAGCAACAGAAAAGACAGAGAGTGACACCCCGCAGACAAGGGAAGAACGTCCCACACCACCGAAAATAACCCACAATTACCTCACCAGAAAGCTGAGGGGAGCAAGGAGAGACCCAACAGGCCCCACCCAAAGCTGGATGCAAAGGATCAACACGACCAACCACAGGGCCAACCCCAACACAGCGGGGAAGGCCCTCAGCAGACCCGCCCATACAAAAGAAGACAAGGCCCGCCCCAGGAGCCAAGGCACCGACCAAGATGACCAACCCAGGGCAGGCCCAGAAAGAACAAACCAGGAAGAGAGGGAGCAGTGCCTAAGTGCCGAAGAGAAGGACCCAGGGAACAGGGACAGGCCAACAGGCAAAGACTGAGGCAAGCACCCCGAAAGCAGGGGACACCGAGACACAAGCCTGGCACCCCGCCAAACAAAGGCAATGGAGAGGCCAGAAGCACAGCCCCCTCCACAAAAACGTGGCCAACAGGAACCCACCCAAGCAAAAGCAAGGGATGGACCCCAGCAGACCCCTAATCAGAGCAGGGCACAAACCAAGCAGGGAGAGACAAAACCCCCAAGGCCACTGAGACCAGGGGAACCCAAAGACCAAACAGGGCCAACAGTGAAGAAGCCGCCACAAACAACTCCCACCAAGGGCGACACTCCCAAACAGAAACCCGGGGGTCAACCACAGGGTAGAAACATGGGAATGGGGAAACATCAAGGAAACACTCCAGGTGAGACACAAGGATGAGGATGTGTTCTAGCATGTTTATAGCTGCCCGACAGTAAATAAAGGGAGTAATGTTTCTATAAATATAGACAACAATAACAAAAATCAGTATGAACTAAATACCTTTTCAATGGGAAGCGTTTCATGATTCTTGTGAGCATTATTAATTGTATTTGTAGTTGGGAAAGTTCCTGCATGTGTATTTTAATGTTCTAAAATTAGGACGTTTGAACATTCTTTAAAACGTTTTACAAAAAAAAAGACAACCAGCCGCCATCCAATTTCAGCATGAGGAAATGTTGCTAGTTAGCATGGAAATACCACCCCAAGGAATAGATTGGGAAAATGAGAAACTATGCAAAGAACGGCTAATCTAAAAATTGAATCTTCACTTCACCTCGCTCGAGTAATAAAAGCGCTGCACACCCGACTCAAAATATGCCATTTCGTAACATTAACTTTCAAGAGTGAGACACAAATTACAGTAATACTGCCCTGACATTTGCCAAACACTACAGCAAAGTATCTATTTTGCATTCAGCTTAACGTCAAATTTCTGTTGCTTGTTTATCTTAATTGCTACTCGTTGTTTTCAGACCAACCCCTTTGTTTCTTTCCTGTTTTTTTAATCGGTTTTTAATTTCAGCTAATTATATCAGTAATTCTAGTGTAGGCATTGCAAAGTAAACCATTGTTCTATTTCAAAGATACCTGACAAAGTACAATTCCAAACATGTATAACTCACTCTCTCTTTCAAAATGTGAGCTTGGCCTGTCATTTCACTTGATTTTTTATCCCAAGGTCAGTGCAAATTGGGCTTGGGCACATTATTCCTCATTCCATCCATCATTTGTTTCTGCAGCACTTTTTGCCCTAATTAGGAAGGGTATGCCCAGACGTGGGTCCCTGCTCACTGCACCAAATGGAGTCAAGCTATCCTGGCAGAAGAGGGGTGATACCCCAAAACCGGTCCCAGGATGCTTGTTTCTGGTCCAGGGAGGACCAGACTGTTTTGCATTTGTCTGGGTCCAAACTGGGGTGGCATAGGGAGCAAAAGAACGATGGATTTAACCTAGATCTCTTGAATGGGTGTGAATGTTTGATTTATTCAGTATTCTGCCCATCATTTGTTGCCGCAGCACTGGGCACATTATTACCCATTGAAATATTCTTGCAGGTAAAACGTGTAATGATTTTACAGGAAAAACCTATAGGAATGTTTGTTTGCAATTCCCCCCTCAGACTATTTAAATACCGTTACCCAAAATTATCTTTCATTTAGCAATTAATTGTTTTGGCTCTGCTAGTCAATTTGTTTGGTCAAAGCAGAACTACGCTATAAGTACCAGAATCTAATACTTTCTTAAATAAAAGGTAAGGCCTGGGTACCTGGTGCCCCATTATACTTTTGAAAAGGTGCACCAGGAACAATGAAGAAAAATGTACCACATTATGGGGAATACACTGCCTCCAGGGCAGCCGTGGACTCATGCTGCCCTGGACGCAGTGCGTTCAGATGAAATATGGAGCGGTTGATTCACAGCCGCTCTGTGTTTCACTGTGCAGGCGGTAACACGCCTACACTTTTAGAGGGAAGTAGAAATCCCCTTGCAGGTGGGTGCAGTCAGTGACTGCACCTACCTACAAGGGGATGTCTGGGGGTCCAAAGGACCCCTTTTACCCCCTGCAGAGGGCTGCTCTCAGAAGGCACACTGACAGTGCGTCACTTTTTAGGTGGCACACTGTCAGTGTGCCTCCTGAGGGTGCCTTTGCCTCTGCGCCTGCGACGGTAATACAGCGCAGGCACAGAGGCAAATTAATTCCCTCACTTGCATGAGGCACGCCCCCATGCAAATGAAGGACTGCCCCCATGAAGATAGTGCTGGCGTTACGTGAGCGCTAGCGCTATTCGTGTTACAGAAGGGCCGCACAAGCGTCTGCGGACCCTTGTGTAATACCAAAGTGCCACGGGCACGCTCAGCATGCACAAACGCCCATTGCTCCCCTGGGGCACTTTATGTAATATGGTCCCTGGTGTCCTTGCGACACTGAGAAATGTTAATTTATACCACTTTACAGGGGTCACCTTATGAACCATGTTTCATTGAATTGTGTCAAATGATGCACTTTCAACAATTTTATACATGTCACACTTGTCAAAACAAATCTAACATAAGGATCATTTTGGGGAGTCAATTGGGGTGTTTTGTGCTGCACGTTTTTGTAATAGGTATGAACATTTCTGCATTTACAGCAATATGAGTCACAAACCATAGTTGAGACTTTACTGGGAAGATATTGTGGAAAATGGTGCATTTTAAAGCACCACCAAGTTTTAGAAAAGGTCGCCCCTCCAATGTCTCAAAGAATCCTGGTTGTGCATCTACTGGTGATACTATCACTTCCATAATGTCTCAATGGACCCTGAGCATGCAGCTACCAGTGATGCCCTCTCCCCATTAATGTCTCAAATAATGCTGAGCATGTAGCTACTGGTGATGCTATCACTCGCATAATGTCTCAATGTACCCTGGGTATGCAGCTACCAGTGATGCTCTCGCCCCTTTAATGTCCCAAAGAAATCTGAGCAATCAGCTACTGGTGATACTATCACTCCCATAATGTCTCAATGAACCATGAGCATGCAACTACCAGTGATGCTCTCTACCCTATAATGTCTCAATGAATTCTGAGCAATCAGCTACTGGTGATCCTATGACACCCATAATGTCTCAATGAACCCTGAGCATGCAGCTTCCAGTGACACTCTTGCCCCTTTCATGTCTCAAAGAATCCTGAACATTCAGCTATGCGTGATACAATAACTCCTACAATGTCTCAATGAATGCTGAGCATGCAGCTACCAGTGATGCCCTCTCCCCATTAATGTCTCAAATAATGCTGAGCATGTAGCTACTGGTGATGCTATCACTCGCATAATGTCTCAATGTACCCTGGGTATGCAGCTACCAGTGATGCTCTCGCCCCTTTAATGTCCCAAAGAAATCTGAGCAATCAGCTACTGGTGATCCTATGACACCCATAATGTCTCAATGAACCCTGAGCATGCAGCTTCCAGTGACACTCTTGCCCCTTTAATGTCTCAAAGAATCCTGAACATTCAGCTATGCGTGATACAATAACTCCTACAATGTCTCAATGAATGCTGAGCATGCAGCTACCAGTGATGCCTTTGCCCTTTAATGTCTCACTAAATTCTGAGAAGCTCCCGACCCTCAATGTCTCAATAAATCCTTAGCATACAACCTCAGCAGACAACATATTGCAGACTCTCAAGCAGCTGAGCCATGCAAGAGTAGCTCACTCACACAGTCCAGGTTTTTCTTTGGAATTTTAAGCTGTGTTCAGGATACATAATGGGATAAATAGGACTACATGTTCCAGAATGAAGAGACAAAACCTGGCCTGGACAAGCTACTTCCACATTGAATCGAGAAACACTGTTATTAATGCCTACTAAGCAGTGAACTTGAACCAGCCAATATACTGCCACCTGTTAATGCCCTATTACTTACCGGTAATCTTCATTACTCCTGGTCCCATTGTCCTCGTCCCATTCCTTACAAAGTGTAGATGACCATCTCCACGACAGAAAAAGAGAACAGGAGAATGCTGGAACAACTACTCCCACTCCTTCCCACTGGAAGTACATAAGCTGTACCTACCCAGCATTCCGCCTGAACTACCAAGCCACCAACATGAAGGCCGACTGCTCGGGATGGAGGGAGGTGCGTAAGGAATTTGCCGAGGACAACTGAACCAGGAGTAATGAAGAATACCAGTATGTAATAAGGCATTACCTTGGCCTTCCATACACCCACCAACACCAGGGACACTACACCGGAAGCAGCATCCCAAAAGAAGAAAGTGGGAGAACCACAGGTAAAAAAAAACACAGGCAGACGTGCACAACCCGCAACGACTCTAAGCAAACAACAGGACCAAACCCCAAAAACAAGAAGGAGACGACCAAGAAAAGCAAAACAAGGAACCAAACCACAGAGCCTCTACCCAAAGGGAAGACAACCCACAAGGAGAACACCTCCAAACCAACCACATAGGAGAAGAACCCAACAACAAAGGACTAGACACCGATCCCACCAGAAGGAAGCGATGAGGCCACCCAGAGAAGGCCCAAGGCAACCCCACACTGTAAGAAGTCAGGGCCACACCAACAGGGACAAAAGACCCCAGCCAAGGCAAGAAAGGAGGCAAAGCACAGAGACCCACGCCAAAAGAGAACCCCCAGAAGGGCCGAAGCAACCAGGATCCACCCAAAACAACCACCAGAATGTGGCCCTTAAGAAGTGAAAGGGCCTATAGGGCAAAAGAACCCAGAAGGGCTACGGACCCGTGAGAAGGCCGCCAAGGTCAGGAACACCATACAACACCCAGAGCCAGCAACAGAAAAGACAGAGAGTGACACCCCGCAGACAAGGGAAGAACGTCCCACACCACCGAAAATAACCCACAATTACCTCACCAGAAAGCTGAGGGGAGCAAGGAGAGACCCAACAGGCCCCACCCAAAGCTGGATGCAAAGGATCAACACGACCAACCACAGGGCCAACCCCAACACAGCGGGGAAGGCCCTCAGCAGACCCGCCCATACAAAAGAAGACAAGGCCCGCCCCAGGAGCCAAGGCACCGACCAAGATGACCAACCCAGGGCAGGCCCAGAAAGAACAAACCAGGAAGAGAGGGAGCAGTGCCTAAGTGCCGAAGAGAAGGACCCAGGGAACAGGGACAGGCCAACAGGCAAAGACTGAGGCAAGCACCCCGAAAGCAGGGGACACCGAGACACAAGCCTGGCACCCCGCCAAACAAAGGCAATGGAGAGGCCAGAAGCACAGCCCCCTCCACAAAAACGTGGCCAACAGGAACCCACCCAAGCAAAAGCAAGGGATGGACCCCAGCAGACCCCTAATCAGAGCAGGGCACAAACCAAGCAGGGAGAGACAAAACCCCCAAGGCCACTGAGACCAGGGGAACCCAAAGACCAAACAGGGCCAACAGTGAAGAAGCCGCCACAAACAACTCCCACCAAGGGCGACACTCCCAAACAGAAACCCGGGGGTCAACCACAGGGTAGAAACATGGGAATGGGGAAACATCAAGGAAACACTCCAGGTGAGACACAAGAGCAGTCGCGGAAGTGCAAAAACAGGAGAGAAAAAACAGGGAGGCCCACAGCCCAATCCATAAGACACCCCCATGATCATCCAAGAAGCCAGCAGATGGAACAACAGAAATGCCAGCAAGACACGCGGCCACCAACACTGCACACCCACAGACCCGGAAGAGGAGCACAGGGCAACTACCACAACCCGAAACCCCCAACCACCGAGGGCACAGATAAAATACAGGAAACAGCCACAGCCAGGCCACACAGGGAACTCAAAGCAGCAGAAAGACAGCAAGGTAGCCAAGCAGCCCACACCAGCATGGCAACTCCAAGGCCTAGCCCACTCCAGGCAGTAGCATAGGAGAGGCCAAATTAAAGGGAAAGAACGGTTGCCTGGTCCCCAGCAACACCAGGCACAGGACTCCTGACCACCAAGGGGCTGAAAGGCCCACACCAAAACCAGGCGCACAGTGACCAGAGAGAGGAAACTAGACAAGGACACAAGCAGACTCCCGAAGGTGACCCCCAAGTGACCAAGGTCCCCATGGCCGGACCCAACCAGGCAGAAAAGGCACAACCAAACCTCCCGCAGAGGCAAAGGATGGGCCAAACACAGGGACAGCAGGTCAAGACAGACAGAGGCAAAGCCAAGGCCCCACCATCAGACTGGAAGACTCAAAGCCACACCACAACCCAAGGAGGGACGAGCCTGGAGAATTCAAAGGTGCAGAAGCCACAGAGGGAGGAGGGACCGGAAGAGGGACCAGGTAGAAACCGAACCCCAACAGACACTGCAACCGCAAAGCCCCCAAAAAGAACCAGAAAAACAGAGACCAGAGACACCACAGGCCCAAAACCAGCCCCCGAACCAGAGCGAAAAAAGGAAAAAACAGCCGGAAGGCGTGCAGGAAAACCAAAGGACCAATCCCAAACGACAAGCCCCAAGGGGAAAGAGACAAGACCAATCCAACACCACAGGCACCCCCCAAACAGCGCCACTGGCAACCAGGCACACCAGGGACATTCCAATCAAAACCTCATAAAGCCATTGCCCCAGGGCTGAGGCAATGCTAGGGCAGCGAAAGACACAGCCTGGAAACAGGAAATAACAGGGCTGCCAAGCAGGAGCGAAAACGGAAAGCCGCAACGCAGCCCAAACCCCAGGGCAGGCAGACACCAGATTGCAGTGGCTGCCCCACCAACACCCCCATCAGCCAGGCAAAAGCAACAGGGGATAAACCATGGAGATGCAGAGGCGAAGGAGGACCCACAACACCCAGCCCCCAACAGTGGTAAAACACCAGGCCGCAGAGAAGCATAGGACCCCCAAAAGCGGCCAAAGCATTCAGAAGGAACCACAGAGGGGAGAAGAAAATCACGACACGACGTCCAACCCCCTCCAACCAGTCCAAGTGCAACCCACAACTCAGCTCCGGGCAACAGGCAAACATCAACGCTGGCAAATAGGCCAACCAGGGGCACCACCAGTGCAACCACCGAGCCGACAGCCAACCACAGACAGCCTCAGAAGACCAGCGAGAAGCAGCAGAGGCACAATGCACCAGTGCCAAGGGCCATACCAGGCCAGATAGGGGCCACAATAGCAAACCCCCCAGGTGAGAATGGAAACCAATAGGCAGGGAGGTGGGGAACCCCAGGGCCCAATGCAGGAAGCCAGAAATGCAGCAGACCACAGAGTAGCGCAGAAAACCAACCAGGGAGGCAGATGCACACAACACCGGCAACACCTACCAGCCAGCATAGGCACAGACCATTAACAAAGCGCTGGGCAACAGGCAGAAAACGCAGACTCAAACATCAGGTTGGCCGGGGACTCCAAAGGTCAGAGCCAGAGAGCCATAACAAGAGACAAACCACCATGCAGTACTTACCGCCGGGGCAGGCAGACACCACAACACACCAGTTAGCCCAGGAACTGGCATCCAGAGCCAGGAAGTAGGCCAGCCGGAAACCCCCTTGGAAGAGAGAGAGACAACAGAGACCCAAACACAGACCAAGCAACAGGCATGCTGGTAGTCTCAAAAGGCCAGCAAGCAGCCAACATCATCAGGCATTCTAAGGAGGCCTTGCAGGGAAGGCACAAATCATGCCCGAACCTGAGAACACACCAGAAGACATGCAAGAAGGGTGAAAAGGCTGCAGGTATGCAATAATCACCCCCGGGGCAGGCTTATACCATCCCACACCGTCTGCCCCTACTAGCCAGCTCAGGTGGCTTCCAACAGACCAGCGTCTCATTGGAACAGTCCAGCCCGAACTGCCAAGCCAGGTCCTCCTTGGACCAGAAATGAGCATCCCAGGACCAGTTTCGGAGTTTCACCCCTCATCAGTCAGGATAGCTTGATTTCAGTGGCACAGTGAGCCCTGGGCCCACATCTAGGCATACCCGGTGCACTCAGGGCGAGGAAGCAAAACACAATTGATAGGCGGAATGCAAAACAAATCAAAACATTCACCCCAGTCAAGGAATCTGGGTTAAATCCATCATTCTTTTGCTTGTCACGGATATGCCCACACATGGGTCCTGTGCTCTCCATGCCATTGGAGTCAAGCTATCCTGGCTAATGAGGGATGAACCCCCGAAAATGGTCCTAGGATGCTCGTTTCCAGTCTAGGGAGGACCTGACCTGGCAGTTCGGGCTGGACTGTTCCCATTGGGCACAGGGTCAAAACTGATTTGCATTTGGCTGTGTCCGAACTGGAATGGCATTTTGAGCAAAAAAACAATGGATTTAGGCCCAGATCTCTGTACTGAGGTGAATGTATGACATTGTTCTGCATTCTGTCCATCGATGGTTTCTTTTGCATTGGTCACCCCGAGTGGGACGGGTATGCTCAGACGTGGGTCCCATGCTCTCCATGCCTCTGGAGTCAAGCTATGCTGGCTGATGAGGGGTGAAACCCCAAAACTGGTCCTAGGGGGCTTGTTTCCAGTCCAGGGTGGACCTGGCCTGGCAATTCGGGCTGGACTGCTCCCATTGGGCACAGGGTCAAGACTGATTTGCTTATGGCAGAGTTCAAACTGGAATGGCATGGTGAGCAAAAAAACGATTGATTTAGGCCCAGATCTCTGTACTGAGGTGAATGTATGACAATGTTCTGCATTCTGTCCATCAATTTTTGTTTTTGCAATTGTCACCCCGAGTGGGACAGGCATGCCCAGACATAGATGCAGTGCTCTCCATGCCACTGGAGTCAAGCAATCCTGGCTGATGAGGGGTGAAACTCCGAAACTGGTCCTAGGATGCTTGTTTCCAGTCCAGGAATGACCTGAGCTGGCAGTTCATGGCAGACTGTTCCCATTGGGCACAGGGTCAAGAATGATTTGCATATGGCTGGGTTCAAACTGGAATGGCATGGTGAACAAAAATAACGATGGATTCAGGCCCAGATCTCTGTACTGGGGTGAATGAATGACATTGTTCTGCCATCTGTCCATCAATTGTTATTTTTAGAATTGTCACTCCAAGTGGGACAGGTATGCCCATAAGTGGGTACCATGCTCTCCGTGCCACTGGAGTCAAGCTATCCTGGCTGATTAGGGGTGAAACCCTGAAACTGGTCCTAGGGGGGCTTGTTTCCAGTCCAGGGAGGACCTGGCCTGGAGGTTCGGGCTGGACTGTTCTAATTGAGCACAGGGTCAAGACTGATTTGCATATGGTTGGGTTCAAACTGGAATGTCATGGTGAGCAAAAACACAATGGATTCAGTACCAGATCTATGTACTGGGTTTGAATGTATGACATAGTTCTGCATTCTGTCCATCAATTGGTGTTTTTGCAATTGTCACCCCGAGTGGGACCGATATGCCCAGACGTGGTTCCCATGCTCTCCATGCCACTGGAGTCAAGCTATCTTGGCTGTTGAGGGGTGAAACCCCACAATTGGTCCTAGGATGCTTGTTTCCAGTCCAGGGAGGACCTGGCCTGGCGGTTCGGGCTGGACTGTTCCCATTGGGCACAGTGTCAAGACAGATTTGCATATCGCTGGGTTCCAACTAAAATGGCATGGTGAGCAAAACAATGATGGATTTAGGCCCAGATCTCTGTACTGGGTTGAATGTATGACAATGTTCTGCATTGTGCCCATCAATTGTAGTTTTTGCAATTGTCCCCTCGAGTGGGACAGGTATGCCCAAACGTCGGTCCCATTCTCTCCATGCCAGTGGAGTCAAGCTATCCTGGCTAATGAGGGATGAACCCCCAAAAATCGTCCTAGGATGCTCGTTTCCAGTCTAGGGAGGACCCGACCTGGCAGTTCGGGCTGGACTGTTCCCTTTGGGCACAGGGTCAAAACTGATTTGCATTTGGCTGTGTCCAAACTGGAATGGCATTTTGAGCAAAAAAACGATGGATTTAGGCCCAGATCTCTGTACTGAGGTGAATGTATGACATTGTTCTGCATTCTGTCCATCGATGGTTTCTTTTGCATTGGTCACCACGAGTGGGACGGGTATGCTTAGACGTGGGTCCCGTGCTCTCCATGCCTCTGGAGTCAAGCTATGCTGGCTGATGAGGGGTGAAACCCCAAAACTGGTCCTAGGGGGCTTGTTTCCAGTCAAGGGTGGACCTGGCCTGGCAATTCGGGCTGGACTGCTCCCATTGGGCACAGGGTCAAGACTGATTTGCTTATGGCAGAGTTCAAACTGGAATGGCATGGTGAGCAAAAAAAACGATGGATTTAGGCCCAGATCTCTGTATTGGGGTGAATGTATGACAATGTTCTGCATTCTGTCCATCAATTTTTGTTTTTGCAATTGTCACCCCGAGTGGGACGGGCATGCCCAGACATAGATCCAGTGCTCTCCATGCCACTGGAGTCAAGCAATCCTGGCTGATGAGGGGTGAAACTCCGAAACTGGTCCTAGGATGCTTCTTTCCAGTCCAGGAATGACCTGAGCTGGCAGTTCAGGGCAGACTGTTCCCATTGGGCACAGGGTCAAGACTAATTTGCATATGGCTGGGTTCAAACTGGAATGGCATGGTGAACAAAAATAACTATAGATTCAGGCCCAGATCTCTGTACTGGGGTGAATGAATGACATTGTTCTGCCATCTGTCCATCAATTGTTATTTTTTAGAATTGTCACTCCAAGTGGGACAGGTATGCCCATAAGTGGGTACCATGCTCTCCGTGCCACTGGAGTCAAGCTATCCTGGCTGATTAGGGGTGAAACCCTGAAACTGGTCCTAGGGGGGCTTGTTTCCAGTCCAGGGTGGGCCTGGCCTGGCAGTTCGGGCTGGACTGATCCCATTGGGCACAGGGTCAAGACTGTATTTGCATATGGCTGGGTTCAAACTGGAATGGCATGTTGAGCAAAAAAACTATGGATTTAGTCCCAGATCTCTGTACTGGGGTGAATGTATGACATTGTTCTGCATTCTGCCCATCAATTTTAGTTTTTACATTTGTCACCCCGAGTGGGACGGGTGTGCCCAGTCGTGCGTCCAGTGCTCTCCATGCCACTGGAGTCAAGCAATCCTGGCTGATGAGGGGTGAAACCCTGAAACTGGTCCTAGGATGCTTGTTTCCAGTCCAGGGAGGACCTGGCCTGGCGGTTCGGGCTGGACTGTTGCAATTGAGCACAGGGTCAAGACTGATTTGCAAGTGACTAGGTTCAAACTGGAATGGCACGGTGAGCAAAAACACAATGGATTTAGTACCAGATCTCTGTGCTGGGGTGAATGTATGACATAGTTCTGCATTCTGTCCATCAATTGATGTTTTTGCAATTGTCTCCCCGAGTGGGACCGATATGCCCAGACGTGGTTCCCATGCTCTCCATGACACTGGAGTCAAGCTATCCTGGCTGATGAGGTGTGAAACCCCAAAATTGGTCCTAGGATGCTTGTTTCCAGTCCCGGGAGGATCTGGCCTGGCAGTTCGGGCTCGTCTGTTCCCATTGGGCACAGTGTCAAGAGAGATTTGCATATGGCTGGGTTACAACTAGAATGGCATTGTGAGCAAAACAATTATGGATTTAGGCCCAGATCTCTGTACTGGGTTGAATGTATGACAATGTTCTGCATTCTGTCCATCAATTGTTGTTTTTGCAATTGTCACCCGAGTGGGTCAGGTATGCCCAAACGTCGGTCCCTTTCTCATCCATGCCAGTGGAGTCTAGCTATCCTGGCTACTGAGGGATGGACCCATGAAAATGGTCCTAGGATGCTTGTTTCCAGTCTAGGGAGGACCTGACCTGGAAGTTCGGGCTGGACTGTTCCCATTGGGCACAGGGTCAAAACTGATTTGCATTTGCTTTATCCAAATTGGGATGGCATTTTGAGCAAAAACACGATGGATTGGATTTAGGCCCAGATCTCTGTACTGGGGTGAATGTATGACAATGTTCTGCATTCTGTCCATACATTTTTGTTTTACGTAATTGTCACCCCGGGTAGGACGGGTATGCCCAGACATAGGTCCAGTGCTCTCCATGCCACTGGAGTCAAGCTATCCTGGCTGATGAGGGGTGAAACCCCAAAACTGTTCCTAGGATACTTGTTTCAGTCCAGGGAGGACCTGGCAGTTTGGGCTGGACTGTTCCCATTGGCCACTGGGTCAAGACTGATTTTCATTTGGCAGGGTTCAAACTGGAATGGCAAGGTGAGCAAACAACGATGGATTTAGGCCAAGATCTCTGTACTAGGGTTCATAATTTACAATGTTCTGCATTCTGTCCATCAATTTTTGTTTTTCCAATTGTCACCCCGAGTGGAACGGGTATGCCCAGTTGTGGGTCCTGTGCTCTCCTTGCCACTGGAGTCAAGCTATCCTGGCTGATGAGGGGTGAAACCCTGAAACTGTTCCTAGAAGGCTTGTTTCAGTCCAGGGAGGACCTGGCAGTTTGGGATGGACTGTTCCCATTAGCCAATGGGTCAAGACTGATTTTCATATGGCAGGGTTCAAACTGGAATGGCAAGGTGAGCAAAACAAACATGGATTTAGGCCCAGATCTCTGTACTAGGGTTAATAATTTACAATGTTCTGCATTCTGTCCATCAATTTTTGTTTTTCCAGTTGTCACCCCGATTGGGACGGGTAGGCCCAGACGTGGATCCCGTGCTCTCCATGCCACTGGAGTCAAGCTATCCTGGCTGATGAGGGGTGAAACCCCAAAACTGGTCCTCGGATGCTTGTTTCCAGTCCATTGAGGACCTGGCCTGGCAGTTCGGGCTGGACCGTTCCCATTGGGCATAGGGTCAAGACTGATTTGCATATGGCTGGGTTCAAACTGGAATGGCATGGTGAGCGAAAAAGCAATGGATTTAGGCCCAGATCTCCGTACTGGGGTGAATGTATGACATTGTTCTGCATTCTGTCCATCGATTGTTGTTTTTGCATCCATCACTCTATTCAGGCAGTTGTTAGCTTGCAGATCTCTTGTCTGTCGTACCTTAATGGTTAGTTAATTGACCATTCTTGATTCCGTGAACCATATGTAAGGTCATGTGACATACAGAGCTCCCAGCACAGAGTCTGGTTTGTCATACATCTGTTAACCAACTGCACGAGAGAAGAGAGCCAGATTGGGATTTATAGCAGCCCTGGGACAAATGTTCAAACCAGCCCCACTACGCTGCTGTCTCTTTCACGCCATTCCATCTGTCTCTTTCAGGCTCTCTTTTATTCACTCTTTTCTCTGCCCTATTGCTTCCTCGGTGCCTTACTCCCATAAACATGTAATAGTTGGGCATGGAGATGATGCCCACCAGGACCTTCAAAAACCAACCACCAATGACTTCAGCCCCCTCAGGAAAGGTCTGATTGGTAAACAGTCAGTCAAACACTAGGCATAATGATGCCTCTTTGGTGCAACTTTTCAAGGAATGATAACGTCCGAGCAATACTGCTTTGAAATCCTTACAACTTGGCATGCAGTGTTTGTTCGTAGTGCGAGGCTTATTTTCACATAGTTGATTGGCAACATGCAATGAAGTATATAATTTTACAAAATATAATCCTGTTTTTGTGTGACGTTGTCCAATATATTTTGGTCAGCCTCCTAACAGTTCCCCGCTTGTGGAGCAAGTGTTATTGTTGACTATCACTTTTAAATGCTGAAAAGTCCCATTTCAAGAGTGTAATAATAGGGGCGAGAATTGCTGTCATCACTTAATCTTGGCACTCAGTGGCTGCATGAGTTATCTGCCCTCTTCCTCACCCTTCATTACCCCCTCATGTGTCTTTCTCATCCCAGTCCTTACGATGTGAGACAACCCTGCCTCACGACAGTCCAATTCAGAACTTTAGTGTTTCTTTTATTTTTACCATATAAGCCCCTCCCATCCACTGCCATGCCTGTTTTTTTTACTGTCCGACACTACGGTTGGAGCTTTGGTGTTTGCTGTACCTTGTTTGTTTCCTGGTGCTGCAAGTTTGTGCAGGGGGGATAAGGTGCAGTGAGGTTTTTTTTCTCATATTATACTGTGTGCACGTAGACCTCAACAGTGTTCCAGTCGGTTGCGTTCTTGCTCCGCTGATTGAACGTGCTACCCGCGCATGTGCTTGGTTGGGGCGGGGAGCTTTCCTTTACTTTCTGTCTTCGGGTCATTGTGGTGCTGGAGTTTCAAGCAGTGTCCGGCTCCCCGGGCTATGGTCTTTGTTCCTTTGGCTGGGGGGCAGGCAGCAAATCCTTTTTGGCAATTCTAAGTCTTGTATTGGTTGAGACTTAGTTGCCTGGTAACAGTATTTAATGGGAGTTGCTGGGCACTGCTTTATTCTATGGCTTCTTGTGTGGGGTTTGTACTTCCTGCTTCAGCCATGGGGGATGAAGATTCCTCTCCAGTGCCTGCAAAATCTTCGTCCAAAACAAATAATGTACTGGAACTGCTGGAGGATGACCTGTTGCAGATTTCCAGGTCTGATTTGCAGGATTTAATTAACTCTGCTGTACAGGCTGCGCTGCTTGAGCCTTCTGCTAAAAAGTCTAGAGTGGAGGAGGATGAGGACATGGACAATTCCCCTAAGGGTAAGTATATCCAAGGGAAGTTTTGTTTGGACATGTTGGTCCACATTTGTGAGTTCCTGGGGTTTGATCCTAAGTTGTTGTCTGATGAAGGGTTTTACTTGTAGCATAGTACCTCCATGGTGGATGACCTGCCCTTTCATGATGTCATTAAGGACATTCTGGGTAAGGAGTGGCTTGTGGTCGTCAAGCAGGGGATTCCTCAACTGGCGGAGGTTGATGTCCCATTTTTGTCAAGTTCCTAAAGTCAATTCTATTTTGTCCCCCATGGCTTCTTCTTCTTCTTTGTCTTCGGGGGAGGCTTTCCTTGCTGCCCAGTTGAATGAAAGGTGGAGTCTGCTCTGAAGTGACCTTTTGCTGCTTCTCATTTTGGGGTTCGGGCTAGCACTTCCTCTTCCTATGCCTCGCAGGTCCTTATCAAGGATTTCGAGAAGTAGTTTGATTGTCTTCAGGATCAGGGGGATCCCACTTCTATCTTGATGCAGATGGAGGTCTTGGCTCAGTTTCTCTCTGATGTGACTTTTGATACCCTTTAGGCCTTCTCCTCGGCTGCCTGTGGCTGGTCGGAGGTCTCTCTGGACCCAGCCTTTGCGTCTTGACGCTCCTCAGAAGGCCATGATTCCTAAATTACCTTTTGATGGAAACCATGCTTTTTGGGGATGATTTGAACATGATGGTGCAGTTGTCTGCAGATGATAAGAAGTTGTTGATACCTTTTCAGAGTGTACAGAAGAAGAAGTCCTTTATCCCTAAACAAGTGTTTCAGGGTACTCTGTCTTATTCTTAGTCCTTTCGTGGTCGGGCCCATGGTTGGGGGGGCTATGTTCCATTTTAAATCCAGGCCTCAGCAGCAACAGCAGCCCCGGGTTGCTGGACAGAAGTGGCTGTGCCAAGGTGGGGGCTTGGCTCCATTTATTCCTGGATCATTGGTCAAGTCTGAATTTCGACCAGTGGGTTCTTTCGGTCATCGATCTGTGGTACCAGATTCTATTCTAGGGCCCTTCCCCTTTGGACTGTTTTCGGGTAACCCCATTGTCACGAGACCTCATAAAATGGTCTGCCATGTTGTCAGGGATGGGCTTTTTTTTGTCAAAGAGCGCTGTTGGGGGGTGTGGCTATCAGCAAAGTAAGATGGCCGCATCTTAGGAGTGCTCCGTGCCCGAGGGAGCCATCCTCGGCTATCCATATAATGATCCTGCAGCAACCCACGTAAAATAAGGCACAGCAGCAACCGGAATGTCGGAGGAGTGAAGTGCGGCGCTCCGGACCTCCGTGCGACCATCGGCAGCCGAGGAGCGTGAGACCGCGCACGCTGGCCTGCTCCTCTGACTGAAGCCAGGGATTTGAGTATATTTCCAGCCGCCGGCCACAAAGAAAAAGGCGGCACCGAGCGCACAGACACTCTGACGGGGGCCGTCCCGATTACCGGAGGCGCCCCGCCGGACTGACCAGCTCACGGGACGGTAGACGGCCGTGCACAAGGTAGGCAAGCCTGGAGAATCAGACAGCCAAAACTTGGTGCCTCACTACTGGTGCGGGGAGATCGGCGATGCGGGGCATAGTAATACTCAGGAACCAGCTGGGACAGCGCACCAGAGGCATAGCGCTAGTCAGTAACGGAGATGCGCCAGGGGGCAGCCTGCTAACACGCGGACTAACCTGGGATTCAGGAGAGGATTAATCCGGTGCCTTCAGGCGAGAGCGCCTGCAATCTGCGACTAACACGATCAGGATCCTCACAGCTGCAGACAGGGACACCAGAGGCCCGAGACAAGGCCTGGAGTGAGGACAACAGAACACCGCGTACAGATGCCGGTGGAGGAAGCAGGGGAACTCCCTTTGAGTGGCAGTAAGGGGGTAAATATGGTGTAACTCCACACTGTGAACTCTGACCCCATCAAGAGCCTGCTCCATATCTGCTCCATACAAGGGCCCCTTGAGTTCCGCAACACAGAGGTCAGCTCCGGCCACAGCACTAATATTGGAGGGCCCCAGGAAGTGCATTAGGACACATCAGCGCATGCCTTGCCGGTGAGTGATTCTACATAATTAGAACATCGTACTGCGAATCGGGGGAGGTCCTTGGTGCCCTGGGAATATGTAGCGCCACTACTAACCCCCGCGATATATCAAAACCGTGTTGGACCTGTGTTAACCGGGGTGAGGGTGAGAAAACCGACAGGACGCGCGTGACACACTAAAACGCGGCAGGCAGCGGTGACTTTTGCCCCTCCCACCACCTGAGGGGCCAGCAGAACTCTTATCCACTAATCCAAGATGGGTGGACAAGGCCAGAAGGGCGGACTATCCGGCAAACTGGATAAATACTCATACACTAAGGAGCAAGGGGAAAAACCACAAACAAATGTGACCCAGACGGAGGCCCCGACGCCTCAGGGCCTGGACTCAGTCACGTTACTGGACGTTATGGCCGCCCAGCAACACGTCCAGTCCACAATTGGCTCAATCTCCATGGACATTTCCTTAATACGGGCAGATTTTAAAAAATTGGCGCAGAGACTAACAGACGTGGAATCCACAACAACGACACTGTCCGCAGATACGAAAGCATTACAAAGCCAAGTACAAAGACTAGAAGCTGACAATAAG
The DNA here is from genome assembly GCF_964204655.1 of Triturus cristatus. Lineage (NCBI taxonomy): Eukaryota > Metazoa > Chordata > Amphibia > Caudata > Salamandridae > Triturus > Triturus cristatus. Next base: position 402,439,822 of record NC_140581.1, read on the forward strand.
CTAATTCTAGCCAAACTGGATGACCAGGAAGGGCGATCACAGCGCAATAACATTCGTATTATTTGTGTACCAGAAAAGGTAGGGGGGCCGGCTTTAGATCTCTATGTGGAAAACCTTATCAAGAACCATCTACAACCACTCGGACTGTCTAGCTTCTTCTCTGTGGAAAGAGCTCACCATGTACCGGGGGGAGGCCAAAACTGAGTGCCCCCCCCCAGACAGATCCTGGCCCGCTTCTTCAATTTACGAGACCGCGATGCCATTTTACAGGTAGCCAGAATAGCGCCACCAATCCATCAGGACAACTATACAATTACACTCTACCCAGATTATACGGCGGCAGTAACTAAACAGAGACGCAGCTTTTCAGAGGTGAAAAAAGAACTGCGGGCTAAAGAACTCAAATATGCAATGCTCTTCCTGGGGAAACTTAGAGTGGAAGCGGAAGGCAAGACCTGGTTCTTTACCACATCAGAGGAAGCTCGAGATTGGTTGGAGGGGTGGCGCCCTGCAGTGAGATCAGGCAAACCGAGAACCCAGCAACAACACCGGATGCAAGGCAAGCACAGGCTACGATCACCCAATTCCAGCGAAAAAGGGGACTGAATGAACACGTACCATCACCTCAAGGCTCCGCAAATGTTGATTGGGCCTGCCGAGGAGGATTACATGGACACGTGCTGACCTGGGAAGCAAGTACCATAAGGAGCACAATACACAGGACAGAGGGGCCTCATGTTTATCCAAAATCTATGTGAACGCAGAGGGGTTAATTTGCTGATGGTGCCGGAGGGCTTCTGGGGAATGCGGTTGCACTCTCTCCCCTCACACGTACAAGTTATGGGGACAAAGCACTCTGCTCAGTTGTGGAGGCGGGTAGTTTGGGGTCCGCCGGGCAGGGAGACAGAGAGGGAGACCGGGTGGTTGATAGCAGTAGTATGAAGGAGTCACGAGTACACAGGAAAGTGAGAAGGGCGCTCGCGGGCCTGACGATGTGGGCTCATAGCTTGCTAACGATGCAGGCTGTTGATACAGAATGCCTAGTAATCCGAACATACTGTTGAAAGCTGGTCCTGTGCACCAATGATGGGGGAAAGAAGGGGGGGAAAAATCGCTCTCGGTGCTGACCTGGAATGTGAATGGGATAGTCCAACAGTATTTAAAACGCCAAGCTCCAGATGTGGTGTTATTACAGGAGACACACATGGTGGGGAACAAGAGCAAGGCCCTAACACAGTGGGGGTATAAGCTCCTGGTACATGCAGATTACACTTCCGATTCTAGGGGAACGTGTATCCTTGCAAGGAGAAACCTAGCACTTATAGTGAAGCGGTAGTGGGCAGATCCGGGGGGGAGGTTTGCGGGCCTGGAGGCACAGTGGGAGGGACAGACACTCAACGTTGTTTCGGCATACTTGCCACCAGCATTGGGCAAGGAAGCTTTAGCAGACCTGGGCAAAATACTAATAGACCTTCAGCCGGGCCCGTTGATTCTGGGAGTAGACTACAACATGACCATGATCGACCTAACGGACAGACACCCGTGACGGGGAGGGGCTCGACCAAATATGCTAATGGCAGAATTCACGTCAGCAATGGGTTTGACGAACATATAGCATGCACTACAACCTGATGGAGCTCAATACACATAATTCTCCAATGCACACAAAAGCTCATCCCGGACTGACTATTTCTTAACATACACGTCTCATATGGGCACGTTTCGCAAACCACATGCCCTTCCGAGGGGCATCTCTGACCACTCTCCAGTCAGCATTGATTTTACACATGGGAAACGACAGCCTCGGACCACGCTCACCATTAATCCGTGGATTTTAAAATCCCGGATATTAAAAAAGACATGCATACCCAGACCGTCAATTACTTTAAAGAAAACGTGGGCTTGGTGGACTTGTCGGTGACTGTGTGGGAGGCGTTCAAGGTAGTCCTGAAGGGGCACGCTCAATCATTGCAGGTGGGATACTCTACGAACAAAAACCAACACCTAATACAGTTAGAAAGTGAGCTCCAGCAGCTGGAACAGGATAGTGTCACCGCACCCACAGATGAGGTCCTCCACCGCCTCGCCCTTAAAAGGGAGGAATACAAAATGAAAACAAGGGAACAGATGATGGCTAAACTCCAACGTACTCGCCACAGAGTATATGAACTGGGGGACAGGGCAGGAAAGGTACTAGCGTGGATAGAGAAACGTGACCAAGGTGAGCAGTGGGTGCCCCGAATTATGTTAAATGATGGCACTTATGTCACACACCCCCGTTCTATAGCAGAAGCCTTTGCAGATCATTTGGAACAAATTTACTCCTCCTCCACTACGTACACGGCAGAGGACTCTAGCCAGCTCCTATCAGATAGTGACATCCCGTCGTTATCCGCGACAGACAGAGACGCCCTTGAGGAAGACCCGTCAGATGAGGAGGTCCAAATGGCCATTTGAAGCATCCAATCGGGGAAGGCCATGGGGCCGAATGGGATGCCTGTCGAGTTTCTGCACTTTTTTGCCTCCCAGGTGGCACCACACCTAGATATGCAGTTCATATAGACCAAAATCGTTAGCAAACATTGAGGCTAAGGTCTTAGCGAAAGTATTGGCATTACATCTAGTAGGGGTCATATCCTCCCTAGTATATCCAGACCAGTCTAGCTTCACGCCGGGGAGAAATACGGCACTCAACATTAGATGACTATACAACGTTCTGGCCAGGCGTGATTACATAGAGAAAGATGCAGTGGTGTTGTCCTTGGACGCCACAATGGCTTTTGATTAAATTGAATGGCCGTATTTGTTTGAAGTATTGAAAAGGATGGGCTTTGGGCCAAAATTTAGGGGGTGGGTGCAATTGCTCTACACCGACATAAAGGGCCAAGTGCGAGTCAACAACTGTACGTCGCGAATATTCACACTCCATAGGGGCACTCGGCAGGGATGCCCCCTATCTCCGCTGATATTTGCACTTATGCTGGAACCGCTAGCCGCGTGGGTGCTTAGGGACGTAATGATAAGGGGTCTCAAATGGGCTGAAGACCATGAGGACCGCATATCACTGTATGTAGATGATATAGTGTTATACCTTGCCTCTCCCTATCAGTCTATCCACAGCGTGTTAAACATCTTTGCAAATTTTGGAAAATATTCCGGATATGCTATTAATTGGAGTACGTCAGTGTTGTTTATACTCCGGGGGACAGTCCCAAGGCTTCCCAGAGGGTGTACCGTGGAAATAGCCACAGACGGATTCCGATATCTAGGAATCTATATTACCTCAGATCCCAACCTTTTTTACGATCGTAACCTGGCACCACTGTTGGCCCGGTTGCAAGCGCACGTAAAACACTGGAGGTCTTTGCCTCTTTCCCTAGTTGGCCGAGCGGCTCTTTTTAAAATGTTAGCCCTCCCGTGATTTTTATGCATCCTGCAAAACTGCCCACAACGGGTCCCGGACTCCTATTTTTCGGGAGTGGAGAGTGAAATCCGGCTGTTGCTGTGGGATGGGGGAGCTCCTCGAATAGCACTGAAACAATTAACTAAGGGGTGGTATGACGGGGGTATCGCCCTCCCGGACCTTCGGCTGTACCTTTGGGCGTCGCAGTTAGTTGCGATAAATCACTGGTTGTATCACTCCCCGGTGGACCCAGCCTATCTATTAGACAGGTATCAGATGGGAAGATCCGGATATTTGGGGGCCTTATACTCTAAAGCTAGTAGGAAAAGGTATTTTGGGCCCACCTCACACACGGTCACAATATGGCATCAGGCAAACTGCCGACTGGGATGGTTCAATAGAATAACAAAAGCCACGCCCCTATGGTACACTCAGAGACTGGGACTATTATGCCACCAGCCTGGCTTTGACAAATGGGACATAATAGGGGTATCCGCAGTCGGGGATTAAATTAAAAAAGGATCAATCCTCAGGTTCATCGAGCTGAGGGAAAAATACGATATGAACTAAAGGGAAATCTTCCGGTATTTACAAGTTAGGCATGTTCTTACCTCTGCAATCCCAGATTTCACAGACATACCGGACTCGTCACTGTTAGAGGACCGATTATTAGATGGGCCTCTACACTCAAAAGCAATATTACTAACATATAGAAAGCTCTGCAATAATTTACCTGACCAGTTCCTCAAGCTCAGAGAACAATGGCAGGGTTATCTGGGGCCAATCGATAACGAAGACTGGCAGTCGGCACTAATGTCCCCCAAAGAGGCAGCAATTAACCCTAGATTCAGATTGATACAACTCCGAATTCTACATAGATCTTACATGATTGGCACAACCTTGGTAAAGATAGGGGCGAGACCAGACACACTTTGTCTTAAGGGTAGCTTACAACCGGCTACTTTCTATCACATGATCTGGGAGTGCCCCGAACTAAGGCGAATTTGGGAGGGGACCACAATACACATCCAGAATGCCCTGGGGAAAGACCTACACCTTACTCCACGATTGGGGCTCCTTAATATCTGGGCCCCAACTGACCGTACAGAGGTAGAGCAGCAAATGACCATGCTGGGCTACACCCTGTTTAAGAGAGAGATTGCGAGAGGGTGGGGGGTGGCAGACGTGCCCTCTCCCCGAGTGTGGATGAAAGAACTAGATAGATGCATGGTGGCAGAGAAGGAAGTTTTTTAAGTCACGAGGATGTCCACAGAAATGGGATAAGAACTGGGGTAAATGGAATAAATACCATGGCGATCTATGTGTCTCCCCGTCGGTAGAGCTGGAAATGCAGCGCAACAGAGAAAGAGATTTGGCAACACAATGATTGTAACACCTTCCGCCAAGACAAATGTAATGAGATTTGTGACGAATTTGAGGTACTATATGAAACATGTATGTAATTTGACTATTGAACTTAATAAAAAGATTATTAAAAAAAAAAGAGCGCTCTTGTCCTGATTCTGGAGGTGGAGCGGGGCCTGGAGTTCTATTCAACTCTGTTCCTGGTCCCATAACCCGATGGTTTCTTCTGCCCGATTCTGAATCTCAAATCTTTGAACAAATTGGTGCCACTGGATCATTTTCGGATGGTCACCTTGCAATCTTCATTCCCCTCGTCCAAAAGTTTGATTTTTGTTTTCTTTGAACTTAGAAGTCGCCTATTTTCACATTCCTGTCCATCCGGGAAGTCAGCAATTCCTGAGGTTTGCAGTGAACAGGGTCCATTACCAGTTTCCGGTGTTGCCTTTCGGCCTCTCTACTGCTCCCTGGACTTTTACAAAGGTATTGGCTCCTGCTGTGGGGGGTTTGCAGCTTCAGGGTCTCTCTGTGTTACCCTGTATTGATGATTGTTTGGTCTTTGCTTCCTCCCTTCTTAAGGCTCTTCTGGCAGTGGCTGCGATGATGGCCATGTTCCAGGGTGTGAGGGCTCCTCAACTCCCCAGGATCGGAACGATGCCCGTTAATGGTCCACCTCTCGATAGCTTTAAGTCTGAAAGCTGTTATAGCGCAGAACAGTGAAGCGATCGAGCAAGGGAAGGAAAGGGTGGGAACAGTGAGGAAGGAGACCTGAAATGACACAGAGAGCACACAATCAACATCTATAACCAGACTCTTTTCCTCCCTCTCTCCTTACAGAAGGGCTTAGTGATTTACTACCTGTAAAGAAAAAGGAAAACATGTGCAGTTTCTAGTTGATCCAGCTCAACTGGTGCTTCTCGATACAGGAGGCCGATAAGGGCACTATAGAAAAAGAAACAATGACGCAATTTAGGTACCTAAGGTTTTGTATGCTTTCCTCTCTAAATGTAAAACATGCACCACACTTGAAAAGACACATACCTAAAACCCTTGTTGGCCATGTGTCGCAGAGGTTGTATGAGACCTGATGTGGCTCATCTACAAGCCCCTACTACTTGGGTACATAAAATAAACAACGTTATAGCAATGTTCAAAGATGCACGTTCTTTACTGGTAATGTCTTATAACATTCAAAGGTATACTTTGCCTGACCTGACTACTTGGCGTCAGGTAATCCTTGACAATCCTAAAGGCTAGTCAATTACCACTAACGTGCTACATTTACTGGAGTCGCTGTGGCAAAGGGGGTTCCATCATACTTAGCAAGCACATGACCCTTTCTGTTGAATCCATCAACAAGTAATAACCGTCTGTTGGTAGGACGCTGTTATAGCTCCTACATACACCCCCCGCACTGGTATCCCTACCACTCGCAAAAGACTACAAACGTGTGTCTCACCAACGAGGAGGAACACCTAGTACTTTGGGATGATACTGACACAGAAACAAAACAAATGCTTTCAATCAGCGCTACAAACAAAAGGGTTATTAGTCCCAACAAGAATACACTTATATTCTTTCAATGCACTCTCCCGTGCTTAGGTGAGGATATAGGGCTGGTATTAGTGGTGGTGCAACTTGCACCCTTACCGGACGCATTCTCGTGGCTGTCCTTAGAAGTTCCGGGTAGGTTCCCACACCGGGGCTCCGGCAACGAAGGTCCCCGAATGGAGGAAGATAGACGCGGCACCACTCTGAGGCACCAATCGCGGGGCTCAGCGCAGTATACAGGAATCAAATATGCGCAGAAAACACCAATGCCCCCAAACGCGGCTTAATCCCGCTCCGTCAGTGGAATACTTGGCAACGCCGCAGGGACGGAAGTGCTCAATAAGCCTTCCACTACTCTGCGTGCATGCCGCTCATGGGAAATGTAGTTCTCCGGGTGGTTTTGGTGCCGATCCCCGCATAACAGGACAGGGCTCTTTTTGAGACCTGACACAGGGTCTGGGGTTAAAGCTGAATCTGGTCCCTGTGCAAAGACTTCAGTTTATCGGGTATCTTTTCAACACCATGTTGGGGGAGGTGTTTCTCCCTTCTGCTTGGATCTCTACCCTACAGTCCAGCTGAGTCACCCTTCTGCCCCAGCTTGGGTTTGGTTGCGGGTCCAGGGATTGATGGCTGCCACAACGCTGTGGTTCCTTGGGCTCGCATGCACCTCAAGCCCTTGGTGAATCATCTGTTGACTCAGTGGGACCCTTCCGGTGCAGATTATGATGCTCTGTATCCTCTCTCCCATGTTCTGGTTCGAGATTTGGACTGGTGGCTTTGCACACCCAATCTAGAGAAGGGGGTGCATTTTCAGCTTCCTCCTTCCCTATTGTTGACAATGGACGCCAGTCTTTGTGGCTCAGGGGCCACATTGGGGTCCTTGGAGACCAAGGGTCATTGGTCTCGGGCAGGCTGCACCTGTTCCTCGAATTGGTGGGAGTTGGCAGCCATTTGGCAGCCAATTCTGTTCTTTTAGGTTTCTCTCCGTGGGGCGTATCTTTTGGTTCGTACTGACAATCAGGTAGCTCATTGTTACTTGAACCGTCAGGGGGGACCCAGTGCACATCTCTGACTCTGCTGGCTTCAATGATTTATACCTGGACAGAATCTCACCTGTTGGCATTGAGGGCTGTTTACATTCAGGGGCACCTGAACTTTCATGCAGACAGTTTGAGCTGCAACCTGTTGTCCTCGGTTCTGTTCCATCTGTCTGTTCCTCTGTTCCAGGATCTTTGTCTTCGGTTTGCACTCGCTGGATCGATCTATTTGCTTCCCCTCACAACTCCCTTCTTCCTCGGTTCCGTTCTGAGGTGATTTGTCCTCAGGCTTGGGCGGTGGATGCACTCTCTATTCCATGGCCCTCAGGCCTTCTGTATGCCTTCCCTCCAATTCCCCTCCTCCCGAGAGTGCTGCAGAAGATTCGGGGAGAGGGTTTCTGTACTCTTGATTGCTCCTTTTTAGACTCGACACCTTTGGTTTCCGTTACTGATGCAGCTGGAGGGGGGCTGGTTTGTCCGGCTTCCCTTGGTTCCGTCTCCACTTCAGTTTCATCTCCTGTCTTTACCCCCTTCTTTGTCACTTAAATATGATGGTGTGACTCTTGAGCGGCTAACATTGGAATCTTTGGCTTGTTCTTCTTTGGTGGCCTGTGACATTCAGCAGGCGCATCGGCCTTCAACCCTTTAGAGCTATGGTAAGCATTGGGGCTCTTTTATCTCTTGGTGCTCCTCTCATGGTTGTGCATCTTGAGGATGAGGAGCTGGCTTCTATTATTGAATTTTTCTGAGGTGGGTTTTTTAAAAACCTTTGCCCTTCCACTTTGTCTTCTCAATGGGCTGCGGCTCGGGCATGTAGGAGTCTGAGGGCCTCCTTAGAGGGTGCTCCTCCTTTGGTGAGTCATCTTCTGCAAAGTTTTCGGCTTGGTCATCCGGTCACTCCTGTGATTGTGTATTCTTGGGATTTGCCGACTGTTTTGAGGGGTCAGCAGTTTCCCCCTTTTGAGCCTTTGTTGGAAGCAGATGTATTGTGGCTATCTGATAAGGTGGCTTTTCTGTTAGCCATCACCTCCGATAGGCGGTTGGGTAAGTTTGGTGCTTTGCTTGTATCCTTTCCTTATTTGCAGTTTCTGCAGGGCAGGATGGTTTTGCTTTTCTCCCTAAATGCTCCTCCAAATTCCATTTGCAGCAGGAGTTGTTTATTCCTGATTTGCCTGGGGATGGGGTTTTGCTTATTCCTTCGGCCTTGGATGTTCGCAGGGCCCTTCAGGTTTACCTCCAACATACTCTGGGGTTTCATCTTTCTCCTGCCCTTTTTGTCTCCTGTGGGGGTGTGGCCAAGGGAAAGAAGGTTTCTACTTCCACCATCAGTTGGTGGGTGCGTTTGGTGGTCTGTCAATCATATTAGTCTGTGGGTCTGCCTCCTCCGTCTTAGGTGCAGGGGCGGTCGACATGTTCTGTGTCAGCTTCCGGGGCTGAGGCGGCGGGGTTTCTATCCAGGAGATTTGTAGGGTGGCTACGTGGCAGTCCCATCATACGTTTGTTTGGTATTATCGCCTTGATGTTATGAATGCCTCTGTGGACAATTTTGCTGTTGGTGTCTTGAACGCTGCTGCACCTAATCATTTGTTTGATTAAATGTTTTGTACTTTTGCGTGGATCCCTGGTTTCCTGCGTTTTTCTTCATGGTTTTTCTGCTTATGAGGTTTTTCACATCGTGAGAACTGGACTTGTTGATAACAGGCAAGGTGGTGGGTGGGAGGGGCTTATATGGTAAAAATAAAAGAAACACTAACGCTCTGAATTGAACTGTCTTGAGGCTGGATTGCCTCACATCGTAAGGACTGGGACAAGGAGGACCTTAATAGGGGTAATGAAGATTACCGGTAAGTAACAAATCATTCTTGCAGTGCGCCTAGATGTGAGGTGTCACATTTCTTTCAGTTTTTTTCTTCTGCTTCTACCTCTCACTCACTTTTTTTGGGCTTATAGAGTTAACAGTATTTATGTGCATACTGCTGAAATGCTAAATAATAACTTGAAAATGAAAAATGTGTTAAATGTTATAAAATGTGCCTTCACTTTAATGTGCAAATTAGAAAATGTTATTTATTTCCTACAGAAAGCTTTAATTTATGTATTTCTTCACTTGCTAGGCTGCACTGCTCATTTAGTCAACACTGTCTCTTTAAGAAAAGAAATGCTTATAATAAAATAGTTATTTAATATTAGATTCAAACTCTAAGGTTTGACTTTTTGTGAAATGTACTGTGTTTTGAGAATAAGTATTCTTCCGTTTTCTCACACCATATGACTTCAGTGTAGTTAGAATGCTCTCTTTGCCACATATGTATAATGAATAAGAGTGTTTATGAAAGGGAAATTCTCACTGTAGCTCACAATTCCTGATCTAACCAGGACATACCAGAATTTGAATGTTTCATTTTATAGAACAACTCAATGTTATACGGTGAGAAAATAGACAGATAACAGAGTAGGTTTGTAAAAGGTTCTCATGAAAACCTTTGTAGATGTAACTTTTTGTAATACGTTGCCGCCATTTTTAACACACTTCATACTGACGTGGACGTTTGCTGTGGTAATAGAGGGCAAAGACAATGGACCATCGGAAGACCTCTCACCATTTGATGATTATGATGACATTCACCTGTTTGTGCAACATGTTCAGCTGCTTTCTATATAGTATGTGTTCCTAGCAAGAGAGACCCAAGACCTTTTCATGTATCCCTACCCTGCCATGCCCCTAGGCACTTTGCTGTGCTCAACATGACTTGTCATAAGCTACAGTTTACAGTGATTTCTTTGTTTTCCTTACATCTTATAAGCAAATGATTTATTATATGCTGAATACAGCTACTGTTGTTATTCCTTTCTTCTCTCTTTATAGATGGTTGCTACTGCAAATGTCAGGAGAACTAAGCTGAGTCTTCATAACAACCCTTCATAGGGAGTTTGTTCTTTCTCTTAGCTATTTAAATATGCTCCGAAATCTACGTGCTGTTTTCCAGAAAGAACTCCTTATGGGTTTTTGTCAGAGTAGAATAGGTCATTCAGTTTAGAATAAGGACGATACTATGAATGGAACACACTGTTTTATTTGTCTATGCTTGTTCTAACTATTTACATTTCTTATTATTTCTGTGATGGATTTGCCTCTAATTTAATAAAAGAACAAAAATATTGATTAATCTACTTAATGAGGGAATAAACTTTTCAAACTTCACCAACTCCCTCATTATTGACTGAACATCAAATGTAATTATCAATGTCTTTCGAAAGCGGTGGCAAAGAAACTAGGCCGAAAAAAGTGCAGAACTTCCATGTTCTCTAAAATATCCAGGTTCTTTAAGTAACTTAAAAGTGATATGATTTGTGGAAATCTTTGTGAGCAAATCGTGTAGCAGAGGATAGGTTTTACACCATGAATGGAGCTATGAAATTGTACCCCAATGATAATTATAAAATTCCAAACTCCTGATTCCCATGTCTAGAACTTGAAGATCCGGCAAAGCGGTACTCAAAGGCGGTTGCGGTTTGAAGGTGTGAGTATTAATAGAGCAAATGTGTTGCTGCTGTGTTTGTATATTTTTCCCTGATTTAGATGGACATTGATTAGAGTGAGTGAGTGAGGAACAATAGTTGATAAGTGGTTAAAAAAGGTTTTCAAAGATTTCAGACTCATTGTAGTCAAAAGATCCTGGGATAAAATAATTGACAATTTGTTTGCAGAAATTTTGAGGTGTGGTGTGTGAGGTACCATCACCTGTACTTGTAACATAGGATTATTACATTGTTGTGATCGATTAATATTGTTCAGTGTTAGTTAAAACCTTGTGGAGCAAATAGGGGAAGCTGCACTGATTTGTTTTTTTTTACACTGGTCAAGAATTCATTAACAAATACTGAAGAGATTCTTGTTTGTATGTAAAATTGTATTTCTTTAGTAAGAGCAAACAAAGTTTGAACTGTTGGGTAAATTATGTGTGTAAGTGCAGAGAAAATTGGTAAGGAGGGTGAGTGCTGTAAGGAGTGAGGTTGTGCGTAAAGTAATTGCACTAAGATTGGTTGACAGGTGTGATTTTGCACTGCGATTGGTTGGTCACATAGCAGTGTCACACTGGGATTGGAGCACTTAAAGTGAACTGTGAAATTGGATTTGTTAGCAAAAGACTCTGAAAATAATAGCTGGAATTTCATTGGATTAGCAGAAATGTGTGGAAACGGAAACAAAATCATAACATTTGATAAAGCGTGTTGTTTCAGATTTAAATTTTCATCAATTAATGTTTTAAAGAGCTTACATTTTGGTGAGAGGGGATGTTACTATTCCAGTATGCAGAGGAGAAGAGGTGGCACCTGAGTGTATGCCTGCATATATTATGACTGCCAAACATGGGTTAAATAAATGTACTTGTCTTCACCAAAAGAGCAGGATTACTGAGAATGAGGGAGCTTTGAGTTTTCCTAGGTGTGGGAAATTTAAAAGCAGAATTCTTGATTATTGGAAGAGAAATTTGCTCGAAATAAAACCACCACCTAGACCCCTTCAGTATGAAGCGTTTAATGTATGGGAGAGAATGGCCAGGGCAAAGGCGAAGGAAAACTACCAGAGGAGGACTGGTAGGATGGTGAAGAATTATATAAATGCCCATTAAGATGAACAATTGGGTAGTTGGAGGAAAGCTATCAATGTGGGAAGTAGATTACATCCAGTCCTTACTTTAGAGACTGGTAAACAAAAGGGGGCAGGACTAAGACTACAGAACAAAAGAAGAGAGTGAGTAAAATACTGATTCAGGAGATGAAATACTAGAACAGGTGTTAAGTTTGAGACATCCACCACACATAATCTCAGCTGAGCCAAGTGGTTCAGGTAGTAGTATTAGTTCTTTTGTGCCAAACGCTCCAGTACAACCAAGTGTATCCTAAATTAAACAACTCCTGAGGATATTGAAATTGCCTCACTAGTAGTAGCCGAACCACACGTTGCTGTTCCAACAGTGACTTCTACAGCTATGGTGTTCAATGTAGCCCTGGTACCTGTTATTAGTACTCCATTTGTAACTCTGGTATAGCAAGTGCTCCTCCACTTGTGAAAACTAGACCTGAGACTCAAATAATTACCAGAGGAGTATCTACTTCAGAATTTGTGCTCACTTCCCAAAATTCACAGTTGTTGCCTTGAAGCCACTGCTAGTAGTGGTGGTCTCTAGTTGACAGAGGTAGGTAGAAATATGGATTTTCCCGATCAGTTATGTCCCCTATCTTGGACCCCAACGGTTCTATGTGCATGTTACAAGTACATGTATGTTCCCTCCAGTTCCAGTTATGAAGACGCAAATACATGTGCGTCCACCGTCAACATGCCCTCTGTCAGATCCGCCATGAATAGGCCGGATATTCCATTCCTAAATATGAAAGGCCACCGGCTTTATATGGTTCACTTATGCCATTCTACAGTCCAGGCAAGTAGGCCCGGATTCTGTCATCAAACTCCTCTTGCTTTCTGCCTCTGAAAACTCCAGTTCGAGCCTGCATCTGTGACCATGAACTTTGTCTCATTCTCTGCGCGGCTCACGAAGCCTGACATCAGCCTATTCTCTGCCAAGAACTGTATTTTGCCTTCGAGTTATCTGCTTCCCCCTCAGCCGATGCATTCCTGTCTAGTAGTTTAAGTAAACATTCTTCCAGCTACCGAGCAAAAGGCTCGACTTCTCTGTCCTCATGCAAGTAATTCATAGCCCTGTTACCATGGAATATTCCTACCCCCTCGCTTTCAGTGTAGACATTTAGACGCTTGTACACGCACGCACAGTCAGTATAGAATAGATTCTGTCCGAGAGTCCTTCTTTTGTGGATAACATAGTTCTTTAAACATAGGATGTTAGATATGATTTGGGATTAGGTTGACTTGACCCCCCAGACTTTTTGTCTCCACATGTAGAGCTAAATGTCAAGTCCCCTTCACCCCCTAGTTGCACGTCAATCACACGTCATACTGCTGCGCGCGCATCTATGCCAAGTATTATCTTATGGATCCACCTATAGGTGACATCATAACCAATTATGTTCCTTTTTACGCCTTATTACACCCTTTTTTCGGTTACGCAGACAAATCGTCATTTTCCTTATCAATTGTTACGCCTATTGCATTCGCTTCATTGTAATGTATGTACTATAAAGGTTACTTCATGTCAATAAAGTATGTACTTCACTTCCTGAACCTCCGTGGTGATGGAACTTGGAGCAACCGATTATAATCGATCATTGGAATAAAGCCCATTCCGAACCTCTAATACCACGGATTCTGCCTCTCATTTTACTGAGCTATTTAATTATGTTTCTGTATCAAATTAAGCCCAGGTAAAGGAAAATTATTTACCACATGAATGGCGCCCGAACAGGGACACTTTCTCATCTCACGCGCCGGCGGTGAGTTGCAGGCCCGGTCTCCTGCCACAGCTGGACGGACAATAACGCGTACCAGCAGGATTTCCTGTATCTCCCTCCGGTCAAGCGGGGGCGACTGAGACTGCGATCAACACCCAGACGAGGCGGTGAGAAGTGCGAAGTATCCCGACCAGAGCCTAGCTGAGAGAGCAAGATCCGAGGTATACAGAGACCCACCAGTTCGAAGTCAAGCCCAGTGTCCGACGAGTCGAGTCGAGTCCAGTCCGGTTCAAGTTCAAGTTACCGAGGCCTTCCGTTTCCGAAGCTACCCGGTGAGTACCATTGCTGGGGAGGCATTTTCTGACGTGCACATAGGTTGTGCCGGTCAAGACGGGTTTGGGTACACAAATCCGGTCTGCACTGTTTTAGCAGTGTATCTGTACTGTTTAGCAGTATATCAAGTATTCCGAAGTATCTAGTTATTGTCAAGAATTAAGCTTGGTGATTAGTTATGCAGACGATCATCATTGTTGGTTATTTTAAAGGTTAAAAATGTTTTAATGTTTAATGTTTAATGTGTTAAACGTCCTGCATATTGTGGTATGAATGGTTGTTCATTATTGTGCTTTTGTATTAAGTGTGTTCAAGATTAAGTATCGGATCAGTTGTCAATATGCCGCTCTTTTCGAAATTAAGACAGATCACTACTAGAAAAGGGGTTCTCGAAGAAGCCGTCCCTATTCCTCCTAGGGACACTCCAGGGCACTTCATGTATCACAAACATGGCTTAGACGCTATATTATTTCTTGATTTATGGGTAGACTACACCAAGGGATTACCAGAAAGTCAGAGGTGGCCCGCAGCGGGAACTTGGGATGCAGAGTGCATCATGAAAGTCGAGGAAGAGTTATGGAAAAGGAAAGTCAGACAGTCACAGAAAGACGCCGTTGAGTTATGGCGTAAAGAATCTCATAGACGCACAGAAAAAGCACGTAGACAGGAAGAAAAGAATAAAGAAAGTTCAAATAAAGTTCGAGAAAACCTATTAATTGAGGAAGGTATCCGAGTGAAATCAGAACAAGTAGACAGACAAAGAAACACCCTTATGAATGGTATGTATCCCCTTCTGGCCGAAGGATTACCTAAGGCTACTCCAGAGATACCGAAAGACTTGCCACCCCCATTGTTCCCAATAAAGGTACATCCTAAGGGGCATCCTAGAACAGCAGAAGATGTTTTTCTTTCCTCATATTTAGATGACGCAGCTCCCGAATATGCTAATTCCGCCCCGCATAGACCGCATACCAGGGAGGTCCAACGCCAAGAGCCAGCACCCGTATCCCTACAGCAACAAATCGAGTCACAAGTTCTGGCAAGCACATCTGTTTCTGCATCCGCTCCTACAGCTACTTCTATAGCTGTGTCCACACCTGTAGTTGCTGTGTCACGTTCGACGAATCCTTTCACACCCGACACCCCAGATGGGGCCACGGGAGGTGCTACTAATATCTTTTCTACGCCACCCAGAATAAATAAACTTACTTTTCAAGAGTCAGCACATTCACGTACACCCAAACTCATAAGTGCCCGTACGCTGAAGGAACTTCTTATAGATTGCAGATATGACCCTGTGCCCGGTAAAGAGGACGAAATGACCCTGGCATCATTGCGTATCAGACGAGCCGCAGTGTATTTAGGAAAGTTACCAGGAATGACTGAGCATCTAGATAAAATATATCATTTTGTCCAAACAGGGCGAGATCCAGAATGTATTAACAGAGCTATGGAATACCAGAAAGTAGAGATACAGGGGGAACTGTTACGTTTCCTCATAAACTGTGTGATCAGAAATCAAGACCGACCGGGGGTAGACCCGGAAGCAATGAAAATTCTTACAAGATGGAGCCAGAATATATCAGAAGGGAGACATGATAAACAAAATTGTATAATAGCCATGTGCCGAAAGATCCGTAAAGAAATAGAACGCCTACACGAAGAGAGATTAGAGGTAGACGAGTTCGAACAGAGCGAGGAAGAAGGGTCAGGACGGCCCACAAGACAGTCAGACACCATAGCCTATGTAGGTAGAGGAAGATCTTGTAATAATAATAGACGTCTTACTGACTCGATACGTCCGATATGTCCAGATAATAACAGGAATTTCCAAATACCTATAATTAATATAAGGTCAAACGAGCATTCGTTCCAAACCGCCGACGAACTACTCCGAGAACGAAGGGGTTATCATTTTCTCGATTCTATGGATGAACAAGATTTAGCCAGGGCAGCTGTCCATTGGGTGGACAGTCCCGGAAAATATAGTGATGATACAGTAGTACGCACATTTTTGAATCTTACCCCAGATGAACAGAGGTTAGCTGGGATTTATATGATTCAACAACTCATTATACTATATCGAAGTCAGCATTCGGACCCTGGTCCCTTACCTGACATACTGACTGAATTGCTTATGAATAAATGGAGAGGTGCAGGTACTAAATTAATTAAAGAAATTCTAGAATCAAGAAAGCAGTATATTCTTTTTGTATGCGCAGAGCATGTCTCATTGCCCGTCAAGGAAAGAACCACGTATCACATGGATAGACAGAATCCCTTACGAGAAGTGCACCCAATAAAAGGCGAGGACAACGAGTTCAAGCGCGTATTTGTATATACGCCCATATCGAAAATAGAATTGTTACAAATGAAGAAAGTGGTACCCAGTCATGACAAAGATCCAGCGGGTTTTCACCGAGAAATTAAAGACATGTTACTCATGGGAGAGTATACCTATCCCGACATTATGACAATATTAAAGGTATTGATGCCTGCTGGTATTTATGAGAAACTCAAGGAAAAAGAGTGGGAGGTAGGAGACCAAAAGATAGAATGGTCAGTGTTAGAAGCGGAAGAAAAAGCCCGAACTGCAGGAGCAGGACTTGGGGATAAAACTAAAGCACTGCCAGGTTTATTAGTACAGGTACTGCCACGTTTATTAACTACGAAAAAGGAAGATTGGGGTACAATTTCAGCCTGTAAACAGAAGCAAGATGAAGACACTAGTGATTACTATGCCCGATTTGAAAAATGTTTTGGTATAAATAGTGGCATAAAAGCAAGTAGCGAATCATACCCACATCTGTTTGTAACAAAATTAGTAGAAAATGCCCTGCCACCAGTAAAGAATAGAGTATTAAAATTCGAGAGTACCTGGCAAGGTAACACTCCATCACAAATGTTACAAATGTTACAGTACCATCATAATAGAATTAGAGAGGAACAAGAACATGAACACAGACGCATGAAAGACACGAAAATGAAAATGTTAGTTTCCCAGACAGTTCCAGCTGAAGGACATAAAAAGGGTATGACACATTCCGATTCAGCAGGACCTGTAAAGGGGACATGCAATTATTGTAAAAAGCCAGGTCATTATGTACACGATTGTCCAGTTTTAAAACATAATATCGCCATAGGTAAAACACAAGAAAGACCACGGCCATTTAGACAAGAGCAGAATGAACAAGGAGCTCTGCAGCATGCCCAGGCCATGCCAGCCGCACAACAGCCAATACAGTTTGTGCCAGCTGCACCACCGTTGCCTGTTGCTGCCACACAGACAACAACACGACAAATGTATCAGAACGCACAGTATGAATATCCTGAGTATCAGCGTTACGCATGAACTAGCCTAGAGAGGGAAGTTGACTTACCCCTTATTGAAATACCTGTAGATCAAGAAGGACCTTATGTACATAGTGAATTATTAGGCCAAGATAGGAAATTTTTACTCGATACAGGGGCAAGTCGAACAACTATAAAACGTAGTGAAGTTCCAGGGGCACCCCTCTCAGGCTCACAGAATATTTCCCTTGGTTTTTCAGGAAAACCTATTGTTAATGAAGTGTCACAACCTCTGCCACTCACGATAGGACCTCTGACCCGAACTACAGATTTATTGCTTACTAAATCATGTCCAGAAAACTTGCTAGGAATAAAAACATTAAAAGCTCTAGGAGCCATAATATGTTGTTCTCCGGAAGGAGTAAGGTTGTTTTTACGAGATTTTAAAGGTCACTATGTGTCTAGAGACATGGATCCCCGACTGCAGACTTTACCTACACGTCTATGGGCACAAGGCCCTACTGATGTTGGTTGCATGAATATTACACCATATAGAGTCACGTTAAGGGCAGGAGTGGTGCTACCACGAATGCGACAATACAAGTTACCACCAGATGCTGTAGTGGCTTTACTACAAATCATTGACGAGCTTATTGCCCAAGGAGTAGTTGTAGAAACAGACTCCAATGTATGTAATTCACCGATAATTCCGATTCTTAAACGAACAGATCCTAAGGCCCCGCTAGTATATCGATTGGTTATTGATCTGCGCGAGTTAAACAAATGCATTGTGCCACAATTTCCTGTGGTCCCAGATATCTCGTCATTACTGACAGCTATTGATTCCGAAGCAACATTCTTTACTGTAATCGATCTCAAGAATGCCTTTTTCAGCGTCCCAATAGATCCGGAAAGCCAATATTTGTTCGGATTTAGTTTAAATGGACGTAGCTTTAAATTCTCACGCGCACCTCAAGGATTTACAGAAAGCCCCAGCATCTATAGCCAAGCACTGAAACGAGAACTCGATAGTATCCACATGCCAGTTAACACTGCTCTGCTTCAATATGTCGATGATCTGCTGATCACCGCGAGAAGCGAACCGGAATGTGAAAAAGCATCACTGACAGTTTTACAATTTCTAGCCGAAAAGGGGCACAAGGTGTCCCCTTCTAAGCTGCAATTCTGTGTCCAGCGAGTTGTTTATCTTGGACACTCGCTGTCCAAGGAGGGAAGGCAGCTTACACCCGACCGCATTCAGTTAATAGCTAACATGCCAATACCCAAGACACAAAAGGAGGTACGGGCTTTCATAGGCCTCACTTCATATTGTAGGCAGTGGATCCCTCAGTATGCATTTCTAGCAAAACCACTCATTCAGTTGACAACACAGGAGGCAGCCACATCGACTGTTCTCCCTTGGACTCAAGAACATACACAAGCTTTTGAAAGCCTAAAGAAAGCTTTATGTCAAGCACCTGTTTTAGCAACACCATGTTACAGAAAACAGTTTACACTTTTTGTTACAGAACGCGAAGGTACTGCCTTGTCAGTACTCACACAGGAACAAGCAGGAGCACACAAACCATGTGCTTATTTTTCTAGTACATTAGATCCAGTAGCTCAGGCTTTGCCTGCATGCCTGAAATCAGTAGCAGCGACAGCTTTAGCAATCAGACAAAGCGATGCCATAGTGTTAGGACACCCATTGACAGTTCAAGTACCACACACAGTAGAGGTCCTTGTAAATAGAACGCAAACACAACACTTGACTATAGCGCGACTTACAGGGTATGAACTTACATTGTTTCAGCCACATATAGAAATCAGACGCTGTAACACATTGAA
Source organism: Triturus cristatus (assembly GCF_964204655.1). Taxonomy (NCBI): domain Eukaryota; kingdom Metazoa; phylum Chordata; class Amphibia; order Caudata; family Salamandridae; genus Triturus; species Triturus cristatus. Next base: position 402,459,016 of record NC_140581.1, read on the forward strand.
TCCTGCCACACTTTTGCCAGTAACCGGAACAGACCCACTAGCTCATGACTGTATTGAAGTTATTACTATAACGACAAAACCCAGACAAGACTTGACAGATGTCCCATTGTCAGATCCAGACTTGACGTTGTATGTAGATGGTTCATGTATGAGAACAAGTACAGGAGAGTTAGTGGCTGCTTACGCAGTCACCACAGATACTGAAGTCATTGAAACTAATCGTATAAATACTTTGTCAGCTCAAGCCGCAGAGCTCATCGCTCTGACACAAGCCTGTATTCAAGCCACAAATAAAAAAGTCAACATATACACTGATTCACGTTATGCATTCGGAGTTGTACATGACTTCGGCGTGCTGTGGCGAGAGAGAGGTTATTTAACTTCCCACGGTGCCCACATTCAGCACGGACCCCTCATTCATGCCTTATTAGATGCAATACATCTACCCACTGCAATATCAATTATGAAATGTAAGGCTCATACGAAGGTTACTGATATCATTTCCCAAGGCAATGATCTAGCCGACAGAACAGCTAAACAGACTGCTCAAACTCAAACCCCCGACATGACAAAGACAATAGTCCCGACACCGACACATTGTATGACAGTTAAAGATCCTACCCTTGACGTAATTGACATACAGACACATGCTACACCAGACGAAAAAAAGAAATGGACTGAATTAGGAGGGATCCAAACGGACCAAGGATGGATGATGAAGGAAAAGTCTGTTTGGTTCCTTCCTGATTCAATGGTCCAAGTTATAATTAACACTATACATAGTCCAGCGCATCTAGGAGAAAAAGCTATGCTAGACAGCATTCAACACATCTGGTTCAATAAACATTTACGAGCAGCAGCCAAACAAAAGGTCCGTACCTGTATGATCTGTTGCCAGTTCAACCCAGGAAAAAGCGTTCCTGTAGAACAGGGTGGATTTCATCCTCCTGACCACCCTTTTGAAGTCCTCCAGATGGATTATATCCAGATGGAACGATGTCGAGGATTCAAATATGTTCTCGTAGTTGTCTGCGCTCTGTCCCGTTGGACGGAGGCATACCCGGTTTCAGATTACACTGCCCCGACTACTGCCAAACAGTTGGTTCGAGAATTCTTCCCACGATACGGTTTACCACGTGTTGTCTACTCAGATAACGGCCAGCCGTTCTCATCCGAATTAATGAAACATGTTTCACTTCTGCTAGGATATCAGTGGAAATTCCACTGTGTTCGACACCCCGAGGCAGCAGGTCTAGTAGAAAGACATAATCAGATACTGAAAATCAGACTGTCCAAAATATGCAGAGAGAAAGGTGTCGACTGGATAGTAGCATTACCAGTTGCACTCTTTTACATGAGAATGGTAGCACACTCTCGAACAGGGCTATCTCCATATGAGGTGATCTTCGGCAGACCACCAAATATGTGGGGGACGCCCATACCACGCAAAATAACTGATATTGACTGTAATATGCTGACAGATTACTTGGCTTCCTTGATGTCTGCACTACAATCTTGTCGTTCACAGGTTGCTGCAGCATTTCCCGACAACACTGAGGTGAAACCCCATGACGTAGTTCCGGGTGATTTCGTGTTTGTGAAAAATTTCGACCGAAAGACTCAGCTGGAGCCCAGGTGGAAGACACCCAAGTTGGTTCTGCTGACCACAAGAACAGCCGTGAAGATCGAGGGCCGCAAGGGCTGGATTCATTCAAGTCATATCAAGAAATTTCATGGACAATCCTCGGATATAGACATTGTGCCCTGCACTCCCTCACAGACTGATTCAAAACTTCCTTTGGTTGAAAAGACTGAAACTGAACTCTATAAAGTTAAATTGAGGCCTAGAACGTCAGACGATTTGATTGTTTAAGTCCTCTCCTAGGTGAAGCGGTTGAATCTGTCTCTGACATGTATCCTCTAGACCTGAATCATGGACAGTCGCGAAAAATGATGAAACGACAGGCGTATTGTAAATCACTGCGTAGCCATTGCATAGTGACATTAATAATCTTGTTTTTCTTGAGTCTTTTAATAATTACTGCAAGCATATTGTTGCACCTATATTACCCTATTTCTAGACATGTTTATAATGTTACTGCTGAACATTCTTTTAATGACTTACCTCCGCATGAATTGTCTTATAGACTTGCGCTGCGCAATAACACTTTCATTAGTATGTTACATCATTCCCATCAGACTAGTAATGCCACTAATTGTTGGGTGTGTGGCCGACTCCCTCCCTATCAGAATTATGAAGGAGTCCTGCCTTTCTTTCCACATCCGTTTACACATAATGGATCCTGTGGAGCATGGTTTAGTTTAATCAATTCCATAGACTCAGACACAGCAGTTTACCAAGATCATTGGGTATGGGGAAATCTGAACCTAGTTTTACTCAAGGTCTGCTACCCTGACAAGGAGGGTCGCCCCAAGAGAACAGGAACTGATCTAGAAAATGAAGTATATGGATTAGGTAATTTTACACCTAATCTCATGATTCTAAATGTCGTATCCGAAGCTGAACTAGTCTTGCCCACCATGTCAGTATTCCCAGCGAAGGGTGAATTATGTGTAAGAAAGGTTGGTTCCATACATATGGGCCATAGTAAATGCACCACTACAGTAGAATTCAGTGATCAAGGCAAATCTTCATTTAGAGCTTATCGCCACTCCTACTTTATATGTGGTCAGACTGCATATATGCGTCTACCTCTAGACTGGGATGGTACCTGCTACATTGCATTCCTTTTGCCACCTGTTTTCCTAGCTCCTCCTGATTATTACAGAAATATTCATTTAGTACACAACAGAGAGCGGAGAGATCTCCCAATTGTCGATTACACTGAAACAGCATGGGAAAAATACACAGATTTCAATAAAGGCATCTTTCCTTATATAGGTACTGTTACTAATAGTAAACTGATACGTAGACTAACTAGAACCCTTGAAGCAGTAGTGAATGAGACTATTTCCGCCTTAGGCAATTTAACGGAAGAGCAGTCTGCTATGCGGATTGTTGTGCTTCAAAATCGTCTAGTTCTTGACGTCATCCTGGCTGATAGGGGCGGAGCTTGTAGGGTCATCGGATCAAGCTGCTGCGTATTCATACCAGAAAATTCGCCATCTGTATATAAAGCCATCACTCGCCTTCATAAGATTGTAAACCAGATACACCAGAACCCAGGCACTTGGACTTGGTCCAGTTGGTTTTGGAGTGTGATATCGGCCTGGGGATGGAGAGTTTTATCCTTCCTAGGTATTGGCCTTCTCATACTATTCAGTTGCTGTCTATGTCTGCAATGTGGACCAGCGATTTGTGGTCTGTGTACCACATCGTGTATTCCACCACCAAGATTTTGTTCGTCCCGGAAGAAGAAAGAAGAACAAATGATGTTATATTAACAGATCAATGGATTGATGAAGATTGATATCTCTTAACGGGCAAGTAGGGGACAAGGAGGGAATGTGGAAATATGGATTTTCCCGATCAGTTATGTCCCCTATCTTGGACCCCAACGGTTCTATGTGCATGTTACAAGTACATGTATGTTCCCTCCAGTTCCAGTTATGAAGACGCAAATACATGTGCGTCCACCGTCAACATGCCCTCTGTCAGATCCGCCATGAATAGGCCGGATATTCCATTCCTAAATATGAAAGGCCACCGGCTTTATATGGTTCACTTATGCCATTCTACAGTCCAGGCAAGTAGGCCCGGATTCTGTCATCAAACTCCTCTTGCTTTCTGCCTCTGAAAACTCCAGTTCGAGCCTGCATCTGTGACCATGAACTTTGTCTCATTCTCTGCGCGGCTCACGAAGCCTGACATCAGCCTATTCTCTGCCAAGAACTGTATTTCGCCTTCGAGTTATCTGCTTCCCCCTCAGCCGATGCATTCCTGTCTAGTAGTTTAAGTAAACATTCTTCCAGCTACCGAGCAAAAGGCTCGACTTCTCTGTCCTCATGCAAGTAATTCATAGCCCTGTTACCATGGAATATTCCTACCCCCTCGCTTTCAGTGTAGACATTTAGACGCTTGTACACGCACGCACAGTCAGTATAGAATAGATTCTGTCCGAGAGTCCTTCTTTTGTGGATAACATAGTTCTTTAAACATAGGATGTTAGATATGATTTGGGATTAGGTTGACTTGACCCCCCAGACTTTTTGTCTCCACATGTAGAGCTAAATGTCAAGTCCCCTTCACCCCCTAGTTGCACGTCAATCACACGTCATACTGCTGCGCGCGCATCTATGCCAAGTATTATCTTATGGATCCACCTATAGGTGACATCATAACCAATTATGTTCCTTTTTACGCCTTATTACACCCATTTTTCGGTTACGCAGACAAATCGTCATTTTCCTTATCAATTGTTACGCCTATTGCATTCGCTTCATTGTAATGTATGTACTATAAAGGTTACTTCATGTCAATAAAGTATGTACTTCACTTCCTGAACCTCCGTGGTGATGGAACTTGGAGCAACCGATTATAATCGATCATTGGAATAAAGCCCATTCCGAACCTCTAATACCACGGATTCTGCCTCTCATTTTACTGAGCTATTTAATTATGTTTCTGTATCAAATTAAGCCCAGGTAAAGGAAAATTATTTACCACAGTAATATGGACCCTTGCTTCTAGTCAGGGTAAGGGGGATTCACTTCTAAAATAACCCCTGCTCATCCCCTTGGTAGCTTGGCATGAGCAGACAGGCTTATCTCCGAGGCAGTGTGGAAAGCATTTGTGAACACATACAGTAATACAGTGAAAACACTACAAATGGCCCCCACACCATTTTGGAAAAATAACCATCATTATCTAAACCAAAACGAAAAAAAATCAACAATCCAGTAATCAAAATATGGCTTTCAAAGTTAGAAACAGTTCTGTCCATAGCAAACTACGGATGCAACACTTTCAACACACAGTACCGTGGATGCATCACAGTCACAAACAAAATCAGCCACAGGGAAGGTGATGCGTTGGTTCCTTACACCCAGGGATGGTGATGTATCAGTTCCTTACTTCTGGGGACGTGATGCGTCGGTTCCTTACTGCCATCCAGGGGAGGTGATGCGTCAGTTCCTTACTGAAGGAGAGGTGATGCGTTGATTTCTGACTGTGCTTGGAAGGTGATGCTTCATTTCTTATTGCGGTCCCTGTGTTCTTGTAGACTTGGCGCCTCAGTGTGATGAGTTGCGCACCGGAGGTGAGACGTCCCTTTGCGCGGCTTCGCGTCATCAGGCGTTGGTGCTGGGGGCTCTGCGATGAGACTTTGAGTCGTCCGGTGGGACTCAGCACAGCTTCGCGTTGCCAGGCATTGGTTCCGAGAGGCTTTGCATGGTTTTGCGATGCTTTGCGCCAGTTCTTGCAGAGAGCAGCTGCAAAACCCACTTCTGGGGCCTTTCGGCTGCGGGAGGCACCTCAGGTAAGGGTAGGACTCACAGATGGCAGAGTCCAGCAGCACCAGTAGAGGTGCAGGAAGTCTTTTGTGTCCCTGATACTTCTTAACAGGAGGCAAGTTCTATTTCAAGCCCTTAGAGATCTTCTTCAAGCAGGGGACACAGCACACAGAAAAGTCCTTTCTCCTTTCCTTGGCAGAAACAGCCACTGCAGTCAGACAGCAAACAACACAGGGGCAATATTACTCCTCAGTTTTTCCAGCTCGTTTCCTTTCCAATTGCAGAAGGACGCAAGGAGCAGGAAGGAGAGAGGCCAGGCAGGGGAGGTAGCAGACACACATGTAAGTGCCTTCTTTATTCATTTGTAAATAATTTGGGAGGGGGGAGGAAGTGGCTAACTCCGGTCTGCCATGGAGGCAGAGTTTTGCCTACCTCTGAGTTTGCAATGGAGCGCCACGTAGGCAAATCTCTACAAACTCAACTGGCGGAGCGGAGTTACCTGCCCAGGGTTAGAAAAGAGCAAGCAAATAGTGATTGGAATCCATTAACTGCCATGGGTCCTCACTGTGGAGTTATTGTTAACCAGAACCAAGATGCAGTACATGACTCATAATAAGCTGACAAAACGCTAGCAAATAATTTTGTCTTCTGAAAATGTTGTCCTGCAGCATTTCACGGTGTTAAAACCTTCAACGTTACTGCCTGTAAATGAAGAAAATTGTGATGAAAGTGAACACGACTGTCTAGATGTCATGGAATTGTTCACCCTGCCCTGACTTTAAAAATTAACCCCTGATTGATCACAATCATGAGTTATTTGTAGATGGCTCATGCTTGAGAGGTAATGTTGACACACTCAGAAGAGCATGTGCCGTGTGCACCATAAATGATGTGATCAAAGCTTCATGGCTCCAAAAAGTATTCTCTGCCCAAGTTGCTGAGATATTTGCCCTTACTAGAGCCTGCAGTCTCACTGATCAAACAAGAGTCACATGATTTACTGACAGCCAGTATGGGTTTGGTGTAATCCATGATTTTGGACAATTGTGGTCAACAGCGAGGCTTTCTTACTTCTTCAGAGACCCCCAACAGAACCGGAATGCAGGTCAAGAACCTACTGTATGCACTGCAGTTATCAGGAGAAATTGCTATGGTGAAGTGCTTAAACAACAATTGATGGACAGAATGCAGAACAATGTCATACATTCACCCCAGTACAGAGATCTGGGCCTAAATCCATCGTTTTTTTGCACACCATGCCGTTCCAGTTTGAACCCAGCCACATGCAAATCAGTCTTGACCCTGTGCCTCATGGGAACAGTCCAGCCCGAACTGCCAAGCCAGGTCCTCCCTGGACTGGAAACAAGCATCCTAAGACCGGTTTCTGGCATTTCAGCCGTCTTCAGCCAGGCTTGCTTGATTTCCAGTGGCATGGAGAGCAAGGGACCCACGTCTGGGCATACCCTTCCCACTCGGGGTGACAAATGCAAAAACAACAATTGATGGACAGAATGCAGAACAATGTCATACATTCACCCCAGTACAGAGATCTGGGCCTAAATCCATCGTTTTTTTGCTCACCATGCCGTTCCAGTTTGAACCCAGCCATATGCAAATCAGTCTTGACCCTGTGCCTCATGGGAACAGTCCAGCCCGAACTGCCAAGCCAGGTCCTCCCTGGACTGGAAACAAGCATCCTAGGACCGGTTTCTGGCATTTCAGCCGTCTTCAGCCAGGCTTGCTTGATTTGCAGTGGCAAGGAGAGCAAGGGACCCACGTCTGGGCATACCCTTCCCACTCGGGGTGACAAATGCAAAAACAACAATTGATGGACAGAATGCAGAACAATGTCATACATTCACCCCAGTATTGAGATCTTGGCCTAAATCCATCGTTTTTTTGCTCACCATGCCGTTCCAGTTTGAACCCAGCCATATGCAAATCAGTCTTGACCCTGTGCCTCATGGGAACAGTCCAGCCCGAACTGCCAAGCCAGGTCCTCCCTGCATTTTACATTTGTCACCCAGAGTGGGAAGGGTATGCCCAGACGTGGGTCCCTTGCTCTCCATGCCACTGGAATCAAGCTATCCTGGTTGAAGAGGGGTGAAACCCCGAAACCGGTCCTAGGATGCTTGTTTCCAGTCCAGGGAGGACCTGGCTTGGCAGTTCGGGCTGGACTGTTCCCATGAGGCACAGGGTCAAGACTGATTTGCATATGGCCTGGTTCAAACTGGAACAGCATGGTGAGCAAAAAAACGATGGATTTAGGCCCAGATCTCTGTACTGGGGTGAATGTATGGCATTGTTCTGCTTTCTGTCCATCAATTGTTGTTTTTGCATTTGTCACCCCGAGTGGGACGGGTATGCCCAGACGTGGGTCCCTTGCTCTCCATGCCACTGGAATCAAGCTATCCTGGCTGAGGAGGGGTGAAACCCCGAAACCGGTCCTAGGATGCTTGTTTCCAGTCCAGGGAGGACCTGGCTTGGCGGTTCGGGCTGGACTGTTCCCATGAGGTACAGGGTCAAGACTGATTTCCATTTGGCCTGGTTCAAACTGGAACGGCATGGTGAGCAAAAAAACGATGGATTTAGGCCCAGATCTCTGTACTGGGGTGAATGTATGGCATTGTTCTGCATTCTGTCCATCAATTGTTGTTTTTGCAATGGTGAAGTGCTTAGCACACAAAGGAGGAAGCGGGTACATTGCAATGGGCAACTGATAGACTGACTCAGTAGCCAGATATTGTGCTCTGTTAGCCTATTCATTCAATGGAGGTTATGCATGTGAGTCTGAGGAGGAGGGAGCTTTTGCCATGTTGAAAATTTGTCAGAAGCAGAACAGAACAGTTGGGTAAAAGTAGGTTGCGACAAAAATGCAAATGACATCTGGATATCAGCGGATGGGCGATCAGTACTGCCAGACAGCTTGCTGTTTCCAATGACACAATATTACCATGGATATACACATTTGGGGAGAGACATCATAGCTGGACTTTTTAGGCAGAGAAGGAATAACTCCAGATTGAGAATGCTGGCAGAAGAGGTTTGCCATAGGTGCATGCCTTGTCAACAGCTAAACTTATGGAATTAAACTCATGTCACACAAACACACCTAGGGAGATCAGGTGGTCCATCCAATAGAATGCAGATGTATTTTATCAAGATGTCTGTCCATAACGGGCTGAGATACATCCTGGTGATACTGTGTGTCTTCCCATGATCGGTGGAAGTCTACCCAACTAGAAGAAATGACACCCTCACTGTAGCAAAAGTGCTATTACGTGAATTGATCCCCAGATTCAGCATAACGATCTCTCTTGAGTCAGATAGAGGACACTTCACCAATTAAATCATGAAACTGATCTGCACAGCCTTACAGATCAAACAAAGATTACATTGCAGTTAATTACCAGAAGCCTCAAGTATCGTTGTCCTGGTAAACAGTACCATCAATTCAATACTGGCCAAAGTCCATGCCTCCACCTCTCTGACCTGGTCGGATGCATTACCATTGGTGCTGATGAGTATTCAAAGTATACCTGGCAGGAAGACAAGGTTATCTCCATGTGGGATACTGACAGGCAGGGTGATGAGATTACCTGCTGTTCCTGCAAATGCTTTCATGAACATTACTGATGACATTATCTTGGACTATTGTGAGGAGCTGGATGACGTTGTCCATTCTGTCTCTCATCAAGTCTCAGCTGGCACACAAGATCCGCACCAAGAACAGTTCCATGACCTTAATCCTGGTGATTGGGTCATGATCAAGAAGCACACTCAGAAGATTTGCCTTGAATCCAGATGGAAAGGCCCAATTCAAGTGATCCTTACGACACACACAGCTGTTAAGTGTGCCGGATTACGGAACTGGTTCATGGTTCACATACAGAATGAGTGAACAATCCAGAAGGAGCACCTTTGTCTTGGATCATGAGTGAAGAGCATTAGGGGTTGTACCACCAGTCGAGAGACCACCTAGACCAGTGGCACCATTCTCGTTTCAGCGATGACGAATAGTGCACAGAGAATCAAGTGCCAGTGCTAGAAATAACACAGAGTGGGGTGGAGATCTCTTATAAAAAAGAAACAGAGATCGAGTCGCCAAGAAGAAGTGCTCTTTATGTGGCCTTAAGAGGCGAAGATCCAGGCACAGGAATAAGCACTGGAACAAGGAGAAGTAATCGACGAGCAGAATAGACAAAAGGCTATGAAAACAGAAATCTGAGAAGAAGTTCTTCAATAGCTCGAATACCAGAAACAATGCCTGTAGAGACTGAATCTGGTGATGAGAGCAGTTTGGACTAAAATCAGCAAAATCTAAGAAGATCAAAAAAAGAACGGGTGCCTTGTCGCAGGTATTTAGAACCTGAATGGTCATATTTTCTGAACAATGCCTTAAATGTTACATTGGAAGACTTGTGCAACGTGAACCCTGAACTATTCAAACCTCCCAAAAAAAAACCATAAAATACAGGAGAAATCATTAAGAAAATCTAAGTCTATATGAAGAAAGGAAGAAACATGAACTGTGCGTATTAGAGATTGTTATTATAGTTTGTTATTGTAAATAAGATAAACCTAGGTATGAGCTGAAAGTTACAGAAACAGGAGGATAACATTTTAAATGAACATGGAGTAGGGCTAAGAATTGTCTCGATACGAGTTTCATTAACGAAGAAAGAAGAAATCATCATGTTGCAGGGATTCTGCTCAGGAACAGAAATATGTTTGGGAGCATATAACATCAGTATATATCCCTACCCTGCCATGTCCCTTGGTACTTTGCTATGCTAAACCCGATTTGCCATAAGCTACACCTTACAGGTATGTCTTTGTGTTCCTTGCATTTTGTAAGGAGTGTTTCTGTTATATGCTGACCGGAGCTACAGCTGTGATTCCTTTCTTCTTTCTTTATAGTCGGTTGCTACTGCAATTGTCAGGAGAACTCAGGTGAGTCTCCAGAACAACCCTTTATGGGTAGTTCATTCTTCCTCTTAGCTATGTGAATCTGCTCTGAAATCTACTTGCTCTTTTCCAGAAAGAACTCTTTATGGGTTCTTGTTAGAGTAGAACGTTTTTTTTTTGTTTCGAATAAGAACAACACTATGAATGAAACACACTGTTTTATTTTTCTATGCTTGTTCTAACTAATTTTATCTCTTATTATTTCTGCGATCAATTTGCCTATAATTGAATAAAAGAACAAAAATATTGACCAATCTACTAAATGAGAGAATAAACTTTTAAAACTTCACCAACATTCTCATCATTATTCACTGAACTTCAAATGTAATTATCGATGTATTTTGATGTGCAAAGCTCCATTCGAAAATGGAAGCAAAGATTCATTAGCTGAAAAAGGCACAGAACCTCTGGGTTCACTAAGTAAGTTTAAAGTGGTATAATTAGTGGACATTTTTTGAGAGATTTCTGTGCTGTCACTGCATACTCTACCGCCATAGCTACTTTTTTACCTGGTATCAGAGAAGATTGCAAGGAAGAGGGTCCCACAATCGACATGCCACAAATTCAGCTTTCAAAATCAAATCTTTTAGCAACTGAGAAAAGTTGGTTCATTATTTAAGTATGTCATTCAGGGAAGTTTACATCAGCCTGCACTATGCTGATCTGTGGGGCACCACAGCATGGCCACAATCCACCTGTGCAGATGCTGTGAGGAAGACTGTTGGCTTCCTACCATCTACTTTCTGTCAAGGCAGGTGACTGCAGTGCCTCCTACAGATCTGTCCGGAGCTGATGAGCAGAAGCTGATGCCCCCAGCCTGCCGAACTCTGTCACCTACATGTACAGTGGGATCATAGCTTTGCCAGACATTAGTTCAGGTAAAAATGTTACATTTTGAAAGAGTGGGTGGACACATCCAAATGCAGGTGATTTGACAGGTTTGGGTAAAGTGGGAACCATATGTTAATCCATATCAGGAAATGAAAAACTCACAATGAAGATGTAAAATAACCCCGGGGAAAACCTCTAGTGCTATATCATCTCTTACACAGAGTGAATTGTACCTGCTTCAAAAGCCCAGACACTGACAAGAAGGCTGTCAGAAGGACATCGGTGTATCCTTGGGAATGCTTCATGTTGGCATGAGGGGGCCCTGAACTTAGAAGTGCCAGAACCCTGTGAGGCAGGGGAGGATGAGACTGACAGTGGCCAGTGCCATGCGGACACTTAAATAAATTGCCACCGGTCGCCATGTGGCGGAATGTTTCTTGTTAGTGTGGCGAGGCCTAGGACTACGTGCCCAGGAATCCAGCGATGCAAGGGAGGCAGAGACTGAAAGTTGCCAGAGCCAGGTCGGTGCTTTTAAAAATCAAGGCTGTGCCTCATAATGCAGGATGCACACAGGATGGGCCCGGGTGAAATCCAGGCCAAGCGTGGGCCTGTCTGTGCCCATCAGTGGCTGACAGAGGTTGGGGCTAGGCACTCCTCTTTCATGCTTTTGTGTTATTATTAGCATTGCCTGAGCTGTATGGTGCCAGCTGTCGGCAAGATGTTGAAAAGTCGACTGCCCTCTAAAGAGTCTTTAGTGGCTCCAAGTATTGTCACCTTTTAAAGTAATGCCAGGGTTGCATTTAATGAAGAGTTTAATAATGTTGAAGAGCGACTGGTAAACACCCAGGGCCTCATTTATGAGGTTTTGCCACAGGGCAGCACTACAGGCCTTCCTACTGCACTGCCCTACGCTTAAAAAAAAGGGCAGGAATGCGCCATATCTATCAGATACAGCACATTCCTGTCCCTTTCCCCTGTGCTGGCGCCCAATGGGCTGCTTTGTGTGAGAAGTTGGCCTGGTATATGCTGTCCACTAATTAAAGTGGGCACCTTGCACCAGTTCAAATGACCTTTATGATGTATGAGGTCAAAGACATCCTTTAGAAAGATATCGTAGTGGTAGCTGTGGAGAGCCGCCTTCAGGCTTAATCTTGAAGGAATGTAAACAGCTTGTTTTACCAGAATATCCCCTATAGAATTAATGAAATTAAAGGAGAACTACACAGTAGTTATATAAAAATATGTATTTATTAATATAACACTCTCTAGTATCCTTTACCCGAGGCTAGAAGACAAAGCACACAATATGAGTTCAATAGAACAGTTGGAAGTAGCATAATACACAGCGGGCTCCAGGGGGAGACCAAACCATATACTAAAATAGTAATATAACAACCACGACTCAGGTCAAGACAAGGTCTGGAGAAAGTAGATTTATTGGGACCCCAAGGAACCATCCAAGGTGAGTAGATAGGGACCCCACAGAGGACGGGTGCAGTGTGCTAACACGACCGCGGGCTCCGTACAGTTCTATGGGGAAGTCGCAGTATACATTTTTACAGTTTAAGGACCCTTCTAGAAGGACTTGGAGGAAACCCTTCAGAACATAAGAGGTTGGAGAGCCACCCCACCCGTGGATACCGTAGTACCAGAGTTACCTATCCCAGAGTAGCCGGGTGCATAGGGCTGAAGTGGAGTCAGAAACCGCCATTGTTTGCTATGGAAGGCTTCAAAGAAGTGCTGCTGCCGTGAAGGTGAAAATAGTCTGGTGGAATCCAAACCTGGATTCTGGAAGGAAGGAACCTGAATGCAGAGGGGACAGAGTCTGGGTCACTTCAGAGTGACCAGGGGCCCGGGAGACGAATGCCCACCGATGTCAGGTGCTTCAGGTGCAAAGAAGAAGGGATGCTTGATTCTCCAGCCACGCGGACCAGGAGACATCAATGATGACCAGGAGCCAGATGCGAACTATCCCACAAAGGATGCCGAGTGCTGTGGGGTCGGTGTCCAGCTGGAGTACCAACAAGCCTTGGCAAAAGCAACGCATGGAGGAAGGTCAAGCAGGCTACGGTGAGGACCAGCAAGGTCCAGGGGACTAACCAAGCAATGGGGAATCAGGGCACATCTGGACAACCAGGAAAGATTCTTTGGCTGTCCTTAGTGCACCACAGGTCGTGCACGGAACCTGAAAGGAGTAAGGGCACAGACAAAGCTTTGGACAGAGAGGGTGACAAAGTCAGGCCTAGTCGAAGTCCAGTGAAGTCCAGTGTCCAGATGATCAAAGGTCATTGGTTTCTTCTTGTAGAATCCTGTCCGCATAAAATCTAAAGTCTTACAGCCAGATAAGCTCTTTTGTACCCACTGGAGAGGGTTGGACAGATTTGGATACCCTCCTAGGGGAGGGTCAGGACAGAGGGATGGTTACACCCATGTCCTTTGTCCAGATTCATGCCAGTGCAGGAGTCAACGGCCAAGAGCTGGACTATGCACAGGGACACCAAATGAGCCCCAAGTGCAGACTTTTAGGCACTCTCAGAGTGCACCCACCCAGCCCAAATACACTAAATCCTGTCTGAGAGGTGGTCACACCTCCCTGTGACAGGATGCCTGTTGTGCTGCCTTCCTCTGCTCGAGCTCGGCTCAGCAACAGGAGAGCAGAAATGTGTCTCTGGTTGGCAGCATCTGTTTTGTGCTGACTGGGTCAAGAAGGCTGGCACTGGATAGACCAGTGACCCCACAAAGCTCACTTCAGAAGGATGGAATCATACCTCCCACACCAGTTACAGGTGTGGAGGTATGATTCCAAGGTGTTTGATACCAAACACAATATGTTTCTATGCAGCCGTTTTCGAGATAGCATTTACAGCGAGGTTATAACGCACCTCTACCTATATGTCTGGCTGAGTCACAGACAACCCAGTAGAATGGTCTCTGAAGGCTGCAGAGAGTCTCTGCTCATACAGGGGCACCCTCTCACTCAAAACCCAGCACCCTGCCTTCAGGATTGATAAGGCCTGATATAGGGGGTGACTTTTCAGTTTTATGTGCAGTGACCTATAGATATAGTGAACCTATATCTAAAGTAAGTGGTGCACACACCAGCTTACACAGGTTGCAGTAGAAGACCTGTAGTTCCATTTTGTATGACCTCTCATGGGTGACATAATTCATGCTTCAGCCCATGGGAGGCCTCTGGGGTACCTATGCCCTGGGTACATGGGTACTAAAAACTAGGGACTTATAAGGGTCCCCCAGTATCCAATCTGGCGTGTACCAAAGTACATGCATAACAATTTAAAGGAAAAAAAAGATAGACCAGGGTCCTGATTAGCAGGAACCCAGTTAGACTAGTTAAAACAGTGCAACATCAAGCAAAAAGTGGGGGTAACCATAAGAAGCTGATCCTACTTTCCTACACAACACTCCCTAAATGAAAGAAGATGAGACTAACCTTGACCAGTTGAGTCTTGATTTTCCAAGTGGAAATATCTGGAGAGTCCATCTGTATTGGCATGGTTACCTCTAGGTCTATGTTCCACTGTAGGGAAATGGACTACATCAAAAGCTTGGAGGTTTCACCCTTCATCTGTTTTAGCCATAAGAGGGGCTTATGGTCTGCCTGAACAATTAAGTGAGAGCCAAGCAAGTATGGCCTCAGCTTCTTCAGAGCCCAAACCAAAACAAAGGCTTCCCTCTCAATAGCTGACCGACATTTTCTCTGGAGGTCAGCCTTCTGCTTCTAAAAGCCCCTGGCTGATCCTGACCCTCTTCATTCAGTTGTGATAACAGAGCCCCTACACCCAACTCAGATGCATCAGTTTTAACAATGAATTGTTTAGAATAGTCAGGACTTTGCAGAATGGGGGCACTGCACATGGACTGCTTCAGGTCATCAAATACCTTCTGACAGCTAACTATCAACTGAACCTTCTTATGCATTTTCTTAGAGGTCAGATCATTTAGGGGATCACTATAATCCAAGAAAGCCCTGACTAGAGTCTGGATAGTTGGAGCAACCCAGTCCATGATGGTTTGGGTTTTGCTCTGCAATGGTTGAACCCAGCCTCCACCCACAAGGTGGCCCAGGTACACAAGCTTACTCTGTCCTATTTGGCACCTGGTAGCCTTGATAGTGAGGCCTGCTTTCTGCAGGGCCTCCAGAACGTTTCTCAGGTGGACCAGGTGATCCTCACAGGTGGAACTAAAGACAACAATATCATCAAGTTAAGTTGCTCTGTAGTTTTCCAGGCCTGTGAGAACTTTATTGACCAACCTTTGAAATGTGGCAGGTGCATTTTTAAAGCCAAAGGGCACCACAATAAATTGACCATGCCCACTAGGGGTTGAAAATGCTGTTTTGGGTTTGGCATCCTCAGCTAGTCTGATTTGCCAATATTCAGCAGTGAGGTCAAATGTGCTTAAGAACTTGGCTGAGGCCAAAGTATCAATGAGCTCATCTGCCCTTGGAATAGGGTGGGCATCAGTCCTAGTGACTGCATTGAGCTCCCTCTAGTCCACACACAACCTAATTTCTCTTTTACCTCCCTGGGTATGAGGTTTGGGTACCAGGACCACTGGACTGGCCCAAGGACTATGCGAGGGTTCAATCACTTCCAATTCCAGCATCGTTTGGACCTCAGTCCTGATGCAGCCCCTGACATGGTCAGGTTGGCTGTTAATCTTATTTTTAATGGGCAGACTCTCACCTGTGTCCACTTCATGGGCACACCAAGTGGTCTGACTAGGAGTCAGGGAAAACATATATCTGTACTGATTGAGGACCTTCCTGCGATCAGTCTGTTGTCTGTGAGGCTGCCTGCCCAGGCTACACCATCAACTGAGCCATCATCAGGGTTCTGTGAGAGGAGGTCAGCGAGTGGGTCACTCACTTCCTTCTGTCCCTCATCAGTAGCCATGTGCAAGCCCATGTCTGCCCTGTCCACATATGGATTGAGTCTATTCACATGGAGCACCCTGTGGGGCTCCTGGGAGTTCCAAGGTCCACCAGGTAGGTGACCTCTCCCTTCTGCTCAAGAATTGTATGGGGTCCACTCCACTTGTCCTGGAGAGCTGCTGGGGCCACAGGCTCCAACAACCATACCTTCTGTCCTGGCTGATACACAGTCAGTACAGCCTTTTGGTTATGCCAAGTATCCTGGAATTATTGACTCACCTCACGGTTTTTACTTACCTTCTTCAAATACTCAGCCATCCTGGAGAGGAGACCAAGTACATAGTCCACTATGTCTTGCTTAGGTGGTTTGAGAGGTACATTTCATCCCTCCTTCACTAAACACAAGGGACCCCTAAGTGGATGCCCAAACAGAAATTCAAAAGGGCTGCAGCCAACCCCCTTCTATTGGACCTCTCTGTAGGCAAAGAGAAGGCAGGGCAACAGGACATCCCATTTTCACCTCAGCTTTTCTGGGAGGCCCATGATCATGCCCTTCAGGGTTTTGTTGAACCTTTCAACTAACCCATTGCATTGTGGGTGATAAGGTGTGGTAAATTTGTAATTTACTCCACACTCCTTCCACATTGCAGTGATGTAACTGGACATGACGTTTGCATCTCTGTCAGTTAAGACCTCCGTAGGGAAACCCACTCTGGAAAATATTCCCAGGAGGGCCCTGTCCATCACAGTAGCTGCGGTGGTTCTAAGGGATATTGCCTCTGGGTACCTAGTGGCATGGTCTACCACCACTAGAATATATCTGTGCCCAGATGCAGTTGGAGGGTCCATGGGACCAATTATGTCAATCCCCACCCTCTCAAAGGGAACCCACCACCACACGTAGTAGCATCAGGGGGGCCTTTGTGGTACCACCTGACTTACCACTGGCTTGACAGGTGGTACAGGAGCGACAAAACTCCTTGGTGTCCTCTGACAAGTGAGGCCAGTGAAAGTGAGGGACAAGCCTGTCCCATGTCTTGCTGTGGCCTAGGTGTCCTGCTAAAGGGATATCATGTGCCAGTGGGAAATCCCTAAACCTAAGAGGTATGACCGGCCTCCTGGTGGCACCAGGTTTGGGGTATCTACCCTCTGAGTAAAGGAGTCCTTCATCCCAGTAGATTCTGGGAGACCCACTGGCACTCCCAGCAGCCTCAGTAGCAGCTTGCTGTCTGAGGGGTTCAAGAGAGGGGCAGGTTTTCTGCTCCTGACTCAGTTCTGCCCTGGGAGGGCCCCCTGTTCCCAAGAACTCGACCTGATCAGGTTCAAGTCCCTCTGAGACAGTTCCTTCACAAGGACTCGGATCCTCCCCCTCAGGAGAATGATCCGCACTCTGGGTCTGAGGAGAAGACACTACCTTACCCCTCTTGCTCCTTCTCTTGGAAGACTCCTGCTCCATCTTTTGAGGATCCAGGGCCTGTTTAGTGGAAGACAGTTCAGCCTGTGACCTAGTCACAGCAAGCACGTCTGCAGAGATGCCCAACATTGCTGCATGTGTCCTGAGTTCCACTTCAGCCCAGGCTGAAGTTTCCAAATCATTGCCCAACAAGCATTCCACAGGGAGGTCTGAGCTAACCACAACGTTCTTAGGGCCAGTTACCCCTCCCCAGCTGAAATTAACAACTGTCAAGGAATGGTCTGTCCTGACATTGTTAGCATTAGTCACTTGGCACATCTCATCAAGTATGAGCTGATCAGGGCCCACAAGATCTTTTGTCACCATGGTGACACTTGCTCCTGTGTCCCTATATGCCATGGCCTCCTTACCATTGATCAAATGCTGCTGTCTGTATTTGCCCAGATTACAGGGGCTCACAAATAAGGAGGCAATTTTCAGACTGAGATGGAGTTCTGACTAGGCCAGAGCCCATCTCGGATCCCAAGGTGAACCCTAGTATACCCTTGTTCCCTGTACCACTACTTGGAGCTGAACTAGGGGGAACAGTTGCCTTAAGGGCAGTGGTGGTGGTAGGAGGATCCTTGGACCTTGAACAATTGGCATCTTTTGTCCAATTCTTTTTTCCTTATACAGGAAGCACCAAGGTTTAGTTTTGCCTTTACCTTTGTCAGACTGTGACTCCTCCCCAGATGCAGGTTTTTGGGGCTCTGAGGAAGACTTCTGGTCTTTACCCTTTTCCCCACCCTTATCTGAAGGTTTAGCTTCTTGCTTCTTCTAGTCACCACTTGTGGTCTGGTTTTCCTGCTTCACCCTGGTTCTGACCCACCTAACTGCCTTCTTTCCCAATTCTTGGGGAGACGTCAGATCAGAGTCAACCAGGTACTGATGCAATAACTGATTTTGGCAATTATTAAGGATCTGCTCCCTCATAATCAAGTTGTACAATCCCTTGAAATCATTCACTTTGCTGCCAAGTAACCAGCCCTCCAGAGCCTTAGTAGGCCAATCTACAAAGTCTACCCAGTCCTGAGTCTGTGTCTTCTGGGTGTCTCTGAGCTTAATCCTGTAATGTTCAGTTATTAAGCCAAACCCATCAATGAGAGCACTCTTGAGGACTGAATAGTTGTCAGCATCCTCTTCTCTAACAGTGAGGAGCTTATCTCTACATGTGTCAGCAAAGGAGAGCCACAAGATAGCTGCCCACTGCCCTTGAGGGACCCCCTGTTTTTTACAGGCCCTCTCAAAAGCAGTTATTCATTTGTGGATGTCATCCCCACCATGGTTGGGAGGGACTATCTTGCTCAGGTTCCTATGATCATAAGTATATTCCTTTCTTCTAGGGACACTGTAGCTGCCACCATGGGACTCTAGTCCCTATCTTTTCCTTGCCTTCTGTAGTTCTAGGGATTCCTTATCTAGGGCCAATTGCTCTAGCTGAGCCTCAGCTTGACTTTCTCAAGCTCTAGAAAGTGGCACTGTCTGTCATAGGAGTTGTCTCTCTTATGAGATATGGAGGTCCCTTCGGACTGTGCTGAATGGTAGGATTCTAAGCGGGATATCTAGATCTCCTAGGTAAACTCTGCACTCTTCCAGTAAAGAGAGGGCCATTGGGGCCGTCTCTAATCTCTTCCTGAAGATCTGAGTTGTCCAGGTGTGTCATCTTGATCCTCCTGGCCAGGGTTTGAGTCTAGGTCAAAAAAGGTTTCACCTCATGGCCTACCCTCATTCCCTGCCCCGCCCACTCTTTCTACCTCATCTGACCCAGGGGTCTTCCTAAGGTCATCCAAGAGTACAACCTTAATGAGACATTGGGTGTTGGCATTTCTCCCTGTCTTCAGCTTCCTAGAAACACACATGGCTTTCAATTCCTGGAATGCAAAACCAGTGTATCTAGAAGGCAGAGAGCCACTGGCTTCTCCTTTAGAAGGCATAACTAAGTGTAGTGTGTTGTATGCACCTACCTAACCTAGTGGGAATTAAGCTCTCTTAGGTTGGAGAAAGGGTGCGCTAGACCTTTAACTCACCCAACCCTAAGTTCAATAGAACTTCCTTATTCTAACATTTAATATTATATGTGCCTAATACTTTAGTGGTTTTCAGTTAATCAACCCAAAGAGATTTATCTGGTAAAACAATTCAGGCTTGAATCCCAACCGCTGCACACCAATGTGAGAAGTTGACCTGGTATATGATGTCCACTAATTAAACTGGGCACCATGCACCAGTCCAAACGACCCTTATGGTGTATGAGGTCAAAGATAACCTTTAGAAAGCTATCCTTGTGGTAGCTGTGGAGAGCAGCCTTCAGGCTTAATCTTGAAGGAATGTAAAGCAGCTTGTTTTACCAGAATATCACCTCCTGAATTAATTAAATGAAAGGAGAACCACACAGCATAGAACACAAAGCACACAATATGAGATCAATAGAAGAGTTGTAAGTAGCACAATACAGTGAGCTCCAGGGGGAGACCAAACCCTATAATAAAATAGTGGTATAACAACCACGACTCGGGTCAAGACAAGGTCTGAAGGACGTAGAATCGTTGGGACCCCAGGGAACCACCCAAGGTGAGTAGATAGGGACCCCATGGAGGATGGGTGCAGTGTGCTAACATGACCGCGGGCTCTCTACAATTCTATGGGGAAGTCACGCTTGCAATTGTACAGTTTAAGGACCCTTCTAGGAGGACTTGGAGGAAACCCTTCAGAACATAAGAGGTTAGAAAGCCACCCCACCCGTCGATACCTTAGTACCAGAGTTACCTACCCAGAGGAGCCGGGTGCATAGAGCTGAAGTGGTGTCGGAAACTGCCATCATTCTCTATGGAAGGCTTCAAAGAAGTGTTGCTGCCGTGAAGGTGAAAAGTGTCTGGTGGAATCCAAGCCTGTATTCTGGAAGGAAGGAACCAGAAAGCAGAGGGGACAGAGTCTGGGTCACTTCAGAGTGACCAGGGGCTCGGGAGATGAATGCCCACCAATGTCGAGTGCTTCAGGTGCAAAGAAGGGATGCTTAACACTGCTTCACAAGGACCAGGAGATGTCGATGATGACCAGGAGGCAGATGCAAGCTGTCCCACAAAGGATGTTGAGTGCTGAGGGGTCGGTGTCGGGCTGGAGCACCAACAAGCCGTGGGAAAAGCAACCCACGCAGGAAGTTCAAGCAGGTTACGGTGTGAACCAGCAAGAATCATGGGACTCACCAAGCAATGGGGAGTCAGGTCATATCTGGAGCAACCAGGAAAGCCCAACAGAAATCAACATGACCCTCAGGAGGAACTACAGGCCGAATGACTTGGAGTCACAAGGGGACCTCGAGCAAGATTGCAATGTACCAACCCACGGAGCACTCGGTGTGAAGAGGCCAGAGTTCTTTGTTGGAAATACTGCTCAGGGTCAGGACTACACGGATTCAAATGCACAAGCTTGGGAATTGCCAACAAGCATATGCAACTGCAAATAGACGCTGTGCAGGGGTTTGGGTTATGCAGTCCCCACAAGGGATACTGACCTCAAACTTGCTGAGAGGGCAGATCGACCTCAGGGACCTTCATAACCCACCTCCTGTGTTGCTGAAATCTTCGGAGTCTGCAGGAGCTCAAGAGCAGCAGACCGGTCAGTTGCGTTTGGTGCCTGGGAATGCAGGGGAGTGACTCCTTCACCCCAAGGGAGATTCTTCAGTTTTCCTTGGTGCACAACAGGTCGTGCACGGAATCTTATAGAGCAAGGGCACAGACAAAGCTTTGGACGGAGAGAGAGGCAAAGTCGGGCCCAGTCAAAGTCCAGCGAAGTCGAGAGTGTCCAGACGGTCGAAGGTCAGTGGTTTCTTCTTGTAGAAACTTGTCCACGTAACATCTAAAGTCTTACAGCTAGGTAAAAGCCCATTTGTACCCACTGGAGAGGGTTGGACAGATTTGGGGGACGCTCCTGGAGAGGGTCAGGACAGAGGGATGGTTACACCCATGTCCTTTGTCCAATTTCGCGCCAGAGCAGGAGCCAATGGCTCACAGAACTGGTTTGAGCTGGACTATGCACAGGGACACCAAATGTGCCCCAAGTGCAGACTTTCAGGCACTCTCAGAGTGCACCCACTCAGCCCCAATACACTTAATTCTGTCTGGGAGGTGGTCACACCTCCTTGTGACAGGATGCCTATTGTGTTGCCTTCCTCTGCTCGAGTTTGGCTCAGCAGCGGGAGGGCAGAAATGTGTCTCTGTTCGGCAACATCCATTTTGTGCTGACCGGGTCACGAAGGCTGGCACCGGATAGACCAGTGACCCCACAAAGCACATTTCAGAAGGGTGGAATCATACCTCCCACACCGGTTACCAGTGTGGAGGTATGATTCCAAGGTGTTTGATAACAAACATGATACGTTTCTATGCAGACGTTTTCGAGGTAGCATTTACCGCAAGGTTATAATGCAACTCTACCTATATGTCCGACTGAGTCACATACAACCAAAAAGAATGGTGTCCCAGGGCTGCAGAGAGGCTCTGCTCATTCAGGGGCACCCTCTCACTCAAAACCCGGCACCCTGCCTTCAGGATTGATAAGGCCCGCTATAGGGGTGACTTATAAGTTTTAAGTGTAGTTACCTATAGATATAAAGAACCTATATCTAAAGTAAGTGGTGCACGCACCAGCTTACACAGGTTGCAGTAGCAGACCTGTAGTTCTATTTTGTATGGCCTGTCAGGGGTGGCATAATATATGCTTCAGCCCATGGGAGGCCTCTGGGGTACTGATGCCCTGGGTACATGGTACCATATACTAGGGACTTATAAGGGTAGCCCAGTATCCAATCTGGAGTGTACCAAAGTACATGCACAACAATTTAAAGGAGAAAGCAGATAGACTGGGGTCCTGATTAGCAGGATCCCAGACAGACTAGTCAAAACATCAAGCAAAAAGTGGGGGTAACCATAAGAAGCACATCCTACTTTCCTACACTGTGCACCAATGCAGGCACCTTTGCACCATTGTGCAAGGGTGCCTGATGTGCAGGATTAATATTTCTGTGCAGTAAGGGAAATCTTCCTGCACAGAAACAATCGGAAGAGGCTTTTTCCTCTTTCTATGTGTGCTGCAGAATGTAGTACACATAGAAAAAGGAAAAACGAGGAGAAATAAAGATATTACTGCTCGTTGTGCCTCCCTTACGCATCCCCTGGGGAGGCATACATTTTTGAGCTTGCTAAGATTTATGATTTCACGTAAATCAGGAACAGTGTCAAAATGCCAAGGCATGCCCCTTTAATGCAGAAAACTGTGTTAAAGGGGACAATATTTCTGAGGCAGCATTAAGCCTAAAAAAGTGGCTCAATACTGCCTCGTAAATATGGAGCATGCTCCTACGCCAAGGAACATCACAAAAAGTGAAGTTCCGACGGCGCGGGCCTCATTGATGAGGCCCCCAATGGGCTGTGAAAGAGGTGGCCAAAAAGAGTGTTCGATTGTCCTCCTCCAATAGAAAGACCACAGCGCTTTCTCACACAGGTAATTTAAAAGGGTCTAATTACCAGTGAATTCAGTTTGACAAATTGCTCCAGCATCCCCCATGGATATTCATGGATTGGCAAAGAGATTAAAAAGTACCACCAAATCAAGGCATATAGTTGGGAAAGGAGCAGCAGCTTCACTTCAATCAAATAGGTTGCAGAGTAAAGGAGATGCAGCCCTAGTAGACTGTAAGTATGCGGATACATCATGTCCTAAACAAACATTGATGAACATTATGGACACTACTTTATGTTCATTGGAAAACTTTGTAAGAGATTCATTTAGGCTGGTTTTTAATAGGATTGATTCCATGGAAGTGAGGCTTTCTGAAGTTTTAGATCTGATTCAATCACCTGTACTTAGCCAAGAGAAGAGGGGCAATAGAGAGGTATGTGTAACAATCAGAGTTCTAATGCTTTAGGGGTCATAAGGCAAGATTTAGTTGGGAATAAATTTGACCCTGACACCAAAAATACAAATAGAGTATCCTATGAGGAGGGGAGTCCTGCTATCCACAATAACGACCTAGACCATAGGTTTTGTCAACCCAAGTAGGAGATGCGCATGTTCTATACGAGTTCCTTTTTACATTTACAATTAAAACACAAGGCTAACCCATATTTTATTATTTTAAAGTGGGTTCTCCACCTTAGCCCTGATGTACAGGCGGGGTAGAGAGAGTTAAACAACACAGTAAGACGTTGACTGGGTATAAAAGCTGAATTGGAGCATCATTCATTTGACAGAATAAAAATGGTACATCATGTGCCATGGATCGGGCCAGGTCCAAAAGCATGCAAAGAGTATTTCATGGTGATACATTTTAGCTCAGCACAGTTTGTACTCACCATTCCTTTATAAGATAGGGGATCTCAGCAGTGTCATTAGGATACTTCTATTGAGGCATGCAACAAGGACCCTGTCTCTGGGACACAGAGTGGAGAATTAGCGCGTTCTGAAAGTGAAGCTTATTCTCCTTTTGCCTATTCACAGTTTTGAGTGAGCAAATATAATCATTATACCACACTCATGGGTAAGTCCTTTCAGGGATGACAGGTGATAATGGAAAGCCAGGTAGTGGAATTAGAGAATCCTGCCATGCCTCGCATACCAAAGAGGTGACAAGATCTTGCAGGGGAGATGGTGGGGGACACCCTCCACATTTAAATGGAGGGTTCAATTCCTATTTTGGAACATAGCCGGTGTGCGGTCCAAACTAGAAACCCCAGACTGTCTAAGCTTCATTTATGAGTTCCCTGTTTTCAAGAAACTTGGGCAATTAATTCCATTTTTCTGCAAAGGTATACATCTGTTTGTTCCCTGCTATTAGGTCAAGTCATGGCAGGTCAATAGAGAGCTAGCTATCCTGCTATCTGTGATTCTTCTAGGCAGTGTAATTAAAAATGGTGCAAATTGGGTGGCGTGGTTATGGCGCTGTGCAAGATGGCCGCCTAAGGATTCCGCTCCTCCGTATCCGGACCTGCTTGGAGCTTTCCGATGCCTTTTCTGCCTTCCTCCATGACGGAAACTGCCCGTATCCTGTATTGGAATATGTTGTTCTTCTGGTGAGCCACTTTTCAGCTTCAACCACATACGCGACGCGCTTCACCATGTCTCAGGCATTGCGGTCATCTCCTCACAGCGGCCGCCATTTTGGGCGCGCGCTTTACCGCCACTGCTCCCCACGCTCTGACAAACGAGCACTTCTGCAGCCAACATCTTTCCACGTTGAAGAATGCAAGATTCACTCTGGTCCTCAAGTTTCATCCTGCTGTTTTTGACCTGCTTCAGCTATTGTGCTCAACATGCTTTTAGCTGCTTATGTTTTGGAAGTTAATTATTTCTATAAACTGTGCAATACTCTACTACATCTGGTTCTAGGATGTTTTGTTACTGAAACCTATCTCTTTCAGTCATGTATAATATATTTAATTGAGGCATTTTTCAGTGAGGCAATCTTCAATCGTCCTGCTGTATTTTTCCTCACAGTTTCCTCAAAGCACCCGCCATTTTAGAGATGCGCTTTTTATCACGTGCCTCTTACACACTAATGGCGATGTCCATCAAATAATAGCCATTTTCATGGTGTTTTTCTCCTCAGTTTGTTCTTCTCAAGTACGCATCTCATCCATCAACCAAGGAGATTTATGGCTATTTTCTGCGTCTTATTTGATTTCATGCCTGTATCTTTACATCCTAATTAATTTACCGCTGTGGAACTTCGCAGCTGTCTATGACAAGGACTTTTCTCACCTAATCCAACTGTGCTTTTCCAGGGGTCTCGGACTGTTGTTTTGCCTGGAGCTTTTATTATCTCCTGTAACTGGTTACCCACACTACTTACTTTTGTTATTTGATCTCTATTGGTCATATTGATATTGAACATTATTTTTCTTGGTGATGTATTTATTCTGATACCAACAACACAACGGACCTTCATCTATCTTAAGCTCTGGTTGTTACTTATGGGACGATTGCGCAATCCAAAATTTGTTTTTGTACCATCAAGGACTACTTCTTTGGCTACGTCTACATCCTCCGTATCGTTAGCACCAAACTCTCCTCAAATGGCTGGAGTAACTGCTGGCCGCTCATCTTCGTCACAGACTGCTCCAAGTAAATCCTCTCCACCTGTTTCTTCAACTAAGCGTTTGAAACAAGAGCCTCCCTCACCGGACAAAACACCTTCTCCCGTTTTTATGGAATTGCTTTTAGAAGAGATACGTGCGTTGAGCCCTTTTGTGGAATAAACTAACAATAAAATGCAATTTCTTGAAGAAAAGTGTCCTACTATAGACAACAGAGTGACCTTATTGGAACAATAAGCATCAGAGGTACAGGTTAATTCCCAAAGGATCTCCTCTTTAGAGAAAACTGTTCTCAGTCTCTGACAACATACTGAGGATTTGGAAAATAGGAATAGAAGGAATAACCTTCGTATTTATGGTTTGCCAGAATCTCTAGAAGATGATGATCTTGTATTCCAATGGCCCAAAGCTTTATGAGGAAGCACTCGACAGCAAATGAAAAACCAAAAGGTTTATTTTCACCAAGAAACCAGCATTTGCATTCCAGTTAGCATTCATAGCGCCTGACGCGTTTCAAGGCGCCTGCCTTTCTTCAGAGGCGACTTACAAGATGTGAATGTTTCCAGAGAGCTTTTTATTCACAGCTGCATGTAGTTTGTTAATTGCTTTGCTCAGTGCGTTTTTCTTTTCAGTGCATGCTGGAATGAGTAGTTCAGTGCAATGTTAATCACGTCCTTTGTAG
Source organism: Triturus cristatus (assembly GCF_964204655.1). Classification (NCBI taxonomy): domain Eukaryota; kingdom Metazoa; phylum Chordata; class Amphibia; order Caudata; family Salamandridae; genus Triturus; species Triturus cristatus. The sequence goes on from NC_140581.1 coordinate 402,485,346, forward strand.
GTTCTGTTTAACCATTCACGCTTTTAAAATCCATTATTTTCTTTAGTGGGACCCAGAGTACAGAGCTGGTTAAAATAAACTCACTTGCTGTGCTGCAACAGGTATGGAAATAGTTTCCGCCAACAGCCTCTCTCATTTCGTGATGGTGCATCCCTCCACGACAGGGCTGCCGTGTGATTTATGTATTCCAATGGCCCAAAGCTTTATGAGGAAGCACTCGACAGCAAATGAAAAACCAAAAGGTTTATTTTCACCAAGAAACCAGCATTTGCATTCCAGTTAGCATTCATAGCGCCTGACGCGTTTCAAGGCTCCTGCCTTTCTTCAGAGGCGACTTACAAGATGTGAATGTTTCCAGAGAGCTTTTTATTCACAGCTGCATGTAGTTTGTTAATTGCTTTGCTCAGTGCGTTTTTCTTTTCAGTGCATGCTGGAATGAGTAGTTCAGTGCAATGTTAATCACGTCCTTTGTAGGTTCTGTTTAACCATTCACGCTTTTAAAATCCATTATTTTCTTTAGTGGGACCCAGAGTACAGAGCTGGTTAAAATAAACTCACTTGCTGTGCTGCAACAGGTATGGAAATAGTTTCCGCCAACAGCCTCTCTCATTTCGTGATGGTGCATCCCTCCACGACAGGGCTGCCGTGTGATTTATGTATTCCAATGGCCCAAAGCTTTATGAGGAAGCACTCGACAGCAAATGAAAAACCAAAAGGTTTATTTTCACCAAGAAACCAGCATTTGCATTCCAGTTAGCATTCATAGCGCCTGACGCGTTTCAAGGCTCCTGCCTTTCTTCAGAGGCGACTTACAAGATGTGAATGTTTCCAGAGAGCTTTTTATTCACAGCTGCATGTAGTTTGTTAATTGCTTTGCTCAGTGCGTTTTTCTTTTCAGTGCATGCTGGAATGAGTAGTTCAGTGCAATGTTAATCACGTCCTTTGTAGGTTCTGTTTAACCATTCACGCTTTTAAAATCCATTATTTTCTTTAGTGGGACCCAGAGTACAGAGCTGGTTAAAATAAACTCACTTGCTGTGCTGCAACAGGTATGGAAATAGTTTCCTCCAACAGCCTCTCTCATTTCGTGATGGTGCATCCCTCCACGACAGGGCTGCCGTGTGATTTATGTATTCCAATGGCCCAAAGCTTTATGAGGAAGCACTCGACAGCAAATGAAAAACCAAAAGGTTTATTTTCACCAAGAAACCAGCATTTGCATTCCAGTTAGCATTCATAGCGCCTGACGCGTTTCAAGGCTCCTGCCTTTCTTCAGAGGCGACTTACAAGATGTGAATGTTTCCAGAGAGCTTTTTATTCACAGCTGCATGTAGTTTGTTAATTGCTTTGCTCAGTGCGTTTTTCTTTTCAGTGCATGCTGGAATGAGTAGTTCAGTGCAATGTTAATCACGTCCTTTGTAGGTTCTGTTTAACCATTCACGCTTTTAAAATCCATTATTTTCTTTAGTGGGACCCAGAGTACAGAGCTGGTTAAAATAAACTCACTTGCTGTGCTGCAACAGGTATGGAAATAGTTTCCGCCAACAGCCTCTCTCATTTCGTGATGGTGCATCCCTCCACGACAGGGCTGCCGTGTGATTTATGTATTCCAATGGCCCAAAGCTTTATGAGGAAGCACTCGACAGCAAATGAAAAACCAAAAGGTTTATTTTCACCAAGAAACCAGCATTTGCATTCCAGTTAGCATTCATAGCGCCTGACGCGTTTCAAGGCTCCTGCCTTTCTTCAGAGGCGACTTACAAGATGTGAATGTTTCCAGAGAGCTTTTTATTCACAGCTGCATGTAGTTTGTTAATTGCTTTGCTCAGTGCGTTTTTCTTTTCAGTGCATGCTGGAATGAGTAGTTCAGTGCAATGTTAATCACGTCCTTTGTAGGTTCTGTTTAACCATTCACGCTTTTAAAATCCATTATTTTCTTTAGTGGGACCCAGAGTACAGAGCTGGTTAAAATAAACTCACTTGCTGTGCTGCAACAGGTATGGAAATAGTTTCCGCCAACAGCCTCTCTCATTTCGTGATGGTGCATCCCTCCACGACAGGGCTGCCGTGTGATTTATGTATTCCAATGGCCCAAAGCTTTATGAGGAAGCACTCGACAGCAAATGAAAAACCAAAAGGTTTATTTTCACCAAGAAACCAGCATTTGCATTTCAGTTAGCATTCATAGCGCCTGACGCGTTTCAAGGCTCCTTGATCTTGTGTCATTTTTCTCCTCGTTTCTCTCGAGACACCTGGAGATGCCTTCGACAATCTCTCTCAGCATTCAATTGGCTCACAGATTGGGTCTTCGCCTTTCCAGCGAAGCCTTGAGGTGTCATCATCCTCTTCTTGAAGTTTACAGATCTTCTCTCAGTCCTTTCTGCAGCCATATCAAAACATCAACTTTCCTGGTTGGGTCAGAAAGTATTCCTTTCTCAAGATGTCTTTAAGGCTACTGCCTCCAGAAGAAAATAATTCCTCAATCTACGGGCTCCTCTTAGAACGCTTGGTGCCAGATATGGTTTATTCCACCCATGTCTTTTCGAAGTGACGTACCAAAATCAAACTTGGTCCTTATTCATACCACCAGTGGCATGGACACTACTAACTCTTCTAATGGTTGATCATTTAACCTTTCTTTTTTCCTTACAGGTTTTTGTTGATGTTTTACAGCTTTTCTCTATATTTGTTATGCAGTGTTCTGTTTTTGGCACTACCTGTTAATTGTTCATCCGTAGTTTTATCCATTGTGTTGCAGTTTTGCCTTTTGATGATTCTTAAGAGTTTCAGTATGGTTCATTTTGATGTTCATTTCCTCTCTCTATGTCTGTTTTCCTCAGACATCATGAGTTCTTAACTTTCTATTGATTTTTTGCTTCCTCATTTTGCTTCTTGACTGGTTTTCCATGCTTCTATGTTTCTCCTGATGCTCTCCGTCTCCTTTGTTTATTCACATAGATTGGTTGGTGTTTATTCCTTCGACCCATATGGCTCCCCTACTACTTTCCTTCGTCCTGGTGTGGTCTGGATTTCCTTTTTCGGGCGGCTCGTCTTGTTGAGTGTCGCTATTGCCCCATTGTCCTTTTTTGTGTTCCCCTCAGGAATGTTACTTTCAGTCATCCTTTTTGGATATGTACTGTCTCTTCTTGTATTTCCTTTTCTTTTCCTTCCCCTCTATTCCTTCTTTTTCCCCTTTATCTACTTGCTTAACTCCTGTTTCCTCTATCTATATCTATCTTCCTTTTCTTTCCATGTGCGGTATTATACTCTTTTCGGTGTTTTCTTAGTTTCTTCTCTAAATGCCCCCTTTTCTTTTATTTCACTTTTCTCCTTCTTATTGACACTTTTCTTTTTCCCTGTTTCTCTCTGTAGTCTTTGTTCTATCAAATTTTTTTTGTTTTTTAATTCAAAGTCATTTCCTGGAATGTAAAAGGCTTTATTAATCCTATTAAATGACAGAGAATCCTTTCCCACCTAGCTTCATATAACCCTGACATCGTTCTCTTGCAAGAGACGCATCTTACAGAGGCCGAATCTCTTAAGCTCAAAAGAAGCTGGGTGGGTACGGTTTTATTCTCCTTCAACCAATAAAAAAAATGGTGTTGCCATCTTATGTCATAAAAAATTAAAATGTAAAGTCATGTTACAAGAAAATGATTCTGATGGTAGATGGATTGTTGCTTAGTTATTAATTAATTCTGTGCCTTTAACAGTCTTTAATGTCTATGGTCCTACAATTCCTGACTGTATTTTTTGGCCTTCAATTACAAAAAAATGTATTCAATACCGAGATGACATTTTGGGAGGTGATTGTAATCAGATTATGGATCCGTTTCTTGATCGCAAATCAACTGTTCGTTTTACACCTCATAAAACTCACAAACAATTCCTTGATTCTATCTCTCAATCACATCTCATCGATTCTTGGAGGCTTGCTCATCCTGACACTCTTGACTATTCCTTTTTCTCTCCCCCCCATGCTTCGCTCTCTCGCTTGGACTACATTTTTCTCTCTCAGTCTTTATCTCAAAATTTACTATCTTCCTCTATTGAACCCATAATTATTTCGGACCATGCCCAAATTGTAGCGGACCTAGACTTACTTCCCCCGCATCCCAAATCTTCTCGTTGGCGCTTTAATAACTCTCTTCTTACTGGCCCTCTTTTTTCCTCCTCTTTCCGCTCCTTTGCTAACAATTTTTTTTTGCTCAATTGTAATTCCAATACTTCTCCCCATCTTCTTTGGGACTCCTTTAAACAACTGCAAGAGGATTCATTATTGATTTTGTCTCTAAGAAAAAAAAACTATTTCTTCAGAAACGGAAAGATATTTTGGCCCATATTAAATTTTTGGAACATGAATTTTACACTTCTTCATCTAAATCCATTTCACCGGATCTCATACAAGCGAAACTTGAATTCAATACATCTACTACCGACAATGCATCGTCAATACTTCTTCACAGTTATTATGGAGGCCGTGACAGATCAGGGAAACTCTTGGCTAATTACCTTAAATTGCGCAAAGAACGCTCTTTTATAGACTCTGTTTTTTCTTCTGATAATACTCTTCTACATAAAGATCAGGAAATTCTTAAGCAGTTTCAACTTTTTTATCAAAATCTTTACACCCCAGAGTCCCCTTCCTCTGCTTCTCTTATTCAGTCCTATCTGGGGAAACTTCCTAGTCCCTCTACTTCTCATCTTAACTTTTCCAATCTTTAAAAAGCACTTTCACTTGACGAAGTGTCCCAAGCATTGAACGCTCTTACTAAAGGAAAATCACCTGGACCAGATGGTTTTTCAGTTGAATTTTACTTGCACTTCTCTGACCTTTTACTTCCCAAACTCTTATCGCTTTTCCAATCATTCTACTTATCTGGCAAGGCAGATGGTACTTTTCAGGAGGCCACCATCTGCCTCATTCCTCAGGAAGGCCGTGATCCCCAATTTTGTAAAAATTATCGCCCGATCTCTTTAGTTAATGTGGATTATAAACTTTTTGCTAAACTACTTGTTTTACGTCTGGATCCTCTTTTGCCCCATCTTATTGGCAAAGAGCAGTGTGGTTTTGTTAACGGTAGGCTAATCTCTGATAACCCTCGACTTTTTCTCAATGTCTTGAATAAAGCTTCATCTCTTTCTATTCCTCTAGCTGCTATCTCTGTTGATGCAGAAAAAGCTTTTGACAGAGTTGATTGGTATTTTTTGTTTGCTTCACTACGTTGGCATGGTTTTGGTCCTAATTTCATATCCCTTATCTCCCTACTGTATTCTGCTCCCAAGGCTTCGGTCCTAGTTAATGGTCAGGTTTCTTCTTACTTTCCTCTTCAACGAGGAGTTCGTCAGGGTTGTCCCTTATCCCAACTTCTTTTTGTTTTGGCCCTTGAACCTTTTTTGGTCTCGATTCGTAATAATGATTCCATCTCCAGTTTTCCCTATGGTGACAATCAGTTAAAGCTCTCTGCATATGCAGATGATATTCTTCTATTCATTTCTAATCCAGAAACTTCTCTCCCCCCTTTGTTATTGGCATTTATTTCCTTTTCACAGGTTTCCGGGTACAAAATTAATTCCGATAAGACTGAAATTCTTCCTCTTACTAAATTCTGTCTTCCTCACTTGTTCTCCTCCACTGGGTTTGCTTGGAATAGTCCGAAGATTAAATATCTAGGTATATGGCTTTCTAACTCTATTCCCTCCTCAATTCAATTAAATATGTCTGCAGTTCTGTCTCGAATTGAAAAGGCATTTTCTACTTGGAATCCACTTTTTCTTTCTTGGTGGGGTCGGTTGGACTCAATCAAGATGATGATTGCCCCTATCCTTATCTATATCTTCTCCATACTTCCCGTTCATATTCCCGCTATTCACTTCAAACGTATTGATTCATGCCTTTCAAGATTTCTCTGGAAAAACAAAAAATCTAGAATTGCTTTATCATATCTTCGAAAGTCCAAACTTAATGGTGGAGTCAATTTCCCAGATTTTCGTCGCTATCATAAATCTTTCTCATTACGTCAAGCTTCCAGGTGGCTTACTTCAGAACCTTCTCCCTTTACTCCTCTTTGGCTTTTCATTGAACAGATATTGCTGTTACCCTTCTCCTTCAATGAGGTTATACGTTTCTCCTCTAAAACTCCCTATACTTCTCTTCCTTTATTCAAATATACCCCCTAACTCTTGTCATCCTTGGTTCATCCTCCTATTATTACCCATGAATCTTTCTTAGATGCCCCTATCTGGCATAATTCGCTTATTCTTCTAAAGAATAGACCCATTTTTTGGAATGCTTGGAGGTTACGTGATGTCAAGTGGGTCAATCAGTTCTTTGATGGAACTTCCTCTTGTTCCTTCCCCCAATTTCAACTCTTATTTCATTGCCCTCGATCTTTTTTACGTAAATTCTCCATTCTTATGACAGTAATTCTTGACACCTATTACTCCCTTCCTTCCTTGTCTTCTTCTCCTGCCCAAAATCCTCTTCTCAAATTACTTCTCACCCTTCCTAAAGCTTCTCTCATCTATAAATTATTTTTATCTCCCGATCCAGATCGGGCTAAATCTAAAGTAGAACTTTCCTGGGAAGCGGATTTGGGATGTGTCTGGTCTGTTGCTTTTTGGGATAAACTTTGGTCCAGATCCTTAAAAATTTCCCGCTCTGCCTCTCTTACTCAATCTTTATTTTTTCTATATCACAGGTTGCATCTTTCCCCGATTTCCTTGTCACGTTTCTCTGTTTCTCCTGATTCTAAGTGCTGGACTTGCGGCTCTCCTGATGCTGATCTTATTCACCTCTTATTTCTCTGTCCTACAGTCTCTAAATTCTGGGATAAGATTTGGCTATATATCTCTCGGATATTCACAATCTCCATTCCTTATTCTATGTCTCTTCTCTTTCTGGGTAGTCTCTCTGAGTCTTTAGACCTTCCCTCACATTCCCATGGCCTACTTGACCTCATGCTTGCTCTTGCATTCCGAAACATCTCATTTAATTGGAAATCCCTTACAAACATCTCCATACAATGTTGGTGGAATACTCTTTGTCACTTTTGCTTCCTCCTGTAAGCCGGTCCATAACAGAGATCTCTTCTGGCTACCACATACTACATACTTGGATCGGCTGGCTCTAAAGAAAATTCCACATAACAATTCAGAAAATTTTAAACCCCCTTGAAGGATATTGTCTCTGCCTTTCTTCTCTTTTTAATTTTTCTATGATTATGTTTTATTATCTTGTATACCGTACACTCTGTATGCTTTATCCACAATATTTTGTTTTTATGCCATTCTTTGTATTTTATAATTTTCTAGTCTTAATGTTTCTTTTCTTCCCCTTTCCCTTCCTTTCTCTCTGCTCTCCCCTTCTGCCCCGTCTGCCCCTTCCTTCATCTTCAAACTTCATAAAATGCTTTTACTTTTTCTATCCAGATATTAGCCTAAGTCATTGTTTAATTTCATATCCAAATTTTTTCTTCTGTATTTGCTGATTTCCTTATGTACTAATTATTTTATTCAATAAAGCTTTTCCAACTTAAAAAAAAATGGTGCAAATTCACCACAGATCATCAGGATTCATTTGAAGGGCACTTGGGACATTGTGTTAATTTATTATTATGATAACATTTTTAATAGTATGTCAAATGGGCAATAATGAGCTGAGAGACAATGTACGATTAGGTGAGTATTTATTCTCAGGATTTCAACATATATCGGTACAAAGTCTTGGTTCTGGCTTCCTTCTTGTCTTCAGAGGACGTCTTCAGGGTTGGTTCTCTTCACCCTCTCATCGGATAGGGTGAAGAAACAAAGAAACACGTTTTAATGGCTTCGTCGTGCACAGGCAGGTTGGTTGTAGGGAGAGGAGTGGGGAGGAAAACACCTTAAGACCACCACCAGGTGACCGCCAGCGCCATGCTCGCTAATGCTGCGTACTATCAGGGGCTTCTATGCCTCCTTGGTCCCCGCGGTTGATTCCCTCCTGTTCCGACCTCCCTTAGAGAGCCATCCCTGTACACGAGAGTGTACCTCTGATAGCCACGCTCCTCCTGGAGCATGGCGGGTAGGCGTGTAGTACCGGATCGGGTCCTGCTCCCTCTGTTGGGTTCTTGGGGCCAGTGACGTCCCAGTCTCTTCCATGGAGGGAGCGTCTTCTTCTTCGCTGGGGTTTTGACGGTGTCCTTCTTGTCCTGGGGTCCTGACGCGTAGGTGCTCCAGTCCTCTGTCTTTCCGATGCCTTTACTTCTGCTTAAAAGGCCCACCTCCTCCGTGCCTTCACTGGAACAAGGCCCACGTGACGGGGTTACATGGGTCGGGCTGGCCTCCTGGGAACCGGAATCCTTAAAGGGGCCGTAACCGGTCTCTAACTCCTGTTCCCACGGCAAGTGAAAACAGAATACGGGAGAGATGAAAGGGGGTAAGGGGTCAACTATTTCACTTTCCTCCTCGCCCCGTGAAGTCACCTCGTGACATAGTACCAAGGCCAATGTGGTATATGCCTTAGAAAATGCTTGAATTTTTTTTATACATACTAAGGGCAGGGGGATATTTATAGTTTGGCTAGGTAATTCCATTGCATATATGTGTCAACAATATGCAAAGGTAATTTGCGCAATGATAAACAAAGAGGGCAAAGGGATGGCACATTTCTATTCATGGCATTTATGGAAATGTTTTGAACATGTTTTTAATGAAAATTAATTTAGCTTTTGTTAATGATATCTGCACTTTTCAAGAAGATATGTTCAAGTACAGTCGATTTTGTGCTTGTATCAGAGAATGCTAATTCTTTCATTGAAGGATGACAAATTGTGCCTACTTACACCAGTGATCATAACCCCTTATTACCGGATTACTAAGTGGATTTAGCCGGTGTGCTGTCGAGTCTACCAGGACAACATTTTGTGTGATTTAATCAAGTGCAAACACTTTCAGATGGGTATCTGTCTGGATGATAATGATATCATCATTCCAGCATTAATGGAGGTTGATAACTATGTAAAATAAGCTTTATTGCAAAGGCCAATGGAATCCCAGGCAAGAGTTTTGGGTGGTTTCACTCGAATCATTTTGTACAAAAGCTTGCAATATGTTAAAGAGGGCTTTGAAGGCCAACCCAAGAGCAAAGTACAAGACTTTATAGAGAGGCATTTAATAAGAGTAGGCCGGTTATAAAGGAGATGATATTGTTGCTGGTCAACGGGCCTGGTGGTTATGCAGCTTAATTCTCGTTAGCATTTTTGGTCACAGCCTTGTGCTAATAAAATAAACCATTTACCAGGCCTAAACAATCCTTTTTAATGCATACAGGTAACCCCTAGGGCAATCCCAAACAGTCTATATATAGGGCAGTGCGCAGTGCATTTAAAAAGTATACTTGTATCTTTTACATATCCTGGTAGTGAAAAGCCCCTAAATGAATTGTTCACTATTGCAAAGCCTACCTCTCCCATAGGATAATATTGAGTTACCTTATTACATTAAATAAGTGCTAACTTTTAAGTGGGAGGAAGGAAAAATGGGGAGTTTGGTATCTAAAATATTGTAATTTGAAACTCTCTTTGTTTATTTATTGATAACGTTTTATATAGCGCGAACGTGACCCACGAGGGTATCAGAGCGCTTTACAATATACAATTATTAAACATTAGATGGTTGATGTAGTATACAAACATTTGGTCTTTGCTATTCAGTACAAAAGAGGTAAATAATATTATATGGATAGCATAGGTGACCAGTAGACAACAAAGAATGACCCACGAGGGCATCAGAGCACTTCACAGTACACAGTTATTAGACATTAGGAGGTTGAGCTAGAATATATACATTAAGTAATTTCCATACAATCCAAAAGATGTAGACAGAAATATCTGGATATCATGGGTAACTATTAGTCAACATCGAATTATAGCCTTAGGATGTAAATTCGTTCAGTAGAAGCATTTTACTTCTTTTTTGAAGGAGGTAAAGGACGAGATGCCATGTACCCGTGAAGGGAGGGAGTTCCAAATCTTCGGTGCGATCCCCGAGAAAGCTCTGCAACCAGTTCTCTTTTTATGAAAGGATTCTGGTTACACTAGTAGTGACCTCGCACTTCGCAATTGTGTGCATCCTCCCCATCGCTCTAACTTTAGTGCTAAGTAAGTGGGGGTAGTGTTATGAGGGCTTTGTGGGTCATGCAGGCAACCTTTAGGTGTATTCTTCCCTTGATGGGCAACTAGTTCATAGCTTTCAAGGTTGGAGGGAAGTGGTTATTTCTTTTAATCCCTGAGACCAGTCTGGCCACAGAGTTGAGCGAGGCCCTCAGCGGAGCCAGCTTGTATTTGGGGAGACCGCATAGGCTGGTGCTTCCGTAATCCAATCTTGGTAACACCAGGGCTTGTACCGCCATTTTTAAGTTGGTCTGTGGGAGAAAGGTTTTAAGTTTGCTTAGTATACTCAACTGGTGATTGGCTCCGTTGGTGGCATTAGTGATTTGCGCTTGCATGTTCAGGTGTTTGTCTATGGTGACTCCCAAGGATTTCGCGGAGTCAATGATGAGGGAAGCACAGTCAAAGGAAGTTAGATGCTTCAACCATAAGTCTATCTTGGGTATATGATTGGGAGGGGAGATGAGAAGGAATTCTGTTGTTTTGGTGTTAAGCATTAGGTGGTTGCCAGTGAGCCAACTTTGAGTGTTCTGCTAAATAGCGTTGAGAGAGATGAAGTCTACTTGCGAGGAGATTTTCATATACAGTTGGGTGTCGTCAGCGTACAGGTGATATTGGATGTTCGCAGAGTTCAATGCATTTGCCAGGGGCTCCATTAATAGATTAAAGAGAATGGGAGAGAGTGCTGAGCCCTGCGGAACCCCTATGGTGACCAAGGGGTATTGTGAAAGTAAATGCTTCATCTTGATTCTTTGTGTTCTGTTATTAAGGAAGGAGGTGAACCATTGTAACACTGGTCCAGTAAGGCGCATCATTCGTTCCAGTAGGGACAGTAAGTTGTCGTGCTTAACCGTATTGAAAGCGGAGGATAAGTCAAGCAGTATCAATAGGCATGATTTGCTGTGGTCTAGCATTTTTAGTATGTCATCCAATATGTGGGTGAGAGCAGATTCCGTGCTATCACCTTGCAAGAAGCCGGATTGGTGTTTGTCTTGTAGATTGAAATTCTCGATGTGATTACATAGTTGTAGTTGTACACATTTTCCAGCAGTTTCGCAAGAGTAGGGATGTTGGTTATCGGGCGGTAGTTGTTTAGATATGAGGGGAGGGAGTCAGTTTTCTTTAGTATAGGTGTGACCTGCCCTACCAGGGCCGGACTGGGAACCAAAACCGGCCCTGGCAAAGTGCTCGGCTGGCTACCCGGGGCTTGGGGGTGCCGCCGAGCTCTTTGCCAGGGCCGGTTTTCGGCCGATTTTGTTACAGGGCCGATTTTGCAGCTAGGCTGCAAAAAACGGCCCTGTAAAAAAACGGCCCCCACGGGCCCAAAAACGGCCCCCACCCATGCGGCGTACCGGGGGATTGCCCAGTGCCCGCTACGGCCAGTCCGGGCCTGTGCCGTACTTTAAGACAGTCCGGTATGGAGCCTAATCTTCGACCATAGGGTATCATAGATGTTTTGATCATTTTGAATAGGGAAGGAGGTAGGGGGGCAGAGAAGTGATTGGAGGGGTTAATCGCTAGAAGAGTGTTGTAGATTTCTTGTTCAGGGATGGGCAAGAAGGCGCGCCAAGAGGCATTGTTTTTGGGGGATTCCGTCAGAGTACTAGAATGGGCCACGATCTGCGCGCAAAATTTAGTGTCCTGAGCAATAGGTTGTGTAAGGAGCTTCTTGGATTGGATGTGGAGTTCAATGGATTTTGTTTTTTCAAGGAAGAAATTGGCAAGCTCATCTCAGTTAGGAATAGCCGGATTGTTTAGTTCCACAGATTTAGGCGTATTGCGCGCTTGTTGTTTGACTATTTTCAATAGTTACTTGGGGCGGTTAATAGCTTGGTTCAACTGAGTCTTGAAAAAGTCTGCTTTAGCCTTTAGGATCTTCCTGTTGTATGCATTCCTCAGCACTCTAAGGTGATATAGGTGATCAGTGGAGGGTGCTGATTTCCATAGTCTCTCGGCTGATCTTAGCTTTCACCGGTCAGAGTTCAGATTCTCGCTGAACCATGGTTTGGAGATTTTGGAGGAAATGTTTTTTTTTGGAGGGGCGCTGTAGAGTCAAGAATTTCAAGCATAGTGGAATTGTAAAAGACTGTGAGGTCATGGACGTCAACCATGTCTGTCTTGGGGTTAGGGCGGAGATGTATTGGTTTACTAGGTCGGTGGGGTCAATATTTTTAATATTCCTTTTCCACTGTTTTGTTTTAGGGGGTTGGCCCCTTTTTGTAGCTACCTCAATATTGATGAGGAAGAGAATGCTGTACTGGTCCGTCCAATCACATGGGGTGATGGATTCTAGTGATACAGTGTTCGTTTTTGCTATGATGAGGTCTAATGTCTCTCCCTTGTTGTGGGTTGGACTGCCACAGAATTGAGAAAGATCCTGATCTGACAGAAAAGATTTGAGACAGCTTACAACATGGTCGTTTGAATTATTCCAATGGAGATTGAAGTCGCCCAGGAAAATCTGCGGTACTTGTGAGTTGTTGTTGGATGTAATGACTTCAATTAGCTCATCGATGAATGACAGATTGTCACCAGGGGGGTGGTAAATTATGTGAAGTTTGCTGGTGATGCGCTTGTCAACTGAGATGTTGATACAGAGATATTCACAGGAGGATAGAGAGATGGGGTCTACTTGATTGACTGTGATTGGGTTACGATAAATGCAGGCTAGTCTGCCGCCAGGGTTTACGTTTCTGTCCGGATGGATTATATTGTGACTAGGAGGTACCAGTAAGTCTAGGATGGGAGAGGACAAGCTATTTAGCCATGTTTTTGTGAGGACGATAATGTCTAGATTATTCTCGAGGATGAGGTCATGGATGTCAGGAGCATGTTTGCAAGCGGATCTGCAATTGATGAGTGCACACTTCATCTTGCTAGATGAGTGGGATAAAATAGTCTGCACTAAGTTGATATTAGTGAGATTTTCTCTATTAATGGATCTGAAGTTGTGAGTGGGTTCTCTGAAGGGGTTGGTTTGTATGGATTCGATAACGCTACATCGGGGCTTACTGTTGACATTCGGGGTGGCATAGGATAGGAGGAGGTCATCTAAGTCATTGTCAGATAGTTCAGCAATTGCCCTCCTGGGACGGGATGGGTTATTGGGGTAGGGTATCTTACTCTGCCTAGTGTCCTCACGGTGTGATTTCTTGGTGATGTATCCTCTAGTTTGGTGACTAATACGATTTTTGATGGTGAAGTCAGATTTTGCAACACAATTTTGAAAATGCCACTTTTAGAATGTTATATACAGGAAAGAAAAGCAACCCAGTATTCCCTTGTGCTTGGGTGAACATTAAAATAGTAGAACAGAGTACCTCAACGGATGTATTTCTCAGCAATGAATGTATCTGTTTTTTTAAAGAAATTCAATATGTCACCTTATGACATCAAAATTAAATTCACAGTTATTCAAAAATCAATTCCGAGAAATCAAATGTAAATGAGGTGCATGCTCACACAGTTGTATAGATGTACATACATTTACTCACATGTGCATTTATTACTACACCTAGATGAATCTCCAAATTCTTTTACTATTAATTTCCGATTGTAGATTTAAACGTATGAGTAGAGATATGTCTCCAACCCCTTAAAGAAGGGGATGGAACCTCCTAAAACAGGAGTTAGGACTGTAATGGTAGTACTAGTAACTTTGCACACAAGTGAACATCTCCAACACTGTGGCAGAGTTCTACCTGTAAGAAGGAATAAGGACAATTGTAAAATTGAAATAAACTTTAAATCATAATAAAATGTTTTAATATACATGCAATTAATTTTAAATATGTATTATTAGCTTAAAGCTTATACAATTAAATATAAAATTAAATTAGTCCATCAAATTAAATATTCAATAAATATTTAAATATTTTTAATATATTCATCTGATTTCTAAACATGTTTCCAAATATTAACTAAAAAATTAATTCCCCCCTCACTAACCTTTCCAATGTTATTTAACATGTAGTAAGTTTTGTCAGTTATCTGCTAAATGAATCTAAATGATCTTAAATGTTTTAAAGAAAGTAATTTTTTTAGTCAAGTTTCTTATTAGATTTAAAATTAATAAATATATATTATATATCTATATTTAATGTAACATATATCTGTGTGTCTATAGTTTAAATGTCTAAATAATTTAATTAATTTAACAATGGTTCCTATGTGATGTTTTTTTATTTTTCTGTAGCACCTGTGACTGGCCATGTGTGGTGCTAGACTTACTCTGAGGCAAGGTTAAAGTACAATTTAGCTTGTTTTGACACACTTAGGGCTATATTAACTTTCCAAGTATAGTTTGTGCACAGCAATGTTCATATTATTTTGTGTGTGTGTTTGTCTTAACATATCCCTGTGCAAATCCCTCCTTAAATTTTCCTTAACGGCTTCCATTTAGTATTAATTCATCCCCATTTTCCAGCCACTTGCCATTATCTCTTTCACATTTATTACAAATTGCATGGCTGCGTATGTGGTGATCTCTGCCACTGTGGCAGAGATCTCTGCACAGAAAGAAAGGAGAGGAAGAGATGAAGGTCTCTGGTGTTAGGTTTGTGGAAATCATTCTATAATATCTGAGTAGCACTACTGTAGAGTTACTTTACGTACTACAAAATGCAGTTTGTGAATCAGGCTGAATCTGTGGTTTACAGACATTTTTCAAGCATTTCTCAAATTCATCTCTACATCCAAAATACTTCTGAAAGGCCATGGCGTAGTGCAGGAAGCATAGCTAGCCATACCACATTGCACAAAATGAGTTGACGAGAAAAAAGCTTGACATTCTGAAACAAAAATGTAGCATTTGCCAATTTTCAGAACCCTCGACATGAATGCTGTATGTAGTATTTGGTGTACAAAGAAATAGATGTCGGAAATTATAGTTAAGCATGTTTAACATACGTATGAAGGGTTTGTAGAGATCTGTCAAAACCCCACCAAAGGTACATTATATATTATGGGGTCATCAACCAAATTAACAAATGGAAGTGCTTTTTTTACACACACCCATACTAGTCATTTTGATGCCCTTCCCCTTCAAAAAAGATTTCAAATGTCGGTTATTTTTTTTGTTAATGTAGTAAAGAAACATTTAATGCAGTGTAATGTGAAAAAAGAAAAGGCGAAGCAAACTTTGTTTATTTAGGCCTATGTAAACTTTAGCACTCTCAGGACAGAATTTGAAAAAAGGGTGACAAATTGAGAACTTGTCATGAAAACAAGATTTGTTTAACAAAAATAATGTGACAAATTACCTATTTACACATTTATAGAGGGAACATAATTTGCAATGCATAAATATGAGGCAGGCTTTCCTTTGGGCTATTGCTAAGGCTTCCATATTCAATACATGTCAGCATCGATTTAGCCGTTCTAGCAGAGATAAGACTTCAGAACATTTCCAATTCTAGGTTTCAGTATGTTTCAGCATTGCCAGAGTGGGAAGAAGGCCAAATAATATTAAAAGTCCAAATGTTGTTGTTGGTGCCCTGCCGGCATAATTTAGAGGCATTGGTTCAAATGTAGTGACAGATAGCAAATATGTAAACACTATCTATTTCTCAAAACTTGGACCCACTATATATTGTTAAAACATGGTAGAATATAATGGCTAATTCATAGAGGGTTGTGCATTAACAACATAACAATACCACCTAACTTGAAAATGTTGATTCTCGTAACATTTTATGAGAATATTCAAGAGTACACACCACAGATGACAGCACAGTAATAAAATCAACTTGTGTTCTTTTAAAACATCTAGCAATCTTTAAAATTGGTGTTTTTAATTGTTTCTTTTGAAATCCTACATATAAATAATTAGTTTGACCTAATGCCTATATACAAAGAAGAAATTCAAATGGCACAGTAAACAGCAGTCCATCGTTCAATTTCAAGTACACCAATTTTTGGGGCTTGTGCTTTATGATCTACATGAACTATAATTATAGTTTATTTGTGGTTACAACATACCATATAACTTTAAAACACATGGGGTCATATTTACCAAACTTTCACACAACGCACCGTGGCAAGACACCTTGCTTTGATGCGTTACATGAAAGGGAGGGGGCACGAATGCTCCATATTTAATATTATATGGCGCATTCCAGTCCTCTCCTTGTTCTGGCATACCTTCGTACAATGGTGCTTGCATTGCTGGCAGGATTGTTTTTGTGCAGGAAGGGACACCTTTGTGCAAAAGAACAATGCTTTGCGAGCTTGTCTAAGTGTGCAGCAGAGAGAAGAAACATTTAGGAGAAGTAAAGATATTTCTCCTCTTTACATCTCCCCTGGGGAGGCACAGTTTTTTGACACTGCATTCCCTAGTCTACAGTTCATGGCAAATCTGAAAATGCGCAACAATCCATAGGTTTATGTATGGGTTCACCCACGCTCCACCAATGGAACTCCTTCCTGGGGCAGAGTAACGTCAAGGTAGCAACTTGCGCTGCATTGAGTTACTGCAGATTTACAAAGCACTGTAAAGCCATGAAAGGTGGATGCCTCATCTAGCATTTGAGTTGCCCTTGTGTTACCTTGCGTGGTGCAAGAGCGACGTAAAGCTTTCATAAATATGGCCCATGGTTTGGTGCATGTTTTCAAATACTTGCTGGTATGCACATTTTGAACAACATGACTGTTTTACTGCAGATGTTTGGGCTGTTTTGTTTTCAGTTTTTATTTTTTGTGGCATTTAGTAATGTTTTCCTAATGTTTTCCAAACCTTTGAAATCAGTCTTTATTCAACTGTCTAACCCCCAAAATAGACAAAAACTGTGTTTTTCGGTGATTATAAAGCACAAATTTATTTTGAAGAAGAGGTAAATGGATATGTAGTGTTTTCCCATTGGCAGTGTATTCAATGGACGTATGTTAGACTGTTAGAGCTTAGAAAGTCTGTGTATTGCATTCTCACTCACATCTCTTTACCCTTCACGCATCTCATTACCTCTTGCAACTCATTAATTGGCACTCTTATTTACATGATTATTCATAGTTTAAAACCTAAAAGTGCCATATTCAAATGTTGTTACAAAATAAATATATCAGTTTTTTGTTAAGCGCAAACTAATCACCCCTAATGGTCTCAAAGCGCAGTGGCCATCGGGGAGATTAAGAGAGCTATTGTCCTGAGTCACATGGTGCTGAGGGATCGAACCGTGCTCCCTACATTCCAGAGTCAGCCGCTCTGGCCGCTGTGCCACACATCTCCCACATTATAAATTCCCTGGACACAACTGGGGGTCATTCACCTACTCCTTAGTGACTAATATGATATTGTAGGAGTGGTCAACCCTGCCAACAGCACAGTACCTTGTGAAACCTCGAAATTTGTTAATAGAACCAAATTAATTTGTAGCTTTAAAGCATGTTAACCTTTATGTTTTAAGCATGCTTAACACCGCTTCATGCATTCTTTGACTGACTACATTAAGGGGGTGTTGCTGTTGTGTGGATATTCATAACTGCCAAGTCTCCCGATGGCAAATGTCTCACGTTGTAAGTCAACAAATTAAAAGAGAGGGCTCCACAACAATGGGGCAGAGCACCAATATCAATAGTACAATACAACCTCCCCTTGTGAAATGGTCAACTGCATGTGTAAATCTCACATTCACCGCAAACTCAGTTTGAAGGCGGAATGCCCACACTTATATACTAAGTACCACAACAGTATTAAAAGACACAACGTTTGAATGAAATGAATAAAATTGCATTGTGCTACTCACTTTATAAGTTAGTCTTGACCTTTCAGTAGATATCATCCTGTACTCTAGGACTTGAAAATTATCATAGTAACAACACCAGAAGAAAAAAGAGCATGTCCGAAAGCCACAAATTTTGTTGGTATGTAGAAATTCTGGTGACAACATACGTTCCACAGGGGTAAACTACCATGACTTCACGGGCACTAATTTGAAGTACCATTTGCACACATCTTTTTCTTCGCAGGTTCCATTACTACGCATGCTTTAACTACGCATGCTTCTACTACGCAAACACCATTACTACTGAATTACCATTACGCAGGCTAACAGATCAGATACATCAAATTAGATCAGCTACTTCAATGAAATTATTTATTATTATTAGTTTAGTGTAATTAGCAAGGGCAGAGAGACGCACAGCACTCACCGGGTAATCCTCCTCATTATGACACTGCTAGCGCCGCTGGACATAATCAAGAGTTTTATGGAATGCGCAACCGTCTCCACTATGGTGTACAGGGGGCTACCTCTGTGGCGAAAAACCGGCCTCACAATGCCAGCAGACAGGAGCGTCAGCCTTAGGCGCTGCAGGCAGGTATCGTTGGAACCCGGCATCACAAGGCAATTACAGAGAGCATGCACAGTGTAGTTGAGAGGGGCACATACATTACCAAAATGAGAAAGGTAGCAAGAGGAAGGACATAGTTGTGTCTCTGGTGACGGAGTTTGGTTATGGGTCAGTATGCAGTTAACAAGTATGTTTAATAAGGGTTTTATTATACATTTAAATGTTTTGAAATCACAAAATTGTCCTTTTTCTATTTTTATTCAAATGAAGTACGTAGACGTAAGAATGTCATTTGGAGGATCGACACCAATGGAGAAGAAGAATAGAAGACCGATGTACAGGTAAGAGCTTTAAAGAGATTACATTATTTTTTTTTCGAGGTACTTTTTAATAGAAGGAGAGTGGAGGGAGGATAGTTGGATTAGTGAGGAGTAGAAAAATTACATATTTGAAAATGAGAAAAAAAGAGTAAACGAGTAAAGGTAGCAAGAAGAAGAACGAAGTCCGGACTTTTGATTGAACACTCACCCAACTAAAACACCTATTTCCCTGGCATTACGTGCCAGGGGATAGGTTACTATTTCAATTAAATTATAATTAAAAAGAGCAAATAATGCATTGTACTTGTATGCGTTATATTTACTTGCGAAGTAAAAACATTTTTAATATATTACTAAGAAGTTGCGAAATAAAAGCATGCGCACTGAAAAGTTGCATTGTAATGGTATTTGCAAAGTTAAAACTTCGTATTAAAAGCATGCGAATAATTTGTTTGCGTAGTAACAGCTCATATTCGTAGAAGGAGGGGAGAGATTAAAGGAGATTGCACTATGGTCGGTCCAGCAAGTAGGAATAGTGTTTTAGTATGTAATTCTTATATCATTGGTAAAAATTCCATCCAGCGTGTGGCCCACCTTGTGAGTGGGAGCATATATTAGTTGCTGTAGCCCAAGACTAGCTAGCGACTAATAGAACACTAGAGTCTTGGTTGACCATCACTTCTAGGTAAAAATTAAAGTCATCCAGAATGGTCAGCCTATTCTCCGCTATATAAGGTTCTAATGGAGTTTTAATTTCATGATGGAACAGCAGTCTAGGACCTGGGGGTCTGTTAATCAGCAGTCCATCTAATGAGCATGTTGCTGAAATCATAAGTTTAAAATGAGTGGCTTCGCATGTATGAAGGTTAGATCCCGAGTCTATCAGGGATTTAAACTATGATTTAAAAACAATTGCCAGTCCCCCTCCCATGCGTCCCACCCTGGCTACCCTCTGGATAGAGTAGTTAGCCGGAATAGCATTGATTAGGTCAGGTCTTGAGGCTGTATTAGCCCAGGTTTCCCTGATGAACACCCAGTCGGGTTCCTCTTCAGCTAGAAGAATAGCAAATTCCGCCTTCTGTTTTATAAGGGAGCAAGCATTTAGAAGTAGACCCCTATATTTCTCGAGTTTTCCCTGTGTTGGATTTGGCATGGTTTTTGTCAATCATGTTTATCCCGGAGAGATTGCTAGCAGGGGACGTAGGGTAGCCACAGGAGGTACATGTATGTTGCAAGTGTTTATCCTCGCTCTAAGGAGGGAAGATAGCCCAAGAACAGTGATTCTCACCATTTTTGATCTTAAGTAAGGTTTCCGTAGAGTAGGAGAGCACAAAGTGGAAACTTCTCTGTCATGAGAACTAGAGTCTCGTGCGCCTGGTGGAGTCCGGACACGAAGGGTCAGACGGGCCTGCCTTTGGCACGCCAGCAGCGCGCCCGCTGCGCACATCCGCTGTGCTTCTGCGTGGACATGTGCGTTAAGTAGTGGTACTAGTGAAAACACTAGACAGCTAATTGCTCGCTAGACTCTCCACTCCGGAAACCGGAAGTATAGAAAGCAAAGGCGTATGCCTGCCCCCGCAACAAATGAGAAGGAAATGCTCGCGGCAGACCGGGTGGCAGCACTCAGCCAGGCAAAAAGGTAGGGAACAGAGAAGGGTTCCAAAGTAGAGGAATAATAGAAATAATTAAAAGCAAAACAAAAATAGCACCCCTCGCAGAGTAGGTTCAAGCAATTAATGCAGATTACTCCTGAGAGAGGTCACATGTATAAAATGGCAAAGGGCCCAAGTGCAACAGCCCTAAAGAGTCGGCCGGGGGAGTACTGAAGTGTTTCCGGATGGCTGACAGGCTTTCCCGTTGTTAGCCATCCGGAAAACCGAGTCGGATTCCTTTACGAGCGAGCCCATCAGAATGGCTCAGTCGGAAAGGAATCTGAACGGCACATTCTGATGCGGGCAGGAGGGTTCGGAATGGCGGTCGGAGAGGTTCCTGCCTGCATCAGAATATGCCCCTTAAAACGAAGGCTAAAGCTCTACCCTCCTTTTTCCTTTCAAACCTTGCAGGTTTTCCTTTCCACAAAGTCTTCATAGTTTTTTTAAATAATGTTAAATTGTGAGTCACCTGACTCCCCTAAAGAAGACATATATGCGGGGAGCAAGGCAACACTCTTCAAGGGCAAGGAGAAAAAGTACTTATCTTGGTCAACATCTCTATGATAGTAAGAGTAGAAGCAAAGGCCCAACTGAACAAAAACGTGGGGTGCTTTTGGCAATCTTCACTTCCGACAGGATGCATCTGTTGACGGAAAAGTCACGTATTGCTGGAGTCGTGTCGCAAGCACGACGCAACTTCAGCAATGCTCAGGGGTGCCCTATGCCTAACATGCTGTGTCACTCCTTACGCCTGCTTCAAGCAGGCGCAGGGTTTTGACGCAGCATGGACGTAAAAGTGACTCAGTGAAAACTTGTAGATTTCACTGCGTCACTTTTACGGGGCTTCCTGCGACGGAACGCCCACCCTGCATACATTAAACCTGACGCAGGTTTTATGTGGTGCAGGGCTTCACAACGAGACACATCTCCCTAGATGCGTCACGTTGTAAATGGGCCGCAACTTTTACGCTGCCGCTGCATCACAAAAGTGACGCAACGACGGTGCAAAAGTGACGCAAGGGGCTTGTAAATCAGCCCCTAAATTTTTTTCATGCAGTCATGACCCAAATTCAAATTCAAATTTATACTTTATTGTTTAAGTTAATAAAAACTATAACAATATCCTAAAAATTAGATTACGTTTAAATTGTACAAAAGACAATTTCATATCATATAATAGAAAGTATCAAAAAAGTTGTTGGCAATATTATTATCACGTTAGTGCTCAATATGAAGTGCATTTATACAGCTAACTAAGCGTTTTAAGTGCATGACCCATAAAGGAACATGTGGTGGTTTGGAAAAGAGTTTTTTTTCCTCATTTGATAAGACATCAGAGGAATCTTGCATTGGTGTCCTGGACAAATGCCTACTCTCTTCAAAGCTATTTATTCTACACAGTTCTCAAAGGAGAAGCTGTCATGTGGTTAAATCTTCCACTCTAAGAATAAATTACTACCTTCTTTAAGGTGTCTGTAACTTTTCAAAGGATTGCAATTGCTGTTGGGGTCGCAAACCATCGATTCAGATCATTGCAATCCAAAATTAGCGGGTCACACCCCTTCCTAATTCGGATTCAAAATTAGTCTGAAATCCCCTTTTATAAATTCGCAAAAGCTTTTCCGAACTGCAAAAAGGGAATTTGTGCACACACAAAGACATTTTGCAGTTGCAAGACTAGAGATTTTGCAAATCACAGCGACTGCGACTATGAAACGGCTTTGCACATGAGGCCTATGGGTGTAAAGGCTGTGGTTGAAGATCAAAAGAAGAGACCCTCTAAGGAGCATGGATCAGAGAGATGACCTATCACCAGGCTTCGAGAATTACTATGAGAACATGGAAAATTTAGGGGCATATTATCAAGAAACGGCGTTAAGATTATCCCCGCTTTAGCGGCAGAAAACTGCCGCTAAAGCGGCGATCATGGGCTTGATAATAATCCACAGAGAATTCCCATAGAAGCCCATGTTGACACCAGAACATGGGCTTCTATGGGAATTCTCTGCAGCATATTATCAAGCCCATTATCGCTGCTTTAGCGGCAGTTTTCTGCCACTAAAGCGGCGATAATTTTAACGCCGTTTCTGGATAATATGCCCCCAAGTTTGATATTTTCTCGTTAATAAATTCATGGAACTTGGGGGCATATCAGCAAGCAGGCGATAAAACATTATCGCCGCTTTTGCGTCCGTTTTCAGATGAAAAGCGGCGTTAATTTTATCGCCTTATCAGCAAGGTCACGCTGTCGTGTGAAACCTTGCCTTATCACCATTTCCCTTAACGCCCATCTTTGCATCTTTAATGAGATGCAAAGTGGGCGTTCCTCCTTAGGATAACGGGAGAAATGTCGCTAAGCGACATTTCTCCTATTATCAAGCCTCACGCAAAGCTACATAGCGACAAGAAAAGTAGCGATAACCTCTGTTATCGCTACTTTCCTTACGCATGCTTTGAAACTGACTTAGCCATGATATCCTATGGAAGGTGGATATCATGGCTAAGTATGTGAGACCCTATCAGAAAGCTATCGCCAAAAGTTTTGTGATTATCGCTAGATTTCCAGCGATAATCGCACATTTGCCAGCTTGCGCTCTGAATTTTTGAGCTTTGGAGATAAGCGTTGCTAATAGCACACTATCTCCGCTATAAAATTCAGAGTTGGCCGGCGATAATTAGCCTCACGCTAAGAGCGCTGAGCGATGAATTATCGCCGGCCCTTGCTATATCAGCAAGGGCCGGCGATAATTATCGCTCAGCGCTCTTAGCGTGAGGATAATTATCGGCGGCCAACTCTGAATTTTATCGCGGAGATAGCATGCTATTAGCAACGCTTATCTCCAAAGCCCCTTAGCCTTAAAATACATGCATACCAGAGTATTGAGCCTCAAATGGTACAGTTAGCGCGTACATGCAAGAATGTAATCACTACCTTTGCAGCTATTTTTACAAATTGTATATTTATGTACGGATGGGAAAGTTGCCATGTTGAATGACGCAGCCACGCAGTTCCCACGCCCTTATTTCACTTTTACCTTCTCTGTGTTTCTAACTCAGCTAACATATTATACATAGTATTCCCAGGAAACTGTGTTCTGAGACAACCATGCAAGAGGGGTGGATACACTCAAACTGAACACAAAACATTTGCAAATTCCCAAATTTAATTACAGGAGAAAAATATTTCTAACCCCCCTCTAAAGGTTTACAGGCAAGAACACTACAGTTCTGAATACCAAGAAGTGTTGAATATTAATGCTACTTCAGAATTAAGCTTTCATTTTAAGCTACTTATCTTTCAAGGGCTTTTTACTTATTTCCTTTGCTGTATTTCTAATTATCAAGATATTTGTATTGGGAAATTACAAAGTGCAAGCAATCTGCGTCTGCATGCCTTTTCTGTTACTGTTCTATAATAACTAGTTGATATGTTACACTAGTCCCTGGCTGAAGCTATATAGCTGGAATTAGGATGTAGTGAGAAACACGGATTTCAATAGACAATTGAGAGACTCATGCATTATCTCTCTGCCAAATGGGAACATAGAGTTATACAATAAGTTTAGTTTTTCACGCACGGCGTATTTAATCACTATCCATATGGTATGTTTATAAACGGATGAGTGTAATATGTAAATCTGTTGATTAATTCTGTGCCTTCTGAAGAGAGTGTGCGAAAGATATTAAAATTTGAAATTGAAATAATAGAAGCGTGATATTTGCTTTACCAGAAAATATTTTTCTTTGAAGTGTCAAACCTAATTTATTCCTAAAGGAAAGCAAGAACACTTCATAACAGCATTTAATATAAAGCCAATGAAAAAACTGAGGGAAGAGTTCACATTTCTCACTGTATTACGCATTTTTAGAATCGTGCTTGTGCCTTCGAATTTTTTCAGACAAATTAACACAAAATTATGAATCTCATTACATAAACTACAGAAGTTGCTTAATTTGCATCACGGTCCTATTTATTTATTGATTACATAACATAAGCGTGGTCTATAATGCCCCACTCCTTGTGGATTCTGGTCGTCAGTGCTGCTTTTACAGCGGTAATTAAAAATGTGTGTGTTGTTCACAAAGGAAAAAAAAAGATGTCTATTGCATATTGCTGCTGCTAAAAACACTGAACACCAAAAAAGGTAAGGGCACAGAATAACATACACGTACAATATCTTTTGTGTTGTTTATGTGATGCACATGCCCTATGACAACCTTTACCAAGGAGGTGGTGATCCAGCGGGATACCTACCTCAGTTATTCCATCACCACATACTCACCTGGGCCATAAACACTCACACAATCATATAAGCTAGCAAATACCGCTGGGGTCAATTTTATAATGTTTTATGAGATTAGTTACCTGTCAAAATTTAACTAATCTTTCACTGATCAAAAAGTTCTTTCCTCTGGTCAATGGACCTCTTAGTTGGAACTAGTTGATGGTGAAATGACATCAGGATTATTTATATTCCTTACCATTCTGAAATAACCACAGACTCAGGAGAAGTTTAATTCCCTCTTAATTTCCTCTTTGCATGTATGCGTTTTTCTGCAGTACACATACAAAGAGGAAACGGCCTTGTAGCTTCATTTTTGTGTATAAAGGAACCTTTTCCTGCCCAAAAACGATGCTGTCCACAATGCAGGTACTCTTGCACTTTAGAGCAAGGATATCAGAATTGGCACATGGCAGCATAAAGAACACCAGCGCAGTGAGAGTGCAGAACAGCGCTACATCTTTGTAGATATGGCTAGTTGTACGATTTATTTGTAAATGTGGGATAGATTGGTTTGGAGCATAGGCGCCGAATAAACATCAAAAACTCTTCTTCAAGTCTTAATAAAAAAAGACAATCCAAAAGGAAGAGCATTGAACATGAAATGCTCTACCGATGACTCATTTGTCTTTGGGCTTTGTTATGACTTTTGCAGTGTGGGCTGCCACTCCTGCACCCTGCTCCCACATTGCCAAAGCGATAATTTGACAGCCCACCAGATCATGACTGGAATCCAGGTTGAGCTGTCCTGTGGCAGCAGGCCAACAGCGGTGCCTATTTAAATGCTCGTATGAGAGCCGTAACAGGTACCGCAATGGGAACACCTTTACAGGTTCCTTCTTTGAATGGACTGCCAAGCCCATGCCCTGCAGGAAGTTAGGGTGCATGCAGATAGGGGGGCACATAATGCATCCCTTGGCGCAGAGGCAACAGGTGGCTCTATAGAGCTCCTTTGTTTCCTCACCGCCAGACTGTTTATGGCAGTCGCAATGCCATGAAAAGTGTGGCGGTGAGGAAACTAGCAATATATTTGGCGGTGCCAGCATATTACCAGCCTCACACCATTGCAAGACCCCTGGTGGTAGCAATGGTTCGGTGGCATTCCAACCTCCATAGTCAAAATATGGCAGGTGGGCCTCCTGTTTGGCGGTCTAAGGACCGCCACCATGACTATGGCGATCAGTGGTAATAAGGGCCTCTGGCAGTTTGGAGAGCACAAATGACAGACTGGCAGGTTAAAATAGCTGATTTTCTGTCTCAAATGTATTGAAATGGAGTACATTGGAATGCATCCAATGATTTCAGATAGCTGTGTCCCTTATGTACTGGAGAAACTTCACCATCAATGGAGACAGATTATTAAATGTAATTACAGAGCTTTAGGGGCTGAGTCAGTTTCACCAGTAAGGAAGTGACCACTCGAGGAATATGCCGATGGAAAGACCATAAGTGGCAATGTCAGTAAGATTAATGCTTGTCTTTTATATTAGCAAATACAATATATATAAGGTCCGCAACATTTTCATTTGCCAATGTTTAACAGACTAGCTGATGAAGCATAATTTCACATTTTGATATAGGCAAACAGATTTTAAGGAGAATGTTGCATTTTAGGTGAACGGAGCTGAGAATCACCTTTGTCAGAGGACTTGTATTTGGCCCATGGAAAATGGGCGTTTTTCTCTATATTTGTTAGAGTGGTTTCCACTTTCTATTATTGGGAGTGTTCTAAGTGAAAATCAGTAAGGATGTTGTTGCACTCTATGTGAGTTGGAACTACCTAATGACAACTATCTCACGAAACTTAGGGGCAAATTTACATGAAAATGGCGCAGTGCGAAGCCACAAGCAATTTAGTTGCGCCAAGCGGTGTCATTTGCAAAACACAGGGATGTGCTGTATTAACAAGAATATTGTGCATCCATTGGCTCACCCCTGCGCCATTGCTAAAAAATGCTGCCCAACACCAACACATGCACCCTTGCACCAAGGTGCCTGCATTTTAGGAATGATTGTGTTTGTTTTTTGGCAGGAAGGTGTCACTTCATGCACAATCATTAATGGTGTGTTGCTTCTTCTATGCATGCTGCACACATAGAAAGATCAAAAAATGAGGAGAAATAAAAGTATTACTCCTCGTTCCGCCACATTAACGCCCCCTTTTTTAAGGCGTTAGTTTCTTGCACTGCCACAGATTTATAGATCCTTGTAAATCTGGAGCAGTGGCAAAAAGCAATGAGTGTTGCTGGGAACGCCTACAGCAACACCGATTGCACACCCCTGTGCCACAGAAAACTGCATTGCAGAGGGCCATTTTTAAAAGGCTGTATTAACAATGCAAAGTGGCTTAGCATCACCTTGTACAAATGGGCTTGCACAGAGCGTCACAGGAACATAAAAAAAAGTGATGCTCCGATGATACTAGAAACTTGTAAATATGTCCCTAACATACAATGTCATGTTCAAAATCCTATTTTCAAAGCTGTGATGTTGTCCTTGCGTTTATTAGAAAGCACTCAGCAAAAGTTATATGTCATAGACAATATAATCCCAAATCGCAGAGAGTAGTGAAGACTAAGCCTTTCACACTATCAGCCTTATGCTTCAGTATTGATTAATCCACTTATGTTTTGTTGGGTCTTCATGTTCTGCTACACACTCTGTTGTGAACTGTCATTCCAATAATTAATTGATTACAATTGCATTCGAAGAACACAATGATACATCATAACGTTAAAATGCATTCATGAGATGTCCTACACAGGTAAGATGGGTAGTCCTTTTTCAAAATCAATATAAGCAATATATTTAACATTCAAATGCAAAATCTGAAACCAAAAACAAAATTAATTCAAGTAAAATTCAACGTTATCATTTTAATGACTAAATCTGATCAATTCAAAGAGTGCAGCATCACATTCGCCTCATGGTGCACATAGAAATGATTAAACCTTTTAAGGGTCGATTTTCAGACACTTTAAAATGTTCTGGGCTTTCGATGTGTTGGGAAAAAAATGAGATGTACATGGTGGAACAGTAGGCAATATAACAGTGCTTCTTAAATTTTTTAGAACCCCGACCCACTGTCTAGAATGACACACATTGGCAGCCTACCTAGCTTTAAATGGCATGAGGTGGCCGATATTTTGAGGTAACTAAAGCATCATGTGGTAGCGCATTTACAGAATGTAATAGTGCGTTTACAGACAGCACATTTTCCAATGAAATTTGCACAGTCACACGTAAATATATATTTATATATATATATATATATGTATGTATCCACACAAAGAAAGGTTGCCCCCATGGAAGAGCCGCCAGGTAGGTATTACTTGCACATTTATTAATGAGATGCTGCAAAACGTTCCGTCAGGGAACATGCTTAAAAATCATCAACCTCCTTTGCCAGACGCGTTTCAGGTTTCCCCTTAATCATTGGCATCCGGTTTGGTGATATTTCAGGGAAAAACAAGGGTGCTGCTAATTATATCCTTGAACCTCCCCCAGTGGGCGTGGCTGCTCCTGCAGCCTTCTGGTTCATGTAGTCGCCCTTCGTGTTACTCAAGTGAGTTTTGCCCAGAGTTCGCCTATAGTCACTTGAACAACCCCAGTGGGTAAAAGCTACAGTCCTGTTGGAACGCATTGACTTTCTCGTGCATCTCATAAGGCTCTACCTCCCGCTGTGGCGATGACTTCACCTCTGATGTCACCTCGGGTCTGCTGCAGCAGAGTGGCTCCTTCCACAACTGGACCAGCCTCTAATTATTCCACACAAAGTAAGGATGACCCCATGGAAGAGCCGCCAGGTGGGTATTACTTGCAAATTTATTAATTAGTTGCTGCAAAGCTTTCTGTCAGGAAACAGGCTTAAAAATCATCAACCTCCTTTGCCAGAAGCGTGTCAGGTGTCTTTGCCCATAATGGGGTCGTCGCGTACTATCATCCAACTTTTATTAATAATTTTACGCAATGTTTTATGTTGCTTATTATATGTTAATATTAATCTTGTCTCCTGCTTCTGTATGTTAATAGAGTCGACTACTTCTGGCATAATTCTAGATGTTAATATCTGTCTGTCCTGATTGTTTGTTTTTCTGATGGTGATGTCTATAGTTTTTTCACTGTAACCTCTGGCTAAAAAGCGTTGTTTACTCTGTTCTTGAGCATGTTGCAGGTCTAAATCAGTGCTACAAATTTGTCTGATTCTCAACATCTCTCCATATGGTATGCTGTGGATGAGATGTTGAGGATGATAGCTGGTGGCATGTAATACACTATTAACTGCGGTGTCCTTGCGGTGTAGCCTAGTATCAATCTGTTGGTTGTGTATAAACACCTCAACATCTAAGAAGTTAACCAAATGTTGAATGATTGTGGCTGTGAAACATTAACTCATTATCCTATATATGTATATATATATATATATATATATATACATATATATTACCTACTGGCGGTCGCCAGTAGGTAGTTATAGTTAGGACCCCTTTTCCATAGGAAATCCGCAACATTCTATTTTGAATAACTTTGGCGCCGGTCGATGAATCCTCGCGAATTTCTCAAAATAGGTGGGGCGCTACGCTCCGCTCCTACCCTGAAAG
This sequence comes from Triturus cristatus, assembly GCF_964204655.1. Classification (NCBI taxonomy): domain Eukaryota; kingdom Metazoa; phylum Chordata; class Amphibia; order Caudata; family Salamandridae; genus Triturus; species Triturus cristatus. The sequence continues at coordinate 402,514,636 of NC_140581.1, forward strand.
TCTCGGGGGGATTCGTCAAGCAGGGGCTGAGATAAAAGGGGGGTCCCAAAACGCGTTTTTCCCATGCATTTTTCCATAGGACCTTTAGAACGAGCTACAGCCCGAACGGCTGATCAGAATTACTAGAAATTTGGCAGAGAGGTAGCCATAAGGTCAAGGAAGTGCCTTTTGCAGGTCTGGTGTAAATCTGTTCAGTATTTCCTGAGTAAATAGCATTTAAAAGCATATATATATGTGGGCGGAGCCTAACCACACATCTCATCCTGAGATCTGATTGGCTGTCAGCACTTCATCCAAGAAGTGTTGGCAGCCATCTTGGGACAAATATACATGATAGCACCTCATTAAAAAGCATTGCAGTTAATAGAAGGTTTTAAGACTTTAGTTACATTATAAATCATTTGTTGATGGTACCATACTCATTTTAGGAATTGTGGTATGTTCTAAGGTGATTTCACCATGTGAAAAAGCCTTCTGCTGGGATATCATGATTGAGAGAAAAATATTTTCTCATGCTTTTACCACAGAGGTTTGGAAGGTGATCTATAGGCTAAACTGAGAGCTTATTTTCTGTAAATTCACATTATCTTTCTCAGTCATGTGAGAATGAAGTCTGATATTCTCAGTAAAACATGTACATCCAACAAGGGCAGAGACTGTCAGTTGATTCCTTTGTGTTCCTTTGTGTTCTACTGCAGCTTCCCAGAGTGTTCCAAAGAACTACTAGAGCGCTAACAGTCCTACTTATGATAAACGTATGGCACACCTGAAGCCATCTTGCTTGGATTAAAGTGGTAACTCTTAAAACATTTAATTTAAAAAGGAACAAAATGAGGGGGTTCATTTTTCCATAAAAAGTATGATTAGTGCTGCAGAAAGAAAAATTAGGGCACATTTTGAGTGACTTCTCAAATCCTCTTCTATTTCATTAAAAAATTCTGACATGCAGACTGAAACATGCACTTTCAATACCAGCAGCAGTTTTCCCTGGTGAGCAGTAGCTTTACTACAGTGATCTAATGAGCAAAAAGAGTGCTAACATTCTGAATTTATGGCAAATGTGTGACACATCTGAATGCCTTCTTGATGGAATCAAAGTAAAAAACTGAAAGTATTTCCTACTGAGGAGACTGCAGTAAATGAGGAAATTAGGAAACTTCATAACAAATAAGTCTCCCAAGATGGCCACCAGAGACAAAAGAGCCCAAATGTAGCCCAAATATCACCCAGATGTAGCCCAAGTATAGCCCAATGACAGAATGTCCCAGAATGTTCTTAAAAACAACTAGAGCGCTTACTGTCTTCATTATGACAAAAGTATGGCACACCTGAAGCCATCTTGATTGGAATAAACTGGTAACACTTAAAACATTTAATTTAAAAAGGAACACAATGAGGAGGTTCATTTTGCCATAGAAATTATGATTAATACTGAAGAAAGAAAATGAGGGCACATTGTGAGTGACTTCTCAAATCCTCTTCTATTTCATTAAAAAATTCTGACATGCAGACTGAAACATGCACTTTTAATACCAGGAGCAGACTTCCATGGTGGAGTAGTTTTACTACAGTGATCTAATGAGCAACTAGAGTGCTAACATTCAGAATTTATGGCAAATGTGTGACATATCTGAATACCTTCATGATGGAATCAAAGTAAAACACTGAAAGCATTTCCTACTGAGGAGACTGCAGTACATGAGGAAATTAGGAAACTTCATAACAAATAAATCTCCCAAGATGGCCACCGGAGACAAAAGAGCCCAAATGTAGCCCAAAATCAACCAGATGTAGCCCAAATATAGCCCAATGACAGAAGTGTGCAAAACACTTATTATTTTGTGTTTTTGCAGTGTTATATAGTGCAGACTTGTCAGGTATTGGAGTGCTTTACATGAGCATTGGTTACATCACACAAGAACAAATTCATTTTGGTTGTAGACATGGGGAGACTAAGTGATTTGACCAGAATCACAGAATGTCGAGCTGAAGCAGAAACTTCAACCTGGTTCCCCAGTTGCAAAGTCTGCAGTTCTGGAAGTAACACCACATCCTCTCCCCTAAGTGCAACATTTAATCAAGTGGTCAACTGGATAAAAAAACATAAAGATAACAAATAATTTAAAAGTGCTTTGTCGCTATTTGAAAACTCAGAAAATATGTCCTTATTTTAGTCTTTTAGAGCACTAACCATAATTTTGATGCCAATAAGACCCTCTCATATATGTAATTTCTAAAGGAAATGCTCTAGGTATTACAGTTTTGATTACATCAAGATGATGTCAGGCGTTCCACACTTTTGTAATAAATATAGAATGTTAGCAATCTAGTTGTTCATTAGGATACTGTTGAGAGGCAGAGGCCAGGGGCACGGACTCTGAAAATTGAAGGCAGGTAGGAGGGTGCAAAGGCAACAATTTAACCACACTGAGCAGGCAGGAAGGGCCGTGGAAGCACAACAGACAATGGAGGGCAGTGGAAAGGGGGGCAGGGGCAACAAACCAACAATACAGGACTTGCAAGAGAGGCTGTTGGAGGGAAGATCTATTACGGGTCAAGGAAGCTAGGGTCGGTCCCCAGATCCCCGGGAGCCACCACAGAACTGAGCAGGAGAGTGAGTCAGGGACAAAAGGGGCACCTTAATTTGAGCCGGGGTGCCTAGGAACGCTTGCTCCAAAAATGAAGAAAACAGACATATGAGACATGGAATTGGAGGCAGAATACAATGGCAGTTTAATGAGAAGATGCAACTTCAAAGAAACCGCAGAATAGAGACATAAAGTACAAAAAACAGAATCCAGATAATCATACAGCTGTCATAATATTCTCTGTATCTCAATTAATGTACTGACAGAGAGAGAGAGAAAACACATCTATAAATGCATCATGAGAAACAAGTTACACCAAGGAAAATGTTACCTAGGAACACTCACGTTTACTCTTAGAGCAAGCATTCCTGCAATTACAATACAAAATCTTTTAAATGCAAAAGTAAAGAGAACAATGGTTAAACATAACATGACATTTCATATAGGTAAAATAGAATAAGATACTTCAAGCAAAGCAGAGCAAGACATTTTAAGCAAAGGAAGACAAGAGCTCCCAGCTCTTGGGGAAAACCTGCACTGCCTGTTAACCTACATACAGACGGCGAGGTAGTCCGTCGATATCTGTGGGTGCTCCCTTTTTATATCATTTTGTGGGCTCCTTTGCACGCTACATCTACCTACGTATGCTACCCAAAAGCTTCGACTGCAGATTTTACCAGACATTTCGTCATTTACCCACTTAATGCTGACAATGGACTGGGTGAAAAGGTCAGTCTCTCAGGCCAATCGCTTATCGTAAGTTCCATAGAGCAAGCAGAAAATAATGGGTATTGTACGGGAATTCAATATATTCATGTATAAAATCTCCTCAGTTCTCCTAACTTGACGCTCTGCGGTTGCCACTTCCTTAAAAGCGGGAAACCTGCCCAGAAAGCAAGTACCAGTCCAGCATGCAGCCTACTGTATGTCGACAGCTTCAGGGGGATGTTGAACTTTGATACCGAGCACGGAGCACTCGGGTAGGGTGGGGGCTACTAGTTTGGATCAGAAGGCCTCGCAGACCTGCCTTCAGACTGCTATACCCTAAAATTGCAGAGCTATGGTCAATTTAACAAAGAGGCCTACATATTGAACAGAAGGGCCTACACAGGGGTTTTATGCTGGCTGAGTGGTAAGGATGTCTCAGGATAATTATATAGCAATACAGGACCCGCTGGTCAATTTAATACGGCCTACAAATGCAGCTGGCAGGGCAAGGACAAGGGTCTCATACTTCAGGTGTGGACAGAACGGGCCAGGGGCCCCCTGTGATACAAAATCTACCCTCCTTCAAGGCTGTGGCAATGTAATAGACCATTGTGGGCAGAAGGAAGAGGCAATGGTAGTACAACCATACATGCCAACAGACCCGATTCAGCCAGGAAACGTCCAATGTTTTTAAGCTCAAATGGGCTTTATTTGATCTGTCTCCTGTCTACAATATCCTCTTTTTCAATGTAACTCAAAGGGGAAAATCAATACCCCAGTTTTTTTTCAAAATCTCCCTCTTACCAAGTTCAAAATGTTCGCAAGTATGGTACATTGGATCATGGAAGGAAATGGGATAGGGACATGGACTTGGATAACAGAGGACAGGAGGGACATGGAGAGGTGCACCAAACTGACCCTGCAGGGCAGGCATCAGGGTTTGCAGCAGCACAATACACCACACAGGGCATGCAGGACGGGAGTGCAGCACAACAATCCATAGAAAGCAAGAGGGAGGGGACAGGACCATGCACATGGACAACAGAGAACAGAGGGGCAAGAGGCAATGGTAGCTAGCTGACCATAATGGACAGACAGGAGAGAAAGCTGCAGCATAACAGACCATAAAGGGCAGGAGGGACGGATCAGGGGCATTACAATGGAACAGACAAGCCAGGAGGGAGGGAGTAGGGCTGGGGGCAAGGGGGCAGGGCAGGAGCAGCAAGATAGCCATGGAGGTCAGGCAGGATGGGCACTAGAAGCAAGACACACCATGAAGAGCAACAGTGAGACTGTGATGGCATACACACAGACCATGGAGGGAAGGTGGCAGGGGGTCAGGGGCAGCTAACTGACCACACAGGGAAGGTGGGAGGGGCCATGGCAGCACAGAAGACCATGCATGGCAAGTGGGAGGGTTAGTGGCAGCACAATGGCTATGATGGGCAAGAAGGAGGGTGGAGGGGCATGCACAAAGGACAATGGAGGATAGAAGGGAGGGTCAGGACCTGTGCACAGACAAGCAAGTTCAGGGGAAGGGACCTCACAACAGACCACACAGGGCAGGCAGGAGGAGCAGTTGCAGCACAACAGACCAGGGAGGGCAGAAGGGTGTGGCAGTACAATGGACCATGTAGGACAGGAGGAAGAGGATAGGGGCATGGCATGTGGACAGGCAGGGTGGAGGTGGCAGGGACAGGTTACAGTCATCTGACAATGCTAGGCAGGTGGGAGGGGAGTGGCAGCTCAACAGAACACTCAGAGTAGATAGGAGTGGCAGGTCCATGGGACATGGTGGGCAAAAAGGATGGAGCAGGGGCATGCACAAAGACATCGGAGGGCAGGGGGAAGGAGAATAGGGGCAGCAAGCTAAGCACAGAGTTTAAGCAGGAGGTCAATGATGGGGCATAGAATTGGGCAATGGAGGGCAGGAGGACTGGACTGGTACATCATACTAAATTGAGGGCAGTGGCAGCACATCAGACCATGCATGGCAGGAGGGAGGAGGCTAGTCCATGGATTCACACAACAGAGGATAGGGAGGAAGGGGATGGGGCAGCAAGCTAACTGTTCAGAGAAGGCGGGTATTAGGAACTTTATTGTTTTTAAAACAGTGTGTCTGTGCGAACTACTTAAAATATGAACAAGTATGCAGCATAATCTCACTTTTATTCAGGAAGAAGAGGACGTTTGTGACTGTGACTCCGGGCTCACTTGGCAGAAACACCCCCTGACCCTCCACCCCCTATCGCAAAATGTAATGCCCGTGAAAAGGGTAGGTGAACACAGTGTTATATAGAACATAGTCCTGAGAGCACGATTGAAAATGAAAACTAGATATAGTGTATGGTATAAACTATGCACCAAAAAGTGTGATATAAGATGAACCGGGCGTGAAATATAATTTGCAATACATTGTGCGCAATGACAGATTCATTGGAGAGTGCGAGATAGCACAGGCACTAGCGCGTGCTATGCGATATGCGCCTTGGAGTGTAATATGCACAGGGCAGTGTTGTGTAACCTAACTAGTCTCTAAAGTTGTAATATAAAATATGTGCTGGGGAGTGTAACGTTGCATATGCACTGTGACAAATATATGGATCCCAGATTGTAATATGTATGGCATAGCACTGTGCGTTATAACATAGGCATCGAGAAAGGCACGTTAGATGGGGCAATATAACCCGTGCGAAGACAAGTGTGGCATGACATATTCACGGGGTGGTGTTACAGTGCACATGGGCTAGAGAGTGTCATAGCATATGCACTAGCTAGTGGAATACAACACAGAGGTGTGTGGCACTCGGCAGGCAATGGTGGGTGTAACACAGCATTGGGCTCTGTCAGGAGCACGCTGTGACTCTCAAGTGATGTTCGTCCCCTTTCCAGAGAGTAAAATAAAAAGTATTACACATCCGGCAGTGGATGTGTGTTTTATTAACCGTGAGGGGGGTTTCTTGCATAGTTTTGGTCGAATTTTTGTCGAATCCCCTTTGAATGGCTTGGTGTGCATGTGTATTAAATGTGCCCGTCAATAGCTACCCATGTTTGTATAAATAAACGACAAGGGTGTCTACCAGGATTAGGCACGGTAGGGCATCAGACATGTCAGAGCTTCACTAGTGGTGTAAATACATTCCACGTGGATTCATTGCATGCATAGTCGCCTTTTAATGAATATCACGCAAATCGTCATGGTGATAGGTACGTACGGTTTGTCCAGCATGTCCTAGGTGTGTCTATAAATATATATTTTTTAAAAATAATAAAAAACAGTGGCCGGCCCTGGGGATTGGGGTCAAAAAAATATAATTAGGAGACTGGCCCTGGGGGATGGGGTCATCAGGGCCAATAAATTAGAATAAGAAGGGGAACCAAACAGCCCCCCTTCTTAAAAAACTAAAATAAATAAAAGACTGGCATCGTGCCGGAGGCCATGCCCCCTCCGTGCAGCACTCTGCAAACGCGCCCCCAACAGGCATCTCCAGTATGCACCAGGGAGCTGCGCTGCAGCCAGGTGTTCTGAGGCCAAGCCCCTTTTTACACCTCTCTGCAACGCAGCTCTGTGGCGCTTACTGGAGGTACCTAGTGGTCTAGTTTGACCCTAGGGACCCTTAGGATTCAGGGGGACTCTCAACTTAGAACAGCCACAGGGCGCGTTTACACAGTGGTGAAGGGAGGGGACGGGGCCTGAGGTGACGTGTGCAAACACGCACTATGGCATGTTTTAAATTGGGGATATAATTTCCCTTCAATACTGAGGGCCCCTGGGGGCTAACTAGCCCACCAAGTGCTTCCAGTAAGCGCCACTGAGCTGCATTGCAGAGAGGTGGTCCAGGCCGTGCCACTTTTTACACCTCTCTGCAACGCAGCTCTGTGGCACTTACTGGAGGTACCTAGTGGGCTAGTTGGACCCTAGGGACCCTCAGGATTCAAATGAACTTAATCTCCCAACTAAAAATGGACACAGGGCGTGTTTACACAGTGGTGAAGGGAGGGGACGGGGCCTGAGTTAATGTGTGCAAAAACGCCCTGTGGCCTGTTTTAAGAGGTAGTTTTAATCCCCATGCCCTATTATACACTAGGGGCTTACAGAGGAGGTCATGCTAATCACAGGGGGACCCCAACGCATAATGTTCCCTAGTGTATGTAGGTGTTTTCACTGTATTCTAAGTGTCTTTTAACATAGCACTGGCTCTAGGACTGGTTAGTCAGACTCAGTTACCACCAGTATCCGTCTGAAAAAGTTGAGGGTACAGGATGATTTTGCAACAAGGCTTCTTTCTGCTCTTCTTTTTGTTCTTTCTGCACGTTATCCTTCTTCCTGCACTTATCTTCGTATTTGAGGACTTCTGTTGCTTCTTTCTGCACTTCTTTTGTTTCTTTCTGTGCATTTTTTCTTCTTTCTTCACATGTCCTATCTCTGTAGGCATAGTTAGAAATTAGCATTTAAAAAACCTTTGAAATTCACTGAAAAAACCATGGGTTTCACACACGTTATAGTTAGGAATTAGCATTTAAAAAACCTTAGAAATTCAATGAAAAAACCAAAGGTTTCACACATGTTATAGTTAGCTGGACATTTCACTCATAAAAAACCATTGAAATTCCCCCGTTATAGTTAGTTCAGCTAACTATAACTCGCGCGCCCGCAATGCACTACTGATGACGTCACATATTACATCACTCATGACATGGTCACTGACATCACTCATGACATCACTGATGACATCTCAAATGACATCACTGATGACATCACTGATGACATCATCCAGTGATTGTGTGTTTTTATGAAAACTATATATTTTTTATATTTATGTATATCTCAAGGTCAAAGGAAGAATAAATGGGTATATAAGTGTCTAAATGGATACTTTTTTTTGGAATTTTTTTTGTGTAACTGACTGTTTAAGTGTATCATAGTGAATACATGGCTTACTGAGTAATCTTTAAATATTTAAATATCTGTATCAGTTTCTTACTTTGTGTATAAGTGGCTGCATGGGTTGGTGAGTAGCTACATGAGTGTCTATATAGGTTATTAGTTGTTTTTTTATCACTATGAGTGTCTGAGTTTCTGTATGGTTCGGTGGGGGGTATTACTTAGTGCATAGGTGCATGAATGAGTGACTCACTGTTTGTATGTGTTGAATACAGCATGTGTGCAGGACTGTATGGGTGGATGAGTGTGTGCATGGGTGTGTTAGTGAGTGAATGACTGTCTCAATAGTGTCTTTATGAGTAACTACATATGTTTTAAACTAGTATATGTGACTATTGGTGTATATAAGTGAGTATATGTGAGAGTGAGAGATTGGAAGAGTTCCTGTATGAATAAGTATGTGTTTCTATAAGTGATTGTTTAAAAGAGTAAGTATATGTAAGTTTCTGTAGAAGTAAGTGTGGTGGTGTGTGTATAACTGTATATGCAAGTAAATGGATGATTGATTCTTTATTAGCATGAGTGACTATGTGTGTGAGTTACTCTATGGATGAGTGGCATTGTGTAACGGGATGTACAGGTGTATGAGTACATATGATGAGTGAGTACATGTATGAGTGACTGTAGAGGACTGTTGGTGAATTACTGTATGTGTATGTGGTTCTTAGAATTACTGAATAGGTTGTTGTAACTGATATTGATATGTTCATTATTTTGAACATTTTAGTTTCTATTTTTGAATGTGTGTTTCAATGGTTATATTAGGGGGAGAGGAGGTCTGCCACTCTATCACAAGGATGATGTCATCAGTGATGTCATCAGTGATGTCATTTGAGATGTCATCAGTGATGTCATGAGTGATGTCAGTGACCATGTCATGAGTGATGTAATATGTGACGTCATCAGTAGTGCATTGCGGGCGCGCGAGTTATAGTTAGCTGAACTAACTATAACGGGGGAATTTCAATGGTTTTTTACGAGTGAAATGTCCAGCTAACTATAACATGTGTGAAACCTTTGGTTTTTTTCATTGAATTTCTAAGGTTTTTTAAATGCTAATTCCTAACTATAACGTGTGTGAAACCCATGGTTTTTTCAGTGAATATATATATATATATATAATCTACTGGCGGTCGCCAGTAGATAGTTATAGTTACAACCTAGTTTCCATAGGAAATCTCAAAATTCTATTTTGAATAACTTTGGCGCCGGTTGACGAATCCTCGCAAAACTTTCAAAACTAATGGGGCGCTCCGCTCAGCTCCTACCCTGAAAGTCTCGGGGTGATTCGTCAAGCGGAGGACGAGAAAAAGGGGGGGTCCCAAAACGCGTTTTCCCAATGCATTTTTCCATAGGACCTTTAGTCGCAGCTACAGCCCGAACGGCTGAACAGAATTACGTGAAATTTGGCAGAGGTAGCCATAAGGTCAAGGAAGTGCCTTTTGCAGGTCTGGTGTAAATCTGTTCAGTATTTCCTGAGAAAATAGCATTTAAAAGCATATCAATATCTATACGCGCGCACCGTGCGCGCACTGTGCGCGCACCCTGCCGTGCGCGAGCGCAATTCTGATTGGTTGTTAGATGTCGGTAAACATTCGATTCGGTTGAAACCAGGAAGTGTCGGCTGACATTTTGTCTCTCGCAGTCTGAGGGGGTGAAAAAAAAAGTTGGAGAACATGAAAAGGGGGCAGAGTGGACAGTTCCTGACCCCCTAGCCTTGCTCAGGGGGTCACAGAAGGACCCCCAAGGGAGGTGCGCGCACGGTGCGCGCACCTCGCGATTTAAAAAATCCAAAAAAAATAATGGTGCGCGCACAGTGAAAAACCAGAAAAAAAAATTATAAATACATAACTTAGCTTTTTAAAAAACGTACAAATTCACTGAAAAAACCATAGGTTTCACACACGTTATAGTTACGAATTAGCATTTAAAAAACCTTGCAAATTCACTTAAAAAACCATAGGTTTCACACATGTTATAGTTAGCTGGACATTTCACTCGTAAAAAAACAATGAAATTCCCCCGTTATAGTTACTGCAGGCAACTATAACTCACGCGACCGCAATCCTCTGCTGATGACATCAGATATTACATCACTGATGACATATGTGTCTTTAGGAAAAATAAATATTTGTAATATATGTATAGCTAAAGATTAATGGAAGAAGACATATGTAAATAAGTGTCTAAATACAGTGATGTAATATCTGACGGTGGTTTGGCAATGTTTTTATGCACCTTGGGAATCAAGTAAAATGTGGGGATAACTGGATGCTCCTTTTTCAGAAAACGATATTCCTCATTCGTTAACAAGCCCCCACTTATCCAGGCAAGAAGCTTGCGATAGTGGTCATCCCATGCCAATTTAACAGTATGGACATTGCTCTTTTTATAACATGCTGTATCAGAAAGTTGCAGTTCAGCTTCCTCCATATAGCTGCCTTGGCCATAAGACCACGTTGCCACCCTTGTCCGCCTGTCTTATAATTATGCCAGTATTTGCTTCCAATTTCTTTATAAGTTGTTGATAACATAGATTTTATTTATTCATACTGTGGCGGGTTTTATTAGTAGCAATGTATAGTTTCTTCAAATCCTGCACAACAAGTTCATGATAAACATCCAAATTGTCGCGTAGCATGATTGGTTGAAAGGTGGATTTAGGCTTAAATGGTGTTTCAAATGCTCTTTTTGTATTATGCTGTGAAAAACCCCCAATGTTGACTGCCCCTCCTTGTTCATTCTGCAGATCCCATGCTGTTTGGAAAAGATCCACATCGCCCGCTGTTAATAGTGGAGGACTCTCCAGATTTTCTGATGTTGGCAACATATTTTCCTGTTAGGATGTAAAATATGGAATTTATTTAATTTCAGTTTGCGTATAAATCTGAATGTGTCCATTCTTGTGTCCGCGTAATTGAAGTTACAAGGGGGACAGTATGATAAGCCTAATCCCAGGACTGTCATTTCCGCTGTTGATAAGGGCAAGGTAGTGAGGTTGATTACTGAGTTGGGATTTATATTGGATTCTGATCCCTGCTCTGGAATCGGTTCCATCTTCCCCTTGTTGTCTTTTTGCCCATATTTTTGTTTCCTTTTGCGGCATTTGCGTCTCTGGTTTCGCCTGTAATTGAGTTTTTGGTTGTTACTCCAGGTAATGCTCGCGGCCTCAGAGTATCGCGTCTGTCTTGGCACAGGCAGTCGACCTCCTGTGCTAGGGATAGTTTCGTAAACCCCAAATGCTGTGCTCTAGTGCTTTCCCCCTCCGGGTCACTCTCTGCAGCTGAACTCAGTTCCGAAGTCGATGTTGACAAGGCTGCTGCTTCGCTCAACTTTCTTTGTGGCGGTTTGTTAGCTCTTGCTTTCACTGCATCATATTTACGAGCATAAGTAAAAATGTGGCCATTTAAATAATCCACCCGATCTCTTTCAAATTTGAATGTCTTTCTCCTTTTTATAATCTCTTCGTCCTTCTTAAGACGTGCCATCATATCGTCTCTGAATTTTATCACTTGATCTGTGCTCTCCATTTTACTGATTTCCACCTCCAAAAGTTCTATTTGCGCTTGTAGTTTAGCGCGATCACTCTCCGCATATTTAATTAGGATCTTCATTAATCTACTGGATGACTCGAGATTAGATTCCGCCCACTCAGCGAGCATAGCCGGGTCGGGGCTTTCATAACTTGGTGCCAGGGTGATGCGTAATCCTCTCGGCACCCTTCCGTCTTCCAAGTAGCGGGATAGCGATCTATGCTCCCAACACTTGGATTGTTCTGAGCGCATTAGTTTTTTATATATATATATTACCTACTGGCAGTCGCCAGTAGGTAGTTATAGTTAGGACCTATTTTCCATAGGAAATCTGCAACATTCTAATTGGAATAACGTTGGCGCCGATTGATGAATCTTCGCGAACTTTTCCAAACTTTTGGCCAGCTCCGGTCCGCTCCTCTCCTGAAAATTTCACGGTGATTCGTCAAGCGGGGGCCGAGAAAAAAGGGGGGTGCCAAAACGCGTTTTCCCCATGCATTTTCCCATAGGACCTGTTGACGCAGCTACAGCCCGAACTACTGAACGGAATTACACCAAATTTGGCAAAGAGGTAGTCCTCAGTTCAGACTCATGCCTTTTGCTTAAATGGTGTAAATCCGATCAGTAGTTCCTGAGAAAATCAAAATCACATATATATCTGGGCGGAGCCTAACCACACATCTCATCGTGAGATCTGATTGGCTGTCAGCACTTCATCCAAGAAGTGTTGGCAGCCATCTTGGGACCAATATTCATGATAGCACCTCATTAGAAAGCAATGCAGTTAATAGAAGTTTTTCAGACTTCCGTTACATTATAAATCATTTGTTGATGGAACCATACTCATTTTAGGAATTGTGGTGTGTTCTAAGGTGATTTTACTAGGTGAAAAAGCCTTCTGCTGTGATATCATGAATCATGTTTGAGAGAAAACTATTTTCTCATGCTTTTCCCACAGAGGTTTGGAAGGTGATCTATAAGCTAAACTGAGAGCATATTTTCTGTAAATTCACATTATCTTTCTCAGTCATGTGAGAATGAAGTCTGACATTCTCAGTAAAACATGTAAATCCAACAAGGGCAGAGCATGTCAGTTGATTCCTTTGTGTTCTACTGCAGCTTCCCAGAGTGTTCTTCAGAACAACTAGAGCGCTAACAGTCCTACTTATGACAAACGTATGGCACACCTGAAGCCATCTGGATTGGAATAAAGTGATAACTCTTAAAACATTTAATTTAAAAAGGAACAAAATGAGGGGGTTCATTTTGCCATAGAAAGTATGATTAGTGCTGCATAAAGAAAAATTAGGGCACATTTTGACTTCTCAAATCCTCTTCTATTTCATTAAAAAATTCTGATATGCAGACTGAAACATGCAATTTGAATACCAGCAGCAGACTTACCTGGTGAGCAGTAGCTTTACTACAGTGATCTAATAAGCAACTAGAGTGCTAACATTCTGAATTTATGGCAAAAGTGTGACATATCTGAATGCCTTCTTGATGGAATCAAAGTAAAAAACTGAAAGCATTTCCTACTGAGGAGACTGCAGTAAATGAGGAAATTAGGAAACTTCATAACAAATAAATCTCCCAAGATGGCCACCTGAGACAAAAGAGCCCAAATGCAGCACAAATATCACCCAGATGTAGCCCACATGAAGCCCAATGACAGAAGTGTGTATTTGCAGTTTTCTATAGTGCAGACTTGTAAGGTATTGGAGTGCTTTACATGAGCATTGGTTACATCACACAAGATCAAATTCATTTTGGTTGTAGACATGGGGAGATTAAGTGATTTGACCAGAATCACAGAATGTTGAACTGAAGCAGAAACTCCAACCTGGTTCCCCAGTTGCAAAGTCTGCAGCTCTGGAAGTAACACCACATCCTCTCCCCTAGGTGCAACATTTAATCAAGTGGTCAACTGGATTAAAAAACATAAAGATTACAAATAATTTAAAAGATCTTTGTCGCTTTTTGAAAATTCAGAAAATATGTCCTCATTTTAGTTTTTTAGAGCACTAACCATAATTTTGATGCAAATAAGACCCTCTCATATATGTAATTTCTAAACGAAATGCTCTAGGTATTACGGTTTTGATTACATCAAGATGATGTCAGGCGTTCCACACTTTTGTAATAAATATAGAATGTTAGCAATCTAGTTGTTCATTGGGATACTGTTGAGAGGCAGAGGCCAGGGGCGCGGACTCTGAAAATTGAAGGCAGGTAGGAGAGTGCAGAGGCAACAATTTGACACTGGGCGGCAGGAAGGGCAGTGGCAGCACAACAGACTATGGAGGGCAGTGGAAAGGGGGGCAGGGGCAACAAACCAACAATACAGGACTGGCAGGAGAGGCTGTGGCAATATAATAGACTATTGTGGGCAGAAGGAAGAGGCAGTGGTAGTACAACCATACATGCCAACAGACCCATTTCAGCCAGGAAACCTCCAATGTTTTTAAGCTCAAATGGGCTTTATTTGATCTGTCTCCTGTCTACAATCTCCTCTTTTTCAATGTAACTCAAAGGGGAAAATCAATACCCCAGTTTTTTTCCAAAATCTCCCTCCAACCAAGTTCAAAATGTTCGCAAGTATGGTATATTGGATCATGGTAGGCAGGAGGAATTGGGGTAGGGACATGGACTCGGATAACAGAGGACAGGAGGGACATGGAGAGGTGCACCAAACTGACCCTACAGGGCAGGCATCAGGGTTTGCAGCAGCACAATACACCACACAGGGCATGCGGGACGGGAGTGCAGCACAACAATCCATAGAAAGCAATAGGGAGGGAAAGGGACCATGCACATGGACAACAGAGAACAGAGGGGAAAGAGGCAATGGTAGCTAGCTGACCATAATGGACAGGTAGGAGAGAAAGCTGCAGCATAACGGACCATAAAGGGCAGGAAGGACGGATCACAGGCATTACAATGGAACAGACAAGCCAGGCGGGAGGGAATAGGGGTCTGCACAAGGAAACAGAGGGCTGGGGGCAAGGGGGCAGGACAGGAGCAGCAAGATGACCATGGAGGTCAGGCAGGATGGGCACTAGAAACAAGACACACCATTGAGAGCAACAATGAGACTATGATGGCATACACACAGACCATGGAGGGAAGGTGGGAGGCGGTCAGGGGCAGCTAGCGGACCACACAGGGAAGGTGGGAGGGGTCATGGCAGCACAGAAGACCATGCATGGCAAGCAGGAGGGTTAGTGGCAGCACAATGGCTATGATGGGCAGGAAGGAGGGTGCAGGGTCACGCACAAAGGACCATGGAGGATAGAAGGGAGGGTCAGGACCTGGGCACAGACAAGAGAGTTCAGGGGAAGGGGCCTCACAACAGAACGCGCGGGGCAGGCAGGAGGAGCAGTAGCAGCACAACAGACCAGGGAGGGCAGAAGGGTGTGGCAGTAAAATGGACCATGGAGGACAGGAGGAAGGGGATAGGGGCATGGCATGTGGACAGACAGGGTGGAGGTGGCAGGGACAGGTTACAGTCATCTGACAATGCTAGGCAGGTGGGAGGAGAGTGGCAGCTCAACCGAACACTCAGAGTAGATAGGAGTGGCAGGTCCATGGAACATGGTGCGCAAAAAGGATGGAGCAGGGTCATGCACAAAGACATCGGAGGGCAGGGAGAAGAGAATAGGGGCAGCAAGCTAAGCACAGAGGCTAAGCAGGAGGTCAATGATGGGCCATAGAATTGGGCAATGGAGGGAAGGAGGAGTGGACTGGTACATCATGCTAAATGGAGGGCAGTGGCAGCACATCAGACCATGCATGGCAGGAGGGAGGAGGCCAGTCCATGGATTCAGACAACAGAGGATAGGGAGGAGGTGGATGGGGCAGCAAGCAAACTGTTCAGAGAAGGTGGGTATTAATTAGGAACTTTATTGTTTTTAAAATGTGTGTCTGTGCGAACTACTTAAAATATGAACAAGTATGCAGCATAATCTCACTTTTATTCAGGAAGAAGAGGACGTTTGTGACTGTGACTCCGGGCTCACTTGGCAGAAACACCCCCTGACCCTCCACCCCATCGCAAAATGCAATGCCCGTGAAAAGAGTAGGTGGACGCAGTGTTATATAGAACATAGTCCTGAGAGCACGATTGAAAATGAAAACTAGATATAGTATATGGTATAAACTATGCACCAAAAAGTGTGATATAAGATGAACCGGGGCATGAAATATAGTATGCAATACATTGTGCGCAATGACAGATTTATTGGAGAGCGCGAGATAGCACAGGCACTAGCGCGTGCTATGCGATATGCGCCTTGGAGTGTAATATGCACAGGGCAGTGTTGAGTAACCTAACTAGTCTCTAAAATTGTAATATAAAATATGTGCTGGGGAGTGTAACATTGCATATGCACTGTGACAAAGATATGGATGCCAGATTGTAATATGTATGGCATAGCGCTGTGCATTATAACATAGGCATCGAGGAAGGCACGTTAGATGGGGCAATATAACCCATGCGAAGGCAAGTGTGGCATGACATATTCACGGGGTGGTGTTATAGTGCACATGGGCTAGAGAGTGTCATAGCATACGCACTAGCTGGTGGAATACAACACAGAGGTGTGTGGCACTCGGAGGGCACTGGTGGGTGTAACACAGCATTGGGCACAGCCAGGAGCACACTGTGACTCTCAAGTGAGGTTCATCTCCTTTCCAGAGAGTAAAATAAAAAGTATTACACACACGGTGGATGTGTGTTTTATTAACCGTGAGGGGGGTTTCTTGCATAGTTCGGTCGCATTTTTGTTGAATCCCCTTTGAATGGCTTGGTGTGCGTGTGTATTAAATGTGCCTGTCAATAGCTACCCATGTTTGTATAAATAAACGACAAGGGTGTCTACTTGGAGAGTACCCACTGGCGGGGATGCCGGGTTTAGGCACGGTAGGGCGTCAGACACGTCAGAGCTTCACTAGCGGTGTAAATACATTCCAAGTGGATTCATTGTATGCATAGTCGCCTTTTAATGAATATCACGCAAATCGTCATGGTGATAGGTACATACGGTTTGTCCAGCATGTCCTAGGTGTTTCTATAAATATATTAAAAAAAAACAAAGGCCGGCCCCGGGGGATGGGGTCCCTGGGGCCATAAGTGGCCTGAGGAGGGGGGCTACGCAGCCCCCCTCCTAAAGACTTTTTTTTTTTTTAAATGCCATGACCCGAGGGTTGGGGTCCCCGGGCCAATAAATTAGAAAAAGAATGGGGGCCACACAGCCCTCCTTCTTAAAAAAATAAAATAAATAAAAGAATGGCATCGCGCCGGAGGCCATGCCCCCTCCTTGCAGCACTCTGCAAACGTGCCCCCTGGCCAGTTGTAAGTTGGGGAATTAATTCCCCTTCAATACTGAGGGTCCCTGAGGGCCAACTAGCCCAACAGGTATCTCCAGTATGCACCAGGGAGCTGCGTTGCAGACAGGTGTTCTGAGGCCATGCCCCTTTTTACATCTCTATGCAACGCAGCTCTGTGGCGCTTACTGGAGGTACCTAGTGGGCTAGTTTGACCCTAGGGACCCTTAGGATTCAAGGAGACTTAATGTCTCAACTTAGAATGGCCACAGGGCGCTTTTACACAGTGGTGAAGGGGGAGGGAACGGGGCCTGAGGTGACATGTGCAAACACGCCCTGTGGCGCGTTTTAAGTTGGGGAAATAATTCCCTTTCAATCCTGAGGGATCCTGGGGGCCAACTAGCCCACCAGGTGCTTCCAGTAAGCGCCACTGCTCTGCGTTGCAGAGAGGTGGTGCAGGCCGTGCCCCTTTTTACACCTCTCTGCAATGGCACTTACTGGACGTACCTAGTGGGCTATTTTGCCCCTAGGGACCCTCAGGATTTAAGGGGACTTAATCTCCCAATTTAAAACTGCCACAGGGCGTGTTTACACAGTGGGGAAGGGAGGGGACGGGGCCTGAGGTGACTTGTGCAAACACTCCCTATTGCGCGTTTTAAGTTGGGGAAATAATTCCCCTTCAATCCTGAGAGCCCCTGAGGGCTAACTAGCCCACCAGGTGCTTCCAGTAAGCGTCACTGAGCTGAGTTGCAGAGAGGTGGTCCAGGCCGTGCCACTCTTTACACATCTCTGCAACGCAGCTCTGTGGCGCTTACTGGAGGTACCTAGTGGGCTAGTTGGACCCTAGAGACTCTCAGGATTCAAATGAACTTAATCTCCCAACTAAAAACGGCCACAGGACGTGTTTACACAGTGGTGAAGGGAGGGGACGGGGCCTGAGTTAACGTGAGCGAACACGCCATGTGGCACGTATTAAGTTGGGGAAATAATTCCCCTTCAATCCTGAGGGACCCTGGGAGCCAACTAGCCCACCAGGTGCTTCCAGTAAGCGCCTCTGAGCTGCGTTGCAGTGAGGTGGTCTAGGCCGTGCCCCTTTGTACATCTCTCTGCAACGCAGCTCTGTGGTGCTTACTGGAGGTACCTAGTGGTCTGGTTGGACCCTAGGGACCAACAGGATTCAAGGGGACTTAATCTCCCAACTTAAAATGCCCACAGGGCGTGTTTACACAGTGGGGAAGGGAGGCGATGGGCCCTGAGCTGACGGGTGCAAACACGCTATGTGGCGCGTTTTAAATTGGGGAAATAATTCTCCTTCAATCCTGAGGGACCCTGGGGGCCAACTAGCCCACCAGGTGCTTCCAGTAAGCGCCACTGCGCTGCGTTGCAGAGAGGTGGTCTAGGCCGTGCCCCTTTGTACATCTCTCTGCAACGCAGCTCTGTGGCGCTTACTGGAGGTACCTAGTGGTTTGGTTGGACCCTAGGGACCCTCAGGATTCAAGGGGACTTAATCTCCCAACTTAAAATGGCCACAGGGCGTGTTTACACAGTGGGGAAGGGAGGGACGGTGCCTGAGGTGACGTGTGCAAACACGCCCTGTGGCGTATTTTAAGAGGTAGTTTTAATCCCCTGCCCTATTATATACTAGGGGCTTACAGAGGAGGTCATGCTAATCACAGGGGGACCCCAACGCATAGTGTTCCCTAGTGTATGTAGGTGTTTTCACTATATTCTGAGTGTCTTTTAACATAGCACTAGCTCTAGGACTGGTTAGTCAGACTGAGTTACCACCAGTATCTGTCTGAAAAAGTTGAGGGTACAGGATGATTTTGCAACAAGGCTTCTTTCTGCTCTTCTGTTTGTTCTTTCTGCACGTTATCCTTCTTCCTGCACTTTTCTTCGTCTTTGAGGACTTCTGTTGCTTCTTTCTTCATTTCTTTTTTTTTCTTTCTGTGCATTTTTTCTTCTTTCTTCACATGTCCTATCGCTGTAGGTATAGTTAGAAATTAGCATTTATAAAACCTTTGAAATTCACTGAAAATACCATAGGGTTCAGGCATGTTATAGTTTGGAATTAGCATTTAAAAAACCTTAGAAATTCACTGAAAAAAACATAGGTTTCAGGGGCGTTATAGTTAGCTGGACTTTTCACAAAACCATTGAAATTCCCCCGTTATAGTTAGTTCAGCATGTATAACTCGCGTCCCCGCAATGCACTGCTGATGACATCACATATTATATCACTCATGACATGGTCAGTGACATCACTCATGACATCACTGACCACATCTCAAATGACATCACTCATGACATCACTGATGACATCATTCTTGTGATAGAGTGGCAGACCTCCTCTCTCCCTAATAAAACCTTTGATACACACATTCAAAAATAGAAACTAAAATTTTCAAAACAATGGACATACCAATACCAGTTACAACAACCTATTCAGTAATTCTAAGATCCACATACACATCCACTCATTTACCAACAGTCCTATACAGTCACTCATACATGTACTCACTCATCATATGTACTCATACACATATAAATCCTGTTACACAACGCCACTCATCCATAGAGTTACTCACACACATAGTCACTCATGCTAATAAAGAATCAAACATCCATTTACTTGCATATACAGTTATACACACACCACCACACTTACCTCTTCAGAAACTTACACATGCTTAGTCTTTTAAACTATCACTTATAGAAACACATACTTATTCATACAGGAACTCTTCCAATCTCTCACTCTCACATATACTCACTTATATACATCAATAGTCACATATACTTGTTTAAAACATATGTAGTTACTCATAAAGTCACTATTGAGACAGTCATTCACTCACTAACACACCCATGCTCACACTCATCCACCCATACAGTCCTGCACACATGCTGTCTTCAACACATACAAAGAGTGAGTCACTCATTCATGCACCAATGCTCTACTTAATACCCCCCACCGAACCATACAGACACTCAGACACTCATACTGATACTCAAAAAAACAACTAATAACCTATATAGACACTCATGTAGCTACTCAGCAACCCATGCAGCCACTTATACACAAAGTGAGAGACTGATACAGATATTTACATATTTAAACATTACTCACTAAGCCATATATTCACTAAGATACACTTAATCAGTCAGTTATACAATCAATTTTTCAAAAACAAATCATCCATTTAGACACTTATATACCCATTTATTCTTCCACCAACCTTGATATATACATATATAAAACATATGTAATTTTCAGAAAAACACACATTCACTGGATGATGTCATCAGTGATGTCATTTGAGATATCATCAGTGATGTCATGAGTGATGTCACTGACCATGTCATGAGTGATGTAATATGTGACGTCATCAGCAGTGCATTGCGGGCGCGCAAGTTATAGTTAGCTGAACTAACTATAACGGGGGAATTTCAATGGTTTTGTACGAGTGAAAAGTCCAGCTAACTATAACGCCCATGAAACCTATGGTTTTTTCAGTGAATATATATATACACCCATATACATATGTATATATATTTATGTGTGTATGTATATATATGTCGTGACCAAGGTAGCGTGAAGCTATCAAAACGCGTTGACAAGCGTCTCGTTGGAATAAAGGAGACCCGTTTGAAAAGAATCCTTTGGTGTGCTGCTTGATTTTTCTGGAGGAGAAATAATTGGATAACTAATATATATATATATATATATATATATATACAAATATATATATATTCACTGAAAAAACCATAGGTTTCGGGCCTGATATAGTTAGGAATTAGCATTTTTTTTAAACTTTGAAATTCACTGTAAAAACCATAGGTTTCAGGCCTGATATAGTTAGGAATTAGCATTTAAACATTTAAAAAACCTTACAAATTCACTGAAAAAACAAGAGGCTTTAGGGGTGTTATAGTTAGCTGGACATTTTACTCGAACAAAACCATTGAAATTCCTCCGATATGGTTAGTTGTACTAACTACATCTCGCGTGCCCGCAATACACTGCTGATGATGTCACATATTACATCATTCATGACATGGTCAGTGACATCACTGATGACATCTCAAATGACATCACTGATGACATCACTGATGACATCATCCAGTGAATGTGGTTTGGTTCGTTATTTAAATATGTATTATATATATATATAGAAATTTGCATTGAAGAACGAGTGGATATATAAATATAAATATCTGGATGGAGGATTTAGTAGCAGTGTGATTGACTGTTTACTTGACTAATTTATAGTGTCTCACTAAATATATTGGATAGTGACTAAACTGTGTGAATATCTGTATCACTTTGTCAGTTGTTGTGTAAACTGCTGAACCAGTTGGTTACTAGCTACGTGAAAGTCTATATTAGTTATTGATTAGTTAACTGACTATTTGTATGGGACAGTGAATGTGTGTGTGGTTCGGTGGGGGGTGTGTGACTGCCCAAAGATGTGTGAATAGTTGATTCAGTAGGTATATGAAGCTAAAACTACATGTTATAACAGTTGTTAGGGTGAGTGAATATGTTTATGGGTGTGGTGATGATCCAATATATGTCTCAATGGTACATGTCCAACAAACTAGAAAAATAAAAGCCAGTGTATGTGTCAGTTGTTGTATATACATATGTCTACATAAGACTCAGTGATTGTATGAGTGACTGTATGGATAACTATACTTGTAATAGTGTTTTTATAACACACTAAGTATGAGTTATTATCTATATGAAAAGATGAAGTGGTGTTTTTATAAGTGTTTAGCTAAGTAAAAGTAAGTTTGATCCATTGTTTGCATAAGTGAGTAGGATGACTTCATAAGTGATTAGGATGTGTGCTGGTGTGTAATGTCGATATAGGTGTATAAGTAGTATGTTTGATAGTGTTCTATTGATCATTGACAGCACGTATGAGTGAATCTATAGGTAAGTGATTAGATGTGTGTATAGATCTAGGAATCACTGAGTGGGTGTTTAGAAACTTGTATTGGTGTGTCAATGGTTTTAAATCTGTCACTCTGTATTTTACAGTGAGTGATGAAAGGTTATACTAGTGTATGATGAGGTGTATCTGATTGTCACGTGGATGATGTCAACAGTGATGTCATCAGTGATGTCATTTGAGATGTCATCAGTCATGTCTCTGACCATGTCATGAATGATTTAATATGCGACATCATCAGCAGTGGATTGCGGGCGCGCAAGCTGTAGTTAGTACAACTAACTATATCGGAGGAATTTCAATGGTTTTGTTCAAGTGAAATGTCCAGCTAACTATAACACCCCTAAAACCTATTGTTTTTTCAGTGAATTTCTAAGGTTTCTTAAATGCTAATTCCTAACTATATCAAGCCTGAAACCTATGGTTTTTTCAGTGAATTTCAAAGGTTTTTCAAATGCTAATTCCTAACTATATCAGGCCTGAAGCCTATGGTTTTTCAGTGAATTTCAAAGGTTTTTTAAATGCTAATTCCTAACTATATCAGGCCTGAAACCTATGGTTTTTTCAGTTAATTTCAAAGGTTTTGTAAATGACAATTTTTAATGTATTAATTGTTATACTGATTTTTTTGATACTGATTTACTAAATTTTTTTTAAACTATTCATTTTTAGATATTTTTTTAATTACATTATACATTACAAAACAAAATATACTTTCTCAGAATGAATTACTTTAGTTTAAACACTTTGCGAATAGGCAATAGACTTTTAAGTACAGTAGTTACAGTTGTTGCAATGGGCAACACAATTTCAA
Source organism: Triturus cristatus (assembly GCF_964204655.1). Classification (NCBI taxonomy): domain Eukaryota; kingdom Metazoa; phylum Chordata; class Amphibia; order Caudata; family Salamandridae; genus Triturus; species Triturus cristatus. The sequence continues at coordinate 402,537,507 of NC_140581.1, forward strand.
ACACAATGCAACATTAAGCTCAATGTGAATTTCTAGTCAAATGAAATTTGTTACTTTATGGATTACTTTTTTAACCACAGGACTGGATCCTAGATTCAGTCCTTGGAAATCTCCTATAAACAGTTGAGTAAAAGCGTTTTGGTTATAATAGTGATTTTTAAGGAATATTATTGTATTTTAAAAGTTGACACTTTAAACATTTTTCACATAGAATCACCAATGTTATCCTATGGCAGAAAATTCACTTAGCAGGTAAGTAGTTTTATTGTTACTTTTTCTTACTTAGTGGTGGATCCTGGATCCAGCACTGGTGCATTTCCTGTAAACAGTTGAAAGAATGTGTTTAAGTCATACAGGCGATTTTTTAGGAATATTTTTAGTTTGTGAAAATAGAGACTTAGAAACTTTTTTGGTGAAAACCACACAATGGATTCCTATGGAAGGAAATACAAGTTACTGGTAAGTACGCTTAGAATTACTTTTCAGGGTGAGTGCTGGGCTAAAAGATGCAGCACTGGGTTCTCTCCTGATAACAGGTGAGTAAATCGGAATTCGTAGTTTGGCTGATTTTAGAGGAATATTTGTACGTTTCAAAAATGGACACAGAAACTTTTCTGCTGAAAACCACACAATGGATTCCTATGGAAGGAAATACAAGTTACTGGTAAGTATGCTTAGAATTACTTTTCAGGGCCAGTGCTGGGCTAAAATGCAGCACTGGGTTCTCTCCTGATGTAGATACTCCTACATCCACACCAAAACCATCTAGAAAGGAGTTGGCCGCCAAGGCCCGGCGCCGTAAGCTGGAGGTCATTTGCGAAGAATATCGCCGGCTGGTGGCTCAGGCGGAGGAGGAGGTGGCTGCAGCTGCAGCCTCCTCCAATGCCCCGGGCCCCAGTCAGGCCCTGCCGGCAGTTTTACGGCACCGTGGTCCGGCAGCCACCCGCCGCCGCGCCTCCATCTCAACCACTGCTGCCCCCCACCCTGCATGTAACTGCAGGGCATTTCGCCGCCAGATGGCCCGCTTGGAGGAGAACCTAGAGGAGCGGGTAAAAATCCTGGTGGATAAACACCTGAAGACCCGCCGACTATAGAGGACCTTGTCGTTCGCCCCTTTTTTAGGTCTTGCCTGACCCAGCGCATGCGCTGGTCTGGCGAGACATTTTGTGAGGGCTCCAAAAAGTGCTACCAGGCCAGCCTAGAGCTACAATTCATGTGCGCGGGCGCGCGCGACACGCTTTACCGCGATTACTTTCACTTTCACAGCCGCACGGCCGCTTTGATGTTTGATCATGATCGCGATCACTTTCGCGGCCGCTTTGATGGTCTCCGTGAGGCTTCAATAGATTGCAGCAGTTAAAACAAGCATTGGCATAGCCAATAGGTCTCGCTTTTGGGACCTTATAAGTGTTTAGTTACGCAACTGTTGCATGGCTAAACACTCATAAGGTCCCAAAGGCAAAACCGATTGGCTATGCCAATGCTTGTAAATTCCTTTTGTTGGTGGGTGGGTTTTTGGGCGTTGGGGATTCACTTTTGGACATTGGGACATGGACTTTCGTTGTGGACATTGGTTGGGGTTAGGGAGGGGGGTGGGTTAGGTCAGAGTGGGATAGTTTATTTTTGTTAGGGTCTATTAAATTTTATATTATTTACTTAAACATACGATGTTAATGTTTTGTGGTGGGTTACTGTTTTCCGAATTCAATCTAAGTTACATGGTTTGTTACTTTGGGCCCGATTCACAGAATTAACTTAAGACAAAATCCTAAACTTACTACTTTTGGTATTCACAGAATGCACTTACTACTTTTGGTATTCACAGAATGCACTTACTACTTTTAGTATTCACAGAATGGATTTACAACTACTAACTTTACGTCCGCACTCGGGCCGGAAATTCCAGCCCGGAGGCGGAGCTTCCGGCCCGGAGGCGGGGCTTCCGGTCGGAGGCGGAGCTTCCAGCCCGGAGGTGGAGATTTTGGCCATGGCTAAATCTCCGCCACTGGCCAGAATCCCCACCTCTGACCTGGAAGCTCTGCCTCCGGCCCGGAAGCCCCGCCTCTGGGCCGGAATGGATGGGAAGTGGGGTTTTGGGAAAGGTTTGAGAAAGAAAAACAGACAGTATGCATGGACACAGCAAAAATGACGACCATGATCCATTATCAAAGAAATCAAAGTATAAAGTTAGAAAAAGGAAATGCATGCATGTTGAGGAAGAGAACTTGATGGTTAATGATAATGAGTTGTACTTACTAACTACTACTACACAATTAGACAGTACAGGGCAGAAATTATTAATACGAAATTTGCCTTGCCTGTCTGCCGCCCTCGGAGCTCAGACCAAACCAAATTACATGCTGTACCGGGCTTACTTTTATTTTTCGAGCTAGCAAAGGAAATGAAAAGATAGTTGTAGGGATCAATTACCAAACAAACCACAACACACAGTTGTAATAAAAAGGAATCAAATAAATTTAAAAACGAATGATGAATGATACTAAAGTTACTGTATTATCCTGGTCCAAATGTGGAGTTGCATCATTCTCGTCATTCCTCTTGGTCCTCCCTTCCATGGACACTCCGCACATCAATCTTGGGTACTACTGCCTGCCTGATGTGGATTGGTAAGGCAAGTGTGAGTTGTTTCTCCCACTATAGCACAGGTTAAAGGCCGGCATGTAAGTGTAGATGGAAAAATAAAAGGGGTATTGAAAAATAACTAAATTTAAAAAAATAAACTCAATTACAGTGGAGTGCAAGAAGAGAAGACAAGACTCTTGAGAGAAGACTTTCAGATTGAGGCAGCTTGGATAGGATACATAGTGTCTACTCTACAGCATTAAGCTACAACAACAACAGGACAGGACTCAGGAGCCAGCACAGCCACAGAACAGGACAACCGCGGCACAGGCCAGTCACCCTACCCCTTACCTTATATTTTGACCGAGCCAGACAAATGACATCTGCACTGCAGCAACCTAGCATTTTCCAAATGAAGTGACTAAATCAATGTGCCACTGTCCCTCATATCACTACACTCTACTCCAGTCCACACCACTACACGGACATGTAGCCTAGGTCTGCTGTGGTTCTTGTTGAAACTGTTTACCTTTTAAGGCAGTCCATGAAATGCAGTTATTACATCAATTATCTCCGATCCAACTGACTGACTGTGTGCAAAGATAGTATGCTCAGCAGCATCATGATAACCGTGTGGTACGTGTTCTCCAACACCAACTCAGTCTGTAGTTACTGATTAAGTTTATAATATATTCCATATTACAAAATTGCAATGGATATTGGGCGGCACTTGCAGTGGTAGGAGTACAATGTGGTTATTAAACAACAAGGAAACATTGACTGTCACCTGACCTGAGTTACTTTTACTTTGTCGATAAACTAGTATAGTTTGACTTCATGCACATTCATTCGTAGTCAGCAAGCATCCAATGCAATGCATGCCATCATTCACAATAATCACTCATTACCTGTCTTGCTGTTCTCTTTGGCTGTCAGATCTGATGCCTGCCTAGCCTTCTGACAGTCAGTGATGAGTTTCTTTCGACTTGGAAACAAAACAGAATATAGCTGGAGTCACGTTTCACTTCTTATGGAGGGACTGTTGGAGGCAACATATATTGTACTATTCTCCGTCTCCATCCAATGTCTGGCTTGCTTGAAATGTATTTAGGGAGAGTAAGGAAGATGGAGGAGGACCCTGAGGAGTGGAGTGGACAGTTATGCACAGATGTGCAACTCCAATAGGGAAATAAAAAGAAGAGACTGTTGATGGATTTGTTTTGATTAGATTTTGAACCAGAAAAACAGATAAACAGTCACACACAAATAAAGGAAGGGAGAACAATTTGAAAGCCTAGTTGTCAGGGAAGAGGAGTATGTCCTCAAACTCTGGTGGTTCAGACAGAAGTACGTCATGTAAGGACCCACTACTTATGTCATCGAAGTCGCTCTCCTCTTCCTGCTGTGATTCACGTATTTTGTACTCCGGTGGTATAAAGTGTTGATTAATTTTGATCATGGTTAACCTCTCCACGCTTTTGGGCGAGAGACTGGTCCTTTTCACAGTAACAATGGCACCAGCAGCACTGAAAACACGCTCTGAAGAGACACTTGCAACAGGTCAAGCCACATACTTTATTGCCAGCCTGCTGAGCACTGGACATTGGCTTCTTTTCCCATACCAATACACCAATGGGCTTTGCTCCATGAAGACCTCTGTTGTGTCATCTAAATAGGCCTGAACCATCCGCTCAATGTTCAGGGGTGCTCCGATTTGCTTGGTCTCTTTTGCCTTTGCATCAGTCATGGACCTTACAAAACCCTTTCCGTTGAAACCAATCACCTGCCGTTTTTTTAAAATGTGGCTGATGATCCTGTTGGTGCTGTTGATGTTATTGCTGGCAGTGTTGTTGACTGCTGGGAGGCAAACACACTGCTCTCTGCTTCTGAAGTAGAACTTGACTCTGGGTGCCCTGCAGTACTTTTTCTGCCCTGGGGTGGCGGGCCTCTAATTAAGATCCGTTCGTTTTCAAAGTCAGTGGCTTCCTCAGCTATCAAAGTTTTGTACTTGGCAACATCCACTTCTGAAAAAGAAATGACTTCATTACTGCTCAGCAATAATTTGTAACGTGGATCCAAAATTGAGGCAGTAATGTTATGTCGATGTGACACAATGTTATTTTGAATCCTTGTATTGTCAGATAAGCGAGCGGCTAAGGTGTCCGCCAAATAATATGCGTCTACTTTGTCATCCACACCTGCGTACATTTCTGACACCTCCTTCAGCTCTTGCTCTAGCATGTACAACAATGGGATAGCTTGGCCCATAGTACAGTCCTCCCTGCTGACTTCATGTGTGAAGACCTCAAAAGGAAGTAGCATCTCTGTCAGGCATTTAACGAGGTCCCATTGGGCCATCTCAACGGTCATGCCTTTCACAGTAGGATCTCCTGACCTTTTCATGACATAAGCATTGAGTGGTATGTACTGCTCAAACAGACGCTCAAGCATGTAATAGGTTGAGTTCCAACGTGTTGGCACCTCCTGGATGAGTGCTTTGACTGGCATTTTATGCTCACGTTGAATGACCCTCAGCTGCTTCCGGGCTTTAAAAGAATGGTTGAAATGTGTGCATATTCTTCTGCAGGTGGTCAGTAAGCTGCTGACTTTGCTTTCATTTTCCAGAAAGTCTTGAACAACAATGTTAATGCAGTGTGACAAACATGGGACCCTGAAATAGCCACCATCTTTCATGGCCCTAACTACATTGCTGCCATTGTCTGTGGCAACAAAACCAATGGTAAGCCCTCTTGGTCGCAGCCACTCAAACACCTTGCTGTTAAACTCATCCAAAATGTTTGCAGCAGTATGAGATTTATCCATAGCAAACATGGCTACAGTTGCATGTTTGCAGGTGTCTTTAAAAGTCTCAGCAGTGTCAACAACACCGTCAGATATCTTATCTTTAACACCCGAAAAAGAGACCCAGTGTGCAGTGATGCACATCTAATCAGTGGCGTGGCAACTGATCCACATGTCTGTTGTCAGGTGGATACTCTGAACAGCACTCTGTTTTAAGGCTTTTCCAAGCAATTCCAGCACGCCGTGACGTAGTGCCGGAACAGCAACTCTTGCGAAATAGTAGCAGCTGAGAACTTTTCATTTTGGGCAGATGGTGGTCACAAATTCAAGAAAACCCACCCCTTCAACAAAAGAAAAAGGGAGAAGGTCCAGTGCTAACATTTTAGCCACCTTCGCATTGTACAAGCGTGCTATTGGGTGGTTGCGTTCGTACTGCCCCTCCGGCCTAGTAAACATTCTAAGAATGGTAGGCTGCGTGGTATTCCTTCCTGTTCTCAACGTCGCACTTTTTTTGAAAGCAGTACTCCTTGGTGTCTCAGGCTGACTCTTACTCTTGTGCCACTGAGATGTGGCTGAGGGTGTGGGCATTACCACTGCAGTGCTGAGGACAGGGCTACTTTGTGTACCACTACCACAGAGAATGTCTCCCTCTTTTTCCTGTTCCACCGTGAGCGGACTTTCTACTTGTTTATCCCCAACAGCAATGGTTCCAGTTTGTATGCGACTAAGGTGCTCCTCCCACTGGATTGCGTGGTGTTTTTTCAGATGGGTGATTTGGCCTCCGGTACCATAGTTTGTACCAAGCTTACCACGACCAACAGAGGTATGACAAACGGAGCATATAGCAATGTTCTACTCCTTTCCGCTAACCGTAAAGAAGTCCCACACTGGGGAGCTTAACTTTTGTCTCCTGCTGGAGGTGCTACTTCCAATGCCGGATGAACTGGAAGGTGTGTGTTGAATTTGACTCTGTGCAGTAACACTACCTACTTCTGCAGAGGTGGTGCTTGTGCTGGATGTAGGATGCTGCCGGCCGTTTGCTAATGTAAATATGGAAGCTGGAGTTCGTGTTGGTGTTACATGTGTTGGAGGTATGCGTGCTACATCCCTCGCAGCCATTTTAGATAGTGTAAAAGTGTTGGTCTCCATCTCCTCAGGCCCGGGAGTGATGTTCGTGATGACTGGCTTATCATCATCATCCTGCTCTTCGACATCAACCTCCATAAGTGTAAGGCTTTCTGGAACCTTCCTCTTCCCATGCCTGCTCTTGTGACGTGTTTCCCTCTCAGACTCAGTTTGTGGCTTCCAAGTGGCATCTAGATCATCAGAAGGGGGGCTTGGTGAAGAACTTGATGTACTAACCCTCCTTTTCCTTGTTGGGGATTTGGAAGACAATGGAACTTCTGAAGGAGTGGCTTCCTCTTCTTCCTCTGCATGAGGCTCAATTTCCTGAACTGCCCCTACTTCGGGAGGAACTACAGCTACTATTGCGGGCGGCGGTTGCGGCTGTTGGACTCTTATCTGCTGTGTTCCCTCCTGCGTTGATTGTGTACTACTTTGAGATAGAGATAAGTTTAGTTCAGGCTCAGCATCACTGCTTTCCACCATAAGGTTGGCTACCTCTTCCACACTCATCTGCTTGGGCCTGGGTTGGTGGGTTGGGCCCACTGATGCGGAGGTGCTGCCCCCAGCTTGGCCCCCAGACACCGCTGCTGCAGGCGTAATTTTTGGTGTCCCAAAAAAGGTTTTGGGAGGCCGACCGGACTTAAGTGACACTTCCTACTGATGAGTACAGGCCCCAGCTAGGCCCGCAGGACACAAGGGTTCGCTCTCCTGTAAAGAAGCCTATAAGGAAGTTGGCACGGAAACTGCAAAGTACAAAGACACGGTTTATTAACCCTTAAGGGTGGTCCTACAATCCATACAATACCCTTCAGTATTGCATAGAGTAGCACACAGAACTTGCATACACGGTCCCCTTTTATACACAACAGAGGGGCTCATAAGTGGGAGGATACGACATGAGACGAGGAATGTTACCTTTTATGGACATTTGCAATACAAGATCGATATGTGGGCGGAGCTGACATACTCCTTAAGCCCGCGAAAACATGGTCAAGCAAGGACTAACTGATAACAGATGTGGTCAAGTCTGGGCATGCGCCAGACGGACAAAGGAACTATTTATAGACTGTTACTAGGCAGATTACAGGAGTAACTAACACAAAGATAAGACTCTTCTCGTGCTGAGCACGCGGAGACATGACAATACAAAATGGAGTCCAGACTTCAGTCAACATAACAAAAGGAACATGTGTAAGGGAGGAGAATTCATGTCTTTAGTAAATGCTTAATCACATCGAAGTTGCAATTTACAACAGACGACCCTTTCAGCATTTACTGAAGACATCCGGCTTGTTAGAATAATCATCATATATATCGATTATCATCATTTCTTCTACTTCCTTAGCTAAACGTTTCTGATAAGTGACATTGGCAATAGCTTTCTTATCGGGGATACAAAATGATACACATACGGAACAGAGCAAGGGACCACATTGAACACAGATACAGCAAGAAAACAGAACTGCTATAATTATGCAGAGGCCAGTCAAAACCTTCCAACCCCAAGCAGTGATCAATGCCCAAAACCATCCAGAAAAGGACCAAGTGCCGTTTTCTGTATGGATTTCAGCTGCAATTTTATGCAACCTATTGATTGCATTATAGACTGAAGGTGTGTGATCAGGAATAAACACACAGCAACTACTTCCGATAATTTTACAAGCTCCACCTCGATCAGCTAACATAACATCTAACACCATACGATTCTGCAATGCAACAATTCTGGTAATCTGTAATTCTTCCGTAAGATTCCCAAGAGCAGCAGCGGTTTGGTTTGTCACAGCCTCTACCACTCGTGTTAATCTTCGAACTTTCCTACTATTTAGGGCAGCTCCAACGAAGAAGAACAATCCTAAATTGAAGTCGATATACTGCTGCAAACTGGTGTCAGTCTGATCCACATCATCAATTGATAAAGTACGTTTATACCTATTTACAGTCACATTATTTAACAACTTTAAATCCTTATGATAGGATGCAGGTGCCAGAAATACAGGAGGTAACAAAAATGATACATAGCATACTCCAGACCAACCGGCTGGCAAACGGTAATAACCTTTAGTTCCACACACAAAATACGTATTATGGGATGCTAAGAAAGTACTGTTATTCAATCCATCGATGTTTAATATGGTAATACAATCGCTAACACCAACAGGAATATAACCCACACTTTGGACACACAGATCCGCTTGAGCTTGTGCCACTTGAATCACAAATCTGTCTTTTCCCACAGTGTCTCTGGTGTTCGTGAAAACATATGGATTCGATTCATTGTCTGGTCGATACTCTTCCCATTCCCAAATTGTCCCATTCGCTTGCGGATATCCATCTTTATCCTGATGACATTCTTTATTGAGTCTGAAGAGTAATCGTCCCACTGTGGGTTTCCGAGTGGCAAAAAGCAAAGTGTACCATGCTCTACAAGAGCCATTATGAGAGAAAGGAAGAGGTATGAATGGCGTTCCTCCCTTCTTCTGATGAGCTGGCATCATACCACATATCTAACAGTTCGTAGCATTGGTGGCAACATGGGTATGATGTAACATCTGGATGAAAGTGTTATTCAAATAGGACTGACGATGCTTCAATTCTTGATACGGAAGGGTATAGAAATAGTGCTCCGCAGGCACTGGAGTGGTCAACACAAGCAACTCTCGGGCAGGAGTCACATTCTCCACAAACCATGTGGTTATCCCAACAATAGCTACTGTGAGCATAAAACCTATTGCACAAAGGATCTTCTTTTTCTCCATGTCAAAATAGAAAATCAATATCTTCCTGAAACTAAAGGTTTGTCAGAACTCTTCCCCTTGGGCAGCGGTCGATTTCTTCACCAACGGGCCAAGACGGGTGTCACTACACTAATGCAGGGCTGATCCCCCCCCCTTGCCTCACTGGCTCTCCGTTTCACTAACCCAAGGGCCGTTCTGACAACATGTCCCGATACTAAAGGATTCACTTTCTTGGCCTCAGATGATATCGCCTTCCTCCAGGAGTCGCGTGGTCTGGAAAGAGCTCCTCGGCGTCGTTCGATTCCACAGCACGGCCTTTCTCTGTGGTCAGAATCTCTCGTTGATCGGTCAGTACAGCGGGCTCCACCAATCCGGGCGGTACTTTGCGGCAGTGCAGGGAATGGATCCAATTCTTTCTGTTGGAAACTCGCACAGCCGTCCTTGTTGCCAGTAAGACTTGCTCAGGGCCAACCCATCTCGGCTCCAGGCTGTTCGTCCTGTCGAAGATTTTCAACATGACATAGTCTCCAGGCCGGAGACTATGTCCTTCGCCGGTGGACCGATCAGGGAGCGCCTCCCGGACCTGTTGATGAATGGAAACCAAGTTATCCGTTAACTGTGCCAGATAATCATTCATCATTACACAAGGTACATCATACACAGTCTTAGGTTTTGGTGGACCCCAAATATTCATTGGACGTCCAAAGACAATCTCATACGGTGTAAGACCGATTCGAGAGTGCGGTACCGATCTAATTGACAACAATGCCAGTGGTAAAGCATCTGGCCAAGTCAAAAGACGTTGAAGCTTGAATTTTAGCGATCTTGAGCTTCAGTGTACCATTATACTTCTCGACTAGTCCTGCAGATTGAGGGTGGAATACTGCATGGAACTTCTGGGTGATGCCTAGACCCTTCAGAACATACTTTATAACATCCGCTATAAAGTGGGGCCCGTTATCACTCCACAGAAGTCTACAAACGCCATATCGAGGGAAGAACTCCATCAACAGCATCTTAGCAGTAGTCATTGCAGTATTGTCTTTCGTAGGGTAGGCCTCAACCCATTTGCTAAAGGCACACACCACTACTAGAACATACTTCAAATTGTTACAACGCTCGAGCTGAATGTAATCCATCTGTAAAACCTCAAAGGGTGCAGTAGGCGTTACGAACCCTCCTGCTGGGGTCCGAGTCCGCTTTCCTGGGTTGTACCTCAGGCAGATCATACAGATCTGCACCACTCTCTTTGCCGTGCTAGCAATCTCTGGATGCTCCCAGACTTGGGTAAGCAATTTTACAATTGCGGAAGCTCCAACATGTGCTAGCCCATGTGCCATCTGAACCATAGGTTGTACAAAAGCTGTGGGTAATTTCCATCGATCCATCTGCTTATTTCTCCAGCAACCCTCATCATCCAATTCTCCCTCACTGGACCATTGCTCCCGTTCTTTATCAGAAGCGGTCCTCTGTATTTCTCGCACTTCTTCCTTCGCATCATGCCATCTTTCTACTTGTGACTTCACTACATACATGGCAGTAGCACCGGGCTGCATCGCAGTCTCCCGCGCCACCCGGTCTGCTAACGCATTCCCTTCTCCAACTTTATCGACTACTTTCCTATGGGCGCTACATTTAATGATGGCAATTCTCTTCGGATGTGTCAATGCAGTTAAAAGATTATGAACTAACTCCCCATGCATTATTTGTACTCCATGCGACGTTAAGAACCCTCTTTCCTTCCAGAGCAGGCCGAAATCGTGCGCTACTCCGAAGGCATAGCGGCTATCTGTATAAACATTCACACACAATCCTGTACTGAGCTCACATGCTCGTGTTAATGCTATCAGTTCCGCTGCTTGAGCTGATTTCTGTGGTATGCGTGCTGTCTCCACTATTGTTTGCAATGTGGTAATCGCATACGCTGCCGAAGTCGTACCATCTGGTAGCTTCAGGCATGACCCGTCCACCCACAGTTCTCCATCTACATCTGAAAAGGGCGTATCCTGGAGATCAATACGATCCTTTGTTTGTTCCTCGGTCATAAGGATACAATCATGTGCTTCTCGTGCCTCAGACCGAGTCTCGGGGTATGGCAACAATGTGGCAGGATTTAACGTCACGCACCTCTTCAACGTGATATGAGGAGCCAAAAGCGTCAGCTCATATCCCGCTAAACGGGCACTGGTCAAATGCTGCGTCTTTGTCTGATTAAGCAGGGCATCAACAGCATGGGGGACTAATACCAACAGCTTATGAGATAACACAATTCCCTCGCTCTGGCGTATTGACACAGCTGTCGCCGCAACCGAGCGAAAACAACCAGGCAATGCTCGAGCAACAGGATCAAGTACAGCCGAAAAATATGCACAAGGGCGCTGCTTGTCGCCGTGCATCTGCACTAAAACTGATAATGCACATCCATCTCTCTCATGCACATACAGCGAAAAAGGCTTGGTATAATCGGGAGTCCCTAACACTGGTGCTGAACAGAGGGCCTGTCGCAGTTTCTGAAATGCAGTGTCACACTCATTCGTCCAGGGGAGCGGGATAGGTGTATCTTTTGTCAAAAGGGCTAACAATGGCTTGGCTATGTACGAAAACCCTAATATCCACTGCCTGCAAAAAGAGACAAGACCCAAAAATGCGCGCACGTCCTTCTGCGTGGACGGCGTCGGCGTATCCAGAATCACTTGGACACGATCTGGTGTGAGTGCACGTCCCTCCTTAGACAAAAGGTGACCTAGATAAGTCACCTTTGGTCTACAGAATTGCAACTTTTTCCTAGAGACCTTGTGATTGTGGGATGCCAAAAAGGAAAGCAAAGACAACGTACTCGTTTCACACAACTCCGGGGTGTCAGCCGCCAGCAAGATGTCATCGACATATTGAATGAGGGCGACACCCTCGGGCAGAACAAAGGAGTCCAATTGTCTTTTCAAAGCTTGACTGTAGATGCTAGGGCTTTCCGTATAGCCCTGAGGAATTCTACAAAATCGGTAAGACCTATTATTTAAAGTGAAACCAAAAAGGTATCGACTATCGGGATGAATGGGAATCGAAAAGAAGGCATTTTTCAAATCAATAACTGAAAACGTGGTCGCCGTAGGCGGGACCAAAGTAAGCAACGTCGTGATATCCGAAACCACTGGGTACTGAGGTATCACGATCTTGTTTACTTCTCTCAAATCAATGATAAACCGATAGACTTTGGCATCCGTATCCTTTTTCAGAATGGGTAGAATCGGGCTATTACAAACATTATAGGGAACTTCTTCCACCACTCCCACCTTAATCAAATCCTGCACAATCTGTATAAGAGCCTCTTCCCCCTCCTGCGAAATACGATACTGGGGAAGGCGTGGTAACACCGCCCCCTCCTGGACAGTAATGTGAACAGGCGGAATCACCATCTGTCCCACATCAGTATCCGAGGTGGCCCACAGAGCACGGGGGAGGGCAGCTAACACAGCATCTTCTGTAACCACACACATCCGTTCAGACAGGGGGTAATTGTCATTCAATATCACCCGCACTCCAGCAGGGGAACACCGGATCGTAGCTCTGAAGTGCTTCAGCATATCAAGGCCCATAATATTATCCGGCGTGTTCGGAGCTAACAAAAACGGACAGGGTGCAGAAAAGGAATTAACCTGAAATGTGAGGGGCTGCGAAAGAGGGCTTCGGGAGAGTGTTCCATCGAACCCTACCGATGTAACCATTAAGCCAGATGGGGGAGCCCTCGGAACCAATTGTTTAGACAGCGCACTACGAGTCGCTCCTGTGTCCACTAGAAACTGATCAGTGGAGCCCAAAACCTCAGCTGATACGTAAGGACCCCTCTGATCAACTGGCACCTCGACTGATTCCAACCCCCATCCAATGCATTCCTATGCATGCTGAGAATCATAGTACCCAGAACGGTCAATCCCCGACACTTGATACTGATTTTGTCGATCAAAAACATTTGACCTATCTCGTTGCTGCCCAGCAAGGTCAAAACGAGCGTGATCATTAGAATTCCCTCTAAAATTCGAGAAACCCCCTCTACCTCTCGGGCCGCCCTGAGTGTGTCCCTGACTGTGTCCCTGCCGTGAAGCATGCAACGCTGGGCATTCTCTGGCCCAGTGCCCCGATTGCTTACAATAGGCACATTGATTCCTATTCAGATCAGATCGGCCCGAGGGAGGACCATAAAATCCTCCCCTACCTCTATTTACACCCCGTCGGGGCGGACCATATACCTGTGCTAACATCACCTTCGTTTTTAAATCCTTCGATTTCTTTTCCTCCTGCCCCTTCGCTTCTAGCTCCTGGCGCTCATAGTACTGGGCTATAGTCAGGAGGGCTGTCGGGGTCGTAGTGGACCAAGAACTTTCACTCGCTTTGAGGCGAGCTGCAATTGCCGGTAATAGATTCGCCACATATTTGTCAGCAAAAAGGTGCCGACCCGTATCATCCGTAAGAGACTGGCCACTAAAATCATGGAACGTCTCCTCAAAGCGCGTAAAGAAATCTGCAACTGATTCATCGGCTTTCTGCTTACACGAGGCTAGCATATTCCAGTCAATCTTTTTAGGAGGAATGATGGTCTTCAACTTAGTCAGAATAGCAGCGGGGAGATCTAAGATAATCTGAGGTGGTTTCTGCGCGGGCTTTCTCTCCCTATCCTCATCCTCAAGTTCAGACCATCGAGCCTTAAAAGTGGCAACATCATCCACCTTCCGCACGGATCGCCACATATCCGGTGGTAGAATAAGCCCAAAGAACAAATCTATATCTGCTAAGGTCATAATACAAGAATTCAAGGCCCCCTCGACTTCTTCGTAAAAGGCCGCTGGATTCTTGCGGGGATCAGGCAACGCATTCTTTAATGCCATGACGTCAGCCCTATGCCAGGGAGTATAAACCCAATTATACACAAAATATCCCTTAGCATCGGCGGAGGTAATATCCGAGCTAGTCCCCGCTCCTTTAGGAGGAACATACAAAGGCGCCGCTTCGCGCATTGGTTTAGCATGCACTGGATCGCTCTTATCTGATTGAGAGGTGGATGAATGGCCGCCTCCAGTACGCGAATCCGACCGCTTTTCCTCCTCAAGGTGTTGGCGCGCTTTCTCTTTAAGGTCTGCTGCCGCATCCCGCAACGCAAACAGTCGCCGAACCGCCTCAGGCGCCTTAGAGGGAGAGAAAACACCATTACGCAATGCTTTAGAATCTAATACCACATCAGCAGGTTCAAAGACACTGGAATATTTCCGAAAGGCGGCAATCACTTCATCAGAAAAGTGTCCCAAGAAATACACCCTTTCTCTATCCTGCCACGACTCCCAAGAAGCCACCAGTTCATCAAGGGGTAACTTGCCCTTACATGCACGATAGGAAAACTGTCGAAGCTCACCCATTCGCTCGGCCGATAACATGGACCGCGTGTCTACCTTACTTGAACCCGATCCAGAATCTTGTGGCCTCGGGGCAGACGCGCCAACATAAGGAGGCGGAGAACGATCTAATAAATAAAAATCATCGTCATGATTATTAAGGACAGGATAAAGTGGCTGACGAACAGCATATTGACCCGAGACTTCTAACCTATGTTCTTTCTCTTGTTTCTCCGTCTGTTCTCTTTCCTCCCGACGCTTTGCTTCCTGCGCTCTCACATGATCATTCTTTCATTGCTCTTTGTCAAACAGCGCTTTCTCGCGTTTCTCTCGCTCACGCACTTCCTTCACCTATAGTCGCACACATTCAAACATGTCTTGACGCGCACGCCGTTTACACATACACTGTTCCACATACTCAATCTTACGTATATCAAACGACCCATACAACGGCCACCGTAACTCAGGATCCTTCTTGGTATATTTCCTCCATACTGTGCTGTACATTATGGAGGAAAGACCATGCTTCACATACATATCCCTATTAGGAGTCCCCTCTGGGGGAGCTGGAGCAGATTCCTCGAGGTTTAACCGGTTTCCAAAGCAGCAGCACCACTTACGGAGTGCGCTAAAAGCAGGCATGCTCAAAAATAATGCAGAATATGCAGTATTATTAAAAAAATGGCACTTAAACGTTGTGCTGTTCAAAGTTACACAGTTCCGGAGAAATATCTCCACATTACCTGCCTATATGTGTTGCAACGCATATATTCTCACAATAATCAATACAAGATATGACCGGTCATCACAAATCAAACTCAAATAGCCAACCCAGGCTTCAAAAACTCGGAGCAAGTACCGTACAACGGTTCTTACCAATCAAGAGTCCAGATTCCAACTGCCAAGCTCCGAAATTCGCCCAAACGGCTGTCACGGCAGAACCGACAGAAGAGGTTTCAGTCGAGGACCGGCGCCACCCAGATGGTCAGCTCGGAAGGGAAGGAAGAAAAACCTCGGGATGCCAGGACTAAAGTGCCTCTGGCAGTGATCACATCCCCGGCCAAATTCCTCACCTTCGTCGCGACCAATCCTTCGAGCATCCGAGTCGCCGATGAGCCCCACGTGACGGGCGCCAATTGATGAGTACAGGCCCCAGCTAGGCCCGCAGGACACAAGGGTTCGCTCTCCTGTAAAGAAGCCTATAAGGAAGTTGGCACGGAAACTGCAAAGTACAAAGACACGGTTTATTAACCCTTAAGGGTGGTCCTACAATCCATACAATACCCTTCAGTATTGCATAGAGTAGCACACAGAACTTGCATACACGGTCCCCTTTTATACACAACAGAGGGGCTCATAAGTGGGAGGATACGACATGAGACGAGGAATGTTACCTTTTATGGACATTTGCAATACAAGATCGATATGTGGGCGGAGCTGACATACTCCTTAAGCCCGCGAAAACATGGTCAAGCAAGGACTAACTGATAACAGATGTGGTCAAGTCTGGGCATGCGCCAGACGGACAAAGGAACTATTTATAGACTGTTACTAGGCAGATTACAGGAGCAACTAACACAAAGATAAGACTCTTCTCGTGCTGAGCACGCGGAGACATGACAATACAAAATGGAGTCCAGACTTCAGTCAACATAACAAAAGGAACATGTGTAAGGGAGGAGAATTCATGTCTTTAGTAAATGCTTAATCACATCGAAGTTGCAATTTACAACACTACTTCTTCTGTTCCTTCTTCTCCATGGCAACTTTCTTGGTACCGGAGGACCTGCTACCTGCTTTCTTTGGGGGAATCTTCTTCAGATGTCAAAACAGCACTCAGTTGCACAAGTTGCAGAGATGCCTGGTCAGGTCACTCACACGTCACGTCGTGTACAGCAGCAGGACGTCTGTCTGGCAAAACAACGGTCGATGATGATGACACACCTCCTCCGTCTTTTGTGCACCTAAAAGCAAAAAAGCCAGAAGAACATCAGTCAAAAGATCAACAATATAAAATATAAAACTTCTTAGTGTCTGGTGGGTGGTCACAATTATTACATTTTAGGAAGTCAGTGAGCAACAACAGTTTAGCCATTTATGAGACTGACAAGGCCAGGGCTCCTGGTGTACTTGTACTGTGTACACTCAGGAAGAAGAATAGCAAAGAACAAAAACATAAATGTAGTGTAGCCTGTTTGCCCTAAATAAAAATTTGTGCATCTTATGGGATGGATGCAGCATCAGGGAGCAACAACAATGAACATATACACATAAAAACTAAAGGCTTTTATTTACAACACCCAAAAAGTGAAGTATACCCCCGAAAAAAAGTAAAGCCCTCATTTTACATTTCAATCCAAAGCCATACATGATGTTGAAATTTAACGCACAACACAAAAACAGTTGTTTAACTTCCATGCACCCGTGATGATTGATGAGTAGTACCCCTGGGCCTACTGTACGACTAGGCCACAAGCTTGGAGGCCTATGGAAAAAGCACAGTGGCTGGTACCACAAAATGGCCGCCACCACATGGCCAGGCCACTCACAAAAACAAGACAAGGTCAGGAATACAAGACAGACAATGCAGGCCTATTGCAAAAGCACAATGCCTGCCTCCACAAAATGGCCGCCACACATGCTCAGGCCACCCACCACAATAATAACCAAAAAAGTGATTACAAAGGACAGGAACAGGAAGTTGTAGTGTCTGTGGAACTTACTTCCTCACCTAAATAATTTTAAAAAAAATAAAAGTGACACCGTGCTCCAAAACTACAGCAGAATGACAACCTGAGGAGTTTTTTTAGCAAAATGTTCGGGATCGCAAACTGTACAAAAAGGCTTTATCGCGTGCACGAACATGCATATTGAGAGCGTGAAAATGACAAAAACTGTAAGTCAGCGTTACCGAAAGTACGCGAGCTGAATCCCTAGGGTTACCTACTGGCTGAAAAGCCCTATTTATTTAACACACACCCAAAAACTGCTATTCCATCCCAAAAAACACCTTTTTCAATTCAATCCAAAGCCATCCATGGTGTAAAAAAAATTCAACAGACAACACAAACTGTAAATTTTAATAATGCACCAAAGATTTGAGGATGACTACCTCTGGGCCTACTGGCAGACTAGGCCACAAGCTTGAAACAGAATGGCAAAAGCAAGCACACTGCTTGAATGGCTCCACAAAATGGCCGTTACACACCCACAACAAAAAGAAATGGAAGACAGACAATGTAAGCCTATGGCAAAAGCACAATGCCTGCCTTCACAAAATGGCCACCACACACATGCTCAGGCCACCCACCACAATAATAACAAAAAAGTGATTACAAAGGACAGGAACAGGAAGTTGTAGTCTCTGTGGAACTTACTTCCTCTCATAAAAATATTTTTTTTTAAATGAAAGTGACTCTGTGCTCCAAAACTACAGCAGAATGACAACCTGAGGAGTTTTTTTCAGCAAAATGCACAAAATCAGCGTTTTCGAGAAGGATTTATGTTGCTCGCGAGATATTGTTTGCCAGATTGCAAATGCTGCGTGTTCGGGATCGCGAACTGTACAAAAAGGGTTTATCGCGTGCGCGAACACGCATATTGAGAGCGTGAAAACTAGGGGTGGGCGGAATTTGCGTAATTGCGTTACGCAAATCTCCACGAAACGGTAAAAAATCTCCGCGAACACGCAGAAATTCCGCGAACACGCAGAATTGCTTGTTCGCGATGCTTTTTTCCTGTTCGCAATTGCTGTTTGCGTGCTCGAGGATAAATATATCGCGAACATGCATTTTGAGAACGCGAACAAGCAAAAATTTCGCGAAATCGCGGAACGCAGACTTTTGAGCAATTTCGCGTTCTCCGCGGAACGCGAAATTCCGCAAATTCCGCAAATTCCGCGAGCGGAACGGAATTTGCCGCCCAGGCCTAGTGAAAATGACAAAAACTGTAAGTCCGCATTGTCGCGCTGTGCAGAGTTACCGAAAGTACGCGAGCTGAATCCATAGGGTTACCTACTGGCTGAAAAGCCCTATTTATTTAACACACACACAAAAACTGCTATTCCACCCCAAAAAACACCTTTTGCAATTCAATCCAAAGCCATCCATGGTGTAAAAAATTCAACAAACAACACAATCTGTAAATTTAAATAATGCACCAAAGATTTGAGGATGACCACCTCTGGGCCTACTGGCAGACTAGGCCACAAGCTTGGAACAGAATGGCAAAAGCAAGCACACTGCTTGGATGGCTCCACAAAATGGCCGCTACACACCCACAACAACAAGAAATGGAAGACAGACAATGTAAGCCTATGGCAAAAGCACAATGCCTGCTTTCACAAAATGGCCGCCACACACATGGCCAGGACACAACAACAACAAGCATAAGCCAAGGGGAACAAAGAAAATAAATGCAGGCCTTTATGGAAAAAGAAGCACACACTACTAAACTACCACCACAAAATTGCCACAAGCCACATGGCCACTCACAGTCACAACAGGCCATGGAAAACAATGAACTGAAGCAGGCCTATATGTGACCGGACAAAGGAGGCCTGCTGAACAACACAGCTTTAGTACAAAAATTAAAATCAACAGGGCTACGAAAGGATTGGAAAGAAGTTACACTTCAAGCACACACATCCAACAAAGGTATTTCACACACACACACACAAACAGTGAAATGCACCACAGCCACATTTAGCATTTCAATCCTATGCCATCCATGCCCTACATGATGTTGAAATTCCACAGACACCACGAAACATGGACCCATGGGTACCCTACTGGCTGAAATTGCAGAGAAAAACAACTAAGCCCCTATTGAAAGTACAGGCCACCCACAACAATAATTTTTAAAAGCAATGAAAATCCCAGAAAAATGTAGGTACAAACAAGCCCCAATGAAACAAACACACCAATTCTCCAACTTACTTGCAGTAAATCAAATCTCAAATCAAAAGTCCTCAAATAAATCCAATCCAAAGGTATGATGCAGCAGACAGACACAAAAAGTGATCCTTCCAGCTCCAAATCCAAATGAAAGTCAACAGCACATGGACAAAGCACTGGGAGGAGCCTGCTGGACAGGAGCAGGAAGTTGGAGACTCAGGGGCACTTCCTTCCTCTTGAAAAAAAGAGTAAAAAAATTTAAAGGACTCCTTGCACAAAAGACCACAGCAAAATCACAATCTGAGGAGCTTTTCTGAGCAAAATGATCATTTTACAAAAGGTTTTATGAAGCTCGAGAGATATTCTTCACCAGATTGTAGTTTTTGCAAGTTCGGGATCGTGATCTTACCAAGACAGCCGCCGGAATTCAGCTCGCGCGCCCGAATGACGTGTTCGCGTTCGCACACTCTCGCGGGCTTGGGCAGCCATATTACAAATCTCGTGGCGCATGCGAACGGACAGAAAAGCAAGTTGGCGATCGCAGAATCACCGTAAGATGTTACCGCGCGTGCAAGAATGAATATTGAGCGAGCGAGGAAGCAAAATTACTACGCTACGCACTAGATTGCGTAGCAATCTGCAACTTCGCGCTCTACGCGAATTGCAAAGTTGCCTAAATTTCGCAAGCTCCGCGAACGGAGCGTAGTTCAACGCCCAGGCTTAGAGAAAATCGGAATTCGTAGTTCGGCTGATTTTAGAGGAATATTTGTACGTTTCAAAATTGGACACTTTGAAACTTTTCTGGTGAAAACCACACAATGGATTCCTATGGAAGGAAATACAAGTTACTGGTAAGTACGCTTAGATTTACTATCCAAGTTCACTGCTGGGCTAAAAGATGCAGCACTGGGTTCTCTCCTGATAACAGGTGAGTAAATCGGAATTCGTAGTTCGGCTGATTTTAGAGAAATATATATACAAATGGTGAAGGAAGGGGGCGGGGCCTGAGGTGACGTGTGCAAACACGCCCTGTGGCACGTTTTAAATTGGGGAATTAATTCCTCTTCAATCCTGCGGTCCCCTGGGGGCCAACTATCCCACCATGTACCTCCAGTATGCGCCAGGGAGCTGCCTTGCAGAGAGGTGTTCAGAGGCCACGCCCCTTTTTATAACACTCTGCAACACAGCTCCGTGGCGCTTACTGTAGGTACCTGGTGGGCTAGTTGGCCCCCAGGGACCTCCAGTATTCAAGGGGAATTAGTTCCCTTTCTGCAAACATACCAAGGGGCGCGTTTGCAGAGTGGTGCAAAGAGGGGGCATGGCCTCCGGCCCGATCCCGTCTTTTTTTTTATTTATATTTTTAGAAGGGGGGCTGCATAGCCCCCTTCTTTTTTGAATGTATTGGCCCTGGGGACCCCATCCCCCAGGGCCTGCCCCCAATTATTATTATTATTTTTTTATTTTTAAATCGGGAAGGGGGTCACGTGGCCGCCCTCCCGTGGCCAATTCCGTGCCCCGGGGACCCCATCCCCCAGGGCATGGCCAATTTTTTTACTTTTATTTCTATTTTGGAGGGGGACTGCGTAGCCTCCTCCTCCGGCCACTTCAAGGCCCCGGGGACCCCATCCCCCGGGGCCGGCCATTTAAAAAAAAACATTTTATTGGGTAGGGGGGCTGCGTGGCCCACCTCCTGGGCCACTGGTAGCCCTGGGGACCCCATCCACTGGGGCTGGCCCTCACTGTTGGGGACTGTGGGGGGGTTCCCAATCCCCCCACAGTCCCAGCCAGCTTCCTGCGTCCTGCGGGAGCCGGCATTTGTTTTCCATGTGGGGAGCAGCTAACATGCTGCTCCCCATATGGAAAATCAATCTGCTTTGCTTCATTGAAGCGAGAGCAGGTTTCCCTGCTCTCGCTTCAATGAAGCAAAGCAGTTTGCAATGGCAGGGTGGGAGCCGCGAGACTCCCGCCTTGCCATTGCAAACAGCAGTGTCCCAGGGGTGAGCACCCTGGGACACTGCAGGAGCTGGCCCTGGGGGGTGGCGGTCCCTAGGGCCTGTAGAAGGCTCCAGGAGGGGGGCCACATGGCCCCCTCCCACATTTAAAGTTGCCCCGGGGTGGTGGTCCCTGGGGCTGGGGGGGCCTGAGAGCCCCCACCTATTTTAAAGTTGCCCTGGGGGTGGCAGTCCCCGGGGCTGGGGGGCCTGAGAGCCCCCCACCCATTTTAAAGAAGCCCCGGGTGGTGTCAGTCCCCGGGGCTGCGGGGGGCTGTGAGCCCACGTCTATTTTATTTTAGTGCCCCGGGGGTGGCAGTCCCTGGGGCAGTGTGGGGGTTTTGGGACCCCCCACACCTACTTTTTCAATATGCCCCCGGGATTTGGGCCCCCGGGGGCAAATTAGCATATGTAGCAAATATGCAAAAAAAAAATTCTATCGGCAGGATGCGTGCATCCAGTGCGCATCCTCCCGTGTAAAAAAAAAATTATACATTTTAGGGGGCCTTGGGGGTGTTTCTACCCTGCCCCCTTTTCGCGTTTTGCGCCTTTTTTGGGGGGTTTCTTGTGCCTCAGTTCTACTGAGGCACAAGATGGCTGCCAACACTTCCTGATTCAGAGTGTTGGCAGCCAATTAAAATTCAGCTTGTGATCGGGAGGGTGTGCGGATCCTCCGAGGCAATAGATATATATGGACTTTTATCTCAGGAAAACTACTGAACGGATTTACGTCATTTAAGCAAAAGGCACGAGTCTGAACTGAGGACTACCTCTTTGCCAGATTTGGTGTAATTCCATTCAGCAGTTCGGGCTGTAGCTGCGGCTAAAGGTCCCATGTGAAAATGCATGGGGAAAACGTGTTTTGGGACCCCCCTTTTTTTCTCGGCCCCCGCTTGATGAATCACCGTGAAAGTTTCAGGATAGGAGCGGACCGGAGCTGGCAAAAGTTTGGAAAATTTCGCAAAGATTCGTCAATCGTCGCCAAATTATTCCAAATAGAATGTTGCGGATTTCCTATGGAAAATAGGTCCTAACTATATCTACCTACTGGCGACTGCCAGTATATAATGTGTGTATATATATATATATATATATACATATATTTTCACCTAAAAAACCATAGGTTTCAGGGACGTTATAGTTAGGAATTAACATTTAAAAAACCTTTAAAATTCACTGGAAAAACCATAGGTTTCAGGGATGTTATAGTTAGTTGGACATTTCACTCATAGAAAACCATAGAAATTCCCCTGTTATAGTTAGTTGAGCTAGCTATATAAATCGCGTCCCCGCAATGCACTGCTGATGACGTCACATATTACATCATTAATGACATGGTCAGTGACATCACTGATGACATCACTGATGAAATCTCAATGAGTGAAATGTCCAACTAACTATAACATCCCTGAAACCTATGTTTTTTTCATTAAATTCAAAGGTTTTTTAAATGCTAATTCCGAACTATAACGTCCCTGAAACCTATGTTTTTTTCTGTGAATATATATATATGTATATATATATATATATATATATTCACTGAAAAAAACATGGGTTTCACACACGTTATAGTTAGGAATTAGCATTTAAAAAACCTTAGAAATTCAGTGAAAAAACCATAGGTTTCACACATGTTATAGTTAGCTGGACATTTTACTCGTAAAAAACCAATGAAATTGCCCCGTTATAGTTAGTTCAGCTAACTATAACTCGCACGCGCCCGCAATGCACTGCTGATGACGTCACATATTACATCACTCATGACATGGTCAGTGACATCACTCATGACATCACTGATGACATCTCAAATGACATCACTGATGACATCATCCAGTGAATGTGTGTTTTTCTGAAAATTAAATATGTTTTATATATGTATATCTCAAGGTTGATGGAAGAATAAATGGGTATATAAGTGTCTAAATGGATGATTTGTTTTTTAAAAATTGATTGTGTAACTGACTGATTAAGTGTATCATAGTGAATACATGGCTTAGTGAGTAATGTTTAAATATGTAAATATCTGTATCAGTCTCTCACTTGTATAAGTGGCTGCATGGGTTGGTGAGTAGCTACATGGGTGTCTATATAGGTTATTAGTTGGTTTTTTGAGTGTCAGTCTGAGTATCTGCATGGTTCGGTGGGGGGTATTATGTAGGCCTGGGCAAAAATTTCGTTCCGTTCGCGGAAATTGCGATAATTTGACATTTTTGCGTTCCGCGGAGAGCGCGAAAATGTCAAAAATTCCGGTTTCCGCAGCTTGGCGATAATTTGTTTCTTGCTCGCGCTGTAAAATGATACATTCTCGCGCGCGCGCGATCGCCTTACCTGAATCCCTGCGTTCGCCGACAAGTTTTCTTGATCCGGTCGCGTTCTCCATGAGATGTTGTATTGTTTTTAGCCATTTGCGCTGTCTCGCGACAGTTCGCGCCCGCAGTGACGTCATGCGTCGCGCGATCACGTCTTTCTTCTCGCGATCATGCACCGCGAGAACAACTCAAAACAAGATGGCCGCGCCCGCAAGCAACCACATGGGTAAGTTGGCGACCCGCAACCATGCAGAAAATCTCGCGAACATGCCGGAAAAAAACTTCCGCATCTTCGCGATATTTCTGCTTGTTTGCGATAATTTTAAACATTCTCGCGATAATTTGCGAAGGTTAATTCCGCAAATTCCGCCCACCCCTAGTATTATGTAGTGCATAGGAACATGAATGAGTCACTCACTGTTTGTATGTGTTGAAGACAGCATGTGTGCAGGACTATATGGGTGGATGAGTGTGTGTATGGCTGTGTTAGTGAGTGAATGACTGTCTCAATAGTGACTTTATGAGTAACTACATATGTTTTAAACTAGTATATGTGACTATTGGTGTATATAAGTGAGTATATGTGAGAGTGAGAGATTGAAAGAGTTCCTGTATGAATAAGTATGTGTTTCTATAAGTGATTGATTAAATGACTAAGTATGTTTAAGTTTCTGTAGAAGTAAGTGTGGTGGTGTGTGTATAACTGTGTATGCAAGTAAATGTATGTTTGATTCTTTATTAGCATGAGTGACTATGTGTGTGAGTAACTCTATGGATGAGTGGCATTGTGTAACAGGATGTATAGGTGTATGAGTACATATGATGAGTGAGTACATGTATGAGTGACTGTATAGGACTGTTGGTGAATGAGTGGATGTGTATGTGGATCTTAGAATTACTGAAGAGGTTGTTGTAACTGGTATTGGTATGTCCATTGTTTTAAAAATTTTAGTCTCTATTATTCAATGTGTGTATCAAAGGTTATATTAGGGTGAGAGGAGGTCTGCCACTGTATCACAAGGATGATGTCATCAGTGATGTCATTTGAGATGTCATCAGTGATGTCATGAGTGATGTCACTGACCATGTCATGAGTGATGTAATATGTGACGTCATCAGCAGTGCATTGCGGGCGCGTGCGAGTTATAGTTAGCTGAACTAACTATAACGGGGCAATTTCATTGGTTTTTTACGAGTAAAATGTCCAGCTAACTATAACATGTGTGAAACCTATGGTTTTTTCACTGAATTTCTAAGGTTTTTTAAATGCTAATTCCTAACTATAACGTGTGTGAAACCCATGGTTTTTTCAGTGAATTTGCAAGGTTTTTTAAATGCTAATTCCTAACTATAACGTGTGTGAAACCTATGGTTTTTTCAGTGAATTTGCAAGGTTTTTTAAATGCTAATCCCTAAATATTTCGTTTTTGAAACCTATGTTTTTTTCTGAGAATTTGTATGGTTTTTTATATGCTAAGTTATGTATTTTTAATTAAAGATATTTTTTTTTATTTAAATAAAATTACTTTATATTCATTTATATATTATCTGTATTTTTTTATAAATAATTTTTTTAAATAATTCAATTTGGATATTTTTTTTTTATAATTTTTTAAATTATTTAATGTCCTCTTTTTTTTTTTTATTTATAATTTCTTGGGGTGCGCGCTCTGAGCGCGCACCTAGTACTATTTCGTATGTTTTTTATGAATTCCGGCGTACGTTATTTACGTACGCAAATATACTTGTTGGTGCGCGCTGGGAGCGCGCTGGGTGCGCGCTCCCAGCGCGCACCAACAAGTATATTTGCGTATACTACGCACGCATGCGTCCTACGCCCTCGACGCGGTTTACTTCCGCATACGCTAAAATTACGCGCAATAACGGTCGCGTATACGCGTGTTAAACGTATGCGCGCTAGGTGCGCGTATATGACGTATGCACCTGCGCGTTTACGCGTTCGTGCATACGTCATCACGGGGTGCGCGCTCGGAGCTTGCTCAGTGCGCGCACCTCGGGTTTATACATAAGAAAACAACATTTCTTATTGGTTATCATTACTTTCAGTTTCTAATTGTTTCAATACCACACCCAATCCCCTCATGGCAAGTCATGTGATCAAGAATCATCACTTTTGATTGGTTTGAAGTACTTTCTGTTCCAGATTCTTCCCAAACCACACCTACTCCCCTCATTATTAGTTCTGATTCCTTTGGAGAAGGAGCTATTCTGTTGTTGAGAGACAATGGCTGAACAGCAACCTACTTCAGACAGTGACCAGGACACTCTTGAGAGGCAGAGGAACAGGAAGCAGAAAGACAGCTTTATATGGCAGTTTTTCACTTTTCCAGAGAATGAGAAAAAGGTAAATGCACCAAAAGTTACATGTGTACTTTGTAACAAAGTCTTATCTCGTGGGAATCCTAACAAGAAATATTCTTTTAGCATTCACACTATGTTAAGACATGTTGACAAAATGCACCCAGTATCTTTTCGTCGAGCTTCTGAAGAAAACTCTCCACCTGCTCAGCCGACGACATCAGCAGCAGCTCAGCCGAGCACATCTTCGGCAGCTCAGGGGAGCACTTCAGCTGCGATGGTGCCTTCACCTGTTTCTTTACCTCTTGTTGGTCCACCTTGTTTGGCGAGGTTGTCTACACGGTGCACTGATTGCGGTTCACTTATTTCTGTGGGGGAGACCAGTCTTGATCTCCTTCAGAGAAAATTTGATGCGCATTCATGCACTAGGCCATAGATTTTTTTTCATTTTTTGCGTTTTTCTCTTCCTGTTTCCCTCCATTAACTCAAGGGCTCTTTTAAGAGCCACTTATAAACTTAAGCAAAAAAATTTTTTTTTGAAATTTTTTTGGGAAATTTTTTTGAGGTGCGCGCACCCTGCGCGCACCCAAGGTTTTTTTAATTTTTTTTTTTTTTTTTTTTTTTTGAGAGACTCCCCCTTTTTCCTACTAATGCAACTGTGAAATCACCAGAGGAAAACGCAACAAATCTCTTCCTGTAATTCCTATTTGCACACAGAGTCATGTTTTCACATTAGTCACAAAACGAAAAATCTTTGCCAATTTGAATGCACACTTACTGCTCTTTTTTGTTGGCAAGTGAAAATTACTTTTACAGACTGACACATTATGAATCCACTTTTCAGATTTTTTTAAATGCACATGTCCAGACTGCATTTTCAGACCACAAACCATGTGTATGCTGGGTGACTGCCTACACTCCAGCAAGGGCAACCAGCCTTAGTGATGCTGAATGTATTTGCATTACAGACTGAAACCTCAAAACCCCACAGCACATTATCAGAGCCAGGACCTTTGTTCTCTACACCTCTCTCCACTCAGCAGAACCAGATAATGGCAATCTTTCCCTCTATTTTTCCACACATATAGATGTTAATTTCAAATCACACTGCTTCCCCCTTTTTTTCAAATGTAATCACACATTTCTATTGCTTGAAAACCAACCCTTTTCCAAATGTACCCTTCCCCCAACTTGACTTCTGCCTAGTACCCTTCCCCCAACTTGACTTCTGCCTGCTACCATAGCAACAGCTCATGGAACACTGCTGTGTGGAGTTAGGTCAGAAGTTCGCCACACAATGTTTCAATTCCACAGAGCAAGAGTGCTTGACTTTTCAAACCTTACAGCAAATCCATAGTACTGTTCTTTGGTAACACATTTTTCTGAACCAATACAAAACATGCTTCTATTAATTTATACATACAGCCTAGTTTTTAGTGTAGAATGGTATGAAACAGCCAATCAGTTCTTTTTTTTTTATAAAAAATATGTATGCCTCCATTTCCAAACTGTCTTTCATTTCTTTTTACCATTCTACTGAATTACACCTCCTGAGTGCATCCAGATCTCATTTGAAGATGTTCACAGTGTGGATTGTAGGACACAGCTATGTCTTCTGGAGTGAAAAATTTGCAGAGAAAAGAGGTATGGTGAGAGACCTTGCTTTGCCAAATGTAGACATCAAGTGGATTGGTCAGAGAGGGTTAAAGTGGCACCAATTAATGCCTTTGGTGAAAACCTTTCTACATCTCCCACAGCCTAACCTTATTATTGTGCACTGTGGTGGTAATGATCTAGGCACTTTAACTGGGGTAGGTTTGGAAATGCTTATTAAGGACACCTTTGTGCAATTAATGTCGCTTTTTCCTCAATCTGCCTTTGTATATTCTAACATATGCCAAAGGCAAAAGTGGAACTGGTCCAACCAATTTTGTCCGCAGATTGACAAAGCAAGGAAGCACGTCAACAAATCTGTTTCTGCTTTCCTCCGTGACTATGGTATGGGTTCCATTTACCACAACAACTTGCGTTACGACATGCAAGACATTTATAGAGGAGATGGTGTGCACTTCAATGATGAAGGGAACAGAGTCTTCCTCTTGAACCTCAGACTCTGCGTTGGTACTTACTTGTAGGTACCGAAAAACAAACAATAAACACAAGGGCTCTTTTTAGAGCCACCTTATATCTAAACACTTAAATGCAATTTTTTTTACATTTCTTTTATTATTTTTTTTTCCGGGTGCGCGCAGGGTGCGCGCACTCGGCGATATTTTTTTTCAAAATATTATTCTTTTTTTTTGCCCTACAAGGTCCTACTTTGACCCCCTTACAATGCCTACTGGGTCTATTTCTACCCACTCTGCCCCCTTTTCAAGTGCTCCCCCTTTGTTTATCACCCCCTCTTTATGCGATAGACAAAATGGCGGCCGCCGCTTCCTGACTTCCACCGATTCGAATGTTTACTAAGATCTAACAACCAATCAGAATTGCGCTCGCGCACGGCAAGGTGCGCGCACCCAGCGCGCACTCTGCGCGCATACAGATATATATATTGATTCAAAGGCTATTTTCTCAGAATCTACTGAACAGATTTACACCAAACCTACAAAAGGCACTTCCTTGACCTAGGGACTACCTCTCTGCCAAATTTTGAGTAATTCTGTTCAGCCGTTCGGGCTGTAGCTCGTTCTAAAGGTCCTATGGAAAAATGCATGGGAAAAACGCGTTTTGGGACCCCTCTTTTATCTCAGCCCCCGCTTGACGAATCCCCCCGAGACTTTTAGGGTAGGAGCGGAGCGTAGCGCCCCACCTATTTTGAAAAATTCGCGAGGATTCGTCGACCGGCGCCAAAGTTATTCAAAATAGAATGTTGAGGTTTTCCTATGGAAACGTGGTCCTAACTATAACTACCTACTGGCGACCGCCAGTAGGTAATATATATATATATATATATATATATATATATATATATATATATATATATATATATATATATATATATATATATATATATATATATAAATATATATATATGTTCACAGAAAAAACCATAGGTTTCAGGGGCGTTATAGTTAGCTGGACTTTTCACTCATACAAAACCATTGAAATTCCCCTGTTATAGTTAGTTCAGCTAACTATAACTCACGCGGCCGCAATGCACTGCTGATGACGTCACATATTACATCACTCATGACATGGTCAGTGACATCACTCATGACATCACTGATGACATCTCAAATGACATCACTGATGACATCATCCAGTGAATGTGTGTTTTTCTGAAAATTACATATGTTTTATATATGTATATCTCAAGGTCGATGGAAGAATAAATGGGTATATAAGTGTCTAAATGGATGATTTGTTTTTGAAAAATGTATTGTATAACTGACTGATTAAGTGTATCTTAGTGAATACATGGCTTAGTGAGTAATGTTTAAATATGTAAATATCTGTATCAGTCTCTCACTTTGTGTATAAGTGGCTGCATGGGTTGGTGAGTAGCTACATGAGTGTCTATATAGGTTATTAGTTGGTTTTTTGAGTATCAGTATGAGTGTCTGAGTGTCTGTATGGTTCGGTGGGGGGTATTACATAGTGCATAGGTGCATGAATGAGTGACTCACTGTTTGTATGTGTTGAAGACACCATGTGTGCAGGACTGTATGGGTGGATGAGTGTGTGCATGGGTGTGTTAGTGAGTGAATGACTGTCTCAATAGTGTCTTTATGAGTAACTACATATGTTTTAAACTAGTATATGTGACTATTGGTGTATATAAGTGAGTATATGTGAGAGTGAGAGATTGAAAGAGTTCCTGTATGAATAAGTATGTGTTTCTATAAGGGATTGTTTAAAAGACTAAGTATGTGTAAGTTTCTGTAGAAGTAAGTGTGGTGGTTTGTGTATAACTGTATGCAAGTAAATGGATGTTTGATTCTTTATTAGCATGAGTGACTATGTATGTGAGTAACTCTATGGATGAGTGGTGTTATGTAACAGGATGTATAGGTGTATGAGTACATATGATGAGTGAGTACATGTGTGAGTGACTGTATAGGACTGTTGGTGAATGAGTGGATGTGTATGTGGATCTTAGAATTACTGAATAGGTTGTTTTAGCTGATATTGGTGTGTCCATTTTTTTGAAAATTTTAGTTTCTATTTTTGAATGTGTGTATCAAAGGTTATATTAGGGGGAGGTCTGCCACTCTATCACAAGGATGATGTCATCAGTGATGTCATTTTAGATGTCATTTTAGATGTCATCAGTGATGTCATGAGTGATGTCACTGACCATGTCATGATTGATGTAATATGTGACGTCATCAGCAGTGCATTGCGGGCGCGCAAGTTATAGTTAGCTGAACTAACTATAACAGGGGAATTTCAATGGTTTTGTACGAGTGAAAAGTCCAGCTAACTATAACGCCCCTGAAACCTATGGTTTTTTCAGTGAATTTCTAAGGTTTTTTAAATGCTAATTCCTAACTATAACGTGCCTGAAACCTATGGTTCTTTCAGTGAATTTCAAAGGTTTTTTAAATGCTAATTTCTAACTTTGCCTACAGAGATAGGACATGTGAAGAAAGAAGAAAAAACGCACAGAAAGAAAAAAAAGAAGCAACAGAAGTCCTCAAAGACGAAGAAAAGTGCAGGAAGAAGGATAACGTGCAGAAAGAACAAACAGAAGAGCAGAAAGAAGCCTTGTTGCAAAATCATCCTGTACCCTCAACATTTTCAGACGGATACTGGTGGTAACTGAGTCTGACTAACCAGTCCTAGAGCCAGTGCTATGTTAAAAGACACTCAGAATACAGTGAAAACACCTACATACACCAGGGAACACTATGTGTTGGGGTCCCCCTGTGATCAGCATGACCTCCTCTGTAAGCCCCTAGTATATAATAGGGCAGGGGATTAAAACTACCTCTTAAAACGCGCCACAGGGCGTGTTTGCACACGTCACCTCAGGCCCCGTCCCCTCACTTCCCCACTGTGTAAAAAAGCCCTGTGGCCGTTTTAAGTTGGGAGATTAAGTCCCCTTGAATCCTGAGGATCCCTAGGGTCCAACTAGACCACTTGGTACCTCCAGTAAGCACCACAGAGCTGCGTTGCAGAGAGGTGTAAAAAGTGGCACGGCCTGGACCACCTCTCTGCAATGCAGCTCAGTGGTGCTTACTAGAAGCACCTGGTGGGCTAGTTGGCCCCCAGGGTCCCTCAGGATTGAAAGGGAATTATTTCCCCAACTTAAAACGCGCCACAGGGCGTGTTTGCACACGTCATCTCAGGCCCCGTCCCCTCCCTTCACCACTGTGTAAACGCGCCCTGTGGCCATTCTAAGTTGAGAGATTAAGTCCCCTTGAATCCTAAGGGTCCCTAGTGTCAAACTAGCCCACTAGTTACCTCCAGTAAGCACCACAGAGCTGCGTTGCATAGAGGTGTAAAAAGGGGCGTGGCCTCAGAACACCTGTCTACAATGCAGCTCCCTGGCGCATACTGGAGATACCTGTTGGGCTAGTTGGCCCTCAGGGACCCTCAGTATTGAAGGGGAATTAATTCCCCAACTTACAACTGGCCAGGGGGCACATTTGCAGAGTGCTGCAAGGAGGGGGCGTGGCCTCCGGCATGATGGCGGTCTTTTATTTATTTTATTTTTTTAAGAAGGAGGGCTGTGTGGCCCCCTTCTTTTTCTAATTTACTGGTCCAGGGGACCCCATCCCCCAGGGCCTGGACCCTAATTTATTTTGTTGAAAAAAATTAATTTGGCCCTCCCAAGGCCTTAATCGGCCCCGGGGACCCCAACCCCCGGGTCATGGCCAATTTTTAAAACAAATTCTTTAGGAGGGGGCTACCTTGCCCCCCTACTCAGGCCACTTATGGCCCCAGGGACCCCATCCCCCGGGGCCGGCCTTTGTTTTTTATTATTTTTTTAAAATGTATATTTATAGAAAAGCCTAGGACATGCTGGACTAACCGTATGTACCTTTCACCATGACGATTTGCGTGATATTCATTAAAAGGTGACTATGCATAGAATGAATCCACATGGAATGTATTTACACCGCTAGTAAAGCTCTGACGTGTCTGACGCCCTACCGTGCCTAATCCCGGCGCCCCCGCCGGTGGGTACTCTCCAAGTAGACACCCTTGTCGTTTATTTATACAAACATGGGTAGCTATTGACGGGCACATTTAATATACACGCACACCAAGCCATTCAAAGGGGATTCGACAAAAATTCGACCAAACTATGCAAGAAACCCCCCTTGCGGTTAATAAAACACACATCCACCGCCAGATGTGTAATACTTTTTATTTTACTCTCTGGAAAGGAGACAAACCCAATGCTGTGTTACACCCACCAGTGCCCGCCGAGTGCCTCACACCTCTGTGTTGTATTCCACTAGCTAGTATTGTATTGTATTGTAAATAAATTTATAAGGCGCACAGCTACCCACCATGGGGTCTCCCGGCGCCAAAGATAGAAAAGGCCAAACTGAGATAGCTGTTTATTGAGAGAAGAGCCAAGTTTTCAGGCCCCTACGGAACTGTGTAAAGGTGGATTGCAATTTTAAAGAGACAGGGAGAGAATTCCATAGCTTAGGAGCAAGGTGAGAGAAGGAGCGACCGGCCATTCTAACCAGTCTAAATCTGGGGATCACATAGTTACCCTGAGACGCTGATCTAAGGGATCGGGAAGGGGCATAGGGATGGACAAGTGAACACAAGTACAAAGGTGCCAGGCCTTGTTTGATTTTAAACATAAAGCAGAGAGCCTTGAATTTAATACGGCTCTCTATACGCAGCCAATGTAAGTCCCGAAGACCGGGAGATATGCAAGATCTTTTAGGGACCTTGCAAAGGAGCCGGGCGGCAGAATTTTGCACCAACTGGAGCTTCTTTTGTACCTCTTGGCTACAACCCAGATAAAGTGCATTACCATAGTCAAGGCGGGATGTGACAAGTGCTTGGACCACAGTACGTCTGGTTGAAATGGGAAGCAGCCAGAGGATTTTTCGAAGCCACCTTAAGATGGTAAAACAGGTGGCTGAAATGCTGACCGCTTGTTGACGCATAGATAGAGAATCGTCCAGCAGGAAGCCCAGATTGCCTACATGCGTAACAGGTTGGGGTAGTGGGCCCATTACCAAGGGCCAGTGGTTCGGGCCCCAGAGATGTTTATCCTTGCCCAATATGACTACCTCGGTTTTATCGCCGTTGAGTTTTAGTAGATTCATCTGAATCCATTCTGCCACGCGACCAAGTCCCTCCTGTAATGTTGAAAAGGAGCACTCCTTGTTTGAGGATAGGGAAAAAATAATCTGCGTGTCGTCGGCGTAAGAATAGAGGGATAGTCCCGCTTCCTCCACAATCGAGGCCAGGGGTCGCACGTAGATGTTAAAAAGCATAGGGCTTAAGCAGATGCGCGAATAGAGGAGGAGCAACTTGATGAGCAGACCTGAAATGAGCGCTGACACAAGAATGAGGCTAGCCAGGTCAAAGCAGACCCAGCCACCCCAGCATTTTTTAATGCGGTGAGAAGAATAGAATGGAACACCGTATGAAAGGCGGCGCTCAAATCAAGCAGGATCAGCGCCATGGTTTCGCCTTGATCCAAATGAGCACGTAGAGTCTCTGTAACCCCCAATAGGGCAGTTTCTGTAGAGAAGTGAGTGCGGAAGCCTGACTGAGAAGAATGGAGATAGCCTGTTGCCTCCACGTGGGCAGTCAGATGAGTGTTAACATGTTTCTCCAAGATTTTTGAGAACATGGGTAGCAGGGAAATAGGCCAAAAGTTAGCAAAAAATGTAGGATCCGCCCCAGGTTTTTTCAAGAGAGGGATCACCATAGCCCTCTTTCATTCTACGGGAACTGTGGACTCCCGAAGAGAAGCGTAAAGCAATTCTTGAACCACAAGGAGGGGAGCAGGTGCGAGCTGGCCAAGAACGGTAGGAGGCATAGGATCTAAAGGGGAGCCAGATTTCACCCTAGAGAGGCAAAGGCGAAAAGACTCTCGATCCAATAGAGGCCAGTCAGAGATCACTTCCTTGGGAGAAGGGATCTCACCATGGATAGTGGGAGAAGACTCACTTCTAGGCAGTGGCAAACTAGCTGCCAGGGAATTGTGGATAGTTTCAACTTTGGTGGTGAAGAAGTCAGCGATCTCATTGCATTGGGATTCCTCAAGTGTCGGAGGGGCAGGGGAAGTGTCAGCCCCTGCCAGCTTCTTTATCATAGAGAAAAGGGCCTTAGGGCGATTGCTGGCCTTATAAATGGAGTCAGAGATAAAGATCCCTTTCGTTTTCCTACAGGCTAGGTGATAGTGTTTTAGAGCTAACCTATAAGTTAATTTGCTATCTACTGAGTAGGTTTTCCTCCAACACCTTTTCAGGTGTTTACACTTAGCCTTCATTATTTTAAGGTCCTGCGTGAACCAAGGAGCAGGGGGCAGGTGCACAAGGGGACGCCTGGTGCATAAAGGAAGATGGTGCTCAATCGTAGATGACAGCCACTGTGACACTTCCAAGTTCAGAGAAGACACGGGAAGAGAAGTATCAGGGCATGTAGATATCAACTCAGCATTGAACTTGTCCATATTCAGTTTAGACCATGCTCTGAACCTAACCGCATTAAGGGGCAGGGCTGGTGTAACAACACTGTCTGAAGTAAAGCTGAATTGAACGGCAAAGTGGTCTGACCAAATAAGGGGGAGGGGCGGGATACTACAATCAAGCAAAATATTGGATTGAACAGGGTCCAGCAAGTGTCCAGCCTGATGGGTAGGTCCTTGATTACATAAAACTAGATTAATTGCCTCACAATCAGCAAGGAACATCTTGCTCAAGTTGTTATGAGTGTCTTCTAAATGAAGATTAAGATCTCCTATGATAATAAAATTTGCGGCCTTCAAAACATAAGGAGCTATCAGCTCTGAGAATGAGGAGAGCCAGTGGGTGGGTTTGTCTGGGGGACGATAAAGAAGAATACCCGATAGAGTCAGGTGAGGTGGGAGTGCTAATTTAAACAGCACAGCTTCACAGTAGGGGAATGGCAGAGCTTCTACCGGCATGTGTAGCTAGTGCGTATGCTATGACACTCTCTAGCCCATGTGCACTGTAACACCACCTCGTGAATATGTCATGCCGCACTTGCCTTCGCACGGGTTATATTGCCCCATCTAACGTGCCTTCCTCGATGCCTATGTTATAACGCACAGCGCTATGCCATACATATTACAATCTGGGATCCATATCTTTGTCACAGTGCATATGCAACGTTACACTCCCCAGCACATATTTTATATTACACCTTTAGAGACTAGTTAGGTTACACAACACTGCCCTGTGCATATTACACTCCAAGGCGCATATCGTATAGCACGTGCTAGTGCCTGTGCTATCTCGAGCTCTCCAACGAATCTGTCATTGCGCACAATGTATTGCATATTATATTTCACGCCCCGGTTCATCTTATATCACACTTTTTGGTGCGTAGTTTATATAATATACTATATCTAGTTTTCATTTTCAATCGTGCTCTCAGGACTATGTTCTATATAACACTGCGTCCACCTACCCTTTTCACGGGCATTACATTTTGCGATGGGGGGTGGAGGGTCAGGGGGTGTTTCTGCCAAGTGAGCCCGGAGTCACAGCCACAAACGTCCTCTTCTTCCTGAATAAAAGTGAGATTCTGCTGCATACTTGTTCATATTTTAAGTAGTTCGCACAGACACACATTTTAAAAACAATAAAGTTCCTTATACCCACCTTCTCTGAACAGTTAGCTTGCTGCCCCATCCACCTCCTCCCTATCCTCTGTTGTCTGAATCCATGGACTAGCCTCCTCCCTCCTGCCATGCATGGTCTGATGTGCTGCCACTGCCCTCCATTTAGCATGATGTACCAGTCCACTCCTCCATTGCCCAATTCTATGGCCCATCATTGACCTCCTGCTTAGCCTCTGTGCTTAGCTTGCTGCCCCTATTCTCCTTCCCCTGCCCTACTATGTCTTTGTGCATGCCCCTGCTCCATCCTTTTTGCCCACCATGTTCCATGGACCTGCCACTCCTATCTACTCTGAGTGTTCTGTTGAGCTGCCACTCCCCTCCCACCTGCCTAGCATTGTCAGATGACTGTAACCTGTCCCTGCCACCTCCACCCTGCCTGTCCACATGCCATGCCCCTATCCCCTTCCTCCTGTCCTCCATGGTCCATTTTACTGCCACACCCTTATGCCCTCCCTGGTCTGTTGTGCTGCACCTGGTCCTCCTGCCTGCCCCATGCGGTCTGTTGTGAGGCCCCATCCCCTGAACTCTCTTGTCTGTGCCCAGGTCCTGACCCTCCCTTCTATCCTCCATGGTCCTTTGTGCATGCCCCTGCACCCTCCTTCTTGCCCATCATAGCCGTTGTGCTGCCACTAACCCTCCCGCTTGCCATGCATGGTCTTCTGTGCTGCCATGGCCCCTCCCACCTTCCCTGTGTGGTCAGATAGCTGCCCCTGACCCCCTCCCACCTTCCCTCCATGGTCTGTGTGTATTCCATCATAGTCTCATTGTTGCTCTCCATGGTGTGTCTTGTTTCTAGTGCCCATCCTGCCTGACCTCCATGGTCATCTTGCTGCTCCTGCCCTGCCCCCTGGCCCCCAGCCCTCTACTCCCATGTGCAGACCCCTATTCCCTCCCTCCTGGCTTGTCTGTTCCATTGTAATGCCCCTGATCCGTCCCTCCTGCCCTTTATGGTCTGGTATGCTGCAGCTTTCTCTCCTGTCTGTCCATTATGGTCAGCTAGCTACCATTGCCTCTTTCCCCTCTGTTCTCTGTTGTCCATGTGCATGGTCCTGTCCCCTCCCTATTGCTTTCTATGGATTGTTGTCAATCAATCAATCAGAGGATTTGTATAGCGCGCTACTCACCCGGAGGGTCTCAAGGCGCTTGGGGAGGGGGGTTCGCTACTGCTCGAACAGCCAGGTCTTGAGTTGCTTCCTGAAGGCGAGGTGGTCTTGGGTCAGGCGGAGGTGGGTGGGGAGGGAGTTCCACGTCTTGGCGGCCAGGTAGGAGAAGGATCTTCCTCCCGTTGTGGCTCTTCGGATGCGGGGGATGGCGGCGAGGGTGTGGCTGGTCGATTGA
Organism: Triturus cristatus; assembly: GCF_964204655.1. NCBI lineage: Eukaryota > Metazoa > Chordata > Amphibia > Caudata > Salamandridae > Triturus > Triturus cristatus. The sequence continues at coordinate 402,574,781 of NC_140581.1, forward strand.
AGCTCGTGGGTGGGAGTGTAGAAGTTCAGGCGGTCGTTGAGGTATCTTGGGCCTTGGTTGTGGAGAGCTTTGTGTGCGTGGGTAAGGAGTCGGAACGTGATTCTCTTGTTGACGGGGAGCCAGTGCAGGTTTCTCAGGTTTGCGGAGATGTGGCTGTGTCGGGGGATGTCCAGGATGAGTCGTGCTGAGGCGTTCTGAATGCGCTGGAGTCTTTTCTGGAGTTTTGCAGTGGTTCCGGCGTAGAGGGAGTTGCCGTAGTCCAGACGGCTGGTGACGAGGGCATGGGTGACCGTCTTCCTGGTTTCGGTGGGGATCCACCGGAAGATCTTACGTAGCATGCGTAGGATGTTGAAGCATGACGAGGAGATGGCGTTGACTTGTCTGGTCATGGAGAGGGAGGAGTCCAGGATGAAGCCCAGGTTGCGTGCATGGTCTGTTGGTTTGGGTGCGCTGCCCAGTGCAGGGGGCCACCAGGAGTCATCCCAGGCGGAGGGCAATGATCCCAGGATGAGGACTTCCGTCCTATCTGAGTTCAGTTTCAGGCAGCTGTTCATCATCCACTCGGCTACGTCTTTCATCCCTTCGTGTAGGTTGATTCTGGCGGTGGCGGGGTCGTTGGTGAGGGAGAGGATCAGCTGGGTGTCGTCGGCGTAGGAGTTGATGTTGAGGTTGTGTTGGCGTGCGATGGCCGCGAGGGGGCTCATGTAGATGTTGAACAGCGTGGGGCTGAGTGATGATCCCTGTGGTACGCTGCAGATGACTTCGGTGGCTTCTGATCTGAACGGGGGGAGGTGGACTCTCTGTGTCCTTCCAGTGAGGAAGGAGATGATCCATTCCAGTGCCTTCTCCTGGATTCCGATGTTGTTGAGGCACTGCACTAGGGTGTGGTGGCAGACCGTGTCGAACGCCGCGGAGAGGTCCAGGAGGATGAGGGCGTTGTTTCCCCATTGTCGAGCAGGGTGCGGATGTCGTCGATGGCTGCGATGAGGGCGGTCTCGGTACTGTGGTTGGCCCGGAAGCTGGACTGCGAGTGGTCGAGGGATCCATTCGTCTCGAGGAAGGCGGCCAGCTGTCTGTTGACGGTCTTCTCGATGACTTTGGCAGGAAACGGGAGGAGCGAGATGGGGCGGTAGTTTTTGAGGTCGGTGGGGTCTGCTGATGGTTTCTTCAGTAGGGCGCTGAGTTCGGCGTGCTTCCAGCACTCTGGGAAGGTTGCGGTGTCGAAGGAGGCATTGATGATGTCCCGTAGATGGGGTGCGATGATGGAGTCGGCCTTGTTGAAGACGTGGTGAGGGCAGGGGTTGGTTGGTGAACCGGAGTGGATGGAGTTCATCGTGCGGATGGTGTCTTTGGTGTTGATCGGGGTCCAGGCGCGGAGGGTGGTGGTGGGGGGCGTTGGTGTGGTCGTAGGGTGCGTCAGCTGTGTGCTGAAGCTGTTGTGTATGTCTGCGATCTTGCTGTGGAAGAACGAGGCGAGCGAGTTGCAGAGGTCTTGCGGTGGGGTGATGTCATTGTTTCCGGCGCTGGGGTTGGAGAGCTCTTTGAAGATGTTGAAGAGTTCCTTGCTGTTGTGGGCGTTGTTGTCCAGTCGTTCCTTGAATGCGGTTTTCTTGGTGGCGTGGATCAGTTGGTGGTGTTTTCGAGTGGCGAGCTTGAGGGTGGTCATGTTGTCTGGTCTCTGCGCCAGGCTTTCTCGAGGGCTCGGCAGTTCTTCTTGGAGCTCTTGAGTGCGTCGGTGAACCAGGATGCTTTCATGCTGCCGGGTCTGCTGGGAGGGGTCCTCAGTGGAGCGAGGTCATCTGCGCAGTTGCTGATCCACCTCGTGAGGTTGTTGGCGGCTTGGTTGGGGTTCGCTGAGCTGGCGGGAGGGTTCTGGCTCAGGGATGCGGCGAGCTGGTCGGCTGTGATCTTGTTCCAGCTTCTGCGGGAAACCTGTTGCTGGTGGTGGTGGAGCGTGGTCCTTCTGAAGCTGAAGCTGAAGTGGATGCAGCTGTGGTCCGTCCAGTGGAGTCCGGTGGCGTGGCTGAAGGAGATGTCCTTGCTGGAGGAGAAGATGGGGTCAAGCGTGTGGCCGGCGTAGTGAGTGGGGGTGGTCACCAGTTGCTTGAGTCCAAGGTTGGCGAGGTTGTCAAGCAGGGTGGTGGTGTTGCGGTCATTGTTGTTCTCCAGGTGGAAGTTGAGGTCCCCGAGGAGGATGTAGTCAGCGGAGGGGAGGGCGTGCGGGCTGATGAAGTCGGCGATGTCTTCGCTGAATTGTGTGCATGGTCCCGGGGGTCTGTAGATGAGGGTGCCTCTGAGGGTGGTCTTGGGGTCAGTGTGGATCTGGAAGTGCAGGTGTTCGGCGGCTGTGAGGGTGTCGTCGGAGTTGGTCGTGATGCGGATGGTGTTCTTGTGGACGATGGCGATGCCTCCTCCAGTCTGGTTGACGCGGTCCCTCCGGGTGATCTTGTATCCGTCCGGGATGGCGATGGCGATGGCGATGTCGGGCGCTGAGGAGGCGTTCATCCATGTTTCCGTGAGGAAGGCGACGTCTGGAGATGTCGAGTCGAGGAGGTTCCAGAGCTCCACGGCATGTCTGTGGACGGAGCGGGTGTTGAGTAGGATGCACTTGAGGTGGTTGCTGCTGGGGGTCAGCTTGGCGGGTGCGGTGCAGGTCCGGATGCAGGAGAACTTGCAGGATTGGCTGGTGAAGGGTCCGTGGGTGCGTCCAGGGGTGGCTCGGTGGCAGCTGGGGACTCGGCCAGTGTTGAGTTCGTAGAGGGAGGCGGCGTCGTAGGTCCTGTGGGTGAGCTGGCATCTGCGGGGGCCAGGGGGTCTGGCGCTTTGGTGCACCTTCGGCTCAGGGGGCGTCATAAATAAGGAGCCGGGAGGGAGGGGCAGCTGGGTGGCGGGAGCGGGGCGGCAAATGGGACTACAGGGGGGCAGGGCCGCAGGGAGGCAGCGGCGGGAAAGAACAGCGAGCGAAGGACGGGGGAAACAGGAGGCAGCAAAAGGCAGGCAAGGCTGGCGGCAAAGCGGCAAGGAGAGTGGGGTGACCAAGCCTTGATAACGCTAAGCGGACACAACCCTAAGGTCCCCTACTGTCCCCTTAAATAAGGAGCCGGGAGGGAGGGGCAGCTGGGTGGCGGGAGCGGGGCGGCAAATGGGACTACAGGGGGGCGGGTCCGCAGGGAGGCAGGGGCGGCAAAGAACAGCGAGCGAAGGACGGGGGAAACAGGAGGCGGCAAAAGGCAGGCAAGGCTGGCAGCAAAGCGGCAAGGAGAGTGGGGTGACCAAGCCTTGGGAAGGCTAAGCGGACACCAGTCCCGCATGCGCTGTGTGGTGTATTGTGCTGCTGCAAACCCTGATGCCTGCCCTGTAGGGTCAGCTTTGGTGCACCTCTCCATGTCCCTCCTGTCCTCTGTTATCCGAGTCCATGTCCCTACCCCAATTCCTCCTGCCTACCATGATCCAATGTACCATACTTGCGAACATTTTGAACTTGGTAAGAGGGAGATTTTGAAAAAAAACTGGGGTATTGATTTTCCCCTTTGAGTTACATTGAAAAAGAGGAGATTGTAGATAGGAGACAGATCAAATAAAGCCAATTTGAGCTTAAAAACCTTGGACGTTTCCTGGCTGAAACGGGTCTGTTGGCATGTATGGTTGTACTACCACTAGCTCTTCCTTCTGCCCACAATGGTCTATTATATTGCCACAGCCTCTCTTGCCAGTCCTGTATTGTTGGTTTGTTGCCCCTGCCCCCCTTTCCACTACCCTCCATAGTCTGTGCTGCCACTGCCCTTCCTGCATGCCCAGTGTGGTCAAATTGTTGCATCTGCACTCTCCTAGCTGGCTTCAATTTTCAGAGTCCGTGCCCCTGGCCTCTGCCTCTCAACAGAATCCCAATGAACAACTAGATTGCTAACATTCTATATTTATTACAAAAGTGTGGAACACCTGACGTCATCTTGATGTAATCAAAACTGTAATACCTGGAGTATTTCCTTTAGAAATTACATATATGAGAGGGTCTTATTTGCATCCAAATTATGGTTAGTGCTCTAAAAAACTAAAATGAGGACATATTTTCTGAGTTTTCAAATAGCGAGAAAGAACTTTTAAATTATTTGTAATCTTCAGGTTCTTTTATCCAGTTGACCACTTGATTAAATGTTGCACCTAGGGGAGAGGATGTGATGTTACTTCTAGAGCTGCAGACTTTGCAACTGGGGAACCAGTTTGGAGTTTCTGCTTCAGCTCAACATTCTGTGATTCTGGTCAAATCACTTAATCTCCCCATGTCTGCAACCAAAATGAATTTGATCTTGTGTGATGTAACCAATGCTCATGTAAAACACTCCAATACCTGACAAGTTTGCACTATATAAAACTGCAAATACACAAAAAAATAAGTGTTTTACACACTTCTGTCATTGGGCTACATGTGGGCTACATCTGGGTGATATTTGGCTACATTTGGGCTCTTTTGTCTCTGGTGGCCATCTTGGGAGATTTATTTGTTAGGAAGTTTCCTAATTTCCTCATTTACTGCAGTCTCCTCAGTAGGAAATACTTTCAGTTTTTTACTTTGGTTCCATCAAGAAGGCATTCAGATGTGTCACACATTTGCCATAAATTCAGAATGTTAGCACTCTAGTTGCTTATTAGATCACTGTAGTAAAGCTACTGCTCACCAGGGAAGTCTGCTGCTGGTATTGAAAGTGCATGTTTCAGTCTGCATGTCAGAATTTTTTAATGAAATAGAAGAGGATTTGAGAAGTCACTCAAAATGTGCCCTAAGTTTTCTTTTTGCAGCACTAATCATACTTTCTATGGCAAAATGAACCCCCTCATTTTGTTCCTTTTTAAATTAAATGTTTTAAGAGTTACCACTTTATTCCAATCAAGATGGCTTCAGGTGTGCCATACGTTTGTCATAAGTAGGACTATTAGCGCTCTAGTTATTCTGTAGAACACTCTGGGAAGCTGCAGTAGAACACAAAGGAATCAACTGACATGCTCTGCCCTTGTTGGATTTACATGTTTTACTGAGAATGTCAGACTTCATTCTCAAATGACTGAGAAAGATAATGTGAATTTACAGAAAATATGCTCTCAGTTTAGCTTATAGATCACCTTCCAAACCTCTGTGGGAAAAGCATGAGAAAATAGTTTTCTCTCAAACATGATTCATGCTATCACAGCAGAAGGCTTTTTCACATGGTAAAATCCCCTTAGAACACACCACAATTCCTAAAATGAGTATGGTACCATCAACAAATGATTTATAATGTAACTAAAGTCTTAAAACCTTCTATTAACTGCAATGCTTTTTAATGAGGTGCTATCATGTATATTGGTCCCAAGATGACTGCCAACACTTCTTGGATGAAGTGCTGACAGCCAATCAGATCTCACGATGAGATGTGTGGTTAGGCTCCGCCCAGATATATATGTGATTTTACTTTTGATTTTCTCAGGAACTTCTGAATGGATTTACACCATTTAAGCAAAAGGCACAAGTCTGAACTGAGGACTACCTCTTTGCCAAATTTGGTGTAATTCCGTTGAGCACTTTGGGCTGTATCTGCGTCAACAGGTCCTATGGGAAAATGCATGGGGAAAACGCGTCTTGGGACCCCCCTTTTTTCTCGGCCCCCGCTTGACGAATCACTGTGAAATTTTCCGGATAGGAGCGGACCGGAGCTGGCCAAAAGTTTGGAAAATTTAGCGAAGATTCATCAATCGACACCAACGTTATTCCAAATAGAATGTTGCGGATTTCCACCAGTAGGTAATATATATATATATATATATATATATATATATATATATATTATCTACTGGCGGTCGCCAGTAGATAGTTATAGTTAGGACCGAGTTTCCATAGGAAATCTCAAAATTCTATTTTGAATAACTTTGGCGCCGATTGACGAATCTTCGCGAAATTTTCAAAACTAATGGGGCGCTCCGCTCCGCTCTTACCCTGAAAGTCTCGGGGTGATTCGTCAAGCGGGGGCCGAGAAAAAGGGGGGGTCCCAAAACACGTTTTCCCCATGGATTTTTCCATAGGGACTTTAGTCGCAGCTACAGCCCGAATGGCTGAACAGAATTACGTGAAATTTGGCAGAGAGGTAGCCATAAGGTCTGTTTGGTGCCTTTTGCAGGTTTGGTGTAAATCTGTTCAGTATTTTCTGAGAAAATAGCATTTAAATCAATATATATATCTATACGCGCACAGCGTGCGCGCAGGGTGCGCGCACTCAGCCGTCCGCGAGCGCACTTCTGATTGGTTGTTACATCTTAGTAAACATTCGAATCGGTCGAAACCAGGAAGTGTCAGCCGCCATTTTGTCTCTCGCACTGAGAGGGGGGTGAAACAAAAAGGAGAAAAACATGTAAAGGGGGCACGTTGAACAGTTCCTGACCCCCTAGCAGGGGTCAAGGGGTCCCAGGAGGTCCCCCAAGGGCAATTAAATTTTTTAATTTTTTTTCGGTAATTGGCCGAGTGCGCGAAGCGTGCGCGCACTATAGAAATGCAAAAAATCCAGCAAGGTTCGCGCAGTGTGCGCGCACGGTGTAAATGCTTAAAAAAAAAATTGCAATGTCAGTCCCCCCGTGTGCGCACGCTGAGCACAGCGCATTGTGCGTGCATGCCTTATTAAATACTAACAGTTTATGCCAAAACCCTTAACAACTAAGCGTATCATGTGTCCTCCTTGTGCGGACGGTGCGCGAAGTGCACCGTGCGTACATGGCCCATTAAGCGTAACGTGGGCGCGCGGTGCGCGTAACGCACCCACCGTGCGTGCACGGTGCGCAAAGTGCACCGTGCGCGCACGGCACGAACGGCGTAAAGTAACTTAGCATTTAAAAAACCGTACAAATTCACTGAAAAAACCATAGGTTTCACACACGTTATAGTTAGGAATTAGCATTTAAAAAACCTTGCAAATTCACTCAAAAAACCATAGGTTTCACACATGTCATAGTTAGCTGGGCATTTTCCTTGTGAAAAACCAATGAAATTCCCCCGTTATAGTTAGTGCAGGCAACTGTAACTCACGCGACCGTAATCCGCTGCTGATGACGTCAGATATTACATCACTGATGACATATGTGTCTTTCTGAAAAAAAAAATATATATATATGTATAGCTAAAAAAAAAAGGAAGAAGACACGGGTATATAAATGTGTAAATACAGTGATGTAATATCTGACGTCATCAGCAGCGGATTACGGTCGCGTGAGTTATAGTTGCCTGCACTAACTATAATGGGGGAATTTCATTGGTTTTTCACGAGGAAAATGCCCAGCTAACTATAACATGTGTGAAACCTATGGTTTTTTAAGTGAATATATATATAGATATATATATATATATTACCTACTGGCAGTCGCCAGTAGGTAGTAATAGTTAGGACCTATTATCCATAGGAAATCCGCAACATTCTATTTGGAATACCTTTGGCGCCGGTTGACGAATCTTCGCAAAATTTTCAAAACTAGTAAGGGCGCTCCGGTCCGCTCCTATCCTGAAAGTCTCAGTGTGATTCGTCAAGCGGGGGCTAAGAGAAAAGGTGGTCCTAAAACATGTTTTTTCCATGCAATTTTCAATAGGAACCGTTAATCGCAGCTGCAGCCCGAACTGCTGAACAGAATTATATGAAATTTGGCAAAGAAGTAACCCTTGGTGAACACTCATGCATTTTGGTTAAATGGTGAAAATCCGGTCAGTAGTTGCTGAGAAAATCAAAAGTAAAATCATAGTTATATCTGGGCGGAGCCTAACCACACATCTCATCGTGAGATCTGATTGGCTGTCAGCACTTCACCCAAGAAGTTTTGGCAGCCATCTTGGGACCAATATACATGATAGCACCTCATTAAAAAGCATTGCAGTTAATAGAAGGTTTTAAGACTTTAGTTACATTATAAATCATTTGTTGATGGTACCATACTCATTTTAGGAATTGTGGTGTGTTCTAAGGTGATTTAACCATGTGAAAAAGCCTTCTGCTGTGATATCATGAATCATGTTTGAGAGAACTATTTTCTCATGCTTTTCCCACAGAGGTTTGGAAGGTGATCTATAAGCTAACTGAGAGCATATTTTCTGTAAATTCAGATTATCTTTCTCAGTCATGTGAGAATGAAGTCTGACATTCTCAGTAAAACATATACATCCACCAAGGGCAGAGACTGTCAGTTGATTCCTTTGTGTTCTACTGCAGCTTCCCAGGGTGTTCTAAAGAACAACTAGAGCGCTAACAGTCCTACTTATGACAAACGTATGGCACACCTGAAGCCATCTGGATTGGAATAAAGTGATAACTCTTAAAACATTTAATTTAAAAAGGAACACAATGAGGGGGTTCATTTTGCCATAGAAAGTATGATTAGTGCTGCATAAAGAAAAATTAGGGCACATTTTGACTTCTCAAATCCTCTTCTATTTCATTAAAAAATTCTGATATGCAAACTGAAACATGCAATTTGAATACCAGCAGCAGACTTACCTGGTGAGCAGTAGCTTTACTACAGTGATCTAATGAGCAACTAGAGTGCTAACATTCAGAATTTATGGCAAATGTGTGACACATCTGAATGCCTTCTTGATGGAATCAAAGTAAAAAACTGAAAGTATTTCCTACTGAGGAGACTGTAGTTAATGAGGAAATTAGGAAACTTTATATAACAAATAAGCCTCCCAAGATGGCCACCAGAGAAAAAAGAGCACAACTGTAGCACAAATATCACCCAAATGTAGCCCAAGTATAGCCCAATGACAGAATGTCTCAGAGTCTTCTAAAGAACAACTAGCGCGCTAACAGTCTTACTTATGACAAAAGTATGGCACACCTGAAGCCATCTTGATTGTAATAAAGTGGTAACACATAAAACATTTAATTTGCAAAGGAACAAAATGAGGGGGTTCATTTTGCCATAGAAATTATGATTAGTGCTGCAGAAAGAAAAATTAGGGCACATTTTGACTTCTCAAATCCTCTTCTATTTCATTAAAAAATTCTGATATGCAGACTGAAACATGCAATTTGAATACCAGCAGCAGACTTCCCTGGTGAGCAGTAGCTTTACTACAGTGATCTAATGAGCAACTAGAGTGCTACATTCAAAATTTATGGCAAATGTGTGGCACATCTGAATGCCTTCTTGATGGAAACAAAGTAAACAAGCATTGAAAATGCAATAGGTCTCGCCCTCGTTTAAGTTAAAGCAATTCTGTTTGTAATTAGGTGGCTTTTTAGCTTTGCTTGTATTAGTGTTTTTCAAACTTTCATGTACATAACATGCATATATAGGCATATATGTATATGTATATGTATGCATGAATTTATATTTGTATTTATATAGATATGCAGATTATATATGTTTATATATGTATGTACATATATACACACATATATATAAATGCATATGCATATATATGCATATATATATGTGCATATGTGTGCGTGTAGAGAGAGGTAAAGAGAGGTAGAGAGGTAGAGGTGTAGAGGTAGAGAGGTAGAGGTAGAGTGGTAGAGGTGTAGAGCGGTAGAGGTGTAGAGAGGTAGAGAGTATTAGAGAGAGAGGTAGAGAGAGGAAGAGAGGTGGAGAGTAGACAGAGAGTAGTAGAGAGTAGTAGAGTGAGAAGTAGAGTGAGTAGTAGAGTGTAGTAGAGAGTGAGTAGTAGAGAGTAGTAGAGAGTGAGTAGTAGAGAGTGAGTAGCAGAAAGAGAGTAGTAGAGAGTAGTAGAGAGTGAGTAGTACGGTGTGTAGTAGAGAGTAGTAGAGAGAGAGTAGTAGAAAGTGAGTAGTATAGTGAGTAGTAGAGAGTGAGTAGTAGAGAGTAGTAGAGAGAGAGTAGCAGAGAGTGAGTAGTAAAGAGTAGTAGAGAGTGAGTAGTAGAGAGTTGTAGAGAGTGAGTTGTAGAGAGTGAGTAGTAGAGAGAGAGAGTAGTAGAGAGTAGTAGAGAGTGAGTAGTAGAGAGTTGTAGAGAGTGAGTTGTAGAGAGTGAGTAGTAGAGAGAGAGTAGTAGACAGTAGTAGAGAGTGAGTAGTAGAGAGTAGTTGAGAGTGAGTAGTAGAGAGTGAGTAGTAGAGAGAGAGTAGTAGAGAGGAGTAGAGTAGTAGAGAGTGAGTAGTATAGAGTGAGTAGTAGAGAGTAGTGGAGTAGTAGAGAGTGAGTAGTAGAGAGTAGTAGAGAGTGAGTAGTAGAGTGAGTAGAAAGTGAGTAGTAGAAAGTGTGTAGTAGAGAGTGAGACGTAGAGAGAGTAGTAGAGAGTAGTAGAGTTGTAGAGTGAGTAGTAGAGAGTGTGTAGTAGAGAGTGAATAGTAGAGAGTAGTAGAGAGTGAGATGTAGAGAGAGTAGTAGAGCAGTAGCGAGTGAGTAGTAGAGTGAGTAGTAAAGAGTTGTTGAGAGCGAGTAGTAGAGAGTGAGTAATGGAGAGTGAGTAGTAGAGAGTAGTGGAGAGCGAGTAGTAGAGAGTGAGTAGCAGAGAGTAGTAGAGAGTGAGTAGTAGAGAGTGTGTAGTAGAGAGTGACCAGTAGAGAGTAGTTGAGAGTGAGATGTAGAGTGAGTAGTAGAGAGTGAGTAGTAGAGTGAGTAGTAAAGAGTAGTAGAGAGTGAGTTGTAGAGAGTGAGTTGTAGAGAGTGAGTTGTAGAGAGTGAGTAGTAGAGAGTGAGTAGTAGAGAGCGAGTAGTAGAGAGTGAGTAGTAGAGAGTGACTAGTAGAGAGTAGAAAGTGAGTGGTAGAGAGAAGTAGAGAGTAGTAGAGTCAGTAGTAGAGAGTAGTAGAGAGTGAGTAGTGAGAGAGTAGAAGAGTAGTAGAGAGTGAGTAGTAGAGAGTGAGTAGTAGAGAGAGTAGAGTAGTAGAGAGTGAGTAGCAGATAGTGAGTAGTAGAGAGTAGTAGAGAGCGAGTAGTAGAGAATGAGTACTGGAGAGTGAGTAGTAGAGAGTCGTAGAGTGAGTAGTAGAGAGTGAGTGGAGAGAGTAGTAGAGAGTAGTAGAGAGTGAGTAGTAGAGTAGTAGAGAGTGAGTGGTAGAGAGTAGTAGAGTGAGTAGTAGAGAGTAGTAGAGAGTGAGTAGTAGAGAGTAGTAGAAGAGAGTAGTAGAGAGTGAGTAGTAGAGAGTAGTAGAAAGTGAGTAGTAGAGAGTAGTAGAGAGTGAGTAGTAGAGAGAGAGAGTAGTAGAGAGTGAGTAGTAGAGTAGTAGAGAGTACTCAGTCAGTGTCAGTCTGTGTTAGTCAGTGTCAGTCAATCAGTCAGTGTCAGTCAGTCATTTCATTTCATTTCATAAGGCTTTATTCGGAACGAAAGACAAGTCCATAAAAGCACAGCATTAAAAAAGACAACAATATAAAACAACAGTCATGGGCAGGATATTCAGCAGTATATAAACAAAAGTTTAAAAAGCATACTTTTTCTTACATTAATTGATTTAAGGAGAAAAGTAGCTGTATAAAAACAGACATCAGGGTGATGTAGGTTAAAAAGCAAACTCATGCAGTCACGTATTGACCTGACTCCAAATTTAACAAACAGGGGTTTCAAATAAGCAATCCGCAAGTGGTTATACAGCTGACAAAGCAAAAGAAAGTGCACAGTGCTTTGGGGGGTAATATTGTTACACGGACAAGGGCCAACTGGATGTAAATACTGAGAGGGGAAGGCAACAAGGTTGTGGACTACTCCGGTTCTAAGTCTAGCCAACACAAACCGATGTGCCTTCCAGCTCACTTGTGACAAATACGGTTGAAAACCTACAAATTCATTTAGATCATAATAAATAACACAAGTTGAAAGTTCAGAGCTATTTTGATGCCTCCTAGTGGAAAGCTGTTGTAAAAAGCAGTGCTTAAGTTTTGTTTTAGACAACTCGATAGCCCCACAGTGATCCACCATAATGTTAATGTTAAAGATCTCTCGAAAATTGTCCACGATATACTTTAGCCATGGGATCTTTAGATGATGGTCCAAAGAGAGGCAATCAGAAATAATGGCTCTGCACAGTGAGGACTCTTCTTTTATCCAGATGGAACGCCATAACAACAGTGGCCTAAGGAGGATCAAATCGGCAAGGTGATGAATGCCCAGTTCATTATGCACTAAAACATTAGAGACAGAGCTTGGCAAACACAAAAGTCTCTTCAAGAATAAATTCTCCTCAACCTGAAGAGACCCTGCCGGGGCATGGCCCCAAATGCCCGCTCCGTATAAGGCAATCGAGACACAACGGGACTGATAAATTTTGAGCATGTCATGGACCCGTCTGTCTCCCAGTTTCGTGGCCATGGTGAAAATACCATAAGCGCTCCTCGCCATCTTTGCCCTGACATTCTTATGTTCATTGACCCAAATATTTTTATTTGAAAAAGTGACCCCCAAGTATGAAAAGTTATCAACAGCCTGGACCTTCTGTCCCTCTATAAAAAATGAGAACTGTTTCTTTCTGTTCCTACGCCCACATTCCATAACATAGGTTTTGGATTTGTTTAACACTAACTTTCTGCTTTTAATAAATTGAGAAAAGCCGTCCATTAATCGTTGAAGGCCGTTTGGGGTGCGTGAAATTAGGACCGCGTCATCCGCGTATAGTAACACAGGGACGGTGTCCTTGTTAATTTTAGGAGCGTCCACTGCCAGAGATTTAAGAAAAGAATCGATCTCGTTAATGAAAAGAGTAAAAAGCAGTGGAGCCAACACACATCCCTGTCTAATTCCACGTCCGATCTCAAAGTTAGTGGTGCATTCCCCGTTGGAGCCATAGCGAACACATGCGCGTAATTTAGCGTAAAGACGCGCTAAGAAGAACACAATACCCTCGGGTGCCCCAATTTCAATTAGTTTTGCCCAGAGAATACCATGGTCCACCAGGTCGAAGGCACTACTCAAATCTGCAAAGCAGAGGTAAATAGTGCCGGTCTTTGCCAGGGTATATTTACCGATGAGCAGGTCTAAATTTAGACACTGCTCAATCGTACCACGACCCTTCCTGAACCCAAACTGACTCTCTGCTAAAATGCCGTTTTTCTCCGCCCATTCTTCCAATCTTACTAGAAGCACTCTACTCATTATTTTTACGGAAGAATCCAACAAGGAGATTGGGCGATAGTTCTTTACGTCCCCTCGATTGCCTTTCTTAAATATTGGTATTAAGATGGATTCTTCCCAAGTAGGGGGCACCTCATTACGGACTGCTGCGTTAAAGATATTAGTTAACAAAGGCCTCCAAACTTCAGGGACCAGTTTGTACACATCGATTGGGACCCCATCTGGACCCTGTGCTTTTCCTCCTTTACTAACCCTTATGCTATCTAGAACCTTTAGGACGGTAATATTCAATGGCATATACGGCCACCTATCCCCAATATCCCTAGATACAGTGTCAGACTCAAAGATTTTAGAAAAATGGGAAACCCACTCTTCCTTCATGACGTTGGAGGTTAATTTAGGGATTTTATCATCTTTGAGGAATGGGGAATTAACTATTTTCCAGAACAAGGTACTATTGTTAGATTCAGCAGCCAAGGTCAAATTGTCCCACGCCTCCTGTTGGAGTTCCAGTTTCCTCCGTTTGAGGGTATCCTTATATCTGATTCTGAGATCTACAACCAAGCCCTTATCTCTTGGCGTGGCCGATAAGGATAACTTTAGTTCCTTTAATGCCTGGCTACATGCTGTATTGAACCACCCCCGCAAGCGTTCCTCCTTAAACCTAAATGTACTGGTAAGCTTAGAGTCAATGACCGCATTAATACCAATAAAATACTCAATAGAGCCAATAGTACATTGATTATCTTCTACAATCCCTATGATACCTGCCAGGCAGCTAGTAATAATTGAATCAGACATGATTTCGGCTTTGTCCCCCCTCCACCTGAGTCTGGTGCCGTTGGGGCGCACAGCCTCTATGTTATTAATACACCCCGAAATGTATGTCCCATTTTTTTCCCATAACATGGCCTCAACTATCAGGCAATTATGGTCACTAAGCTGGATATCTATGACTTTAGGTGCCATGGTCCAAGCCTCGAGACTCGAGGAGATACAGGTAAAATCAATAACAGAATTCGCTCCCCGGCCTGTGAAAGTTGGGCAAATCTCCTCCTGTTCATTTTTCTCTTTAACCATAATAGACATATTATGTGAATCAAGGAGATGGTTTAGGGCATCTCCATAATGGTTATGTTGAAAATGAGGGATTCCATCTCCATGACAGTCCACCACCCCACATACGCTGGCATTTGAGAATGGGCAGGTAGTGACATTAAAATCTCCTGCCATAAACAGTTCAAAGATTACGTTGGAATCCTTAAGGATATCATCCAATGCACTTGATAGTGCACTAACCACCTGATCCCTGGTATCATCAAAGACATTATTATAAAAGTTTATTAAGAGAATGTTCCTGCCTCCTGTTTTGTGCAGCCATAAGATCTGGGAATGAACCCCAACTTGTATGTATTTTTTAACCAGCAAAGGGGTTTGGTCAGAAATCAAAATCAAAAGGCCCCCCTTAGCTCTACCTAATAGGGAACCTGTAGCAGGTAGCTGGTAAGAGACGAAACCATTATATCCTTTAAAGTCCCTACACCAGGTTTCCTGTAAGCAGATAATATCAAAGAGAGCTAAAAATTCGGTCCAACCCAAACAATCTGATTTGGACCTGATACCCGCAATATTCCAACTGGCAATATAACAGCTGGTAAAACCAGAAGCACCGGACCCCATAGGAGAACAGTTACTACCCTGCTGGGAGGTAGCAGCATTTGAAGTATCCGATAATAGCTCCGGGCAATCTAATGGGTCGCCCTCCCTGCCCATAGGCGTACAATCTACAGTTGTCCCCGAAGAATTATCCATAGGCCCTGGAGTATGAGCACTTTGACCCGTACCAAACAAGAGCTGTTCCACCACCATTTCTGAGGATGCCATACCCAACTCCAGTGAAGACTCCGAGCGACCTACAATGTCACCCTCCATGCCCGTAGGCAAACAATCTACGATTATCCCAGGGATGTTAATCATAGGCCCTGATATACAAACACTTTGTCCCGTATCAGGCAGAGCCTGTCTCTCCAGAGTCTCAGGGGGTACCTTACACTCCAGTCAGTCGTTTTGATCCAGTCCGCTAAGATACTGGAAGCGATTAGCAATATTCACATGGAAACTATTTGCAGGTCTATCCAAAGCTTCTCCCCTCATTCTCACCCCCCCGTGGTTACTAGAATGATGACTAATATGTTGTCTATAAAAAAAGCCCAAAGGACGAAGTGAGATGCTCTGCTCATTTCAGGGACGGGAAGTAGCTCGGATCAGAGCTGTCATGGCAAGGTGAGGGTTACTGAAATTAACAATAACACAATCCCCAGAGATGTGCTTCGGGGACGTGCCGATCCAGTTAGCTCTGGTAGTGGCCAAGATTTGATCCGCCATAGTTACTGGAAAGCCACACTCCCGATTGAGCCATGCCACAGTTTTTATTTTTAAGGGACTCATGTGATTCCATAGGGCGATAAAGCCCATCCTCCCTAATTGGTGCAACGGTAGTCAGGACTACTACATATGGTGCGCAGTCCGGTGGGAGGTTTGGTTGAGGGAGGCCACAAGTATTAGACTTCCCCCTTTTGGTGATCTGCGGCTGCTTCCCCAGGACACGGGTAGTGGGGGGGTTCGAAGGGACGTCATTAGAGCATAAAGGTAATGCTGTGATGGCATTTATAGTATCCCCTGTAGAAGATAGACTTAAGTTACCCTGCTGCTCAATAGCTATAATGGGGCTGCTGTTTGTCTGTGCAGGAATACTAGGGCCTGCCCAGGTCACTCCAGCGCTTGATGAGCCTTTGTTAGATTGCACGGGCTTGCTGGTCCGGCCCCCAGCCATAAAGGCCACAGCAACAGCTGGTTGCGGACTATTGTTTGATTTCATGCCGGATTGCACCAACACACCCAATCTAATTACCTCCCTAGAAACAGCCTCAAGTTTGTCAAGGAGTGGAAGAACAATTTTATCTAGCTTGGCATCGATCATACCAATAAGCGGCTCAAGCTGGTCCGGAGCTAGTTTCAAATGGGTGGAATTAACGTAATTATGTAAACTGTTTGGCTCAATGGGACCCCCATTTGATACGGAAACACTGTTCTTTTTATTTTTACGACCCCCCTTCTTAGGAAGTACAGGTCTACTTAAATGTCTCCCAGACCTCAGCACTTTATGAGGTTTGGGGGCCACAGAACCCGGGGAATCAGAGTCACGATGGGACTCATTTGCATCAGATTCCTTGTGAGAGTCACTCAGAGTCGTGAATAACCTGTGCTGGCTCTGTTTCGTTGGTACCCTCCCTGATTGGACAGTCTGGGGAGACCTCTAAACATCTATCGTCAATGGTGGAAATCGACGGGTGGGTGGACAAAGGGACAGAGATCTCATCAAGGGTTGGTTGAATTGTAGGGTCAGGTATACTTCCCAGACCCAGGGATAGTCTTCGTTCCTTGTTAATCTTCTCTACTACTTTCACTAAGTAGTGTGGAGAAAATGGGGCGGGGATTCCCGATTGACTTAGGCATATTGCCTTAGAAAAGGGAACAAAGGTACTCAGGAATAAAATAACCAACACAAAAGTTACCACATAAGAAAAGCACTTAATATGAAATGACATTAAAAACATGATTATATAATATTATAAAATATGGTACCAAAGGACCCGCTCTACATCCCCCGGCAGCCCACAATTACTAATAACTTATATCCTAAGGGGCGATGCCAGAAGGTGTGACCAGATCTAAATAGGTCACGTAACACAGAGGCAGAAATAATACAGGGAAGCCTGCAGATTAGTGCCAGTGAGGTGAACAATGCTAATTCGATGATGAGCAACTACACGGGGAACAAATAGCATAGCCAGATGGCCACTAGCGACACTTACAGTTCGGAAGTCCAGCGGCAAATGTCAGAGGGTGGGGCCAGCCCGGCCTTGTACGGACCTTGACGGGCAAGGACGGGCCCGCCCTTGGCCGGGGCTTCACCCGGGCGCTGCCCGCACGTGTCCCGCGCTGCGGGAGGCACCTCGGTCTTTTGAGGGCTCCCACACCTCAGCTGTCTTCATGCGCGCTGGCAGCGCAGGGCCTTCTGGGGGATGTAGTTTTCCTTCCCCGCACGGGCTGTTCCGTTCCCCTCACGGATTTGAGGTTGCTAGTGCAGGGCGAGTCAGGAGATGTGGCAAATGCTTCTAAATGGAACCGTTCCCCTCACGGTAAGCACGGTGGGCTTCAGAGCGCGTCAGTCAGTCAGTCTGTGTCAGGCAGTCAGTGTCAATCAGTCAGTGTCAGTCAGTCAGTGTCAGTCACTCAGTCAGTGTCAGTCAATCAGTGTCAGTCATTGTCAGTCAATCAGTGTCAGTCAGTCAGTCAGTGGCAGTCAGTCAGTGTCAGTCAGTGTCAGAGTCAGTCAATCAGTGTCAGTCAGTGTCAGTCAGTCAGTGTCAGCTAGAGCAGTTCTGCTGGTTCTCTGCCTCTAAAGCAGCTCTGCTGACCTGGTTCTCTGGAAATAAAGCAGCTCTGCTGACCTGGTTTCTCTGGCTCTACAGCAGGTTTACTAACTTGGTTCTCTGGCTCTAGAGCTGCTCTGCTGACCTAGTTCTTAGGCTACAGAGCAGCTCTGCTGATCTGGTTCTCTGGCTCTACAACAGCTCTGCTGACCTGGTTCTCTGACTCTAAAGCAGCTCTGCTGACCTGGTTCTATGGCTCTAAAGCAGTTCTGCTGACATGGTTCTCTGGCTCTAGATCAGCTCTGCTGACCTGGTTCTCTCCCTCTAGAGCAGCTCTGCTGACCTGGTTCTCACCCTCTAAAGCAGCTCTACTGACCTGGTTTCTCTGGCTCTACAGAAGCTCTGCTAACCTTGTTCTCTGGCTCTAGAGCAGCTCTGCTGACCTGGTTCTTAGGCTCTAGAGCAGCTCTGCTGACCTGGTTCTCTGGCCCTAAAGCAGCTGTGCTGGCCTGGTTCTCTGGCTCTAAAGCAGCTCTGCTGACCTGGATCCCTCCCTCTAAAGCAGCTCTACTGACCTGGTTCTCTAGCTCTAAAGCAGCTCTGCTGACCTGGTTCTCTACCTCTAAAGCAGCTCTGCTGGCCTGGTTTTTCTGGCTCTAGAGCAGCTCTGCTGACCTGGTTCTCTCGCTCTAAAGCAGCTCTGCTGACCTGGTTCTCTCCCTCTAAAGCAGCTCTGCTGACCTGGTTCTCTGCTTCTAGAGCAGCTCTGCTGACCTGGTTCTCTGGCTCTAAAGCAGCTCTGCTGACCTGGTTCTCTGGCAATAAAGCAGCTCTGCTGACCTGGTTCTCTCCCTCTAAAGCAGCTCTGCTGACCTGGTTTCTCTGGCTCTACAGCAGGTTTGCTCACCTGGTTCTCTGGCTCTAGAGCTGCTCTGCTGACCTAGTTCTTAGGCTACAGAGCAGCTCTGCTGATCTGGTTCTCTGGCTCTACAACAGCTCTGCTGACCTGGATCTCTGACTCTAAAGCAGCTCTGCTGACCTGGTTCTATGGCTCTAAAGCATTTCTGCTGACATGGTTCTCTGGCTCTAGATCAGCTCTGCTGACCTGGTTCTCTCCCACTGATGCAGCTCTGCTGACCTGGTTCTCTCCCTCTAAATCAGCTTTGCTGACCTGGTTTCTCTGGCTCTAAAGCAGCTCTGCTGACCTGGTTCTCTCCCTCTAAAGCTGCTCTGCTGACCTGGTTCTCTGCCTCTGAAGCAGCTCTGCTGACCTGGTTCTCTGGCTCTAGAGCAGCTCTGCTGACCTCGTTCTGTAATGTAATGTAATGTAAATGGGTTTTGTATAGCGCGGGTTGCACTCCACGGAGCATCTTTGACCTGGTCCCTTGGTTCTCTCCCTCTAAATTAGGCCTGGGCCAAAATTCCGTTCCGTTCGCAGAAATTGCGATAATTTGGCATTTTCGTGTTCCGCGGAAAGCGTGAAAATGTCCAAATTTCCGCATTCCGCAGCTTAGCGGTAATTTGTTTCTTGCTCGCGCTGTAAAAAAATACATTCTCGTGTGTGCGCGATCGCCTTACCTGAATCCCCGCATTCGCTGACAAGTTTTCCCGACCGGGTCGCGTTCTCCACGAGATATTGGATTGTTGGTAGCCATTTTGCGCTGTCTCGCAACTGTTCGCGCTCGCATTGTCACGCGTTCACGTCATTAGTTGCGCGATCACGTCATTCTTCTCGCGATCATGCACCGCGTGAGTATGAGAAGATTGAGATCTCGAACACGTCATTCTACACCGCGAGCGAGAGCGTGAGGACGCGGGCACGTCTAATCGAACGCGAAAAGGAGAAAGAGACCCCGAGCACGTCATATCCAACGTGACAGGGAGCGAGAGAATGCGATCATGTCATTTTCGACACGCCATCGACATCCGGCGGAAGTAATGTGAAGCTCGAGAACTCGAACATGTAAAATTTTCAATTTGGAGAAGAATATCAGCTCTAGCAGCATGAAACCTTCTGCAAATTATGATTTTGGATGAAAACAACTCCTCAGATTGACATTTGGCTGTCCTTTTTTGTGCCAGGAGTCCTTTTTTAAAAAGGTGGGGAGAGGGAGGAAGTGACACAGAATCTCCAACTTCCTGTTCCTGTCCAGCAGGCTCCTCCCAGTGCTTTGTCCATCTCCTGCTCATTCTGCCTTTGGATTTTGAGCTGAAAAGATCACTCTTTTTGTCTGCTGCATCATTGCAATTGGATTTGAGGATTTTTTTATTTGGATATTTTACAAGTAAGTGGTTGTTGTGTCTGTTTGATTGTGGGCATTGCAGTTGTTCTAACTACTATTTATTTTTGGTAACTATCATCATTCCTTTTTTTAAAATATGTTGTGGGTAGTAGTAGGCCCCAGCTAGTCATGGGCATGGCCTCATCATGGGTGTGTGCATGATAAAGCAACTGTTCCTTTGGTGTTTTTTGAATGTATTTCATTTTCAAGCATCATTTAGGGCATGGATGGTATTGGATTGAGTTGGGGAAGTGTGTTTTTTTGGGGTGGGCTTTCTGATGTTGTTGGGCCTGGCCATGTGGCTGGTGGCCATTTTGAAGCCTAGGCCTGCAAGCTTGCCTGGCCTTGTCGCCAACAGGCCTGCTTTTTCATCCACTAGGATCAGAGCAGGTAGCCACAGTGTCAGAAGCTGTGTCGGAATTCCCACGGAGGCAGAACGTTGCTAGCTCCCAATGCCCACCTCCCGGAACGCACCGTAGAATACAATGGCTCCAGGCAGGGGGAAAGGGGAATGGGACAAGAAGAGACACTCAAGCTTTTCTGGACTCCTTTTTCTATTCTTGATATTGTTGTCTGGAGTACCTAATGCACAGAGGGAGAAATCACTTAACTCTTATTTACTCTAAATACCTGACTACTTCGGTTCTCCCTTGTTGTTACCTTCCCTACCCAGGTTTGCTGGAGTTTGAGCTCCTCTTCGGATTCAGCTGACTACTTCTGGCATGTGTTTCTATCAACCTAATGCACAAAGAGATGTTATTCAGTCAGGTGTTTACCTCTTCTCTCCTCAGGTCTCTTAACTCCTTCGCCTCCCTTTCTTCTCTCTTACCTTGTGTAGTCTGACTGAATGATTATCAAGGGGTTTCTACTGCTAGCGAGAACTGCACTGCTCTTGGTGAATGGTGGGATGACCACAGAGTCTTAATGGGCTATAGTTCTGCTTCTGGTGATGTATTCCACAGGCAATTCTTGGCTTTCAACGGGAAGCGCGCAAAAAGGTAAGTAAAGGAAAGTTAGGAAGGAGAGAATAGGGAAAAACGCAAGCGGGGAGATTCGAAGGGGAGGGGAATACGACAGGCAGCGTGGTCTCTTCACATTCAGCAAATGAGTACAAGAAGTTCTAGTCTTTAACAGTTGATCTTACTTGTTTCTGGAAATCTGGACACAATTCTTTAGCTCCCTAAAACTCGACGATTTTTCACCGGAGCAGGAAGTCTGCTAAGTTCTTCTTGGAATATTACTGCTCCTATCACTCCTGGAAATTATTTATCACTTCTCTCACTGAAGGCTCTCAGGCGGACTATGAGGGAATATTCCCATAATACTGGAACTCGGAATTTCACTCTTCAATCCCTATTCCGCAGCTTATGGAAGAATTCGCCACCGCATGTGACGCTCACTTGAATTTACTCAAGTTCTACGGAGTGCACCCAAAACACAACTTCTCTCACAAAGGACTAAATTGAAGTGCGCATGAGAACGCTCTTCGCTGACGCACGAAACCTCGTATCTCGCGAGATCCCATGCGTCAAACAGTACTTAGATAGTTCTGATGAGTCAAGCGGCCATCTTGAAATGGTGCGCTTAATCTCTAATAGGCATTTGTCCAAACGTTACAGCAGGAGGGTTTAACCGTCACTCGAGATCTTTTCTGATGCAAATTGAGGGTAGCGACGGTTTTTGCTTCCCTGACAGTACCCCCCTCTGAAAGACCGATTTATCGGTCCTGGCTTTAGTGGGTAACGCAAATTAAATTGTTTGATTAGTCTTGGGGCATGCACATCTTCAGCAGGTACCCAGGTTCGTTCTTCTGGCCCATAACCCTTCCAGTCAATTAAGTAGACTAACTTGCCTCTTACCCTCTTAGAGTCTAATACCCCCTTTACCTCATATTCCAGGTGTTCTTTGATCTGCAAAGGGGGTGGAGGTCTGTCTACTTTGAGATTAGGAGCTGTCTTTTTTAAAAGGGACACATGAAACACTGGGTGAATCCGCAACTGCTTGCGTAGCTTGAGTTTGCAGGTAACTGGACCCAAAACTTTTTCGATAGGAAATGGGCCTAAAAATCGAGGCTGAAATTTTCGATTTCCCTTCAATCCAAGATGTCGGGAAGATAACCATACAGAATCTCCCTTCTGATAATGTGGGGCTTTTCTGCGATGTCGATCGGCTTGTTTCTTGTAACTTTCTTTTGCTTTCAACAGATTAGATTCCGCAGCCTTACGAGCAGAAGCCAAATCCATTAACAAGTTACTAACTGCAGGAACTTCAAAGTCTCCCTGATTACAAAAGGGGTTTGGATGTCTCCCAAAATTTAAAAAGAATGGTGAGTAACCTGTGGAAACGTTCTTGGCATTATTGTGTGCAAATTCCGCCATCCACAAAAAATCTGACCATTCACCACCCCGATCCAGAAGAAACAGACGCAGATACTGTTCTAGCTCTTGGTTTACTCTTTCAGTCTGGCCATCTGTCTCTGGGTGGTAGCTGGTAGAATGTCGGACTTCTACACCCAACCCTCGCATAAACGCCCTCCAAAAGTGGGATACAAATTGAGGGCCACGGTCTGAAATCAGGATCTTTGGAACCCCATGAATCTTTACAACATTTTCCCTGAAAAGCTCAGCCAGCTCAGGGGCCGACGGAACTCCTTTTACTGGGATAAAGTGGCTCATCTTGGTGAAAGTGTCTACCACTACTAATACGGTATCATAACCCTTACTCTGAGGAAGATCTACAATCATGTCTAACGTGACCGTATGCCAGGGATGTCTTGCTGTGGGTAACGGTTGCAGGAACCCCTGAGGAGCCTGTCTACTGGGTTTTCCTCTGGCACAGAGCCCACAAGACTCCACATATCTCTTGATCTGAGACCTCATGTCTGGCCACCAAAAATAGCGCTGGATTAGATCAATTGTCTTTAGAGTTCCTTTATGGCCAGCTAAAGGTTGATCGTGACAGTCTCTTAAAACTTGTTCCTGAAGCTCTTCAGTGGGCAAATACAGAGCTCCCTGACGATAAGGCAAGGAATCCTTGATGACTCTTCCTTCCTCTTGACTTGCCCATTCGGCCATTTCCTCTGCGGACATCTGTCTGCTGATCTCTTCCTTATAGTTCGCAAAAGATAGTGTGCACACAATCTTAGTGTCTGGAATGATGGGTTGGGGAGTTACCACATGTTCCGTTTCTTCTGTCTGGATTCTGGACAAAGCATCCGCCTTCCCATTCCTACTCCCAGGGCGGTATGTGATCACAAAGTCAAAATCTGCGAAATAAAGGGACCAACGCAACTGACGTGGAGTTAGTGTTTTTGCAGACTTAAGAAATTGAAGGTTCTTGTGATCCGTGAACACTGTTATAGTGTGTCGAGCCCCGAGTAAATGGTGTCTCCACTCCGTGAACGCATCCTTCACCGCCAACAGCTCCTTTTCTGCGATGGTGTAATTAATTTCAGCTGGATTTAATTTCCGGGAATGATACGCCACGGGGTGCAGTTGTCCAGTGGATTTGTGCCGCTGAGACAGGACTCCACCTATTGCTTGATCGGAGGCATCTGCTTCCACAAAAAAGGGTTCACTAGGATCTGCATGCAGCAAGATGGGTGCCGAGGTAAAGCTGGTCTTCAGATATTCGAAGGCTTGTTCTGCCTCTGTGGTCCAACGGAACTTCACTCCTTTCTTGAGTAGTTTGGTGATGGGGATGATCTTTTGCGAGAATCCCTGGATAAACCGACGATAGAAGTTAGCAAATCCTAAGAATCGCTGAATCTCTTTGACATCTTTTGGCGATGGCCAGTCCACCACCGCTTGGACCTTCTTAGCATCCATCAAGATTCCTCCTGGGGATAGAATGAATCCCAAGAACTCCACCGTCTGCACACTAAAAGCACACTTCTCGAGTTTGACATAGAGCTGATGCTGACGAAGCCTTTCTAGAACCGCCTTGACGTGCCCAGGATGTTCTTCGGTATTCTTGGAATATATCAAGATGTCATCAAGATATATTACTGCCACCTTATCCACCAGATCTCTCATAATGTCATTAATAAAGTGCTGAAAAGCGGCCGGGGCATTGCATAGGCCAAAGGGCATTACCTGATATTCAAATAGCCCGTATTTGGTCCTAAAAGCGGTTTTCCATTCATGCCCTTCCTTCATGCGAATTAAATGGTATGCCCCTCGAAGATCCAACTTAGTGAATATTTGAGCATCTTTAATCTGGTCGAGGAGAACGGAAATCAATGGCAGCGGGTAACGGTTCTTGACCGTGACCCGATTGATAGCACGATAATCGATGCATGTCCTCAAGGAGCCTTCCTTCTTCGGAATGAAAAAGAGCGGAGACGATACTGGAGACTGTGACGGTCTAATGAATCCGTTGGCTAAATAGCGATCTAGGTACTCCTTGAGATAGCCATTCTCTGCTTCTGTCAACGCATAGATTCGACTGCAGGGCAGCGCAGCTCCTGGTTCCAACTCAATGGTGCAGTTGTAAGAACGATGTGGCGGAAGTCGTTCCGCTTCCTTTTCACTGAAAACTTCTTGGAATTCTGCATATTCAGATGGAATGTCTAAGGTGTCTATGACCCCAATGGATTCTCCACCAAATGATAACAAGGTGGCCAAAGATGGTTCTGGAATCTTGGATGGGGAGTCGAAACAATGTTCAGAGCAGAAGATTGAATCCATATTGACTGTCCGATTTTCCCAATCTATCGTTGGATTATGTAATGTGAGCCAAGGAAGACCCAAAATTATCTGGAACTGAGGGGCGTCAATCAAATTAAATTGAAGGATCTCATGATGACCATTCACCTGGATCAGTTCCACCAACTCAGTGTGATGCGTGATTGGGCCTGAAGATAGATTGGTCCCGTCTACAGCACAAACTGACTCCTTTTGTTCCTTGCGCACAGCCAAAATTCCCATCCTTTTCGCATATTTGATGTCACAAAAATTGCCGGTAGCCCCTGAATCAATCATAATGGCCACACCACCAAATTCTTGATCTCGAAACTTCAAAGTCATTTGCAGAATTAAATGTGGCATCAGGGTCTGAAGGGTATTCATGACTTGATGAACTACTGGAGTCTGATCTTCCATTTGCGCCACCT
Source organism: Triturus cristatus (assembly GCF_964204655.1). NCBI lineage: Eukaryota > Metazoa > Chordata > Amphibia > Caudata > Salamandridae > Triturus > Triturus cristatus. The sequence continues at coordinate 402,599,649 of NC_140581.1, forward strand.
GAGCGACTCCGCCTACAGATGGTTTTGAGAGTTTCCCTGATTCACTGTCTTCGGTCTTTTCGGATACTCTTTCACAAAGTGTCCAGGACCCCCGCAATACATGCATAATTTCTTTTGTCTTCTTAGTTCCTTTTCTTCCTTGCTTAAAGGCCCGCGAACAGATCCTATTTGCATGGGTTCACTTTCTGCAGCTCCTCCCGAACCCTTACTCGTATCCGACTTTGCTCTGTCAAACCGGGGAAGGTTCCAGCGAAACTCTCTTGTTTTCCTTTCTCCTCTTCTTTCTGAACTTCGAAAGTCAATTTCCAGAACTAGATCTACTAACTCAGAGAATTCTGTGGGTCTATTAGGAATCTGTGCCAGATTATCCTTAATCTCATCTCTTAAACCCCGATAGAATAGGGCTGATCTTTTCTCCTCGGGCCAATTGGTTTCCACCAATAATTTATTAAATTGAGTTAGGTAAGTAAGAAGATCTCTGTTCCCTTGACGCAATTCTAACAACTCATTATCAGTGGCCTGTGAAATTCTGCGCCTATCAAAAATCCTAAGGAATTCCGTCTTGAAACGTTCAAAATCATATAGGAAGGGGTCATCTCTGGAAACGAAAGGCATGGCCCAATTCGCTGCATCACCCCCCAAATAGGATAAAATGAAGGCTACCCGTGACTGAGCATCAGGGAAAAGGGTGGAGCGACACATGAAGTGTAAAGAACATTAGGTTAGAAAAAGTTGAGCCTTTTGAGGGTCTCCATGAAATCTTTCGGGAGGGGCCAATGGAATCAAGGGGGAAACCGAATGAATTACTTGAGCTGCAGTGTGTGGGTCTTGAGCTGGTTGGGCACTACCAGAAAAGGTCGAGGCTGGAAGTGTTCCAGTGGAGATCTCACTAACTCTCTGGGACAATTGTGTGGTTTCCTGTCGGGAAATTATCAGTTCCTGTCTTAAATTCTTATTTTCTTCATTTAGGGCTCCTAATTCCCGCTGAATCCCCTCTAACATTTCCCCTAATGCCTTCAAACTAAAACCTTCAGCCATTCTGCCCAAGTGGGGAAATTAGCGGCACTTCAATCTGTCAGAAGCTGTGTCGGAATTCCCACGGAGGCAGAACGTTGCTAGCTCCCAATGCCCACCTCCCGGAACGCACCGTAGAATACAATGGCTCCAGGCAGGGGGAAAGGGGAATGGGACAAGAAGAGACACTCGAGCTTTTCTGGACTCCTTTTTCTATTCTTGATATTGTTGTCTGGAGTACCTAATGCACAGAGGGAGAAATCACTTAACTCTTATTTACTCTAAATACCTGACTGCGTCGGTTCTCCCTTGTTGTTACCTTCCCTACCCAGGTTTGCTGGAGTTTGAGCTCCTCTTCGGATTCAGCTGACTACTTCTGGCATGTGTTTCTATCAACCTAATGCACAAAGAGATGTTATTCAGTCAGGTGTTTACCTCTTCTCTCCTCAGGTCTCTTAACTCCTTCGCCTCCCTTTCTTCTCTCTTACCTTGTGTAGTCTGACTGAATGATTATCAAGGGGTTTCTACTGCTAGCGAGAACTGCACTGCTCTTGGTGAATGGTGGGATGACCATAGAGTCTTAATGGGCTATAGTTCTGCTTCTGGTGATGTATTCCACAGGCAATTCTTGGCTTTCAACGGGAAGCGCGCAAAAAGGTAAGTAAAGGAAAGTTAGGAAGGAGAGAATAGGGAAGAACGCAAGCGGGGAGATTCGAAGGGGAGGGGAATACGACAGGCAGCGTGGTCTCTTCACATTCAGCAAATGAGTACAAGAAGTTCTAGTCTTTAACAGTTGATCTTACTTGTTTCTGGAAATCTGGACACAATTCTTTAGCTCCCTAAAACTCGACGATTTCTCACCGGAGCAGGAAGTCTGCTAAGTTCTTCTTGGAATATTACTGCTCCTATCACTCCTGGAAATTATTTATCACTTCTCTCACTGAAGGCTCTCAGGCGGACTATGAGGGAATATTCCCATAATACTGGAACTCGGAATTTCACTCTTCAATCCCTATTCCGCAGCTTACGGAAGAATTCGCCACCGCATGTGACGCTCACTTGAATTTACTCAAGTTCTACGGAGTGCACCCAAAACACAACTTCTCTCACAAAGGACTAAATTGAAGTGCGCATGAGAACGCTCTTTGCTGATGCACGAAACCTCGTATCTCGCGAGATCCCATGCGTCAAACAGTACTTAGATAGTTCTGATGAGTCAAGCGGCCATCTTGAAATGGTGCGCTTAATCTCTAATAGGCATTTGTCCAAACGTTACAGCAGGAGGGTTTAACCGTCACTCGAGATCTTTTCTGATGCAAATTGAGGGTAGCGACGGTTTTTGCTTCCCTGACACACAGCTTTATTAATCAAGTGTTTTCTGTGTGGTCTGTTGAATGTAGACATCATTTAGGGCATGGATGGCATTGGGTTCATTTGGGGAAGTGTGTTTTTTTGGGGTGGCCTTTCTGATGTTGTTGGGCCTGGCCATGTGGCTGGTGGCCATTTTGAAGCCGAGGCCTGCAAGCTTGCCTGGCCTTGTATGCCAACAGGCCTGCTTTTTCTCATCCACTAGCATCAGAGCAGGTAGCCACAGCTTTATTAATCAAGTGTTTTCTGTGTGGTCTGTTGAATTTAGACATCATTTAGGGCATGGATGGCATTGGATTGAGTTGGGGAAGTGTGTTTTTTTGGGGTGGCCTTTCTGATGTTGTTGGGCCTGGCCATGTTGCTGGTGGCCATTTTGAAGCCTAGGCCTGCAAGCTTGCCTGGCCTTGTCTGCCAACAGTTGGGGAAGTGTTTTTTTTGGGGTGGCCTTTCTGATGTTGGTTGTATGTGTCTGGTGTGTTGGTGTGCAATGCATGCACCCTGTAGACCTTTTTGGGGCCTGTGAATGTTCGTATTTCCATTTTGTTGCATTAAAAAGGCAGAGCAGTGTGCTTTAGCATGCATCCTTTACCTGGCTTTTATAGGCCTTTTGTCAGCTCCTGGTGTTTCCCAGGCCCCCTGCTTGTTTGTGATTTGTGAGTGTCCATGTGGGTGGTGGCCTTTTTTTGTGTTTGGACTGGGAGTTATTAGTGTCCTGCTTTTGCCATAGGCCTGCATGGTTTTCCTATTGGCTATTTGGCTTACTGCTTCCATCCATCCACCCCTTTGCCAGCAGCAGCTCCATGGATGCTGAGATGCTCAAATAATTTAATGGCAAATAGGGTCCACCCCACTTCCATTACATTTTTATTTTGGTGGTTATTATTAACTTTCCTATCCTTCCTGAGAGTGTAGCGTGTGACTGTACACAGTAGTATAACATAGCCCTTGTTAAAAAAAAAGTCATCAATGGCTAGACTATCTTTTGTTTGCACTAGTACAGTACTAACATTTCACTGATGTTCCTCTCCTGGCTTATTTGCTTTTAGGTGCACAAAAGACAGAGGAGGAGGTGTCATCAGCATCACCCGGCTACCTGTTGTACTGCCAGCCAGACAGAAGTCCTGCTGCGCATCACATCCATGTGTGACCAGAACTTGTTGTGCATCTGCATCCTGCCTGACATCTGAAGAAGATGGCCCCAAAGAAAGGTACCAGGTCCAGTACCAAGAAAGTTGCCGGTGAGAAGAAGGAACAGAAAAAGGAAGTGCCATTAACCACGACTGGTGGTGTGCCGGCCAATGATTTTTTTGGCACCAAAAAAGTTACGCCTGCAGCAGCGTTGTCTGGGAACCAAGCTGGGAGCAGCACAGCGGTCCAACCCCACTAACCTAGGCCCAAGGGATTTAGTGTCGCAGAGGTAGCCAGTCTACTAACGAGCAGCGATGTTGAAGAAATGTCATTACCGCAAAGTAGTACACAATCAAGTTCAACGCAGGAGCAAACTCAGCAGATCAGTGTGCAGCCGCAACAAGAACAGCAGCAGCCGCAACAAGAACAGCAGCAGCCGCAACAAGAACAGCAGCTGCCGCAACAAGAGCCGCAACAAGAACAGCAGCAGCCACAACAAGAACAGCAGCAGCCGCAACAAGAACAGCAGCAGCCGCAACAAGAACAGCAGCTGCCGCAACAAGAGCCGCAACAAGAACAGCAGCGGCCACAACAAGAACAGCAGCAGCCACAACAAGAACAGCAGCGGCCGCAACAAGAACAGCAGCGGCCGCAACAGCCCACCATAGTAGTTGTTGCTCCTGACGTAGGGGCATTTCAGGAAATTGAGCTTCCTGCAGACAAAGTGGAGCAAAGTCAAACCACTGTTTCAGAAGATCTATTGTCTTCCAGACCACCAGCAAGGAAAAGGAGGCTTAGTCCATCATCTTCTTCTTCAAGACCCGCTTCTGATGATCGTGATGCCACTTGGCTCCCACCAGCTCAGTCTGAGAGTGATATACGCCACAAGACAATGCTTCTGAAAAGGAAAGTCCCAGAAAAACTTAGAGTTATGGAGGTAGATGTTGAAGAGGGGGGTGATGATGTTGATGAAGACGAGCCAGTCATCACGCACATTACTCCCGCCCCAAAGGAATTGGAGACCAACATTCTCACCCTATCCAGAAAGGCTGCTACTGAGCGGGATGTAGCACGGATATCACAAACACAGGTTACACCACCACTACCTCCAGCTGCCATATTTTCCAAGGCCCGGCAGGGACCTACATCCAGCTCAACCATCTCAGTAGGTGGTGGTAGTAAAAGTCACAGTCTAGGTGCACAGGGTCACATTTTAAGCACACTCTCCAGTTCATCTGGTATTGAAAATGGCACATCCAGCAGTGCCAGAAAGTTCTCCTCCCCAGTTTGGGACTTCTTTTCTGTTAGCGCCAAGGAGGAGAATGTTGCTATACGCTCATTTGTCGGCAAGGTGTTCGGCGTGGTAAGCTTGGTACAAACTATGGTACCGGAGGACAAACAAGTCATCTCAGAATACACCACACTATTGTGTGGGAGGAACACCTACTTAAGTAAAAAAAAAAGTAGAAAAACTCATTCCCATTGAAGTTGGTCAGCATGAATCAGAGAGCGATATTATTGCGGTGGCAGTTGCAGAAGAGGGAGGCATTTCTAGCCCTGTCCCCAGTAGTGCAGTGGTAACGCCCACATCCTCCTCAGTAACAACAGAGTGGCACCACAGTAAGAGCCATACTCTGAGTCAGGCTGAGAGTGAGACACCAGGGTGACCGAGTACCGCAATGAGATAATCTGTGTCGTTGAGCCTTAGTGGGTTGATGAAAACAGCACCACAAAGGAAAGTAATCCAGCCTACCATTGAGAGCATGTTTAGGTTGGAGGGGCAGTTCCAACGCAACCACCCAACGGCACGATTGTACAATGTGAAGCTGGCTAAAATGTTAGCGCTGGACCTTCTTCATTTTTCATTTGTGGAAGGGGTGGGTTTCCTTGAATTTGTGTCTGCCATCTGCCCTAAATGGAAGGTGCCTAGCCGGTCCAATTTCGCAAGAATTGCTGTTTCGGCACTACATCATGATGTGCTGGAATTGGTTGGACAAGCTTTGCAGCAGAGTGCTGTTCACAATATCCACCTGACAACAGACATGTGGACCAGTTGCCAAGCCACAGATTACATGTGCATCACTGCACACTGGATCTCTTTTGTGGTGGTTAGAGATAAGCTATCTGCACGAGGTGCTGTTGACACAGCTGCGATTTTTTAAGGTACTCGGAAACATGCAACTGTAGCCATGTTCGCTATGGAGAAATCTCATACGGCTGAAAACATTTTACACGAGTTTCGCAGCAAGGTTTTGGAATGGCTGCGGCCAAGAGGGCTTGGTATTGGTTTTGTTGCCACAGACAATGGCAGTAATGTACTTAAGGCCATGGAACTTGGTTCCTATTTCAGGGTTCCGTGTTTGGCGCACTGCATAAACATTATAGTTCAAGACTTTCTGAAAAAAGAACCCACAGTCAGCAATTTACTGGCCATCTGCCGAAGAATATGCACTCATTTCAGCCATTCTTTTAAAGCTCGGCAGCAGCTGAGGATCATCCAACGTGAACATAGGATGCCAGTCAAGGCACTCATCCAGGAGGTGGCAACACGTTGGAACTCAACGTATTACAGGCTTGATCGTCTGTATGAGCAGTACAGGTCACTCCATGAATATGTCTGGAAAAGAAGAGGGGATGCTACAGTTAAAGGCATGAACCTTGAGATGGAGCAATGGAGCCTAATTAAATGCCTGACTGAGATGCTGTGTCCTTTTGAGGTCTTCACACGTGAAGTCAGCAAGGAGGACTGTTCCATGGGCCAAGCTATCCCATTATTGCAAATGCTAGAGCATCAGCTGAATAATGTGTCTGAATCATACAAAGGTGTAGAGGACAAAAGGCAAGCCCATGACTTGGTGGATAGCTTATCCCGGCGCTTAGCTGAAAATTTAAGAATACAAAATAAAATTTTGTCACAAGAACATTACATTTGTGCCACAATTCTGGATCCACGTGCAAAATTTGGACTGAAGACATTCTTTGCTTTTTCCGAGATTGATGTTGCCCGCTACAAAAGTTGTATAGCTGAAGCAGCCAGTAAGTTGGAAAACGAATGGCTGCTAATTAAAAGCCCGCAAGATCAACCCACAAGAATTACTGAAGCAGGCCATGCAGGATCAAGTGCAACTTCGTCGGCTGAGGGCAGTGCGTTTGGATCACAACACTCACCATCACTATCGACCACAGAAACAATAACTGGATCATTAGGCCGAGTACAATCATTACACGATTGATATGTAAAGTTAGACATTAATAAGCACAGTGCTGATGCACAGAAAAAACAGCACGAAAGCTTACCAGCAGCAACTCTGAACATTGAGCGGATGGTCCAGGCCTATCTGGACGACCCAACAGAGGTGTACATTGATCAAAACCCATTGCAGTATTGGTATGGGAAAAGGTCTGAATGGCCACAGCTCAGCAGGCAGGCGATAAGCTATCTGGCTTGCCCTGTCGCAAGTGTCTCTTCCGAACGTGTTTTCAGTGCTGCTGGTTCCATTGTAACATTGAGAAGGACCAGTCTCTCGCCCAAAAACGTGGAGAGGTTAACAATGATCAAAATGAATTAGCACTTCATACCACCGAATTACACAATACATGAAGCAATGGAGGAAGATGAGGACAGCGGCTCAGGTGACGGAAGTAGTGTGTCACATGATGATTACCTACTACTGGCTGACCCCCCAGAGTTTGAGGACGAGCTATACTTCCCTGACAATTAGGCTTGCACTTACTGTCTTCCTCCCTTTTTTCCTACCGTTATTTGTGTGTCTGTCGTTCCGGTTACAAACTTGTGAATCACAACAAATCCATTACCACCGTCTTCTACTCTTCTTATTTAATATACAATTTTCAGGTGTCTGCAATTTGACAGTACAGTCCTCCGAATCCAGCTCCTCCGCTCCATCATACTGAATCTCCCGCCCAAATCCATTGCCCTCATGAATGATGATTGGATGATGGTAAAATACTACAAGAAAAAAATCTAACTGTCCTAGTCCTGCCAAAAGAAGTGGAGCATGAATCAGATGGCTACTATAGCTATCCTCCTTTTAAGAGCCGAGAGAGACTGGCCATTAACTGAAAATAAGATGGAACAGGTAATGAATGATGCCATGCATTGGACGCAGAGTCGCAGACTGAATGATTTTGTTGTGTTTGTTGTGCATAAATTTATGTAATTGTGCACTGCCACTAATCAACTTTCTACAGAACACACTAAACTTAACTCAAGGTGAATTCAATTTTCCCCTTCTTGCAAATGAGAAATTGCTTTTAATTCAATACAGGAAGGGGACTCACTATATCTGCGCAGTGAGTATGATGACACAACAGCACCACCCATCATGATGATGGTGAAATAGACGGCCCCTTAACTTAAGATGAGAAGGAACAGGTAATGACAATTAATGGCATGCATTGGACACCTGACTCTGAGCGATTGATCTTTGTGTTTTCGTTGTTTGTTTGTTGTGCACAAAGTGAAGTCAAAGTGTACTAGTAATCTATCTTTCTCTACACACTAAAGACTGACTCAAGTCAATAATATTTCTACTCTTGTTGTGTAATAACAATTTTACTTCTACTGCAGGCCGATCTTCACAGTCAGTCAGTAAAAGTATCGGAGATGATGATGAAGTCAGGAGGACGTTTCATGAGTGGCATAAACTTAAAAGCCTAAAGGTAAACACGTCAACAACAACCACAGCAGACCCAAATATCTGTAGAAGTGGAATAGAGTGTAGCGGTGGGATGACTGCGGTGCATTGATTTACTAACTTAAACTGTAAAATGCTATGTTTGGAATGGATAATGTGCTTTGCCTTTGTACAACTCTTTAAAAAAAAAAAAATACTCTACAGTCTTAACGTAGGATGTGCTACTGCTAAGCACTGTGGGCTGGCTCTCTCCTGTTATTGTTGAAGGTCAATGCTGGAAACAGACTAGAGTAGAGATGATGCATACATGCCACCTCGGAAAGTGTTCTTGTTGCACTACACCATAACTTGTGCATTTGTTTCAACTTTGTTTCTCAATATCCCCTTTGGTTTTCCATCTACAATTACAGGCCGGGCCTTGCCCTATAATTTGGAAAACATTACAATGCACACTTACCTTACCAATAAATCGACATTTTTGTTTCCAGCCGGGCAGTGGCGAGTGGCGAGACGACACAACCAAGATTGACGGACGAAAGGAGGACCAAGAGGAATGCCGAGATGCAAATCCAGTCCACATTTTTTACCAGGATAACACAGTAACAGTATCCACTTTTATCTTCTTTTAAATAATTTGATTAATATTTTGTATACAATCTTTACAACAGTGTATTCTTGGAGTTGTTATTATCATCATTAGTTTTGCTCTCTGTTTACGATTCTTCCCTACCAATATTTAAAATTTCTATTTGCTATCTGTAAAAGTATTAAGGCTGGAACAACAGAACAAGAACTAGAAGTGTATGTAATCCGGGTCTCTAATCATCATGCATGCATTTAATTTTTCTCCCTTAACATATGGATATGGTAGTCTTCAATGATTGTCGTTTGTTTGTCCATGCATACTGTTTTTCTATGTCAAACCTTTCCCAAAAACCCCCTTCCCATCCATTCAACAAACCCTAACCCTCTTCCCCCGAGCTGTGTGACTTATTGTTGAGGTGTGACTAAATTAAATGTGCACCAATACTTAATCACACACTTGCTGGGGCGGATGTGGCAAAAGCAACAGTACTTCAATTTCAAGGCAGAGCGATGATCTTCTTCTGCTTGCCCACCCATGAGTAGGGTATTTTAGGTTATTTTATTTAACAAAGGAACATATACCTCAGCATGAATTGCCGGCATTGATTGGATTTGTTTGTTGTCATTCCTCATATACAGCACTAACTGTTAGGCTGTAGGCCTAGTCAAGTGACTCGACACAACTATAGTTTGTAACTCTGTCTAGTAGGCTATCCCAACCACCATTATGTTTTGTTGTCTAATATTTGAGCATATTATTGTTGCTCGGTAAGTTCTGTACTGTACTTCACTCTACTACTCCTCTAACAGTCTCTCAAAGGCGATTTACTGTCTCCTTTTCTTTTTTTGCAAATGCTGCCGCCCTGCCAGTGTCTACTACTACTACTATACTACCACCACCACCACCCCAATCATGGCATGTTAGAAAAAGGAAACCATCTTCACCATGCAGCCATTGCTGTGCCACAGTTGGACATAAACATCAAGCACAGGTAAGAGAGAAGTTTGGGGGAGGCAGAATTAATAATGGACATGTTGTCAATGATTTCATTTTCACACACCAGTCCAGATAAAGAATGCATAGACTAGAGGACAGACTGAAAGTACTAGAAGGACAAGTCAATCAGTGAGGTGTGTCGCATCTATCTGTTTGTGTCTTACACAGTCAGCCAATTATTTAAATCAAACACAGGCTATGGGCGGCCATGCACCAGCAAGGAAACAGTGTGATGTAAAACAGTTACCCCACCTACAAAACATTAACAACATTGCATGTAACATAGAAAAATATATTTAATTTACCCTAACAAAAATAAACTAAACCAACAAAAGCTGACCCACCCCCCTCCCTAACCCCAACCAATGTCCAATTGTCCATAGGAGAAAAAGTCCGTAAAGAAAAAATCCCAAACCCAACGCCCAAACAAGTTCCCACCCACCCAAACAAGAATTTAAAAAGGGGCAGAACTTAATGACAGGGACTAAGGTGTGGGGCGGGACTCAAGGAGGACACGCATCTGGTGCTCTAGCGACGCAGCGTCTTAGGGCGCGGCAGTTGCAGCCACAGTGGGGGGGCACCGGAGATGGCACTACGGTGGCGGCGGGCAGCCGCCAGACGGTGGCGCCGTACTGCTGGAGGGCGGTGGCTGAGGCCCGGGGCACTGGAGGAGGCTTGAATTGCTGCCAGTCTCCTCCTCCTCAGCTAAGACCACCAGCCGCCGGTATTCCCGCTGGATTGCCTCCAGCTTCCAGCGCCGTGCCTTGGCGGCCAACTCCTTGCGGTTTAGTTTAGGAGTAGCTGTGTATCAAAAAGAAAAAAACAAGACAATTGTAAAATATACTCTTAGAAAAACAGTAATACAAGTTAATTATTTATACACATAGTGGCATGGTAGAGTAGCACTATAAAGCACAGTAGTACATAATATTTTAAATCTCGCCCGTCCTTCTTACTTCCACCCGTCTTTCACTTTTTAGTTGAACAGTGCACCAGGTGCTCTTCTCCATAAAACTTTCAAAGCGGAGTTGAAATCAGATAGATGAGGCCATTGGTTACTCAATACTCCCGCTCCTATGCAAATTAAAGGGATTCTAGTCTTCTAGTTCACTCTTCAAACATCCCCAACAACTCATACTTACTTACGACATCGGATGGCAGCCGGACTTTGTCCGCCCGCCATGCTAAAAAGGGTGGGGGTCCCGTGGGGACAATTAATTAGGATGATGCGCCCAGCACAGTGGCGGGCGCATCCTGTTTTTTTTACATTCTGGTTGGCGGTGCCGAAAGCAATGCTAAAAATACATGTTGTGCTGCTTTTCCAAGCACAACATGATGGGCCCCGCACGGAGCCTGTCACGTTTTGCTTTGAAAGGCAGGGGGGATACCATAGCATAGGTAGGTACCCTCCATGGGGGCCCCCAAGCATACTCGGCAATGTCTGCATGCCTTTCCGTGGAGGACGGCAATGCCGCCACGCAAAGGCATTCCAAAATGCAGATTATATGGCTGGCGGTGTGTTCAGAGAGACACCACCGCCATATTGAACCCTTTTCCGCCTGGTCGACATATGGGGGGGGTCTGACTCTTTTCTACAGGGATGGCGGGAGGTTTGCCCCTGTGTTGTCGGCGGTGAATACCGCCGGCCCGGCGGGGGCAATACGCCCGCCATCCTAATGGGACCCTAAGTCTCAACAGTACAGTATACATATACATACAGTACACCCTTACAGTGAGTGTACTGTCAAGTTCAACAATAGTTAAGGATTATGAATCTAACTTACCACCGCCCGCCACTCGTGCTGCCACTCCCCCTACCGCTCCGTTGCTATCTGCAGCAACTGCCACATCCTCGCCCTCCGCGTTGCCTTCGCTGGCCCCGGCAATGGTGGTCGGTAGTGCGCCTAGAAAACATTACACATTTATTAGGCGTCATATACACCTCTCAGTAGCAAGGTTGAAAAGTGAGTTAATACTAACATACATCACTAGTACAAATCAGGTAGTAGTAGAGTAGACACTAATAGTTATATATGGTCATTATTGTAGCCTTTGCTTAATTAGCCCGAGCCATGCTACCATTTTACCTTTGTGTCTTTTATTTTTGCACATGTGACGTTACCTTGCAGCTTCTTGTATAAGACACCTTTGAGCCCACATGACCTGCCTCACACTGCTACTCTCTAGTCTACGCGCTGCGTACAAGCGGTCAACAAAAACATTAACAAGCCACTTTTTTAGGAAGTACTGGTGTATTGTTACTAGTCCATATTGCTTATCCATAAATGCTACACTTTTTGGCACGGCTGAGAAATGCTTGCAAGTTGCAATATACTAACGCACACCATTTCATTTTTTGCATTACAGACGGAAGATTCCCTTCTACGAACCAGAGCTTTGCAGAGCTTCTGAATGATGCAACAACTACCAGTACTAGGTTCTCCTAAGGTGAGGGGTCCCTTCACTCACATCTTCATTTATAAATTGATATAAACTAAATTCCTAGGGGATGGTGGTGCTGCCTTCCACCACTGTTCAGTTATCATGCTATAATTCCCAACTGTATAACTGTAACAATGTTTATTGTTTTAATGTTATTGATTTTCTGGTTGGTGCTGCATTTTATAATAAAACAATGTACAGAGCTTCTCAATTCAAAATAAACATTTTGAACTTACATAGACTTGGTGGTATTTGGTGTGGACTAACTTACACAAGTGAGCAAATTAAAGTAAGGGTGTGCATGTGCATTGCTTCCACTACTGAGAGGTTAGGTGTGTTATGTTCTGGGTTGTCTACTTGTTGGGTATCTTGGGGGGAGGGTTCGGAGACCTAATAGTTATGACAAGACAGTACTATAGTCGAGCAGTGGAATTGTGGTGGGTGCTGAATTTCTGATTGAGGTGTGTGAGGAAGGTCCAACCTACCATCACCAACATCCTATTTTCTTGTGCAAAGGTCTGTGTATGTGCAAGATCCCTACAACAGTAGTAGTATGTCCTATAGGCTATCATATCAAAATAGTAATAAATCTGGTTGGCCTTTTGTTGCTGTGAATTTACAAAGCCTCAAGATTAACAAAGACTCAAGATCAGTAAGACTAGAAGTAGTACAAGACGATGACCCAAAGGATTGGACTCAATGGCTAGAGCTACTGGTGAATATGAGTTTTATATAACAACCTTTCACATAAAGAGTGGCACTGGCCAACTAGGCAAGACTAGCTACTACAGTACAGACAGACTGATAGTATTAGTAGTAGTAGTACTGAGAGTCATCATAGCAGAGGCAGGGATAAGATTTTTGAAACCGTACAGATAGAAGGATAATTGTTGGTAAAAACACAGCATTTGGAAACTGAAACAATAGTTCGTGAAAAATATGGTGCAGTAAAAGTTATGGAATAAGAAATATTATTAAAAACAAGAAGACTTACTGGGGCCAGCAGAGGAGCCTTCATTGGTGTCCTCCTGGTGCTGTTCGGACTGTTGTCCCGCCGAACCCCCACTCCCTGTCTGTCTGGCCCTGGGTGCTGATGAACAGGAAAGATATAAGAAAGAGACAAACATTGATGGATGGTGTCAAACAAATACAATATTTTTCAACAACGGTTAAAAAACACTTATGTAAACAACAATTGCAATAACTAAATTGACCGATATCATCTGGTCAACAAGTAGTATTGGGGGATTCGCGGATCGACTACTTAAGTTACTGTTTATCAACAGTAATCCTGTCTTCCATTCTGATTCCGGAATACTAAGTTACAACTAAGCCTAAGTACGACGTACCACCCAACCTAGTCCACCTATTCCAGGCATGCCAATTGTACATTAAGTATGCATTTCCACTTCTTTTATTCCTCAACAATGCTTATGGTCAAATGGAGGACACATGACTAAATCTTTTGTATACACCAAATTTTGGGTTGATTGATTGATGCTGATGTTCTGCTAGTGCTAAGCCAATTACCACCACTCATTGAACAAACTAGAAAAGGTTCTAATAAAGACTGCCGTACTAGCAGCACGTCACGTAATTGAGGGGGCATCATGCATACCACTAACAAATTAGAAACTCATACTTACAACGTACCTAAACCTAAGTATCAATCCGCCCCTATCTAATTAGTGACCAGACAAAGTAAGGAGTGGACTAGAGTCACTGTAGCATTACGTAACTTAGTTTCTCTAAAATAAACTCATACAGAATCACGCATAGCGAGCGCAAACGCAAAGTTGCAAACAAGTAAGATTAGTAGTAGCGCAGAAGAGCACCTGTGTCACAAAAAAATCACAGAAGACTTTTAAACTTAATTAACCTGGAATGTAAGCAGCAATATTCTAGCTGGTTGGAATAAAAAAAAAAGATATTCGCAATATATAACACAGAGCAGAAGAACAGACACAAAGTAGTAATAATTAAATAGGTACTCACCAAGCCCCGGGACCTCCACTCCTAGCAGGTCCAGCAGGTCCTGCTCACGGTCCAGGATGTCGGACCACCGGTGCATCAGCTGCGCCTGGGTGCGCCGGACCCCAGAGAAGCGCGACACTGCCAGGCGCACCTTCCCCCACCGCTGCCGACGCTCCCGGAGGCCGTACCCGGACACAGGCCTGCCTCCTGTTGCCAGGGTTGAGGGGAGGTGGTGCTGCACAAAGAAAATTTATGCAGCCAACTCCACCTCCCCAAATAAGGCCCGTGCCTGCACCCCTTGTGGGCGCCGCCTTCCGCAAGGAAGGTGGTCGCGGCTATGGCTGCGACGGCGACCAGCCCTACCCTTAGACATGGTTCTGTGGTAAGAAAACGTAATAAAATTAAAGAAGTAAAGGAAATAAATAATAGCAGGCAATAGAAAGAGAAAAAGTAGCTAAAAAAAGGAGACAAAGACCAAAAATATAGAAGCTGGGAAATAGTAAGAGAAATAATAAATAAAAAAGAGTTTAAAAAAGTGGGTTGAAACTAATGATTGAAAAGATTTGGAGAGGATTGAAAATCAGGCCCCAGAACCATGCAATAGAGTGAAAAACAAGATGGCCGGGCCCAATGCGACCACGTGCACAAGTTCGTGCGATATTTTCTCCCCGAGCAAGCAAAAAGCAACGCTATCAAGTAAAAGCGGTCGCGAACAGGAAATATCTACCGCGAACGGGCGTGAACATCCATTGCGCGACCTGGAACAGGAAGTAAGCATCGCGAGAGGGCGGGACAAGTGAAAACAAGATGGCCGCGCCCGTGAGGAACCGCATTGGTAAGTTGGCGACCCGCGATCACGCAAAAAATACCGCGAACAGGCGGGAAAAAAAGTCCACGTCTTTGCGATATTTCTGGCGTGTTTGCGGAGATTTTTAGCATTTTCGCGATAATTTGCGAAAGTTAATTTCGCAAATTCCGCCCACCCCTACTCTAAATCTGCTGACCTGGTTCTCTAGCTCGAAAGCAGCTCTACTGACCTGGTTTCTCTGGCTCTACAGCAGCTCTGCTGACCTGGTTCTTAGGCTCTAGAGCAGCTCTGCTGACCTGGTTCTCTGGCTCTAAAGCAGCTCTGCTGACCTGGTTCTATGGCTCTAAAGCAGCTCTACTGATCTGGTTTCTCTGGCTCTAAAGCAGCTCTGCTGACCTGATTCATAGGCTCTAGAGCAGCTCTGCTGATCTGGTTCTCAGGCTCTAGAGCAGCTCTGCTGACCTGGTTCTATGGCTTAAAGAAGATCTGCTGACCTGGTTCTCTGGCTCTAGAGCAGCTCTGCTGACCTGCTTCTCTGGCTCTAAAGCAGTCCTGCTGATGTGGTTTCTCTGCCTCTAGAGCAGCTCTGCTGACCTGGTTCTATGGCACTAAAGCAGCTCTGCTGACGTGGTTCTCTGCCTCTAAAGCATCTCTGCTGACCTGGTTCTCTCGCTCTAAAGCAGCTCTACTGACCTGGTTTCTCTTGCTCTAGAGCAGCTCTGCTGACCTGGTTCTTAGGCTCTAGAGCAGCTCTGCTGACCTGGTTCTCTGGCTCTAAAGCAGCTCTGATGACCTGGTTCTATGGCTCTAAAGCAGCTCTCCCGACCTGGTTCTCTGGCTCCACAGCAGCTCTGCTGACCTGGTTCTCTGGCTCTAAAGCAGCTCTGCTGACCTGGTTCTCTCCCTCTAAAGCAGCTCTGCTGACCTGGTTTCTCTGGCTCGGGAGCAGCTCTGCTGACCTGGTTCTCTGGCTCTAAAGCAGCTCTGCTGACCTGGTTCTCTCCTTCTAAAGCATTTCTGCTGACCTGGTCCCTTGGGTCTAATGCAGCTCTGCTGACCTGGTTTCTCTTGCTCTAAAGCAGCTCTACTGACCTGGTTTCTCTGGCTCTACAGCAGCTCTGCTGATCTGGTTCTTAGGCTCTAGAGCAGCTCTGCTGACCTGGTTCTATGGCTCTAAAGAAGCTCTGCTGACCTGGTTCTCTGGTTCTAGAGCAGCTCTGCTGACCTGGTTCTCTGGCTCTAAAGCAGCTCTGCTGACCTTGTTCTTTCCCTCTAAAGCAGCTCTGCTGACCTGGTTTCTCTGGCTCTAAAGCAGCTCTGTTGACCTGGTTCTCTCCCTCTAAAGAGCTCTGCTGACCTGGTTCTCTGGCTCTAAAGCAGTTCTGCTGACCTGGTTTCTCTGCCTCTAAAGCAGCTCTGCTGACCTGGTTCTATGGCTCTAAAGCAGCTCTGCTGACCTGGTTCTCTGGCTCTAGAGCAGCTCTGCTGACCTGTTTCTCTGGCTGTAAAGCAGTTCTGCTGACCTGGTTCTCTCCCTCTAAAGCAGCTCTGCTGACCTGGTTTCTCTGACTCTACAGCAGCTCTGCTGACCTGGTTCTCGGCCTCTAGAGCAGCTCTGCTGACCTTGGTCTCTGGCTCTAGAGAAGCTCTGCTGACCTGGGTCTCTGGTTCTAGAGCGGCTCTGCTGACCTGCTTCTTATACTCTAGAGCAGCTCTGCTGACCTGGTTCTCTGGCTCTAGAACGGCTCTGCTGACCTGGTTTCTCTGGCTCTACAGCAGCTCTGCTGACCTGGTTCTCTGGCTCTAAAGCAGCTCTGCTGACCTGGTTCTATGGCTCTAAAGCAGCTCTGCCGACCTGGTTCTCTGGCTCCACAGCAGCTCTGCTGACCTGGTTCTCTGGCTCTAAAGCAGCTCTGCTGACCTGGTTTTCTGGCTCTAGAGCAGCTCTGCTGACCTGGTTCTCTGGCTCTAAAGCAGCTCTGCTGACCTGGTTCTCTCCCTCTAAAGCAGCTCTGCTGACCTGGTTTCTCTGGCTCGGGAGCAGCTCTGCTGACCTGGTTCTCTGGCTCTAAAGCAGCTCTGCTGACCTGGTTCTCTCCTTCTAAAGCATTTCTGCTGACCTGGTCCCTTGGCTCTAATGCAGCTCTGCTGACCTGGTTTCTCTTGCTCTAAAGCAGCTCTACTGACCTGGTTCTCTGGTTCTAGAGCAGCTCTGCTGACCTGGTTCTCTGGCTCTAAAGCAGCTCTGCTGATCTTGTTCTTTCCCTCTAAAGCAGCTCTGCTGACCTGGTTTCTCTGGCTCTAAAGCAGCTCTGCTGACCTGGTTCTCTCCCTCTAAAGAGCTCTGCTGACCTGGTTCTCTGGCTCTAAAGCAGTTCTGCTGACCTGGTTTCTCTGCCTCTAAAGCAGCTCTGCTGACCTGGTTCTCTGGCTCTAAAGCAGCTCTGCTGATCTTGTTCTTTCCCTCTAAAGCAGCTCTGCTGACCTGGTTTCTCTGGCTCTAAAGCAGCTCTGCTGACCTGGTTCTCTCCCTCTAAAGAGCTCTGCTGACCTGGTTCTCTGGCTCTAAAGCAGTTCTGCTGACCTGGTTTCTCTTCCTCTAAAGCAGCTCTGCTGACCTGGTTCTATGGCTCTAAATCAGCTCTGCTGACCTGGTTCTCTGGCTCTAGAGCAGCTCTGCTGACCTGTTTCTCTGGCTGTAAAGCAGTTCTGCTGACCTGGTTCTCTCCCTCTAAAGCAGCTCTGCTGACCTGGTTTCTCTGACTCTACAGCAGCTCTGCCGACCTGGTTCTCGGCCTCTAGAGCAGCTCTGCTGACCTTGGTCTCTGGCTCTAGAGAAGCTCTGCTGACCTGGGTCTCTGGTTCTAGAGCGGCTCTGCTGACCTGCTTCTTATACTCTAGAGCAGCTCTGCTGACCTGGTTCTCTGGCTCTAGAACGGCTCTGCTGACCTGGTTTCTCTGGCTCTACAGCAGCTCTGCTGACCTGGTTCTCTGGCTCTAAAGCAGCTCTGCTGACCTGGTTCTATGGCTCTAAAGCAGCTCTGCCGACCTGGTTCTCTGGCTCCACAGCAGCTCTGCTGACCTGGTTCTCTGGCTCTAAAGCAGCTCTGCTGACCTGGTTTTCTGGCTCTAGAGCAGCTCTGCTGACCTGGTTCTCTGGCTCTAAAGCAGCTCTGCTGACCTGGTTCTCTCCCTCTAAAGCAGCTCTGCTGACCTGGTTTCTCTGGCTCGGGAGCAGCTCTGCTGACCTGGTTCTCTGGCTCTAAAGCAGCTCTGATGACCTGGTTCTCTCCTTCTAAAGCATTTCTGCTGACCTGGTCCCTTGGCTCTAATGCAGCTCTGCTGACCTGGTTTCTCTTGCTCTAAAGCAGCTCTACTGACCTGGTTTCTCTGGCTCTACAGCAGCTCTGCTGATCTGGTTCTTAGGCTCTAGAGCAGCTCTGCTGACCTGGTTCTATGGCTCTAAAGAAGCTCTGCTGACCTGGTTCTCTGGTTCTAGAGCAGCTCTGCTGACCTGTTTCTCTGGCTCTAAAGCAGCTCTGCTGACCTTGTTCTTTCCCTCTAAAGCAGCTCTGCTGACCTGGTTTCTCTGGCTCTAAAGCAGCTCTGCTGACCTGGTTCTCTCCCTCTAAAGAGCTCTGCTGACCTGGTTCTCTGGCTCTAAAGCAGTTCTGCTGACCTGGTTTCTCTGCCTCTAAAGCAGCTCTACTGACCTGGATCTATGGCTCTAAAGCAGCTCTGCTGACCTGGTTCTCTGGCTCTAGAGCAGCTCTGCTGACTTGTTTCTCTGGCTGTAAAGCAGTTCTGCTGACCTGGTTCTCTCCCTCTAAAGCAGTTCTGCTGACCTGGTTTCTCTGACTCTACAGCAGCTCTGCTGACCTGGTTCTCGGCCTCTAGAGCAGCTCTGCTGACCTTGGTCTCTGGCTCTAGAGAAGCTCTGCTGACCTGGGTCTCTGGTTCTAGAGCGGCTCTGCTGACCTGCTTCTTATACTCTAGAGCAGCTCTGCTGACCTGGTTCTCTGGCTCTAGAACGGCTCTGCTGACCTGGTTTCTCTGGCTCTACAGCAGCTCTGCTGACCTGGTTCTTAGGCTCTAGAGCAGCTCTGCTGACCTGGTTCTATGGCTCTAAAGCAGCTCTGCCGACCTGGTTCTCTGGCTCCACAGCAGCTCTGCTGACCTGGTTCTCTGGCTCCACAGCAGCTCTGCTGACCTGGTTCTCTGACTCTAAAGCAGCTCTGCTGACCTGGTTTTCTGGCTCTAGAGCAGCTCTGCTGACCTGGTTCTCTGGCTCTAAAGCAGCTCTGCTGACCTGGTTCTCTCCCTCTAAAGCAGCTCTGCTGACCTGGTTTCTCTGGCTCGGGAGCAGCTCTGCTGACCTGGTTCTCTGGCTCTAAAGCAGCTCTGCTGACCTGGTTCTCTCCTTCTAAAGCATTTCTGCTGACCTGGTCCCTTGGCTCTAATGCAGCTCTGCTGACCTGGGTTCTCTTGCTCTAAAGCAGCTCTACTGACCTGGTTTCTCTGGCTCTACAGCAGCTCTGCTGATCTGGTTCTTAGGCTCTAGAGCAGCTCTGCTGACCTGGTTCTATGGCTCTAAAGAAGCTCTGCTGACTTGGTTCTCTGGTTCTAGAGCAGCTCTGCTGACCTGGTTCTCTGGCTCTAAAGCAGCTCTGCTGATCTTGTTCTTTCCCTCTAAAGCAGCTCTGCTGACCTGGTTTCTCTGGCTCTAAAGCAGCTCTGCTGACCTGGTTCTCTCCCTCTAAAGAGCTCTGCTGACCTGGTTCTCTGGCTCTAAAGCAGTTCTGCTGACCTGGTTTCTCTGCCTCTAAAGCAGCTCTGCTGACCTGGTTCTATGGCTCTAAAGCAGCTCTGCTGACCTGGTTCTCTGGCTCTAGAGCAGCTCTGCTGACCTGTTTCTCTGGCTGTAAAGCAGTTCTGCTGACCTGGTTCTCTCCCTCTAAAGCAGCTCTGCTGACCTGGTTTCTCTGACTCTACAGCAGCTCTGCCGACCTGGTTCTCGGCCTCTAGAGCAGCTCTGCTGACCTTGGTCTCTGGCTCTAGAGAAGCTCTGCTGACCTGGGACTCTGGTTCTAGAGCGGCTCTGCTGACCTGCTTCTTATACTCTAGAGCAGCTCTGCTGACCTGGTTCTCTGGCTCTAGAACGGCTCTGCTGACCTGGTTTCTCTGGCTCTACAGCAGCTCTGCTGACCTGGTTCTCTGGCTCTAAAGCAGCTCTGCTGACCTGGTTCTATGGCTCTAAAGCAGCTCTGCCGACCTGGTTCTCTGGCTCCACAGCAGCTCTGCTGACCTGGTTCTCTGGCTCTAAAGCAGCTCTGCTGACCTGGTTTTCTGGCTCTAGAGCAGCTCTGCTGACCTGGTTCTCTGGCTCTAAAGCAGCTCTGCTGACCTGGTTCTCTCCCTCTAAAGCAGCTCTGCTGACCTGGTTTCTCTGGCTCGGGAGCAGCTCTGCTGACCTGGTTCTCTGGCTCTAAAGCAGCTCTGCTGACCTGGTTCTCTCCTTCTAAAGCATTTCTGCTGACCTGGTCCCTTGGCTCTAATGCAGCTCTGCTGACCTGGTTTCTCTTGCTCTAAAGCAGCTCTACTGACCTGGTTTCTCTGGCTCTACAGCAGCTCTGCTGATCTGGTTCTTAGGCTCTAGAGCAGCTCTGCTGACCTGGTTCCATGGCTCTAAAGAAGCTCTGCTGACCTGGTTCTCTGGTTCTGGAGCAGCTCTGCTGACCTAGTTCTCTGGCTCTAAAGCAGCTCTGCTGACCTTGTTCTTTCCCTCTAAAGCAGCTCTGCTGACCTGGTTTCTCTGGCTCTAAAGCAGCTCTGCTGACCTGGTTCTCTCCCTCTAAAGAGCTCTGCTGACCTGGTTGTTCTGCTTGGGTTTTCGGATCAGATAGAACCCGCTCATCAGAGCCTCACTAACCCAGCCAGAACGTTACCCCCTCCCTAGACCCATTTACAATCCTGCAACCACATATATCTACCACCTAAGGACAGGGGATTCCTACTATACATACCAAGACCTCTTATAATCGGCGGCCTCGCGATCCCATACGGATCCAGACCTCTCTGCCCATACGACAGTATCACAAGTGGCGGCCTCGCGGTCCCATACGAACCCAGACCTCTCTACCCAGACGGCAGTCTCAGCACAATCGGCGGCCTCGCGATCCCCTACGAATCCAGACCTCTCTGCCCATACGACAGTATCACAAGTGGCGGCCTCGCGGTCCCATACGAACCCAGACCTCTCTACCCAGACGGCAGTCTCAGCACAATCGGCGGCCTCGCGATCCCATACGGATCCAGACCTCTCTGCCCATACGACAGTATCACGAGTGGCGGCCTCGCGATCCTATACGAATCCAGACCTCTCTACCCAGACGGCAGTCTCAGCACAATCGGCGGCCTCGCGATCCCATACGGATCCAGACCTCTCTGCCCATACGACAGTATCACAAGTGGCGGCCTCGCGGTCCCATACGAACCCAGACCTCTCTACCCAGACGGCAGTCTCAGCACAATCGGCGGCCTCGCGATCCCCTACGAATCCAGACCTCTCTGCCCATACGACAGTATCACAAGTGGCGGCCTCGCGGTCCCATACGAACCCAGACCTCTCTACCCAGACGGCAGTCTCAGCACAATCGGCGGCCTCGCGATCCCCTACGAATCCAGACCTCTCTGCCCTTACGACAGTATCACAAGTGGCGGCCTCGCGATCCTATACGAATCCAGACCTCTCTACCTAGACGGCAGTCTCATACAACAGTTCATCCTATTATCACCATAACATACAAAAAGGGAATCAGTCTCACTATTCATCAAATCACACAAGGATTGCCAGTTCGAGCATAGCCTGTTCTCAGGTTCGAGGGGCTCCTCTTTCCCTTATTCAGTTACCACTTACCTGATCAGGGTTAACATCTGTTCATGTAGCCGCAGCTGACTAGAAGAATAGGCTACCCTCTTATACAAGAACACGCAGCACATGTTGGTTTCACTACAAACTGGATACTTTATTACTCATTACATACACAATCACATAACATTACGATATAACACATAACCTGCAAAGAAAAGTGAAAGATTAAGTTGTACACTCTAATAAGAAAGGGTCAACATCACCTTAGTAGTATGTAGCCTGCACTCAGTGGTCATCTAGGTTCCCTTCTCGTCTGTGCCTCGGCTCGCCTGGAATCACCCTTCTCCGAGTCACTGGGACCTCTTCCTTATCGGCTACTCTCTCCTCTCTGGCTATTCTGCTATTCTGCTTGAGAGCCTTTATACCAGTTTACCACACACAGAGACTCTTAACATAATTGAGGAGGTTCTATTCAACATGGACTGGGTGTATCAAACCCCCAGAAATATCATCATGGAATGCTGCAGCCTAGCATTGAGAGAAAATTTCTTTAGATACGAAGACACCATCTACCTTCAGAAGCACGGGACCAGCATGGGGAGCACCTTTGCTCCTAGTATAGCTGGTCTCTATGTGCATCATCTAGAGACCACGAGGATTTTACATCCCAATAATCCTTTCCAGGGCCACATTGGTATCTGGAAAAGATACATTGATGACATTTTGATCATCTGGAATGGCGATGAGACCACTGCCAATCACTTTATGACCTGGCTCAACTACCAAGATGAGTTTCTGAAGTTTACCAGCACAATATCCAACATGGAGCTGACCTTTCTTGACTTAAATATATCACCGAAAGATGGAAGACTTGTGACTACTACTCACTTCAAAACAACAGCGAAAAATTGCCTTTTATTGTATCAGAGTTTCCACCCTAAACACTTACGTGATAACCTTCCCTATGGACAATTTTTGCGCCTACGACGCAATTGCACTGAGGTTGAAGATTTCAAAAACCAATCGGAAGAACTAAAAGTGAAATTAGCAAAAAGACAATACCCCAAACGAATTATCGAGAAAGCATACAAAAGAGCACGCAACAATTGCAGAGAAAGCCTTCTTGAACCAACTACACCAAAACCAAAGGAAGAACGACCTTTTTGCATCACCACTTATAACACCAACTCCAATAAAATTACGAAAATCGTAAATAAACATTGGCGCATTTTGAACAGTGGTGGACTCAACCTCCCAAAACCCATCTTCGCACACAGAAGAGGCAAAAGCATACGTGATATGTTGGTCCATACTAGACCCAGCAACAATGATCCCACAGGTTTATCAACCGCCATGGCCAAAATCCAAGGACACCATCCATGTGGAAGATGCAAAGTCTGCAATCTCACCAAAAAAACTACAAGTATCACTTTTTCTGATGGCACTGAATGGGAACAGAGAAGATTCACCACCTGCAACAGTAACAACGTTGTGTACTTGATCAGATGTCCTTGCCAATTGGAATATATAGGGATGACCACGAGATGTGTAAAAGTGAGAATCGGCGAGCACAAAAGCAACATCAAGTGCAAAAAAGGAGCAACGAAAATGGCAGCACATTTCATTGACTTCGCACACACACCAGAAGAAATATCATGGACAGTCATAGAACATGTACCAAATGAGAAACACCTGTTTGAAAAAGAACAAAGATGGGTACATCGCATTAAGACCAACATCAAAGGCCTTAATGATGATATTCCATGGAGTCAGCTATAACTCCATTAAGAATTTTTTTCAAATAAAACTTTATTCCTCAACACCTGCTGCATTTAATCTATCTGATCCACCTTCTGGCAGACCCACTCTGTAACTATCGACATATCTTGGGGAGCGCTTTTTTGGTCCCCCATTTTGTTAGATATAGTCTAGGAGATGGTCCTTTGATTTCTTTTTACAGCACGCAGTCGAAACTCTAACTATGACAAACAATGAGTGAAACGATCATTCTGCTTTCCCTTTATGAGTTTGTGCCCATGAACAGTATGCTCTCTGTGTTTTTATTCTGCAACAATGACGGGGAGACATCCGATGAACACAGACAATGAATAGATATTTCATTGAAAAACGACCAATGAACTACGCGATCGTTTTGTGACTTCATTTTCGGTGTTCTGCATCAAGTCGCCACTCTATTGCTGTAACCAGGAAGTGAGGGATTGGTGTTTCATAAAAGTCCATGTTGGGCGGCCATTTTAAAGCCTTTCACGCTCTAGTAGCGCGCCTGCTTCCTACGTGCTCCCGGCCAATAAAAACACTGCTGCACACTCCAGTGTTTACATCGACGGAGCGGCACGGAGGCATACGGAAGTGAGGCAAGATCCTGAAAACTGTAAGTTGCGACCTGGCCAGGTCCTTAAAAACAGGTCAGGAGTTTGGTAAGCTCGCCTACCACCAGCAGCTAACGTTTCTCTAACTATTACGATATTTACTATTCTGTAGTGACTATTACCAGGCGTCCTCCCCTCCAGTGCGTGCTCATGAAGCCTGAACATTGCAACTAATCAAAGTATGTACATTACGTCTTCTTGCATGTAGTGTATGACTGTGTGCCATCATGTTTATTTTATGTATACAGTCAACGAATTCATACAATACCATTGTGTGTGTTTGTGTTGCAATGTCTCGTATAGTCTGTTTTCTATGTCCAACCCTCTTTTTCTCTTTTAGCTTCTCTAAAAACCGGGTGATGAGTATAATTTACCCTACCCGCTTAGATATAGAATGAAAAATATATATCTTCAGAAAAATATATCACAAATCATTTTCAGCAAGATATACTCTAAGTATGGTGATGTGTTCATACCCGACAATGATGAAAAAGCCATGTATCACTGGTGTTCTCTTCATCTTCTTTCCTTTTTTTCAGATACCAATTTGGTCCTATTTTCCGATTGGGGTCAGTGTACCCTAGGGCGCAGCTTTCATTCAAGTCTGCTAATAGAGACAAATAGGCATACAAATCTAGAGATTCTCTCTAGTGTTCAAGGGATTATTATTTTTTGGTCCTGATGAGTATAGCAGTGGGGACTGCTCACGAAACATGTCGACCCAGTAGGTAACCACTAATTTGTGAGATTTCCTACTTTTTCCCCTTTTTAACGGTCCCAGCTAGAGAACAGAATAAAATTGTTTTTTCTACTAGCCAGGGTCTTTTTAATTTTTATTTTCACATATCCCTAATCACTCACATCCCTTGCACTACACATAAGCCTTATTATCACAACAACAGTGCTCCCGCGTAGCCGTTGGTAGTAGCACGCCCCGCCCCGTAGAGGGACGGGAAGACCCCCATGATGAAGCATGACACTATGGGACTCATAGTGTGTGAGGGGTATTTTAAAAACACTTAGTGCTTTCCGTGGCATTCCACGGATCACTTTAAATTCACTGTACTAATCATTGTAAAAATCAAAAAAACATAAATTAAGTAATTAATTAACTATTTAGTATCACTTTTTTCACACTTTTTGATAGGATAGAATCACTTTTGTTTACTAAATATCAGATAGGAGGTAGGTTCTATCCTAATACCTCTTCACTCCCTCTCTTTGATTATTTCTTTGTATTCTGCTAGGAAAGCATCTCTCTCTCGGTTCTTCTCCGCCTTCAAGATGGCGTCTGTCTTCCCTGGAATAAAGTAGTAGCTTTACTGCTAACGGCTAGATGCCGCCTACGGACTGAACTTGTAACTGCCTCAGACTTTCACTAATATAGAGGTGCGTTTCCTCATGGAAAATTCCGGCCTGTAACCTGCCGCCCACCAAATTCTTGTACCTCCCCGTACCAAGGACACGTTCCCAGCCGGCCGGCCTGATGTAGTGTCTTCGGCATGAAGAAAAATACAATCCTTCGATAAGGGCCGGCCTGAACCGGTTCTCTCCAAGCGAATAACACCTCATAACTAAAACATTACGTTTGACCTAGAAGCATCCCAAGCTGCCGGAGCAGAAAGAAAGATGGAGTCTCTCCCGTTTGAGGCCTACCAGGCCTGAATTCAGCACAGCTCCGTGAAATACCCTCACTACAGGACAGGTTATCCCTAATACTAACGAATCTATCCCCTAGGCTATGTGTGCAAGCCCTGATCTATGGGGAAGAGCACAGAATCATGTCGAAGTGCCTAGTAAATAGGCTCCATTCACTACTCTAACCCTTAGACTTGAATGGTAAGAGACTGAAGTCACATTTAATCATCTTTTCCTCACAAGAAGGCCGGGAAAATCGAGCAGAACATTTCACCCTTGACTTCAGTCTATTATACATTCATTGAACGGAACTAATATCTGTGGAAGAATAATATGAAACAAGACTAACTGATCTATGTCTAGTACCAGGTGTGCAGAATTGAAGTAGTGAAGGAATACACTGAATAAAGCAACAGATAGAAATCAAAATGCCGATAGTAATCAGAATACCTCCTAATATTTGACGTAACATATGCAAATTAGGTAACCAATTAAAGAGCCAGTCAAACCAGCCCTGGTCAATGTGTTTTCTAACTTCTTCTGTCAAGTCATGTAATTTATCAATGTGAGCTTGAATGGATTTTGTATGATCCGACAAGTTAAAACAACAAAGACCCTCAAAATCAGAACAATCGTGTCCATGTTTAAGCAAAAGATAATCAATGGCCGCTCGATTTTGCAAGATAGCCCTTCGTTCACCCTGGGCGTCTAATAGCATGTCAGACAGGACTGTAGAAGTATGATTGATGGATTTTACCATCCAGCAGGCCATTTTCCCAATAGATTTGGCATTATAAACTGCCAAAGCAGGAACACCAACAATTGAAATAGCCAGGCTAAGGTATTCAGACTTGGAATATAAATGCAAAGATGAGTCACAATCCTCCTGTAACCTCACTGTATCTCGAATCACACGAGAGTTGGCATTCGGATGTGAGGAAAACATGAGCAAGCTCAGTCTAGTAATGGCACAAGGGCCTCCAGAAATATTTGCGGGTATATATGGCCAGGAAGTATTACCACATGAGAAAAGCCATCCGGCAGGCAGTAACATCGTGCGATAGTGACTGGGGGTAACTACCATACTCTTGCAAGTCATGTTATTCTGAACAGAAGTACATGTTTTCGGTGTCATTTGAAGGCACAAAGTTCGTTCATGCGCGGTGAATGAAGTGGCACCTTACAATCTTAAACGCATACATTCAGAAATCACCCTAGGATCACAAGTAAGGAAAAAACATAAATCACCCTGTGTGATATTATAGGTAACTATTTGGGACTGGATGGGCGGTATCGGGTCTGACAGTACAGTACACAAGGGGCAATACTCATGGGCAGCGAAATCGCCCAGAAGAACATTGGGGCGAGCATTTGATATATTAAAAATATGAGTCAAAGTCTCCAATGAAGCAGGGACAGCAACTAAACAAGTTGCCAGAATGTCCGTCACCGATCTCATCGGTGTCAAGCAGAAATGAGGGGCTTTAGTCACTTGCTTGGCCAATGTAATCCAAAAGTTCGGCGACGAATCCCACGCAGCGAAGGAACGCGACACTCGGGTTCTCAACTCAGCCCGGGTTGATGGGATCCCTCCTCTCTCGTCGTACCAGCCCAAAAGGAGTCCAACGCCGACACATCCTGCAGCAACAGTCCAAAGAATGATCTGAAAGAGAATCAAATACAGGCATTATTCATTCTCGTAAGTAACATTTGTCAGCCGGGACTGCTTCCCAGCTATCTTTCCCTGGTCTCATAACTAAAATGGTGTTGTCTTGACCGGTTGCAATCACTTCTGCTTGTTCAGGGGGATTCTTAGGCGACTGCACCCAAACTCTGGCCCCAGGATTATCTGTGGAGCCAAAACCTTTCTGGCCTCGTACAGTTAGCAACGTTGGGGCAGTGCCTTTTGTCATCTCACCACTGAAGACAGGCATTATTAGCAATTGAGCCACTCGGTCAGTTTGATGTATCAGTAAGTCAACCTCACTGCTATTCAGCAGGAGCACCTTAATCTCTCCCTGATAATCACTATCAATCATTCCTCCAAGCACCTGAATGCCTTTTACAGCCAGCCCCGATCTAGGGGCGATTAATCCGAAATTTCCAGTTGGTATATGAACACCAACACCGGTTTCAATGATGACTCGATCCTTACTTTTTATAACGGTGTCATCCATGGCATGCAGGTCCAAACCTGCCGACCCTGGGGTCGCTCTACATGGAGCCAAAGCTCTGATTTCATTGGGCTTAGCATCAACATTCGGAGGAAACAAACGCATAAGTGGGGATTCAGCATTTAGAAAAGGACGGTTATTCAAAATCAATAGCGCTTGAGGCAAAAAGTCTCGCCAATTCTTATACTTGTCATCTGTTAATTTACGCAATTCATCTTTTAGCAAGCCATTCAACCTCTCCACAAGACCCGAGGCCTGTGGATAATATGGTATATGAAACACCCATTCAATATTGTTTTCCACACAGAATTCCTGTACCAATCTTCCACGAAAATGGGATGCATTATCAGATTGAATTTGGAATGGCACACCATAATACATCATAATCAATTCCAATGTTTTAATAGTATTCAATTGGGTAGCTTGCTTACAGGGAAGGGCCACCAACAGGCCACTGTATGTATCAACAATGGTGCAAACATATTGACAATTCCTACTCATAGGAAGTGGACCAATGTAATCAATCTGCCAAATTTGAGCGGGCAATTTCCCGCGATGTAAATGACCTTTAACAATTTGGGGCACTTTGCGCTGCCTGATATGCTGACAAATGGGACAATGTAGAATAACATTTTTGATTAAATCTAGGGGAATATAAATTCCTCGATCAGCAGCCCACCTGCTAGTGGCTTTCTCTCCAAAGTGTCCTGCTTTCTGGTGGGCCCATTTCGCCAATCCCGCAATATCAGAATCTTGCGTGTCCACCACTGCCTCAGCAATTTTAGATTTCTCATCTGCAATATTATGAAAGAATTTGTCAAGAGAGTCTATCGGAGTATGAGCATCCACATGGAAGATTGTAACAGTACTCTGTGGGAGCATTTCCCAAATCTCCTGCCATAATTCTTTTCCCCACAGTTCTTTTGAATGGATTTTCCAACTATGGGAATGCCAAGTCGGTAACCAAACTGCCAGTCCATTGGCAGTAGACCAAGAATCGGTAAAAATATGACATGTGCCAGGTAACTCTTGTTTCAGAACTTGATAAACAGCATAGAGTTCAGCAAATTGACTGCTCTTACCCTCACCAGTTGTACTCAGCAATTTTTGTGTGATCGGATTATAGGACACTGCCTTCCAATGCCGTTTCGTCCCTATGAACCTTGCTGAACCATCCGTAAACCAGACATGGTTTCTGTCCTCTGCGGACAAATCATCAAAAGGTTTACCCCACTTAACAGGAGACTCCTGTACTAAAGGTACGGAACATTCACTCTCAGTCTCAGTTGATGGCGCCCGTGCCACCTGCTCATGCAAAGATGCAACTCCTTTTTGTCCCACACGTGCCCTGTCTTGTATATACCATTTCCATTTAATCACACTCGCCTCTTGAGCGTGTCCAATTCGGTGAGTTTTCGGCGAACTCATAACCCACTGCATGATAGGAATCTCAGGTCGCAAAACTATATCATGTCCCAAAGTCAATTGCTCGGTATCCACCAGAGCCCAATAACATGCAAGTAACTGTTTCTCAAAAGGTGTATAACGCTCACCAGCATCAGGTAACTTTTTAGTCCAGAAGCCTAACGGTACTCTACTCTTGCCTTGTTTCTGCCACAAACTCCAATTCGCATAAAGGCCTTGTACAGACACATTCAAATCCACATCACCATCACATACAGGCCATAAATCCAGAGCATGCTGAATTGCTTCTTTTGCCAGACTGAACGCATCTTGCTGTGGTTTACCCCATTCAAATGCATTCTTTTTACGAGTGACCTGGTACAAAGGGGCCAATATTTGACTTAAATGAGGAATATGCTGGCGCCAAAAACCAAACAAGCCAATGAAGCTTTGGGCTTCTTTCCTATTCCTCGGAACTGCAAAATCAAGAATTTTCTGTTTAACCTGAGGGATCACTTCTCGGTGCCCCTCATGCCAATTAATGCCCAAAAATTTCACAGCCTGGGACGGACCTTGTAAGTTATCCGGGTTGATTTCCCAACCTTTCTCACGCAAGCACTCAATGATCACGTCTAGTAAGTTTATTGTCACCAGGAGTACGAGTGTCAGGCCGGGACTGCCGTTCAGGTTTAAACCACTCACCCAACTCACCGAGTTGGCGTACCGATTCCAGCACCACAGATAACATGTTACCAGTCTGATTAATCAATAAAGTCATCATGACCTGCTTATAAGCAACAGGGGAAGAACGAATAATACGATTCCGCACAGAAGATGTCAAGAAACCATCAAGCAACCTGTCAGCAGTATTCAGAAAAATTGCCGTTTTCATCACCTCCTCTTTGAGACGTTGTGCAGCATCGCGCAAAGTATACCACGGTTTGTCATTCACAGGCCAGTCAGACTCAGTAGGATATTTATGATTACAACCCTCAGTCGCCAATTGAAGCAAAGAAATTTGACCACCAGCATTAAAGTTACGAAAATGATCCTGTACAGTAGAATCCGAACTCAAGGAACAAAACTTCAAACAATCGCCAGCATCCAACATAATGCCAGCAGCGCCCAGTTCATAAAGGCGCACCATCCATGTGAGTAAGGTCTCACCAGCTCGCTGCCGAAATCGCTGCAAAATATCACTAATTTCTTGTTGAGTAAAATCCTCCAAAGAGTCTAAAGCAATACCATTCGGAGCACCGGGAGCCTGCTGCACCTTCCGCCGAAAAACTGGATGCACAGAGACCGCGGGACGAGCATCACAAGGAGCTCGACCAGGACACGTAGAGGAACAATCAGTGTAAGAAGCATCTACTCCGCTCGAAGGACGAGCGCAATCACGGGGTGCACCATTGATGAATACAGGCCCCAGCTAGGCCCGCAAGACACAAGGGTTCGCTCTCCTGTAACGGAATCTATAAGGAAGTTGGCACGGAAACTGCAAAGTACAAAAACAACGTTTATTAACCCTTAAGGGTGGTCCTACAATCCACACAACACTCTTCAGTATTGCATGGAGTAGTACAAAGAACATTCGTACACAGTCCCCTTTTATACACAACAGAGGGGCTCATAGTGGGTGGATACAACATGAGGCCGAAGAACATTACCATTTATGGTCATTCTCGATACTGAATCAATACATGGGCGGAGCCAACACACTCCTTGAGCCCGTGAAAGGACATGGTCAAGCAAGGCTAATTATAACAGATGTGGTCAAGTCTGGGCATGCGCCAGACGGACAAGAGGGAGCTATTTATAAACTGTTGCTAGGCAGATTACAAGAGCAACTAACACAGAGGTCGGACTCTCCTCGTGGTGAACACATGGCAGCATGTCAATACAAAATGGAGTCCGGACTTCGGTCAACATAACGAAGAAAACATGATCTAAAGGGAAAGCATTAATGTTTTCAGTAAATGCTTAATCACATTCTGCCTTAATTTACAACAGACGACCCTTTCAGCATTTACTGAAGACATCCGGCTTCCAAGAATAATCATCATATATGTCAATTATCATCATTCCTTTAACCTCTTTAGCTAGACCCTTTTGGTGAGCAACATCGGCAACAGCTTTCTTATCTGGAATGCAGAATGAAATGCATACAGAACAGCACAATGGTCCACATTGAATACACATACAGAAAAGGAACAGAATTGCTATAATAATACAGAGACCAGTTAAAACCTTCCATCCCCAGGCAGTAACCAACGCCCAAAACCATCCAGAAAAGGACCAAGTGCCGTTTTCTGTGTGGATTTCAGCTGCTATTTTATGCAGCTTGTTAATGGCGTTATAAACGGATGGCGTATGATCAGGGATGAACACACAGCAGCTACTTCCAATAATTTTACAGGCTCCCCCTCGATCAGCTAGCATTACATCTAATACCATACGATTCTGCAAAGCAACAATCCTAGTTATTTGTAACTCTTCCGTAAGATTCCCAAGAGCAGCGGCAGTCTGATTGGTCACAGCTTCTACCACTCTTGTTAATCTTCGGATCTTCCTACTATTCAAAGCGGCTCCAACAAAGAAAAACAGTCCTAAGTTAAAATCAATATACTGTTGCAAGCTGGTATCGGTCTGATCCACATCATCAATTGATAGAGTACGTTTGTATCTATTTACAGTCACATTATTCAAAAGTTTCAAATCCTTATGATATGACGCGGGTGCTAGGAATACAGGAGGTAATAGGAATGATACATAGCATACCCCAGACCACCCAGCCGGCAAACGGTAATAACCTTTATTTCCACACACAAAGTAGGTATTATGGGACGCTAGGAAGGTACTGTTATTCAACCCGTCAATGTTCAATACGGTTATGCAATCACTGACACCAACAGGGATAAAACCCACACTCTGGACACACAAGTCCGCTTGAGCTTGTGCTACTTGGATTACGAATTTGTCCTTCCCCACAGTGTCTCTGGTGTTCGTGAAGATATAGGGAATGGATTCATTGTCCGGTCGGTACTCTTCCCATTCCCAAATTGTCCCATTCGCTTGTGGATACCCATTCTTGTCCTGATGGCATTCTTTATTAAGTCTAAAAAGCAATCGTCCCACTGTCGGTTTCCGAGTGGCAAAAAGCAAAGTGTACCATGCTCTACAAGAGCCATTATGAGAGAAAGGAAGTGGTATGAATGGCGTTCCTCCTTCCTTCTGATGGGCTGGCATCATCCCACATATCCAACAGTTCGTAGCATTCGTAGCAACGTGGGTATGATGCAGCATCTGGATGAAAGTGTTGTTCAAGTAAGATTGTCGATGCTTCAACTCTTGATACGGTAATGTATAAAAGTAGTGCTCCTCAGGCACCGGAGTTGTCAACACAAGTGTTTTCCGAGCAGGAGTTACCTCCTCCACAAACCATGTGGTTATCCCAACAATAGCTACTGTTAGCATGAACCCCAACGCACAAAGGATTTTCTTCTTCTCCATGTCAAAAGAAACAATACCCTGGTATCTTCCTGAAACTAAAAAGTCTGTCAGAACTCTTCCCCTTGGGCAGCGGTTGATTTCTTCACCAGCGGGCCAAGACGGGTGTCACTACACTAATGCAGGGCTGATCCCCCCCCCTTGCCTCATCGGCTCTCCGTTTCACTAACCCAAGGGCCGTTCTGACAGTATGTCCCGGCACTGGAAACCTCACTTCCTTGGTCGCAGATGATATCGCCTTCCTCCAGAAGTCGTGTGGTCCGGAAAGAGCTCCTCAGTGTCTCGTGGCTCAGCAGCACGGCCTGTCTCTGCTGCTAGGATTTCTCGTTGATCGGTCAGCACGGCAGACTCCACCAATCCGGGCGGTACCTTTCGACAGTGCAAGGAATGGATCCAATTCTTTCGGTTCGAGACTCGCACAGCCGTCCTCGTTGCAAGGAGGACTTGTTCAGGTCCTACCCATCTCGGCTCCAAACTGTTCGTTCTGTCGAAGACCTTCACCATAACATGATCTCCAGGCCGGAGACCATGTCCTTCGCCGGTAGACCGATCAGGGAGCGCCTCTCGGACCTGTTGATGAATAGAAACCAAGTTATCCGTTAACTGTGCCAGATAATCGCTCATCATTACACAAGGTACATCATACACAGCCTTAGGCCTTGGTGGACCCCAAATGTTCATTGGGCGTCCGAATACTATTTCGTATGGCGTAAGGCCGGTTCGAGAGTGTGGCACTGACCTAATTGACAATAACGCCAGTGGCAGGGCGTCTGGCCAAGTCAAAGACGTTGAAGCTTGGATTTTGGCGATCTTAAGCTTCAGTGTACCATTATACTTCTCGACTAGTCCGGCAGACTGAGGGTGGAATACGGCGTGGAACTTCTGGGTGATGCCTAGGCCCTTCAAGACATATTTTATAACATCCGCTACAAAGTGAGGGCCATTATCACTCCACAGAAGTCTACAGACGCCGTATCGGGGAAAAAACTCTTTCAGCAATAGCTTCGCTGTAGTCATTGCAGTATTGTCTTTCGTAGGGTACGCCTCAACCCATTTACTGAAGGCGCAGACCACTACTAGAACATACTTCAAATTGTTACAGCGCTCAAGCTGGATGTAATCCATCTGCAGAACCTCAAAGGGTGCAGTGGGTGTCGCAAATCCTCCTGCTGGAGTTCGAGTGCCTTTCCCTGGATTATACTTCAGACAGATCATACAGGTCTGCACCACCCTCTTTGCCGTGCTAGCAATCTCTGGATGCTCCCAGACTTGGGTAAGCAATTTCACAATTGCGGAAGCTCCAACATGTGCTAGCCCATGTGCCATCTGAACCATAGGTTGTACAAAAGCCGTAGGTAATTTCCATCTATCCATCTGCTTATTTCTCCAGCAGCCCTCGTCATCCAGTTCTCCCTCACTAGCCCATTGTTCCCGCTCTTTGTCAGAAGCGGTCCTTTGCATTTCGCGCACTTCCTCCTTCGCATCACGCCATCTTTCCACTTGTGACTTTACTACATACATGGCAGTAGCGCCGGGCTGCATCGCAGTCTCCCGTGCTACCCGGTCTGCTAACGCATTCCCTTCTCCAACTTTATCAACTACTTTCCTATGGGCACTACACTTAACAATGGCAATTTTCTTCGGGTATGTCAATGCGGTTAAGAGATGGTGGACTAACTCCCCATGCATTATCTGTACCCCATGTGACGTTAAGAACCCTCTCTCCTTCCAGAGTAGGCCGAAATCGTGCGCTACTCCGAAGGCATAGCGGCTATCTGTGTAAACATTCACACACAATCCTGTACTGAGCTCACATGCTCGTGTTAAGGCTATCAGTTCCGCTGCTTGAGCTGATTTCTGCGGTATGCGTGCTGTCTCCACTATCGTCTGTAACGTGGTAATTGCATACGCTGCTGAAGTCGTACCATCTGGTAGTTTCAGGCATGATCCGTCTACCCACAACTCTCCATCTACATCTGAAAAGGGCGTATCCTGGAGATCAATACGACCCTTTGTTTGTTCCTCAGTCACAAGAATACAATCATGCGCTTTCTGCGCCTCAGGCTGGGTCTCGGGGTATGGCAACAATGTGGCCGGGTTTAATGTCACGCACCTTTTCAACGTAATATGAGGAGCCAAAAGCGTCAGCTCATATCCCGTTAAACGGGCACTGGTCAAATGCTGCGTCTTTGTTTGATTAAGCAGGGCATCCACAGCATGGGGAACTAACACCAACAGCTTATGAGATAACACAATTCCTTCACTCTGCCGTATTGACACAGCTGTCGCCGCAACCGAGCGAAAACACCCTGGCAATGCTCGGGCGACAGGATCAAGTACAGCCGAAAAGTATGCACAAGGGCGCTGCTTGTCGCCGTGCATCTGCACTAAAACTGACAACGCACATCCATCTTTCTCATGCACATACAACGAAAAGGGTTTTGCATAATCAGGGGTCCCTAACACTGGTGCTGAACAAAGGGCCTGTCGCAGTTGCTGAAAAGCAGCATCACACTCATCTGACCAAGGGATTGGGATAGGCGTATCCTTTGTCAAAAGGGCTAACAATGGCTTAGCTATGTGTGAAAACCCCAATATCCACTGTCTACAAAAAGAAACAAGGCCCAAAAATGCACGCACATCCTTTTGCGTGGATGGTCTCGGTGTGTCCAAAATTACTTGGATACGATCTGGTGTGAGTGCACGTCCCTCCTTAGACAAAAGGTGACCTAAATAAGTCACCTTTGGTCTACAGAATTGCAATTTCTTCCTGGATACTTTATGATTGTGGGATGCTAAAAAGGAAAGTAGGGATAACGTGCTCTTTTCACACAACTCCAGGGTGTCAGCCGCCAACAAGATGTCGTCGACATATTGAATGAGGGCGACCCCCTCGAGCAAAACAAAGGAATCCAATTGTCGTTTCAGAGCCTGACTGTAAATACTAGGGCTTTCTGTATAGCCTTGGGGAATTCTACAAAAACGATAAGATCTATTGTTTAATGTGAACCCAAAAAGAAATCGGCTATCAGGGTGAATGGGAATAGAAAAGAAGGCATTTTTCAAATCAATCACTGAGAACATGGTCGCCGTAGGCGGGACCAAGGTAAGCAACGTCGTGATATCGGAAACCACCGGGTACTGAGGTATCACGATCTTGTTTACCTCCCTCAAATCAATTATGAACCGATAGACCTTTGCATCCGTGTCCTTTTTCAAAATTGGGAGAATCGGACTGTTACAGATATTATAGGGAACTTCTTCCACTACCCCTACTGCGATCAAGTCTTGCACAATCTGTATGAGAGCCTCCTCGCCCTCCTGGGAAATACGATACTGCGGGAGGCGTGGTAGCACCGCCCCCTCCTGGACACTAATGTGGACCGGAGGAATCACCATTTGTCCCACATCTGTGTCCGAAGTTGCCCATAAAGCTCGGGGGAGGGTAGCCAACAACGCATCCTCTGATATCGTACACATCCGCCCAGACCGGGGGTAGTTGTCATTCAAGATCACCCTCACACCCTCAGGGGAGCAGCGGATTGTAGCCCTAAAGTACTTTAACATATCAAGGCCCATAATGTTATCCGGTGTATACGGAGCAAGCAGAAACGGACAGGGCGCAGAAAAACAATCAACTTTAAATGCAAGGGGCTGTGAAAGAGGGCTTCGGGAGAGTGTACCGTCAAACCCTACCGATGTAACTATTGAGCCGGATGGGGTAGCCCCCGGAACCAAGTACCTAGACAATGCACTACGTGTCGCTCCTGTATCTACTAGGAACTGATCAGTAGAACCTAAAACTTCAGCCGATACATAAGGACCCGTCTGATCACCTCAACTGATTCAGACCCCCATCCAACGCATTCCTATGCATGCTGCGAATCGTGATATCCCGATCGATCGATGTCCGATACATGATACTGGTGCTGGCGATCGAAAACATTTGAGCTATCTCGGTGCTGCCCAGCAGTATCGAAACGGGCATTGTCATTAGAATTCCCTCTAAAGTTCGAGGAACCCCCTCTACCTCTCGGGCCACCCGGAGTATGCCCCTGACGTGAAGCACGCAACACTGGGCAATCCCTGGCCCAATGGCCCAATTGCTTGCAATATGCACACTGGTTCCTATTCAAATCAGATCGGCCCGGAGGGGGACCATAAGATCCGCCCCGTCCTCTATTATTACCCCGTCGGGGCGGGCCATATACTTGTGCTAACATCACCTTAGTCTTGAGGTCTTTCGATTTCTTCTCTTCCTGGCCCTTCGCCTCGTGCTCCTGACGCTCATAATACTGAGCGATAGTCAGAAGGGCCGTCGGCGTCGCGGAGGACCAGGAACTCTCGCTCGCTTTTAACCGGGCTGCAACTGCCGGTAGCAGATTAGCCACATATTTGTCCGCAAAAAGGTGGCGGCCCGTGTCGTCAGTAAGCGACTGGCCACTAAAATCATGAAACGTCTCCTCAAAGCGCGTAAAGAAGTCCGCAACTGACTCGTCAACTTTCTGTTTACATGCAGCTAACATATTCCAGTCAATCTTTTTAGGGGGGATAATCGTCTTCAACTTAGCCACAATAGCCGCAGGGAGATCTAAAATATTCTGGGGTGGTTTCTGTGCGGGCTTCCGTTCCCTATCCTCATCCTCAAGGTCAGACCACCGGGCCTTGAAGGCAACCGCATCATCTACCTTTCGGACAGAGCGCCACGTATCCGGCGGTAGGATAAGGCCAAAGAACAGGTCTATATCCGCTAAGGTCATAATGCAAGAATTCAAGGCCCCCTCGACTTCTTCATAGAAGGCCGCTGGATTCTTGCGGGGGTCAGGCAACGCATTCTTTAGTGCCATAACATCGGCCCTATGCCATGGAGTGTAAACCCAGTTATATACAAAATATCCCCTTGCATCGGCGGAGTTAATATCCGAGCTAGTCCCTGCTCCCTTAGGAGGAACATACAAAGGCGCCGCCTCTCGCATTGGTTTAGCATGCACTATGTCATCCTTATCTGACTGGGAGGCGGATGGGTGGCCCCCTGCTGCAGACAAATCCGACTGCTTCTCCTCCTCCGTTTGTTGACGTGCTCTCTCTCTAAGGGCCAGCACCTCGTCCCGCAAAGCGAACAGCCGCCGAGCCGCCTCAGGAGCCTTAGGGGGAGAAAAAACACCATTACGTAATGCTCCGGCATCCGAAGACACTTCGTCAGGCTCAAGGACACTAGAATATTTTCGGAAAGCAGCAATTACTTCATCTGCGAAATGAGACAGAAAATACACCCTCTCTCTATCTTGCCACGACCCCCAAGTATGGAACAACTCCTCCTTAGACATCTTGCCCTTAAGTGCACGGAGGGAAAGTTTCCGAAGCTCAGCCATATGCTCGGCCGATAACATGGACCGTGTGTCGACCTTACCCGGAGCCGGGCCAGAATCTTGCGGCCGCGGAGCAGATGCGCCAACATAAGGGGGCGGAGAACGATCTAGTAAATAAAAATCATCATCAGGATTATTAAGGACAGGATAAAGTGGCTGGCGAACAACATATTGACCCGAGACCTGTAGCCTACGCTCTTTCTCTTGTCTGTCCGTGTGCTCTTTGTCCTCCCGACGCTTCGCTTCCTGCGCTCGCACATGATCATTCTTCCGTTGCTCTTTATCAAACAGCGCTTTCTCACGTTTCTCTCGCTCACGCACTTCCTTCACCCATAATCGCACACACTCAAACATATCCTGACGAGCACGTCGCTTACACATACACTGTTCCACATACTCAATCTTACGTATATCAAACGATCCATACAAAGGCCATCGCAACTCAGGATCCTTCCTCGTGTATTTCCTCCATAGCGTGCTGTACATTATGGAAGAAAGACCATGCTTCACATACATATCCCTATTAGGAGTCCCCTCTGGGGGAGCTGGAGCAGATTCCTCGAGGTTCAACCGGTTACCAAAACAGCAGCACCACTTACGGAGTGCGCTAAAAGCAGGCATGCTAGGAATAATGCAAAATATGCAATATTATAAGAAAAAATGGCACTTAATCGTTGCGCCGTTCAAAGTTTACACAGCTCCGGAGAAATCTCTCCACATTACCTGCCTATATGTGTTGCAACGCATATATTTTCACAAAGACAAATTCAAAATATGACTAGTCATCATCAATCAAACTCAAATAGCCAACCCAGGCTTCAAAACTCGGAGCAAGTACCGTACAACGGTTCTTACCAATCAAGAGTCCAGGTTCCAACTGCCAAGCTCCACAATCGCCCAAACGGCTCTCACGGCAGGACCGACAGAAGAGGTCTCAGTCGATGACCGGCGCCACCCAGACGGTCAGCTCGGAAGGGAAGGAAGAAAAACCTCGGGATGCCAGGGCTAAGACGCCGCTGGCAGTGATCACGTCCCCGGCCAAACTCCTCACCTTCGTCGCGACCAGTCCTTCGAGCATCCGAGTCGCCGATGAGCCCCACGTGACGGGCGCCAATTGATGAATACAGGCCCCAGCTAGGCCCGCAAGACACAAGGGTTCGCTCTCCTGTAACGGAATCTATAAGGAAGTTGGCACGGAAACTGCAAAGTACAAAAACAACGTTTATTAACCCTTAAGGGTGGTCCTACAATCCACACAACACTCTTCAGTATTGCATGGAGTAGTACAAAGAACATTCGTACACAGTCCCCTTTTATACACAACAGAGGGGCTCATAGTGGGTGGATACAACATGAGGCCGAAGAACATTACCATTTATGGTCATTCTCGATACTGAATCAATACATGGGCGGAGCCAACACACTCCTTGAGCCCGTGAAAGGACATGGTCAAGCAAGGCTAATTATAACAGATGTGGTCAAGTCTGGGCATGCGCCAGACGGACAAGAGGGAGCTATTTATAAACTGTTGCTAGGCAGATTACAAGAGCAACTAACACAGAGGTCGGACTCTCCTCGTGGTGAACACATGGCAGCATGTCAATACAAAATGGAGTCCGGACTTCGGTCAACATAACGAAGAAAACATGATCTAAAGGGAAAGCATTAATGTTTTCAGTAAATGCTTAATCACATTCTGCCTTAATTTACAACACCATCAGAGGCGCAAGAAGCAGACTTACAATCACGGCCGGAGCGAGAGGACTCGCGCTTGGCAGACTCCTCACCCGAGGAAGGAGAATCACTCGAGTTCCAGATATTACCATCCCATTCATCAGGATTCCAATCCAGTCCGGCTTTCGCCACG
Source organism: Triturus cristatus (assembly GCF_964204655.1). Classification (NCBI taxonomy): domain Eukaryota; kingdom Metazoa; phylum Chordata; class Amphibia; order Caudata; family Salamandridae; genus Triturus; species Triturus cristatus. Next base: position 402,639,843 of record NC_140581.1, read on the forward strand.
ACCAGACACACCTTTCGCGTCGAAACCCGACTACGACGATTCTTGTATTTATAACGAGCAATTCGCACAGCCGCCCTCTCGGCAATAGTTTGGTACGTATCAAGTTTATCAGCAAGCAACTTATTTTGACACCGCAACAAAGTATGAGCATTCTGAATCTCAACAAAGTTTGCTTCCAAATCCTTATGCAAGTTCTGCAACTTCAACAACCTCTCATGCAGAATTCTGTACGCAGACAGAACAATCCAACCTCTGCGCCCCAAAACGGGAAGCTCATCACCCTTAGATACCGGCGCCTTCTGTAAACAAGTAATCACATTAGCCGGCTCCGCCAGCTCCAAAAAAGAATTCCAATTCTCACTCAAACCAGTAGAATCAGCCCACTCACGGGCTAAGGCTTCATAAGGCGTTGAATCCCAGCCGGGAATATCAACGGGCAACTTAAAAGTAGATTTCGACTTTCTAGAAAACATCTCGGAAAGAAAGAAAAAGAGAAAAAGAAAAAGAAGAAAGAGAAAAGAAAACTACACACAATTATATACAAATATTATTCAAACGAAACCACGCACGCGCCGAAAGCAAACACGATACAACCACAACGCACACAGGTTTCGTAAACGGTTCGTGACGCCAAATGTTTTGCTTGGGTTTTCGGATCAGATAGAACCCGCTCATCAGAGCCTCACTAACCCAGCCAGAACGTTACCCCCTCCCTAGAACCCATTTACAATCCTGCAACCACATATATCTACCACCTAAGGACAGGGGATTCCTACTATACATACCAAGACCTCTTATAATCGGCGGCCTCGCGATCCCATACGGATCCAGACCTCTCTGCCCATACGACAGTATCACAAGTGGCGGCCTCGCGGTCCCATACGAACCCAGACCTCTCTACCCAGACGGCAGTCTCAGCACAATTGGCGGCCTCGCGATCCCCTACGAATCCAGACCTCTCTGCCCATACGACAGTATCACAAGTGGCGGCCTCGCGGTCCCATACGAACCCAGACCTCTCTACCCAGACGGCACTCTCAGCACAATCGGCGGCCTCGCGATCCCATACGGATCCAGACCTCTCTGCCCATACGACAGTATCACGAGTGGCGGCCTCGCGATCCTATACGAATCCAGACCTCTCTACCCAGACGGCAGTCTCAGCACAATCGGCGGCCTCGCGATCCCATACGGATCCAGACCTCTCTGCCCATACGACAGTATCACAAGTGGCGGCCTCGCGGTCCCATACGAACCCAGACGGCAGTCTCAGCACAATCGGCGGCCTCGCGATCCCCTACGAATCCAGACCTCTCTGCCCATACGACAGTATCACAAGTGGCAGCCTCGCGGTCCCATACGAACCCAGACCTCTCTACCCAGACGGCAGTCTCAGCACAATCGGCGGCCTCGCGATCCCCTACGAATCCAGACCTCTCTGCCCATACGACAGTATCACAAGTGGCGGCCTCGCGATCCTATACGAATCCAGACCTCTCTACCTAGACGGCAGTCTCATACAACAGTTCATCCTATGATCACCATAACATACAAAAAGGGAATCAGTCTCACTATTCATCAAATCACACAAGGATTGCCAGTTCGAGCATAGCCTGTTCTCAGGTTCGAGGGGCTCCTCTTTCCCTTATTCAGTTACCACTTACCTGATCAGGGTTAACATCTGTTCATGTAGCCGCAGCTGACTAGAAGAATAGGCTACCCTCTTATACAAGAACACGCAGCACATGTTGGTTTCACTACAAACTGGATACTTTATTACTCATTACATACACAATCACATAACATTACGATATAACACATAACCTGCAAAGAAAAGTGAAAGATTAAGTTGTACACTCTAATAAGAAAGGGTCGACATCACCTTAGTAGTATGTAGCCTGCACTCAGTGGTCATCTAGGTTCCCTTCTCGTCTGTGCCTCGGCTCGCCTGGAATCACCCTTCTCCGAGTCACTGGGACCTCTTCCTTATCGGCTACTCTCTCCTCTCTGGCTATTCTGCTAGGAAAGCATCTGTCTCTCGGTTCTTCTCTGCCTTCAAGATGGCGTCTGTCTTCCCTGGAATAAGTAGTAGCTTTACTGCTAACGGCTAGATGCCGCCTACGGACTGAACTTGTAACTGCCTCAGACTTTCACTAATATAGAGGTGCGTTTCCTCATGGAAAATTCTGGCCTGTAACCTGCCGCCCACCAAATTCTTGTACCTCCCCGTACCAAGGACACGTTCCCAGCCGGCCAGCCTGATGTAGTGTCTTCGGCATGAAGAAAAATACAATCCTTCGATAAGGGCCGGCCTGAACCGGTTCTCTCCAAGCGAATAACACCTCATAACTAAAACATTACGTTTGACCTAGAAGCATCCCAAGCTGCCGGAGCAGAAAGAAAGATGGAGTCTCTCCCGTTTGAGGCCTACCAGGCCTGAATTCAGCACAGCTCCGTGAAATACCCTCACTACAGGACAGGTTATCCCTAATACTAACGAATCTATCCCCTAGGCTATGTGTGCAAGCCCTGATCTATGGGGAAGAGCACAGAATCATGTCGAAGTGCCTAGTAAATAGGCTCCATTCACTACTCTAACCCTTAGACTTGAATGGTAAGAGACTGAAGTCACATTTAATCATCTTTTCCTCACAAGAAGGCCGGGAAAATCGAGCAGAACACCTGGTTCTCTGGCTCTAAAGCAGTTCTGCTGACCTGGTTTCTCTGCCTCTAAAGCAGCTCTGCTGACCTGGTTCTATGGCTCTAAAGCAGCTCTGCTGACCTGGTTCTCTGGCTCTAGAGCAGCTCTGCTGACCTGTTTCTCTGGCTGTAAAGCAGTTCTGCTGACCTGGTTCTCTCCCTCTAAAGCAGTTCTGCTGACCTGGTTTCTCTGACTCTACAGCAGCTCTGCTGACCTGGTTCTCGGCCTCTAGAGCAGCTCTGCTGACCTTGGTCTCTGGCTCTAGAGAAGCTCTGCTGACCTGGGTCTCTGGTTCTAGAGCGGCTCTGCTGACCTGCTTCTTATACTCTAGAGCAGCTCTGCTGACCTGGTTCTCTGGCTCTAGAACGGCTCTGCTGACCTGGTTTCTCTGGCTCTACAGCAGCTCTGCTGACCTGGTTCTCTGCGCTCACGTTGCACGAACCCGACGTCGTGATAATATATATAAAAATAATATAATTTTATTATAAGTACAAATATATTATATTTATGAATATATTAGATAATCTCTTGCCCTAATGTGCATATTAAAGACACATATATATCATTTTGGAACAAATTTTTTTTTTTGTGGGAGTCACGCACCCAGCGCGCCCCAGCGTGTATATGATGTCACGCGGGACACGCCTCCGCGCATGCAGCTCGTACCGTAATGCGCATGTGTCGCAAATGCGTGGAAGCAGGAGTCGCGGACTGGTCGCATACCAATCGTGCACATCACATAATATTAAATATATATGATGTAACTGAAAAACACGCAGCCGTCGCACACCGCATGCGGATCCTTCACAACTTTTCTAAAATGGCGTTTAGAATCTGCGCACCCACCGTGATGGGTACGCTTTGAGTGCGTGACTCCGAAAAAAAAAAAATAATATAAATATATTAAAATAAAAAATGAAAACAAAAAAATTAATCAATATTTCATTTGCATGTTTTTTTGTGCAATTTTCAGAAAAATATATAATGTTATTTAATGAATAAAATAATAAAAAAACTGTAGAGCATCAGTACAAAAAAATAGGTATAACTTCTATCACACTTAAAAATTAGCATTTAAAAAACCTTTGAAATTCATTGAAAAAAAACATAGGTTTCAGAGACGTTATATTTAGAAATTGGTATTTAAAAAAGCTTTGAAATTCACTGAAAAAAACCATAGGTTTCGGGGACGTTATAGTTAGATGGCCATTTCACTAGTACAAAACCATTGAAATTCCTCCTTTATAGTTAGTTCTGCTAACTATAACTCGCGCGCCCGCAATGCCCTGCTGATGATGACACACATTGCATCATTCATGACATGGTCAGTGACATCACTGATGACATCACTGATTACATCTCAAATGACATCACTGATGACATCACTGATGACATCTCAAATGATATCACTGATGACATCACTGATGGCATCATCCACGTGACAATCTGATACACCTCATCTTACACTAGTATAACCTTTCATCACTCACTGTAAAATACAGAATACCATATTTGAAACCATTGACACACCAATACCAGTTACTACATACCCACTCACTGATTCCTAAGTCTACACACACAACTTCCCATTCAACAATAGAATAATTTACACATGCAGTCACTAATTAATAGAACACTATCAAATGCACTTATACACATATATAGACATTGACACATCAGCAGTCATCTTAGTCGGTTATGCAGTCATCCTACTCACTCATGAAAAAAATGAATCACACTTACATTTACATACACAATTATCCAACAACACCTCATTTATTCAAACACATAGTTAATATGTTAAAAAATCACCATTACAATTATACACTCATTCATATAGTTACTCTCACAATCACGGACTCTTACACATACTTATTTATATACACCAACTCTCACATACAATGCCTTTTATTTTTTTACTTTGTTGAAGATGTACAACTAAAACATATATTCGCTCACCAACATACAAATAAATACACTCAGTCACCCAAACAACTGTTTCCACATGCGCTCTAAAACCTATAAACCTAGTCAATCAACCATTCACACATCTATGCATAGAGTTACACACACCCCATCCAACCACACACAAACTCAGTGTCCCATACAAATACTCACCCACCTAATCAATAACTAATATACACACTCATGTAGTTAGTGACCAACTGATGCAGCATGTTATACAACAACAGAGACAGTGATGCACACATTCACATAGTTTAGTTACTAATCCATGTATTAAGTGAGACACTTTTAATTACTCACTTAAACAGACAGTCAGACAGCTACTAAATCCTCCATCCAGACAGTTATATATCCACTCAATCTTCAATACAGATTGGTATATATATAATACATATTTAAATTTCAAACTAAACCACATTCACTGGATGATGTCATCAGTAATGTCATTTGAGATGTCATCAGTGATGTCATCGTGATGTCACTGTCCATGTCATGAATGATGCAATATGTGACATCACCAGCAGTGCATTGCGGGCACGCGAGTCATAGTTAGCAGAACTAACTATAACGGGGGAATTTCTATGATTTTGTACGAGTGAAATGGCCAGCTAACTATAACACCCCTGAAACCTATGTTTTTTCTGTGAATTTCTAAGGTTTTTTAAATGCTAATTTCTAACTGTAACGTCTCTGAAACCTATGGTTTTTTCAGTGAATATATATATATATATATATATATATATATATATATATATATATATATATATAGATAGATAGATAGATAGATAGATAGATAGATAGATAGATAGATAGATAGATAGATAGATAGATAGATAGATAGATAGATAGATAGATAGATTAAGAACAAAATTTGATAAATACACAGATATAATTAATATTTTATAATAAATAAACACATTCCTATTCAGTCAAGTGATTTTTTGTTAATGTTAATGTTAGGGCATGCCACTTGCATAATTAAATTAACTTTGTTCATCAGAGAGTGCTTGCAAGTCTTTGTTTCAAAAGGAATGAAAGGGACAACTTCCTGCACAAAAACAATCTTTAGATGCTTTTTCCTCTCTTCGTGTGCAATGCAGCAGAATGAAGCACACTTAGAAAGAGGAAAAAGGAGGAGAAATAAATACATGTTCCTTGTTGCATGCACCACCACTGGGAAGCAGTAGCATTTCGATGCATTCCCAGGTTTACCAGTGATGGAAAATCTGGAAATGCCCCAAAATAGTATACATGGGCGAACGTGTTGGAACACCCATTCTCAGGGCCCGATTCACAAAATTAACTTAAGACAAAATCCTAAACTTACTACTTTTGGTATTCACAGAATGCACTTACTACTTTTGGTATTCACAGAATGCACCTATTACTTTTGGTATTCACAGAATGGATTTACGACTACTAACTTTACGTCCGCACTCGGGCCGGAAATTCTGGCCCGGAGGCGGAGCTTCCGGCCCGGAGGCAGAGTTTCCGGGCCAGAGGCGGGGCTTCCAAGCCGGAGGCGGAGTTTCCGGGCCGGAGGCGAGGCTTCCGGGCTGGAGGCGGAGCTTCCGGCCCGGAGGTGGGGATTCCGGCCAGTGGCGGAGATTTAGCCATGGCCAAAATCTCCACCTCAGAAGCCCCGCCTCTGGGCCGGAAGCTCCGCCTCCGGGCCGGAAGCTACGCCTCCGGGCCGAAATTTACGGCGCGAGTGCAGACGTAAAGTTAGTAGTCGTAAATCCATTCTGTGAATACCAAAAGTAGTAAGTGCATTCTGTGAATACCAAAAGTAGTAAGTGCATTCTGTGAATACCAAAAGTAGTAAGTTTAGGATTTTGTCTTAAGTTAATTCTGTGAATCGGGCCCTCAGTGTCCACCCATGTAACATAGAATCCCTTCCTGGTGCAAAGTAACACAAGGCATCAACTTGCTCTGCCTACTTACGTTACTCCAGATTTCCCACACCACATAGGACCACACAAGATGGCTTTCCATTGCTTGGTGAATATCACTTCAGGGTTTGCGTTGCCAATGCACAACACAAACCCTTGATAAGTCTGGGCCGTTGTTTCCAGAGCAGGGGTGCATGATGTCAGCGTGGAAGGGAAGGTGTAGGACTCTAGGAGTGGAGTGAACGACAAGTGAATGATACTTCCAGCATTCTGTTCCAGTGTGAGCCAGGTGCTCGCTTCGGCTGATTTAAGTTATGTCATTATTATGATAGTGTTATCTGAGGGGTGCTATCACTCTTGTCTGTGCCTTTATGTAGCTCATAAAATTCCAATTTCCCTGTTATGCAGTAAACAAAGGGAGACCAATTTGTCCCATCAATACTTACAAGGGGCATGGCAACAAAGATAATTTGTTGTATAAATGAATAGTTTAAAATGTAACTTTAGATAGGAAGCTAGAAATACGCTATCTGAATTAAAAAGCACAATGTTGTGCCTGTCAAAATGTTTCTTTTTGTAGAGAGTAACACTGATCATTGTTCTTTTTATCTTTATTCATTTCATAAGGATACAATGGGAAGAGCGCATACGAGGGCCAAGCGGCTGCCCTCCCCACTATTGCCATGGCAAGTGGGACCACTACCAGTGCCAAGGCGGATGGTGATGCTGGTCCTAGTTAGTCATGTTTGTTTTTATTTTGGAGTTTTACCTATTCCCACTTGTAATGTATTATACATTCTGTATTTACTTTCTTCAACTCTCCTACTAAGGGGTCGATCACGATGTCTTTTGGATAGGCTCCAAATCAGATCCGGGTCTGCTGAGTCCGATTCAGAACCCGTATTTCCAATAGATTCTGAAAGCTTTCCGAATGACCGTTTGCAATGTTCAGAAAGCGTTTAGACTTTCCAAGATGGTTACAACTCAGTTCCGGGTGGCATTCGGAGGAACCGAGTCGTTTGGAGCGACCTCGTACAGGTCAACGGACCGTGTTACTGACTGAGCGATTACGATGTCAGATTTGGACAGCATTTCCGAATAGGTTGTCCCGACATGGATCGGCTGTCTTAATCTGACTTTGGGGGCCCATAGAAGGCCCCCCCTTCACCTGGAGCCTTCTAAATGGGACCCATGAGGGTAACCAAGGGACCCCTCTTTGCATCCATGCACAGTGTGCCAGGCACCATGGGGTGCCCACCACAGGGTGCACAATTTTCCCCAGCCACCCGATTCTGAAATGCGAGCCTGTTTATTCGGTTGGAACACAGGCTCCCATTGAAGTCAATGGGAGTTCGACCTAAAGGTATCTGGAACCATCGTAATCAGTCGGTCTGACTCACTGAATCCGATTCGGTTGGAAATTGTTCCGAGGCTGGTTCGGTTTGAATGCTTTCCAAATGACATTGTAATCGACCCCTGATATTTGCTATCCCTGCATTTGCCTGTGTTTTCTATATTTCCTGTTTACTCAGTAGATTTACTCCTATCTGTAGCTTTCTTCTGCTCCCTTTTTAAGAATGCTTTCCAATGTCCCTCTTTTACCTGTCTTGTGAGTACTCCTAAGAGAACAGATGTTTGATAATGTAAAGAGGATCACAGGCCTAAGTATTCACCAAACATGTTGGTTGAGCAGGATTTTTTAATCAGACCCACAGAGATATAGTCGTCATGGACACCCAATTTTTACACTAGCAGTTTAGCATAGCAGGAAGGAGATACAATTACCATATGTCCTCTGCATTCCCTTCCACCACTTCATTACTTTTAATTTTTCTCCATTCATAGCCTCATTGATGCATCAGGAGAAAAATGTTTTTAGTTGACTACCTGGTTTTTAAAATGTCATCAACCAAACCTCTCAAACTGATATTTACAATAGAAGATACTGATAGTTAATCTAAATTTAGTGAGATATTACAGTGGTACCTTGTTCAAAATAATACATTTGGTGGTTAAATATGGTATCTAAAATGGGTGCATTATGTTAATCTAGGCGCACAGTCCTCCAATGCTGCTGCCAGTGACAGTTAGGCAAGGGGAGGTGAGGAGGCCCAGCAGGTCAAGGGAGGGGAAGCAGTTCTAGTGGTGGCACTGACAAGGGGTAAGAAGCCTTGCTTTCTTATTGACAATACTGCATTTGTTAAGCGAGGCAGATTTCCCACCCATCAGCTTCTTGCCCATGGCATTTCACCTCTTAAAACTGCAACACAGTTTCTTTCTGTGCTGCAGTTAAGGTGCTGAATTGTGCATCTGCTTCAGTTAACAGTGCGGCAGGAAGTCTGCAATGCAGGCAAACCAAAGACAAGGTGTGTTCCCCAGTGCCCACTCAATCACCTACTGGTATTTCATCATTCTTTCTGTCACATCTTAACTGAAAATGTAAATTCCATCTCAGCATGTGCCACATTGTTCTGCCCAAGTGACTTATATTCCACAGCTTCCACTACAGATTTATGGGTCCAATTGATCCCTTCCCTCAACCGATATATCAAAGCAAAATCATAGTACATGGTCAGTGACACCCAACCATTCTGCATCTAAACCACTATTTAGCACAATCCCTATAACTTACCTTCCCTTACACTAAATATCCACTGTCAAGTGAAGATATTTGTTGAAAATAATTTCTGTTGGAGGCTAGGGTGTAGTGTAGACTGATTTACAGTTTGGTTGATGAGATATTCTTTGACAAACGTGACAAATAAAATAATATATCCCATTCGCTGTAATACAGGGCATCATTTATATTCTGTGCACTCTCTACTGCAGGCATCACCCATGAGTAGCTCATGAGCTAGTGGTAGCTCCACATTTACCTATAGGTAGGTCTCCTGTACACCCCAGAGCCTACTATAAAAGAAGCTTTTGCTACACGTAATTAATATTTGTATACCAAAACTGTGAAGTGTGTTTGAGGTGAAAATGTCTGTAATTTCAGAACTAAGAAGCTGGCATTTGAAAAACAATGGTTGAATTTATTTTGAAGGTAAATTTATGTGGTGTTAGGGAGACCTGTGTCTAATAATATTGCTTTTTTACTGGACGTGTTGCAGCTGTGGCTTTTGTGTAGTACCAATGTACAGATATTCCACATTAGCAAAGCTTTTTTTGATTACTGCTGACAAACATGAATGATGGGTAGAGGCGATTACTGCGTGTATGTTGCATATGGTTGTCACAAATGTAATCTTGTCTGATGGGGTCACTGTTAAAACGCAAGTTATAATAGTGGCTCAGGGTGAGTTTTATGGAACAGAAGTAGCTCTCACTACAGGAAATTTTGGAGACCCCTAATCTGCTGTAATATGGCGGATCGGATATCTGTTATCTACCAGATCTGTGACTGAGTATCCCATTTTCCCAATTCGATTAGCCCCTACGTTTGGAGCTTGGACTCAAGGTAGAATTGAATTGGGAGTGGAAGAAGAGTAGAGCCATTGCAATTAATGATATTAAGTTAATAGAGTCATTACATTGTCCCACAAACATGCTGCAGAGTAGCTGACCCACCAGCATGGCTCCATTAATGTTGTACTTAACGTCAAGTAATTATTTAGCATATATGCCTTACTTATTAATGGCTGTTTATTTATTAACTCCCAAATTGTCAGTTCAGTTTCACTCTTGGAACTACTGGCTTCATTCCTTGCAGTGAGTGCTATTGCATTATGTGATGCATGTGCAGGAATAGCTTGGCCCTGTGACTAATCACATTAAAGATTCCAATGGCCTTAGGGGACCAGCAATGTTCTGCTACTGTGCCACATTAGACAGTATGAACAAGTATTTATGCTGAGCATCACAATAAATGTTCTTTTCCTTTCTTGATCATATAGCTATTCCTCCTGCTGTACTGGCCACCCATTCCTATGGGATGTAGCCTTCAGGCTGAGACGCCATAAGTTGAAGGCCGTGGCTAATGAATATCAGGATCTGAAGACCTTGGAAAAGGAAGATGAGGCACGAGCTTCAAGCCAGGCCAACCTCGAACCCGGCAACGCCACAGCTGCTGACTGCAACTGGGGTCCACAACTGCCTCTTGAGGCCAGAACAGCAAGAACTTCTCACCATCATTCCTCATCAACCTACCTCCTACTCCACTGTATCCTCTATGAGCTTGTGCAGCAGAGCATGACCCACAAGGTGGGTAATATCCAAAAGGACCTGAATGGCCTCAAAGACCTCCTTCATTAAACATTTATTTGGGTCGCAGGGTCTGTTGTGAATGGAGAAGGTGGGAAGGAGATTTTGGGAAAGGGAAATGTTTAGGGTTTTGCTTGGTGATGGTAGTCGGCTCTTTTGTGGGTGGAGTGAGTGGGAAGGGGATTTGGGGAAAGGCATATTTTTTGAGTTTTCCAGAGAGAGGGGGTGGGCCTGTTGAGGGTAGAAAGGGTTGGTTTCCTATGTCAGAAAAATAAAGGGGCGTTTAGCTTTATTTTCTGACTTTGCATTGCTAGTCAGTTTTGCAGTGGGGTTTTGTGACAAGAGTGAGGTGAGAAGCTGATATTATCACACATTATACTGTACATCCACTTTTCCCTCTGGACATTAACTACTTGAAGACACTTGCTATGGATTTATTCTTCGGTACTTATCTCTTCCTGCAGTCTAGTATACCCCACTACTAGAGTGGGAATGGAAAATTGACTAAATATATGTTTGACTTTATTGATTGATGAGGTTTTTCAGCACCCAGCCACCTATCATTGATACCTGTATATTAGTTAGTTACTGCCCTTGTCCTACCCTCTGAAACTATTAACCACCAATGGGGTCTCCCAACAACATTCGCAAAAGATTTTCGAGAACAACTTCAGGACTCTGTTCTCAACTAGTTCTGACCTGAGTAGATTAAGCAATGACTTCTACCTTTCTAATTTTCCCAAACCAAATTGTGGGGTTTCCTAAAGGCCTTCTTAATATTGGTTGTAGTAGTGGGTCAGCTTTAAAAGGGAAGATATCACAAAATGAGGTCCCACCTATTCCAGTTCAGACCCGGCGATATGCAAATCTGTCTTGACCCTCTTCCTCATGGGAACTGTCCAGTCCGAATTGCCAGGCCAAGTTCTCCCTGTACTGGAAACAAGCATCCTGGGACCGGTTTTGGGGTATCACCCCTCATCAGCTAGGAAGGACATGGCCTGGCAGTTCGAGCTGGACTGTTCCCATTGGGCGCAGGGTCAAAACTAATTTGCATATGGCTGGGCCGGGTATGCCCAGACTTGGGTCCTGTGCTCTCCATGCCACTGGGTTCAAGCTATCCTGGCTGATGAGGGCTGAAAGTCTGAAACCGGTCATAGGATGCTTGTTTCCAGTCCAGGAAGGACCTGGGCTGGCAGTTCGGGCTGGACTGTTCCCATTGGGTGCAATGTCAAGACTGATTTGCATATGGCTGGGTCCAAACTGGAATCGCATGGTGAGCAAACAAAACTATGGATTTAGGCCCAGATCTCTTTACTGGGGTGAATGTATGACATTGTTCTGCATTCTGTCCATCAATTGTTCTTTTTGCATTTTTCACCCCTAGTGGGGCGGGTATGCCTAGACGTGGGTCCCGTGCTCTCCAAGCCACTGGATTCAAGCTATCCTAGCTGATGAGGGCTGAAAGCCCGAAACTGGTCCTAAGATGCTTGTTTCCAGTCCAGGAAGAACCTGGCCTGGCAGTTCGGGCTGGACTGTTTCCATTGGGTGCAGGGTCAAGACTGATTTGCATATGGCTGGGTCCAAACTGGAATGGCATGGTGAGCAAGAACACAATGGATTTAGGCCCAGATCTAAATCCGGGCCGAAGCAGATCACGCGTGTTCGAGTTTTGCTGCAGGTCAGTGGTGTTCTTGCTTATTTCTTGCCACAAAAATCACTTGTTTTAAAACAAAACTTTTAATCCTGATTTTAATTGTGTTGTGACTGTATTTTACTGTGTGGGGGGTTCAGAGCTGTGTTCAATGCTCTAATCATTCCGAGGACAGTTTGTACAGCAGCACTTCCACTTTCTTGCAGCGCCGGGTCAGCGGTCTAGTTGCTGGACCCGGTGCAGCGCAAGGCCTATTTAGCTCACATGGTGACGCGACCGTACAGCGGATGCGCCCAGCGGGCGCACAGCTGGCGGCGCGCCTAAGGCAAGCCCGTCTGCGCCCGTCCGTGCCTGGCCGGGCCCAGGGGCCAGAATCCCTGCCCCATCCACCTCAGCCCACCATTCCTATTCCAGCGCTCATCTTAGGACACTCGATGGCGCCCTAGGAAGCAGGTGTGACCAGGTGTTTCACCCCGATAAACTTCCCTCTCATTGCCCTACTTGTACGCATGTTTTGACCACACACAGGCCAGATCACACCCCCCATAAGGAAGAATTCAGAATGCTACTCCTTAATTGCAGATCCCTACCCAAACATACGGCAGAGATCTGGATGCTTCTTAGCAACCCCGACCCTGATGTACTGTTTCTCGCAGAGACCTGGCTCACAACCATTTCAGAACCAGACATTGTGCAAGCCCTCCCCCCCCCCAGTTTTGTGCTCCAAAGATGCGATTGCCCCACAGGCAGAGGCGGTGGGCTAGCCATAGTACATAAGGAACAGCTTACCTGCCGGCTCCTAGGCAACCTTCTTGAAGATTGCGAGAATGCGCACTTTTCTATCAAATTTTCTCCTCTTCTCGCGTTCACAGGTATCCTGGTCTATCGCCCCCCAGGGCCAATAGGTATTTTTAACAAATCCCTTCTTGAGACAACCATAAATTTAGCCAGTACGGCGGGTAATTTTACGATTCTTGGTGACTTCAATCTCCACTTTGATGATCCGCAAGCTCTCAATGTGTGTGACCTAGCCAGGGATCTCGCTTCACTCCAAATCACTCAAAAAGTGAGCCAAAAAACCCATGTCAAAGGACACCTCTTGGAACAGGTATTCTCGAGTCTTTCCGAGCTTAAGGGAGGTGACCCTACTCCGCTACCGTGGACGGACCATTTTCTGATAAGCCTGCTTTGGTCACCACAGACCATAAGTCCCAGGGCACAACCCTCATGGACCTTTGGTCGCCCCTGGAATAAGCTCCCCCTAGCCAAATGGATACAGGAGCTGGAAAAGACCAAACCTGGGCTCCACTCTTGTCCAATCAAAGCTAATGAGGAGGTCCTCGATTGGATTGAAAAATCCCTTAATGCTGTTCTCCCTAAAACCAAGATTTAAAAAAACAGCAGGACCCCATAACGCCAAATGGTTCTTGCCAGAACTGCGCTCCTTAAAACAGCAGTGTAAAGTAAAATAAAGACTATGGAGAAGAGATTTCCTCCGTGTAAATAAACTAGACTATAGGATAGCCATTCACGCCTATAAAGCTGAATTAAGGAAAGCCCAAGCCTTCTACTTTGAGAGCAGAATCCTAGAAGCTTCCAACTCTCCCAAGGAAACCTTCACCATTATAAAAAACTACTTAAAGCTCCAACCTCGAGCACAGCCCCAGATATCTCTGGCAAACAATGTAACAAACTGGCTGAGTTTTTTAGTACCAAAGTCCCACGCATCCTGGAATCCCTTCCACCAATCGGGGAAGAGGAGAAAACCCCTCACCCTCAGACGGACGCCCTCTTAGATTCTCCCGAACACACTCTCGACGTCTTCCCTCCGGTGTCCCAAGAAATTTTCATCTCCCTGTGGGATACAGTGAAAAGCGGCTCTCCCACTGACCCAGCACCATTAAATATTCTGAAGCAGGTCACCCCTATAATAGACCCCAAAGTAATACACCTGATCAGCGCCTCACTGGCTTCTGGAATAGTCCCCACTAAATGGAAAGGGACGAGAGTTAAAGCACTACTTAAAAAACCCACCCTGGACCCGACTGACCTAGGCAACTACCGCCCTATATCTCTCTTACCGGCCATAAGCAAGGTAACGGAAAAACATGTTAACTGCTCCCTTTTGGAGTTTCTGGAAAATCACGACCTGCTCCACCCGTCCCAAACCGGGTATCACCACACCAAAGCACTGAAACTGCTTTACTAGCAGTAGCAGAGGAGAGCAGGAAAATCCTCGACTCAGGAGGCTCAACAGCCATCCTACTCCTAGACCTGAGCGCCGCATTTGACACGGAAAACCACTGAATTTTGATCCGGCGACTCAGGCACATAGGAGTGGACAGCACGGCGCTTTGTTGGCTCTCCTCCTTTTTGAAGGGGAAAACCTTTCAGGTCTTTGAGGAAAACACTGTATCTGCCCCCACCAGTCTGCCGAGTGGTGTGCGTCAGGGCTCATCTCTCAGCCCGACCCTCTTCAATGTTTACATGTCCTTCTTAGAATGGCTCGAAAGGTACTACCCCTCCTTCCCTTTCGAGGCCAGGAAAGTATTGGTGCAATCACTAATACTCTCGAGACTGGACTACGGGAACGCTCTATATCTGGGTGCCCCCGTTGCCACCATCACTAAGCTCCAAACAGTACAAAATAGTGCAGCAAGACTCTTGATGGGAACAACTAACAGAATCTCAGACAAACCAGCCCTCCTTTCCCTACATTGGCTGCCGGTGCAGGAACGAGTCAGATTCAAAGCCTTGTGCATAGTGCACAGGGCTAGACTTGTACTTGGCCCTCCTGTCATTCGCACCGTTTGCCGGATGCCATAGGGGGCGATTATGGCAGCTAGGGCCCCTAGCTGCCATAATCGCCCCCTATGGCATCCGGATCATCACATATGCCAATGACACACAATTGGTGGTTGGGCTCAACCAAACAGATCCAACCACCCATGCCCTCTACTCCTGCTTAAATGACATTGCAGCCTGGATGGACACCGCCCAGCTCAAGCTTAATGGAGGAAAAACTGAGATTATGATTCTGGGCAACACTCTCAGTTTTAACCCCAGCTTGATGTAGCCCCCTAGTATGGGCCCACTCCCAGTTCCGAAGGAAGAAATCAAGAGCCTCTGCATATGGCTGGACCAGAACCTGAGCCTCAAGGCCCAAGCCAGAAAAACAGCCGCTCTTTGCTTTGGCCTTCTTAGAATGGCTCGAAAGGTACTACCCCTCCTTCCCTTTCGAGGCCAGGAAAGTATTGGTGCAATCACTAATACTCTCGAGACTGGACTACGGGAACGCTCTATATCTGGGTGCCCCCGTTGCCACCATCACTAAGCTCCAAACAGTACAAAATAGTGCAGCAAGACTCTTGATGGGAACAACTAACAGAATCTCAGACAAACCAGCCCTCCTTTCCCTACATTGGCTGCCGGTGCAGGAACGAGTCAGATTCAAAGCCTTGTGCATAGTGCACAGGGCTAGACTTGTACTTGGCCCTCCTGTCATTCGCACCATGATTAAGTCGTACAAAGCTAACCGGAACCTTCACTCCAACGATCTGTACCTGACTGAGATCACTAGGATCAAGAAATCTAGGAGTGGTGGGAGGCTTTTCTCCTATAATGCCTCCAAACTGTGGAACTCCCTGTCTCTGTATCTCCACAAAATCCCTGATCATTTGCCTTTCCAAAAGCTGCTTAAGACCTTGCTGTTTTCTTAAGCCACCGCAGCTCTTTCCCCCCTCGTGTCAGTTACCAGCGCTGGGATGCTTCCGGGTAGCCAAGTGCTTTATAAATGTCTTTCTATTCTATTGTATTCTATCTCTGTACTGGGGTGAATGTATGACATTGTTCTGCATTCTGTGCATCAATTGCTCTTTTTGCATTTGTCACCTTGAGTAGTACGGGTATGCCCAGACGTGGGTCCGTGCTCTCCATGCCACTGGATTCAAGCTATCCTGGCTGATGAGGGCTGAAAGCCTGAAAACGGTCCTCGGATGCTTGGGGACCTGGCCTGGCAGTTCGGGCTGGACTGTTCCCATTGGGCGCAAGGTCAAGACTGATTTGCATATGGCTGGGTCCAAACTGGCATGGCATCGTGAGCAAAAAAACGATTGGATTTAGGCCAAGATCTCTGTACTGGGGTGAATGTATGACATTGTACTGCATTCTGTCCATCAATTGTTCTTTTTGCATTTGACACCCCGAGTGGGACGGGTATGCCCTGACGTGGGTCCGGTGATCTCCATGCCACTGGATTCAAGCTGTCCTGGCTGATGAGGGCTGAAAGCACGAAACCGGTCCGATGATGCTTGTTTCCTGTCCAGGAAGGAGCTGGCCTGGCAGTTTGGGCTGGACTGTACCCCTTGGGCGCAGGGTCAAGACTGATTTGCATATGGCTGGGTCCAAACCGGAATGGCATGATGAGCAAAAAAACAATGGATTTAGGCACAGATCTCTGTACTGAGGTCAATGTATGACATTGTTCTGCATTCTGTCCATCAATTGTTCTTTTTGTAGCTTGAATCTAGTGGCATGGAGAACATGAGACCTATGTCTGGGCATGTCATGTTTTGTGGCAACAAATCCAATTCTGAGAACTCTGGGTGGAAGCATCCAAACACCTTGCTGTTAAACTCTTCCAAGATGTTTACTGCTGTATGGGATTTCTCCATTGTGCTACTGTTGCTTGCATCCAATGCTCTTAAAACTTCCTTCACTGCTGAGACCTCCAAATAGCTGTTGCCAAAGCCCAGCCAAAGAGATCCAGTATGCAGTATGCAGTAATACACATGTAAACAGTTGCTTGACAACTGGTCCACTTGTCTTTCGTCAGGTGGATAGTCTGAACAGTACTCTGCTGCAAAGCCTGGTCAACCAGTTGCAGCACATCATGATGGAGTACTGGTACAGCAGCTCTGGCAAAATAAGAACCTTTGGGCATATGGTTGTCACCAATTCTAAAAATCCAAATCCTTCTACAAAAAAAGGGAGGAGGTCCATTGCTAATATTTCAGCCAGTTTCCCAGTGTACAAATGTGCTGTTGGGTGGTTGTGTTCGTAGGGTCCCTCCTGCATGAACATGCCCATAAAAGTCTTTGACGAATATGGAAGCTGGTGGCAGTGACACTACATCCCTCTGAGCAGGTTAAAAAAGAGGGATCATCTTGATGTCCTCTTAGCCACACTACAAAATGACAATCACTGGCTCATCATAGTTACTGTAACTTTCCATAGTTCTATGGCTGTCAGAAACTTTCCTTTTCCCTTGTCTATCGGGGTGGGTATTGCACTTGACCAGGGTCCAGTCCAATTCCAGATCATCAGAATGGAGGCTTAGAGATGATGGTGGAGTACTCTTTCTTTTTCTTGCTGAAGATCATAAAGCCAGTGGTTGAAGATCAATGTATTGCACTGAAGGAGCTCAACCTCCTGTTCTGCTCCTATGTCAAGAAGAGCTATTGCTAGCTGCTGCTGCTGTTGTCCACTTTCCTGTGAAGATTTGGTACTTTGTGGCTGAGGAAAATCCAGTTCAGATGCACTTTTTGTTGCCATGACTGCAGTGGCTGCATCACTGAGTGAAATAGGCTTGGGCTTAGCCATGGGTTGAGGTGGTGCTATTGTTATGGAATGGCTGCTCCTAGCCTTTGCTGCCCAAAGGTACATCACAATCACTTCAAAAGGTTGAAGGCAGTAAGCCAGTTGTGGTAATCTCCTCATTCGTCTTCTTCTCACTGGCCACTTTCTTGGCAGGAACACCCTCCTTTTCGGGCCATAGTCAAGTTATTTCTTAGCTCTGGCAGTTGCCACTTAGTTGTAGCCCATTTTGATGAGACTGACGATTCCATGATCGCAGGGATCCTGCAGGACCTAGGCTGTCTACAACTAAGGCAATAGGTAAAAGGACCTATCCATAAAAAAGGTCATCTTCTAGACCCTGTGTTTAGTAATGCGACTAACCTGATAACTACCCCCTGCCGTATGACTTGGACAGATAATGCCCTGATCTCTTTGATCCTAGAAGGTCTCTCGCCATTTGTGAACAATAAGGACCTTTCCAGTTATGGCTGAAGAGGGTCAAAATTAAATAAAGAAATCTGGTTATCTGTGTTGGCTTCAACAAAACCAAAATTTGAGAATAACCCTTCTGCAGTTAATGCCTCATTAGATAAGTGGATTAGCAATTCTCTTGATGTCACCATACCCATCATCACTCTAAAAAAGGGAAAGAAAGGAAGATAGAAGTGGCACCATGGTTTTAGGCCCATGTTCATTCCCTTAAAAAAGCTGTAAAACACTGCAAAAAAAAGTGGAGACTAAACTAGGATGAAAATCTAAAGGTCGCCTATCGGATGGCAACAAGACAATACCACAAGGAAATGAAAAAAGGGCAAGCATTATACTGTAAAAATTCAATGGTTAAATCAGGCAATGCCGCCAGTCAGCTATTTTGGATTGCGAAAGCAGAAATCTCTCTACGTCTCCCTTCTGTAGTTTGTTGCAATAATTTAGAAGGAGACTTTGAATATAAAGCATCTTCAATATATAGTGAAATACAAAAACAAAAGCAAGCCATACCTAGCATACCAGAGGTGTACACTATGCCTGAGAAGGTGTCCTGTTTCTCTATTTTTCCCCTGATTACTAAAGATGTGCTTCCGGTGTTATATGGAAAAGTAAAGTAGGCTTCTCCCTTGGACTCAGCCCTATCTCATATTCTATTACAGGGGGAACAAGTACTTTTTCCTTTTGTCCCGGATCTTCTCAATCTGTCAATCTCTACAGGAATGGTTCCCTGAGACTTGAAACCTACCACGGTAAAGTCGTGGGTAAAAACATCTAATCTTGACCCCGCCTGCCCGGGGAATTATAGGCCATATTCTAGCTCCCAGTTATAGGGAAAGTTCTCGAAAAGCAGATTCACCAGCATCTCTCATTATTTCTAGAAGATAACATCCTCCTTAATTCTACACAGAACGGCTTCCGTCCAAATCATTGCACGGAATCCATGCTACACTCACTGTACGGAGGAGGCTAAAGTTTTACTGGACAAAGGAGGGTCTGCAGACATCAACTTCCTTGACCTGAGTGCGATGTTCAAACCGGTCAATGATGAGACGCTTGCACTCAGGTTGAGAGTAATAGGATTAAGAAATGATGCGTTAAAATGGCTTCTTTTTTTACAAGAAAAGTCTTCTCAGACTCGGGAAACTCTGTTATTCAGAGGTCATAGCTTTGAAGTCTGGGGTCCCAAAGAGATCTGCACTGAGCCCCACACTCTTCAATATCTATATGTGACTGCTAGCAGCCATTGTCAAGGAATTTGGTGTGTCATTGGTCTCATATGCCGATGACACTGAATTTTTGGTCTCTTTTGCCCCAAAGACAGGATCTCAGCCTTAGCTTACCCCTTGCCTTGGGAAAGTGGCACAGTGCATGGCAAAATGCTCTTTTAAACTAAATAGAGACACATCTGAGCTGATGGTGGTGGGAAAAAATTAAACCCCACCTATAATGTTAGGCTGGTCGGATTGCTTTTGAACCTATCCATTCCTTTCTCCCCTATAGAAACTCTGAGTTTGTGGCTGGAGAGTTCCCTATCTATGGAAACCCAAGCTAAAAGATGGACTGCATCCTGCTTTGTCATGCTGAGAACCTTATGTAATATCTTAGATTCAACTCCTCCACAATCTGGGAGAATTGTGGTCTAGGTGCTCATTCTATCTCGCCTGGACGTCAGGAATTCCTTATATATGGGTTCTACTAAATTGGCCATCAAGAGTCTTCAAGTGGCTCAAAATGTTTCGGCAAGGACCATTGTTAAGTTACCCACACTTTCCTCTGTGAAAAGTGCCTTGACCTCCTTGCACTAGCTTCTAGTGAAGGAAAAGATAATATTTAAGGCACTTTGTTTGACCCACAGGGGTATCAACCATAGAGAACCCCCCTTTGAATAATGCTCTTTTGTCAGCCTATGTCCCAAACAGGAGTTTAAGATCTTCTAATGTAGATCTCCTGAGGGTCCCACGTGTGCATAGATCCAGATGGGGTAGCAGATCGTTTTCCTATCTGTCCCCCAAACTATGGAACTCTATGCCAATCAAATCAAGATTGGAACCTAATGAGGTTAAGTTTAGACAAATGGTCAAAACACGGGCTTGTGATAATAAGTTTAGTCAGGGGTTAGCTCTAGATGATTAAGGGTGCACACTTGACCCCCTCAGTGCTGGGAAGCCCCTGGGTAGCTATGCGCTTTATATATCCTCATAAGATAGGATAAGATAAGATAAGTAGATGAGGAATCAGGTGGTGTCACGGTGATCTTCTGTCTGGCAGTACTGTGTGCAATGTCTATTGTGCACCTAGAAGCAAATAAACAAGAACAAACTTAAATGAATTATGGCATTTGCAGTTTGAATCATCAGACAATATAATTTAGCAAGATCATCACAAATAATTAACAGTAGTGTATCCATTGCAAACAATGCATAAACATAATATTTCAATAACAGGCATGCTTTTTTCGCCTATGGCATAGTGCAGGGAAATATGGAATAATCCTTAAAATAATTATTTGGACGTCAACCCCCATTCTCCTTCTCTTGCTTGACATGGAGAAGCCTTTTGATCAGTTAGACTGATGAAGTTGACTGGTCCTTCTCTTCAAAACATTAGATAAACAATGAATTATTTGAGGCCAACCACTAATATCCGGATTCACTCCAGACTCTCCCAGCCAATTCTATCGACCCGAGGGATGCATCAGGGTTGCTCCCTTTCACCTATAGTTGTTGTGTTGAGACTGGGTCCTCTGCTCCAGCACATTCAAGCTAATTCTAATATCACAGGCTTACACACACAATCGGTTCATGTGTTGATGGCCTTGTTCGCAAATTATATTTTGTGCTTCCTGACAGTTCTGGCAACCTCTGTTCCTGCGCTGGTTGAGGAGCTCAACTGCTACCACCAGGTCTCAGGCTTCAGAGTTAATCATTATAAGTCCACAATGACAGGGGTAGCGCAAAGTCAAGATGAAAGCAAGACAGTTGTGCAGAAATGTAATTCAAAGTCTCTCAGACTAGGATCGACTACAATGAGTTCTAAAGTTTGGGATTTTGTCTGAAATATCTGAAATAATAAAACACAGTGAATAGCTAAAACTCTTAAGTTACGAGGCCCACTTGAAGGGAGACTGGAAGTACCAGATTTGGAGCGTTATTTTGTAGCAGTACAGCTGGGTCCAGCCCTGCCGCTGTCTGTGCAGGTAACATTGGTGGGGATGTGTGTGGGGGGGTTTATGGAATGATGAGGAGGGGAAATAAATAAATAATTCATTTTACCTCTGCATCGTCCCTCAAAATCCCACCACTAGGCCCCACCTCTGTTACCTGCACGCATCAAGTCTGTCCGGCCCTTACCTGATGCGCCGCAGAGGCAGACGAGCCTTGGTACTGTTGTGTAGTTCCTATTTCCGTTATAGGCTCTGCGCATTGGAATAATATACACTATAGTTGTGTCATAGGACTGAGGTCAGTATACATCTATCAAGTACATTAAACTTAATTACTTGTGTACCAGCTAGCTCAGAGGTCCCTAGAAACTTCTTGAATAAACAAGAAGGGAGTAGTTTCTGACAACTGCATAAATATGCCAACTTTGTTTCCCTTAGAATCGGAACGTGTCTCAGAATCGTGGAAATAATAGATAACAGTTTCACTCAGTCAATCGTGCATGCATAGTTTCTTCAGAGTTACACAGAAATAAATAAACGGGCATTTCAATAAAAGGATTTATTGAGCAGTCTTGTTTCTCGTGTAAGAGATATGAGCTGTTACAAATGTTGGACAGTAAACAAGATATAATACGGACAGGGTAAGCAGTAAGAAGAAATAATCCTGCAATAGCATTGTCTTTTAGCTAGGACATACATTCATATATACATACATAAATAACACAGGCTAAAAAGTGAATACTCGTCTGATGCTTCTAAATAGTTCTGCCCCAGTGTACCTAACCTAAGTGTAGTTCAAGGTAAGAAGTAGGTGCTGTTTTCTATAGTATGGTATATACTAAGTTTATGCCAAGAGTCCCTCTAGGTTCTTGTCAGCTCCATACTTTAGAATGTGAGAGATGGGAATCTCTTTCCGAATCTCAAACTCCAACACCCCGCGAAGGGAGTCAGAACACTGGAAGCTGGATTCTCTGTGAGCAGGGATGGCAGCGTCTGGTCAGTGCATCAGGCGGGGACTCGAATTCTTCCGAACTTGCCGTGGCGAGCCGTATCAAGCTGTGTAGCCGAGCCGTGGTTTGCCATGGTAAGGGAAGGTATATTTATACCTGGAAGGTACTTAGGAATGCTAGCATTGACATAAAGGCGGGCAGAGGAGGACGTCTTGAATTAACCCCTAAGGAATAGTAGTTCATGCATAATAGTTGAGTTCTTGGAGAAATCAATAATCCTAGCTAGGGAAAGTCCCGATGGCTTATGGGTTTGGTTTCTAAGAACTGGTTGTGACGTGGGGATGGACAGATGTAGGTGACCATGCCTGTATTTGGATAGCATAGCTAATGCCTAAATTAGGGCTGGGATTCTATGCCTAAATAAGGGCAATGCAAATTGTGCCTATATAAGGACATGAATCAGGGAAACCTATGTACGGGCATCTAAATCGAAACACAACAGTACCACTTGAACCATAGTGGAATAAGGTCGTCAGGACACACAGGGTTTACGCTTATCCATCTCCCTTACACATGTGCTGGGGAATCCTGACTTTACTCTTGGGATGCCCGATGGGGGTTTTTGGACATGGGAGTGAAGTGACACACTCTGCCTTGGCCAAATATATGACAATGGGTCTTCCAAGACTAGAGATCAATGTGCTACTGATATTATGCTCCGGCCCAGAGACTTTCATTGTGTTACACAGTTGCTCCACCGGGCTTGACCTCACAAGGTGAGGGAAGGGGGTGAGGAAGACTGCAGGTACGGAAGACATTATGGCTGACGGTGACACACAATGCCCTCTCCTGGTTGTATCGCTCTCTACAGGCCTGTTGCTTTAGCAGATATGCCTTAAGTGACCAAGTGGTCTCAGGATCAGTCCCTCACATTTTCTGAGTCCAATTGAATTTTGATTAGGAAAACGGTGGCTTAGTCCTCCATCTGCATTCGATAGAAGGCTAATGCCTTCAAACCTATGTTAAGCTGGTATTTGACCCATGCTCGCTTAAAAGCGATGTATAGAATGCTTGATGAATGCTGGAGGGGATGTGCCACCAAGGAGACATACATATACTTGTGGTGGGAGTGCCTGCAGGTGCAGTCCTTTTGAGAGCAAGTATTGGTGTCCATACAGAACATTATAAATATTAGATTGCCTTGATCACCTCAGGCAGTGCTCTTGGGACACATTGATGCTGAGGACCTACCTTCTCCTTCCCAGGCAGACGAAAAGCTGATCATGCCTCTCCTTTTGAAGGCTCGACTCGTGATAGCCCAGAACTGTCAAAATGCTTTATCGACAACCATGGACCAGTGGTAGGGGAAGGTCTGGTCTATTTACGCAATGGAGCAACTGATGGCCATTGTGAGGGACACAGTAAGTAAATGGGAAGAAATATGGACACTATTTCTAACGGACAGCCACATATCTTGCTCTGACCAGCTGGGGTAGAGGCCCTTGAGAGAGGGTCTGATCTGGTTGCAGAAGTTTGAACGAACAGCTGCCCAATGTTTTTGTTCTACTAAGCCTTAATGTTATGCTTGTTTCAGCTGGAATACCTTTGACTGGCATTTCAAGCTCTCGTGTTCCTTTTGTATGGCCATATTATGGTTACAAATGCATAAATAAAGTTGTTCAGAAATACATGTATTTGTGGCGTTCCCCTGTGGCCTATGAGATACCTATGGCAAGCAGGTGGTGATGGGGAGAATGCAATAGTCATCAAAACCATTATCCCTGATGTGCACTTTTGGCCTATAAGTTAACTATGGTGGGCAGGGGGTGCAGGGAATAATCAACTAATTGAAAAAAATTATTGCTGGTGTCTCCCTAGGGACTGTGGGAAATCCTATATGAGGTAAGGGGGCACAGGGGAAATATGAAAAACTGCATAAAAAACACTGCACTAGCATATAAAATTTGTATCAGGGAAAAAAGATAAAATTAACAAAAAACAAAAAGGCCTAGGCCTTTATGTACCTAGAAAATAGCTTTGAAAAATGGAAGAAAAGGATTTACATACTGGCTACACAAAATGTTTGCCAGCCACATATTCAGTACAACAAGCAGGAAGACATGGACAACACATGCAGGCCTATGGCAAAAGCAAATTACACTGGCTAAACAAAGTGACTGTCCTGCTACATGGCCACCAGGGGCAAAGGCATGGAAAGCAAGAAATGCATGGAGTCCTAGGGCAAAATCACACTGGCTACACAAAATAGCCGCTCTGCCACATGGCATGGAGATAAAAGTAGGCTTAGAACAAAAACAAAATGGTAACCTATTGTAAACACACACACACACCACACAAAAGTGGCCATTTGGCCAGAAAAGAAAGGAGTCATGGTAAACAAGGAAGCAAACACTACCGATCAATTCAGCAATGACAAAAACACAAAATAAGTCCCCAACCACAAACAATACAAGGCATTAAAACTTAACCGACCAAAATACACTTTAACACTTTGCAGAAAAAAGTAAAATGCAAAAAATGTTTTTATATACCCCCAATGCCTAGTGTTGGGTGGCTGTTCCCCAACAGCAGAAAATTAGGAAAATAGTGCAAAATTCACAAGCAGCACACAAGAAAGTGAAAAAAAATATATTACACCCACAACCCATTCCTCCCAAAAATATTCAAACTTTTTCCCTTAGAGAAAATCAAAAAAGTTAATGCAAAATCGGTCTCTACTACAACTCCAGGCCACCCACATTCAAAAAGCTAAAATGCCCTCCATCAAACAAGAAACGATTCCAAAAGTTATTTAACTTACTTGATTTTGTATTAAAAACATTCTTACAATCCAATGGCATATGCAACCCAAATTACAGGCAAAGAGAGTGACCCTTTCATCTCCAAATCGAAAATAAATGTGACCAAATTATGGAAGAAGAAGTGGATGGAGATGTTTGGAAAGGAAAATGAAGTTGGAGTCTCTGTGGCACTTCTTTCCTGCTGGAAAAAAAATTTCAATAAAAAAATGTGTTTCATGTTACAAAACTATCTGAACCATCCATTTGGGTAGAATACATATGTGAAAAATCATTTTAATTAGATTTTTCCCCTAAGACTGCAACTGCTCACATTAGAAAGGCATGCTAGAAGGTTTCCTAGTGACTGGAAATCACTCTAGGGAAACACCACACTTAACTTGCTCTTGCCAGCTCACTCACTGGAACCTCATGTTATTCCCATTGACTTTGCATTGCTCGAACAGGAAAACATTCTGTCACGCAGAAATTGGAGGATTTTGGCTGGAACTCCACATTAAAAGTGTGACACAGAGTAGCCAAATTCCTCCAATTGCATGAGCGGTGTTAAAGATTCTTTTGATTAATGGAAAAGAGGAATGAAGAATAGAATCTTACTAAACTGTGCATTTATAAATTATGACATTGCATAAGTCATATTTGACCAATTCATAGTAACCGTAAATGAATGCTGCCCACTTACTAGACACAAACATTTTGAATGAGTATGGAACAAAAGAGCACTTGTGACACAAATGGTCATCCATATTCTTTGGTCTAACACGATCCAGACCAGAACTGGAAGCCATGTGATTTCTTTCTTTGTATTTGAATGAAAATATAGAAAATAAACCATATATCCCTGAATATGTAATTAAAGAAGTATATGTGTAGTATTAACACACACCCAGTTGTCATAAAGACCGATAGTATTTGCGTTCAGAAAATGACACTTTTGCAGAAAGTTTCAAGATCTATAGGAAAAATGTTCTATGAAAAACTTTATTGATTAATAAAAAAAAGAGGAATGAAGTAGCAAATGTGTTTTATAATACACTGCATTGATTCATTGTGCTATCACACTAATCATGGTTTGGCCATTATAGAACAACATTGTGTAAAATGTAGCTCATTGATTCATGTTTTCAATGATCTGACCTTTCATAAGAGTATACACTTCCCGGTCACTGTTAAAGCCATTTATTACCACGATGAGTCTATTGATCCAAAATGATTATCTGGATCTCAACGTCTGTTCAAGATTTCCTCTTCTTCTGTCTAATTTGATCTATTGTATACCAACAACTTTGATTTAATTGATATCATTGCATGAATGCATTTCATGCATCTGAGTGACCTATTAACTCTGAACATGATGTTTAGGGCTCTAATATGTTCCCTCAATCTTTCTTTAAGCTTTATGATTGTGGAGCCAATGTATTGAAGTCCACAAGGGCAAATGATAGGATATTCTAACTCTACAGGCAATTCTATTTTGTGAGATCATGTATTGACCATTAACTTCATTTTAATGTTACTGCATTTTGTGAGCATGGTTTCATCTTGTTTCTGTCCGACCCTTCCTTCCAGCTGCAGAGGCAGGCAGGCTTGGGTTACTTATGCACACACAGAAATGTTTATGTTTTTCACTTCACCAAGCAGGAGAGATAAGCTGCTAGAACAGACAGTGTGAGTTGTGCGAGCCAAGGATGAGAAAGTGAAGAATTCTACCTTAGCTCCCATTGGAGCCTGGCCGGCCCCGCTGAGTGACCTAGTGCAGCCAGTACCTACAGTGCAGGTGAAGGGAGGGATAACTTCTAGAAGCCTATCTCTGTGTTAGTAAGAGTATGAATACAGAGACATTTTGGCGTTTTGACAGGAGCTCATCTAGTAGTGGATGCACTGCCTAAACACCTTTCCCGGTCAAAGAGCTTCTGCCAAGACTGTCAACAGGTTCCCTAGTGATGCTGGCAGGGTGATGCAAGACAGACAGCCATTGGCGTGTTCCAAGTTTTAATAACTCAGTCTTGTGTTCATACAGTTATCCTTCTATGCATGTATTCTTGTGTATATACATTCATTATATGCATTTATAGTATTATTGCTATTTGATGTATGGGAGCTTGCCACAATAAATATATCCCTTTACTTGGTAAATGAGTGTTGAGCTCTGTTTATGTCGTATTGGTTTCATGAAGGGTGTGGAGTCCTATATTGAAGAGTATTCACATTGTGTCCTGGTGTTTTGAAGTTTTGCTCAAGTGTTCTGAAGCATACTCACAATAATTAGAGCCTGATTTAGATATTGGCTGACAGGGTTCTCCATTGCAATATGACAGAGTAGCCTGCCCATCAAGCACTTGGTCTGCCCACCTCATTTAGGGCTGACAGATATTAAGTATTCCATCTACAGTTACCTCGTTGGCTCCATTGATAGAATACTTCCTCCGAAGTCCTACTGAAGTTTTAGGTATTAGTTCTGCAGTATGTGATCATAGATTATTTCTTAATGAAGATGATATTTTGCTACTAAACTCCAGAGATTAAATATCTGCTGCAAGTGTATTGGAACTGGTATCCAAATCTCGTTAATTTTGTGGGTTCAAAATCAACCGGTCAAAAAGCCTAGGGTCTGATTTAGATATTGGCGGATGGGTTACTCCGTCACAACGGGAATGGATGTCCAGTCCACCGAAATATATATAACATAATATCATATGGGATTTAGATTTAAGACGATGGAATATCCATCCCAGTTTTGACCAC
Organism: Triturus cristatus; assembly: GCF_964204655.1. Taxonomy (NCBI): domain Eukaryota; kingdom Metazoa; phylum Chordata; class Amphibia; order Caudata; family Salamandridae; genus Triturus; species Triturus cristatus. Next base: position 402,667,998 of record NC_140581.1, read on the forward strand.
ATAGCCCATCTGCCAATATCTAAATCAGACCCTAAGTCTTTCCACTAAAGAAATATACAGTGGGTATTTTAATACAGGTAGATGTTTATGTACAAATACAGACATTGTACCTTTCTTAGATTGTCATTTAGCGGCATATAAAACTCTTCCAAGCCATTCTCTATGTGATTTGGAGGATTCCACCTGAGAAATGTGGGTTTCGTGTAGACAAAAATGTCAGGGCCGAGATTTTTTTAGATTTTGCAACAGGGTTGTGCCACTTTTGTGGCGCAGTCCCAATGCAAAAATCATTTTGGCATTTACAAAGCCATTGTTGATTTGTGTGGCTGTGCATGGTTTATTAAGTACAAAGTAACTCCATATTTTGTATAATGCTGTCATGGATTACTTTGTCTGGGTTAGGTGGTACATTGGTGGAGCGTGGGCATTTCTATGCTACCTGAAGCATTTTTCCTACATGGGATGAAAGGTCTAGGACAATATTAGTGACTTGCTCTTCCAGATATCACTCCATGTACTCTCTGATCAACAGTAAGATTGCAAAAAAAGGTGTAATGACTCTTTTTAGGGAATTACAAATATTCCAAAATGATGTTGTGTGCTATGACCTTCCAAGCTAGGTACTTTTTCTTAAAGATTAAATAATTCTCCGACCCAGTTTGGTGTCTTCCTGACTTTCTGCTCCAGTTCTTGAATTCTCCGATCTGTCAAATTGAGTTCTGTATGGGGAACTTTCACTTCTTTATTGATGTCTTTCGTGGCTTGTTAAACTGTTACAAGTGACACCTTAATAGCTTTAAGCTTGGCCAGGCTCTCATCCAGTGTAGAAGATGACATTGCTGTGTCTTGTGTATGTGGAGCAGATCCAGGCCATTTCACACCAGAGCTTCCGAAAACAGTATCTGCCTATTTATCTTCTTTGCAGACATAGAAAGCCAAAGATGGCTTACACACCAAACAGGATTTCCACCAATTCAAAATTGAGAAGAAGAGCTACATAGGTCTGTAGCACAATAAAGTCTTAGTTAAGAATAGAGAAAATAAAAGTGATGAGCAGAAAGCAATCAATTAAGCCTAAATACATTAATTAGAACATTAATAAATCGTGCCAAATGGTGACTACTAGGCACTTTACAGTATTTCCCTTCCACTCCAATTTTTACATCACAGCAGAGCAGAGGAAGGTGCAACAAAATGCAATTTCAATGTCGATAGCTGGTGTGGAGCGGGTGAAGTAGCCTGTCTATATTCACATAGACCAGCAGATGATGCTCAATGTTTCAGTTCCTGAGAAGTGTTGAGGGGAAAGAAGGAAAATAGTGGTCTAAAAAATGGCACTGTCCATAAAAGCCAGTAGCTTCATCGAAGGGTGTCTGGTCCCATCTGAGATGGTTAATATGCCAGGACCTTAACCCAGTATGAACTCCTCATTGCTGTTTTAGATCACTTTCTATTTTCAACATACAAGGGATCTTCACTCCCTTCAGCACAACAGCCATGACTTCATGCACAACTGCAGTCTCACTGCTCCTACATAAATTAAACAGTGGCATGTTTTTGTGGGAGAAAAGGCTCATAGGTGCCTGAATGCTAACACCGCAGCACCAGCCCTTTTCCTACATGAAGTGGACCGAGTGATTATCCGTAGTTAGGAATAATTCAAGCATTACATCCATCACCTTGTTAGTTGTTGTAGAAGATAAAATAGATAATATAAGCGTCAGTTGTTGAATAATAAAACACATCCCTAAAGAAAGCTAAGAATATGTGCAGGCTATCTTGTGTGATGTTTAAACTTATATTTGACTAAAAAAACTCACTGAATGGGAAACATCCATCGTCAGTGTAAGCATATAAACACTGATAAGCACCTGCATAACCACAAATTAAAATGAAATTCAATGAAAAGAGGGAGAAAATAAGTCCTTTTTGATTCTTTCTGATAGGGCCAACACAATCTAACATTGTTATAAAAGGTAGCAGCATGAACGACTTGTGTAAGATTATTCTGCCTGAAATTTGTTGTTCAGGGATGTTACTAGAAATTGTTTCTTCTTCCTTTTGTTTCCTCCAGTTTTGTATGCTTGTATTAAAGGTGCAGGATTTCGAAGCACGTTTTAGGCGTGAGCCGGTTATTTTATACATTGTAGAGAATCTGACAATAATAAAATTATATTTGATCTTTTGGTAGTGTTTTATTATTTTACTAATTGGTGAAATGGTTGGCCTATAAGAATTGTCACCAAAATATACTATCACCCACAGACATAGATTTACTAAAGCCCTTTGATTCATTAGCCTTCTTTTCTAACATTGAGTATTGATAGTAAGTGATCTGCTAAACACCCCTGGATTTAAACATTAAATTCAAAGTGTAATAACTACCTGTGGAGAATATGAGCTGTTACTACGCAAACAAATTCTTCGCATGCTTTTAATACGAAGTTTTAACTTTGTAAATACCATTACAACGCAACTTTTTAGTGCGCATGCTTTTATTTCTCAACTTCTTAGTAATGTATTAAAAATGCTTTTACTTCGCAAGTAAATATAACGCATACAATGTATCTGATCTGTTAGCCTGCGTAATGGTAATTGAGTAGTAACAGTGGTTGTGTAATAGAAGCATGCGTAGTTAAAGCATGCGTAGTATTGGAACCTGCGAAGAAAAAGATGTGTACAAATGGTACTTCAAAGTAGTGACCGTGAAGTAATGATAGTTTACCTCCTTGAATATGACTCCTTCTACGGCTAGTAACAATAGAACTTCTCTTCCCTTGGATAAATCAAGAAACTGGAAAGGGGTTTCTGCAGAGATGCTAATCAACTCACTTAATAGTATACCCTGTATAATCCAAGAGGATTCTAACAGTGGGGCAGAGGCCTTTGCGACATGGCTGGAATCTGCAGCAAATATATTGGCCCCTCCTGAAGACTCATACCCATAACAAGTGCCCGCCATCGGCGCCGTGGTTTAGTGACAGACTCATGACGCTTGAACAAGCCTGCTGTCGTGCTGAGCGTGCCTGGAGGAAAACCTTAGATGAGCAAGAAAGAACTTGTTTCAAAATAAACATCAAAGAATATAAGCTTGGACTGCTGGAAGAAAAGTCAAAATAGTGTACTCATAAAATAGAAAATTCGTCCTCCACTAAAGAACTATTTAGATTAGTACAACAGCTCTTGGATTTTTAATCCAGAGCAGAGCCAGAGACTTTACAAACTTTTTGTGACAAATTAGCAACTTGTTTTCAGTCCAAAATGTTGATATTTACACAGAATTTTATCCCAACTCTAGGCAGTCAAGCCATTTGTGGTCTCCGGCAGGCATATTGCAAATGATCAGGAGGTGACATCTGGTTTAAGCAACAAGTACAATGGTCTCTCTAAATTTTCTACTCTTTCGTCCCAACGGGTCGTACAATATCTCTTGAAAACCCATGCTGGCTCACCCCTTGAAGCCTGCCTTCCAGCAGTTCTTCACATGGCAATCGATACCATAGCAGAACCACTTTGTAAACTTATGAATAATGTGATCCTATCTGGAGCCTATCCTCATAGCTGGAAGCAAGCCATTATTGGGCCTCTTCTAAAAAAATCTAATCTAGACCCCGGAAGCTAAAAGAACTATTGGTCTATTTCCCTGCTCCCAGTCCCTGCTAAGATTCTTGAGATGCATCTTAATTGCCAGTTGATGGAAACTGCTGAACAGCAACGTTGACTCAATGACTCCCAGTTTGGCTTCAGGAAATACCATGGAACAGATACCGCCCTTATAAGAGCCACTGACCATAACAAGTTCCCTGTGGATGCAGGTCAAGGGGTAATGCTGATACTCTTGGATCTGTCAGCAGCATTTGATAACATCTCGCCTACGCTGCTGCTGGACAGACTCCAGAGCCTTGGAATCTCCCATAAAGCTCTAGCCCTCTTGTTCTCATTCCTGATGAAAAGATCTCAAAGGGTAAAATTCCAGCACTTCCACTCTGAATCCTTTTTGCCACCATGTGCAGTTCCACAGGACTCTTCGCTGAGCCCCACTCTTTTCAATCTTTATGTGGCTCCCCGAGCCATCCCCCTACTCCTGCCATTCAGGAAGGCTCTTAAGACTTGGCTATTCTCCTGCTGATTCCTCAGCTGGGGCAGTTGTATTGGTGTATATGTTGTCCCCTGCTGGACGGCTAGTCTTTAGCTCCTTGATGCTCTCGGGTGATTGTTGCGCTGTATAAATTTCAAGTCAAATCAAACCAATCTACCCTACTAAGGGCCCCCACGCAACATTTACCAGATGATAATTGATGGGGATTATCAGCTACAATTTCCAAGTGCAAGATGGCCCACTTTTCATGCACGGCCCATCTCACTGCTCCTGTTCCCGGTGAACGTCATAGAGAAAACCATCAACAAACAGCTGATCCGCTACCTCAAGGAGAACAACATCCTGGACCCGTCCCAGTCCGGGTTCCACAGCAACCACAGCACCGAAACTGCCCTCATCGCCGTCACCGATGACATCAGGGCCCTGCTGGACAACGGCAAAACCGCGGCCCTCATCCTCCTGGACCTATCAACCGCCTTCGACACTGTCTGCCACTGCACCCTACGCACACGCCTCCACAATGCAGGGATCCGAGACAAGGCTCTGGACTGGACCACCTCCTTTCTCTCCGGCAGAACCCAGAGCGTCTGCCTTCCCCCTTCCGCTCCGAAGCCCCCGAGATCATCTGCGGCGTACGCCAAGGATCATCCCTCAGCCCGACACAATGGTGTTGTTTTATCGATTACATCTTTTTCCTTTGGAGGGGCCCCAAAGAACAACTTGATGAGTTTTAAGCATGGCTCAACCTGGTGACAACAATTTAAGGTTCACAGCACACATTAGTAAAGATAGCATAAACTTCCTTGATATAATGATTACGCATAGCGAAGGCCTCCTGGAAGTAGAGTTATTCACCAAACCCACTGACAAAAAAAAACCCTCCTTCACTATAGCAGCTACCACCCTAAAAGTCAGAAAGACAACATTCCCTTTGGGCAGTTTCTGCATCCCTGCAGAAACTGCACCTGATTGCATGATTTTTACAACCACTCAGAGAAACTTAAGAACAAGTTAAAAGAGAGAGGTTACCCCAAAAAGTTAATCAATCACTCCTTTAAGAGGGCTAGATTTTATGAAAGGGAGAGCCTCCTCAATGGGAGGAAAAAGGAACGTACACAGGATAGGTTAGCATTAGTCAGCCAATTCTCAGCAATAAGCAATAAATTAAAAAATATTGTTAACCGTAACTGGAAGATCCTTAATGACAGTGAGACAGAAATGCTCCCCAAACCCCTTCATGCATTCAGGAAGAATAGGAATCTGAGAAACACTTTGGTATTCACATATAGGGAAGATCAAATAGAAGCCCAAAGGACGATAGAAGGTGGCAGAGCTATAGGCAACCACAAGTGCAGCAGTTGTACCGTCTGCGACCTCTGCATGGTGGGGAAAGAAACATCCCTTAATCTGGTTACTCATAGGATTGCTACCCTTAATAACTGCAGAGGTAAGAACATAGTCTACCTCCTACTCTGCTCCTGCAGGTTTGGGATATATAGGGGAGACAGGAAGAGAATTTAGGCAAAAACTATACAAACATAGCTCAGCTAGTAATACCAGAAAATAAAACTCTCCCTTAGTAAACCATTGGATTGAAAAACACCATTGTAGAACAGACATCAGGTGGATAGTTTTGGAAAATATCAGAGACATGACAAGGGGTGGTAACAAAGAACACAGAAGGAAACTGAGAGAGCAGTAGTTTATTATAAAATTTGACACCATCAGATGTGGCCTAAATAGAAGAGAAGATTGGGAATGCATTATTGTGGGCTAGATACCCAGTAAAGTTAAGGAACAGTATAATAAGTTTTAGTAATATGTAGATGAAAGAGAGTTATAATGAGATCTCAAGACATAACAGACATCACTAGAGTGAAGCTTGAGAAAGTGCTGTATTTAATGTAGTAATGAAAGTGGCCTCTTTTTTGAACCAGAGACCATCGGGTGGTCCATTTCAAGATTGCTGCCAACAAAGAAGCTAGTAAAAAAAAAAAAAAATATATATATATATATATATATATATATATATATATATATATATATATATATATATATATCAACTAAGGCGGGCATGCTCCACGAATGCAGAGTTCTTTAGATGGATAATACACCTCCTTTACAAGCAATAACACTTAATTAAGTATCTCAGAGGTTGGGAATAAGCAACTCAAAGATGGCTGCCGATTATGTAGGCACTCTAAGTATATAACGAGATACATGAGGGAGGGTAGCTATATGAGGATTATTAGGTTTTTTAAACAGACAAATTCCTTCCACTCTTCCCTCATAAGCAACAACATGTATCTATGCACGGAAGATACAAGTGTATCTCCATACTGGAAGTAGTCATTTATAGATGGCCACCGTAAAATAGGGGCGGTTCCGCCAGAATGGTATTCGAAGTAGAAACCCGGGGAAGTACAACTTCCGTTTGGGGGAGGATTTATAACCCATGCACGACAGTATTGTTTACTCTGACGGAACCCACAGTGGAAGCAGAAGCCTGATTGATAAGGTCAAATCCCTTCAAATCCCTTGGGTACTTGAGGGCACTGAAGCTTAGTGCCGGTGAGGAAATAGGAAAATGCGGGTTCCCCTTCCGTCTCTTAACTAGTTGAGAGGACCTGCTGCCTTGAGTTATTAGCGATATGCAAGGGAGGCAGTGCTACCGCTACATTTCGACAGGATCAGCTCACAGTATCAATATGCCTGTACGCTCCCGCTTCTCCATGTTATACGGGATGAATTTCTACAAGTTTATACATTAGCGTCCTAGTGGCGATATTGATCCATTCAGTAAGGGGCAGCTTGATAATGAAAAACACCGGCATCTTCCTATATATATTCTTTATAATTCCTTTTTTTAATTTTTTTCATTGCCTTTATTACAAATGGTGTAAGAAATAAGACACTTAATAAACAGAGACATTTTGTTACATCCATTCTTGTGACCTACTGATCGATCATTTCACAGTTCCACTTTTATTCCCATTTTCCAGACAGGGAATGTTGATTCACCATTAAGGTTTCCAAACTGATTTGGGGTGTTTCTCTTTAAATATCATTTTTAACTATCGCTCGGACACAGCCTTTGTGTTAGGTGATTGCTCTCACAGCAGTACCAATATTGATGCCTCCAAAGAGAAGTATCCAAAACAAGGACACAATGAAGCATGAGATCACAGCACCTGGCTGACTATGGCATTTTTTTTTTTTATATATATATATTTTTATTAATTTTACAGTGTTAAAAGTCACATACAGTACTTGATCAGCATTTCAGCAAGTTATACAGTACATCGAACCATTGAAAAGAATAAACTAGGTGCAGTCGTGGTATCTCCAAAGGTCGCCCTCTGGTGCGCTGCAATTCCATTTCCACCGATAGGGAAACACATTTGTTGCCTCTATATACATTCCATTTGCCCCATTTTCTGTCCCACTTCTTTGGACACTCTCTTGATTTAAATACCTCCTTCTCAGCTATCATACATTTGTCAACCTCCTTTACCCCCATTTGATGGCAGGGCTATACGCCACTCCCCACTTTTTCGCAATTTCCTGCTTAACGAAGGTGTAACCCAGTGTGGTTAGTTGCTGTTCCACCTCTGTAAGGTCAGTCTGTTCCCATATATTGAGAAGGCCCAGTCGTGGTGTAAGGGTGAGTCCCTACCCCAGTGCATCTTGTATATGTCTCGTGGCCCCCTCCCATATGGGTCGTACTACTGGGCAGTCCCAAATTGTATGGAAAAAAGTTGCGGCTGGATGGCAGCCACGCAAGCAGAGCGCATCAGGTCACAAACCTATCTTCGCCAATGTTACCCAAGTGAGATGTGATCTATGTAGGATCTTAAGTTGGATTAATCGGAAACGAAGAGTGATGGCTGCCTCCCTCGGGGACATCAGTGCCTCCTGCCATTCCTCATCATCAATGGGCCCGAGATATATCTGCCATTTCCCTCGGCGGTTGTGAAACATGTCTAGTAGGTTGTTGTACGATTTTTTATAAGTGAGTGATGTGGCTTTATTGAGCAAAGGCCCATCAAGCAGGCGATCTTCCATGGGGACGACTCTGGTATGTCACTCATCTCGGGAAGGGGCTGTGGTAAGGGCATGTCGAATCTGTAGTTACCTAACTATCTCCCCCGGAGCCATACCGTATTGCTCTCTTAAGTCCCCAAATTTAAGTATTGCACCCTTCCTCACTAAGTTCCCAATTACGGAGATCCGGATGGTGTCCCACTTATCAAACCCAGACTGGTGACACAGTAGTCCAAGTCGTTGGGTAGACCACAGTGATGTGGCTTTGGTCAGTACATTCGACCAGCCCATACGGGAGTTCGCCCCGTGCCAGATTGCAACTATGTATGCTGTGGGGCTGAAATACTTTCCTTCCGGGCCTTCGAATACAGCACCCCCACATACCCCTCTCTACCCATTTGATATCTGTCCAGCAGATAGGCCGGATCCATAGGGGAGTGATATACCCAGTGGTTTACCACTACTAACTGCGATGCCCATTAGTAAAGTCTAATGTTAGGGAGGGCTATGCCCCCGTCATACCACCCCTTGGTTAACTTGCTCATTGCTAAATGCGGGGATCCACCGTCCAATAAGATCGTCCTGACCTCACTCTCCACCCCTGCAAACAAAGCGTCTGAGACCTTATTGGGACAGTTCTGCCAAATATAGAGGAAAAAGTGGGAGTGCCAACATCTTAAATAGAGCAGCGTGGCCCACTAGTGATAGGGGCAAGGACCGCCAGTGTTTAACATCGTTGTGCAGCCTGTTCATAGAAGAGTTGGGGGTCCAGAGTTATGAAGACTCCCAGGTAGCGAAAGCCATCGAGGCACACCTCCACTTTGCATCCAGTGGGGAGTTGGGGAACCGGGCCCCGAAGGACAAATAACACCGAGTTACTCCAGTTTATCACATAACCCGAATATTTCCCAAAGTTGGTGAATACGTTTAAAACCCAGTATAAAGACTTGCATGGGGAGGCGAGATACAACAGGATATCGTCCACATAGAATGATATCCTTCTGCCCATTTCAGCCCTCTCAGCATCAAATCCCTTCTCACCCACGAGGCTAGTGGTTCTAACATCAATTAGAAGATTAGGGGGGGCAGGGGACAACGCTGCCGCGTGCCCCTTTTTAGTGAGAAAATTCGATACGTAAAGTTGTTTACTCGCACTTGGCCCAGCAGGCCCGTATATAGCAACCGTACCCAGCCCAGAAATTTCGGGCCGAATTCTACGCATTTCAGGACTTTAAATAGATATGGCCATTCAATAGAATCGAACGCCATTGAGGCGTCAAGGGAAAGTATCACTGCATCTTCCTCTATAAACTCCCGACGCGCGAGCACGTTATGAAGGTGCCAGGTATTTAGTGCTGTATTCCTCCCTGGCATGAAGCCAGATTGGTCTGGATGGACTAGTGACGGAATGACCGAGACCAAGTATAAGGCGAGCAATTTCGCCAAAATGTTCACTTCTGCATGAATGAAAGAAATTGGCCGATAAGAGCAGCAGTAGTCGGCGGGTTTCCCCGGCTTATGAATAACGACTATTGATGCTAGCCGCTGGTCCTCCGGCAGAATCCCCTTCTCATAACTTTCATCATACATAGCCCGCAAGTGAGGTGCAGCCTGAGAGGCGGCCGTTTTCAGAAATACTATGGGTATGCCATTGGGCCCCATCGCTTTTCCTGACTGGATATTGTTTATGGCTTTTTGGATTTCATCGTCTGTCAGTACCTCATCTAAAGCGTCTCTAGCGGCTTCGGAGATTGTTGGCAGATTACTATCTAATAATAACTGGTGTGAATCTTCCGCTGTGTATGTGGTAGAGGGGGTATGAATGTGTACCAAATGGTCAGCGAATGCGTCGGCTATATCTTTTGGGTGGGAGACCAGCATCCCATCTTTGAGAGTTAACATGGGCACCCATCTTTAACCATGTTCCCTCTTCTCCAGCCATGCCAATAATTTACCCGCTCTATCCCCTAGTTCATAGAGCCTGTGTTGGGTGTGGAGGAGTTTTGTTTTCATATGTTCCCTCACCAAGATCGGATAGTCCAACTGTTTGAGCGTCAGGCGATACATAGCTGCCTCCGAGGAAGTTTGGATACTTTCTTCCTCCAACAACTGGAGTTCACTTTCTAATTGTGTGATCTGTTGCTGTCTTTTTTTAATGTACCCCACTTTTAGTGCCAAGGCCTGCCCCTTCAGTTCCGCATTAAAGGCTTCCCATATGGTCTGCGCTGAGTCCACCGACCACACGTTTTCTTTAAAGTAGTTAGCCATCTGTGTGAGTAGCTCCTCTTTGATATCAGGGATTTTTAACAACCAAGGGCTAAGAAGTATGGTGGTTCGTGGTTGGTGATTAAAATATATAAGGTCAACCCACACCAGGGAGTGGTACGATATCCTCCTCGGTAGAGCATGAGAATTCTGGAAGTGGCCGATTGTTGCTGAATATGTTAAAAAATTGTAAATTCTGGATGAGCTCTTGTGAGCATTAGAATAGTAGGTGGGCTGGGTTCCGTCCGGCTGCAACGCACGCCAGATAACTGTTAGCCCCAGAACTGTGGTAAACTCCTCCATTCATGTATGGAGTCGTGTCAATGGTCGTGGTGGAAGTCTGTCCCTTCGGTCATCCATTGTCATGTGAAAGTCACCCCCTAAGATCAGGGTGCCCATGGGGAGGTCTGCTAGTATCTTCCCCAGGTCTATCAATGTTTCCTAATCAAGTGCTGGCAGGAGGTATACCAAGACCACATTGAGTGCCCTTCCCTCCCACTGCACCTCCAGGACTGCAAATCTACCCCTCGGATCCACCCAAGTGCGCGTCGGTGTGAGTGCCAGATGTTTTTGAACTAGAATACCTGCCCCACAGGATCCAGAAGTGTATTCAGTGTGTACTAGTAGCTTATATCCCTACCGTGAGAGGTCTTTGCTTTTGTTACCCACCAAGTGTGTCTCTTGCAGCATCACTACGTCATGGGCTCGTCTTTTAAGATATTGCTGTACTATACCCCGCTTGATATTGTCCCCCATCCCATTCATATTCCAAGTGAGCACGGAGAGTGACGTTTCTATCTTAGCCTCTGTCATAGGTGTAGTGGGTAAAAGGACAGAAGCCTTCGTCGTCTCCCCAGGGTTCAACTCTTACATCTTGCAGACCTGGCCTCCCATGCCCGCACCAGCTCGAACAGTTTTGTGTATAGCCAACAACAAGGTTCATGACTGTTTTCCCTCTAAGGTAAACCTCAATGTCTGAAATCAGATATGACTCAAGAATCTCTGTGACTTGTAAACTCAAATAAATCTGTAATCCCCCACCGCCCTCCCACAGCACTCACGCCTCCTCCTCCCTGCCCCCCTGCTAGTGGATTACGAATTACCCACACCCCAACCAGGCAGAGTGCCTATATTCCCCCCTGAATACTTCTAAGGTGCTGGCAGGCAGCCCTTCCTCCCTTGCCCAACATAGACATTACATCTCGTTTCAATATGTTAGAGGATTGACCACCGACCCCTTTCATATCAGAGCTCGTCTTTGAGGGTGACTACTATGTTCTGGCAGATGGCTCAAGTACACATCTCGGCCTGCCCAAACCCCCAAGTGAAGAGTATATTGTCCAGGAGTCCCCTCGTCTGCCCAACCACCCGCAGGCCACTTATCTGCAACCAATGAGTCTCTGTCCCAGTCCCAAAGGTCCATCTTCTCAGCTGCGCGTCGTCTCTCCCGTCCTCGCCTGGGTTGGATCGTCGTCCAGCTCTGTCTCATGGGTGAATCTGTTAGATCTGAGGCCACCATTGCATTCCCTGCATGGTTTTTCCACTCTGCGCCAGCCCTCCAACCATTCCCAGACGTCTTCTGGTGAGGAGAAGAACCATGTCTTACCCTCCAATTCTACACAAAGCTTTGCTGGTAAGAGCATGGCGTATTTCACTTCCCTATCTCGCAGCTCCTTCTTCACTGGTAGAAAGCTGCGATGTTGGGCCTGGACTTTGGCAGTAAAATCAGGAAAAAAAATGACCACACTGTTGTCTATTTTGAGCATAGGGTAGGCCCGTGCCGTTTGAAGTATCACGTCTCGGTTCCTATAGTTGAAGACCCGGGCAATAAGTTGTTGTCGGGGGCACTCGGCCTCGGACGCCCCCCTCCAGGACACGGTGGGCCTTCTCAATGGAGAAGTAGCTTGAGAGTCTTTTAAGCTGTAGGTGCTTCAAGATCAAATCCTCTACATAGAGGTCCTAGGCTCATTCCAGCACGCCTAGGATGCGTATGTTGTTCCTTCGCGCTCTGCCTTCATATTCGTCCAGTTGTTTTTCGATCATGGTACGCTGGTCTTGGAGTTTGGTTACTAGCTGTTGAAGCTGTGTAGTATCTTTCTGTAATTCAGCTGTTGTGTCTACCAGGTCTTTAACTTTGGTGTCTATTTTATGAAGATCTGCTCGGAGAAGGGACACCTCTATATTCACTGAGTCAATGGGAGCTTCCAATGAGGTACGTACCCCAGTCATGGTCTCCATTATGTCTTGGAGCGTGAGGTCTTGCTGAGGTGGGGAGTTGCTGTGTTTATCTGGGGCTTCCATTTGCGATGTGTACTGCCCCTCCCTGCTTTATTCCAGGTGAATTTGGCCAGTTTGTTCTGGGCCGACAATTTAGGGCCCTTGCCGCTCGCCATTGCCGAGTTCTGAAGTGCCGGCTCACTTAGGACCACCGAGACCAGTTCCGGTAATCTCCGCCGCCTGTCCAGGGGGAAATATCCATCCCTCTAGCAGCCTGTCGGGCTTCCCAGAGTCTGATTCACGGCATCCCGGCCACCTCCAACTTCTAGCCTCACGTCCTTATGTTTGGCTCTTGGAATATGGAGGTTTCTCCTATGTATGACTGGGTCTTCGTCTCCCTTTCTTGAGGTAGGCAGGGCTCATTAAAAGATAGCGGAACTCTGGTGTTGTCTGGGGCGAGTCGGGACCGTCCAATGATCTCTCCTCTCACCCCGCATGGTAGGCCTTCTTACCGGGGTGTGGGCCGCCAGCTGAGCTGTATTTCTTGGATCCTGGATCACCCCACTGGCTCCCCTCGGTTCCGTCCTGCGGGTTGCCGGTCCCGTTATGTCCGATGGAGAGCTGTGATACATGCTCTCCATTAGGCTGCTTCAGAGCGCGGGGGGTGTTTCCCAACCTGGATTTAATTACTGCTGGCCCCCTTGAGGTCACCCACCCCCAGGTGCTCCAGGATGCTGCTACCGTGTATTCCGGGCCGATCAGGATTACAAATAAGGTGGCAGGCCAGGCAGGGGCTGAATGCAGAAGGACCCTCAGGCAGTGGGCTGTTTCAACTGGCCTGATAGGCCTCTGATGCTGGAGCCTTGATTACGGCCCTCCGCGGCTCCCTGCTGCCTCTCACTCCACCATTCAGCTACCGCTGCTTAACCAGAGACCCCGGGGGCCTGATCACAGGTCACTTTCCGTCCCGCTGCACCTACCACCACTGCAGAGGAGGTTTGGGGAAGTCACTTGCTTCCGCGGGGTCTGATAGCCTCCTTCGCCGCTCCCACGATCGCCGCCATGATTACTTCACATCAGCCGCGGCAGCCCGATTCCATCGTTCATCACTGTTTCACGGGGCACTTTTCCACCGCACTCGTCGCCAATGGACTCAGGGGTCAGTAGTCCACCTCATTGTCGAGTTTTTAGTCCGCAGTGCACTGGATGTGTGTAGGATAGTTGTCGAGGGCTGAGGAGCCTTACTAGTAAGCCGCCATACTTCTCGCCTGCTAGCCACGCACCTCTTTAATACCTTTTAAATATCTGAGTAGACCAACCCGAGTATGCGTCGGTCAAAATTCGTAGGTTCGTAGGGGTGGTGAATTGCAATAAAATACTGGCACTTTTCTTCTTTTAAGAATGTAGTCTTATTGCGTTTGTAATCTTAGTTGTAAAAAATGCTGTTGGGATGTAAAACCATGATTGGCAGCAGGATACATTATTTCTGGGTAAATATAGAATCCAGCACTTAACCTGAAAAACATTAAATAGGCAGTTAAGTACTTTTATTGAGACTAAGGCATGATGTTGTTTGTTTCAGGGTCGAGCTTTTCACAACCCTATAAGAATTAAACCCTGGGGTGTGACTTCGGCGTCAGCATTGGAAATATACAGCAACATTGAGGGAAGCTGCTGAGACTATGAGTAGGAGACACACTATCCCTACCATATCTAAGACACAGAATTGCATAAAACAACATTGTTCTAGAGGAGGAAAGAACTACATAACACTACTGTAAAATAAATACCTTGGATCAAAATGAGGGATGACCGATACTAAAGAAGCATCTCCCTCTTTTTACCTTAGAATCACAAAAAGGGATTTTCTGGTTCTGGAGCAAGAATGTGGGCGAAGTAAACAAAGCCACAAACTCTATAAGCATACTGTTTTATTCAAATCACACATGCATCACCTAGAGTGGTGGGCGTTATCCGTCTAAGTGGTAATTAGAATCAATTTTGAATGCATTGTAAGTGTGATTGGATGGTAGAGGTTTAGGCAGCCCTAGGTTTTTTCTTAAGGGGTTATGTAACCACCAAATGAGATTCTTATCCAACATAGAACCACGAAGGGGTTAAAAGAGTGTGTGGTATATTATAAAAGAACATAAAATTAATAAAATAAAATTATAGGAACTAAATATATACTTTTGTATGTTTTCCCTCTCTATAGATTATGTATGGTTAGCATCTTGAAGAGGGAGGAAAAATCCCAAATTGTTTTACTGTCCTGAGGAAGGTGGTTTTAGTTCTACCCACCGAAACGCGTCGACGCTGAGCACTGCTGAATCCAACCACAAGGAACTACTGGAATGAATGGATTCTCACATTCACCAGGATACAAATTGAAGTGAACTGTTAGTTCAGCTAATGCAACAGCTTTTTTCTGAACTGTGCAAATAGTGTTCCCCGCAAAGATATTGGTCATTTTAGATACTTCAAACAGTGTTTCTTTATACACTGTGCACATTGTTTTTAAATTGTATATTGTATGTTAAATATGAATTGCATGACTCTTTAAATGTTGTGATTACAAACAGTAAGACATGATAATTTAATATAATGTAGAAAACATTTTTATTAAAATAACTTTTTACACAAAGAAAATACCCCTTGATGTTGGATCTCATAATTGGTGGTATACGAGCCTGGAGGGTGGGTTCCACTGTAATTTTATATCGAACATATTTACAGGTAATAAGTAACTGAAGTGAATCTGTGTTTGTGTATGAGTGTGTTGGCTATAGGAGCTCCAAGGGGAATCCTTGTTCTCTTCACTGTATAGCAGTGCCCTGTCCCCTTGGGTTGGGGGACTCCTCTCTTGAATAATAACTAAGGAATACACAAAAGCCACCTGCCAACTAAACATAGTATTATGACTCAGGAACAGGCTGCAGGCACCCAAAGGGTTAGGACAAGGAAATGGAAACATTCTAAATGTGAAATTTTGAGAATTGTGACTAAAAATATGATTTCACCATTAAATAGGATTTTCAATTACAGTTCCTCAGACACCAAATACGACATTCCTACCTGCTCAGAAACAAAAGGAATCACCTATGAAATGTAATGAGGTAATACAATGTTATCCTATTGGAGACGTAGGCCTCACTTCACTGAAAAACAAATTTGTCAGATTTTCAAAGCCAGGACTTATAAAATATAAAATGCAGCCTGCCCTGCCCTATGGGCTTTTTAGGGCCTACCCTTGGGGTGACATGCGTATTAAGAAGCAAGGTTAAGGCCTGGCAAGAGCTTATATTTTGCCGTGTTGAAATGGCAGTTTAAAACTGCACACCAGGACTGCTGGCAGACCTAAGACATGTTTAAACGGGCTACTTAAGTAGGTGGCACAATTAGTGCTGCAGGCCCATTGTTAGCATTTATTTCACAGGCCATGGATACATGTAGTACCACTTTACTAGCTCTTTACAAGTAAATTAAATGTGGCAACTGGCTGAAAAGTTTACCTTGTGTTACAGCGACAGCATAAACACTATAGCACTGGTTAGAAGGGGTAACATGCACAGAGTCCTAAAAGCCAACAAAACAGGTTCAGAAACAGGAGGGGTGAAGCCAAAAAGTTTAAGGCTGACTCTACAAAAAAGGACAGTCCAACAATAGCTGGTTATTATCGCATTGATTAGTAATTATCACCTCCTTGCCAGTCTTTTCTGGATGCAATAATTAATGCAGCCAATAGTGGCCAACTTGTAAGGAGGGCTTTAAGGCTGCTCAAGGTTCACATTCTAAAACAGAGAAATATTGTCCTCCTTTGAAACAAAGTTGAATAGGGGACTGAAAGCAGCGGGTCATTAGTGGACCTTAAGGATTGCACAGGTTTCCTTTCCGGAGTGAAACTATTTTATTTAATCTCTGAATAAGGGTATACAAGTTTTTATGTTTGTAGGTTATTGTAGATGGTAGGTGAGCAAGTGAAAGTGTAGAGGTAATCAGAGTAATTGAAATGACACGGTTTTTGCAATTGGAGAGGGCAGCCAGTTGTGTTGGGGGTAGCACTGCATGGGCCGGAAAGAAAATTACTGGTGTGATTTGTACTGAGGTGTAAAAAAGAGGCAGGTAAGAGGAATGGAAGGATGTGATTATGGAGATGAGGTGATATGAAGATAGTTGATGGGTGTAGGAGAGTTTGTTTAGTTTAAACCTAAGGAACTGAAAGTAAGAAAGAATCTAAAGGGATAGGTGTGCGTGGATTGTAAGTGATAAGGAGAAAGGGGTGAGTGGGTTACAGGGAATGAGATGTGAGAAAGATAGGAGGTGTGGAAGGTGAAAATGTGCAGTTGATAGGGAGAGAGATGGAGTGAGAGTAGAAAGTAGTATTTGTATGAGAGGTGTGCAGATGGGTTAGGTGTAGATGTAAGCCAGACCTATGTGAAGAGGGATAGAAGAATGAGATGATGTGGTGGTGATTAGCAGTGAGGCAAGGTTTGATAAAGACTTAAATGAAAAAAATGTTAGCAAGAGTGGAAAAATTAGGTGCTGGGTCACGGTGATAGTGAGATAGGTAGGATAGTATAGTTGTGTGATAGGGAATCAGGTGAGGGGACAGTAGGTGATTGAAAAAAGGTGAGCATGGTTGGATGTGGATGTGGTGCAGGGTAATAACAAAGGATTAATGGGAAACAAGTGGGAATGAAAGCAAGGTAACATAATAGTGCTTGACAGAACAGGAAGAGGATTGATGTATGTAGAAAGTGAAAGTGATGAGTGTGAATAGCATGATAGCATGATGGTGGTCCAGTGAGAGAAGTCTAAGGTATTTTAGAGGGGAAGAAGCGACAGGAGATTAAAAAGAATGAAGGAAAATAAATGAATTAGGTGTCTAGGGATTAGCATAATTCCAGTCAAATTTGCAGGGTTCTGTTAGTCTTCATTAATCCCTTGAAGTGCATGTCCCTAAATTGTAGAAATTATAGGTAAAGTAACCTAATAGGTGCAACTTACCATCCCAGCAGGGGGGTAGCTGACACTCAGCCGTGGTCCGTGCAGGTAACAGTGGTGGGGCAATGGGCCCGTGTAAGGGGGGATTCAGAGGGACAATGCAGAGGGAAAATTAAATAAATAATTAATTTTCCCTCTGCATCATCCCTCGGAATCTCCCCTTACACGGCCCCACCACCCCTCCGCTGTTATCTGCACTGACCGCGACTGCTGACACTTCACAATTTGTATCAGTGTGGATATACTAATACTGTGGTCCTGAGGTACATTGTCATTCTCTTCTCTTTGTGATGTGTGACAAATATGTTGGACTAGTATGTATCTATGAAGGTGTCCTGGAATGATTCATTGGCAGAGGCATGTAGGTGAAATGCTGGTAAAAGTGTCAGGTTTAATCTTGTTCTCCTTTCTATCAAGAGTTAAGTGGGGTATGCAATGTTACTCGGGTGATGATGATTAGCCTATTTGCAAGATGCCTGTATTTCTGGGGGCCAATTTTAGAGCTTACACCAAGGAATGGAAGCCACAGAATTAAGGATGAGATTCAGGACAGAATATGTAGGGGGTAATTATAGAAGCAGAAATTACACTTTTAAGCATATGAGAGCCCTTCATTCTTCTTTTACTGGTCAAACAGCCCCGAATCCCAGTGGGAGATGAGCTGTTCATAGAACTGGTCTAGAGTGGCCAACAGAGGAGGGTTTACTTATTTCCATGGCCACATTTCCAGGGTGGGCACACAGGCTCTGCACAGGCGAAGAAATGTTTTGCCATCATGGTTTTAGGCAGAGAGGGTCAGTGTGGAGTTGTTTGATGTAGGACACACAGGAAGGGCTGCAAATGTGGGTAGGGATACCCCTCGGAGCTTTTACTTTGTTGGTTATGGAGGGTTCAAGAGTCACCCAAGCTACAAGCTGGTGCCATGCATAAATGTTGCACAGACAGTACCCTCCTTAGAACACTGCTGGACTTGAGGAAAATCAGAAGAGGACTGAACCTGCTGCCTGAGACCTGAGAGCTGCCTAGAAGACAGGATCTGATCTCCCTCTTGTATCCAGGACAAAGAAGTACACTGCAAGGGTCATAAGGCTGACCTGTTGTTCAAGCTACAGGGACACAACAAACTACAAGAGGAATTTCCCATAACTGCTTAGCTGGCCAGTGCCAATTGGACCTGCCAAAGATCTGCTGGTGGCTTCTACTGAAGTGGGTTTTGACCCCCAAGTGCTGTCCTCAAGGTCCAGGTACCATTGGCTGCAACAATGTGTACTCCACCTAACACATCCTAAAAGCTGGGACTAAAATATGTTTTGCTTTCAAAGACATCTATAGGACCAGCACCAACCTGTCAAGCTGATCTGACAAAGAAGGGTTGCCACTCAGCTGTAGATTCAGGGTGCTCCCACTTGTTGGTTTTTCAGCATCACATCTGATTCAGTGGGACCTCGTTGGCTACACCCTGCAGCCTTGCCCTATTGGAACAATTCAAGCTCCAAAAAAGTAACTATGCCTGAATGTAGAAGTCTTCAATAGGAGAAGGTGCCAACATTTTCAGGTCAGCGAGGGGCCTTCCTTAGGCATACAATTCAAATTTCTTCTACCCTGAGCCTTTGCAACAAAAGCAAACAGCTTCACTTGGACCTCGTCCTGTGGATCTCGGACATCGTGGAGACCTCTTCCAAAGCCTGCTGTCTAGCCCTGCTGAAGATTTAATATCCAACCCAGGCTTGATTGTGGTTGGTTTTAACTTGTGCCTAGGTACGGGATAAATGCAACCAGATAACACGTTTGGCTCTTAATTTTAGAGATATTTTGAGTCTTAAACTTTAAGAATTTGTATCTCCACTTCTCCCTCTTGGATTTTTGGTGTCACATTTATTTGTTAAAGATTATCCTAATTTTCTAAATTAGATTGGGATTTTTCTTCTGTTTTGTTTTGACATGGTTTCTGTTTAGTACTGCATAAATACTTTGCACATTTGTTCTAAGTTAATCCTGTTTGCTCTATGCCATAGTTACCACCCTGATAAAGATTGTGGTTATTACTTGAAGTAGAACCTATCTCCCTCAACTAATATCCCAATTTATTAGAAGAAGGTGTAACAGATTATAAATTCAATTCAAGATGAATTTGTGATGGGCCACAGATGGTAACATTTGGTGATTTATAGGTAAAGATGTTTTCCTTTAGAGTTAGAAACATTTCCAGAGATTGAAGATCTTCAGTAAAGCAACATTGCAAGCTGTAGCCATGAAGGGGTCAAATATGGTGGGTGTGCCTGTGGATGTCCTACTGTAGATTTTAACTTTCTTCCAAAATGTTCTGAGAGTGAGGAGTCACAGATCAAAAGGATAGAACACATCTCCTTTTTGTTCCTCAGAAATTACATTTGTTCTTAGTCCTAATGTTTGAAAAACGTTCTGGAACTTCAGGTCTCAGGTCAAACTGTTTCCTGTAATTTCTCTTTTTTAGCGCCAAACGTTTTTTCTACAGGACCTTCTACCCTCTCCTCGATCTTTGGGGTAGTTTCACAAGGATATTTTGGAGAAATTCCCTATTATGTTTGGCCATAACTGCAACAAATGTCACAGCTTCCTCTGTTTCAGTCCAATTTCTGCACTCTCACCCCTCAGGAGAAGTTGCTCATAGGCAAATATCTACCACGGGCAGGACTTAGGCACCTGTGGGGTTCAGCTTGACAAAAGGACTACCGGTAATTGGCGCACCTGCCTTGCTTCATTACTCAATACATAGCTGGAAACACTTTCCACAGGTCTCTGTCACTTAGGAAATCTTTATTGCACCAGTGATTTATTTTTTTAGCAGGTTTTTGGATTTTTTTGACAGTAGACAGAAAGTTCATTAATTTATATATATTGCTAAAATAAAATGTAATATTTTTATAATTGAATTATTAATTATGTTTATTGTTACATGTATTGCATCAACAAATAAATATTTACATTCATTAAACATTTATTTTATAACATTGGGCTATGGTTAGGTTAGTATTAAAATACATGATCTTTTAAGAGTTCAATAGTTTTTTCACATTTTAGAGTGGAAATAATAATTCTGACACCTTTTGATTCAAATGCTTTGACCAATGTGGCTAACTTTTCAGTGAAAATATTAAAACGTGCTCCTTTAGAGTTCGGGGTGTTCCTCAATGAGGCTCTGTTTGGAGTAGGAATAGTACTTGCCGTACCTTTAAAGTGCAACACTTTCCATAATGTGTACTGGAAATATGAATCTGATCTCTTTAGAGTCCACAACTTTTGCACCTCTGGCAAATTATGGAATGAGAATAGTAAAGATGACTATTTCAAAGTCCAACACTTTCCCCAATATTCCTAAATTTAGAGTGCCATTCTCAAATGTGTCCACTTGAAGGTCCAACGCTTTCACAAAGTAGCTAAGTTTGACAGAGTAATTGCTTATTTGACTCCTTCAAACTGCGACCAGTGGTGTCTGGCACATGTAAGAGTGGTGAGGTGGTGAGGTGGGGTGGGGGTGGGGGCAGGGCAAGGTGGGGGGCTAGTTGACAGACAGCAGAATAGGG
This sequence comes from Triturus cristatus, assembly GCF_964204655.1. Classification (NCBI taxonomy): domain Eukaryota; kingdom Metazoa; phylum Chordata; class Amphibia; order Caudata; family Salamandridae; genus Triturus; species Triturus cristatus. The sequence continues at coordinate 402,689,190 of NC_140581.1, forward strand.
AAAAGTAAATACAAACATTTATAAAACCACTGCACGATGCAGCGAGTGCAAAGTAAGTAGTTCTTATTTATTTTTATGTACTCCTGTCGTATGTCGACTTAGATGCTTGATTCAAATTTCTGTTCATGGTCAAACTTGGGTTTCCTTGTGAATGATGTCCAGAAAATATATTTTGACCGCTAGTAAATTAGTTCTAGTTTCAACCATGCTGTGCAATCCATTGCTCAATTCAGCATCAGCCCCACCTGCTTGAAAGGAGATGGTTACTATCTCCATTTTCAAGAATTCTATAGTTGACCTGAAGGTCCTGACAAACTTCAGGCCAGTTTTCTTTGTTACCGGAATCAATCCAAATACTGGTGAAACAAATGAACCATACACTATCTTCTATTTTACAAGCTCATAATATGATGACCCTAGTACACTCAGTGTTGATATCCATGCACAATACTGGGACTGCTCTTGTGGCAGTCAAAGATGAGATTAGATGGATTCTGAAACAGGGTGGTAGCACAGCCATTAAACCATTTGATCTGTCATCCACCTTCATTACTATTTCACATGCTGTACTTATCCCTTAGGAGGTTGAGAGTGGGGTCAGAGGTTAGGCTCTTGGTTGGCTGCACTCTTACTTTTGGGTTGGCACCCAAAGAGTGAGCATCAAATTAGCCATGTCAGAGATTTTCCAGGTCAGGTATAGCGCTCCTGAAGGGTCATCTTCAATTCCATCACTTTACTATTTCTGTGACCCTGTTAGCACAGGTTATTCAAATGTTTGCGTTACAATCTATTATGTATGCAGATGACGCATCACACGCAATACAGAATTTCTCCACTTTCCAAGTTGTCTTTCAGTTTTTGTGTCCCTGTAGCCACATAGGAGGTCAGCCAACTTACCAGAACCCTTGGGACCCTCTTCTGAGGCCCTGGGTATACATGGGAGCAGGTCCAACACTTCAGGTCTCCAAACAAGTCACATATAGCAGGGCAGTACTCCTCTTTTACCCACAATTCCAGATGTATTCCGATGAGCTGGGAGAAATGTGCCACTTTTAGGTGATTCAATATTTAGGGGGTGGGGGTGATTTCTGTATATTCCCAAACAAATGAGAAAATACTTTGCAAGAGCAAATATTCCCAATGTTGTAGCACACCCTGTTTGCCTTACTGCAATCTATCCCTTAGTGCACTTTTCTGAGAAACATCCAACATGTCAGCACCATTCTGCCCTTTAAGGCTGCTTGCAGGTGGCTGGTGTTCCCGCTCGGGTTGTGTTTGGGGAAATGAGCATCCCCTCCTTCAACTTCACCAAACTGGTTCTGGGGCTAACTCCTTCTTCCACTAGTCTGGTGTCAGGCTGCCTACAAATGGTCTAGGGAACAAAGGATGTTCTTCTTTTACACTTAACTGTGAATGGGCTGGGCCAGCTCTGATCCCTTCGATAAATATATAAAAATTGGTTGGATCATTTAGGTAGCAAAATAGGATTTAACTGCACTACAGTTTCCATAGTAGGATCAGTTTTAGCCTTGTACAGTGGAAGACAGCTTTTGGGAACTAGTCACTGCAGGTACATGCTAACACTAAATGCTTGCATGTACCACTTTCAAATACTAGGCACCTGAACTTGTGGGCAGGGTTTACTTAGGGAGGACATTTAATATTTCAGAGTAGGGTTTCCTGGCAAAAAGGGTAATTTTTACAGGTTTGCCTGCAGGTTTAAAAGGTGCAGCACTGAGGCTGCACAATTAGACATGATGCTACACTTTCTTTGTCAGCCTACTATATCGCACAAAATGTGCTGCAGGCCACAGATGACATTTCATTTTCCAAGCTATTGGTGTATTTTCCTGCACTATACAGTATACTATACACCATGGCCTTAAAGGAAGATAACAAATTACAATTAGGAGTTCTACAATTCTGTCATGTCTTACGGGCTAGAACACATGCCCTTGACACTAGACAGCAGTGGCCAATTGTGCAGAGTTGTAAAGCCGGCAGCATCCATTCATAAAAATGGGGATGACCATTAAAAAAATTATCTTATCACAATTATACTATTTCAATAGTTTGTATTTGGGTATTTCCAAAGTAGATTTGATGAAAATACAGCTTCTTCACAATGTAACAACTTGATTGATTTTTCCATTGAGGAAACAAACACATGTGATGGCCTGCAGATGACAACTTCATTTGTTAATAGTAGGGAAAAAGAGATATGTCTAATACTATTTTGAGGAGCATTTTGCTAAAAAAAATCCTCTTTATATACCAAAGTTGTTTCTTCATAGGTATCCCATCGACTCAGTTATGCTCTGGTGGTTAAACTTCAGAATGCACTTCCCCTCAACCTCAAAGAGACCGATTTGAACCTCCCATTTAGGAAACTTTGAATACCTTCCTTTTTTAATAATCAGTCCTTAATGGATGTGAATTCAGTTCCTATTGGCTTCAGTAACAGGATGGGTAACAAGCTCACGGTAGAAATTACTTTAACATAACACCACCTAACATATCAAAATTTAACATAACATTTCTTATACTCATATAGTACTTTTCAAATATTTTTTTAATTTTTCAGTTACATTAATACATATTTCATTTATCTACAACACATATTTTTGCATATATTTTCTAAGTTTTGAATGGCATCAGAGGATAAGATATGCCTTCTGTTAGACCTAGCATCTTTGGCATGGTTTCCCCTGACTTTTTGCCTCTACTTCCTGTATTTTTGACGCTGTGCTGGATTACGTTTTTGCTGGTTTAGATGCTTTGGGCACTTTGCCACTGCTGATCGGTGTCAAAGTACAAGTACTCCCTAGGTAAATTGTTATATTGATTGGTTATCCATGATTGGTATATTTTTTTCACCTGTTAGCCCCTAGTAAAGTGCGCTGAGTGTGCCAGGGCTGGTGATTTAAATGCTACTAGTGGGCCTGCAGCACTGATTGTGCCACCCACAGAAGTAGCCCTAAAATGGTGTCACAGGTCCGCCACCGCAGTGCCTGGGTGCAGTTGCTAACTGACATGCTGACCTGACCAGTGTCCACACTGGCCAGGCCTAACCCTTCCCTTTCTGTACACATTGGACACCCCTATGAAAGGCCCTAGGTACCCCCCTGGACATGGTGCAGTGTCTGTGAAAGGTAGAGCATGTACTGGTGTAGGTGACATGCTCTGGTAGTGAATTACAGCCATTTTCGTTTTTCACTATTGAAAGGCTATCTTGCCCGTAGGCTATAATGGGGAATGCTGAGTATAATGTTTACCTGCATATCTTCCCATAGGAGCAAGATAGAAAATTAAAGGCTGGTATCCCTGAACACAGAATTTAATAACACATGTTTTATGAAAGATGGTTTTTAAATCCTGTGTGTGAAAACAGCACTTTTAGCAAGTGGCTGTTTCTTTTTCTGTCCTTTCTGTGTGCCTTGGTTTGTTTGTGAATTGACTGTCTGGTTTGTGAGTGACAGGGGTGGCTCCCAGAGGCTGAATGAGTTCGCCCAGGGCCGAATAGCGAAATTCCCCTGTAGATGGGTGGGAGGAGTAGCACCTGGGCCTGAATAGGGCTATGCCTGCCTTCCACAATGCTGGCTCCACCCCCTGCTGGACAGCTGATGACCCTGCCCCTCTCTCTCAAAGGAAAGAAGAAACCAAGTAAACAGAGTGCTCCAGGACTGACCAGAACTGGTTCTGACTAGGCCAAGGCCCTGTTGCCTTCAGAGGACAAAGGATTTTGGGGTATAAATATTGGGACCCAGACTACAGAAGATTAGATCATCCTGGAATCAAGAAGGAACCTCTGCCAAGGAGAAAGCTGGAAGACTGAAGAAGAAGGGCTGACCTGCTGTAAGGCTGACCTGCAGTTGCTTTGCTGCCAAGGAGAGGGGAAGGACTTTGCTGTGTGCTGTGTCCCCTGGCTTGAAGGAATCTCCAAGGGCCTGAGTAGAGCTGGCCTCCTGTTAAGAAGTCCCAGGAACAAAAGGACATCCCCCCCAGCTTCCCCCAGAATTCTGCTGTGTGAGTTCTGCCCTTCCTAGAGTGCTTGATCCAATTGTGGGGCCTCTGGAAGTTGTGCCTGCTGTTGGGAAGCTGACCAAGAGAAAAGAATTAAAAGATCTGCAACTTTTTCACGCACCGCCGGCTTAGCGAGAAAATTTCCGTCTCCACGAAGATCGTCGCAGCTGCAACGTCAACGCCGTGTTCATCTACGGAGCACATCGTCCCCGGAGCGGGAAGATTCCCGTCGCTGCGAGAATCGTCGCAGAGCCTGCTGCCGCTGAGTGAGATCGTCGCACCGCTCGTTGGCAGGCCGCATTTCGTCGCTGCAAACATCGTCGCAGAGCCATCGAAGATCGTCACACCGCTCATTAGTGGCCAGTATTTCTTCGCTGTGAACATCGTCACAGAACCATCGAAGATCGTCGCATCGTGCCTTTGCGAGTAAATTTCTACCAGAGAAGCCTTGGAATCCATACAAGTATCGCCTCACTCCCCATACAGACTGGATTCATCACACACGCCCGCTGCGTGCAGCGGGGTTGTCGCATCGCCTCCCCAGGGTCTCAGGACTGGTGCTGTTGCTTGTTTTTCGATGCCTGAGCGCCGCTAGGAACTTTTATCGCATCACCAGGTACTGTTGGCTAAAATCGGCGCTAATGTGGATTATTTTGTCGCTAAGCTAAGAACTCTTTTGAAACCATATTCTTGAACTGTGTATGTTGGATTTTTGTTGTTTTGGTCTTGTGTAGTTTATATAAAAGTAATTTATTTATCTACACTGGTGTGGAGTTCATTTGTGGTGTTTTCACTGTGTTACTGTGAGTGTTGGTACAAATACTTTACACATTGCCTTTGATAAGCCTGTCTGCTCGTGCCAAGCTACCAAGGGGGTGAGCAGGGGTTATCTAAAGAGTGTATCCCCCTTACCCTGACTAGAAGCAAGGGTCCCTATTTGGACAGTGGCACCTACCCCTGCCAACTAGAGACCCCCAGATCTAACATTGGTGGCAGCGGTGGGATTAGAAGTTGTATTTGTACTTCACCCATAGTAATTGGTGTACATCACTAGTTTAAGTGCAGACCACTACGCAACCACATACTGTGTTTTTTGGATCTACTTTTGAGTAACTCTTCAAGAGCATCATGTCTCAGGTGGCAACAAGTGCGAGGGCAGGATTGGAATTTTCCATTGAGGATCTGTATTTGTACAAAGTTGAGGAGCTCAAGCAATTCTGCAAAGACCTTGGTTGCCCTGTGAGAAGCGGATCTAGAGAGGATGTGCTACAAAGAGTCTTGAAGGCCTGGTGGGAGGCCCAAGAGGAAGATGATGCAGGTGAAGAGAATGGTTTTGTTCCCCAAGATCTGCCTGTGGGCGGACCAGTCTCAAGGGCTGGCAGCAACCATTCCAGTAGGAGCTTCACCCCAGAAGAGTTAGAGGAGAACCAAAGGGTGAGAGAGCACAAATTGGAAATCATGCAAATGAAGATGAAGCAATTGGAAGTAGAGAAGGGAGAGAAAAGATTGCTTTTGGCTCATGAGTTGAGCATGAGGGAACTGGACATCAGAGCCAAACAGGTGGAGACCAGTTCCAATGGTGGCAGCGCACAGCCAGTGCAAGGGGGTAAAGTATATATCTACAAAGATTTGGTGCAGAATTATAATAGGAGTGAGGATATCTATGCCTAGTTTACCTCATATGAGATTGCATTGAGGATGAATGGTGTGCCTGATCAGCATTGGGGGGCGGGCCTGTGGAATCATTTTGAGGCTTCTGGGAGGAGTGCTCTAGAGCCCTTAGAATTAGCAGGTACCATGACCTACCCCAATATGAAGGAGGCCCTATGTCTCAGGTATGGACTTACTCCAGAGCAGTATAGGCTGCAGTTTAGGAACTCCAAGAAGAAAGAGTCTGAGACTTGGATGGAGTGTGTGAATCTGTACTCGCGTGCACTGGAAGGTTGGATGAAGGGCAGCAAAGTAACTGATTACAAGGGGTTATTGCATTTAATTAGTTGGGAGCACTTGAGTAGTCTATGTGTTCCAGAGCTGCACCAGCATCTTTTAGACAGCAAGCTGACGGACCCCATTGAGCTTGCTAAGGAGGCGGACCGCTGGACCAGTACCAGGGTCCATAGAGAAATTGTGGGTACCACAGCCAAAGGTGGGCAGGTTCCCCAGCAAAAGAGTGGGGGGGACAAGGGTAACCAAAAGGAGTTCTCCCAAGGGCCCCAAAACAGTTCCCAGGGAAAGGAGTCCTAACCCCCAAGCCCAAACCGACCTGGCCCCCTAGGGGCAGGCGGGACCCCAGGGGCCCACCTACCTGCTATCACTGCAAAGAGGTGGGGCACATTGCCTCTAGTTGCCCCAAGAAAACTCCAGCACCCACTGGTGCTCCTAAACCGGGTTTAGTGAGTGTAGCTTTAGGGGAGGATTTAATTTCTAGTGAAGGGGAGGGACCAGCAGTTGTCTCTTTAGGAGACCAATAGTTGGTCCAGGAAACCTACCTGCCCGATAACACTAAGAAATACGGGCAGTGGGTGACCATCAATGGGAGAAGGGTGGAGGCTCTGAGAGACACAGGAGCCAGCGTGACATCTGTGAGGTGTCAGTGGGTGTCTGAAGAGCAGGTAATTCCTAATGTACTTCACCCAGTAGTTGCAGCTGACAACTCAGTGCGCCTCTGTAAAGTGGCGCAGGTTCCCTTTGAGTGGAGGGGGGTCTCAGGTCTCTTGAAGGTTGTTTTGAGATCCATCCATGCCTGTAGACTGTCTGCTAGGTAATGACCTGGAGAGTTCCCCATGGAAGGAGGTGGAACACCAGGCTCACATGGAGATGTTGGGTTTGCCTTGGAGGATCTGTGTGACCACTCGGTCTATGGCAGCCAGTAGGGGTGATTCAGCAGACCTGGAGCCTGAAACAGTGGCCCAGGTACCTGCCCAGAGGAGAAGGAGCAGAGGGTGTGGGATACCAGCCCCCACCATTCCCACAGTCCAGGAAGGAGCAGAACCTGAGGGGGATGCTCTGGAACCTACAGGGGAACAGGTGGCCAAACTGGGGGACCTACCTGAGCTGACCCATTGGCAGCAAGAGGGTGGCCCCTCCAGGGAGGAGTTCTGCAGGGCGCAGAAGGAATGCCCTTCTCTCATTGGTATGCGGCAGCAGGCTGCAGACCAGGCAGCAGGTGGAGCGGCCAAGGATCATCTCATTTACTGGGATGATGGGATGCTTTATAGTGAGCCTAAGTTCTCTGAGCCCAGTGGAGCCTGTGTGCTGGTGGTACCCGAGCACTTCAGGGACTTCCTACAGGGTCTGGCTCATGATGTGTCCCTCGCAGGACATATGGGGCAAGACAAGACCTTCCAAAGGCTTGTCATCCGCTTCTTCTGGCCCCAGATGAAAAAGCACATCGGGACATTCTGTAGGACTTGCCAGACTTGTCAGGCAAGTGGGAAGAGCGGAGGGAAGTGCAAGGCACCCCGCCAACCCTTTCCTGTGGTGAGCACCCCTTTCGAGCGGGTGGGCATCGATATTATGGGGCCACTAGACCACAAGACAGCCTTAGGCAACAGGTTCACCCTAGTCTTGGTGGACCACGCCACCCGGTACCCGGAAGCAGTCCTTCTCAGGACAATCACAGCACCCGTGGTGGGCCGTGCATTGATGGGGATCTTTTCCCGTGTGGGGTTCCTCAGAGAGGTGGTCTCCGACCGGGTACCAACTTCATCTCTAGGTACATGAAGTCTCTGTGGGAGGAGTGTGGGGTAACTTACGAGTTCACCACTCCTTACCACCCTCAAGGAAATGGGTTGGTTGAAAGGTTCAATCGAACCCTGAAAGGTATGATTATGGGCCTTGCGGAGCCCATGAGACGGAAGTGGGACGTCTTCTTACCATGCTTGTTGTTTGCCTACAGGGAGGTGCCTCAGAAGTCCTTAGGGTTCAGTCCCTTTGAGCTTCTGTATGGCCACCCTGTTAGAGGACCTCTCACTCTGGTGAAGGAGGGGTGGGAGAAATCCACCAGGAAAACCCCCCAGGATGTGTTCAGCTATATGCTGGCCTTCCGCAACCAGACACTGCGCTTCAGGAAGCTCCCCCAAGAGAACCTAGAAGCCAGCCAGGAATAAATGAAAAGATGGTACTACCAGAATGCCACTCTGGTCGAATTACAACCTGGGCAGAAAGTATGGGTAATTGCGCCAGTGGAGCCTTGTGCGCTCAAGGACAAGTGGACTGGGCCATATGAGGTGGTGGAGCGCAAGAGCGAAGTAACCTACCTGTTTAACTTGCAGACTCCCAGGCAGCCCCTGAGGGTCTTACATGTGAACCGCCTAAAACCCCACTTCGAGAGGGCTGATGTAACCATGCTCCTGGCTACAGATGCTGGAATGTAAGAGGACAGTGACCCTCTTCCTGACCTTCTGGCAGCCAAGGAGCAAGATGGGTCAGTGGATGGTGTGGTCCTCTCACCCACCCTGACCCTAGAACATCAGAGGGATGTGGACACTGGAGATAGTCTACCTGTAAAGCAGAAATTCTACAGGGTAGCTGACAAGTTCAGGGTCAGCATCAAAGAAGAGGTTTCCAAGATGTTGGCGCTCCGGGTAATTGAGCCCTCCAGCAGCCCCTGGGCTAGCCCAGTGGTCTTAGTTCCAAAAGTTGCTGCTCCCGGTGCCACCCCAGAACTCCGGTTTTGTGTGGACTACCGTGGGCTCAATGCGGTCACCAAGACTGACGCGTACCCCATCCCCAGAGCTGATGAGCTCGTGGATCGGTTGGGAGATGCCCAGTACCTCAGTACGTTTGATTTAACATCTGGGTACTGGCAGATTGCCTTAACTGAGGGGTCCAAGGAGATGTCTGCGTTTTCAACGCCAGAGGGGCACTTCCAGTTCCGAGTTATGCCCTTTGGGTTGTAGAACGCCCCTGCCACATTCCAAAGACGGGTCAACCAGGTACTGTCCGGGCTGGGGGAATTCAGCGCCGCATACCTGGATGACATTGCTGTTTTCAGCTCCACGTGGGAGGAACACTTGCAGCACCTCTGTGAAGAGTTGAAGGCTCTGCAAAGGGCAGGCCTCACAATCAAGGCCTGTAAGTGCCAGATAGGGCAGGGTTCGGTGGTGTACTTGGGGCACCAGGTAGGGAGCGGCCAGGTGGCACCCCTCCAAGCGAAGATTGATACCATTCTGGCTTGGGAGCCATCCAAGACCCAGACAGAGGTGAGAGCCTTCCTAGGACTCACTGGGTATTATCGCCGATTTGTCAAGGGATATGGCACCTTCAAGGAAACAGCCCTGGAGAGTGAATTGGACCGATACCTTTCAAACTGCTTTTGATGCCCTGAAGACTGCCATGTACACAGCACCGGTGCTCAAGGCGCCTGATTTCTCGAGTGAGTTTGTAGTCCAGACAGAGGCTTCAGAGCATAGTGTGGGAGCGTTACTCTCACAGATCAACGACTAGGGCTAGGACCAACCTGTAGCTTTCATTAGTAGGAGGCTACTTCCCAGGGAACAGAGGTGGAGTGCGATTGAAAGGGAAGCTTTTGCTGTGGTCTGGGCTCTGAAGAAGCTGAGGCCCTACTTGTTTGGGACTCACTTCCGGGTTCAGACAGACCACAGGCCCCTCAGATGGTTAATGCAGATGAGGGGTGAGAACCCAAAACTGTTGAGGTGGTCCATCTCCCTACAGGGAATGGAATTTACGGTGGAACACCGTCCCAATACAGAACACGCCAACGCTGATCGTCTGTCCAGGTTTTTCTGCCTTAGCGATGAGAACTCCCAAGAGGGTGGGTACTTCTCCCCACTTTCAGCTGGAGGGAACACGTGTTAGACCTGGCATCTTTGACGTGGTTTCTCCTGACTTTTTGCCTCTACCTCCTGTATTTTTTACGCTGTGCTGTATTTTGTTTTTGCTGGTTTAGATGCTTTGGGCACTTTGCCACTGCTGATCGGTGTCAAAGTGCAAGTGCTCCCTAGGTAAATTGTTATATTGAATGGTTATCCATGATTGGTATATTTTTTCACCTGTTAGCCCCTAGTAAAGTGCACTGAGTGTGCCAGGGCTGGTGATTCAAATGCTACTAGTGGGCCTGCAGCACTGATTGTGCCACCCACAGGAGTAGTCCTAAAATGGTGTCACAGGCCCGCCACAGCAGTGCCTGGGTGCAGTTGCTAACTGCCATGCTGACCTGACCAGTGTCCACACTGGCCAGGCCTAACCCTTCCCTTTCTGTACACATTGGACACCCCTATGGAAGGCCTTAGGTACCCCCCTGGGCAGGGTGCAGTGTATGTGAAAGGTAGAGCATGTACTGGTGTAGGTGACATGCTCTGGTAGTGAATTACAGCCATTTTCGTTTTTTCACTATTGAAAGGCTAACTTGCCCATAGGCTATAATGGGGATTGATGAGTATAATGTTTACCTGCATATCTTCCCATAAGAGCAAGATAGAGAATTAAAGTCTGGTATCCCTGTGCTCAGAATTTAATAACACATTTTTTAGGAAAGATGGTTTTTAAATCCTGTGTGTGAAAACAGCACTTTTAGCAAGTGGCTGTTTCCTTTTCTGTCCTTTCTGTGTGCCTTGGCCTGTTTGTGAATTGACTGTCTGGTTTGTGAGTGACAGGGACAGGGGTGGCTACCAGAGGCTGAATGAGTCAGCCCAGGGCTGATTAGGGAAATTTCCCTGTAGATGGGTGGGAGGAGTAGCACCTGGGCCTGAATAGGACTGTGCATGCCTTCCACAATGCTGGCTCCACCCCCTGCTGGGCAGCTGACGACCCTGTCACTCTCTCTCAAAGGAAAGAAGAAACGAAGTAAACAGAGTTCTCCAGGACTGACCAGAACTGGTTCTGACTAGGCCAAGGCCCCTCTGCCTTCAGAGGACAAAGGATTTTGGGGTATAAATATTGGGACCCAGACTAAAAGAAGATTAGATCATCCTGGAATCAGAAGGAACCTCTGCCAAGGAGAAAGCTGGAAGACTGAAGAAGAAGGACTGACCTGATGTAAGGCTGACCTGCAGTTGCTTTGCTGCCAAGGAGAGGGGAAGGAGTTTGCTGTGTGCTGTGTCCCCTGGCTTGAAGGAATCTTCAAGGGCCTGAGTAGAGCTGGCCTCCCGTTAAGAAGTCCCAGGAACAAAAAGACTTCACCCCCAGCTTCCCCCCTGAACTCTGCTGTGTGAGTTCTGCCCTTCCTAGAGTGCTTGATCTAATTGTGGGGCCTCTGTAAGTTGTGCCTGCTGTTGGGAAGCTGACCAAGAGAAAAGAAGAAAAAGATCTGCAACTTTTTCACGCACCGCTGGCTTAGCGAGGAACTTTCCGTCGCCGCGAAGATCGTAACAGTGCCGGTCGCCGCTGCAACGTCAACGCCGCGTTCATCTTCGGAGCGCATCGCCCCCGGAGCAGGAAGATTCCCGTCGCTGCGAATATCGTCGCAGAGCCTGCCGCCGCTGAGTGAGATCGTTGCACCGCTCGTTAGCGGGCTGCATTTTGGCACTGCGAACATTGTCGCAGAGCCATCGAAGATCGTCGCACCGCTCGTTAGCGGGTCGTATTTCATCGCTACGAACATCGGCGCAGAACCATCGAAGATCGTCGCATCGTGCCTTTGCGAGTAAATTTCTACCGGAGAAGCTGTGCCTTGGAATCCATACAAGTATCGCCTCACTCCCCATACAGACCGGATTCGTCGCACATGCCCGCTGCGTGCAGCAGGGTTGTCGCAGTGCCTCCCCAGGGTCTCAGGACTGACGCTGTTGCTTGTTTTTCGACACCTGAGCGCCGCTAGGAACTTTTATCGCATCACCAGGTACTGTTGGCTAAAATCAACGGTAATGTGGATTATTTTGTCGCTAAGCTAAGAACTCTTTTGAAACCATATTCTTGAACTGTCTATGTTGGGGTTTTGGTCGTTTTGGGCTTGTTTAGTTTATATAATAGTACTTTATTTATCTACACTGGTGTGGAGTCCATTTGTGGTGTTTTCACTGTGTTACTGTGAGTGTTGGTACAAATACTTTCCACATTGCCTTTGATAGGCCTGTCTGCTAGTGCCAAGCTACCAAGGGGGTTATCTAAAGAGTGTATCCCCCTTACCCTGACTAGAAGCAAGGGTCCCTATTTGGACAGTGGTACCTACCACTGCCAACTAGAGACCCCCAGATCTAACACCTTCTTTGATGGATTATGTATTTTTAAAATGTAAACTATTTTTGCATTTTTGGGGGGATATCATTTATTTTACACGCTTTCATTGATTTATATTTTTGAATATGGATATTGGATTGTTGAGTTGTTCCATCGCATGTAACCAAATCTTTTTGTATTATTGTGGAAACTTTAGAAGTGATATTTGCGTCTTTACATTAGTTTTATGTGTATGAATCGTTATATAGGGTCCTATTATAATGTTGGTTGGACGGAAACCAGTTGGTCATTCTGGCTGGCCTCCAATGGGCTCAAGGAGCCTGTCGGCCAGTCGGAATCGCAATGTACTCCCTTTAGGATGGCGTTTCTACATTCGGGATTACGATGTCTGTTTCACAAGGTCTTTCCATGTCGGCCTTTCTGACATGGAAAGGCTGTCTGAAAGCAACTTTGGGGGCTCCTAGCAGGGCCCCCTTGACTCCCCGGCCTACGGTTGTGGACCTGGGAGATCACTGCACTGTGTGACATGCACCGTGAGGAGCTTGCCACATGGTGCATGGTTTTACACAAACTCCCTTTCTCTATGGGAGCTTGCCCTGCAGCCGGTTTCCGACGGCAGCACAAGGTCCATAGGGAAATGGGAGTGTGCGATCGCACCATGTGTGGTTGCATTGAAGTAATGCAGCCGGTCCCGATTCCGCTGTGACTCCGACTGACATGTTAATCAGGCCCATAGTTCTTTCTATGTTACATATTGTTTTGAAGATATGTGTATAAACTGGCACGTGCATCAAGGAAGGCTTTTGCGATTCCTCAATTGCGATTATTAAGGAATCGCAAAAGCCTATGTATGTAGAAATTGCTAAAAAAATAGCGATTCCTAAACATTCCTTAATTGCGAGTCGCAAATTGCTAATCTCAATCAAGGAATGCCTTTCCATTCATTCCTATGGGCCAACAGGCCCGTAGGAATGAATGGGAATTGCATGCGCAATTTGCGAGTACACATTAGGTACTCGCAAATTGCGCATGCAATTTCAATGGTGCAAGGGTATCAAAAAGACACCCTGTTGCACCCCTGAAATTGTAATGTGCAGCCATGTTGCGCACACACATGCTCCAAGGGCATGTGTGTGTGTAACATGTAACTTTGAAAAATTCACTTTAGTGCATTTTCCAAAGTTTTTGCAAATTACCAACCTGTTTAATTTTTCGGTAATTTGCGACCCTGATAGCGAAATCACTATTTTAAATTGCTTCTAGCATTGTATTCAAGGAATCATACTCTGTGATTCCTTAAATGAAATCACAAGTTGCGGTTTTTGCATTTGGAATGATGCATCCCAAATGCAAAATTCTGAGAATCTGCCCATTTGCGACCGGTTTTTCGTTTGATGCATGGGGACCTTAGTGTTTAATTATGTCAATATGTTATGTATATACATTGTTATATATTTTTGATAAGTGTTTATTTTTTAATAGATTTAGCTTTATAAATTATAATTTTTATAATCTTTTTTTGTTCAGTTTTTCAAAGCATTTTCATTGACAGTTTCTCATTTATTTTTGCACTCTTATTATAGGTTAATGTTATTATAATTAAAAAATATGTGTTTTTGGATGTTGGATATTATATTTTAGGTCTAGTTTTGTTTGTTGGGGTAGTTTGTGTTAATGCTCCGTTGATTTTTATAGTGGTGTGTGCAATTGATTCAAATTAATGTTGTTTAGTTCTTGATGGTAAGGAAATAACTCTATTTTTCTGGCAAGCAATTTCTTTATCTGTCGACAAGGCATATTATCAAGAAACTGCGTTAAAATTATCGCCGCTTTAGCGGCAGAAAACTGCCGCTAAAGCGGCGATAACGAGCTTGATAATATGCCCTTGAGAATTCCCATAGAAGCCCATGTTCTGGTGTCAACATGGGCTTCTATTGGAATTCTCTGCGGCATATTATCAAGCCCATTATCGCCGTTTAGCGTCAGTTTTCTGCCGCTAAAGCGGCGATAATTTTAACACCGTGCTTGATAATATGCCCCTTCTTTCTTTAGAGGCTAAGGATTTGATTCCATTAAGGTATGAACTGTTTTAAGTTTATGGTAGCTTTATTCTTTTTTAGGATCTCTTTAATAGCAGAGTCGAGGTAGCTTTGGCCCGCAATAGATATACAGCTGCGCTAATTAAAGCTAAGCGAGATTTTGCGAACAATAACTGGCAAGAACTGGTACTAGCTGCAAAATGTAAAGATAGTCGCCTGTTTTGGCGTATTATTTCAAAGAGTAGCTTGGACAATGATACCACTCTCAGTTATCACATCCAGCCGGAGGCTTGGTGAAACATTTTTCAAAATTATACGCTAGGGTTGAGGTCTCGAGGTGCTTAAACACCCCTAGAGCTGATCAGAACTTTGCTAACACTGTCCCTGTGGCGATTGGCACTGCATTAGTTTTTAGTCTAGAAAATACTTTGTCAGCAATGAGCAGTTTGAAGGCAGGTAAAGCCCCCGGCCACGATCTGATACCGGGCAATCTGTATAAATCAGAGCCCATGATATAGGCCCCGTACATAAATCTTTTGTCCAATTGTATATCGGCTGGTGGGGAAATTCCATCAACTTGGAGGGGAGCTGCGATAATTACTATCTATAAAAAGGGTGATGTCACCATACCCTCCAATTACAGACCCATCAGTCTGATTGACAATTTGCAAAAGATGTTTGCTAGATAAGTTGTAGACAAACTCCTAGTCTGGATGGATGATAATGCGATAGTGTCCCCTTATCAGGCAGGTTTTCGTCCAAAAATAAGCACATGTGACCAGGCTTTCAGATTTACTTTACTAATATAGAAATATGTGCTATTAAGAAAACAGAAACTTTATGTAGCATTCGTACATCTGAGAGCAGCTTTTGATTTAGTACGTGGTGATTTGCTATGGAAAACAATGCTTGATTTAGGCGCTCTAGTAGATCTAGTAACACTGATAGGCAAACTACACAAGGATAATTATGCCCAGGTCAGGTGGGGGAAAAATGGGGAATTAACCGAGAAGACTCTGTTAGGTTTGAAATCCCCCCTCTCACCATAATGCACTTGTTTATGCTATATGAGATTAGTAATATGTGGCTAAATAGATGCCATTTGTGTTCACGTTATGCAATCCACTGAGTTGTCCCTGTAACATGTACGCTTTTGTTAGCCCGTGTGACTCCATTTTGTATTTCGTAATCCGTATTAGATTGCTTGGACTGTGCTCGTACTAGACCTTAGTATTCATAATTGCTTGCCTCAGCAGAACACTGTACTTTGTTATTATTTTCTCTCTTGTTTAAGGCTGCTACCTGACTTGCTAGCGAGCAATTATTCTGCTTCTGAATACCATTCTTAATGTGTAACTCTGCGTTATGAGACGCTAAAACTCAGCACAGTGGCCTTGGACTACAGATAGAATGTACCCATCTGGCAGGTGTTAGCTCATCTCTGTGCCTCCTGTGTCTATGCCCGGCCCAGGCCAGTAGTTTTTCACTATAGGCATGGCTGAAGTCTCCAAAAGGGGTTTATCATGTATTAGCAAACGTGGGGGAGTCAGTCCCCTCGGCAGATATCTTAGGGTGAAGGTCTGATAGGACTCCTCTGCAGAGTATATGCTGAATAAACATACATTTATATTCTCTAATGGCTGACTGACTCTTCATTTTTGGGAAGGCATAACAGTAACCTGCGTGTCCCTAGAGGGCCCTGTCCTTCAGTTGGTGCCTCAAGAGGGACCCCGCAAGGTGATCTCCTCACCCGTAATCGGGTTGCCGGGTCAGGGTGGTGTCCGGTCGGTTGGGCGGATGGGGCCCCACACACAGGACCGAGCATGGTTCTCACAGCTGCCCCACCCTTCTGATCAGATGGATCCTCGGCTAGTGGTCACCAGCTGGGGTCCTGAGAAGGCGAAACCTTGGGGTTGACCTTTGGTTCAAAAAGTCGGCAGTGGAGAATAACTTGACTCGACCTGTGTGCACCAGGTGAGTGATTTCGTTTTTGGGAAAATGGTGCCATTCTTGGATGGCACGAGCCTCTGGGCTGTGTCTTGATTTAGTCTCCGGACTGTCTTTTTTGCAGTTTTTGAACTGCCTTGCTTGAACAACACGAGTCAGTGGACTGTGTCTTGGTACGGTCTTAGGACTGTCTTGTCTTGAGCTTGGTGGGTCTGTGAACCCTTGAAAAGACACAGAGTGTTTATGAGCAGTCGACTGGACCAACTGGTAATCTGGCCAATGTTTTACAAAAGGTCTGAGACTGTTTGCGAATCATCTGCCAGGCCAGCTGGAAATTGGCATACACTCGAAAAGGTCTGGGGCTGGAGCCTGTCTTCTTGAACTTGGTATGGTCTCTGGACTGTCGTCCTGGATGTGATGCAGCCTCCGGGCTGACTTGTGGTTTGCTTGTTGCGTCTGGGTGCTGTGAAGTCTGTGGACCGACGCCGACGACGGTGCTGGTGAAATGCTTGTTTGAATGGGTAGCGACTGTGCTTTCTGGACAGTGGATTTTGATTCTTGAGTAATTTTTGATTTCCTATCTTTCCTTTAATTGCAGAGTTGGTGTTATAGTTGTCCGTCAGGGACAGTACATGTGTCTTATATTAAGATGCTTTGTTTAAGTAAGTTAGGATGTTTCGGATGTCGATGTTGTTCTACTGATGCTTGGTTGGAAGAGAGACAACCTGCACCTCCGGAGGGTACCCCAAGTTTCGACATATATGTCAAGCATGGTATTGGCCCTAATATGTTTAGCACATTGTGGAATAAATATACAAGGGACAATACAGAGCTGCAATGGCCACTAACTGGCTCATTTGATGAACAGAAATTGAATTTCCTGCAGGACAAATTGTTTGCCAAAAGGAGCAGGCAGTCTATGTTTGATTCTTTTAGAGTGTGGCAGAAGGAAGCAAAACAGTGGCGTATGAGAGCAGAGAAAGAGGCTCGAAGGAGACAGACACAAACTATTGCGCAGAAAGCAGTGGCCTATGAAAGAGAAAAGACAGAGAAGGGCATCGAGTGTGCAGATAAGAAGCTTTGACTGCAGACTGACAAATGTTATGTTGCTCAGGATGAGAATGATGAGCTTCTTGTAGAGCTATTGGATTCTCGTCCCCCACCACCCTATGCCCCTGAACAAATATACCCTACAGTTCCGATGTCCCAGTCTTCGGCTTCTAGTGCCGCGCTCTCTGGTACTGCTGTTTCTAGTACAACGGCATCAGCACCAGCTCCACTTGCTTCTCCTATACTCATGCCAGTAACAGGGGCGGGTGTCGTTACCTCCCCTGCCGTCTCTTGGTTCTGTCTCCACCCCTACGCCCCCTTTCACCCCTACAACTCTGTCTCCCTATGTGGTAAATAAAATTCCTTTACCTGGACTTAATTTGATACAGAAACATAATAAAAATAGCTCAGTAAAATGAGAGGCAGAATCCGTGGTATTAGAGGTTCGGAATGGGCTTTATTCCAGTGATCGATTATAATCGGTTGCTCCAAGTTCCATCACCACGGAGGTTCAGGAAGTGAAGTACATACATTATTGACAAGAAATGACTTTTATAGTACATACATTACAATGAAGCGAATACAGTAGGCGTAACAATTGATAAGGAAAATGACGATTTATCTGCGTAACCAAAAATGGGTGGAACAAGGAGTAAAAAGGAACGTAATTGGTTATGATGTCATATATAGGTGGATCCATAAGATAATACTTGGCATAGATGCGCGCGCAGCAGCATGACGTGTAATTGACGTGCAACTAGGGGGTGAAGGGGACTTGACATTTAGCTCTATATGTGGAGACAAGAAGTCTGGGGGGTCAAGTCAACCTAATCCCAAATCATATCTAACATCCTATGTTTAAAGAACTATGTTATCCACAAAGAAGGACTCTCGGACAGAATCTATTCTATACTGACTGTGCGTGCGTGTACAAGCGTCTAAGTGTCTACACTAAATGCGAGGGCAGGAATCTTCCATAGTAACAGGACTATGAATTACTTGCATGAGGGCAGAGAAGCCGGGCCTTTTGCTCGGTAGCTGGAAGAATGTTTACTTAAACTACTAGGCAGGAATGCATTGGCTGAGGGGGAAGCAGATAACTCGAAGGTGAAATACAGTTCTTGGCAGAGAATAGGCTGATGTCAGGCTTCGTGAGCCGCGCAGAGAATGAGACAAAGTTCATGGTCACAGTTGCAGGCTCAGACTGGAGCTTTCAGAGGCAGAAGGCAAGAGGAGTTTGATGACAGAATCAGGGCCTACTTGCCTGGACTGTAAAATGGCATAAGTGAACCATATAAAGCCGGTGGCCTTTCATATTTAGGAATGGAATATCCGGCCTATTCATGGCGGATCTGACAGAGGACATGTTGACGGTGGACGCACATGTATTTGCGTCTTCATAACTGGAACTGGAGGAAACATACATGTACTTGTAACATGCACATGGAACCGTTGGGGTCCAAGATAGGGGACATAACTGACCAGAAAAATCCATATTTCCACATTCCCTCCTTGTCCCCTACTTGCCCGTCAAGAGATATCAATCTTCATTAATCCATTGATCTGTTCATATAGCATCATTTGTTCTTCTTTCTTCTTCCGTGACGAATGAGATCTTGGTGGTGGAATACACGATGTGGCACACAGGCCACAGATCGCTGGTCCACATTGTAGACATAGACAGCAACTGAATAGTATGAGAAGGCCAATACCTAGGAAGGATAGGACTCTCCATCCCCAGGCTGATATCACACTCCAAACCCAACCTGACCAACTCCAGGTGCCTGGATTCTGGTGTATCTGGCTTACAATCTTATGAAGGCGAGTTATAGCTTTATATACAGATGGCGAATTTTCTGGTATGAAAATGCAACAGCTTGATCCGATGACCCTACAAGCTCCGCCCCTATCAGCCAGGATGACGTCAAGGACAAGACGATTTTGAAGCACAACAATCCGCATAGCAGACTGCTCTTCTGTTAAATTGCCTAAGGCGGAAATAGTTTCATTCACTACTGCTTCAAGGGTTCTAGTTAATCTACGTATCAGCTTACTATTAGTAACAGTACCTATATAGGGAAAGATGCCTTTATTGAAATCTGTGTATTTTTCCCATGCTGTTTCAGTGTAATCGACAATTGGGAGATCTCTCCGCTCTCTGTTGTGCACTAAATGAAGATTTCTGTAATAATCAGGAGGAGCTAGGAAAACAGGTGGCAAAAGGAATGCAATGTAGCAGGTACCATCCCAATCTAGAGGTAGACGCATATATGCAGTCTGACCACATATAAAGTAGGAGTGGCGATAAGCTCTAAATGAAGATTTGCCTTGATCACTGAATTCTACTGTAGTAGTGCATTTACTATGGCCCATATGTATGGAACCAACCTTTCTTACACACAATTCACCTTTCGCTGGGAATACTGACATGGTGGGTAAAACTAGTTCAACTTCGGATTCGACATTTAGAATCATGAGATTAGGTGTAAAATTACCTAATCCATATACTTCATTTTCTAGATCAGTTCCTGTTCTTTTGGGGCGACCCTCCTTGTCAGGGTAACAGACTTTGAATAAAACTAGGTTCAGATTTCCCCATACCCACTGATCTTGGTAAACTGCTGTGTCTGAGTCTATGGAATTGATTAAACTAAACCATGCTCCACAGGAGCCATTATGTGTAAACGGATGTGGAAAGAATGGCAGGACTCCTTCATAATTCTGATAGGGAGGGAGCCGGCCACACACCCAACAATTAGTAGCATTACTAGTCTGATGGGAATGATGTAACATACTAATGAAAGTGTTATTGCGCAGTGCAAGTCTATAAGACAATTCATGCGGCGGTAGGTCACTAAAAGAATGTTCTGCGGTAACATTGTAAACATTTCTGGCAATAGGGTAATATATGTGCAACAATATACTTGCAGTAATTATTAAAAGACTTAAGAAAAACAAGATTATTAATGTCACTATACAGTGGCTACGCAGTGATTTACAATACGCCTGTCGTTTCATCATTTTTCGCGACTGTCCATGATTCAGGTCTAGAGGATACATGTCAGAGACAAATTCAACCGCTTCACCTTGGAGAGGACTTAAACAATCAAATTGTCTGACGTTCTAGGCCTCAATTTTACTTTATAGAGTTCGGTTTTAGTCGTTTCAACCAAAGGAAGTTTTGAATCAGTCTGTGAGGGAGTGCAGGGCACAATGTCTATATCCGAGGATAGTCCATGAAATTTCTTGATATGACTTGAATGAATCCAGCCCTTGCGGCCCTCGATCTTCACGGCTGTCCTTGTGGTGAGCAGAACCAACTTGGGTGTCTTCCACCTGGGCTCCAGCTGAGTCTTTCGGTCGAAATTTCTCACAAATACGAGATCACCCGGAACTACGTCATGGGGTTTCACCTCAGTGTTGTCGGGAAAGGCTGCAGCTACCTGTGAACGACAAGATTGTAGTGCAGACATCAAGGAAGCCAAGTAATCTGTCAGCATATTACAGTCAACATCAGTTATTTTGCGTGGTATAGGCGTCCCCCACATATTTGGTGGTCTGCCGAAGATCACCTCATACGGGGATAGCCCTGTTCGAGAGTGTGCTACCATTCTCATGTAAAAGAGTGCAACTGGTAACGCTACTATCCAGTCAACACCTTTCTCTCTGCATATTTTGGACAATCTGATTTTTAGTATCTGATTATGTCTTTCTACGAGACCTGCTGCCTCGGGGTGTCGGACACAGTGGAATTTCCACTGATATCCTAACAGAAGTGAAACATGTTTCATTAATTCGGATGAGAACGGCTGGCCGTTATCTGAGTAAACAACACGTGGTAAACCGTATCGTGGGAAGAATTCTCGAACCAACTGTTTGGCAGTAGTCGGGGCAGTGTAATCTGAAACCGGGTATGCCTCCGTCCAGCGGGACAGAGCGCAGACAACTACGAGAACATATTTGAATCCTCGACATCGTTCCATCTGGATATAATCCATCTGGAGGGCTTCAAAAGGGTGATCAGGAGGATGAAATCCACCTTGTTCTACGGGAACACTTTTTCCTGGGTTGAACTGGCAACAGATCATACAGGTACGGACTTTTTGTTTGGCTGCTGCTCGTAAATGTTTATTGAACCAAATGTGTTGAATGCTGTCTAGCATAGCTTTTTCTCCTAGATGTGCTGGACTATGTATAGTGTTAATTATAACTTGGACCATTGAATCAGGAAGGAACCATACAGACTTTTCCTTCATCATCCATCCTTGGTCCGTTTGGATCCCTCCTAATTCAGTCCATTTCTTTATTTCGTCTGGTGTAGCATGTGTCTGTATGTCAATTACGTCAAGAGTAGGATCTTTAACTGTCATACACTGTGTCGGTGTCGGGACTATTGTCTTTGTCATGTCGGATGTTTGTGTTTGAGCAGTCTGTTTAGCTGTTCTGTCGGCTAGATCATTGCCTTGAGAAATGATATCAGTAACCTTCGTGTGAGCCTTACATTTCATAATTGATATTGCAGTGGGTAGATGTATTGCATCTAATAAGGCATGAATGAGGGGTCCGTGCTGAATGTGGGCACCGTGGGAAGTTAAATAACCTCTCTCTCGCCACAGCACGCCGAAGTCATGTACAACTCCGAATGCATAACGTGAATCAGTGTATATGTTGACTTTTTTATTCGTGGCTTGAATACAGGATTGTGTCAGAGCGATGAGCTCTGCGGCTTGAGCTGACAAAGTATTTATACGATTAGTTTCAATGACTTCAGTATCTGTTGTGACTGCGTAAGCGGCCACTAACTCTCCTGTACTTGTTCTCATACATGAACCATCTACATACAATGTCAGGTCTGGATCTGACAATGGGACATCGGTTAAGTCTTGTCTGGGTTTTGTCGTTATAGTAATAACTTCAATACAGTCATGAGCTAGTGGGTCTGTTCCGGTTACTGGCAAAAGTGTGGCAGGATTCAATGTGTTACAGCGTCTGATTTCTATGTGTGGCTGAAACAATGTAAGCTCGTATCCTGTAAGTCGCGCTATAGTCAAGTGTTGTGTTTGCGTTCTATTTACAAGAACCTCTACTGCATGTGGTACTTGTACTGTCAATGGATGTCCTAACACTATGGCATCGCTTTGTCTGATTGCTAAAGCTGTCGCTGCTACTGATTTTAGGCATGCAGGCAAAGCCTGAGCTACGGGATCTAATGTACTAGAAAAATAAGCACATGGTTTGTGTGCTCCTGCTTGTTCCTGTGTGAGTACTGACAAAGCAGTACCTTCGCGTTCTGTAACAAAGAGTGTAAACTGTTTTCTGTAACATGGTGTTGCTAAGACAGGTGCTTGACATAAAGCTTTCTTTAGGCTTTCAAAAGCTTGTGTATGTTCCTGAGTCCAAGGGAGAACAGTCGATGTGGCTGCCTCCTGTGTTGTCAACTGAATGAGTGGTTTTGCTAGAAATGCATACTGCGGGATCCACTGCCTGCAATATGAAGTGGGACCTATGAAAGCCCGCACCTCCTTTTGTGTCTTGGGTATTGGCATGTTAGCTATTAACTGAATGCGGTCGGGTGTAAGCTGCCTTCCCTCCTTGGACAGCGAGTGTCCAAGATAAACAACTCGCTGGACACAGAATTGCAGCTTAGAAGGGGACACCTTGTGCCCCTTTTCGGCTAGAAATTGTAAAACTGTCATTGATGCTTTTTCACATTCCGGTTCGCTTCTTGCGGTGATCAGCAGATCATCGACGTATTGAAGCAGAGCAGTGTTAACTGGCATGTGGATACTATCTAGTTCTCGTTTCAGTGCTTGGCTATAGATGCTGGGGCTTTCTGTAAATCCTTGAGGTGCGCGTGAGAATTTAAAGCTACGTCCATTTAAACTAAATCCGAACAAATATTGGCTCTCCGGATCTATTGGGACGCTGAAAAAAGCATTCTTGAGATCAATTACAGTAAAGAATGTTGCTTCGGAATCAATGGCTGTCAGTAATGACGAGATATCTGGGACCACAGGGAATTGTGGCACAATGCACTTGTTTAATTCGCGCAGATTAATAACCAATCGATATACTGGCGGGGCCTTTGGATCTGTTCGTTTAAGAATCGGAATTATCGGTGAATTACATACATTGGAGTCTGTTTCTACAACTACTCCTTGGGTAATGAGCTCGTCAATGATTTGTAGTAAAGCCACTACAGCATCTGGTGGTAACCTGTATTGTCGCATTCGTGGTAGCACCACTCCTGCCTTTAATGTGACTCGATATGGTGTAATATTCATGCAACCAACATCAGTAGGGCCTTGTGCCCATAGACGTGTAGGTAAAGTCTGCAGTCGGGGATCCATGTCTCTAGACACATAGTGACCTTTAAAATCACGTAAAAACAATCTTACTCCTTCCGGAGAACAACATATTATAGCTCCTAGAGCTTTTAATGTTTTTATTCCTAGCAAGTTTTCTGGACATGATTTAGTAAGCAATAAATCTGTAGTTCGGGTCAAAGGTCCTATCGTAAGTGGCAGAGGTTGTGACACTTCATTAACAATAGGTTTTCCTGAAAAACCAAGGGAAATATTCTGAGAGCCTGAGAGGGGTGCCCCTGGAACTTCACTACGTTTTATAGTTGTTCGACTTGCCCCTGTATCGAGTAAAAATTTTCTATCTTGGCCTAATAATTCACTATGTACATAAGGTCCTTCTTGATCTACAGGTATCTCGATAAGGGGTAAGTCAACTTCCCTCTCTAGGCTAGTTCATGCGTAACGCTGATACTCAGGATATTCATACTGTGCGGTCTGATACATTTGTCGTGTTGTTGTCTGTGTGGCAGCAACAGGCAACGGTGGTGCAGCTGGCACAAACTGTATTGGCTGTTGTGCGGCTGGCATGGCCTGGGCATGCTGCAGAGCTCCTTGTTCATTCTGATCTTGTCTGAGTGGCCGTGATCTTTCTTGTGTTTTACCTATGGCGATATTATGTTTTAAAACTGGACAGTCGTGTACGTAATGACCTGGCTTTTTACAATAATTGCATGTCCCTTTTACAGGTCCTGCTGAATCGGAATGTGTCATACCCTTTTTATGTCCTTCAGCTGGAACTGTCTGGGAAACTAGCATTTTCATTTTCGTGTCTTTCATGCGTCTGTGTTCATGTTCTTGTTCCTCTCTAATTCTATTGTGATGGTACTGTAACATTTGTAACATTTGTGATGGAGTGTTACCTTGCCAGGTACTCTCGAATTTTAATACTCTATTCTTTACTTGGGGCAGGGCATTTTCTACTAATTTTGTTACAAACAGATGTGGGTATGATTCGCTACTTGCTTTTATGCCACTATTTATACCAAAACATTTTTCAAATCGGGCATAGTAATCACTAGTGTCTTCATCTTGCTTCTGTTTACAGGCTGAAATTGTACCCCAATCTTCCTTTTTCGTAGTTAATAAACGTGGCAGTACCTGTACTAATAAACCTGGTAGTGCTTTAGTTCTATCCCCAAGCCCTGCTCCTGCAGTTCGGGCCTTTTCTTCTGCTTCCAATGCTGACCATTCTATCTTTTGGTCTCCTACCTCCCACTCTTTTTCCTTGAGTTTCTCATAAATGCCAGCAGGCATCAATACCTTTAATATTGTCATAATGTCGGGATAGGTATACTCTCCCATGAGTAACATGTCTTTAATTTCTCGATGAAAACCCGCTGGATCTTTGTCATGACTGGGTACCACTTTCTTCATTTGTAACAATTCTATTTTTGATATGGGCGTATATACAAATACGCGCTTAAACTCGTTGTCCTCGCCCTTTATTGGGTGCACTTCTCGTAAGGGATTCTGTCTATCCATGTGATACGTGGTTCTTTCCTTGACGGGCAATGAGACACGGTCTGAACATACAAAAAGAATATACTGCTTTCTTGATTCTAGAATTTCTTTAATTAATTTAGTACCTGAACCTCTCCATCTATTCATAAGCAATTCAGTCAATATGTCAGGTAAGGGACCAGGGTCCGAACGCTGACTCCGATATAGTATAATGAGTTGTTGAATCATATAAATCCCAGCTAACCTCTGTTCATCTAGGGTGAGATTCAAAAATGTGCGTACTACTGTATCATCACTATATTTTCCGGGACTGTCCACCCAATGGACAGCTGCCCTGGCTAAATCTTGTTCATCCATAGAATCGAGAAAATGATAACCCCTTCGTTCTCGGAGTAGTTTGTCGGCGGTTTGGAACGAATGCTCGTTAGACCTTATATTAATTATAGGTATTTGGAAATTCCTGTTATTATCTGGACATATCGGACGTATCGAGTCAGTAAGACATCTATTACTATTACAAGATCTTCCTCTACCTACATAGGCTATGGTGTCCGACTGTCCCACGGGCAGTCCTGACCCTTCTTCCTCGCTTTGTTCGAACTCGTCTACCTCTAATCTCTCTTCGTGTAGGCGTTCTATTTCTTTACGGATCTTTCGGCACATGGCTATTATACAATTTTGTTTATCATGTCTACCTTCTGATATATTCTGGCTCCATCTGGTAAGAATTTGCATTGCTTCCGGGTCTACCCCCGGTCGGTCTTGATTTCTGATCACACAATTTATGAGGAAACGTAACAGTTCCCCCTGTATCTCTACTTTCTGGTATTCCATAGCTCTGTTAATACATTCTGGATCTCGCCCTGTTTGGACAAAATGATATATTTTATCTAGATGCGCAGTCATTCCTGGTAACTTCCCTAAATATACTGCGGCTCGTCTGATACGCAATGATGCCAGGGTCATTTCGTCCTCTTTGCCGGGCACAGGGTCATATCTGCAATCTATAAGAAGTTCCTTCAGCGTACGGGCACTTATGAGTTTGGGTGTACGTGAATGTGCTGACTCTTGAAAAGTAAGTTTATTTATTCTGGGTGGTGTAGAAAAAATATTGGTAGCACCTCCCGTGGCCCCATCTGGGGTGTCGGGTGTGAAAGGATTCGTTGAATGTGACACAGCAACTACAGGTGTGGACACAGCTATAGAAGTCGCTGTAGGAGCGGATGCAGAAACAGATGTGCTTGCCGGAACTTGTGACTCGATTTGTTGCTGTAGGGATACGGGTACTGGATCTTGGCGTTGGATCTCCCTGGTATGCGGTCTATGCGGGGCGGAATTAGCATACTCGGGAGCTGCGTCATCTAAATATGAGGAAAGAAAAACATCTTCTGCGGTTCTAGGATGCCCCTTAGGATGTACCTTTATTGGGAACAATGGGGGTGGCAAGTCTTTCGGTATTTCTGGAGTAGCCTTAGGTAATCCTTCGGCCAGAAGGGGATACATACCATTCATAAGGGTATTTCTTTGCCTATCTACTTGTTCTGATTTCACTCGGATACCTTCTTCGATTAATAGATTTTCTCGAACTTTATTGGAATTCTCTTTACTCTTCTCCTCCTGTCTACGTGCTTTTTCTGTTCGTCTATGTGATTCTTTACGCCATAACTCAACGGCATCTTTCTGTGACTGTCTGACTTTCCTTTTCCATAACTCTTCCTCGACTTTCATGATGCACTCTGCATCCCAGGTTCCCGCTGCGGGCCACCTCTGACTTTCTGGTAATCCCTTGGTGTAGTCTACCCATAAATCAAGAAATAATATAGCGTCTAAGCCATGTTTGTGATACATGAAGTGCCCTGGAGTATCCCTAGGAGGAATAGGAACGGCTTCTTCGAGTACCCCTTTTCTTGTAGTGATCTGTCTTAGTTTCGAAAAGAACGGCATATTGAGAACTGACCTTATACTTAATTTTGACCAACTGACCTGATACTTGATTTTGAACAGACTTAATACAATAAACACGATAAAGAACAGTCATTCATACCACAATATGCAGAACGTACTTAAAACATTTAACATTTAACATTAAACCTTTAACTGAAACAACAATGATGATCGTCTGCATAACTAATCACCAAGCATAATTCTTGACAATAACTAGATACTTCGGAATACTTGATATACTGCTAAACAGTACAGATACACTGCTAAAACAGTGCAGACCGGATTTGTGTACCCAAACCCGTCTTGACCGGCACAACCTATGTGCACGTCAGAAATGCCTCCCCAGTAATGGTACTCACCGGGTAGCTTCGGAAACGGAAGGCCTCGGTAACTTGAACTTGAACCGGACTGGACTCGACTCGACTCGTCGGAAACTGGACTCGACTTCGAACTGGTGGGCCTCCGTATACCTCGGATCTTGCTCTCTCAGCTAGGCTCTGGTCGGGATACTTCGCACTTCTCACCGCCTCGTCTGGGTGTTGATCGCAGTCTCAGTCGCCCCCGCTTGACCGGAGGGAGATACAGGAAATCCTGCTGGTACGCGTTATTGTCCGTCCAGCTGTGGCAGGAGACCGGGCCTGCAAATCACCGCCGGCGCGTGAGATGAGAAAGTGTCCCTATTCGGGCGCCATTCATGTGGTAAATAAAATTCCTTTACCTGGACTTAATTTGATACAGAAACATAATAAAAATAGCTCAGTAAAATGAGAGGCAGAATCCGTGGTATTAGAGGTTCGGAATGGGCTTTATTCCAGTGATCGATTATAATCGGTTGCTCCAAGTTCCATCACCACGGAGGTTCAGGAAGTGAAGTACATACATTATTGACAAGAAATGACTTTTATAGTACATACATTACAATGAAGCGAATACAGTAGGCGTAACAATTGATAAGGAAAATGACGATTTATCTGCGTAACCAAAAATGGGTGGAACAAGGAGTAAAAAGGAACGTAATTGGTTATGATGTCATATATAGGTGGATCCATAAGATAATACTTGGCATAGATGCGCGCGCAGCAGCATGACGTGTAATTGACGTGCAACTAGGGGGTGAAGGGGACTTGACATTTAGCTCTACATGTGGAGACAAGAAGTCTGGGGGGTCAAGTCAACCTAATCCCAAATCATATCTAACATCCTATGTTTAAAGAACTATGTTATCCACAAAGAAGGACTCTCGGACAGAATCTATTCTATACTGACTGTGCGTGCGTGTACAAGCGTCTAAGTGTCTACACTAAATGCGAGGGCAGGAATCTTCCATAGTAACAGGACTATGAATTACTTGCATGAGGGCAGAGAAGCCGGGCCTTTTGCTCGGTAGCTGGAAGAATGTTTACTTAAACTACTAGGCAGGAATGCATTGGCTGAGGGGGAAGCAGATAACTCGAAGGTGAAATACAGTTCTTGGCAGAGAATAGGCTGCTGTCAGGCTTCGTGAGCCGCGCAGAGAATGAGACAAAGTTCATGGTCACAGTTGCAGGCTCAGACTGGAGCTTTCAGAGGCAGAAGGCAAGAGGAGTTTGATGACAGAATCAGGGCCTACTTGCCTGGACTGTAAAATGGCATAAGTGAACCATATAAAGCCGGTGGCCTTTCATATTTAGGAATGGAATATCCGGCCTATTCATGGCGGATCTGACAGAGGACATGTTGACGGTGGACGCACATGTATTTGCGTCTTCATAACTGGAACTGGAGGAAACATACATGTACTTGTAACATGCACATGGAACCGTTGGGGTCCAAGATAGGGGACATAACTGACCAGAAAAATCCATATTTCCACACCTATATGATGATACCTGTTTCTTTATCTGCTCTTTCCCCTGTGAGTGTGACACCCCAAACGTTGTTGAATGTCAAAACGCCTGCAAGTGGGACACATGGAGCAAACTGGGCAGCAGCACGAGACAGTATTGAGAAAGTGTTAGTGCGCTCTGCTGTAGGTACTGAGGAGAAACAGATGGTGGCAAATCAGGTGGCTCAGTTGGCCCAGCACTTGATCTATAGCGTGGAAGATGTGTGGAGTGTGATGAAAGATTATGAGCCCTTTATACAGCAGCATGCCCTTAAGCATATGTCAGCCTTGCTAATAGACTTGTGGGAGCAGTGCTTCCAGGGTGTTGCGCCACAGATTATCTATGACATACCTAGACAGAGTGTATGCTGCAGATATGGCCCCAAATGAGGGTTTCAGCAATGTATCTACATTGGTGGGTTACTGAGGTAGGTCACTCCAGAAGTTTCCGACGCTAGGGACACAGCACCCTATGAGGGAAGTCCACCCCATCTACCAACCTGAAATACTGTAATTCCGTGACTCCATGGACACTGTGATCAGATCTTGTGTCAACACTCGGTTTCAAGAACAATGGATCTACACCCCTTGGAAAAGGAGTGAGGTGCTTTCCCTAAAGAGCCAGTTGCCGGACCCCCGAAAAAACCTAACTGCATATTATAAGGAATTGACAGAAGTGGCCTCCTCCACGGTGATGACATTAGCTGACATAGAGGTATTTTTTGGTTTGCTGGTGCCGGTAGCTATATGGAGACAGGTCCATACACAGGACCATTCATTGGAGTTGGATGGCACATGGGACAAGATCAGAGCATGGGATAAGTAGCGCAAGCACGGTGAGAAGCCAAAGGCAGAGCTAATGGTTTTGCCGGGGCGTATTATCGCCTACATGCACTCCCTTATCCCACCGAAGCGAGTGGACTGGGATTAGTTGACTACGTGTCGCCAGAAGAAGGATGAGAGTGTGTCGGACTTCTTTACCAGATGTGAATGGATGTTTCTAGATTTTAGTGGTCAGTATTTGTCACGGGAGGTGGTGTATGTTTGTTCATGAACAGATTTGTCGCTAATTTGCTCCCTGAGGCCTCGGAAAGTATCTGGACGACCTCCTCTCCGTCGGTCATATTAAGTATGGCACAGTACTATGAGCATAGAGAGAATGAGGACAAGGAAAAGGTAGAGAAGAAGTCGAAAGATTTGAAGACAAAGGTGTTGATGCAGCAAGTTGCGAGGGGAAGTGGAAAAGGATGAGGCTCGTGTTCAGGCCCACGGCCACCTCGATCTAACTGGGGTGGTGCTTCAAGTCCACATGTGGGACCCAATCAATGTGTGTACTGTAAGAAAGAGGGACATTGGCGGAACGAGTGTCCGGAATTGTTGCAGAAAGGTGGGGCCCGAGAGGTGGGGTTTTGGAGGACGTGGACGCAGAGGAGGAGGAGGCAAAGGGGGGGATACAGTCTGAGGACTCATCGTACAATAGGCAGAGCGGGAACTATTTTGACGACCCTCGAGGAAGACAGTACTACCATGACGACTATGATATGGACGAATTTACGGGGTTTTCTCACAGCTAGGTCAGGCAGGGGCAGGGCAAGGGCCCAGTTCCGGTGCCTGTAGATCAACGTGGATCCTACATAACTGCAGATCTACAAGGTACCACCGAGAAATTTTTAGTTGACACAGGGGCTATGAATAGCTCTGTTTCCCATTCCCGTTCACTGGTCCCGGAGGCAGCTTTGTTTGGCCAGAATAATGTTTCGGTGGGTTTCTCAGGTGTGCCGGTTGTTAGCCCCATTTCCAAGCCTCTTGCTTTGATTATTGGCCCCTTTACGTTTTTTACTGACATCACATTTTGTGGAGAACTTACTAGGACTGGATCTGTTAAAAAGGCTGCATGCGACAATTTATTGCTCCCCCGATGGTGTTTACATTAGGCCTGGGCTAAATTTACGTTACGCTCGCGGAAATTGCGCTAATTTGACATTTTCGCATTCCGCGGAGAGCGCGAAAATGTCAAAATTTCCGCAGCTTAGCGATAATTTGTTTCTTGCTCGCGCTGTAAAATAACACATTCTCGCGCGCGCGCGATCGCCTTACCTGAATCCCCGCGTTCACCGACAAGTTTTCCCGATCGGGTCTCGATCTCCACGAGATGTTGGATTGTTGGTAGCCATTTGCGCTGTCTCGCGACAGTTCGCGCCCGCAGTAATGTCATTGGTCGCGCGATCACGTGTTTCTTCTCGCGATTATGCACCCCGAGAAGAGTGAAAACAAGATGGCCGCGCCCGCGAGCAGCTGCATGGGTAAGTTGGCGAGCCGCGACCACGCAGAAAATACCGCGAACGGGCGGGTAAAAAACTTCCGCATCTTCGCGATATTTCCGCGTGTTTGCAGAGATTTTTAACACTTTCGCAAATTCCGCCCACCCCTAGTTTACATGACTGTTGGCCCGCAAGTGGCCCATGCCAAACAATGCTTTGCAAAAGATGCCCTTCTTCCCACTGAGTTCCAAGAAGTGCCACGCACATTATGGGCTTCTGGAAACACGTATTTGGGGTTGGTCCAGATCCCACCAGTCTCTATACAGATAAAGGATAACGCTAAATTTCCTTGAATTCCCCGGTACAAGATATCTCAGGCAGAAGAAAGGTCCTTATTGCAAATAATACAAGAGTTGATTAAGTCTTGTGTAGTTGAAGAGACAGTGTCAAATGTGTGTAACAGCCCTATTCTTCCTATTCTGAAAAAGGCACCTTTGGACTCTTCTGACACCCATCCTGATGTTTATCGTTTTGTCATTGACCTTAGAGAGGTCAATAAAATTGTGGTTCTCCAATATCCTATGATCCCTGACATTACCACGATCCTGAAAATGATTCCCCCGTCAGCCAAATTCTTTTCAGTGATAGATTTGAAGAATGCTTTCTTTAGCATTCCAATCCATCCAGTAGCAGATATCTGTTTGGATTTGCAATAGACGGTCAGAGCTTTAGATTCTGCTGTGCTTCACAAGGCTATACAGAAAGCCTCAGTATTTATAGTCAGGCCTTGAAAATGGGAAACAGCCTTTACAACGCAACCATGACAACGCATGCCATTACATCTCATGGTGTTGCAACGAAAAAGGTGTGCAGCAGCGGGTCGAAGGTGTTGGATTTAACTCCAACACCTTCCCTACTGTTGCACACACTGGAGCTGGAATAGAAAATTAATCTATTCCAACTTCCAGCGCTCCCCCGACTGAAAGTTGATGTAAAAGTTGGTGTTGCAACGGCATGCGATATAATGTCATGCGTTGTAACGTCACATATTATTTAAAAACACAACTGGACTCCTTGGAACGTTCCCCTGGTAATGTGTTGCTGCAATACGTTGATGATCTCCTTGTGGCCTCAGGCACTGAAAAAGGCTGTAAAAAGCCACAGTTAAATTGCTGCTACATTTAGCACACCATGGACACAAGGTGTCACTTTCAAAATTTCAATATAGTTGACAGGAGGTCACCTATTTAGGTCACCTACTGCTGAAGGAGGGTCACAGACTAACACCTGAATGCATAGCTGCTATTACTAATAAGTCTGTTCCTAAGACCCAACGCGAGGTATGCGCGTTTATTGGGATAACTTCATATTGTCGGCATTGGATACCTAAAAACTCCCTATTCACAAAACACCTTCTCTACCTAACCATCAAAGACATGGATGAGCCTTTGCCTTGGACACGTGCATGCCAGCAAGCTTTTCAGCAATTAAAGGGTGCGCTTTGCTCTGCTGCTGTGCCTGGTACTCCTGACTACCAGAAGCCATTAGTACTCTATGTACATGAGGCGAACGGTTTGCGTTTCTAACACAGGGTTTCGGTGGTAAGCAGAGACCCTGTGCTTACTTCTCTGCTATTCTAGACAATGTTGCCAGAGTGCATCCAAGCTGCCTGAGAGCTACTGCAGGGGCGGCGGTTTCCATCAGACAATCGGCAGGACTCGTCCTTGATACTGACCTCACAGTGATGGTACCTCACGCTGTGGACATGCTTTTGAACAAGACGAAGATGCAGCACCTCACAAGTGCGCGTCTCACTGGATATGAGCTGACCTTATTTGC
Organism: Triturus cristatus; assembly: GCF_964204655.1. NCBI lineage: Eukaryota > Metazoa > Chordata > Amphibia > Caudata > Salamandridae > Triturus > Triturus cristatus. Next base: position 402,722,122 of record NC_140581.1, read on the forward strand.
TCCACACATTACCATCAACGATGCGCTACTTTGAACCCAGCCACGTTAATACCCCTCCCTTCAGAAGAAAAGGACAGTGATGCCCATGATTGTTTATTTCGGACAGAGGAAGAAATGAAGGGACGGGTAGACCTGACTGATGTTCCCTTATCTGTCCCCCAAGGGGAACTTTATGTCGATGGCTCTTGTTTCAAACTGCTGGATGGCACTACTACTGCAGCCTATGCAATCACCACATTACACACTGTAGTTGAGACATCTCGTATTCCATATCAGTCGGCCCAAGCATCAGAGTTAGTTGCCCCCCTTAGGGCCTGTGAGTTTGGTGAGGGACTGGTTGTTAATGTCCACACTGACAGCCAGTACACCTTCGGGGTGGCCCATATTTTTGGGCGCCTCTGGACAGAGAGAGGATTCTTGATCTCGCACAGACAGCGAATACAGAACGGCCCATTGATACATATTGCTGTCCGCATTGACACTTCCCATTAAGTTAGCAATAGTGAAATGCCATTACAGATGATGTTGGGAGGGGAAATGCTTTCGCAGACCAAACAGCTAAGGAGACAGCTTGATCGAAAATGAAAAAGATGATTGTGGCCGATCCCGCTAGATGGGTTCCAGACAATAGAATGTTTTAGGACACATTGGAAAACGTTAGGGAGATTCAGAGAGAGTTGACTGTAGATGAACTGGCAATATGGGAGGAAACGATGGGACGTCTGGACGAGGATGGGTGTTGGACTGACTTGTCAGGGAAGCAGAGATGGCTGCTGCCTAATGTCTATGCTCTCCCTGTTGTTACTATGGCTCATGGCACTGCTCACATTAGTGCCAAGGGAATATGTAAGCTACTGGATCCAGTATGGCAGAATGACAATATCTCTAAGGTAGCCACACAATTAGTAAAACACTGTATTATCTGTCTGAAACATAATCCTGGGAAGGGCACCCCTACACCTGCAGGTAACTTCGCACCGCCTTCTTTCCCTGGCGAGGTTCTCCAGGTGGATTTCATCGAAGTCGAAAGAGTAAATAACCTGAAATATGTGCTAGTGGTAGTTTGCGCATTCTGTAATTGGATTGAGGCTTACCCCACCAAAGAGAATACGGCTATGGCGACGGCGAAGGCATTCTTAAAGGAGTACTTCTCACGCTATGGATTGCCACGCTTGATCTGGAGTGAAAATGGAAGTCACTTTAACGCAAAAGTCATTGATTTGGTGTGCAATGGCTTACAAATTAAGCAAAAATTATATGAGTTAGGGTAAATGTAACGTGTTGTAATGGGAGGGTTGCTAGGAGCAGAGTAGGCTTGACAAGCTAGAGGAGAGGCATTGACACTACAACTATTCAGAATTGTGCTAGATGGAAATATGGTAGGAGGAAGTGCAACTGGGGCACTAACTGGGTCTAAAGAAGATAAGGAGGGTTCAGATTGGACTAGGTACTGAGTATTAGGCCCAATTATGGGCTGTGAAGGGTTTGCGTTATCCAAAACTGAGAGAACCCGGGCAGATGGCACATTGCCCTTCCCCAGCTGGTCCAGGCAAGTTCGAACACTAATCTCTATGGCGTTTAAATGATCAGTGAGGGTGCCAAAGGAAAGCCTAATCAAGTCTGTGAGGGCCTGTATTGACACTGCCAGGAAGGAAAAATTCTCTTGCGATACAGATGGAGGATACGCTAAGGGATTTGCGGACTTATTACAGGGTTTCTTGGTGGCCATTAGATTGTTGGGAATGGTTATATTTGGGCGTATCCCTACACCTCGAGCAGCTGAGGGGGTCTGAGTCAAGGCATTAGACAGAGTTTTAGAGTGTTTCCTTGGAGGTTGAGTGGCGAGGAGACAAGGAGAAGAAGAATTATCAGCGCTCTCATACAAATCCATCTCTCCTGGCTGCACACTGCCTAACAGACCCCCATGTTTGGCAGAAGATTTTGGGTCTGCCTCAGTTGCACGCTGCCCTAAATGCTCAGCAGTACAGGTTCTCCTCCCTTCATAATCTGCTGGGAGAGGAGTTGGCCTAATGGCTAGGGCGGTCAACCTCAAATCTGGGTAACTGGGTTCATGTCTCGGCAATGACGCTGAACATCCTGTGATTCTGGGCAAAATCACTTAATCTCCCTATGCCTAACCAAATTGAATGTGTGTTCTCATGTAACGTAACTGGAATGTAAAGCACTCTGTTACCCCATTCGGGTCAAGTTTGCTCTATATAAAACCCTGCAAAAAGAATCACCCCCATAGCCCCAGTGATGTAATTTAAAATAGAAGACGAAAGTCAGGCTGAGTTAGATGATTTACCCACCACCCCACCTGGGTGTTTCCTCTTCACCATGTTTAATTACACCCTTACACAGTCACAAAGGTTTGAAGTGTAAAAAACAGAGCTCTCTCCTATATTTTGCAATAGACAGGGTAGTCTGCTAGTAAAGTGAAACAAAGGCAGTATCATGCGCAAATCTACATAGCATGAAAAAAAACTATGTCTCAGCCCTCCGATTTTAGGCGTATATCCAGAGTTCCAATGGATCCAGAGCGTCAAGCCAAGGAGGGTGGCCCTGCCCTGCCTCTTCCTAGCACTGATGGGTGCAGGACGGGCCCACCCTTGGCTCGGGCTTCACCCAGGCGCGGCCTGCACGCATCCCGAGCGAACTCTGAGCGTATTTATAGCACAATGATGATACAGGGACCACCTCCTAGCTGGTGCTTGCATGTCTTTCCAGAAGTAGACTTGCAAATAAACCCTCGCTGTGGGAGCACTGAGCACGTTTATAGGGCAAAGATAATGCAGGGACTGCCTCCTAGGGCCCTGGCTTGCTGGTACTTGCAGTTCTGCCCAGAAGTAGACTCGCAAAGATACATATATATATATATATATATATAATATTTAACATTTTTGTATTTTATTATTGTTAGAAGTATATATTTTTTGTATTATATATTAATTTCACTATTATTGCTTCGTTGGTATTTTATTTGTTGCATTGTATTGACAATATGTATTATATCTATTTTTTGTAATCAATATTCCTTATTTTATAATATTATAATAATATTATAATATTTCTGCTGTTGATATTATTTTTTTTTCTGTAGAATGTACACAAAGTAGAAATTAATGTTCTTGATATTTTTTACAATGATGTTTGTGTACCCAAAATATTGTTGTTGATATTCTGTCAAATAAGCCACAGAAAATTAGACATCAAAAATGAGCATTGGATTAGAAAAGGGGTGTGAGGTTGAAAGAAGAGAAACCACATCTTACCAGCTTCTGAGACAATGAACAGACAGGTTGTAAGGTTACAGGTCAACAAACATGAGGTGGAAGTGTGTAATTCCTGTGTACATATGGAACCTCTCCTGAGGGTGAATAACATTGCAGGCAGGCCTCATAAATAGTAGAGTAATGGTGATGACAGGGCACAGCCTTGTGAAGCACCGCCTTTGATGGTAGTAGGTCTAGACACAAATGGGGTCAGTTTTCTGATCCCAACAGTTTAGGAAGAATGATGAAAGAAATATGCCCATCATTTATTTCCACTTTAGAGTGGAAAGTTGAAATTGATAACTACTGTTGAAAAGGTAATATTAATACATGAAAACAACATGAATACACACAGGGCAATATTCTCAAGGAGCTATCACCGAGTTAATGGCACTTTATCACAGCCAAAGTCATGATAAATTTACTGCCCCATTCACAGGCCTGTGCAAACAGCCAACAGCACCACTTTTCCGGCGTTAGCATCCGCAACAATCATCGCCATGGATGACTCCAGCAACTATCGCTAATGAGATGCAGAGTAGGCCTTCCCGAGCAAAAAGCAGCGACAACATCACTCTGCAACATTCTCAATGACCAGCCAGATCTGTGATAAGATAACAAAACAAGCGATAAGGCATGTTAGCCCCAGGAAATTAACACCTACTCTGACCTGGTGCAAAGTCTGACCACAACCAGCACTAGACAAGGGAGCACAGCCCATAGCCACACATGAAGAGCAACAGATGCCCCGAGCAACTGCCCATGCAGCACGGACACCCAAGAGGGCCACAACACCCACAGACACCAGACCCAGGCCCACAACCCCCCGCCCCCCGGTTCCCCACCCTGGGCCTCCCCCACCCCGGGCACCCCCAACCCCGAACAAAGAAACTGCACACCTACTCTACGAATCCCAAAACAAAATATTTTGCCTGATGTCACACAAGCAGGAAAATCAACATAAATGCGTGGCCAGAAAATAGAGAATCAGTCATACAGCAATACAATCACCAACACAAAACACCATTCAAACAAAAGCCAAAACAACCATTCGGATGAGTGCTAGCGGCTCCTCACTGGACAATCCAAGAGAAGAAGGTGTGCCATGCGCCCAACAAAGGAAAGAGAGGGAGAGGGAGAGAGACGGAGTGAGGTTGCACAAGCAGCGCAAGGCGTCTCGCGCACCTGGCTTCACATGCCAACTTGTATGTGTTTATCGCCATCGGTGCACCATGAACCCAAGGCCTTGTTTCAATCTCAGCGCCAAAGCCACATCACATCCCAAAAACGCAAGTAGTAGTCAGACAAACATCAGGGATGAAAGCTCCTTTGTTCCAATGCAGAAGCGGGAGGAAACCTGTACCTCTGACCTTGGTCCAGAACGCGGCTGGAACACCCTGAGAGAGATGCCATGGCAGATGGGGATGACTCCCACACTACGCATTGCGCATATGAACTATCCAACTTATCCACACCCCACACACAGAAGCCCCTGCCTGAAGTACCGCCACATGGAATACCCTTGACACTCACGGAAACAGCAACCCATTCTCCCCAACGTTGCACACACATTCGAATCATTGCGCAGAGCTATGGCATATCCTCCACACAACTGCCGCAGTTCAGAAGAGTGCCGGTGCCACGAGAGGCACTAACGCAATGGCAGGCCATCCCGGGCACATGCACAACCCCCGTCACGTGGAACAGTGCCATGCATGTATGCTGTATTTACTGAGCACACTGCCACTGGCAGTGCTGCGGATCAGTTACCGGCTGAGCTTCCACCTTGCCTACGTCACCTGCGTCCTGCCCTGGTTCCACTGCAGAACATGCACATTCAAGTGGCCCATGGATGTCTGCCTATCCAACACAAACATAGATGAATTGGACTATGACTTGTGTGTGCGCCACCTGTTGGATCATGAACAGAAGTGTAACCAAGACAGCTGTGCATGGGATGCCTTGACATACTGCGTATGTGTTGGCAGTTGTGCATGGGAGATTGCACAATTCCTCGTGTGCAGTGACCACATCGAGGCGCTTCCCTATTGGGCTGTGTTGTGGATTGATGAAACGGCGTGGGCTGAGCACACCTGCCTGGACCAGTTAATGGATTGGCTCACCCTGGTGTTCCTTGAACACGGCGTTGGCGTACTATTGGGACACATTGCACATGAAGCTCCGCGGGCATTTATGGATGAGTAACTACGTTCCTGCAGCCACATCGGCTTGTCACCCACAACACAGGTCCCAACACCTTGTTGCATCGTGGGGAATGCTCACATATTCCACCACAACAGAGGACATGTCTGCCTTCGTCAGGACTCTGGATGCATGTGCGTGGAACTACGTGTGTGTAAACACACCTGTGCAAGGTGATAGAGGTCCATGGTCGAAGCAACACAGCGTCATTGGCAACCTTACTTATTTTGACACACTGCTGGGGGGAGAGTACACACATGGCAATGTAGCACGACATGTGAACCTGTCGGACCCTTTCACCTGATCACTGTCAGCAGACAGTTGGCGCACTCCGGTGACAGAGCACTATGCAGATCCCATGGGCAGTGAGTCATGCCCTCTCACGCAGGGCAATGGGCAGACGCCAAACAACACATGACTCGTCCGGCAGGCAAGGTGGGCTGAGATGGTTGCCATCCAGGATGATTGTTGTCCATTTTTGCCTCACCATTTTCAGCACCTCAACATGTTCCCATGCTGCGTGTAAGTGTATTAAGCATGTCCCTGCCTGTTGTGGCCATTGCCTTGTCCGTACTGACAAGCACATCCCAAAAAAGTCTATGTAACTTCACTGGTGTCTAACTGTGTTGAGTGTTGATTAGATTGTCTACTCGTGTGCCACAATGAGCTTCATCCCTACACAGAGAGGGACTGACTGATGCATGTACAATGGGTGTGGCTCCCTTTTGCAAGCTCCACCTCTGTAAGCCAGACATTGTTTTGGGATAGTTGCTGGCCGACCTGTGCACTTACGTGACTTCAGCAATATGAGTATGGTTTCCAAACTCAGACCAATTGGAGCAATATTATGAATCATAACAGGACGTGTCCACACAGATGTGTGTGGGTAGGTATGCAAAGTGAAGTTCGGTTGTCAGATTTGATCATTTGATCATTCCTACACACAGCCCTATTCAATACATGGACATGTGCCTATGTTGGGGAGTTGTGAGATTATTGCTGATATGCAATGGGGACACAGCTAGTACTCAGCTTCACAGTCATCCAATTGGCCATGTGTCTCAGGGAAAAACATGTACATAGATGTCAGTCACCAGGGTGTACCTTCATGTGCAATCAATGTCCCTCCATCCAGCCGTACTTCCATACATGAGTGAACATAGTCATGACACATATGTGTGATTTAGAATGTTTTATTCACATTCAGGTGATTGAAAGAGCTGGAGCTGTACATGGCCATCCAAGCCCACATTACATGGAAGCCCAGTGATGGGCCAACCAGAGTCCTTTGGGGCTTGAAAAGTGATTTGGAAGAGGGGGAGTGCAGTCCGCAACAGGATTGCTGTGTAATTGTCCAGCAGTGACGAAATGGCAGTCCGTGTCGGGGTCCGGGTGAATGTTGCAGAGTGTTCCGGGGGTCAGTGCTAGGTATTGTCCCAAGGCATGATGCATAGGTCAGAACCAGGTAGGGACAGGTCATATGGCGGTGATGGATGCTACTTCCTCCTTCCTTCCTCACACAGTAATTACCATCCCCATCTTACTCCCCGGATACGGGTTCTGTGTCCGGTGTTTCCGGTGTGTGTGGTGGGGTAATGGCTGCATCACTGTGTGCCACTGACACATCAGGGGTCGGAACTGTGTGTGTTGATGTTCCTGCTGCTGTCATCTGGGACAGGCTCAGTGGCAGCAATGGCAAGATGATGAACTGCAGGGCATTGAAGTTCCCAGCTACTACACGCTGGTGTCCAGCAGTGGCAGCCATACTTCCAGCCTGTATCTGCTCCATGGTCTCCAATGACCTCCGCATCTGTGCCAACTCTGTGCTGTCATGGCTGGAGCCTGTCTGACCAGACAGTTCATGTATCCGATTAATGGCCCCAGCGAGGTCAGCCAAGGTCTGTGGTGGAGCATGGTGCAGACAGGGGGTGTCGGATAGGGACTGTACGTGGTCCCTGATGGGACTCAGACACCCACATATGGCATTGAGTTTGGCTGCCACGAGCTCGAAACCCACCCACAGCTGATCAACCAACTCCACCTGGCAACCCAACCCACGCCGTTGGAATTCCATGTATTGGTCGGGGGTGCTGGGAGACAGCCATGGTGGTGTGTGTTTCCTGCTGTGTGGTCTGTGCAGGTGGTGGGGTCATCTCGAGGCAGCTGGCCTGCCCTGCTCCTGGGGGTGGGCTGCGGAGGCTCTCCATTATTAGAGGGTGTCTTGACATATGTGCAGGTTGTCCTCTTCATCATCAATGATGAGAAGTGTGGTGTGCTCTGCAGGAGGTGTTATTTGTCCCTCTGCAATGTAAAGGGGAGATGCTGGTTAACAGAGTTTCACATGTATGTTGAAGATTTGCAGATGTTTACATTCAGACTGCATGCCAATGTACATTGTGACTGTTTTGGTGGAGCTGGCTATTTGATGGCAGTCAGTGTGTTTTTTGACTACATGACGGATGTGTGGTAGTATCCGTACATTATCATCACACAGTGTCAGGCAATGCCAGATGTGAGTGGACAGCTACTACGCACGAGTGGAACCTGTTTTGAGCTCTGTCCTGTGGTGTTGGTGTTGCACTTTGTACCACATTGCCATTTTTGCTGATGTTCTGTGATTGCTATGTGTGTGTGCTGCATTGTGGGGGATTAGCCCTTGCAGCTCTGTTTCGTGTACCCTTCTGCCTTTGAGGCGGGGTGCCTTTGAAGTGTGTGCTTTTCGGGGGCTGGATTTTTTTTTAATTGGGTCATATGTGCTCTTGGACAGATTTTGTGACCTGGTGCATTGTTCATCTGCTGCGTGTATTGTAAAGCATGGGTTGTGGGTGCACGTGGATGTGCCAGAGTGTGACCTGCTCCTTTACTGATGTGATCCTCACTGGGTCACCTCCATGTCGATGAGTGCACCATGTCATGTTTTTTGGCTGCTGCCATGCTTTTGGGCATGCAGTGTCACTTGCATAGTCAGTGTGGCTCACAGAACCACTGCTTTGTGCATGGGTAGGTTGTGATGTTGGTGACATGAAAGGGGGCCCTGTTGAGCACATTGTGGACGGGGGCCTACTTGGTGTTTCTATGTGTGCTGCAGTGTGCCAAGGCTATCAGGGACATGTTCCACGATCGTTGTGGGTGTGCAGTGTGCTACACATAATTGTGCATGTGCGCCATTGTGCCCATCTCCCCAATCCCCCCAGTCCCTGGTCGTTACTCACCCTGTTGCTGTTGGGCCAGGTCGTATCGAGCTGTGTCCAGGCCCCCAAATCCTGCCACCGTCTCCACACTGCTGACTGTGCCCACCATTTCCTCCAGCTCATTTAGCTCCTCCTGTGTCGAAGGACTCCCACCTGCCTTCCTGTTGGCGGCGAGTTTCTGTTTGGTCTGCCTTTTGACATCATGCCAGCACCTCTTGACCTCCTCCATTGACCTCCTCGACTCTCCGATTGCATTCACGTTGGTGACGATGGTCTGCCATATTTCTGTTTGGGTTGCCAGTGCCGCAGTGGAGGTGCCGAACAGTTGTTGATGGTGTTCTATCACCTCCGTGATGATCCGGTCTTCCTGCGGACTGAACCCCATCTTCCTCTTCCTCTTCTCCGTGGGGCTTGTGGAGTTCGGATTGTCCTCTGCACTCGGTCCGGGTGCATCCATGGTGCTATGCAGTTTGAATTGATTTTGGTGTTTTTTATAGTGCATTTTCCTGCCAGACGCGTGTGATTTGTAGGCCTGTGGCTGGTTTTCGCAGCTTTTTGTATCGTGCTTGGCCTCATCGCAGCTTATTTTGTGTTTGTGTTTTGCATTTTTGTGGTGTGGCGTTGTTTCTAACGCAGCCATTTGACCCGTTATCCGGTGACTATCGCATGGTACCGCCGTGTTGTGAATACTTGGTTAACACGGCGTAAAGTTCCCATGATGCACTGTGATGTTGTAGGTTGTGTTAAGTTACTTTTGCGGTGATTATCACACGTTCTTGATAATATGCCCCACAGTTCATTCATGCAATGCACATGACCAATGAATAAACTCACGCTTGAATCTGTTTTGCAGAAACAAGGCTAAAAAGCAAGGCAGATTGCATTTTCCATCGTAGGTGTCCTCTGAAAATAATATGATTTCTTTGCAGTAATTGTAAATATAGCCGTGAAAGGGTAGATTCACAAAACAAATGTGCACTTTTAGAAAGTGAAAAAAAAACTCAAAAATTTGGAGATGCATATTCTGGATCTATCTCTCTGCACAATCAAGATCAGAGGGAGGACATTGCCAAGAGTGCAGCTCCTTTCTTGGCATTCATGGGCCAGCAAAATATGCATATCGGAGTGGCAGATGTGCTCTTCTACTCTGATGTCCTTTTCGCACTAATAAGAAAATACCCTAACATGATGAAATTCCTGCTTTCATATCACCTATGAGGGAAGCATTGACATGTAAATCGGTATTTAGACAAAATGCTGCGTTCTAAATCTCGAGTTCCAGAAATATTGGAAAAAATATCATGATGGAGAAATATCATTGTCAAGAATATTGGATTTTCAGTTAAATAATATAGTTTGTAATTTTAAGGGAGTTATCATTTTTAATATAACTGCTAAAAGTAATATATAGTTTAGTAGCAAGTTTTTAGGTTTGAAGGGGTATAGAATGGGAAGTTGCTAAGTATAATTAATTAACAATTCATTTACTATTAATTATTTAATTGATCATTATTTTTTTAAATGTGTGATAATTATATATTTTAAGTTTTATATTAGGTGTGAGCTGCTGGGTTTGTAGGTGCCTGGGGTGGGAAGTTTATTAAGTAATAATTAATTAACAAATAACTATTAATGTAATAATTATTAATGGGATTATTAATTAGATAATTGTATTATACTTATTTAATGTTGTTATATTTTAAGGTTTGTGGCGTATAGTGTGGGAAGTTAATTAAATATTAGAGCTGAAACTCCTGAGGCACAGCCGGGAGTAGGGAACAAATAGCATTTTAATTCTGTACTGCCACTATTGTTATTTTGTTGTTTTATCTGGCGTTTCTGTCCCATCTCCCTCGCTCAGCAGACCTAACGCAGCTGACGTGGGTAGGGATTCCCAGCTGCAGTAGCGTGATTGGCCGGTTCGCCAGAGGCACGCCCACGACTACAGCCACGCCCCCTTTGTAATATAACGAACGCTGTCCTCGAGCGCTGCGTTTTAGAGCTGAAACTCCTGAGGCACAGCCGGGAGTAGGGAACAGATAGCATTTTAATTCTGTACTGCCACTATTGTTGTTTTGTTGTTTTATCCGGCGTTTCTGTCCCATCTCCCTCGCTCAGCAGACCTAACGCAGCTGACGTGGGTAGGGATTCCCAGCTGCAGTAGCGTGATTGGCCGGTTCGCCAGAGGCACGCCCACGACTACAGCCACGCCCCCTTTGTAATATAACGAACGCTGACCTCGAGCGCTGCGTTTTAGAGCTGAAACTCCTGAGGCACAGCCGGGAGTAGGGAACAGATAGCATTTTAATTCTGTACTGCCACTATTGTTGTTTTGTTGTTTTATCCGGCGTTTCTGTCCCATCTCCCTCGCTCAGCAGACCTAACGCAGCTGACGTGGGTAGGGATTCCCAGCTGCAGTAGCGTGATTGGCCGGTTCGCCAGAGGCACGCCCACGACTACAGCCACGCCCCCTTTGTAATATAACGAACGCTGACCTCGAGCGCTGCGTTTTAGAGCTGAAACTCCTGAGGCACAGCTGGGAGTAGGGAACAGATAGCATTTTAATTCTGTACTGCCACTATTGTTGTTTTGTTGTTTTATCCGGCGTTTCTGTCCCATCTCCCTCGCTCAGCAGACCTAACGCAGCTGACGTGGGTAGGGATTCCCAGCTGCAGTAGCGTGATTGGCCGGTTCGCCAGAGGCACGCCCACGACTACAGCCACGCCCCCTTTGTAATATAACGAACGCTGACCTCGAGCGCTGCGTTTTAGAGCTGAAACTCCTGATTCACAGCCGGGAGTAGGGAACAGATAGCATTTTAATTCTGTACTGCCACTATTGTTGTTTTGTTGTTTTATCCGGCGTTTCTGTCCCATCTCCCTCGCTCAGCAGACCTAACGCAGCTGACGTGGGTAGGGATTCCCAGCTGCAGTAGCGTGATTGGCCGGTTCGCCAGAGGCACGCCCACGACTACAGCCACGCCCTCTTGTACTCACCTCGTCACTACCATAAAGCATGTGTCTCCACCGGAAGCGCAGCGGACGAGCGCAGCGGGCGCGACGATTGCGCGCCGAAGGCGCGCTTAAGGCAAGCTCGTCTGCGCTCGTCCGCGCCGAGGCCGGGCCCAGGGCACCCCCCTTGCATGTTCTACTCTGTCCCCTAAGGTGTTCAAATACAGCTGGGAAACGCTCATGCTACTGAACCCCCGGGCAGAGAGAGCCGAATGCCCACGTTTACCTCCTAACATAATACATAAAGACAACAATGTATGCATCAATTGTCAAGGATGGCTACCAAATATTAATCCTCTTCCCCTTAAATCTCCTCTGCAACCCGTTTTTATCCTTGACAAGACCGGTCCCCTATCAACCCATGTGGGATATAAGCCTAGCACCAAGGAAAAATCAAAACTTTTCTGCGGACTATTAAACGTTAGGTCCCTCCCGAAACATGCTTTGGAAATACAGCTGTTAATCGAGTCCAATAAACTAGACATTCTCTTCTTAACTGAGACATGGATGGCTGCGGGATCAGAATTAGAGTTAGGCTCAGCATGTCCATTAGGATATAAGATCATTCACAAACCCAGAAATACTGGATGAGGAGGAGGCTTGGGGATCATTTTTAAGGAGGAGCTAAGCATTTCAACTTTGGATATCGACGCCATCTTTAGCGTTGAAATCCTTGGGATTCGCATAAAACATGATGCCGAACAATGCCTTACAGCTCTCATCTGCTATAGAACACCGGGGCATTTTAATGCCTCACAACAGTAGGAATTGATCACTGCCATAAACAATATTTCCATCACCCACAGCAGGATGCTGATTTTGGGCGATTTTAATTTATGGGACAGCGACCAATTACGCACAGCCTTGAATAACATCACCCAATCCTGCCAAATTTTAGGGTTGAAACAGTGGATAACTACCCCCACACATATACAGGGAAACATATTGGATTTAATATTCGCGGCAGAAGATCTAATGACCATGGACACTATTCTTCCAGTAGGGTGGTCAGATCACCACCTACTCACTTTTAATATACATATCCTGGTATATACAGGGCCCGTAAGGACACAGACCAGAACATTTCTTGGCCGTAATTGGAAGAACCTGTTGAAAAGGAAAGAGGAAGGCAAGCCCGACTTTCGTCACATCGGAACCTCGTTCAACTCTGAGAACGATGTTACGACAAACTATCTCTCATTTTGCAATGAGATAACTAAGAAACTGGACGATATCATACCGCTGAAAATAATCAAGAGAAGGGGTAAACCCTCCGCTCCTTGGTATACGGACAAACTGAAGTATTTGAAAAAAAATAGGCAAAAAGGCAGAGAAGCTCTGGAGGAAAAACTATTCAGATCAGGATAAAGAACGATGGAGGCTCACTATTCTACAATACAAGAAGGAAATTACTATAGCTAAAACTAACTATTTCGCAGATCTTATTATCAAAAGTCCTAATAAGTCCCGCGACACCTTCAAGATTATTAGAGAGCTCTCTCATCCTGCTTGTGCTGACAGCCAAATCAAGCCCTCACAAGAACTTTGTGACGGCCTTGCAGTATTCTTTCAAGAAAAAATCAATAAAATAATCGAAGGAATGAATAGTAAGCCCACCTTCACATCGCAGGACAATAAGCCCACCTTTACATCGCAGGACAACAGCAACCAAGCAAATAGAGGTGTATTGGTGGAATCTACCAGGAGCTTCTCTCCAAACGCTAGCTTGGAAAGTTTTGTGATCCCTTCTAAACAGGAATTTCTCAGAACAGCCCTCAACACGTCATCAGGATCCCCTTTAGACCCTCTTCCCCATAAAATGGCCAAGAATTTTGAGGCTGATATTTTCCCAGTCTTGCATCAGCTCTGTAATCAATCCCTCCTCACAGGCTCCGTACCAAAAAATTGGAAATTGGCGGTTGTGACTCCGTTACTAAAGAAGCCAAATCTGGACCCTAACAGCCAAAAGAACTACCGACCCATATCCCTCTTACCATACCCGATAAAGATCATAGAGCGCTGGGTCAGCAGATCTCTGGCCCTCTTCCTGGAAACTAATGTCATCTTTGAAGAGGAGCAATTTGGTTTCAGACCTGCTCATGGAACTAAGTCAGCCTTGCTGACAGTCATGGATGACCTACGCATGAGGGCGGACAGGGGCGAATCAGCAATTCTCATTCTGCTGGACCTGTCCGCCGCTTTCGATACGGTGAACCATGTCATCCTGTTAAAAAGACTGAAGAACATCGGAGTTGGAGGAATCGTGCTTGACTGGTTCCGATCCTACCTGACGGATAGATGGCAGGCAGTAGCTATCCCGCCATATCAATCAGAATTCACTAAAGTTCCGCATGGGGTCCCACAGGGGTCTGCTATCAGCCCCATACTGTTTAACATTTATATGCAACCCCTGTTGAGGATCATAAAAAGTCACGGCATCAGCGTAATAAATTACGCTGATGACACCCAGTTGACGATCTCTCTTGATGGAGCCCAGGCAAATTCACTGGAGACTTTCCATACCTGCATGCTGCAAATGTCACTCTGGCTGAACCAGAATTCACTACAATTTAACAGTGATAAAACTGAAATACTGCATTGTGCAGTAGGAAGAATCCCTACAAACCTACCTACAGATTTCTGGCCTCAGCTGCTAGGAGATTCGCCTATCCCCGTGAACTCAGCAAGGAATCTCGGAGTCATTATTAGTAATACTCTGAGCCTCGAGACTAACGTCAACAAGCAGGTTAGCTGCTGTCTTGCCTTGCTGCGTGGACTGCGAAAACTGCTACCTCTCTTGCCCCCACAGACTAGAGCCAACATAGTTAGGAGTACCATCCTCAGCCGTTTGGATTACTGCAATGCTCTTCTGCTGGAATCCCCTGCCTATCTTATTTCCAGACTTCAAAGTATCCAAGCGGCTGCAGCCAAACTGGCACTCTCTTGGGAACGAGGATCCTCCACTACTTCTGCCCTGCCCGATCTTCATTGGTTGCCCATACATCAGAGGATCTGTTTTAAATCCTTATGTACTGTCTTTAAGGCAGTCCATGGGCTAGGCCCTCGACCACTTCAAAACAAGTTCAATTGGTATGAGCCGACCCGGCCTCTCCGATCCTCTTCCCTAAATTTCATCAGTATTCCCAGAATCAAGAAAGTGACGTGTGGGGGAAGAGCCTTCAGTATTGCCGCAGCGCACCTGTGGAATAATCTCCCCACTGACATCAGAAAAACAAATGAACTGTTGGCCTTTCGAAAAAAGGTGAAGACATGGCTCTTCCCAAAAAAATCTTCCCATAAAAATCTTCCCAAAATCTCTGCTCAAAAAGCCCAAAAACCTAACTGATCAGTATCTTTCCACCGCTTCCTTCTGCTCAACAGGTCCTCAGCTGTATGTACCTAGCGCCAGGATGCCCGTAGGGTTGCAGAGCGCTCTACAAATGCTGTAAATAAATAATACATACATAATATTTCTTTTAATTATGGAAATAGTTTAATTGTTTTTATTATTAAATATTTTATTTTTATATATAAAATTACTTTTTCACAGACTGAAGTGGGAATGGCAAATTTAACCCATCCAAAGTATAACGCTTTCCCCAATGTTACACTTTGACAAAAAACGCACATTATCCTCACATTTTTGCTAGGGGAATATATATGGACTCCGGAATATGTTCTGTGGGGAGCTATATATTTCCTACCACCCAGAATTTCCTTAACTCTCACTTGAGTAGGTCTGGTTTCCATGACAGGGAAGAGTCCAAAACACAACATTAACACATCACATTTTATCACTGAAAACTGACTTTTTTATGCAATGTGGGTAGCTGTGGATATTGGGCTGTAGCTCAGCGGGCACCTAGAGAAACCTAACAAAACTGCACATTTTTGATAACTAGACACCCGGGAAACCCAGGGTGGCATGACTTGTGTGATTCTTATCAACTTTTCCTACACAAAAGCAGTTGAAAACCTCAAACTTTGACAAAAACACACAATGTCCTCACATATCTGTGAGGAAATCTTCTGGAATCTGCAGGAAGCCACAAATGTCCTACCTTCTAATATTCCACCAAGTCTCCCAATAACAATATACGCCAATTATATGAGTAGGCCTTGTGCCCGCAACAGGAAAGGGCACAGAACACAACATGGGCACATCACATTTTTCAACTAAAACTGACCTCCTTTTTGCAATGTTGGTAACTGTGAATTTTGGGCAATAGTTCAGTCAGCACCTTGGGAAACCTAGCACACCTGCACATTTTAAAGAAGGCACCGAGGGGAATCCAGGGTGGGGTGACTTTCATGGCTCTCACCAGGTTTTTAAACACAGAAGCCACTGAATACCTAAAACTGACAAAAATATATAATTTCCACACATTTCTGTGAAGAAAACTTCTAGAATCTGCAAGAGTCACAAATCCTCACCACCCAGCATTGAACCTCATTTGTGTGGGTAGGCCTAGTGTCTGCAACAGGAAAGGGATCAAAACACAATATGCATACATCATATTTTCCCACCAAAAACTGACCCTTTTTTTCCAATGTGTGCTTTTTTTACCTAAAATCACACATTTTCTTGATATTTCTGTGAGGGAAACTGCCACAATCTGCAGGAATCAATAAAATTCCTACCGCCCAGTGATACCCCACTTGTCCCGATAAAAACACTGCCCCACTTTTATGGCTGGCTCTAGTGCCAGTGACAGGAACGGATCAAAACAAGTTCAATGGGATTCTCCTGTGAGGACTACCATTGACCCTGGCTTGATACAGTCTTGTCCCAGGCACTAGGTCCAGCCACACAAGTGGAGTAGCATTTTTATTGGGACAAGAGAAGGGTGGTAAGAATTTTCAGGATCCCTGTGGATTTCAGACATTTATGTCTGTGGTTATGACGAGCCTACATAAGCATGACCACCCTCAGTCAGCATTCAGCCTTGATTGCCTTGGAAATAAAGGTATATTAATGTGAATAGATAGAAGGGAGCATCTGTACTAGCCACATTAAGTAATTAATATAAATGCCCACAGATCCTTAGGTTATTATCCTGAGATATTACAAAGTGTCAATTATGGCATGTATTAATTAATGAGTAGAAGTGGCTAAACACAGGAAAAAAAACAATGTGTCCAAGACATTAATGGGGAGATATCTCCTTTCCTGTAAGCTAATAAACAAGGCTTGACATTCCCAATTAATCTTTTAAAAATTAGAAACACTAGTAAGCCATTGTCTAGGGTGCTTCTTTTATATTTTGTAAAATAGTTATGATTTGTAGGGAAGGGAGGCTCACCGCACTAAGGGGTATACTTGCAAAGAAGTGACGCAACTCTAGACAGCAAGTTAAAATTATGTAATGCATTGAGTGCCATAGTGCAAGGGTGTGAGAAGTTGGCCTGGTATATGCTGTCCACTAATTAAAGTGTGCACCCTGTAAAAATCCAAACAACCCTTATTGTGATTTAAGAAGTCAAAGATAATCTTACAAAGCTATGCAAGTGGTAGCTGTCGAGAGCAGCCTTCAGGCTTAGTCGTGAAGGAATGTTAAGAAGCTTGTTATACCAGAATGCAACGTTATTGTATTGCTTAAATGAAAGGAGAACCACACAGTAGTTATAAAAATATGTATTTATTATTATAACACACTCTAAATACATCACAGTATCTGCTACGCACAGATAAACACAAAGCACACAATACAATCGTAAGGATGTAGCATTGCTGGGACCCCAAGGAACTACCCAAGGTGCAGTGTGAGAACACGACCACGTGTGCAGTACAATTCTATGGGACAGTCACGGTTGCAATTTTAAACAACTGACCCTTAAGAGAGGACTTCGAAACCCTGTGGAACTTAAAAGGTTGGAGAGCCACCCCACCCGTGGATACCGTAGTACCAGAGTTACCTATCCCAGGGAAGCCGGTGGCATAGGTCTGAAGTGGTGTTGGAAACCGCTGTCAACCTCTATGGAGGACTTCGAAGAAGAGCCACTGCTGGAAAGAAGAAAAGTGTCAGTTGAAATCCAAAGGTGGATTCCTGTTGAAGAGTACCTGAAAGCAGAGGGGACAGAGTCTGGGTCACTCAGGGGTGGCCAGGAGCTCGGTGGACGAATGCCCACCGATGTTGGGTTCTTCAGGTACATTGAGGGGGTTCTTGACTCTGCAGCCACTGGGACTAGGAGATGTTGAGACAACCCGGAGCCGGATATGAGCTGTCCCACATAGGATGTCGAGTACTGAGTGGTCGGTGTCCGGCTGGAGCACCAACAAGCCTTGGCAGTTGCAACCCACGGAGATGGTCAAGAAAGGTTCAGACCAGTAAGGTCCAAGAGACTAACCAAACACAGGTGAGTCAGAGCAAGCCTGGAGCAACCAGGGGAGCCCAAGTACAGCAAAGATGACCCTCAAGGGGATCCACAGGCAGGAGGCATGGGAGTCACAAGGGGACCTCGAGCAGTTTCACAAAGCAAGAGCCCACGGATCACTCAGTGTGAGGAGGCCAAAGTTCTTTGGTCTAAAGGGTGCCAGAGGTTGGGCTACTTGGACCCCAGTGCACTTATTTTGGAAACGCCAACAAGCATATTCACTTGCAAAAGTAAGCAGTGCACATGGGTATGGGTATTGCAGCCCCCATAAGGGATTCTGACTTCAAACTTGGTGAGAGGGCAGCTCGGACCTCAAGGGACTTGGAAACCCACCTCCTGTGTTGCTGGAGCCTGCGTAGTCCATAAAAACTCAGGAGCAGCAGACTGGTCAATCGTGATGTGGTGCCTGCGGTTGCAGGAGAGTGACTCCTTCACTCCAAGGGAGATGTCTTTGGTTGTCCTTGATGCTCCACTGGTCCTGCACGGAGCCTGTATGGTGCACGGGCACAGACAATGCTTCAGACTAAGAGGGAGACGAAGTCAGGCCCAAATTAAGTCCAGCAAAGTCCAGATTGTCCGGATGGTAACATTTCAGTGGTGTCTGGTTCAGAATCTTGTCCACGTCAAATCTAGTGTCCTACAGCCAGGTAAGCCCTTTTGTACCCACGGGGAAGGTTGGACAGATTCAGGGGACCCTCCCAGGAGAGGGTCTGGACAGTGGGGAGGTTAACCCCATGACCTTTGTCCAGTTTTGCACCAGAGCAGGAGCCAACGGCTCCCAGGACTGGTTTGAACTGGACTATGCACAGGGACACCAAATGTGCCCCTCATGCAGACTTCTGGTTGCTGGCAAGCACACCCACCCAGGCCTAATACAGGAAATCCTTTCTGGGAGGTGGTCACGCCTCCCTGTGACAGGATGCCTATTGTTCTGCCTTCCCCTGCTCGAGCTTGGCTCAGGAGCAAGAGGGCAGAAATGTGTCTCTGGTCGGCGCAACCATTTTGGGCTGCCCAGGACTAGAAGGCTGATACAGGGAACACCAGAGACCTCATAAAGCTGGTGTCTGAGGGGTAGAATCATACCTCCCACACCAGTTACTGGTGTGGGAGGTATGATTCCACAATGTTTGACACCAAACATGATGGAGTTACTTTCAGCCATTTTAGAGTTGGTCATCACGCGTTCACATAATGCCACTCAATATGTTATAAATGGCTACAGCACTAACAACCTGGGAGAAAGGACTCTGTAGGCTGCAGGGGTGTCCTGCTCAAGCAGTGGCACCCTCTCACTTAGAAACAAGCACCCTGCCTTCATGGGTGGAATAATACATGCTTCAGCCCATGGGGGGCCTCTGTGGTACCTATGCCCTGGGTGCATGGGTTCCATATACCAGAGACTGACAAGGGTACCCTAGTATCCAATCTGGAGTGTACCTAAATACATGACATAACATTTTAGGGAGAAAGCAGACAGACTGGGGTCCTGATCAGCAGGATCCCAAACAGACTAGTCAAAAACAGTGTAACATGAAGCAAAAAGTGGGGGTAACCATAAGAAGCAGATTCTACTTTCCTACAATGGGTGTCTGTGTTGCGGTCAGGAGACCCTTTGTGGAGGAAGGTGTACCATCCTGCACACAAATGATCCATTGAGGCTATTTCCTCTTTGTATATGTGCTGGAGAATGCAGCAAACGTGCAAGAAGAAAATAGAAAAGAGAAATAAAGATATTTCTCCTTGTAACATCAGTTTTAGGCAGGCAATCCATTTTGGTGCAAACCCATCCTTACATCTCTTTGTAAATAAAGGTTTGAGTCAAAGCCCATGGATTCAAAGAAAGGGAAAAGCGGACGATTATTTATCCAGGTCCAGCATATAGGTCCGTTGATAGAACTATAACAAGAATGGTATGCAGTTCCTAATGTGCAAGCAGGCGGAGTGTGTTAAGAAATAAGCTCTACTTAGGAGTAAGTAGTTGCACAAAAGAGGGGAGAAGCAACTTCTCCTTGTTGGAAAAAGGCCCTCACACACCCAGCCAGCTAGGTGTCATGCTTCATCATCGGGTCTGCTCCTTATCGGGGCGGCGCTGCAATCCCCGATCGGCACCCGAGATCGGGCCTTTCTGGCAGAGATCTTTTTTCCAAAAGCCGGTGGGTGAAGTGCGTGTGAGGGCCCTAAATAGTGTAGGTGATAGTGATGTGTAGGAAAAATTTAAAATAGGGGAGAAGGTCCACTCAGAAAATTTTAATAAACGTGGCCCCTACCCTAATTAAAAATAAGACAAAACAACGCTAATCCCAACTCTAAGGATGTCGGTTAATTGCGTCTGTCAAGTGGTCAACATGTTTCTTGCCCTTGAGTCTATTTGATGGCAATTCGTCAGGACCAAAATAACTACCTACACTTAAATGGTGGTGGTCTATAGTACAGTATACAGGTGACCACCCTTACAGCACCCAAAGAAAGTGTGGTGCCTGTAATTCTCAAAACACAGCCCCATTAGGGTCATGGATATGTGGTATCAGATCCGGCTAGTGGAGACACTAAGGTGTAGTGTCGATTTCCAAGGAAGGAGGTGGCGGTAGACCTACCCCCAAGTCGCCGGTCTGGGAAATACACAGATGCGCAGAACCGCCCATGCATCTCCCATGGAACGCCTACCTGATGCAAAGTGATAAAATGTAGCACAGTGTGCTGCTTTGTACTACTTTTTTTTTTACAATGTCACACAAATGAAAATTAGCATGGTTTTGTATATAACAAAATGATGCATTAGGGTTGCATTAAAAAGTGATGTAATCCTTATGCAAGTTATTTGCAAATCTGGGAATAAGGCTTCATTGTTACTGTAGTGTAGGAAAAGCCTATTGCCTATTCCAGGCCCCCATAAACAAGCTAGCCCCATCCTACTGGCCTTGCTGGAGTGTCAAGAGGCCTTTTGATACCTCACTCACAATGCACATGGAAAAGGAGAAGAAACATTGTTCCCAAGGAATATGACAGCACAGTCTGATCCCTGTACACACTAGCTGATATCTTCCCCTTCCATACTTACTTCACAACATTTTTCAAGACAAGGAGCACCCAGTTTGCTGAAAATTTCCCACATGTCCTGTTTTTATTGATACAGCGAGGGGATGATGTTGGTCCATTCCCAGGTCTCTCTTCAGCCTCAAAGAATGAGGGTAAATGAGAGCCAAGATAGCTTACAGCTCTGTGGTCTGTGTTAGCAACTGCAGACAGGGAACGTATAACCCTCCCCTTTTAAAATGAAAACTGCTTGTCCTCAAGTAATTTCATTCCCCTTGGTCATGAATCCCTATGGTCTAGCAACAAGAACAAAGGTCACAATCACATCCTTGAGGTAAGAAATAGTCTCAAGATTCTAGCAAGAACACCTCACGTCCTAGGTTCACTTATCAGCCCTTTGGGACAGCAGTAGGTCTTCTCTTTACATGCCATTCTTTGAGAGACATAAGTATGAAACCTCATGAATCTGGACCAGAATTCTTTACATTATGGCTAGGTAAATAAATATATTCCCCCTCACTAAGACAAAAGTTCCCTCACTTTTTTCAATAATGAACACAAGTAAGGTTGCAGTGAATAGAGAGAGATTTTCGTCTTGCTCAACAGCATAGGACAGATAACATAGGACCAGCTGACTAACAGCATTTCACACCAGCATTCCAATACCTTACCAAAACCACCTGTACCAACAATCATTACACCTTTCACTACAACACACCATGTTAGAACTGGGGGTCTCTAGTTGGCAGAGGTAGTTACCTTTGACCAAATAAGGACCCTTGCTTCTAAATCAGGGAAAGGGGATTACACTAGTGGATAAACCCTGCTCACCCCCTTGGTAGCTTGGCACGAGTAAAAAGGCTTATCTCAGAGGCAGTGTGTTAAGCATTTGTGAACCCATACAGTAATACAGTGAAAACACTACAGATGCACACCACACAGGTTTTATAAAAATAAGTATTCTTTATATAGACTTATCACAAGACCATAAACGACAAAAATCCACAATACTGTACTCAATAAGAATTCTTCAAGATAGTAGAGATAGTTCAAAAATATGTTATTCACTTAAAAGCAGTCTTTAGTAACAGATAACCCCAACTGGAGCTATCACGAAGTCGAGGTCAAAGAAATCCCAAAATACGGCGCCAACCGCGACGTGCGTGCCGTCGGTCCCGGAGTCAAAACAGACCCACAAAGAACAGTACCTGGGAAAAGCAAAACCAAAGACAGCTCACGGCGTCGGGGAGGTGCGGAGTCATTGGCACTGTGGTGTTGGTTCCTTGTTTCGGGGAAGATGATGTGTCGGACCTGGATGCTTGCGCAGGCAGAGGAGGCGTTGGTTCCTGACCGGAGAGGAGGTGATATCACGATGGCACCGAAACCAAGGTTCCGTACGAGGTCATGATGTCGATGGATTCTTGACCACCCATGTCAACGATCGAATCTGCGATGATGTCGGCTTCGGAGTCGATGCGGCACAGCAGCAGGCATTGGTCTGGCGTCGGAGGAGAGCTCATGGCTATGGCAGGCTTATGATGTCGTTCGCTGGCGTCGATGTGGCATGGCGGCCGGCGTCGGGTCTACGTTGCAAGTCGGAGCAGCCCTCACGGCTTCGGTGCAGATTACGGCATCGCTCGCCGGCATCGGTGTTGCAGATTTCCTTTTGTAGCACTAGAACAGCAAGTTCCAGATGCAGGCAAACAGAAAGAGTGAAGTCTGGTATCCCTGAGACTTCATTCAGGAGGCAAGCTCAAATCAAGCCCTTGGAGTAATATTCTGCAAGATGATGAAAGTTCTTTAAACATTCCTTCTCCTCTCCTTGGCAATGAAGACACCACTGCAAGCCAACCCAGCAACACAGCACACTGGCAGTGGGGCAGTCCAACTCCTACAGCTTCCTTGGTTCTTCTCCTTGGCAAAGGTTTGTCTTGTTGTCCCAGAAGTGATCTGAAGTCTTGGGGTCTGGACCCCAGTATTTATACCCATAAATCCTTTGTCCTCTGAAGGCAGAGGGGCCTTTGCCTGGTCCAAACCAGTTCTGTGCAGTCCTGGAGCACTTTGTTTACAGGACTCCTTCTTTCCTTTGACAGTGTGGGCCAGGGACATCAGGCACACCACAGGAGGTGGAGCCAGCATTGTGCAAGGCAGGCGCAGCTCTATTCAGGCCCAGGTGCAACTCTTCCCACCACTCTACATGCAGATCTCTCTATTCAGCCTTGTGCTGACTCACCCTGTCTCCTGGAATCCCCCAGCCCCTGTCACTCAATCTCCAGACACATAATACACAACCTAGCAGAGGCAGGCTTGGACAGTTAGGCAAGAAAATACCTACTTTCTACAAGTGGTATATTCAAACACAGAATGTTAAAATCATCTTCACTAAAAGATGTATTTTATCATTCTGAGTTCAGGCATGCTAAACTCAAATTTCTACCATGTTCACTGGGTCAGTTAGGAATATAGGATGTTATAATCAAACTGCCCATTCTGGCCTATGGGGAACAGGTAGCCTTGCAATAGTGAAAAACGAAAATGGCTGTAATTCACTATTAGGACATGCCACACACACCAGGGCATGTCCCACCTTATACTTACAATGCACCCTGCCCTTGGGCCTACCTTAGGTGTGTCTGATATGAAGATAAGGGAAGGTTTAGAGACTGGCAAGTGGGTGCACTGCCCAAGTCAACGTGGCAGTCAGAGACTGCACACAGGCTCTGCAATGGCAGGTCTGAGATACACTTTACAAACTGCTTCTGTGGGTGGCACAATCAGTGCTGCAAGCCCACCAGCTGCATTTGATTTACAAGCCCTGGGCACACATGATGTACTGTACTAGTGTCTGACAAGTAAATCAAATAACCCAATCATGGAGTCACTAATCAATACATCAATTTAACATAGGGAGGCTTTGCACTGTGGCACTCAATAGCAGTGGCACAGTGCCCAAAGCATCTAAAACCAGCAAACAGATCAAAAACAGTGGAGGCAATCAGAAAAAATGGAAGGGAGACTCACGTCAATAGTACCAGGTCTAACACGTGTCACCTCCAGCTGAAATGTGGGGAGAACTGCCCTTCCCCTTGGTAGTTCTCTTCACTAAGGCAGAAAAATCTGGACAGACCATCAGCATTGGTGTGTTCTGTACCAGGGCGGTGTTGCACCGTAAAGTCCATCCCCTGTTGGGAAATGGACCACCTCAACAACTTTGTGTTCTCACCCCTCATCTGCATCAACCATCCGAGGGGCCTGTGGTCTGTCTGAACCCGGAAGTGAGTCCCAAACAGGTATGGTCTCAGCTTCTTCAGTGCCCAGACCACAGCAAATGCCTCACGCTCAATTGCACTCCACCTCTGTTCCCGTGGAAGTAACCTCCTACCGATAAAGGCTACAGGTTGGTCTAGGCCCTCCTCATTAATCTGTGATAGAACAGCCCCCACACCATGCTCTGAAGTGTCTGTTTGAACAATGAATTCCTTTGAGAAGTTGGGCGCCTGAAGCACGGGTACTGTGCACATGTCAGTCTTCAGGGCGTCAAAAGCATTCTGACTGGTGTCAGTCCAGTTCACTTTCTTGGGCTGCTTCCTGGAAGTCAGCTCAGTCAAGGGTGCAACAATGTTGCCAAACCCCTTGATAAACCTCCTGTAGTACCCCGTGAGTCCTAAAAAGGCTCTCACCTGTGTCTGAGTCTTTGGGGGTTCCCATGCCAGGATGGTATCAATCTTGGTTTGCAGGGGTGCCCACTGGCCGCTCCCTACCTGGTGCCCCAAGTACACCACGGAACCCTGCCTGATCTGGCACCTACTCGCCTTGATCGTGAGGCCTGCCTTTTGCAGTGCCATCAACACTTCCCAGAGGTGGCACAGATGTTCTTACCAACTGGCGCTGAACACTGCAATGTCATCCAGGTAGGCGGCACTGAAATCCTCCAGTCCAGCCAACACCTGGTTGACCAACCTCTGAAAGGTGGCAGGGGCATTCTTCATCCCAAAGGGCATAACCCGGAATTGGTAGTGCCCATCTGGTGTGGAGAATGCTGACCTCTCTTTGGCCCCGTCAGTCAAGGTGACATGCCAGTAATCAGACGTCAAATAAAACGTGCTGAGGTACCGGGCAGTCCCTAACCGATCAATTAGCTCATCAGCTCTGGGGATGGGGTGCGCGTCAGTCCTGGTGACTGAATTGAGTCCTCGGAAGTCCACACAGAACTGGAGTTCGGAAGTGGCACTAAGCGGGGCAGCCTTTGGGACTAAAACCCCAAGGCTGGCCCAAGGACTGTGAGAGGATTCAATCACCCCTAAGGCAAACATCTTGGAGACTTCCTCCTTGATGTAAGCTCTGACCTTGTCAGTCACTCTATAAGCCTTGTGCTTCACAGGAGGACTGTCCCCAGTGTCCACATCATGAACGCACCACTCAGTAACACCAGGAACCAGGGAAAACAAATCAGAGAATCATCCCAACAGTTGGCGACAATCTTGCTGCTGATGAGGGGTTAGTGTGGCAGAGAAGCTGACACCATCCACTGACCCATCTTGCTCTGTGGCAGACAGGAGGTCAGGAAGATGCTCGGTCTCCTCCTCTATTCCATCATCTGTCGCTAGGAGCATGTCCACTTCAGACTTTTCTAAGTGGGGCTTCAGGCGGTTAACACGCAGGACCCTCAAAGGGTTCCTTGGATACCACAAGTTCACCAGGTAGGTGACCTCACTCCTGTGCTCCACCACCTCAAATGGACCGGTCCACCTGTCCTGGAGCATGCAAGGCTCTACAGGGCCCATGACCCAAACTTTCTGTCCAGGTTGAAGCTCAATCAGAGTGGCATTCTGATCATACAGCTGCTTCATTTCCTCCTGGCTGGCTTGCAGATTCGCCTGAGCGAGCTGTCTGATTTGCTGAATCTGGTTCCTGAAGGCCAGCATGTAACTGTATACATCCTGGGGAGGTTTCCTGGGAGATTGCTCCCAGCCTTTCTTGACTAGACTCAAAGGTTCTCTTACCGGGTGTCGATACAACAGTTCAAAGGGACTGAACCCTCGGGACTTTTGTGTCACCTCTCGGTAAGCAAAAAGAAGGCATGGCAAGAAGACATCCCACTTACGCCTCATTGGTTCCTCAAGTCCCATAATCATGCCTTTAAGTTGAATCTCTCAACCAACCCATTACCTCGGGGTGGTAAAGAGTGGTGAACTTATATGTCACATTGCACCTCTGCCACAGGGACTTCATATAATTAGATATGAAGTTGGTATCATGGTCTGACACCACCTCTCTGGGGAACCCCACTCGGGAGAAAATCCCCATCTGTGCACGTCCCACCACGGGGGTCTTCACTGTCCTGAGCGGGATGGCTTCCAGGTACCGGGTAGCATGGTCCACCAAGACCAGGATAAACCTGTTGCCCATGGCTGTCTTGGGGTCCAGTGGCCCCACAATGTAAATGCCCACCCGTTCAAAGGGGGTACTAACTACAGGAAAAGGTTGGAGAGGAGCCTTTTGCTTCCTTCCACTTTTCCCACTTGCCTGGCAAGTTTGACAAGTGGTACAATGAGTGGCTGAACTCTTCCGTGTCTTGGGCCAATAAAAGTGGGTGACAAGCCTCTCAAAGGTCTTGTCCTGCCCCAGATGTCCAGCTAAAGGTACATCATGAGCCAACGCCAGTAGGAAGGCTCTGAAGCGCTGGGGCACCACCAGCACACGGGCTGACCCAGGCTCAGCAACCTTAGGCTCGCTATACAGGAGGTCGTTCTCCCAGTAGATCCTATGTGATCCAGACTGATCACCTGCTGCCTGGTTTGTGGCCTGTTGCTGCAAACCCTTAAGATAAGGGCACTTCCTCTGTTCTGCAAAATTCATCCCTGGAGGGTCCTCCTTCTTGCTGCCAATGGGTCAGCTCAGGTAGGTCCCCCAGTTCAGCAACTTGCTCCCCTGTAGGTTCCCGGTTATCCCCTCAAGGTCTGCCTCCTCCTGGACTGTGGGAACTATGGGGGCTGGTTTCCCGCTCCCCCTACCTCTTCTCTTCAAGGCAGGTACCTGGGCCATACTTTCAGCCTCCAGGACCTCTTGAACACCCTTACTGGCTGCCATAGACCGAGTGGTTACACACGCCCACTCAGGCAGACTCAACATCTCCAAATGAGCCTTCTTCTCCACCTTAACACAAGGGGAGTTATCTAAATCATTGCCCAACAGACAATGCACAGGCATAGCTGGACTCACAACTACTTGAAGAGTACCAAAGACCCCCCCCACTCAAAGGGAACCTGAGCCACCTTGCAGTGGCTCTCTGTGTTGTCAGTGCTAACAACGGGGAAGAATGCATTGGGGACCACCTGCTCTTCAGACACCAAGAGACACCTGACAGCTGTCACACTGGCTCCGGTGTCTCCAAGAGCCTCCACTCTATGGCCATTGATGGTCACCCACTGCCTGTATTTTTTAGTGTTATCAGGCAGCTGAGCTTTAGGGACCATCTCAAAGTCTCCTAAAGAGACAAGGGACATTACTGTAGGACCCCACCCACCTTGGGCACCCATCTCCTCCCCTCCCAGGGCTACACTCGCCATCTGATGGGGGTGCACATGGTGGCATATACTGACCCTTTTGGGGACACTGGGGATCATACCAACGGTGTCCCACTTGCTTACAGTGAAAGCATGTAGCGGGCCCCCTGTGAACAGGTTTACCTGTCAGGGGCTCTGACTTTTTCTCAGAGGGAGGCTGAGATCCCTGCCCTTGGTTCCCTTGGAAATTACTTTGGGGCCCTTTCTGGAGCTCCCTCTGTTTACCCTTGTCCCCCCACTCTTCTGCTGGGGACCCTGCCCACCCTTGGCTGAGTCTTCCACTTGACCCTTGTGAACCCTGGTACTGACCCAGTGGTCTGCCTCCTCAGCAAGCTTCCTAGGGTTAGTTAACTTGCTATCAGTAAGGTGCTAGCGCAGCTCTGGAAAACAATTAGCAGACAAGTGCTCCCATGCAAACAAATCATAGAGCGCTTCAAAAGTATCCACTTTGCTACCCTTCACCCTAACCATCCATAGCTCTGCAAAAGAGAGATACATATTTTACCCAAGTGGTTCCCTCCAGCTTCTTGCAACTCCTGAACCTCTGTCTATAGAGTTCTGGGGTCAAACCATACGTTGTCATCGGGGCTTCCTTCATGTGGGCATAAGACATCCTATTCTCAATGGGCAGGTCTAACAAAGTATCCTTCCCCTCACTCACAAAGTGGCCCCACAACCCAGCTCCCCTATCCTTCTCAGGGACCAGGTGGGCCAACATTGCTATCTCATAGGCTGCAAACTACTGGCCAATATCCTCATGCTTATGGAAATCTTTGATGACATCTTTGGGGATATAAACCCTGACTTCTGAAGGCACAGATGGTGCACTGCCACCAGAGGGATTGATCGCTAAGCCCTTTTCCTTGTTCTCTAACTCCCTCGACATCCTCTCATGATCCATTCTCATTCTCTCCCTCTCCAAAGACAACCTGTTTTTCTCTATTTCCCTCTGACACTCCATCTTAAGCTTAGCCATCTCCAGCTTATGTGCTCTATTTCTCTCCCTGTCTTCCGGCTCTCTGGGGGACAGGTCTTTGGAAGAGATACTACTGCCAGGTGGGGACGGAACCCCTCCCCTGGCTGGAAACACTGGCCTATCCAGTTGCCCATCTGCATCCCCAGCTAGCTCCACAACCAACTCAGGGGCATTTCTTGCTTCTACCAAGGCTCTCAGCGCCTTTTGGTAGTCATCCTTTTTGGAAATGCCTGATGTACCAAGTTTCAATTTCTTGCAGAGATGCTTGAGCTGTTTCAAAGTGTAGGTTTCCAACCTCTCAACCTCAAAATCTAGATCCATATATGCAACAGATGCTGGTCTACTCATGGTAGTAAGAATTGGCAGTTCTCAGGAAAAATAACAGTCAAAGGAAAAAAATAAAATAAATATTCTACCAAAAAAGTATGTGGTCGCGTTTGGTCTGCACTCACTAGTAGTGTACACCAATTACTCTATATGAATCACAAATGCAAGTCCAAATCCTCACCGCTGACCACCAATGTTAGAACTGGGGGTCTCTAGTTGGCAGAGGTAGGTACCTTTGACCAAATATGGACCCTTGCTTCTAAGTCAGGGAAAGGGGACTACACTACTGGATAACCCCTGCTCACCCCCTTGGTAGCTTGGCACAAGCAGACAGGCTTATCTCAGAGGCAGTGTGTTAAGCATTTGCGAACCCATACAGTAATACAGTGAAAACACTACAAATGAACACCACGTAAGTTTTATAAAAATAAGTATTCTTTGTATAGACTTATCACAAGAGCATAAACAACAAAAATCCACATTACTGTACTCAATAAGAATTCTTCAAGATGGTAGAGATAGTTCAAAAATAAGTTATTCACTTAAAAGCAGTCTTTAGCAACAGATAACCCCAACTGGAGCTATTCCGACATCGAGGTCAAAGAAATCCCAAAGTATGGAACCGACCGCGAGGTGCGCGGCATCGGGCACGGAGTCTAAACAGACCCACAAAGAACAGTACCTGGGAAAAGCAAAACCAAAGACAGCTCACGACATCGGGGAGGTGCGGAGTCGTTGGCGCTGCGGCGTCGATTCCTTGCTTTGAGGGAGATGATGCGACGGGACCTGGATTCTTGTGCAGTCAGGAGAGGCATTGGTTCCTGACCGGAGAGGAGGTGATGTCACGATGGTGCCGAAACCACGGTTCTGTACGAGGTCATGATGTCGATGGATTCTTGACCACACACGTCGACGATCGGCTCCGCGATGATGTCGGCTTCGGAGTCGATGCCGCACAGCAGCAGGCGTCGGGCCGGCGTCGCAAGTCGGTGCAGCGCTCACGGCTTTGGCAAGCTTACGATGTCGTTCGCTGCCGTTGATGTGGCACGTCGGTGTTGAGATTTCCAGCTGTGGCACTAGAACAGCAAGTTCCAGATGCAGGCAAATAGAAAGAGTGAAGTCTGGTATCTCTGAGATGATGAAAGTTCATTAAAAGTTGCTTCTCCTCTCCTGGACAATGAAGACACCACTGCAGGCCAACCCAGCAACACAGCACACTGGCAGGGGGCAGTCCAACTCCTACAGCTTCCTTGGTTCTTTTCCTTGGCAGATGTTTGTCTTGTTGTCCAAGAAGTGTTCTAAAGTCTTGGGGTCTGGGCCCCAGTATGAATACCCATAAATCCTATGTCCTCTGAAGGCAGAGGGGCCTTTGCCTGGTCCAAACCAGTTCTGTGCAGTCCTGGAGCACTTTGTTTACAGGAGTCCTCCTTTCCTTTGACAGTGTGGGCCAGGGACGTCAAACGCTCCACAGGAGGTGGAGCCAGCATTGCGCATGGCAGGCACAGCCCTATTCAGGCCCAGGTGCAACTCCTCCCACCACTCTACATGCAGATCTCTCTATTCAGCCTTGTGCTGACTCACCCTGTCCCCTGGAATCCCCCAGCCCCTCTGACTCAAACTCCAGACGCATAATACACAACCTAGCAGAGGGAGGCTTGGACAGTTAGGCAAGAAAATACCTACTTTCTAAAAGTGTTATTTTCAAACATAGAATGTTAAAACCAACTTCACTAAAAGATGTGTTTTATCATTCTGAGTTCAGGCACACTAAACTCGAATTTCTACCATGTTCCCTGGGTCAGTTAGGAATATAGGATGTTATAATCAAACTGCCCATTCTGGCCTATGGGGAACAGTAGCCTTGCAATAGTGAAAAACGAAAATGGCTGTAATTCACTATTAGGACATGCCACACAAACCAGGGCATGTCCTACCTTATACTTACAATCCCCCCTGCCCTTGGGCCTACCTTAGGGGTGTCTGATATGAAGATAAGGGAAGGTTTAGGGACTGGCAAGTGGGTGCACTGGCCAAGTCGACATGGCAGTCAGAGACTGCACACAGGCTCTGCAATGGCAGGCCTGAAACACACTTTACAATCTGCTTCTGTGGGTGGCACAATCAGTGCTGCAAGCCCACCAGAAGCATTTGATTTACAAGCCCTGGGCACACATGGTGCACTGTACTAGGGTCTGACAAGTAAATCAATCAATCAATCAAATAGCTTTATTTCGATATCCAATATCTTAAAGGCATTTCCATTATTACATCCGTCAATTATTTGAACCGTTAAAAAAGTATAAAACATCAATTTAAAAACATAAAATACATTCAACGTTAGACACATCAAATTCTGAATACCCTCAATATTGAGTGATAGAATTATTGCAAAGGTAGTCTGGTCTAGCATCAATATTTACTAAACTCATTAATAGCCCTTCTAATCATAAAAGCCTTTTTTTCCCCTTTGGGTTAAACTTAGAATATCTCTCGAGAATAAAGTGACTGTGCAATATATCACAAATAGATCATAACACTAAAGATAAAAACATAAAAACATAATTTATTGCAAGTCTTTGCGCAGGAATTTAAACCTTACAATCCAAGCACAGCCAAGATATTTGGCTACTCCGCAAGCAAAGAGGGTCCGCGGATCAGCCTTTAAAATGCATAGAGCAGTGCAATGTTCACGCGTACTCAACTCTCTGCAGATAGGTTTCAGCTATTTCATCCTTGCACTTTTGTAGGCGGGGCAAGCAAACATAAAATGGGCTATGCTCTCTGCCGGTGCTTTACAGCAGGGGCACCCTAAGGACGTCTGATGTGGGGTGCTCCATTTCGCAGTTAACTCTCTAACCGGCAGAGAACCTACCCTAAACTGAATATAGAGCGCTCTATCGCGTGGTGTTTTTAGAAAATCTAGGTATGGTTCTATAAACGTGCGTTGCTTGTGAAGGTAAAACTCTTCCGTCAGCCTTCCAGCTCTTGGGTTGTTATTTTCTTGAGCATCAACCCAGGCCCAATAACGTCTTTTAAGATCAGCCTTACTAGGGGCGGTTTGCGTGTCCCATTCCTCCTTGAAGCCTAAAGCAACAAGGGATTTTTTGAGATTAGCCAGCCAGCTGATTCTTTTGTTGACGTCTAGTGCCATAATTTCTGTAAATGCGGCTGTGTAGTTGGCCAATTCAGGAGTCCGGCATAGGCGGGCCCAGAATAGCAAGGGTCGTAATCTCGCTAAATCTTTAAAGGAATGCCTACCCATGTCTTTTAGTAACGGTTTTAAAGCGTGCTTCTGGGTAACATCCCTAGTTCTCTTAGGAACTTGTGTTCCGACCTGCAAATGCTTTCAATATTCTCGAAGCCCCACAATTCAGCTCCGTAAAGGGCAGAGCTGACCGCTTTAGCTGCATAGATTGTAAGGGCAGGAGCCACAGGTCTGCTCAGCGATAGGCGGTGTTCTTTACTTAATATGCCCGTAACACGCTTGTGATTTAGGAGCATCTTATCAATGTGGTGCCTCCATCGCATTTTGTCATCTAATCTTATTCCCAAGTAGTAAAACATTGGGACTTTATCCAAACGTGTTCCTTCTAAGCTAAAGTTGTTTCTGAAAGGCTTATAGGGATTGAACACCATAAGCTTAGTCTTAGAGGTGTTTAGAATCAAGCCCCTAGATTCACAAAAGGTATAAAATTTATCTAGGAGCTTTTGGA
The DNA here is from genome assembly GCF_964204655.1 of Triturus cristatus. NCBI lineage: Eukaryota > Metazoa > Chordata > Amphibia > Caudata > Salamandridae > Triturus > Triturus cristatus. The sequence continues at coordinate 402,754,791 of NC_140581.1, forward strand.
GCCCTGCTGGTGTTTTGGAGATAAGCAGAGTATCATCTGCAAAGAGTAAGGTGGGAACCCTATCTCCCGCCAGGGCTGGTGCATCAGATGGAAACTCCTGCAAATAGCTAACCACTCCATTCATATATAGGGAGAATAGGGTGGGTGCCAGAACACAGCCCTGGCGGACTCCTCTATTTACCGTAATCCTATTTGTTTTTGCCCCTGGGACCCCCACCTCACTTGGGCATAATTGCCTTCATGTAGACGGATCAAGGTGTTCAATAACAGTGAAGGCATCCCCATGTCTTCCAGCAGGTGCCAAAGTCGGTCACGGGGAACTAGGGCAAAGGCAGTCTTTAAATCGATGAATGCCAGGTAAAGGCTGCCCTTGCCAATCAAAACTACCTTCCAGTATATTAAAAACAATCTAAAAGCTTGATCCACCGTCCCTGTACATGCCCTAAATCCAGATTGGTATTGGGAGAGTATGTTTTCTTCCTCAATCCATTGGTGGATTCGCTGTAATACAACCCTACCAACTACTTTCTGCATAGCATCTATCAAACTAATAGGGCGATAATTGGCGGGATCGTCCCTTGCGCCTTTTTTAAAAATTGGTACCACCTCTGCCCCTTTCCATGATTCTGGTACTGCGCTCCCTCTGGCAATTGAATTAATTAAAAGCATGATATAGTTTGCCCAATTACGAGAATCGGCGAGGAAAAGATCTCCTGGGAGACCATCAGGTCCTGGAGCTTTTGCTGGAAGTATTTTTTTTATGGCCTTCTCGACTTCTTCTAGTGTAAAAAGTTCAGTGGAGTTTGGAATAGGATAGGGATTTGTTTGTTTGTATATCGCTCCAGTTTCAATAATGTCTAGTTCAGAGTAAAGGCTCTCAAAATGATTGTACCAATCCTCGCCTGTGATATGATTGGGGATCATGTCAGGGTCTTCGTTACCGACCCATCTGGCCTTGTTCCAGAAAAGCTTAGTGTCTCTGGCTATACTTGCATCTTTTAAATCTTGCCAATAAGACTCGTCCCAATCTAGTTTAGCTTGGTGGATTGCAACTTTATAAGCCTTTCTGGCCTCTCTAGTTAAAAGACAGTTTTTGCTTTTTATTGCCAAGATCAAGTCCTTTTTCCTTTGTCTACAGTCCCCACTAAACCAAGTATGTTGCTTTTTAGCTCTTCTGGTTGCCTTACCTTGGTTGCCTGCTATAAAGAATGCTCCTATCTGAGCTAACATGTCATTATACAGAACTGGTATTTTCATTAGACCCCCCGATTCCTCAGTGGCCTCTAGTAATGAGCGGGTGTTTTCGCTTAAGGCTTGGCTTGTGCCTGCTATCAATGAATCTTGGGCAAGAACTTTTGGCCATTTAAGAGTCCTTCTAGAGTTAGAGGGCACTAGATCTTTTGTAATCATTAGGGGATCTGAAGGCTGGTTGTTGGAAGGGAGGGAGACCCAAGGATTGGCTATAATCATAATTAGTGTGTTATGATCGCTGTCAGTGGAGGTGAGCACCTCCATATCCAATATCAACTTCCATAGCCTCACATCCAATAATATATAATAAATTGGTGAGGGGCAATTAATTCTATTAAATGTATTTGCTCCTTCAACATCAGAGGGGGTTCTTCCGTTCACTGCCCTTAAACCAAATTCCAGTGTTAACGCGTTAATATGGATTGCAAGTTGAGACCATTTTTTGATGGGGGGTAGATTTAACGATGGGACTTCCCACTTGGTATCCGCTTCATCTGGCCCCATCAGATCCTCTGAGTCTAATGGCTCGAAAGTGCAGTTAAAATCACCTGCAATCATAATGCGTGATTTGGTGCACAGTTGGCTAGCTCCTGTTCTAGAGATGATACAGTGTTTGACAATTTGCCCCCTGATGTACCTCTTATGTATACATTAAACAGCTCCACAGTTTTACCACATCTATGACCCTTGATCGTGAATCGCATAATATCCAAGTTATCACAGTGATGTTCAGTAATTTGGCAGCCCATATCGATCTTAACCCAAACAATAAGGCCTCCAGAGGGCCTCCCCCTCCCCTTGGAAACAGCAGGTTTAAAGAAACAAACGTAACCAGTTTTGACAAGTAAATCAAATAACCCAATCATGGAGTCACCAATCACTACATCAATTTAACATAGGGAGCACTTGCACTGTGGCAATGAATAGCAGTGGCACAGTTCCCAAAGCATCTAAAACCATCAAACAGATCAAAAACAGAGGAGGCAATCAGAAAAAATGGAAGGGAGACTCACGCCAATGGTACCAGGTCTAACACACCTTTACACCAAAGAACAGAACAAGACTCAAATGAGGTTGAACGTGGGCAATACAGCTCTACATCTGATATGAGAAAATGAGGGTTAAGTGGAAAGAAAGTACAAAAAACGAAAATTTGTGTTTGGAGGCAGCAAAATTACTTTGAAAGCAAAGAAAGAAGATGGGATAAAGTGCTTCTTCCTGTACATTATAAGGATAGTGTAAGTTACAGAGGAGTTCTGTGATGATATAGAGGAACAAGGCCAAATGCTGAGTTCCTTTATAATGTCATGAAACTTCAAGGTGACTTGTAATATCATATACTTTCAAATTAAAGGAAGAAGGTCATTGTTGGTGCCTTCTTCTTTCACATAAGGATGTTATGGTATGGTTGCAGACATAAAGGATACAAGCAGAATCTGTAATGCAAAATTAAACATACCAAAAAGTAGTTATTAATTTGCTGTAAGAAAATATTAGAATCAGTTTAATCTAAGTCAGATAAAAAAATGGCTACAGCTCAGAATGTGGAGAGAAATGCAGTTTAATTCTATATTTGATTTAGTAAGTTATAGTACATGAAAAAGTTGATATACAGATCTCCTTTCAGCCAATAACAGTTCATTTTAGAAAAAGAGATCATATGAAGGAAAGGTCAGTTCTTGTTTTCATTGCCTAAATTGTGGCTGCATTTGGGCTCTGTGACCTGTCTTTTACCTTGGCTGATGGCTGTGGTCAGAGGCATTATGGAATCACAACTCAACTGTAACAAGTTATGACAGCTTAACAGATGGTTTCGTTAATACTGGATATTAGAGTCCTTACAACTCGACTGTAATAAGGCTTTTATATAGCTATAGCAGACTCCCATGCACTCAATACTATTGGATATCTCACTATACCTATGATATATGTAGGAGCACTAATAATACTCACTGAGAGAAACTGAAGTTGCAGGAATCCAATTGAACGCATCTTGTAATGACTAATAAACCCTTATAGATCAAGGTCAAGAGGAGCACATGTGTCAAACACTCAATTGCTGGCATTGCCAAATTTCTGTATTGTCCCATTTCGCAGATCAGTTTCAGGATTGACTGTCTGATCTGGGTATGCAGAAGATCCAACTCTAGTTTGTGTATGATGAATTAATATCCAGCCACATGCTGACATGCCCATTTTAATGCCCAGATTTCCCATGAAGTCCACTCATCTCCTCTTATCAGCATCATTAAGACATTAGCTTGGACGCAGGGTGAAAAGTTAGGTGCTGTGTCGAACATTCCAGTTAGTGGCCTGCTGCACAGTGGAGGAAGTGGAAAGTGGTCTGAAAGGAGATAATTATTCCCTATTGTGTACAACCTTTCTATCAATACCTGATATGAGCATCGGAGCAACTCCTGGGTTGGTAATCCATTCACAAAAAGGACTTCCTTCTCCTTTGTGAATGTAAAAAAAGGTTTTTTGGGGAGTAGGCAGTGATCAAAGGGACTACTGACCTCTCTAATATAAACCTATCAAAAAAGTAAGCATTCATTTTTAAATAGAGCACCATTTTCATTACATAAAACAGGATGCATCAAAAAAATATTTGCCTTATTAAAAGGGGATCACAGACATGTTGACTTGCTGACCCAAATAGGCTATGTCACTGTGATGGCCACCAATAGGAGTTGGTTGCAATTCGCTACGGACTGCATTGTTCACAGGGGAAGTCAGATTTTGACAGATTTTGAATCAAGATTTTTAAACTAGTGCATAGATTTGTTTGTAAAATTCTTTCCTGGTCTCAAAATTACTAGTCATAATTTGCAACCAGAAATTTGAATAGCCGGCTGTAGGTATAATAGCTATTTTGTGACTACCGCATTGCTCCCTGTCGACTTCCATTGCTTCCAATTTGTGTTTATGTTACCCACTGAGTTCTACTGAAAACAGTAATAGTTAGTATTCTACATTTAGCACTTTTTTAAATCAGATATTTTATTTGGTTTTCCTGATGCAGTCTGGGCCAGAGCCCTTCAATCACATTTTGAAAATAAAATAAATCAGGAGTACCATGGCATATAAACATTTGCAACTCCTGCACAACTTGCAGGTAAATAAACATAAACATAGTGCAGACATTTCCAAATCCCATTGATTGTGGAGAAGTTATGTAAGTGTAGGCACAGACAGTAATATAGTGCAGTGTGAAACGTTCAGTAGTCATTGGTATGTGGGGCAATTCCTGTCAAGGGGTCAAGGATGGAAGAGGGGGTAGATCTATACCACGGTACGTCGCCCAACGGGTCAATTTTTTCCTATGGTTCTGGGGCAACCTTGGGCCTGAAACACTGCAATCTCAGCACCCATGCAACCGTCCATTTCTTTCTTCCATTTACCTATTGTCGGAGGAGACGTTCTCTTCCACAGCTGGGCAATGCCACGTTTAGCCATAGTACGGGTCAGAAAGAGTAGATGCTGTTTGTATCTGTTCCCACCCATCCCGTCAGTACTGTGGAGGAGGAAGAGCTTTGTATCTGATGGGAGATCCCATGATACTATCTTACCGAGACAGGGCAAGACCCTCCGCCAAAATGGCTGCAGTGCTGTACAACTCAAAATTGTATGTAGGAAAGTCCACTCCTCCCTCTCACATCGCAGACATAGGGGGATTGGATGATTCCCATCTTCCAGAGTCGGGATCATGTGTAATACATGCAGTGTAAATACTTAGATTGTATGAGGCGGTAGTGCGAGGACACCGAAGCCCCTCGAGGGCTAGTATGGCTTCAGCCCAATCATCATCTGTTAGGTCTGGTATGTCATCCCGCCATGCTTTCCTAGTTTTGTGGAGTCTTGTTCGGGTGTGTTTCGTCAATGTTTGATAAATCTGGATTTTGTGTGCCCCCAGGTCTCCCATTAACAGGCGGCCCTCGAGAGGGTGGAATTCGGGCAGGGCCTCCAAAGCGAGAATCAGGGGGCCCAGCGCATGGCGCAGTTGAAGGAATTTGTAAAATTGTGACCTATATAGCTGGAATTCGTCCTGTAGCCGTAGGAAGGATTTTAAAGTGGAGCCCTGCATCACGTCTCCCAAAGTGGATCTGCCTACCAAGTCCCACTTACGGAACCGTGTCAGGGCCGTCACAGGACGTAGGTACGTACCATGCCACAGAGGGGTCACCTGAGTCAGGCGGCCATGCCACCCCATCTGTGTATTGCTAGAGCCAGACCACTGTTCTGCTGGCAGGGGGTAAGAAGTCCAGGCTCCATGAGCTATACAGAAGCTGAAGAAGGGGGACCCCCTCCATTGCTGCATGTTCGAGCGCAAATGCCGTGTCTGTTGGGGAGTTATACCACCATTCATTTATAATAAGTAGGTGGGGGGGCCACATAGTATGCATATACATCTGCTGCTGCAATACCTCCACAGTATGTGGATTGCGCACATGTATGTAACCCTACATGGATCGCCCCTCTGTTCCACAGGAACTTATGATGTATAGCATTGATTTGCACAAACCAAATTCGAGGCATATTGTAAGGGAAATTTTGTAATCTCTAAAGAATTCTGGGTACGGAGACCATTTTTTTTAAAATCGCGGAGCGCCCGTACAATGAGAGTGGGAGGGAGGACCATGTTGCTGTTTCGTTCCCCACACTAGTAATTAGTGGGTTGATATTGTGTGCCCAGGAAGTCTTTGGTCAGGGTGACATGAAGATGCCCAGGTATTTGAAGCCTTCAGTCATATGAGATAACTGAGTCACCCATGCACTATGTCCTTGGTCCCCACACACCAGGAAAAGCACAGATTTGTTGGGGTTTGTTATGGAGACCCGTGGTTTCCCTGAAAACTCGGAGGATCTGTAGTGGTCCCGAGATCCGCGGGTCGGTCAAAAAGAAGAGGACATCATCCGCATATAGAGCGATGCAATGTGAAATGATTGTGACTGTGACCATTCAAATCCCCTGAGTACCAGGTTACTGCAGACTATCCCTGGGCTAAGATTCCGTTCCGCTCGCGGAAATTGCGATAATTTGACATTTTCGCATTCCGCGGAGAGCGCGAAAATGTCAAAATTTCTGCAATCCGCATCTTACTGGAAATGTTTTTCTTGCTCGCGCTGTAAAAAAATACATTCTCGCATGCGCGCGATCGCCTTACCTGAATCCCCGCGTTCGCCGACAAGTTTTCCCGATCCAGTCGCATTCTCCACGAGATGTTGGATTGTTGGTAGCCATTTGCGAAAGTTCGCGCCCGCATTAACGTCATTTGTCACTCGATCACATAATTCGTCGCGCGATTACGTCTTTCTTCTCGCGATCATGCACCGCGAGAGTGTGAGATGATTGAGATCTCGCACCCGTGAGCAACCGTATGGGTAAGTTGGCGAGCCGCAATCACGCAGAAAATACCGCGAATGGGCGGGAAAAAAACTTCCGCGTCTTTGCGATATTTCCGCGTGTTTGCGGAGATTTTTTACATTTTCGCGATAGTTTGCGAAAGTAAATTTAGCTAATTCCGCCCACCCCTACCAGTGCAGACCCATGCTGCTAAAGGTTCTATGGCCAGGGGGAATAAAAGGGGGGACAGCCCTGTCTCGTACCACGATGGATGGGAAAGGAGCCGTCTGATGTCCCGCTATGCGAACCGAGGCCGTTAGGTTAGTGTACAGCAAGTGGACGTACATTAAGAATCGGGGGCCAAAATTGACGGCTGCAAGGAGTTGGAAGAGGTATACCCAGCTAAGTGATCAAATGCTTTGTCTATGTCGGCTAGTCATATAGCTGTGGGGCGTCTCAACTCAGGGGCCATAGCAATGGCATTATGGTCTGGACCCATCGGACGTTATGACGGGTGGCCCGGTGAGGCATAAAGCCAGATTGATCTGGATGAATCAGATCAGATACGCAAGTCCGTAGACAGTCCGCAAGGACCTTGCCCAGAAGTTTAGGTTCAAAATTAATAAGGAAAAAGGGGTGGTATGAGGAGGGATCTTCGGTGGGTGACCTGGCTTAATGAATAGGACGATCTCTGCGTATCGCCAAACTCGGGGTAACACACTTTGATCTTGGGCATTGTGTATTGCTGCCAATAAATGTGGGCCTAGTGTGTGCATATATGGTCTAAGGAACTCCATGGGGAATCCATTGGGGCCAGGGGCCTGCCCTGAGTGCATGGCAAGTAGGGCAGCGCTTAGCTCATCTGTTGTGATGGGGCATCTAGTTGGCCTCGCACTTGGTCAGTGAGTCTCCGGGGTGGGATATATCTAAGGAATTCTGCTATCAGGGCCTCTGAAAGCTGCTCACGGCACGCATATAATGCTGAGGAATAATGTGCAAATTCCTTGGCAACTGCTTCTGGAGACAAGCACAAGGCTCCATCGGCACCACGAAGTGTGAGTAAGTTAGCGGGGGACTTGTCTACCTGGCAAAGCCTATGAAGCATTTTACTTGATTTGTCCCTCCATTGATATATCTGATGCTGTGACGCCAGACAGATTTCCTTTGCCTCACCCATGAGGTATTGCTGTAAATTCTATTGTATCTGGAACAGATTGCATCGGAGGGAGGGACTAGTGTCTAGGAACTAGGTTAAGTTGAGTCGCCAAGGCCTCCTGGCGTGACTCAAGGTTGGCCAGCTGCGCTGATCATGTATGATTCTCTTTAGTGCGATAGCTGATGCATGCGCCGGGGATTGTGGGCTTTAGGGCTTCCCAGAGGATACCCATGTTACATTAGCATCCAAGTCGAAACTGCCCTGGTTAGCATTTCTTGATAGTCGGGGTATTGAAGATGCCACGGGAACATTCACCACCTAAAGGGGGGTTCACGGGAGCAAGTGTGGAGCTTGCGAGTGACCGGGGAGTGATCCGATGGCCCTCTTGAAAGTTAGGATACATGGGAGAACCTATGGATATAAGTTGGAGGCATAAAGAAGTAGTCCAATCAGCACTGAGAGCCGTGCACCACGGACATGTTTGTGTACCTTAGTTCGGCGGGATGATATTCACGCCAGATGTCAAACCAGCCCAGTGTAGTAGCCAGAAGATTCAGTTTTGAGGGACCCACTTGAGGATTGCAGTCAGACCTACGCTGTCTATCTAGTGGTGACATAGTACTGTTCCAGTCCCCACCTAGAAGTGTCAATCCCTCTGGGAGTTCTCCCCATAGCCTGGAGATCCTGTTTATGAATGTGTTCCATAATGGAGGGGAGCATAAATGCTACCAATACTGATATGTTCTCAATGCAGTGTGCCCATTAATATAATGTATCATCCCCCTGGATCTTCCCAATGCTTTATATGTACAAAGGGACTAAACCGTGTATGAGAATGGTGCCCCCCCCAAAACCCCCTTGTGAACCCTGCATGATATATGGTGTGATACCCAAATCTGGCCAGGCAGAGAGTTTTGGTGCCAAGAAGGTGGGTCTCTTGTAGGAGCAGGATGTGGGCCTTGTATCTCTTAGACTGGCGAAGGATAGCACTCCTTTTGATTTTATTGAATAGCCTCCTGACATTCCAGGATACCATAGTCAGGTCCCCGAGAGAGGAGGAACCCGTTTGTGCTGTCATCCAATGTCTATGTCTGTAATCCCTGGAACTAATGTATCGTAATCTAGGTAGTGAGTCTGCACATGTGAAAACAATGATCCTGTCTTAACAAAAATCCCCCTGCCTCTCTCCTGATACTGCCATAAAAAAGGAGCATCTGTCGCTGCAAAGGAGACCCTGGGCCCCCAACAGGGGGGTTTAGAGTCCCTCCCCCAATAGTACCCTAACCACCCGCAAAACATGAACCTGAGGGATGAAAAAGTCTGGGGCAAGGCAGCCTCATGGCTGGGCATCCACACCAGTTTAGTGTTCAGTGAGGAGCAGGATAATCACAGTGTGGCATAGTCCATATTGAATGGGAACCATAGAGCAATGCCAGTCCAGTCAGGATGTGCGTTCTGGACTGGAGGAACGCCGATCCGAGCCAGATCTATGTCGCCTCTTTGATTTGGTGTTCCAGGATCTGTTCTGTTGTGAACCCCGGGTTGTGTCCGACTCCAGCGGTGGTGACGTGTGCGGTTTAAGGTGGGTTCACTCATCTGTCCAGGCGAAGACAGCCTCCGGTGTGTCAAAGAAATGGGACCATGCTGGATATAGGATCATGTATTGCATGCAGAGGACCCGTAACCTACACTTTGCCGCCGTAAAGGATTGGCGTTGTTGTTGCACCAGGCGTGGGTAGTCCGGGAATATCATTATGGGCCTTGAGTAAAACAGAAGACGGCATAATTCAGCAATTTAGCGATCACTGATCTTGGGCTTTCTCCAGGGGGTGGCTTCTTTGTCAGCGCCTGGTGGGCACTCTCCACCCTGAAACAGATGGCTAGCATATCCTCCGGCATGAGATCTGTGAGCCACTGGGTAATAAAGAGGTTCATGGAGGTGCCCTCGCATCCTTCTGGGAAGCCCATGAAGCGTAGGTTTTTGCGCCTAGTGCGGCCCTCTGCATCCTCCACCCGGGAATCAAGTTCTTGCGATACCACTGTGAGCTTATTGACTTTCCTCTGCAGGGTGGTCACACTGTCTTCAACTGTCAAAGCCCATGCCTCCATCTCCGTGATACGGTCCACCATCTTTCAAAGGTCCTGATGCAAGAAGGATACTTTGGAGCCCACCGCACTGATCTTGACTTCGAGTTTATCTCTGGCTTCGTTAATAACTGCCAGGAGTGCTGCGTTGTCCAGTTCTGTGCCTCCTGTGTGTACCCCAGTGGCGCTTCTCATAGTCGTGGCATAAAGATCAAGGGTGCTCTGCTTGGCAGTCGCCCCTCCGGGTTTTTCCTCACCCATGACTGCGAGCGAGGGGAGGTTGGCGCGGGACTTGAGAAATCCAGCAGGGAATTGATGCGTACACCGGTGGAAGGGACCACTTAAGTATTGGGGAGTCATGCAGGAATTTCTCCGGAGTTGTCCTGGGGATGCACTGTAGGCAAGCCCTCTTGGAATCAAGCACCCCCTGAGCCACAAGCTGCACCGAGCCTAGCTCAGCTGCCTCCGCAGCCTATGACGGCCTGCCAAGTAGGTGCCACAGTGGGACCAGACTCACCGGACCACCAGCCCACAGCGCTCCCCCAGAAAGCGCCAGATGTCAAGCGCCAACATCACAGGCAAGGCTCCAGGAACAAGGCACACCTCCCACAAATGGTAATGAAATGGATATAGCCGCTATGGTTCACATGTCCGGCCCAAGGACACAACCATATCTCTCCACCTCTCAGGTGTTTCAATAGCCCCTTGTGTCAACGATTAGGATTGGTGGGGTGAGGGCGGGGGATCTTAGGCACCAAATCAAGTTTCCGCCACCTCGGCCGCCAGCTGGTTCCCCCTCCTTCCTGGGATAAACATAGGAGGGGGGAAAGGGAAATGGGCCAAGGAGTCAGGATCACTCCACAAGGGGGGTCACACGCAGGCCGCGCAGAGACCAGTGAACCGCGCTGCTTCTTTAAGTATGTGTAATCCTTCGGGGTCAAAATCCCTCCTAAGATGTTATCCGGATCAGGGGAGTGTCACACCACAGCAGCAATCCGAGCTGGGCAGGGGGGTGTCAATCAAGACTCTCCCAGGGTGTCCGGCGGACACTGCAGGATGGGCTCACCCCCGCTGCAGGCCCGCCATGGCTCCCTGGGTCTTGGACGTAGCTTGCCGTTCACCACACGGCCCCGCACCAGGCTCTTCCACTTACCTCTGAGACCGCGCACAGGTCCCACACCCATCCGCCGTACGTCGAGTAGGAGGCTCGGAACCCGGGCAGGGCACGGCCCACAGCAGGCCCATGCCGTACACCCGGCGATCCCGGTGCGCAGTAAGCTAGCCCTGCGACACAGCCCCACACCTTCTTGTTGTAAAGCAGCACTCCCGTTGCTGTCGGGGTCGCGATGTCCAAAGATGTGCACCTCTGAGCAGGATTTAGGCAGATTTATGAAGATTTATGGCGTGGACGCACAGAGTCCGGCTAGGCTGCATCCGCCATGTTGGCTGTCCAAGACACACCCCCCATTTAGCTCTTATTGGCCCAGCTATTTAGTGGGAATTACCTAAAACAACTTTTACTTCAAACTCAGTGCTTGAAACACACATTGTTTATTTTTGTTGCAGTTTTTCTTTTTGTATTTTTGAAGACCTTGTTAAGAGTAGGTTATGAGCTATTCAAATCCTAGTAAAATAAAATAATGATTTTTTAGAAAAAGTTTCTATGCATCTGTTGATACTTCCTATTGCAAGAGGCCTCCTGGAGCACATAAAACCCTCAAGCCACTCTTCAACCCGAGCCTTGCAGAGGGATTTCTTATGAGCTATGAGATTACAATGGAATGAAATTCATAAGCACTGAAGCCCTTCCCACAGGTGTTCACTTCCCCCTACACTAACAAGTCTGAATTATGAACACTATTTTTTGTTCAGTATTTCAGCTAGACCCCTTATAAAATTGAAGCATTTAATTTCAAATGTACGCTTCAACGTCAGTAGCTCATAGAATTAGATGAATATGTAGTTTTTAAGCAGCTGTTTCATATATTTTCAACGTCTAAAAGCTACGCACGAATGATCAGGCACGAAGCAATGAGGGAATTGAGATAGATGCTCATACTGTAAAAGGAAGATGGTTAACAATGTAAATTGAAGCTATATGCTGAGAAACATTATCATATTTCATCTATAATTGGTAACTTTGGGAATCCACTGTGATGTGTCAAGAGGCCACGTGCATTGAATGACGCAGGAATGAGGAACTTGGCAATAAAGTGTGGATTGAACAGTGTGAGAAGCAAAGTGAAAGGGTATTGTGAGTGGAATTTCCTTTAAGAAAACCGAGCCCAGATTCTCACAGCTGTCAGGTAATGCAACGCAGCCCTCCATGAGCCTGCGCTGTCTTTAGTGACAGCGAGAGAGAATCATTTTCCCAGAGTTATGGCACTCTCAGCCCCTCTCCCTAGTGCCAGTGCTGATTTCAGTTGCCATGTGTCAGGCACACACCCTAGAGCCATTGTGCTAGAGGGTGTGCCTGATCTGTACCACATACAATTCCTAGACAAGTTTAAAATATGTTCTTACTTTGCATGTGTGCTGTACAATGCAGCAAGCATGAAAATTCAAACAAGCATGGAGAAATGAAATAATTTCTTCGTTTAACTCCTGCTTTTTTGGCTGCATTACTTTTTGGCACTAAACCCTTTCTTCCATTGTTAACGAAGAGTATTTAGCATCAAAAAGCATGGGTGGGTGCATGTGGATGCCAATGTAATACCCATGTTGCAACCCTTTGACGCAAAGTAATGCAAAGCAGCATTTTGTCCTGCTTTGTGTTACTTTCCCCTACAAACCATACCTAACCTCAATTAGCGTTGGTTTGTAAATCCTAAAACAGGTATAGCATCTAGTCTACTTTGAAAGAATAACACTAACCCAACACTAAACGTTTGGAAATCTGGTCCCAAGTTACGATGATAATAAAGCCCAAAAACAAAAAAAAAGACCTTTCTTACAGTAACCATGAAGTTCAAAATCCTATAATGAAGAAGAAAAATGTTATTTTATGTAAAAGCATACACTACAATATGCTGCTAGAATCACTTTGATTTTTCAAACGTATTACTCAATGTTTTGCAGATAGGTACTGAGTAACAACATGTTTAAAAACTTAAGAGAGATTGACTTTGTCTGCGTAAAGTACTGCATTCCAAGAAATGTCTATTCAAGATTTAGAAAGAAGTTAACTTGTGTAAAAGCAGAACATCCCCACTAACTATTTAACAGCTGAGTTATGCGAATCCTTTAAGTTTCCAGTGGCATAACATAGACCCTCACAGCCCCGCGGTTGCGGGGGGCCCTCAAGTCCAGGGGGCCCCTCAGCACAGTACTCTGCCCGGAGTGCTCCTTAATGAATCTGGAGGATGCACCTCCACGTACCTTGGAGGGGGGCCCGCTCATGTATCGTTACACCAGTGTAAGTTTAATATGTGGATTCTCATTTCTGACTTTGGGTTGCAGAGATTTCCAAAATTCTGTGGTGCTTGCAGAACATAATTCTATGTAAAATTTAGAATGCAAAAAAGTAGATTTATATGAAAAAAGTATATATATACGTCAATCAATCAATCAATCAGGGGGTTTGGGGGGGTGCTGGGGGGGGCAGCTCCGGATCAGTCGAAGAGCACGGTCTTGAGGTCCTTTCTGAATGCGTGCTGGGTAGGGGAGCATCTGATGTTCACAGGGAGCCCGTTTCAGGTCTTGGCTGCGTTGTAGGAGAAGGCTCTCCTGCCCGTTCTGCTTTTGAGGATGCGGGGGGACCTCCGCCAGGGCGAGGTCGGTGGAGCAGAGGTTCCTCATGGGTACGTGGAAAGATACTCTCTCGTTGAGGTAATTGGGTCCGCTGTTGTAGAGGGATTTGTAGGCGTGGGTGAGGAGCTTGAAGGTGACCCTCTTCTTGACCCGGAGCCAGTAGAGGATTCGTAGGTGTTGGGTCATGTGTACGAGACGCAGGGTCCCGAGGATGAGTCTGGCTGTGGCTTTCTGGATGGTGTGGAGTTTGTGTAGAAGAGTCTTGTTGATTCCAGCGTAGAGGACATTGCTGTAGTCCAGTCTGCTGGTTATGAGCGCGTGGGTGACAGTCCTTCTGCAGTCGGGGGGGATCCATTTGAAGGACTTTCAGAGGATGCGCAGGCAGTTGAAGCTAGTGGAGGCCACGGCATTGATCTGGTGGTTCATGGAGGGGGAGGAGTCGAGGATGATGCCAAGGTTTTGTGCGTGGTCAGTAGGGGTGGGTGAGTTCCCGAGGGTGGGGGCAACCAGGTGGAGGTGCAGGATCTGAGGATGAGGCCATTGATCTTCTCTGAGTTGAGCTTCAAGCAGCAGTCTTTCATCCATGCTGCCACATTCTTCATTCCTTCCTGGAAGCAGAGTCTGGTGTCTTCGGGGTTTTTCGTGAGTGAGAGGATTTGCTGTGTGTCGTCGGCGTAGGATACAATGATGAGCCCGTGCTGTCTGACGATGGTGGCGAGGCGGGCCATGTAGATGTTGAAGAGCGTGGGGCTGAGTGAAGATCCCTAGGGTACTCTGCACTTGATCTAGGTGGGTTTGGAGAGGAAGGGAGGGAGTCTGATCCATTGGGTTCTCCAGGTGAGGACGGATTGGATCCAGTTGAGGGCGGTTCCTTGTTTTCCTGCGTCATGAAGTCTGGATGTGTGAGTGCAATGTGAGACAGTGTCGAAGGCTGCGGAGAGGTCTAGAAGGATGAGGTCCGTGGTGTGTCCCTGGTCGAGTGGAAGGCAGATGTCATCAGTGGCGGCAAGGACGGTGGTCTTGGTGCTGTGGTTGCTGCGAAATCCAGACTGGGAAGCATCTACGATGGAGTTCTCTTCGATGAAGGCGGTCAGCTGGGCGTTTACGAGTCTCTCTGTGACTTTCGCCGCGAAGGGGAGGAGAGAGATGGGCCGGTAGTTTTTCAGGTCTGTAGGGCCAGCTGTTGGTTTCGTGAGTAGGGGTTTTACCTCCGCCCACTTCCAGTCATCAGGGCAGATTCCGGACGTGAAGGAGGCGTTGATTGTCCATCCTAGTTCGAGTGCAATGGTGGCAGAGGGTCTGTGGAATATGTGCGGTGGGCAGGGATCCGTTGGGGCTCCTGAGCGGGTTTTCTTTATGGTCGCGGTGATGTGTTCGACGGTGGCGGGGTCTTTTTGCGAACTCCTGTATGACAGTTCCTTGGCATTGGTTGCGTTGGTCTGGACTTTGTCTCTTATGAAGGTCCGTTTGGTATCTCTAATGTGCTGGCGGTATTCCTTCAGGGTGCTCCTGTGGTTGTTCTGTGCTTCCGTTGTTTTCTGGTTTTGCCAGGTTTTCTTAAGGCACCTGCAGGTGTGTGTGGCTTCTTGTACTTCTGTGGTAAACCAGGCAGCTTTCAGAGGGTGTTGTTTGGCGGGGTGGTGGATGGGAGCGAGTTTGTCGGCGCAGCAGGATATCCAGCAGTGAAATCCTATGGCTGTGGCGTTGGTGTTGGTGATGGCGCCAGGGGGGGGGGGGTTTGGAGGAGAGTGGTGTCGAGGAGTTCCTCTGTGATCTTGCTCCAGTTCCGTCGTCTATGAAAAACAAAAATCTGGAGGCAAATGTAACATTTTTCCAACAACATTTGTGAATGGAACATAGACATCATACATTAACCCTTTAATTAATACTTAAATGTCACACCCTCCTTAAACTTCACACTTAACCTTCCACTGAAGATTATGTTGTCTCCTCACTTTTATTGTATGATAACCCAGGCTGCAAATGTCACACCCTCCTTAAACTTCACACTTAACCTTCCACTGTAGATTATGTTGTCTCCTCACTTTTATTGTATGATAACCCAGGCTGCAGCAAGTCAAGTAGGATATGAGTCCTTTTAGAGACCATTTGTAAGAACATGGGTCATTAATTGAGTAGTAATAGCCCCAGTCAAAAAATACAATCCTTGTCAGGGTGAACCACAAAAGTCAGTAAATAAACCTGTGCTTAACTCTCTGGCAGCTTGGTACAAATGCAGTCAGGCTTAAATTAGAGGCAATGTGTAAAGTATTTAGAAGCACTCAAACAGTAATAAAGTGAAACCACAACACAAGAAAAATCCCAAACCAAGTTAGGAATATAGAGTAAATTTGAATAAATAAAAAGATACAAAAATGAAATAGATAAAACTGGAAATATAAATTTCTAAAGTTCGTCCCAGTGGAGAAAGTGCTGAAGTCTCAGGCCTCAGTCAGAACTTCGCGTTGGTTGTGTGGTCATCTGCGGAGCAAAGACCTGGTCGTGGGCAGTACTTTGCTTTAGCAGGAATTGTGAGGTGTTGTTACTAGTGCAAAGAGGTCAGGATGGTGAAGTTTGGGATCTGTTTCTAGCACGGCTGCTTTAGCAGTTGGATGCAGGTCCCAAGCTGGCCTCCGCAATATCCACTAGCTTTCGCAAGGAAACAGTGGATGTTTCTTTTCAGCACCTTTGGGTTTTCACCTGGAGTTCATTATTTTCAGTTTTGAGGTTGGAGGAGTACACTCTAACAGCAGCTAAGGGTCCAGGACCTGAAGGCACCTCTTGATGGTCAGGACTCACATCAGCAGTGTCCAGGCAGGTCCAGTTGGATTTGTCATCTGTGCAGTTGCAAGAAAGGCCTCCAGAAGCTTATTCTGACCCTGTTTCTCAAACAGAAGGTCAGTCAGCTGACACTTGGAGTAACTACTGGGTTCCTTGGCTCAAGGCTAACAGGTTCAATCTTGCTGCAGGCTTCAGACAGGAGGGCAGTCCTGCTTCTGAGTCTTCACAAGTTCAGGAGTGTTATGATGATAGATTCTGAGTATGCCTCTCTTATGCCTAGAGCACGCTTTTGTGTGGGGTTCACCCCAATTGTCTAACCTTTACCTGGTCAATTCTTCCCTTTTCCTTGGATCCAGTGCCAATGTGTATATAGGGACATAGGACAAGAAGGCCCAGGTGTGGGCTGTATTTGCCAGTGACAGGGCAGACATCTTCGGAAGTCAGGAAGAGGATGAGGCCAGCCCTCAGAATACATTTTGAAGTTCAGGATGAGCTGAGTACAACCCCAGGCCCTCTTGCTGAAGAGGAACATCCTTTTGTCCTCTGTCTGAAAGGAATACACACCACACCACAGGAGAGCCATTACCAGCTATGATACCCTGCATACTGACTGGAAGGCACATTTGGTTTAGTCAGCAAAATACAAACTTTTCAAAAAATGGCATTCTCAAACGCAACTTAAAATCAAACTTTACCATTAAGAAGTTTTTAATTTACAAATGAGTGGAGGACGTATTTCTCTATCTGCTCTCAAACTGAAGATATCACTTATTAAATGTAATAAGGGAACCCAGTGTTAGTCTATGGGAGAGCTAGCCTTACTACATTGGAAAATCAACTCTAGGATTTTTTTACTAACAGGACATGTAAAACTTAAGCACGCATGTCCTATTTTTTAAATACTGTGCACCCTGCCCTACGAGCTGTTTAGGGCCCACCTTAGGGGTAACTTATCATTATTAAAAAGGAAGGTCTGGGCCTGGCAAAAGTGTGATTATGAAGAAACAACTAGAGCCTCGTCAGGCTTCCAGCTCAGGATGCACAGCTGAATGAATACGAATCATCCGACAAAATTCCAAACAATGAATCCTTATTTTTTAATCCACATTTTCCGATGAGTGCCCATAGGCTTTACTCTGAGATGCTGAAGGTTCATGATCCCATATAGTTCAGCATTTCGATGGTGCTCTCAATGCATTTCGGTCAAGTGTGCCCTTCTTCAGGGAAAACTACAATTTGAGGGGAATCACATAATTGCCACATAACATATGATTTTGAGAGATACATGGGGTAAAGTCTTGCAGTTCACACCAAATTGCTCTCGTTACTCTTCACTCTCTTTTACGCACCTTCTTTCTCTAAAGGCATAACAATTCCAACCACACTGTCTTCTGCTCAACTTTTAGATCAAACCAGATTTGTTTGCATAATCTCCCTATATTGCTCACCTTCCTTACGGATTAAATTGTGCTCACATTTTTATCAATGTGTGCAGTTCCATAGGTACTGCTTCATGGAGACCCTTAATGCTTAGCTAGCTGTGCTTTGAAACTCTGCAGTAATCCATATACAAAATAAAGACATGCAAAATACTGAACATGCTATGACCCCATTGTGAACATCTACGAAAAACATTTGTGTCATTACATAGGCAAAGTCGTGTTTGTCTTTGGAAAATCCTGTCTATTTTAAATATTTCGACCAGAAAAAGACAAAAACAATGCTGAAGAGTTCCTTTTTACATATTATGACAAATTCTAGCTTAGTTATGAAGGTGGAGTTTTGACTGTAAGTATTGAGATTGAAAGGGTAATTTGAAAAAATCCTACAATGTGCTGTCAGAAAGTCAATCAACGATTAAAACCAGTTCTCCTGTATTTCCCTACCCTTCCATGTCGGTAATTAGCACTCCAATTATGTTTGAAAATGTGTGCTGCAAGGAAACAATACATCATTTCGTAAATGAGTTAATCATGGAACACTTAGCTGGGATGGTCATTTAGGAGTGGACAAAAACAGATGACATTACCAAGGCCTGATTTTTTACACTGCGATGTCATAGGGAGGCCCAAGTGACAGAAGTCTTTCAATCAGAGAGAAATTTCAGATATCTATCTCTACTCACAGCAGGATGATAAACTTGTCCTGGACCTGGAAGAGAAGGCTGTTTGTCTTTTCCAGAAGGCTGGCTCCTGGTTGGAACCTGGCTACCATGGGACCACCTCATAGAAGAATCCAAAACCACTGAGCCCTTATTGTATTGTCTCCTGCCTTGCCCCACTGGAGTATTTAAAGAAGCTAAAAATAAAACTGAGAGGATTATTTAGAGTATGGTGAGTGGCATGAGGTGCTCAATGTCAGTAGAAGTCAGCTTCTGTCCTCTAGCTGAAGAGCCTGTGATACTCTTAGTGATGTCAGAGTTTTTAGCAGCATCGCCACAGGTGTGGGACTGCTAAAGATGCTTTGCCGGTAATGAGTAATGAGGAGAAATATCTCTATTTATTCTTCTTTCTTCCTCTTTCTATGAGTGATGCATTCTGCAGCAAACATAGAAAGAGGAATTTGCCTCCCAGGATTGTTTTCTCTGAAGGAAGGTGTGCCTATCTGCTCAAACACAGTCCTGCATGCAACTCAGGCACCCTTGCACTATGATGCAATGCTGCCTGAATTGCGGCAGGGCTGCCAAAAGGGTGCCAGGGCAAGGAAAAGAACGGGAATGAGCAGTATTGACCTAAACACAGTGCATTCCTGCCATTTCCCTATCACGCAGTGCAGTGCAGCATTGTGTCACAAGCTCATAAATAAACCCCTAAGAATCCAAGTTTGAAATGGAGTACAATTGGCTCTCCTGTTCTTTTTAATCTTTGAAGTTACTGAACTGGCTTCAGCCTAATCTGTTTTATTAGATCTTGCTTTACTCACTCGTAGAAAGAGTATTTCAGATGGTCGTTGCTGTAGCCTGAACAGCACAGCTGGTGTTGCAGACAGTTGTTGCCACAGTGCGAGGATCTGTTCAGGTGCCACAGATGGACATTACTGGAGCTTCGCATTGGTAGTCACCACTGGCTGTTGCTGTAGCACAAAGTGCAGATCTCGAGTTGCCAGTAATCGCTGGTGATCACTGTACAGCAAACAGTCAGGTTCACTGGAGCTTCAAGTTGGTGCTCATCACAGATGGCTGAGAGGTGGCACAAACGGGCCTGTTAGTGGTCAGAAGGATCCCTAAACTTTAAGGATTTCACCTTTTTTTCAAAGGCGAAGCCCTCCTAATGCCAGACAAGGGCCCAGGACCTGGAGAGGCACTTTATGGGGATTAGGAACTCACTCCAGCAGAGGCCAGCAGGGTTCAGGCAGGTCCAGTACAGCAGGACATCTAGGCAGGTACAGGGAGGCCTCTGAAACGTGTTGTGCTCCTGTAGCTCGGACAGGAGGTCAGCCAACATTCCCTTAAAATCATTCAAGTTAGTCTTGGATGAAAGGAGCAGGTTCGGTCTTCTTCACCCAAGAGAAATGCAGTCCTCAAGAAGCAGTGCAGTCTTATTGTAGAAGCAGGGCATTCCTCTGGAGGGACAAGGCAGTCAATCTTCGGTAATGTCCACAGGTCAAGGAGTGCACCGATGAAGGTCTATTATTTATACCTGATGCCAGCCATTTGAAGTACCAATACATGCGATTCTAGAAAGCTCTTTCCTTACCCAGCCAAGGCTCCAAATATCTAGGGTGACTAAAGACTATTGTCAGGTTCCTTTAGGTGTGCTGAAGGTATGCCTTTTGAAGTGCAAGTGGGGCAGGGCACAGGTCACCCTGCCCACACCTAATACTCTTTGTGTTACAGTCTGGGAGGAATACACAAACCCCAACAGCAGAGTTATTCATGGTCATGTGCCCAAGGACACTGGCCGATGGCACAAAGGGTTAGGATAAGAAAATGCCAACTTTCTAAAAGTGGCAATTTTGGGATAGTGACCTAAAATGCGACTTTGCCATTAAAGAGAATTTTAAATTCCAATTAATTTGAGTGTAAACTGTATATTTCTATCCGCACCAAATCCAAAGTTATCACTGTATAAATTTAGCAAAGTAACCCATTGTTAGTGAATGGGAGAGATTGGCCTTACAACAGTGAAAAATGACTTTAGCAGTTTTGTAGTGCCAGGACGCGTAAAACTTGAGTACACGTTCCCTACTTTCCAAATGCAATGCACCCTGCCCTATTAGGCTTTATGACTTACTTTAGGGGTAACATATGTATAAAAAAGGAAGGTTATGGCCTGGCAAAAGGTTTATTTTGCCAGGTTGGAATGGCAGTTGAATGCTGCACTACAGGTTAAAGTGGCAGGCCTGAGTGGCAGGCAATGGTTTTAAAGGCTATGATAGTGGGTGGCACAATGAGTGCTACAGGCCCTCAAGGGCATTTAACAAAAAGGTCCTGGGTACATGTAGTCCCATTTACTAGGGTCTTACAAGTAAATTAAATGTGGAAATTAGGTATATGCCAATTGTACCATGTTTTAGAGAGAGAGCACAAGCACTTTACCACTGGTTAATTGGTAAAAAGTGCAAAGATTTCTAATGTCAAGAAAATCAGGTTCAGCAACAGAAGGCAAAAATCTGAGGGAAAGACCCAGCAAAAAGTGCCAGGTCCAGCAAATGCTGATAACACAATGATGCCTGGAAATTCAAAGTCCTGGTGCAATTCACAGAAATAACTGTCTTAAGAGAAGAGGAGGAACTGCTCACACATGAGTTGCTCCTTTGTATTCAGCTGCCTGCTCTATTTGTACCTCACACCAGAGCTTCTCCTCATGGACAGTCTCTCTTCCTGAAGAGTTGTTCATGCCCCCTTTCACTCTCAGCAGGTAGGATTCTAGACTCTAGACAGACCATCAGCTGCTACACTAGAAAATGCAGGCTTCAGGTGATGTCACCTCATCTCTGGAAGGCCAGCTGTCATGCAGACACAAACCCAGGTCATATAGCAATTCTTTAGGTATTATCTGGGGTGCTTTCCTCCTTTATTTAGATCCTACATTTTTATAACTATGCATAATATGTTGTTATATATAATTCATTATGTTTTGTATATTTTCTAAAGGTGGATGACACTGCCTTTGTGCAAGGGAGTTGCTCTCATAGCAGCTAGCAATGATGCAGGAGTGTCCAAAACAAGGGCACAATGAAGTGTGCGTCAATAAGCTTCACCGAGCATTGAAGGACAGACAAAAGGGCAGGCCCTGCCTAGAGGTTTCTCACCTTGAACAACAAAAACTGCAGTCCCACCCTCACTCCTACCATCTACCAAGAGGCAGAGATCAGGAAAAAACGAATCTGCATCTCTTTGCTGACACTGAATTTCAAACAGTAGTCCTGTCTCCACCCTCCCTCACTTCAGTGTATGGATCTCCAGCTACAGGAAGGAATGCAGTTAATACACTTCCACTGTCTCCTGCCAGGAAGAACCAGAACCCATTCAAAATGGATTTGATTGGTCCTTGTAATCGGGCTCCCACCACATATAGGGTCATAATACTATATTTATTCTGCAAACTCACTGCACAAACATGCACTACGCAAAGACAATCAATGTCAGTCCAAGCCTCTGGGGCTCACACCACAGCACACCTTTACACAAGTAGGGTTTTAACACCACATTATTCTTGCCAAAGAGAAACAAGCATTTGCAATGCAATCGGTCTCGCCTTTGGGACCTTATATCTATGCAGCACATTAACCTGGGTGCTGAAATAGCTACTGTTCTTTAACATGGAGGAAAAGTAAGCACCAAACTGCATGACACGCCAGGTATGGGAACACATGGAGAGAAATATTGCCTTTCAGCAGGAAATTGTATAGTCCAAAACTCTGTTTTTAATAGAAAATCAGGGCCTGCGGTGGTCATATCACTGAAAATACAAGATTTGAAAAAAATATTATTGTCTACCGGTGCTCGTGGAAGACAATTTCTATGGACTGGAATCTAGCGAATGCTAAAGTAATTCTGGTATTTTACTGACCTCTAGTGGTTGTTTTCTATCAAGACAGTTATATAGAGGCAGTTGAACAGAAAGAAAAGTCCCTAATCAGAAGCAGACAAGTCCTAGGGCCGATATCCAGAGCCCACAAATTACATACACATATAAGTATATACTAAAGTATATACAAGAGGTCTTGAATGCTCGACCTAAAAAGTCTAGTCATAACTAGTCACAAAACCCCAGTATGATGCCACCACCACTGTATGTGCCTTACCAAGGACATGAACAGTAGCCCTATACCTACAAAGAGGACACAGTTTGTGCACTCCTCCAACTTGCAGAAAAGGATATGGACTTTGCATTGACAGGGACATGCTTAGGCCTCTCAGCAGCCGCTAGATTAGCATGGTACCAGGGCCATAAGTTTTCACATGTAGTCAGGCACTCAGGGACGGGGTATATAGAGGTTTAATTTGCAGGGGCCATCCCCATTCCAATGGCTATCAAAGAATAAGGATTTTAGGGCCAGATGTACAAAGCACTTTTCCAGTCACAAATGACCCGATTCGCAGAATTGGGCCATTTGTGGCTGGAAAAGTGCTTTTTTTAATGTACAAAATGCAAAATGTGATTCAGCAACTTATTACCGAATTGCATTTTACATTTGTGATTCAGTATTTGGAAGGGTCATGTTTAGGGTGTACATGGTATGTATTGCTGTTTTGCGACCGAATTCCGGTAGCAATACAGTATTAATTAACCACCTGATTAAAACGGGTGGCAACTCATTTGCAGAGGAGAAGGGGTTCCAGAGTGGTCGCTAATGAAACTCAAAAGAGTTTCACACATTAGGAATACCGATTTTCTAATGTGATTTGGTGTGAATCACAATTAGGAAATCGGTATTCCTAATGTTAGTACATCTAGCCCTAAGTTCTGCCTACTTTGCTGAATCTTGTGTAATCTTCCCAAGCATTCTCGTAAACTGATTTTGGGCACTTTGCTAAATTCTAAACTGAACTATCGAAATGCCTTATATAATGGCCTACTGTCAGCCAGATGATGCAGCAAAAGGGAATGGAGAAGTTCACAATTGACTCGCACTTAAGAAAAGTTCTTCATTGGCTAACAGTTAAGGCTAAAATACCCTTAATAGTACTGATGTTGGTGCAAAAATACTTTCAGGGGCAAGCGCCAAATTGCGTCGCTAAACAGATTACCGGGCATAGCTAATAGTTCATCATGCTATGGTGGGCTCTGTCTGATAGTGGTCCCTCGCACTAATGCTAGTAACATAGGGGGCATATTATCAAGAAACGGCGTTAAAATTATAGCCGCTTTAGCGGCAGAAAACTGCACCTAAAGCGGCGATAATGGGCTTGATAATATGCCCTTGAGAATTCCAATAGAAGCCCATGTTCTGGTGTCAACATGGGCTTCTATTGGAATTCTCAAGGGCATATTATCAAGCCCATTATCGCCGGACCTTGATAATATGCCCCATAGTAACACAAGCGTTACAACAAACAAATGATGGACGGAATGCTGACAATGCAGACATTCTCCCCCAGTCAAGAGATCTGGGTTAAATCCATCGTTCTTTTGCCCACTACGCCACCCCAGTTCAGACATGGCCATATGCAAATCAGTCTTGACCCTGTGCCTCATGGGAACAGTCCAGCCCGAACTGCCAAGCCATGTCTTCCCTGGACCGGAATCAAGCATCCTAGGACCAGTTTCTGGCTATCAGCCGTCATCAGCCAGGATAGCTTGACTCCAGTGGCGTAGTGAGCACGGGTCCCACGTCTGGGAATACCCATCCCACTTAGGGCGAAAAGCGTTACAACAAACAAATGATGGACGGAATGCTGACAATGCAGACATTCTCCCCTAGTCAAGAGATCTGGGTTAAATCCGTCGTTCTTTTGCCCACTACGCCACCCCAGTTTAGACATGGCCATATGCAAATCAGTCTTGACCCTGTGCCTCATGGGAACAGTCCAGCCCGAACTGCCAAGCCATGTCTTCCCTGGACCGGAATCAAGCATCCTAGGACCAGTTTCTGGCTATCAGCCGTCATCAGCCAGGATAGCTTGACTCCAGTGGCGTAGTGAGCACGGGTCCCACGTCTGGGAATACCCATCCCACTTTGGGCGAAAAGCGTTACAACAAACAAATGATGGACGGAATGCTGACAATGCAGACATTCTCCCCCAGTTAAGAGATCTGGGTTAAATCCATTGTTCTTTTGCCCACTACGCCACCCCAGTTCAGACATGGCCATATGCAAATCAGTCTTGACCCTGTGCCTCATGGGAACAGTCCAGCCTGAACTGCCAAGCCATGTCTTCCCTGGACCGGAATCAAGCATCCTAGGACCGGTTTCTGGCTATCAGCCGTCATCAGCCAGGATAGCTTGACTCCAGTGGCGTAGTGAGCATGGGTCCCACGTCTGGGAATACCCATCCCACTTAGGGCGAAAAGCGTTACAACAAACAAATGATGGACGGAATGCTGACAATGCAGACATTCTCCCCCAGTCAAGAGATCTGGGTTAAATCCATCGTTCTTTTGCCCACTACGCCACCCCAGTTCAGACATGGCCATATGCAAATCAGTCTTGACCCTGTGCTTCATGGGAACAGTCCAGCCCGAACTGCCAAGCCATGTCTTCCCTGGACCGGAATCAAGCATCCTAGGACCGGTTTCTGGCTATCAGCCGTCATCAGCCAGGATAGCTTGACTCCAGTGGCGTAGTGAGCACGGGTCCCACGTCTGGGAATACCCATTCCACTTAGGGCGAAAAGCGTTACAACAAACAAATGATGGACGGAATGCAGTTTGGGCTGGACTGTTCCCATGAGGCACAGGGTCAAGACTGATTTGCATATAGCCATGTCTAAACTGGGGTGGCGTAGTGGGCAAAAGAACGATGGATTTAACCCAGATCTCTTGACTGGGGGAGAATGTCTGCATTGTCAGCATTCCGTCCATCATTTGTTTGTTGTTACGCTTTTCGCCCTAAGTGGGATGGGTATTCCCAGACGTGGGACCCGTGCTCACTACGCCACTGGAGTCAAGCTATCCTGGCTGATGACGGCTGATAGCCAGAAACCGGTCCTAGGATGCTTGATTCCGGTCCAGGGAAGACATGGCTTGGCAGTTCGGGCTGGACTGTTCCCATGAGGCACAGGGTCAAGACTGATTTGCATATGGCCATGTCTAAACTGGGGTGGCGTAGTGGGCAAAAGAACGATGGACTTAACCCAGATCTCTTGACTGGGGGAGAATGTCTGCATTGGCAGCATTCCGTCCATCATTTGTTTGTTGTTACGCTTTTCGCCCTAAGTGGGATGGGTATTCCCAGACGTGGGACCCGTGCTCACTACGCCACTGGAGTCAAGCTATCCAGGGTGATGACGGCTGATTGCCAGAAACTGGTCCTAGGATGCTTGAATCCGGTCCAGGGAAGACATGGCTTGGCAGTTCGGGCTGGACTGTTCCCATGAGGCACAGGGTCAAGACTGATTTGCATATGGCCATGTCTAAACTGGGGTGGCGTATTGGGCAAAAGAACGATGGATTTAACCCAGATCTCATGACTGGGGGAGAATGTCTGCATTGTCAGCATTCCGTCTATCATTTGTTTGTTGTAACGCTTTTTGCCCTAAGTGGGATGGGTATTCCCAGACGTGGGACCCGTGCTCACTACGCCACTGGAGTCAAGCTATCCTGGCTGATGATGGCTGATAGCCAGAAACCGGTCCTAGGATGCTTGATTCCGGTCCAGGGAAGACATGGCTTGGCAGTTCGGGCTGGACTGTTCCCATGAGGCACAGGGTCAAGACTGATTTGCATATGGCCATGTCTAAACTGGGGTGGCGTAGTGGGCAAAAGAACGATGGATTTAACCCAGATCTCTTGACTGGGGGAGAATGTCTGCATTGTCAGCATTCCGTCCATCATTTGTTTGTTGTAACGCTTTTCGCCCTAAGTGGGATGGGTATTCCAAGACGTGGGACCCGTGCTCACTACGCCACTGGAGTCAAGCTATCCTGATTGATGACGGCTAATAGCCAGAAACCAGTCCTAGGATGCTTGATTCCGGTCCAGGGAAGACATGGCTTGGCAGTTCGGGCTGGACTGTTCCCATGAGGCACAGGGTCAAGACTGATTTGCATATGGCCATGTCTAAACTGGGGTGGCGTAGTGGGCAAAAGAACGATGGATTTAACCCAGATCTCTTGACTGGGGGAGAATGTCTGCATTGTCAGCATTCCGTCCATCATTTGTTTGTTGTAACGCTTTTCGCCCTAAGTGGGATGGGTATTCCCAGACGTGGGACCCGTGCTCACTACGCCACTGGAGTCAAGCTATCCTGGCTGATGACGGCTGATAGCCAGAAACCGGTCCTAGGATGCTTGATTCCGGTCCAGGGAAGACATGGCTTGGCAGTTCGGGCTGGACTGTTCCCATGAGGCACAGGGTCAAGACTGATTTGCATATGGCCATGTCTAAACTGGGGTGGCGTAGTGGGCAAAAGAACGATGGATTTAACCCAGATCTCTTGACTGGGGGAGAATGTCTGCATTGTCAGCATTCCGTCCATCATTTGTTTGTTGTAACGCTTTTCGCCCTAAGTGGGATGGGTATTCCCAGACGTGGGACCCGTGCTCACTACGCCACTGGAGTCAAGCTATCCTGGCTGATGACGGCTGATAGCCAGAAACCGGTCCTAGGATGCTTGATTCCGGTCCAGGGAAGACATGGCTTGGCAGTTCGGGCTGGCCTGTTCCCATGAGGCACAGGGTCAAGACTGATTTGCATATGGCCATGTCTAAACTGGGGTGGCGTAGTGGGCAAAAGAACGATGGATTTAACCCAGATCTCTTGACTGGGGGAGAATGTCTGCATTGTCAGCATTCCGTCCATCATTTGTTTGTTGTAACGCTTTTCGCCCTAAGTGGGATGGGTATTCCCAGACGTGGGACCCGTGCTCACTACACCACTGGAGTCAAGCTATCCTGGCTGATGACGGCTGATAGCCAGAAACCGGTCCTAGGATGCTTGATTCCGGTCCAGGG
This sequence comes from Triturus cristatus, assembly GCF_964204655.1. Classification (NCBI taxonomy): domain Eukaryota; kingdom Metazoa; phylum Chordata; class Amphibia; order Caudata; family Salamandridae; genus Triturus; species Triturus cristatus. The sequence continues at coordinate 402,782,217 of NC_140581.1, forward strand.
AAGACATGGCTTGGCAGTTCGGGCTGGACTATTCCCATGAGGCACAGGGTCAAGACTGATTTGCATATGGCCATGTCTAAACTGGGGTGGCGTAGTGGGCAAAAGAAAGATGGATTTAACCCAGATCTCTTGACTGGGGGAGAATGTCTGCATTGTCAGCATTCCGTCCATCATTTGTTTGTTGTAACGCTTTTCGCCCTAAGTGGGACGGGTATTTCTAGACGTGGGACCCGTGCTCACTACGCCACTGGAGTCAAGCTATCCTGGCTGATGACGGCTGATAGCCAGAAACCGGTCCTAGGATGCTTGATTCCGGTCCAGGGAAGACATGGCTTGGCAGTTCGGGCTGGACTGTTCCCATGAGGCACAGGGTCAAGACTGATTTGCATATGGCCATGTCTAAACTGGGGTGGCGTAGTGGGCAAAAGAACGATGGATTTAACCCAGATCTCTTGACTGGGGGAGAATGTCTGCAATGTCAGCATTCTGTCCATCATTTGTATGTTGTAACGCTTTTCGCCCTAAGTGGGATGGGTATTCCCAGACGTGGGACCCGTGCTCACTACGCCACTGGAGTCAAGCTATCCTGGCTGATGACGGCTGATAGCTAGAAACCGGTCCTAGGATGCTTTATTCCGGTCCAGGGAAGACATGGCTTGGCAGTTCGGGCTGGACTGTTCCCATGAGGCACAGGGTCAAGACTGATTTGCATATGGCCATGTCTAAACTGGGGTGGTGTAGTGGGCAAAAGAACGATGGATTTAACCCAGATCTCTTGACTGGGGGAGAATGTCTGCATTGTCAGCATTCCGTCCATCATTTGTTTGTTGTAACGCTTTTCGTCCTAAGTGGGATGGGTATTCCCAGACGTGGGACCCGTGCTCACTACACCACTGGAGTCAAGCTATCCTGGCTGATGACGGCTGATAGCCAGAAACCGGTCCTCGGATGCTTGATTCCGGTCCAGGGAAGACATGGCTTGGCAGTTCGGGCTGGACTGTTCCCATGAGGCACAGGGTCAAGACTGATTTGCATATGGCCATGTCTAAACTGGGGTGGCGTAGTGGGCAAAAGAAAGATGGATTTAACCCAGATCTCTTGACTGGGGGAGAATGTCTGCATTGTCAGCATTCCGTCCATCATTTGTTTGTTGTAACGCTTTTCGCCCTAAGTGGGACGGGTATTCCTAGACGTGGGACCCGTGCTCACTACGCCACTGGAGTCAAGCTATCCTGGCTGCTGACGGCTGATAGCCAGAAACCGGTCCTAGGATGCTTGATTCCGGTCCAGGGAAGACATGGCTTGGCAGTTGGGGCTGGACTGTTCCCATGAGGCACAGGGTCAAGACTGATTTGCATATGGCCATGTCTAAACTGGGGTGGCGTAGTGGGCAAAAGAACGATGGATTTAACCCAGATCTCTTGACTGGGGGAGAATGTCTGCAATGTCAGCATTCTGTCCATCATTTGTTTGTTGTAACGCTTTTCGCCCTAAGTGGGATGGGTGTTCCCAGACATGGGACCCGTGCTCACTACGCCACTGGAGTCAAGCTATCCTGGCTGATGACGGCTGATAGCTAGAAACCGGTCCTAGGATGCTTGATTCCGGTCCAGGGAAGACATGGCTTGGCAGTTCGGGCTGGACTGTTCCCATGAGGCACAGGGTCAAGACTGATTTGCATATGGCCATGTCTAAACTGGGGTGGCGTAGTGGGCAAAAGAACAATGGATTTAACCCAGATCTCTTGACTGGGGGAGAATGTATGCATTGTCAGCATTCCGTCCATCATTTGTTTGTTGTAACGCTTTTCGCCCTAAGTGGGATGGGTATTCCCAGACGTGGGACCCGTGCTCACTACGCCACTGGAGTCAAGCTATCCTGGCTGAAGACGGCTGATAGCCAGAAACCGGTCCTAGGATGCTTGATTCCGGTCCAGGGAAGACATGGCTTGGCAGTTCGGGCTGGACTGTTCCCATGAGGCACAGGGTCAAGACTGATTTGCATATGGCCATGTCTAAACTGGGGTGGCGTAGTGGGCAAAAGAACAATGGATTTAACCCAGATCTCTTGACTGGGGGAGAATGTATGCATTGTCAGCATTCCGTCCATCATTTGTTTGTTGTAACGCTTTTCGCCCTAAGTGGGATGGGTATTCCCAGACGTGGGACCCGTGCTCACTACGCCACTGGAGTCAAGCTATCCTGGCTGATGACGGCTGATTGCAAGAAACCGGTCCTAGGATGCTTGATTCCGGTCCAGGGAAGACATGGCTTGGCAGTTCGGGCTGGACTGTTACCATGAGGAACAGGGTCAAGACTGATTTGCATATGGCCATGTCTAAACTGGGGTGGCGTAGTGGGCAAAAGAACGATGGATTTAACCCAGATCTCGTGACTGGGGGAGAATGTCTGCAGTGTCAGCATTCCGTCCATCATTTGTTTGTTGTAACGCTTTTCGCCCTAAGTGGGATGGGTATTCCCAGATGTGGGAACCGTGCTCACTACGCCACTGGAGTCAAGCTATCCTGGCTGATGACGGCTGATAGCCAGAAACCTGTCCTAGGATGCTTGATTCCGGTCCAGGGAAGACATGGCTTGGCAGTTCGGGCTGGACTGTTCCCATGAGGCACAGGGTCAAGACTGATTTGCATATGGCCATGTCTAAACTGGGGTGGCATAGTGGGCAAAAGAACGATGGATTTAACCCAGATCTCTTGACTGGGGGAGAATGTCTGCATTGTCAGCATTCCGTCCATCATTTGTTTGTTGTAACGCTCTTCGCCCTAAGTGGGATGGGTATTCCCAGACGTGGGACCCGTGCTCACTACGCCACTGGAGTCAAGCTATCCTGGCTGATGACGGCTGATAGCCAGAAACCAGTCCTAGGATGCTTGATTCCGGTCCAGGGAAGACATGGCTTGGCAGTTCGGGCTGGACTGTTCCCATGAGGCACAGGGTCAAGACTGATTTGCATATGGCCATGTCTAAACTGGGGTGGCGTAGTGGGTAAAAGAACGATGGATTTAACCCAGATCTCTTGACTGGGGGAGAATGTCTGCATTGTCAGCATTCCGTCCATCATTTGTTTGTTGTAACGCTTTTCGCCCTAAGTGGGATGGGTATTCCCAGACGTGGGACCCGTGCTCACTACGCCACTGGAGTCAAGCTATCCTGGCTGATGACGGCTGATAGCCAGAAACCGGTCCTAGGATGCTTGATTCCGGTCCAGGGAAGACATGGCTTGGCATTTCGGGCTGGCCTGTTCCCATGAGGCACAGGGTCAAGACTGATTTGCATATGGCCATGTCTAAACTGGGGTGGCGTAGTGGGCAAAAGAACGATGGATTTACCCAGATCTCTTGACTGGGGGAGAATGTCTGCATTGTCAGCATTCCGTCCATCATTTGTTTGTTGTAACGCTTTTCGCCCTAAGTGGGATGGGTATTCCCAGACGTGGGACCCGTGCTCACTACGCCACTGGAGTCAAGCTATCCTGGCTGATGACGGCTGATAGCCAGAAACCGGTCCTAGGATGCTTGATTCGGGTCCAGGGAAGACATGGCTTGGCAGTTCGGGCTGGACTGTTCCCATGAGGCACAGGGTCAAGACTGATTTGCATATGGCCATGTCTAAACTGGGGTGGCGTAGTGGGCAAAAGAACGATGGATTTAACCCAGATCTCTTGACTGGGGGAGAATGTCTGCAATGTCAGCATTCTGTCCATCATTTGTTTGTTGTAACGCTTTTCGCCCTAAGTGGGATGGGTATTCCCAGACGTGGGACCCGTGCTCACTACGCCACTGGAGTCAAGCTATCCTGGCTGATGACGGCTGATAGCTAGAAACCGGTCCTAGGATGCTTGATTCCGGTCCAGGGAAGACATGGCTTGGCAGTTCGGGCTGGACTGTTCCCATGAGGCACAGGGTCAAGACTGATTTGCATATGGCCATGTCTAAACTGGGGTGGCGTAGTGGGCAAAAGAACGATGGATTTAACCCAGATCTCTTGACTGGGGGAGAATGTCTGCATTGTCAGCATTCCATCCATCATTTGTTTGTTGTAACGCTTTTCGCCCTAAGTGGGATGGGTATTCCCAGACGTGGGACCCGTGCTCACTACGTCACTGGAGTCAAGCTATCCTGGCTGAAGACGGCTGATAGCCAGAAACCGGTCTTAGGATGCTTGATTCCGGTCCAGGGAAGACATGGCTTGGCAGTTCGGGTTGGACTGTTCCCATGAGGCACAGGGTCAAGACTGATTTGCATATGGCCATGTCTAAACTGGGGTTGCGTAGTGGGCAAAAGAACGATGGATTTAACCCAGATGTCTTGACTGGGGGAGAATGTCTGCATTGTCAGCATTCCGTCCATCATTTGTTTGTTGTAACGCTTTTTGCCCTAAGTGGGATGGGTATTCCCAGACGTGGGACCCGTGCTCACTACGCCACTGGATTCAAGCTATCCTGGCTGATGACGGCTGATAGCCAGAAACCGGTCCTAGGATGCTTGATTCCGGTCCAGGGAAGACATGGCTTGGCAGTTCGGGCTGGACTGTTCCCATGAGGCACAGGGTCAAGACTGATTTGCATATGGCCATGTCTAAACTGGGGTGGCGTAGTGGGCAAAAGAACGATAGATTTAACCCAGATCTCTTGACTGGGGGAGAATGTCTGCATTGTCAGCATTCCGTCCATCATTTGTTTGTTGTAACGCTCTTCGCCCTAAGTGGGATGGGTATTCCCAGACGTGGGACCCGTGCTCACTACGCCACTGGAGTCAAGCTATCCTGGCTGATGACGGCTGATAGCCAGAAACCAGTCCTAGGATGCTTGATTCCGGTCCAGGGAAGACATGGCTTGGCAGTTCGGGCTGGACTGTTCCCATGAGGCACAGGGTCAAGACTGATTTGCATATGGCCATGTCTAAACTGGGGTGGCGTAGTGGGTAAAAGAACGATGGATTTAACCCAGATCTCTTGACTGGGGGAGAATGTCTGCATTGTCAGCATTCCGTCCATCATTTGTTTGTTGTAACGCTTTTCGCCCTAAGTGGGATGGGTATTCCCAGACGTGGGACCCGTGCTCACTACGCCACTGGAGTCAAGCTATCCTGGCTGATGACGGCTGATAGCCAGAAACCGGTCCTAGGATGCTTGATTCCGGTCCAGGGAAGACATGGCTTGGCAGTTCGGGCTGGCCTGTTCCCATGAGGCACAGGGTCAAGACTGATTTGCATATGGCCATGTCTAAACTGGGGTGGCGTAGTGGGCAAAAGAACGATGGATTTAACCCAGATCTCTTGACTGGGGGAGAATGTCTGCATTGTCAGCATTCCGTCCATCATTTGTTTGTTGTAACGCTTTTCGCCCTAAGTGGGATGGGTATTCCCAGACGTGGGACCCGTGCTCACTACGCCACTGGAGTCAAGCTATCCTGGCTGATGACGGCTGATAGCCAGAAACCGGTCCTAGGATGCTTGATTCGGGTCCAGGGAAGACATGGCTTGGCAGTTCGGGCTGGACTGTTCCCATGAGGCACAGGGTCAAGACTGATTTGCATATGGCCATGTCTAAACTGGGGTGGCGTAGTGGGCAAAAGAACAATGGATTTAACCCAGATCTCTTGACTGGGGGAGAATGTCTGCATTGTCAGCATTCCGTCCATCATTTGTTTGTTGTAACGCTTTTCGCCCTAAGTGGGACGGGTATTCCTAGACGTGGGACCCGTGCTCACTACGCCACTGGAGTCAAGCTATCCTGGCTGATGACGGCTGATAGCCAGAAACCGGTCCTAGGATGCTTGATTCCGGTCCAGGGAAGACATGGCTTGGCAGTTCGGGCTGGACTGTTCCCATGAGGCACAGGGTCAAGACTGATTTGCATATGGCCATGTCTAAACTGGGGTGGCGTAGTGGGCAAAAGAACGATGGATTTAACCCAGATCTCTTGACTGGGGGAGAATGTCTGCAATGTCAGCATTCTGTCCATCATTTGTTTGTTGTAACGCTTTTCGCCCTAAGTGGGATGGGTATTCCCAGACGTGGGACCCGTGCTCACTACGCCACTGGAGTCAAGCTATCCTGGCTGATGACGGCTGATAGCTAGAAACCGGTCCTAGGATGCTTGATTCTGGTCCAGGGAAGACATGGCTTGGCAGTTCGGGCTGGACTGTTCCCATGAGGCACAGGGTCAAGACTGATTTGCATATGGCCATGTCTAAACTGGGGTGGCGTAGTGGGCAAAAGAACGATGGATTTAACCCAGATCTCTTGACTGGGGGAGAATGTCTGCATTGTCAGCATTCCATCCATCATTTGTTTGTTGTAACGCTTTTCGCCCTAAGTGGGATGGGTATTCCCAGACGTGGGACCCGTGCTCACTACGTCACTGGAGTCAAGCTATCCTGGCTGAAGACGGCTGATAGCCAGAAACCGGTCCTAGGATGCTTGATTCCGGTCCAGGGAAGACATGGCTTGGCAGTTCGGGTTGGACTGTTCCCATGAGGCACAGGGTCAAGACTGATTTGCATATGGCCATGTCTAAACTGGGGTTGCGTAGTGGGCAAAAGAACGATGGATTTAACCCAGATGTCTTGACTGGGGGAGAATGTCTGCATTGTCAGCATTCCGTCCATCATTTGTTTGTTGTAACGCTTTTTGCCCTAAGTGGGATGGGTATTCCCAGACGTGGGACCCGTGCTCACTACGCCACTGGATTCAAGCTATCCTGGCTGATGACGGCTGATAGCCAGAAACCGGTCCTAGGATGCTTGATTCCGGTCCAGGGAAGACATGGCTTGGCAGTTCGGGCTGGACTGTTCCCATGAGGCACAGGGTCAAGACTGATTTGCATATGGCCATGTCTAAACTGGGGTGGCGTAGTGGGCAAAAGAACGATAGATTTAACCCAGATCTCTTGACTGGGGGAGAATGTCTGCATTGTCAGCATTCCGTCCATCATTTGTTTGTTGTAACGCTTTTTGCCCTAAGTGGGATGGGTATTCTGAGACGTGGGACCCGTTCTCACTACGCCACTGGAGTCAAGCTATCCTGGCTGATGACGGCTGATAGCCAGAAACCGGTCCTAGGATGCTTGATTCCGGTCCAGGGAAGACATGGCTTGGCAGTTCGGGCTGGACTGTTCCCATGAGGCACAGGGTCAAGACTGATTTGCATATGGCCATGTCTAAACTGGGGTGGCGTAGTGGGTAAAAGAACGATGGATTTAACCCAGATCTCTTGACTGGGGGAGAATGTCTGCATTGTCAGCATTCCGTCCATCATTTGTTTGTTGTAACGCTTTTCACCCTAAGTGGGATGGGTATTCCCAGACGTGGGACCCGTGCTCACTACGCCACTGGAGTCAAGCTATCCTGGCTGATGACGGCTGATAGCCAGAAACCGGTCCTAGGATGCTTGATTCCGGTCCAGGGAAGACATGGCTTGGCAGTTCGGGCTGGCCTGTTCCCATGAGGCACAGGGTCAAGACTGATTTGCATATGGCCATGTCTAAACTGGGGTGGCGTAGTGGGCAAAAGAACGATGGATTAAACCCAGATCTCTTGACTGGGGGAGAATGTCTGCATTGTCAGCATTCCGTCCATCATTTGTTTGTTGTAACGCTTTTCACCCTAAGTGGGATGGGTATTCCCAGACGTGGGACCCGTGCTCACTACGCCACTGGAGTCAAGCTATCCTGGCTGATGACGTCTGATAGCCAGAAACCGGTCCTAGGATGCTTGATTCGGGTCCAGGGAAGACATGGCTTGGCAGTTCGGGCTGGACTGTTCCCATGAGGCACAGGGTCAAGACTGATTTGCATATGGCCATGTCTAAACTGGGGTGGCGTAGTGGGCAAAAGAACGATGGATTTAACCCAGATCTCTTGACTGGGGGAGAATGTCTGCATTGTCAGCATTCCGTCCATCATTTGTTTGTTGTAACGCTTTTCGCCCTAAGTGGGACGGGTATTCCTAGACGTGGGACCCGTGCTCACTACGCCACTGGAGTCAAGCTATCCTGGCTGATGACGGCTGATAGCCAGAAACCGGTCCTAGGATGCTTGATTCCGGTCCAGGGAAGACATGGATTGGCAGTTCGGGCTGGACTGTTCCCATGAGGCACAGGGTCAAGACTGATTTGCATATGGCCATGTCTAAACTGGGGTGGCGTAGTGGGCAAAAGAACGATGGATTTAACCCAGATCTCTTGACTGGGGGAGAATGTCTGCAATGTCAGCATTCTGTCCATCATTTGTTTGTTGTAACGCTTTTCGCCCTAAGTGGGATGGGTATTCCCAGACGTGGGACCCGTGCTCACTACGCCACTGGAGTCAAGCTATCCTGGCTGATGACGGCTGATAGCTAGAAACCGGTCCTAGGATGCTTGATTCCGGTCCAGGGAAGACATGGCTTGGCAGTTCGGGCTGGACTGTTCCCATGAGGCACAGGGTCAAGACTGATTTGCATATGGCCATGTCTAAACTGGGGTGGCGTAGTGGGCAAAAGAACGATGGATTTAACCCAGATCTCTTGACTGGGGGAGAATGTCTGCATTGTCAGCATTCCATCCATCATTTGTTTGTTGTAACGCTTTTCGCCCTAAGTGGGATGGGTATTCCCAGACGTGGGACCCGTGCTCACTACGTCACTGGAGTCAAGCTATCCTGGCTGAAGACGGCTGATAGCCAGAAACCGGTCCTAGGATGCTTGATTCCGGTCCAGGGAAGACATGGCTTGGCAGTTCGGGTTGGACTGTTCCCATGAGGCACAGGGTCAAGACTGATTTGCATATGGCCATGTCTAAAGTGGGGTTGCGTAGTGGGCAAAAGAACGATGGATTTAACCCAGATCTCTTGACTGGGGGAGAATGTCTGCATTGTCAGCATTCCGTCCATCATTTGTTTGTTGTAACGCTTTTTGCCCTAAGTGGGATGGGTATTCCCAGACGTGGGACCCGTGCTCACTACGCCACTGGATTCAAGCTATCCTGGCTGATGACGGCTGATAGCCAGAAACCGGTCCTAGGATGCTTGATTCCGGTCCAGGGAAGACATGGCTTGGCAGTTCGGGCTGGACTGTTCCCATGAGGCACAGGGTCAAGACTGATTTGCATATGGCCATGTCTAAACTGGGGTGGCGTAGTGGGCAAAAGAACGATAGATTTAACCCAGATCTCTTGACTGGGGGAGAATGTCTGCATTGTCAGCATTCCGTCCATCATTTGTTTGTTGTAACGCTTTTTGCCCTAAGTGGGATGGGTATTCCCAGACGTGGGACCCGTGCTCACTACGCCACTGGAGTCAAGCTATCCTGGCTGATGACGGCTGATAGCCAGAAACCGGTCCTAGGATGCTTGATTCCGGTCCTGGGAAGACATGGCTTGGCAGTTCAGGCTGGACTGTTCCCATGAGGCACAGGGTCAAGACTGATTTGCATATGGCCATGTCTAAACTGGGGTGGCGTAGTGGGCAAAAGAACGATGGATTTAACCCAGATCTCTTGACTGGGGGAGAATGTCTGCATTGTCAGCATTCCGTCCATCATTTGTTTGTTGTAACGCTTTTCGCCCTAAGTGGGATGGGTATTCCCAGACGTGGGACCCGTGCTCACTACGCCACTGGAGTCAAGCTATCCTGGCTGATGATGGCTGATAGCCAGAAACCGGTCCTAGGATGCTTGATTCCGATCCAGGGAAGACATGGCTTGGCAGTTCGGGCTGGACTGTTCCCATGAGGCACAGGGTCAAGACTGATTTGCATATGGCCATGTCTAAACTGGGGTGGCGTAGTGGGCAAAAGAACGATGGATTTAACCCAGATCTCTTGACTGGGGGAGAATGTCTGCATTGTCAGCATTCCGTCCATCATTTGTTTGTTGTTACGCTTTTCGCCCTAAGTGGGTTGGGTATTTCCAGACGTGGGACCCGTGCTCACTACGCCACTGGAGCCAAGCGATCCTGGCTGATGACGGCTGATAGCCAGAAACCGGTCCTAGGATGCTTGATTCCGGTCCAGGGAAGACATGGCTTGGCAGTTCGGGCTGGACTGTTCCCATGAGGCACAGGGTCAAGACTGATTTGCATATGGCCATGTCTAAACTGGGGTGGCGTAGTGGGCAAAAGAACGATGGATTTAACCCAGATCTCTTGACTGGGGGAAAATGTCTGCATTGTCAGCATTCCGTCCATCATTTGTTTGTTGTAACGCTTTTCGCCCTAAGTGGGATGGGTATTCCCAGACGTGGGACCCGTGCTCACTACGCCACTGGAGTCAAGCTATCCTGGCTGATGATGGCTGATAACCAGAAACCGGTCCTAGGATGCTTGATTCCGGTCCAGGGAAGACATGGCTTGGCAGTTCGGGCTGGACTGTTCCCATGAGGCACAGGGTCAAGACTGATTTGCATATGGCCATGTCTAAACTGGGGTGGCGTAGTGGGCAAAAGAACGATAGATTTAACCCAGATCTCTTGACTGGGGGAGAATGTCTGCATTGTCAGCATTCCGTCCATCATTTGTTTGTTGTAACGCTTTTTGCCCTAAGTGGGATGGGTATTCCCAGACGTGGGACCCGTGCTCACTACGCCACTGGAGTCAAGCTATCCTGGCTGATGACGGCTGATAGCCAGAAACCGGTCCTAGGATGCTTGATTCCGGTCCTGGGAAGACATGGCTTGGCAGTTCAGGCTGGACAGTTCCCATGAGGCACAGGGTCAAGACTGATTTGCATATGGCCATGTCTAAACTGGGGTGGCGTAGTGGGCAAAAGAACGATGGATTTAACCCAGATCTCTTGACTGGGGGAGAATGTCTGCATTGTCAGCATTCCGTCCATCATTTGTTTGTTGTAACGCTTTTCGCCCTAAGTGGGATGGGTATTCCCAGACGTGGGACCCGTGCTCACTACGCCACTGGAGTCAAGCTATCCTGGCTGATGATGGCTGATAGCCAGAAACCGGTCCTAGGATGCTTGATTCCGATCCAGGGAAGACATGGCTTGGCAGTTCGGGCTGGACTGTTCCCATGAGGCACAGGGTCAAGACTGATTTGCATATGGCCATGTCTAAACTGGGGTGGCGTAGTGGGCAAAAGAACGATGGATTTAACCCAGATCTCTTGACTGGGGGAGAATGTCTGCATTGTCAGCATTCCGTCCATCATTTGTTTGTTGTTACGCTTTTCGCCCTAAGTGGGTTGGGTATTTCCAGACGTGGGACCCGTGCTCACTACGCCACTGGAGCCAAGCGATCCTGGCTGATGACGGCTGATAGCCAGAAACCGGTCCTAGGATGCTTGATTCCGGTCCAGGGAAGACATGGCTTGGCAGTTCGGGCTGGACTGTTCCCATGAGGCACAGGGTCAAGACTGATTTGCATATGGCCATGTCTAAACTGGGGTGGCGTAGTGGGCAAAAGAACGATGGATTTAACCCAGATCTCTTGACTGGGGGAGAATGTCTGCATTGTCAGCATTCCGTCCATCATTTGTTTGTTGTAACGCTTTTCGCCCTAAGTGGGATGGGTATTCCCAGACGTGGGACCCGTGCTCACTACGCCACTGGAGTCAAGCTATCCTGGCTGATGATGGCTGATAACCAGAAACCGGTCCTAGGATGCTTGATTCCGGTCCAGGGAAGACATGGCTTGGCAGTTCGGGCTGGACTGTTCCCATGAGGCACAGGGTCAAGACTGATTTGCATATGGCCATGTCTAAACTGGGGTGGCGTAGTGGGCAAAAAAACGATGGATTTAACCCAGATCTCTTGACTGGGGGAGAATGTCTGCATTGTCAGCATTCCGTCCATCATTTGTTTGTTGTAACGCTTTTCGCCCTAAGTGGGATGGGTATTCCCAGACGTGGGACCCGTGCTCACTACGCCACTGGAGTCAAGCTATCCTGGCTGATGACGGCTGATAGCCAGAAACCAGTCCTAGGATGCTTGATTCCGGTCCAGGGAAGACATGGCTTGGCAGTTCGGGCTGGACTGTTCCCATGAGGCACAGGGTCAAGACTGATTTGCATATGGCCATGTCTAAACTGGGGTGGCGTAGTGGGCAAAAGAACGATGGATTTAACCCAGATTGCTTGACTGGGGGAGAATGTCTGCATTGTCAGCATTCCGTCCATCATTTGTTTGTTGTAACGCTTTTCGCCCTAAGTGGGATGGGTATTCCCAGACGTGGGACCCGTGCTCACTACGCCACTGGAGTCAAGCTATCCTGGCTGATGACGGCTGATAGCCAGAAACCGGTCCTAGGATGCTTGATTCCGGTCCAGGGAAGACATGGCTTGGCAGTTCGGGCTGGACTGTTCCCATGAGGCACAGGGTCAAGACTGATGTGCATATGGCCATGTCTAAACTGGGGTGGCGTAGTGGGCAAAAAAACGATGGATTTAACCCAGATCTCTTGACTGGGGGAGAATGTCTGCAATGTCAGCATTCCGTCCATCATTTGTTTGTTGTAACGCTTTTCGCCCTAAGTGGGATGGGTATTCCCAGACGTGGGACCCGTGCTCACTACGCCACTGGAGTCAAGCTATCCTGGCTGATGACGGCTGATAGCTAGAAACCGGTCCTAGGATGCTTGATTCCGGTCCAGGGAAGACATGGCTTGGCAGTTCGGGCTGGACTGTTCCCATGAGGCACAGGGTCAAGACTGATTTGCATATGGCCATGTCTAAACTGGGGTGGCGTAGTGGGCAAAAGAACGATGGATTTAACCCAGATCTCTTGACTGGGGGAGAATGTCTGCATTGTCAGCATTCCGTCCATCATTTGTTTGTTGTAACGCTTTTCGCCCTAAGTGGGATGGGTATTCCCAGACGTGGGACCCATGCTCACTACGCCACTGGAGTCAAGCTATCCTGGCTGATGACGGCTGATAGCCAGAAACCTGTCCTAGGATGCTTGATTCCGGTCCAGGGAAGACATGGCTTGGCAGTTCGGGCTGGACTGTTCCCATGAGGCACAGGGTCAAGACTGATTTGCATATGGCCATGTCTAAACTGGGGTGGCGTAGTGGGCAAAAGAACGATGGATTTAACCCAGATCTCTTGACTGGGGGAGAATGTCTGCATTGTCAGCATTCCGTCCATCATTTGTTTGTTGTAACGCTTTTCGCCCTAAGTGGGATGGGTATTCCCAGACGTGGGACCCGTGCTCACTACGCCACTGGAGTCAAGCTATCCTGGCTGATGATGGCTGATAACCAGAAACCGGTCCTAGGATGCTTGATTCCGGTCCAGGGAAGACATGGCTTGGCAGTTCGGGCTGGACTGTTCCCATGAGGCACAGGGTCAAGACTGATTTGCATATGGCCATGTCTAAACTGGGGTGGCGTAGTGGGCAAAAAAACGATGGATTTAACCCAGATCTCTTGACTGGGGGAGAATGTCTGCATTGTCAGCATTCCGTCCATCATTTGTTTGTTGTAACGCTTTTCGCCCTAAGTGGGATGGGTATTCCCAGACGTGGGACCCGTGCTCACTACGCCACTGGAGTCAAGCTATCCTGGCTGATGACGGCTGATAGCCAGAAACCAGTCCTAGGATGCTTGATTCCGGTCCAGGGAAGACATGGCTTGGCAGTTCGGGCTGGACTGTTCCCATGAGGCACAGGGTCAAGACTGATTTGCATATGGCCATGTCTAAACTGGGGTGGCGTAGTGGGCAAAAGAACGATGGATTTAACCCAGATCGCTTGACTGGGGGAGAATGTCTGCATTGTCAGCATTCCGTCCATCATTTGTTTGTTGTAACGCTTTTCGCCCTAAGTGGGATGGGTATTCCCAGACGTGGGACCCGTGCTCACTACGCCACTGGAGTCAAGCTATCCTGGCTGATGACGGCTGATAGCCAGAAACCGGTCCTAGGATGCTTGATTCCGGTCCAGGGAAGACATGGCTTGGCAGTTCGGGCTGGACTGTTCCCATGAGGCACAGGGTCAAGACTGATGTGCATATGGCCATGTCTAAACTGGGGTGGCGTAGTGGGCAAAAAAACGAGGGATTTAACCCAGATCTCTTGACTGGGGGAGAATGTCTGCAATGTCAGCATTCCGTCCATCATTTGTTTGTTGTAACGCTTTTCGCCCTAAGTGGGATGGGTATTCCCAGACGTGGGACCCGTGCTCACTACGCCACTGGAGTCAAGCTATCCTGGCTGATGACGGCTGATAGCTAGAAACCGGTCCTAGGATGCTTGATTCCGGTCCAGGGAAGACATGGCTTGGCAGTTCGGGCTGGACTGTTCCCATGAGGCACAGGGTCAAGACTGATTTGCATATGGCCATGTCTAAACTGGGGTGGCGTAGTGGGCAAAAGAACGATGGATTTAACCCAGATCTCTTGACTGGGGGAGAATGTCTGCATTGTCAGCATTCCGTCCATCATTTGTTTGTTGTAACGCTTTTCGCCCTAAGTGGGATGGGTATTCCCAGACGTGGGACCCATGCTCACTACGCCACTGGAGTCAAGCTATCCTGGCTGATGACGGCTGATAGCCAGAAACCTGTCCTAGGATGCTTGATTCCGGTCCAGGGAAGACATGGCTTGGCAGTTCGGGCTGGACTGTTCCAATGAGGCACAGGGTCAAGACTGATTTGCATATGGCCATGTCTAAACTGGGGTGGCGTAGTGGGCAAAAGAACGATGGATTTAACCCAGATCTCTTGACTGGGGGAGAATGTCTGCATTGTCAGCATTCCGTCCATCATTTGTTTGTTGTAACGCTTTTCGCCCTAAGTGGGATGGGTATTCCCAGACGTGGGACCCGTGCTCACTACGCCACTGGAGTCAAGCTATCCTGGCTGATGATGGCTGATAACCAGAAACCGGTCCTAGGATGCTTGATTCCGGTCCAGGGAAGACATGGCTTGGCAGTTCGGGCTGGACTGTTCCCATGAGGCACAGGGTCAAGACTGATTTGCATATGGCCATGTCTAAACTGGGGTGGCGTAGTGGGCAAAAAAACGATGGATTTAACCCAGATCTCTTGACTGGGGGAGAATGTCTGCATTGTCAGCATTCCGTCCATCATTTGTTTGTTGTAACGCTTTTCGCCCTAAGTGGGATGGGTATTCCCAGACGTGGGACCCGTGCTCACTACGCCACTGGAGTCAAGCTATCCTGGCTGATAGCCAGAAACCAGTCCTAGGATGCTTGATTCCGGTCCAGGGAAGACATGGCTTGGCAGTTCGGGCTGGACTGTTCCCATGAGGCACAGGGTCAAGACTGATTTGCATATGGCCATGTCTAAACTGGGGTGGCGTAGTGGGCAAAAGAACGATGGATTTAACCCAGATCGCTTGACTGGGGGAGAATGTCTGCATTGTCAGCATTCCGTCCATCATTTGTTTGTTGTAACGCTTTTCGCCCTAAGTGGGATGGGTATTCCCAGACGTGGGACCCGTGCTCACTACGCCACTGGAGTCAAGCTATCCTGGCTGATGACGGCTGATAGCCAGAAACCGGTCCTAGGATGCTTGATTCCGGTCCAGGGAAGACATGGCTTGGCAGTTCGGGCTGGACTGTTCCCATGAGGCACAGGGTCAAGACTGATGTGCATATGGCCATGTCTAAACTGGGGTGGCGTAGTGGGCAAAAAAACGATGGATTTAACCCAGATCTCTTGACTGGGGGAGAATGTCTGCAATGTCAGCATTCCGTCCATCATTTGTTTGTTGTAACGCTTTTCGCCCTAAGTGGGATGGGTATTCCCAGACGTGGGACCCGTGCTCACTACGCCACTGGAGTCAAGCTATCCTGGCTGATGACGGCTGATAGCTAGAAACCGGTCCTAGGATGCTTGATTCCGGTCCAGGGAAGACATGGCTTGGCAGTTCGGGCTGGACTGTTCCCATGAGGCACAGGGTCAAGACTGATTTGCATATGGCCATGTCTAAACTGGGGTGGCGTAGTGGGCAAAAGAACGATGGATTTAACCCAGATCTCTTGACTGGGGGAGAATGTCTGCATTGTCAGCATTCCGTCCATCATTTGTTTGTTGTAACGCTTTTCGCCCTAAGTGGGATGGGTATTCCCAGACGTGGGACCCATGCTCACTACGCCACTGGAGTCAAGCTATCCTGGCTGATGACGGCTGATAGCCAGAAACCTGTCCTAGGATGCTTGATTCCGGTCCAGGGAAGACATGGCTTGGCAGTTCGGGCTGGACTGTTCCCATGAGGCACAGGGTCAAGACTGATTTGCATATGGCCATGTCTAAACTGGGGTGGCGTAGTGGGCAAAAGAACGATGGATTTAACCCAGATCTCTTGACTGGGGGAGAATGTCTGCATTGTCAGCATTCCGTCCATCATTTGTTTGTTGTAACGCTTTTCGCCCTAAGTGGGATGGGTATTCCCAGACGTGGGACCCGTGCTCACTACGCCACTGGAGTCAAGCTATCCTGGCTGATGATGGCTGATAACCAGAAACCGGTCCTAGGATGCTTGATTCCGGTCCAGGGAAGACATGGCTTGGCAGTTCGGGCTGGACTGTTCCCATGAGGCACAGGGTCAAGACTGATTTGCATATGGCCATGTCTAAACTGGGGTGGCGTAGTGGGCAAAAGAACGATGGATTTAACCCAGATCTCTTGACTGGGGGAGAATGTCTGCATTGTCAGCATTCCGTCCATCATTTGTTTGTTGTAACGCTTTTCGCCCTAAGTGGGATGGGTATTCCCAGACGTGGGACCCGTGCTCACTACGCCACTGGAGTCAAGCTATCCTGGCTGATGATGGCTGATAGCCAGAAACCGGTCCTAGGATGCTTGATTCCGGTCCAGGGAAGACATGGCTTGGCAGTTCGGGCTGGACTGTTCCCATGAGGCACAGGGTCAAGGCTGATTTGCATATGGCCATGTCTAAACTGGGGTGGCGTAGTGGGCAAAAGAACGATGGATTTAACCCAGATCTCTTGACTGGGGGAGAATGTCTGCATTGTCAGCATTCCGTCCATCATTTGTTTGTTGTTACGCTTTTCGCCCTAAGTGGGATGGGTATTCCCAGACGTGGGACCCGTGCTCACTACGCCACTGGAGTCAAGCTATCCTGGCTGATGACGGCTGATAGCCAGAAACCGGTCCTAGGATGCTTGATTCCGGTCCAGGGAAGACATGGCTTGGCAGTTCGGGCTGGACTGTTCCCATGAGGCACAGGGTCAAGACTGATTTGCATATGGCCATGTCTAAACTGGGGTGGCGTAGTGGGCAAAAGAACGATGGATTTAACCCAGATCTCTTGACTGGGGGAGAATGTCTGCATTGTCAGCATTCCGTCCATCATTTGTTTGTTGTAACGCTTTTCGCCCTAAGTGGGATGGGTATTCCCAGACATGGGACCCGTGCTCACTACGCCACTGGAGTCAAGCTATCCAGGCTGATGACGGCTGATTGCCAGAAACCGGTCCTAGGATGCTTGATTCCGGTCCAGGGAAGACATGGCTTGGCAGTTCGGGCTGGACTGTTCCCATGAGGCACAGGGTCAAGACTAGGCCTGGGCGGCAAATTCCGTTCCGCTCGCGGAATTTGCGGAATTTGCGTAATTTCGCGTTCCGCGGAGAACGCGAAATTGCTCAAAAGTCTGCTTTCCGCGATTTCGCGAAATTTTTGCTTGTTCGCGTTCTCAAAATGCATGTTCGCGAGATATTTCTCCTCGAACACGCAAACAGCAATTGCGAACAGGAAAAAAGCATCGCGAACAAGCAATTCCGCGTGTTCGCGGAATTTCTGCGTGTTCGCGGAGATTTTTTACCGTTTCGCGGAGATTTGCGTAACGCAATTCCGCAAATTCCGCCCACCCCTAGTCAAGACTGATTTGCATATGGCCATGTCTAAACTGGGGTGGCGTAGTGGGCAAAAGAACGATGGATTTAACCCAGATCTCTTGACTGGGGGAGAATGTCTGCATTGTCAGCAGTCCGTCCATCATTTGTTTGTTGTATCGCTTTTCGCCCTAAGTGGGATGGGTATTCCCAGACGTGGGACCCGTGCTCACTACGCCACTGGAGTCAAGCTATCCTGGCTGATGATGGCTGATGATGGCTGATAGCCAGAAACCGGTCCTAGGATGCTTGATTCCGCTCCAGGGAAGACATGGCTTGGAAGTTCGGGCTGGACTGTTCCCATGAGGCACAGGGTCAAGACTGATTTGCATATGGCCATGTCTAAACTGGGGTGGCGTAGTGGGCAAAAGAACGATGGATTTAACCCAGATCTCTTGACTGGGGGAGAATGTCTGCATTGTCAGCATTCCGTCCATCATTTGTTTGTTGTAACGCTTTTTGCCCTAAGTGGGATGGGTATTCCCAGACGTGGGACCCGTGCTCACTACGCCACTGGAGTCAAGCTATCCTGGCTGATGATGGCTGATAGCCAGAAACCGGTCCTAGGATGCTTGATTCCGGTCCAGGGAAGACATGGCTTGGAAGTTCGGGCTGGACTGTTCCCATGAGGCACAGGGTCAAGACTGATTTGCATATGGCCATGTCTAAACTGGGGTGGCGTAGTGGGCAAAAGAACGATGGATTTAACCCAGATCTCTTGACTGGGGGAGAATGTCTGCATTGTCAGCATTCCGTCCATCATTTGTTTGTTGTTACGCTTTTCGCCCTAAGTGGGATGGGTATTCCCAGACGTGGGACCCGTGCTCACTACGCCACTGGAGTCAAGCTATCCTGGCTGATGACGGCTGATAGCCAGAAACCGGTCCTAGGATGCTTTATTCCGGTCCAGGGAACACATGGCTTGGCAGTTCGGGCTGGACTGTTCCCATGAGGCACAGGGTCAAGACTGATTTGCATATGGCCATGTCTAAACTGGGGTGGTGTAGTGGGCAAAAGAACGATGGATTTAACCCAGATCTCTTGACTGGGGGAGAATGTCTGCATTGTCAGCATTCCGTCCATCATTTGTTTGTTGTAACGCTTTTCGTCCTAAGTGGGATGGGTATTCCCAGACGTGGGACCCGTGCTCACTACACCACTGGAGTCAAGCTATCCTGGCTGATGACGGCTGATAGCCAGAAACCGGTCCTCGGATGCTTGATTCCGGTCCAGGGAAGACATGGCTTGGCAGTTCGGGCTGGACTGTTCCCATGAGGCACAGGGTCAAGACTGATTTGCATATGGCCATGTCTAAACTGGGGTGGCGTAGTGGGCAAAAGAAAGATGGATTTAACCCAGATCTCTTGACTGGGGGAGAATGTCTGCATTGTCAGCATTCCGTCCATCATTTGTTTGTTGTAACGCTTTTCGCCCTAAGTGGGACGGGTATTCCTAGACGTGGGACCCGTGCTCACTACGCCACTGGAGTCAAGCTATCCTGGCTGATGACGGCTGATAGCCAGAAACCGTTCCTAGGATGCTTGATTCCGGTCCAGGGAAGACATGACTTGGCAGTTCGGGCTGGACTGTTCCCATGAGGCACAGGGTCAAGACTGATTTGCATATGGCCATGTCTAAACTGGGGTGGCGTAGTGGGCAAAAGAACGATGGATTTAACCCAGATCTCTTGACTGGGGGAGAATGTCTGCAATGTCAGCATTCTGTCCATCATTTGTTTGTTGTAACGCTTTTCGCCCTAAGTGGGATGGGTATTCCCAGACATGGGACCCGTGCTCACTACGCCACTGGAGTCAAGCTATCCTGGCTGATGACGGCTGATAGCTAGAAAGCGGTCCTAGGATGCTTGATTCCGGTCCAGGGAAGACATGGCTTGGCAGTTCGGGCTGGACTGTTCCCATGAGGCACAGGGTCAAGACTGATTTCCATATGGCCATGTCTAAACTGGGGTGGCGTAGAGGGCAAAAGAACGATGGATTTAACCCAGATCTCTTGACTGGGGGAGAATGTCTGCATTGTCAGCATTCCATCCATCATTTGTTTGTTGTAACGCTTTTCGCCCTACGTGGGATGGGTATTCCCAGACGTGGGACCCGTGCTCACTACGTCACTGGAGTCAAGCTATCCTGGCTGAAGACGGCTGATAGCCAGAAACCGGTCCTAGGATGCTTGATTCCGGTCCAGGGAAGACATGGCTTGGCAGTTCGGGCTGGACTGTTCCCATGAGGCACAGGGTCAAGACTGATTTGCATATGGCCATGTCTAAACTGGGGTGGCGTAGTGGGCAAAAGAACAATGGATTTAACCCAGATCTCTTGACTGGGGGAGAATGTATGCATTGTCAGCATTCCGTCCATCATTTGTTTGTTGTAACGCTTTTCGCCCTAAGTGGGATGGGTATTCCCAGACGTGGGACCCGTGCTCACTACGCCACTGGAGTCAAGCTATCCTGGCTGAAGACGGCTGATAGCCAGAAACCGGTCCTAGGATGCTTGATTCCGGTCCAGGGAAGACATGGCTTGGCAGTTCGGGCTGGACTGTTCCCATGAGGCACAGGGTCAAGACTGATTTGCATATGGCCATGTCTAAACTGGGGTGGCGTAGTGGGCAAAAGAACAATGGATTTAACCCAGATCTCTTGACTGGGGGAGAATGTATGCATTGTCAGCATTCCGTCCATCATTTGTTTGTTGTAACGCTTTTCGCCCTAAGTGGGATGGGTATTCCCAGACGTGGGACCCGTGCTCACTACGCCACTGGAGTCAAGCTATCCTGGCTGATGACGGCTGATTGCAAGAAACCGGTCCTAGGATGCTTGATTCCGGTCCAGGGAAGACATGGCTTGGCAGTTCGGGCTGGACTGTTACCATGAGGAACAGGGTCAAGACTGATTTGCATATGGCCATGTCTAAACTGGGGTGGCGTAGTGGGCAAAAGAACGATGGATTTAACCCAGATCTCGTGACTGGGGGAGAATGTCTGCAGTGTCAGCATTCCGTCCATCATTTGTTTGTTGTAACGCTTTTCGCCCTAAGTGGGATGGGTATTCCCAGATGTGGGAACCGTGCTCACTACGCCACTGGAGTCAAGCTATCCTGGCTGATGACGGCTGATAGCCAGAAACCTGTCCTAGGATGCTTGATTCCGGTCCAGGGAAGACATGGCTTGGCAGTTCGGGCTGGACTGTTCCCATGAGGCACAGGGTCAAGACTGATTTGCATATGGCCATGTCTAAACTGGGGTGGCATAGTGGGCAAAAGAACGATGGATTTAACCCAGATCTCTTGACTGGGGGAGAATGTCTGCATTGTCAGCATTCCGTCCATCATTTGTTTGTTGTAACGCTTTTCGCCCTAAGTGGGATGGGTATTCCCAGACGTGGGACCCGTGCTCACTACGCCACTGGAGTCAAGCTATCCTGGCTGATGACGGCTGATAGCCATAAACCAGTCCTAGGATGCTTGATTCCGGTCCAGGGAAGACATGGCTTGGCAGTTCGGGCTGGACTGTTCCCATGAGGCACAGGGTCAAGACTGATTTGCATATGGCCATGTCTAAACTGGGGTGGCGTAGTGGGTAAAAGAACGATGGATTTAACCCAGATCTCTTGACTGGGGGAGAATGTCTGCATTGTCAGCATTCCGTCCATCATTTGTTTGTTGTAACGCTTTTCGCCCTAAGTGGGATGGGTATTCCCAGACGTGGGACCCGTGCTCACTACGCCACTGGAGTCAAGCTATCCTGGCTGATGACGGCTGATAGCCAGAAACCGGTCCTAGGATGCTTGATTCCGGTCCAGGGAAGACATGGCTTGGCAGTTCGGGCTGGACTGTTCCCATGAGGCACAGGGTCAAGACTGATTTGCATATGGCCATGTCTAAACTGGGGTGGCGTAGTGGGCAAAAGAACAATGGATTTAACCCAGATCTCTTGACTGGGGGAGAATGTCTGCATTGTCAGCATTCCGTCCATCATTTGTTTGTTGTAACGCTTTTCGCCCTAAGTGGGACGGGTATTCCTAGACGTGGGACCTGTGCTCACTACGCCACTGGAGTCAAGCTATCCTGGCTGATGACGGCTGATAGCCAGAAACCGGTCCTAGGATGCTTGATTCCGGTCCAGGGAAGACATGGCTTGGCAGTTCGGGCTGGACTGTTCCCATGAGGCACAGGGTCAAGACTGATTTGCATATGGCCATGTCTAAACTGGGGTGGCGTAGTGGGCAAAAGAACGATGGATTTAACCCAGATCTCTTGACTGGGGGAGAATGTCTGCAATGTCAGCATTCTGTCCATCATTTGTTTGTTGTAACGCTTTTCGCCCTAAGTGGGATGGGTATTCCCAGACGTGGGACCCGTGCTCACTACGCCACTGGAGTCAAGCTATCCTGGCTGATGACGGCTGATAGCTAGAAACCGGTCCTAGGATGCTTGATTCCGGTCCAGGGAAGACATGGCTTGGCAGTTCGGGCTGGACTGTTCCCATGAGGCACAGGGTCAAGACTGATTTGCATATGGCCATGTCTAAACTGGGGTGGCGTAGTGGGCAAAAGAACGATGGATTTAACCCAGATCTCTTGACTGGGGGAGAATGTCTGCATTGTCAGCATTCCATCCATCATTTGTTTGTTGTAACGCTTTTCGCCCTAAGTGGGATGGGTATTCCCAGACGTGGGACCCGTGCTCACTACGTCACTGGAGTCAAGCTATCCTGGCTGAAGACGGCTGATAGCCAGAAACCGGTCCTAGGATGCTTGATTCCGGTCCAGGGAAGACATGGCTTGGCAGTTCGGGTTGGACTGTTCCCATGAGGCACAGGGTCAAGACTGATTTGCATATGGCCATGTCTAAACTGGGGTTGCGTAGTGGGCAAAAGAACGATGGATTTAACCCAGATGTCTTGACTGGGGGAGAATGTCTGCATTGTCAGCATTCCGTCCATCATTTGTTTGTTGTAACGCTTTTTGCCCTAAGTGGGATGGGTATTCCCAGACGTGGGACCCGTGCTCACTACGCCACTGGATTCAAGCTATCCTGGCTGATGACGGCTGATAGCCAGAAACCGGTCCTAGGATGCTTGATTCCGGTCCAGGGAAGACATGGCTTGGCAGTTCGGGCTGGACTGTTCCCATGAGGCACAGGGTCAAGACTGATTTGCATATGGCCATGTCTAAACTGGGGTGGCGTAGTGGGCAAAAGAACGATAGATTTAACCCAGATCTCTTGACTGGGGGAGAATGTCTGCATTGTCAGCATTCCGTCCATCATTTGTTTGTTGTAACGCTTTTTGCCCTAAGTGGGATGGGTATTCTGAGACGTGGGACCCGTGCTCACTACGCCACTGGAGTCAAGCTATCCTGGCTGATGACGGCTGATAGCCAGAAACCGGTCCTAGGATGCTTGATTCCGGTCCAGGGAAGACATGGCTTGGCAGTTCGGGCTGGACTGTTCCCATGAGGCACAGGGTCAAGACTGATTTGCATATGGCCATGTCTAAACTGGGGTGGCGTAGTGGGTAAAAGAACGATGGATTTAACCCAGATCTCTTGACTGGGGGAGAATGTCTGCATTGTCAGCATTCCGTCCATCATTTGTTTGTTGTAACGCTTTTCGCCCTAAGTGGGATGGGTATTCCCAGACGTGGGACCCGTGCTCACTACGCCACTGGAGTCAAGCTATCCTGGCTGATGACGGCTGATAGCCAGAAACCGGTCCTAGGATGCTTGATTCCGGTCCAGGGAAGACATGGCTTGGCAGTTCGGGCTGGCCTGTTCCCATGAGGCACAGGGTCAAGACTGATTTGCATATGGCCATGTCTAAACTGGGGTGGCGTAGTGGGCAAAAGAACGATGGATGTAACCCAGATTTCTTGACTGGGGGAGAATGTCTGCATTGTCAGCATTCCGTCCATCATTTGTTTGTTGTAACGCTTTTCGCCCTAAGTGGGATGGGTATTCCCAGACGTGGGACCCGTGCTCACTACGCCACTGGAGTCAAGCTATCCTGGCTGATGACGTCTGATAGCCAGAAACCGGTCCTAGGATGCTTGATTCGGGTCCAGGGAAGACATGGCTTGGCAGTTCGGGCTGGACTGTTCCCATGAGGCACAGGGTCAAGACTGATTTGCATATGGCCATGTCTAAACTGGGGTGGCGTAGTGGGCAAAAGAACGATGGATTTAACCCAGATCTCTTGACTGGGGGAGAATGTCTGCATTGTCAGCATTCCGTCCATCATTTGTTTGTTGTAACGCTTTTCGCCCTAAGTGGGACGGGTATTCCTAGATGTGGGACCCGTGCTCACTACGCCACTGGAGTCAAGCTATCCTGGCTGATGACGGCTGATAGCCAGAAACCGGTCCTAGGATGCTTGATTCCGGTCCAGGGAAGACATGGCTTGGCAGTTCGGGCTGGACTGTTCCCATGAGGCACAGGGTCAAGACTGATTTGCATATGGCCATGTCTAAACTGGGGTGGCGTAGTGGGCAAAAGAACAATGGATTTAACCCAGATCTCTTGACTGGGGGAGAATGTCTGCAATGTCAGCATTCTGTCCATCATTTGTTTGTTGTAACGCTTTTCGCCCTAAGTGGGATGGGTATTCCCAGACGTGGGACCCGTGCTCACTACGCCACTGGAGTCAAGCTATCCTGGCTGATGATGGCTGATAGCTAGAAACCGGTCCTAGGATGCTTGATTCCGGTCCAGGGAAGACATGGCTTGGCAGTTCGGGCTGGACTGTCCCATGAGGCACAGGGTCAAGACTGATTTGCATATGGCCATGTCTAAACTGGGGTGGCGTAGTGGGCAAAAGAACGATGGATTTAACCCAGATCTCTTGACTGGGGGAGAATGTCTGCATTGTCAGCATTCCATCCATCATTTGTTTGTTGTAACGCTTTTCGCCCTAAGTGGGATGGGTATTCCCAGACGTGGGACCCGTGCTCACTACGTCACTGGAGTCAAGCTATCCTGGCTGAAGACGGCTGATAGCCAGAAACCGGTCCTAGGATGCTTGATTCCGGTCCAGGGAAGACATGGCTTGGCAGTTCGGGTTGGACTGTTCCCATGAGGCACAGGGTCAAGACTGATTTGCATATGGCCATGTCTAAACTGGGGTTGCGTAGTGGGCAAAAGAACGATGGATTTAACCCAGATCTCTTGACTGGGGGAGAATGTCTGCATTGTCAGCATTCCGTTCATCATTTGTTTGTTGTAACGCTTTTTGCCCTAAGTGGGATGGGTATTCCCAGACGTGGGACCCGTGCTCACTACGCCACTGGATTCAAGCTATCCTGGCTGATGACGGCTGATAGCCAGAAACCGGTCCTAGGATGCTTGATTCCGGTCCAGGGAAGACATGGCTTGGCAGTTCGGGCTGGACTGTTCCCATGAGGCACAGGGTCAAGACTGATTTGCATATGGCCATGTCTAAACTGGGGTGGCGTAGTGGGCAAAAGAACGATAGATTTAACCCAGATCTCTTGACTGGGGGAGAATGTCTGCATTGTCAGCATTCCGTCCATCATTTGTTTGTTGTAACGCTTTTCGCCCTAAGTGGGATGGGTATTCCCAGACGTGGGACCCGTGCTCACTACGCCACTGGAGTCAAGCTATCCTGGCTGATGACGGCTGATAGCCAGAAACCGGTCCTAGGATGCTTGATTCCGGTCCAGGGAAGACATGGCTTGGCAGTTCGGGCTGGCCTGTTCCCATGAGGCACAGGGTAAAGACTGATTTGCATATGGCCATGTCTAAACTGGGGTGGCGTAGTGGGCAAAAGAACGATGGATTTAACCCAGATCTCTTGACTGGGGGAGAATGTCTGCATTGTCAGCATTCCGTCCATCATTTGTTTGTTGTAACGCTTTTCGCCCTAAGTGGGATGGGTATTCCCAGACGTGGGACCCGTGCTCACTACGCCACTGGAGTCAAGCTATCCTGGCTGATGACGGCTGATAGCCAGAAACCGGTCCTAGGATGCTTGATTCGGGTCCAGGGAAGACATGGCTTGGCAGTTCGGGCTGGACTGTTCCCATGAGGCACAGGGTCAAGACTGATTTGCATATGGCCATGTCTAAACTGGGGTGGCAAAGTGGGCAAAAGAACAATGGATTTAACCCAGATCTCTTGACTGGGGGAGAATGTCTGCATTGTCAGCATTCCGTCCATCATTTGTTTGTTGTAACGCTTTTCGCCCTAAGTGGGACGGGTATTCCTAGACGTGGGACCCGTGCTCACTACGCCACTGGAGTCAAGCTATCCTGGCTGATGACGGCTGATAGCCAGAAACCGGTCCTAGGATGCTTGATTCCGGTCCAGGGAAGACATGGCTTGGCAGTTCGGGCTGGACTGTTCCCATGAGGCACAGGGTCAAGACTGATTTGCATATGGCCATGTCTAAACTGGGGTGGCGTAGTGGGCAAAAGAACGATGGATTTAACCCAGATCTCTTGACTGGGGGAGAATGTCTGCAATGTCAGCATTCTGTCCATCATTTGTTTGTTGTAACGCTTTTCGCCCTAAGTGGGATGGGTATTCCCAGACGTGGGACCCGTGCTCACTACGCCACTGGAGTCAAGCTATCCTGGCTGATGACGGCTGATAGCTAGAAACCGGTCCTAGGATGCTTGATTCCGGTCCAGGGAAGACATGGCTTGGCAGTTCGGGCTGGACTGTTCCCATGAGGCACAGGGTCAAGACTGATTTGCATATGGCCATGTCTAAACTGGGGTGGCGTAGTGGGCAAAAGAACGATGGATTTAACCCAGATCTCTTGACTGGGGGAGAATGTCTGCATTGTCAGCATTCCATCCATCATTTGTTTGTTGTAACGCTTTTCGCCCTAAGTGGGATGGGTATTCCCAGACGTGGGACCCGTGCTCACTACGTCACTGGAGTCAAGCTATCCTGGCTGAAGACGGCTGATAGCCAGAAACCGGTCCTAGGATGCTTGATTCCGGTCCAGGGAAGACATGGCTTGGCAGTTCGGGTTGGACTGTTCCCATGAGGCACAGGGTCAAGACTGATTTGCATATGGCCATGTCTAAACTGGGGTTGCGTAGTGGGCAAAAGAACGATGGATTTAACCCAGATGTCTTGACTGGGGGAGAATGTCTGCATTGTCAGCATTCCGTCCATCATTTGTTTGTTGTAACGCTTTTTGCCCTAAGTGGGATGGGTATTCCCAGACGTGGGACCCGTGCTCACTACGCCACTGGATTCAAGCTATCCTGGCTGATGACGGCTGATAGCCAGAAACCGGTCCTAGGATGCTTGATTCCGGTCCAGGGAAGACATGGCTTGGCAGTTCGGGCTGGACTGTTCCCATGAGGCACAGGGTCAAGACTGATTTGCATATGGCCATGTCTAAACTGGGGTGGCGTAGTGGGCAAAAGAACGATAGATTTAACCCAGATCTCTTGACTGGGGGAGAATGTCTGCATTGTCAGCATTCCGTCCATCATTTGTTTGTTGTAACGCTTTTTGCCCTAAGTGGGATGGGTATTCTGAGACGTGGGACCCGTGCTCACTACGCCACTGGAGTCAAGCTATCCTGGCTGATGACGGCTGATAGCAAGAAACCGGTCCTAGGATGCTTGATTCCGGTCCAGGGAAGACATGGCTTGGCAGTTCGGGCTGGACTGTTCCCATGAGGCACAGGGTCAAGACTGATTTGCATATGGCCATGTCTAAACTGGGGTGGCGTAGTGGGTAAAAGAACGATGGATTTAACCCAGATCTCTTGACTGGGGGAGAATGTCTGCATTGTCAGCATTCCGTCCATCATTTGTTTGTTGTAACGCTTTTCGCCCTAAGTGGGATGGGTATTCCCAGACGTGGGACCCGTGCTCACTACGCCACTGGAGTCAAGCTATCCTGGCTGATGACGGCTGATAGCCAGAAACCGGTCCTAGGATGCTTGATTCCGGTCCAGGGAAGACATGGCTTGGCAGTTCGGGCTGGCCTGTTCCCATGAGGCACAGGGTCAAGACTGATTTGCATATGGCCATGTCTAAACTGGGGTGGCGTAGTGGGCAAAAGAACGATGGATTTAACCCAGATTTCTTGACTGGGGGAGAATGTCTGCATTGTCAGCATTCCGTCCATCATTTGTTTGTTGTAACGCTTTTCGCCCTAAGTGGGATGGGTATTCCCAGACGTGGGACCCGTGCTCACTACGCCACTGGAGTCAAGCTATCCTGGCTGATGACGTCTGATAGCCAGAAACCGGTCCTAGGATGCTTGATTCGGGTCCAGGGAAGACATGGCTTGGCAGTTCGGGCTGGACTGTTCCCATGAGGCACAGGGTCAAGACTGATTTGCATATGGCCATGTCTAAACTGGGGTGGCGTAGTGGGCAAAAGAACGATGGATTTAACCCAGATCTCTTGACTGGGGGAGAATGTCTGCATTGTCAGCATTCCGTCCATCATTTGTTTGTTGTAACGCTTTTCGCCCTAAGTGGGACGGGTATTCCTAGATGTGGGACCCGTGCTCACTACGCCACTGGAGTCAAGCTATCCTGGCTGATGACGGCTGATAGCCAGAAACCGGTCCTAGGATGCTTGATTCCGGTCCAGGGAAGACATGGCTTGGCAGTTCGGGCTGGACTGTTCCCATGAGGCACAGGGTCAAGACTGATTTGCATATGGCCATGTCTAAACTGGGGTGGCGTAGTGGGCAAAAGAACAATGGATTTAACCCAGATCTCTTGACTGGGGGAGAATGTCTGCAATGTCAGCATTCTGTCCATCATTTGTTTGTTGTAACGCTTTTCGCCCTAAGTGGGATGGGTATTCCCAGACGTGGGACCCGTGCTCACTACGCCACTGGAGTCAAGCTATCCTGGCTGATGATGGCTGATAGCTAGAAACCGGTCCTAGGATGCTTGATTCCGGTCCAGGGAAGACATGGCTTGGCAGTTCGGGCTGGACTGTTCCCATGAGGCACAGGGTCAAGACTGATTTGCATATGGCCATGTCTAAACTGGGGTGGCGTAGTGGGCAAAAGAACGATGGATTTAACCCAGATCTCTTGACTGGGGGAGAATGTCTGCATTGTCAGCATTCCATCCATCATTTGTTTGTTGTAACGCTTTTCGCCCTAAGTGGGATGGGTATTCCCAGACGTGGGACCCGTGCTCACTACGTCACTGGAGTCAAGCTATCCTGGCTGAAGACGGCTGATAGCCAGAAACCGGTCCTAGGATGCTTGATTCCGGTCCAGGGAAGACATGGCTTGGCAGTTCGGGTTGGACTGTTCCCATGAGGCACAGGGTCAAGACTGATTTGCATATGGCCATGTCTAAACTGGGGTTGCGTAGTGGGCAAAAGAACGATGGATTTAACCCAGATCTCTTGACTGGGGGAGAATGTCTGCATTGTCAGCATTCCGTTCATCATTTGTTTGTTGTAACGCTTTTTGCCCTAAGTGGGATGGGTATTCCCAGACGTGGGACCCGTGCTCACTACGCCACTGGATTCAAGCTATCCTGGCTGATGACGGCTGATAGCCAGAAACCGGTCCTAGGATGCTTGATTCCGGTCCAGGGAAGACATGGCTTGTCAGTTCGGGCTGGACTGTTCCCATGAGGCACAGGGTCAAGACTGATTTGCATATGGCCATGTCTAAACTGGGGTGGCGTAGTGGGCAAAAGAACGATGGATTTAACCCAGATCTCTTGACTGCGGGAGAATGTCTGCATTGTCAGCATTCCGTCCATCATTTGTTTGTTGTAACGCTTTTCGCCCTAAGTGGGATGGGTATTCCCAGACGTGGGACCCGTGCTCACTACGCCACTGGAGTCAAGCTATCCTGGCTGATGACGGCTGATAGCCAGAAACCGGTCCTAGGATGCTTGATTCGGGTCCAGGGAAGACATGGCTTGGCAGTTCGGGCTGGACTGTTCCCATGAGGCACAGGGTCAAGACTGATTTGCATATGGCCATGTCTAAACTGGGGTGGCAAAGTGGGCAAAAGAACAATGGATTTAACCCAGATCTCTTGACTGGGGGAGAATGTCTGCATTGTCAGCATTCCGTCCATCATTTGTTTGTTGTAACGCTTTTCGCCCTAAGTGGGACGGGTATTCCTAGACGTGGGACCCGTGCTCACTACGCCACTGGAGTCAAGCTATCCTGGCTGATGACGGCTGATAGCCAGAAACCGGTCCTAGGATGCTTGATTCCGGTCCAGGGAAGACATGGCTTGGCAGTTCGGGCTGGACTGTTCCCATGAGGCACAGGGTCAAGACTGATTTGCATATGGCCATGTCTAAACTGGGGTGGCGTAGTGGGCAAAAGAACGATGGATTTAACCCAGATCTCTTGACTGGGGGAGAATGTCTGCAATGTCAGCATTCTGTCCATCATTTGTTTGTTGTAACGCTTTTCGCCCTAAGTGGGATGGGTATTCCCAGACGTGGGACCCGTGCTCACTACGCCACTGGAGTCAAGCTATCCTGGCTGATGACGGCTGATAGCTAGAAACCGGTCCTAGGATGCTTGATTCCGGTCCAGGGAAGACATGGCTTGGCAGTTCGGGCTGGACTGTTCCCATGAGGCACAGGGTCAAGACTGATTTGCATATGGCCATGTCTAAACTGGGGTGGCGTAGTGGGCAAAAGAACGATGGATTTAACCCAGATCTCTTGACTGGGGGAGAATGTCTGCATTGTCAGCATTCCATCCATCATTTGTTTGTTGTAACGCTTTTCGCCCTAAGTGGGATGGGTATTCCCAGACGTGGGACCCGTGCTCACTACGTCACTGGAGTCAAGCTATCCTGGCTGAAGACGGCTGATAGCCAGAAACCGGTCCTAGGATGCTTGATTCCGGTCCAGGGAAGACATGGCTTGGCAGTTCGGGTTGGACTGTTCCCATGAGGCACAGGGTCAAGACTGATTTGCATATGGCCATGTCTAAACTGGGGTTGCGTAGTGGGCAAAAGAACGATGGATTTAACCCAGATGTCTTGACTGGGGGAGAATGTCTGCATTGTCAGCATTCCGTCCATCATTTGTTTGTTGTAACGCTTTTTGCCCTAAGTGGGATGGGTATTCCCAGACGTGGGACCCGTGCTCACTACGCCACTGGATTCAAGCTATCCTGGCTGATGACGGCTGATAGCCAGAAACCGGTCCTAGGATGCTTGATTCCGGTCCAGGGAAGACATGGCTTGGCAGTTCGGGCTGGACTGTTCCCATGAGGCACAGGGTCAAGACTGATTTGCATATGGCCATGTCTAAACTGGGGTGGCGTAGTGGGCAAAAGAACGATAGATTTAACCCAGATCTCTTGACTGGGGGAGAATGTCTGCATTGTCAGCATTCCGTCCATCATTTGTTTGTTGTAACGCTTTTTGCCCCAAGTGGGATGGGTATTCTGAGACGTGGGACCCGTGCTCACTACGCCACTGGAGTCAAGCTATCCTGGCTGATGACGGCTGATAGCCAGAAACCGGTCCTAGGATGCTTGATTCCGGTCCAGGGAAGACATGGCTTGGCAGTTCGGGCTGGACTGTTCCCATGAGGCACAGGGTCAAGACTGATTTGCATATGGCCATGTCTAAACTGGGGTGGCGTAGTGGGTAAAAGAACGATGGATTTAACCCAGATCTCTTGACTGGGGGAGAATGTCTGCATTGTCAGCATTCCGTCCATCATTTGTTTGTTGTAACGCTTTTCGCCCTAAGTGGGATGGGTATTCCCAGACGTGGGACCCGTGCTCACTACGCCACTGGAGTCAAGCTATCCTGGCTGATGACGGCTGATAGCCAGAAACCGGTCCTAGGATGCTTGATTCCGGTCCAGGGAAGACATGGCTTGGCAGTTCGGGCTGGCCTGTTCCCATGAGGCACAGGGTCAAGACTGATTTGCATATGGCCATGTCTAAACTGGGGTGGCGTAGTGGGCAAAAGAACGATGGATTTAACCCAGATTTCTTGACTGGGGGAGAATGTCTGCATTGTCAGCATTCCGTCCATCATTTGTTTGTTGTAACGCTTTTCGCCCTAAGTGGGATGGGTATTCCCAGACGTGGGACCCGTGCTCACTACGCCACTGGAGTCAAGCTATCCTGGCTGATGACGTCTGATAGCCAGAAACCGGTCCTAGGATGCTTGATTCGGGTCCAGGGAAGACATGGCTTGGCAGTTCGGGCTGGACTGTTCCCATGAGGCACAGGGTCAAGACTGATTTGCATATGGCCATGTCTAAACTGGGGTTGCGTAGTGGGCAAAAGAACGATGGATTTAACCCAGATCTCTTGACTGGGGGAGAATGTCTGCATTGTCAGCATTCCGTCCATCATTTGTTTGTTGTAACGCTTTTCGCCCTAAGTGGGACGGGTATTCCTAGACGTGGGACCCGTGCTCACTACGCCACTGGAGTCAAGCTATCCTGGCTGATGACGGCTGATAGCCAGAAACCGGTCCTAGGATGCTTGATTCCGGTCCAGGGAAGACATGGCTTGGCAGTTCGGGCTGGACTGTTCCCATGAGGCACAGGGTCAAGACTGATTTGCATATGGCCATGTCTAAACTGGGGTGGCGTAGTGGGCAAAAGAACGATGGATTTAACCCAGATCTCTTGACTGGGGGAGAATGTCTGCAATGTCAGCATTCTGTCCATCATTTGTTTGTTGTAACGCTTTTCGCCCTAAGTGGGATGGGTATTCCCAGACGTGGGACCCGTGCTCACTACGCCACTGGAGTCAAGCTATCCTGGCTGATGATGGCTGATAGCTAGAAACCGGTCCTAGGATGCTTGATTCCGGTCCAGGGAAGACATGGCTTGGCAGTTCGGGCTGGACTGTTCCCATGAGGCACAGGGTCAAGACTGATTTGCATATGGCCATGTCTAAACTGGGGTGGCGTAGTGGGCAAAAGAACGATGGATTTAACCCAGATCTCTTGACTGGGGGAGAATGTCTGCATTGTCAGCATTCCATCCATCATTTGTTTGTTGTAACGCTTTTCGCCCTAAGTGGGATGGGTATTCCCAGACGTGGGACCCGTGCTCACTACGTCACTGGAGTCAAGCTATCCTGGCTGAAGACGGCTGATAGCCAGAAACCGGTCCTAGGATGCTTGATTCCGGTCCAGGGAAGACATGGCTTGGCAGTTCGGGTTGGACTGTTCCCATGAGGCACAGGGTCAAGACTGATTTGCATATGGCCATGTCTAAACTGGGGTTGCGTAGTGGGCAAAAGAACGATGGATTTAACCCAGATCTCTTGACTGGGGGAGAATGTCTGCATTGTCAGCATTCCGTCCATCATTTGTTTGTTGTAACGCTTTTTGCCCTAAGTGGGATGGGTATTCCCAGACGTGGGACCCGTGCTCACTACGCCACTGGATTCAAGCTATCCTGGCTGATGACGGCTGATAGCCAGAAACCGGTCCTAGGATGCTTGATTCCGGTCCAGGGAAGACATGGCTTGGCAGTTCGGGCTGGACTGTTCCCATGAGGCACAGGGTCAAGACTGATTTGCATATGGCCATGTCTAAACTGGGGTGGCGTAGTGGGCAAAAGAACGATAGATTTAACCCAGATCTCTTGACTGGGGGAGAATGTCTGCATTGTCAGCATTCCGTCCATCATTTGTTTGTTGTAACACTTTTTGCCCTAAGTGGGATGGGTATTCCCAGACGTGGGACCCGTGCTCACTACGCCACTGGAGTCAAGCTATCCTGGCTGATGACGGCTGATAGCCAGAAACCGGTCCTAGGATGCTTGATTCCGGTCCTGGGAAGACATGGCTTGGCAGTTCAGGCTGGACTGTTCCCATGAGGCACAGGGTCAAGACTGATTTGCATATGGCCATGTCTAAACTGGGGTGGCGTAGTGGGCAAAAGAACGATGGATTTAACCCAGATCTCTTGACTGGGGGAGAATGTCTGCATTGTCAGCATTCCGTCCATCATTTGTTTGTTGTTACGCTTTTCGCCCTAAGTGGGTTGGGTATTTCCAGACGTGGGACCCGTGCTCACTACGCCACTGGAGCCAAGCGATCCTGGCTGATGACGGCTGATAGCCAGAAACCGGTCCTAGGATGCTTGATTCCGGTCCAGGGAAGACATGGCTTGGCAGTTCGGGCTGGACTGTTCCCATGAGGCACAGGGTCAAGACTGATTTGCATATGGCCATGTCTAAACTGGGGTGGCGTAGTGGGCAAAAGAACGATGGATTTAACCCAGATCTCTTGACTGGGGGAGAATGTCTGCATTGTCAGCATTCCGTCCATCATTTGTTTGTTGTAACGCTTTTCGCCCTAAGTGGGATGGGTATTCCCAGACGTGGGACCCGTGCTCACTACGCCACTGGAGTCAAGCTATCCTGGCTGATGATGGCTGATAACCAGAAACCGGTCCTAGGATGCTTGATTCCGGTCCAGGGAAGACATGGCTTGGCAGTTCGGGCTGGACTGTTCCCATGAGGCACAGGGTCAAGACTGATTTGCATATGGCCATGTCTAAACTGGGGTGGCGTAGTGGGCAAAAAAACGATGGATTTAACCCAGATCTCTTGACTGGGGGAGAATGTCTGCATTGTCAGCATTCCGTCCATCATTTGTTTGTTGTAACGCTTTTCGCCCTAAGTGGGATGGGTATTCCCAGACGTGGGACCCGTGCTCACTACGCCACTGGAGTCAAGCTATCCTGGCTGATGACGGCTGATAGCCAGAAACCAATCCTAGGATGCTTGATTCCGGTCCAGGGAAGACATGGCTTGGCAGTTCGGGCTGGACTGTTCCCATGAGGCACAGGGTCAAGACTGATTTGCATATGGCCATGTCTAAACTGGGGTGGCGTAGTGGGCAAAAGAACGATGGATTTAACCCAGATCGCTTGACTGGGGGAGAATGTCTGCATTGTCAGCATTCCGTCCATCATTTGTTTGTTGTAACGCTTTTCGCCCTAAGTGGGATGGGTATTCCCAGACGTGGGACCCGTGCTCACTAGGGGTGGGCGGAATTTGCGGAATTAACCTTCGCAAATTATCGCGAGAATGTTTAAAATTATCGCAAACAAGCAGAAATATCGCGAAGATGCGGAAGTTTTTTTCCGGCATGTTCGCGAGATTTTCTGCATGGTTGCGGGTCGCCAACTTACCCATGTGGTTGCTTGCGGGCGCGGCCATCTTGTTTTGAGTTGTTCTCGCGGTGCATGATCGCGAGAAGAAAGACGTGATCGCGCGACGCATGACGTCACTGCGGGCGCGAACTGTCGCGAGACAGCGCAAATGGCTAAAAACAATACAACATCTCATGGAGAACGCGACCGGATCAAGAAAACTTGTCGGCGAACGCAGGGATTCAGGTAAGGCGATCGCGCGCGCGCGAGAATGTATCATTTTACAGCGCGAGCAAGAAACAAATTATCGCCAAGCTGCGGAAACCGGAATTTTTGACATTTTCGCGCTCTCCGCGGAACGCAAAAATGTCAAATTATCGCAATTTCCGCGAACGGAACGAAATTTTTGCCCAGGCCTAGTGCTCACTACGCCACTGGAGTCAAGCTATCCTGGCTGATGACGGCTGATAGCTAGAAACCGGTCCTAGGATGTTTGATTCCGGTCCAGGGAAGACATGGCTTGGCAGTTCGGGCTGGACTGTTCCCATGAGGCACAGGGTCAAGACTGATTTGCATATGGCCATGTCTAAACTGGGGTGGCGTAGTGGGCAAAAGAACGATGGATTTAACCCAGATCTCTTGACTGGGGGAGAATGTCTGCATTGTCAGCATTCCGTCCATCATTTGTTTGTTGTAACGCTTTTCGCCCTAAGTGGGATGGGTATTCCCAGACGTGGGACCCATGCTCACTACGCCACTGGAGTCAAGCTATCCTGGCTGATGACGGCTGATAGCCAGAAACCCGTCCTAGGATGCTTGATTCCGGTCCAGGGAAGACATGGCTTGGCAGTTCGGGCTGGACTGTTCCCATGAGGCACAGGGTCAAGACTGATTTGCATATGGCCATGTCTAAACTGGGGTGGCGTAGTGGGCAAAAGAACGATGGATTTAACCCAGATCTCTTGACTGGGGGAGAATGTCTGCATTGTCAGCATTCCGTCCATCATTTGTTTGTTGTAACGCTTTTCACCCTAAGTGGGATGGGTATTCCCAGACGTGGGACCCGTGCTCACTACGCCACTGGAGTCAAGCTATCCTGGCTGATGATGGCTGATAACCAGAAACCGGTCCTAGGATGCTTGATTCCGGTCCAGGGAAGACATGGCTTGGCAGTTCGGGCTGGACTGTTCCCATGAGGCACAGGGTCAAGACTGATTTGCATATGGCCATGTCTAAACTGGGGTGGCGTAGTGGGCAAAAGAACGATGGATTTAACCCAGATCTCTTGACTGGGGGAGAATGTCTGCATTGTCAGCATTCCGTCCATCATTTGTTTGTTGTAACGCTTTTCGCCCTAAGTGGGATGGGTATTCCCAGACGTGGGACCCGTGCTCACTACGCCACTGGAGTCAAGCTATCCTGGCTGATGATGGCTGATAGCCAGAAACCGGTCCTAGGATGCTTGATTCCGGTCCAGGGAAGACATGGCTTGGCAGTTCGGGCTGGACTGTTCCCATGAGGCACAGGGTCAAGGCTGATTTGCATATGGCCATGTCTAAACTGGGGTGGCGTAGTGGGCAAAAGAACGATGGATTTAACCCAGATCTCTTGACTGGGGGAGAATGTCTGCATTGTCAGCATTCCGTCCATCATTTGTTTGTTGTTACGCTTTTCGCCCTAAGTGGGATGGGTATTCCCAGACGTGGGACCCGTGCTCACTACGCCACTGGAGTCAAGCTATCCTGGCTGATGACGGCTGATAGCCAGAAACCGGTCCTAGGATGCTTGATTCCGGTCCAGGGAAGACATGGCTTGGCAGTTCGGGCTGGACTGTTCCCATGAGGCACAGGGTCAAGACTGATTTGCATATGGCCATGTCTAAACTGGGGTGGCGTAGTGGGCAAAAGAACGATGGATTTAACCCAGATCTCTTGACTGGGGGAGAATGTCTGCATTGTCAGCATTCCGTCCATCATTTGTTTGTTGTAACGCTTTTCGCCCTAAGTGGGATGGGTATTCCCAGACGTGGGACCCGTGCTCACTACGCCACTGGAGTCAAGCTATCCAGGCTGATGACGGCTGATTGCCAGAAACCGGTCCTAGGATGCTTGATTCCGGTCCAGGGAAGACATGGCTTGGCAGTTCGGGCTGGACTGTTCCCATGAGGCACAGGGTCAAGACTGATTTGCATATGGCCATGTCTAAACTGGGGTGGCGTAGTGGGCAAAAGAACGATGGATTTAACCCAGATCTCTTGACTGGGGGAGAATGTCTGCATTGTCAGCAGTCCGTCCATCATTTGTTTGTTGTATCGCTTTTCGCCCTAAGTGGGATGGGTATTCCCAGACGTGGGACCCGTGCTCACTACGCCACTGGAGTCAAGCTATCCTGGCTGATGATGGCTGATAGCCAGAAACCGGTCCTAGGATGCTTGATTCCGCTCCAGGGAAGACATGGCTTGGAAGTTCGGGCTGGACTGTTCCCATGAGGCACAGGGTCAAGACTGATTTGCATATGGCCATGTCTAAACTGGGGTGGCGTAGTGGGCAAAAGAACGATGGATTTAACCCAGATCTCTTGACTGGGGGAGAATGTCTGCATTGTCAGCATTCCGTCCATCATTTGTTTGTTGTAACGCTTTTTGCCCTAAGTGGGATGGGTATTCCCAGACGTGGGACCCGTGCTCACTACGCCACTGGAGTCAAGCTATCCTGGCTGATGATGGCTGATAACCAGAAACCGGTCCTAGGATGCTTGATTCCGGTCCAGGGAAGACATGGCTTGGCAGTTCGGGCTGGACTGTTCCCATGAGGCACAGGGTCAAGACTGATTTGCATATGGCCATGTCTAAACTGGGGTGGCGTAGTGGGCAAAAGAACGATGGATTTAACCCAGATCTCTTGACTGGGGGAGAATGTCTGCATTGTCAGCAGTCCGTCCATCATTTGTTTGTTGTAACGCTTTTCGCCCTAAGTGGGATGGGTATTCCCAGACGTGGGACCCGTGCTCACTACGCCACTGGAGTCAAGCTATCCTGGCTGATGATGGCTGATAGCCAGAAACCGGTCCTAGGATGCTTGATTCCGGTCCAGGGAAGACATGGCTTGGAAGTTCGGGCTGGACTGTTCCCATGAGGCACAGGGTCAAGACTGATTTGCATATGGCCATGTCTAAACTGGGGTGGCGTAGTGGGCAAAAGAACGATGGATTTAACCCAGATCTCTTGACTGGGGGAGAATGTCTGCATTGTCAGCATTCCGTCCATCATTTGTTTGTTGTTACGCTTTTCGCCCTAAGTGGGATGGGTATTCCCAGACGTGGGACCCGTGCTCACTACGCCACTGGAGTCAAGCTATCCTGGCTGATGACGGCTGATAGCCAGAAACCGGTCCTAGGATGCTTGATTCCGGTCCAGGGAAGACATGGCTTGGCAGTTCGGGCTGGACTGTTCCCATGAGGCACAGGGTCAAGACTGATTTGCATATGGCCATGTCTAAACTGGGGTGGCGTAGTGGGCAAAAGAACGATGGATTTAACCCAGATCTCTTGACTGGGGGAGAATGTCTGCATTGTCAGCATTCCGTCCATCATTTGTTTGTTGTAACGCTTTTTGCCCTAAGTGGGATGGGTATTCCCAGACGTGGGACCCGTGCTCACTACGCCACTGGAGTCAAGCTATCCTGGCTGATGATGGCTGATAACCAGAAACCGGTCCTAGGATGCTTGATTCCGGTCCAGGGAAGACATGGCTTGGCAGTTCGGGCTGGACTGTTCCCATGAGGCACAGGGTCAAGACTGATTTGCATATGGCCATGTCTAAACTGGGGTGGCGTAGTGGGCAAAAGAACGATGGATTTAACCCGGATCTCTTGACTGGGGGAGAATGTCTGCATTGTCAGCATTCCGTCCATCATTTGTTTGTTGTAATGCTTTTCGCCCTAAGTGGGATGGGTATTCCCAGACGTGGGACCCGTGCTCACTACGCCACTGGAGTCAAGCTATCCCGGCTGATGACGGCTGATTGCCAGAAACCGGTCCTAGGATGCTTGATTCTGGTCCAGGGAAGACATGGCTTGGCAGTTCGGGCTGGACTGTTCCCATGAGGCACAGGGTCAAGACTGATTTGCATATGGCCATGTCTAAACTGGGGTGGCGTAGTGGGCAAAAGAACGATGGATTTAACCCAGATCTCTTGACTGGGGGAGAATGTCTGCATTGTCAGCATTCCGTCCATCATTTGTTTGTTGTAACGCTTTTCGCCCTAAGTGGGATGGGTGTTCCCAGATGTGGGAACCGTGCTCACTACTCCACTGGAGTCAAGCTATCCTGGCTGATGACGGCTGATAGCCAGAAACCGGTCCTAGGATGCTTGATTCCGGTCCAGGGAAGACATGGCTTGGCAGTTCGGGCTGGACTGTTCCCATGAGGCACAGGGTCAAGACTGATTTGCATATGGCCATGTCTAAACTGGGGTGGCATAGTGGGCAAAAGAATGATGGATTTAACCCAGATCTCTTGACTGGGGGAGAATGTCTGCATTGTCAGCATTCCGTCCATCCTTTGTTTGTTGTAACGCTTTTCGCCCTAAGTGGGATGGGTATTCCCAGACGTGGGACCCGTGCTCACTACGCCTCTGGAGTCAAGCTATCCTGGCTGATGACGGCTGATAGCCAGAAACCGGTCCTAGGATGCTTGATTCCGGTCCAGGGAAGGCATGGCTTGGCAGTTCGGGCTGGACTGTTCCCATGAGGCACAGGGTCAAGACTGATTTGCATATGGCCATGTCTAAACTGGGGTGGCGTAGTGGGCAAAAGAACGATGGATTTAACTAGGGGTGGGCGGAATTTGCGTAATTGCGTTACGCAAATCTCCGCGAAACGGTAAAAAATCTCCGCGAACACGCAGAAATTCCGCGAACACGCGGAATTGCTTGTTCGCGATGCTTTTTTCCTGTTCACAATTGCTGTTTGCGTGCTCGGGGAGAAATATCTCGCGAACACGCATTTTGAGATCGCGAACAAGCAAAAATTTCACGAAATCGCGGAAAGCAGACTTTTTAGCAATTTCGCGTTCTCCGCGGAACGCGAAATTACGCAAATTCCGCAAATTCCGTGAGCGGAACGGAATTTACCGCCCAGGCCTAGATTTAACCCAGATCTCTTGACTGGAGGAGAATGTCTGCATTGTCAGCATTCCGTCCATCATTTGTTTGTTGTAACGCTTTTCGCCCTAAGTGGGATGGGTATTCCCAGACGTGGGACCCGTGCTCACTACGCCACTGGAGTCAAGCTATCCTGGCTGATGACGGCTGATAGCTAGAAACCGGTCCTAGGATGCTTGATTCCGGTCCAGGGAAGACATGGCTTGGCAGTTCGGGCTGGACTGTTCCCATGAGGCACAGGGTCAAGACTGATTTGCATATGGCCATGTCTAAACTGGGGTGGCGTAGTGGGCAAAAGAACGATGGATTTAACCCAGATCTCTTGACTGGGGGAGAATGTCTGCATTGTCAGCATTCCGTCCATCATTTGTTTGTTGTAACGCTTTTCGCCCTAAGTGGGATGGGTATTCCCAGACGTGGGACCCGTGCTCACTACGCCACTGGAGTCAAGCTATCCTGGCTGATGACGGCTGATAGCCAGAAACCGGTCCTAGGATGCTTGATTCCGGTCCAGGGAAGACATGGCTTGGCAGTTCGGGCTGGACTGTTCCCATGAGGCACAGGGTCAAGACTGATTTGCATATGGCCATGTCTAAACTGGGGTGGCATAGTGGGCAAAAGAATGATGGATTTAACCCAGATCTCTTGACTGGGGGAGAATGTCTGCATTGTCAGCATTCCGTCCATCCTTTGTTTGTTGTAACGCTTTTCGCCCTAAGTGGGATGGGTATTCCCAGACGTGGGACCCGTGCTCACTACGCCTCTGGAGTCAAGCTATCCTGGCTGATGACGGCTGATAGCCAGAAACCGGTCCTAGGATGCTTGATTCCGGTCCAGGGAAGGCATGGCTTGGCAGTTCGGGCTGGACTGTTCCCATGAGGCACAGGGTCAAGACTGATTTGCATATGGCCATGTCTAAACTGGGGTGGCGTAGTGGGCAAAAGAACGATGGATTTAACCCAGATCTCTTGACTGGAGGAGAATGTCTGCATTGTCAGCATTCCGTCCATCATTTGTTTGTTGTAACGCTTTTCGCCCTAAGTGGGATGGGTATTCCCAGACGTGGGACCCGTGCTCACTACGCCACTGGAGTCAAGCTATCCTGGCTGATGACGGCTGATAGCTAGAAACCGGTCCTAGGATGCTTGATTCCGGTCCAGGGAAGACATGGCTTGGCAGTTCGGGCTGGACTGTTCCCATGAGGCACAGGGTCAAGACTGATTTGCATATGGCCATGTCTAAACTGGGGTGGCGTAGTGGGCAAAAGAACGATGGATTTAACCCAGATCTCTTGACTGGGGGAGAATGTCTGCATTGTCAGCATTCCGTCCATCATTTGTTTGTTGTAACGCTTTTCGCCCTAAGTGGGATGGGTATTCCCAGACGTGGGACCCGTGCTCACTACGCCACTGGAGTCAAGCTATCCAGGCTGATGACGGCTGATAGCCAGAAACCGGTCCTAGGATGCTTGATTCCGGTCCAGGGAAGACATGGCTTGGCAGTTCGGGCTGGACTGTTCCCATGAGGCACAGGGTCAAGACTGATTTGCCTATGGCCATGTCTAAACTGGGGTGGCGTAGTGGGCAAAAGAACGATGGATTTAACCCAGATCTCTTGACTGGGGGAGAATGTCTGCATTGTCAGCATTCCGTCCATCATTTGTTTGTTGTAACGCTTTTCGCCCTAAGTGGGATGGGTATTCCCAGACGTGGGACCCGTGCTCACTACGCCACTGGAGTCAAGCTATCCTGGCTGATGATGGCTGATAACCAGAAACCGGTCCTAGGATGCTTGATTCCGGTCCAGGGAAGACATGGCTTGGCAGTTCGGGCTGGACTGTTCCCATGAGGCACAGGGTCAAGACTGATTTGCATATGGCCATGTCTAAACTGGGGTGGCGTAGTGGGCAAAAGAACGATGGATTTAACCCAGATCTCTTGACTGGGGGAGAATGTCTGCACTGTCAGCATTCCGTCCATCATTTGTTTGTTGTAATGCTTTTCGCCCT
The DNA here is from genome assembly GCF_964204655.1 of Triturus cristatus. Classification (NCBI taxonomy): domain Eukaryota; kingdom Metazoa; phylum Chordata; class Amphibia; order Caudata; family Salamandridae; genus Triturus; species Triturus cristatus. The sequence continues at coordinate 402,824,298 of NC_140581.1, forward strand.
AAGTGGGATGGGTATTCCCAGACGTGGGACCCGTGCTCACTACGCCACTGGAGTCAAGCTATCCCGGCTGATGACGGCTGATTGCCAGAAACCGGTCCTAGGATGCTTGATTCCGGTCCAGGGAAGACATGGCTTGGCAGTTCGGGCTGGACTGTTCCCATGAGGCACAGGGTCAAGACTGATTTGCATATGGCCATGTCTAAACTGGGGTGGCGTAGTGGGCAAAAGAACGATGGATTTAACCCAGATCTCTTGACTGGGGGAGAATGTCTGCATTGTCAGCATTCCGTCCATCATTTGTTTGTTGTAACGCTTTTCGCCCTAAGTGGGATGGGTATTCCCAGATGTGGGAACCGTGCTCACTACGCCACTGGAGTCAAGCTATCCTGGCTGATGACGGCTGATAGCCAGAAACCGGTCCTGGGATGCTTGATTCCGGTCCAGGGAAGACATGGCTTGGCAGTTCGGGCTGGACTGTTCCCATGAGGCACAGGGTCAAGACTGATTTGCATATGGCCATGTCTAAACTGGGGTGGCGTAGTGGGCAAAAGAACGATGGATTCAACCCAGATCTCTTGACTGGGGGAGAATGTCTGCATTGTCAGCATTCCGTCCATCCTTTGTTTGTTGTAACGCTTTTCGCCCTAAGTGGGATGGGTATTCCCAGACGTGGGACCCGTGCTCACTACGCCACTGGAGTCAAGCTATCCTGGCTGATGACGGGTGATAGCCAGAAACCGGTCCTAGGATGCTTGATTCCGGTCCAGGGAAGACATGGCTTGGCAGTTCGGGCTGGACTGTTCCCATGAGGCACAGGGTCAAGACTGATTTGCATATGGCCATGTCTAAACTGGGGTGGCGTAGTGGGCAAAAGAACGATGGATTTAACCCATATCTCTTGACTGGGGGAGAATTTCTGCATTGTCAGCATTCCGTCCATCATTTGTTTGTTGTAACGCTTTTCGCCCTAAGTGGGATGGAAATTCCCAGACGTGGGACCCGTGCTCACTACGCCACTGGAGTCAAGCTATCCAGGCTGATGACGGCTGATTGCCAGAAACCGGTCCTAGGATGCTTGATTCCGGTCCAGGGAAGACATGGCTTGGCAGTTCGGGCTGGACTGTTCCCATGAGGCACAGGGTCAAGACTGATTTGCATATGGCCATGTCTAAACTGGGGTGGCGTAGTGGGCAAAAGAACGATGGATTTAACCCAGATCTCTTGACTGGGGGAGAATGTCTGCATTGTCAGCAGTCCGTCCATCATTTGTTTGTTGTATCGCTTTTCGCCCTAAGTGGGATGGGTATTCCCAGACGTGGGACCCGTGCTCACTACGCCACTGGAGTCAAGCTATCCTGGCTGATGATGGCTGATAGCCAGAAACCGGTCCTAGGATGCTTGATTCCGCTCCAGGGAAGACATGGCTTGGAAGTTCGGGCTGGACTGTTCCCATGAGGCACAGGGTCAAGACTGATTTGCATATGGCCATGTCTAAACTGGGGTGGCGTAGTGGGCAAAAGAACGATGGATTTAACCCAGATCTCTTGACTGGGGGAGAATGTCTGCATTGTCAGCATTCCGTCCATCATTTGTTTGTTGTAACGCTTTTTGCCCTAAGTGGGATGGGTATTCCCAGACGTGGGACCCGTGCTCACTACGCCACTGGAGTCAAGCTATCCTGGCTGATGATGGCTGATAACCAGAAACCGGTCCTAGGATGCTTGATTCCGGTCCAGGGAAGACATGGCTTGGCAGTTCGGGCTGGACTGTTCCCATGAGGCACAGGGTCAAGACTGATTTGCATATGGCCATGTCTAAACTGGGGTGGCGTAGTGGGCAAAAGAACGATGGATTTAACCCAGATCTCTTGACTGGGGGAGAATGTCTGCATTGTCAGCAGTCCGTCCATCATTTGTTTGTTGTAACGCTTTTCGCCCTAAGTGGGATGGGTATTCCCAGACGTGGGACCCGTGCTCACTACGCCACTGGAGTCAAGCTATCCTGGCTGATGATGGCTGATAGCCAGAAACCGGTCCTAGGATGCTTGATTCCGGTCCAGGGAAGACATGGCTTGGAAGTTCGGGCTGGACTGTTCCCATGAGGCACAGGGTCAAGACTGATTTGCATATGGCCATGTCTAAACTGGGGTGGCGTAGTGGGCAAAAGAACGATGGATTTAACCCAGATCTCTTGACTGGGGGAGAATGTCTGCATTGTCAGCATTCCGTCCATCATTTGTTTGTTGTTACGCTTTTCGCCCTAAGTGGGATGGGTATTCCCAGACGTGGGACCCGTGCTCACTACGCCACTGGAGTCAAGCTATCCTGGCTGATGACGGCTGATAGCCAGAAACCGGTCCTAGGATGCTTGATTCCGGTCCAGGGAAGACATGGCTTGGCAGTTCGGGCTGGACTGTTCCCATGAGGCACAGGGTCAAGACTGATTTGCATATGGCCATGTCTAAACTGGGGTGGCGTAGTGGGCAAAAGAACGATGGATTTAACCCAGATCTCTTGACTGGGGGAGAATGTCTGCATTGTCAGCATTCCGTCCATCATTTGTTTGTTGTAACGCTTTTTGCCCTAAGTGGGATGGGTATTCCCAGACGTGGGACCCGTGCTCACTACGCCACTGGAGTCAAGCTATCCTGGCTGATGATGGCTGATAACCAGAAACCGGTCCTAGGATGCTTGATTCCGGTCCAGGGAAGACATGGCTTGGCAGTTCGGGCTGGACTGTTCCCATGAGGCACAGGGTCAAGACTGATTTGCATATGGCCATGTCTAAACTGGGGTGGCGTAGTGGGCAAAAGAACGATGGATTTAACCCGGATCTCTTGACTGGGGGAGAATGTCTGCATTGTCAGCATTCCGTCCATCATTTGTTTGTTGTAATGCTTTTCGCCCTAAGTGGGATGGGTATTCCCAGACGTGGGACCCGTGCTCACTACGCCACTGGAGTCAAGCTATCCCGGCTGATGACGGCTGATTGCCAGAAACCGGTCCTAGGATGCTTGATTCTGGTCCAGGGAAGACATGGCTTGGCAGTTCGGGCTGGACTGTTCCCATGAGGCACAGGGTCAAGACTGATTTGCATATGGCCATGTCTAAACTGGGGTGGCGTAGTGGGCAAAAGAACGATGGATTTAACCCAGATCTCTTGACTGGGGGAGAATGTCTGCATTGTCAGCATTCCGTCCATCATTTGTTTGTTGTAACGCTTTTCGCCCTAAGTGGGATGGGTGTTCCCAGATGTGGGAACCGTGCTCACTACTCCACTGGAGTCAAGCTATCCTGGCTGATGACGGCTGATAGCCAGAAACCGGTCCTAGGATGCTTGATTCCGGTCCAGGGAAGACATGGCTTGGCAGTTCGGGCTGGACTGTTCCCATGAGGCACAGGGTCAAGACTGATTTGCATATGGCCATGTCTAAACTGGGGTGGCGTAGTGGGCAAAAGAATGATGGATTTAACCCAGATCTCTTGACTGGGGGAGAATGTCTGCATTGTCAGCATTCCGTCCATCCTTTGTTTGTTGTAACGCTTTTCGCCCTAAGTGGGATGGGTATTCCCAGACGTGGGACCCGTGCTCACTACGCCTCTGGAGTCAAGCTATCCTGGCTGATGACGGCTGATAGCCAGAAACCGGTCCTAGGATGCTTGATTCCGGTCCAGGGAAGGCATGGCTTGGCAGTTCGGGCTGGACTGTTCCCATGAGGCACAGGGTCAAGACTGATTTGCATATGGCCATGTCTAAACTGGGGTGGCGTAGTGGGCAAAAGAACGATGGATTTAACCCAGATCTCTTGACTGGAGGAGAATGTCTGCGTTGTCAGCATTCCGTCCATCATTTGTTTGTTGTAACGTTTTTCGCCCTAAGTGGGATGGGTATCAGGGGTGGGCGGAATTTGCGGAATTGCGTTACGCAAATCTCCGCGAAACGGTAAAAAATCTCCGCGAACACGCAGAAATTCCGCGAACACGCGGAATTGCTTGCTCGCGATGCTTTTTTCCTGTTCACAATTGCTGTTTGCGTGCTCGGGGAGAAATATCTCGCGAACACGCATTTTGAGATCGCGAACAAGTAAAAATTTCGCGAATTCGCGGAAAGCAGACTTTTTAGCAATTCCGCGTTCTCCGCGGAACGCGAAATTACGCAAATTCCGCAAATTCCGCGAGCGGAACGGAATTTACCGCCCAGGCCTAATGGGTATTCCCAGACGTGGGACCCGTGCTCACTACGCCACTGGAGTCAAGCTATCCTGGCTGATGACGGCTGATAGCTAGAAACCGGTCCTAGGATGCTTGATTCCGGTCCAGGGAAGACATGGCTTGGCAGTTCGGGCTGGACTGTTCCCATGAGGCACAGGGTCAAGACTGATTTGCATATGGCCATGTCTAAACTGGGGTGGCGTAGTGGGCAAAAGAACGATGGATTTAATCCAGATCTCTTGACTGGGGGAGAATGTCTGCATTGTCAGCATTCCGTCCATCATTTTTTGTTGTAACGCTTTTCGCCCTAAGTGGGATGGGTATTCCCAGACGTGGGACCCGTGCTCACTACGCCACTGGAGTCAAGCTATCCAGGCTGATGACGGCTGATAGCCAGAAACCGGTCCTAGGATGCTTGATTCAGGTCCAGGGAAGACATGGCTTGGCAGTTCGGGCTGGACTGTTCCCATGAGGCACAGGGTCAAGACTGATTTGCCTATGGCCATGTCTAAACTGGGGTGGCGTAGTGGGCAAAAGAACGATGGATTTAACCCAGATCTCTTGACTGGGGGAGAATGTCTGCATTGTCAGCATTCCGTCCATCATTTGTTTGTTGTAACGCTTTTCGCCCTAAGTGGGATGGGTATTCCCAGACGTGGGACCCGTGCTCACTACGCCACTGGAGTCAAGCTATCCTGGCTGATGATGGCTGATAACCAGAAACCGGTCCTAGGATGCTTGATTCCGGTCCAGGGAAGACATGGCTTGGCAGTTCGGGCTGGACTGTTCCCATGAGGCACAGGGTCAAGACTGATTTGCATATGGCCATGTCTAAACTGGGGTGGCGTAGTGGGCAAAAGAACGATGGATTTAACCCAGATCTCTTGACTGGGGGAGAATGTCTGCACTGTCAGCATTCCGTCCATCATTTGTTTGTTGTAATGCTTTTCGCCCTAAGTGGGATGGGTATTCCCAGACGTGGGACCCGTGCTCACTACGCCACTGGAGTCAAGCTATCCCGGCTGATGACGGCTGATTGCCAGAAACCGGTCCTAGGATGCTTGATTCCGGTCCAGGGAAGACATGGCTTGGCAGTTCGGGCTGGACTGTTCCCATGAGGCACAGGGTCAAGACTGATTTGCATATGGCCATGTCTAAACTGGGGTGGCGTAGTGGGCAAAAGAACGATGGATTTAACCCAGATCTCTTGACTGGGGGAGAATGTCTGCATTGTCAGCATTCCGTCCATCATTTGTTTGTTGTAACGCTTTTCGCCCTAAGTGGGATGGGTATTCCCAGATGTGGGAACCGTGCTCACTACGCCACTGGAGTCAAGCTATCCTGGCTGATGACGGCTGATAGCCAGAAACCGGTCCTGGGATGCTTGATTCCGGTCCAGGGAAGACATGGCTTGGCAGTTCGGGCTGGACTGTTCCCATGAGGCACAGGGTCAAGACTGATTTGCATATGGCCATGTCTAAACTGGGGTGGCGTAGTGGGCAAAAGAACGATGGATTCAACCCAGATCTCTTGACTGGGGGAGAATGTCTGCATTGTCAGCATTCCGTCCATCCTTTGTTTGTTGTAACGCTTTTCGCCCTAAGTGGGATGGGTATTCCCAGACGTGGGACCCATGCTCACTACGCCACTGGAGTCAAGCTATCCTGGCTGATGACGGCTGATAGCCAGAAACCGGTCCTAGGATGCTTGATTCCGGTCCAGGGAAGACATGGCTTGGCAGTTTGGGCTGGACTGTTCCCATGAGGCACAGGGTCAAGACTGATTTGCATATGGCCATGTCTAAACTGGGGTGGCGTAGTGGGCAAAAGAACGATGGATTTAACCCAGATCTCTTGACTGGGGGAGAATTTCTGCATTGTCAGCATTCCGTCCATCATTTGTTTGTTGTAACGCTTTTCGCCCTAAGTGGGATGGGTATTCCCAGACGTGGGACTCGTGCTCACTACGCCACTGGAGTCAAGCTATCCTGGCTGATGATGGCTGATAACCAGAAACCGGTCCTAGGATGCTTGATTCCGGTCCAGGGAAGACATGGCTTGGCAGTTCGGGCTGGACTGTTCCCATGAGGCACAGGGTCAAGACTGATTTGCATATGGCCATGTCTAAACTGGGGTGGCGTAGTGGGCAAAAGAACAATGGATTTAACCCAGATCTCTTGACTGGGGGAGAATGTCTGCATTGTCAGCATTCCGTCCATCATTTGTTTGTTGTAACGCTTTTCGCCCTAAGTGGGATGGGTATTCCCAGACGTGGGACCCGTGCTCACTACGCCACTGGAGTCAAGCTATCCTGGCTGATGACGGCTGATAGCTAGAAACCGATCCTAGGATGCTTGATTCCGGTCCAGGGAAGACATGGCTTGGTAGTTCGGGCTGGACTGTTCCCATGAGGCACAGGGTCAAGACTGAATTGCATATGGCCATGTCTAAACTGGGGTTGCGTAGTGGGCAAAAGAACGATGGATTTAACCCAGATCTCTTGACTGGGGGAGAATGTCTGCATTGTCAGCATTCCGTTCATCATTTGTTTGTTGTAACGCTTTTTGCCCTAAGTGGGATGGGTATTCCCAGACGTGGGACCCGTGCTCACTACGCCACTGGAGTCAAGCTATCCTGGCTGATGACGGCTGATAGCCAGAAACCGGTCCTAGGATGCTTGATTCCGGTCCAGGGAAGATATGGCTTGGCAGTTCGGGCTGGACTGTTCCCATGAGGCACAGGGTCAAGACTGATTTGCATATGGCCATGTCTAAACTGGGGTGGCGTAGTGGGCAAAAGAACGATAGATTTAACCCAGATCTCTTGACTGGGGGAGAATGCCTGCATTGTCAGCATTCCGTCCATCATTTGTTTGTTGTAACGCTTTTCGCCCTAAGTGGGATGGGTATTCCCAGACGTGGGACCCGTGCTCACTACGCCACTGGAGTCAAGCTATCCTGGCTGATGACAGCTGATAGCCAGAAACCGGTCCTAGGATGCTTGATTCCGGTCCTGGGAAGACATGGTTTGGCAGTTCGGGCTGGACTGTTCCCATGAGGCACAGGGTCAAGACTGATTTGCATATGGCCATGTCTAAACTGGGGTGGCGTAGTGGGCAAAAGAACGATGGATTTAACCCAGATCTCTTGACTGGGGGAGAATGTCTGCATTGTCAGCATTCCGTCCATCATTTGTTTGTTGTAACGCTTTTTGCCCTAAGTGGGATGGGTATTCCCTGACGTGGGACCCGTGCTCACTACACCACTGGAGTCAAGCTATCCTGGCTGATGACGGCTGATAGCCAGAAACCGGTCCTAGGATGCTTGATTCCGGTCCAGGGAAGACATGGCTTGGCAGTTCGGACTGGACTGTTCCCATGAGGCACAGGGTCAAGACTGATTTGCATATGGCCATGTCTAAACTGGGGTGGCGTAGTGGGCAAAAGAACGATGGATTTAACCCAGATCTCTTGACTGGGGGAGAATGTCTGCATTGTCAGCATTCCGTCCATCATTTGTTTGTTGTAACGCTTTTCGCCCTAAGTGGGATGGTTATTCCCAGACGTGGGACCCGTGCTCACTACGCCACTGGAGTCAAGCTATCCAGGCTGATGACGGCTGATTGCCAGAAACCGGTCCTAGGATGCTTGATTCCGGTCCAAGGAAGACATGGCTTGGCAGTTCGGGCTGGACTGTTCCCATGAGGCACAGGGTCAAGACTGATTTGCATATGGCCATGTCTAAACTGGGGTGGCGTAGTGGGCAAAAGAACGATGGATTTAACCCAGATCTCTTGACTGGGGGAGAATGTCTGCATTGTCAGCATTCCGTCCATCATTTGTTTGTTGTAACTCTTTTCGCCCTAAGTGGGATGGGTATTCCCAGACGTGGGACCCGTGCTCTCTACCCCACTGGAGTCAAGCTATCCTGGCTGATGATGGCTGATAGCCAGAAACCGGTCCTAGGATGCTTGATTCCGGTCCAGGGAAGACATGGCTTGGCAGTTCGGGCTGGACTGTTCCCATGAGGCACAGGGTCAAGACTGATTTGCATATGGCCATGTCTAAACTGGGGTGGCGTAGTGGGCAAAAGAACAATGGATTTAACCCAGATCTCTTGACTGGGGGAGAATGTCTGCATTGTCAGCATTCCGTCCATCATTTGTTTGTTGTAACGCTTTTCGCCCTAAGTGGGATGGGTATTCCCAGACGTGGGACCCGTGCTCACTACGCCACTGGAGTCAAGCTATCCTGGCTGATGACGGCTGATAGCCAGAAACCGGTCCTAGGATACTTGATTCCGGTCCAGGGAAGACATGGCTTGGCAGTTCGGGCTGGACTGTTCCCATGAGGAACAGGGTCAAGACTGATTTGCATATGGCCATGTCTAAACTGGGGTGGCGTAGTGGGCAAAAGAACGATGGATTTAACCCAGATCTCTTGACTGGGGGAGAATGTCTGCATTGTCAGCATTCCGTCTGTCATTTGTTTGTTGTTACGCTTTTCGCCCTAAGTGGGATGGGTATTCCCAGACGTGGGACCCGTGCTCACTACGCCACTGGAGTCAAGCTATCCTGGCTGATGACGGCTGATAGCCAGAAACCGGTCCTAGGATGCTTGATTCCGGTCCAGGGAAGACATGGTTTGGCAGTTCGGGCTGGACTGTTCCCATGAGGCACAGGGTCAAGACTGATTTGCATATGGCCAAGTCTAAACTGGGGTGGCGTAGTGGGCAAAAGAACGATCGATTTAACCCAGATCTCTTGACTGGGGGAGAATGTCTGCATTGTCAGCATTCCGTCCATCATTTGTTTGTTGTAACGCTTTTCGCCCTAAGTGGGATGGGTATTCCCAGACGTGGGACCCGTGCTCACTACGCCACTGGAGTCAAGCTATCCTGGCTGATGACGGCTGATAGCCAGAAACCGGTCCTAGGATGCTTGATTCCGGTCCAGGGAAGACATGGCTTGGCAGTTCGGGCTGGACTGTTCCCATGAGGCACAGGGTCAAGACTGATTTGAATATGGCCATGTCTAAATTGGGGTGGCGTAGTGGGCAAAAGAACGATGGATTTAACCCAGATCTCTTGACTGGGGGAGATTGTCTGCATTGTCAGCATTCCGTCCATCATTTGTTTGTTGTAACGCTTTTCACCCTAAGTGGGATGGGTATTCCCAGACGTGGGACCCGTGCTCACTACGCCACTGGAGTCAAGCTATCCTGGCTGATGACGGCTGATAGCCAGAAACCGGTCCTAGGATGCTTGATTCCGGTCCAGGGAAGACATGGCTTGGCAGTTCGGGCTGGACTGTTCCCATGAGGCACAGGGTCAATACTGATTTGCATATGGCCATGTCTAAACTGGGGTGGCGTAGTGGGCAAAAGAACGATGGATTTAACCCAGATCTCTTGACTGGGGGAGAATGTCTGTGTTAGAAATGAGGGGGCTCTGGTTGACGCAGGTGAGAACCCACAACAAGCAGGGACCCCTTACTTCTTGTCAGGGCGAAGGATGACTCCCCAGAATAACCCCTGCTCACCCTCTAGGTGCGTGGCGCGAGCAGTCTAGGCTAAGTCTCAGGCGTACACGGTTAAGCAAATGCAATTACACATACAGTAAACCCCTTGCATGCACCACAAACGGACACCAATCAGGAAGTATATAAAAATAAGCTTTTATGTAGTTTCAGCAGATTCAAATACAAGGCCCAGTAACGTTGAACTGATGGGGCCACATTTCTTGGAAGTACGGTAAAGTTCTCTTTGTGTTACGGAAAGTTCTTTAGGCGGGCACAAGGTAACTGTAGGCCTCAGCGCACTTCGGGCTGAGGCAGCGCCCAGGGAGCACACAGCAGATGACAGGGAAATAAGAACGTAGCGGACCCTGGATCCGATGCGAGCTCGCGGTCGAGTTCGTAAGTACAGTACCTTGTTTCTTGACGCAAAGGCGGGTGCGGGATTTCAGCGGCTCTTCGACAGAAGAGCGAGGCGGCGTCCGGGGCTCCCACACTTCACGAGGGGGGTCTGATCTTCAGGCTCACGACAAGAGCGGGGTGTTGCAGGTGGCGGGCGAACAAAGCGGGGCAGCCGGGCACGCAGATGCGTCCGGGCCGTCCGAGGCTTGGAGATGCTCACAAACGCCGATTCCGGCGGGAGGGTGAAGGTGCACAGCGAGCCTCCAACGAGCGAGGTGACGGGGCAGCCCAGCACAGCGTAGGGGGAGCGGCTCCGATCGAGCGAGGCTCTTCCCAAGGCGGGGGCGGCTAAGCAGACCTGGTCACGGCTCAAGGAGGGACTGGGGCACGAGGGTCACAGCTCCGGCGAGGGAAAGGACACCACAGTCCAGCAGCAGGCGAGTGAAGATCAGGTAGAGCCCAATGGTCCTGGGGCTCAGTTCAGGGGGCAAGCTCAGTTCCAAGCCCTTGGAGATCGTTTTGGAAAAGCACAAGTCTTGAAAGTAAAAGTAAGGTAAAAGTCTTCAGCAACAGTTTCTCTTCTCTCCTTTGGCAGCAAGGTCACCACTGCAGGCCAATCCCCCAGGATAGGGACAGTCTTCCTCCTACAGCTTTCCCGGTGCCTCCTCCTCAGGCAGAGATTCTTCTTGGTCAAAAGCGGATCTCGTTTCCTAGGAGCAGGGCCCCTCCATTTATACCACAAATCTTTTGTTCTCCCAGGCCAGGGGGGCCCTTGCCTAGTTCAGTCCGGTTTCTGAGCACTTTGTTTACGTGATGCAGGCTTCTTCTTTCAGAGTGCAGGGCAGAGTCATCAGACGCTCCACAGGGGGTGGAGCCGGCATCGAGGTAGCGGAGCACTGTCCTATTCAGAGCCTAGGAGCACTCCTCCCACCCATCTACCTGTCGATCGTCCTATTCATACCAGGCTACCTAGCCCTGCCCATCTGGGTTCCCCCAGCCCTGTCACTCACACCAGCCAGACATCAGATACACATCACGCAGAGGCGGCTGAAATGGTTAGGCAAGCAAAGGTCAACTTTCTAAAAGTGACATTTGCAAACCCGGAATATTAAAATAAACCTTGCGAACAGATGTACCTTATTATTCCGAGTTCAGGCATACTAAACTCGATCTCCTACCATGTTCCCTGGGTCGGTTAGGATCATAGGGTGTAATGATCCAGGCCGCCCATACTGGCCTATGAGAACAGGGTAGCCTTGCAGTAGTGAACAACAAGATGGCGGTAATTCACTACTAGGACATGCCACGCATCCAGGCTTGTCCTACCTTAGGCGTACAATGCACCCTGCCCGTGGGCCTACCAGAGGGGTGACTAACATGCAGCTAAGGGAAGGGTTTAGGGACTGGCAAGTGTGGGCACTTGCCGGTCAGCATGTCAGTACCAGACTGCACGCAGGTTCTGCGATGGCAGACCTTAGATATATTTTACCGGCCGCTTCTGTGGGTGGCACAACCAGTGCTGCAAGCCCACCAGCGGTGTTCGCATTTACATGCCCTGGCGCCCCCGGCGCACTTTACTGGGGTCTGACAGTAAATCAAACAATCCAATCATGGAATCCAACCAACATATACAATTTACATAGGGAGCACTCGCACCGTGACACTGGTTGGCAGTGGCACAGCGCGCTGAGCGGCCAACACCATAAAAACACATGAGGCACAGCGACAAAAAGAGGAAGGGAGACTCACGCCAAGGTGCCAGGTCTAACACGTGTCCCCTCCAGCTGAAAAGTGGGGAGAACTACCCTACCCCAGGGAGTTCCTCATCACTAAGGCGGAAAAATCTGGACAGACCGTCAGCATTGGCGTGATCTGTACCAGGGCGATGTTCCACCGTGAAATCCATACCCTGTAGGGAAATGGACCACCTCAACAGCTTTGGATTCTCACCCCTCATATGCATCAACCATCTGAGGGGCCTGTGGTCCGTCTGAACCCGGAAGTGAGACCCAAACAAGTAGGGTCTTAGCTTCTTCAGCGCCCAGACCACAGCAAATGCCTCACGCTCAATAGCACTCCACCTTTGTTCCCGTGGGAGTAACCTCCTGCTAAGAAAGGCTACGGGTTGATCTAGGCCCTCCTCATTAATCTGTGAAAGAACAGCCCCCACACCATGCTCTGAAGCGTCTGTCTGAACGATAAACTCTTTGGAGAAGTTGGGAGCCAAGAGCACGGGCGCCGTGCACATAGCAGTTTTCAAGGCCTCAAAAGCTTTCTGACAGGTGTCAGTCCAGATCACTTTCCTGGGCTGCTTCTTCGAAGTCAGCGCTGTCAAGGGGGCAACCATGTTGCCATACCCCTTGACAAACCTCCTGTAGTACCCGGTGAGACCTAGGACGGCTCTCACCTCCGTCTGGGTTTTGGGCGCCTCCCAATTCAGGATGGTTTCTATCTTGGGCTGAAGGGGTGCCACCTGGCCACTCCCAACTTGGTGTCCCAAGTACACCACGGAACCCTGCCCGATCTGGCACTTACTCGCCTTGATCGTGAGGCCTGCCTTGCGCAGCGCCATCAACACTTCCCAGAGGTGACGCAAGTGTTCCTCCCAAGTGGAGCTGAACACTGCGATGTCATCCAGGTAGGCTGCACTGAACGAATCCAGCCCAGCCAACACCTGGTTGACCAATCTCTGGAAGGTGGCAGGGGCATTCTTCATCCCAAATGGCATAACCCGGAACTGGTAGTGCCCATCTGGGGTGGAAAATGCCGACCTCTCTTTGGCCCCCTCGGTCAAGGCGATCTGCCAATACCCAGACGTTAAATCAAACGTGCTGAGGTAGTTGGCAGCCCCTAGCCGATCGAGGAGCTCATCAGCTCTGGGGATGGGGTGTGCGTCGGTCCTAGTGACCGAATTGAGTCCTCTGTAGTCCACACAGAACCGGAGTTCGGGTGTGGCTCCCGGCGCTGCAGCCTTTGGGACCAAGACCACGGGGCTGGCCCAAGGACTGCTAGAAGACTCAATTACCCCGAGGGCAAACATCTTGGAGACCTCCTCCTTGATGCAGGTCCTCACCCTGTCAGTCACCCTGTAGGCCTTGTGCCGCACAGGTGGACTATCCCCAGTGTCCACATCATGGACGCACCAATCAGTGACACCAGGGACCAGGGAAAACAGGTCAGAAAACTGTCCCAGCAACTGGCGACAATCGTTCTGTTGCTCAGGGGTCAGGGTGGGAGAGAGGACGACACCATCCACTGACCCATCTTGCTCCTTGGCTGACAGGAGGTCAGGAAGAGGTTCTGTCTCCTCTTCCATTCCAGCATCTGTTGCCAAGAGCATGCCCACTTGGGACCTCTCCAAGTGGGGCTTGAGGCGGTTGACATGTAGGACCCTTAAGGGGTTCCTAGGAGACTTCAGGTCCACCACGTAGGTAACAGGACTCTTGCGCTCCACCACCTCAAAGGGACCGGTCCACTTATCCTGGAGCGCACACGGCTCCACGGGGGCCAAGACCCATACTTTCTGTCCAGGCTGAAGCTCTACCAGAGTGGCATTCTGGTCGTACCACCGCTTCATCTCCTCCTGGCTGGCTTCCAGATTTGCCTCAGCAAGTTGCCTGAATCGCCTAGTCTGATTCCTGAAGGCCAGCATGTAACTATATACATTCTGGGGAGGTTTCCTGGGAGATTGCTCCCAGCCTTCTTTGACCAGACTTAGAGGTCCTCTGACTGGGTGACCATACAGAAGCTCAAAGGGACTGAACCCCAGAGACTTCTGTGGCACCTCACGGTAAGCGAAGAGAAGGCATGGTAAGAGGACGTCCGACTTACGCCTCATGGCTCCTTCTAGGCCCATTATCATGCCTTTGAGGGTTCGGTTGAATCTCTCAACCAACCCGTTTCCTTGGGGGTGGTAAGGTGTGGTGAACTTGTAGGTTACACCACACTCTTGCCAAAGAGATTTCATGTACTTGGACATGAAATTGGTACCTCGGTCAGACACCACCTCTAGAGGGAATCCCACTCGGGAGAAAATCCCCATCAGTGCCCGTCCCACCACGGGGGCCGTCACTGTCCTTAGAGGAATGGCTTCCGGGTACCGGGTGGCATGGTCCACCAGGACCAGGATGAACCTATTGCCCATCGCTGTCCTGGGGTCCAGTGGCCCTACAATGTCAATCCCCACTCGCTGGAATGGGGTACCGACCACAGGGAATGGCTGGAGTGGAGCCTTCTGCTTCCTTCCACTCTTTCCACTTGCCTGGCAAGTCTGGCATGTCCTGCAGTGAGTATCGGAACTCCTGCGCATTTGAGGCCAATAAAAGTGGGTGACAAGCCTTTCAAAGGTCTTGTCCTGCCCCAAATGCCCTGCCAATGGCACATCGTGAGCCAGCCCCAGTAGGAAGGCTCTGAAGTCCTGGGGTACCACCAGCGCACGGGCTGACCCAGGCTCAGCAACCTTAGGCTCTGTATATAGGAGGTCGTTCTCCCAGTAAACGAAATGTGATCCTGACTGATCACCTGTGGCCTGGTCTGCAGCCTGCTGCCGCATACCCACGAGAGAAGGGCACTCCTTCTGTGCCTTGCAAAAGTCCTCCCTGGTGGGACCCCCTTCCTGCTGCCAATGGGTCAGCTCCGGCAGGTCTCCCAGTTCAGCTATCTGCTCCCCTGTAGGCTCCAGGGCATCCCCCTCAAGGTCTGCTTCCTCCTGGACCGTGGGAACTTCAGGGGCCGGCTTCCCGCGCCCCTTTCTCCTTCTCTCTGAGGCCGGTTCCTGGGCCTCCCTCTCAGGCTCCAGGACCTCTTGAGTACCTCTACTGGCTGCCATGGACCGTGTGGTGACACACGCCCAATCCGGCATACCCAACATCTCCAGGTGAGCACTCCGCTCCACCTTAGCCCAAGGGGAGCTCTCCAAATCGTTCCCTAACAAACAGTCTACAGGCATGGCGGGCCTCACAGCTACCTGAAGAGTACCAGAGACCCCCCCCCACTCAAAGGGAACCTGAGCCACCTTGCAGTGTCTCTCTGTGTTGTCAGCGGCAACAACGGGATAGAAGGCATTGGGGACCACCTGCTCCTGAGACACCAGGTGACACCTGACAGCTGTCACACTGGCTCCTGTATCTCTAAGAGCTTCCACCCTATGGCCATTTATGGTCACCCACTGCCTGTACTTCTTAGTGTTCTCAGGCAGCTGGGTTGGAGGGACCACTTCACGGTCTCCTAGCGAGACCAGGGACATCTCTGCGGGACCCCACCCACCTTGGACATCCCTCTCCTCCCCCAAGGCTACACTAGTCACCTGCCGGGGTGGAGCACCAGTGGGTGCGGGTTTACCAAACAATGGACACTTTACATCAGAGGCAAAATGCCCCAAATTGTTACACCTGTAACATCTTACGGGCCCCTTTGGAACAGGAGGACCTGTCGGGGCCCCGGTCGGTTTCTGGGGTGGGGGAGGCTGAGAACCCTTCCCTTGGTTCCCTTGGGGACTATTTTGGGGCCCTTTTGGGAACTGCTTCTGTTTACCCCTGTCCCCCCCACTCTTCTGCTGGGGACCCTGCCCACCTTTAACGGAATCTCCCACGGTACCCTTGTGGACCCTGGTACTGACCCAGCGGTCCGCCTCCTCAGCAAGCTTCCTCGGGTTAGTCAGCTTACTATCGATCAGGTGCTGGCGTAGCTCAGGAAAACAATTACTGGACAAGTGCTCCCATGCCACTAAATCAAGAAGCCCTTGATAATCATTTACCTTACTACCCTTTACCCAACCATCCAGCGCTCTGCAAAAGAAAGTCACATACTCCACATACGTACTATTGGGAATCTTAGTGCAACCCCTGAACCTCTGTCTATATAACTCAGGGGTCAACCCATACCTAGCCATCAATGCTTCCTTCATATGGGCATAAGAATTACGAACATCAACAGGTAAATCTAACAGTGTGTCCCGCCCTTCACTCAGGAACCTTCCCCACAACCCCGCTCCCCAATCTTTCTCAGGGACCCGGTGGGAAGACATGGCTACCTCGTAGGCTCTGAACCACTGCCCGATGTCGTCATTCCTGAAGAACTCCTTCACTACATCCTTGGGAATATAAACTCTTGGTTCCGCCGGTACTGGCGGTGTGCTGCCACCAGAGGGATTAAGCTCCAAACTTTTTGCTTTCAGCTCCAGCTCCCTCAGCTTCATGTCATGCTCTAATTGTAGTTTCTTTTCTTCCATGGCTAATCTTTGTTTTTCCATATCCATCTGCCCATGAAGTTTTGCCATTTCCACCTCGTGTGCCCGGGTTGCGGCCCTGTCTGCCAACTCTTCTGGCGACAGGCACCTGCCAAACTCATGGACACTTTCTGGTGGAACCACTTCCACCTGATTCTCTGGTGCCTTTGACTCATACCAGGCCCTCAGCGCCTTCACAAATTGTTCCTTCTTTTTCAATCCAGTTTGGGCAATCCTGAACTTGGAGCAAAGACCTTTCAAGTCTTCATTGGTACGATTCAGAAGCGCGTCTTCTTCCCAATCTACGTCTTCAAATCCAGAGATTATGGAAGCCGCCCTTCCGGCTGAAAGTGAACCAGGCATGGCTCTAACAACGGAGATTCTTGGCAAAACAAAAACAAATGCTAGCCTTGTGGCTGTGTTACTGGTCTGCTCTCACTACGTGGTGATCAGTGATTCACTATACGCAAACCACAAATGCAAATCCGTAAATCCTCACCGCTGCCACCAATGTTAGAAATGAGGGGGCTCTGGTTGACGCAGGTGAGAACCCACAACAAGCAGGGACCCCTTACTTCTTGTCAGGGCGAAGGATGACTCCCCAGAATAACCCCTGCTCACCCTCTAGGTGCGTGGCGCGAGCAGTCTAGGCTAAGTCTCAGGCGTACACGGTTAAGCAAATGCAATTACACATACAGTAAACCCCTTGCATGCACCACAAACGGACACCAATCAGGAAGTATATAAAAATAAGCTTTTATGTAGTTTCAGCAGATTCAAATACAAGGCCCAGTAACGTTGAACTGATGGGGCCACAATTCTTGGAAGTACGGTAAAGTTCTCTTTGTGTTACGGAAAGTTCTTTAGGCGGGCACAAGGTAACTGTAGGCCTCAGCGCACTTCGGGCTGAGGCAGCGCCCAGGGAGCACACAGCAGATGACAGGGAAATAAGAACGTAGCGGACCCTGGATCCGATGCGAGCTCGCGGTCGAGTTCGTAAGTACAGTACCTTGTTTCTTGACGCAAAGGCGGGTGCGGGATTTCAGCGGCTCTTCGACAGAAGAGCGAGGCGGCGTCCGGGGCTCCCACACTTCACGAGGGGGGTCTGATCTTCAGGCTCACGACAAGAGCGGGGTGTTGCAGGTGGCGGGCGAACAAAGCGGGGCAGCCGGGCACGCAGATGCGTCCGGGCCGTCCGAGGCTTGGAGATGCTCACAAACGCCGATTCCGGCGGGAGGGTGAAGGTGCACAGCGAGCCTCCAACGAGCGAGGTGACGGGGCAGCCCAGCACAGCGTAGGGGGAGCGGCTCCGATCGAGCGAGGCTCTTCCCAAGGCGGGGGCGGCTAAGCAGACCTGGTCACGGCTCAAGGAGGGACTGGGGCACGAGGGTCACAGCTCCGGCGAGGGAAAGGACACCACAGTCCAGCAGCAGGTGAGTGAAGATCAGGTAGAGCCCAATGGTCCTGGGGCTCAGTTCAGGGGGCAAGCTCAGTTCCAAGCCCTTGGAGATCGTTTTGGAAAAGCACAAGTCTTGAAAGTAAAAGTAAGGTAAAAGTCTTCAGCAACAGTTTCTCTTCTCTCCTTTGGCAGCAAGGTCACCACTGCAGGCCAATCCCCCAGGATAGGGACAGTCTTCCTCCTACAGCTTTCCCGGTGCCTCCTCCTCAGGCAGAGATTCTTCTTGGTCAAAAGCGGATCTCGTTTCCTAGGAGCAGGGCCCCTCCATTTATACCACAAATCTTTTGTTCTCCCAGGCCAGGGGGGCCCTTGCCTAGTTCAGTCCGGTTTCTGAGCACTTTGTTTACGTGATGCAGGCTTCTTCTTTCAGAGTGCAGGGCAGAGTCATCAGACGCTCCACAGGGGGTGGAGCCGGCATCGAGGTAGCGGAGCACTGTCCTATTCAGAGCCTAGGAGCACTCCTCCCACCCATCTACCTGTCGATCGTCCTATTCATACCAGGCTACCTAGCCCTGCCCATCTGGGTTCCCCCAGCCCTGTCACTCACACCAGCCAGACATCAGATACACATCACGCAGAGGCGGCTGAAATGGTTAGGCAAGCAAAGGCCAACTTTCTAAAAGTGACATTTGCAAACCCGGAATATGAAAATAAACCTTGCGAACAGATGTACCTTATTATTCCGAGTTCAGGCATACTAAACTCGATCTCCTACCATGTTCCCTGGGTCGGTTAGGATCATAGGGTGTAATGATCCAGGCCGCCCATACTGGCCTATGAGAACAGGGTAGCCTTGCAGTAGTGAACAACAAGATGGCGGTAATTCACTACTAGGACATGCCACGCATCCAGGCTTGTCCTACCTTAGGCGTACAATGCACCCTGCCCGTGGGCCTACCAGAGGGGTGACTAACATGCAGCTAAGGGAAGGGTTTAGGGACTGGCAAGTGTGGGCACTTGCCGGTCAGCATGTCAGTACCAGACTGCACGCAGGTTCTGCGATGGCAGACCTTAGATATATTTTACCGGCCGCTTCTGTGGGTGGCACAACCAGTGCTGCAAGCCCACCAGCGGTGTTCGCATTTACATGCCCTGGCGCCCCCGGCGCACTTTACTGGGGTCTGACAGTAAATCAAACAATCCAATCATGGAATCCAACCAACATATACAATTTACATAGGGAGCACTCGCACCGTGACACTGGTTGGCAGTGGCACAGCGCGCTGAGCGGCCAACACCATAAAAACACATGAGGCACAGCGACAAAAAGAGGAAGGGAGACTCACGCCAAGGTGCCAGGTCTAACAGTCTGCATTGTCAGCATTCCGTCCATCATTTGTTTGTTGTAATGCTTTTCGCCCTAAGTGGGATGGGTATTCCCAGACGTGGGACCCGTGCTCACTACGCCACTGGAGTCAAGCTATCCCGGCTGATGACGGCTGATTGCCAGAAACCGGTCCTAGGATGCTTGATTCCGGTCCAGGGAAGACATGGCTTGGCAGTTCGGGCTGGACTGTTCCCATGAGGCACAGGGTCAAGACTGATTTGCATATGGCCATGTCTAAACTGGGGTGGCGTAGTGGGCAAAAGAACGATGGATTTAACCCAGATCTCTTGACTGGGGGAGAATGTCTGCATTGTCAGCATTCCGTCCATCATTTGTTTGTTGTAACGCTTTTTGCCCTAAGTGGGATGGGTATTCCCAGACGTGGGACCCGTGCTCACTACGCCACTCGAGTCAAGCTATCCTGTCTGATGACGGCTGATAGCCAGAAACCGGTCCTAGGATGCTTGATTCCGGTCCAGGGAAGACATAGCTTGGCAGTTCGGACTGGACTGTTCCCATGAGGCACAGGGTCAAGACTTATTTGCATATGCCATGTCTAAACTGGGGTGGCGTAGTGGGCAAAAGAACCATGGATTTAACCCAGATCTCTTGACTGGGGGAGAATGTCTGCATTGTCAGCATTCCGTCCATCATTTGTTTGTTGTAACGCTTTTCGCCCTAAGTGGGATGGGTATTCCCAGACGTGGGACCCTTGCTCACTACGCCACTGGAGTCAAGCTATCCTGGCTGATGATGGCTGATAGCCAGAAACCGGTCCTAGGATGCTTGATTCCGGTCCAGGGAAGACATGGCTTGGCAGTTCGGGCTGGACTGTTCCCATGAGGCACAGGGTCAAGACTGATTTGCATATGGCCATGTCTAAACTGGGGTGGCGTAGTGGGCAAAAGAACGATGGATTTAACCCAGATCTCTTGACTGGGGGAGAATGTCTGCATTGTCAGCATTCCGTCCATCATTTGTTTGTTGTAACGCTTTTAGCCCTAAGTGGGATGGGTATTCCCAGACGTGGGACCCGTGCTCACTACGCCACTGGAGTCAAGCTATTTTGGCTGATGACGGCTGATAGCCAGAAACCGGTCCTAGGATGCTTGATTCCGGTCCAGGGAAGACATGGCTTGGCAGTTCGGGCTGGACTGTTCCCATGAGGCACAGGGTCAAGACTGATTTGCATTTGGCCATGTCTAAACTGGAGTAGCGTAGTGGGCAAAAGAACGATGGATTTAACCCAGATCTCTTGACTGGGGGAGAATGTCTGCATCGTCAGCATTCCGTCCATCATTTGTTTGTTGTAACGCTTTTCGCCCTAAGTGGGATGGGTATTCCCAGACGTGGGACCCGTGCTCACTACGCCACTGGAGTCAAGCTATCCTGGCTGATGACGGCTGATAGCCAGAAACCGGTCCTAGGATGCTTGATTCCGGTCCCGGGAAGACATGGCTTGGCAGTTCGGGCAGGACTGTTCCCATGAGGCACAGGGTCAAGACTGATTTGCATATGGCCATGTCTAAACTGGGGTGGCGTAGTGGGCAAAAGAACGATGGATTTAACCCAGATCTCTTGACTGGGGGAGAATGTCTGCATTGTCAGCATTCCCTCCATCATTTGTTTGTTGTAACTCTTTTTGCCCTAAGTGGGATGGGTATTCCCAGACGTGGGACCCGTGCTCACTACCCCACTGGAGTCAAGCTATACTGGCTGATGATGGCTGATAGCCAGAAACAGGTCCTAGGATGCTTGATTCCGGTCCAGGGAAGACATGGCTTGGCAGTTCGGGCTGGACTGTTCCCATGAGGCACAGGGTCAAGACTGATTTGCATATGGCCATGTCTAAACTGGGGTGGCGTAGTGGGCAAAAGAACGATGGATTTAACCCAGATCTCTTGACTGGGGGAGAATGTCTGCATTGTCAGCATTCCGTCCATCATTTGTTTGTTGTAACGCTTTTCGCCCTAAGTGGGATGGGTATTCCCAGACGTGGGACCCGTGCTCACTACGCCACTGGAGTCAAGCTATCCTGGCTGATGACGGCTGATAGCCAGAAACCGGTCCTAGGATACTTGATTCCGGTCCAGGGAAGACATGGCTTGGCAGTTCGGGCTGGACTGTTCCCATGAGGCACAGGGTCAAGACTGATTTGCATATGGCCATGTCTAAACTGGGGTGGCGTAGTGGGCAAAAGAACGATGGATTTAACCCAGATCTCTTGACTGGGGGAGAATGTCTGCATTGTCAGCATTCCGTCCATCATTTGTTTGTTGTTACGCTTTTCGCCCTAAGTGGGATGGGTATTCCCAGACGTGGGACCCGTGCTCACTACGCCACTGGAGTCAAGCTATCCTGGCTGATGACGGCTGATAGCCAGCAACCGGTCCTAGGATGCTTGATTCCGGTCCAGGGAAGACATGGCTTGGCAGTTCGGACTGGACTGTTCCCATGAGGCACAGGGTCAAGACTGATTTGCATATGGCCATGTCTAAATTGGGGTGGCGTAGTGGGCAAAAGAACGATGGATTTAACCCAGACCTCTTGACTGGGGGAGATTGTCTGCATTGTCAGCATTCCGTCCATCATTTGTTTGTTGTAACGCTTTTCGCCCTAAGTGGGATGGGTATTCCCAGACGTGGGACCCGTGCTCACTACGCCACTGGAGTCAAGCTATCCTGGCTGATGACGGCTGATAGCCAGAAACCGGTCCTAGGATGCTTGATTCCGGTCCAGGTGAGACATGGCTTGGCAGTTCGGACTGGACTGTTCCCATGAGGCACAGGGTCAAGACTGATTTGCATATGGCCATGTCTAAATTGGGGTGGCGTAGTGGGCAAAAGAACGATGGATTTAACCCAGATCTCTTGACTGGGGGAGAATGGTGCATTGTCAGCATTCTGTCCATCATTTGTTTGTTGTAACGCTTTTCGCCCTAAGTGGGATGGGTATTCCCAGACGTGGAACCCGTGCTCACTACGCCACTGGAGTCAAGCTATCCTGGCTGATGACGGCTGATAGCCAGAAACAGGTCCTAGGATGCTTGATTCCGGTCCAGGGAAGACATGGCTTGGCAGTTCGGGCTGGACTGTTCCCATGAGGCACAGGGTCAATACTGATTTGCATATGCCATGTCTAAACTGGGGTGGCGTAGTGGGCAAAAGAACGATGGATTTAACCCAGATCTCTTGACTGGGGGAGAATGTCTGCATTGTCAGCATTCCGTCCATCATTTGTTTGTTGTAACGCTTTTCGCCCTAAGTGGGATGGGTATTCCCAGATGTTGGACCCGTGCTCACTACGCCACTGGAGTCAAGCTATCCTGGCTGATGACGGCTGATAGACAGAAACCGGTCCTAGGATGCTTGATTCCGGTCCAGGTAAGACATGGCTTGGCAGTTCGGGCTGGACTGTTCCCATGAGGCACAGGGTCAAGACTGATTTGCATATGGCCATGTCTAAACTGGGGTGGCGTAGTGGGCAAAAGAACCATGGATTTAACCCAGATCTCTTGACTGGGGGAGAATGTCTGCATTGTCAGCATTCCGTCCATCATTTGTTTGTTGTAATGCTTTACGCCATAAGTGGGATGGGTATTCCCAGACGTGGGACCCGTGCTCACTACGCCACTGGAGTCAAGCTATCCTGGCTGATGATGGCTGATAGCCAGAAACCGGTCCTAGGATGCTTGATTCCGGTCCAGGGAAGACATGGCTTGGCAGTTCGGGCTGGACTGTTCCCATGAGGCACAGGGTCAAGACTGATTTGCATATGGCCATGTCTAAACTGGGGTGGCGTAGTGGGCAAAAGAACGATGGATTTAACCCAGATCTCTTGACTGGGGGAGAATGTCTGCATTGTCAGCATTCCGTCCATCATTTGTTTGTTGTAACGCTTTTAGCCCTAAGTGGGATGGGTATTCCCAGACGTGGGACCCGTGCTCACTACGCCACTGGAGTCAAGCTATTTTGGCTGATGACGGCTGATAGCCAGAAACCGGTCCTAGGATGCTTGATTCCGGTCCAGGGAAGACATGGCTTGGCAGTTCGGGCTGGACTGTTCCCATGAGGCACAGGGTCAAGACTGATTTGCATATGGCCATGTCTAAACTGGAGTGGCGTAGTGGGCAAAAGAACGATGGATTTAACCCAGATCTCTTGACTGGGGGAGAATGTCTGCATCGTCAGCATTCCGTCCATCATTTGTTTGTTGTAACGCTTTTCGCCCTAAGTGGGATGGGTATTCCCAGACGTGGGACCCGTGCTCACTACGCCACTGGAGTCAAGCTATCCTGGCTGATGACGGCTGATAGCCAGAAACCGGTCCTAGGATGCTTGATTCCGGTCCCGGGAAGACATGGCTTGGCAGTTCGGGCAGGACTGTTCCCATGAGGCACAGGGTCAAGACTGATTTGCATATGGCCATGTCTAAACTGGGGTGGCGTAGTGGGCAAAAGAACGATGGATTTAACCCAGATCTCTTGACTGGGGGAGAATGTCTGCATTGTCAGCATTCCCTCCATCATTTGTTTGTTGTAACTCTTTTTGCCCTAAGTGGGATGGGTATTCCCAGACGTGGGACCCGTGCTCACTACCCCACTGGAGTCAAGCTATACTGGCTGATGATGGCTGATAGCCAGAAACAGGTCCTAGGATGCTTGATTCCGGTCCAGGGAAGACATGGCTTGGCAGTTCGGGCTGGACTGTTCCCATGAGGCACAGGGTCAAGACTGATTTGCATATGGCCATGTCTAAACTGGGGTGGCGTAGTGGGCAAAAGAACGATGGATTTAACCCAGATTTCTTGACTGGGGGAGAATGTCTGCATTGTCAGCATTCCGTCCATCATTTGTTTGTTGTAACGCTTTTCGCCCTAAGTGGGATGGGTATTCCCAGACGTGGGACCCGTGCTCACTACGCCACTGGAGTCAAGCTATCCTGGCTGATGACGGCTGATAGCCAGAAACCGGTCCTAGGATACTTGATTCCGGTCCAGGGAAGACATGGCTTGGCAGTTCGGGCTGGACTGTTCCCATGAGGCACAGGGTCAAGACTGATTTGCATATGGCCATGTCTAAACTGGGGTGGCGTAGTGGGCAAAAGAACGATGGATTTCACCCAGATCTCTTGACTGGGGGAGAATGTCTGCATTGTCAGCATTCCGTCCATCATTTGTTTGTTGTTACGCTTTTCGCCCTAAGTGGGATGGGTATTCCCAGACGTGGGACCCGTGCTCACTACGCCACTGGAGTCAAGCTATCCTGGCTGATGACGGCTGATAGCCAGCAACCGGTCCTAGGATGCTTGATTCCGGTCCAGGGAAGACATGGCTTGGCAGTTCGGACTGGACTGTTCCCATGAGGCACAGGGTCAAGACTGATTTGCATATGGCCATGTCTAAATTGGGGTGGCGTAGTGGGCAAAAGAACGATGGATTTAACCCAGACCTCTTGACTGGGGGAGATTGTCTGCATTGTCAGCATTCCGTCCATCATTTGTTTGTTGTAACGCTTTTCGCCCTAAGTGGGATGGGTATTCCCAGACGTGGGACCCGTGCTCACTACGCCACTGGAGTCAAGCTATCCTGGCTGATGACGGCTGATAGCCAGAAACCGGTCCTAGGATGCTTGATTCCGGTCCAGGTGAGACATGGCTTGGCAGTTCGGACTGGACTGTTCCCATGAGGCACAGGGTCAAGACTGATTTGCATATGGCCATGTCTAAATTGGGGTGGCGTAGTGGGCAAAAGAACGATGGATTTAACCCAGATCTCTTGACTGGGGGAGAATGGTGCATTGTCAGCATTCCGTCCATCATTTGTTTGTTGTAACGCTTTTCGCCCTAAGTGGGATGGGTATTCCCAGACGTGGAACCCGTGCTCACTACGCCACTGGAGTCAAGCTATCCTGGCTGATGACGGCTGATAGCCAGAAACAGGTCCTAGGATGCTTGATTCCGGTCCAGGGAAGACATGGCTTGGCAGTTCGGGCTGGACTGTTCCCATGAGGCACAGGGTCAATACTGATTTGCATATGCCATGTCTAAACTGGGGTGGCGTAGTGGGCAAAAGAACGATGGATTTAACCCAGATCTCTTGACTGGGGGAGAATGTCTGCATTGTCAGCATTCCGTCCATCATTTGTTTGTTGTAACGCTTTTCGCCCTAAGTGGGATGGGTATTCCCAGATGTTGGACCCGTGCTCACTACGCCACTGGAGTCAAGCTATCCTGGCTGATGACGGCTGATAGACAGAAACCGGTCCTAGGATGCTTGATTCCGGTCCAGGGAAGACATGGCTTGGCAGTTCGGGCTGGACTGTTCCCATGAGGCACAGGGTCAAGACTGATTTGCATATGGCCATGTCTAAACTGGGGTGGCGTAGTGGGCAAAAGAACCATGGATTTAACCCAGATCTCTTGACTGGGGGAGAATGTCTGCATTGTCAGCATTCCGTCCATCATTTGTTTGTTGTAATGCTTTACGCCATAAGTGGGATGGGTATTCCCAGACGTGGGACCCGTGCTCACTACGCCACTGGAGTCAAGCTATCCTGGCTGATGATGGCTGATAGCCAGAAACCGGTCCTAGGATGCTTGATTCCGGTCCAGGGAAGACATGGCTTGGCAGTTCGGGCTGGACTGTTCCCATGAGGCACAGGGTCAAGACTGATTTGCATATGGCCATGTCTAAACTGGGGTGGCGTAGTGGGCAAAAGAACGATGGATTTAACCCAGATCTCTTGACTGGGGGGAATGTCTGCATTGTCAGCATTCCGTCCATCATTTGTTTGTTGTAACGCTTTTAGCCCTAAGTGGGATGGGTATTCCCAGACGTGGGACCCGTGCTCACTACGCCACTGGAGTCAAGCTATTTTGGCTGATGACGGCTGATAGCCAGAAACCGGTCCTAGGATGCTTGATTCCGGTCCAGGGAAGACATGGCTTGGCAGTTCGGGCTGGACTGTTCCCATGAGGCACAGGGTCAAGACTGATTTGCATATGGCCATGTCTAAACTGGAGTGGCGTAGTGGGCAAAAGAACGATGGATTTAACCCAGATCTCTTGACTGGGGGAGAATGTCTGCATCGTCAGCATTCCGTCCATCATTTGTTTGTTGTAACGCTTTTCGCCCTAAGTGGGATGGGTATTCCCAGACGTGGGACCCGTGCTCACTACGCCACTGGAGTCAAGCTATCCTGGCTGATGACGGCTGATAGCCAGAAACCGGTCCTAGGATGCTTGATTCCGGTCCCGGGAAGACATGGCTTGGCAGTTCGGGCTGGACTGTTCCCATGAGGCACAGGGTCAAGACTGATTTGCATATGGCCATGTCTAAACTGGGGTGGCGTAGTGGGCAAAAGAACGATGGATTTAACCCAGATCTCTTGACTGGGGGAGAATGTCTGCATTGTCAGCATTCCATCCATCATTTGTTTGTTGTAACGCTTTTCGCCCTAAGTGGGATGGGTATTCCCAGACGTGGGATCCGTGCTCACTACGCCACTGGAGTCAAGCTATCCTGGCTGATGACGGCTGATAGCCAGAAACAGGTCCTAGGATGCTTGATTCCGGTCCAGGGAAGACATGGCTTGGCAGTTCGGGCTGGACTGTTCCCATGAGGCACAGGGTCAAGACTGATTTGCATATGGCCATGTCTAAACTGGGGTGGCGTAGTGGGCAAAAGAACGATGGATTTAACCCAGATCTCTTGACTGGGGGAGAATGTCTGCATTGTCAGCATTCCGTCCATCATTTGTTTGTTGTAACGCTTTTCGCCCTAAGTGGGATGGGTATTCCCAGACGTGGGACCCGTGCTCACTACGCCACTGGAGTCAAGCTATCCTGGCTGATGACGGCTGATAGCCAGAAACCGGTCCTAGGATGCTTGATTCCGGTCCAGGGAAGACATGGCTTGGCAGTTCGGGCTGGACTGTTCCCATGAGGCACAGGGTCAAGACTGATTTGCATATGGCCATGTCTAAACTGGGGTGGCGTAGTGGGCAAAAGAACGATAGATTTAACCCAGATCTCTTGACTGGGGGAGAATGTCTGCATTGTCAGCATTCCGTCCATCATTTGTTTGTTGTAACGCTTTTTGCCCTAAGTGGGATGGGTATTCCCAGACGTGGGACCCGTGCTCACTACGCCACTCGAGTCAAGCTATCCTGTCTGATGACGGCTGATAGCCAGAAACCGGTCCTAGGATGCTTGATTCCGCTCCAGGGAAGACATAGCTTGGCAGTTCGGACTGGACTGTTCCCATGAGGCACAGGGTCAAGACTTATTTGCATATGCCATGTCTAAACTGGGGTGGCGTAGTGGGCAAAAGAACCATGGATTTAACCCAGATCTCTTGACTGGGGGAGAATGTCTGCATTGTCAGCATTCCGTCCATCATTTGTTTGTTGTAACGCTTTTCGCCCTAAGTGGGATGGGTATTCCCAGACGTGGGACCCTTGCTCACTACGCCACTGGAGTCAAGCTATCCTGGCTGATGATGGCTGATAGCCAGAAACCGGTCCTAGGATGCTTGATTCCGGTCCAGGGAAGACATGGCTTGGCAGTTCGGGCTGGACTGTTCCCATGAGGCACAGGGTCAAGACTGATTTGCATATGGCCATGTCTAAACTGGGGTGGCGTAGTGGGCAAAAGAACGATGGATTTAACCCAGATCTCTTGACTGGGGGAGAATGTCTGCATTGTCAGCATTCCGTCCATCATTTGTTTGTTGTAACGCTTTTAGCCCTAAGTGGGATGGGTATTCCCAGACGTGGGACCCGTGCTCACTACGCCACTGGAGTCAAGCTATTTTGGCTGATGACGGCTGATAGCCAGAAACCGGTCCTAGCATGCTTGATTCCGGTCCAGGGAAGACATGGCTTGGCAGTTCGGGCTGGACTGTTCCCATGAGGCACAGGGTCAAGACTGATTTGCATTTGGCCATGTCTAAACTGGAGTGGCGTAGTGGGCAAAAGAACGATGGATTTAACCCAGATCTCTTGACTGGGGGAGAATGTCTGCATTGTCAGCATTCCATCCATCATTTGTTTGTTGTAACGCTTTTCGCCCTAAGTGGGATGGGTATTCCCAGACGTGGTATCCGTGCTCACTACGCCACTGGAGTCAAGCTATCCTGGCTGATGACGGCTGATAGCCAGAAACAGGTCCTAGGATGCTTGATTCCGGTCCAGGGAAGACATGGCTTGGCAGTTCGGGCTGGACTGTTCCCATGAGGCACAGGGTCAAGACTGATTTGCATATGGCCATGTCTAAACTGGGGTGGCGTAGTGGGCAAAAGAACGATGGATTTAACCCAGATCTCTTGACTGGGGGAGAATGTCTGCATTGTCAGCATTCCGTCCATCATTTGTTTGTTGTAACGCTTTTCGCCCTAAGTGGGATGAGTATTCCCAGACGTGGGACCCGTGCTCACTACGCCACTGGAGTCAAGCTATCCTGGCTGATGACGGCTGATAGCCAGAAACCGGTCCTAGGATGCTTGATTCCGGTCCAGGGAAGACATGGCTTGGCAGTTCGGGCTGGACTGTTCCCATGAGGCACAGGGTCAAGACTGATTTGCATATGGCCATGTCTAAACTGGGGTTGCGTAGTGGGCAAAAGAACGATGGATTTAACCCAGATCTCTTGACTGGGGGAGAATGTCTGCATTGTCAGCATTCCGTCCATCATTTGTTTGTTGTAACGCTTTTCGCCCTAAGTGGGATGGGTATTCCCAGACGTGGGACCCGTGCTCACTACGCCACTGGAGTCAAGCTATCCTGGCTGATGACGGCTGATAGCCAGAAACAGGTCCTAGGATGCTTGATTCCGGTCCAGGGAAGACATGGCTTGGCAGTTCGGGCTGGACTGTTCCCATGAGGCACAGGGTCAAGACTGATTTACATATGGCCATGTCTAAACTGGGGTGGCGTAGTGGGCAAAAGAACGATGGATTTAACCCAGATCTCTTTACTGGGGAAGAATGTCTGCATTGTCAGCATTCCGTCCATCATTTGTTTGTTGTAACGCTTTTCGCCCTAAGTGGGATGGGTATTCCCAGACGTGGGACCCGTGCTCACTACGCCACTGGAGTCAAGCTATCCTGGCTGATGACGGCTGATAGCCAGAAACCGGTCCTAGGATGCTTGATTCCGGTCCAGGGAAGACATGGCTTGGCAGTTCGGGCTGGACTGTTCCCATGAGGCACAGGGTCAAGACTGATTTGCATATGGCCATGTCTAAACTGGGGTTGCGTAGTGGGCAAAAGAACGATGGATTTAACCCAGATCTCTTTACTGGGGGAGAATGTCTGCATTGTCAGCATTCCGTTCATCATTTGTTTGTTGTAACGCTTTTTGCCCTAAGTGGGATGGGTATTCCCAGACGTGGGACCTGTGCTCACTACGCCACTGGAGTCAAGCTATCCTGGCTGATGACGGCTGATAGCCAGAAACCGGTCCTAGGATGCTTGATTCCGGTCCAGGGAAGACATGGCTTGGCAGTTCGGGCTGGACTGTTCCCATGAGGCACAGGGTCAAGACTGATTTGCATATGGCCATGTCTAAACTGGGGTGGCGTAGTGGGCAAAAGAACGATAGATTTAACCCAGATCTCTTGACTGGGGGAGAATGTCTGCATTGTCAGCATTCCGTCCATCATTTGTTTGTTGTAACGCTTTTTGCCCTAAGTGGGATGGGTATTCCCAGACGTGGGACCCGTGCTCACTACGCCACTCGAGTCAAGCTATCCTGTCTGATGACGGCTGATAGCCAGAAACCGGTCCTAGGATGCTTGATTCCGGTCCAGGGAAGACATAGCTTGGCAGTTCGGACTGGACTGTTCCCATGAGGCACAGGGTCAAGACTTATTTGCATATGGCCATGTCTAAACTGGGGTGGCGTAGTGGGCAAAAGAACAATGGATTTAACCCAGATCTCTTGACTGGGGGAGAATGTCTGCATTGTCAGCATTCCGTCCATCATTTGTTTGTTGTAACGCTTTTCGCCCTAAGTGGGATGGGTATTCCCAGACGTGGGACCCGTGTTCACTACGCCACTGGAGTCAAGCTATCCAGGCTGATGACGGCTGATTGCCAGAAACCGGTCCTAGGATGCTTGATTCCGGTCCAGGGAAGACATGGCTTGGCAGTTCGGGCTGGACTGTTCCCATGAGGCACAGGGTCAAGACTGATTTGCATATGGCGTCTAAACTGGGGTGGCGTAGTGGGCAAAAGAACGATGGATTTAACCCAGATCTCTTGACTGGGGGAGAATGTCTGCATTGTCAGCATTCCGTCCATCATTTGTTTGTTGTAACTCTTTTCGCCCTAAGTGGGATGGGTATTCACAGACGTGGGACCCGTGCTCACTACGCCACTGGAGTCAAGCTATCCTGGCTGATGACGGCTGATAGCCAGAAACCGGTCCTAGGATGCTTGATTCCGGTCCAGGGAAGACATGGCTTGGCAGTTCGGGCTGGACTGTTCCCATGAGGCACAGGGTCAAGACTGATTTGCATATGGCCATGTCTAAACTGGGGTGGCGTAGTGGGCAAAAGAACGATAGATTTAACCCAGATCTCTTGACTGGGGGAGAATGTCTGCATTGTCAGCATTCCGTCCATCATTTGTTTGTTGTAACGCTTTTTGCCCTAAGTGGGATGGGTATTCCCAGACGTGGGACCCGTGCTCACTACGCCACTCGAGTCAAGCTATCCTGTTTGATGACGGCTGATAGCCAGAAACCGGTCCTAGGATGCTTGATTCCGGTCCAGGGAAGACATAGCTTGGCAGTTCAGACTGGACTGTTCCCATGAGGCACAGGGTCAAGACTTATTTGCATATGGCCATGTCTAAACTGGGGTGGCGTAGTGGGCAAAAGAACGATGGATTTAACCCAGATCTCTTGACTGGGGGAGAATGTCTGCCTTGTCAGCATTCCGTCCATCATTTGTTTGTTGTAACGCTTTTCGCCCTAAGTGGGATGGGTATTCCCAGACGTGGGACCCGTGTTCACTACGCCACTGGAGTCAAGCTATCCAGGCTGATGACGGCTGATTGCCAGAAACCGGTCCTAGGATGCTTGATTCCGGTCCAGGGAAGACATGGCTTGGCAGTTCGGGCTGGACTGTTCCCATGAGGCACAGGGTCAAGACTGATTTGCATATGGCCATGTCTAAACTGGGGTGGCGTAGTGGGCAAAAGAACGATGGATTTAACCCAGATCTCTTGACTGGGGGAGAATGTCTGCATTGTCAGCATTCCGTCCATCATTTGTTTGTTGTAACTCTTTTCGCCCTAAGTGGGATGGGTATTCCCAGACGTGGGACCCGTGCTCACTACGCCACTGGAGTCAAGCTATCCTGGCTGATGATGGCTGATAGCCAGAAACCGGTCCTAGGATGCTTGATTCCGGTCCAGGGAAGACATTGCTTGGCAGTTCGGGCTGGACTGTTCCCATGAGGCACAGGGTCAAGACTGATTTGCATATGGCCATGTCTAAACTGGGGTGGCGTAGTGGGCAAAAGAACGATGGATTTAACCCAGATCTCTTGACTGGGGGAGAATGTCTGCATTGTCAGCATTCCGTCCATCATTTGTTTGTTGTAACGCTTTTCGCCCTAAGTGGGATGGGTATTCCCAGACGTGGGACCCGTGCTCACTACGCCACTGGAGTCAAGCTATCCTGGCTGATGACGGCTGATAGCCAGAAACCGGTCCTAGGATACTTGATTCCGGTCCAGGGAAGACATGACTTGGCAGTTCGGGCTGGACTGTTCCCATGAGGCACAGGGTCAAGACTGATTTGCATATGGCCATGTCTAAACTGGGGTGGCGTAGTGGGCAAAAGAACGATGGATTTAACCCAGATCTCTTGACTGGGGGAGAATGTCTGCATTGTCAGCATTCCGTCCATCATTTGTTTATTGTTACGCTTTTCGCCCTAAGTGGGATGGGTATTCCCAGACGTGGGACCCGTGCTCACTACGCCACTGGAGTCAAGCTATCCTGGCTGATGACGGCTGATAGCCAGAAACCGGTCCTAGGATGCATGATTCCGGTCCAGGGAAGACATGGTTTGGCAGTTCGGGCTGGACTGTTCCCATGAGGCACAGGGTCAAGACTGATTTGCATATGGCCATGTCTAAACTGGGGTGGCGTAGTGGGCAAAAGAACGATGGATTTAACCCAGATCTCTTGACTGGGGGAGAATGTCTGCATTGTCAGCATTCCATCCATCATTTGTTTGTTGTAACGCTTTTCGCCCTAAGTGGGAGGGGTATTCCCAGACGTGGGACCCGTGCTCACTACGCCACTGGAGTCAAGCTATCCTGGCTGATGACGGCTGATAGCCAGACACCGGTCCTAGGATGCTTGATTCCAGTCCAGGGATGACATGGCTTGGCAGTTCGGGCTGGACTGTTCCAATGAGGCACAGGGTCAAGACTGATTTGCATATGGCCATGTCTAAACTGGGGTGGCGTAGTGGGCAAAAGAACGATGGATTTAACCCAGATCTCTTGACTGGGGGAGAATGTCTGCATTGTCAGCATTCCATCCATCATTTGTTTGTTGTAACGCTTTTCGCCCTAAGTGGGATGGGTATTCCCAGACGTGGGACCCGTGCTCACTACGCCACTGGAGTCAAGCTATCCTGGCTGATGACGGCTGATAGCCAGGCACCGGTCCTAGGATGCTTGATTCCGGTCCAGGGAAGACATGGCTTGGCAGTTCGGGCTGGACTGTTCCCATGAGGCACAGGGTCACGACTGATTTGCATATGGCCAAGTCTAAACTGGGGTGGCGTAGTGGGCAAAAGAACGATGGATTTAACCCAGATCTCTTGACTGGGGGAGAATGTCTGCATTGTCAGCATTCCGTCCATCATTTGTTTGTTGTAACGCTTTTCGCCCTAAGTGGGATGGATGCTTGATTCCGGTCCAGGGAAGACATGGCTTGGCAGTTCGGGCTGGACTGTTCCCATGAGGCACAGGGTCAAGACTGATTTGCATATGGCCATGTCTAAATTGGGGTGGCGTAGTGGGCAAAAGAACGATGGATTTAACCCAGATCTCTTGACTGGGGGAGATTGTCTGCATTGTCAGCATTCCGTCGATCATTTGTTTGTTGTAACGCTTTTCGCCCTAAGTGGGATGGGTATTCCCAGACGTGGGACCCGTGCTCACTACGCCACTGGAGTCAAGCTATCCTGGCTGATGACGGCTGATAGCCAGAAACCGGTCCTAGGATGCTTGATTCCGGTCCAGGGAAGACATGGCTTGGCAGTTCGGGCTGGACTGTTCCCATAAGGCACAGGGTCAATACTGATTTGCATATGGCCATGTCTAAACTGGGGTGGCGTAGTGGGCAAAAGAACGATGGATTTAACCCAGATCTCTTGACTGGGGGAGAATGTCTGCATTGTCAGCATTCCGTCCATCATTTGTTTGTTGTAACGCTTTTCGCCCTAAGTGGGATGGGTATTCCCAGATGTTGGATCCGTGCTCACTACGCCACTGGAGTCAAGCTATCCTGGCTGATGACGGCTGATAGACAGAAACCGGTCCTAGGATGCTTGATTCCGGTCCAGGGAAGACATGGCTTGGCAGTTCGGGCTGGACTGTTCCCATGAGGCACAGGGTCAAGACTGATTTGCATATGGCCATGTCTAAACTGGGGTGGCGTAGTGGGCAAAAGAACGATGGATTTAACCCAGATCTCTTGACTGGGGGAGAATGTCTGCATTGTCAGCATTCCGTCCATCATTTGTTTGTTGTAACGCTTTTCGCCCTAAGTGGGATGGGTATTCCCAGACGTGGGACCCGTGCTCACTACGCCACTGGAGTCAAGCTATCCTGGCTGATGATGGCTGATAGCCAGAAACCGGTCCAAGGATGCTTGATTCCGGTCCAGGGAAGACATGGCTTGGCAGTTCGGGCTGGACTGTTCCCATGAGGCACAGGGTCAAGACTGATTTGCATATGGCCATGTCTAAACTGGGGTGGCGTAGTGGGCAAAAGAACGATGGATTTAACCCAGATCTCTTGACTGGGGGAGAATGTCTGCATTGTCAGCATTCCGTCCATCATTTGTTTGTTGTAACGCTTTTCGCCCTAAGTGGGATGGGTATTCCCAGACGTGGGACCCATGCTCACTACGCCACTGGAGTCAAGCTATCCTGGCTGATGACGGCTGATAGCCAGAAACCGGTCCTAGGATGCTTGATTCCGGTCCAGGGAAGACATGGCTTGGCAGTTCGGGCTGGACTGTTCCCATGAGGCACAGGGTCAAGACTGATTTACATATGGCCATGTCTAAACTGGGGTGGCGTAGTGGGCAAAAGAACGATGGATTTAACCCAGATCTCTTGACTGGAGGAGAATGTCTGCATTATCAGCATTCCGTCCATCATTTGTTTGTTGTAACGCTTTTCGCCCTAAGTGGGATGGGTATTCCCAGACGTGGGACCCGTGCTCACTACGCCACTGGAGTCAAGCTATCCTGGCTGATGACGGCTGATAGCCAGAAACCGGTCCTAGGATGCTTGATTCCAGTCCAGGGAAGACATGGCTTGGCAGTTCGGGCCGGACTGTTCCCATGAGGCACAGGGTCAAGACTGATTTGCATATGGCCATGTCTAAACTGGGGTGGCGTAGTGGGCAAAAGAACGATGGATTTAACCCAGATCTCTTGACTGGGGGAGAATGTCTGCATTGTCAGCATTCCGTCGATCATTTGTTTGTTGTAACGCTTTTCGCCCTAAGTGGGATGGGTATTCCTAGACGTGAGACCCGTGCTCACTACGCCACTGGAGTCAAGCTATCCTGGCTGATGACGGCTGATAGCCAGAAACCGGTCCTAGGATGCTTGATTCCGGTCCAGGGAAGACATGGCTTGGCAGTTCGGGCTGGACTGTTCCCATGAGGCACAGGGTCAAGACTGATTTGCATATGGCCATGTCTAAACTGGGGTGGCGTAGTGGGCAAAAGAACGATGGATTTAACCCAGATCTCTTGACTGGGGGAGAATGTCTGCATTGTCAGCATTCCGTCCATCATTTGTTTGTTGTAACGCTTTTCGCCCTAAGTGGGATGGGTATTCCCAGACGTGGGACCCGTGCTCACTACGCCACTGGAGTCAAGCTATCCTGGCTGATGACGGCTGAGAGCTAGAAACCGGTCCTAGGATGCTTGATTCCGGTCCAGGGAAGACATGGCTTGGCAGTTCGGGCTGGACTGTTCCCATGAGGCACAGGGTCAAGACTGATTTGCATATGGCCATGTCTAAACTGGGGTGGCGTAGTGGGCAAAAGAACGATGGATTTAACCCAGATCTCTTGACTGGGGGAGAATGTCTGCATTGTCAGCATTCCATCCATCATTTGTTTGTTGTAACGCTTTTCGCCCTAAGTGGGATGGGTATTCCCAGACGTGGGACCCGTGCTCACTACGTCACTGGAGTCAAGCTATCCTGGCTGAAGACGGCTGATAGCCAGAAACCGGTCCTAGGATGCTTGATTCCGGTCCAGGGAAGACATGGCTTGGTAGTTCGGGCTGGACTGTTCCCATGAGGCACAGGGTCAAGACTGATTTGCATATGGCCATGTCTAAACTGGGGTTGCGTAGTGGGCAAAAGATCGATGGATTTAACCCAGATCTCTTGACTGGGGGAGAATGTCTGCATTGTCAGCATTCCGTTCATCATTTGTTTGTTGTAACGCTTTTTGCCCTAAGTGGGATGGGTATTCCCAGACGTGGGACCCGTGCTCACTACGCCACTGGAGTCAAGCTATCCTGGCTGATGACGGCTGATAGCCAGAAACCGGTCCTAGGATGCTTGATTCCGGTCCAGGGAAGACATGGCTTGGCAGTTCGGGCTGGACTGTTCCCATGAGGCACAGGGTCAAGACTGATTTGCATATGGCCATGTCTAAACTGGGGTGGCGTAGTGGGCAAAAGAACGATAGATTTAACCCAGATCTCTTGACTGGGGGAGAATGTCTGCATTGTCAGCATTCCGTCCATCATTTGTTTGTTGTAACGCTTTTCGCCCTAAGTGGGATGGGTATTCCCAGACGTGGGACCCGTGCTCACTACGCCACTGGAGTCAAGCTATCCTGGCTGATGACGGCTGATAGCCAGAAACCGGTCCTAGGATGCTTGATTCCGGTCCTGGGAAGACATGGTTTGGCAGTTCGGGCTGGACTATTCCCATGAGGCACAGGGTCAAGACTGATTTGCATATGGCCATGTCTAAACTGGGGTGGCGTAGTGGGCAAAAGAACGATGGATTTAACCCAGATCTCTTGACTGGGGGAGAATGTCTGCATTGCCAGCATTCCGTCCATCATTTGTTTGTTGTAACGCTTTTTGCCCTAAGTGGGATGGGTATTCCCAGACGTGGGACCCGTGCTCACTACGCCACTGGAGTCAAGCTATCCTGGCTGATGACGGCTGATAGCCAGAAACCGGTCCTAGGATGCTTGATTCCGGTCCAGGGAAGACATGGCTTGGCAGTTCGGACTGGACTGTTCCCATGAGGCACAGGGTCAAGACTGATTTGCACATAGCCATGTCTAAACTGGGGTGGCGTAGTGGGCAAAAGAACGATGGATTTAACCCAGATCTCTTGACTGGGAGAGAATGTCTGCATTTTCAGCATTCCGTCCATCATTTGTTTGTTGTAACGCTTTTCGCCCTAAGTGGGATGGGTATTCCCAGACGTGGGACCCGTGCTCACTACGCCACTGGAGTCAAGCTATCCAGGCTGATGACGGCTGATTGCCAGAAACCGGTCCTAGGATGCTTGATTCCGGTCCAGGGAAGACATGGCTTGGCAGTTCGGGCTGGACTGTTCCCATGAGGCACAGGGTCAAGACTGATTTGCATATGGCCATGTCTAAACTGGGGTGGCGTAGCGGGCAAAAGAACGATGGATTTAACCCAGATCTCTTGACTGGGGGAGAATGTCTGCATTGTCAGCATTCCGTCCATCATTTGTTTGTTGAAACTCTTTTCGCCCTAAGTGGGATGGGTATTCCCAGACGTGGGACCCGTGCTCACTACGCCACTGGAGTCAAGCTATCGTGGCTGATGATGGCTGATAGCCAGAAACCGGTCCTAGGATGCTTGATTCCGGTCCAGGGAAGACATGGCTTGGCAGATCGGGCTGGACTGTTCCCATGAGGCACAGGGTCAAGACTGATTTGCATATGGCCATGTCTAAACTGGGATGGCGTAGTGGGCAAAAGAACGATGGATTTAACCCAGATCTCTTGACTGGGGGAGAATGTCTGCATTGTCAGCATTCCGTCCATCATTTGTTTGTTGTAACGCTTTTCGCCCTAAGTGGGATGGGTATTCCCATACGTGGGACCCGTGCTCACTACGCCACTGGAGTCAAGCTATCCTGGCTGATGACGGCTGATAGCCAGAAACCGGTCCTAGGATACTTGATTCCGGTCCAGGGAAGACATGGCTTGGCAGTTCGGGCTGGACTGTTCCCATGAGGCACAGGGTCAAGACTGATTTGCATATGGCCATGTCTAAACTGGGGTGGCGTAGTGGGCAAAAGAACAATGGATTTAACCCAGATCTCTTGACTGGGGGAGAATGTCTGCATTGTCAGCATTCCGTCCATCATTTGTTTGTTGTTACGCTTTTCGCCCTAAGTGGGATGGGTATTCCCAGACGTGGGACCCGTGCTCACTACGCCACTGGAGTCAAGCTATCCTGGCTGATGACGGCTGATAGCCAGCAACCGGTCCTAGGATACTTGATTCCGGTCCAGGGAATACATGGTTTGGCAGTTCGGGCTGGACTGTTCCCATGAGGCACAGGGTCAAGACTGATTTACATATGGCCATGTCTAAACTGGGGTGGCGTAGTGGGCAAAAGAACGATGGATTTAACCCAGATCTCTTGACTGGGGGAGAATGTCTGCATTGTCAGCATTCCATCCATCATTTGTTTGTTGTAACGCTTTTCGCCCTAAGTGGGATGGGTATTCCCAGACGTGGGACCCGTGCTCACTACGCCACTGGAGTCAAGCTATCCTGGCTGATGACGGCTGATAGCCAGACACCGGTCCTAGGATGCTTGATTCCGGTCCAGGGAAGACATGGCTTGGCAGTTCGGGCTGGATTGTTCCCATGAGGCACAGGGTCAAGACTGATTTGCATATGGCCAAGTCTAAACTGGGGTAGCGTAGTGGGCAAAAGAACGATGGATTTAACCCAGATCTCTTGACTGGGGGAGAATGTCTGCATTGTCAGCATTCCGTCCATCATTTGTTTGTTGTAACGCTTTTCGCCCTAAGTGGGATGGGTATTCCCAGACGTGGGACCCGTGCTCACTACGCCACTGGAGTCAAGCTATCCTGGCTGATGACGGCTGATAGCCAGAAACCGGTCCTAGGATGCTTGATTCCGGTCCAGGGAAGACATGGCTTGGCAGTTCGGGCTGGACTGTTCCCATGAGGCACAGGGTCAAGACTGATTTGCATATGGCCATGTCTAAATTGGGGTGGCGTAGTGGGCAAAAGAACGATGGATTTAACCCAGATCTCTTGACTGCGGGAGATTGTCTGCATTGTCAGCATTCCGTCCATCATTTGTTTGTTGTAACGCTTTTCTCCCTAAGTGGGATGGGTATTCCCAGACGTGGGACCCGTGCTCACTACGCAACTGGAGTCAAGCTATCCTGGCTGATGACGGCTGATAGCCAGAAACCGGTCCTAGGATGCTTGATTCCGGTCTAGGGAAGACATGGCTTGTCAGTTCGGGCTGGACTGTTCCCATGAGGCACAGGGTCAATACTGATTTGCATATGGCCATGTCTAAACTGGGGTGGCGTAGTGGGCAAAAGAACGATGGATTTAACCCAGATCTCTTGACTGGGGGAGAATGTCTGCATTGTCAGCATTCCGTCCATCATTTGTTTGTTGTAACGCTTTTCGCCCTAAGTGGGATGGGTATTCCCAGATGTTGGACCCGTGCTCACTACGCCACTGGAGTCAAGCTATCCTGGCTGATGACGGCTGATAGACAGAAACCGGTCCTAGGATGCTTGATTCCGGTCCAGGGAAGACATGGCTTGGCAGTTCAGGCTGGACTGTTCCCATGAGGCACAGGGTCAAGACTGATTTGCATATAGCCATGTCTAAACTGGGGTGGCGTAGTGGGCAAAAGAACGATGGATTTAACCCAGATCTCTTGACTGGGAGAGAATGTCTGCATTTTCAGCATTCCGTCCATCATTTGTTTGGTTTGTTGTAACGCTTTTCGCCCTAAGTGGGATGGGTATTCCCATACGTGGGACCCGTGCTCACTACGCCACTGGAGTCAAGCTATCCTGGCTGATGACGGCTGATAGCCAGAAACCGGTCCTAGGATACTTGATTCCGGTCCAGGGAAGACATGGCTTGGCAGTTCGGGCTGGACTGTTCCCATGAGGCACAGGGTCAAGACTGATTTGCATATGGCCATGTCTAAACTGGGGTGGCGTAGTGGGCAAAAGAACAATGGATTTAACCCAGATCTCTTGACTGGGGGAGAATGTCTGCATTGTCAGCATTCCGTCCATCATTTGTTTGTTGTTACGCTTTTCGCCCTAAGTGGGATGGGTATTCCCAGACGTGGGACCCGTGCTCACTACGCCACTGGAGTCAAGCTATCCTGGCTGATGACGGCTGATAGCCAGCAACCGGTCCTAGGATACTTGATTCCGGTCCAGGGAATACATGGTTTGGCAGTTCGGGCTGGACTGTTCCCATGAGGCACAGGGTCAAGACTGATTTACATATGGCCATGTCTAAACTGGGGTGGCGTAGTGGGCAAAAGAACGATGGATTTAACCCAGATCTCTTGACTGGGGGAGAATGTCTGCATTGTCAGCATTCCATCCATCATTTGTTTGTTGTAACGCTTTTCGCCCTAAGTGGGATGGGTATTCCCAGACGTGGGACCCGTGCTCACTACGCCACTGGAGTCAAGCTATCCTGGCTGATGACGGCTGATAGCCAGACACCGGTCCTAGGATGCTTGATTCCGGTCCAAGGAAGACATGGCTTGGCAGTTCGGGCTGGATTGTTCCCATGAGGCACAGGGTCAAGACTGATTTGCATATGGCCAAGTCTAAACTGGGGTAGCGTAGTGGGCAAAAGAACGATGGATTTAACCCAGATCTCTTGACTGGGGGAGAATGTCTGCATTGTCAGCATTCCGTCCATCATTTGTTTGTTGTAACGCTTTTCGCCCTAAGTGGGATGGGTATTCCCAGACGTGGGACCCGTGCTCACTACGCCACTGGAGTCAAGCTATCCTGGCTGATGACGGCTGATAGCCAGAAACCGGTCCTAGGATGCTTGATTCCGGTCCAGGGAAGACATGGCTTGGCAGTTCGGGCTGGACTGTTCCCATGAGGCACAGGGTCAAGACTGATTTGCATATGGCCATGTCTAAATTGGGGTGGCGTAGTGGGCAAAAGAACGATGGATTTAACCCAGATCTCTTGACTGCGGGAGATTGTCTGCATTGTCAGCATTCCGTCCATCATTTGTTTGTTGTAACGCTTTTCTCCCTAAGTGGGATGGGTATTCCCAGACGTGGGACCCGTGCTCACTACGCAACTGGAGTCAAGCTATCCTGGCTGATGACGGCTGATAGCCAGAAACCGGTCCTAGGATGCTTGATTCCGGTCTAGGGAAGACATGGCTTGTCAGTTCGGGCTGGACTGTTCCCATGAGGCACAGGGTCAATACTGATTTGCATATGGCCATGTCTAAACTGGGGTGGCGTAGTGGGCAAAAGAACGATGGATTTAACCCAGATCTCTTGACTGGGGGAGAATGTCTGCATTGTCAGCATTCCGTCCATCATTTGTTTGTTGTAACGCTTTTCGCCCTAAGTGGGATGGGTATTCCCAGATGTTGGACCCGTGCTCACTACGCCACTGGAGTCAAGCTATCCTGGCTGATGACGGCTGATAGACAGAAACCGGTCCTAGGATGCTTGATTCCGGTCCAGGGAAGACATGGCTTGGCAGTTCGGGCTGGACTGTTCCCATGAGGCACAGGGTCAAGACTGATTTGCATATAGCCATGTCTAAACTGGGGTGGCGTAGTGGGCAAAAGAACGATGGATTTAACCCAGATCTCTTGACTGGGAGAGAATGTCTGCATTTTCAGCATTCCGTCCATCATTTGTTTGGTTTGTTGTAACGCTTTTCGCCCTAAGTGGGATGGGTATTCCCAGACGTGGGA
Source organism: Triturus cristatus (assembly GCF_964204655.1). Lineage (NCBI taxonomy): Eukaryota > Metazoa > Chordata > Amphibia > Caudata > Salamandridae > Triturus > Triturus cristatus. Next base: position 402,865,693 of record NC_140581.1, read on the forward strand.
CCCGTGCTCACTACGCCACTGGAGTCAAGCTATCCAGGCTGATGACGGCTGATTGCCAGAAACCGGTCCTAGGATGCTTGATTCCGGTCCAGGGAAGACATGGCTTGGCAGTTCGGGCTGGACTGTTCCCATGATGCACAGGGTCAAGACTGATTTGCATATGGCCATGTCTAAACTGGGGTGGCGTAGTGGGCAAAAGAACGATGGATTTAACCCAGATCTCTTGACTGGGGGAGAATGTCTGCATTGTCAGCATTCCGTCCATCATTTGTTTGTTGTAACTCTTTTCGCCCTAAGTGGGATGGGTATTCCCAGACGTGGGACCCGTGCTCACTACGCCACTGGAGTCAAGCTATCGTGGCTGATGATGGCTGATAGCCAGAAACCGGTCCTAGGATGCTTGATTCCGGTCCAGGGAAGACATGGCTTGGCAGTTCGGGCTGGACTGTTCCCATGAGGCACAGGGTCAAGACTGATTTGCATATGGCCATGTCTAAACTGGGATGGCGTAGTGGGCAAAAGAACGATGGATTTAACCCAGATCTCTTGACTGGGGGAGAATGTCTGCATTGTCAGCATTCCGTCCATCATTTGTTTGTTGTAACGCTTTTCGCCCTAAGTGGGATGGGTATTCCCATACGTGGGACCCGTGCTCACTACGCCACTGGAGTCAAGCTATCCTGGCTGATGACGGCTGATAGCCAGAAACCGGTCCTAGGATACTTGATTCCGGTCCAGGGAAGACATGGCTTGGCAGTTCGGGCTGGACTGTTCCCATGAGGCACAGGGTCAAGACTGATTTGCATCTGGCCATGTCTAAACTGGGGTGGCGTAGTGGGCAAAAGAACGATGGATTTAACCCAGATCTCTTGACTGGGGGAGAATGTCTGCATTGTCAGCATTCCGTCCATCATTTGTTTGTTGTTACGCTTTTCGCCCTAAGTGGGATGGGTATTCCCAGACGTGGGACCCGTGCTCACTACGCCACTGGAGTCAAGCTATCCTGGCTGATGACGGCTGATAGCCAGCAACCGGTCCTAGGATGCTTGATTCCGGTCCAGGGAAGACATGGTTTGGCAGTTCGGGCTGGACTGTTCCCATGAGGCACAGGGTCAAGACTGATTTGCATATGGCCATGTCTAAACTGGGGTGGCGTAGTGGGCAAAAGAACGATGGATTTAACCCAGATCTCTTGACTGGGGGAGAATGTCTGCATTGTCAGCATTCCATCCATCATTTGTTTGTTGTAACGCTTTTCGCCCTAAGTGGGATGGGTATTCCCAGACGTGGGACCCGTGCTCACTACGCCACTGGAGTCAAGCTATCCTGGCTGATGACGGCTGATAGCCAGACACCGGTCCTAGGATGCTTGATTCCGGTCCAGGGAAGACATGGCTTGGCAGTTCGGGCTGGATTGTTCCCATGAGGCACAGGGTCAAGACTGATTTGCATATGGCCAAGTCTAAACTGGGGTAGCGTAGTGGGCAAAAGAACGATGGATTTAACCCAGATCTCTTGACTGGGGGAGAATGTCTGCATTGTCAGCATTCCGTCCATCATTTGTTTGTTGTAACGCTTTTCGCCCTAAGTGGGATGGGTATTCCCAGACGTGGGACCCGTGCTCACTACGCCACTGGAGTCAAGCTATCCTGGCTGATGACGGCTGATAGCCAGAAACCGGTCCTAGGATGCTTGATTCCGGTCCAGGGAAGACATGGCTTGGCAGTTCGGGCTGGACTGTTCCCATGAGGCACAGGGTCAAGACTGATTTGCATATGGCCATGTCTAAATTGGGGTGGCGTAGTGGGCAAAAGAACGATGGATTTAACCCAGATCTCTTGACTGGGGGAGATTGTCTGCATTGTCAGCATTCCGTCCATCATTTGTTTGTTGTAACGCTTTTCTCCCTAAGTGGGATGGGTATTCCCAGACGTGGGACCCGTGCTCACTACGCCACTGGAGTCAAGCTATCCTGGCTGATGACGGCTGATAGCCAGAAACCGGTCCTAGGATGCTTGATTCCGGTCCAGGGAAGACATGGCTTGGCAGTTCGGGCTGGACTGTTCCCATGAGGCACAGGGTCAAGACTGATTTGCATATGGCCATGTCTAAACTGGGGTGGCGTAGTGGGCAAAAGAACGATGGATTTAACCCAGATCTCTTGACTGGGGGAGAATGTCTGCATTGTCAGCATTCCGTCCATCATTTGTTTGTTGTAACGCTTTTCGCCCTAAGTGGGATGGGTATTCCCAGACGTGGGACCCGTGCTCACTACGCCACTGGAGTCAAGCTATCCTGGCTGATGACGGCTGATAGCCAGAAACCGGTCCTAGGATGCTTGATTCCGGTCCCGGGAAGACATGGCTTGGCAGTTCGGGCTGGACTGTTCCCATGAGGCACAGGGTCAAGACTGGTTTGCATATGGCCATGTCTAAACTGGGGTGGCGTAGTGGGCAAAAGAACGATGGATTTAACCCAGATCTCTTGACTGGGGGAGAATGTCTGCATTGTCAGCATTCCGTCCATCATTTGTTTGTTGTAACGCTTTTCGCCCTAAGTGGGATGGGTATTCCCAGACGTGGGACCCGTGCTCACTACGCCACTGGAGTCAAGCTATCCTGGCTGATGACGGCTGATAGCCAGAAACCGGTCCTAGGATGCTTGATTCCGGTCCAGGGAAGACATGGCTTGGCAGTTCGGGCTGGACTGTTCCCATGAGGCACAGGGTCAAGACTGATTTGCATATGGCCATGTCTAAACTGGGGTGGCGTAGTGGGCAAAAGAACGATGGATTTAACCCAGATCTCTTGACTGGGGGAGAATGTCTGCATTGTCAGCATTCCGTCCATCATTTATTTGTTGTAACGCTTTTCGCCCTAAGTGGGATGGGTATTCCCAGATGTGGGACCGTGCTCACTACGCCACTGGAGTCAAGCTATCCTGGCTGATGACGGCTGATAGCCAGAAACCAGTCCTAGGATGCTTGATTCCGGTCCAGGGAAGACATGGCTTGGCAGTTCGTGCTGGACTGTTCCCATGAGGCACAGGGTCAAGACTAATTTGCATATGGCCATGTCTAAACTGGGGTGGCGTAGTGGGCAAAAGAACGATGGATTTAACCCAGATCTCTTGACTGGGGGAGAATGTCTGCATTGTCAGCATTCCGTCCATCATTTGTTTGTTGTTACGCTTTTCGCCCTAAGTGGGATGGGTATTCCCAGACGTGGGACCCGTGCTCACTACGCCACTGGAGTCAAGCTATCCTGGTTGATGACGGCTGATAGCCAGAAACCGGTCATAGGATGCTTGATTCCGGTCCAGGGAAGACATGGTTTGGCAGTTCGGGCTGGACTGTTCCCATGAGGCACAGGGTCAAGACTGATTTGCATATGGCCATGTCTAAACTGGGGTGGCGTAGTGGGCAAAAGAACGATGGATTTAACCCAGATCTCTTGACTGGGGGAGAATGTCTGCATTGTCAGCATTCCATCCATCATTTGTTTGTTGTAACGCTTTTCGCCCTAAGTGGGATGGGTATTCCCAGACGTGGGACCCGTGCTCACTACGCCACTGGAGTCAAGCTATCCTGGCTGATGACGGCTGATAGCCAGACACCGGTCCTAGGATGCTTGATTCCGGTCCAGGGAAGACATGGCTTGGCAGTTCGGGCTGGATTGTTCCCATGAGGCACAGGGTCAAGACTGATTTGCATATGGCCAAGTCTAAACTGGGGTAGCGTAGTGGGCAAAAGAACGATGGATTTAACCCAGATCTCTTGACTGGTGAGAATGTCTGCATTGTCAGCATTCCGTCCATCATTTGTTTGTTGTAACGCTTTTCGCCCTAAGTGGGATGGGTATTCCCAGACGTGGGACCCGTGCTCACTACGCCACTGGAGTCAAGCTATCCTGGCTGATGACGGCTGATAGCCAGAAACCGGTCCTAGGATGCTTGATTCCGGTCCAGGGAAGACATGGCTTGGCAGTTCGGGCTGGACTGTTCCCATGAGGCACAGGGTCAAGACTGATTTGCATATGGGCATGTCTAAATTGGGGTGGCGTAGTGGGCAAAAGAACGATGGATTTAACCCAGATCTCTTGACTGGGGGAGAATGTCTGCATTGTCAGCATTCCGTCCATCATTTGTTTGTTGTAACGCTTTTCGCCCTAAGTGGGATGGGTATTCCCAGATGTTGGACCCGTGCTCACTACGCCACTGGAGTCAAGCTATCCTGGCTGATGACGGCTGATAGACAGAAACCGGTCCTAGGATGCTTGATTCCGGTCCAGGGAAGACATGGCTTGGCAGTTCGGGCGGGACTGTTCCCATGAGGCTCAGGGTCAAGACTGATTTGCATATGGCCATGTCTAAACTGGGGTGGCGTAGTGGGCAAAAGAACGATGGATTTAACCCAGATCTCTTGACTGGGGGAGAATGTCTGCATTGTCAGCATTCCGTCCATCATTTGTTTGTTGTAACGCTTTTCGCCCTAAGTGGGATGGGTATTTCCAGACGTGGGACCCGTGCTCACTACGCCACTGGAGTCAAGCTATCCTGGCTGATGACGGCTGATAGCCAGAAACCGGTAGGCCTGGGCCAAAATTCCGTTCCGTTCGCGGACATTGCGATATTTTGACATTTTCGCGTTCCGCGGAAAGCGTGAAAATGTCAAAATTTCCGCATTCCGCAGCTTAGCGATAATTTTTTTCTTGCTCGCGCTGTAAAACAATACATTCTCGCGCGCGCGCGATCGCCTTACCTGAATCCCTGCGTTCTCCGACAAGTTTTCTTGACCCGGTCGCGTTCTCCACGAGATGTTGGATTTTGGTAGCCATTTTGCGCTGTCTCGCGAGAGTTCGCGGCCGCATTCAAGTCATTTTTCACGCGATCACGTCATTTGTCGCGCGATCACGTCTTTCTTCTCGCGATCATGCACTGCGCGAGTATGAGAAGATTGAGATCTCGAACATGTCATTCTACATCGCGAGCCAGAGAATGAGGACGCGGGCACATGAAATCGAACGCGAACAGGAGAAAGAGACCGCGAACACGTCATATCCAACGCGACAGGGACAAAGAAGAGAACGCTATCATATCGTTTTCGACACGCCGGCGGAAGTAATGTGAAGCTCGAGAACTCAACAACGTAAAATTTACAATTTGGAGAGGAATATCGGCTCTAGCAGCATGAAACCATCTGCAAATACTGATTTTGGATGAAAAGAACTCCTTACATTCACATTTGGCTTTCCTTTTTTGTGCAAGGAGTCATTTTTTAACAAGGTGGAGAGAGGGAGGAAGTGACACAGATTCTCCAACTTCCTGTTCCTGTCCAGCAGGCTCCTCCCAGTGCTTTGTCCATCTCCTGCTCATTCTGCCTTTGGATTTGGAGCTGGAAAGATCACTCTTTTTGTCTGCTGCATCATTGCAATTGGATTTCAGGATTTTTGGAATAGGATATTTTACAAGTAAGTGGTTGTTGTGTTTGATTGTGGGCATTGCAGTTGTTGTGTAACTACAATTTATTTTTGATAATTAATTATCATCATTCCTTTTTTTTTTTTAATTTTTTTTAATTTTGTGGGTTGTAGTAGTAGGCCCGAGCTAGCCATGGCCATGGCCTCATGGGTGTGTGTGTGCATGATGAAGCAACTGTTCCTTTTGTTTTTTGAATATATTTCATTTTCAATCACATTTAGGGCATGGATGGCATTGGATTGAGTTGGGGAATTGTGTTTTTTGGGGTGGCCTTGCTGATGTTGTTGGGCCTGGCCATGTGGCTGGTGGCCATTTTGAGGCCTAGGCCTGCAAGCTTGCCTGGCCTTGTCTGCCAACAGGCCTGCTTTCATCCACTGCTACCAGAGCAGGTAGCCACAGCTTTAGTAATCTACTGTTTTCTGTGTGCTCTGTTGAATTTAGACATCATTTAGGGCATGGATGGCATTGGATTGAGTTGGGGAAGTGTGTTTTTTGGGGTGGCCTTGCTGATGTTGTTGGGCCTGGCCATGTGGCTGGTGGCCATTTTGAGGCCTAGGCCTGCAAGCTTGCCTGGCCTTGTCTGCCAACAGGCCTGCTTTCATCCACTGCTACCAGAGCAGGTAGCCACAGCTTTAGTAATCTACTGTTTTCTGTGTGCTCTGTTGAATTTAGACATCATTTAGGGCATGGATGGCATTGGATTGAGTTGGGGAAGTGTGTTTTTTGGGGTGGCCTTGCTGATGTTGTTGGGCCTGGCCATGTGGCTGGTGGCCATTTTGAGGCCTAGGCCTGCAAGCTTGCCTGGCCTTGTCTGCCAACAAGCCTGCTTTCATCCACTGCTACCAGAGCAGGTAGCCACAGCTTTAGTAATCTACTGTTTTCTGTGTGCTCTGTTGAATTTAGACATCATTTAGGGCATGGATGGCATTGGATTGAGTTGGGGAAGTGTGTTTTTTGGGGTGGCCTTGCTGATGTTGTTGGGCCTGGCCATGTGGCTGGTGGCCATTTTGAGGCCTAGGCCTGCAAGCTTGCCTGGCCTTGTCTGCCAACAGGCCTGCTTTCATCCACTGCTACCAGAGCAGGTAGCCACAGCTTTAGTAATCTACTGTTTTCTGTGTGCTCTGTTGAATTTAGACATCATTTAGGGCATGGATGGCATTGGATTGAGTTGGGGAAGTGTGTTTTTTGGGGTGGCCTTGCTGATGTTGTTGGGCCTGGCCATGTGGCTGGTGGCCATTTTGAGGCCTAGGCCTGCAAGCTTGCCTGGCTTTGTCTGCCAACAGGCCTGCTTTCATCCACTGCTACCAGAGCAGATAGCCACAGCTTTAGTAATATACTGTTTTCTGTTTGCTCTGTTGAATTTAAACATCATTTAGGGCATGGATGGCATTGGATTGTGTTGGGGAAGTGTGTTTTTTGGGCTGGCCTTGCTGATGTTGTTGGGCCTGGCCATGTGGCTGGTGGCCATTTTGAGGCCTAGGCCTGCAAGCTTGCCTGGCCATGTCTGCCAACAGGCCTGCTTTCATCCACTGCTACCAGAGCAGGTAGCCACAGCTTTAGTAATCTACTGTTTTCTGTTTGCTCTGGTGAATTTAGACATCATTTAGGGCATGGATGGCATTGGATTGAGTTGGGGAAGTGTGTTTTTTGGGCTGGCCTTGCTGATGTTGTTGGGCCTGGCCATGTGGCTGGTGGCCATTTTGAGGCCTAGGCCTGCAAGCTTGCCTGGCCTTGTCTGCCAACAGGTCTGCTTTCATCCACTGCTACCAGAGCAGGTAGCCACAGCTTTAGTAATCTACTGTTTTCTGTTTGCTCTGGTGAATTTAGACATCATTTAGGGCATGGATGGCATTGGATTGAGTTGGGGAAGTGTGTTTTTTGGGCTGGCCTTGCTGATGTTGTTGGGCCTGGCCATGTGGCTGGTGGCCATTTTGAGGCCTAGGCCTGCAAGCTTGCCTGGCCTTGTCTGCCAACAGGCCTGCTTTCATCCACTGCTACCAGAGCAGGTAGCCACAGCTTTAGTAATCTACTGTTTTCTGTTTGCTCTGGTGAATTTAGACATCATTTAGGGCATGGATGGCATTGGATTGAGTTGGGGAAGTGTGTTTTTTGGGCTGGCCTTGCTGATGTTGTTGGGCCTGGCCATGTGGCTGGTGGCCATTTTGAGGCCTAGGCCTGCAAGCTTGCCTGGCCTTGTCTGCCAACAGGCCTGCTTTCATCCACTGCTACCAGAGCAGGTAGCCACAGCTTTAGTAATCTACTGTTTTCTGTTTGCTCTGGTGAATTTAGACATCATTTAGGGCATGGATGGCATTGGATTGAGTTGGGGAAGTGTGTTTTTTGGGCTGGCCTTGCTGATGTTGTTGGGCCTGGCCATGTGGCTGGTGGCCATTTTGAGGCCTAGGCCTGCAAGCTTGCCTGGCCTTGTCTGCCAACAGGCCTGCTTTTTCATCCACTAGGATCAGAGCAGGTAGCCACAGCTTTATTGATCAAGTGTTTTCTATGTGATCTGTTGAAATTTTAGACATCACCTTCCTGAGAGTGTAGTGTGTGGCTGTACACAGTACTAGTAGTATAACATAGCTCTAGTTAAAAAAAAGTCATAAATGGCTAGACTATCTTTTGTTTGCACTAGTACAGTACTAAGTAACTGAACCACAAAAACAAATGCAACATTTCACTGATGTTCTTCTTCTGTCTTCTTTGCTTTTAGGTGCACAAAAGACATAGTAGGAGGTGTCATCGGCATCACCTGGCTACCCGTTGTACTGCCAGCCAGCCAGAAGTCCTGCTGCGCATCACGCCCACGTGTGACCAGAACTTGTTGTGCATCTGCCTCCTGCCTGACATCGGAATAAGATGGCCCCAAAGAAAGGTACCAGGTCCAGTACCAAGAAAGTTGCTGGTGAGAAGAAGGAACAGAAAAAGGAAGTGCCATTAACCACGACTGGTGGTGTGCCGGCCAAGGTTTTTTTTGGCCCCAAAGCGTTGTCCGGGAACCAAGCTGGGACCAGCACAGCGGTCCAGCAACCCCACCAACCTAGGCCCAAGGGCTTTACTGTCGCAGAGGTAGCCAGTCTACTAACGGGCAGCGATGTTGAAGAAATGTCATTACCGCAAAGTAGTACACAATCAAGTTCAACGCAGGCTCAAACTCAGCATATCAGTGTCAAGCCGCCGCAACCAGAACAGCAGCAGCCGCCGCAACCAGAACAGCAGCAGCCGCCACAACCAGAACAGCAGCAGCCGCCGCAACCAGAACAGCAGCAGCCGCCGCAACCAGAACAGCAGCAGCCGCCGCAACCAGAACAGCAGCAGCCTCCGCAACCAGAACAGCAGCAGCCTCCGCAACCAGAACAGCAGCAGCCGCCGCAACCAGAACAGCAGCAGCCGCCGCAACCAGAACAGCAGCAGCCGCCGCAACAGCCCAACATAGTAGTTGTTGCTCCTGACGTAGGGGCATTTCAGGAAATCGAGCTTCCTGCAGACAAAGCGGAGCGAAGTCAAACCACTGTTTCAGAACATCTATTGTCTTCCAGACCACCAGCAAGGAAAAGGAGGCTTAGTCCATCATCTTCTTCTTCAAGCCCCGCTTCTGATGATCGTGATGACACTTGGGTCCCACCAGCTCGGTCTGAGAGTGAAGTACGCCACAAGACATTGCTTCTGAAAAGGAAGGTCCCAGAAAAACTTAGAGTTATGGAGGTAGATGTAGAAGAGGGGGGTGATGATGTTGATGAAGACGAGCCAGTCATCACGCACATTACTCCCGCCCCAAAGGGATTGGAGACCAACATTCTCACCCTATCCAGAAGGCTGCTACTGAGCGGGATGTAGCACGGATCTCACCAACACAGGTTACACCACCACTACCTCCAGCTGCCATATTTTCCAAGGCCCGGCAGGGACCTACATCCAGCTCAACCATCTCAGTAGGAAGTGGTAGTAAAAGTCACAGTGTAGGTGGACAGGGTCACATATTTTCAAGCACCCCCTCAAGTTCATCTGGTGTTGAAAGTGGCACATCCAGCAGTGCCAGAAAGTTCTCCTCCCCAGTTTGGGACTTCTTTTCTGTTAGCGCCAAGGAGGAGAACGTTGCTATATGCGCAATTTGTCGGCAAGGTGTTCGGCGTGGTAAGCTTGGTACAAACTATGGTACCGGAGGACAAGCAAGTCATCTCAGAATACACCACACTATTGTGTGGGAGGATCACCTACGTAATTTAAAAGAAAGTAGGAAAACTAAACCCTTTGAAGTTGGTCAGGAATCAGGGAGCGATATTATTGTGGTGGCAGGTGAAGAACAGGGAGGCATTTCTAGCCCTGTCTCCAGTAGTGCAGTCACTGCAGTGGTAACGCCCACATCCTCCTCAGTAACATCAGAGTGGCACCGCAGTAAGAGCCATACTCAGAGTGTGGGTGAGACACCAAGGCGACCGGCGAGTACCTCAATGAGACAATCTGTGTCGTTGAGCCTTAGTGGGTTAATGGCACCACTAAGGAAAGTAAGCCAGCCTACCATTGACAGCATGTTTAGGTTGGAGGGGCAGTTCCAACGCAACCACCCAACGGCACGATTGTACAATGCGAAGCTGGCTAAAATGTTAGCGCTGGACCTTCTTCCTTTTTCATTTGTGGAAGGGGTGGGTTTCCTTGAATTTGTGTCTGCCATCTGCCCGAAATGGAAAGTTCCCAGCCGGTCCTATTTCGCAAGAATTGCTGTTCCGGCACTACATCATGATGTGCTGGAATTGGTTGGTCACGGTTTGCAGCAGAGTGCTGTGCACAATATCCACCTGACAACAGACATGTGGACCAGTTGCCAAGCCACAGATTACATGTGCATCACTGCACACTGGATCTCTTTTGTGGGGGTTAAAGATCAACTATCTGCACGAGGTGTTGTTGACACAGCTGCGATTTTTGAAGGTACTCGGAAACATGCAACTGTAGCCATGTTCGCCATGGAGAAATCTCATACGGCTGAAAACATTTTAGAAGAGTTTCGCACCAAGGTTTTGGAATGGCTGCGGCCCAGAGGGCTTGGTATTGGTTTTGTTGCCACAGACAATGGCAGTAATGTACTTAAGGCCATGGAACTTGGTTCCTATTTCAGGGTTCCGTGTTTGGCACACTGCATAAACATTATAGTGCAAGACTTTCTGAAAAAAGAACCCATAGTAAGCAATTTACTGTCCATCTGCCGAAGAATATGCACTCATTTCAGCCATTCTTTTAAAGCTCGGAAGCAGCTGAGGATCCTCCAACGTGAGCGTAGGATGCCAGTCAAGGCACTCATCCAGGAGGTGGCAACACGTTGGAACTCAACGTATTACATGCTTGATCGTCTGTACGAACAGCAGAGGTCACTCAATGAATATGTCTGGTACAGAAGCAGTGATGCTAGTGTTAAAGGCATGACCCTTCAGATGGAGCAATGGACCCTAATTCAATGCCTGACTGAGATGCTGTTTCCTTTTGAGGTCTTCACACGTGAAGTCAGCAAGGAGGACTGTACAATGGGCCAAGCTATCCCATTGTTGCAAATGCTAGAGCATGAGCTGAATAATGTGTCTGAATCCTACAAAGGTGTAGAGGCAAGCCCATGACTTGGTGGAGAGCTTATCCAGGCGCTTATCAGAAAATGTAAGGATACAAAATAAAATTTTGTCACAAGAACATTACATTTGTGCCACAATTCTGGATCCACGTGCAAAATTAGGACTATTCCTTTCTTTTTCCGACACTGATGTTGCCCGCTACAAAAGTTGTATAGCTGAAGCAGCCATCAAGTTTGAAAACGAAGGGCTGCTAATTAAAAGCCCGCCACATCAACCCACAACAAGTACTGATACTGAAGCAGGCCATGCAGAATCAAGTGCAACTTCGTCGGCTGAGGGCAGTGCGGTTGGCTCACAATCGCAACACTCACCATCACCATCGACTACAAAAACAATAACTGGATCATTCGGCCGAGTACAATCATTATCAGATTGGTATGTAAAGATGGGCCGTAAGCACAGTGCTGATGCACAGAAAAAACAGCACAAAAGCTTACCAGCAGCAACCCTGAACATTGAGCGGATGGTCCAGGCCTATCTGGACGACCCAACAGAGGTGTACGTTGATCAAAACCCAGTGCAGTATTGGTATAGGAAAAGGTCTGAATGGCCACAGCTCAGCAGGCTGGCGATAAGCTATCTGGCTTGCCCTGTCGCAAGTGTCTCTTCCGAACGTGTTTTCAGTGCTGCTGGTTCCATTGTAACCTTGAGAAGGACCAGTCTATCTCCCAAAAACGTGGAGAGGTTAACAATGATCAAAATGAATCAGCACTTCATACCACCGAATTACACAATGCATGAATCAACAGAGGAAGATGAGGACAGCAGCTCAGGTGACGGAAGTATTGTGTCAGATGATTACCTACTACTGGAAGATCCTCCAGAGTTTGAGGACGAGCTATACTACCCTGACAATTAGGCTCGCACTTACTGTCTTCCTCCCTTTTTTCCCCCTTTGTTTGTGTCTGTTGTTCCGGTTATAAACTTGTGAATCGCAACCAATGCATTATCACCGTCTTCTAATCTTCTAATTTAAGATACAAGTTTCAGGTGTCTGCCATTTGACACTACAGTCCTCAGAATCCAGCTCCTCCGCTCGATCATACTGCATCTCCTGGTCAATTCCATTTCCCTCATGAATGATGATTGGATTATGGTAACAACAAATTCAAACTTTCCTCGTCCTTCCAAAACAAGTGGACCATGAATCTGATGACTTCTATAGCTATCCTCCTTCAGAGCCGAGAGAGACTGGCCATTAACTGAAAATAAGATGCAACAGGTAATGATTGATGCCATGCATTGGCCGCAGAATAGCAGACTGAATGATGTAGATTTTGTTGTGTGTGTTGCGCATGAATGAATTGATGTAATTGTGCACTGCCACTAATCAACATTCTACAGAACACACTAATTTTCCCCTTCTGGCAAACAAGAAATGTGTACTTCTCCTGCATCTTGGTGATACATTGCTTTTAATTCAATACAGGAAGGGGACTCACTCAATCTGCGCAATGCAAATGACTGTGACTTAACAGCACCGTCCATCATGATGATGGCGAAAGAGACGGCCCGTTAACTTAAGATGAGAAGGAACAGGTAATAAATGATGATAATTAATGGCATGCATTGGACACCTGACTCTGAGCTATTGGTCTTTGTGTTTGCGTTGTTTGTTGTGCACAAAGTGATGTCAAAGTGTACTAGTGGTAATCTATCTTTCTGTACACAATAAAGAATGACTCAAGTCAGTAATATTTATATTTCTACTCTTGTTGTGTTATAAAAATTACACTTGTACTGCAGGCCGATCTTCAGTCAGTAGAAGTATTAGAGCTGATGATGAAGTCAGGAGGATGTTTCATGAGTGGCATAAAACGGAAAAGCCTAAAGGTAAACACGTGAACAACAACCACAGCACACCCAAATGTCTGTGTAGAAGTTGAATAGAGTGTAGCGGTGGGATGACTGCAGTGCATTGATTTTACTAACTTTAACTGTAAAATGCTATGTCTGGAATGGATAATGTGCTTTGCGTTTGTCCAACTCTTTGAGAGAAAAAAAAAGGACTCTAAAGTGTTAACGTAGGATGTGCTAATGGTAAGCACTGTGGGCCTGATCTCTCCTGTTACTGTTGAAGGTCTATGCTGGAAACAGACTACAGTAGAGATGATGCATATGCATACATGCCACCTCGGAAAGTGTTCTTGTTGCACTACACCATCACTTGTGCATTTGTTTTCACTTTCTTTCTGAATATCCCCTTTGGTTTTCAATCTAAAATTACAGGCCGGGCCTTGTCCAAAACTTTGTAAAACATTACAATGCATATTAATTACCTTACCAATCAATCACCTTTTTATTCCAGCCGGGCAGTGGCGAGTGGTGAGGCGACACACCCAAGATTGATGGACGAGAGGAGCAAGAGGAATGCCGAGATGCAAAAAACCAGTCCACATTTTTGACCAGGATAAGACAGTAACAGTATCCACTTTTCACTTCTTTTAAATAATTTGATTAATATCTTGTATACATTCTTTACAACAGTGTGTTCTTGGAGTTGTTATTATCAATCATCATTACGTTTGCTCTGTGTTTACGATTCTTCACTACCAATATTTAAAATTTCTATTTGCTATCTGTTAAAGTATTAAGGCCGGAACAGAACAAGAAATAGAAGTGTATGTAATCCGGGTCTCATCATGCATGCATTTCCTTTTTCTACCTTAACATATGGAATGGATATGGTATGGTAGTCTTCAATGATTGTCGTTTGTTTGTCTATGTATGCATACTGTTTTTCTATGTCAAACCTTTCCCAAAATCCCCCTTCCCATCCAATCAACGGACCCTAACCCTCTTCCCCCGGGCTGTGTGACTTATTGTCGAGGTGTAACTAAATTAAATGTACACCAATACTTAATCACACACTTGCTGGGGCGGATGTGGTGAAAGCAACACTACTTCAATTTCAATGCAGAGCGATGATCTTCTTCTGCTTGCCCACCCATGAGTAGGATATTTCAGAGGTTATTTTATTTAACAAAGGAACATATACCTCAGCATGAATTGCCGGCATTGATTGGATTTGTTTGTTGTCATTCCTCATATACAGCACTAACTGTTAGACTGTAGGCATAGTCAAGTCGACAAAACTATAGTTTGTAACTCTGTCTAGTAGGCTATCCTCATAATAACCAGCATTCAGTTTTTTTGTCAAATATTTGAGCATATAATTGTTGCTCGGTAAATTCTGTGATGTACTTCATTCAACTACTCCTCTAACAGTCTCTCAAAGGCGATTGACTATCTCCTTTTCTTTTTTTGGAAATGCTGCCACCCTGCCAGTGTATACTACTACTACTATACTACCACCACCACCCCAATCATGGCATGTATGAAAAAGGAAACCATCTTCACCATGCAGCCAGTGCTGTGCCACAGTTGGACATAAACATCAAGCACCGGTAAGAGAGAAGTTTGGGGGAGGCAGAATCAATAATGGACATGTTGTCAATGATTTCAGTTTCAAACACCACTCCAAAGAATGCATAGTAGGACCAGTCAATGAGTGAGGTGTGTCGCATCTATCTGTTTGTGTCTTATACAGTCAGCAAATTATTGAAATCAAACACACGCTATGGGCGGCCATGCACCAGCAAAGAAACAGTGTGATGTAAAACAGTTACCCCACCTACAAAACATTAACAACATTGCATGTAACATAGAAAAATATATTTAATTGACCCTAACAAATAAACTAAACCCACAAAAGCTGACCCACCCACCTCCCTAACCCCAACGACTGTCCATAGAAGTAGAGAACGCCCAAACGAGTGAAGAACGAACAGGAATTAAAAAAGGGGCAGTGACAGGGACTAACTGGTGGGGCGGGACTGGAGGAGGACACGCATCTGGTCCTCTAAATGGGCGACGCGGCGTCTAAGGCCGCGGCAGTTGCAGCCACAGTGGGGGGGGCACCGGAGATGACACTGTGGCGGCGGGCAGCTGTCCGGCGGTGGCGCCGTACCGCTGGAGGGCGGTGGCTGGGGCCCGGGGCACTGGAGGAGCCTTCAATAGCTGCAGCAGCCTCCTCCTCCTCCTCGGCTAGGACCACCAGCCGCCGGTATTCCTGCTGGATTGCCTCCAGCTTCCGGCGCCGTGCCTTGGCGGCCAACTCCTTACGGTTGAGTTTTCAGAGTTGCTGTGTATCAAAAAGAAAAAAACAAGACAATTGTAAAATATAGTCTTAATAAAACAGTAGGACAAGGTAATTATTTATACTCATATTGCAATGGTAGAGTAGCACTATAAAATAAATCACAGTAGTACATAACATTTTAAATGTCGCCCGTCCTTCTTCCTTCCACCTGTCTTACACTTTTTAGTTGAACAGTGCACCAGGTGCTCTTCTCCATAAAACTTTCAAAGCGGAGTTGAAATCAGATAGATGAGGACATTGGTTACTCAATACTCCGGCTCCTAGTCCTATACCAATTAAAGGGAATTCTAGTCTTCTAGTTCACTCTCCAAACGTCCCCAAGAACTCATACGTCCCCATCCGACTGCTAAAAAGGGTGGGGGTCCCGTGGGGACAATTAATTAGGATGATGCGCCCGGCACAGTGGCGGGCGCACCCTGTTTTTTTAAATTTAAATTCTGGTTGGCTTTGCTGAAAGCAATGCTAAAATGTTGTGCTGCTTTTCCAAGCACAACATGACGGGCCTCGCACGGAGCCTGTCACGTTTTGCTTTGAAAGTCGGGGGGGTACCATAGCATCGGTAGGTACCCTCCATGGGGGCCCCCAAGCATACTCTGCAATGTGTGCATGCCTTTCCGTGGCGGACGGCAATGCCGCCACGCAAAGGCATTCCAAAATGCAGATTATATGGCTGCCGGTGTGGTGAGAGAGACACCACCGCCATATTGAACCCTTTTCCGCCTGGACATGTCTGAATATTTTCTACAGGGATGGCGGCAGTGAATTCCAGCCAGCCCGGCGGGGGCAATACGCCCACCATACTAATGGGGCCCTAATTCACAACTGTACAGTATACATATACATACAGTACACATTTGCAGTGAGTGTGCTGTCAAGTTCAACAATAGTTAAAGATTATGAATCTAACTTACCACCGCCTGTCACTGGTGCTGCCACTCCCCCTCCGTTGCTATCTGCAACTGCCGCATCCTCGCCCTCGGCGTCGCCTTCGCTGGCCCCAGCAATGGTGGTCGGTAGTGCGCCTAGAAAACATTACACATTTATTAGGCGACATATACACCTCCCCCCTATTGATCAGTAGCAAGGTTGAAAAATGAGTTAATACTAACATACATCACTAGTACAAATCAGGTAGTAGTAGAGTAGACACTAAGTTATATGATCATTGTAGCATTTGCTTGATTAGCCCTAGCCATGCACATGTGACGTTACCTTTACCTTGCAGCTTCTTAAGACACCTTTGAGCCCACATGACCTGCCTCACACTGCTACTGTCTAGTCTACGCGCTGCGTACAAGCGGTCAACAAACATTAACAAGCCACTTTTTTAGGAAGAACTGGTGTACTACTGTTACTGTTAGTCCATATTGCTTATCCATAGATGCTACACTTTTTGGCACGGCTGAGAAATGCTTGCAAGTTGCAATATACTAACGCACACCATTTCTTTTTTCGCATTACAGACGCAAGATTCCCTTCTACGAACCAGAGCTTCTGAATGATGCACCAACTACCAGTACTAAGTTCTTCTGAGGTGAGGGGTCCCTTCACTCACATCTTCATTTATAAATGTATATAAACTAAATTGCTATGGGATGGTGGTGCTGCCTTCCACCACTTCAGTTATCATGATTTAATTCCCAACTGTATAAGTGTAACAATGTATATTGTTTTAATGTTATTGATTTGCCGGTTGGTGCTGCTAAGAAAACAGTGTACAGACCTTCTCAAATTGAAATAAACATTTTAAACTTACATAGACTTCATGGTATTTGGTGTGGAGTGGACTAACTTACACGAGTGAGCAAATTAAAGTAAGGGTGTGCATGTGAATTGCTTCCACGACAGAGGTTGGGTGTGTTATGTTCTGGGTTGTCTACTTGTTGGTTATTTTGGGGGGAGGGTTCCGAGACCTAATAGGTATGACAAGACAGTACTATAGTCAAGCAGTGGAATTGTGGTGGGTGCGGAATTTCTGATTGAGGTGTGCAAGGAAGGTCCAACCTACCATCACCAACATCCTATTTTCTGGTGCAAATGTATGTGCAAGATCCCTACAACAGTGGTATGTCCTATAGGGTATCATATCAAAATATTAAGAAATCTGGTAGGGCTGTTGTTGATGTGAATTTTCAAAGCCTCAAAATCAATAAGAGTAAAAAGTAGTACAAGACAACGACCCAACGGATTGTACGAGCTACTGGTGAATATGAGTTTTATATTACAACCTTTCACAAAGAGTGGCACTTGCCAACTGGGCAAGACTAGCTACTACAGTACATACAGACAGACTGATAGTATGTAGTAGTACTCAGTCATCATAGCGGAGGCAGGGATAAGCTTTTTGAAACCGTACAGATCGAAGGATAATTGGTGGTAAAAAAATAGGATTTGGAAACACACTATAGTTCGGGAGAAATGGGGCAGTAAAAGTTATGGAATAAGAAATATTATTAAAAACAAGAAGACTTACTGGGGCCAGCAGAGGAGCCCTCAGCGGTGTCCTCCTGGTGGTGTTCCTGTCCCGCCGACTGCCCAGTCCCTGCCCGTCTGCCCCTGGGTGCTGATGAACAGGAAAGATATAAGAAAGAGACAAACATCGATGGATGGTGTCAAACAAATACAATATTTTTCAACAACGGTCAAAAAACACTTATGTAAACAATTGCAATAACTACATTGACCGATCTCATCTGGTCAACATGTAATATCGGGGGATTCGCAGTTCGACTACTTAAGTTACTATTTATCAACAGTAATCCATTCTTCCATTCTGATTCCAGAAAACTAAGTTACAAGTAAGCCTAAGTATTAGTACAACGTACCACCCAACCTAGCCCACCTATTCCAGGCATGCCAATTGTACATTAAGTATGCATTTCCACTGTATTCCTCAACAATGTGTATGATCCAATCATGGAGGACACATGAACATGACTACATTTTTTGTATACACCAAATTTTGGTTTGATTGATGCTGATCTGCTACTGCTAAGTAACTGCGAAGCCTACCTCCACTCATTGAACATACTAGAAAGGTTCTAAAGACTGCCGTACTAGCAGCACGTCACGTAACTGAGTGAGGGGGGGCATCACGCATACCACTAACCAATTAGAAGCTCATACAAAGTACCTAAACCTATGTATCAATCCGCCCCTATCTATTAGTGACAGGACAAAGTAAGGAGTGGACGTGAGTCACTGTAGCATTACGTAACTTAATTTCTCTAAAATAAACTCGTAAAGAATCACGCTAAGCAAGCGCAAACGCAAAGCTGCAAACAAGTAAGATTAGTAGTAGCGCAGAAGAGCACCTGTGTCATAATCACAGAAGACTTTTAAACGTTATTAACCTGGAATGTATTGCAAGCAGCAACATTCTAGCTGGTTGGAAGGAAAAAAAGATATTCGCAATATATAACATAGAGCAGAAGAACAGACACAAAGTTGTAATAATTAAATAGGTACTCACCAAGCCCCGGGACCTCCACTCCTAGCAGGTCCAGCAGGTCCTGCTCACGGTCCAGGATGTCGGACCACCGGTGCGTCAGCTGTGCCTGGGTGCGCCGGACCCCAGAGATGCGCGACACTGCCCGGCGCACCTTCCCCCACCGCTGCCGACGCTCCCGGAGGCCGTACCCGGACCCAGGCCTGCCACCTGCTGCCAGGGTTGAGGGGAGGTGGCGCTGCACAAAGAAAACTCCGCCTCCCCAAATAAGGCCCGTGCATGCACCCCTTGTGGGCGCCGCCTTCCGCAAGGAAGGCGGTCGCGGCTCTGGCTGCGCCGGCGAACAGCCCTGCCCTTGGACATGGTTCTGGGGACGGGGCGGGAAAGAAAAGGTAAAATAAATAAAGGAGTAAAGGAAATAAATAGCGGGCAATACAAAGAGAAAAAGTAGCTAAAAAACAAAAAAAAAGTAGACAAAAACCAAAAATATAGAGGCAGGAAAATAGTTAGAGAAATAATAAGTAATAAAGATCCAAAAAAAGTGGCTATAAACAAAGGATTGAAAAGATTTAGGGAGGATTGAAAATCAGGCCCCAGAACCATGCAATAG
Organism: Triturus cristatus; assembly: GCF_964204655.1. Lineage (NCBI taxonomy): Eukaryota > Metazoa > Chordata > Amphibia > Caudata > Salamandridae > Triturus > Triturus cristatus. The sequence goes on from NC_140581.1 coordinate 402,885,012, forward strand.
AGTGGAAAACAAGATGGCCGCGCCCATTGCGACCACGTGCGCAAGTTCGCGCGATATTTTCTCCCTGAGCAAGCAAAAAGCAACGCGATCAAGTTAAAGCGATTGCGAACAGGAAATATCGACCGCGAACATGCATTGCGCGACCCGGAACAGGAAGTAAACAACGCCAGAGGGCGGGACAAGTGAAAACAAGATGGCCGCGCCCGTGAGCAACCGCATAGGTAAGTTGGCGACCCGCGAACACGTAAAAAATACCGCGAACAGGCGGCAAAAAAACTTCCGCGTCTTCGCGATATTTCCGGCGTGTTTGCGGAGATTTTCTGCATTCTCGCGATAATTTGCGGAAGTTAATTCCACAAATTCCGCCCACCCCTAGAAACCGGTCCTAGGATGCTTGATTCCGGTCCAGGGAAGACATGGCTTGGCAGTTCGGGCTGGACTGTTCCCATGAGGCACAGGGTCAAGACTGATTTGCATATGGCCATGTCTAAACTGGGGTGGCGTAGTGGGCAAAAGAACGATGGATTTAACCCAGATCTCTTGACTGGGGGAGAATGTCTGCATTGTCAGCATTCCGTCCATCATTTGTTTGTTGTAACGCTTTTCGCCCTAAGTGGGATGGGTATTCCCAGACGTGGGACCCGTGCTCACTACGCCACTGGAGTCAAGCTATCCTGGCTGATGACGGCTGATAGCCAGAAACCGGTCCTAGGATGCTTGATTCCGGTCCCGGGAAGACATGGCTTGGCAGTTCGGGCTGGACTGTTCCCATGAGGCACAGGGTCAAGACTGATTTGCATATGGCCATGTCTAAACTGGGGTGGCGTAGTGGGCAAAAGAACGATGGATTTAACCCAGATCTCTTGACTGGGGGAGAATGTCTGCATTGTCAGCATTCCGTCCATCATTTGTTTGTTGTAACGCTTTTCGCCCTAAGTGGGATGGGTATTCCCAGACGTGGGACCCGTGCTCACTACGCCACTGGAGTCAAGCTATCCTGGCTGATGACGGCTGATAGCCAGAAACCGGTCCTAGGATGCTTGATTCCGGTCCCGGGAAGACATGGCTTGGCAGTTCGGGCTGGACTGTTCCCATGAGGCACAGGGTCAAGACTGATTTGCATATGGCCATGTCTAAACTGGGGTGGCGTAGTGGGCAAAAGAACGATGGATTTAACCCAGATCTCTTGACTGGGGAAGAATGTCTGCATTGTCAGCATTCCGTCCATCATTTGTTTGTTGTAACGCTTTTCGCCCTAAGTGGGATGGGTATTCCCAGATGTGGGACCGTGCTCACTACGCCACTGGAGTCAAGCTATCCTGGCTGATGACGGCTGATAGCCAGAAACCGGTCCTAGGATGCTTGATTCCGGTCCAGGGAAGACATGGCTTGGCAGTTCGGGCTGGACTGTTCCCATGAGGCACAGGGTGAAGACTGATTTGCATATGGCCATGTCTAAACTGGGGTGGCGTAGTGGGCAAAAGAACGATGGATTTAACCCAGATCTCTTGACTGGGGGAGAATGTCTGCATTGTCAGCATTCCGTCCATCATTTGTTTGTTGTAACGCTTTTCGCCCTACGTGGGATGGATATTCCCAGACGTGGGACCCGTGCTCACTACGCCACTGGAGTTAAGCTATCCTGGCTGATGACGGCTGATAGCCAGAAACCGGTCCTAGGATGCTTGATTCCGGTCCAGGGCAGACATGGCTTGGCAGTTCGGGCTGGACTGTTCCCATGAGGCACAGGGTCAAGACTGATTTGCATATGGCCATGTCTAAACTGGGGTGGCGTAGTGGGCAAAAGAATGATGGATTTAACCCAGATCTCTTGACTGGGGGAGAATGTCTGCATTGTCAGCATTCCGTCCATCATTTGTTTGTTGTAACGCTTTTCGCCCTAAGTGGGATGGGTATTCCCAGACGTGGGACCCGTGCCCACTACGCCACTGGAGTCAAGCTATCCTGGCTGTAGACGGCTGAAATCCAGAAACCGGTCCTAGGATGCTTGATTCCGGTCCAGGGAAGACATGGCTTGGCAGTTCGGGCTGGACTGTTCCCATGAGGCACAGGGTCAAGACTGATTTGCATATGGCCATGGCTAAACTGGGGTGGCGTAGTGGGCAAAAGAACGATGGATTTAACCCAGATCTCTTGACTGGGGGAGAATGTCTGCATTGTCAGCATTCCGTCCATCATTTGTTTGTTGTAACCCATAGTAACACAAGGTCACATTGTAAAACAAGGACCTACACCTTGAAAGTGCCTTACACTTCACCTTCAAATAGGATAATTTCCTGTGTCCCTTTAGAAAGCGGTGAAAAGCTGGCCTCTCTGTTAATTTATTTTGGCCCTTTTTGCACCTGAATACTGTAGTTCAATGGAGTGTGCTATTTATATAAAAAAAATACAACTATATACATAAATAAACAAATAAATAAATAAAACGTGTTTTGAATACATCTCTTTTTAGATCGATGACCTATGAGATAATGAGGGTAATGTTTGTATTTAATTACTAATTTTACTAACGTTTTGCAGCTACGTCCTTATATCCAGTGCTTTAAATGGGCCGGTACTCACCGGTACTGAGTACCGGCACTTCTTTGATTTATCACTCTGAGTACCGGCACTTTTCTACTGCCCTGGAGAGTACCAGTACTCATAAAAAGGTAGGCTCATTCGCTGTGCTGGTGAACAGGAGTAGAACGTGTCTCTTGCGCCGCTTCTGTAGCCCCGATCTGAGCCCCAGCTGAGCTATTCAGCAGGGCTCATTTGAATAATGTCCGGGTGTTTCCCATCACGCTGTGCTTGACAGAGCAGGGTCCGTTCAGGCCCTGTGCTGTCAATCACTTTCACACGATCCTGTGCGTTCGTGCATGCACAGGAATCATGTAAGTCCCCTGGCAGTGGCAATCAGTCTATGGCCAGTCCGGCCCTGATGGCAATTAAAAAAGCCATGGTAGGTGAAGAGAAAAGATGGCTTTTATAATGACTAAATCTTTTGTGTGTCTGCTATCTTTGTGTGTTTGCCTGCATTTGTATGCCAGTTTTTGTAAGAAAAAAGTGAAAGAGAGTGAGAATCAAGACACTCTCAGGAGGTATTTTAAAGAAAATGTGTGGCACTTTTTACATGTCTGCTCTGCGACAAAGAGGGTGAGTGGATGAGTGAGTGGATGGAAGAGTGAGCAAGGGTGGATATATAGATGGATGGATGGATGAATAGATGGATAGATGAGTGAAAGCATGCATGAATGAAAGAGGGTGGATTATTGGATAAAAGCGCAGATGATGGGTGGATAAGTGAAAGATTGGATGGATGAACGAAAGGGAGGATGGATGAAAGGGTGGATGATGGGTGAGTGAAAGGAGGGATTGAGTGAAAGGGTGGATGGAATAAAGGAGTGAAAGTGTTGATGGATGAGTGAAAGGATTGATGGATGAGGGAAAGGGTGGATAAAGAGATGGATGAGTGAAAAGTTGAATGGATAGGTTTGGAGATGGATTGATGGATGGATAGGTTTGGATATGAAGGGGGGATAGACAGAATGGTGAAAAACTGAATGATTGATGAAAGACTGAATAGACGATAGAATGTAAACGTTAAATGGTGGACATCAGCAGGTAAATGGTAGGCTGAATGGATAGATTGATGGAAGAGATAAGAGATATCTTCTGAGGAGGGTCATGATGAGTTGCTTCATTTGCTTGGTGACATAAGAACTTTGGTGCGACGTGGGGGTATTTTCAGTTTCTTCCTACTCGCGTGCTCAAAAATATATAGTATTGTGCCAAACAGCAATTAACAGTATGACATTAAGAAGGTGCAACTATTGCAAAAAAAGGAAATGTTAACATATTATCGCATTTCTCTTTCATTTGTTTATATAAACACATTTCTCATGTGTTTTGGTATGTGCTGCAACTAATATAGAAGTTGTTAAGTATCATCATGTCTTGCCCTTAGCCCCGCCCCTAGCCCCGCCCGCTCACTACACCTCGAGCTCATTTTAATGAGTACCTGCACTTATTTTTTTCCATTTAAAGCACTGCTTATATCCATTTATTGAAGTAAAAAATAGTTGGAAAGATGACAAGTCCGTAAAAATATGCCACGTTTTCATTATCAATAGAAGGTTATAGTGTATTTCTTGGGCTCCACCACCCAACCTTTACGAAAGCCCTATATTACGTAGAGGTCCCATTGGATGGAACATTGGTTGCTGAAGATTGCACCTGCCGCCTGAGGATGGCTTATCTCCAAGCAACCTTGAATTATCTAAAGCTACTTGAAATGCAGATCTGTTTGTTTGTTCAAACTTTACCTACTGTCTACAATGTTCTCTACTGGGACACTTCATTGCAACCATCTAATTATGCTTGTATACAAAAAAAGGTTGTAAATTAAATATAAACAAACCAACTGAATCTAACATGATTTAAACACTGCTGGGCGCTTTGGCGGGGCTCCCTGTGCAGGTTCGCATTTATATGTTGTGGAAAGGGAATTCCTAACATTGAAACCACGTTTTAGTTTTGCATAATGAAAGTGACCTTGGAGTTTTTGTCAGCTCCTAAGGCGGCGGATTGCAGGGCTAATATTGAGTGCCTTCCTGTTAATGTTGAAATCGGGTATTATATTGCAAAGGACGCTAAAGTTGGCAAGGAATGGAAAATGGAAAAATGTGGTGCATTTTTAAATCCTATTTCAATATATCAAAGTGCGTGAACAATCAAGAAACTAGAGCATGTGAGCCGGAACTGGTGGCTCAGTGGATTGATGCTTTACTATGGGGGCCTGTGTTTGAATTTATGGTCACAGGCTCAAATCCCAGGGGTACACTCAGTCTTTCATCATTCGGAGGTCAATAAAATGAGTACTAGCGAGTTGGGTAACAAAAGACATCTGTTATGCTCCAAGATAGCCTTCTGGATGGAACACTAGAAACACATGTTATTTTTTACAGTGTTGAGGGTAAGAACGGCCCTGGTCCCCTAGTAACCGAAGATGACAGAGAATGGCAAGAAAGAGCATCCAGCACTGCAAATGTGATCAAAGCCAGATTATGCAGCATCCAGGACATTATTAGTCTCTGAGAAAAGAGACAGCTGCTTGTTGATAGCTTTGTCAGCATTTAACTGGGAGTGGGAGAAACGAACTAGGCCGATGATTACTCAAAATGAAAGGATCAGGGGGCGTGGCTTGGCGCCAGCCGAAGATGGCCGATGCCTGTGGAGGCTCCAGGAGGCCTCGGGAGAAGTGCGTGCTCTCCGGCGGACCTTTTCCTCCTTGCTGCTCCTTGTGGACTGGAGCTAGCATGCGATGCATTCCGCCATCGTTTGTGACCTTTCTGCAGCCTCGGTGAGCACCTTTTAATAATAAACAAGTTCAACAAATTTATTCTTCATCCTACGACCGCCATTTTGAGCTTTATTATGCTTGTTCCCTCAGCACGTTTTGCAGAGAGGAATGTTTTCAGAGACATTTGTTTTGGCATATAACCCTGCGTTACTTCCTCTTCCAACGTATGATTTTTAACACTGGGGTTATTATTATTTTTATTTTAATACCTGCACTTTACCTGATCTGAAAAATGCTCTGAAAAATGTGCTTTTTGTAACCTGTCTATTTCCCCAGGTCAAACAGGATTACTTTAGAAGCAATCCCAGAGTCATTGGATGATCATCCAACTACTCTAGAAGTCATTTTCACATCATCAGACATCATCAAGCTCTTGAAGTCATCAGCAGAGTTTAGAAACTTGAGCTCGATGACTTGTGGATGACTTGAAAATGAGCATCTGATGACTTCACAAGGTGTGACTATTCCTGATGACTTCAGGAGGATTTAAGAATGAGTATGCGATGATTTCACAAGGTGTGACTATTCCTGATGACTTCGGGAAGACTTAAGAATGAGTATGCGATGACTTCACAAGGTGTGACTATTCCTGATGACTTCAGGAGGATTTAAGAATGAGTATGTGATTACTTCATAAGATCCAATTGTGCTTGATGATTTGAAAATAAACATCCAAATCTCCACAAGCATCATTTCTTCTTAACATGATGAAATTTCTCCTTATGTTTTGAGAATGATTATACTTCTAGTGCAAGAGGTAAACACCCATTACAACTAATCTTTTACCACTACTACCATCACCCCGCATACCATCACAATGCAACTACCATTACTCGGCAATGCCATTACAACGCATGGCATTACAATGCATATGCATTTACCACACATGCTTTTACAACGAAATTTGTTGTAAATGCATGAATGGTAGAAGCATATGTGATTTATATGTAAGTATAAGGTATGTATAGGGTTTGGGTTTTGGAGTGTAGGGTTATATGTTTTGGGGTTCAGGGGTAATTTTAGGGTTAAGGCGTTTGGGGTGCTGGGGTATTTATAGGGTTCAGGGTGGGTTTATGTTTTGGGGTGTCTGGGTATTTTAGGGTTCAGGGTGGGTTTAGATTTTGGGGTGCAGGGGTATTTTTAGGATTCAGGGTGGGTTTAGGTTTTGGGGTGCAGGTTTATTTTTAGTGGTCAGGAGTAATTTTCGGGTTAAGGGCATGTTTGGGTTTTGGGATGCTGAGGTATTTTTAGGGTTCAGGGTGGGTTTAGGTTTTAGGGTGCAGGGGTATTTTTAGGGTTTAGGTTTTGGGGTGCAGGTTTATTTTTAGTTGTCAGGGGTAGTTTTAGGGTTAAGGGCATGTTTGAGTTTTGGGGTGCCCAGGGTATTTTTGGGGTTCAGGGTGGGTTTAGGTTTTGGGGTGCAGGGGTTTTTTTAGGGTTCAGGGTCGTTGTAGGTTTTGGGGTGCAGGTTTATTTTTAGTGGTCATGGCTAATTTTAGGGTTAAGAGTATGTTTGGGTTTTGGGGTGCTGGGGTATTTTTAGGGTTCAGGGTGGGTTTAGTTTTTGGGGTGCAGGGGTATGTTTAAGGTTTAGGTTTTGGGGTGCAGGTTTATTTTTAGTGGTCCGGGGTAGTTTTATGGTTAAGGACATGTTTGGGTTTTGGGGTGCCCAGGGTATTTTTGGGGTTCAGGGTGGGTTTAGGTTTTGGAGTGCAGGGGTATTTTTAGGGTTCAGGGTCATTTTAGGTTTTGGGGTGCAGGTTTATTTTTAGTGGTTATGGGTAATTTTAGGGTTAAGGGTATGTTTGGGTTTTGGGGTGCTGGGGTATTTTTAGGGTTCAGGGTGGGTTTAGTTTTTGGGGTGCTGGGGTATTTTTAAGTGGCGTGGTGGGTTAGGGTTTTGGGGTGTAGGGGAATTTTTAGGGTTCAGGGTGTGTTTGGGTTTAGAGGTGCTGGGGGATTTTTAGGGTTCAGGGTGGCTTTAGGTTTGGGGTGTAGTAGAAAATTTAGGGATCAGGGTGTGTTTTGTTTTTGGGGTGCTCAGGGTAATTTTAGTGTACAGGGTTCAGTTTAGGTTTTGGGGTGCTAGGGTAGGTTAAGGGTTCAGGGTGGGTTTGGGGGTGTAGGGGTATTGTTAGTGGTCAGGGTGTGTTTTAGGGTTCAGGGTGGATTTGGGGTGCCAAGGGTAATTTAAGATTTTAGTGGGCATGGGTATTGGGGTGGTATGGGTAATTTAACAATGTTAGGGGTGTTTAGTTATTGGGATAAAAAAGGCCTTTATTTGTTTTTAGTTTTAAAAAAAAAATAATTAAAATAAAATATATATATATACATATCATATTAAAAAAATATATATATTTACCATAAACACTTTTACAAACTTTATCCTCTCCAGACTAAATGTTAAAATATATACTATAACTCATGCGACCGTAATCCTCTGCTGATGCTAATACTGTATTTAGACACTTATTTGCCCATGTCTTCTTCCATTAAATTTTAGCTATACATATATTACAAATATTTTTTTTTCATAAAGACACATATGTCATCAGCAGAGGATTACGGTCGCGTGAGTTACAGTTGCCTACAGTAACTATAACGGGGGAATTTCATTGGTTTTTTATCAGTAAAATGTCCAGCTAATTATAACATGTGTGAAACCTATGGTTTTTTCAGTGAATTTGCAAGGTTTTTTAAATGCTAATTCCTAACTATAACGTGTTTGAAACCTATGGTTTTTTCAGTGAATTTGTACGGTTTTTTAAATGCTAAGTTACTTTACGCCATTTGTGGCGTGCGCGCCCACTTAAGGCAGTTCGTTCCGTGCGCGCATGGTGCGTTTCGCGCACCGTGCACGCACAGCGTGCCCACGTTACGCTAGATGGGCCATGAACGCACGATGCGCTTCGCGCACCGTGCGCACATGGAGGACATATGATGAGCATCGTTGTGACAGGTAAAATATATGTTTTGTTCTACTAAAATATGCCATGCACAAATGTTGCCCTTCGGGCAACATTTGCACACGGGGTGGGGAGAATGTGGATAATTTTTATTTTTTAAATTATTTATTACCGTACGCGTACGGTAAGCGTAATCGGCGAAATTTTCAAAAAAATTAAAATTGCCTTTTTTCACTTGGGGGATCGTTGGGGACTCCCTCGACATGGCTAGGTGCTTGGGAGCTGTCTAAACAGCCCCTTTAGATGTTTTTGCACTTTGTTTTTCAACCCCCTGTCAGAGTGCGAGAGAGAAAATGGCGGCCGCCGCTTCCTGGTTTCGACCGATTCGAATGTTTACTAAGATCTAAGAGCCAATCAAAATCGCGCTCGCGCACGCCACCGTACGCGTACGGTAAGCGCACCGTAAGCGCACCGTAAGTTGGCTCAGATATATATATTGATTTAAAGGCATTTTCTCAGAGTCTACTGAACAGATTTACACCAAACCTACAAAAGGCACTTCCTTGACCTGAGGACTACCTCTCTGCCAAACCCCCCTTTTATCTCAGCCCCCGCTTGACGAATCCCCCCATCAGGGTAGGAGCGGAGCTCAACGCCCCACCTATTTTGAAAATTTCGCGAGGATTCGTCGACCGGCGCCAAAGTTATTCAAAATAGAATGTTGCGGATTTCCTATGGAAACAGGGTCCTAACTATAACTATCTACTGGCGACCGCCTGTAGATAATATATATATGTATATATATATATATATATATATATATATATATATAAACGCTCCCAAGTTCGCACCAGCAGATCAGGTCACTCGCAGGCGGGTGCTATTACGTGGCGGTGCCCCACGTTAAATATTCAGCTTCCCAACTCGCTTGCTTTTCAACAGAGTCAAGCACTCACTGGAGGGGTTAAATATCGGTTCTTCTTTATTTTAGCAGATGAATCGAACAGCAAGACAGACGCGTTTCAGAATTTCCTTCATCAGTGACTCGTCGCGGAAGCCGCGCGCCAAAGTTAAATACATTCGCGTCATATTCTATGCGACAACATCATCAAAATAAACGATGGCAACACACCCTCTCTCTTTCATTTTGAATGGGGCGGCCATCTTTGAATGGTGTACTCATAGCACAAAAATAGATCGAGATAGATCATTGTCCTTTAAAACCGTATCAAATACAGTCATAGGCAGCAAATAATTCATTCAATGTAGATATGCAAAATTACAGACATCGTATCCATCATCTGATATAGGATATGGGGATATAGCGTCAGCAATGAAAATATAGCGTTACTACAGCCACCACCTTCAAGCCTCCCTCCGTCTTCATTCCACAAATGCCTTACGATGCGATTGACACATTCTCTGATGCTGTTCTACAGGACCTTCTTCAATTTAGAACCAAGGCTGCCACAAAAAGAACTCAAGGCACTAACCTCACAGAAGAACAAAGGTCCATTCTGAAAGATCTGACCAAGGATGAACAAATAATTTGCAAACCTTCCGACAAAGGAGGCAATATCGTATTACTAACCAGAGAACAATATTGTCGTGAAACTTACCGACAACTAAATGATGAAAGACTTTATGAGGCAACCAATATGGAACAATACCAACGCGTTTAGCTGAAAAGCTTGTTCACGGTATGGCGAGAAACACATTGCACATTCTATACATACGAGCATTCAGGGATATAGAAATAGGACTGAACACAACCAATACATTCTAGGTTTAGGCGCCATTTTGCAGTGGTTTTACCCGAGATCCAAACAATACATTGTAATGCGGTCACATAATGGACTCATTGTCAGTACAAATAACAGGCAATTGGGATCCATGTTAATCATAAATGTCATAAACACATTATTTCAATAAAGTTTTGAAATAGCCCATAATTAACAGCAACAAACTTTGAACAATAATTCTTGCACAAACAGTTATTTGGAATAATTAATTGTCATAAAAAAAGCGGCCCCAGTAAGCCAATTCATGCTTGAAATTCAGAAACAATAAGCCAATGCTGTAATTCTAAGCCAAAGTATTGCCCAAGTGGGCGTTCGCGTAGCTTCATAATTCAATGACTAACACAAAATCTCATAGCCGACCGTCCCATAAGATATTTATGAAAAACCACTTGGCGTCTTCTACTAGTTCAGGAGATCACCATAATCTATATTTTCTGAATGCTAGAAAGAAGGAGGGCGACAAGAAAAAGGAAAAGAACATCTTATTAACTTTTCTCGTTCAGATTACCTTATACCATATAAAATTGTTCAGGTCTACAATTTATTCAGCAAAAATAATTATAGATAGCGTTTCTGAAACTTCCAACATACTCAATAAAATACATGATCCTATTTTGTTCAATCACAAATGTGCAGCCATCTCTTCACTTGAGTTCAATCCTATCGGTGTCAGGGTATCAAAGTCTATTATAAACCTTGATTCCATTCATCTCAATTGTCGCTCCCTGTCACCTCCTCTCTCCAGTCTTGTAATCACATGGAACACTACAAAAGATAACAATTTCTCATTTTGATTATGTTCCCTATAGAAGTGGCGAGCCACTGGAAATTGCACATCGTTGTTCCTGATTGCACGTAAGTGTTCCAAGACTCTTTTTTTTGCTCGATGGATAGAACTCCCTATATACAATTTTCCACAAGGACATTGCAAGCAATAAATGCAGTAGTCAGTTTCACAAGTAAAATTGCCTCTAATCGTATATTCTCTATTACTATTAGGAAATGTTAAGATCTTACAATCTCTGCTATTAGCACAAGCTTTGCAACGCTTACATGTCTTAAAATCTTAAAACCAGTATTGTTTTCAGTACTGACCTTGTCTGTAGAGGAAATGGCATTATTACACAATTCATCTTTAAGAGATCTATTTCTACGGAATGTTATTTGTGGTGTATCATTAAGACACTTCTTTAGAATAGCATCACTTAATAAAATATGCCAATTGGGATTGAATAATCTTCTAATTTTAAAAGCACTATTAGAAAAGGTAGTAATAAATCTCACATTATCACTTTGTTCATCTGTTTTCAGCTTAGGTCTAAGGAACTCAGACCTTTGAAGCGTGTCGACTTTAGTCCTCGCTTACTTGATGTTTTGGTGGCTATACCCACGTTCTCTGAATCGATCATACATTACTGACTTCTCAACTTCATATTCATCCTGAGTACTGCAATTGCGTTTGGCTTTTAACAGCTCTCCTTATGGAATGCTTTGTATTAAACTTGATGGATGAGCACTCTGTGCATTAAGGAGGCTATTCCCTGCGGTTTTCTTCCTGTGCAGTTTAGTGACTAGGGTTCTACCTTTAACTTGAATTTCCACATCTAAAAACACTATCTGTGTTTTACTGATTTGCGAAGTAAATTGTAAATTCATATCATTATTGTTTAGTGTCTCAATAAACTGATTAGCTGATGACTCATCCCCTCTCCAAATTAAAAAGATGTCATCTATAAATCTTGCCCACATCACTATATTGTCACCCTGCAACTGCCAGTCTAGGGACACCTGCTCCTCCCACCAGCCCATGAATAAATTTGCATAACTGGGGGTGAAGCAGGTGCCTATCGCAGTCCCTTGTATTTGTTTAAAGATGTTATTATTGAAAAAGAAATATTTGTTGGTTAGGCAGTATTGAGTCATTTCAAGCAACATTTGTGTGTGCAATAGTAATGAAATATGCCTGGCTCTCAAGAAGTGTCTCATAGCCTGGAGCCCCAGGTTATGCGGGATGCTCGTATAAAGACTGGTTACATCCAGTGTAACCAGTAACAGATCTTCTTCCCATACTACCCCATCAATTAGTGTCAGGAAGTGTGTTTTATCTTTGATGTATGCCGGTAGGACACAAACAAAAGGTGTCAGATAGTGATCAATGAATTTAGAAGTTGTTTCTAGTTGGGAGCCCATTGAAGACACTATTGGCCTCCCAGGAGGTTTCTCCTTGTTTTTGTGCAGTTTAGTTTAGGAAGTAAATACATGATAGGCAATTTAGGATGTTTACAATATAAACTACGAAATTCCTCCCATTCTAGTAACCCTTGATCTTTCCAGTTAACTAGCATCTCATTGTACTCAGAATATGATTTAAGGACCTCTGATTGACTACTTAAGATGTAACAAATTGGGTCAATAAGTTGACGCAAGCCTTCATTCAAATATTCCTTTTTACTCCAAACTACAACAATTCCACCCTTATCCGAACATCTGATAACAATGGACTGGTCATTCTTCAAATCTTGTATGGCTTTAAATTGATCACTGCTTAAGTTACTTCGTGTTCTGCCCTCCATTTCATATCTCAATTTTTTAAGATCTTGAATAACACTTCTTTCAAAAACCTCTATTGCATCACAATGAATATATGGTGTAAATGTTGACTTAGGCTTGAAATGGCTAGGTTCTAATGAGTCTACTGGTAATTGTAGTCTATCTAGATCAATAAATGAATCCTCCTGGTAAGTTGTATTCTCATTAAGTTCAGCCATAGTATGTAATAAATCAACATCAGAGATACAAAGTGTCTCTACCCCCTGGTTGGATTTAGGTTCTCTGCTTGGTGGGGCTTTTGTATAAAACCACTTTTTCAATTTAAGTTTCCTTAAAAAACAAAAAATATCAATGCGGGTCTGTACATAATCCAAATGTCTAGATGGACAAAAAGAGAGTCCTAAGGAAAGCAGTTTGATATCCAAGGGAGATAACTTATGGTCCGACAGATTGACTACAGTCATCTTGCTCCCCTCTTGGCTCGGGTTGACCAGGCCACTGATTTGCCGGCTTCTCCTTTTTCTTCTCCTTGTTCTGGCTTCTTTGTTCCTGCGGTTCCTCCTCGTCCTCTCATTTTTCCTCGTGTACCCCGTCCTCGGCCACGACGAAAATCCTGTTCACCTTGTGGCTGATTCTGTTTGGCTCTAGTAATCATCTGGAATTGTTTGAGGAAATTACTTTTACCTACATTGTTAGTTGGTACATTCTGACCCAAAGTTTCCACTGATATATCAGATACATTACTGTCTGAGACATCACTTTCTTCAGTAATTTCCCCTCTTGATATTACTTGCGGGCCCTCACTCCTTTTGGTTGTCCCACTTTCCATGAATAAATGCTCATACTTCCTATGAAAAGTTAGGGTTCTGCCCGACTGATAGTCTTTGAAATCTCTTATAAATTTTTGCAGTTTTTTATTAGTAATTTCCTCTTCAATTTTATCCAATTTGAGTTGTATTGTGGTATTAAACTCATCAAATGTTTCTTTTGAAAATCAGCTTTAACAATTCCTCGCAAGTCTTGTCGATTTCTTCAAAGATCTTAGTGCGATCCTTGAGAGCATATTTGATGAGAATCCGCATCATAATTACGGAACATTCCTTGGAGTTACCAGCCCACTCTTCCAGCATTTCTGGGTCTGGGTTTTCATAAGTAGGGACCGTATAAATACGCAGTCCTCTAGGTACACGTCCCACATCGATATATTTTTGAAGGGATTCCGCTTCCCACCATTTTTGCTAATTCTTTTTAATAAAGTTTTTCCAACTTGTCATATAGTGCCAGTATTTGTACTTCTTTATTTATCTGTACATATTCATTACTGGATCCTCCTTCTGTTACAAGCCCATTTGTTACTTGAGTGAAAAAGAGTCTGTTAGAAGTTTCCTTACGTTTTGCTTCAATTAAAGAGGCCATTATTCAAGTTTCGCCCAGCCTGGACAACAAAAATCTTTAAACAGCACCTGTGTGTCCAACGACCAATTGTAATATTCGAGGTCTTTAGGCTCCGTTCCGCGATCCCCCGCTGCAAGGATCAACTCGAGTTACACATGAACCAATGGGCTGCGTACACCTCCGTGACACAGCTCAATGGCTCATGCTGCCAGATATGTAGAATCCAAATTCGATAGCCAATACTGGCTTTACTCACCAAATGTGATTTCTGCAGCGCTGACGTTATCAGTTCACAGAGCGGCACTGTAAATCAGAATGCCGCCGGGGATCTTAGCGAGTAGCTCCGTTCTCATAATTCCATCGCACAAAAACCCCGGAAGTACGGAGCTTCAAACACGGCGGTCCTGGTCGGGCTCCGGCTGCCCTGTACGTCACAACCACAACTTTCCGAACATTCACGAAAAGAAATCCAGGACTCCCAGGGGTGCTATATTCAAAGTTTTAATCCAGGCAAATTCTCGCCTCACCAACGTGTTTCGCTGAAAAGCTTGTTCACGGTATGGCGAGAAACACATTGCACATTCTTTACATACGAGCATTCAGGAATATAGAAATAGGACTGAACACATCAAATACATTCTAGGTTTAGGCGCCATTTTGCAGTGGTTTTACCCGAAATCCAAACAATACATTGTAATGCGGTCACGTAATGAACTCATTGTCAGTACAAATAACAGGCTATTGGGATCCATGTTAATCATAAATGTCATAAACACATTGTTTCAATAAAGTTTTGAAATAGCCCATAATTAACAGCAACAAACTTTGAACAATAATTCTTGCACAAACAGTTATTTGGAATCAATCAATTGAAATGGGTCTGTACGATTCACATCTCGTGGGGTCTTTCCCTGGTTTTAAAAGTATGTTAATGGTAGCGTCATTCTAAGATTCAGGTAATTTTGAACCTTTGTAGAAAATCTAATTCAGTAACGTTACTAATGTAGGGCCCAATAGATCTTTTAAGTGGATATATAGCTCGTTCAGAAAAGCATCTGGGCCAGATGCCTTCCCTTTCCTTAACCTAGACAGAGCCCTATCTATCTCTACGATTGTTATTTCTGTGTTAAGTGATTCCCTTTTGTGTTCTTCTAAACTTGGAACTGTTATTTTGCTCAAATAAGATTCCACCTGACCCTCTGACAGCTCTAAATCCTCTACATATAAAGACGGGAAGAAGTCCGAGAAGGCATTCTCAATCTCATCCTTATCCACTGTCCGTTCTGCTTGATTCTCTAACTGAATTTCTGCTATTCTATTCCTACTCTGATTGGTCTTGAGTTTCGAAGCAAGCAGTTTCCCACTGCCTTCCCCATATTCGTAATTGGACAGCTCACTAGCTTCCCACCTCATCCTAATTTTGGACGCTAGTATATCGTTTAACCCAGGTTTCCTAGTCAGTATTTCACTCTCAATACTTTCCTGAGCTTGGTTAGGCTCCCTTCCCTCCAATTTCTTGGTCCATTCCGAAATTTCTGATTCGATTTGATTAATTTTGATTCTTGTGCTTTTGTTGATAAAGGCCGACAGGCTCATTAAGGTTCCCCTTATTACTGCCTTATAAGCATCCCAAACTATCTGAATTGGTGTTTCCTTATTGCTATTATTCTTAAAATATTCCCCTGTAGTTACTTTGAGCTTGTCAATCACCTCCTGATCTAAGAGTAGTGTACGATCTAAGGTCCATCTGGATGTTACCTGGCCCCTATCAATCTTTAATGACAATGTAACCGGGGAATAGTCTGACAAATGGGCTGGGTTATGTTCCACACTAATTATGTTGTTACTAAGAGGGTTGTCTGTCAGGAAAAAATCAATTCTAGATGCATGTCTATATTTTTTATTCCTATAGGTAAACCTATTCCCTGTCTTATTTTTCTCCTTAGTCTTCCATATGTCGACCATCCCCAGGTCCTCTATGTATCTTTTCAGCCATGCCCTCATTTTTGGGAGGTTCAACCCTTTACTCAGTGGGGATCTATCCTGCCTAGGGTCAACTAGGATATTAAAGTCCCCCCCCAAGAGTAGTTGGGGATGACGTCTCCAATAACTGGGAATATAGAGCTTGTAGGGGAGTTGGATCATCCGAGTTTGAACTATACTATCCCACAATTGTATATACGTTCCTCCCTGTCTTGATTTTTACAATAGCCAAACTTCCCCCTGAATCTGTTACCTCTTCTAAAATTGTAGCTTTTGCTGATTTTTTTAAATATAATTGCCGCTCCCTTAAGACTGGTTTGTACAAACAAAACTATCAATCCATTTTTTATGTTTCACATGCTTAACCCATTCTTGTTTCACAAGATGTGTCTCTTGTAAAATTATCACATCACAATTTATTACTTTAAGGTATTCTAAAATGTCCTCCCTTCTCCTCTTTACTCTGAGGCCAATCACGTTCCAGGACATGAGGTTTAACTTATTTATTTTATTATTTGTCTTCCCTTCACAACCCCGGCTAAAATCCTGTTACCTCCCAAGTTCAAAAATTCGGACCCGGTGATTTTATCAATGATGTATGACGGACAAAATTCATTTTTTTCATTTTTTCCCCATATGCTCCCACACCACTTGAGTTGATTTATGTGCGTGCCCCTCCTCCCCTCCCTGAAGAACCCTCTCTTTTACTGTTGGGCAGATCAGATTTGCCTTATTTGAGATGCACCCGTTCCTAACTGTGCCGAGGTCTATCAATTTTGCGTGTTCCCTAACAATCTCATTATTTATGAGTTGATTTGAACTGGTCTATCAGTTTTACAACTTCGTTGGGATCCCGAACATTATGCATTTGGTTCCTCCAAATAATTTTAAGTGAGACTGGGAATCTCATCTGAACTGCTGCCCCCAGCGATCTGAGTTCTTGCATGTGATTCCCAAGTTCTCATTGTCTATCCTGGGTAGCTTTAGAGATGTCAGAGCAAATTCTGTCATTATAGTCTCCTTTGGTGAATGCACCAACTTTCAGTGCTTCATTAAAAATCTTCTCCTTGATTGTGTAGGTCTTAAAATTAATTAAAATTCTCCTTGGAATTTCTCTGGGTTTTCCTAGCTTAAAGGGATCTCTATAAACTCTATAAATGTCCTCTTCTAATGTCCTGACATCCATTCCAAGGATAAAATCTTTGAGGAGATTAATCACAAAATTCCTGACATTTTGTCCTTCCTCTCCTTCTGTTATATTCAAGATTCAAAGGTTACTGCGCCTTGTGCTATTTTCTAATGACTCGATTTTATCTTTCAGCTACCTCTCATTCGCCTTTATTATGCGGATCTCTCCTTGGTTCTCGATCGTATTTCTTTTAAGTTTCCCTACTGTATCCTCCACTGCTTGTACACGTTCCATCAGGGAGTTCACTTTCGATTCGAGAGCATCGCATGTTGCCTGTATCCTCTCCTGATTTTTTTCAGATTTCGCAAAGTTTGCTCTCATTTCCACAATTAGGGTACCCATACGTTTCCTCATCTCTGTTTCAGCAGGTTGATCTGAAATCTGACTTAATCCACCTTCTAAATTTTCTTCTGTAACTGGGCTCTCCATTGGCCCTCTACTTACATGTGGAGTAACTACTTCAGTATCTACTGAGGCTAAAGCTTGAAATCTATTACTAGTGGTCAGCTCCTCTTTATGGGAATCACCTTGCATTTTAGTTATTGTATCGCTTCGCTCAGCCCCTCCCACCGTCTTTGACTCGCCGGGGAGCAAATTTTGTGTTGATTGTCTATTTTGGATTTTAAAGTATGTACGGAGGGAAGGGGTAATTTTAATTCTCACCCCTTCTTTGTCCTGTTTACCTTAACTTGGGTTTGGGCTAGGTAATGCTGCAGTAATTCTCCCCATTTTCTATTCACCTCCTTGTTCCCCTCCGTGCTGCTCCTAATCGTGGAAGTTTACTCTGCTCGGAAGAACATGGCGTCTGACTGACGTGTTCGGCTGCGAGCGTTCACCTGTCCGAGTGAGTGAGCCACAAAAATATACTAAATTATGTTCCCGAGCGCTGGGAAATGGCACGATCGGAATGAGGGAATTATTGCACTGACCTGCGGTGGAGAAGTGGCGGTCCCGGCTTCACGGCAAAAGGAGTCAAATGGTTGTGTGGAACTCAGGTTTCTGCTCGGGTCTCTGCATCCAGCAATCTGGCGAGTTGAGCGCCGAGTCCGCTGAGCTCACACGAGTGCATGCACATCGCTGCAGTTTGTGGACAGAGGCAGCAGAGGGGATGAAGTCCTCGCGAATAAATGTGGCCAGAATTTGGCATAGAGGATTAGCTGGCCGCGTTGGGAGCCGGCTGGGAGTAATGGAGGACAAGGAGAGGGGAAAGAAGGATTGGGAAAACGGTGGTGGCAACCAGTGCAAAACAGGGAAAGAGAAGGAGAGCAGCCTCTGTATGACACCGGTAAGAGGTAGGGGGAGGGACAAGAAAAGCGGAAAAGCCCCCAGAAATTCGAAAAATACTTCACCCCCAGGGAAACCGGCGCTGAAAGGACAAATTCCGTCTACAGGTTTAAATAAGGGTGAAGCAAGAATCTTTCGAGTCAGCTACTGCTTTATAAGTAGACACTTTAAGATAGAAAACCCTGTCTCTGAAAATCCACTCAAAAACCTGATTATAACCCCATATATACACTCATGTAGCTACTCACCAACCCATGCAGCCGCTTACACATCAACTGACAGACTGATACAGACATTCACACAGTTTAGTCACTAACTTATGAATTCAATAAGACATGTTTAATTACTCACTTATACAGTCAGTCACGCCCCTAATAAATCATCCATTCAGACACTCATACACCCACTCATTCTTCAATACACCTTGGCATAGAGGTGCTTCATTCTGCACCTCTTTTGCCTGTTTCTGTACTTCTCTTGCCTCCTTCTGTACTCAAATGGGAAGTAATCAGTGATGTCGTTTGAGATGTCATCAGTGATGTCACGGACCATGTCATGAGTGATGTAATATGTGACGTCATCAGCAGTGCATTGCGAGGGTGCGAGTTATAGTTAGCCCAACTAACTATGGCGGCTGAATTTCTCTGGTTTTGTACGATTGAAAAGTCCAACTAACTATAACGTCCCTGAAACCTGTGGTTTACTCAGTGATTTTCTGCGGTTTTTCAAATGCTATTTTCCAACTATAACGTCACTGAAACCTCTGATTATATATTATCTGCTGGCGGTCGCCAGTAAATAGTTATAGTTAGGACCTATTTTCCATGGGAAATCCGCAACATTCTATTCCCAATAAGTCTGGCGCCGTTTGACGAATCCTCGCGAAATGACACCAAATTTGGCAAAGAGGTAGTCCTCAGTTCAGACTCGTGCCTTTTTCATAAATGGTGTGAATCCGTTTAGTAGTTCCTGAGAAAATGAGAGTTAAAAGTACATAAATATCTATTGCCGGGGAGGATACGCGGACCCTACATGCACCGTAACTGAGCGCGCACCCTCCCAATCGCGCGCTGAATGCTAATTGGCTGTCGAGTGTCTGTCTGCCTTCGAAACCAGGAACTGTTGGCAGCCATTTTCTGCCTCGGTAGAAGCGAGGCTGAAGAAGCAAGGGGAATAAGTGTGTAAAACATATAAAGGGGGCAGAGTAGAAATACTCTGACCCTCTAGAGGTGCTTAGAGGGTCCCAGAAGGACACCCAGGGGCCCCCTTTTTAAAAAAAAAAAAAAAACGCGAAATGCACGCACGGTGCGCACATCCTATCGCGTTGGGTACGCGGATCCACGGAATTTTTTTTTTAAAAAAGACAAGAAATCATTGGTTGTATGACTACTTTGTACACTGAAAGGTAAGGTGTATTTTTCTGTTTTTTAAGGGTATGATTCTTATTGGTTAACAAAAACAGATTGTAAGGAACATTATATATGCTAAGCTGATATGTTGAAAAGTAAAGCACACTTCCTCTCTTGTTTAGCAACATTGTGTGCTGAACTTTTGACCTGTGTGCTCAGTGCAGTGTTCCATGACCTGTTTCTATGGTAACAGGCAGAAGGCAGATTGGGGGAAGGGTTGAAATGTATTTCAGTTGGAAAGGGTTGAAATGGTTAACCAATAGAAATGTGTGTTTGCTTTTGAGTTTATGTGTAAAGGATTGTGATTTGATGTTTACATGTATATATGTGGAAAATGAAAGGGAAACTTTTCCATTCTTTGTTTTTGCTGAGAGGTGCACAGTGCAGAGATTCTGTAAAAGAAAAGATGGTGAGTGACTGATATACTTCTTAATATACAAAACAACTTGAAAGATGAGTTATTTAATTGTGAGGGGATGTATGTAGACTATTTTGATTTTAATCGAACTAATGTTTTTCTCCTGCTAAAGTGTAGGGAGTACTTTTTTTTCTCTACAATCTTATTGACAGTGTGTGTGCATGTAGAAACCATTCTGTGATAAGCATTTGTGTTTTTCATGTGTTTGCAGACAGAAAACTGTGCAGTTTTTATATTTTGGTAGAATTAGAAACCAGTCATTATTTATGAATTTGTGAAATGAGTTATGTTATGTTTCTATACTAAAATGTAGTACTTCTTCTGGATGAAGAAATGTGTTTTGGTATAGTGCAAGGGATAGTGTTGTTTCTCTAGAATCACACAGTGAGTATCTGTGCATTTGGGAACCACTGTGAGAGAAGCATTTGGTAACATTGTGTATTTGCTGACAGATAAATGTTTTAAAACCTGTCTTGTTGTCAAGTTTTAGTAGCATTACAAGGTAGTTTTTGCTTATGCTTTGATTAAATGAGTCAGGCTTTGACACAAAAGTGCAGTCCTGAAATATGTAGATTGTGTGCAGTTCCCTTACCACTTGCACTGTAGTGAATGAGTTTTGGTAAACTCCTAGGGATAGTGGTGCTTGTCTAGAGTCACACTGTGAGTTAGTGTGTATTTGGGATCACTGTGAGAGAAGCATTTGGTAACATTGAGCATTTTCTGACAGATAACTTTTTTAAAACCTGTCAGTCATGTTGTCAAGTTTTAGTAGAATTAGAAGCCAGGTTTTGCTTATGTTTTTATTAAATGAGTCAGGCTTTGACAGAAAAGTGCAGTCCTGAAATATGTAGATTGTGTGAAGTTCCCTTACCACTTGCACTGTAGTGAATGAGTTTTGGTAAACTCCTAGGGATAGTGGTGCTTGTCTAGAATCACACTGTGAGTTAGTGTGTATTTGGGAACCACTGTGAGAGAAGCATTTGGTAACATCGTGTATTTGCTGACAGATAGCTGTTTTAACCTGTCAAGTTGTGAAGTTTTAGTAGCATTAGAAGACAGTTATGGCTTATGCTTTGATTAAATGAATCAGGCTTTGACAGAAAAGTGCAGTCCTGAAATATGTAGATTGTTTGCAGTTCCCTTACCACTTGCAATGTAGTGAATGAGTTTTGGTAAACTCCTAGGGATAGTGGTGCTTGTCTAGAATCACACTGTGAGTTAGTGTGTATTTGGGATCGCTGTGAGAGAAGCATTTGGTAACATCATGTATTTGCTGACAGATAACTGTTTTAAAACCTGTCATGTTGTCAAGTTTTAGTAGGATTAGAAGCCAGTCTTTGCTTATGCGTTGATTAAATGAGTCATGCTTTGACACTAATGTGCTGTACTTAAATATGTAGATTGTGTGCAGTACCATTAACTCTTTTTGTTTTTTTTCTGCTAGCACGTGCCACTTTAATTGAGGCCTATTTACTCTGCACTTGCACCTTATATTCAAGAGGCTGTTCATTGCCTGATACTTTAAGTTAATTATCATATTGCAGTACTGTTTTCACCGCTAGCAGCTACGTTTTTTATAACCTAGTTAAGGTTTTACTATTGTAAAAGTCAGTCAATTCTAGATATTGTTGAAAAGCACCTTAGTTTTAATCATGAAGAAGCTTACTACTAAAGCTCAGTGTTATCCTCCACCAGCAGATCTACCCCCACTTCTACCCCAAACTTCTATCGATAAAATGCTACAAAGAGCAATAGGGGTGGTAGCAACAGAAATTGAGCGGACGGAGCATAGATTATCCATAATCCCAGACATACAAGAATTATGTGCTGATCCCAGTTCTGTAACCATTAACTCTTCTAGCTCAGTGAATGAGTTTTGGTAAACTGCTAGGGATAGTGTTGCTTGTCTAAAATCACACTGTGAGTCTGTGTACATTTGGGTAAGGATTGTGAGAGAAGTCTTTGGTAACATAGTGTATTTGATGACAGATAACTGTTTTAAAATCGGTCATGTTGTCAAGTTTTAGTAGCTTTAGAAGCTATTCTTTGCTTATGCATTGATAAAATGAGTCAGGGTTTGACACTAAAGTGCAGTACCATGTACTATTCTATTCACTGTGCCAGAACTGAAAATTTAAAAGTTTTACCCAGGCAGTAACCTAGTAGTAGTCTGATGATTTAGTCAGTTTCCAAGTCCTCATGTTGTGAACGATACATTATCACATAGATTGTTTCAAATGTCTATGCAGTATGCATGCAGTCTTCTAACGTACTACACACTTGTCTTTCACATTTTCAATTCGTTAGTCAGTATCCATACACTTCCAGGAAACACCCTGTAACTCCTTTTGCAGTCCTCTAGTGACCCATTCAGCATCATGTACTAATCCATTCACTGTGCGAAAACTCAAACACTTATAAATTCACCAAGATACTATCTTTGCAGTACTCTAATCATTCAGTCAGTGCCTAAGTATTCATGCATTGAGCCAGGCCTTAGCACATGGACTGCTTCAAACCCCTATCCACTATGTATGCAGTCTTCTAACCACCTAGACACTTGTCTTTCACACTTTCAATTCCCTAGTCAGTATCCATACAGTCCAGCAAACATCCTGTCACTTCCTTTGCACTCCTCTATTGACCCATTCAGTACCAAGTACTATTCCATTCCCTGTGCGAAAAGCCTACCACTTATAAATTCACCAAGGCACTCTCCTTGCTGTACTCTACCCATTCAGTCAGTACCCAAGTAGTCATGCAGTGAGCCAGGCCTTACAACATGGACTGCTTTAAATGCCTATGCAATATGCAATATGGATGCAGTCCTCTAATCACCTACACAGTTGTGTTTCACACCTTCAATTCCCTAGTTAGTATTCATACACTTCTAGCAAACACCCTGTCACTCACCCAGTGTGTCTCCTTATAGTACTGTATTCATTTAGTCAGTTAGCATGTAGTGTTTTAGTGAGGTAGGCTTTAGGGCATGAACTGCTTCAAAGTAGTATGCACTATGCATGTAGTGTTTTAACCATCGTCACACTTGTGGTTCAGGGCTATAGTTTCTTAATCAGTATTTATATAAAATGTGTTTGTACAGTAATGGAATAGTATACATTTGAAAGTTATTAATATACATTTATTTGTGATTCTTTTTTACAGGAGTGTTTCTCATCTGTTTGCACTCTTCTCGTGCAAGATTGTTTGGATGAAGGGTCCTTAGGTGTTTCATCATACTTGCTGTGCTGCACGAGTATTTTTTGTTAGGATCCCCTCGTAACAGAACTCTTTTGAAAATCTTGCGCGTGACAAAGGTGGCATTGGTCTTGCCCCTCGAGAAAAGTAGAACATTTCCACATCACTGAAGGAAATCGTTGTGGGCGTGGTGCATCCTCCAAAAATTCATCTTTAGATTCGGTGAATATTTTAAAGCGACATCATTTACAGTTTTTGTAAGTTAAAGTTAAAACATGTTATCTCTGTGCATTTTATATATCTGTGATTTGTATCTTGTTTTTTTTTTTTGAGAATAGCATGTTGGTTTTTTTTTAACAATCTTTGAGATCGTGTTTTTTTTGCCCGCTGTTAAGTGATGAGTACGATAGAAATCACTATTTTTAGTGAAATTTAATATATTCTGAGAACAGCAAAAAAGGCAAAAAAATTACTTTGTGGAAATTATGCTGTGTTGTAAAAAATGTATTATTACATGTTATAATTTTTTTTTCCTTTTCTTTCACAGATCCAAATTTTAAAATAAGCAATTTTTAAGAATTTAGATTGGGATGAAAATGTGAAAAATATGTGTACCATTTTTTATTCCTATTACTGTGAAGGTAAGTTTAACTGAGTCTCAATATGCTGAATGAGGAGGTCTGCAAGAAGCTACAAAGTGGAAACATGTTTCTAAAAACACTCTGTTTATACTTATGTAGTTTTGAAATCTGACCATAATCAGATATCATGTGACCTGCAAAAAAAGAGATTTGAGGGGTTCATAATATTTCCTATTTTAGCTATTGAAGGACCGCAATTATTTCAATCATTCTTCTTTGAACATCTTTGCAGACAAAACTGTGTGCTTACCTTTTATCATTCGCAAGGAATTTTAAAAACGTGAATATGTCACTTTTTGTAACATAGTTATTGTGTAAGATACTCTTTCATATTTACAAAGAGAGGAAAAGGCACTTTTTATACTCCATGTATATACAACCTCATCATGCAGACCACTTTATTTTGAAAGGGTGTTCTATAAGTGTTGTTGTGCATGATTGCACTGAATACTCATAGAACAAGACACATGTCTAGATTTATCATAAATCATAAATTTCGATATGTGTGTGAATGGTGCACCATTCTAAAATTGGTGTAGGAAAGCACAACAAGGAGAATTGTTTTCATTTCTCCACATTTTTATATCTTCAATGCATGCTGAAATGTTCAGCATACATTGAAGGAGAAAAATGCATTTTCTCATTGTTTTTGTGCAGGAAGGTGTGTCTTGACACAGATATCCTTGCACTATGGCGCAAGGGTGCCTCTGTCACCACATGGCTGCAGTTTAAGCAGCCGTGCAGACAGAAGCATAGATTTGCAACATATTTATGTACATATGTTGCATCCCTGTGCTTCGGAAGAACTACAGCACACTGCAGTTAAAGAGGTTACTGTGTGATGCTGCAGCACTTCCTCATACTTCTGCACTTATACATTCACCATACGTTACTAATGCATACATTCAGTCAAGTACGTACTACACATACATTCATCTAAACTAACGCTAACAAAAAAATTTCGCTCTTTTTTTAAACCAGGAAAGTTAGTTCTTACAAGAACTTTTTTTTTTCGTTCTTCTTTTATAATTTTTTGGGGGTTTTCTGAACAATTTTTAATTTATTTTGGTTTTTCTGCAAAAAAAAAAAAAAAAACAGGAGAAACCAAACAATGAACTTCAGGGAACTCTATAAAAAAAAAAACTAGCAAATGTGACTTTCTTGGCGGCGGCAGATCAGATCGCAGATCGATCGACTGCTAACCATAGCACAAAGTTGCATTGCACTTAGTGCAGAGCACTTTTAAAAATTGAAATTGAGGACGGATGTCCAAGGTTTGGGCTGATGGATGCACTCTTGATGTGCTCGGCTGTGATGAGGTAGATGGCGCAGGAGCAGGAGTGTTTCTCATCCGTCTGCACTCTTCTCGTGCAAGATTGTTTGGATGAAGGGTCCTCATGTGCTTCATCATACTTGCCGTGCCGCAAGAGTATTTCTGGTTAGGATCCTCTCGCGACAGGACTCTTTTGCAAATCTTGCACGTGACCAAGGTGGTATTGGTCTTATTCTGCCCCTCGGGTAAAGTAAAAAATGTCCACACCACTGAAGAAAAACGTTCTTTGGGTGGTGCCTCCGCCAAAAATTCATCCTCAGAAGTATGAGGTGATGCAGGTGATGCCTGCTGCCCTGAAGCCATTTTTGGTTGAAAATAG
The DNA here is from genome assembly GCF_964204655.1 of Triturus cristatus. Classification (NCBI taxonomy): domain Eukaryota; kingdom Metazoa; phylum Chordata; class Amphibia; order Caudata; family Salamandridae; genus Triturus; species Triturus cristatus. The sequence goes on from NC_140581.1 coordinate 402,910,801, forward strand.
TTAGAGCTAAGTGTAAACTTAGTCTAAAAAGTCTTCTTCTCTCCAAAGAGATGGTGCTCTAAAGAAGGTCAAAGAAGAATGATTGAAATGGGTGGAGTCTTTCAATAGTTAGAGGAGGAAGTGTAATGAACCAATCAAATCTCTTTTTTTGCAGGTCACATGGGATCCGCACACCCTGCGCTTACGCAGCACGCACCCAGCGCGCATCCGCGAAATTGAATTAAAAAAAATTATAGGATTAGATGTAAAAATATATTAGTTTTAAGACTGGTGTAGAGTTTGTCTTCAATTAATATTCACATGAAATACATATATATATGTGTTTTTAAATGTTAAATATTTTGCGGGATCCGCGCATCTACCGCGTCATAGACGCAGATGACGCATCGCGGAAGAGCGTAAACGTTGCGTTACATACATTGAACGTGTCGCGTATATGCTGGGAGCCGCGTACCGGTCGCATTGCGATCGCACACTAAACACGTACCCAATGCATACCATACGCGGATGCTACCGCTTAGGGATCGGGAACGGTGCGCTTAGGGTGCGCGGATCTAAAAACTTTGAAAAAAATATATAAAATAACGTTTTGCACATATAGTTAAAAAAATAATTTGAAAAATATAAAAAAAATATGTTTGAAAAACCCATTAAGTTCAAATAATATTTTTAACCGAATTAATTGAAAAAATAAGTTTAAGAAATGGTGATAAAAAGTATTTAAAAAAAATGTAATTAATGAAGTTAACACACTGAATTTGAAAAATATACAAATCCAATCAAAATCATTAAACATGATATCTTCAGAGATAAGTCATAGATAGGAATTAGCATTTAAAAAACCTTGGAAATTCACTGAAAAAACCATAGGTTTCATGCACGTTATAGTTATGAATTGGCATTTAAAAAACCTTTGAAATTCACTGAAAAAAACAAAGGTTTCAGGGGCGTTATAGTTAGGAATTGGCATTTAAAAAACCTTAGAAATTCACTGAAAAAACCATAGTTTTCAGGGGTGTTAAAGTTAGCTGGACATTTCCCTCGTACAAAACACTAGAAATTCCCCTGTTATAGTTAGTTCAGCTAACTATAACTCGCGCCCCCGCAATGCACTGCTGATGACGTCACATATTACATCACTCATGACATGGTCAGTGACATCACTGATGACATCACTGATGACATCACTGATGACGTCATCCAATGAGTATGTGTTTCTGTAAAGTTTTAATATGTTTACTATAAATAGAGAAAGACCTGTTGAAGAATGAGTGGGTGTACACGTGTGTGAATGGATTATTTTGTAGGTGTGTAACTGACTCTATAAGTGAGTCATTAAATGTATCTTACTACAGACTAGTGACTAAACTGTGTGAATGTCTGTATGTGTCTGTGTGTTGGTGTATAAGTGGCTGCATGGTTTTGTGAATAGCTATATGAGTGTCTATATGGGTTATTGATTGGTTGTCTGAGTATCTGTATGGGTGCCTGAGTGTTTGTGTGCGTAGGCTGTGTGTGACTGTGCATAGATGTGTGAGTGGGTGATTCTATGGGTGCATGGTTTTAAGAGTGCATCTGTGATGAACTGTATGGTTGAGTGAGTGTATGTATGGGTGTGTTAGGGATTGAATGTATATCTCAGTGGTACATTTGTGACTAACTACATATGTGAAAGGCAGAATATATGCGTTTAAGAGTATATAAGTGGGTATATGTGAGAGTGTGTGATTGTGAGAGTGGCTGTATGGATGAGTGTGTGCTTGTATCAATGATTGTATAAGAGTGTAAGAATGTGGTACTATTTTTATGAGTAAGTGAACTTGAGTGTGTATAACTACATAGGTGAGAAAATGGGAGTGTAATTAATTATTTGCATGACTGACTAGGTGTGAGAGTACCTCTATGGATGATTGGTGGTGTGTAAGTGTCTATGTAGGTGTATAAATGCATATGATAGTCTTGTACGGAGTGACTGTAAGTATGAGTGACTGTACAGGTGAATGAGTGGAGGTGTATGTAGACCTAAGAGTTAATAAGTGGGTATGTAGTTATTGGTATTGGAGTATCTATGGTTTTGAGAATGGACGTCTGAAATTTTGAGTTGGTGTATCAACGGTTAAATTAGGGTGAGAAGATGCAGTAATTTATCACATGGATGACGTCATCAGTGATGTCATCAGTGATGTCATTTAAGATGTCATCAGTGATGTCATCAGTGATGTCACTGACCATGTCATGAGTGATGTAATATGTGATGTCATCAGCAGTGCATTGCGGGGGCGCGATTTATTGTTAGCTGAACTAATTATAACAGGGGATTTTCTAGGGTTTTGTATGAGGGAAATGTCCAGCTAACTATAACACCCCTGAAACCTATTGTTTTTTCAGTGAATTTCTAAGGTTTTTTAAATGCCAATTCCTAACTATAACGCCTCTGAAACCTTTGTTTTTTTCAGTGAATATATATATATATATATATCAATAAAATAAAGTCATAAAATGTTGTTAAAAACATTCCATTATTAATTAAAACCTTAAACTATTTGAAAATATTTAAACTTACATTTCCCACTCTAATCAATGCAACAGTAGGGAAAGTGTTGGATAGCGGAGGGATAAAATGTACTATTCCCACTCCAGTCAGTACAACAGTAGGGAAAGTGTTGGATAGCAAATGGATAACATTTACTATTCCCACTCCAGTCAGTGCAACAGTAGGGAAAGTGATGGATAGCGGAGGGGTAAAAATTACTATTTCCCACTCCAGTGAGTGCAACAGTAGAGAAAGTGTTGGATAGCGGAGGGGTAAAAATGACAATTCCCACTCCAATGAATGCAACAGTAGGGAAAGTGTTAGATAGCTGAGGGATAAAAATTACTATTTACCACTCCAGTGAATGCAACAGTAGAGAAAGTGTTGGATAGTGGAGGGGTAAAAATTACTATTCCCACTCCAGTCAATGCAACAGTAGAGAAAGTATTGGATAGCAGAGTGGTAAAAATTACTATCCCCACTCCAGTCAGTGCAACTGTAGGGAAAGTGTTGGGTAACGGAGAGGTAAAATTTACTATTCCCACTCCAGTGAGTGTAACAGTAGGGAAAGTGTTGCATAGCTAAGGGGTGAAAAATTCTATTCCTACTCCAATGTGTGCAACAGTAGGGAAAGTGTTGAATTGCAGAAGGGGTAAAAATGTCTATTCACACTCTAGTCAGTGGAACAGTAGGGAAAGTGTTGGATAGCGGAGGGGTAAAAATTATTATTCCCACTCCAGTCAGTGCAACAGTAGGGAAAGTGTTGAATAGCGGAGAGGTGAAAATTACTATTTCCACTCCAATAAGTGCAACAGTAGGGAAAGTGTTGGATAGCAGAGGGGTAAAAATTACTATTCCCACTCCAGAGAGCGTAACAGTAGGGAAAGTGTTGGATTGCGGAGGGATAAAAATTACTTTTCCCACTACAGTCAATTCAAAATTAAAACCAAAGAAAATATCAACAACAACAAAAAGCATTTGAAAAACAAAATAACTTTAAAAAAATATATAGTATGTAAAAAATTAAAATACAAATATATTTAATATTATAAATACAAAAACATATTATAATGTTAAATAAAAATCACTATTACCTACAAATATTATATTAAATAAGATTTAAAAATATTTTTCAAACAAAGAGGTATCTTTAGTTGCAAATTATTTATAAACAAAAACAATTTTATTTTTTATATTCAAAGGGTGGCATAGAGAAGGAAGCCCATAGCAGTCCACAGAGATCCCAAGAGGTATAATCATAAGGCAGTTTCTATTATCACGAAATCCCTGATCAATTTGCGTCTGCCTCTGTATTTAACCATCTCTACAGAAAGTGCCAAAGGGCTTTTTTATTCTTAGATCGGGTACCTTTCAAATCTTCTTTTGATGTTGAAAAACCAGAGTCTAACCAGTCAGAGTGTTGGGGAGGTAAACATTCCACCCCGCTTCAACAGATTTCCCTTCTTGCTAACAGTATGGCATAAAAGAGGCATGCTCTTGCTGGGCATGTAACTTCATTAAAAATTCCAAAAATTATCACAGTGAGGCTTGGAACCCAAGAATGTTCGAGATGGTTTCACCAATCTTAAGCCAGAAATCAAGTATAGCTGGACATTCCTGGAACATATGTATGTCTGATGCTCTCTCCAAATCGCATTTCTTACATTTTACAGGGGGTCCTTTTGACCTTTTGATAGCCTTTGGGGAGTTAGGTAGGCCCTGTGGATTGAAAAGAGATGGTTCCTCTTTAATCATGCCTCCTTAACTGTAAGGAACAAAGTGCCCATTGATACTTGGCAGAGTTTTTCCCAAGGCTCTCCCTGCAGACAGGCCCCCCACAGATCTTCGGCTTCCCCATCCATTGCCTCTTCGATTGTCCAGTACCATACGGAAACCTCTTTTATCCCCTGAGGCTTTCCCACCAGATATTCCTCTAAGAAATTTCTTACGCCAATTAGGGTTTTCAGGGTTTGGACCCAGCTTTTTAGTTGGATATATTTAAATTTGGAAATAGCCCCCTTTAGGATAGCGTATAGCGGTGAACAAGGTAGAATTGTGCCCTCCTGAGCTAGATCTCCCCATACGCTAAGTCCGGCCTCCCTTATTGGCAATGCTAGTTTGTCTTTTAGAAACCTGGTGTTCCGGGAGAGTCTGTAGGTTTCAAAATTATATAAGGTACTATGCCCTTGTGTTACACTAAATAGATTAGCCATATATAGCTAAATATAGAAGTGGTAGTCATCTATATTGACAACCCACTGAGCTATAATAACAAAGATGATGTTTTATAGAACAGGTTAGTCTAGGACGGGTGGCAGCCATTTTCTATGCTGGCCACCATCTTATATTATGGTTATGTATAAGCAAGTGGTGAGCTCTAAACTACGAATGAGGTAGGCCCAGACAGTTGCGCCATGACACTTGTTGTTCAGCTGATAAGTATACGCCCAGTTTCTTTTCCTTATTCAATAAGGGGCGCTGCATCGCTTATGAATAGGCTTTTCTGTGTGCGTAAGTGATATTCTATTTGCAGCACCTCTCCCATGGTGGGAGGAGCAGTGATGCAGTTGGCTGACCTTGGCTAAGAGATACTGTGTGCCCGCCTCGGGCTGGTGATTTACGCCCCTCTGCCTCCCTAAAGTATGCATCCCTATACCTGTAACTTTCCCTTGAAGGCGTGCTCTAGAGGTTCATGACGTGTTTGATGTATCATACTATGCTGCGCATTATTATTGAGTCAGTTCATTAGCAAGCATAGCATGGTGCATGTTGTATTTGGGCTCCTCTGCAGACAATTGTTAATAAACTGTTTGTTTGCTTTCTCTACTGGCTGACCGACTCTTCATTGATATAGGTAAGGCTGAGAGGTGGTTTAGTAACCCGAGTGACCCTAGTCGGGTCACTTCCTTCAAGTCCTGGAGGGGGGCAAGGATGGAAAACTAGCTGAGGCCCGTCTACCGTCTGATGTTTGCCCATGTTCTGGCTATCGCCTGTATCACCTTTAATCTTATCTTTTTTTTTTAAAGTGGGATTGCCGTACTTAAACATAAAACCATCCTGGGCTAGGTTTGCTCCCCTCAACATTGCTGAAAACATAGCCCCTACTCCAAAACAGTCTGGAGATTTTACCAGCATTCTGGAGTGGGGCAGCTGGAAAGCCCAGGCGTAATATTGTAAGCTCGGGAGGGACAATTCTCCCTTCTACCTCCTATGTCTCAGCTACTGCCAGACAATTCTGGTTCCTATATAGGCCCATATAAAGGAATTTATGGCCTGCTGGAGTTCATCTATGGAAGACTTGCCAAAATGTAGTGGGAAGAAGGTGATTTTAGGGAGTATCATCATTTTAACCAGGTTCACCCTCTCGAAAATTGACATGGGGAGATGAGCCCAACTTTTCATGAGACGCAAACACTCTCTTATTGCATTAGACAGGTTGGCCTCCGTGATTCTGTCAATTTCCTGCACTATTTTTATCCAAAGATGTCTCATCTCTCTTTTGGTACGATGTTGGCTCTCCTTTAAATTCCATGACATAACCTTGGTTTTAACTGCATTAACCTCATTCCCTGATATCCTACTAAAATCCTCAGCTTGTTTTATAACAGCTGGCAGGGCAATGGCAGAAAAAAACAGTATGTCATCGGCATGAAGGGCAAATTTTCTCTCCCACCTTTCATGGCTAAATGGTAGAATACTCGCCTCATCTCTAAGCTTCTGAGCAAATGGCTCGATGTTCAAATTAAAAAGGAGAGGTGATAGGGGACAGCCCTGTCTAGTGCCCCTAGTTATCTTAAAAGATTTCGTTAGATTTCCATTGACCAACAATTTTGCAGATGGATCTTGGTATATCAACCGAATGGCTCTGAAGAAGTTCTTACCTATATTATATTTCTCCAATACTACTGCCAGGTATACCCAATTCACTCTATTGAAAGCCTTTGTGACATCTAGAGTCATAACTGCTAAGGGGAGTGAGTATGTTGTGGTCAGATCCATTGCGCCAATTAGATCATATTTGAGTTCACACAGATTTCTGCCTCTGACAAACCCCTTTTGGTCAAGGTGTAACATTCCACCTTCTACTGTGCCTAGCCTATTTGCTAGGATTTTGGTGAAGATCTTATAGTCTGTCTTGAGCAGCGATTTGGGTCTGTATGACTCACTACTTGCTGGATTTTTCCCTTGCTTTAATATTAAAGTGATTATCGCCTCACCCCAAGTGCCAGGTAATTTTTTCCCATTGCTTAAGATGTCATTAAAAAGCTGGATCATAACTGGGATTAAAACATCACCCGTGCTTTTATAAAGCTCAGTTGGGAGACCATATGGGCCTGCCGCCTTGCCCCATTTACTTGAAAGTATTTCTCTCTTAACCTCCTCCTGGGTAATGTCCTGCTCTAAGAGATGCTGTTGCGATGTAACCAAAGGGTAAAGAGTATTCGCACTCAACCATTCCTCAGCTTTAGATTTATTAACCACCCTGTCTTCTGAATATAGTTTCTGGAAAAAATCATAGAAATCGCGCTATCCCTGCATCGGTAGTTAATTTAATCTCACTTTCACCTCCTCAATTTTTCTTATCAGATTGCTCGTTCTGTCTATTTTTCCTTTCCAGGCCATCCCCACCCCCTCCCCATACTCAAAATGAGCCAGCTTACTCACTTCCCATCATTTCATGATCCTCATCTGAAGAGTAGTGTCAAGCTGTTCCTTTAATTTTGCCAGTTTAACCTTGCTTTCCTGCCACTTCTCTGTTTCCACAGTACTACTCATGTCAGCCTCCGCGATCTTCATATTTGTTTTTATTTGGGCTATCTCTTCCCTATACTGCCTATTTCTGAAACATAATCTGCTGGTAATACTCCCCCTTAAATAGGCCTTCCAAGGGTCCCAAACTATTGGAGTCGCAGCTGACCGTACATTGTGACCTAGAAAGTCTTTTGCCTTAAGACCAAGATGAATCATTTCCTGTGTGTCCTGAAGCAGCGTTCAATCAAGAGTTCAAACTCTACTGATTTTCCTGCTTTCCAGGTCTAAGTCTAGACACACCCCTGAATGATCGGATAGGTGGGGCATCAGCTATCTAATGTCCTTGACTTTCTTCCTCAGGCTAAAGCTGACCAGGACATAATCTAGCCTGGATTTATGACCATATTTCCCATTGTAGTAGGAGACCCCTAACTGGAGACCAGATATATCGCTCCAAACATCACTAAGTCCCATCTGTTTCATCATTGAGTGCAGATATATACGTGATTTAGATGCTGTTACAGCTCTGCTATTTGAAGATTTATCCAGCTTTGGATTCAGTACAATATTAAAAACACCAGCCATAGTTACAGGGTCTGGAAAATTTAACACATTTGCAAAAATAGTTCTCAAGGAGTTAGGGTCGTCACAATTAGGGCCATAATACCCTATCAGAGTAATTTGGTTACCCAGCATTATCACTTTGAGGAAACCCACCTGCTACGGGTATCCACTAATTAATCTATTAAATGTGCCCTAACTTGCTTCTTTATTATTATCGACACTCCTCTTATGTGGGCGCTATGATCAGTGCAGATCATATGGCTGACCTATTTTAATTTCTTAAAAATCTCAATGCATTAATTTTTCATCAGGTGGGTCTCTTGCAAGATAAGGACTTGGTGCTAGAGAATCTCAATTGTATTGTAAGATGTTTGCCCTTCTTTGTTTAACGGGCAAGCCATTCACATTCCAAGATAAAAGCTGAACCATTCTCTAGATAGTTTGAATTTGAGGCAAAATTGAGGCATGAAAAAGAAACCAGACCATTGTATTTCCCTCTGAGATAAATGACCTTGCTAAGGCAAATGAGAAGAACTTCTAAACTTTTTTCCCTACATGCTCCCCACTCAGTGCACCCCTCCCGACTCCCCCCCACTGCACCCCACCCTGGAGAACCCAACTTACTATTGTCCTAGACTTGATGTTAGTCCCAGCTGCCACACCCGGGGGCAACACACCTCCATAACTCTCTTTCATGTAGCAACCATGACCTCAACAGATTCAGTAGGTATCTACCCTTTTTATTTGTTTTCTTATTAATTATTTTGTCCATTTGTTTAGTTACGTATTTGTCTCGCCTCTGGGACCTTATATGTATTTAGCTATGCAGAACATTAACCTTGGTGCTGAAACATCTACTGTTCTTTAACATGGTGGAAAGTAAGCACCAAATTGCGTGACACGCCAGGTGTGGGAACACATGGAGAGAAATATTCCCTTTCAGCGGAAAATGGTATAGTCCAAAGCTCTGTTTCTAATATAAAATCTTCGGTGGTCATATCAAGGAAAATTTGAAAAAAAAATTTGTCTACGGGTGCTCGTGGAAGACAATTTCTACGGACTGGAATCTAGAGAATGCTAAAGTGATTCTGGTATTTTACTGACCTCTGCTGGTAGTTTTCTATCAAGAAATTTAAATAGAGACAGTTGCCAGAAAAAAGAAAAAAAAGAAAGTCCCTCAGCAGAAAGCAATTCTGGTATTTTACTGACCTCTACTGGTCCTTTTTCATGAAGACAGTTAAATAGAGGCAGTTGACCTAAGCGGAAGCAAGCAAGTCCTAGGGCTGATTTCCAGAGCCCACAAAGTACATGCACATATAAGTATATACTAATATATAAGTATATACTAAGGTATGTACAAGAGGTCTTGAATGCTCGACCTAAAAAGATTGAGAGAAAAGGAAACTTTTGCCTACCCCAAAAGAAAGAAAGACCAAAAGGAAGTTCATGATGTTAACTATCACCTTTTTTCATACTTTCCAAAAGCTAGTCTGCCTCTTGTATGCATCTTACATTATGCATTCTGTTTTTATACATGACTTTCAGGGAAGCTGGAAATTTGAGTTGGGCAACGGCCCCCATCATTTTAAAATCATCTAGTTTTTTCCCTAACTCCCATTGCCGATCTAAGGTAGCTCGTGGAAGGTCAGATCTTATTTCAAATAAAATAGCCTTCCCCCTTAGTGATTTAGCTTTCAGAGCCATAGTCAGGATTTTTTTTCTTTTAGGGAGTAGGTTTGAAAATTCAGGAGAATCTTCAGTGGCTTGGTTTTATTAGGGTTCCTTATAAAGTGGTCTCTATGCACAATTTGATTATCTTTCTTCAGTTCTTCCTCAGTCTACTCGATCTTTACTGTTTCTTTTATTAGTGTGACGATGAAGGTCCTCTCCTTCCAACCCTTCTGAACATTCAAAATGTGGGGGTTGCTCCTCCTGGAGTTATCTTTTACTGATCCAACTTGTCTCGGACCGCCTGCTCCTCTCTTTTAAGAACCAGTATATCGGCTTGTGCAGTACTTAGGGGGTTATTACAACGGCGTAATGATCCGTCACGCCATCGTAACATGAATTACTCACCGCCATATTACGGTCGGCAATAGATACGTTTGCCGGCCGGGCGGAGCTGGTGCTCATATATGGGGATGGTGCCTAGCAGGCACCGCCATCCCTATTATGATGTTTATATTTCAAGGCCTTTCCATGGTGGCATCGCCGCAATGGAAAGGCTGGAGAGGACTTGCTTTGGGGGCCCATTGCGGGCCCCCGCGGGAGTGGGGGTGCACTTGGCCATGCACAAGGTGGCAGGCACTGTGCAGTGCCTGCCACGTTGTGCATGGAAATGCACAACATGGCATTTTACCATTGTGGCGGGTACAGCAGCCAGCAGCACCCGCTGCAATGTTAAAATGCCAGATGCGACCGCTGCAGTGGCGGTCTCATCATGATCAGGGGCGCGGGACCGCCGCATGGCAGGCTGGCGGTCCCGTTCCCGCTAGGATGCCGCCATCCTAATAGGCCCCTTAGTTTGCTTTTTAATTCCCCTACCGAGTTCTCGAAAGTCTCAGTCCTTGAATTTAGATCTATCTTCTTTTCCAGAGTTTCACAGAAACTCCTAATCTCTCCCTGATTGGATTCTGATACAGCAAATCCCTTTCTGATATCCTCCGATAGGGTTATGGAACAAGGCTTCCATATATTCTGATGGAATCCCTTTGGGGGTTCCAGAGACTACCTCAGCTTTATCTGGCTCACTTCCCCCACTTTGGCACGAGAAGTATTGAGGTCTCGGTAACAGCAGTTTCTCCCTTTGCTCACTTAATTTCTGTTTGTTGGTGTCCCTGATTACTTGTGAGGTTTAGTGTAGAAAAACCTCCCATGGCAGACATTTGCTCTATATTAGGCTCCATAGCAAGCTGAGTCCCTGAACCCTTTCTGATTGCTTCGGCCTGCCTTGTGATATTGACCACAAAAGGTTGCACCTTGAAATATGATCATAGGGAGTATGTGATTTTTGGCTTATGATCGCTTAATTTTTTTATTCCTTTTCCTGCTATTATATACTATGACTTTTCACCTCGCACCTCGAAAATGTGTAAGGGTTAACCCCCTCCTCGGGTCCTGTATCACTCCTTTCATGGAAAGGGGGAGATCCTTTCCCCTCCCCAACTGGCTGCCTCCCCCCTCGTGGGGCCTGTCTTCTCCACGAGGCTGTCGTAATCAGGGGCCTAAAAAAAAACACTGCTCCCTTAACCTTCTTTTGTCGAGATCTGGCCAAAAGGGTCTCCCATACTGAGCTGGAGAGAACTCAAAGAATGCCTCTGAGCCTCCTGAGGCTTCTCCGTTTTGCCAACCTTTTCCCCAGCTGCTCTGACTTCCTCCTCCAAAGCGGGGCAGGCTGAATGTGTGCTGCTGCTGGTCACGTTGGACCGGAGGAGACCGAGTGCTGCTGCTCTGTGGCTCCTACTTAGCTCCAGGGCGGCTGGCTCCCAGCGGGTGGTAACAGTGAGCATGGTCGGATCCGATAACTTCGTAGCCGCTATCTCGACTCGGTACAAAGCCTGGGTAGCACAATCAGCGCTGTAGGCCCACAAGCAGCATTACATTTATAAGCCCTGAGTACATGTAGCCCCACGTTACTAGTGACTTATAAGTACATTAAAAATGCCAATTGGGTATAAGCGAATATTACCATGTTTTAAGGAGTGAGCACATGCACTTTAGTCCTGGTTTGCAGTGGTAAAGTGTACAGAGTCCTAAGGCCAGCAAAACCAAGATCAGAGGAAAACAAAATGTTTGGGGGAAGACCTCCCTAAGGCTGACAGGTCTAACATATGTATTAATTAATTTTAATATTTTCAAAAGCATGTGAATACTAACCCTGGGCGTAACACTACGCTTCGCCCATGTAGTGTACATAGCGCTGCCTGCTTCGCAGTTTTTGAAGTAGGTGAAGCAGGCTAGCGCTACGCACACCCAGGACGAAGCGTAGCTGCCTGCCGCCGCCACCCGCCTCCTGCCCGCCCTCCTTTTAAATCAAACCCCACATGTAAAATAAATAAGAAGTAAAGAAACTTACCTGAAGCGCGGCGTGTCCGGGGCTCCCTCTTCCTCATTTCCAACTTCTTCTGACAAATGCGCATGCGAGGACGCCCGCGCATGCGCATTGTTTTGCGAGAAATGCGCATGCGCGGGCGTCCGCGCATGCGCATTTGTCAGAAGAAGTTGGAAATGGAAGAGGGAGCCCCGGAGACGTCGCGCTTCAGGTAAGTTTCTTTACTTCTTATTTATTTTACATGTGGGGTTTGATTTAAAAGGAGGGCAGGCGGGAGGCGGGTGGCGCGTAGTGGGGCTATGCGTAGCGCGCGAGTGTGCGTAGATTTGGGCACACTATGCGCTGCTTCACGTAGCCCCACTAAGCCCACTACGCTCACCCTTAGTGAATACTCAAAGTTGTTCTAGTACTAGCAGATTAATCCTAACCATCTGGCATTTTGTTGATGTGACTAGCTGTGTCTTGACAGAGAAACCTCATCCCTGTTCCCATTCGATAGAGGCATAAGACAGGAATGTGTCTTTGTCTTCCCTCTTGTTTTCAAATGCAATGGAGCCAATTGTGGCACGATTAAGACAGCATAATTCTGCAACAGGGCTGCAATGCCAGGCCCGACCTGTGGTAGCTATATGCGGATTACTTCACTTTGTATATTTGCGGCCCACAGACAAACATATCCATTGTTATCAGAGAGTTCCTGAGATTCAGATGGTTGAGAGGCATAACGATCAATTGGTCTAAATTGTTGTCTTTCCACTTATCCCTGCCATGGTTGTATTCCCCTGCAAGATGCCCTGAAATGGACACTGGTCTTGTGAAATACTTGTGAATCTGGGTCAGTGGAGACCTCAACACCCTCTGGCATGAAAATGACAGCAGAGCCTTAACGTAGTAAGCAGGTGCCAACTTGGATCAGGCTTCCTTTAACTATGCTCGGCAGGTTTAGCATAGCCAAAGTAGTAATTCTTCCAAATATCTTTGATCTATTTGCAAATATTCCAACTCCGCTGAATCCACCGTTCCTCAATAAAATGAGGTCTATCCTGATCATATTAGGACGACAGTAAAGTTTACCACGGGAGGTGCTCCCAATGCCCTTCAACTAGGGGGGATTTGCACCGCCAATTTGGAACTCTACTATTTTTGTACCCGGCTGTACTACACACATTACTGGCACCACATGACTCCTTTTCAACCGCTTGTGATTATTGATGCAGACAACTGGTCCAGCACAAATTTAGTGCCTTCTGCATTTGTGTTATATGTATACATGTTATAAGATAAACATATTATTCAATGAACACTAGATAGCTGCATTTATCTTTAGTAAGAACCACACATATATTTAAAATGTAACCAATGGCATTTACTCATGCTAACTGTACTTGCTCGGAAGCCATTTTGATGTAAAGATAGCCGAACTTGTAACAGGGACTGAGTAACATGAAATTCAATTTATTAAAATGATTTGCAAGTGTTTTGTTTTTCCTCTTTTGCAGGTGTCTTATCACATGCCTTGTTAGCTAGAATAGGCTTATTGTTTACAGTACTAGACTGATAGGTAGCTGAAACTTAATTAGAAGTTGACTTCGGATATGCAGATCGAGATTGTGGGAGAGATCCTCCTATATCAAGCAGACAACACTGATGTACCATCGCAGGTCACCCAGATGGTTGATCCTTTGTTAAGCATTGAGAAACGGGAGTTTTCTTGCTCCCAGCGAATTGTTATTCTGAACTGGTTTGTGTATTCAGAACTGATATGGCGAGTCTTCGAGAAGTTTCTTTCCTTCTTTGACTATGTGTTGCTTAGAATACTTTAACAGATCCTGAGCTATCTTTGCAAAGAAAAGACCTCTTCTCAACTCTGCTGATTTCCCCTGCCCGAGTGTGAAACATCATTCTTGAGTGCTCATGCTTCTTCCTCTGAACTGTGGTAAATATTTCTCCTTTACCGGGACTGAATTTGATACAGAAACATTATAAAATAGCTCAGTAAAATGAGAGGCAGAATCCGTGATATTAGAGTTTCGGAATGGACTTTATTCCGGTGGTCGATTATAATCGGATGCTTCAAGTTCCATCACCACGGGGTTTCAGGAAGTGAAGTACATACTTTATTGACAAGAAGTAACTTTTATAGTCCATACATTATAATGAAGTGAATATAGTAGGCGTAACAATTGATAAGGACATTGTCGTTTGGTTTGCGTAACCGAAAATGGGTGTAATAATGAGTAAAAAGGAACATGATTGGTTGTGATGTCATATATAGGTGGATCTATAAGATAATACTTGGCATGGATGCGCGCGCAGCAGTATGACGTGTAATTGACGTGTAACTAGGGGGTGACGGGGACTTGACATTAGCTCTATATGTGGAGACAAGAAGTCTGGGGGGTCAAGTCAACCTAATCCCGAATCATATCTAACATCCTATGTTTAAAGAACTATGTTATCCATAAAAGAAGGACTCTCGGACAGAATCTATTCTATACTGACTGTGCGTGTACAAGCGTCTAAGTGTCTACACTGAATGCGAGGGGGTAGGAATATTCCATGGTAACAGGGCTATGAATTACTTGCATGAGGACAGAGAAGATGGGCCTTTTTGCTTGGTAACTGGAGGAATGTTTACTTAAACTACTAGGCAGGAATGCATCGGCTGAGGGGGAAGCAGATAATTCGAAGGTGAAATACAGTTCTTGGCAGAGAGTAAGCTGATGTCAGGCTTCGTGAGCCGCGCAGAGAATGAGACAAAGTTCATGGTCACAGATGCAGGCTCGGGCTGGAGCTTTTAGAGGCAGAAGGCAAGAAGAGTTTGATGACAGAATCAGGGCCTACTTGCCTGGACTGAAAAATGGCATAAGTGAACCATATAAAGCCGGTGGCCTTTCATATTTAAGAATGGTATATCCGGCCTATTCATGGCGGATCTGGCAGAGGACATGTTGACGGTGGGCATACATGTATTTGCGTCTTCATAACTGGAACTGGGGGGGACATATATGTACTTGTGATATACACATGGAACCGTTGGGGTCCAAGATAGGGGACATAACTGACCAGGAAAATCCATATTTCCACAGAACTATAAACATTGTACATTTGATGCTGACAGCTACACTTAGAATAGGGAAGCTCCTTTAGGGAGCCTTCTTGGTTGATATTTTGCTTGCTATATATAATTCGATTTTGCATCGGTTTCCTTATAATATACAAATGCAATGTGATGGGGCCAACATCACTGCTCACAACTAAAGACAGACTACAGGCACCTGCACACTCTCAGGAATTGCTAGGTATTGTATGGATGCTGGCTCCAATCTAACTTTGACCCAAGGATATCTGAGGGTCATTGAGGGCTTACCTGGCTCTCTAAGCAGAGCATGGAAGCTAGTGATCGTCAACCCGGCCAGACCTTTGATTTGCACTGTGATGACATTGTGAGGAATAGGGGGCATTGTTGGTTCACCTTGATTAGACGGTGGAGAATTGAACTGATAAACTGATTGTCATCAACATGGTTCATATGTAACACTCCGAGATAATGCCACTGAATGTCAATATCATAAGATGGGAGGGCAAAGAAGGGAGGGGAGCAAATGGCTAATGCTCCACAACAAATGAGGCGAGCACCTGTCACTGCAGTACC
The DNA here is from genome assembly GCF_964204655.1 of Triturus cristatus. NCBI lineage: Eukaryota > Metazoa > Chordata > Amphibia > Caudata > Salamandridae > Triturus > Triturus cristatus. The sequence goes on from NC_140581.1 coordinate 402,926,356, forward strand.
AGATATTTTGTTTTTGGCCAGTGGTATGTGCATTCTGATTTTTTTACATGGCTGCTATATCCAGATTACTATAATAAACATTTTACTGAAGAAAAAAAATAGCTGTATCTTGAGGCGTTTCCTATAGCTGGAAACATTAGTTTCTTGCCTTCAGTTAACAGATAAGAACTCAAGAATAAGGCTGCCTGATCATCCCTTTTGACTTGTTCCTTATTGTTGGACTTGGCCCTTTTTGCAGGGTCGTCCCACAACTTTTTTCCTCCCTCCTGTATTTTCCTGACCTGTTGTTGGTGGTTTTATGACTCTGGGCACTTTGCCACTGGTGATCAGTGCTTAAGTGTATATGCTCTCTTTTGTAAGTTGTGTTATGGATTAGTGTTTCCATGATTGGCTAGTTGACCCTAATATAGTGCACTATGTGTGCCCAGGGCATGTAAATCAAATGCTGCGAGTCGGTTTGCAGCACTGATTGTGCCACCCACAGAAGCTACTTTTAAAATGTGGCTCAGGCCTGCCATTGCAGAGCCTGTGTGCAGTCTGGGACTGCCATGTCGACTTGGCAAGAGCACACACTTGCAAGTCCCTAAACCTTCCCTTTTCTACATATAAGTCACCCCTAAGGTAGGCCCAAAGTACCCCTGTGGGCAGGGTGCATGGTATGTGAAAGGTAGAACACGCCCTGATGTGTGTGGCATGTCCTGATAATGAAATACTGCCAATTTCGTTTTTCACTATTGCAAGGCTTTCTGTTCCTATAGGCCAGAATCGGGAGTGTGTTTACAACATCTTCTAAACATAACTCACCTTGCGAACAAGATCGGAAAATAAAGTTTAGTATGCCTGAACTCAGAATGTTAAAGTACATCTTTTAGTGAGGGTGATTTTTACATGCTGTGTTTGAAAATACCACTTTTAGAAAGTGGGTGTTTTCTTGCCTAATCATCCAGTGTGCCTCTGCTAAGTTTGTGAATTGCATGCCTGGCTTTTGGATGATAGGGGCTGGAGGGAGGACAGTGGCTCCAGAAGTCTGATGAGTCAGGGCTGGGCTGAATAGGCCTGACCTGCATTTGGACTGGTGGGAGGAGAAGCACCTTCACCTGAATAGGACTGTGCCTACTTTCCACAATGACGGCTCCACCCCCCTGTGGTGTGTCTGGAGCCAGGGCTCACACTGACAAAGGAGGTTGTTGTGCACTTGCAAATTGCCCCACAGAACTGGATTTGGCTGGTACAGACACTCTCTCCCTTCAAAGAGCAATGGATTTTGGTGTATAAAAGAGGGGTTCAGACCCCAGTCTTTTAGATCACTTCTGGGAAATCAAGAGAAAACCTTTGCCAAGGAGAAGAGCCGGTTAAGCTGAGGCGGAATACTGCCCCTGTGCTGTTTGCTGTCTGGGGTTGGCCTGCAGTGGCTGCTTGCTGCCAAGGAAAGGAGGAAAGGGCTTTGCTGTTTGCTTTATCATCTTGAGGAAGATCTCCAAGGGCTTGAAACTGAGCTTCCTTCCTGTTCTGAAGTTTCGTGGCCACAAAGACTTCACCACGAGCTCCCCAGAATTTCCTTGCTGGAAATTCCAACCTGCAAAGAGGTGCCTGCTGCTGTTTAGGATCTCTAGATACTGGTTGTCGCTGGGAGCTGGAAAATCGACTCAACACCGAAGAAGCATTTCACATCCGCACCTGTTTTCCGACTCATCGCCGAAGAAACCGTTGCAGCGCCTGCCGCGGTATGAGAAATCGGCGCACAACGCATCAGGTGCAACGATCTCTGACGTTCGAGATCACCGCACCGATCCCGACGCAAGCCTGCTGTGGGGCCTCACGAAGACACTCATTGTAAAGGATCGACGCATTGCATCGAGGAGCCAAGACTGTCACATTGTTGGGGGCCGCAGTAAGAAACCGACACATCACCTCCCCACACAGTAAGAAAACAACGCATCATCTCTTCTCCGGTAAGGAACCGACTCATCGCCTCCCCTGCGCTGCAGTAAGGAACTGACGTGTCACCTCCCCGGAGCACAGAACTGACGCATCACCTTCCCTGCATGTAAGGAACCTATGCATCACCTTCCCTGCGGCCATTTTGTTTGCTTTGCATGACACATCTAAGGTACTTTTGAGTAAAGTGTTGCTTTTACAACTTGCATTGAACTGAACTATTTCTACCATTTTAAAAGCCTTATTTTGAATACTGTATTGTGGATTTTTGTCGTTTGGTCTTGTTTTGGTTTAGATAAAGATTACTTATTTTTCTAAACTGGTGTGGTGTCCATGAGTAGTGATTTCACTGTATTGCTGTATTTGTTCACAAATGCTTTACACACTGCCTCTGAGATAAGCCTCTCTGCTCGTGCTAAGCTACCAAGGGGGTGAACAGGGATTATTTTAGGGGTGTATCCCCCTTACCCTGACTAGAAGCAATGGTCCCTATTTGGACAAAGGTACCTACCTCTGCCTACTAGAGACCCCCATTTCTAACACTTATTTTACGGATTTCCAGGAGTTAAGCCAATGAGGATGTAGGAGTTGGGGAAGGATTATACCAAGAAAGCATGTACTTGGTAAAAGCTGGATCAAAATCGCGTAATGCTTTAAAGCAGGACTTTTCCTAAGGATTTTTAAGTAGCAGAAACTGGTATCTGATACTTTATCCATGTTTGGGGACAAACTAAGAACCTCGTCAAAAGATATTCCCCAATTCATCATAAACTAAACTGATATAGGCCACTTACCCAGCAAATGAGACCACCAATCAGACAACAAAAATTGACTTTGAAAATCAAGCTTATAATTTGTTGTTATATCTGTATTTTTCTTAAGATCAAACATGATTGACTGTTTGTAAATTCACAGTAAGGTCTATAGTCTATTGACTCCGTATGCCACCACGCCTATAGTCCACTACATCACTCAAAGAGAATGATGGACCAACACATTCCTCTTTACTTTGCACATATGAAATACATTGGAGAACCCATGGCCCATTTGGATCGAAACTAGAAACACATTACATTACAAAAAAAATTTACAAAAATGACCTCATATCAGCAATGTTAAAAATGTTAAAAATTAATAGTAAGGGCTCTAGCAAATGGATTCTATAATAACAAACTCTTAAGAAATACATCTTGCACTGCAGAAAAGTGAGACCTGCCAGTAAAGAATCACCACTTAATGCAATCAAAATATTTTAAGGAGAAGTATTTTGGTGCTGTTTTCTAACAACCCCAAGTCTAACCTCCTGTGTGTTTAGATCAGTAACGCACACTAGGGTTTAGATATAAAGCCATAAGATAATGCAATGATGATAATAATTGAATTTTAACTAAAGTACATAATAGTGGTATTTGTAATTTCCTTCTGTTACCATTCACAAGATGAAGAGCCAGCCTTCGATTAAGGGGTGGAGGAGTAAGCCAAATTCTAATTGAAAGCCAGATATCCTTCATGGAGAAGCCACTCACTTTACAAAGATTCAAAGGTGAAGCCTGATTCACAGAGGCTCTCACTCAGATATTCCATATTAGTGCCTGGAAAACGTTTATTTTCAGAACTAGGAGACAGTTGAAAACATAACATGCATTTCTGGTAACAGTATTTTCCACTGGGAATGACATTTCCAAAGAAAAAGATAGTATTATACAAACCTTCTGCCTAATTTAAAGGATGGATTGTGTCAAGAAAAGTCTATTTAGTTTTATTATGGCGGCCACGCAGAGAAGGCCCTTGTGGGTCTGCAGAATCCCATCCCGGGGACTCTGCCAGGCGATGGGCCAGAAGACGGAGACCAAGATGGGGAGGCCACCACTAGACCTGCCAGGGCCCCGGTCAGAGCTCATGAACCCAGCCAACTGAGTATTTGTTGCAGTCTTGCTCGCTTACCTGTTGAGAAGAATTCATTCCCCAAATATCCAGCATCAACCTAAAGCTGCCTGCACACCTTTCACGCTTGTGCATCCATAAATAACCAGAGCTTGTGGAGCTACTCTGTATCATGATTACAGTAAAGGAGAGGTCTTGTACACTGCAACCTAATGTCCAGAACATGTAAGACATTGTGCCCTAGCTCACCAGAGTGAGGGTAAAACAATTCCCCAAATCAACTCTAGAGGTCAAAGAAGGAGACCAGCAAAATAGCTACAGGAATGACTACTCCATTGCTGCTAACATACAGCACAGAAGAAGATGCAAGATACTGCCACATGTGTTCGTACTCGGACAAGCACTTTGCAGAACTTCGGCAATTGATGACACAGACCTATGACAAATTAATCAAAATGAATAAAAATACAATCATTGTGTGTGTATGAACACTAGCACAGTGCTTTCTAAACTTTTTACAACCACAACCCAATTATAAGAACGGAAAACTTTCATCACCCATCTAGCTTTAGTGGACATGAGGCGAGAGATTTTTCTAATATTACTAAACCATCATGTATTAGCTCATTGTCATTTAAATAAGCACATTTTCCATTGAAATTGCCACTAAATTTGCACAGATATATAGTTTTACTGATAAAACTATATTGCACATAAAAGATAATGTGTGGAAATTGGATATTAGTGAATATTTATCATGTGTGTATCACCACGTAAAGTGTTCTGATTTGTCTTGATCCTATAAAGAAATTTGTTTCAATCACGCTTCAGAATTATTAACACATATTCTTCAATTTGCTTTCCTAACTGCTGCATGTGTACAGTTCATTTTGTTGTGTTTAACAAACAAATGATATCCTACAGCCTTTCCTTTCAAACTACTTGTACCACAGCAAGATTGGCATGTGATTCACTTTACTTCTCTTTCTCTGACTGCAAAGTGAGAGGAGTTTGTAAACCGTTATCAAAAGAAGGAAGGATAAAACGTCAGAGACGGATGGGCTATATTTAATGAGGTCCAGTATACAGGCCCTGAACTGGTCAAACGAAAAGGGTATACAGTTCCTCTGTTCATAGAGGAGAGAGTGAAGGGTAATCTCCTCAGAATTGACACCTCTACTCCACTGCAATCGCACCCTCGAGTAGTATTCCATAAAGGGAGGGGTATCATCTGCTAACTCGTGACATTGATTGGGAAATTCTTGACTACCCTGCAACACTTCCCCGATACACACCATTAGGTTGGAATTAACTTACTTACAGTTCCTCTACCTGTCACGCCTCTCCTATGACATCATAACACCATATGTGTGATTCGAACCGGAGATTGATGCTCTGCAGCGCCCTGCTTTTCATCATTATACTTGGTTTCCAGGCGTTTAACTACTTTTCAACATGGCGCCCAATGTCGTCTCCGTTGATGAGACCACCATCGCTAAACTTCTTGTCAAAAAAAACCCCCTACTTATTTAACTTCTTACTTAGCCTGCCGGCAGTAAACCCAGATGATTTGAGGCCACATCAACTTGCCATACCTCTTTCATCACCAGTATATGTGATAAATTACCATATCTATTTATATCCACGAGTATTACTTTCCAATAAATGTTTGATTTGGAGAAAGTACATATCCATACACTCATAAGCCCATGTTTACGTCTGTTTCTATAGGACCCTTTGACGTTATTACGCCACACACACTATCCACATCTCAGTGGCATACCCCTCTCCAAGATGGCACCTTTGTTTACCCTTGATATTAGATCCTACGTCTATTTCATCAGCCGGTGCCCGTTAACCAATCAGCATCAATCTAGCGTGACGAGTTATTCCTTTTAACCGAGTAGCGGGAAACAGACTCTACTTCCCGGTTTCGGCGGAGCAGGGTAGGTCTCTACACCACCCTTGGGCGATTCAACTGTGAGTAGCATCTTATTTTCCCATCTGTGACGCTGAGACTCCTCGGGTCTCTGTGATCGGCGCCCCTCGGCTGCTGTGACGGCCCGTTCCCGGTCTCCTCGCTGTCTCCCTCGAGACGCCTGGGACTGTTTGACGGATCGTCCCGCGGCCGTGGTTACTCCCTTCACGGGCCCCCACGGGGTGTTTACTAGCTTCTCTGTCCTGGATGACAGAGCGAACTGGCAGAATGCATCGCATTTGAGCATCAGCCTCTCGCCTATCACGGGACCCGGGGGGTTAGCTTGACACCTTCCTTTTCCTTGATCGTCAGGAACAAGGAGCATGCATCTCCCCTAGCATGAGCCCCTTGCCTCTTCACCCTTTACCCTTATCTCTAGTAGGCAAGTGCGCATCCCCAAGAAGCTCGCCAAGTACCGACTGGAGCGGCACTTTCGAATACTTTAGGTGAGCATCTTTGCACTTAAGGTTAGATTCTGAGTGGTTTTAATGAATTGTATATATTGTTATTCCAGATTTGCTCACCTGGCACGTTTCTGCACCATGCATCCACCTATGCATGACCACCAATATGTAAATTATATTGTTCATTCCACTAATGCATACGAGGAGACCTTGGCTCCTGTTTCTTCTTTTATTTTGACTAAGTGTGCGTCTTAATGTACGCTGGTGCTTGTTTTGTTCCCTTTTTCCTTTTCTATAGGCCGGTCCAGATAGTAAGAGTCTAGTTATTCCGACACTTACTTAGGGTAGTCCTTATCACTGTTTATAATTAGTACCACACCCTCACATAGTTGTAGATAGTTTTAATCACTGGTCCTGATGAATTGCCGTTGGATCCTCCTGACCTAGAAGGCATGAAACATGTCGACCACCAGAGTAGAGTAGAGTAGTCCCTGACCCATCTAGTCAAGACTACCACCTCTCTTTTCATTTTAACAGGGTGGTTTACTGACCAAATAAAATCATTTATCCAGACTAACCGACCCTTTTTAACCACACCCACCTAACGTCTACACCTCCCTGGCCCTCACCTGCACTCACCCTCGGCAAGGAACAAAAGATCTCCGCCAAAGAGCCCCATCTCTGGGTGCCCGTCGGGAATTGCAGCGCCGACCCGACGAGGAGCAAAACCCAGATGATGAAGCATGACACCTAGCTTGCTGGGTGTGTGAGGGTTTTAGTTCCACCAATGTGGGTTCCCCCACCCCACACAGTCCTATACCCTTTGGGCTTATTGAACACCACTCCCCACTTAGTCTAATTCTGAGGAGATTACCCTTCACTCTCTCCTCTATGAACAGAGGAACTGTATACCCTTTTCGTTTGACCAGTTCAGGGCCTGTATACTGGACCTCATTAAATATAGCCCATCCGTCTCTGACGTTTTATCCTTCCTTCTTTTGATAACGATTCCTTGCGCGGTTTGCTAACCGTAGGATAAGATTGAGGTTACCTACAGTGTTAATTTACACTGGTAGGCCCATTCCACAACCAACTAACCCTCCACGTTGGGTTAGTAGCCATTGTCCCCCCCGTCCTCAACACAATGGAGGGAGAATTAGGGATTAGCTATGGCGAGGATGCAGTCTCAGACATCCTCAGAACACCATCACTCCTTGGAGTAGAAGGTGCAACAGCAAACGTGTCCCACTCAGATGACTGGTCTAATCTGGTATCCCTCAAAAAAGAATGGCTCAGGATAACGATGCATGGCGCTGTTATGACTGAGTATTTGAGGGCAAACATTGCCCCCAATGGACTGATTGTGAACATCCTTCCCCGGCTATTTCTGGAGGACCCCCCTTTTAAGAAGGACTGGTCTGCAGTCTCTTGGAAGTGTACCCGTGACCTCCTAGTACTTATAATTAACACTGCAAAACGACTCGCAGATGCCTTGTTATTAAGGATACAAGCTGCAGAGTCCAATATGAAATCTGCAGTGCCTAACAGTACATATAAAACGAAGCTAGCTGAAATCAATTCAGAAATAACGGAGAATAGGGAGTATCTTCTTAAACAGAAGATCACTAAACTACAAAAGGATATCTCCAGGTTCGATAAGGAAAAAATCTTCCCATACCTAAAACCTGACTTCACACCCAACAGGAACAATTACTCGAGTGATGAAGAATCTGGGAACAGCAGTAGGAGGGGTTCTAACAACAGTAACTCAAGCTCGGGTAGCTGGGACTCCACTAACCAGAGGAGAAAGAACAATCGCTCATTCTACAACCTAGGGGCACCAATGTTCCCTGGCCCACCTCCACAAACTCAATTTTGGCAATACCCCACATTTCCCCCGTGTCCTCCCCAATTCTACCCAGGAACCAACCCCCAACCTTTTTTAGGCAGAGGCTGGGGCAGAGGAAGAGGGCGAAGGCGAGGAACACAACATGTGCAGTGGCAAGACCAAGCACAGCCACAAATGGAGACCCGGAGCCAACGCAGGGGCAGAAGGACCTAGTGATCAATCTCTCTGAAAGATCACTCAACAACATTGAGTTACGAGTGATGCAAAAAGGGTTAGGCTTTGTACCGACTCCTAAAGTGGATAAATTCAGGGAAGCTTGCGAACTGCACAGTTTCTTCAGAAAGATCCGCCTCAAAGCCTTCTTTCACAACAAATCAAATAACGATCCTGATACCACAGATACGGGGTTACATAATCCCTCAACTTTCACTCCCAACTCTGGCATGGTTCCCCCAGAAGTACTAACATTTGAGAAAGCAATAATAAAGGATCTAGCCATGACACGAGAGAGGTCAAACACCTTCTATAATCTCTCAAAGGAGGAAATGAATGCTGCCAGGGCCCTGGCAGATGACCCCACAATCACCATCAAACAAGCGGACAAGGGTGGGGCTACAGTAATCCAGTCCACCCTTGACTACGAGAGAGAATGTCAGAGGCAACTAGGTGATCGGAAATACTACACTCCGATTACTATAGACCCTACTCCCAGACTGAAGGACACCATTAATAGCCTAACTCTCGAGGCTGAGACCAATGGGTGGATTTCTAAAAAAGAGGCAGACTTCCTCAATACACCCAATCCTGTAACACCATATTTCTACACCTTGCCTAAAGTCCACAAGGGAACCGTTCCCACCCCAGGTAGGCCCATTGTGTCGGGAATTGGCTCAATCCTGGAGCCCCTATCTAGGTTTGTTGACCACTACCTACAACCCCTGGTCCAAAAAATACCATCTTATATTAAAGACACCAGCGATATCTTAAGAACAATTGAAGGGTTGGCACCTAATGGGGATATTAGCCTCCTCGTCACTCTAGACGTGGAGGCACTGTACACCAATATCCCACAACAAGCCACCCTGACTGTGATCGAGGAGGCACTACGAAAGGAAGAATGGACATCACCCACCCCGGTGTCCTTTATCATGGACTTGGCATCCTTGGCATTAACTGAGAACTTTTTTGGTTTCAAGAATGAACTGTACCATCAATGCCAGGGGACTTCTATGGGCAGCACATTCGCCCCTAGTCTAGCCTGCCTGTATATGGCAGCCTTCGAGGAGGAAATCATTCAGAGTCCCAACAACCCATTCAATGAGAATCTGATGCTATGGAGGCGATTTATTGACGACATCCTCATCCTTTGGAAGGGTCCAATGAGCAGATGTGATGAGTTCTGCCAATGGATCAACATCCAAAATCCTTATCTGAGATTTACCAATCACATCTCCCCCTCACACATTCCCTTCCTGGACCTAGACATCAGATTGGAGGCAGGAGTCCTAACCACTAGTCTCTACAAAAAACCAACGGACAGAAACAGCCTGTTGTTATATAGCAGTCACCACCCCAAAGCGTTGAGGGACAATCTGCCGTTCGGCCAGTTTCTCCGACTAAGGAGAAATTGCAGTTCTGTGTTGGACTACAAAAGAGAGGCAAACAACCTGGCCAGTAACCTACAAGAGAGAGGGTATCCCCCCGTCACTATCAACAACGCGATGAAACGGGCAAGGAATAACCCTAGAGATGTGTTACTAGAGACAAAGACCCATGAACAAACCGATATCCTGACCTGTGTTACTTCTTTTACCCCATCTTCTAACAACATTAAAAAGGTCATCAAGAAACACTGGGGGATTCTGGCGGCTGGAGATCTGACTTTACCACAACCAAGGTTTGCCTTTAAGAGAACGCAAAACCTTAAAGACATCTTGATCCACACCAGACCCAAAAAAACAGCACAGAACACCCAAGCGACCCTGTGGGGCCTCCCGCCAGTCACAGGACATTTCCCGTGTGGCAGTTGCACATCTTGCCAACAAACGATGACCGTTAAGGAATTGGTTTTGTCTGACAATCTAACCTGGAAATTGAAACGTCACACGAATTGTAATTCTAAGAATTGCATTTATCTACTACAATGCCCTTGCGCTTTGTATTACATAGGGATGACGACAAGATCAATTAAGATACGCATCACAGAGCATAAAAGTAATATCAGATGCTCCAAGGAAACTACAAAATTATACTGTCACTTCAAGGATCTACATCACACAGCAGACTCCTTGAGATGGGTTGTCCTTGAATCACATCCAGGCATGCCACCACAATCCCTTCTAAGATTGGAACAAAGATGGGTCCATAAACTGTCTTCTGATACACGTGGTCTTAACGATGACATACCATGGGTCTCTCTAACTCATTGACATTTACACGACACTTATATGTCAATCCCTATCAGTTAGTTTAACCTAAGGGAGAAACACAATTTTCCCATGATCATACCCCACAACACTGAGTTTGAGAGTACTTTCCCTTGACACCTCTACTCCACTGCAATCGCACCCTCGAGTAGTATTCCATAAAGGGAGGGGTATCATCTGCTAACTCGTGACATTGATTGGGAAATTCTTGACTACCCTGCAACACTTCCCCGATACACACCATTAGGTTGGAATTAACTTACTTACAGTTCCTCTACCTGTCACGCCTCTCCTATGACATCATAACACCATATGTGTGATTCGAACCGGAGATTGATGCTCTGCAGCGCCCTGCTTTTCATCATTATACTTGGTTTCCAGGCGTTTAACTACTTTTCAACATGGCGCCCAATGTCGTCTCCGTTGATGAGACCACCATCGCTAAACTTCTTGTCAAAAAAAACCCCCTACTTATTTAACTTCTTACTTAGCCTGCCGGCAGTAAACCCAGATGATTTGAGGCCACATCAACTTGCCATACCTCTTTCATCACCAGTATATGTGATAAATTACCATATCTATTTATATCCACGAGTATTACTTTCCAATAAATGTTTGATTTGGAGAAAGTACATATCCATACACTCATAAGCCCATGTTTACGTCTGTTTCTATAGGACCCTTTGACGTTATTACGCCACACACACTATCCACATCTCAGTGGCATACCCCTCTCCAAGATGGCACCTTTGTTTACCCTTGATATTAGATCCTACGTCTATTTCATCAGCCGGTGCCCGTTAACCAATCAGCATCAATCTAGCGTGACGAGTTATTCCTTTTAACCGAGTAGCGGGAAACAGACTCTACTTCCCGGTTTCGGCGGAGCAGGGTAGGTCTCTACACCACCCTTGGGCGATTCAACTGTGAGTAGCATCTTATTTTCCCATCTGTGACGCTGAGACTCCTCGGGTCTCTGTGATCGGCGCCCCTCGGCTGCTGTGACGGCCCGTTCCCGGTCTCCTCGCTGTCTCCCTCGAGACGCCTGGGACTGTTTGACGGATCGTCCCGCGGCCGTGGTTACTCCCTTCACGGGCCCCCACGGGGTGTTTACTAGCTTCTCTGTCCTGGATGACAGAGCGAACTGGCAGAATGCATCGCATTTGAGCATCAGCCTCTCGCCTATCACGGGACCCGGGGGGTTAGCTTGACACCTTCCTTTTCCTTGATCGTCAGGAACAAGGAGCATGCATCTCCCCTAGCATGAGCCCCTTGCCTCTTCACCCTTTACCCTTATCTCTAGTAGGCAAGTGCGCATCCCCAAGAAGCTCGCCAAGTACCGACTGGAGCGGCACTTTCGAATACTTTAGGTGAGCATCTTTGCACTTAAGGTTAGATTCTGAGTGGTTTTAATGAATTGTATATATTGTTATTCCAGATTTGCTCACCTGGCACGTTTCTGCACCATGCATCCACCTATGCATGACCACCAATATGTAAATTATATTGTTCATTCCACTAATGCATACGAGGAGACCTTGGCTCCTGTTTCTTCTTTTATTTTGACTAAGTGTGCGTCTTAATGTACGCTGGTGCTTGTTTTGTTCCCTTTTTCCTTTTCTATAGGCCGGTCCAGATAGTAAGAGTCTAGTTATTCCGACACTTACTTAGGGTAGTCCTTATCACTGTTTATAATTAGTACCACACCCTCACATAGTTGTAGATAGTTTTAATCACTGGTCCTGATGAATTGCCGTTGGATCCTCCTGACCTAGAAGGCATGAAACATGTCGACCACCAGAGTAGAGTAGAGTAGTCCCTGACCCATCTAGTCAAGACTACCACCTCTCTTTTCATTTTAACAGGGTGGTTTACTGACCAAATAAAATCATTTATCCAGACTAACCGACCCTTTTTAACCACACCCACCTAACGTCTACACCTCCCTGGCCCTCACCTGCACTCACCCTCGGCAAGGAACAAAAGATCTCCGCCAAAGAGCCCCATCTCTGGGTGCCCGTCGGGAATTGCAGCGCCGACCCGACGAGGAGCAAAACCCAGATGATGAAGCATGACACCTAGCTTGCTGGGTGTGTGAGGGTTTTAGTTCCACCAATGTGGGTTCCCCCACCCCACACAGTCCTATACCCTTTGGGCTTATTGAACACCACTCCCCACTTAGTCTAATTCTGAGGAGATTACCCTTCACTCTCTCCTCTATGAACAGAGGAACTGTATACCCTTTTCGTTTGACCAGGAGTTTGTAAACCCCACTCATGTTAAAAAATAAGCAGCAATTTGTCAGAAGACATAGCCTTACTTTTGACTTCTGTCTTTTAAGTGCAGGAAATGTGGCAAGGTAAATACTGAATTTATAGGCATTTTTATTTATTGATTGGAATTTCGCCAACAACCAAAAATCAGCTCAAGATCCACAGTTCAGGAAACACTGCTGTAGGAAAATACCTCTTTTTGCATGATCACCCCGATTTTTATGGATGATGCTTCTGTTTATTTTACTCTGCACACTGAAAATCTGCTAATCAGGCCCCAGAGCATGTGTTCAAACCCAAAAACAAGTGGAAAGTCCTTAGTGTATGGCAGAAAGTATTTCCAGGGACTAAACGTTAAATGTCACTAGTGGACTTCAGCTCACTTTGTGCTCCCATTGCAAAACATGAATGCCAGCTTATCATTGTAGCCTGTCCGAACAGTTTTAAAAGCCTGAATTCCGCTTTCTTATCTGGGGATGTTTCACTTTACTTTCACGCACTTTTAATTTAGCCAAAAACTACTACTGAGCCAGACTACATATTTTACATCAATTTACTACATTAAAACCACCACTTTCCAACTGGGTATTTCTATTCTGCATGGGTTAAAAGGTGAACCCATGGTACATGCTAAACCTTACAAGTAACATAATTCAATTCCTCTTACAAATCTACCCCTCACCATTAGTTGATAACATGAATGCATGTTATTCTGATATAGTAGATTTGCATCTAAATAAGAGTCCTGTGCATTCCCTGTAACATAGATAAAACACTAGCATTTTTCTTACAGTTTCCTTTTCTGGACTAAATTTACATTTTAAACATTCTTTTTTTCTTGATGATATAATTTGATGACATTACCACAACCAAGATGACACATCATGCATCAGTAATAAAAACATGTGTGACTTCACAAATGACATCACATCACCTGCTCTGCATCTGTACTTTTCAAACCTCCAGTTATAATACTTACTCCTTTACCCCTTATTTGACGTGTTGCACTCTATTATGTCCCAATTCAAACACGCTAACTAAACCAACTGATAAAAATGTGCTCCCATAGCACTGGTTTTATGTTTGGAGCAAGTTTCTTGACATTCCCAGTGAAACACAACAGCAATTTGGGAGTTCTACAACAGTCATATATTTCCTTACATATGCAAATACATGAGAATTTCTATATGAAGAATTGTAAGAGGTATACAATTTATCATGAATATATTGCACCTTGAAACTTCTTTTTTTTGTATTTGCTATAAATAAAATGTATTTGGACATTCGCTTACTCATGATATTGCCAGGAGTAAATATGCTTGCATCTCCATGTTGGAAAACTGCACCTAAAGTCTACAAATGTATATTCTGCAGAGATCCAGGGTCTTGGTATGAGGTGGTCGCCTTCACACATAAAGGTGCCACCATCAACCATCTACATGATCATTACAAACCAGTAAAGGTGGTGGCCCCCCAGCCTTCAGCATCACCTGCTGTCCCAAACTCATGCCATGTAAGTACTGTGTGATGCCAGATTTGTAAATTTTTTGGTGGGTAGGAAAGATGGCACTGTGGTGTTGTCAGTGTTCCTCCTTTCTCAGTGGGGCTAGATTCCTGTTGAATTCTCTGTGAAGCAGAAGAGGACATATCTCTCGCAGTCTTGAAGCACCACTTGTCAACAGAGGAATAAAAGCGAATCTCCTTTTGTCATGTTTGGTAGGGTACCCAGAAATGGTAATTCCACAGATTCCCTCGAAGCCTTACAGCACCCAAGCCCTTTGGAATTCTCACCATTTTCACCTCTCCAGCCTGCTGTGGGGGAAACCCAGGCAATACCCAGTCCTGTGTTCTCTGCAAGGTGCTGTTTTTACATGGTGGCCAGCACGACTACTAGGGGGGACATGACAATCAGCTTGGCAGTGATTTTGTCCCCATCCTGATGTCTTCTACAACCCTGCTGTTCCCCCAGAAACTTGTGTTACTGAGGGCAGTTACCACTGCCACATGTGGTGAGTGAACTCCTCTCTGGTGGAGAAATTAGATCTCGGCAGTGCCACCCCCCAGCTCTAAATTTGGGGACAAAGTGAGAAAACACCATTTAGTGGGTTTTACAGAACATTTCGTGGGTCCCATTCAAACCACGTGCTGCAAGTGAGTAGGCCTGTTTTACAAATCAAGTTGTAGGTCTTTCCCTTCTAGTCTTACTTCTACCTTTTTTGGTGGCTCCCAGATATGAGCTATTGTTTGGATATCCAATAATATGAATAGAAATTTGTGAAATCATAGGTTTACACTAAATGTGTGTAACAGATGTTTTCAGCTTAGAGAAAACTGTCAGAGCGGCATACTCGGAAATTTACCATCAATTACTTGCATGTTGAAAACTCTTTGGAAGGATATTCAACTGATCAAAATAAGCATGACTGTTTTCTCTGGGGAAGTCAATGTGTTTAATCACGTTCTCTACTGTGGCCCAGGTCTGCATCAGTCTGGATTATTATCTGGTCATAGTATGTTATACCAGCCTAGTGGCATATTAAACTTCAAACATTTTTAAATATCTTTTATTATTTAAGATTGGAACCTGCAATTAAGTCTAGTCCAAGTTCCGGGGGGCGTGGCCTGCTGCGCAGCGGAATGGCCCCTCCTTGAGTGCGCTCCGCCGGCCAGAATAAAATCCTAATAACATCCTGCACTTTGGATTGACCTTACATCGCCCAGACCCACTGCAGGGATGGCGGATGGCATGGGGCAGATGCGGGAGAAGTCTCGTAGACTCCTATGCAATTTGGGACTGAGATACGATATTGATGGTGAGAATACCGGGAGGTCGCATGACATCACGCTGAACAGCCAGCGGGGAGCACTGTAAATCGAGCCAGCGGCTGCCCAGGTACCTAAGGCCTCCGGCTGCGGGGAGGAGCTCCGCCTGAACACTGCAGAGGAAACATCTTGCCCACAAAGGGATGCCCTGCGGGTGGTGTGTGGAAAGCTGCGGAAGCCCTGCCCTGCACCAGGCAAGAGAGAGCAGAGTGCGGTAATTAGACGCTTGCGGACCTTCGTGGGTCGAGATTGCAGCACGCCGATTCTGAGAAGCTGACACCAGTCTTTGTGTAGCGCGACTGAGGTGCCGAGCCGAGGTGGCTGGAAGAAGCGCGTACACCCCTAAGTCACAGCGATCACCGGCACCCAAAGACAACCATGCAAGGGGGCTCAGGGCCGACATTTTGTGAGGTATTTTCAGCAGTGTCCGACAATGGTATTTGGACTCCGGGGCTGCCGGGTCACGACTCTGATCACCAGTGATTGCGGGGCGAGACGGGTGCACTGAGCTGCGGTGGCTGAGGGGGGTGCGCACACCCCCTGACCTGCAGATACCTGCTGTGCGAGACTTCAGACACCCACAGACTCCTTGAAAGGTGAGCCCAGAACCGCCATTTTGCGACGCCTTTCATTCCTGCCCGAAAACATTCCTGTGCCTGCGGGGCTGCCAAGCCACAATTCTATCTCATTCACGAGAGGCGCGTCTATGGCAAAGGGTGGATGAAGACGGCTGTGCTGCGGGCACTATTTGATGGTCCTTTGAGAGTGCAAGGACAGGCTGGGACCAGATGGCGTTGCAGATTAGCGCTGGAGCCGTTGTTGCCCACTACTGATGCGGCGTGGATGAGAGATCGCGTGCCTGCGGAGGAGCTGGGACAGCGCTGCGCATAAGGTCTGGCTGCATTTATTTTGATTCTATAAATTGAACGTGTGGACTCTATTCTACCCAGCCCGCGATGGGTGGTGAACCCAGATGGGTAGCTGAAGTTGCTGAGGCCCGAGAAGAGACCGTATTACTCTGCTGCTGTTAATATAATTGTGCAGCCCTACCTCTATGCGTTTGTGGATACCGGACAGCGAGCTTGAATACGTGAGGCACACTCTGGCTTAAGAAGCCTATGAACTGTATACATCACAGGGCATAGAAGGGAGATTGTAAGTGCAGGTGTAGCTCCGCAAGAGCAACACTGTGACCGGTGAGGAGCAGGGGCTGTGTCGTCGCAAAGCCCCCACAGAACCTCACCGGGGGTGCATTGACTGACTTTCTCTGTAAAACGTCCGACGTCTCAGCCGCAATGGGCAAGCAGGATGCTAAGCAGCCGAAGCTGACCTTTGAACATAAGCGCTCAACGCGGCATGCAGACTCAGAGCCAGAGACGCAAGCGGAGGGCCAACGCGATTCCAATGCGGAAGATAAGGGAGAAGATCTGAGGACACTCATGCTGGAAATGCGGTGTAGTCTCCACAACATTGACACTAAACTGGATACCCTGACGTCACAACTAGATTCTGTCAAGTCGCAGGTGTCAACGCACGAGACACGTCTTGATGCGCTTGAAAACCATCACACTGAGTTCCATGAATTCCAGGTAGAGACTAAGGAGCAGCTGCTACACATGGACAAGCTACTAGGGGTTATCAGAGATAAAAATGATGATTTGGAGGCCAGATCGCGACGCAACAATCTCCACGTAACCGGAATTCCGGAGACGACCGCCATATCCAAAATGGAGACCTATATCGCAGATCTGCTGCATGAGCTATTTGACCCACACCTCTCTGCAGTCTTTGTGGTGGAGAGAGTACATAGGTTGCTGGGACAGAAACCCCCTGTTGGTGTGCCACCCAGGCCTATATTTGCAAAACTTCTGAACTATCAAGACAGAGACCTCGTCCTGAGGATGGCTAGAGAGAAGAGCCAGATCACTCATAAAGGAAACAACATCTCGTTCTACCCAGATTTCACTCCAGCAGTGCAGGCGGCGAGACGAGAATTTCTCCCGGCTAAACGTGTTCTTTTGCAAGCGCAGATCCCATATTCTCTACTGTATCCAGCCAAGCTCAAAGTATCGTTCAACAGAACTGCCCACTTTTTTACGGATGCGAAATCGGCACTGAAGTTCACCAAGCATGTAGGAGGAAAGAAAAACAAGGGACTTCATGAAGGCACGGAGGCAGCAGGAGGTCACCTAAGCGACAATGTCTGAAATGGGTATCGTATTTCATGTATATTGACCCTGTTACGCTGCTAGGATAGGGGGCCAGAGAACTGTTGATTTATCTGTGAATATAAGTTTCGATGCCCCCTGCCACACTGCCTTTTACTGTTTCAAACCGATGTGGCCTTGGGTGAACTGAGTCATCCGCAGATTTCCCGCCCACCTTGTACAATACAGGGTAGTTTGCCGGCAAAGTTACGCCCCCATGGGAAGGTTCCCTTTTTTGATGAGTATTTGTTTGTTCTCAGTTTCTGGGATGGGTAATCTACAACCTGATTGGGGGGTTGGAGTGGGTGGTGGGTGGAGGGGAGGGTTTGTTTTGATGTTAAATGCCAGTACAAATGTAATTTGGTGTATAGCTGATGTCTTTTCGGAGGGAATGCGTCACGTCGTTTTTATTTCCACAAGATTCTGTAAAAAAGCGACACACACAGGTCCGATAATACATTGAACTGTCTAACTTGGAATGTTCGGGGGCTTAATGATGGTAGGAAATCCAGGCTGGTTCATGCTTATTTGGCCCGTCACAACATCGATATCTGCCTACTGCAGGAAACACACTTAAACACTACGCTGTCCCAACGACTTCGCCATAGCAGGTGGGGTCATATTTACTCTGCTATATACTCCAACTATGCGCGTGGGGTAGCTGTATTGATTAAACGAGGGCTAGACTGGAGGGAGGGGTTGATACATGGAAATACAGAGGGCAGATATGTCTTGGTACAGGAGCTTTTATGTGGAGTATCCATAGTCATCGTGGCCGTATACGGGCCAAATGTCAACTTCCCTGAATTCTTTCACACTATCTGGACGAAAGTTAGGGCAACTGGCTGCAGTACGATTCTATGGGGGGGACTTTAACGCCATCCTAGAATATGTACTAGACAGGAGGGGAGCTGCTCGGTCTTTACATCCAGCGGCTGGCACCGCCCTGAAGGTGATAATGGCTGACGGAGGACTGATATATATGGCGAAGTAGGCACAACTTACTGATGGAAGGTACCTGTATTTCCACTCATCACAGTGCGTGGTCCCCCTTGGATTACTGGTCAGTATCTCGGGATGTGGCAACTTGGACTACTGACGTAGAACACATGCCCCGTTCCCTGTCTGATCATGCCCCATGCCTGCTGAAATTACTGATCACGAATCTGCCCCGGCGCGCCTTCTCGTGGCACCTCCCACCACACGCCCTACATGATGAAGCCTTTAAAGAAGAGATCAGGAAGGTTATTACTGATTATTTTGAGCTAAATGCAGGGTCGGTGGACACCGAGACCTCCCTCTGGGAGGCATTTAAAGTTGTCATTAGAGGCCAATGCATAGCCCGTCAAGCGGGGTGTTGAAGGCCATAAGAGGTACACTCGCATCCCTAGAGACTAACATAAAAGAACACGAAACTCAGTTTTATGAAACAGGAAATCAAGAAACAACTGGTCTGCAAAAAGCCAAGTTATTAGACTACAGTGAAGAGGCGCAGCGTGAGGTGAAATTCCTGGGTAAATATGCGGAGGCCAGGAGATATGGAGAAGGGGAAAGGCCAGGTCGCACGCTGGCGGGCATGATTAGACCACTCAGATCCACGACATACATTCACGAAATACATACTGCGTCAGACACCATGATTAGGGGCCAAGGGGAAATCTTGAATGCCTTCTCCGGTTTCTGTTCCAACCTCTACACTGCCACTCAGGAAGCATGCCCGGAGGGGATGGAGTCCTTTATGGACTCGATTGGGCTAGTCTGGTTTAATAACAATCACAGAGAATATATGGATCTCCCGATAACCACGGAAGATGTCGCTCAAGTCATAAAGAGCCTGCCTCTCGATAAAGCCCCTGGCCCAGATGGCCTAACCACAGCCTTTTATAAGGCCTATGTTGGTATATGAAGAGGCCTTGGGCGAGGGAATACTGCCTGCAACTATGAGAGAAGCCATGATTATCACATTGTTAAAGCCTGGCAAGCCAGCAGAGGAGATGGACTCCTACAGACCTTTCTCTTTGATAAACGTAGATGTTAAAATTCTGGCCAAATTAATAGCTAACAGGGTGCAGCCTCTGATAGCGCTCCCTGACCAATCTGGGTTTATTCCGGGACGATCGACATCACACAACATATGTACGATATTCTCCACTTTACACCATCTACACCCAGACGTTCATGCTGTAGTGGTGTTCTTAGATGCCACTAAAGCCTTTGACACCCTCGAGTGGCCATATTTATTTGCTATATTGGGACGTATGGGCTTTAGTCCGCTTCTCATTAAAATGATTTGTCTATTGTATACCATGCCCAGCGCCCGGATCAGAGTGAACGGATTGGTCTCTGACCCCTTCCCTATTTCACGAGGTACAAGGCAGGGATGCCCCCTCTCTCCGCTGCTGTTTGCAATAGCAATGGATCCTCTGGCTGCCCGAATCCGACAACACCACAGGGCGCGGGGCATAGGGTTCAGCTTCAGGAACCTTCTTATATCGCTGTATGCAGACAATGTGACCCTCTACCTTATTAACCAGAAGAAAATCTGGACCCGTGAATTTATTTGATTTAGGGGCCTGGCTGGGGTTTCTGTAAACTGGTCAAAATCGGTAATTTTTACCCTGATGGACAATACCCCGGAGGTATCTTCTGAATATCCCTTGAAATGGGAGGCAGAAGCGGTCAAGTACCTGGGTATATGGACAAGCCGGAATCTTCAAGAAATTTGGAATTTTAACTATGGGAGACCTGTCATGTGGCTAGAGGAGAAGGTAAAGATATGGACAAGGTTGCCTCTGTCACTTACTGGGAGGATTGCTTTGGCTAAAATGGTCTTATTACCCAAATTCCTATATTTATTCGCAAACATCCCGATTCCACTCACATTGCACTTTTTCAACACTCTAAGATCGCAACTCGTCACATTGGTATGGGCGGGCGGACAGGCAAGAGCCTTCTGGGATATGCTGACATTGCCTTTGAAGCAGGGTGGTTTGGGCGCCCCAGACATGCACCTCTATGTGCTCTGCACTCAGGCCCAATTTTTACATTTCTGGGTTTACCCGACCCCCTTCCAACCCCATGTAGCGATAGAGCAAGATGCTGTTGCGCCCGTCTCGCTTAAGGTGGCCATTTGTGTAAAAGCATGACACCCTAGGGAGATGTGGACTCTGTTGGAACACTGCGTTGGGTATGGGAGGAGTTGCGCAAAAGGGCGGGAGTCCCGATGTTATATGCCCTCTCGCTCTCATTGACGCAAAACCCATTGTTGCCATGTATTAAAGGCGGGATTAGCAAACCCCTGGAACAGAAGCTGCACCTTCACACATTTCCTGATCTATTTCCCTACAACGAATGTATGCCCCCTCTGGTGGCAGATGAGGAACAGGCTGTGCCCTTCTCAGAACAGTTTTTGTATCACAGACTGCGGACGGCATGCCACGCGCTCAGCTGAGACTTCCCATCGGCACCCCCGATCTTCCCTGCACTAGAAAGTTTGGTGGGCTCCTCGTCCCCATGCAGATTGGTCACTAGACTATATAGACAAATGCAGAACACAGAGCCAGTGGTCAAGCCTAAATCCCTACAATACTGGAATGAGGACCGTCATTCTCCGCTAACCGAAGAACAGTGGAACTTCTGTTGCGGGCAATTTACGGAACTCTCTCCTAACTATAGCTTACGGCTGATACATTTCAAATACTTACTCAGATTTTATAGGACACCAATTAGTCTGCATAGGATGGGGCTCAGAGAGGAGGATGGATGTTGGAGGTGCGGGTACTCCCCTGCCTCTTTTTTACACATAGCATGGTCCTGTCCGGTGCTCGCGGACTATTGGTCTAAGATTTTTATATCGGTGAGTCAGATTGTTGGGAGGTCTGATACCCCATCCCCCGAGCTGGGTATACTAGGATATGTCAAAGATACTCCACCCAAATCACGCAAATTGCATGCATTACTTTTCCCTTTTGCTAAAAGACAAGTGGCGGTGCACTGGGGCAGAAGAAGGGCGCCATCAATAAAGGGTTGGCTTGCTGATGTAGCTTATGGCCACACACAATTGGAAACATTCTGGGAGCTTATGCCGCAATTTCCCGACCTCGCGACATCTGGGAGTCGTTCATGCAATGGGTTCAGACACACCAAGAGGCGGCTGAAGCCGAAAACGCCGCAAATGTGTAGCTCCTGGGGTAGATGGAGAAGGTACATGGAGAATTCAAATGACGTGATAGACCGATATTGCTAAAATCCTGGTGTAAGACGGAGGAAATTGTATGGGTATATATAAGATTGCACGTCTTTGTGGCAGCTCACTGATGTTTTACGCTCTCATATCTGTGTATGACTATACTGCTGTTGGGAACCCCTCGAACCTGAGAAGATGTTTAATTATCTGTACCTTTCATTGCAAGACTGACGTGACCAAATGTTGAATATTAATACTACTACATGACATCTGTCCGCACCACGACTCATAATAGATGTAATAACAACTGGCTTGTTTCGTTGTTGAACTGTTTTGTAATTACTCAAAATGCTAATAAATAAAAAATAAATAAAAAGTCTAGTCCAAGTTCAACTTATCTGGAGCAATTAATAGTGTCTGATAAGCCTCGGTGTCAAAAAGAATTGCAGACGCTGGACTATACACACGATGCCCCAACCACCAGTGGGCCATGCTGTGTATCTCCTGCAACCATGCAAATTTCAAGTTTTGTTGCCATTACCCCTTGCCCTACAATTTCCCCAAGAAAACATGCAGTAATCTATTAAAGGGAAATTGAAAACAAATACCAATTTATGTGGCCATCCTGTAGCCCATTGTATGATTAGAAATTCGCAAACACAAGGAGATGATGGACGGAGTGCTGAAACTTTTTAAACACTCGCCCCCAGTCACAGATCTGGGTTGAATTCATCATCATTCTTTAGCTCACTTTGTCACCCCAGTTCAGACACAGCTATATGCAAATCAGTCTTGACCCTGTGCCTCATGGGAACAGTCCAGCCCGAACTGCCAAGCCATGTCTTCCCTGGACCGGAAACAAGCATCCTGGGACCTGTTTCGGGCTAACATCCCTCTTCAGCCTGGCTGGCTTGAATCCAGTGGCAAAGTGAGCAAGCAACCCACGTCTGGGCATACCCTACTAACTAGGTTGAACATAGCAAACACAAGGAGATGATGGATGGAGTGCTGAAACTTTTCAAACACTCAGTCCCAGTCACAAATCTGGGTTGAATCCTTCATCGTTCTTTAGCTCACTTTGCCACCCCAGTTCTGACACAGCTAAATGCAAATCAGTTAAGATCCTGTCCCTCATGGGAACAGTCCAGCCCGAACTGCCAAGCCATGTCTTCCTTGGACCGGAAACAAGCATCCTGGGACCGGTTTCGGAAACTCGAACATCAGTCTGCTCTCATTAGATTCACCCCACGATATCTCTAATTAACAGGTGGGGTAAAGCTTCCCCCCTTCACCTAATCGTCATTGGGTCCCAAAACTAAAAACATTAGACTCCAAAAGCTATTTTGAAAATGTAAATGGAAACTATTGTAATGTAATTCATAGAAGTTCACTACAGCCCGTGTGCAAAAAAAAAAAAGAAGGATTGAATTCTGATAGCTGGTGTTCCTGTGCTCTCTTCAATCTGATTACAGCACTGGACGGCCATAAAGCTAATTAAGGACATGTTAGTCCCTTGCTAGATTTGCACAGACACTGTGTCAGAAGAATACTGTTGTACCTTTGTAACTTTATTTAGTTTTTTTTCCTTTTCCTCTTTCTCCCGTGTGTTCCCACTCCCATCTCCCAGCTAACCCACCCTCCACCAACCCCTACTTAATGGCGCCGAAACCGCTCCAAAGGCAAGCCCATCTGCGTCAGTCCGGACCCGACCACAAGCAGTGCTAGGAACCCTGCCCCTTCTACCAACCAGCACTACAGCTACTCGGATCTCTATGCTCTTAACATCGGCAAGAACAATAACTGCAAACTCTCCTCACCTCTCGACACCGAAGGACCCTTCACCCGCTGACACTGCCGGCACTCCTTCACCAGGCCACTCCTCCACCGTCCAGCAACAACTCCACCGCACTACAAGCCCTGCAATGCATCCTCCTCAATGTCTGATCCCTCCACAGACACGGCACGGAAATCTGAGACCTCCTGGACAGCACCACCCCTGACATCGCCTTCCTCACTTACAACTGGACAAACGCAGCCTCGGGACTAAGCCTGGGCAGGAAATTTTGTTTTGCTCACAGAATTTGCGAAATTTAGACATTTTCGTGTTCCACGGAGAATGCGGAAATGTTGAAACTTCCGCGATCCGCTGCGTAACGGAAGTATTTTCATGTTCGCGTTTTAAAAGTAGTAGGATCCCTGCCTTCGCTGATGAGTTTTCCAGTCCATTCGCATGCGCCACAAGATGTTGGTAGTCGGACATGCTATCCCGCGAGAGTTTGCGATCGCGTACACGTCATTGTCTGCGCCATCAGACACAGCGAGAGTGTGCGATTGTGAACACGTCATTCCCCGCGCCTTCGGACACTGCGCAAGTGTGCAATCTCAAACACGTAATTTGCCGCGCCATCGAGACCGCGTGAGAGAGTGTGCAATCGTGAACACGTCATTTGGACGCACCATCGGACATCCGACGGAAGTTTGGTGAAGCTCGCTATCCCCAACATGCAAAATTTTCTATCTGGAGAAGAATAATATCTCGAACAGCATAGAACCGTCTGTAAATGATGATTTGGATGAAAAAAACTCCTTAGATTGACATTTGGCTGTCCTTTTTTGTGCAAGGAGTCCTTTTTAAAAAACTTTGGGGTACTTGGGGGTAGAGGGAGGAAGAGCCACAGAGTCCCCAACTTCTTGTTCCTGTCCAGCAGGCTCCTCCCAATGCTTTGTCCATCTCCTGTTCATTCTTCCTTTGGATTTTGAGCTGGAAGGATCACTCTTTGTGTCTGCTGCATCATTTTCATTGGATTTGAGGACTTTTGGATTTGAGAAGTTGGTGTTATTGTTTGTTTGATTGGGGGCATTGCAGTTGCTGCAACTATAATTTTGGTACTTATCATTATTCTTTTTTTTAATTGTTGTGGGTAGCCAGTAGAACCAGAGCTAGTCATGGGTGGGTGCATGATGAAGCAACTGTTCCTTTGGTGTGTGTTGAATGTATTTCAAACATAATTTAGGGCATGGATGGCATTGAATTCAATTGCAAACTGTGTATTTTTGGGGGTATTTCTATTATTTTAATGTGTGTGTTAAATAAATGCCTTTGTTGTGTGTGGTGTGTTGTTGTGTACCTTGCTGACCTTGTTTAGCCCTGTGGATTTTCGTTTTTGCATTTTATTGCTTTAAGGGCAAAGCAGTGTGGTTTAGCATGCATCTTTTTCCTGGCTACTATAGGCCTTTTGTCAGTACGCTGTTTTCCAGGCCTCCTGCTTGTTGCTTGTGATTTGAGTATACATGTGGCTGGTGGCCATTTCTGCTGGGAGTTATATAAGTGTGCTGCTTTTGCCATATAGGCCTGCATGGTTTTCCTCTTGGCGTACTGCTTCCATCCATCCCCTTTGCCATCAGCATCTCCCTGAATGATGTGATGAGCAAATAATGTAATGCCAAACATGGTCCACTTCCATTACATTTGTATTTTTGTTGTTGTTCTTCTTCATTCCTATCCTTCCTGAGAGTGTACACAGTATACCATGAAAGCCCTTATTGACAAAGTCTCATAAATGACTACACTAAGTTATATCTTTTATTTGTTTGTTTGTACTAGTAGTAATTGAACCACAACAACAAATGCAACATTTCACTGATGTTCTTCTCCTGACTTCTTTGCTTTTAGGTGCACAAAAAGACAGAGGAGGAGGTGTCATCATCACCCGTTGTAATACCAGACAGAAGTCCTGCTGCGCACCACGTCCTGTCCACGTGTGACCACAGACATCTCTGCAACTTGTGCACCTGCGTCCTTCTGACATCTGAAGAAGATGGGCCCAAAGAAAGGTAACAGGTCTCACAGTACCAAGAAAGTTGTGAGTGAGAAGAAGGAACAGAAAAAGGAAGTGGCACTTACCAAGACTAGTGTGCCACCCCAGATGTTTTTTGGGAAACAAAAAATATGCCTGCAGCAGTGTTGTCCGGGGACCAAGCTGGGAGCAGCACCTCCGCATCAGCGGGCCAGCCACACCAACCTAGGCACAACCCATGAGTGTTGCAGAGGTAGCCAGTCTACTAGCGAGCAGTGATGCTGAAATGTCATTATCGCAAAGTAGTACACAATCAATGCAGGCGGAAACTCAGCAGATAAGTGGGCCACAGCAGGCCCAGCAGCAGGCGCAAGAACAGCTGCAGCCGCAAGAACATCTGCAGCCACAAGAACAGGCGCAGCCGCAAGAACTGCAGCAAGAGCAGCTGCAAGAGCAGCCGCAGCCACAAGAAGAGCATCACCTGCAAGAACAGCAGCTAGAACAGCCGCAAGAACAACCACAAGAACAGCCGCAACCACAGCCCACAATAGTAGTTGTTCCTCCTGAAGTAGGGTCATTTCAGGAAATCGAGTTTCCTGCAGACAAAGAGGAGCAAGACACTGTTTCAGAAGATCTATTGTCTTCTAGACCCCCAGCAAGAAAAAGGAGGGTTAGTCCATCATCTTCTTCTTCAAGCCCCGCTTCTGATGATCGAGATGCCACTTGGAATCCACCAGCTCAGTCCGAGAGTGATGCACGCCACAAGACAAGGCTAGTGAAAAGGAAGGTTCCAGAAAGACTTAGAGTTAAGGAGGTAGATGTACAAGAGGGGGATGATGAGGATGACAAGCCAGTCATCAAGAACATCACTCCCGGCCCAAAGGAGATGGAGACCAACATTATTACCCTATCCAAAATCGCTGCGAGGGATGTAGCACAGATACCACAACACAGGTAACACCAACACGACCTCCAGCTTCCATATTTGCATTTGCAAAGGCCCGGCAGGGACCTACATCCAGCTCAACGACCAACTCAGTAGGTAGTGGTAGTGTAACTGCACTGAGTCAAATTCACGGCCCACCCTCCAGTTCATCTGGTATTGAAAGTGGCACATCCAGCAGCGCCAGAAATATCTCCTCCCCAGTTTGGGACTTTTTTTCGGTTAGCAGTAAGAAGGAGAACATTGCTATATGCTCAATTTGTCGACAGGCTGTTAGGCGGGGTAAGCTTGGTACAAACTATGGTACCAGAGGCCAAACAAGTCATTTCAAAATGCACCACAGTATCCAGTGGGAGGCTCACCTACTTCGCTTAGAAAAAAGTAAAACTGAACCCATTGCTGTTGTTGGGGATGAAGAATTAGGGGAAGATATGATCACGGTGGAAGGTGAACAAGAGGGAGACATTTCTAGCCCTGTCCCCAGCAGTGTAGTGGTACCGCCCACATCTTCTGCAACATCTCAGAGGCATCGCAGTAAGAGTTATATTCAGAGTCAGACTGAGACACCAAGGCAACCGAGTACTGCAATGAAAAAGAATGCGTCGTTGAGCCTAACTGGGTTCAAGAAAACAGCAGCACCACAAAGGAAAATAATCCAGCCTACCATTGAGAGCATGCTTAGGTCGGAGGAGCAGTAACAACGCAACCACCCAACGGCACGGTTGTACAATGCGAAGCTGGCTAAAATGTTAGCACTGGACCTTCTCCCTTTTTCATTTGTGGAGGGGTGGGTTTCCTTGAATTTGTGTCAGCTATCTGCCCTAAATGGAAGGTTCTCAGCCAGTCCTATATTTTGCCAGAGTTGCTGTTCCGGCACTACATCACGATGTGCTGGAATTGGTTGGATAAGCTTTGCAGCAGAGTGCTGTTCACAATATCCACCTCACAACAGACATGTGGACCAGTTGCCAAGCCACTGATTACATGAGCAATACTGCACACTGGGTCTCTTTTGTGGGGGTTAGAGATAAGCTATCTGAAGTAGGTGCTGTTGACACAGCTGAGATTTTTAATGCTACTCGAAAACATGCAACTGTAGCCATGGTCGCCATGGAGAAATCTCATAGTGCTGTAAACATTTTGTAAGAGTTTCACAGCAAAGTCTTTGAATGGCTGTGCCTAAGAGGGCTTAAGATTGGTTTTGTTGCCACAGATAATGGCAGTAATGTACTTAAGGCCATGGAGCTTGGTTGTTATTTCAGGGTCCCATATTTGGCACACTGCATTAACATTATGGTTCAAGACTTTCTGAAAAAAGATGCCATAGTCAGCAACTTACTGACCACCTGCCGAAGAATATGCACTCATTTTAGCCATTCTTTTAAAGCTTGGAAGCAGCTGAGGATCATTCAACGTGACTATAGAATGCCAGTCAAAACACTCATCCAGTAGGTGGCAAAATGTTGGAACTCAACTTATTACATGCTTGACCGTCTGTTTGAGCAGTACAGACCAATCAATGAATATGTTATGCCAAGAGGGGATGCTACTGTGAAAAGCATGACCCTTCAGATGGACCAATGGTGCCTAGTTAAATGCCAGACAGAGATGCTTCTTCCTTTCGAGGTCTTCACACGTGAAGTCAGCAAGGAGGACTGTACTATATGCCAAGCTATCCCATTGTTGCACATGCTAGAGCAAAAGCTGAAGGAGGTGTCTGAAGCGTACAAAGGTGTATAGGAAAGGGACGTGGCTTGGCAAGCCATTATGGTGGACGTGTGCTGAGCGAGCTCCGTCCAGCCTGCCTAATATCCTGCATTTATCCTGATTCTCCTGACCCTTGAGTGCTCCTTGCGATGACTCTGCAGCGTCGAAATACCCCCAGGGATGCCTGGCGTGGTTTTGGGGCACCCACGACAGCTGGTGGTGGAACGATCGAGCCTCGTGTGGAGTGAGGCTTAGCTGCCGGCAGAGGAGTCGGGGTGTTGCGCTCGGGATCTCCGAAGGGAGCTGGGAGATGCGTTACGGTCTCAGCCTGCCTGCTGGTGCTGAGAGGAGACCGGAGTGGCCCGGGGACATTGAGGGGCTGCAGCAGCAGCCGGGGGATTGACCGCTGTCCCGCGGCTCTGCAACGCGACCTGTGTCAGGATCGGAGGGAGAGACGTGGTGTCCGGATCGGGCCACGCAGGTGAGGGGAGCCGTGGAGAGATGGGTGCGGCGGCCTGCAATTAAGTCCCCCAGCCATCGGGACATGCTCCTGCAGTGAGCGCTTTGGCGGAGCTGGAGGCCGGTGACGTGGGCGGCTGGATTGCTCTTTTTTTTTTGCTCACCACAACGCTTCCCCCCTACCCAGGGCTGCAGCGGGGGATCAGCGGCACAACCGGGCCGCGTGGTAAGGGGCTAAGTGACTCGCTATCTGTTCTTCCCCCCCCGGGGGGCACCCACATTGGCAGCCGATCAGACCGCATGGACCCGCCCCGGGCAACATGACCTGTGCCATGATCAAAGGGAGAGACGTGGCAGCAGGATCGGGCTGCGCAGGCAAGGGGAGCTGTGGAGAGGTGGGTGCTGAGGCCCGCGATTGAGTCCCCCAGCCATCGGGAGACGCTCCTGCAGTGAGTGCTTCGGCGGAGGTGGAGGCCGGTGATGTGGGCGGCTGGATTGCTCACCACAACGCTTCCATCCCTACCCAGAGCTGCAGCGGTGGATCAGCGGTACAACCGGGCCACGTGGGAAGGGGCTGAGCGACTCGCTATCTGCTCTTCAGCCCCCCCTTCCCTGGGGACACCCACATTGGTGGCCGGTCGGACCACGTGGACCCGACCCGGGCCCCTGAGACTGGTGGTTGCTGCTGCCTGTCGTGAGGGTGCACAGCTTGGGGCGAGTGTGGGCCCCCCATATTGTTCAAAAGCACGATCGCATTGGCGGTCGATCGGACCACGCGCATGCTATTTGGGGCCCCCGGGCGGAACCAGGGCCCTGGGGTGGCTCACTGGCCCTTGTTCCGGGGCGACCCCGCATAGGCGCCTGCTTGGAGTTCAAGTCGGGCTAAGTGGTACTGTCCTGGAGTGATCTCCACTTCTGTGCCTTGCCCGACTCTTCCCGGTCCTGCGAGGGGACCCCAGAGGGCAGCCATGACAAGAGAGAGAAGGTGGCAGCGGCTCGACCAAGCATGGCCCCAGAGATAAATTCTCTGCGGCTGGTGCTACCGGGGGCCAGTCCGGGGCTATTCCGGACAACGTGGCCCTCATGGCGGCTATCACCCAATCCAGAGACATGTTAGATGCCAAAATTGGGGCAGTTGGATTGGACGTTATGCTACTGCGGCAAGACTTGCACAAGGCAGTGTCCCGCATCACCGAAGCCGAGTCTCGTATCTCGGGAGTAGAGGACGATGTCACGATACTGAAGCAGAAGGTGGCTACTATGGAGTCTGCTCAGAGGGGCTTTGCGCTTCGAGTCGAGGATGCAGAGGGACGGGCCCGGTGCAATAACCTTAGCTTTGTTGGGTTTCCGGAGGGTTGTGAAGAGGGCAACATGGAACGATTTCTCACGCAATGGCTGGAGAGCTGGCTCCCTCCGGAGGCCATGTCCCGGTGTTTCATTGTGGAGCTGGCCCATAGAGCACTCATGCAGAAACCCCCACTGGGGGCTCGCCCACGGCCAGTAATAGCCAAACTATTGAACTACCTTGACCGCGATGCCATATTGAAGCAGGCCTGGGCCAAAGAACCTCTGCTTTATGATAATGTGCGCATTCTTATCTTTCCTGACTACACGTGGCAAGTGCAGCAACAGCGCCAATCGTTCATGACAACAAAGGCCTGCCTGAGAGACCTCAAGCTCCCATATGTTCTCCTGTTTTTAGCTCGCCTGCAGGTGGTGTATCGTTCCCGCACCCACTTCTTTGACACCCCGGAGGAGGTCTTCAATGGACAGATGAAACAGTGCGAGTGAGGGTGCACACGCGGCCTGGGAGGGAGTCGGATCCTTCATTGAGTGAGGTGGCCCGGAGGGGTCCCTGGGGACAGCAGCAGAGGGGCAATAGACGATCACGATCCCGGCGGCGCTCCTTGTCCTGTGGGCACTCCTATCTGGGGGGCCCCACCCCTGGCTGACTGACATTGGAAATCTAACGTATACAGTTAATGAAGTGCTGCAGAGTTTGGTCGGTTGAATAATCTGATGAATAACATTCGGGGGATTCCTGACGTGGGCTGGCTCTCTGCCAGACTCGTGCTGGTTGGAGATATGCCCAGAGGACATGGGCTGTAGGTTGGGGATCCATTGGTTGGGGTGGCCCTCATCCCCCTGTATCGGGATGGGGGGGCTAGCCCTGCTATGACAGATACTTCAGTGTTTTTGAGGTATTGGGTGGGGGGTTTGTTTGGGGGGATTGTATACGTCCACAAGTCGCACTTTCGCTAAGGTCCATTATTTTCCACACATGCACCGCCACGGCCTACTGTCTGTTATACAGGTGGACTCGCTCCCCCATGGCTAGTGTGCCCAACAGAGGACAGGTAACCCAGGGTAACCTCTGCATTCTTAGTTGGAACGTGCACGGTGCCCTAGACAAAATCAAATGCGGGGCTATCCTTCAGGGCTGGGGCCAATATCCTTATGTTGCAGGAAACACACCTTATGGGTACGAAGGCTCTTTGCTTGCAGTGCTACGGGTTTCAACAGGTCTTCCACACCGGGTTTGCGAAGGGTTCAGGGGAGTAGTGATCTTGGTGCATCACAGGGTCCCTTACACACATGCACAACAGTGGACTGACACACAGGGGCGCTATTTGTTTATCCAGGGCAAGATTGGGGGGGGCACCCTGGTGCTGGGGAGTATACAATTGATGCTCGTGGAGAGATTACTCACTCTATGGGCCGATATGCCAGATGTGTTGTCTGTGGTGGGTGGGGACTGGAGCGATGTTATGGATTTAATTGAGGACAGGAGCTGGGGGTGGCCCGGGGAGTGGCCATCCCACGAAATTACACTTGTTGGTGACAGGCCTGGACTGGGTTGATGTCTGGTGACGTTTTCACTGTGATAGCCAGGAGTTCCCATACCTCTCGGCAGTACATAAGTCCTTTTCCAGGATCGACTATCTCTTTGTTCCCCGGGCGATGGTTGGTAGGGTGGCGTCAGCTGCGATTCTACCTCGCAGCCTGTCAGATCATTCCCCAGTGTCCCTTGAGCTCCATATCGGCAGGGGGAAAAAAAGTTTTGGTGGCGCCTCTTAGTGTGGCACCTACATAACAACGAATACGAGACACATATGCGCGACGCCATTGCTCAGTACCTGATCTCCAATAAGGGGTCTGTCTCTGAAGCTGAGACTCTATGGGAGGCACTGAAGCCCACCCTGCGGTGGGTGGACATATCCTGGTGCACGGCGGCCCGCAGGAAGCGCAGGGAGGAATTGACTCGGGCAGAGGTGGACATAGAGGCACTTGAGCGTCAGAGTCGGGAGGCAGGGGGGCTCAGCTTGTGAGACAACTGCTCCATGCTCAACAGTCCTGCGCTGCTCTTCTGATGGACGAGGCCCGCCAGGTCTGGCTGGCGATGCGTAGTAGGATGTATCAATAGGGGGACAAGTCCAGCAAGATGCTGCATCAGCTTTGTCAGGGCACTTTCCACTCCCGGGCCCTCCCGGGAATTCTGGACCAGGCTGGAACACCGATTACAGACCCTCCCGCTATAGCGGAGAGTTTCGCTACATATTACGCCGACCTTTACGCCCCCCAAGAATGCTTGCTGGCGTCCACCATAGATAAATTCATAGCCGACCTGCCACCCAAAATGGTATCGGATGAGGTGCATGATCAGTTGGAGTTACCTTTGACCGACGAGGAGCTGGGCACGTCCCTGGGAGAGCTCAATCCCGGGAAGGCACCTGGACCCAATGGGTTCCCTAGTGAATTTTTTCGACATTATAATGTGCAGCTGGCCCCTTATTATCAGGCGGTAGTAGAGGAGGCCCGGGAAAAGGGTCTTCACCTCCCGGATTGGAGGCATGCGGAGGTGGTGGTGTTCCATAAGCCCGGCCGGCCCCCAGAACAACAGTCCTCATATCGCCCCATCTCTCTCCTAAACGTGGAGGCAAAAATTCGGGCCAAAGCTTTATCCAACCGCCTCCTGCCCCACATTTCGGCTCTTATACACCCTGACCAGGCTGGGTTCATGCCCCAGAGGGTTACCAGACATAACATTAGGCGGGTGCATGTGGTGGTGGAGGCTATTCGGCAGACGGGGGAACCAGCGGTACTCCTCTTGGCTGATATGGACAGGGTGTTTGATTCCCTGAGCTGGGTGTATTTATTCGCTTTGCTGAGCAGACTCAATCTTGGCCCGCTTTTCCTTTCCTATTTAATGCTCCTGTACACGGATCTGACGGCATCGGTACGGGTGGCGGGTGCGACCTCATCCACCTTTTCTATTAGACGGGGCACACGGCAGGGATGCCCCCTGTCTCCATACCTATTAGCCCTGGCCATGGAGCCGTTAGCGGCATGGGTGCCTATTGATGCGCAGGTCTGGGGTTTCGAGTGTGCTCCGGGCCTGTCCGACAGGATCGCACCCTACGCGGACGATGTCCTCTTCTTTCTTACAGCAGTTGACAGGACTGGGCCACGACTCCTGCGTATTATGCAGATCTTTGGGGAGACGTCAGGACTATATATGAACCCCCGCAAATCCACACTGTGGGTTCTAGGGGATTGGATGAGAGTGGGCACCTGGGTGTCCTCGGTCAAGTTGGCGGTGGGGGGCCTGAAATATTTGAGGGTGTTTCTTTCGGACGTGCCGGCAATCTCCTGGAAGCGGAACCTGGCTCCGGTGTGGGAGCGAGTTTGTGCGGACATTAAGTCCTGGTCTCGTATGCCTCTAACATTGTATGGTAGATCAGCCATATTCAAGATGGTGACACTTCCTCGGCTCCTCTACCAGCTGCAGAATCACCCGTACCCGATCCTGTCCAGATGGTTCCGGCTGGTGAATTTTGTGCTTGTGCAATTTTTGTGGGAGGGGGTCAAGGTGCGTGTGGCTCTGCGAACATGCTTCCTATCCACCTATTGGGGAGGAATCGCATCCTCAGACATCCTCTCGTACTACCAGGCCTCACACCTACTGGTCCTTAATGAGTGGTGGTATGGTAACAGGGGAGACCTGGCATATGCGCTGGAGCGGCGACTCATGGGGCCCCACACGCTGCATACAATTCTGTATTCGGTGCCGATGCAGAACGCAATGCCTTCGGCCACGCGGGTGGTATTCCTGATTTGGAGGCAGGCATTACGACGCATGGGTTGGTGGAATACTCTGACTAGGGAGACCCCCCTCTGGCATAATGGGCGCCTGCCCCAATTGGTGGCCCTGCAGGGCTACCAGAGATGGGACGAAATTGGTATTTCAACTCTGGGGGATGTTATGAGAGGCACGACACTCAAGTCTTTCCAGGATCTTCAGAGGTACTTCCTTATGCCACGGTCACAATTCTATCAGTACCTTCAATTTTGTCATGCCCTGTCCCCTAGCCTGGAAGGTCTGAAATCTCTCACTGACTTCAGTCCACTAGAAGCGAAAGTCTTCATGTGGGATCTGAAGGAAAAAAAGATCTCCCGGATCTATCAATCCCTGGTTACTCATTGCTCCCCCACACTTCAGGGGCTTCGGGGGGACTGGGAGGAGGTTATGGGCATGCTGGAGGAGGAGGACTTGGTGGAGGCCTTGGCGGCTCCATGGGGAGCGGCCATAGCGATGCGACTTCGCCTCGTCCAGTTCAAATATCTGCACAGGGTCTATTTTACACGGTTATGACTGTGACGGATGGGGCTGATCGCTTCCCCGTAATGTCTTCGATGTGGTCGAGTGGAGGGCACGTTCATACATACTGTCTGGCAATGCCTTTCCCTAGATCATTTCTGGAGAGGGGTGTTTACCTGCCTTTCGGAGGTGTTGGGGTGGGAGCTCCCTCGTACGCCGCAGCTGGCCCTGCTTCATGTCATGGATGGAAAAGGGGGTAATGACTACAAATGGCACCTTATGCAACTGGGCTTCACACTGGCGAAGCAAGATATCGCCAAGGACTGGAAGGCAATGCGGGCTCCCTCGGTGACTGCTTGGAAGAACGGATTGGACTTCTGTATGGGGCTAGAACAGCCTATTTTTGTAGCCAGGGGATGCCCACGCAAGCATAACAAAATATGGAAACGATGGCCGGATTTTCGGGGCTTGTGGTTGGAGCTGCCAGCTGTTGTAGAGGCTCATCCAGTGGGGTAATTTCTGGTGCACATTGGGTCTGTGGAGGTGCTGGGTAGGGGAGGGCCCGGAAGGGTGTGTGCTACCATGATAGGACAATTTTGTTTTATATATAGGCTGTGGACAGGACTATGTGTGACTTCAGAGGGAGGGGCGAGGGAGGGATGGAGTTGGGGGGGTTTTATATTATTTTGTATGCTTTGGGTATGCATTTTGATGTCACCCACAAAAGTCGATTACTCTCATGCTTATCTATTGTATGATTCTGCAGACGTCTCTGGTGTGCAGAGCCCTGAGATGTATGTGCAAATTGACAAAAAAATATGTTTAAAAATAAAAAGGTGTATAGGAAAAAAAAGAAGCATATGAGTTTATCCTGTCACTTAGCTGACAATACAAGGGTGCAAACTGAGATTTTGTCACAAGAACATTACATTTGTGCCACAATTTTAGATCCATGGTCCAAATCAGCACTGAACAGTATGACATTAATTCCTTTTTCAGAAGTTGATGTTGCCCGGTACAAAACTTGGATAGCTGAGGCAGCCAGCAATTTGGAAAATGAATGGCTGGTAATTAAAAGCCCGCTACATAAACCCACAACAAGTACTGAAGCAGGGCATCCAGCGCATCCAGCGTCAAGTTCAACCTCGGAGCCAGAGGGCAGTGCGTTTGGCTCAGAACAGCCACCAACACTATCGACAACAGCAAGAACCGGATCATCAGCCCCAGTAAAATTGTTAAAGGATTGGTATTAACAGCAAGGACTTGCTACGTCCAGTGCTGATGCAAAGACAAAAGAGGCCGAACAAAGTGTAGCACCCCTGAACATTGAGCGGATTGTCCAGGCCTATCTGGATGACCCAACAGAGGTATACATTGATCAAGACCCATTGCAGTATTGGTATGGGAAAAGAGGCCAATGGCCACTGCTCAGCAGGCTGGCGATAAACTATCTGGCTTGCCCTGTCGCAAGTGTCTCTTCTGAACATGTTTTCAGTGCTGCTGGTTCCATTGTAACAGTGAGAAGGACCAGTCTCTGACCCAAAAACGTAGAGTGGTAAACCATGATCAAAATAAATCAGCACCTTATACCACCGAATTACACAATACATGAATCAATGGAGGACAGCGGCTCAGGTGACGGAAGTAGTGTGTTAGATGATTATTACCTACTTCTGGTTGAACCCCCAGAGTTTGAGGACCAGCTATACTTCCCTGAAAATGAGGCTTGCAATTCTTACTGTCTTCCTCCCTTATTTAATTTTATTTGTGTGTCTGTCTTTCTGGTTCGAAACTTCGAATCACAACAAATCCATCACCACCGCCTTCTAGTCTTTTTTATTGCCATATGAGTTCCAGCTGTCTGCATTTCAGTCCACTCCTGCGAGTCCTGCTCCTCCATCCTCCTGAATTGCCCTAAATCCATTGCCCACAAGCCAGATGATTATTGGATGAAGCATAATAGAAGAAAAAAGAAAATCTTGCCTCGTTGAGTCCCTCCAAAAGAAGTGGAACATGATGATGACTACTATAAGCTCCTTTCTGAGCCGAGAGAGATTGCCCATTAAATGAAGATGAGAAGGAACAGGTAATGAATGATGCCATGCATTGGACACTGACTGAGTGATTAGTGTTTGTTGTGCATTAAGTTAATTCACTGTGTACTATTATCTAATCTACACACTAAAAGTAACTCAAGGCAATGTTTCCCTTCTTGTTTTTTAATAACAAATTTGTACTTCTACTGCAGGCCGATCCACTGCATTTTGAATATGGAAAGGGGACTCAATCTGTACACTGCACACTGAGTTGGAGAACACAATGATGATGAAGACATAATATCTTCGCAGTCACCCAGTAGGATCAGAGATGATTGATGGAATAAGTCAGGGCGTTTCATGAGTGGCATAAACAAGTCAACAACAACCACAGCAGACCTACATGTCTGTGTAGTGGTGGAGTCGAGTGTAGTGGTATGACTGAAAGCGGTGTATTGATTTAGTCACTTAATTTGTAAAATGCTATGTTGCTGTATATGTGCTTTGTTTGACTCTGTCAAAAAATGCACCCTAAATGGAGGATGGGTCAAGGGTGCCGTGGGCCTGCTCTGACCTGTTGTTGTTGTAGGTTAATGCTGGAAATAGACTAGAGTAGACATGATGTATCCATGCCGCCTCTGAAAGTGTTCTTGCTGCACTCCACCATAATTTATGCATTTTTTTTTTACTTGTTTTTTCAATATCCCTTGTTTTTCCATTTACAATTACAGGCCGGCCCTTACCCTTTGCTATACTGGGAAAAACAACTCACACTTACCTTTACAATGAATCTACATCAGCCATGCAGGCTGTGGCGTCACCCAAGATTGTTGGACGGAGCGTCCATGGAAGGTAGGACCAAGAGGAATTCCGAGATGCAACTCCCCATTTTGATCAGGATAACATACAGTAACAGAATCAACTTTCATCATCTTTTAAATAATTTTATTCATTTTTTGTCCTCGATCATTACTACTGTGTGTTGTTATTATTATGTTTGCTCTCTGCTTATAATTCATCCCTACAGCTTTTTCAAAATTTTCTTTGGTATCTTTAAAAGTAAGCCCACTACAACAGAACTGTATGTAATCCGGGTCTCTCTGAGGGCAGACAGGCAAGGCAAATTGCATATTATTATACTGCTGCCCTGTACTGTCTAATTGTCTAGTAGTAGTTAGTAAGTACTACTTATTATTAACCATCAAGTTATCATCGTCATCATGCATGCATTTCCTTTTTCTCCCTTAACAGATTTATGGATATAGTCATCTACAAAGATTGTGTTTTGTT
The DNA here is from genome assembly GCF_964204655.1 of Triturus cristatus. Taxonomy (NCBI): domain Eukaryota; kingdom Metazoa; phylum Chordata; class Amphibia; order Caudata; family Salamandridae; genus Triturus; species Triturus cristatus. Next base: position 402,964,155 of record NC_140581.1, read on the forward strand.
GTTTGTCCATGCGTACTGTTTTTCTTTGTCAAACCTTTCCCCAAACCCCCATTCCCAACCATTCATCAAACCCTAACCCTCTTCCCCTGGGCTGTGTGATTTTTTGAGGTGTGACTAAATTAAATGTACAGCAATAATTGATCACACGCTTGCTGGGGCGGATGTGGCAAAAGCAACACTAATTCAATTTCAAGGCAGGGTGAGGATCTTCTTCTGCTTGCCCACCATTTGCGATGTGACTTTTTTACCAAAAGAACCTAATCCATCATCATTAATTGCCGGCATCGATTGGATTTGTCATCCTACTACACACAGCACTAAAGGTTACGCTTGTGTCGAGTGTAGACCTAGTTGAGTGACTCGACACAACTACAGTTTGTAAGTTTTTGTACTAGGCTATCCCCGCCACCATTATGTTTTATTTACTTCGTTCTACTCCTCTTCCCAGAGTCTCAGGTGACTGACTGTCTCATTTTCTTTATTTGCAAATGCTACTGCCAGTGTGTACTACTACCACCACAACCATGGCATCTCCATTCTCTTGGAAAACCAAACCATCGTCGCCATGCAGCCATCACAGTGCCTAACTTAAACATCAATCACAGGTAAGATAAGAGGTTTGGGGGAGGTATAATAATGGACTAGGAGGAGAGACTGACAGTACTAGTAGGACAAATCACTCAGTGAGGGGTACCGCATCTATCTGTTTGTGTGTTACAAAATCAGCAGATTATTAAATCCAGCACTGGGTGCGGCCCTGCAGAAGCAAGGAAACCATGTTTGTGACGTAAAACAGTAACCCCCCCACAAAACATTAACAAACTATTGCTATGTTTAAGTAGAAATATAATTTAATACCCTTACAACAATAAACTAATTACAACATTCCACAACACCCGACCCACCCCTCTCCCTAACCCCAACCAATATCCAAAACAATAAAGTCCAACCAATGTCCAAAATGTCTATAACCCCAACGCAACGCCCAATTCCCACCCACCAAAAAGAAGGATTAAAAAAGGGGCAATGTAATAGGGTCAAGTTATTGCCGGGATCTTCGGTTTGCCTTCTAAAGGACCTTTAGCCTCTTCTTTACCTCCTCTAACTGCTCCTCTAGACGGGCATTCCGGTGGAGCATGCGGCTCGCATATGCCATGCAGTTGTATCCACGGGGGCAGCAGTGCTGGATATTGAAGGGCAGTGGCAGGCGGCTGCCTGACTGTGGTGCCGTACCACTGGAGGGGCCAGGCTGGGGCCGGGGCATTGGAGGAGGCTTCAGCTGCCGCCGCCTCCTCCTCCTCCTCCGCCAGAACCACCAGCCACCGGTATTCTTGGCAGATGGCTTTCAGCTTCCGGTGCCGGGCCATGGCTGCCAACTCCTTCCTGGATGGCTTTGTTTGGGAAGGAGTAACTATAACAAGAAAGGAAAAAACTATCTACCAATACAAAACAGTAACATAAATTGTTATGTTATGTTATATTGTGTTTTTATAGCGCACGGCTACTCAGAAAGAGTGTCCCGGCGCTTTCCACATGCAGCTCAGTGTAAAATAACACAACAGACCAATAACAGACCACAAGACAAAAAAAGAAGAAAAGAAAACCTAAAGGTTAAAAAGCCAAGTCTTCAGGCTCTTCCTAAACTGAAGCAAATTAGAAGTGCTGCGTAAAACCAGCGGAAGCGAATTCCAAAGCTGAGGGGCCTTGAGGCTAAAAGAGCGCCCCCCAGTGCGGGCCTTCCTCACACGCGGAACCACGGCCATGAAAAGAGATTCTGACCGCAGTGAACGGGCTGGACGGTAAAAAGACAGCCTCCGTTGCAAATACCTAGCGCCAGAGCCAAAAAGTGCTTTATGCATCAGCGTCAAGGATTTAAACATAATCCGCTTCCGGATGGGCAACCAGTGAAGCGTCTGCAGCAGCCCAGATACTCGTGCTCGCCTGTGAAGGCCAAAAATAGCACGAGCGGCAGAGTTCTGCGCCACCTGCAGGCGCTGGACCAAATAATCCGGGAGGCCAAGGAAGAGGGCGTTCGCATAATCCAGCCTGGATCCAATAAGAGCTTGCACAGTAATCCGCCTGTGCTCCACAGAGAGCAATGGTAGAAACTTGCGGAGCATCTTCAAAATGCCAAAACAGGTGCCAGCCAGACCAAGAACATGCGCTCTCAACATAAGCTTATTGTCCAGCTTGACTCCCAGGTTTTTGGCAACCAGCGATGACTGTGCAGGAGGACACATATCCAACGGCCACCATTCCTGCCACTCCGGGTCAGTAGCACAGCCGAAGAATAAAACCTCCGACTTGCTGGAATTGGCCTTCAGGCTATTCCGCTGGAACCAGTCGAAGACCATTCCCAAGCACCCCCGAATACTCTCTCCATCAAATGCCTGATCTTTTCCGCAGGTGAAGAGGAGTTGCGTGTCATCTGCGTATGACACGATCTGGGCCCCATAAGCCTCCACCAAGGGCGCCAGAGGGGACATGAAGATGTTGAACAACATCGGGCTCAACACAGAACCCTGTGGAACTCCGACTCCCAATGGCGGCATCTCAGCGGAGCTCTGGGAAACCCAGATCGTCTGGCGGCGGCCCTCAAGAAAAGATGTAAACCATTTGAGCACCGTCCCCCTAAGGCCGATGTCATGGAGCCTGGCGAGGAGCGCCACATGGGGGACGGTGTCAAAGGCCGCCGACAGATCTAACATGACAAGCATGGCCTTGCCTCCAACATCCAAAGTCTCGCGAATGACCTCCGAGACCTCCAGCAGAGCCGTTTCCGTACTTAAATTAGGACGGAATCCGGATTGGAATGGATGAAGTAGATTGTTTGTTTCTAAGAAACCAGACAAGATGCCATGCACATGTTTCTCTGTGATCTTCGCCAGAACCGGAAGAAGAGAAATTGGCCTGTAGTTGGCCAGGACCTCGGCATCCAAACCAGGGTTTTTCAGGAGGGGGATCACCATCGCCCTTTTCCAGGGGCAGGGGACACTCCCCTCCCTCAAGGAGGCATTGAGAAGGGGGTTGACCAGTGGGTTCACCATCGCCGCCATCCTGGCCAAAAATTTGGCAGGACAGGGGTCTAGTGGCGAGCCCGATTTAAGGCTGGCCAGCAGCAACAGGGACGCATCGCTAGAAACAGATGGAAAGCCCGACAGCACAGCAACAGGCATGGACGATGGAACGCGTCCCGCCCCGGAGCCGCAACACCCCTCCTCCGACCTCTCCAAGAAGGAGGCCTGAATCGCCTTGATCTTATCTGTAAAGAAGCTGGCAAGATCACACGCCCACGAGTCAGGTGAAACTGGAAGGGGCAAGTTGGAGCTGGGGGTCGTGAACTCCTTCACCACAGTGAAGATCTCCTTACAGGAGTTCACCGACGCCTCGATCCTCCTAGCAAGATATTCCTTCTTTGCACACAAGATGTCCCGGTGATAAACCTTCACAGCCGACCTATAGGCGAGTTTGGCCTTCCCGTCATACTGAAGGCGCCAGGCCCGCTCAGCAACCTTACATTGGCTGCGAGCCACGCGCAGCGCCTCCGTAAACCACGGCGCAGATCGCCGTATTGCCGTGGACCGGGGGGCCGCCCTTGGGGCAAGATCATTCAACCTTTCAGTCAGCCACAGCTGCAGAGCCTCAGCGTCCCGTTCCAAATCGCCCGAGAAGGGGCATGGATGATCCACAAGCGCCTGCTCCAGCATATCGGGCGTCACTCTATGCAACGCTCTCACAGCTGGTCTGGGCAGTATGGGGGCACTGCTGTTCGTTCGCCCGTTCTCCAACACGGAGAACCTAATCAGCCTGTGATCCGTCCAGAGCACGGGCAGGGTTTCAATATCAACAATCAGGACCGACGAAAACACTTGGTCCAGGGTATGCCCTTTCTCATGTGTAGGACCCATCACAAAAGGTACAAGGCCCAGCGGGGATGTGATATCCAGCAATTTAGTTGAGTCCGAATCGTCCGCCACGTCAAGATGGAAATTGAAGTCACCCGCCATCACACAATGCTGTGTGGACAGCGCCAGTTCGGAAATGGCCATCTGCAGGTCATCCAAAAAGGAACCCACAGGGCCAGGCGGCCTGTATACCAGCAGCCCCTTCAGAGCTTGGCACGGGGACAGTCTGAGCGTAAAGGCAAGGGACTCGGAACCCCCGATGGAATTCAGGGGGAGAACTGATCAGGACACGCTCTTCTTCACCACCACAGCAACCCCGCCACCCCTTCCCTTCGCTCTGTCCTGCCGGAAGATATTATACGCCGAAGGAATGGCTGAGAAAATGTCCGGATTGGACGCCTCGCCCAGCACATTAAATTAATTCAACACATAGTGGAACAGTAGCTCTAGCAAGCACAGTACATAACATTTGTGGTATGTATAAATACTCCCACTTCCTCGGCCTCTAACATTTGTGGGAGTTTCTGGCATTATACTAGCACTATGTACACATTACCCCAGTCTTCTTCTTCTCTCTTGTTTTGCCAAATGAACATGACTTTGTTGTAGCCGGCATGCCAGCTCAGTCGGCCTGTGCCGAAGACAAACATACTAGAGTCATGGCGCAGACTCATGTTAGTTTATTTACTACTGTCTGCAGGTGGGGAAGCTCGTATTTTTCTGTTACGGGTGGCACTGGCCATAATCTGTTACATCAAGGGCAACTGCTTAATTTCACTTTCACCCTGCCCTGACTACTAGAAAAAGGCATATGATATCTGATCCAATGATCATTGCTTATATATGGGACGACATAAAGGACTTTGTTTTGATTGATTGTGTAACCAGCCGATAGGCCACCCATGGCAGGCTGGCTGACACGGTCGAAAAAAATTAGCATAGGTAGGGAATTGTTGTAATCTGAGACGGAGGAAGGTGCTTGATGATAACTACATACATACACGATATATATGCTGTGCTTGCAAACGACTGTGAGTCAAGGGAGTATTCTGAAAATACAATTTATATTCTCCTCGGCTTTTCTACTCTGGCGCAGTTTCTTTCACATTCTCTTCAAACTAAGACTCTTCATCCAGTGACAGTCTTCACCTATTCTATCTATGATGAATACCATCCAGGCATCAATCCATTCAAAGTAAACGTCTATCATTCTTCTTAATCTCTCAACAAACCTTAGTTTGTTTCAACAACAACAAACATTTATTCTTTTTTTTTAAACTACCACCCATGCATCCTTTCCTTCCTTGCTAGCCTTGGCTTTGAGTTTGACCCAAACACCACTGAGGATTCTTGCTGCTATCCTCCACCCATACAGTTTCACCCACCCAGGCAGGCATCTTTTCGTTCACCTTCCACCAATCCTTCAACCATCAATGCATCTGATTCCTATCAGCCACCTATGCATACATCCCATGTATCCTTCTCTGCCAGTCATAAATATTACATCTTGCCCATCCTTCCTCCTTCCACCCTTCTTTCCCTTTTCGTTCAACACACCCATCAAGGTCATCTTATCTTACTTTTAGTCTTCTCCATAAAACTTTCACAGCTGAGTTGAAGTCAGATAGAAGAGGCCATTGGTTACTCAACTCCCGCCGCTAATGCTATTGCTAATGTGCTAAGTAAAGGGTGTCTTTAACCGTTGTAATGTTCACTACAACTTCATTCTTACTACGCCTCAACAGTACAGTGAGTGTACACCCTTGCAGCTAGTGTAATGTCAATAAGTAAGGAATATAACTTGCCACTGCCCGCCACTGCTGCTGGCTCACCCCCTGTAGCTCCTGCAGGTGCCGCATCTCCTGCTCCCTCCGAAATGGCCGCGTCGCCATCGCCGCTGGCCCCGGCACTGGTGGTCGGTAGTACGCCTAGAAAAAACATTGCAAATTTTTAGATGCCATATACACCTCCCCCTATTTATTCTTTTTCGCTAGCAAGATTGAAAAAAAAGTTAATACATACATATACAACATACATCACTAGAGTACAGTAGACACTAGTAGTGTTATATCATGGCCCCTAGGGTCATTCCAGTCTTTGCTAAGTTAGCCTGAGCCATGCAACCATTTTAGCTTTGTGTCTTTTATTTTTACGCATGTTACCTTGCAGCTTGTTGTGTAAGACACATTTGAGCCCACATGAGCTCATACTGCTACTGTCTGAGCGCTGCGTACAAGGTCGAAAAACAAGTCACTTTGTTATGGAGTTCTGGTGGCCAGTCCGTATTGCTTAGCCATAAAATGCTACACTTTTTGGCACGACTGAGAAATGCTTTGAAAATACTCACGGGCACCATTTTTCTCATAACAGACGGAAGATTCCCTTCTGCGAACCAGAGCTTTGCAGAGCTTATGATGTAACCAGTACTTCTAGGACGGTTCTTCTAAGGTGAGGGGTTGCTCCGAGATCTTCATTTATAATTTTATATAAACTATATTCCTTCCCAAGGGGAGGGTGGTTCTTCCACCACTGTTCAATTATCATCATGATTGATTTCCCCTTTTGTCTTATATGGACTTGTAGTTGTAACAATGTTTATTGTTTTAATCGTATGCATTTTACTGTTGGTGCTGGCTTGAGCTTGTTAGTTGAAAATAAACCTTTTGAACTTACATACACTCTATGATATTTGGTGTGGACTTACATGAGTGAGTGAGTGAAAGGGTGTGCATTGCTTCCGCGACTCTGAGAGGTCGGGGTGTGTAGTGACTGTTATGTTCTGGGTTGTCTAATCATTGGGTATCTTTGGGGGCTTCGATGAGATACTATAGCTAGTTGGTCAGGGGATTGTGGGTGAGGTGTGAGGAAGGTCCAACTTCCTATCACCAACGTCCTATTTTCTTGTGCATAGTTCTGTATGTGCAGAATCCCTACAACAGTAGTATGTCCTATCCTATCAAAAATAGTGAAATATCTGGTTGGGCATTTTGTTGGTGGGAATTGTCGAAAAGCCTCAAGATTAAGAAGACTAGAAGAGGACAACCCAAAGGACTGAACTCGGTGGGTAGATTGATTGGTGAATCTGAGTTTTTATTTAAAACCTTTTAACTAGGGGTGGGCGGAATTTGCGTAATCGCGTTACGCAAATCTCCGCGAAACGGTAAAAAATCTCCGCGAACATGCAGAAATTCCGCGAACACGCGGAATTGCTTGTTCGCGATGCTTTTTTCCTGTTCACAGTTGCTGTTTGCGTGCTCGGGGAGAAATATCTCGCGAACACGCATTTTGAGAACGCGAATAAGAAAAAATTTCGCGAAGTCGCGGAAAGCATTGGGCAATTTCGCGTTCTCCGTGGAACGCGAAATTACAGAAATTCCGCAAATTCCGCGAGCGGAATGGAATTTACCGCCCAAGCCTACTTTTAACTAAAGAGTGGCCTACTGGGCAAGCTTAGCTACAGACAGACTAATAGTAGTAGTTCAGAGAGTCATAGCAGAGGCAGTTAGAGGCAGGAATAACAAGACTTTAGAAAACAATTGTGTAGACCGAAGAAGATTTTGTAAAAAATAGATTTAGGAAATCGAAATAATAGTTCGGAAAAAATAAGGTGCAGTAAAAGTTAGGGAAGTATAATTATTAATATTAACAACAGGAGGACTTTCTGGGGCCAGCAGCAGAGCCCTCGGTAGAGGAGCTTTTCTGGCCCTGGGAGGCATCTTTTCCAGCTCCCGCCGACTCTGACCCCGTCCTCTTCTTGCCCCTGGGTGCTCATCATGAAAGGTGTAAGAAAGAAAGAGACAAACATGGGTGATTGGTTGGTATGAAACAAATAAAATATTTTAAAAAACGCTCAAAAAACATTTATGGAAACAACAATTGCAATAAAATTGACCTATCTAATCTGGTCGACTAGTATTGCGGGATTCGCGAACCATCTAGTTATTATTTATGAACACTAATCCAGTGTTCCATTCTGATTCCAGAAAACTAACTAAGCCTAAGTACCACCTGACCAAGCCCACTTATTCCCGACGGGCCAATTGTTCATTAAGTCTGCACTTCCATTTATTTTAGTCCTCAATAATGCAAAGATGGAGGACACATGCATACATATTTGCATACATCAAATTGTTGGTTAGTTGCTGCTGATGTTCTGCTAGTGATAAGCCTAGGCTATTATTATCACTCACTAAACAAACTACAAAAGGTTCTACTAAGGACTGGGGTAAGCAGCACTCAGGAACATGTGACGTGACAGAGGATGCATCAGGCAGACCACTAAAAAATTACCTACTAATAATATGTAACTAAACCTATCAATCCACGACTATCTCTTCTTAGTGGCAGGAGGACAAAGGAAGGACTAGAATCTCTCTTCTTTCAAGAAGGAATGGAAGCAGTCGCCAGGTGGATGAAGAACAGCTGCCTCTAGCTTAACACGGGAAAAAACCTGACCCCTGGAGCAACACCTGGTGGCCCCCCCTCCTTTGGGAACCCACTCCCCCCACGGATCATGCACTCAACCTCGGAATCATTATGGACTCTGAGCTCAAACTGGACTGACAGATCAATGATGTCACCTCCTCCTGCTACCACTCCCTCTGCCTCCTCTGAAAGACCCTCAACTGGATTCCCCTCGAACACAGGAAAACAGTCACCCACCCCCTCATCAGCAGCAGGCTGGGCAACAGCAATGCAGTCTATGCTGGGATCAACAAGAACCTCACCCGCAAACTCTAGAACGCCACAGACAGACTGGTCCTAATGCCACTGAAACATCAGCCAACACCTATGGACACTACAATGGCTCCCGGTCGAGAAGAGATTCACTTTCAAGCTCCTCACCTATGCCCACAAAGCCCTCCACAACACCGAACCAGCCTACATGAACCACTGCCTCTTGTTCCACGAACCCCAAAGATTCCTCCACTTGGCCCAGCTTTCTCTTGCGACTGAACCCTGCATCAAGAAGACCAGGACAGGAGGACGCTCCTTCTCCTTCCTCGCGGCCAAGGCATGGAACACCCTCTCTCTCCATCTTCGTCAGACACCCTGACACCAAGTTCCTGAAGGGACTCAAGACCTGGCTCTTCACCGATGCACCGTAACATCCTGGAGACTCGCGCACCCCACCCCCGTGCCTTGAGACCCTTTTGGGTGAGTAGTGCGCTTTACAATCCCCTGATTGATTGATTGGTTTTGGGGTTACAATTGATTTTTACATTTTATCAGATTTTTTAAACCTGTGAGAAACTTTTAACAGTCTCCTTTATTTCTCTTACTTTTTATACTGTATGAATTGCATTTTAGACTTTTAATGATATACATGTTTTTTTATTTGTACGCTTTGATGGTTCTTAGCAAACCGAATAAAATTCATTTGACAAATGGAAACTGTTGTAATGCACTCCCTAGAAGTTCACCGCAGCCCATGTGCCGGCATTGGATTCCATCAATGAAATCTGCAACTGATCATCTAAAATTACCCAGTCAATGTGCCTTTCAAGAAAACAACAGTACGTAAATACAAAAGTTAATGTCATTGCTTGATACCAGGAAGCATTTCAATTCTGTAATCATTTAAGAGTGAATTAATTATCACAGTAAATGTACTTTGAATCTCGAACGAGAAACAGGAGTTTAGAGTAAGTCAGTAGCACTCACAATGAGTGGATAGAATCACAGCAAAATAAAATTGCCAGTTGCCAGAAAATTTGTCATTATTGTATTTCGTAGTCCTATTTGTGTTTTTAGCATTATCTCTGCATGCCAGTGGCTAAAATTATTTCCCAATTCAGAAGGCCTTTAGTATGGTGTCAACACAATTTTCATTCGACTTCTTAGATCCTTCTTGAAAAATGTATGTGAAAGAAATTCCTATTTCTGAAAATAACTGTGTGTGCGTGTGCGTTTGCTTTGATGAAGCCAATGTGTGCATCGGGGATTTCTACTAACGGCAAGGTCTGTGTCAGTTTGTTTTACTGTCTGATTATAGCATGCTTATACTGCCCGAAGGCCAGTTTAACTGGCAAAAGAGTGTTGTTTCACATTGTCTCCTGCGTTCATGAATAGATCACGTGCTCCATATCTCTGCTAGTGGTAGTCAAGAAATCAGCAGTAGCACCTGTCTCAATAATTATTATTTTTGGGTTGAAATGTACTACTGTCTAGAATACAGTATCTCGCTGTATTTTCTATTTCTCTTGCCCTCTACCTCTGCCGCTTTCTCTCTCTCCCTTTCCTTGTACTTCATTGCTCTCTTCTGTGTCGCCCTCTCTCTCTTTCTCCATCTTTCTCAAGTACTAGATCACAAAAGACTTTGGCCTAGATTTACACAAAGCGAAGTGCAGCAGCTGAAAATGTTTGCACTGCATGGGAAGGAGAGAGCAGGAGATCGACATATGTACAGAAATATGGTACTCTCCTCCCCTCTCCCTAGTGCGAACGCAGAAATATGTGCCACGCACACACCTTTGCACAATAATGCAAGGATGTGTGCATGAGTGTAGCACAGATTTTGTACTGAAAGAATACCCTTCCAAAATACTATGCTTAGACTAACTTTAAAACGTTTCCCATCTTGTGTGTGTGCTCTACAGTGAAGCACACATGTAAAGTCAGAAAAGAATGAGAAATAAAAGCTTTTCTCTGTGATAATGCCTGGTTGAAGTGGGTGCTATTTTTTACCTAATCCCTGTCTACTTTTTTAGTACATAGGGTTTTTCATCAGAAACCTTGGGTGGTTGCATGGGAACTCCCATTTATCACCCATGGAATGTCCCCTTGGCACCAAGTATTGAAAAGCAGTGCTATGTGTTGCTTTGTGTTACTTTCATGTGATTTTCAACAAGTTTTGCGCTGGAAAGTAAAGTGGTAAAAAAACAATTGGGTATATTTGCGTCACTTTTGTGATGCAAAAAAGGCACTACATCTTACAAAATATACCACTCTGACACTAAAAAAGAGTACCATGATAATGGTATAGTTGCTTGGTGTCATAATAACACACATTTTACCATTACCATGAATCTAGAGAGATGTTGCAATACTACACTGCAAATACAACAGTGAAAACCTACCACAGGTTATTACCATTTTTATCCTAAATTGTGGAATAGGGAAGCACTTACAACTGCAGTGACATATTTTTGCATCAGGGTATAACCTCTGGATTTTCCCTAGTATACTCAGGGTGTTTGTTTTGCATAGATATGAGTGGCATCAGAAACCCAGAAGGTATACATTTGAAAATATACAGAATGATGCATTAATTTGTATCTCATAGTTGACTCTTTTCTGTCTAGTAATCCAGTCCCTCCCTGCTAAGGGTGTCACAAGATACATTCAGTGTAGTTGAGCGCTGTTACTTGCAACATTACTGTCTGTTTAATAATTACCATGTTCAATCAATCAATCAGTGTCTTGTAGAGCGCAACTACTCACCAATAAGGGTCTTAAGGCGCTGGGGGCAGGAGAGCTGCAGGTCCGTTGAGGCTCTTTGGTTCAGCCAAAGAGGCAGGTCTTGAGTTCCTTCCTAATTTGAGGCAGTCGTTGTAATTGCATGAGGTGGAGGGACAGGGTGTTCCAGGTCTTTGCTGCAAGGTAGAAGGATCTTCCTCTAGCTGTGGTCTTGCGGATATGTGGGCCAGTAGCCAGGGCCAGTTGGGTGGAGCAGAGCAGAGGTTTCTGGTGAGTACGTGGAATGCAAGGCAGTGGTTGAGGCACGCAAGTCCCAAGCCATGTACGGCTTTTTAGGCATGTGTGAGGAGCTTGAAGGTGATTTTTTTGTTCACTGGGAGCAAGTGGAGGTCTCTTGGCTGGTGATGTGGATGTGGCTGGAGATTTTGAGGATGAGTCTGGTGGTGCCTTTCTGGATATTCTGCAGTATCTTGAGGAGTTTCTGGGTGATGCCTGCGTAGTGTGCGTTGCCGTAGTCGATTCTGCTGCTGGAGAGTGTGTGGATGTTAGTGTGTGAGTGTCCTGTGGCATTTGCCTGCATATTATAATGTTATTGGGCCAAATTCACTAAAGTAACTTTACATGTGTAAATCTACTCACTTGTATCTCTACTCCAAAATCTCCACCTATTTTCTATTCACTATTTCCAGGTCCAATTCACATACTAAATTTTGTACTGCATTTTGTATTACTATAGCAGTACTACAAACATTATACAAAATGTTTGCAACAACCCTGTGCAGAGTTTAAGTCTCCACTTCTTCTATTTTTTCCATACTGAGGTCTCCGCCCGACTACACAGTCTCCGCACACATAAGTATATGTTTTAATAGTAAATGTGGGAGGGACGTTGAGCACCTTTAAAATGGGGAATACTTATTACTAAAGGGAAGGGGTCTAGGTAGGAGTGAGGCGGCATTAAGTGAGGGTCAGAGAGGGGATTTTGGGAGGGTCCTGCACCCGCCCTAAAAAGAGTAAGCCCATTTTTCTTTTAACAAACTGCCCTTCACAGTTAGTACAGCCAAATAGAGAATCAAAATAATGGATGTAGGGGCTTATTTATTTGTTTTTTTTTTATAGTAGGTTGCTCACTTACCCTGTGCCCTCTGATGCTCAAGGACCATGTATGTACTTTATACAAAAATGATATAAATTAACACAAGCATCTAATTACACTATTGCAATCTTGAAAGTAAATGTAATCTAACAAACAATCATATCTGGCAAGTGATAGGTCTCTGCCTAACATCTTCCAGATTTATCCACCATATATATATAGAACAAACTTAATAGAGAATAATGTAAGACAAACTAAATGGTGAATATATATATATATTCACCATTAAGTTTATATTACATTATTCTCTATTCAGTTGTTCTAGCCTGCCTACATTGTTTTTATTGTTTTCTATAGGAGCAGGTTGCAGTACCAGTGGTTGGTCATGTGGGGTGCTTAACTTACCCCAAGGCAGGACTGGAGTAGTTATGTGTGCAGAGATCTTTACCATCGGGATGCAGATCTCAGTGCAGAAAAGGTAGGGACTAGAAGATCTTTGGCAGCAGATTTGTGAATTCCGTTTTGTAGTACTTGTCCAAATACTTCTGTATTACTGTGTTATGTACTCCAAAAGTCCTTTTGTGAATCAGGCCAGATGTGTCATCCATCGAGCCATATTTTTCAGTCGTTGGAGACGTACTGCAAAATTGCTTGTGTTATGTTCACCAAGTTACAAAACAAAAAAATAGCCAATAACTGCACTGCTAAGATTATGACAGACTCCAATACAATGTATTTATTTTTAATTGTGTAAGTATCCTGGTGTATACTGCTTTCAAATACACAAAAACACTTCAAGATTGCTGGTGGCAAAATGGCTATCCAATCCCAAGACACACTACCTATAGCATAGCCCAGTCTTACCAAGTTTGTCTTCATGTAGAACACACTCAATACACATACTGTTAAATGCTTTAATTCTGTGTTTTGCTTTTAGTTTTGTTGATTTATATTCCATTTGTGCACATGCATAAATCTCCTTCATATTCACGAGTTACACTTGAATGAACATCTTCCTCTAATATTCCCAGTCTCTTCAAGGACATCTGAAATCAAAATGCCCAATGCATTTCAGGTACAAAGGGACCATTATCAGGGGTAATTGAAACTGAAACAATGAGCTTTAAATTAAAATGGATGGTAGCAACTCATTGCCTAGTAAATGGTAACCCTGGAACCTTGAGCATGGGTACGGAAGAGGTTCCTAGGGGGCTGCAGGCCTGATTGTACCACCCCAGGGCCCCCTCACCAAAGCTGTGTACTCTGCCAACGCAGGCAGCGTGTTTTGGTGCAGGAAAATCCAAAGAGTTGACAGGACACAGCTGTGTGTGCCATGCCTCCCATGCACTGCATTAGGTATAGGCAAACTACCCCTACTGCAGGCCTTCAGCCCTAAGGCAGGGTGCTCTATATCATATGTGTGGGCCTATCTGCATGAGCAGATAGGCCCCTACAATTAACAGTCTATTCTGTAAGTCAACACAGAAGCCATTAAGAGTACATATGCTGGACAATAATAGTGTCCTAGCTCCTTGATTGCTCCAGTGGATTCTAAGATGTTTGGTACCAAACATCTTGTCTTTATAAATCCTCACTGACAGATGTAATAATACATTCACACCAGAGACCATTTTAAAGCGTCTCCTGAAAACCTACCAAGCCTTCATGTGATTCCTGACTGGTTTTGTCAGTCTGTCTCAACCAGGGATGTTTCTGACATCATGGAGTGAGAGGCCATGCTCTAGAGAGGACAGAGACAAAGCCTGATCTGGGTGGAGGTATTGCACACCTCCTCCAGGACAGGATGGCCTTCCTGGGTGGGAAGCTTCAAAGGACTTGATGCCTTTGAAATCCAACCCGGGAACCTCCAGGTAGTGGGAGAGGCCAAAACTCACTTTCCTGCTTCACTTTTGGTGGGGGAAAAGGTGGGAAAACTAGTGAGACTAGGAGGTGTGCTTACCTTCAGACTGCACCACCCCTATGGAGGGGCAGGCAAGGTGGACCCCACTTTTCACTTTCCACCATCTTGAAGATGGGGAAAATAGCCTATAAGGGTAAAGGATATGCCCACCACCCACATGGGGTAAGCATATAGAGGTTGTAGTCACCCTACAGGCAAGCAGTACCAGTAACTGAGCCTGCTGCAGATGAAACTGGCACCAAACCCTACCAACTGTGAAAGGAGTCGACAACTGTTGTGTGCTGTCCCTACCAGAAACCTGTGGAACCTCCAACAACTCTGGAGCCCTGCCCGCTTTCGCCAATTGCCTAGGACCTCCCTTTGGACTAGTAGCACTACTCTGCGGCACGCCACCAGTAAAGACTGCCATGAGGTGAAGACTGGCACAGACCATGTGGACGTGATTCACCTCGTGAACCAAAAGATGGTGCAGCCACAGCTTGTTGGTCACAATTCAGCTAACTAACCCCTAAAACACATCCACCAGCTAGACATATCCTCACAGTATCTGTGACCGATGCTGGAAACAACCCCGCTCCTTTGAGCCTGTTTCCCCTTTCTGGTGGCGTCGACTGCGTGAAAGCAGCAACTTGGGCATAACTTCCCCACCACAACGGACTGCCCTCACCACACCTGTAACTGAACATCACCGGCGAACAACAAATTCATCTCCTGCACCTCTGATCCAGGTAACCCAGAACTGCCTGCTGTACCCGAGCCCAGGGACTTCAAAAACTCTCATTCCCTTTGTTGGAAAGTGGGCTATTAGTAGTGGCAAATATATATGTACCACTGGAAATAAGGCCACTAACTCTCTCTAGGGCTCAGTATAGTTCTCAATAAATTATTTCCATGCTCAATCCTGGGTAGCTTGGCTGTGAGCAGGCAGGATTAACTTAGGAGACATGTATGCAAAGAATTTAAAATCTCCAATTCAGGAAATGATTAAGACACAACACGCAATAAAAATCCCACACCAATTTATAAAAATAGAAATATGTTTATTTTGAAATTAACACCAGAATGACACAAATCCAATGTAGGGAATCGTAGATATACATTTTGAAAGAATCAACTTCTCTAAACTTCTGAAAATTCTTTCTGAAGTTCCTCTTGAGGGTCTAAAGGGGCCAAAACACAATCAGAGGGTCTGGAAGCTCCAAGATGGTCCTGGGAAGTTTGTGACCACAATTCCCACAATGCACCTGACAAAAACACTCAAAAGTCCACTGGATGCACCCCAGGAAGGTAATTCTTGGTGGAGTTGATGCAGGTGAGCTTTGTGAACCTGTAGCTTGCAGGGAGTCCTCTCTTAAATCACTTTGAAGCAAGGCTCCTCAACAGGGCTGTAGTTCCAGACTCTGCAGATGGCACAGTCAGTGATAATGCAGGGCCTGGTGGTGCAAAAACAGCTTTCCAGCATGGCAGTCCTTCTTCTTCTCTTAGTTTCAAACAGCAGGTCTGAGAGGCTCTGCACCTCTCACATTTTATTGAGTGTCCTCTGGGGTCAAGCAGGAGAGTTCTCCTGTCCCATGGGGTGCAGGACAACACTAAGCCTGGGCGAAGCACTACGCTACGATCGCGTAGTTTGCGAAGTTCGCGCTACTTCGCACTACGCGAACTGCACGTAGCACAGTGCGAACACGCGTAGCGTAGTGTTGCGTAGTGCTGCAGTCATTTTTTGCTTGCTCGCGGTCCTCAACGTCAAGTTGGCGACCGCGAGCAAGCAAAATGACATCCCGGCGAGACTTTTTCCTTGTTCGCGATCAGCAACATCAAGTTGGCGACCGCGAGCATGGAAAATAAACCTCCCGGCGAGATTCCCAACGCGAGGAGGTCAGGTTTCTCATTGCGAGGGGTCGCGTATGCTCGCGACCGCTCGCGATGAGAAACTACCAGTTCGCACTGTGCAAGATGCCATTTTCAATGATTGAACAGTGCCGGTTGCTTTTCCGCACTGTGCAATCATTGAAAACAACATCTTGCACAGTGCGAACATGTTACTACGCAGTTCGCGAAGTGCTACGTGTAGCTCGCGCAGTGCGAACTTCACTTTGCGTAGCTTCGCGAAGTGCTACTTCGCGAACTACGCCCACCCCTAGACAACACCCCAGAGCATGACCACTTCCTCCAAAGTGTTGCATAATCTTCTCCCTGAAAGCACTATTCCTCCAAACTTCACCATGGCTGAAATCTCAGCAGAGCCTGAATAGCTAACTTCATGCTCTCAGTATGGCTCATTTCCATAACTCTCAACCCCCTAACATCCCATCTGGCTAAGTCAGAGGGGATAGGAGTAGATGGACCTGGCATTCCCTGTCTGTCCTATTCCTCCTTTGAAGCTTCATGCTTTATGACCTCTCCCCCCTGCTCTTGCATTCCTATGTAGCAGAGCTCTTTCCAGCAGGTAGCCTCTCTCTGGGTGAGACACTATCACTTCATCAAAGCAGACTGGCTAATCCTGTTAACCAATCAGAGAAGACAAAAGGAAGGCCACATGTTGGCCTACAGACCAGAAAGTCTTATAACTTTTTTTTCTGAACAAGTTAGGATACATTCAATAATAGCATATTGTTGGATTTATGAATACCATTCTCCTAAGTCTTTGAATGATGTTTTGTTTCAATTACTAGCAATATTTATGTGTTCATAAACTATTGCCATGTTATCCTATGGAGCTAGGCCTCTACAATGTGGGAACTGAAATGTGCAATGTTTCTATCATCAGGCCATGTAAAACATCTTTTATAAGGGCCTTGCTTTTACTTACATGACCCCTCAACTCTGGGACATCTAGGGGAGACCTTGGAGGTCCTAAATATGCAATGCTGTGTAGCTCCACACCTCACAGTGCTCATAGCACCAAAGTCAATATTGGTAGGTACTTTACTACAAAGGGGGATGTAAAATGTGCAATCTCTCTATCCTCAGGGCATATAACACATCTTTTATAAGGACCCTCTTTATAAGTACATGTCCCCCACCCGTGACATCTAGGAAAGACCCCAGGGGTACCTAATATGTATGAATATTGTAGATTAGTTTAGCTCAGGTGTTTTTCCAAAACAGTGGAATGGTGCTTCGGTGTTTTCACTAGTGAAACCAATTCTGGATGAGCAGAAGCTTGACGACTATCACCCTATTTCAAGACTCCCATTCCCAGCAAAACTTGTTGAGAGAATAATGAACTCACAGCTTGCTGCTTTTCTGGAAGTTAACAGACTTTTAGGTTTTTAGATGACACACACTGTGGCTTCTGAAATGGCTTTAGTCGGAGTCAGCGCTTATGCTCGCAACCAAAGAGATCAGGGCCACAATGGATAAGGGGGGTACTGCTGTCCTCATCCTGTTAGATATATATATATTGGTAGGTCAATCATGACCTTTTGATTTCTCGATTACAGAGCCTGGGGATCCAGGGGGTTGCCCTCAATCTTCTGAGATCATACCTGACCCACCGGATTCAATCTGTGTCCTATAAGGGCTTCCAATCGGAACCCTTCGACCTGCATTTTGGGGTCCCACAGGGCTCATCTTTGAGCCCAACACTGTTCAATTTATATGTTACCCCCCTGGCAGCATTAATCATTTCTTTTGGGATGTTGTTAGTTTCTTATGCTGACGACACACGAAAAGTGTTTTCTATTTGATAGGGGCCCAGATGTGGATAAGACCCTTTGCAGCTGTATGACTGCAGTGGGCCAGTGGATGAGCAAAATTTACATATAACTTAATTCATCAAAGACCAAAATTCTCCTGTTTGGCAATAATCCAATATTCTGGTCACCAGACTGATGGCATGAGGAACTCGGCACTCTTCCATCACCGATCAATAGAAGGTAAGAAAACTGGGTGTCTTATTAGACAAGCAATTATCATACAAAGCACAAGTAAATATATTCACTTTGACTTCCTTCTTTGCACTGCGTTCAGTGAAGAAAATTGCACAGTTCCTTCCTTTTGACTTAATGAAGACTGTTATCATCACACTTCTTCTATCTATAGTCAACTAAAGCAATGGTCTGTTCCAAAACCTACCAAAAAATCCCTGATACAAGTTCAAGTTTTACAACTTGGTGGCTCGAATGTTGATGAAGATCCCCAGATATGGGTCAGTTTCTCAAGCCATAAAGAAATTGCATTGGTTGCCAGTAAGGAAATGGATAGCCTTTAAAGGCCTCTGCATCCAGAATCCAGCTACCTCTAGAGTTAAAAACGGACCCCTCTTTATTGTAGTCCAGGAAAGATTTAAAAACCTGGCTTTTCAGGCATGATTAATGTCCTCTATTTTCCTGGCTATGGTTTTACTCGTTTTAGGTAGTGCCAAGACGCCTCTGGGCATTGGTTTGATCTTTATAAATAATAAATCAAATCAAATCATCATCACTTTTCAAGTGCCCCTACCAACAAAGTGGAGTGTGCGGTTAATTTATTTTTTAAAACTGTGCTGCAAAGCAGAAACTTTTAAAATGAGCTCAGGCACTCAGCAGTGCACATATGCAAGTGCTGAAAGGGCTGCTGACCTCTAAACTGCCCTGCCCTATTATCTACTAGGGACTTATAGGTTAGGTCATACCAATTTTAAGTGTGCTCTAATACATAGTACACCCTAATGCATGTGTGTTTTTTCAACATAGCACTGGCCCTGGGCCTGATTAGACAGAACCCAGAGACAGTCAGAGTCAGTTACCACCAGTACCAGTTAGCAAAAAATGGGGGTGCACAGGACACAAATGTTGACTTTGCAAGACACCTGGAGTAGAACTTTCTCTGGGCAAGCGTAGTGCTCCAAAACTCAGTGGCAGAGTGTTGCTTCGATCGCACATGACGGTAAATGTGTTAACAGCACTCTGCTATCTAACCTTATGCTTTTCTCCCCCTTGACCGTGACAGTCTCTGCCTGACCGTATTGAATGCTGTTGCTTAAAACCTGTAAGCATTTGTGTCTTGAACTGCATCTTGTTAAAAATTGTCATTCAAAGCCTTTATTAACTGTTGAATGAAGGTTTTGCTTCCTAAAGTATATAAATAGATATGATTTTTTTCCTACTTGGTCTTAGATTTATTCTTGAGTGTTTGTCTAATTTTTTACTTCTGTGTATGACAACAAATGCTTAGCACTACTCTTGCATAAGTCTAACTGCTCGCCTACACTGCCACAAAAAGAGCATCACAATGATCTGCTTTTACCGCTGCACACCTATTGGGGATCCACTGGACTCTCTGGACAGTGTACTTCATTTTAGTGCACTATATAGCGAGCCATTTTCCTACACCTCATGTATACAATATTCCAATCAATGCGTGCCGAACACCACCTGGTGAACCCAAAACAGAAACTCCAAAAACCGTCACCACGCAACTAAAGTTATTGAAACACCAGAGTGAACTACTGATTCACCCCAGTGCCTTTCCAAACAGGTGAATTCGAAAACAACAAGCTGGTAACTCAAAACCATTTATCTTGAAAAGAAGAGAATTACCTGAACTGAGAGCTGAGACAGTCCAAGAGTAACATCATCGACATGCTGAGTGCGCGTTTTGCAAAGATACTCTGATGTTAGACCGGCATGCCATAACATGAAAGATGATTATACTACTCGTATAAAAGCAGAACCGCATAAACAAACAATTATCAGTGCCTATTAGGATGGTAAAACACTATACAACGCAATCATTGATGATAATATATATTGCTGATCCAGACACATGTGCAATATTGGTTAAGTCCAACAACACAAACTATGCAGCTCTTTATTTGTTGGAGGTGCAACAGTTACACCATTGCTCTAAACATGATCAACAAATCTTGAAACACGATATTATAAAAACATGCCATTTCATATTTGTCATTTATGCCACTAGGCTGTAAAGGGTCAAATTTTTTTCATCCAAAAAGCTTCTCTTTGTAAGAGTCTTTTGTGGTTATCTATACCAGGTAGATGTTGAACCAGTTCAAGAATTTGGAAAATTTGATAGATGTTATATTTTTGATCAATCCAGTATGCAACTAACCTTGAATTTTTATTTTGAATCCTGATGGGGAGTTTGTGGCCTGTGTTTCTGATTTTCATTTTTCTTTCTGTTTTGTCAACATATATCAAAATGCAAGGGGATTCTGTGCAATCCACAATGTCTTTAGTGTTGTAATGTGCTGAATGCTTAAGCAACATAGAGTATCCTTTCATTGGATGTATGACAGTGTTTCCTGGGATCACATTGTTACAATGAATACAATTGTGACATTTGTTGGTGCCAGCATGAATCTCTCTGATGGTAGACCTTTTGGCATTTAACAGTTCTTTTCGATTTCTGGAACAAATAAAAGCTTAGCAGTGAACATACCTTCAAAATCCTACTCAACCTGCATTAATTTCCATTGCTAGCTGATAATCTTCTTGATTGATTAAGATTTAGTAGAAAATGTCGAAACAAAAACCATCCTTGTGGATTTATTATCTCACGTTTTACTTAATAATGACTCCCTCTCAACGGTTGATACCCGCTGGACGGCATTGTCCAATATTGAGTTAGGATAACCTCTATCGAGGAATATAGTTTTGTATGACTCTATAGCATGGAAAATGTCTTCAGAATTCGAGGTGATTTATTTTAATCACATGCATTTAGAAAAAGGAGGGTGCTGTTGAGAGTTTGAGGGTGCAAGCTCTGATAATGTAAACTGCTGCTCCGATCCATGGGTTTTTTAAGCACCTTTGTCTGAATACCTGCAGGTATTAAGACCACCAATACGTCAAAAAAAGAAATCTCTTTATTGCTGATTAGGCCTGCGCAGTGAACTCCACTCCGTTTGCCGAGTTTTCCACACTCTGCGCAGCACGCGAAGTTCCGAAAAACTCCGCTCTGCAAAGCGGAGCAGAGTTTTTTCTTCACTCTTGTTCACTAATATTAAATTGTCGAGCAGGGCTCACTGACAAAATATCGGCGTAAAAAATATAGAAGTAAAAAATATCGATGAAAAATATAGAATGCAAAAATATCAACTCCCTATACTTAAACAGGTAAGTGCAAAAATATTGAACAAATATCGATGTTAAAAATATAGTTGTACAAAATATCGATTTTTACATATCTATAAAATAATATAATAAATATCAAATATATTAAATAACAAACATTATTAAAAAAATTAAGTGGATGTAATATACATTTTAACAATTATAACAAATAAACTTAATTAAAAAATGCCATCAGATACATAATAATCATTATATATGTGTATATATATATATATATATACATATTTACATTAAAACAATAAACTAGTAATTTAAATTGAATTTCTAATTTCAAAATTCTATAAAATATACACATATATACACATACACACATATATATATATATATATATATATATATATATATATATATATATATATATATATATATATATATATTCTTCATCAAATGCCACTCACTGCCGAACAGCTCACGGGCGGGTGCCGTTGTCGTGAAAGTGGCTTTCACGTAAATATTCTTCACCAAAATTCCACAGGAATAATCAACGCACTCCTCGGATTGTACATGCTTCAAGGATTTATTTCAGGCAGACCGGTTTCAGCATTACGCCTTTATCAATGCCTCTAGTGTTTGTTAGTCACCTTGCCTCCGTTTAAATATCCATTTATGCTTCCCCATTGGGTATGAGGAGCGAGGTCAGTGAAGACGGACAACAGTAATTGTAGTTCGTTGTTGCACGGAACAACGAACTACAATTGACTGCTGATGACGTCAGATATTACATCACTGATTAAATATGTGTCTTTCTGAAAAATAAATATTTGTAATATATGTATAGCTAAAGATTAATGGAAGAAGACATGGGTAAATAGGTGTCTAAATACAGTGATGTAATATCTGACGTCATCAGCAGAGGATTGCGGTCGCGTGAGTTATAGTTGCCTGCACTAACTATAACGGGGGAATTTCATTGGTTTTTTACGAGTGAAATGTCCAGCTAACTATAACATGTGTGAAACATATGGTTTTTTAAGTGAATATATATATATATATATATATATATATATATATATATATATATATATATATATATATATGAACGCTCATTCCTTCTTCCCTTTCTCAATCAGGAAAAGCACTCACAGGGGTCTTTAGTTTGGCAGAGTTTTTAATTCATGCAATCCATAAATAACATGACGTGTTTTGGCTACTGCCTTTTTCCAATGTTACAAAATTACGCGCCAAACACCGACACTTTTAAAGAAATCATCAATATCCGGTCACATGATGCGAGTCATGGCAAGATCAAAATCAAAATCGACATAGGACCATACACTCACCAATTGTCTCCTCACAAGGGGGACTCACGGAACATTTATCAATTTTTGTTGATTTTTTCCTCTTTCCTTTCGTTAAGGAACTACCAGCATATATCAAAGACTCACGAGACTTTCTGAACCGCATTGAAAATCAATCATGGGATTCAGAGTATAAATTAATTGTCCTGGACATTACAAGTCTCTATACCCGTATAAATCATGAGCATGGTCTGGAAGCGTTGGCACATTTTTTGAATAAAAAACCTTTGAAGTTTACAGAACACAACAAAATGATCTTACAATTTACGGAATTTTGTTTGACAAATAACATCTTCGTATTTGGTGAAGATTATTACCAACAGATCTCCGGTACTGCGATGGGCACCTGCTTTGCCCCCAGCTATGCGAACTTGTTCGTAGGCTGGTGGGAGGAGCAGGTGTCCAAAGCACAGGAAACTATCGATATGAGTAGGGTAGTTTCCTGGTACCGTTATATCGACGATCTGTGCATTGTGTGGAATGGCTCAATAGAGTCAGCTAATGAGCTTATTGTGAATCTGAATCACAATGTGGTTAATCTTGAGTTCAGTGGAGAGGTTAGTCCCAATACGGTGAACTTCTTAGATTTAAAGATAACTATCATAGACAACAAACCTAATGTGTCACTATACCCTAAACCCACAGCTGGGAAGTCCTTATTACACGCGGCTAGCAATCATCCATCAAGATTGATCAGAAGTATCCCGTACGGGGAATTCTTAAGGCTAAAGCGTAACAGCACAAGGAATTCGGATTTTGAAGTAGCAGCCAAGGCTAGTCTGAATAGATTTGTCATTAGGGGTTATAACAGGGACTTCCTAGAGGTAACTCTAAATAGGGTGAATAACATACCAAGAGAAACACTCCTGTCAAATGAGAAAAAGGACAACAAAGTAAAGACAGGAGAGAATAAGTTCAGGTTTGCGCATCTATACGATTCCCGCATATGAGAACCCTGATCCTAAATTACTTGATGAATGGGCAGCGCACACGGCAGAGTCAAGCAAAGGTATGCTACTTATGCTTGTCAAATTCGCCTGGAGTGACAGGGATAAAGCATTATTGGAGATAGAAAGAGTAGAGGCGGAAATCGATAAGGAAGACAACAAGAGCAAAATAGAGGAGCTTAAAGAGCAAATGAAGAAACGACTTGTGAAGTATGAAGCCAAAATCAAACAAAGGAAAAAAGAGAAATTTGAACGGGACGA
The DNA here is from genome assembly GCF_964204655.1 of Triturus cristatus. Taxonomy (NCBI): domain Eukaryota; kingdom Metazoa; phylum Chordata; class Amphibia; order Caudata; family Salamandridae; genus Triturus; species Triturus cristatus. The sequence continues at coordinate 402,988,081 of NC_140581.1, forward strand.
ACATGACTATGCTCAGGGTAGAGTTCTCACCTTTGCAAGGAAATTTGATGCACCACGGAAAGAGTTAAGAGCCAAAGAGAGCGGGCCTGAGCCGGCCAGAATTGAAACCTTGGAGTCAGACTTAACAGGTGGAGAGTCTTCGGATGAAGGGGCAAGGAATTTAACATTCGGGAAAACCCCTTTTCAGGAGGAATTCTGCATCCTGAGACAAACTTGGCTGAGAGGAGAAAAAACCAGGCCCCCAGAATCAGCAAAAGAAAAACAAGGAGGGGGGGCTGGAGCAGAAGGGTCAAACGTGCAAAAAAGAGTTACTCGCAACAGGAAAACGAAGAAATGGAACTAGAAAATGTAACCATAGTTAATTTAACATCAAAAGTTCTAACAACTGCGGAACAGCAAGTCTTGAGATTGGGACTCACGTTCTGTCCTTCGAACAAATGGGAGTATGCTCAAACACGGATTGACCTTTTTAAATTAACTCGCAAACTCAAACTTCACAAGTACTTCAAGACCAAACCTAACTTTTTGAAACGTAAGACACAACCTAATCTGAATCTGGTAACTGATGCTCTAACAGGAAATGATCTTATGGCTTTAGAGGTGATGCAATCACTCAGACTCGATAACCAGCAAGATATTAATCCCATATTAGATCAGGTTGAAAGAACAGTTCAACTGGGCTTTGAACAAGAAAGGGATGAGAGTCTGTTCAAACCTACCTCCCAGTTCCTACCTCAATTATCTCCGGATGCGATCGATGTCTTCTCTGAGGCAGTGACTAAAGATCTTCAAACGCTCAGAAAACGACAAATGGGATTCAAAACCCAGAATATCACTAAAGAACAACGGGAAGCGATCAAGAATTTGAGTGAGGATACTGAGATCATATGTAAAATCTCAGACAAAGGAGGCAATATAGTTCTTCAAATGAGAGAGGACTATAATAAAGAGGCACAAAGACAGTTATCAGACAGTAACAACTATCGGAAAACCAATAGGAATACCTATTTGGAAAGTGTCCAAAGATATCATGACCTTATCAAGATGTGGTTTGACAAATCTATGCTGAATATGGACGAATTCCTTTTTCTTTGATGTTTAAATCCGGTGGTGCCCACTTTTTACCACATTCCGAAGATACATAAAGATTGTGAAAAACCTCCGGGAAGACCAATTGTCTCCTCACAAGGGGGACTCACGGAACATTTATCAATTTTTGTTGATTTTTTCCTCTTTCCTTTCGTTAAGGAACTACCAGCATATATCAAAGACTCGCAAGACTTTCTGAACCGCATTAAAAATCAATCATGGGATTCAGAGTATAAATTAATTGTCCTGGACATTACAAGTCTCTATACCCGTATAAATCATGAGCATGGTCTGGAAGCGTTGGCACATTTTTTGAATAAAAAACCTTTGAAGTTTACAGAACACAACAAAATGATCTTACAATTTACGGAATTTTGTTTGACAAATAACATCTTCGTATTTGGTGAAGATTATTACCAACAGATCTCCGGTACTGCGATGGGCACCTGCTTTGCCCCCAGCTATGCGAACTTGTTCATAGGCTGGTGGGAGGAGCAGGTGTCCAAAGCACAGGAAACTATCGATATGAGTAGGGTACAAACCTAATGTGTAACTATACCGTAAACCCACAGCTGGGAATTCCTTATTACACGCGGCTAGCAATCATCCATCAAGATTGATCAGAAGTATCCCGTACGGGGAATTCTTAAGGCTACAGCGTACCAGCACAAGGAATTCGGATTTTGAAGTAGCAGCCAAGGCTAGTCTGAATAGATTTGTCATTAGGGGTTATAACAGGGAATTCCTAGAGGTAACTCTAAATAGGGTGAATAACATACCAAGAGAAACACTCCTGTCAAATGAGAAAAAGGACAACAAAGTAAAGACAGGAGAGAATAAGTTCAGGATGATAACTACTTTTTCCAATGAAGCCAACAATTTAAGACAAATTATGAAAAAGAACTGGCATATACTCAAAACTGATAATGTGATCGGCTCAGACATTCCAGCCGGCCCTTTAATAACATACAGGAAGGCGAGATCATTGAGGGATATTCTAGTCCAAAGCCACTTCTATACTAGACCTAGTACTAGTGGGACCCTAAGGGAGCTTAGGGGTTTTTATCCTTGCGGCAGATGTAAGGCCTGTATAGGAAGTAGAAGAACTCTTACATATGAAGTTACAGACTCAAAGATATCTAGAACCATAAAGAAATTTATCACATGCAATGCTACCTATGTGGTATATTGCTTGGAATGTCCTTGCGGATTGAAATACATTGGCAGCACCATACACCCTATAAAGATAAGGGTGTTGGAACATATGAGGGCGATAGCCAAAAAAGATAAGACCTACCCAGTCGCGAGGCATTATGCGGAAAAGCACAACAGTAACAGGGATCTGTTGCGGTATTATGGCTTAGATATGATCGTCGCCAGTATTAGAGGTGGGGACAGGATTAGAAGGTTGCGCAGACTTGAATCTAGGTACATTATCAACCTAGAAACCAAGACCCCCAAGGGAATGAATATAGGGGAAGAATTAGCTGTACATTTGGGTGATTAGATCTGAGACCTTATGTTATCAGGAATTCTAAGGTTTTCTGGGTATGATTTGAAAGAAAGACATTTGCAACTGTAATTTTAATTCATTTTGTGTAGTCTTGCAAACATGCTATGTGATTTCTTGATTTGACGGCCTTTGTGATGCATGTAATAATTAAGCGTAGAAGGGACTTTGCCGATACACGGCATGATTGTACTATAGACACGCCCTGGTCTTGGAGATTAAAGGAGATGTTTGCGCAAAGATGCCGATATACGGCTAAATTGTAACTAGCTCAATCTGTTTAAATCATGTCAATGTCCTGATTTCATTACACAATATGTCTAATGACAATCATTGAAAGTACTATATAGTACTTACATCAGAAGGCTTACCCTGTGTTGGACATTTGGATTTAACCTCCCGATATATGTTCCAAGATGGCGCCTGTATTAGAACAGTGAGTGTATGGTCCTATGTCGATTTTGATTTTGATCTTGCCATGACTCGCATCATGTGACCGGACATTGACGATTTCTTTTAAAGTGTCGGTGTTTGGCGCGTAATTTTGTAACATTGGAAAAAGGCAGTAGCCGAAACGCGTCATGTTATTTATGGATTGCATGAATTAAAAACTCTGCCAAACTAAAGACCCCTGTGAGTGCTTTTCCTGATTGAGAAAGGGAAGAAGGAATGAGCATTCATATATATATATATATATATATATATATATGTATATATATATATATATATATATATATATATATTCACTTAAAAAACCATAGGTTTCACACATGTTATATTTAGCTGGACATTTCACTCGTAAAAAACCAATGAAATTCCCCCGTTATAGTTAGTGCAGGCAACTATAACTCACGCGACCGCAATCCTCTGCTGATGACGTCAGATATTACATCACTGTATTTAGACACCTATTTACCCATGTCTTCTTCCATTAATCTTTAGCTATACATATATTACAAATATTTATTTTTCAGAAAGACACATATTTAATCAGTGATGTAATATCTGACGTCATCAGCAGTCAATTGTAGTTTGTTGTTCCGTGCGACAACGAACTACAATTACTGTTGTCCGTCTTCACTGACCTCGCTCCTCATACCCAATGGGGAAGCATAAATGGATATTTAAACGGAGGCAAGGTGACTAACAAACACTAGAGGCATTGATAAAGGCGTAATGCTGAAACCGGTCTGCCTGAAATAAATCCTTGAAGCATGTACAATCCAAGGAGTGCGTTGATTATTCCTGTGGAATTTTGGTGAAGAATATTTACGTGAAAGCCACTTTCACGACAACGGCACCCGCCCGTGAGCTGTTCGGCAGTGAGTGGCATTTGATGAAGAATATATATATATATATATATATATATATATATATATATATATATATATATATATATATGTGTGTATGTGTATATATGTGTATATTTTATAGAATTTTGAAATTAGAAATTCAATTTAAATTACTAGTTTATTGTTTTAATGTAAATATGTATATATATATATATATATATATACATATATAATGATTATTATGTATCTGATGAAGTCAGCAGCAGAGGATTGCGGTCGCGTGAGTTATAGTTGCCTGCACTAACTATAACGGGGGAATTTCATTGGTTTTTTACGAGTGAAATGTCCAGCTAACTATAACATGTGTGAAACCTATGGTTTTTTAAGTGAATTTGCAAGGTTTTTTAAAAGCTAATTCCTAACTATAACGTGTGTGAAACCTATGGTTTTTTCAGTGAATTTGTACGGTTTTTTAAATGCTAAGTTATGGTTTTTTTTTTTGTTTTTTTTTCAGGTTTAACACCGTCCCCCAAGGGAAAAAAAAACATTTTTTTTTTTTTAAATCACGAGGTGCGCGCACCCAGCGCGCACTGCGAACCGTGTGCACTCTGTGGGCACTCGGTGTGCTTCGCGCACCGAGCACCCACTTTTCGCAGTGCACGCTGGGTGCGCGCACCTCGCGATTTAAAAAAAAAATAATAATTGTTTTTTTTTCCCTTGGGGGTCCTTCTGTGACCCCCTGACAAAGGCAAGGGGGTCAGGAACTGTCCACTCTGCCCCATTTTCACGTTCTCCACCTTTGATTTTCACCCCCTCAGACTGCGAGAGACAAAATGGCGGCCGACACTTCCTGGTTTCGACCGATTCGAATGTTTACCGACATCTAACAACCAATCAGAATTGCGCTCGCGCACGGCAGGGTGCGCGCACGGGGCTTGCACAGTGCGCGCACGGAGCGCGCGTATAGATATTGATATGCTTTTAAATGCTATTTTCTCAGGAAATACTGAACAGATTTACACCAGACCTGCAAAAGGCACTTCCTTGACCTTATGGCTACCTCTCTGCCAAATTCCAAGTATTTCTGTTCAGCCGTTCGGGCTGTAGCTGTGTCTAAAGGTCCTATGGAAAAATGCATGGGGAAAACACATTTTGGGACCCCCCTTTTTTCTCGGCCCCCGCTTGACAAATCACCCCGAGACTTTCAGGGTAGGAGCTGAACGGAGCGCCCCATTAGTTTTGAAAATTTCGCGAGGATTCGTCAACCGGCGCCAAAGTTATTCAAAATAGAATTTTGAGATTTCCTATGGAAACACGGTCCTAACTATAACTATCTACTGGCGACCGCCAGTAGATAATATATATATATATGTATATATATATATATATATATATATTCACTGAAAAAACCATAGGTTTCACACATGTTATAGTTAGCGGAAATTTTACTGATAAAAAACCAATGAAATTCCCCCGTTATAGTTAGTGCAGGCAACTATAACTCACGCGACCGCAATCCTCTGCTGATGCTAATACTGTATTTAGACACTTATTTGCCCATGTCTTCTTCCATACATTTTTAGCTATACATATATTACAAATATTTTTTTTTTCATAAAGACACATATGTCATCAGCAGAAGATTGCGGTCGCGTGAGTTATAGTTGCCTGCACTAACTATAACGGGGGAATTTCATTGGTTTTTTATCAGTAAAATTTCCGCTAACTATAACATGTGTGAAACCTATGGTTTTTTCAGTGAATTTGCAAGGTTTTTTAAATGCTAATTCCTAACTATAACGTGTGTGAAACCTATGGTTTTTTCAGTGAATTTGTACGTTTTTTTAAATGCTAAGTTACTTTACGCCATTCGTGGCGTGCGCGCCCACTTAACGCAGTTCGTTCCGTGCGCGCACGGTGCGCTTCGCGCACCGTGCGCGCACAGTAAGCACGCGGTGCGCTTCGCGCACCGCGCGCCCACTTTACGCAGTTAGTGCCGTGCACGCACGGTGGGCACGCGGTGCGCTACGCGCACCGCGTGCCCACGTTACGCTAGATGGGCCATGTACGCACGATGCGCTTCGCGCACCGTGCGCACATGAAGGACATATGATGCACTTCATTTTGAAAGGTAATATTTTAATTTTTCGTAATTTTTATAAGCCATGCACAAATTTGCACACGGGGTGGAGAGAGTGTGGATAATTTTTTTTTTAATTATTTTTAATTTAAATATTATAGTTTATCTCCGGTATAATAAGCCATGCACAATTGGTGGCCTTCAGCCACCAATTGCACACGGGGTGGGGAGAGTGTGGATAATTTTTTTTTTTTTATAATTTTTTACCGTACGCGTACGGTAAGCGTAATCGGCGAAATTAGTGAAAAAATAAAAATTCCATTTTTGGCCTTGGGGGATCTTTGGGGACTCCCTCAACATGGCTATGTGTGTGGGAGCTGTCTAAACAGCCCCTTTACATGTTTTTGTGCTTTATATTTTAAACATCTCTCTCAGTGCGAGAGAGAAAATGGCGGCCGCCGCTTCCTGGTTTCGGCCGATTCGAATGTTTACTAAGATCTAAGAGCCAATCGGAATCGCGCTCGCGCACGCCACCGTACGCGTACGGTAAGCGTACCGTAAGCGCACCGTAAGCTGGCTCAGATATATATATTGATTTAAAGGCTATTTTCTCAGAATCTACTGAACAGATTTACACCAAACCTACAAAAGGCACTTCCTTGACCTGAGGACTACCTCTCTGCCAAATTTCTAGTAATTCTGTTCAGCCGTTCGGGCTGTAGCCCTGTCTAAAGGTCCTATGGAAAAATGCATGGGAAAAACGCGTTTTGGGACCCCCTTTTATCTCAGCCCCCGCTTGACGAATCCCCCCGAGACTTTCAGGGTAGGAGCGGAGCGTAGCGCCCCACCTATTTTGAAAAATTCGCGAGGATTCGTCGACCGGCGCCAAAGTTATTCAAAATAGAATGTTGCGGATTTCCTATGGAAACGTGGTCCTAACTATAACTACCTACTGGCGACCGCCAGTAGGTAATATATATATATATATATATATATATATATATATATATATATATATATATATATATATGCAAAAAAGAAGCAGAGAACTCTGGGTAGTTCTCAAGTTTAGGTGGAAAGCAGTTCCTGTATGGAGCACTCTCAACACCAGCGACCCTCTAAATCTGCTCACCTCAAATGTCTGTATTTCTATCAAAATCTTTAAGCATAGGATTAGCACAGTGCCATCCACGCCGAGATAGAAAAGGACAAAGTCTTTTGCCATTTGTACAGCAAAGTCTTTAACCATAGGACTAGCACAGTGCTGTCCTTGCCGAGCTGTAAAATGACAAAAGCCAATTACCACTCCAGGCACAGTATTACAACTTTGAATTGATAAAAGACCAATCAAGCCGACCTGAAATGATTAAAAGCAACCCCTGACACAGTGTTTCGCTCTAATTAGAGCTCTTCAGGGAGGTATAGCTTTGTCCAGACATAAGGGAGCACCCAGTATAAGTCAAAGAAATACCCTTTCAGGCATAGAGTGACGAATAAATTATGCAAAAAGAAGCAGAGAACTCTGGGTAGTTCTCAAGTTTAGGTGGAAAGCAGTTCCTGTATGGAGCACTCTCAACACCAGCGACACTCTAAATCTGCTCACCTCAAATGTCTGTTTTTCTATCAAAATCTTTAAGCATAGGATTAGCACAGTGCCATGAAAGGGTATTTCTTTGATACATATATATATTCACTGAAAAAACCATAGGTTTCACACAAGTTATAGTTAGCTGTACATTTCACTCGTAAAAAACCAATGAAATTCCCCCGTTATAGTTAGTGTAGGCAACTATAACTCACGCGACCGCAATCCTCTGCTGATGCTAATACTGTATTTAGACACTTATTTGCCCATGTCTTCTTCCATTAAATTTTAGCTATACATATATTACAAATATTTTTTTTTCATAAAGACACATATGTCATCAGCAGAAGATTGCGGTCGCGTGAGTTATAGTTGCCTGCACTAACTATAACGGGGAAATTTCATTGGTTTTTTACGAGTGAAATGTACAGCTAACTATAACTTGTGTGAAACCTATGGTTTTTTCAGTGAATTTGCAAGGTTTTTTAAATGCTAATTCCTAACTATAACGTGTGTGAAACCTATGGTTTTTTCAGTGAATTTGTACGGTTTTTTAAATGCTAAGTTACTTTACGCCATTCGTGGCGTGCGCGCCCAGTTAACGCAGTTCGATCCGCACCGCGCGCCCACTTTACGCAGTTAGTGCCGTGCACGCGCGGTGGTCACGCGGTGCGCGCAGCGCACTGCGTGCCCACGTTATGCGGGATGGGCCATGTACGCACGATGCGCTTCGCGCACCGTGCGCACATGGGGGACATATTATGCGCATCGTTGTGAAATGTATTCTTTATTATTTTCATAAAGTTTATATGCCATGCAGAAATGGTGCTCTTCGGGCACCATTTGCACACGGGGTGGGGAGAGTGTGGATAATTTTGGTTTTTTTTTAAATTTTTACCGTACGCGTACGGTAAGCGTAATCGGCGATTTTTCGAAAAAAAAACCCATTTTTTTTTGGCCTTGGGGGTTGTTTGGGGACCCGTATATCACTGCTGGGTGCTTATGATCTCAATATACTGCCCCTTTAGACATTTTTTGGCTTCATTTATGCTGCCCCACTCAGAGTGCGAGAGAGGAAATGGCGGCCGCCGCTTCCTGGTTTCGGCCGATTTGAATGTTTACTAAGATCTAAGAGCCAATCAGAATCGCGCTCGCGCACGTCACCGTAAGCTCAGATATATATATTGATTTAAAGGCTATTTTCTCGGAATCTACTGAACAGATTTACACCAAACCTACAAAAGGCACTTCCTTGACCTGAGGACTACCTCTCTGCCAAATTTCATTTAATTGTGTTCAGCCGTTCGGGCTGTAGCTCTGTCTAAAGGTCCTATGGAAAAATGCATGGGAAAAATGCGTTTTGGGAACCCCCTTTTATCTCAGCCCCCGCTTGACGAATCCCCCCGAGACTTTCAGGGTAGGAGCGGAGCTCAACGCCCCACCTATTTTGAAAATTGCGCGAGGATTCGTCGACCGGCGCCAAAGTTATTCAAAATAGAATGTTGCGGATTTCCTATCGTAAGAGGGTCCTAACTATAACTACCTACTGGCGACCGCCAGTAGTTAATATATATATATATATATATATATATATATATATATATCCGCCTTATATACATGTATTAAGAATAAGGACGGAATGGGGGCGGTTGAATATTTTTTGATGAATAGGCCAATTGTATTCTCTCAGCACACTAATATGCTTCTCAAGATGTTATCATTCTGCTTGGAAAAAAATTAATTTTTGTTTGATGGAAAAATGTATCAGCAGACTCAGGGGGTTGCTATGGGGGCCAGCTTCTCTCCCAGCTACGCCTGTTTGTTCATGGGGTGGTGGGAGGAGCTGGTCCTCATGCAACAACATGAGCAGATTTTTAATAAGAGTGTGGTAACTTTGCTCCGCTATATCGATGACTTGTTTATAGTATGGGATGGAGATGCTGAAAGTGCAACTGCTTTTTTCTTATTGAGTTATTGAATAACAATACAGTTACCTACATTTTACGTCTGAGATAAGTAAGGATATGGTCACATTTCTGGATGTACGAGTCCAGGTAATTAACAATAGGCTATCTATTACCCACTATAGAAAACCTACGGCAGGCAATACACTACTTCACGCCTCCAGCGCGCATCCGCCTCATATTATTGAAAGCATCCCATATGGGGAGATGCTCCGCATCAGACGGATATGCAGCGAGGAGGTGGATTGCAATATAAAACAGAAGGAAAGTCAAAATAGGTTCCTTGATAGGGGTTACAGCTCAGATGTGATAGAGTCAGCAATTGCCAAGTCCAAGTCTTTGGCTAGACAAGATCTGTTAAAATACAAGGAAAAACAGACTGGCCAAGGTTGGGGAGAGGAACCCATATGGTTGATTCTCGGATTTTCGCGCCAGGAAAAACAAATTAGGGCAATAGTGAGGACGAACTGGCCCATTGTAAAGGATGACCCAGTGATTGGGGGGTCATTACCCAATAATGACCCCCAATAATCCATCAGTAACCGTTAGGAAAGCCAACAGTATGGGTATGTCACTAGTCAGAAGCAACCTCGAAGTGAAAGGAAAGGGTTCATGGCTTATGGCAAGGAAAGGGTTCTTTAAATGTTCTGCATGCAAGGCGTGCCAATATGGTGTTAACACCACGACCTATACAACAGCATTTGGCTCCAGAATTTGCAAAATAAGTCAACATTTTACATGCAAATCTGACTTTGGAACTACGAATCCCACAATGCTGTGATTACTATAATCCTATCAAGCCTAGCCCACTGGCGGCGTGTTTGTCAATTAAAACCTGCTTATGGGAGTGACTTTTCAATGCCGGTTTTCCTTCAGAGCCCATGAAGAAGAGGCGTCCTAGCCTCAAAACGCGTCGGCGACATGATGAAAGTTAAGGCAGTTGATGAGCAAGCTGCAACGAGGCCTACACTTACCTGGTGGTACAAGAACGCCGGTGAGTGCTCTTTCAATGCTGGGGCATCTTTGTTGAACATATATGTATATATATATATATATATATATATATATATATATATCCATACACACAAAGGTTTCCCTCGTTGAATACGCCTGCACACCTTGAAGCGAACCTCCTTTATTGTGGCCAGCAATGAAAAGTGCTCTCAATTGAAAGAGTTTGCCATACGCGTTTCGGGCTCAGAACGCCCTTGTTCACTGGCTGAGCAACTGTAGATCTTGGCAGCATGTGAGGAACACTTAAATACTTAATGGACACGCCTCAGTGGGCTTCCCCTGCCCCGTTGCATCTTGGTTCTTGTGGTTCCTTCATTACCATCAGTGGGTGCCGCCAGAATCTCAACGTGCATAAATATATCCCAAGTGGGTTCTCCTCAATGGAAACATCGTTGTCACTGCCAAATCAGACCCCACAATATTCGGGCTTCAAGGTCCTCGCAGCAATATTTAATGTCAGTGCTGCAGGTCCGCTAACGTCCGCGGCGGGGCATATTCGCGGCGAGGCGCGCCGCTATATTATCCATACACACAAAGGTTGCCCTCGTTGAATACGCCTGCACACCTTGAAGTGAACCTCCTTTATTGTGGCCAGCAATGAAAAGTGCTCTCAATTGAAAGAGTTCGCCATACGCGTTTCGGGCTCAGAACTAGGCCTGGGCAAAAATTTCGTTCCGTTCGCGGAAATTGCGATAATTTGACATTTTTGCGTTCCGCGGAGAGCGCGAAAATGTCAAAAATTCCGGTTTCCGCAGCTTGGCGATAATTTGTTTCTTGCTCGCGCTGTAAAATGATACATTCTCGCGCGCGCGCGATGGCCTTACCTGAATCCCTGCGTTCGCCGACAAGTTTTCTTGATCCGGTCGCGTTCTCCATGAGATGTTGTATTGTTTTTAGCCATTTGCGCTGTCTCGCGACAGTTCGCGCCCGCAGTGACGTCATGCGTCGCGCGATCACGTCTTTCTTCTCGCGATCATGCACCGCGAGAACAACTCAAAACAAGATGGCCGCGCCCGCAAGCAACCACATGGGTAAGTTGGCGACCCGCAACCATGCAGAAAATCTCGCGAACATGCCGGAAAAAAACTTCCGCATCTTCGCGATATTTCTGCTTGTTTGCGATAATTTTAAACATTCTCGCGATAATTTGCGAAGGTTAATTCCGCAAATTCCGCCCACCCCTACTCAGAACGCCCTTGTTCACTGGCTGAGCACTTGTAGATCTTGGCAGCATGTGAGGAACACTTAAATACTTAATGGACACTCCTCAGTGGGCTTCCCCTGCCCCGTTGCGGTTGCCAGTAGGTAATTATAATTAGGACCGAGTTACTATAGGAAAATGGCAACATTCTATTCGCAATAACTTTGGCACCGATTGATGAATCTTCGTGAAATTATCAAAACTAATTCTTTGTTGAGATCAGCTCGTATGTTGAAAGTTTGGGGGTGATTCGTCAAGGGGGGGCTGAGAAAAAAGGGGGTCCCAAAACATGTTTTTTCAATGTTAATTTCCATAGGAAACTTTAGACAAGGCTACAGGTCGAACAGGTGAACGGAATTACCCCAAATTTGGCAGGGAGAAGGGTCTTGGTCTAGAAAGCACGCTTTTGTTTATTTGGTGTAAATCCGTTCAGTAGTTTTTGAGAAATATCAAAATTTACAAATATCGATATTTGGGAATTCTGCCATCTGATTGGCTGAGGCGTTACGAGCATGAGCTTGCTGCTTATTGGCTGCGAGCGCTGCAAGCGTTTGCAACTAGGAAGTGTTGGCCGCCATTTTGTGATTCCGTTGAAGCGAGTAAGGGGGAAAAAGGGCAAAAAATGTGGGAAAGGGGAGAGCAGGAGCACTGTAACCTTTGTGGGGTGTTTAGGGTGTGCTATAGTGGGGGTGCGAAGTGAACTAATCATACCTACCAGTGTGAAAGTTCTAGGCTATGAAAATTAAGTGAGGTATTGGCTAGTGTGTGATGTGTCTAAGGTGAGCTTGTGCGCGACTCGAGGATTAAAGCGTGAGCCCACACTGTGTGTCTTATGCTGTGAAGTCATGTGCCCTGGCCGCTGCAGTACAGTTGTGGAAGTAGTGTCAGCATGTATTTATACCTACTAGGATGAACTACTGACCTGTAGTGGTGTGAAAGTCCTGGGTATGGAAAATATATGAGGTATTGTCTAGAGTAAAGCAAAGTTCCTTCACCAGTGGAAGGTATATCCCAATCAGCACTCCTCTAAACTTCACACTTTAATAACACATAGTCAAGTGTATATATTCAATTGCAACTGTTTTAATTTCACAGTAGTAGATTCAGTATGTTAATTCAACGAATATTGTCATTTTGCGCAGTATATGCTTTTCAATGTTGATAACATAGTACTCGGGTCACAGGGTTTAATCCCAATGCATTTCGGGGTCCGCCCTTCCTCAGGGGAGACTCCCTATAAACAAAAATGTAATCTCTTAGTAGTATCAGCGCCAGAATGTACGTAATAGAGAAAATAACGAAAATTCCGAAAACCAAAAGTGTATTTGTCATGCCGTTAATGAATTGCTCCATGCAACGTATTAGAATCTCTTCTGTTATACTGGCTGTGCGTGATTCGTAAGTAACGCTGTGAATGAATAAACCGAAAAGACTGTGATTTCTTGTTATGGTGACGTGATAGTGTGATTCCATCTAGTTATACAAAAATAACTTGTGTGAATTTGCTTTAAAAAGAGTGCCAAATGAATAGAAGAAAATTAACCAAACTTGAAACACGATACTCGGTTTTACGTGAACACCCCGGTACTGCTAAATCGGTTCCCCGTCAATCGTTACTAAGCTAAAATGGTGCGAAGTGCATAACATCAGTGGTAACAATTAGACTAAGGTGCATACCTGCTTAAACCCGCCATTCGGCCATAACCCTTCCGCGTTCTGTGTTCGCCGGAATCGGAAATGATAATAGTGTGCCCCGGAAGTAAATAAAGGAACGTGCGTGAACTTTACTCATGGCTATGGAAAAAAGACTCTAACCCAAAAAATGTGTTGCTACGTACATCGGCATGAGATAGTATGCTAGTATTGATGGTATACATTGTAACAGCATATTCATTAACTCTTTTTGTTAAATAAATAATTGAAATATGATAAATAAATGTTGCATAAAATACATGACAGAAAAAGACCCCCAAAAATTTTTTTTAAACAAGTCAACAGATAATTATGTCTTGGTTGCTGTACAAGCACATAGATGCTAGGTAATATGGAAGTCGGTTTACAAGTAACAATTATACTCCACCCGATCATTCAGCCCTTTTGGGTGTAGAGAGTCCAATTTGAAAATCCAATAAAGTTCTCTTTGTAAAAGGAATTTTTTGTTGTCACGCCCATTTTGTGGTTGAATTTGTTCAAGGATGAGAAATCGAAGTTGACTGATGTTGTGTGAAAATTTATTGAAATGTGTGGCGATGACAGATTTAGGATTGTTTATTCTTATGTTGCTCTTATGTTCTGTCATTCGAATTTTCATCTTTCGTTCTGTTTTGCCCACGTAAGTGAGTCCACATGGGCACTTGAGGAGGTACACCATGAAACTGGAATCGCAGGTCGCTGTGACACGTAATTTGATTGAGGTGCCCTGGGTTGGGTGTGTCAATGTAGTACCTTTAATGACGTTGTTACAGCTTCCACAGTTAAGGCAGGGCATGGTGCCCTTATATGTATCTGTTGCGGTTTCCTTGTTTTGTTTCAACAGTTGTTGCAAATTCGTTGTGCGTTGGTATGCGAATATAGGACTTTGGTTGAAAATGCCGTTGAACTCCGTTTCAGCCTGTAACATTGGCCAAGCCTGGCTGTAAAAAGCTTGGGGATTCGGTTGGACGCTGACCTATCGATGGCGCCTCAGATCGCGTCGGTGGTAGGCAGCTGTACTAATATCATCCGGCCACTGCGGAAGCTATCCCCTATCCTTTCAGAGCCCATGATGCGCTCAATAGTAACTGCCACTATCATTTTCAGAATTGACTATGGGAATGCCCTCTATCTTGGCCTACCGAAAACCCTTACTAATAGGCTTCAGATTCTAATGAATGATGCTGCCCGACTGATTTTTAGACTCCCTAGGAGGTCTAGAGCCACTCCTCTACTACAAAACCTACATTGGCTTCCAATAAAAGAGAGAGTGGAATTCAAGAGTCTGTGTATAGCCCATAAGGTCATCTACGGTAAGGCTCCGGCCTATATCAAGGAGCGCCTACAACTGTACCGCCCGACGAGATCACTTCGGTCCTCGGACCTGCAGTTGCTGACTTGCTCTCGGTACAGGCTAGTGACGAAGGGAGGCAGAGCCTTCTCGGTATTGGTTCCCCAGCTGTGGAACAACTTGCCTGGAGGGCTACGTGAGGAAGGAAACCTCTTAAAATTTCGAAAGAGCCTGAAAACGCTACTGTTCAGGAGAAGCCTGAGCATGGCTTAATCCAATGCGATCTTTTGTTCTGACCTGTTGTGTTATTGTCCTATTCCATCTTTCCGGGCGCTTAGAGGCCTGCAGGTGATTAGGCGCGGTATAAAATTAAAATAACAATAACAATAACAATAACAATATTTTTTGCTGGTTTGTTTTATTTTTTTACTTTTGGTTGAGTATTTTGATACGAATACATTGTGTTCGTGTCGTGCTCCCGAGTTTTTCACCATTAGTAGTTCCTGTCTGCTTTTTTTGTTCACTCTTTCACTAGCTTGGTGTAACACGGACTCAGGGTATGCTCTTTGTTTGAATTTCATCATCATCTTGTCTTTGTTTACCTGGTACTGAAGTTACCAATTCATGATCCATTATCGTCACTTCAACGTCTAGAAAAGAGATTTTTTGTTAATCAATGGTGTGTGTGAATTGAATGCGGTCGTCGACTTTATTCAACTCTTGTATTGCATTCAGTAATTCCGCTTCTACGCCTTTCCAGATAAGAAAGATGTCATCAATATATCGAGCAAATAAGATGGTATTGTCCGTCCATTGTTTTTGCGATAGAATATGGGTGAGTTCAAAATGGTGCATGAACAAATTTGCATACGCAGGAGCTGCGCAATTGCCCATTGAAGTTCCGTTCAATTGAGTGTAGAATTGATCTTTCCATGTGAAGTAGCTATGGTATAACGTAAAGTGCATTAATTCCATTAAAAAAGCATTGAGATTGTTATCTTTGTCACTTCTTAGAAGAAAATATTCAAGTGCCTCAAGCCCTGAGTTGTGTGGAATCGAAGTGTATAATGCCTGTACGTCCATAGTGCATAGAATGTATTCGATGTTTTCTGCCAATTTGATTTTCTCTAGCTTTATTAGGAAATCAGTTGTATCCTGAATATATGTTGTCATTTGTCGTACAATTGGTTGAAGATGTCGATCTATGTATTTTCCAATTGGTTCGTGAATGGAATTCCGGGTACTCACGATTGGTCTAAATGGGGGATGTCGTACATTTTTGTGGATTTTCGGTATCATGTACAGATAGGGTGTGCTGGGATTTTGTTTGATGAGAAATTTTTTGTCTCTCTCGTTGATGGTTCCCAATTGTAAAGCTTTATCGATGATACATATCAAAACTTGTTTGAAAGATGAGGTCGGATCGGATAGCAATTGCATGTATACATTATCATCCGAAACATGTGAATCAACACTGTTTACATAAAATGATGTATCCAAAATTACTAACGCTCCTCCTTTGTCAGCTTTGCAGCATGTAATTGCCTGATTGTTGGCAAGTGTAGAAATTGCAGTTCTTTCCTTGGTTGTCAAGTTGCTAACTTTTGATGTTTTTGATTTAAATATATCATGCAGTTCTTTACGTACGATTGTCTCAAAGGTGTCAAGTATTTTGTGGCTCACAGGTGCTTGGAACGTACTATCTGGCTTGAGATCCATTAGAGTGCCTTGATTAACTGGTTCTGTGAATGTGCTGACATTCTTAAAAAAATGTTTTATGCGTAGATTCCTCATGAATCTGAACAAACTGACTTGTGACTCCAATTAATTGCTTTGGTAGGTAGTTACGTATGATGTGCCCTTTTGGAGTGTCTTGGTTTGAAAGTTAGATAATTCAGTTGTAGAGATGTTAATTACTAAGTTTTCTGGCTCCTGGTTGATTTGGCAATCGGTATGGTGTTTTGTCCGCCTGGATCTCCGGGTGGGACTTGGCTTCTTCCTAAAAAAGAACTGGGAGTTGAAGATGTTGTGCCCCCATCCCTTGATGTGGTTGGTCGTTTATCCTAGTTACTTACTGTAACGTTTTTGGATTGTAAGTTGGGTTATGATCTCTGTTGAGAATCCTCTGACGATGAAGTATCTTCCGTGGATCGGTTGTCAAATTGTCGTCGCTGTCTACGTATTGCGTATTCTTCTGCCCAGCTGTACACTTCACACAACTTGTAATCTACAGTGTCTCTCTTGAATTTCCGTAATTTTCTCTCATTTATTTCCGTTGTGTGTTTGTCAAGTTGAATGTTGATATCCTCTAAAGTCTTCTGCCAATCTTCTGCAGACATTTTTTCACTTATGTCCTGTTTAAGTTGAGTAACTTCTTTTTCGAGTTCTTCTAATGCTTTTGAGAGCTCCTCGATAATCAATAATATAAGGTCCAATGAACATTTGTTGAGAATACCATACCATCGTTCTGTAAACCGTGCGTTGTTCTTGCACAGTGTGGATTTGAGTGGTATTCTTAAACCTCTTGGTATTCTTTGAACTTTGTGGCAGCGTATCAATGTGCTGGCGTGCAACCTTTGATTAATTTCTCTTTTAGCGGCAAATAATAATTGTTTTATGTTGGATTGTATCGATCCTGTACTTGTCGAAATACATTCTGGCTCCTGAATTCACACACACCATTGACAAACAAAACATCTCTTTTCTAGACGTTGAAGTGACGATAATGGATCATGAATTGGTAACTTCAGTACACATCAAAAGCACAGACAGAAACAACCTGTTACACTTCTCAAGTTTCCACCAAATGAGTCTGAAACAACATTTACCATATTCTCAACTGCTTAGAATCAAGAGAATATCATCGACTGAAGAACTGTACCAGGTAAACAAAGACAAGATGATGATGAAATTCAAACAAAGAGCATACCCTGAGTCCGTGTTACACCAAGCTAGTGAAAGAGCGAACAAAAAAAGCAGACAGGAACTACTAATGGTGAAAAACTCGGGAGCACGACACGAACACAATGTATTCGTATCAAAATACTCAACCAAAAGTCAAAAAATAAAACAAACCAGCAAAAAATATTGGCCAATGTTACAAGCTGAAACGGAGTTCAACGGCATTTTCAACCAAAGTCCTATATTCGCATACCAACGCACAACGAATTTGCAACAACTGTTGAAACAAAACAAGGAAACCGCAACAGATACATATAAGGGCACCATGCCCTGCCTTAACTGTGGAAGCTGTAACAACGTCATTAAAGGTACTACATTGACACACCCAACCCAGGGCACCTCAATCAAATTACATGTCACAGCGACCTGCGATTCCAGTTTCGTGGTGTACCTCCTCAAGTGCCCATGTGGACTCACTTACGTGGGCAAAACAGAAGGAAAGATGAAAATTCGAATGACAGAACATAAGAGCAACATAAGAATAAACAATCCTAAATCTGTCATCGCCACATATTTCAATACATTTTCACACAACATCAGTCAACTTTGATTTCTCATCCTTGAACAAATTCAACCACAAAATGGGCGTGACAACAAAAAATTCCTTTTACAAAGAGAACTTTATTGGATTTTCAAATTTGACTCTCTACACCCAAAAGGGCTGAATGATCGGGTGGAGTATAATTGTTACTTGTAAACCGACTTCCATATTACCTAGCATCTATGTGCTTGTACAGCAACCAAGACATAATTATGTGTTGACTTGTTTAAAAAAAATTTTTTTTGGGTCTTTTTCTGTCATGTATTTCATGCAACATTTATTTATCATATTTCAATTATTTATTTAACAAAAAGAGTTAATGAATATGCTGTTACAATGTATACCATCAATACTAGCATACTATCTCATGCCGATGTTCGTAGCAACACATTTTTTGGGTTAGAGTCTTTTTTCCATAGCCATGAGTGAAGTTCACGCACGTTCCTTTATTTACTTCCGGGGCACACTATTATCATTTCCGATTCCGGCGAACACAGAACGCGAAGGGTTATGGCCGAATGGCGGGTTTAAGCAGGTATGCACCTTAGTCTAATTGTTACCACTGATGTTATGCACTTCGCACCATTTTAGCTTAGTAACGATTGACGGGGAACCGATTTAGCAGTACCTGGGTGTTCACGTAAAACCGAGTATCGTGTTTCAAGTTTGGTTAATTTTCTTCTATTCATTTGGCACTCTTTTTAAAGCAAATTCACACAAGTTATTTTTGTATAACTAGATGGAATCACACTATCACGTCACCATAACAAGAAATCACAGTCTTTTCGGTTTATTCATTCACAGCGTTACTTACGAATCACGCACAGCCAGTATAACAGAAGAGATTCTAATACGTTGCATGGAGCAATTCATTAACGGCATGACTAATACACTTTTGGTTTTCGGAATTTTCGTTATTTTCTCTATTACGTACATTCTGGCGCTGATACTACTAAGAGATTACATTTTTGTTTATAGGGAGTCTCCCCTGAGGAAGGGCGGACCCCGAAATGCATTGGGATTAAACCCTGTGACCCGAGTACTATGTTATCAACATTGAAAAGCATATACTGCGCAAAATGACAATATTCGTTGAATTAACATACTGAATCTACTACTGTGAAATTAAAAAAGTTGCAATTGAAAATATACACTTGACTACGTGTTATTAAAGTGTGAAGTTTAGAGGAGTGCTGATTGGGATATACCTTCCACTGGTGAAGGAACTTTGCTTTATTCATACGCCACATCCCTTTGGACAGGGGACAAGATCCCATAGCACCCAAAGTACGCTAAGAAGGACTACATTCGGATTTATGAGATTAACAAGGAGTGCGACCGACACACAACATTATCCATTTTCCGTATTGTCTAGAGTATCATGGAAGGAGGAAGCGTTGGCCGCCATTTTGTGATTCCGTTGAAGCGAGTAAGGGGAGAAAAGGGTGAAAAAAGTGGGAAATAGGAGGGTAGGAGCACTGTAACCTCTGTGGGATGTTTAGGGTGTGCTATAGAGGGGGAGCGAAGTGAACTAATCATACCTACCGGTGTGAAAGTGCTAGGCTACGAAAATTAAGTGAGGTATTGCCTAGAGTGTGATGCTGCTAAGGTGAGGTGTTGCGGGACTCGGGGATTATGTGTGTGTCTTATGCTGTGAAGTCATGTGCCGTGGCTGCTGCAGTACAGCTGTGGAAGTAGTGTCAGCATTTTTTATAACTACTAAGACGAACTACTGACCCATACTGGTCTGAAAGTTCTGGAGTATGGAAAATATGTGAGGTAGTGTGTAGAGTCTCATGCTGCTAAGCTGAGCTGCTGCCGGACTCGGAGATGAAAGCGTGAGCCCAAACTGTGTGTCATATGCGGTGAAGTCATGTGCTGTGGCCGCTGTGCCACATCTGTGCAAGTAGTGTCAGCATGCAGTTATAGATACTTGGAAGAACCTTTATTTCGAACATTGTAACTTGTGTATGGTGCTTAGGGGGTGTTATATAGGGAGTGCGAAGGTAAATTTGTGTGGATGAAATGAATTTGGTATTTGGAAAGTGGAAAGCACTGATTCCTACGGGTCTAATGGCGCTGGGGGCGTAAGGTGAGGTGCTGCTGGAGTTGGGAATAAAGCTGAACTACTGACCCCTATTGTGAATTTTTAACGTGCACGTGCCGTTGAATGTTCGATAAAATGTTGCAAAAGTTTATCGTTAGGTTAAAAATAAATGATGAACTTTTAACCTGCAGGTGTCCTAGAAGGTCCCAGAAAGTGTGGTGATAAAATAGGTTGAACTTGTGACCTGTATGTGGCGCAGAATAATAAGTAGCTTTTCAGAAGGAAAATTCAAATTAACCAATGGAGGTAGGTTTTGGAATGTCATTGAAGGAATGGAGTATTCTGATTTGTTCTTTACATGTATTTATGTGTGGAGCGACACAGAGAAATTGTGCCATTCCTGGTTTCATTCTTGATGAAGTCGGAGCTTTACATGTACTATGTAAGAAAGAGAGAATTGTATGCGTGTGTCATTTGAAATCTGGATAACAACTTTAAAGATGAGTTAGAAATGAACAAGGTGTGTTATGTGTTTTATAGTATTTGAGGTGATGTTTTTAATTTTGAAAGTGTTTTTTATTTCAAAGTAATATAGTGTTAGTAAAGTGTGGTGTTTGATATTGGTTATGAAATATACATAACATTTGAGCTGTTGTTATATAAGTATTTTATATATGTTTAGGAATTTTTCACAGAGAAGAAGTGTAGTTTGTTTTGAAAATGAGGTACAGTGTTAATTTGAGTTTGTAATGTATTTGGGGAGATAAAGAAAATGTCGTATGTTTGCAATTGATACTTTTTGTGGAAATAGTGGGGTGGGGGGGTGGTAGGAGACATATGTGTTATTAAGTTGAAAGCGATAAAACGAAATGCCGAAATGTTATGTGGGCAGGTTGTGGTCTTATTTTTGATGGTAGGTTTGAATGTAAGTCAGGGTAGGTTGTTGTACAGTGGGGCCGTGTACAGTATTTGGAGATTACATGGAGAGGAGATGGAGATAGGAAAAGTGATACGTTCCTTTTATATGTACGCATAGTTTGAATCAAGTGATCCTAAATTGATATAAATATGAATATGGTTTCTGGTTTGTATTTGGGTAAAGTGAATAGTTTTTGTAGTTTCTGACTCGTGAATAATAAAAAGGTAGATACACTAAAATATATGGTAATAAACATATTAATTATTGTCTGTTCTTATATGTAAATTGATACTTGTATAGCGCACTACTCACCCGCAATAGAAGTAGTTGGGGAGTGCTTCTTTAGAAGAGATGTTTTATAAATGTGTGATAGATAAAAAAATGTAACTGTGCGGTATATTTTCAGTATGAGTTTGTTGACATTAGAGAACTACATGTGATTATAAGTGATACTATTTGTCAGGCTGTGTCGCTGTGGCAGATATATGTAGGTGTTTAAGTGGTTCATGTTTTACTGATGGTGAGCTTCACTATTCCTTTTGAGACACTCGTCAATTTATTCATTCCATTTAATATCTTTAATATAGATACAGTAAAGGGACTGTATATCAAAAGTTTGGGAATTAGAATGTTGTTTACTCTCCCCATGCCCTGCTATACACTCTACAGAGTGTTTAAACGACTTTCGTAACATATAGATGTCTAGCTAGTAAAGGTGGTGCAGTTCGACTGGACCCATTTATAAACCGTGCTACGGGATGGTTTATGTTTTACCCACCAATTTGCATGTTTGAATAGTTTTTGCTGATAAGTGTTCCGGTAGACACATGTTAAAATTCAGCCTGTGTATGGGTATAGTGGCACTACTTGCGGGGTTTCTGTTTGATTTCGTACTGTTAACCAAGGGCGGGTGTGGGTGTAGGGGAGGTAGTTATGTTGCTGTTTGAAATACAGAATATAGTAACGTGCATATGTCGAGCTACTAAAGGTGATCTAGTACCACTAGGAGCACTTATAAAGTGCCCTATGGCATGGTGTATGTTTTACCCGCAAATTTGCATGTTTCAATACGGTTTGCTGATGAGCTTTTCAGGAGACATCTGTTGAAGTTAAGGCTGTGTATGGCTATAGTGGCACTTCTACGTTTGCTTGGGCTCTTTCTTTTCTTGAGTAAAGTTAAGCAAGGGCGGGTGTTGAGGTGGTGTAGTGGTACAGTAACTATTTATAAACCGTCTTATGATATGGTGTATGTTTGAGTTGCAAAATTGTAAGTTTTAATAGCTTTTGCTGATGAGCGTTTCTGCAGACACCTGTTGACATTAAGTCTATCTATGGCTATAGTGGTGGTAACGGGAGTGCAGGAGCTCGTTGTTTGATTTCGTAAGATTAAGCATGGGTATGGGTGGGGGATGTGCATATGTTGCTGATTATAAGACGGACATTTGTAACGTGGGCATGTGTAGTTAGTAAAGGTAATGTACTTTGAGTGGGCCTATTTATTAACCGTGCTATGGTATTGTTTATGTTTTTCCTGTGAATTTGCATGTTTGAATACTTTTTGTTGATAAGTGTTCCGGCACACACCTGTTAAAATTAAGCCTGTGTATGGGTATAGTGGCGCTACTAGGAATGGTGGGGGTTCCTATTTGATTTCGTATGGTTAAGGAAGGGCGGGGGTGGGTGTGGGGGAGGTGGGTATGTTTTTGATTAAAACACAGAATTTAGTAATGTGCAGATGTCGAGCTACTGAAGGTGATGTAGTACCACTGGGAGCACTTATAAAGTGCCCTATGGCATGGTATATGTTTTACCCGCAAATTTGTATGTTTTAATACGCTTTGCTCATGAGCGTTCCGGTAGAAGGTTGTTGAAGTTAAGTTCTTGTATTGGTATAGTGTGTTTACTAGGTTTGGTGTGGCTCTTTCTTTAATTTTGTTTAGTTAAGGAAGGATGGGGAAGAGGCTGGTGCAGTGACAGTGTGCCCATTTATGAATCGCTTTATGGTATGGTATATGTTTTTCTGGCAAATTCCCATGTTTTAAATCGTTTTGGTGATGAGTGTTCCAGCCGACATGTACAGAAATTGCACAACATTTTTGTGGATAAGACATCTTCGTGCTGATAGACACTCTTGTACTGTGGTAGAAGGCTGATAGCGTTGATGGAAAATTATGAAACTTGTTGCATTGTAGATTTTAATGGAAGATAACACTGTTTGTTTGTTACTATGGTGTAGTTAGGGTTCTAAGTGGGAGAAAAAAAGTGGGGTGCTCTAAAAGAGGGGACAAAGCTCTTAAAGGGGTGTGGGCTATGCAAGTTGGGGCGTGGTCTAAATCAAGATAAGTATCATTGTGTGCTTTAGAAAATCCTCTCCAATTATCGTAGGTTCGGAAAAAAACATTATTTAAAGAATGTCCCTTTCTTCAACAACGTGGCTAACCTAGCGTGATGTCTCCAATTCTCAGTAGTGAGCAAAATAAGCATGCGTACATCGATGTGCATGCTGACACTGCAGTGTAATAAATAAAAAATATTGACTATCTTTGAGAGGGCCGAAAATAGAGCCTGGTAGAGAGTCGTTTGAAGGCTGCCTGAAAATAAGTGCCGGTCCCCAGACCCGGCCCAATAAAGCGCAGTATTTATGCATCCTAAGTACTGCGCCATTCAATCATCTTTTAATTGATGGATATATTCCTACTTATATATATACATAAATCTGTTCATCCGCTTATCTTAAGCATCTATGAGCGCACTCGCCTATTGTGAGCACTGTGCCATTCATGCAACGATACGCCTATATATGCATAGATATATCTGTCCCAGAATCAATCTTAAGCATTTATCAGCCCACCCGTCTATCGTAAGTACAGGTCTTTGCATTCATTCATCCTTCCATTCATCCATACATTGATACATTGATCTATGTATCTATCCATTGATGCATCTGGCCATGCATCCACTCGCCGTTTATTCAACTATACGTTCTTATTTACGTGCATCGTCCGCCCCGATCTTAAATTCGACGTATTATACTCATCCAGCTACCCTCTTAAGGTGTTGTAAAGGTTTACAAAAGGCATTGACAGGCAGATTTTTTAATAGAGAATTACAAAGCTTTGAATTACTATTTGTGGAGCATACTTCAACACCCTTCTCTGGTGGTGTTTTAAACAAAGGTACATCTAGCGAAAGAAATGTAAAGGAGCTTTTAAGTGTAATACGTTAATTTAGAAACATAACATTTTGTCAGGTTGTTTATAGGTACACTGTTTTAAAGTGGCTGTGACTGACAGATACTAAATACCTGTACTTCTTATATTTGAGAAAGTATACTAGAGAGCTAATTTGGGGTGGTGAGAACCTTGAGTTCTATATTTCCATGTGAAGTACAGTACAGGAATATAAAAGTAATTGGAAAGCTTTTATGTTCATATTAAAGAGGGGGTGTGAGAACGTAGTGAGACAGGCAAAATGTGTGTTTTTGTAGCACTAAAACAAGAGTGTGTAAGGGGAGAGCAGGTTCGTGCTGGAGTTGCCTTGTTGTGGTTGTTTGCAGAGGTGCAACCAGAGGGAAATTTCGGGGGAGCCTAATTCTTTCAGCAATAGGCAGAGTGGGCATGTAGGGGTTGTAAAAAGGGGTGAAAAAAAACAGAGTCTCCTTTACAAAAAATGATGTTTTGAAGACCGGTGAAGTACTCGGGTGCGGCTCTGTGTGTGCGCCCGGGAAGCTGTGTAAGAGAGTCCGGGGCAATTGGTGTTGCACGCCTGGTGGCCTGTCTGCTAATCACCCCACGATGATGTTGCTGGTGCGTTGCAAAAAGAGAAGGGAAATACTGAGAGAACATGGCTCTCTTTAAAGGATTTCCCTTCTCCTACAATGCGAGTCACTTGGCATGATCTCTGCACTTCTAAGTAGTGAGCAATGTGCATGCAATCACAGTGTCACTGCAGTGCAATAAAGAAAAAGAAAACGGATTACGTTTGTGAGGTCGGAAAATAGAGCCCTATAAAGACCCCTTTCGCGGCTCTCAAAAATAAAGTGCTGCTGGTCACATCTCCACAGTCATTTCCTCCAGTTAAAGCCCTGGGTGCAGCTTTATGTTTGTGAAGTTGTTGATAAAATTGTTATGTAATAATGGACATTTTTATGTGTGCTGTTTGGTTGATAATATCATTTTAAGTACATAGATTAAAATTTTAAAAATTTATAAAGTTGTGTGCGGTGGGTTGCAGAGAAAGTGGTGTGGGGTAGTGGGGTGTGGCGGAGAGGGGAAAAGTATGAGGTAGTGCAGTTATATATAAATTGTAATGGAGTATGTAAATAATGAAATAAATACTTGCTGTATG
The DNA here is from genome assembly GCF_964204655.1 of Triturus cristatus. Classification (NCBI taxonomy): domain Eukaryota; kingdom Metazoa; phylum Chordata; class Amphibia; order Caudata; family Salamandridae; genus Triturus; species Triturus cristatus. The sequence goes on from NC_140581.1 coordinate 403,013,614, forward strand.
TTCTATGGCACTACTTGTCATCCTAGTGCTCATCTGTCGTGCTCCATCAAGTTGCAGCACTGGGTCTGGAAGTTGTTAGTGGAAGTTTTGCAATTGTATGTTATTATTTTAACATAGTGAAGAAATGTGAAAAATAATTGAATCTATTTTTTGTTTTTCAGAAAATTATTTCGTTTGGATTGAAATTTGGAAATGCCTAGAAGAAGTGGAAAAAAAGAAAAGAGAAGAAAAATATATATTTGTCAAAAAGGAAAGATCTTGAAGAAGAAAAAAATGCGAGTAGTAGAGAAACTGTTTGTTTGAGTAAAAACATTTTCTTAAATTTTTTTAATATTTTAATTTTTTCATACATGAAGACAATAGTTATGACACATTATACAGCTAACAGTGTGCATTAACTTGACCAACGCCTCTGGTGCAGTAAAAGAAAAAGAAAACCAACACATACGACATTGGAGAACAGAGTCAACATACAGACATTTAGAAGATAAGGAAGAGAGAGGAAATAAAAATATATTCTTCAATCCATTTGGTCAATGGTGCCCACAGCTTCTTACCCCATTCTTGTTTCATACGACCTTTAAGTCTATACACAGCTAGATCCATACTGTATATGGCCAATAATCTTGCTCTCCAGTTGATGAACGTTGGAGGGTCGGGGCTGATCCATTGGGATATAATATTGGCTCCTAAAATAGCCATTGCTACAAATATATATAAACCAGTATCTGACCTGGTCAATCCCAGCATATTTTGGGTTTGATCAGTCCCCAAGATCACTAAACCGCCTGTGATTGACAAAGACTTGCCAAGGACCTGGGTCAGGAAAGCCTCAATATCTCGTAGATATTCGACCAGCTTAGGGCAGCTAAAAAACATGTGTATCGTATCAGCTGCTAAGAGCCCACACCTACTACATGACTTACCCCATGGCCCGACCTTTTAGCAATTTTCCCCGGGTGTAATAAAGGTCAAAGATAGACATGTAATGTTGTGCTCTCAAACTGCCGGTTATTAAAATTTGATTAGCTAATTCAATAGAGCCTTCCATGTCCGTACTCCCCTGTGCCAACTTACTCTCCCATCTCAAAGTCTGAGTGGCTAAGTCGTCGGGAAGCGTAGAGAGTAAAGTTTGATAAATTTTCCCAAGTCTAGATTTAGATACTAGAATATCCAACAGCGGAATCTTAACGTAGTTACCCCTCCCCTGTGTCATAGTTTTTGTCAGGAAGCTTCTAATTTGTAAGAACTTGAAAAAATGTCTTGTGGGGAGTCCATATTTTTCTTGCAGTTCGGAAAACGAAATAATTTGGCCCTCACAAAAAAAGTCTCCCAGAAACTTAACTCCCAAGGCACCCCACCCCCTGGCTGATGGATCCTGAAAAATCGGTGGCATTAAGCCATAAGAAAGCAAGGGGGTATATGCATTTAAATTCGATACAGCTAACTGTCGCCTCATTTTCCTCCATATTGAAAATGCTGATTGAATTATCTTGAATTTTGTTTTCTTGTAATAGCTCGGTTCAATGATTCTAACCAAACAATTGGGCGCTTCCTCACCTAATAAAAGCTCATATATTGTAGGTGTAATTGGTTCAGGGACTACCACCTTGCTTCCGGCCAGCAATGTCCCTATGTGCTGTAACAAAGCTGCCCAATGGTACAATCGGAGAGACGGGAATCTCCAGCCCCCCCTTGATTTTGGAAGGATTAGCCATTTAGCTGCCCTTATAGCTTTATGGTAACTCCACAAAAATCATATGGGTAACATGTTCAGCTCAGGGATTCGCTCAACCACGTTAGTAATCTTTATACCCAGATAAGTTGCCACTGATACTGCTGGGATCTCCTGCGGTCTAGCAGTATCAGAATGTATGACCTGAGTTTTATCGGCATATCGTTTATAGCCTGATGCAAGACCGAATTGTTTCGCTATATCATAAACCGCAGGCAAGGCAGATCTTATATTTTTTGTAAATATAGCTACATCGTCAGCGTATGCTAATGTTTTATTTGAGGTCCCATTTACCATAACCGCTTCGATCCGTTGATCAGAGTCCAACTTACTGAGCAACGGATCAATATACAGGGCAAACAATAGTGGTGAGCAGGGGCACCCCTGGCGAGTTCCTCTGCTGATGAACAATACACTAGATTCCCGCCCAGAGATCCGAACACGGGCCTTAGGCAAGACATATAAAGGCTGCACAGCTGTGACAAATTTCAGCTGGAATCCTTTAGTCCTCAACATCCGCCAATGAAAACCCCAGGAGACCCTGTTGAATGCTTTCTCTGCATCCAACAGGATCATCCCCAGGGTTATCTTCGAGGCCTGGGCCCAGTCAAACAGTGCTATTGCCCGCCTATCATGGTCCGATGTGTCACACCCAGGGATAAAACCGTGTTGCTGTATGGAAACAAGAGGGGCAATAAACCTTCCCAGCCTCAATGCTATTATTTTAGAGTAAATCTTACTGTCAGCACAGATTAAGGAAATAGGGCGATATGAAGAGGGGCTGAGTTCCGGCTTATCCTTTTTTTTTAAACTACAATAGTAGTGTAGTGCCAAGAATCAGGAGTATGGCCACTCTGAGCTTTTAGAAATAACAGCTCAAGTTCCCCAAGTAGAACTTGTCTAAAAGTGCGATAAAATTCCAGGGCCAATGCGTCAGGGCCTGCAGCCTTACCTGCAGCCAGTGATAATATGGCAGATTCAATTTCTTCCCCTGAGATTGGGGCAGAAAGCGTATCCCTCTGTTCAGGAGTAATCTGAGCCGCACCATAGTCAGACAGAAAGTCCTCGCCTGCAGCTGCTACACCTTCTTTTTCTGTAGTATAAAGTCCCTGGTAAAACTCCTGAAAAACCACCAGGACTTTATCCAGGAGATCCTGATCTGTCCCCCTGAGTTTTTTATGCGGCATATTCTATTTGAAACTGCTCTTTGCTGAATTCGTTTACCTAACAGTCTGCCGGTGTTCTCTCCATATTCATATATATCAGCCTTAAATTGCTTAAATTTTATGGCTAGATCTTCCCCAAAATGCTGATGTATAATAGTTTTGGCTATTGCTTTTTTTTTACATCCCTCACTCTTCTGTAAATCCCCCTGTATAAACTCTTCTTCAGCTTCCCTGAGCTGATCTATCCAACCATTAACCATCTCTCTTGTTTTCCTCTGTTGACGCAGAGAATAGCTCAGAGTCTCGCCCCTCACTGCAGCCTTAAAAGTGTCCCAGACTATCAGCACCGAGGCAGTCCCCTGTTCCTCTCAAAAAATTTGACAATCCATTTTGATATATATAGGCAGTATTCTACGTCAAGTAATAACTTTCTATCAAAAGTCCACGTTGTCGTTACTTGTGCAGAGTTTTCAATCGGGAGTTGTATCACTAAAGGATTGTGATCGGAGATCACTCTAGGGAAAAGCTCACATGTGATCCTTCCTGCTATTGTATTAGTAACAAAAAAATAGTCTAAACGTACACATTTTTAATGGGGAGCCGAGAAGAACGTATATCCAAATTCCATTTGGTGCTGACTATGCCAAATATCAATTAATCCGTGCTCCTGACATAACTCTTGTAAAGCCTTAAAAATGTTAACCTTCCATCCGAAATAAGGGTCATTGCTTTGAAGATTAAAGCAGGCATTCAAATGAATGTTGAAATCGCCACCAAACACTATCAACGGAGACCATAAAGCTAACTTTAAATAGTCAAGGCTTGTGGGGTCATCTAAGTTGGAGCCATAAAAGTTGCATATGGTGTATAATGTTCGCCTAATGCCTGCCTCAATAATTACCCACCTCCCTAAATTGTCTTCCTTAACTCGATTACAAGTTAAGAGCCCATGCCTTGCCATTATAGCTGTTCCATATCCTTTAACCACATTCTATTGTTCCAACACATGTGGGTCTCCTGTAGACATACTACATCGAGCCTCATATACCTGATAAGTGTTGCCAATATCCCTCTCTTTTTCCTTTCATTGAGGCCACAGCAGTTTAAAGAGCCAATTCTAATATGTCTATTACTTGCTGCCATACCAAGGGGTTGCTTCTAGCAGCCAATAAAGCACAGAGACTTTGCCACACTCTTTCCCATAAAGGCAAAAGAGCTTAATAGTAAGAGATTTGATCTTGTCACGATTACTGTATTTGTCGTAACTATACAATTGAACACATACTTGAGTGCCGCCCCCTTAACCTCCCCCTCCCCTTTCTACCCCCCATAAGCCCTCCCCAGGTCCCAACCCTCCCCCCAACTCACCCCCATCATACGAGGCATGGGGACCTACTGTCCCTGGTGATGCTGAGCTATCCCAACTCATCCCTCCCAGCAGTGGGACCTTAGCCTAATCTGTATGCCTTAATTATTAGAATTACGTGAACATTTTGAACACCCAAAAGAGAAGAAATAAGATCATGTATAAGGGAGAAGGAAAGCAAAGGAAAAAAAATGAAGAAGACACAAAGGGAAAAGTCCAAGGGGAGGAAAATAGGGGGACTATATTTCTGCGACTGAACTTTCATTCAATTATGCTAACAGAATTTTAAGACACATTCATTGACAAAAAAAATTCTTTGTCTTGAATTTCTGACTGGAAGTACTGCGTACGTCCCTGAAAGACCACCTTCAATTTGGCTGGGTAATGAGAAATGCCTGAGCCCCTTTTGCCTGAAATTCAGATATTAGCTGTCGAAGAAGCCAACGCTTCTCAACCGTCTTCTGGCAAAAGTCAGGGCGAACAAAAAGATCACAACCCTTCCCAGTTCTTTTGCGATCAGGTCTAGCAAGGTCGTATAGAGATTCCCTAGCTAAGAAGTTATTTAGAGAGATCATAATAGCGCGTGGGCAGTTATCATATTGTCCTGTTGATCTCCGTTGATTAAAAGGGAAGCGATGTGCTCTTTGAATTTGCATCTTCCAGTACCATTGCGGTAAGTCTGGAAAGGCCTCTTCGAATATGTCTATAACAAATTGACGGACGTCGGACCCTTCTTTCCCCTCAGGGATGCCCAGTATTCGCAAGTTATTCCGTCTTGTGCGATTTTCTAAATCCGTCAGCTTCGTTAAGGTATCATCCCTTAGCATTTGCATTGACTCAGTCTTCTTTTTCTGCGTGTCTAATTCATCCTCCAATTGGGATATCCTGTTTTCTGCCTCCCCAATTCTGATAGCGGAATCCGCGCAGGTCTTAGCGATTCTTCGGATTACGTTTTTCAGCTTTCTACAGGCCCCTTGCGTCCGAGCGCTCTCCGCCCTGGTCTCCTCACGATGGGCCATAATTACTTGATAAATCGTAGCCAATGTTATTTCTTCCGTGCACTGCATCATGCTGCCAGTCTCTACCGAAGTCTCCCCGTTTCTCTCAATGTCTTGATTTACTCCTAAATTTGTCGCGAAGGAGAAGTCCCATATCATGCTTCCGGTGGCCCCATCAGCTCTACTAACAGTCGAGGGGAAAGTAGAAACTTTATTGATCGTGCCAGGATTAGGCAAGAAATTATCTGCCTCTTCTTCCCATTGCAAACTACTCATATCACTTCCTTTACCTGCCGAATCCTTGCCCAGACTTTCGTCTTCTGAGAAATTAGTATGATCAGAAAGTGAAAAAAACTTATCAATGACATCCTCCTCTCGACAGTTAGTATCATTAGCATCTTTCTGAATAGCAAGGTCTTTCTGCATATCCAAATCTGAGTCATCAATATCCTCTCCCATGCTGTTAATTCTTTGGACTTCCTTTCACAAGATGCACTGGGATTGCAATGTTATTGATAGGTTTGAATCATCATTTGGATCATCTGTTTTTGCCATTGATGCTGTTTGGGCAGGAACAGTCATAGATTTCTAAGCTTCAATGCTGAGGCCCCTTGCAGCCTGATCTCCTACCCCAGGGGGTATGAACGCCCTTGCTACTCCCCCTCCATTAGTGCTATTAACCTGGTTCCGGGGACCTTTCGGCGCATTCTCTCCTTGTAGCTCAGAGCCTTGGGTTTCCCTAAGGATGATCTTCCAACATTGCCTGTCATTTTACCTTTAACCATCTGAGCCTTAAACAGCGTTGGTACTGTTTGCTTACCTCAGGTTATTGCTCCGTTCTTTAAGGTTTTCTGCTGCTCGCCTGTATTAATCATCTCTGCTCCAGGGCAGGGGCTCGTAACCCCGGGGTCACCTCCAGCTGAGTTGCTCGTGGTAACTGATTTAGCGGTGTCTTCAGAGCTCAATGCCACTCCGTGTCCTCTCACCCCCTTGCTGTCTGTCTTCGGCAGCATCCTTATGGCCCCCTCCCTCCAGCTGGGAGACACGAACCAGGCACCCGCAGAACAGCTGAGAGCTCGAGAGACCAGCAAGCAGGGAAGCGGAGTCCTTCACACCGCGTTCCGCGTTCCCCAGAGTCTCCACAGCATCCAGACTGGCCGGCTGAACACCGAAGCCTCCAAGCAGTTTAGAGGATCACGCAAATTGCTTTCCCCCTTAAGGTCAGTGCGGTGCTCAAATCGCCATCGGAATAGGTCTCAACTGGAGGGACTAGCCGGTCAGCTCACTCGGCCGAACAATCTGCCGCCATCTTGCCTCATGCTGCTAGTTTGAGTTAAGCAGTACAAAAGGGGGTGGTGATGGACTGAGCATCAGAACCAATCAAACACTCACACCCAGTCAACAGATCTGGGTTTGATCCATCACCGTTCTTTAGCCCACTCTGCCACCCCAGTTCAGACATGGCCATATGCAAATCAGTCTGACCCTGTGCCTCATGGGAACAGTCCAGCTCGAACTGCCAAGCCATGCCTTCCCTGGACCGGAAACAAGCTTCCTAGGACCGGTTTCTGGCATTTCAGCCGTCTTCAACCAGACTTGCTTGAATCCAGTGACAAAGTGAGCAAGGGACTCACGTCTGAGCATACCCTGCCAACTTATGGCGAACAAAGCAGTACAAAAGGGGGTGGTGATGGACTGAGCATCAGAACCAATCAAACACTCACACCCAGTCAACAGATCTGGGTTTGATCCATCACCGTTCTTTAGCCCACTCTGCCACCCCAGTTCAGACATGGCCATATGGCGAACAAATCACCACCCCCTTTTGTACCGCTTTGTTCGCCATAAGTTGGCAGGGTATGCTCAGACGTGAGTCCCTTGCTCACTTTGCCACTGGATTCAAGCAAGCCTGGCTGAAGACGGCTGAAATGCCAGAAACCGGTCCTAGGAAGCTTGTTTCCGGTCCAGGGAAGGCATGGCTTGGCAGTTCGGGCTGGACTGTTCCCATGAGGCACAGGGTCAGACTGATTTGCATATGGCCATGTCTGAACTGGGGTGGCAGAGTGGGCTAAAGAACGGTGATGGATCAAACCCAGATCTGTTGACTGGGTGTGAGTGTTTGATTGGTTCTGATGCTCCGTCCATCACCACCCCCTTTTGTACCGCTAGTTTGAGTTAAAGCAAAAGACAATTTTGGAGAAAATTATTACGAACATTTAATGAGAAAAACATCACACAAAGCAAAAAGAAGAATTTTTCAAGCAAGGTGAAGCAGAGTTCAATTTCAAATACGAGGAAAAGGAAAGATGATAAAGAAATAGTATCTGGTACTCGGAGACAAAAACAATTTCAAGAAATTTGTCAGAGACTTTTTCAATCTAGAGTGATTCATAATTTATTAAAAACATGCTGCAAATATAAAAGAAGAATGTTCCAATTCAAAGCGAAGCAGTGTATTGAAAGTATAGTGGATACTACTTTCAATTTGAAACAGAAGTTGTTCATTTTGATTTTAAAGACATTGAAAGTATTGGATAAAATAGTCAAAGTATTGAAAGACCAAAGTAGAAAAAAAAGACTTGTAAACAGAACCTACTTTTGTAAAATGTTTAGTGGACATTGGAGACATACTTCTAGTACTGAGCCTTTTTTTAATGAGGAAAGTTACTTCCAGGAAAATAGTTTATCATTTGCAGTTGATACTGGAGGTCATTGCTACGAAGTTCAGGATGCTGTTCCTCTTCCAAAGGAGGAAATGGTTGGTAAAAGTGCAGAAGAGTTAATGGCTGAAGAAGTGCAAGGGAAACGTCCACGAGCTCCTGTGTATAGGTGGAGTTGTAGTAGCATTTGTAGTATTCAACAGGAATCCATTGATATAATGAGAAATTTGCTACGAGAATATACTGAGAAAAGTGTAAAACAGAAGATTAAGTTGTTACAAGGACTAGATCCATGTAATGTAAGAAAATATACAGTTCATAGAAAGTGAAAGTTTGACAATTACAGATGTTGGAGGAGATGAGAAAGTGATTAGCACTGATCAGTTTGAAGAAGAAATTGGAAAGTTTAATGTAGTGTGCTCTGAAATACCAAACTATGTTTATGTTTGTTGTCGATGTACTCATTATAAAAGTCAAAGTAGGAATGTTGATTTGTATTTGAAAAGTGAAAAGGAGAACAATGGTAAGTGGGAAGAATTTGCAACTTACTTGTTTGTTGAAGGTCGATTTGAGTTAGGTAGTGATCAATGTATATGTAAATATTGTTATAACAAATTAGAAGAGAACAAAATGCCTGCTAGAGCAGTGCATAGTAAGTTGGAGTTAGTAGCTATTCCACAGGAGCTGGCCAAATTGAATACATATGAGTCGGTTCTAATTCAATCTGTTCATCCTTTAAAAACTATAATTCGGATGGAGCCTAAAACAGGTAAACTGCCACCAACAGACTTGCAAAGAGGGCTGAACGGAAGAGTGGTGTACTTACCTTTGGATTTTAAGAAAAACATTGAAACTATTGCTGGAGAGAAAGAGGAGGATGAGGCAGTAGTTATTTTAGTAAATGGTGTACCCACAAAGAGTCGAAAAATATGGCGAGAATTTGTGGATGTTAATAAAGTTGAAAAGGCTACCTTATATCTTTTAGAGAACAATAATATTACACAAATGTAAATGTGAATGAACAGGTAATACGTTTAGAAGATGATTTTGAAATTTCAAGTGGTCAAATAGAGAAAGTGGACAAGTCAAGGACTGAAGAGATTTATGAACATTATACAATATGTCCTTTGCATTCAAAAGAAGTGACAGGAAGTAGCATTGAGTTATTTCAAATGAAAAAAGCAAAGCACAGGGAACTCCAATGAGTGTATGGGAGAAAAGCTTGAAAGCTCGTGGTTTTCCACAGTTGTTTCCTACTGGGGAAGGTGGATGATATGATGACCGACCTGTACTGATTCCAGCTTCAGAATATCGGTCAACAAAATTATATTCTGAAGATCCTAGATTTCGACAGTGCATTCCATACATAGTTCACCTTTTGTTTGAAAGTAATCTGTCTTCTCTCTCATATGCAGTGAATCATATACTTAAAACTGAAGTTCATGAATCGCTTCTTTCTGCGAAAGAATTTGTGGAGAAAGTTCAAGAAACAGATGAAAATTTAGAAGCACAGTTAATCAATTTGATGGCATGTCAACGTGGAACAAATTAGTATTGGTATCGTCGTCATGGAGAACTCATGTGTATGTTACGGAACTTAGGTACACCAACATGGTTTGTCACATTTAGCTGTGCAGCGTATGCATGGGAAGATATGCTTGAGTTTTTAAGAGAAGCGAATTCTAATATAAAAAAATTTGAAATAAAAACTCCTGGTGAACTGTGTTCATTGGATCCTGTAAATGTGTGCAGATATTTTAATCATAAGTTTCAAGGTATGATGTCTTTTATCTGTAATAAAAAGAATTCACCTCTTGGAGAAGTTACTAATTTCTTTTGGAGAAAGGAGTACCAAGCAAGAGGTGCACCTCATATACATATGCTACTATGGGTCAAGGATGCACCTAAATTTGGAACTGATTCTGATAAAACAGTATTGTCTTTCATCGAACAGTATGTGACATGTGAGATTCCAAGAGAAGGAGGAGATAGAAGCTTGAGACAGCAAGTTTTACGTTTCCAAAGTCAACGTTGTGGAAAGTACTGCAAAAGAAAATACAAGTCTAAAGGAAAAGTTTACACCAAATGTCAGTTTGGTTTTCCCCGTCCAATCATTTGTAGAGGAAGAGTAAATTCTTTTTTTTCTTCTGTGAGGCACACAATAACTCGGAAATCTCCAAAGAATACCTACAACTTAAAAAGAACAGATGTGTCAAAGTATATCAATGACTACAATCCAGTCATTTTAAAAATGTGGAATGCGAACATGGACATTCAGTATGTTGCGGATAACTCAATTGCTGTTGCACGTTATGTTACATCGTACATAACAAAATCTGAAAAAACAGAGATGAAACACATGTGGGAAGAAATTGCACAAGAGAATAGTCTTAGCAAAAAATTGTACAGGTTTAGTTTGAAAATGCTTTCCCACTGAGAAATTGGATCGTATGAATATTCAGACCGCTTGTGTTCTTCAAGTTTATATTCAAAGTCACGAGGAATCATTTGGGTAAGTTTAGGTCTTGCCTGCAAACATAATAGAGTGTTGAAATCATTGGAAGAAATTGAACAATTAGCAGCAAATATGCCAGATAGTACAGACATTCTTAAAACTAATATGTTGGACACATACTATCCGAAAAGGAGTCAACATCTGGAACAGCTATTTTCTGAATGCAGTACTTCAGCATTACAGCTTCAAAAGAAATGTTAAAGAGAATTTAAAAGAAGGAAAGTTTGCAGTAGTTGGATGTCATGGTTGGTTAGTAAAACATGCAAAGGGTAATCTTATAAACCACAAGAAACTTAGCTGTGAAACTCCAGATAAGCGAGAATTTTACTATTGAGCACTTCTGCAGCTGTTTAAACCATGGCGTAGCGAAAGTGAATTACTTGGAGAGTTTGACCGCTATGAAGGTACTTTTAATGCTTGTAAAGATAGCACTTGATGTCCAATTTTCCCTACATATTTAAAAATGTTGAATGATGAAGTTGAACAGGAAAAGACTATTATAGCTGAAATAGCTCATGAAAGTGCTCAAGATAGTCAAAGTAGTGGTCCATGTAGTCAAGATCCTCTTAGACAACCAATGCTGGAAAATGAAGCAGCGATTGCTATGCATGAAGTCGAAATTGCAATGCAACAAGCACACGAGGAGAATATAACATTGGAAAAGTTAGAAGAACAAGTAAATGTTGAACAGAAAGAAATATATGTGCAAGTGAGAGAATGGATAGAACATGGTTTGTTGCATAAAAAAAAGAATGTCTGTGTTCATCTTTTAAACCTCTTCTGATGTACATCAGTGGTCAAGTTGGGACAGGTAAAAGTTTTTTAATTAAAATTTTGGCCAGTTATCTTCAAAAAACTACTGGTTCACATGTATGTTTTGTGGTAACAACTCCAACTGGATTAGCTGCACACAATGTTAAAGGAGTCACTTTGCATTGATTGTTGATGTTACCAGTGGAGCATGATAATAAATTACAATATCAGAAGTTGTCTGGAGAAGCTTCTCATGAAGTGTTAAGAGTGCTGAAGAAAATTAAACTTTTAATTATTGATGAGGTGAGCATGTTCTCAAACATAATGCTTGCTTTTGTACACTTAAGAATGCAACTTGTATTAATGATAGATTACGACGTACTCTTTGGGGGAAAACATTTAATTGTATTTGGAGATCTGCTACAACTAACCCCTGTAAAAGGAGAACCAGTGTTAAAATACTCTTCTACATGAAGACACTAAGAAATCTTTGGGAAGTATTGGAAATGTGAATTTGTGGTTACATTTTGAATATAAAGAACTCACTCAGAATATGCGACAAGCAAGAGATGAAGATTATGGAAATATTCTTAAAGATGTAAGAATTGGTGTTCTAAGCAAATATGGTAAACAAGCTTTTCAAAGTCGTCTACTAAAGAACTTGTTTACAAATGAAAACACACCAGCAGAAGTAATGTACAAGAAAATGAAAGAAAAAAAGTCTATAGTTTGCTTAATGCCTACAGTGGAAGAGTGTTATACATTTAATAGAGACCTTAAGAAATTGGAAAATCCAGAAATAGTTCACATTGACGGTATTGATAAAATAGAGCATCAAGGATTAACAATTGTTCTTTCAGAAAAACTACAGACTAAATTGGAATCTTTGGAAAAGTCTGTAACAAAAACTGCTGGCTTAGACATTTTTTTAGATGTATGTTTAAACTGTCGGGTATATTTGAAGCGTAATCTGAATGTAGAAGAAGGTTTAGTGAATGGAGAAATGGGGAAAGTTGTTGATTTTGTGAAATATCAAAATAGAAATGGAATTGAATTTTTGAAAGTTAAACTTGATCAGATTGCAGAGGTAAGACAGATTGCACGTTCTGCCGCACGTTTTTTGCTAGTAAAAGACTTGTATGTTAGTAGAAAACAGTTTCCCTTCTGTTTTGCATATGCAATAACTATTCACAAATCACAAGGTTTAAGTGTAGATAAAGCTTTGGTAAATGTTGGAAAAACTGTGTTTAAAGAGGGAATGGTATATGTTGCATTATCTCGAGTTAGAACGATGTCTGGTTTGTATTTAATTGATTTTGATGAGAACAAGGTTAGTGCTGATGTTAATTGTGTAAGGGAAGATAATCGTTTGAGAAGGCTTTATGCTCCCCATTTAGGTGAATATCCTATTTATGAGAAACGTGTTGTGTGTTCAAAACACAAATATGTTGAAGAGCTAACTATGGTTGAAAAGCAGAAAGAAAATCAACAGAAAAGAAAAGATGTAAAGAATCAGAAAATACAAACAAGTGATGATGTTGTTGGATACCAATTAGAAAATGCTTCTGGTGTCAACTGCTATGGTAATGTCATTCTAAATGTTATATTTTATTTTGAAGATGTTTGTGGTGAAATTATGGAAAGTCACTTTATTTAAAGAATTGAGAACTGATAGAAGTGAGATTCATTCTGCTTCTGCTATTCGCCAACTGTTGGATACATGTACTGGATCTTTAACGTTCAGTGCTAATATACAGCTAGATGCACAAGAATTTCTGATGGTTATGCTTAGAGTACTAGAAGATGAAGGAAATCAGATTGAGAGTTTATTTGGATTCAGTTACAAATGGGAATATAAATGTGAACAGTGTTCTTTAACTTCAAGCACTATAGTTGACAGAGAACGATTTTTATATTTAACAATACCTGACTGCAAATCTGTACCATTTTCAAAACTAGTAAAAGAAGCTGATCATGAGATGATGTGTTCTCAATGTAAATCAAGAATGCTATCTGCATTATGCCTACAAAGATATGGAAAATATTTGATTATAATGCTGCAACGCTGTCGACCAAATGGAAGAAAAGTGGAAACCAAAATAATTTTTTTTGTTGCTAATCACATATCTATTTCTGGAAGAACTTTTGCAACAGTTGCTATTGTTTTCCATGCTGGAAGTACTACTACAAGTGGACACTGTACAGCTTATTTAAAGTGTAATAATGGTTGGAGTCACTGTAATGACACACACTTGGAAATGAAACTGAGATTGCCTTATGAATTACCCAACTCATAATTAATTTTCCTGAAACAAAGATTTTAGATACACTATTCAGCTGTAATGGGAAGGTGAATAGATCTTTAAGGAATTCATACTGGATGCTTTCAAAGCGAAATTTTTGATACATTATCTGGCGTATTGGGAAAATGTGCAGAGAAACTATGTAAGATCTTTAAGGAATTCATACTGGATGCTTTCAAAGTGAAATTTTTGATACATTATCTGGTGTATTGGGAAAATTGTGCAGAGAAAGGAGGTAAGATCTTTAAGGAATTCATACTGGATGCTTTCAAAGCGCGATTTTTGATACATTATGTGGTGTATTGGAAAAATTGTGCAGAGAAACTACGTTAGATCTTTAAGGAATTCATACTGGATGCTTTCAAAGCAACATTTTTGATATACTATCTGGCGTATTGGAAAAATGTGCAGAGAAACTACGTAAGATCTAGAAGGAATTCATACTGGATGCTTTCAAAGAGAAATTTTTGATACATTATCTGGCGTATTGGGTAAATTTGCAGACAATCTACGAAGTAAAGGTAAGCTTTGAACATTTGAAGTACTACTGGATGTGTTATTTGTGTTGATTTTGTATTATATTTGAGAGAATTAGGGTTTTATTTTTTTTTAACAATCTAGTTGATTGATTTTTTCCCCCTGCTGTTTATGATGAAACTACACTGGCATCACTGTGAATAGTGAAGTTAAGTAGTAGCTGATGACAGCAAAAAAAGGGAGAAAAATTGTTATCTGAATGTTAAATTGTTTTGTATTATTGAAAAACTCATTGTAATTTGTGAAATGTGTTACGTTACATAGTACTTTTGCAGTTTATTTTATGTAATTCAAAAGTTAGAAAAAATAGTATTAATGACAAATACACAATAGTAGTTCGATATTTAAAAAACCTTTGAAATTCATTGAAAAAAACAATAGGTTTCAGAGACGTTATACTTAGAAATTAGCATTTAAAAAACCTTCGAAATTCACTGAAAAAACCATAGGTTTCAGGCACGTTATAGTTAGAAATTAGCATTAAAAAAACCTTTGAAATTCACTGAAAAAACCATAGGTTTCAGGCATGTTATAGTTAGAAATTAGCATTTAAAAAACCTTAGAAATTCACTGAAAAAACCATTGGTTTCAGGGACGTTATAGGTAGGAATTAGCATTTAAAGTAACCTTAAAAACCATAGAAATTCACCTGTTATAGTTAGTTGAGCTAACTATAACTCGCGCCCCCGCAATGCACTTCTGACGACGTCAAATATTACATCACTCAGGACATGGTCAGTGACATCACTCATGACATCACTTATGCCATCTCAAATGACATCACTCATGACATCACTGATGACATCACCCACTTGAAAATCAGATGCACCTGATCAGACCCTAATATAACACTTGATACACGCGTCTAAAATACAGACTATAATTTTCAAAACCGTGAACACACCAATACCAGTTAGTGCATCTCCACTCTCTAATTTGTAGGTCTACACACATCCATTCATTCACCTATTCACTCACTCATACATACAGTCAGCCATCAATGCAGCATTATCATATCCAGTCACATATCTATACAGACACTCACACACTGCCTCTCATTCTTAGAGTTATTCACACACCTAGTCAGTAATGGAAATAATCAATAACACTTTAATTTACTCACCTGTACAGTTATACACATACCACATCACTTATTTAAACATATACTAACACATACTTACACTCTAATACAATAACGAATACACGCACACACTGATCCATACAGACACTCTCACAATCACTCATTCTCACATATAGTCATTTATATAGTCCAACACTCATAGATACTACCTTTCACATATGGAGTTACTCACATGTACCACTGAGGCATCCATTCACTCACAGAGACACTCATACACAAACTCACTCAGCCAAACAGACCTTCACAGATACAGACTTGAACATATATACCTAGTGAATTAGCCACTCACACATCTATGCAGAGTCACACCCCCCACCCACCCACGCAGACACTCAGGTACTCATACAGGTACTCAGACAAGCAATGAATAGCTTGCTAACCAAACCATGGAACTGCTTACACACCAACTAACAACCGAAACTGTGTGAATGTCTATATCAGTCGTTAACACATGCATTAAGCAAGACACAATTAATTAGTCACTTATACAGTTAGTCACACTCCTACTTAATCATCCATCCTGAGTCTTATACACTCTTTCATTCTTCAATACACCTTGGCATATATATATTTATAAAACATATTTAAACTTTACAGAAACACACATTCACTGGATGATGTCATCAGTGATGTCATTTGAGATGTCATCAGTGATGTCATCAGTGATGTCACTGACCATGTAATGAGTGATGTAATATGTGTCGTAATCAGCAGTGCATTGCGGGGGCGTGAGTTATAGTTGGCTCAACTAACTATAACAGGCGTATTTCTCTGGTTTTATATAAGTCAAATGTCCAACTAACTATAACGTCCCTGAAACCTATGTTTTTTGCAGTGAATTTATATGTATATATATATATGTTTTGAAAAGTTACCCCGCAAGGTGGAGGCACACCCAGGATAGCACAGGTCCCCAACTGACAGCCTCTGCAATCTGTTGCTGCTACGCGTTTCAAGCCATAAGCCCTTCCTTAGGCAGCTGTGTTGAAAATGAAATGGCAAAACGACCACCAGCAATTCCCATCATTTATGTTTATTACTCTTTGATTACCCATCATGGAATTCTGGGACTGGTAGTCCACCAACAATCATCCCAAAATCGGGTGCCATAATTTCTTTTCCAATAAAACAATCACATTTTGAGGAAACAAAGTCATGTGGGAAATGCATAAATTCAGCCAGGTATTCCCGTTTCGCAATGCCGCTCGGTGCTCCAGCGGCGGCGAACCCACACTCAATCTGTAGTGGTGCCGTCCGTGACCGGGGGTCGGTCACTAATATGTTTTGAAAAGTTACCCCGCAAGGTGGAGGCACACCCAGGATAGCACAGGTCCCCAAATGACAGCCTCTGCAATCTGTTGCTGCTACGCATTTCAAGCCATAAGCCCTTCCTTAGGCAGCTGTGTTGAAAATGAAATGGCAAAACGACCACCAGCAATTCCCATCATTTATGTTTATTACTCCTTGATTACCCATCATGGAATTCTGGGGCTGGTAGTCCAACAACAATCATCCCAAAATCGGGTGCCATAATTTCTTTTCCAATAAAACAATCACATTTTGAGGAAACAAAGTCATGTGGGAAATGCATAATTTCAGCCAGGCATTCCCGTTTCGCAATGCCGCTCGGTGCTCCAGCGGCGGCGAACCCACACTCAATCTGTGGTGGTGCCGTCCGTGACCGGGGGTCGGTCACTAATATGTTTTGAAAAGTTACCCCGCAAGGTGGAGGCACACCCAGGATAGCACAGGTCCCCAAATGACAGCCTCTGCAATCTGTTGCTGCTACGCGTTTCAAGCCATAAGCCCTTCCTTAGGCAGCTGTGTTGAAAATGAAATGGCAAAACGACCACCAGCAATTCCCATCATTTATGTTTATTACTCCTTGATTACCCATCATGGAATTCTGGGACTGGTAGTCCAACAACAATCATCCCAAAATCGGGTGCCATAATTTCTTTTCCAATAAAACAATCACATTTTGAGGAAACAAAGTCATGTGGGAAATGCATAATTTCAGCCAGGCATTCCCGTTTCGCAATGCCGCTCGGTGCTCCAGCGGCGACGAACCCACACTCAATCTGTGGTGGTGCCGTAATGGGACTGAGCCTACTAAAGGTAACACTGAAAGTAAGACACTTTAAACGTTACTGAAACAACATGAACTTCTTTTACCAGCATGCAACATATTGTTGTAAATTCAATGTGGCCAATTGAAGAGCTTTAAAAAGTCACGTGCTGGACATGCTTGCTTAAATAATCTGCCCCATTACATGTCTATTTGCCTGTGACCAAGGGGATTGGAAGCCCCGAAACGCGTAAGGCTATGGTATTTACCTTGAACATGAATAAATGCAGCTCTGCCTTGTAATTAAGTTGGTGTGCGAGTGCGCTTTCATTCGAGGATGCTTTGGTTTAAAAAATGATTGATGCGGTGACATCCCAGCCGTGGAAGCGCACCACCTCTAATGACTGAGGGCCATCTGGAGACACAGGAAATATTAGAAGTCTCCGGATTGTGGAATACCAGCTGGCTGTGCAAATAAACTGCAATTTATGTCGAGGGCCCACTGGAGGGTTTTTAAATGGATGAAAGATTGTAATGGGACTGAGCCTACTAAAGGTAACACTGAAAGCAAGACACTTTAAACATTACTGAAACAACATGAACTTCTTTTACCAGCATGCAACATATTGTTGTAAATTCAATGTGGCCAATTGAAGATCTTTAAAAAGTCACGTGCTGGAAATGCTTGCTTAAATAATCTGCCCCATTACATGTCTATTTGCATGTGACCAAGGGGATTGGAAGCCCCGAAACGCGTAAGGCTATGGTATTTACCTTGAACATGAATAAATGCAGCTCTGCCTTGTAATTAAGTTGGTGTGCGAGTGCGCTTTCATTCGAGGATGCTTTGGTTTGAAAAAATATATATATATATATATGTAACACCCAATTTTCGATATTTGGAAAAATGCCAGGACACCTTGGAAATGCAGTGCAAATAATACTGACTGCACCAGCAACGCGTTTCAGCTTTTGCCTTGGTCACGCTGAGGGTCACACAGTAGCAGTATCTTTTTTATTTCTTTCGTGCAGTAAACATAGTGAGAGGACAAGTGTATTATACATTGAATTTCACTCTAAAAACATGTCGGCCATCTTAGTACTGTAAAGTATTCATTGGTAATGCTTATAAGTACCTATACTTGTGAATACAAAGCAAGGCAAAACAAAGCAAAACAAAACAAATCACAATTTGGCCCCAGTGGGCTAATATACCTTGTATATATGTTCCTCATATATTAGTTTAACAAACAATTCTGCCCCAATGGGCGTTGAATTCCACAGTACTGTGTCAAATACCTGGCCTGAATTTGAGAACAATACACCTCACCTGTACAAAAATAAATTTTAGTGATAATAAAAAACTGTTAAAAAGCAGACAATTTCAACAATAATTACAGTGACTATAAAAAAGAAGCTTTTCACTTTACAGTACATTAGCAATGTTTAACTACAAATTGAAGATCACCACGTTACTAATTTTAATTTTGATTTAATAACGTAAATGTACCGCTAACTCTTCACTCGAATTTAATCCCAAAGGGGTCATGGCTTCCAGATCAATAATATATCTAGATTCTAACAGGCGTAATGTCAATTGTCTATTTCCACCCCTTATCTTGATTGGAACCGCATCAATGACCACCATTCTCAACAGTTTTTCATTCTGAAAATGATGCTCAAAGAAATGTCGAGCGACTGGATATTTCCTGTTGTTATGTCGTATCGCTCTGACATGTTCCAATACTCGTTTCTTTTCACAATGAATTGTACTTCCGATATTGGCTTATTGCAAGGACAGATCAATGCATAAATGCAATATGTGGTATTACATTTTAGGGCTTTTTTTATTTTAAATTCCCTCTCACTGCTTGCTGTAATAAGTGTAGTGCAGTCAATACTGTTACTGCATGCCTTGCATTTTTTACAACATCGAAAGCCTGATCGACTAGTGCAAATTCTATCATCCTTACTAGTCACATAGTTAGGGCACTTTTCATCTCGAAGTGATTTGCTTTTCTGAAAAGTAATCTGCGGACAACTATTAAGATGTTTCTGGAGATTAACATCAGTTAACAAGACATGCCAATTCTTTTTCAGTATTTGGCAAATATCTTGAGCTTGCTCCGAGTAAGTGGTGATAAACCTCAATGTTTCAGCATCAGTTTGAAGATTTTTTGGATGTAATAGTTCTGTGCGAGTTACTAATTCCACTCTATTGCATGCCTCTGATATAGTTCTATTGTTATACCCTCTTTCTTTAAAACGATGAATCATAGTTTTCTTCTCCTTTGTATAGGAGCTTTCTGAACTACAATTATGTTTAGCACGCACTAGTTCTCCATAAGGGATACTATAAATGAGTTTCCGAGGATGAGCACTTGCAGCATTTAGAATACTGTTCCCTGCAGTAATCTTTCGAAAAAGTCGTGTCTGAATAGAATCATCCACAATTTGTACCATCACATCGAAAAATTCGATTTCAGTCTTGCTCATGTGTTCAGTCAAGGCGATGTTATACTGATTATTATTAAGCTTAATATTAAACCTTTTGGTTGACTCGATATCACCATTCCATATGATGAAAATGTTGTCAATAAACCGGAGCCACAGGGCACAGCGATCAAAATCTGGGATTGATGACACTACCTGCTCCTCCCACCAGCCCATCACCATATTGGCATAGCTGGGGGAGAAGCAGGTTCCCATCGCTGTGCCCTGTGACTGCCGGTAAATGTCATTGTCAAACATGAAAAAATTGTTTGTCCAGCAGAATTGAATCATTGCTAAAATCATTTCAGAGTGTGACCATAATGAAATCGAACGAGTTTTCAGATAGTGTCTAACTGCTTGTAAACCAAATTCATGATGAATGCATGTATATAAATTGCATACATCAAGAGTAACCAAGATGTAATTAGGTTCCCAATGGATGCCATCAATGATTGTCAGAAAGTTGTATCCCTCAGATAAGTTGGTAAACTGACCACAAACGGTCTAAGATAGTGGTCAATAAAATGAGAAGTATTTTCCAATAAGGATCCAATCGAAGAAACAATGGGTATGCAATTTTGGCAAAAGATAGAGTATGAGGATGCAGGAATATGGGCATCTAAGATAATTATACTCCTCCCATTCCAGTAATCCCTGCTCTCTCCAATCCACACGCAATTCTCCATATTCCATATTTGATTTAGCTATGGCTTTCCTGTCTGAGACACTACTTTATTGGTTAGCTGTCTATAAACCTTCCATCAAGTAAGCTTGTTTGTTCTGTAACACAACATTGCCGCCTTTATCAGACTGGTGTATTACTATGTTCTTATCCTGTTTTAAATCCTCTAGTGTTCATCCACTAAGAAGGGGGACCCCTGAGATAGGATGCGGGCAGGTAAACCAGGGGAACTAAGAATTACCAAAAAGAGAGGAGAATACCTGCCACAAATTGATAAAAGAACAAGGCCCTAAACAGGGTCCAGGTAGTTAATAACCAAGGCCAATGGGCAAACCAAGACAAAGAAAAAACAAGTGAAGATATAGATAGATTTATAGATCTTTTAATTATTTTTTTTCATTTTATCATTTTTGTTTATGTAGATACCGTAATAATTTTATTTAATATGGATGTGTTAGTTAACATCAAAAACCAAAGGTGAATATCAAAACAACACAATTCCTATACATAAATATGCTAACAGTCCCACAAAGCTCCTTCAAAACAACACAATCATACTAGCACTCATTCGACAGCGACATCATTGATACACAGGAATAAAAACATATACGTAGTTGAATGGTAGTTCCACAATTCATATTCAGTGAATAGAGTTTAAACAGCCCGGAGGGCTAAAAAGCGCCAATAAGCACAATTTAAGCAGCCAAAAGATCGGCTTAAGAACGCCAACGCGCGTTTCGGTGTACAAGCCCCAGCAGGGGCTGCACCTTCATCAGGGCGAAGGAGGGCAGGAGTGGTGGGACAGGCACACCTGTAGACATAAGAAAAGATAAACAAAATGGGAAACAAATACATGTACAGATATATGTATGTACAAGTTTGAATATTATTAAGGATCAAAACAATGAATGAATGATACAGTATAAGGCTCTGATTCAAAGTCTATCAGGGGGGCATGCCAAAAAGATCAAAAAAGTCTAAATTTAATAGATCAGTTGTCACGGGAGGTTTGCCATCGGTCAATGGGGTTAAATATGAAATTTTGAGAATTAAATCTAAAAATTGGAAAAAGGTGCAGGAACAGGGAGAGGACAGAACACATATCTATGTGTTTTTTTTATAAAAAACAGTGTGCATATATATATAAGTCAACATGCAACCAATGAGTGGGGATTAGGGAAGCTTCTCCCTAGATCAAGGCAATTACGAAAACACAGAATGCAAGAAACAAGATGAACCCAAATAAAGGACTAATCAGGGCCTGGACAACACCCACAGAAATTAGCCATTAGTAGTGCAACCTTATACCCCATCAGGCAGGGAAAAATTAGCATAATCAGTGAGTGAAGATTACTGAATGCTCTCAGGGTAAGGGAGCCAACCAATACCTAACGGTCAAAGGATTTTCCGCCAATCGACAAATAAGGTAGTTCTCAAATGGAGGGCAGGCTTCTAGTAAAGGATGAAGGCCTGGAGAGGTTATGTATCTGAAAAATTACAAAGGCAACATTCACGAGTTCAGCCCGATAATAGTCTATAATGAAGTTACGGTGATGGGCACTGTCAGTCACCAACCCGTGGGTCGTCTGAGGATCAGTCCATATTAGAGCGGGGGCAGACAGAGACTGGTCACCGAAGGATTAAGGCAAGAGGAGGTTTTTCTTTTGTCGGAGGGAAAATCGGGACACAGCAGTCTCCCCGTCAGCTGAGCAAGATCGGAGATTTTAGAAGCGAGTGATAGAAGTGTCGACGCCTGCGGTGATAAAGGAAATCGACATCAAACCCCCTATCAGTGTATGAGGGGCTAAGAATAGAAATAAGGGAGTCCAGATAGGTAGAAGGCCACTTACCTGTATTCGACGGCAGGAACGGCAAATAAGCTCGGGGCAACGGTCTCTCGGGAGCACAGCGGATAAACGGCTTCCGTGGATGGGAGTGTCAGGGGAGACCGTCTTCTCATAAGTCCATGCCGGGAATCGACTAGCCAATGGACGGACAGGAATGATAAACGCAAGGAAATGTGATAGACGTAAAAATAGGACAGAGGGGAAATTAAAGAAAAGCAAGCGCGGCGGCCATGTTGAGCGAGTAAGATACATCCTATGTAGGCAGACGATTTCTAGCTAATCTCAACCGCAAGGAGGGGGGAGGGTTTAGGTTAGAGGATAACAAAGGTAGAAAAAAGGGAGGGGGGGGCGAAGAATAAAAAATAAAAAATGAGGGAAAACTGAACAAAAGGCATAGCGTCCATCTTATAGGAGTAAGATCACCTAGAATCCAGAACTAGAAGAGGGCCAAATAATCTCAATTACAGAACAAACGGATCAGAAAACCTAGTAGGGATTCATGAAACACAGCGATTAAAAATAGTAGGAGGGATCCCGAAATGTAACAGGGAATGGGGCACAAAATGGACATTTGCCAGTGGGGTTATGTAATAGCATTCTCCCAGGGGCAATGTTCATTTAGGTCTTTATTCACTGCGTTAAGGAGGTAGATCCAGAATACCTCTCTTTTTTTGCGGGTTTGAGCGGGGTCTTTTCCGGGGGGGGTTACAATTCTCTCTAGGATCGACCACTTGAGATCCTGTTCAGTGTGGTTCTTTTCAAGCCAATGCTGGACCAACGGGGCAGACAATTTCCTAGTTCGAATATTGGACTTGTGTTCCCCAATTCTGGTCCTGTATTCCCGCCCAGTCTCTCCAACGTAAATCATGCGACAAGGGCACAAAATGAAATACACAATGTTGGAGGTACGGCAGTTCGTCATTTTAGATAGTTTGATTTGGCGTTCCGGAGTGTCAATGGTATCTCCTGTGATAGCATTGGGGCAGGCCTGACAATTGCCACATCGGTGGTTGCCCAAAATAGGTCCCAGGCCGATGATGGCTTGTTGTTGAGGGGAAGGGGGTCCCTGAAGTTTATCTTTGACCAGATGGTTCTTAAGGTTCTTGTTCCTTTTGAATGCAAAGATAGGTTTCGGGAGTGTGTAATCCTCATTGCCCATATTGAGGAGATACCAACAGGAATTTATCGTCTGTCTCAACTTGTGATCAATGTTGGAGTGTTTGGTCACACAGACCAGTTTATCAGCAAGAAGCTTTTCCTTGGGAAGAAACATGGAGTCTCGGTTAAAGTATCTAGCCCTTTTGAGGGAGTCCTTTATAAGTTTCTGGGGATAGCCTCGATGGATAAGTTTACTCCTAAGTACATCAGCTTGGTCAACGAAGTCCTTGATGTTGGAGCAGTTTCTTCGAATTCGAAGAAACTGACTGAAAGGAATGCTATCCCTTTGGCAGCGGGGGTGATAACTGACGTACTGCAAAAGCGTGTTCCTTGCAGTCGCTTTAGTGAATAGGGATACGTAGAGTTTGTTTTCATTGTGTTTAATCCAGACATCAAGGAACTCCAATTGGAGGTTGCTAGAATGGGCCGTGAACTTAAGATTAATATCAGCCGCATTGATCCACAATAAAAAGACATCCAAAGAGGTTTGGTCGCCCTCCCAAACGAAGAAAATATCATCAATGAATCGGACCCATGTGCGAACATTTTCGTAAAATGGGGCCACTTCATTGTAGATATTCATATGTTCAAAATGTCCCATATAGAGACAGGCAAAGCTAGGAGCGCAAGATGCCCCCATGCTGACTCCCTGAATCTGTTGAAAGAAGCAATGGTTAAATTCGAAATAGTTTTCATAGAGAACTATTTTGAGGCATTGGATAATGAAAGGCGCATTGGTGATCTCGGGCTCGGATGCCAGAATCTCTTGTACAACCACTAGGGCCCCCTCCTGAGGGATGTTGGTGTATAAGGATTCAAGATCCAGTGTTACCAACAATTCGCTATCAGCAGAAAAAGACGCTCCCTCAATTCTGGAGATGAAATGGCCAGTATCTTTAACAAAGGACTCCAGTTTGTTAACCAATGGTTGAAGAAAACGGTCAATGTATTTGGAGAGGGGTTCTGTAGCTGATCCGATAGTAGATACTATCGGTCTCAGGGGGGGATCCAAGATGTTCTTATGGGTCTTGGGGGCCCCATAGATAATGGGCATGCGGGTGTAGCTAGGTGTCAGAAACTCCGCTTCTTTAGAACATATATGTCCTTTGTCAACGGCCTCCTCTACCAGGGTAAGGATGCGTTTTTTCAGGATAGATTCCGGATTCTTGCCAATTTGTTTATAGTGCCTGTCATCAGCCAAAAGGGTATTCATCTTGTCGATATATGTGTGGGTGTCGAGGATCACAATACCCCCACACTTATCGCAGGGTTTAATGGTAAGGTTTTGGTTGGATTTGAGAGCTAGCAACGTGTTGGTTTCCTCACTAGAGAGGTTGCTAGGAGGTTTAGGTACGTATTTGATGATTTTACATATCTTTTTAGTGACGACCTTCTCGAAGATGCCAACCTCCGGGCCAACTACTTCCAACGAGGGAGTGAAGTTGGACGGGGGCTTCAGGCCAGATGGATTTTCTTCAGTTTCAAGGGAGGGTCTGTTGAAGAAATATGTTTTTAATCTGATTTTACGGAAAAATAGATAGAGATCTTTCAAGAGTTCAAATTTACTGAAGTTGTTTGTAGGGACAAAGGAGAGACCCCTGGATAAAAGAGTCAGAGCTTCGGGGCCCACACAGGTATTAGACAGGTTGAACACGGGAATGCTTTTTACGTTTTCCAGTATTGTTGTTGAGGTGTCTGGATGTACATTTGTGGCTGGGGTTGATCCTGACGGTAGTTCCTTTGATGTGGGTTTCGCGTTCTAGGGCGGAAATTCCCCCTGCGATTGCCTAAAAAACGATTAGGCATAGTTGGTCTTTCAAAAGTGTCTTGCCTATGTTGATAGTTGGAGTCATAGTTACTAGGGCCCTCACCTTCAGGGTCAGTGGTGTCTGAGAAGGTGGTGACCCGTCTATTGCCCCATCTGGGGGTATTACTGCCAGAGGTGGGATCTTCTGGGGTGTTATAGAAGTTGGTAGTTAGATAGGGGTATGCGCGTTCTTGAGAGAATGCGCGGATGTCTTTCCTAAGCCTGTCTGTTTTTCTCTTCAAGAGATAATCTGTGAAGGAGTCAAGTTCTAGACAGATTTCCTCTAGTTTCTTCTTCCCCATTTCAACTGGGTTGTCTTTTTTCCAGTTCTTCTATCTCTCTGTTGAGGATAGCTATAACTTCTCTGGCAGTTTCCACGATCAACATCATCCAATCTCTGGAACATCTGTTGGATATTAGAGCCCATCTTTCTAAAAATTGTCTGATCTCTATAAAGAGGCCAGGTATATTCCTGACCCTCAATCCAATGGGGATCGTTCCTGCTTTCAGGTATTCCAACATGAATTTAGCATGGAATTCAGTACGTTTGCTCTTTTTCTTCAAATTTAGGAGTTTGGTCCATTCCCCCTCCAACCCTTTATTTAAGGTGAATTGTTGGTCACTGCCAGCGACTAAACCTATCATTTTGGCAAAGTCTTCATCTGAAAATCTGAAAGTCTTAATACTTTCCATGATGAAGAAGAGCAGGGGTCACACCCCAACAACGGGGTACCAAGCAAACTAGTAATCAAAGGGTAGAAATTTGTGCAGAGAAGTAGTCAGACAAACAGAACAGAACAAAGGGGTAACGAACAATTAAAGCACAATTATTCCAATGAGAGGACCAAATAGCCCCCACAGCACAGGGCTGTAACTAAACATCCACTAAGAAGGGGGACCCCTGAGATAGGGTGCGGGCAGGTAAACCAGGGGAACTAAGAATTACCAAAAAGAGAGGAGAATACCTGCCACAAATTGATAAAAGAACAAGGCCCTAAACAGGGTCCAGGTAGTTAATAACCAAGGCCAATGGGCAAACCAAGACAAAGAAAAAACAAGTGAAGATATAGATAGATTTATAGATCTTTTAATTATTTTTTTTATTATATCATTTTTGTTTATGTAGATACCGTAATAATTTTATTTAATATGGATGTGTTAGTTAACATCAAAAACCAAAGGTGAATATCAAAACAACACAATTCCTATACATAAAATTGCTAACAGTCCCACAAAGCTCCTTCAAAACAACACAATCATACTAGCACTCATTCGACAGCGACATCATTGATACACAGGAATAAAAACATATACGTAGTTGAATGGTAGTTCCACAATACATATTCAGTGAATAGAGTTTAAACAGCCCGGAGGGCTAAAAAGCGCCAATAAGCACAATTTAAGCAGCCAAAAGATCGGCTTAAGAACGCCAACGCGCGTTTCGGTGTACAAGCCCCAGCAGGGGCTGCACCTTCATCAGGGCGAAGGAGGGCAGGAGTGGTGGGACAGGCACACCTGTAGACATAAGAAAAGATAAACAAAATGGGAAACAAATACATGTACAGATATATGTATGTACAAGTTCGAATATTATTAAGGATCAAAACAATGAATGAATGATACAGTATAAGGCTCTGATTCAAAGTCTATCAGGGGGGCATGCCAAAAAGATCAAAAAAGTCTAAATTTAATAGATCAGTTGTCACGGGAGGTTTGCCATCGGTCAATGGGGTTAAACATGAAATTTTGAGAATTAAATCTAAAAATTGGAATAAGGTGCAGGAACAGGGAGAGGACAGAACACATAAATGGATGTTTGATTCTTTATTAGCATGAGTGACTATGTTTGTGAGTAACTCTATGGATGAGTGGCATTGTGTAACAGGATGTATAGGTGTATGAGTACATATGATGAGTGAGTACATATATGAGTGACTGTATAGGACTGTTAGTGAATGAGTGGATGTGTATGTAGATCTTAGAATTACTGAATAGGTTGTTGTAACTGGTATTGGTATGTCCATTGTTTTGAAATTTTTAGTTTCTATTTTTGAATGTGTGTATCAAAGGTTATATTAGGGGGAGAGGAGGTCTGCCACTCCATCACAAGGATGATGTCATCAGTGATGTCATGAGTGATGTAACTGACCATATCATGAGTGATGTAATATGTGACGTCATCAGCAGTGCATTGCGGGCGCGCGAGTTATAGTAAGCTGAACTAACTATAACGGGGGAATTTCAATGGTTTTGTATGAGTGAAAAGTCCAGCTAACTATAACGCCCCTGAAACCTATGATTTTTTTTGTGAATTTCTAAGGTATTTTAAATGCTAATTCCTAACTATAACGTGCCTGAAACCTATGCTTTTTTCAGTGAATTGCAAAGGTTTTTTAAATGCTAATTTCTAACTATGCCTACAGAGATAGGACATGTGAAGAAAGAAGAAAAAACGCACAGAAAGAAAAAAAAGAAATGCAGAAAGAAGCAACAGAAGTCCTCAAAGAGGAAGGAAAGTGCAGGAAGAAGGATAACGTGCAGAAAGAACAAACAGAAGAGCAGAAAGAAGCCTTGTTCAAAATCATCCTGTACCCTCAACTTTTTTAGACGGATACTGGTGGTAACTGAGTCTGACTAACCAGTCCTAGAGCCAGTGCTATGCTTAAAGACACTCAGAATACAGTGAAAACACCTACATACACTAGGGAACACTATGTGTTGGGGTCTCCCTGTGATTAGCATGACCTCCTCTGTAAGCCCCTAGTATATAATAGGGCACTCTTAAAATGTGCCACAGGGCGGATTGAAGGGGAATTATTTCCCCAACTTAAAACGCGCCACAGGGCTTTTTTGCACACGTTAACTCAGGCCCCGTCCCCTCCCTTCACCACTGTGTAAACACGCCCTGTGGCCGTTTTTAGTTGGGAGATTAAGTTCATTTGACTCATGAGGGTACCTAGGGTCCAACTAGCCCACTAGGTACCTCCAGTAAGCGCCACAGAGTTGCGTTGCAGAGAGGTGCAAAAAGTGGCACGGCCAGTACCACCTCTCTGCAACGCAGCTCAGTGGCGCTTACTGGAAGCAACTGGTGGGCTAGTTAGCCCCCAGGGGCCATCAGGATTGAACGGGAATTATTTCCCAAACTTAAAAACGCGCCATAGGGCGTGTTTACACACGTCACCTCAGGCCCCGTCCCCTCCCTACCCAACTGTGTAAACACACCCTGTGGCCGTTTTTTAAGTTGGGAGATTAAGTCCCTTTGAATCCTAAGGGTCCCTAGGGTCAAACTAGCCCACTAGGTACCTCCAGTAAGTGCCACAGAGCTGCGTTGCATAGAGGTGTAAAGGTGTAAAGCCTCAGAACACCTGTCTGCAATGCAGCTCCCTGGCGCATACTGGAGATACCTGTTGGGCTAGTTGGCCCTCAGGGACCCTCAGTATTAAAGGGGAATTAATTCCCCAACTTACAACTGGCCGGGGGGCGTGTTTGCTGAGTGCTGGCAGGAGGGGGCATGGCCTCCAGCGCGATGCCGGTCTTTTATTTATTTTATTTTTTTAAGAAGGAGGGCTCTGTAACCCCCCTTCTTTTTCTAATTACTGGCCCTGGGGACCCCATCCCCCAGGGCCTGCACCCTAATTTTTTTTGTTGAAAAAAATTAATTTGGCCCTCCCAAGGCCTTAATTGGCCCCAGGGGACCCCAACCCCCAGGTCAAGGCCTTTTTTTTTTAAATTATTCTTAAATTATTCTTTAGGAGGGGGGCTGCGTTGCCCCCCTCCTCAGGCCCATTATGGCCCCGAGGACCCCATCCCCCAGGGCCGGCCTTAGTTTTTTTTTTATTTAAAAAAAATATATATTTATAGAAACACCTAGGACATGCTGGACAAACCGTATGTACTTATCACCATGACGATTTGCGTGATATTCATTAAAAGGCGACTATGCATACAATAAATCCAAGTGGAATGTATTTACACCGCTAGTGAAGCTCTGACGTGTCTGACGCCCTACCGTGCCTCATCCCGGCGCCCCCGCTGGTGGGTACTCTCCAAGTAGACACCCTTGTCGTTTATTTATACAAACATGGGTAGCTATTGACAGGCACATTTAATACACACGCACACCAAGCCATTCAAAGGGGATTCGACAAAAATTCGACCAAACTATGCAAGAAACCCCCCTCACGGTTAATAAAACACACATCCACCGCCGGATGTGTAATACTTTTTATTTTACTCTCTGGAAAGGAGACGAACCTCACTTGAGAGTCACAGCATGCGCCTGGCTGAACCCAATGCTGCGTTACACCCACCAGTGCCCGCCGAGTGCCACACACCTCTGTGTTGTATTCCACCAGCTAGTGCGTATGCTATGACACTCTCTAGCCCATGTGCACTGTAACACCACCCCTTGAATATGTCATGCCACACTTGCCTTCGCACGCGTTATATTGCCCCATCTAACGTGCCTTCCTCGATGCCTATGTTATAACGCACAGCGCTATGCCATACATATAACAATCTGGGATCCATATCTTTGTCACAGTGCATATGCAACGTTACACTCCCCAGCACATATTTTTGAGACTAGTTAGGTTACACAACACTGCCCTGTGCATATTACACTCCAAGGCGCATATCGCATAGCACGTGCTAGTGCCTTTGCTATCTCACGCTCTCCAATGAATCTGTCATTGCGCACAATGTATTGCATATTATATTTCACGCCCCGGTTCATCTTATATCACACTTTTTGGTGCATAGTTTATCCCATATACTATATCTAGTTTTCACTTTCAATCGTGCTCTCAGGACTATGTTCTATATATCACTGCGTCCACCTACCCTTTTCACGGGCATTGCATTTTGCGATGGGAGGTGGAGGGTCAGGGGGTGTTTCTGCCAAGTGAGCCCGGAGTCACAGTCTAAAACGTCCTCTTCTTCCTGAATAAAAGTGAGATTATGCTGCATACTTGTTCATATTTTAAGTAGTTCGCACAGACACACATTTTAAAAACAATAAAGTTCCTAATACCCACCGTCTCTGAACAGTTAGCTTGCTGCCCCATCCACCTCCTCCCTATCCTCTGTTGTCTGAATCCATGGACTAGCCTCCTCCCTCCTGCCATGCATGGTTTGATGTGCTGCCACTGCCCTCCATTTAGCATGATGTACCAGTTCACTACTCCTGCCCTCCATTGCCTAATTCTATGGCCCATCATTGACCTCCTGCTTAGCCTCTGTGCTTAGCTTGCTGTCCCTATTCTCCTTCCTCCTGCCCTCCGATGTCTTTGTGCATGCCCCTGCTCCATCCTTTTTGCCCACCATGTTCCATGGACCTGCCACTCCTATCTACTCTGAGTGTGGTGCTGAGCTGCCACTCCCCTCCCACCTGCCTAGCATTGTCAGATGACTGTAACCTGTCCCTGCCACCTCCACCCTGCCTGTCCACATGCCATGCCCCTATTCTCTTCCTCCTTTCCTCCATGGTCCATTTTACTGCCACACCCTTCTGCCCTCCCTGGTCTGTTGTGCAGCAACTGCTCCTCCTGTCTGCCCCACACAGTCTGTTGTAAGGCCCCTTCCCCTGAACTCTCTTGTCTGTGCCCAGGTCCTGACCCTCCCTTCTATCCTCCATGGTCCTTTGTGCATGCCCCTGCACCCTCCTTCTTGCCCATCATAGCCATTGTGCTGCCACTAACCCTCCCGCTTGCCATTCATGGTCTTCTGTGCTGCCATGGCCCCTCCCACCTTCCCTGTGTGGTCAGCTAGCTGCCCCAGACCCTCTCCCACCTTCCCTCCATGGTCTGTGTGCCATCATAGTCTCGTTGTTGCTCTCCATGGTGTGTCTTGCCTGACCTCCATCGTCATCTTGCTGCTCCTACCCTGCCCCCTTGCCCCCAGCCCTCTGCAGACCCCTATTCCCTCCCTCCTGGCGTGTCTGTTCCATTGTAATGACTCTGATCCATCCCTCCTGCCCTTTATGGTCTGTTATGCTGCAGCTTTCTCTCCTGTCTGTCCATTATGGTCAGCTAGCTACCATTGCCTCTTTCCCCTCTGTTCTCTGTTGTCCATGTGCAAGGTCCTGTCCCCTCCCTATTGCTTTCTATGGATTGTTGTGCTGCACTCCCGTCCCGCATGCCCTGTGTGGTGTATTGTGCTGCTGCAAACCCTGATGCCTGCCCTGTAGGGTCAGTTTGGTGCACCTCTCCATGTCCCTCCTGTCCTCTGTTATCCGAGTCCATGTCCCTACCCCAATTCCTCCTGCCTACCATGATCCAATGTACCATACTTGCGAACATTTTGAACTTGGTAAGAGGGAGATTTTTTTTTTTTATTTCAAAAGAGTTTATTATTTTAAAGGAGCAGATGAAAAACATAAAATACAAGCAAAAGTGATACAAATGATATCAGCTGGAGCATACAGTATGGAATAAACTGTATATAACAGAAAAATAATTAGATTATAGAAACATCAAATAATAACTGGAGGAAGTAATTATCAAAAGTATCACCATCAGATATTATTTTAGGTAAGGAAGGAAAGAAAAGATGAAAGCAAAGATAGAAAAAATAGAGTAAGGCTGAGGAAAGACAAGAAGAAGTAAAAGGAGAGAGAAGGATTTCCAAAGGATTCACCCAACATCCAAGAGCGTATTAACCAGACAAATCAAAAGGATACTGTTCCACCAACCCCTCCGAGGCCATTTCCATATACGTATCTAGAGCCTTCCACACACCATTAGATATAGAAGGAGAGAGATGAGCATTATCAACTGAAGTATGAGCACATCTTAAAAAGGAAACCCATGCCCACCAAGTATGATAACAAACTGAAGAGAAAGATTTCCACTCCATGAGAATTACTTTAACAGCAATAGTTAGTAAAAGATCCAACAATTGTAATTCCATGGAATCTAAAGGCAAAGGGACCGAGGCCGCCAATGGGCCTAAAAGAATTAATGGGAAAGAGAGTTGAAACTTGATATTAAAGATAATCATTAGGTGTTTGTGAATTAAACCCCAAAAGGGTTGGAGAAGAGAGCAGTCAAAAAACATATGTTGAAAATCGCCTGGTGCAAGATCACAGCTCCAACAACGATTGTCTTCTTTTAAACTTAGCGAATATAAGCGAGTGGGGGTCCAGTGAAGAAGATTAATAGAGAAAAACTTAGATTGCATTAATGAAGGGGCAATTTTATTACGAAGAGAAAATTTTCCAATATCTTGCCAAGTGTCTGAAGAAATATGGTCGGTAACACCATGATCAAAATGATGCAGCCATTTTTGCTGTGCAACAGTCTGGGAAGGAAGTGTAGAAGACGACAAAAATTTATAAATCCTAGATGCCACATGACCAGACCTAATCCATAATTGAAAAAGCGTAAACAAAGAGGAGGAAGGATGCAGGTGTACCTTACCAAGTGCTACCTTTATCTTAAGAAAGGTATAAAAGTCTAGATTAGATAAAGAAAATTGTTGAGCCAAGTTAGAAAAAGGGAGAGGATGATTGTTGGAATCATAAAGATGTTTGACAAGAGAGATACCTTTCCCAGCCCAGTAAGACATCAAGTCTGAATCAATATTGATTTTAATTTTGGAATTCCGCCAAATAGATGACCAAGTGGTTTTATGCAGTGGGACCGCCAATCTCTTATCAACCTTGCGTATCGCAGCAATAGTGTCTAAAATAATGGATCTAGAAAATGGAATAGAGAGGGTATTCGTGGTTAAAAAAGCGGCGGTCGGAAGAGGGGAGGCCAGTTCCTGTTCAATTAGCCACCAAGCTGGAGCATGAGTAGGGGGAGAGGAAAGCCACAGCGCACCCTGAGAGGCCAGAAAAGCAGATTGATATTTCTCCCAATCAGGAAGATTGCATCCTCCCATATCATACGACTTCCGCAAGAATTTATAGGCAATTCTAGCCCTTTTGTTATTCCATAAAAGTTTGGAAGTTAATAGATCAAAATCATGAAAAAACGCATCAGAGAGCTTTACCAGCAGCATAGAAGAAACAAAATTAACAATGGGTGTTATCATCATTTTAAGAGTTTGAAGTCGGCCCCACCACGAAATATGCTTCGGAGACCAATTATCTAAAAGACTTCGTACCTTAAGAATAGTTTGAGATTCGTTATAAGTAACCGTAGCATAAAGGGTGGAACAAAAATAAATACCCAAATATTTTAGTTGCTTGGATTGCCACTTAAAGCCCGCCGAGCCCATGTGAGAGGAGAAACAATAAGCATTTAGGGGGAACATTTCTGTCTTATCTTTGTTCAGGGTATAACCTGAAACTTTTGAGAAACAAGAAATCATATCAGAAATGGCAGGAATGGCCAGAGCAATATCATCCGAGAAGATGAGGACATCATCAGCATACGCAGCTGTTTTTATCTGATGAGATCCAAAAGAGAACCCCTTAATGTCAGGATGTCCGTCGATCATTCTGAGAAGAGGATCAATGGACAACAAAAATAAAAGAGGAGACAAAGGGCACCCTTGTCTAGTCCCCTGGCGAAGATTAAAAAAGGACGACGTAGCTCCATTCACTCTTATGTTAGCTCTAGGTCAGGAGTAAAGAGACATAACCATTCGAATAAAGGATTCACCAAGGTTGTGTGCGCAAAAAACAGCTCGTAAAAAAGGCCAAGAAACCTTATCAAAGGCCTTTTCAGCATCAAGGGCCAAGGCCGCCGCCGGCAGGTTAGATCGTTTAGCTGAACCTAGAATATGACAAAAAGTACGAATATTATCCCGTGCAAGACGCCCCTTTACAAAACCTGTTTGGGAAGGGTGAACTAATTGCGGAATAAAGGACTCTAAGCGCTTAGCCAAGATTTTAGTAAAAATCTTAGCCTCCATGTTAAGAAGGGAAATAGGACGAAAATTCTTGGGGTCTCGATGATCTTTTCCTTCTTTGGGGATTACAACAATAGTAGCATCAGCAGCAGAGCCAGAAACAGAACCTTCTTTAATAAAAGCGTCAAAAACGGATTGAAGTTTCGGCACAAGCACAGATATAAAGGTTTTATAAAACAAAATAGGATAACCATCAGGGCCTGGAGCTTTACCAGAGCGAGTAGGTTTAATTGCAGAAATGATTTCGTCAGATGTAATCGGACCATTCAGCGAGTTATTATCTTCCACCGATACAACTTTCAAAGGGACTGACTTCAAGAACTCCTGGCATTGTTCAAAAGAAGCTTGAGTAGAAGGGGTATATAACTTATTATAGAAATCGCGGAAGACCTCGAGAATTTCCTCAGTTTGAAATTTTTTCTTACCAAACTGGTCAGTAATAGAAGAGATTTGGGAAGATTTACAAGAGGATTCCTGGAACTTTAATGTGGCTGCAAGGATTTTACCCGCACGATTTTTTAACAGCAACTTCTTAGATTTCTGAGCCTGGAGACCAATATGAGCTCTCTTAGTGACTATAGTATTGTACTTATACTTTAAATTCTTAATAGACTGGAGGCAGGCCTTATCCTGAGAATGACGAAAAAGGGATTCCTGACGTTTAATATCATCTGCTAAATCCATGAGCTCCTTTGTAATCGCTGCATTCCTTCTTGACATACACTTAATGACCTGACCACGGAAAGTGCATTTAAAAGAGTCCCAGAGGACCACAGGGGAGCTGACTGAGCCAACATTTTCAAGAAAAAATGTCTCAATATCATTAGAAAACTCTCAAACCTGGGAATCGTCATATAAAATTTCTGTATTTAGTCTCCACGAACGAGATCTTGCCCTAGGAGCAAAAGACACAAGAGTGAAAGTCACCGCGGCATGATCTGAAACCAAGATAGGATGAATAAGCGGAGAAGAAGAAGATTGAACAAGAGAGGAGTGAACCAAAAGATAGTCAATGCATGAAAAGGACGAGTGAGGGGAAGAAAAAAAGGAGAAGTCACTGCCAGTAGGATTATGAAGACGCCAGACATCCTGAAGATGGATCAGAGAAAACATATTAATCAGATGTTTATGTGCTTGAGGGGGTCGAAAATTAAAGGCAGAGTTGCTGTCCAAAATAGGATTCATTGGTAAATTAAAGTCTCCACCTACAATAAGATTGCCAGAAAGAGGTGTGTCATTAAGCTTTTTAGTGATTGCCTTCCAAAAAGACGGGTCATCCTTGTTAGGGGCGTAAATATTCATGACAAAGAGATCGGCATTACCATCGGACATCTTAGATAGCAACCACCGACCCTCTGTATCCTGCTCAGAAGAAACAATAGACAATCCAGAGTGTTTAGAAACTAAAGTAATTACCCCATTTATTTTACCACAAGCATCTGAACAAGCAACATCAGAGACCCATTCTTTCTTCAGAAATAATGCCTCCTTGGCAGAGACCTTTGTCTCTTGAAAGAGGACTAGATCCCAAGAAAGAGATTTGCAATAGTCTAAAATCTTCGACCTTTTAACTGGGTGATTTAACCCTTTAACATTAAGGGAAAGAATATTCAAACCAGCCATAGAATCAAAAATAGAAGAAAAAGATATTTCATGTATGATATATGAACTACAACATCTAGGAAAGCCCGCCACCACACATTAGCAACCACACCGGAATGAAGGGAATCCAAAGAGGAAATCCGAAGAGAAAAGAAGAAAGAAAAAGAAGAAGAAAGCAAGAAAATAAGCAGAGAGAGAAAGAAAAGGGCCCAAAAGGCAGGTCTGAAAAAGACCAAATTCATACAAGGGGGAACATGGAAAAATGAGCAAGGGGACCAACCAGAGGAGTAAGAAACATCAGCATAAATAGCCCCAACACAATACATAGCTGATTATATGTGTATAAAAGGAAGAACTGTCTAAACAATATGAACTATAATTAATTATAGTATCTGGAAGCAGAAAGCATTAAAATCTATAAAGGCATCACATTGAACCAAATAGGGGTGGGCGGAATTTGCGTAATCGCGTTACGCAAATCTCCGCGAAACGGTAAAAAATCTCCGCGAACACGCAGAAATTCCGCGAACACGCGGAATTGCTTGTTCGCGATACTTTTTTCCTGTTCGCGATCGCTGTTTGCATGCTCGGGGTGAAATATCTCGCGAACACGCATATTGAGAACGCAAACAAGCAAAAAATTTCGCGAAGTCGCGGAACGCAGATTTTTGGGCAATTTCGCGTTCTCCGCGGAACGCGAAATTACCCAAATTCCGTAAATTCCGCGAACGGAACGGAATTTACCGCCCAGGCCTAGAACCAAATTGATAAATAAGTAACAGCTAAGACATATCATAAAAATTGGGAAGGCAGAAAAGAAGAGAGAAAGCAAAAACGAAAACAAGAGCTGATGAAAAGTGAGCTAAGAGCTAATAATAGTATTAGGTAGAGCAGAAAAAAAAAACAAAGCAGGCAGCATGAAGAAGAAAAGAGCAAGAATAAGAGATAAGAAAATACATTCCAAAGCATACTATATGGTACATTATGGGAAACAGTAATTGAGACATAGTAGAGAATAGCATGTAATAAACAGCTCAATGCATCAAACAATGAAGCCCTAGGGCAGATAAATAAGAGAATAATACTATATATAAATATATAGAGAATCTATACATAAGCTTATAAATAATTATCAACAAATATATAGAACCGGATATACTCAAATAACTAAAAGAGATAAGAATCACTTAATTATATGAATATAAAAATAGAAAAACATAAGTCTATCAATTACAAAACAACTATAGAAATCCGACCTAGTCGAAAAATATAATCAATAATTTAAAATAAACTAATCAAACAGTGATATAGCAGTGAAAAAAAGTAAACCACACAATATATGGAAGAAACATATTAACTCTAATTTTAGCAGTACATAAACATCCAGTAAGCAACTACAACTCAGAATGTACGCAAACTAAACATCAATACTATAAAAAAACAGTGGTATGTTCCATACAAACAAGACAACAAAAGACTACCATCAGACAAAAAAGACCAAAAACAAGGAGAGATAAAAACCAAGCCTCACATGAAATTTTGGCGACAAGAAAGAAGTCATACAACGGACTAAGAAACAGATCGGCGAAGGACAAACTGGGAAGGAGAGGGGTGCTAAGAACGACACGCGAGCAGAAGAGAAAACAAACCATCAAGAGATGCTATCACAAAATAGTGGAAGAATCACACAATAAAACTAACGACCATAAAGACCACTACACCATAACGATAGGGAGAAAACACCAGAGGACGACAACAACACAACGAAACCCATGGACACTAAGATCACCACACAGATCGAAAAGCAACTAAGCTTAAGAGATCTGGCAAAGAGAAGAAGACATAGCAGAATATAAACCTCATCAGGTGCCGGAAGAACCAGGCACGAGCGAGGCCTCAGTTTGAAGTTCCATCTGTAGTTCCATCTGATTATCTAAAAACGAGGCCAAGTCAGCAGGTTCATCAAAGATTCTGGAACGACCTTTGAAAGTAATGCGGAATTTTGAAGGGCCCGCAAAAGAAAAGGGGATATTCATCTCAGATAAACGCTTCCGAAGACTAAGAAAGCCCTTCCTCCGAATTACAGTGTCCCTGGCAAAGTCTTGAGAAATGGAAATGCGATGGCCATTCCACGAGACAACTCTAACCTTCCGCATATGGGCCAAAATTTGTTCTGTGTGCTGATGGCGCAGAGGTTTAAAAATTATCGCTCTAGGTTGAGTAGCGGACTTAGGGCGAAAGGTAGGGACACGATGTGCACGTTCCAGCTCAAAATCCCTTTGGAAAGAAATTTGTAGCGTAGAGGGAATCCATTGATAAAGGAAATCAATCAAGGAAGATGCATCCTTCTCAACCTCTTCCGGAAGACCAAAAATGCGCAGATTGGATCTGCGGTTACGATCTTCTTGCTCAGTGAGGTCTTTCCGCAATGCCGCCATTGAGCGCTCTAACTGACAGAGAGATCTAGATTGCTTTTGCACGGAATCTTCAGCGCCACTAATACGTGCTTCTGTGTCTGAAACACGAAGGGAAAGGGCCTTGAAATCATTCCTAATGGCTAACACCTCCACTTGCAGTAAATCTGTGTTAGTCTTAGTAGACTGCGCAATTTCATGCACCTCATTAAGGCGCGACAGGATAGTCTCAAGAGTGGAGTTAGGGTCCTTCAGAACAGACTCCGGTGTAGGGGAAACCTGTTTGGACCTCTTGAGGGACGCTTTAGAGTCCTTAGCGTCTTTAGCATTTGGTGACGGGCCCATATTCGCAGCCATAGAGCACACCACCTCAACAGGAGCCAAATACACCCTTCCGGCAAGAATACGGAAAGGAAATGCCCGAGGTTGTATAAAAACACACAAAGGAAAAAGGAAAAGAGCAAAATAATAATTGCGGCTTTCAAAGACAGAAAAAGGAACCACCTATGCAAGTAATATGCCCTGCAGGCACCAATAGGACTCCTTCCGACCTCAAAAAAACAGCTAAGAAGTAATAAAAAAAACAAAGCCAAGAAACCCCTTACACAGGCCTTGGCGGTGTTCTGAGGAGAAGAAAGCCAAAAATATGCTCACAGACGGCAGCAATGCAGCAGGAAGGAAGAAAAAAGCAAAATAGTCTTAGAAACTGTGAAAAAACGTCACCAGCTCATGGTTGTCTTCAGTTTCGACCAGTCCGCTGAGGAGAAGAAATAACTGCGCCAGTGAGGAAACAAAATGGCGGCCGCTCGTAGAAACACCGAGCGCCACCAACAGACGTCCTAAATACGATCACCGGCAGCACCAAAGTTCAGGAAACCTTCTCAAAGCACACACGACAGCATCGTAGGCATGATGCCACCTTCTGGCGTATACGGGGCCATCCGCAGCGGCAGCAAAA
Source organism: Triturus cristatus (assembly GCF_964204655.1). Classification (NCBI taxonomy): domain Eukaryota; kingdom Metazoa; phylum Chordata; class Amphibia; order Caudata; family Salamandridae; genus Triturus; species Triturus cristatus. The sequence continues at coordinate 403,052,676 of NC_140581.1, forward strand.
CCTCCGTCGGCCGTTGCTCAGCGCAGAGCTCAAGCGCAGACCGCCATCTCGCAGCGGCGCGCAAGCCACGCCCCCCGGTAAGAGGGAGATTTTGAAAAAAAACTGGGGTATTGATTTTCCCCTTTGAGTTACATTGAAAAAGAGGAGATTGTAGATAGGAGACAGATCAAATAAAGCCCATTTGAGCTTAAAAACGTGGACGTTTCCTGGCTGAAAAGGGTCTGTTGGCATGCATGGTTGTACTACCACTGCCTCTTCCTTCTGCCCACAATGGTCTATTATATTGCCACAGCATCTCTTGCCAGTCCTGTATTGTTGGTTTGTTGCCCCTGCCCCCCTTTCCACTGCCCTCCATAGTCTGTTGTGCTGCCACTGCCCTTCCTGCCTGCCCAGTGTGGTCAAATTGTTGCCTCTGCACTCTCCTACCTGCCTTCAATTTTCAGAGTCCGTGCCCCTGGCCTCTGCCTCTCAACAGTATCCCAATGAACAACTAGATTGCTAACATTCTATATTTATTACAAAAGTGTGGAACGCCTGACATCATCTTGATGTAATCAAAACTGTAATACCTAGAGCATTTCCTTTAGAAATTACACATATGAGAGGGTCTTATTTGCATCACAATTATGGTTAGTGCTCTAAAAATCTAAAATGAGGACATATTTCCTGAGTTTTCAAATAGCAACAAAGAACTTTTAAATTATTTGTAATCTTTATGTTTTTTTATCCAGTTGACCACTTGATTAAATGTTGCACCTAGGGGAGAGGATGTGGTGTTACTTCCAGAGCTTCACATTTTGCTACTGGGGAACCAGGTTGGAGTTTCTGCTTCAGCTCAACATTCTGTGGTTCTGGTCCAATCACTTAATCTCCCCATGTCTACAACCAAAATGAATTTGATCTTGTGTGATGTAACCAATGCTCATGTAAAGCACTCCAATACCTGACAAGTCTGCACTATATAAAACTGCAAATACACAAAAAATAAGTGTTTCGCACACTTCTGTCATTGGGCTACATGTGGGCTACATCTGGGTGATATTTGTGCTGCATTTGGGCTCTTTTGTCTCTGGTGGCCATCTTGGGAGATTTATTTGTTATGAAGATTCCTAATTTCCTCATTTACTGCAGTCTCCTCAGTAGGAAATGCTTTCAGTTTTTTACTTTGATTCTATCAAGAAGGTATTCAGATATTTCACACATTTGCCAGAAATTCTGAATGTTAGCACTCTAGTTGCTCATTAGATCACTGTAGTAAAGCTACTGCTCACCACGGAAGTCTGCTGCTGGTATTAAAAGTGCATGTTTCAGTCTGCATATCAGAATATTTTAATGAAATAGAAGAGGATTTGAGAAGTCACTCAAAATGTGCCCTAATTTTTCTTTCTTTAGCACTAATTATAATTTCTATGGCAAAATGAACCCCCTCATTGTGTCCCTTTTTAAATTAAATGTTTTAAGTGTTACCAGTTTATTCCAATCAAGATGGCTTCAGGTGTGCCATACTTTTGTCATAAGTAAGACAGTAAGTGCTCTAGTTGTTCTTAAGAACACTCTGGGACATTCTGTCATTGGGCTACACTTGGCCTACATCTGGGTGATATTTGGGCTACATTTGGGCTCTTTTGTCTCTGGTGGCCATCTTGGGAGATTTATTTGTTATGAAGTTTCCTAATTTACTCATTTACTGCAGTCTCCTCAGTAGGAAATACTTTCAGTTTTTTATTTTGGTTCAAGAAGGCATTCAGATGTGTCACACATTTGCCATAAATTCTGAATGTTAGCACTCTAGTTGCTCATTAGATCACTTTAGTAAAGCTACTGCTCACCAGGGAAGTCTGCTGCTGGTATTCAAAGTGCATGTTTCAGTCTGCATGTCAGAATTTTTTTATGTAATAGAAGAGAATTTGAGAAGTCAAAATGTGCCCTAATTTTTCTTTCTGCAGCACTAATCATACTTTCTATGGCAAAATGAACCCCCTCATTTTGTTCCTTTTTAAATTAAATGTTTTAAGAGTTACCACTTTATTCCAATCAAGACGGCTTCAGGTGTGCAATACGTTTGTCATAAGTAGGACTGTTAGCGCTCTAGTTGTTCTTTAGAACACTCTGGGAAGCTGCAGTAGAACACAAAGGAATCAACTGACAGTCTCTGCCCTTGTTGGATGTACATGTTTTACTGAGAATGTCAGACTTCATTCTCACATGACTGAGAAAGATAATGTGAATTTACAGAAAATATGCTCTCAGTTTAGCTTATAGATCACCTTCCAAACCTCTGTGGGAAAAGCATGAGAAAATAGTTTTCTCTCAAACATGGTTCATGATATCAGAGCAGAAGGCTTTTTCACATGGTAAAATCACCTTAGAACACACCACAATTCCTAAAATGAGTATGGTACCGTCAACAAATGATTTATAATGTAACTAAAGTCTTAAAACCTTCTATTAACTGCAATGCGTTTTAATGATATCATGTATATTGGTCCCAAGATGGCTGCCAACACTTCTTGGATGAAGCACTGACAGCCAATCAGATCTCACGATGAGATGTGGGGTTAGGCTCCTCCCACATATATATATGCTTTCTTTTTAACTCTAATTTTCTCAGAAACTACTGAACAGATTTACACCATTTAAGCAAAAGGCACGAGTCTGAACTGAGGACTACCTCTTTGCCAAATTTGGTGTAATTCCGTTCAGCAGTTCGGGTTGTAGCTGCGTCAACAGGTCCTATGGGAAAATGCATGGGGAAAATAGGTAATATATATATATATATTCAGTGAAAAAACCATAGGTTTCAGGGGCGTTATAGTTAGCTGGACATTTCCCTCGTACAAAACCCTAGAAATTCCCCTGTTATAGTTAGTTCAGCTAACTATAACTCGCGCCCCCGCAATGCACTGCTGATCACGTCACATATTACATCACTCATGACATGGTCAGTGACATCACTGATGACATCACTGATGACATCTGAAATGACATCACTGATGACATCACTGATGACGTCATCCAGTGAGTGTGTGTTTTTGTAAATTTTAAATATGTTTAATATATATATAGGGAAAAACCTATGGAAGAATGGGTGGGTGTATAAGTGTGTGAATGGATGATTTAGTAGGTGCATGACTGACTGTATAAGTGAGTCATTAAACGTATCTTACTGCAGACTAGTGACTAAACTGACTAAACTGTGTGAATGTTTGTATCTGTCTGTCTGTTGGTGTATAAGCGGCTGCATGGTTTTGTGAATAGCTATATGAGTGTCTCTATGGGTTATTGATTGGTTGTCTGAGTATCTGTTTGGGTGCCTGAGTGTTTGTGTTGGCGGGGTGTGTGTGACTCTGTGCATACATGTGTGAGCGGGTGATTCTATGGGTGCATGGTTTTAAGAGTGCATCTGTGATGGACTGTATGGTTGGGTGAGTGTATGAAAGGGTGTGTTAGTGATTGAATGTATATCTCAGTGGTACATGTGTGAGTAACTACATATGTGAAAGGCAGTATATATGTGTGTAAGAGTATATAAGTGGGTATATGTGAGAGTGTGTGATTGTGAGAGTGGCTGTATGGATGAGTGTGTGCTTGTATTAGGCCTGGGCGAAGCACTACGCTACGCTCGCGTAGTTTGTGAAGTTCGCGCTACTTCGCACTACGCGAACTGCACGTAGCACAGTGCGAACACGCGTAGCGTAGTGTTGCGTAGTGCTGCGGTCATTTTTTGCTTGCTCGCGTTCCTCAACGTCAAGTTGGCGACCGCGAGCAAGCAAAATGACATCCCGGTGAGACTTTTTCCTTGTTCGCGATCGCGAGCATGGAAAATAAACCTCCCGGCGAGATTCCCAACGCGAGGAGGTCAGGTTTCTCATTGCGAGGGGTCGCGTATGCTCGCGACCGCTCGCGATGAGAAACTACCAGTTCGCGTTGAGAAAGCTGCCGCTCGAGTAAAAATCTACTCGAGCAGCAGAAAACTACAGCTCGCACTGTGCAAGATGCCATTTTCAATGATTGCACAGTGCCGGTTGCTTGTCCGCACTGTGCAATCATTGAAAACAACATCTTGCACAGTGCGAACATGTTACTACGCAGTTCGCGAAGTGCTACGCGTAGCTCGCGTAGTGCGAACTTCACTTTGCCTACCTTCGCGAAGTGCTACTTCGCGAACTACGCCCACCCTTAGCTTGTATCAGTGATTGTATAAGAGCGTAAGAATGTGGTACTATTTTTATGAGTAAGTGAACTTGTGTGTGTATAACTGCATAGGTGAGTAAATGGGAGTGTGATTCATTATTTGCATGACTGACTAGGTGTGAGAGTACCTCTATGGATGATTGGTGGTGTGTGAGTGTCTATGTAGGTGTATAAATGCATATGATAGTCCTGTACTGAGTGACTGTAAGTATGAGTGACTGTACAGGTGAGTGAGTGGATGTGTGTGTAGATCTAAGAGTCAATGAGTGGGTATGTAGTTATTGGTATTGGAGTATCTATGGTTTTGAGAATGGACGTCTGAAATTTTGATTGAGTATATCAAAGGGTGTGAGAAGATGCACTAATTTATCACATGGATAACGTCATCAGTGTGTCAATTTCATTAATTACATTTCTTTAAAACACTTTTTTATCACCATTTCTTTTTTTTTGATAAACAAGTTTTTATTGTTTTGAGTGATACAACATAAAAACTTTGAGCCTTTTGAACCACCACCGTGCCACAACATAGCATGAGAACACGCCACAATCCCGCCCCCCTGACACCCTCCCCCCGACCCCACCCCCCCGAACAGCTCGCTCATGGTACATTGCCCAACCATTTCCCCCAGACCTTTCGGTATTTCTTTGGGCAGCCCCTTGCCTGATAGAGAGTCCGTTCCTGCGTCGCACACCAGTCCACTCTGGTGCTCCATTTGGCCAGGCTAGGCGGCTGCGGTTGCTTCCTTGCCGCAGCAATGTCACGTTTCGCTACCATTAACGCCGTCGTGAGGAATAACCTCTCCGAGCGTGTGCCGTCCAGGCCCTCAGTGACGCCCAGTAGGGTATGTCGAGGGTCATGTGGCACCTCCCACCCCAAGACCTCCGTGAGCTCGGCTTCAATTCTGTCATTGGGCTACACTTGGCCTACATCTGGGTGATATTTGGGCTCTTTTGTCTCTGGTGGCCATCTTGGGAGATTTATTTGTTATGAAGTTTCCTAATTTACTCATTTACTGCAGTCTCCTCAGTAGGAAATACTTTCAGTTTTTTATTTTGGTTCAAGAAGGCATTCAGATGTGTCACACATTTGCCATAAATTCTGAATGTTAGCACTCTAGTTGCTCATTAGATCACTTTAGTAAAGCTACTGCTCACCAGGGAAGTCTGCTGCTGGTATTCAAAGTGCATGTTTCAGTCTGCATGTCAGAATTTTTTTATGTAATAGAAGAGAATTTGAGAAGTCAAAATGTGCCCTAATTTTTCTTTCTGCAGCACTAATCATACTTTCTATGGCAAAATGAACCCCCTCATTTTGTTCCTTTTTAAATTAAATGTTTTAAGAGTTACCACTTTATTCCAATCAAGACGGCTTCAGGTGTGCAATACGTTTGTCATAAGTAGGACTGTTAGCGCTCTAGTTGTTCTTTAGAACACTCTGGGAAGCTGCAGTAGAACACAAAGGAATCAACTGACAGTCTCTGCCCTTGTTGGATGTACATGTTTTACTGAGAATGTCAGACTTCATTCTCACATGACTGAGAAAGATAATGTGAATTTACAGAAAATATGCTCTCAGTTTAGCTTATAGATCACCTTCCAAACCTCTGTGGGAAAAGCATGAGAAAATAGTTTTCTCTCAAACATGGTTCATGATATCAGAGCAGAAGGCTTTTTCACATGGTAAAATCACCTTAGAACACACCACAATTCCTAAAATGAGTATGGTACTGTTGTAAATTAAAACAGCAATGTGATTAAGCATTTACTGAAGACATTAATGCTTTCCCTTTAGGTTATGTTTTCTCCGTTATGTTGACCGAAGTTCGGGATCCATTTTGTATTATCATGTGCCACGTGTTCGCCACGAGGAGAGTCCGACCTTTGTGTTAGTTGCTCTTGTAATCTGCCTAGTAACAGTTTGTAAATAGCTCTCTCTTGTCCATCTGGCGCATGTCCAGACTTGACCACATCTGTTATAATTAGCCTTGCTTGACCATGTGTTTCGCGGGCTCAAGGAGTGCGTTGGCTCCGCCCATGTATTGATTCAGTATCGAGAATGACCATAAATGGTAATGTTCTTCGGCCTCATGTTGTATCCACCCACTTATGAGCCCCTCTGTTGTGTATAAAAGGGGACTGTGTACGCAAGTTCTGTGTGCTACTCCATGCAATACTGAAGGGTGTTGTGTGGATTGTAGGGCCACCCTTAAGGGTTAATAAATGCTGTTTTTGTACTTTGCAGTTTCCGTGCCAACTTCCTTATAGATTCCGTTACAGGAGAGCGAACCCTTCTTGTGCCTTGCGGGCCTAGCTGGGGCCTGTATTCATCAATTGGCGCCCGTCACGTGGGGCTCATCGGCGACTCGGATGCTCGAAGGACTGGTCGCGACGAAGGTGAGGAGTTTGGCCGGGGACGTGATCACTGCCAGCGGCGTCTTAGCCCTGGCATCCCGAGGTTTTTCTTCCTTCCCTTCCGAGCTGACCGTCTGGGTGGCGCCGGTCATCGACTGAGACCTCTTCTGTCGGTCCTGCCGTGAGAGCCGTTTGGGCGATTGTGGAGCTTGGCAGTTGGAATCTGGACTCTTGATTGGTAAGGACCGTTGTACGGTACTTGCTCCGAGTTTTTGAAGCCTGGGTTGGCTATTTGAGTTTGATTGATGATGACTAGTCATATTTTGTATTTGTCTTTGTGAAAATATATGCGTTGCAACACATATAGGCAGGTAATGTGGAGAGATTTCTCCAGAGCTGTGTAACTTTGAACGGCGCAACGATTAAGTGCCATTTTTTTTTTTTTAATATTGCATATTTTGCATTATTTCTGAGCATGCCTGCTTTCAGCGCACTCCGTAAGTGGTGCTGCTGTTTTGGAAACCGGTTGAACCTCGAGGAATCTGCTCCAGCTCCCCCAGAGGGGACGCCTAATAGGGATATGTATGTGAAGCATGGTCTTTCTTCCATAATGTACAGCACAGTATGGAGGAAATACACGAAGAAGGATCCTGAGTTGCGATGGCCTTTGTATGGATCGTTTGATATACGTAAGATTGAGTATGTGGAACAGTGTATGTGTAAGCGACGTGCTCGTCAGGATATGTTTGAGTGTGTGCGATTATGGGTGAAGGAAGTGCGTGAGCGAGAGAAGCGTGAGAAAGCGCTGTATGATAAAGACCAACGGAAGAATGATCATGTGCGAGCACAGGAAGCGAAGCGTCGGGAGGACAAAGAGCAGGCGGACAGACAAGAGAAAGAGCGTAGGCTACAAGTTTCGGGTCAATATGTTGTTCGCCAGCCACTTTATCCTGTCCTTAATAATCCTGATGATGATTTTTATTTGCTAGATCGCTCTCCGCCCCCTTATGTTGGCGCATCTGCTCCGCGGCCGCAAGATTCTGGCCCGGTTTCGGGTAAGGTAGACACACGGTCCATGTTATCGGCCGAGCATATGGCTGAGCTTCGGAAACTTTCCCTCTGTGCACTTAAGGGCAAGATGTCTAAGGAGGAGTTGTTCCATACTTGGGGGTCGTGGCAAGATAGAGAGAGGGTGTATTTTCTGTCTCATTTCGCGGATGAAGTAATTACTGCTTTCCGAAAATATTCTAGTGTCCTTGAGCCTGACGAAGTGTCTTCGGATGCCGGAGCATTACGTAATGGTGTTTTTTCTCCCCCTAAGGCTCCTGAGGCGGCTCGGCGGTTGTTCGCTTTGCGGGACGAGGTGCTGGCCCTTAGAGAGAAAGCACGCCAACAAACGGAGGAGGAGAAGCAGTCGGATTCGTTTGCAGCAGGGGGCCACTCATCCACCTCCCAGTCAGATAAGGACGACGTAGTGCATGCTAAGCCAATGCGAGAGGCGGCGCCTTTGTATGTTCCTCCTAAAGGAGCGGGGACTAGCTCGGACATTAACTCCGCCGATGCTAGGGGATATTTTGTGTATAATTGGGTTTATACTCCATGGCATAGGGCCGATGTTATGGCGTTAAAGAATGCATTGCCTGACCCCCGCAAGAATCCAGCGGCCTCCTATGAAGAAGTCGAGGGGGCCTTAAATTCTTGCATTATGACCTTAGGGGATATAGACCTGTTCTTTGGTCTTATTCTACCACCGGACACGTGGCGGTCTGTCCGAAAGGTGGATGATGCGGTTGCCTTCAAGGCCCGGTGGTCTGAGCTTGAGGATGAAGACAGGGAGAGGAAGCCCGCACAGAAACCACCCCAGAATATTTTAGATCTCCCTGCTGCTATTGTGGCTAAGTTGAAAACAATTATTCCCCCTAAAAAGATTGACTGGAATATGTTAGCTGCATGTAAACAGAAAGTTGACGAGTCAGTTGCAGATTTCTTCACGCGCTTTGAGGAAACGTTTCATGATTTTAGTGGCCAGTCGCTTACTGACGACACGGGCCGCCACCTTTTCGCGGACAAATATGTGGCTAATCTGCTACCGGCAGTTGCGGCCCGTTTAAAAGCGAGCGAGAGTTCCTGGTCCTCCGCGACGCCGACGGCTCTTCTGACTATCGCTCAGTATTACGAGCGTCAGGAGCACGAGGCGAAGGGCCAGGAGGAAAAGAAATCGAAAGATCTTAAGACTAAGGTAATGTTGGCACAAGTATATGGCCCGCCCCGACGGGGTAATAATAGAGGAAGGGGAGGATCTTATGGTCCCCCTTCGGGCCGATCTGATTTGAATAGGAACCAGTGTGCGTATTGTAAGCAATTGGGCCATTGGGCCAGGGATTGCCCAGTGTTGCGTGCTTCGCGTCAGGGGCATACTCCGGGTGGCCCGAGAGGTAGAGGGGGTTCCTCGAACTTTAGAGGGAATTCTAACGATCATGTTCGTTTCGATACCGCTGGGCAGCACCGAGATAGCTCAAATGTTTTCGATCGCCAGCATCAGTATCACGTATCGGAGATTGATCGATCAGGATATCATGATTCTCAGCATGCATAGGAATGCGTTGGATGGGGGTCTGAATCAGTTGAGGTGCCGGTCGATCAGACGGGTCCTTATGTATCGGCTGAGGTTTTAGGTTCTATTGATCAGTTCCTAGTAGATACAGGAGCGACACGTAGTGCATTGTCTAGGTACTTGGTTCCGGGGGCTCCCCCATCCGGCTCAGTAGTTACATCAGTAGGGTTTGACGGTACACTCTCCCGAAGCCCTCTTTCACAGCCCCTTACATTTAAGGTTGATTCTTTTTCTGCGCCCTGTCCGTTTCTGCTTGCTCCGTATACACCGGATAACATTATGGGCCTTGATATGTTAAAGCACTTTAGGGCTACGATCCGCTGCTCCCCTGAGGGTGTGAGGGTGATCTTAAATGACAACTACCCCCGGTCAGGGCGGATGTGTATGATATCAGAGGATGCGTTGTTGGCCACCCTCCCTCGAGCTTTATGGGCGACTTCGGACACAGATGTGGGACAAATGGTGATTCCTCCGGTCCACATTAGTGTCCAGGAGGGGGCGGTGTTACCGCACCTCCCGCAGTATCGTATTTCCCAGGAGGGCGAGGAGGCTCTCATACAGATTGTGCAAGATTTGATCGCAGTGGGAGTAGTGGAAGAAGTTCCCTATAATATCTGTAACAGTCCGATTCTCCCTATTCTGAAAAAGGACACGGATGCAAAGGTCTATCGGTTCATAATTGATTTGAGGGAGGTAAACAAGATCGTGATACCTCAGTACCCGGTGGTTTCCGATATCACGACGTTGCTTACCTTGGTCCCGCCTACGGCGACCATGTTCTCAGTGATTGATTTGAAAAATGCCTTCTTTTCTATTCCCATTCACCCCGATAGCCGATTTCTTTTTGGGTTCACATTAAACAATAGATCTTATCGTTTTTGTAGAATTCCCCAGGGCTACACAGAAAGCCCTAGTATTTACAGTCAGGCTTTGAAACGACAGTTGGATTCCTTTGTTTTACTCGAGGGGGTCACCCTCATTCAATATGTCGATGACATCTTGTTGGCGGCTGACACCCTGGAATTGTGTGAGAAAAGCACGCTATCCTTACTTTCCTTTTTAGCATCCCACAATCATAAGGTGTCTCGGAAGAAATTGCAATTCTGTAGACCAAAGGTGACTTATTTGGGTCACCTTTTGTCTAAGGAGGGACGTGCACTCACACCGGATCGTATCCAAGTAATTTTGGATACACCGAGACCATCCACACAGAAGGATGTCCGTGCATTTTTGGGCCTTGTTTCTTTTTGTAGACAGTGGATATTGGGGTTATCACACATAGCTAAGCCATTGTTAGCCCTTTTGACAAAGGATACGCCTATCCCAATCCCTTGGTCAGATGAGTGTGATGCTGCTTTTCAGCAACTGCGACAGGCCCTTTGTTCAGCACCAGTGTTAGGGACCCCTGATTATGCAAAACCCTTTTCGTTGTATGTGCATGAGAAAGATGGATGTGCATTGTCAGTTTTAGTGCAGATGCACGGCGACAAGCAGCGCCCTTGTGCATATTTTTCGGCTGTACTTGATCCTGTCGCCCGAGCATTACCAGGGTGTTTTCGCTCGGTTGCGGCGACAGCTGTGTCAATACGCCAAAGCGAGGGAATTGTGTTATCTCATAAGCTGTTGGTATTAGTCCCCCATGCTGTTGATGCCCTGCTTAATCAAACAAAGACGCAGCATTTGACCAGTGCCCGTTTGACGGGATATGAGTTGACGCTTTTGGCTCCTCATATTACGTTGAAAAGGTGCGTAACACTAAACCCGGCAACATTGTTGCCATACCCCGAAACTCAGCCTGAGGCGCGGAAAGCGCATGATTGTATTCTTGTGACTGAGGAACAAACAAAGGGTCGTATTGATCTCCAGGATACGCCCTTTCCAGATGTAGATGGAGAACTGTGGGTGGATGGATCCTGTCTGAAGCTACCAGATGGTACGACTTCAGCAGCATATGCAATTACCACATTACAAACGATAGTGGAGACAGCACGCATACCACAGAAGTCAGCTCAAGCAGCGGAACTGATAGCATTAACACGAGCATGTGAGCTCAGTACAGGATTGTGTGTGAATGTTTACACAGATAGCCGCTATGCCTTCGGAGTAGCGCACGACTTCGGCCTACTCTGGAAGGAGAGAGGGTTTCTAACGTCACATGGGGTGCAGATAATGCATGGAGAGTTAGTTCACAATCTTTTAACCGCATTGACATACCCAAAGAAAATTGCCATTGTTAAGTGTAGCGCCCATAGGAAAGTAGTTGATAAAGTTGGAGAAGGGAATGCGCTAGCAGACCGAGTAGCGCGGGAGACTGCGATGCAGCCCGGTGCTACTGCCATGTATGTAGTAAAGTCACAGGTGGAAAGATGGCGTGATGCGAAGGAGGAAGTGCGCGAAATGCAACGGACCGCTTCCGATAAAGAGCGGGAGCAATGGGCTAGCGAGGGAGAGTTGGATGATGAGGGTTGTTGGAGAAATAAGCAGATGGATAGATGGAAATTACCCACGGCTTTCGTACAACCTATGGTTCAGATGGCACATGGGCTAGCACATGTTGGAGCTTCCGCAATTGTGAAATTGCTTACCCAAGTCTGTGAGCATCCAGAGATTGCTAGCACGGCAAAGAGGGTGGTGCAGACCTGTATGATCTGTCTGAAGTATAACCCAGGAAAGGGTACTCGAACTCCAGCAGGAGGATTTGCGACGCCCACTGCACCCTTTGAGGTTCTGCAGATGGACTATATCCAGCTTGAGCGCTGTAACAATTTGAAGTATGTTCTAGTAGTGGTTTGCGCCTTCAGTAAATGGGTTGAGGCGTACCCTACGAAAGACAATACTGCAATGACCACGGCGAAGCTACTGCTAAAAGAGTTTTTCCCTCGATACGGCGTCTGTAGACTTCTGTGGAGTGATAATGGGCCTCACTTTGTAGCGGATGTTATAAAGTACGTCTTGAAGGGCCTGGGCATCACTCAGAAGTTCCACGCCGTGTTCCACCCTCAGTCTGCAGGACTAGTCGAGAAGTATAATGGTACACTGAAGCTTAAGATAGCCAAAATCCAAGCTTCAACGTCTTTGACTTGGCCAGACGCCCTGCCACTGGCGTTATTGTCAATTAGATCAGTGCCACACACTCGAACCGGCCTTACGCCGTATGAAATAGTATTTGGACGTCCAATGAACATTTGGGGTCCACCAAGGCCTAAGGCTGTGTATGATGTACCTTGTGTAATGATGAGCGATTATCTGGCACAGTTAACGGATAACTTGGTTTCTATTCATCAACAGGTCCGAGAGGCGCTCCCTGATCGGTCTACCGGTGAAGGACATGGTCTCCGGCCTGGTGACCATGTCATGGTGAAAGTCTTCGACAGAACGAACAGTTTGGAGCCGAGATGGGTGGGCCCTGAGCAAGTCCTCCTTGCAACGAGGACGGCTGTGCGAGTCTCGAACAGGAAGAATTGGATCCATTCCTTGCACTGTCGAAAGGTACCGCCCGGATTGGTGGAGTCTGCCGTGCTGACCGATCAACGAGAAATCCTGGCAGCAGAGACAGGCCGTGCTGCGGAGCCGGGTGACACTGAGGAGCTCTTTCCGGACCACGCGACTTCTGGAGGAAGACGATATCATCTTCGACCGAGGAAGTGAGGTTTCCAGTACCGGGACATACTGTCAGAACGGCCCTTGGGTTAGTGAAACGGAGAGCCGATGAGGCAAGGGGGGGGGGATCAGCCCTGCATTAGTGTAGTGACACCCGTCTTGGCCCGCTGGTGAAGAAATCAACCGCTGCCCAAGGGGAAGAGTTCTGACAGACTTTTTAGTTTCAGGAAGATATCAGGGTATTGTTTCCTTTGACATGGAGAAGAAGAAAATCCTTTGTGCGTTGGGGTTCATGCTAACAGTAGCTATTGTTGGAATAACAACATGGTTTGTAGAGGAGGTAACTCCTGCTCGGAAAACACTTGTGCTGACGACTCCGGTGCCTGCGGAGCACTACTTCTATACATTGCCGTATCAAGAGTTGAAGCATCGACAGTCTTATTTGAATAACACTTTTATTCAGATGCTGCATCATACCCACGTTGCTACGAACGCTACGAACTGTTGGATATGTGGGATGATGCCGGCCCATCAGAAGAAAGGAGGTACGCCATTCATACCACTTCCTTTCTCTCATAATGGCTCTTGTAGAGCATGGTACACCTTACTGTTTGCCACTCGGAAACCGACGGTGGGGCGATTGCTTTTCAGACTTAATAAAGAATGTCATCAGGATAAAAATGGATATCCGCAAGCGAATGGGACAATTTGGGAATGGGAAGAGTACCGACCAGACAATGAATCCATTCCCTATATCTTCACGAACACCAGAGACACTGTGGGGAAGGACAAATTCGTGATCCAAGTGGCACAGGCTCAAGCGGACCTGTGTGTCCAGAGTGTGGGTTTTATCCCTGTTGGTGTCAGTGATTGCCTAACTGTCTTGAACATTGATGGATTGAATAACAGTACCTTCCTAGCGTCCCATAATACCTATTTTGTGTGCGGAAATAAAGGTTATTACCGTTTGCCGGCTGGGTGGTCTGGGGTATGTTATGTATCCTTCCTATTACCTCCTGTATTCCTAGCACCAGCATCTTACCATAAGGATTTGAAATTGTTGAATAATGTGACTGTAAATAGGTATAAACGTACTTTATCGATTGATGATGTGGATCAGACTGATACCAGCTTGCAGCAGTATATTGATTTTAACTTAGGACTGTTTTTCTTTGTTGGAGCCGCTTTGAATAGTAGGAAGATCCGAAGATTAACAAGAGTGGTAGAAGCTGTGACAAATCAGACTGCTGCTGCTCTTGGGAATCTTACGGAAGAGTTACAAATAACTAGGATTGTTGCATTGCAGAATCGTATGGTATTAGATGTAATGCTAGCTGATCGAGGTGGAGCCTGTAAAATTATTGGAAGTAGTTGCTGTGTGTTTATCCCTGATCATACGCCATCCGTTTATAACGCCATTAACAAGCTGCATAAAATAGCAGCTGAAATCCACACAGAAAACGGCACTTGGTCCTTTTCTGGATGGTTTTGGGCATTGGTTACTGCCTGGGGATGGAAGGTCTTAACTGGTCTCTGTATTATTATAGCAATTCTGTTCTTTTTCTGTATGTGTGTTCAATGTGGACCATTGTTCTGTTCCGTATGCATTTCATTCTGCATCCCGGATAAGAAAGCTATTGCCGATGTTGCTCATCAGAAGCGTCTAGCTAAAGAGGTTAAAGGAATGATGATAATTGACATATATGATGATTTTTGGAAACCGGATGTCTTCAGTAAATGCTGAAAGGGTCGTCTGTTGTAAATTAAAACAGCCATGTGATTAAGCATTTACTGAAGACATTAATGCTTTCCCTTTAGGTTATGTTTTCTCCGTTATGTTGACCGAAGTTCGGGATCCATTTTGTATTATCATGTGCCACGTGTTCGCCACGAGGAGAGTCCGACCTTTGTGTTAGTTGCTCTTGTAATCTGCCTAGTAACAGTTTGTAAATAGCTCTCTCTTGTCCATCTGGCGCATGTCCAGACTTGACCACATCTGTTATAATTAGCCTTGCTTGACCATGTGTTTCGCGGGCTCAAGGAGTGCGTTGGCTCCGCCCATGTATTGATTCAGTATCGAGAATGACCATAAATGGTAATGTTCTTCGGCCTCATGTTGTATCCACCCACTTATGAGCCCCTCTGTTGTGTATAAAAGGGGACTGTGTACGCAAGTTCTGTGTGCTACTCCATGCAATACTGAAGGGTGTTGTGTGGATTGTAGGGCCACCCTTAAGGGTTAATAAATGCTGTTTTTGTACTTTGCAGTTTCCGTGCCAACTTCCTTATAGATTCCGTTACAGGAGAGCGAACCCTTCTTGTGCCTTGCGGGCCTAGCTGGGGCCTGTATTCATCAGTACCGTCAACAAATGATTTATAATGTAACTAAAGTCTTAAAACCTTCTATTAACTGCAATGCGTTTTAATGATATCATGTATATTGGTCCCAAGATGGCTGCCAACACTTCTTGGATGAAGCACTGACAGCCAATCAGATCTCACGATGAGATGTGGGGTTAGGCTCCTCCCACATATATATATGCTTTCTTTTTAACTCTAATTTTCTCAGAAACTACTGAACAGATTTACACCATTTAAGCAAAAGGCACGAGTCTGAACTGAGGACTACCTCTTTGCCAAATTTGGTGTAATTCCGTTCAGCAGTTCGGGTTGTAGCTGCGTCAACAGGTCCTATGGGAAAATGCATGGGGAAAATAGGTAATATATATATATATATACAGTGAAAAAACCATAGGTTTCAGGGGCGTTATAGTTAGCTGGACATTTCCCTCGTACAAAACCCTAGAAATTCCCCTGTTATAGTTAGTTCAGCTAACTATAACTCGCGCCCCCGCAATGCACTGCTGATCACGTCACATATTACATCACTCATGACATGGTCAGTGACATCACTGATGACATCACTGATGACATCTGAAATGACATCACTGATGACATCACTGATGACGTCATCCAGTGAGTGTGTGTTTTTGTAAATTTTAAATATGTTTAATATATATATAGGGAAAAACCTATGGAAGAATGGGTGGGTGTATAAGTGTGTGAATGGATGATTTAGTAGGTGCATGACTGACTGTATAAGTGAGTCATTAAACGTATCTTACTGCAGACTAGTGACTAAACTGACTAAACTGTGTGAATGTTTGTATCTGTCTGTCTGTTGGTGTATAAGCGGCTGCATGGTTTTGTGAATAGCTATATGAGTGTCTCTATGGGTTATTGATTGGTTGTCTGAGTATCTGTTTGGGTGCCTGAGTGTTTGTGTTGGTGGGGTGTGTGTGACTCTGTGCATACATGTGTGAGTGGGTGATTCTATGGGTGCATGGTTTTAAGAGTGCATCTGTGATGGACTGTATGGTTGGGTGAGTGTATGAAAGGGTGTGTTAGTGATTGAATGTATATCTCAGTGGTACATGTGTGAGTAACTACATATGTGAAAGGCAGTATATATGTGTGTAAGAGTATATAAGTGGGTATATGTGAGAGTGTGTGATTGTGAGAGTGGCTGTATGGATGAGTGTGTGCTTGTATTAGGCCTGGGCGAAGCACTACGCTACGCTCGCGTAGTTTGCGAAGTTCGCGCTACTTCGCACTACGCGAACTGCACGTAGCACAGTGCGAACACGCGTAGCGTAGTGTTGCGTAGTGCTGCGGTCATTTTTTGCTTGCTCGCGTTCATCAACGTCAAGTTGGCGACCGCGAGCAAGCAAAATGACATCCCGGTGAGACTTTTTCCTTGTTCGCGATCGCGAGCATGGAAAATAAACCTCCCGGCGAGATTCCCAACGCGAGGAGGTCAGGTTTCTCATTGCGAGGGGGTCGCGTATGCTCGCGACCGCTCGCGATGAGAAACTACTAGTTCGCGTTGAGAAAGCTGCCGCTCGAGTAAAAATCTACTCGAGCAGCAGAAAACTACAGCTCGCACTGTGCAAGATGCCATTTTCAATGATTGCACAGTGCCGGTTGCTTGTCCGCACTGTGCAATCATTGAAAACAACATCTTGCACAGTGCGAACATGTTACTACGCAGTTCGCGAAGTGCTACGCGTAGCTCGCGTAGTGCGAACTTCACTTTGCGTACCTTCGCGAAGTGCTACTTCGCGAACTACGCCCACCCTTAGCTTGTATCAGTGATTGTATAAGAGCGTAAGAATGTGGTACTATTTTTATGAGTAAGTGAACTTGTGTGTGTATAACTGCATAGGTGAGTAAATGGGAGTGTGATTCATTATTTGCATGACTGACTAGGTGTGAGAGTACCTCTATGGATGATTGGTGGTGTGTGAGTGTCTATGTAGGTGTATAAATGCATATGATAGTCCTGTACTGAGTGACTGTAAGTATGAGTGACTGTACAGGTGAGTGAGTGGATGTGTGTGTAGATCTAAGAGTCAATGAGTGGGTATGTAGTTATTGGTATTGGAGTATCTATGGTTTTGAGAATGGACGTCTGAAATTTTGATTGAGTATATCAAAGGGTGTGAGAAGATGCACTAATTTATCACATGGATAACGTCATCAGTGTGTCAATTTCATTAATTACATTTCTTTAAAACACTTTTTTATCACCATTTATTTTTTTTTGATAAACAAGTTTTTATTGTTTTGAGTGATACAACATAAAAACTTTGAGCCTTTTGAACCACCACCGTGCCACAACATAGCATGAGAACACGCCACAATCCCGCCCCCCTGACACCCTCCCCCCGACCCCACCCCCCCGAACAGCTCGCTCATGGTACATTGCCCAACCATTTCCCCCAGACCTTTCGGTATTTCTTTGGGCAGCCCCTTGCCTGATAGAGAGTCCGTTCCTGCGTCGCACACCAGTCCACTCTGGTGCTCCATTTGGCCAGGCTAGGCGGCTGCGGTTGCTTCCTTGCCGCAGCAATGTCACGTTTCGCTACCATTAACGCCGTCGTGAGGAATAACCTCTCCGAGCGTGTGCCGTCCAGGCCCTCAGTGACGCCCAGTAGGGTATGTCGAGGGTCATGTGGCACCTCCCACCCCAAGACCTCCGTGAGCTCGGCTTCAATTCTGTCATTGGGCTACACTTGGCCTACATCTGGGTGATATTTGGGCTACATTTGGGCTCTTTTGTCTCTGGTGGCCATCTTGGGAGATTTATTTGTTATGAAGTTTCCTAATTTACTCATTTACTGCAGTCTCCTCAGTAGGAAATACTTTCAGTTTTTTATTTTGGTTCAAGAAGGCATTCAGATGTGTCACACATTTGCCATAAATTCTGAATGTTAGCACTCTAGTTGCTCATTAGATCACTTTAGTAAAGCTACTGCTCACCAGGGAAGTCTGCTGCTGGTATTCAAAGTGCATGTTTCAGTCTGCATGTCAGAATTTTTTTATGTAATAGAAGAGAATTTGAGAAGTCAAAATGTGCCCTAATTTTTCTTTCTGCAGCACTAATCATACTTTCTATGGCAAAATGAACCCCCTCATTTTGTTCCTTTTTAAATTAAATGTTTTAAGAGTTACCACTTTATTCCAATCAAGACGGCTTCAGGTGTGCAATACGTTTGTCATAAGTAGGACTGTTAGCGCTCTAGTTGTTCTTTAGAACACTCTGGGAAGCTGCAGTAGAACACAAAGGAATCAACTGACAGTCTCTGCCCTTGTTGGATGTACATGTTTTACTGAGAATGTCAGACTTCATTCTCACATGACTGAGAAAGATAATGTGAATTTACAGAAAATATGCTCTCAGTTTAGCTTATAGATCACCTTCCAAACCTCTGTGGGAAAAGCATGAGAAAATAGTTTTCTCTCAAACATGGTTCAAGATATCAGAGCAGAAGGCTTTTTCACATGGTAAAATCACCTTAGAACACACCACAATTCCTAAAATGAGTATGGTACCGTCAACAAATGATTTATAATGTAACTAAAGTCTTAAAACCTTCTATTAACTGCAATGCGTTTTAATGATATCATGTATATTGGTCCCAAGATGGCTGCCAACACTTCTTGGATGAAGCACTGACAGCCAATCAGATCTCACGATGAGATGTGGGGTTAGGCTCCTCCCACATATATATATGCTTTCTTTTTAACTCTAATTTTCTCAGAAACTACTGAACAGATTTACACCATTTAAGCAAAAGGCACGAGTCTGAACTGAGGACTACCTCTTTGCCAAATTTGGTGTAATTCCGTTCAGCAGTTCGGGTTGTAGCTGCGTCAACAGGTCCTATGGGAAAATGCATGGGGAAAATAGGTAATATATATATATATATTCAGTGAAAAAACCATAGGTTTCAGGGGCGTTATAGTTAGCTGGACATTTCCCTCGTACAAAACCCTAGAAATTCCCCTGTTATAGTTAGTTCAGCTAACTATAACTCGCGCCCCGCAATGCACTGCTGATCACGTCACATATTACATCACTCATGACATGGTCAGTGACATCACTGATGACATCACTGATGACATCTGAAATGACATCACTGATGACATCACTGATGACGTCATCCAGTGAGTGTGTGTTTTTGTAAATTTTAAATATGTTTAATATATATATAGGGAAAAACCTATGGAAGAATGGGTGGGTGTATAAGTGTGTGAATGGATGATTTAGTAGGTGCATGACTGACTGTATAAGTGAGTCATTAAACGTATCTTACTGCAGACTAGATCTCACGATGAGATGTGGGGTTAGGCTCCTCCCACATATATATATGCTTTCTTTTTAACTCTAATTTTCTCAGAAACTACTGAACAGATTTACACCATTTAAGCAAAAGGCACGAGTCTGAACTGAGGACTACCTCTTTGCCAAATTTGGTGTAATTCCGTTCAGCAGTTCGGGTTGTAGCTGCGTCAACAGGTCCTATGGGAAAATGCATGGGGAAAATAGGTAATATATATATATATATTCAGTGAAAAAACCATAGGTTTCAGGGGCGTTATAGTTAGCTGGACATTTCCCTCGTACAAAACCCTAGAAATTCCCCTGTTATAGTTAGTTCAGCTAACTATAACTCGCGCCCCCGCAATGCACTGCTGATCACGTCACATATTACATCACTCATGACATGGTCAGTGACATCACTGATGACATCACTGATGACATCTGAAATGACATCACTGATGACATCACTGATGACGTCATCCAGTGAGTGTGTGTTTTTGTAAATTTTAAATATGTTTAATATATATATAGGGAAAAACCTATGGAAGAATGGGTGGGTGTATAAGTGTGTGAATGGATGATTTAGTAGGTGCATGACTGACTGTATAAGTGAGTCATTAAACGTATCTTACTGCAGACTAGTGACTAAACTGACTAAACTGTGTGAATGTTTGTATCTGTCTGTCTGTTGGTGTATAAGCGGCTGCATGGTTTTGTGAATAGCTATATGAGTGTCTCTATGGGTTATTGATTGGTTGTCTGAGTATCTGTTTGGGTGCCTGAGTGTTTGTGTTGGCGGGGTGTGTGTGACTCTGTGCATACATGTGTGAGTGGGTGATTCTATGGGTGCATGGTTTTAAGAGTGCATCTGTGATGGACTGTATTGTGGTAAATATTCTTTTTACCGAAACTGAATTTCATACGGAATCCTTAAAATAAAGTAAAATAGCTCAGAATAACAAGAGGCAGAATCCGTGGTATAAGAGGTTTTCTGAATGGGCTTTATTCCATTCAAAATGGCCGACTCGAGTCGCGGCCTTCAGGTTCCGTCACCACGAGGGTTCAGGAAGTGAAGTACAATACTTTATTGACAAGAAGTAACTTTTATAGGTCATACATTTACAATGAAACAAGTGCAGAAAGGCGTAACAATTGATAAGATAAATTAACATAGTGATACGTAATTGAAACTAGGCGTAATAAGGAGCAAAAAGAAACATGATTGGCTCTCATTATCTTACATAGGTGGATCTATACGATAATACTTAACATGGATGCGTGCGCAGCAGCATGACGTGTGATTGACGTGCAACTAGGGGGTGAAGGGGACTTGACATTTAGCTCTACATGTGGAGACGAGAAGTCTAGGGGGTCATGTCAACCTAATCCCAAATCATATCTAACATCCTATGTTTAGAGAACTATGTTATCCACAAGGAAGGACTCTCGGACAGAATCTATTCTATACTAACTGTATGTGCGTGTACAGGCGTCTAAGTGTCTATATGAGAAGCGAGGGGCAGAAAACTTTCCATGGCAACAGGGCTATGAATCACTTGCAGGAGGACGGAAAGGCTGAGTCCTTTGCTTGTGAGCTAAAGGAAATGTTTACCTAAATCACTAGACAGGAATGCATCGGCTGAAGAGCAAAATAGATAATTCGAAGGTGAAATACAGCTTCTTGGCAGGCAGGCGAAAACTGGCCGAGGCAGGCACCGTTAGCTGCACAGGGAGTAGGACAAAGTTCATGGATACAGATGCGAGCTCAAGCTGAAACTGTCAGAGACAGAGAGCAGGGAAAGGCTTTGAGGAAAGAATCGGGCCTACTTGCCTGAACTGTAAAAATGGAGTACCTTAGCCATATAAAGTCGGTGGCTTTTCATACTTAGGAATTGAATATCCAGCCCATTGATGGCGGATCTGACAGAGAACATGTCGACGGTAGACACACATATGTTTGCGTCTTGGAAACTGGAACTGGAGGGAACATACATGTACTTGTGACATGCACATAGAATCGTTGGGGTCCAAGATAGGGGACATAACTGATCAGGAAAATCCACATTTCCACATTCCCTCCTTGTCCCCTACTTGCCCTTCAAGAGATATCAATCTTCATTATTCCATCGATTTGCTCATGGAGCATCATTTCTTCTTCCTTCTTTTTCCGGCATTTTGAACGAGAACTTTGATATGGAATGCATGATGTGGCACACAGACCACAAATCGCTGGTCCACATTGCAGGCATAAACAACAACTGAAGAGCATAAGAAGGCCAATACCTAGGAAGGATAGAACTCTCCATCCCCAGGCTGATATCACACTCCAAAACCACCCGGACCACGTCCAAGTGCCTGGATTCTCGTGTATCTGGCTTACAATCTTATGAAGGCGTGTTATAGCTTTATATACAGATGGCGAATTTTCTGGTATGAATATGCAGCAGCTGGATCCGATGACCCTGCAAGCTCCGCCCCTATCGGCCAGGATGACGTCAAGGACAAGACGATTCTGGAGAACAACAATTCTCATCACTGATTGTTCCTCTGTCAGATTGCCTAGGGCGGTTATAGTCTCGTTTACTACAGCTTCAAGAGTCTTGGTGAGTCTGCGTATCAGCTTACTATTTGATATTGTACCTATATAGGGAAAGATACCTTTATTGAAATCTACATACTTGTCCCATGCCGTCTCAGTATAATCGACAACTGGGAGATCTCTACGCTCTCTTTTGTGTACTAAATGAACATTTCGATAATAATCAGGGGGAGCTAGGAAAACAGGTGGCAAAAGGAATGCTATGTAACAGGTACCATCCCAATCTAGAGGCAGACGCATATATGCCGTCTGACCACATATAAAGTAAGAATGGCGAGAAGCTCTAAATGAAGATTTCCCTTGATCACTATATTCTACTGTAGTAACGCATTTGCTATGGCCCATGTGTATGGAACCAACTTTTCTCACACATAATTCACCCTTAACTGGAAATACTGACATAGTGGGCAGAATTAATTCAACTTCGGATTTGACGTTCAAAATCATGAGGTTAGGCGTAAAATTACCTAATTTATACACTTCATTTTCTAAATCAGTTCCTGTTCTACTGGGGTGACCCTCCTTATTAGGGTGACAGACTTTGAATAAAACTAGATTCAGATTTCCCCATATCCAATGTTGTTGATAAACTGCTGTGTCTGGGTCTATGGAATTTAGTAAACTAAACCATGCTCCACAGGAGCCATTGTGTGTGAACGGATGTGGAAAGAAAGGCAGAACTCCTTTGTTATTCTGATAGGGAGGGAGTCGGCCACACACCCAACAATTGGTGGCATTACTAGTCTGATGGGAATGATGTAACATACTAATGAAGGTGTTATTGCGCAGCGCAAGTCTATAAGATAATTCATGTGGCGGTAGGTCACTAAAAGAATGTTCAGCAGTAATATTATAAACATGTCTAGAAATAGGATGATATATGTGCAAAATCACACTCGTAATGATTATTAAAACACTCAATAAAAACAGAATTAATAATATCCTCACACAGTAGCTACGCAGTGATTTACAATACGCCTGTCATTTCAACATTTCTCTGGTATTTTCTCTACTCAGGTCCAAGGGATACATGTCAGAGACAATTCAACCGCTTCACCTTGGAGAGGACTTAAACAATCAAATTGCTCGACTGTTTGGGCCTAAGTTTTAATTTATAGTTCTGAGAGTCATTCCTTTCAACAAAGGGAAGTTTTGAATCAGTCTGTGAGGGAGTGCAGGGCACAGTGTCTATATCCGAGGATAGTCCATGAAATTTCTTAACGTGACTGGAATGTATCCATCCTTTGCGGCCCTCCACTTTCACGGCTGTTCTTGTGGTCAGCAGGACTAGCTTCGGTGTTTTCCACCTGGGCTCCAATTGGGTTTTCCGATCGAAATTCCTCACAAACACCAGATCCCCCGGAGCAACGTCATGGGGTTTCACCTCAGTGTTGTCAGGAAAAGCTGCAGCTACCTGTGAACGACAAGATTGTAGTGCAGACATCAAGGAAGCCAGGTAATCTGTCAGCATATTACAATTAACATCAGTTATTTTACGTGGTACAGGCGTCCCCCACATATTTGGTGGCCTTCCGAAGATCACCTCATACGGGGATAGCCCTGTTCGAGAGTGTGCTACCATTCTTATGTAAAATAGTGCAACTGGTAAGGCTACTATCCAGTCAACACCTTTCTCCTTACATATTTTAGACAATCTGATTTTCAAAATTTGATTATGTCGTTCCACGAGACCTGCTGCCTCGGGGTGTCGGACACAGTGGAACTTCCACTGATATCCCAACAAAAGTGAGACATGTTTCATTAATTCGGATGAGAAAGGCTGGCCGTTATCTGAATATACAACACGTGGTAGCCCGTACCGTGGGAAGAATTCTTGAACTAACTGTTTGGCAGTAGTCGGGGCCGTGTAATCTGATACTGGGTACGCCTCAGTCCATCGGGAGAGAGCGCAGACAACTACAAGAACATATTTGAATCCTCGACATCGTTCCATCTGGATATAATCCATTTGGAGCACTTCAAAAGGATGATCAGGAGTCTGGAATCCACCCTGTTCTACGGGAACACTTTTTCCCGGGTTGAACTGACAACATATCATACAGGTACGGACCTTTTGTTTAGCTGCTGCTCGTAAATGTTTATTGAACCAAATGTGTTGAATGCTATCTAGCATAGCTTTTTCTCCTAAATGCGCCGGGCTGTGAATTGTAGCTATAATGGCTTGGACCATAGAGTCAGGAAGAAACCATACAGATTTCTCCTTCGTCATCCATCCCTGATCTGTCTGGATCCCTCCTAGTTCAGTCCATTTCTTTAATTCTTCTGCAGTAGCATGTGTCTGTATGTCAATTACGTCAAGTGCGGGATCCTTAATTGTCATACACTGTGTTGGTGTCTGAACTATTGGCTTTGTCATGTCTAATGTGCGATTCTGAGCAGTCTGTTTAGCTGTTCTGTCAGCTAAATCATTGCCTTGAGAAATGATATCAGTAACCTTCGTGTGTGCTTTACATTTCATAATCGATATAGCAGTGGGTAGATGTATTGCGTCTAACAAGGCATGAATGAGGGGTCCGTGCTGAATGTGGGCACCATGGGAGGTTAAATAACCTCTCTCTCGCCACAGTACGCCGAAGTCGTGTACAACTCCGAATGCATAACGTGAGTCAGTGTATACATTAACTTTCTTATTTGTGGCTTGAATACAGGCTTGTGTTAGAGCAATAAGTTCTGCTGCTTGGGCTGACAAAGTATCTATACAATTTGTCTCAATAACTTCAGTGTCTGTTGTGACTGCATACGCGGCCACTAAATCTCCTGTACTTGTTCTCATGCACGATCCGTCTACATACAACGTCAGGTCTGGATCTAACAATGGAACGTCTGTCAAGTCTTGTCTAGGTTTCGTCTTTATTTCAATGATTTCAACACAATCATGAGCTAGTGGGTCTGTTCCAATTACAGGTAATAGTGTAGCAGGATTCAATGTATTACACCGTCGGATCTCTATGTGTGGTTGAAACAATGTCAGTTCATAACCGGTAAGTCTTGCTATGGTCAAGTGTTGTGTTTGTGTTCGGTTCACAAGAACCTCTACTGCATGTGGTACTTGTACTGTCAATGGATGTCCTAATACTATGGCATCGCTTTGTCTGATTGCTAAAGCTGTCGCCGCCACTGATTTCAGGCATGCAGGCAAAGCCTGAGCTACGGGATCTAATGTACTGGAAAAATAAGCACATGGCTTGCGTGATCCTGCTTGATCCTGAGTGAGTACTGACAAGGCAGTACCTTCACGTTCTGTAACAAAAAGTGTAAAATGTTTGCTATAACATGGTGTTGCTAAAACAGGTGCTTGACATAAAGCTTCCTTTAGGCTTTCAAAAGCTTGTGTATGTTCCTGAGTCCAAGGGAGAACAGTCGATGTGGCTGCCTCCTGTGTGGTTAGCTGAATGAGTGGTTTTGCTAGAAATGCGTACTGAGGGATCCACTGCCTACAATATGAAGTGAGGCCTATAAAAGCCCGCACTTCCTTTTGTGTCTGGGGTATTGACATGTTAGCAATTAACTGGATGCGATCTGGTGTAAGCTGCCTTCCCTCCTTGGACAGCGAGTGACCAAGATAAATAACTCGCTGGACACAGAATTGCAGCTTAGAAGGAGACACCTTGTGCCCCTTGTCGGCTAGAAAATGTAAAACTGTCAGAGAAGCCTTTTCACATTCAGGTTCGCTTCTCGCGGTGATCAGCAGATCATCGACATATTGAAGCAGTGCAGTATTGACTGGCATGTGGATACTGTCAAGTTCTCGTTTCAGTGCTTGGCTGTAGATGCTGGGGCTTTCTGTGAATCCTTGGGGAGCGCGTGAGAATTTAAAGCTGCGCCCATTTAAACTGAATCCGAACAAATATTGGCTTTCCGGATCTATTGGGACGCTGAAAAAGGCATTCTTGAGATCAATTACAGTAAAGAATGTTGCTTCGGAATCAATTGCTGTCAATAATGATGATATATCAGGGACCACAGGAAATTGTGGTACAATGCACTTGTTTAGTTCACGCAAATCAATAACCAATCGGTATACTGGTGGGGCAGTAGGATCAGTTCGTTTAAGAATCGGAATTATCGGTGAATTACATACATTGGAGTCTGTTTCTACAACTACTCCCTGGGCGATTAGCTCATCAATGATTTTCAGCAAAGCCACTACAGCATCATGTGGTAACTTGTATTGTCGCATTCGTGGTAGTACCACTCCTGCTTTCAATGTGACTCGGTATGGTGTAATGTTCATGCAGCCAACATCCGTAGGGCCTTGTGCCCATAGATGTACTGGTAAAGTCTGTAGTCGGGGATCCATGTCCCTAGACACATAGTGACCTTTAAAATCACGTAGAAACAACCTTACTCCTTCCGGAGAACAACATATTATGGCTCCTAGTGCTTTCAGAGTTTTAATTCCTAACAGATTTTCTGGGCATGATTTAGTAAGCAATAAATCTGTAGTTTGTGTCAAAGGTCCTATCGTAAGTGGGAGAGGCTGTGATACTTCATTAACAATAGGTTTTCCTGAAAAACCAAGGGAAACATTTTGAGAGCCTGAGAGGGGTGCCCCTGGAACTTCACTACGTTTTATAGTTGTTCGACTTGCCCCTGTATCGAGTAAGAATTTTCTATCTTGACCTAATAATTCACTATGTACATACGGTCCTTCTTGATCTACAGGAATCTCGATGAGCGGTAAGTCAACTTCCCTCTCTAGGCTTGTTCATGCGTAACGCTGATACTCAGGATATTCATATTGTGCAGTCTGATACATTTGTCGTGTTGTGGTTTGTGTGGCAGTAGCAGGCAACGGTGGTGCAGCTGGCACAAACTGTATGGGCTGCTGTGAGGCTGGCATGGACTGTTGCTGAACTGGCATGGACTGTTGCTGAACTGGCATGGACTGTCCATGCTGCATAGCTCCTTGTTCATTCTGATCTTGTCTAACTAATCGTGGTCTCTCTTTTGCAATACCTGTAGCTATATTACGTTTCAGGACTGGACAATCGTGTACATAATGGCCTAGTTGCTTACAGTAATTGCAGGTTCCTTTTACAGGAGCTGCAGAATCACCAGAATGTGTCACACCCTTTTTGTGACCCTCTGCTGGTACTGTCTGAGAAACTAGCATTTTCATTTTTGTATCCTTCATGCGTCTATGCTCGTGTTCTTGTTCATCCCTAATTCTATTGTGATGATACTGTAACATTTGTAGCATTTGTGACGGAGTGTTACTTTGCCAGGTACTCTCGAATTTCAATATTCTATTCTTCACTGGAGGCAATGCATTTTCCACTAATTTTGTCACAAATAAATGTGGATATGAGTCACTACTTGCTTTTATACCACTGTTTATACCAAAACATTTTTCAAATCGAGCATAATAATCGCTTGTGTCTTCATCTTGCTTTTGTTTGCAGGCTGTGATTGCACCCCAATCTTCCTTTTTTGTAGTTAATAGACGTGGCAGTACCTGTACTAGTAAACCTGGTAACAGTTTAACTTTATCCCCGAGCCCTGAACCTGCAGTTCGGGCCCTTTCTTCCTCTGCTAATGCTGTCCAGTCTATCTTTTGGTCTCCCACTTCCCACTCTTTTTCTTTCAGTTTTTCATAGATGCCAGCAGGCAAAAGCACCTTTAATATCGTCATAATATCAGGAAAGGTGTACTCTCCCATTAGTAACATGTCTTTAATTTCTCGGTGGAAACCCGCTGGGTCTTTGTCATGACTAGGTACTACTTTCTTCATTTCTAATAATTCCATTTTTGATATGGGTGTGTAAACAAATACACGGTGAAACTCATTGTCTTCGCCTTTTATTGGGTGCACTTCTCGTAAAGGATTTTGTCTATCCATATAGTACGGCGTTCTTTCTCTGTGGGGCAGCGAGAGAGAATCCGGATTTACAACAAGGACATACTGTTTACGTGACACTAATATCTCTTTAATTAGCTTGTTACTAGAACCTCTCCATCTGTTCGTGAGTAGTTCCGTTAATATATCAGGTAAAGGACCAGGGTCAGCATGTTGGCTCTTATATAATATAAGGAGTTGCTGAATCATATAGATTCCAGCTAAACGTTGTTCATCTGCACTGAGATTAAAAAACGTGTGTGCTACGGTCTCATCACCGTATTTTTCAGGACTGTCAATCCAGTGAACAGCTGATCTGGCTAATTCTTGCTCATCCATGGAATCGAGGAGGTGGTAACCCCTTCGTTCTCGTAGTATTTTATCTGCGGCTTGAAACAAATGTTCAGGAGACTTCAGATTTATTACAGGCGTCGGATACGTTCTGCTATTATTTGGGCATACAGAGTGTATGGGATCAGAAAAACATCTAGCATTATCACAGGATCTTCCTCTGCCTACATAGGCTATGGTCTCTGACTGTCTTGCGGAATTCCCTGATTCGGACACTTCATCTTGCTCGAACTCGTCTGTTCCCAATCTTTCTTCATGAATACGCTCTATTTCTCTACGGATTTTTCGGCACATGGCTATTATACAATTTTGCTTATCGTGTCTCCCTTCTGATATATTCTGGCTCCATCTTGTAAGAATAAGCATTGCATTCGGGTCTACCCCCGGACGGTCTTGATTTCTGATCACACAGTTTATGAGGAAACGTAACAGTTCCCCCTGTATCTCTACTTTCTGGAATTCCATAGCTCTGTTAATACATCCTGGATCTCGTCCTGTTTGAACAAAATGGTATATGTTATCTAGATGCGTAGTCATTCCTGGTAACCTTGCTAAATACTCTGCGGCTCGCCTGATGCGTAATGATGCCAGGACCATTTCGTCCTCTTTACCAACCACCGGGTCATATCTACAATTTACAAGGAGTTCCTTAAGCGTACGTTCACTTACGAATTTAGGTGTACGTGAATGCGCTGATTCTTGAAAGACAAGTTTATTTATTCTGGGTGGTGTAAAGGTATTGCTAGCACCTCCCGTGGCCCCATCTGGGGCATCGGGTGTGAATGGGTTCGTTGAACGTGACACAGCAACTATGGGTGTCGATACCTCTGTAGAATCGACTGCGGGGACAGATGTGCTTGCCGAAGCTTGTATCGGGACTTGCTGTTGCACGGGGTCGGATACCTGATCCTGACGTTGAACCCCTCCGCCAGACGGTCTATGTAGTGTGGCGTTAGTATACTCGGGAGTTGCGTCGTCTAGATATGAGGAAAGAAAAGCATCTTCTGCGGTTCTGGGATGCCCTTTTTGATGTACCTTAATTGGAAATAACGGGGGTGGCAAGTCTTTTGGCATCCCTGGAACAGCTTTTGGTAGTCCTTCGGCTAGAAGGGGATACATACCATTCATAAGAGCATTTCTTTGTCTATTTACTTGTTCTGACTTCACTCGGATACCTTCCTCAATTAATAGATTTTCTTGAACTTTATTTGAACTTTCTTTACTCCTCTCTTCTTGTCTACGTGCTTTTTCTGTACGTCTATGAGATTCTTTACGCCATAACTCAACAGCGTCTTTCTGTGACTGTCTGACCTTTCTTTTCCATAACTCTTCCTCCACTTTCATGATGCACTCTGCATCCCAGGTTCCCGCTGCGGGCCACCTTTGATTTTCCGGCAATCCCTTGGTATAATCTACCCATAGTTCAAGAAACAATATGGCATCTAAGCCATGCTTGTGGTACATAAAATGCCCTGGAGTGTCCCTAGGAGGAATAGGAACTGCTTCTTCAAGCACCCCTTTTCTGGTAGTAATCTGTCTTAACTTCGAGAAGAGCGGCATATTGACAACTGATCTGATACTTACTCTTGAATTCACTTAATACGAAAAACACAATAATGAACAGTGAACAAAGAACAATCTTTCATACCACAATATGCAAGACATTTGAACACTTTAAACATTGAACATTAATCATTTTAACAATAACCGACAATGATGACAGTCTGCCTAACTAATCACCACGCTGAATTCTTGACAATAACTGAATACTTCGGAATACTTGATATACTGCTAAACAGTACATATACACTGCTAAACAGTGCAGACCGGATTTGTGTACCCAAATCCGTCTTGACCGGCACAACCTATGTGCGCGTCAACACGCCTCCTCGGCGATGGTACTCACCGAGTAGCTCCTTGAAACGGAAGGCCTCCGAGAATGGACAGGACTCGATGACTGCGGATAGCGGACCCTCTGGACATCGGGATTTCGAAAAAACCTGGTGGGCTTCTGTATACCTCGGATCTTGCTCTCTCAGCTAGGCTCTGGTCGGGATACTTCGCACTTCTCACCGCCTCGTCTGGGTTGATCGCAGCCTCAGTCGCCCCCGCTTGACCGGAGGGAGCTTACAGGAAATCCTGCTGGTACGCGTTTATGGTCCGTCCAGCTGTGGCAGGAGACCGGGCCTGCAACGCACCGCCGGCGCGTGAGATGAGAAAGTGTCCCTGTTCGGGCGCCATTATGTGGTAAATATTCTTTTTACCGAAACTGAATTTCATACGGAATCCTTAAAATAAAGTAAAATAGCTCAGAATAACAAGAGGCAGAATCCGTGGTATAAGAGGTTTTCTGAATGGGCTTTATTCCATTCAAAATGGCCGACTCGAGTCGCGGCCTTCAGGTTCCGTCACCACGAGGGTTCAGGAAGTGAAGTACAATACTTTATTGACAAGAAGTAACTTTTATAGGTCATACATTTACAATGAAACAAGTGCAGAAAGGCGTAACAATTGATAAGATAAATTAACATAGTGATACGTAATTGAAACTAGGCGTAATAAGGAGCAAAAAGAAACATGATTGGCTCTCATTATCTTACATAGGTGGATCTATACGATAATACTTAACATGGATGCGTGCGCAGCAGCATGACGTGTGATTGACGTGCAACTAGGGGGTGAAGGGGACTTGACATTTAGCTCTACATGTGGAGACGAGAAGTCTAGGGGGTCATGTCAACCTAATCCCAAATCATATCTAACATCCTATGTTTAGAGAACTATGTTATCCACAAGGAAGGACTCTCGGACAGAATCTATTCTATACTAACTGTATGTGCGTGTACAGGCGTCTAAGTGTCTATATGAGAAGCGAGGGGCAGAAAACTTTCCATGGCAACAGGGCTATGAATCACTTGCAGGAGGACGGAAAGGCTGAGTCCTTTGCTTGTGAGCTAAAGGAAATGTTTACCTAAATCACTAGACAGGAATGCATCGGCTGAAGAGCAAAATAGATAATTCGAAGGTGAAATACAGCTTCTTGGCAGGCAGGCGAAAACTGGCCGAGGCAGGCACCGTTAGCTGCACAGGGAGTAGGACAAAGTTCATGGATACAGATGCGAGCTCAAGCTGAAACTGTCAGAGACAGAGAGCAGGGAAAGGCTTTGAGGAAAGAATCGGGCCTACTTGCCTGAACTGTAAAAATGGAGTACCTTAGCCATATAAAGTCGGTGGCTTTTCATACTTAGGAATTGAATATCCAGCCCATTGATGGCGGATCTGACAGAGAACATGTCGACGGTAGACACACATATGTTTGCGTCTTGGAAACTGGAACTGGAGGGAACATACATGTACTTGTGACATGCACATAGAATCGTTGGGGTCCAAGATAGGGGACATAACTGATCAGGAAAATCCACATTTCCACATTATGGTTGGGTGAGTGTATGAAAGGGTGTGTTAGTGATTGAATGTATATCTCAGTGGTACATGTGTGAGTAACTACATATGTGAAAGGCAGTATATATGTGTGTAAGAGTATATAAGTGGGTATATGTGAGAGTGTGTGATTGTGAGAGTGGCTGTATGGATGAGTGTGTGCTTGTATTAGGCCTGGGCGAAGCACTACGCTACGCACGCGTAGTTTGCGAAGTTCGCGCTACTTCGCACTACGCGAACTGCACGTAGCACAGTGCGAACACGCGTAGCGTAGTGTTGCGTAGTGCTGCGGTCATTTTTTGCTTGCTCGCGTTCCTCAACGTCAAGTTGGCGACCGCGAGCAAGCAAAATGACATCCCGGTGAGACTTTTTCCTTGTTCGCGATCGCGAGCATGGAAAATAAACCTCCCGGTTTTAATTAATTAATTACATTTCTTTAAAACACTTTTTTATCACCATTTCTTTTTTTTTGATAAACAAGTTTTTATTGTTTTGAGTGATACAACATAAAAACTTTGAGCCTTTTGAACCACCACCGTGCCACAACATAGCATGAGAACACGCCACAATCCCGCCCCCCTGACACCCTCCCCCCGACCCCACCCCCCCGAACAGCTCGCTCATGGTACATTGCCCAACCATTTCCCCCAGACCTTTCGGTATTTCTTTGGGCAGCCCCTTGCCTGATAGAGAGTCCGTTCCTGCGTCGCACACCAGTCCACTCTGGTGCTCCATTTGGCCAGGCTAGGCGGCTGCGGTTGCTTCCTTGCCGCAGCAATGTCACGTTTCGCTACCATTAACGCCGTCGTGAGGAATAACCTCTCCGAGCGTGTGCCGTCCAGGCCCTCAGTGACGCCCAGTAGGGTATGTCGAGGGTCATGTGGCACCTCCCACCCCAAGACCTCCGTGAGCTCGGCTTCAATGCCCCTCCAGTACCCCCCCAGGTCCGGACAAGACCACACCATATGGATGAAGTCGGCCGGCTCAAAGCCACACCGGGGGCAGGCTGCATCAGCAGAGAGGCCCGCACGGTGCAGACGAGCCGGTGTGAGGTAGGCAGTGTGGAGGTAATAAATCTGAATAAGCCTCAGTTTGGCGGAGGCCGACACCAGCCTGGGGGCCATAAGGGCATCCCGCCAGTCGGCCTCGTCCAGGGGACCCACCCACCCCTCCCATCGTTCCTTGAGGCCTTCCGGGGACATGGGGGTATTGTTAATAAGAGAACGGTATATCCTGGAAATACACCCCCTCCCCAGGTTGCCCAGCATGACTTGAGCCTGCGGGGGGGCTGTGGTCCGGCAGCCTAATGTCCAGTGGGGTGTAAGTGCGTATGGCGTGTCGCAGTTGGAGGTACTTATAAAATTGGGATGAGTGGAGGGAGAAGTGTGCCTGCAATTCTGGGTATGAGCACATGCGTCCCCCCCGCCAGACATCTCCCAGCTGGGAAATGCCGAGTAGATCCCACGATCGAAAGCCCTCCAGTTCCGCAACGCCCCGCAACCATGTCCCGTGCCAGAGGGGGGTGGCGCGAGTCAGCTTCCCGGTCCACCGGGTGTGGCGAAGCACCGCTCGCCAAGCCAGGAAGATCGCTTTGGTGATGTCTGGGCAGGAGGCGGGGACAGGAGCGCCGTACAGACGGTCCTGAATACGGGAGAAACCCAGGTCCTCTAATTCCACTCTGTAGGCCGGGTCGGACCATCCCCCCCAAACCAATCATGGACAACCAGGAGGCGGGTGGCCAGGTAGTAGAGGTAGAGATTGGTCATGCCCAGAACTCCATCAAAGGTGGGCAGGCAACATACCGACAGGGCCAACCGTGGTCTCCCACCACCCCGGAGAAATCTCGTCGCCATCCCGTCCAGCTCGCGAAACCAAGGCCTTGGAAAGGACAAGGGAGTGTTTTGCAACACATATAGGAACCGGGGGAGAATCATCATTTTGTATAGGGCCACCCTCCCCAGCGGGTTGAGTGGAAGTGATTGCCATCTCGCCAGATCTACCTTGGCTTTCTTGACCAGGGGGGTCACGTTAAGCGCCCAGCTCAATTCTGGGAGAATCACCATTTCTTAAACTTATTATTTTTCAATTAATTCTTTTAAAAATTAAAAAATATTATTTGAACTTAATGGGTTGTTCAAACATATTTTTTAATATTTTTCAAAATATTTTTTTAACTATATGTGCAAAACTTTATTTTATATATTTTTTTCAATGTTTTTGGATCCGCGCACCCTAAGCGCACCGTTCCCGATCCCTACGCGGTAGCATCCGCGTTTGGTATGCGTTGGGTACGTGTTTAGTGCGCGATCGCAATGCGACCGGTACGAGACTCCCAGCATATACGCGACACGTTCGATGTACGTAACGCGACGTTTACACGCTTCCGCGATGCGTCATCTGCATCGATGACGCAGTAGGTGCTCGGATCCCGTGAAATATTTAACATTTAAAAACACATATATATGTATTTCATGTGAATATTAATTGAAGACAAACTCTAAACTAGTCTTAAAACTAATATATTTTTACATCTAACCCTATAATTTTTTTTAATTCAATTTTGCGGATGCGCGCTGGGTGCGTGCTGCGTAAGCGCAGGGTGCGCGGATCCCATGTGACCTGGAAAAAAAGAGATTTGATTGGCTCATTACACTTCCTCTTCTAACTATTGAAAGACCCCACCCATTTCAATCATTCTTCTTTGACCTCCTTTAGAGCACTATCTCTTTGGAGAGAAGAAGATTTTTTAGACAAAGTTTACACTTAGCTCTAACTTTTTTCAACCAAAAATGGCTTCAGGGCAGCAGGCATCACCTGCATCACCTCATACTTCTGAGGATGAATTTTTGGCGGAGGCACCACCGAAAGAATGTTTTTCTTCAGTGGTGTGGAAATTTTTTACTTTTCCCGAGGGGCAGAATAAGACCTTGGTAACGTGCAAGATATGCAAAAGAGTCCTGTCGCGAGGGGATCCTAACAAGAAATACTCTTGCGGCACGGCAAGTATGATGAAGCACATGAGGACCCTTCATCCAAACAATCTTGCACGAGAAGAGTGCCGACAGATGAGAAACACTCCTGCTCCTGCGCCATCCACCTCATCACAGCCGAGCACATGAAGAGTGCATCCATCAGCCCAAACCTTGGACATCCATCCTCAATTTCAATTTTTAAAAGTGCTCTGCACTAAGTGCAATGCGACTTTGTGCTATGGTGAGCAGTCGATCGATCTGATCTGCCGCCGCCAAGAAAGTCACATTTGCTAGTTTTTTGTTTTTTTTTATTGTTCCCTGAAGTTCATTGTTTGGTTTCTCCTGTTTTTGTTTTTTGGGTTTTTTTTTGCAGAAAAACCCCAAAAAATTAAAAATTGTTCAGAAACCCCAAAAAAAATTATAAAAGAAGAAAGAAAAAAAAAAAGTTCTTGTAAGAACTAACTTTCCTGGTTAAAAAAAGAGCTAAATTTCTTTGTTAGTGTTAGTTCAGATGAATGTATGTGTAGTACGTAATTGACTGAATGAATGCATTAGTAACGTATGGTTAATGTATAAGTGCAGAAGTATTAGGAAGTGCTGCAGCATCACACAGTAACCTCTTTAACTGCAGTGTGCTGTAGTACTTCCGAAGCACAGGGATGCAACATATGTACATAAATATGTTGCAAATCTATGCTTCTGTCTGCACGGCTGCTTAAACTTCAGCCATGTGGTGACACAGGCACCCTTGCACCATAGTGCAAGGATATCTGTGTCATGTGCTGTTTGTTTTTCTGCCGGAAGACACACCTTCCTGCACAAAATCAATGAGAAAATGCATTTTTCTCCTTCAATGTATGCTGAACATTTCAGCATGCATTGAAGATATAAAAATGTGGAGAAATGAAAACAATTCTCCTTGTTGTGCTTTCCTACACCAATTTTAGAATGGTGCCCCATTCACACACATATCGAGATTCATGATTTCTGATCAATCTAGACATGTGTCTTGTTCTATGAGTATTCAGTGCAATCTTGCACAACAACACTTATAGAACACCTTTCAAAACAAAGTCTACATGATGAGGTTGTATTTACATGGAGTATAAAAAGTGCACAGAGTGCCTTTTCCTCTCTTTGTAAATATGAAAGAGTATCTTACACATTAACTATGTTACAAAAAGTGACATATTTCCGTTTTTAAAATTCCTTGCGAATGATAAAAGGTAAGCACATAGTTTTGTCTGCAAAGATGTTCAAAGAAGAATGATTGAAATAATTGCGGTCCTTCAATAGCTAAAATAGGAAATATTATGAACCGCTCAAATCTCTTTTTTTGCAGGTCACATGATATCTGATTGGGGTCAGATTTCAAAACTACATAGGTATAAACAGAGTGTTTTTAGAAACATGTTTCCACTTTGTAGCCTCTTGCAGACCTTCTCATTCAGCATATTGAGACTTAGTTAAAGGTACCTTCACAGTAATAGGAATAAAAAAATGGTACACATTACACTAAATTCTTAAAAATTGCTTATTTTAAAATTTGGATCTGTGAAAGAAAAGGAAAAAAAATATATAACATGTAATAATACATTTCTTACAACACAGCATAATTTCCACAAAGTAATTTTTTTGCCTTTTTTGCTGTTCTCAGAATATATTAAATTTCACTAAAAATAGTGATTTCAATCGTACTCATCACTTAACAGCGGGCAAAAAAAACACAATCTCAAAGATTGTTAAAAGAAACCCAACATGCTATTCTCAAAAAAAAACAAGATACAAATCACAGATATATAAAATGCACACAGATAACAACATTTTTTAACTTTAACTTACAAAAACTGTAAATGATGTCACTTTAAAATATTCACCGAATCTAAAGATGAATTTTTGGAGGATGCACCACGCCCACAACGTTTTCCTTCAGTGATGTGGAAATTTTCTACTTTTCTCGAGGGGCAAACAAAAACCAATGCCACCTTTGTCACGCGCAAGATTTTCAAAAAAGTTCTGTTACGAGGGGATCCTAACAAAAAATACTCGTGCGGCACAGCAAGTATGATGAAACACCTAAGGATCCTTCATCCAAACAATCTTGCACAAGAAGAGTGCAAACAGATGAAAAACACTCCTGTTCTGTATCTGTAAAAAAGAATCACAAATAAATGTATATTGATAACTTTCAAATTTATACTATTCCATTACTGTACAAATACATTTTATATAAATACTGACTAAGAAACTATAGCCCTGAACCAAAATTGCTTATTTTAAAATTTGGATCTGTGAAAGAAAAGGAAAAAAAAAATTATAACATGTAATAATACATTTTTTACAACACAGCATAATTTCTACAAAGTAATTATTTTGCCTTTTTTGCTGTTCTCAGAATATATTAAATGTCACTAAAAATAGTGATTTCAATCATACTCATCACTTAACAGCGGGCAAAAAAACCCCAATCTCAAAGATTGTTAAAAAAAAACAACATGGTATTCTCAAAAAAAAAACAAGATACAAATCACAGATATATAAAATTCACACAGATAACAAAGTTTTTTAACTTTAACTTACAAAAACTGTAAATGATGTCGCTTTAAAATATTCACCGAATCTAAAGATTCATTTTTGGAGGATGCACCACGCCCACAACGTTTTCCTTCAGTGATGTGGAAATGTTCTACTTTTCTCGAGGGGCAAACAAAGACCAATGCCACCTTTGTCACGCGCAATATTTTCAAAAGAGTTCTGTTACGAGGGGATCCTAACAAAAAATACTCGTGCGGCACAGCAAGTATGATGAAACACCTATGAACCCTTCATCCAAACAATCTTGCACGAGAAGAGTGCAAACAGACGTAAAACACTCCTGTTCTGTATCTGTATAAAAGAATCACAAATAAATGTATATTAATAACTTTCAAATTTATACTATTCCATTACTGTACAAACACATTTTATATAAATACTGACTAAGAAACTATAGCCCTGAACCAAAATTGCTTATTTTAAAATTTGGATCTGTGAAAGAAAAGGAAAAAAAAAATTATAACATGTAATAATACATTTTTTACAACACAGCATAATTTCTACAAAGTAATTATTTTGCCTTTTTTGCTGTTCTCAGAATATATTAAATGTCACTAAAAATAGTGATTTCAATCATACTCATCACTTAACAGCGGGCAAAAAAACCCCAATCTCAAAGATTGTTAAAAAAAAACAACATGGTATTCTCAAAAAAAAAACAAGATACAAATCACAGATATATAAAATTCACACAGATAACAAAGTTTTTTAACTTTAACTTACAAAAACTGTAAATGATGTCGCTTTAAAATATTCACCGAATCTAAAGATTCATTTTTGGAGGATGCACCACGCCCACAACGTTTTCCTTCAGTGATGTGGAAATGTTCTACTTTTCTCGAGGGGCAAACAAAGACCAATGCCACCTTTGTCACGCGCAATATTTTCAAAAGAGTTCTGTTACGAGGGGATCCTAACAAAAAATACTCGTGCGGCACAGCAAGTATGATGAAACACCTATGAACCCTTCATCCAAACAATCTTGCACGAGAAGAGTGCAAACAGACGTAAAACACTCCTGTTCTGTATCTGTATAAAAGAATCACAAATAAATGTATATTAATAACTTTCAAATTTATACTATTCCATTACTGTACAAACACATTTTATATAAATACTGACTAAGAAACTATAGCCCTGAAACACAAGTGTGACGATGGTTAAAACACTACATGCATAGTGCATACTACTTTGAAGCAGTTCATGCCCTAAAGCCTACCTCACTAAAACACTACATGCTAACTGACTAAACGATTACAGTACTATAAGGAGACACACTGGGTGAGTGACAGGGTGTTTGCTAGAAGTGTATGAATACTAACTAGGGAATTGAAGGTGTGAAACACAACTGTGTAGGTGATTAGAGGACTGCATCCATACTGCATAGGCATTTAAAGCAGTCCATGTGGTAAGGCCTGGCTCACTGCATGACTACTTGGGTTCTGACTGAATGATTAGAGTACAGCAAGGAGAGTGCCTAGGTGAATTTATAAGTGGTAGGCTTTTTGCACAGGGAATGGATTAGTACTTGGTACTGAAGGGGTCACTAGAGGAGTGCAAAGGCAGTGACAGGATGTTTGCTGGACTGTATGGATACTGACTAGGGAATTGAAAGTGTGAAAGACAAGTGTCTAGGTGGTTAGAAGACTGCATACATAGTGGATAGGGGTTTGAAGCAGTCCATGTGCTAAGGCCTGACTCAGTGCATGGATACTTAGGCACTGACTGAATGATTGGAGTACTGCAAAGATAGTATCTTGGTGAATTTATAAGTGTTTGAGTTTTCGCACAGTGAATGGATTAGTACATGATGCTGAATGGGTCACTAGAGGACTGCAAAGGGAGTTACAGGGTGTTTTCTGGAAGTGTATGGATACTGACTAGCGAATTGAAAATGTGAAAGACAAGTGTATAGTATGTTAGAAGACTGCATGCATACTGCATAGACATTTGAAACAATCTATGTGATAATGTATGGTTCACCACATGAGGACTTGGAAACTAACTAAATCATCAGACTACTACTAGGTTACTGCCTGGGTAAAACTTTTAAATTTTCAGTTCTGGCACAGTGAATAGAATAGTACATGGTACTGCACTTTAGTGTCAAACCCTGACTCATTTTATCAATGCATAAGCAAAGAATAGCTTCTAAAGCTACTAAAACTTGACAACATGACCGATTTTAAAACAGTTATCTGTCATCAAATACACTATGTTACCAAATGCTTCTCTCACAATCCTTACCCAAATGTACACAGACTCACAGTGTGATTTTAGACAAGCAACACTATCCCTAGCAGTTTACCAAAACT
Organism: Triturus cristatus; assembly: GCF_964204655.1. Classification (NCBI taxonomy): domain Eukaryota; kingdom Metazoa; phylum Chordata; class Amphibia; order Caudata; family Salamandridae; genus Triturus; species Triturus cristatus. The sequence continues at coordinate 403,092,239 of NC_140581.1, forward strand.
CATTCACTAGTCTAGAAGAGTTAATGGTACTGCACACAATCTACATATTTAAGTACAGCACATTAGTGTCAAAGCATGACTCATTTAATCAACGCATAAGCATAGACTGGCTTCTAATCCTACTAAAACTTGACAACATGACAGGTTTTAAAACAGTTATCTGTCAGCAAATACATGATGTTACCAAATGCTTCTCTCACAGTGATCCCAAATACACACTAACTCACAGTGTGATTCTAGACAAGCACCACTATCCCTAGGAGTTTACCAAAACTCATTCACTACAGTGCAAGTGGTAAGGGAACTGCACACAATCTACATATTTCAGTACTGCACTTTACTGTCAAAGCAAGACTCATTGTATCAATGCATAACCAAAGACTGGCTTCTAATGCTACTAAAACTTGACAACATGACAGATTATACAAGAGTTATCTGCTAAAAAATACACGATGTTACCAAATTCTTCTCTCACAGTGGTTCCCAAATGCACACAGACTCACAGTGTGATTCTAGACAACAACCACTATACCTAGGACTTTACCAAAAATCATTCACTACTGTGGAACTGATAAGGGAACTGCACACAATCTACATATTTCAGGACTGCACTTTTCTGTCAAAGCCTGACTCATTTAATAAAAGCATAAGCAAAACCTGGCTTCTAATTCTACTAAAACTTGACAACATGACAGGTTTTAAAAAAGTTATCTGTCAGAAAATGCACGATGTTACCAAATTCTTCTCTCACAGTGATCCCAAATACACACTAACTCACTCTACATATTTCAGGACTGCACTTTTCTGTCAAAGCCTGACTCATTTAATAAAAGCATAAGCAAAACCTGCCTTCTAATGCTGCTAAAACTTTAAAACAAGACAGGTTTTAAAACATTTATCTGTCAGCAAATACACAATGTTGCCAAATGCTTCTCTCACAGTGGTTCCCAAATGCACACATACTCACTGTATGATTCTAGACAAACAACACTATCCCTTGCACTATACCGAACCACATTTCCTCATCTAGAAGAAGTACTACATTTTAGTATAGAAACATAACATAACTCATTTCACAAATTCATAAAACATAAAAATATAAAAACTGCACAGTTATCTGTCTGCAAACACATGAAAACACAAATGCTTATCACAGAATGGTTTCTACATGCACACAAACTGTCAATAAGGTTGTAGAGAAAAAAAAGTACTCCCTACACTTTAGCAGGAGAAAAACATTAGTCTGATTAAAATCAAAATAGTCTACATACATCCCCTCACAATTATTAAGAAATATATCAGTCACTCACCATATTTTCTTTTACAGAATCTCTGCACTGTGCACCTCTCAGCAAAAACAAAGAATGGAAAAGATTCCCTTTCATTTTCCACACATATACATGTAAACATCAAATCACAATCCTTCACACATAAACTCAAAAGCAAACACACATTTCTATTGGTTAAACATTTCAACCCTTTCCAACTGAAATACATTTCAACCCTTCCCCCAATCTGCCTTCTGCCTGTTACCATAGAAACAGGTCATGGAACACTGCACTGAGCACACAGGTCAGAAGTTCAGCACATAATGTTGCTAAACAAGAGAGGAAGTGTGCTTCACTTTTCAACATATCAGCTTATCATATATAATGTTCCTTACAATCTGTTTTTGTTAACCAATAAGAATCATACCTTTAAAAACCAGAAATATACACCCTACCTTTCAGTGTACAAAGTAGTCATACAATCAATGATTTCTTGTCTTTTAAAAAAAAATATTCTGTGGATCCGCTCACCCTTTAAAAAAGGGGGCCCCAGGGGGTCCTTCTGGGACCCCCTAAGCACCTCTAGAGGGTCAGAGTATTTCTACTCTGCCCTCTTTATATGTTTTACACACTTATTCCCCTTGCTTCTTCAGCCTCGCTTCTACCGAGGCAGAAAAGGGCCACCAACAGTTCCTGGTTTCGAATGTAGACAGACACTCGACAGCCAATTAGCATTCAGTGCGCGATCGGGAGGGTGCGCGCTCGGTTCGGGGAGGGTGCGCTTACGGTGCGTGTAGGGTCCGCGGAACCTCCCCGGCCATAGATATTTATGTACTTTTAACTCTAATTTTCTCAGGAACTACTAAACGGATTCACACCATTTATGCAAAAGGCACGAGTCGGAACTGAGGACTACCTCTTTGCCAAATTTGGTGTCATTCCGTTCAGCGGTTCGGGCTGTAGCTGCGACAACAGATCCTATGGGAAATTGCATGGGGAAAACACGTTTGAGGACATCCCTTTTTTTTCGGCCCCCGCTTGACGAATCACCACGAAACTTGCAGGGTAGGAGCGGAGCGGAGCTGGCCAAAAGTTTGGAATATTTCACGAGGATTCGTAAACCGGCGCCAGACTTATTGGGAATAGAATGTTGCGGATTTCCTATGGAAAATAGGTCCTAACTATAACTATCTACTGGCGACCGCCAGTAGATAATATATATATATATATATATATATATATTTGCTCCTGAGTTAGCACCAGCCCAGCGCACACATGAACGGTGCTAGTCACGGCGGGGGTGCTCCCGCCTTAAAAATCAGCTCCACACTGCCAATCGGTAATCGTACCGAAACACAGACGACAGCACTCACGGGGGAGAGTTCCAAGAGATAATTTATTTGGGAACTCTGGGCGCTCAAAACAGACGCGTTTCGGCAACTCGCCTTTCTCGATGTTAAGCTCGGAACGCCAACATCGCCATTGTTTTAAATTCATGGTTCGCGCTTGCATTGACAATCAACATAGTAGAAAGACTAACAAAACCCTGAAATCAGGGTGTTAACATTCCGCCATCTTAGAACGTTCCAAATGGTAACATGAAGCAGGGTGTGCGCATAGTGAAAAACCAGAAAAAAAAATAAAAAATAAATACATAACTTAGCATTTAAAAAACCGTACAAATTCACTGAAAAAACCATAGGTTTCACACACGTTATAGTTAGGAATTATCATTTACAAAACCTTGCAAATTCACTTAAAAAACCATAGGTTTCACACATGTTATAGTTAGCTGTACATTTCACTCGTAAAAAACCAATGAAATTCCACGTTATAGTTAGATCAGGTAACTATAACTTGCGCGACCGCAATCCACAATGTGTAATTTCAGATGTCATCATTGATGTCATGAGTGATGTCACTGACCATGTCATGAGTGATGTACTATGTGACGTCATCAGCAGTTTATTGTGGGCGCTCAAGTTATAGTTACCTGATCTAACTATAACGTGGAATTTCATTGGTTTTTTACGAATGAAATGTACAGCTAACTATAACATGTGTGAAACCTATGGTTTTTTAAGTGAATATATATATATATATATATATATATCAAACCAAGCGCTCACCTTTGAAGTTAAGTAAGCGGGACACAGCTCCGGGCACAAACAAAGAATTTATTGCAGAGAATTCACAGAATTCACAGCGCAGACCTTGCATTGCATGTCCCATTCAGGCAGACGCGTTTCTGGCCTCATTGGCCGTCATCAGTGCCGATCTCACACGTTGAAAGGAATGTCTTGGGTTTGACTCGGAGACCACTCCCTCTAAAGCTGTCTCTCGACTCCTCCTCCTTAATGCAGGTGTGTTGTATATATATATATATATATATATGTATATATTTGTTTTTTCACAGAAAAAATCAGAGGTTTCAGTGACATTATAGTTGGAAATTAGCATTTGAAAAACTGCAGAAAATCACTGAGAAAACCACAGGTTTCAGGGACGTTATAGTTAGTTGGACTTTTCAATCGTACAAAACCAGAGAAATTCAGCCGCTATAGTTAGTTGGGCTAACTATAACTCGCGCCCTCGCAATGCACTGCTGATAATGTCACATATTACATCACTCATGACATGGTCCGTGACATCACTGATGACATCTCAAATGACATCACTGATTACATCACTGATGACATCATCCAGTGACTGTGTGTTTTTGTAAAGTATAAATATGTTTTTTATATATGTGTATATATATATATATATATATATATATATATATATATATATATATATATATATATATTCACTTAAAAAACCATAGGTTTCACACATGTTATAGGTAGCTGGACATTTCACTCGTAAAAAACCAATGAAATTCCCCTGTTATAGTTAGTTCAGATAACTATAACTCGCACGCCCGCAAGCCACTGCTCATGACGTCACATATTACATCACTCATGACATGATCAGTGGCATCACTCATGACATCACTGATGACATCATCCTTGTGATAGAGTGGCGGTCGCGCGAGTTATAGTTATCTGAACTAACTATAACGGGGGAATTTCATTGGTTTTCTACGAGTGAAATGTTCAGCTAACTATAACATGTGTGAAACCTATGGTTTTTTTAAGTGAATTTGCAAGGTTTTTTAAATGCTAATTCCTAACTATAACGTGTGTGAAACCTATGGTTTTTTAAGTGAATTTGTACGTTTTTTTAAATGCTAAGTTATGTATTTATACATTTTTATTTTTTTTCAAGGTTTTTCACCGTGCGCGCACCGTGCGTATATATATAAAATCTAAAGATTTGACCACCTTTTGTAGAAGTTACCCGCTGTTTAAGCTACAATCTTCAGATGCATAACACATGGAAGACTACATATACAAGTAGACATATACCTCAGTCATGAGAGCACGCAGACCTTTAAACTTGACAGCTTGCACTTCCCATTTGAGTACAGAAGGAGGCAAGAGAAGTACAGAAACAGGCAAAAGAGGTGCAGAATGAAGCACCTCTATGCCAAGGTGAATTGAAGAATGAGTGGGTGTATGAGTGTCTGAATGGATGATTTATTAGGGGCGTGACTGACTGTATAAGTGAGTAATTAAACGTGTCTTACTGAATTCATAAGTTAGTGACTAAACTGTGTGAATGTCTGTATCAGTCTGTCAGTTGATGTGTAAGCGGCTGCATGGGTTGGTGAGTAGCTACATGAGTGTATATATGGGGTTATAATCAGGTTTTTGTGTGGATTTTCAGAGACACGGTTTTCTATCTTAAAGTGTCTACTTCTAAAGCAGTAGCTGACTCGAAAGATTCTTGCTTCACCCTTATTTAAACCTGTAGACGGAATTTGTCCTTTCAGCGCCGGTTTCCCTGGGGGTGAAGTATTTTTTGAATTTCTGGGGGCTTTTCCGCTTTTCTTGCCCCTCCCCCTACCTCTTACCGGTGTCATACAGAGGCTGCTCTCCTTCTCTTTCCCTGTTTTGCATTGGTTGCCACCACCGTTTTCCCAATCCTTCTTTCCCCTCTCCTTGTCCTCCGTTACTCCCAGCTGGCTCCCAACGCGGACAGCTAATCCTCAATGCCAAATTCTGGCCACATTTCCTCGCGAGGACTTCATCCCCTCTGCTGCCTCTGTCCACAAACTGCAGCGATGTGCATGCACTCGTGTGAGCTCAGCGGACTCGGCGCTCGACTCGCCAGATTGCCGGATGCAGAGACCCGAGCAGAAACCTGAGTTCCACACAACCATTTGACTCCTTTTGCCGTGAAGCCGGGACCGCCACTTCTCCACCGCAGGTCAGTGCAATAATTCCCTCATTCCGATCGTGCCATTTCCCAGCGCTCGGGAACATAATTTAGTATATTTTTGCGGCTCACTCACTCGGACAGGTGAACGCTCGCAGCCGAACACGTCAGTCAGCCGCCATGTTCTTCCGAGCAGTGTAAACTCCAACGATTAGGAGCAGCACGGAGGGGAACAGGAGGGTGAATAGAAGATGGGGGGAATTACTGCAGCACTGCCTAGCCCAACCCCAAGTCAAGGTAAACAGGACAAAGAAGGGGTGAGAATTCAAATTACCCCTTCCCTCCGTACATACTTTAAAATCCAAAATAAACAATCAACACAAAATGTGCTCCCCGGCGAGTCAAAGACGGTGGGAGGGGCTGAGCGAAGCGATACAATAACTAAAATGCAAGGTGATTCCCATAAAGAGGAGCTGACCACTAGTAATAGATTTCAAGCTTTAGCCTCAGTAGATACTGAAGTAGTTACTCCACATGTAAGTAGAGGGCCAATGGAGAGCCCAGTTACAGAAAAAAATTTAGAAGGTGGATTAAGTCAGATTTCAGATCAACCTGCTGAAACAGAGATGATGAAACGTATGGGTACCCTAATTGTGGAAATGAGAGCAAACTTTGCGAAATCTGAAAAAAATCAGGAGAGGATACAGGCAACATGCGATGCTCTCGAATCGAAAGTGAACTCCCTGATGGAACGTGTACAAGCAGTGGAGGATACAGTAGGGAAACTTAAAAGAGATACAATCGAGAACCAAGGGGAGATCCGCATAGTAAAGGCGAATGAGAGGGAGCTGAAAGATAAAATCGAGTCATTAGAAAAGAGCACAAGGCGCAATAACCTTTGAATCTTGAATATAACAGAAGGAGAGGAAGGACAAAATGTCAGGAATTTTGTGATTAATCTCCTCAAAGATTTTATCCTTGGAATGGTTGTCAGGACATTAGAAGAGGACATTCATAGGGTTTATAGAGATCCCTTTAAGCTAGGAAAACCCAGAACAATTCCAAGGAGAATTTTAATTAATTTTAAGACCTACACAATCAAGGAGAAGATTTTGAATGAAGCACTGAAAGTTGGTGCATTCACCAAAGGAGACTATAATGACAGAATTCGCTCTGACATCTCTAAAGCTACCCAGGATAGACACTAAGAACTTGGGAATCACATGCAAGAACTCAGATCGCTGGGGGCAGCAGCTCAGATGAGATTCCCAGTCTCACTTAAAATGATGTGGAGGAACCAAATGCATAATGTTCGGGATCTCAACGAAGTTGTAAAACTGATAGACCAGTTCAAATCACCTCATAAATAATGAGATTGTTAGGGAACACGCAAAATTGATAGACCTCGGCTCAGTTAGGAACGGGTGCATCTCAAATAGGGCAAATCTGATCTGCCCAACAGTAAAAGGGAGGGTTCTTCAGGGAGGGGAGGAGGGGCACGCACATAAATCAACTCAAGTGGTGTGGGAGCATATGGGGAAAAAATGAAGAAAATGAATTTTGTCCATCCTACATCATTGATAAAATCACCGGGTCCGAATTTTTGAACTTGGGAGGTAACAGGATTTTAGCCGGGGTTGTGAAGGGAAGACAAATAATAAAATAAATCAGTTAAACCTCATGTCTTGGAACGTGAATGGCCTCAGAGTAAAGAGGAGATGGGAGGACATTTTAGAATACCTTAAAGTAATAAATTGTGATGTGATAATTTTACAAGAGACACATCTTGTGAAACAAGAATGGGTTAAACATATGAAACCTAAATAATGGATTGATAGTTTTGTTTGTACAAACCAGTCTTGTAGTGTTATGGGAGCGGCAATTATATTAAAAAAAATCAGCAAAAGCTACAATTTTAGAAGAGGTAACAGATTCAGGGGGAAGTTTGGCTATTGTAAAAATCAAGACAGGGAGGAACGTATATACAATTGTGGGATAGTAAAGTCCAAACTCGGATGATCCAACTCCCCTACAAGCTCTATATTCCCAGTTATTGGAGACGTCATCACCAACTATTCTGGGGGGGGACTTTAATATTCTAGTTGGCCCTAGGCAGGATAGATCCCCACTGAGTAAAGGGTTGAACCTCCCAAAAATGAGGGCATGTTTGAAAAGATACATGAAGGACCTGGGGATGGTGGACATATGGAAGACTAAAGAGAAAAATAAGACAGGGAATAGGTTTACCTATAGGAATAAAAAATATAGACATGCATCTAGAATTGATTTTTTCCTGACAGACAACCCTCTTAGTAACAACATAATTAGTGTGGAACATAACCCAGCCCATTTGTCAGACTATTCCCCAGTTACATTGTCATTAAAGATTGATAGGGGCCAGGTAACATCCAGATGGACCTTAGATAGTACACTACTCTTAGATCAGGGGGTGATTGACAAGCTCAAAGTAACTACAGAGGAATATTTTAAGGATAATAGCAATAAGGAAACACCAATTCAGATAGTTTGGGATGCTTACAAGGCAGTAATTAGGGGGAACCTTAATGACCCTGTCGGCCTTTATCAACAAAAGCACAAGAATCAAAATTAATCAAATAGAATCAGAAATTTTGGAATGGACCAATAAATTGGAGGGACGGGAGCCTAACCAAGATCAGGAAAGTATTGAGAGTGAAATACTGACTTGGAAACCTGAATTAATCGATATACTAGCGTCCAAAATTAGGATGAGGTGGGAAGCTAGTGAGCTGTCCAATTACGAATATGGGGAAGGCAGTGGGAAACTGCTTACTTGGAAACTCAAGACCAATCAGAGTAAGAATAGAATAGCAGAAATGCAGTTAGAGAATCAAGCAGAACAGACAGTGGACGAGGATGAGATTGAGAATGCCTTCTCGGAATTCTTCCCGTCTTTATATGCAGAGGATTTAGAGCTGTCAGAGGGTCAGGTAGAATCTTATTTGAGCAAAATAACAGTTCCAAGTTTAGAAGAAGACAAAAGGGAATCGCCTAACACAGAAATAACAATCGAAGAGATAGACTGGGCTCTGTCTAGGTTAAGGAAAGGGAAGGCATCTGGCCCAGATGCTTTTCTGAATGAGCTATATATCCACTTGAAAGATCTATTGGGCCCTGTATTAGTAACGTTACTGAATAAGATTTTCTACAAAGGTTCAAAATTACCTGAATCTTAGAATGACGCTACCATTAACATACTTTTAAAACCATGGAAAGACTCCACGAGATGTGAATCGTACAGACCCATTTCCCTCCTGAACAATGATTATAAAATTTACTCACAAATTTTAGCAACAAGACAGGGGCAGGTGTCAAATAATCTTATCCATACTGATCAAAAGGGCTTTATTAAGGGCAGACAACTACATGAAGCTACACAGGAACTGATAGGAACAATTGATATAGCTACCCAAGAGAATATCCCTCTTGCGATTCTTGCCTATGATGCCGCTAAGGCATTTGACCGAGTGAACTGGGTATTTCTTGGGAAGGTAATCAGCAAATACAACCTAGGTGAAAAATTGTGGATGGCAATCAAGAATATTTATGACTCTCCGGTGGCAAAAATATTGGTAAATGGAGTCCTGACCAAACAAGTCAAGATTGAAAGAGGAACACGTCAAGGCTGCCCACTTTCTCCAATATTATTTAATTTTTATATTGAGCCGTTTGCTTATACATTAAGAACATCACTGGGAGTTGGGCCATTTTGCTATCAAGGATGGGAGAAGAGAGTGGCGTTATACGCTGACGATCTGATGGTTTTTACTAATAACCTCACAACATCTTTACCAATTATCAATAATTTATTAGATGATTTTGGGAGAGTTTCAGGATATCAAGTCAACCATCTAAAAACCAAAAGTATTGAATGGAACTCCCCATTCCCACACCCAGCAGCAAAAAATAGAATCAGATATTTAGGAATAGAAATGCTACATGATATTGATGTAAAGACGAAAGAGGCTATGAAACTCCTGAAAACCTGGAGTGGACTTCCATTGTCATTTATGGGGAGATCGAATGCAATAAAAATGATGATCCTGCCAAAATTCCCTTTTATCTTTAACACTATACCTCTCGAGTTTAAGACAAAATGGTTTAAGAAAATACAAAGCGAGATTAACAGCTTTATCTGGGCATCAAAGGGAGTGCGCATAGCGTGGAAAAAATTATGCAGGGAAAAAGAACATGGGGGCATAGCCAGTCCAGACCTGCTGTTCTACTGAAGAGCGATCCAATTTAAAAGTTTTAGAGTTTTTTTAAAAGAACATCACTCTTATCCCTTTTACTATAAGTCAATATTAATGGATGATTTCTATTTGTATAAATTTGGTCACCCACATTTTTAAAAAAAGTTAAGCTGAGGTCCTATGAGGTGCTTGCCTCATTTGGCACCAGATCACGAAGATATTACAAATGCCTTATTTCAGCACCTTTGCTCCAATCTGAGACTTGCCTGGTACTCCAGAATACCTAAGGGACATGATAGCAATCCCATTAAACAAGCAGGAATAACAAAATGGGGTCAACTGATACAAGCTGGGAGATTGGTCAGTTGGGAATCTCTGGAAAAGAGCATGGATGAGAAACTATCAAGGTTCAAATATTACCAACTGACAAGCTGGGTCAAGAGCATGGGGAAAGCATTAGGTGAAGAAGCGGAAGCAGATGAGGAGATTCAAAGAGATCCACCAAAGAAGGAGATCTCCACATGGTACTAGCTTTTAATTTCGGCAGGAGAAGATGACTTCACACTTCTTCTGAAGCTCTGGGAGAGAGACTTTCCTTCGAGGGATCTGAGTCATTTATGGCAAGTATCTATGACTGCTTTATGGCGTGTTACACAATCTGCACCCCTTAGGAAAAGCCATCTCTTTACATTACACAGGGCTTGCTGGACACCGGGGAAGTTCTCCAAGATAAATAAGCACACGGAGAAAAGTTGCCCGAGATGTGGAGAGTTAAAAGCAGACAATACATACGTTTCGGGAGTGCCCCCAGTTGCAACAATTCTGGTCTGAAGTGGGTAAGGTGTTAAATGAAATAATGGGACAAAATATAGAGGTAAGCGTGGACTTAAATATTTTTGGGGTGACGAATAATAACGGGGGCTCTGTAAATTAAAACAACAGGCAGAAAGATCTTTTGTTTGTATTAATTCTACTTGCCAGACTGGAGATATGCTTAAAATGGATCATAGCAGCCCCCCAACTGTGAACGAGTGGTTGACATCAGTGTGTAGGATTAAGAGGTTGGACTTGAGTAGAAAAGGAAGAAAGCGGAGGAAGTTCTGGGAGGAGTGGGAGAAGAATGATGCTTAGATTAGTCGGTGAATAAGGAAAGGTAGGAAGGGAGTCCGATGATTAGTCATACCGCAATTACAAATTCTGGATTCGGTGCTGTGGTGGTTCCACGAGTGGCCAATTCAAAGAATTTGGAGATTTAAGACAACATTCCACCTCAGCCCAAGAAGGTTTCCACAGTTCCGGGAAAGGTGAGAATGAATCAGGTTGGTAAAGCTTCCGGTTTGGGATCCGGGTCTTTTTTATATCTCATCTTTGCATGATATGAGGACAAAAAAAAATGAGTGTCTATATGGGTTATTGATTGGTTGTCTGAGTATCTGTATGGGTGCCTGAGTGTCTGTGTGGGTGGGTTGGGGATGTGTGACTCTGTGCATAGATGTGTGAGTGGGTGATTCACTGAGTGTACGGGTTCAAGAGTCTATCAGTGAAGGGCTGTATGGGTGGGTGAGTGTTTGTAGGGGTGTGTTGGTGAGTGAATGGGTATGTCAGTGGTACATGTGTGAGTAACTACATATGTGAAAGGTAGTTTATGTGAGTGTTGGACTATATAAATGACTATATGTGAGAGTGAGTGATTGTGAGAATGGCTGTATGGATGAGCGTGTGCTTGTGTCAGTGATTATATAAGAGTAAGTGTGTGTTAGTATCTGTATGAATAAGTGAGGAGGTGTATGTATAACTGTATAGGTGAGTAAATGGGAGTGTGATTAATTTTTTGCAAGACTGACTAGGTGTGTGAGTAACTCTATGGGTAAGTGGCGGTGTGTGAGTATCTGTACAGGTGTATGAGTGCATATTTCAGTGGCTATATTGTTGAGTGACTGCATGTATGAGTGACTCTATGGGTGAGTGGATGTGTGTGTAGACATATGAATCAGTGAGTGGGTATGTACTAACTGGTATAGGTGTGTTAACGGTTTTGAGAATGGTAGTCTGTATTTTAGAGGGGTGTAACAAAGGTTATATTAGGGTTTGAGGAGGTGCATCAGATGATCACGTGGATGATGTCATCAGTGATGTCACTGATCATGTCATGAGTGATGTAATATGTGACGTCATCAGCAGTGCATTGTGGGGGCTTGAGTTATGGTTAGCCCAACTAACTACAAGTCCGAATTTCTCTGGTTTTGTACGAGTGAAATGTCCAACTAACTATAACGTCCCTGAAACCTGCGTTTTTCTTCTGAAGCTCTGGGAGAGAGACTTTCCTTCGAGGGATCTGAGTCATTTATGGCAAGTATCTATGACTGCTTTATGGCGTGTTACACAATCTGCACCCCTTAGGAAAAGCCATCTCTTTACATTACACAGGGCTTGCTGGACACCGGGGAAGTTCTCCAAGATAAATAAGCACACGGAGAAAAGTTGCCCGAGATGTGGAGAGTTAAAAGCAGACAATACATACGTTTCGGGAGTGCCCCCAGTTGCAACAATTCTGGTCTGAAGTGGGTAAGGTGTTAAATGAAATAATGGGACAAAATATAGAGGTAAGCGTGGACTTAAATATTTTTGGGGTGACGAATAATAACGGGGGCTCTGTAAATTAAAACAACAGGCAGAAAGATCTTTTGTTTGTATTAATTCTACTTGCCAGACTGGAGATATGCTTAAAATGGATCATAGCAGCCCCCCAACTGTGAACGAGTGGTTGACATCAGTGTGTAGGATTAAGAGGTTGGACTTGAGTAGAAAAGGAAGAAAGCGGAGGAAGTTCTGGGAGGAGTGGGAGAAGAATGATGCTTAGATTAGTCGGTGAATAAGGAAAGGTAGGAAGGGAATCCGATGATTAGTCATACCGCAATTACAAATTCTGGATTCGGTGCTGTGGTGGTTCCACGAGTGGCCAATTCAAAGAATTTGGAGATTTAAGACAACATTCCACCTCAGCCCAAGAAGGTTTCCACAGTTCCGGGAAAGGTGAGAATGAATCAGGTTGGTAAAGCTTCCGGTTTGGGATCCGGGTCTTTTTTATATCTCATCTTTGCATGATATGAGGACAAAAAAAAATGAGTGTCTATATGGGTTATTGATTGGTTGTCTGAGTATCTGTATGGGTGCCTGAGTGTCTGTGTGGGTGGGTTGGGGATGTGTGACTCTGTGCATAGATGTGTGAGTGGGTGATTCACTGAGTGTACGGGTTCAAGAGTGTATCAGTGAAGGGCTGTATGGGTGGGTGAGTGTTTGTAGGGGTGTGTTGGTGAGTGAATGGGTATGTCAGTGGTACATGTGTGAGTAACTACATATGTGAAAGGTAGTTTATGTGAGTGTTGGACTATATAAATGACTATATGTGAGAGTGAGTGATTGTGAGAATGGCTGTATGGATGAGCGTGTGCTTGTGTCAGTGATTATATAAGAGTAAGTGTGTGTTAGTATCTGTATGAATAAGTGAGGAGGTGTATGTATAACTGTATAGGTGAGTAAATGGGAGTGTGATTAATTTTTTGCAAGACTGACTAGGTGTGTGAGTAACTCTATGGGTGAGTGGCGGTGTGTGAGTATGAGTGCATATTTCAGTGGCTATATTGTTGAGTGACTGCATGTATGAGTGACTCTATGGGTGAGTGGATGTGTGTGTAGACATATGAATCAGTGAGTGGGTATGTACTAACTGGTATAGGTGTGTTAACGGTTTTGAGAATGGTAGTCTGTATTTTAGAGGGGTGTAACAAAGGTTATATTAGGGTTTGAGGAGGTGCATCAGATGATCACGTGGATGATGTCATCAGTGATGTCACTGATCATGTCATGAGTGATGTAATATGTGACGTCATCAGCAGTGCATTGCGGGGGCTTGAGTTATGGTTAGCCCAACTAACTATAAGTCCGAATTTCTCTGGTTTTGTACGAGTGAAATGTCCAACTAACTATAACGTCCCTGAAACCTGAGTTTTTTTCTGAGAATTTCTGAGGTTTTTTAAATGCTAATTTCTAACTATAACGTCCCTGAAACCTCTGATTTTTTCAGTGAATTTCAAAGGTTTTTTAACTGCTAATTCCTAACTATAACGTACGACGTGCAGAAAGATGAAGAAAGGCGCAGAAAGAACCAACAGAGGTGCAGAAAGAGGTCTACTTTGACTATACCTTACAACAGACTCATACAAAGTACCCTAATTGCTAATCCTTCTCCAAAGATGTCTTAAACCTCACTTTTCTCTTGAAGGTTCACTATTAATGGACTGCTCAGAATGTTAGGCCTACCAAATATAAAACAGCAATCCTAAGCATATCAATGTTGTAAGTCTGACCAAGTTTGTAAAGGTACACATGCGTGTATATGCTTTTACCTAGTGACATGTTAAATTAAAATAAACATACAAACACTTAAATACCTGCGTTTCAAACAGCATACTCTGTAAATCTGTGTAAAAGAAGGTGTATGCATTTCTTTCTGCTCACAATACAGGGCACATGGGTATTCAATAGTTTATTTGAGGGGCTCTATAACACATATAAACCTAAGACATGTCTGCCAGTGCAACTGAATGACAGAGCAGAACTGAGAAGATTTGACCACCTGTTGGAGAAGTTACCCGCTGTTTAAGCTACAATCTTCAGATGCATAACACATGGAAGAATACATATACAAGTAGACATATACATCAGTCACTAGAGCAAGCAGACCTTTAAACTTGACAGCTTGCACTTCCCATGTGAGTACAGAAGGAGGCAAGAGAATTACAAAAACAGGCAAAAGAGGTGCAGAAAGAAACAAGAGCAGTGTAGAAAGAACCAACAGAGGTGCAGAAGGAGGCAAGAGGGGTGCAGAAAGAGGCAAGAGGGGTGTCAGAATTTGCAAGAGAGGTGCAGAAAGAAGCAACAGAGGTGAGGAAGGATACAACAGAACTGCAGAAAAAGGGAAGAGAGTTGCATAACAGGCAAAAAGGGTACAGAAAGAGGGAACAGGTGAGCAGACTGAGGCAAGAGAGGTGCAGAAAGAGGGCAGATGTGTGCAGAAAGAGGCAAGAGGGATCCAGAAATTTGGAACAGAGGTGCAAAAAGAAGCAAGAAGGGTGAAGAAAGGGGTAGGAGAGGTGCACAAAGAGGCAAGTGGGGTACAGAAAGAGGCAGGAGGGTGCAGAATGAAGAAAGAGAAGTGCAGAAAGAAGCAATCGAGCTGCTGAAAGGGGTACAAAGGGTACAGAAAGAGGCAAGAGAAGTGCAGAAAGAAGCAACAGAGGTATATAAAGAGACAAGAGTGGTGCAGAAAGAGGGAAGGGAGGTGTAGAAATAGGCAAGAGAATTGCACAAAGAGGGATGAGGGGTGCAGTAAAAGGCAAAAGTGGTGCAGAAAGAAGCAAGTGAGGTACAGAAAGAGGTAGGAAAGGTACAGAAAGAGCCAAGAGAGGTGCAAAAACAGGCAATAGAAGTGCAGAAAGAGGCAAGGGAATTGCTGAAGAAAGCAACAGAGGTGAAGAAAGAAGTAAGAGAAGTGCAGAAAGAGGCAAGTGAGGTGCAGAAAGAAGCAAGAGAGGTGCAGAAAGAGGGAAGACGAATGCAGAAAGAGACAACAGGGGTGCAGAAAGAAGCAAGACAGGTGCAGAAAGAAGCATGAGAAGTGCAGAATGAAGCAACGTGGTGCAGAAAGAGGTAAGAGAAGTGCAGAAAGAAGCAAAAGAGGTGCAGAAGGAGTCAAGATAACTGAAGAAAGAGGCAAGAGACTTGCAGAAACAGGCACAAGATGTACAGAAAGAGGTAAGAGGGGTGCAGAAAGAGGCATGACAGGTGCAACAATTTGCAAGAGAGGTGCAGTAAGAAGCAAGAGCAGTGCAAAAGAACCAACAGAGGTGCAGGAAGAGGCAAGTGAGGTGCAGAAGGAGGCAAGAGAACTACAGGAAGAGGCAAAAGAGTTGTAGAAATAGGGAAAAGGGGTGCGGAAAGAGGGCACAGGTGGGCAGACTGAGGCAAGAAAGGTGCAGACAGAGGGAAGAGGGGTGTAGAAAAAGGCAAGAGGGATGCAGAAATTTGGGACAGAGGTGCAGAAAGAAGTAAGATCAGTGCAGAAAGAACCAACAGAGGTGTAGAAAGAGGCAAGAGAGATACAGAAAGAGGCAAGTGAAGTGCAAAAGAAGTAAAAGTAGTACAGAACGAGGCAAGAGAAGTACAGAAAAAGACAAGAGGGGTGCAGAATGAGGCAGGAGAGGTGCACATAGAGGCAAAAGGTGCACAGAAAGAGGTAAGAGGGGTACAGAAAGAAGCAACAGAGGTGCTGAAAGAAGCAAGAGGGATGCAGAAAGAGGCAAGAGAAGTGCAGAAAGAAGAAACAGAGGTACAGAAAGCATCAAAACAAGTGCAGAAGCAGGCAAGAAAGGTACAGAAAGAGGGTACAGGGGTGCAGGGCTGCAGAAAGAGGCAAGAGGGATACAGAAATTTACAAGAGAGGTGCAGAAAGAAGCAAGAGCAGTTCAGAAAGAAGCACGAGAAGTGCAGAAAGAAGCAAGAGAAGTGGACAAAAAAGGAAGAGGGGTGCAGAAATAGGCAAGAGAGATGCAGAAATTTGCAAAAGAGGTGCAGTGCAGAAAGAACCAACAGAGGTGCAAAAAGAGGATTATGACATATTGATCCATGCAGTACCATTTGGTTCTCTGTAATCTTAGGATTCACTACTGACATGCTTGCTGCAGGGAGTGGAGACATACACTGTGTGGGCACATATGCGCTGTGAAATGCCGGGCTGTCTTCAAGTCCCTTTGACCCATGACGTGAGCCTTGTAAATCATTGCAGAAGACTGTGCTGCGGTACTGTCACTTGCTAAGCATCTACATGCATTGTACCAAACAGCTCGGGGACAAGATGGTATGACTTCACAAATGTTTAGAGTTAGGTACAAAACAAGCGGGAGAATTAGAAAAAAATATATAAAATGAGAATAAAACAGGAACATATAGAAAAGGTAAGGGGGCGTGAGGTGTCTGACAGTTGGAGTGTTCGAAAAAAGGCAAGTAAAGTAGAAAACAGAGATGAGCCACACATGGAAAATGGGAAAAGATGGGCAGCAGGGGAAAAGAGACAGAGTGGTCAACTGTCACAAAAGGCAGGCAGAAAAGATTAAGATAGATAGAAAATGAGAAAACACAGACAGAAACAAAGGTAACAAGGGAAACATGCAGATAAGAAAATTACAATCACAACAAAGAGACAGTTACAGTGAGCTATGGCTAAAGTGGAGGCAGGCAGATAGAAAAAAAGGCAAAAGAATGAACGAATATTCAGACGGACAGGTGCCACACAGCAAAGAGACACAGGAAGGCAGATAAAAGGCAGAGAAAAGCTAGCTATGGAAAAAGTAAAAGCAAATAGAGAATGACCGCAAGGGAGGCAGACTTTTAATTAAGGGATACACACAAGTAGACCAAGAGGGGATAATAAAGAAAGGCAGGATAAGAGACAGATACAAAAAACAGGCAAGTAAAAAAAGCCAAAAAATACGTTTAACCAGGCAGACAGACAAATAAAAAAATTATGAAAGGCAGACTGAAAAGTAAAACAACCATTAAGCAGTAGAACAGAGAATGGGCAAACTGCACACAGATGCAAGAGGGTAAAAAAGAAGTTCGGCAAAAGACAAATGGAATGACAAGTGGATGGGAACTCAGACAGAAAATGGCAACCACACATTCGGGCAGCCATGCACAGCTTGAACATAGGAGGGTGGGGCAGACAGAGAGACACTCATGTACCTATTCACCAACCCATGCAGCCACTTACACCCCAACTGACAGACTGATACAGACATTCACACAGATTAGTCAGTCAGTGATAACTTTATTTCGGCCATAAGACCATAAAAGTGCACATAAGTACATCATCAAGTACAATAAAACAATAAATAATGTTACATTTTAAAAAGAAATTAAACAACAAGTTATCATGAGGAAAGTGGATACAAAAATTAATTTAAAAAGATTCGTCTCCTGCGCCACATGCCATATAAATAGCGAGATACTGCAAATACAATAGGGGGGTGGGTGTCATAAGTTAGAGTCCTAAGGGCCTGCTTAAAGTGACGAAATCCCAAATTCCTACAAATGGGAATTAACCAACATTTTCTAATTGCAGAGTATACAGGGCAGAAGAACAACACATGTGAAACAGTCTCCAATTTGTAATTACATGCGGGACAACTTTCCTGGTTCTGCGTCTGCCACTTAGCTGAAAAGGACCTAACTGGTAAAGTACCATGTCTAAGCTGGATATATAATTTTCAAGCAAGCGGGGGTTCGATTAGGTCCATGAATTCCTCGAATTTTGACTCATATTTAACTGTGAGGAACTCAGAAGTCAATCTACCCACCATTATAGAGCTCGATAATATTTGGAAATTCCGTGTACATATCAGGGAAAATAATTCTTTCTTTGATAGCCCGGTACAAAATATTTCTGGGGAAGCCCAGAGTTCCGGGAGTCCCAGACAGGCACTGGCTCCTTTGATATGTTGGAGCCAGGGGATCTTTTTAGATTGAAGGAGAGACCAGATCTCAATGAATTCAGCTCTGTATGAGGCCAGTTCGGGAACCGACCACAACCTTTTCCAATACAAGATTGGTCTGGCACTTACAATCTCATCTATTGAGACTAGGCCAAAATCAAATTTCAAGGGAGTCAGAGGCGTACTAGAGGGGAGCCCTACCAGTGTTCTTAAGAAGGACTGCTCAACCTTGGTAAGGGTCTCTATTTGCTTATGTCCCCACAAATCAGCCCCATAAGTTACGGCCGCTCTGGCCTGTCGACAAAAAATCTCCAAAACAGGTGACACTGGTTTGTAGGTCGATTTTTTGAAAACTTTATTGAGACCCCCCACCAACTGGGAAAGCTTAAGCGTCGACTTGGCTATCTGCTTATCCCAGTTAAAATTCTCAGTTAGAGTAAGACCCAGGTAGACAAAAGTTTTAACCCTTTCAAGGGGAGTGCCGTATAAAACTGGATTTGGGCGTACCCGCTTAGGGGGGTTGAAAATCATAAATTTTGTTTTCCCCAAGTTGATTTCCAATCCCCGCTGCTCGCAGAACTTTACAAAACCATCAAGTGTGTTTTGAATGCCCGATGATGTTCTAGACAACAACAGAGTGTCGTCTGCGAACATCAGAGCGGGCACTCGACCTGTTGCCAATTTTGGGGCTTCATTGTTTATCACACAATTCAGATGGTCCACAAGACCATTGATGTAGAGACTAAATAGTGTGGGAACCAACACACACCCTTGGCGGACACCTTTGTGGACAGGAAATCGATCAGTAAGGGCACCATGCTTGCCACATCTCACCTGGGCAAAGTTATTTTCATGGAGCCTAAATAAGACTGCTAACAAATAGGACGGAAGGCCCAGATCAGCTAGAACCTGCCACAATTTAGCTCGTGGGACTAAGTCGAAAGCTGCCCGCAGGTCCACAAACACAAGGTAGAGGCTGCCACCCTCCACCTTGGCTGTTTTCCAATACAGGACCTGCAGGCGAAAAATCTGATCGACAGTAGAAATGCCAGCCCTAAAACCTGCCTGGAAGGTAGAAAGGATCCCTTTCTCTTCAATCCACTCCAGGACCCTATCCAACAAAATCCTCCCCATTAATTTTTGGGAAGTATCGATTAGGCTAATGGGCCTGTAGTTGGAAGGGGTCAATGGGCAACCCTTTTTAGGTCTCGCCTGACCCAGCGCATGCGCTGGTCTGGCGAGACTTATTGAGAGGGCTCCAAAAAGTGCTACCAGGCCAGCCTAGAGCTACAGTGCATGTGCGCGGGCACGCGCGCCTCAGTTTACCGAGATTACTTTCACTTTCGCGGCCGCACAGCCGTTTTGATGTTGGATCGCGATTGCGATCACTTTCGCGGCTGCACGGCCGCTTGGCATTGCCAATAGGTCTCGCTTTTGGGACCTTATAAGTATTTAGTTATGCAACTGTTGCATGGCTAAACACTTGTAAGGTCCCAAAGGCGAGACCTATTGGCTATGCCAATGTTTGTTTGATCTTGAGTACGTGTAGTAGACAGAACCTAAAACATGAACATTGTTATGACTACAAGAGTGCGAATGTAGCACAGAACACAGCCGGAAGAAAAATGGTGTATACCCAGAGCGTACTTGGGTGTTAGGCGCATTATTGTTATTTAAACACTAGTTGTGGCATCCAAACTATTAATTTTTTTCTTTTTAGAAGAAGAGTTCATTTTACAGAAGTGCACCTTATTTTGTAACTTTTGTATTTCTTTTTTAAGCGCTGCTGCAGTCGAGGTTTTACAGTGCTGGCAGTGTCCTACGGCTGGGCATCATTAAGCGGTGTCGAGGGGGAAGAAAGTGTCATGTGGCTGCATTAAAACTCGTATGCGTTAAACGCCCCATGATTTGACCTGTCTGACTTGTGTTCTTTTAAAAGAAAGTGTGTGTTTGGCTTCATCTAAGTTAGTATCTGGTTGTCCGTATTATTACTGATTTATTTTTTCTTTTGTTGCTCTGCAGCTCCAGGTTTTCAGTACCCGGGGGATGTATGGCCGAGTACAAACAATCTTTTCCTTTTGAATTTGGTTATTTTTGTTGCCTAGTCTTAGGCGTATGAACCGGGTCTTTATACCTCATTAGAGTATTAAGTGTGGTAGACATTTATCTCTAATATGTTGTGATGACACTTCATACGGTGTTTCAATGAGTGGGTGGCGTCAATCTGCTATTGGAATTTATTTGGTGAAACAAGATCGCTGCTTCTGGAACTGTTTAATTTTAGTACAGTATTGTTGTCGACTGTTCTTGCCCAGTTAAATATTTTTTCTGTCTGGTACCCAGTGAAGGGCCTGTATATGGGATGAAGTACCTCCTGACATACATTATGGGGATATTGCAAGTCACTGAGGAGTTCCTTGATCATGTCGAGGCTGAGGACAGAATTCACATATAAGGTCATTTAATTCCAAAGTGACTTGTAATCTACCTATAATGTATGGTAGGCGATACTTTATTCTGCATAATACACAGTCACACCATCACCTTTACCGCAAACCACTTAAATCCTTGGTGCGATGCTCTTTCAAATGAGAGGCCACATATTTACAAGTATGAGGAATACATGTGGAATCTCTAGTGTCAAATTAAATATACCAAAAAGCAGTTCAATTTTTGTTACGAAAATATATTCGAATCCGTTTAATATCGGTCAGATTTAAAAAAAAAATATTGCACTGTAGTGAAATGTGTAGAAACATGCGAAGAGAGTCTATCTTTTGTACTTATTAACCAAGGGGTGCAAAAAATAAACCTGTTGCCATAAATATCACCTTTCTGCCTACTGTTACAATCGACATGCTCGTAATGTGGATGTTAGACGTTCATTTGATCCATCTAATACGGTTCTGGTGTTCGCAACTTCTAGTAGATTTGAATGAACTTGGGGAAGGTGCTGGCATTGTCTATGAAAAATGAAAATGAGGTCCGACGTGTTGGGCCTGCTCTTTTTCAGTACTTTTGAATGCTGATTTCCAGTGACACTGGATGGTGGTATGTATCAACAAGCATTGGCATAGCCAATAGGTCTCGCCTTTGGGGCCTTATAAGTGTCTAGTTATCCAGCACAATATCCTTGGTGCAACACCATCAAGTGTTGCATGGCTAAACACTTATTAGGTCCCAAAGGCGGGACCTATTGGCTATGCCAATGCTTGTTTAGGATGGGGACAATTTCAGCTCCAAGCCAAGTTGGAGGCACGTTGTCCCCCTGCAAGATGCAGTTAAATAGGGTAAGCAAATAGGGGGCCCAAATCTTTGGATGTGCCCTGAACAGGTCTCCAGGCAATTTATCAAGGCCGGGAGCCTTGTTGGGAAGCATCTTCCCTATCGCTGTTTCCACCTCAGTCAGAGTAAAAAGATCAGCTGAGTCACAACATCCGGAAGGTGGTAAAGGTTCGAGGGTGCCAATAATTAAACCATCCTGATCGGGCATACCGTATAAGTCACCAAAGTGACTTTCCCAGATTGAGGAGGCAATATTAGGTGCAGGAGCGTGGTGTTGCCCACCAACTCCAGTTGCTACAATGGACCAAAAAGATTTGGCATCATTTCGGCTAAGTGCCAAACCCAGTTCTTCCCACATTGAAACCTCCCTTTCCTTCTTCGCATCACTAATTGCTTTTTTATATGGGGAGCGATTTACCCTAATGACTTCTCTGACGTTGGTTTTAATGGCCAGCAACAGAGCTTTTTTGGCCATGCGACAAGTCATATTAAACCAGCGAACAGTTGTGGTCTGAAGCTGAGTTACCTTTTTTACCGGAAACAATGTATCTTTTAAAGCCGTAACCAATTGGCCATGTATATCGATAGGGCTGACCGATGTGCCAGTTCTCCCCATTTCTTCAAGAAATGGTATAATAATCTCGTAAAGTTCCGCAAGTTTACTATCGGACATTAGGAATTCAGACCATTTGACCCTCCTTCTGCAATTTGTAATAATCAGTGGACTAATTACTTTATTTACGTCCGATGAAGGATTTATTAAGCCAAAGCTCCCCGGTTTTAGGGTCAGTGCTAAGGCATTATGGTCACTATCAAACCTCTCAATGACCTCAAATTTATGAATCCTATCCCAATACCTAGCTTCAATAAAAATATAATCAATTATTGAAGTATGATTTAGTCTGTTAAATGTTGCCTTCCCAGGTCTATCTGGATTCACCCTGCCATTGCATGCTCGCAGTGATGCTGCTAGGGCCAGCGACTGCAATTGCAAGACAGGGGGAGTCCAGACTTTAACCAACGGCATCAACGGATCTGGGATATTCCATAATAGATCCACTTCATCAGCATCTCCCAAATTTGGGTCCCAAAGGGGCTCAAAGTGACAATTAAAATCCCCACCCAGTAATATCACAGTGGAGGGGTCAAGTGGCTGCATAAGTTTGGACAGTTCAGCAATAGTCTCAGATTCATGGCCCCGCTTATTTGGCCTTGCATAAACATTAATCAATGCAATTTTAGGGCCATTTACTGGATCCAACAGAACCAGTTGAACATCCCGAGAATTGGTTTGAATTTCCAGTGCCTTTACTCTTAGGCATGTGCCAACCCATATGGACAGACCACCCGAAGGTCTGCCCCTAGTGCTCATACTTGCCAAGATATCATATGTTGCAAAGCCCGAGACCACACTCTCATTAAGCAGCCAAGTTTCCTGGAACAAACAGATATCAAAGGAGGCAATAAACGCACCCCAATCAGCAATAGGAAGCTTGTTTTTAAGGCCCGCCACATTCCTTGAAAGGATTCTGACATGGTCAACAACCATGACGTTCTTAGATGGTAAAAAGTCCAGAGAACCATTGGAATTTTTCAAGGTGGGGATACCAACACCAGCCCCTTGGACAGGTATAGAATTTATGGGGAGACAAGGAGTAAAAAAGGGGATAGAGGGGAATTCAACAGGGGGTTCTAGAATCTGGGTCCCCATACACTGTTCGGATCGTACAATTAGGTCAGGTTTGCCAATATCCATTGGGCTGAAAATATCATTTGGATTAGGTTGGGCAAAAACAGGGGGTGAATTAGTCGGTGACCACATATGTCAGTCGCATCCGTCGAGGCCAGAAAGAGCTTCATATCTATTTACAGCCTCTAGCGGCGTGAATGGTATCAAGTGGTCCATCCTCCTGTTTCTATTCCCATAATTCCTAGGCGGTATAGTATCCCACCTTGAGGCATTATCCAAAACTTTTGGAATAGGATTTGGTTCTAAAAATGTATAGCCATCGTCTGGAGGTGCACATAGGTTGGTCTGGGGGAAGTCACAAACTGCGGGGTACCCAACTCTAATCCCTTGGGTTCTGGGATAGAAATAAGTAAGTTCGAGGGGGACAATAGAATAACCAGGATTCCCTAGTGGCCAATTTAGGATGTGTATAACAGCCTTGGGATCTCTAAAATTTATAACAATTAGGTCCCCCTTGATATCCTTCGCCCTGCTTCCTAGCCAAGGGAGTCGGCGTACATGGAGGATCTCACCATTAATGTTATAAGGAAGGGGACGATACTGTCTCAGCCAGTGTACTGTTTTATTTTTGAGTTGAAAAAACCCTTCCCTCCTGCCATCTGGTAGTTTAGGAACTCCCGCTAGTATAACTACGTAAGGAACCGATTCAGGAGGTAATTCAACTTGGGGCTCCTTACATTTTGTATCCTTAACAGTACTAGAACTCCTATCAACACCCATATTTCCCACACCCTGAATTTTTTCAGCCCCATATGTTTTGCTAAAAGCAGATGGGACTGAATGCCTTACAGGTTTGGGTGATATACGCCTCTGTTGCCTGAGATCTGGAATTGTACTACCTGCAGTTGGGCATTCACTTGAAGCAGGAATAGACAAAGGCGTAATGGCTACAGGAGGATGGGCTAGGACCGGTAGGTCCTTAGCCTGCCCCACTTTACTACAAGTAGCCAGCTCTAAATTCCGTAGCCTTTCCTCGACCCTCTTCAGCCTCTCAATGATTGGTAGAATAAATGACCTTATGAGATGTTCAATATTTGCAAGCTGGTCAATATGCTGTATTTCCTTAGATGGACAGTGTGAGGAAGCGACCAATTCCACCGATGTCGGAACTGTATTAGAGGCGACCTTTATAGTAGGTGTGATTACTATGGGGGCCTTAAGAGTAGATGCATCTAAATTAGTGCCATTAATTTTTTTTTTCCCAAATTCGGTGTGGCTTATCCTAGGTCTGCTTGGGTCTCCCCCCTTTTTCCTCCTTTTGTTTAGTGGTGGACCAGGAACTTTAGAAAACAATAATTTCCTAGTCTTCTTTTTAGCTATCACCGTGTTTGGCAAAGGGGAGTTAGCAATCTCTTCTATGTCCACTAGAGAATTAACATGAGTGGAAATAGAATTCGTATGGGCATTATCATGTGAGTTAGGTGGAAAACTTCGGGGGGAAAACTCCAGCAGAAGTACAGGAACGCTATCTAAAGACAACAAGTCATCACTTTCATTACAGGGGCTGACATCAGGCAAGGTAGCTTGTTGAATTAAGTCTATCAAGGGCCTGTTCTTCAGGTATTCCACTGACTGGCGACGCTCAGCCCGTCGCTCAGCTAGAATATCTTCCTTCCCTCCATCTATGGAAACTTTGCTAAAATAGCGATCTAGTGTACCTTTCGAGGGACCCCCTACCTTACTCAATGTCGCAGAATCGTGACTCTCGGCCATGGTTGATGAGTGGTATAATGTACTGTATATGACCCTCACACAAGACAGAGTATGACCCCAGCCCGGCCTCCTCTGGCCTCTGAGGGCCACAGAGGGCCCGCCCTTTGCCCGGGCTTAGCCCGGCGCCGCCCGCACGCGGTCCCGCGACGCGGGGAGTGTCCTCCAAATTTAAATGCCTCCTGGCGCCAAATCGGTGGTGTCGATGACGGCTTCCTGCCGCAAGGGATCTTGGGGGTGGTAGTCCCTCCCGCTCTGCGGTCGCGCCGATGCAAGGAGACGCGGCGGCGGGGAGAGACCCACAGGGCAGCAGGAGAGCGCGGAACAGCAGTGGGCACAGCAGTCTGGTAGGGTTAAAGTATTTTTCTACAGCACGCCCGCTCTGCCGAGAGTGTCCTCCAAATTTAAATGCCTCCTGGCGCCAAATCGGTGGTGTCGATGACGGCTTCCTGCCGCAAGGGATCTTGGGGGTGGTAGTCCCTCCCGCTCTGCGGTCGCGCCAATGCAAGGAGACGCGGCGGCGGGGAGAGACCCACAGGGCAGCAGGAGAGCGCGGAACAGCAGTGGGCACAGCAGTCTGGTAGGGTTAAAGTATTTTTCTACAGCACGCCCGCTCTGCCGAGAATGTCCTCCAAATTTAAATGCCTCCTGGCGCCAAATCGGTGGTGTCGATGACGGCTTCCTGCCGCAAGGGATCTTGGGGGTGGTAGTCCCTCCCGCTCTGCGGTCGCGCCGATGCAAGGAGACGCGGCGGCGGGGAGAGACCCACAGGGCAGCAGGAGAGCACGGAACAGCAGTGGGCACAGCAGTCTGGTAGGGTTAAAGTATTTTTCTACAGCACGCCCGCTCTGCCGAGAGTGTCCTCCAAATTTAAATGCCTCCTGGCGCCAAATCGGTGGTGTCGATGACGGCTTCCTGCCGCAAGGGATCTTGGGGGTGGTAGTCCCTCCCGCTCTGCGGTCGCGCCGATGCACGGAGACGGGGCGGCGGGGAGAGACCCACAGGGCAGCAGGAGAGCGCGGAACAGCAGTGGGCACAGCAGTCTAGTAGGGTTAAAGTATTTTTCTACAGCACTCACCCACACATTCACCCGGATATGTATAATCACTCACTTATACAGTCAGTCACACACTGACTGAATCATCATATATATAATCACATTCTTAAACCTTTCAGAAACACTCACAGTCACTGGATGATGCTACTCCTGCCCTGCCCTCTGGCCCCCTGCCCTCTGGTTTCAATGTGAAGACCCATATTCCCTCCCTCCTTGCTTGTCTGTTCCATTGTAATACCCCTGATCCCTCCCTCCTGCCCTTTATGGTCCGTTATGCTGCAGCTTTCTCTCCTATCTGTTCATTATGGTCAGCTGGCTGCCATTGCCCCTTTCCCCTCTGTTCTCTGTTGTCCATGTGCATGGTCCTGTCCCCTCCATATTGCTTTCTATGGATTGTTGTGCTGCACTCCCATCCCGCATGCCCTGTGTGGTGTATTGTGCTGCTGCAAACCCTGATGCCTGCCCTGCAAGGTCAGTTTGGTGCACCTCTCCATGTCCCTTCTGTCCTCTGTTATCCGAGTCCATGCCCCTACCCCAATTCCTTCTGCGTTCTATGATAATAATGTATTATACTTGCTAACATTTTGAACTTGGTAAGAGGCAGATTTTGAAAAAAACTGGGGTATTGATTTTCCCCATTGACTTACATTGAAAAAGAGGAGATTGTAGACAGGAGACAGATCAAATAAAGCCCATTTGGGCTTAAAAACATTGGGCGTTTCCTGGCTGAATCGGGACTGGTAGCATGTATGGTTGCACTACCACTACCTCTTCCTTCTGCCCACAATGGTCTATTATAATGCCACAGCCTCTCTTGCCTGTCCTGTATTGTTAGTTTGTTGCCCCTACCCCCCTTTCCACTGCCCTCCGTAGTCCGTTGTGCTGTCAGTGCCCTTCCTGCCTGCCCAGTGTGGTCAAATTGTTGCCTCTGCACCCTCCTACCTGCCTTCAATTGTTCAGAGTCCATGGCCCTGACCTCTGCCTTTCAACAGTATCCTAATCAACAACTAGATTGCTAACATTCTATATTTATTACAAAAGTGTGGCACGCCTGACGTCATCTTGATGTAATCAAAACTGTAATACCTAGAGCATTTCCTTTAGAAATTACATAGACAAGAGGGTCTTATTTGCATCAAAATTATGGTTAGTGCTCTAAAAAACTAAACTGAGGACATATTTTCTGAGTTTTCAAATAGCGACAAAGCACTTTTAAATGATTTGTTATCTTTATGTTTTTTATCCAGTTAACCACTTGATTAAATGTTTCACTTAGGGGAGATGATGTGGTGTTACTTCCAGAGCTGTAGACTTTGCAACTGGGGAACCAGGTTGGAGTTTCTGCTTCAGCTCGACATTCTGATATTCTGGTCAAATCATTTAATCTCCCCATGTCTACAACCAAAATGAATTTGTCCTTGTGTGATGTAACCAATGCTCATGTAAAGCACTCCAATACCTGACCAGTCTGCACTATATAAAACTGCAAAAACACAAAAAATAAAAAGTGTTTTGCACACTTCTGTCATTGGGCTTCACGTGGGCTACATCTGAGTGATATTTGTGCTACATTTGAGCTCTTTTGTCTCTGGCGGCCATCTTGGGAGATTTATTTGTTATAAAGTTTCTTAATATCCTCATTTACTGCAGTCTTATCAGTAGGAAATGCTTTCAGTTTTTTCCTTTGATTCCATCAAGAAGGCATTCAGATGTGTCACACATTTGCCATAAATTCTGAATGTAAGCACTCTAGTTGCTCATTAGATCACTGTAGTAAAGGTACTGCTCACCAGGGAAGTCTGCTGCTGGTATTCAAAGTACATGTTTCAGTCTGCATGTCAGAATTATTTAATGAAATAGAAGAGGATTTGAACAGTCACTCAAAATGTGCCCTAATTTTTCTTTCTTCAGCACTAATCATAATTTCTATGGCAAAATGAACCCCCTCATTGTGTTCCTTTTTAAATCAAATGTGTTAAGTGTTACCAGTTTATTCCAATCAAGATAGCTTCAGGTGTGCCACACTTTTGTCATAAGTAAAACTGTTAGCGTTCTAGTTATTCTTTAGAACACTCTGAGACATTCTGTCATTGGGCTATACGTGGGCTACATCTGGATGATATTTGTGCTGCATTTGGGCTCATTTGTCTCTGGAGGCCATATTGGGAGATTTATTTGTTAAGTTGTTTCCTAATTTCCTCATTTACTGCAGTCTCCTCAGTAGGAAATACTTTCAGTTTTTTACTTTGATTCCATCAAGAAGGCATTCAGATGTGTCACACATTTGCCATAAATTCAAAATGTTAGGACTCTAGTTGCTCATTAGATCACTGTAGTAATGCTACTGCTCACCAGAGAAGTCTGCTGCTGGTATTCAAAATACATGTTTCAGTCTGCATGTCAGAATTTTTCAATGAAATAGAAGAGGATTTGAGAAGTCAAAATGTGCCCTAATTTTTCTTTCTGCAGCACTAATCATATTTTTATGGCCAAATGAACCCCCTCATTTTGTTCCTTTTTAAATTAAATGTTTTAAGTGTTACCACTTCATTCCAATCAAGATGGCTTCAGGTGTGCCATACTTTTGTCATAAGTAAGACTGTTAGCGCTCTAGTTGTTCTTTAGAACACTCTGGGACATTCTGTCATTGAAATATACGTGGGCTACATCTTGGTGATATTTGTGCTACATTTGGGCTCTTTTGTCTCTGATGGCCATCTTGGGAGACTTATTTGTTATGAAGTTTCCTAATTTCATAATTTACTACAGTCTCATCAGTAGGAAATACTTTCAGTTTTTTACTTTGATTCCATCAAGGAGACATTCAGATGTGTCACACATTTGCCATAAATTCAGAAAATAAGCACTCTAGTTGCTCATTAGATCACTGTAGTAAAGCTACCGCTTACCAGGGAAGTCTGCTGCTGGTATTGAAAGTGCATGTTTCAGTCTGCATGTCTGAATTTTTTCATGAAATAGAAGAGGATTTGAGAAGTCACTCAACATGTTCCCTAAGTTTTCTTTCTGCAGCACTAATCATAATTTCTATGGCAAAATGAAACCCCTCATTTTGTTCCTTTTTAAATTAAATGTTTTAAGAGTTACCACTTTATTCCAATCAAGATGGCTTCAGGTGTTCAATACTTTTGTCATAAGTAAGACTGTTAGCGCTCTAGTTGTTCTTTAGAACACTCTGGGAAGCTGCAGTAGAACACAAAGAAATCAAGGACAATCTCTGCCCTTGTTGGATGTACATATTTTACTGAGAATGTCAGACTTAATTCTCACATGACTGAGAAAGATAATATGAATTTATAGAAAATATTCTCTCATTTTAGCTTCTAGATCACCTTCCAAACCTCTGTGGGAAAAGTGTGTGAAAATAGTTTTCTCTCAAACATGATTCATGATATCCCAGCAGAAGGCTTTTTCACAGGGTAAAATCACCTTAGAACACACCACAATTCCTAAAATGTATATGGTACCATCAACAAATGATTTATAATGTAACTAAAGTCTTATCACCCTTTATACATTACTGCAATGCTTTTAAATGAGGTGCTATCATGTATATTGCTCCCAAGGTGGCTGCCAACACTTCTTGGATGAAGTGCTGACACTGACAGCCAATCGGATCTCACAATGAGATGTGTAGTTAGGCTCCGCCCAGATATATACATTTCTTTTTCCTTTAATATTCAAAAAGCTACTGAACGGATTTATACCATTTACCAAAAAGGGCTCTTTCTGAACCAAGAGCTACCTTTCTGCCAAATTTGGTGTAATTTCGTTCAGCAGTTCGGGCTGTAGCTTTGTCTAAAGTTTCCTATGGAAATTTACATGGGGAAAATTTCGCAAAGATTCTTCAAACGAAGCCAAAGATATTGGGAAAACAAAAATGCTTTTTGAATAGGAACGAGGTCCCAACTATAACTACCTACTGGCAATCGGCAGTAGGTTTTATTTTTATATATATATATATATATATATATATATATATATATATATATATATATATATAAATATATATATATATATATATATATATATATATATATTCACAGAAAAAACCATAGGTTTTAGGCACGTTATAGTTAGGAATTAGCATTTAAAAAACCTCAGAAATTCACTGAAAAAACCATAGGTTTCAGGGGTGTTATAGTTAGCTGGACTTTTCACTTGTACAAAACCATTGAAATTCCCCCGTTATAGTTAGTTCAGCTAACTATAACTCGCGCGCCCGCAATGCACTGCTGATGACGTCACATATTACATCACTCATGACATGGTCAGTGACATCACTCATGACATCACTGATGACATCTCAAATGACATCACTGATGACATCACTGATGACATCATCCAGTGAATGTGTGTTTTTCTGAAAATTAAATATGTTTTATATATGTATATCTCAAGGTCGATGGAAGAATAAATGGGTATATAAGTGTCTAAATGGATGATTTGTTTTTGAAAAATTGATTGTGTAACTGACTGATTAAGTGTATCATAGTGAATACATGGCTTAGTGATAATTCATTTGAATCCCTAGCACACGTGAGTAAGTATTTATAACATAATTTAGAAATTAAGAAGTATGCACATTTAGTAAGTAATTGCAGAGGACATGAGTCAGATCTTCATTCTTTCTTTAATATAGACGTGTTCTTTAGAAACTCCACAGCCAACACGTGTTTCGTCGTTACGGGAAGAATGGTCCCACGACTTTCTCAAGGCTATTCTTTCTCGTTTCTCGTTTTCGAAGCGTGGTACAAATTCCGGACCACACGGGGTTCTGTTCGTGGACGATGTAATGAAATAATTTCATGCAGATCCCTCCTTCGTTACGAGGTCTATTGATCGTGCTTTGAGTGCAGATAATTTCTCGTTTTCCAATTACACCGTCCCTTCGACAAATTCCGTGAAGCGAACGAGCTGAGTGCAGCTACCTCTTCCCGAGTGTCGACGGCCAGTGTGTGTTTTCCCGCCAGCCGCAAAAGCCACTCCCTGGGAGTGGCTTTTCATTATATGTATTTCATTACATCGTCCACGAACAGAACCCCGTGTGGTCCGGAATTTGTACCACGCTTCGAAAACGAGAAACGAGAAAGAATAGCCTTGAGAAAGTCGTGGGACCATTCTTCCCGTAACGACGAAACACGTGTTGGCTGTGGAGTTTCTAAAGAACACGTCTATATTAAAGAAAGAATGAAGATCTGACTCATGTCCTCTGCAATTACTTACTAAATGTGCATACTTCTTAATTTCTAAATTATGTTATAAATACTTACTCACGTGTGCTAGGGATTCAAATGAATTATTGTTGGTTTTCTTTGTAGAGTTTGTGGTTCCTCTACACCCAGTAGCACCGTCATAGAATAGCGTACGAAACACAAGTGCCAATCAGATGAGGCGCCAGTACACCTTTCGCCAATACCACATAGTTACCGATTTAACATGGCTTAGTGAGTAATGTTTAAATATGTAAATATCTGTATCAGTCTCTCACTTTGTGTATAAGTGGCTGCATGGGTTGGTGAGTAGCTACATGGGTGTCTATATAGGTTATTAGTTGGTTTTTTGAGTATCAGTCTGAGTGTCTGCATGGTTCGGTGGGGGGTATTACGTAGTGCATAGGTGCATGAATGAGTGACTCACTGTTTTATGTGTTGAAGACAGCATGTGTGCAGGACTGTATGGGTGTATGAGTGTGTGTATGGTGTGTTAGTGAGTGAATGACTGTCTCAATAGTGTCTTTATGAGTAACTACATATGCTTTAAACTAGTATATGTGACTATTGGTGTATATAATTGAGTATATGTGAGAGTGAGAGATTGAAAGAGTTCCTGTATGAATAAGTATGTGTTTCTATAAGTGATTGTTTAAAAGACTAAGTATGTGTAAGTTTCCCTAGAAGTAAGTTTGGTGGTGTGTGTATAACTGTATATGCAAGTAAATGTATGTTTGATTCTTTATTAGCATGAGTGACTATGTGTGTGAGTAACTCTATGGATGAGTGGCATTGTGTAACAGGATGTATAGGTGTATGAGTACATATGATGAGTGAGTACATGTATGAGTGACTGTATAGGACTGTTGGTGAATGAGTGGATGTGTATGTGGATCTTAGAATTACTGAAGAGGTTGTTGTAACTGGTATTGGTATGTCCATTGTTTTGAAAATGTTAGTCTCTATTTTTGAATGTGTGTATCAAAGGTTATATTAGGGTGAGAGGAGGTCTGCCACTCTATCACAAGGATGATGTCATCAGTGATGTCATCAGTGATGTCATTTGAGATGTCATCAGTGATGTCATGAGTGATGTCGCTGACCATGTCATGAGTGATGTAATATGTGACGTCATCAGCAGTGCATTGCGGGCGCGCGAGTTATAGTTAGCTGAACTAACTATAACGGGGGAATTTCAATGGTTTTGTACAAGTGAAAAGTGCAGCTAACTATAACACCCCTGAAACCTATGGTTTTTTCAGTGAATTTCTGAGGTTTTTTAAATGCTAATTCCTAACTATAACGTGCCTAAATTTCTGTGAATTTCAATGGTTTTTTAAATGCTAATTTCTAACTATGCCTACAGAGATAGGACATGTGAAGAAAGAAGAAAAAATGCACAGAAAAAAAAAGAAGTGCAGAAAGAAGCAACAGAAGTCCTCAAAGACGAAGAAAAGTGCAGGAAGAAGGATAACGTGCAGAAAGAACAAAAAGAAGAGCAGAAAGAAGCCTTGTTGCAAAATCATCCTGTACCCTCAACTTTTTCAGACGGATACTGATGGTAACTGAGTCTGACTAACCAGTCCTAGAGCCAGTGATATGTTAAAAGACACTTAGAATACAGTGAAAACACCTACATACACTAGGGAACATTATGCGTTGGGGTCCCCCTGTGATTAGCATGACCTCCTCTGTAAGCCCCTAGTATATAATAGGGCAGGGGGATTAAAACTACCTCTTAAAACAGGCAACAGGGCGTTTTTGCACACGTTAACTCAGGCCCCGTCCCCTCCCTTCAGCACTGTGTAAACACGCCCTGTGTCCATTTTTAGTTGGGAGATTAAGTTCATTTGAATCCTGAGGGTCCCTAGGGTCCAACTAGCCCACTAGGTACCTCCAGTAAGTGCCACAGAGCTGCGTTGCAGAGAGGTGTAAAAAGTGGCACGGCCTGGACCACCTCTCTGCAATGCAGCTCAGTGACGCTTACTGTAAGCACTTGGTGGGCTAGTTAGCCCCCAGGGGCCCTCAGTATTGAAGGGAAATTATATCCCCAATTTAAAACGTGCCATAGTGCGTGTTTGCACACGTCACCTCAGGCCCCGTCCCCTCCCTTCACCACTGTGTAAATGCGCCCTGTTGCTGTTCTAAGTTGAGAGATTAAGTCCCCTTGAATCCTAAGGGTCCCTAGGGTCAAACTAGACCACTAGGTACCTCCAGTAAGCGCCACAGAGCTGCGTTGCAGAGAGGTGTAAAAAGGGGCTTGGCCTCAGAACACCTGTCTGCAGCGCAGCTCCCTGGCGCATACTGGAGATGCCTGTTGGGCTAGTTGGCCCTCAGGGACCCTCAGTATTGAAGAGGAAATAATTCCCCAACTTACAACTCGCCAGGGGGCGCGTTTGCAGAGTGCTGCAAGGAGGGGGCGTGGCCTCCGGCACGATGCCAGTCTTTTATTTATTTTAATTTTTTAAGAAGGGGGGCTGTGTGGTTCCCCTTCTTATTCTAATTTATTGGCCCTGATGACCCCATCCCCCAGGGCCTGTCTCCTAATTATATTTTTTTGACCCCAATCCCCAGGGCCAGCCACTGTTTTTTATTATTTTAAAAAAAATATATATTTATAGACACACCTAGGACATGCTGGACAAACCGTACGTACCTATCACCATGACGATTTGCGTGATATTCATTAAAAGACGACTATGCATACAATGAATCCACGTGGAATGTATTTACACCGCTAGTGAAGCTCTGACATGTCTGATGCCCTACCGTGCCTAATCCCGGTAAACACCCTTGTCGTTTATTTATACAAACATGGGTAGCTATTGACGGGCACATTTAATACACATGCACACCAAGCCATTCAAAGGGGATTCGACAAAAATTCGACCAAAACTATGCAAGAAACCCCCCTCACGGTTAATAAAACACACATCCACTGCCGGATGTGTAATACTTTTTATTTTACTCTCTGGAAAGGGGACGAACATCACTTGAGAGTCACAGCGCGCTCCTGGCAGAGCCCAATGCTGTATTACACCCAACATTGCCTGCTGAGTGCCACACACCTCTGTGTTGTATTCCACTAGCTAGTGCATATGCTATGACACTCTCTAGCCCATGTGCACTGTAACACCACCCCGTGAATATGTCATGCCACACTTGTCTTCGCACAGGTTATATTGCCCCATCTAACGGGCCTTCCTCGATGCCTATGTTATAACGCACAGTGCTATGCCATACATATTACAATCTGGGATCCATATCTTTGTCACAGTGCATATGCAACGTTACACTCCCCAGCACATATTTTATATTACAACTTTAGAGACTAGTTAGGTTACACAACACTGCCCTGTGCATATTACACTCCAAGGCGCATATCGCATAGCACGCGCTAGTGCCTGTGCTATCTCGCGCTCTCCAATGAATCTGTCATTGCACACAATGTATT
Organism: Triturus cristatus; assembly: GCF_964204655.1. Taxonomy (NCBI): domain Eukaryota; kingdom Metazoa; phylum Chordata; class Amphibia; order Caudata; family Salamandridae; genus Triturus; species Triturus cristatus. The sequence goes on from NC_140581.1 coordinate 403,127,038, forward strand.
GCATATTATATTTCACGCCCGGTTCATCTTATATCACACTTTTTGGTGCATAGTTTATATCATACACTATATCTAGTTTTCATTTTCAATCGTGCTCTCAGGACTATGTTCTATATACCACTGTGTTCACCTACCCTTTTCACGGGCATTACATTTTGCGATGGGGCGTGGAGGGTCAGGGGGTGTTTCTGCCGAGTGAGCCCGGAGTCACAGTCACAAACGTCCTCTTCTTCCTGAATAAAAGTGAGATTATGCTGCATACTTGTGCATATTTTAAGTATTTCACACAGACACACATTTTAAAAACAATAAAGTTCCTAATACCCGCCTTCTCTGAACAGTTAGCTTGCTGCCCCATCCACCTCCTCCCTATCCTCCGTTGTGTGAATCCATGGACTAGCCTCCTCCCTCCTGCCATGCATGGTCTGATGTGCTGCCACTGCCCTCAATTTAGTATGATGTACCAGTCCACTCCTCCTGCCCTCCATTGCCCAATTCTATGCCCCATCATTGACCTCCTGCTTAAACTCTGTGCTTAGCTTGCTGCCCCTATTCTCCTTCCCCCTGCCCTCCGATGTCTTTGTGCATACCCTGCTCCATCCTTTTTGCCCACCATGTTCCATGGACCTGCCACTCCTATCTACTCTGAGTGTTCTGTTGAGCTGCCACTCCCCTCCCACCTGCCTAGCATTGTCAGATGACTGTAACCTGTCCCTGCCACCTCCACCCTGCCTGTCCACATGCCATGCCCCTATCCTCTTCCTCCTGTCCTACATGGTCCATTGTACTGCCACACCCTTCTGCCCTCCCTGGTCTGTTGTGCTGCAACTGCTCCTCCTGCCTGCCCCGTGCGGTCTGTTGTGAGGCCCCTTCCCCTGAACTTTCTTGTCTGTGCACAGGTCCTGACCCTCCCTTCTATCCTCCATGGTCCTTTGTGCATGCCCCTGCACCCTCCTTTTTGCCCATCATAGCCATTGTGCTGCCACTAACCCTCCCACTTGCCATGCATGGTCTTCTGTGCTGCCATGGCCCCTCCCACCTTCCCTGTGTGGTCAGTTAGCTGCCCCTGACCCCCTCCCACCTTCCCTCCATGGTCTGTGTGTATGCCATCACAGTCTCACTGTTGCTCTTCATGGTGTGTCTTGCTTCTAGTGCCCATCCTGCCTGACCTCCATGGCTATCTTGCTGCTCCTGCCCTGCCCCCTTGCCCCCAGCCCTCTGTTTACATGTGCAGACCCCTACTCCCTCCCTCCTGGCTTGTCTGTTCCATTGTAATGCCCCTGATCCGTCCCTCCTGCCCTTTATGGTCTGTTATGCTGCAGCTTTCTCTCCTGGCTGTCCATTATGGTCAGCTAGCTACCATTGCCTCTTGCCCCTCTGTTCTCTGTTGTCCATGTGCATGGTCCTGTCTCCTCCCTCTTGATTTTTATGGATTGTTGTGCTGCACTCCCGCATGCCCTGTGTGGTGTATTGTGCTGCTGCAAACCCTGATGCCTGCCCTGCAGGGTCAGTTTGGTGCACCTCTCCATGTCCCTCCTGTCCTCTGTTATCCAAGTCCATGTCCCTACCCCATTTCCTTCCATGATCCAATGTACCATACTTGCGAACATTTTGAACTTGGTAAGAGGGAGATTTTGAAAAAAGAACTGGGGTATTTATTTTCCCCTTTGAGTTACATTGAAAAAGAGGAGATTGTAGACAGGAGACAGATCAAATAAAGCCCATTTGAGCTTAAAAACATTGGACGTTTCCTGGCTGAATCGGGTCTGTTGGCATGTATGGTTGTACTACCATTGCCTCTTCCTTCTGCCCACAATGGTCTATTACATTGCCACAGCCTCTCTTGCAAGTCCTGTATTGTTGGTTTGTTGCCCCTGCCCCCCTTTCCACTGCCCTCCATAGTCTGTTGTGCTGCCACGGGCCTTCCTGCCTGCTCAGTGTGGTTAAATTGTTGCCTTTGCACCCTCCTACCTGCCTTCAATTTTCAGAGTCCGTGCCCCTGGCCTCTGCCTCTCAACAGTATCCTAATGAACAACTAGATAGCTAACATTCTATATTTATTACAAAAGTGTGGAACGCCTGACGTCATCTTGATGTAATCAAAACTGTAATACCTAGAGCATTTCCTTTAGAAATTACATAGACAAGAGGGTCTTATTGGCATCAAAATTATGGTTAGTGCTCTAAAAGACTAAAATAAGGACATATTTTCTGAGTTTTCAAATAGCGACAAAGCACTTTTAAATTATTTGTTATCTTTATGTGTTTTTTATCCAGTTGACCACTTGATTAAATGTTGCACCTAGGGGAGAGGATGTGGTGTTACTTCCAGAGCTGCAGACTTTGCAACTGGGGAACCAGGTTGGAGTTTCTGCTTCAGCTCGACATTCTGTGATTCTGGTCAAATCACTTAGTCTCCCCATGTCTACAACCAAAATGAATTTGTTCTTGTGTAATGTAACCAATGCTCATGTAAAGCACTTCAATACCTGACAAGTCTGCACTATATAACACTGCAAAAACACAAAATAATAAGTGTTTTGCACACTTCTGTCATTGGGCTATATTTGGGCTACATCTGGGTGAGTTTGGGCTACATTTGGGCTCTTTTGTCTCCGGTGGCCATCTTGGGAGATTTATTTGTTATGAAGTTTCCTAATTTCCTCATGTACTGCAGTCTCCTCAGTAGGAAATGCTTTCAGTTTTTTACTTTGATTCCATCATGAAGGTATTCAGATGTGTCACACATTTGCCATAAATTCAGAATGTTAGCACTCTTTTTGCTCATTAGATCACTTTAGTAAAGCTACTGCTCACCAGGGAAAACTGCTTCTGGTATTGAAAGTGCATGTTTCAGTCTGCATGTCAGAATTTTTTAATGAAATAGAAGAGGATTAGAGAAGTCAATCAAAATGTGCCCTAATTTTTCTTTCTGCAGCACTAATCATACTTTTTATGGAAAAATGAACCCCCTCATTTTGTTCCTTTTTAAATTAAATGTTTTAAGAGTTACCACTTTAATCCAAGCAAGATGGCTTCAGGTGTGCCATACGTTTATCATAAGTAGGACTGTTAGCGCTCTAGTTGTTCTTTGGAACACTCTGGGAAGCTGCAGTAGAACACAAAGGAATCAACTGACAGTCTCTGCCCTTTTTGGATGTACATGTTTTACTGAGAATGTCAGACTTCATTCTCACATGACTGAGAAAGATAATGTGAATTTACAGAAAATAAGCTCTCAGTTTAGCTTATAGATCACCTTCCAAACCTATGTTGGAAAAGCATGAGAAAATATTTCTCTCTCAATCATGATATCCCAGCAGAAGGCTTTTTCACATGGTGAAATCACCTTAGAACATACCACAATTCCTAAAATGAGTATGGTACCATCAACAAATGATTTATAATGTAACTAAAGTCTTAAAACCTTCTATTAACTGCAATGCTTTTTAATGAGGTGCTATCATGTATATTGGTCCCAAGATGGCTGCCAACACTACTTGGATGAAGTGCTGACAGCCAATCAGATCTCAGGATGAGATGTGTGGTTAGGCTCCGCCCACATATACATATGCTTTTAAATGCTATTTTCTCAGGAAATACTGAACAGATTTACACCAGACCTGCAAAAGGCACTTCCTTGACCTTATGGCTACCTCTCTGCCAAATTTCACGCAATTCTGTTCAGCCGTTCGGACTGTAGCTGCGACTAAAGGTCCTATGGAAAAATACATGGGGAAAACGCGTTTTGGGACCTCCCCTTTTTCTCGGCCCCCGCTTGACGAATCACCCCGAAACTTTCAGGGTAGGAGCTGAACGGAGCGCCCTATTAGTTTTGAAAATTTCGCGAGGATTCGTCAACCGGCGCCAAAGTTATTCAAAATAGAATTTTGAGATTTCCTATGAAAACTAGGTTGTAACTATAACTATCTACTGGCGAACGCCAGTAGATAATATATATATATATATTAGGCCTGGGCGGTAAATTCCGTTCCGCTCGCGGAATTTGCGGAATTTCGGTAATTTCGCGTTCCGCGGAGAACGCGAAATTGCCCAAAATTCTGCTTTCCGCGACTTCGCGAAATATTTTCTTGTTCGCGCTCTCAAAATGCGTGTTTGCGAGATATTTCTCCCCGAGCACGCAAACAGCAACTGTGAACAGGAAAAAAGCATCGCGAACAAGCAATTCCGCGTGTTCGCGGAATTTCTGCATGTTCGCGGAGATTTTTACCGTTTCGCAGAGATCTGCGTAAAGCGATTACGCAAATTCCGCCCACCCCTAATATATATATATATATTCACTGAAAAAAAACATAGGTTTCACACATGTTATAGTTAGCTGGACATTTCACTAGTACAAAACCATTGAAATTCCCCCGTTATAGTTAGTTCAGATAACTCGCGCAACCGCAATCCACTGCTCCTTTTAGACACTTATTTACCCATTTACTCTTCCATTAACCTTTAGATATACATATATAAAAAATATTTATTTTTCAGAAAGACACATATTCACTGGATGATGTCTTCAAAGATGTCATCAGTGATGTCATTTGAGATGTCATGAGTGATGTCATGAGTGATGTCACTGACCATGTCATGAGTGATGTAATATGTGACGTCATCACCAGTGGATTGCGGTCGCGCGAGTTATAGTTAGCTGAACTAACTATAACGGGGGAATTTCAATGGTTTTGTACGAGTGAAATGTCCAGCTAACTATAACATGTGTGAAACCTATGGTTTTTTCAGTGAATTTGCAAGGTTTTTTAAATGCTAATTCCTAACTATAACGTGTGTGAAACCTATGGTTTTTTCAGTGAATTTGCACGGTTTTTTAAATGCTAATTCCTAACTATAACGTGTGTGAAACCTATGTTTTTTTTAGTGAATTTGCAAGGTTTTTTAAATGCTAATTTTTAACTATAACGTGTGTGAAACCTATGTTTTTTTTAGTGAATTTGTAAGGTTTTTTAAATGCTAATTTATGTATGTATTATTATATTTTTTATATATTTATTTTAAAATAAACTACCTATGTATATAGTTATAGATTGACTGTATCCTGTAATATGGAATGGCTCAGCTCTTTTTTTTTTAATTTGGATAAAGTTGAACAGCATAGTTAATATCTTCTATAAACTTATAAACAGTTTAAAATGTTTTTTTTTTTTTAAGGGTTTTTCACGGTGCGCGATTTTTTGAAAAAAAATAAAATGTTTTTGTCACCCTTCGGGGTCCTTCAGGGACCCCCTGACAAAGGCTAGGGGGTCAGGAACTCTCTACCCTGCCCCCTTTTCACGTTCTCCACCTTTCTTTTCACTGTCACACAGAAAATGGCGTCCGACACTTCCTGATTTCGACCATTTGGAATGTTGACTGACATCTAACCACCAATCAGAATTACGCTCGCGGACATTTGGTGCGCGCCCCGTGCGCGCACGGTGCGCGCATATAGATATTTATGTACATTTAACTGCAATTTTCTCAGGAACTACTGAACAGATTGACACCATATATGCAAAAGGCACATGCCTGACCTGAGGACTACCTCTTTGCCAATTATCAAGTAATTCTGTTCAGCTGTTCGGGCTGTACCTTCGACTAAAGGTCCTATGGGAAAATGCATGGGGAAAACGCGTTTTGGGACCCCCCTTTTTTTCTCAGCCCCTGCTTGACGAATCACCCCGAGACTTTCAGGGTAGGAGCTGAGCGGAGCGCCCCATTAGTTTTGAAAATTTTATGAAGATAAGTCAACCGGCGCCAAAGTTATTCAAAATAGAATTCTCAGATTTCCTATGGGAACTCGGTCCTAACTATAACTATCTACTGGCGACCGCCAGTAGATTATATATATATATATATATATATATATATATATATATATATATATATATATATATATATATATCCCAAAAACATAAAATCACTCGGAGAGGCATAAATTACTATTCCCACTCCAGCGGGTGCAACAGTAGGGAAAGTGTTGGATAGCAGAGGGGTAAAAATTACTATTCCCACTCCAATGAGTGCAACAGTAGGGAAAGTGTTGGATTGTGTAGGGCTCACAATTACTATTCCCACTCCAATGAATGCAACAGTAGGGAAAGTGTTGTCTAGCGGAGAGGTACACTTTACTATTCCCACTCCAGTCAGTGCAACAGTAGGGAAAGTGTTGGATTGCGTAGGGCTAACAATTACTATTCCCACTTCAATGAATGCAACAGTAGGGAAAGTGTTGTCTAGTGGAGAGGTAAAACTTACTATTTCCACTCATGTGAGTGAAAAAAGTAGGGAAAGTGTTGGATTGCATAGGGGTAAAAATTACTAATCCCACTCCAATGAGTGCAACAGTAGGAAAAGTGTTGGATAAAGGAGGGGTAAAACGTACTATTCCCACTCCAGTGAGTACAACAGTAGGGAAAGCGTTCGACAGCAGAGGGTAGAACCTACTATTCCCACTCCAGTGAGTGTAACAGTTGTGAAAGTGTTGGATGACAGAGGGGTAAAAAATATTATTCCCACTCCAGTGAGTCCAACAGTAGGGAAAATGTTGGATATTGGCAGGATAAAATTTACTATTCCAACTCCAATCAGTGCAACAGTATAGTAAATGTTGGATTGCAAAGGGGTAACTATTAATATTCTCACTCTAATCAGTTCAAAAGTAAAAACAAACAAAATATTAGTAACACAAATATTTTAAAAACAAAATAAATAAAAAAGATAAATATATTTAAAATTTAAATACAAATATATTTAACATTACAAATTTTGAAAAAAAATATAATGTTAAATGCATATGACAAATACCTACAAATAGTATATTAAATCAAATAAAAAATAATTTTCAGGCAAATAAATATTTGTAATAAGAAATCATTTAGAATTAAAAACATTAATTATTACATAAATAAATGTATTTCCTACCCCATAACACCACAAAATTCACAACCCACATCTAAATTATATAAACAAATGTGCTTGCATAATTAACATAATTAGTTACCTATATAAGAAATATTATTAATTAAAAAACTAATTAAAATTCATAATAATGAATAAACTTCCCATACTTTACCCCTATAATCTCCACAAACCACTGGTAAAATTAAACTGTTAAAAAATAATTACACTATTAAAACTTATTTTCAATTAAAAAACTAATAGTATATTAAAACTAATTATAAAGCAAGTTAAATTAATTTACTCCCCACACTTTACCCCCTAAAAAAGTAAAACCCACACACAAAAACATATAGAAACAACTACCATAATGAAATATCAATTAATTAATTAACATTAAGGATCAACCAATTATTCATTAGTTAAACATAACTAACTTCCCACACTTCACCCCTCTAAACCCCATAACCCACACCTAAAATTAATTACACAAATTCCATATTTAATTTTCAATTAATGAATCAATATTTATTAAGAACTTGTTATCAATTAAGCATAAATTACTTCCCACCCTTTACCTCTATTAACCCCACAACCTACACCTAAACGTAATTACACAATTTCCATTATCAATTTTCAATCAATTAATTAATATTAATTAAGAACTAATCATTAATTCATTTAAAAGAATTTACTTCCCACCCTTTACCCCTATAAACACCACAACCCGCACATAAAAAAACGATTACACACTAAACATAATTAAGTATCAATTAATTAATATAAATTAGTAAGCAATTCATAATTAATTACAAATACTTTATTTCTCACAGTTAACACTATAAAATCTAAATTAAATAAATAAAATATAATCATTAATCATCAATTAATTAGTTAATACAAATGAACAACTAATTATTAATTAATTAAACATAAATTACTGCCCATTCTTTACCCCTATAAATCCTACAACTTGCACCAAAAATTAATTTCACAATTTCCATAATGAATCTTCAATCAATGAATTAATATAAATTAACAACTAATTATTAATTAATCAAAAATAAATTACTTACCACCCTATTCCCCTATAAACCCACAACCCGCTACTGAACTAAAAAATGGTAAATTTTATTAAAATGAAATTGATACCTACTAATAATGTAACACCTATATTAAAAAACATAACAATACTTATACAAAAAAACATACATCACATACATTTAAAATATAAACTAAGATAGACAACACTAATTACAAAAATCGATATTTTAAACTACTTTAATTTTGAAAACAATATTAATGACTTCTATATTTTTTTAAACAATATTTCTTACCTTAAATTCGATATTCTCTACCTCGGTACTCTTGCTGTCGATATTTCTGAATCATGATATTTCCAACTCGATATTTGTGTGTGTCGACATTTCATAGACAATATTCTGTCTCAGCAACATCCAGCACAAGTGAGTAAAATCCAATGCTAGACCACTTCCCAGCAAGATTTCTCAACGTGGGCAGTCACAGATGGTTGTAACTGCTACCACTGAGAAACTCTCCATTTGCGTTGAGGAAGCTGTCGCTCGAGTAGAAAATCTTCTCAAGCGGCAGAAAGAAGAAGCGCCCTCTTGCGCTGCGGATTATAACGTTTTTCTGATTTTCCACTGCAAACACCCGCTGCTAAAAATCAGCACAAATGGCAATACCTAACGCACTCTGCCACTTGCAGAAGTTTTTGGTTACTTTGCAGAGTTCTGCTTAATCCGCCCAGGCCTATTGCTGATGTGATGAAAAATGAACTCATAGAATTCTTGAATTGAGAGTACATATGTTGCTTTCAAGAATTTATTTGGATCCTTTCCAGATCAAAAAAGTGTCATCTATGAATTGTAAATAGATGAAGAGATGTTCTTGAAAACTATGGCCCCCATTACGATGGCGGGCGATAACGGAAAATGGGACCGACCGAAAGAGGTGCAGCAGTCCCACAAGGCCAATTAGGATGCGCCCGTCACAGTGGCGGGCGCATTCGGACCTTTAACATTGCGGACTGTGCTGCTGGGTGCAGCTCCGTCCGCAATGTAAAAAGTGTGTGATTTGTATTGCCATGCACAACATGACAGGCACTGCGCTGTGCCTGCCACCTTGTGTATGGCAATGTAGGGGGGTACCTAGGCATCCCTCAAGTGCTGCCCTCCTTCCCCCCGGGGGCCCATAATGGCCCCCAAAGCAATTTCCGCTGGCCTTTCCATGACGGCATCACCGCCATGGAAAGGCCTTTCACTTTGCACATCATAATATGGATGGCGGTGCCTGCTCTGCACCGCCACCATATTATACCTCAGATCTGCACGGCAGGCAATTGTAATGAATGCCTGCCGGTGGAAAAACGGTGGACAGTCTTTCCGTCTGCCGCGGTATCACCCGCCATACTAATAAGGCGGGGGTAAATGAGGTAGAGATGGCAGGCGGATCGCCACCGCCGGCCGGCCGGCCGGCCGGCCGGTGAAGATCTGCCCGCCATCATAATGGGGCCGTATATTATTTTTCACAGTGAAGAAATTTGCATAGCTGGGAGCTGCAGAAAAACCCATAAATATTCCTGTCTTATGAAGATTTTTTTTCTTTCCATTGGAAATCGCTTTGATGAAAAGTGAAACATAGCAATTACAATATTAAAATCTTGTTAGCACCCATGTCATCCATTTACAATAAGGCCAATTCAACTGCATCAATGCCATCAATAAAAGGAATAAATGTGTATGAAGAAATATTATCTATGGTGCAAAACAACCAATCCTCAATTTGGTCAAGGAGAACTTGAGATAATCTATTGAGGAATGATGTAGTATCTTGAATGTAACATTTCTAATCTTGTAAAAGTGGCAAGGAAAGCTATCCAAGTAATTATCCACAGGTTCATTTAGAGAGCCTCAAGCTGAGGCAATAGGTTTGAACGGTGGATCAGTAGGATGCTTGTGGATCTTTGGCAAATTGTAAATGTTTTATCTATGTGGATACTTTGTGGGTAAAAATCATGTTGTATTGTTGGTATGCCACTCCATTTCAAGAGCCCTATCCAGAATCTTCAGGAAAGTAACTTGGAACTCAGTGGCGGAGTCAACGTCAAGTTGAATGGAGAAGATGCTTTCATCTGCCACATGACATGAGCATTGACTTTCGCATCATCTTATGTTTGATTCATGACTACCATTGCTCCTCCTTTATCAGCCAATTGAAAGATGAGTTATTCAGCTGTGTCAGATAATTTCTTACCAGGGTTTTAAAAAATCCAATGTTTTGTGTGAGAGCGATGGACTAAACGTGCTTTTTGGTTTCAAATTTATATATGTGTGCTCCTCATGTACAACTTTCTTGGTTTCCAAAGTACTGGAAAAATATTTTAGGCGTAAATTGCGCATGAATCAGAACAATTAACTCTCACCCTCTAAAGCGTTAGATCTCTATGTAGGTATGAATGATGTTCATTCATTTAGAACTGTGAGTTATTGAGGCATCAGTGAAATATTGATAATATAGTTTTATATTTGCTGTGAAAATTCCTTTTCTCTTTTTCTTTTTTCTTTGACTTCTCCTTATTTTTCTGAGGACATTCGGGTCTGTTGTTGTCTATTGTTGATCAACTCGGGCCCGTTGTTGGCTGCTGGGCTTATGAATAAAAAAGTAGTTTTAGTTTGAGATTTGATAGATCCAATCCCTGGTTGTTTAGCCAAATGAACAGTGTCTATAGGTTGACGATTAGATGCTAGATACTAGACTATGCGGTTCTCAGTGTGGTTCTCTAGTATTGTAGTAACTGTGAATTATTGGCACAAGTTGATCTATTGTCCTTTTTTTATTTTATTTTTTTAATTAAGATCCAATCATTTGCATTACAAATACACAAATTCAATGATATTATTCAAGCTCCAATAATAAATACAGTAACAAAGACATATTTGATCGGCTAATACATCCAGGATTAAATATAGAAATAGTAATAGTTAAAAACTCCTCATAGGATAAATACCAAAAATAAATACAGCTGCCCTTTGAGATGAACAAATACAAGTTCAAGAACTATGGGGCCAATTACGATGGCGGATGGACTCACTTCACGGGAATTGTGACCATCTGCGGATATGGCAGCGGTCCTGCCCATGAGATTACAATGCGACCGTCAGGGTGGCGGTCGCATTGGGCATATTTACCGTTGCGGCGGGTGCTGCAGGTTGCAGCACCCGCCGCAATGGTAAAAATGCAGGGTTTGCTTTTCCCTGCACTATGTGGCAGGCACCATGCGGTGCCAGCCATATAGTGCAGGGAAATGTAGGGGGCAACTTAGGTGCCCCTGCTGAATGGGGGCCAGCAACGGGCCCCAGAAGTCAATCTCTGCCAGCCTTTGAATGGCGGCATTCAAGGCTGGCAGAGACGAGGCATCCTAATATGGCAGACGGTGCCTGTTAGGCACCACCGCCATTCTAGGTATGCTTTCCGGGTTCGCCAGACAATCAGAATGATTGCCTGTGGCAGGCCCGTGTCGGACGGACTTCCCCTCCGCCAGCAAACCTACTGCGATCATAATCTGGCAGACGGACATGGGTCGCAGGTTGGCGGTGAATCCGCCAATGGCAGCCTGCCAGTGGCGGATTCACCACTATTGTAATGAGCCTCTTAGTGTGCAAAAGATGGCAGAACAACATAATCCAGTCATCTGATAAGACCCCAGCTTTCAGTCAAAAAAACACCCTCAAAGTTTTTCAAATTTCTTCACTCCCCCATTCCTCATTGCATATAACTGTTTGTTGTTTCTAACCTGCTTCATTTTTCTCAGCCAATCTCCCTCTGTGGGGATCAGTTGTGTTCGCCAATTTTATCTCTTAATAATTAGACCGAGGGCAGGATCATACCCCAAAACGTTCGTCCAAGTACTAGGAGCTAGTTTGACCTGCCATTCAGCCTCCAAATATCAAAATATTTCATTCCAGAACCCCTAAACCACTTGATTAAAGTAAGAAAATACTGCTGTCAAATGTGTGCAGAGAAACCAAGTTTCTTGTTGAATTGAGCTACAAGTTCAAAGCAAAAATGAGAATGACTGACTGTCTTGTGGCACCTGGTAAATAAATGATTTTTGCCATGCCTGTAATAATTGAGGTCTTGATCATGGATACAAAATGTAACTGTAAATTTGTAGCTAGTCTCAGCTTGGTTCCTGGCATGTGCTGTTTTCAAATTTGTAATCTGTCTGTAACATTTTGGATAGACTGTATCCATGCATGCCTAATGTTTCAAATGTTCTTATTCTTCTCGCTTAAATTCCCACATACTGGGGATACTATCAGGCTAAATCTGTCCCTTTTTGAGAATGGGTTTTATTTTGTGTATAGGAGGTCTAGTTTTTATTATTATCCTTTCCTGCTCTGTGTCTTCTGACCGTTCATCATTTAAGGTAGGTCCCAATGCGGCGGTGCTGCACATATGCTCATTTAGCAACAAACTTAACACAAAACAGGAAACTCAATAATCTCACTGGAGGTTGGAGATGTACTATTTCTTTAGAAAAACAATTTTCTACACAAATTGAATGGTTGCATTTCTTCAGAGCAGTGCATTCTCTGTACAGGAAACTGGTCACACATCTGATGTAAACGGTTTGCATTTGCCTCCATATAGTTTTTCCATCCAATACTGTGTCAAAAGAAATACTTACTTTTGAGAATGTTGTACTGTATGAAGTCAATGCTTTCTTTGCTAAACTTAAATTAAATATGTAACAGGAGTATAATAATAATAATATATAGCATTACAAACTTTGACAACATAAGAAATATTGTCATAAAGCCAGCAGGCAAGAGTCGAGGAATTGCGATTGAGAACAATAAAAACTATAATAATTAAATTATTAACCAACTACAGAATACTGCTCACTACAGGAGATCCCACTTCATTGAATCATAAAGAAATTCATGAATTGAACAAAATAGCTTTGAATGATACATGGCTGGGTGATAAACATTTTGCTTATCTAAACAAAACTGGCTCTACTATTCTACATTCTATCCGAAAATACATAAGATAGCACAACTACCCCTGGCAGACCTATCATAGCTACCTGTCTCATTATCCTACAACCTCTCACTGAAGATGCTGACTTCATTCTCTAGAGATAGGATGTCTGTTATCAATGAAATAGATGATTTCCCAGTTAATAATTCCTTAGACCTACTGGTAAGCATGAACATGGAAAGTCTTTACATCAACATCTCTCAAGCTGACACTCATACAGTGTTTTACTCAGTACAAGAGACTCGTACTTGACCAAATTGGATACCCACCTAATTTGTTGTTGACTGTGGTGCTCAAGGCCTGAAAAAAATATGTAATTTTCAATTACATATATGGCACCTTCTTTGAGTAAATCAATGGTGTTGCAATGGAAGTCATGTTTGCCCCTGGGATAGCAAAACTATATGTGAAAACTATAATTCATAGCAACAACAATCCTTATGAATCACATATCAGAAAATGATTGCAGAAATAGATGATGTATTCATGATTGGAAAGGTTCTATGTCCAGTTTAAAATCATTACATGACTGACACTACTAGGATCAACTTCTTGCACCTGCATATCCAAGATGATTCCTTAATTCTCTCTACTCTACAAACTGTTTGCTGTGTCTGTCTAGACGGAGTCAATAATCCCCCCTCATCATGGTCAAAAGTATGGTTTGTGAAAGTGATGTAAATGAATGTGTCTTTATACTAAAACTACAGTTTATAATACACTACTCAAATACAGTACCTATTTCACTTATTCACTTTTTATGAACTGCAACAAGAAAACTGACTACTTCTGAGAGGATAGAATTCTAGCATTAAAATGTGAAACGGCCACTACAACGCAGCCGTCTCCACGCAAACCTTAACCACGCATGAATTACAACGCATGCGTGGTTATCATGAAAGCCTTTACCACACATACCTTTACTACGAGATCCGTAGTAAAGGCATGTGTGGTAAAGGCTAAAATTAGAAAAAGGGGGTTTGGGAGGTCTCCCCCCCACAAAAAAATCTCACCTGATGTCACATCGAGAAGTGCAGGTAATCGGCGTTGTTTGAGAGGAAACGGAAAGAAACTTCCACTTCTTCTTTACAAAGTACGACGTCACCACGGAAGATGGAGAGGAGACAACATGAAGAGGTAAGGGGAATTTTAGTTTTTTTTTTTTATATATAAAAGGATTGAGGGTTAAGGGCAGGGGTAAATATAAGAAGGATTGGGGGATGGGGGGTCACGTAAGGGTACAGAGGAGGGGTATAACCTTACCAAGAGTATGCCCTTTCCATGCATAAATTAACAACGAAAATCGTTGTAAAGGTATGCGTGGAAAAGGAAAATTTGTGGTAAAGGTTATGCGTTGAAAAAGCAGTCCATTGTAATGCATGCGTGGTAAAGGCATGCGTTGCAATGGAATGCGTTGTAACTACATACAACCCATTAAAATAGTTTGCTAGGAGCTATCCATTCTGACTGGCTAAACAAATAATTGAAAATATCATAGTAAAATGATTGTGAGCTCGCAGAGTTCCATAAAACTCGCGGACCGGAGTTTTTTCCTCGCACATGCTTGTCAACATCAAGTTGGCGAGCACGAGCGAGGAAAATCCACATCCCTGCAAGATTTTTCCTCATTCGTGCTCGTTAATGTCAAGTTGGTTACCACGAACAGCATTTTTTCTAACTCACTCTGCTGCTTACGAAGCGATGCAGAGTTTTTTTGCACTTTGCGGAGTCCGTGTAGCAGAACTCCGCGAAGACCACCCAGGTGTAGCTATAAGTCTATATTAAAACATTGGAATTTTGGGAGCTCCATTATAGACAATAGGCCAGAGCTCCAAAATTCCAATATTTGTCTTCATATTTCTAGCTTATTTAATTTAGAACATTCTACCCTTAGTGAGTGGAATGTTCTAATGGCCTTTTAGCCCTTCTGCCTCAGACTATACCAGTTGTTAAAGGCCCTCTCCCTCATTATGGGACCTCACCTGTGACTCAGGCTTATAACTCAGGTTCAGGGCCTTTAACAACCAATATAGCCCTAGGCAGAAGGGTTAGAAGGCTACAAAGAAAATCTAAAGTCTTGCGACTTGTATGTGTAACAACATTCCATGCTGAATCTAATAATATCATAAAGGTTGTTTTTAAAGAGTTGGCACCTATTACACCTTTAACTGAAAAATCCCTCTTTTCATTTAAAAGTGCTCTAAATAGTAGGGGTAGGCTTGTACAGGCTTACGAAGAATCTGGTAAAAACATTCTAACACAGCTATGTTGTTGTTGCTTGGAATACAATGTAAAATTTCAATTGTGTAACAACAATGGTAAAGGTTGGGATTTAAGACAGTTTTTAAATTGTGCAATTAAAAATGTGATCCACTGTATGGATTGCCCTTATTATGTACATTACACAGGAAATAAATCACAAGGAGTACAACATTTAATTTTACAACACTAATCACCGATCTGAAAATTGCCTGGTAGTATATTGAGCAGTCTGCATTATTTCTGTTCAAATTAGACATTGGTGAAATTTAATTTACCATGGCTTAGTTTGAGTAATCTTGGGATTGCCACTCTACAAATTTACATGCCATACACAGAATTCAAGCAGCTGTTATTCAGGATGCTTTGGTTAAATGCTTCCTCATGCCAAAATTTGATGCAAGGACACATTTCACACTAAACTGTAGCGCAAAATGTGTAATTACGCATAATTTCACATGATTTTGCCAAAAATTTCACATAATTACACAAAACCAAATTATCTGTATATCACTGTAGATGGTTTTAGCCCAGAAAACTTAGATCTTCATTTATGGGGTTTTGGTGTAGAGAAGCACAACAAGTCACCTTGCTGCACTGCCCTATGTAAAAGTGAAAGGGCAGGAATGCACCATGTGTGTCCAATATGGTGCATTCCATCCTTTCCCCTTGTGCTGGAGCCATTTTATCAGCATAGCACAAACACAGGCACCCTTGTGCCATGGTGCAAGGGTGCCTGTGTTGTCTGCAGGATTGTTTTTGTGTAGGAAGGGGCCCCTTAGTGCCCTAAAACAATCTTGAGAGGCGCTTTCCTCTTTCTATGTGTGCTGCAGAAAGCGGCACACATAGAAAGAGGAATGAACGAGGAAAAATAAAGTTATTTCTCCCCATTACTCCTCACCTCAGGAGGCGTAAGGGTTTGGCACATTCCCAGGTTTACATGATTTTTTTTAATTCTGGGGAAGCATCAAAATCCAGAGTGTTGGTTGGGAACACCCACCAGTTGTATCTGATTTCATAGAAAAAATATTTCATGGAATACCATTATGAGAAACTGTTTAATGGAAATTTTCAGAATGAATGGCATTTACCTTTTCATAGACACCAAATCATAGAAAGTCATTTTGGTCAAAGTAGGCTTTTGAATGCATTTTTATTATGTGTAAATGCAATGGTTGCAGGTCTTAATTTCAGAAACATTTTTGTTGGAGATATTTATTTCAGTGCTTTACTTCAGGGAACATTATTTCATATTTATAGCGTCTACATTGTCAGACAATTACTTTAGATGCTTTTAACTCTCTGATCCATCACCACCCATAAACAGCATCCATCACTGATCCCTCACAACCCCTAAACACCACCAATCCCTGCCCCCAAAATCCACTCACCACACCTAACCAACACTCATCCCTGAATCCTAAAAGCCCTTCCTATCCCAAAACTACACCATCCCTCAACCTTAAAATCACTCACTACTACTATCCCCACCCATTCCAGGATACTAAATGCCCTTTCTACGCCTAAACCCTTACCCATTCCATACACCTTTAAACCACCTCAGCAGACCGAAACTACAACCTTCCTTGAACACTAAAAAACCCTCACTGCCCTTAAACACCAGACATCCATGACCCTAACCTACTCATCCCTGAACCCTAAAAACCTCTTTCTACATCTAAACTCCACATATCCCTGAATCCTTGAACCCCACACCACCCTAAACTCCACCCCACCCTTAACCCTAAAATCTCTTCATCACCCCAGCCGCTACCCATAATTGAACCTTAAAGACCCTCACTAGCCCTACAGTTCGCCATCCATAAAACATAAAAACATCTCTGACACCTAAACACCACTCATCAATGAACCCTCAAAGGACCTCATCACCCCTACGCTCCACCCATCTCTGGACCATAGCAACCCCATTCGATGCCCTAACACCAATTATTCTTGACCTCTAAGAACCCCCTCATCACCCTAAACATGATCCATGCCTGAGCCCAAACACCCCACAGTAGTCCTAGACTCCACTGAAGTTTAACATAATTTTGGATTTTCTTTCAAATTATCTTCCCTTTAAAATGCAAACTGTTTTTGCTTTTTTTGTATTTCCTTAAAATTGTCTTTCGTTAAAATTTGTTTTTCCATGATTTGGTTTCCTCCAATGTGGTTTCTATGTTTGTGTTTTTCTATGGATTTACCTACTACTACACTCACTGCAATGCCCATGGAACGCCTCCCGAGCTCAGGGCAAGGACAACATAGAGATTTGTGCTGACTTGCCCTACTCCATATCTATGAAGCCATTCAAAGCCATGCACAGTTACTTTGCGTGGCCTCATAGATATGATTTCAATGTTTTCGCCGCAGGAGCATCACAAAAAGTGAAGCTATGGCAGTGCAAGGGGGAGTCATAAATAAGCCCCCTGGTATCCTGATTTCCTGGACAATGTACCCTCATTCTCTTGTCCTCTTTGAGTGGGCAGTTATTCTGTTCTGTTTGCAGCACTGAATAAACTTAACTGTGCTCTTTGCCATTTTGAATTGCCAAACTGTATACTGAGACAGTCTGATTGAGCTATAATTTAGATTGTTAAGTTTTCGCACAGTGCACTTATAGATGTTAGTTGTTGTACACATATATTAAAGGTTTTTGCCTCAACTTTATGTCTGTTTGATTGTCACATTTTAGGGTATTCATATATGGATTGCTTAGTTAAGCCCACCATTTGAGCTTTTGTCTTTGAAGCCTATTATGGATGAACTTATAAGTAATTTCTGATGTTGCTTTCTGGAGTATTTTCAAAATGATAACGAGTGGTTTAGAAATAATTTTAAATGCATTTAGTCCTGCTCTATGAATTCAAGGTTTGGTATCCTGGATTCCTGGACGATGTACCCTTGTTCTGTTGGAGTGGCAATTGTTCAATTCTGTTTTGCAACATTGAATGCACATAACTGTGCACTGTTTCTTTTTTAATTGCCCAAATGTATATTGAGACCGTTTGGTTGAGCTATAATTTAAATTGTTAAGTTTTGACATAGTTCGCTTATAGTTGCTGTTAGCTGTAGTTAACACATATTGAAGAATGTTGCCTCAACTTTATGTCTGTATGATGAAAACACTATAGGGTATTAATAGTTTAGTTTAGCCCACCATTTGAGCTTTTGTCTTTGATGCCTATTATGGATGTATTTATAAATATTTCCGACGTTGCTTTTCTTGACTTTTCCAAGATATCTGAGTCAAACAGGTTAATTGTTTCACAATTTTAAGATGTGTGGTTTAGTATTCTTTTCAAAGGCATTTAGTCCTGCACTGTTCTAAGTATCAGTACGTTTCAAAATGATGTTGGTTTCTGTGTGGCTTCTTATACATGTGCATGCTCCTATTTCCCTATATTAGTTCACTCATTTTATTGCAGGTACATGAATATCGGTAAGATTCATTATAACTTTATATAGTTTTTTGAAACCTTGTGACATAGTTTTGTATCACTTACAGTCTCCACGAGGGACTACTTTTTTTATATATTCATTAGTTGACTGAACCAATTGTGTTTGATTTGGTTTTGCGTGATTCGGTGTCCTTTTCTGTCATCTCTGGCATACTTATATACACTATAGTCTCACCTATTATGACACACACACGCACGCACGCACATACACACACACACGCATCATTTCTCAGTGGTATTTGCCACTGTGTAATTATAGTGAAGACCCATGCAGTTTCCATAGGAAATTTTAGACATTACAACAGCCAATACAGCAGAGCGGAACTACACCAAAATTGGTAGGAAACATGATATTTTCCCAGAAGTGTTTTTTTGTGATTTTGTGTAAATCCATTCAGTTGTTTTTGTAAAAATATATGTTCGAAATGTACAGATATCTGGAGGGTTGGGTTCGTAGCTGTCCCGCAGTAGTACCATTGGCAAGCATATTCAAAATAGTAGGGTGATCTGGTTGGCCAAGGTGGGCTATATTCCCATCAGCCACCTCATCAAAGTCTGTGAAATGGGGGGGTTTGGCTGCTCATGTGGGGTTTGTGCAGACCTTGTGGCCAACCCATGCTGCGCATGGAAAAGGACCATATGTGGCAGGGTGTTGGCTGTCCGTGGGAGGTTGCTTGCAGTGCCTGGCCACAGGCCTTGTGTGGCAGGGTGATTAGCATAGTTACATATGGTAAGAAAATCTTACTTTATGTTAAAAAAAGTTAACTACAAATTATGAATTTCAGTGGTTTGCTGAGTTTGACCTGTTATGTTTAAACTGACATTTTCACCTAACCATAATATATACATATATAGAGGGAACATATTCTCCTAGAAGCCAGTGATGTAGAAATTTGAAACATTGGGGGACCCAATATATATACACAAAATGTCTCCAAAGTTTGTAGAAACAAAATCTCAAATGAAGGGTGTGCACCCACATTAAGAAAATGTTGTTTAATATAAACTTATGATTTGTTTTTCCTTTATCACTAATTTTCACATGTACATCTGTTTTTTTCACGAATGAATCACTTAAAATTACATTATGTGATGTGAGTACACAATTTTTGAAGGACTACAAATCCCAAAATGCTTAGAGTCACTAACTAACCTGATAGGAAATGACATGTCTGGATTTGAAAACAGTATTTGAATGACTGAGTTGACTGCATAGCATTATCGTGATCATGGTCATGTGCCAAAACCGAAACACGTCGATCTGTAGCTTTCACCGAAATAATGAGCTGAAGAATTGAATAAACCGACATTATTTACTGAATTTGCGGAGTGTGACCCTGTTTCCTTTTCGAAGGAGTTTTGGTGCATATTTAACGGTCTGGCTCGACCGTGAGTATCCCGCACTGGTATTGAGCGCCGTGAATCCGGCAGAAGGAGCCGTTTGTGGGGAAAATATATATATATATATATATATATATATATATCTGCTCAAAAGTGCCTGTCTGGCAAGGAGCACTCAAACACCGGTGATGTGTTGAAAGCATTTATTAGGTATGCACGCTGGTCTGAGAGTCGATAAAATGCAGCTTATTGCCATGTGTAAATCGCCTGACGCGTTTAGAAGTATATCATCCTCCTTCCTCAGAGGCTTATGGCATTGACGTGTGCGTGAAACTTTCCTTCATTTAAATACTGAATATATCGTCCTGTATGGACTGCTCTGCTATGTCATCTCGGAGCATTCTGGGCTTTGAAGTTTCAGCTGTTAATGTTCCGTTAATGGTAGCGCTGCTAAAAAGGTTTGTTTCAGCATATAAATATGTCTGAAGCATCAATGAACATACCCCATTAGCCCAAAAACAGTACTTTTGTGAAGACTATTTTCTGATTTTCTGGCTGAGTGGGTAATACACTAACTAAGGCCCTTAAACCTTAATGGACTGTATATGATTATGTGAAATGTCATTACTAGTTTGTTATTTGGTATTAAAAAAAACAGATTGTTTGAATAAACAACTGCTAGAAAAAGTGTCTTTGATGTAGGAGGTGACTTTAAAAGAGATCTTTGATGTGCACCAGGATACCTTTTAACCCAACCCTGGCTCCAGACTACCAGTAGGGGGCAAATCAGTTCTTTGTGTGAGAGCAGGACACAACCTATTTAGATGTAAATCTGAGTCACCTCTCTCCTTCCTGCCCAGGAAGGCTATCAGTAAGCACATGCATGCTGATGTATCCCCTGTCACACCCAGCCCTTCCTGTAATGTGTCTGTCTAGAGAAATATGCACAAATTGTAGCTGTCACCCAGGCGTGTATTGGAGACATGCTACAGGCACACAGAGAAAAGTAAAGAGGAGAGAAATGTCCACTTTCTAAAAGGGTCATTTCTAAAATGGTAATGTCAAATCCAACTTTAACATTAAAGAAGATTTATCACCACCATTCCATAGATATTAAACATGAAGTAGCTACTCTCTTCCAATCAGAAATTATAGCTTAAACGTTATTTGAAGGAATCCCAAGTGCTAGCCTGTGGAAGGGGTAGGCCTTACAGCCGTGAAAAATGAATTTAGCTGTTTGTCACGGACAGGACATGTAAAACTTAACTGTACATTTCCTATCTTTTAGTTACACAGCACCTGACCCTTAATGTCACTGAGGGCCTCCCTTAGAGGTGACTTATGTGTCATCAAACAGGAGTTTAAGGCTTGCCAAGTGGTTTTAAATGCCAAGTCGAAGTGGCAGTAAACTGAACACAGGCTTTGCAATGACAGGCCTGAGAGAGGTTTGAAAGGCTAATTGTGTGGGTGGAACAACCAGTGCTGCAGTCCCACTTGTAGCATTTAGATTATAGGCCCTGGGTACATGGAATACCACTTTACAAGGGACTTACAGGTAACCTAAATATGCCAGTCAGGTATACACCAATTTCAACATGTTTAAGGGAGAAGCACATGCACTTTAGCACTGGTTTGGTATCATAATTATGTTTTAAGTTTACTTTTTGTTTTATTAATCATGTACTGCTTAGAGAAATGTTGCCTTTTTATTATTTTGCCTGGTTTCCACCCACCCTCCTTCTCCCACCTGTGCCCATGCCCTGTCAGCCCCACCCCTGATTTATTCTCCACCCTTGCACCCACTGAAGGCCCATGGGCATTTGCAACTATGCCACAGGAAACCCCACACAACAAACAAAATGGTGCATAAATATCACAGCAGTGGAGGACTTCCCAGCGCCCCTTGCCCTTCTCCCTTGAACAAGATAAATACATTTCTTCCGTCTAATTTTTTTAAAAAGTGGTATACATGAGTGCTGCAAGGCCTGCTGTTTTCCTTCCTTCTGTGCAATCAAGATACTCTGTGCTGCTTTGACATCAGTAAAAATGTGAAGGATTCCCTACACCAGTAGTTTGAATTTAGCTGTCTGAACAAGCAATGACTGAACCCTGTCTTTGAACTGTTGAATCATTTGCTGCATTTCCCAGATGTATCTACATGCCTCAAATACCATGCCTGGGTAAATTTGTAAATCAAAATTGTTGTCTATTCTTAATACCCTTTCATAAACTGCACTGGACAGTATTCATCCTTAGTTCTACAGGTCCCAAAGTTAACAAATGCTTTTGTAGGCTGAGAGCAGGTTTTACGTTTCAGGAAAGCGACTTCGTGAGCACATTGAATAGTAAAATCATCCTGCCAACCTGTTAGCACATGATGCTTAATTATTCTTTCAATCATTTTGGAAGTCTCTCTTTATTTATGTTCTGGAATCCTGACAAATCTTAAATTAGTCTCCTGCACTTTTCCTGCTACTCCTGCTTAATTTTCAGTTTTTGCGGGTCTTCAGAAAAATTTGCTATTTCATTGTTAGTAGGCTCTTGGCCCTCTTCCATCTCAGACACTCTCTGCTCAAGTTCGGAGACTTGGGTCCCAAATCTGTCTATTTTAGCATCTAAATCTTGGGTTTGGAGTTCCTTGTTACTCACAATCTCTTTCTGGTCCCTTTTAAAAGTTTGCATTTCAGAGAGAATGTTCTGTAAGAATATGATTAATGTAGCATTCGTATTCTTATCTTTATAATTTCCAGCCTCAAGACCATATTGATTTGCTATACTAGCCTTAGTGCCCATCGTAGTGTTGCTACCGGCCATTAAAGGCCTGCACCAGCATTGAAGACCAGAGCCGAAGGCCCCTGCCTTTAATAAGGGAGCAGGCCTTTAATGGCTGGAAGATCCTACTACTCAGGGCTCTAAGGCTATTACAACATTCCGTCCCTAAAGGGCAGAATGTTCTAATGTGTAAAACAAAGGCCTCACAGAGCCAGAGGGGATTGAAATCCCATCAGGATCCGTGAGGACTTTTGTTCACTGCAACAGCTGTGAACAAACATTGGAATATTGGAGACCCGGGCTTCTACCGGCAACTAGAAGCCAGGAGGACTCCATTGTTTTGAACGGTGCTCCCAACATTAAAATGTTCAAATAAGTGGTTAATAGTATCCTTGTTTGTGGCAAACTAACTGCTCTTACAAACACTAGTTAACAACTACATAGACTGTTGTCCCTCATGTGCTCCCTGTACTTATGCACCAATTAAGTCTGATCTTTAGTCTCTGGAATCTTCTCCTGCACTGAATCATGTAGTGCAGTTCTTTCTCCTGAGATGTTAGCTTTCTCTGAGAGAATCTTACATGGATTTTGTTAGGCCTGACTATCAGCAGAAGGCAATGACCACTTTGGGTGGTAGCTGCAGATATTTTAACTGTGGGGCTCCCCACATACAGTCTAACAGTCTTTTTACTCTTTCAGAATTTAGTAGCTTTAAAGAAGCCTTACTTACATTAATTTATTGATCCAATATTTTTGTGTTGCTTCTTTTCTACTACTTCTTAC
This sequence comes from Triturus cristatus, assembly GCF_964204655.1. NCBI lineage: Eukaryota > Metazoa > Chordata > Amphibia > Caudata > Salamandridae > Triturus > Triturus cristatus. The sequence goes on from NC_140581.1 coordinate 403,150,629, forward strand.
TTCCAGTGTGCTCGGTCAGTGTTTATGTTTCAGCAATACCCCCAGTATCATCATGATCTGCTGAGGCTGAGATTTAGTCATTAACTTGGTCTCCTCTTTGGGTTATTTGTTTGTATCTCAAAGTACAGGGTAGTTTGAGTGAATACAAAGACCATGCTACATTCATTATTTGAGCATTCACAGTGTTAATCTTTTAGGATAATTGGATAGATACTACTGAAAATCACTATTGTGTTCAATTCGGAGATAAGGTTATCAACACATAGCGTGGTCTTTATGTATTTTTTATTTGAAAGACAAATGCTTGATAAGAGTTCAGCACCATTTTAGGTTTCGCCTGCACAGCGCTTGCAGTGTGCTTATGAAATCTATTGTAATCAACATAAATCTTAAAAGGGGCTTACATCCTGCCCTCATTTGTTCGTGTTGTGCTTGTCATTTACTTTTTCTCCATTTCTGTCGGTTGAAGCATGCTATTTCCTGTTGTTCTTTATGAGTTTTTTTATCAGTGGAGCTTGGTCCAAATTATCCTCCTTCTTGTTAACTTTTCATCTGCTTTTGTCAACTTTCTTTGACAGTTGTGAGCAAGCGTGTTTGACAGCTGTGTGATTTTACTTTTGTCCCCACACTCCATAGGTATCTGAGCGCTGTACATGAGTCAGTTGCATTGCACGCGGACAAATTCCTTTTTAGGCATAAAGAGATTACATAGTTTGCCCAGAACCACAAGTTGTCAACCTCCCAGCAAGACTCGAATCCTGTTCCTCAGCTTCAAAGTCAACCACTCTTGCCATTACGCCATATTGTCTCTCATCTTCTTTATTGCCCACTTCTGCTGCCTTCTTCCTTCCCCACACCAATAACAGGATATTGTGCATCCTGCCAAGAAGACGTTAATCATAGATTTACTTGTAGTGCTGTGGGCAAGAAGTAACGCGTTCATGTATTTTTTCCCCTCAATCACTAATAATGCCAGTGCTGAACTACATTTAGTGCAATTGGCCTCCTAATTGTCTTCTGTTTCAGCAGTCCCTACCTTTTTTTTCTCAGCAGGTTTTCCTGATATGTTGCTTCTGTTCAATATAAAATATGGCCACACGAATAGCAACCAAACTCAGACAGCTTGTTCTAAATAAGAAAAGGAGGAAGTGGACTGCGTGCAATCATGGAAAGAGGGTGTGTTTAGAATTTTTACCAATAAGTTGGTTACTGTCTGGGAAAGCGAACTTCTCTGCCCAACAGGAGGCCATAAAAAAGAGGGGAATAGCAACAGCCGTGGCACAAAGAAATCTGAAACTTAAGATCTCTGGCACAAGTTTCTCCTTATTGACTCGGGTGATACAGGTGAAACTCATCTTGCTGATCACCTACAGAAGGAAGGCTTTGAGAGGGAGGGACGCAGAAACACTGGACAGCATAATAGCAAGAGCCCTACGAATGATCTATGGCTTGCCGAGATACACATCCCCTGCCCAATTGAGATTAGAGTTTGGGGTCCAAAAACAAGAACTTCCCCACAAAGGATCATTTATCAAAAGCTGGTATAAAATTAGAAAGGGGAACCAAGAAACCCTAAATGCATACTTATGGAAAGAACTGTAAACTAAGGAAGCAGGCTTAGCTAGACGCTATCTGGAAGACTCGCTTAATCATCTATGCTTATGAAGCCTTTGGGAGACATCAGGGATCTACATGAGCTTCAAAACCTTAGTCAACAAAATTGTCAAAAGAGAGTCTCCTAGACTGGAAAAAGCCATCCTGTCAGAGAGAGCACACGGCTGGTTCATTATTCAGAGTTACACCAAGGTTTTGCCGCAAACATACCTTCACATCGGCTTCTCTAAGGCCATTAAAGAGAAGTTCCTGAATTTTTGACTAGGTATATTACCATCTGCATTCCACTTGCCGCCGTGGCTACGTCCTCCGATGCCAGCAACCTGCTGACTCTGCGAGGAAGGGAAGGAGGACATACTGCACCTCCTAACTATTTGCACAGAACTACTAAGGGAGCACCGAGAATTACTTAGACCTTTGTTAAACAAAAAAAGATGCGGTTCTGCAGACAAGCAGTGATAGCAAGTTTCTCTGGAGAGGATTTCCAGCTGAGTTGCCGTCTGGTAAAATCTTTGACAATTGTGGATACAAAAATAAGACTAATAAACGAAAACATAATGGTAGGACCATAACAACATAAAGACGACCAAGGGTGGACAAGCCCCTCATCAAAACTGTAGCAGATGAGCTCTCCGAGTTACTAACTTAGGGGCATTTTATCAAGCCAGGCGATAAAATTATCACCGCTTTAGCAGCAGAAAACTACCGCTAAAACGGCTATAATGGGCTTGATAATATGCTCTATGGAATTCCAATTGAAGCCCATGTTAAATGTGAAGGACGTCTAACATGGGCTTCAAATGGAATTCCATAGAGAATATTATCAAGCCCATTATCGCCGTTTTAGCGGCAGTTTTCTGCCGCTAAAGCGGCGATAATTTTATCGCCTGGCTTGATAATATGCCCCTAAATGTTGCTGCTACAATTGCTTTTTAATTGTTTACGATGGCTCTTGAAATCTCGCGAATGACAATTTTTGCACACAACATACGCCCATTGTGGCCTCTCCAGCACGGGACTCTGAACAAAAATACCCCAGTGATGCTCAGCTTAAAATTTTTAACTCAATTTCATTGACTTCTCACGTGAAACTATGTTAACGTAATAATTGCACAATTTGACTTCTCTGCTTATTATTCTACTTTTTAGGTAAATTATCGCAACAGTTTTAATTAATCATGCAAATGAAGATATTCTTATTCTTGTTTTGTTTGGGAAAGTATTAGCCCGCTGCTATGCGACGTCCCCAAGGACCTTCATCCTGCTTTTATGGCTATTCAAAGCCAGATTGGCTGAGAGACCAGCAGTCTGCAGAGGACCCGTTTCGTTTTTTCATGAACAAGCACATGAACATGACGTCACACATGAATGCTTGCGCCCATGCTTTATATATCGAAGAACTCGCGTTATGCTGCTTTGACAGTACATGCAGCATTAACAAATTTGAGCTTGTTTCTGATGTAAAACGCTTAATTTAGTGCACATTTACCCCACAATTGTTCCCCTTGGACGAGTAATGTTTCGCACAAAGTCACAATCTGCAAATGTGTGCCACGTTGTTTTGAGTGCCCGGGCTGGCCCTGTTTTTGCTCCCAGTCTAACCCTGATTTGGTCGGACACCCTCTTCAATGACATTTCCAATGGAAGTGGGCAGATTCTGAGAGGGTTCCCAAAAGCAAAGCCCGTGCTGGCACAGCAATAAAAAAAACCTGACATCGCTGTACTCGAAGCATGGCCGGCAGAGCGAAGAGTGGGCTGATGGAATGAAACCTTCCACAATGAAAAGGTGCAAGTGTGATTTCATTATAGAGCTGTGCCGATTTAAAACTGTATTCAGCCTCTTGCCACTCGCTGCCAGTTATGCTCAGGTAGAAATGAACTGGGACCCTCACTTCTAGTACTAAGCCATCAGTCTTCCCCCCTGCAACTCGTAAAAAGCTGATCACTGTGCCAAGAGCAAACAGCTTCTAAACTTGTTTGGGGAATTTTGAATGGAAAAGCACAAGGAGCAGTGCTGCAGTTTCTTTTTCGTCATCTTTTTGGAGAGCAAACTCGCCCAAAGGTATTGGAGCACTTTACATGAGCACCGGTTACATTCCACAAGCACGCAGTCACTTGTTTCAGCACGGGGCGATTAAGGCTCCTATTACGATGTTGGTCAGAGTTGACCGACCATATGTTGGCGTTTTCAAACACCTTATTTCTCTTGTGCAGCAGGTAGAAACCATAGGTGCGCCCTCAGCCGCCCACACAGGATTATGTTTGGCTTCAGACTGGCCGACGGGGAGTCCGTTGGAAGCCAGCTGGAATGACTGGGCGGTTTGAATTCTGACCGCCATCATCCTAATATACAGCAGTCAGAATTCAAACCAAGGAGGCGGGAGGCTTTTTGACGGACATCCTAATGAGGGCCCTAGTGATTTGCCCAGAATTACAGGATGTTGAGCCCCAGCTGAGACTCGAAACTCCTTCCCGAATTGCACAGTCAGCAGCTCAGGTTGTTATCCCACATCTTTGCTTCTTTATGCTGCAGAAGCGTCTTCAGAAAATAAAGTGAAATTAGGTGTAAAAGCGTATTATTTCGTGTACAGAAGCATACCAATTTATAATGAAAGCAAAGCCTCAGTGGGAAAAAAAACAGTAACTGGGACGTAAAGAGTTTCACATGCAGCACGGGCCAGGAAGAGAACAGTGTAGATGCTCAGATAAACAAAAATAGCCCTTTTGTGTTGGGAGGGAGAAGGGAATACAGCATGTTCACCATGAATGGCTCAAGGGGCAAACTATACAGCCAAGAAATGCAGTGGGAGAGTTCAGAACAATTTAGCAACATAGAATGAGGTGAAAAGGACTACTATTTTGAACCCAATCATTTTGGGAATGTGCAAGTTTTTTAAATCTTTATTTGAGGTATGAGAGTGGCAATGGCGGCTCCTCCACTATGGCAGAGGATCGTTGCCCCACTGCTTTTAAGCAGTGCGAAGATGAATCATAAAATGATAATACATTCAAGTTATTATCATTTTTTGCTTCCTACTGCTTGGTGGGTGGGTGGGCGAGGCGGGGCTACTCTGCTCTCGGAGCAGGGCAGGGGAGGTGTGGTTTGCTCACTCCTAAGTGCCCAATGAGTGTTTGGTCTCGGGCCGCTGAAACCAGTCATGCGCACTTTCCCCATTCTCCATGCAGGCTGCATTACAGCCTGCATGGAGCACAAGCCCAGGCTCCCATTCACTGGTTGAGCATCCATTGGTCAGTGGGGCCTTGCTGTGCTTCCCTCAAAGACAGAGAAGAGCAGGAGCAGAGAAGCGGCACCCAGCGCAAAGTTAAGTTTATTTGATTTTTTTTTAAATATGCACAACCCCCGCGCTACTCACCCACGTGACCCTGCCATGCGACCACCCACCCTTGTGCCTTACCGGCCGCCACTGGAGAGTGGTAGTGGCAGAATCACAACAGTTAGTAAGCAAAGCTTAGGATGATGGTTACGATGAGTCACACACCTTGTACATCAACAGTACACTACATTACAAATATTAAACTCAGTCTCAGCATTAAGTACATAGGCGTGTACATATAATTAAACAATTACAGGAGTGCACACAGAGCCAACATGCATGATACTACTGGCATGCAGTGGTGATTCTGGCCCCATTAGGATCCTGTTTTGTGTATGTCTTAGGGGCCCATTAGCATGGCGGTCGGAAAACCACCCCAACCGCCATGGTAGCTGAAAACAACCGCCCGCCAGTACCGCGGCAAAACCAGCGGTACAATTAGGATTATCCACCCAAAAAACCTACCGCGGCAGAACGAGGTAAAGAAAAAACACCCGTAGCGGGTGGAGAAGGCCAACAAACCTCCACGGCGGTTGGATTCATGGCAAAAAGTAACCAAACCGCCGCCAGGACAGCGGAGACACTGCACGGAAAATTAGGATAACCCCCATGTGACCGTGGTACGTTCTGCTGTTTCCGACCGCCACGATCGCAAACAGTGGTGAATGGGAGAGCCAGCGGAAGAGCTGTAGCATAGCCACCGCAACTCACAACAAGGCCACAAAGTGCACACAGCAAACTAGCCATTCACCCAAAAAGACAGAACACACCCCAATGAGATAACCACATGGCAACTACAAAAATACAAATCCCAGGACAACCCACTCAACACACCTGACAGCAATACCCCATTTGGACACACCCACATAGCTGAATATAAAACCAGCCCCTTCCCTGACAACAATCCTTTGCAATACTCCAGAAGTGAAGGGACAAACACCACAGCTGAAAGGAGAGGCAAATCATCAAACCATCACAACACACACACACCACACACATCACTACCACCACCACCACCAACTCCACACCTGCACCCATAACCCCTTTGCACATCACTCACCATGGCACCACAGAAAACAGGAGTGTATGTGTCCAGGCAACCAGCACTACAACTCCCACCATGCACCCCTGTCCCACCCATGAGCAGGAGGGAGCACTCCCCCCCAAGAAGCATGTGGCAGCCATTAGATCACTACAAACGAACTAACAGGTAGGTAGCCATCTTCATAGGGAGGGCTGTTTGGGGGTGGGAGGCCTGCAATGCAACTCACACCAGGCGCCCTGTCACACCCCTGAGCAGGATGTAGCACTCCACCCCACCCAGAAGCATGTGGCAGCCATTAGATCACTACAAACACTCAGGTAGGTAGCTATCTTCACAGGGAGGGCTTTTTGGGGGTGGGAGGCCTGCAATACAACTCCCACCATCCACCCCGTCCCACCCCTGAGCAGGATGGAGCACTCCACCCCACCCAGAAGCATGTGGCATCCATTAGATCACTACCACTACAAACACACAGGCAGTTAGCCATCTTCACAGGGAGAGCTGTTTGGTGGTGGGAGGCCTGAAATACAACTCCCACCATGCACCCCTGTCCCATCCCTGAGCAGGATGGAGCACTCCCCACCCAAGAAGCATGTGGCAGCCATTAGATCACTACAAACAAACTAACAGGTAGGTAGCCATCTTCACAGGGAGGGCTGTTTGGGGGTGGGAGGCCTGCAATACAACTCCAACCATGCACCTCTGTCCCACCCCTGAGCAGGATGGAGCACTCCATCCCACCCAGAAGCATGTGGCAGCCATTAGATCACTACAAACAAACTAACAGGTAGGTAGCCATCTTCCCAGGGAGGGCTGTTTGGGGTGGGAGGCCTTCAATACAACTCATACCATGCTCCCCTGTCCCACCCCTGAGCAGGATGGAACACTTCCCCCAAAGAAGCATGTGGCAGCCATTAGATCACTACAAACAAACTAACAGGTAGGTAGCCATCTTCTCAGGGAGGGCTGTTTGGGGGTGGGAGGCTTGCAATACAACTCCCACCATGCATCCCTGTCCCACCCCTGAACAGGATGGAGTACCCCCCCAAGAAGCATGTGGCAGCCATTAGATCACTGCAAACAAACTAACAGGTAGGTAGCCATCTTCCCAGGGAGGGCTGTTTGGGGTGGGAGGCCTGCAACACGACTCCCACCATGCACACCTGTCCCACCCCTGAGCAGGATGGAGCACTCCCCCCACCCAGAAGCATGTCCCAGAAAGTCCACAACAATGTGACAACAGGACAGATAATCAGACCGTGCATGCACCCCAGCATACCTCCAGAAAAGCATGGAGACAGATGACAACACAAGGCCTCACATCACACAAAAATTGATACAGATACAATCTCAAAATACAGTGTGCAGACAGCTAAGCATATGTAACTGTCACAGACACAGAAGTGCGATTCACCAAATCCAATGTTGAAGCAAATCAGGGCACCAACATGCACATCAACGAATGCTCTCTGTAACTTCCACGGGGGCTGAGCATGAAGGACCATAAGAAAAGTAAACAAGCATGTTCTGTTGAAGAAATAAATCAAAGCACAAGACAGGACAAAGGAATGCATGATATGATAATGGCTAGTGCATGGGCAGATGTAACGGCTGCCAGGCAGAGCAATCAGCAAAGATGCTTCAGATGAAGATGTATATCCGCCAGTTGTCAGATGACAAACGTTCATCGTAATAATAAAATATGCATGTGGGGCATGGTATCCATTGACATGTCACCCCATGGGGAAATAATGCGTGTACGCCCACATCATGTCATGATGTACTTCACTGTGCAGACATACAATGTGTGAAATAGTTAACTGTGTGTTGCATCACCTGTAAATAGTGGACAAGCGTGAGGTGTGCATGTCAATGACCATCTCCCCTCTGCCCCACAGGTGACCAAGAACTGACTGCGGAGTACGACAACACCAACTCCACCGGTACATGGACTCTCTGGTGCAGACTCCCTGGATTCTGATGATATTGAGCAGGAAGCCGGCCCATCTGGTATGCCAGGGCACAACCGGTCCAAGGACACCACAGCCACCCTGCCCCCTCAGCAACAACTACAACAACGCTGAGCCCTGCTGGAACGACCCATGCGGCCACCACCACCACCAGTAATGGCTGCAACACCCGCCCTGCCACAGAGGATGTCCACCCCACCCCAAACACTGCGGAGGTCAGGGAGAGTAGGCGTGTGCAGACAGTGGTGAACCAACAGGGCCGTGACAGCAGGGCAGGGGTGAGGCCAAGGGAGACACGAAGACAACAGGAGCATGAGACCGAAGCCCTGGCAAACATCAGCAGAGTCATTGGGGCCTACGAACAGGTGCAGGGACAAACGGACCAGGCTCACCAAGATGCACGTGAGCTCCAACAGGTACTGAGGTCCATGGACCACCGCATGAGCCAGATTGTGGACCTCTTGGGCCAGCTGGTTGTGGAACTGAGGATCAGGCCTGCGGCACAAACTACATCTCCACCTCCATCCGGTGTCCCGCAGGATGTCAGTTCACCATCCTCCCCTGCGGACACAAAGAGGGGGGAATCCTCTGACCCCACTGGCCCTGCAGCTGTGTCCCCCCTGCCAAATAAACAAGGGGCCGTCTGAGGAAATACTTGGGAACAAGCCATGGCAAAGCACCTGCAAAACGCCATCCATGGGGCCAGCCATGATGGCACACCTTTTCACCCTGCAATTGACTTTGTCAACTATCCTTCCCCACACTGCCATGTTAATGGCATCCGTCTGTTGGACTGGGTCACCACAACAGTGTGGTGAGGAATCAATTGTCTCATCTGCCATCACTGAAAACTCATAGCTTCACCCTTCACATTTCTGTAAATATTCACACCCCTGTCACATATATCCCTTGTAAATAAACACTCCTTACACACCAATGTCGTTGTGTCTGCTCCATGTTCATCAGTTTGTGCAATGTTAACCACGAGAACAATGTCACAGGAGCATGGATTGTCTGTAGGCAAGTAGAGGCTGAAGGAACCTGGGAAAACACAACAGAAAAATAGTCACTAGTCAGGCAGTGGCATCACAGCCAACACACAAAACGTGTCATCACGGTACTACAATCTGCACCCATCACAATGAGCAACAGTACCAACATAGACATCCTGTAGCTGTGCATAACTACCCTGTTCCCTAAACATAGGCAGCCAGCACTGAGTCAACAACAGGCTGCAGTCACAAAGCTAACATTGACCTTTTCAACAACAACAACATCAGCACACAATGGCCCCGTTGTACATTGTCACTCACCTTCAAGTGAAGTAGCAGTTGATGAGCCGTTGTCGCAGGTCGACACCTTCCTCCTCTCCACTATCCTCGTCACTGGACATGGATTGGTTTGCAGGCGGGGGCCTCTGCTGCTCATCACCGTCCAGGAGCAGTGGGATCTCCTTGCACAAGGCCAGGTTGTGGAGCATGTAGCATGCGACCACGATCTGACACACCTTTTTGGCGAGTACATCAGGGCACTTCCGGTCTTGTCCAGGCAGCGAAACTGTGATTTCAGGAGACCAAAAGTACGCTCAACCACACAACGTGTCCTCCCATGGGCATCATTGTAGCGGACATCAGCTGGTGTCCTGGGATTCCGCAGTGGGCTCAGCAACCAAGGGCAGTTGGGATATGCAGAGTACCTAGGTGTGAATAACACAGAGAAACCTTGTAATGTCACTGTGGCAGAGGACAGCACGTCGCGCACAAAGCGCGCTATTTGACTATGCATACTCACCCACAATCCATGCATGCTCAGGAAGCAGATTAGACATCAGCTGTGGTACGATGCTGTTACGCATGATGTATGAGTCATGGGTTGAGCCGTGGAATTTGGCACACACGTGCGAGATAATCATATCCGCCTGGCACACCACTTGCACATTTATGGAGTGAAAATGTTTACGAATCCTGTAGATGTGCTCAAGTGCCTGTGGTGGAACCAGCCCAACATGTGTGCAGTCAATGGCACCAACAACATGGGGGATGTGTCCAAGGGCATAAAAATCTCCGTTCACAGCCGCCAATTCAGGTCCCCTGGGGAAATGGACATATCTGTCCTTGTAGATCCTCATAGCGGAAAGGACATCAAGCAGCACCATGCTCAACATAGGTTCCGACATCCCACCTGCACTGGCCACCATGTGCTGGAATGATCCCGTAGCAAAACAATGCGGGCCGCCATCACCTTAGATGTTGGGGTGAAAGCTGTTGGATATGTTCGGCGAGGCTGCAGGTGGGGTTCCAACATAGCACAAAGGTTCTGTAGGGTGGCTCTATCCAGACGGAATTTCCATATGATCTCCTCATTCTCAATGTCTGCCAACACTGTAAAGGGACGATCAAGATTTGGTCTCCTCCTAGTTGAGATGAAAGTGGACACATGTCAATGCAATACACCATGAGATGAGCACAACATCTTACTTTTTGACAGACACAACGCCAACAATGACTGTCATCACAATTGAGTTACAGAGCAGCTTACATGTAGGGACACATTCAGCTACACTAATCATACACTTGTCCACTTTCACACATCAAGTACCTCCAAAACAACCTTGGTCTATGAGAATACACATAGGGATATGGCCACATCTTGCATGGGTATGCCTGAGAGTATATCATCCTGCATATGTGTCAAAATGCAACACTACTGTCTTATACCTAGCTGATGTACCAACTACAACTTCAGGCGTAAGTTGAACATGGCACACATCAACAACACAATTACCACAGACTGAGCGCAAACAACAAGTGTGTGCATGATCCAAGATAGGAAGACTGTGAAATTAGCACATTCTTCATTTAGACCTACATCGCTATGATTTTCACTGCACTTTCACACATTGACATGTGTCCACATCGGAGAGTCCATAAAAACACTGCTCTTTGTACATGCCCATCAATATCACACATGACATGTGAGGGAGTACATGCCAATGTACCAAATCACATACACAAACATGGCATGTGTAGTCAGCAGTGTGTTGAATGTCTCATTGGCATTGTGTGCACAATGAGGTGCCATTAATCATGTGGCCACTGTGCACTGTTGATGAAAGCCCATTGGCCATTGACACAGCATAATGTGTCCATAGGTGCTGTCAAAGTGCTCCTCCACCCAAATCCCGGTCACTTATGTCAATGTATGGCACCCAAATCACGGTAGCTACCGCCTGGCACCTGCAGTATATCACTGCCAATGCCCAAGACACAATCGTGGTGGTGATAAATATGTATGTATTGCCAAATGGCAGTTGACATGGTCTGCCACCCAAATCTCGGTCACTCATGTCAATGTATGGCACCCAAATCGCGGTAGCTACCGCCTGGCACCTGTGGTGTGTCACCACCAATGCCCAAGACACAATCGCGGTAGTGATAGATATGTATGTATTGGCAAATGGCGATTGGCATGCTCCGCCACCCAAATCCTGCTCACTAATGTCAATGTGTGGCACCCAAATCATGTTATTTACCACCTGGCACCTGCGGTGTGTCACCGCCAATGCCCAAGACACAATTGCGGTGGTGATAGATATATTTGTATTGCCAAATGGCGATTGGCATGCTCTGCCACCCAAATCCCAGTCTCTCATGTCAATGTATGACACCCAAATTGCAATAGCTACCGCCTGGCACCTGCGGTGTGTCAGCGCCAATGCCCAAGACACAATTGTGGTAGTGATAGATGTGTATGTGTTGCCAAATGGCGGTTGGCATACTCCATCACCCAAATCCCGGTCACTCATGTCAAAGTATGGCACCCAAATCACGGTAGCTACTGCCTGGCACCTGCGGTGTGTGACCGCCAATGCCCAAGACACAATTGCGGTAGTGATAGATATGTATGTATTGCCGAATGGCGGTTGGCTTGCTCCGCCACCCAATTCCCAGTCACTCATGCCAATGTATGGCACCCAAATCACGGTAGCTACCCACTGGCACCTGCAGTGTGCTACTGCCAATGCCCAAGACACAATCGCGGTAGTGATAGATATGTAGGTATTGGCAAATGGCGGTTGGCATGCTCCGCCACCCAAAACCTGCTCACTAATGTCAATGTATGGCACCCAAATCATGTTATCTACCACCTGGCACCTGCGGTGTGTCACTGCCAATGCCCAAGACACAATCGCGGTAGTGATAGATATGTATGTATTGTCAAATGGCGGTTGGCATGCTCCGCCACCCAAATCCCGACCACTCATGTCAATGTATGGCACCCAAATCACGGTAACTACCGCCTGGCACCTGCGGTGTGTTACCGCCAATGCCCAAGACACAATTGTGGTGGTGATAGATATGTTTGTATTGCCAAATGGCGGTTGGCATGCTCTGCCTCCCAAATCCCAGTCACTCATGTCAATGTATGGCACCCAAATCGCAGTAGCTACCACCTGGCACCTGCGGTGTGTCACCGCCAATGCCCAAGACACAATCGCGGTGGTGATAGATATGTATGTATTGCCAAATGGCGGTTGGCATGCTCTGCCACCCAAATCCCAGTCACTCATGTCAATGTATGGCACCCAAATTGCAGTAGCTACCGCCTGGCACCTGCGGTGTGTCACCGCCAATGCCCAAGACACAATTGTGGTAGTGATAGATGTGTATGTGTTGCCAAATGGCAGTTGGCATACTCCGCCACCCAAATCCCGGTCACTCATGTCAAAGTATGGCACCCAAATCACAGTAGCTACTACCTGGCACCTGCGGTGTGTGACCGGCAATGCCCAAGACACAATTGCGGTAGTGATAGATATGTATGTATTGCCGAATGGCGGTTGGCTTGCTCCGCCACCCAATTCCCAGTCACTCATGTCAATGTATGGCACCCAAATCACGGTAGCCACCCACTGGCACCTGCGGTGTGCCACTACCAATGCCCAAGACACAATTGCGGTAGTGATAGATACATATGTATTGCCAAATGGCGGTAGACATGCTACGCCACCCAAATCCTGGTCACTCATGTCAATGTATGGCACCCCAATTGTGGTAGCTAACGTCTGGCCCATGCGGTGTGTCTCCCCCATGGACCATGCCCTTACAGCCAATGGGAAGCGCAATCATGGTAGCCCAATGCAATTTTGAAAATCGCTCTAGGTGTGCCACTGTGGGCTGGTCATTGGATGCATTTGGAAGATGCACCACCGCGGTAGTGTCCACCTGGCCCCTGCAGTGTGTCACCGCCATGGACCATGCCCTTACAGCCAATGGGAAGTGCATTCGCGGTAGCCTAATGCATTTTTGAAAATCGAGATAGGCGTGCTCCACCACTGCGGAGCTAGTCATTGGATGCATTTGAAAAAGGCAGACCTAGAACACGAATTGCAGCAGTTTAGAACCACTGAAACGACCCCAGGGGGCTATATATGTGTGAGAAAGAGCCTCACATTTCCACTGCTCCCAGTCTGCTGCCTGAGACCCCTCACCTGCTGCTGCCTCCAGGGACTGCTGCCTGAGACCGCTCACCTGCTGCTGCCTCCAGGGACTGCTGCCTGAGACCCCTCACCGTCCACTGCCACTGCTGCTGTTATATGGCCACAGTGAAGGCGAGGACTGAGAAGATCCGGGCCGGTCCCTTCACCAGCGAGGAGCTGGAGATCCTGGTGGACGAGGTGCTCACCCAGTATCCAAGGCTATATGGTGCCCCAAGTGTAGTGGTAAATCTTCAACAGTGTGAGTGAGAGTGTGGGGGGGGCACATATGTAGTTAATCTGATGCAGTATGTGCCTGAGAGTGTGGGGTCATGTCATGCACTGCCTAACATGCTGTGTCCAGGGGTAAGGGATGTGTAGCCTATATCACACATTTCCCTGCCTGTACATCAAGATTGGAGGGACATGTATTGTCATGTCAGCCGTACAGTGACACAGCTAGTTGGAAATGCATGCATCAGGACAGTGATTGCTTATGTGAATGGCGGTGTGGGTCCCTGTTGTCCATCTCAGTGTGAGCCCACCTGGCCTGCACAGTCACCACCCAAAATGACAAGGGCACATCATTGAATGTACAGAGTGTTACATGTGTCTTTTTTCATTGCTCTGCATCAATGAGCCATCTCAGCCCTGTAGATTGCACACGGCAGGCCTCATGAGAAGGGGGTGTATTTGTGAGATCATGTCCCTCAATGTGACATCCATGACACAGTGAGCCATTCACAGGTCAAGGACATTGAGGGCTGTGCAGTGTTGGACACAGTGAGTCTACCCCCAAACATATGATGATATGTAATATATGTCTTGCTCTACCTCAAAAATGGACAGTAGAAGTGGGCAGACTACACAAGGCTTTCTGTGCTGGCATCCAGCATGTGTATGAGATGGGCAGGTACTGTGTCCACCCTAACACCTGCATGCATTTACGTGTGGTTCTCCCATGATGATGTACCATGTGAGATGCATTCATGTGAGTTAGACATATCTGTGGATTTTGGATGAGTCAGTATCATGCTACTGTGCTGAGAGATTTTGGTACATAACACTGTGTCACTGATGTTTACCCCCTCTTGTCTACCATGCCTGCAGCTCAAAGTACCCCAGCGTAAGGCCGTATGGAGGGCCATTGCAAGCAAGGTGCGAGCTCTGGGTGTCTCAAACCATCAGCGCACCCACTGCCACAAGAGGTGGGATAACATCTGCCGGCTGAGCAAGAACGTGGCAGAGATGACACTGGAGCTGCTCCCTCGGACTGGCTGGCTGGCACGGCGCAGCATGACACCACTATTGGCCCACATCTTGGCCGTGACACAGCCTGAGCTGGATGCACGATTGAAGCAGCATCAGCAGCAGACTAGGGGTGAGTGTTCTGGGAAGGGTGACTTTGGCTATGAGTGGCTGCATGTGTACACAGCGTGGGCAAGCGTAGGGCTATGTGATGTCGGTAGTGTGATGCAGTGGCTTGTAAGTGGCCTCTGTGCTGGGTGCAGCTATCATGCATTAGCCCTACCTGTACTTCCTAATGTAATATGAGTACTGGGCATTTACATAGCATTCTGAGTTGTGGTCTTCAGATATCGTCTGCATTGCAGTAGTGTGGGAAATCACATGGAAGGGAACGGCAGTGTGCCCAATCTGAGTGTGCTTTCATCAATGCATGCATTGCCTGACCTCAGATTTGTGAGGCTTAGACATCTTACGCCAATGTGAAACAGTTGTGCCCCAAAGTGCAATATGGTTGATGGCATGGGCTCATGGCCATTGTGGAATGTCATGTTGGAGTCTGTATCTGTTATGTCCCCTTCTGCTCCATCCAGATCTGACAGTGGCAACATGTTGTAGGTTTCATCCTCGATCCCATCAGGGCCCTAGGTCTGCTCTGAGCTATTTGTGTGTCTGGTTGAATGGAGCCATGGCAGGATATTGTGTTGTGTGGTCATCACATGGCTCACTTATGCGTGTTTTTCTTATTTACACGCACTGTTCAAGTTAAAAATTGAGGTTGCACAATGTTATTGCACAGGGTGGTGTAAAACGTGTCGATTTCTTCATCTTCAGTGGTGCTTTGCTTGCATTTGTATGTTCTGTTGCAGCCACTGAACTAACCCTTCATCTCTGTCTCTCATGCAGCATCTCCCATGGTCACGGAGGGACAGGGGATGGACACCAGTGGTGAGGCATCAAGCACAACAGCTGCACAGGAGCACAGTGACACAGATGTGACCAGCGCCTCGGATGGGGACAGGAGTCTGATGGAGGGATCACAAGCTCAACGTCATCTGATGCCGGCAGTGACTCATCCATGTTTGCGGGCACAGGGAACAGGAACTCTGCCTCCTCTTCCGCCACACAGCATACAGTGCCCACTCTCCCACCTACTTCCACTGTTTCTGCCCATGTTTGCACCAGTACGAA
This sequence comes from Triturus cristatus, assembly GCF_964204655.1. NCBI lineage: Eukaryota > Metazoa > Chordata > Amphibia > Caudata > Salamandridae > Triturus > Triturus cristatus. Next base: position 403,166,505 of record NC_140581.1, read on the forward strand.
GGGAAGAGTGTCCTTAACCCCAGGCACCACTGCCCCTGCTCCTGTCCCCCCTTCTGCCATCAGTGCTGAGTCTGTGAACCTTTTGAGCCTGCTGTGTGTGGGCCAGACAGCTCTCCTCAATGCCTTCATGGACCATGACAAAAATTTGGCACAGGTGGTTGCTTTCATGGAGGATATACATTCAGAGATGGGTGGGCTGCACCAGACTGTCCAGTGTCCTACACAGTAACGGCAGCCCTTCAACTGGCACAATCTCAGAGTCCAGCTCTAGCTCCTTTGTCCACCCCCTGCCAGTGGCCACATCTGACGATAGTGACCACGAACCACAGACATCAAGGTCAAGATACAGCACACGCAGCACACAGCAGCAGCAGCCCAAGTGGTCCAGGGTGCAGACATCATCCCCACAGAAAACTAAAGCCCCCCAGAGCGCAAAGACAAAAGCCCGTCAGGAGACACCATGGGCCACAAAGGCAAGAAGCAGACCTCAGGGTCACATGCCTAAGAGGTATCCCCGGCCAAAGAATCGCCTGCCCCAAAAGCATCTCACAAAGACAAGCAGACAGTTTCTGTGCCCACTGAGAAGGTTGTGCCTGCTAAGAGTACACATAAGAAGAGCTCCAAGGCAGAATCACCCACAACCTCGACTCCCATCCAAAGCCCAGTGAAGCAGGGTAAGGAGAGCACTGTAGGGGGTACTCTGGGTAAACAGGGGATGGAGGGGCAAAGGCAAGAGCAGGCCAAGCGTACCACTGGATCCAGCACGTCCCCAGCAGGAGGGCCACCATCTGCACCTGATGCAGCTTTGGCGGTGAGTGTAGTGTCCACTCCACTTCCCATTAATCTCAAGACAGGCAAGCCATTTAGAGTCCTCAAGAAGTGGAAAGGCACCCCTCCACAATCTCCCACCCACACTGTGTCTCACGTCAGCATGACTCCACCTCCACGTGCCACTACACCATCTGGTCCAAGCAGCCCTCCAGCTTCCCAAGCCACTGATGCCTCTACCTCAGCTGGGCCTCTCTCTCCCCGGTCAAGTGCTCCAACTGTCCCCGACACACAGCCAGCTCCCAGTCTGACTGCTAGCCAATTCTGAGTGGTAGTCATCCTCACACACCTGTCTCTCCCACAGCGGTGTCTATACTTCCCATTGTTACCCCCTGACTGTGTTGCTGGCCAGGGCAGGCTACAGTCAAACACATTTCCTGTGCAGCTTTTCATGGACATACTCTGCACTTTCTATTTGCCACTGGCCTTGTTGTGCCTTGCTGTGTTAAACTATTCCCTGTGTAGCTTCTCATGAACATATTCTGCGTTTTCTATTGGCCACTGGCCTTGTTGCTCCTTGCTGTGTTAAACTATTCTCTGTGCAGCTTCTCGTGGACATACTCTGCACTTTCTATTGGTCACTGGCCTTGTTGCTCCTTGCTGTGTTAAACTGTTCCCTGTGCAGCTTCTCATGGACATACTCTGCACTTTGAACTAGCCACTGGCATTGCTGTTTTCCACTTCCCTGTGCAGCTTCTCATTTACTTACTCTGCACCTTGACCTGGCTACTGGCCTTGCTCTTGTCTAATATTGGTGCCTATCTGTACAATATGTGAATAAAGACAGTTGCTCCTATTGTCTGTTTTGTCAGTGTCCTTACTGAATAACGTGTTTGCTGTGTGTATATAGTTTACTGTGCCACATGCTCTGTATGCCCCTCAAACATTGCCAATGGATTGTCTCACTTTTTCTTGTTTTTTCAGTGGTGACAGGGACTTCAGTTCTTCCTGACTCTGATACTTGTGGGTGCAATGATGATGGTCTTAGATGAAATACCGTTATCATTGTCATTCTTTGTTCCTGTTAGCTATATTGTACACATGTCAGGTTTGGGGGCACTGCCAGCACACAGTGGGATTTTATCCACAGGATTGCAGGCAGGCTGGCCAGGGTCATCATGTATGTGTGATCTTACTTTATGTGTGCCCAGCAGTGCAGGAGTATAGTCCTGTTGTGATGGTCAGTCATCCTAGTCACTTGGCTTGCTTTCAATGTGTGCATTTGGGTGGTCAAGAAGTGTGTAGTGTGAAGGGGGTGAATTTGTCAGGAGTGTTGATGTGTGTGTGCCCCTGCAATGTCAACTACACATGTGTCACCCAGGAGTGTAGTGCCTGTTTGTATGATTGTTCAGCCCTGTGCTTGTGATTGTGTGCACATGTGTGTGTTGTATGTTATGCACTGGGTGGTGTGTTGGTGTGTCCTTGCAGTTCTGGCTGACTCCTACTTTTTGTTTTTGGCAATTGTGAGTATGCAGAGTATGTGACTGGCAAGTCAGTGTTGTGTTTTGCTGATCATCAATGTGTCTTGATGCTGTTTGTGGTCACTGCGCATACCTGCTCAACCACACTGACATTGTGGGTGTGATTTTTTTCATGCATTGCTGTCACATAGGGCGTATTGCCTCCAGTATGGCATGTGGTGTGTGGTGTCATACCATCCCCTAACTGTGCTTCAGATGCCTACCCATTGTGAGTCTGCACTCCATCTATTTGTGTATGGTACACTCCTCCAATATCCACTACTGATGTACACAAAACTTCACTTTCATGTCAGCTGTCCCATTGTGTTGCCTGTGTGTGCGCCTCCCCATCACTTCATATGTGACACTGTGCTTTGTGGTGCAGATCTTTGCACAGGAGGAATGTGCCACTCAGGACATTTTCCCAATTGGTTATATGTGATTTTCTTGTACTGTTCAGCAGTCATGGTTGCTCATATGCAGTTCAACTGTTTGTGCTGCACAGTCCTCTGGTCAGGTTGTTTCCACTTTGGTGTCCCAGACTTGTGCATCTGTGGATGTTGGGTTAGGTGTATATGTTTGCTGAGGCACTGCTTGACTTCCAGAGTGTGATGTTGTCAGTGTGCTGTTTTGATTGTTGTTGTGGGTGTTCATGATGTGTCACTCATATCTGTGTGGGACTGGTATGTTTTGTGTGCACACACTGCTTGTCGTGCATGCAGTGCTGTGAGTGTATGTAGCCTTTTCCTAGCCTGGTGTGCAATGTGCATCCCCTGATTCCGTGCTGTGTTTGCTATGTGATTTATTGGCATGTGTATCTGTTGTTTGTTTGATGTGGCTGTGTGCAGTGTTTGGTCTCTGTTGTCTCTTGCAGCTGACAGATGCTCTGTGTGTGGTGTTCTATTGCATGTCTGTGTGTATGTTTTGTTGGTGTGGTGTGTTTCAATCAGATGTGTGTTGTCAGTGTGGTGTGCCTTACGTGTGTGTCGGTCACATAAACTTAGGTCTATTCTACTTCCTGTGCTTGTGTTAGATGCGTCCTTGGTGTTTTCTCCTCTCATGTTTGAGCTGTCTCTTGTGCATGTCCATTCTTGTGCATGTTTAAGCATGTGGTACACTGTGACATCATGTTGACTTGATGGGTGGTGTGGTATGTCTGTCTGTGTGTCATTGTAGGACCATTTCTCCCAGTTTGTGTCCATGTTTGTTTTGTGATGGTGCACTTCTTGTCTGTGTTGTGGTATGTTGTCTGTGCATTGTACCTGACTGATGAAGTTGTGCAATCCTGTTCTGTCCGTGCTCCCGTTGCCTTGCCACAGTTTGGCTGCACAAGTCATGTCTGGTCTTTTTGTGGTTCTGTGTGTGTTTTTGTTGAATTATGTGTTTGGCAGTTGTTTTTGTGCAGACATTGGTTCTGGCATCCCTGTGTGTGTGTGTGTGATGTTTGTGGATGCCCCCAGGGAGTGTGATTGTTTGTCTGTGTATTGACTGGACATTATTGACACCCTTCTGTGTGTCTGACACTGCTGTTGTGTGCTGCAGGTGTGATGGGGGTATGTGTGAAGATTCCTATGTGTGTTTGACAGTTGTGGAGTGTGTCAATGGGCCCTGTGTGTAGTGCTGCTGACATGTTCCTGTCAAGTAGTTGTATGCATATGTGTGGCTCTTCCCAGTTTGGCTTCAGGGCCTTCCTTTCATCCCTATGCCTATACATGGGTTGCCTTACTGTCGCCCTGAGCTGTTGCACTGAGGTGACTGTGGTTTGACCTCACTCACTGTGCAAGCCATGTGTGATTTGATGGGCTGAGGGTGTTGTTATATGTTCCTTGTCTTGCAAGTGATGTACACATGCTTGGTGGTTATATCATTGGCCTTCCACTTGTGTGCACCTCACTTTAGCTTTCCTATATGTTGTGCTCCATTGCTGCTGGTATGTGGTCTGTGTGTGTGGCTAGGTGACTTGGCAGGCTGTGTGTCCAGTGTAGTGATTGTTTATTATCTGTGTGTGTTCTTTTTGTGCTTGTACTCAGTTTTCTTGCCATGTGTGTGGTGTTGTGGTGGTGTGTGGGTTGCCCTGGGCCTGTGCTTCTGTGCTGTGTGTTCCTCTGCAGCCACTCCTGCTGTGGCTGTCTCCCTAGTTGTCTGGTGTGTGGTGCAGCGTGTGGTTTCACATGGCTTGTTGTTGTGCATGGGGGGCACAGGAGGGGCACATGGCATGTCCCTTCATGTTGGGGGGGCCCAGTGTGTGGAGGGTGGAGGTGTGGCCCTGTGGTCTTTGTGCACTGCCCATACCTGGCGCTCGCCCTGCCTTCTGCATTGTGCGCATGTTTTCCCATGTCTCCACTGCTGCGGTAATGTGGCTGGGACATAACTTCATGTTCGCGGTAGACAGGTGACCTGGGAGCGGAGGGGTGATTTAGTGACAGGTAGGACATGTGTGGGTACACCTGTGGATGTGTTCCTGTCCCCACCAGGGTGTCTGGTGTGGACAGGAACCCTTTATCAGCCCATGAGTGGAGTGTTGTAGTTATGTGCGGGTTTGTGTTATTGCGTACCTGCGGCGGCGTCCGCGACGGTCCATGAGTTGCTGGTAATGTATCAGGTACGAATTATCAAATGGTAATGTACCATGCACTTCAATTTTATCATTAGTGTGAAAGTATATCAAAGTTCCAAGCGATTTCAAACTGAAAATGTATTCCTGGTAATTCACCAATGTAATGTACTCATTGTATTCATGAGTTAATCCAAAATCCAAGATTCAAAAGATTAAAGAATCCTGCATACATCTGAAGGATGAACCCCAATGCATTTCGGGTAAAATGACTACCCTTCGTCAGTGAGAGTGTTCCTAAAAGCATAAGGATAGGAGAGATTCAAGCGGCCTGTTTGATCAAGCTAATATTAACTCATGCATGTGCATTATCCCAGACACATCGCTCCTGTGTGTTAATGAAGTTGTGAAAAAGATAAAAGTGGAATGAATGATAATATGTGTGAGTAACCAATGGACGATACCCCAAACTGATCGTGTCGAAACAGGCTTAGAGATTACAGATCAGTATCATAGTGATGATGCATAATGTGGGAAAATACGGAAAGTGACACCCAAGGTTGTTTAAATGGCATTAACTCGCTTCAAAGAAAAAGAACCATTTATTGAGTTAAAAAACAAATACATAAGGTTAGCAAACATGACCAAGAACAAATAATAACTCGAGGGTGAAATGCATATCGCAGCATTAAAAAAGCAGTTGGTAAATGTAACGAAAAGCAAATTGTGAATCAGGAGTAAAGTAGAATGCATTGAAAAATTGTCACCGGATTTCATTATGCTGCCGAAAAGCCAATCTGACAACCACGACTATAGACACCATGTACCCGGTGTCACAAGTATATCCAGAATAACTGAAAATGCTCATACCTCAATATTAATCAGATGAATGTTCTGCATGCTCCCGTGGTTGAACAAAATCAATTGGTGGCCATTGCTATTCCCTCAGTTATAGATAGTAGAAAGCGAAAAAGGGAGTAAATAAACGTGAAATGAAAAATGTGAAAAATAGGAATTAAAAGAATAGAAGGCGAAAAAGGGCGTATCAGAACAGTTCAACAGAGTGAGCTGATAAATAAGTGACAATGAGAATATGAATTGTGGACAGAGAATAATACAGTATGAACGAATGAACGTGAAGTGAAAAATGTGAAGAATAAGACTTTAAAGAATGAGAATAAAAAAATAAAAGTTGAATAAAGATATAGACTGGGTAAAAAGTTGATGAAAAGAAAGTTAAAGGCAAGTCTGAAAGAAAAAGGTTTAAATGAAACCAAGAAACAGTACAAAGTCATTGTTGTTCTTTACAAAAAACAACTAAATTCAATGCGGTCAGTGAGTCCGTGGGGCGCCAGTGAGTTCATTCTGTTAATCCAGAAAGTTTCTCTCTGAAGAAGAAATTTGCAGTTGTCTCTTCCTTCTATAATGGACACTGTTTCGCATATTAGAAATCTTACTTGACTGATGTTGATTGTGGTTAATGAAATGTGCTGCCACTGCTGATTTCATGTTCTTGTTGCGAATATTACTTTTATACTCGTTGAGTCTGGTTTTGATCTTTCTCTCAGTATTGCCTATTTATGCCAGGCCACATGGGCAATTGAGCATATATACGAGATTCTTGGAATCACATGTGGCAGTTACATGCAATTTGTTATTTTGCCCTTGTGTTGGATGTTGTGTGTAATTGCCCTTAATGATGTTATTACAATTGCCACAATTGTGGCAAGGAATGGTGCCTTTGTTTATCGTGATTAGATCATACTTTGTATGCGGTTTGAGTAATTCCATTAGATTTTTACTCCTCTCGTAGGCAAACAATGGTCTGTCAGAGAAAATGTTCTTGAAATCTGGTTCAACCTGTAGCATGGGCCAATGTTTCAAGATAATTATTTTGAAGTTAAAACTTTAAGTTTGAAAACTTGGTAACCATGACTACTCTGGATGTTGTTTTGGCGCGTTTTTTGGTGATCAGAAGCTGAGATCTGGATGTTAATGATACTTGATTTGTTGCTTTGGTGATGATTTCTTGGGAATACCCTCTGTTAAGAAACCGATGCTCCATCATTGACACGTTATGTGAAAGTTCTTCAGGTTCTGAAATTATTCTTTTGATCCCAAGAAGTTGGGAATATGGTAGATGTGTCTTGAGTGCTGGTTGGTGGCAACTGGTGAAGTGCAACAGGTTGTTCCTGTCTGTATCCTTCCTGTATAGGGTGGTTTCTATGTTGTTGTCTTTGATGTACACCAGGACGTCCAGGTAATTAATTTGAGACTCATGAATGTTGTATGCAAATTTGAGTCTTTCGTCAACTTTATTGAGTTGGTCAATGGTATTGGTTAGAACAGGTTTGGGACCTCTCCAAATGAGAAAAATGTCGTCAATGTAACGGAGAAATAATACCGTATGAGTCTTCCATATTTCATTGTTGATGATGTTGTCTAGTTCGAATTTGTGCATCAAAAGATTTGCGTAGCTGGGGGCTGCGTAATTTCCCATGGATGTACCATTGAGTTGTATAAAAAATTGATTATTGTAGGAAAAATAACTGTGGTATAAAGTAAAATGAAGTAGTTCCAGTAGGAAGACTTTAAAATCCTGTTCTAATTCTGATCGTAGTAAAAAGAATTCAATCACTTCTATGTGGTATTGAAGTGTATAAAGCCGTTACATCAATTGAACAAAAAAACATGTCTTCATTCCACTCTGTTGAGATGTTTTGAATTGTATTCAAAAATCGGTGGTGTCTGTCATATACGTGGACATTTGTTGTACTAGCGGCTGTAGATGTTTATCTAGGTATTTACCGACCAGTTCATGGATGGATCCTCGGGTGGAGACTATGTGTCTCATAGGGGGGGTCTAAAAGATCTTTATGAATCTTAGGTAACATCCTGAGTGTAGGACATATAGGAAATTCTTGTATGAGAAATTTGCGTTCTTTGTCACCAATAGTGCCGTCATGGACTGCTTTATCAAGGATGTTTTGAAGAACTGATTGAAATTGTACAGTGGGGTTAAACTCCACTTTAGAATAGGTTGTAGTATCCTGTATGTGTTCATCAAGTTTGCGATTATAATGTGTGGTATCCATTATGACTAATGCACCACCTTTGTCTGCATTGACAAATCTGATTTTTGGGTTATCAGCCAAGTGTCTTAATTAGGCCTTGTCTTTCACAGTCAGGTTAGGTTGGTTGATTTTATAATGTTTGAAGATGTGTTGTAAATCACGTTTGACCAGTGTTTCATAAGTATCCAACACTTTGTGGCTGACTGGAGCCATGTATATGCTTTTGGTTTTTAAACCCGCAAGGGTATTGTCCATCTTCTCAAAAGGTTCTGTCACAGCATTGTCATAAAAATGTCTCAATCTTAAAGTCTGCATAAACTTGTATAAACTCACTTCCGCCTCTAAGCTATTGGAAGAATACGTCGGTACAAATGAAGATCCCTTCTGAAGCAATTTGACTTCATGACTGTTCAAAGAATTTGAGGAGATGTTGATGACAAGATTATCAGAGTCACTCATCTCTGACTCCTTGTTATTCTCTTGTCTATGGGGGTCTCGGAGGATACCCTTTTTTCTTGCCCCTCCTGGGTCTTCGTTGCCTTGATGCCCTGTTCCTAAAAAAGGAATCGCAGAAGTAGCAGTGGAAGTAGAGGTCGATGGAATGTCTGTAGCCTGCGTAACTTCTGAAGTAGGTTGTTCCTTGTGACTTGTTGTTCTGAATCTACCTCTGTTGGTCTCTGAGTCACTACTGGCAGGTGAAGTGTCGGTGTCGGATGGTTTGCCAGGAGGTTTGTTCTGTCTCCTTCTGGCGTACACTTCAGCCCAATTGTATACTTCCCCCAATTTATAATCTATCGTGTCTCTGCGAAATTTGCAGAGTTTTCATTCGTTGATATCTTGTGTATGTCTTTTAAGTTGTTCATTGATGTCTATAAGTGTCTGTGACAGTTCCTCTGGACTCATCTTTGAAGATAATTCACTCTTAAGCTGGGTATCTCTCTGTTTAGCTCATACAGAATTTTGGATAACTCTTCAATTATCAATAAGGTAAGGTCCAACGAACACTTGTTTAGAATTCCATACCATCTATCAATGAATTTGGGATCATTTATACATAGTGATGGTTTGAGTGAAATTCTTAATCCTCTGGGTATACGTTGAGCCCGATGATATTGGATGAGTGTGCTGGCGTGGAGTCATTGGTTAGTTTCACGTTTGGTTCGGTATATCAATTGTTTGATGTCGCTTTCTACTGTACCGGTTCCGGCAGTGGTCGTCTCGATGTCTCCTATCAAAGAGTAAATACGTTGTGCTTCTTCCTCTCCGTAAGCAAAAGTGTCTGCTCGTTTATCCGTAAGGTTGATAATGTCTTGGTAAGCCATTGTTTAGAAGCGGGTGCAATGGTACTGGTTTAGCGTGGAATGAGTTATCAAAGGGTAATGTACCACGCACTCCAATTTTATCACTAGTTTTATTGTGATATTAAATGTTCGTGGGCGTGCTGGGAGGAGTCATCCTCTAAACCAAGACCTAAAAACAATCACTACAATTGCACTATCCTGTGTGGGTAGTGTCCCTCCTTAAGCACAACCAATAACGTGAAAATTCATCGCTTTTCGGCAGCTTAATGAAACGCGGTGACAATTTTTCAATGCATTCTACTTTACTGCTGATTCACAATTTGTTTTTCGTTACATTTACCAACTGCTTTTTCAGTGCTGCGATATGCATTTCACCCTCGAGTTATTATTTGTTCTTGGTCACGTTTACTAACCTTATTTATTTGTTTTTTAACTCAATAAAGGGTTCTTTTTCTTTGAAGCGAGTTAATGCCATTTAAACAACCAGTCACATTGGGTGTCACTTTCCGTATTTTCCCACATTATGCATCATCACTATGATACTGATCTGTTATCTCTAAGCGTGTTTCGACACGATTGGTTTGGGCTATCGTCCATTGGTTGCTCACACATATAATCATTCATTCGACTTTTATCATTTTGATAACTTCATTAACACACAGGAGCGACGTGTCTGGGATAATGCACATGCATGAGCTAATATTAGCTTGACCAAACAGGCCGCTTGAATCTCTCCTATCTTTATGCTTTTAGGAACACTCTCCCTGACGAAGGGTAGTCATTATACCCGAAAGGCATTGTGGTTCATCCTTCAGATGTATGCAGGATTGTTTAATCTTTTGAATTTTGGATTTTGGATTAACTCATGAATACAATGAGTACAATACATTGGTGAATTACCAGGAATAAAATTTCAGTTTGAAATCGCTTGGAACTTTGATTTACTTTCACACTTTGAATTGCGATGAATTCGCACGTTATTGGTTGTGCTTAAGGAGGGACACTACCCACACAAGATAGTGCAACTGCAGTGAATGTATTGGGTACAGCACTGGGAAGACATGTAGAGCTGGGTCCATTGCCGTCAGGACCGGGTGGAAAGGACCGGGAGTCTGGTTTCGCGCTCCGCTGTGGTGCATCTGCCGTCTCTGGTTGGGCCGTTTCTCCGAAGCGGTGCGACTGGCTGTTTAGGGCATCCTGATTTGTACAGCAGATGGCACGTCATTCCACATGACGGTGAGTCTCCATTGGCTCCCACCTCCGCGGTGGCGGGCTCACTTTGATGGCGGTTCGCGCCGCACTGCGGCAGACGGGAAATGGGCTATGTTTGGCCAGGCTAATATAGCGGACGTGAGAACCGCTGCTGGCGTGCGGAAAAAAGCATTTTCCGCCAGCACCGCGGTAGTGCCTCCGCCCACCATCCTAATAGACTCCTTAATCCATTAAATAACTTAGGATTTTTCCAGTAGCCCTAATTACGAGTTGCACAGCACTTGTACAAATGACCAGGCTTTTGCACGCCTAACAAATAAACTGCAGTACAAAAATAATATAAAATAATAAAAATGCTAAAGGATGTTACATAGGAGAAACCTATCGGCTATGCAAATTCTTGTTCATCTTTAACCATCTACATGTTGCAGGCTTATCTCACCATAACACTTAGGAGTACCTGCTGGATTTGTGAACAGCGTTTGAAGAGAGTAGGACAATTCATATACCAGCCTGGTTTCTGTTCGCATCCTGCCTCCTTAATCTTTGCTATTGGGTGCAGGCTCAGCTGCTCCATCCGGCCGGGTAATCACAATGAGGGCAGCTTAAGTAATGTCACTCAACTTCCATGTGGTCCTGGCATCATTGCACTAGGCCAGGTTGCTCTGAGATGCCAATCATTGCTGCCATGTTCATTCAGAGCAGACCTGTCCTGGACTGCTGTGCTGACTCTACATCCGGGACTTCTCTTCCATTTCACTTGTGTTGATTGCATGCCTGTTCTCGACTCAATCCCAGTGAATATTTAAATATATGGCAATGATTATACATGCTGATCGGGAGATGGAATGGCAGATATTGCCTGCAATAACCATCCTCTCATCATCTTTCAGGTAAACAAAAGAACTCTTGCAGACTCTCATAAAGAATTTAATTTGAACAGTTGGTTAATACATTACAAAGGCAGGAATTCTTGTGTTGTTCAGGAGGGAAGGAAAATGATTAATCTTTTAAGAAGAAAGCAGACAAGATAAAAAGCCACAATAAAAAACAACAGGCTGATCAAATCTGAATAGATATTCGTGAGGCTGCTTCCCAAAAAGACACCAAAGGTTTCTGCTGAATATTTACACTGGTATGTGGGAGCAATGTAAAAATCGAAAATCAGCGCTATTTCAAGTGAAGGGTGGACATTCTGTAATTCAAATTTAATAGACAAAGAGATTTTATCCCTACTAGCTGCTCCTCTTACTGAGGGAGGAGATTTATATTGCCCCTCGAAGGCCCAGATCAAAGATATTATTCATTAAGCTAGGACCTCCGGCGCCATGGGCCCTGACCACATTCCCATTACAATCATAAAGCGGGAAGAAGATCTATACCACAGCTACTTGGCAGCCCCATTTCCTTCAATCAGCATTTCGAAAGCGTGGCTAATCACCCAACAGGGTATCTAGGTGCTTGCAGGTCCAGGAGGCTTACTCAAACAGCCAGGACTTGAGGGTCATTCAGTATTCCAGAAGTGAGGTGATGGTCTGGAGTTGTGTGGGGATGCTGTTCCAGGTCTTTGCTGTGATGTGGGAGAAGGATCGTCCTCCACTTCTGCTTTGGTAGATAGGTGAAGAATGGGCAAGTGAAAGGGAGGCAGAGCGTAGTCTACTCTACAGTTGGTGCAAATTGGTGGCTATTTAAATCTTGCTATCTGATTGGAACAGTTACTACGGCACGGAGAAGCATCATTATTCTTCAAAAGAAAGGTTCAACTAGCCTACCCAGTCATTATAGGTAAAAAACGTTCCTTGATTCCATTGGGAAAATATTCGCTAAGAGCATCTTGGATCTTCTGCAAAGCTAGGCGGACATTAAAAATATTATAATGTGGGGGAAGGCTGGTTTTAAAGCAAATATCTCCACTCTTGATAATGCCACCGCCCTGCAGGTAATCTTGGAGAAATATGTGGCATCATGGGGTGTTCCCTTCTACGTGCCATATATTGATGATTCCACAGCATACAACCACATGGGCAGACCTAACCGGTGGTGAAAGGTTTGACATTTCAAAATCCTTGAACATTTACTCAAAATTATAAAGACACTTTACCCTTTTACTTGGTCTCATGCTTTACTCAGGTGCAATCTTGGGTTATCTCCAACAATTTTAACAAAAATGGTTTTTATAGAAGAATGCTTGTTAGCTATCTTATTTTTTACTCTGTACATTTATGATTTACCTACTGCTCTGAATGAACTGTGATTGGGAGGCCCCGAAGCTAGGACAAGGCAATATAGCTTTATTGCTCTATGCTGATGGTATTGTGATTTTAGACTGCACACCTAGAGGTCTGCAGAAATGGTTGGATTGTTTGCATAGGTTTGCTGAGAGCCATTACTTGAAAATGAATATCTAAAAAAGTAAAGTGATGATGACTTGAAATGCTAAGGGATGTAGAAAGCCCAGGAAATTAAAATTATTTTTTTAAGCAAGGAGTTTGAAGGGGTCAATACTTATCCCTATTTAGGAGATTTTTTTCTGCCAGCTTCTTAGAAAAGGGACATATCTTGTATCTCTTAAGCAAAGCAATGACACGCACAAATGAACTTCTGCCACTCTACTGGGCATCAGTTTGATGACATTTTAATCTTTACATTTCGGCATATGATGTAAAAGCTCGTCCAACTGTGCTTTATGGCATCAAATTTACCAATACAAAGTATTGCAAATTCCTGCACAAAATGGGGGAAAATATATTTTTGTAAAATGTGTAACTTATAAACGCTCACCCTGATTGAAGCAATACCCCTCGAAATGGATCTTTGAAGTACATATGTTAGGGGCTTGGCTGCTGTACTTCTGCGAGGACATTGGCTGCTGCACTTTAAGGAGACAACATATAGAGGCCTATTATGTGCAGAAGCACTTGGCCAGACCATGAAGGCGGACTTTCTCCACAAAAAAAAAAAAAATATTAGATATTTTTTAGCCAAGAGTATGCTGGTTAAACACAACAATGAAAAGAGGGAGAGAAAAGAGAAAGAAAAGGAACATCAAAACTTTATCTTTTCATTTGGTCAAATTAAAATAGCTATTACCAAGATAAGAAACTGAAAATGAGAGAGCATAGAGAAGGAAGTACAAGATTGCAACGAATAAAAATAGAGAGTAGTAGGTGACATTGTAGACTGGACCAGACCACATACACAGTGCACGGGGGGCCTCTGGCCTTAGCCAGGGCTAACTAATATTCAAACACCTGTCTGAGCTGTGCCCAGAACTCTTTAACATTTGGAGTGATAGGGCTTATCCAGGACACAGAAATGCAAAGGCGGGCACAGACAATGACAATAGAGAAAAAGGCCTTCTCAAAGTTATTGGCATCATGCTTAAGACCAAGAAAAAAATCTTTTTCAGTAAGCTGGAACTGGCAGCCAAGTTGCGCTGCTGGTGTTGTACAAACATGTTGCCAGTACGTCCTAAGCATTGGACAGTCCAAAAACATATGCTTTAGATCTGCAGCATATAAATGGCATTTAGGGCAGAAGGACTTATCAAAGAATCGGGATGTTGTCCACTTAGAGATGAGCTTGGAGTATAGCATAAAAACAGTTTTATGTTGTTGCAATTTTAGATTGATAGAGGCGACTGCTCTATCTAAGGTAACAAGTGACTCCTGCACTTCTTCAGCCGTGATATTGGTATTCACAAGCCGCCCTGGTTTAAAAGATATACGCAGGTTATCATCACGAGCTGATGCCATAAGTTTCCGATATATTGCACCTATAGGGCCTCTATGAGAGTACTCATATATGCCATCCAATAACTCAGATGTATATCATGCAGTAGGTAATTGTATCCCGTTTAAGAGATAATCTCTTACCTGGAGATATTTAAAGAAAGAGCTATAAGGAAACTGAACTCATCTCTGAGCACCATAAATGAGCGAAAACCCTGATTGTCATATAGTTGATCCAACCAAATCATGCCTGAAGACTGCCAGATTCTTCCAACTGAGTCCTGAAATATATCAGGCAGGGTTCGATTGCCCCATAAAACAATATAATAATGCAGCGAAGGCCATGAGAATTTCTTAGAAATCTCACGCTGGATCCTTGTCATGTCCCTGATCATCTCTCCACGAAAATCTTAACCAAGCATTTTTGCACTATAGATTGAGTAGAGCTGAATTATTGGACGTTACGCTTGTACTTAAAAACTTCCAGACATATAGTTTGAGGACAAGTTCTAAGAATCAAGAAATAATGATGTGCAGGTGCAAATGGAACATGGATTTCAACGTTTCCTCATGTTCTGTAGCGCAGCCTCAACCCTTTTAAACTTGGAATTTGGAGCAGGAAGTTCGGTGATTTTTAGGGTTGACTCCTGAGAACAGACTTTGTGATCTTTCTGAGGACACTATTCAAACTCTTCATCATTTATTATTTGTTTGGCCTTTACCACACTTTGGGGCACATAATCCCCCCTTGCACCACCACGGATGCATCGCATTTACAATGCGGCGCACCATGGTGCAAGGAGGGGAAGATGCGTGAGGCATCTTGTGGCGTATGGGTGGCGCATTGCTGGAGTTGTGTCGCAAGCGCAACGCAACTCCTGCAATGCACAGGGGCTGCCCATATTTAACATGGTGCGTCACTCCTTACGCCTGCTTGAAGCAGGCGTAAGGATTTGACGCAGCAGCGTCGTAAAACTGACTCAGTGAAATCTTGTAGATTTCACTGCGTAAGTTTTACGGGGCTTTCCTGCGAGGGACGGCCCACCCTCCGACAGAATGCCCACATGAAACCTGACGCAGGTTTCATGTGATGCAGGGCTTTACAACGTGACGCATCTCCCTAGATGCGTCACGTTGTAAATAAGTTGCAATGTGGCGCATGGTTTACGCCGCCGCTGCGTCACAAAAGTGACGCAACGGCGGCGTAAAAGTGTTGCATGGGGCTTGTAAATCTGCCCCTTTATTTGCTGTTTTCTCTTAAATATGAAACATGGGATTTCTACAAAAAAAAGAAGTGCTTCAATTATTATTCAATCCAGTGAATGAAATGACGTGCTTTACATATTTTTAGATTATTTGAAAGTTTGTTAGAAATGTATTGATAATGTATTTTGTAAATTTCATAATGTAGATCTCATTGTAGATATAAATCTTAATAAAAATCATTACATTGAATTGACTAGCTCCTACACTTTCATTCTTATCTGAAGATAAAATATTATTACAGTTCGACGGCAAGTGAAAGGTGAAGTGTCACAGAACAGTGCAACAGAACAATCAGACAAAAACCGCAAAGAGCCTCAATCTGTCAAACTGGAACAAACTGTTCAAGAAAGTAGACTCAGTAAATATGTATTATCACAGTAATGCACAGAGAAAATCTCTACACCAGCACTTTCCCTCTCGAGCCTGCCTGGAATGGCGTTCCTGTTTTTTCGTGACAATATCAAAGGCATTCTCTTGTGACCACTTGTATCGATTGCTATAGAATCTGTTGACCTGCAATTCTAATAATGCACTGACAAACAGCAATGTATGTTAATTCTGCCAGAAAAAAAAGCAAGCTCAGCGCCATAAGTGATATTATGTGAGCTTCACCTAGCATTTATGATTGAATATAGATTTTGAAAATGAAGGTCACAAGACATAGTGGATTTTTTAATATTTTGTATCTGCACAGGATCCGTGTCAACAATGAGCAACCAGAACCACTGTACTAATATTTTCTTGATAAGGGACATTTGCAGGGCAAGATTCTGAACGCTTTTATTTCATTTTTTTCAAATGAGAACCACTTTTCTGCTTTTCAATCCCCACTGTCTAGTGTTAAACGTATGCCGCTGGAGCTGAAAGACACCAGGACGGTTCCAGCCCCATATTTTCCTAACAGAGCTTGCTCTGGGTCATAACTTGGATGTACGATGTTACAATGCAAGTTTTTACAACGCGTACCGTTACATCGCGGTCGTTACAATGACTGCGATGTTACCACGCCATGCCTTTACAACGCAAGTCTTTACATCGACTTGCACTAGATGGCGTGCTAACATTAGAAAAGCGTAATTTACTATTCCAACTCCAGTCCACTTAACAGTAGGGAAGGTGTTGGGATAGTAAACTACACTATTTGTAATGTGTAGTATCCTCAGGGCATGTTATTATGTTCCCTTCATTCTGTACCTAGCTGCTCAGCCAGTGTCAGTGTTCCGCGTAGAATGTTAGTGTGGGTGGAATGCTTAGATACTGTGTGGGACTGAGACAGTTGGGAAGATGGGCTGAGCAGCTAGGAGGCTGCTCCTGGTGGGGCTAATGCTGGGGTCTATGCTGGGGCCTATTGTGGAGCCTGATCTGAGGCCTGTTCTGGATTTACTACCTTTACATCTATGATCTTAATAAACTACATCTACTCCTACCTGGCCACGTCTACAGCGTCTACTTGTCATCCTGCACACGTGGGGCCAGCCCACTACATTTATGGCGACGATCTGGAGAAAATCTCACGCTTAAAGCAACATGAAGTCAAGCAAAAATGAAGAGTGGACAAAGAGAACGTGTAGAAAAGAACTAAGGTCAAGAAAAACGAAAAAAAAAGAAACAAGCGTCAAGAAATTTAAAGAAGAGAAAAGAAACATGCTGAAGAAAAAGAAATATGTCAAGCATGCCTGTTTGCCCCACCAGTGTCCATCACACCGGACAGCCCAGCCCAGGCATGCTGTGTCTTCATCTCATCATCTACTATATCAGAAAAAAAAAGTTACAAGCCAGTCTACATCTACAGCCTACAAAAACGTCTATTGTGCCACAACCAAGGAATTTTGAGCCAAAAGTGACAAGGTAATCTCTGGCTGTTTGTGACTTTGCCCACCAGTGCGGGGTTAAAATGTTCTCTTTGGCGAAAGGAAACCAGTTTTAAATTTGTGGCTGTTCAGAAGCTTTAGACTTCAATTTTCCATGGGCTCTGAAAGTGTGTTCTACAGTTGCATGTTTTGGACTTGCTGTGTAAATCTTCGTGTGCTACTTCGTGCTCAAGTCTGCTGTTGTTGAAGTTTCGCTTATTGACTGGAACTGTGGCATCTTAATGGATGCAATAAATTACTATCTGCCAAGTTGTAAGAAAGTGAGCAATGTACGAGGAAAGAATAGCTGTCAAGTTTGAAGGAAGCGAGTGAAATACGGAAAGATTTATGAACCGAGCGATGGGCTGTGGGGAAATGTGACCTCATGTTGACTCTTGACCCTTTTCTACTAGTCTGCCGCTTTGGGCCATCTGTGTGAGGAAAATACATTTACTATACTGCTTGGCTGGTGAGGAATTACTGTTGCGCTTATTTAAAAATTCAAATCTGGCTCGTGCACCTCACCTGGTCAATGTGTTGCGCGAAGCAGTTCCTATGACGTCCTTTTCATTCTAATGCACGTTTTGGCTGCCAAAGGTTGTATCTATGCTGGGAGATGCCGGGAGCCATCCGGTACAACGTCAGACGGCGTGCCTCCATTTTGTCATTGGTGATGTGTGTTCTTTCGTATTTCATCATCTGCCAACCACGTATGTTTCATAATCTGCCAACCACGTTTTTTTTTTCTCTATGTCTTCATTAAAGTTTCGTGGAAGCAGGAACAAGCGAGTACGGTTGGCAGCCAAGTCCTATGTTAACTCAAATTGTACAGGTAATTTATTTGGACAGCATTCTGTTTTCGACCTGACGTTAGCGCAGCAATTGGAATTTAAAAGAAAAAACGTAGAGTTTGTTTAAAGTTTTCTCTGGTTCAAGAACTTGGACACAAATACTATTTACATTTATTAGTGCTCAATTTAATAGTGCTCAATTGTTATTTGGAATGCCTGTCGCGGTGACAGGCACACCATTGACTTTTGAATTACAAGTTTGTGGTACATGTTTTAGAGATTTCACGCAACATGTTTTTTTTTCATAAGTGGAAGAATTTAATGCAAAAAAAGAATGTTTCACATGAGAGTTGATTTATTGCAAAAATGGTTATTTCTTTCTACAATGTCTTATGATTTGCTGTATGCCAACGTTGTTTTATCGCTATGTCATAGATCTTGTTTTGTTGGCATGGGAGTGGGTACTAGTCCCAAGTCTCTTATTTACGCATCCCTGCTTAGGGGATAGGGATGGGTTTTTAGTCCCATGACCCTTGTGTCAAAAGTTTTATCCCTGCCTGCCTAAGGGATAGGAGTGGGTTTTAGTCCCAGTTCCTCTTTAGATAGTTGTATCCCTGCTTAGGGATGGGAGTGGGTTTTTAGTCCCATCACCCCACGTTCATGGTAATTTATATAGGAATGGGTTTTAGCCCCATTTTTAAAAGGGGGTTTTAGTCCCACCTTTGTTATTTTGAGTTTGGGTGTCAGTCCCATTTACTCCGTTATAGGGGGTTAGAGTCCCACCTATGCAATTAGTAATGGGTGCCAGTCCTATTTACTAAATTAAAGGGGGTTTTAGTCCTACCTTTACGTGTATGTTGGGTATCGGTCCTTTCATTTACGTTTTCGCTGTCTTCTGTGTGTGTGTAGCCATCTTTTGATGCCACACTGTGCTGCGTGTCGGTTTTACATGCTTC
This sequence comes from Triturus cristatus, assembly GCF_964204655.1. NCBI lineage: Eukaryota > Metazoa > Chordata > Amphibia > Caudata > Salamandridae > Triturus > Triturus cristatus. The sequence goes on from NC_140581.1 coordinate 403,185,528, forward strand.
ACGTGTCAGTGGGTTTCAGTCCCATGTGACGTATTATTTACATTTGGGTGTTAGTTCCAAACACGTGGGTTTTAGTCCCATAGTGTCCCTTACATGAGGGGTGGCGTTTTCTTTTGAGTTGTCGTCACAGTTTTCTCACGTGAGAAGTACTTCCTTGGGTGTTGTTCTACCCATAGACATTTATACCCGTAGGATTCTACTCAGGGTATCATGTTCATTTGTCGTATGTGAGCTCTTATTTCACTTCTAAAATTTTTCTTTGTTCAGTATTAAGGGAAGGGGATGGTGTTAGTGTGTTGATCTATGCTTGCATCTTTCCTTTCTCCTTAGTGTGTCTGTTTTCCCTCTCGTGATGTATTTCTACATGCATTCCTGGGTTTATGGACTATTCATATCTTGTGTACATTTCTGTATTTATTTGTTTGCTTATTAGTAGTTTGGGTTTATTTTAGGCTTTATTAATTTTCAGTGTAAAGGAAGAGGATGTGTAGTATCCTCAGGTCATGTTATTATGTTCCCTTCATTCTGTACCTAGCTGCTCAGCCAGTGTCAGTGTTCCGCGTAGAATGTTAGTGTGGGTGGAATGCTTAGATACTGTGTGGGACTGAGACAGTTGGGAAGATGGGCTGAGCAGCTAGGAGGCTGCTCCTGGTGGGGCTAATGCTGGGGTCTATGCTGGGGCCTATTGTGGAGCCTGATCTGAGGCCTGTTCTGGATTTACTACCTTTACATCTATGATCTTAATAAACTACATCTACTCCTACCTGGCCACGTCTACAGCGTCTACTTGTCATCCTGCACACGTGGGGCCAGCCCACTACATAATGTTAGCACGCCATCTAGTGCAAGTCGATGTAAAGACTTGCGTTGTAATGGCGTGGTAACATCGCAGTCGTTGTAATGATTGCGATGTAACTGCATCGCGGTGTACTAACCGCGATGTTAAGGATGTTCCCCTCATAACTTGCACTAAAATTGAATTCATGGCATCACTTTAAAAGTATGCTTTAAATGGTATTTTATGCATGAGATTTGCTTTGGGATTGCAATGTTTGGGTTACAAGGGTCTCTCTAAATACTCAAACACATTGGGACTCATACAGAGTTAGATGGAGCCCACCAGCAACATTAATAGTTCCCCTACCTTATTTATGGTCTGGGGAACTGCTACGATTTTGATGGTTGAGATTTTGATGGCGGAGCCTATGCAAAAATAGGCTCCACCTTTGTAAGCCCTTGCTCTGTGAACTATCTGTCACGTAGTCAACCGGTCACAGTAATGAGAACTGTGCCTTTTTAGGTTTCGCCTGCACAGCGCTGTGCTTGAGAAAGCGATTGTTTTTAATATAAACTTAAAAGGGACTTACATCCCCTCCTCCTCTCTTTTCTGGCTTCTCATTGGTTCCTGTGTGCCACTTACCTTTCCACCATTTCTATTTGCTGTAGCATATTTTCCTTTTTTTTACCAATGCTTGATCCTCCTCTGCTTCTCTTAACAGTTTCCCACGGAGGAAATACTTTAAACTTCTGCTTTGGTGGAAGTATATTTTCATAAAGTTTTACCTTTTACTCTTTCAGCATATTTATATAACAACTTATCACTCTGAGAGATTAAGTAATTTGCATTGAATCACAGGATGTTGCATGGAACCACCGAGATTTGAACTGTTATTCTCAGCTCTTGAGTCAACAACTTTGGCCACTGCACCACATCCTCTCCACTCCTGTGTTATCTGTCAGGGAGCTCTTTCCTTCTCACGGACAATGATTGATAAAAACTGCTCTTTATTCATTACATAGGCTAAACTGATGCATTACCAATGCTTGTGTTAGGAATGTTTAATTGGGTAATCGCACTCTATTGTTTCCTGCTCCTATACATTGGCAAACCTGGTCAGTGGAGAGAGGGGATGTTTACCTTAAGTAAATATTGCCTGAGAAGTCCCTTTGGTATCCTGTATTCGTACAGGTGTCCTTCTCTGCTGCAAGTACCAGTTCTTCCTTTTTGTAAAGGGAAAATATTTTCACACAAGTAACATTCCAATACAAGAGTATTATTATAGTGTCGCTTTTTCATTTTAGCACAGATTAGTACAGTATAGGTAAAGGTTTCACCTTCTTAGTACCAGTCCAATGCTTATATATAGCAGCGAGCAACTAATAGTTGACCACTTAACTTTTGCAAAGATCAAACACTGCACAGTACCACATGCATTGCTATTTTTTTAACTAACTTTTTATCTCTTTGCACTAAACTTTTGACTGATGAAATAGCAAATTATCCAGCAGATGTCCAATCATGCGGAACGTGTGGTGACAATTACGTGAGTTGTAATGCCTGAATTTAACACTGGAGAACAAATGCATCTGGACACAGACGCTTCATTTTTAATTGTAATAGTGCAGGTTGCCCAGACGTCTCGTAATCCGGGGCCACCCTGCAGTCATTCTATTATTCACCTCATAGGCAAAACCGATGCAATGCCAAAGCTTGTTAAGTTCGGGGCTACTACCAATGATTTTCCCTGTCCACTTGGCCTTGGGAGGCATTTCAGACCGGGACGGAAAAAAAGACAAAGGCCACCACACTCAAAGAGAATGCATGTCTTGTTCTTCTAAAACAAATTCTTCCCTTTAGAATTTGTAAATAAAAAAAGATGGATGCCAGGTAAACTTAACGAGCATGGCAGCTGCTCAGCATTTTTAGGTCGAGCCTAGAGTTAGCGCGCAAGAGCTACTCTGGGGATGATCTGTGGTAGTTCAGTACAGGAGAGAAGCCCCGCCAACTCCCCCGCCCATATTTTTTATTGGCTTGTATCTTTGTCATTTGTACATGCTGCCTTCTGATTCATTATGAGGCTTGTTAGTCCCTCCATAGTACAGCAATGAGATCGTTTGTATCCTCCCATAGCTACTAGCCCCTTTACTTGGTTGTTACACCCTACTTGTTCTATTTTCTTGATTGACTGTCTCCTATATTAGGCACGCTTTCACTTTCAAAGCAGGGACAATGGTCGCTGCTTGTTTGCAATGCCATGGGTCTCACATTTAAATCCGAGACCTATAGCATTGCAAATATTTTTGTTCTCGGTCGGTTCCCTCCTCTATCTAACCCTGGGACTCGATATCTTCCTAGCAGCGGTGCGTCCAGTGGTTTCCCACACCCGGCCAGGATTTGCATCCCCGCCCTCGCCTGTTGTTGGTCTGAGAAGTGGCCATGCGCGTCGGGGCCTGGGAGCCCGAGAGCAGCGAGGTCTCTCCCTTTCATTTATGTGTTCATTCTCCTGTGAGAATTCACATACAGTGCGATTTTCAAAACGTGTTTGCCTCGGATATTGGAAGGGTTCACAGGCGAGGAATAGGGGCATGGCAGTTTTGGGAGGAGGAAGTTCATACAGAGACTGAAGTACGGAGGATTTATACTGTCCTTCCATTGTTGGTGCCTGGGTGCCCCTCCCTTTTCTAACTCTTTACTGGTGCTCCAGGTAAATCCTCGGGGGGTGAACTGTCAAGAAGATCATTATAAGAGGCGTGGAAGAAGGGGGGAGACTGGCATTTAGGCGAATGCATTCCACGCTCACTCCACAATGGGCCGCTTGCTTCCCTGACTCACGAGGACATGCTCTGACTTGTATTGGGCCAGAATACACAGCTCTGCAGAGGTACCTCAGTTCTCACATTGATACATCCTCCGTACCATCCCAGTACTGAGACTCGCATACAGCTCTCCAATGCCCCTCAGTCCTGACCTGCTGACTCAGGATATTGCAGTAACGGGGCCAGTGGCTTAACACAGAGCCCCGCAGCCCCCGTAGTCCGGGGGGGCAAGCTCCAGTGGGCCCCCTCAGCACAGTACTATGGCCGGAGAGCTCCCAATTTAGTCTGACGGGGCCCATCCATGGACCTTGCTGGGGAGGGGGGTCAAGTTTCGCTACACCAGTGAACGGGGCATGCTCACACCTTAGACAGTGCACCTGGTTCTGGACCCACAGAAGCTGCTATTCCTGGACTGTGAAGGTTAATAACTACATAACATGACCTCAATGGCTGTAGGGGGCAAAGGAGTCTGAGTTATATCAATTTATTTTATTGGTCACAGGTTTTTCATGGAAAACAGATAGTGGGAGAGGAGCCTGTGGTAAGTAATGTAGACAATGTAAAAGCCTGGCTGGGGGCAGATTAGCAGGTCTCCATGCCCAGCAGGGTGTCAGGGACACTAATGCAAGCAAAGGCAATATGCCCCTCATTTGGATATGAAAATACTGCTATAATCAGAGAGATTGGCCCTCTCACGCCCGTGGGACCCAGTGCCTCTGTACCTAATGTACTAGATAGTTAGGTACGACCTGTGTGTATTAGAACTTTATAGATGTTCATCAGATTTTCATGGAGATTGCTTGGCACCATATCTCGGCTGTAAAACCCATATCCCAAGATTGGGTCCTGAGAACGGTTGATTTAGGGTAAAAAATGTTCACTAAGGGAGAAATTCCAAGGAACAGAATTGTTTTTCTTCTTTGCAGCTTATTTCTGATGTGCTAGTCGCTGCAAAGCGAATCAATGCCTCGTCAGGGTTAGTAAGCGCTATATGCTTACGATTTAGAATTTCTACCAATGGCATTGAGCTTTTCTACAAAGCAGGTAGAGGTGCTCATATATAAGGTTTTGTGAGTGGTGCTGCCATCTTGTAACTGCGGGGTTCTTCCAGTGCTAGCCATTTTAGAGATTTACGAATATGAAGATATGATCTCATTGTTAGCTGTCGTGGTGAGTAAGACTGGAAGCGGAATACAGTCTAGCGTGACCACACGATGTCACATATTTACAGGAACAGTCCCTGTTTTTCATCGGCTGTCTAACAAATTTCTGTAAATAAGCTTCATGTCCTAGTTTTCAAAGAGGGTCGACTGAGTATGGAGTGAGAGGAGTCTTTGTGTGTGCCGGTGCAAGCCTCATGAGGACCAGTCCATGCCCTCATGACTCCATTCAAGCCACTGCCTCCTACAGGGTGGGGATGGTTTGAACACCTTTGCCAGGGCTGATGTTGATTTCTCCTCAGACGCTCTGTGCTATGCCGCTTTAAGGCAAACTATTTGGTTTATTAAACCACAGGAAAACAGAGGGGAAAAAATCCTCAAACCAAACACAAAAGCAGGGCCGTTTCTAGGTGTTTTGCCACCCTAGGCAAGAATTGAAAAATGCCGCCCCTTCCCATTAGTAATGTCAAGCGGGTAAGCCATGTCTTTTTCTACAGAAATTACCATCACATTTCGATAAACTCTACATAATGATGGTGAACTACAGATTATGCAACAGTGTGCTATGTGCCCCTATACCCCATTATAATTTATTGGTTAAAGATTACGTCCAGGTTCTTTTTTGGATGTTTTCAAAGCAGGGCACTGACCCTTGACTGTTTTCTTTAGGAATCACTTGGCTAACAGCCATACAATGGCTTTAAATAAGACCGGCTCATAGTGGAAGCTTGTGCAGGGTTTACAGGACATAGGACTGAGGGGAGAGGAGAGTATGCCATGGGTCTGTGGTCGAAGGGATCAGTTGGGAGAGGACTCTTGGGGAAAGAAAATAAACCCATGTAAAATTTTATTTATGCTGGAATAGTTTTGCATACTTTCAGGCATTTCGCATTGAAATTTAATCCTGGGAAAGATCAAATCACAGCAGCATGGAAGTAATGCAAGCAAATCAAACAAGAGTGGCTGTTTGCGTCATATGCAGTGTTGCTGTCTTTTTTTCTAGCACAAATTGCATCCACAATGGATGCAAAGATGCATTTTGGGCTAAAAAAACAAAATAAAAAAATAAATAAATTGTACCAAATGCCCAGTCTGCATTTCAAGGCATAATTTGCGCATTTCATGTAATTTTTGCCAAAGGAAATGACGCTAATTTCACCCAGGGTTAAATGAAATTCATTTCAAAGACAGTTCACGCTCTACACTTTTTACCAATATAGGGATAGGTGACATTGAAAGTTTTACTGTGACAAGTAAGGCTATTTTTTTAAATAAAGTCCTGATGGGTGCAAGTCTACAGTTTCCATACCTCAGCATCTTTCTGCTTAGTGGGTATTTGGAGATTACTGTTCTCTCTTCCCATGTCTCAATTTATGAAAGACTGTGTCCATGTCTGCAGTGGGTAAGCGCACAAGTCACCAGCATTTTTCAATATCTATGAGACTGTCTATCCACTTAAAACAGGGGTGTGATTGATGAGACCTGCATCTTACGGGTTAGGCCAGGCTAAAGACCTATGCAGGCCAAGGTTTGCGAAAGTCCACAAGCAGGAGAGACCACTCCGATTGTGATGTGTCTGTGAGAGACCAATAGGAGGAACAGGCGAACGAGTAGAGGGAGGCCCGGAACACTGAGCGAAGGTCTGAGATGGGCTAGAAGAGAGGGACAGAGATTTTATAGATTTCGTTCTCAAAATTGGCAAACCCCTATTTATTTTGGATAACCTGAAAATTCATGTCTCTTTATTGTGCCATATAAATGAAGCCACACACGTGAAATACTAAGGACAACATTAAATATGCATTTTTGGACATGCAAGGGAAAACAAATAATACTATCCTAACGTGCAGATTTCCTGCATCATTACGCATAATTGCACACCATACTGAGAAATTATTGATCCCATTAAAGGTTTGCCCCTCAGCCCGACCCCACGTGCACTTAATTTTCCCATTTAAAGCTCTGTGTCCAGATAACGCCCCAAATCAACAATGTTCTTCGTTGTCCAAACATGAAGTCTTCTGAAGATGCTACCCTCCCAAGATGAAGTCTGGAACACAAAGGAGGACGGGGTGATTATGCTTTTTCACAGATTTTTTCCAAATCGAACTGAATCAGACACTCTTGTTGAGATCTGCATACAGATGAAGCCTTTAAGGCATTTAGCTGTGGGCTCGCATGTCTGCTGCAGTGAGTGGAGCCCCCCCCTGCCGGCTACTCCTCCTTGACCACCAACGGTGGGAAAACTGGTGAGGACAACAAAACGATCGGGCGAGAAGGATTTAGGAGGAACTAATTACACTGATTGTTTAGGGCCGTGAAACTTTTTTTTCTGTGACTGCCGTTTAGCCATTGTGCACATAAAGGTACCTTCGGTGCCATCAGGTCCGACTCCGATCCGGTTGCGAGCGAAATCGGAAGTCGCATAATTATAGCAGCACGCACAGCCCCCGCTTGTGACGCTGAACGTGACATCACGTCACTTCCAATTGTAGAAGATGCTAGGGGATTCCCAAACTCATGTTTTATGCCGCTCTCCCCCTTTTGCCGCCCTAGCTGCCTAGTTTTGCCTAATGGTAGAAACGGCCCTGCACAAAAGAAAATAGTTTTGAAAAAACAAAACGCAGCTCATGGATTTATACTTTGTTGTTCAAATAACCTGTTCTTTGTACCTCACAAACCGCTGAAGACTCACAGAGGGGTGCGCGTTACACCATGTGCTGAACATGGTAAGGCTCCTCTTCCGCAATTTCTACCTTTCTTCTGGCCGCCATCCTTCCCCACCCCCTATGTGTTGCACTTGGACTGCGGCTGCTTGGTTCCGAGCCGCCGAGGTGAGGAGAGAGCAGGCACATGGGTTCCTCGGGTACAGAGAGCCACCTGTCGTGGACAGCTTTGTGAGGAAGGATTGAACAGTCTGTTCTTTACCATTAGCCCCCACAAAACGGTATTTATACAAACGAGAAAAGGACAGCCCGAACTAATATGTGTATTGGACCATTCGTCGTGAATAGCGTGGTGCAGTGGAAATCCCACAGCCCTAGGACTTCCTTCCTGGCATCCCTTCTCTGCATAAGACCGAGGGGCATATCAGCAACAAATTGCGATAATTATCGTAAAGCACTCTTAGCGTTAATTTTTTTATCGCCGGCGACGTCCTGTTTTTATCGCCGAGGTAGCGACTTATTAACAACGCGCCGCTACACGGCGATAGCTAGCAGTTCCGGCGCCAATGGATGGTGATAAATCCTTAGCGCCGGCGATAAAAAAACACACGCTAACGCGAGAAAATTCGCGGTGGGCCAATTATCGCCAAAAGCGGCCCGATAATTGCTAACAGCCCTGCATTTTGCATGCTGCAAGTAGGAAAATGCACTATAAAAGGCCTCCAAGCAAGGGAAAAAAATGGAGAACACAGCAGAGAGCAGGAGAGACATGGAGGAAGCTGGGACAAGTGCTGAGCCAACAACAAACCCCCCAGCCAGCCAGGAGAAGCAGAGAGAGAGCCAGGGGAAGGCCAAGAGGAGGAGGATCCCCAGGTTCAGCTACCAAGAAAATCAGGTCCTGTATGGCCTGGTGGCTGAACATCAGCAGGAGTTGTTCATCAAGCACACAGTACCATTTTCAAGGAAAAAAGAAATATGGGAGGACATCACAGCCAAGGTCAATGCTGTGGGAGAGAGCAAGAGGAGGACAGTGGACGAGGTAAAGAAGCGCTGGAATGACAGCAAGAAGAACACCAAGGAGAAGATAGCAGCCAACCCGGAAGGCAGCTATGGCGACTGGAGGTGGTAGTCCAGGGCCCCTGCTGGAGCTGGATGAGAAGGAGGAAATGGTGGCCCATGTCATCACAGAGGAAACGGTGGTTGGAGTGCCGGGTCGGGACACTGCTGAATGTGAGCTTACACAACCACAGGGTGAGTACAAACTATGAAGTGGGTGGACGGGGGTGGATGGGCCCAATGGCACACATGTACAATAAATAGCATTGAATACCCACAATTACTGTGGTTCAGGTCCCAGATAGCCCTGTGCATGGTGGCATGGACCTACATCACCTGATCCAACCTAAACATTGCTAGACACACATTGCCGGACATGCTGACATTGAAATGTGCACTGAAAAGTCAGCAAAACACAGCCCAGGTACAACATCAGACCACAAAATAAGTTCTACATCACATAGCAAAATGTCACATCACAGAGACGCAGCATGCTGCCAAAATGCACCCCTTGCACCATCACAACCCATATCTAAATCATCTTCACAAGGCCACATCTCCCATGTGCAAAAATGAGTATGCAGTGTGAATGTGACTGATCACGTGCACGAGTAAGCATGCCAATAACAAGGCCAGCACACCTGCAAAATAGCACATGTGTCTGACTCATGTGCAAGGATGTGCATGGCCATCAAGGGTGACTTGAAGGGCCACACACAAACTTGCACACGAGCCAGACACATGTGCAATGTTGCAGGTGTGCTGAGCTTTTTGCTGGCATGCTTACTCGTGCACGTGATCAGTCACATTCACACTGCATACTCATTTTGGCACATGGGAGATGCAGCCTTGTGAAGAAGATTTGGATATGCATGGTGATGAGGCAAGGGGGACATTGTGACAACCTCATGCATTGCCAACAAAAATACCCCCTTGCCTGTACATGCTATGCAGTACTGCGTACAGCAAAATGAGAAAGCAACAAGTGAGTCTGCATACCGGCAACACATGCAATGTCACAACAAAAAAATGGATTTTGTTGTGTGCCCTCCATTGCAAAATGCAATGCAAGGTGCACCATGAAATCCATTCAGTGATCCAAAGTCTACTTACCTGCATTCACACGTATTCCTGTCCATACTAACCACCACCCTCCCCCTCCTCACGTCAACGCCTGGCATGTACTATTTCCTCTTGCAAATTAAAAATTCATTAAAAATTCATTAGGTCTGCAAAAGCAAGATCTTGAAATCTACCAATATCACCAACCTAGTCCCTCTCCTCTCACTATGATGTGCAAGTGTACTAGCATAGGATCCTTGGCTCGTTACTATGACATTTCTCCTCTACTACCTTGAAGATGAAGAACCATGTAATAAGGGGAGTAATAACCAATATTCAATGCAGGCCATATAAACAAACATCATTATCATAAATAAATCTATCCTAAAGTCAATTTCACCCTCCCCCCTCCCTCCAGGTATGTCACAACCCATGTTACTCTGTACTCTTTGATATCCATTAGCAGTGCGTAATCTGTGGTCTCTCGAAGGTAAACAATAAAAGCCCAATATACCGGCTGCCGCTTTAGATTCACTCATCATGCAGGTCTACAATGATGTTGAATCGTTACATCTACTTGCTATAAAGGCTCTACCCTGTTACCAGCTCTCCTGTCTCAGTGTTGACATCGCTCTCACTGTCTTGGTCTACCAATAGTCCAAATAAATGTTCCCAGGCCCTAGCCGCCTCAAGTGATCCCTTGCTCACCGTACCCTTGACCAGTAGTAGCCTACCTATCCCATCACACTCTGCCCATTTGGTGAACTCTCACTTCCATTGATCTAAACTGGTGGCCCCACTCGCCTTCCAGTGCATCATAATTTCCCTCATGGCCACTACTAATCCCCTATCTCTAAACTTGCTGCGATCCCAGTTTGAGCTTGGTGTGGGATGCAATGCAGTATACAAGCCCCCAATGCCATATCTACCTCCCTGTCTGTCACCACCTTCAATAGTGCTATCACTCCGGTCCAATAAGTAGCCAAAAGTGGTCACCCCCAAATCATGTGAGGGAAGTTTTGCCCCTCTCCCCGACACCTTGGGCATTCGTATGAGTCAGTGTTGAAACATGCATTGACTCTTTGCCGGTGTGAGGTAAGACAATGTAAAACATTAAAAAGAAGCCATTGAAAGCGGGAGTGCCTGGTGCTCCTCCACGCTTACTCTACATCTCAGCCCAAGTCCTTTCCCGTATCTCTCTCCCTACATCTACCTCCCATTTCAATTAAGTATATCCAAAGGGGGCAGTTTCTCAAGAGTCATGCGCATGTACAGGCATGTGACTGCCTTAAACTTCCCCGCTGCTGTCAATAAGTATTGGCACCCTAAAGAAACCTCAGGTTCTGCTTGGTCCCCTTTACAATGCGCACGAATATCCGCAGTGATCGCTGCATGGAGTAGGAAGTCCCCCCCTCTTAAATTAAATCGCTTATGCAGAGTACAGAAGGTCACCGTCTGGTATGATGCATAAAACGGCCCACCACTGCCACACACTTGGGCCCAAATTTGTGGATAATTGGTGTGAACACTGTCTGCTCAGCCAGCGGAAAAAATTGCAATACATGCTGCACCATACTCTGAAAGTGTAATCCAAAAGAAGTGCAGGAAGCAAACCATGCAAGATTAAACATAACAATGCACACAACACAAATCACAAGGAGCCAAAGCGATTTAGAGGCACATGTGTCCTACACCGTGCAGCTCCGTTGAAAAAGTCGGGGCATATTATCAAGGACGGCCTTAAAATTATCGCCGGTCAAAACATGGCATCATTGTACACCCCGAGTGTGGTTGACATGTACAATTGACTTGAGTAGGGAGGCATTAGCCCTCCGTGCACAGCACCACCCTCATCAAATACTGTGAAACACTGCTGCTACTTATGTACAATGCCCATGTGCAGCCCTGTGTGTCCACCAGCAACTGTGTGCAGTTCATTAAGTCAGTGCCAAGACTGACACACTTGCACAAGAGTGCAAGTGTGGCTGTGTGCAGGTGTGAATGTCAACCTATTGTAAGCTCACCCTACATGCACAAACAAGACTGGGACAGCCCTACTCACACTTACAATCATGCTGCATCGTGCATCACACATTGAGACCTGTTTGTTGTATGAACACTGACTTTTGCATGATGTGCTGTTAATCACTCAACCATCACTATACAATGTCTGACTTTATGACACTGCGAGTGTCAGACATCATTGAACCAAATATGCCACTCATGCATGTCTTTTATCCACTAATCTCACTCCGTAGTAGATGAGAACACACATGCATTCACAACGCAAACTGTTACAATGGATTCCACATTGTAATGGCACCCTGGGGTCATGAGTGTAGGGTAATTCTGATGGCTAATGCCTACTCACAGAGAGTGTCTTAGAGCCCTGCATTTCCAAATCAATGTGACATCAGATGATGCTGAGGGAAAGTATGCTTAGAAAATGCTTGTTGAGTGATGTCACCAATTGTGACAGAGGAGTTTGTACCCATGATCCAGAGTCAAGCATGGTATGTCACCACAGACACAGCCTGACAACACCATTGCAGTGCACATAGATGCAATTGCAATTTAAATACATATCTATTGAATGTGTATGTAACATTCCAATGTTAATTTCTGCTCTGAGCTACTCACTGCCACTTATGTGAAGATGAAATGAAGCATACCTTACATTTCAGTGTGCCAACATGTCTGAGCTTGCACGGCCTGAAAAGCACTGCCTCCATGTGCACGACGCAACATCCACTGCACGCACCTTGGACGATATACACAGCATGCAAGTGTGCCTTATTGACTAGGCAGCACTACTCAACACGTGCTAAAATCAAGAAGCCTATTGCCAACACAACTTCAGTGAAAATGACTAGTTTGCGTGATTAGGTGCTAGATATCATGCCCATGAACTGAAAGGTGTATCACTGACTGTTGATGGGGAAAGTCACAACTGTGAATGAGATGCATTGCCCCACCTTCACCTACCAATTTGTACACACCTCTGGAAAAACGAATACATCTTCAGATTGTGGGCAAGTGAAATGCGATACACACCCATATTGCAAAACGACAATGTGTAGCACTTGGCACAAACATTCATGACACCACACCATGCCAATATTTCTTGTCCATACTCACCAGTGGCGTGTGGGTCCTAGAATCGGTCTATGTCCCCCAGTGTGATAGGTTGACGACCATCTGTGAGTGAACAAATGTAAATCTATGTTGGTACCATACATAAACAAATGTGACATATTCATGATGAAATACACTATAGTCACTGAAAAAGCAACATCACTGTGGTGCTGAATTACATGTTGGCCACATTACTGTGTCTACTTTGACTACCATTCACACATGACCTGTGAATGCATTGGCGGGCCACACAAAACATCAGTGATTAAAGACATGCACGTATGAGTTGTGTCATGCAATCTCAAGGCACCATTCCTACACAGGCATGATGTCAAAATTGTTCAGCGTATGATGGCATCTCTACAGTTTGAAAGAGGCAGTTACACACAGGTGTGTGATGTATGACACTCTTGAGCAGTCATATTTCCTTAGTGTCTTTTGACCTCACAAGTACATTACCACTACAACTTCCTACCAGCCACTAACGGCCAACACCAACTCATCATGACAAATCTTAGGAACAAAAAATGTTGTCAGGATCCCCACTGATGCGCACAACATCTAAGGAATATTCCACATCATCCATGGAGTTTGCCTGACACACCAGCGAGTTCACCAACATCCCTCCCTCATAAGACATCAGCAACCAACTCAGCATTTATTTGAATCAATTGTGTTTAAAACACCAAATCATGGGCATTTACGACAACTCTGACAAAGACAACTAACACACGGAACCCTCTCCAACCACCACCACAAACCACAACCAAGCGACAACGAAGACACACTGTAGGCTATGAAGACATTCCACTCCGGGTGCCGCACGGACCCCTGCCGCACACACATTTTCAACTTGCCTGCAAAATACATTGCATACTCTGCCACAACATCAAACGTTCTCTGGCACATGCATTGTTGACCAACGACAGGGAACACGCCGAGATCAAGCCACTCATGATGGAACCCAAGACAGACCCCACAAACATCCCAAACTACATAGCCTTCTGCCTGCTTGCTATCCCAGCAAACATCATTGTGGAAGCCATTGACAGCCTACTTGCAACCTTCATCAGGCAGCACAACATCATCGACTCATCAAAATACAGCATCATGTTAAACCACAGTCCATGAACCGCCATCTTCAACGCAAGGGATAACATCCACACACTACTGGACAAAGGAAGCACTGCTGCCCTCATCATACTTGACCTCTCTGTGGCATTCAACACTGTCTCTCAACACACACCAATATGCAGACTCCATTACGCAGGGATCTAAGAGAAGGCCCTCAACTGGATCTGCTCCTTCCTCTACATACAAACGCTGTGGGTCAGACTCCCCCCTTTCCTCTCAGACACTACTACAGCAAGCTGTGGAGTCCACCAGGGAACCGCCCTCAGTCCTACGCTCTGCAACATCTACATGGCTCCGCATGCCACATTCATCATAAGCTATGGACTCAACATTGTACCATACGCCGACGCCAAACGACTCCTCTTCACATCCAAATGACACATCTCTGCCATACACAACTATTGCGAAGGCATGGAAAGCCTTGCCATATGGATGGAAGACAGCTGCCTACAACAGAACAACAACAAAATGTCAGTTCCCGTCAGGCTCCAAGGCAGAGACGCATGTATTTACACATGGTAATCCCATGCCCTTGTAAAAGCACACCCCCCACGGACAATGCACGCAACCTGTGAATCATCATGAACTCAAATATGTTAATGAACCGCAAGTTGTACCCCATCTCCTCCTCCTGCTTTCACACCCTCTGCCTCCTATGTTAGGCCATCACATGAATCCCACTCAAAAACACATGGACAGTCACTCATGCCCTGGGCAACAGCTCACCCAAATACAGCACAAATCTCCATGCCAGAATGAAGAAAAACCACATCCGCAAGCTACAGGGCATCCCACATGCCACCGCAGGACTGATCCTCACACTGTCAGGATACTGACACATCTCCCACCATCTGGGCACACTCCACTGTCTCTCCATTGGAGCTCGAGTCCTCCTCCAAGATGTTCAGCCCCGCTTACACAGCCCTCCTCAACACTGGGGCAGAATACCTTAGCGTACAACTCACTTTCAACACACATGAAAGGACACTATGATCAGATCATCTATCCAACAACATGTTCAGCCGCACCAGAGAGACCAGATTGTGAGTCTGCTCCTTTTCCTACCTTGCAGACGCAGCCTGTGATGACATACCACTCCACCTCCGACAGACAACATTGCTCACCATCATGGTTCATAAATCCTGGACATATCTCTTCGACAGACACCCCCCTTGATGCACTTAAACATGCAAAGTCACCCCGCGCCTTGCGACCCTTACTGCTAAGTAGCCACTCTCAATAAGCATGTCAAATTTTTTTAAAGTGTCACACGGGAGACCTCCGTTCCATATGTGGTCTTTACAGCGCAAATATATTTCCACGCGGTCATTACAACGCAACTCGTCACTACAACTTGCACTTGATGGCGGTCGACAATAAGGGATATTAGGATTGACTACTCAAACACCTTCTCTAATGTTGCACACACTGTTGTGGGAAGACTAACTCATACCAATCCAAAGTCACGTGAATCAGGCGCATGTGTTTTTTGAGAATTGCATTGTCTTGACCACTTTGTCACAGTGTCACAGTGTTGAGACAGCATTTTGACCTCATACCTTCTTGTCACACACGTCACTTATTTATGTACGTAACATTAGTGATGGAGTAAAAAAGGCTTTGTACTCACCACCCTGTAGGCCAGGCATTTCTCCAGTGTAATCTAGAAGGTCGTCCTCACGTGACAGCATGTCCTTCCAGCAGTACTTCCACTGGCGCACGTTCCGGTCCACTCCAAAGCACCAGAGCATCTGGGCACGCACACGCTCTCACCACAGCTTCCGGACTGTAACATTGTACCCCTACAGGATACGTCCTCCCCTCTCCAACATCAATGGAAGGTAATATTTGACCATCCAGAGGAAGCCCCCCGATGTCCCCTCAGTCATCCTCCCTGACCTTCCCAATGCCGGCATCTCCCTGCACCCCAGTACCCACTAAATCCTTACAAATAACAACCCTCTAAACTAACACTAACTAAATATCCCTACACAAACACACCAAGACTGAAGACAGTAGACACTTAAACAATTTAAAACAATTAAAACAGATTATACAGACACTTTTGACAGGACACATGAACAGTCTCAAACTCTCAGCCCAACACCACAAACCACCAGACACCTCCTTCACTCAGCACAATCACAAGCAAAGTGCTCAAAAGTGAAAGTGAAAACCACTCACCTGTGAGACAGGAAGCATGCATACATCACTTCCTGTGTGTTTGCAGCTCTTTTTAAGGAATGCGATTAAAATCTGCACGCAAATAGGTCGCAAAGGTCCTTAGTCTAAGACTGTGATGTGTATGAGGCCCGTTTTCTTGAATGCGATGAAAATCTGCACGCAAATAGGCCGCAAAAGTCCTTAGTCTGAAACTGTGACGTGTAGGAGGCCCGTTTTCTTGTATGCGATAAAAATCTGCACGCAAATAGCCCGCAAATGTCCCAATGCTGATACAGTATGGTACAGAGATGTATTTTCCAAAGTGTGGATGATGAAAACATCGTCTGGACGTGAATCTTTCATGCCAAGTCAATTTTCATACACAGATGGACATTCAGAGCAAATTTAATATCAAAGCACAATAATAGAATGTAAAGATTGCTTTGCACAATGAGGACAGCCTACATTTTATATTTCATGACAGTTGACAGACTAAATTGCATGCAACATGTATGATCACCATCTCCATAGCAACTTTCACATTAATGTATTCCAAAAATGGTGTGAAATGTCAGGGCACTACTCACCTGTGGTGGTCTGTTGGCGATGAGTATGTGCGCAGATCAATCAGACAATGATTGTGAGCATGATTTGCGCTACTCACTCATGAGGCTCACAAGTCGCTGTGGGGGAGTGAAAGTGCAGCTCCGTCACAGTCAAATAGCCATGCTTAGTTGGACCACATGTAAGCGTGCATGGTGGTGGAGTGTTTGATGTTGACTGTCATCTCGCTCATTTCTTTGCCTGCAACATATGTGAAAGGTCATCCTCCCGCTCTGGATGTGCAGATCCAGGGAGTGTGCAAGGGCAAGGTTGGCCGAGCAGCAGTCTCTCTTGGGGATGTTGGTGTGACTCTCTTGTGGATGTCTTAGCATCCGATGATGTGGAGTGATTTGTAGGCGAGCCTGAGTAGTTTGATGGTAACTTTATTCTTGACGGTGAACCAGTGGATGTTTTGTATGTGTTGGCTAATGGGTTTGTGACATGGGGTTCTGATGACGGGTCTGTAAGCAGCCTTCTGTGTGTTTTCTAGCTTGTGTAGTGGCGTTTTGTTGATCCCTGCGTGAGTGCGTTGCCGTACTCCAGTCTGCTGGTGATGATTGCGTTGATGACATATTTGAGGCATTATGGTGTTACCCATTGGAATTTTATGCGTTGGATCAGGATGCAGTTGTAGCTGTTGCAGGCAATAGAGTTGATCTGACAGGTCAGGATGATGGAGGAGTCGTGGATGAAGCTGAGGTTGCGTATGTGGCTCACAAGGCCAGAGATCCACCAGGGTTTGTCCCATGTGCATGTGGATGGCCCAAGGATGAGGAGGTCATTCTCCTCTGAGTTGAGCTTAGGTAGATGGTTTTCATACAATCAGCAAGTTCTGACATTCATTTCTGGGCGCAGGGTTTTGAGTCTTTGGCTTTCTTCGTGAGGTAGAGGATGAGCTGTGTGTCCTCTATGTGTGATGATATGCTAAGCCCATGCTGGCTGGCAATAGCGGTGAGGATGGTCATGTAGCTTTTGAGGAGCATGGGGCTTAGTGACGGTCCCTGGGCTACTCAACATTTGGTCTCTGTGGGTTCGGAGATGGATGGGGGTGTGTGATCTTTTGGGTTATTGCAGAGAGGAAGGAGTGGATCCATGGGAGGGTGGTTTATCGTATCCCCGGGCCATGGATTGTGGCGAATGGGGTACGTGTGAGATGGTGTTTAAGGCTGCATAGTGGTGTAGTAGGATGTGTTGGCCGCAATGTGACCCAGGTCAAGTGGCATGCGTATGTAATTATTGGCAGCATGGTGTACATTCTTGGTGCTGTGCTTGATGCCAAACCCAGACTGGGAGTGGTCCATCATGGAGTTCTCTTCAATGTAGCCAGTCAGCTGGGTGTTTATGAGTCTCTCAGTGACTTTGTCCACCACGGGGTGCAGGGAGATGGTCAGATAGTTCGTCTTGTCTGTTGGGTCATACTGCCAATGAGCCGATTTTTTCAACGTAGAGACCGGTCTGGATGGTCTTCATGAAGGTGTGCAGAGATGGTGTGCATGTGAGCTCTGCTGGTGGCTAATTCAATGTCTTGGATGCATGCAGAGAACATTTTTCACAATTCGCACCATTTCACACCCACTTTTCAGATTTTCCCCCAATTTAGCACCCATTTTTCATATTTGAGCCCCAATTTCACACCCATTTCTCTGCTTAGACCCACAGTTCACACCCACTTTTCAGATTTTCCCCTAATTTAGGACCCATTTTTCATATTTGAGCCCCAATTTCACACCATTTGTCAGCTGAGACCCACAGTTCACACCCACTTCTCAGATTTGAGCCCATTCCACACCCAAATTTCTGATTTGTCCCCCCTTTACACAGCCTTAACAGTGAAATTTAACACCGATTTAACCATAAAATTAATTATTTGGCACATACAAACCCATACATTTGTATTTTTCATATCAAGTACACCCTGTGAATCATGAATTACATACTATTTGACACAACCATTGATGAATTGTGTGCCAGATTTGACTCCTTGTAAAGTCAAGTTGTGCACGATTGACACACTATTACATCTCTGTAATGATGAAACATACACACCATGATATTACTTTTTAACTCTTACTTGCAATTATTGTTCAATGGTAACATGTTATAGTGATATACTGATGCAGGAGAGTAACTTGCAGACAGGGTATGTGTGTTGAGTTTGTTTATTGTCACAAACAGTTCTTGAGGTAATTTTCCACATACATGTCTTTGTCGGTCACAATATGATGTGCTCAAGTGAAGTAATTGTTTATTATCCTGTCCCTTCGGGCAATTCCAGCAGCAGTGGCTGTGGGCCACCTTGCTGTTCTTCATCATCATCCTGGTAATCGACCGGTGCTGCAGGCACTTGGATCCAGGGGGCATTTGTGCGCACACAAATGTTGTGCAATACACAACATGCCAGTATGATTTTGTTTACCATTTCTGGGCTCTACAGCAGTTTGCCACCTGTAATATCTAGGCAACGGAAACGGGACTTTAGTACGCCAAATGTACGCTCCACGATACCACGTGTGCGTCGATGTGCAGCACTGGGTGGTGGTGTTTCGTATGGGTGTCATCATCCACAGGCAGAGAGCATACCCTTGATCACCTATGACATGTAATGGGGAGATGAGTACATGATTCATTAGGCATACTATGTTGGCAGTGTTGACAGTTATTTCTATTGTGATTTTTGCTATTTAACATAACATAACATGTACTTTTGTATAGCACACGTATCACCCGAAAGTCTCAAGGCGCTGAATAACAGATGTATATTGTTACCCAACTCAATGGTACTCATTTTATCAACCTCAGATGGATGAAAGGCTGAGTGGACCCGCCGGGATTAGAACCTGTGACCATGAGGTCGAACACAGGCCCCTACAGTGGATGCATTTGTCCACTGCACCACCAGACCCGGATTTTTAGACTTAGGTTAGACATGTGTTGCTTCTGGATATTTAGCGGCATCAATGCTGAGTACATTGCCTCAGTGTTGATCCTCCAACCATTCATTTTGCTGGTGTTTGCTGCACGGTTGCATAAATGTCACTACAAGTGTACAAAATGGGAATGATACCTGCACAAAAAACACAGACACCAAAAGCCAGCTTTGCTCTCCAAACATCTAGCCATGGCACTGATCCACACTCCTCGCAGTCACCGCCATGTGAATGTTCAAATGACATAGGCCACGCATGACAAAGCTCACATTCAGACATGCATCTCCTGCTGATGGCAGACCTGTGACACCACACAAGCCATGCAATGTATGTCCAGAGCTAAAACGAAGGAACAGACCACAGCCACCTCACCTGCAGGGCCCACTGGGGACAGTGAAAGTTTGCACACACCATCAACAAAAACTTGTGACACTACGTAAACTTACTGGGTCATCTGTCACTAGCAGAGCATCAAACTCACATGACAACTTCTCCAAATCATTTACACTATGTGGTTTATATGACAAGATCAGATTGTCCACACACTTCACCACGCTAATACACATGGCATGGCTCACCTTTGCACACTTCTTTGCATTTGTAATGGATTAGCATTTAACATATCAATTCAACACACAAGTAGTGACCGAATACACATCCACTTACTCCTTGGGCAAACACATGACACACCATATCACAGGTGTGAGAAATATGAGAAATATGTGTAGCTGAGTCAGAGAGGAGATGCTACTAAACCCCATCAACAGCAGCACCCACAACACTGCAGTCAACACCATTGGCGCTAGATGGTGGTTTCATGACACATTTTACGGCCTATGCATGCACATTTGCCCCACAATGCACTTCCTGCAAGCAAAGTGCATTGTTACAAACTTGGTCACAACAAACCTCTGACTTGACACACTGATTTTACATGTGTGAGTACTTATGCAACGTTGGGTCACTCGAATAGGTCACCAGCAACAAGAACTGCAACATAATCATATTCCTCAACAATGCGACCACACACCGGACAGGGATACCAGTGAGGATGACTTTGATTAGCTACATAGATGGTCAGGTGATGGGGGTTACTCTACGCCATGGGTACTCACATACTTTCTCTCTGGGCCCACATTTACAGTGTGGTTTGTGGCAGAGTGCTGCAGCGGTGGGGACGGGGGCAGAGGGGAAGGGGGCGGGGCTAGTAAAAAAAGAAACTGACCATGTGGTTGAACATAGGCCCCTGCAGCGGACACTCTCATTCACTGAGCCACCAGACCCGGCATACACACATCTCTCCCTCTCCCTCTCCCCCCTCTCCCCCTCTCCCCCTCTCCTCCTCTCCTCCTCTCCCCCTCTCCTCTCCCCTCCCCCTCTCCCCCTCTCCTCTCCCCCTCTCCCCCTCTCCCCCTCTCCCTCTCCCCCTCTACTCTCCCCCTCTCCCCCTCTCCCCCTCTCCCCCCTCTCCCCCTCTCCCCCCTCCCTCTCCCTCTCCCTCCCCCTCTCTCTGTCTCCCTCCCTCACTCTGTCTCTCCTTTCCTCTGTCTCCCTCACTCTGTCGCCCTCTGTCCCCCTCCCTCTGTCACCCTCTATCTCCCTCCCTCTTTCGCCCTCCTCCTCCCACCCTCCGTCGTCCTCCTCCCTCAGGCTCCCTCCTCCCTCCATCTCCCTCCCTCTCCGTCTCCCTCCCTCTGTCTCCCCCTCCCTCTGTCTCCCCCTCCCTCTGTCTCCCCCTCCCTCTGTCTCCCCCTCCCTCTGTCTCCCCCTCCCTGTCTCTTCCCCTCTCTGTCCCCCTCTGTCACCTCCCCCCCCCGGCAGCCTGGGTTGAGACAGGTTCTTGGGCACACACACACACAATCGCACCCCAGTGCTTCACAGTTCTATAATGGACCATTTACTTGTTAACAAGGTTTTGTTATATTTCACCTCCTGGCGCACTTGCATCTCCACTCTGACTATCGCTGGAATCGCCCGGCTCCCATAGAGCAGAGTCTCTCAGAGTGTGCGCTGCTGCGGCGGTGTTTGGTGGCACTCTTATAAAATATATAAAAAAAGGAGACACAGGTACAATGTCTACAATGTCTGCAAGGTCTGTGGGCCAACAACAAAGGCTTGCCAGGCCGCTGGCAGCACGCGGGCCTTATTATGAGTACCCGTGCTCTATGCAGTGGAGCCTGTATACCTCATCCTTGTACACAATACATCAGCATGTGGCACGAAGTGATGTACCCATGCCTTTTGTGCCCCCCCCCCTATCAGTGCCTAGGCAACGTATTTACATCCTCCCTCTTGATGGGTCAACAAGATTGTGTTTTTGGGCATGTGGTGTGTTCAGTTGGTACTTACCAACAAGCAATGAATTTCCATATGTGCCATCCTGGAAGTGCTGGTTTATGATGCAGTGTCGGAAGATGAATGCATAATGCACACTCCCTGGGAATTTGGCAATGACATTTGTGAACAGTCCGCGGTGGTCCACTATTGCCTGCACATTCATAGAATAGGTGTGCTTCCTGTTGCGGTATATGTGTGCGCTGTCCGCAGGGGGCACAAATGATACATGTGTGTAGTCAATTGCACCCACCACCTGTGGTAAGCCAGCAATGGCAAGGAATCCTTCCTTGATGGCAATCTGCTCCTGCACAGTGCTGGGGAAGTGAAGGTGCTGGGGAATCAGGCTGAGTATGCCATCCAAGACAGTGGGGAGGAAGGTTGAGAAGGCTGCCTGTGATACTCCACCGACTCTGGCTGTTGTTGGTTGGAATGTCCCAGAGGCCAAAAAGTGCAGCACAGCAAGCAGTTTTGTCTGCAGAGAGATGTTGGTTGTCCGCTGTGTTGGTGGCATCAGCCTGTGGGCAATCAGGGTCAGGATATGCTGGATAGATGTCCTTTTGAGCCTGTAGTGGGCTATGACTTCCTCTGGCCTTAGGTCTGCGAGGTAGACATGTCTGCGCAGTGCCCGCTGTTTTCTTCGTCGCTGCATCGGTAGTGGTGGTCCTGGGGGTGGTGGCATTGGAGGTGGTTGTTGTTGCTGCCTTGGTGGGACTCCAATCTGCATGATGACTAACTCCATGGCTTCTGTGGCTGTTCTGGGGAAGCTCGGGCCTAATCTCCCTTATATACACCCACTTATCTCCAGTGTAAGTCAGGTTTTTATCAGGTGTTGATAACTGGAGATAACGGGAGTTAGAGTGACTTTTTTTGTAGCCTACTTTGCATGTCATTAGCATTGAATATCGCTGCCTTGCAAGGCGATACATTTCCGGTCGCTATCGCTGGAAAAGTAACGCTAAAGGAGGTTAGTGACGCATTGTTGATAGGGCGATGAAATTATCGCCGCTATATCGCCAAAAACTGACACTAATGTGGCGATAAGTCCCTTGATGATATGCCCCCGAGTACTCTCCTACACCCACAGTTGTTTTGCACATTTCATTTTGCCATCTCTCAGCACTGCTTTCGTCTAGTTGATGGAAGTGGAAGACATGTATTCCATCTCCCTCGGTACACCCACTCCGTTATGTGTCATGCATCCTGGTACCGTTCTCAAATAACTTAACCCAACGACTCATCACCCCACCGCTCTCCCAGACGCACTTTCGAAAACGTGTAACATATTAGATTGCACACACTCCCAGGAGTTACATATCGCAGATGGCGATAGATTCAGACAAAGAACATGGGGGCATATTATCGCCCTGGTAGCGCGTTATTAACAACGCGTTACTCCAGAGCGATAAAAATTCCAGAGATAGCGAGGTTATCGCCCTTTTGCAGGGAACATCGCTGGTTTTCCAGCGATGTTCCCTGTAAAAGGGCGATAACCTTGCTGCTATGACCCACAGGATCGTATCAGCCTAATCCACCCCCTATGTTAGGGATGGCTAAGTCAGGATTTTAGCAGACGTTAGGTGTTGGCGCAAAACGGACGTTTTCGCCAAAATCTAATGAATGCTAAAATCATGTGGGCTGCCTTGTAAATATCGTGATGTAAACATCAGCGATATTTGCAAGGTAGTTCATCTTGGGTACGCCCAGTAATGCCCACTTTGCATTTCATTGGAGATGCAAAGTGAGGCATTGGGAAAAAGGGTGCTAACATGCGATTATACATGTTAGCACCCTCTTGTAAATAGGGCGCTGGTTTTAGCTCCGCTTTTTTGGCTTTGTAAGCCAAAAAAGCGGAGATAAAGCCCTTGTGAATATGCCCCATGGACCACAAATCTGAGTGGGATGAAAAATAATGCATAGCATAAGCAGTGCCGCAACAGAGACCAGGGGTCATTAACAAAGCACTCTTTAGAGTTTGGAGAAAGTGTGTGCTCACTGAGTTCTGTTTTGTAACTTTGAGAAGACGGCCCGATGCTAAAGATGGGAACAGTATAGGCTGGGGTAGGGGAGCAGCATGCCATCTGGTTAAAGTCTGGTGTGTGCAGGACATTCATGCAGGTTGGGAGCACATGCATAACTGTCCTATAACGAGAGCAGGCTGCAGCCAGGACACACAAACCGACCAACTCTGATTATGAACAAAACTGGATGTATGTACATGGTTAAAGTCAAAAGAACAATCCCCTTGGAAAACTAGTCAAATAAAACCATAAATGTTCACATCCACTCTCAAACAGAATCGAGATCATACAATCAAACTCAGAGGTGCAAAATTAAAGAGCTTAATAATCAAGTCAAAAAATGTGTTACAATATAGAGTGTATTAAAATAATATATATATACAAACAATTAATCATAATAAAATCACAAATGTTATAATAAAGTTACACAAGTAAGTATTACATTAAGTTCAAGACAAAAATCATGAATAAAAACAGATAAAAACAGTGAGCGAGAAAAGAAGCAGGAAAAAATGATTCCAATCAAGAAAACATCACAGTTATCAGACAGCAAAATAAATCAGCCAATCAAGGTGCACACTATTGGATCAGAAACATATTGTCAGAATAATAACCATAGAGTGTTGCACTTGTCTCTAATCCGTGATGAAATCAAACAATCAAAGCATCGACACGTTTCGGTGGGTCCGAAGATTTTTGTGTCCCCCACCTTCTTCAGGAAAGAAAGAGAATCTTTCACACTCGTTTCTTAAAATTTTATTTCTAAATATAAATAAAAAGAAAACCATTTTTGAATTGATTAGAAAGCTCTCAATCAGCATCCTCTTTAGAGACTCACATCAACTCCCAAATTCACAGTATGACCATAAAGCCACACATATGTAACCCTCATGAAAACATTGACAGATCACAACCATGCTGCATTCATTCCTCAAACGTGACCATATATTGGTCACATATCAATACAAGCAAGATTAAAAAATGTGTACTAAAACTAGCTTCAAATAGAGCTGTAAATAATATCAGCCCCCAGCTATTCAATTTCTCATTAATCACAGATCATATTCCATTATAAACCAGGGGCAGAACATACCTCCAAATATGAACACTGTCCTGATCTAATACCGTTCCCAGCAGTTTTGTCGCCTTCTCCTATAAAAACAACTGTATAATGTGTACAGGAGATTAGACATAATAAGTCCTATTTCATATCTGCTTTATAGTATAAAAAAACGCTATATTTCTATAAATGTCTACCTTAGTCCAGACAGAAAGCCCTTTAATTTTTAGCCAACAAGTCCCTTCTTAATAGGTCACTCTGATATCGACCCGAAATAAGCCAAAGAAGTTGAGCATCCCAATCTATATCGGGAAAAGAGGAATAAACAATGCGTCAAAATAATGGGCCCTACATAGAAAGCATTGAGACTTCAACTCTAAGTATCACATATTGTAAAATGCCTACATAGTTACCTACTTTGTAAAAAGTTTCAAACTGATAACCCTTCTTGGGTAATGTCAGAAGAAGGGAAAATATTATCTCACTCTGCTCACTCCTTTAAAAACCAGGCATATCTGTAGATAAAACAATGGGACTAGTACAATAAGTTGGCACTTCATAATGTGTAGTTCATTGCCATATACACATATCCAAGTAATGATATTGACTTAGTGAGACAACCTCTAATGATTAACTATAAAGAGGTCCCAATATATATATACGCATGTTTTGTGTAAATGTCACAAGATAATATCTCAATGCATTGTAATCAGCTTAAAGTCCCCCTATTTTCATTCCCCTAAAACCCGCAGGTATAGTATCGCTAGAGCAATGCCTTAACAAAAGTTGGATGCTAACCAGTACCTGCATTCCAGTAAATAAGCTGTTTGGATACATGTAGTATCACTAGCGCAATGCTTAAGAAGAGAGACTGGATGCTAACCAATGTCTACATTCCCATAACTAAGCTGAGTGGATACATCCTCAAAAACACCCAAACTGCCCGCCTGAACACCCAAATATCCACTACTTTTACTTACATGTCCAGCCGGTAATTATGATCCTACAATGGGGTTCTGGCACGGGGTTCTCTGCCTCCGTAAACGTAGATTTGAACCACCAAAACATCCTGCTATTTAAGCAAAAAAAGCCCGCGATTCTCCTAATCGCACTCCAAACTAAACCACAAACAGCTGAGGTTGGAATATCACGTGACTCCAAACCCTCAGAGGTGGCGCCATCTTGGAACGATAAATTAAATACAATGCGCCTCCTGTTTTTAAAACTATACTCCTGTATAAAACTAATTGTCCAAAAGGTACCATATTGTACATAGAACCGAGCCTGAAAAGTAACCTCCTTTGTTTCAAAAAGGAAATTTATTTCTTCATCTTTGACGAAACGCTGGGGTAAGAGTATCACGTGTCTGCCGATCTTAAGCAGTGACGCCATCTTAGAACGGGAATTGTACTACAAAGCAACTACTATCTTTAGAAATAACGCTATTATATATAGCTTATTCGGATATAAAGTAACCTATTATGAGTTCCATCGAGCCTAAATCGCAGTATTAAAGTGCCTGCTTCAATTGTTTATAAATACTCTATGAAATTTGGTGGCAATCATGTACATAAAAATCCCAATTCATAGTACCCCTACAAAACGAGGAAAGGGGAAGAAAGGTACATTATCGATAACTAATAGCGCACAGGCAACTAAAATGACCCTACCAGTCGTTCCCATTCTTCCTTAGAATTCAAACCTTTGCTCATAGTATTCAGATAAGAAATATAACATTGCTCTTGAGATTTTCTTTTTATTTCAAGATTACCACCGCGTCTCCCAATGGTTACATTTTCCAGTATAAACCACCCCAGCTCATTCTCACCATGTCCCACTTCAATAAAGTGGGACACTAGGGGTGCATTTTCTTTTCTCATTTTTACGGCCGATCTATGTTCCTGGATTCTAACACGTAGTTCTCCACCAGTCTCCCCCACGTAGCCTAGGCCACATGGGCAACGTATCAGGTAGACAACACTCTTGCTTTTGTAATTGTTAAGGGTTTTAGATTTCAAGAGTCTACCATTCAACTCTATATTTTGGGATTGTATACAGAGAGCACAAACATTACATGTGCCACATTTCACGTTTCCTATAGCTCTTGTGCCTCCAAGGGTTCTTTGAGACTCTCTATGATCTTCACAATATGTGTATACTAGTTTATTCCTAAGATTTCTGTTATGCTTAAACGCGAATAGAGGTTTCTCTAACATATAGTCCTCCTCATAGTTGAGAATATGCCAGTTTCTATTTACAGCATTTTTTATTTTGTTGCTCACATTAGAGAACTTACTCACAAGAACTAACTTGTCCTGATTCCTATTCTTTTTTTCTTGGCCATTTTTCTCAAGCATAGCCTCCCTGTTGTAAAACCTAGCCCTTTTGAAAGAATGAGTGATCAATTTCTTTGGATATCCCCTGTATGTACATGGTTGCCATTATGGATTCAGGGCATGTGGGAGAGACATGCTCACGATTTCTGCCCAGCGTTTTCACTGCCTGAATGGAAGGGGAGTATGGTGGTCTATTAATGACCAGCAGTTATATTTGCATATTAGGCAGCCTTCCAGAGACCCGACTTTAAAAGAGGCCTAGTGTTCATTGCAATCTCTTCAGATGATGAGCAAATAAAAAACGGATACAGCTTGTGCTCCACACACATATCAAGTTGTCCTGCTGCATTCCCATGTTTTGAGAGAGGATGTGGTCTCACGGCTAGACAGCCGTCTTTGGAGCTGGGAAACCAAAGTTCGAGCCTCGGGTCGACTCCGCAACCTGTGGTTCTGGGCAAATTACATAATTAATCTCCCTGTGCCTACCAAAAAACAAGAAATTAATATGTCCTTGTGTAACGCAACTGGTGCTCATGTGGGGGCATATTATCAAGGGCCTTATATCCTCTTTTTTTGGCTTTAAAAGCCAAAAAAGTGGAGATAATGTTTTCGCCCTATTAACAAGGCAGTGCTAACATGCATTAGCGCATTTTAGCAAACTTGTGATCGACAACTCGCTTTGGGGCATATCAACAACAACCGGCGATAATTATCGCTCAGCGCTCTTAGCGTGAGGATAATTATCGCCGGCTAGCGTGAATTTTTATCGCTGAGATAGCGTGCTATTAGCAACGCTTATCTCAATAGCGATAAAAATCTACACGCTAACAGGCTAACGTGAGATTATCGCTGGAAACCCAGCGATAATCACACGTTACCTTGTTGATAGGGACAGGCAAACTTAGCCATGATATCCTCCTTCCATAGGATATCATGGCTAAGTCTGAAAATTAGCAGACGTAAAAAAGCAGCGTTAACCGCGGTTAGCGCTGCTTTTTTTGTCTCTAACAGGATTAGCGACATTCTTGATAATAGGAGAAATGTCGCTTAGCGACATTTCTCCTATTATTTTACTCTGGAACGCCCCCTTTGCATCTCATTAGAGATGCAAGGGGAAGCGTAGAGTAAAAGGGTGCTAACATGCAAATTTGCGTGTTAGCACCCTGTTGTTGATAGGGTGCTAGTTTTATCTCTGCTTGTTTAGCTTTTAAAGCCAAAAAAGCAGAGATAAAGCCCTTGTTGATATGCCCCTTTGTATCTCTGAATGCAAAGTGGGCGTCACTGGGCAGTACAACCTTGCAAATATCGCTGAAGTTCACATCGCGATATTTACAAGGCTGCCCCAGCATTTAAGCAGACGTTAGTTTTTGGAGAAAACCGCTGTTTTCGCCAAAAACTAACGTCTGCTAAAATGCAGACATACCACAGGGTCGTATCAGCAAGGTTATCGCCGTTTTGCAGGGAACATCGCTGGTTTTCCAGCGATGTTCCCTGCAAAACGGCAATATCCTTGCTATCGCTGGAATTTTTATCGCCCTGGAGAAACGTGTTGATAATAACGCGCTACCAGGGCGTTAAATTCCAGCGATGGACGGCGATAAATAAAAAAGCGCTAAGCGCTCTTTGCGTTATTTCTCGTCGTCCCTAGATAATATACCCCGTAAAGCGCTCACATACCTTCGGGTCGAGTATATAAATCTGCAATTAAAAAAAATAAAATTGAGCCAGCGCGGTCGGAGTGGGACAGACACAGGCACCAACATAAAAGTGGCTCCAATTAGCGAATCACTGTTATCGAATTGACCCACATCTGCAAATCGGGGCAGTTTATTCACCGTGCTACTCTCCAGCTGATTCTCTAAGTCAGCATTCTCTTGAGTCAGGATCTCAGAATTTTTGCTCACAGATAATTGTGCATCTAACTTCATCTTGGGTATTCAGAAAACTCTCTGAATTGCTCCCTGTGTGTTCAATTAGGGATCATGCTTGCGATTTAGCAGTAAATTGGCTAGTATTCTAAACAAATTTGGTACAACAATGCCTGTGGATCACTTGCTTTGCCATGTAGCTGTCACCAATGCATTTTAGTCTCAAAATGTATGGCTTGAGTACTATTTTGCACCAGTGTGGCCTGTAGGGTTCAACTTTTGGCTGCTAGACTTCGTCATTCACACAAACCGTTGCATGTGGATTTTGGACTCTTATCCTTACAAGCCTTTGGTTGCATAAATCCATAGGCGGAAGAAGTTTATGCCCATCAGGTAAATGCTGATATAACTATTCTTTTCTGCCTGACCTGGAACAAACACACAGCAAATAGTGCTTAATTTGAGCCCGAGGTTGCAGGTGGGGCCCACGGGCACAAATGTTTTTGGGGGATTGGCACTTTTTAGATGAAACTTTGACCCAGAGCAAGAGCTAGAAAAACACAAAAGGAGAAAAAGAGGAGGAAGAGAAAGAGGAAACAATGGCAAAAGGAACAAGCATTTGCAATGTAATAGGTCTCTCATTTATGCGAGTGTAAGCTATTGGCATTGTAAATGACAATGCCTTTTATTTATGTTTTAAAAACGAAAACAAAAATAAAAGGCATTGTCCTTTACAAAGTCAATAGTTCAAATACGCTTAAATGTGAGACCTATTGGATTGCAAATGCTTGTTCTGAGCATCCAGTGAATCTGCCTCACTGGCAGGTGCACTGAAGGCACAGAGATAGCTATGTGTGACAGGCGGTCCTTCACCAGAGAAACAGATGCTGAGACCGCTGCCCCGCCGGCTTTCTGGACAGCCCCCCACCAAACGTTAAACAAAGCCGTAAGTCTAGAATAGCTTTTTGTTAATAACTGCCATGATGCGATTGTGATTGAAAATGACCTTGCCCATTTAAAATGAGTCTTTAGTATTTCTTTGGTAAGTCTTTTTAGGGTTTACTTTCATTAGCACCTGTTTTTTATGTATTTTTTTGCTCTCTGGGGCATATTCTCAAGGAGCTATCGCCGAGTTAAAGGCACTTTATCGCAGCCAATGTTGCAATAAATTTATCGCCCAATTCACAAGCTGTTGTTAACAGCCCATAACACCAGTTTACCCTCTATAGCAGCCACAAAAAACATCGCCACAGATGACCCCCGCAACTATCGCTAATGGGATGCAGAGTAGGCGTTCCCGTGCTAAAAGCTGCAAAAACACCACTCCGCAACATTCTCAACGACCAGCTAGATCGGCGATAAGATCACAAAACAGGGGCTAAGGTGTGTTAGCTGCAGGAAATTAACACCTGCTCTGACCTGGTGCAAAGTCGGACCACAGCCTGCACCACAAAATGGAGTCCAGCCCAGAGCCACACCTGAAGGGCAACAGATGCCATGGAGCCACTGATCATGTAGCTCGGAGCCCCAACAGGGCCACAACACCCACCACCACCAACCCCAGGAACCCCCTCCCCGGTCACTCCACCCCAGCCAAAGACATGCCACATCAACTACACGGAAATATGTACAAAGTAATCCGCCTGTTGTCGCAGAATCACATTTGGTGGCATGCATCTGTAGTCACAAAAATGAGCATCACACATTCACCTTCGATGTAACACATGAAAATGTATTCAAAGAAACCCAGAACAGAAATGAAGACACATGGCGGCTCCCCTCGGGACAATCCGTAGGTCACAGCCTGCACGACAAAAATCATGATGAGAAGGTGTGTCTTGCGCACATCAAAGAACAGAGAGAGAGCAAAGGAGAGAGAGAGAGATAGAGAGGGAGAGAGAGAAAGACAGACAGAGAGGGGGAGTAAGAGAAAGATGGACAGAGAGGGGGAGCTAGAGAAAGACGGACAGAGAGGGGGAGCGAGAGAAAGACGGACAGAGAGACACAGATAACAGAATAGATGGACAGGGAGAGAGAGTGCTGACAATGCACACACAGGCCACACTGCTCATCTGCTGCCACCAGTGTATCTCCAACCACGTGCCGGTATGCAGTGCATTTCACCAGGTCACACCTATGAAACAGATCCGTCATCTGAAACAGTGTCCAGATACCATGAATGGCAAAGTACATACAATTGTACAAGACATCATAACCTGTCCGCCTCTGCGCACCCAGACAGATGCACCCCAGCCCCTCCCGCCACCCAGCCGTGCATGCCCGCCCCAGCGCATCCAGGCCTCACTGCTCAACTTCCGCCCTAGGTGTGTATCAATGAGGGCCCACCACGTGCCGCTGCAAGCCGCATGCCCGGGGCTCACGGACATGGCACCCTCTAATCATGCAGCCCCGCTCCGCAGTCCACCCGGTCTCATATTTTTTTCTGGATCTTGATTTCGCCATGGCAGAGGACATACCAGTGCACCCGGCATCATCGCAGGCTGCACACCCACTCAGCCCTTGAGGTGCTGCTAACTCTGTGATCCGGGATGCGACGCCATGTGGCAGTAGGCCCGCGCTGCCCGCTGGCTCTGGCCTACACTATGGTCCAGCAGGGCACACAAATCCTGAGCAGTCCAGACTGCCGGGACGGGGCATCATCGCAGGCTACACACCCGCTCAGCACTTAAGGTGCCCCTACCTCAGTGCACCCAAAGTCACTGTCCCGTGGCGGCGTGCCTGTGCCGGCCGCAATGTATCCGCTGCCACCAAGTCTGTGCCTCAAAGTCATGGACCCTGTATGATTGGGCATCATGTTGCGGACGCCATCATGTCACCATCGGTCCTGGGGAATGCGATGTTGCAGGGCCCGAGGCCCTCATGTCTACATTAACACCAAACGGATGCACCCAGATAGAGAGTGGAAACGGCATCAAGCACGTGCCCCTGGCCCTTTTAATTGGCAGGGTCACTTGTCCTGTGACACGTGTGCCTAATGAGTGTGGTGTGGGTGTAAACCAACCATGAGGGAGTGGCTGTGGCATGCTGACAACTAGACCTGTGAGCAGCAGATCACTACAGGGAAGACCTGGGACATGTAGCCTTGCCGTCCCCCCTGTGAGCGTAAGCAGAGTGGGCTGGCCTGGCGTATGCCAGTCCAGCGTAAGGGTTTGTAAATGACCCCGGGGCCCTGGGTGTGGTTCCGTACTGGGCTGGACAAGGAAGTAACTCATGCGTGTGTCCCTGTTGTTGTGTCAGCGCCACCCGGACCGCATTCGGCAATTTGTCACCCTGTGATCCCTGTTCTACGACATGAGCCACATGGTCATAAGAAGAGTCCAGTGAGCCTACATTCATCCATACTTCCACCCTTGAAAGAAAATAGACATGACACATCTGTGTGAATATGAATGTTTAATGCACATTCAGTGGAGTGTTGCATCTGGAGCAGTACAGGGCAATGCAAACCCCACATGACGATGTTGGCCCATGGAGGGCCAGCCAGAGTCCTTCAGGGAATGACAAATCCAAAGGAAGAGGAAGAGTTCAGTCCGCAGTCTGATTGTTGTGACATTGGTGATCAAACAGCATATGGCAGTCCATGTCGAGGTCCAAGGTAAGTGTCACAGAGTGCATCGGGGGACAGTGGAAGGTGATGATGCAGAGGGCAGAACCAAGCTAAAGGCGGCCCTATGGCGGAGATGCATCCTACTGCGTCCTTCTTATCAAAAGGGCAGAATCATCCGCATCTTCGTCCTCTGCTGTTTCATGTGCCTCACGTGTGGGTGGTGGTGTTCTGTCTCCAGCACTGTGTGGCAGTGACACATCAGTGGCCGGAGGTGGAAGGTGTGCCGCACTTTGTGGCACTGACACTTCAGGGGGCGGAGTTGTGGATGGAGTGGTAGCAGCAGCATGCATCAGCGCCAGGCCTTGTGGCAGCAATGCCATGAGGATGGCCCTGAGGTCATTGAGCAACCCAGCTACCTCTCGCTGGTGTGCAGCTGTGGCAGCCGCTCGTTCCACATTTGCCCACTCCATGGTCTTCATTAACCTCTGCATGTTTTCCAACTCCTGTGTGACATCGCTAGAGCCACTCTGACTGGACAGTTGTTATATTCTCTGAGTCAGGGAACCAGCGATGTCAGCAATGGTCCGTTGGAGAGCATGGAGTGGACTGTGGGTGTTTGTTAGGGACCGTGAGTGGTCCCTGATCAAACTTAGACACCCATGTATGGCATCTAGTTTGTCTGCCATGCGGTCGAAGCCCACCCGCACCTGTTCAGCCAGATTCTCCTGGCACCCCAAAACACAGCATTGGAAGGCCATGTGTTCTTCGTGGGGGTCCGGGGAGGCAGCCGTGGTGGTGGCTGCTGCCTGCTGTGTGGTCTGTGCAGGAGGTGAGTTCTCCTCCTAGCAGCTGGGCTGCCCAGCTCCTGGAAGTGGGCTGTGTAGGCTGTGCACGAGCAGTTGGAGGGTGTCAGAGTTGAAGCTGTGGTGATCCTCTTTGTCATCAGAGAAGAGACGGTTGGGCTGCTCTGCAGGAGGTGTTGATTCTCCCTCTGCAATGTGAAGGGGAGATGCAGTTTAATAATGTGTCCACATGTATGTTGTCGCATTGTACATGTTTTCATACAGACAGCATGACTGGGTACATTGTGGCTGATGGGGAAGAGCTGCATATTTGATGGGGGACAGTGGACATTTCGACAACAGACGTGTGTGTGTTTGTACTTGTACATTATAAACTCACATTACCCTGCAATGCCAAATGTGATTGGCCAGTGTCTGCACTCAAGCAGCACCAGTGTGTCCTGTGTTCTGTTGTAGGTGTTTTGCGGATTGTGCCAAATCATTGTCAATGTTGATGTGCTCTGCATGTGATGTGTGTGTGCCACATTTTGGGGTAGTCACCCCTGCAGCTTTGATTTTGCTGCCTCTTATCCCTTTCATGCAGTGTGCCTTTGACTTCTGTGCTTGTACAGTGCTGACATATTGCATACTTGGGTACATTGGTCTCTTGGTGGGAGTTAGTGGTCTGGGGCATGGTTTGTCTGCTGATGTGCTCATGTGGGTCATAGTATGAATCCGTTTCCAGCTGTTTTCATTAAAGAAATATTATATTCTTCACGATAGTGCATTCTTGTATGCTGTGTTTCAGTTTGTAAAATGTTACTATAGATCTGGACATTTTTGGCAAGTCATTAAATGGTATATTTGTCACACTAGTTGACCCCATAACCATGATGTCAGGGCATTTTAATTGAAATCAATAGATTTTTTGTGTCCAATTTAAAAAGCTTCAGTGAAATCAAGGCCCCCTTATTGCTCCTACACATTACTTCATTATGATAATTAGAATGCATTTTTTTTTGCATGAACAAATTCCACTTTGTATAGCATGATCATTTACCTATATGCGTTTTGCAACAAAAAAAATGATAAAAAACAGAACCAATTTGAGTGCTTTGTTTTTAGGTCTCGCCTAGGCAGCGTGCATGCGCTGCCCTAGGAGGTCCTTTAGCCATCGGTCTGCTCCTTTTCAAGCACACTCGTGCTTGTGGTGGCATCCACCTTGTGGGAGTGAGCAGCAACGAGCATGCTAATTGGCCGCCGCTCGCTCCTGCAAGGCAGATGCCACCACAAGCATGAGTGTGCTTGAAAACAGCTGCTGCTTGTTTGAGTTTCAGCATTAGTCATTCACAGTCATTAAACACAGCGCAGGCCGCGTTTATTTTTTCCATTCCCCCCTCACTCATTCTCTCTTTCGGTCACACTCTGTCTCTGGTTCTCTCTCTCTTTCTTGTCATAGGTCACACAGAGACAACAATTCGTCTTACAATTTTCTATGTAACGACAATTAACAATATCACATTATAAGTTTTCCCTTGTGCACGGCTCTCTCTCCAAAGTGTCCCATCACATTAATTGCATTATGTTTATATGTTACTTTCCTACTACCAGCTGCGGGGCATAAAGTGCATTGAATAACTTAAGCAGTGTCAGTACTTTATCTGGTGTGGGTAGCGCTTTTTTTCATTCCCCCCTCACTCACTCACTCTCTCTTTCACTCACACTCGCACCACCACCACGTCCACCAACACTACATCCACCACCACCACATCCACCACCACGTCCACCACCAACACCGCAACCACGTCCAATACCACGTCCAACAAAACATCTACCACCACCACCACCATGTCCACGACCACATCCACCACCACCACGTCTACCTCCACCACCACGTCCAAAACCACATACACCACCACCATGTCCACCAACACCACGTCCACCACCACCACTTCCACCAACACCACGACATCCACCACCACCACATCCACCACCACCACATCCACCACCACGTCCACCACCACCACATCTACCACCACCATGTCCACCACCACCACCATGTCCACCACCAACACCACCACATCCACCACCACATCCACCACCACCACCATGTCCACCACATCCACCACATCAATCACCACCACCACATTCACCACCACCAAGTCCATGACCACCACATCCACCACCATCATGTCCACCATCACCACCACGTCTACCACCACCACTACCATGTCCACCACCAAGTCCACCACCACATCTACCACCACCACATCCACCACTACCATGTCTACCATGTCCACCACTACCACCACCACGTCCACCACCACCAAGTCCACTGCCAACACCACCACCAC
The DNA here is from genome assembly GCF_964204655.1 of Triturus cristatus. Lineage (NCBI taxonomy): Eukaryota > Metazoa > Chordata > Amphibia > Caudata > Salamandridae > Triturus > Triturus cristatus. The sequence goes on from NC_140581.1 coordinate 403,221,354, forward strand.
CACATCCACCACAACCACGTCCACCACCATCACCACGTCCACCACCACCATGTCCACCGCAACACCACCACCATGTCCACCACCACCATGTCCACCACCACCCCATCTACCACCACCACGTCCACCACCACCACCACCATGTCCACCAACATGTCCACCACCACCACGTCCACCACCACCACATCTACCACCACGTCCACCACTACCACGTCCACCACCACCATGTACACAATCACCACATCCACCACCACATCCACCACCACCACATTCACCACCACCATGTCCACCACCATCACATCCAACACAATGTCCATCATCACAACGTCGACCACCACCATGTCCACCACCACCATGTCCACCACCATGTCCACCACCACCAAGTCTAACACCACCACGTCCACACAACCATGTCCACCACCATGTCCATCACCACCACATCCACTAACACCATGTCCAACACCACATCTACCACCACCATGTCCATCCCCACCACATCCACCACCACCACCACCATGTCAACCAACACCACCTCATCCACCACCATGTCCACCATGTCCACCACCATCATTTCCACCACCATCATGTCCACCACCACATCCACCACCACCACATACAAAACCACCATGCCCACCACCACCACGTCCACCACCACATCTACCACCAACACTTCCACCACCACCACCATGTCCACCACCATGTCCACCACCACCATGTCCACCACCACCACCACGTCCACCACCACAACGTCCACCACCACATCCACCAACACCACATCCACCACCACCACATCCACTACCACGACCATGTCTACCACTACGTCTACAACCACCACATCCACCACCACCATGTCCACCACCTCCACTTCCACAACCACCACATCCACCACCACATCCACCACCACCACCAACACCACTATGTCCACCACCACATCCACCAGCACCATGTCCACCACCTCCACATCCACCACCACGTCCACCACCACCATGTCCACCAACACCACCACCATCATGTCCACCACCACCACATCCACCACCATGACATCCACCACCAATACCATGTCCAACACCACCACTACCACATCCACCACCATCACGTCCACCATATCCACCACCACCATCATATCCAACACCATGTCCACCACGTCCACCACCACCACCACCACCTTGTCTACCACCACATCCACCACCACCATGTCCACCAACACATCCACCACCACCACGTCCACCATCACATCTACCACCATGTCCATCACCAACACATCCACCACCACATCCACCACCACAACGTCTACCACCACCACATCCACCACCACATCCACCACCTACACCACCATCACATCCACCACCATGTCCACCACGTCCACCACCACCACCACCATGTACACCACCATGTCTAGCACCACGTCCACCATTACCACATCTACCCCCACCACATCCACCATCACCACCACATCCACCACCATGTCTACCACATCCACCACCACCACCATGTCCACCACCACATCTACCACCACGTCCATCAACACCATGATCTTGTCCACCATCACATCCACCACCACCACCACGTCCACCACCACCACTACATCCACCACCACAACGTCCACCACCACGTCCACCAACACCATGTCTACTGCCACCACATCCACCACCACCACCATGTCTACCACTAGGTCCACCACCACCATGTCCACCACCACCATGTCCACCACCACCACGTCCACAACTACCACTACGTCCACCACCATAACATCCACCACCACGTCCACCAACACCACATCCACCACCACCACATCCACCACCACATCTACCACTACATCCACCACCATGTCCACCACCACCATGTCCACCACCACATCCACCACCACCATGTCCACCACCACAATGTCCACCACCACCACATCCACCACCACCACCACATCCACCACCACCACCACGTCCACCAGGTCCACCATCACCATGTCCACCACCAACATATCCACCACCACCACATCCACCACCACCACATCCACCTCCACGTCTACCACCACCACATCTACCACCACCACATCCACCACCACCATCACATCCACCACCATGTCCACCACCACCATGTTCACCAACATCACCACTACGTCCCCCACCACGTCCACCATCACCATGTCCACCACCACCACATCCACCACCACGTCCCCCACCACCACGTAAACCAACACCACCACAATCACCATCACCACCGCCACCATGTCCACCAGCACCATCACCACATACACCACCACGACGTCCACCACCACTACATGTCCACCACTACCACCACCACCATATCCACCACTATCACATCCACTGCCACCATATTCACCACCATGACCACGTCCACCATAACATCCACCACCACATCCACCACCACCATGTCCACCACCATGTCCACCACCACGTCCACCACCACCACATCCACAACCACGTCCATCACCACCATATCCACCACCGCCACGTCCACCACCGCCACGTCCACCACCACCACATCCACCACCACCACCATGTCCACCACCACCACCACATCCACTGTCATGTCCACCATGTCCACCACCATATCCATCACCATGTCCACCACCATGTCCGCCACCACGTCCCCACCACCACGCCCACCACCACGTCCATCCCCACTACGTCCACCACCACCACCACCACATCCACCAACACCACATCCACCACCACCGCATCCACCACCATGTCCACCATGTCCACCCCCACCACCACCATGTCCACCACCATGTCCACCGCCACGTCCACCACCTCCACATCCACCACCACCACATCCACCACATCCACCACCAAGTCCACCACCACCACATCCACATCCACAACCACCACCACTACATCCACCATGACGTCCACCAGCTCCATGTCCACCACCTCCACAACCACCACCACCACGTCCACCAACACCACCACCATGTCCACCACCACCACCACAACCACATCTACCACCATGACATCCACCACCACCACATCCACCACCATGTCCGCCACATCCACCACCACCACCACAATATCCACCACGATGTCCACCACCACGTCCACCACCACCACGTCCACCACCACGTCCACCACCACCACGTCCACCACCACCACGTCCACCACCACCACCACTTCCACCACCACATTCATCCCCACCACATCCACCATGTGCACCACCACATCCACCACCACCACGTCCACTACCAACACACCCACTACCACCACCACTTCCACCACCATGTCCACCACGTCCACCACCACCACCAACATGCCCACGACCATGTCTACCACTGCATCTACCACCACCACATCCACCACCACATCCACCATGACCACCACCACCACGTCCACCACCAAATCCACCGCCACAATGTCTACCACCACGTCCACCAACACCATGTCCATCACATCCACCACCACATCTACCACCATGTCCACCACAACCACATCCTCCAGCACCACCCCATCCACCACTACCATGTCCACCACCACCACATCCACCACCACCATATCCACCACCTCAATGTCTGTCACCACCACATCCACCACCAACACATCCACCACCATATCCACCATCACCACATTCACCACCACTACATCCACTACCATGTCCACCAGCACCACATCCACCAACTCCACATCCACCACCATGATCACCACCACCACGTCCACCAACACCACCACCAGGTCCACCACACATCCACCACCACCACATCTACCACCACCACGTCCACCACCACCACCATGTCCACCACCAACACGTCTTCCAGCACCACCACCATGTGCAACACCACCATGTCCACCAGCACCACCACCACATCGACCACCACCACCACCACCACGTCCACCACCTCATCTACCATCACCATGTCCACGACCACCACTACGTTTACCACCACCACCAACATATTCTCCACCACCACATCCACCACCACGTCCACCACCACCACCAGCACTACCACCACATTCCCATCACCACGTCCACCACCACCATGTCCACCATCACCACATCCACCACCACCATGTCCACCACCACCATGTCCACCAGCAACAGCACCACCACCACGTCCACCACCACCATGTCCACCACCACGTCCACCACCACATCCACCACCACCATGTCCACCACCACCATGTCCACCACCATGTCCACCACATCCCGTCCACCACCACCACCACCATGTCCACCACCACATCCACCACCACCACATCCACCACCACCATGTCCACTACCACGTCCACCACCACCATGTCCACCACCACCACCACATCCACCACCACATCCACCACCACATCCACCACCACATCCACCACAACTACGTCCACCACCACCGTGTCCACCAACACCACCATGTCCTCCACATCCACCACCATGTCCACCAATACCACATCCACTACCACCACCACCATGTCCATCACCACATCCACCACCATGTCCACCACCACCATGTCCACCACCACCACATCTACCACTACGTCTACCATCACCTTGTCCACCACCACCATGTCCACCACCACATCCACCACCACCATGTCCACCACCACCATGGCCACCACCACCACGTCCACCACCACCACCACATCTACCACTTCGTCCACCACCACTATGTCCACCACCACCACATCCACCACCCCATGTCCACCACCACCATGTCCACCACCACATCCACAACTACCACTATTTCCACCACCACAATATGCACCACCATGTCCACCAACACCACATCCATCACCACCACATCCACCACCACGTCTACCACTACGTCCACCACCACCATGTCCATCACCACCATGTCCACCACCACATCCACCACCACCATGTCCACCACCACGAAGTACACCACCACCACATCCACCACCACGTCCACCACCACTTCCACCACCACCATGTCCACCACCTCCACGTCCACCACCACCACATCCACCACCACCACATCTACCACCACCACATCCACCACCACATCCACCTCCACATCTACCACCACCAAATCTACCACCACCACATCCACCACCACCACCACATCCACCACCCTGTCCACCACCACCATGATCACGGACACCACCACTAAATCCCCCACCATGTCTACCAGCACCATGTCCACCACCTCCACATCCACCACCATGTCCACCAACACCACGTCCACCACCACAACCACCACCACCACCATGTTCACCAGCACCGCCACCACATCCACCACCACGACATCCACCACCACCACCATGTCCACCACCACCATGTCCACCACCATCCCATCTACCACCACCACATCCACTACCACCACATTCACCACCACCAACACGTACACCACCACATCCACCACCATGTCCACCACATCCACCACCACCATGTCCACCTCCAGGTGCACCACCACGTCCACCACCACGTCCACAACCACGTCCATCACCACCACATCCACCACCGCCTCGTCCACCACCACCACATCCAAATCCAGCAAATTATAGGCTAATAGCTTTATTGGATATCAACGCTAAGGCATATGCTTGGGTCCTGCTGGTAGAACTTGAGAACTGGGTCACAGAAAACAGCATTCTTCCTCATACTCAGTCTGGCTTTAGATCAGGCTGCTCCATGATGGATAATATAATAGCGCTGTCCTATTTATCATGGAGAGCCTCTCTGGCCAATCATCTACCATTATTTTGCTGTTTTGTGGACTTCAGTGCAGCATTTGACAAAGTCAAGCGAGGGACGCTATGGAACAAACTAAACTCCTGGGGGATACCATCTGCGCTTCTCTCTGCACTGATATCTCTGCACCAGAAAACCTGGGTGAGGACTAAAACAAGTGCCACAACAGTATCTGCAAAAATCGCAACTAAAAATGGTCGAAAGCAAGGCTGCATATTAGCCCCATTACTATTTAATCTTTACATTGCTGATCTGCCTAAAGAACTGGCAAGCGCAACTTTGGTCACCCCAAAACTGGGTGGCACACGACTACAGATTATGCAATATGCTGACGACATTATTATCTTGGACCATACAAAAATAGGTCTACAAAGAGCGCTCACTGCCCTTAACACATATAATATAAAAAACAATCTTCTGATGAACGAATCAAAAACCAAAGTCATGATTTTTGGGAAATACAAAAAAAAGAAAAATCTGTCCTGGCGAGCAGGTGGTCCACATATAGCAACCTGTAGCAGCTATAGTTACCTAGGAGTCAGGTTCAACGAAAAGGCTAATCAAGTATCCCATCTTAAACATCTTCGGCCTAAGGGAGCAGGGGTTATATACAGTCTGAGGCGCTTGAACCGGCATTTGCACAGCCCCACAGCCGAGTCAATCTTAAGGGTTCTACACGCCAAGCTACTCCCGGCAGTGTCCTATGGCCACCTGGATTTTCATGGCAAAATGGATACATTTTTAGCAAAATATAAAATAATGGCTTACAAGAAAATATTTTCGGCTCCCCAGCATGCAAGGAGGACGAGGCTGAGACTCGAGCTGGGCCTGGAAAGCGCAGATCTTCATTCCCTGGGAGACTTAATCAAATTCTACATCTACACTCTACGTGCACCTGCTCAATCCATGAAAGAACAATTGCAATCAGTATTCACGGACGAACTCTCTCCTTGGTACAGACAGCTGCACATCGCCATCTCCACATTAAAGATTGAAATTATCAACTTTTCTAATCCAATCATTTCCTTGTCAGTGTGAAAAAAACCGATAAAAAACCAAATCACGTTAGTGTCATTTGAGAGAGATGTTGCTCGGCTTCCCAAAAAAACCCTCCTTGCAGCTTTGAATGACTCGTATATTAAGGGGAAACCTCAACCATATTTCAACTACTCTCTTCAATCACTGACTCGCAATAAAATCATTTATATGAGGCTGTTAGCCCTTCCAATTCGTGACTTTAACCTGCTGTGGGCTCGGAGGAATGGTCAGCTAACATGTAGGCTCTGTAATTATCCAAATGAGTCCTGGTTACATCTGTTATGTTGTTGCCCTCATCTTGCCAATAATCACCGACAGCTACTGGTCCCAGTCTACCGGGAAAAGTTACTGAGACATTGCAGGGAAGCATCCGATTTATGCTTCAGTAATAACTCAGCCCAAGTTTTAGCAAGAGCTGGGAAGTTTGTTAATATTATCTCAACTGCATTGCACAATGCCCAGCATTAAGAAACTGACAAACTCTATTCTTATTTGCACATATGAATGTCGATGAAAGTTAAACCCTTTGTGATAAGCACTGTGACATTTATTTTTGCATTCACCTGATTTAAAAATGTATATACATTTTTTTTCTTTTCTTTTTATTAACTTTTATATTTTAATTCTTGAATTTTATTAATACGTTTGTATGTTACGGTTTTAATTAACTGTATAATAAAGTAAGTACGTCCAACACCACCACGTCCACCAACACCACCACAACCACCACCGCCACCATGTCCACCAGCACCACCACCACATCCACCACCACGATGTCCACGACCATGTCCACCACCACCATGTCCACCACCACCACCACATCCACCACCACCACATCCACCACCACATTCACCACCACCACCATCTCCACCACCACATCCACCACCATGTCAACCACATCCACCACCACCATGTCCACCACCATGTCCACTACCACGTCCACCACCACATCCACAACCATGTCCACCACCACCACATCCACCACCACATCCACCACTGCCACGTCTACCACCACCACATCCACCACCATGTCCACCACCACCACTACTGCATCCACCAACATGTCCATCACATCCACCACCATGTCCACCACATCCACCACCACCATGTCCACCACCATGTCCACCACCACCACATCCACCACCACCACCACATCCACCACCACCACATCCACCACCACCACATTCACCACCACCACCATCTCCACCACCACATCCACCACCACCATGTCCACCACCATGTCCACCACCACGTCCACTACCACATCCACAACCACGTCCATCACCACCACATCCACCACCATATCCACCACCGCCACATCCACCACCACCACATCCACCACCATGTCCACCACCACCACCACCGCATCCACCATGATGTCCACCACATCCACCACCATGTCCACCATATCCACCACCACCATGTCCACCACCATGTCCACCAGCACGTCCACCACCACATCCACAACCATGTCCATCACCAACACATCCACCACCACATCCACCACTGCCACGTCCACCACCACCGCATCTACCACCATGTCCACCACATCCACCACACGTCCATCAGCACCATGTCCACCACTACCACATCCACCACCACATCCACCAACATCACGTCCACCACCACCACCACCACCACCACATCCACCACTATGTCCACCACGTCCACCACCATCACCACCATGTCCACCACCATGTCCACCACCATGTCCACCACCATGTCCACCACCACGTCCACCACTACCAGGTCTACCACCACGTCCACCACCACCACATTCCCCACCACCACATTCACTACCACCACTACGTCCACCACCACAACATCCACCACCACGTCCACCAACACCATGTCTACCACCACCACATCCACAACCTTGTCTACCACTACATCCACCACCAACACGTCCACCACATCCACCACCACATCCACCACTACATGTCCACTAACACCACGTCCACCACCACCACCATGTCCACCACCACCACGTCCACCACCACATCCACCACCACCATGTCCACCACCACCTTCACCACATCCAACACCACCACGTCCTCCACCTCCATGTCCACCACCACCACATTCACCTCCACCACCAAATCCACCACCAAGTCTACCACCACCACATCCACCACCACCACCACTGCGTCCACCATGACGTCCACCAGCTCCATGTCCACCACCTCCACATCCACCACCACGTCCACCACCATGTCCACCATAACCATGTCCACCAACACCCCCACCATGTCCACCACCACATCCACCACCACCATGTTCACCACCACCATATCCCTCACCACAACACCCACTACCACCATCACATCCAACACCACCACATCCAACACCACCATGTCCACCACCACCATATCCACCACTACCACATCCATCACCACCACCACGTCAACCACCACCACCACATCCACCACCATGTCCACTACATCCACCACCACCACCACGATATCCACCATGATGTCCACCACCAGGTCCACCACCACCATGTCCACCATGACATCCACCACCACCACGCCCACCACCACTTCCACCACCACATCCACCATAACCATGTCCACCACCATATCCACCACCACATCCACCACCACCACATCCACCACCACCACCATGTCCAGCACCACCACCACCACCACATCCACCACCATGTCAACCACGTCTACCACCACCAACATGTCCATGACCATGTCCACCACCGCATCCACCACCACCACATCCACCACCACATCCACCACCACATCCACCACCACCACGTCCCCCACCACCATGTCCACCACCAAATCCACCACTACAATGTCTACCACCACGTCCACCAACACCACGTCCACCACATCCACCACCACATCCATGTCCACCACCACCACGTCCACCACCACATCCACCACCACCATGTCCACCACCACCTTCACCACGTCCAAAACCACCACGTCCTCCACCTCCACATCCACCACCACCACATCCACCACCACCACCACCAAATCCACCACCAAGTCTATCACCACCACATCCACCACCACCACCACTGCGTCCACCATGACGTCCACCAGCTCCATGTCTACCACCTCCACATCCACCACCACGTCCGCCACCACATCCACACCCACCATGTCCACCAACACCCCCACCATGTCCACCACCACATCCACAACCACCACGATCACCACCACCATATCCCTCACCACCACGCCCACCACCACCATCACAACCAACACCACCACCACGTCCACCACCACCATATCCACCACTACCACATCCATAACCACCACCACGTCAACCACCACCACCACATCCACCACCATGTCCACCACATCCACCACCACCACCATGATGTCCACCACGATGTCCACCACCAGGTCCACCACCACCATGTCCACCACAAAATCCACCACCACCACGTCCACCACCACTTCCACCACCACATCCACCACCACCATGTCCACAACCACATCCACCACCACATCCACCACCACCACATCCACCACCACCACCATGTCCAGCACCACCACTACCACCACCACCACTACATCCACCACCATGTCTACCACATCTACCACCACCAACATGTCCACCACCATATCCACCACCTCAACATCCATCACCACCACATCCACCACCAACACATCCACCACCACCACCACATCCACGACCATGTCCACCACCACCACATTCACTACCACTACATCCACCACCATGTCCAACAGCACCACATCCACCATCTCCACATCCACCACCATGTCCACCACTACCACGTCCACCAACACCACCACCATGTCCACCACCACCATCCCACCACCACCACATCTACCACCACCACATCCACGACTACCACCAACACGTCTTCCAGCACCATCACCATGTCCAACACCTTCATGTGCACCACCACCACATTGACCACCATTACCACGTCCACCACCACATCCACCATCACCATGTCCACCACCACCACTACGTTCACCACAACCACCAACACATCCCCCACCACCTCTTCCACCACCATGTCCACCACCACCACCTGCACTACCACCACATCCACCATCACCATGTCCACCACCACCATGTCCACCACCGCCACGTCCACCACCACCACGTCCACCACCATGTCTGCCACCACCACCGCATCCACCACCATGTCCACTACATCCACCACACGTCCATCACCACCATGTCCACCACCACCACATCCACCACCACATCCTCCAACATCATGTCCACCACCACCACCACATCCACCACCATGTCCACCACGTCCACCACCATCACCACCATGTTCACCACCATGTCCACCACCATGTCCACCACCACATCCACCACTACCAGGTCTACCACCACGTCCATCACCATCACATTCACCACCACCACATTCACCACCACCACTACATCCACCACCACAACATCCACCACCACGTCCACCAACACCTGTCCACCACCACCACATCCACAACCTTGTCTACCAATACATCCACCACCAACACGTCCACCACATCCACCACCACATCCACCACTACCATGTCCACTACCACCACGTCCACCAACACCACCACGTCCACCACCACCACGTCCACCACCACATCCACCACCACCATGTCCACCACCACCTTCACCATGTCCAACACCACCACGTCCTCCACCTCCGCGTCCGCCACCACCACATCCACCACCACCACCAAATCCACCACCAAGTCTACCACCACCACATCCACCGCCACTACCACTGTGTCCACCATGACATCCACAAGCACCATGTCCACCACCTCCACATCCACCACCACGTCCACCACCACGTCCACCCCCACCATGTCCACCAACACCCCCACCATGTCCACCACCACATCCACAACCACCATGTTCACCACCACCATATCCCTCACCACCATCACATCCAACACCACCACATCCACCACCAACACATCCACCACCACCATATCCACCACTACCACATCCATCACTACCACCACATCAACCACCACCACCACATCCACCACCATGTCCACCACATCCACCACCACCACCACGATATCCACCACGATGTCCACCACCAGGTCCACCACCATGTCCACCACAACATCCACCACCACCACGTCCACCACCACTTCTACCCCCACACCCACCACCACCATGTCCACCACCACATCCACCACCACATCCACCAACACCACATCCACCACCACCACCATGTCCAGCACCACCACCACCACATCCACCACCATGTCTACCACGTCGACCACCACCAACATGTCCACGACCATGTACACGACCGCGTCCACCACCACCACATCCACCACCACATCCACCACCACATCCACCACCACCACGTCCACCACCACCACGTCCACCACCAAATCCACCACCACAATGTCTACCACCACATCCACCAACACCACATCCACCACATCCACCACCACATCTACCACCACCACATCTACCTACACCATATCCACCACCTCAACGTCCGTCACCACCACATCCACCACCAACACATCCACCACCACCACCACATCCACGACCATGTCTACCACCACCACATTCACCACCACTACATCCACCACCATGTCCACCAGCACCACATCCACCACCTCCACATCCACCACCATATCCACCACCACCACTTCCACCAACACCACAACCATGTCCACTACCACCATCCCACCACCACCACATCTAACACCACCACGTCCACCACCAACACGTCTTCCAGCACCATCACCATGTCCAACACCTTCATGTGCACCACCACCACATCGATCACCACCACTACGTCCACCACCACATCTACCATCACCATGTCCACCACCACCACTACATTCACCACCACCACCAACACATCCTCCACCACCTCTTCCACCACCACGTCCACCACCACCACCAGCACTACCACCACATCCACCATCACGATGTCCACCACCACCATGTCCACTATCACCACATCCACCACCACCATGTCCACTATCACCACCACCATGTCCACCAGCAACAGCACCACCACCACGTCTACCACCACCATGTTCACCACCACCACCACATCCACCACCACCACCACCAACATGTCCACCACCAGCATGTCCACCACCATGTCCACCACGTCCACCACCAAAACCACATCCACCATCATCACCACCATGTCCACCACCACATCCACCACCACCATGTCCACCACCACCATGTCCACCACCACCACGTCCACCACCACCACATCCACCACCACCATATCCACCACCTCAAAGTCCATCACCACCACATCTACCACCAACACATCCACCACCACCATGTCAACCACCACGTCCACCACCACATCCACCACCACTACGTCCACCACCACCACATCCACCACCACCACCACCAACATGTCCACCACCAGCATGTCCACCACCATGTCCACCACGTCCACCACCAAAACCACATCCACCATCATCACCACCATGTCCACCACCACATCCACCACCACCATGTCCACCACCACCATGTCCACCACCACCACGTCCACCACCACCACATCCACCACCACCATATCCACCACCTCAAAGTCCATCACCACCACATCTACCACCAACACATCCACCACCACCATGTCCACCACCACGTCCACCACCACATCCACCACCACTACGTCCACCACCACCACGTGCACCGCCACCACCACATCCACCACATCCATCACCATGTCCACCCGCACCATATCCACTACCACCACCACCATGTCCACCACCACATCCACCACCATGTCCACCACCACCATGTCCACCACCACCACGTCCACCACCACGTCCACCACCACATCTACCACCATGTCAACCACCACCACATCCACCACCACCAGACCCATCACCATGTCCACCACCACCACGTCCACCACCACGTCCACCAGCACCACATCCAGCACCACCATGTCCACCACCACATCCACCACCACATCCACCACCACCACATCCACCACCACTATGTCCACCACCACCATGTCCATCACCACCACCACATCCACCACGTCCACCACCACCATGTCCACCACCACATCCACCATCACCATGTCTACCACCATGTCCACCACCACCACGTCCACCACCACTATGTCTACCACCACCACATCCACCACCACCACCACATCCACCATGTCCACCACCACCATGGCCACCACCACCACGTCCACCACCACTATGTCCACCACTATGTTCATCACCACCACCGCCTCATCCACCACCACATCCACCACCACCACATCCACCACCACTATGTCCACCACCACCATGTCCATCACCACCACCACATCCACCATGTCCACCACCACCATGTCCACCACCACATCCACCAACACCATGTCTACCATCATGTCTACCACCACCACGTCCACCACCACTATGTCTACCACCACCATGTCCACCACCACCACCACATCCACCACATCCCCCACCACCATGGCCACCACCACCACTCCACCACCACAACCACATCTACCACCACCGTGTCCACCACCACCACCAACACGTCTTCCAGCACCATCACCATGTCCAACACCTTCATGTGCACCACCACCACATCGATCACCACCACCACGTCCATCACCACATCTACCATCACCATGTCCACCACCACCACTACGTTCACCACCAACACATCTCCCACCACCACTTCCACCACTACGTCCACCACCACCACCAGCACTACCACCACATCCACCCTCACCACGTTCACCACCACCATGTCCACCATCACCACATCCACCACCACCATGTCCACTATCACCACCACCATGCCCACCAGCAACAGCACCACCACCACGTCCACCACCACCATGTTCACCACCACCACCACATCCACCACCACCATGTCCACCACCACCATGCCCACCACCATGTCCACCACGTCCACCACCACCACCACATCCACCATCATCACCACCATGTCCACCACCACATCCACCACCACCATGTCCACCACCACCACCACCACCACATCCACCACCACCATATCCACCACCTGAAAGTCCGTCACCACCCCATCCACCACCAACACATCCACCACCACCACCACCATGTCCATCACCACGTCCACCACCACCATGTCCACCACCACGTCCACTACCACATCCACCACCACTACGTCCACCACCACCACGTGTACCACATCCACCATCACCACATCCACCACCATGTCCACCAGCACCATATCCACTACCACCACCACCATTTCCACCACCACGTCCACCACCATGTCCACCACCACCATGTCCACCACCACCACATCCACCACCACGTCCACCACCACAACGTCTACCACCATGTCAACCACCACCACATCCACCACCACCAGATCCACCACCATGTCCACCACCACCACATCCACCACCACGTCCACCAGCACCACATCCAGCACCACCACTACCATGTCCACCACCACATCCACCACCACATCCACCACCACCACATCCACCACCATTATGTCCACCACCACGTCAATCACCACCACCACTTACACCACGTCCACCACCACCATGTCCACCACCACATCCACCACCACCATGTCTACCACCATGTCCACCACCACCACATCCACCACCACTATGTCTACCACCACCATGTCCACCACCACCACCACATTTACCACGTCCACTACCACCATGGCCACCACCACCACGTCCACCACCACCATGTCCACCACCATCTCCATCACCACCACCACCATGTCCACCACCACATCCACCACCACATCCACCACCACCACATACACCACCACTATCTCCACCACCACCATGTCCATCACCACCACCACATCCACCACGTCCACCACTACCATGTCCACCACCACATCCACCACCATCATGTCTACCACCATGTCCACCACCACCACGTCCACCACCACTATGTCTACCACTACCACGTCCACCACCACCACCACATCCACCACGTCCACCATCACCACCATGGTCACCACCACCACTCCACCACCACCACATCTACCACCACCACGTCCACCACCACCACCAACACGTCTTCCAGCACCATCACCATGTCCAACACCTTCATGTGCACCACCACCACATCGACCAACACCACCACGTCCACCACCACATCTACCATCATCATGTCCACCACTACGTTCACCACCAACACATCCCCCACCATCACTTCCACCACCACGTCCACCACCAGCACTACAACCACATCCACCATCACCACGTCCACCACCACCATGATCACCATCACCACATCCACCACCACCATGTCCACTATCACCACCACCATGTCCACCAGCAACAGCACCACCACCACGTCCACCATCACCATGTTCACCACCACCACCACGTCAACCAACACAACCACCATGTCCACCCCCACCATGTCCACCACCATGTCCACCACATCCACCACCACCACCACATCCACCACCATCACCACCATGTCCACCACCACATCCACCACCACCATGTCCACCACCACATCCACCACCACATCCACCACCACCATATCCACCACCTCAAAGTCCGTCACCACCACATCCACCACCAACACATCCACCACCACCATATCCACCACCATATCCACCACCACTATGTCCACCACCACCACGTGCACCACCACATCCACCACCACATCCACCACCATGTCCACCAGCACCATATCCACTATCACCACCACCATGTCCACCACCACATCCACCACCATGTCCACCACCACCACGTCCACCACCACGTCCACCACCACAATGTCTACCACCATGTCAACCACCACCACATCTACCACCACCAGACCCACCACCATGTCCACTACCACCACATCCACCACCACGTCTTCCAGCACCACATCCAGCACCACCACCACCATGTCCACCACCACATCCACCACCACATCCACCACCACCACATCCACCACCACTATGTCCACCACCACCACATCCATCGCCACCACCACATCCACCACGTCCACCACCACCATGTCCACCACCACATCCACCACCACCATGTCTACCACCATGTCCACCACCACCACGTCCACCACCACTATGTCTACCACCACCATGTCCACCACCACCACCATATCCACCACATCCACCACCACCATGGCCACCACCACCACATCCACCACCACCATGTCCACCACCATGTCCATCGCCACCATGTCCATGTTCACCACCACCACCACATTCACTACCACCATCCCATCCACCACCACCACCACATCCACAACCACCACCACCATGTCCACCACCACCAACATGTCCATCACCACCACCACATCTCCACCACCACCACATCTGCCACCACCACCACCATGTCCACCAACACCACCACGTCCACAACCACCACCACCATGTCCACCACCACCACCACCACCCGTGACAGGTAAAGTGTCACTGGAGGGCAGGGGTAATAAGAGTGTCAACCCTGACTGTACATGAGACATTCAAGGATACATTGAGTGCAAGAAGATGGGAATAGGAGCTAGAAGTATTACACTAGACCGAAGATACATTTTGAAAAGGTGCAATGTCACAGGGGCTCCTGTAAAAGCACTTGCTGCATCTCTACCTGACAGTGGCATACCTTCACGAGCCACTCACTCAAAACAAGCATTGGCATAACCATTAGGTCTCGCCTTTGGGACCTTATAAATGTTTAGCCATGCAACACTTGATGTTGTTGCACCAAGGATATTGTGCTGGATAACTAAACACTTATAAGGTCCCAAAGGCGAGACATATTGGCTATGCCAAATGCTTGTTAAATATTCCAACCTGCTTTGGAATGTCCTCCTTCAGTGGTTTAGCCTATCATTTGCATTCCCATCCTTTCTCCGCGATTGGTAACATTCCTGTGGATGCCTACTTTGCAGTTGACTTTAAGTTAAACATGCGTACCTTACAGCAAACGCCTAGTTTCATTATTGACTCCTGTATTGTGAATTAAATGCGTTTTACTCAAGCAGAAGTTACTATTCTATCATGGCAGTTTTGAAGAAAGATTTTATTTTTGCATCAGCTCGATAATGTGTATTTAATGGGTTAGACCTGTCGTAAAACTGTCAACGTATCTGCTTCACTAATGTAAATATGTTTTTTCTATCTAAAGGTCAGTAGTCTTTTTGCCACGGCACCAACTGGCATATCTATAATTTATGGAAATTGTGTTATTGGCATGAATAATATATTTTAAAACAACTGATGCTCGTGCATTGTACAGAACTAGCCCCGCATCAACAATCAATTGGAATAGTCAAAGCCTGCTTGCCAAGATATACAGATTCCCCCAACTGGCAGACATGTAAATAGTAGCATTCTGTTCACAGCCTGTTTAAAACTCACAGTCAAAGATGATTAGTAAAAGGGATGGTCATATAGGAATGTGTAATTGGATGAGAAGCTTGCTAACGTTGCCATGGCAAATCTGAAGAAGTAAGAACTTTATGCTTTATATAACACATGAATATACAATATTTTCTTACTGTATTTATCGAAAATGTAACAATACACACTTAAATATTGAATACACACATACATAATAACCGTTGAAACATTAACTAGTTTATTTGTTAACTTATTAGCGTATTCTCTGGCAGTTTAGAATCGTTATCATTCTTTATTTTCATTATTCTGAATTTCTTTGAAATATTTGCACTTCTACTCCACAGTCTTCTCCTTGTTTTTTTATTTCCAGGAAGATTCTCTTAAGTTGCCAAATGATTTTTGGGGATCAAAGATCCTTAATAAAAATGAAATCCTATATACAGAAATACTTCTAATTAAAGGTCTAATGAAGCTCCAGCACATTACTCCAACTCTGTGGAGGCTATAAAGGCTCTCCCTTCAATACTGGATTGTCTTCAGGATAAGCTGCATTACATACAAGGCCATCAGAACCAGCACCCTTCCATACCTGGCAGAGAAATGTGGCTACTCTAGGCGGACAGCGCCATGCCAGAAGCAAGGAGATCACCAGACCGGAAAAAAAGAGAAAACAAGAAGGCAAGCCATCACTTTCTGTGGTCCTATAATGTAGAGCCACATACTCATCACCATCAGAAATACACTAGCCCTTCTGCAATTCAGAAAGGAAGTAAAGAACCTAAAAGAGTAGGCACTGAGTTTGCCACTCGCCTGTGGCCTCCAGTTCCTTCAAGTTCCAGAATGTTCCAGTGACAACCCAGCTGCCCAGGTTTTTCCGCTGGGGTTTTCCCGACTGGGTTTTCCCACTCACCATTCCTCCTGCCAACAGAAGCCCCACCCACCCCTGTACCTACCTAATGCAGGCCACAGCATGACTGTGCAGCGGACGTGTGTAGCGCAACTGACAAAGGGAAGCCCGTCTGTTCCTGTCTATGCCTGAAATGCGCTCAGCTCCACAAACCTTGGTACTCCCGCCCCAAAGATACATCATCGCTCTACACCCTCAGCCAAAGACGCCGCAAAAAACACTGCCAGCGAGCTGACCCATGCTCCATGGTGTGACCTTTTACCTGCACCCATGGCCATTTCACCTGCCACTTCAGACACACCAGCCCACCAACCAGCCCCATCTCGAACACACCGTAGAAACCACCTGAACAAAAACACCAACTCACATGTGGCCTTCTCAACAGACACTCACTATGAAAGAATTCCACTGAATTATGGGGCCTCATTGCCACCCTCACACCCAACATTGTCTTCCTCACTGAGACCTGGCTCAACCCCACATCCACCCTACATTGCCACAGTGATCCCCGATGAATATAAAATCACTCACCAGAACCGCACCAACAAACCGAAGGAGGAACAGCAATCATTTAAAAAGAGACCACACAGTGTACCACCAACAACACCACCACCTCTATGGAACATCTCAAATGTAAATGCCACATGAACAAGACAACCATCAGAGGCACCCTCGGCCCATGCTCCAGCTTCTGCAAAACCATTCCAGACTTCATTGTGCCCCTAACCGTAGACTCCAAGAACTACATCTTCCTTGGTGACCTAAATTTCCACATTGTTGACCCCATATCACACACTTCTTCAACAGATTGAGCAGCCTCAGATTAACCCTGATCATCCATGACCCTACACACACTATATGATACATGCTGGGCCACATTTCCACCTCCTGCAACAGCATCAGTTACAGCCATGTCACAGAACTCACATGAACTGATCATTCCATCATCCACTTGAGCATCTCCAGCCCCTGCACCGCCACCCCCAAGTTGACCAATACTCCCCCCAGGAGGTGGAACAAAATCTGAGCGCCCAGCTAGGTGAATGCCCTCAACACATCCAATACTGCTACCGCCACCAACCTCAAACAGGGAGTGAATCCATCAACGCCTTGATTACTAATTGCACAGACAGCATTGTCCCCTTCAAGAGCAACACCCAGAGAAAATCCTCCAAAAAGGCCAGCAGGTATACCCAAAAACTCAGAACAGTAAAACCAAGACAGCAAATAGTTGGAGGAGAGAGGGCACGCCACCACGGAGACCTCTGACAGAGAAGCCTTCATACCTCCCTCAACCTCTATTATTACGTGCTAAGGGTAACAAAGAAGACAGCCCTTGCTGCACGTATTGAGACCAGCACCAACAACACCAAGGAATTTTTCAACATCATTAAGGAATTCTCCAACCCGGCAGCCAGTGAAAACAATATCACACTCTCACAGGAGCTATACAACAACCTCATCCACTTCTTCTTCCTTGAAAACCATATACAGTATCTTCGAACCCCAACCCACACTCATGGACTTCCTTGACAGATATGCCACCACCGTAAGCAACACGAACCACACATTGACCACCTGGAACATACTCTCCACCCAGGACACCACCGTCACCCTGAAATCCACCAAATCAGGAGATCCCACAGACCTATGTCCACACCACATCTTCAACCTTAGAAACAAAGGATTGGCCAGGAACTCACCACCCTACTCAAGACCTCTATCACCACACAACATTTCCTGATGCCTAGAAACATGTCAAAGTCAGACCACTACCCAAAAACCTCTCCCATGACCCCAACAAACTCCAAAACTACTGGCCAATCTCCCTGCTCCCATTCTCCATGAAGGTACTGGAAAAGATCATCAAAAATCAACTCATTGCACATCTGAAACAGAACCAGCTCCCAATCTGGCTTTTGTAGGAATCACAGCACCAAAACCGCCCTGATCGCAGCCACCGGCAAAATCCCAACCCTCCTCGCCCAAGGAGAAACAGCAGCTTTTATCCTCCTCGACCTCTGAACAGCCTTTGACACCGTATCCCACCACATGCTGATCGAGAGAACCCACCACATCGGCGTCCAAGGGCATGCGCTCAGATGGATCACCTCCTTCCTCCCTGGAAGAACCCAGAGGATCCACCTTTCACCTTCCACCTCTGAACACAAGGAAATCACCTGTGGTGCCCCCCAGGGCTTATTCCGCTGCCCCATGCTCTTCAACGCATATATGACCCCGCTGGCCAACATCATCTGTTTCCACGGTCTCAACATAATTTACTACACAGACGACATCCCACTCATCCTCTCAGTCACCAATGACCCCACAACCACCAGATCCAGCTTCTACAGATACATGACAAACGTTGCCAACTGGACAAAGAGCAACTGCCTGCGCTGAACACAGAAAAGACGGAAGTACTGGTCTTTGGCAACAGCAGAAACACATGTAGCGACTCCTGGTTGCCTTCAGACCTAGGACCCGCACCCACTCCCTCCGACCACACCAAAAACCTCGGAAACATCATTGACAACAAGCTCACCATGAAATGACAGATCAACTGTGCCTCCTCCGCCTGCTTCCACACTCTGTGCATGCTACATAAGATTGCGAGATGCATCGTGACACAGGCCCTCATCACCAGCAAACTGGACTAAGGAACTGCCCTCCACGTAGGAATTGCAGCACATCTCCTACAGAAACTTCAGGCCATACACAACGCTGCAGCCAGACTCATCCTCAGCCTTCTCCGATGAACCCACATCATTCACACCACACCTCAGGCGACTTCACTGGCTCCTACAGAAGAGGCACCAATTCAAGCTGCTGACCCATGCACAAAAGGCTTTACACAACCAAGGACCTGCCTACATTAACCACCGCCTGAACTTCCACCAACCACTGAGAAGACTGTGCTTCACCTTCCTTTCACTTGCCCATACTCCCTGCATCTACTCAAGCAGAAGTGGAGGACGCTTATTCTCCCAAATTGCAACAAAGACCTTGAACAGTCTCTCCACGCACCTCCAGCCCATCACCTCACTTCCGGAATTCCGAATGGCCATCAAGACCTGACTGTTAGAGTAAGCCACTGAACCCTGCAAGTGCCTGGATACAGTATTGGGTGATTAGCCACGTTTTATAAATCCTGATTGATTGAAAGAACCTAATCCCTACATGATGAAATTCAGTCACTGAACATACAGCTTCTCTGTAAACGATCTGAATCATAACTAATACTCCCCATCTTTATTCAATTCTCTGCTGTTCTATAGCAGTGGTCTGCAAACTTTGGCATACAGTGCCCACCCTGGGCATTACGGGCCCAATTCACAGAACTAACTTAAGACAAAATCGTAAACTTACTACCATTTTGGTATTCACAGAAGGCACTTACTCATTTTGGATTCACAGAAGGCACTTACTCATTTGAGTATTCACAGAAGTTAGGAGTCCTAACTTTAGGACTCCTAAATGCCTTCTGTGAATACCGAAAGTCTTAAAGTTAGGATTTTTCTCAGTTTAGGAGTCGTAAAGTTAGGACTACTAACTTTAGGACTCCTAAATGCCTTCTGTGAATACCAAAATTCTTAAAGTTAGGATTTGTCTCAGTTTAGGAGTAGTAAAGTTAGGAGTCCTAACTTTTCCACTCCTAAAATGAGAAAAATCCTAACTTTAAGACTTTCAGTATTCACAGAAGGCATTTAGGAGTCCTAAAGTTAGGACTCCTAACTTCTGTGAATACCGAAATGAGTAAGTGCCTTTTGTGAATACCAAAATGAGTAAGTGCCTTCTGTGAATACCAAAATGGTATTAAGTTTAGGATTTTGTCTTAAGTTAGTTCTGTGAATCGGGCCCAATGTTTTGGAGTTGTGCCCCCTTCAATACTTTGGAGAGGTAAATCGAGACTACAAAGCAGGTGTGGATTTATCCTTTGAGAAATCTTTCAAACAGAGATAGAAGGGGGGGCGAATATATGACGTTACAACGCAAACCATTACAAAGCATTTCCTTTACAACATGTTTTTTTCAACACAACTACCATTACATCACATGACTTTACAACGCATGCCATTACAATGCATTAAAAAAAATACCATTACAATGCATTCCAATATAGCACATACCATTACAACGCATATCATTACAACGCATAATACTTTTAGGGCAACAGTAGGGTAGGTGTTGGATAGTGTAGGGGTAAAAAATACTATTCCCATCTACCCCAAAACCCTTACCCACCCTAAAACAAAAAAATCTCTATTACTTACCTTATAATGTGTTGCAAGGGCGTGCGTTGTAATGGTATGCGTTATAATGGCATGTGTTGTAGTAACATGCATTGTAATGGCATGCATTGTAATGGAATGCGATGTAAAAGCAATTGCGTTGTAACAGCTGCGTTGTAACAGCTGCATTGTAAAAGCAGTGCGAGGTAATGGCTATGTTGTAGTGGATGTTTCCCTTTTTTTCATGTTAGAACACTTAGGCCAGGTAATCTGTCAGTGTAGTGTCCTGGCATTGAAGTCCCTAAACACAAAAGACCCCCATCATTTGAGGTTCCTGTAGGGTGCAACCCTTCTTTTATTAATATTTTACATGGGAAATGTGCATGGTTGTGTAGTGAAGAAGCAGACGCTCTTTTCCTGCACTGAACAATTTGAAGATCTATTTTGAAGTTTGTATTGGATTCAAATTCCGAACCCCTTTGCCAGATTAACACCACTACTAACCATATAAATAAGGTATAATGGTTGCTAGTGCTTAATAATAGTTAACATTTGATCTGATTTGTTGATGACTGGAAATTGTAATATCCAATGTAGAGAATACTCTAATATGCTACTTGAAGAATGCAATATGTAGCATATGTAGCTTCATTGTAAAATGCTAATAAAATCATTTTTTTTTCAATTGTGTAAACAACACTGGATACTTTAAGACATACACCCCTTCTACAACTGGATCTCCAGTGCACTGGGCAAATTAAGGCCACATCTAAGGTTAACCACAAAAATAACACTGCATGAACAAGACAAAATTACTCTATGCCACTACAACAGAGCCTACAAAAGAACCATCAACAAACTTACTAATCCACTTTGGACACTAACTGAAGCTGAAAGCCTGTCTGAGGAACTCCACAAGATTCTATCATAATTCTACAATCCAGAGTGCCAAACACAGAGAAGGACCACTATTGCAAAACTCCTGCAACAACATTCCTATGGAATTGATCTAACAAATTAGAAAGAAATACAATTACTATAAACACAATACATACTACACCACCCCAACAAATGGCCTAACCAACATAGAAAGAGAAAAAAACAAGCTTCCACCACTACATACTTTCAATACCCTCTGAGAAAAAGATTTCATCAACATTATCACTGCAGCAGACCATTAGGATCACCTTCACATCCAGCATCTCTAAAAGTCTTTAAAGATATCCTTTGGAGGAGGGTGTTGGAAGCTATTGGAAGGTGGGCACCTGGTTTCTCCTTGTTGGATTCATCCATGGGAATATGTCACACATTGCATAACGTGCATGCAATTTAGCTGAAGCCGATTACGATCAAGGTGGAAAATGTATATGCCTTCTGCGAGTGGCCTACTGTGTTTGTTCTCCATTCGGTCTTAATAGCTGTGAACAACTGCTTAATAACCCTGGATGGACAACTACGCTATGCTCACGAAGTTTGTGTAGTTTGTGCTGCTTCTCGCTACGCGAATTGCACGCAGCACAGTGCAAAATCGCGTATCGTAGCGTAGTTGGCATTTTTTGCTCGCTCGCGGTCCTCAACGTCAACTTGGCAACCGCGAGCGAGCAAAATGACATCCCGGTGAGACTTTTTCCTCATTCGCGATCAGCAACATCAAGTTGCTGATCGCAAGCGTGGAAAATAAACCTCCTGGCGAGATTCTCAACGCGGGGAGGTCAGGTTTCTCATTGCAAGTGGTCGCGTATGCTCGCGACCGCTCGCGATGAGAAACTACCAGTCCGCGTTGAGAAAGCTGCCGCCCGAGTAAAAATCTACTTGAGCACAGAAAACAACAGCTCGCACTGTGCAAGATGCCGTTTTCAATGATTGCACAGTGCGGACAAGCATCCGGCACTGTGCAATCATCACGAACAGTGCACTACGCAGTTCGCGTAGTGCTACACGTATCTCGCAAAGTGCACTTCGCGTAGCTGCGCATAGCACTACTACATCAACTACGCCCAGGGTTATAAAAAAATATATATCCTTGGCACAAACTAGGGGCCCGATTCACAGAATTAACTTAAGACAAAATCCTAAACGTACTAATTTTGGTATTCACAGAATGCACTTACTACTTTTGGTATTCACAGAATGCACTTACTGCTTTTGGTATTCACAGAATGGATTTACGACTACTAACTTTACGTCCGCACTCGGGCCGGAAATTCCGGCCTGGAGGCAGAGCTTCCGGCCTGGAGGCGGAGTTTCCAGGCCGGAGGAGGGGATTCCGGCCAGTGGCGGATATTTAGCCATGGCCAAAATCTCCACCTCCAGGCCAGAAGCTCCGCCGCCGGCCCGAAAGCCCCGCCTCCAGCCCGGAAACTCTGCCTCCGGGCCGGAATTTCCGTCCCGAGTGCGGACATAAAGTTAGTAGTCGTAAATACATTCTGTGAATACCAAAAGTAGTAAGTGCATTCTGTGAATACCAAAAGTAGTAAGTGCATTCTGTGAATACCAAAAGCAGTAAGTTTAGGATTTTGTCTTAAGTTAATTCTGTGAATCGGGCCCTATGTGTTTGAGTACTGCTGTTCGGTATTCACAAACTGCACTTTTGCAGCAACTTAGGCCCTGATTCACAAAAGTAAATTTAGACCAAATGTCTAAGTTTAGACCTGAAGTCTAAGTTGAGACCTAAAGTCTAACTTTAATACTATTAAAGTTAGACTTTTGGTCTAAGTTTAGACCAAAAGTCTAACTTTACTACTACTAAAGTTGAACTTTTGGTCTAAGTTTAGACCAAAAGTCTAAGGGGAGAGGAGTTGGCCTAACGGATAGGGCGTTCAACCTCGAATCTGGGGAACTGGGTTCAAGTCTTGTCAATGACGTTGAACATCCTGTGATTCTGGGCAAATCACTTAATCTCTCTGTGCCTAACAAAAAATAAAAAAATAGTGAATGTGTAATGCAACTGGTAAAACGCTCTGATATCTGCTTCAGGTCAAGTTCGCACTATATAAAACTCTGTAAAATAAAAATAAGTTTGACCAAAAGTCTAGTGAAGTTAGACTTTTGGTCTAAGTTAGACTTTTTGGTCTAAACTTAGACCAAAAGTCTAACTTTAGTAGTAGTAAAGTTGGACTTTTGGTCCAAACTTAGACCAAACGTCTAACTTTACTACTTGTAAAGTTAGACTTTAGGTCAAAACTTAGACTTCAGGTCTAAAGTTAGACTTTTGGTCTAAGTTTACATTTCTGAATCAGGCCCATCCACTTTTGCAGTAACTTACACTTTTGTAGTAACTTGCACATGTAACGTACACTTCTGTAGTGAGTTACTCTTTAGTAGTAAGTCCAGCCCTGCACATGGCTAACTACTAGTACTGCAACATCCTCCCATATAATATAATGGAGGTAAAGAATTAAAATGAAACCCCATACATAATAATGTTAATTTAAATTAGAACATTGTTGGTAGCTCCATTACTGTTAGAAGCCCGGTGCAGCAACATTTGTTCACAACTGTTGCTGTGAATGGCCTCCATGAGGCCTTTGTTTTACAAATTAGAACAGTCTGCCCTCTAGTGGTGGAATATTCTAATAGCCTTGGAGACCTCTGTAGCAGGCTTCACCAGACATTAAATGCTCGCTCCCTTGTTAAAGGCCCCGAAGAGGGCATTTAATGGCTGGTAGAGCCCACTACATCAGGTTTTAATACTATTTTAAATGTATTTATTAAAAATAGTTGACATTTTAAATAAGTATGAATGAATGGCATGCAAGATAGGCAAAATAGTACATTGAGCTTGTTATATTATTTTTTTTAATTCAAATTTGGTATTATTTTACACTGCTGATAATTGTACACTGATTTAACAAGAGAAACACTTTGTTTAGGTTGTATTTAATCATTTGTACATTTTCACGTGAAGATGCAAATTAGTGATTTGACTCTGTTTCAAAGATAACACTTTGTAGATGTTTGTTGTTATCTCCTTTCTTCAGCCACTGATGTATACTATTATTATGCTAACATTGCACAGTGAATAGCTGATATCATATGTGATTTCATAATCCCTAGAAACATGTTTGAAATACACTCATAACCCCCAATACGCAAACATGGTATAATGCTGCACCTATGGTGCTTACATTTAATATGCACTGGAGGACACTGATAAGACAAGCTGATTGAAGGGGCTCATTGATTTTAAGATCTGTATTGATGCTAAGATATAATTTGGATCTCTAATAGGCCAATTTGTTTTCCTAAACTCCTGGGTTAATTGAACACTTTTACTCCAGTGGCTGACTTGCTTAGTATCCTGAATGTTATTGATACATTCTAAAGATGATCTGTTTGACTATTGATTGTTAAACTGGGTCCACCTGAAATGTGTTTGTTCTTGTTTAGCTTATGACCTGGGATGTGTAATACATTCTCTGACTCTTCCACTGTTAGAATGTGGTTTATTAGTATGGATAAGTAGGCACCTACCACTAATAATAAGGCCAAAATCACATTTTAAGGTCCAGTCAAGGTCTTAATAAATTATTCATTGCTTAACCCTTGGTGGCTGGCTGAGAGCGGGCAGGCTTAACTTAGGAGACAGATGAGTAAATCATCTAAAAACCCCAAAACTTTAAATAAGTAAGACATAACACACAAACAAATCCAACACCAAGTTATAAAGATAATTTAATATTTTAATGATGTACATAACACCAAAACAACAAAAATCCAATGTAGGGAATCAGAGACATGAATTTCTAAAGATTAAAAATAAAACTAGCACTTAGAAGCAAATAGCACTCAAAGAGTTACAAAAAAGGTAGCGCTGGACTCAGACAAAGGAAAGAGTTCAGGCCACCCATGATGTAGCACTTATACACTCACTTCTAGAAGTGTTTTCCTGGTGCAGAAAAGTGGTCCACAGCACCGGCCACGAGTTGAGAAGCTCTGATTTCCCTCTCAGGAGTCTGGAACTACAACTGCCACAATGCATCTGGTCAATCCAAGTAAAATCCAGATGAAGCTTGTCATCTGGAGTTGTCCTCTGTTGATGTAGCATGTAGCCCTTTCCGCCCTTTTCTACCTGTTACTGATCAGGGACCCCGCTCCTCATCTTTTGTTGTGAAGCCTTGTGAGTAAAGCAGGTACAGTGCTTATGAGTGCTGGCCTCTCTTGTGAAGTCCAAAGGTCCAGCAGGGCAGTACTTCTTCTCCAGACATTTCTTTTTGGTCTTTGAGGGTCCAGAACTCCAATCCATGGTTCCAGACTCTGGGAAGTTTTACTACAAGACCCACAATGCTTCTAGCCAAACTATCAAAAGTATACTGAAAACTGTCTAGCTGGATTTGTCTTGGTGTAGATGATGTAGGTAGAGCTCTTGTAGCCTGTTGCTTTCAGAAGCTCCACTCCTTCAACTTTCACTGCAAGTTAAGGACTTTTTTGAGCTGAAGACCAATGTTTTCAGCAGGTTTTGTCTTTATGGTTGCAGTCTTCCTTTGTTCAGTCCAAGGGTCCATCAGGGTAGTCCTTCTTCTTCTTGTAGGTTCAAGGCACTAATCTGAGGTGATGGGCAGCTCTCCTATATTTATACGGAAGTATGACAGCTTCCTCCAAACTGTGGCATATTTTTGCCCTAGAAAAGCACTGTTTGACAAAATCCAAAATTGAAAAACTCTCTCCTGGAGGTTAATATCTGGCTAAGTCAACCCACTGGCTTGGCTAACATTCCCTAACACCTCCCTTCCAGCCCCTCAGCTAGTTCAAGTACTGAGGCTCTTGTCTGCTGGGGGTGCAGGATGTGGGGGTGAGACTGTGTGCTGTTCTGTCATTTCCTCTTTGAAGATCAGTTTGGCTACTCCACCCTCATCCTGCCTTTTGCTCTGCTCCCACCATATGTCCTTTGTCTCTATGCAGACCACTTCACACTTCATTAGAGCAGTTTGGCTCAGAAAGGCTGACCAATCAGGAGAGGTTGCTGGAAGGCTGGATTTTGGCTCATCAGAAAAGCAACTTGGCAAGTTGTTGGCTCCACTCCAACTATCCTTTTAATTCTTTAAACTCAGTTTTTAGCTTACTCCTGTCAATATTGATACTTTATTAACGTGTTCCCATGTTAGCCTGTAGAGTCAATGTGCTTCAATGGGAATGGTTTTCACTCACCAGTGAATATAAAGCATCATTTAAAATGTCTCTGCATGTTTTACATGGCACCCTCCCCAGGGGGCACTTAAAGTAGACTTTAGGAATTACTTTTTTTTGTTTTATATAGCGCAAACTCGACCTGACGGTATCAGAGCACTGTTGTACATGACCACCGGTTGTGTTACAGATGGACACATTCATTTTGTTAGGTACAGGTAGAGAAAGTAATTTTCCCAGAATCACAGGATATTAAGCGGCCCTGCCAAGACCCAAACCCAGTTTCCCAGCTTCGAGGTAAACTGCTCTAGCTGTTTGGCCACATCCTCTTTCCCTTATATGTAAACATAATGTAGTTTAACCCGTTCGCTGCCAGGCCTTTTTCCCCTCCTGTGCCAAGTCTTTTTTTGGCTATTTGGGGTAGTGCGCGATGAGGCCCTTGTAACTTTTTGACCACATAAGCTATCCACACCTAATTTGCGTCCTTTTCTTCCAACATTATGGGGATTCTAAAGGTACTCAGGGTTTGTGGATTCCCCCTGGAGGGGTCACAGAAATGAGCCAAAACACAGCAAAATTTTGTTTTTTTTCCGGAAAAATGGGAAAAACGGGCTGCAAATGAAAGCATCTGGGGTTTTCCCTGCAAATGTTATCAAGAAAAGGGTTTGTGGGGTTGAAAGCAACATTTTCCCAGCTTTTAGGGGATACCAGACTTTTGTCAGAAACCCAACATTCTTTACACAGTTTTGGCATTTTTTGTGCTTTCGACATCCTTACAGTTAATGGTAGAAATGGGTACAAAAGCAATAAAGGATCCTGGAAAGCTATACATTTTAGAGAAGTAGACAAAATTCTGAATTCAGCAAGGGGTCATTTGTGTAGCTCCATCAAGGTTTCTTTATAGAAACTTACAGTTAAATATGGGATAAATTGAAAATTAGTTGAAAAAAACAGCCTTTTGTGTCAAAGTTTTCATTTGTAACTTCTTCTAATTATGACAACTCTTTGAAAGCAATATACCGTTACATCTGATGGACATTACTGGTTGTGGGGATATATAGGACTTGTAGGTTCACCAAGAACCCGACGAACCCAGAGCCAAAAACTGAACAGCAACTTGCAATGGTTTTTTATTATGTACCGGGTATATAGTAATTATTCTGTAAAAATGTGTACATGGAAAAATCGGTATGAAAGACACCTATGTATTTCTGAAATGGGAACAAAATATAGAGTTTAGAAACAGTAGATATTTGCACATTTCCGAAATTGGGAATACTCATACTAGCATGAGAATTATCAGTCATTTTTTAGAATGACTTCTTTTTTACACAATGTCTTTCATTTGGAAGGCAGAAATGCATCGAAAGTCAATAGGTAATAACAGTTCCTTTACGAATATGAATTACCCTAAGTCTCCCGATAAAAATGGTACCTCACTTGTGTGGGTAGGCATAGTGCCCACAGCAGGAAATGGCTCAAAACCCAACGTGAACACACCACATTTTCACAATGAAAATGTACCCTTTTTTTTGCGAAGTGTCTAGCTGTAGTTTTTTAACACTAGCTCTGCCGGCACCTAGTGAAATGTTGCAAACCTATACATTTTTGAAAACTAGACACCCAGGGGAATCCAGGATGGGGTGAGTTGACTGCCTCCCACCAGGTTCTGTTACCCAAAATCC
This sequence comes from Triturus cristatus, assembly GCF_964204655.1. Lineage (NCBI taxonomy): Eukaryota > Metazoa > Chordata > Amphibia > Caudata > Salamandridae > Triturus > Triturus cristatus. Next base: position 403,252,268 of record NC_140581.1, read on the forward strand.
CTTGCAAACCTAAAACATTGTCAAAAAAAACATATTTTCCCCACATTTCTGTGGTGGAAAGTTCTGGAACCTGTGCGGATCTACAAATTTCCACCCACCCCGCGTTCCCCAAAGTCTTACACAAAAATGGTACCTCACTTGTGGGGGTCGGCCTAGTGCCCGTGACAGGAAACGGCGCAAAACGCAACGTGGTCACACCTCAATTTCGCAGTGAAAAATGACCCTTTTTTGGCAAAGTGCCTAGCTCTAGTTTTTGAACCCTAGCTCTGCAGGCACCTTGGGAAATCTAGCAAACCTATACATTTTTGAAAACTAGACACCCAGGGGAATCAAGGATGGGGTGACTTGACTGCCTCCCACCAGGGTCTGTTACCCAGAATCCCTTGCAAACTTAAAAATTGTCAAAAAAAACATATTTTCTCCACATTTCTGTGGTGGAAAGTTCCGGAATCTGCGTGGAGCCACAAATTTCCATCAACCCCGCGTTCCCCAAAGTCTTACGAGAAAAATGGTACCTCACTTGTGTGGGTCGGCCTAGTGCCCACGACAGGAAACGGCACAAAACGCAACGTGGTCACACATTAATATTGCAGTGAAAAATGACCCTTTTTTGGCAAAGTGCCTAGCTCTAGTTTTTGAACCCTAGCTCTGCAGGCACCTTGGGAAATCTAGCAAACCTATACATTTTTGAAAACTAGACACCCAGGGGAATCAAGGATGGGGTGACTTGACTGCCTCCCACCAGGGTCTGTTACCCAGAATCCCTTGCAAACTTAAAAATTGTCAAAAACAACATATTTTCTCCACATTTCTGTGGTGGAAAGTTCCGGAATCTGTGTGGAGCCACAAATTTCCATCAACCCCGAGTTCCCCAAAGACTTACGAGAAAAACGGTACCTCACTTGTGTGGGTCGGCCTAGTGGCCGCGGCAGGAAACGGCGCAAAATGCAACTTGGTCACACCTCAATTTCGAAGTGAAAAATGACCCTTTTTTGGCAAAATGTCTAGCTGTAGTTTTTGAACCCTAGCTCTGCGGGCACCTTTGGAAACCTAGCAAACCTATACATTTTTGAAAACTAGACACCCAGGGGAATCCAGGATGGGGTGACTTGACTGCCTCCCACCAGGGTCTGTTACCCAGAATCCCTTGCAAACCTAAAAAATTGTCAAAAAAACCACATTTTTCCCACATTTCTGTGGTGGAAAGTTCCGGAATCTGCGTGGATCCACAAATTTCCAACCACTCCGCGTCCCCCAAAGTCTTACGAGAAAAACGGTACCTCACTTGTGCGGGTCAGCCTAGTGCTTGCGACAGGAAATGGCGCAAAACACAACGTGGTCACACCTCAATTTCGCAGTGAAAAATGGCCCTTTTTTGGCAAAGTGCCTAGCTGTAGTTTTTGAACCCTGGCTCTGCGGGCACCTTGGGAAACCTAGCAAACCTATACATTTTTGAAAATTAGTCACCCAGGGGAATCCAGGATGGGGTGACTTGACTGCCTCCCACCAGGGTCTGTTACCCAGAATTCCTTGAAAACCTAAAAAATTGTCAAAAAACCCATATTTTCTCCACATTTCTGTGGTGGAAAGTTCCGGAATCTGCGAGGAGCCACAAATTTCCATCCACCCCGCATTCCTCAAAGTCATACGAGAAAAATGGTACCTCATTTGTGTGGGGCGGCCTAGTGCCCGTGACAGGAAACGGCGCAAAACGCAACGTGGTCACACCTCAATATCGCAGTGAAAAATGACCCTTTTTTGGCAAAGTGCCTAGCTCTAGTTTTTTAACCCTAGCTCACCGGGCACCTTGGGAAACCTAGCCAACCTATACTTTTTTAAAAACTAGACACCCCGGGGTATCCAGGATGGGGTGACTTGACTGCCTCCCACCAGGGTCTGTTACCCAGAATCCCTTGCAAACCTAAAAAATTGTCCAAAAAATCACATTAACCCACATTTCTGTGGTGGAAAGTTCCGGAATCTTTGTGGATCCACAAATTTCCACCCACCCCGCGTTCCCCAAAGTCTTACAAGAAAAACGGTACCTCACTTGTGGGGGTCGGCCTAGTGCCCACGGCAGGAAACAGCACAAAACGCAACGTGGTCACACCTCAATTTTGCAGTGAAAAATGACCCTTTTTTGGCAAAATGTCTAGCTGTAGTTTTTGAACCCTAGCTCTGCGGGCACCTTGGGAAGCCTAGCAAACCTATACATTTTTTAAAACTAGACAGCCAGGGAAATCCAGGGTGGGTGACTTGACTGCCTCCCACCAGGGTCTGTTACCCAGGATCCCTTGCAAACCAAAATAATTGTCAAAAAAAACACATTGTCCCCACATTTCTGTGGTGGAAAGTTCCAGAATCTGTGTGGATCCACAAATTTCCACTCACCCCGCGTTCCCCAAAGACTTACGAAAAAAACGGTACCTCACTTGTGTGGGTCGGCCTAGTGGCCGGGCCAGGAAACGGCACAAAATGCAACGTGGTCACACCTCAATTTCGCAGTGAAAAATGACCCTTTTTTGGCAAAATGTCTAGCTGTAGTTTTTGAACCCTAGCTCTGCAGGCACCTTGGGAAACCTAGCAAACCTATACATTTTTGAAAACTAGACACCCAGGGGAATCCAGGATGTGGTGACTTGACTGCCTCCCGCCAGGGTCTGTTACCCAGAATCCCTTGCAAACCTAATAAATTGTAAAAAAAAACACATTTTCCCCATATTTCTGTGGTGGAAAGTTCCGGAATCTGCGTGGATCCACAAATTTCCAACCACCTCGCGTCCTCCAAAGTCTTACGAGAAAAACAGTACCTCACTTGTTTGGATCGGCCTAGTGCCCGCGACAGGAAACGGCGCAAAACACAACGTGGTCACACCACAATTTCGCAGTGAAAAATGACCCTTTTTTGGCAAAATGTCTAGCTGTAGTTTTTTAACCCTATCTCTGCGGGCACCATGGGAAACCTAGCAAAACTATACATTTTTGAAAACTAGACACCCAGGGGAATCCAGGATGGGGTGACTTTACTGCCTCCCACCAGGGTCTGTTACCCAGAATCCCTTGGAAACATAAAAAATTGTCCAAAAAAACACATTTTCCCCACATTTCTGTGGTGGAAAGTTCCAGAATCTGCGTGGATCCACAAATTTTCACTCACCCCGCGTTCCCCAAAGACTTACAAGAAAAACGGTACCTCACTTGTGTGGGTCGGGCTAGTGGCCGCAGCAGGAAACGGCGGAAAATGCAACTTGGTTACACCTCAATTTCGCAGTGAAAAATGACCCTTTTTTGGCAAAATGTCTAGCTGTAGTTTTTGAACGCTAGCTCTGCGGACACCTTTGGAAACCTAGCAAACCTATAGATTTTTGAAAACTAGACACCCAGGGGAATCCAGGATGGGGTGACTTGACTGCCTCCCACCAGGGTCTGTTACCCAGAATCCCTTGCAAACCTAAACAATTGTCAAAAAAAACACATTTACCACTCATTTCTGTGGTGGAAAGTACTGGAATCTGCGTGGATGCACAAATATCTACCCTCCCCGCGTTCCCCAAAGTCTTACGAGAAAAACGGTACCTCACTTGTGTGGGTCGGCCTAGTGCCCGCAACAGGAAACGGCACAAAACGCAACGTGGTCACACCTCAATTTCGCAGTGAAAAATGACCCTTTTTCGGCAAAGTGCCTAGCTCTAGTTTTTTAACCCTAGCTCTGCGAGCACCTTAGGAAACCTAGCAAACCTATACATTTCTGAAAACTAGACACCCGCGTGCTTCCAGGGAGGTATGGCTTGTGTGGATCCCTTAAAGTTTCCTTACCCAGAATCCCCTGCAAACCTCAATTGTAGCTGAAAAAGTCAAATTTTTCCCACATTTTTGTGAGGGAAAGTTGTGGAATCACCAGGCTCACTCCAATTTCCCACCACCCAGCGTTTCCCTGGGTCTCCCTCTAAAAATGGCGCCTCACTTGTGTGGGAGGCCCAAGTACCCGTGACAGGCAAGGTCCCAAAATGTAGTGAGGCGACATAAAAATTGCCTATCTCAAAACCACCTGGTTTTGCAAGGGGGTCACTTGGGTGTTTGGCCCGAAGCTCGGCGGCCATCTAGGGAAACCTTCCAAACCCATACATTTCTGAAAACTAGACACCCGGGGGCTTCCAGGGAGGTATGGCTTGTGTGGATCCCCTAACGTTTCCTTACCCAGAATCCCCTGCCAACCTCAATTTTAGCTGAAAAAATAACATTTTTCACACATTTTTGTGTGGGAAAGTTGTGGCATCACCGGGTTCACTCAAATTTCCAACCACCCAGCATTCCCTCGGGTCTCCCTATAAAAATTGTGCCTCACTTGTGTGGAAGGGCCAAGTACCCGTGACAGGCAAGGGCCCAAAACGTAGTGAGGCGACATCAAAATTGCCTATCTCAAAACCACCTGGTTTTGCAAAGGGGGGTCACTTGGGTTTTTGGCCCGGTGCTCGGCGGCCATCTAGGGAAACCTACCAACCCCATACATTTCTGAAAACTAGACATCACTACATTTTGGGCCCTTGCCTGACGCGGGTACTTGGGCCTGGGTGAGACCCGGGGGAACACTGTGTGGTGGGAAATTTGAGTGAGCCCGGTGATGCCACAACTTTCCCACACAAAAATGTGTGAAAAAAGTGATTTTTTCAGCTAAAAATGAGGTTTGCAGGGGATTCTGGGTAAGGAAACGTTGGGGGATCCAAGCAAGCCATACCTCCCTGGAAGCCCCCGGGTGTCTAGTTTTCATAAATGTATGGGTTTGGTAGGTTAGGTTTCCCTAGATGGCCGCCAAGCACCGGGCCAAAAACCCAAGTGATCCCCCTTGTAAAACCAGGTGGTTTTGAGATAGGCAATTTTGATGTTGCCTCACTACGTTTTGGGCCCTTGCCTGTCGCGGGTACTCGGGCCTCCCACACAAGTGAGGCACCATTTTTACTGGGAGACCCGGGGGAAAAGTGGGTGGTGGGAAATTTGAGTGAGCCCGGTGATGCCACATCTATCCCACACAAAAATGTGTGAAAAAAGTGATTTTTAGAGCTAAAGTTGAGGTTTGCAGGGAATTCTGGGTAAGGAAACGTTGGGGGATCCACGCAAGCCATACCTCCCTGGAAGCCCCCGGATGTCTAGTTTTCAGAAATGTATGGGTTTGGTAGGTTTCCCTAGATGGCCGCTGAGCACCGGGCCAAAAACCCAGGTGACCCCGCTTGCAAAACCAGGTGGTTTTGAGATAGGCAATTTTGATGTCGCCTCACTACGTTTTGGGCCCTTGCCTGACGCGGGTACTTGGGCCTCCCACACAAGTGAGGCACCATTTTTACCGGGAGACCCGGGGGAAAGCTGGGTGGTGGGAAATTTTAGTGAGCCCGGTGATGCCACAACTTTCCCACACAAAAATGTGTGAAAAAAGTGATTTTTTCAGGTAAAATTGAGGTTTGCAGGGGATTTTGGGTAAGAAAACGTTGGGGGATCCACGCAAGTCATACCTCCCTGGAAGCCCCCGGGTGTCTAGTTTTCAGAAATGTATGGGTTTGGTAGGTTTCCCTAGATGGCCGCCGAGCACCGGGCCAAAAACCCAAGTGACCCCCCTTACAAAACTAGGTGGTTTTGGGATAGGATATTTTGATGTCGCCTCACTACGTTTTGGGCCCTTGCCTGTCATGGGTACTTGGGCCTCCCACACAAGTTAGGCATCATTTTTACCGGGAGACCCGGGAGAACGCTGGGTGTTGGGAAATTTGAGTGAGCCCGGTGATGCCACAACTTTGCCACACAAGAATGTGTGAAAAAAGAAATGTTTTCAGATAAAATTGAGGTGTGCAGGGGATTCTGGGTAAGGAAACGTTGGGGGATCCACGCAAGCCATACCTCCCTAGAAGTCCCCGGGTGTCTACTTTTCAGAAACGTATGGGTTTGGTAGGTTTCCCTAGATGGCCGCCGAGCACGGGCCAAAAAGGCAGTTGACCCCCTTGCAAAACCAGATCGTTTTGACATAATTAGTTGTTTCTTTCTACAGCGTGAACATTTCGGCACAATATTGCAAGGAAAATGTGACAGACATTTTGAGGTTTGCAGGACATTCTGGATAAAATAACTTTTTGGAATTCACAAGAGAGACATCACCATGAACTCCCATGGGTTTACGACAATATCTACAGTTGGTGGGTTATTCTTACATGGAACATACACCTTGGCAGAGAAACTAAAAAGACAAAGATTCCTGCACAGCCATCTATTTCTCAAACACACACACACACACTGGTTGGATTTGGCACGAGTGCGAGTGATGGTTCAGTATATTAAATTTTATTAAGAAGAGATTTCACAAAAATGAAATGCACTGTCAATAATTAAATGGACAAAAAACTGAACCAATGACTCGCAGCTCGTGAGCTGTAAAGCCACGGCAAGGCACCAACCGCTTTACAGGCCATTCACACAACTTTCATACGTGATACACACAAGACCATTCACACCACCAGGCACAAAACCAACACATCACAACATTCACAAAAAGGGACAAGGTACACCCTGCTTCATGAAGACAAAAAAGACAAATATTAATGCACAGCCATCTAATCCTAAAGCACACACACATACTGGTTGGATTTGGCAAGAGGGTGAGTAATGGTTCAGTATATACAATTGTATTAGCAAGTGATTTCACAAAAATGAAATGCACTATTAATAATTGAAAGTACGAGAAACTGAACCATTGACTCACAGGTCGTGAGCTGTAAAGCCATGACAAGGCACCAACCTCTTTACAGGCCATTCATACACCTTTCATACGTGTGACACATACAAAACATTCACGCTGTCAGCCATGGGCCCATCACATTACAACAGTCACACCAGTAGACAGCGCCATTCAAGGGCCCATCAATTCCACACGCCCACATTCCTGACACAGCAACTACACAAACTGATGGATTGCGTGGAGTGGCGCTCAGCTAGCAGTGTGTGTGGTGACCAGTACCAAGTCACTACTCACACATCGCCAGCCGAGCACCAGTCCACACACACCGCCAGCCAAGCACCAGTGCACGCACACCGCCAGCCAAGCGCCAGTCCACGCACACCTCCAGCCAAGCGCCAGTCCACGCACACCTCCAGCCAAGCGCCTGTCCATGCACACTGCCAGCCAAGCGCCACTCCACGCACACCGCCAGCCAAGCGCCACTCCACGCACACCACCAGCCAAGCGCCAGTCCATGCACACCTCCAGCCAAGCGTCAGTCCACGCACACTGCCAGCCAAGCGCCAGTCCACGCACACCTCCAGCCAAGCACCAGTCCATGCACACCTCCAGCCAAGCGCCACTCCACGCACACCGCCAGCCAAGCGCCACTCCACGCACACCACCAGCCAAGCGCCAGTCTACGCACACCACCAGCCAAGCGCCAGAACACACACACCGCCAGCCAAGCGCCAGTCCACGCACACCTCCAGTCAAGCGCCAACCTACACACACCACCATCACATTTAGGATTTTATATACAGAAAAACACAAACAAATTGCAAATAGATACAAATCTTCTAACACAAAATCAGAAACTAAATACATTGCACTAATGCCAACCTTGAAACAGAATAATTATTTTTAAACAATACAGACCAGGCAGGTCACTTTACCTCTCATGGAAGCTCCCAAAATGTATTTTGCGTGTGGTACGCTCTAAAACAAGCAGGCATACACAGCCCAGGGTTAGAAGGACACCCGGGACAGAAATAATGAGACTCCTTCCGCTTATCTCTTCGCCAACAGACTCTACATCTCCTAGTGGGAAAATCTTTTGAAGGTGTGGGAGGGATGTAATCAGGAAAGTGGCGATCTTTCAATTGAGCCACATCCTCCACCACTCCAAATCTAGGAACACTTGCCTGTTCCACAACAACAAGGCTAGCTATCACAGAGTGCTGAAACTGAAGAAATGTCTGCTTTGACGCAGGAGAACACTCCTTGAACACAATAAAAGCATTGAAATTTGCTAATTCGAAGAAATGGATGGCCAACTTCTTATACCAAACATAAGCCTTCCGAATAGCAGAGTAAGGTTCCAACCTCTGATCTACTCTGTCAACACCACCCATCTGCTGATTGTAGTCTAGAATGCACACAGGTTTGCGCACTTCAGCAACCTGACCCCAAACAGCCACAGCTGAAGTACTCTCATCATGGATTGTAGTCAGCATGTACACATCCCTCCTGTCCACAAATTTTACAGCTAGTAGTTCATCACTACGCAAGGAACTGCACTGCCCCCTCTGAAGTTTTTTGCTAACAAGCTCTTTTGGATAACCTTTACAGTTAGAGCGGATTGTGCCACATGTAAAAGTGTCCACTTTATACAATTTCTTGAATAATTGCACAGCAGTATAGAAGTTATCAAGGTACAAATGGTGGCCTCTGTTAAACAGTCTTCTAGCAAGATCCCACACAATTTTCTCTGAAACTCCAAAAGTGGACGGACAACCTGGGGGGTCAATAGTAGAATCTCTACCAGTGTACACACGAAAATTACAAACATATCCTGTCCTACTCTCAGACAACATATACAGCTTAATTCCATAGCGTGCCCTCTTGCTAGGGATGTACTGCCTAAAAACCAAACGGCCCTTGAACAAGACCAAAGACTCATGAATAGATATTTCTTTCCCGGGAGTATAGATCTCAGAAAATCGATCTACAAAGTGATCAAGAACGGGCCGAATCTTAAAAAGACTGTCACAGTCAGGGTGATCTTGTGGCAACGCCATAGAATTATCAACAAAATGCATCATACGTAGCAAAAGTAAATACCGAGTCATAACTGTAGGAAATATGGCAGTTGCCAACAAGGGGCTAGTAGACCAATATGAAGCCAAGGTTGGCTTCTTTACCACACCCATCAATAAAGTCAAACCCAAAAACTTCTTAATCTCTTCCAGATATGTGGGAGACCACCCGGTAGCTCTAGACTGGGGCCTAAGTTTGTCACTGTTGTCCCTCAAAAACTGTTCAGCATACAAATTCGTCTGCTCAACAATCTCACCCAAAAATACATCATCCATAAACAACTGAAAAAACTGTATAGGCAAAAAGTGTTCACAATCCACTCTACACCCTGCATCACCGCTAAAGGCAGGCAACACCGGCTGCACCATGTTTGGATCAACCCAAAGGCCAGCACTTCCAGTAGGAAGCCTAGCAGCCTCAGACTGCAATCCAGATGCCTCTTGCTCCATCGGCACAGCAGTTTCCTCCTCTAAGACAGGCACTTTATCCGCACTGAGAGTTGCTTCATCCACACCAAGAGTACCTTCATCTGCACTGAGAGTACCTTCATCAACCGATGATTCCATGTGGAGAGAAAACTTACTGCCAGAATCTTCCCCTCTCTCCTCTCCCTCAGACGTACTGTTAGTCTCATAATCATGCTCAGAGGAATATTCAAGAAGCATACCAACCACCTATTGAGCAGTCATTCTACGGCTAGCCATAATGCTTATTAATAAAGGTAACTTGTCAAACAAGTCAACAACAACAAACACTTTGTAAAATAAGTAATAAACAAAAAGCACCTTTTTCAAAAACACATATATACTCCAAAACAATACCACTCACTTGCCAGAGGCAGCTAAACTACTCACCACCACCTACTCTGCACAGTATGGATCAACAATATCCCACTAAAAAGAAAGAGAAAAGAAATTACACATAAGACTACGCAGAACATATCGTAAAGAATTTCATGCTCAAACCACTAACTAAATATGCTGCCATTATGACATCACTTACAAAACAATTCATTCAAACATTACAATATTACTCATTTGGAGTAAATACAACAAATAAAAAATTCTTACCAAAAAAATGCAACTACACAAAACTGCAGAACAACCACTGTCGAAACCGGAAGCAGGAATCAAAAGCTTTAGACTAGAATAAAAAGGAGAAAAAACATTAATGTCACATATGCATATAATGCTCTAGACCATCACGTACTGCGCAAAATGTATTGCTTGAACCTCCCACTTTCAAGAAGGAAAGACCAATGGCCCAATCCTTTACAGGCAACGCGGCGAGAATCTGGAACTCCGCCTCAGCTCTGGACCACCCCCTCTTCCCAGTCCTTCAAAACTGACCTCAAAGTACTCCTCCTGCAAAGACATTTCCAAACTTAATTCATGCCCTCTCTATTGTCTGAAGGAAGTCTTTACATTATAGGAAATTCTGTTCTCCATGCCTATAGAAGTGCCTTCCCATTGTGTTCCTGTGTTTTGAGTGTCTGCCATTTATTGCACTTTTATACCTCTACTTGTACTTTGTACTCTTTTGTAACTTGCACACATGTCAATTATCCTCTTGTAACGTATTGTTTGCTACCTCTTGTATTTTGTTTGCTTTTGATACATGCAGAATTACCACCATTGCCTCATGTAACGTAACGTTTGCTCTTGTTTTCTGAGTGTCTGCCATTTATTGCAGCATTTTACCTCTACTAGTATTGTGTACTCTTTTGTAACATGCACACATCACTTTTTCCTCTTGTAACATATCGTCTGCTACCTCTTTGATTTTGTTTGCACTTTAAAATATTTTAAAAATAATGTGGCCATAAGGGGAGTGGCCCTTGCCTAAGGGGCCACTCCCACAAACAACCCCAAACCTAAAAAAAGAAAAAAAAACCCTGGCGCTAGTGGCCATTCCTGCTGCACGATCGAACGATCGTGCAGCAGGAATGCATAAAAGAGACATCGGGGGCAGAGGCGTAGCTAGAGCTTGTGGCGCCCGGGGCTATCTCTCAGATTGCCACCCCTGGGGAGTGGGGGTTGCTGGGGAAAAAGGATGGCGACCACTTGAAAGAGGTCCGAGAGACACTTAGTATTGCCACTAATAGTTACCTCGATCATGAAAATTACATGCACATACATAACACGGTCCAAGGCTACACAGTTGAACACACCGGTGACTGGCAGTACAAAAGAGAACACACAGACTGCATGATCTATCTGGGGACTCAGAAAAACCGCATGTGACATCCATCAGAGAGCTGCGTGAATAATTACCTGGTAATCCCCTCCGCACAGTGCAAACATGCACATACATGACACTATTCAGGGATCCATCCTCTACAGCTGACATTAAATGACCATTCATCATGGTCCCCCCATTAAAGCAGTGAACTTTGTGATCTGCATGGTACATGTTCTTTGCCCTCTGTGCTACCTTTCCAGGAGTCAACCCTTCCACTAGAAAAAACTCCATCTCTCTCTAGGAAGAACATTAATCACCAACGTTATCATGACATTTTTATTGTTTATGAAAATTGCTGGAGGCCAGGAAGGAGGCAGCAAGTTTTTTTCAAACCATAATATACTTGCAAACACTACGCACCCACCCGAAATAGGTACCCAGTGAGGTCACACAGTTCGCATCGCCCTAACCTGCTCAAGGTTCATGTGACCTCAGTGACAGAGTCACAGCGACTGGATCACTGTTGCTCTAGGATGTGCTGCTTTGTAGGCCTGCCCGCAAGACTGGAGATGAACTTCATTATGGATTGTGGTGGACAGGCCTTCATGGTTAACCCACAATGGACACCACTAGGGTACAGCTGCTTGTGCTAAGACATCAAGCCTTCTAAGGTCTAGTGGGGCCTTCTAAGGTCTAGCATGGGAATGTGCTCCCTCAGTACAGTGGTCTGGTGGACTGGTCATGAAGGCTGAACCCGGTTCCCCAGTTCCAAATTCGACAGCTCTGGACAAAGTGCCACATCCTCTCCCCCACTGAACACCATACTTGCTCACTGAGAGAAACTCGCACTGCCTTCAGCTATAACATAATTGTGACCGCTATAAACACTTGGATGTGGCTCAATTCAAATTATGCACTTGATAAGAGTAATATGCTGCCTAAAAAAAAAAAAAGCAAACACTGATAGGGAATGCAAAGCATGTGAAATGTAAGCAGAAACAACATGGTTACCTTAACGATCTCTCACTCACTATTCAGAAATCAGCGAGTGGTTTTACCTGAAAAGTTATGGACATGACTAGAGGTCCCTGAAGAGAACCGTTTCAATGTCCATTGCTTATATCCTTACAAAACGTAAGTAGTATGGTATAAAAAGACCACATCCATAAACACAGAGCCATGGTACACATTGTGTTTTCCAATCCACCCATCAACCAGGTATTGCAGTACCTCCAGGAATGGTACACTTTCCCACCTGGGAACAACAATGCTGTTCAAAGAAAGACGAGAAAACGAAAGTAGCGCTTCACTGGCAAAGTCTGTAAAGTGAGGCTGATGTATTTGGATGTACATAAAACCAATCTGGCCACTTTGCAACCCCTCTGTCTTGCTTTATTTAGTTATGTATTTATTTTTCATATTTAAACCTTCTATTTCTCTCCATCCTGCTGCACTTTGGAATAGAAAAATGTCAGAAAAAGGGCATTTCCTGCAAGTGTTTCTCTTTTTTGGATCCATTTCACAGGGAAGCAACTAAATGAAAGAGGTTGTGAACCGTTTCAAGTTACAGTTTTCAGTAAATGAGGAGCAAGACAGAAAGAGAGGGAATAATAGGAAGGGGGGGGGGGACAGCTGCCAGCACAAAAAAGAACAGGACATTGCCTGAGTCCAAATCCCCCCTCCCCAGCCCCAAAACTCACCTTTCTTCTCCGTTGCGCAGGAAGCAAATGGCTTTCTGCGCGACGGAGAACAAAGGGGACACCTCCAATGACGTCAGCGCAGCTTGTGCGCTGATGTCATTGATGACGCGGAGGTGGGGGGCGGGGGATGCAGGGGAAGGTCTTCCCCTGCCTTCCCAGTAAAAAAAAAAAGGATCGACCACTCACGGGGGGAGCGCCAGCGCTTCCCCCGTAGGTGGGTGTCATGACGAGCTGGACTCGTCATGGGCACATCGTGACTGTGCTCCATGACGAGTCCAGCTCGTCATGGGCACAGAACGGGTTAAGACTTTGGAGGTACCTTTAATTCCAAATTTGAACTTGCATATCATTTTTTATTAAAAGCAGCTTGCAAAGCAGGGTGGCCCTTAAACCTAGTCACAAGATGGTTGCCAACACTTCCTGGTTTGAAGTGTTGACAGCTAATCAGACATCAAGCACGAGATTGAGAGGGTTTGCGGATCCACAGCAGCCACTGGTGTATATTTGAGAAATCTTTAGATTTCTCAGGAACTACTGAACAGATTTACACCATTTAACAAAAAGAGTGCTTTCTGATCCAAGAGCTACCTTTTAGCCAAATTAGGTGTAATTCTGCTCAGCAGTTCGGGCTGTAGCCATGTCAAAAGTTTCCTATGGAAATTTACATGGAGAAAAAGCATTTTGGGCCCCCCTATTTTTCTGGGCCCCAGCTTGACGGATCACACAGCAGCTGATGTGACCGCCCCATTAGTTTTGGAAATTTCGCGAAGATTCGTCTAACTGCACCAAAGTTATAGGCAAATCAAAAAACACTTATATATATACATATAAATTCACAGAAAAAACCATAGGTTTTAGAGGTGTTATAGTTAGCTGGACATTTCACTCGTACAAAACCATAGAAATTCCTCCGTTAAAGTTAGTTCTGCTAATTATAACTCGCGCACCCGCAATGCACTGCTGATGATGTCACATATTGCATCATTCATGACATGGTCAGTGACATCACTGATGACATTACTGATGACATCTCAAATGTATACAGCATGATTGACTGAAAGAATGCATTAGTAGTGTATGGTGAATTTATAGGTGAAGATTTATGAGGAAGTACAATAGCGTGACACTGCAAGCTCTTTAGCTGCACTGCACTGTGGCACTTCTGAAGCACAGGGATGTGACATATGTACATGAATATGTTGCAACTCTGTGCTTCCCTCTGCACTGCTGCACAAACTGCAACCATGCGGTGACACAGGCACCCTTGCACCATGGTGCAAGAATGTCTGTGTCGTGTGGACATTGTTTTTGTGCAGGAAGGGACACCTTCCTGCACAAAACCAATCACAATTTTTCTCGTTCAATGTATGCTGTGGAATGCAGCATGCATTGAAAGAGGAAAAAATGAGGAGAAATGAAAACAATTCTCCTTGTAAAGCTACTGCTCACCACAGAAGTCTGCTGCTGGTATTAAAAGTGCATGTCAGAATTTCTTAATGAAATAGAAGAGGATTTGAGAAGTCACTCAACATGTGCCCTAATTTTTCTTTCTTCAGCACTAATCATGATTTCTATGGCAAAATGAACCCCCTCATTGTGTTCCTTTTTAATTTAAATGTTTTAAGTGTTACCAGTTTATTCCAATCAAGATGGCTTCAGGTGTGCCATACTTTTGTCATAAGTAAGCCAGTAAGCCCTCCAGTTGTTCTTAAGAACACTCTGGGACATTATGTCATTGGGCTATACTTGGGCTACATCTGGGTGATATTTGTGCTACATTTGGGCTCTTTTGTCTCTGGTGGCCATCTTGGGAGACTTATTTGTTATGAAGTTTCCTAATTTTCTCATTTACTGCTGTCTCCTCAGTAGGAAATACTTTCAGTTTATTACATTGGTTCCATCAAGAAGGCATTCAGATGTGTCACACATTTGCCAGAAATTCTGAATGGTAGCACTCTAGTTGCTCATTAGATCACTGTAGTAAAGCTACTGCACACCAGGGAAGTCTGCTGCTGGTATTCAAAGTGCATGTTTCAGTCTGCATGTCAGAACGTTTTAATGAAATAGAAGAGGATTTGAGAAGTAAAAATGTGCCCTAATTTTTCTTTCTGCAGCACTAATCATAATTTCTATGGCAAAATGAACACCCTCATTTTGTTCCTTTGCAAATTTAATGTTTTAAGTGTTACCACTTTATTTCAATCAAGATGGCTTCAGGTGTGCCATACTTTTGTCAAAAGTAAGACTGTTAGCACTCTAGTTGTTCTAAAGAACACTCTGGGACATTTTGTCATTGGGCGATACATGGCCTACATCTGGGTGATATTTGTGCTACATTTGGGCTCTTTTGTCTCTGGTAGCCATCTTGGGAGACTTAATTGTTAAGAAGTTTCCTAATTTCCTCATTTACTACAGTCTCCTCAGTAGGAAATACCTTCAGTTTTTTACTTTGAATTCATCTAGAAGACATTCAGATGTGTCAAACGTTTGCCATAAATTCAGAACGTTAGCACTCTAGTTGCTCATTAGATCACTGTAGTAAAGCTACTGCTCACCAGGGAAGTCTGATGCTGGTATTGAAAGTGCATGTTTCAGTCTGCATGTCAGAAGTTTTTTAATGAAATAGAAGAGGATTTGAGAAGTCACTCAAAATGTGCCCTAATTTTTCTTTCTGCAGCGCTAATCATACTTTCTATGGCAAAATGAACCCCCTCATTTTGTTCCTTTTTAAATTAAATGTTTTAAGAGTTACCACTTTATTCCAATCAAGATGGCTTCAGGTGTGCAATACGTTTGTCATAAGTAGGATTGTTAGCGCTCTAGTTGTTCTTTAGAACACTCTAGGAAGCTGCAGTAGAACACAAAGGAATTAACTGACAGTCTCTGCACTTGTTGGATGCACATGTTTTACTGAGAATGTCAAACTTCATTCTCACATGACTGAGAAAGATAATGTGAACTTACAGAAAATATGCTCTAAGTTTAGCTTATAGATCACCTTAAACCTCTGTGGGAAAAGCATTAGAAAATAGTTTTCTCTCAAACCTGATTCATAATATCCCAGCAGAAGGCTTTTGCACATGGTAAAATCACCTTAGAACACACCACAATTCCTGAAATGAGTATGGTACCATCAACAAATGATTTATAATATAACTAGTTTTAAAATCTTATATTAACTGCAATGCTTTTTAATGAGGTGCTATCATGTATATTGGTCCCAAGATGGCTGCCAACACTTCTTGGATGAAGTACTGACAGCCAATCAGATCGCACAATGAGATGTGTGGTTAGGTTCTGCCCAGATATATATGTGATTTTACTTTTGATTTTCTCAGGAACTACTGAACGGATTTACACCATTTAACCAAAAGGCACGACTCTGAACCAAGGGCTAACTTTTCGCCAACTTTGGTGTAATTCCGTTCAGCAGTTCGGGCTTTAGCTGCGACTAAAGGTTCCTATGGAAAATTGCATCGGGAAAACATGTTTTGGGACCCCCTTTTTTCTCGGCACCCGCTTGACGAATGCCCCAGAGACTTTCAGGATAGGAGCGGATGAAAGCTGGCCAAATGTTTTGACAATTTCGCGAATATTCGTCAACCGACACCAAAGTTATTGGGAATAGAATGTTGCGGATTTCCTATGGAAAATAGGTCCTAACTATAACTACCCACTGGCGACCACCAGTAGGTAATATATATATACATATATATATATATATGGCTGGTCAGTGATGTCATTTGAGATGTCATCGCTGATTTCGTCAGTGATGTCACTGACCATGTGATGAGTGATGTAGTATGTGACATCATCAGCAGTGCATTGCGGGGGCGCAAGGTACTGTTAGCTCACCTAACTGTAATGTCCGAATTTCTCTGGTTTTGTACGACTGAAGCGTAAGCCTAACTATAATGTCCCTGAAACCTGTGGTTTTAAAAAAAAAAATCAAAGGTTTTTTAAATGCTAATACCTAACTATAACGGCCCTGAAACCTGTTTTTTTTTAGTGAATTTCGAAGGTTTTTTAAATGCTAATTTCTAATTATAACAGAGTAGTCACATTGGCAGAGTGGTGCAGAAAAGGGGCTGGGCCTCCAACCAGTGCTCAGAAATTCCACTGCGTAGAACTTACAGGAGGTACCAGGAGGGCTTGTTGGCCCCCAAAGTCCCTCAGGAGCATAGTGGACTTCATCCCCAACCAGTAGTTTGCCAGGAAGTGCATTTGCAGAGTGGTAGAGAAAGGGGGGCATAGCCTCCGAAGACCTTTTACCACTGTGTGGGACCAACAGGTGGTAGCAGGGGGTAGTTGGCCCTCCAGGACATCCTTGGGGGCCAACTACCCCTCCTAATACCTCCAGTAAGTCCCACACAGCAGGATTGCTAAGTTCACATTGCAGGCCATGCCCCCTTTGCCCACCGCTCTGAAAATGTGCTTCCTGGAGCGCTATTGGATGGGGATTAAAGTCCTCTTTGATGCTTGGGGTCCTTAGGGGCCAACTAGCCTACCTGATACCTACAGTAAGTCCCAGATAGTGGGATTGCTGAGAGGTGGACACAGGCCATGCCCCCTTTCTCCACCACTCTGCAAATGCGCCTTCCAGTGTGCTCTTGGCTTGGGGATGAAGTCCACTTTCCTCCTGAGGGTCACTGTGACATAACTAGCCCTCCTGTTATCTCTAGTAAGCCCCACACAGTGGGATTGCCAAGAGGTGGTACCAGGCCACACCCCCTTTTTACACCACTCTGCAAACGCACCTCGTGGTGCACTGCTGCTCGGGGGATGAAGTCCTCAGGACACAAGATGACCTCATCCCCCCACCAGCAGTGCGCAAAGAGGCGCGTTTGCAGAGTGATGTAACAAGGGGTGTGGCCTCGGACCACCTCTCAGCAATCCCACTGTGTGGGGCTTACTGGAGGTACCTGGTTGGGTAGTTGGCCCCTAAGGACCTTTAGGATTCAAGGGCACTAAATCCCCCAACCCAGAATGCACCAGGAGGTGCGTTTTCAGAGTGGTGCAGGGAGAGGGTGGGGTCTCCAGCAAGATGCCGGATTTTCTCTTTTTTTTTAGAAAGGGGCTGTATGGCCCCCCTTTTCTTACTATTTTTTTAGCCCTGGGAACCGCATGCCCCAGGGCCTGGGACCTTTAAAAAAAAATGTATAAAACAAAACAGGAAGGGGGCCGGGTGGTCCCCCTCCTGAGGCCTTTTTCAGCCCGGGGGACCCCATCCCCCGGTGCTTTGCCTCTTTTTAAATTATTTATTTATTTTTACGGGAGGGACCGCATGGCCCCCCCTTCCCTGGGCTACTTTTGGCCCCAGAGACCCCATCCCCTGGGGCCTGGCCTCATATTGGGGCCTGCGGGGGGAGCCCCAATGCCCAGGCGGTCCCTGCCGGCTCTCTGACTCCTGCGGGAGCCGGCATTGCTTTTGGGCAAAGGGAGTTGCTGACATGCAGCTCCCTTTGCTCCAAATCCATTCTGCTCTCGCCCTACCATAGTGAACTGCAATGTCCAGCATGTGGGCACCCCGGGACATTTCTAGAGTCGGCCCTGGGGGGTGGTGGTCCCCAGGGCCATGGAGGGTTCCAGGACGGGTGCCGCGCAGCCCTCCTTCCAACATGAATTTAGCCCTGGGGAGGGGGTGGTCCCAGGGGCCAGGGGTTCGCAACCGACCACCGTATTCGAATAATTAGTGCCCTGGGGAGGTGGTGGTCCCCGAGGCAATGTGGGGGTACAGGAGCCCCCCCACACTTCATTTACATTAATGAAGCCCTGGGGAGGTGGTGGTCCCCGGGGCAGCATGGAGGGCTCATATTCATAAAAAAGCCCTGGGGAGGTGGAGGTCCCCCGGGCTGCAGGGGCTCACTACAGAATTATGGATTGCCCCCCCTCCCCGGGACCTGGCCCACCCTGGGGCTTAAAAGAAATGAAGCACAGGAGACCGCGCTTCATTTAAAAAAAAAACTATTCTGTGGGAATTGCGCACCTTGAAAAAGGAAAGGGGATAGAGAGCCTCAATGATGAACAAGAACAAAAGATGGAGGTATTCTGTAACATCTGGGTAAGCAGAAGAGACAGATAAAAACAAGCATGAGGATTAAGAGAAAATGGAATATTATCAAAACTGAGCACCATTAATCCGAAGAAATGAAATATAATAATAAAACACAAAACAAAACAATGCCATGGATAAAATCTAACAAGCAATAGTTTCGATATTGTAAAGAAACATCATTCATAAAAATGTAAGGTAACGGCTGACCCACTGAAGGGTATAATTTGTTTAAAATATAATGTAAAGATTAACAAATGTAAAAGGAATAAGACAATGTGCAATCCCTGTTGGTTTGAGACTGTGGAGAATTTAATGGACTCCTTGAAGAGAATCAATCATATGGAGACATCCACTTGAAGGTATTAGTTGTATAAATGGACAATAAAGTGTTCATGGCAGGTTTGACAAAAGAAACT
This sequence comes from Triturus cristatus, assembly GCF_964204655.1. NCBI lineage: Eukaryota > Metazoa > Chordata > Amphibia > Caudata > Salamandridae > Triturus > Triturus cristatus. The sequence continues at coordinate 403,271,417 of NC_140581.1, forward strand.
GAAAATATTACCACTCTTACCAAAATGCATGAAATTATGTCTCCAAATTACATTTCTATAAATTACATAGTTTTTATCATCAATGACAGTCCTTGCACTTTGCACTTTCTTTTTACACTTTTGCACCTTTTTAGTAAATGTCCACTATATGCACTGTGTCACTTTAAATATACCAAACTACTTGTACCAGCAGCCAGTGGGGCAGGAAGCAATGATGTTATTGTGAATGAAATAAATGAGGGACAGTAGTTTTTCAAAACCAACCCGTGATCCTGGTCTGAAGCAAGACCAAAATGCATTGGGTGTTTGTTTGTGCCAAAAATAACTTTTGCAAAGTTAAGCTTCCTGGGAGTGCGCTCGTCTCTGTTGTGCCTTTCTAACAAATTGGAATATTAGAAACCGACATGGTTCGGCAGGAGGAGTCATGCACCGCCCACTAACAGAGAGCGCCATCCACTAGAAAGAACCAATACGGAGAGCGTATATATAGAAAATATATATATTTTTATGTTTTTGAACAGTATTAGTGTCAACAATATTTTTTACCACAATTTTGTGGTAACATAACACAAGAAAAATCCCACCCCAAACTAGAACAAGCATTTATAATGCAATAGGTTTCGCATTTTTGAGAGTTTAAGCTATTAACATTGTAAATGACAATGCCTTTTATCTATGTAAATAAAAGGCAGTGACATGTACAATGCCAATAGCTCAAACTCGCATAAATGCGAGACCTCTTGCATTGCAAATGTTTGTTTCCTGACGTGACTTGACTGCTTTAAGTAAGTGGTGAGGCCCCAAATGGATCACACGCGACCCTCGTTGTGCTCTCAGGCAGTGAAATTGCCTATGCAAACAACAGATAACTGTCCCGCCTGCTTGGAATGCTTGGCGCGCAGAATGTAAGGAAAGCATGTCTTGCCTGCAGTCGGGCGAACCCCATTAAAGAAAATAGTGCTTACAGACCAAAAAACACATACTGTGTCTCAACAGAAGTAAAAGGTACAGTCGCCATGGGACATTTCAAATGAAGACAAAGCGGTTCTAAGGAGGGACTTCAAGGCTTTTAAGAAATCATAAGCCAACATTTACAAAGGAGAGGGACAAAAGCCAACAAAAAATATGTGCGGAGAGTGAGCAGTGCTTCAAATCCTTAACTCAATACAGCATGGCTCGCAGAGCAGCCCATGCGCTGCCCAGGCTCCACCTAAAAAACAGAGAAGAACCTAAAGTTTGTTGTTGTGGATGTTCTTGCCGAGTTGAATGGTCACACAGTTTTTGAGTATTTTTGCCAGGTAAGGGAGAACAGTGCTAGGTACGAAATTTAGTATGGTGCACATCAACAGTTTTAATTATAGGTTGTCACTAGCAGATTTTGAGAAGGTGATTACAGTACCACTCTGGAGTGAATCTGTTATGTAATTTAGCAAGAGAGCTGGAAGGGCATCTCTATTTTCTTTACAGAGGTTGAAGGGATGGGATCACCAGAGTATGACGAAGGATTGTTTCAGTGAGAGCAAAGGTGCTGCATTTAGTTGAGACTCCTTGGGGTAAATGTTGGTAGATTTTGTTCAGTCTCAGGAGCAGTGTCAGTTGGTTACCCAGTTCAGTGATTTTGTTGGAAATGTGGCTAATTTGCAGTATCTGTTAATATCTAGTTCGTAGGTGGAAGTGAAGGACTATTCTTTAGGGAAGCTGAATACCTTCTTACGGTGGTGACTCATGATTTAGTCCACTTTTAAGGAGTGTCTGCTAAAGTTACCTCAGAAGCTTTTTGAATGTCATCTCATGACCTTGAGTTGTAGAAGGGTGTCTTCTGATGGACGCTCCTTTATTTCCAATCCATCACTCTCTGTGATTGCCTTTGCCTGCTTACTTTGTAAGAATTTCTGTGGGGTGTTTATCATTTTGTACATTTTTATTTAGTGAGAGGAGGGGTGCTGCTGAGTCCATGATTAAAATTGAGATTGCATTTTTGAATAAGCAAATCTGTTTCAGTGTCTTTCAGGAGGTAGCAGTATCCATAAAATCTGAATGATCAATATTTTTAACGTTTCTAATGGTTTACAAGGGTTCCTTAGAGTGGTGTGACGTGTTGAGACAAAGGTTTCATGAATAAGAAAAAAGGTGATATAAATGATCAAACCAATCTACTGACTGAGAGTCTGCAGTTTGTTTAATCTCTTGCCCGACAATGATGAAGTCATTGATTGACGCTTGGAGTATTGGACAAGGTAACTTTCACTAAGAAAGACTCTCAGGGGCATATTGTCAATGACTTATTGCTGAGTTATAGGCACTTTAGCGCAGCAAAAGTGGGGAAAGAAATAACGCCCCATTCTCAAGCTGGTGTAAACTGCCCATATCGCCAGTATTCCAGCGATAGCTTCCGCAAAAACATTGCCACGGATGAGAGCGACAACTAATGCTATTGATATGCAGAGTAGGCTTACCCGTGCAAAAACACATGAACACATCACTTCGCGATATTCTCAACGATCAGCCAGATCTGCGATGTGATCCAAAAACAGGATATAAGGCAGGTTAGCAGCAGGGATTTAACACCTGCCTTTTACTGGTCTAAAGCAGGATGACTACCTGCAGTATGAAAGAAAGCCCAGCCCACAGCTACAGCTGAAGACCAACACAAGTCATGGAGACACTGATCATGCAGCTTGGAGACCCAAGAGGTCCATAACACCCACCAACACCACCCCCAGGACCACCCCCACCCCAGGACCACTCCCCCGGACTACTACTGAGGCAGTGCAGAACAATACAGCGCATATTCCGAAAACGCACCAGCCTCAGAGACTCAACGCTAAAGGATGTCATTGCCCACTACAGGCCCTCTGCATCCTGACCCACATTGCCCACAGGCTAGCGGTACCAACACAGCGGACAACTAACATCCCTCTGCAGACAAAGCTGCTGGCTGTGCTGCACTTGTTGGCCTCTGGTACCTTCCAACCAAACAACTGCCAGAGTCGGAGGAGTCTCACAGCCAGCCATATCAAACTTGCTCACACATGTCTTGGATGCATGTCCACAAAAGCAAACGTGGGTCCCTGTACCCGCACCACACGCTAGTCCCAATTCAAAGTGTTCCTGCGCAACCAACCCCAGCCGTTGCCTGGCACCTCTGTTCTCCAGATCCAAGATTGTAGTTACTGAAATGGGTGTGCGCCAGGTCATGAAGTCCAGTGGTGGAAAAACAGTTCTTTATTACAAAAACATAAATTAACTACAAGAAAACATCCGCCAACGTATTCCATCCCCAACGGGGAACTTCATCAGGGCAACTTGTGGATCCAATTAACTGCATATGATCCTGGAACACAACACAAAATTCCAAAAGTCTGTATTCAGAAACCTGTTGCACAAATGGGGACAATGGTCAAGCGTCCGTATAGTCACAAACGTTATCTGGTATAGTGTTTTGCACTTGGAGAAACCGGAATGCTTACAGGCATGATCAATCCTGCACAAAAACAGAAGTTTGTGTGGTGGTAACCCCTCGTAGGAAAGAAAAGGAAGGTTACGACCACATGAATTTCTGATATGGTCTCATTAGGAAGGATTTACCATACCTGTAAGCATCACGGTTGTTATCAGCATGCCACCCCTGCACCTTCACCTCCCCCACACTTCGCAGGGACAGCTGGAGACCAAGCAAGCGAACTACGCCATAGTAGGCTTTCCGCACGTGTTGGGGGCAATTGACTGCAGCACATGTACTACTGGTGCAACCTGCCAACACTGCACACAGTCACCGCAACAGAACCCACACGCATTCCATCAATGTGCAGGCAAACGTGGACCACCAGGGCCTGTTCACCAATGTCGTCGCAAACTTCACAGGCAATGTGCATGATTCTTTGTCTTCCGTAGGCACCCCAGCCCTGGTTCACAGACCGGTCCGCCGCCCAGCTATGACTGCCCGACCCTGCGCACCCAGGCCTCAATGCTCACCTGCCACCACGGTGTATCTCCAAGAGGGCCCACCACGTGCCAGTGCAACCTCCTCAGATCATCGCTGGATTCCACGCCTCAGGCCCCCAGCGCATCCTACTGCACCGTTGCCATGTAGTCATGTCTGTGCAGTCTGGTACCTTCAACGTACACGTGGTCCAGCTGGGCTCACAATTCAAATCGAATCTTGATTGGCAGGATGGCGTATCGAGGCCTATGCATCATCGCAGGTTGTACACCCGCTCAGTTCTGGTGCCACTAACTCAGTGCACCGCAAGTCATCACCACGTGGTGGTAGGCACTAGCCGCCCAAAGTGCCTCGGCTGCCACCAACTCTGTGCACCGCAAGTCACCATATCGTGGCGGTAGGCCTGTGCCAGCCAAAGGCCCTTGGCTGTCACCAACTCTGTGCACCGCAAGTCTCCATCTCGTGGCTGTAGGCCAGTGCCGGCCAAAGTGCCTCGGCTGCCACCAGCTCTGTGCACCGCAAGCCATGGGCCCTTTATGATTGAGTCTTGTGGTGCGGATGCCATATGTCACCTCCGGCAGTGGGGAATGTGATATGGTAGGGCCCTAGGCCCTCATGCATAAATAATGGCAACTCTCCGATAGATAGTGGAAATGGCTTCGAGCAAGTGCGCCCAGCCCGGTTTATTGGCAGGTTCACATGTCCAGTGATGCCTGTGCTGGATGGGTGTGGTGTAAACCAGCCCTTAGGGAGTGGCTGTGGCATGGTGACAACTAGACCTGTGATCAGCAGATCACTACAGGGAAGACCTGGGACATGTAGAGTTGTCATCCCCCCTGTAAGCGTAAGCAGAGTGGGCCCTCCTGGCGTATGCCAGTCTAGTGTAGAGGTGTGAATAATGACCGGGGCTCTGGGTGTGGTCCCGTTCTGGCCTGGACAAGGAAGTAACTAATGTGTGTGTCTCTGTTGTAATGTCGGCGCCACCCGGACCGCAATCAGTAATATTGCACCCTGTGACTCAAGTCCCACAACATGAGAAATATGGAAGTAAGGGGGAATTACTGACCCTACTTTAATCCATACTTTTACACTTGAATGATCTTAGACATGACACAGCTGTGCCAGAGTCCTTCAGGGAATGACAAGTACATAGGAAGAGGAAGAGTTCAGTCCGCAGTCTGATAGCTGCGTCATTGGTGACCAAACAGAATATGGCAGTCCATTTCGAGGTCCAAGGTCAGTGTCGCAGAGTGCATCGGGAAACAGTGGAAGGTGATGATGCAGAGGGCAGAACCAAGCAGAAACAGGCCACATGGCGGAAATGAATGCTACTGCTTCCTTCTTACCAGTACGGCAGAATCATCTGCATCTTCGCCCTCTGATGTTTCATGTGCCTTACATGTGTGTGGTGGTGTTCTGTCTAGGGGTGGGCGGAATTTGCGGAATTAACCTTCGCAAATTATCGCGAGAATGTTTAAAATTATCGCAAACAAGCAGAAATATCGCGAAGATGCGGAAGTTTTTTTCCGGCATGTTCGCGAGATTTTCTGCATGGTTGCGGGTCGCCAACTTACCCATGTGGTTGCTTGCGGGCGCGGCCATCTTGTTTTGAGTTGTTCTCGCGGTGCATGATCGCGAGAAGAAAGACGTGATCGCGCGACGCATGACGTCACTGCGGGCGCGAACTGTCGCGAGACAGCGCAAATGGCTAAAAACAATACAACATCTCATGGAGAACGCGACCGGATCAAGAAAACTTGTCGGCGAACGCAGGGATTCAGGTAAGGCGATCGCGCGCGCGCGAGAATGTATCATTTTACAGCGCGAGCAAGAAACAAATTATCGCCAAGCTGCGGAAACCGGAATTTTTGACATTTTCGCGCTCTCCACGGAACGCAAAAATGTCAAATTATCGCAATTTCCGCGAACGGAACGAAATTTTTGCCCAGGCCTAGTTCTGTCTCCAGCACTGTGTGGCACTGACACATCAGGGGGCAGAGATGTGGATATTGAAGCAGCAGGAGCATTCATCTGCGCCACGCCTTGTGGCAGCAATGCCATGATGAGGGTCTGCAGGGCATGGTAGATACCAGCTACATCACACTGGTGTGCAGCCGTGGCAGCCATTCTTTCCGCCTGCACCCGCTCCATGTTCTCCATGGTCCTCCGCATGTGTCCCAACTCCCGGATGACACCGCTGGAGCCCTTCTGACTAGACAGTTGTCCTTGTCTCTGAGTCAGGACTCTAGCGATGTTATCCATGGATCATTGGAGAGCATGGAGCGGACTGTTGGTATCCGTTAGGGACTGTAAGTGGTCCCTGATGGGACTTAGACACCAATGTATGGCATATAGTTTGGCTGCCATGCGGTCGAACCCCACCCGCACCTGATCAGCCATCTTCTCCTGGCACCCTAACACACGTTGTTAGAAGGCCATGTGTTCGTGTGGGTGCTAGAAAACAGTCGTGGTGGTTGGTGCATCCTGCTGTGTGGTCTGTGGGGGGGTAAGGTCTCCTTGATGCAGCTGGGCTGCCCTGCTCCTGGGGGTGTGGTGCTGAGTGTCTCCATGAGCTGTTGGAGGGTGTCGGTGTCGAAGGTGAGGAGGTCCTCTTCGTCATCAGTGAAGAGTTGCGGGGTCTGCATGCAGGAGGTGTTGACTCTCCCTCAGCAATGTAAAGGGGAGATGCAGTTTAACATTGTGTTCACATGTATATCACCGCATTGTACAAGTTTACATACAGACTGCATGACAATGTGACTGTTTGGGATGAGCTGCCTATTTGATGCGGGACAGTGGAGATTTCGACAACATCACGGATGTGTGTCTGCACTTGTACATCATCATCTCACATTTCCCTGCTATGCCAGATGTGTGTGGCCAGTTTTTACACACAAGGGGCAGAAGTTGTGTTCTCTGTTCTGTTGTGAACGTGTTGCAGTTTGTACCACATTGTTGTCAATGTTGATGTGTTCTGCTTCTTATGTGTGTGTGCTGTATTGTGGGGGAGTCGCCCCTGCAGCTCTGATTTTGCTGGCCCTTATAACTTTCAGGCGGTGTGCCTTTCTATTCTGTGCTTATACAGTGCTGAGATATTGCAGACTTGGGTAAATTGGGCTCTTGGTGGGAGTTGGTACTCTTGGGCATGGTTTGTCTGCAGATGTCTTGTTGACGTCAGGGGTAGTTTGTGCACGTGGATGTGTCAGAGTGTGACCTGCTCCTTTACAGATGGGGTCCACACTCAGCCACCTCAGTGTTGTGGCGTGCACCATGTCATGATAATGGAACTGCAGCCATGCTAATTGTCATGCAGTGTCACATGCAACTTTGCTGGGTTCAGCACATGTGCATGGGTTTGTTTTGAGATTAGGATATGTGGGGAGGGCCCCCTCTGGGCAAATAGTCGACGGGGGCCTACTTGCAGTTTCTAGGTGTGCTGCAGTGTGCCAAGGGGATCAGGGACATGCTCCAGAGTCATTGTGGGTGTGCACTGTGCTATGCTTAATTGTGCATGTGTGCCATTGTGCCCATCTCCTCCCATTCCCCCAGTCCCTGGTCGTTACTCACCCTGTTGCTGTTGTGTCGCCTCATGTCGAGCAGTGTCCGGTCCCCCAACTCCTGCCACCGTCTCCACACTGATGACTGTGGACACCATTTCCTCCATCTCGTCCAGCTCCTCCTGTGGCGCTGGCCTCCCAACTCCAGTCTGCATTGCTGCCTTCTGGTTGTTGCCAAATTTCTGCTTGGTTTTGCGCTTCACATCATTCCAGTGCCTCTTGACCTCTTCCATTGTCCTCCTCAGCACTCCGATTGCATTCACCTTGTCCACGATGGACTGCCATATTGCATTTTGTGTCACCAATGACACATTGGAGGTGACAAACAGTTGTTGATGGTATTTTATCGCCTCCGTTATCAGGATCCTGTTTTCCTGTGGACTGAACCGCACCTTCCTCTTCTTCTTGTCCTTGCCCTTCCCTGACCCCGAGGTCCTGGCCTGGGCCTACGGGGTGCTTGTGGGGTTCTGGTCCTCCTCTGTTCCTGTTCCGGCTACCTCCATTGTGCTTCGCAGTTGTTTTGTTTTTGTTTGTGGTTTTTTTCTGCTTTTATAGGGATTTTTCCCACCTGACGTGTGTGAATTGCAGGCCTGGAACAGCTTATCGCTGATTTTGTCATCGCTGTTGGGCCCAACGCAAGTTTTTTCGCATTCGGGTTTGGATTTGTTTCGCCGTCCCGGTAATGTTATGGCGGACATTTGACACGTTATCGGGAAACTATTGCATGTTACCGCCTTGTTGAGAATGTGACGTTAACACAGAGTTATTTTCCCGTGATAGACGGCGATATGGGAGATTGCGTTAATCTATTTTGGCGATGATTATCGCACGTTCTTGAGAATATCCCCCTCAGTGTGCTGGTGATCTTGTTCTTGCTTTTCTGTCACTGTACATTGAAGGCACCAATTAATGAGTTATGCAAAAACAACAGTTGATGGACAGAATGTAGAGCAATGTCATACATTCACCCCAGTACAGAGATCTGGGCCTAAATCAATCGTTTTTCTGCTCACCATGCCATTCCAGTTTGAACCCAGCCATATGCAAATCAGTCTTGACCCTGTGCCTCATGGCAACAGTCCAGCCCGAAATGCCAAGCCAGGTCCTCCCTGGACTGGAAACAAGCATCTTTGGACCGGTTTAGGGGTTTCACCCCTCTTCAGCCAGGATAGCTTGATTCCAACGTGGGTCCTGGGCTCACTGTGCCACTAGAATCAAGAAGATATTACTAGCGTAACAATAGCCCATGCAGCCCCTTCAGTGCAGGGCCCAAGGTCCAGGGGGCTCCCTCACCACAAATACAAACTGGCTTTAAGCTGAGAGCAAACCCTCTGTTTCTGGGAATGGGTTGGGGCACGACACTGACAGAGCCAATTAGTTTAAATGTTAGCAGTAGCAGTGTCACTGTCACAAGAAGCTCTGTGCCCAGTCTCTTCATGTTTTAATAAATGCCAGCTACCGCACACCACCCGAGCAATGTGTATTTGTTCATGTGCGGCAGGCCATTATTAATTTAACAAGCCCCTGGAGACAAAGGTTTAGCTCATGCAGCCACGCTGCATGTTCACATTTGTGCAAGGCACACAGAACCTGCTGGCACGCAGTTGCTGCGCAGTGACCACCACGCACTATGCTCTCTATTCAGGGTGGGTCTCAGAAGAGTGGTCATGCTTGCCATGGCAGCCAGTGTCACGGTAGTGAACTAGGTGAAGCAGCCTGCAATGCAATTGGTACTACTACACCCATCAAGGCACAATATATTTTCAGTCACCCTGTCACGACTACCTAGTACACCCATTGAATGGTGCTGGTGGCGGTGCAGGATGTCTAGGAAGTGTACCGAGCCAGCTGCGGTATTATTGACAGGGGCGGCTGGTGACATTTGAAAGTGGTGGGCCGTAAAATGATTGCAAAGGAAGCAAATAAACGAAAGGAGGAAAGAGAAGGTAATACCTGTTTCTTGAAGTCTCCGACCGGTTTTTACTACATGAGCAGTCGCGAGGGGGAGGGGGGGTTGCAAGGGGGGGTCACGCACGGGGGGGGTCGCACGGGAGAATACATTTAAAATTAAGAGGAAAACTTACCTGACCACCTCTGCTCCTGGTCCGCGTTGACGCCTCTGCACTCTTCAAACTGGAACAGCACGTCAGCACTGCAGTGGCAACCCCTCAGCCAATCCTGGCGCTGCTGCAGTGCCAGGATTGGCTGAGGGCACAGCCTACTCTTTGCCCGCCGCCTGCCCATTAGGAGACCGAGGGGCTCCTAATGGGCATGCGCAAGTCCGTGAAAACACAAGTGCGCATGACTGGGCACGGGCTAAAAATTACCTCACCATGCCCACTCATGCGCACTTGTGCTGCAGTGCTGCCTGGTCTGACAATGCATGTCAGTCAATCACAAGAAAACTCCACAGGATGTGTGGAGGGGGGAACTAGAGGCGTGGGGTTCTAGGAGCAGCAGCCTCCAATATTAAATGTTCATCACAAAAGAGCTGCTCCTAGTGTGATAACCCAAGCGAGCTACAAGAACGTCGTGAGTGTGGGCATCTCACAAAAAGATACGGACTGGTCTCACACACCACCTGGTGTCATGCTTCATCATTGACCAGTCCTCGCCCTCCAAAACCTTCGTTTGATGGAGGACGGGCATACACTTGACGACAAGGATGCACTTCTAAGTGATGGAGTGGGGGCCCGTGACTATGTGAGTGAAATTAAAATTAAAAATCATTATAGTAATCAGTAGCAATTCTTTAATGTGAAGTGAAAACTATATGATATTAAAATAAGTGCGACGGTGATTGGGATATTTATTGTTCCCAACCGTCTAGTGAATGATCTCGTGGATGGTCGACATGTTTCTGCCTGGATGGCCCCGAAGGGTCCGCGGCATTCATCAGGACCTAGATAGAATAATAATGGGCTCCGTTCTTACCACAATTTGGTAATGTGTCACCACTGCGGGAGTGTGGTATAGGTCACACTTCACCGTCTAAGGGATGCTTCCAATAGTGAAGCCTGAAATAGAGTTTTAATAAAAGACAATGTAACTCGCTGGGTCAGTTGAACCTGTAAAAAAGGAAAAAAGACAAAACAATGCATGCATTGGGTGTCGTGCGTGACACAAGTGTGTGCGTGACTCAGTGGCACTCTATTTGTGGACACTAGTGCGAAAATGAGGTGGTAGACAATGCTGCCACCAAGCTTACCCTAATGATTTGGACAAGTAGCCTCATGGGAGAAGAGGCGGAGAAGAAAACCACAACTGTGTTTCCTCTGTAAGATAAAACATTTCAGAAAGAGCGTTATATTAAACGGGGATTTGTCATCATGTATAGCCAGCCTCAAAGGCGAGTAAGGTTACTTCCACTTTCCACATACTCATGCTGTCTTACTCATGCTACCACCACACACTTCAGGCATACTCTTACTGTTACTCGCGATCAGCGCGTCCTGTAACCTATGCGTCCGCTCACGGTTCTCCCCGATGTACGAATGTCAGAGAGCGGGCGGGGTATATAACGGCTGACATCCCAGTACCCAATTGGAACAATCAGAATGAATTGACTTCACGTGGATGATTCCTGGTGTCCCCGGCCGCCGCTGCCTGGAACGTGAATGTCGGAATGGGGCGTGTGAAGGACTCGAGTGACGCTCGTGATTCGAGGAGAGGGTTTGGTCCTGCCGGCCAATAGTTGGGGTCGAGAGGATTGTGCACGCGATGATTCGCCGATGGAGAAGTGCTCTGATAGGGTGTACTGTGAAGGGAATTCTAAGGCCCGCTCTGATTGGGGGAGCTAAGGCAGGGGGCGTAGCCGAATGGAAAAACGCGATGTAGCCACAGTATTCGTTGGCATGGGAACGTACAAACAATAATTTCTCAAGTAGTGGTGGCGCGATCCTCCTGAGGTTAGAGTCGGAGTGGAGGTGGCTCTGTGCTGGGAATGTGATGATCATTGTGAGGGTCTCATGCTGGGCAAATGCGAAGCAGATTATATTCCACGTAATGGAGTGATGACTATACTTCATGCAGGGTGAAGGTGGCAAGCATGACTCCTGGGTCCATAGAAATGGTTGTACACAGAAGCGACCTCTCGTAAAGTGAACTTCTATGGTTTTTAGGAATCACTCCCATACATACAGCAGTCAGGTAGTGCTGTGGTGAAACAAGTATTAACGAAAGTGTCTCGCTCATCCAAAGTTTAAGCCAGAATTTGCACGTCCCATACACACTGATGCTCACTCTGGGTATTGCGTATGGGAGGAGGTGCTGGAGTTTTGTGTAAGGGTCAGGAACATGTTGTGGCATGAGTTTTTTAAAGACACGTATGCATCAGTGAAGAATGATAATGTATATACATTCATCTTTCTATCGTGTCAATTGTAACCATGGAATATCGTCGTTAAGACCCCTCTCGTGGGTACGGAGGCGGAAAACCCATCGTTGTTCTCTAAAAAGGAGGTTGGTTGTAAGGTCAGATTTCCCTTTTCTCATGACTTCAAGTACAGTCCAGCTAAGGTCTGTTTCTTTATGGTTGGCTTCGGAGAAATGGCGAGTCAGTTTAGTGTTGGTCTTTTTGCACCTGATAGTGCTTCGGTGTTCGTTGATACGTGTTTTTATCTTCCTAGTAGTCATACCTACATACCGGAGCATGCAAGGACAAGTTAGGAGATAGACAACATTCTCCGTGTTACAATTGCTGAATGTATTGAGTTTCCAGGGTTTATCCGTACCTATGTCAACCTCTTTGGTATTTTTTGTGAGGTTGCAGGAGTTGCACATGCCACAGGCAAAATGACCCACTACACGTGGTTGGTCCCAGAGTCTGGGTTGCTCAGTCTCCTCCAATGTAGTCATCTGGGAGTGTACCAGTTCATCCCTTAGATTTCTGTTGCGTTTGTACGCAAATAAGGGTGTTTCCCATTGTTTCCCAGCGCTATTCAGTATGTGCCACCTTTTTCTGATAATTTTCTGTATGGAGTTTGATGCTGGTGTAAATGTAGTGACACACACTTGTCTGTCTGTTTGCACTCGCTCGGTGTCTTCCAATAGTGCTTCTCTGGGGTTATTGCTTGCTCTTTTGTTGGCCCTCTTAACCATTTTTCTGGGATAGTTCCGTGCAATGAGTTTTCTCTCAAGATGTTTCGCTTGTTCTGTATAGGTTTCTTTTTCAGAACAGTTTCTTCTTATCCGTAGAAACTGGCCGACCGGAAGATTCTGTCTGAGAGCTCTTGGGTGGTAACTTTCGTATAAAAGTAAACTGTTTCTGTCTGTGGGTTTATTGTGGACTTTTGTTGAAAACCCTCTGCCAGTGATTGTGATGTCTAGGTCCAGGAAGATAGCGTGGTCTTTGTGGATGGAATGAGCATACCTCAACAGAGAACACTGGAAGTCGTAGAAAACATCATTCTACACAGGCAATGGGATTTCATCACCCCCCAACACTTTGTTATGGAATGTGCCGAACTGGCCCTTATAGAAAACTTTTTCCAATATGAACAAACCATCTACCATCAAATAACAGGAACTTCGATGGGGAGCACCTTTGCCCCTAGTATGGCCTGTCTGTACGTCCAACAATTTGAGGATGACTTTGTCAACAATCTGGTGAACCCGTTTCTAAATCATCTCAAGGTTTGGAAACGGTACATAGACGACGTTCTGATTGTGTGGAGTGGAACAGAAGAAAATGCAACCGCTTTTGTACAGTGGGTAAACTCCCAAGATCGACATCTAAAGTTTACTCATTCCATCCACAAAGACCACGCTATCTTCCTGGACCTAGACATCACAATCACTGGCAGAGGGTTTTCAACAAAAGTCCACAATAAACCCACAGACAGAAACAGTTTACTTTTATACGAAAGTTACCACCCAAGAGCTCTCAGACAGAATCTTCCGGTCGGCCAGTTTCTACGGATAAGAAGAAACTGTTCTGAAAAAGAAACCTATACAGAACAAGCGAAACATCTTGAGAGAAAACTCATTGCACGGAACTATCCCAGAAAAATGGTTAAGAGGGCCAACAAAAGAGCAAGCAATAACCCCAGAGAAGCACTATTGGAAGACACCGAGCGAGTGCAAACAGACAGACAAGTGTGTGTCACTACATTTACACCAGCATCAAACTCCATACAGAAAATTATCAGAAAAAGGTGGCACATACTGAATAGCGCTGGGAAACAATGGGAAACACCCTTATTTGCGTACAAACGCAACAGAAATCTAAGGGATGAACTGGTACACTCCCAGATGACTACATTGGAGGAGACTGAGCAACCCAGACTCTGGGACCAACCTCGTGTAGTGGGTCATTTTGCCTGTGGCATGTGCAACTCCTGCAACCTCACAAAAAATACCAAAGAGGTTGACATAGGTACGGATAAACCCTGGAAACTCAATACATTCAGCAATTGTAACACGGAGAATGTTGTCTATCTCCTAACTTGTCCTTGCATGCTCCGGTATGTAGGTATGACTACTAGGAAGATAAAAACCCGTATCAACGAACACCGAAGCACTATCAGGTGCAAAAAGACCAACACTAAACTGACTCGCCATTTCTCCGAAGCCAACCATAAAGAAACAGACCTTAGCTGGACTGTACTTGAAGTCAAGAGAAAAGGGAAATCTGACCTTACAACCAACCTCCTTTTTAGAGAACAACGATGGGTTTTCCGCCTCCGTACCCACGAGAGGGGTCTTAACGACGATATTCCATGGTTACAATTGACACGATAGAAAGATGAATGTATATACATTATCATTCTTCACTGATGCATACGTGTCTCTAAAAAACTCATGCCACAACATGTTCCTGACCCTTACACAAAACTCTAGCACCTCCTCCCATACGCAATACCCAGAGTGAGCATCAGTGTGTATGGGACGTGCAAATTCTGGCTTAAACTTTGGATGAGCGAGACACTTTCGTTAATACTTGTTTCACCACAGCACTACCTGACTGCTGTATGTATGGGAGTGATTCTTAAAAACCATAGAAGTTCACTTTACGAGAGGTCGCTTCTGTGTACAACCATTTCTATGGACCCAGGAGTCATGCTTGCCACCTTCACCCTGCATGAAGTATAGTCATCACTCCATTACGTGGAATATAATCTGCTTCGCATTTGCCCAGCATGAGACCCTCACAATGATCATCACATTCCCAGCACAGAGCCACCTCCACTCCGACTCTAACCTCAGGAGGATCACGCCACCACTACTCGAGAAATTATTGTTTGTACGTTCCCATGCCAACGAATACTGTGGCTACATCGCGTTTTTCCATTCGGCTACGCCCCCTGCCTTAGCTCCCCCAATCAGAGCGGGCCTTAGAATTCCCTTCACAGTACAACCTATCAGAGCACTTCTCCATCGGCGAATCATCGCGTGCACAATCCTCTCGACCCCAACTATTGGCCGGCAGGACCAAACCCTCTCCTCGAATCACGAGCGTCACTCGAGTCCTTCACACGCCCCATTCCGACATTCACGTTCCAGGCAGCGGCGGCCGGGGACACCGGGAATCATCCACGTGAAGTCAATTCATTCTGATTGTTCCAATTGGGTACTGGGATGTCAGCCGTTATATACCCCGCCCGCTCTCTGACATTCGTACATCGGGGAGAACCGTGAGCGGACGCATAGGTTACAGGACGCGCTGATCGCGAGTAACAGTAAGAGTATGCCTGAAGTGTGTGGTGGTAGCATGAGTAAGACAGCATGAGTATGTGGAAAGTGGAAGTAACCTTACTCGCCTTTGAGGCTGGCTATACATGATGACAAATCCCCGTTTAATATAACGCTCTTTCTGAAATGTTTTCTCTTACAGAGGAAACACAGTTGTGGTTTTCTTCTCCGCCTCTTCTCCCATGAGGCTACTTGTCCAAATCATTAGGGTAAGCTTGGTGGCAGCATTGTCTACCACCTCATTTTCGCACTAGTGTCCACAAATAGAGTGCCACTGAGTCACGCACACACTTGTGTCACGCACGATACCCAATGCATGCATTGTTTTGTCTTTTTTCCTTTTTTACAGGTTCAACTGACCCAGCGAGTTACATTGTCTTTTATTAAAACTCTATTTCAGGCTTCACTATTGGAAGCATCCCTTAGACGGTGAAGTGTGACCTATACCACACTCCCGCAGTGGTGACACATTACCAAATTGTGGTAAGAACGGCGCCCATTATTATTCTATCTAGGTCCTGATGAATGCCGCGGACCCTTCGGGGCCATCCAGGCAGAAACATGTCGACCATCCACGAGATCATTCACTAGACGGTTGGGAACAATAAATATCCCAATCACCGTCGCACTTATTTTAATATCATATAGTTTTCACTTCACATTAAAGAATTGCTACTGATTACTATAATGATTTTTAATTTTAATTTCACTCACATAGTCATGGGCCCCCACTCCATCACTTAGAAGTGCATCCTTGTCGTCAAGTGTATGCCCGTCCTCCATCAAACGAAGGTTTTGGAGGGCGAGGACTGGTCAATGATGAAGCATGACACCAGGTGGTGTGTGAGACCAGTCCGTATCTTTTTGTGAGATGCCCACACTCACGACGTTCTTGCAGCTCGCTTGGGTTATCACACTAGGAGCAGCTCTTTTGTGATGAACATTTAATATTGGAGGCTGCTGCTCCTAGAACCCCACGCCTCTAGTTCCCCCCTCCACACATCCTGTGGAGTTTTCTTGTGATTGAATTATGTACAGCTGATGGCTGTGGGAACAAACCAAGGGGTATTTTTCCTATAATAAGGGATCTGTTCTATTATACAGCGTTCTGTAAATAGAATTACCACAACAGACCAACCGCGTGTCTGAGCTTGGGTACAAAGGCCCGAGTTTAAGATCTGACTAAAGGTCGCATCTATAACCACCCTAATTTCAAGATGGACACCGAACTCTCATTTGGGGATGAGGTTCTAGCGGAGATTTTGAACACACCATCTCTACTAGCGGAAACTATTGTTACACACACAGTACAAAACTCAGACGAATGGGAAGCGTTATCCACTAAGAAAAAAGAGCAAATACGAACAGCTCTCCATGGGGCATTCATGACAGAATACCTCAGAAAAAACACCGCCCCGAGAGGATTGATTGTCACCAATGAGCCTAGACTCTTCCTTAACAACAAAGAGTTCAGAATTAACTGGTCCAGCATCGCTTGGAAATGTACGAAAGATTGGCTTATCCTGATTATCAACACTGCGAGACAATTGGCCGATGCTCTCCTAGTTGAAATTCAACAGAGCGAAAGCAGGCTAAAAACCACAGTACAGCTATCAATCTTCAAGAAAAAGTTGGATGAGATTAATAAAGACCACTCAGAGTACAAGGAATATCTGACCCAATCGAAATTGACGAAATTGAAGAAAGACGTACTGAAATTCAGTAAGGAAACAATCTATCCATATACAACGGATGAACATTACGATAAACCGAACCCCCAACAAACAGGGAGAAAACAACGTTTCAGACCTACCCCACAGAACTGGACATTTAGTTCAGGAGATGAAAGAAGCGATTCCAGCGGTGATGAAGGCTCAGGACCACCTTTGGGAAGACAACCCCACTACCAACCATTGATGCAAATCCAACAACCACAACATCCGCCCTTCGGCTACTGGCAACAACCGTATTTCCCATCAGGGTTTGGCTATCCCCCCGGCCCCCCTTCTTTTTTATTCCAGGGCAGGGGCAGAGGGAGAGGCCGACAAAAAAGAAGAAACGCAAGGGTCCAATGGGAAGACCAACAACAACCACAGGGGATGACAACCAGGAGCAGAGGGAGAACGGAGATGCCCTCAACCAGCAGGGATTAACAAATATTGTTAACATTAGTACATACACACTCTCAACCGAAGAAAAGTCCGTCCTTGAGAAGGGTCTGGGCTTTGTTCCCACACCAAGAAACGACCCCTTTGGTCTTAATATGGAATTGGCCCAATTTTTTCGCAAACTCAAACTCCGCGACTTCTTTGGCGAAACAACAGAAACCAGTGAAGATGGCAGGAAATCAACAGGGCTACGTAAAAAATCAACTTTCCAACCTCCAATGCAGAGTATCTCATGTGAAGTACTAGCATTTGAACATGCTGTGCTCAGAGACATTGAGAAAATAGATTTCCAGAACACCGAAGGGTTTGACAATCTAACGGGGAGAGAACGTGTGGCCCTACAAAAACTAAAAAATAACCATAACATCGTTATAAAACCAGCGGACAAAGGGGGCGCCACCGTCATCCTGGATCACTCAATGTACCATGAGGAATGCCTAAGACTGCTAGCAGATACCAACAGCTACGCTATACATCAAACAGATCCCACTAAACGCATCATGAACAGAATAAAGAACATAGTGGAAGAGGGACTCAGTAACGATTGGGTTACGAGACAAGAAGCTGATTTCTTGACCAACACGGAACCTAGGATGCCTAGATTCTACATCCTCCCAAAAATCCACAAGAATTGGATGCCTCCTCCGGGGAGACCCATCGTATCAGGGATTGGATCTGTGCTGGAACCCCTATCACAATTTTGTGATTGGTTTCTGCGGCCAATTGTGAAGGAGGCCGCATCCTATCTAAGGGATACTAAAGATGTCCTCTGCCTCCTAAGAGATTTGGAGATAGATCCCGTCAGCGACTGGCTCATAACTATGGACATCGAAGCCCTGTACACGAGCATACCTCAACAGAGAACACTGGAAGTCGTAGAAAACATCATTCTACGCAGGCAATGGGATTTCATCACCCCCCAACACTTTGTTATGGAATGTGCCGAACTGGCCCTTACAGAAAACTTTTTCCAATATGAACAAACCATCTACCATCAAATAACAGGAACTTCGATGGGGAGCACCTTTGCCCCTAGTATGGCCTGTCTGTACGTTCCATTCGGCTACGCCCCCTGCCTTAGCTCCCCCAATCAGAGCGGGCCTTAGAATTCCCTTCACAGTACAACCTATCAGAGCACTTCTCCATCGGCGAATCATCGCGTGCACAATCCTCTCGACCCCAACTATTGGCCGGCAGGACCAAACCCTCTCCTCGAATCACGAGCGTCACTCGAGTCCTTCACACGCCCCATTCCGACATTCACGTTCCAGGCAGCGGCGGCCGGGGACACCGGGAATCATCCACGTGAAGTCAATTCATTCTGATTGTTCCAATTGGGTACTGGGATGTCAGCCGTTATATACCCCGCCCGCTCTCTGACATTCGTACATCGGGGAGAACCGTGAGCGGACGCATAGGTTACAGGACGCGCTGATCGCGAGTAACAGTAAGAGTATGCCTGAAGTGTGTGGTGGTAGCATGAGTAAGACAGCATAAGTATGTGGAAAGTGGAAGTAACCTTACTCGCCTTTGAGGCTGGCTATACATGATGACAAATCCCCGTTTAATATAACGCTCTTTCTGAAATGTTTTCTCTTACAGAGGAAACACAGTTGTGGTTTTCTTCTCCGCCTCTTCTCCCATGAGGCTACTTGTCCAAATCATTAGGGTAAGCTTGGTGGCAGCATTGTCTACCACCTCATTTTCGCACTAGTGTCCACAAATAGAGTGCCACTGAGTCACGCACACACTTGTGTCACGCACGACACCCAATGCATGCATTGTTTTGTCTTTTTTCCTTTTTTACAGGTTCAACTGACCCAGCGAGTTACATTGTCTTTTATTAAAACTCTATTTCAGGCTTCACTATTGGAAGCATCCCTTAGACGGTGAAGTGTGACCTATACCACACTCCCGCAGTGGTGACACATTACCAAATTGTGGTAAGAACGGAGCCCATTATTATTCTATCTAGGTCCTGATGAATGCCGCGGACCCTTCGGGGCCATCCAGGCAGAAACATGTCGACCATCCACGAGATCATTCACTAGACGGTTGGGAACAATAAATATCCCAATCACCGTCGCACTTATTTTAATATCATATAGTTTTCACTTCACATTAAAGAATTGCTACTGATTACTATAATGATTTTTAATTTTAATTTCACTCACATAGTCACGGGCCCCCACTCCATCACTTAGAAGTGCATCCTTGTCGTCAAGTGTATGCCCGTCCTCCATCAAACGAAGGTTTTGGAGGGCGAGGACTGGTCAATGATGAAGCATGACACCAGGTGGTGTGTGAGACCAGTCCGTATCTTTTTGTGAGATGCCCACACTCACGACGTTCTTGTAGCTCGCTTGGGTTATCACACTAGGAGCAGCTCTTTTGTGATGAACAATGCATGTCAGTCAACATGACGCCGGACCGCCCACGGTCCGACGTCACGCTGACTGACATGCATTGTCAGTTCTCCCCACCCTCGGCGTCTCTGAACGTAAGTAATCTAAGTTCAGAGACACCGAGGGAGCTGCGGGCGTGGGCGGGTGCGGGTGCTGGGGGGGCAACGCCCCAACGCCCCAATGGACGCACTGCGCCTGATTATTGATGCATCATACCCCGCCCCTCCCCAATTATTATGAAAACATAGCGGCACAGGCTGCTTTCCTGTGCAGGGCCCAGTTACTGGCCACACTGTAGAAATGTGCAGCAGGTGCTACAGGGAGTCTTCCTTTCAGTGACATAAAGGCGTATAGGTTGTACTGCAGACATTCTGAGATGTTTTAAAGCATGGGCAAAGTGGGCTCCAGCCCAAGGCCCCTGCCTTCCAGGGTGCCCCCTGATAGAGTCAGCTCTGTTCTGCAGAGTCAGAGTCTTGCCCTGATGACCTTGAATAATTCTTAAACAGATAGTTTTAAGTTCCGTTTTCCTTGAATTTACTGTTAAAGTGGGGGGATGTGTGAGAGTCTCTTACAGGCATTTTTCAGAGAAATGTTGTCTTTATGTTTCATGCAACATCCATAAAAGTTTCTTTCAGACCAAAACAGGACCTCACATATGCGAAATGGGTGTCACAGAGATTATTTGCAGTAATGATAATTAACTGCTGCTTTGGTACAATATTGAAAACACTGGTCACTATTCCTCAACATTAGATATAAACACATTTAGAATTTGGACTAGTGTGCCTGTGCACTATCTGTGACATGTCCAAAGAGGGCATGAAATGCTGAAATTGGATCATAAATTTAAATCTGTTCTAAACAGGGGCCCCCAAATATGTTTGGCCCAGAGCTCCCAAAATCCTTAAGATATCCTTGCAGACATTGTGCTTCGTCTGGCCTGTCTTGTTAAAGGCAGAATACGGCATCCATAACATGTGCCCTCGCTGAGGATGGAGTTTACTGGGGATATCAATTTGACTGTAGAAAGTGTGTAATACTTTAGTGGTGCAGGATTTTGGGCCTCTCATCCCGGCCTCCCAAAAAGTGCATTGGACTTTGCCTATGTTATATATGGTACTGTGTGATGTTCTCTGTGTTTCACCCTACTACCGCATTGTGGAAAGTGTGTCTGAGCTTGGTCATTTGTGTACACTGTCTGTTCTTTGTCCGGATGCAGTGAGTAATATGGTATTCTGCCAGGATATCATATTTCAACTATTGAGCTATTACATATAGGCTACCGCAATATGCATTTATAGAAGCAAGAAGAAATATATTTTATTGAACCTGAGATGTATGCCCCTTCTTGACACTTTCTTTTGGTCAGACACAAGGGGTTTGTTTTGTTTATTATGCTGCTAAACTTGTTATCATTTTACCAGCCACTTGGAAATATTTGCACCTTCATCTGCAAACAATGGTGGCATTGTTTGACTAGACTTGTTTGATGTTTATACTGCTGAACTTGCTATTATTTTACCAGTCACTTCAAAATATTTGTGCCTTAATGCTTGTTGGACTTGGCCCTTTTTGCATGGTTATTCCCAAACTTGTTGCTTCTTCCTCCTATTTTTTTCTGACCTGTTGTTGTTGGCCGCCCCGCTCCCACCTCCCAGCTGCTCCTCCCTCCCTCTGCCCCTCATATGGAGGCCGCGCAGCGGTAGAGAAAGCGACCTTTGACCCTGTCACCAGGCAGGTCGCTCCCCTCACCACCACGCAGCCCCCTGTGTGACCTGTGATCCGCTGCCACTCCGGCCAGTGTTAGCCCGCCTGCATCACTGCTGAGTACTATTCTGTTATTGTTTTTGCATCTGTGTCCATTTTGCCTTCTGTACACCTGTGTCTGTTTTTTACCCTTGTGCCCCCTTTCTTTTTTGTTCCCTCGCCTTCTGTGTCCCCCGCCTTTTTCCCGCCACTGTGTGTCTGCGGCCCCACCCCCTTGTCTCCCATTGCCCGCCCCGCTCCCACCTCCCAGCTGCTCCTCCCTCCCTCTGCCCCTCATATGGAGGCGGTGAAGCGGTAGAGAGAGCGACCTTTGACCCTGTCACCAGGCAGGTCGCCTACCTCACCGCCACACAGCCCCCTGTGTGACCTGTGATCCGCTTCCACTGCCGCCCGTGTTAGCCCGCCTGCGTCACTGCTGAGTACTATTCTGTTATTGTTTTTGCATCTGTGTCCATTTTGCCTTCTGTACACCTGTGTCCGTTTTTTACCCTTGTGCCCCCTTTCTTTTTTGTTCCCTCGTCTTCCATGTCCCCTGCCGTTTTCCCACCGCTGCGTCCCTGCGGCCCCGCCCCCTTGTCTCCCATTGACCGCCCCGCCTCCTCCTCCCAGCTGCTCCTCCCTCCCTCTGCCCCTCATATGGAGGCCGCGCAGCGGTAGAGAGAGTGACCTTTGACCCTGTCACCAGGCAGGTCGCTCCCCTCACCACCACGCAGCCCCCTGTGTGACCTGTGATCCGCTGCCACTCCGGCCAGTGTTAGCCCACCTGCATCACTGCTGAGTACTATTCTGTTATTGTTTTTGCATCTGGGTCCATTTTGCCTTCTGTACACCTGTGTCTGTTTTTTACCCTTGTGCCCCCTTTCTTTTTTGTTCCCTCGCCTTCTGTGTCCCCCGCCTTTTTCCCGCCACTCTGTCTCTGCGGCCCCACCCCCTTGTCTCCCATTGCCCGCCCCGCTCCCACCTCCCAGCTGCTCCTCCCTCCCTCTGCCCCTCATATGGAGGCCGTGCAGCGGTAGAGAGAGCGACCTTTGACCCTGTCACCAGGCAGGTCGCTCCCCTCACCGCCACGCAGCCCTCTGTGTGACCTGTTATCCGCTGCCACTGCCGCCCGTGTTAGCCCACCTGCATCACTGCTGAGTACTATTCTGTTATTGTTTTTGCATCTGTGTCCATTTTGCCTTCTGTACACCTGTGTCCGTTTTTTACCCTTGTGCCCCCTTTCTTTTTTGTTCCCTCGCCTTCCGTGTCCCCCGCCGTTTTCCCGCCGCTGTGTCCCTACGGCCCCGACCCCTTGTCTCCCATTGGCCGCCCCGCTCCCACCTCCCAGCTGCTCCTCCCTACCTCTGCCCCTCATATGGAGGCCGCGCAGCGGTAGAGAGAGCGACCTTTGACCCTGTCACCAGGCAGGTCGCCTACCTCACCGCCACGCAGCCCCCTGTGTGACCTGTGATCCGCTGCCACTGCCGCCCGTGTTAGCCCGCCTGCATCACTGCTGAGTACTATTCTGTTATTGTTTTTGCATCTGTGTCCATTTTGCCTTCTGTACACCTGTGTCCGTTTTTTACCCTTGTGCCCCCTTTCTTTTTTGTTCCCTCGCCTTCCATGTCCCCTGCCATTTTTCCGCCGCTGCGGCCCCGCCCCCTTGTCTCCCATTGACCGCCCCGCCTCCTCCTCCCAGCTGCTCCTCCCTCCCTCTGCCCCACATATGGAGGCCGTGCAGCGGTAGAGAGAGTGACCTTTGACCCTGTCACCAGGCAGGTCGCTCCCCTCACCGCCACGCAGCCCCCTGTGTGACCTGTGATCCGCTGCCACTGCCGCCCGTGTTAGCCCGCCTGCATCACTACTGAGTACTATTCTGTTACTGTTTTTGTATCTGTGTCGATTTTGCCTTCTGTACACCTGTGTCTGTTTTTTACCCTTGTGCCCCCTTTCTTTTTTGTTCCCTCGCCTTCCGTGTCCCCCGCTGTTTTCCCGCTGCTGCGTCCCTGTGGCCCCACCCCCTTGTCTCCCATTTGCCGCCCCGCTCCCACCTCCCAGCTGCTCCTCCCTCCCTCTGTCTCTCATATGGTGGCCGCACAGCGGCCACGCAGCGGACGCATGCAGCGGGCGCACTGCTGGTGCGCCGAAGGCACACCAAAGGCAAGCCCGTCTGCGCCCGTCCACGCCAGGACCGCGCCTAGCGCCAGAACCCCTGGTCCCAGCCGATGCCAGGAACCCTGACTGAGATACAATACCGCCGCCCTCAACGCACTCAACACCGGACGACCACCCGCCTGCTATCAAGCCACCCTGAAGCGCACCCATGGACCCTTCACCTGCTTAGCCTGCAAATTCACCTGCCTCCGAACATGCACACCACCTGCCGGACCTAACATCAACAACAACCACCTCAAGTGCATCCTCCTCAACACCCGCTCCGTCCACAAGCACGCCGTCGAACTCTGGGACCTCCTCGACACAACAGCACCGGATGTCGCCTTCCTCACGGAAACCTGGATGAACGCCTCCTCGGCCCCCGATATCGCCATAGCCATCCCGGAAGATCACCCGGAAGGACCGTGTCAACCAAATCGGAGGCGGAATCGCCATCATCTACAGAACACCATCAGCGTCACGACCAACGCCGAAGACACACTCTCCGCCACCGAACACCTACACTTCCAGATCCACACCGGCCCCAAAACCACACTCAGAGGAACCCTCATCTACAGACCCCCGGGCCCACGCACACAATTCAGCGAAACCATCGCTGACTTTGTCAGCCCGCACGCACTAACCTCACCAGAATACATCCTCCTAGGGGAGCTGAACTTCCACCTGGAGAACAACAACGACAACAACACCACCACCCTGCTCGACAACCTCGCCAACCTCGGACTCAAGCAACTGGTGAACACCCCCACTCACTACGCCGGCCACACGCTGGACCCCATCTTCTCCGCCAGCAACCATGTCTCCTTCAGCCACTCCACAGGACTACACTGGACCGACCACAGCTGCATCCACTTCACCTTCACGAAGACTACATCCCACCACCGCATGCCACAGATCCCCCGCAGATGCTGGAGCAAAGTCACCACAGACCAGCTAACCACATCACTGAGCCAGAACCCACTAGCCGACACCTCTGACACCAACAACGCAGCCCACAATCTCGCACAGTGGATCACCAACTGCGCCGACAACCTTGCTCCACTGAAGAACCCCCCAGGCAAGACCAGCAACAGGAAAACCACATGGTTCACCAACACCCTCAAAGACTCAAAGAAATCCTGCCATACTCTCGAAAAAACCTGGCGCCATGAACGGACGACAGAAAACATGACAGCCCTCAAGAATGCCACTCGCGAACACCACCAGCTGATCCGCACCACCAAAAGGACATCGTTCAAAGAGCAGCTGGACAACAACACCCACAACAGCAAGGAACTCTTCAACATCGTAAAAGAGCTCTCCAACCCCAGCGCCAGCAACAACGACATCACACCGTCGCAAGACCTCTGCAACTCCCTCGCCACGTTCTTCTACTGCAAGATCGCAGATATACACGACAGCTTTGACGCCCAGACTCCGCCTCCAGTCACCAAACCAACGACCCCCACCACCACCCTCAGCGCCTGGACTCCCATCAGTACAGAAGACACCACCCACGTCATGAACACCATCCACTCTGGCTCTCCCTCTGACCCATGCCCCCATCACATCTACAACAAAGCCGACACCATCATCGCACCCCACCTCCGGAACATCATAAACAACTCCTTCGCGTCAGCCACCTTGCCAGAGAGCTGGAAGCACGCAGAGATCAACGCCCTTCTGAAAAAACCCACAGCAGACCCTAAAGACCTAAAGAACTTCCGCCCCATCTGTCTTCTTCCCTTCCCGGCAAAAGTCATCGAGAAGACCGTCAATAAACAGCTGACTGCATTCTTCGAGGCAAACAACTCGCTCGACCCATCCCAGTCCAGATTTCGAGCCAACCACAGCACCAAGATCGCCCTCATCGCAGCCACCGACGACATCAGGACCCTGATGGACAACGGGGAGACAACCGCCCTCATCCTCCTAGACCTCTTAGCCACCGCACCCTAATAACTCACCTCTACAATACTGGGATCCAAGGAAAAGCCCTGGACTGGATCCCCTCGTTCATCTCCAACAGAACCCAGAGAGTCTGCCTCCCGCCGTTCCGCTCCGCGGCCACCAAGATCATCTGTGGCGTACACCAAGGCTCCTCGCTCAGCCCAACCCTCTTCAATATCTACATGAGCCCCCTCGCCACCATCGCATGCAAACAAAACCTCAACGTCATCTCCTACAGCGACGACACCCAGCTGATAGTCTCCCTCACCAAAGACCCAGCCACCACCAAAACCAACCTCCAGGAAGGAATGAAAGACATCGCAGAATGGATGAAGCTCAGTCGGCTGAAACTGAACTCAGACTAGACGGAGGTCCTCATCCTCGGACAAACCTCATCCGCCTGGGACGACTCCTGGTGGCCCACAGCACTGGGCACCGCACTGACACCCACAGACCATGCACGCAACCTGGGTTTCATCCTGGACTCCTCCCTCACGATGACCAAACAAGTCAACACCATCTCATCCTCATGCTTCAACACCCTGCGCCTGCTCCGAAAGATCTTCCGGTGGATCCCCACCAAAACCAGAAAGACGGTGACCCAGGCCCTCATCACCAGCCGACTGGACTACGGGAACGCCCTCTACGCAGGAACCACAGCCAAACTTCAGAAACGTCTTCAGCGCATACAGAACGCCTCCGCATGACTCATCCTCGACATCCCTCGCCACAGCCACATATCTGCCCACCTGAGAAACCTGCACTGGCTCCCCATCAATAAGAGGATCACGTTCAGGCTCCTCACCCACGCACACGAAGCACTGCACGACATGGACCCCGAATACCTCAAAAACCGCCTCTCATTCTACACTCCTACCCGCCAGCTCCGCTCCGCCAGCCTTACCCTCGCCACCGTCCCACGGATTCGCAGAACCACCACGGGAGGAAGATCATTCTCCTACCTGGCCGCCAAGACATGGAACTCCCTCCCCGCACACCTACGACTGACCCAGGACCATCTCACCTTCAGGAAACACCTCAAGACCTGGCTATTCGAGCAGTAGCGGCCCCCCTCCCTTCAGCGCCTTGAGACCCTCGCGGGTGAGTAGCGCATTTTATAAATGTATTGATTGATTGATTGATTGATTGATTGATTGATTGGCTTTAGGACTCTGGGCACTTTACCACTGCATCTCTGTGCAAAAGTGCATACACTCTCTGTTTATATTGTCATTATGATTAGCTATCCATGATTGGCATATTTGGTTTTCTGTTAAGCCCTTAGTAAGGTGCCCTGAGTGTGCTACGGCCTGTAAATCAAATGCTACTAGTGGGCTTACAGCACTGATTGCGCCACCCACATAAGTAAGCTGTAAATCTATCTCAGACCTGCCACTGCAGTGTCTGTGCGCAGTTTCTTAACTGCCATGTCAACCTGGAAAGTGCACACACTTGCCAGGCCCTAACCTTCCCCTTTCTTACATGTAAGGTACCCCTATGGTAGGTGAAGTAAGTGAGGATTGAATGAGAGTCGGTTGATACGTATTTCCGGCCCCACTCAAAAGCATATGCAAGGATTTCAGATGTATTGCGCTGGGGGGCTCATCTGTATCTTATGTGTCTCCATTTGGTAGGCGACGGTGGTTATTTCCCCAGCTCGCGCTGGGAGGTGCTGTGTGCCCAACCTGCAGAGGAAGCTTTGGATTGCTGCATATTGTGTACTTTGTGGTTTAGATACCGCATACCATGTAATTTGTGGTTTAGCTTTCAATTTCAGGATGTCACACTAAAATGAGAGATACTATTTGATTGGTTGTTTGTGTGTCATCCGGACTACCTCTGAGTGGTCCGTCCAGAACTGTAAGGAGGACACCATTGTAAATAATTGTTGTAGGGTTATTGTATTATACATTTATGTCTTTATGGTTTTGTATATAAATGTTGTGATATGTAATTTTTATGTTTTTGCCTGTCTTGGATGAGGAGCCATCATCAATGTAGATTATATATAAAACGTGTTTGATTTAATTCATCAAGAAGTAATTATTTGAAGAGAGGGTAATTAAATGTACTCTACTCAGAATTTATTGTGTATCTTTTCCTTTATACCATTATTTATTGTATAAAATGACGTCCCTTACCCAGGTATATAAGGGTGATTGGGTATACCACTGTTGATTTTGATCCTCTGGGCAGGGTGCATTGTATGTGAAAGGTGGGACATGTACTGGTGTGTGTGTGACAAGTCCTGATAGTGAAATACTGCCAGTTATGTTTTTCACCATTGAAAGGCTATCTGACCCATTGGATGAAATGGGAAATACTTTGTAGCATCCTACAATTATAACTTCCCATTGGGACAAGATAGAGAAATACAGTTTAGGATCTCTTTAGTAAATATGTTTTTTTAAATTGTGTGTTTGAAAATGCCACTTTTAGAAAGCAGGCATTTTCTTGTTTAGCCATTCTGTGTGCGTGCC
Source organism: Triturus cristatus (assembly GCF_964204655.1). NCBI lineage: Eukaryota > Metazoa > Chordata > Amphibia > Caudata > Salamandridae > Triturus > Triturus cristatus. The sequence continues at coordinate 403,299,512 of NC_140581.1, forward strand.
TCTGCCTGTTTGTGGTTTGACTGTCTGGTTTTGGAGTGAAAGGGGCTGGGGATGTGCATTCCCTGTAGATAGCCTTTTGGTGGGGGGGGGGGGGGTTGAGGTGTGTCTGTCCCTTCCTGGATGGCTCACAGCTGACCTGAATAGACCTTGGCTGAATTTAGAGTAGTGGAAGGAGATTTCCTTGTACCTGGATAAGGCCTGTCTCCCTTGCACAATCCTGTCTCCAACCCCTGTCGTCAACGGCATTAGTGAGGACAGAACTGCTTTGGAATGGGGTCGGAAACCATTGTACAAAGAGAACAAAGACACAAATATAAGTAGTAAACCTTAAACCCCAGAACTTTAGATTACTTTTGGACTCAAGAGGAACATTTGTAAAGGAGGTGGGCTGAAGAGCTCTGAGGAGGAGTACTGCCCCTTTGCTGTGTGCTATGTGGGATTAGCCTGCAGTCGCTGTTTTCTGTCAAGGAGGGGACAAAGACTGGAACTTTGCTTTCAACCTGCTTGAAGAAGACCTCCAAGGGCCTGTGTGTGCTGGCCTCCTGTTCTGAAGTCCCAGGGACACAAAAACTTTACCCCTAGCTCCCCTGAAATCTGTTGCTGAGAGTATTGACCTGCAAGGACGTGCCTATTCCAGTTGTGGGCCTCTGGAGGTTGTCCCTGCTGCTGGGAGCTGGAAGAAAAGAAGAATGGAAGAAATCGACGCATCACTCTTCTTGCGCCTGTTTTTACGATGCAGCACCGCTGTGCGAGAAGAATCTCCACACATCACCGTGCCGCAGCAGCACCGATGCAGCACCTGTGGCTGCTCCAAGAACCGATGCATCAAGGGATCACGGTTGAAGAAACCAAAGCAGCACCGGTCAATGCCGCCGCATCGATCTCCAACGTATCCTGGATTTCCATGCATCGTACCTATGCAGCAAGTTTTCCAGACGCATCACCCGTGGACCAGAATCGTCTTGGAGTCGACGCATCACTTACTCTTACAGACCGGATTCGACTCATCACTTCTCCTGCATGCAGCAGAACTGTCACATTGCGTCCCGAAGGTCTCAGGAACTGATGCATCTCTTTGTTTGTCGACGCTTCCTTTCTCTGCAGCTGTTTGGCGTTGTGAATTATGGCGCATCTACAGGTACATTGTGAGAAATCGCGCATTCATAGTTTTCTATTTACCTAGTTGTTTGAAACCTTTGAAAAGTCATATTTCTATTAAATGTATGTTGTATTTTTGTCGTTTTGGTCTTGTTAAGTTTAGATAAAGATACTTTATTTTTCTTAAACTGGTATGGTATTCATTTGTGGTGTTATCACTGTCTTACTTTGTTGTGTGTACAAACACTTTACACATTGCCTTTGGGATAAGTCCGTCTACTATTGCCAAGCTACCCAGGGGGTAAGCAGGGGTTATCTAAGTGTGCACCTCCTTACCCGGAGTAGATGCAAGGGTCCCTATTTGGACAAAAGTACCTTCCTCTGCCAACCAGAGACCCCCATTTCTAACAATGGTCTTTCCCCCCAAAAAAAGGAATTGTTTGTTTTCACTGGTTTGATTTTTATGCTGATGAACTTGTTGTTTCACCAGTCACTTTAACATTTTTGCACCTTCCAGAAGGGAATTGTTTGTTTAAACTGGTTTGATATTCATACTGATGAACTTGTTGCTTCATTAGTCACTTTCAAATATTTGTTCCTTCAAAAAGGGAATTGTTTGCTTAAACTGGTTTTAAATATTTGCACCTTCATGTACAAACCAAAGGGGCAAAGGTTGACTAAACTGGTTTAATTTTCGAATGCTGCTGCCTGCTGTACTTGTTATCGTTTTAACAGTCACTTTGAAATATTTGCACCTTCATGCATATCCATAGAGCTATGTTTGATGACACTGGTTTGATTTTTGAAAGCAGTGGTGCCTGTTTTTGTTTGACAAGTCACTTTAAAATACTTGCCTCTTCATGCACAAATCAAAGGGGGAATTTTATGATTAGCCTTGCTTCATTTTTGTATACTGCTGGACTTGTTTTTATCATGCACTTTGAAAGTATTTTCACCTTGATACAAGAAGAAAAGGGGATTATTTTACAAAACACACTTGATTTTTGTATACTGCTGGACAGGTGATTGTTTTATTATGCACTTTGATGGTATTTGCACTTTTTCTGTTGCTTCACCGACAACAATTATTATAAATTCTGTACTTAGGTACTTGCTAATATGGTTTGTTTTTCTTCTACATGATGTGTTATGTATGGTGCTGTTTTCACTTGTCAGTAATATGTGTGCCTTACATCTTGTAATTAGCATTATTTACACAACAGACATGATAAATACAGGCAAACATCTGCATCAATATTCTAAAGCATCCGAGCAGTTTTCATTCTCAGTCTGGTTTGCCTGCCTGTTTTTGTCCTGCTTACTAAGAAAGCCATGGTGGTAGAGATGCATCACTTTCCCTGCGCCACCATGCAAAACCCTTGTGTCACCATGGATGCGCCATATTTACCATACCGCGCAGCATGGCGCAAGGATTGACAGATGCGACAGAAATTCTGACGCATCTGTTGACGGAAAAGTCAGCATTGCTGGAGTTTTGTCGCAAGCATGGTGCAACTCCAGCAATGCTTGTTGCGGCCTATTCCCAATACACTGCGTCACTCCTTACGCCTGCTTCAAGCAGGCGTAAGGTTTTGACGCAAGGCGTCCTAAAAGCCACGCAGTGAAATCTCGTAGATTTCACTGCGTCACTTTTACGAGGCTTTCCTAAGTGGGAACGCCTACCCTGCATACATTATACCTGACGCAGGTATAATGTCACGCAGGGCTTTACAACGTGACGCATCTTCCTAGATGCATCACGTTGTAAATGGGCCGCAACTTTTATGCCGCCGATGTGTCATGAAAGTGATGCAACGACAGCGCAAAAGTGACTCAAGGACTTTTAAATCTGCCCCTATAGAGTGGTTATTATCCCCTGACAGACGCAAGTGTGTGGCATGCTGATAATTCACACCAGTTTATCTTTCTAGGAGCTGGCTGGATACTGAGTTATATCTTGTATACTCCTTGTGTATATTGTCAGTCAAGTCTGTGAAATTGCAGGTTTGGGGTTTCTTTCAAATTTTCAAGTTATTTTCCATCAATGTCAATCCTAAACCAGACCCTATGTTAGTGCTCTTTTTACTTCAGTGATAGACAGTTCCTGAGACAATAGGGCCACTCCTTGGCATTGTTCTGATTGCTGTCTCAGTTAAAAAATCTCCTCTTGACAATAATGTTACAAATGCCGTAGTTTATATGTTAAGAGTGTTTCTCACTTTCTTATTAGAATTTTGAGCAAGGCAATATACAGACATTTCATTAACTGTTGAAGGTTTCAATTCAAAATATAGCAGATTTTTTGGTAAGGCAAAGTTATAGGTGAGGAGCTGGGTGCCCCATCCACGTACTTTGTAGGGGGCGCACTCAAGTCCTGTTATGCCACTGGAAGATATTTGTGAATCAAGCAAAATGTGTCCTCATATTAGTTTCTGGAGCACAACCTTAATTTTCATGAGAAAATATTTGACTTGTTAGCCTTAGGGTATCTTCCCCCAAACATTTTGCCTACTTAGCTCCATTTCTGTCGCTGAAATTCGTTTTTGTTGACCTTGGGATTCTTTTCAGTTTACTTCAGCTAACCAGTGCTAATATGCTTGTGCTCCCTTGCCTAAGCATGGTTTGATTTACTTACACCTCATTGACATATTTAATTCAATTTGTTTGCCTCTTGTAGTATACTACTGGTGGGCATTCAGCACTTATTGTGCCACCTAATTAGGTAGCACCTTAAAACATGGTTCAGGCCTGCCATAGCAAACTGAATGCAGTTATAAACTGGCAATTTGAATTGGCAATATAAACCCTTGCCAAGCCTTAAACGCCCCTTCTATTACATATGACACCCCTAAGGCAGACCAGAGGTCGGCCATAGGGCAGGTATTGTAAATAAAAGGTTGGACATGTACTTTTGAGTATGACATGTTCTGATAGTAAAAAAACTTTTCATTTCCTTTTTTACTACTGTGAGCCTTACCAGTCTCATTGGATAACTTTAGGTTGCCTTATTACATTTAATAAGTGCTAAGTCAGATTTTACCTTACAATTTTGAAAGTGACACTTTTAGAAAGAAGGAAAGCAATGTGCCCTTTGGAAACATTTAGAAAGTGGGCATGTTCCTACCAAGAGCAATTTTGTACCTGCAGCCTTTCTTAGGACACATGACTGGGAATTGCTGACAGACTTTGTGAATTCCTCCTAGACAGTCACACAATAGAGGGATTAGGTACCTGAGTGGGCCATCAGCTGGCAACATTGGGGTGAAAATCTGGGCACAGCTCTACCTGCAACGGAATAGGCTGACCTAGTTCCAATATCGTAGCAGTGACAATACAGAGGTGTTAGGCCCTCTGTGTGAAGGCAGAGCACAGGCTATTCAGGTGTAAATGGGACTGTGTCCGCTCTGTCCCATCCTGCCAGCAGATGGCCCATTCAGGCACATCTAATGCCTCTATTGTGTGACTGTCTGGAAGGAATTCACAAAGTACAAGTGTTATGTACACCCAGTCATGCAACCCAAGACAGGCTGCAGGCACAAAGGGCTAGTGCAAGAAAAACTTTCTAAAAATTGTATTTTCAAAATTCTAATGAAAAATCCTACTTTATCATTAAAGAGGGTTTATCGTTAGAATTTCATAGGTACCAAACATGATATATCTACCTCCTCTCAATTAGGAATTCCAGCTTATTAAATATAATACGGAATCCCCAATGTTATCCCGTGGGAAGGGTAGGACTCACAGTACTGATAAACACATTTGGGAGTTTTTCACTCACACAACATGCAAAGTACATGCCCAAACTCTTTTTACACAGGACCCTTTATTTATTTATTTATTTGCATGTTTGTATCGCGCTAGAATCGACTCCCTGAGGAGTATCTCCGCGCCCTTTAGCGTCATCAGCCTCACGCTCAAGAACAAATAATAGCCGCATAAATTGTAACATGAGATGATATCTTAGTCTTGAAAGAGGAAAGTTTTTAAAAGTTTCCTAAAAGGCAGATGTTCCCTATGTAATCTGATGGCTATAGGGAGACTGTTCCACAGCATGGGACCTGCCACAGATAAAGCTCTGGACCCTTGTCTTGCTTTTCTAGCTCTGGGGACAAATAACAGCGCCCGATCACCAGATCTAAGGGAGCGTGTGGGGACATATGGAGTGAACTTGTTGGCCAAATAGGCCGGGCCAGTCCCCATCAGGCATTTATGTATAATGCAACATATTTTAAACTTCACCCTCTGTTTCACAGTTAACCAGTGAAGTTTAATCAACAAAGGTTTGGAGGGTGTACGAGGAGGTGCATTTAGTACAAGGCGGGCAGCAGTGTTCTGAACCACCCGCAATCTTGAAATGACTCCTTCGTTGGCAGATAGAAGCAAGCCGTTACAATAATCTAATCTGCTCAACACCAACGCTTGCACCAAGGTCTTTCGTGTGGCGTCTGGGAGTAAAGGAAACACCTTCCTGAGCAGCCCAATGATGTGGAAACATGAGCCCGCCACTTGGTTACCATGTAGTTTTAAGGAAAGCTCATGGTCCAGCCTAAACCCCAAGTCTTTCACTACCAATTTGGGCTCAGGGACCGGCCCAAGATCTAGAGGCCACCAATCCAGAGCCCACAGGCGTTTAGCCTCGCCAAATAGCATCACCTCCGTTTTGGCCACATTGCATTGTAAGTAATTGGACGCCATCCAATGTGCCACTGCTTTCATACCCTGGGCAAAAGAGTTCCTAGTTTCTGTAGTAAGAGTTTTGAATGAAAAGAGGAGTTGGGTGTCATCGGCGTAAGACACCGGGATGAACCCATGGGATCTCATGATGTTAGCCAAGGGGGCCATGTAGATATTAAAAAGCATAGGGCTCAAGCAAGAGCCCTGTGGCACCCCTTTAGAGATCTTCAACTCCTCTGATTGAAATGTACCCAAGGTAACACTTTGGGTACGATCCGTTAGGAAACTCCTCAGCCAGGCCAGTGCCTTACCTCCCAGGCCACTGTCAACTAGCCTGGAAGTCAAGATGTTATGTGACACAGTGTCAAACGCCGCAGACAGACCCAACAGCACCAGAATAACGGAATAACCCCCATCCTGGAGCATGTGTAGATTGTCTGCGACGGACAGCAAGGTGGTCTCCATGCTGTGTCTAGGCCTGAACCCTGACTGGGAGGAGTCCAGAATCCCAGCTTTTTCGATGTACGTCGATAGATGGCAGTTTACGAACTTCTCTGTTAACTTGGCCAAAAAGGGAAGAAGAGAGATTGGTCTCAGGTTAGATAGTTCTGTCCAGGGTATGGCATTATTTTTCCTGAGAGGTCTTACCAGCGCCCATTTCCAATCTAAGGGAACTTCAATCAATCAATCAATCAAAGGCATTTATAACGCGCACTACTCACCCGGAGGGTCTCAAGGCGCTGGGGGGGGGGGGGGTCCGCTACTGCTCGAACAGCCAGGTCTTGAGCTTCTTCCTGAAGGAGAGGTGGTCTTGGGTCAGGCGTAGGTCGGGAGGGAGGGAGTTCCAGGTCTTGGCGGCCAGGTGGGAGAAGGACCTTCCTCCTGTTGTCGCTCTTCGGATGCGGGGGACGGCGGCGAGGGCGTGACTGGTCGATCGGAGATGGCATTTGGGAGCGTAGAAGTTGAGGCGGCTGTTGAGGTAACTCGGGCCTTGGTTGTGTAGGGCTTTGTGTGCGTGGGTGAGGAGCCGGAAGGTAATTCTCTTGTTGACCGGGAGCCAGTGCAGGTCTCTCAGGTGTCTGGAGATGTGGCTGTGTCTGGGGATGTCGAGGATGAGTCTCGCTGAGGCGTTCTGGATCCGCTGGAGTCTCTTCTGGAGCTTGGCGGTGGTTCCGGCGTAGAGGGACTTCCCCTGTACTCAGAGACAGATTAATTAATTGCAGGATTCTCTGGCCTAATTTGTTGGCTAATATGGGCATGATGCGTGCAGGGATGGTATCTGATGGACTACCACTCTTTGTTTGCATAATTAATGCAGTTACCTCATCTATCGATATCGAAGAGAATTCAGTGAGGCACAGGCTGGAGTGAGACTGGGCTTCAGCAGTCAGTGGAGAGATGTTATCAATTAGTGCGGCTTTGTTAGAATACATTATTTTATCATAGATCCCATCTATCTTCTTTGTGAAGAATAGTGAGATCTCGTCGCAAAGTTCTTGGGATGTTAACTCTGCCGTTTCACAGGCTGCTGGCTTTGTGAATGTTTGTAAGATATGGTATAATATTTTTGAATTTTTCCCAGCTGCAGATAGCTGTGTTGCAATGTGGATGGCCTAGGGCCTACCTTAGTATGACTTACAGCTAATAAAAGGGGAGGCCAAGGCTTGGCAAGGGGGTTTCAATGCCAAGTCGACATGGCAGTGGGACACTGCATTCAGGCTGCATAGGTAGGTCTAGGACATGTTTTAAGAGGCTACTTAAGAGGGTGGCACAATAAGTGCTGAAGGCCCACTGGCAGCATTTAATTTACAGGCCCTTGGTATATGTTATACCATTCTAAAAGGCACATATAAGTAAATTAAAGATGACAATTAGGTGTATGTCAGTCAATCAGCTTGATGGGAGTGAGCATAAGCGCTTTGGCACGGGTTAGCAGTGGTAAAGTTCTCAGAGTCCTAAGGCAAACAAAAGCAAAAATCCAGCACAATTTGGAGGTAAGTAGGCAAAACGTTTGGAGGAAGACCACCTTAAGGCTGACAGGTCTAGCAAGAAGCTATGGATTTCTCTGGAGCAACCCCACCCTAACCTGGTAGATGAAGGAGATGGGGTTCTTCTGAGAGAAAAGAAAGTCATGATTGCGTAAGCCCGCCATTTGGGTATGAAAATAGCCAATGCAATTGGATTGTTTGTTCAATGGTACAGAAAGCAGTGGAGAGATCCAAGAGGAGTAGGACACCCACATCCCCATCATCTACCATCATAAAAAGGTCATCAACAACTAAGGTAATGACTGTTTCAATGTCCATTTGCGGTCTAAAACCAGCCTATCTAGAGTGTAAGAGATGTTATGTCTATATAAGTTTCCGTTGTGGTGAGACAACAGTTTTTTTCCATTAACTTAAGTAAGTGAAGCAGTAGTGAAAAAGGCAATAAATATGAAATTTCTTAGCAGTCACAACCCCTTTTTTGCAACCATTAAATATTTGTTCCTCATTTACCACTAGGGATTGCTAAAAAGGGTGTGGCACTGGATATGGAATCACAATTTGAAAGGAGCATGTTATGGGTGCCTTTTTCAAATTTGGGATGATCTATTGAAAATTAGTAAAAAAGATTAGCTCCCTTGCAAGTTACTTTGGCCAAAATGTGGCAGACATCCTGTCAGGCTTGTTACAAGTATCATAGGATATAATGCACTTTTAGCAAGGTGGACAGCAAATCTGTCATATGATTGATGGAGTAATCCATCTGTAAACTCTAAATCGGGCCGAAAGGTTTGTCATTGGGTCTATGGCATCTTAGTCAGTGGCAGAATTGTGATAATATTCTTTTAACTTAGAACCCACTAAAGCTTGGGAGAATCTGTACTAATTTCAGGATTGTATTTGTGTTTTTTTTATTATTCTCACTGAACACATTAGAGAAGAGCATGAAATAAATAGAGAAATGATAAGATGTTCTGGGGTGTCATTGCTGTAGAAAAGTCAGCATCAACAAATAAACTAAAAGTCTTGTCAAGCAAATGTCCAGCATTATGGGGTAGACCTTCAATCAATATAATTGAATTAATCAGTTTATACACAATATAACTTGCATGTCTGGATCTTTAGGAGGGTCATGCCATAAATTAAAGTCCACCAAAATGATCAGTTTCTCGTAGGGTAAGTGTGTGTGTAGGAAACGTTTTGCTTGCCATATAGAATAGTTCATTGTAAGTGAGAGTGAGCTGTAATATTTGAGCCACCTGCAGTAAATTTGATAATCCAGGTGATAACAATGGGGATAATTGCATTGGGGTTGGTCTACAAATATTCCTCTGTCAGTTGGTGTGATTAACTCCTTACATACTTCTGGAATGTTATAGAATTCCCAAGAGCAAGCCACACCATCTCATGGGAAAATATCTGATTGTAGTAGAAAAGTGCTGTGGCCATATCATCCATTGTTGTGTTGGCTTAGAGAGGAGCACAACTTGGAAACTCTGCTCTTTTATTTGATCTGTACTGTCTGCATGTGATGGATTAACCCAGAGAGGTTCTGAGTTGTAAGTATACACTATAGACAGTTCAAATGCATAATCAGGTGCTTGGCTCTAGGCTGAAACAGCAACCAATTCATGATACCATATTTACCATTGGCATGGTTTAATTTATATTATGGTTGTCCGATACAAAAATGCAAAAATATTCTAGTGATTATATGGCAGGACCATAAAAGGGCTATTAAGAAGATCCTTTACTAGTACAGTATAAGTATGTGTAGTTCACCAGAATACTGATGCCACTGAACCTCCAACAGTGTAATAGCCATGCTGGAAAATACTGACACTGTCCTTTGTAAGTATCAAGGACCTGTTAATGAAGGTTAGTATGATTCATTGCTAGTGGAGGAGTCCTGTTGAGAAGTGCTGGTACTGCCCATTACTTTTATACCTATTGAGACTTGGTGTTGTAGTCTATTTCATTTATATCAGCTCACAGCATGTTTTAATGTCTTGTTTCTATCTAACTAATAGAGTAGATGTTAGGCTATAACGTGTGGCTTCTATGGCCCCAATTCACAGAACTAACTTAAGACAAAATCCTTAACTTACTACCATTTTGGTATTCACAGAATGCACTTACTAATTCTGGTTTTCACAGAATGCACTTACTACTTTTGGCATTTACAGAATGAACTTACTACTTTTGGTATTCACAGAATGGACTTCCGACTACTATCTTTAAGTCCGCACTCGGGCCAGAATTTCCGCTCCCGAAGCATGAATTCTGCATTCGGAGCGGGAATTCGGCTCTCGGGCTGGAATCTCCGCCAATGGGCCGGAATCTCCGATTCCGGGCCGGAATACGCAAACTGTGGCCGTTGATCATTTTAGCCAAGGGTAAACACCTGTCCAAGTGCCTACCATCCCCCACCATGCATCAGCTGACACACTGCAGCCAATCCTAACCCTGCAGCATGTATAAATGCAGAGCAGATACACACAAACCCTTTCAACATGTCACTGAATGTGTTTGTTGCAATGCCCCTTGCCATGCGGCAAAACTACTTGAGGAGGAGAAGGAGAGCATAGAGGATCTTTAAACAGAGGATCAACCTATTTGGTATGTCCAGCCAAGTTGTAAGGGCCAGGTACCCTTTTCCTCCAGAAGTCATCTTGGATATGCTATGTGAGTGGGAGCAGGAACTTGACTCTGTGACCTGCTGCTCACATGCAATACCAGCAAGATCCTTTCTGCTCTCCATTTCTTTGCCACTGGGTTTTCAAAGAGTCTGCAGTGACCATGTGGGTATTTCCCAGGTGAGCCAGTCACGGTGCCTGCATCAGGTACTGAGATACATCTCTGCTAGAGCCCACAACCACATACAAATGCCACATACACTGGCCATGAGACAAAGGGCAGCGCGAGATTTCTATCTCACTGCACACTTCCCACGTGTGCTGGGTGCAATTGATTGTACCCATGTGGCCCTTCAGCCACCCCGCCGCATTGCACACATCTTCTGCAACAGACACCGATGGTATTCTATCAATGTGCAAGCTGTCTGTGATGCCAGTGGGAGGTTCATTAATGTGCATGCGGTGTTCCCAGGCAGTACTCATGACAGCTTCATATTCCGCATGTCACCTCTTGCCCAGCGGATGGCTGCGGGAGAATTTGGCAACATGTGGCTGGGTAAGTACCAAGCATTAAAAATGAGGGAAATGTGTTATTGAAATGTCTGAATGCCCCCCAACATTAACCATTGTAGAATAAGAATCATAAAGCTACATACATGGCCCAACAGATACTGCATGTACTAAAGTATAGATCATGTCCTGTGCAAATCAAAGAGGGAAATATAACCAACTACCCTTTCTTTACTCCTCAGGCGACGCTGGGTATGCACTCTCTCCACATCTCCTCACCCCTTACAGGGGTGCAAACACTGTACTGTAGGTACAATAGGGCACACATATGGACTCGAACCATCATAGAGCGCACTTTTGGTGTGTTGAAGTCGCGATTCAGATGTCTCGACCGTACAGGGGGTGTGCTGCTGTACTTCCCAGAAGACGTGTTCAAGATCATATTAGCCTGTTGTGTTTTGCATAACATTGCTTTAACGCATGGCTTACACATACCGCTGGAACCACGGCTAGCTCTGAATCTGGGAAACCGGGCCATTGCACATAACCGAGGTCAGGGCATGCAAGTCTGTGCTCAGCTCGTTGCCACGTTTTTCACATGAGCAACCTGTAGTGTCATGGACAAAATGTGGTTTGCTGTCTGTTGTCAATGATGAAACCTGTATATACACGACTGTGTCAATACATTCCTTCCTGAGATGACTTTGCAAGCCACACTAACTGCATGTAAATCACAGCTGTTGACAGTAGTCAAAAGGATGAGCGTGCTTCAGCTCATGTGCCCATGTCAGCGATCAGTGTAGTGGCTGTCCCTAAAGAATCTATTGACGCAGATCAAAAACTATACATGTTCTGAGAGACCTACCCGGACCTTATGAGGATGGGTCACTTAATCACAAAAGGCCATAAACATTGCATTTTCAGGCCTGTGCCCTCAACAGATTTGACTCCCCAACAAATGATGGGCCCACAACGTGAGTGATGATGTCATGGGTGAATCAGGCACCATGTGTCTGTGATATATCCACACTGCTCCACCCCAATGTTACGTAACACATCACACAACTCAAGTAATGAGCACTCAATATGGACTACATGTACCATAAGGCAAAGTAGGAGAAAATGTGCAGAAATGTCATTAAATGGTCTGTTCCCACTTTTGTTACATATTCATAATTCTCACCTGCACTGTCGTTTAATTTTTTTCCACAACAGAACAGCAGGATGGCAGTGGATTTGATTTCTGATTGTGGATGGATCAGGATGAATACAAAATGGCTGCCAACTATTTCCTGTGGTGTATTTCCTGCCTCCCACTTCCTGTAAAACATTTCCTATATGAAACAATGTGTTTCAGGTCATTTTCGGAGTTTACGGCCCGAAAACGTAAGTTCCGATTTCGGAGCGTAATGCGCTTGTGCGGACCTGCCGCTCCGGAACCGGAAATTACGGGCCGTAAACTCTGAAAATGACCCGGAACACATTATTTCATACAGGAATTGTTATACAGGAAGTGGGAGACAGGAAATACATCACAGGAAGTTGTTGACAGCCATTGTGTGTTCATTCTGAGTCATCCTCTATCACAGATCAGATCCTCTGACATCCTGCTGCTCTCATCTTACTTGTTTGCCCCAAAATGGCTGAGGGTTATGAAGAGAAAGCATCCCCTTTCACTGAAAGGGAATTAGACATCTTAGCTGAGGGCGTGCTGTCCAAATATCCTCAGCTATATGTGGACCCAGAACACCAGCTGAGCCAGGCTATGAGCCAAAATCGGGGAGCGCTGCAGTGCTGTGGGAGTTCACACCAGGAGTGCTAGGGCATGCCGCAAGCGCTGGGAGGACCTAAAACTCTGGTCCCGGCACAAGGTTGAGGTGCTGGTGGGCCTGTCTTACCAGCACCATGTGCATCGTCCTCGCCTCTCCCCACTGTACAGGAGGGTCTTGCGAGCAGCTTGGCCGACCTTCCATGCTCAGCTGGAGGAGCATGAGCAGCAGAGACCTGGTAAGGCCATCATATGCAATATGTGTCTGGGAGTATGATGTGAGTGAAACAGTGCTGTACCATTGTGTGTCCCATACCTCCATTCACTGATTCCGTGTCCATGCAGCAGTCACCAAGATTAAAAAGGCACACTGTGGCATATGGACTGTACAAGGCAGAGTGCATTTTGGGAGCTGTAGTTCCTTCATGACAACTGGGTAAATGAGACACACTTGTGCATTCATATTGAATGCTGCTCTGCCAGCAACACTACCATTGAAACAAGGAAAAAATAACTGATGTGTGCATTGGATGAGCAATGGTACAGACACTGTCCAGTGTGCGCATGGCAGGCCAAAGGGTATTGGATGCTGTGACTTGCAATGCATTTTTAGAGTTTGAGTTCCAATTGAGACAGATCATCATGTGCCATGGAGTTAAGACAGACTTTGAGATCCTTGCATCACTCTTAAGTGCTTCTAAATTTGCAAGGTGTGTCCAGTGACAGACATCTCACCCTCAGTGGCCTGTATGACATTTCACATGTACAGGTAGCTGTCACAACGACCCACCACTGTTCATCGGTGTACTGCACTACCTTATCAGTCACCAAAGCCAATATGTGGCACTGGATTGTCAGATTATGTGTGGGGACAGCAAAAGGCTAGACTCACAATGTAGCTAAAGAAATAGCCAAGACCCTATGTGGATGTGTGACCCACATTCGGCACTTGTCTTGTCCTATACAATGCTACAAAGCAGATGACACTTGTCCAGACATTAAATAGCTGTGACTCCATATCAATGGCCTAATTCAAATAAATCTGGACTCTTCATGTTCTCCTTTGGTGGACTGGGTTTGGAACCTGCACATGTAGCAGTGACAGGACACATAGATCATAAGAATGGCAAGGTTGAGGGTTGGCCAATACAGTTGTGTAAGCCAGAAACATTCACGTGAGATGTCCATGTCAGACTCAATTCAGTAAATGACATTGAACATACACGTAATGTAAGTTCATAAACACTAACAACTGTAGAGTGTGATCAGAGGAAAGCAAAGTCTGACCTTGGCTCATCTATGTATGTGTCTCGTCCTGCATGAAACAACCACCACATCAGGATTTTGCTTACATTTCAGCAGGCACAGCTGGCCAATTGGAAGAACAGCAGGACCAGGTCTGGAGCGGGAGGCCATCAGTGCACCGGCGGCTACACCCTCTTTCCACCATCGAGGAAGAAGAGGATGAAGAGGGACCCTCAACATCAGGAGTCAAGGGGATTGTGCCCACCCGGACTGACATGGAACACAACTCTGGTGCTACCTCCTGGGTGGAGGCTGTGTCCATTGAAGGTGGGGTAGAAGAACCTGACACCTCTGCCCATGATTTGGTGGAGAGCTACTTTCCCCCAGACTCTTCACCTGTGGGTCCTGAAGAGGTGTCCCCGGTGCAGGCCAATATCCAATCTGGACCTGCCATCAGCCCCTCCCTACCTCTACAGTCCCCCATTACATCGAGGGCTCCGGCTGCATCCCCTGCAACCAGTCCCCCTCCTCGTAGCTGCCAGCTTGACCACAACATTGGCTCTGGACCTGAGGCACCACATCCCTTCTGTCCCCCCAGGCCCCTCCCAGTGTTGTTCCTCCTGTGGCTGTACCAGGGCACTTGAGGTGGATGTGTGAGGGTCAGTCAGACATGTCTGCTCGTATCATGCTATAAGTGTGTCTGGAGATACGCATGATGCGAGAGGACATTGTCCGATCTCTGGCCACCCTCACCACCAGCATCAATTCCATGGCCACAGCCATGTTGTCTCCCAAATCCCTTCCCATACTACCGTCAATGTCTCCCCTGTCCGTTGCCCCACACTGTTTCCCCTGTACTCCTCGTGTGTCACGAACACATGTGGTGCCTGTTCCTGCACCCGCCACCTGTGTGCCTGCATCAGACTCTGAGGATCTGGACATTGTGGTAGTAGAGGATGACCAGAAGGACACTTGACTTTTGACTGAGATGTCGTTCTGAACAATTATTAAATTTTCCCCTTGTAAATAGACTGGTTTCCTTGACGCTCCCTGACATGTCATATTTTTGTTGCCCCAGCCCAATCCAAGTTCCCTTTTCCATCTGCATTAAGATCATCATTTGTTTTCCTTTCTCCTTTCCAAACGGAAGGTAGTTCTTCTGTTCATGCATAAATATCTTTGAGGAATTCTACTTACTTTAACTTGTTTGACTTCATTTTGAATGTCTGGTTCAGAATATGGACACATATTTGGTGAGTCATCTGCTATGCACATAATGGCTTGTTGCAATGATAGGTTACACTTGTAACTGTGTCACACACACACATACCTCCTCACATCTCTAGGCCACCTACGTCGTTATACAGGACATGATAAACAACAGAATCTTAGTTTTGTAGATCTTTATTTTTTCTATACACATATTCACGTGGTCAATTTGTCTTGGGCTTCTTGTCACTGAAGATTGTGCCTGTGACATCGCAATTTTGGAGGTGATGATCACTGTGAGGGGTTAGGTCGGGCTTGTTGCCTACGTGTAGGTGGGTATTGTCCATGTGCCTATACAGGGTGATCAACATATGCAGGGGCAGATGGTGTATGCACATTTGGTGTTTGTGCCTGGACAAAGGCTGGTTGTGCACGTGGTGGGAGTGCCTGTACAGGGGTTGGTGGTGGTTGTGCAGGTGGTGGCAGTGCCTGTACAGGGGTTGGTGGTGGTTGTACAGGTGGTGGCAGTGCCTGTACAGGGGTTGGTGGTGGTTGTGCAGGTGGTGGCAGTACCTGTACAGGGGTTGGTGGTGGTTGTGCAGGTGGTGGCAGTGCCTGTACAGGGGTTGGTGGTGGTTGGGCAGGTGGTGGGAGTGCCTGTGCAGGTGTTGGTGGTGGTTGTGCAGGTGGTGGGACTGCCTGTTCAGGCTGCCGGTGTGGATATGTACCTTTGCTCTGGTGCTGTGCAGTTGATGGTACAGGTGTGTGGATGTGCTGTCCTACAGGCAGATTTGATGGCTCCCCTCCCTGCGTTGACCGTGAAGGGAGACTTTGGATCACTTTCAGCATGCCCTCCATCATCTTCATGGCCAAGGCATGGTGTCTTGCACTCTCTTCCCTTTGGATGGGTTTCATGTCTCTCATATTCCTAGACATGTCCTGCCAAGTTCTATCCATCCTATCCAAAACTTGGCTCAGCCTGTCCACCACCTGAGGGAATTGGACCATGTCCTGCAGGGACTCAGACATGTCTGACAGGGTAGCCCCTATGGCACGAATGATCTGCCTCACATCTCTCTGCTGTTGGAAGAAGTCCTGCTCCCACTGGCCACCATAGCCAGGTGCAGGCCCTCGCTGCAGGTGTCTGCCATGGATGGGACGAGCAGGTGCAACAACAGGAGAGGGGGTGGCAGATGGGAGCCTGTGGGCAGGATAATGGTGCCCAGGGGATACCTGCACCACAACAGGGCTGGTACTGCCCCCAGATGGTGGAGAGGATGGCAGGGATACACTGTATATGGAGGAGCGGGTTGGAGAACCACCATGTCGGTCCTGGGCGTGAGGGCTGTGAGGGAGTGATGTCTGTGTTGGGATGCGTGGGAGCTCTGGCTGGTTTGCTCTATGCTGGGGACAGGCAATTGTTTGCTTGGGAGGAGGCTGACGAACGTTGCTTGGTGGAGGATGTGATGCTGTGACTGATTTTAGCAATGTGGCACAATAGCTCTCATTGGCATCAGAATCATCTTCCCCGGAGTGGATGGACATGTAGTCATCATCATCCACCAAGTCGACGTCCTCAGGAACTTCCTCCTCCTCTTGAGCAGTACTTGCTGCCGACATACCGGCTTGGAGGATCAGGGGATTCTCCCCTCTGATTCCCCGTCGGCCCGCACTGGTCGTCGGTCTGTCATCCTCATCCTCAGCATCCCCTGGAACACAGAGGTTGCAACCATATTAGTGATTGGCCTGGTATTACATGTGGTGCAACACAAGGGTTGTTTTAACTGCACTTTGCATCAACAGCTGAGGATCATGTGACCTGGTTAGGGTACCACCACAAATGACAGCTCACGCCATAGCACTGAGGTGTTACACGGAAATGTACATGATGCAAGCAAACTCACCAGCTCCAGCCACAACAACTTCTGTCCCTTCGCGTTCCGCCCTGGTGTCACCTGCTGAACCTGTCTCCTCATAGATGTTGTAGACATAGCTGTCCCTGATCCAGCAGCTGCAGAGGGAAGGGACAACATTCTCAATGATCTGCATCACTAATTGACAGACAGGCACATGACACTCCTGATTTGTATGTCACTTGGTAAACAACAACTGCTGATTCCATGCAGAAGGGGATCTTGATCTCAGTCATGGCTTAGTAATCTAAGCTAGTGACACACCTCAAGCCAGAATTACCTGAAGGACAGGTGAGCGACTGTTTCACTGCTGCAGCCAGGATGTCATCCATTTCAATGGATGGTGTCCGCTGCAGTGTCCTCTCTTTGCATACTCTATTTCCAACATCCTGGTACTACTTAGCTGACAACGGATGGTGTCTTGAACAGCAGACATCCAAACCTCATATGTCAAACACTCACCTCTACATGTGAATACGGTAGGAGAGGAGGCAAGCAGAATGTAACATTTGGTTATGATCACACATTGCGGATAGGCTGAAAAGATTTGATGCTTTCTGCCTGCACTGGATTAGCGTGTTGCTCTTCAGCCAAGTTATTTTGCAGGTGTAACTGCATGAAGATTCACCTTAGCAGCCCCTACACCCATCTCAAAGGTACACAACTGACATCAGTGTGGGCCTCAGCCATACCAATTTCATTATGATGTAACCATATATATTTTGCTAGGGATTTTTCCTATCATTGAATTGCAAGCCTGTTGTGTTTTGATCACTTCATATGACACATTGTACTATTGAATGTCCATTCTGCACTCACTTGGCATACATTTTGTGTCATCCTTTTGATTAGCCACCAGGGTCTGATCTTGCATGTGTTCAAATGCCATATGTGAGCATATTGTGATTCAGGACAACAGTGTTGTACAACCCATACAACATACAGTGGGGGTGAAAGGCACATTTAATGAGCATTCAGCCTGAATTATTCTTGGGTTTACTTACCTTGGCCCAGCACCGGAACAGAGTGTGGTCCCTGAACAGATGTCACAGCCAACCTTGTAGCAGAAGTCAGTGTGTGTCTTTGATTCTGGGAGGACCTCATTGTACCTACAATGATAAGTGTATTTTGCAACTTTACATTTCTGCAGCCACATGTGATGCACTCAATTTCTGGCACAAAGGATGAGCACAAGCAGTTGTGGGCACCACCGTTGCAGAAGTGTGTTATACTTAATATCATGAGTGATCTCACATATAACTTAGTATGGGCCCACTACCTAGATGCAACCTATATCACAATTACATGACTATGAATCCTGAGGCAATGTCCACTATCATGTTTTGTTGATGGCCAACAGAAAAGCCAGCCAATGTAAGAAGTACGTGATCCAGCTGTGTGGACTGGGCAATTTGATGCATATTGGAAACATTCGAAGTTGGACAGTGGATGCATTGTCAATACTACTGACACTGGTATCTCACTTCTTGTTCATCATTACCATTACAATATAGTGGGGACACCCTTTTGACTAGTTGTGGCACTCGATTACAGGATTGGATTCCCTGGTCTGGGACTGTTGGTGAAATACATGTTATGTTCCACAATTACAAAGGTATGATGAGCCAAGACATGTTATATTTTGTCTTTCGCTTTTCACAAATATCATTTGCTAAAGGTGAATGTCCATTGACAACTCCAATAGTAATGTAGCTATTTTTTCATCTCTGGTTGACTTTCATATGTGGGCACTATATGTCCCTCTGTCGTCTCCTGACAATGTATGCATTTTGACCATCTCCTGGCCAGTTTGACTTACCAGTTAGTGAGGGTGGTATGCCTTTCTCTGTACGTTGTTGATTCCTCCCAGTAGATGCAGGGACCTCTGCTACTGCAGTTGTCTGTGCTCTGGCTGAATGTGTCAATAGGTGAGAAGAGAGAAAAGTAACCAAATGGGAAATGTGCTTGTTGAACTTTTCAGGGATGTCCCCATTTCTTCCTCATGCTAACAGTGTTGTGAAGTACTGCTTCAGATGGGGCAGGTAGGAGCAGTGGTGCGTTGGGGATGTAATGGTGTGGCAGGGTGGGAAAGAACAACAGAATATGTGCATGACTATTTTGATCTGATGATTCTCTTACGTTCTGCTTTGTGATTTAGGCTGGCACAGAGTGATTTATTTCTTGGATAATTTGTGGCAGGTTTACAAGCCCTTTGAAAAACATTTACACCACCGTTGCGTCCCTTCTGTGACACAGCAGTGGTTTAATACAGGTGACACATTTTGACTTATTCACAACGTGACGCATCTATGGGGATGCGTCACGTTGTGAAGCCCTGCGCAACATTAAACCTGCGTCAGCTTTGATGTAGGCAGGGTGGGCGTTCCTTTGGGACATGCCTTGTAAAAGTGATGCAGTGTAATCGACGAGATTTCACAGAGTCACTTTTCAGAGGCTGCTGCGACGCAACCTTACATCTGCTTGAAGCACACGTAAGGAGTGGCACAGAACGTTAGGTATGGACGGTCCATGGACATTGTTGGAGTTGCACTTGTGACACGACTCCAGCAAAGCACCCTCCTAATGCCATCAGATGCAACACACATCTGTCTATCCCTGCGCCACAGTGTACCACATTGTAAATGCGACGCATCCGTGGTGGCGCAAGAGTTGAATTGCGTGTTGCATTGTTACTGGTGCATCCCTCCTAATATTTGTCAATTGCTACTTAGCAGGGTTGTGTATATACGGCAACAGTACTGTGCCCATGTTTTCAAAAGTGGGGGAGGGATTTGCCATTTCTAATGCAAAGGATTCTAGGACTTGTGGTGCTACATACAGAGGGTGACGCATGAGTCTCTGACTGACTATATTTTTATATACACGTTTGACAACTTCCTTACTCACAATGACAATGCAACACAGACAATCTTTTCATGCACTTTTTCTTTTCATCCCATTTACCTGGTACCACGTAGCGGATGTCCCTAGCAGGCAGCCCATGGACCAAGTGGGGGTGTATTGTGGTAAGGATATCCTCCTCCAGTGGGGTGAGATGGATGCGGGGACCAGAGTATGCAGCAGGGAGGATCCTGTTTAATTTGATCCTGGAGTACTTCTCCTTCACCCTCTGCCTTTCATCCTGCCACTTTTTATTGATGTCCTGGACTGTCCGCCTCTCCTCCCCCGATGCTGTGACAGTAGTGGCTAATTGCTGCCATAGGGCTGCCTTCTGTGTGCCACTGGTGCAGTAGGGTGAGAGTTCATATAGGCGTTTGTGGTGCCTCACTATATACTCCACAAGCATGGTAGTCTCCTCTGCAGTGAAGTTCTTCTTCCTCCTCATTAGTTCAATTTTTCTCAGGCGATGTCAGCGTTGTGAACACAAACTCTCTGTGGCCAAACCTTTTCCTTTAATGTGTGCTGCTTTTATATGTTTTGTGGTGCTGGTCAATTAGTGTTAATTGGGTTCAGCTGGAGCTTGGTGGGGGATGGTAGGCACTTTCAACATCATGGCAAAATGGAGCTATTGGCTGGGATTGGCTGCAGTGTGTCAGCTGATGCATGGTGGGGGATGGTAGGCACTAGGGCAGGTGTTTACCCATGGCTAACATGATCAACAGCCACAGTTTGTGTATTCCGGCCCGGAATCGGAGATTCTGGCCTGTAGGCGGAGATTCCGGCCTGGGAGCGGAATTCCAGCTCCGGGTGCGGAATTTCCGCTCCGGGAGCGGAAACTCCGGCCCGAGTACAGGCGTAAAGTTAGTAGTCATAAGTCCATTCTGTGAATACCAAAAGTAGTAAGTTCATTCTGTGAATGCCAAAAGTAGTAAGTGCATTCTGTGATTACCAGAAGTAGTAAGTGCATTCTGTGAATACCAAAATGGTAGTAAGCTTAGGATTTTGTCTTAAGCTAGTTCTGTGAATCGGGGCCTATGTATTGATCGCTTGTGTAGCTACCCTGCTGAGAAGTATTAGTAATGATTCACTTACTAACAGCTAATCTATATTAAACCTACACTTTTTCATGATAGCTGGTATGTTTTGAGCGTGAGCTATGCCACTGAAAGAGACAACTCTGCTAGACCATTGAATTTAAATATACTTACTTTGCCTGGCCATGAGGACATGAATATGTCACCCTTCAGCCAAAAAGGTCTATTTGAACCTAAGCACCGATACATGTGTCGAAGTCACCGGAAGGGCAGAACTGCTCGTTCAACTTGAGGTCAGGGAGATAGCATATGTCACATTGGAGGTAGTAACTAAGGATAAATCATATCGAAACAAACACTCCCACAGGAACCAAAAGATATGGGAGACACCAGAATATGATACAAAATACAACAGAGTAAATCTGCAAAGCACCAAAACACTGCTGGGATATTGTCTTTTGGAAATCGCGGCCCAGGGAACTTTTCAGGATGCATCATATATTGCAGTATAGCAACCTGTTGAATGTAGAATGGCTGGTAAATGTGCCAATGTGTGTGAACATCGAAACTCCCAGTAGGATCAACTTCGGTTCTTTCTATTGACAGCCCATAAATCATTCAAAATTCCTCCTCAAAGGCTCTGAGAGCTATCTGGAGGTCCACTTTGGTGGCCTTTCTCCCCATATCCCCCTTTTCCTTGCAGAGCCTCAGCAGCTCAATCGTGCTAAAGCTATCAATGTTGCTCCAATCCAGCTCCATCGTACCAAATAGGAGGTGAGAAAAAATATTAACTTGGAAAAAAAGTAGCTAATTAAAAAATATGTCAAATCTGATGTCAGATTATTTATATTGGATTTTAGTGTGAAACAAAATCACTGAGTGGCACTGAACAAACACAAGTGAAGGAGCCCACCGCAGCCACTGATGTAAACACATCAGGTTATTGGTTGCATGGGTTTTAGCACCACTCAGGCTACAACCACAAACATCGTGGTTGTTGCCTGAGTGGAGCCTCTACACCCTCAACCAACAACCCAATTTCTTAAAAGGCCTCTCTTTGAAAACCAGCTCTTGAAGAAAGAACAGCATGCATTGCTGTGCTTTTAGCTGCATTGCAGTGAAATGAATGCAGGCAAACAGGGTGAAGGCCCCCTCCATTAATGACACCAGTCTTGGCACGTACTTCTTTAAGAGAACACGTTTATCTTTATCGCCTGAGGGTATCTAACATGGTGCGTCATATAAAATGTGACTTGATAAATATTCATTTCCATCCCCCTACCTCAAAACATTCAGTTCCACACATTCACCCCTGTTTCTCCATTTGCAAATGTTTTGACATGAAGGTGCCAAAGCAGTATTAACGGCACATGTAAAAAATGTAATGCCTTCATTGTTTTCAAGAAAGTTTAGGTTTTAAACAAATAATTGCACATTTTCATGAATAAATAACAATTCAACATACTACAGAATCAAAGAATATAAATGGAGCAAAGCATACTTATATTCATAATGCTGTTCTAGATTTTAAAATAATGTGCCTTGTCATGCGATGCTTATCACCTCACTTATTACATCGCTAATGACATGTTAAATGATATTATTGATGACATTACTGATGACATCTCAATTTAACCAAATAAGGGGATTCATTTTGTCATATAAATTATGGTTAGTGGTCTAGAAAGCTATAATGAGAAAACATTTTCTATGAGTTCTCAAATTTCTTTCTCATCCATGTCAGTAAAACATTCTGAGATACAAACTGAAACTTTCACTTTCAACACCAGAACATGTCTGTCTGTTTCCTCCCAAGTAATCAACTGCAGCTCCACCACAGAGTTCTAATTAGTAACTAAAGGATTAATATTCTGTATTTATGACAAATGTGGGCACTTCTTGATCCCATTTTCATGGAATCCAAACTGGTAAACTGAAAGGTATATCTACAGAGGATACAACAGTATATAAACACAATATCATTGAAATGGTTATGTTTAGTGTCGTAGAAAGCTAAAATGATTACATTTTGCATGTATATCAGCTGAAACGCGTCATCCACATGTCATGTAATGCTGTTTCCTGTAACATGGAATATAAACATACTCCAAGTACTACAGTTCCCAGATCCTTATTGTAGTAGGAATTGTACTGTATTGTATCTCAGGAAACAATGGGCGATGTTCAATACATATACATATATTTATTGAATGAAGTAATATGCAAGGTCATAAGCGGCGTATGGCAAGGATGCTAGTTATTTTTACTTCAATTAACTATAAATGATACAAATATTTTGTTTTTTGAGTTGAAAATGTTTTTAACTGACATCTTCAACTATTACGTCACTTTAACCAGTTTTTTTCAGTGGATTTGTAGTGTTGTTTTAACATAAAGTCTAGTACCATACCTAACTATGCTAACCCCCGTCATTCACATCCTCGGGCCAGAGACCATGGCCCAACTCCCTGTGTGTAACCAACCTTACACCATACATAGCCGTGCACAGCATGGGGGAATTATCATCGCAACATAAGGCAGACTGACTGGATTCGTCAAAGGTTCAAAACTTTAAAATGAATAACAAAGGAATATTGGCTTTGTCAGAAACTCAGGATTTCATCATAGTCAACATAGATCAATTAGCTTTGTCAAACGGTCTCCATATTGATAATAAAATACATCGTAATTTACCATTTAAACCATTAGCCATAAAGCACTCTTAGTCAAACAACAATAATTTTGTGTCTGAGCCTGTCTTTAACTCTCTTCATGCCACAAAATAAATACAGCCATAGGACCATCAACAAGGTCCCCCTTCACTCTAGCTTAAAAGCATACAACTCCAGCTCAAAGTGCTTTGGCAATGATAATGGAAAGCTCTCCTGGGGGCATTTGTTCAATGAACCAAGGGGCATATCAACAACAACCGGCGATAATTATCGCTCAGCGCTCTTAGCGTGAGGATAATTATCGCCGGCTAGCGTGAATTTTTATCGCTGAGATAGCGTGCTATTAGCAACGCTTATCTCAATAGCGATAAAAATCTACACGCTAACAGGCTAACGTGAGATTATCGCTGGAAACCCAGCGATAATCACACGTTACCTTGTTGATAGGGACAGGCAAACTTAGCCATGATATCCTCCTTCCATAGGATATCATGGCTAAGTCTGAAAATTAGCAGACGTAAAAAAGCAGCGTTAACCGCGGTTAGCGCTGCTTTTTTTGTCTCTAACAGGATTAGCGACATTCTTGATAATAGGAGAAATGTCGCTTAGCGACATTTCTCCTATTATTTTACTCTGGAACGCCCCCTTTGCATCTCATTAGAGATGCAAGGGGAAGCGTAGAGTAAAAGGGTGCTAACATGCAAATTTGCGTGTTAGCACCCTGTTGTTGATAGGGTGCTAGTTTTATCTCTGCTTTTTTAGCTTTTAAAGCCAAAAAAGCAGAGATAAAGCCCTTGTTGATATGCCTCTAAGAGACTTACTGTGTTTTTACAGTCCTAAACCAGCTGGTGAAGGAACTTCTGCATCCATGGCACCTAGGCAGATTGTCAACGGTGTCTTCCAAATCTGTCATGGTTACATTATTAAATATCTGTACCTCTTCTACAGAAGAGCCATGGATCATTTTATAAAGGTTTTCCAGATGACTTTCTGTCATGATGAGGTGAGGGATGTACATACTTTACACACCAGTTTCACATGACATGCCATGTGTGTCTTCAGAATAGGAAGAGAATGGAAATGGGGGCTACATGGTCAGAAGTCTAGTATGCTACATTAAACGTGAGCAAAGTGGAAAGGGACTACATGTTCCATGGATCACGAGAACTCTCATGTGACTTGCAGATGTTGGTGGACATTTTGAACTCAGAGTACAAGTTAATTATAAACCATAGTATCCTTGCTAATCTTTGCAGTTGGGAATTCCTGTTTAGCTGATGAAATCCTCATAATCAGAGTTTTTGAGAGGACGACAGAGAAGACATCAGGCAGTAAAGTAACACACTTGTACAAAGATATAGATTTGCTCTTGTTTGTCTTTCTAAGAATCTACCATTAGGATATGAACTCATATTTTGTAGGCCTGGGTAGAGTTTGTGGAGTTCCACTACGCGGAAGTCTGCGAAGTGACCCAAAAACTCTGTGGCGGAATACATTAGGTCACGCTGTTTGTGCTGATTTTTAGCTAAGCTTCTTTTGCCGCTCGAGTAGATGTTTTTATTCAAGCCGCACCATCCTCAACGTGAAAGGAAATGATCTCAAAACGAGCAGGAGTGGTCATCCGCAACTGTCCGTGTTGAGAAATCTCACCGGGAGGTGGTCTGGAGTAAGATTTTCCTTGCTCGCAGAGCACATTTTTTCGGAACTCCATGGCTAAGTGGAGTGCAGAGTGGGAAAAACTCTGCAAACTCCGCGAGTGGAAAAGAATTTCACAACCCAGGCCTAATATTTTGCACTTTGCGAGTTTTCACAAGGAATCTGCCATCAGGATATGAAGTCGTAATTTGTACTTTGCTAATTTTAATAAGGTCTTTGCAGGAATATAAACTTGTATTTGTACTTTGGGGATTGAATATTTTTATTGATTTATAACTGAGCAAGCAGTGTCAACATCATATAATATACAAACCCAACTGGGCCAAATTGCATAATCAAAAGCATATAGGCTAGCAAGGTTCAGTATGTTAGCTGAGGGGTCAGTGAATAGGGATGGAATACACAGCGATGAGCCTACAACCCAATTCAGGCTGTCCGTGTAGTGACCCGCCCTGCCACGAGCAATTCACAGTAGATTAATTTGCCTAGTGGACAAACCAAGATAGAGGCACTCAATGAACTGCATAAAAAATATGCAGAGCCTTGCTCCAAACAAGTAAGCAATACAAAAACACAATAAACAATACCAAATGGTAAATAAACCCACCCACCCCCTACCCCCACCCTCTCTCCTTCCGAGGATGATCATATATCTGTGATACGGCAGTGGTAAAACCCATAAGTTTGAAGGATACTCCCAGATCAGGACCAGCTCTTACCTACATAGGGGGGACCAACCTAAGGATACACAGGTAAACCAGGCATGTCAGTTCTTTAAATTACCTGTACAAGATGGAGATGAACGGACTCATAAGCGCTCCATGCCTAGTAATGACCACAATTAATGGAGCCATTGCCGGTGGTCTGGATTCCCATCCATCCCCCACAGAGCCAGGATAACTCTGTGTTAAGGGACAGCGCTTCCTGATGGCCCCTAATGGACAGTAAGGGGTAAGTAAGTGTGTTGGGAAGGCCCAGAAGTATATATGCGGGGAAGCGCAGGAACTCTGTCTATAAGGTGTCGTCCACGTCACATAGTACCTGTTCCCAAAACCTCATTAACTTGGGGCAATTCCGAAGCAGATGTACTAATAAACGTGTGTTCCCACATCCTCTCCAGCACTGGCCATCACAAAGTGGTTCCATCGTTAGATGTGTGAGAGGGTATAGTACCAATAGGAGGTGATTTTGTATGCATTTTCTGTGTGGCCTACATTGAATGTAGAGTGGTGAGACCTATAGAAAATGTCCCCCCACTCCTTATCAGAGAGACTGTATCCCAGCTCTGACTCCCAGTGCCTCTGGCCTGGCGTCCTATGTGCGGGTGATGTTTTTGTGAGGAAGTGGTAAAGTTCAGAGATTAGTTTCTTATCATCCGATTTTAGGATTAGCCATTTCTCAAAAGGGGTCATGGGTCTACTTGCACCGGGGTGTGTGTGAGAGCCAAGAACCCAATGGGTGAGCTGTGTGTGTGTGAACCTCTCCTGGGTAAACAGACATAATATCGAATAAAAAATATCTATTGGACAGAATATCGAGATTTTAATATATAATTGACAGAATATCGAATTGCCAAAATATAGTGGTGAAGAATATCGAAAATCAGGTAAGAAATATCGATTTAAATAATATAGAAGTAAGTAATATCGACTGTCATAATATAGTTGTTAAAAATATCGAATTTTTGTATATTGTTTTAAGTGTTAGTATATGTGTTAAAAGTATGTATTAATTTTGGAATGTATTTTTAAAGTAATGAATTTTATGTTATTTCATTTTTGTGTAATTTAATTCCGTAGCTGGTTGTGGGTTTATAGGGGAATAGGGTGGGAAGTAATTTAATTGTTATTAGGTAATTATTAATTGGGATTGAAAATGTATTGGTTGTTGATTAATTATTAATTGGTAAATGATTTGTATTAATTGGTAATTAATTTGTATTAATTGTTTAATTGATAATTATGTTAATTGTATTAATGTATTATTTGTAGCGGGTTGTGGGTTTATAGGGGAATATGGTGGGAAGTAATTTAATTGTAAATAATGAATTATTGAAATAATGTTTGTATATTGATAATCAATTTGTTATTAATTAATTATTAATTGGTATTATTTGTATTTATTAATTTTTGGTATTGAAAATTAATTGGTTGTTAATGAATTTGTAATAGGTAATAAATAAAAAAAGAAAATATTTGTATTTATAATTAATTAATTATTAAATAGCGTGTGATTGGTAATTAATTTTAATACTTTTTTTGGGATTAATAATTAATTTATTTTTAATGAAATATTAAATTATTATTTTCCCTACTATTGTACTCACTGGAGTGGGAATAGTAATTTTTACCCCTATGCTATCCAACGCTTTCCCTACTATTGCACTCACTGGAGTGGGAATAATAATTTTTACCCCTACGCTATCCAACGCTTTCCCTACTGTTGCACTCTTTGGAGTGGGAATAGTAATTTTTACCCCTATGCTATCCAACTCTTTCCCTACAGTTTCACTCACTGGAGTGGGAATAGTAATTTTTACCCTCCCGCTATCCAACGCTTTCCCTACTGTTGCACTCTCTTGAGTGGGAATAGTAATTTTTACCCTCCAGCTATCCAACGCTTTCCCTACTATTGCACTTACTGGAGTGGTAATAGTAAATTTTACCCGCCCGCTATCCTACGCAAAAAATATTGAATATCTTCAATTAATATTACGTTAATATATATGTATTAATATTTTTTTTTACTTACATTAATTATTTATTAATGTTAGTTATTTAAGTATTTTTAAGTATGTTTCAGTTAATTATATGTATTATTTCATCAATTGTACATTACTTTTAAGACATTTAAAAAATTTGATATTTTGACTAACTATATTTTTTACAACGATATTTTGGATGCTATTTTTTTGTACTTACCTGTTTGGACATAGGGATTCAATATTTTGGCATTCTATATTTCTTCCTCGATATTTTGGTAGGTCGATATTCTCCTTCTCGATATTTTGTCAGTGATCCCTCTCCTGTTCTGACAAAGATTATTGGGACTTAAGCTCATCAAAGTAGATGAGACCCTTTTGATCAAAAAGGCAACCTAGCCTTTTACAACCGCCCACCACCCACCTTTTGGCTACATGTGTTGACTGACCCGGTGGGAAGTCCGGGTTGGAAAACAATGGTGTATGTGGGGAGGGGAATGAAGAAAGACCTGCTGTAAGCACCACTGTGTCCCATACTTTGAAAGTTGTATTCGGCATCAGAGAGGAGTATAGACCCCAAGATCAAGTAGTATTCGGCATCAGAGAGGAGTATAGACCCCAAGATCTATGGGCTCGAGGGAGCCAGGTTTCTCTCCAGATATGAGCGCCCGCAACCGTTTGGTCCATAAAGACTTTTCCTGTCCTTGTAAATATGGCCCCTTTGCACACAGCACTTTGCGTAAAAGGGGTGCTCCATAGGTGTTGCTCTGGGTGTTCCCACGCAATACCCACGGAACCTGACACATTTCCAGATTTGTGAGGAATCGTAAATCCATGGGAGGCGTAGGGAGGCTCAACATGGAGAAATGTAGTAATTTCTCCTCGTTTTCTTTTCCTCTTTCTATGCGTGCTCGATTCTGCAGCCCGTATAGAAAAAGGAAATCACCTCTAAAGATTGTTTATGTACAGGAAGGGCTCCCTTCCTGCACATAAACAATCACTGAAACAATGACGTTTTTCAACTTCTATTTGTGCTAATGCAGCACACATAGAAGTTGAAAAACTGCATTTCAGATTGTTTTTGTGCTGGAAGGGAACCCTTCCTGAACAAAAACAATCTCGCCACAATGCAGGCATCCTTGCACCATGGTGCAAGGGTGCCTGCGCCGGCGCATGGCTGCAGTTTGTGCACCAGCGCAGGGGGAAGCACAGAGATGCGACATATTGTTGTAAATATGTCACATTCCTGTGCTTTGAAAGTGACTAAGTGCGGCACAGCCAAATGGCTTGTGTTCCGCACTGAGCCACTTTCTTGTAAATCTGCTACTAAGTCCTTACGAATCGAGTTTCCTAGAGAGGAGAAGTTGGTTCTTGCCATTTTAGAAAGGTTTCTGTCCAGCGTGATTCCCAAGTACGGGAGCGCGGGGTCAACCCACTGGAATTCATATTTCGCGCAGAGAGCTGATTAGGTGTCTGTTCAGACTGTGAGGTTCAGTATTTGTGATTTGGGCAGGTTCATCCTGAAGCCTGAAACTGCCCCAAATGATTTCAGCTCAGAATGATCGTTTCAAGCGTGGAGAGCAGTTGGGCAATGGAGAAAATGATGTCAACTGCATAAAGGCTTATGAGATGGTGGCCAGCACCGAAGGTAATGCCCATCGCTCCTGGGCTTTCTCTCAGCCTTTGGGCAAAGGGTTCCATGTAAATGGCAAATAAAAGCGTGGAGAGCGGACAACCCTGTCGGATGCCACGCTCATCCCTCAAACCCTGCAAATTCATCCTATTCACCCTGACCGAGGCGGTGGAGGTGTTGTAAATGCTGGTGTCCAATCCAGGAACCGAGCGCCTAGCCCAAAGTGTTTAAGGGTTGCAAACAGATAGGGCCAATGCACCCTATCAAACGCCTTCTCTGCATCTACCGCCAGCAGGTGGGCTTCCTCCTGGGACCGATTAACTTTGTCGATAATGTGGCATAAGCGTTTGGTGTTATCACCGCATTGTCGTGCAGGAATAAAGCCTGCTTGATCGGGATCGATTAAGCCCGGCATTAGAGGGTTAAGACGTGGGCCGAGATACCCGTAAACAACTTCGCATCAATATGAAGTATCGAAATTGGACGAGAAGAGCTGCAGAGCTTTGGATCTTTCCCCGGTTTCAGGATCACCAAAATGGATGCCTGCATCATGGATTCCGTTAACATCCCCGTTTCTGTAAATGAATTAAAGAGACAGGTCAAGAAGGGAGCAAGTTTGCACAAATATTTTTGTAAAAGATGGCGCTGAAACCATTGGGACCCCAGGCCTTCATGGGCTTAAGTCTGGCGATGGTGGCGATGACCTCCTCAATCGTAATGGGTTGGTCAAGTGCCTAAGAGTCCTGCTTGGGCAATGGAGTTATTGCTGCCAACTGGTGGTATGGGAGCGGGTCGGGATCCGCCACCAGATCATTTGCATATAAGTTTGTGTGAAAAGCCCGAAATTCAGCTGTTATAGCCATATCACTATGTACTATAAGGCCTGCATGTGATCAGATATTCTTGACAGTGTTGGCATGTTGGGTACTTCGCAAGCAATGAGCTAACATCTGACCCTATCTGTTAGTGCCCAGATTAAAGTTATGTTTGAGGCGGAGCATAGCATATTCTGCCCTATCGAGGTCGAGGTGTTTAAGCTGTAGCCGAGCTTGCTCCAATTCGCGCCAAACTCGAGAAGCACCTGTCCGTTTGTGTATACACTCAAGCTCTGTGACAGTTTTCCCCAGTTCCTCCATCTTATCCCGTCTGAGTTTGTTTTCATGTGCTGAATGTGCTATGAGGGCACCTCTGGCAACAAGTTTAAGGGCTTTCCAAATGGAGGAGAGATGAACTCCCTCAGTGTCATTCATCGCTAAATAGTCAGTGATCCCGCGTCTAATCTTAGCTACTGTTGGCGGAGAGCAGCAGAGTCTCACTAAGACGCCAGGGAGGGCGCTGAGGTGAGCCAACAGGGATCGTGAAAGTAAGCATAATTGCTGCGTGGTCAGAGAGGGAGCGCGGTTCAATAGAAGAGTCTGTGGTAAGTTCCCAAGCTCCTGGTGAGGCTAGAGAGTGGTCAAGGCCGACATAAGTTTTGTGGGCTACTGGGAAGAACATGAAATCCCGTACATTTGGGTGTTGAAACCGCCACACGTCATGTAAACCACAATCGGTCAGCCATGCCAGGCCTTCTCTCGTGAATGCCTTGGACTGGCCTGTCCGTGTGTTGAGTGATCCATGCCCCCACCATAACCAAATTGAGATCCCCTCCCACAAAAATGGCCTGATCTGGGGACTGCAGCACCCCAGCTATGGCTTCTGTCATAAAAGCTTCTTGATGATCATTAGGGACAGAGAGGGAGACCACGGTGAATTGTAGTGCCATCATCTGTACCCGTAAAGTCAATTTGCGACCCTTAATTTAATTTTTTTTTTGTTGAAAATCAGGTATGTACCTAGTTACATGAGTTAACACTGTTACATTGTATTTATATTTACAGCAATAGTCACAATAGGATATTTTGCCTTAGACATTTCATATTTACATATTTATCGATTCTTTCCTATCCTCCTATGTTATTCATCCATAACATTAGGGGCTCCAATATCTTCATTCCTTTCATCCTTGCTTTTCGTCCTTTACATTTATATAAGATTTCCTGCCGGCTAATATTCAGTAAACGATGCAGCCATTGACGGTATGTAGGGGGCTCTCTCTAATTTTACTATCCTGGCATTTCATAATTCCCAGTAATGGAGTTTCCTCCAAATTGATAGAGCCCTTGAGAAGGCTTCGTATACAACTCTTTACCAACATATACTTAAAGTGTGAGTTGTTATTGAGACCAAACCTCTGAGAAAGTTCTGAAAATGTTGAATATTCATTGTTGTGGTATAGATCTGCCACTCACTCTATCCCCGCCCGTTCCCAGTTTCTAGCAATACCATCATATAATGCTTGCGGCAGCAGATCTGAATGCCAGAGCAAGGTAAATTTGTTATATCTGGAGATGTTGAGGAGCTTATTTATCTTTTTCCAGACCATCCATATCCCTTTGACAGACTTAAAGCGTGTTTTTGTATGATAGTTTGGTTCCAGTTGCCTTAAAAAGAGCCCTTCTGCATCCTTCCCTATAGCCAACTGATAGATTCTGGGTAAACTCAGGCTCTCATCTCTACTTTGGCCTGGATGAAGTAAAATACCCATCTGGTGTAGGGCAGTGGCCCAGTAATCCGGTAAGATATTGGGGGCTCCCCAACCACGCTCTCTTGGTAGTGTCAGATATTTCAGTGTACGGCATGTCTTCTGGTAACCCCAAATAAAATTTAGAAACATGGCGTTGATTTTACTGTCTGCTAGTTCCAGTGATATTGTTTGGAGTAGAAATAGTATCTTCAGGAATATTTTCATTTTTATTACATTTATTCTGCCTATTATTGTGATATGCAGTCTATCCAGCCACTTAAGTTCCCCATCTATTTTCCCCATAATCGGATCAATATTAGCCGCCCAAAGGCTATCCATACTAGATGTTTTATTAACTCCTAAATAAGTAGCCACCTCACATTCGTGTGGATCTTGTAGCTGACTTCTCTGCCATACTTTCTATTTCCCTAATTGCCATCTGTGGTTCTGGTGTAAGTATTGCAATGTCGTCGGCGTATGCAAGGAGCTTAGTTTCATAGCCTTTACTGATTACGGGTTTGATTGCTTGATTATTTAGGATTTGATTGATAAATGGGTCAAGATAGATAGCAAATAATATGGGGGAGCAGGGACAGGCTTTCCGTGTCCCTCTATCAATCTCAATCCTCCCTGAAGCATTACCCATTATTTGTAACTGCGCGTGAGGTTTAGAATACATAGCTTGGATAGCTCTCATGAACCCTGAACCAAGCCCTCTCTCTACCAGAGTACCCCATAGATATTGCCAAACTACCTGGTCAAAGGCTTTCTGCGCGTCCAGGAGGACCACAGCCAGGTCTCTAGATTCTATTTCTGCTATATCGAGAAGTGCAATGACTCGCCTGGTGTGGTCTGTGGTCCCCCTGCCAGGGACAAAGCCATGTTGCCAAGGTGATATCAATGCCACTATGATCTTTTGCAGTTGCTTGGCTATTATCTTTGAGTATAGCTTGGCATCCGAATTCATAAGCGATATTGGACAATATGAGGTTGGTAGTTCTTCTGATTTACCCAGTTTTGGAAATACTACCACGTCCGTGCCCTGCCATGATGAGGGAGGGATCCCGCTGTATTGTACACCCAAGAACAGGTCGTGTATAATTGGGAGAATCTCATACGAGAGCATTTTGTACACTTCTAATCGTATTTTATCCGGGTCTGCTGCCTTCCCGGTAGAGTGGGACCCTAGCGCCTCCTGAACCTCTTCCATGGTGATTTATTGGTCTAGTTCCTGAGCTGTAGCTTCATCTACTCTAGGTAGTACGGAGGTTCTGGGGTCAGGGTCCATCTGGCCAGTTTCAGGAGTGTCAGCTTGATACAGCCTTCTGTAGAACTCCTTGAACACCTCCATAACCTTTTCCGGGCCCATCACTAATTGATCCCTGCTATTCTTAATTTTTAAGATGTTATTCCTAGCACTTTTTTGCCTTGTTCTCATTGCTAATAACCTTCCTGTTGCCTCACCATATTCAAATATTTTCCCCCGATAGGCTTGGAACATTTGGGCCACCCTTTGCTGGAAAAAACTATTAATTTCCGCCTTTACTAGAGCTAGTTTTGTCATATGCTCCCTAACTAAGTCTTCCTGGTCTTCCTTGGCTATTAATTTGACATGCTCTCCCTCTAGTTCCGCCAATTTCCCTATCAATTGATCAACCTCTGCCTTTCGTCGTTTCCATTGGCCTACAAAACCAATGACTTTCCCCCTCAGAGCAGTTTTAAAAGTGTCCCATTCTATCCCCTGAGTAGCGCTATACCTATTGCTGTTATCCCACAGCCCATTGCTTAATGTGGGCACAGAATTCCTCGTCAGAAAGTAGCTTTTTGTCAAATGACCATATCCCGTTATCTCCAAAATCAAAGGGTTATGGTCTGAAAAGAGCTGTGGTTATTTTTTAATATCCATCTTATCCACCACTTTACTTGAGGCTAGAAAGTAGTCCAAGCGTACAAATTTCCTATGGAGGTGAGAGTAGTAAGTGTATCCAGGGTCATTTGAAGTTTTTACTACCCATGCATCAACCAGTCCATGAGTTACTTTAACGGCATCCCAGATATTAGGGTCGTCTTGGTTAGACCCATAAATATTCACCACTGTTGCCCCCCTAGGTAGCCCTATGATTGCCCATCGCCCCCACTTATCTGCCACATTGCCATACCAATACGCACATTGCCATACCAATACGTTGATTAATATACATAGCAACTCCTCTAATCATAGTAGTTTGGGATGAGCATATTGCCAGATTATAGCCCCTAATCTCAAGAGTGTTTTTATTGCTCCAAGGTATATGTGTCTCCTGCAGGCAGATTACATCTGCATTAATAGTTTTAAGTATTTCAAAGACCCTATCTCTCTTCTTTTTATCATTTAGGCCACCCACGTTAGCTGAACAAATCTTAAGACTATCCATAAGGTCCTGCAGTTTTCCTCATTATAGGCCATTGCTTATCACATTTCTCAATCATATCCTTTCCTTCATTGCTATGTATACCTGGCTTTCTTTTTTATTTTTTTACCCCCTCCTTTCCCCCGCCCCCCTGTCCCTCCACCCTAACCTGCCCACCCTTCTCCCCCCCTCTCCCCCGTAACCCTTGCCCCCTGGCTCACCCTCCACCGTAGAAACTTCTAGACCAAAAGTCTGTGTGTGTGATGACGCAGTGCAACACCATGATCAGTGACACCCCTTATGTACTCCTAAAAAGAGAATAAAAGAGAAAACAGTGCTCTAAGACTATATGCAGAGATAAATGATCATAACATACAGTTACGCTAAGCGAAGAGCAAAGAAAATAGGAGGGGGAAGGATACATAGATCACCTTCAACCAATTTCGCAAATCTATAGCATACTAAAGCTATGTTAGTTCCTTGCTTCCCTTTTTGTTTATCAACGAGTGCCCAGCCAACCTGTTGACTACCCTTTGATAAGATATTGCTAACCATTTCCCATCACATTATATTCACACGTTAGCAGTCTTTTGCCGAGCATCAAGATAAACCTTGCCCTCTTATACCCTCTTATCCCCTTAGCTCTGCCAGAGCTTCCTGTGCTTTGAACTCTGAGTTATAGTAATGAATACGTCCACCCACTACTATCTTTAGCTTAGCATGATTTTTCAAATATGCCTGGGCACCCTGGGCTTGAAACGGAGAAATCATTTGCCACAAAAGTCTGGCCTTGCGAAGAAGGCAACATCCTCAACTTTCCGTTTGGTTTCTGGTTTAGCCTTTTCCCAAATGTTCTGTCGTAATAGAAAGTTCCCAAAATAATCTAGGATAGCTCTTGGTTTCGTATCTGGCCCAGCAGGAGCTTTATCGTTGAAGGGAATTCGGTGGGCGCGCAGGACTTCTTGCTGCAATCCATCCCTTGCGGGTCCGGGAATGCCTTCTTCAGCAGGTAAATCATATACTGGCACACATCAGTGCCTTCTTGTCCCTCTGGAATGCCTAAGAAATGTAAATTGTTGCACCGTCTGCGATTTTCTTGTTCCTCTAGCTTCCATTGGATGTCTGTCAGTCTAGCCTCTTGGGCCACTGATTGTGCATGAATGCCTGTAATATCATCATCCAGGACTCTGGTTCTTGTCTCCAGCTCAGTTAACCGGTCACTAATATTGTTACAAATGTTCGCCACTTTCCAAACTGTTCCCTGCATTTTGCGGAGAGCCAGCTGTGAGCGTTTATTCTCTAACCTTGTCTCTTACCGATGAGACATGATTGCGTGTAGTATAACAGCCAGTGTTGAAACAGAACTTTCCTGAGGACCTTGAGGATCTTGAGAAGCAGTACCTAGATTCCCCGCAGCACCCCCGACAGTAGTGACGTTGGAGAATAGTCCCAGTTCAAGTCTTCTTTTCTCGTACTTGGTTTCCTCCATGCCCGGCTTGATCTTCTGCGCGCCTTGCGCAAGGTTGCAGCGGAGTCCACATCGCTGGTATAGCTGTCACTAGAGCCTGTCCATGAAACAGATTCATCCACTGAGGCTGTCCCATCTGACAAGGAGTAAAAACAATCTGTTGCTTCTGAGTCATTCCCTTTTTTCCCTGCCCGGATTTCCTTACTATCTTGTAAACTGTTGAGCCCAAAATCATCTAGGGGGGTAGTAGGGTGTTGTAAAGATAGTGCATCCTTCTCTGCATTATTTTTTTGGAGACTTCCCTTCGGTGGCCACTTGCCTTTCCTCTGGTTTAATTTAGCAGGTACTACTGTTGCTGATACTTGTAGTTGAGGGATCTTTGACTGTTGCATTGCTATTATTGCCATTATTATCACTGTCTGTATCCCTCTCTACCTCTGTCTCATTAGCACCTTTTGCCACAACCATATTTTCCGCTCTGTTCTCTTTAAGCGGCTGCTGCTGTCTAATACCTGCATCTGTGGTCTGCGCATCTCCATTGTCCCCATTGTCCGTTGTAACACCTTCCTCCCCCACCACTGCTCCCTCATTGATTTCCGTGTTTCTTACCAGCGCGCTAGCTTCGGAGCCTCTGGGTGGTTCAGTGAGTGCTGGATTCTTCCTTCCGGATCCCCTCAGCATGTCCGTGACAGTGTGGCCAGGCAGACGTTGCTGGCGCAGGGTTCAGCTTTTCCCCTTCGCCTCTGGGGCAGACTCATTCCGGGTCCCTGCCAGGATCTCGCCACCCAAGGTGCCGTGCTGTTCCTGTTTCAATCTCCCCAATGCTGCCCGTTGATGACGCTCTGATGCCTTCCGTCCCTGGGCCACCAGCCTTCATCTGTATCTTGGACAGTTTCATGGTAAGCGGTGAATGGACGCTGGGGAGTGTAGAGTCTTCCAGAGCAGTGCTCAGCTTGTAACAAGCAGCTAGTAGCTCTCGTTGTCCCACAGTTGTTGAGCCCACTAACGAGTAGGTATGCCGCCACTCTGTCAGAACTCTTTGTAGGGTGCCCAGGATTGTCTTTAGCAGTATCAGCTGCTTCTGCTTTACCCCTGCTCCATATAGCTATTGTTGAGGCTCACAGATCAAAGTGTTGCGAGCTGCTGCAGTAGCCTCAGCCGTCAGCTTCCGTTGTCCCCTGCAACCCTTAATTTGAAAGCACGTGCCCAGAGTAGAACCCCGGAAGCAGTGAGAGAGAAGAACCACGACCCCACCCCTCTTCCCACGACCTAATGACCAGAATTTGCGCGGAAATTTCTTAGATTGCATTCTGTGGGTGTCCTGCGCTAAGAGGTACGTCTCCTGTAGCAAGCAGATATCGCTCTGTGAATGCTCTAGTAGGGAAAGAATAGCTTTTGGTGGGGTTGTTTAGTCCCTTTACATAAGTAGTTTGACCCTCATAGTGTATAGTATCCCTGTGTTGCCACTGGTATGGGCCTAGCCGACAGAAAGGTAGCAGATAGGTCCCTGTGTTTTGAAGTCGAGGGAAAGGGAGCCTAATGGACACATGCGCAGTCAAATTCCTAACTATAGTACCTCGGAAGGAGAGCCCCTGAACAATTAACCCACCACTAAAACAGATAATTAGAAAGTAAAACGAACCACATTTTGTAAAGTCTTTCAAAAGCGGAGCGACCCTTGACCCTGTTTCCAGGCAGGTCGCTCCCCACGCCGCACAGCTCCACCTGACTGCACCTGTGTTCCCGCTCCCGCTGCTGCCGAGAGTTCGTGCCTCCTGTGCCTCTCTCTTGGTTTCCCTATTTGCCCATTTTACTTGTCTGCTGCCTTCTCTACACTTTCTGCCTTTTCTGCCCTTCTTGTTCTCTTCTTGTTCTCTGTTGCTATCTATAAATTGATGGTATTTTGCCACTCACCCTTCCCGCCGCTGCGTCCCTTGTGGCCCCGCCACCCTCGCTCACCCATTTGTCCCTGCACCCGCCTCCCAGCTGCTCCCCCTCCCCTTCTTAATGGCAGCCGCTGCGCGGTGAAGAAAGTGACCCTTGACCCTGTTTCCAGGCAGGTCGCTCCCCACGCCGCACAGCTCCACCTGACTGCACCCGTGTTCCCGCTCCCGCTTCTGCCACAAGTTCGTGGCTCCTGTGCCGCTCTCTTGGTTTCCCTATTTAACCATTTTACTTGTCTGCTGCCTTCTCTGCACTTTCTGCCTTTTCTGCCCTTCTTGCTCTCTGTTGCTATCTATACATTTCTGTTCTCTGTTGCTATCTATACATTTTTGGCATTTTGCCACTCACCCTTCCAGCCGCTGCGTCCCCTGCAGCCCCGCCGCCTCGCTTACCCATTCATCCCGCACCCGTCTCCCAGCTGCTCCTCCCTCCCACCTCCACTTCTTAATGGCTCCCGCTGCGGGGCCTCTCCGCTGGCATGCTGAAGACGTGCCTAAGGCAAGCCCGTCTGCGCCCGTCCGCGCCTGGACCGCACCCAGCACCAGACCCCCTGGCCCCCACAAGCACCAAGACAACCAACGCCACTACGACGCCAACATCCTCCACAAACTCAATGCCGGCCGATCATCCACCTGCTTCCAGGCCACCCCAAAGCTCACCCACGAATCCTTCTTCTGCCAGAGCTGCAGCTTCACCAGCCACTGAACACCTACATGTCATGCCCCCCCACCAGGCAGGTTGCAACCATCTCAGATGCATACTACTCAACACCCGCTCCATTCACAAGCATGCCGTCAAACTCTGGGACCTACTCGACTTATCCTCCCCAGGCGTCGCCTTGCTGACGGAGACCTGGATGAACCCCTCCTCGGCACCTGACATTGCCATAGCCATCCCGA
Organism: Triturus cristatus; assembly: GCF_964204655.1. NCBI lineage: Eukaryota > Metazoa > Chordata > Amphibia > Caudata > Salamandridae > Triturus > Triturus cristatus. The sequence goes on from NC_140581.1 coordinate 403,338,414, forward strand.
ACGACTAAAAGATCACCCGCAGGGACCGCACCAACAGACTGGGAGGAGGAATCTCCATCGTCCACAGGAATACCCACAGAATTTTGACCAGCACCGAAGACACCCTTAGCACCGCTGAACACCTGCATTTTCAGATCCACATCGATCCCAACACCACCCTCAGAGGAGCCCTCGTCTACAGACCCCCCGGAACCCAGCCACAGTTCACCGACGTCATCAGCACACACTCCCTTGCCTCCACAGACTACATTCTCTTCGGAGACCTGAACTTCCACCTTGGGAAGGCCAAAAACAGCAACTCAACCACTCTGCTCACCAACCTCGCCAACCTTGGACTGAAACAACTCGTCACAACACCCAACCACTCTGCCGGACACACGCTTGATCCCATTTTTACCACCAGCAACCACATCACCTTCAGCCACACCAGCGAACTCCACTGGACCGACCACCACTGCATCCACTTCTCCTTCGTGAAACACACCATGCACAACCACCTGCATTGAATCCCCCACCGCAGCTGGAGCGAGGTCACCAAAGACCATCTAATCACCACCTCGCCTGAGACCCACCACCTGACCCCACCGACACAGCCACCTGCAACCTCAGGCAATGGATTGATGGCTGCGCCAACACTCTCGCCCCGGTCAAGAAACCCTCAAACAGATGCACTGACAGAAGGGCCAGCTGGTTCACCATCGACCTCCAGGCATCCAAGCAGACCTGCCGAAGACTCGAGAAGCAGGGGCGCCACAAACAGACACCAGACAACCACGCAGCACTGAATAACACCTGTTGCAAGCACCACCAACTCATTCGAACCGCCAAAAGGACCTCCTTCAAGGAACACATCAACAACAATGCGCACAACAGTAAAGAGCTCTTCAACATCGTGAAGGAACTCGCCAACCCCAGCTCTAACGACATACCGCCGTCGCAAGACCTCTGCGGCTCCCTAGCCAACTTCTTTCACCGCAAGATCACAGACATCCATGACAGCTTCAACACCCAGACCTCCCCCACAGCCACCGACAGCCGCTGACACCTCAAACTCACCGCCCCCAGCCACACCGGCCTTCTGTTCTCCGGGAACCACATCAATGATGATGACACCATCAAAATCATGAACACCATCCGCTCCGGCTCACCATCCGACCCCTGCCCTCACCACATCTTCAACAAAGTGAGCACCATCATCGCACCCCAACTCCGGAAGATCGTCAACAGCTCCTTCGAGACCGCCACCTTCCCGGAGACCTGGAAACATGCCGAGATCAATGCCCTACTCAAGAAACCCAAGGCGGACCCAAAGGACCTCAACAACTTCTGGCCCATCTCCCTGCTCCCGTTCCTGGCAAAAGTCATCGAGAAGATTGTCAACAGGCAACTGACCCGATTCCTAGAGGAGAACAACACTCTGGACTCATCCCAATCCGGATTCCGCAGCAACCACAGCACCAAAACCTCCCTCATCCCCGCCACCGACGACATCAGGACCCTGCTGGACAACGGCGAAACCGTGGCCCTCATCCTCCTGGACCTCTTAGCTGCCTTTGACACTGTCTGCCACCACACCCTTCGCACACGCCTCCACAACGCAGGGGTCCGAGACAGAGCCCTGGACTGGATCACCTCCTTCCTCACTGGCAGAACCCAGAGGGTCCGCCTCCTTCCATTCTGATCCGAAGCCACCAAGATCACCTGGGGCGTACCCCAAGGATCATCCCTCAGCCCGACCCTTTTAAATATCTACTTGGCACCGCTCACCAACATCGTCCGATCGCACCACCTCAACATTGTCTCATACGCCGACGACACCCAGCTGATCCTCTCCCTCACCAAGGACCCCGCCACCGTCAAAACCAATCTCCATGAACAAATGAAGGCCATCGCCGAATGGATGAAGAAGAGTCGCCTGAATCTGAACTCAGACAAGACGGAGGTCCTCGTCCTCGGCTCCACCCCCTCCGCCTGGGACGTCTCCTGGTGGCCAGCCATGCTAGGAGCTGCACCAACACCTACCGACCACGCACACAACCAGGGGTTCATCCTGGACTCTTCACTATCAATGACATAGCAAGTCAACGCCGTCTCCTCCTCCTCCTTCAACACCCTCCGCATGCTTCGCAAGATCTACAGATGGATCCCCATCGGAACCAGAAGAACGGTCACCCAGGCCCTCGTCAGCAGCAGGCTGGACTACGGCTTGGCCAAACTCCAGAAAAGACTCCAACGCATACAGAACGCCTCCGCACGCCTCATCCTCGACATTCCCTGCCACAGCCACATCACTGCCCACCTGAGAGACCTGCACTGGCACCCCGTCAACAAGAGGATCACCTTCAAGCTCCTCACCCACGCTTACAAAGCACTCCACAACGCCAGACCAGCATACCTCAACAAATGACTCACCTTCTACACCTCTGCTGACCTCGCCCCCGCCACTGTTCCACGCATCCACCTAACGACCACCGGCAGCAGATCGTTCTACCACCTCACTGCCAAAACATGGAACACCCTCCCCATCCACCGGCGACAGACCCAGGACCTGCTGACCTTCAGGAGACTTCTCAAGCAGAAGCAGCACCCCTCCTTCTCCCCCTCAGCACCTTGAGACCCTCATGGGTGACTAGTGCACTCTACAAATGCTCTGATTGATTGATTGAAGAAAGTCTGGATTACGAGGGGCAGTCAAAGAGTCCATAGCCATGACATAAATTGTCTGCAGGGCTTATGCCGCTGCACTGCCCCACCCCGGACCCAGTAACATGGAAGGCAGGACAATACACTTGTCGAAGTCGGGATACTCCAAGGAGGAAGTCTGGGAGGGTCCCTGTGTCCTCTCTCAGTCAACATTGAGAGTGTCCTTTCAAGAGTAGCAACAACTGCCTTGCATTCATTTGCGATGGTGTCCGGATCTGGTCTGAGATGCAGGGGAGTCCTGCCCACCCTCTGCCATTTACCTGCCTCCAGAGGTTTGTTGTCTGGATCTGCGTGAGTGGCGAGGCCTACACTATCCTCTGGTAGATTCAGAAGTTGCTGCACCTCTCGTAGAGATCAGATGTGGTGGGTGTGTTAGACCTGGCATCATTGGCGTGGGTCTCCCTTCCATTTTTCGCTGTTGTCTCCTCTGTTTTTGCTGGTAATAGATGCTCTGGGCGCTGTGCCACTGCCATTCAGTGCCACATCGCAAATGCTCCCTGTGTAAAAATGACATGTGAATTGGTATATCCATGATTGGCTTATTTGGTTTACTTGTTAGCCCCTAGTAGCGTGGCCTGTGTGTGCCCAGGGCTGGTAAACCAAATGCTGCTGGTGGGCCTGCAGCGCTAGTTTGCGCCACCTACAGAAGCAGCTTGTAAAGTGTGACTCAGACCTGCCACATGCTCTGATGTGTGTAACATGTCCTGGTAGTGAATTACACCCAATTTCGTTTTTCACTACTGTAAGGCTACCTGTTCTTCATAGGCCAGAATGGGAGGTTTCGCCATTACATTCTATAGTCCTAACTGACCCACAGAACATAGTAGAAAAACAAATTTAGTATGCCTGAGCTCAGAATATTAAAATACATCTTTTAGTGAAGTTTATTTTTATATTCTGTGTTTGAAAATACCACTTTTAGAAAGTAGGTATTTTCTTGTCTAAGCCTTCCAGTGTGCTCTGCTGTTATGTGTATTGGCTGTTGGAGGGACAGGGCAGGCTGAGTCAGACCTGGGTTGAATAGAGAGATCTGCATTGGAGTATGGGGAGGGGTAGCTCCTGGACCTGAATAGGGCTGTGCCTGGCAAGGTGAATGCTGGCTCCACCTCTCACTGTGCGTCTAATGGAAGTCCCCCTCTTTCTGAAAGGAAGGATGCAGCCTGGTAAACAAAGTGCTCCAGGGCTGAGCAGAACTGGTTCTGGCTGGGTTCAGTGACTTGTAGCTTCTGAGAACAAATACTTTTGGGGTATACATATCTGTGCTGAAACCCCTTCAATTTGTATTGCTCCTGGACAACAAGAAGAACCTCTGTCCATGTAACTTAAGGAATCTGCAGGAGAAGGACTGTCCTTGTGCTTGTGTGCTGTTTCTTGGACTGGCCTGCAGTGGTTACTACTGGACTTGGAAGAAGAGTAAAAGGACTATTTTTGCTATCTGCAGGTGAGGCTCTTGTGAGTTCCAGGGCCTCTAGTTCTACTGTGGAGAAGAGAGTGCTGAAAATCGTCGCTAACGCCCGTTAGCGAGCCGCTGCAGCTGAAGAGCGTAAGGACAATCGTCGCGCTGCTGCCGCCGAGTGCTCGCTACCGGAGATCATCGTATCACCTGTCTGCGGGCTGCCAAACACTCGCTAACCCGAAGATTATCACATTGCATGTTTGCGGGCCTCAAAACGCTCGCTAACCAAAGATCATCGCATCGAGTTCATCGCTTCGCGACATTGCAGAGCGGACGCCGAGCGTTCACCATTTTCATCGCATCGCATCAGGATCGTTGCTCCCTCGCGGAGCGACATTTTCTTTCATTGCAACAAGATCGCACACGCAACAGGCTCGGCGCATCATCCTCCATTCGCGGCAAGGATTTTATCGCATCGCCGGCTTAGCGTGCAGAAGTTTGTTGTTTTGTCCTGCACACAAATCAGCGCATCATCCTCCCTTGCGGCAAGGATTCAACGCATCGCTGGTTAGCGTGAGGAAAATCATCGCTACAACTCCTTAGCAGCATTTTTGTTGCTTTGCTACAGAATCCAGGTACCTTGTGAGTAAAAGTGTCGCAGAGACCACTGCCTTGAACTGAATTCCTCTTTGCACACCTTGAACTATTTTTGCAGCCTTTTAAGAGTAACCCTATTTTTCTAGTTTTGTGGATTTTTACTGTTATTGATCTTGTGTCAAGTCTATATCTAAAGATACTTATTTTTTATAACTACTTGTGTGGCGTCCCTTTGTAGTTTTCTTCACTGTGTTACTGTGCATGGTCATAAATGCTTCCCACACTGCCTCTGAGATAGGCCTAGCTGCTCGTGCTACATTACCACAGGGTTGAGCAGGGGTTATCAAAGAGTGTAGACTGCTTACTCTGACTTAGGAAGAAGGTTCCCTACTTGGACAGTGGCCAGCCATTGCCAACTAGAGACCCCCATTTCTAACAGGGTTTTATCCTCACATTTAAAGATCAGACGAAACGGTATCCCCAGGAGTATGGGTTCTTGTTAGCTCACAGATGTGTAGTAACAGGCCTGAACTCCCTTCTCTTTTGTAATGTAGAGGCCGCCAGATCCCTGATGTCAGAGGGCGTGCTGCCCGGAACTCAAATGGTTGTTTTTCTCGCGCCTCCTGGAGAATATGTTCCTTGAGCAGGAAGTCATGGACGCAAGTGAGTATATCCGGGGGATGGGCCGATGCATCTCTTGTTGGGCTGAGTCTATGGGTGCGATCCAATTTGATTTTTAGATCCGGTGGATCGCCCAATATGAAGCGGAAGAGATCCCTCACATATGATTCAATGTCCAATCCCTCCGCACCCCGGGGTGTTGTGGCAGGAGCGGTTTTCCAGGTCCTCTGCATGCGCCTGAAGGTCTAGGTGCTGATCATGTAGGCGTAGAATTTCATGTTGGAGTTGGTGGATTTCTTCATCACAAGCTGAAGGTTGTGTCTCCAGCGAATCCACTCTGTCCCCCACTGACTCTAAATCCTTCTGTGTGTCTCTGATCTCTTGCGCCAATTCCTTTTTGACTGAATGTAGATTGTCCTTCAGAGACGCAAATAGTGTCTCCATGAAAGCACGTGTTATCGAGGCTTCAGTTTATCCCCTGTCCGTGCCCATTACTCTCCCAGTCTGGGAAGGTGCCGTGTCCATGGTGCTTAGCACCGACTTGAGTAGCAGATCTTTTACAGAGCAGTCTTTCTTGGCCCTCCCTGTAGCCATTTGGGAGGAGAGATCAAGAGTGGCCAGAGAGGCAGGGTGAAGACGAAATACGTGCATATATCCTTTCGTGACGCAGCAGTTTAAGACCTCTCACTTCCAAAGATTTAGGCAGATTGCTGGCGGTTGAGGGGGGTCCTATTGTGTGATCTCGCTTTCCCGCCCATACCTTTGGATGTGAGCCGACTGCCAAATCACCCCCGGGGGGGCCACCAGCCCATGGAGGGTATATATGTCCCTCAGCCTCCTTCCAAACTGTGGCACGAGTGCGTTAGGTAGAGCTTCCAAGATCTGCTAGGGGAGCGCTGGGGTATTGCAGTGACCACAGTCTAATCCGCGGCATCAACACGTGGAGGCCCACAAAACCTCACAAGGCACATTTTGATGCTGGTGTCTGAAGGTAGGACACTGAAGTGTGCTCTTGTGCTCTGTTCAGTGGGTGTAATGGAGTCGACCCACCCGGTATTTATGTGGTTATTGGGCTGCATGTCCTCCAGAGTCAGGCTGGTGCTGCGGCAAGGTTTTGAGTGGGCCCAAACCTATGTGCTCAAGGAGGTCCGTCGGGCCTCCTCCAAAGTGTAACAATAATTGTCCCACCGCCGAGGATTCCCTCACTTCTAAAATGTAGCCGGAGTGATTCCCTTCTCCGGGGGCCTGATCACACCAGCAGCGCCGGGGCCCCCTCGCTTGCATCGGCTAGTTTTCAGGCAGGCGCCCGCTCCCCGACCGGGGAGCCGATGTCTGCATCCCCTGAGGGACCCACAAGGTCTGGCGAGTGTGACTCCTAGATCAGGGGGGGAACGACACCTACCCCCGTTCTGTGGCCAGGACACAGTGAGCATCTTCTCTGCCTCCAAATGCCTAGCGGGCACTGTTGAGGAGGCCCCCACTCCCCAGGCTGTACTTGATCCAGCGAGTGGAGCCCTACCTTTTGATGGCTTCAGATAGCGGACTGAGGAATGTCACCGCAGCTGAGCTGGGTCCAGGCAGCTCCAGATGCTTCTCTGCACCAAAGGAGAAGTTGGTGCGGCTGACCACCGTCCCCAGCTCAGCGATACAGGTGGTAGACACTCCGCGCCAGTGCTGTTCGCGCTCACAGCTCCACCCGGGCCTCCAAGCCTGCCGGACAGGAATCAGTTTCGGTGCGTTTCCAGGGCAGTTTGCCAAACACGGGGGCTCCGAGCCTCCGCAATCATTGCTGGGGTTGATACAGGCGATTTGGGTGCCCTCCGGGGTTGCTACTCAAGGCTGTAACGGCTTGGCCCAGGTGATACGACAGAATAGCAAGCAGGCACGTCCTAACCGTCCGCCATCTTGGCCACGTCCAGCTAGTGTGTATTTGTACTTTAATAATTTTCAGACCGATTCATCCCTCAGGAGTATTAACTTTTGTATTGGTCTTTGCTAGTTTTTGCAAGAATTCGTTCATCAGGATTACAAACTCTATTTGCACTTGTAAATGCCACATAGCGACATCCATAAGGATTGATAGCTCAATATTCATTTACATGTTTCTATAAGAATGACAAAGGGCCTGATTCACAAAGGAACAGTTAGACTTTTGGTCTAAACTTAGACCAAAGTCTAACTTTACTACTTTTTGGTATTCACAAAGGTAAGCTATGAGTAGTATATTTACATCTGCACTCTGGGCAGAATCTCCACACTCGGAACAAAATCTCCGCACTTGGGTCAGAGACCCACTCCGAGTGTGGAATTCTGCCCCAAATGCAGAAACTCCACCCGAGTGTCAACTTAAAGATACTACTCATAACTTAGACATTTGGTCTAAGTTTACCTGTGTGAATCAAGCCCAGAAAGTGTAAAATACAGGGAGTATCAACAGGTGTAACATATATAATAGCAGTTAGGGAAAGAGACTATGACAAAAGGGGCCAGAAGGGACTACAAGCCCCAGATTCCAGAGCACCATGGTAGGCACTGCTTCACAAAGAGCGCTGATGGCTCCTGTCTTGCTCCGCCTTTCAGATAATACAGAATCTCCCACACGGTGGCTCAAACACGGTGAAATAAAACGTAAAACACAACAACATCTAGAAAGGGGTTTTATTTAAAAAAATGCAAAGACTCTCTTTTAAGAATAAGGCTTGGGGTTCTATTCATGCAGTGCTCTCTAATAAAAAGGCTTTCCCAGATGACAAAAGAACAACATTAAAAAAAATACATATGCAAGCAATAATAACACACCTGGTAAATGCAAAAGTTAAATGCATGAATAATACTGATGAATAAACAAGCAGCAAATAATATGAGATAAGACTCAAGCAAATATACTGGACGTCCTGCAAAACAATAAGAAAGATATTTACACTGAATTCTCCGAACAATTACTTTGGATGTGCACTCTGACTCATTTACAGATCTGTTAGAACTGGGGTCCCTAGTTGGCAGAGGTAGGTACCTTTGACCAAATAGGGACCCTTGCTTCTAAGTCAGGGAAAGGGGATTACACTACTGGATAACCCCTGCTCACCCCCTTGGTAGATTGGCACAAGCAGACAGGCTTATCTCAGAGGCAGTGTGTTAAGAATTTGTGAACACATACAGTAATACAGTGAAAACACTACAGATGGACACCACACAGGTTTTATAAAAAATAATTATTCTTTATATAGACATAACACAAGACCACAAACGACAAAAATCCACAATACTGCACTCAAAATAGACTTAAAGACGGTAGAAGTCACTTAGTTCAAGTTGATAATAAATGCGACAAAGTTCTCACAAAAGTACCTGGATGCATAACGCAAAACAAACAAAAGGTTTGCAGGGATGGAGATGCGCTGGTTCCTTACTTCGGGGGAGACGACACGTCGCACCTTAATGCTTGCTCAGAGTAGAGCATGCTTCTTGGTCCATACCAGATGGGAGGTGATGCGTTGATTCTCGTACTGCGTTCCGGTTAAGATGCGATAAGATGGCGCCTCGATGCGATACGACAATCCAGCATGATGTGATAAGATGATGCCCTTGATGCCATAAACGTGAAGACAATGCGTGCACGCCCAGCGGCCATGCAGTGATGACTGTAACTTTGGAGCTGCGACAGGCCCTGCGACACGCTTCTACGGTGATGCGACGGCGACCTCTGCGGCGGCAACACGCTTCTCCGGTGATGTGTCGGGTAACAGCTTTGACGAAGGCACGCTTCTCTGGTGATGCGGTGGTGACCTCTGCGGCGGCGACACGCTTCTCCGGCGATGCAATGGCAACAGCTGCGACTGCAACACGCTTCTTCTTCGTTGAGTCGCACTTCCAGTTCCCATTGACACACAGGCTTCTGCAGACAGAATTCCCAGCAAGGAAATTCAGAGGGGAGCTGGTGGTGAAGTTTTTTGTCCCTGAGACTTCCGCAGGAGGCAAGCACAAGTTCAAGCCCTTGGAGTAATATTCTGCAAGATGATTAAAGTTCTTTGAAAGTTCCTTCTCCTCTCCTTGGCACTGAAGACATCCCTGTAGGCCAACCCAGCAACACAGCACACTGGCAGTGGGAGAGTCCAACTCCTACAGCTTCCTTGGGCCTTCTCCTTGGCAGAGGTTTGTCTTGTTCCAGAAGTGATCTAAAGTCTTGGGGTCTGGGTCCCCATATTTATACTACTAAATCCTTTGTCCTCTGAAGGCAGAGGGGCCTGTACCTAGTCCAAACCAGTTCTTTGCAGTCCTGGAGCACTTTGTTTACAGGGCTCCTTCTTTCCTTTGGCAGGGTGGGCCAGGGACATCAGACACACCACAGAAGGTGGAGCCAGCATAGTGGAAGGCAGGCACAGCCCTATTCAGTCCCAGGTGATGACTCCTCCCACCACTCTACATGCAGATAGGTCTATTCAGCCCTGTGCTGACTCCCCCTGTCTCCTAGAATCCCCCAGCCCCTGTCACTCACAAAACAAGACACACAATACACAAGCTAGCAGAGGCAGGCTGGATGGTTACGTAAGAAAATACCTACGCTCCCTGGGCGAAGCTGCGATTAACGCTCGCCAGTTGAGATCACAGAAAAGAGAATATAGCGAAGGCTGATTTTTAATATTTTAAAGTTCTGAGTGTGAATTGTATTTTAATTCTGCAAGTTTGCACAGTGCTTTTGTACGGGAGAACGTGGGTCCATTATTGAGGGGAGGAAGCCACTCTTCTGGTTTGTGGTCTAGTGCTTGAGACGCTGGCCCATAAATTATGTACGCTGACACGCCCGCGCAGGGGGTGTGCGCAGCAGGCTCACTGCTGGCATGCCGAAGATGTGCCTAAGCCAAGCCCGTCTGCACCCATTCACGCTCCGGCCGGGTGCAGAGCCTGTCCCCCTGGCCATTGTTCATCAGGTGGCGTGTGTTACAAGAAGGAAGAAATCCTGAGATTAGATCCTGGTAAGAATAAATTATGTTGTCTCCTGACATGGTGTGTAATGCTAGAAAGAGCTCTATCTGTGGCAGCTGCCAGACTTGTCTCCCGCCTATCCTCAATTTTAAGCCTGGGCAAAGCACTACGCTACGCTCGCGTAGTTTGGAAGTTCGCGCTACTTCGCACTACGCGAATTACACGTAGCACAGTGCGAACATGCGTAGCGTAGTGTTGCGTAGTGCTGCGGTCATTTTTTGCTTGCTCACGGTCCTCAACGTCAAGTTGGCGACCCCGAGCAAGCAAAATGACATCCCGGCGAGACTTTTTTCTTGTTCGCGATCAGCAATATCAAGTTGGCGATCGCGAGCATGGAAAATAAACCTCCCGGCGAGTTCCCAAAGCGAGGAGGTCAGGTTTCTCATTGCGAGTGGTCGCGTATGCTCGCGACCGCTCGCGATGAGAAACTACCAGTTCGCGTTGAGAAAGCTGCCGCTCGAGTAAAAATCTACTTGAGCAGCAGAAAACTACAGCTCGCACTGTGCAAGATGCCATTTTCAATAATTGCACAGTGTCGGTTGCTTGTCCGCACTGTGCAATCATTGAAAACGACATCTGGCACAGTGCGAACAAGGTACTACGCAGTTCGCGAAGTGCTACGCGTAGCTCGCGTAGTGCGAAGTGCACTTTGCGTAGCTTCGCGAACTACGCCCAGTGTTACTCAATTTGCCGGCATCAAGTCAGGAAGATAGGCGTGGAAACAAAAAATCGATGTGTGCTAAGATGAGTTCCCTAAAATGTATTTTGCTGAATGCAAGATCACTTGTAAAGCACAGCACGGAGTGTGCTATGCTAATGGAGGAATCTAAGGCAAAAGTGGCCTTTGTTACAGAGACATGGACTGATAATGCCTCTGGACCGGATTTGGTTAAGGCAACCCCTCCTGGGTTTCAGTGTTTTATGCTTGACCGGCCATTTAAAAAAGGGGGAGGACTTGCTGTTATTTATCACGAGTCACTCTTACCGAATTTTGTCCCTGTTTCCAACTCGACTTGTGAGGCCTTAGCCTTTAATATTTACTTAGTAAATCACAAAACTTTTAAAGGCCTATTGTTATACCGCCCACCAGGATCCAAAAATGGGTTCCTTGATAATGTGGGGTCATTAATAGAAGAAGGGCTGAGCTTAGAGTCTTACTCAGTGCTGAGGGATTTTAATTTTCATTTAGAAAACATCCGTAATCCGGACACTATTCGGCTAGAACAAATTATGGGTGCAGGAGGCCTTAAACAATTGGTGAAGTCCCCCACCCATGAGAAAGGCTATATATTGGATGGCATATATTCAAACGATAGTGACTTAGTGAATATCTCAGTTCTCCCGGTTTTGTGGTCAAACCACTGTGCTATCCATTTTTATTCGAATCATTATTTGGCTCATTCAATCAGCACCAAACAGCCCCAAGAAATTGTCACTAGAGCCTGGGGAAAAATAGATATTACGAAATTCAAAAACTCTCTTAAAAGCTCACTGACTCATCTCCCTCCCGATGTGGAAGAGGCGACGGAGGTGTACAATAAATGGCTAATTACGGCCAGTGATTTGTTAGCCCCTAGTTAAAAATGGATCCCTAAGCAAGCTTTACCTACCGCCCCTTGGTATTCGAATGAACTCAAAGCCAAAAAACTGGCCTGTAAGCAATTAGAGAGGACATGGCGCAAACATTATGACGATCACTGGCTATAAGCACTCACTTTTAGAAGCGAAAAAAGAGTTTTATTCAAGGCAAATTGCACTGGCTAAATCTGACTCTAAAGAACTTTCTAAAACTATTATTAAATTATCTAACCCAAATACTGCTAAAAATCAAGGCCACCCTGAATTCTGCAATAAAATTGCGGACTTCTTTAGACAAAAAATTTAAATAATCTTTTTTCAATTTACCAACATGACTAAAAAAAGTTACATCAGCCCCAATACGAAGGAAACAGTTGACTCCGGACCTTCACTGTCATTTAATCTGTTTACCCCTTTGGAGAGGTCAGACACACTTAAAGCACTGAATAGGATTACATCAGGAGCGTCTAGTGACCCCTGTCCAGTACGGATCATCAAACAAATACCCAAAACTATTGGAACAGCATTGGCCCCGCTGTTGAATGCCATTTTATCCTCAGGCTTATTTCCCAATGCATGGAAAAAAGCTTCAGTTCTTCCTTTATTGAAGAAGAATACTCTGAATCCCAAAGATCCTAGCAGTTACAAACCAATCTCTAGGCTCCCCTTCGTGGCTAAGTTACTGAAAAAGGTAATGAACAACCAACTCAGTGCTTTTTTCCATCTTAATAATTCTTTGGACATATCACAATATGGGTTCAGAGCTTATCACAGTACTGAGTTGGCTCTGTTAAAATCCACGGAAGAAATCAGAGAAGCAGTGGATAGAGGAGGAAATGTCATACTCATCCTATCGGACCTATCCGCGGCCTTTGACACGGTCCATCATGAAATATTGATGGATCGGTTGTCGGAAGTTGGCGTAAAGGGGTCGGCGTGAAAACTGTTACAATCATTTCTATCAAATAGGTCACAGACTGGGGACCTGAATGGCAATACCTCAGAACCCTTCTTACTCTCTTGCGGGGTGCCGCAGGACTCATTGCTCAGCCCCACGTTATTTAATATATACGTGGCACCACTGGCTGGAGTCATTAGGTCCTTTGGCTTCCAGCTCACCTCCTAAGCAGATGACACACAAATATTGTTATCACTGATAGAGGGAGCTGAGAAGGAGGCAGGGGGTCGATTTCATGACTGCATGAGTGCAAATCCAATTTGGATGTCCTCCAGCTGTTTAAAATTAAACTCCTCTAAGACTGAGGTCCTGAAATTTGGCAACAATCCTCGGGTTTGGACACCAGAATGGTAGCCAGAGGACCTTGGCACATGTCCAGAACCTTCAAGAAAAGCCAAAATCTGGGAGTTTGGGTGGACAACAAACTTATCATGGGAGACCAAGTAAGCATGGTGACCTCAGCCTGTTTTATGGTTCTCAGAGTAATTCGGAAATCAAGATCTTCCTTACGGAGAGCAATCTTAGGACAGTAGTGACAGCTCTGATAATGTCGTGTCTCGACTATTGTAACTGCAAAAAAACAGTCGATGGACAGAATGCAGAACAATGTCAAACATTCACCCCAGTACAGAGATCTGGGCCTAAATCCATCGTTTTTTTGCTCACCATGCTGGTCTAGTTTGAACCTAGCCATATGCAAATCAGTCTTGACTAGGCCTGGGCGGTAAATTCCGTTCCGTTCGTGGAATTTGCGGAATTTGGGTAATTTCGCGTTCCGCGGAGAATGCGAAATCGCCCAAAATTCTGCTTTCCGCAACTTCGCGGAATTTTTTGCTTGCTCGCGTTCTCAAAATGCGTGTTCGCGAGATATTTCCCCCTGAGCACGCAAAAAGCTTCGCGAACAAGGAATACCGCGTGTTCGCGGAATTTCTGCGTGTTCGCGGAGATTTTTTACTGTTTCATGGTGCTTTGCGTAGCGCGACTATGCAAATTCCGCCCACCCCTAGTCTTGACCCTGTGCCTCATGGGAACAGTCCAGCCCGAACTGCCAAGCCAGGTCCTCCCTGGACTGGAATCAAGCATCCTAGGACCGGTTTTGGGGTTTCACCCCTCTTCAGCCAGGATAGCTTGATTCCAGTGGCATGGAGAGCAAGGAACCCACGTCTGGGTATACCCTTCCCACTCGGGGTGACAAATGCAAAAAAACAGTTGATGGACAGAATGCACAACAATGTCATACATTCACCCCAGTACAGAGATCTGGGCCTAAATCCATCGTTTTTTTGCTCACCATGCCGTTCCAGTTTGAACCCAGCCATATGCAAATCAGTCTTGACCCTGTGCCTCATGGGAACAGTCCAGCCCGAACTGCCAAGCCAGGTCCTCCCTGGAATGGAAACAAGCATCCTAGGACCGGTTTCGGGGTTTCACCCCTCTTCAGCCAGGATAGCTTGATTCCAGTGGCATGGAGAGCAAGGGACCCACGTCTGGGCATACCCTTCCCACTCGGGGTGACAAATGCAAAAAAACAGTTGATGGACAGAATGCAGAACAATGTCATACATTCACCCCAGTACAGAGATCTGGGCCTAAATCCATTGTTTTTTTGCTCACCATGCCGTTCCAGTTTGAACCCAGCCATATGCAAATAAGACTTGACCCTGTGCCTCATGGGAACAGTCCAGCCCGAACTGCCAAGCCAGGTCCTCCCTGGACTGGAAACAAGCATCCTAGGACCGGTTTTGGGGTTTCACCCCTCTTCAGCCAGGATAGCTTGATTCCAGTGGAATGGAGAGCAAGGGACCCACGTCTGGGCATACCCTTCCCACTCGGGGTGCCAAATGCAAAAAAACAGTAGATGAACAGAATGTAGAACAATGTCATACATTCACCCCAGTACAGAGATCTGGGCCTAAATCCATCGTTTTTTTGCTCACCATGCCGTTCCAGTTTTACACCAGCCATATGCAAATCAGACTTGACCCTGTGCCTCATGGGAACAGTCCAGCCCGAACTGCCAAGCCAGGTCCTCCCTGGACTGGAAACAAGCATCCTAGGAACGGTTTTGGGGTTTCACCCCTCTTCAGCCAGGATAGCTTGATTCCAGTGGAATGGAGAGCAAGGGACCCACGTCTGGGCATACCCTTCCCACTCGGGGTGACAAATGCAAAAAAACAGTTGATGGACAGAATGTAGAACAATGTCATACATTCACCCATTTACAGAGATCTGGGCATAAATCCATCGTTTTTTTGCTCACCATGCCGTTCCAGTTTGAACCCAGCCATATGCAAATGAGTCTTGACTAGGGGTGGGCGGAATTTGCGGAATTGCGTTACGCAAATCTCCGCGAAACGGTAAAAAATCTCCGCGAACACGCAGAAATTCCGCGAACACGCGGAATTGCTTGTTCGCGATGCTTTTTTCCTGTTCGCAATTGCTGTTTGCGTGTTCGAGGAGAAATATCTCGCGAACATGCATTTTGAGAACGCGAACAAGCAAAAATTTCGCGAAATCGCGGAAAGCAGACTTTTGAGCAATTTCGCGTTCTCCGCGGAACGCGAAATTACGCAAATTCCGCAAATTCCGCGAGCGGAACGGAATTTGCCGCCCAGGCCTAGTCTTGACCCTGTGCCTCATGGGAACAGTCTAGCCCGAACTGCCAAGCCAGGTCCTCCCTGGACTGGAAACAAGCATCCTAGGACCGGTTTCGGGCTTTCACCCCTCTGCAGCCAGGATAGCTTGATTCCAGTGGCATGGAGAGCAAGGGACCCACGTCTGGGCATACCCTTCCCATTCGGGGTGACAAATGCAAAAAAACTGTTGACGGACAGAATGCAGAACAATGGCATACATTCACCCCAGTACTGAGATCTGGGCCTAAATCCATCGTGTTTTTGCTCACCATGCCGTTCCAGTTTGAACCCAGCCATATGCAAATCAGTCTTGACCCTGTGCCTCATGGGAACAGTCCAGCCCGAACTGCCAAGCCAGGTCCTCCCTGGACTGGAAACAAGCATCCTAGGACCGGTTTCCGGGTTTCACCCCTCTTCATCCAAGATAGCTTGATTCCAGTGGCATGGAGAGCAAGGGACCCACGTCTGGGCATCCCCTTCCCACTCGGGGTGACAAAGGTAAAAAAACTGTTGATGGACAGAATGTAGGACAATGTCATACATTCACCCCAGTACAGAGATCTGGGCCTAAATCTATTGTTTTTTTGCTCACCATGCCGTTCCAGTTTTAACCCAGCCATATGCAAATCAGTCTTGACCCTGTGCCTAATGGGAACAGTGCAGCCCGAACTGCCAAGCCAGGTCCTCACTGTACTGGAAACAAGCATCCTACTACCGGTTTCGGGGTTTCACCCCTCTTCAGCCAGGATAGCTTGACTCCAGTGGCATATAGAGCAAGGGACCCACGTCTGGGCATACCCTTCCCACTCGGGGTGACAAATGCAAAAAAAATCAGTTGATGGACAGAATGCAGAACAATGTCATACATTCACCCCAGTACAGAGATCTGGGCCTAAATCCATCGTTTTTTTGCTCACCATGCCGTTGAGGTTTTAACCCAGCCATATGCAAATCAGTCTTGACCCTGTGCCTCATGGGAACAGTCCAGCCCTAACTGCCAAGCCAGGTCCTCCCTGGACTGGAAACAAGCATCCTAGGACCGGTTTCGAGGTTTCACCCCTCTTCAGCCAGGATAGCTTGATTCCAGTGGCATGGAGGGCAAGGGACCCACGTCTGGGCATACCCTTCCCACTCGGGGTGACAAATGCAAAAAAACAGTTGATGGACAGAATGCAGAACAAAAATACTGTAAACGGTGGTGTTTGTTTTAGGTAAAGGCGCCAAAAGGAAAATTCACATATATTTATGTCCTGAACTAAGTAAATAACGGTGCTACAAGGTGAGAAGTACCACCCTTCTTCCCAGAATCATGGGCCTTGACCCAGTACAAAATAGATAGCAGTCCTTAGCACACGTACTGTTTATAAATGCTTAGAAGTATTGCGTGTTTTCACAAAACAATTCAAACACATTTACAAAAGAATGAGTTAGTCTTTTTTCTCTCTTCTTGGTCGTTCTTTTATTAGTTTCTATTCTTCTCAGTAGTTCCAATCAGCCAACATGTGTTTCGTCGCAACAAGGGAATGTAGTAGGCTGTGTTCACACAAAGAATAAAAAGGAACTAATGTATATATCCTGAAGATATGCAAGTTAAACATTAACAATAAAACACCAGGAAGGTGGAACTGAACTAAAGAAAAGTGTAAGTAAAGCCAATATTCAATTACACAATACAACCTTAAGGAAATGTTATTGTTGCGTGATAGTATAGCTTAAAACTAGATGAAACATCTATGACCCTAATCGCGATGGAGAGAGCTATCAAAAGTGCATTCAGTGAAAATAATCGGACCCTCATTGATTCCTTTGTGTAGTAACACAAAGGAAGGAGCGTTAAATAAATCTAAAAGAAGAAAAGAAGAAAGAGTGAGGTGGAACAGGGAACTCACATTAAGACAGAAAGAGGCCCTCTGGATTTTGAAATTGCACAGTGTAGAACAGGGTCTTAATATTGACCATGAACTACACTACTTTTTAGGCAAATAATCCTGCATGTGGTAATCCTATTGAACTCTTTCAGATAGGATTACATTCAACGTTTGTAACCTATTATATTCAACCAGACAGAAACACCCAGTGATAATATTTTCTAGGTACATTAACACCTTTTATAATAACTCTGTTGAGTTTAATCTGACTCTAGGAATCCATATAATATACGGGAATGTGGTTACGTTATGAACATGTTGGATATGAATGTTTTTCCATTGAGCAACCTTCGCTTACATGCTCTCAGTTCAATTATACCTGTGTTTGTTATCATACGGTAATGTTATTTATATACTAATCTGCAAACAATGTTTTATTTTATAACAAGCATTGTCCGTTAACAATGAAGTTGCTAAGGACGCTTAATGTACTGAGTCTAATAGATGGAGAGAATAGTTGGCTCCGAAAATTTTGCCTACTTTCACGAATCACAAGAAGGATTTACGCTTTCTAATATCACCTTAAACACACGGAAGTTTCTAATAACTTTGGGACATCTTTTCCTGTCTCAAAATGGCCGTCGTATTAGACACACACTCTAGTCCTTCCTTTATTCACTCAATGAGATTTGACACGGGACCCTTTAACAAACGTGAACACGAGATCACGTTTTATCAACTTTAAATTCCGAAAGGATTTCACTTGCACTGCACGCACTCGGGAGTTTGAGAATTGAGAAGTTGGCGTCACTATTCGAAGTATCTATCAGTAGAATAAGGTAAGGACAGTTGGAGGCTTAGTTTAAGAATACACGAACGGTTCGTAGTTTGGCTCACCACGTTTGGGCATACCCTTCCCACACGGAGTGACAAATGCAAAAAAACAGTTGATGGACAGAATGCAGAACAAAGTCATACATTCACCTAAAGAACGGTGATGGATCAAACCCAGATCTGTTGACTGGGTGTGAGTGTTTGATTGGTTCTGATGCTCCGTCCATCACCACCCCCTTTTGTACTGCTTTGTTCGCCATAAGTTGGCAGGGTATGCTCAGATGTAAGCCCCTTGCTCACTTTGCCACTGGATTCAAGCAAGCCTGGCTGAAGACGGCTGAAATGCCAGAAACCGGTCCTAGGAAACTTGTTTCCAGTCCAGGGAAGGCATGGCTTGGCAGTTTGGGCTGGACTGTTCCCATGAGGCACAGGGTCAGACTGATTTGCATATGGCCATGTCTGAACTGGGGTGGCAGAGTGGGCTAAAGAACGGTGATGGATCAAACCCAGATCTGTTGACTGGGTGTGAGTGTTTGATTGGTTCTGATGCTCCGTCCATCACCACCCCCTTCTGTACCGCTTTGTTCGCCATAAGTTGGCAGAGTATGCTCAGACATGAGTCCCTTGCTCACTTTGCCACTGGATTCAAGCAAGCCTGGCTGAAGACGGCTGACATGCCAGAAACCGGTCCTAGGAAGCTTGTTTCCGGTCCAGGGAAGGCATGGCTTGGCAGTTCGGGCTGGACTGTTCCCAAGAGGCACAGGGTCAGACTGATTTGCATATGGCCATGTCTGAACTGGGGTGGCAGAGTGGGCTAAAGAACGGTGATGTATCAAACCCAGATCTGTTGACTGGGTGTGAGTGTTTGATTGGTTCTGATGCTCCGGCCATCACCACCCCCTTTTGTACCGCTTTGTTCGCCATAAGTTGGCAGGGTATGCTCAGACGTGAGTCCCTTGCTCACTTTGCCACTGGATTCAAGCAAGCCTGGCTGAAGACGGCTGAAATGCCAGAAACCGGTCCTAGGAAGCTTGTTTCTGGTCCAGTGAAGGCATGGCTTGGCAGTTCGGGCTGGACTGTTCCCATGAGGCACAGGGTCAGACTGATTTGCATATGGCCATGTCTGAACTGGGGTGGCAGAGTGGGCTAAAGAACGGTGATGGATCAAACCCAGATCTGTTGACTGGGTGTGAGTGTTTGATTGGTTCTGATGCTCTGTCCATCACCACCCCCCTTTTGTACCGCTTTGTTTGCCATAAGTTGGCAGGGTATGCTCAGACGTGAGTCCCTTGCTCACTTTGCCACTGGATTCAAGCAAGCCTGGCTGAAGATGGCTGAAATGCCAGAAACTGGTCCTTCGAAACTTGTTTCTGGTCCAGGGAAGGCATGGCTTGGCAGTTCGGGCTGGACTGTTCCCATGAGGCACAGGGTCAGACTGATTTGCATATGGCCATGTCTGAACTGGGGTGGCAGTGTGGGCTAAAGAACGGTGATGGATCAAACCCAGATCTGTTGACTGGGTGTAAGTGTTTGATTGGTTCTGATGCTCCGTCCATCACCACTCCTTTTTGTACCGCTTTGGACTATTGTAACAGCCTTTATCTCAACGTTCAAAAACAACATTTGAACAGGCTTCAATTGGTCCAGAACGCAGCAGATAGAATGCTGTCCGACATTCCTAAGTTTGTCTCTGTTAAGAGTGAACTGAAAAAATTGCATTGGCTTTCACTAAAGCTAAGAACACGTTTCAAGGCTCTGTGTATTGTTTTCAAGGCAGTCAATGGAATAGGTCCTGAGTTTCTTAGACACAAATTTCAATGGTATGTTCCAGGTAGGAAGTTAAGATCAACAGGAGCAAGTGCAAGCTGGGGAGGTAGAGTCTTTATTTTCGGTGCCTCGCTCAGAAATGCCCCAGACTTTCTTTCCTTTCGTAAGGGCTTGAAGACTTGGCTCTTCTCTAAGCCTGGGCGTTGAACTACGCTCCGTTGGCGGAGCTTGCAAAGCTTAGGCAACTTCGCGATTCGCGTAGAGCGCGAAGTTGCAGATTGCTACGCAATCTAGCGCGTAGCTTAGTAGTTTTGCTTCCTCGCGCGCTCAATATTCATAATCGTGCGCACAGTAACGTCTTACCGTGATTCTGCGATCGCCAACTTGCTTTTCTGTCCATTCGAGTGCGCCACGAGATTTGTAATATGGCTGGCCAAGCCCGCGAGACTGTGCGAACGCGAACACGTCATTCGGGCGCGCGAGCTGACTTCCGGCGGCTGTCTTGGTAAGATCGCGATCCCAAACATGCAAAAACTACAATCTGGCGAAGAATATCTCTTGAGCTTCATAAAACCTTCTCTAAAATGATCATTTTGCTCAGAAAAACTCCTCAGATTTTGATTTTGCTGTAGTCTTTTGTGTAAGGAGTCCTTTCATTTTTTTTACTCTTTTTTTCAAGAGGAAGGAAGTGCCCCTGAGTCTCCAACTTCCTGTTCCTGTCCAGCTGGCTCCTCCCAGTGCTTTGTCCATGTGCTGTTCACTTTCATTTGGATTTGGAGCTGGAAGGATCACTTTTTGTGTCTGTCTGCTGCATCATACCATTGGATTGGATTTATTTGAGGACTTTTTGATTTGAGATTTAATTTACTACAAGTAAGTTGGAGAATTGGTGTGTTTGTTTCATTGGGGCTTGTTTGTACCTACATTTTTCTGGGATTTTCATTGTTTTTAAAAATTATTGTTGTGGGTGGCCTGTACTTTCAATAGGTGCCTAGTTGTTTTTCCCTGCAATTTCAGCCAGTAGGGTACCCATGGGTCCATGTTTCGTGGTGTCTGTTGAATTTCAACATCATGTAGGGCATGGATGGCATAGGATTGAAATGCTAAATGTGACTGTGGTGTATTTCACTGTTTGTGTGTGTGTGTGAAATACCTTTGTTGGATGTGTGTGCTTGATGTGTAACTTCTTTCCAATCCTTTCGTAGCCCTGTTGATTTTCATTTTTGTATTAAAGCTGTGTTGTTTAGCAGGCCTCCTTTGTCCAGTCATATATAGGACTGCTTCAGTTCATTGTTTTCCATGGCCTGTTGTGACTGTGAGTGGACATGTGGCTTGTGGCAATTTTGTGGTGGTAGTTTAGTAGTGTGTGCTTCTTTTTCCATAAAGGCCTGCATTTCTTTTCTTTGTTCCCCTTGGCTTATGCTTGTTGTTGTTTTGTCCTGGCCATGTGTGTGGCGGCCGTTTTGTGAAGGCAGGCATTGTGCTTTTGCCATAGGCTTACATTGTCTGTCTTCCATTTCTTGTTGTTGTGGGTGTGTAGCGGCCATTTTGTGGAGCCATCCAAGCAGTGTGCTTGCTTTTGCCATTCTGTTCCAAGCTTGTGGCCTAGTCTGCCAGTAGGCCCAGAGGTAGTCAGCCTCAAATCTTTGGTGCACTATTTAAATTTACAGTTTGTGTTGTCTATTGAATTATTTTTACACCATGGATGGCTTTGGATTGAATTGCAAAAGATGTTTTTGGGGTGGAAGAGCAGTTTTTGGGTGTGTGTTATATAAATAGGGCTTTTTCCACCAGTAGGTAACCCTAGGGATTCAGCTCGCGTACTTTCGTTAACTCTGCACAGCGCGACAATGCGGACTTACAGTTTTTGTCATTTTCGCGCTCTCAATATGCGTGTTCGCGCACACGATAAATCCTATTTGTACAGTTTGCGATCCCGAACACGCAGCATTTGCAATCTGGCAAACAATATCTCGCGAGCAACATAAATCCTTCTCGAAAACGCTGATTTTGTGCATTTTGCTAAAAAAATTCCTCAGGTTGTCATTCTGCTTTAGTTTTGGAGCACAGAGTCACTTTTATTTTTTTTTAAATATTTTTAGGAGAGTAAGTAAGTTCCACAGAGACTACAACTTCCTGTTTCTGTCCTTTGTAATCACTTTTTTGTTATTATTGTGGTGGGTGGCCTGAGCATGTGTGGCAGCCATTTTGTGGAGGCAGGCATTGTGCTTTTGCAATAGGCCTGCATTGTCTGTCTTGTATTCCTGACCTTTTCTTGTTTTTGTGAGTGGCCTGGCCATGTGGTGGCTGCCATTTTGTGGTACCAGCCACTGTGCTTTTTCCATAGGCCTCCAAGCTTGTGGCCTAGTCGTACAGTAGGCCCAGGGGTACTACTCATCAATCATCACGGGTGCTTGGAAGTTAAATAACTGTTTTTGTGTTGTGCATTTAATTTCAACATCATGTATGGCTTTGGATTGAATTGTAAAATGTGGGCTTTACTTTTTTTCGGGGGTATATTTCACTTTTTGTAAATAAATGCCTTTAGTTTATGTGTATATGTTCGTTGTTGTTGCTCCCTGATGCTGCATCCATCCCATAAGATGCACACATTTTTATTTAGGGCAAACAGGCTACACTACATTTATGTTTTTGTTCTTTGCTATTCTTCTTCCTGAGTGTACACAGTACAAGTACACCAGGAGCCCTGGCCTTGTTAGTCTCATAAATGGCTATACAGTTGTTGTTCACTGACTTCAGAAAATGTAATAATTGTGACCACCCACCAGACACTAAGAAGTTATATATTATATAATTGATCTTTTGACTGATGTTCTGTTTTTTTTGCTTTTAGGTGCACAATAGACGGAGGAGGAGTGTCATCATCATCGACCGTTGTGGTGCTAGACCGACGTCCTGCTGCTGTACACGATGTGACGTGTGAGTGACCTGACCAGGCATCTCTGCAACTTGTGCAACTGAGTGCTGTTTTGACATGTGAAGAAGATGCCCCCAAAGAAAGCAGGTAGCAGGTCCTCCGGTACCAAGAAAGTTGCCATGGAGAAGAAGGAACAGAAGAAGAAGGAAGTGTCACTTAAGTCTGGTTTGCCTCCCAAAACCTGTTTTGGGACACCAAAAATGATGCCTGCAGCAGCGGTGTCAGGGGGCCAAGCTGGGGGCAGCACCTCTGCATCAGTGGGCCCAACCCACCAACCCAGGCCCAAGCAGATGAGTGTGGAAGAGGTAGCCAACCTTATGGTGGAAAGCAGTGATGCTGAGCCTGAACTAAACTTATCGCTATCTCAAAGTAGTACACAATCAATGCAGGAGGGAACACAGCAGAGAAGGGGTCAACAGCCACAACCACCGCCCGCAATAGTAGCTGTAGTTCCTCCCAAAGTAGGGGCAGTTCAGGAAATTGAGCAGAGGAAGGAGAGGAAGCCACTCCTTCAGAAGTTAAACAAAAGTCCGATTGGCCGCACCCTGCTCGTCCTATCAGCGTGTTGCCCCAAGGCATTGTGGTCCATGAAGTAGCGTCGGCGAATACGCCTGTGCCAAAGTTTTAAGTGAAAGTAAATGTCGCGTTAGCCATCCCTGGACACGTGTTTCGAGGTAGTTGCCTCTCGTCAGCAGGGAGTAGGTATATGTGTGGGGTTGCCGCGTAGGCTGCCGAAAAAGTATTCTCAGGTAAAGTACCACTCATGGCACGCAGGTGCTGATCCATGGGCTCGTCAGCCCCACCAGCTCAAGGGAGCCTGAATACAAACAAAAGTCCGATTGGCCGCACCCTGCTCGTCTTAGCAGCGTGTTACCCCAAGGCATTGTGGTCCATGAAGTAGCGTCGGCGAATAAGCCTGTGCCAAAGTTTTAAGTGAAAGTAAATGTCACGTTAGCCATCCCTGGACACGTGTTTCGAGGTAGTTGCCTCTCGTCAGCAGGGAGTAGGTATATGTGTTGGGTTGCCGCGTAGGCTGCCGAAAAAGTATTCTCAGGTAAAGTACCACTCATGGCACGCAGGTGCTGATCCATGGGCTCGTCAGCCCCACCAGCTCAAGGGAGCCTGAATACAAACAAAAGTCCGATTGGCCGAACCCTGCTCGTCCTACCAGCGTGTTACCCCAAGGCATTGTGGTCCATGAAGTAGCGTCAGCGAATACGCCTGTGCCAAAGTTTTAAGTGAAAGTAAATGTCGCGTTAGCCATCCCTGGACACGTGTTTCAAGGTAGTTGCCTCTCGTCAGCAGGGAGTAGGTATATGTGTGGGGTTGGCGCGTAGGCTGCCGAAAAAGTATTCTCAGGTAAAGTACCACTCATGGCGCGCAGGTGCTGATCCATGGGCTCGTCAGCCCCACCGGCTCAAGGGAGCCTGAATACAAACAAAAGTCCGATTGGCCGCACCCTGCTCGTCTTACCAGCGTGTTACCCCAAGGCATTGTGGTCCATGAAGTAGCGTCGGTGAATACCCCTGTGCCAAAGTTTTACGTGAAAGTAAATGTCGCGTTAGCCATCCCTGGACACGTGTTTCGAGGTAGTTGCCTCTCGTCAGCAGGGAGTAGGTATATGTGTGGGGTTGCCGCGTAGGTTGCCAAAAAAGTATTCTCAGGTAAAGTACCACTCATGGCGTGCAGGTTCTGATCCATGGGCTCGTCAGCCCCACCAGCTCAAGGGAGCCTGAATACAAACAAAAGTCCGATTGGCCGCACCCTGCTCGTCTTAGCAGCGTGTTACCCCAAGGCATTGTGGTCCATGAAGTAGCGTCGGCGAATAAGCCTGTGCCAAAGTTTTAAGTGAAAGTAAATGTCACGTTAGCCACCCCTGGACACGTGTTTCGAGGTAGTTGCCTCTCGTCAGCAGGGAGTAGGTATATGTGTTGGGTTGCCGCGTAGGCTGCCGAAAAATTATTCTCAGGTAAAGTACCACTCATGGCGCGCAGGTGCTGATCCATGGGCTCGTCAGCCCCACCGGCTCAAGGGAGCCTGAATACAAACAAAAGTCAGATTGGCCGCACCCTGCTCGTCTTACCAGCGTGTTACCCCAAGGCATTGTGGTCCATGAAGTAGCGTCGGTGAATACGCCTGTGCCAAAGTTTTAAGTGAAAGTAAATGTCGCGTTAGCCATCCCTGGACACGTGTTTCGAGGTAGCTGCCTCTCGTCAGCAGGGAGTAGGTATATGTGTGGGGTTGCCGCGTAGGTTGCTGAAAAAGTATTCTCAGGTAAAGTACCACTCATGGCGCGCAGGTGCTGATCCATGGGCTCGTCAGCCCCACCGGCTCAAGGGAGCCTGAATACAAACAAAAGTCCGATTGGCCGCACCCTGCTCGTCTTAGCAGCGTGTTACCCCAAGGCATTGTGGTCCATGAAGTAGCGTCGGCGAATAAGCCTGTGCCAAAGTTTTAAGTGAAAGTAAATGTCACATTAGCCATCCCTGGACACGTGTTTCGAGGTAGTTGCCTCTCGTCAGCAGGGAGTAGGTATATGTGTTGGGTTGCCGCGTAGGCTGCCGAAAAATTATTCTCAGGTAAAGTACCACTCATGGCGCGCATGTGCTAATCCATGGGCTCGTCAGCCCCACCGGCTCAAGGGAGCCTGAATACAAACAAAAGTCCGATTGGCCGCACCCTGCTCGTCCTACCAGTGTCTTACCCCAAGGCATTGTGGTCCATGAAGTAGCATCGGCGAATACGCCTGTGCCAAAGTTTTAAGTGAAAGTAAATGTCGCGTTAGCCATCCCTGGACACGTGTTTCGAGGTAGTTTCCTCTCTTCAGCAGGGAGTAGGTATATGTGTGGGGTTGCCACGTAGGCTGCCGAAAAAGTATTCTCAGGTAAAGTACCACTCATGGCGCACAGGTGCTGATCCATGGGCTCGTCAGCCCCACCGGCTCAAGGGAGCCAGAAATTCCATTGTCTTCCAAATCCCCAGCAAGAATAAGGAGGTTTACTACATCAAGTTCTTCACCAAGCCCCCCTTCTGATGATCTTGATGCCATTTGAAAGCCACAAACTGAGTCTGAGAGGGAAGCACATCACAAGAGCAGGCATGGGAAAGGAAGGTTCCAGAAAGCCTTACACTTATGGAGGATGATATAGAAGAGCAGGATGATGATGATGATGATGATGATGATCAGCCAGTCATCACGAACATCACTCCCGGGCCTGAGGATATGGAGACCAACATTTTTACACTATCCAAAATGGCTGCGAGGGATGTAGCACGCATAAATCCAACACAGGTAACACTAACATGACCTCCAGCTCCCATATTTACATTAGCAAAGGGCCGGCAGCGTCCTACATCCAGCACAAGCATCACCTCAGCAGAAGTAGGTAGTGGTACTGCACAGTCAAATTCAACACACACCCTCCAGTTCATCCGGCATTGGAAGTGGCACCTCCAGCAGGAGACAAAAGTTAAGCTCCCCAGTGTGGGACTTCTTTACGGTTAGCGGAAAGGAGGAGAACATTGCTATATGCTATATATGCTCCATTTGTCATGCCTCTGTTAGTCGTGGTAAGCTTGGTAAAAACTATGGTACCGGAGGCCAAATGACCTATCTGAAAAAACACCACACAACCCAGTGGGAGGAGCACCTTAGTCGCATAGAAACTGGAACCATTGCTGTTGGGGCTAAACGAGTAGAAATACCGCACACGGTGGAACAGGAAGAAGAGGGAGAAATTCTCTGTGGTAGTGGTACACAAAGTAGCCATGTCCCCAGCACTGCAGTGGTAACACCCACATCCTCAGCCACATCTCAGTGGCACAAGAGTAAGAGTCAGCCTGAGACACCAAGGAGTACTGCTTTCAAAAAAAGTGCGACGTTGAGCACAGAAAGGAATACCATGCAGCCTACCATTCTTAGCATGTTTACTAGGCCGGAGGGGCAGTACAAACGCAACCACCCAATAGCACGGTTCTATAATGCAAAGCTGGCTAAAATGTTAGCACTGGACCTTCTCCCTTTTTCTTTTGTTGAAGGGGTGGGTTTTCCTGAATTTGTGACCACCATCTGCCCAAAATGGAATGTTCCCAGCCGCTACTATTTCGCAAGAGTTGCTGTTCCAGCACTACATCACGACGTGCTGGAATTGCTTGGGAAAGCCTTAAAACAGAGTGCTGTATCCACTTGACAACAGACATGTGGACCAGTTGCCAAGCCACTGATTACATGTGCATCACTGCACACTGGGACTCTTTTTCGGGTGTTAAAGATCAGATAACTGACGGTGTTGTTGACACTGCTGAGATTTTTAAAGACACCGGCAAACATGCAACTGTAGCCATGTTTGCTATGGAGAAATCTCATACTGCTGCAAACATTTTGGATGAGTTAAATAGCAAGGTGTTTGAGTGGCTGCGACCAAGAGGGTTTACCATTGGTTTTGTTGCCACGGACAATTGCAGTAATGTAGTTAGGGACATGAAAGATGGTAGCTATTTCAGGGTCCCGTGTTTGGCACACTGCATTAACATTGTTGTTCAAGACTTTCTGAAAAATGAAAGCAAAGTCAGCAGCTTACTGACCACCTGCAGAAGAATATGCACACATTTGAACCATTCTTTTAAAGCCTGGAAGCAGCTGAGGGTCATTCAACGTGAGCATAAAATGCCAGTCAAAACAATCATCCAGGAGGTGCCAACACGCTGGAACTCAACTGATTACTTGCTTGAGCGTCTGTTTGAGCAGTACATACCACTCAATGCTTATGTCATGAAAAGGTCAGGAGAGCCTACTGTGAAAGGCATGACCATTGAGATGACCCAATGGGACCTCTTTAAATGCCTGACAGAGATGCTACTTCCTTTTGAGGTCTTCACACGTGAAGTCAGCAGGGAGGACTGTACTATGGGCCAAGCTATCCCATTGTTGTACATGCTAGAGCAAGAGCTGAAGGATTTGTCAGAAATGTACGCAGGAGGATGACAAAGTAGATGCATATTATTTGGCGGACACCTTAGCCGCTCGCTTATCTGACAATACAAGGATTCAAAATAACATTGTGTCACATCGACATTACATTACTGCCTCAATTTTGGATCCACCTTACAAATTATTGCTGAGCAGTAATGAAGTAATTCCTTTTTCAGAAGTGGATGTTGCCAAGTACAAAACATTGATAGCTGAGGAAGCCACTGACTTTGAAAATGAACGGATCTTAATTAGAGGCCCACCACCCCGGGGAAGAAAAAGTACTGCAGGGCACCCAGAGTCAAGTTCTACTTCAGAGGCCGAGAGCAGTACGTTTGCCTCCCAGCAGTCCACAACACTGCCAGCAATAACATCAACAGCACCAACAGGATCATCAGCCACATTTAAAAAAATGTCAGGTGATTGGTTTCTACGGAAAGGGTTTTGTACGTCAATGACTGATGCAAAGGCAAAAGAGGCCAAGCAAATCGGAGCACCCCTGAACATTGAGCGGATGGTTCAGGCCTATTTAGATGACACAACAGAGGTCTTCATGGAGCAAAGTCCATTGGTGTATTGGTGTGGGAAAAGAAGCCAGTGCTCAGCAGGCTGGCGATAAAGTATGTGGCTTGCCCTGTTGCAAGTGTCTCTTCAGAGCGTGTTTTCAGTGCTGCTGGTGCCATTGTTACTGTGAAAAGGACCAGTCTCTCGCCCAAAAGCGTTTATCGACAAAGTAAAAGTGACTCAGGTCAGGTGACAGTCAATGTTTCCTTGTTGTTTAATAACCACATTGTACTCCTACCACTGCAGGTGCTGCCCAATATCCATTGCAATTTTGTAATATGGAAAATATTATAAACTTAAACAGTCACTACAGACTGAGTTGGTGTTGGAGAACACGCACCACACGGTCATCATGATGCTGCTGAGCATACTATCTTTGCACACAGTCAGTCAGTTCGATCGGAGATAATTGATGGAATAACTGCGTTTTATGGACTGCCTTAAAGGTAACCAGTTTCAACAAGAACCACAGCAGACCTAGGCTACATGTCCGTATAGTGGTGTGGACTGGAGTAGAGTGTAGTGGTATGAGGGACAGTGGCACATTGATTTAGTCACGTCATTTGGAAAATGCCAGGTTGCTGCAGTGCATATGCCATTTGTCTGGCTCGGTCAAAATGTAAGGTAAGGGGTAGGGTGCCTGGCTTGTGCCGCGGTTGTCCTGTTCTATGGCTGTGCTGGCTCCTGAGTCCTGTCCCGTTGCTGTTGTAGCTTAATGCTGTAGAGTAGACACTATGTATCCTATCCAAGCTGCCTCAGTCTGAAAGTGTTCTCTCAAGAGTCTTGTCTTCTCTTCTTGCACTCCACTTTAATTGAGTTTATTTTTTTTAATTCAGTTATTTTTCAATACCCCTTTTGTTTTTCCATCTACACTTACAGGCCGGCCTTTAACCTGTGCGATGTGGGAGAAACAACTCACACTTACCTTACCAATCCGCATCAGGCAGGCAGTGGTACCCAAGATTGATGTGCGGAGTGCTCATGGAAGAGAGGACCAAGAGGAATGACGAGAATGATGCAACTCCACATTTAGACCAGGATAATACAGTAACTTTAGTATCATTCATCATTCGTCTTTAAATGTATTTGATTCATTTTTTCTCTTCAATCATTACGACTGTGTGTTGTGGTTTGTTTGGTAATTGATCCCTACAACTATTTTTTCATTTCCTTTGCTAGCTTGAAAAATAAAAGTAAGCCCGGTACAGCATGTAATTTGGTTCGGTCTGAGCTCTGAGGGCGGCAGACAGGCAAGGCAAATTTCATATTAATAATTTCTGCCCTGGACTGTCTAATTGTGTAGTAGTAGTTAGTAAGTACAACTCATTATCATTAACCATCAAGTTCTCTTTCTCAGCATTCATGCATTTCCTTTTTCTCACTTTATACTTTGATTTCTTGATAATGGATCATGGTCGTCTTACAAGATTGTGTTTTACTTTTGATGTGTCCATGCATACTGTCTGTTTTTCTTTCTCAAACCTTTCCCAAAACCCCACTTCTCATCCATTCATCAATCCCAAACCCTCTTCCCCCGGGCTGTGTGATTTATATTGAGGTGTGATGTGACTACATTAATGTACACCAACAATTGATCACATGCTTGCTGGGGCAGATGTGGTGAAAGCAACACTAATTGAATTTCAACTAAGGCAGGGCAAGGATCTTCTTCTGCTTGCCCACCCATGCTGTAGTTTACTTTGTTCTACTACTCCTCCCACAGTCTCTCAGTCAAGTGACTTTCTCTTTCTTTTTTCAAATGCTATTGCCAGTGTCTACTACTACCACCACAATAATGGCATCTTCTCCGTTCATTTGGGAAACCAACCATGCAGCCATCAGTGTGCCTAACTTCATCATCATCAATCACAGGTAAGATACATTTGGTGGGAGGTATAATGGACTAGGAGGAGAGACTGACAGTACTATTATGACAATTAAAAATAACTCAGTGAGGGGTACTGCATCCAACGGTTTGTGTGTTACAAAATCGGCAGATCTTTTAAATCAAACACTGGCTGCGGGCATGCAGCAGCAAGGAAACAAAGTAATAAACCATGTAACTTAGATTGAATTCGGAAAACAGTAACCCACCACAAAACATTAACATTGTATGTTTAAGTAAATAAATAATATAAAATTTAATAGACCCTAACAAACATAAACTATCCCACTCTGACCTAACCCAACCCCTCCCTAACCCCAACCAATGTCCAGAACGAAAGTCCAAGTCCCAATGTCCAAAATGGAATCCCCAACGCCCAAAAACCCACCCACCAACAAAAGGAATTAAAAAAGGGGCAAACGACAAGATCCTCTATAGTCGGTGGGCCTTCAGGTGTTTATCCACCAGGATTTTTACCCGCTCCTCTAGGTCCTCCTCGAAGCGGGCCATCCGGCGGAGCAACTGGTGGCGAAATGCCCTGCAGTTACCTGCAGGGTGGGGGGCAGCAGTGGTTAAGATGGAGTCGCGGCGGCAGGCGGCAGGCGGCTGCAGGACCACGTCGCCGTAAAACTGGTGGCTGGGCCTGACTGGGGCCCGGGGCATTGGTGGAGGCTGTAGCTGCAGCCGCCTCCTCCTCCGCCTGAGCCACCAGCCGGCGATATTCTTCGCAAATGGCTTCCAGTTTACGACGCCGGGCCCTAGTGGCCAACTCCTTCCTAGATGGTTTGGGTGTGGATGTGGAAGGAGTATCTGTATCAAGAAAGAAAAAGAACATATTGTAGCCAATCCTCTTAGCAAAACAGACACTAAAATCATTCAACACATAGTGTCACAGTATCACTAGCAAGCACAGTACATAACATTTGTGATTTGGTGGTAAGTATCCATACTCCTACTTCCTTGGACTCTAACATTTGTGGGAGTTTCCGACATTATACTCGTACTATGTACTCAGGTGCACCAGTCGTGTTGTTCTTATCTCTAGTTTAGCGCAATTACATAACATTGTTGTAGCCGGCTCGGCATGCCAGCTCAGTCAGCTCAGTCAGCTAAGCTTGCACCCAAGAGAAACAGATATGAGTCACATGATGCAGACTCACATTAGTTTTATTTACTACTACTGTCAGCAGGTGGGGAAGCTCATATTTTTGTATTACGCCTTACGGCCGGTGGCACTGGCCATACTCTGTCTGTTACATGAGGGCAAATGACCAATTTCACTTACACCCTGCCCTGGATACTACAAAAAGGCAGATTATTTATCTGATCCAATGATCATTGCTTATATTTATATTATAGATGGTAAGTGACATCAGGTCAGTAGCGGTCGGTGGTGGGAGTGCTGCCAGGCAGTGACGTGGGAAGGTGCAGGGTGGGGATAGTAAACTATGGATTACGGACAATCACAGGTAATTAAACAATACATACAAAAAAATAAAAAAAATTATTGCACGCACTGTATCGCATTCGGTGGTGCAGTGCGCACAATGAAAATCATTTTAGTTATTTTTATGTTGATTACCTGTATTTGGCCGTTATACATAGTTTACTTGCCAGTGCCACCCACCCTGCCCATCCCCATGTCACCGCCCGCCAGCACTCCCACCACCAACCGCTACTGCATAGGGTACTTTGCTTTCATTGATTGTGTAACCATAACCAACAGATAGGCCACTCTTTGCAGGCTGGCTGACCCAATCGAAAATACATTAATAGGTAGGGAGTGGTCCCTGGAGTCGGAGGAAGGGGCTTCCGCTTGATAATATGTATATATATATATTTTACCATACCCGGAGCATGTGTCCTGCTTGCTTTGTAGTGAAGGTGAGCGTTGGAGTGAATATTTGGCCGGTTCTGCTGATACCGGCTTTGGACACGCCCTCTCGGTCAGGAGCTCTGCGTTCTTTCAGCAAACTTGTGGACGAGTACGAAGAGTACAAACGCAGCGCCCCCCCGAGCGAAAACTACTGCCACTGGGCTGTTATGTTTGCGAGGGGAGAGAGGAGGCAGCGAGTGTCTGCCTGATAAGGATACGGATAAGGATGCGAGCTGAATCTCATCCAGGAGGAATTTGCAGTAGACTGTCCACTGCCACGGAATGTGGGGCATTATCTTGTGTTTGGAAGTCCTCAACACTGAATGGGGAACCACGTTGGACTGCAAGTACCAGCATGCAGTTCTCCTGGAGTCCAGCGATATAAAACCAACACCTGACTGCAGTGGGAGGAGTCGAGAGACTACTTATCAGGAGTGATCGTTGAACCTACAGGTGAACCCATCAGCCTGTGAAATCGGCACTGATGACGGCCATGGTTGGCCAGAAACGCGTCTGCCACAGCGTTCCACAGACTGTTTCAAGTGATTAGCTGGGAGCTCATTAAATCCTTTTACCATACCCGGAGCATGTGTCCTGCTTGCTTTGTAGTGAAGGTGAGCGTTGGAGTGAATATTTGGCCGGTTCTGCTGATACCGGCTTTGGACACGCCCTCTCGGTCAGGAGCTCTGCGTTCTTTCAGCAAACTTGTGGACGAGTACGAAGAGTACAAACGCAGCGCCCCCCCGAGCGAAAACTACTGCCACTGGGCTGTTATGTTTGCAAGGGGAGAGAGGAGGCAGCGAGTGTCTGCCTGATAAGGATACGGATAAGGATGCGAGCTGAATCTCATCCAGGAGGAATTTGCAGTAGACTGTCCACTGCCACGGAATGTGGGGCATTATCTTGTGTTTGGAAGTCCTCAACACTGAATGGGGAACCACGTTGGACTGCAAGTACCAGCATGCAGTTCTCCTGGAGTCCAGCGATATAAAACCAACACCTGACTGCAGTGGGAGGAGTCGAGAGACTACTTATCAGGAGTGATCGTTGAACCTACAGGTGAACCCATCAGCCTGTGAAATCGGCACTGATGACGGCCATGGTTGGCCAGAAACGCGTCTGCCACAGCGTTCCACAGACTGTTTCAAGTGATTAGCTGGGAGCTCATTAAATCCTTTTACCATACCCGGAGCATGTGTCCTGCTTGCTTTGTAGTGAAGGTGAGCGTTGGAGTGAATATATATATATATATATATATACATATATATATATACACATATATATATATATATATATATATATATATATATAATATATATTAATATGACGTGCTTGCAAACTTCTGCGAGTCAACTGTATTCTGTGATAATACTACCTATATTTGCCTACGCTTTGCTACTGTGGCGCAGTTTCTTTTACATTTTCTTCAAAGTAAGACTCTCCAGTTACACTTTCCACCTACCCTGTCTATTGATGATAGTACATCCAGACATACATCCAGTAAAAGTAAACGTTTATCCTTATTTTGTATATATCTCATAACAAACCTTAGTTGGTTTCACCAACAACCACCCATGCTTCCGCTCCTTCCTTGCTTGCCTTGGCTTTGAGTTCGAACAAAACACCACTGCTTCTTGCTATCTATTACTATCCACCCATACTGTGTTGCCCACCCAGGCAGACATTCTCTTTCACCTTCCACCCATCCTCCAACAACCCATGCATCTGATCTGATTACTATCAGCCACCTATGCATGCTTCCAACATATCCTTCTCTGCCAGTCAGTCATATTATTTATCTCGCCTGTCCTTCCACCCTTCTTTCCCTCTTTGTTCAACACATCCATCAAGGTCATCTGATCTGACTTTGTCTTCTCCATAAAACCTTCACATCTGATTTTGGAGTCAAATAGAAGAGGCCATTGGTTACTCAACTCACGCTGCTAATGCTAAGTAAAGGGTGTCTTCTTCAAACGTTGTATAATGTTCACCACAACTTAATAATTCGCACAGTACAGTGAAGTAGTGAACACACTTCCATCTAGTAGTAATGTCAAGAAGTAATGAATATAACTTACCACCGCCGGCCACAGCTGCTGGCTCCCCCCCTGTCGCTACTGCAGGTGCCGCCAGTTCTCCCGCCTCCTCCGGGATGGCCGCATCGCCATCGCCGCTGGCCCCGCCAGCACTGGTGGTTGGTAGTGTGCCTAGAAAAAACATTACACATTTTTAGATGCCTTGAAACCTCCCCCTATTTTATTAGTGTTCAATTGGAAAATTGAAAAAGAAGTTAATACAACATACATCAGCAATAGAGTAGTAAGTACAGTCAGTAGACAGACACTAGTAGTGATATGGTTCCTAGGGTCATCTAGTCCTACTCTACTCTTTTGAAAGTTAGCCTGAGCCATGTGTAACCCTTTTAGATTCATCATGTTGACTAATACTCTTTGGCGCATATTTAATTATACCTGGCAGCTTATTGACATGTGCAGTAGACACCTTTGAGGCCACATGACTGTTGTGTACAAGTGAAGAGGTCAAAAAACAACAAAGGCACTTTGTTATTGAGTTTGGTTAGTCCGTATTGCTTAGCCATCACATACATGTTACACTTTTTGCCATGACTGCAAAATGCTTGCATTCACCAGTATACTATCTAACGGCTAACGCGCAGCATTTTTCTCATATAATAGGCGGAAGATTCCCTTCTACAAACCAGAGATTTACAGAGCTTATGATGCATGATGTATTTCTACGTTCTACGGTGAGGGGTCTTCCAGAATTGAAAAGATCTTGTCTCTTGTCTCTTGTTCTTGTTGTCATGCACTTGTAAATGTTTACTGTTTTAATCTTATGCATTTTTCTTGCTGGCTTATTGACGATGGCTGTAGTAAATTAAATTTCATATAAAGATGTACAGAACTTGTTTCTAATAAACCTTTTGAACTTACACATAGACTCTGCGGTATTTGGTGTGGTGGGGTGGACTTACACAAGTGAGTGAGCAAAATGGTGTTATGTTCTGGGTTGTATGTCTCAGTCAGCATCAACATTGGGTATCTTCTTCTTGGGGGGGGGGTCGGGAGAGGGACCCTAATGTGAAACACTATAGCTAGTCGGTCAGGGGATCGTGGGTTCTTCGGACTGAGGTGTGATCAGTAAGGTCCAACCTCCCATCACCAACATCCTATTTTGTTGTGCATAGTTCTGTATGTGGCTCTGCAGAATCACTACAACAATAGTAGTATCATGTACCATCCGATCCAAAATACTAGTCAAATATCTGGGTGGCCATTTTGTTTGTGGTAATTGTCAATGCCTCAACTTTGAGAAGACTAGAAGAGGACAACCCAAATGACAGAACACAGTGGCAAGAGCTATTGGTCAATCAGAGTTTTATTATTCCAAAGAAAACCTTTAAGAGTGGGCAACTGTGAAAGCTTCGCTACAGACAGAATAATAGTAGTAGTAGTACAGAGAGTCATAGCAGAGGCAGTTAGAAGGAACTTAGTTAGAGGCAGGGATAAACAGAATTTGGAAACAGATAGTCAAGGTCAAAAAAGCTTTTGTAAAAAATAGAATTATAAAGTGGATCCATAATTTATAGTTTGGAAAAAAAAAGATGCAGTAAAAGTTAGGGAAATATAACTGTCAATATAACCACTGGAGGACTTACTGGGGCCAGCAGCAGGAGCCTCGGTAGAGGAGCGGTCCTGTGGTTCCCTTGCCAACCCCGATCCCATCTTCTTGCCCCTGGGTGGTGCTGATGAGCATGTAAAATATAATAAAGAAAGAGACAAACATTAAGGAGTGCTGTGAAACAAATAATAATAAATCATTTGGAAAAATAAGTCAAACAACATTTTAGGAAACAACAATTGCAATAAAATTGACCTATAAAATCAGATGGATCGACTACTGGCTGCTTCCTGCATTCACGGATTGTCTACTTATTTATGAACACTCCAGTGTTCCATAATCATTCTGATTACAAATACTAACGAAGCCTAGTAAGCACCACCTGACCTTCACCACCTATTCCAGACGGGCCAATTGTTCACTAAGTCTGCATTTCCATTTTTTTCAGCCATCAAATGCATAGATAAGATGGAGGACACATGCATAAATTTGTGCATACATACTACAAATTGTGGGATGGTTGCATGATTCTGATCTAGTTCTGCTACTGGCTGACCATGCTAAGCCTACCACTCACTAAACAAAGTACAAAAGGTTCTACGGAGGACTGGGGTAAGAAGCAGCACTCAGTGACAGAGGAGGCGTCACGCAGACCGCATAAAACAATTATGAACTAATACTAACAAACTAAACCTAGTATCCAATATCCATCCACCACTATTTCACAGTAGGACAATGGAAGGACTAGAGTCTCTCTAGCAAATCGCATTACCTAACTTCAGTTCTCTAAAATAAACTCTTACATAATCAGCACAAGCTAGCGCAAACTAAGTTGCAAACAAGTAAGAGTACCACTGAGCACCTGGGTCCTACAATCACAGAAGATTTTGCTTTTTGGAACGTAATTTACCAGCAACGCGTAGCACGCAGCAGTAATCTTGTTATTCGTCAAACTTAATTTATACACAATAATAAGTTACTCACCAAGCCCGATGACTTCGACACCTAGCAGGTCCAACAGGTCCTGCTCCCGGTCCAGGATGTCAGACCACCGGTGGGCCAGCTGATTATGGGTGCGCCGGACCCCAGAGCACCGGAACACTGCCCGGCGCACCTTCGCCCACCGACGGTGACGCTCCTGGGTAGCGTACCTGGAGCCGGGCCTGCCAAGGTCAAGGGGAGGTGGCGCTGAATGAAAAAAACAAGGGCGGCCACCTCCGCCTCCCCAAAAAGTTGCTGGACCTGCACCCCTGCAGGACGCATTCTGCCGCAAGGCAGGTGGCCCTTGTCTGCTCCTGCAGGTCCCTTGCCCTTGGCACTAGGTGTGCCCTTAGCCATGGTTCTGGGGTGGGTGGGAGGCGGAAAAGAAAAGTTAGAATGGGAAAAAAAGTTAGGGGAAGAAGAAAGAAAGAACTTTATAAAAGTAAAAAAAAAACAGTAAAAGTAGAGATAGATGATAACTAAATAAGTCAGAATTTTTTTTTAAATACAAAGGATTATAAAGATTAAGGGAGGATAGAAAAGTAGGCCCAGAACCATAGCATAGAGTGAAAAACAAGATGGCCCCGCCCATTCGCGACCGCGTGGGTAAGTTCACGTGATATTTCTCGCGAACATGCACTATTCATCGCGAACAAGTAAAATGCGCTCCCGAACACGACAATGCGCATCGCGAACACGCTAACTGCGACCCGGAACAGGAAATAAGGCATCGCGAGCGGGCGGGACAATTGAAAAACAAGATGGCCGCGCCCATTGGCGATCGCATGGGTAAGATCGTGAGATATTATCCCCCGAGCATGAAAACAGCTCCCCGAACACGCTCACCGGGCTCCCGAACAAGCAAAAGCCATCGCGAACGGGCGCCCCAAGCAACTACGCAAGCTTGCAAAGCTACGCGTAGCTCGCGT
Source organism: Triturus cristatus (assembly GCF_964204655.1). Taxonomy (NCBI): domain Eukaryota; kingdom Metazoa; phylum Chordata; class Amphibia; order Caudata; family Salamandridae; genus Triturus; species Triturus cristatus. The sequence goes on from NC_140581.1 coordinate 403,376,139, forward strand.
AGTGCAAGTACATCTTCGCGTAGCTTCGCGAAGCGCGACTACGCGAACTACGCCCAGGGTTACTCTTCTCTCAGTAGCATGTTATCAGCCCCCAGGTAACCAGCACTCAGCGCCTGGACACCTCAGGGTAACCGTGCGCTCTACAAGTATAAATAACATAACATAACATAACAAAAAAGTGGTATTTTCAAACACAGAATGTTAAAGCCAACTTTACATAAAGATGTGTTCTATCATTCTGAGTTCAGGCATACTAAACTTGAATTTCTACCATGTTCTCTGGGTCAGTTAGGATTATGAGATGTTATAATCAAACTGCCCATTCTGGCCTATGGGGACTGGTAGCCTTGCAATAGTGAAAAACTATTAATACTGCTCAACTATTGAACATACCCCAAAAGGAGAGCCCACGACTTTGCACCCTTCTTGGATACTGTGATTTGTCAGCAAGATCTGTAAATCTTATTTTTTATCCTTTTTAAGAAAACACAAAAGAAACAACCAAAGTTTTACTAATTATTTTGCATATTCAGCCTTTACGTTTCCGATCTTATTTAACTTTGTATTCCAGTTCTCATACCTTATATGTTTCCAGGCGTCACTTCTAAATGGGAGTCAAAAAAGAAAAAACAAAAGAAACAACAAAGCAAAATATCTTTAGGAATTTACGTTTTCTCTTAGTAACGTTTATGAGTTTGTGATTAATCACCACTTTTTGTCTGAAGTCCAAAAAACTATTCTTTGCCTATAACAATGTCTTCAGAATAATTATTGTCCTCCATAAATGATTGGCACTTTTTTAAAAGTGTCCTTCGTTGTGTCTTTGTGCAAGGTTAATTGTTCGACTAACTGAAGAAATTAAATTCTTACCCGGAGCTTTCTTTTCAAAGATAAATGAAGATTACCGGCATTGCATTTCAGGAAGTTGCTTAGCAACCTAGTTGTTGATGTTTCTTCTTTTATCTGCAGGAAATCGAAGGGAAAGCAGTCTCCTCTCCGTCGAAGGAAAGCCAGCCGGAAGACACGCAAGCAGAAATCACCGGAAGGGACTGGGACGCCGGGCGAGCCAAAAGCCAGCCGGATGTCTTCTGCAGGCGGGTTCAAGGATGGAAGATCTCAATGAAGAACAGGTAGGTACGCTTTCAACTAAAGCGAAGGGCTCGGCTCAGGCGGGTGGGGGTTTAAATAGTCTTTGAGGAACACGTGAAACACATGTTTTCCTTCAGGCAGTTTACTCGTGTTTCCAGAGCTGCCATTGCAACGTGAGCTAAAATGGCTCACATTAGCATATTAAAACGTGTATTGAATTATGCTGCATTATCTAACATTAACCAAACATTGGCAATAACATGAATAGTGTTGCATTAAACAGACTACAACAAGCATTGGCCAAAACAATAAATAAACCTCGAGTTTTATAACACCATATAAATATTTGAGGATGATGATACGACAGCTGGATTACATTAGACATGTTGAGTTCTGGTCTACAACAACTTGTTATTTGACCATTAATTATGAGAGAGATCAGGGTGTAAAAGTAAGATTGGGTTTTTGGACACACAGCTTAGGATTTTTGCAACAGTTCTCCCCCCAAAGGTCGTCTAATCGGACGAGGTTTTTCTGGATGTAAAGTGTGAAAAGACCTCACAAGACGTGGAGCATGTACATGTGCTTCGGGTTCCCATGGTCGTTCTGAGGTATCATACCCCTTCCAGTCTATCAGATAAAACAAATGACCACGAATACGTTTTGCATCCAAAATGCGATTGACCTCAAATTATATGTGGTCGCCTACTACAATTGGTGGGGGTGGATTGTCCTGTCGTGTGAAAGGATCATGTGATTTCAAAAGGGACACGTGAAACAGTGGATGGATAGAAAACTCTTTGGGTAAGGTCAGTCTAAAAGAAACTGGATTTAAAACTTTTTCTATGGGATAAGGGCCTATAAATCTTGGCTTAAGTTTTTTCGGTCCTTCTATCTGAATATTTCTCGTAGACAACCAAACCAAGTCTCCTACTTTATATTCTGGTGCTGGTTGTCTGTGTTTATCCGTAGTCAGTTTCATTTTTAGCTTATTTTTTGCTAGACTCTTTTTGGCTTTTTCTTGTATGTCTTGTTAACAGTTTAGTCTCTCGGTTACAGCTGGCATGGAATGTACGGTATCTGGGAGAATTGTTGGGAGAGTTCTGGGGTGCATGCCAGTCAAAAAAAAGAAAGGTGAACAACCTAACGCAGAATGATAACTGTTGTTGTACGAAAATTCTGCTAAGGGTAAAACCTCCTCCCAATTGGATGATACTGTGGATGTTAAACAGCGTAAACACTGTTCCAAGTACTGATTTAATTTTTCTGTCTGGCCGTCAGTTTGTGGATGGAAAGCGGATAATAGGGCAATTTCAATTTGTAAGTATTTACATAATTAGTTCCAGAATTTAGAAACAAATTGGGGGCCCCTGTCAGAAATAATTTTACTGGGCAGGCCGTGTAGTCTAACAATTTGTTTAATAAAGATGTCGCTAAATTTTATTGCTGACGGTAATTTTTCCAAAGGAATAAAATGTCCCATTTTAGACAATTGATCCACAACCACTAGGATAGTAGAAAACTTGTGGGAATCAGGCAGATCAGTGATGAAGTATAAACTGATTGAGTGCCAGGGTAATGGTGGTATTGGCAATGGTTGTAAGAGTCCTGTAGGAGACGTATGAGATGATTTTTGTCTTGCGCAAACTGGACAGGATTTTATGTAGTGTTGGACATCGTGGTAAAGGTTATGCCACCAAAAATATCGTTGGGAGAGTTCCAGAGTTTTATGGACCCTTGGATGACTTGCTGTACTGGAATAATGATTCCATTTTAAAACTTGTTGTTCTAGATCTTTTTGAGGAATGTACATTTTGTCTTTGTGAAAGAAATATTCGTCACAAATGGAATGTTCTTTGTGAGAAAGCCATTTTCTTTTGTCTAATTTTTGACAGTGCATTTTTACTTGAATTAAAAAGGTGTCGGTTTGGGTAATGGCAATTATCTTTTCAGGTGGTATAATGTTTGGTAACTCAATTTTTTCTTCTGAACCTTTATCACACACTATTCTTGCCAAGGTATCAGATCGAAGTTGTTTTTGGCCTGGCTGATACGTGATAATGAAGTTAAATTCACTAAAGAACAACCAGCGCATTTGTCTGGGAGTCAAGGCCTTGACTGTAGCAGAAAACTGTAGATTCTTGTGATCTGAGAATATAGTGATGGTATGTTTAGCTCCTAACAAGTGATGTCTCCATTTAATGAAAACTGCCTTTATTGCCAACAATTCTCGTTCTGCAATTGTTTAGTTTTGCTTTGCAGGTAAGAGTTTACGAGAATAAAAAGCAATTGGATGAAGACGTCCGGTATCTGAATCTTTTTAAAGCAAAACTCCACCCAAAGCTGTTTGTGAAGCATCAGCTTCAACGAAGAACAGTTTGTCAGGGTCTGGATGAATTAAAATGGGTGCTGAATTAAAAGCCTCTTTTAATTTGGTGAAGGCTTGTTCAGCGTCCGAATTCCACTGAAATTTTACCCCCTTTTTGAGCAATTGGGTGATTGGAGTCACTAATTCTGAAAAGTTGGATATAAAACGCAGGTAAAAATTGGTGAATACTAATATCAGCTGAGTGTCTTTGACTGAACATGGAGATGGCCAGCTTAAAATGGCATCTATCATTTTGGGATCCATGGTTATACCAGCAGGGGATAACCAATAACCTAAGAATTCAACCTTTTGGGTATGAAAAACACATGTTTCTAGTTTAACATACAAAAAATTGTCTTTCAGTCTCTGTAAGACAGAACTAACATGTTTTACATGTTCTTCCAAGGTTCTTGAGAAAATCAAAATGTCATCAATATAGACTATGACACATACATCCAGTAGATCGTGTAACACCTCATTAATGAAATACTGAAATGCGGCTGGAGCATTGCAGAGGCCAAAGGGCATTACAGTATATTCAAATAGACCATACTTTGTGCGAAAGGCGGTCTTCCACTCGTCGCCTTCCTTAACCCGCACCGAGTGGTATGCTGCGCGTAAATCTAGCTTGGTATATATTCTGGAGCCTTTAACTTGGTCTAGTAATACTGGAATCAATGGTAAGGGATAACTTTTTTTAATTGTAGCCTTATTCACTTTGCGATAGTCTATGCACGCTCTCAGATCGCCAGATTTTTTAGATACAAAAAAGAGCGGCGATGAGACAGGCGATGTTGAGTGTCTGATGAAACCTTTTTCAAGAAGTTCGTCCAGATGGGTTCTGAGGTATTGATTTTAAGGTTCAGTCAGGGCGTCAATTCTACTGCAGGGTAAAACTGCGCCAGGAATCAGATCAATTCTGCAGTCATATATCCTATGGGGTGGTATTTTAGAAGCTTGTACCAGGTCAAAGACTGCAGAAAATTCCTTATACTCCTTGGGTAATTGAGGAATGTCAGGAATCAGAGCTGAACAAAACAAAGGAGGTATTGGGTCTTGAGTGTCCTTATAACAATGGGTTCTACAGTATGCCGAATCTAAGGTAACCGTTCTTTTGACCCAATCAATTTTGGGATTATGCTGTTCTAGCCAGGGAATGCCCAAAATTATGACAAAAGTTGGTGTATCTATGAGGTCAAAAATCGTTTCCTCGGTATGTCCATTCTCTCCTACAATTGTCAAAGGTTTCGTGTGAAACTGTATTAATCCTGATGACAAGGCTGACCCGTCTACTGCCCTTACTACCTCTGGTTCTAACTTACACCTAATTTTTTTGCTAAAGCTAAATCAAAAAAATTACCAGTAGCTCCTGAGTCAATCATTACTGCTAAACTGTGTCTATGTTGTTCAGTGAAAATAAAAGTTAATCTGATTGTCAAATGTTTTGGAGTGTGAGTAATAACATTTGTTGCGTAGTGAGAGATCTCGGCAGTTTTTTGTCCCAAGGAAATGATCTCCTATTTCCACGGGAAAGCTAGTTTTCCGAACTTTCGTTCTTAGAATCAATGGTTGCAACTGATTTCTTTTCATTGGCCTTTACTTGACAGTCCTTGGCAAAATGTCCTGCTTTACCGCAGTACAAACAAAGATTCCCCTTTGTCCTGCGTTCTTTTTCTTCTACTGTGAGAGGTCCTTTTAAACCGCCTATCTGCATAGGTTCTTGAGTAGCATTTTTATCTTCAACTTCCTTCTTTTCAACCTTAAAATGAAGGGCTCTAAAGTCATGTCTGGGTTTTTCATTTTTGCGTCCTCTTAGTCGGTGGTCAAGTTTAACTACCAAATCTAAGAACTCAGTGTAATCGTCGGGTAAATTGACTATGTGGGCTAAAGAGTCCTTCAGGTCATCTCGAACACCTCGATAAAATGGTGAAATCCTTTTATCCTAAGGCCAATGTGTTTCTGACAGCAGCCTGTTAAAGGTTGTCCCATAAGTTATTAAATCTTTAGCTCCTTGACGGAGGTTTAGGAGTTTGTTGTCTGAAGCATGAATGAAAACATGTTTAGCAAATAGCCCTGACGTGGCGGTTTTAAAGGCATTAAGGTCACGTAGTAAAGGATCATTAGAATCTACTAAGGGCATAGCCCAGTTGGCTGCCACACCTCCCAGATAAGAAATAATAAACGCCACCTTAGATGTATCATTAGTAAATATCTGTGGTTTACATATAAAATATAATTGGCATTGGCTCATGAAGGTTGAGTAACGATTACAGTCCCCTGTGAAGCGTTCTGGATTAGCCAGGGGTACGGGACTGGGGGAAACCACTGTAACTTGAAGGTTTTGTTCTGAACTTGTACCATTAGCTACACCAGTAGTTGCTGAGGTGAAATTAGGAGCAAACTTAGCAGGTGAAATAATGGGCTTAAAAGGAACTGGATCTGGTTCTCTCCAACTGGTGAACCCGCTTCTGGTTTTAACTAGTTCTTGTTTTAGGGTTTGGTTTTCTTGTCTCAGTTCGTCCATTTCTGCAGTAAGTTTATAAACTAGTAACGTTAATTTGGATGGATCAAGGGTTTCATCACCAAAGTCCATTGTGCAAGATCAGAAAAGGAACTTTTGTGTGTGTGGCTTCGCTTTCTGTTGCGAGATCACCCACCTGTGCTACGGTGTGTTCCTTTTCTGATGTTGCCTTTTCCCTATTCCACCCGAAACCAACCAGAGTAGCAGACTGGAATCTCCTGCAAAACCCTGTGTGATCTCTGGGGGAAGGGGGAAATGGGAATGAGATAGAGAAAACACTGCAAGCCTTGATATTGGTTCGGAGGACTGTTTGTATATCTATCTCTCTGGAAGGGCTGTTGGGATCTCAGGAACCTGCCCTGTTGTACTTCGGCAGTGTCCTATTCAAACAATAAATAATAAACTCAATTCTACATAAACAATGCACTTCATTAAACTAAGGAAGAACATCTGTTCTCTTATTGACTATTAATACTGCTCAACTATTGAACATACCCCAAAAGGAGAGCCCACGACTTTGCACCCTTCTTGGATACTGTGATTTGTCAGCAAGTTCTGTAAATCTTATATTTTATCCTTTTTAAGAAAACACAAAAGAAACAACCAAAGTTTTACTAATTATTTTGCATATTCAGCCTTTACGTTTCCGATCTTTTTTAACTTTGTATTCAAGTTCTCATACCTTATTTGTTTCCAGGCGTCGCTTCTAAAAGGGAGTCAAAAAAGAAAAAACAAAAGAAACAACGAAGCAAAATATCTTTAGGCATTTACGTTTTCTCTTACTAACTTTTACAAGTATTGGCCAAAACAATAAATAAACCTTGAGTTTTATAACACCATATAAATATTTGAGGATGATAATACTGCAGCTGGATTACATTAGACATGTTGAGTTCTGGTTTACAACAACATGTTATTTGACCATTAATTGTTAGAGAGATCAGGGTGTACAGCTAAGATTGGGTTTTTGGACACACAGCTTAGGTTTTTCGCAACAGTAATTCACTATTACGACATGCCACACACACCAGGGCATGTCCTACCTTATACTTACAATGCACCCTGCCCTTGGGCCTACCTTAGGGGTGTATAATATGAAGAAAAAGGAAGGTTTAGGGACTGGAAAGTGGGTGCACTTATCATGTCGAAATGGCAGTACCAGACTGCACACAGGCTCTGCAATGGCAGGCCTGAGACATACTTTACAGGCTGCTTCTGTGGGTGGCACAACCAGTGCTGCAAGCCCACCAGCAGCTTTTGATTTACAAGCCCTGGGCACACATGGTGCACTGTACTATGGTCTGACAAGTAAATCAAATAACCCAATCATGGAGTCACTAATCACTACATCAATTTAACATAGGGAGCACTTGCACTGTGGCACCGAATAGTAGTGGCACAGTACCCAAAGCATCTAAACCAGCTAAATATATCAAAAACAGAGGAGGCAATCGATAAAAAATGAAAGGGAGACTCACGCCAATGGTACCAGGTCTAACACGTGTCCCGTCCAGCAGAAATTGTGGGGAGAACTACCCTTCCCCTTGGGAGTTCTCTTCACTAAGACGGAAAAATCTGGACAGACCATCAGCATTCACGTGTTCTGTACCAGGATGGTGTTCCACCGTAAAGTCCATCCCCTGTAGGGAATGGACCACCACAACAACTTTGGGTTCTCAACCCTCATCTGCATCAACCATCTGAGGGGCCTGTGGTCTGTCTGAACCCGGAAGTGAGTCCCAAACAGGTATGGTCTCAGCTTCTTCAGTGCCCAGACCACAGCAAATGCCTCACGCTCAATTGCACTCCACCTCTGTTCCCGTGGAAGTAACCTCCTACTGATGAAGGCTACAGGTTGGTCTAGGCCCTCCTCATTAATCTGTGATAGAACAGCCCCCAAACCATGCTCTGAAGCGTCTGTTTGAACAATGAATTCCTTTGAGAAGTTGGGTGCCTAAAGCACGGGTGCTCTGCACATGACAGTCTTCAGGGCGTCAAAAGCCTTCTGACAGGGGTCGGTCCAGTTCACTTTTTGGGCTGCTTCCTGGAAGACAGCTCAGTCAAGGGTGCAACAATGTTGCCATACCCCTTGACAAACCTCCTGTAGTACCCCGTGAGTCCTAAAAAGGCTCTCACCTGTGTCTGAGTCTTAGGGGGTTCTCATGCCAAGATGGTATCAACCTTGGGTTGTAGGGGCTCCACCTGGCCGCTCCCTACATGGTGCCCCAAGTACACCACAGAACCCTACCCGATTTGGCACTTACTCACCTTGATCGTGAGGCCTCCCTTTCGCAGTGCGAACAACACTTCCCAGAGGTGGCGCAGGTGTTCTTCCCAACTGGCGCTGAACACTGCAATGTCATCTAGGTAGGCAGCACTGAAATCCTCCAGTCCAGTCAACGCCTGGTTGACCAATCTCTGAAAGGTGGCAGGGGCATTCTTCATCCCAAAGGGCATAACCCGGAATTGGTAGTGACCATCTGGTGTAGAGAATGCTGGCCTCTCTTTGGCACAATCAGTCAAGGCAATCTGCCAGTACCCAGATGTCAAATCAAACGTGCTGAGGTACCGTGTAGCTCCTAACCGATCAATGAGCTCATCAGCTCTGGGGATGGAGTGCGTGTCAGTCCTGGTGACTGAATTGAGCCCTCGGTAGTCCACACAGAACCGGAGTTCAGGTGTGGCACCAGGCTAGGCCTGGGCGGTAAATTCCGTTCCGCTCGCGGAATTTGCGGAATTTCGGTAATTTCGCGTTCCGCGGAGAACCCGAAATTGCCCAAAATTCTGCTTTCCGCGATTTCGCGAAATTTTTTCTTGTTCGCGTTCTCAAAATGCGTGTTCGCGATATATTTCTCCCCGAGCACGCAAACAGCAACTGTGAACAGGAAAAAGCATCGCGAACAAGCAATTCCGCGTGTTCGCGGAATTTCTGCGTGTTCGCGGAGATTTTTTACCGTTTCGCGGAGATTTGCGTAACGCGATTACGCAAATTCCGCCCACCCCTACACCAGGCACGGTAGCCTTTGGGACCAAGACCACTGGGCTGGACCAAGGACTGTTGAAGGACTCAATCACCCCTAAGGCAAACATCTTGGAGACTTTCTCCTTGATGTAAACTCTGACCCTGTCAGTCACTCTGTAAGCTTTGTGCTTCACAGGAGGACTGTCCCCAGTGTCCACATCATGGACACACCACTCAGTGACATCAGGAACCAGGAAAAACAAATCAGAGAATTGTCCCAACAGTTGGCAACAATCTCGCTGCTGATCAGGGGTCACTGTGGCATAGAGGCTGACACCATCCACAGACCCATCTTGCTCTGTTGCAGACAGGAGGTCAGGAAGAGGCTCGGTCTCCTCCTCCATTCCATCATCTGTCGCTAGGAGCATGCCCACTTCGGACCTTTCGAAGCGGGGCTTCAGGCGGTTAACATGCAAGACCCTCAAAGGGTTTCAAGGAGACCGCAAGTTCACAAGGTAGGTGACAACACTCTTGCGCCCCACCACCTCAAATGGTCCAGTCCACCTGTCCTGGAACGCACAAGGATCTACAGGGGCCATGATCCAAACATTTTTCGCAGGTTGAAGCTCAATCAGAGTGACATTCTGATCATACCACCACTTCATTTCCACCTGGCTGGCTTCCAGATTCACCCGAGCAAGCTCTCTGATTCACCTAGTCTGGTTCCTTAAGGCCAGCGTGTAACTGTGTACATCCTGGGGAGGTTCGCCGGGGAGATTGCTCCCAGCCTTCCTTGACCAGACTGAAAGGTCCTCTTACCGGGTGTCCATACAGCAGTTCAAAGGGACTGAACCCTAGAGACTTCTGTGGCATCTGATGGTAAGCAAAAATAAGGCATGGCAAGAGGACATCCCACTAACGCCTCATAGGGTAATAAGAACCCATTATCATGCCTTTGAGGGCCGGGTTGAGTCTCTCAACCAGCCCATTACCTTGGGGGTGGTAGGGAGTGGTGAACTTGTATGTAACACCGCACTCCTGCCACATGGACTTCATATAATTAGATATAAAGTTTGTATCATGGTCTGACACCACCTCTCTGGGGAACCCCACATGGGAGAAAATCCCCATCAGTGCACGTCCCACCACGGGGGCCGTCACTGTCCTGAGCGGGATGGCTTCCGGGTACCGGGTAGCATGGTCCACCAAGACCAGGATAAACCGGTTGCCTATGGCTGTCTTGGGGTCCATTGGCACCACAATGTCAATGCCCACCCGTTCAAAGGGGGTACTGACTACAGGGAAAGGTTGAAGAGGAGCCTTTTGCTTCCTTCCACTTATCCCACTTGCTTGGCAAATTTGACATTCCTACAATGAGTGTCTGAACTTGTCCACATCTGGGGCCAATGAAAGTGGGTGACAAGCCTTTCAAAGGTCTTCTCCTGCCCCAGATGTCCAGCTTAAGGCACATCATGAGTCAACCTCAGTAGGAAGGCTCTGAAGCGCTGGGGTACCACCGGCACATGGGCTGACCCAGGCTCAGCAACCTTAGGCTCGCTATACAGGAGGTCGTCCTCCCAGTCGCTCCAATAGGATCCAGACTGATCACCTGCTGCCTGGTTTTGGCCATAGTCAGATTATATGTGTAATCCCCTTTGGTCATAGATATTTCTGCTTAAATTCCAGCTTTGATTGATTTAATTAAGTCTGCCTTGGCAAGTCTATATTGGGCATTAAACCAAGATTGTTCTGGGGCAGATTTATGTGTGTTACTACGGCACCTAGTTACAAATGCCTGTTGTCTGTTAAACAGCCCTTCATGAAGATTAAGTATTAGTGCCGGGTCTAAGACATCAGCCCCAATGGGTTGGATCTCATTCAATGTGTCAGTAACCAAAGTATAGATTTTTGACAATGCAGTCAGATTGCTAGACACAGAAACCCATTTTAGGGTCCGCTTATTATTTGAGAGACATAGTTCACCCGAAAGCTTAGAGTTGGCACACTAGTCATGCTGGGTCCCAGGCCTACAATTAACTTAACTGCATTGTGGTCACTGTCTTGATGATCAATAACCATCATTTCCAGTCTAAAAAACTACATTTGAAAAGATAGAAATATATAATCAATGTGGCCTAATTGATTAAGCCTCTTGAAAGGATGAGCACCAATATAGTCGGACACTGACCTGCATAGTCCCAATACTCTAGTCTTAGACCCAAACATAAGGACCGACTCAAACGTTGACATTGGAAAATTCAAAGGTTTGTCTTCTTCCTCCTGCTCTGGTGCCTATTGTTTCAAAAGTTACATTAAAATTACCCACAACCTTCAATGGACATCAAAATGGTAAAACTTCAATTGCTTGCTTACGAATAGTAAGGTTACTACAAGGTTCATTAAACCCACTTTTCTATTGTAGACATTATAGTGATAGAGAGAAGTCTCTACCCTATCAAGAGCCAACCCAAAAATGTCCAAAGTGTTTAAATTAATCCTCCTAATACTACAGTCCAGCAAGTTCTTCACCCAAATAATTTGCCCACCTACAGGTCATCCTCTACCTGTGATGTACCAGGCCAGTAAAACATTGTAAACCCTGCTCCATTTACAAGATCTTTTTGCCAATTTCTTGCAGAAAACAAACATTAAATGACAATAAAATCCCCCTGGTCCGGTTCAACAGGCGTAGATTTTAAGTGCCAATGTTCCATTAAAGTAAATTACATACTTCGGGAGGCACTGTAGGAGCAGAAAATTGATTAAATGAAGATGTAGACAGTCAGTCCTCAGTATGTCTCAGGCCCCTATGCTGGTAGGCTCTCAAATCATTTTCCACTGGTCAAGCTCCAGTTACAGTATGGGGAACACAAGCAAATAAGCTAAGCAACTTTACTTCAAATGTAGGTATGTTATATAACCTTTAAACTGCATCTGTGCAAAATAGAGCAAGACAAGCTTCCTTTGAAAATGAAAATTATTGGATCACTACATCTAGAATTCTTCTCTTTAATTAAGATTTCTGAAAACAATTAGCCAAATCTACACAAGTTGCCAAATATCTGCCTCCACCGGTCAGATGGAAAGTTCTTATAGTTTAAACTTACTTCCTAGTAAGCATTCTAAGTCTATGAACACGAGAGTGCCTTCTTTCATGGGTACACCATTCAAGTCTTTCATAAATTCTTCACTTTAATTTTTACTTTTGGTCCTAAAAACAAGGAGGGTTGTTTATGAGACTAAGAGATTTGATTAAGTTCTGATATGTTTATAGATCAAAATAACCGTTTGAAAATACTAACCATGATCTTTTACGTACACTGCGTGCTTTTCCTGAGACCCCAGTCATGATATGACTGCTGAAAGCACAGTGGGCCCGATTCACAAAACTAACTTAAGACAAAATCCTAAACTTACTACCATTTTGGTATTCACAGAAGGCACTTACTCATTTTGGTATTCACAGAAGGCACTTACTCATTCGGTATTCACAGAAGTTAGGAGGCCTAACTTTAGGACTCCTAAATGCCTTCCGTGAATACCGAAAGTCTTAAAGTTAGGATTTTTCACATTTTAGGAGTAGAAAAGTTAGGACTCCTTACTTTACTACTCCTAAACTGAGAAAAATCCTAACTTTAAGACTTTCGGTATTCACAGAAGGCATTTAGGAGTCCTTAAGTTAGGAGTCCTAACTTTACTACTCCTAAACTGAGAAAAATCCTAACTTTAAGACTTTCGGTATTCACAGAAGGCATTAAGGAGTCCTAAAGTTAGGAGTCCTAACTTTACTACTCCTAAACTGAGAAAAATCCTAACTTTAAGACTTTCGGTATTCACAGAAGGCATTTAGGAGTCCTAAAGTTAGGCCTCCTAACTTCTGTGAATACCGAAATGAGTAAGTGCCTTCTGTGAATACCAAAATGAGTATGTGCCTTCTGTGAATACCAAAATGGTAGTAAGTTTAGGATTTTGTCTTAAGTTAGTTCTGTGAATCGGGTCCATGATTCAAAGAATGGTACCATGGTGAAAGCATTCATAGAGATCAAATCTGTTTATTCATTCGAAGATTTTTTGGATGTAATTTTCCCTGTTATGGCTAGGAAGCTATACATACAATGGAGGTTTGGTGCACTCCCCCTAGCGTGTTTAACAAGCAAATGGTACCCGACTAGGTCCTCACACTGTATTGGTTGTGACATGATCAAAGAGGATGAAAGTCACATTCTTTTTTTCTGTCCACTCTATAGCAGAGCAAGGCAGAATTGGATCGTACCTATCTGTAGGAACCTTGGATTTAGGAAATGCTCGGACGCATTAAGGGTTTTTAAGACTGAAACTGCAGGTCACATTGTATTTGCCTTAGCCAAGTATCTGCATGCTTTCTGGATTAAAAGGAGTTTTATACTATCTAATACTGCCTAGTAGCCGGGCATGTTTTCTGCTTGTGTAACGCCAGTTACAGATACAATGTGTGTCCTAAAATTAATATTAATACTGACATTGATTTACATTCCTGATTTGCATTTGCCTATGTCATTTTAGATGCTCTTTTAACACTGTAATTTTAATGTGTATAACATGTTGTGTACTCTTTTATGGCTGAAATATTGCCGAAATAAAGATTTAAAGAAGAAGAAGAATACCAAAATGGTAGTAAGTTTAGGATTTTGTCTTAAGTTAGTTCTGTGAATCGGGCCCAGTAAAATTACCACTTTATACACACTTAAACAAATGTACTACTTTATGAACCAAATAGTTCCTTGTCCTACAATTATGTCCTTCCTCCCTTCCTCCCTGCCTAAATTGTCACCATCATCACACTAAAGCTGTTCTAAAATTTGAAACATTGTACATCAAGGTTAAGGACACAGTGCAGGCATGGGGGTATCATGGGGGACTCTCACCGCACTATGAATCAACAGTTTTTCCTTCTCATGTCCTGCCCATCAAACTAAGCCTTGCAGGCTTCCAGCTGACAACCTTGTGATTCCATCTTACTGATTAAAACACTTTTTTAAATTCAAATACCATGCATGATAAGGCCATCTAGACACTGGGACAGGCCCCCACATGAATGCCATACTCAAGGTGTAGATTAAGCATCTGTGCCCAGAAGGATTGATGTTCTTCTTTCAGCTGTAGGTATGCAGCTACACATGGATGTCAATGTACAAAAGTATTTATGATGGAAAATACAATGGGAATGGCTGTGATTTCCTAAATCTTTGTGTGCATTTCCAAAATTCCCGATTGACAATGAGTTGTGCATTCACAGTAAATGTGTACCATGAATGACCCATAATGACATGATGTGGCATAATGCCGTAATTTCAGAATTGTGCGTAAGAATGATGCAAAATTCCAATAATTACATAAATTAATTAAAAAAATACCAAGCCTTAGATCTGAATGCAGATTAAATTTCCAATTTCTCCGACTAAAGGCCACACTAAGATCATAAAAGTGCTCTAAAGGTAACCTTAAAGTTTAAATGCTCTCACAAAATGCAGTGTGATAATCTCCTGTATTTAATGTCAGTTTCTTTATTATATTTCGGACTCCTTTTTTATGTTATATTCCGTAGCACACAGGGCCGTATTTAGATCTCGGCGGATGGGTTACTCTGTCACAACGGTGACCGATATCCTGTCCACCAAAATATAAACCCCATTATATTCTATTGGATTCATACTTCAGTGGACTGGATATCCGACACCATGGTGACAGAGTAACCTGTAAGCTGAAATCTAAATCAAACCCTTAGTCTTCATTCATGAGACTTTTTTCTTCTGGAAAAGATCATACCATGTATAAATCATAATCCCACCAAGGCCCTCATTACTCAATATTAGTGAGCCAGTGTTTGGAGCTGTATGTAGTGCGCCCAATAAAATCAGACTCTATGTGGGTTGGAACTTATCAGGTGCAATAAATAGTACCCATTATAGGTTTTTGCGTAATAATGTGCATGTTCTGGAAATTAACTGCCATTTTTCTGTTTGAGCAGCTGAAATCTTCATGGAGAAAATTACAGGGTTGTTGTGTTAGGTACAAAATTCATAATCCCAGTGTTTGCTGTAAAGAAAGTTACTGTACATTATGGGATTTAATGTTCTACACCCTAGGAGCAAGTTCTATCCAAATGGATCATAAACATAAAAACGTAAATCTGTGCTGTGCTAAAGGTCTGGATTGGGGAAAGATGTAAAAACACTCAGAACTATTCGCAGCTAGATGGGCATGTAACAAGTTTTAAAAATCGTGCGTATTTTGTGCTGTACAAAATGGTTACTGATTCATAAATAGGGTCTGATTGCAAGTACAGCGGTCCCAAGACCACAGTACCTGTGGTGGCAGTCCGACTGCCACCTCCTCGGTGGTCTGATCACATGGTTACGACCATGGCAGTCAGATATCCACAAGACCACTGCCATAGGCAGCATTTTGGATGGGTGGTGAAATAAATTATCAATAACAGCATTGCCAATGTCGGCACCACCATACTGATCACAACCTGTATTTCCACAGAACTTTTCACGTGGGGACCCCACCATAAAATGATTAGCAAAAATGGAGATAAGGGTCCCCAAATAGGGCCCCAGGGTGATTTTGCCAAGGGAGTGTGTGCATGGGAGCACATGTTGTGCCCCTCTCTGCTTACAGTGTCATACGTGTACACATGGTGCATGGTACAGAGTGCACCGACATGCAAGTGGCAGTGTCACAGCAGTGGCATTTGCTGTAGGCTCTCTATGAGCCGAAGCATGCCTCCACCGGGAAACATCCTTAACCATGAAGGCTTTTCTACGCGTTATGTTTACAACGGTATACTTACCAAATAAACGTCTTTACCACGCATATGCCTTCCACAACCGTCTTTACCATGCAAGCTGCACTGGAACATCTTCGTCCTGTTCAGTCCTTTTTAGGTCTCGGCTGCGAAAGGCTGCGCTTGCGCAGTCTCGCTCCGAGATTTAATGAGTTGGAGTGACTTTGAGAAGAGGGGCTTGCACCCGCCCCTCTTCTCTCCTGTTCTCCATTGGCTGGCCTCTTAAATGCTGGCCAGCCACTGGAGAAGAGGTCCAGTCACTCCGTTGAAGCCCCGTCCTTTTCGGATCGGGGGGCGTGTTTTTTGCGAGAAGTCTCAGGGAGGAGACAACAGCAAAACACGCCCCCCAATCCGAAAAGGACACTCCCTTTCTCCGAGGCATTTTCTGCTGTGCCTCGGAGAAAGGCGGTGGTGTCCCGGCGTTGCTCCCTCACCTCCCGGCTCCTCCACGTGCCTCATCCCCTCTCTATCATCTCTTGTTCCCGCTTTGGCCTTGGACGGTGCAAACTTCAGATTTCAGGGGAGGGCTCTGATTCTGGATGAAAGAGGGCGGGCGGGGGGGCGGGGGGTGCTGGCGGTGCTTTCCAGACACAACGACCCCTTCCCTTCATAAGCTGAGGAAGAGGCCGCGAGACGGACACAGAGGCCAGGAAGACCGAAGCGAGGGAGAGACCAGACAGACAGACAGACGCGGCCACGATGGGAGACTGGGAATACAACGACTCTAGTCAAGGAGAGACCTCCGATTGGGAAGATTCAGACAGTAGTCAAGAAGAGGTCCCCGACTGGTGAGTACCTGGCTGGTTCTCAGACGTGCCTCCTGCGGCGGCAGCACTACCTGGAGCTTGTACACATGTCCAGGGATCGGTACTTGTTGTTCATATAGCATATACCGCCTTTCTGTTTCAAAGCGCTATCAATTGTTGCAGATAAGTGAACACATCCGACAATTGTACTTGTTCGGGTTTTATATCCCGCCTTACAGTTTCTAAGCGGTACCAGTCAGTCAGCTGGTTTCATGTTTTCTAGGGCCCCCCATCGTTACTTACTTTATGCGCTAGGACTCATCACCAGAACAGGCTTTGGCCATGAACCTAGTGTTGTCGTCCAGATCAAGCTGATAGCTCAGTAGGTTAATGCACATGCTATTGAGTCGGTATTTGCAACACGTATGTCCCGTGCTTGGTTACTACCCTTCTGAGAATGTTCTTGTTCTCCTTTCAGGAACAGTTTAAGTTTAATTAAACAACCACCATAGTTTTTATAATACTAATACAAGTTTCCTATTTATCAAGACACCTCCCCCATAGTACATAAGTGGATAAATTCTGCCATTTAGCCGGTGGACGATTAAATAGTGCATCGTTTACTCAGCGGCCAAAATTGCGCCTGCCACCAATACTAATATATGCATTATCAAATATACCAAGAGGGCGTTTCTGTGTGATGCATATCCGTGTATATAATATATTCAGTAGTTTATCTCTTTGGCTTGCCCATCGCTTCATTGCTACTTATTGATATGCCAATACCCTAGTTTGGGGGGCAGAGCACAAAACATTTTTGAATTGCGCTATTGTATGCTCTTGATAGTTTATTCTTGCTTGGGGCATCGTTTACTAGTATATTATGGAAGGATACTGGTGGTAGTAATGTGGGACATGAACGTTTGTGCACGTCTGCTTTGTTATATTGTTGTTTTTGTGCTGATTTATTGCAGTTCGATAATTTGCTTGTACTGTGGTTTTCTGTTGTATTCTGTTTTGTTGTGCTGTTACCTTGCGCCGTGTGTTATTGTGTTATGTTCTGATGTTTACTGTAGACATAAGAAATGGATTCTGCTACATTTCTAGCCCATGCCCTTAGAGTTCCTTTCACGAACACGCATTTACCGCTCTCTCAGGTGACTTGCGCTGCTCCAGGTCTAATCTACTTAGAACACCAGTCAGCACTGATGTGACGCAGGCCCCAAAAGAGTCTGCGTGACCGAGTGTGCAGTGAAATACATTATTTTAAATCTACCGGCGCTGGGCCCCAACCAGGCCTCGGCGGAGTCGGAGTAGGTCTCGTGCAGAGGCAGCTGCCTCAGACGGTTTTCTGTTTTTGTAAAGCCCGCCACCCCCTGGTCTGCTCTGCATCGGTCCACAGGAGACTGTCCAGAGTAGGGCAGTTGTGAGGGTTGTGGAGGCCTCAGCAGATAGTTTATGGCAGCCATTTAAACTCTTGTCACACGGAGATCAAAGCGGCCGCAAGGAAGACGAGAGGGTTAAAATGTGAAATCCAGTATTTGTAAAGCGCGAACAGCTACCCGAAGGCATCCTGGCGCTGGGGGCCGTCGGGAAGATTGAGCAAGCTATTGCCCAGAGTCGCATGGTGCTAGGCTGACGTGCCGCCGGTGCCAGGGATCGAACCGTGAGCCCCAGATTCCAGCGTCAGTCGCCCTGGCCGAGCCACGGGTAAGGATGGCGCCCGCCACTGTACCCCAATGACGATACATGTTTCACTCCATCTCACACCCTAGCTCCTCCATGGTTTGTTTGCTGTTTTATTTATTTATGCGTTTTTATATAGCGCGTACAATACCAGTAGGTGTCAGAGCGCTTTACAATAGAACCAATTACATCACATAAGGACTTCAGAGTATACGAATTACACACAAGACACGAAACAGAAACTGGCGTACAAACACAAAAAGAAAATGATACTACAATGGTGTGAACGAAAGATGTGCAAGTAAAACTAACGACGCAGATACAATTCATTTTGGCGGGATCAGTCCCCGTCCTCTCACCCAGCCCCCGGCACTCGCCTAGCTGGCCCTATTCTGTGAATGACACAGTACTGCGCCGAGATAGCTGCCTGCATGTTCTTCCGTTCTTTGCCTCCATGACCCCTATGACCCGGGGAAGCAAGGTCGAGGCAGAGATATCACCAATTTATACCCATGGCAACACGTATCAAAGCAAAACGTAAATATTCACGGAAACCCAATTCCTACACATTATTGTTAGTGTGCTATATAGTTTTAGTAGTAAAACAGTATGAATGTGGACATTTATTTGCCACATTGAAAAGTACATTCTCCAAGTTGGGGTGTTAACTCATTCACGAAAAGGGATTTTTTCTTCTGTTTTTTATATAATGCAAACTTGACCTAAAGCTACTAGAGTACTTTACATGAGCACCAGTTACTTTGCCCAACAAGTTTATTTCTATTATTTTTTAGTCAGGGAACTAGAAATGATTTCCCAGAATCACAGGATTTTGAGCCAACAAACCTGGTTCCCCAGTTCCAATGTCGGCAGCCCTGGCCATTACACCACGTCCTCTCAGCCCTTTGGGACCCTTTTCCATTTGTGAATGTTAAAAAAACGCAAACTTGACCTGAAGGTACTGGAGCACTTTACATGAGCACCAGTTACATTTCGCATGGACACGATCATTTCTGGTTTAAAATTGTATTACAAAAATTCAAAAGAAATGCAACACAAAGTCAATACCATGAAGACACTCACCAAATAGGGTATTACAGAGAAATACAAAATCAAAAATATTCTAAATTACAAGTGAGCAGTACTTACAGTATACACGGGACACCTAAAGCAGATGTAGAAAGGGAGGGAAGGGCACCGCCAGAAGAACCACCACCTTCAAGAGGTCATCGCCGGCGTGCTGAGGAGCCCCACCCAGACAAGGGGCACACGGGGTACTCACTACTCGCTCTCAGAGCCCAAGTAAAACAAGCATTTACAATGCAACGGTCTCGGCATTGTTAAAGTTAGAGCTATTGGAATTGCTCATGACATTATTTTTGTTTATGTTTTTAAAACATGTAAAGAAACGGCATTGTTATTTACAATGTCAATAGCTTAATCTGTGTGTGGGTGCAAATGCACTAGGTCTCGCATTGGAGAGTGATTAAGCTATTGACATTGTAAATAACAATGCCGTTTCTTGAAATGTTTTAAAAACAAAAACATAAACAAAAATAATGTCATGAGCAATGCCAATAGCTCTAACTTTACCAATGCCGAGACCATTGCATTGTAAATGCTTGTTTAATGTTGGCGAAGACGTGTGTTAAAGGGTTAGAAATGGGGGTCTCTAGTTGGCAATGGCTGGCCACTGTCCAAGTAGGGACCTTCTTCCTAAGTCAGAGTAAGCGGGCTACACCCTTTGATAACCCCTGCTCAACCCTGTGGTAACGTAGCACGAGCAGCTAGGCTTATCTCAGAGGCAGTGTGTGAAGCATTTATGACCATACACAGTAACACAGTGAGGAACAATACAAAGGGACACCACACAAGTAGTTAAAAAAAATAAGTATCTTTATATATAGACTTAACACAAGAGCAATAACAGTAAAAAGCCCCAAACTAGAAAAATAGGGTTACTCTTGAAATGCTGCAAAAATAGTTCAAAGGGTGCAAAGAGGAGTTCAGTTCAAAGCAGTGGTCTATGTGACCCTTTTACTTACAAAGTACCTGGATTCTGTAGCAAAACAACCAAAATGGGCTAAGGAGCTGTAGCGATGATTTTCCTCACGCATGACCAGCAATGCGTTGAATCCTTGCCTCACGGGAGGATGATGCGCTGATCTGTGTGCAGGACAAAGCGACAAATTTCTCCACGCTAAGCCAGCGATGCGTTGAAATCCTTGCCGCAAGGGAGGATGATGCGCCGAGCCTGTTGCGTGTGCGATCTTGTTGCGATGAAAAGAAATGGCGCTCCGAGAGGGAGCAGCGATCCTGATGCGATGCGATGAAAATGGCGGACGCCCGGTGTCTGCGCTGCGATGTCGTGAAGCGATGAACTCGATGCGATGATCTTTGGTTAGCGAGCACTTGGAGGCCCGCAAATGTGCGATGTGATGATCTTCGGGTTAGCGAGCAGTTGGCAGCCTGCAACCGTGCAATGCAATAATCTTGAGGTTAGCAAGCCTTTGGCAGCCCGCAAACGTGTGAAGCGATGATCTCCGGTAGCGAGCACTCAGCGGCAGCAGCGCGATGATTTTCAGCTGCGGCAGCTCGCAAACGGGTGTTAGCGACGATTTTCAGCACTCTTTTCTCTGTAGTAGAACTAGAGGCCCTGGAACTCACAGGAGCCTTATCTGAAGATAGAAATCCTCGCTGGGAGGAAACAGGAGGCTGGTGGTGGAGTCTGATGTGCCTGGGACTCCAGCAGGAGGCTAGCTATCTTCTAGCCCTTGGGTGATTGCTTTAGCAAGTTGAAATAAAAGTTCTCTTCAAAGTCCTTTCTCTCTTCTTCCAAGTCCAGTAGTAACCACGCCAATCCAAAAAACAGCACACAAGGACAGTCGCCTCCTGCAGATTCCTTCAGTTACACGGACAGAGGTTCTTCTTGTTGTCTAGGAGCAATCCACATTGTAGGGGTTTCAGCACAGATATTTTTCCCCCATAAGTCTTTGTTCTCAGAAGCTACAAGTCACTGAACCCAACCAGAACCAGTTCTGCCCAGCCCTGGAGCACTTTGTTTACCAGGCTGCAGCCATCCTTCCTTTCAGAAAGAGCGGGTCTGCCATCAGACGCACAGTGGGAGGTGGAGCCAGCATTCACCTTGCCAGGCACAGCCCTATTCAGGTCAAGGAGCTACCCCTCCCCATACTCCAATGCAGATCTCTCTATTCAACCCAGGTCTGACTCAGCCTACCCTGTTCCTCCAAAACCAGACAGCCAATACACATAACAGCAGAGCACACTGGAAGGCTTAGGCAAGAAAATACCTACTTTCTAAAGGTGGTAATTTCAAACACAGAATATAAACATAACCTTCACTAAAAGATGTATTTTAATATTCTGAGTCCAGGCATACTAAATTCGTTTTTCTACCATGTTCTTTGGGTCAGTTAGGACTATAGAGTGTAATAGTCAAACTGCCCATTCTGGCCTATGGAGAACAGGTAGCCTTACAGTAGTGAAAAACGAAATTGGGTGTAATTCACTACTAGGACATGCTACACACATCAGAGCATGTCCTACCTTACACATATAATGCACCCTACCATAGGGGTGACTCACATGATGCCAAGGGAAGGTTTAGGGGCTGGGAAGTGGGGGCACTTCACAGCCAAGATGGCAGTTCTGGACTGCATGCAGACTCTGCAGTAGCAGGTCTGAGACACACTTTACAAGCTGCTTCTGTGGGTGACGCAAACCAGCACTGCAGGCCCACCAGCAGCATTTGGTTTACCAGCCCTGGGCACACACAGCCAACGCTACTAGGGACTAACAGGTAAACCAAATAAGCCAATCATGGAGATACCAATTCACATATCATATTTACACAGGGAGCATTCGTGCAGTGGCCCTGTATGGCAGTGGCACAGCGCCCAGAGCATCTAATACCAGCAAAAATAAGGTGATAACAGCGAAAAATGGAATGGAGACCCACGCCAATGGTGCCAGGTCTAACTGTACAATTTGAAAAAGGGGATTTGGGGGGGTCTCCCCCCAAAAAAACAGAACCTGTTGTAACGTCGGGAAGTGGAGACAATCGGCGTCGTTTTAGAGGAAACGGAATGACGCTTCCTCTTTATGACGTATGACGTCACCAAGGAAGATCGAGGAGAGGACGTGAAGAGGTAAGGGGAATATAAGTTTAAAAAATAAATATATACATAGATTGTGGGTAACAGGCAGGGGTAATTATAATAGGGATTGGGGCCTGGGGGGTCACGTAAGGGTACAGGGGAGGGGTATGACCTTTACCAAGAGTATGCCATTACAATGCATGAATTTACAACGAAAATCGTTGTAAAAGTATGTGTGGTAAAGGAATATTCGTGGTAAAGGTTATCCGTGGAAATAGCATTCCGTTGTAACGCATGCGTGGTAAAGGCATGCGTTGCAACGGAATGTGTTGTAACGACATACAACCGCCTTCACCATGGAACCACCACCGAAACACCACCAGCCCAGTGGTAAAATCATAATGGGATGGTCGGGATACCGTCGGCTTGGTAGCATTCTGCTCACCGCTGCAAAGGTGGTCCTGCAGTCGAAACACCAAAGTCCAAATCGGGCCCATAGTATAAGCTTCTTGCTGATGCACACAATGCATTTGCTACAGAAGAAATACATTCTTTTTGGCTGTTCTCCTTTAATCTGTTTCCCTGGAAACATTCTTGGCTTAAATTTGCTTTTTCACCTTAGTCTTTTTTAATTACAATATATTGTTCATTTATTCCACGAGCTTAACAAAAAGAAAGACAGGGAGGAAAGAATGAATAAAGAAATAAAGACATTGCATGTTCAATATTTCTTTGTGCTTTAAGGAGCAGCGCCTGGAAACTAATTAAAAATGTGAAACTTAGAACGACAGTGTGAATTATGTAGAAAATATGGCTGTATTCTGGAAGGTTCTGTATTCAGATGTTCTGTTTGGCATATAATATTTGGCAGCCAAGGTCATAAAATCGGTGGAGAAGAAATCAAAGATGTAAAATTAACATTTGGATTCCTTCCAGTATTCTATTATGCTTTAGGAATGCAAAGCTAAGTACTAATGGCATCCATAATTGAAGCCAGTAACATCTTTACTGGCTAGAGAATGAGCAGCAATTACTGTAAATGTATTGAAGACAATAAAACAAGCACCAGTTCATTAATGCTTGGGAGCCTGTGATTGCAAATTCTTTCTGCTTCACAAGTAACACAAACACTCACACAATGCAATTACAATAAAGCTATATTAGGTAGCGAATGATTACAACTACATGTATAATTGAAATTAATATATGTGTTCATGGTATTTAATAGTAGATGACAAATATCAAACTTTGTGTACGCTGTATAAGAGAAGAGATGAAACATTCACAAATGATGTTTCAAATAATAGTGTAAGGCTCAATGGACCAGATGTACTAAGATACTGGTCACCAAAAGTGGGCACGATTTGCAACTCTTCTTTTCCATACCAGAAACCTATTTTGAAAATGGATCTATTTACTGATAGGTTGGTTTGCAAAATAAAAACAATAGGAATGAGTCATAGTCTGGACTACCTAATTCTTATTCACCAGGTATTTCGCAAACTGTGACTCACTCTATTTGGAAACCATCTGTGTCTTTTAAATAAATTTAAAAAAATAAGCAGTTAGATATTTTAAAGGAAAATTAGCTGCTCTAAAAAAGAAATCTTTCTTGGAATTTTCTGTGAAATTTTGCAGTGGTTTCCTGAACCATTGCCTCCTCCCTTCAAACTTTTACACCAATTCTCAAAAGGGAAGGGGTCAAAAGGGGACCTCTTCCCATTTATAAATAGATTACCACAAAATATTGTTATACTGCTGCTGCTCAGCCTGAGTGTCTATGTGAGAGAATGTTGGTGAATGGAATTAACGTGTGTGTGAGTGTCAGTTGATGATGGGCTCAGCAGCAGTGAGGCTGCTCCTGGTGGGGCTCTCTCATCCTGTAACATCTACTTGAATAAAGATACATGAACATACCACATGGAATGGACATTACATTTTTACAACATATTTTGGCGACAATTTAGAAGGAAGAGAACCTGTGTGTGCAACTTCTGCGGACGTATACTGTGAACTTTGGAAACTTCAAGGTAAAGGAACTTATATCTACGTATTTAAAGAAAGCTGCCACACCTGAGCTCCACCAGTGACCACCACATCAGTCACCCACAACCCAAAGGTGCAAGTTCCCCCATTAATGTGCCAGTTACTGCTCTACTTTCCTGCTCCCTCTCCTGCTCCTTAGGGACAGTGGTCCCTGTCCTGCCACTTTGGGACACTGTTTTCTGAAGTCCAGTTTCCCAGGAGAGTGTCCAGTTTTTACTGCCTCCTTATCCTGCTACAGCCTGCCCTGCTACCTAGGATGAGGTGTCCCTTTACTGCTACATTGGGACAGTGCATCCCATATTTGGAGTTTTCCTGAGGCGTAACCAGCTCTAATCTCGTGTTTCCCTTTGAAGTGTCCTAGTGACTTGTTTGGATTTGTTTTAACCTTAAAGGATATGCCTTGCTGTTTCTCGCTTCTGGCTACACCCAGTCCTCCCAGATCTAATCCAGCTGCGTGCCCTCAGTTATTGATTACCTACCTAATTGCCAACCTTTGAAGAAACCCACCACCCCTATCGATTCTGTTTTCCTGCTTCAAATTATTGGCATCCTAGCGTTGTCAAGGTCAACTCACCCGATGATCTGATACATTTATTTATATGGGGAGGACTCATGCCTGTGTCATGGATGTATTCCTTCAGTACTTTCCCATTTTATTTTACATTTGCCCCTCTGCCACTACTTCCCCATGGCAGTTGAACTGCTGCATGCCTTTTCAAATTTGCCTCGAGCTGACATGCAGAGCTCATGCAGCCTTACCTTCTTCGTAGAGTTCTCCGATGTCTCCATGGTTTCCCGCATGTTCCTTCTTCTTCGCTGTCCATTGCTGCTTCAGAACGCCTACATGCTAAGACGTGCCGTGAGCCATCCGGCCCAGCATCACGAACGTGCCGCCATCTTGGGTTTGGAGGCACCACCGATTCTCTGGAGCTGTGCTGTTTCCTGGGTTTTAAAGTGTTCTCTGCCAACCACCTTTGTATCCTGGTGTCTCAATAAAGTTATCGTTTCTTTCAACAAAATTGGATCGATGCAGTGCATCTTCGAGCTTCAATGCAAGTCCTGTTTTTCTTTTGTTAACCCCTTTTTTCCCCGTGCTGATCCATGAGCAAAACCCCACTGCCAAACGATCCTGGAAAAGCCAGGCATCACGTGGATCCGCCGTTTCCCCATGCAAGTCAGGTATCGCGTGGGTTGCCCTTGCTGTCAATGAAACTCTGCATAATGAAAATACTGTTTTTTTTGTTGTTCTTCAACCCCATTCTATTTGGCGCAGTCAAAGTATTGGATTTTGATTTCTCTATGGTGACTTCTTCTAATCCTAAAAGTTATCTAGTGTTACATGCTCTTGTTTTTTCTCACTCTTTCTGTCCAAGGAACCTTTCTTTATGTGATTTCTTCTCCTACAGAGTTTGGACATTCTACATATTGTAAATTTGTTCTTGTCCTGTTGCTGCAGGACCTTAACATACATGTGTGTTTCATACTTTTGGTCACATGTTGTGCTTTTTTTGTTGACCTACTACTGTGTGCCATCCGTTATATTTTTAGGATGTATTACTTTGCTGATAATGCTTTAATCTTCAACTAAAGGGTTGAAGTTACGTAAACCTCTTACAGAGCTGTATTGTGAGTGAACGTTTTTTTATTCAGTGTGTTTCTCTAATTACGTCATTTGGTGTTGAAGTGTGCATTTTACGAATGTTCCATGTGGAGGGTCTTTCCTCCTTGTGTTCAATGCCTTCTTCTTCTGTAATGGCTGTGAATTTTTAATTTTTATGCTCTAGTAGTTTATTCTTTACTGGCTGTGTCTTCAATGGTACAACTTCTTTTATTGTATAATTATTGTTGGAAACTGTGCAGTTAGTTGTAATGATGCTTCCCACTTTTACGTGGTTATGGGTTAGTGTTGTAGAACCACCCATTGTAGTACGGATGTATTGTGATTGCCTGAAGCTGGTGGTCTTTTCAAGTGCTTAGTATACGTGTCTGCATGAGTCTTATTTGACATTCATTTGTGCATTTAGTTACCTTATATGCATTTACTTTCCTTATGTGCATTTACATTTGGTCCGTGTGGAGTCCCTTCCACACATCACAACCCAACTTTATGGTTGGGTGGAGTTTCTGCTTGGTCTGTTCATGTTCTGTGTGGAGCCCCTTTTCCACACATCACAGCCCAGCGTTTGTTTGGGTGGAGTTTATGGTTGGTGATTGCAGTGATTTTTACGTGTTCTGTGTAGAGCGTTTTTCTACACCTCACACCCCATCTTGCGTTGCGGGACGTTTCTTACATTTTAAGTCAATTGATGTGTTCCTGATTGGTTACTTATAGACTGTTCTCTACACATCACACCCTAAGTTTTGGTTGGGGAGCTCTAATATTCTTGTGTTTCCCCTTTGATGTATCCCAGTGACTTGCTTTGATGTACTGTAGCCTTAAAGGATATGACCTTATGTTTCTGGCTTCTGGCTACAACTCCTCATGCCATATCTAATTCAGCTGCGTGCCCTCAGCTATTGATTGTTTGCCTTGTTGCCAACCTGACGTGCCACCGCCTTTAAGAGGCACACCACCCCTGCCGACTCTGTTTTCCCGTTTCAACTTGTTTCAACTCATTGGCACCCCAGAGTTGCCAGGATCAACACACCGGTGATATGGTACTTTTATTTAATATGGGGAGGACTCGTGTCGGTATTATGTATGTATGCCTTGAGGACTTTCACAATCTGTACATTTGCGCCTCTGCCTCTAACTTCCCAATGACAGTTAAACCGCTGCTTTACATTTCAAACCTGCCTCGAGCTGACATGCAGAGCACACGCAGCCTTACCTGCATGGTAGAGTTCTGCGTTCCTTTTTCTTCGAAGTTTATTGCTGCTTCCAGATGCCCTGAAGCACAGACATGCCTTGAGCCACTCTGCTCTGCGTCTACAACGTGCTGCCATCTTGGGTTTGGAGGCACCATCGTTGCAGCATACCTTGCACTCTTCTGTGCGTCTTCTGCCAACCATGTTTTTTTTTTAATTAACGTTGTACAAAGCACAGCTCTGTGGACTTTCCCCTACGTCATGGTGAGAGCTGGAGTGGATTATTGCTGTGCTTGCCGCTGCTGGTCTTCGTGACCCTTTTCCTCTGTCAGGGTTGCCGACATGGTGAAGAACTTCATTCTCGTCAAAATGCTGACAAACTTTATCCTGCCATTGGAGGAGTAAGGTACTGTGGACATCAGCATCTACATACTTGCATTGAGTTCGTGGGAAATGCAGGGCATTTGCATGTTTGCAATATTCCAGCAACGTACTGTTTTTTTTCTTCCATTTGTTGTTGCTTCTCATATATTCTTCAAGCCTTTGCACGTTTTGCTTTACTGCAGACCACGATGACTACTTTACTAGCTTTAATTTATTGGTTTTGGACAGTGTCATACTTCTTGTTAGAGGTCGCTTAATGATAGTTCAACATCTTATCACTTATGCTGTGCTTTATGCATATACTTGTTGCATGCGTGTATTCACTTGTGGTCCACATTACTATGTGATTGTACCTTCTTACCATGTGATTGTACTTTTTTACATTATAATGTTTGTGTGCATTACGCCCCTTTCCCTTGCACATCAGGGTTTGCGTTGTGTGTGTTTTGGTTCTGTGTGGACTCCCTTGACACACATCACAGCCCAACTTTATGTTTGGGTGGAGTTTCTGCTTGCTCTGTTAATGTTCTGTGTGGACCGCCTTTTTTCCACACGCCACAACCCAACTTTCTGTTGGGTGGAGTTTTTGGTTGGTGACTTTTCTGCTTGTATTCCTGGATATGTTTTAGGGTGAAAGTTTATTCATGCTTGTTGTTATGTTGGTGCAGTGTGTTACACCCTTCCAGGTTCCGTGTGAAGCGTACTTTTTCACACGTCACAACCCAGATTTTGGTTTGGGTGGAGTTTTTGTGTGGTTTTCTCACAGGTTCCGTGTGGAGTATATTTTCCATACGTCACAACCCAAATTTTTGTTTGGGTGGAGTGTATGCTTGCTTTTCTTCAGGTTCCGTGTGGAGTGCATTTTCCACACATCACAACCCTGCTTTCAGTTTGGGTGGAGTTTATGGTTGGTTACCGGTGTTACGTGACTGGTGTGACCTTTACGAGTTCCATGTAGTGTGTTTCTACACATCACACTCCATTTGTTTTTTTCATGGTGGAAGTACTGAATTCATTGTATCTGATTGATGTTTCCTGTTGCACCTTTTATTTGGGACCCTTCTTGCCTCTTGTTGGCCTGGCCAGCCTTCTTGTTTGTTTTTTGGGGGTTTAGTTTGTGTTTTGCTGGCGTGGTAGTGTATGTGTTGCTTTGGCTTGGTTTTAAGGGAGCGTGGATTTTGTTTTTGTTTGATAAAGGGAGTAGTGGTGAGTGTTAGATTTTCTGGATTGCGTAATGTTTACTTCTTTCATATATCTATCTTTTTGCTATTTTGTATACACATATTTCACCATCCACATGTATTGCATGTTGCCCCTCTCTTGCATGTAATTATTATTGCCATCTTATACATGTATCCATTTTTGTGATTCTTTTACTGTTTAATTTTATTGGTATTAAGAAAGAGAGATGTGTTATACCTGCTGCTCAGCCTGTGTGGCTGTGGAGTGGAATGTTGGTGTGAGAGCTGGTTGTGGAATGTTGGATGAGAGAGAGTGTCAGTTGGAGGCTGCTCCTTGTAACATCTTGCTTATAATAAACCTACATGGAAAACTATCTGGACTTCCTATCTTCATTACAACAAATATTTACTACAAAAGTGTAAGTGAAAGTGCAGAAGTCCAAATACCAAATCAGTGCCATTTTCTAAAACAATGTTAGGGATCAATAACATGTTGCTGACTTTATTTAGAATAAGGTTGAATAGTTAATTGGCTTGTACCACAGTCTTGTTAAGAGTCAGCGGGGGTAGTTCTGATATAACCTCTCCAGAAGCCTGTCCACATGGCTAATTTAATAAATAAATCTGGTCACTATATGACGGTGGTGGCCCTGTAGACCCAAAAGGTTTTGCAAATGGATCGGTGTACTGATAGGTTGGCTTGCAAAATACAAAAAATAGGAATGGGTTGCAATACAGCCTACTTATTAGAATTCATTAGTTAGGTCTTCAACTGTGGCTAACTCCGAATAATCACAATCACAGGGATTGTGGTCTGCAAGGGTCAACAGACCACCATGTCTATGATTGCTTTTAAATAAATATAACTTTTTTTTAATGCAGCCCTATATTTTGAGGAAAATGAGGCTGTTTTTAATAAAATCTTTTTTAAGAATTTCACTGAAAGTTGGACAACTGCCTCCTTGCCTTAAACGTTTTACAACGATTCTCAAAGAGGATAGGAACCAAAGGGGACCCTGGTGAATAAGTTTCACTCAATTTGGGAGTCTGTGACTTTTCAATGGCTGGCATCTGGTATTCTGGTTGCAAATTATTGCCCTGATTTACAAAGTTACTTACACTTTTGAGTAAGCTTACAATTTTGAGTAAGTTTACTACTTTTCGAAAGTTCACAAACTGCACTTTTGTAGTAACGCAGGGGCATCTTTACCATAATGTCACACAGTGCAGCAAGTCACCTTGCTGTGCTGAGTGAAAGAAAAAGGGCAGGAATGCACCTTACTAAACATGATATGGAGCATTCCTGTCCTTTCCTTGTGCTAATGCCCTTTTGTCTGCCTAGTGCCAGGGTGAACACCCTTGCACCAGGGCACAAGTGTGCCTGCATTGTAAGCAGTATTGTTTATGTGCAGGAAGGGACAGCTTCCTTCACAACAGCAATCCTCAGAGTAATTTCGCCTCTTTCAATGTGTGCTGAAAAATGCAGCACACATA
This sequence comes from Triturus cristatus, assembly GCF_964204655.1. Classification (NCBI taxonomy): domain Eukaryota; kingdom Metazoa; phylum Chordata; class Amphibia; order Caudata; family Salamandridae; genus Triturus; species Triturus cristatus. The sequence goes on from NC_140581.1 coordinate 403,406,371, forward strand.
GAAAGAGAAAACAATTAGGAGAATTATATACATTTCTCCCCAGGTGAGATGTAACAAGGAGAAATATATTCATTTCTTCTTGTTATGTCTCACTTGGGGAGGCGTAGCATTTTGATTCATTCCCAGGTCTACGAGTAATTGTATATCTGGGAATGCGCCAAATCCATGGGTGGATGTGTGGGAACACCCATGCTCCACCCAAGGAACACCTTCCTGGGGCAGATTAATGCAACACAGCGATTTGCGCTGCATTGCAATACTCCTGCTTTATCAAGCTAAGCAGCACCACACAATGTGATACATCTGACTTCAGGGGTGACTTTGAACCCTTGATAAATAGGCCACTTACACTTTTGTAGTAACTTACACTTTTGTATGTCCAACACTACATGTGATCAGCCACTGGTACTGCAACACACTTCCATTGAAAGTGAGGGAGGGTCTCACTACAAAAGCGAAAGTTAATTGTAAAGTTTAAGATACTACAAAAGTGGAGATTGTAATTACTAAAAAGAAGTAAACTTACTCAAAAATGTAAGGTATTACAAAAGTGCAGCTTGTGAATAGCACTTTATAGTAAACTTTGTAGTGCTGTCTACAAAGTGCAGTTTGTTAATCAGGCCCATATAATACCAAGTCGATTTTTAGAAGGTATACTCAAAACACACCCCTTCCAAATACTGAATCAGTATGCATTTCTAGAATATTTTGGTAGTCAATAAGGTTGTACCAATGCCTAAACTGGATTTAATAAATTAGAAACATGTTTACAATTACAAACTCAGAATCGGATTGTGTGTGACTTCAAAGAGAAGTCTGGGCCTACTTCACATAGTCTTTGTACTCCCAGACTAGGCCTGTTTTTTTAATAAACCTTAAATATTGAGTATGAAGCACTAGTTTATGCATCCCAACAGCTTTGAAAAATCAATCAACAGTATCCACCTTAGAGCACAAATCAAGTCCTGAAATAGCAGTGAGTTCCACAGGAAAAGAACTCAGGAAACAAGAACACTGTGGCCTCCACAGGGGCATATTGGATTAAAATCTTATGTTTTCCTCTGTCTCTGTCGAACCAGCAATATTTTGCCAATTTTTTTTGTATTTACAAATTATTTAGAGTGGTCCTTACAGAGATTTGACAGAACGGTCATAAAACATTATAGACAGTAGTCATGTTTGGACCTCCAACTGTTTTCTTACCCATTCTAAATGCAATGACAATTTCGAATCGAATGGGCTCAGAGCAGGTCTCTAGCTCTAAACAGTTAAAAGCCATAGTCATTACACATTGATATATTGTCTTCAGGCCCGTGTTAATCAGAATCATGTCAAAAAAGATAACCCATATGCAACATTAGAAGGTTGAACCCAAAAGACAATTTATTCAGAGTGGCTCCTTTTTTAAAACATATTTTTGAAAAAGTAGCAGCTATCGGACAACAGATAATATGCCCTATGTAACAATAGTCTTCTTATAGACAATTTTGCATCTGGATTTTAGAACAGTTCGTCAACCCAAAATTCAAATTTAAAGCGCTCTCATTGGACGAGGAAACTTTTTACCCATTGCCCATCTTCAGTACACATTTTTTTAACAGGGACCACTGACCCTAAGGCTGTGATTGATTGGACACAGGAGACATCTTTTCTCTTCTGCTCACCTTTATAGAATGTGAAGTATGGTCCCAACATCCTGAAAATAAAAATGAGATGCCGCATAAGGGGCAAGGGCGGCCACACCATCAACACTTTACCTAGGTGGGGGACCCTAAAATGGCTCCCCAAAGTTTGAAAAAAAAAACATTTGTGTTGCGGGGCCTGTGAACAGCTCCCAGATATCGCAGACATAGGTCACTTGTATTTATGGCATAGTAAGTAGCCTTGGTATAGACACTGCAGGCTATGAAAGTTGTGGGTCATGATGGGTCTTCTTCAAAAGTCAGCGGTCTTTCTCTTGAGGATGCGGACAATGGCTGGCTATTGGGATCTTATTCAAAAGAACAATTGATAGACAGAATGCAGAACAATGTCGCACATTAACCCGGGTACAGAGACCTGGGCCTAAATCCATAGTTTTTTTGCTCACCATGCCATTCCAGTTTAAACCCAGCCATATGCAAATCAGTCTTGACCATGTGCCTCATGGGAATAGTCCAGCCGGAACTGCCAGACCAGGTACTCCCTAGACTGGAAACAAGCATCCTAGGACCGGTTTCAGGGTTTCACCCCCTATCAGCCAGTATAGCTTGACTCCAGTGGGATGGAGAGCATGGGACCCACGTCCGGGCATAACCGTACCACTCGGAGTGACAAATGCAGAAAGAATAGTTGATGGACAGAATGCAAACAATGTCATACATTCACCTGAGTACAGAGATCTGGGCATAAATCCATCATTTTTTTGCTCACCATTCCATTCCAGTTTGAACTCAGCCATATGCAAATCAGTCTTGACCCTGTGCCTCATGGGAGCAGTCCAGCCCGAACTGCCTGGCCAGGTATTCCCTGGACTGGAAACAACCATCCTAGGACCGGTTTCGGGGTCTCACCCCTCATCAGCCAGGATAGGTTGATTCCAGTGGGATGGAGAGCATGGGACCCACGTCCGGGCATAACCGTACCACTCGGAGTGACAAATGCAGAAAGAATAGTTGATGGACAGAATGCAAACAATGTCATACATTCACCTGAGTACAGAGATCTGGGCATAAATCCATCATTTTTTTGCTCACCATTCCATTCCAGTTTGAACTCAGCCATATGCAAATCAGTCTTGACCCTGTGCCTCATGGGAGCAGTCCAGCCCGAACTGCCTGGCCAGGTATTCCCTGGACTGGAAACAACCATCCTAGGACCGGTTTCGGGGTCTCACCCCTCATCAGCCAGGATAGGTTGATTCCAGTGGCATAGAGAGCATGGGACCCATGTCCGGGCATAACTGTACCACTCGGAGTGACAAATGGAAAAAGAACAATTGATGGACAGAATGCAGATCAATGTCATACATTCACCCCAGTACAGAGATTTGGGCCTATATCCATCTTTGTTTCCTCACCATGCCATTCCAGTTTTAACACAGCCATATGCTAATCAGTCTTGACCCTGTGCTTCATGGGAACAGTCCAGCCAGACTGCCAGGCCAGGTCCTCCCTGGACTGGAAACAAGCATCCTAGGACCGGTTTCGGGGTTTAACCCCTCATCAGCCAGGAGAGCTTGATTCCAGTGACATGAAGAGCACTGGTACCCGCGTCTGGGTATACCCGTCCCACTCGGGGTGACAAATGAAAAGAGAACAATTGATGGACAGAATGCAGAACAATGTAATACATTCACCCCAGTACATAGATCTGGGCCTAAATCCATAGTTTTTTTGCTCACCATGCCATTTCAGTTTGAACACAGCCATACGCAAATCAGTCTTGACCCTGTGCCTCATAGGAACAGTCTAGCCCGAACTGCCAGGTCAGGTCCTCCATGGACTGTATACAAGCATCCTAGGACCGGTTTCTGGGTTTCCCCCTTCATCAGCCGGGATAGTTTGGGCTGGACTGTTCCCATGAAGCACAGGGTCAAGACTAATTTGCATATAGCTGTGTCTGAACTAGGGTGGCGAAGTGAGCTAAAGAACGATGATGGATTCAACCCAGATCTGTGACTGGGGTGAGTGTCTGAAAAGTTTCAGCGCTCTGTCCATCATCTCCTTGTGTTTGCTTTTTTGGGATATTATTACCCTGCCACTTGATAGGAATCTCTATTTTCAATTGAGGGTAGGTACTCTCCCACTAAAATGATTCACCAATAAATGGGCCTCAAATTGGTACTAGTCGTGCCCTGCATGCCAAACCTCAAAAGAAACAGTAGCACATGTGCTCTGTGCCAGCCAGGGCTATGCTAGCCTATGTCAGAGATGGATCAACCAGCACTAAAAAAAATTTTTTTTATGAAATGGTGCACCAGGAACATAATCTACTTTCCAATAAGATTCAAAACAAGGTGTCTTTATGGTAACAAATTAATTTCTTTATTTTCTTCTTTATCATAGAGAATATAAAACACAAGTCGTCCCTCAGGGCTGTAAACAACATATATATAAAAAGAAAAATATATAAACAAAACTATACAATACACCATAAATGTCAACAACATGCTATCACAAACAATCACACACTCACCTGTGTTTCATAGGATTTAAAACGGGTACAAAACTCATAGATCAGTGTTAAAAAATATAGAAAATACATAATACCATATAAACTAACATATACATGCACATCACAGTGGACAGAATGCAGTAAAGTGACAGGACTAGCCATTAAATGACAAAACAGGATACATACATAAATACCAGAACATTGACAACGCATTCTCCTGCTTGGGGAGTATGTCTAGAACTGCTAAGTGATTCGTTCTAAATAGAGCCATAAAGGATACCGTTCAGGCGTCAAATGGAGCATATAATATTGTCTTGAGTTGTTATTACCCAAACCATGTCCCAACATGTTTTCAGAGTGCCATAAGGAGGGATTGATTATGTACCGGTCAATTGGTAGTGATCGGTCATCAAGGTGGCATCTCCCTGTTAGCCCTTACAGGGATAAAACTCTACACATACCTCTTAAGTTTCAGCTTCAAATCAGTGGCGAGCCCCCTGCTTGGGTAAGTGTCCAAAATTGACGTGTACTCCCTATAGGTTATATCCAATATCCACCTCCAAATCCAAGTCACACCTTCCACAAGATTGCTTTGTACGCACATAGATGGGGAATGTGCTTCCATATAATTTCCCTATTCATGTGTATAAAAAGAGTGGTTTCAAACAAGATGGTTAAGGACAAGGGTGAGGCAAATCCTTGATAGCTATCACAATACTCATAATATACCCAGAGTGATTCCCCAATATTTCAACTGCTAACTATTAACAACGTAACCTCCCGCCTCTATCACACATAGTCCAGGATCTCCCCAGAGTCATGCATTATTTAGCCACAATCCAATCTTTCAGTGGAAGCAAAACTAATGTACATCCCTCAGTCTGTTGTCACCACAAGCACTGGGCTAATAACTTCTATATTTGTGTCTTTGTATAAAAGCCAGTTCCAAAGTTAAACCTAAGCCTGCAGTCATCGTACCTAATAATTTGAAATGCCAAAACAATCCTAATTAACGCCAAACGCAGCATGTAAGCTACCCTGACGAAAAAGGGGCTCATGTTACAGTGCATAGCCCTCGCAAACATAGTGGAGCACAAATAAACTGTAGCGGCGGTACTCAGTGTATCTATTCGGGTGTTTGGGGTAAATATGAAGGTAATGGCACGGCATGCACCTGAATGCATTCAGACTAGATGTTGGAGTACAAACAAAATAAAAATACAGGCGAGGTGCCCTGTAGTGAGGGGAGCAGATTGTGGTAAGCTTAATTAATACAATTGCTGCATACCCCAAAAATGCTTGTCAACGTTAAATGCGTGCAGTTAAGAAGGCAAAATCAAAAGCGAGAGGAGAACCGTCGGTGCCATATGAGCAGTAGACCGCAATGCGGCAGCAAACTTAAAAAATTACATGAAAGCAAACCCAGTCATAAGCAAGAGAATAACCAATGGTAACATGTAAGTGGTAGGGCGCAATGTGGCAGTAAACTTAGAAAATAAAATTAAAGCAAACCCAGAAACCCTTTACTGATAATATGAGTGAGTCATCCTCCTCGGGATTCCGAATACTCAAACACGCCTTCGGCGCACCTCTTATGTGCTCCTAACCAATCACACATTGTTGAACAAGGCAAACCATCCCTCATCAGTTTCGAACCACCCACACCATCAGGGCTGATCGCTGAGCTGCCATATTGTAATATCCAGAGAGAATGTTTAAACAAATGCACTCGGCATCTGGCCCCTTTTTACCTAAATCGAAACCCTGCTCCTGAGAGAAAGGGTATTAGAAAAGACGTTAAAGTGACCCACAGAACATCATGTCTGTGCCATCTGTGCCACTTCTCAAATAAATGATACGGAAAGTATATATTTCCATGAGCCAAAAAGCATCCTGATGCTGTCAGGCCCACACCTAAGGACCTAAGCATAAATCAAGTTACGAACAGCCAGTGCACACCACTCTGTGTCATCTCAGCAGTCCAACCGTGTGTATATGCCACTTGCGCAACTTTTTCAACAAAATAAAACGGGATGTATATATGCCTGTGAGCCAAAACAACATCCTAAAGTCATCAAGTCCCCCCAAGGGACCCAAGCCTACTTTAAGTAGCAAACGGCCAGTGCCCATCAAAATTGTGTATTTTTAATCATAAAACCGCATGTGATAAATGCAAAAAGGCAATTTAATGTATGTGATGATTACAATACCAACCGAACCATAAACAATAGATTCCAATTGTTAACTTTATTATGAAAGGAAATAGTTGAACTTATTGTCTGTGTTGTTTAGGCCTGGGGTAAAAATCCGTTCCGCTCGCGGAAATTGCGATAATTTGACATTTTCGCGTTCCGTGGAGAGCGCAAAAATGTCAAAATTTCCACAATCCGCATTTTACCGGAAATTCTTTGCTTGCTCGCGCTGTAAAATAATACATTCTCGCGTGCGTACGATCGCCTTACCTGAATCCCCGCGTTCGCAGACAAGTTTTCCCGATCCGGTCGCGTTCTCCACAAGATGTTGGATTGTTGGTAGCCATTTGCGCTGTCTCGCGACAGTTTGTGTCCGCAGTAACGTCATTCGTCACGCGATCACGTCTTTCTTCTCGCGATCATTCACCGCGAGACAAGTGAAAACAAGATGGCCGCGCCCGCGAGCAACCGCATGGGTAAGTTGGCGAGCCGCGACCACGCAGAAAATACCGCGAACGGGCAGGAAAAAAAGTCCGCATCTTCGCGATATTTCCGCATGTTTGCGGAGATTTTTAACATTTTCGCGATTATTTGCGAAAGTGAATTTTGCAAATTCCGCCCACCCCTAGTGTTGTTACCATGTGTCGTGGCCAACAAGCTGCAAATCCACCTTGCTTCCACTTGCCTAAGCAGTAATTCACAGTTGCCTCCATGTGCATTCGTGATCATATGATCAACTCCATAAAACCAAAAACGTGTATCTTCCGGATGCATTACTCTGTAGTGATTAGTCATGGGATATCTAGAATCCATGTTAATGAGTGCCCTGGGGTGCTCCTGAATGCGTGTCTTAAGAGTGTGTGCTGTACTGCCCACACAAATCATGTTGCAACTGCAACCTATGAGTTAAATCATAAAAGGTGTGTTGCAGTTAATGAAGTGTCAGATCACATGTATCTGCAATGTGTTAAATTTAAAGGTCTTTGTCTTATTTTAGCCTAATTTGCAAACATTGTAACCGTCACAGACATAAAAGCCTAAAGGAGTAGGTGGTAGCCACGCATTCCTTGACGACGTAACTTGGGCATAGATAGTCCCTTAATGTCTGTCCCCTTTCGTATACTACGGTAGGGCGTTCCTTCAGTGAGGAACACAAGCCTGGAACCGCCAAAAGCAGATGCCAATATTGTGAAAGATGTTAAAAATCTTGTTATTGTGTGATGTGAATCTGGTGGTAAATGCCAATTTTTTGTTCATAGGGTCTACTATGTTATTAGGGTTCCTACTACGAGTGCTGGCCTGTAGTGTCTGTTCTTTGGGTAAGGAGTGAATCCGAGCATATCCTCGACTGAGGAAGCATTTCTTGTTGTTATGTGTGTTTTCCCTGAAATATGTGTCCTCACTGCAATTACACCTGGTGCGAACCATTTTACCCTACGGTATATTCCAGATGACTGTTTTAGCGTGTGCACTGGATGGATTGCACGCTGTTTCTTTGCTGTGAATCCTGCCATTGTGAATATAAAAGTGAAGATCTATGAATTCAAACTTGTTCTCATGATGGTGCATGGTGAGCCTTGTATTGTAAGGGTTGTCATTAAGATATGCCCAGTATTCGAGCAAGGATTCATTGGTACCGACCCATAGACAAATGATATCCTCTATGCACCTCCCCAGAATATGATATTCTTACTCCAGGGGGAGGCATCCTTCCCCCAGGCATGCGCCCTCTCCTACCAGCCCATGAAAAGGCCAGCTTAAGAGGGAGCGAACCTGGAACCAATAGCAGTCCCTTGCAGTTGATGGTACCACACACTATCATGCAAAAAGATGTTTTTCATAAGGTTGAGATCTATCATCTCCAAGATCATAGTATAGTATTCATAGTGGTTGGCACCATCCTTATCCAGGTAGTGTTGGACCTCCACAAGGCCGGACAATCTTAAGGTCGGATACCCGACCCCTGTACACCTGATCCATTGCCAAGTTTCTTGACAAATTCAAGCTATTAAGAGCTATGTTTCTCACCCCATAATATATTGAAGGTTTACTGATTCGGCAGCAATTTCTATTCTTATGCTTATTTGGGATTTCTCTTTTTTATATTTCTTTGAGTTGTCTCACTGTAATGGCTCCATTTGTACAACTCATGAATTGGTTCTTTTTCTTGCTTTTAATTACAGAGCCACAATGACCCATTATGAACTGCCCCCCCCATCCCTACCACCCTCACCCTACTCAGAGCCTGGCGGTCCCTTGCTCATTGGCCAAGATTAACCCCTGATGTTCTTGAAACATCCGGGGTTCCATCTTAGGAAAACCAGGCATGGGTCTTACCTACCCTCACACAGTACCCCAACTTATCCTACATGCTCTTGCTTCTACCTTTCAGGTGATCCCACCAGCAGCCCCTGGGTTTATCACGACTGGGGGGATGCCCTGTGTCCCTTGCTGATTTTCCTGGGACCCCAATTATCGTCCCTTCCAGTAAGTTCTGGACATACCTTTCCCCCTGTTCCACCCCCTTATCCTCCCCACCTCGCATCTAGCTTCATTCTTCCCTTCTCCCCCCTCAGGCAACACATCCGCAGGTCCTATCCCTAATTACATAGGACTTTACCATACCCGGAATTTGGAAGTGCCCCCTCTTGCGTAAGTCATCGTCCCACGTATGTAATAGCTCTTTTACTCGCACAATCCTTATCTGAGCCTAGTCACACGGTAATTGTCTGCGGCGTCCTAATTGTTTTTTATCCTTTCTCCACTCCTGTTTGGGCTAAATTTTTAAACAACTCCCATGCTCTCTCTTATCTGTTCCTTTTGCTTGGTCCACCACAGAATGATCACATGTATAAAGATATATGTATCTTTTTATCCCCAGCTCTGCCATATAAGTAATTGTAACTTAGTCCTGATGATGGCCTAATAACTATACAGGCCGAAACGACATCGACTTCTACAGCGGAATTCTTGGCACCCCTTCCAAGTATACCCCTCTTGATTATCTTTGTATTCATTACCATTTATTGCTAGGATATCCTAAATATGTAAATTTTAAATCCACTTTTTTGTTGCGTCCATCACCATCGCTGTACATACTTCCTCACGTGTCACTTGCGCTGCCATAACCCTTCACGACAATTTGGGCACCATATCTGACAGGTTACAGGTCATTCAATGTAACATAGTGCTACCCCATATGTTTGAACATATGAAACCTAATATGTCGAATATGTATATTTACTAAATACAAAAAATGTTGTCACAAAAGAAATGTCTCCCTGGTTTTCTCCCCTTTTTATTTAATTCTCAGTAATTAATTCTGCTACAGGTAATTGACCTCCAAATATCGCCCTTTTGAGACATTGTTGTATGTTACCATTTTGATCATGAGCATAAAGTTTACATTTCTATGTGTGCTGCAATACCTTGGCTCTCATCCAAGGATACATGTATATCTTTTATAAGCTTGTCTTATTTTAGCATTTTAGGTTGTCTCTTTTATGGTTTCCGTTTGTATAAAACAAGATTTGAATATTGGATTGCATTTTATAAATCACAGGCCAAAACTGATGTATTTAGACTTTGGCTCATTATCAAATCTGCTAATAGTATGTATGCTGTGATGCATTAGCTTTCGTATAAGAATTTATTTATATATTTTACAGTCAAATTCTTTATTCTCTTTTATATGATGTATGTACTATTTCTACTGCTTTTTTTTGCCTAGTGCCGAAATAAAGCTATTTAGAGAATTAAGCAATTTTTGGTGTGTCGAGTCTGTGACCTTGTTGGAAAGCCTGCAGGCTGCAGATGCTTTTGCAGGGATTCTGCTCAGGGACAGACGTATGCTTGGGACCATAGAACATCAGTATGTAGGGTACTGAGTTGACCATACCACATCAGTACCTATGAGCCCGAGTCCGACTAGCTATTGTGCCTCCCTTTCCCTCCTAACCTTTATTGAGAGACAAGTGATTTAGCTTCCGACTCTCTAATAGATCGCAATACCAGTACACACCCTTTTGCTCACACTCATACTAAGATACAAAAGAGAAATTAAGGAAGTTTAGAATGTTTACTTAAACTATTATGCTCCAAGATGCAATAATTGTTCCACAACTATTAAACAGATACATATCAAAAATTTCATCAACACGATTACTGCACCATATACGATAAAGAGCCCTGTCATTTGATCTGACAGAACTTCCTAAACCCTCCCCCACGAATAAAGCTAAGCAATTTTAGATTATAGATCTCTGGGTTGTGTGGTGCGCTCCATACCTTAGCATACATAAGTGGATGTTCTACATCTTGGTTGATGCAACCCTCTTGTCTCAGGTAACCCTGGGCGTAGTTCGCGTAGTAGCGCTATGCGTAGCTACACGAAGTGCTCTTCGCACTATGCGAGATACGCGTAGCACTACGCGAACTGTGTAGTGCGCTCTGGCGATGATTGCACAGTGCTGGATGCTTGTCCGCACTGTGCAATCATTGAAATGGCATCTTGCACAGTGTGCAAAAAAAAGTCTCACCGGGATGTCATTTTGCTCGCTATCGGTCGCCAACTTGACGTTGAGGACCGCGAGTGAGCAAAAAAAAACAACTATGCTACGCTACGCGATTTTGCACTATGCTACATGCAATTTGCGTAGCGCGAAGTAGCACAAACTACGCAAACTTCGCGAGCGTAGCATAGGTGTCCGCCCAGGGTTAGTCTCAGGACCTTCGCTCTATGAGTCTGTTGTTTTCCAGAAACACTGTCCCTAGTTATATGACAAGATATGCCTGAGTTAGCATTTTTTTTAAATTGTTGTGTGTGCTTGCAATATGATGTGCACATTATGAATCATGTTTTATCGAATCCCAGCATGCAGTGGCAATGAGCGGATGTGCTCACATGAGTGTGGTTGAATTTAATTGGCAAAATACTGGCAGTAGAGTTGGTAGCCATTTGCACAGTTTGCTTTTGAGGAAGGGCATCAGGCCGGAAACGCAGCGAAGAACTATAACCTTTTTGTCTCATATGTATAATATATATATATATATATATATATATATATATACACACACACACATGTCCAAAGCATGGAATATACATGAAATAAAATGCAAGCAGATAACAATAATAAAATGAAACACGTACAGACAATAGTACAATATTGTGGAATGAAACACAAGTAGATAATACTGGACGTCTGCAAGAAATCCGAAAGATATATACACTAAATACATCAGATATTACAACCACTGAAGACTTGGATGTGCACACAGACACTCACGCATCACAATGAAGACACCTCAGATGATTATAACCACTGGAGACTTAGATGTGCACACAAATTCACTCACACATCAAAAAGTCAATACTCAAAAACAAAACACCTCACTGATCTTTCACTCGAAATCCTTGCGAACTCAAGCTGGAGGAGTGCTTTTGACAGCCCAGGCAGGATTCCTGATCGGGACACAAGTTTCCTTGTGAGGACAGGTCTGCCCCCAAGCGAGCCCCCGTCTGGGGGCCAAGATCCCCCGCCTTTAATAACTTTTAGTCAACCAGAAGTGGAGATTCTAGAAACCTCGCCCCCTTCCTTCTAATATGAGAAACCGAGTAGACCATACTGGTCTGTGTCAAGGTCAAGACAGAAGCTGGCGAGGCCCCTGTATTTTGACTATGACACAGAGGTTTTTTAAAAATTTTTACTGAGTTTTAAATAGCGCAAACTTGACCCAGTACCGGGTATTAGAGCACTTTACATAGCACCAGTTGCGTTACATGAGTACAAATTCATTCTTGTAAGGCACAGGGAGATTAAGTGATTTGCCCAGAATCACAGGATGTTCAGCGTCATTGCCGAGACTCGAACCCGGTTCCCCAGATTCGACGTCGATCACCTTAGCCGTTAGTCCAACTCCTCTCCCCTGTACATTCCACACATTTTTCTGGCAACAACAATCTCTGCTCTGAAAGGCACCAAGCACACTTCCCACACATTATCCCAGTGAAGCTTACAAAAGCCTCCATCCAGTTGAAAACAAAAAAACTTTGAACATGACTAACCTAAACAACTTGAGTAATCTGGGGGCCTGACTGTGTGCACAAAAAGCTCAAGCAAGACAGAGTCCGAATTTAAAATGACATGAGGGCATGTCAAAGCCAATATTAAGAACTTCATAATACTTCCCAATGCACAACACAATGCACATTTGTGCACCACTGTCTATAGCATCACACACCTCATCTCCCAATGTACAACATCATGCACATTTGAGCAGCACTGCTTATAACACTGCACTTCGAGACCAAGAAGTACAGTGCACATCTCTCTCTCTTTCATGCTTTCAAATGCACATCCCACATGTTCAATTCCTGGCAAGGCTGTTCTACTCTGTGAAAGCTCTCCCACTTTAAAACTACAAGATTACATGAAGGACATCTTGAAGGAAACATGCACATGCAGGAAAAAATGATGTCATACATTCAGGCTAGGGTAAAGTAAAACACCAAAAGACAATTAAAATAATGATAGTCAAAGGTCATCACATGATTTCACAACATATGAATGCTCTAGCAATACAGTGCGCAAAACCAAAACAGCCTACAATGTGCATGATCATCAACATAGAGAAAAAAGCAATGGGCGATGTGAGAAACACACATCGATGCTATCATGGGTGTGTTGAGTCCGTGTGCTTTGTAGCAAGAGCATTAACTCTAAAACTCGTGGAAATGTGGTTTGTTGTCTTTGAGGGTCTTCGGACTTGCTACTAAAGCTACAGACTTTAATGCTATATTAGGTATGTTGATTCTGCAGTCTCTTAAATTGAATGCATAATATTGGTACTTTTATGTGCCATTTACATTTTTCAATTAAATTAAATACTTTCCTCATAAAATTGTTCAATTAGGTGCAGGCTAGACATTAGATGAATTTTAGGGGGTGTTCATAGCTAACTGAACTTTATATAAAATGTGCCATAGCCTCTTTCTTGATCATTAGCCCACAGATTTGGCACATTTAGCAATAAGGGCAGGACCGAGTGGGAAGGGTATGCCCAGACGTGGGTCCTGTGCTCTCCATGCCACTGGAATCAAGCTATCCTGGCTGAAGAGGGGTGAAACCCAGAAACCGGTCCTAGGATGCTTGTTTCCAGTCCAGGGAGGACCTGGCTTGGCAGTTCGAGCTGGACTGTACCCTTGAGGCACTGTGTCAAGACTGATTTGCATATGGCTGGGTTCAAACGGGAATGGCATGGTGAGCAAAAAAACTATGGATTTAGGCCCAGATCTCTGTACTGGGGTGAATGTATAACATTGTTCTGCATTCTGTCCATCAAATGTTGTTTTTGCAATTTAGGACTTGCTCTAAAGTACACTGAGAAGTCTGCTATTGGCCAAGCTAATGGGCTTCTACAATTACATCAGAAGAAGATTCAAACATGTCTTTTCCTTAGCAACAGAAAGCACATCCGCTATTTTATAAGGAGCCCGAAAGCTGAGGAGTTGGGGTTTGGTGTGAATTATGTTTTTAAGCTCTGAACCATGACAGAGAAAAAACATAGCAAGAGATTGCAGGATCATATTCTCCATCATCTAAGAAAGAGGTAATCTGCACCTGGGAGGTGATGTTGCCTGAAAAGAAAACCATAATTCAATCATGTGGGAGTTATCTAGCCATTTCATTAATTAGAAGATCAATGCAAGGAGGTTCACCTGCACTCTCTGTGACCAGACTTAAGCAGGTGGTTGAGGAAACCCCAGGCCTTCTAAACATCCACTATGCGATTACTCCTCAAATTGGGACAAGCTGAGTAAATAAGATTCCAGCATGGAAGACCATTGAAAATGCTTTTAAAAATTCAGAACTTCAGAAAGTTGAGCAAAAAATCAATGTGCATCTTAAAATTTTTACATTATACTTAATGGAGTGCAAGGCTAGTGTAGAGTACAGAGAACCAAACCTGACATTTTGACTGCTGTTTAGTTTTAGTTTGGTCAGACTTTCCATAGGAATAGCATTTTTTGTTTTGCTAATAACTTTGGCACTGAAATTTCAAAAACCTTTTTTAAAAAAATGGTTCACTCGCCTCAGTTCCTTCATGGAAAGTTTTGTGCTGATCCGTCGAGCGGTGGCCAAGAAAAAGAGGGGACTCGAAAGTGTGAATTTGGTGTTGTAAAACAAATCTTCAAGAAAATGTTCCAAACAAAAGGTTTGTCCACTTCAGATCCTTCCTGAAACATTTTGAGGCAATCCATCAAGCGGGAGGCATGAAAAAGAGGGGGTTCCATAGAAAATTTCAGGAAGCACTACAAAAAACATGGTTGAACAAAAGTACACCAAAGTTTGCTGAAAGTTAGATATTTACTTAGAAAGCATTGTTTGGTGTAAATCTATTCAGCCGTTTTTGAGAAATTTCTCTTTAAAGAGGTGCTCTGGGTGGTCTGAGTGGGTTAACATAGTGATATCTGAATGGTTGGTACATTTAAAAAAAAGTTCCTCTGAATGGGCAATGAAGCTTACCCCCTCCACCATTGGTCATGAGGAGACTGAACAATATGATTGGCTGATCACTACATGAAGACAATTAATCTGACTACCATTAGAGGACACAGGAACTCAGTCCCCATGCCCAAAGCTTGTGAAAATAAACATAGATTGAAACATGGCTAGGAAAATGTAACCACTTGGTACTAATGGGGGGAAGTATAACTTATACCCCTGCAATACACTGCTTATGACCTCATATATTACATCACTCATAACATGGTCAGTGACATCACAGATGATATCATTGATGACATTACTGATGACATATTCCACTGAACTATGCACACCCCCAATCACACCCCCATACAACCTTTCGTACACCCACTCACAGACCGACACAACCACTCACATACCCACCCATTCACAGACCCTTACAACTACTGACACATATACTCATTCATTCATACAGCCATTCACACAACCACTCACTCACCCATACATCCACTCACATACCCATATAGCAAAAAGCTACTCACATATCCACAAAACCCAGCCATACACCCACTAACAGAACTATACAGCCACTCCCACATTCACTCACATACCCATAGAACCACTTACATACCCATTCACACAGCCACTCACTCAGCACTCACTGACTCACCCACACATCCACTCACACAGCAACTTACTCACCCATATAGCTACTAACAGAGTTACTCACTCACCCATACAGATACTCCACATCTATTCACTCATCCACAAAACCACTTACATACCCATTCAAACATCAATATAATCGCTAGGGTACCCACTCACTCACACGAAAAACAGGCCCTCATAAACCCACTCACATACCCATACATCCATATAGCCATCAATACACCCATACATCCACTTAAACACTCCGAATTTGCTTGCCCTCCTAACCCCACAGCTGCTCTCCTAGTCCGGTGGTGCAGCATGATGGATGCCCACGCTGACTCTCCCTAACAATGGCGACCCATGAATGGTTTCGTCGACCTCCGACCTTCATCCCGCCTTCCTCATCCAGCCCATCTCATGGGATTTGTTTCTTTTTCTTCGACCTTGTTGTTGGATTTCTGTTCTCCTGCAACCCCTCCATTTTGTTTTGAAGTTCTTGTGGTCCATGTCTTGAATCATCCATCTTGTGACTACGCCTGAATCTCATGATCAACTCTTGCTGCTGGTCACCACCTTTGCCGCCATCTTGACCTTTGCTTTAGCTCGACCCCTTCTTATGACTCCCACACCCCCCACTTCTTGTTTTGGTCACAGTAAGGCACACTTGTAGCTCGTTTCGGACCAATACCTTTTCTTTCTTTTTCGACCCGACGCAGTGATGGTATAAGGTACTAGACGTTGCTCTTTCACTGAACCCTTACCGGTTTATAGACTTGTATACTCTGACTTTTGTTGGGTTCTTAAGTACTTTCCTCCATGACAGATCTGCCAGACCAGATCTGCTTTCTAATCCCCTTTACTCCCCCCTCCACGATCCATAAAACTTGTTCTCTACTGTTTTTTTACACTATGCCGCACTATGAGATATCTCGCCTGGCTCTAAGATGGCGGCATAGCGCACCTGAAGGAAGATTTCTTTGTCTCCTGGGGCGATTCATCATGTCTCTACCATGTCTCTACCTTGTACGCCGATTGCAGTCACCAAATCGGAGTGGCAGTTTCAGCGAGTACAGGACCGGAGGAGTGCAGTTGGTAGCTGATGAGGTTGAGGTTCTGAATTATCTCTCCTCCATTAGAGCTTCGATTGGGGGGGATAGCCCACAAAGGTATGTTTGGCGCTTCTGCATTGGCTTCCACTCTGCACCCTGCTTCCTGGTGGCTGTGGCCTACTGGTATCATTATCGTGCCACGCCATGTTCCACCCGCACTTACCACGTCTTGTGCCACATTTACTCCATCCTGAACGTCCTGGAGAATCTATCCCTGCTCCCTCTACAGAGAACCCTGCGGTCCACGAGTTGGCCTTCACCGGGTTCATGATCTTCTCCCTCAGCCTCATGATTCTGAACTATCTCCCCTGGATGATGACTGGGTTAAACACTGTTAGTTCTGAGCATCATCCTCTGCACCCAAGAACTTAATATGAAAACATCTGGATTGCTGATGTGCAGTGTACTATAAACTTCTGTGAATTTGTGAAAAATAATTTGAATTACAAACTGTGTGCTTCATATCCTGGATGGCAAAGCTTCTGGAATGGCCTGTGCTAGGCTTTTACCTTAGAGATGGGGCAAACTCATGGCCACAAAGAGAAAACAGTCTGTTCCCCAAACTGTTACTGTTTGTTCCCATTTAGTACTCTTTCTTTCTTTGTCTACCTCATTTGCTCCTATCCCCTCTCTCCTGAATCTCTCCACTGCCTGCTACACTGCCTAGCCCCCTGTCCTTTGTGCCCTTTTACTAAGCACTCCTTCTCCCCTTGTTGGGGAAAGATCCAATATTTATACTCTGGAGTCTCAGCGAACCAGCTGAGAGAGTCCACAGCGCCTGGGGAGCCACTCACAGTTGAGGTATGGTATGGCCCCCCTTGCCAAAGCACTCCCTCTCCCCTTTTTGGGGAAGGATCCAGTATGTAGGCCTTGGAGTCTCAGAGACCCCTCTGAGAGAGTCCACTGTGTAAAGGGAACCTCTTGCAACAGAGATGGGGAAATGAACCACCTCCCCTGGGATCACAGCTTACTGGACTTTGGACGCAGCTATGACTCGTCTACCGGTTTGTGTCCCCGTCACCCCCCTCCTCTTTCCATGCTGTGTCTCTCACCCTCCGCACCTCTTTCCCTCATTTGTTCTCTGCCTACTTCCGCTGCTCCTACCCCCCCACTGAATCTCTCCCCTTGCCTGCTTTTTCCCTTATTGTTTGTTTCGACCTTACATATAACTATGTTGCCATGCTCTAATAACTGTGTAACCTTTATAATGATGTAACCTGCAACTGTGGTTTGATACTCATGTAAAGCGCTCTGATACCTCTGGGTCTAGCCAGCGCTATATAAAACCTTTAAAATAAAAAATAAAATAAATAAACACCCAGCCATTCACCCATAAAGACATTCACACAGCCACTCAGTCACCCATACAGCCACTCACCTGCACACTCATCTACCCATAAAGCCACCCACATAGCCACCACTGTTACTGATACCCATAAAACCACTTACAGTCACTCACTAACCAGTAGTTACTCACACACCCACTTATGTACCCAGACAGCCACCCACACTCCCATGCAACCACTCAGGCACTCACTCCACACTGATACAGTCACCATGCTGCAGAAATGGCATATATTAGAAACAGTATCACTCATTAGTAGTACAAAAAGAATAGTAATTTAATTTATGCAGTAGCTTAGTAGGTATCTTTAACTCTCAGAAACTGTTACGAAGCACACTCACTGGATGATATCATCAGTGATGTCATTTGAGATGTCATCAGTTATGTCATGAGTGATGTCAGTGTCTCATGACATGATCAGTGATGTCACAACTCATACCAACATCACTCTGACTTTCCTCCCTACTCACACCTGAGTCATACTTTTGTGACTCTTGATTAACACTTTAATTCCTGCTTGAGTCCCTGTTTATCCACCAATATTTGTCACCTTGGTCATTCTCCTTGTGTACACAACTCATTATGTCACTACCACTGCTAGTGACTACTGCTAAGTGGCTCAAATGACAAATACTGTCATTATCTAACTCCACCGTCTTGTTCATCAGATTCACAGTTTGCTTGGGGTTGATAAACCTGCTTTTTCCCTTAGCAACTTTCTTGATAGATTCTACACATACCCATTGTCCTACTACTAATTTTGTGTTACGTACTCCATGCTTAGCGTCAAAATGCATCTTATTTTTTCCTATAAAACAAGGATGGGTTTTGGCTCAAATCAGTAAGGCTGAGCTCTGTTCAAACAAAAAACATCACAGTGCCAATACTGATACTCATTTCCTAATTTTTTACGGGGCATGGAATTGAATCAATGTCACCTTGAACAATTAATTTCAATATGATTTAATCAAAAAATCCATTCAAATGTTCACATGTTTTAATCAAATGAAGAAGATTTGATCAATTTAAAATGTTTAAGCACACACCAAAAAGTGAACTACCTTATTCTGCTGTAACCCAAATCAATAACATATTTTAACACACTTGAACCCAGATTCCAACCTCTCTTTCAATCCCATTCAACCATGTAACATCTAACATTCATCCAAACCACTCACATTGAAGTATACCAACACACAACCCTCTTTTCAATATTTCATAACTGTACACATCATATGAGAACAAACAAAAGCCAAACAGGAAAAAATTCAAAAATTTCAAGATCTCTAAATTTCCTCCCAAGTGCACCCACCAAAAAAGTATACAATACATTTACAGGCGCACCATTGGGGCATTAATTTGTACACTTGATGTTCAACACCTTGTCAATTTTGTCATGGTGTTTCCTTGTTTTCTACATGATCAAAATATCATCTTGGAAAAATGACACCTCCTGAGTGCCCCTAAAGAGCGGTGTCATGAGACTTTGGAAAATGGCGGCCATCGAAGCTAAACCAAACAGCATAGGTTGGAATTGGTACCAATCAAATGGCATGAAAAATATAGTGAGATTTGTGCACTCTGGGTTCAAGACTACCTAATGTAATGCAGCAAATTGATCCAATGGTGAAAATCATTTAGCATTTCTGATTAGTGACCACGTCTAATCTATCTTTAGCAAAGAAAATTGGTCCACAGTAATGTTGTTATTAAGCCCCCTCAAGCCTGCACACTAACGTACCTTGCTGTTGGCGCGTCTGGCCATGACCAGTGGAGCGACCCATTCCAAGGCTTCCACTGGTTCAATAATACAGGGTTTCAAGAGTTTAGCCAATTTCAAATTCATCTCATCCCTAACAATGAATAGGATATTGCGTGCTTTGGGGACCTTGGGAGTGGCATTGTCTTTCAGTTCAATTTAATGAGTGAAACCCTTCATCTTCCTACCTTTCCCATTAAAAACTGCAGAGAATTACTCCAAAACCCACTTTCTAGTATTTTCATCTTCACAAGCCACAAGCACTTGTTCAGGACTGGTAGGATCTAAAACATTTTTTAGTTTACTCTGGTCATTCCACCCCAGCACGGATTGTCCCGCTTTGGTCACGTACAATTTGCGAAAGGCATGCCTGTTTTTAAAGCTGCATCTACATACGGGATGACACAATTTTTTAATCCTCCCACTGAACATTGTGCTTCCTGTTCACGCAGTGCAGCAGATGCACAGTGCGACAATCAACCATGTTGGAATCTTCACACCAAATGCCGCAACGTTTGAAATCTTGGTTCGCACAATGCCCAAACCACAAGGGTGCCAAGAATTGATGAGCTTCCCCAGACTTAAATCTTTCACACATACACTTTACCAGGCTAAATGTCCAAAGATGCTCATCAGGACAATGCACCAACAGTCCCACAATTTAATTCAAGTAATTTCAAAGTTCACAACAGCTGTTCACCATCTGATAACAATAAAAATCCTGTGCCAATAGTGTAGAAGTTGAAAATCCATGGTTTCATGAGGTTGGCCAGCTCGTCACCAAATTCTGTAGTGGGATGCTGAATTAGGTAAGCTGTGCAGCTTGGTAAACATGTAGAAGTATAAGCACAGCACAGTATAATCTCCTGTCAACATTCTACATCCTGACATAAATACCTAGAACATCCTTATCATTCTAACTCCACATTCAGTGGGGCATATCAGCAACAACCGGCGATAATTATCGCCAAGCGCACTTAGCGATAGGATAATTATCGGCGGCTAGCATGGATTTTTATCGCTGAGATAGCGTGCTATTAGCAACGTTTATCTCAAAAGCGATAAAAATCCTCACGCTAACTGCCTAACGTGAGATTATCGCTGGAAACCCAGCGATAATCTCACGCAATGTGGCATTAGCTTGATGATAGGGACTCACAAATTTAGCCAGTCAGTCCTGAAGCAGGCGTAAGGAAAGTAGCGATAACAGGGGTTATCGCTACTTTTCTTGCCGCTATGCTTCATAGCGTGGGGCTGGATGATAGGAGAAATGTCGCTTAGCGACATTTCTCCTGTCATGTCAGGAACACTTACTTTGCATCTCATTAGAGATGCAAAGCTGGGCGTTAGGAATTCCTACACTAACGCAAGTTTTCACGCGTTAGCATGGACTTGCTAATTAGGCGATAAAATTATCGCCGCTTTTCGTTTCTCAAAAACTACTGAAGGATGTACACCAAATCTGGACCAAGAGCTACCTTTCGGAAAGATTTGTTGTAATTACGTCCAGTGGTTTGGGATGTAGTAAGTACTAAAATCTCTATGGGAATCTCTACTGGAAAACTAGACACCATGGTTAGTCCAAGGCAATGCAGCTTACATGGATCCCGCCACTCTTCTATATGCAGAGTGCCCTGGAAACAATAAAGTTTTCAATATCATATTTTCTTCACATTTCTCTCTTACCATCCATTGTCTCCATACTTCTTTAAAAAAAAACAGTACCCTGGTTTTCGTTTTGATCCGTTCCTATGAAGTGCATTAGGGCCATCCACACATGGGGTGTTAAGTGTTTTTTGGAAGAAGTGTGGAAATTCAGGGTAATACAATTTTAGCCACTAGCTGGAAGTGCCCAAGATTTCTGTCCTATGCTTTCATGTTCACAAAGAATTCTGGGTAATAAACAAAACATGCTGGAATTCACTCAAGCTACGGGAGTGTGGTGGTTGGGGTTACAGCAATCCCATCAGAGAATCATGGAGAAAAAGTGACAAAAGTAATAGTTTGGGGTGCAGCGCCTGAGTATTTTTGCCTTGCGGAATAGGCAGATTGGGGGGTTTACCCCCTCTGCTGGCCATATGCTTTCATTCGACACACAAAGAATCCAAATGCGTTTTCACTTGCCATGGCTATGGCTGTATTATTCAGGTGCTGGGCCCTAGGGATGGCAGAAAGACTGTTGGGGCTCCTGGTGAGGGCCTTGTGGCCTTATGCCATTCTTTAAAAAAATGATCACTGTTGCCAAATTGTGCCCTTAATATGGGGTGCCTGGCACAGACTGCAACAATGTGCCAGATTGGAAATCAATTAAGTGGCCTCAGTGTGGACACACACATTGACAGTTTCTGCCTGCGATGAGGAGAGCATATTATTGAAAGACCAGTCTGTGGGTTGAAATCACAGCTCTGATTTTCATGTGAGGCAGACAGGCCGCTCTTTGAAGAGGGAAAAGGAATCCTCCTGCAGGCAGGTGTAATGCATTACTGCACCTGCATGCATGAGGATCCCTGGGATACTATGCTCCCTAACCATGCGATACCCTCGAGGGCACACTGACTGTGTGCTACTTTCATGTGGCCCACCATACGTTTGTCTCCCGACGTGTTTTGCCTCTGTGTCTGCTTCAATAATACAGTGAATGCAAAAACGCAAGGTGTTTCCTCATTGTATGGGACAAAGCATCCATGCTATAGCACAAGCAATCTTTCATGACTGTGCCAATGGAAGGTGTGAACCGGCACAATTCCAAATCATAGACGGGCCACAAAAGTATCTGCGGCCACTTCTACAATACCAAGGTGCCCTGGGTATGGAAGGACCAGGGGGAAACTATCTGTTGTGCTCCCTGGCACATAGTAATTTGTACCCAGGGCCACATTTATGGCCAAAATCACAAAGCGCAGTGCAGCTAGTCACCTTGCTGTGCTGCATGATAGGGAATGGGCAGGGATGCTCTGTATTTAAATCAATATGGCACGTTCCTGCCTTTTCCCCTATGCTGGTCCCCTTTTGGATGCCTAGCGCCAATGATGGCACACTTGCACCATGGTGAAAGGGAGCCAAACTGTAAGGAGGATTGAAGGAGCACCTTCCTCCACAAAATTATTCCCTAAAGGCTTTTTCTATAGAAAGAGGAAAAAACTAGGAGAAATAAACATATTTGCCCTTGTTACTTCTCATCTGGGGAGGCATAGGTTTTTTGGTGCATTCACAGGTCTACCACTTCTTGTAAATATGAGAATGCATGGATGTTGCATGGGAACACCCACACAAATACACATGGAAATTCCCCCCTGGTGGGGGGCAAAGCAATGTAGCAGTGTGAACTTCATTGCATTACTCAAGATTTATGAAGCTACTCAGGGCTAAGCAAGGTAGCCTTGTGTGGCTTCATAAATGTAACTTTTTAGGTTGTGTCAATCTTGCACCATCTTGCCAGGGGCAGGAGCGATGCAAAGTGGCACGTAAATATGTTTCCTATTGTCTACTGTGCTTTTGGCCTCTAGGGAGGACCGATTGGGTTTAGATCCCAAAATATGCCCTGCTGTTGGGGAGATGAGGGGGAACTGTTGAGATGGAGGATGTTGCACGATGCCATGATGGGACTTTCCCCACAGCATTCTCTTTTTATTAATGAAAATTGCATCCTTCATGCCTGTTGTGTTTTCTGACCCCTGTCAGTAGGTAGAATGGGTATAAACCCCCCATTTACCTTATTAGGGCATAAAGACCGTTATGTTCCATTGGTGGGACAGGTAGAATGATGCCTGGGTAGGCTGCCCCATTCCATTATTTATTTTTTTAAAGGGCATTCCTGGTGCCTAGTAAGCTTCCTGTTCTGTATTGGGTGAGTAGTTTGAGGTGTACCCAGGGAGACAAATAGAATCTATGAGCAGTAGAGGTGGGGGATGTGACCCAATGTGAGGACAGGCCAACACCTCTCATTCTTTCAATAAAAAGCTATCTATTGTGCCCAGTGAACTTTCTGTCCCCTGTTTCAGCAGATGAATCTCCCATCTGTGACCTAGGGGAGCAAAATAATGGTATAGGCACTAGGAGTGGGAAAACATTTGGATGTCAAGAAAGGCCAGCCTCCACTGCATTCCTTTTTCGGAACTAGGGAGTCCTTGGTGTCTACTTAACTTTTTGCTTTCCAGGATTGGGAAGATTGGGAGTGAATCCCTACTTCACTTCCCCAGAACAACTGTGTGCCCCTTGGTAGTGTGTGGGGTGGCATCGGCCTTGTCTGGAGGCCACTGCCCTTATTTGAAGCCTTTCCTGGGCCTAGTGGTTGATTCCTGCTTGGAGATAGCTATCCTAAGGCAGACCTTGATCACAGATATACTATCAAGGGGAGCCATTGGAAAGGGGAGATTCTCCTTTTTCTAGCATTATGTCTCCCATTGAGGTCAATGCTTATGCAGCACAGCTAGCTACACATCACTCAAAGTAAAAAAAAAAAATGCAATTGAGGCTGCAAAGGAAATCACACCCTCAGCACTTAAACAAATAAATGACTCACACTGAAGATGTTATCCTTGCCTATATTATGCCAACTGGAGCTTAATTAGCAGAACAAATGTATCATTTTTATACTTGCACGGTCCTCAAAATACATCTATCTGACATTGAACTAGAAGTTGGTGATATATGCTATTCCATGGCTGGTCTTTTCTAATGTTGGACAGATCATGATTACTGTAAAGCTAAGATTCAAGGAACATAGACCGTATATAGAAACTAACTCACCCATCTCACTAATGGTCTGAAAGCTTACTGAAAAAATAACACAGTGAATACATGCCATCACAAGGAATTGCTTATGTTCCTAAACCTCCAAGAGCTGGGTACTGACAGAAAACAAACAATTATACTGTAAGCAGGTATGGTGGAATAATTAACTGGAAATACTCACTCCAAAATAAATAAATGCACAAATCATCTGTGTGTTTTATTTGAAATGTCTTATTAACTCAGGCTCTGCTAAATGGAAATGAGACACTTAAAGATATATGCTCCCACCAGAAATTATGCCTTTTTCCATGATATATCAAGGCTAACTATACCAGGAAATTCAATTAGAATGAAATGAATATCAATAATGGAGATCAAATACACAAAAGGTGATGGGAGGAATTCTCACAATAGGTCAAACCACTGGCAAACACTTGAGGTAGCATTCCAACTCATTGTTCTTTTGTCCTTCATGCAACCTCAGTTTGGACCCAGTGATTTGTATTTCAGTAAAGATCTGGATTCAATAGGAGTTGTCGAGCCTGAACTGCCAAGCTAGGCCTTTTCTGAACCTGAAGTCAAGCAACATGGGTTTTGGACCTCATCAGTTGGGTGTACCTTGGTTCCAGTGGCACATGGAGCACACGTTGGGGGATACCCTTGCCACACAAATGGTAATGGGTGGAATGATCACAACAAATCTAACCACTGCCAATCACTTAGGATAGTATTCCAACTCATCATCTTATGCCCACCATGAAACTTCAGGAAAAAAGAACTGAATACACATGTCAACAGTGTTTTATTTTTAAAGCATATTAACTCATGATCTGCTAAATGGAGATAAGACATTTAAAGATATGTGTTATAACCAGAATAATTTATTTTCCCAAGTTACCATAGCTAACAAATCTCGATAATGTACACACACATTTAGATTCAAGAACTGCAAGAGGGTGACTGGTGAAAAATCAGCGCTCTAGTTGAAGACATAGATAAGAAGTGCTAAACTGAGGACTAGGGAGATTACATATAGTGTTAGTTTCCACTTCCCAGGAAAAGCAGGAAAGAGCACTGGAAATTGTATTTACAGCGTGTTAAAGGGCACAGAAGTGGAAGCATAGCTTGGCACCAGAAGGACCACAAGAAGGTCTGGAATTCAATAAGGAGTCATGTTACATACATGAGATTTATATGGAGTTTTACAGTATCATTAAAGCTATATTGGTCAACAGATAAACAGATATGTAATTTAGATCAATCATTACAACGTCAAAAAGAAATGTAGCTTTGTTAGGCAATATCCTCCTTTATCTATACAGCAAATTTTGCAAACCACATATAAGATGTTTTCCTGAAGATGGTTTTTGAAACCCCAAAATATACTGGAAATATGCTTGGAAGAAACAATCATCAAATATTCAAGTACCTGAAAAAACAATAAATTCTAACTATCGAGAATAAATTGTAGGGAGGTGTGAGTTCAGTGCTGTATTCTAGGTTAGAGGTCGCCACCCGGAAACAGCGCGTTTTAACCTCTGTTTTACTTTAAATTTTAAAAACCAGTAATTTAACCTGCTATGTGGCGCTTGTAAACTGTGAAATTAAATCTGATTGCTTTTTTAAAATAATGGTACTGAAAGATCACTCACCCGTAGAGCACTCTGAATACTAGAGTGCTCCCGCAACTTTCGGCCTCCTTCCCTGGGTCCCGATCACGTGACCTCCAGGAGGGGCTTAATTAAACAACCAGCATAAGTGCCAGATGCAGCCGAAGGTGCGCCAATGGCAAGCCTGTCTGCGCCCGTCTGCGCTCGGCCAGGCACAGGGCCCAGTCACTTTGCCCAAATACTCAAATACTCCTCCCCGGAACTCAGAATGCTGCACTCTGACTCACTTAAGCCCGCGGCTAAAACCTTGGCACCCTTGCTTCACAGTAACATCTGTCAGACACAAGACTCGTTCCCCGAGGTCAGGTTGCCCAGCACCTACGCCCCCCAGCAACTCAACCAGGCAAATATGGGGAAAAAAGACATATCAATTCTCTACCTCAACACTCCCTCACTAGTTAAACACCAGCTGGAAATTTTCAACCTCCTCGACTCTGAACGACCAGACATCCTCTTAATTACAGAAACCTGGCTCACCTCTGAATCCTCACCCGACATATTAGCTACCCTACCCTGTGAATATTCTATTCTGCAAACTAACCGTCTGCCTGGCAAGACAGGCGGTGGAGTAGCAGCCATTATCCACAAAAATCTGAGTTTCTCCGCCCTCACCCTACTCAACCTCTCCCCCACTGATAATGCAGTGATAAAACTTGAGTCCAACTCGGCCCCGCTCATATGTATACTACTCTATAGGCCACCTCAGTACATGCCCCTGTTCCCCCACCTGTTAGGCGAACAAATGGCTAGTTACTAGCCACACTTGAATCCTTCTAATAGGGGACTTTAATTACTGGGCTAATGACCCTCAAGGAGGGCCACATTCCACCGAGCTGACCGAACTACTAAGAAACATGAACTTCATCCAACCGATCTTCTTAGCCACTCATTCAAAAGGTCATACTCTAGACCCACTCTGGACCACCAATTTGGTGATTTCAGCCTCATCTATCATGCCCTGCATATGGTCTGACCATCACTTGGTAAAATTCTCCTTAGAGCACACACTCATGGGGAAATTGCCCACCTCAACTTCTGTTCTCAATCGATTACTCCCCCCAATCAATATCTGACTTTCAATCTACCACGACATTCATCCAGCAATGGATGAACCACAAACATTTAAAACTCAACCCAAGCAAAACAGAACTAATTCTGACGGGCGGAGGCCTCAATCAGTGAAGCCCACAATACTGGCCTACCGACTTGAGTCCCCCCCGCCTCCTCCACCTCAGTAAAAATTGTAAAGTTATTAACGGCTTCGCTCACACCCCGTCACTACAAGGAACTGTAACCTATTTTTAGCTGCTCAGTGATGACGGGATTGGACTGATAGGAATCATTAAAGGTCATTGACATTTTACAGCTTCATTGCAGCTGGCGACCTCCTGCGAGAGGTGACTTGTTGGCTCTGTTGTATGATGTACGCTGTATACAAAAATTTAATAAAATATGTCTGATAAAATAACATAAAATAACATACCATTTACATGGCACCCAAGTTGTGAGCTCCCACTGGAATGACTTTCCTGGGATAATTTTTGAGCTATGGGGACATCCAACTACCCCCTCATAAACTGGAGACAACGCAGGTGTTGTAGCGTTTACTGAGTCCTTAATTGATTTCTAATCATTTGGACCTCCAATGGACCTTGTTCTGTGCTGAGAGGGGATGGAGATTTGGGGGAACTGGCAGTTACTCGATGAGGATCAGCAATAGGATAACTGTGTCGACAAACTGGAGATTAAACTCATATAGCTAAATCTTAGGAAAATACCATAGATATGAAATATGATCACTGTACACCCAAAAATCCTAAAGAAACGTAGGTGGGCAAGGATCATACAGACTGAAAGTTCTGTTATAGCGATAAGGAATCATTTTATCAGGATTTTATGATAAGAAACTTAATTCTTGCATTTCTGTTTAGTCATAGGGTAACCCAGAATAATTGCACATTCACAAAGGACATTAAGTCAGAATAACAGAGACAAATCAAGTTAGGCAATTTGGTTTATCAGATTAAATGAAAACAATTTACATTTAATACATTTAGATTTGATTTCAGATTATACCAATTCAATGAATACCAAAGCTTGGGATTCAGCATAGGTAAGAAAATCAGAAAGAATCTTAGCTAAGGTAGTCTCACAGAATAATACAGAGTATGTGTCGATATGGATAGGTAGCCAGGTAAACCTTTTGCAATGACTCGTTCGGGAAATTTCAGCAAAGCTCCAAGTAGCCAGTCCAGCCCAATAAGAAAGAGTTGTGTGCTGTCTGCCGCTGAATCAGCAAGGATCGCAGCAGTGCAAATTGAACTCTCTGCTCTTGCTCTCTCATTCCCTCCAATCAAACTTCTCTCAACTCAGCCATGAAAACAGTCCACAACAAACTCTCCACAAATAGCTCTCCAAAGTTCCATTTGTATAGGCAGTTATACTTGGTCAGTTCCGGGGTGACACCTTGTCGCATCACTTCACTTCAATTTGACAGACCACTTCAGTCCATTGGTCAGTTCGTAAAGGATGAGTGTGATGCAACCGGAAAGAAGACATAAAATCCATAAAAATAGGTGGATCAATTACGCAGTTTCTTAAGTTATTCAATCATGCAACACATTGAACAATGGGACATTGAGGAAAAAACATAGCAGGTTCAAAAGGGCACGTTCCCAGGCAGCTGTTCTGAGTTTGAACACAAGTTGGTCGCACACTGCTCGTCACACCAGCAAGTTGCCCCAAAGGACTGTGGTGAATGTAGTGGCGATGGCGGGTACGCCTATGCCACGATGTGTAAAAAGAAAACAGTATGTGTTGCATTTAGCCATCCCTGGACACGTGTTTCGAGGTAGTTGCCTCTCGTCAGCAGGGAGCAGGACAGTGTAACGGGGTGCCGAGTGGACTGCCAAAATGTAATTAAAACAGGTCAAATACCTCTCATGGCGCGCAGGTGCAGAACCAGGGCTCGTCAGCCCGTAAGCTCACGGGAGCCGTAATAATTTGAACACAAGTTGGTCGCACACTGCTCGTCACACCAGCAAGTTGCCCCAAAGGACTGTGGTGAATGTAGTGGCGACGGCGGGTACGCCTATGCCACGATGTGTAAAAAGAAAACAGTATGTGTTGCATTTAGCCATCCCTGGACACGTGTTTCGAGGTAGTTGCCTCTCGTCAGCAGGGAGCAGGACAGTGTAACGGGGTGCCGAGTGGACTGCCAAAATGTAATTAAAACAGGTCAAATACCTCTCATGGCGCGCAGGTGCAGAACCAGGGCTCGTCAGCCCGTTAGCTCACGGGAGCCGTAATAATTTGAACACAAGTTGGTCGCACACTGCTCGTCACACCAGCAAGTTGCCCCAAAGGACTGTGGTGAATGTAGTGGCGACGGCGGGTACGCCTATGCCACGATGTGTAAAAAGAAAACAGTATGTGTTGCATTTAGCCATCCCTGGACACGTGTTTCGAGGTAGTTGCCTCTCGTCAGCAGGGAGCAGGACAGTGTAACGGGGTGCCGAGTGGACTGCCAAAATGTAATTAAAACAGGTCAAATACCTCTCATGGCGCGCAGGTGCAGAACCAGGGCTCGTCAGCCCGTTAGCTCACGGGAGCCGTAATAATTTGAACACAAGTTGGTCGCACACTGCTCGTCACACCAGCAAGTTGCCCCAAAGGACTGTGGTGAATGTAGTGGCGACGGCGGGTACGCCTATGCCACGATGTGTAAAAAGAAAACAGTATGTGTTGCATTTAGCCATCCCTGGACACGTGTTTCGAGGTAGTTGCCTCTCGTCAGCAGGGAGCAGGACAGTGTAACGGGGTGCCGAGTGGACTGCCAAAATGTAATTAAAACAGGTCAAATACCTCTCATGGCGCGCAGGTGCAGAACCAGGGCTCGTCAGCCCGTTAGCTCACGGGAGCCGTAATAATTTGAACACAAGTTGGTCGCACACTGCTCGTCACACCAGCAAGTTGCCCCAAAGGACTGTTCTGAATTGTAACAGTGATTGTAACAAATGACCTGCACAGTACAGGAGAAGTCAAAGAAAACAATTATTATTTCATTACTACTGGCAATAGTGTGGAATGTTCCCAAATGCTTGGGTTATACCGGTATGTGATTTCAATTTAAGAATAAGGCATACATGAATTTAAGCTTATATATGGCAAAGTCACATTATTAGTGGATCATACATTTAAAGAAAAACTAAAGTATATACGTTCAAATATATCATTAATGCACTGATAATCATTTCAATTCAGTTAAAATAAATACACGTAAGTATAGGGTACTCATAGGTTTTGGAAATACCAACATATACACATACCTAATATTATGTCTAAACAATTATATTTTTAATCTAGATAATTAACATTTATGTGAAATACATTTTTAAGGAGAATTCGGGAAAATTTGGTTATTTTTCATTATTCAATACCTGCATTTCCTTTGTAATTTTTGGTGTACATGTTATTACACGTTATTCCATGAAATTACACTTTTATTAACTTTTAACACAAAAACCACGTAAATTCATATTTATTTCAATTTAGTCTTATTAACATTCACACTCATATTTGAATATCAAGTTGATTAGCAATAAACACCATAACGTGAGACTTTTCCATTTCACATTTTTCTAACACGTTAATATGTATGATATATTTTCATTAATAAAATTACAACTATATTATTTGAATGAATAACATGTATCTAATCTACCTTTCCTCTTCATGCTTTTTCAATGCAGTAACTATATTTCGAAAAGTTGTGTATCATTTCTCACCAGGTGTCATTTGCACAAGTTTGCTATTTTCTCTCGATAAGGTGCATTAGCACATTTCTTTGTCAGGGACCCATGTCTGGGTATGCCCAGACGTGGGTCCCTTGCTCACTTTGCCACTGGATTCAAGATAGCCTGGCTGATGAGGGTTATGAACCCGAAACCGGTCCCAGGATGCTTGTTTCCGGTCCAGGGAAGACATGGCTTGGCAGTTCGGGCTGGACTGTTCCCATGAGGCACAGGGTCAGACTGATTTGCATATGGCCATATCTGAACTGGGGTGGTGGAGTGAGCTAAAGAATGATGATGGATTAAACCCAAATCAGTTGACTGGGGGTGAGTGTTTGATTTGCTCAAACGCTCCGTCCATCATTCCCTTTGGTATCGCTTTGTTCGCCCTAAGTTGGCAGCGTATGCCCAGACGTGGGTCCCTTGCTCACTTTGCCACTGGATTCAAGATAGCCTGGCTGATGAGTGTTATGAACCCGAAACCGGTCCCAGGATGCTTGTTTCCGGTCCAGGGAAGACATGGCTTGACATTTCGAGCTGGACTGTTCCCATAAGGCACAGGGTCAGACTGATTTGCATATGGCCATATCTGAACTGGGGTGGTGGAGTGAGCTAAAGAATGATGATGGATTAAACCCAGATCAGTTTACTGGGGGTGAGTGTTTGATTTGCTCAAACACTCCGTCCATCATCCCCTTTGGTATCGCGTGGATAAAACACAGGCAGCGGATTTCCCTGGCTTCAAACAGTGAGTCCAGATGTCGGCGAGGACCCCCCTCCTCTAGAGGCAGACTCCAGCTAAGGGAGTTGTAGGAGCCCCAGGGCCAGACTGGAAACTGAAAGCAGCTCGGACAATTCTGTCTGACCATCCCTATATGGTGCATAACAAGTGCAGCGAGTGAGATAGAGAACTGCTAGGAGGGACTTGGGTGAGAGCTCCTTCTCTAGAAAAGTTTGGAGAAAGAAAAACCAAAGCTGTGCATTTTACAAAATGTTTGCATTAGATAGTTAATTCCATAAACCTTCAAAGCACAGTAAACAGTAAATGATGACCTTAAAGAGCACCAGGTTACCTAGTCATATGTACCCATAGATATTCTTACAGATAACACCAAAAATAGACACAAGAGTAGTGAATCAGAGAACACAAAGAATAATTTAATCCAGCCCTCATTTGGTATGTAGCGAGCAAGCACAGTGAGTGAGCCTGACGGCTAATAGGGTGGGGATTCTCCCCCAAGAAAGGTTCGAAGACAGAAAAGCCAAAACAATGCACCTTTCAATTTATTTTTCATTACATATTTAGTTGTACTAACTTTTAAAGCATATTATACCCAGTCATAACTCACAGACATTTCTACAGAGAACATCAAAAAGTGAGATGTTGAGTGCGAAACATGAAATTAAATATAACAAATGTATTTGTAATGTAAAATAGTATAAACAAGAGAGTTAAAATGCACTTAACCTCAAATAACTGTTCAAAAGTTTAGAGGAGAAAATGTACAAGACAATGTGCAAAAATAAAATGCTTTTTATATGCTGAGTTTTGTAAACAGTGCCTAAATGAAGCATCCTATTTAAATTGCAACAGTGCCCAACTTTATGATTGTGGGCATTTTGACATTTTAAACAGTTAACATGGCCTGCTGCAAGTTTCCTACTGTTAAATACTGTAAAAACAATTTAAATGTACTTAGTCTCAAACAAGTTTTATATATAATTCCACTTCACACTACTTTGAATTTATTTGTGTCAAGAGGGTGTTTCATGAGTGGGATGTGGGAGTCCCAAAGCAACCACCCATGAGTTTTGATGCAAAGCCCGACCTACAAACAAAGGTAGATCTAGATTTAAACCAAAAACTAATGACTCCTTAAGGTTTTCCAAGAATGCATGTGTTCTCTACCATACACTCACAAATACAATGCAGTAAACATTTTAAAGTTAGCCTAAGCATAGGATTTTGTAGTGGATGGATATCCTTCCAATGAAAAACCTATGCTAAACATAATACTCACAAACTTTCATAATGGTACAAAGGTGTGTGCGCGGTGCAAAGCCGGCTCAAAGAGAGCTGACACAAGGAGATCAACTCTGGGTTTTGCTCTGCGTTGTTTGATAGTTGTAGGTCAGCCTCAAAATGTTCACGGTAAAGTGCAAAAGTCAAATGCTAATTATGTCCTGTGTCTTAATGTAGCATTCAAATAAAATATTTTTTTAGAAGTGCTCAACTTAAAAAATGTGACAAGTAGAGCACACATTTTAAAGTGTTAATATCCCTTGCATTAGCTTGCTTTTAGAGGCAAAAAGACCAAT
This sequence comes from Triturus cristatus, assembly GCF_964204655.1. Classification (NCBI taxonomy): domain Eukaryota; kingdom Metazoa; phylum Chordata; class Amphibia; order Caudata; family Salamandridae; genus Triturus; species Triturus cristatus. Next base: position 403,439,584 of record NC_140581.1, read on the forward strand.
GATTGTCGCATTGCTTACATGCATCAAGGCATCTTTTTCCACAGACCTGAGCATAAATGCTTCCAAGCATGACTGAGAGAGAGAATTACGGAGCCTGTTCAAGATGTACTTAGGCTTAGAAAAAGATCTTTCACAAGCCACCTGAGTAGAGGAAATGTCAATGCCAACGTGTAGGCATTAAAGAGAGAAGAGCAGGACTTACTGTACATGTTATAATACAATACTAAACTATAGCAGCAAGCAATACAGTACTTGCAGGTCTTACACAAACTTGTTTTGCCCAACATGAGCGTGTTGTACTATCTCATACTCAAAGAGATAACGGGTGTCTAAATATTGCACATCTTGAACTTCTTGAATGATATTGTACTCTTCCTCGAATCTCAGTTTCAGTCTGCTGCACTTCAAAGCAAAATCAAGTCACTCATGCTGCAGTTTTTCAACAAATGCTTTGGGATCAAATCTAGATAGCATGCCACTAAGTCAGTGAATGGCATTTTGGGGAAAGTTCTGGAGGGTGTCTTCAAAGTTTCTGGGGTCAAGGCATGCTAAATCTGCAAACAACTGACCATGAGTTGTGAATCGACTTTGCAGACTGGTAACAATTTTGTCCATTGCAGCATTGCAAACTTTTATCCTGTGTTCATCAGTAGCTGACCTGATGGGTTTATCAGTCACAGTATCCACAGGCACCCTCTTCTTTCTGTGTTTTTGAACCTTTGGGAATTCAACTTGAATGAAAGTTTTGCTATCACACTGATGCAATTTGTCTTTTGCCCAATTGATGAATTTGTTTGTAGCATCCATTATGCCGCTGAAATCCAGACCCTTTTGCTGTAGGGAGTCTATAGTTTTAGTTACTATTCACTATGCCGCAGTGCATCAATACCTTGTGTTTGCAAGTACAGAGATAAAGAAGTGGCATTTTGAAAAATAAACAGATACATCTGTGCAGTTAAAATGGTATCAAATCTAACTAGTGACTTTAGAAATTAAATTGCTATGTGTCTGATCTAATCATTGAAGTTATCTGATGAGGACATCTATTCCATAGTTTGAAGAACCTCAATGTACACCTTTTTGCTTAGTTCATTGTATAGACCAACATTTTTTTGAATGCTCCTTCTTTGGCCCACCATCTTGTTTCTCCAATTGTAGAGATGGACAAAAACCATGCTTCATTACTTTTGTCTCGAAGGTATAAATCCCTGAGAAATACAGTACAAGCATTTAACAGCCCAAACAGTGACACTGCACATTGGATGTGCCATCTGTTGAGTTACTAACAAAATTTGCAATGTACAAGGATGAATTTGTATGCAATCAGATTACGCTTGGAGAACTGGAGGGTGCGGAATGCTTTGGCTTCCAATGCACCCTACCAGCTCAACAAACATTAGCTGGTGCCCTCATCTACAGGTCCCCTGGCCCGAGTAAATCATTTTTGAATTCTACCAGTGAGTTGATGGCTCCTCTGTTCCCCCGGTTTAACCACCACTATATGATTTTGGTAGATTGTAATCTGCATATGGATATCCCTACGGACAAGGAATCCATGATTCTTATGGAAGCATTGGTTGCTCTGGAATTAGATCCAGTTGTTATGCATTCTACACATAACAAAGGTCACACGCTTGACCAGATTTTTACAAATATACCTATGGAGGTAAAGGCTCCTCTCCCGCTGGTATGGTCGGACCATTTCCTTATTAAGTTTATGATACCCCGATTGGAAAGAGATGTCACGATGACAGCTTTGAAGAAAGATAGTAAATTCAGAGAGTTCCATCCGATAAATTCAGGTGTTTGGGGGGAACTGCTCGAATCTTCCACCCACCAGCTGCAGGGTAACGCAGAAAGCGATGCATTGCTGCTTGATGACTACAAAATGTCCATCAATTAGCTCCCTTGCAGTCACTATCATCTAGAATTACTAAACGGCCAGCCCCCTGGTACAAACAACTGCTCAAGGATAGTAAAACTTTCTGTAAGAGATTGGAAAGGAAATGGCGAAAAAAAACTCAGATTTAGACACCAAAAGAAAATATAAACAATCACTCAAAGTCTATTATAAGGAAGTCTATGAGGCCAAAAAAAACTATTTTACAAACAAAATAGAATCGTCCATAACTAAAAGTAAAGAGTTGTTTAAAATTGAAAAAATCTTTTACTAACCCAACTCTGGAGATGAAGGTCGCTCCCTCCACTGCAGATTGGCCGGTACTATTATCAACTTTTTTTCATGAAAAGATCAGAATGATTCCAAAAACTCTGAGGTCAAAATCGACTGGGACGAACGAAACAGCATCTAGTCACATTGTGGAGTCAGGGGATGGTCCTATGCACTTGTTACAGCAATTTCCCCCGATGCCTCTGGAAATTTCCCTAGCTAGCATCAAAGTCCTGAAGTCGGGCTCCCCTTCTGACAACCTGTCCTGTAAAGGTGCTAGTGTCCATTGCTCAAGTTATTAATACGGTGGTAAATACAATCTGCTGCGCCTCATTAGAATCTGGCCACATGCCAACAAGATGGAAGCAGGCAAAAATACTGCCACTGATTAAAAAACAGACTGCGGACCTGCAATTGCCGGAAAGTTTTAGGCCCATCTCTCTTCCCCCACCTTTTTTAGGGTAGTGGTGAAATATGTGAACTTGGTGATTACTAATTACGTGGAAACTAACAACCTTGTCCACAATAGTCAGTCGGGTTTCCACCCAATTTTAGCCCCGAGACCGCCCTCTTAGAAGTATCTGAATACATCAAGGAGACCCTGGACGGGGGTGGGAAGGCCATTTTGATTTTGTTCGATTTATTAGCAGTCTTCGACACTGTGCCTCATGTTCAACTACTGGACAGAATTCAGGATCTTGGTATCGGAGGCTCTGTATTAAACTGGCTAACCTCATATTCAAAAGACAGGGATCAGTAGGTTTGGTGCCCTCCCTATGCAGCCAAAGTCCCTAAAATCGAGGTCGGAGTCCCTCAGGGCTCCATTCTGAGCCCCACATTATTCAATCTCTATATATCCCCTTTAGCAGGACTGGCTGAGTCTTATGGAGCGAAAATCATATCATACGCTGATGATACTCAGCTCCTCTTGTCCAGTGACAAAGTGATGAATTTTGAGGGTACCGTGATCAACACCTGCCTCTCTAAAGTATTTACATGGTTAAGATCTAACCAGCTGAAATGCAATCTGGAAAAGTCGGTAATCATCTTTTTTAGCACTCAATCGCCAGATGACTGGAGACTCTGGTGGCCTGAAGATATGTCGCCACCCTCCTCGGCTCAACAAAAAGTTAAGAACTTAGGTGTTTTGATAGATGATCGTCTATCAATGAAGGCCCAAGTCCAATCAGTGGTAGGCACGTGCTTTTGTCTGCTCAGGATTTTGAGGACATTTCTTCCTTTCCTGTCTCTTGAACACAGGAAGTGTCCAAGCACTAATCACTTCAAGATTGGACTATGTGAATATACTCTATCTCGGCCTTCCAGAATACCTTCTTAAACACCTGCAGGTGGCACAGAATGCCACAGCTAGAGCCATTCTCAGGCTTAAGGTGAGGACACATATGCCCCCCTACCTTAGAGAACTTCATTGGCTCCCGGTAAAAAACAGCATCCGATTTAAAGTGATGGTACTATTCTTCAAAGCTTGGCACGGAACAGGGGCAACGCATCTGTGTAGAAGGATCTCTCATTATGTCCCTTCTAGATTGCTGAGATCCTCCTCAATGAATCTAGCCAAGGTACCCAGAATTTCCCACGTGCGGTCTGGGGGATCCTCATTTGGGCTTCTAGGCGCTCAGGCCTGGAATGCGCTCCCCACCTCCCTGAGAACGGTGACGGAGTTTACCATTTTCAGAAAGTGCCTTAAAACCCTGCTATTTAACCAACAACTGTGAGGACTTCTTTTGCGTGTTTAGGTTTGCTTATATGTGTCCTTCATGTGCTTGGAGGTCATTAGGCAGGTCAATACCAGGGGGCCTTTTGATGCGCCGGGACACTCGACTGAGTAACTGTGCACTATACAAATTCCTTTATATTCATATTCATTGTTCATGGATTTAGGTGCAGTGAACACTAGATCACACAATGCCTTTCTAGTTGTCATTGTACAATTCACAACAGACACAAGATGTTCTTGGACAACATCGGTCACATATCTGATCATAATAGAGTAATTGTCTACAACATTTATGTCCTATTGTTAGACTTAGCTGCCTTTCCTGGATGAGGCAGGGCTGGGCTGAATAGACCTGGGCTGCATTTAGAGTAGTGGGAGGAATTTTCTTTATACCTGAATAGGCCTGGACTACCTTGGACAACGCTGTCTCCACCGCCTGCCATGAAGCTGGGCCAGAGAGGACAGAACTGGTTTGTACACTCTCTACCACAAGAGAACAAACACGGACATGTGTTATAAATATTGGGACCCAGACCCCAGGACTTCAGAACTCACTTGGATCAAGTAACCTGACAGGAATAAGAGCTGGGGAAGCTGTGAGGAGAGACTAGCACTTTGCTGTGTGCTTTGCTATGTTGGCCTGCCATAGCTGCTTATGTCTTGGGCAGGGAAAAGACTGGACTGCACTTTCTGCAACTTCTTTGTTTGAGTTTCTCCAAGAGCTTGAGGTAGAGCTTACTTCGTGTTCAAAAAGTCTCAGTAACAGCAAAGCCTTCCCTTTCTTCTGGGTACCGCCTCTGGGACAGTGTGTCTCAATCAATCAATCAATCAATCAATCAATCAATCAATCAATCAATCAATCAATCAATCAATCAATCCCTTGTAAAACACGCTACTCACCCGTGAGGGTCTCAAGGCGCTGAGGGGTGGGGGGGAGCAGCTACTGATCGAACAGCCAGGTCTTGAGGAGTCTCCTGAAGGTCAACAGGTCCTGGGTCTGTCGTAGGTGGGTGGGGAGGGTGTTCCATGTCTTGGCGGCGAGGTGGGAGAATCTTAGTTGCCACAGAGGGAAACAGCAACCCGCCGCCACCACCAAGACCACCGGTGGTTCCATAACCTGAAGGCCCCGCAGAAGGCACCGCTATACGGCGCACTGCATCTCTGGTCTCACTGATGATAACGTCTGCCGCTGCCACCAAGTTGCCGCTTACCCCGCGTCCCATGGGCGCGCACTCCACATCACCTGGCTTCACTCCGCCGCCCTGGTCTCACCGATGACGCTGTTACCAGCTGATATTGCCGCCATGGTCTGCACCGTAGTCTGGGGGCACTGCTTGTAAGCTACACGAAGCACCGCCTCGTCCCACAACACAGCTGCGGCCCAAAGACACTAGCTCTTATCGACCTGCACCACTGCCTGCACCGTGACCCGTCAGCCCCGCAACGAGCACTTCCCCAAATTGCACTGCCGCCCCGGTCTTACCGACGCTGCTAGATGACCTTCACTGAGCCGCTGCCTGTACCACGACCGGAGGACACCGCACGCCGCACCCCTCCACTTCACACTGCACCACGATGGTTGCTGCGACCGGCCCTCACCGATGCAGTCGGCCGGGACCAAAGGTACTGTTTAAAAGGCTTCTCGCACCGACTTCAGTCCACACAGACGCGGTCGACTGAAACTGTTGGATTTGGCTGTTTTCAGTATAACGGTATCACCGGAAGGAGCTACCAACTTTAAGGAACTGCTATTTTTTATTCTGGCAAGGGGCATATTTTGAGTAATGAATGTTGGATTGTTGTTGTTTTGTTCTTGTTTGGTTTAGATAAAGATTACTTATTTTTCTAAACTGGTATGGTGTCCATTTGTAGTGTTTTCACTGTAATGCTGTATGTGTGCACAAATGCTTTACACACTGCCGCGGAGATAAGCGTGCCTGCTCATGCCAAGCTACAAAGGGGATGAGCAGGGGTTGTCTAAGGGCTCGTTCAAGGGCATAACTCCCTTACCTTGACTAGAAGCAAGGGTCTCTACTTGGACAAAGATGCAAACCATTGCCAACTAGAGCCCCCATGTATCCAGAAGTATTGATAGTATTTCGGCTTCCCTAATTTCTTCCGCAATGCCCTTGGTTTGTAATGAGGAAATAATATCTATGAGAGAGTTCACGGTTGTTTTTTAAATCAGGGTAACCAGATTGCCACATCCTTTACCACGCTTTGAAACCTCACAATATTGTTTATTCTTTTTAATGACATCCTCAAGATGGCTTTTTAATAATGGATCAAAATCTTTAAGATACTGAAGAAGTTCCAAAAAGTTTCCATGATCCAATGTTTCATCTTCTAAGGTGTAGGTATATTCTGTAGTTGCTCAATAGATCAGACTTTTTTGTCAATAAATTTTGTTACCAATACTCACTCTAAAGTGCAAGTTTTTGCTTGTATTGCTCTTTGTGAGCTTTTTATAAAGATGGCTACATGTATCTATGTTTCTTGATCACATCATGAAGAATTCCTAAGTAGTGTGATAAAGAATTCTGTCTTTGTGCTCTTTGATTCTTTGACACATACGCTTTTCATCAGAACAGCCATCAATGAAAGCACTTATATCTGTCTTTATGCTAAAAGCTAGACTACCATGCAGAAAAAGTTTCAGCTTTGTGTGAATAAGTCAACCACTGCCTTGGTTTCCCATTTTTTGGTAGTTATACATTTTTTGCATTCCAACATAGACAATCTGGTTGACAGGGATGAAACTTAAAAAAGACGTCAACATTTTCTGATTTTGGTCTCATAAACCATTGATTCTCATCAACACTTTAAGCTCGATCAATCAAAGTCTCATCAGCACATGCTGATTTCTCAACTATGGGGACTTTTTGATGCTTCACTTTGGAATCTTATTCCCTTTCTAATTCAATCTATAGATTGGGGAGCTGCCTCCTTTACAGTAGCATCCCTACTTATTTTAGTCCTTGGGCCTTCAGCAGTTTGTTTACCTGCTTCAGTTCTGAAGGTGGTGGATGTGATGCCGCCTTCGAGAGAAACCAAATCTTTTTTGGGCCTAAAAATATCAGTCACATTTTGGTAATGGCTTGCCTCTTTCTATTTTGTATATTTTACTTATTTTTTGTTCTTTCTCAGATCTTCCTTTCTTGTGCAATTTCCTATTTCCAAAGGTTGCATGAGTCAAAGTCACATCGCCACATGCTGATTTCTCATCTACAGGGTTTTCTTGACACTTCTTTTCAAAATCGTTATCACTTTCTACTTCAATGTAGCCTTCTATTTACTTGGGAGCTGCCTTATTTCCAGTAGCTTCACTGCCTATTGGAGTTCTTTAGCCTTCAGTTTCAGTACTGAAGCTAGTAGACGGGCTGCCGCCTTTGAAGAAGCCAAATATATTTTGGGCCTAAAGATATCAGTCACTTTTTACTATTGGCTAGCTTAATTCTCTTGCATTTTTTTCTTTTTATTTTCACGTTCTTTATCAGCTTCTCCTTTCTAACGTGATTTTCTCTTCCCAGCACCTTTCAATACCATAGTGAAAATCTAAAATGATAGATGAAAGGGTTCTCAAAGCTGATGCAAACTGATAATAAATTGGAAACAAGATATCCCTTATTATGCTTCAGCACACATCAGAAATATTGTTACCGGAATTTAAAAAATGACAAGATTTGATATCAATCTGACAAGCTTTCAGTGTTTCTATCATGTGACATGGTGTCATGGAGGCCATCACTCATAAGGTATGCACATGAAACACATAAGCATGCTACAACCATAGGTATGTCATGTTTGTTATGGGAGAAACACCATAGTAAAAAAACACCTGATGCATGGGGCTTGATTATACGGTATAGAGAAACTGTTGTGTCACTTGTGCATAGAGCATGCTTTGCACAATTTCATTTCCTGAAGAAAAAATCCCACAGATTCAGGCAGCTATTAAGCTGTACACATAGGATCACTCTCTCTCTTGCAGATACATGTTCTGGATTTCAAACATAAAAATAATTCTAACTCAAGATTTTTTTCAGTCATGCAAGTTTTTATTGGGAATTATTATCATTAACACTAGAATTACTTTTTTTGTTTCATCATTAATAATTATGTAAGCACCGGTGAGGCGTGGCCAGCAAGATGGCTCCACAAGCCTGACCCAAAATCCAACTCTAAGCCTGCATTCAGCGAGTCCATGGACCCACTGATTATCTATATGAGGACACTGCCTTCAATTCTGCTGGTGACTAAGGGAACAATACTGCAGAAACAAGAAAGGAGCTGAGACCCCGGCCATCTGCCGTGCCTGGAGTCCCTCCCTCGAGCTGCGCTTTGGCATATCAGAGGATGGGGCCCGCTGCTGGGGGCATGGTGGTGGAGCGACAGCAAAGACCGTTGACCGTGCTGCTGCTGGAGGAGGACGAGGATTTGAGAGCTGCAGTGTCCAGGTGACAAATGGATCTGTAGTGGTGTGACTGGTGACTGTCTCCCTTCATCGCCTGGAATACCTCCAGAAACTGGGCCTATGGTCAAAGTTGAGAGACAATGTCACAAAGGGCAAAGGGGAGGAGGACAGAGGCCCATGTCGGAAGAGTGAATGAGGGGCAGCTGTGCTGATTACACCCCTGGGGCTAGGCCGAGGTGAGTCCACAGCAGAGAGGCTGGGCTGAGGACCACATTGTCAGAGGCAAGAGATTGAGGACTGATGGCACCAGGCGATGGAGCCTGGCCCACTGCTTAATGATCAGGTGCGCTGCCATTGGCCCATTAGAGCCACTGAGGAGGTTGGAGCTGGTCTTGTGTGTGGCGGAATAGAGGACAGCCATGCCTGGACCAGAGCAGGGCCTGCTGTGGCTGACTCTCCTTGTGGCTACCACTAAATAACTTCCAACGCCTGCCTCTAGAAATTAATGGAGGAGATCGCAGGTGGGTGGGTGGAGTGCTCGGGCCAAGTGGAACTACCACTGAGAGGAAGCACAGAGCGGTCCACCGTGTACTGTGGACTGTTATGGGTGGTTCCTCTCTGGTACATGGTACAGCTTATGTTTAAGGATTGACCCCGAGTATGTGCTGAATGCGCTGTTTTTCATGGGCAATTGAGATTATGAGATACCTGTAGGCCAACCAGATGTGAGACACTGAGGGAAGAAGGTAGACTCACGTGGGTGGTCCTAGAGGAACCAGTGGCTATATCCTATCACCTGTGCAAATGATGGGAGCAACAAAGGAGTCCTGGGAGGGCTAGCAGAAGACTGGCTCAAGAAAGCAACCATACCCGTCGACTGGGAGCCCCCTAGGCACTAAAGAAGCTCAGGGGAAAATGCACTGTGGAGATACAGTGGAACATTGGGGACTCTGCTGGTGTAGTACTACACTTGGGAAGCAATATTCTCATACCTTGGCACTGCCTGAAGGGGTAGAGAGGATGAACATGACCAAAGACCCTCGACCCCCCCAAACAGAGGAAGCTTGATAAATTCGCAAAGGACATAAGTCCCCTTGCGGAGCCCAAAGATGGAGTGCCAGCCATGCCCAATAATGCCAAACTCTTGCAGGCTATCAGTACCTCATGTGAGGCTCTAGATGGCCACATTGGTGAGGTACGCTCCAAGGTCACACTGCACTGCTCCACCAACATCTGCGTAATGTTGCGGTATGGGTTACAAATACTGACAACAGAATCTCAGAACTGGAAGACATATCACAGACCCTGCATAAAGAGATCAAAGACTTAGAGGGAGCAATGAGGGAGGTTGCCTGCAGGGTAGAAAACCGTGCAAGATGGAACAACCTGTGCTTTGTAGGCTTCCCAGAGGGCACGGAAGGTGCAGACATGTGCGCCATCCTAGGACAGTAGCTGAATACCTCCCTGCCAGAAGTGCAGTTCTCTATATGCTTTGTAATAGAACAAGCTCAACGTGCACTGGCGATGGGACCTCCTGCAGGTGCTTCACCAAGGCTTTTGACTGCCCACTTCTTAAACTATCATGATCGAGACATGATACTCCGTGATGCATGAAGACTGGGAAAAGTCCGTTATAAGAACTCCAAAATCATAAGATTTCCAGACTACTCCCAGGAGGTGCAAAAACAATGACACACCTTCAATTCGGTGAAGGTGAAATTGTGGATATCACATATACAATATATTCTTCAATTCCATGCAAAATTCAAGGGGCCTTACTTCTTTCAGACCCCTGAGGAGGCATGAAGTTGGATAGAAGAAAGATCTCTATTAAAAGACCTACAAACGCCTGATGTGAGACACGACTGCCAAGAGGAGAGAGAAGCCACCTGGATGATTCCACAATGTCTGCAACGGGTCCACAACAGTTTTCAATACCTGGGCATCTATATAACACAAAATGTAGACAATAATCTGAAACACAACATCTGTAGAGTACTGGCTAACTTCTGCAAAGATGTGGAACGCTGGTGGGGACTGCCCCGCACTTTGTTGGGAAGAGCCGCCATGTCCAAAATGATCATGCTACCCAAGTTGTTATTCTCCCTGTAAAATACTTATTACAAAATTCCAGATGACATATTCACTAAAATAGCTACAACGTTCCGGAATTTGTTATGGGATAGTGGGTCCCCTAGGGTAGTAGAACACTTCGAAAAAATTGGTATGATGGAGAAATTTCTTTCCCAAATGCGCGAGCCTACTACTGGCCGATCAATGATGGGTGCAATGCACCAGGCGATCATCCTACCTATCCACTTGAGCAAATGCAATTTCAAACCCACTCTCATTTACATTATCTCTACAGAGGGAAGGGATGGTGGATTCTTTAATCTGCTAAGCAGACCACAATAGACACCTGGAGATGAGCAGGGAAATTTATGGGACAAAAAAGTAACCCAGGAGATCCCACTCTAGGAGGGATCACTCTTGAAGGAAATAGGGAAATTGAAGGGCTATACTGCATGGAATACAATAGGTTTATCCAGGGCTGGAGATGTCTTGGTGGAAGGGACCCTAATTTTGTTTGCCCAACTACGGAGGGTGTACCAACTGCATCTGACACAATATTTTCAATACATACAATTTAGACATGACTGGCAGGCAGAAAAAATAGAAATTAGGGACCTACCAGAATATGCCCCTCTAGGAGAAAGGCTGCTCCAGGGAGACCTGGAAGAAAAGGCCATTTCCTAGACCTATAAAATGATTAACAAGAATATTCCTGACACCTGACATATTCTGCGGGATAGATGGGTAAGAGAGGTGGGAGAAATAGATGACACAGACGAGAACGCAGCCCTGATGCATTCCAGAGAAACTGCAACTTGGTCCCGGCTCTGACTGATACAGTATAAAACCCTTCATCGGGTATACTACGGCAGGGCCCGTCTGCATAGAATGAGCAGGACAGAGGACCCACAGTGTCTCCACTGTAAAATAGAAAGGGGATCATTCATTCACCCATTGCGAGAGATTTCAAAGATACAGGAATACTGGAGGGACATACTAGAGCTCAGTATATACTAAAGGACACCGTACCCATACCAGCAGATCCCAAATATGTACTACTGGGTGTGCCGACAGAAGTAGCCCTCCCAAGGACCAAATTCCTCTTTGCCAACCTAGGATTGACAGTAGCTAAGAGGGATGTGGCTAGGAATTAGGGGGGGTCCAGAGTTGCCGACCCTTAAGAAATGGATAAAGGCAATAGATCTCTATATGGCAGCAGAAAAAGTCACATACAGGGTGTGAGGGTGCCCGAGAAAGTTCTGCAAAGATATGGGCCCATGTATGAAATAATATGACATAGGTTTGGGGGATGATACATCCGAAATATAATGTATGTACCACTTTTTGGGCCTCCACTGCCTGCCAGGCTCTAGATTGCAATAGAGGTCATAAACTATTTTAATGTTTTTATACGATCATAACAATGTTGGGCCTGCCCTCCTGGATGACCTTACCCTTGCTGCTTTGTAATACCAAATATGAACAATGTTATATATGCTGTGTCTTATGTTCCAAAAAAACAATAAAAATAGATTAAAAAAAATAATAATAATGTCAGCTCCTTCTGTTTGCTTCTCTCCATCAGTAGATCCACATATGCCTGGGGTCCACACAAGTATCGAAAAAGCCTGAAATTATTTTTCCGAGTGCTTCCCAGAATTTGTTCAGAGACTGCAAATGGTTGAGTTAGATCACATGGGAATGGTGGTGTCCAAGACAGAGTAAGTGGCTTCTCTGCAGTGAAGTTTAAGAAATATTGTGGGGGATCATGTTTAACGTACAGACTGCACAATGTTGAGTGATATCATAATCTTAACTCTTGAAGAGACTGTTTCCCAGGACAGGCTCAGAGACCACTCAGTATAAACTAAAGTCAAAACAAAAGGAGAGACTGCTTCATTGAACAGACTGAGGCATGGTATGAAACAGAATTAGATCACAACTGAAGAAGAGACCGCTCCTTAGGACAAGCTCAGAGATGGCACAGTACAGATGCACATCACAACCTAGAGATTACTGCCCAGGTCAGTCTAAGAGAGAGTGTAATTGCATTCTTGCTGTGAAGGATTCTTCAAGAGGCCACACAGTACTGATCACAACACCCTACGGGCCACTCTTGTCTTTTCAGCCAAAAGTGCTATACATTATAAACTGTTTTAAGACTGTTTCAATGCCATAACTTTACAGCATAAGAACAACATTCTGATATTCTTTTTTGTATTTACAATACATTGTTACTCATATTGTCACACATTATGCACTAAAATGCCCTACATAAGCACCAAGTCCAGAATGCATGGAAATGTCACAAATGGCACCCAGGCCAGAATGTATGAGAAGTTCACACTAAAGCACCGAGGCCAATAGCGCTGGAACAATTTTGGGTTCTGTCATCAATGTTACATCACTGAAGTCACGGGATTGTGAAAAATTCAAGAATCACAAAAAGAACAAGGGTAGCAAATGAACCACGCATATTCCTGCAGAGGTGGTGAGGGTGTATTATGTAGGCAGTGGAGGGTTTTGAAGACCACTGTTGCAAATATATTACTAAAACAGGTGGTGGTGGCTCTCTCTCATTTAAAGACAGCACGTTTTCCATTGAAATTGCGCTTCAGAAAATATTTGCTTACCACCCAGTAGGGTGTCTTGGTTTATTTTGATCCTATTAAAATCCTTGTTTTCATCACAGATTCAAATTATTTAAAAAAGTGCTTCCTTCACTTTTCTAATTGCTGATATAAATTGAAATATTTGTGCAGTTCCTTCACAGCTAGTTTTTTTTTTGCAGTCACAAAAATATAAGTAAGCACCACTCTCCATTTAAAAAGAATTAAAAAAAGCAATTTGTCAGATGACTTAACTTAACGCACAGCAAATGTGACAAGATGAAAACAACAAAGTAAAGGCATCTTCATTGCTTATTCACCTTTTGAACTCTACCCTGATTATTTTAGGGGTGCTGTAGCAGTCCCCTTCCTTCTAGCGCCATTTCTCCTATTATCAAGCTTCACGCTAATCCTGTTAGAGACAAAAATAGCAGCGCTAACCACGGTTAATGCTGCTTTTTTACGTCTGCTAATTTTCAGATTTAGCCATGTAATCCAATGGAAGGTGGATTACATGGCTAAATCCACCATGGGCTATTAACAAGGATATCCCTATCCTTGTAGTTTTATCACTGCATTACCAGCGATAACCTCCCAAAATGCCGCTATCACTGGATTTTTTATCGCCTAGGCAGTTAGCGTTGTTAATAACGCAATAACCAGGCGATATTATCCAGCGATAGCGGGCGTTAAAAAAATTAACGCTAAGCGCCCTTAGCATTACTTTTCCCTGTTCCTTGTTAATATGCCCATCCGTCTCTTCCTTCTTGGCCAGAGAAGACAAGGAGAGTGTCCTACTTCTTCTGGTCTGCCCCTGGCAGCTGCACCTCTCTCTCTTCCTCTTATTCCCTTTCTTTCTGTTTCTGTCTGGCTCCTGCCCACTTGCTGAAAACCGTGACTTCAAGAAAGGACTCTTACCCTCTCTTTCCCCTCCTTTTTTCCCTTCGTTCCCCTGTGAACTGGATCCAAGAAAGAAAGAAACGCTTTTGCTGGAATTGTCTTCTTTTTCTGACTTTTTTCTATTCTGGAGTGCAGCCCCAGGAGGAACAAAAAATAATAATAATATAGCAAGACAGAATGGTCGCAAACAGGGCACATTGGTCTTGTTCACACCCACACACATTAGTGCCAGTTTAAAGAGTTTGCCGGTGAAGCACTACTTTCGCTGTCTTGTCTTTCTTTAAACAGCATTGTTTTGCCCAGGCGGGGAGGTGCACCATTGCTGGAGGTACTGCAATACCTAGTTGATGCGTGGAGTGGAAAACCTTTAATGTGTTTCCTATCAGCTGTTTTGCTTATTATAGTTCATAAAATGTGTACTGAGTCTCTGTGTCTATAGATGTGGTCTTTTTAAACCATACTGCTAATGTTTTGTAAGGATATAAGCAATGGACATTAAAATCAGGCCCTTCCTGGCCCTGTAGTCATGCCCTTAACTAAAAGGCAAAAACACTCAATTGATTCTGAATAATTAGTGTAAATGTATTCAGGTAACCATGGTGTGACTGCTTACATTTCACATGCTTTACTTAATCTTGCATTCCTATGATTGTTTCTTTTTTCCAGGAAGTTGTAACTTTTTTTTTCCTGGCAGCATATTACTCTTGTCTAGTGCATAATTTGAATTCAGTGACATGCAGGGGTTTTGATAGCGGGGCCCAATTGGGCTGTAGCTGAAGGCAGCTTTTAAATCTGCCCTGTAATGTATTAAGGTTGGATAATGCAAACTTAGCATCTATGGCCATACTCACCACACCAGTCTGCTCGGCCTTTGATGCTCTCAATCCTCGTGGCTCGATGACACTGGAGAAAGCACAGTCTTGGTCCAAGATTAAACTTCAAGTTCACTCTGTCTCAGAAGCATCCAAGCAGCCCTGCTCACGTTTGCAAGGAATATTACAGCAGAATTACTGGGGGGGAGGGGCATGCATTTGAATATTATTTAATACTTATGCTCTGTGCTGTACAGAGCATAAGCATTGAATATTATTATCCAAATGAGTGCCAAGGTGACAGTGATGACAAGGAGCATGATGGCAGGGTGGACCAACCAACACCAGGGACACCAAATTTGTATCGCTTTCGCACTACTAGATTGAATGATGGCCATTGGGGTGGGGTGGTGTTAATATTTTAAACAAAAAAACTTAGTGCAGGCTTGCGCGTGTTGCAACTACGCTGCTACAATGTACTTGCTGCTGGCACCGGCCAGGTATGAGAAGCGTAGGCTGGCAGCCTCATGGTCTTCTTGGTGCAGAGTCCAGACTGTCACGGTGGCCTTGTAGTTTTGCTACTGGGGCCGATATTGCTAAAAAATCGGTCCCCAGTAGCAAAACCATCCCCCCCTGACAAAACCACCCCCATGCTTTCGGCCTACCGGGGCATTGTACTGAGCTCAGCATCAACAGTCTGGCCCTGGGGAGCACACAGGAGACAGCCCACAGAGCGCATAGCTGCCAAGGTTTCAGATTGCTTATGTGTGACATTTTCATATTTTTAGTGTAATTATGAGTGACATTCAACGACTATCAGTGACACTTTCTTGCAAGCAAAATCAAGCAATGAAGATGAGGTAAACATATAAATAGTGCTTTAAATGGGCTGATACTGTCGGGTACTGAGTACCTGCACTTCTTTAATTTGAAAGGGAGAGTACTGGCACCTCTCAGCAGTGCTACAATACAGCAGCAAGGAGGTACTCTAAATAGTGAGTACCTGCACTTCTATAGTTCCATTTAGAGCACGGCATATGAATATCAGAAATTGTATCCATCGCAACAAGGAGAAACTCTTAGAAGATCTAAAATAAAGCTGCCAAGTTTTCAGATTGCTTTGTGACATTTTTTGGGTTTCAGTGTACTAATGAGTGACATTTAACTGTCAAATGTGTGACACTTGAGAGTGCCATTTTTTCTCGACTGAAACCCAGCAATCAAGTCAATGGAAAGAGATACAGTTCAGAAATTCCCCCTTTTAACCAATAATAAGTTCTGAAAAGACCTTAAAATGTGTGCAGAAACTCCTGAATTGTATGGTCACTAACCTACTGCTCCTTTCTGAGATAAATGTTACAGGAAGAACAATCGAGGAGCACCATTTCATATTGCATGCTAGCTAAAGGCTTGTCTTTTAAACCTGCATAAATCTGGAAATTGTTACACAAATTAAGACATAATATTTAGAATCATTAAATGTGAACCAGATTAGTACAATAGTCGCGTAGGGCCCGATAAACAGAACTAACTTAAGACAAAATCCTAAATATTACTACCATGTTGGTATTCACAGAAGGCACTTACTCATTTTGGTATTCACAGAAGGCACTTACTCATTTCGGTATTCACAGAAGTTAGGAGTCCTAACTTTAGGACTCCTAAATGCCTTCTGTGAATACCGAAAGTCTTAAAGTTAGGATTTTCTCAGTTTAGTAGTAGTAAAGTTAGGAGTCCTAACTTTAGGACTCCTAAACTGAGAAAAATCCTAATTTTAAGACTTTTGGAATTCACAGAAGGCATTTAGGAGTCCTAAAGTTAGGACTCCTAACTTCTGTGAATACCGAAGTGAGTAAGTGTCTTCTGTGAATACCAAAATGAGTAAGTGCCTTCTGTGAATACGAAAATGGTAGTAAGTTTAGGATTTTGTCTTAAGTTAGTTCTGTGAATCAGGCCCACAGTGTTTGAGCGAAGTAGCAGTATTTTCCCAAGTGTCTATAACAAGTTAAGAAGCAGATTATATTGTATTTAATCAAATTAGTGCTGGACTCACTTAACTGTGTGTCCAGAAGTGCAACCCCACGCCAGTGTCTGCCACAGGCAGTGTGAGGCAGCAGAGGAGCTTGAGCATGTTCTTCGGCAGAGTTGATCACTAAGTTGTGCAAACACAGCAATTCAATGCAGCTACCAACACACATGCATCCAGAATGTGTCATATATCTCTGATGGGCGTGCCATATCTGAATGTATATGGAATTTTATTGAATTATAAAATACACAGGGTCAGGTGCTTTTGATGAAGAGTGAAGCTTGGAGTGAATGTGATTTTTTTTGCTGTTTTATATGGCGCGAACTCGACGTGAAGGTGTTGGAGTGCTTTACAAGATCACCAGTTACATTACACAAGAACACAATCATTTTTGGTTATTTTGGGCAAGGGTATATGAAGTGGTTTGCCCAGAATTTTTTCTGTTCCAAGTCAGTAGTTTTCAGTGGTGGCTGGTAGGGAATGGGGGGTGTGAGGTGTTGAAAATATATATTTCTTTAAAACACATACCTTTTCAGATGGCCACGCCACTCCTCCGCTTCTCTGCTCTTCCTGACTCCAGTCCAAAGGAAGCTGCAGGAAGCACCCAGCATACAGGCTCCCCTGAGCCAATCAAAATGCTGCAATGCAGCGTTGTAATTGATCTGAGTGCTGTGGATCGGCGCCCAGATCGGGAGAGGGAGCCAGTGCATATCTCCCACCAGGCTGTCCAATACAGCCTGGTGGGGAATATGCAAAGTGTGGATGACTGTTTGGTGGGCCGAAACAGCGGTCCAATCAGTCATATGCACTTAGCGTGCACAGTCCACTCCTTCTCCCACCCTGAGCCAACAGCCCAACCCCGCCCTAACCCAGCCCAAAGCAACCAATAATAAAGCAATAATACCCTTATTATTATCGTTTTATTTTTCCCCGTTTCACTGCTCTAAGAGCACTAGGGCAATGCTCCTCCACCTTAGCGGAGGAGCTGCCACTGGTAGCTCTACGGACAACTCTCCCAGCGCCTTGAGACCCTAAAGGATGATTAGTTGTGCTTTATAAAATCCCTGATTGATGGATTGATTGGTCGTAGTGCCACATCCTTTCGATTTACGCCTGCTGCACAGACAGTGGTAATCTTCTGTCACTGAAAGAAAAGTGTCCTGGATCCTGCACCCCGGCATGGGAACGTTTTGTTATGTTAACTTGCCATGCTGTGGATCAACCTGCACCGTGAGGTTGCCCTACTTATCCCAGGCAGGAGATCCTCCACTGCAGAATGGATGCTGGTGTGATGATAAGCAAGGAAAATAATGCCTTATGTGCTCTGGGGCCGATGTGTGTGTGCAAAGCTGCCCCGAGGAAGCAAAGGGCGGGAGGTGCACAATTCATGGGGTGTACAGCTCGGTGTACAGCTCGGTGCCACTATGGAGCTTCGACACTATACACATCCTACTTATGCATTTTAGTCCAGTGATGCGGACGCCAGTACTAAAATGCATTTGTCGAACTCCTGATGTGTGGTACTTGACAGGGCTGCGGTGGTGAAGATGCGATGCAGTCTCCAGAAGAGGGTGACTGTCCAAAGAAGGAGGCAACAACGTATGTGGGCATAGATGGCCCTGGGAGAGGTCTCCCACTGCCCGCCCTCTCATCCACAGCAGCAGGTGGTGAAGAGTGAAGATAACCTGGCCCGGACCTGACATCTGGGGACCATGCTGTGAGTTGAAGCAGCCTTCAGAGATTGCACCTTCATACTTGACAGCAAGGAGTGTAACAAAACAGGACAAATAGCATAACAGGATGTCCCAAGGCCACACTCATTTGTGAGCCCTCCATGAAGGATGGGCTTGATAGGACAGAGGCATGGAGCCTGCAGGCAAGGAGGAGTCTGCAATTAGTTCACCGGAGAGAGGTCCCCTAGGGAGCGCAGGCAGAGGTGCTACGAGGAGGATATTGCCAAAAGAGGAGAGGGGACCAACAACAACAGGCAAATGTACCCTTCAGGCCTATCAGGGCAACAGTGATGGGGTAACATGCCCAGATTGGACAAATATGCATTGCGAAGTGAGGTGGGGGCACACGAGATGGCACAGGACAGAGACACTGGAGAGAAGCAACCAGGAGCCCACACTGAAAGTCCTGATGTAGGCAATCAGAGACGTATGAACCAACCTGGAGGAGAAAATCAATAAATTGGCCCTCACCATCACCCTGATCCATGTGGAATTTCAAAACATGTCTACATGTGTCAATAAGACTGAACCAAATTATTTTTTCTCTGTTTGGACCACTATCTGTCCAAACGTTTGCTACATCACATATTACCATCGTAACCATATTTAAGAATATTTCATGACTATGAAGTTTCTCCCTTTGCTTCGATTAAACATGGTTTAATGCTATCACGTACATTAGTTATCTTTTTTATGACATCCTGTTATATGTCCTAACAGTTGTTTGTGTCAGAACCTGACTTTATTTGAGTAATTTCTCCACCTTGATGGGCTTTCTATTTCCCTTAAGGTGGCGCTTGCTTAAACCCTAAGTGGGCCATCAGTTCACCTTAGATCCCTGGGACCATCTGGCATGCATGTGCTGCACCTGGGGGCTGCCTGCGCATACTCCACCTGGCACCGACATCGAACAGAGACACAGCCATGTTTCCTATGGAGCACCTACATGCCCATTGGGGACATGTTCCGTACTCTCATACCGATGTCCGCACCTATCACAGGTGTAGCTGAGACTCCTAGCGTTCTCGCATTATGGATTCAGGCTATCCATCACCATGGCAATGGGACACGCCTCCCACGTAACATTGCTGCCACATCTATGTGTATGTTCTGAGGGTTGGTCTACCCATCGCCAGTCAGACCCCAAAGTCCAGCACACCTGTAATCACTCTTGACCACACACCTGGAGCCAATCCTGATACCTTTAAAAACCTACTCCCCAGTCTCATTCACTAACTCCAGGTCAGCAGGGAATGGTAGGTCAGGGGTAAATTACCACATTGGACTATTGGAGTACTAACAAACCAATACTACATATGTTATCTTTTATCTCTTTTCCTTCAGCTAACTCCTATTTGGTACACCTATTTTTACCAATTTATTTCTGTAGCTAAGTGTGATCCTCTGCCCATACCTAAGGGGCACAGTTACTACTCTAATAGGATACGATCCCTATTCCTTACTCTTGGCATGCACTACCTTACAATATACCATGCCCTATTTATGTGTTCAGTGTTATGTTTTATGTTCTACTGTGTCCTCCACGTGTGGTCAGCTGCCTGTTGTGTTTGCTTTACTGTGCACATTTTACTGCGGGGCAACAATGCACCCTCAGCATGTTTTAATTACTATGATGGCATACTACATATACCAAGGGAGTGTCAACCCATTGAGCCAGAGGTGACACCCCAGAATAGCTGTCTTTCTTCTTTCTTACAGGTCAGAACTTCGATGTCCTGTACCGCAGCAGGCACAGTTGTCACGTTTTGATTGGGCACATTCACTTTACACACCTCCGCTCCCAATCTGGTTCAGGGCAGGTATTACTATTTGGCCCTGAAGAAGTGCCTAAGATCCAGCTGGGCCATAAGGCATGAAATGTGTTGACCCTATGTCACTTATCTTGAAGCTGACAAGGTTCATTGGCTCCTGTGACAGCACCCTTGTTGTAATTCCTGTCTAGGGGACCACCTTATTAAAACGGTTCTCAGTACCCCTCAGACTATTTTAAATCACAGAGCACACCACCCTACACTCACTACATCCTTGCTTACACTCATCAGTACGGCTTAAAAATCAGAAGATCTCCAGTAAAAAACCCTCCCTTGAGAAACCCTTTGGGCATTGCAGCACCGCCACAACGAGGAGCAGCCCAATGATGAAGCATAACATCCATCTGGGTGTGTTTGAGGGCAATCACTTCTGATCACTCAGATCCCTAGATCCATTAGATCAGCTTCCTTCTTATTCCTTATCGACAGCTTCTCATCTCTCCCTCTTTTTCTTGCCTCTTCTGAAGGAACAGCATCCTTCTTCTGCACGAATACTTCACACATCGCCTCTAAGTCTGACTGCTCTGCGCAAAGTTACCAGGTGGCTGAGCACAGGTTTTTTGGGGGGTTTGCTTGTTCCTTATCCTGACTGGAATTGTGGTTGCTGCTCGACCAGGGCTGACACCTCAGTCAACCAGTAACCCAACTGCTAACACACCTGATTGGCAACAATTTTCCTTCTTGAGGAAGGGTTGCTATACAAGGTCCTACGACACGAGGGGTTTACCGCCGGGTCCAGAGGTGTGGAGATACTATCCAGGAAATCCCTTCCATTGAAGATAACTAACACCTGGTTAGTTTGGGGAGATTCTATGCCGCAGTGCAGGAAGAATTGGACGGGAAAAACATTGCGCTGGTTTACTGGTATCGTCCCACCCCGACTACAATCCACACTGTTTCCCAAATTAGTGTATTGGCTGATCCAGCTTTCAGATATCACACATGTGGGAGGGGGAGATTTCAACCTCACCATGGAGGGCATACAGGATAGACTTTGGAGAGGGGGACAACAACCTGGACCAACCTGAGACTATGTGATGCTTTGAGAGAGACTCATCTCATAGATTGACAATATTACTAAATGCTTATAGGAAAAATTGATCCATGTCACTGATTGACCATGTTCAGGTTTCAAGGGCACAAGGGGTACACTTCCAGAGCACTAGGCATTTACCTACAGGCATATCAGACCATGCCTTGATATGTACAATGCTGATACTCACAGGAGGGCAGAAAAGGCATAAAAAAAACCAAGAAGAGCATAAATTATGTATTCCAGATTATTTTGAATGTTCGAAGCCTACAATGGCCAGGCAAGATCTGTGTGTCTGTGGTAGTGCTATTTGAACACACACCTTTCTTTACATGCATAAGCACAAAACTCACTCCTGCTCTTTTCTTTTTGATATTCTTGTCACAGAAGAAGTATCCCTGTTTGGTGTAACATTCCCAATGACCTCCAATGTAAAGTCAAGTGATCAGACATTAGACATAGCAAGGTACTGAACTGTGGCATGCAAGATGATGCACATACCATCATACATAGTAAACTTGCTCCAGTTCACCACAGCAGATTTGAGCGCTCAGTTAGCTATTGTTGGGCACTTGCAGAAATGCCATTTGTTTTGGCCTGCACGTTCTAAAGATAAGGAACATTAATGAATACATATCTCCAAACGTATATAGATTTATGTTCTAAAAGAATTTAATATCCATATACGATCTGCACTAGTACTCAATAGTTAAACTATTTTACTGCAAATATAATGAAATAATATCCCTATAAAGTGTCATTTGGGACACTTGTTTAGATTTACCCATGATACAAGTTGAAGGGCCTGCTGTAGTGGGGTATCCTCTTTTACTTATGCAATGTATAGTGACAAAATAGCACTGCATGCTGTGATGGTTTATCTTCCTTCATTAGTGCACAGTCTGGTGATATGTGTCATGGATGGCAGAGGCGATCCACCAATGCCGAGAACACATGAATGAATCCATGAGAAACTATTCTCTGAATCTTGATGGAGAGCATTCATGACTACACAAAAGCAAACTCAACAGATAGAGTTTACACACTACATAGGCTACTGTGTTCTTCAATAGAAGACTGCTAAGTCAACCTGTCGAAAATACTGCATGGTATAGTGCTTTCTGTATGGTAGGAAACCATGCCAGTAGCTCAAATGCCCACACAAGCTCTTCACAAATAGGGAGAGTACCTGTGTTTCTCTGCACTCGTGTGTTGATCAGTATGAAAGAGCACTAATATCAGCATCAACATGAAGAGTCTAGTAATAATTAATCAGGTGGAGTATCCCTGGTCAAAAAGGAAGATCATCCTGGAGTCATTCTGAAGCCATCTGATGAGTTCAGCTGAGCTATTCCTGTAATTATCTGGGGACGTCATCCCAAACCATCCTGAAGTATGCCTATAGGGGGAAATATTTAAATGGGATGACTTGTACTGTAATCACAAAAACTACTCTAGGATGATGTTCCGATGACTTCCACTGGCAGGGAGCGATTACCTTGTACAACTCCACGAATACTAATTGACAACTTTGGGATGAGTGTGAATTACTCCAGGATGGGCTCCAGACAATTTAAGGATGATTGTGGATTATTCCTGGATGATCCTATTACCGCTTTAGGATGGAAGTTGATTACTCTGGAATGATCCCATGATAATTTCAGGATGAGTGTGGATTACTCCAGGATGATTTAATGCAACTCAAAAATGAGCATAGATTATTTAGGATTATATTAGGGCAACTACAGAATGAGCGTGGATTACTAGACCATGACTACATAAGGTCTTT
Organism: Triturus cristatus; assembly: GCF_964204655.1. Lineage (NCBI taxonomy): Eukaryota > Metazoa > Chordata > Amphibia > Caudata > Salamandridae > Triturus > Triturus cristatus. Next base: position 403,462,716 of record NC_140581.1, read on the forward strand.
AAGATGGTTATGAAATACTCTTGCAGGATTTTATGCCAACAGCAGGCCAAGTGTAGATAGCTCCCAGGTGATTTAATGAATAAATTAGAGTGGCTGTGGATCACTAATAAATCATTACGGGCTGGATTACACCTTAAAAATTCCAGGTTACAAGCACATTAGCCTACTGCCAGCATTTCCTTGCAGGGTCCCACTATTAGTTTAGGAATATGAATTTGCTGGTAGGGAAATATTTAGAGGATCACCTCCTCAATGAACCTTCTTGTCAAAAACAGGCCTCTTGGATGCAATATGCCTTCTTTATACAATACCATGAATTATTTGCAATGCCATGAGTTCTACAGTAAGACCTAGATTTACAAAAGTGTCACTTAACACAGCGCAACACCCAAATTTGTTGCATTGCATCACAGGGTGAGAGCAGGAAAGTGCCATGTCTACCCCTCTCCCTTGCACCACTGCACCATTAGGCAGTCGAGCACCATGCACACACATTTGAACTATGGTGCAAAAGTGGCTGCAAGAGTCTAGCTTAGGTTTTGTACTGGAAGGGCCCCCTTGCAGTACAAAAAATACTATGCCTAGAAAAACCTGAAAACTTTTCCCATTGTGGATGAGTGTTGTACCAAATACCAATTTGCTTTAATTTATAAATCCTGAACAGATTTTGCGTCCCGTCAGCATTATAAAACATAAGCAAACCAAAAACAAAACTGCCATAAATCTGGTCCTAATTATAAGATCAATATTCTCTTGCTCTGGAAAGATTACTTTTTAAAAGTCTACCGTGAGATGCGGGCACTGTACAAAATAAATCTCAGAAACATTCCTTTTGGCTAGCTTTGTGCTGTAGAAATACCATATGCATACAAAAGTAGTGGCTTCAACAATGTTATACTTTGCATTCAGATAAGATTGACAACTTGTGCAGCTACTCCCATACTCCTGACTCACTGGGACTTGCCTTACTTTGAGGTACAGAGCATTATCTGAAGCTGTTTAATGTTGTGACCAGTGGCAAAAGACTGAAAAAAGTAATGGTTAAATGAAAAAGCATCAAAGGGGATGTGTTAACATGTAATTTTATTGCTTTAATACACACCTTTGGCCCTATAGGAGCCAGGATACTGAAGAAGAGAACATAAATAAAGTCCAGGACACTGTTCAAGAGGGGAAAAATGCCAGAAAACTGCAAAAAGAACAAAAAGGCTTAATGAAAGCCAGCAACTTCAATGTTTGTTTTTAGATTCAGAGTTTTCTTTAGTCCTCTTCCAGCATTGCAAATCTTGATAGCCAGCCTTCATCCCTGCACATAGACTTCGTAGAGTCTGGAGGAAAAAGACATGAACATACATCAGCATTATGTTAACACCACTATTTTAGGTTTTTAATAGGACTGGGCTGCCTTTAAAATGTTTCAATCCTTTTATTTCATATAGTGTGCCCGATGAGATATAGTTACAAGGGTTCATAAGTTTAACATTAAGGTTACTTGGTCAAAGAGGTAATGGTGAGAGCAAGGCATTGATGAAGAGGTGGGCAGGAGGTAAAGAAAGAAGACTCACCTGTCCAAGTGAAGAAACCGCTGCTGTTCACCAGACGCTTTCTGTTTTCCTCTGCAAACAGAAATCAGTCAATACCAGATTTCATTTACAAAACCATTATGGAGGCAGCCATGTTGAGCCTGAACTCTACTTACAGTATTCGTATTTGGAAAACAGTCTAACAAATGACCATACTGACCAGAAATTCAAATAGGACCTTACAACCAAATGCTAGGAACAGGGCAACTGATCTAATTATTGGGAGAGCTGAAATTAAATCCCAACTCAAGGCTATGCGCCAGATTTGCATGTCATTTGTAGTGCAAATTCTCAATGAGTTACAACCCCTCACCCATTGCTCTTTTGCAAACGGCTGTTAGTTAAGTGTGAAGGAGTCCATGTACAATAATATGATCCAGGACCACAAATGCAAACATATATTTTAACACTGTATGTATATTCATGTATTTTCATAGTCCTAAATCAGAGTGGAATGTGTTCCTGTAGTGGCTGGGTGTGGTACTGCTTGGGCAAAAGAATCCCCCAATACCAGCTGACAAGTGCAAACAGAGCCATGAGGCCATGCTTAGTAAGAGCAGAGCAAGGCACGTTTTCCCCATGGCACTGTTCACCGCCATGTGGAATGGGGCAATGACCACATAACAATGGACTCATGATTTTAAGGAACAGGGCACAACTCTGTGTTCCAGACCATGGACAATGGATATATAATGTCAGGTCACCAGCCTGATGATGTCTGATGACGTGAAAATGACTTCTAACGTAGTTGGATGATCATCCAATGACTCTAGGATGGCTTCTAAAGTAATCCTGTTTGACCTGGGTAGCCAGACTACCGAACAAGATGGCCGCGTGGCTCTGAAGCTCTGCGACCCATCCCAACATTTTCACCATATCTATGTGCTGCAAAGACATCCTACCTGTGATACGGGGCTGAAAAAGAGAGTGGCTGAGGCATCCTGGCACCGGAGCTTCCTCAGAGGTGAACAGGAGCTCTGTTCCCAGCTGGAGACCTTGAGCACTGCGGAGCTGGCTGCGAGTATGCGTGCAAGATCGGAATGGCGGCTGCCTGGTATCGGAGAACTGACTGCGCCACGGCCTGCTGACTAGGCCTGCTGCAGGGGGAGGCCTTCCACACACCGTCATCCTAGGGACTGCTCTTCACTATCGGAGCCCACGACATCGGGCAGCATGAAGGAGGCTGGGGATGTGAATGACCAGGCTGCCTCTTGGGATTGGAGGTGCTGCCGCGCAGCAGTTAAGCTGGCTCACGCTATTCCCGGAGGCCTCACAGTGACGGGGACCATGGGTGAGCCTGGGAGACAGCCGCCCGGCTGGTTGGGCTCGCGCAGTGCGTGCTGGGGCACTTCCCATGATTTGGGACTTCCTATTCCCTGGTGCATGTTTGGAATCCAGCCTCCGAATAAGTCTCAGCTGGGAGGCAGGGGCCGCACGAGAGCGGCCACCCTCTTTGAGGGCCTTTGCTTTTGCTTGCTGGAGGACCTCCTTGCCCAATCAGACCTCATATCCTCTACCAGCAAACCCGTTGGGGCCCCGCAGACGACGAAGCTGGAGGGCCAGGATCCTTTGACCCTTTGGGAAGAGGGTGAACAATGCTCTGCTGGCAAAGACACACTAACCGCAGGCCCCACTCTGGGATTAGTGGGGTGAGTGGCGGACGCTCTCTTGGCCACTCACTGCACTGGAGGCCAGGGGCTACTTGTTGGCCATTTTTCCCCCCTCCTGGACATTCAAATACAGCGGGGAGCACTGGGCAATTTGGGACAAGCTCTGAAACCGTATGAGTCACTCCTGTTGACAGCCCTCCTCCTCAGGTGGCCTTACCCTGGGGGCCAAACACTATGGCAGTGACAGTGCATGAGATTGTCCACAGATACTCCAAGCAGAGGCAACTTCAGTTTGGTAAACGGAAGGACCAGGGCACGTACCCCAGTGCGAGTATGGCTGAAGGAGGAGGCGTGGTGGGCCTGGAAAAACTGAACTGGACGGAGAGGACGCTCTAATGGTGGAGCTCATGGCTGGCTTCAGAGACCTAAATGGACGCTTTAACACCCTGGAAAAACAGCTGGGCAAAATGGGGGCCTGTATAGACATGAATGAGAAACAACTGGACACCGTTGAAGGTAGAGTGTCTGACCTTGAGGACGGTGCTGCACAATCGACCAAGCGAATAGATCTGATGGAAAAACTCCTCAAAAGTGTTGCGATGAAAAACAAAGATTTAGAGGCTAGGATTAGGCGCAACATTATACGTATACTGGGGGCTCCAGAAACTACAAACACTGGCCATCTGGACCACTTAGTAGAAACTCTACTGTTGTATCTATTTGGTAGGGTGTCCTTTACAACCTCCTTTCTAGTGGAAAAAGCCCACTGGACTCTGGGTCCCTGCCCTAACCTGGAATGTCCCCCCCAGGCTGCTAATTACTGGGACAGAGACACCGCGTTGCGGCTGGTGAGGGAGAAGGGCCAGCTGGTCTGACAGGGACCATCGATCTCCCAGTATCCTGATTTCACGGCCTTGGTGCAGGTGGCCAGACGGAAATACACAGGAGTCAACATAAAGGCTTGAGAATGGCTCTTGAGCCCTGTGACTGGAAATGTGGCAAAAATTATGTTTTGTTTTAGAATTTGCAATCTCCTACAAGCTTGGGTAACTGGTGTAGTGTTGCCAACCCCTCAGAATGTATCACTTTTCTGCTGGAATGTAGATAGGAGTGTCTTTTATTTATTTTTGTTATCTTTCTCCTACTCTTACATATGATCAGCAGCTTTGCTTTGTTGGGGCTTCCCTGTTATGGGTACAGCAGGGATGGGAGGTGGGTGGGGGTAAGGGATATAGATTAAGTGGAAAGTTTATGTTGGTTGCTTGATATGGTTGCTGTTTTCCACATGCCTCAACACTAGGTATACACACCCGACCTTACTGAATGCACCACATGACCATACGGGGTAGGCTGGCTGAGTTTTTGGAGCTTACACTAGTCACCTGGAATATCAGGGGTTTAAATAATACACGAAAAGGGAAACAGGGCCTGCACTATCTATAATGACACAAAGCAGACATAGTATTCCTGCAGGAGACACACCTCCTGCAGGCAACAACAACTGGATACACGTCCTCATGGGGGGTACACTGATACTTTCCTTATTACAGCACGTATGCCAGGGGGACCACCATTTTGATACATAAGCGTATATCCTTTCAACCTTCGATATTACACATTGATGCCGAAGGCTGCTATAGCATGGTTGTGGGCCACCTTATGGGGCACCACATGGCTTTTGTTTGTGTGTATGCACCCAACACGGATAGCCCAGAATTCTTACACAATCTGCATGCCCAGTTTGAGCAGGTAGATGCGGACTACATCTGCATGGGGGTGACTTCAATTTACTGTTAGACCCTAAACGTGACAGCACCGCAGACACCCCTGACTATCACCCAGATGAGCTAGCCTACACACGCTATGCTGCCCCATACGACACCTGAACGCACCTGGATTATTGGTTGCGGTCCCCTAATTTGGTACCATATCACAACGCTATACACCACCTCCCAAGAACACTGTCAGATCACTCCTCGGTTACCCTTAATCTTCAAGTGCCCAGAGCTGGTGGATGTGAGAGACTCTGGAAGGTTCCGGGGCAGGCACTACTCGACGAGGTCTTTCGCGCTGAGTTTCAGGCAGCCACTGTGGAGTTTCTTTATCTGAATAAAGGATCAGACAAATCCTGGGCTACACTATGGGTAGCGTTTAAAGATTACATGAGGGGCATTTGCATCTCAAAACATGATGGTATTCTAAAAGACCTCCAATGCACTCTCTTCCATTTGGAGGAGCAATTAGAAACCTTGGACTGGGAGCAAGCAAAGCGAGAAATACCAGCGACTCTTAGTCATCAGATGACTCTGCTATCTGAATTCCGCGAGGCAGCGGAGAGGAAAACAACCTTCTTAAGCAAATACGCCACCGCTAGAAGGTATGGGGAAGGGAAAGGCCAGGGCGCATGCTTGCATGGCTATTGCGGCCCACAAGAGGTCAACCGTACATAACTAGTCCTCAAAACAGTGCAGGCACCCAAATAACTGGCCCTCCAGCAATACGGGATGAACTCCTCGAGTTCTACACTAATCTCTACACGACGTGGGCAACGGACAATGCAGTTGAAAGAACAAAATATTTGGAGGAAATCGCAATGGTATGGCTGGCATTCACTCTGCAGCAATTCCTAACGGAGCCCTTCACAACCGAGGAAATAAATATAATCGATGCAATTGACTCCATGAATGGCACCAAGGCACCTGGCCACGACTGCTATATCGGTAATTTTTATATGGCATATAAAACACTGCTTGACCCATATATCCTTGAAGTATATCAAGAAGTACTTGAAAACAAAGTGCTGCCACCCTCCTTGCGTGAAGCAGTTATTTGCTCCCCAAACCCGGGAAGGACCCACAGCTTTGAGGCTAGTACAGGCCGCTTTCCTTACTTACATTTTATAATAGAATATTAGCAAAAATGATCGGGTGCGATTATGTCTCCTACTCGATCAAATAATCTCACTGGCTCCATCTGGTTTTGCCCCACATTGGTCAATAGACTTGAACGTACACACTTTATTTGCGGTGCTGCATGGGATCTCGCCGAACGTCCCAGCAGTTGCCACATTGCTAGACACCAAAAAGGCATTTGATTCCCTAGAATGGCTGGTCCTACTATCCACAATGAGTAAAATGACCATGCCAAAGGGATTTATTGTGCTCACTGCACTACTCTACACACAACCCACGGCCTGACTCAGGATAAACGGCACCCTATCCCCTCCCTTCACATTATCATGCAGCACGAGACAGGGCTGTCCACTATCTCCCCTACTTTTCATTCTCGCACTCGATCCGCTGATTTGGCATTTACAAGAGCGCCACCTCCATAGGGGGTTGCAGTTCAAAACAAGTCCACTCCTGGTAACGCTCTATGCAGACAACATTATACTTTATGTCCGTCACCCCCAGGAAAATCTGGCACCAATAATCAGAGAAGAAATCCTATTTGAAGTGTTCTCTGGGGTCCGCATAAATTGGAGCAATTCAGAAGTATTCCCCTTAACCACTGTTACAGCGATCCCGGACTGCAAATTCCCCTTGGCATGGTGCAATATATTGGTTAAATATCTAGGAATACATATACATAGTGAGACTGAACAGATTATATGGCTGAAGTACGGCCTAGCGCTAAGTACACTTGAATCATAAGTGGAACGGTTGCTGAAACTCCCTCTCTCCTAGACAGGACGCGTTGCTATCGTTAAAATGGTGCTACTGCCCACATTTTTGTACATTTTCCACAACATTCTCATTGCACTAATCAAACACTACGTACCACCCTCATCAGACTGATTTGGGGAGGCGGAAGGGCCAGGATCAGCTGGGCCACAATGACCCTGCCATTTGAAAGGGGAGGCTTTGGGGTCCCTAATTTTCAAATGTACTATTTAGTGGTTCAGTGCAGTTTTGCACACCATTGGTCTCAGCCCAATGTCTGGATCCCATACGTAAGGCCTGAAATGGATCTCGTGGACCCGACCCCGCTGGCAGCGATACTGCTGATGGGCCTCTCTGGAGACCCCAGGATATACAAATGGTGACTACCACTAGCTGGGCCTGGAAGAAGCTTGCCCTCTTGACAGGTGGGTGATCTCTGTACTCCTCAGCTATCCCTCTGACTAATAACCCATGGCTGCCCATTACTCGGGATAAGCTGGGTTGGCGCACTCTCACTAAATACTCACTTGTCACAGTAGATGACCTCTTCCCGGGGGGACATGTATACTCAGGGACGGTAGAAGCCAGCTTCCGCGAGGCTCCTTATATGGACCGATTTATATAAACAGACTGTGGAGGGCTTTGCAGGGACAGCTCTTGAAATTTTAATTGGAACCAGACAGTTTCCCTCTGCTTTCACTAATAATTTACAACTCTGGGGGAAAACATCTCATATCTAAATTATTCAGGGCCAGTATAGCTCTTGTTCCCAACAGGGACACCAAGGATCGTAAAGCATGGAAACGGGATCTTGGGCACCTACTGCCAGATTTACAGTGGTAATATTGTTACACTCAAACACGGAAGGTATCCCTCAATAATAGACATAAACTAATCCATTTCACATTTTTATGGAGGGCATATATGACTCTGGCAAAAATGCAGAGAATTGACCCGTTTCGCACGCACAGTTGCCCAAAATGTCGGGCGCAACACGCTCATTACGCCAATATGACCTGGAATTGCGACAGGATTGGCGGCTTCTGGAGGGGCATTTTCACAGCACCATCGCAAATGCACTCCACCATTGAAACTAAACCAGAGGTGGCACTGTTGGGATATGTGTGCGTGGTCCCAAATCCTGTGCGTAGATTTGTTGTGATTGCCCTGTTGCTGGCAAAAAGGGAGATAGTGATCCAATGGGGTAGCAGAGTCACCTCCACACTGAAAACGTGGCTAAACAGCCTGATCCATTGTAATACTAACTGTGAGTTATACACCACATTACAGACCCCGTGCCATCTGGAAGCCATTGAAGCAATATCTCCTAGATAAGGACACCACTCTCAATACCCAACAGCTGGAAAGGGATGACCTATCTGGGGACGGACAGCTTCACCCACTCATGTACACACAAGGTGCTGATCATGTCTTGGCGTAAAGACACAATCGATTATTGCCAATATACCTATTTGGGAGTGCATAGACAGTGATAACTACTGATTGTAAAGTGATTATGGTGTTTACTTCTGCATAATAATGTTTTAACACTGTGTATGTGGAGAATGGGAAATTAGTATTGCAACCAGTTGCTTACTTTTGTGAAAATGATAAATGAAGTTTAAAAATAAAATACAAATTAATCACTCTAATTGTTCCATAGGCTGGGGGTTGACAGCTCCGCCCATAGTGAATGCATTACAATTAAGCACTCAATCTATCCTTTGATGAAAGTTCTTTATGTATTAGGTTTGCTTTCACAGCCCTGGTTGTGATATACCTCTAACCCCTATCCTGAAGAAGGCACCTGGTCCCACACATCCATTTTAAAGTTTGATGAAACGTGGACAAAAAGGACATCAAGGGATGGCTTTTTGACATGATGGGCCATATTTATCAAGGGGTTGTGTCACTTTTGCACCATGCAACGTGGTGGAAAAGCGACGCAAGCCCCAAGATGCGAGTTATCAAGCCACGCAAGGCCCCCTTGCATCACCCTGAGTGGCTTGATACATTCAGAGTAATGCAACAAAGCACAAATCATTGCATTGCTTTACTCTGCCCCAGGGAGGTGTTCCATGGGTGCTGCGTTGGCGCTAGGCAGGACATTGTTTCTCAGCACTGGGAAAAGGCAGGAATGTGCATTATTGTGATAAATACAGCACGTTCCTGCTCTTTCCCTGTAACGCAAAGCAACAAGGTGACTAGCTGCACTGCGTTACTTTTCGATAGACATGGTCCTCTTTTTCAGGGTCGATTCTGCAAGATCATTAGCTAGCACATACGTCTTGCTTGTGAGACACTGTTGTATACATAAAAGGACTTGAAGCCCGCCTGTTGCTTACCATTTGTTGGCTTGCATAGCATTCTACTTTCCAGCCTTGTAATTTGTCAAGGCAAGTCTAACATCATTTCCATTCCTCTCTGTGGAGCAGTGACCAAGCACTGATTGATTCAAGTCAATCAGTGCCAGTCCGCGGCTCCTGACGTGAAAGAGGTACTATTTTGATGTGCTTAACTTTTAGTGCCCTGCAATCTGAAGGTGTATGACTGCCAAAAACATGCCCAGCAGGACAAACAAAATTGCAAAGATTTATTTTCTATAGTTAGGTTTAGTTTATTTTATCAAGCCTTCTTTCACACATTGCACTCATATTTTCTTTTGTTTTTGTGCGCTGTTCTCAGAAGATGAGTAAAGCGACATTGTTTCTTTCTGTAATAATTAGATTTCTGGTTGGCTTGGGTATGCGCCTATGCCAGATAGAAACCAGCAATCTAGTCAGTCAAGGGAGTTACACGCTGAAGATAACCCCTGCTCCCCCCCTTGGTAGGTTGGCAGAGCAGTCAGGCTTATCCCAGAGACAATGTGTAAAGCGTTTGTGCAACACACTCAAGCAGTGCAACACACTAGGCACACCACAAAGAAACTCCACGCAAGGTTATATAAAAATAGCCTTTTGATTATGCATAAAAACACTTTAGAATGTAATCACATATATACATTGTGCCACCTGGCACTTAGCATCACTTTACAGGGATTATATACACTATGGGGCCAATCAGGCCACTGTCATAACTATCAGAACTCACAATTAGTGAAGACAACCGGTAACTACTGGTAATCAATCAATCAATCAGTTAATTTGTAAAGCGCACTACTTACCCATTAGGGCTTCAAGGCGCTGGGGGGGTGGGAGGGGTGTGCTGCTGCAACTGGTCAAAAAGCCAGGTCCTGAGTCGTCTCCTGAAAGTCAACAGGTCTTCGGTTTGTCGTAGGTTGAGGGGGAGGGTGTTCCAGGTCTTGGCGGCATGGTGGGAGAAGGACCTGCCTCCGGAAGTGGTTCTACGGATGTGCGGGACCGTGGCCAGGGTGTGGTCAGCGGAGCGGAGTATCCTGTTGGGTGCGTAGAAGGAGAGTCAACTGCTGAGATAGGCTGGGCCGGTTTTGTGGAGTGCATTGTGTGCATGGATCAGGAGCTTGAAGGAGATTCTTCTGTTTATGGGGAGCCAGTGCAGGTTCCTCAGGTGGGGGTAATGTGGTCGCGGCGTGGGACATCGAGGATCAGGCGTGCAGAGGCGTTCTGGATTCTTTGCAGTCTGTTGATGAGCTTGGACGGGGCTCCGGCGTAGAGGGCGTTTCCGTAGTCGAGTCTGCTGCTGACTAGGGCCTTGGTGACTGTTTTCCTCGTGTCTGTCGGGATCCATCTGTAGATCTTGCGGAGAATACGGAGGGTGTTGAAGCAGGTAGAGGAGATTGCGTTGACTTGTTTGGTCATGGTGAGTTTCGAGTCGAGGATGACTTCCAGGTTGCGTGCGTGGTTGGTAGGAGCCGGGGGTGTCCCCAGTGATGCGGGCCACCAGGAGTCGTCCCATGCTGAGGGGTTGGGCCCGAGGATGAGGATCTCCATCTTGTCTGAGTTTAGCTTAAGTAGGCTTTCCTTCATCCAGTCGGCGACAGCCTTCATTCCCTGGTGGAGGTTTGATTTGGCGGTGGGGGGGTCCTTGGTGAGGCAGAGGATCAGCTGCGTATCGTCGGCGTAGGAGATTATGTTGAGGTCGTGCTGTCGGGCGATGCGTGCGCGTGGTGCCATGTAGATGTTGAACAGCGTTGGGCTGAGGGAGGATCCCTGCGGGACGCCACAGATGATCTCGGAGGCTTTGGACCAGAACGGGGGAGGCGGACTCTCTGAGTTCTGCCGGAGAGGAAGGAGGTGGTCCAGTCCAAGGCCTTGTCTCGGATCCCTGCGTCATGGAGGCGCGTGCGTAGTGTGTGGTGGCAGACGGTGTCGAAGACGGCGGAGAGGTCCAGGAGGATGAGGGCCGCCGTCTCGCCGTTGTCTAGCAGGATCCTGATGTCATCTGTGGTGGCGATGAGGGCGGTCTCGGTGCTGTGGTTGCTGCGGAATCCTGATTGGGATGGGTCCAGGATGCTGTTGTCTTCGAGGTGACGGGTGAGCTGGGTGTAAACTATCTTCTCGATGACATTTGCTGGGAACGGAAGCAGGGAGATGGGCCGGAAGTTCTTGAGGTCGCTCGGGTCCACCTTGGGATTCTTCAGTAGGGCGTTGATCTCGGTGTGCTTCCAGCTCTCAGGGAAGGTAGCGGTCTCGAAGGAGAGGATGATGATGCTGCGCAGGTGGGATGCGATGGAGCTGCTGGCTTTGTTGAAGATGTGGTGTGGGAGAGGGTCAGACGGGGAGCCGGAGTGGATTGTGCCCATGGTCTTGATTGTGTCCTGGATGCTCACGTTGGCCCAGGTTGTCAGGGAGTCGTGGTCGATGGGGTGCGGTGGGTCTGGCGTGTCGAGGCCTGTAGGGGTCGTCTGGGGGTTGAAGCTGTCATGGATGTCGGTGATCTTGCGGTGAAAGAAGGTGGCAAGGGAGTCGCACAGGGCTTGCGATGGCAGGATGCCGTTGGCGCTGGAGCTGGGGTTGGAGAGTTCCTTCACGATGTTGATGAGCTCCTTGCTGTTGTGTGCATTGTTTTCAAGGCGGTCTTTGAAGGAGGTCCTTTTGGCGGTCCTAACGAGGTGGTGGTGGTTGCGGATGACGTCTTTGTGGGCAGCCCGGCTTACCAGCGTCTTGTCGCTATGCCATTTGTTCTCCAATTTCCGACAGGTGCGCTTTGATGCTAGGAGTTCCGGGGTGAACCAGCTGGCTCTCTTGCTGGTGTCTCCATTGGTTGGCTTTTTCAGCGGGGCTAAGGTGTTGGCACAGTTGTCCATCCAGCGTCTGAGGGTGCGTGCACCATCGTCAAGGTTGGTGGGGTTGGTCGGTGGGTTGAGTGCGAGGTTTGTCTGTAGTTGTTCTTCAGTGACTTTGCCCCAGCAGCGACGGGGGATCTATAGGGTGCGGTGGTGTGTGAGGGGTTTTCGGAAGGTGAAGTGGATGCAGTGGTGGTCTGTCCAGGTGAGTTCGGAGGCGTGGCTCAAGGCGACGTGGGGGCTTGAGGAGAAGATGGCATCAAGTGTGTGACCGGCGATGTGGGTCGGTGTTGTGACAAGCTGTTTTAGTCCGAGGTTGGCGAGGTTGTCGATCAGGGTGGAGGAGTTGTTGTCGTTGTTGTTCTCCAGTTGATAGTTCAGGTCTCCGAGGAGGATGTAGTCGGCGGAGGTCAGCGCGTGCATGCTGATGAGGTCGGCGATGGAGTCACAGAATTGTGGTCGGGGTACGGGCGGTCTGTAGACGAGGGTGCCTCTTAGGGTGGTCTTGGGGTCCGTGTGGATCTGGAAGTGCATGTGTTCGGCGGTGCTGAGAGTGTCGTTGGTGTTTGTTAAGATCCTGATGGTGTTCTTGTGGACAATGGTGATTCCTCCTTCGGCTCCGTTGGTGCGGTCTCTGCGGGTGATCTTGTACCCATCGGGGATGGCTATGGCGATGTCCGGAGAGGAGGCTTCGTTCATCCAGGTCTCGGTCAGGAAGGCGACGTCTGGGGATGCGGTGTCGAGAAGGTCCCAGAGCTCAACGGCCTGTTTGCGTGCGGAGCAAGTGTTGATCAGGATGCATCTAAGCTGGTTGGGTTCTGTCGGGGCGAGTGTCTCGGCGGCTTCAAGGCAGGAGAAGCTGCAGTTTCGGCAGGCGAAGGGACCGTGGGTGCGCTTCGGGGCAGCCTTGCAGCAGTTGTGGGTCCTTCCCGGGTTGAGAGTGACGAGGGTGCTGGCGTCGTAGCGGAGGCGGTCTTCATGGCTGGTGCGGGGGCCAGGGGTTGTGGCGCTGGGTGCGGCGCAGGCGCGGACAGGCGCAGACGGGCTTGCCTTAGGTGTGCTTGCTTCGCGCCAGCGGCGCGTCCGCGCAGTGGCCACCATGTATGGGGAGGTGGGGAGGGAGGAGCAGCTGGGAGGCGGGAGGCGGGTGGTAGGGGCAGCGAATGGGTATGGAGGGGGAGGGGCCGCAGGGGAAGCAGCGGCAGGGAACAGGAGCAGGGAAGTGGAGCGGTCGCGGGTAGGAAACAAGGCAAAGGGGGTACAGAGCAGAAAAAGGGGCAAAGAGCAAACCGGGCAGTAGGGGCACAGAAGTAAAGGAGGTCGCAGTGGCGAGCGGGGGACAGGGGGGTACGAAAGAGGAACGGGTGTACAGAACGAGGGCAGCGGAGTACAGGAGAGAGACGGGCAGACAGAGTACAGGCACAAAAGAGGAACGGGTGAACAGAACGAGGGCAGCGGAGTACAGGAGAGGGACAGGTAGGCAGAGTACAGGCACAACAGAGAGCAGATGCAAATCTAAGGCCACCACTGGCCACCAGCGATGAGGCGCAGGTGGTAGCCTGAGGGTGGTGAAGGGCCTCGACTTCAGCGGCGGCAGCAGGCAACAGTGGGAGTGCAGGCGGAGCTGCAGCGGTGGGAGCGACCTACCAGGCAAGGTCAAGGGTCAATCTCCTCACCGTGCAGCGGCTGCCATATATGGGGAGGGAGGAGCAGCTGGGAGGTGGGAAGTGGGTGGCAGGGGCAGCGAATGGGCGCGAAGGGGGCAGGGCCACAGGGGAAGCAGCAGCGGGGAACGGGAGCAGGGAAGCATAGCGGTCGCGGGTAGGAAACAAGGCAAAAGAGGTACAGAGCAGAAAAGGGGGCACAGAGCAAACCGAGCAGAGGGGCACAGAAGTAAAGGAGGTTGCGGCGGCGAGCGGGGGCCAGGGGGTACAAAAGAGAAACGGGTGTACAGAATGAGGGCAGCGGAGTACAGGAGAGAGACGGGAGAGAGATAGGCAGACAGAGTACAGGCACAAAAGAGGAACGGGTGAACAGAACGAGGGCAGAGGAGCACAGACCACCAGGGATAAGGCGCAGGTGATAGCCTGCGGGTGGTGGAGGGCCTCGACTTCAGCAGCGGCAGCAGGCAACAGCGGGAGTGCAGGCAGAGCTGCAGCGAGGGGGGGAGCGACCTACCAGGCAAGGTCAAGGTAAGGGCGCAGTTAGCACCCAGCAAGAGGCTTGAACATGCCAGTATTTAACTAGTATAGCATATTAAGCATACACCATTATCAGCAGTAGGGCAGTGAATTATCACCACACCTCATGCCCCTCTTAGGCGTAAATATAATTCACAATATGCCACCATGTCCCCAAGAGCCCACTGGCCCCCAAATGGCAGTGCCAGCACCTCTGCACTCTCTACCTGGACTGCGCGTTAGTCTGGAATAGTTTCTTTCCACTTGGGACTACTGAAACTACTCCCCTTCTTTAATAGAGAGTGTGAGGCCTCCGTCAAGATTTACCCGGCATTGCCCGAAATACACAATGCAAGGGGGCAGTAGTATCTCAAGCTCTCTCCTCTACTGGAGAATGCCCCCGATGTTGCAGCTGCCCGCAACCCTGCGGAGCAGCTGTGATAATGCCAGAAAGCAATAAGGCCAGTCAGGGCCTCCATTGAGGTATCTTTTCCTGAGCCCCTCCTCGGCTCTACAAGGAGCCCCCGAGGCTCTGGCTCCGACTCTCCTGCTGGCTCTGGCCACAAGCAGGCACAGATTTTGCATGACGACCGGAGGCCCTTCCCCAAATAACGTTGCCGCTCCCTCTGTGATGCGGAGGAACACTTGGTCAGGGAATCCTCGTCCTTCTTGCTCCATTGGGCAGCTCGGGCCACGCAGCAGAGCCTCGGCTGCACTGCTGCACAGAGCTCTTTCCTTCTTGCTGTTCCTCCTCACAGGTGTGGCAGCAACTTCTCTCGCCCGCTTTACTTCCTCCTGCCGGTCCCACCCATGGTCAGGCTCCTTCCGCCTAACTTCTGGTTCGCGAGTTTCTTCTCGCTGCGCACTGGAAAGCCCACTTCTTGGGTTTAGAGAGTGACTGGCAAAGAGCCCACCACGTGCTGCTAGTGGGCAGGACACCCACACCTCAGTGGTACCAGGCACAAAAAGTAGAGCACTCACCCTGCGCTTGCCCTGTCAGTAGGGAAGGCTCTTCACGCTCGGTGTCTCCCATGGTGAGACACCACCAGGGGCAGACAGCGCCCCTCTTATGACACTGACAAAGGGTAGGACTGGGCCCAAGCAGGCCAGCTCTTATGGCCCTCCAGCAGACGGGAAGTCTTTTTTGACGGTTCCTCCTGGCACTCCTGGCACCCAGCAGTCCTTCAGCACACACAGTTCAGTTTCAAATGAGCACACCAAACATGGGGTCACAGCCCCAATATTTATATCACTGCAAGTGTTTGTTCTGTCCTGGCAAAGGGCCTTGACCTAGTCCAAACCAGTTTTGGGGGGCACTTAACAAGTGCACAACAGTTCCCATTAATAGTGTAGGCTCTGGCTCCAGACACACCACAGTGGGTGGAGCCAGCATTGTGGAAGGCAGGCACAGACCTATTCGGGGTCAGGTGCTACTCTTCCCACTACTCCAAATGCTGATCAGGCCTATCCAGCCTAGGGCTGACTCACCCAGCACCTCTGGAGCCACTGCACCTCCCCAGCTCCTGTCATCCAGACCCAGACATGCAATACACAACAGGCAGGCACAAAGACATATAGCACACAGAAATGCCCACTTCTAAAAGGGGCATTTTTAAAATAGTGATAATAAATCTGCAAACACCATTATGCAGCATTTATTGCCACTATTCCAAACATACTAAACTTGATCATGCCACCCCTCTCATATCAGGAATTACCACAGAAAAGCATATCAGGGAATCCCCAATGCATTCCTATGGGAGGGCATTCTCACAGCAGTGAGAAAACAAATTGGCTGTTTGTCACTACCAGGACATGCCACACAGTTAAGGCACATGTCCTACCTTTTACCAACAGTGCACCCTGCCTATAGGGCTAGCTAGGACCTACCTTATGGGTGACTGATATGTAGTAAAAGAGGAGTCACAGACGTGGCAACCACGTTATGTGCCACATTACAGCAGCAGTAAACTGCGCATGCAGGCCCTGCAATGACAGAAGCCTGAGACAGATTTGAAAGGCTGTTTTGGGGGGTGGCGCAAGCAGCGCTGCAAGCCCACCAGTACCATGTTTTTACTGGCCCCGGGTATATGAGATGCCACTTTACAAGGCACTGATAGGTAAATTAAATAGGTCAAACAGGTGTAGACCAATGTTACCAAGTTAACTATAGAGAGCACATGCACTTTAAAACTGAACAACAGAAATCAAGTGCCCAGAGTCCTAAAACCACCAACACCAGGTCAGAAAAAATACCAGGAGGACGGCAAAAAGTTCTGGGATGACTCTGCAAAAAGGGCCAAGTCCAACACTTTCTTATGTGCAATTTCTTAAATGAGGGTTTGACACATAATTATGCAGTACACTCCAGTCTCCCCATTTCAATACATTTCAATCCAAATCCACGCCAATCCAGCCCACCTCACCCCACACCAATCTGCCCCATTCATCAAATCCACTCCAGGCCAATCCAATCCAATCCACCCCACTCCAATCCAAACCAGTCACCTCAGTCCAATCCAACTCACTCCAATCTGACCCACTCCAATTCAAAACAATCTGTTCAACTCCGATACTCTGCACTTCAATCTGCCCCATTCTAATCCAATACAATTTGCCCCACTCTAATCTGCCCCACTCCAATCCAAAACAATCCACCTCACTCGAATCTAAAACACTCTGCCCCACTATAATCCAACAGTCTTTCCCACTCTAATCTGCCCCACTCCAAACCAAAACAATTTGCCACACTCCAATCTGCCCCACTCAATCCAAACCAATCTGCTCCACTCCAATTTGCCCCACCGCAATCCAAAACAATCTGCTGCACTTCAATCTGTCCCACTCCAATCTGCCCAACACCATTTCACTGCCTTGACTCCAATCAAATTCACCTCACCCCACTGCACTAACTCCATCCCAATTCACCACACTCCAATACACCACAATCCACCCCACCCCACCCCACTTTAGATCCAATCACCCCACACCAATACAATCCGCCCCAACCCAGCCCACTTCAATCTACTCCAGTCCAATCAACTCCACCTCACCCATTCCAATCCACCCACTCCCTCCCCAATACACCCTACTCCAATCCAAAACAATCTGTCTCACTTCACCCTGCCCCACAACAATCTGCCCCACTCAATCCAAAGCAATGTGTCCCCTCCAATCCAAAACAATCTTCCCGCTATCTGCCCCACTCTAAACCAAAACGTTCTGCCCTTTATAAAATGATGGCACTTCCCCGCTTTCTTTGCGCCCTACAGAACACGCCATATGTAGTCCCACCTCAGTACTTTCAGTCAGTTGACTCCGAGATACGCACTCTACTTTGGAACAACGGCACGCTCCAGATCGCTCTCGCCAAGCTTACAAAAAGTTGGTATGATGGGGGTATTGCTCTACCAGCCATTAGATCACACTACTGGGCCTCACAGTTAGTGGTTCTCAATCATTGGACACACCGACCTATTACAGATCCAGCATATAGAATGGACAGGCACAATATGTTTGCAGGTAATTACTTGAGGGCACTTTATGGAGGGACAACATAAGCACCTAAACACACCCCGTCTTCCACTATGGTTTCCATATGGCATTCCGCAACCGCTGCTTTGGGCTTGAAAGGTAAAATCCCACGGGTTACTCCATTGCTAGAGTCCTGTCAATTAGGTATGCTCTCAAGGCAGCCAGGGTTTGATAAATGGGACTTGATTGGCCTCTCTAAGGTTGGAAACCTGTGGGTGGGGGGTGGGGTTGTCCCGTTTGGTGAGCTACAGAAACAGTATAAATTGCACTGGAGGGAAACCTTTAGATAACTTCAGGTGAGAAGCGCATTATACAAAGCAATGCGCAAGGGTTCTGACCTACCTGTCTCCTCCCCTTTGGAAGATAGACTGTTGGATGATTACCTTCCAAAAAAGCCATCTCATTGAACTATCGTAAAATCCTCAATAACTTACCCAAGACACATGACAAAATCCGTACAAAATGGGCGGACGATGTAGGGGACTTGACAGATGAGGATTGGGGGGAGGCCCTAGCATCACCGCGTGAGGTGGCTATCCGTTCTCGCTTCAAACTTGTACAGCTAAAAATACTCCATGGAGCCTACTATACTAGTTCAGCGCTTGTTAAGATGGGACTTCTTGACTCCCCGGTCTGTCCCCGTGGCTGTGGTTCCACTGGCACCTTTTTACACCAATGGTGGGAATGTCCTGTCCTGCAGAAATACTGTGGTAGGATTGTGCCCACTATGTCACAGATATGCCATAAAACTATTGAGGCTTCCCCCCGGCTTTGTCTTCTAAACATCTGGGAACCCACCGATTCATCACGAACCAAACAAATATGGGTCTTTTTGGGCTGCATGGTGGCAAAACACAATATCGCCAGAACATGGAAGGGAGGAGTTGAACCTGGATACACTGATTGGGAGTCCGATATGGACTGGTGCATGCAAGCAGAGAGGGTGGTTTATGAGAGTAGGGGTTGCCCGGGTAAATGGACAAAAATATGGGGCCCCTGGAATGAGAGCAGAAGTTTGCTATGCGTCCCTTTTAGCGATGCTCCCCAATTTGTTGTTGACAATGAGACACTGTAAGATTTTAATAGATAATAAAGATCATGGAACACCTGATTGTGCTACTGACCCATCGTGCTGATTTGTATCTAAATGTAATTTTATATTGCAAGTTTTGTGCATCTTGACGACTGCATCTGTTTTGTTTGTATGGTTTTATGTGGATTTTCTTTCAATAAAAAAGATTTGACAAAAAAAAACTTTCTGCCCCACTCCAATCTTCACCACTTCAATCCAAAACAATCTGCCCCACTGCCATCAACCCCACTCCAAACCAAAACGATTTACCCCACTCCAATCCAAAACAATGTTTCCCACTCCAATCAACTCCACGCCAATCCAAAACAGTCTGCCCCACTCCAATCATCAAATCTGAAACAATCTGCACCACACAAGTCTGCACCACTCCAATCTGCCCTACTCCACTCATCCCAATCCAACACAGTCCACCCATCTCAATCCAATCCACCTCTCTCTAATCCACCCTATCCTAATCCAGTTCACTCCACCCTAATTCAATCTACCTCAATCCAATCTACCCCACTGCAATCCAATCTACTCCACTCCAATCCACCCCACTATGTGCTAATCCAATAAAGCTCACTCCAGTCCAGCCCACTCCACCCCATCCACCCAACTCTAGTCCACCCTACTCCACTCCAATTAACTTCACTCCACCCCACCCATCCCAATACACCCCACCCAACCTCATTTCATTCCACCACACTCCAAACAAATCAACCCCATCCAGTCCACCTCACTCCATTCCAACCCACCCCACTCCAGTCCAACCCAATCCACTCCATACCAACCCACCCCACTCTACTTCAATCTGCGTCACACTATCCCAACCAATCAACCCCACTCCAGTTCAGAACACTTGTGGATTAATCGAGGCACTCCCAAGGGGTTGTCAGTGGTACTTATCTGCTACAAGATTCTTTTCTGGATATTTTTTCGAAACAACTTTCATTTGTCTAATGCACATTATCACATTACAATAATATCAGTGCTAAATATCTGAAACAATTTGGATTATCTCGAGTTATCATTTGAAGGTTCAATTTTGTAATGCTACAATATGCTATCATGGGATCACTTTGAAATATTACACCTTTTGCATATGTCTACCTGCAGTGCCAGCGTCACTTTATTGATTAATATATGTTGGAGCCAACTTGAAAAATAGGAGCTCATTTACAAGTCCCTGCTGGTGCATCACTTTGTATGATGCTCTGACAGTGCAAATTGCAGACCCAAATCTAATAGTGGCTTTTCATGGCCTCGTAGATATGGTGTACACTATGTCAGGTGGGCGTTCCATGGTAGTTGCAGTGAGTTTTCCCATGCAACACCCATGGGTTTTGCAACATTCCCAGATTTACAAGGATCTGTACACCTGGGTAAGTGTCAAAACTGTATGCCTCCCTAGGGAAGCGCAATGAGAAGAAATATCTTTATTTCTCATTTGTTTCCCACTTTCTATGTGTGCTGCATTCTGGAGAAAAAACCCTCCATGTATTGCTTTTGTGCAGAAGGTGTCCCTTCCTGCACAAAAACAATCCTGTTGACAATACAGGCACCCTTGTATCATGGCACAAGGGTGCCTGCGTTGGCGCTAGGCACCTAATTGTGCACCAGCATAGGCAGAATGGACAGGAATGTACCATATCTGGTAAATACAGTGCATTCCTGCCACTTCGAATTGGCGTAGGGAAGCACAGCAAAAAGATAAGCGGCGACTGCCCTCCGCCAATTCATTGTAAATGAGGCCCATAGTTTATATCCACAAACCATCTGAGGTGCACAGATTTGAATCATAATGGACTGGTATTTTAATTTCTTATATTTGTCACAGAATGGACCTTGCTGATGCTGTGACTTCCAAAAAGGCCCTCCCTCTCCCCGGGGTTTACTGCAGCCTATCAGCAGCTTGACCTGCAGGGGGTAAGGGCAGAGAGGGTGGAAGATAGAAAAAAGGAAAGAGAACAATTGCAGCCGGGCCCAGGGCTGGTTTCGAGCATTTTTGCCAGTGATAATTTTGGTTCCCAGCCCCGCACTGGAAGCGCCTCCACACACCTTGGTTAATCCGCGCCGTTATGCACCAGCTCTAGCAGAGATGTCTTTTTTAAACATTCTCCTCGCTCACGTTAGGAAATACACTCCAGCACATTAGGAAATTCGATTTTTTCAGCATATTTATTAATTGAAGTTTCGCATTTTGTTATGAAAGGGCATATACATTGTCTATCATCTCTGCAGATACGCAGTGCATATAGTCCGTGTAAGGACAGCGGATGAAGCAAGTCAGAGGTTTATAACTAAATGCTGACTAATGTTCCTCTTCAAGATTTATATCTCTCTTTTTGGCAGACGAGATAATTACTTATGCTTCCTTTCAAATTTTAGAGTGAAAAAGTTGAAATTACCATCTCAGGGCATTTCGAAGTTAATCTACGTTAATTGCCAATGAGATGAATAAGGAGCCTACAGCTAATATTACTTATGCTTTATTTAAACTTGTTTAAGCAGCGTTAAATGTTGTCGCCCGCTTTCCAGAGTAGACTTGTACATATTTTATGATAAAAGCATAATTTACAGCCCACTGGTATTGTAGCGTCAAACTGGTTTGCCTGTGTGATATGCCAGGCTTTATGTGGACAGAATAATATATATAATAGCCATCTGTTTGATTGAGTGCACATTTTTTGTATATCTATCTTTATTAGACGCATGCTTTGGATTGAGCGTTATACATATTCACGCTGGGCCCTACAGCGTGGAAGCTCTAAATGTTGAAATGTAAATGAGCAGCCTTCCTACCTCGCAATGTTAACGGAGGTCACACACGTTTAGAAAATATTGCTTTAAAACATTGTGGGCCTCATTTAAGTCATTTTGGCGGGAATGCACCGAATGAAAGCTATATGGTGCATTCCTGTCCCTTCTGCGTGCGCTGGGGCTGTTTTGGCAGGCTAGTGCCAATGTAGGACCTTTATACCATTACATGCAGGATTGCTTTTGTGCAGCAAGGGGAACCTTCTTGCACTAAAACAATCCTACAAGGCGTTTTCTTCTTTCTATGCGTGCTGCATAATGCAGCACACATGTAAAGAGGAAAAGATTTGGAGAAATAAACATATTTCTCCTTATTACACATCACTTCTGGAGACGTACGGATTTGATGCTTCCCCAGGTTTACAATACTTTCTAAATCTGGGGCAGCATCAAATTCCATGCATGTTGCATGAAAAACCCACTGCAACACCCATGGAGCGCCTCCCTGCGCAGAGTAAGGAGGTGCAGCGATTTGTGCTGCGTCGCCTTACTCATGATTTATGAGGCCACTCAAAGACATGCACGGTACCATCATAAATCTTTATGGGAGCTTCCATGCTTCACACGTACCACTTTATGTGGTGCAAAAGTGATGCAGGGCTCTCATAAATAAACCCCTGTGTTCATACAAACTTCTGTATTTGCTTCAGGTTTTAGATACGCAAAAATGTGTCTAAATACTGCTCTAGTCTTTGGGAACTGAGTTTGAAGCTGTGAAGCTTGCAGGTCAATATATGAAGCTGGAAGTGTGCTGGATCAAACTGCCTTTGTGCAGAATTTCCTTTACAGGGGAACAAGAAACAGAAATCAGATCATATATTCATGCATTGTAGGCCAACAGTTAAGATTTGTGTGCATTTACTAATCTAAGTAAGCCATTGAATTCTACATAAATTGTCCAGATTTCGAGGCATACTCAAGATCCACTATGTATACTCCATCAGGTAGTCCGCATAGCCTACAAACCACTGTAACACTAGAGGCAGATATGTGTAAAAGTACATACATATATTTTTTAGGACCATGTTTCCATAGTGAAAGTCCTTTTTGACTTGCCTATATCTTTGAAGCTGGTTGATGAATCTTCGCAACGCTTTCCAAAAACAATTATGCCAGTGATTCTAATTGTGCATGGAAAGTTTCAGGGTGATCTGTCAAGTGGGGACCAAGAAAAAGAGGGGTCCAAAAAAGAGTGTTTCCCAAATTAATTCCCATAAGAGTCTTGACACGACTACAGTCCAAACTACTGGACAGAATTTCACCAAATTTTCCATAAAGGTAGATTTTGTTCCAGAAATCACACTTTTGCTTATCGGGTTTGAATTCATTCAGTAATTTTAGAGCTATTAAAGGAAATTCAAATTTCTAGAGGCTCAGATCCACCTAGGACCCAACAGTCACTGTGCTGATATCTGAACTGAATGGCGGATTTCCGCATCCACAGTAAAAAATAAATAAAAAAATAAGTGAAGTCTCCTGTGCTTGTTTACATTACGGCCTCTGGGCGGGCCAGGTCCAGGGGACATGTGGTAAGTAAAAAAAAAAAAAAAGAGGTGGCACATGGGGTCCCCCTCCTGAAGCTATTTGAGCCACAGGAACCCCCAACTCCTGGGGATTTATTAGCAAAATGTAGGAGGGCCATGCAGACCCCCCTCATGGCAGCCGTGGCCCATGCAGGTAAGAGCAGTGGGTGGGTGGGGCCAGGTGGGGCCGGGTGGGGGGAATTTCAACGGACAATGACGAGGGAAAATTATTTGTTTATTTAGTTTTCCCTCGCGTTCATCTGTCAAAGCCCCCCAACCCGGCCTCGCCGTTCTTACCTGCAGGGACTGCTCCAGCTCCTGCTCCATGGGCTCCATAGAGCCCCGTGGACCACTATGTCCCAAGGCCAGCATATATAAAATATATATGTGGAATGAGGGCTGTGCGGCTCCCCTTCCAGGTCACATACGGCTACTGAGACCACCACCTCCCTGGGGCCGGCCCATAAAAACGGAAGAAGGGGGATGAGGTGGCCCCTCCTCCTGGAGCCATTAATGGCCCTGGGGACCGCCATTCCCCAGGGCCGGTTCCTGCTATGTCCCAGGGTGCCCACCCCTGGGACATAGCTGTTTGCTTTTTCCTGGCGGGAGCTGCAAGCTTCCCCCAAGCATAAGCTAACTCTCCGCTTCTAGCAAGTAGGAGCTGAAAATCACTCCAGTTTGCTGGAAGATGAGGCTTCATTTCGTTACCTGTTTGCAAACATGCGGGCAAGGAAAGAGATGAAACAATTGCTCTTGCATGCAGGGAGCCGCACTTCCAGCAGCTCCCTGCATGCAAGAGCAACGCCGGCTCCCGTGGTCTCCATCCTGCACACTGGGTGCCCTGCTCGGAGGGGGCCCCTTCCCATTCCTTGCAGGAAGGCCCCCTCAATTTTCATTACGCCAGTGGTAGTCCACTAATCATACCATTCAGGGTCTGTTAAATCTTTCAACAAGCCCATTTGTCTCTGGATGGTATTTATATATGTATGCATTTTTATATACTTTACCCGAAGGTATCAGGGCACTTTACATTAGAACAAGTTACATTAAATAAGGACTTCAGAGTACATGAATTACATAAAAGATATGAAACAGGCAAACTCTACACTCACCTAAGAATGGTAGTAAGTACATACGTCTACTACAGATACTAGTAGTTAGAGTTACACATATACAAGTTGCAAATTTGCACAATGTTACATTTTAAGAAAAGTTGAAGTGATTATGGCAGGACAAAAATATATTTACAGAGTAAGATCTTCTCGCCATTGCTGGGGTTTATGTGGTGCTTTTTCAGCCAGGCCTTCAGGAAGCTAGTGCAAACACAGGTAGTGGTATAGGGCCCGGAGGGATCCCTGAGTTGGTGATGGCCGTAGGGGTAAAAGGCCGGCTGGCGGTGGGCGAAGGCAGCGTGCTGGAACCTGGGGCTGTTCTGAAACTCGTGCTGGGCGCTAACTATGGGAAGGGGGTTAGCTTGGTGCTGCAGGGCATTAATGCTCCAAAGCTGGTGTAAGGGAGTTTGTAAATGGAGGAGAAGTAGTCATTGGTTCAGTGCTGTGGGAGAGAAACTGAAGTAGTGGGAGCTGGCCAGTATGTGGTGCTCCCCGAAGTGACCCCCTGAGAGGGGGCGTCTCCCTCAAAGGGACTCACCGCAGTAGCTGCGGGTGTAATCAGGGTGGCCTCTCCAATCAAAGGGATGCTGCCATCTTAGCACTGTTACTAGGGATATGGTATGGTGTACTGAACCTATAGGTCACTCCACGCTCAGTCCATATCTGTTTTAAATATGCAGACATAAAGTTTGTACCTCTCTCTGATCATACCTCCTTTGGAAAACCAACCCTGGTAAAAACACCAAGGAGGGCCTTAGCTACTTCAGGGGCAGTGGTTGTCCTCAGGAAAATTGCTTCAGGATTCCTAGTGGTATGATCCACTACCAGTAGTCTAAATTGGTTTCCGGATGCTGTTTGAGTGTCAAGGGGACCAACAATGTCAATCCCAACTCTCTCAAAGCGTACCCCAACTACTGGAAGTAGCATTATGGTGTCCTCCAGGTGGCTGCCTGTCTTGCCACTGGCTTTAGAAGTGGCACAGGAGTTAAAAAAACTCCTTCACCTTCTGGGGCATTACAGGCTAGTAGAAGTGGTTCAATAACCTACTCCAAGTTTTAGTCTGGCCAAGATGCCCAGTTAGGGGGATGTCATGGGCCAATGTTCGGAGAAACTCTCCATGCTTCTGAGGTACTACTACTCTCCTTGTACAACCACGTTTGGGGTCTTTAACATGTAAAGGAATCCCTCCTCCCAATAGGTCTTGTGGGATCCACTGACACTTCTCTTTTCCTGATCAGCAGCTTGCTTTCTCAGGCTTTCAAGAGTTGGACAGGTTCTCTGCTCCTGGTACAGATCTTCCCTAGAGTATCTCGCTGGGCCAAAAGCTCTGCCATGGCAGGCCCAAGCTCCTGGGGCTCAATTTCCACTGGGGATGACAAGTCGCCTCCCTGAGGAGAGGGGACTTTATCAGGTGTCTGTTTAGAAAGTGGCTTGCCAGACATTTTTCCCTTTCTCTTGGAAGGTTGGTCCATAATTCCAACCCTTCTTTTTCACCCTTGTCTCTGAACTGTGCTCTGTTTTTCACGCACAGTTATTCAAGTATTCTCAGCATTGCTACATGGGTTTTCTTTTCTTTCTCAACTCCTGCTGAGTATGCCAAATCATTGCCAAGCAGACTCTCTACAGGGGTAACAAAAGACATAACTACTTTTTTGAGGCCACTAACCCCTCCACAGTCTAAGGACACCAATGCTATTGAATGCAGCTAAGCCTGTTTGTCAGCGGTGAGAACTCTATAGGTCTCTCCAAGCAAATATTGGTCTGAGGACACCAGCTGCTCATTCACCATGGTTATACTCGCACCAATGTCTCTCAGGGCTTTGACTCCAACCCCATTGATATTTGGCTCATGTCTAAATCCCTCCAGATTACTGGGACAGACAGCTAGGGTGGCTACCTCCACCTCTCCCTCTGAGACTAGAGTTGCCTTAGTGAGCACCTTGTCATGGCCTGGTCTCACCTGTGATCCCATCTGGAGACTCACTACTGCATTTAGGTGTGCTAGAGGAATTGTTTTTATATTTATAGCTAGGGCCTGACAGTCTTCACACTAAGCCTTTTTGGAGTCCAAATCGTTTACCCTTGTATCCACCCCCAGGTTCTGTGTTTCTGGGCCCACCCTCTGAACAGGTTTTTGGGGGCATTTAGGAGACTCATATTTGTTTTTCTCTTTTGATCAACATCTTTCCCTTGGGAAGATATTTTGGCCTCTTTTTTTTGGTCACCCCCACCAGTGGTAGTCTTGGTTACCCTTGTTTTAACCCAGTGGTCTGCCTCCTTCCTCAACTCAAGAGGAAATAATGGACCTAGGTCTTCGAGATGCTGATGTAACTTTGCATTTCAACAATTACTCAACAGATGCTCTTTTACAATTAAATTATAAAACCCTTCATAGTCATACACATTGTCTGTTACCTGTTAACCAACCATCTAGTGATTTCACTGAAAAGTCTACAAATTCAACCAAGGACTGACTCTGGGTTTTTCGAGTCTCCCTGAATTTAATCCTGTATTCCTCATTGGTGAGTCTAAAGCCCGAAATCAGGGTACCGTTTATAAGGTCATAATACTCAGCACCTTTCTAATTCAATGTCAAGAGTCTATCCCTGCATTTACCTGAGAATAGTTCTCACAAAAAAGAAGCCAATTTCTTTCTGGCTACTTTCCTGGTAATGCAGGCTCTCTCAAAAGCAGTAAATCATTTGGTGATGTCATCATCATCTAAATATTTAGGGACAATTCCTTTGAGGAGTTTTGGAGCCAAAGGAATCTTCTCTTTCTCCCTAGTTACAAAATTGCTACCAACGGAGATGGGTCCCAGTCCCATCTCGTTTCTTTGTATGTCCAGGAGTTTGAGCTGCTACTTTCAAACTCTGGCCCATCTTTCTAGCAGGAGGTTTTTACTCTGAGGGACCCCCCTCTATTTCTGACTGGGACACTCTATCAACTAACCAAAAAGAGAGTCCCTTCCATCAAAGAAGGAAAAAACAAACCTCTTGCTAGGACTGAAAGGAAAGAAAAGCTTCTTCTTTCAAATAACCCTCACCCACCCAGGTTTTCCTTGGTGGCATGCTTCATCATAGGGTCCATCCCTGCCCTCTGAGCCTATGATGAAGCATGCCACCAAGGGGAAACCCGAGTGGGTGAGGGTTGTTTCCTTTCAGTCCTAGCAAGAGGTTTGTTATTTCCGTCTTTGATGGAAGGGACTCTCTTTTTGGTTATTTGATAGATTCGTGAAGGACGAGTCCCTATCTCTCCTACGTCTACTCTCCCTCCTTTTGGGGCACTCTACAGCCTCCTCAGGCAAGTCATCAGTATTCTGCTCCTCATAGGATGCAACTACTATATCAAGATGATTGCTGCCAAAAGCCTTCTAAGGTTATCTACGGAAGCATGAGGGCCAGTTGTGATACCATATCGTTTACAGAGAGCTCTTAACCTAGCTTAGATCAAGTCCATATATGGGGTCAGGTTAAGCTCCTGAGCCTGGTTCGCTGAATCAATCATTATTGTTTACTAAAGTTGGGAGCTTTTTGGAGAGGAAAACAAACCTAAACAAAAATACGTTGTCCTGGCTATAGTAAAAATACGTTTACATTTCTAACCACTTAGTTTCAAGATCCTAGCAATTAATTTTAGAAATTTAGAAAAATTAGAGCAATGGAAAAAATACAACTATGCTAAACACTATTTTAAATTTACTCATGTGGTTGCCTACTGACAGAGTGGTTTCAGCAAATGCAAAATCTTCCCTCCCACTGCTGATCCACCAATGTAGGAGGCTGGCTCTCCATGTAGGGTACAAAAACGACGTGTACTGTGCAGAGAGTCCAGTGGGTCCCTTATTGGTATACAAAGGTAAAAGTATATAATGCTAATGCTCTTTTTGTGGTAGTCTGAATGAGCAGTTAGGCTTATCAGAGGGTAATGGAAAGCATTTTTTGTACTCACAGAGGCAATAAATGAGACACAAACATAAGAATAAATCCAAGACCAATTTGTAAAAATAATATCAATTTTTATATAATTTTCCAGACCAAGAACTTCATTCTAAGGTAATGTTTTTTTCAGAGTTTGGAAAAGAAATCACTTTTGTGTGGATTTATGCACAATAGAATTTAATAGGAGAATTTAGGAAAAAGCGTACACAATCACACAGTGGGTTCTCAAGGTTCACCTTCTGGTTTTGGTTAAGCAGCAAGGCTAGGTCCAATGTTCCAGCAGCAGAATATTGGCAGCATCCCGGATTCGGCTGGGAGTAGGAGGCTGAGGTCACTGGTAGCAAGCAATATGAAGAAGGGGACCACCTGAAAAAACACTGCACAGCTGGACCTAAAGGTAAGTCCAGAGGGTCCCACTCGAGGGAGCAGGTCACAAGGGCCTCAGGACCATGGGATCGCAGCTGGTTTTTCATTACCTGGGACAGACGGGCTGGGTGCAGAGCAGATAGGGCAGTCAAGCGTTGTGCATCAAGATAGTCTTAGTGGTCAGGGCAGGCAGGTTGCAGAGGTGATTTTAAGACAGTTGGGCCACTCACAGAGTGGGTCTAAGGGGTCTCGAAGGCTCTCGATGTGTGTCTGCGTCCTGTGTCAGTAGAGTCTGGATGGGACTCTTTCTTCTTGATCTTTGGTGCAATGAGTTGTGTACAACGAGTATTGGTACGTCACGACTCCGGTAGGTCCTGGTGACCTCTCACATGTAGGGGAGGCCGATCTCTCCCTTCGGAGCTGATGTACCTCTTCTTGCTTTGGTGCTGCGTCGGAGTCACCGGAGAGCAGCTAATCAGTAAACAAGACTTTGTGGTTCGGTGCCTGCAGGCTGCAGTAGCTCCTCTACTCTAAGGGATGTTCTAAGCAATTTGTCGAAGGCTGAAGATTCTCCGAGGTTCTTGGAGGCCTCACAGTTGCAGGACTAGACAGAAGGCCATGGTGGTTGAGTCCGGAAAGCAGCCGGCAGAGTTTGGCACCAATTTTCTGCAGCAGGTCATCGGTTCTCAGGTCAGCATATCTTCTTTGTCCATTGCTATTCCTTGGTCCATCGAATCTAAGTCACAAAGTTAAGGGATGTCACCTAAATACTGAATTTAGTGACATTAAAGGGGGAGGCAGGTAGTAGCCAATTAACTATTTACCTTTAGCGTGTCTACACCCTCTAAGTGACTACTTCCTGTGGGAAGAGGCACTACCCTAGTTCTGATAGGCCAATTCCTGCCATACCAAGATGGAGGAATTGGAAGAGTTGTGCTCACTGGCGGAATGTGGGCACACCTCCTCATCTAAATATTTTTCCCTCCTTTCCTCCCACCAAAAAGGAATCATCTACTTTGAAGCTATCCGCTCAGGAAGGACATCCTGGCCTGGAGGAGGAGTGAAGCACCTCGCCCAGAGAAGGTTTTCTCCTGACCTCTGAGAGAGCTGGCCCTCACCCCATGAGGTCAGAAACATGTCTGGTGGTGACTTTTTTGCTGTATCCAACTTGGATCGGGTGCACGAACAGTTCAAGATGTTCATATTTAGACATTCTATCTCTCGTTTTTAGCTCATTACAAGCAGCTTGACAACATGAGTACACTGGGCACTTAATTTATGACTGTACATGCTGGGTGCATTTAATGAGAATCTTTGTATAATGACTAACATTTATGCCACCGAGATCTCATTGTATATTCTGGGAATTTTGCTAGTAGTGGCACGCTGTCTCCTGTAGTAATTTTCATGTTACTTTATGCACATTGAATGTATTGTATCATATCCTTCTTTTCTTCTCCCGAAGATGGCATACATATAAAATTCCACATCCCACTGAGTTCAGGTGAACATGCAGTTCTAGACTTTCATAGTTTGACATTCAGTCTATTGTTTTTTAGGTTATTTCTGGCAATGTGACATTACAAGTACACTGTGCACTTTATTTATGATTGTACACACTGCTTGCATTGAACGAGGAACTTTACTTAATGACGGGCATTTATGCTACTGAGATCTCTTGGTACATTTATGGAACTTAGATTATGGTAGAATGGTTTGCTCCCTTGGTATTTTGCATGTTACTTTACACATTTTTAATGCATTGCATGACATGTATTTTCTTTTCTCCTTTCTAAGAGGGCGGACATTTAAACTGCATTATTTGTTCATGTGTTAACCCCCTTTTATGTTAATTGTTTTATTCATGTTGGTTGACATTATATGGTGTACTGGTATCTGTTACCCTAATGCGTGATCAAGGCCTAGTGCCCAAAACGCATTGAAGGGTCTGTTGTTCCATCAATAAACAGCACTTTCATCTTTGATGGTGTGTGAGAGAGAGAGATAGATATAGATATATAGATATCGAAACAATACCCTTTCAGGCACAGTGTGCTGCCTAAATTATGCAAAAAAAGCAGAGAGCTCTGGGTAGCTCCCAAATGTAGGTGGAGAGCAGATCCTGTACAGACCACCCTACAACACCAGCGACACTCTGAATTTGCTCAGCTCAAACGTCTGCGTTTCTATCAAAGTTTTTAATCATAGGATTAGCACCGTGCCATCCACGCCAAGATGGAAAAGGCCAAATGGCACAGTGGTGTGGCAGGAACTGCCGCACTGGCAGTCTGACCGCCGTATTATAAGTGCAGTGGTCCCACCGTCACAGGACTGCCACAACCATAGGGGATCCATGATCCCTCTGCTGTGGCGTGGCGGTCTGGCCCAGCAATATGCTGGCAGTGCCACCGGGGAACAACAAAATCTATTAGGAGTTTTCTCACAGCCTCAGTTTTCATTGTGGTGAGCTTGCCTTGATAACTGTTGCCTCTGGGCAAAGGGATGCATGCAGAGGAGCACATGGTGTGCCCCAATAACTGCATGCACCCCCAGTTCCTGCACGGCATGGACTTCACAGTCTATGCCGTACAGGAACGTGCTTTGGTGCTCCCATTTCGGTGCCTTTCTAACAGGCACCGCCATGGGACCACAAATTAACTTGTAATCTGGAGGATGGTGTGCGGACGACATTGGCAGTGTAGAAGTGGAGCGGTGGTGTGGCGGGCAACTCCCACATCATTAAACTCGTAATCAGGTCCAAAGTCTTTGCCCATTTCTACTGCAAAGTCTTTAAGCATAGGATTAGTACAGTGACACCCACGCTGAACTGTAAAACAACAAAAGCCCCCGACCACTCCAGGCACAATACTACAGCCTTGGATTGGCAAAATACCATACAAGCCAACCTGAAATGAATAAAAGTAACCCCTGTCATGTGTGTCGCTATCACCATAGCTCTACCTTTTTCCTGACACAAGGGGGCACCCAGTATAGGTCAAACAATACCCTTACAGGCATCTAGGGGCATATTAACAAGCCAGGCGATAAAATTATCGCCGCTTTAGCGGCACAAAACTGCCGCTAAAACGGCGATAATGGGCTTGATAATATGCTCTATGGAATTCCAATTGAAGCCCATGTTAAATGTGAAGGACACCTAACATGGGCTTCAATAGGAATTCCATAGAGCATATTATCAAGCCCATTATCGCCGTTTTAGGGGCAGTTTTCTGCCACTAAAGCGGCGATAATTTTATCGCCTGGCTTGTTAATATGCCCCCTAGTGCTTCATAAATTATGCAAAAAAGAAGCAGAGAACTCTAGGTAGTTCCCAAGTTTAGGAGGAGAGAGGCTCCTGTATTTAGCACCCTACAACACTAGCGGCATTCTAAATTTGCTCACCTCAAATGTCAGCTTTTCTATCAAAGATTTTGAGCATAGGATTAGCGCAGTGCCATCCATGCAGAGATAAAAAAGGACATTTGAGGTGAGCAAATTCAGAGTATCGCTAGTGTTGTAGGGTGCTCTATACAGGTTCTACTCTCCATCTAAACTTGGGAACTAGAGAGAGAGAGAGAGTGAGAGGGAGAGAGAGAGAGAGTGTGTGTGTCTTAACAAGTGATTCTCTGCATTCTCTCAAAAAGTTCAAAGCAGGCACTATATGCACAAAAACTTTTCTTTAATCACCTTCCGCCATAACGCGGAGACAAGACTCGCGCCCCACTCTTCTGTATTGGAGCTTATATCTTAATTCATTTGCCATACTCAAATCTGCTCAAATCACCTTAATAACAAAATAATTAATCATTGTGATTTTTTTCAGACATGCTTCAATTACCCAAACACCATCACAGAATTATTTCATCACATGTAACACTGTGTCAATCTGATGATGACATACTGAAAATGCATGTTGGGTTGGGCATAGATTTAGTTATAGAGCCCATGTGGGCAATTAGTACCCCAACTCAGCATGGACGATACAATCGCATATAATATAAATTATGTGAGTGTAGTGTTGGTGGTCTATATAATCTAATCCATGAGCAATAAATATTTAGCCGCCCACAAGAGATGGCTTTTTCCCCCTCTTTAAACACTATGGGGTCTGATGTGTTAAACCTGCAAAAGCTGTATGTATTAAATCAGATGATGTGAATGTGGTTACCTCTGTAGAGACATATTTATGGGTTACCTAGTCCTGCTTGAAAGAGTTGCCCTCCACTCTAGGATTATGCTCAAGTAGGTAAGTTTATTGAACTTGGTTGTTTCTATCACGGAATGCATCATAATTTTATGTATAAGTCGAATCATTTTGCACTACTTCATTGCACTGCACTTTTACTTCTTAGGTGGGGGGAAAAACTGTTTACAACTGGAAAAAAAGTCAATTCTTAACTTTTTATGTTCTTTAACCAACAGTGATGTGTATGTTTATATATAGGAGGTAGCTTCTCACAGTAATATATACCTTTCCTTCTATGTATATGTAACTTGCAATTTACTGTGTTAGAAGAATTCAAGCATGCTTTTCTTCTCAGGTCGCATGCCTTTGATGAAAAGACACTTTTCTGGTACTTTACCATCTTTTGTATTTTACATTTTTCTTAATGAGTTTAGTGATAGATTGATGTGCGCATGTTGTTATTGAATTGTCCTTATATTGCATGTTTTTCTTTTTTAATATATTGTAAGGCGGTCAGGCGAAACAATAAATAAAATACTACTAAAAGAATATACATTATTATTTTTATTCAAATGTGTAGTAACATACAATTCATTGTAGTTACTAAACATGACTAAACTTGGGAATTACCCAGTGTGTGTGTGTGTGTGTGTATGTCCGTGTGTGTATATATATATATATATATATATATATATATATATCTATATATATATATATTTATTGCTCCAATGCACCGAGGCAAGAGCACTCCACGGGCGGGTGCCTCGTTGCGGCGGTGCACCGTAAAAATATCAATGCTCCAAAAACCCTACCCAGTCCGGGAAGGATACCAGCACTCACGGGGTTTTTTCAAATCACAGCGTTGACTTTATTTCTTTAACAAAATAAAGCCACCGCTGTGATTTGAAAAAACCCCGTGAGTGCTGGTATCCTTCCCGGGCTGGGTAGGGTTTTTGGAGCATTGATATATATATATATATATACACGAGCACACGCTATCCTTGTTTGTAAAAATAAAATAAATATATACAATACTGCTGTCTGGCTAAGGCCGGACGTATAGGTTTTGTCAATGTTTGTTTTTGAAGGAACCCCCTACAGGCATGATTGTGAGAAAATACAGATATCTGAGCTTCTCAAATCTATGCTATTTATACTATTTTTTCATTGTTGACTAGGGCTGTTGCCTGAACAATGGACGGAGGCAAAATTTCGTCCATTGGTAGCAAATCACTTTGGGGCACCTTGAACTACTCCTACCTCAGATTTGGTGCATTTCAATCACATGCAATACATCTGAATCCACACCTGAATCTTCTTAGCCATATAATTAGCCATACCTTTTTCAGTTTTTGTTTGTTGTAAATTCTGGTGTTTTTTCAGTATTTTACAATGTTTTCAAAAACTGTAAAAAAACAGTGTTATCAGAGCTCACTTGTTTTCTCCTTACAAAAACCATGGGGATGGTGCTTTTCGAGTGCTTATAAAGAAATGTGCTTTCATTTCCTTCGTGTTTTGTTCATTCTTATTAGCAATTATTCATCCCTTCTTTCCTGCTCCTAACTCCACTATTTGAATCCTTTGCTTGAAATGAATTTTTCAAGTACTTCTCATTATTTATCTCACCTTCCTGTCTGCCTAATTTCCCCAGAGCTCACATCTCCCCAGCAGTCCAGTCTCTCCTCATAAGGAGGATGTGTGTGGATAGAAATATGTGTGCACCTCATTACAATTTAATGGCAGCTGATAACAGATTATCGGTGGGCATTTAACACACCTTAGTCCTGTTCATTTCTTCACAAAAATGCCAAGGTCTGTGGAATGAAGATTTTCTACTTAGGGCATGAGATATATATTGTACATGTTTGGTGCTTGGGTGTCACACTGCCTTCCTTTCCTCACGTAACCGAGAAAGAACTGGGCTACCAAGTGTAATTATTACTATCTGCAAAGGACATCATCCTGCTCTGCGTACTCACATGGAAAAGTCTGCTAAGGAATTAATATGTATACAGTTACAGTTAGCAATATGGTCTTTGTTGATAGCAGAATATTCTGTTGCACGATCAAGTTGCTGAGGTAATAAAGACATTTGAGGATCTGCAGGATGTCTCGGTTATTTTCTTGTGTGTTGATCAGTTCACACTGTGAATAAAGTATATTTTACTTTGTTAGGCCATGTCGGTCAGACTTTTGTTTATTTAAAAGTCAGCACAAGCACCTTCAGGCATTGATACCAAGCATGTGAGTGGGTCTTTGTTTATTTTAAAACACTGTCGGGGGCTGTATTCTTGTGGGGAAGGTGTGACAATTACACAAGGCACTTTACCTTTGTGATCTGTGCATTGTGCACTAGCAATGTTCTAGTGAATTTTCCATCTTGAGGACAAAAAGATTGCAGCTCAATAAACTTCCGTCAAACGCAGTCCCAGTGGTTTGCACTCCTGATGTTTTCAATGTCAAACCGCTTTCTGCACCAACACTTCTAAGCTTCATTTAGACAAGGAGACATTAGGGATGAAAGTTTAACTAGGTGATACAGATGCTGTATCATAAAACATCCTACATAATTGTGCAGCACTAGTACAGTTTTTCCTGAAACTGCGCTGTCTGTAGTATATACTAGGAAAAACAGAGCAGCTGTTGCTTATTTATGTTTCTATGCTGTATAGTGCAGTTCATACACTAACATAGATTTTCTGAGATCTGTGCCTCCGCATGCACACGGTAGGTGTTTATGTTATGGCCTCTGATCCTTTTGCATCATGGGCCTCGTATGCACATTGTGTTTTGTTGTCACAATCCTGATATGTGAGCTTTCAAAAAGCAAGTTCTGTCCCGTTCTCAGTGAATAAGGATGAAACCATGGAGGTGCTGGTGAGATAGTGCTCAATGTTGTGATGCAAACCTTCTGCCCACTACACAGTAGCATGCAGTAAACAGTGAATTAAAACCATGTAAATTGAGCCATGCAGCCAAAACTGGTGTAGAAGTAGACGGGGTAGTCTTGAGACCTAGTGGATGGTGGCAAAGTCATATTAGGTGGCGTACCATGACCCAAGAGGGTTGTAGTGTGAGTGTTTGACTTGGCCCTTTTTGGCAGGTTCACCCCTGAACTTTTTGCCTTAAACTCTGACATGGTGGTATTGGTTTTAGGCCTCTGGGCCCTTTAGTACTGTGGCCCAGTGTAAAGTGTGTGCGCTCTTTGAGTGCGTGTGGTGAGATTGGCCTGCCCTTCCATAGGAATGCATGGGGGATAAGTGTGTCCATGGTAATTCCTAGTATGGGAGGAGTGCAGGGTCGAGTTTAGTATGTATGAACTTGTGAGGATAAATGCTGCGCAATGGTGTGTGCAGATTTATAGAGAAATGCCACTTTTAGAAGTTGGCATTTCTGTGTCCTATGTGTCTGCCTGCCTGATGTGAATTGCATGCCTGGCTTGTGAGTGACTGGAGCTGAGAGGTGTGGGTGGCTCCGGGAGGAGCAGGATAAGTCAGCGCTAGGCTGAATGGGAACCTGAGCTGAGAGTAGTGGGAGGAGAAATCCCCTGACTCTGAATAGGATGGTGCTTCCCTAGTACAATGCTGACTCCACCCCCTGTGGTGTGTCTGATCACTGAGCCCCCACCTGATAAAGGGGAGAGGAGCTGGCCAAAACAAAGTGCTCCAAATCCCCCCTAAACCAGCCCTGACTGGTATCCCCAAGCCCTGTGTTGTGACACAAAGGGAAATGTTAATATAAATATAGGGGCTGTGAGCCCATGAAAATGTTCTGTTCTGGTGTGCTGTTCCTGACGGAGGGGGCTTGCTTCTGCTGGGGCCCAGGAGGAACCGCCATGGTGGCTGCCTCCCTCCATGAGGGCCCTATGTGCTGGCTTCACTGGGCCCAGCTATGCCCCTGAACCTCTTATGGAATTTTTTTTCTAAGGGAGCTGTGGCTCCTAGCATCTGAAGAGCGCTTTGTTTGTATTTCCTCCAGGAGGAAGGAGCGCTTCTGCTTTCCACTGCAGCGCTGAGCTGCGATCCTTTCCAGAAGGAATCCTATCATGGGGATTCCCTACCATACAGGAGGCGGAGAGAAGCGGGTGCCCACCCCAAATTTTGCCACGAGCGGGAGCCTACCCTGCGTTCTACATATAGAAAACGGCAGGTGTCCACCCCGCCTTATGCTGCTTTAGCGGGAGCCGACCCCGCGTCTCTGCCTATTATTTTACTTTGAAGAGATGCGGGTGCCCACCTCACTGATTGATCGTAATTGCGAGTGCCCACCCCACATTGTACTTTGAATTTCGAGAGAGCCTACCCCTTCTTGCCACCGAAGGAAACTGCCGGGTTGCGGCTGAACGCGACCCGGAAGACAGGCACTGTAGCCGGGTTGGGGGTGGGGCCTCATGGTAGGCCGGAAGTGCAGGAAGTCCGGCAGGAGCCCACCCCACCTTCATAGACGCAGCAAAGAGACGCGGCCAGAGCACGCAGCACCGGTAAAAGATGCCCTGCGGGGCTCCCATGGTGAAGAGGGAGCCTCGCGTGCCACAAAAGGTTGGCCAGATTCCCAGCAGGGCTCTCATCAGCGGAGAGAGCCCCACATGTTGCGCCCCCGAGGAAGTCCATTAGGAGACCGCAGGTTGCTAAGTCCCTTGAGTGGCACCGGAGAAGGAGATCGCAGAGTCCGGTGAGTGAACCAGAAGGGGAGGTGGGTGTGCGAGGCATGCGATCGGTGCCTGCCCCCAGAGCCAGTCCCCTGAGATAGTGCCAGTTTGAGGCACAGAGTCAGAGCGGCCCCATCTGGCAGCGTTCCGCTCCAACGCTTGAGGGCCAGTTCTTGTTGTGCCAGGAGAGCCCCATGTCTGTGGGGGCATTTCTCGGCACGCAGCTTTGAAGGGCACAGTGCCTGAGCGGTCTCGCCGTTGCGGGCCGCTCCAACGATCGGCTATTAGTTTTAAGGGCCCCAGGGGGGTCTCGAGGGCCAGAGGGGCCTGTGCTGTCCCCCGTGTTGGCCAGATAGTTTTAAAGTTGCCCCGCTTGACAGTTGGCAACTGCAAAGTTTTGGGGGCAATATTAATGAGAAGCCCCAGTGAGGCCCCGAAGGCACAGATGTGCCAGGGTCCCTTCACTGTATTCTCAGCTGCACCACACCAGCGCGGAAAGCTGCAACATCATACATGTGTTCTAAGGGCACCAGGAGTGTCCAGACCTCATTTTGATATTCACAGCTGCCCAGCAAGTAGTGGGCAGCTGCAACGTTTAGGCCACACTTCTTTGGGGGCATGTTTTGAGTTAGGAGTGAGATGCACTCATTTGCCCCATACTTTCCCAGCTGCCCAGTAAGTAGTGGACAGCTGCTACGTTTAGGTTTGTGCAGTAATGCACTTTGGATTCAGCTGCATTGGCAGCGTGCCCTGACATTCTGGACACAGGGCATTTGAGCCCCCTTTGAGATGGCCAGTTGGCCAGGGGGACTGTTAGGTGTGTAGGGTGCCAGGTCCTAATGTGATTTATGTGGTGCTAGGAAATATGATTCATGTAGTATGATTCACGCACCCTGTTTTATACCTCTAATTGTGGTTTTTATGATTTTGAGGTTGGTTTGCATATTATGGTCTATGCTAGTGAGATTATGTTCCACTGAGATTATTTCCTAATGTGAGTTATGCTTAGCAGGTGAGGGTCTAATGCATTTAGAGTTTTGAGATGATTGCATAATGTGTTTATGCTGGTGAGGTTGGCGCAGAATGTAATTTGCGTCTAATGTGATACTGTGCATGATGTGGTTTATGTTACAGGCTGATGCTGAGTACAAGGGTTACCAGTGATTACTGGCTGTACGTTTATGATATGTTTTACTTTTACAAAGTTCACTCTGTGATGGTTCTGACAGTGGTCCAGTGGGCCCTGTCAGGTGTATATAATCCCTTGTAAATATGACCTAGTACCAGGTGGCACGATGTATATTATGTGAGTACTATTCTAATGTGTTATGAGAATGCAAAGGCTATTTTTGATATAACCTTGTGTGGAGTTCCTTTTGTAGTGTGCCTGGGATGTTGTTGCTATGTGCGTGCGCAAATGCTTTACACATGGCCTCCGGGATAAGCCTGACTGCTCGTGCCAAGCTACCAAGGGGGTGGGCAGGGGTTATCTTTGGCGTGTAACTCCCTTGCCCTGACTAGAGTGGTGGTTTCTGCCTGGCTTTGGCGCAAGCCTTAGCCAACCAGAGATCCCATATCTAACAGTGAGCATTTATTAAAGAAAAGAGCTTATATGTAGGGGATGCGCTAATACTGTTTGGCAACCTGCCAGAGTTAAAATCCAGTGCTTTCTAGTTTCTACTGACAACCAAATATCCCCTTTGGTGGTGTTTTATCTATTTCAATTGGTTTAAATGAACACTGGAAACCTGACATATAGGGGCTGGTTCACCAAAGTAACATTTTTGAGTAATTTACACGTTTGAGTAAGTTTACTATTCTTTGGCTATATGCAAAATCTGAGTGTAGTGGAGGAGCCGCACCTGCAGACAGAGAGAACTGGGCCCATTGAGTCAACTCAAGTAATAACATAATCGTTGACAGTTAAACATTTAAAAAGCTGTTCCATTGTCAAAAAGTATACAATTCTTTTTTGTTCTTTAAGAATCCAGGTGCATTTTGTAGAAGCTGACCTCTAGTTGCATGTCTCCCCCAGCTGCTTAGTTACTACTAGAATACCCTTCAGGGTGGAGCTTGGTGCTGTAGCAGCTGTGATTTTTGGGTCTCTAAGCACGTACCCCTGTGTGTCAATCTATAGCTTCATTGGTATGGCTGTAATGCTGAAAATGAATCCATTCAAGGAAATGGATCGGACTTGATTTGGCATGTCCACTTGTTGCAATGTTTATTTGGGCTCATTTTGAATCTGCTGTGCTTTTAATCACACGCGTGTCTGTTTACTGTGAGTATTCATTCTTCTGTTTTAGAGTGATAGGATGTTGTTTACGCCTGAGGTTCACAGTACAGTTAGGAGAAGCACTCTTGATTTTGAAAAATGTTATGGTTGTCGGATTGATATGTTCACTTGTTTTTTGTTTAGGCAGTCAGACAAATGTGTTAATCTTTGCTGGGCTTAGCTTCCCCTCCAGGAAGAGACTTTAATTGGTAATTACTGCGTTGCTGATCTGGGTGACAGTTGTATTCTAAGTGTAATTACACAGAATTCCAGAAAAGCCTGAAACGATCTTTAACAGTCAGGTTGGCTAAAGTATTGACGGTGCTGCTACAGATGGGGAAACGCGTTTGCGCCTACTAGTTAAAGTTTTTGCAACATTTCTACTGAGGCAAACTTAATTAAATGCAGGAGTCCCCGTGATGTGTGGTGCCAACGCGTTCTCTTAGGGAATGCAATTACCTTCTGAATTTCTGTCATGCAAATGCTGGTTGTCCAACAAGCTGCATTCTGGATGTTAGAGTTCAGATGAACAGGATCAATATTAGTAAGGCATAATAACTCTAGGATCTGCCCAATTTTGACATTTCGTTTAGGCCTTAAGTGATACTATTGAATCTCACCATCATGTAGGCCTCTTTTCTTAATAGCAATGATACAGTGTCACCACCCCTTGGTGAAAGTTTAATGATCAACAGCTTGACTGTTAAAGATTGTCCAGCTGCTGCTCTTGTATTGCAAATCTAGACTGGTTTTTAACATATACAACCACTGTTGTTTGTTGTTTGCCATTTTTTCGTTGCCTTGTCAAACTACAATGTTGATTCATGTTTCTTCGTATATTTACTTTTTGTCACATGTATTGCTATAACGTGTACTAATTTACACGTATCCACTTGTGTCTGACTAAAGTAGTAATGTGGATCTAAGTTTCTAACTAAAGTAGATGGCATTTAAACGTGACGGCTTAGACACTCTTCTTCTGTATCACTTTTCTAAAAGTGGCATTTTCAAACAAACAATTTAAAAAACAACTTTACTAAAAGGTGTGTTTTTAAATTGTGAGTTCAGAGAGCTTAAACTCAATTTTCCGATCTTGTCCCATTTGAAAGTTACACATGTAAGATGTTACAGTGTAGCTCCAATGACAGTCTATGGGACAGACAGCATTTCAATAGTGAAAAACGAAATACACAGTATTTCACTATCAGGACATGTCACACACACCAGTACATGTCCTACCTTTCACATACACTGCACCCTGCCTATGGGGGCTCCTTAGGCCTGCCTGAGGGGTGCCTTACATGTACGAAAATGGAAGGTTAGGGTTTGGCAATTGGGTGCACTTGCCAGGTTAACTTGGCTGTTAAAACTGTGCACGCAGACACAACAGTGGTAGTTCTGAGACACATTTACAGGGCTACTCATGTGGGTGGCACTACCAGTCAAGCCATGTTTTTCGAGTTGGAATAAGCCACTAGAAGCAAGACACGGAGCTTCAGAATTTCAAAAAATTAAACAAAGCTATTAAGGAGGACAGTTCCGCCCTGTTGCTGCTGCCAAAAAAGAACTCTCATTCAATAAAGATTAAAAAGAAAGCCAACAAGGAAGACCGTATTGCCTCCACTCTGCTGCCAAAAAACAAACCTTTGGTAAACTAAGTTTCACCAACAGAAAATCTGGTCACCACTGCGAGGCAAAA
The DNA here is from genome assembly GCF_964204655.1 of Triturus cristatus. Classification (NCBI taxonomy): domain Eukaryota; kingdom Metazoa; phylum Chordata; class Amphibia; order Caudata; family Salamandridae; genus Triturus; species Triturus cristatus. Next base: position 403,504,130 of record NC_140581.1, read on the forward strand.
TGCTTTTTCCACTTTTTAAACATTTAAAAAGCTGTTCCATTGTCAAAAAGTATACAATTTTTTTTTGTTCTTTAAGAATTCATCCAGTCCTGAGGAGAACCTGTAAAACAATTGGGGTTTGAAACTCGTAGACCATTACCTTTGGGGGATCCCTGCACAACGCACATCAATATGGAGGACTCAAATTAAGTTTTAGCAAAAAACTATTTCTTCAAACCCATTTTAGATAAGCCTCGACCCCCGTACCAAGGGCGTCAGTTGTAAATGTATCGCTCTGGCCCTTTAATATTTGGACTGGTGAACATTGAATATATTATATGTTTTCTTGTATTAATTTGTGTATTGTTGTCATGCTTAAATCTATGTTATTTCTTTTCACATTAAGCACAAGTTTTTTAAAGAAAAATGTGCATATTTGAGAATTACCTGCTGGTATTTTATCCTTTCATTGTGAAGAAATTGAACGCTTGAAATGTGACTGAATCAAAAATATAAAAGAGTTAGAGGTCATGTTTATTGAATGAAATGACCTTCAAGAAAAAGTAAAAACATGTATGAATCATACAGTCACCTATTGTTGCTTTGTGTTTGCAAGCTCACTAGTACAGGCCCTGGCACACTCAGTGCACTTTACTAGGGACTTACCAGTAAATAAAATATGCCAATCATGGATAACCAATAATAATCACACAGAGCATATGCACTTTAGCACTGATCAGCAGTGCCCAGAATCCTATAACCAACAAAAACAGGGTCAGAAAAATAGGAGGCAAAAGGCAAAACGTTTGAGGATAAACCTTCAATTAGGGCCAGGTCTAACAACTGTCAACACTTTTTTTCCTACTGGTCTGGTTAATGCCCTTAATGCATGTATCGTTATATTCCAAAAGCACAACAAGCAAACAAAATGCATGCTCAAGAAAAAAACTGCACTTTTCCTACAGTCAAGCTGCCAGTTTTCATACATAGTTGCCTGCTCGAGTTCAAATAAATAGTGGTGTTGATGCAAATGAAAGATCCCTTCAAATTATCTCACCCTTTTCAAATTACCACGCTTAATGAAGATGCACTACACAATTCAGTTTTTTTTTTATTGCTTATTATTTTTTTTAATTAATATTACAGATAATTGAAATACAAAATTACATTCAACTTTATCAACTACTTACATTTTAACCATGGTTGCTACAAATCAAATAAATATAAATAAAATTAGTGAAGTGGATAGTTAATCTGTTTTAAAATAATTTTTTAACAGTTAATATTTATATATTATGTTAAAAATATTTATGTTATTTTAGCATTTAGTAAATGTTTATTTTAAGGAGCTAAACTGTTACAACATGTTAGTTAATTACCTACAGGTTAATATTAATTATTTTGAATTATACTATATTTCTATTTTAAATGAAAACATATGTAAATATGTTTTAATAAGATAAGTAAGCATTATTTCATTTCTCTACACTTTTGCATAGGGAGCGTTCCACTCCGGTGGTGGAGCTCTCCAACATCCTCTTAAAAGATACTTGTAGTAACTTTACATTCGCAAATTAGTTCATTTGAAGCTCCACCACTCATTAGAGTGTGTGCTGACACGTAAGTGTACACCTAGCTGCAAATTGCCATTCATGAATGGTAAATAGTAAAAAAGTGGAAAGTTACAACTTGGTGTAGGAGTACATCTACACATGAGTAGATCTGCATGTGTATATTTACTTTTGTGGATTCGGCCAAAGTATTACAATATTTTACCCACAGAGAGTTTTTGAGCATAACTAGAGATAAGGAAACTTTGCATGTATTTGAACTCCACTTACAAGATCTTCAATAGTACTGCATCTATTGTGTCATGGACAGAGGAACCGTGCTATGTGCTGAGTAACAGGGATATCAGATATACATGACCAACTCATGCCTGCACTGCTCCAATAAGTTGTGCTCCTGCACACCTGCAGAAAATTAACTGGGGACAGGTTGAAGTATCTGGCAGATGTAAGATAGTTGTTGGATTGCAGATAAAGCTGGTGCCAGGTAACATAGCAAATGCAAAATCAACAGTTGATGGACAGAATGCAGAACAATGTCATACATTCACCCCAGTACAGAGATCTGGGCCTAAATCCATGGTTGTTTTGCTCACCATGCCATTCCAGTTTGAACCCAGCCATATGCAAATCAGTCTTGACCCTGTGCCTTATGGGAACAGTCCAGCCCGAACTGCCAAGTCAGCTCCTCCCTGGACTGGAACCAAGCATCCTAGGACCGGTTTCGGGGTTGCACCCCTCTTTAGCCAGGATAGCTTGATCCCAATGGCATGGAGAGCACAGGACTCACGTCTGAGCATACCCGTCCCACTCGGGGTGACAAATGCAAAAACAACAGTTGATGGACAGAATGCAGAACAAAGTCATACATTCACCCCAGTACAGAGATCTGGGCCTAAATCCATAGTTTTTTTGCTCACCATGCCAATACAGTTTGAACCCAGCCATATGCAAATCAGTCTTGACCCTGTGCCTCATGGGAACAGTCCAGCCTGAACTGCCAAGCCATGTCCTCCCTGGACTGGAACCAAGCATCCTAGGACCGGTTTCGGCCTAAAGTATTACAATATTTTACCCACAGAGAGTTTTTGAGCATAACTAGAGATAAGGAAACTTTGCATGTATTTGAACTCCACTTACAAGATCTTCGGTAGTACTTGCATCTAGTGTGTCATGGACAGAGGAACCGTGCTATGTGCTGAGTAATAGGGATATCAGATATACATGACCAACTCATGCCTGCACTGCTGCAATAAGTTGTGCTCCTGCACACCTGCAGATAATTAACTGGGGACAGCTTGATGTATCTGGCAGATGTAAGATAGTTGTTGGATTGCAGGTAAAGCTGATGCCAGGTAACATAGCAAGGTCCAAACCAGAGAAGACGTTGTGGAGCAACCTTTGACTATGTCTCCCATCATAATTGTATTACTGTGGGCAGAGTGCCTAGAATCTTTCAGTTACCTAGAACCTCTCTGTAACTGCAGATTGTTTTTTAGAGGAAGATAAGCCTTATGGTTACATACTTCAAGGATAGAAATGTGGGAAGGTGATGCATGGTGGGCCACACCCTTCATAATTACCAACCCAGAAGGATAAACGCTGATATCACAAACCTCCTCTTATCCGTACCGTCAGTCCTTCGATCAGTGTACCCTTGAAAAAACTCCTTTCAGAAAGCCATGAGGTACACAGGAGAAACAAGGCCAACCATGGCCTTTTACTCTTGATTTCCTGGAGCCCGACTTGCTATGGATCCTGAGCAGCTGGACCAAGTACCCCTTCTTTACTGATCTCTCAGTGATAGCTGTGAATGAGTTGTCAAAGGCTCCCTCAGGAAGGAAGTGTAGATAAAGGTCAGTGAGCATGACTCATTACTCAAAGTGCACTCAGTAATGTCATAAATTAATGTCCAGTCAAATATTTGTTAATAAATGTATAAGTATTTTAGTTCTAACTGCACATTCAAAAAAGTATCCAACATTCATACACAACACAATCCTCTTGAGGTCAGGGCTTTAATGTTTATCTGGAAAAATACCTGTCCCACCCTCTTACTTGCAATGTGGTTGGGGTTATTCCCCATTTACAGGTGCCCACATACAGAGAATGCTCACAAATGGGCCTCGATCAAGAGAATCCTTTGACTTTTATGAAATAGTCAAAAGTGTCTGTGGTGCTACAACACCTTCAGCAGCCAGTCCCCCAGGGCCCGACAAGCCCAAACAACTCTTACTCGCTCCAGCAGCACAGACCTGTTCAGCTTTTCAGTGGATGCCCAGACCAGAGACACTTCCAAGGCTCTGATCCTACTCAGTGAAGTTGAACTGCTCGTGGGACATATGGCAGCACCCGGTAGGCACAGGCTCTCTCCTGAGTAGTGGTACCAGTCTCAATAGCGATAGGGCAGGGGTACACGACCTTAATCGAGTACTTTTCCATCCCAACAACTCTTCTTAGAAAACTGGGCTGATAGCCCAAGTTTATTGAAAAATCAGCCAGGCTGCATGACAACAAAGTAATACCTGTCCAAGGTTCCACTTGGCAAAGATCTCAATATTTCAACTAAGTATGTTTACTATAAGTGATGCATTAACAATGGCAGTATTCGTATGCCTAGCAATGACCTCGGCCTTCTGTGTCTGATCACAGGTCTTGTTCATTTTGGCCGAATTTGTAATGTAAGGTGGGTTAGCTCTATTGAATAAGCTCAGTCTTTTCCAACTGGAAACCTCAAGCACTGTGGACACCTAAAGAGCTTTACAAACTGTTAGACCTGTCATACTTAGGGTGGCCTTACCCCAAACATTTTGCCTGCTTACCTCCTCTTTTTGCTGTAGCTTTTTGTTGGTCTTAGGACTTTGAGCACATTACCACTGCTGACCAGTGCTAAAGTGCATTTGCCTCTCCCCTAAACCTGGTAACTTTGGTGTATACACAATTGGCATATTTAGTTTACTTGTAAGTTCCTTGTAAAGTGATGTAACATTTACCAAGGGTATATTGCCTAAATACCACTAGCGGGCTTGCATCACTGATTGTGCCACCCAACCAAGTAGCCTTTCAAACCTGTCTCAGGCCTGCCATTTCAGGGCCTGTTTGTACAGTTGACTGCCACTTTCAATTGGCATTTAAAACTACTTCCCAACCTTTAAACGCTCCTTAGATTACACATAAGTCAGACCCTAGGTAGCCCATAGGCCAGGGTGCTATGCAAGTAAAAGGTAGGACATGTAGTCTTATGTTTTATATGTCCTAGTAGTGGCAAACACCCAAAGTTATTTTTCACTACTATGAGTCTCACTCCTCTCATAGGGTAGCATTGCGAATTATTCAAAACACTTTTATGCAGTAATTCCTGATCAGAAAGGAGTGCTTGCATCTTGTTTGATATCTTTGGAATGGTAATGATAAGTCCTCTTTAATGATACATTTGGATTTAATATTACTATTTTAGAAATTCCACTTTTAGAAAGTGCAAAAAGAACAAATGATGGACGGAATGCTTAAAAATGTCAAACATGCACCTCCAGTAGAGAGATCTGGGCCTAAATCGATTGTTGTTTTGCTGCTCACCACATCATTCCAGTTTAGACCCAGCCATATGTAAATCAGTCTTGGACCTGCTCCCCATAGAAACAGCCCAGCCTGAAATGCCAGGGCAGGACCCCCCCGGACCAGCAACAAGCTTCTTAGGACCGGTTTCAGGTCATGACCAGATGGGGGTCCTGTTCTCACTGTGCCACTGGATTGAAGCTGGGGTGACTGATAAGAGGTTATACGTTGAAACTGGTCCCAGGAACCTTGTTTCCGGTCCAAGGAGGACCTGGCCTGGCAGTTTGGGCTGGACTGTTCCCCCGATGAGTAGGTTCAAGATTTATTTGTATATGGCTGGGTCCAAACTGGGGTGGTGTATGAACAAAAGAATTATGGATTAAGCCGAGATCTGTGACTGGGCTTGAATGTTTGCATTGTTCAACATTCCGTCCATCATGTGTTCTTTTTACTTGTAGAACGTGGGAATTGATCAGCCTGTTTCCAATACATATCTGGGGTGGGTGACAGCTACACTTTGTGTATGTGCTCTAGACAGCCACAAACACAGAAAGGGTGGGTGTGTCAGATAACTAATCTGCATTCATCTGGATTCTGATAGCTCTTCCTGGGCATAAATAGAAAGGAGGAGCTGACACTTACACCTGAATAGGCAATGCCCTGTTTCCCACATAAATGGCTCATTACCCCCTACAGATTGTCTGGAGCCAGGGCTTGGAAGAAAGGATATGTGTGCACTTCAAAGACCCTTCTTTGAAGTCACTCCCACTTCAAAGGCACACATGGATATAAGTATTGGGGCTCTGAGCCCACCAAGACCATACACTACCGGACCTGGGAAGAACTCTGCCAGGAGTAAAGACTACAAGAATTGCCACTCTGCTTGACTGATGCTCTGGAAAAACTGCTTTTCTGCTTTGTTGTGCTGGCCTCCCGAGCTCTTTCCTGCTGAGGACAAGGATCTCACTTGAACCCAGAGTGACTCCAAGGGCTTGCCCCCTATTTTTAAGTCTCAGGGCCATCAAAGACTTCCTTTAACTCTGCAACATCACCTGGTGTCTGTTATCTGTAAGCCCTGCCATGCCAAGTGGTGCCAATCCATCCTGGACCCTTGACAGTGAGCTTCTGCTGTCCGGAACCATACAAATCACTACAGGGCAGACTTAGCACCGATCTGAACCGACGCATTGCCCTTCAATGCAGGATCTCATCGATGACATGCACGATGGACTGCACGGATCGATGATGATGGACAGCGCATTTTGAGGATAATGCGTCACCTGCATCGTAAAGGGGTTAGTTGATGAAGGCTTCATTTAGGATGGATCGGAACAGATGCATCAAGATATCAACATCAATGCTTCCTCCATCCAAGATACTTTTTCAGTGTTGCCTGCATGAATCCTGTACCGGGCCAAACTTTGAATTTTTCCCAGTTCAGCGCAGCCTGAAGTAACCCCTAAGCACTATTTGCTTCCACGCACTCAATTTTGATTTATTCTTTAAGGACACATAACTCTGGTTCTACTTATTGTTTTTTTGTTATTTTGATCTTGTTTTACTCAAAACAATACAAAATACATTTCTAACCCTGAGTGGAGTATTTTTGTGGTGTTTTCATTTTGATACTTTGTGGGTGTCTTGCACAAATACTTTACAGATTGCTTCTTTAGGTAAGCCTGACTGCTCTTTGAAAAGCTACCAGATGATTAGCACAGGTTACTTTTTAGTGTGTATCTAGCTTACCCTGACCAGAGGGGTAGCTCCTGCTTGTACAGTATGCATACTTTGACAACCAGAAACCCCATTTCTAACACACACTTTCGTAAAATTACTATGGTTGTGATTTGCAACGCAGCTCCATGGACTTTGTAAAAAAGTGAGTGGCTCAACATTCCCCTTCCAAGGGGTCATAACAGTAATTCTTAATCACTATCCTACTTTCTGCATTTTTTTTGTAGTTGATTCTATGTCAACCAATTTCTCTGTGCCCTACAAAATATTTTTCCTTCAGCTTAAAATATCAACTGCAATGATTTAATTTGTCTGGGAAACAGTGTGCATTGACTCTGCCAGCCTCAAAAAGAATGTGGATTTTAACTTTACATAGTAATATTTAAATATTTTCTAACAATTATTTTGGGATGCCCATATGGTTCTCAAGTGTACTCTATATCAAAGTTGATTCATTAACATTCATCTCTGCAAAGGGGTTACATTTGACAGATGTTAGGTCACTGATTTATACTGCAAAGGCACGCTCTGAAACTGTCAATGGACACAATATATTTCCTCTATTGAGTATAAAATGTCTGGGATGGGGCTTAGGGCTCTGTTAGAATCGGGGATCTCTGGTTGGCACAGGTAGGCACTTGTGTCAAGCAGGGATCCTCTCCTCCAGTCAGGGTAAGGGGTTACGCTCCAACAATAACCCCTGCTCACCCTCTAGGTAGCTTGGCTCGTGCAGACAAGGCTTATCTCAGGGCGCAATGGTTAAGCATTTGTGACCACATACAGTAATTCAATGATACCCCCACAAATGGACTCCACACTGGGTTTATCAAAAATACTTCTTTTATATAATCAGACTTATCACAAGACCCAATAACGATATACAGGCCCACAATACTTATTGGCATTAAGCAGTTCTTGGTTCAAGTGTATTTCAATAGTTCTGTGCGCTTCGCTCTCTTCGTACGGTTCGTACGGGGCTGGAAAGATGCTTACGAGCGGGGCTCACAAGCGTTGCAGACACTCCGGGCGAAGCATACACCCTGTGGTGCTCACGAGCGGGGCTCACAAGCGTTGCAGATGCTCCGGGCGATGCGTACACCCTGCGGTGCTTACGAACGGGGCTCACAAAATGCTGCAGGTGCTCCGGTGCGGAGCGTACACCTTACGGTGCGAAGCGGACACAGTACCTTATCTTTCAAAGTTTGTCACGGACGATGCGTTGAATCCCAGCGCGTTGTACGGTGAGATGTCCTCCTGTTGCGGTGCGAGCTACGGCTCATAGGGGGCCTCAGTCACGATGCTCGAGGGGACGGTGCGGAGGTATGGTGCGCTGGCTCTTCGTTGCGGCGTACGAGCCGTACCTTGAGATCGGCGCCTTTCTTTCAGCGCGGTGTGAAGCAGGCAGTACGCTCCGATGGTGAGCGACGTACCAACCACTCCACATGCCGCAGCCTGCCCACAACAGGGGTAGGGGGGCACGCTGAGCAGTACGATGCGAAGAGGGGGCAATAAAAGTGCGGCACGAAGTCCTTCCTTCACGTTGCGAGCTACGGCTCGTAGGGGGGCCTTCGTCGCATTGTTTGGGCTTGCCAGGGTACGCGCCAATCTGGGAGGCGCACACTTCTTCTGCTTCGGTTTCACGGGGAGAACGGCGGTTCTCGGCGGTGATTCTCAAAGGGGGGGAAGTCCACTGGTCCTGGGACTTCGTTCAGGGGGCAAGCTCAGTTACAAGCCCTTGGGGATCTTAAACAGCACAAGTTGAAGTAAAGTTTATCAGCAATCTTTCTCCTCTCCTTCAGCACCAAGGCAACCACTGCAGGACAATCCCCCAGGTCAGGGACAGTACTCCTCCTACAGCTTTCCCGGTTCCTTCCACTCAGGCAGAGGTTCGTCTTGTAGCAGGATCTGATTTCTTAGGAGCAGGGCTCCTATACTTATACTACATTTCTTTTGTTCTTGCAGGCCAGGGGGCCCTTGCCTCGTTCGGTCCAGTTTCTGAGCACTTTGTTGATATGATGCAGGCTTCTGCTTTCAGTGTGCAGGGCAGAGACATCAGACGCTCCACAGGAGGTGGAGCCAGCATTGTGGTGGCAGAGCACAGCCCTATTCAACGTCCAGGTGCACTCCTCCCACCCATCCTGGTGTAATCTTCCTATTCAACACCCGGCTGCCCAGCCTGTCTCCTGGAATTCCCCAGCCCTGTCACTCACACAAACCAGACAGCAGATACACATCAGCGCAGAGGCGGGCTGAAATGGTTAGTCAAGCAAATGCCAACTTTCTAAAAGTGGCATTTGCAAACACAGAACATTAAAATAAACTTTGCTAAAAGATGTATTTTATTATTCTGAGTTCAGGCATACTAAACTCGATTTTCTACCATGCTCCCTGGGTCTGTTAGGATCATAGGATGTAACAATTCTAACAGCCCATTCTGGCCTATGGAGAACAGGTAACCTTACAATAGTGAAAAACGAAAATGGCTGTAATTCACTATTAGGACATGCCACACACATCAGGGCATGTCCTGCCTTATGCTTACAATGCACCCTGCCCTTTGGCCTACCATAGGGGTGACTAATATGAAGTTAAGGGAAGGTTTAGGGACTGGCAAGCGGGGGCGCTTGCCCAGTCAGCATGACAGTACCAGACTGCACGCAGGTTCTGCAATGGCAGACCTTAGACACATTTTACCAGGCCGCTTCTGTGGGTGGCACAACCAGTACTGCAATCCCACCAGCAGCATTTGTATTTACAAGCCCTGGGCACTCCTGGTGCACTTTACTGGGGTCTGACAGTAAACCAAATAAGCCAATCATGGAATCCAACCAACATATACATTTTACAATAGGGAGAGCATATGCACTTTAGCACTGATCAGCAGTGGTAAAGTGCCCAGAGTCATGGAACAGCCAACAACAGGTCAGAGAAAATACAGGAGGAAGGCAAACACTTCAGGGATGACCCTGCAAGAAGGGCCAAGCCCAACAGGCTCTAACTTCATCATGCTTCTCATTAGTTCTTCACTTCACAGTCTGCTGTTTCAACATTTTTGGAACTCAAAATCCTCCAATGTAAGATGGCTGAAGCTGAATACCCTGCCTACTGAACAAATCTTCAGTGTATCAAAAAGGTCTGAGTGGGACGTCCCTGGGAAAGCCTCAGCACCTTGCCATGGTCCTTCAGAGGTTGAAAAGCTGAAAAGTTGGTCATGGTTAATTCTGCAGCTCCTAGCTCTGCAGAGCAGACTTCTTGGCACCAGGTCTCTTTCAAGCCAGGTCTCCTTCAGTGTCCATGTCTTTGTGATCAGTTAGGCCCTCTTGAAACAAGGAGTCCTTCCACTTTGTTGTGCTCCTGATGCAGGCAACCACTTGAACCTTTGACCTAAGCTACAGCTCCTGGTTGCCAGCTTAAGTTAGGAGTCATTGGGTCCTCATGTGAGTCCTCTTCCTCCATCTGGACTCAAATGTCTGTCTCTGGTAGGGCCTTCTTTTTTGGATGGAATCTTCTATGGTCCAGGAATGTTCTGAGGAGGTGGTTACTGAGGAGCCAGATTATCCTGTGCACTAGGCAGTGATTGGAAAAATTCTACCCCCAGTCCTCATTATTTTCATATGGTTCCCCACACCCTTTTACAGCACTTCCTCTTTGCCTTGCTGAAAATTTACCTAGGACCCAGTTTCCACCATAGAGGTGAAAGTGCTGACAAAGCAGCAATACTTGTGGTAGCCTTCGCAACAACACTGTATACAAGAAGAGGCTGCCATGGTATAGGTGACTGCACAGGAAACGTTGACCCCTTGCCAGCAGGTACCGCAGCAACCCCATATGCCAGGAGGGGCGCTGGAAAAGAGTATTGCCAAGTTCAGGCTGTCTTCCACTCCTTGGCCCTATTTAGATGAGTTTTCCTTCCATTTGACAGGGTCAGAACTGCTTCTTTCCCATACTCGCTCCTGGCTGTCTCAGATGGTCCTAGTAATTAATAGGAGAAACTCTCCCTGGCATGTTGTCCCTTTGTATCCTCCTCCTGAGAAAGGGGGTCGGGTGTGATTCCCCCTGCCTCATTGTGTCTCATTTATTTCCAACATTTTCTGAGTTGGATCACTCAATCAGAGTCTTTGAGCCCACTCACCTAGCTTTGAGTCTGTGGATCTCAAATGGATGAATCATAAACAGATCCTTCATCGAATGAGATCTGAGTATTTTTTAATGTAGCCCCTGGATGGTCCTGGAACCTAGTTTTGTGCACCAAATGATCAAGATATCTTTAATTCTTAATCATTCATTTTTACCTCTTTCAAGTCCAACAAAACACTTTTTTTTAAATACTAAGGGGTCTATTAGAATGTCGGGCAGAGCGCCACCGCCCGCATGGAGGTAGCGATCCGCCCGACATTCTCCTCCGCCCGCATGCCATTTCCCCCCTGCCATATCAGTATGGCGGGGGGACCCCGGCGGATGGAAAGACCGTCCGCCGGTTTTCTGCCGGTCACACAGGTGACCAGGCAGAAAAGGGGCCTGATATGGTGGCGGTGTCTGCTAGACACCGCCATCCATATCATGATGGCAGCGGGAAGCAGCCTTTCCGTGGCGGCAACGAAAGGCATGCAGTCTTTGCCTTTGGGGGCCCATAGCGGGCCCCCAGGAAGTTGAGGGGGGTGCACATGTGGGTACCTATGGCACCCCCCTGCATTGGCATGGGCAAAGTGGCAGTCAAATCGGGGTGCCTGTGCACTCACAGCACCGGCCGCCACAATGCCGGGAATAGGGGATGCCACCGCCACGGTGGGGGAAGCATCCTAATTGCTGGTGCGGGACCGCCACACCACTGGCAGCAGGTCCCAGCACCGCTAGGGTGGCAGGCAGACGAAAGTCCACCCGCCATCCTAATAGGCCCCTTAATTCCCAAAAACCACTGAACAGATTTACACCAGAACAAGTGAAAGCACTTCTTTTGGTGAACTTTTACCTTATTGCCACATTTGGTGTAATTTCATTAAACCTGTTTCTTCTGTAGATAAAAGCAGAGAAACCTATGAGAGTTAAAAGCGGAAAAGTAACTCTTGGATCATCACTTCTCTGCCTATTTATGGATCTGCAGAAAACGTGTCATACTGAGCAAAAATCGTTAAAATATTTTTGGGAACATTTTCCTGGTGCTTCCTTGAACAGGCCCAAATTATAAAAATACAAAAAAAGAAATTGCCTTATCACTAAAACTCTGATCTAACCATAACTACACAGTTGCTATTTTTGACTGTGTAATATGTTTGCCTTTCTTTATAGCTGCCTGAAAAGACAGGAATTGGAAATTACTAAACAAAACCAAAAAAAACTTGACAGTTATGGTGTGCATAGCAAACTATAACTCACCCTAATATTGCCATTACTGATGAGGTCACTATGTATATACTCAGTTTGAGTATGCATTATTATTTAAGGATGTTATGTTGGTAAGAGCATTTCATTTCATTTCAGCTGCAAGTTGGTGCTTTCTCAGATAACCATAACATGTCAATTTCAATGGTTTTGTTGTTCGGTTTAGTAACCATAACTTCACTTTAATTTAGTTTTTTTGCTGGAATTTCTGAAGCTATTTTTCTTTACAACATGTTATTGTCTCATGAACAGCAAGTCGCATACATTTCTATTATCAACATTGTTTTCATTGAGTTCTGTATTATGATATATCTTGTGGCACTTTGACTATGCACAGGACAGATTAGCCAAAGGGCCTGGCATAATGCCACACCTCATGCCGATACTGCACCAGACTAAACTCCAACAGTTCATGGCCTTCAGCCAGGCCCTCCTATACACCCAGCTCTAGCTGTGCATGGACAACAGCAGAGTTTGGCAGCAGAATTGGCCTATGGGTTGGCCCTTCACATGAACTGCCTTGCATTCACTCCCCACTGTACCCAATTTTGTGCGTGCAACTAAGGTTGACCTCAGAGCCTGGTTTATGGACAAGCCTTGTGGCCACACCTTTGCATGACCAACCTCACAGTGCACATCATTCAGCAATGTACAGCAGCAGCTGGCCACAGCTGTACTCCTATCCAGCTGAGTTCCCAACGCCAAGTGTGCTCCATAATGGACTTGTGTGCATTTGTCCATTTGTAGCCAGCTTTTGATGTAGACCCTGCCCCAGCACCACTGAATAAGCTGTGTGTAGCCATTGGCAATGCAAAGCATGCTCTAGGCACAGGTTCTGGCATGACCACAGCTCTGCATTAGCCTCTGTGTCACTCAAGCAGTTGGGATTTGCCTTTGGGCATGTGTTGTGCTCTCTGAGTGGAAGACCACTCCTGAAGCTAGACATAGCACTGGAGCCTATGCCAAAAAACAGCTGTGTATGGCATTTGGCCATCTTATGGTCTCCAGACACAAGATCTTGCCTAGAGTCAGATCTGGAGCTCTTGATCACTATGCATGGTCACTGGGATGCATAGTTGCATTGTAGAATGTTGTGTTGTGTGAACTGTTTTCAGGTTAAATATGTATTTTTCCTTCAGGGCAGTGAAAAAGATATGTGGCCCAATAACGCATATTATTTAGCTGTACTCATAAACATGCATTCATACACTTATTATTGCAATGTAAAGGCTAAATTCAAGTTTATCACCCTGCACAGTTAGCATGACATATGAAATACACTTTCTGCTGCATCATGTAATGACGACTTTACACACGGAATAAATGTACTAATAGCCTTAAGGTCTCTTCAGTGTGGTTTTATCATACTGCACTAATTTAATCCATTACTTGTTTCCATGGAAATGATCAGTCCCCTCCCCGTGCCCACTCCAAACTGTTTTTGGTCACCGCTTCCCTCCTAACAGGTTTGGTACCAGGCTTGCCCTCCTCCAGACCATACCTTACATCTTCTTGTCACTGTAACCTTAGCCTTTTTCAGTGAACTTCTGGGTTTTACATTTTTTGATTATATTCTAAATTGGTCAGGCACCCAACCCTCTGCCACCACCAAACCACCACACCTAAGGCCATGCGGAGAGGTGGTTGCTCGCAGGGCTTGGCCTCAAAGTCAGACCCTGTGCCTAACTCTCAACTGTGCACCAACCCATGCTGTACACAGCCTCTGGCCATATGTTGTGGGTTTTTGCCGCAGAGCCTGGCCTCAAGGCCAAACTCTTCATCTTACACACAGCAGGCAGGCAACACCCACTGCACACAGTCCCTGACCCAATCCTCCTTCGGTTGTTCCTCTGCGGGTGCCCAACAACCACGGCCCACATAGTATGTCTACCAAAATGTTACCATCTCAAAAATAGGGAGCTGTTAAGTGACTGAGGAGATTGGTAGGCTGAATAAACAGATGTAGAAAAGGGATGTAGAAATTATGTAGATATCTTTCTCTTGAACAATTTTTAGTCCTGTTCATGATGCATTATGCTTTAAGTTATTAAGTACATACAACACCCCTCACATTTTTAACCCTCTGGTTTCATATCTGAATGATCATCCTAATGCTAATTTAATTCTGCCTGCTCTTCAGGAAAGGCATTAAATTCAGCAGTTCTTATTCCAACAAAATGACATTTAAGACTGCCTAACTATTCTCTTGAAGACAAAATATTAGTTCTTTAGTTGCTCATTAGTGTTGAAAGAATGTTTCAGTCGGCAAGTCGGAACATTTTAATGAAACGGATGTAAAAGATAATTGATACATCATAGATAATGTGTCCTCATTTTAGCTTTCTAGAGCACTAACCATAGTTTGTAAGACAAAAGCGGTCCCTCATTTTGTTCATGTTAAAAGGAAATGCTTTAACTTTTAAAGCTTTGATTTCCCCAAGATGGCATTAGATGTGCCATACTTTTGTGAGAAATACAAAATATAAAATGTCAGCCCTCTAGTTGTTCATTAGGACATGGTGGGAAAATTGCTGTTACAGGGAGGTAAATGACAAACTGCTGCTAGTGTTAGAAGTGCATATTTTGTTCTACGTGTCTGAATGTTTTACTGAAATAAATGAGGAAGATATTTGAGAACTCTCAGAAAATGAGTCCTCCTGTTAGCATTTTAGTGCAATTACCATAAATTTTATGACTGTTTTACAGCTTTGATTCCTTCAAGATGGCTTCAGGTGTGCCAAACGTTTATCATGGAGACAAAATGTTAGAGCTCTAGTTGCTCATTAGATCACTGTGGGAAGCTACAGTATGACACTGGGGAATACACTAACAGGCTGCTGCTGATGTTGGACTTGCATGGTTTACTCATTCTTTATTCTTATATGCCTGAGGAGAAAGATGGTGTGAATATATAGAAAATATGCTCCTATGTTAACTTCAGTAGTACCTTTCATAACCTCTTGAGAAAATCATGAGAGAAAACAGTTTCCTCTCAAACATAATTTATCAGATCCCAGCAGAGGATCAGCATGCTAAGATCATCTTAGAATAAACCACTTTTCCAATATTAGTAGCCGATCGCCAACAAAGGACTTCTATTGTGACTATAATATATCACACTTTATATGTGCTAATTTTTGGGACCCTCAAAAACAGGCTTTCTTAACAATGCATTACAATGCAAACCATGACCCTGAATCCTTTAATGGTTGCCATGAAATGTTGTAGCCAGCCAAACAAGTGGGGTTTCCTTTGGGACCTTCCCACCCCAACCCTAAAATCTCCTTGGGCTTAGGGTATGCTCATCCTATCCCTTATACATTTTTTTATTCAGTTTCAGGGTAGATGGACCATGTCCATGAACTCTTACAATCGCTGCCACAACATAATGTTCATGTTGTGTTAAGCCAATCAGGATTGACTAGCCCCTTTAAAGTGGCCAATCAGAACATACCTGTTTACCAAAAGTTAAGATATCAATATCTTTTCAAACCCTGTGTTACCACCCTGATTACCTCTTTAAAATCTTTAGAATTTTACTAAATTTGGTGCAAATCTGTTCATCTGTTTTTTCTGTATTGCTTTCCAAAACTTTGTATGTGAATTTTAATGGGAAATTAATATTTTGCCACTCCCCATTTTCTTGAATCCCAGTTGACCAATTGGTGCAAAACTTCCCAAGAAAGAGTTGGAGTGGATGAACTTAAAAAAAAATATTTGTGAAATAAAGATCACGGAGGCTCTGACCTATCTATAACTACTCAGTTAGAAATATATAAAGGATGGGGGGGGGTCACAAAACTCATTGTTTTTACCCATGCAGTTTCCTATGGGAACCTCAGACATTGCTACAACCAAAACAGCTGAATTGATTTACACCAAATGTAGCAGAAAGCTAGATCTTCAATAAATCCATTCAGACTCTTAGGAAAAATGAAGCTTTAAAATTTACAGATGTTGAGTAATGCCGTACCACGGAAGGAGCACAGAGGGAGTATCGAGGTACTAAATGGCAAATAAAGTGTACTGATTGGCTGAACCTGCTGAGACCGGTTTTACAGAACTAAGAGCTGTGACTTACTAACCGAAACTTGAAGAGGAATGAAGCACCCGCCATTTTAGGGCTTGGGGATTTGGCCCCCCATGGCCTGAGAACAAAAACAAAGAAACATACATATCGGCAGGGTAGGGGTTCTGAGACTCCATGGTCCTTGTGAGAGGGGGGCATCCCTGAGACTCTTTTTCTGATGTCACTGCAGACTCGCAGTACTCTACCGGTTCTCAGCGCAGAATTTTACAGAAGTACTGTAAAATTACTGCAAGATAACTGTGGGACAAACAAAAATAAACATAAAAGTTGGGTGGGTGTCCTTGAGTTGTTTTGCTACCATGGTGGTTGGCAAGCAATGAGGGGTTGGCCATCCATAGGGGGTTTCCTGCACGGCATGGGATTGATGACCTGCAGAAGGTTGGGTGCAGGTCCTGACACCCCTACTAAGCTTACCTAGGAATGGTTATAAAATATTTCTCTACGTGTTAAACAAATCACTGAAGGAGCCACAAGTTAAACTGATGTTATAGTTGGGGAAAATATCAGTTAAAACATTACATTTTAAACTCTAAAAAACACTTAAATTCACCATTTTCAGTTAACTAACGAAATAATAAGTCACACCCTTGCCACTGAGTATGACCTCACATATTACATCACTCAGAACATGTTCAATGTAATCAGTGATAATATCACTCATAACAAATGAAATTACTTCCTTGATCGCAACACTGTGCATGGCAATGGCATGAGCTATAGTTCCTTGAGTTAAGTATTCAACTATAATTGGTGAATTTCAGTGGTGTATAGTTTAAAATGTAACATTTTACCTAAAATTTTCACCTAACTCTATATTCACTGAAAAAAGCAAAAGTGATGTTAATAGTTAGATGAATATGTCAGTGCCAACATAGAGTTCCATTAGGATGGCGGCTGAAAAGCACCCCGACCGCCATGGAAGCAGAAAACAACTGCCCGCCGGCACCGTGGGAAAACCGGCGGCCAAATTAGGATCAACCACCAAAAAAAAACTACCGCGGCGGAACGAGGCCAAGAAAAACCGCCCGTAGCAGGCGGAGATGCCCAAAATCCATCCGCGGCGGTCAGATTCGCGGCGGAAAAACACCAACCCACCACAAGTATAGCGGAGACACCGCACTGGATATTAGGATATCCCCGACGGTCCTGCGGTATGTACCGCTGTCTCCGACTGCTGCAGTCACACAATGGGATGAATGGGAGAGCCAGCGGAAGAACTGAAGCACAGCCACCGCAGTGGATGATCCGTAAAAAAATATAGCAGATGAAGCAAAAACCCCACAAGAAGGCCAAAACGTGCACACAGAAAACTAGCCATGCCCCCCAAATACACAAAACACACCCCAATGACACAACCACATGGCAAAAAGATAAATACAAATCTCTGGACAACACACCTGTCAGCAACACCCCAACTGGACACACCCACATAGCTGAGTATAAAACCAGCCCCTTCCCTGAACACAATCCTTTGCAATACTTCAGGATGGAAGGGACACATACCCCAGCTGACAGGAGAGGCAAAGGACACAACATCACTAGCCACACCACACACAGCACTCCCACCTCCATACCTGCACAACTAACCCCCCTGCACAACACACACCATACACAGCACAACCACAACCACCACTCACACTCCTGCACCCACAACCACTTTGCACACCACACACCATGGCCACACAGAAAATACCCAAATTCACTGAGAGTGAGTTGAAGGTTATGGTAGATGAAATAGTCAGAGTGGAACCACAGCTTTTTGGTACCCTGGTCCAACAGACACCATTAGCCACAAGGACACAAATGTGGGCAAGGATAGCCCAAAGGGTCAATGCAGTAGGGACCACCCCAAGATCAAAAAAGGAGATCATTAAGCATTGGCATGATCTGAAGAGGATGGTCAAGGAGAGGAGGAGAAAGAACCATGAGCTGGCTCAGAGGACTGGCGGTGGCGCTCCCATTCTACCAAAACCATTCACACAATGGGAGGAGAAGGTGCTTGCAATACTGCATCGAGAGAGTCTCAGAGGAGTAGCCGGGGGAGTGGAGGCTGGTAAGTACAAACAAATGACTACTGCCACTCTGCTATGTACTGTCTTGCACAACTACAAACCTACACCACCTAAGACACATACCATCCATCTGCACCACACACTCACAAAAACATGGCTCACAGATTCAACAGTCACCCACTCCCATTCACACCAAACATAGCTACCAACATAACCATGGGGGCATGTGCACAGGCAGACAGCACTACATCTCCCAACAGGCCCCCTGTCCCACAGCATCAGCAAGATGGATCCCTCCCCCCACCCAACCCAGACGCATTTGTCAGCCATTACACAACCCACATCAAACTCACAGGTAGGTAGCCATCTTCCCTGGGAGGGTGTCTGGGAGTGGGGGGGCTGCACCACTACTCCCACCATGCCCCCTGTCCCACAGCCTAGCAAGATGGATTTCTCCCCACACCCCACCCAGAAGCATGTGTCAGCCATTACACAACCCACATCAAACTCACAGGTAGGTAGCCATCTTCCCTGGAAGGGTGTCTGGGGGTGGGGGGCCTACACCACTACTCCTACCATTCCCCCTATTCCACAGACTAGCAAAATGGATTGCTCCCCACACCCCACCCAGAAGCATGTGTCAGCCATTCCACAACCCACATCAAACTTACAGGTAGGTAGCCATCTTCACAGTGAGGGTGTGTGTGGCTGGGAGGCCTGGACTACTACTCCCAACATTCCCTCTGGCCCACACCTGAGCAGGATGGAGCACTCCCCCCCCCAGCAGTTGGAAGCCATTGCAGTTCACCAAACAGACTTACAGGTAAGTAGCAAGTACACCCACCCATTTTTCACAAATTAAATGGTGCCATATGACAACACCAGCCCTCTCATTACACAAAGAGGCATACCTACCCCATTGCCAAGCACAGTGTGCACACAGGTAAGCTAAGGAAACTATCACAGCTACCAAAGTGTGACACACCAATACACAAGTAGAAGAAAGTCAGGGCACAATTATGCACAGCACCTAGTTACATGTGCATCGTCATGGGGCAAGTGCAACAAGGACCATGAGAAAAATATGAAATCATGTGTGGTGGCACAAATCAAGATATGCACATGACAGGACAAAGGGATGCAGGAGATGACAATGGCCAGTCCATGGCCAGATGTGACGTCTGCCAGGTCAGACAAATAAGCAATGAGTTCTCAATTAAACACATGTTGTGCCAGGCCCTAGATGGCAAAAAGTCCCTGTGATCCTTAATTGTGCACGGGTTGCCTGGTATGCCTTGACAGCTCACACCATGGACAAGTAATGCTTGTACCACTGCATCATGTCAGGAAGCACAGTAGTGCACGTAGTCAACAATGTGATGATCTGTCAATTGTGCAGTGTACAAAAAGTGAATGACACACAGCTAACACAAAGCTTGCCGGGTGCACTACAATGACCATTTCCCATCTGACCCACAGGTGACCAAGAACTCACTGCAGAGGACAACACCAGCAACCTGCAGAGCCAGTCTCCCCCCCGGTACATGGACTCTCGGATGTTGACTCCCAGGATTCCATAGACGATGAGCTCGAGGCCAGCCCATCTGGTGTGCCAGGAAGTAACAGGTCCCTGGACTCCATCATCCCCCTACCACATCTGCACCAACAACAACTTCACAGCAGAGACCTGCTGTCACAGCCTGTGTGGCCACCGCCGCTGCCACCACCACCACCACCACCAGTGTTGCCTGCAACTCCCTCCCTGTCCCAGAGGATGACCAGCACACACCACTGACGGAGGAGGGCAGGGAGAGGATGCGGGTGCCCACAGTGGTGAGGCAACAGGTCCATGGCAGTAGGGCAGGTGGGAGGGGCAGGGTCCCCCACGGATACCAGAAGGCTGGGACCCAATTCCTGGAACACATCACCAGAGTCCTGGGCGCATACGAACAGGCCAAGGGACCAACGGGCCAGTCGGATGAACTGTTGAACGAGCTCATCCTGCTGATGAGGTCCATCAACACCCGCATGGGACAAATTGTGGATCTCTTGGGCCAGCAAGTGGCGGTACTGAGGGACAGGCATATGCCACAGACAACACCTCCAACTCCCTCTGGTGGGCCGCACAATGACAGTTCACCATCCTCCCCTGCACCCACAGAGAGGGGCGAGTCCTCAGACCCCACTGGCCCTGCAGCAGGGTCCCCCCCCACCAAACAACGAAGGGTCCATCCCAAGAAGACCCTGGGAGTATCTGGAGGCCAAGCACCTGCCAGCTGCCAGTCACAGAGCCAGCCATGAAGGCAACCCTCTCAACCACTGCACTGACTTTCTGGACTGTCCTTCCCCACACTGCCTTGTGAATGGCATCTGTCTGTTGGACTGGGTCACCACAGCAATGTGGTGACTACTCGATTATCTCATCTACCACAACTGTCAACTCACTGCTCCACCCCACCCCCAATGGAAATGTACACCCCCCCTCGCATCTCACCATTGCAAATAAAATATCCTTACACATATGTTGTTGTGTCTGTTCCGTCTTTATTGCAGGATGTACAGTCTTCAACATGATCAAAATGTACCAGGAGCATGGGCTGTATGTAGGCAAGGAGAAGTCAAAGGCACCTAGGGAAACACAACAGAACTACTTTCACTGGTCTGGGTGCGGCATCACAGACATCACACAACCCCTACCATCAGGATAACCCAACATGTGCATGTCACAATGGCCAACAAGTGTCAACATACACGTCCTGTTGATGTTCCCAAATGACATGTCCCAGAAACATTTCCAACCACCACTGAGTCTACAACTGGCTGCTGCTAAAATTCTCACATGTCCTTTCACGACAACAGCAATATCAGCAGACAATGGGTATGTTGCACATTGAAGCCCAACTTCAAGTGAAGTAGTGGGTAATGAGTTGTTCACACAGGTCAACACCTTCCTTCTCTCCACTGTCCTCATCACTGGACACGGCTTGGTTTGCAGGCTGGGGCCTTGGTCCTCACCATCATCCAGGAGCAGGGAAATCTCCTTGAGAATGTCTAGGTTGTGGAGCACGCAGAATGCCACTACAATCTGACACACCTTCCTGGGCGAGTATGCCCGTGCACCTCCGGTCTTGTCCAGGCTGCGGAAATGTGACTTAAGCAGACCAAAAGTACGCTCCACCACACAACGTGTCCTCCCATGGGCCTCATTGTAGCGGACTTCAGCCGGGGACCTGGGATTCTGCAGTGTGCTCAGCAACCAGGGATGGTTGGGATATGTAGAGTCACCTAGGTATGACAAACACAAATAGACATTGCAGTGTCACAGAGGCTGAGGGCAGCAGGTCACACACCCAGCACGCCACATGAATAGGCATACTCACCCACAATCCATGCACGCTTGGGAAGAAGATTAGCCATCAGCTGGGGCACAATGCTGTTCCACAGGATGTCATGTGCCGAGCCTGGGAATTTGGAACACACGTGAGAGACGGTCATATCTGCCAGGCACATCACTTGCACATTTATGGAGTGGTAATGTTTGCGATTGCGGAAATTTCTCACTTGCCTGTGGTGGCACAAGCCGGACATGGGTGCAATCAATGGCCCCAACAACATTGGGGATGTGTCCAAGGGGATAGAAGTCTCCCTTCACAGCTGGCAATTCAGCACCCCAGGGAAAATGGATGTACCTGTCCTTGTATAGCATCATGGCGGACAGTACATCACGCAGCACCATGCTGAACATCGGTTGTGACATCCCACCAGCGCTAGCCACTGTCTCTTGGAACGACCCAGTGGCAAAAAAATGCAGGGCTGTCATCACCTTATAAGTAGGGGTGAAAGCTGTTGGATATGTCCTGCTGGGCTGCAGGTCGGGCTCCAACAGATCACAAAGGGTTTTCAGGGTGGCTCTGTCCAGGCGGCATTTCCGTATGATTGCAACATCCTCCGTGACCTCCAGCACCGTGAAGTGACGAATCAAATTTGGCCTCCTCCTAGTGGAGATGATCGTGAACACATGTCAATGCAATACATCATGTGATGTGCACAGCACATCACGTTCTGGATGACACAACGACAACAATGACTGACATCAACCTTGACTAACAGACCAGCTCACATGTAGGGACACCTTCATGTGCACAAAGGCCACACCTGTCAACTTACACAAGACAAGTACCTCAAACACCACCTTGGTCAATGTGAATGCACATAGGGATATGGCCACATTTCAAATGGGCATGCCTGGGAGTAACCCTGGGCGTAGTTCGCGAAGTAGCACTTCGCGAAGCTACGCAAAGTGCAGTTCGCACTACGCGAGCTACGCGTAGCACTTCGCGAACTGCGTAGTACCTTGTTCGCACTGTGCCAGATGTCGTTTTCAATGACTGCACAGTGCGGACAAGCAACCAGCACTGTGCAATCATTGAAAATGGCATCTTGCACAGTGCGAGCTGTAGTTTTCTGCTGCTCGAGTAGATTTTTACTCGAGCAGCAGCTTTCTCAACGCAAATTGGTAGTTTCTCAGCATACGCGACCACTCGCAATGAGAAACCTGACCTCCTCGCGTTGGGAATCTCGCCGGGAGGTTTATTTTCAATGCTCGCGATCGCCAACTTGATGTTGCTGATCGCGAACAAGGAAAAAGTCTCGCCGGGATGTCATTTTGCTTGCTCGCGGTCGCCAACTTGACGTTGAGGACCGCGAGCAAGCAAAAAATGACCGCAGCACTACGCAACACTATGCTACGCGTGTTCGCACTGTGCTACGTGCAGTTCGCGTAGTGCGAAGTAGCGCGAACTCCGCAAACTCCGCGAGCATAGCGTAGTGCTTTGCCCAGGCTTACCTGGGAGTAAAGAAACCATCAAATGTGTAACTAATCTAACCCACTGTCTCATACATAGCTGCTGTACCTTTCACACCTCAATGCGTCATTACAACCTGGCACACATCCACCACACAATGACCACAGTAGGTGCTGGCATGAGGAATGTGTGCATGAGCAGACATGAGAGGCAATGCAACATAGATCATCATTCATCATTCATTGGGACGAGCATCGCTGTGATTATCACTGCACCTCAACACATTGACATGTGTCAAGAACAGCACTGTCCTGCCTACACCAACAAAACATCCATAAGTGACATGTGAGTGGGTACAGGCCAATCTACGAAACACACACACAAACATGGCATGTGTAGCCATCAGAGGAGTAAATGGGAGATTGGCCTTGTGTGCACGGTGATGTTCCATTTACCATCTTGGCACTGTGCACTGTTGATGCTTGACAGATGGGCATTGCGATTGTGTGGCACCCATATCACGGTAGCTACCGCCTAGCCCCGGCGGTGTGTCACCAGCACCCCCATTCACACAAGTGCAGTAGTCATAAGCATGGAGACATGCCCATATGGCGGTGGGCATGCTCCGCCACCGAAATCGCGGTGTCTCGTGTCAATGCATGGCACTCATATCGCTGTAGCCACCGCCTGGCCCCGGCGGTGTGTCACCAGCACCCCTATTCACACAAGTGCGGTAGTCATAGGCATGGAGACATGCCCATATGGCGGTTGGCATGCTCCGCCACCCATAGCGTGGTAGCGCCCACCGGGCCCCTGCGGTGTGTCACCAGCAACCCCATTCACACAAGTCCAGTAGTCATAGGCATGGAGACATGGAGACATGGGGAAATGTCGGTTGGCATGCTACGCCACTAAAATCTCAGTAGCGCACACCAGGCCCCTGCGGTGTGTCACCGTCATAGAGCTTGCCCTAGAGCCAATGCGAAGATTGATAGTGGTGGCATGATGCAATTTTGAAGATCGCGGTAGGCGTGCTCTGCCACCGCAGAGGCGGACATTGGCTGCATTTGAAAGATGCATCATTGTGGTAGCACACCCCGGGCCCAGCATTGTATCACCGCCATGGAGCATGCCCTTACAGCCAAGGGGAGCCATGATTGTGGTGACATGATGCAATTTTGAAGATCGTGGTAGGCGTGCTCCGCCACCGCGGAGGCAGACATTGGCTGCATTTGAAAGATGTAGACCTGGACCACCAATTGCTGCAGCTTGGCACCTTTGAAACGACCCCAGGGGGCTATATATGTGTGGGAGTGAGCTTCACAGTGCCACTGCTCCCAGGGCCTGCTGCCTGAGACCCCTCACCTGCTGCTGTCTCCAGGGACTGCTGCCGGAGACCCCTCACCTGCTGCTGCCTCCAGGGACTGCTGCCTGAGACCCCTTACCTGCTGCTGCCTCCAGGGTCTGTTGCCTGAGACCCCTCACCTGCTGCTGCCTCCAGGGACTGCTACCTGAGACCCCTCACCACCCAAATCCGCTGCTGTTGTCTCATGTTCACATTGATGGCAAGGACAGAGTAGATCCGTGTCAGTCCCGTCACGAGCGAGGAGCTGCAGGTCCTGGTGGACGAGGTGCTCACACAGTACCCAAGGCTATATGGTGCCCCAAATATCGTGGTAAGTCTTCAACAGTGGTGGGGTAGGGCAGGGGGGCCACACATGTAGTTGGACTGATGCAGTATGTGCCTGGGAGTGTGGGGTTGTGTCATGCACTGCCTGACATGCTGTCTCCAGTGGGAGGGTGTGTGTACCCAATGCCACAGTTTTCCCTCCCTGCACATGTATGTATGAGTGACCTGTGCCCTGTTGTCAGCCATACAGTGACACAGAAAGTTGTTCATGCTGTAGTCAGGACAGTGATTGCTTGAATGGATGTGTGTGCCCCTGTAGTCCATCTCATTATGAGCCCAGCTGGCCTGCACAGTCCCCGCGAACAAAGACAAGGACAACTCACTTAACTTACAGAGTATGACATCAGTCTTTTCACATTGCATTTCAGCTATGGTCCATCTCACCACTGTAATTTGCACACAACTGCCCTTGTGAATGGCATTTTGTATTTGTGAGATCATGTCCCTCTATGTGACCACCATGACACATTCATCTATTCACAGGACAGGGACATTGATGGCTGTGCAGTCTTGGACACAGTGAGTCCACCCCCAAACACAGGTTGACATGTGACGTATGTGTTGCTCAAACCAACAATGGACTGGAGATGTGGGCAGGCTATATGGGTGTTTCAGTGCTGGCATCCTGAATGTGTGTGAGATGTGCAGGGACTGTGTTCCCCCTGAAAACCTGCATGCTTTGACACCAGCTTTCCCCATGCAGGTGTCCCATCTGAGCTGTTCGATAGTCTCTGAGTGACCTATCGTTGGATATGTGATGATTTTGTATCTTGCTGCTTGTTAGACCTGGCACCTTGGCGTCAGTCTCCCTTACACTTTTTGTCGCTGTGCCTCATGTGTTTTGCTGGTATTAGCTGCTCAGAGCAAAAATGTATATGTTGGTTGGATTCCATGATTGGCTTATTTGGTTTACTGTCAGACCCCAGTAAAGTGCACCAGGAGTGCCCAGGGCTTGCAAATGCAAATGCCGCTGGTGCGCTTGCAGCACTGGTTGTGCCACCCACAGAAGCGGCCTAGTAAAATGTGTCTAAGGTCTGCCACGGCAGAACCTGCGTGCAGTCTGGTACTGTCATGCTGACTGGACAAGTGCACCCACTTGCCAGTCCCTAAACCTTCCCTTAACTTCCTATTAGTCACCTCTATGGTAGGCCCAAGGGCAGGGTGCATTGTAAGCATAAGGTAGGACAAGCCCTGATGTGTGTGGCATGTCCTAATAGTGAATTACAGCCATTTTCGTTTTTCACTATTGTAAGGCTACCTGTTCTCATAGGCCAGATTGGGATGTTAGAATTGTTACATCCTATGATCCTAACAGACCCAGGGAACATGGTAGAAAATCGAGTTTGGTATGCCTGAACTCAGAATAATAAAATACATCTGTTAGCAAGGTTTCTTTTAATGTTATGTGTTCGCAAACGCCACTTTTAGAAAGATGGCCTTCAGTGGTTGCCTTGCTGCTGATGGAGAGGAGAAAGATTGCTGATAAACTTTGCTTCAACTTGTGCTTGAGCTTGCCCCGTGAACGAAGTCCCAGGACCAGTGGACTTCACCCCCTTGAGAGCCGCCGTTCTCGCCGTGAAGCTGACGCCTAGAGAAGTGTGCGCCTCCCCCAAATGGCGCGTACACTGGCAAGCGTGTGACCCACTGTCCGTCCCAAACAACGCGACTAAGGCCCCCCTGCGAGCCGTAGCTCGCAACGTGAAGGAAGGACTTCATGCTGCACTTTTATTGCCCCCTCTTCGCATCGTACTGCTCAGCGTGCCCCCTACCCCTGTTGTGGGCAGGTTGCGGTGCGTAGAGTGGTTGGTACATGGCTCCCCACCGGAGCGTACTGCCTGCTTTGCACCGCACTGAGAGAAAAGGCGCCGCTTTCAAGGTACGGCTCGTACGCCGCAACGAAGAGCCAATGCACTGTACTTTCGTACCATCCCCTCGAGCATCGTGACTAAGGCCCCTCTACGAGCCGTAGCTCACACCGCAACATGAGGACATCACATCGTACAACGCGCTGGGATTCAACACATCGTTTGTGACGAACTTTCCAAGATAAGGTACTGTGTCCGCTCACACTGTAAGGAGTACGCATCGACTGGAGTGCCTGCAGCAGTTGTGAGCCCCGTTTGTATGCCCCGTAGGGTGTACGCATCGCCTGGAGCGCCTGCAACGCTTGTGAGCCCCGCTCGTAAGCTTCTTTCAAAGCCCGTACGAACCGTACGAAGAGCGCGAAGCGCACAGAACTAACAAAGTACGCTTAAAACCAAGAACTGCTTATTACAAATTTTATTGTGGGCCCGGTTATCGCTATTGGGTCTTGTGCTAAGTCTTATTATATAAAGTAACTATTTTTGATAAAACCAGTGTGGAGTCCATTTGTGGGGGTATCATTGAATTACTGTTTGTGGTCACAAATGCTTAACCATTGCTCCCTGAGATAAGCCTTGTCTGCTCGCGCCAAGCTACCTAGAGGGTGAGCAGGGGTTATTGTTGGAGTGTAACCCCTTACCCTGACTGGAAGAGAGGATCCCTGCTTGACACAAATCCCTACCTGTGTCAACCAGAGATTTCCAATTCTAACATTGGTGGTCAGCGGTGAGGATTCTGGATTTTGCATTAGTGATTTATGTACAGTGATTTTGTGAACACCACTTAGTGAGTTCAGACCCATAACGTAGCCACATATTTTTTGGATTTTTGGTTCCCAAGAA
The DNA here is from genome assembly GCF_964204655.1 of Triturus cristatus. Lineage (NCBI taxonomy): Eukaryota > Metazoa > Chordata > Amphibia > Caudata > Salamandridae > Triturus > Triturus cristatus. The sequence goes on from NC_140581.1 coordinate 403,531,647, forward strand.
ATATCCATTTGTTAAGAATAATGTCTGGTTCAGTCATTATTGAAAAAGCGGCATCTGTAGTCTCTGAAAGTGAAGAAGTGGAATGGGAAGAGGAGAGACTAGAGAGCTACACCAAGGCCCAGCTGAAGGGCTTCTGCAAAAAATTGAATGTTCCCCATGCTGGATACAAGGTCAAGGCAGATCTACTCAAGGTGCTGAGGGTTTGGATTGAGTCAAGATCGCATGAGGAGGTAGAAATAATTGAACCAACCAAAAGTGTCCGTAGCTTTGGCAGAGGCCTGTCACCAGAAGAGTTGGCAGACAGAAAAGAAACAAGGGCAACTGGAGCTGGAATGCAAAAAGCTGGCTCTGGAAGAGAGAAGAATCCAAATTGAGCATGAAATGAAGTTGAGGGAATTAGATCTAAAATCTAAAAGTTTAGAGTCTACTCCCTCTGGTGGCAGCACGCCGTCAGTGCAGACAGAATCAAGGGTGTACATACCAAAGGATGTGGTAAAAGAGTTTTTTGAGAGTGATGACATAGGGCAGTGGTTCAAAGCCTATGAGATAGCCATGTCTTCCCACCGGGTCCCTGAGAAGGATTGGGGAGCGGGGTTGTGGGGACGGTTCCTTAGTAAGGGGCAGGACACACTGCTAGACTTGCCCTCAGATGATTATAATTCTTATCCCCATATGAAAGCAGCTTTGATGACTAGGTATGAGTTGACCCCTGAGTTGTATAGGCAAAGGTTCAGGGGTTGCCCAAAGATTCCAAACAGTACATATGTTGAGTATGTATCTTTTTTTTGCAGAGCACTGGATGGTTGGGTGAAGGTAGCAAGGTTGATGATTTTCAAGGGCTTCATGATTTAATGTCATGGGAGCACTTGTCCAGTAATTGTTTTCCTGAGCTATGCCAGCACCTGATTGATAGTAGGCTGACTAACCCTAGAAAGCTTGCTGAGGAGGCGGACCGCTGGGTCTTTACCAGGGTCCACAAGTGTCACGTGGGAGATTCGCCAAAGGTGGGCAGAGTCCCCAGCAGAAGAGGGGAGAGGATAGAGGTAACCAGAGGGAGTTCCCAAAAAGGCCCCAAAGTACCAAGGGAACCAAGGGAAAGGTTCTCAGCCTCCCCCACCCCAGAAACCGACCGGGGCCCCGACAGGTCCACCTGTTCAAAAGGGGCTCATAAAATGTTACAAGTGTGGTACCGTAGGGCATTATGCCTCTGATTTAAAGTGTCCTTTGTTTTGTAAACCAGCACCCACTGGTGCTCCACTCCGGCAGATGGCTAGTGTAGCCTTGGGGGAGGAGATGGCAGTCCAAGGTGGGCGGGGTCCCGCAGAGATGTCCCTTGTCTCATTAGGAGACTGTGAGATGGTCCCCCAAACCCAGCTGCCTGATAACACTAAGAAATACAGGCAGTGGGTGACCATCAATGGCCGTAGGGTGGAAGCTCTGAGAGATACAGGAGCCAGTGTGACAGCTGTCAAGTGTCACCTGATGTCTCAAGAGCAGGTTGTCCCAGGAGCATTCTATCCAGTTGTTGCCGCTGACAACACAGAGAGTCACTGCAGGGTGGCTCAGGTTTCCTTTGAGTGGGGGGGTCTCTGGTACTCTTCAGGTAGCTGTCAGGCCCGCCATGCCTGAAGACTGTCTGTTAGGGAACGATTTGGAGAGCTCACCTTGGGCTAAAGTGGAGCGGAGTGCTCAACTGGAGATGTTGGGTATGCCGGATTGGGCGTGTGTCACCACACGGTCCATGGCAGCCAGTAGAGGTGCTCAAGAGGTCCTGGAGCCTGAGAGGGAGGCCCAGGGACCGGCCTTAGAGAGAAGAGGCAGGGGGCGTGGGAAACCAGCCCCTGAAGTTCCCACGGCCCAGGAGGAAGCAGACCTTGAGGGGGATGCCCTGGAGCCTACCAGGGAACAGATATCTGAACTGGGAGACCTGCCTGAGCTGACCCATTGGCAGCAGGAAGGAGGCCACTCCAGGGAGGACTTTTGTAAGGCACAGAAAGAATGCCCTTCTCTTGTGGGTATGCAGCAGCAGGCTGCAGACCAGGCCGCAGGTGATCAGTCTGGGTCACATTTCATTTACTGGGAGAACGACCTCCTATACACAGAGCCTAAGGTTGCTGAGACTGGGTCAGCCCGTGCGCTGGTGGTACCCCAGGACTTCAGAGCCTCCCTACTGGGGCTGGCTCACGACGTGCCATTGGCAGGACATTTGGGGCAGGACAAGACCTTTGAAAGGCTTGTCACCCACTTTTATTGGCCCCAAATGCGCAGGAGTTAAGACACTCACTGCAGGACCTGTCAGACTTGCCAGGCAAGTGGAAAGAGTGGGAGGAAGCAGAAGGCTCCTCTCCAGCCTTTCCCTGTGATCGGTACCCCATTCCTGTGAGTGGGGATTGACATTCTGGGGCCACTGGACCCCAGGACAGCCATGGGCAACAGGTTTATCCTGGTCCTGGTGGACCATGCCACACGGTACCCGGATGCCATCCCTCTGAGGACAGTGACGGCCCCCGTGGTGGGACGTGCACTGATGGGAATTTTCTCCAGAGTGGGATTCCCTCAAGAGGTGGTGTCTGACCGGGGGTACCAATTTCATATCCAAGTATATGAAATCCCTTTGGCAAGAGTGTGGTGTAACCTACAAGTTTACCACACCTTACCACCCCCAAGGAAATGGGTTGGTTGAGAGATTCAACCGTACCCTCAAGGACATGATAATGGGTCTGGAAGAAACCATGAGGCGTAAGTAGGACGTCCTCTTGCCATGCCTTCTCTTTGCGTACCGTGAGGTGCTACAGAAGTCTCTAGGGTTCAGCCCCTTTGAGTTCCTGTATGGCCACCCAGTGAGAGGACCTCTAAGTCTGGTCAAGGAAGGCTGGGAGCAATCTCCCAGGAAACCTCCCCAGAATGTATATAGCTACATGCTGGCCTTCAGGAATCAGATTAGGCGATTCAGACAACTTGCTGAGGCAAATCTGGAAGCCAGCCAGGAGGAGATGAAGAGATGGTACGACCAGAATGCTACTCTGGTAGAGCTTCAGCCTGGACAGAAGGTATGGGTCTTGGCCCCCGTGGAGCCTTGTGTGCTCCAGGTGAAGTGGACCGGTCCCTTTGATGTTGAGGAGCACAAGAGTCCTGTTACCTATTTGGTGGACTTGCGGTCTCCAAAGAACCCCTTAAGGGTCCTTCATGTCAACCGCCTCAAGCCCCACTTGGAGAGGTCCCAAGTGGGCATGCTCTTGGCAACAGATGCTGGGATGGAAGAGGAGACCGAGCCTCTTCCTGACCTCCTGTCAGCCCGGGAGCAAGATGGGTCAGTGGATGGTGTCATCCTCTCTTCCGCCCTGACCCCTGAGCAACAGAATGATTGTCGCCAGCTGCTGGGACAATTTTCTGATCTGTTTTCCCTGGTTCCCGGTGTCACTGATTGGTGAGTCCATGATGTGGACACTGGGGATAGTACACCTGTGAGGCACAAGGCCTACAGGGTGACTGACAGGGTGAGGGTGTGCATCAAGGAGGAGGTCTCCAAGATGTTTACACTTGGGGACATTGAGTCCTCCAGCAGTCCTTGGGCCAGCCCAGTGGTCTTGGTCCCAAAGGCTGCAGCACCGGGACCCACACCGAACTCCGGTTCTGTGTGGACTACAGAGGACTCAATTCAGTCACCAGGACTGACGCACACCCCATCCCCAGAGCTGATGAGCTCATAGATCGGCTAGGGGCTGCCAACTACCTCAGCACGTTTGATTTAATGTCTGGGTACTGGCAGATCGCCTTGACCGATGGGGCCAAAGAGAGGTCAGCATTTTCTACCCCAGATGAGCACTACCAGTTCCGGGTTATGCCCTTTGGGATGAAAAATGCCCCTGCCACCTTCCAGAGGTTGGTCACCCAGGTGTTGGCTGAGCTGGATTCGTTCAGTGCAGCCTACGTGGATGACATCGCAGTGTTCAGCTCCACTTGGGAAGAACACCTGCGCCACCTCTGGGAAGTGTTGATGGTGCTGCGGAGGGCAGGCCTCATGATCAAGGCGAGTAAGTGCCAGATCGGGCAGGGTTCCGTGGTGTATTTGGGGCACCAGGTTGGGAGTGGCCAGGTGGCGCCCCTTCATCCCAAGATAGAAACCATCCTGAATTGGGAGTCACCCAAAACCCAGACAGAGGTGAAAGCCTTCCTAGATCTCACCGGGTACTACAGGAGGTTTGTCAAGGGGTATGGCAACATTGTTGCCCCCTTGACAGCGCTGACTTCTAGGAAGCAGCCCAGGAAAGTGATTTGGACTGACATCTGTCAGAAAGCTTTTGAGGCCCTGAAAGCTGCTATGTGCACGGCGCCCGTGCTCTTGGCTCCCAACTTCTCCAAAGAGGTTATCGTTCAGACAGACGCTTCAGAGCATGGTGTGGGGGCTGTTCTTTCACAGATTAATGAGGAGGGCCTGGATCAACCTGTAGCCTTCCTTAGCAGGAGGTTACTTCCACGGGAACAGAGATGGAGTGCTATTGAGCGTGAGGCATTTGCTGTGGTCTGGGCACTGAAGAAGCTAAGACCCTACCTGTTTGGGTCTCACTTCCGGGTTCAGACAGACCACAGGCCCCTCAGATGGTTGATGCATATGAGGGGTGAGAATCCAAAGCTGTTGAGGTGGTCCATTTCCCTACAGGGTATGGATTTCACGGTGGAACATCACCCTGGTACAGATCACGCCAATGCTGATGGTCTGTCCAGATTTTTCCGCCTTAGTGATGAGGAACTCCTTGGGGTAGGTTAGTTCTCCCCACATTTCAGCTGGAGGGGACACGTGTTAGACCTGGCACCTTGGCGTGAGTCTCCCTTCCACTTTTTGTCACTGTGCCTCATGTGTTTTGCTGGTGTTAGCTGCTCAGAGCACTGTGCCACTGCCAACCAGTGCCACAGTGCAAGTGCTCCCTATTTAAAATGTATATGTTGGTTGGATTCCATGATTGGCTTATTTGGTTTACTGTCAGACCCCAGTAAAGTGCACCAGGAGTGCCCAGGGCTTGTAAATGCAAATGCCGCTGGTGGGCTTGCAGCATTGGTTGTGCCACCCACAGAAGCGGCCTGGTAAAATGTGTCTAAGGTCTGCCACTGCAGAACCTGCTTGCAGTCTGGTACTGTCATGCTGACTGGGCAAGTGCACCCACTTGCCAGTCCCTAAACCTTCCCTTAACTTCATATTAGTCACCTCAAGGGCAGGGTGCATTGTAAGCATAAGGTAGGACAAGCCCTGATGTGTGTGGCATGTCCTAATAGTGAATTACAGCTAGGGGTGGGCGGAATTTGCGTAATTGCGTTACGCAAATCTCCGCGAAACGGTAAAAAACCTCCGCGAACACGCAGAAATTCCGCGAACACGCGGAATTGCTTGTTCGCGATGCTTTTTCCTGTCCACAACTGCTGTTTGCGTGCTCAGGGAGAAATATCTCGCGAACACGCATTTTGAGAACGCGAACAAGCAAAAATTTCGCGAAATCGCGGAAAGCAGACTTTTGAGCAATTTCGCGTTCTCCGCGGAACGCAAAATTATGCAAATTCCGCAAATTCCGCGAGCGGAACGGAATTTACCGCCCAGGCCTAATTACAGCTATTTTCATTTGGCAGTAGTGATGGGCAACAGGTCCCCTGTGAGTGGGGCTGGCAGGGGTGATGGGCAACAGGTCCCCTGTGAGTGGGGGTGTCAGGGGTGATGGGCAACATAGTCCCTATGGGTGGGGTTGGCAGTAGTGATGGTCAACAGGTCCCCTGTGAGTGGGGGTGGCAGGGGTGATGGGCAACAGGTCCCCTGTGAGTGGGGGTGTCAGGGGTGATGGGCAACATAAGCCCTGTGAGTGGGGGTGGCAGGGGTGATGGGCAACATAGTCCCTATGGGTGGGGGTGGCATTAGTGATGGGCAACCGGCCCCCTGTGAGTGGGGGTGGCAGGGGTGATTGGCAACAGGTCCCCTGTGAGTGGGGGTGGCAGGGGTGATGGGCAACATAGTCCCTATGGGTGGGGGTGGCAGTAGTGATGGGCAACAGGTCCCCTGTGAGTGGGGGTGGCAGGGGTGATGGGCAGCAGGTAGGTCCCCTGTGAGCGGGGATGGCAGGGGTGATGGGCAACATAGTCCCTATGGGTGGGGGTGGCAGTAGTGATGGGCAACAGGTCCCCTGTGAGTGGGGGTGGCAGGGGTGATGGGCAACAGGTCCCCTGTGAGTGGGGGTGTCAGGGGTGATGGGCAACATAAGCCCTGTGATTGGGGGTGGCAGGGGTGATGGGCAACATAGTCCCTATGGGTGGGGGTGGCAGTAGTGATGGGCAACAGGTCCTCTGTGAGTGGGGGTGGCAGGGGTGATGGGCAACAGGTCCCCTATGGGTGTGGGTGGCAGGGGTGATGGGCAACATAAGCCCTATGGCTGGGGGTGGCAGGGGTGATGGGCAACAGGTCCCCTGTGAGTGGGGGTGTCAGGGGTGATGGGCAACATAAGCCCTGTGAGTGGGAGTGGCAGGGGTGATGGGCAACATAGTCCCTATGGGTGGGGGTGGCAGTAGTGATGGGCAACAGGTCCCCTGTGAGGGGGGGTGGCATTGGTGATGGGCAACAGGTCCCCTGTGAGTGGGGGTGGCAGTAGTGATGGGCAACAGGCCCCCTATTGGATGGGGGTGTTTGTGGTGCTGGCCATGCAACCCCTATGGTGGGCTGTTGTTAGTGGCCAGGATGTGGATCCCCTGTGTGTGTGTGCCATTTTGCGGGTATGTGTCGTTTGTTTATGTGGTAGGTGTCTGACTTACCGCCTGCACCGTCAGCGTCGGTTTCTGAGCCGGTCATAGATGTAGAGTACTGGTATGACCTGCGCGATGGGATTCATGATGTGTTCGTGTCGTACACGCTGCTTGTTGCTCCGTCTCGTACCCACTGCAAGCTGGTCCGTTTCGGAGCCGTGTATTGATTTGTGGCGCGAATCATAGCTGATATGCTTGTTTTCCGGATGCTGTGACGTGCCGTACGTGACGACCAGTCCGGCGCGTAGGAAGTAGGCATCGTACTTGTCATGCCGGAAACTGCTATGGATACTGCTTCCGGGCGACACGGTTCCTCTTTAGGAGTTACGGCTCGGACGGAGAATGGGTCTTGATTCACAGCCTACGTGTTGGTTGTGTTTTTGGCAGTTATGCGCATCGTACTTACTCTACAGGACGGACCGGCTCTGGGTACGTGTCGGTCGCAGGTTAAGGCTACAGACAGCTGTCCGACCGGCCATCGGAATCGGCCCCTAAATCTACCCCCCAGCATGACCCCCTACACTACACAAACACCACTTCACTACCCTAAACCCTAAAACACTTCCCCCAGCATGACCCCCTTCACTACCTAAACACAACTGCGCTACCCTAAACCCTAAAACACTACCCCCAGCATGACCCCTTCACTACCCAAACACCACTGCACGACCCTAAACCCTAAAACACGGCCCCCTACTCTACACATATACCACTGCACTACCCTAAACCCTAAAACACTAGAACCCAGCACGACCCCCTACAGTACACAAACACCACTGCACTACCCTAAACCCTAAAACACTACCCCTACACTACCCAAACACCACTGCACTACCCTAAACCCTAAAACACTACCCCCAGCACTACCCCCTACACTACACAAACATCACTGCACTACCCTAAATCCTAAAACACTACCCCAGCACTACCCCCTACACTACCCAAACACCACCTCACTACCATAAACCCTAAAACACTACCCCCAGTACAACCCCCTACACTACACATACACCACTGCACTACCCTATACCCTACAACACTACCCCCAGCATGACTCCCTACACTACCCAAACACCACTGCACTACCCTAAACCCTAAATCTACCCCCAGCATGACCCCCTACACTACCCAAACACCACTGCACTACCCTAAACCATAAAACACTACCCCCAGCACGACCTCCTACACTACACAAACACCACTGCACTACCCTAAACCCTAAAACACTACCACCAGCATGACCCCCTACACTACTCAAACACCACTGCACTCCCCTAAACCCTAAAACACTACCCCAGCACAACCCCCTACACTACCCAAACACCACTGCACTACCCTAAACCCTAGAAAAAAAAAAACACCCAAGGCCCAATCCCCCTTACCTCTCACTCCTCGTGGTTCCTCTCTCCTCGTGTTTCCTGCTTCACGTCGTCTCTGAGGGGCGGTGCACATCGTTGTGAGGAAATGGAACAGCCTCTGTTTCCTTACAACAACGTGGATCGTCTACATGTTTTTTAGAACGCATGGCAATTTACCATACATATCTTTACAACAAAATTTGTTGTAAAGTCATGCATGGTAAATGACCATGCAATCTAAAAAAATGTGTAGTAATGACTTCGCGATGTACAATGCATGTGTGGTAATGCATGCGTTGTAATGGTATCGCGAAGAAAAAATGTTTTTGTAACGGCTGTTTACCGATCGAAGCTGGCCCCTGTTCTTCAGTGAGACATTTATTTGATTAATTAAGAGGAAGGAATGTGTTTTTTTAACGAAAAGTGCTATCCCGGCTTTTGTATTGTGAAAGTGTCCGCGTGGCCTAGTTTCACTTCCGGTGGGAAATTGGAAGAGTCTGTTTGGATCTAAAGGAGTTCTGTTGTTGGACGGGGCAGGCGCGACACGTCATCAGAAAACATAACTAATGGAAAGCATCCTCCCTAAAGTGTGGAGCAGTGCCATGAGAGGTCAACGAGTGTGCATCCCACCGCAGTATGACCGTACCGCGTGACCCATGTGCCGCCTCCAGGGTACGGGAGGCAGAAGCGGCATCCCAGGTCCTCTTGAAGACCTTTGTAGCACTAATTCTACATTTTGGTACTAGGGCATTTTAACTTTGTTGTTCCTGACAGATACAAAGAAAAGATCCTGTGTTATTCAGTGCCCTCGTTACCTTTTTTGTGGGTTGTGGTGCTTGTCACTTCACTGCCCCGCCGGTGCACAAGACTGGGCACCCCACCTCGTGTGCCATCATCAGGGCCTCTGACCTCGGATCACTGGTTTCGGTTAGTGGAGTGGCAACATAAAAAGTTGCTCCCATAGGACTAGCCTGAACACTTAGGCGAATATCCCCTGCGCCAGCATTTCACGGAAATTCTTTCCTAGCTCTCCCACGTCGACGAGGACGTCATAATAGCACGGCTCCGCTCGCGACACCATATCACATCATCGGAACCATAAGAGGACCTCGTCAGCGTGCTGATGTCAATTCCACCCATTTTTTCTGAGCCACTGAGGCAAACAGGCGGACCGAGACATTTTCACATATATACATAGTATAATAAATATATATATATATTCACTGAAAAAAACATGTTCAAATGACATCACTGATGATATCATCTAGTGAATGTGTGTTTTTCTGAAAATTAAATGTGTTTTATATATGTATATCTCGAGATCGATGGAAGAATGAATGGGTATATGATTGTCTAAATGGATGATTTTTTTGTAAAATTGATTGTATAACTGACTGATTAAGTGCATCTCAGTGAATACATGGGTTAGTGAGTAATGTGTAATTATGTAAATATCTGTATCCGTCTCTCACTTTGTGTATAAGTGGCTGCATGGGTTGGTGAGTAGCTACATGAGTGTCTATATGGGTTATTAGTTCTTTTTTTGAGTATCAGTATGAGTGTCTGAGTGTCTGTATGGTTTGGTGGGGGGTATTACTTAATGCATAGATGCATGAATGAGTGACTCACTGTTTGTATGTGTTGAAGACAGCATGTGTGCAGGACTGTATAGGTGGATGAGTGTGTTTATGGGTGTGTTAGTGAGTGAATGACTGTCTCAATAGTGTATTTATGAGTAACTACATATGTTTTAAACTCGTATGTGTGAGTATTGGTGTATATAAGTGAGTATATGTGAGAATGAGAGATTGGAAGAGTTCCTTTACAAATAAGTAGGTGTTTCTATTAGTGATTGTTTAAGTATGTGTAAGTTTCTGTAGAAGTAAGTGTGGTAGTGTGTGTATAACTGTATATGCAAGTAAATGGATATTTTATACTTTGCATGTGCGAACTTGTATGTGAGTAACTCTAAGGATGAGTGGCGGTTTGCAACAGGATGTTGATCATCTTCGTGGGCTGGTGGATTCGGGACAGACGGCGGCGCTAATATTATTAGACCTAAGCGCCGCCTTTGATACTGTCTCGAATCCTATCCTTTTGCGTCGCCTGGAGGAGATGGGCATTGGTGGTGCCGCCTTACAGTGGTTCCGCTCCTTCCTTGACGACCGTTGCTTCTGCGTTGCCATACCTCCTCATCAGTCCAATTTCTATCCCCTGGGCCTGGGGGTGCCTCAGGGATCCTCGCTGAGTCCCACGTTGTTCAATCTTTACGTGAGGCCGCTGGCTGATGTCGTCAGGCAGTGGGGCATGACGATGGTCTCGTAGGCTGACGACACTCAGCTAGCGGTCACTATCAGCGGGGACGCTGAGTGTGATGCCCCCAGATTTCAGAGTGGACTGAGAGCGGTGGCGAGCTGGATGAATGCCAATTGCCTCCAGCTCAACGCGAAGAAGACTGAGGTTATGGTTGTCGGGAAGGGACGTGAACTGTGGAGAGATAGATGGTGGCCTCCGGAGCTTGGGCCGGTTCCAACTCCGGTTATGGAGCTGAGAAACCTGGGAGTGTGGCTGGAACCCACTCTCAGTTTCGTGGGGCACTCCAAGAAAACTGCGGCCTGTTGTTTCGGAGTTCTTCGAGGTTTAAGATCCATCTTGAAGTTTTTTGACTCCTCCACGAGGCAGTTGGTTGTTCAGGCAACTATAATCTCTCGATTAGACTACGCCAGTTCACTCCTGGTAGGGGCTAATTTGGCGGAAACTAACCGCCTCCAACGGGTCCAAAACGCAGCAGCTAGGGCCATAGTGGGACTGCCTAGGTCCTGCTCTGTGTCCAGCACTCTTCGATCTCTACACTGGCTGCCGGTGAAAGCTAGAATTCACTTTAAAGTGCTTTGTCTGGCATTTAAGATCCTGAAGGGTTTAGCTCCTCGGATCCTCTCTAACCTTTTGTCTTTTTATGTACCGTCTCGCCCTTTGAGATCGTTGGGCCAAGCGTTGGCAGTGGTCCCGAGATTCAAGTTGAGTCGTATGGGAGGTCGGTCCTTTCGGGTGAAAGCAGCTATCTTGTGGAATTCTCTCCCGTTGGAGATTCGCCTTTTGGACGATCTCCTTCTATTCCGTAAAGCTGTAAAGACTGTGCTATTTTAACCATCTCATTTCTGTGCTGTCTGTATGTTGTTCCCTCTGTTCTGTTAGGTGTGGCTAAGTTTACCTTGTCATGCGCCAGGACGCCCCTTAGCTGGGGCAGCTGTGCGCAATACAATGCCCCTAACATAACATAACATGTATAGGTGTATGAGTACATATGACGAGTGAGTACATGTATGAGTGACTGTATAGGGACTGTTGGTGAATGAGTGGATGTGTGTGTAGATCTTGGAATTACTGAATAGGTGTTTTGTAACTGGTATTGGTATGTCCATTGTTTTGAAAATGTTAGTTTGTATTTTTGAGTGTGTGTATCAAAGGTTATATTAGGGTGAGAGGAGGTCTGCCACTCTATCACAAGGATGATGTCATCAGTGATGTCATCAGTTATGTCATTTGAGATGTCATCAGTGATATCATGACTCATGAGTGATGTCACTGACCATGTCATGAGTGATGTAATATGTGACGTCATCAGCACTGCATTATTGGTGCGCGAGTTATAGTTAGCTGAACTAACTATAACGGGGGAATTTCTATGGTTTTGTACGAGTGAAATGTCCAACTAACTATAACGCCCTTGAAACCTATGGTTTTTTCAGTGAATATATATATATATATATATATATCACCATTTCCGTCAATTCCTGGTAATTTCTCCACAAACGGATACGGACCACAGATATGTGCTTTGAAGTTGTTCATTGCATGGTCTCCATTACGCGTTTAGACTCTTGGCGAGCCTTAATCACATGACATGGTACCATTGTAACAATTCAATTATAAAGTGACAAGTGCTTGTGTGGCATACCACGTGACCAAGACAGCCATAGACATAGAAGACAGGTTTTCAAAATATAACTTAAAATTCTCGTTTCTCATAGATTGATTTATAGAATAACTTATAACTTTTTTTGGACAATCCATATGAGCGACTAGTGTTTAATGTAATGATTGATTATTTTGAATACATAACACACGTGTATATATATAGTGAACCCATCTAGATACTGTTGATGTATGTATGTTTTGTCGCAACTTTATAGGACATGTCCTTATCATCAAGTTATCTTTCTTTAATACATTTAGTTTAACATATAGATGCTGCCGCTCAATTGAATTATGAACTTGTAAGTGTTCATTTGCATGTCTAAAATCCATCCATCTGTCCTGAAAAATAATATTTGTTTATGTGCAAATAGTGCTAAAGTGAATAAGTGCTCTGTGCAAAAGCCTACCTTTTAAAAAATGTTCAAGTCATCAATTAGATATGTGAGCTTCGTGGTTTTAGTCAAAGCATTGCATTTTTCCCTCTCATATAAGTATGTTAGAAAATACTTTTTTTTTTCTTTTTTGCTTTCTTATCCCTCTTTTTGGCTTCCCTTTTGCTCCCTAATATCCTTCTCTCTTTGGGAGAATCATGTCCTCTTCACTTTATGCTTAAGTAGTGCTATAAATAGCGCAAACTCATGGTTCTGCGGTCCTATGCAGAATCTATAGTGTAGGCAAACTATGGGCTGCTATAAAGCATGAAATCCACTTCCATGTGCAAATTATTTGCAATTTTAAGAATGATAGGCAATTTTAAGAATGATAGGCAATTCTAAGAATGATAGTCTCCAATAAATATATATATATATAAATATGTGTAATTAAATAAATACATAAATATAACATTATGCATAATCATACAAAGTAAAACAATGTATAAATATGTAAACGCATTATATATCAATCAATAAATATTGGATAAAATCATTGATAAAAAAGTCCTAAAATCCTTCCTGATAGGTATTTATATAAATCTTCTGACATGTTTAGGCCTATTGGCTGTTTCGAATCCAGTTCTAATATGTAACGGGTTTTAAGTTTTCTTAGACTGGTCTCCCTATCCCCTCCTCTCCTACTCGGGGGAACAGCATCAATTACATTGTATCTGAGACCTATATATATTACAAAAACGTTCTCCTCTACTTTATATTATTAGGATATTACAAGTCACCTAGGAGTTCCATGGCCATATAAAGGAACAAGGCTGGAGGCCGAGTTCATTCATAACGTTACGGAACCCCGAAGTGACTTGCAATATCATTATCATATACAGCATGGGGTACTTTGTTTGTTATAAAGCATGGTCACACCATCAGCTTTCTTACAAACCACTTAATTCCTTGGTGCATACATTCTTCATTTGAAAGTGCGAGCAGGTTTGCAAACATAAAGAATACAAATATCATCTCAAGGGCAAATTTGAACACATCAAAAAGCTGGTACCTGTTTGTTTGAAGAAGCTATTAGAATCAGTTATATACGAGTCCGTTTCTTTTTTTTATGAAGACCCAGTGCAGAAAGATTCCACATTTTCCATAATTACCAAATTAGTGCTAGAAATAAAAATGTTACCATAAATATGTCCTTTCTGATGCTTGTCACTGTACAGATAGAAAAACAGAGTAGAGGAAAGAAAAGCAATATTTATTTTTTGTTCTTCAAACAGCCGCATTAATTGTGCTCAGTGACCTACTTTTCCCCTTGGTCAAAACTCAATTATAGTTTATTACAGTTCAGTGGACATTAGAGATGTGTTTTCAATACAGGGATTGCAGAATCCCATTTTCTACTGTTTTCTTTGATTCTAAGGTTCCAGAAACCAGGTCTAGCTAATTCTAGAACGTCTGGAATTTATTCTACGCCTTGGTGGATTTCGGGGAGTTCCGCGACTCCGCTCCGCTACGTGGGCCCCGCAAGCAGTGGATTGCTTTAGATAAATGCCGTTTTCGGTGATTTTCAGTGCCAGGCGCTTGTCTGCACTGTACAATCATTGTGAACGACACCATGCACAGCCCAAGTGGGCGCTGCTTCCTTTCTGGGCCTGGAGTAGATTTTTACTCGAGCATCAGCTTTCTCAACACGAACGGAGGGTTTCTCAACGCGAGTGGTCACGAGTATAAGCAACCACTTGCAATGAGAAATCTGACCGCCCGCATTGAGAAATCTCGCCAGGAGGTTGAGTTCCAAGCTCGCGCTCGCTAAATTGATGTTACTGATTGCGAATGAGGAAAAATATCACCGGGAGGTGGATTTACCTCGCTCACGCTCGCCAACTTGACGTTGACGAATGCGAATGAGGGAAAAAACCCTGGAGCGGAGATTTTCAGAACTCCGCGAGCTCCGCCTAATGCACCACCCAGACTTAATTTATTTCCATCAATTTGTGTATGCAATGAGGTAAAGGCTCTTTAGGAAATTGACTATTTGTTTCTGCGATTAGGACATTTTTTAGGCTGACCAATTTCACATTTTTGTAATCCGGAAATAGTAATTGAAATGTTAAGGCCCAGATTTGCTATTTCATGCCATCGAGCGCTGTGTGAATAATTGCACCGTTTTATGGCTCGAACAAGGAAAAATCGTTCCGCGCCCATACTAAAAAGAGTTGCGTGCCTATAATGTCATTGGCAGTTCTTGTGTAAAAATGTTTGGATTCGCGTAATGCTAAGCGTTGCACAACGGTTAGGCAGCAGTGTCTTGAGGGGAACACAGATTCCTATACGATGATATTCGGCAAAGGGTAAGCAAAATATGTAATTACACCTTTTACGCAAGAAAACATCTCATTATGGGGCATATTATCAAGCCAGGCGATAAAATTATCGCCACTTTAGCGGCAGAAAACTGCCGCTAAAACGGCGATAATGGGCTTGATAATATGCTCTAGGGAATTCCAATTGAAGCTCAGGTTAGATGTCCTTCACATCTGGGGCGTGGCTTGCGCCCGCAGAAGATGGCCGGCGCTCCCTAGCTCTCCCTGGTTACGGGAGAGAACGACGGACCTGACGCGGCGCTGGCCGCCTACACAGACCTATGGCTACGCGTCTCATCTGGCGAAAGGGGTGCTGCACTAAATGAGGTGTTTACTGACAACGGACACACAGTGTAAGTGCCGCTTTCCCCTTTCGTCTATCGGAGCGGCTCCGTCAGTAACGGCCGCCATTTCAAACTGCGCGCTGTGAGGAATTTTGCCGCGCTTCGAATTTAAGAAGCTTTCCACATACCGCAGGCATATTTATTAGCTGACTGGATCTCCCGCTCGCTGCCACAATGATATGCTTCAAGTTCTCCTCATAAGACTGTCATTGTTTTCCCCGTGTAGCTTTTTTGTTTATACAAGCCTTCAGGAACATAACTTCGGACCGTTTTTTCTCTGCTCAATGGCTATATGCTGCCATCTAGTGTCCAACTGCCTCATCATGTAAAGACATTATTTTAATAATAAGGAACCTCTTGATCTCTGTGGATTATTTCACTTTGTTCCTTTTGCCGGGAAGGTGCGCTTTATTGCCGCTGTGAGGCTACCACAGCAGACTATTTTGCTTCATATATTCTACCTATATAATAAGGAGTATATTAAATGAGCATATCACTTTGGCGCGCTATTTACTTCATTAATCTCTATTTAACATATCGCTCCTCATTTTTGTAGTGCGTCTTTTATATCCAAATGCATCTACTCCTTAATTAGTACTAGTATTTTGAAACAATTAACCTCATGGACCTCTCGCAATTCTCAGTCTACCTCCCAATCTTAAATGATTCGTAGTTTACTCTGTGAATACCGCAAAGGGGAGAAGAAGCAGCAACAGACGGTGTGAGTAGACTGAAGGAATTTATTTATTTTTTTTTTTTCTGGATATATGGTGCGCACTTCTTGACTTTCAACGCTACCTGAAGGAATGTTACTATGAATGTAGTTGGCCTTGCAGAAGATGACATTTGTATTTGTTACCCGTGTTACTATTTCAGTCCACTGTTGAGAGATCGTGATCAATACCCATTGAGAGCAGCTGCGTCAAAGTAAGTTCCCGGAAACGGCACGATAACTTACGTTCACAGGCTTCTTGATTTGTGACTAAACACAGGATTGCTCTGCGGACGTTTCCTGTATCTCCAGAAATTCCGTTTGCCGCTCCCCGAGACAATAATCGTCGATTCTACACAAATTTTCATGGGGAAACTCCGCAATTTAAAGCTGGCTACTACTTCTCAATTACCTGTGGACTCCGACTCAGATTCTCCTCCTCGAGACATGGTGGATGTCACGACACCAAAAACAGATCCAACACGAGGAGCCATTCCAAAGGCGCGCAACAAGGGAAAGCTGTCATCCTCTCTAGCTTCCTCTAAGCGCTTGAAGAAGGACCCACCATCCCCAGAGAGTAACTCCTCATCCGCTTCCATGGATCTTATTTTGGAAGAGCTCCGAGCTTTCAAACCCTTTATGGAGGCTACCACAAAGAACATGCAAGCCATGCAAGAAAAATGGTCATCTTTGGAGTCACGTGTTCAGACCTTAGAAACCTATACAGACTCTTTGCAAGCCTCTTGTTCCCACATTCCGTCAATGGAGAAGGAGATACTTCTACTTAAACGCCAGACGGAGGATTTGGAAAACAGGAATCGTAGGAATAACCTACGCCTATATGGTCTTCCAGAACTTACAGAAGGGTCAAACCCTACCGTCTTTTTCCAATCCTTTCTGGCCAAGATCTTAGATGCTCCGACCTTAACCTCTGTTAATATTCAAAGAGCTCATCGCCTAGGCCCGAAGGTCGCTAGTAAACCCAGAGGTGTCATCATGTTGTTCCTACAATTTACCGACCTCTTACAGGTCCTTTCAGCCGCCAAACTCAAGAAGCAAATTATGTGGGAAGGTCATCGCCTCTATCTCTCACAAGATGTCTCCAAGGCTACTGCAGATCGTAGGAAGAAGTTTTTGGACATGCAGCCTCAATTACGAGCCCTAAATGCCAGATATGGACTACTACATCCGTGTCTCTTCAAGGTCACCTATAAGGACAAAACAACTACGTATGAAGACCCTGCGGACTTACAGGCGTTTCTCCAACGACATGGTCCAGATGTCATGGATGTATCCAGACCTGGTTGACAAGTCCTGCTTCTCCTTACTGAAACCTGTTGTATTATGTTTCTGTTGTCTCTCCACTAACGCTTATGTTGTAGTTCCCTGATTGTCTCCTCTTCCGTCAGCCGTTTCACTCTCATGTATCCCCTCTGTAGTGTTGGGTAGTGTAGTATAGTTTAATTGTAGTTTGTGTTCTCTTATTTCCCTGTGACACGTCTTTCCCTTTAATTGCATATCTCTTTTGTGGTTTTTTTTTTTTTTGTTTTTTTTTTACAGACATCTCCTTCCTCCTATCCTGATATCCCTTGTTGTTTTTATACAGTGCGTTTTTGAAGTCATGGTATTTGAGGTCTGTTTGTCTGTTTTGGAGATTGTCGTCGCTGTCTCCCGGTGCCATCGCCCCATCCTCGTTCTTGAGTTTTTCGTTCCGTAAGTATGTTTTTCAGTCGTTCGTTTCGAACGTGTACTGTCTTTTTGTTGGTTTTTGTCTCTGTCCTTTTTCCTACAACTGATCTCTTACCTTTTTCTCTTTCCTCTCTTTTTTCGCTTTCCCTTTCCTCCTTCTACCCCTCCTTGTTCCTTCTTTTTCTTGAACTCAGTACCACTCTCACAATGATTTTTTCTTTTCTCTCCCTTCCCTTTTTTCCTTTTCGCTTTTTCTCCTTTCGTCCTCTCCCCTTCATCACTTCGTTTAAACTTTCTCAGTTTTTTCAAGTTAGGTTTTATGCAATAACAAGCATGTTGCTGTTAGCTGTCTCTCTTTGCTTTTCCATTCCGGGTTACATCATGGAATGTTAAGGGTTTAAACAATCCCATTAAAAGGCAAAGGGTTTTATCCCATTTAGCAAGACTTAAATCTGATGTTGCCCTCCTTCAGGAGTCACATCTCTCTGAATCGGAGGCTTTGAAACTCAAGCGTTGTTGGGTGGGTCATGTTTTTTGCTCCCCCACAGTTTCTAAGAAAAATGGTGTTGTGATTTTATTACATAAAAAGTTGAATGTTTCTTCAATTTCTCATGAATACGATGTTGATGGTCGATGGGTTATTGTTACACTGCTTATAGATAATATTCCTATCACCCTTTTTAATGTGTATGCCCCAACTGGAATTGATAGAACATTTTGGCCCTCTATCTCAACTAAGCTGTCCTCCCTTTCTGAGGACTATATACTTCTCGGGGGAGATTGTAATCAAGTTGTTGACCCCTTTCTTGACCGCCACTCCAATGTTAAATTTGTCCCCTCTAAGATGCACTCTCAATTTGTTAACACTTTTCAAAATAATGCTTTGGTGGATATTTGGAGACTGTGTAATCCTGATCTTAGAGAATATAGTTTTTACTCTCCTCCACATCATTCGCAGTCCCGCATTGACCATATTTTTCTTAGTAAGTCCTTATCCCAGCACGCTATACGTTCTGATATCGGTTCTATCCTAATCTCGGACCATGCCCCAATTCATGTAGACCTTGACTTACTCCCTTTTTCGCCCCACTCTGGCAGATGGCGTTTCAACAATGCTTTGCTTTTGGAACCTATTTTTTGTTCTGAATTCACTGCCTTTGCCAATGAATTTTTCCTTCTCAATCATACTCCTGATTCCTCTTTTGTTACTATTTGGGATTCTTTTAAAGCGGCCTCTAGGGGTTTTATTATTAACTTTGTAGCCCGACGAAAGAAACTTCAAGAAATCAAGTCCAATCACATCTTAGCCAATATTAAATCTTTGGAGCTTGACTACCATGCTTCTCAGTCTGAGACCTCTCTTAAAAAACTTATTGATGCGAAATTCTCCTTCAATAGGTTTACAACTGATGCTGCCTCTAACCTTTTGTTAAAATATAATTCCAGATACTATGGAGGTAAAAACAAAATGGGGAAACTTTTGGCCAATTACTTAAAGATAAGGAAGGAGCGTTCAAAGATTGAGTCCATTAAGACTTCTACGGGGACCTCTTGCTTTAAGGATAAAGACATCCTCTCTGAGTTTGTTAAATTTTATGACAATCTTTATACCCCCGAACACATCCCGGGAAATACGGATCTTCTTTCATATTTTCATTCACTTCCCTCTCCCCCGGCCTCTCATGTTGATTTCTCTGCCTTAGAACGAGACATTACGCTTTCTGAAATCTCTCTTGCCGTTTCTAAATTGCGGCACGGTAAATCTCCGGGTCCTGATGGTTTCACTACTGAATTTTACAGCCATTTCGCCTCTTTACTTCTCCCTAAACTATTACTCTTATTCCAAACCTTCCTTACAGCGGGTTCTTCCAGCGGTACTTTCCAACAGGCTTTAATCTGTCTAATTCCCAAAGAAGACAAGGACCACTCGTTATGCAAAAATTATAGGCCAATTTCCCTGGTCAATACAGATTACAAAATTCTGGCAAAACTTTTGGCACTACGTATGGATCCCCTTTTACCCGACCTCATTGGTCCTGAGCAATCAGGTTTTGTCAAAGGCCGCCTCTCATCTGACAACTCCCGTGTTTTCCTTAATATTCTTAGCAAGGCTTCCTCTCTGTCACTTCCTTTCGCGGCTATTTCTTTAGACGCGGAAAAAGCCTTTGACAGGATTGGATGGGACTTTATGTTTCAGGCCTTGCGTTGGATCGGCTTTTCTTCCAAATTTATCTCTATTATTTCTTTACTCTATTCTAATCCTCAGGCTTCCATTTTTGTTAATGGAATGACCTCGGATTACTTCTCATTACACAGGGGAGTACGACAAGGCTGTCCTTTATCCCCCCTACTTTTTGTTTTAGCCCTGGAACCCTTTCTTACCAAAATTCGTCTAGACAGCAGTATCTCTGGTTTTAAATTTGGTTCACGTCAGGTTAAACTATCGGTCTATGCTGATGATATTCTTTTCTACTGCTCTGATCCTATTTCCTCTATTCCCTCCTTTCTCCAACAGGTGTCTTCCTTCTCCGCGGTCTCTGGCTATCGCCTCAATGCTGATAAGTGCGAGATTCTACCTCTAAACCTTATTTGTCAAAAGCATCTTTTTTCCCAAACGGGCTTCTCATGGCAGCCTTCTAAGATTAAGTACTTGGGGGTTTGGTTCGCCCCTCTCTTATCTGATACGATCAAATTCAACTTTGAATATATCTTTAAGAAAATGGACATGGCTATCCAACGCTGGAACCCGCTCTTTCTATCCTGGTGGGGTCGGCTCAATTCTATAAAAATGATGTTATCGCCTCTTCTTCTATATACCACTTCCATGCTCCCAATACATATTCCAGCTTCCTTCTTTAGACGGATTGATTCCTTATTGCTGAAATTCTTATGGAATGGTAAACGCTCTCGGATAGCTTTGGCTTCACTGCGCAAGGATAAGACCCAGTCTGGTGTGCGTTTTCCGGATTACAGAGAGTATCATCGAGCTTTTTCATTGAAACAATCGATCCGTTGGTTCTCTTCTGACCTTCCGCATTATCCACCCGTCTGGTTAAGTATGGAACTTTCCTTTCTTTCCCCTTTTACCTTTCCCGAGTTCTTATCCTTCACGTCTCCTTTGGTCCGCTTTCGCACACCTGTTATTTCTTACTCCCGTACTCTCCTTCTTCCTTATATATCATCATCTTATCCGTCCCTCCTTTCCCTTAACGAACAACCGATATGGCATAACTCTCTCTTCAAAATACGCAATCGCACTATATTTTGGAAGACGTGGTACTCTAAGGGTTTGTGTTGGATATCTCAACTAATTTCCCAGGGTATCCCTCTCTCATTTCAAGAACTTAAATCCTCTTTCTCATTGCCCTCCTCTGCTCGATCACAATACAATGCCCTTCTCCCAGTTCTGATCTCATATCTCCGTTCCTTAGCCCCATCTGCAGTTATTCCTCTGGATCGCAAAGCTACCCTTTCATTATTTGAACTATCTCCTTCAGCCTCTGCTATTTATAATTCTTTTCGATACTCCATCAATAGAATAAAATCTAAAATCGAGATTGCATGGGAATTAGATCTCTCTCAGGATTGGCCATTACCTTTTTGGGACAAAATATGGGCTAAGCTTCATAAAACCTCTAGAGCCGCTAATACTACCCAAACCTTATATTTTATTTATACCAGAACTTTATGTACTCCACACACTTTATCCCGTTTTTCACTTGATGCATCCTCTATTTGCTGGTCCTGTCCCTGTTCCGATGCAGATCTTAAACACATGTTGTTTGAATGTCCTTCTATCTGCACGTTCTGGCACCTGGTCTGGACGCAAATACAAAAAATATTTCATTTTCAGATTCCCTTCTCCCCTGTGCAAGTTTTTCTAGGTTCCCTGTCACCAGAACTTCCACAATCACCTACCCATTATCTATTACTTGACCTTTTAATTGCTGTGGCTTTCCATACAATTACTTCCAATTGGAAACAGGCTGCAAATATCTCCTATCACTCTTGGTGGAATGCAGTTTGCTTCCATCATCGCCTAGATACTAATTATGTATCTCCCATTTCCCTAGCAGTCAAACGCGACCTGATTTGGCTCCCTTTGGTATCCTATCTCTCCTCCTCTGCTCCAGTACACGCTTCTCCAAACCCTGAAACACTCGAGGTGCGTAAGCCACCTTGATTTTCTTGTTTTATTGCTCCCTTTTGCTATGATATTATGTTCTACTGTATTATATGATATTTTTTCATTATTACACTTGGGTTTTGTTCATGTATCCTTCATGCTTGTCATATTTGCTCTTATTGAATGCTTCAATTGATTTGCTTATTCTATGTATGCTTACCATGCTGAATATGTCCCCTTCCCTCCCCCCCTTTTTTCTCTTTCAATAAACTCAAACTTAAAAAAAAAGATGTCCTTCACATCTAACCTGGGCATCAATTGGAATTCCCTAGAGCATATTATCAAGCCCATTATTGCCGTTTTAGCGGCAGTTTTCTGCCGCTATAGCGGTGATAATATTATCGCCTGTCTTGATAATATGCCCCTATATTCGGCTTGCCCATTGTTTGCACTGTCTAATAATAGGGCTATTTGCACTGGCCGCTCCCCACAGCATAAAAGATTTCTGAGCAACTAAAAGTGGGGCATATCAACAACAACCGGCGATAATTATCGCTAAGCGCACTTAGCGCTAGGATAATTATCGCCGGCTAGCGTTGATTTTTATCGCTGAGATAGCGTGCTATTAGCAACGCTTATCTCAATAGCGATAAAAATCCTCACGCTAAGTGGCTAACGTGAGATTATCGCTGGAAACCCAGCGATAATCTCACGTTACCTTGTTGATAGGGACAGACAAACTTAGCCATGATATCCACCTTCCATAGGATTTCATGGCTAAGTCAGAAAAATACCAGACGTAAAAAAGCAGCATTAACCGCGGTTAGCGCTGCTTTTTTTGTCTCTAACAGGGTTAGCGATATTCTTGATAATAGGAGAAATGTGGCTTAGCGACATTCCTCCTATTATTTTACTCTGGAACGCCCCCTTTGCATCTCATTAAAGATGCAAGGGGAAGCGTAGAGTAAAAGGGTGCTAACATGCAAATTTGCATGTTAGCACCCTGTTGTTGATAGGGTGCTAGTTTTATCTCTGCTTTTTTGGCTTTTAAAGCCAAAAAAGCAGAGATAAAGCCCTTGTTGATATGCCCCAGTGTTCTTATTTTGTCCGTTTTTGCAACTTTCGACATGAAGTACATTTTGTGTAAGAACATTTTCCAGTTTGTTGGTACTGCTTCGTTTTGCGCACTTCAGTTTAACGTTTTAGACGGCTGACGATGACCTAAAGTAAAAATGTGCCTTATTCATCACTACAAAACAACATAGTAACACTTTTGCAGATTTCACCATTACGAGTTACTTTACATTACAAATAAGAGCCCTTTCATAACCATTGCTTGTCCGAAAAGAAAGGCTAAATGCTTTGCTAAATTTAGAATTGACCACCAACTGAAAATGTCAGTGCTTCTTTGGCACAGCTGATCGTTGCATGAATCATAGCTGGTTAGAGGCATTTCACGCATAAATTATGAGACAGGAGACAAATCATAATGCAATACATTAACAATCTAGACGTGCTAATTTCAGCCGTTCTAACAACAAGCACTGATACTCATACATTTTTATTTTATTTGACTCTTTAGTGCTGGAAATGACTCAGGCAACTTCAGGACACACGAGGTCAGTGCAAAGATACTTGATTCCAAACAGGGCTATCAACTGAATTATTTTATATCCTATGGAACTTGTTATACAACAGACAGGCCATCCCTCATGTTTGTGATGAGTAACCCATCCGTTAAACTTGTAATCAGGCCCGTAAGCATTTCAACTTTTGAGTTGTTCCATTAGTGCAGGGCAATGGGAATAACTCCGAGTAAATTACACCTGTCAAAATTGCAGGCTCACTGCAATTTGCATATTTGCAAGTAGGCAACTGCCATGCTCATTTCCTCACTACATGCCAGATAGCCACGCTGGCACACCGTACCTTGCTGTTCAAGTGAGAGACTAATTCTGTGCCATAGAGGCCGGAAGGTCAAGGCAGCGTCAGTAATCTTCCACGCTGCTACAGTCCAGTGCTCACAGCCCTCCATGTGCTGTTCAAGGGAACTCCAGTCACAGCTCTAAAGGTGAAACAGGCCTATATGCCCCTGCACCCTGCTACAACCAGTAGCATGAATTTCTTTGATGTTGGTAAATTCACTCCTGGTCTCTGGTAGAGCCCTCCGGTCCTTATGGCAGGCTTATAGGCACCAGGTCTCTCTCGATCAAAAGATAAGTGGCCACTGTTGACAACATTGAACCTTCCTGCTCTCAGAAGCAAATTCATTATCCTCAAGGAGTCTAGTGACTAATAGCCAGCTTAGCAGGGCTACTGGGCAAACTGATTCTAAACCTGTTTGCTCTCATCCAGCACAAAGTTCAGTTTTTAAGTTTCTTCTCCACTAAACGTGAGAAAAATCTACTTTCTAGATTTCATAAATAACAAGTGGAAATAACATTGAATGAATGTTCTGTTATTTTCTAAGTTGAAGTTACAAAACATTAAGGGGTATATTCACAAAAACGTGTGCTAAACATCACCCAAAAATGTTAACGCAGCTTTACATATCGCAGCCTATCGCGGGAAAACAACCCTGTGGCAAAGTGGAATTCACAACAAGGGGGTACCATGCGATAGTCTGCCGAAACCGCGGACAATGTCTGAGATACAACCACCTCGATGGAGATAAAAACACTAACCACAACACCAAAAAACCTGCGATGGGCCAAAGCGCGATAATAAAACAGTGACAACCAGCGCCAGGGCACAGAAAAAAACATCAACAGCGGAGTACCACGGATGCACCCTGACCGACTGCAGAGGTCAACATGTACACCACAACATCCAAGCACCGTGGAAGAACAGAACCGACAGGCACACAGCATGAAAGAGACCAGTGGCAGACAAATCAGAGAGACAGGAGCGACTTGCCCACCGTGCAGCATACGCACATAAGCAGAAGTGCACCTCGACATTGACAACATCACGGTACAAACAGCAACCCCTCCACAACAGAACACAGGACACTATAGGTTCCGCAAATGTGCACAACATCGCAAATCACATCTGAAACCGCAGGAAAATATAACATGACAATGTAGAAGTACAACCTGTAACCTGCAGATATGTTTTAATCAAACTTTCAGTGCTATTGGACATCCTCAATGCCATGGACGGCCACAATGTGACGTGCTCATGAGAAGTAAGTGTCAGTGATGGAGTTCCTATGGGCCAATCCTGCCAAGCGGCAGTGGGATGTGGGCCACCTGCCCCATCGTCACCATCATCGTCCAGTACCTCTGGAACTGGGATCCATGGGGCATTGGTGCGAACACAGATGTTGTGCAACACACAACATGCAACGATCATCTGGCACACGATGTCCGGGCTGTACAGGAGCTTTCCACCTGTGCTGTCCAGGCACCTGAAACGTGACTTCAAAAAGCCAAATGTGCGTTCAACGATGCCCCTGGTGCGTATGTGGGCCGCATTGTACTGCCTCTGGGCTGGTGTGTCTGGGTCTCGGAGGGGTGTCATCATCCAAGGGCACAGTGCATAGCCTTGATCACCTGTGATAGAAAAGAGTCAATACTTGGTTCGGCAGGATGTGATGGCGGGCTCACCAATACAGTGACGCCTGTGCTGACTGTGTGTGGGGTGAGTGTAAGCCAGCCCTTAGGGAGTAGCTGGTGCTGGCAACAACTTCAACAGTCATCAGGCACTCAGAAATGCAATGTCAGTACAACAAGGGGGAGTGACTTGAGTCGCACAGGGCTGGTGGCCCCAGATGCACAGCGGTCGACATGGGTCCACCTCCACTGGACGCTGTTGCTGACCTGCAAGAGACTGGGGTAGGGTCATGAGGGCATAGCAGGGTCTCGTATGTGTCATAGGTGCCTTCCGTGGAGTGTCACAGGGGAGAATTGGAGGCCTATCCCCAGGGCATGATGCAGAGGACACATTCCAGCTGTGTCCGGCAACATGGCACATATGAATGCCACAGGCCCGACACCAAGTCCGTACCTGCCCGCTGCTGATGAAGACGCCAACGATGTTCTGCCGGCGGATGACGGACACTCATGGCGCACAGGGTTAGGGGCACCACGTGTAGCAGGCCTGCGTAATGGAATTATGCCGCGCTGATCGAAGGGAGTCTGGTGCTGTCGCCGCTGCCACGGACTTGGGGTCACTGCCATTCAGGGCTCAGGACACTGTTCCACATGTGGGACCTACTGGTCCGAAGAGGACGCCGGTGGAGCATGTCAATAAGTAAGGAGTGATGTGGGCCAGCATCGGGGGAGCCAGCGATGGACTGCGGAGGCTGCTGAGGTCGCGGGAATGGGGTCTGGAGCTTGCACTGGCACGTGATGGGCCCTCTTCGACACACAACGGTGTCGGTAGCTGAGCAGTGCGGCTGAGGTGTGCTGGGGCGGGTAGGCCTGGTCTGTGCAGCAGCGTCCTGGGGTGCAGCAGGTGCATAGGGTCTCAGGCCCCACTGCTCACGGCGTCGGCCTCGTGGCAGGCCGTGTGGTGCCGCACTGTCAGTGATGTTGGCCTTCCCGGGAGTGAACCAAGCTCTGCGCAACAGTGTTTTCCATCATACCACTGCACAGCCCTGGCGCACTCAGGGCCAACCCACTACACTCACGCACACAAGGGGGACGCAGCGTGCGACACTTCTGCTATCTGTTCCGCGGCCTGGGGTGACATGGCAGTGTCCACTACTCTCCAGTCACCAGCAGTTGTGGTCTGCATGGACATACCTGTGGTTTGCATACCCATGTCTGTCCTGCACACCCACGCCTCTCTTCTCGTTGTGTGCATTCCCACTCACAGGTCACTTGCATCCTTGCACATGGCTGCATTCCGCATCTCCATACGTTCAGCTGTGGTGCCATGATATGTCTGTATTGGGTGAAGGGGTAGCCCAGGATGATCATGGAGTGGTGTTGTCATGTCTGGTAGGTGGTCGTGTAGTTTGACTTGTCGTATGTGGTTTGGTCACATGTGCATTCCCACAATTATGCATTGTGTGTTGATGGCTTTGGGGTGTGTGATGTGTTAATTTGGCACTTACCAACGAGCAGTCCCGTTTCATATGTGCCATCCTGGAAGCGCTGGTTGATGATGGACTGTCGGAAGATGAAGGAATCCTGCACACTGCCTGGGTAGTTGGCGACGACATTGGTGAAGAGTCTCTGGTGGTCCACTATTGCCTGCACATTGATGGAATGATGATGCTTTCTGTTGTGGTAGTGGTGTGCAGTATCCGCAGGAGCTCAAGTGGGACATATGTGCAGTCGATTGCCCCCAACAGGGCCAGGAATCCGGATATAGTGTAGAAGCCTTGCTTTGTCTCCAGCTGTTCCTGCGCAGTGTTGGGGAAGTGAAGGTACTGGGGAATTTCGTTGCGCGCGCTGCATCGCTAAATGCGATGCAGCGCGCGCAACGTAATTCGTTTTATTTTTTTAAATGTGTACTTACCTCTGTTCATCCATAGTCCAGTGTTTACATTTCCCCACCCTGCCCCTCCCCTGCCCCGCCTCACAGCCCCACCGAACTCCCTCCACAGACCACTACTGATCAGAAGTTAAAACCTTTCAACACATGAGTCTGATTCATGAATCATGAATAATTTAAATTCTTTCAACTTTTACTCAAATCACTTTTAGTAACACACAGTATGCTTTTCAAGGTCTCTTATTTTAAATATAACAATCTCTGACTCATTTAATCATTGGTGTTCGCCCATTAAATGGACGCTTCACTGGGCCAGACTTATGTTAACAATCTAAAGTTAGCTTGTGAAGATCAATTCAATAATTAAGATTGCATCTCTAACTGTGAATCAGGCAAGATGGTATGTGTGTCTGAGTGCTGGATCCTTCTTTCCAGAAGAAGCTTACCTCGTGCTTAGTACCCACCAAACTCTTCTCGCTTTTCCATTGTTTAAAGGTATGAAGACTGTAAGTTGCAGGCTCTCGAGGACAACCACTACTCAGGAACTGCTATAATAAAAATTGGGGAATTCGATGATTGGATCCCTTAAAAAGTAGGAGGAAAGAAAGGGCAAGTGGGATATATGCTATTCTTGCGAGATTTCAGCCAATTTTTAAACTCTTGCTACCGGGATTACGGCGAGGAGGAGGAGGGCAGCCCGGGATGCCGCGGTAAGGTAAGTGCGGTTTTATTTTACATTAATTGTACATTTTCTTTAAAAAATATTTATTGCTTTGGTGTGGGAGGCCCGGAGCGGAGCTCCACAGAGTTTTTGGCCAGCTCCGTAGAGCTCTGCATAAAGCAACTCCACCTGCTCTGCCCGGGGTTACATATGATGACTCTAGTTGGACTATTCCTGTAATTATCTGGGGAAGTCATCCTAAACCATCCTGAAGTATGCATCTAGGGCAAAATATTTAAATGAGATGGACTCTTGGACCATCACCAAAACTACTCTGTGTGAGGATTTGTGCAGATTATTACAAAATGATTCCAGGACAATTTGAGGATTAGTACAGATTACTACATAATTATTCCAGGACAGCTTGCGGATGAGTGTGGATTAGTTTAGGATGACTTTATGGCAACTTCAGGATGACTGCGGACTGCTCCTTGATGATTATATGAAGAAAACAGCAGATTGTTTTAGGATGATTATGTGACAACTTTAAAATGAGCCTAAATTGATCTGAGATGACACGATGATAGTTTCAGGATGAGTCAGGATTACTCCTTGATGATTTCAATACAACTTCTGGATACATCTGAACTGCTACATAATGGCTCTTCACCTTTCTCTAGGGATAATGCATGATGGCAGCCATTTCATCTCCTTCATCATAGGTCTTCAAGGTGTACCATCACCATTGACACCTCCTCAGTTTTGTCATCCATGTTGTACCTCTGATCTGTGTCCCATAATGAGAAGTCACCAGTATTTCAATATTTACCAGTTTCCTTTCTATATCCCAGATGAAAAATTGTGTTGAGGGAAAGGTCAATGAAGGGGAAGACAAATGGTGGAACGATTAAAAGGTGATAAATGTCATGGATGGATGGAGATCTTATGTATAAGTGTAGGTGGGTGTTTTTTTTACGAGGAGCCATAAGAACATGTTGTGCCAAGCAATAAAACAAGTGACAAAGGGGAAATATTGAGGGAAAGGGGGTGAGTGTCTGTAGATGATCACCTGATGGAACCTGTGAGCAGCAAAGTGTTTGCAGGTGAGTGACTGAAGGTGGGGGAAGCTGTGAATACTTGAGACACCCTTGGTCAAATATTGAGGATGATCACATTTGGGAGAAGAGTGGCTGAGTGTTTATAAGCAAACAAGCACAAGGAAAACTGTGATCGACAGCTTCCAAGATGAGAGGCTGGACAATTAGGGTACTGATGCTGTAAATAAGTAGCTGTATGAATGATAGAATAAGCAAAAAAGAAAAGCTGTAAGTAACACAGGTTAGGTGACAAATTGAACTGTAGGGTAAATGGTGGGTTAGTGGATAAGGACGCACAATAGAACATTATGGATACTATGAATGACAGACTATCCTTAGGTTGTCGTTCAAGTGCAGGAGAAGCTATAAGTAAACAGGTGGTTGTAGGCAATTGACTGAGGCACAAGAAGCTGAGCTTATAGCAAAGTGTCTGTTGGTTTTGTAGTTTAGAGAGAGTAGTTCTATAAGTGAACCATTTAGGGCAAGGGAAGCTTTAAGTAAGGGTCCTGTTAGGGTGGAGTAAAGTGTGAGCAGATGAACTGCTGCAGTGGAGTGATTGAGATAAGCAGTGAGAAAGTGGCTCGAACTTTACTTAAGAATGGTTGCAAACACAATTTGCAACCACATTTTAAATCATAGGTTTCACAAAAAATATGCATACTGGCCAATAAATCTATTAACCACACACACCGATTTTTGCAGCATAATTCATTCTTATTTGCATATAGCAGAAATCATATTTACCGTTTAACAGTTTTTCGAAGTGCATTAATTCGCAAATAATTCTAATACTATCCTGCAGGTTAAAACTTTCTAACAAAAGTGAAACCAAAATGATAGTCGCAGTCTTTAGGTAAATAGTAACTCATCCTCAAATCACCAGTAAACATTTCACTTTGTTAGTGCTTGCAAAGTAAGCAGATAGCCATTTTACATATCCTGAAGAACCATCTCATTTTGTTGAGTAATCGATACTAATTTCAAATCATCCTCAAATCATCAGCAATAATCTCATTTTGTGAAATCATCCGATACTCATTTTTGAGTCATTCTGAAATCATCATGAATGATCCTAGCTTGCCAAGTAATCGGATAGTCATTTTCAAGTCATCCTCAAATCACTGGCACAGGTTTCTAAACTCTGCTGATGACTTTAAGAGCTTGATGATGTCTGATGATGTGAAAATGGCTTCAAATGTAGTTGGATGATCATGCAATGGCTCTCAGTTGGCTTCTAAAAAAATCCTGTTTGACATTGGATGGCCGTGTGTGAAACATGTTAAAGGCAACACTGATCTTTAAGGAATAGGAAAAAGTTCACTACAATTTAGATACATGGGGCAACATGTGGCTATTTATATTGGGATTCTGTTGATGACCATACACATCTACTGCTTCGGTTGTTACCAAATGGACTGCATGTCTGGGTGTAAAATGGTGTGGGCCTTGGGAAATGCCATTTAAAACAACCAAATGAACATTTGTATCAGCTTGTAATGCTGCATACTAACAGAGAACCATGGCCCTCGCCAAGTGAAACAGTAGACGCTGCATTTCGCCACTTGCCCTAGAGTGCCCTCCTTGGATCAAAGACTCCACTGGCCCATAATGGTCAATAGGGGGCATGTAAGCGGTGATGCCTGACATGCACTGCGCTGCATCATGCCCCTTTCTCTACATGTCTCTGAGGAATTTGACTATGAATATACCAACACAGTATACTGTGTAAAGAGATTGCAGTGTCTATAGACATGATGCTTTTCACCGAACATATTCATTAGGCCACCACGTTTTGGTAGTGTAGGCACTACCCAGAAATCTCATCGGAACACTGGTGCAGCACCTGCTCTTGTCATGCCAAAAGTAACTCTAGAGACCATGATGTGTGAACTGACTTCAATTAAGTCAGCCATAGGGGGCATTACTACATTGCAGAGCATCCTGGATACATTGGAACAGAGGCTTAAGGCAGTGGAACATCAAATCGAACTCATAATCTGGGGCTCGGACTTGACACAAAACGTGAAATGTGCAAAAACAAAAATGGTGGATTGGGTAGGCAGAAGCACACGAGATAATCAAATCATAATGAGAATTTAAGACAGTCTGCAGCAATTGAACATGATGAGATTACTGACGTCATCTAGTTGGACACAAAGGCGGCAGACACCAAGACCAACCATAGCCTGTTTTGTACAGCATCAACAGGCAAGACAATTCTGAGTTTTCATCTCTGCAGATTTCTCTCACATGAAAAACATGGAATGTAGTCGTTTTTTGCAATTGTGCCTCCCGCTGATTAAATGTGACATTAGGAACAGGTTATTGGATCTAGCCACGATGCTGGTGATAGTATATGTAGGAACAAAGAGGAAACATGACCCGGAAGGCTTGGAAAAAGTTCCTTCCAGTGTTCAAGAACTTGTCATAGAGAACAGAGGGCCATATTATCAAGGAACGGCGATAACATTATCGCCGCTTTAGTGGCAGTTTCCTGCCGCTAAAGCGTGCGATAATGTTATCGCCGTTCCTTGATAATATGGCCCAGAGAGTGGCATCAAGTTCTATGAAACCCTCTTGCTTGTCTGCAGCAGTCCTTGAGGCTGTGAGGAAATAGATAGACTGTCTGGAGACGATGGGCAAAAAAATGAGTTTTACAGATAGTTACACAAAAAGACAGAGACAAGTCCAGGTCACCATTGAAGATATGACCCACATTCCTCGACTATTATGTGCTGCAAGGGTAAAGGCAGAAAAAAGGTCTGTTCTGTATTTCATGGCTGGCATCATGATTGCACTGCAGCTTGGCTGATGCCAAGAAGGGGTTGAGGAAGGGCTCTTACATATGTTTAAGGCTCCATGCGCTGAATGAAATTGTGTCTGACCCCATGACTATCTCCTGAACTGGTGCAAGATCATGCCTTGGTAGAAGTATGGAGACTGCTGCATCTCAGAAAAGACAATACACTTTCGTCTTTTGTGTGCATGGTACTTTGTACTGTCCCCACACAATACTTCTGGCTGTCCTATCATTTGAGATATTGGAGGGAGGCATTTATGGCCTAGCCCAGTGATTCTAAAGCTTCTCTTGAATGTACTTGTAATAAATGGCCGTTGTTCCTGTTCTAGCTTAGTGGGCAGGAGAGTCGGGCCCAGTACATAGGGAAAGGATGCGCGGTTCTGCTTTATGTAGAAAACATGATAGGGATAAACACGTGTTCGTAGAAGCAAAAGTCAGAGCCTTAAGACCAGATGCAGCACTGCACCCATTGAGTCCTTGTTGAGGGGATTGTCCATGGCAAAATACGATCATAATGCTTTTTTGAAAATACGAACAGAATATCAATTCATGTGGAGTTACTGCAAACATGGGAGACATCTTTGTTCTTACAGGTGGCACAGTTGTACGCACACAGTCACTAGCACAGGAAGTAAAGATACATGAGGCTCATTTAAAAACATCCTACGGGGCATATTAGCAATGCTGTGCAATAAATATCGCAAAGTGCGCTTAGCGTCAATATTTTTACCGTGGGCTATCGCTGGTTTCTATCGCGGAGATAGCGCGATATTAGCAATGCGTATTTCGAAGGCGATTAAAAAAAACAGCGATAGCGGCGAAATGACTGATCATCGCTGGAAATCCAGAGATGTAATTACTGCGATAGTGAAATCCTTGGTAATAAGCCAAGGTCGCCTCAGCCTGACAATCCACCTCCCATTTAAAAGGTGGCTAAGTCAGGTTTCAAGCAGGCGTTAGGAATCACAGAAAATCTCGGTTAGCGCGACTTTTTTTATCCCAACGCGGGCATTGATAATAGGGGGAAGTTGTGTTTCGTTTTAGTGAGGAACGCCTACTTTGCATGTCATTAGCGATAAATATCGCTGACATACAAAGCGGCAAGAAAACGGACGCTATTGCCAGTAAACTGTTGCTAACAGCTGTTAGCGACAGCTTGCTAATAGGGCGATAAAAATATTGCCGCTTTAGCGGCAAAAAGTGCCGCTAAAGCGGCGATATTGCCCTTGATAATATGTCCCGGCAAGTCTAACCTGGCGTTCAGATTGTTTCGCCAATTATTCTAATTAACCTGATTTCAAAGTATCAATCCTTCTCCAAACACAACTACCTACCAGTCTAATGTCTTACCTCCTCAAGGACCATTATCAAGAGAACCAGTCTTGTTTCTGAAAGTGCACATTAGTCCATTCCATCCCCCTGCCCCACAAACAACACCCATTTTACAGTTCAAATTTCAAGTTAAACAAAGGTTTCCAACTTAAAAACATTCTATCAGAATACACAGATTGTGTGGGGAAATTATTTTCAAGTTTTAAAAAAGGAAAGTTAATCAGTAGTTGTGTTGCACCTTTACAATTTGTTGATCACATAGTTGTTCTTATATGCATGATCCTTGCTGCAAAATTGAGTCTAATTTTTAATATGATAATTACTTTTCTTTTCAGTCCTCATCACTTTTAATATGAGCAAATGACATTTTTTCCATTGTTGCTACATATGGAAATACGAAATATGTGTGCTTTTCCATCCAACTTGCTCTTTCTATCTTGGGATTACATTAGAAACACGTTTGTCAGCTTTGCGTATCTAAATTATGCAAAAAGGAACTGGAATGTGTGGCGTCTGGCATTTTAACTGCAACTAGGTTTACATTCTGGAGATATTATTAATACCTTCACAATATGTTACATTTCAACACTGAGTTCCTAATGGATATATTTTTCAGCAAGACAGGTGCGGTGTCCTTTTAGCTCTACTGCATTCGGCCTTTGAAATCTTCGCATTAATACCTGACTCCTACCACCATCTGTTTCGTTCCTTCTTGAACACATTTTCTATTTAGTTGTGAAAGCTCGGTTGCGAACTGTATCTCAGCACCATGAGCAAATAAAATATCAGTAAATATGCAAATGCTGCGAATGACAGTATTGTTTCAGCCATCAGTGGCTGTTTCCCAGTGTTTCAACAGAACATAAATGTTTAAACTACATCATTATTTGGAATATCGATAAAGCTTTAGAGTGGTTTATAAAACTTAACAGCATGTTTCCACAGACAGGTAATGAGTAGAAATTCAGCATTAACCTGGGAAATATGGATTTTTAAGTCTGGTTTAACAACACAAGTCTCTGAACGACCTTGAAATGCCAATACTTTAACACCTTAACGGCTGGGACTTTCCCCCTCCTAGTGCTAAGCTCTTTTTGGCTATTTGGGGTACTTCACTCTTAAGGCTGCATAACTTTGTTTTCCAAATAAGGGATTCACACCAAATGGGCGTCTTTTTTCCCAACATCCTGGGTATTCTAAAGTGTTCCCAAACTGTGGTCCGCGGACCCCCAGGGGTCCGTGACACAATCCCAGGGGTTCCACAGGCAGCAGTTGTAAAAGCTCTGCAAAGTTCATTGTATAATCAGCAGTTTTATGGCAACAATAAAAGTGCCAAGATAACTCCAGTGATTAATGTACTTTCTTAGAGAGATGGGAGTTTTGTCCTGTGGCAGCTTTGAGTCATCTAAGATAGCGCAGAGGGTGAATATGCCTGCTGCAAAGAACGTGTAACATGCATTTCAAAAACATTATTTTATGTGCATAGCTCAGTGGTTAACTGCTTTTGTCATTGAGATTCTGTTGGCACTGTGAAGTTAATATATTACAATCGTAATCTAGCATAGTGTGCTATGAACTGGCATCAAAGAGCTCATGCAAACTGTATGGTACAAGTTAGCAAGTTATGTTTTTTCCCAGTCTTTCATTATCGTGATGCTGCAAAAAAAAGGTTTGTTTGGGCATAAATACATTCTTATTATTAAAGTCAATGCTAAACACTGTGTTATGTTCTGAATCCTGAGTTTGTGCTTCTCCAGACCAAGCACTCTTAAGTAAAGCCTACCAGTATGGGTGACATGTGAATCCTACACCTTGACGTCCTCTTTATCTTATGTATAGACATGTATGATTCATTGTTTCTTTATGTATGTGGTGAAAAGTGCTATGACACCCTACACTGGTGTGAGAGGTGCTAAGAAACAAATGAAATACATTTAATAGAGGGGCTATGAAGAGATAAGAGGCACAGTTGGAGGGTGATAGTGAGGGAATCATTGAAGAGCCCCAACAAAGATTGCCATATCCTGGTGCACAATCATTAATACAATTCAATATATAATGACAAATGTGTTGTAGAATGCACCTTTTTTCCCTAATGTTCTTGGGGGGAGAGCCTTCCAAAGCCCCCTCTGTAGCGGCCAGGCTCACTCACTGCACTTGGTGTGCACTGTACGGGGACTGGTCTGACAACATTTACCAGGCCCGCTATGGGTTTCCAGTCCGGCCATGGCAGGAGTAGGAGCCTCATACCGCGAAATAAAACCAAACATTGAAATTTAGTCGCCAAGATGTAGCACCAACCTTCCCATTAAAAATGTTCGATTTTTGCAAAAACGTTCAATATAAAATAATAACATCTTTAGTAATTCAAGTATTTGTTTGGTGTGCACTTCTTTGTGTATTTTATTGCGAATGACTGTGTAAATGTTTAAAATTTAAATAGTACAAATTGCTTGGGGGTCCCTGGCTTCCAGTAGTGACTCAATGGGGGTCCTCAAGAGTCAAAAGTTTGGGAACCACTGAGGGTTTGTATGGGAAGCCGTTCACGTCAAAATTACAGATCCCCATATAGTACACCTTTTGAAATGCATGGAGTGCTGCTAAATGAATTTGACACACACAAAAAATAATGTAATGTGTGTCAAGATAAATTTGATACCTGACAGAGTGAATCTGGCTCGAGCCAAAACAAATATGAAACCTGGCAGAGTGAATATACTACTTAGTGATTAATATGAATAACACACACTCCAAATTGAATAAGAGATATACTGAAATATATATCAAAGGTACTGAAATGAATATGGCTCTCACTATAAAAAATATAGCAATCAGTGAAACAAATACAATATGCATAAAAAAGAACGGGAAATTCCTTGAAATGACTGACATATGCCAAGAGGAATATGACATTCATTGAAATTAATATGACAGATTGAAATGAATATAAGTTACTGAAATAAATATATTATATTCTGAAAAGAATATAATGCACATTGAAAATAATATATAATACAATGAAATGAAGCTCACACATGGTGCAATGAATATAAATCGTGTTGAAATTAATACTACCTAGATTGCAATGAATATGAGATATACAGAAATGAGTAGGAGATGATTTTAAATGAATATGGCTTCTGTTGAAATTATTATAAGCTCCATTAAAATTAATTTTACATGCCTTAAAATGAGTATCAACAAAGCTGAAATCCTCATGACAAAGCTGAAATCCTCATGACATTTGTCAAAATGAATATGGCATGCATTGAAATTAATATGATATATGTTAAAATGGATAAGTTGCATCTTAAAATGAATATGGCAAGTGTTAATATGAATATGACAGCCATTAAAATAAATATAACATTGATTGAAAAGAGTTTAAATGAATATGCGCTTCATTGAAATGAATTTGACATGTTTTAAAATTAATACAATTAACGCTAAAATGAACATGACATTTATCAAAATGAATACAACTTTCACACATTGTCATGATTATGATACGTGTTGAAATGGATATGATTCATTTTAAAATTAATATAAGATGTGTTAATATGAATGAGACATCCATTGAAAGGAATATGACATATGTTAAGATGAATATGACATGCATTGAAATGACTATGAGCCCCATTGAAATTGATCCTACATGCCTTAAAATGAATATGATCAATACTGAAATTAAAATGAAGCTTGTCAAAATGAATTTGTTATGCTTTGAAATCAAAATAATATACATCAAAATGAGAACTGGATGTATTGAAATGAATATGACCTATGCGGAAATAGATATGACTCATGTTAAAATTATTATGACAGGTGTTAAGGTGATTATGGAATCTATTGAAATGAATATGATATTCATTGAAAGGAATATGGTGCATGTTAAGATAAATATGAACCACTTTGAAATTAATATGACACCTGTTGAAATGAATATAGCCACATCAAAATTAATATGATATTCATTAAAATGAATATGGCACTTTTTGAAATAAATATGAAATTGTGTAAGAAAAAAGTAGCATGCTTTGAAATTAATAAAGCACATATCGCAATGAACACAAGCCATGTTTAAATGAATATGACCCCTGTTTAAATGAATATGGCTTGTATCGAAAATATGTTGATTTGCTTTAAAATTAATATTACATATTGAAATGAATATTACTTATTCTGAAAGGATATGATATGGACTAAAATGAATTAACTAAGATAATATAACACACATTTAACAGAATATAAAACAAGGAACCAGACTTTACCACGCATCCATTTGCAATGCAGGTAAGAATTTCTACATTTGTCACACAGTACTTTATCAAACAGGAAAGTATTTTTGTAAATAAGATAATTTTTTATGTGCACGTAGAGATAAAGGGAGGTAAGGATGGTTTTAGGGTTTAAAGGTGGGTTGAGGTAAGAATATTTTTTGGTTTAGAGGTGGGTAGAGGTAAAGAGAGGTAAGGGTGATTTCAGGGTTTAGGAAGTGGGTAGAGGTAAAGGGAGGTAAGGAATAAAGAAAGGGGGCTCTCAATTACAAAATAAAAACTCACACAAATATATATTTATATGTATATATATATATGTATGTGTGCGTGTGTGTGTGTGTGCACGTATGTATATATTTATTGTTTCAGGAATAGAGTGCCATCTAAATTATGCGAAGAAAAAAGGAAGGAACTCTTGGTAGTTCCTAAGTTTTACGTGGAGAGCAGCTCCCTTCTATGGAGCACTCCAACACACCACCAAATTTGCTCACCTTAAATGTCAATTTTTCTAGCAAAGTTTTTAAGCATAGTATTTGTACAGTTCCATCCACTCCGAACTAGAAAGTGACTAAGGGACTGTTATGAATTTGGCATTTTGTAGCGGACCGCCATGCCAGTGCCCCCTCCTACACTGCCAAACCCGTAGTCTGGCCACCTGCCGTATTCCGATTGGAATACAGGTTGGGCGGTCCTGCGGCGGCTGGCCCACAGCAGTGCTTTTCAAAGGCTCTTAGAAAACCAGCGCCGTGGGAACGCACCAGCGTGTTCCAGCATGGCATGTACTGTGAAGTCTATGCCGTGCTGGAACAGGGGATGCATACAGACAGTGGAGGCACACTATGTGCCCTCCGCATGCATCACCTTGCCCAGAGGCAACATGAGGCACTGTAGATCCCCCTTAGTTTCCTCATCACCACACGTTTCACAGTGGGCTCGCCACCATGAAAACTGTAGCAGTGAGGAAACTCGTAATATGCTTGGCGGTGCCTCAGTGGCACCAACAGCATATAGCAGGCCTCAGACTGCTGCAAGACCACCAGGGATCACGGACTCCTGGCAGTAGCAGCAGTCCTATTGTTGTAAATTGGCTGTGATTGGATTAGCATTAGCGGAATCCATCTGGTATTTAGAGGCTATCTTGACAATTTTGTGGAATCCATTTTGTATTTCTGGCAGCGATTTTGTCTGCCATGTGCTCACCAAGGGCTGTTTCCTTCTTCACTGTTGTTTACCCTTGTGATCTGTTTAAAGGACTGGCTATACTTAGACTCTGCTACTCTGCACATGTGCAGAAGAATCTAACTGTCCATACATCTGTTTTTAATCTGTAGCTGTCAGGTTGTTTCTACCAGAGTCAGCAACTGCTAGCTCCTCCTTTACTGTTGACTGTGCATTTCTGTATGACCATCTATGTATGTAATTCTCCTATGTGTGCTTGTACCGCCCTCTTTTTTGAGCCCCTGTGTGGGTATAAAAGACCCATGGTTCTTCTACTCTGTGTGCTACATTCATTCAGCACCACAGGGTGCTGTATGAATGTGGTTCCACCTCATAAGGTTTATTAAACTCTGTATTTTCTATTCCAGTTTCTGTGCCAACTTCTTCCTATTGGTCTGAGGACTCTATGCAGACAAGGGCGAACCCCTTGCACTGGTAGGCCTAGCTGAGGTCACCATCAACAAATTGGCGCCCAACTACTGGGGCTCATCGGTGACTCGGATGCCCAAAGGATTGGTCGCGACGAAGGATTGGAATCTCGCTCTGGACGCGATCGCTGCCCGATGAGACCCGAGTCTTGGCAACCACGGCGTTTTTCCTTTCCTTCTGATCTGACCATCCAGGTGGTGCCGGTCCTCGACTGAGATCTCTTCTGTTGATTCGCCGTGCAGTGACCATTTGGTCGATTTTAGAACTTGGCAGTTGGAACCTGGACACCAAGTGATTGGTAAGTGTCCTTCTGTGGCGCTTGCTGTTGGTTTTGATGCCTGGGATTGGTAAGGTAGTTTAGTAACGCTTACTGTGGCTTTTGGATTTGGAGATTTGTGTTGGCCAACTTGGTTTGTCATGAGATTTATATATGGATTGCAATCTATATAGGCAGGTAATGAGGATAATTTTCTCTATCTGAATTGATTTGAACGGCACATGGTACTAAAGGTACCTTAAGTGCTACTTTCATTATAATACTGCATATTCTGCACTATTTTTCGCATGCCTGTTTTTAGCACACTTCGTAGGATGTGTTGCTTTTGTGGTACCAATTTGAATTTGAAACTAGATGAAGCACAACCGCCCCCCCCCGGAGGGGACGCCTAATAGGGATATGTATATTAAGTATGGTCTTTCTTCTATCATGTACAGCGCATTATGGAATAAATACACTCGTAAGGATCCAGAGTTGCGTTGGCCTATGTATGGGTCATTTGATTTATGAAAGATTGAGTATGTGGAACAATGTATGTTTAAGCGAAAGACTAGGCAACAGATGTTTGATTGTGTACGAATGTGGGAGAAAGAAGTGCGTGAACAAATGGAGCGTGAGCAAGCCTTGATTGAAAAAGAACAGCGAAAGAACATTTCTGTGAAAGCATTAGAGCTGAAGAACAAAGCAGTTAATTGTAAGCAAATGTGTGATGATCTTTTTGTTTTCCCCCAGGTGAGTTTATGAATGTGGTGCTTTCTTGGCTGTACCATTTTTAAACTTGTATATAATTAGCCGGCTCCCCTAGAGGCGATACTTAACTAGGTTTAGGTATAAAAAAGTATTTATTCTTTGGTGACTAGTATCCCGAGGAACTAAATATGTACATAAGTGGTGATATGCAGAGCGTTTTTTTCTTGGTGTGCTGCCAGCCAAATCTAGTGAATATGACTTACAACAAGTATTTACAAATGGTTTGGTTTAAGTTCAGTCTGTGGGCTGTCTTTTGTTTCTGTCCTAAGTGTTGATCTGTGGGTTAAATGTGTTTTAAATGTCTGTGGTTTGTCATTAGTGGTACTTGTAAGTAGCGATTGCGCTCTTGGTGCAAGGATGGCTAGCCTTAAGTGCCCTGTATTATGTGTTCTGAGTATATGACACCGTTTTGAAAATGTCTGGAATGAGCTCAATGTTTTTTTTTGTCATCATTCTGTTATGCCAAATATCATTAAAATGAAATATATTTTAAAATAATCCAGCAATGAATTATATAATATATGCTAAATAGCTGCATGCTATTGTTAAATTGACAGAGTAAGACACTATACATGTGTGCAAATTGCCACAATGTTAAAGATAAAATTAGAATCCACATTTAATAGGAATAAAAAAGCTTCAAAAAACGAAATTGTGTGTTTTGCAATAGATAAATTAAGATACAAAATGTCACAGCATTTATCCTTCTGTATTAGGTATTAAAAGGCATTTACATTATCTGAATGAATTGGTTGTTGTTGACCCAAAATACACAGTACAGAACGACAGATTTGTGCTGGCTGGCAAGGCTGACTTGAAAGGCGTGTGCATTCAACGCCTTTACGTGTCAAGCAGCTGTTTCAGCAAGTGGGCATTTCTGACTCCGGCCACAAAAAACAGCTGAAGTCAAACACGGTGTAAAATCCTGCATTTCAGACTGCTGTTTTAAAAGTTAGAAATATAGTTTCATTATTTTTGATAAACAGAGGACAGATTGACAGTAGGGATTTATTTTCTTAATGCCTTTTTAAATAGGGATAAGAGTGGTTTTTGATGTTAAATAATAATGACTGTCTTTTAAAAGTGGCGCAGACTTTCAAGTTAAGTTTCTGTTCTTAGGGCTGTGAATGAATGCGTTTAAATATGATAGGCAAGGGATGCAGCTCGCTTTTCATATGTGGACTCATCAAAATGATTAGATTTATTAAAAAAAATATATATATATTTTGATTATATAAAAAATGTTATTTAAAATAGGTGCATTAAATTTGTTTTTTTAATATTTATAATGCCTAATAATGATACTGTGACCTCCTAGCATCCAAATTGAATTTAAGCCATGCTATACAGCAATAGGGGGTCACTTACGTGTGAAACGTCACTTTACCCAGGCGTACAAAACTCATTTTTATAAGGGTATACATTATACATTTCTGATGCCACATCTCTGGGATATGTAGGGGACATTCTGGGGATGACTATTATGCAAAAATAATGTAGGACATTCATTTTTAAGTGCCCCAAACATCAAAGTCGAAATTGAGTAAAATTCACTATTTAAATGAGGTTTCTCCAGTCAGAGCAGCTTTTAAACTGCCTTAGGCTACAGTAAATGCACATATGTAAGCATTGAATGAATAGCTGACATCTATACTGCTAGACAAGCACTCGGCACACTGCTTACAAATATCAATATGTACAAAAAGACCTGGCAGAAGTTATTCAGCTTACCTCTTATGCCTATGTGATCCTTAGCAAACATTTTTGAGGAAAATATTGTTTTATAGGAGGCTGTGTGTCACAAGATGTTCTGCTGGAGAAAATGTACCCATTATGTTGAAGTTTTTAGTTCTTTATGTAATAGGAATTCCTGTTAAAGTAGCAGTTTTAGATTTTTCTGTTGCTCCTATAACATGAGAGCATGGTCCTAAGCATACAATGTAGGTGCTTTTTTATTAAGAGAAATCATTTTAGAAGTGTCTGCAGTCCTGTACAAGTAATGCAAAGTCTATGAGTAAAAGTGTAGAACATTTCCTTTTTCTTGAGGGTCTTTAGATGATTAAGATAGGAATATACAGATGTAAGGATTTGGAGTACATCTGTATTGTTGTTCTCTTTTCCTCAGAATTTAGTAAATTAACACAGACTTCCTTGGATTCTTGGGATTGTGTGACATATTACTCTTGTCAGTTCACCAAAGAGTTCCTTTTATACTTGCCAATAGGTCCAGGCTGTTGTTTCTTTTACTCTCACATAGATGAAAGTGGTTCTAGGGTGCCTTGCTAATATATGGGGCGTCCCTAGACTAGGAAGTATTCTGAGACTATCCTCTCTGTTGATAGATTATTTCTGTGCCTTGTCTAAAGACCTTTTGTTCTGTCCACCAATAGATATTTGCTGCCTTACAACCATTGCCAGAGGGGCGGGACATCAGATCCAGCTTGGAGAGTCAGCACCAGTCCATCTTGAAGTCAAAGTGAAGGTAACCAGCACAGGCATTGCTTGCAACCAGGACCTCAGTGAAGGTAGAAGGCCGGAAGCACTGGGATGTGAAGTGTGTACCCCTGCCACTGTCTTGGGCGAAAGACGGGGTCACAAATCAGAAAGGAGAAATCGTGGATCAAGTTTTTGATGCCCAGCCGAGAGTCACAGACCGACCAGGAAGGCAAGAAAGTTTTTGCTTGAGGTAACCCCCTTTGAAACAAGGGTTGCTTCAGAGATCCTAGCATCAGGCCTCTGAAACCTGGTCCCAAAGTGGTTGTAAAGTTTTCACCTTTGTTGGTCAAGAGATACCTGGGCACACTGAATGCAATCTATGGCCCCAACGAAAGAGCAGTGTGCCAGCAGAGCAATACAGGAGTTAGGGAAGGACTTGAGTTCAGGGTACAGGTGCTGTGTCTCTGGTGCCTGTTAGATTGAAATGAAGAAAACTGGTGCACTGCCTGAGACACTGGACAGGATCGCTGAGAGCATTTGCCCTGGTGGGTGATTGCCCTATCCTGAAAGAAGAAACTTTTCCCTTGAAACTAGGCCATGATTCCTGAGTTGAGAGTCGTGCAGCTCCACCGTGGGAACAACAAGAGCCTGCCTGTGAGGCTCAAACGGACACAGGGAGAAGACTCCCCTCTGGTTGGTTGTACAGCGGCTTTAATTTCCCAAGGACTTCTTTTTTTTTTTTGTTGAAAAGGTACCCCATTGGTCGTCCCATTTTTGAGGAGGAGCAACCCTTTGCAGCTCTTCGTCCTAATTCTCATGGTCCTGTGTGGTCCTCCTGGTCCCCTGGATCCAGGATAATTTTTGTAATAATATGTCTGACTGCTTTAATGTTTGTATTGGGAATAATGTTTATTCTATGAGAGAAAAGTTCATCTGAGCAGTTGAAAAATATTACATTTCCTTAATAATGATTAATACTCTAGCCCTCATAAAGGAAACACTTGAAAAGTCTAGTGAAAATGTTTTTATTAGATATGTACTGTTGGCTATTTTGAAATTGAAATTGATGGTCACTGAAATGCATAGGAGCATTGAAAATGTTTTTACTGGATGGTTCTAGGATTTGCTTAAGACTAGAAAGCTAATAGTTCTGTTTCTGATAATAGTAATTACTCTCTCCTGCTATCTGTATGACCCAATGCTCTGTTCCCTTTGTACTCCTGCTTATACCTTATGCATACCAGCTTAACAATATTTAGAATGAGAAATGCCCACCTAGCAATGAATTAGGATATTGATAAATTTATGTAAAAAAAAAAAAACAATTAAAAATGAATGTGCATATTTTTTGTTTTCCTACTGGATTATGGGAGATGTCTTCAGCTAATGCTAAAAGGGTCGTCTGTTGTAAATTGGCTGCGTTTGGATTAGCATTAGCGGAATCCATATGGTATTTAGACCTGACAGCTACAGGTTAAAAACAGATGTATGGACAGTTAGATTCTTCTGCATATGTGCAGAGTAGCAGAGTCTAAGTATAGCCAGTCCTTTAAACAGAGCACAAGGGTAAACAACAGTGAAGAAGGAAACAGCCCTTGGTGAGCACATGGCAGACAAAATGGCTGCCAGAAATACAAAATGGATTGCTTGTACCGCCCTCTTTTTTGAGCCCCTGTGTGGGTATAAAAGACCCATGGTTCTTCTACTCTGTGTGCTACATTCATTCAGCACCAGAGGGTGCTGTATGAATGTGGTTCCACCTCATGAGGTTTATTAAACTCTGTATTTTCTATTCCAGTTTCTGTGCCAACTTCTTCCTATTGGTCTGAGGACTCTATGCAGAGAAGGGCGAACCCCTTGCACTGGTAGGCCTAGCTGAGGTCACCATCAACACTATGGTGATCCTACAGCCAATATTGTAATACGGCAGCCAGACTGCCGGTAGCTGCGCCGCCACTGCATGTTTGGTGGTCCATCGGCCGGCCAAACTCATAATCAGTCCCTTAGTCTGAAGAACCAGAACCTTTTGAACCTGGCGGCGCAGGATACGCCTTAATCTCCTGGGTTCTCCTGCTTAGCTACACAGAGACACGGGGACACTCTGTCGGCGTAAAAGATCAGATTTATTAGCTGCAGCTAGTACAGTTGTCCCAGAAGTACACAAGGTAGGTTCTCAGGAGACTGCCACTTCACTCCGTGGCGCACAGTCTTATATACCAC
Organism: Triturus cristatus; assembly: GCF_964204655.1. Lineage (NCBI taxonomy): Eukaryota > Metazoa > Chordata > Amphibia > Caudata > Salamandridae > Triturus > Triturus cristatus. Next base: position 403,576,325 of record NC_140581.1, read on the forward strand.
AGAGGTGAAATATACATTAACCAAATACACACCCAGAACATAAAGAAAAGAGCCAATAAGAAAAGTTGAAAAACAGAACAGCACCAATAGGAAAGGTTTGAAAACAAAGTATCAGATTACTCGAAGAAGCCTTTCCGTCAACTGTGTTTGTCACCCCTCCTTCAAACTAATTCATTAACAGATCCACAACTAAATTGCAGGTGGTGAGATACGTTTGTGTGTATTGGAGGACAGTTGTGAAACGAGAGAATGCTAGCAGAGGACAGCGAAGGCCAGATGATAAGATAAAGTCAGAGGAGAATAGTGTGAACCAACAGATAGTTGAGACCGGGATTAGAAAAACCAGACAGGGATTAGTGTACTCGGCCAAACCTAACACCAGCTTTGCAAATAGAGGCAGGAGGCTAATTTTGACACGAAGCTGCAGAAAAAAACAGAAAAAGACTTCGATCGTCGTGCTGCCTGAGTGAGGGCAACACAAGATGGCGGCGGAGTACAAAATGGCGGGTCGATACGATCACAATTGAAAATCGAAGTTCCTCAGACCCTCCTTTTGCCAGAACTCAGGCAAAATACTCAGGCTCATATTAATCTGAGTCAATGTCGATGGCCATAAGGTCATCGAGCTGTTGCTGTAGCATCATTCTGATATTCTCTGTTCTTTGTGACTTGGTTTTAGGGATGCACATAGTAGCACATCGGTCGCAGATGGCGGGGCCACAGTGCATACAAAGGCAACAAGAGAATACGATGGCTAAAACTACTCCAAGGAACGTCAATATTTTCCAACCCCATTTGGACAGTAGTCCCCAAAACCACTCCAATAATGACCAATCTCCTTCATCCTGATGAATCGACTCAGAGATCATGTGTAACTTTGAGATAGCTTGGTATACCGTCGGAGCGTCGTTAGGTATGAAAATACAGCAACTTGACCCGATCAATTTGCATACTCCAGGAAGCAATACCAAGTTCAAAATGTTTGCAAGTATGGTACATTGAATCATGGTAGGCAGGAGGAATTGGGGTAGGGACATGGACTCGGATAACAGAGGACAGGAGGGACATGGAGAGGTGCACCAAACTGACCCTACAGGGCAGGCATCAGGGTTTGAAGCAGCACAATACACCACACAGCGCATGCGGGACGGGAGTGCAGCACAACAATCCATAGAAAGCAATAGGGAGGGGACAGGACCATGCACATGGACAACAGAGAACAGATGGGAAAGGGGCAATGGTAGCTAGCTGACCATAATGGACAGACAGGAGAGAAAGCTGCAGCATAACAGACCATAAAGGGCAGGAGGGACGGATCAGGGGCATTACAATGGAACAGACAAGCCAGGAGGGAGGGAATAGGGGGTCTGCACATGGAAACAGCGGGCTGGGAGCAAGGTGGCAGGGCAGGAGCAGCAAGATGACCATGGAGGTCAGGCAGTATGGGCACTAGAAACAAGACACACCATGGAAAGCAACAATGAGACTATGGTGGCATACACACAGACCACACAGGGAAGGTGGGAGGGGCCATGGCAGCACAGAAGACCATGCATGGCAAGCGGGAGGGTTAGGGGCAGCACAATGGCTATGATGGGCAAGAAGGAGGGTGCAGGGGCATGCACAAATGACCATGGAGGATAGAAGGGAGGGTCAGGACCTGGGCACAGACAAGAGAATTCAGGGGAAGAGGCCTCACAACAGACTGCGCGGGGCAGGCAGGAGGAGCAGTTGCAGCACAACAGATCAGGGAGGGCAGAAGGGTGTGGCAGTAAAATGGACCATGGAGGACAGGAGGAAGGGGATAGGGGCATGGCATGTGGACAGGCAGGGTGGAGGTGGCAGGGACAGGTTACAGTCATCTGACAATGCTAGGCAGGTGGGAGGGGAGTGGCAGCTCAACAGAATACTCAGAGTAGATAGGAGTGGCAGGTCCATGGAACATAGTGGGCAAAAAGGATGGAGCAGGGGCATGCACAAAGACATCGGAGGGCAGAGGGAAGGAGAATAGGGGCAGCAAGCTAAGCACAGAGGCTAAGCAGGAGGTCAATGATGGGCCATAGAATTGGGCAATTGAGGGCAGGAGGAGTGGACTGGTACATCATGCTAAATGGAGGGCAGTGGCAGCACATCAGACCATGCATGGCAGGAGGGAGGATGCTAGTCCATGGATTCAGACAACAGAGGATAGGGAGGAGGTGGATGGGGCAGCAAGCTAACTGTTCAGAGAAGGTGGGTATTAGGAACTTTATTTTTTTTTAAATGTGTGTCTGTGTGAACTACTTAAAATATGAACAAGTATGCAGCATAATCTCACTTTTATTCAGGAAGAAGAGGACGTTTGGGACTGTGACTCCGGGCTCACTTGGCAGAAACACCCCCTGACCCTCCACCCCCATCGCAAAATGTAATGCCCGTGAAAAGGGTAGGTGGACGCAGTGTTATATAGAACATAGTCCTGAGAGCATGATTGAAAATGAAAACTAGATGTAGTATATGGTATAAACTATGCACCAAAAAGTGTGATATAAGATGAACCGGGGCGTGAAATATAATATGCAATACATTGTACGCAATGACAGATTCATTGGAGAGCGCGAGATAGCACAGGCACTAGCGCGTGCTATGCGATATGCGCCTTGGAGTGTAATATGCACAGGGCAGTGTTGTGTAACATAACTAGTCTCTAAAGTTGTAATATAAAATATGTGCTGGGGAGTGTAACGTTGCATATGCACTGTGACAAAGATATGGATCCCAGATTGTAATATGTATGGCGTAGCGCTGTGCGTTATAACATACACATCGAGGAAGGCACGTTAGATGGGGCAATATAACCCGTGCGAAGGAAAGTGTGGCATGACATATTCACGGGGTGGTGTTACAGTGCACATGGGCTAGAGAGTGTCATAGCATACGCACTAGCTGGTGGAATACAACACAGAGGTGTGAGGCAATCGGCGGGCACTGGTGGGTGTAACACAGCAATGGGCTCAGCCAGGAACACGCTGTGACTCTCAAGTGAGGTTCGTCTCCTTTCCAGAGAGTAAAATAAAAAGTATTACACATCCGGCGGTGGATGTGTTTTTTATTAACTGTGAGGGGGGTTTCTTGCATAGTTTGGTCAAATTTTTGTCGAATCCCCTTTGAATGGCTTGGTGTGTGTGTATATTAAATGTGCCCGTCAATAGCTGCCCATGTTTGTATAAATAAACAACAAGGGTGTCAACTTGAGGAGTACCCACCGGCGGGAGTGCCGGGATTAGGCACGGTAGGGCGTCAGACACGTCAGAGCTTCACTAGCGGTGTAAATACATTCCATGTGGATTCATTCTATGCATAGTCGCCTTTTAATGAATATCACGCAAATCGTCATGGTGATAGGTATGTACGGTTTGTCCAGCATGTCCTAGGTGTTTCTATAAATATATATATTTTTAAAATATTAAAAAACAAAGGCCGGCCCCGGGGGAATGGGGTCCCCGGAGCCATAAGTGGCCTGAGGAGGGGGGCAACGCTGCCCCCTCCTAAAGAATTTAAATTAAAAAAAGGCTATGACCCGGGGGCTGGGGTCCCCGGGGCCGATTAAGGCCTTGGGAGGGCCAAATTTATTTTTTTCAACAAAAAAAATTAGGGTGCAGGCCCTGGGGGATGGGGTCCCCAGGGCCAGTATATTAGAAAAAGAAGGGGGGCCACACAGCCCTCCTTCTTAAAAAAATAAAATAAATAAAAGACCGGCATCGCGCTGGAGGCCACGCCCCCTCCTTGCAGCACTCTGCAAACGCGCCCCCTGGCCAGTTGTGAGTTGGGGAATTAATTCCCCTTCAATACTGAGGGTCCCTGAGGGCCAACTAGCCCAACAGGTATCTCCAGTGTGCGCCAGGGAGCTGCGTTGCAGACAGGTGTTCTGAGGCCACGCCCCTTTTTACACCTCTATGCAACGCAGCTCTGTGGCGCTTACTGGAGGTACCTAGTGGGCTAGTTTGACCCTAGGGACCCTTAGGATTCAAGGGGACTTAATCTCTCAACTTAGAACGGCCACAGGACACGTTTACACAGTGGTGAAGGGAGGGGACGGGGCCTGAGGTGACGTGTGCAAACACGCCCTATGGCGCGTTTTAAGTTGGGGAAATAATTCCCTTTCAATCCTGAGGGACCCTGGGGGCCAACTAGCCCACCAGGTGCTTCCAGTAGGTGCCACTGCTCTGCATTGCAGAGAGGTGGTGCAGGCCGTGCCCCTTTTTACACCTCTCTGCAATGGCGCTTACTGGATGTACCTAGTGGGCTATTTTGCCCCTAGGGATCCTCAGGGTTCAAGGGTACTTAATCTCCCAACTTAAAAAACGGCCACAGGGCATGTTTACACAGTGGGGAAGAAAGGGGACGGGGCCTGAGGTGACGTGTGCAAACACGCCCTATGGCGCGTTTTAAGTTGGGGAAATAATTCCCCTTCAATCCTGAGGGCCCCTGGGGGCTAACTAGCTCACCAGGTGCTTCCAGTAAGCACCACTGAGCTGCGTTGCAGAGAGGTGGTCCAGGCCGTGCCACTTTTTACACCTCTCTGCAACGCAGCTCTGTGGTGCTTACTGGAGGTGCCTAGTGGGCTGGTTGGACCCTAGCGACCCTCAGGATTCAAATGAACTTAATCTCTCAACTTAGAACGGCCACAGGGCACGTTTACACAGTGGTGAAGGGAGGGGACGGGGCCTGAGGTGACGTGTGCAAACACGCCCTGTGGCGCGTTTTAAGTTGGGGAAATAATTCCCTTTCAATCCTGAGGGACCCTGGGGGCCAACTAGCCCACCAGGTGCTTCCAGTAAGTGCCACTGCTCTGCGTTGCAGAGAGGTGGTGCAGGCCGTGCCCCTTTTTACACCTCTCTGCAATGGCGCTTACTGGATGTACCTAGAGGGCTATTTTGCCCCTAGGGATCCTCAGGGTTCAAGGGTACTTAATCTCCCAACTTAAAAAACGGCCACAGGGAATGTTTACACAGTGGGGAAGAAAGGGGACGGGGCCTTAGGTGACGTGTGCAAACACGCCCTATGGCGCGTTTTAAGTTGGGCAAATAATTCCCCTTCAATCCTGAGGGCCCCTGGGGGCTAACTAGCCCACCAGGTGCTTCCAGTAAGCGCCACTGAGCTGCGTTGCAGAGAGGTGGTCCAGGCCGTGCCACTTTTTACACCTCTCTGCAACGCAGCTCTGTGGCGCTTACTGGAGGTGCCTAGTGGGCTGGTTGTACCCTAGCGACCCTCAGGATTCAAATGAACTTAATCTCCCAACTAAAAATGGCCACAGGGCGTGTTTACACAGTGGTGAAGGGAGGGGACGGGCCCTGAGTTAACGTGTGCAAACAAGCCCTGTGGCGCGTTTTAAGTTGGGGAAATAATTCCCCTTCAATCCTGAGGGACCCTGGGGGCCAACTAGCCCACCAGGTGCTTCCAGTAAGCACCACTCCGCTGCGTTGCAGAGAGGTGGTCTAGGCCGTGCCACTTTTTACATCTCTCTGCAACGCAGCTCTGTGGCGCTTACTGGAGGTACCAAGTGGTCTAGTTGGACCCTAGGGACCCTCAGGATTCAAGGGGACTTAATCTCCCAACTTAAAATGGCCACAGGGCGTGTTTACACAGTGGGGAAGTGAGGGGACGGGGCCTGAGGTGACGTGTGCAAACAAGCCCTGTGGCGCGTTTTAAGAGGTAGTTTTAATCCCCTGCCCTATTATATACTAGGGGCTTACTGAGGAGGTCATGCTGATCACAGGGGGACCCCAACGCATAGTGTTCCCTAGTGTATGTAGGTGTTTTCACTGTATTCTGAGTGTCTTTTAACATAGCACTGGCTCTAGCACTGGTTAGTCAGACTCAGTTACCACCAGTATCCGTTTGAAAAAGTTGAGGGTACAGGATGATTTTGCAACAAGGCTTCTTTCTGCTCTTCTGTTTGGTCTTTCTGCACGTTATCCTTCTTCCTGCACTTTTCTTCGTCTTTGAGTACTTCTGTTGCTTCTTTCTGCATTTCTTTTTTTTCTTTCTGTGCGTTTTTTCTTCTTTCTCCACATGTCCTATCTCTGTAGGCATAGTTAGAAATTAGCATTTAAAAAACCTTTGAAATTCACTGAAAAAACCATAGGTTTCAGGCACGTCATAGTTAGGAATTAGCATTTAAAAAACCTTAGAAATTCACTGAAAAAACCATAGGTTTCAGGGGCGTTATAGTTAGCTGGACTTTTCACTCGTTCAAAACCATTTAAATTCCCCCGTTATAGTTAGTTCAGCTAACTATGACTCGTGCGCCCGCAATGCACTGCTGATGACGTCACATATTACATCACTCATGACATGGTCAGAGACATCACTCATGACATCACTGATGATATCTCAAATGACATCACTAATGACATCACTGATGACATCATCCTTGTGATAGAGTGGCAGACCTCCTCTTCCCCTAATATAACCTTTGATACACACATTCAAAAATAGAAACTACAATGTTCAAAACAATGGACATACCAATACCAGTTACAACAACCTATTCAGTAATTCTAAGATCCACATACACATCCACTCATTCACCAACAGTCCTATACAGTCACTCATACATGTACTCACTCATCATATGTACTCACACACCTATACATCCTGTTACACAACGCCACTCATCCATAGAGTTACTCACACACATAGTCACTCATGCTAATAAAGAATCAAACATACATTTACTTGCATATACAGTTATACACACACCACCACACTTACTTCTACAGAAACTTACACATACTTAGTCTTTTAAACAACCACTTATAGAAACACATACTTATTCACACAGGAACTCTTCCAATCTCTCACTCTCACATATACTCACTTATATACACCAATACTCACATATACGAGTTTAAAACATATGTAGTTACTCATAAAGACACTATTGAGACAGTCTATCACTCACTAACACACCCATGCACACACTCATCCACCCATACAGTCCTGCACACATGCAGTATTCAACACATACAAACAGTGAGTCACTCATGCATGCACCTATGCACTACGTAATACCCCGCACCGAACCATACAGACACTCAGACACTCATACTGATACTCAAAAAAACAACTAATAACCTATATAGACACTCATGTAGCTACTCACCAACCAATGCAGCCACTTATACACAAAGTGAGAGACTGATACAGATATTTACACATTTAAACATTACTCACTAAGCCATGTATTCACTAAGATACACTTAATCAGTCAGTTATACAATCAATTTTTCCAAAAAAAATCATCCATTTAGACACTTATATACCCATTTATTCTTCCATCGACCTTGAGATATACATATATAAAACATATGTAATTTTCAGAAAAACACACATTCACTGGATGATGTCATCATTGATGTCATTTGAGATGTCATTAGTGATGTCATGAGTGATGTCACTGACCATGTCATGAGTGATGTAATATGTGACGTCATCAGCAGTGCATTGCAGGCGCGCGAGTTATAGTTAGCTGAACTAACTATAACGGGGGAATTTCAATGGTTTTGTACGAGTGAAAAGTCCAGCTAACTATAACACCCCTGAAACCTATGGTTTTTTCAGTGAATTTCTAAGGTTTTTTAAATGCTATTCCTAACTATAACGTGCCTGAAACCTATGGTTTTTTCAGTGAATATATATATATATATATACACAGATATATATTAAAAAAAGTGAATCATTTTTAGTTAGGAAAACTATATTCATTCTTTTTTTTTCTCCAAATATTATACAGAAGTCGTGCACCCTACACGATGGCTGCGCGTATTCCGGTAGCCATTTTGAAAAGTTACGCTGGGGTCGCGTCTTCAGCGTAATTTGTAAAGTATGAAATATCTTTAAATTAATTATAAATAAAAGATTTCCTTTATGTGTTTTTCCAAATTTATTAATAAAAGTATTTGTAAAGTATTATTTTCAATATAATTTCGACAAAAATTTGTTCGATTATTATTGGATTCGGAGGTTAGGAGGGATGGCCATTTTGCTCGATCTGTTTTGAAAGATTTTTGGTCTAATCAGGTGGACACCCTCCTCCGGGTGAGGTATAGGGGTGGGCGGAATTTGCGTAATCGCGTTACGCAAATCTCCGCGAAACGGTAAAAAATCTCCGCGAACACGCAGAAATTTCGCGAACACGCGGAATTGCTTGTTCGCGATGCTTTTTTCCTGTTCACAATCACTGTTTGCGTGCTCGGGGAGAAATATCTCGCGAACACGCATTTTGGGAACGCGAACAAGCAAAAATTTCGCGAAGTTGCGGAAAGCAAAATTTTGGGCAATTTCGCGTTCTCCGCATAACGCGAAATTACCCAAATTCCGCAAATTCCGCGAACGGAACGGAATTTGCCGCCCAGGCCTAGTGAGGTTCGGCTTGAGGATTCTATTCAAAAGTTGAGGAATCAACAGGCAGAAGTATCCATCAGAAGAGCAAGTTACTTACCTTAGGTAATGCTTTTTCTGGTGGATACAGTATCTGCCTGTGGATTCCTCACTGTCACACCCACCTCCCCGTTGTTCACCTGTTTCTACCAAAAAGATGCTTTTACTGTTTGGCATGAATGTTTTTAGTATGTCTTAATCATGCTTATGTTTTAATAGTGAGAAATGATTGATCTGTTGCTATTTCTTAATGCATTTATTGGTTATGCACTTGTATATATAAATATATATTTAGTATACTATGTATACATGTGAAAATGTGTCGGTCCACCTATTTACCTCCGTGGCATGAAAGAAATGGGTGGAACTGACGTCAGCACGCCGACGAGGTCCTCTTATGGCTTCTATGACGTCATACAGTGTCGCGAGCGGAGCCGTGCTATCATGACATCGTCATCGACGTGGCAGAGCTAGGAAAGAATTTCCGCGGAATGCTGGCGCAGGGGATATTCACCTAAGTGTTCAGGCTAATCCTTTGGAGCAACTGTTTCTGTTGCCACTCCAGAAACCGAAACCAGTGATCCGAGGGCAGAGGCACTGCAGATGGCACACGAGGTGGGGAGCCCAGTCGTGTGCACCGGCGGGACAGCGAAGTGACAAGCACCACTACCCACAGAAAAGGTAACAAGGGCACTGAATAGCACAGGATCTTCTCTTGTATCTGGCAGGAACAACAAGGTTAAAATGACCTAGTTCCAAAATGTAGAATTAGTGCTACAATGGTCTTCAAGAGGACCTGCGATGGATGTCGTTTCTGCTTTCAGTACACTGGAAGCTACACATGGGTCACGTGGTACAGTCATACTAAGGTGGGATGCACACTCGTTGACCTCTCATGGCACTGCTTCACACTTCGGGGACAGCGCTTTCCATTAGCTGTGTTTTCTGATGACGTGTCGCGCCTGCCCCGTCCAAAAGCAGAACCTCATTAGATCCAAACAGACTCTTCCATTCTCTCACCGCAAGTGAAACCAGGCCACGCAGACACTTTCACGATACAACAGCCGGGAATGCACTTTTCGGTAAAAAAAAACACATTCCTTCCTCCTAATTTATCAAATAAACGACTCACTGAAGAACCAGGGCCAGCTTTGATCGGTAAATATCCATTACAATGACTTTTTTACTTTGCGATACCATTACTATGCATGCATTACCACGCATGCGTTCTACATCTCAAAGTCATTACTATGCATTTTTTTAGAAAGCATGGTCATTTACCACACATTCCCTATACAACGAATTTTATTCTAAAGGTATGTATGGTAAATGACCATGAGTTCTAAAAAAATGTACACGATCCACGACACTGTAAGGAAACAGAGGCTGTTCCGTTTCCTCACAACGGTGTGCACCGCACCTCAGAGACAACATGAAGCAGGAACCATGAGGAGAGAGGAACCACGAGGAGTGAGAGGTAAGGGGATTGGGCATGGGGTGGTGGTTACTTTTCTAGGGTTTAGGGTAGTGCAGTGGTGTTTGGGTAGTGTAGGGGGTTGTGCTGGGGGTGGTGTTTCAGGGTTTAGTGCAGTGCAGTGGTGTTCGGGCAGTGTAGGGGGTCAAGCATGGGGGTGGTGTTTCAGGGTTTAGTGCAGTGCAGTGGTGTTCGAGCAGTGTAGGGGGTCGTACTGGGGGTGGCGTTTCAGGGTTTAGGGCAGTGCAGTGGTGTTTGGGCAGTGTAGGGGGTCGTGCTGGGGTGACGTTTCAGGGTTTAGGGCAGTGCAGTGCTGTTCGGGCAGTGTAGGGGGTCGTGCTGGGGCTGGTGTTTCAGGGTTTAGGGCAGTGCAGTGGTGTTCAGGCAGTGTAGGGGGTCGTGCTGGGGCTGGTGTTTCAGGGTTTAGGGCAGATCAGTGGTGTTCGGGCAGTGTAGGGTTTGTGCTGGTGTTTCAGGGTTTAGGGCAGAGCAGTGGTGTTTGGGCAGTGTAGGGGGTCGAGGTGAGGGTGGTGTTTCAGGGTTTAGGGCAGAGCAGTGGTGTTCGGGCAGAGTAGGGGGTAATGCTGGGGGTGGTGTTTCAGGGTTTAGGGCAGATCAGTGGTGTTCGGGCAGTGTAGGGGGTCGAGGTGGGGGTGGTGTTTCAGGGTATAGGGCAGTGCAGTGGTATTCGGGCAGTGTAGGGGGTCGTGCAGGGGGTGGTGTTTCAGGGTTTAGGGCAGGGCAGTGGTGTTCGGGCAGTGTAGGGGGCATTACTGGGGCTGGTGTTTCAGGGTTTAGGGCAGATCAGTGGTGTTTGGGCAGTGTAGGGGGTCGTGCTGGGGGTGGTGTTTCAGGGTTTAGGGCAGTGGTGTTTGGGCCGTGTAGGGGGCATTACTGGGGCTGGTGTTTCAGTGCTGGTGGTCGGGCAGTGTAGGGGGTCGTGCTGGGGCTGGTGTTTCAGGGTTTAGGGCAGTTCAGTGGTGTTCGGACAGTGTAGAGGGTCGTGCAGGTGTTTCAGGGTTTAGGGCAGTGGTGTTCGGGCTGTGTAGGGGGTGTTGCTGGAGGTGGTGTTTGAGGGTTTAGGGCAGCGCATTGTTGTTCGAGCAGTGTAGAGGGTCTTGCTGGGGGTGGTGTTTCAGGGTTTAGGGCAGCGCAGTGGTGTTCGGGCATTGTAAGGGGACGTGCTGGGGGTGGTGTTTCAGGGTTTATGGCAGTGCAGTGGTGTTCGAGCAGTGTAGGGGGTCGTACTGGGGGTGGCGTTTCAGGGTTTAGGGCAGTGCAGTGGTGTTTGGGCAGTGTAGGGGGTCGTGCTGGGGTGACGTTTCAGGGTTTAGGGCAGTGCAGTGCTGTTCGGGCAGTGTAGGGGGTCGTGCTGGGGCTGGTGTTTCAGGGTTTAGGGCAGTGCAGTGGTGTTCAGGCAGTGTAGGGGGTCGTGCTGGGGCTGGTGTTTCAGGGTTTAGGGCAGATCAGTGGTGTTCGGGCAGTGTAGGGTTTGTGCTGGTGTTTCAGGGTTTAGGGCAGAGCAGTGGTGTTTGGGCAGTGTAGGGGGTCGAGGTGGGGGTGGTGTTTCAGGGTTTAGGACAGAGCAGTGGTGTTCGGGCAGAGTAGGGGGTAATGCTGGGGGTGGTGTTTCAGGGTTTAGGGCAGATCAGTGGTGTTCGGGCAGTGTAGGGGGTCGAGGTGGGGGTGGTGTTTCAGGGTATAGGGCAGTGCAGTGGTATTCGGGCAGTGTAGGGGGTCGTGCAGGGGGTGGTGTTTCAGGGTTTAGGGCAGGGCAGTGGTGTTCGGGCAGTGTAGGGGGCATTACTGGGGCTGGTGTTTCAGGGTTTAGGGCAGATCAGTGGTGTTTGGGCAGTGTAGGGGGTCGTGCTGGGGGTGGTGTTTCAGGGTTTAGGGCAGTGGTGTTCGGGCCGTGTAGGGGGCATTACTGGGGCTGGTGTTTCAGTGCTGGTGGTCGGGCAGTGTAGGGGGTCGTGCTGGGGCTGGTGTTTCAGGGTTTAGGGCAGTTCAGTGGTGTTCGGACAGTGTAGAGGGTCGTGCAGGTGTTTCAGGGTTTAGGGCAGTGGTGTTCGGGCTGTGTAGGGGGTGTTGCTGGAGGTGGTGTTTCAGGGTTTAGGGCAGCGCATTGTTGTTCGAGCAGTGTAGAGGGTCTTGCTGGGGGTGGTGTTTCAGGGTTTAGGGCAGCGCAGTAGTGTTCGGGCATTGTAAGGGGACGTGCTGGGGGTGGTGTTTCAGGGTTTATGGCAGTGCAGTGGTGTTCGGGCAGTGTAGGGGGTCGTGCTGAGGGTGGTGTTTCACAGTTTAGGGCAGAGCAGTGGTGTTCGGGCAGTGAAGGGGGTCGTGCTGGGAGCGGTGATTCACGGTTTAGGGCAGAGCAGTGGTGTTCGGGCAGAGTAGGGGGTGGTGCTGGGGGTGGTGTTTCACGGTTTAGGGCAGAGCAGTGGTGTTCGGGCTGAGTCGGGGGTCGTGCTGGGGGTGGTGTTTCAGGGTTTTGGGCAGTGCAGTGGTGTTCAGGCAGTGTTGGGGGGTCTTGCTGGGGATGGTGTTTTAGGGTTTAGGGCAGTGCAGTGCAGTGGTGTTCGGGCAGTGTAGGGGGTCTTGCTGGGGGAGGTGTTTCAGGCTTTAGGGCAGTGCAGTGGTGTTCGGGCAGTGTAGGGGGTCGTGCTGGGGGTGGTGTTTCAGGGTTTAGGGCAGTGCAGTGGTGTTCGGGCAGTGTAGGGGTTGTGCTGGGGTTGGTGTTTCAGGGTTTAGGGCAGAGCAATGGTGATCGGGCATTGTAGGGGTTCGTGCTGGGTGTGGTGTTTCAGGGTTTAGGACAGTGCAGTGGTGTTCGGGCAGTTAAGGGGGTCGTGCTGGGGGTGGTGTTTCAGGGTTTAGGGCATTGCAGTAGTGTTCGGGCAATTTAGGGGATCGTGATGTTGGTGGTGTTTCAGGGTTTAGGGCAGTGCAGTGGTGTTCAGGCAGTGTAGGGGGTCGTGCTGGGGCTGGTGTTTCAGGGTTTAGGGCAGTGCAGTGGTGTTCGGGCAGTGTAGGGGGTGGTGTTTCAGGGTTTAGAGCAGTGGTGTTCGGGCAGTGTAGGGGGTCTTGCAGGGGGTTGTTTTCAGGGTTTAGGGCAGTGGTGTTCGGGCAGTGTAGGGTGTCTTGCTGGGGGTGGTGCTTCAGGGTTTAAGGCAGTGCAGTGGTGTTCGAGCAGTGTAGGGTGTCATGCTGGGATAGTGTTTTAGGGTTTAGGGCAGTGCAGTGGTGTTCATCACAGTGTAGGGGTCGTGCTGGGGGTGGTGTTTCAGGGTATAGGGCAGGGCAGTCGTGTTTGGGCAGTGTAGGGGGTCTTGCAGGGGGTGGTGTTTCAGGGTTTAGGGCAGTGGTGTTCAGGCAGTGTAGGGGGTCTTGCTGGGGCTGGTGTTTCAGGGTTTAGGACAGTGCAGTGGTGTTAGGCCAGTGTAGGGGGTCGCCCTGGGGCTGGTGTTTCAGGGTTTAGGGCAGTGCAGTGGTGTTCGGGCAGTGTAGGGGGTTGTGCAGGGGGTGGTGTTTTAGGGTTTCGGGCAGTGCAGTGGTGTTCAGGCAGTGTAGGGGGTCATGCTGGGGGTGGTTTTTCAGGGTTTAGGGCAGTGCAGTGGTGTACGGGCAGTCTAGGGGGTCTTGCAGGGGTGGTGTTTCAGGGTTTAGGGCAGTGCAGTGGTGTTCGGGCAGTGTAGGGGGTTGTGCTGGCGGTGGTGTTTCAGGGTTTAGGGCAGTGCAGTGGTGTTCGGGCAGTGTAGGGGTCGTGCTGGGGCAGGTGTTTCAGGGTTTAGGGCAGAGCAGTGGTGTTCGGGCAGTGTAGGAGGTCGTGCTGGGGGTGGTGTTTCAGGGTTTAGGGCAGAGCAGTGGTGATTGGGCAGTTTAGGGGATCGTGCTGGGGGTGGTGTTTCAGAGTTTAGGGCAGTGCAGTGGTGTTTGGGCAGTTTAGGGGATCGTGCTGTTGGTGGTGTTTCAGGGTTTAGGGCAGTGCAGTGGTGTTTGGGCAGTGTAGGGCGTCGTGCTGGGGCTGGTGTTCCAGGGTTTTGGGCAGTGCAGTGGTGTTCGGGCAGGGTAGGGGGTCGTGCTGGGCGTGGTGTTTCAGGGTTTAGGGCAGAGCAGTGTTGTTCGGGCAGTGTAGGGGGTCATGCAGGGGATGGTGTTTCAGGGTTTATGGCAGGGCAGTCATGTTCGGGCAGTGTAGGGGGTCTTGCAGGGGGTGGTGTTTCAGGGTTTAGGGCAGTGGTGTTTGGGCAGTGTAGGGGGTCTTGCTGGGGGTGGTGCTTCAGGGTTTAGGGCAGTGCAGTGGTGTTTGAGCAGTGTAGGGTGTCGTGCTGGGGTAGTGGTTTAGGGTTTAGGGCATTGCTGTGGTGTTCGGGCAGTGTGGGGGTCATGCTGGGGGTCGTGTTTCAGGGTATAGGGCAGGGCAGTGGTGTTTGGGCAGTGTAGGGGGTCTTGCAGGGTGTGGTGTTTCAGGGTTTAGGTCAGTGGTGTTCAGGCAGTGTAGGGGGTCTTGCTGGGGCTGGTGTTTCAGGGTTTAGGACAGTGCAGTGATGTTCGGCCTCTGTAGGGGGTCGTGCTGGGGCTAGTGTTTCAGGGTTTAGGGCAGTGCAGTGGTGTTCGGGCAGTGTAGGGGGTCATGCTGTGGGTGTTTTATCAGGGTTTAGGGCAGTGCAGTGGTGTTCGGGCAGTGTAGGGGGTCATGTAGGGGTGATGTTTCAGGGTATTGGGCAGTATAGTGGTGTTCGAGCAGTGTAGGCTGTCGTGCTGGGGTAGGGCTTTAGGGTTTAGGGCATTGCAGTGGTGTTCGGGCAGTGTAGGGGTCATGCTGGGGGTGGTGTTTCAGGGTATAGGGCAGGGCAGTGGTGTTCGGGCAGTGTTGGGGGTCTTGCAGGGTGTGGTGTTTCAGGGTTCAGGGCAGTGGTGTTCAGGCAGTGTAGGGGGTCTTGCTGGGGCTGGTGTTTCAGGGTTTAGGACAGTGCAGTGATGTTCGGCCAGTGTAGGGGGTCGTGCTGGGGCTGGTGTTTCAGGGTTTAGGGCAGTGCCGTGTTGTTCGGGCAGTGTAGGGGGTCATGCTGGGGGTGTTTTGTCAGGGTTTAGGGCAGTGCAGTGGTGTTCGGGCCGTGTAGGGGGTCATGCAGGGGGTGATGTTTCAGGGTATAGGGCAGTGCAGTGGTGTTTGGGCCGTGTAAGGGTTTGTACCGGGGCTGGTGTTTCAGAGTTTACGGCAGTGCAGTGGTGTTCGGGCAGTGTAGGGGGTCGTGTAGGGGGGTGGTGTTTCACGGTTTAGGGCAGTGCAGTGGTGCTCGGGTAGTGTAGGGGGCGTGCAGGGGGTGGTGTTTCAGGGTTTAGGGCAGTGCAGTGGTGTTCGGGCAGTGTAGGGGGTCGTGCTGGGGGAGGTGTTTCAGGGTTTAGGGCAGTGCAGTGGTGTTCGGGCAGTATAGGGGGTCGTGCTGGGGGTGGTGTTTCAGGGTTTAGGGCAGTGCAGTGGTGTTTCAGGGTTTAGGGGGTCATGCTGGGGGTGGTGTTTCAGGGTTTAGGGCAGTGCAGTGGTGTTCGGGCAGTGTAGGGGGTCGTGCTGGGGCTGGTGTTTCAGAGTTTAGGGCAGTGCAGTGGTGTTCGGGTAGTGTAGGGGGTCGTGCTGGGGTGGTGTTTCAGGGTTTAGGGCAGAGCAGTTGTGTTCGGGCAGTGTAGGGAGTCGTAGAGGGGGTGGCGTTTCAGGGTTTAGGGTAGAGCAGTGGTGATCGGGCAGTGTAGGGGGTCTTGCAAGGGGTGGTGTTTCAGGGTTTAGGGCAGTGATGTTCGGCCAGTGTAGGGGGTCGTGCTGGGGCTGTTGTTTCAGGGTTTAGGGCAGTGCAGTGTTGTTCGGGCAGTGTAGGGGGTCATGCTGGGGGTGTTTTGTCAGGGTTTAGGGCAGTGCAGTGGTGTTCGGGCCGTGTAGGGGGTCATGCAGGGGGTGATGTTTCAGGGTATAGGGCAGTGCAGTGGTGTTTGGGCCGTGTAAGGGTTTGTACCGGGGCTGGTGTTTCAGAGTTTACGGCAGTGCAGTGGTGTTCGGGCAGTGTAGGGGGTCGTGTAGGGGGGTGGTGTTTCACGGTTTAGGGCAGTGCAGTGGTGCTTGGGTAGTGTAGGGGGCGTGCAGGGGGTGGTGTTTCAGGGTTTAGGGCAGTGCAGTGGTGTTCGGGTAGTATAGGGGGTCGTGCTGGGGGAGGTGTTTCAGGGTTTAGGGCAGTGCAGTGGTGTTCGGGCAGTATAGGGGGTCTTGCTGGGGCTGGTGTTTCAGGGTTTAGGACAGTGCAGTGATGTTCGGCCAGTGTAGGGGGTCGTGCTGGGGCTGGTGTTTCAGGGTTTAGGGCAGTGCAGTGTTGTTCGGGCAGTGTAGGGGGTCATGCTGGGGGTGTTTTGTCAGGGTTTAGGGCAGTGCAGTGGTGTTCGGGCCGTGTAGGGGGTCATGCAGGGGGTGATGTTTCAGGGTATAGGGCAGTGCAGTGGTGTTTGGGCCGTGTAAGGGTTTGTACCGGGGCTGGTGTTTCAGAGTTTATGGCAGTGCAGTGGTGTTCGGGCAGTGTAGGGGGTCGTGTAGGGGGGTGGTGTTTCACGGTTTAGGGCAGTGCAGTGGTGCTCGGGTAGTGTAGGGGGCGTGCAGGGGGTGGTGTTTCAGGATTTAGGGCAGTGCAGTGGTGTTCGGGCAGTGTAGGGGGTCGTGCTGGGGGAGGTGTTTCAGGGTTTAGGGCAGTGCAGTGGTGTTCAGGCAGTATAGGGGGTCGTGCTGGGGGTGGTGTTTCAGGGTTTAGGGCAGTGCAGTGGTGTTTCAGGGTTTAGGGGGTCATGCTGGGGGTGGTGTTTCAGGGTTTAGGGCAGTGCAGTGGTGTTCGGGCAGTGTAGGGGGTCGTGCTGGGGCTGGTGTTTCAGAGTTTAGGGCAGTGCAGTGGTGTTCGGATAGTGTAGGGGGTCGTGCTGGGGTGGTGTTTCAGGGTTTAGGGCAGAGCAGTTGTGTTCGGGCAGTGTAGGGGGTCGTAGAGGGGGTGGCGTTTCAGGGTTTAGGGTAGAGCAGTGGTGATCGGGCAGTGTAGGGGGTCTTGCAAGGGGTGGTGTTTCAGGGTTTAGGGCAGTGGTGTTCGGGCAGTGTAGGGGGTCTTGCTGGGGGTGGTGCTTCAGGGTTTAAGGCAGTTCAGTGGTGTTCGAGCAGTGTAGGGTGTCGTGCTGGGGTAGTGTTTTTGGGTTTAGGGCAGTGCAGTCGTGTTTGTGTAGTGGGCAGCGCATGCGCTGCATCGCTAGACAAGACCTAAAAAGCATTGCACCAAGATGGCTGCCAACACTTCCTGGATTGAAGTGTTGGCAGGTAATTAGAGCCAAGCTCGTGCTTGTGTAGGAAGGTCCCGCACAGATATATAAAGGTTTTTTTCCTTCAATATCTTGAAAACTACTGAACGGATTTACACCATTTAAAAAAAAGGTCTCTGAGCCAAGGGTTACCTTCTTGCCAAATTTGGTGTAATTCCGTTCAGCAGTTCGGGCTGTAGTTGTGTCTAAAATTTCCTATGGGAATTGACATGGAGAAAACACGTTTTGGGATCCCCCCTTTTTTCTCTGCCACCTCTTGGCAAATCACCCCGAAACTTTCAGGATAGGAACTGACCGGAGCGGAACCAACGTTTTGAAAATTTCGCGAATATTCGTCAACCGGTGCCTAAGTTATTGGGAAAAGAATAAACGCTTTTTGAATAGAAACAAGGTCCTAACTATAACTATCTACTGGCGACCACCAGTAGATTATATATACATATATATATATATATATATATATTGTTGGACTTGGCCCTTCTGGCAGGTTCACCCCTGAACTTTTTTTACTTTTATTGGTGACTTGGTGATAGTGGTTTTTGGTTCCTGCGCACTTTCCCTGGGTCCCAGGGTAAAGTGCGTACGCACGGCTGAATGCATGTGGTGAGATAGACCTGCCCTCCCATAGGAATGCATGGGGAATGTATGTGTCCCTAGTAGTTCCTGATGCGTGGGGTGTGCAGGCCCGAGTTTGGTATGTGCGGACTCGTGTGATTGAATGCTGCGCGATGATGTGTGCGGCGTGCATGTACCTAGTGTGGAAGTGCCACTTCTAGAAGTGGGCACTTCTGTGTGCAGTGTGTCTGGCGTGTGATTGGCTGGAGCTGGCTGGTGAGCCTGGCTCCAGGAGTCTGGTTGGGTCTGCCCCAGTGGTGAGTGTGAGATTAGCATGCTGATGTCTGGGGAGGAGTGCACCTTGGACCTGAATAGGGCAGGGTTTTCCCCACACAATGCTGGCTCCGCCCCCTGTGGTGTGACTGACGACCCTAGCCCTGCCAGTGAATAGAGTGAGGGGCTGAGCACATCAAGGGTGCTCCCCAACCAGCTGCGACTGGTTTTCCCCCTCACCCTGAACCCAGAACAAAGGGATTTGGTGTATAAAAGAGGGGCTGTGACCCCATGAAAATGTTCTTGCTCTGACTCGAATCTACCAGGGGCGTGCTGCTGCTGGGGCCCAGGGGAAGGCATGCCTCCCTGGGCCCTGCCCAGCCCCTGGATACCAGATGGACTTACTGGACCTTTTTCCTTTGCTGGGAGCGTGGTGCTCCATTTCTTTTCTCCAGGACTTCCTATTGCCCCTAGTACCTGGAAAGCGCTATCTTTCCTCCCCAGAAGGAGGAACATGTGGGCCTGGGAGCGCTGGAGCTTCGCAGCACGGAGCTGCCGTCTGTGCAGGGGGAACCCCCAGCATAGGGATTCCCCCGTCGTGGCTGCCGAGCGGGAGCCCACCCCGCTTCATGTTTTGACTTCGGAGGGAGCCTACCCCTCGCTGTCCGATTGTACGTTCATTGGGAATTGCGGGTGCCCACCCCGCGTCATGGCCGCTTTGTTTTTAATTTCTTTATACGTTGCGGGTGCCCACCCCGTGATTTGCCTGGTTCGCCTTAGTTGGACTGGATGCGGGAGCCCACCCCGCGTGTCACCGCCGCGGCCCAACCCGCCTTCGAAAATTGCCGCTGAGTCCGCGGCCCGCCTGGTTGTGGGCGGGGCCACGGGACGGAAGCGGAAGTGCTGCTGCAAGAGAGGCGGGAGCCCACCCCGTTCTCGCGACCAAAGGAGAAGTGCGGCCGCCGCCAGCGAGGCTCTCGGAGGTGAGAGAGCCCCACCCGCTGCACCGGTGAAGCCTGCGATGAGAATGGGGCAGCTGAATTCTCGGCGAGGCTCTCATGAGCAAGAGAGAGGCCCGCATGCTGCCTGCTGTGTCCGGAGAAGTCCCGAAGAAGAGAGCCGGTGAGTGGGGCCCTTAGGCCGTCCTCTCTGCTTTGTTGTGGTACCGGGTAAAGGCACGGTACCCGTGATGCCTTTAGAGCGGCCCCGCATGGCAGTGGGCCGCTCCAACGCTGGGCAGGTGTGCTTTAGAGCGCTGGTGCGCTCCAACGAAGAGGGCATCATTTGTCTAGAGTCCAGAGGGACTCCAAGGGGGACATGTTATTTTCTGAGCCTGGTGGCTCCAGCGTTTTGGATAATGTGTTCAGGGGCCAGTGAGAGCCCATGCCTCCTATTTGCCTTCCCCAGCTGCGCAGCACTTAGTGCCAGCTGCAGCGTTTAGGCCCTGCTTTGTCCCCAGCTGCCCAGCAAGTAGTGGGCAGCTGCTACGTTTAGGTTCTGGTACGACCTGGACCCTAATGTGATTGAGGTATTATTGCGATTCATGCTGATGTGATTTTGGTGCTAGGAAATGTACAGTGTAGTATGTTTTGCGCACCCTGTGTTCATGCTTTTGGTGCTAGGAAATGTACTGTATATAGCATGTTTTGCGCACCCTGTGTCTTATACCTCTAAATGTGGTTAGTTCTGCCTAGGAGGCTGTTTTACCTGTTTAGGTTGATGGTAGGGAGAATGTACTTCCCTGTGCGATGTGCGCCCCTAGTATAGTTATACTTAGGTGGTTAGGTCTAATGCGTTAGACCAATGAGAATTGCAGAATGTGATTTATGTCCCTGTGATAGATGCAGGATAGGTTTTATACCTGATGCTAGTGTGATGACGCTGAGGTCATTATTGCGCCAGTAGAGACTGGTTGTGCTCTACAGTTACTTTGTGTTATGTTCTACATTTACTATTGGTGATTTGTGCTATGTTCTAAGTGCTAATTCCTGACAGTGGTCCATGTGGCCCTGTCCCCTGTATATATAATCCCTTGTAAATTCTGCCCGTGCCTGTTGGCACATTGTAAAGTGTGTGTTTTTATCTAATGTGTTTGGTATAATACAAAGGCTATTTTTATAGAATACCTTGTGTGGAGTTTCCTTTGTGGTGGGCCTTGGGTGTTGTTGCTGGGTGCGCGCGCAAACGCTTTACACATTGCCTCAGAGATAAGCCTGACTGCTCGTGCCAAGCTACCAAGGGGGGTGAGCAGGGGTTATCTTTGGCGTGTAACTCCCCAGCCCTGACTAGAGTGGTGGTTTCTGCCTGGCTTTGGCGCAAGCCTCAGCCAACCAGAAATCCCATTTCTAACATATATATATAGCTATATACATAAATACATACACACACACGCACAGATATGTTAGGGAAGAGTAGTAAAAGATATATCAGTGATGATAGAGATAAGAAGCAAAGGGGTGAAGGATGGGAATAAGGACATGAACATAAGGCATGATGAGTATTAGGAGTGAGGAATTAGAATTGATAAATAAGAATTGAAGAGTGATAATTGGAGAATAAGGGTTAAAGAGGGAGGTTTGATGAGTGAGGGGTGATCACTGAGTCACGAGGACAAAGGAAATTGGAGATAGGGATGAGTGAGAAGGAATGAGGAATAAAAACAGAGGCATGAGGCGTGAGGTATTAGACTGCCCTAAATAGACAGGGTGATGAATATTTTAGGACATCATCGTATGTAATTTCACTTATCACGCAAAGCGTAAAGAAAAGGTGATATCCAAGAGATACAGAACAAGCGTTTAGGAGTAAATGGTGAAGAAGAATGAATGGAGCGTGAGGGAAGAAGGATTAGGTTCCAGGGTTCCTGAGCTTTTGCAACCTTGGATAATGGTTAAGGGCACTTTGAGCCCCAAAAGGACCTTTTCGAAGAAGATTCAGAAGTTTGAGAGCATTTGGAGCATTTTTGTAAAAAATGTCCATAACATTGACTGACCTGTAGTTGAGAGCCAACCCGGTGACATCAATCCGCGACTCGCCCTTGTCATCGTTGTGTGCCCTCCCACCTTGGATAGTTCCCCTGCCCTTCCCTAATGGAGAGCACAACCAGGGAGAACCTTTCCTGTCAGGGGCTAGTCACTCCACCCCATTAAGGGCATCAAAATGATTTGAGGTGGGAATTGTAAAACCAACAGGCCTCCTCACATGCTCAATGGGAGTCCTTACAGGGCCAATGCGAACACATGAGCCTATTTTTTCAAAATTATCACATTCCCTAAAACAAGACGGTTTATATAAATGCCCCAGTGGAAATAACTAAATCTTAGACTCTCTCCTTGGTCGGGAAGTGGGCCAAAAAACAGCCTTTGCACTACCATGGCGATCTGATGTTTATAATTATACAATCACCACAATGATCCTTGGGCCTGACCCCGGTCATCCCACTCTCCCAGGGGACAAAATCTCATTAGTCATATAATTAGGGAACTTCCTCTGTTGGACCAGCTAATTTAAACATTTATTAGTCAGCTCGTCCTGGCCCTCTTTTTGATTCAGATTCAACTCAGAGACTTCTACCAAAACAAGTACGTAGGGGCAAGTTTATTTAGCATAGGTGGATGTGTCCCCGCAGATACAGTGTTAAAGAACAATGAGGCCTCATTAACTCCTAATGCTTTTGATGTGTGAAAAATACCCACAACCTCAGTCCCTTCACCATGGCTAATTACAGCATCTCTAGGTAGAGTGATTGTTATACCATGCTGCAGGGTGCTAGAGTCCTTAACCAGTTTGTGTTGGCAGTTGGAGGTCATAACCTGGGCACTATCCTCTGCTACCAGTATTGAACATACAACTTGCTTTTGCTGGGGATATAACGCAATCGAGACCCCTTTGGATGGCCGCCAACCCCAATGTCAATGAGGAAAGTTATTTATGCAGATAGTCTTTCATTTTTCCAAAATAGGACTCCATGAGGTCCACAGCCCAATGAGGTGTATGAATGGTCCCCGCAAGGCTGGAATTATAAGGGTAAGACATGTTTGAGTCAGCACATGAGCTAGCAGGGGCTAGAGGGGACTGAGACAAGAGCCACTGTTTAGGCTGTTTGGCTGTCGAGAAGGGCATGATGTAACTTTCAGGTGTGCCCCCATTAGATTAGGGGCCACATTTGCCTCCTCATCACTGGCTTGGTTGTTAGCCAGCCCCAAATGGCCCACTGCACTATTTTTACCAGTTGGGCTGTATGATAAGGAGCCTTCCAAGCCTGAATCATTTGGGACTCCCAGAAATTATCTCCTCTCAGTCAGGGCTATTTCTGTAGAAATTATCCCCATAGCCCTCTGCAATATTTTGTCGATGCTGGTAGTCTTATGGGGAGAAGGTGATCTTGCTGAACCTCCTGGGGATTTGCGTTTGCCCCAGAATAGCAACCAAGTTAGAGTTATACCCAAACACGTTAACCCATCCACAATGTTATTCAGCTCTCCAGTACAAAAATAGAGAGCACTTACCCCAGGTTCACGATGTCTGAGGGTGAGCCCAGGTTGAGTTTCCTCCGGGCTCTAACCGGTGTAGGACATGCCCAGCCATGGCCCATGCATGTCCTGCTTTGCAGGAGTTGGAGGGATGCTTTAAGCACTAGATAGGCTCCTTCCCCTGTCGTAGATGCAGGTGTGCACCTCCTGGCGCGATGCCAGCTGAGATGTGGAGTCCCTAAAAAGTGTCATAAGTTCAAAGAGTAACCTGCGCTGCGGAAGTTCAGGGAGCGATTTAATCGCTTAATAGGCTCCTCTCCCTGGCCATAGATGCAGGTGCGTGGCTCCTGGTGCGATGGTATGTGGGACGTGGCGTCCCCGAACAGTAGTGTAAGTCCAAAGAATAGAATGGGGGAAGGATGGAGGCTTGATGGGAATGTGTATACACACTGATTCCTGGACAAACGGTCCAAATGTATTAGTACCAGAAGAGCTCACTTGGCCCCATTTCAGCTTTGATGAATGCCACTATGCTTTGGAGGTTCGATACTGATGTGTGAAAAAACAATTATGAGAAAAGAGGGATACTGCAGGACTGGTAATGTATTAAAAAATATGCTGCCTCTTGTTAAGGTGCTGTCATTAACTGCAGGTAACTCCACTGTTTTGTATAGAGTTAATATAACACAAAAGTTAATTTAAACATTAATTAGAACAATTGTGTTAGACCTGGCACCATTGGCGTGGGTCACCCTCCCATTTTTGTCTGTGCCTCAATGTATTTTTGTGCTGGTGTTAGCTGCTCAGGGCCCTGTGACACTGCCATCCAGTGCCACAGGGCAAGTGCTCCCTATGGGAAAATGTATTATGTGAATTGACTTCCATGTTTGGCTTATTTGGTTTACTATCAGTCCCTAGTAGAGTGCACCAGGGGTGCCAAGGGCTTGTATATCCAAATGCTGCTAGTGGGCTTGCAGCACTGGTTGTGCCACCCACAGAAGCAGCCTGGTAAAATGTGTCTAAGGTCTGCCATTGCAGAACCTGCATGCAGTCTGGTACTGTCATGCTGACTGGGCAAGTGTCCCCACTTGCTAGTCCCTAAACCTTCCCTTACCTTCATGTTAGTCACCCCTAAGGTAGGCCCTAGGGCAGGGTGCATTGTAAGGATAAGGTAGGACATGCCCTGAAGTGTGTGGCATGTCCTAATAGTGAATTACAGCCATTTTCGTTTTTCACTATTGTAAGGCTACCTGCTCTCCATAGGCCAGAATGGGCTGCTACATTATAACACTCTATAATCCTAGCAGACTCAGGAAGCATGGTAGAAATTCATGTTTAGTATGCCTGAACTCAGAATAATAAATACATCTTTTAGCAAAGGTTATTTTAATATCCTGGGTTTGCAAATGCTACTTTTAGAAAGTTAGCCTTTGCGTGCCTAACCATTTCAGTCCGCCTCTGCTGGGAGGGGCTGTCTTCTTTGTGTGTAGCTTGAGTGACAGGGCTGGGAAGTTCCAGGAGACAGGCTGGGGCTGCCAGGTGGTGAATAGAGAGATTACGATTTGGGAAAAAGGGGGTGGTGATGGACAGAGTTTCTGAATGATGCAGAATACTCTTACCAAGTCAAGAGATCATGGTTTTAATCCATCACCGTTTTTTAGCTCACTGCACCATCCCAGCTCAGAACCTGGCTACATGCAAATTAGTCTGTACCTGTCCCAGTGCATGATGGGAACAGGGCAAACCAAACTACCAAGCCAATTCTTATACTGGGAAGGAAACAAGCTTCCGGGGACCGGTTTCTGGCATCACAGCCTTCGTCAGCCCGGCTTGCCTGAATCCTGATGGTGCAATGAGCAAGGGACTCACGTCTGAGCATACCCTCCCACACTGAGTGTGGATAAAATCGATTTGGGAAAAAGGGGGTGGTGATGGACAGAGTTTCTGAATGATGCAGAATACTCTTACCAAGTCAAGAGATCATGGTTTTAATCCATCACCGTTTTTTAGCTCACTGCACCATCCCAGCTCAGAACCTGGCTACATGCAAATTAGTCTGTTCCTGTCCCAGTGCTTGATGGGAACAGGGCAAACCAAACTACCAAGCCAATTCTTATACTGGGAAGGAAACAAGCTTCCGGGGACCGGTTTCTGGCATCACAGCCTTCGTCGGCCCGGCTTGCCTGAATCCTGATGGTGCAATAAACAAGGGACTCACGTCTGAGCATACCCTCCCACACTGAGTGTGGATAAAATCGATTTGGGAAAAAGGGGGTGGTGATGGACAGAGTTTCTGAATGATGCAGAATACTCTTACCAAGTCAAGAGATCATGGTTTTAATCCATCACCGTTTTTTAGCTCACTGCACCATCCCAGCTCAGAACCTGGCTACATGCAAATTAGTCTGTACCTGTCCCAGTGCATGATGGGAACAGGGCAAACCAAACTACCAAGCCAATTCTTATACTGAGAAGGAAACAAGCTTCCAGGGACCGGTTTGTGGCATCACAGCCTTCGTCGGCCCGGCTTGCCTGAATCCTGATGGTGCAATGAGCAAGGGACTCACGTCTGAGCATACCCTCCCACACTGAGTGTGGATAAAATCGATTTGGGAAAAAGGGGGATGGTGATGGACAGAGTTTCTGAATGATGCAGAATACTCTTACCAAGTCAAGAGATCATGGTTTTAATCCATCACCGTTTTTTTAGCTCACTGTACCATCCCAGTTCAGAACCTGGCTACATGCAAATTAGTCTGTACCTGTCCCAGTGCATGATGGGAACAGGGCAAACCAAACTACCAAGCCAATTCTTATACTGGGAAGGAAACAAGCTTCCGGGGACCGGTTTCTGGCATCACAGCCTTCGTCAGCCCAGCTTGCCTGAATCCTGATGGTGCAATGAGCAAGGGACTCACGTCTGAGCATACCCTCCCACACTGAGTGTGGATAAAATCGATTTGGGAAAAAGGGGGTGGTGATGGACAGAGTTTCTGAATGATGCAGAATACTCTTACCAAGTCAAGAGATCATGGTTTTAATCCATCACCGTTTTTTTAGCTCACTGCACCATCCCAGCTCAGAACCTGGCTACATGCAAATTAGTCTGTACCTGTCCCAGTGCATGATGGGAACAGGGCAAACCAAACTACCAAGCCAATTCTTATACTGGGAAGGAAACAAGCTTCCGGGGACCGGTTTCTGGCATCACAGCCTTCGTCGGCCCGGCTTGCATGAATCCTGATGGTGCAATGAGCAAGGGACTCACGTCTGAGCATACCCTCCCACACTGAGTGTGTGTGAGAAGTTGGCCTGGTATATGATGCTCACTAGTTAAAGTGATCACCTTGTACCATGCCAAGCAACCCTTATGGTGTGGTTGTAAGTCAACCTTTTCGGACTAGCTGCCCTAGTGGTAGCGTAGGCTAAGCAGTCTTTGAGGCTTAACTCGTGAAGCGTGTTAAGCCAGCTGTTTTACCAAATGTAACCCCCTTTTATACCAATGAAAGGACACCACACAGATATATATTCAAAATATATATGTATTTATTTCTCAAAGTAACCCCTAGTCTCTTTATGAGCACAGGAGCACAAATCGTCAAACAAGATTACAGTAGAATACACAGAAGTTGCACTTTATATGGATAGGCCCTGGTGGCCGCTCAAACCATATACTAAAATAGTGGTATAAGTACCACAAACAGAAAAGGGAAAAGGCCTAGGGCCTCTAGAATCGCTGGGCCTACAAGGAGCTAACTTCAGTTAGTGACCAGGAGGTCCACGGGTGGCGTGTGCAGAGCAAATTGTCACACGCGTGCTCCCATAGGTTTTCAATGGGTGCGTAAAAAGTACAAAGTTACTGCAAAAAGGATCTTCCGGATGGACTATGACCTTAAGATTGGAAACACAGACACTAGAGATGTTACTCTACACTTGGGCACCGGAGTGCCAGCTTTACCTCACCCACAGGAAGCGGGTGCATAGGTGTCGAAGTGCGTCGGTTTTCTTCTATCGGGTCAATGGAGCCTGTGGACAAAGATGCTGCAGGCGGTCGGTCCGGGAGAGATGCGGTGGATCCAAGAGTGGATCGGTGTTGTAGAAGACCTGTAAGCAGAGGGGACAGTGTTCACAGTCACTAGCCAGTGACCAGCGTGGCACCAGGTGGGTACCAGGCAATGTCGGGTGCAAACAGGGAGAAAGGTGTAGCTTGTCTCTGCAGCCACGTGGTCCCTGGAGGTCGACGACGTCCAGGAGTCGGTTCACGAGCTGTCCCACGCAGGCTCTCGCTGTCGGCGACTTGTTCAAAGCAAACAAGCCTTGGCAAAAGCAATTGTTGTGGAGAACAAGATAAGCTGATTGTTCTGACCAGCAAGGTCAGAGGGACTGCTCCTTTGGAGGGGAGCAAGGGCCAGTCTGGAGCAACCAGACCAGCGGTGTATTTCTTGAAGTTCGTCGCCAAGATGGCCACTAGCCAGCGGGCCAGCAACCGGTTAGGCGCGTCGAGTGGCAAAATGCAGAAGGGCCCCACGCAGATCGTGGAGATGCTGGAGGGCTCACCTTTGGTGCAGATGCTGCTCAGGTGTTGGGCTTCTCAGATCCCAAAGCACAACTTGGAGGGAGCCTCGGTTGTTGCACTTGCAGCTTGTCATGGTCGTTTCAAGATGGCTGGCTCCACGTGTCTCGTTACCTCCACGGGTCTCCTCTTTTCAGGGACTGTGGATCGGGCGGTGAGAGGTCTGGAGGTCCAGGTCTTGTCAGTCTCTGGGCTCGGGCTCCGGCAGGAGGCGGCGGCAAAGCAGACGTTGATTCGCTGGATGGTGCTTGCGTTAGCAAGGTGGTCACTCCCTGACCACAGGGGAGATTTCCTTCAGTCTTCTGTGCAGCAGAATGTTGAAGTTCCCGTCTTCTTCTTAGTTTCAAGTTGATTCCAGGATGTCTGAAGTCTTAGGACACAGCTCCTACCTTTAAGCGGATTCTAGGGGCCGGACTACCTGCTAGGTTACACCCCCAATCCTTTGTCCAGCTCGCCCCAGGCCCGGGACTGGTGTGCCCCAGGACCGGTTTGAACTGGCATATACACCGAGGCTCCTTGTGAGCCACAGGCATGTCTGGTTTCTTTCAAGCCCTACCTGACCAATACACAAAATCCTGTCTGGGGTGGTGCACGCACCTCCCCTGGCAGGAAACCCTTTGTCCACACCTCCCAAGCTGGAAGGACTCCCAGCAGCAGGAGGGCAGACTTGTGTCTGTGGTGGCAGCATCCATTTTGTGGAGCTGAGGCTATGTCTGATTTTACCCGGGTTTCAGGTACTGTACATGTCGTGTCCCTCTAGAAGGGTGGAATGCTAACCCCGTCGCCAGAATTGGCGAGGGGTTAGTATTCCAATTCGTATGACACCTTACTCGACATGTTTTGATAAAGCCAAACCAAAGATAGCATTTAACCGCGAGGTTCATAATGCACTTAAGAGTATATGGTATGACGATATCTGGAAACAGTAGAAGGAAGGGGTTCCGACCACTGCAGACAGGCTCAGCTCATGCCAGAGCACCATCTCACATGGAACCAAGCACTCTGCCTTCAGGATTGTTAAGGCCTGCCATAGGAGTGACTTATAGGTTAACATGTGTCCCATTTAAGGTTAGGTATAGGTATACTACACCTAAGTAAGAGGTGATTACACCAACTTACCCCAGCTGAGTGATCAGCCAGTTGTGTCAAATTGTTAGGCCAGGCCAGGGGTGGCACAATACATGCTTCAGCCCCTGGTAGGCCTTGGATACACCAATGCCCTGGGTACCTAGTGTACACTGGTACAGGGGCTCACAGGGTGACCCAACCAATTGGGCATGTACCTAGGGTACATGGAGTCCATTTTAAAGAGAGAACAGCTAGGCTGAGACCCTGAATGGCAGGTTCTCAGGCCAACTAAGTCGAAAAACCAGCTAGATACTAGGCAAAAATTTGGGGGTAACCATAGTCAGATATTCACCTTCCTACATTGTGGATAAAATCGATTTGGGAAAAAGGGGGTGGTGATGGACAGAGTTTCTGAATGATACAGAATACTCTTACCAAGTCAAGAGATCATGGTTTTAATCCATCACCGTGTTTTAGCTCACTGCACCATCCCAGCTCAGAACCTGGCTACATGCAAATTAGTCTGTACCTGTCCCAGTGCATGATGGGAACAGGGCAAACCAAACTACCAAGCCAATTCTTATACTGGGAAGGAAACAAGCTTCCGGGGACCGGTTTCTGGCATCACAGCCTTCGTCGGCCCGGCTTGCCTGAATCCTGATGATGCAATGAGCAAGGGACTCACGTCTGAGCATACCCTCCCACACTGAGTGTGGATAAAATCGATTTGGGAAAAAGGGGGTGGTGATGGACAGAGTTTCTGAATGATGCAGAATACTCTTACCAAGTCAAGAGATCATGGTTTTAATCCATCACCGTTTTTTAGCTCACTGCACCATCCCAGCTCAGAACCTGGCTACATGCAAATTAGTCTGTACCTGTCCCAGTGCATGATGGGAACAGGGCAAACCAAACTACCAAGCCAATTCTTATACTGAGAAGGAAACAAGCTTCCAGGGACCGGTTTGTGGCATCACAGCCTTCGTCGGCCCGGCTTGCCTGAATCCTGATGGTGCAATGAGCAAGGGACTCACGTCTGAGCATACCCTCCCACACTGAGTGTGGATAAAATTGATTTGGGAAAAAGGGGGATGGTGATGGACAGAGTTTCTGAATGATGCAGAATACTCTTACCAAGTCAAGAGATCATGGTTTTAATCCATCACCGTTTTTTTAGCTCACTGTACCATCCCAGTTCAGAACCTGGCTACATGCAAATTAGTCTGTACCTGTCCCAGTGCATGATGGGAACAGGGCAAACCAAACTACCAAGCCAATTCTTATACTGGGAAGGAAACAAGCTTCCGGGGACCGGTTTCTGGCATCACAGCCTTCGTCGGCCCGGCTTGCCTGAATCCTGATGGTGCAATGAGCAAGGGACTCACGTCTGAGCATACCCTCCCACACTGAGTGTGTGTGAGAAGTTGGCCTGGTATATGATGCTCACTAGTTAAAGTGATCACCTTGTACCATGCCAAGCAACCCTTATGGTGTGGTTGTAAGTCAACCTTTTCGGACTAGCTGCCCTAGTGGTAGCGTAGGCTAAGCAGTCTTTGAGGCTAAACTCGTGAAGCGTGTTAAGCCAGCTGTTTTACCAAATGTAACCCCCTTTTATACCAATGAAAGGACACCACACAGATATATATTCAAAATATATATGTATTTATTTCTCAAAGTAACCCCTAGTCTCTTTATGAGCACAGGAGCACAAATCGTCAAACAAGATTACAGTAGAATACACAGAAGTTGCACTTTATATGGATAGGCCCTGGTGGCCGCTCGAACCATATACTAAAATAGTGGTATAAGTACCACGAACAGAAAAGGGAAAAGGCCTAGGGCCTCTAGAATCGCTGGGCCTACAAGGAGCTAACTTCAGTTAGTGACCAGGAGGTCCACGGGTGGCGTGTGCAGAGCAAATTGTCACACGCGTGCTCCCATAGGTTTTCAATGGGTGCGTAAAAAGTACAAAGTTACTGCAAAAAGGATCTTCCGGATGGACTATGACCTTAAGATTGGAAACACAGACACTAGAGATGTTACTCTACACTTGGGCACCGGAGTGCCAGCTTTACCTCACCCACAGGAAGCGGGTGCATAGGTGTCGAAGTGCGTCGGGTTTCTTCTATCGGGTCAATGGAGCCTGTGGACAAAGATGCTGCAGGCGGTCGGTCCGGGAGAGATGCGGTGGATCCAAGAGTGGATCGGTGTTGTAGAAGACCTGTAAGCAGAGGGGACAGTGTTCACAGTCACTAGCCAGTGACCAGCGTGGCACCAGGTGGGTACCAGGCAATGTCGGGTGCAAACAGGGAGAAAGGTGTAGCTTGTCTCTGCAGCCACGTGGTCCCTGGAGATCGACGACGTCCAGGAGTCGCTTCACGAGCTGTCCCACGCAGGCTCTCGCTGTCGGCGGTGTCGGCGACTTGTTCTAAGCAAACAAGCCTTGGCAAAAGCAATTGTTGTGGAGAACAAGATAAGCTGATTGTTCTGACCAGCAAGGTCAGAGGGACTGCTCCTTTGGAGGGGAGCAAGGGCCAGTCTGGAGCAACCAGACCAGTGGTGTATTTCTTGAAGTTCGTTGCCAAGATGGCCACTAGCCAGCGGGCCAGCAACCGGTTAGGCGCGTCGAGTGGCAGAATGCAGAAGGGCCCCACGCAGATCGTGGAGATGCTGGAGGGCTCACCTTTGGTGCAGATGCTGCTCAGGTGTTGGGCTTCTCAGATCCCAAAGCACAACTTGGAGGGAGCCTCGGTTGTTGCACTTGCAGCTTGTCGTGGTCGTTTCAAGATGGCTGGCTCCACGTGTCTCGTTACCTCCACGGGTCTCCTCTTTTCAGGGACTGTGGATCGGGCGGTGAGAGGTCTGGAGGTCCAGGTCTTGTCAGTCTCTGGGCTCGGGCTCCGGCGGGAGGCGGCGGCAAAGCAGACGTTGATTCGCTGGATGGTGCTTGCGTTAGCAAGGTGGTCACTCCCTGACCACAGGGGAGATTTCCTTCAGTCTTCTGTGCAGCAGAATGTCGAAGTTCCCGTCTTCTTCTTAGTTTCAAGTTGATTCCAGGATGTCTGAAGTCTTAGGACACAGCTCCTACCTTTAAGCGGATTCTAGGGGCCGGACTACCTGCTGGGTTACACCCCCAATCCTTTGTCCAGCTCGCCCCAGGCCCGGGACTGGTGTGCCCCAGGACCGGTTTGAACTGGCATATACACTGAGGCTCCTTGTGAGCCACAGGCATGTCTGGTTTCTTTCAAGCCCTACCTGACCAATACACAAAATCCTGTCTGGGGTGGTGCACGCACCTCCCCTGGCAGGAAACCCTTTGTCCACACCTCCCAAGCTGGAAGGACTCCCAGCAGCAGGAGGGCAGACTTGTGTCTGTGGTGGCAGCATCCATTTTGTGGAGCTGAGGCTATGTCTGATTTTACCCGGGTTTCAGGTACTGTACATGTCGTGTCCCTCTAGAAGGGTGGAATGCTAACCCCGTCGCCAGAATTGGCGAGGGGTTAGTATTCCAATTCGTATGACACCTTACTCGACATGTTTTGATAAAGCCAAACCAAAGATAGCATTTAACCGCGAGGTTCATAATGCACTTAAGAGTATATGGTATGACGATATCTGGAAACAGTAGAAGGAAGGGGTTCCGACCACTGCAGACAGGCTCAGCTCATGCCAGAGCACCATCTCACATGGAACCAAGCACTCTGCCTTCAGGATTGTTAAGGCCTGCCATAGGAGTGACTTATAGGTTAACATGTGTCCCATTTAAGGTTAGGTATAGGTATACTACACCTAAGTAAGAGGTGATTACACCAACTTACCCCAGCTGAGTGATCAGCCAGTTGTGTCAAATTGTTAGGCCAGGCCAGGGGTGGCACAATACATGCTTCAGCCCCTGGTAGGCCTTGGATACACCAATGCCCTGGGTACCTAGTGTACACTGGTACAGGGGCTCACAGGGTGACCCAACCAATTGGGCATGTACCTAGGGTACATGGAGTCCATTTTAAAGAGAGAACAGCTAGGCTGAGACCCTGAATGGCAGGATCTCAGGCCAACTAAGTCGAAAAACCAGCTAGATACTAGGCAAAAATTTGGGGTAACCATAGTCAGATATTCACCTTCCTACAGTGTGGATAAAATCGATTTGGGAAAAAGGGGGTGGTGATGGACAGAGTTTCTGAATGATACAGAATACTCTTACCAAGTCAAGAGATCATGGTTTTAATCCATCACCGTGTTTTAGCTCACTGCACCATCCCAGCTCAGAACCTGGCTACATGCAAATTAGTCTGTACCTGTCCCAGTGCATGATGGGAACAGGGCAAACCAAACTACCAAGCCAATTCTTATACTGGGAAGGAAACAAGCTTCCGGGGACCGGTTTCTGGCATCACAGCCTTCGTTGGCCCGGCTTGCCTGAATCCTGATGGTGCAATGAGCAAGGGACTCACGTCTGAGCATACCCTCCCACACTGAGTGTGGATAAAATCGATTTGGGAAAAAGGGGGTGGTGATGGACAGAGTTTCTGAATGATGCAGAATACTCTTACCAAGTCAAGAGATCATGGTTTTAACCCATCACCGTTTTTTAGCTCACTGCACCATCCCAGCTCAGAACCTGGCTACATGCAAATTAGTCTGTACCTGTCCCAGTGCATGATGGGAACAGGGCAAACCAAACTACCAAGCCAATTCTAATACTGGGAAGGAAACAAGCTTCCGGGGACCGGTTTCTGGCATCAGAGCCTTCGTCGGCCCGGCTTGCCTGAATCCTGATGGTGCAATGAGCAAGGGACTCACGTCTGAGCATACCCTCCCACACTGAGTGTGGATAAAATCGATTTGGGAAAAAGGGGGTGGTGATGGACAGAGTTTCTGAATGATGCAGAATACTCTTACCAAGTCAAGAGATCATGGTTTTAATCCATCACCGTTTTTTAGCTCACTGCACCATCCCAGCTCAGAACCTGGCTACATGCAAATTAGTCTGTACGTGTCCCAGTGCATGATGGGAACAGGGCAAACCAAACTACCAAGCCAATTCTTATACTGGGAAGGAAACAAGCTTCCGGGGACCGATTTCTGGCATCACAGCCTTCATCGGCCCGGCTTGCCTGAATCCTGATGATGCAATGAGCAAGGGACTCACGTCTGAGCATACCCTCCCACACTGAGTGTGGATAAAATCGATTTGGGAAAAAGGGGGTGGTGATGGACAAAGTTTCTGAATGATGCAGAATACTCTTACCAAGTCAAGAGATCATGGTTTTAATCCATCACCGTTTTTTAGCTCACTGCACCATCCCAGCTCAGAACCTGGCTACATGCAAATTAGTCTGTACCTGTCCCAGTGCATGATGGGAACAGGGCAAACCAAACTACAAAGCCAATTCTTATACTGGGAAGGAAACAAGCTTCCGGGGACCGGTTTCTGGCATCACAGCCTTCGTCGGCCCAGCTTGCCTGAATCCTGATGGTGCATTGTTTCCTTCCCAGTATAAGAATTGGCTTTGTAGTTTGGTTTGCCCTGTTCCCATCATGCACTGGGACAGGTACAGACTAATTTGCATGTGGCCAGGTTCTGAGCTGGGATGGTGCAGTGAGCTAAAAAACGGTGATGGATTAAAACCATGATCTCTTGACTTGGTAAGAGCATTCTGCATCATTCAGAAACTCTGTCCATCACCACCCCCTTTTTCCCAAATCGTTTTTAACCACACTCAGTGTGGGAGGGTATGCTCAGACGTGAGTCCCTTGCTCATTGCACCATCAGGATTCAGGCAAGCCGGGCCGATGAAGGCTGTGATGCCAGAAACCGGTCCCCGGAAGCTTGTTTCCTTCCCAGTATAAGAATTGGCTTGGTAGTTTGGTTTGTTCTGTTCCCATCATGCACTGGGACAGGTACAGACTAATTTGCATGTGGCCAGGTTCTGAGCTGGGATGGTGCAGTGAGTTAAAAAACGATGATGGATTAAAACCATGATCTCTTGACTTGGTAAGAGTATTCTGCATCATTCAGAAACTCTGTCCATCACCACCCCCTTTTTCCCAAATCGTTTTTAACCACACTCAGTGTGGGAGGGTATGCTCAGACGTGAGTCCCTTGCTCATTGCACCATCAGGATTCAGGCAAGCCGGGCCGACGAAGGCTGTGATGCCAGAAACCGGTCCCCGGAAGCTTGTTTCCTTCCCAGTATAAGAATTGGCTTGGTAGTTTGGTTTGCCCTGTTCCCATCATGCACTGGGACAGGTACAGACTAATTTGCATGTGGCCAGGTTCTGAGCTGGGATGGTGCAGTGAGCTAAAAAACGGTGATGGATTAAAACCATGATCTCTTGACTTGGTAAGAGTATTCTGCATCATTCAGAAACTCTGTCCATCACCACCCCCTTTTTCCCAAATCGTTTTTAACCACACTCAGTGTGGGAGGGTATGCTCAGACGTGAGTCCCTTGCTCATTGCACCATCAGGATTCAGGCAAGCCGGGCCGACGAAGGCTGTGATGCCAGAAACCGGTCCCCGGAAGCTTGTTTCCTTCCCAGTATAAGAATTGGCTTGGTAGTTTGGTTTGCCCTGTTCCCATCATGCACTGGGACAGGTACAGACTAATTTGCATGTGGCCAGGTTCTGAGCTGGGATGGTGCAGTGAGCTAAAAAACGGTGATGGATTAAAACCATGATCTCTTGACTTGGTAAGAGTATTCTGCATCATTCAGAAACTCTGTCCATCACCACCCCCTTTTTCCCAAATCGTTTTTAACCACACTCAGTGTGGGAGGGTATGCTCAGACGTGAGTCCCTTGCACATTGCACCATCAGGATTCAGGCAAGCCGGGCCGACGAAAGCTGGGATGCCAGAAACCGGTCCCTGGAAGCTTGTTTCCTTCCCAGTATAAGAATTGGCTTGGTAGTTTGGTTTGCCCTGTTCCCATCATGCACTGGGACAGGTACAGACTAATTTGCATGTGGCGAGTTTCTGAGCTGGGATGGTGCAGTGAGCTAAAAAACGGTGATGGATTAAAACCATGATCTCTTGACTTGGTAAGAGTATTCTGCATCATTCAGAAACTCTGTCCATCACCACCCCCTTTTTCCCAAATCGTTTTTAACCACACTCAGTGTGGGAGGGTATGCTCAGACGTGAGTCCCTTGCTCATTGCACCATCAGGATTTAGGCAAGCCGGGCCGACGAAGGCTGTGATGCCAGAAACCGGTCCCCGGAAGCTTGTTTCCTTCCCAGTATAAGAATTGGCTTGGTAGTTTGGTTTGCCCTGTTCCTATCATGCACTGGGACAGGTACAGACTAATTTGGATGTGGCCAGGTTCTGAGCTGGGATGGTGAAGTGAGCTAAAAAACGGTGATGGATTAAAACCATGATCTCTTGACTTGGTAAGAGTATTCTGCATCATTCAGAAACTCTGTCCATCACCACCCCCTTTTTCCCAAATCGTTTTTAACCACACTCAGTGTGGGAGGGTATGCTCAGACGCGAGTCCCTTGGTCATTGCACCATCAGGATTCAGGCAAGCCGGGCCGACGAAGGCTGTGATGCCAGAAACCGGTCCCCGGAAGCTTGTTTCCTTCCCAGTATAAGAATTGGCTTGGTAGTTTGGTTTGCCCTGTTCCCATCATGCACTGGGACAGGTACAGACTAATTTGCATGTGGCCAGGTTCTGAGCTGGGATGGTGCAGTGAGCTAAAAAACGGTGATGGATTAAAACCATGATCTCTTGACTTGTTAAGAGTTTTCTGCATCATTCAGAAACTCTGTCCATCACCACCCCCTTTTTCCCAAATCGTTTTTAACCACACTCAGTGTGGGAGGGTATGCTCAGACGTGAGTCCCTTGCTCATTGCACCATCAGGATTCAGGCAAGCCGGGCCGACGAAGGCTGTGATGCCAGAAACCGGTTCCCGGAAGCTTGTTTCCTTCCCAGTATAAGAATTGGCTTGGTAGTTTGGTTTGCCCTGTTCCCATCATGCACTGGGACAGGTACAGACTAATTTGCATGTGGCCAGGTTCTGAGCTAGGATGGTGCAGTGAGCTAAAAAACGGTGATGGATTAAAACCATGATCTCTTGACTTGGTAAGAGTATTCTGCATCATTAAGAAACTCTGTCCATCACCACCCCCTTTTTCCCAAATCGAATAGAGAGATTACACCAGGATGGGTGGGAGGAGTGCACCTTGACTCTGAATAGGGCTGTACTCTGCCACCACAATGCTGGCTCCACCCCCTGGGGAGCGTCTGATGTCTCTGCCCTGCCTGCTGAAAGAAGAAGCCAGAGTCCCAACATCAAAGTGCTCCTCACTGAAAAGAACTGGACTGGGATTAGGCAAAGGCTCCCCTGGCCTGCAAAGACAAAATAAACTTGGTATAAATGTAGGAGCCCTGCTCCTAAGAAATCAGATCCTGATTGAACCACAAAGAAACTCTGCCTGACCAGAAGGACCTGGAAGAAGCTGAAGGAGGAGTAACTTTCCCTAACCTGGGGATTGGCCTGCAGTTGGTGCCTTGCTGAGAAAGGATAGGAAAAGACTAAGAGAGACTTTGCACTTTGTTTTCAACAAATCTCCAAGGGCTTGAAAGAAGAGCTGGCCTCCTGAACTGAGTCCCAGGACCATTGGACTCATCTGCCTTCCAAAACTGAGTTGCCTGGACTATTCTTGCTTGTTTCCCGCTGGATTTGGCCCCAGTACGACTCGTACCCCATCCGCCGTGAAGCCGTGTCTTTGCCGCCCGGCACCGTGTGTCTACGCTGATTTAAAAGTGTTAGTACGCACCGTATCCCTCCCGGCCGCATCGCACCTAACCTTCCCCGCCGATTCGAGTCGTACACCCCTGGCTGCCTAAACCTGTACGCCGGACCCAAGCTTCGCTGTCCCGCAGGTACGGTTCGTACGCTGCTAGACGTACTGCACCGTGCCGTACTCAGAGCCGAGAAGCCGCATCACGCTGATCCTCCCCGTACGCTATACGGCTCGCCGAGAAGTGTCGCCGCCTATCCGCACCGAAGGTATGGCTCGAACGCCGAACGCCACGGACTCTGCAAGCTGATTCGGGCCATCCGCACGTATCCCTGAAGGCCCGTACCAATGCCGCGTCCCGACGCCGCGACCCGACCAGCATCCGAATACGCTGCCGAACTACCCATCAACTTGTCCCGCACTGTCCGTCGCGGACCCTACAACACCAAGGTACTTTGTTCTGTTCGCACCGCAGCGTGCATGTCACGGACCCTGGAGTCCACAATGATTGTTTGACTCGTACTTTCCTTGTTTTGAATGCCAACGAGTCGCACATCCAGGTACGAACCGTAAAGAGCCTTGACAGAAGCGTACTTATGTGAACGAAGCGTATTTTAACTAAAAGAAGCCTATTTTTGCATTTTAAGCCTTTCTACAAGAACATTCAACTTTAAAATAATACTGTGGTCATTTTATTCGTTATTCTGGTCTTGTGCTAAACCTTATAGAACGAAAACTATTTTTGATACAACCTTGACTGGTGTCCATTTGTGGTGTGTCATTGTATTACTGTATGTGTTCACAAATGCTTAACCTATGACGCCCTGAGAATAGTCTTGACTGCTTGCGCCACACTACCTAAAGGGTGAGCAGGGGTTATTTGAAAGGGTGATCCCCTTACTCTGACTTAGAAGTAAGAGTTCCTGCTTGTCACAAGTGCATACCTGTGCCAACCAGAGATTCCCAATTCTAACATTGGTGGTCAGTGGTGAGGATTTGAATTTGCATTCGTGATTCATGTACAGTGATTGAGTGAACACCACGTAGTGAGTTCAGACCGATAACGCAGCCACACAGTATTGATTTTTGTTTTTGCTGAAGAATCTCCACGTTAAGAAACCGTGCCTAGCTCAGTCAATGGAGTCAGGTCGTCCTCTATATTCTCTGGGGTTGATGACATAGATTGGGAGGAGAAGGCACTGATGAGGTGCACAAGTGAAGTCTTGAAAGGATACCTCTCCAAGTACAGAATTAACCAAACTGGATTGAAAAACAAGGAGCAGTATACAAAGGCGCTGAGGGCCTGGTACGAATCCAAGTTCCCAGAGAATGTGCTGGAGGTGATACCCCCAGAAGGTGCTTCTGAGCCTGGCAGAGGCCTGTCGCCAGAGGAGATGGCCATCAGGATT
The DNA here is from genome assembly GCF_964204655.1 of Triturus cristatus. Taxonomy (NCBI): domain Eukaryota; kingdom Metazoa; phylum Chordata; class Amphibia; order Caudata; family Salamandridae; genus Triturus; species Triturus cristatus. The sequence goes on from NC_140581.1 coordinate 403,614,662, forward strand.
GCTGCAAGAGCACATGAAGTGGAGATGGCAAAACTTCAAATGGAAATGGAAAGACATAGGCTGGCCATGGAGCATGAGGTAAAAATTAACCCTGGGCGTAGTTCGCGAAGTAGCACTTCGCGAAGCTACGCAAAGTGCACTTCGCACTACGCGAGCTACGCGTAGCACTTCGCGAACTGCGTAGTACCTTGTTCGCACTGTGCCAGATGTCGTTTTCAATGATTGCACAGTGCGGATAAGCAACCGGCACTGTGTAATCATTGAAAATGGCATCTTGCACAGTGCGAGCTGTAGTTTTCTGCTGCTCGAGTAGATTTTTACTCGAGCGGCAGCTTTCTCAACACGAACTGGTAGTTTCTCATCACGAGCGATCGCGAGCAAACGCGACCACTCGCAATGAGAAACCTGACCTCCTCGCGTTGGGAATCTCGCCGGGAGGTTTATTTTCCATGCTCGCGATCGCCAACTTGATGTTGCTGATCGCGAACAAGGAAAAAGTCTCGCCGGGATGTCATTTTGCTTGCTCATGGTCGCCAACTTGACGTTGAGGACCGCGAGCAAGCGAAAAATGACCGCAGCACTACACAACACTACGCTACGCGCGTTGGCACTGTGCTACGTGCAGTTCGCTTAGTGCAAAGTAGCGCAAACTACGCGAGCGTAGCGTAGTGCTTTGCCCAGGCTTAGTAAAAATGAGGGAGTTGGATCTCAAGGCCAAGAGTTTAGACCGCTCTCCCTCTGGTGGCAGCAATTTAACAGAGTCAAGGGTGCAAATTCCTAAAGATGTGGTGAAAGAGTATTACAAGCAGGATGATATTGGGCTGTGGTTCAGGGCCTATGAAGTAGCCATGTCCTCCCACCGGGTCCCTGAGAGAGATTGGGGAGCGGGGTTGTGGGGAAGGTTCCTGAGTGAGGGGCGGGACACACTGCTAGATCTCCCCTCTAATGTCACCACATCCTATCCACACATGAAGGAAGCTCTGATGACAAGGTATGGGTTAACTCCTGAATTGTACAGGCAGAGATTTAGGGAATGCACCAAGAAACCTGGTACCACTTATGTAGAATATGTGACTTTTTTTTCCAGAGCGCTAGATGGTTGGGTGAAGGGTAGCAAAGTAAATGATTACCAAGGGCTGTTTGATCTCTTTGCATGGGAGCACTTGTCTGATAATTGTTTTCCTGAACTACGCCAGCACCTGATCGATAGCAAGCTAACTAACCCTAGGCAGCTTGCTGAGGAGGCGGACCCCTGGATCAGCACCAGGGTCCACAAGGGTCCCGTGGGAGGCCCCGCCAAAGGTGGTCAGGGTCCCCAGCAGAAGAGTGGGGGGGACAAGGGTAAACAGAGGGAGTTCTACAGAGGGCCCCAAAGTAATTCCCAGGGGAACCAAGGGAAAGTTTCTCAGCCACCCCCGCCCCCGAAGCAGACCGGGGCCCCGACAGGTAACCCTGTTCAAAGAGGGCCCCCCAGATGTTACAAGTGTAACAACCTGGGGCACTATTCCATGGATCCCAAGTGCCCCATGGTTGGTAAACCAGCACCCACTGGTGCTCCACCCCCTAAGAAGGTGGCTAGTGTAGCCTTTGGGAGGGAGGTAGATGTCCAAGGGGAGGGGGATCCCGTACAGATGACCCTAGTCTCATTAGGAGACAGTGAGATGGTCGCTGAGGCCCAACTGCCCCCCAATACTCAAAAGTATGGGCAGTGGGTGACCATAAATGGCAAAAGGGTGGGGGCTCTTAGAGATACAGGAGCCAGTGTGACTGCTGTCAAGCAACACCTGGTGTCTCAAGAGCAGGTGGTCCCACACACATTCTGCCGTGTTGTCAACGCTGACAACACAGAGAGTCATTGTCCAATGGCTCAAGTTCCCTTTGAGTGGGGGGGGGGTCTCTGGTACTCTGCAAGTCGCTGTGAGAACTGCCATGCCCGTAGACTGTCTCCTAGGGAATGATTTGGAGAGCTCCCCTTGGGAAAAGGTGGAGAAGACAACTCACCTGCGGATGGTGGGTTTACCTGATTGGGCGTGCGTGACCACCCGGTCGATGGCAGCCAGTAGGGGTGTTGAAGGGACCCTGGAGCCTGAGGGAGAGGCCCAGGAACCGGCCTTAGGGAGAGGGCACAGGAGGCACGGGAAACCGGCTCCTGAAGTTCCCACGGCCCAGGAGGAAGCAGACCTTGAGGGGGATGCCCTGGAGCCTACCGGGGAACAGATAGCCGAACTGGGGGACCTGCCTGAGCTGACCCATTGGCAGCAAGAAGGAGGCCCCAACAGGGAGCAGAAAGAGTGCCCCTCTATAGTGGGTATGCGGCAGCAGGCTGCAGCCCAGGCCAATGGTGATCAGTCTGGTACTCACTTAATCTACTGGGAGAACGACCTCCTGTACTCAGAGCCTAAGGTTGCTGAACCTGGGTCAGCCCGAGCGCTGGGGGTACCCCAGAAGTTCAGAGCCTTCCTACTGGGGCTGGCTCACGACGTTCCGTTAGCAGGGCATTTAGGACAGGACAAGACCTTCGAAAGGCTTGTCACCCACTTTTATTGGCCTCAAATGTGCAGGAGTTCTGACACTCACTGCAGGACATGCCAGACTTGCCAGGCAAGTGGTAAGAGTGGAAGGAAGCTGAGGGCTCCACTCCAACCTTTCCCTGTGGTCAGTACCCCATTCCAGCAAGTGGGGATTGACATTGTTGGGCCACTGGACCCCAAGACAGCCATGGGCAACAGGTTTATCCTGGTCTTGGTGGACCATGCCACCCGGTACCCTGAAGCCATCCCTCTAAGGACAGTGACGGCCCCCGTGGTGGGACGGGCACTGATGGGTATTTTCTCACGAGTAGGATTCCCTCTAGAGGTGGTGTCTGACAGGGGGACCAATTTCATATCGAAATACATGAAATCTCTTTGGCAAGAGTGTGGTGTGACCTACAAGTTCACCACCCCTTACCATCCCCAAGGAAACGGGTTGGTTGAGAGATTCAACCGAACCCTGAAGGGCATGATTATGGGCCTTGAGGAGCCCATGAGGCGTAAGTGGGACGTCCTCTTACCATGCCTTCTCTTTGCGTACCGTGAAGTGCCACAGAAGTCTCTGGGGTTCAGTCCCTTTGAGCTTCTGTATGGCCACCCAGTACGAGGACCTCTTAGTCTGGTCAAAGAAGGCTGGGAGCAATCTCCCAGGAAACCTCCCCAGAATATATATAGTTACATGCTGGCCTTTCGGAACCAGACTAGGCGTTTCAGGCAACTTGCTGAGGCAAATCTGGAAGCCAGCCAGGAGGAAATGAAGCGGTGGTACGACCAGAATGCCACTCTGGTTGAGCTTCAACCTGGTCAAAAGGTATGGGTCCTGGCCCCTGTGGAGCCCTGTGCACTCCAGGACAAGTGGACAGGACCCTTTGAGATTGTGGAGCGCAAGAGTTCTGTCACCTACTTGGTGGACTTGCAGTCTCCTAGGAACCCCTTAAGGGTCCTACATGTCAATCGACTAAAGCCCCACTTGGAGAGGTCCGAAGTGGGCATGCTCTTGGCCACAGATGATGGGACGGAGGAGGGGTCTGAGCCTCTTCCTGACCTCCTGGTATCCTCAGAGCGAGACGGGTCAGTGGATGGAGTTAACCTCTCACCCACCCTGACCCCTGAGCAACAGGATGACTGCCGCCAGCTGCTAGGGCAGTTTCCTGACCTATTCTCCCTGGTGCCGGGTATCACAGATTGGTGCGTCCATGATGTGGATACAGGAGACAGCTTACCTGTGATGCACAAAGCTTACAGGGTAACTGACAGGGTCAGAGCCTGCATCAAAGAGGTCTCAAAGATGCTTGCTCTAGGGGTGGTTGAGTCCTCCAGCAGTCCTTGGGCCAGCCCAGTGGTCTTGGTCCTGAAGGCTGCCGCGCCGGGTGCCACACCCGAACTCCGGTTCTGTGTGGACTACCGAGGACTCAACTCAGTCACGAACACTGACATGCACCCCATCCCCAGAGCTGACGAGCTCATCGATCGGTTAGGGGCTGCACGGTACCTCAGCACGTTTGATCTAACGTCTGGGTACTGGCAGATCGCCTTGACTGATGGGGCCAAGGAGAGGTCCGCATTCTCCACACCAGATGGACATTTCCAGTTCCGGGTTATGCCATTTGGGATGAAGAATGCCCCTGCCATCTTCTAGAGGTTGGTCAACCAGGTGTTGGCTGGGCTGACCGAGTTCAGCGTCGCATACCTGGATGACATCGCAGTGTTCAGTGGCACAGGGAAAGAACACCTGCAACATCTCTGGGAAGTGTTGATGGCACTGCGCAAGGCAGGCCTCACGATCAAGGCAAGCAAGTGTCAGATCGGGCAGGGATCAGTGGTGTACTTGGGACACCAAGTGGGGAGCGGCCAGGTGGCGCCCCTCCAACCCAAGATTGAAACCATCCTGGCTTGGGAGCCCCCAAAGACCCAGACAGAGGTGAGGGCCTTTTTAGGACTCACAGGGTACTACAGGAGGTTTGTCAAGGGGTATGGCAGCATTGTTGCCCCCTTGACAGAGCTGACTTCGAAGAAGCAGCCCAGAAAAGTGATATGGACTGACACCTGTCAGAAGGCTTTTGACACCCTGAAAACTGCCATGTGCACGGCACCCGTGCTCTTGGCTCCTGACTTCTCCAAAGAATTCCTTGTGCAGACAGATGCATCAGAGCATGGTGTAGGGGCTGTTCTCTCACAGAAGACTGAGGAGGGCTGGGACCAACCTGTAGCCTTCATAAGTAGGAGGTTACTTCCCCGGGAACAAAAGTGGAGTGCGATTGAGCGAGAAGCATTTGCTGTGGTCTGGGCATTGAAGAAGCTAAGACCCTACTTGTTTGGGTCTCACTTCCGGGTTCAAACCGACCACAGGCCCCTCAGGTGGTTGATGCAGATCAGGGGTGAGAATCCTAAGTTGTTGAGGTGGTCCATTCCCTACAGGGGATGGATTTCACGGTGGAACATCGCCCCGTTATAGACCACGCCAACGCTGATGGTCTTTCCAGATTTTTCCGCCTTAGTGATGAGAACTCCCTGGGGTAGGGTAGTTCTCCCCACATTTCAGCTGGAGGGGACACGTGTTAGACCTGGCACCATTGGCGTGGGTCACCCTCCCATTTTTGTCAGTGCCTCAATGTATTTTTGTGCTGGTGTTAGCTGCTCAGGGCCCTATGACACTGCCATCCAGTGCCACAAGGCAAGTGCTCCCTATGGGACAATGTATTATGTGAATTGACTTCCATGTTTGGCTTATTTGGTTTACTATCAGTCCCTAGTAGAGTGCACCAGGGGTGCCAAGGGCTTGTATATCCAAATGCTGCTAGTGGGCTTGCAGCACTGGTTGTGCCACCCACAGAAGCAGCCTGGTAAAATGTGTCTAAGGTCTGCCATTGCAGAACCTGCATGCAGTCTGGTACTGTCATGCTGACTGGGCAAGTGTCCCCACTTGCCAGTCCCTAAACCTTCCCTTACCTTCATGTTAGTCACCCCTAAGGTAGGCCCTAGGGCAGGGTGCATTGTAAGGATAAGGAAGGACATGCCCTGAAGTGTGTGGCATGGCCTAATAGTGAATTACCGCCATTTTTGTTTTTCACTATTGTAAGGCTACCTGCTCTCCATAGGCCAGAATGGGCTGCTAGATTATAACACTCTATAATCCTAGCAGGCTCAGGAAGCATGGTAGAAATTCATGTTTAGTATGCCTGAACTCAGAATAATAAAATACATATTTTAGCAAAGGTTATTTTATTATCCTGGGTTTGCAAATGCTACTTTTAGAAAGTTAGCCTTTGCGTGCCTAACCATTTCAGTCCGCCTCTGCTGGGAGGGGCTGTCTTCTTTGTGTGTAGCTTGAGTGACAGGGCTGGGAAGTTCCAGGAGACAGGCTGGGGCTGACAGGTGGTGAATAGAGAGATTACACCAGGATGGGTGGGAGGACTGCACCTTGACTCTGAATAGGGCTGTACTCTGCCACCACAATGCTGGCTCCACCCCCTGGGGAGCGTCTGATGTCTCTGCCCTGCCTGCTGAAAGAAGAAGCCAGAGTCCCAACAACAAAGTGCTCCTCACTGAAAAGAACTGGACTGGGATTAGGCAAAGGCTCCCCTGGCCTGCAAAGACAAAAGAAACTTGGTATAAATGTAGGAGGCCTGCTCCTAAGAAATCAGATCCTGATTGAACCACAAAGAAACTCTGCCTGACCAGAAGGACGTGGAAGAAGCTGAAGGAGGAGTAACTTTCCCTAACCTTGGGGATTGGCCTGCAGTTGGTGCCTTGCTGAGAAAGGAGAGGAAAAGACTAAGAGAGACTTTGCACTTTGTTTTCAACACATCTCCAAGGGCTTGGAAGAAGAGCTGGCCCCCTGAACTGAGTCCCAGGACCATTGGACTCATCTGCCTTCCAAAACTGAGTTGCCTGGACAATTCTTGCTTGTTTCCCGCTGGATTTGGCCCCAGTACGACTCGTACCCCATCCGCCGTGAAGCCGTGTCTTTGCCGCCCGGCACCGTGTGTCTACGCTGATTTAAAAGTGTTAGTACGCACCGTATCCCTCCCGGCCGCATCGCACCTAACCTTCCCCGCCGATTCGAGTCGTACACCCCTGGCTGCCTAATCCTGTACGCCGGACCTAAGCTTCGCTGTCCCGCAGGTACGGTCCGTACGCTGCTAGACGCACTGCACCGTGCCGTACTCAGAGCCGAGAAGCCGCATCACGCTGATCCTCCCCGTACGCTGTACGGCTCGCCGAGAAGTGTCGCCGCCTATCCGCACCGAAGGTATGGCTCGAACGCCGAATGGCGAACGCCACGGACTCTGCAAGCTGATCCGGGCCATCCGCACGTATCCCTGAAGGTCCCGTACCAACACCGCGTCCCGACGCCGCGAGCCGACCAGCATCCGAATACGCTGCCGAACTATGACCTGGACCCATCAACTTGTCCCGCACTGTCCGTCGCGGACCCTACAACACCAAGGTACTTTGTTCTGTTCGCAACGCAGTGTGCATTTCACGGACCCTGGAGTACACAATGATTGTTTGACTCGTACTTTCCTTGTTTTGAATGCCAACGAGTCGCACATCCAGGTACGAACCGTAAAGAGCCTTGACAGAAGCGTACTTATGTGAACGAAGCGTATTTTAACTAAAAGAAGCCTATTTTTGCATTTTAAGCCTTTCTACAAGAACATTCAACTTTAAAATAATACTGTGGTCATTTTATTCATTATTCTGGTCTTGTGCTAAGCCTTATATAAAGAAAACTATTTTTGATACAACCTTGACTGGTGTCCATTTGTGGTGTGTCATTGTATTACTGTATGTGTTCACAAATGCTATGACGCCCTGAGAATAGTCTTGACTGCTTGCGCCACACTACCTAAAGGGTGAGCAGGGGTTATTTGAAAGGGTGATCCCCTTACTCTGACTTAGAAGTAAGAGTCCCTGCTTGTCACAAGTGCATAACTGTGCCAACCAGAGATTCCCAATTCTAACAAATGGCATTACAGAATCGTTTAAATATGAGAAACCTTGAAAGTGATATAAATAATAGTGAGGCAAATAACACTGTTCTTAAAATTAATATGGACATCACGGAAATTGGATATGAATCACATTGCGTTGCAAAGAATACTGAATGAACTATATAACGATGTGAATGAATTAAATATGATGAACTGTGTGTATAACATACTGAAAAGCACATGACATTGACAGCCAATCACAGTGGAGTTCAATGCAAGTTGCAGCGGTCACTTTGGACACTGAACAGGGCAGCTAAGGAAAAGGAGGGGTTATGGAGAGAAGCAATTGTAAAACGTGCAGAAACAGGCAGCACAGAGTCCGATCACACCCCTCTCTGCTGTGCTGTTTGGTTTACAGGGCCGTCAATCTGGTAGGGTGCAAAAGTCTACCAAAGACAGCCCTGTATTTTGGCCTGCCCCCGCGTTCACGGGCACCACGTGCTTTCCTACTGAAGTGTTTCAAGCCATAAGGATTCGCTAACACTGGTGGACAGTGGCTCTGGCATGGATTGAGTGCCTTCTAGTGTCTGTGGTGTCGGGCCTCAGGCCCACATGACGGGAAATGATAGACACCGACACCGGGATATCTTGTGCAGTAAATAGCCACGAGCATGTGCGCTCAGGCCCTTTTATTTACGGGGCCACGTCACTCGTGGCACCCGTGATGGATGGGTGAGGGGGTGCAGTGTGTTCAGCCCTCGAGGGAGTGGCTGGTATGACAGCTTCCTGCGGGACACTAGAACGTGTCTCGCAGGACACTATATTCATCCCCAACTTTATTGAAGGACAAACAAAGTGTCAGTCCAACCTGTGGGGAAGAAACAAACAGTTCACTAAATACCACAGGGTCCACCAGTCTCTCGAGTCAGGTGGCAGGACGACATCCGACATGGGCTGGTGAACTTGGCTAGCAGCAGGACCTTCTCGGCGGACACCCGTAATTTAACCTGAGGGACTCAGGACACGACTGCTGGCTTGGAGACGTCCGCTGCATACCGTCAGTTCGCTGACAATGCCATGTCTTGCTGTCTTGCATGGCTTCCTCTTGGCTTACGTCGGTGATGGTCTGTGGTGAGTTCTAACAGTTCTTTTTAGCGTGCTGCGTCGTGACCATGGATGGAGTCTCAAGTGAGAATTCACAGAGATGTTGCTAGACCGACTGTCCCTGTTGAACCGCTTGGCTGTGACCGGTACCATGCCGGTGGGGCAATGTCTCTCATCACTCTCCCGCCAGTGGAGGCCCGTCGTCGGGGTTGCTGCGGACTGTAGGAAGGCTGCGCTGGTGCCGCTGCTTGTGTGCCATCTGGGGGCAGCTGCAGCACCACTGAGGAGCCGTTGCTTGGTCGCACGCCCAACCCTCACGGGTGGATGAGTCTTGGTAAAGACTTGCACTCGCTGCCGCGGTTCAGGTGTAGGCCAGGTTCACAGGTGGTTTCTGGTTCCATTTAGTTGGCTGGTGTGGCAACGGTTTTGGACTCCGGTCCATCGGTACTCTGGGAGTGGTGTTTGACGCATGTGCTGATGGCTGGCGTGGTGATGGTTGCCAGCCATGTGGTGAGTCGGAATGACAGGTGGTGGTGACTTGCTGGGAGAGTTCGGACGTCAGGATGGACCTGGGCAGCCACGTGCCTCCGCCTTGCTGATGTTGAGTGTCTGTGGCGGCTTAACACGTAGAGTGTGTTGATCCTCTCTTGCCTGGCTTGGGGCCACTGCCGACTCTGTCTTGAGGCGATGTGAGGAATGACACTCAGTGCTAATCTTCACCCGTGGCATCAGCGGACAGGAGCAGGGATGCCACTTGACTTAGACTGCCGACGCTTGAGGATGGATGGTCACCTGGGAAAGCGTAGGGATGAGACACGGTTTGTGCTTGCTGCGGCTTATGTTCGGTTCACCTGTGGAGCTGTATCCAGGGACGTCGGTCCGCCTTGGTGGCTGCCTGGTATGTCAGGGTGTGCTCTTGGCTTGCTGTGAGTCCTCGGTCTTCTCCTTTTCCTGGTCTGTTCAGCCCACCTGTGTTTATCCGGTTTTCAGGGTGACAGGGCTGTCACTCTCCTTTCATCGAGGGCGTTGCGCTGAGACCTCGAGGCGGCGCTGTCATGGCGCCGGCTTCTGCTTCGCTCCGGCGCGCTCCTTGCTTGCTGGGCGACGTGACGTCCAGGTACGTGTTGCTGGCGTTGGAGCGCCTGTTGCTGTGGCGGCCTGCCACGTGGTGTGTGCGACTCCTCACTTGCCTGTCGTGGGTCACCACCGACTCTGTCTTCAGGCAGTGTTGAGGAGGACACTGTTGCTTTCGGGCCGCTGTGAGTGCGACTCCTCTCTTGCCTGTCATGGGTCACCGCCGACTCCATCTTGAGGCAGTGTTGAGGAGGACACTGTTGCTTTTGGCCCACTGCGGGGCTTCGCTGTGGCGGTGGAGATGTGGGTGCTCTCCTACCTGCGTTCAGCAGTGCTTCTTTGCGGAGATGTCTCTATCTCCCGGGCGCCTGCCCGTGCTGTCGGATTCACTGGTGTGGTCTTCTGCGCGCTTCGGACCACGTGAGCTCCGTCTTCAGCGTTCTCTTCTGGCAACTTGCTTGCCTGTGTTGTAGCTTGCGGTTGTGCCTGTTCACCAGTAGGAGTGGGTGATGCAACCTCTTCACAGGTGGTGGCGTTGGGCAGCCATGTGCGGTGCGTGCTCTGCACCAGTCTTTCTTGCGCTATTGCTGGAGGCAGCTCCCTTGAGACATTGCTGTCTTGGCTGGTCGTTCACTCTTGCTCGTGTGGCTTGTGTCGCAGCGTATTTGGTGTTTCTGCTTGAGCTTGATCGGTGCTTGCCTGGGCTGGAGAAAATTACGGCTTCCAAGGAGTACTCAGTGTTGTGTAACAGTCTTTTTCTTGCCAAAGTCTAAACAGCCTGTTAGGGTGTCGCGCTACGCACCCCGCCACCGTATGCTTCTCTTGGGGTTTGCTGTCTCGCTGGGCTTCGCTGCCCTGTGTGTCTCGGCACGTTCTCGTGCTGTCTTAGTCCTGGGCCTCTGGTTGTATCTCGGTCATGCGGTGACTGCATGTGCTGGCAAATCTTAGCAGATGTCTTGCCACTTCTTCATTGACGTGCAGTGAGCGGCTGACATGTGTTGAGGCTTGGTGCTTCTGTGAAGGGGCAGCACGTCCTTCTTCAATCCTGTCTGCGGGGAGGCGTGGTCACTGCAGGAGACCCCGGTCAGTCCTTTTGCGGTTGCCGGCTGAGGTGAGTCTTGGCTTTTGTCTTACGGGAGTGATGAGAGCTATATGCTGCCTCAACTGGTTTCTCTTCCTTCCTCAGCAACCTCAGCTGTGTCAGCCTGGCGAAGGAAACATGTTGGAGTCCTGCAGCCCACTAATTTTCTGTGTGATGTGGCCAGACGACCGCTAGGGCGTGCTGTGGGCACTCCCTGTGAGACAGGGTGTAGGGGTACCGTTCCCTTTCTGCAGTACTGCACACGATCACTAGGGGCTACTGCCCTTGTCTGCAAAGGCTGTTGCAGTCGATGCTTGCTGGCCTGTGTGCTTGGAGAGGCATATGAGGCATCCCTCTTTCGTGGTACAGGCTTCTTGGGCCTCAGGGTAACTCTGTCTCCGGGCAGAGCTCCTCATAGGAGCAGCAGAGCTGCTGGCTTCTGGGCGCTGGGGCTCCTCCCCTATACCCTGCGTCAAATTCCTGCCTTGGTTCCCCGGGGACGATGTAGGCATGCGACCGCTAGGTGGCGCTGGCTTCGATGCTGCCGACCGCTGCTGTTTCCTCTGGTGCGCAGGCCTCGCGCTGTAGGCGCCGTGTGTGTTGTCCCTTACGCAGCCATATCTACGCAGTGACCCTGATGCAGCGGATCCTCGCGCCTACAAGGGAATCCCTGGAGCAGCTGCAGAGGCACGCAAGGGCATGGGGCTTGGCAAAGGCAGCCGCCTGCTCCTCACATGCATACGAGTAAGTGTTCTATGCGGCTGTAGAGTCAGGCGTTCAGGGTGGGGGCAGCCTGTTCTCGTCTCCGTACTACTTGTTGCATGGCTCTGGTGAACGCTACCAGCACTTAGGTGCGAGACAGGTCTCACCACCGGGATGGCGGGAGCGCGGCGCTTTTAAAGTCTTATTGCTAGCCCCGAGGGGGTACAAATGCGCTCCGTCACTTGCCTTTCTTTTCAGGGCAACGAGTAGTCACGCAGGCTAGCGCGTGTTGGTGCAGGTAGCCAGCTCATGCAATCCGGGTGGAGGCGTGCGCCGGGGGCAGCGAGGCAGGGTCGCTCCAGACTCCTCTCACCTGCAGGAGGGCACCAACTTCTCTTTACACACGGGTGGTGCTGGCACGGGTGGCGTCTCCTCACAGGGGTGCATCCGAAGCAGGCAAGTTAGGTGCGGGGTGTTACATCAAACTGGTCGCACACTGCTGACCTACCTGCTGTTACCCCAAAGAACTGTGGTCCCTGTAGTCAGCGTCGGCGGATACACCTATGCTCGTGTCGTGAGTGCAGGTGTGAATAGCGTTAGCCATCCCTGGACACGTGTTTCGAGGTAGTTGCCTCTCGTCAGAAGGGAGTAGGAAAGAGTGTAGGGTTGCAATGTAAGCTGCTAAAATCATTATCAGGTCTAGTACCTCTCGTAGCAACGCAGGTGCGTAACCTGAGTCCGTCGACTCCCCGGCTCAGAGAGCCACTAAATAGTTACATCAAAATGGTCGCACACTGCTGACCTACCTGCGTGTTACCCCAAAGAACTGTGGTCCCTGTAGTCAGCGTCGGCGGATACACCTATGCTCGTGTCGTGAGTGCAAGTGTGAATAGCGTTAGCCATCCCTGGACACGTGTTTCGAGGTACTTGCCTCTCGTCAGCAGGGAGTAGGAAAGAGTGTAGGGTTGCAATGTAAGCTGCTAAAATCATTATCAGGTCTAGTACCTCTCGTAGCAACGCAGGTGTGTAACCTGAGTACGTCGACTCCCCGGCTCAGAGAGCCACTAAATAGTTACATCAAAATGGTCGCACACTGCTGACCTACCTGCGTGTTACCCCAAAGAACTGTGGTCCCTGTAGTCAGCGTCGGCGGATACACCTATGCTCGTGTCGTGAGTGCAAGTGTGAATATGGTTAGCCATCCCTGGACACGTGTTTCGAGGTAGTTGCCTCTCGTCAGCAGGGAGTAGGAAAGAGTGTAGGGTTGCAATGTAAGCTGCTAAAATCATTATCAGGTCTAGTACCTCTCGTAGCAACGCAGGTGCGTAACCTGAGTCCGTCGACTCCCCGGCTCAGAGAGCCACTAAATAGTTACATCAAAATGGTCGCACACTGCTGACCTACCTGCGTGTTACCCCAAAGAACTGTGGTCCCTGTAGTCAGCGTCGGCGGATACACCTATGCTCGTGTCGTGAGTGCAAGTGTGAATAGCGTTAGCCATCCCTGGACACGTGTTTCGAGGTAGTTGCCTCTCGTCAGCAGGGAGTAGGAAAGAGTGTAGGGTTGCAATGTAAGCTGCTAAAATCATTATCAGGTCTAGTACTTCTCGTAGCAACGCAGGTGCGTAACCTGAGTCCGTCGACTCCCCGGCTCAGAGAGCCACTAAATAGTTACATCAAAATGGTCGCACACTGCTGACCTACCTGCGTGTTACCCCAAAGAACTGTGGTCCCTGTAGTCAGCGTCGGCGGATACACCTATGCTCGTGTCGTGAGTGCAAGTGTGAATAGCGTTAGCCATCCCTGGACACGTGTTTCGAGGTAGTTGCCTCTCGTCAGCAGGGAGTAGGAAAGAGTGTAGGGTTGCAATGTAAGCTGCTAAAATCATTATCAGGTCTAGTACCTCTCGTAGCAACGCAGGTGCGTAACCTGAGTCCGTCGACTCCCCGGCTCAGAGAGCCACTAAATAGTTACATCAAAATGGTCGCACACTGCTGACCTACCTGCGTGTTACTCCAAAGAACTGTGTTCCCTGTAGTCAGCGTCGGCGGATACACCTATGCTCGTCTCGTGAGTGCAAGTGTGAATAGCGTTAGCCATCCCTGGACACGTGTTTCGAGGTAGTTGCCTCTCGTCAGCAGGGAGTAGAAAAGAGTGTAGGGTTGCAATGTAAGCTGCTAAAATCATTATCAGGTTTAGTACCTCTCGTAGCAACGCAGGTGCGTAACCTGAGTCCGTTGACTCCCTGGCTCAGAGAGCCACTAAATAGTTACATCAAAATGGTCGCACACTGCTGACCTACCTGCGTGTTACCCCAAAGAACTGTGGTTCCTGTAGTCAGCGTCGGCGGATACACCTATGCTCGTGTCGTGAGTGCAAGTGTGAATAGCGATAGCCATCCCTGGACACGTGTTTCGAGGTAGTTGCCTCTCGTCAGCAGGGAGTAGGAAAGAGTGTAGAGTTGCAATGTAAGCTGCTAAAATCATTATCAGGTCTAGTACCTCTCGTAGCAACGCAGGTGCGTAACCTGAGTCCGTCGACTCCCCGGCTCAGAGAGCCACTAAATAGTTACATCAAAATGGTCGCACACTGCTGACCTACCTGCGTGTTACCCCAAAGAACTGTGGTCCCTGTAGTCAGCGTCGGCGGATACACCTATGCTCGTGTCGTGAGTGCAAGTGTGAATAGCGTTAGCCATCCCTGGACACGTGTTTCGAGGTAGTTGCCTCTCGTCAGCGGGGAGTAGGAAAGAGTGTAGGGTTGCAATGTAAGCTGCTAAAATCATTATCAGGTCTAGTACCTCTCGTAGCAACGCAGGTGCGTAACCTGAGTCCGTCGACTCCCCGGCTCAGAGAGCCACTAAATAGTTACATCAAAATGGTCGCACACTGCTGACCTACCTGCGTGTTACCCCAAAGAACTGTGGTCCCTGTAGTCAGCGTCGGCGGATACACCTATGCTCGTGGCGTGAGTGCAAGTGTGAATAGCATTAGCCATCCCTGGACACGTGTTTCGAGGTAGTTGCCTCTCGTCAGCAGGGAGTAGGAAAGAGTGTAGGGTTGCAATGTAAGCTGCTAAAATCATTATCAGGTCTAGTACCTCTCGTAGCAACGCAGGTGCGTAACCTGAGTCCGTCGACTCCCCGGCTCAGAGAGCCACTAAATAGTTACATCAAAATGGTCGCACACTGCTGACCTACCTGCGTGTTACCCCAAAGAACTGTGGTCCCTGTAGTCAGCGTCGGCGGATACACCTATGCTCGTGTCGTGAGTGCAAGTGTGAATAGCGTTAGCCATCCCTGGACACGTGTTTCGAGGTAGTTGCCTCTCGTCAGCAGGGAGTAGGAAAGAGTGTAGGGTTGCAATGTAAGCTGCTAAAATCATTATCAGGTCTAGTACCTCTCGTAGCAACGCAGGTGCGTAACCTGAGTCCGTCGACTCCCCGGCTCAGAGAGCCACTAAATAGTTACATCAAAATGGTCGCACACTGCTGACCTACCTGCGTGTTACCTCAAAGAACTGTGGTCCCTGTAGTCAGGGTCGGCGGATACACCTATGCTCGTGTCGTGAGTGCAAGTGTGAATAGCGTTAGCCATCCCTGGACACGTGCTTCGAGGTAGTTGCCTCTCGTCAGCAGGGAGTAGGAACGAGTGTAGGGTTGCAATGTAAGCTGCTAAAATCATTATCAGGTCTAGTACCTCTCGTAGCAACGCAGGTGCGTAACCTGAGTCCGTCGACTCCCCGGCTCAGAGAGCCACTAAATAGTTACATCAAAATGGTCGCACACTGCTGACCTACCTGCGTGTTACCCCAAAGAACTGTGGTCCCTGTAGTCAGCGTCGGCGGATACACCTATGCTCGTGTCGTGAGTGCAAGTGTGAATAGCGTTAGCCATCCCTGGACACGTGTTTCGAGGTAGTTGCCTCTCGTCAGGTGCGGGGTGGGCTCCCGGACACCTCCTTAGATGTCCCCGTGACACCGATCCAGGCACACAGTGTTTTCCTCCCTCTGCAGCGAGGCTGTTGCCGGCGTGCTGGCAATGGAGCTTGTGTGCGTTTCACTGTGCAGGCGGCACCAATCCTCTTGGGGCCAGGAGGCGTGCCTGGGTGACACAAGGGGCCCACTCTCCGCTTCCGTCATGTGTGGCATGAAAGAGCGTGCCAGGGGTACAGCTTGCCAGGCTTCTCTCCTCCCCTACGCGAAGCGATGAAGGGCAGGCCAGCAGACATGCGGGGTTAGCATCCCGCCTCGTCGCCAGTGTGGTGTCAGGCCTCAGGTCCGCATGACGGGAAATGATAGACACCGACACCGGGATATCTTGTGCAGTAACTAGCCACGAGCATGTGCGCGCGGGCCCTTTTATTGACGGGGCGACATCACTCGTGGCACCCGTGATGGATGGGTGTGGGGGAGCAGTGTGTCCAGCCCTCGAGGGAGTGGCTGGTATGACAGCTTCCTGCGGGACACTAGAACGTGTCTCGCAGGACACTACATTCATCCCCAACTTTATTGAAGGACAAACAAAGTGTCAGTCCAACCTGTGGGGAAGAAACAAACAGTTCACTAAATACCACAGGGTCCACCAGTCTCTCGAGTCAGGTGGCAGGACGACATCCGACATGGGCTGGTGAACTTGGCTAGCAGCAGGACCTTCTCGGCGGACACCCGTAATTTAACCTGAGGGACTCAGGACACGACTGCTGGCTTGGAGACGTCCGCTGCATACTGTCAGTTCGCTGACAATGCCATGTCTTGCTGTCTTGCATGGCTTCCTCTTGGCTTACGTCGGTGATGGTCTGTGGTGAGTTCTAACAGTTCTTTTTAGCATGCTGCGTCGTGACCATGGATGGAGTCTCAAGTGAGAATTCACAGAGATGTTGCTAGACCGACTGTCCCTGTTGAACCGCTTGGCTGTGACCGGTACCATGTCGGTGGGGCAATGTCTCTCATCACTCTCCCTCCTGGGGAGGCCCGTCGTCGGGGTTGCTGCGGGACTGTAGGAAGGCTGCGCTGGAGCCGCTGCTTGTGTGCCATCTGGGGGCAGCTGCAGCACCACCGAGGAGCCGTTGCTTGGTCGCACGCCCAACCCTCACGGGTGGATGAGTCTTGGTAAAGACTTGCACTAACTGCCGCGGTTCAGGTGTAGGCCAGGTTCATAGGTGGTTTCTGGTTCCATTTAGTTGGCTGGTGTGGCAACGGTTTTGGACTCCGGTCCATCGGTACTCTGGGAGTGGTGTTTGACGCATGTGCTGATGGCTGGCGTGGTGATGGTTGCCAGCCATGTGGTGAGTCGGAATGACAGGTGGTGGTGACTTGCTGGGAGAGTTCGGACGTCAGGATGGACCTGGGCAGCCACGTGCCTCCGCCTTGCTGATGTTGAGTGTCTGTGGCGGCTTAACACGTAGAGTGTGTTGATCCTCTCTTGCCTGGCTTGGGGCCACTGCCGACTCTGTCTTGAGGCGGTGTGAGGAATGACACTCAGTGCTAATCTTCACCCGTGGCATCAGCGGACAGGAGCAGGGATGCCACTTGACTTAGACTGCCGACGCTTGAGGATGGATGGTCACCTGGGAAAGCGTAGGTATGAGACACGGTTTGTGCTTGCTGCGGCTTATGTTCGGTTCACCTGTGGAGCTGTATCCAGGGACGTCGGTCCGCCTTGGTGGCTGCCTGGTATGTCAGGGTGTGCTCTTGGCTTGCTGTGAGTCCTCGGTCTTCTCCTTTTCCTGGTCTGTTCAGCCCACCTGTGTTTATCCGGTTTTCAGGGTGACAGGGCTGTCACTCTCCTTTCATCGAGGGCGTTGCGCTGAGACCTCGAGGCGGCGCTGTCATGGCGCCGGCTTCTGCTTTCGCTCCGGCGCGCTCCTTGCTTGCTGGGCGACGTGACGTCCAGGTGCGTGTTGCTGGTGTTGGAGCGCCTGTTGCTGTGGCGGCCTGCCACGTGGTGTGTGCGACTCCTCACTTGCCTGTCGTGGGTCACCACCGACTCCGTCTTCAGGCAGTGTTGAGGAGGACACTGTTGCTTTCGGGCCGCCGTGAGTGCGACTCCTCTCTTGCCTGTCATGGGTCACCGCCGACTCCATCTTGAGGCAGTGTTGAGGAGGACACTGTTGCTTTTGGCCCACTGCGGGGCTTCACTGTGGCGGTGGAGATGTGGGTGCTCTCCTACCTGCGTTCAGCAGTGCTTCTTTGCGGAGATGTCTCTATCTCCCGGGCGCCTGCCCGTGCTGTCAGATTCACTGGTGTGGTCTTCTGCGCGCTTCGGACCACGTGAGCTCCGTCTTCGCCTTCGGCGTTCTCTTCTGGCAACTTGCTTTCCTGTGTTGTAGCTTGCGGTTGTGCCTGTTCACCAGTAGGAGTGGGTGATGCAACCTCTTCACAGGTGGTGGCGTTGGGCAGCCACGTGCGGTGCGTGCTCTGCACCAGTCGTTCTTGCGCTATTGCTGGAGGCAGCTCCCTTGAGACATTGCTGTCTTGGCTGGTCGTTCACTCTTGCTCGTGTGGCTTGTGTCGCAGCGTATTTGGTGTTGCTGCTTGAGCTTGATCGGTGCTTGCCTGGGCTGGAGAAAATTACGGCTTCCAAGGAGTACTCAGTGTTGTGTAACAGTCTTTTTCTTGCCAAAGTCTAAACAGCCTGTTAGGGTGTCGCGCTACGCACCCCGCCACCGTATGCTTCTCTTGGGGTTTGCTGTCTCGCTGGGCTTCGCTGCCCTGTGTGTCTCGGCACGTTCTCGTGCTGTCTTAGTCCTGGGCCTCTGGTTGTATCTCGGTCATGCGGTGACTGCATGTGCTGGCAAATCTTAGCAGATGTCTTGCCACTTCTTCATTGACGTGCAGTGAGCGGCTGACATGTGTTGAGGCTTGGTGCTTCTGTGAAGGGGCAGCACGTCCTTCTTCAATCCTGTCTACGGGGAGGCGTGGTCACTGCAGGAGACCCCGGTCAGTCCTTCTTGCGGTTGCCGGCTGAGGTGAGTCTTGGCTTTTGTCTTACGGGAGTGATGAGAGCTATATGCTGCCTCAACTGGTTTCTCTTCCTTCCTCAGCAACCTCAGCTGTGTCAGCCTGGCGAAGGAAACATGTCGGCGTCCTGCAGCCCACTAATTTTTTGTGTGATGTGGCCAGAAGACCGCTAGGGCGTGCTGTGGGCACTCCCTGTGAGACAGGGTGTAGGGGTACGGTTCCCTTTCTGCAGTACTGCACACGATCACTAGGGGCTACTGCCCTTGTCTGCAAAGGCTGTTACAGTCGATGCTTGCTGGCCTGTGTGCTTGGAGAGGCATATGAGGCATCCCTCTTTCGTGGTACAGGCTTCTTGGGCCTCAGGGTAACTCTGTCTCCGGGCAGAGCTCCTCATAGGAGCAGCAGAGCTGCTGGCTTCTGGGCGCTGGGGCTCCTCCCCTATACCCTGCGTCAAATTCCTGCCTTGGTTCCCCGGGGACGATGTAGGCATGCGACCGCTAGGTGGCGCTGGCTTCGATGCTGCCGACCGCTGCTGTTTCATATGGTGCGCAGGCCTCGCGCTGTAGGCACCGTGTGTGTTGTCCCTTACGCAGCCACATCTACGCAGTGACCCTGATGCAGCAGATCCTCGCGCCTACAAGGGAATCCCTGGAGCAGCTGCAGAGGCACGCAAGGGCATGGGGCTTGGCAAAGGCAGCCGCCTGCTCCTCACATGCATACGAGTAAGTGTTCATCATGCGGCTGTAGAGTCAGGCGTTCAGGGTGGGGGCAGCCTGTTCTCGTCTCCGTACTACTTGTTGCATGGCTCTGGTGAACGCCTCCAGCACTTAGGTGCGAGACAGGTCTCACCACCGGGATGGCGGGAGCACGGCGCTTTTAAAGTCTTATTGCTAGCCCCGAGGGGGTACAAATGCGCTCCGTCACTTGCCTTTCTTTTCAGGGCAACGAGTAGTCACGCAGGCTAGCGCGTGTTGGTGCAGGTAGCCAGCTCATGCAATCCGGGTGGAGGTGTGCGCCGGGGGCAGCGAGGCAGGGTCGCTCCAGACTCCTCTCACCTGCAGGAGGGCACCAACTTCTCTTTACAAGCGGGTGGTGCTGGCACGGGTGGCGTCTCCTCACAGGGGTGCATACGAAGCAGGCAAGTTAGGTGCGGGGTGTTACATCAAAATGGTCGCACACTGCTGACCTACCTGCGTGTTACCCCAAAGAACTGTGGTCCCTGTAGTCAGCGTCGGCGGATACACCTATGCTCGTGTCGTGAGTGCAGGTGTGAATAGCGTTAGCCATCCCTGGACACGTGTTTCGAGGTAGTTGCCTCTCGTCAGCAGGGAGTAGGAAAGAGTGTAGGGTTGCAATGTAAGCTGCTAAAATCATTATCAGGTCTAGTACCTCTCGTAGCAACGCAGGTGCGTAACCTGAGTCTGTCGACTCCCCGGCTCAGAGAGCCACTAAATAGTTACATCAAAATGGTCGCACACTGCTGACCTATCTGCGTGTTACCCCAAAGAACTGTGGTCCCTGTAGTCAGCATCGGCGGATACACCTATGCTCGTGTCGTGAGTGCAAGTGTGAATAGCGTTAGCCATCCCTGGACACGTGTTTCGAGGTAGTTGCCTCTCGTCAGCAGGGAGTAGGAAAGAGTGTAGGGTTGCAATGTAAGCTGCTAAAATCATTATCAGGTCTAGTACCTCTCGTAGCAACGCAGGTGCGTAACCTGAGTCCGTCGACTCCCCGGCTCAGAGAGCCACTAAATAGTTACATCAAAATGGTCGCACACTGCTGACCTACCTGCGTGTTACCCCAAAGAACTGTGGTCCCTGTAGTCAGCGTCGGCGAATACACATATGCTCGTGTCGTGAGTGCAAGTGTGAATAGCGTTAGCCATCCCTGGACACGTGTTTCGAGGTAGTTGCCTCTCGTCAGCAGGGAGTAGGAAAGAATGTAGGGTTGCAATGTAAGCTGCTAAAATCATTATCAGGTCTAGTACCTCTCGTAGCAACGCAGGTGCGTAACCTGAGTCCGTCGACTCCCAGGCTCAGAGAGCCACTAAATAGTTACATCAAAATGGTCGCATACTGCTGACCTACCTGCGTGTTACCCCAAAGAACTGTGGTCCCTGTAGTCAGCGTCGGCGGATACACCTATGCTCGTGTCGTGAGTGCAAGTGTGAATAGCGTTAGCCATCCCTGGACACGTGTTTCGAGGTAGTTGCCTCTCGTCAGCAGGGAGTAGGAAAGAGTGTAGGGTTGCAATGTAAGCTGCTAAAATCATTATCAGGTCTAGTACCTCTCGTAGCAACGCAGGTGCGTAACCTGAGTCCGTCGACTCCCCGGCTCAGAGAGCCACTAAATAGTTACATCAAAATGGTCGCACACTGCTGACCTACCTGCGTGTTACCCCAAAGAACTGTGGTCCCTGTAGTCAGCGTCGGCGGATACACCTATGCTCGTGTCGTGAGTGCAAGTGTGAATAGCGTTAGCCATCCCTGGACACGTGTTTCGAGGTAGTTGCCTCTCGTCAGCAGGGAGTAGGAAAGAGTGTAGGGTTGCAATGTAAGCTGCTAAAATCATTATCAGGTCTAGTACCTCTCGTAGCAACGCAGGTGCGTAACCTGAGTCCATCGACTCCCCGGCTCAGAGAGCCACTAAATAGTTACATCAAAATGGTTGCACACTGCTGACCTACCTGCGTGTTACCCCAAAGAACTGTGGTCCCTGTAGTCAGCGTCGGCGGATACACCTATGCTCGTGTCGTGAGTGCAAGTGTGAATAGCGTTAGCCATCCCTGGACACGTGTTTCGAGGTAGTTGCCTCTCGTCAGCAGGGAGTAGGAAAGAGTGTAGGGTTGCAATGTAAGCTGCTAAAATCATTATCAGGTCTAGTACCTCTCGTAGCAACGCAGGTGCATAACCTGAGTCCGTCGACTCCCCGGCTCAGAGAGCCACTAAATAGTTACATCAAAATGGTCGCACACTGCTGACCTACCTGCGTGTTACCCCAAAGAACTGTGGTCCCTGTAGTCAGCGTCGGCGGATACACCTATGCTCGTGTCGTGAGTGCAAGTGTGAATAGCGTTAGCCATCCCTGGACACGTGTTTCGAGGTAGTTGCCTCTCGTCAGCAGGGAATAGGAAAGAGTGTAGGGTTGCAATGTAAGCTGCTAAAATCATTATCAGGTCTAGTACCTCTCGTAGCAACGCAGGTGCGTAACCTGAGTCCGTCGACTCCCCCGCTCAGAGAGCCACTAAATAGTTACATCAAAATGGTCACACACTGCTGACCTACCTGCGTGTTACCCCAAAGAACTGTGGTCCCTGTAGTCAGCGTCGGCGGATACACCTATGCTCGTGTCGTGAGTGCAAGTGTGAATAGCGTTAGCCATCCCTGGACACGTGTGTCGAGGTAGTTGCCTCTCGTCAGCAGGGAGTAGGAAAGAGTGTAGGGTTGCAATGTAAGCTGCTAAAATCATTATCAGGTCTAGTACCTCTCGTAGCAACGCAGGTGCGTAACCTGAGTCCGTCGACTCCCCGGCTCAGAGAGCCACTAAATAGTTACATCAAAATGGTCGCACACTGCTGACCTATCTGCGTGTTACCCCAAAGAACTGTGGTCCCTGTAGTCAGCATCGGCGGATACACCTATGCTCGTGTCGTGAGTGCAAGTGTGAATAGCGTTAGCCATCCCTGGACACGTGTTTTGAGGTAGTTGCCTCTCGTCAGCAGGGAGTAGGAAAGAGTGTAGGGTTGCAATGTAAGCTGCTAAAATCATTATCAGGTCTAGTACCTCTCGTAGCAACGCAGGTGCGTAACCTGAGTCCGTCGAATCCCCGGCTCAGAGAGCCACTAAATAGTTTCATCAAAATGGTCGCACACTGCTGACCTACCTGCGTGTTACCCCAAAGAACTGTGGTCCCTGTAGTCAGCGTCGGCGGATACACATATGCTCGTGTCGTGAGTGCAAGTGTGAATAGCGTTAGCCATCCCTGGACACGTGTTTCGAGGTAGTTGCCTCTCGTCAGCAGGGAGTAGGAAAGAATGTAGGGTTGCAATGTAAGCTGCTAAAATCATTATCAGGTCTAGTACCTCTCGTAGCAACGCAGGTGCGTAACCTGAGTCCGTCGACTCCCCGGCTCAGAGAGCCACTAAATAGTTACATCAAAATGGTCGCATACTGCTGACCTACCTGCGTGTTACCCCAAAGAACTGTGGTCCCTGTAGTCAGCGTCGGCGGATACACCTATGCTCGTGTCGTGAGTGCAAGTGTGAATAGCGTTAGCCATCCCTGGACACGTGTTTCGAGGTAGTTGCCTCTCGTCAGCAGGGAGTAGGAAAGAGTGTAGGGTTGCAATGTAAGCTGCTAAAATCATTATCAGGTCTAGTACCTCTCGTAGCAACGCAGGTGCGTAACCTGAGTCCGTCGACTCCCCGGCTCAGAGAGCCACTAAATAGTTACATCAAAATGGTCGCACACTGCTGACCTACCTGCGTGTTACCCCAAAGAACTGTGGTCCCTGTAGTCAGCGTCGGCGGATACACCTATGCTCGTGTCGTGAGTGCAAGTGTGAATAGCGTTAGCCATCCCTGGACACGTGTTTCGAGGTAGTTGCCTCTCGTCAGCAGGGAATAGGAAAGAGTGTAGGGTTGCAATGTAAGCTGCTAAAATCATTATCAGGTCTAGTACCTCTCGTAGCACCGCAGGTGCGTAACCTGAGTCCGTCGACTCCCCCGCTCAGAGAGCCACTAAATAGTTACATCAAAATGGTCACACACTGCTGACCTACCTGCGTGTTACCCCAAAGAACTGTGGTCCCTGTAGTCAGCGTCGGCGGATACACCTATGCTCGTGTCGTGAGTGCAAGTGTGAATAGCGTTAGCCATCCCTGGACACGTGTGTCGAGGTAGTTGCCTCTCGTCAGCAGGGAGTAGGAAAGAGTGTAGGGTTGCAATGTAAGCTGCTAAAATCATTATCAGGTCTAGTACCTC
Organism: Triturus cristatus; assembly: GCF_964204655.1. Lineage (NCBI taxonomy): Eukaryota > Metazoa > Chordata > Amphibia > Caudata > Salamandridae > Triturus > Triturus cristatus. The sequence continues at coordinate 403,638,029 of NC_140581.1, forward strand.
TCGTAGCAACGCAGGTGCGTAACCTGAGTCCGTCGACTCCCCGGCTCAGAGAGCCACTAAATAGTTACATCAAAATGGTCGCACACTGCTGACCTATCTGCGTGTTACCCCAAAGAACTGTGGTCCCTGTAGTCAGCATCGGCGGATACACCTATGCTCGTGTCGTGAGTGCAAGTGTGAATAGCGTTAGCCATCCCTGGACACGTGTTTTGAGGTAGTTGCCTCTCGTCAGCAGGGAGTAGGAAAGAGTGTAGGGTTGCAATGTAAGCTGCTAAAATCATTATCAGGTCTAGTACCTCTCGTAGCAACGCAGGTGCGTAACCTGAGTCCGTCGAATCCCCGGCTCAGAGAGCCACTAAATAGTTTCATCAAAATGGTCGCACACTGCTGACCTACCTGCGTGTTACCCCAAAGAACTGTGGTCCCTGTAGTCAGCGTCGGCGGATACACATATGCTCGTGTCGTGAGTGCAAGTGTGAATAGCGTTAGCCATCCCTGGACACGTGTTTCGAGGTAGTTGCCTCTCGTCAGCAGGGAGTAGGAAAGAATGTAGGGTTGCAATGTAAGCTGCTAAAATCATTATCAGGTCTAGTACCTCTCGTAGCAACGCAGGTGCGTAACCTGAGTCCGTCGACTCCCCGGCTCAGAGAGCCACTAAATAGTTACATCAAAATGGTCGCATACTGCTGACCTACCTGCGTGTTACCCCAAAGAACTGTGGTCCCTGTAGTCAGCGTCGGCGGATACACCTATGCTCGTGTCGTGAGTGCAAGTGTGAATAGCGTTAGCCATCCCTGGACACGTGTTTCGAGGTAGTTGCCTCTCGTCAGCAGGGAGTAGGAAAGAGTGTAGGGTTGCAATGTAAGCTGCTAAAATCATTATCAGGTCTAGAACCTCTCGTAGCAACGCAGGTGCGTAACCTGAGTCCGTCGACTCCCCGGCTCAGAGAGCCACTAAATAGTTACATCAAAATGGTCGCACACTGCTGACCTACCTGCGTGTTACCCCAAAGAACTGTGGTCCCTGTAGTCAGCGTCGGCGGATACACCTATGCTCGTGTCGTGAGTGCAAGTGTGAATAGCGTTAGCCATCCCTGGACACGTGTTTCGAGGTAGTTGCCTCTCGTCAGCAGGGAGTAGGAAAGAGTGTAGGGTTGCAATGTAAGCTGCTAAAATCATTATCAGGTCTAGTACCCCTCGTAGCAACGCAGGTGCATAACCTGAGTCCGTCGACTCCCCGGCTCAGAGAGCCACCAAATAGTTACATCAAAATGGTCGCACACTGCTGACCTACCTGCGTGTTACCCCAAAGAACTGTGGTCCCTGTAGTCAGCGTCGGCGGATACACCTATGCTCGTGTCGTGAGTGCAAGTGTGAATAGCGTTAGCCATCCCTGGACATGTGTTTCGAGGTAGTTGCCTCTCGTCAGCAGGGAGTAGGAAAGAGTGTAGGGTTGCAATGTAAGCTGCTAAAATCATTATCAGGTCTAGTACCTCTCCTAGCAACGCAGGTGCGTAACCTGAGTCCGTCGACTCCCCGGCTCAGAGAGCCACAAAATTGTTACATCAAAATGGTCGCACACTGCTGACCTACCTGCGTGTTACCCCTAAAGAACTGTGGTCCCTGTAGTCAGCGTCGGCGGATACACCTATGCTCGTGTCGTGAGTGCAAGTGTGAATAGCGTTAGCCATCCCTGGACACGTGTTTCGAGGTAGTTGCCTCTCGTCAGCAGGGAGTAGAAAAGAGTGTAGGGTTGCAATGTAAGCTGCTAAAATCATTATCAGGTCTAGTACCTCTCGTAGCAACGCAGGTGCGTAACCTGAGTCCGTCGACTCCCCGGCTCAGAGAGCCACTAAATAGTTACATCAAAATGGTCGCACACTGCTGACCTACCTGCGTGTTACCCCAAAGAACTGTGGTCCCTGTATTCAGCGTCGGCGGATACACCTATGCTCATGTCGTGAGTGCAAGTGTGAATAGCGTTAGCCATCCCTGGACCCGTGTTTCGAGGTAGTTGCCTCTCGTCAGCAGGGAGTAGGAAAGAGTGTAGGGTTGCAATGTAAGCTGCTAAAATCATTATCAGGTCTAGTACCTCTCGTAGCAACGCAGGTGCGTAACCTGAGTCCGTCGACTCCCCGGCTCAGAGAGCCACTAAATAGTTACATCAAAATGGTCGCACACTGCTGACCTACCTGCGTGTTACCCCAAAGAACTGTGGTCCCTGTAGTCAGCGTCGGCGGATACACCTATGGTCGTGTCGTGAGTGCAAGTGTGAATAGCGTTAGCCATCCCTGGACACGTGTTTCGAGGTAGTTGCCTCTCGTCAGGTGCGGGGTGGGCTCCCGGACACCTCCTTAGATGTCCCCGTGACACCGATCCAGGCACACAGTTTTTTTTCCTCCCTCTGCAGCGAGGCTGTTGCCGGCGTGCTGGCAATGGAGCTTGTGTGCGTTTCACTGTGCAGGCGGCACCGATCCTCTTGGGGCCAGGAGGCGTGCCTGGGTGACACAAGGGGCCCACTCTCCGCTTCCGTCATGTGTGGCATGAAAGAGCGTGCCAGGGGTACCGCTTGCCAGGCTTCTCTCCTCCCCTACGCGAAGCGATGAAGGGCAGGCCAGCAGACATGCGGGGTTAGCATCCCGCCTCGTCGCCAGTGTGGTGTCAGGCCTCAGGTCCGCATGACCGGAAATGATAGACACCGACACCGGGATATCTTGTGCAGTAACTAGCCATGAGCATGTGCGCTCGGGCCCTTTTATTGACGGGGCCACGTCACTCGTGGCACCTGTGATGGATGGGTGTGGGGGAGCAGTGTGTCCAGCCCTCGAGGGAGTGGATGGTATGACAGCTTCCTGCGGGACACTAGAACGTGTCTCGCAGGACATAACAGTGCCCAACAGCCACGCCAGTCAGCAAGCTGAGGCACAGCTGATTCTTGATACCTGCAGAGCCGTCTGACGCTAGGCTCAAACAACGGCGGAGAAAATTCCTTCGACACAGTGACGATTAATAAGAGTATATTGGGGCCTGATGCGGCGTGGCTAGGATTCTGGTGTTCAGTTTTTTTCCGCTCCCTGTCTGTATGCACTTCCCCCTCGCATGCCTACTATGGAATTTGTCATAGGTATTTTTAAGCTCCCCTTGTGTTCTGCCGTTCTAATGCACATGCGTGTTATTGTACGCAGCGTACTATGCAATGTTTCATTAATTTTGAAGCTCTCCACGGCAAATGTACTTGCAGTACTTTTTTGACCTTTCCTTGGAGCCCTGGCAGAGCGTTAGTTAGGCGATGGAGTCCTAGGAGTGTGCCACCGTAGGTCTCACAAGGGTGAGACGTACTGTCTACATGGGTGAGTACATGCGATACGCTGCATGGACTAGAAGTCAGAGTACGGGTGAGGCTGTTGCAGGTACCGCCTGCGTGCATGAGTTTGCAAGACACCCTGTATCTGCCTTCCCTAGCAGTTGTATAGCTGCCAAGGTTTCAGATTGCTGTGTGTGACATTTTTGATATTTGCAGTGTAATTATGAGCTACCTGGAAGTGGTCACATTAGGGACAAATGACATGCCTTTAAAAGATCAATAGCGGAGGCAACTATAAGGAGGAATTTATAGATGCTCCGTGTAAATAGCGGGCGAGCAGGGTCTCCTTATTTTTGCATACATCCTGTGCCCAGTAGTAACCGCTTTTTGTTCCCTGCTTTAGGAGTCACAGCCAACACACTATTGGAACGTTAACTATCCTCATCTGCTGACAAAGTAGTCACCACAGTTTGACTGGAGAAGCAGTCTCTGCCTGCCCCAATAGTTATCATCAACTTACCCAGCACCGGCCGACATCTACTGCAATAAACACGATTTCCTTCTGCAACAGTGCATCTAGTCCTTGCTGCAGCAACTGCTGCCACTCCTTGCTCAATCATTCCCTGCCCCACAGGCCCGCATTATTCAACGCCATGCCCTAGCGCTGTCATTCCGTGCAGTAGCCCTGATCAACAAACACCATCGCCTTACCGAGGCCACCGCCTCTGAAACGTACTCCACCAGCAGCAACCGCCCCTCTGCTCCAGCAGCTGTAGTGCCCACCATCCCTCATAAGTTATTGATAACAGCCCATTAGCCCCCTTAATAGTGGCAAAGCTCTTTCTAAATGTCAAATTTTGGGAAACAAATTATTTTGAATAATAATAATTTTTATGATAAATATAGCAATTGATGAATTATTGGTATTGCACTTTGTGGCGGGGTAGGAGTGATAGGTCAGAGGCCAGGTCTCGGTAGATAAGGTTTTATTTTTTTAAACACGCACTTATGGCGATTTGACAGTCTCTCTGCTGCAAACTTAGCCGGATCTGTGATGCCGGGTGGTTAGTCGCGCAGTCTTCGGTCCCGGTTTTCTGCTTAGGGTCAGGTCAGGCTTCTCCGTGCGTCAGCCATCGATAGGGCATGTAGGAAGGAAGAAAACACAGGGTCAGGACGGCGTCCGATGGCTAGTATACAGTCCAGGGACCGGGGAGTGAAAGGATCACCACGCTCCTGTGCACTTTTAGTAGCCCACACAACACACACAAAAAACAAAGAAGGAGTCGTAGGAGGGAGGGTAGTGAAAAGTGACCAGTGCGCGGGTGAGGATGCAAAATCAGGTCGTGAGACGGTATGGGGTTTCAAGGTTTGTTCCGCTTTACGCAGTCGGGCATCCCCGCCTCCCAACCCACCCTGAGACTTTCTCTCGTACCTGTAGAAGCCATGCTCCTCCAGGAGCGTGGCTCGGTGATGCGTGGGGACGTTGGCCTCCTGGCTCAGCCTGGGTGTCCGCTGGTACCGACCCTCCGGCTGGTCTCCATCCTCCGTCTTCTCCTGTTCTCTCCGTCACTGCAACCGCTACGACTCTCCCATCTTCCGTCTCTCCTCCGGTGTCGATGCACACCGGCTTCCGGGTTTCCTCAGCCTTTAGCAGCTGATTTCCGCTGACGTCAGCTGGGGGTGGGGCTTCTTCATACTGAAAGTCCCAGTTAAAGGCGCCGGCCTCTTCTTCTTGAACTGTCACAAGCGGTGTCTTTTCCCAATTCCACTCACCCTGCTGAGATGGGAAAAGAGGGAGAGTTGGGGGTATAGCGGTCCACCACTCCCTGTCGGGGTTACTTTCTGGGGCCGGGGAGTCCACCCGGTCACACCTCACCCCCCCTGGATTCTCCCGATCGGGGAGAGGAAATGTCAGAGACAGGTAATCAGCATTCGCATTTTCCCTTCCCTTCCCTTCCGGTGACGTACTTCAAAGGCAAATGGCTGCAGGGATAAAAACCAGCGAAGTACCCGAGGGTTCTGGGCCTTATTCCTGCACAACCACTGTAAGGGGACGTGGTCTATGTATAGAATGAAGGGACGTCCTTCCAGGTAATACCTTAGCTTATCGACAGCCCATTTTATCGCTAAACATTCCCGTTCTATTGTGGGGTATTTACACTCCCTGGGGAATAGCTTTCTACTTATGTATAGGACGGGGTGTTCCAACCCATCATCCCCAGTTTGTGACAATACCGCCCCCAACCCAGAGCTAGATGCGTCAGTGGACTGTAAGAAGGACTTGGTGAAGTCTGAGGATATTAACACGGGACTGGTGGTAATGACCTCTTTCAGGTTCTGAAAAGCTCTCGTCATGGATTCGGTGGGACGTAGTAACTGCTGTTGTTTGATGTCCTTTCGTAAGACGTTGGTTAGGGGCGCTGCTACCTCTGAGAATAGGGGGATGAATCTCCGGTAATACCCAATGAGCCCCAGGAACGCTCGTAATTCTCGCTTGGTGGTGGGAAAGGGTGTGCTCGCTATCGCCTTTACTTTCTCTGATTGGGGGGCGATTACTCCATTCCCCAGTACATATCCGAGGTATCTCACCTTATGGTATGCTGCTCGTGACTTTTTAGAATTAATGTGTAGTCCGGCTCGTTCTAGGGCCTGCAGGATAGTGTCCAAGTGCTGTAGGTGTTCCACCCAGGACGTACTGAAGACGACAATGTCATCAAGATACGCTGAGCAAAACGAGGGATAGGGTTGGAGGATGGTGTTCATGAGCCGTTGAAACGTGGCCGGGGCGCCATGAAGCCCAAAAGGGAGGACGTTAAACTCAAACAGACCTTCTTTGGTCACGAATGCTGTTTTCTTTTTGTCCTCCTCTTGAAGGGCACCTGCCAGTATCCTTTTGTTAAGTCGAACGTGGTGATGAACTTTGCCTCCCCCAGCTTTTCGATTAACTCGTCAACTCTCGGGATCGGGTAGGCATCGAACGAGGATATAGCATTCAGAGTTCGAAAGTCCATACAAAAACGGGTCGTCCCATCTGGCTTGGGGATCATCACAATAGGCGAGGACCAGTTACTTTTGGACGGCCAGATGACCCCAAGCCGGAGCATCTCCTGTATCTCTCTTTTTACTTCTGCCCTTCTAGCCTCAGCTAGCGTTGTTCTCCCTGGGGTGTCTAAGAATATGGCTAAGAAGGGCCACAAGGTGTCCTGCAGGTCTCGTCTCATGTCGCCGGTGAGCTCCTTGTTAACTATAAGTTGGTCTAGAGTTGTTTTGTCGGGGGATGTCGGCAATACTAGCTGGGCAGTTGTTGGCATAGGCCCCAACCTTTTTTTTAAAAGATTAATGTGGTAGCACTGTTTTCGGGTGGGAGAGATCTGGACTCGGTAGGTTGTGTTACCGAGTGTTTCACCACTGGATAGGGGCCTAACCACTCACTCTGAAATTTCCGGGTGGACGAAGGAAGCAGAACCAACACCCAATCTCCTACCAATACTCTCCTCCATTTCTTCCTCTGTCATATTGTTTCTTTTGTTTTTCTTGGCTTTTCTCCAAGTGGGAGTAGGCTAGGTCCCTCAGTTTCCCCAGCTTGGATCTCAATTGGAGGGTATACTCCAAGAGGGACTGTTGATCACTTTCTTCTTCTTTTTCCCAGGCATCCTTTTTGATCTTGAGAAGCGACCGGGGTTGTCGCCGTAAAGCAGTTCGAACGCCGAACAACCCAGGCTACTTTGCACCTGAGCTTGAAGGACATACAGTGCCAAAGGGAGGAGGCGATGCCAGTTCCGCTCTTCCAGTGTGAGCATCTTCTTCAAGGTGGTTTTTTATCATTCGGTTGTACCTTTCGACCAGGCCGTCAGTTTGGGGATGGTATACTGACGTGCGTAGGTGGTGTAGGTCTAAGGAATGGCACACTTCTTTCATCAGCCTGGACACAAAAGGCATCCCTTGATCCGTCAGGATCTCTTTGGGGAAACCAACCTGGGAGAACAGTTCCAGCAGTTTCTCGGTGATGTTCTTCGAGGTGGGGGCCCTGAGGGGAAAGGCTTTGGGGAATTGGGTGGCATAGTCCACAATCACTAGGGCGTATAGGTTTCCTTTGGATGTACGGGGTAGGGGGCTTATTATGTCCATCCCGATTCTTTCAAAGGGATTACCTATGATTGGCATTGGTTGTAATGGGACGGCCGGGGGTCGCTGAAGGTTCTTCTTCTGGCATGTTTCGCACGTCTGACAATACCTCTGTGTGTCTTTATAGATGCCGGGCCAGTAGAAATGCGCAACAGGTTTTGGGTGGTCTTTTCCCCTCCGGAGTGTCCTGCGGTGAGATGTGCATGAGAGTAGAACAGTATCGGTTTGCAGAAGGACAAAGGAACTAGCAGTTGCATGGGCTCTCCCGCACCCCCTTCCTGATATAAGAGCTCATTTTTGATCACGAATCGGGGATACGTAAGAGAGGGCGTATTTTGGTTGATATGGGCTGCTTCCCAGGCATTGAGGCGGGTGGTGTCGTTAGCCTGGGCAAACCTGAAACTACGGTCCATCAACCAGGGCTCGGGGGTCGTTAGTGCAGAAAGGGGAGATCCCGGATTCCCTACTGTGTTACTAAGAGTGTTGTGAAACAGGGAAAGGAAGTCAGGATTGTCCACCCCTAAAATAGGATCCTCGGGGAGGGAGTCCACTACCCCCACCCTTACCATACAAGGGGCCCGGGAACACAGGAGTAGGGTGACAACCGCAAGGGGGTATGGTTTAACATAACCATGCATGCATCGGATGTGGACTAGGGTGTCAGGAACGTGTTGGGAAGGGAGGACAAGACTCTTCTGTATCACCGACTGTTTACACCCAGAGTCTAATAAGGCCTTCTCCACTTTGTCATTCACCTGTACACGTACATAAAAAGATGGGCCCATTTCTGCAGAGTACAGCACGGCCTTTGGGATGTACCCGACCTCCATGGGCTTGTCTACTGGTTTCCGTCTAGGACATAGCCGGGTGATGTGGCCCCATTCGCCACATTCGTAACACTGAGGTCCTCTAAGCGGAGGTAGTTCAGTTCTGATAGGTTTACTCCTTGTGACATCTAGTCCTGGTTTTGACTTCTTCTCTGTTTTTAGAGGAATCCGCCTCTAGCGGTTTTATCGCTATCCCAGGGTAGGGCTCTAGGCTGGGCTCTTGATTAGTTGGCGGCCATCTCTATGGCCTGTTCCGCAGAAAGATTAGAATGCTGTTTGAGCCACCGCTGGGTACCATAGGGAAGTGCCTCCATGAACTGCTCTAGATAAACCCGGTTCATGATTTCCTCCTTTGTGCTGGTGGCGGGTCTGAGCCATTTGTTGGCTGCCATCTTTAGCCGAAAAAACAAAGTCTTTGGGTTTTCCCCGGGTATCCCTCTTTCCTTGCGGAACCTAACTCTATAGGCCTCCGCGTCAAGGCCCAGGTGGTCGAGGATAACCTCTTTGATCTGTGGATACGGTGTGTTCCCGTTCGCATTGGCTACCTGGTACGCAGATTGGGCCTCACCAGTCAAGAGAGACGCCAGAAAAAACGGCCATTTCTCTTCTGGCCAGCCGCATGCTCGGGCGGCGCGCTCAAAGTTTGTCAAGAAGGCATCGGGGTCCTCCCCTGTCACATACTTCTGGAGGGACACCCCCGACGGGCTATGGGAGGGGGCTTGTCTTTCTCCTTGTACGAGCGCCCCTGGTTCATGCATCGCTTTTTGTAGGCTCTCTATCTGGGCCGATATGGTGTTTTTAAATACTTCTCGGTCCGCTTGAGCCGAGGACATCTGTCTTTCAGTGGCCCATTCTAGTTTCTCCTGGCCTTTGATCAGGTGTTGTATCATGGTCTCCATCACGGGATCACTGATGGAGGAGGATAATCTCACTTCTGACACCAGTTGTGGTGGGGTAGGAGTGATAGGTCGGAGGCCAGGTCTCAGTAGATAAGGTTTTATTTTTTTAAACACGCGCTTATGGCGACGTGACAGTCTCTCTGCGGCAAACTTAGCCGGATCCGTGATGCCGGGTGGTTCGTCGCGCTGTCTTTGGGCCGGGTTTTCTGCTTAGGGTCAGGTCAGGCTTCTCCGTGCGTCAGCCATCGACAGGAAGGAAGAAAACACAGGGTCAGGACGGCGTCCGATGGCTAGTATACAGTCCAGGGACCAGGGAAGGAAAGGATCACCACGCTCCTGTGCACTTTTAGAAGCCCACACAACACACACAAAAAAAGAAGGAGTCGTAAGAGGGAGGGTAGTAAAAAGTGACCAGTGCACGGGTGAGGATCCAAATTCAGGTCGTGAGACGGTATGGGGTTTCAGGGTTTGTTCCGCGCTTTACGCAGTTGGGCGTCCCCGCCTCCCAACCCACCCCGAGACTTTCTCTCGTGCCTGTAGAAGCCACGCTCCTCCAGGAGTGTGACTCGGCGATGTGTGGGGACATTGGCCTCCTGGCTCAGCCTGGGTGTCCGCTGGTACCGACCCTCCGGCTCGTCTCCGTCCTCCGTCTTCTGTTCTCTCCGTCACTGCAACTGCTACGACTCTCCCGTCTTCCGTCTCTCCTCCGGTGTCGATGTACACCGGCTTCTGGGTTTCCTCGGCCTTTAGCAGCTGATTCCCACTGACGTCAGCTGGAGGCGGGGCTTCTTCGTACTGAAAGTCCCAGTTAAAGGCCCCGGCCTCTTCTCTTTGAACAGTCACTAGCGGTGTCTTTTCCCAGTTCCACTCACCCTGCTGAGAAGGGAAAAGAGGGAGAGTTGGGGGTATAGCGGTCCACCAGTCCCTGTCGGGGTTACTTTGTGGGGCTGGGGAGTCCACCCGGTCACACACTTGAAACAATATTGATTAGAAATTTAGACTTGTGCTTATTAATGAAGTTTAGGTCTGCCACATTTTAGCAGGTTCATTATTTTATTAATATGGATGCTGTTTTGGTGTTCTGTTCATCTTGCTCCTGCACGTTATCCCTCCCAATCAGTGCCCCCTCATGTCTTCTCTCCACACAAGGCCTCTGACCGCCTGGTCAGAGGCCTGCTCTCTCCCCTAGCAGCTCCGCTGTTGTGCCGCTGACCCCGTTTACCTCTGATCGGATAGGTGTTCGAGGCCCTCCTCCACCCGCAGCCTCCTGCCTGCGCCTCATCCCTGGTGGTCCAGTGGGAGAGCCTTGCTCTTCTGCTGGTTCCACTCCTGTCTGTATTGTGTTGTGCCAGTTTTTCTGTCTTTTGTTATTCTGCCCGTTTTTATGTCTTCCTGTTATTTTGCCTCTGTATTTTTATTTGTGATCTGTTATTTGTTGTTTTGTTATTTTCTGTGGGTTTCCCGGTCCCATCTACCAGCTGCGCTTCCCTCCCCACTTCCCTATTTAATGGCGGCCACTGCAAGGCTGTCTGAGCAAGACTTCTGACCTCCAGGTCAGAGACCTGCTCTCTCCCCCAGCAGCTCTGCTGTTGTGCCACTGACCCCATTTACCTCTGAGCTGGTAGGTGTTCGAGGCCCTCCTCCACGCGCAGGCTCCTGCCTGCGCCTCATCCCTGGTGGTCCAGTGGGAGAGCCTTGCTCCTCTGCTGGTTCCGCTCCTGTCTGTATTGTTTTGTGCCCGTTTTTCTGTCTTTTGTTATTGTGCCAGTTTTTCTGTCCTGCTGTCATTGTGCCTCTGTATTTTTACTTGTGATCTGTTATTTATTGTTTTGCCATTCTCTGTTTTGTTTTGTTTGTTTCTGTCCTTTTCCCTTCCTGCCGCTACTGCCCCAGTGGCCCCTCCCCCTGCTGGTTCCCTCTCCCGCCTCCCAGCTGCACTTTCCTACCCCCTTCCCTATTTAATGGTGGATGCGCGCAGCCTGCGTGCCAAAGGCAAGCCCATCTGCGAGCTGATCGTGAACTGTGCCAGGGACCTTGGATCTCTGACCACCCAACGCTACCACTCAGCTGCCCTCCTCGCACTCCACCCCGGAAGGAACAACAACTGCCAACTGTGCACGCCAAATACCACCCACAGACAATTTTCCAGACGTCACTGCCGCCAAACCTTCACCACCCTCTGCACCACCACGGCTGCCGCCCCCACACTGGACGCCAACAACACCGAAGCCCTGAAGTGCATCCTCCTCAACGTGCAATCCCTGCACAGGCCCGCCACCGGACACCTCCATTTCCAGATCCAGACCAGCCCCAGAACGACCCTAAGAGGCACCCTTGCCTACAGATCTCCCGGACCTCGAACCGCGTTCACCACTACATTCGCCGTCCTCATCGCGCCCCATGCCATAGCCTCCATGGACCACATGCTCATCAGAGACCTCAACATCCATATTGACAACCTCAGCGACCCCCAACTCCACCACCCTCCTGGACAACCTTGTCAATCTCGGACTGAAACAACTAGTCACCACCACCCACAAGTCAGGACACACCCTCGACCCCCATCTTTGCAGGAAGTAACAACATCCACTTCAGCCACACCACCCAACCCCCATGGACGGACGACCACTGTGTACACTTCCACATCAACAAACCCACGTCGCCCAAACCTGCACCCACCCTCCACGAAGAAACTGGAGCAAGGTCACTAAAGAGCAGCTCAACTCCACCCTCAACCGCGATGCCCCCACGACCTCGACTGTTGCCAAAATCGCAGTCAAAGAACTCCACAGATGGATCACCAGCTGCGCAGACGGGCTTGCACCCCTGCGTATCCCCGACAGACAGTGCCCCAGAAAGGCCACCTGGTTCACCACCGACCTCCAAGAAGCCAGACGCACCTGCAGACGTCTTGAGAAGAACTGGAGAAACAGCAAATCCTCAGAAGACTGCACCACCTACAAGAACGCCATGATGGAATACCACCAACACATCAGATCCACCAAAAGGACCTTCATCCAGAACAAGATCCTCACCAACTCCAGCAACTCCAAGGAACTTTTCAGCGTCCTCCAGGAATTCAGCAACTCCCCCAGTGAAACCACAAACATCACCCCCTCTCAGGACCTACGCAACAAGCTCAGCTCCTACTTCCATCTGAAAATTAAGGGCCTCTACAACAACTTAAACAACTAGACACCTGACTCCGAAACCCAGCAATGCCAGCCAGCCCAGCATCTCCTCCTGGACCCCAGTCACCACCGAAGACACCGCATCGACCATGAAAGGCATTTACTCAGAAGCCCCCACGGACCCCTGTCCCCCGCACATCTTCCACAGAGCCGCTGCCATCGCTCCAGAACTACAACGCACCATCAACACCATCTTTAAAACCGGCATCTTTCCTGATGACTTGAAATGCGCAGAAGTTTGACCCCTACTAAAGAAGCCCTCAGCAGATCCCATGGACCTCAAAAACTTCCGACCCATCTCCCTCCACCCCTTCAGGTCCAAAGTCACCGAGAAGGTCGTCAACGTCCAACTAACAAAATTCATCAAAGAAAACTCCATCCTCGACACATCCCAATCTGGATTCCGCAGCAACCACAGCACCGAGACCGCTCTACTCCCTGCCACAGACGACATCTGCACGCACCCTCCTCGACCAAGGACACAACGCAGCCCTGATCCTACTCGACCTCTCTGCAGCCTACGATACTGTTAGATCTGGGGGTCTCTAGTTGGCAGAGGTAAGCACCTTAGACCAAATAGGGACCCTTGCTTCTAGTCAGGGTACAGGGACACACACGGTAGATAACCCCTGCTCACCCTCTAGGTAGCTTGGCTCGAGCAGTCAGGCTTATCCCCAAGGCAATGTGTAAGGTATTTGCACGTAGACACCACAATGACCCCCCTCAGTACACCACAAACTTAGACCACACAGGTGAATATATCAAAAATATATCTTTATCTAGTTTCAGCAATTGAAATCAAGTATCAAAGGATTGCACATTACTCGCTTTCTTGTGTTGTAAGGATCGTAAGAAGATAGTCTCTAGTCTCTTGCGTGATTCAGTACTCAATGAAAAAGAATCAGTTCGTAGGCTCTTGTTGTTAAGACAGCCAAACTACTCTGGCGGTGCCTCTGCGCTCGTTAGTAAAGCGCTCCTCTCCGGCTGTTCGGTGCAGGGCTTCCACAGCTCCCGAGCGAGGGACCAATCCGGTCGCGGCTCCCTCGACGAGCCCCCAGCGACGATGTCGACGTCACCGGAGTCAGCCACTCACAGCGCGGCTCCCCCAGCCAAGCCTTCTACCAGCAACCAATCAGGTCGCGGCCTCCTCGTTCTCTTCTCCGCGGCTTCGCAGAGCAGGGAAGTGCAGCTTCCGATCAGTTTCGGGCCCCCGGGCCGCAACAGTGTATCGCGGGCAGGATATTCACGGCGCCCCGTGTCAGCGGGTCAATCGTGACGCCGCCAAGCCTCACAACGGCTTAGTTAGCACGGGGGACGCCTCAGCAATTCACGTGCCAATGAGCACGTCGATCTTCTCAATGCGGCAACCGGTGTCAGACCAAAACCAGCGCGGCACTCTCCAGCAAAACAGAGAGCAGCCAGCGGACTTCCCGGGGCAGATTTTTAGAAGCTTGGTAGAGCAGTCCACGGTCCCTGCAGCACACAGCAACATAGGGGGGGACACAGCAGAGTCTTAAGTTCTTGGCAACCTTTCTATCCCTGGGTTGCAAAACAGGAGGCCAGCTCTTCTCAGGCCCTTGGAGATTCAGAGTTGAAGACACAGCACACAGCAAAGTCTTGTTAGGTCAAGTAGGTAGGGTCAGCACACAGCAAGACCCCTTCTCCTCCTCAGCTTCAGTTGCACAGCAGAGCAGGTCAGCCCTTAGAGCACACAGCAAGGCAATCTTCCTTCAGTTCTTCAGCAGTCCGTCTTTCAGCAGAGGTTCCTCTTGATTGTAGAATCTAAAAATCTGTTGTCAGGGGTCTTGTACTTATACCCCTAAAAGTCTTTGAAGTCTTTGTGCAAGTGGGTCCTGAGCCCGTACTGATCCAGTTCTGGGTGTTGCTGGAGCACTTTGTTTTCCTGGCTTCTGCTTTCTTTTCAGAGTGAGGGGCAGAGTCGTCAGCCGCCCAGCAGGAGGTGGAGCCAGCAGTGGGGCAGGCAGGCACAGCCCTATTCACTCCCAGGTGCTATCTCCTCCCTCCACTCTACTTGCAAATGTCGCCATTCAGCAAAGGGCTGACTCAGCCAACCTCCTGGGGGATCCCCAGCCCCTGTCACTCCCAAGCCAGACAGTCAATCCACAAGCATGCCCAGGCACACAGAAGGGTCAGACTAGAGAACAGCTACTCTCTAAAAAGTACTATTCTCCAACTCAGGATCTAAAAACAACCTCTCCTAAAAGATGTGTTATTAAATGCTGAGCTCAGGGATATCAAACACTCATGTCTTATCTTGTTCCTATGGGAAGATAGGCGGATAGCCATTGGCACCAGCCTCCCCTATGTTAGCCTATGGAGCAAGATAACCTTGCAGCAGTGAACACGCAAAATGGCCGCTGTTCACTACCAGAGCATGGTACCTGCACTAGTACATGCTCCACCTTTTACATACACTGCACCCTGCCCAGGGGGGTACCTTGGGCCTTCCATAGGGATGACTGATGTGCATAAAAAGGGAAGGGTTAGGCCTAGTCAGTGGGGACACTGACCAGGGTGACATGGCAGTCCGGGGACTGCAAGCAGGCCTGCGGCGGCAGGCCTGAGACACCCTTTTAGGGCTACTCATGTGGGTGGCGCAATCAGCGCTGCAGGCCCACTCGTAGCATCTGTCATCACCAGCCCTGGCACACACAGTGCACTTTACTAGGGACTTCAGGGTGATACAAATATGCCAATCAGGTATATCCAATCAATATGATATTTTACACAGGGAGCACTTACACTCTGGCACTGATTAGCAGTGGCAGAGTGTCCAAAGCATCTAAACCAGCAAAAACGAAATCCAGCACAGCATCATAAATCCAGGTAGCAGAGGCAAAAGATAGGGGAAAAACCCACGCCAAGGATGTCAGGTCTAACACGTGTCCCCTCCAGCTGAAAGTGGGGAGAACTACCCACCCTCTTGGGAGTTCTCATCACTAAGGCGGAAAAACCTGGACAGACCATCAGCATTGGCGTGTTCTGTACCGGGATGGTGTTCCACCGTGAAGTCCATTCCCTGTAGGGAGATGGACCACCTCAACAGTTTTGGATTCTCACCCCTCATCTGCATTAACCATCTGAGGGGCCTGTGGTCGGTCTGAACACGGAAGTGAGTCCCAAACAGGTAGGGCCTCAGCTTCTTCAGGGCCCAGACCACAGCAAATGCTTCCCTTTCAATAGCGCTCCACCTCTGTTCCCTGGGGAGTAGCCTCCTACTAATGAAAGCTACAGGTTGGTCCCCGCCCTCGTTGTCCATCTGTGAGAGTACTGCTCCCACACCTTGCTCTGAAGCGTCTGTTTGCACAACGAACTCACTCGAAAAGTCAGGTGCCTTCAGCACTGGCGCTGTGCACATTGCAGTTTTTAGGGCATCAAAAGCAGTTTGACAGGCCTCGGTCCAATTCACTTTCCTGGGCTGATTTCTAGAGGTTAGTTCTGTCAAGGGGGCAACAATGGTGCCGTATCCCTTGATGAACCGTCTGTAATACCCGGTGAGTCCTAGAAAGGCTCTCACCTCTGTCTGCATCTTGGGGGGTTCCCAAGCCAGAATGGTATCAATCTTCGCCTGTAGGGGCGCCACCTGGCCGCTCCCCACCTGGTGTCCCAAATACACCACTGATCCCTGCCTTATCTGGCACTTACTGGCCTTGATAGTGAGGCCTGCCTTTTGCAGAGCCCTCAACACTTCACAGAGGTGTTGCAAGCGTTCCTCTGAAGGACTGGGTTATTCTAAGACCCAGCGGTGCCAGGGGACAACACCTGAAACCTTCGTGGGTTACCTGTTCTGTACAAAATACAGAGACACGGGACACTTCCAGCGACGTCAAAGATCGGTATTTATTTACTGCAGGGATACAGAAATCACAAGAAGTACACAACGTGTAGGTTCTAGGAGACTGCTTCGAATTGCAAAAGTGGATCGCTCCTTTTATACATATTTTTGCCATTGCACAACATGGCAAACAAAGGTTACAACTCAGTTCCCACAATAAACTTCAAAAGAGTCGCGTTCATGTTTCAGGAGGCCGGAACATAATTACAGCAGCATTGCCGGTTCCCAACTGTAAAAGCATATCATCCCCACAGTTAAACACATTCCATTCTGACTGTAAACACATTAGGAGAAGGGACAGAAACAGATGCAAAGAAAGAACAAGGATGCACGACAGATTGGAAAAGAGTGTTGGGAGTAATAACGGGAAATTGATTACAGGATCAAAGACCTCGTGCCCAATGCATGCACGACTGAAACAATAGACTAGCACGGTAAGATGAGCCTCGAGCGGGGCCATCTGCCTTTGCCGTGTCATTCCCCCTATCATAAAAGTCACCCTCAAAGTAACACGTGTCCTTAGTGTAAGCTTGGGAATCCCAGGGTCACAGAGCGGACAAAGTCCGTTCGCTGGCTACTTGAGGGCAAGAGACAAGATGGATGCCGCATCTAAAATGGAACCCGAGGGTTCGGATGGACAAACCCAAAAATGAGACGAACCATGCGTGGTTGTGTAGCGAAACCGCGTACACCCACTAAACTCGTCATTTGCGGTTCGTAGATACCAAACTCATCCATATTCGACAACACCCAAAAAGTGTTGTTCTGTCTCGCACGGAACCTCAGACGCTCCTTTTGCCCTCATGTAGGCAAGCACTAGTCAAGATCGGAATCAATTTCAATATTCATCAAATCGTTCAGCTGCTGCTGGAACATCATTCTATCCATCAATGTCTCCTTGGTAACAGATGGCCGTCTTATACACGTTGTAGCACAAAGGCCACATAAGGCAGGACCGCACTGCACGCAAAGACAACACGTGAATAGAAACGTTACAACAACCCCTACGATCATCAGAATCTTCCAACCCCATGTGGATATCAGACCCCATAACCATCCTAGAAGTGTCCAATTACCTTCGTCCATGTGTATGGACTCGGAGATCTTGTGCAACTTCGAGATGGCTTGGTAAACAGTTGGAGCATTGTCAGGAATGAAAATGCAACAGCTCGAATGGATAACTTTACACACACCACCTCTATCTGCAAGAACAACGTCTAGAACCATACGGTTCTGCAACGTCATGAGTCTATCCGCCTGAAGTTCGGCTGTTAAATTACCAAGAGCACTCGCAGTTATGTTAGCAGTCGACTCGACTACACGGGTCAACTGTCTTAGGTTCCTACTATTAACCATAGGTCCCCAAAACGGCAAGAAACCCTTAAAGAAGTCTCCTGCTTCTTGACCGGCAGTGTCCTCTTTGCTAATAACGCCTCTCACAATTCTAGTCTTGTGATAGTCTGAGGCAACTGTAAAAGTCGGTGGTAAAAGATTCGCAATATAACAGGTACCCGAGAAATCACGGGGTAACCATGTATATGCACGTTCATAACATACGAAATAAGTGCCCTTAGCAGTCAGAAAAACAGGGGAAGAGAGCATCGGTAGGACATACGTGTCAGTACAAGCACTGTTCCCAAGTTGTGCTCTCGGATTTCGACCCAAACCTTTCAAGCAGAAATTACCGAGGTGGGGTACAATCCATATTGGGGACGAACTCTTGAGCTGTCTATCACCCACTGACGTACTATACTCCGCCTCACTCAGATCCTTATAGGCTTGCACCTCTTCATCTGGAATAAGCGATGCATCAAAGACATCTCTATCTAGATCAGCAATCGCTATCGCCAAAGGCTTGTGGTACGGACCAGGACCGAAGTTCGCAGAGCGTGGCTCTCGACTGGGGTAGGAATCTAGTGCACTACGGAACATAGTTTGGAATGCTCGAGCTGACCCTTGGGAGCTATAAGGAAGAACCAGATACGGAATACCCCTATCCATGGTATGTGGCATTAACCCACACACCCAACAGTTGGTAGTATTCATCACCAACTGATGCTGATGTAGGAGTTGAACGAAGGAGTTATTCATGAATTCCGCACGTCTAACCTGTTCGTGTTGAGGCAGGGGATGAAAAGAATGTGGAGTAACAGTGGTAATGGAGCTTAGTTTAGGAGAAAGAGTAGGTGAAACAGAAGGTAATAACGACTGTATTCCAAAATACACTCCGCCCACCAATAGCATAGACACAGTCAGAAACAGTAGGAATACCTGAAACAGAAAACATTTTGTTCGTACAATCTTATGCAATTTTGATCTTTGCGCCGACATCCTTTCTACTTCCAACAGCTTAGAGAATGCCATCCTCTACAAACCGTCCGTGACGTACTTGACGCACTTCGTTCCGAGTAGCGATTATCAATTCCCAGGAGTTCCCAGGAGTCGACAAAAGTAACCGACCTAGTGTCAGAAACCTGCTAAACAGAAAGGAGTACCCGCACGGCCCTACGGTTAACCCGGATGATAGGTTTTCTTAAACGCTCAGCTTTAATACAAATCTCTTAACAGTGAAAAGCTCATAAAAAGAAACTCAAAAAGAAAGGATGTAATCGTTCGTAATGTTCGTAGCACCAGTAAAGGAAAATATAAAACAACATTTTATTAGTCCTTGCTACGTGGACGAAGAAAGTATCGATTTCTTCCAGGTCGAGTCTGCTCTACAAACAATTGTTCAGCTGGTAAAACAGTGTTCGGTGGAGTGGACGACGATCCAGACATTGAGTTCTCTACAACTGATGACTCCACAGGTGTGTCTGGCAGCGACGAATTGTCTCCTACAGGTTGAGCATCACTAAACGGCACAAAGCATAAAGGGGTCTCAGTTTCCGTTGCCGCAATCCCAGTTCTCACCCAACCATCTGTTGGTGAGGGGATTGGTACTTTTTTCGTGTGGCCAGCGTGTACCCAGTTCTTTCTACCTTCCAACCGAACTGCAGTCCTCGTTGTTAATAACACTTGGAAGGGTCCCACAAATCTCGGCTCCAAGTTACGTTTTCGGCCAAAATTTCGGGTAACGACCCAATCGCCTGGCCGGAGCCGATGTCCAGGACCCTCTGTCTGTGCCGGTAGAGCTTCAAAGACCTGTTGGTGAATTAACCTTAATTTAGTAGTCAGATCATGAAGATAATCAATTAGCATTGGATACTCAAGACTATCAAAAGCCTTGGGTCTCGGGACTCCCCAAATGTTCGCAGGGCGGCCGAACACAATCTCATATGGGCTAAGCCCTACTCGAGAGTGTACAGTCGCTCTGGTTGATAGGAGAGCCAGAGGCAAGGCATCAGGCCATGATAGACCAGTCGTAGCTTGTATCTTTGCAAGTTTCAGCTTCAGGGTACCATTGTACCCTTCAACTAAACCCGCTGCCTGAGGATGATTAGCGCTATGGAATTTCTGCCGAATTCCAAGGCCCTTACATACACTCTGCATCACACTCCCCACGAACTCACTTCCATTATCTGACCACACGATCCGTGGCATTCCATACCGAGGAAAGTATTCCTTCAGTAGGACTTTCGCTGTGGACAGGGCAGTGTTATCCTTAAGAGGATAGGCCTCAATCCATCTGGAGAACGCACAAACCACAACCAAAACATATTTTAGATTATTGCATCTCTCCATATGGATGAAGTCCAGCTGGATAACCTCAAAGGGACAGGCAGGAGGAGCAAAATGACCAGGTGGAGTGGGGGTGCCCTTGCCAGGATTATGCATCAAACACACCATGCAATTCTTAACCACTCTTTCAGCACATTTAGCAATACCATCATTCTTCCATACAGGGGACAAAAACTTGCATATCCCTTTCGCACTAATGTGTGACAACCCATGAGCCATCGTCATGACAGCTAATACATACGCATCCGGTAACATCCACCTCTGACGTTCCGACAAGTCAACCCAACATCCATGCATATCCAACTTTCCCGTGCTTTCTTTCCACTTGGTCTTTTCAGCTCCAGTGGCCTCGTTCTGAATTGCTTTCACACTCTCAACAGTGTCTTCACACATACCAGTTCCCGTCGACCATCTCGCTGAACTTGTCACATACATTCGGGTTGCAAGATTCTTAGCCGTTTCCTTAGCAATCTCGTCCGCAAATGCATTACCACGACCAACATCATCCGTCACTTTTCGATGCGCACTACATTTAACGATCGCCACCTGTTTAGGCAATGTAAGTGCATCCAAAAGATCATTCACAAGCTGCCCGTGCTGGATCTTCGTACCATGCGATGTCATAAATCCTCTTTCTCTCCACAATCGACCAAAACTGTGCGCAACGCCGAATGCATACTGACTGTCGGTAAACACATTCACTCGCTTTCCCTTAGACAAAAAACATGCTCTTGTCAATGCAATCAACTCTGCCGCTTGCGCTGAATTCTGATTCAATCTCGCAGTTTCCACAACCGTGCTCAACGTCACTACAGCATACGCGGTCGTCATATCGCCATTCGGCAATTTAAAACAGGAACCATCAACATACAAAGTACCATCCGGATCTGTCAATGGAGTGTTTTTCAGGTCCACACGACCCTTTGTTTCTTCCTCAGTTCGTAAATAACAATCATGTGGTGGTACATCATCTGATTCCATATTAGTCGGCAACAATGTCGCCGGATTCAGTACATTACAACGCTTGATCTGTATATGACTTGCCAAAAGGGTCAACTCATACCCAGACAACCTTGCACTCGTCAGATGTTGAGTTTTTGTCCGATTCAGGAGAGTGTCAACTGCATGCGGAACCATCACTGTGAGCATATTATCCATGACCAGACCTGCGGATTGTCGAATAGACGCTGCAGCTGCCGCCGTCGCCCTCAAGCAACTCGGCAACGCTCTAGCTACCGGGTCTAAGGTCGAGGAAAAATATGCACACGGACGCTGCCTGCCACCAAATTGTTGCGTCAAAACACTCAACGCACAACCTTCCCTCTCGTGGACATATAATGTAAATGGCTTACTGTAATCAGGAGTACCTAACACAGGAGCCGAACACAACGCATCACGCAGTTCAGAAAAACTTTTCTGACATTCTTCCGTCCATGGCAAAGGAGTCGAAACATCCTTGCACGTGAGAGCTATCAATGGCTTCGCTAACAGTGAAAAATTTGGAATCCACTGTCTGCAGTATGACGTGATACCTAGAAAGGCACGCACATCTCTCTGAGTTGTTGGCACAGTCATTCGAGCAATTGCTGCAATTCTTTCGGGGGTCAACCTTCTTCCCGCCTTTGACAATAAGTGACCTAGATAGGTTACTTCTTGACAACAATATTGCAGTTTAGAAGGTGACACTTTGTGATGTAAGTCACAAAGATGCTGTAACAGTGACACTGTAGCAGTCTTGCAAATCTGTTCAGTGTCTGCAGCTACCAACAGATCGTCAACGTACTGAATCAAGGCCGCACCAGTTGGCAGCACGAATGCATCAAGTTGACTCTTAAGAGCTTGGCTGTAGATCGATGGACTTTCACAGTAGCCCTGAGGTGCACGTTTGAACCTGAAGCTACGACCACCTAATGAGAAACCGAATAAATCTCTGCTTTCCGCAGCAATCGGAATGCTAAAGAACGCATTCTTCAGATCGATTACCGAGAACCAAGATGCAGAGGCTGGAATCAGAGTCAGCAAAGCTGTAATGTCAGGTACCACAGGAAACTGTGGAACAACAATTTTATTTACCTCCCTTAAATCAATAACTAGACGGTACACAGGAGGCTTGGAGGGATCAGTTCGCTTCAAAATAGGCAACACAGGACTATTACACACGTTACCTCGTGTTTCCTCAATGACCTCTTTATCGATCAAATCGTAAATGATCGCTAATAGTGCTCGTTCACCATCAAGGGAGATACGATACTGGGGTATGCGCGGCAGTCGCGCGTTGAATTTCAATTGAACAACATAAGGGGGTATATCCAGCAGGCCCACATCATTGGGACCTGTCGCCCACAAAGAAGCCGGAAGAGAACTCAATTCCGGTGGGAGCTTATCAACCGACAAATACATAGGAGAGATCACTCTCTGACCCAATGTAAGCTCCACTCCCGCGGGAGAGCAATACAAAGTCGCATGTAACCGTTTCAACAAATCCAAGCCCAAAAGATTCTCACCACAACCAGTAGTCAAAATCAACGGAGCTTCTAACTCAGAAGACCCAATTATAAGGGGCAAAGGGCTAGAAACTGGATTGCTAACGGGGGCGCCAGAGAATCCAACGGAAACATTCGTTAAGCCAGACAAAGGCGCGCCAGGGAGTTTCGAATGCATGATGGAACTTTTCGCTGCACCAGTGTCCAACAGAAAAGGCTCGACTACGCCCAATGTGGCAACTGCAATATAAGGCCCTCTCTGATCAACCGGAACTGATACTTCTCCCTTCCTCTGTCTACGGCTGTCCTAGTAGATACCATCCGCATCAACATCATGCTCGACATAATAGTCATCCACATGATACTGTGCAGATCTACCAGACGAGAGATCGCGTCGATCGAAACAATTTTGCGAGTCTGAGGAAGTGGCAAGACGCTCGGTCTGATTCTGAGTAACACCGCGACCTCTACCACGTGAAGCTTGTTGAGGACCACTACGACCTCCTCGAGCCAAAACACCATTGTTCCTGTCACGTAAAACTGGACAATTAAACTTCAAATGGCCCTCACCCCGACAATACGCGCATTGATTATACCCCAACACAAAGCGAGGTGCAGAAGAGTCATTACGCAACTGTGATCTAGAAAACTGCGATTGCGATCGATTTGGCTGTTGCGAGTCATTGTAATTCGAGCGCGGAGGATACGCTTGCTGCAATAAGACCTTAGTTTTAAGATCCTTCGTTTTCTTGTCTGCGCGTTCGCTTTCTTCCTTCTCTCTATTTTCGTAGTACTGGGCCGTGGCTAATATCTGAGCAGTGGTAGAAACAGCCCACGAACTTTCAGAATTCTTCAGCTTGTTGCTGAGTTCAGGCAACAAATTCGATACGAATTTATCAACGAACAACCGCTGACCACCCTCAGAGCTCATGTCCTGACCACTATGATCAATAAATGCCTCCTCAAATCTCGTAAAGAAATCAGAGACACTCTCATCCCTCTTTTGTTTGCACGCAGACAACTTGTCCCAATTAACGCGTATTGCTGGCATAAGTGTCTTCATAAGGGTAATTATCCTCTGGGGCAAATCCGCAATAAGCTGTTCGGGTTTAGCCCCACCAACTTGCTGGGCGTCTGCCGCCGCAAGAGCAGCCCAGTCACCGCCTAACTCGGCCGCGTGATTCTCATGACGGATTTTCGCCCAAATCGGCTGAGGCACCACATTGCCAAACAACATGTCAATATCGGCAAGGTTCATAACGGTAGCATCCACTAGTTGGGACAACTCCTTATAATAACCTGCAGGATTTTTACGGGGGTCGGGCAAGGTTTGCTTTACCTGCAAAACTTCCGATCGCTTCCAAGGGAGGTGTATCCAAACTCTCTGAAAACGTGCTGGAATAGCAGGATTAGCATTAGGATCACCTGGCATCCATACTGGGGGAACTTCCCGCATAGGATACTGACCAGGTTTTGCCATCCACTCTTCAGTCTCGTCCTTAAACAATGCTCGAGGTTGCACTGTACATCGAAAAGATAACAGACGCTCTAGAGCACATCGAACATTATCACCTACAATCACACCAGTCGAAAATTGATTCTGGAGCTCAGAGACCTCAGGCGGTACATTATCAACCGCATCATTATCCCACGCTTCTCTCAAAGATTTACACATTTCTTCGAACACGAATCGCTGTGTGGGCGCATTAAACTGGGAAAATGTCTCAAACACTATACGCGAAGTGTACTTCACAGGATGGCGAATCCATTTACGCGCCATTTTTACCAACGACTCACGTTCCCTACCATCAGGAATCTGACTGCGCCTCTGAGCAACATCAGAAAGAGTCGATCCGAGTATTGGCCCAAAAAGCGGAGAATAGAGAGTAGCAACAGCATTAAAGAGACGGCTACGAACAGAAGGAGAAGAAGGTACAGGAGCAACAACAGTAGGAGTAGAGACAGTAGTAGTGGACAGGGTAACAGGAACAGTGGTAACAATAGGCTGACGAGGGACTGGCAAAGGAGCAGTAGGAAGAAGAGCTGGTAAAGGAGGATGAACAATCTGCGGCACAAGAGGATTCGGGAGAGGAGGAGGAACGACGGGCTGACCAGCAGCCGCCAGAACAGCAGGTTGAGGAATAGGAAGAATCATAGGACCCACGGTATCTGGAGCATAGGGAGGTGGTGATTTCAATAGATAAGACAATAACAAATCTTCTATCACTTCCTCTCCCGTCTTATCAGAATTAGACGGTAACGCCGGATAACACTTATCCACTGCCATGTGATGAAGTCGAGCACTGACTTCCTGCTCCTTCTCATCTTTGTCTCGCTGATACTGTTCTGCATTTCGCATCACCGTAATAACACCTTCTCTCTTTTTTTTGATTTCTTTCTGCTTGGCCTCTTTGCGCCATAACCGGAAGGAATCAAACATGGCCGGCCTAGCCTTCCTTTTAAACAGTTTAGCTTCAAGATTATCTAAGACGGCAGTTTCGAAACAACCATGTGATGGCCAACTAAGAACACCATCATTTTTAGTGTAACGAACCCAATATTCATTATATACGATAGGACCTACGCCATGGCGACTATAGAGCTCATAAATTGGAGTTCCAACCGGAGGTATCGGACATGAATCCTCCAGCCGGGTAATCCGTGCTGCAACATTGAAGGAAACCAAACAAAGTACTACGGCCAGGCATCGTGCACACTAACCGAGTTTACAAACTTCGAGGGCTATCGAATTATGATGTCCTCGCACAAAAAATGCAAGACCCTCGGTTTTTGGCAATTGCAATCGTCAAATAAAACCCAACAACTAAGAACCAACAACTAAGAACCACAAATGCAATGCAACCATGCAAACAACAAGGTAACTCTGGGAGCGACCCACAAATACTTAACTGAAAGAGCAATGGCGTCACCAGGAAGGCCCGTCTATCGTCTCGCCGTACAAAGGACTACGCCAGGCACCAAAACAGGTCGACAGTCAGGGCATCAGTCCGTCGCAGCCGTCTGGAAGTGGGAATCTTCGCGGGAAAAGACTTCGGGCCACTTATTTCGACAACTGGATCGATGAAGCGGGGTGCACCTTCCCTCGGAGATTTCACACGAAGTTCCTCATGATCGTCGGGCTTTGGACCGGTACCGCTGATGTCGCCCCGCATTGGGCGCCAACTGAAGGACTGGGTTATTCTAAGACCCAGCGGTGCCAGGGGACAACACCTGAAACCTTCGTGGGTTACCTGTTCTGGCGTACAAAATACAGAGACACGGGACACTTCCAGCGACGTCAAAGATCGGTATTTATTTACTGCAGGGATACAGAAATCACAAGAAGTACACAACGTGTAGGTTCTAGGAGACTGCTTCGAATTGCAAAAGTGGATCGCTCCTTTTATACATATTTTTGCCATTGCACAACATGGCAAACAAAGGTTACAACTCAGTTCCCACAATAAACTTCAAAAGAGTCGCGTTCATGTTTCAGGAGGCCGGAACATAATTACAGCAGCATTGCCGGTTCCCAACTGTAAAAGCATATCATCCCCACAGTTAAACACATTCCATTCTGACTGTAAACACATTAGGAGAAGGGACAGAAACAGATGCAAAGAAAGAACAAGGATGCACGACAGATTGGAAAAGAGTGTTGGGAGTAATAACGGGAACTTGATTACAGGATCAAAGACCTCGTGCCCAATGCATGCACGACTGAAACAATAGACTAGCACGGTAAGATGAGCCTCGAGCGGGGCCATCTGCCTTTGCCGTGTCATTCCCCCTATCATAAAAGTCACCCTCAAAGTAACACGTGTCCTTAGTGTAAGCTTGGGAATCCCAGGGTCACAGAGCGGACAAAGTCCGTTCGCTGGCTACTTGAGGGCAAGAGACAAGATGGATGCCGCATCTAAAATGGAACCCGAGGGTTCGGATGGACAAACCCAAAAATGAGACGAACCATGCGTGGTTGCGTAGCGAAACCGCGTACACCCACTAAACTCGTCATTTGCGGTTCGTAGATACCAAACTCATCCATATTCGACAACACCCAAAAAGTGTCGTTCCGTCTCGCACGGAACCTCACCTCCCAAGTGGAGCTGAACACAGCAATGTCATCCAAGTATGCGGCGCTGAATTGCTCCAGCCCGGTCAGTACCTGGTTGACCAGTCTCTGGAAGGTGGCAGGGGCATTTTTCAATCCAAAGGGCATGACGCGAAACTGGAAGTGCCCCTCTGGTGTTGAAAATGCCGACCTCTCCTTAGCCCCCTCAGTTAAGGCAATCTGCCAGTACCCCGAAGTCAAATCAAAGGTGCTGAGATACCTGGCAGCTCCCAACCGATCCACGAGCTCATCAGCTCTGGGGATGGGGTGCGCGTCAGTCTTGGTGACCGCATTGAGCCCACGGTAGTCCACGCAAAACCGAAGTTCTGGCAGGTCACCGGGTGTAGCAGCTTTCTTGGGAACTAGGACCACTGGGCTAGCCCAGGGACTGCTGGAGGGCTCAATCACCTCTAACGCCAACATCTTGGAAACTTCTTCCTTGATGCTGGCCCTGACCTTGTCAGCTACTCTGTAAAACTTCTGTTTCACAGGTAGACTATCTCCAGTGTCCACATCATGGACGCACCAATTGGTGACACCTGGGGTCAGGGAGAACAGGGAGGCGAACTGACCCAACACCTGGCGACAGTCTCTCTGCTGTTCTGGGGTCAGGGTGGGCGAGAGGACCACACCATCCACTGACCCGTCTTGCTCCTTGGTTGCCAGGAGGTCAGGGAGAGGATCACTATCCTCTTCCCCACCATCATCTGTAGCCATGAGCATTGTCACTTCAGACCTCTCAAAGTGGGGCTTGAGGCGGTTCACATGCAAGACTCTCATGGGCTGCCTAGGAGTCTTCATGTTGATCAGGTAGGTCACCTCACTCTTGCGCTCTACCACCTCATATGGCCCGGTCCACTTGTCACGGAGCGCAAAAGGCTCCACCGGCGCCATCACCCACACTTTCTGGCCAGGATGAAACTCTACCAGAGTGGTATTCTGGTCGTACCATTTTTTCATCTCCTCCTGGCTGGCTTCTAGGTTCTCTTGAGCGAGCTTCCTGAAGCGCTGTGTCTGGTTGCGGATGGCCAGCACATAGCTGAACACATCTTGGGGGGTTTTCCCACGGGATTTCTCCCACCCCTCCTTCACCAGTGTGAGAGGTCCTCTAACAGGATGGCCATACAGCAGTTCAAAGGGGCTGAACCCTAAGGACTTCTGAGGCACCTCCCTGTAGGCAAACAACAGGCATGGTAACAAGACGTCCCACTTCCATCTCATGGGCTCCGCTAGGCCCATAATCATACCTTTCAGGGTGCGGTTGAACCTTTCAACCAACCCATTACCTTGAGGGTGGTAAGGAGTGGTGAACTTATAAGTTACCCCACACTCCTCCCACAGAGACTTCAAGTACCTAGAGATGAAGTTGGTACCCCGGTCGGAGACCACCTCTCTGGGGAACCCCACGCGGGAAAAGATCCCCATCAATGCACGGCCCACCACGGGTGCTGTGATTGTCCTGAGAGGGACTGCTTCCGGGTACCGGGTGGCGTGGTCCACCAAGACCAGGATGAACCTATTGCCTAAGGCAGTCTTGGGGTCCAGGGGCCCTACGATATCAATGCCCACCCGCTCAAAAGGGGTGCTCACCACAGGAAAGGGTTGGAGGGGTGCCACGCACTTTCCTCCGCTCTTACCACTGGCTTGGCATGTTTGGCAAGACTTACAAAAGGTACTGACGTGCTTCTTCATCTGGGGCCAGTAGAAGTGGGTGACAAGCCTGTGATAGGTCTTGTCTTGCCCCAGATGTCCTGCGAGAGGCACGTCATGAGCCAGACCCAGTAAGAAGTTCCTGAAGCGCTCGGGTACCACCAGCACACGGGCTGCACCGGGCTCAGCAAACTTAGGATCACTATAAAGTAAGTCATCCTCCCAGTAAATCAAATGTTCCTTGGACCCTAGGCCCGCTGCCTGGTCTGCAGCCTGCTGCCGCACACCAATGAGAGAAGGGCACTCCTTCTGAGCCTGGCAGAATTCCTCCCTGGAGGGACCACCCTCTTGCTGCCAATGGGTCAGCTCAGGCAATTCCCCCAGTCCGGCCACCTGTTCCCCTGTAGGTTCCAGGGCATCCCCCTCAGGTTCTGCTTCCTCCTGGACCGTGGGAACAGTGGGGGCCGGTTTCCCGCGCCCTCTGCCCCTTCCTCTCCTGACAGGTCCCTGGGCCATTGTTCCAGGCTCCGGTTCTACTAATCCACCCTTACTGGCTGTCATGGCACGTGTGGATACACAGATCCACGCTGGCAGTCCTAACATCTCCAAGTGAGTTCTGTGCTCTTCGTCCTTCCATGGAGAACTCTCCAGGTCGTTCCCCAACAGACAATCTACTGGCAAGGCATCACTGACACAGACTTCCAAGGTACCCGAGACTCCCCCCCATGTAAAGGGAACAGGCGCCATCTTGCAGAGGCGCACTGAAGTGTCAGCTGCCACTACTGGGCGGAGCACATTGGGAATGACTTGCTCTTCAGACACCGACTGACACCTGACAGATGTCACACTAGCCCCGGTGTCTCTCAGAGCCTCTATCTCCCTCCCATTGATGGTCACCTTTTGCCCGTATTTCTTAGTGTTAGCGGGTATCAAGGTATCCTGGACCATCTCTTGGTCTCCTAAAGAGACAAGGGTCATCATAGCTAATCCCTCTTCCCCACTGGAAATCAAATCCCCTCCCAAAGCTACACTAGCTAACCCTGGGACTGGAGCAGCAGCTGGTGCTGGGGGTTTCTTGGGACATTTAGGGGCGATGTGCCCCACTTCCCTACAAGCATGGCAAGTAGGCGGTGGTCTGTTATCCTGTCTGCCCTTATGGGGCCAAGACTTCTTAGGCTTGGGGGCTTGGGACTCCTTCTCCTGGGAACTGTTTTGGGGCCCTTTAGAGAACTCCTTATTGTTACCCTTGTCCTCCCCACCTTTCTGCTGGGGACCCTGTCCACCCTTGGCTGGGATACTTACCACCCCTTTGTTGACCCTGGTGCTAGTCCAGCGGTCTGCCTCTTTAGCAAGCTCACTGGGATCAGTTAACTTGCTGTCTAAAAGATGCTGGCGCAGCTCTGGAACACATAGACTACTCAAGTGCTCCCAACTAATCAAGTGACACAACCCCACATAATCAGTAACTTTGCTGCCCTTTATCCAACCTTCCAGTGCACGCGTGTACATACTCACACACTTCACCCAAGTACTTGAATCAAGCTTCTTGAAGTTCCTAAACTTCTGGCGGTACTGTTCTGGTGTAAGCCCATACCTGAGGCATAAGGCCTCCTTCATAGTGGGGTAGGTTAAGGTACCTGCTGCTTCTAAGGGTGCCAAGACATCCCTCCCAGAGGCCTCAAAATGCTTCCACAAACCTGCTCCCCAACTCTTCTCAGGCACTTCATTCATCTTCAAGGCAAGCTCATAGGATCTAAACCATGCATAGATAGCCTCACCCCTCTGATAATTCTGCACCAAATCTTTCGGTATGTATACTTTACCCGCCTGTACTGGTTGTGCGCTGCCACCATTCGGACTGGACTCCACCTGTTTAGCTTTAATGTCCAGCTCCCTCATACTCAACTCATGAGCCAACTGGAGTTTTCTCTCTTCCAAAGCGAGAGCATTCCTCCTCTCCTCCGCCTTCTTTTCACTGTCAAGGCGCAGTTTCCTCTCTTCTGCTTGAGCTTTGAGCTTAAAAAGTTCAATCTCATGGGCCCTAATCCTCTGATTTTCCTCCAGTTCCTCTGGAGAAAGGCCCCTACTGGAATGGGTGCTGCCAGCCCTAGACGCTGGCCTATTCACTGGCAAATCATCGGATCCAAATCCGTGCTCCGGTGTACCATCCTCTCCAGTAGCTTCTTCTGTCACACCATTTTTGGCCTCCCAGCAGGCCCTTAGAGCTTTCTGTAGCTCTGCCTTGTTAGCGCTGCCCTTCACTGGGCATCCAAGCTGTTTGCAGAATTGCATTAGTTGATCCTTCTTATATGTGAGCAACTTTTCTACTTCAAATTGCAATTCCACCTCCTCGCCTACTCCATTCAGAGACATGATGCTTCCTAGGTCTTCCAAAAACTTTGTGCAATATGTAACTGCTAACTAGACTAGTGATGTACAAAGAATCACTGCAGGTCAAGTGCAAATACTGGTTCTAATCCGCACCGCTGACCACCAATGTTAGATCTGGGGGTCTCTAGTTGGCAGAGGTAAGCACCTTAGACCAAATAGGGACCCTTGCTTCTAGTCAGGGTACAGGGACACACACGGTAGATAACCCCTGCTCACCCTCTAGGTAGCTTGGCTCGAGCAGTCAGGCTTATCCCCAAGGCAATGTGTAAGGTATTTGCACGTAGACACCACAATGACCCCCCTCAGTACACCACAAACTTAGACCACACAGGTGAATATATCAAAAATATATCTTTATCTAGTTTCAGCAATTGAAATCAAGTATCAAAGGATTGCACATTACTCGCTTTCTTGTGTTGTAAGGATCGTAAGAAGATAGTCTCTAGTCTCTTGCGTGATTCAGTACTCAATGAAAAAGAATCAGTTCGTAGGCTCTTGTTGTTTAGACAGCGAAACTACTCTGGCGGTGCCTCTGCGCTCGTTAGTAAAGCGCTCCTCTCCGGCTGTTCGGTGCAGGGCTTCCACAGCTCCCGAGCGAGGGACCAATCCGGTCGCGGCTCCCTCGACGAGCCCCCAGCGACGATGTCGACGTCACCGGAGTCAGCCACTCACAGCGCGGCTCCCCCAGCCAAGCCTTCTACCAGCAACCAATCAGGTCGCGGCCTCCTCATTCTCTTCTCCGCGGCTTCGCAGAGCAGGGAAGTGCAGCTTCCGATCAGTTTCGGGCCCCCGGGCCGCAACGGTGTATCGCGGGCAGGATATTCACGGCGCCCCGTGTCAGCGGGTCAATCGTGACGCAGCCAAGCCTCACAACGGCTTAGTTAGCACGGGGGACGCCCTCAATCCTGCGGCCTCAGCAATTCACGTGCCGATGAGCACGTCGATCTTCTCAATGCGGCAACCGGTGTCAGACCAAAACCAGCGCGGCACTCTCCAGCAAAACAGAGAGCAGCCAGCGCACTTCCCGGGGCAGATGTTTAGAAGCTTGGTAGAGCAGTCCACGGTCCCTGCAGCACGCAGCAACACAGGGGGGGACACAGCAGAGTCTTAAGTTCTTGGCAACCTTTCTATCCCTGGGTTGCAAAACAGGAGGCCAGCTCTTCTCAGGCCCTTGGAGATTCAGAGTTGAAGACACAGCACACAGCAAAGTCTTGTTAGGTCAAGTAGGTAGGGTCAGCACACAGCAAGACCCCTTCTCCTCCTCAGCTTCAGTTGCACAGCAGAACAGGTCAGCCCTTAGAGCACACAGCAAGGCAATCTTCCTTCAGTTCTTCAGCAGTCCGTCTTTCAGCAGAGGTTCCTCTTGATTGTAGAATCTAAAATTCTGTTGTCAGGGGTCTTGTACTTATACCCCTAAAAGTCTTTGAAGTCTTTGTGCAAGTGGGTCCTGAGCCCGGTCTGATCCAGTTCTGGGTGTTGCTGGAGCACTTTGTTTTCCTGGCTTCTGCTTTCTTTTCAGAGTGAGGGGCAGAGTCGTCAGCCGCCCAGCAGGAGGTGGAGCCAGCAGTGGGGCAGGCAGGCACAGCCCTATTCACTTCCAGGTGCTATCTCCTCCCTCCACTCTACTTGCAAATGTCGCCATTCAGCAAAGGGCTGACTCAGCCAACCTCCTGGGGGATCCCCAGCCCCTGTCACTCTCAAGCCAGACAGTCAATCCACAAGCATTCCCAGGCACACAGAAGGGTCAGACAAGAGAACAGCTACTCTCTAAAAAGTACTATTCTCCAACTCAGGATCTAAAAACAACCTCTCCTAAAAGATGTGTTATTAAATGCTGAGCTCAGGGATATCAAACACTCATGTCTTATCTTGTTCCTATGGGAAGATAGGCGGATAGCCATTGGCACCAGCCTCCCCCATGTTAGCCTATGGAGCAAGATAACCTTGCAGCAGTGAACACGCAAAATGGCCGCTGTTCACTACCAGAGCATGGTACCTGCACTAGTACATGCTCCACCTTTTACATACACTGCACCCTGCCAAGGAGGGTACCTTGGGCCTTCCATAGGGATGACTGATGTGCATAAAAAGGGAAGGGTTAGGCCTAGTCAGTGGGGACACTGACCAGGGTGACATGGCAGTCCGGGGACTGCAAGCAGGCCTGCGGCGGCAGGCCTGAGACACCATTTTAGGGCTACTCATGTGGGTGGCGCAATCAGCGCTGCAGGCCCACTCGTGGCATCTGTCATCACCAGCCCTGGCACACACAGTGCACTTTACTAGGGACTTCAGGGTGATACAAATATGCCAATCAGGTATATCCAATCAATATGATATTTTACAAAGGGAGCACTTACACTCTGGTACTGATTAGCAGTGGCAGAGTGTCCAAAGCATCTAAACCAGCAAAAACGAAATCCAGCACAGCATCAAAAATCCAGGTAGCAGAGGCAAAAGATAGGGGAAAAACCCATGCCAAGGATGTCAGGTCTAACAGATACCATCTCCCACCACGCGCTCAACACCAGACTCCACAACGCCGGCATACAGGTAGGCATCCTCGACTGTCTCCGCTCCTTCCTCACCGGCAGAACCCAAAGAATCAGACTGCCATCCTTCCTCTCCAAACACACGGAAATCAACTGCGGAGTACCCCAAGGATCGTCGCTCAGCCCGCACTCTTCAACATCTATATGGCCTCCCTCACCACCATTGTCAGACAGCACGGACTCAGCATATTATCCTACGCCAACGACAGTCAGCTCATCCTCTCCCTCACCAAGGACCTCATTACCACCAGACTCCACTTCCAGGAAGGAATGAAGGACGTTGCATCCTGGATGAGCAGCAGCTGCCTGAAGCTCAACTAGGAGAAGACAGAGGTCCTCGTCCTCGGACCCTCGTCCTCTGCATGGGAAAACACCTGGTGGCTCACCGCCCTTAGCAGCCCGCCCACCCCCATGAACCACACCAGAAATCTCAGAATCTAACTCGACTCCTCCCTCTACATGAGCCGACAGGTCAACACTGTTGCCTCCACCTGCTTCAACACCCTCCGGATCCTCCGAAAGACCTATGAATGGATCCCTCCACCCTGAATCAAGGAAGACCGCCACCCACGCACTCATAACCAGCAGACTGGACTACGGAAACCCCCTCTACGCTGGGATCAACAAGTCTCTGCTCCGCATACTCCAGACCATACAGAACACCGCAGCCAGACTCGTACTTGGCATACCTCGACACGAGCACATCACCCAACACCTGCGCAACTTCCACTATCTGCCCATTGAGAAGAGAGTAACTTTCAAGATACTCACACACGCCTACAAATGCCTCCACAGCACCGGACCCCAATAGCTCAACAATAGAATCTCCTTCCACGTACCCAAGAGGAAGCTCCGATCGGCCGCCGTCGCTGAACACCCGCGCATCTGCAGAGCAAGAACGGGTGGCAGAACCTTCTCCTACATCGTTGCCAAGACCTGGACCGAGCTCCCGATCAACATCAGATGCACCCCCACTCTCCACATCTTCAGGAAGACCCTCAAGACCTAGCTCTTCGACTGACCGAAACTGCCCCCCCTACTGCCCCAGCGCCTTGAGACCCTCATGGGTGAGTAGCACGCTTAAATAATCCCTGATTGATTGATTGTAGCGCCGGCTCAGGGAGAAATGCAAGGCTGCACCATATCCTTGTAAATATGATGCAGCCTTCCATTTCTGAAGTGGCGGAGTGAGGCGTTAAGCACATATACATATGACCCCAGGTTTTCCCTCCTCCTCTTGTGGGTTTGTGTGGCAGGCAGAAGCCACGTGAAGACGGTGAAGTCTCTTCAAAATTCACATAACTGCATGTCTTTAACATGCATGTACATTTTATTTTCTATCGCCTGTTTTACATTGAGGGTTTCTACTTTGTGAAGCTTGAGTGTGTCTGGCAGAAGCCTTGTGGAGCAGATTGTAGTGTCTTCAAAATTCACACAACCACCTGTTTTATATTAAAGGTTGCTGCTTTGTGTCCACGGTGAGTTTGGCAAATAATTTAGTGTTTTTGATATTTCTCTCTTTAACTTGTGATAGATTTTCACCTTATTACTTATGATTTCCCCTACCCATTATATATTAAGGGTTGCTCCTGTTTTAGGGTTGAGCTTAACTGGGAGTATCCACATGAAACAGGTGAAGAATCTCTTCGCACAACTTCATTTTTTTAAACATGCGTATTTTCAACTTTGTACATTAGATTTTCTCTTGCCCATTATACATTAAGAGTTGATGATTTGTGTCTTGCTTGCTTTACATTGTGTTGCTGCTTTGTATTTGTTAGTGTGTGAGGTCTGAGCGTGACCAGCAGAAGCAGCTGGTGGAGTGGCACCGTGGACCATGAGTAATATGTCTATGAAATATTGTATCAAATACTGTCTTCTGCTACCCAATCAGTGCATGGTGACCTATTTCTATTGCTTGCCTTAAGGCCTATGTTATTGCTTCATCCATGATCCCCCCCGATATATATGACTCCGAATTCCATGTATGCTAAATAATGTCCACTCTTAAATCACTATCCCAGACATTGTCGCCCTTCTCACCATTTTCTTTCTCTTTTTGTGTGTCAAATCTGCTTAACTTTGGTTTTTAGTGTTAGGATCCAAGGACGGTTGGGGGAGACACAGGTGATGTTTTATTTATGTAGATCTAAAACAGAATTTCAGAGTATGTTTTAAATGCCAGGTACCAAGCTGTGAAATGGGTTTGCCTAGAAGGGTCTAGTTCTGTTATATGTTCAACATTTTGTCACTTGGCCCGATTCACAGAACTAACTTAAGACAAAATCCTAAACTTACTACCATTTTGGCATTCACAGATGGCACTTACTCATTTTGGTATTCACAGAAGGCACTTACTAATTTCGGTATTCACAGAAGTTAGGAGTCCTAACTTTAGGACTCCTAAATGCCTTCTGTGAATACCGAAAGTCTTAAAGTTAGGATTTTTCTCATTTTAGGAGTAGAAAAGTTAGGACTCCTAACTTTACTACTCCTAAACTAAGAAAAATCCTAACTTTAAGACTTTCGGTATTCACAGAAGGCATTTAGGAGTCCTAAAGTTAGGACTCCTACCTTCTGTGAATACCGAAATGAGTAAGTGCCTTCTGTGAATACCAAAATGAGTAAGTGCCTTCTGTGTATACCAAAATGGTAGTAAGTTTAGGATTTTGTCTTAAGTTAGTTCTGTGAATCGGACCCGTAGACTTTTTGCCAGACTTGCGTCCTGTCAGGAAATGTATGATTTCCCTATATACCAGGGCATCTATGTGAGAAGGTGGCCTGGTATATGCTGCTCACTAGTTCTAGTTGTCACCTTGTACCATGCCAAGCAACCCTTATGGTGGTGGTTGAAGTCAACCTAGATCGACCAGCTATCCTAGTGGTAGCGTGGACAGTGCAGTCTGCAGGCTAAACTCTTGAGGGCATGTGAAGCCAGCTGTTTTACCATATGTAACCTCCTTGAATACCAAATGAAAGGACACCACACAGATATATATTCAAAATATACATGTATTTATTTACTAAAAGTATCCCCTATACTCTTTATGAGCACAGAAGCACATTCGTTAAAACAAGGCAATGTTTAAATATACAAAAGTTGCACAATTATGGATGGCCCGGGTGGCCCGCTAAACCATATACTAAAATAGTGGTATAAGAACCACGTATAGAAAAGTAAGAAGGCCTAGAGCCTTGAGAATTGCTGGGACTACAAGGAGCTAACAGTAGTTAGGGACCAGGAGGCCCACAGGATGAGTGTGCAGTGTTGAAAGTTACACGCGTGCACCTATTGGATTCAATGGGTGCGTAAAAGTCACAAAGTTAAAGCAAAGGGAGTCTTCCGGATGGACCAGAACCTAACAACTGGAAACCTAGATACTAGAGATGTTTCTCTACACAGGAGCACCGGAGTGCCAGCGTTACCTCACCCACAGGAAGCGGGTGCATAGGTGTCAAAGTGCGTCGGGTTTCGTCGTGCAGGTCTATGGAGCCTGAAGATGAAGATGCTGCAGGCGGCCAGGCGAGAAGAGTTCCAGTGGATCCAAGGGTGGATCTGAAGAGTAGAAGACCTGAAAGCAGAGGGGACACTGTTCAGAGTCACTAGCCAGTGACCGGAGTGGAACCAGGAAGGAACCAGGCGATGTCGGGTGCCAACAGGTGAAAAAGTGAAGCTTGTCTCTGCAGCCACGTGGAAGTGAAGATGTCGACGATGTCCAGGAGTCACTCACGAGCTGTCCCACGAAGGCTCTAGCTGATGGCGGTGTCAGCTTCTCGAAGGGAGCAAACAGGCCTTGGCTAATGCAAGCCACGCAGGAGTCGATGAAAGCAAATGCTGCTCGGTGTTGGGGCTTCTCAGGGCCCTATGCACAACAATGAGGATGCCTCGGGTGCTGCGCAGTCAGCATGTCGTTAACGTTTCAAGATGGCCGGTCCCACGTCTCTCGGTGCCTCCACGGGTCTCTTCTTTGCAGGGACTGTGGATCAGGCTCTGAGATGTCTGGGAGTCTGGGTCTTGTTGGGCTCTGGGCTCGGTCTCCGGCCGGAGGCGGCGGCAAAGCAGTCGTTGAGTTGCTGGATGGTGCCTGTGTTCACAGGGTGGTCACTCCTTGACCACAAGGGAGATTCTCTTCAGTCTTCTGTGCAGCAGAATGTCGAAGTCCAGTGATTCTTCTTCTTCAAGTCGAGTTTCAGGATGATCTAAAGTCCTTGG
Organism: Triturus cristatus; assembly: GCF_964204655.1. Classification (NCBI taxonomy): domain Eukaryota; kingdom Metazoa; phylum Chordata; class Amphibia; order Caudata; family Salamandridae; genus Triturus; species Triturus cristatus. Next base: position 403,675,305 of record NC_140581.1, read on the forward strand.
ACACAGCTCCTACTCTTATTCCAAATCTAGGGGCTGGATTACCTGCTAGGTCCCTCCTCTGGGTGGGACCAGGAAGGGGGGTGGTTACTGTAGGAGAGTAGGGTCTGCAATCCTATGATCACCCAGATTTTTTGCTTTTGCTTCATTGGTTTATGACTTTCCCCGGCTGTGGGCCTGCCAATCAGACCCACAGCCTAGCTGTTCTCTCTCGAAATTAAACACATGTACATTAGGTGCATCCACCAATTGGAACTGGGCCGCCTTGTCAGTCCCTGTCTCAGCATACCACAGGTATCCAGGGCATCGGTGTACCCAGGGCCTACCAGGGGCTGCAGCATGTATTATGCCACCCCTGGAATGGCCGCCCAAATCTGACACAACTGGCTGCACGACAGCTGGGGCAACGTGGTGTAATCACCCGTTGCTGTAGGTGTAGTATTCCTACACCTAACCCTAAAATGGACACATGGATTCCTATCAGTCACTCCTATGGCAGGCCTTATCAATCCTGAAGGCAGAGTGCAGGGAATCATGTGGGACGGTGCTCTGGCGCGAGCTGAGCCCGTCGACGGCTTGCGGAACCAAGTCCTAATAGCCGTTCCATGGTGACGCGGGCCAACTACTTTTAAATGCATTATAATCCTCGCGGTTATTTGCTAACTTTGGCATCGCATCACCTACACATGTCGAGTAAGGTGTCATACGAATCGGAATACGAACCCCTCGCCAGTTCTGGCGACGGGGTTAGCATTCCCCCCTTTTAGAGGGGCACGACATGGAAGTAACCTTGAACCCCGGTTATAGTTGACTCAAGCATCAGCATCACAAAATAGATGCTGCCACCAGACACAAGTCTGACCTCCTGCTGCTGGGAGACCTTCCAGCGAGGGGAGCTTGGACAAAGGGTTTCCTGTCGAGGGCGGTGTTAGCACCATCCCAGACAGGGTTTGTGTATCCCAGGTAGGCAGGGCTGAAAGGAAGGTGATTGCCAGTGGCACCCCGGTGCTCACTGTGCATAGCCCGGCTCAAACCAGTTTCGGGGGCACACCAGCCCCTGAGCTGGGGCGAAGCCGGACAAAGGATAGGGGTGTAACCACCCCCCTCCTGGCTCCACCCATAGGTAGAACCTAGTCACGGGCTAGCCCCTTTTTCTTAGAATAAAGGTAGGAGCGAGTCCCCTTCCCAAATGGGATAATTCTGAATCTTGAACTACTTTCCACGAAAGGAACTCTTGACTATTTCTGAAGATTCTCCCTTGTGGCTAAGGAGTAGCCACCCTGCACCAGCAGGCACCACCTAAGCGCTTGCGGTTTGCTGTCAGTCTCTCCCACGGATCAAGACTGCCCAGCTCGACGAGACCCGAGTTCCCTGCCATCTCTGACCTTTTACCTACCTCATCAGCCCAGCTGAGAGTCGTAGGTGTGACGAGACCTGCGGGACCGGCCATCTTCAGAACCTGCACGACGCTTATCTAGCACGCCCACCGAGGGACCCTCGAGTGAGTGCACCTAGGGTTTGAGAAGCCCTAACCCTGAGCAGCTCCAGCACCGAAGTCTGCCTCCCTAGCATCCCCGAGATCTGCGTGGGGGCCCTTCCGCTCCTTGCTGTTCACCGCGTTGTTCGACCACTTGCCGACCGGCTTGTGGCCCTCTTCACGACGCACCACGTTTGTTTCATCACTAGTCTGGTTGCTCCAGACTGGCTCTTGCTCCCCTTCAACAGAGGAGTACCACGGAACCTCCTGGTCCACTCCAGACGCCATCTTGACTCCACCGCGTGGGCTTGCCACTGCCAAGATCCGCTGCCCCATTCCTGGGCCCAGCATCATCGACAGCAGACACCTGCGTGGGACAGCTCGCCCTCCATCCTGGTCGCCGCCGCGCCTCCTGGTCCGAGGAACAGCCGAGTCCGACGTCATCCACTCACCTGGTCGAGGTGACTTCAGCTGGTACCCCCCTGGTGCCCACACGATCGCTGGCTAGCGGTTGAGAACTGAGTCCCCTCTGCTTTCAGGTTTCCTTCATCACCGATCCAGGTTTGGATCTCGCTGAACATCGACACTGGTCGCCTGCCAGCAACTCTTCTTTCAGGCTCCTGAGACTACAACGAGGACTTCCGACATCTGGCCGAACCTTCCACAGCCGCAGCCTCTGGGCTAGGTAACTCGAGCATTTCGGTGCTCCATCGCAGGTTCGCTTTACAAGTGTCCAGTTCCTTTTTTGTTTAGTCCCACTGATCGGATCACTCCGGAATCAGTAACTTTAGACTTTCTAACTTCTCCCCTTCCACTTACAGTGTAATGGTTTCGTGCCCTCGGGCATTTGTGTAAATTGTGCAACCAGAAGTATTTTCCTAAGAGTTTTGTATTGTGCTTAGCTCCCTGACTCATAAAGAGCCAGGGTAGTCTTGTTATAAATAAATATCCTTTATTTTCATAAAAACTTGTGTGGTGTCCTTTCACTTGGTGTTCAAGGGGTATATGTGATGGTAAACAGCTGGCTTAACACGCCCTCTAGAGTTTAGCCTAAGACTGCTCGTATCCACGCTACTAGGATAGCTGGTCTATAAGGTTGACTTACAACCAATCATCAATAAGGGTTGTTTGGAATGATACACAGTGATCACTAGAATAGTGAGCACTACATATCAGGCCAACTTCTCACAGTTACACCCCCTCTCCTTTGTTCAGTTTCGCGCCGGGGCTGGAGAGCCCCAGCTCCAGTTTGAACTGGCATATGCACGGGGACACCTTGTGTGCCCCAGGCATGTCTCAATCTATTCAGCCCACCCTAACCCACTACACAAAATCCTGTTTGGGGTGGTGCAAGCACCTCCCCTGACAGGAAACCCTTTGTCCAAACCTCCCAAGCTGGAAGGACTCCCAGCAGCAGGAGGGCAGACTTGTGTCTGTGGTGGTAGCATCCATTTTGTGATGCTGAGGCTCTGTCTAACTTTACCCGGGTTTCAGGTTAGGTACATGTCGTGTCCCTCTAGAAGGGTGTAATGCTACCCCCGTCGCCAGAATTGGTGAGGGGGTAGTATTCCAAATCGTATGACACCTTACTCGACATGTTTTGATAAAGCCAAACCAGAGTTAGCATTTGACCGCGAGGTCCATAATGCACTTAAGAGTATATGGTATGGCAATATCGTGGAAACAGCTAAAGGACGCTGTTCCGAAAGCTGCAGACTGGCTCAGCTCATGCCAGAGCACCCTCTCACATGAAACCAAGCACTCTGCCTCCAGGATTGTTAAGGCCTGCCATAGGAGCGACTGATAGGTTACCACGTGTCCATATATGTTAGATATAGATATACTATATCTGAGTAAGAGGTGATTACACCAACTTACCCCAGCTGAGTGATCAGCCAGTTGTGTTAAAAAGTGAGGCCAGGCCAGGGGAGGCATAATACATCCTGCAGCCCCTGGTAGGCCTTGGATACACCTATGCCCTGGGTACCTGGGGTACACTGTTACAGGGTCCATAAGGTGAACCAGTTCCAATTGGTAATGCCCCTAGTGTGCATTGGCATTAATTTAGGGAGAGAGCAGCAGGGCTGTGGGTCTGATTAGCAGGCCCACAGCCACACTGAGTCATAAAACCAGTGAAGCAAAAGCAAAAATTTGGGGTGACCAAAGGATAGCAGACCCTACTCTCCTACAATCTACAGTTATGGATTTTTTTTTTTAAGCAGCATAATTATTAATGACACAGCAATATAATTTCCTGTTAAGCCTGGCTTCGACAGGGAAGGGCCGAATACAAGATGGCTGCCGCCTTCACACCAGTGACTGAAGCAGCGGCATAATGTCCGCTGCACCCTTTGATACCCCTGGACCTGAGTGAGGAGAGACCCATGGCGGGAATGACCTTGAGACCGAGATTGAGGTGAGATACTGATTGGGGCACCTGGTTAAGCCTCTGTTGGCTGGCATCTCCGTCACCTATACCTGCTATGCGGGACCACATGCGTGGCTGTCGTGACCCGGGTAGACCGGGTGCCACATGTTTTTTACACTTGGGGTGATCTGCCTGTGTGATGGTCTCCCAACGAGGTGTCCTGTGAGTTGCGGGTGCCGGCACAGGCCTCGTGGTGTGATCAGCCGCCCCTTCATGCCCATATTGAAGGGAGGCTGTCTGGCGGCCGGAGACCTCCTAACATCCTGCCTCCAAAAGTCCATCACCAATAGCACTCTCCTTTGGGGATGGTTTTGGTGCACCTCCATGACAGTGTCTGGTGGCCTGCCCCACTGGGGTCAGCGCTTACAGGGGTGGTCACCGCCTGGACCAGGGCACACGTGGGTGCAGTGCCATTGTGATATACTGATGTCACCTGGACTATGCAGCCTCGCAGATGAGCACTAGGAATTGATTCCAGGCGGCCTGTTGCACTTTGGCAAGCCTCTCATTGTGGCCTGACTGGTGGATGGCCACTGATGACAGCTGAGCAGTCACAGGCTTAGACCCGGGACAACTTGGCTATGTGCAGCACTCAGATTCAGCAATTGATGCCTGGTGGGCTCCTGCGGGCCTGCACTATCTGCACATCTTTGCCCAGAGACATAGCCTAGGGCGGGCACGCAGGCGGTTGCTTCTGATTTCATGCTCCACAGTGCCTACGTTGAGCCACCTCTACCTCGGGTCCACAGTGGCCCTGTAAGACTAGGGGCACCTTTCTTGCCAGTTTGCTGGGTCTGTGGTGCATCTAGCCCTGTTGTTCTTCTCCAGACCTGTTGTTCTTCTCCAGACCTCTTCTCCCCTATTGGAGTTTTTCTGGGCTTTAAGAGCAGGTCCCCGTGCCAGCTCCCCGCTGCCTCTGCCTCGCTTGTGCTCCTGCTGCTCCCAGCTGCATAGCCTAATTATATCTGGTTCTCTCCTCTGCCTGTTTGCTATACTGCTGTTATCAGTGTGCCGCGTTCTCTTGTGCCTGATTATTAGATCTCCTAGTGTGCCATGTTCTTCCTACTGCCCTGACAATAATACTGTTATCGGCCCATTCATTGCGCCAAGGTCCCTCCACTGCTTATTGTTAGACTGTGATTATAAAAAATATGGTACATTGTGTTCCCTCATTATTGCCTGTTCTCTCTCGCTCCCTCTTTCCTGTTTTGCCCTCTCCCTTTCTTCCCGCCAATGCCCCTGTTCTTTCCTCTTCCCATCCAGCTCCCTTCTCAGGACCTACTGAAAGGAGGCTGCAGAGCGGCCAGCTATCGAAGGCAAGCCTGAACATCTGCCTCAAGCAACTTGTCACGGACCCTACCCACATCGCAGGACAATCGCTCTACCCCATTTTCACGTCCACAGACCTTGTCCAGTACAACCACGTCCACGTCTCACAGCTCACCTGGGCCAACCACTACAGCATCCACTTCACCATCTCAATACTTACTAACACTGGCACCATGCCCCCAACACCATGCGCAGAAACTGGTAAAAGATTTCAGAAGAACAGTAGAACAATGCTCACAACTCTCACCTCCCAGACACAAAACAGACTATGAAAAACTTCTCCAAGTGGATCATAAAATGCGTCGACACAGTTGCCCCTGCCAAACCAGCCAAATCCAGATTACTTGCCAGAAGAGCTAGCTGGTTCATCACGGCACTGAAATCCACCGAATGCAACTGCCCGCAAGTAGAAAGGAAGTGGCGCACCAGCAAAAAGACAGGCCCCATACCATCATTAAGATAGCACAAACCAGTACCACTACCACAAGAAAGAAGAACGCTCTAGCAGACCGCATAGAAGCCAGCACAAACCACAGCAAGGAGCTCTTCGCCATTGTGGAGTTCTCCAACCCTGCAGCCACCGAGTACGACACCACCCCTTCCCTAGAACTGTGACACACCCTGACTATCTTTTCCTACAACAAGATCTGTCAACTACAAAAACTTCAAAACCCTAACCCCCTGCCGCTGACAGCATCAGCCTGCTGACACCCACAAACGCAAACCCCCAAAACCTGCTCACCAATTGGGAGCCTCTCACAATTCAATCCACAATCTCCATTATGAACTCTGTGCACTCGGGTTCACCCATAGACCACTGTCCCCACCCCACCTTCAACCTCGGGAGCAAGACGATTGGCTATGAGCTCAAGAAAGACCTGAACACCATCATCTCGACATCCTTCCCTGAAGACTGGAAACATGGTGAAGTGGGGCCCCTACTGAAAAAAACAGCCGCTGACCCAGCAGAGCAGAACTGAAGATCTACCGGCCCATCTCCCTACTCCCCTTTCAAGCAAAGATTCACGAGAAGGCATTCAGCCAGCAACTCGCCAGACATCTAGAACACAACAATCTCCTGGACTCCAATCAATCCGGTTGCCGAATCAACCACAGCACTGACACAGCCCTCATCAATACCACCGACGACATCAGGACCCTCCCGGACCATTGCAAAATGGCAGCCCTCATCCTCATGGACCTGTCAGCCACCTTCAACACAGTCTCCCATTGCATATTGATCAACCGACTCCACCACATCCGAATTCAGTGAGAGGATATCGACCACCTTTAGAGTAAGATCAAACTTGTTCAGCTGTCACCGCTTAATCTCCATGCATGGACATGGATTTTGCAAATGCCTGGGCGAAGAGCCCAGCCCTTCTTCTGTAATAGCATGTCCTCATGAGGGCGCAGCTACTCAAGCCCAGGAATTCTGGATACCATACTCTCTGTGCCCAATCTTGATCCTCTTGGATAACTTGGACCCAGTTGGTCCTAATATTCTTGAGAACATGAATCAGGAGTGGTATCAACAGGAAGACCTAGAGGATTCCCATATTCCACTTAAGGTGGAACGGATTCCTGAGTGAGAGATGCCTTGGAAACACAGGTCTGCAGAAGTGCTTACATTTCTCCTTCTTGGTGGTGGCAAACAGATCGAACCACGGTTCTCCCCATTTGTGTAAGAGAACCTGCCCTACCTCAAGGCATAATTGCCACACGTGATCCGCTAGGCACTGACTGGACTGCTGAGTTCATCCCCCAAGCGGATAGCTCTCCGCTCCAGAAGGTTGATGTGGGGCTGGGACTCCCCCTAGAGGTCACTGATCTCTACCTCTCACAGATGGCCAACCCCAGCCTAGACGCTACACATTTGTCACTGTCAGCTCAGGGATGGGAAGAAGGCTCTGCCGTGAATCATCCGTATGGAGACCCCCCTCAAATGGATCACCTCACACAGAAGAATTCAGATTCCTTCTCCCACCATTCACCTCCAAATCCGAGAAGATCATCTGCAGCATTCCACATGGATTGTCCCTCAGCTCCACCCTCTTCAAGATGTACATGACCCCCTGGCCAACACCGTCTGATTGCATGGACTCAAAATCATCTCCTATGCCAACCACACCCAGATCACCCTCTCACTGTTAGAAGACCCCTCCATTACCAGAGCCAACTTCCACACATGTATGATGAACTGGATGAAGGACAACTGACTCAAGCTCGGCATGGACAGGACAGAAGTCCTCATCTTTGGGAACAACACCTCACCATGGAACAATGCATGGTGGCCTGCTTAACTTGACCCATCCCCCGCCCCGACAGAGAGACCACTCCTGCAACCTCTGCGTCATCTTGAACCACGAAGAATCAGGTAAACACAGTCTAATTCGCTTGCTTCAATAACCTACACATGCTCCACAAGATCTTCAGTTGGCTCCCAGTCAACACCAGAAGGATCGTCATGCAGGCCCTTGTCACCGACAGGCTGGACCATGGGAGCACATTCTACATAGGAGTCACTGTACATCTCCTGAAAAGACTACAGACAATACCAAACCCAGTGGCATGGCTCATCCTCGATCTCCCCAGACGGAACCACATCACACTCTACCTCAGGAAGCTGCAATGGCTCCTCATCCAGAAGAGATTCCAGTTCAAGATGCTGACCCACTCATACAAAGCCCTGCACAATGAAGGACCAGCATATATCAACAAAAGTATACCCTTCCACCAACTGACCAGACACCTGTGATTTGCTTCCCCCATCCTCGTAGAACACCCCCTCCCCGGATCAGCTGAGTTAACAGCAGAGAATACTCCTTCTCAAACCTGGTGGCCAAAGCTTGGAATGACCTTCCTCTGCACTTCCCGACTGCCCCATCGCTTGGGCAATTCAAGAAAGGTCTCAAGTCCTGGCTGGTTGAATGTATAGATCACCATGAAGCAGTTAAGCAACTCCAGTGCCTTTAGACCCTCACAGGTGATATACGGCACTTTATATATCCTTGATTGATTAAGAGGTCATAGACTGCCCCCCTCAATCGCTCTGTGGCATCTGGATGAGTGTGGGGAACTGCGGAAACCTGAATCTTGCACTTTACCTACTTGGGGCCTTGCGCCCCAGCAACAATTCTCGGTGATCTCTGCAGCAAGCGGGCCAGTTGGGGTGTGCCTATACCCCCCAAAGTGAATTTGGCTCTGTAGTTGGAGATGGGGCATGACAAGCCCCCACAGCCAAAGCTGGCTCAAACCAAAATGGACCAGTACCTCAAACCTACTGTAGATATCCAGTGGACCGCAACGCAGCTCCCCCATGGATCACAATAAACAGACATGCCCATCATCCTCAAAGCAATTCAAAGCTCCAGGAGAGCAGTAGAGACAAAAGTGGATGAGGTCTGGGTGGATGTCTCCCTCCTGTGCCAAGATATTCGCAAAGTAGCAGACAGGGAGACTGAGGCTGAGGCCAGGGTCTCCACGGTTGAAGATGAAGTAACAAACCTTAAACTCCAGGTCTCCAAGTTGCTCTCCACAATGGCTGCCCTGGAAGAACGAGCAGAGGGTGCTGAAAACAGTTTCCTGAGAAACAATCTGTGCGTCATTGGGTTTCCAGAGGGGTTGAGGCCTCTGGGACAGACTGCTTTCTGGAGGAATTGTCCCATCCGATAAACTGTCTCTTAAGGGAGCAAGGGGAGCAAGACCCCTGACCCTCTGGTCAGGCTATTGCTCTCCCGGCGTGCAGCTCCACCTCTGCCAACTGCATCCTCCACTGATCTTGGTTTGAGGCCATTGCCTCGATCTGCCTCATATCTAGCCTGCCTCTTCTGGCTTCTGTGCTGTCTTTTTTGCTCTCTCCGTTCCTGTCCTTTTTCCTTTTTTCCTTTTTACTTCCTTCATTTTTGACCTCCTTTATTTCCTTTTCCTTTTTTATCCCTTGCATCCTTCCCACTGCTGTGGCCCCTCCCGCGTGTTCCCCGCTCCCGCTTCTCAGCTGACTCGCTCTCCCCCGACACCTACTTAATGGAGACTGCTGTGCAGTCACGCAGCGGGCACGTCGCTTGCACGCCAAAGGCAAGCCTGACAGTGACTAGCACCAGGAACCCTAGTCTTCCGACCCACCAGTGCTTCAGCTCCTCGGCTCTCTACTCACTCAACATTGGCAAGAACAACAACTGCAAACTCTATTCACCTCTGGACACCCACGGACATTTCACCTGCCACCACTGCTTCACCTTTGCCGAGATTCAGGATCCTGGACCCTCCTCCACCCTCCAGCAATAAGGCCATCGCCCCCCAAACCCTGCAATGCATCCTGCTCAAAGTCTGCTCCCTCCACAGACACGCCACGGAAATCTGGGACCTCCTTGACAGAACCACCACTGATGTGGCCTTCCTCATCGAAACCTGGACAAACCCGCCTTGTGACCGTGCATCGTGATTGCCATCCCCGAAGGCTACAAGATCATACAGAAGGACCGCCCCGGTGGAGGCATCGCTATCACCCACAAGGCCAACCTTCATCTGAGCACCTACACCGACGGGCCCACAGACCTGATGGAACACCTCCATTTCAAGGTACAGCCCAACCTGTCCACCACTCTCTGAGACACCCTCCTCTAGAGACCCCCCGGTCCCTGCACACCTTTCTCCGACTCAATCACCAACGTCATCACCCCACAAGCCATCAACTCCACAGACTACACCCTGATAAGAGACCTCAACTTCCACCTCAACAACCTCCAAGCCCCCAACTCCGCCTCCCTCCTGGACAACTTCCACAACATCAGACTCAGATCACCAGATGCAACGCACTCAGCAGGACACACCCTCAACCCCATCTTCACAGCAGGAAACTCCATCACCTTCAGCCACACCTCAAAACTTCCATGGACAGGCCATTGCTGCGTCCAGTTCACCATCAAGACTAACATCATCTGCAAACGTCCTCTCCAGTGCAGGAACTGGAACAAGATCTCCGACAACCAGCTCACTGCCTCCTTCAGCAGCTCCGCTCCCACCGCTCCAGATGACGACCCTACCACTGCAGCTCGTACCCTGCACAAATGGATCACCAACTGAACCAACACCATCGCCTCCTCAAGAAAACTAGGAAAACCCTCATGCCAAGAAGGTCAGATTGTTGTCCACCGAACTGTGAGAACCTAGATAAACCTGCAGACGCCTCGAAAAGCTATGGAGGAACTCCAAAACTACAGCAGACTTTGACAGCTTCAAAGCAGTTACCACTGCCCACCACAAACTCATCAGATACTTAAGGTAGAAAGCACTCCAGGACAGAATCACCATCCACGCACACAACAGCAGGGAACTATTCAGCATCATCAAAGAGTTCACCCCACCCAACAGTGAGACTACTGACATCCCAACCTCCCAGGACCTCTGCGACAGACTCTGCGCCTTCTTCCATGTCAAAATCAGGCAATCTACGACCAGTTCGACAACAACCTCCATGCGGAACCCACACTCGCCATCCCCTACAACATGCAGCCGACACTTGACAGCTGGACCGGACGCAGCATAGAAGACATCCTGAAGACTATGAAGTCAACTCACTCCGGGGCTGCCACGGACCCCCACCACATATACCACAGGGCTGCAGACATCATCGCCCCCGAGCTTTGAATCCTCAACCGCTCCTTCGAGACCTCCTTCCCTGACAACTGGAAACACGCCGAGATCAACCCTCTCCTGACAAAACCCTCGGCGGACACCATTGACCTCAAGAACTATAGAACCATCTCCTTACTCCCTTACCCGGCAAAAGTCATGGACAAAGCCATCCACAGTCAACATGCCTCCTTCATAGAAGAAAACAGCATCCTCGACTCCTCCCAATCAGGCTTCAGAAAGAATCACAGCACTGAAACCACCCTTATAGCCGCGACAGACTACATCCGCTCCATCCTTGACAGAGGAGAGATTGTAGCCCTCATTCTCATGGATTTCTCCACTACTTTTGCCAGTCTCACACCACACCCTAGCCCGCAGACTCCACGACGCTGGTATCTGGAACAAGGCCCTCAACAAGATCCGCTCATTCCTCTCTGGCAGAACACAGCTGGTCAGACTCCTTCCTTTACCCTTAGAACCCACAGCGACCACCTGCAGAGTCTTGCAAGGATCCTCCATCTGCCCTACCCTGTTCAACGTCTACATAGTCCCGCTCGCATTAATCGTCAGATCATACAGACTCAACATTGTATCGTACGCTGACAACCAACTCATCCTCTCTCTATCCAACGAACCCAACATCTCCAAACACAACTTTCAAGAAGGAATGGAAGTAGTTGCCAAGTGGATGAAGAACAGCTGCCTACAACTAAACACGGACAAACCCGACGTACTCATCATGGGCTTGCACCCTGACCCCTGGAACAACACCTGGTGGCCCCCCGCCCTCAGGAACCCACCAACGGACCATGCATGCAACCACGGAATCACCCTGGGCTCCAAACTCAAAATGGACCACCAGATCAATGCTGTCACCTCACCCTGCTGCCACATCCTCCGCCTCCTCCAAAAGACCTCACCTGCAAACTCCAGCCGCCAGACAAGTCCTCAACCTACTGTGACACTGCCACATCAGCCAACACCGACAGACACTACACAGGCTCCCTGGTGAGAAGAGAATCACCTTCAAGCTCCTCACCCATGCCCACAAAACCCTCCAACACCGGACCAGCCTTCATGAACTAGCACCTCTCGTTCCACACACCCCAAAGATCTCTCCGCTCAGCTTTCTCTCTTGCAAAGGAACCCCGCATCAAGAAGACCAGAACAGGAGGAAGCTCCTTCTCCTTCCTTGCGGCCAAGGCATGGAACACCCTCCCTCTCCACCTCCGAAAGACACCATCACTCACCAAGTTCATGATGGGACTCAAGGCCTGGTTCTTCGACAAAGCACTGTAACATCCTGGAGCCGAGCATCCACCGCCCACACCCCCTCCTCTGACCCCCAGCACCATGGGACCCTTTCTGTAGTTGCGCTTTACAAACCATTGATTGATTGATCTTGTTTTTGTGCAGGAGTGGGTGCATCGAGCCCTGGCTAATCAGCCACCCCCATGGGTTTTCTTGCCTCATGATGAGCTGCATCTTCAACCATCAGGATAGGAATGTCATCTTCCAGGAGGCTCATATCAGCAATATCTGCACTTCAACACCAAGCGCATGATCTTCCTAGACTACACCCGGGCTGTCCAGCAGCGCAGATGCTTGTTTGAGGATGTTAAACAGAAAATCCAGGCCCTTCCGATCCAATATATGCTCCTTTTCTCCGCCCGTCTGAAAGTAATTTTCAACTCCTCCACCTATTTCTTTGATGCACCACAACAAGCATGGGAGTGAGCGATGGCGCAACAGGCACTCTGGCCCACCAGAGTTGGGGAGGCAGCAAACATGAGGACAACTGGATCTCCGTGAGCCCCCCTCTCAGGTACGCCGGAGAAAGAGAACCCCCTCAAGGATGGGCTGACCAAACCAGCATAGGAGACGAGGGTTATTGAGCCCATCTCGTGCTAGGATTGCCCTGGAAGCTCTGGACCCAGAGGCATCGCTCTCTGGCACCTCACTCTCTTTCGGACTCAAGACGGTGATCCTGAGCCACTTACTTGAACCCTGGCAGGCAGTGAGCTGCAGAATGACTCGGTCATGAATAGACAACCATTGCTGCAGACGCTGTGAACTCTTCTATTGCTGTATTACATATAATCTTTTTGGCTGTGGAGTGGGGTGGAGGGAATGTTTTCCGGTGTTCTATCGTTTTTTTGTTTTATTGTGATAATCAGAAATTGGCGTCAGCTAGCGTCAACTTTCCATTGGGCAACCGGGAGCCTCAGATGGATCTTGAGACAACCATCTAGTTTCTTTATGTTTTAATGTTGGGGGAGAGATTCTTCAGGGTTAGAAGTATGGGGTGGGGGGCTGTTGGGTGGTATGGGTTACTGTTCAGTTTTGCTTCATTGTTCTGACTTTCTTTTTCAGGCACCTACAACAAACTTCATACACTGCATGCACTCGCACACATCATACTCTACGGCTCCACTGAGTCTATCCCCCTGAGGACCAGAAGGCATCTCGTGGGGAGAGGATCCAGCCCATCATTTATCAGTCCCGCTCCAAGAGATTATGGTAATTTCCTTGCTTGTAAACTATCTCCTCAACCGATAAGAGATTGGTGGTACTTCTCTATGTAAAGCAGTTTTGCCTGGAGGTGGTCATGCTCCAAGAAACGCATCTTTTAGGCTCCCACTGTCCCTTCCTCGTTGAGTTTGGCTATGACCAAGTTTTTTATGCTGGCTTCTTCAGAGGTTCACAAGGAGTCGCTATCCTGCTGCTCAATGCCTTCCCAATGTCGGTGTCCTTTGACCCACAGGGGAGGTACATAGGGATGGAGGGCCCTCTAGAGACTAGACACCAGAACTTCATATTGGCCTATGCTCCCCAACAGATGTTGCACTGGACACTGCAGGCACTCCAGGACCTTATGGTGACCCCCACCCTCCCCAGGGACTACCTGACGGGGGTGATTTTAACACGGTCCCAGACCCCAGTCTGGATATTTCCAAGGCCTTTCAGCCAGACTGAATTGCGCACTCATCCTAACTTACATTGTGGGCCGACTCAATTGGCCTGTGAGATGCTTGGAGATTTTGGAACCTCTCACAGCAGCTTTATACGTAAATTTCAGCAGTGAATAAAATGGGTTCCTGACCTCGAGATCTTCACGGGTGAAGCAGCGGTGCTCTACAAATCCTGATTGATTGAATAAGTCAGATTTGGTTCCCAGCCAGAGATCTCCATTGAATTACAATGCATATCGATCATGACCTAAGGCATCTCAGATCACACACCCCTCCTCTTTGAAATGGAAACTTCTCAGGCACCTTATGACCTATGTGGCGTATCAACGCCTGGCATCTATTAGACCAAGACTGCATTGACGTTATAGAGGAGGAACCCCAGATCTTATTTAAGCTCAACTTTAATGCTGTGTCTCTGTCGGAACCCCTATGGGCGTCTAGTAAACACACCCTGAGATGTCTTATCAAGGGATATGTAAGGGGAAAGGAGACAAGCCAACTGGTACAGGTAATGGATTTAGAAGCCCAGATCCTCTCCCTGGAGTGGTCGAACTGCAGCTGCGCCTCTGCGACATTGAGAGCCAGACGCAGGTCCACCACTCCAGGGAGAGGATCTGGACTGCCGGGGCTAATGAGGCCCACCCTGAAACCGAGCTCCCGAGAGGATGCTAGGCAGTGCTGGAGAGCATTGACCCAGCTGGTCTATGAATATAGAGACAAATCTTGCAAGCTCTTATATTGGTTGGCAGCTCATGCTGCCGCGACTAGGACAGTACCGGCCATTCGCGATTCTCATGGAACCCTTCGTGAAAGTATGCCCGAGGTTGCTCAGGTCTTCGCGGCTTAACCAGACTTCTATGTGTCAACCCCATGAACCCCCACAGTAGCGTGCATTCCCACTGCTAAAGGAGATTTCCCCTGCACTCGATCCCTGCCTTCTGTGGCCAGAGAACTTGACTAACCCATCACCACTGAGGAGATAAACTTGGCCATTTCAGATCTCAGTTCGGGCAAGACCCCTGGCACAGATGGGTTCCCCATTGAATTCCTTAAGAGCTACCTGACCCATTTGCTCTCTCACCAACTGGCCCTCTACACTGAGGTGGCAGAGCGTGGATCTTCATCCCCCGATCATCATCCTCCCCTCCCCCCCAGACCTGGACACTGCCACTATCGTGATTTCCAAGGCCAACCAGCCCCCAGAACATTGCTCGTCTTACCAAATGTTGGTTCATGCCTGGCAGGAGCACCAGCCGTTGCATATGGAGGGTACAATTCACCCTGTCCCAGCAGTGCCAGTTGAGCAGCTCCCTGGCCTTATTCCTAATTGACTTTGAAAAGGCCTTTGACACTGTCGCATGGACCTTCTTGGAAGCTGTGCTGAAGCATCCGGGTTTTGGGACTTCCGCAGACTCATCAGCTTGCCATACAATGCCCCTGCATCCCATGGCCACGTAAACAGAGTCCTATGCCTGCCCTTCCCAGTTTTTAGATGCTGCCACCAGGGCTGTCCCCTGTCTCCATTATTTACCCTAGTAATCGAACTCTTGGCAAGTCTTATCAGTTGTAAAGCTCAAATTCAGGGATGGCTATAAGAGGAGGATCCTGAAGAGCGCATAGCACTGTCTGTGGATAACATCCTATTATTTCTGGATCACCCGCAGCCTTCCAGCCCCAGATGCCTCTAAATACTACACCTATATGGTGAAGCCTCTGGTCTGCAGATAAACAAGTCGCTGTTGGTACCGGTTGAGGAAAATACTGGAGGACATTCTTGGTGCCCTGCGATCCTGATACACTGCCTCTCCTTCAGATATTTAGATATCTATATTCTCTAACTCCCAGACCTGGCCTGGACTCTTAATTTTCAGCCCATTAAGAACACCTTGCCTAGGGACCTCTGGAAAAGGGGCCTCCTGCCTCTTAAGCACTATGGGCGGGTAGCCTTAATTAATATGACGTGCCTCCTGCACTTGTATTTATTGTAAACTTCCATCACTCAATCCTCTGAGGACAGCCCTGTTGTACCTCTTGGAGGAGGTTGGGGGACTGAGACTGGAGAGAATCTTTATCAGCATGGCCACATTATTGGCCAAACAAGATATCGTCCGTAACTGGAAGTCGCTGGAATCGCCCCTCATTATAGGGGTGGAGGAGGGGGTGGACTGGTCTGCCCGCTATGAGAATCTGATCTACGAGGCCCAATCATGCCCCCGAAAGAATGATAAGATATGGAGGGGGTGGTGGACGCATCATGGGTTGAATGTGTAATGATATTGATGATGATGTATTTACTATGGTTATATCTCCAATGCATTTTTATGGAGTCTTGTAGATTGTTTTTGGGAAATGCTGAAATCTGAGAACTTGGGCATCAAAAAAGAATTTGATGCTTTAAAGTCCCACAGTTACCTGGATAAGGACAATGTTTACTAGTGCCCATAGTGCTAAAGTTAAAGCAGCTGCCACGCATGGGCTGTGCACCACAAAGTTTGATCTTACCCACACCATGGGAGACCTAGTGGCAGCCCCAGAAATATTTGGTAGTTTGGCTTACAAATCTGCAGCAACTGATGGTGGCAAGGAATAGCTGCCTAGTTGCAACCATCTCAGGAATTGGATCTTCACGCTGCTCCTCAGAGTTGACAGTAAGTTCCTTTGGGTTCTGATGCAGATTTTGGGTGCGTCAGTTTTTACAAAGTTGATGTAGCAGTTGCACTTACCGTGTGAGTCTGTATCCAAGCTGGTGTTCAAGGCCTCCTCTTGCAAATCTGAGGTCGCTTTCACACACTCGAGATGAGGTCCGAATTCTGGTCACATTACTGCCTAGAGTGACAAACCTGTCTACTCCATCAACAGTGTACAAAGGTGATGGCCCTTGAATCCCCATGGGCCTTTCCTGGTGTACAGGGGTTGTTACACACCTAAGGAGACAACCCGCTTGGGGGTCACAGTTACGGCCCTATTATTTACACACAGTTGCACCAGCGCGACCGTCCTTAGGTTCCTGTTGCTCACTCTTGTTGTGCAGTCGTTTTCTCTCAGATTTAAGGCAGCCCTACAGTCTCAGAAGCTTTGTTATAACGCGAAGGCCCTTACATTTCAGTGCCCCCCTTTTCTAATACAGGGGTCATATCTCTCACGGGAACAGGTAGTACGATCGGTGCAGTGGTCCTGATGCACCCTAATCTCTCAGATTCTTGCATCTGGACTTCTAGACCTTGCTACCTCCTAGATGTCTTCTGAACGTCACAGAGTTCACTGGTCTTGGGTGAGGTAGAAGGTTGTGTTCCAGGTGAGAATTCTTGATCCTCTTGGGTGATGTTTCCTCAGCAAGCATGGGAGAATGGGCGACCCTCTGGGTCACAATCCTGGTTGCAACAGGCTGAACTCTTGTTGAGTTCTTACATGCTGATGATCAGCTTCATTTGACAAAGTGTTAGTCCCAAGCCTCCTCTTTCATAAACATTTTCTAAACAAACTGTTGGATTTTGTGTCTCTGCTTTTGATTTGTTTTTAATGGGGGCCCACTTGGAAATGCCCACATCTTATGACACACACTGTAGTTAACAATCTATCACTGAAGGACAGTCTCCAAATTTGAGAGCCCTCAACACAGGCCACCTTGATGTTCTCATCAGTGATGTGTGGTTTAAATGGTTACCCGTGACATTGTTCTTATCAGTCCCATAGACTTCCACAGATGTGCTCATGCCTCCTTTGACCAGTGATTCCTTTCGAATGATGGAGCTACCTTTTGAAATGCAGGACAGACCCTTGCTCTCCATTCACCCATTTTTTTTCCTTCCAGTTTGAGAAAAAGCTATTGACATTTATTTTTTTGAAGATTTATTGATTGACAACTGAACTTGGCATTATTTATTGTTGATTATTAATACACATTTGTTTGACTGTAGTCTCAGTCACATGACCTCTTCTAACTTCATGGCAGAAGAAAAGTGCAGGATTTGCTCTTCTTCTGTGCTGGTTCGTCCAGCAAGGCACGTATCGGGTGAGGTAGCCTCCGCAGTATTGGCGTGCTCCCCACCCCAAGGCAGAGCCAGTGAACATCATGGAGCCCAGGTAGGCGGCTGGGGCCACTTGTGGGTTCAGCGAGGGGCCCTGAAATCACCGAGATGTCAGAGTGAGGTCAAGATGAGGCAGGACAAGCGGCATAACTGTCAATGCATGTGTAACGCAAAACGCTTCCCCACTTGGACTCGCTGCCTGCAGGGGAACAGAGGGGCATATTATCAAGGATGGCGTTAAAAATTATCGCCGGTTTAGCGGCAGAAAACTGCCACTAACCCGGCGATAATGAGCTTGCTAATATGCTCTATGGAATTCCCATGGAAGCCCATGTTCTGGTGTGAACCTGGGCTTCTATGGGAATTCTCAAGGGCATATTATCAAGCCCATTATTGCCGGTTTAGCGGCAGTTTTCTGCCGCTAAACCGGCGATAATGTTAACGCCGTCCTTGATAATATGCCCCAGAGATAGCTAGCATAATGAAGGGCATGTGGGGGTGGGGCAAAATACATTGTGAGACGGCCCAGGTGCCAAGGCTTCTTTCCCAGGGTAGTGAAGAAAGACTAAGACAGGCAGCGTGGTGTGGCCACAGAAGAAAGCAGACTGAGGTACTTCTCAGGCAATATAGCACAAAACAAGGGTATAGTTCCTAAAAGGCAGTGGGGGTTGATAAGGCTGTTAGAAGGAACTGGCGGGTGTACCAGAGGGATTTGGGGAGATCCAAGTGATCAGATCTGAATGCCATCACACACTCAGAAGGGTGTCATGCTTCATCATTGGGCTGCTCCTTATCGGGCTGATGCTGCAATGCCCGACAGGTCAGTGGGGAGCTCTTTAGCGGAGATCTTTTGATCTTAGCCATATTGATGAATGCAAGTGAGGGGGTGTAAGTGTAGGGCGGTGTTTAGGTGATCAAAAAGAGCCTAAGTAGCACCAAGGAGACTTTTAATTAAAGTGGTCCCCATGACAAAGTAAAAACAAGGGAGCGGTCACAGGTAATGCTATACCAAGATAGCTTCAAAAAGGCTTACATGAGAGTCATCTGATGTAGGCCATAGTCCACAATATCTAGCTTATGCTCTTTGAGATGTCTCTCTGAGCCTTCGCTAGACCTAGTGGTCCCCTCACAGGATGACCAAACAGAAGCTCAAAGGGATAATCCCATTCCTTTCTATGGCACTTCTCTGTAGGTGAAAATCCGGTATGGCAAAAGGACAACCCGTCTTCTGAGTTCTTCAGAGAGTCTCATGATCATACCTTTCATGGTCTTGTTGAATCGCTCAACTAGACTATTGGTTTGTGGGTGATATGGGGTGGTAAACTTGTATATCACCCCAAACTCAGCACACATGATAGGCGTAATTTGAGAAACTCACTTTTGCAAACTATCGCGAAAATGTTGAAAGTTTTTTTCCCGCTTGTTTGCGATATTTTTTACATGATCGCGGTTCGCCAACTTACCCATGCGGTTGCTCACGGGCGCGGCCATCTTGTTTTCCCTTGTCCTGCCCGCCCGCTATGCTTACTTCCTGTTCCCGGTCACGCAATGCATGCTCGCACCTGTTTGCGGTACGTATTTCCTGTTCGCGAGCGCTTTTACTTGTTCGCGTTGCTTTTTGCGTGCTCGGGGAGAAAACATTGCGCGAGCTTGCGCACGTGGTCGCAATGGGCAAGGCCATCTTGTTTTTCACTCCATTGCATGGTTCTGGGGCCTGATTTTCAATCCTCCCTGCATCTTTCGAATCCTTTGTTTGAAGCCACTTTGTTTTGATCTTTTTTATTTATTATTTCTCTAACTTTTTTCCTGCTTCTATATTTTTGGTTTTTGTCCACTTTTTTTTAGTTTTTTAGATACTTGTTCACTCTTTCTACTGCCTGCTATTTATTTCCATTACTTACTTTTTAAATTTTATTACCTTTTCTTTCCCGCCCCGTCTCTCATCCCCAGAACCATGTCAAAGGGTAGGGCTCACCGCAGCCAGAGCCGCAGGCGGCGGCCACAAGGGGTGCAGGCACGGGCCTTATTTGGGGAGGTGGAGTTGGCTGCACTCATTTTCTTTGTGCAGCGCCACCTCCCCTCAACCCTGGTATCAGGTGACAGGCCTGGGTCTGGGTACGGCCTCCGGGAGCGTCGACAGCGGTGGGGGAAGGTGCGCCGGGCAGTGTTGCGCTGCTCTGGGGTCCGGCGCACCCAGGCGCAGTTGATGCACCGGTGGTCCGACATCCTGGACCGTGAGCAGGACCTGCTGGACCTGCTAGGAGTGGAGGTCCCGGGTCTTGGTGAGTAACTATTTAATTATTACTACTTTTTGTCTATTCTTCTGCTCTGTGTTATATATTGCGAATATCTTTTTTTTCTTCCAACCAGCTAGAATGTTGCTGCTTACATTCCAGGTTAATCACGTTTAAAAGTCTTCTGTGATTGTTATGACACGGGTGCTCCGCTGCGCTACTACTAATCTTACGTGTTTGCAACTTTGCGTTTGCGCTCGCTTAGCGTGATTCTGTAAGAGTTTATTTTAGAGAAATTAAGTTACGTAATGCTATAGTGACTCCAGTCCTTACTTTGTCCTGACACTAAGAGATAGGGGTGGATTGATACTTAGGTTTAGGTACTTTGTATGAGTTTGTAATTTTTTAGTGGTATGCGTGATGCTCCCTCAGTTACGTCACGTGCTGCTAGTACGCCAGTCTTTATTAGAACCTTTTGTAGTTTGTTCAATGAGTGGTGGTAATTGGCTTAGCACTAGCAGAACATCAGCATCAATCAATCAACCCAAAATTTGGTGCATACAAAAAATGTAGTCATGTGTCCTCCATTTGACCATATGCATTGTTGAGGACTAAAAGAAGTGGAAATGCATACTTAATGTATAATTGGCACGCCTGGAATAGGTAGGCTAGGTCATGTGGTACGTCGTACTTAGGCTTAGTTGTAACTTAGTATTCTGGAATCAGAATGGAAGACTGGATTACTGTTGATAAATAGTAACTTAAGTAGTCGATCCGCGAATCCCCCGATACTACTTGTTGACCAGATGAGATCGGTCAATTTAGTTATTGCAATTGTTGTTTACATAAGTGTTTTTTGACCGTTCTTTAAAAATATTTTATTTGTTTGACACCATCCATCAATGTTTGTCTCTTTCTTTTATCTTTCCTGTTCATCAGCACCCAGGGGCAGGCAGACAGGGAGTGGGCAGTCGGCGGGAGAACACCACCAGGAGGACACCAACGAGGGCTCCTCTGCTGGCCCTAGTAAGTCTTCTTGTTTTTAATAATAATTCTTACCATTAACTTTTACTGCACCATATTTTTCACGAACTATTGTTTCAGTTTCCCAATGCTATTTTTTACCAACAATTATCCTTCGATCTGTACAGTTTCAAAAATCTTGTTATCCCTGCCTCTGCTATGATGACTCTCTGTACTACTACTACTATCAGTCTGTCTGTGCTGTAGTAGCTAAGCTTGCCCAGTTGGCTACTCTTTATTTGAAAGGTTGTAAATAAAACTCAGATTCACCAGTAGCTCTAGCCATTGAGTCCAGTCCTTTGGGTCGTCCTCTTGTACTACTTCTAGTCTTATTGATCTTGAGTCTTTGTTAATCTTGAGGCTTTGACAATTCACACCAACAAATGCCCAACCAGATTCATTACTATTTTGATATGATAGCCTATAGGACACACTACTACTGTTGTAGGGATTTTGCACATACAGACCTTTGCACAAGAAAATAGGATGTTGGTGATGTTAGGTTGGCCCTTCCTCACACACCTCAATCAGAAATTCAGAACCCACCACAATCCCTTGACCGACTATAGTAGTGTCATAACTATTAGGTCTCCGAACCCTCCCCCCAAGATACCCAACAAGTAGACAACCCAGAACATAACACACCCAACCTCTCAGTCGTGGAAGCAATGCACATGCACACCCTTCCTTTCATTAGCTCACTCGTGTAAGTCCACACCAAATACCACCAAGTCTATGTAAGTTCAAAATGTTTATTTTGAATTGAGAAGCTCTGTACATTGTTCTATTATATAATGCAGCACCAACAGGAAAATCAATAACATTAAAACAATAAACATTGTTTCACTTACTTACAGTTCGGAATTTAATCATGATAACTGAACAGTGGTGGAAGGCAGCACCACCATCCCGTAGGAATTTAGTTTATATAAATTTATAAATGAAGATCTCTGAGTGAAGGGACCCCTCACCTTAGAAGAACCTAGTACTGGTAGTTGTTGCATCATAAGCTCTGCAAAGCTCTGGTTCGTAGAAGGGAATCTTCCGTCTGTAATGCGAAAAATGAAATGGTGCGTGTTAGTATATTGCAACTTGCAAGCATTTCTCAGCCATGCCAAAAAGTGTAGCATTTATGGATAAGCAATATGGACTAACAGTACACAAGTACTTCATAAAAAAGTGGCTTGTTAATGTTTTTGTTGACTGCTTGTACGCAGCGGGCAGACAGTAACAGTGTGAGGCAGGCCTTGTGGGCTCAAAGGTGTCTTATACAACAAGCTGCAAGGTAACGTCACATGTGCAAAAATAAAAGATACAAAGGTAAAATGATTGCATGGCTCAGGCTAACTAAGTAAAGGCTAGAATGACCCTAGGGGGGGGCATATATAACTATTAGTGTCTACTCTACTACTACCTGATTTGTACTAGTGATGTATGTTATATACTATTAACTAATTTTTCAATCTTGCTACTGACCAATAGGGGGAGGTGTATATGACGCCTAAAAAATGTGTAATGTTTTCTAGGCGCACTACCGACCACGACCACCATTGCCGGGGCCAGCGAAGGCGACACGGAGGAAGAGGATACGGCAGTTGCCGATACTGATGATGGAGCGGTAGGGGGAGTGCCAGCACCAGTGGTGGGCGGTGGTAAATTAGATTCATAATCCTTAACTATTGTTGACACTACACTCACTGCAAGGGTGTACTGTATGTATACCGTACTGTTGAGACTTAGGGCCCCACTAGGATGGCGGGCGGATTGCCCCCGCTTGGCCGGCGGTAGTCACCGCTGACCCCGCAGGGGCAAACCTCCCACCATCCCTGTAGAAAAGAGTCAGACCCCCCACATGTCGACCGGGCGGAAAAGGGTTCAATATGGTGGCGGTGTCTGAAAACACCGCCAGCCATATAATATGCATTTTGGAATGCCTTTACGTGGCGGCATTGCCGGCTGCCACGGAAAGGCATGCAGAGTATGCTTGTGGGCCCCCATGGAGGCTACCTATGGTATGGTACCCCCTACCTTTCAAAGCACAACGTGGCAGGCTCCACGTGGGGCCTGTCACTTTGTGCTTGGAAAAGCACAACATGTATTTTTAGCATTGCTTTCGGCACCGCCCACCAGAATGTAAAAAAACAGGATGTGCCGCCACTGTGGCGGGCGCATCCTAATTGTCCCCACGGGGCCCCAGCCCAATTTAGTGTGAGGATGGTGGGCGGACAAAGTTCGCCCGCCATCCGATGTCCTAAGTAAGTAAGAGTTGTTGTGAACATTTGAAGAGTGAACTAGACACCCTTTAATTGGCATAGAGGCGGGAGTATTGAGTAACCAATGGCCTCATCTATCTGATTTCAACTCTGCTTTGAAAGTTTTATGGAGAAGACTAAAAGTCAGATCAGATCACCTGGTGTTCAACTAAAAAGTGAAAGACGGGTGGAAGGAAGAAGGACGGGCGGGATTTAAAATGTTATGTACTGTGCTTTATAGTGCTACCATGCCACTATGTGTATAATTAACTTGTCTTACTGTTTTTCTAAGAGTATATTTTACAATTGTCTTGTTTTTTTCTTTTTGATACACAGCTACTCCTTCCAAAGTCAATCGGAAGGAGGTGGCCGCCAAGGCACGGCGCCGGAAGCTGGAGGCAATCCAGCAGGAATATCGGCAGCTGGTGTTCTTGGCAGAGGAGGAGGAGGAGACTGCAGCAGCACTTCAAGCCTCCTCCAGTGCCCCGGGCCCCAGCCACCGCCCTCCAGCGGTACGGCACCACCGTCTAGCGGCTGCCTGCCACCACTGCAATACCATCTCTGGTGCCCCCCCCACTATGGCTGCAACTGCCGTGCTCTCAGACGCCGCATCGCCCGTCTAGAGGAGCAGACGCGTGTCCTCCTGCAATCCCGCCCCATACCTTAGTCCCTGTCTTCTGCCCCTTTTTTAATTCTTGTTTGAGTGGGTGGGAATTGGGCGTTGGGTTTTTGGACTATTTTCGGGACTTTCTTACGGACATTGGTTGGGGTTAGGGAGGGGGGTGGGTCAGCTTTTGTGGGTTTTTAGTTTATTTTTGTTAGGGTCAATTAAATCTATTTTTCTACGTTACATGCAATGTTGTTAATGTTTTGTAGGTGGGGTTACTGTTTTACATCACACTGTTTCCTTGCTGGTGCAGGCCCGCCCATAGCCAATGTTTGATTTAAATAATTGGCTGACTGTGTAAGACCCAAACAGATAGATGCGGCACCCCTCACTGATTGACTTGTCCTACTAGTACTTTCAGTCTCTCCTCTAGTCTATGCATTCTTTATCTGGACTCAAAGGGGTGTGTGAAATTGAATTCATTGAAAACATGTCCATTATTAATTCTGCCTCCCCCAAACTTCTCTTACCTTTGCTTGATGTTAAACTTAGGCACAGCAATGGCTGCATGGTGAAGGTGGTTTCCTTTATCTAACATGCCATGATTGGGGTGGTGGTGGTAGTATAGTAGTAGTAGTAGACACTGGCAGGGCAGCAGCATTTGCAAAAAAAGAAAATGAGACAGTCAGTCGCTTTTGAGAGACTGTTCGAGGAGTAGTAGAATGAAGTACAGTACAGAACTTACAGAGCAACAATAATATGCTAAAATATTTTACAACAAAACATAATGGTGGTTGGGATAGCCTACTAGACAGAGTTACAAACTATAGTTGTGCCGAGTCACTTGACTATGCCTACAGCGTAACAGTTAGTGCTGTGTATGAGGAATGACAACAAATCCAATCAATGCCGGCAATTAATGCTGAGGTAAATGTTCCTTTGTTAAATAAAATCACCTCTAAAATATACTTCTCATGGGTCGGCAAGCAGAAGAAGATCAACGCTCTGCCTTGAAATTGAAGTACTGTTGCTTTCGCCACATCCGCCCCAGCAAGCGTGTGATTAAGTATTGGTGTACATTTAATTTAGTCACACCTCGACAATAAGTCACACAGCCCGGGCGAAGAGGGTTAGAGTTTGTTGAATTGATGGGAAGGGGGTTTGGGGAAAGGTTTGACAGTGAAAAACAGTACGCATGGACAAACAAACGACAATCTTTGAAGACTACCATATCCATATGTTAAGGGAGAAAAAGGAAATGCATGCATGATGATGCTTGATAAGGAGAGTAGGAGACCCGGATTACATACACTTGTTGTTCTGTTGTTCCGGCCTTAATACTTTTACAGATAGCACATAGAAATTTTAAATATTGGTAGGGATGAATCGTAAACAGAGAGCAAACCTAATGATGATAATAACAAGAACACACTGTTGTAAAGATTGTAGACAAAAAAATGAAAAAGAAGATGAAAGTTGATACTGTTACTGTGTTATCCTGATCAAAAATGTGGACTGGATTTGCATCTCGGCATTCCTCTTGGTCCTCTCGTCCATCTATCGCCACTCGCCACTGCCCGGCTGGAAAAAAATGTCAATTTATTGGTAAGGTAAGTGTGCATTGTAATGTTTTCCCAAGTATAGGGCAAGGCCCGGCCTATAATTGTAGATGGAAAAACAAAGGGGATATTGAGAAACAAAGTTAAAACAAATGCACAAGTTATGGTGTAGTGCAACAAGAACACTTTCCGAGGCGGCATGTATGCATCATCTCTACTCTAGTCTGTTTCCAGCATTGACCTTCAACAACAACAGGAGAGAGCAGGCCCACAGTTACAGGCCTGACGGCACGTTGCTTAGCACATCCTACGTTTAGAGTACTTTTTTTTTTTTTAAGAGTTGGACAAAGGCAAAGCAGATATCCATTCCAAACATAGCATTTTACAATTTAAGTTAGTAAAAAAATGCACCGCAGTCATCCCACCGCTACACTCGACTCTACTTCTACACAGACATTTGGGTCTGCTGTGGTTGTTGTTGACGTGTTTACCTTTAGGCTTTTATGCCACTCATGAAACGTCCTCCTGACTTGTTATTATTCCATCAATCATCTCCGATACTTGTACTGACTGACTGTGAAGATCGGCCTGCAGTAGAAGTAAAATTTTGTTATTACACAACAACAGTAGAAATATTATTGACTTGAGTCACTCTTTAGTGTGTACAGTAAGACTACTAGTACACTTTGACTTCACTCCGTGCACAACAAACAAACAACGAAAACACAAACACCAATCGCTCAGAGTCAGGTGTCCAATGCATGCCATTAATTGTCATTACCTGTTCCTTCTCATCTTAAGTTAACGGGCCATCTTTTTCGCCATCATCATCATGGACGGTGCTGTTGTCAATCATACTCAGTGCGCAGATTGAGTCCCCTTCCTGTATTCAATTAAAAGCAATGTATCAAGCTGCAGGAGAAGTACACATTTCTTATTTGCAAGAAGGGGAAAATTCACCTAGAATTACGTTTAGTGTGTACTGTAGAAAGATGATTAGTGCACAATGACATAACTTCATGCACAACAAACAACAACAAAATCACTCAGTCTGCGACTCTGCGTCCAATGCATTGCATCAATCATTACCTGTTCCATCTCATTTTCATAATGGGCAGTCTCTCTCAGCTCTGAAAGGAGGATAGCTATAGTAGTCATCTGATTCATGCACCACTTCTTTTGCCGGGACTAGGAAAGTTTTTATTTTTTCTTCTATTTTCCATCATCCAATCATCATTCATGAGGGCAACGGATTTAGGTGGGAGATTCAGTATGATGGAGCGGAGGAGTTGGATTCAAAGGACTGTACTGTCAAATTGCAGACACCTGAAACTTGTATATTAAATAAGAAGAGTAGAAGACGGTGGTAATGGATTTGTTGTGATTCACAAGTTTGTAACCGGAATGACAGACACACAAATAAAGGGGAAAAAAAGGGAGGAAGACAGTAAGTGCAAGACTAATTGTCAGGGAGGTATAGCTCGTTCTCAAACTCTGTGGGTTCAGCCAGTAGTAGGTAATCATGTGACACACTACTTCCGTCACCTGAGCCGCTGTCCTCCTCTTCCTCCATTGCTTCATGTATTGTGTCATTCGGTGGTATGAAGTGCTGATTCAATTTGATCATTGTTAACTTCTCCACGTTTTTGGGCGAGAGACTGGTCCTCCTCACTGTTACAATGGAACCAGCAGCACTGAAAACACGTTAGGAAGAGACATTTGCAACAGGGCAAGCCAGATAGCTTATCGCCAGCCTGCTGAGCAGTGGCCATTCAGACATTTTCCTATACCAATACTGCAAAGGGTTTTCATCAATGTACACCTCTGTTGGGTCGTCCAGATAGGCCTGGACCTTCCGCTCAATGTTCAGGGGTGCTGCTGGTAAGCTTTCGGGCTCTTTTCTCTGTGCATCAGCACTGTGCTTATTAATGCCTAACTGTACATACCAATCGTCTAACGATTCTACTGGGCCTAATGATCCAGTTATTGTTGCTGTTGTTGATAGTGATGGTGAGTGTTGTGATCCAAACGCACTGCCCTCAGCCGACGAAGTTGCACTTGATGCTGCATGCCCTGCTGCAGTTCTTCTTGTGGGTTGATCTTGCGGGCTTTTAATTAGCAGCCGTTCGTTTTCCAACTTACTCGCTGCCTCAGCTACACAAGTTTTGTAGCAGGCAACATCAATCTCTGAAAAAGCAAAGAATGTCTTCAGTCCAAATTTTGCACGTGGATCCAGAATTGTGGCACAAATGTAATGTTCTTGTGACAAAATGTTATTTTCTATCCTTGTATTTTCAGCTAAGCGACGGGCTAAGCTCTCCACCAAGTCATAGGCTTCCTTTTTGTCCTCTACACCTTTGTGTGATGCAGACACCTTCTTCAGCATTGAACAGTCCTCCTTGCTGACTTCACGTGTGAAGACCTCAAAAGGACAAAGTATCTCAGATTTAATTAGGCTCCATTGCTCCATCTGAGGGTTCATGCCTTTAACAGTAGCATCCCCTCTTTTCCAGACATATTCATTGAGTGGTCTGTACTGCTCAAACAGACGATCAAGCATGTAATGCTTTGAGTTCCAACGTGTTGCCACCTCCTGGATGAGTGCTTTGACTGGCATCCTATATTCACGTTGAATGATCCTGAGCTGCTTCCGAGCTTTAAAAGAATGGCTGAAATGAGTGCATATTCTTCGGTAGATGGCCAGTAAGTTGCTGACTATGGGTTCTTTTTTCAGAAAGTCTTGAACTATAATGTTTATGCAGTGCGCCAAACACGGAACCCTGAAATAGGAACCAAGATCCATGGCCTTAAGTACATTACTGCCATTGTCTGTGGCAACAAAACCAATACTAAGCCCTCTTGGGCGCAGCCATTTAGAAAACCTTGCTGTGAAACTCTTGCAAAATGTTTACAGCCGTATGAGATTTCTCCATTGCGAACATGGCTACAGTTGCATGTTTCCGAGTACCTTTAAAAATCGCAGCTGTGTCAACAGCACCTCGTTCAGATAGCTTATCTCTAACCCCCACAAAAGAGACCCAGTGTGCAGTGATGCACATGTAATCTGTGGCTTGGAAACTGGTCCACATGTTTGTTGTCAGGTGGATATTGTGAACAGCACTCTGCTGCAAAGCTTGCCCAACCAATTCCAGCACATCATGATGTAGTGCCGGAAAAGCAATTCTTGCGAAATAGGACCAGCTGGGAACCTTCCATTTAGGGCAGATGGCTGACACAAATTCAAGGAAACCCGCCCCTTACTCAAATGAAAAATGGAGAAGGTCCACCGCTAACATTTTAGCCAGCTTCGCATTGTACAACCGTGCCGTTGGGTGGTTGCGTTGGAACTGCCCCTCCAACCTAAGCATGCTCTCAATGGTAGGCTGGATTACTTTCCTTTGTGGTGCTGTTGTTTTCATTAACCCACTTAGGCTCAACGACGCAGTTTGTCTCATTGCGGTACTCCGTCGCCTTGATGTCTCAGCCTGACTCTGAGTATGGCTCTTACTGCGATGCCACTCAGATGTTACTGAGGAGGATGTGGGCTGTACAACTACACTACTGGGGACAGGGCTAGAAATGCCTCCCTCTTCTTCACCTTCCACTACAATAATATCGCCCCCTGATTCTTCCTGACCAACTTCAATGGGTTGAGTTTTTCTACTTTCTTTTAACTGAAGTAGGTGATTCTCCCACACAATAGTGTGGTGTATTCTGAGATGACTTGCTTGGCCTCCAGTACCATAGTTTGTACCAAGCTTACCCCGCCAAACACCTTGTCAACAAATTGAGCATATAGCAATGTTCTCCTCCTTGGTGCTAACAGAAAAGAAGTCCCAAACTGGGGCGGAGAACTTTCTGGCACTGCTGGATGTGCCACTTTCAATACCAGATGAACTGGAGGGTGTGCTTGGAATGTGACCCTGTGCAGCTACACTGTGACTTTTACTACCACTACCTACTGAGATGGTTGAGCTGGATGTAGGTCCCTGCCGGGCCTTGGAAAATATGGCAGCTTGAGGTAGTGGTGGTGTAACCTGTGTTGGTGATATCCATGCTACATCCTGCTCAGTAGCAGCCTTTCTGGATAGGGTGAGAGTGTTGGTCTCCAATCCCTTTGGGGCGGGAGTGATGTGCGTGATGACTGGCTCGTCTTCATCAACATCACCCCCCTCTTCTACATCTACCTCCATAACTCTAAGTTTTTCTGGGACCTTCCTTTTCAGAAGCATTCTCTTGTGGCGTGCATCACTCTCAAACTGAGGTGGTGGCTGCCAAGTGGCATCACGATCACCAGAAGCGGTCCTTGAAGAAGATGATGGTCTAAGACTCCTTTTACTTGCTGGTGGTCTAGAAGACAATAAATCTTCCGAAACAATTGTTTGCTCCACTTTGTCTGCAGGAAGCTCGATTTCCTGAAATGCCCCTACGTCAGGAGCAACAACTAATATGGTGGGCTGTTGTTGCGGCTGCTGCTGTTCTTGTTGCGGCTGCTGCTGTTCTAGTTGCGGCTGCACACTTATCTGCTGAGTTTCCGCCTGCATTGATTGTATACTACTTTGCGATAATGACATTTCAACATCGCTGCTCGTTAGTAGACTGGCTACCTCTGCAACACTTAAGGCCTTGGGCCTAGGTTGGTGGGGTTGGACCGCTGGTGCTGAGGTGCTGCTCCCAGCTTGGTTCCCGGACAACGCTGCTGCAGGCGTAACTTTTTTGGTGCCAAAAAAAACATTGGCCGGCACACCAGTCGTGGTTAATGGCACTTCCTTTTTCTGTTCCTTCTTCTCACCGGCAACTTTCTTGGTGCTGGACCTGGTACCTTTCTTTGGGGCCATCTTCTTCAGATGTCAGGCAGGATGCAGGTGCACAACAAGTTCTGGTCACACGTGGACGTGATGCGCAGCAGGACTTCTGTCTGGCTGGCAGTACAACGGGTGATGATGATGACACCTCCTCCTCTGGCTTTTTGTGCACCTAAAAGCAAATAAGCCAGGAGAAGAACATCAGTGAAATGTTGCATTTGTTGTTGTGGTTCAGTTACTTACTACTGTACTAGTGCAAACAAAAGATATAGTCTAGCCATTTCTGACTTTTTTTCAACAAGGGCTATGTTATACTACTGTGTACAGTCACACACTACACTCTCAGGAAGGATAGGAAAGTTAATAAGAACCACCAAAATAAAAATGTAATGGAAGTGGGGTGGACCCTATTTGCCATTAAATTATTTGAGCATCTCATCATCCATGGAGCTGCTGCTGGCAAAGGGGATGGATGGATGGAAGCAGTAAGCCAATAAGAAAGCTATACAGGCCTATATGGCAAAAGCAGGACACTAATAACTCCCAACACAAAAAAGGCCACCAACCACATGGACACTCACAAATCACAAACAAGCAGGGGGCCTGGGAAACACTAGGAGCTGACAAAAGACCTATAAAAACGAGGTAAAGGATGCATGCTAAATCACACTGTTCTGCCTTTTTAATGCAACAAAATGCAAATACGAACATTCACAGGCCCCAAAAAGGTCTCAGGGTGCATGCATTGCACACCAACACACACCAGACACACACAACAAAAGCATGTCTTTAAGACAACCAACATCAGAAAGCCCACCCCAAAAAAACACACTTGCCAACTCAATCCAATGCCATCCATGCCCTAAATGATGTGTAAATTCAAAAGACCACACAGAAACACTTGATTAATACAGCTGTGACCACCTGCTCAGCCTCTGAGCCTACTGGATGAAAGCAGGCCTGTTGTTGGCAGACAAGGCCAGACAAGCTTGCAGGCCTAGGCTTCAAAATGGCCACCAGCCACATGGCCAGGCCCAACACCATCAGAAAGCCCACCCCAAAAAAACACACTTCCCCAACTCAATCCAATACCATCCATGCCCTAAATGATGTCTAAATTCAACAGACCACACAGAAACACTTGATTAATACAGCTGTGGCTACCTGCTCTGAGCCTACTGGATGAAAGCAGGCCTGTTGGCAGACAACAAGGCCAGACAAGAGACAACAAGCTTGCAGGCCTAGGCTTCAAAATGGCCACCAGCCACATGGCCAGGCCCAACAACATCAGAAAGCCCAACCCAAAAAA
This sequence comes from Triturus cristatus, assembly GCF_964204655.1. Lineage (NCBI taxonomy): Eukaryota > Metazoa > Chordata > Amphibia > Caudata > Salamandridae > Triturus > Triturus cristatus. The sequence continues at coordinate 403,706,962 of NC_140581.1, forward strand.
ACACACTTCCCAACTCAATCCAATGCCATCCATGCCCTAAATGGTGTGTAAATTCAACAGACCACACAGAAACACTTGATTAATACAGCTGTGGCTACTGCCTCTGAGCCTACTGGATGAAAGCAGGCCTGTTGTTGGCAGACAAGGCCAGACAAGCTTGCAGGCCTAGGCTTCAAAATGGCCACCAGCCACAAGGCCAGGCCCAACAACAGAAAGCCCACCCCAAAAAAACACATTTCCCAACTAAATCCAATGCCATCCAGTCCCAAAATGATGCTTGAAAATGAAATACATTCAAAAAACACCAAAGGAACAGTTGCTTCATCATGCCCATACCCATGAGGCCATGACTAGCTAGGGCCTGCTACAGACTACTACTACCCACAACATTTTTAAAAAAAGGAATGATAGTTACCAAAAATAAATTGTAGTTACAACAACTGCAATGACCCCAATCAAACAGACACAACAACCGCTTACTTGTAAAATATCCAATTAAAAAATCCTCAAATCCAATTACAATGATGCAGCAGACAAAAAGAGTGATCTTTCCAGCTCAAAATCCAAAGGCAGAATGAGCAGGAGATGGACAAAGCACTGGGAGGAGCCTGCTGGACAGTAACAGGAAGTTGGTAGATTCTGTGGCACTTCCTCCCTATCCCCACCTTTTAAAAAAAGGACTCCTTGCACAAAAAAGGACAGCCAAATGTCAATCTTAGGAGTTGTTTTCATCCAAATCATCATTTGCAGAAGGTTTCATGCTGCTAGAGCTGATATTTTTCTCCAAATTGGAAATTTTACATGTTTGAGTTCTCGAGCTTCACATTACTTCCGCCGGATGTCGATGGCGTGTCCAAAATGACTTGATCGCGTTCTCTCGCTCCCTGTGGCGTTGGATATGACGTGGTTGGGGTCTCTTTCTCCTTTTCGCATTCGATATGATGTGCCCGCGTCCTTGCGCTCTCGCTCGCGGTGGAGAATGATGTGTTCGAGATCTCAATCTTCTCATACTCTCACAGTGCATGATCGCGAGAAGAAAGACGTGATCGCGCGACAAATGACATGCATGCGGGCGCGAACTTTCGCGAGACAGCTCAAATGGCTACCAAAAATCCAACATCTTGTGGAGAACGCGACTTGATCGGGAAAACTTGTCGCCGAACGCGGGGATTCAGGTAAGGCGATCACGCGCATGCGAGAACGTCTTTTATTACAGCACGAGCATGAAAAAATTACCGGTAAGATGCAGATTGCGGAAATTTTGAAATTTTCGCGCTTTCTGCGAAACGCGAAAATGCCAAATTATCGCAATTTCCATGAGCTGAACGGAATTTTGGCCCAGGCCTACTTTTAGGTAGCCGCATAATGAAGTTACTACCTCTGTCTGACACCACCTCCTTAGGAAATCCCACTCTACTAAAGATAATGATTGGGGCCCTGGCACCTGCAGGAGGAGTAACAGCGCAAAGAGGAATTGCATCAGGATACCTAGTGGTATTATCCATTCCCAACAGTATAAATTTGTTTCCTGATGTTTCACTTTTTCATAGGGAACCCCTACCACTGGAAGTGGAATTAAGGGGGCCTTTGGTGGTTAGCTGTTTTGCCACTGACTTGACATGTAACAGAAGAGTTGCAAACTCCTTTACTTTCTGGGACTTGCTTGGGCAGTAGAAGTGGGCAACTAGCCTACTCAGAGTCTTTGCCTGGCCAAGATGCCCAGTTAAGGGGATATCATGGGCCAATGAGAGTAAGAACTCTATGTATTGCTGAGGCTCCACCACTCCTAGAGGCACCAGGTTTAGGATATCTGGCCTCAATATACAGGTGCCCCTCCTCCCAATAGGGTTTGTGTCATCCACTGACCTCTTCCTTTTCCTGTGTGGCAGCTTGATGTCTCAGGCTCTTGAGTGGGACAGCTCTTTGCTAGAGGGTCCAGCTGGGCCTAGGAGCTCTGATGTGTAAGGCCCAAGTTCCTGGGGCTCAGTTCCCTATAGGACTGACAGGTCTTCTACCTGAGGAGAGGAGTCCTGAACTTGTTGCTTCTTAAAGGTTGGTGTCCCAGCCTTCTTACCCTTTCTCTTGGAGCGTTGGGCCATTATTCCAGGCTCCAGCTCCTCTTTTTTCGCCCTGGGCTTTGATCTGTGCTCCTGTTTTTGAATACACCCATTCAGATATTCTTAGCATGGCTGCATGGTATCTTAGCTCTACCTCAGCCCATCCTGAGGTCTCCAAATCACTCTCTAGCAGACAATATACTGGGATGGCAGAGGACAAAACCACCTTCTTTTGGCCAGTAACCCCTCCCCACTTTAAGGATACCATAGCCATGGGTGAACTTTAGTATGGTTAACAGCATTAGTGACTGGATATGTCTGTCCAGCCAAATACTGCTCTGGGGATACCAGGTTTTTTAGTCGCCATGGTGACACTTGCACCTGTATCCCTCAGAGCTTCTACTCTAGCCCAATTGATATGTGGCTGTTGTCTACATTAAGCCCACCCTGAGGGGTCTGATTAAGGGATATGTAAGGGGAATGGAGACACACCAACTGGTACAGGTAATGGATTTAGAAGCCCAGATCCTCTCCCTAGAGTAGTGGACCTGCGGCTGGGCCTCTGCGACATTAAGCACCAGCCACAGGTCCACCATGACAGACAGTCAGGGTAGTTGCATCAACTCCACCCTCTGAGATTAAGATAGGTTCACTCTGCTCCCTGACCTGGCCAGTGCACACCAAGGATCCCATCAGGAAACTCACCACCCCATTTGTAACTGGGGGTGCACTAGTGGAAGCCTTTTTGGGACAGGAACAGCCACCAGTTAGCTGTCCATTGGCCTTCCAATTGAAACATCAAGCCTTTTTGGAATCCAAGTTCTTACCATGGTACCCACCCTTGGATTGTGAAGTGCCTCTGGCCCCACCCTCCTGAACAGGTTTTTACCTCTTTTCCTTAGACTTTTCCACATCTTTCCAGTGGGGAGGAATAGCAAACCCTTTCTTTTGCGCACCCCCACCCTGAGACAATTGGGTCACCCTACTCTTGATCCAATGATTAGCCTTTTTCCCCAAACTCCTCAGGAGAGGCTAAACCTATATCTACCAAGAATTGATACCATTTTTCAGACATACAGTCACCTACACCACCCTACACTTGTACCCCCCAAACTTGCATTCATTAATATGCCTAAGATCAACAGATCTCTGCTAAAAAGCACCCACTGAAGAGCCTCATCGGGGATTGCAGTGCCCGCCCAATGAGGGGCAGCCCAATGATGAGGCATGACACCCTTCTGGGTGTGTGAGGGCATTCAGATCTTATCACTTGGGTCCCCATCTCCCCCCAAATACCTCTCGTCTACCAGCCAGTTCCTTCTGATATCCTTATCATCCAACCCCATGAGGAACTGCACTTTCCTTTTGTGCTAGATTGTCCATTTAGGAGCTTAGGTGCTGGATCTATTATATCTACTCCCGTTCCCTCCTTTGATTTATAGTGATTCAGAAGCAACCAGCAGCAGGGGAACAGGTGATCCTTGTTTTAGGCACAGGTTGTAGCGATGTCAGATGCGAGGTGTGAGGTAGCGGAATGGCCTTACCAAGAGGATTGGGATAACTGAAAAGGGAAAGTAGGAGGTGAAGAGCAGGGGGTTGGAGGTTACATCTCTGAGGATGCAAGAATGGTTGGAAATGGTGCTGCAAGGTCTGCAAATACAACAGCCAGTGGAGATGATTGAGGGCGGGGAGGGGAGATGCTGTGGGGAAAGGGAGCAGAGGGAGATCAAGGTGCCTGAAGCAAGACCCTGGCCAGGTGCCCATCTGCTGGGCCAATGCTGGGTGCAGCGGTGGCAAGGTTGAAGTGGAAAAAGGATGAAGGTCAGGAGGAAATGGAGCATTAACCATGGGCAGCTACTAGTCTAGGGCAGCAGGAAGAGCAAAGTAATGGACCCAAAAGGGTGTATTGCCAAAAAGGTCAAGGGGGGCACAGGCGCAGGGAGGACAGCTCATGAGCGTAGCGAGGGCATAGGAGTTTAGTGGTTCAGCTTTCACATTTTGCCTCTAGCGGGCTGGTAGGCATCTTGGGTGCGGTGTCTAGGGTTCTGAGGTGGGATAGCAGAAGGTCGGAAGTCAGTAGAGACAGAATAGACGGGGAGGAATGTAGGGCAGCAAAGGGTATACACACCAGACCTATCCTCTTTCTTACAGTTTTCGGGACATCTGTGAGCAGTATATTATGGAGGGCACACTTTAGCACAACAACACAGAGAAGTGAAGGTATGGCACAGAGCGGTCAGCCGGATGGTGTTGTGGGATATTGTGTATTCTGAGACAGGGTCCAGTGAAGACTCTCGTCAGGTCCATCAGAGGACATGCGCAGAGCATCTTCGGGAGGAAGGACACACAGGTCAAAACGGCCCACAACTATAGAGGACTTGGGAGGGCTGATGACTGCCCCCTCAGGAGAAGGTAAACATTTAACCCGAGGTGGTGTATAGTGTGCAATATCTGGTGGCAGTGCCAACACGCACTGAGTGGGAGGGGCAGATGAATTGGTTGGTTCTATGGACTTAGACTATGAGGAGGATAGCCTGGAGGAGGGTGAGGTCTTGGGCAGGGATGTGATTGATGAGGCATAACAGAGGTGGTAACAGCAAGGAGCACGAAGGTCTGTGGGTGGTGGGGGCTGGGTTTGTTAATCAGTGTCCACATAGTGTTTTACAGGCTTAAGACACAGTACCATCCAGACCCACTGACACCAGGTTGGCGGGCAGGAGGATTCTGCTGGCAAGGCAGCAGACTACGGAGTGGGCGCTGACTTTAATGCCAGGTGAGGATGTAATGGCCACTTTGTTGTCCTGGTTATGTTGTAAATTGGCAGTACCTTGAAAACAGGCACCGCAATAGGAACTGCCAATAAGTTCCAGCATGTCATGGACAGTGACATCCATGCCGTGCTGGAACTGGGGGGAATACAGACAGGCAGGGGGGCACATGTTATGCCTCCCCTGAATATATCCCCATGACATGGCCCCCTTTGTACTTGCACCACCAGCTTTTTCATGGCGGGGCTTCGCCATGAAAATGCTGGTGGTGCAAGAACTCAAAATATGCTGAGCGGGACTGCGCCCGTCCCTGCTCACCATATTGCATTGTGGCACTCTTGTGCCACCACCAGGGAATGACTGTTCCCTGGCACAGCAGGCGGTCCACCGCCAATATGACTTTGAGTTGTAATCTGCAATACTGTGAACCGCCACTCCAGTGCCACCGCAAGACCGCCAGACTCGTAATCAGGCCCTAAGTTAGCAAAGCTAAACCTATTGTTCTGCGTATTAAGCAAACTGATTAACAATTTTTTTTGTATTTGTTCCCTTTTCCAACAGGTACTTTGTCATGAATTCTTCAGATGGATACATTTACAATGCATTCAAATAGAAGAGGCAGCCTTACTAGACCAATAAGGCTTTCAATGTAGTTATTAATAATCTTTTGAGTGTTAAATGTTGAGGTGTAACACCATTATGCTCTCAGAGGACCAAATACGAATATCGTGATACGTAGGAGGTCGAATCTTAATGTGTTTACAATAATATAAATATTTGCGGTGCTCATTGTTCTGGTTTCAAAGCTTTTTATTTCATATTTATCTTCCAATTGTAGCACCCTTTTTGTACAAAAGTGAAAAGATCACAGTAAACATTTGAAAAGTGAATTATTGTGGTTTTCCTTTATACTGTCTTGAGGTCCATTTCCTCGTCATCACTGAGAAAGAGAGTCTGACATTGCGTACCAACTGAAAAAGGACTGTTTCCACCATTGAAACTAATGTAAAAGCATGGGAAAGTACTTACAACCATTTTTTTAGAAAATGTTATTTATTGCAATAAATTCTTGTTTTTTCTAAACAAATAAGTATATATATACCTATTTTTGCAAATCGTCTATTTTTCAACTTTTTGCAAATAAATTTTAAAATGAAAAAACATGGGGGCTCATTTATGAGCCCCTGCGTCACTTCTGCGCCACAGGTGCGTCACTTTTTGTGACGCACCAGTGGCGTAAAACATGCGCCATGATGCGGCCATATTTACAAAGTGACGCATCTACCTAGATGCGTCATTTTGGAAACACCTGCGCTACATTATACCTGCGTCAGGTATAATGTATGCAGGGTGGGCGTTCCCACGTAAGTAAGCATCGTAGAAGTGACGCAGTGAAATCTACGAGATTTCACTGCGCCACTTCTAGGGTGCAAATGCGTCAATATCTTGCGCCTGCCTCACAGCAGGCGTAAGACTGACGCAGGCCCTTTCACATGGGGCTTGCCCCATGTGAAAGGACACATTGCTGGAGTTGCGTCACTTTTGTGACACACTCCAGCAATGCGTCACTTTTGCGCCTACAGATACGTCAGAAATACTGACGTATCTGTGACTCCTTGCGACATGATGCGTCATACTGTAAATATGACGCATCATTGGAGTCGCAGGGAGGGCGCAGTGAAAAGTGACGCATCACTGTTTTCACGCAGTGATGCTTCACTTTTCATAAATGAGGCCCATGGTTTTTTGTTTCCAGTAGCTTGCTCTAAAATAAAGCATCACTGTAACTATTATTTATTCATAATAATTGTTGTTTAAAATTGAAATGTCTACTAATGTCTAACTATTGTATTTATTTTTCTATTTAAAATAAATGTCAGTTAGTTTGTAAAAATAGGGGCCTCATTATGATGGCGGTTGGACGTACGTCCGACAGACATCATATCGGAGACGGGTCCGCTCGACTTGCTGTCGGAGGTCCCGTCAATGAAATTACAATGTGACTGCCTCCAGGGCGGTCGCAATGTCTATGTTTTGTATTGCGGCGGGTGCTTTGTGCTGCAGCACACGCCGCAGTACAAAAAGTAGAACGCATATCTCTGCACCACCTTGGGGTGCCTGCCATATGTTGCAGGGATATGTAAAACACCTAAAACTAAGGGCGCCCGATATGGCCCCCAATGTCCCTTTCTGCCAGCCTTTTCATGGCATGTAAACCGCCAGGAAACGGCTGGCGGGGAGGGACATCATAATCATCATTGCAGGTTTTATGGCTGCCTTCAACCCATCAGATGCATGGCGGTCGGGCTTTCCGCAACCATATGCCCGCCATTGTAATATGGTGCTTGGTAAACATCCTTAAGATGGCGGTGATACCGCCAGTCCTCGTAATCAGGCCCTAAGTATTACCTGGCTATTAATACACTACTCCGTCCATTACCCCTATATCCCTTACATCCTGTCACTAAAGGTGAGAGTAGCAGTAGTTTTCAACATTATTTAAGTTGAATGAGAAAATAAAATTTATTTAAACACCAAGTGGCCTATGATGATCTCGGTCGTAAAGCCTCCGACCTCAGGCCTGAGGCTTTACGGCTGAAATTGTCAGTTTCAATTTCGACCGACTGATTACAATACAGCCGGTCGGAATTGAAACCAGCCTGTCATTCCAGCTGGCTTCCGATGTAGCCCGTCGGCCAGTCAGAGACCGGCCGGTAATCCCATGGGAAGACGTTTCTGCCTTCAGGATTATGATGCTCGGTTTCCCACAGGCTTTCCACGGCAGGCTTTCCGACATGGAAAGGCTGTCGGAAAGGAAGTTTGGGGGCCCCCTATTGGGGCTCCCTTGTCCTTGCAGTCTCTGTTTGGGAGTCGAGGGGGCACCTATCGCGACAAATGCGCATGCGCGGGCGGCCGCGCATGCTCATTTGTGAGGAAGTCGTCAGCAAGATAAGGAAGAGGGAACCCCGGGAGCCGCAGCTCAGGTAAGTTATTTAAATTACTTAAACCTTGTTTTTTAAAAGTTTAGGATCATTGTTAATGTATTTTAAAAGTGGGCTGGAGGGAGACGGGTGGCGCGTAGTGGGGCTACACGGAGTGTGCAGGTGTGCATAGATTTGCCCCCACTCCGTGATGCTTCACGTAGCCCCACTACGCCGACTACGCCCAGGGTTAATAAACACAAGGAACAGAGCACAATACCCACACACCATCAAAGCACACATGGCTGGCACAGTCAGTGAAATCAAACCAAAGACAACTCAGTGCAACCAAACAGGGAGACAGCAAGGCAAACCGTGTATAGGCACAAGGATGAACGGATGAAAGGAAGGCCCTGGACTCAAACTGGGAACAGCCACACATACATACAACTACTTCACAGGAGTACACAAGCAGCACTACACACAGGGACCCATCTACACACCTCAGGACTGACAAACACCAGTAAGAATCTACACACATACCCCCCTCACACCAGCAGCACACAACACCAGTGCCAAACACACTGAAGGCTGCCAATACTTGACAGGCAATACACACACAAACAACTACACACCCTGGGCTCAGCCACAAGCATCACACACACACACACAGGGATGCCACCACAAAATGTGGAAACAAATACAACAGACAAAAACATCACCCAACTGAAACACACACCGAGCCACAACAACAGACATGCCCTGTGCAGCTAAACTGTGGAAAGGCAATGAGAGCACAGACACAACAGGAGTGCACAACCTCATCACCCAGGAACAATGCACAGACAACATTCCACAACACACACACGAAGTGAACCATCACAGAACAACACAGCCACAGCAAACAAACAACAGATGCACAGGCAGAACAATAACATAGCAAACATAGCATGACATAAGGGGATGCACAACAGGCAATCACAAGGCAACATACACACAGCACAGCAAGCACAACAAGCTGTGTATGCACACCAAGCATACCAGACACACACAGACATCAGTGACAGAACAGCAACCCACACAACACCATACAGCACAGCACAAAGACAACAGCACACTCAGGAAGTGAAGCAATAACACAAACAACACACATACATCGAACACAACACCCAATTGATACACAAGTCTGAGGCACAAAGGTGGCAACAACTTGACCACAGGACTGGGCAGCACACACAGTTGAACTGCATAGCAGCAACCATGACTGGCAAACAGCAGCAGTAAATCACACATGACCCATTGGGGAGTGACACATTGACCCTGGACAAAGAACTGCACCAAAAGGCACAGGTGCACAAATGAAGTGATGGGGAGGCACACACACATACAAACCAAGGAGACAGCTCACACCAAAGTGAAGTGTACTGCATGTCAGTAGGGGACATGGCAGGAGTGCACCATACACAAAGAGAGGGAGGGCAGACCCACAATGGGTAGGCAGCTGAAGCACAGATAGGGGATGGCATGACAACACAGACAACATGCCACACTGGAGGCAAGAAGGCACCATGGGACAGCAAGGCATGAGAAAACACAACCACAATGGCAGTGGGGAGCAGCAGGTCTGCACAGACCCCACAAACAACCACCAGACAAATGGGTGTGCAACAAAACACAACACTGAATTGCCAGTAACACCCTCTGCATACTCACAAGTGACAAAAACAACAAGTAGGAGTCAGACAGAACTGCAAGGACACACCAACACACTGCACAGTGCACAACATACAACTCACACATGGGCATACAACCATGTCTACAGGGATGAACAATCAAAACAACAGGTACACAACTCCTGGGTGACACGTGTGTAGTTGACTTTGCAGAGGCATGCACACCTTAACACTCCCCACAAACTCACCCCCTTCACACTGCACAATACCTGGTCATCCAAGAGCACACATGGAAAGTAAGCCATTGGACTAGGATGACTGGCCATCACAAGATGACCACACACATACACCACTGGGCACACATATAGGAAGAACACAGACATGATGACCCTGGACAGCCTGCCTGAAATACTGTGCGCAGAAACCCACCCTGTGCTGGTAGTGCCCCCCAACCTGACATGTGTACAATAGAGCCAACATGAACTAATCAAGTAAATGACTACTGCTAAACATTCGAAATTGACACCATTGCCATCACAAGAATCTGGGCCAAGAAGAACTGAAGCCCCTGTCACCCCTGAAAAAAAGAGAGCAAGTGAGACCAAACATTGACCATGTTGAAGTGCCACACAGACCATGTGGCACAGTAAACCATTTACACACAGCAAAATAACTTTATTCAGTAAGGACACTGACAAAATAGACAACTGGAGCAACTGTTTTTATTCACAAATTGCACAGATAGGCACCATGAGAAGAGAAGAGTAAGGCACAAAATGCAGAGCATGTCCATGAGAAGCTGCACAGGCAAGGGCAAAACAGCAGTGAACAACAAGGCCAGTGGCCAGGGCAGGGTCCAGTGTATGTCCATGAGAAGCTACACAGGCAAGGGCAAAACAGCAGTGAATAACAAGGCCAGTGGCCAGGGCAGGGTGGAGAGTATGTCCATGAGAAGCTGCACAGGCAAGGGCAAAACAGCAGTGAACATCAAGGCAAGTGGCCAGAGCAGGGTGCAGAGTATGTCCATGAGAAGCTGCACAGGCAAGGGCAAAACAGCAGTGAACAACAAGGCCAGTGGCCAGGGCAGAGTGCAGAACATGTCAACGAGAAGCTGCACAGGCAAGGGCAAAACAGCAGTGAACAACAAGGCCAGTGGTCAGGGCTGGGTGCAGAGTATGTCCATGAGATGCTGCACAGGTATGGACAAAACAGCAGTGAACAAGGTCGGTGGCCAGGGCAGAGTGCAGAGCATGTTCATGAGAAGCTGCAAAGGCAAGGGCAAAACAGCAGTGAACAACAAGGCCAGTGGTCAGGGCAGGGTGCAGAGTATGTCCATGAGAAGCTGCACAGGCAAGGGCAAAACAGCAGTTAACAACAAGGCCAGTGGCCAGGGCAGGGTGCAGAGTATGTCCATGAGAAGCTGCACAGGCAAGGGCAAAACAGCAATGAATAACAAGGCCAGTGGCTAGGGCAGGGTGCAGAGTATGTCCATGAGAGGCTGCACAGGGAATGTGTGCGACTGTACCTTTCCATGGCCAGCAACACAGTCAGGGGGCAACAATGTGCAGTACAGGCCCTCCTGTGTGAGGCACAGGTGTGTGAGGGTGACTACCACTCAGACTTGGCTGTCAGGCAGACTGGGAGCTGGCTGTGTCTCGGGGACTGTCGGGGCACTTAAAGGGGGAGAGAGCGGAACAGCTGAGGTAGAGCGATCAGTGTCTTGGCAGGCTGGAGGGCTGCTTGGACCAGGCGGTGTAATGGCACGTGGAGGTGGAGTCATGCAGACGGGAGTCACAGTGTGGCTGGGAGATTGTGGAGGGGTGCCCTTCCACTTCTTGGGGATCCCAAATGGCTTGACTGACTGTGGATCAATGGGAAGTGGTGTGGGCACTCACAACCACTGCTGCAGCAGGTGCAGGCGCTGGCAGCCCCTCTGGTGATGTGCTGGACCCAGCGGAACGCTTTGCCTTGCTTCGCCTCTGCCCGCCTTCCCCTGTTTACTAGGTGTCACCCCTACAGTCCCCTCCGGCCCCTGCTTCACTGGGCTTGGAATGGGAGTCGAGGTGGTTGGTGATACTGCCTTTGAACCCTTCCCAAGTGTACCCTTGGCATGCACCGCCTCCTTGGTGGGCACAGACACTGTACTATTATCTTTGCGCGATGCCTTAGGGGCAGGAGAGTCCTTTGATGGGAATGCCACTGAGGCATGTGTGCCTGAGGTCTGCTGCTTTGCTAATTGTCCCCTGGTGTCACCTGACGGGCTTTTCTCCCTACGCTCTGGGGTGCCTTTGGTCTTCTGTGGGGATGGTGTCTGCGCACGGGACCGCTTGGGTTGTTGCTGCTGTGTGCTCCGTGTGCTATATCGTGACTTTGATGTATGTGGACCATGGTCACTATCGTCAGACGTGGCCACTGCCAGGGGGGTGAACAAAGGGACCGGAGCTAGACTGTGAGAATGTGCCTGTTGCAGGGAAGACGTCACTGTTGATGACAAAGCCTACCCACGTTGGAATGTATGCCCTCCATGAAGACAACCACCTGGCCCAATTTCTTGTTGTGGTCAATGAAGGCATTTAGGAGAGCTGTCTGGCCTACACACAGCTGGCGCAAAAGGTCCACAGACTCAGCACTGATGGCAGCAGGGGGGACAGGGGCAGGAGCAGCAGTGCCAGGGGAGAAGGACACTCTTCCCCTCTTATTGAGGTGGACACGGGCAGCACCAGAGGAAGTGGCTGGGAGGGTGGGCAATGGCCTCTGTGTGGTGGAAGTGGATGCAGAGTCACCGTTCCCTGTACCCTCCAACATGGATGCATCCCCGCTGGCATCAGATGATGTGGTGCTTTGTGTCTCCAGCAGACTCCTGTCCCCCTCTGATGTGCTGGTGACATCTGTGTCACTGGGCTCCATGGGCAGCTGTGGTGCTAGTTTCACCCCCACTGGTGTCCGTCTCCTGTCCCTCCGTAACCACAGGTGATGCTGCATGGGGGAGAGAGATGTAGGGTCAGGTCAGTGGCAAAAACATAACAAACATATGCAAGCAATGCATGACAAAAGTTGAGCAAATCTACATGTTGCACACCACCCTCTGCAATTACATCGTGCCAACTCACTACATAGACTCAAGCAGTGCATGGAAACTGGAAACTCAGGCATGAGTGAGCCATGTGATGACCACACAGCACAACACCCTGCTTGTGGCTCTGTTCAAACAGACACACAACTAGTTCTGAGCACACCTAGGGACATGATGGGGGCACACAACTTGTTGACAATGACAGAACTGGATGTAACAGGAGGGGACAGCACAGACCCAGACTACAACATGACAGTCCACAGTGGACATTAGCCCATGCCATTCACCATGTCATACCTTGGGGACAATAGAATGCTGCACATTGCTGTATGATATCTAGCCCTCCCCAATATGGGTGCATGCAATGGACGCATTGATGTACGCACAGTCAGATTGGGCACTCTGCCGTTTCCTCCCATGGGTTTCCCAAGACTACACCAATGTAGAAGAAACCTGAAGAGCACAACTCAGAATGTAATGTGAAGGCACAGCTTCCAAATCAACTTTGTAAGTACAGGTAGGGCAAATGCATGCCACAGGCACCCAGGCCAGCAGCCACTTACATGCCACAGCATCACACTACCAACATCACAGAGGCCAGTGCTGGCACAGGCTCTGTACACATACAGCCACTCCCATCCAAAGTCAGACTCCCCAAATGCTCACCCCTGGCATGCTGCTGATGCTCCTTCGAACAAGCATCCAGCTCAGGCTGTTTCACCGCCAAGATGCACCCCATTAGTTATGTCATGCTGCGCCGTGCCAGACACCCAGTGCGAGGAAGCAGCCCCAGGGTCATCACTGCCACATTCTTTGCCAGCCAGCTGAGGTCATCCCATCTCTTGTGGCAGTGGGTGCGCCGTCGGTTTGAGACCCCCAGGGCTCGCACCTTCGCTGCAATGGCCCTCCACACGGCCTTACGCTGGTGTACATTGAGCTGCAGGCATGGGAGACAAGAGGGAGAAATGATCAGGTATACAGTGCCATGTAACAACATCTATCAGTATAGCAGCAAGATACAACCAAATCACATATCCAACGATAGATCAATCAGAGACTATAGTACAGCCCACACGTGACCCCTGCATGGGAAAAGCTGATGTTAAAGCATGCAGGTATGAGGGGGAACACAGTCCCTGCACGTCTCACACACATGCAGGATGCCAGCACTGAAACCTGCCTGCCCACATCTCCAGTCAATTTTTGGGTTGGGCAACACATACATCACATATCAACCTGTGTTGGGGGTGACCCACTGTGTCCAAGACTGCGCAGCCCTCAATGTCCCTGCCCTGTGAATAGATAACTGTGTCATGGATGTCACATTGAGGGACATAATCTCACAAATACAAAATGCCCTTTACAAGGGCGGTTGTGTGCAATCTGCAGTGCTGAGATGGGCCACAGCTGGAGTGCAATGTGAAAAGACTGATGTCATACTCTGTAAGTGAAGTGATGTGTCCTTGTCTTAGTAGACGGGGACTGTGCAGGCCAGCTGGGCTCACACTGAGATGGTCTACAGGGGCACACACAGCCATCCAGCCAAGCAATCACTGTCCTGACTACAGCATGAACAACCTTCTTTGTCACTGTATGGCTGACAACACAACACAGGCCACTCATACTTACATGTGCAGGGAGGGAAATCTGTGGTATTGGGTACACACACCCTTCCACTGGAGACAGCATGTCAGGCAGTGCATTACACTACTCCACACTCCCAGGCACATACTGCATCAGTCCACTACATGTGTGGCCCCGTGCCCTACCACAACACTGTTTAAGACTCACCACGACATTTGGAGGACCATATAGTCTTGGGTACTGTGTGAGCACCTCGTCCACCAGGACCTCCAGCTCCTCGCTCGTGAAGGGACTGGCACGGATCTTCTCCGTCCTTGCCATCACTGTGGACGTGAGGCAACAGCAGGGGATTTTGGCGGCGAGGGTCACCAGGCAGCAGTCCCTGGAGGCAGCAGCAGATGAGGGGTGTCAGGCAGCAGTACCTGGAGGCAGCAGGAGGTGAGGGGTGTCAGGCAGCAGTCCCTGGAGGCAGCAGCAGGTGAGGGGTGTCAGGCAGCAGTCCCTGGAGGCAGCAGCAGGTGATGGGTCTCAGGCAGCAGTCCCTGGAGGCTGCAGCAGGTGAGGGGTGTCAGGCAGCAGTCCCTGAAGGCAGCAGCAGGTGATGGGTCTCAGGCAGCAGTCCCTGGAGGCAGCAGCAGGTGAGGGGTCTCAGGCAGCAGGCTCTGTGAGCAGTGGCAATGTGAGGCTCACTCCCACATATATAGCCCCCTGGGGTCGTTTCCAAGGTGCCAAGCTGCAGCAATTGGTGGTCCATGTCTGTTTCTTTCAAATGCAGCCAATGACCGCCTCCGTGGTGGCGAAGCACGCCTACCGCGATCTTCAAAATTGCATCATGCCACCGCTATCAAGCTTCCCATTGGCTCTATGGTGAACTCCATGGTGGTGTAACACCGCTGGGGCCCGGGGTGCGCTACCGAGATAGTGCATCTTTCAAATGCAGCCAATGACCGCCTCCGCGGTGGCGGAGCACGCCTATCGCGATCTTCAAAATTGCATCATGCCACCGCTATCGAGCTTCCCATTGGCTCTAGGGCGAGCTCCATGGCAGTGTAACACCGCTGGGGTCCGGGGTGCGCTACCACAATGGTGCATCTTTCAAATGCAGCTAATGACCTCCCCCACGGTGGCGGAGCACGCCTATCGCGATCTTCAAAATTGCATCATGCCACCGCTATCGAGCTTCCCATTGGCTCTGGGCGAGCTCCATGGCAGTGTAACACCGCTGGGGCCCGGGGTGCGCTACCACATTGGTGCATCTTTCAAATGCAGCTAATGACCTCCTCCACGGTGGCGGAGCACGCCTACCGCGATCTTCAAAATTGCATCATGCCACCGCTATCGAGCTTACCATTGGCTCTAGCGCGAGCTCCATGGCGGTGTAGCACCACTGGGGCCTGGGGTGCGCTACCGCGATTTCAGTGGCGGAGCATGCCAACCGCCATTTTCACATGTCTCCGTGCCTCTGAGTACTGCACTGGTGTGAATGGGGGTGCAGGTGACACAACGCCGGTGTCAGGCGGTAGCTACCGCGATATGGGTGCCATGCAATGGTGATGTCCATCTGTCACACATCAACAGTGCATAGTGCTAACATGTTCAATGGCACATCATTGGGCACATGATGCCAATGTTCAATTTACTCCACTAATGGCTACACATGCCATGTTTGTGTGTGTGTAACATACATTTGTCTGTACCCACTCACATATCACTTGAGGATTTGATGTTGGTGTAGGCAGGACAGTGTAGTCCTGGGTGTACAATGTGTACACATGTCAATGTGTTGAGGTCCAGTTACAATCACAGCAATACTCGTTTCGATGAATGTTGATCTAATTAGCATTGCCTCTCATGTCTGCTCATGAACACATTCATCATTCCAGCGCCGACTGTGGTCATTGTGTGGTGGATGTGTGCCAGGTTGTAATGACGCATCAAGGTGTGACCGGTACAGCAGCTAGGTAGGAGACAGTGGTTTTGATTAGTTACACATATGCTGGATGCTAGACACCCAGGCGTGCACATGTGTACTGTGGCCATATCCCTATGTGCATTCACATAGCCAAAGGTGGTGTTTGAGGTACTTGTCTTGTGTAAGTTGGCACGTGTGCCCTTTGTGTAGCTGAAGGTGTCCCTCCATGTAAGCTGGTCTGTTGTTGTTGTGTCATCCTGAACATGATATGCTGTGCACATCTCTTGGTGTATTGTATTGACATGTGTCCACTATCAACTCCAATAGGAGGAGGCCAAATTTGATTTGTCACTTGATGGTGCTGGAGGACATGGATGTTGCGATCATACGGAAATGCTGCCTGGACAGAGCCACTCTGAAAACCCTTTGTGATCTGTTGGAGCCCCAACTGCAGCCACGCTGATGGGATGTCACAACCGATGTTCAGCATGGTGCTGCGTGATGTACTGTCCGCCATGATGCTATACAAGGACAGATACATCCATTTCCCCTGGGGTGCTGAATTGCCAGCTGTGACGGGAGACTTCTATCCCCTTGGACACATCCCTAATGTTGTTGGGGCCATTGATTGCACCCATGTCGCTCTTGTGCCACCACAGGCACGTGAGCACATTTACCGCAATCACAAGCATTACCACTCCATCAATGTGCAGGTGGTGTGCCTGGCAGATATGACCATCTCGCAGGTGTATGCCAAATTACCAGGCTCGGCCCATGACTCCTACATCCTGAGGAACAGCATAGTGCCCCAGCTGTTGGCTAATCTTCTTCCAGAGCGTGCATGGATTGTGGGTGAGTATGCCTAGTTGTGTGGCGTGCTATGTGGGTGACCTGCTCCCCTGAGACTCTGCGACATTGCAATGTCTATTTGTGTTTCTCATACCTAGGTGACTCTGCATATCCCAACCGTCCCTGGTTGCTGAGCCCACTGCGGAATCCCAGATCCCCAGCTGAAGTCCGCTACAATGAGGCTCATGGGAGGACATGTCTTGTGGTGGAGCGCACTTTTGGCCTGCTCAAGTCATGTTTCCGGTGCCTGGACAATACAGGAGGTGCACTGGCATACTCGCCCGGGAAGGTGTGTCAGATTGTTGTTGCATGCTGTATGCTCCTCAACCTAGCCATTCGCAGGAAGTTTCCCCTGCTCCTGGATGATGGTGAAGACCCAAGGCCCCAGCCTGCAAACCAAGCCATGTCCAGTGATGAGGACAGTGGAGAGGAGGAAGGTGTTGACCTGCATGAACAGCTCATCACCCGCTACTTCACTTGAAGGTGGGTGGCAATATGCAACATACCCATTGTCTGATGTGATTTCTGTTGTGGTGAAGGGGCATGTGAGAATTGTAGCATCAGCCAGTTGTAGACTCAGTGGTGGTTGGAAATGTTTCTAGGACATGTCATTTGGGACATCAACGGGACGTGTATGTTGACACTTGGGGGCCATTGTGACATGTGCATGTTGGGTTATCCTAGTGTTAGGGCTTGTGTGATTTCTGTGATGCCACACCCAGACCAGTGACAGTTGTTCTGTTGTGTTTCCCTAGGTGCCTTCGACTTCTCCTTGCCTACATACAGCCCATGGTCCGGGTACATTGTGATCATGTTAAAGACTGTGGAGCAGACACAACAACATGTGTGTGAGGATATTTTATTTATTATCTTGAGATGCAAGGGGGGTGTACATTTCCATTGGGGGGGTGAGTTGACAGTCGTGGTAGATGAGATGGTCGAATAGTCACCACATTGCTGTGGTGACCCAGTCCAACAGGCAGATGCCATTCACAATGAAGTGTGGGGTAGGAAAGTCCAAAGAGTCAAAGCAGTGCAAGAATACTTTATTGTTTGATTAATAAAAATCATTACAATGGTGAACATGCTCCCATAATAAAAACGTGTATCAAGAATAGTTGTTAAAATATTTACATTTGTGCCATCACGACAAGTAAGAATTCATCATAAAATAATTTAAAATCCTAGAAACTTGTTTTTTATAATGATCAAAAATATTAACTCATCTAAACGGTACGACCCTTTTTTAAAAAGAGTGATGAAAGAACAGTTAAGGGCCATAATCCTCCATTCTAATTTTATCATCTACTAGGGTCGCAGGCAGACATTAGTTATTAAAAGACAATAATTAATAACACTGTAATATGAGTCCGTGTTTGTGGTAAAGGCCCCAGTGGTGCGAGTCCGTTTATATTGTGAAGTCCCTGCGTACAATGTTTGGAGATTCCAAGATTACACGGGAAAGCAAGATGGACCGTACGCCAAAGACTGTGTTTTACTGTTCTTGGGTGGTGCGGACGAGTGTCTAAATCAAGTGAAACAGTGTGGGGCTTAATCTATCCTTTAATAATTAACGTTAATGGCTTGCTGGTGCTCACTGTGTATACATTTTCTTGCTGTTCCTGTGATGAACTTGGTGAACCGGATATTGAGCTGTGGATTATCCGGATTCATTGATGCAAGGATGGCTTGCCGGCACGTACGAATGCCAAGTTTATTCCATTCGCTCTTTAACAAGGTCTTTCGATCATCATGGACTGCAGGACATAGACATACCACGTGCTCAATTGTTTCAATGCAGTGGTGGAGAGGGTTGCCATCATGGCTGGCTCCGTGACTTGCGTCTGGCAGGTGCTTTGCCTCCAGATACTCCCATGGTCTTCTTGGGATGGCCCCTTTGTTGTTTGGCAGGGGGGGCCCTGCTGCAGGGCCAGTGGGGTCTGAGGACTCACCCCTCTCTATGGGCGCAGGGGAGGATGGTGAACTGTCAGTGTGCAGCCCACCAGAGGGAGGCGGAGGTGTTGTCTGGGACGCATGCCTGTCCCTCAGTACCACCACTTGCTGGCCCAAGAGGTCCATGATTTGTCCCATGCATCTGTCGATGGACCTCATCAGCAGGACGAGCTCATGCAACAGATCGTTTGACCGGCCCGTTCGTCCCTGGGCCTGTTCGTATGCGCCCAGGACTCTGGTGATGTGTTCCAGGAAGTGGGTCCCAGCCTCCTGGTGTCCCTGGGTGACCCTGCCCCTCCCACCTGCCCTGCTGCCATGGACCTGTTGCCTCACCACTGTGGGCACCCGCATCCTCTCCCTGCCCTCCTCTATGGATGGTGTGTGCGGGGCATCCTCTGGGACAGGGAGGGTGTTGCCGGCAGCACTGGTGGTGGTGGTGGTGGCTGTGGATGCACAGGCCGTGATTGCAGGGGTCTGCCGTGGAGTTGTTGTTGCCGCAGATGTGGTGGGGGGACGCTGGGGTCCTTGGACCTGTTGCTCCCTGGCACACCAGATGGGCCGGCCTCAAATTCATCGTCCATGGAATCCTGGGAGTCAACATCCGAGAGTCCTTGTACCAGGGGTGGAGACTAGCTCTGCAGGTTGCTGGTGTTGTCCTCTGCAGTGAGTTCTTGGTCACCTGTAGGTCAGATGGGAAATGGTCATTGCAGTGCACCCGTCAAGCTTTGGGTTAGCTGTGTGTCGTTCACATTTTGTACACTGCACAATTAACATATCATCACATTGTTTTCATTTCAAAAGAATTTTATTATTTTAAAAGCGCAAATATGAAACATAAGATACAAGCCAAAGTGATACAATTGATATCGGACAATAAGGTAATAAATACATTAAAATCAAATTAATTAATAGGAGAACAAATCATTGTCATTCATTAATCTGCAGACATCAGATAAATAAATTACATAAGGAGGGAAGACCCAAAATGATATCTGGCAAAGATATATATCAAAAGTATCACCCACAGATGGCAAATTAGGGAGAAGAGGAAAGAGAAGAAAGGAAGAAAGAAAAGACGGAAAGAGTAGGAAAGAGAGGAGGAAAGAAAAAGAGAGACAGAGAGGAGAAAAGGAAGAGGAGATGATTTCCAGAGGAATCACCCAACACACAAGACAACACTACCCGGACAAATCAAAAGGATATTGCTCCACCAACCCTTCAGAGGCCAACTCCATGTATGAATCTAAGGCTTTCCAAACACCAGAGGAAATAGAAGGAGAAAGATGAGCATGGTCCACTGACGTATGAGCACTTCATAGAAAGGAAACCCAAGCCCACCAAGTATGGTAAGAGACGGACGAAAAGGATTTCCACTCCATGAGAATTACTTTGACTGCAATAGTTAACAAGAGGTCCAACAACTGTAACTCCATGGGATCTAAAGGGAGAGGGACTGGGGCCGCCAACGGACCCAAAAGAATTAATGGAAAAGACAGTTGGAATTTGATGTTAAAGATGAACATGAGGTGTTTGTGAACTAAATCCCAAAAGGGTTGGAGAAGGGAACAATCAAGGAACATATGTTGAAAATCGCCTGGTAAAAGCCCACAACTCCAGCACAAATTGTCTTCTTTGAGATTGAGTGAATACAGACGAATGGGAGTCCAGTGAAGAAGATTAATAGAGAAAAACTTAGATTGCGTTAGAGAGGGGGCAATTTTGTTACGAAGAGAAAATTTACCAATATCTTGCCAGGTATCAGAAGAGATATGAGCAGTAACACTATGATCAAAATGATGTAACCATTTTTGCTGTGTGACAGTTTGGGAAGGGAGTGTAGAGGACGATAAAAATTTGTAAATCCGAGACGCAACATGACCAGTCCTGATCCAAAGCTGAAAAAGCGTAATCATAGGGGAAGAAGGATGAAGGTGTACTTTAGCAAGTGCAACCTTAATCTTAAGAAAAGTATAAAAATCTAAATTAGATAAAGAGAATTGTTGAGCAAGGGATGAGAAAGGGAAAGGATCATTGTTGGAATCATAGAGATGTTTAACAAGTGAGACACCTTTCCCAGCCCAGTAAGACATCAACTCAGGGTCAATATTAATTTTGATTTTAGAATTGCGCCACATAGACGACCATCTAGTTTTATGTAATGGAATGGCTACTCTCTTATCAACCTTACGAACCGCAGCAATAGTGTCTAAAATAATAGAGCGAGAAAATGGAATAGAAAGGGTGTTTGTGGTTAAAAAAGATGCAGTCGGCAGTGGGGAGGCCAGTTCCTGTTCTATTGTCAACCATGCTGGAGCATGAATAGATGGAGAAGAAAACCAAAGGGCACCCTGGGACGCCAGAAAAGCAGTTTGATACTTCCCCCAATCAGGAAAATTACAGCCACCCATATCATAAGATTTCCGTAAAAATGTATAAGCAATCCTAGCCCTTCTATCATTCCATAAAAATTTAGAAGTAAGCAAATCAAGTTCATGAAAGAAGGAATCAGAAAGCCTTACTGGAAGCATAGAGGAAACAAAATTAATAATAGGAGTGATCATCATTTTAAGAGTCTGCATACGACCCCACCAAGAAATATGCTTCGGAGACCAATTTTCTAAAAGACGTCTCACCTTAAGAATAGTTTGGGATTCATTATAAGTAGCCGTTGCATATAGGGTGGAACAGAAATAGATACCCAGATATTTTAGCTGTTTAGATTGCCATTTAAAGCCCGCCGAACCCATATGAGATGAGAAGCAGTAAGCATTTAAAGGAAACATCTCTGTCTTATCTTTGTTCAGAGTGTATCCTGAAACTTTTGAAAAAAGAGCAATCGTATCCGAAATAGCAGGGATGGCCAGTGCAATATCATCAGAAAAAATGAGAACATCATCTGCATATGCAGCTGTTTTTATCTGATGAGACCCAAAAGAGAACCCCTTAATATCTGGATGCGAGTCAATCATTCTGAGGAGAGGATCAATGGATAACAAAAATAAGAGAGGGGACAAAGGACACCCTTGTCTAGTGCCCTGACAAAGGTTAAAAAAGGAAGACGTAGCACCATTCACCCGTATATTAGCCCTAGGTCGGGAGTAAAGAGACATAACCATACGAATAAAGGAATCACCAAGATTATGTGCACGTAGAACAGCTCTTAAAAAAGGCCAAGAGACCTTATCAAAGGCCTTTTCAGCGTCAAGGGCCAAGGCTGCCGCCGGAAGATTAGATCGTTTAGCGGCACCAAGAATATGACAAAAAGTACGAATATTATCCCGTGCAAGACGCCCCTTTACGAAGCCTGTTTGGGAGGGATGAACCAATTGAGGAATAAAGGACTCTAAATTTTAGCAAAGATCTTGGCTTCCATGTTAAGAAGGGAAATGGGATGAAAACTTTTGGGATCTGCGTGATCCTTCCCTTCTTTGGGGATAACTACAATAGTAGCATCAGCCGCGGAACCAGACACAGAACCATCCTTAATAAAAGCATCAAAAACGGATTGGAGTTTCGGGACAAGCACGGGAATAAAGGTTTTATAAAACGCAATAGGATATCCATCAGGACCAGGAGCTTTACCAGACCGAGTAGCTTTAATCGCGGAAATGATTTCATCAGAAGTAATCGGGCAATTTAATGATTGATTGTCTTCCTCCGAAACAACTTTCAAAGGAACCGACTTCAAGAACTCCTGACATTGTTCAAAAGAAGCTTGAGCCGACGGGGTATATAAATTATTATAAAAATCGCGGAAAACCTCAAGGATTTCTGCAGTTTGAAATTTTTTCTTACCAAGCTGGTCAGTAATAGAAGAAATTTGGAAAGTGTTACAAGAAGATTCCTGGAACTTTAAAGTGGCTGCAAGAATCTTACCCGCACGATTTTTTAACAGCAGTCTCTTAGATTTCTGAGCCTGCAGGCCAATATGAGCTCTCTTAGTGACTATAGTATTGTACGAATACTTTAAATTCTTAATAGATTGGAGGCAGGTCTTGTCCTGAGAATGTCGAAAAAGGGATTCCTGACGTTTGATCTCATCTGCTAAGTCCGTGAGTTCCTTTTTAATGGCTGCGTTTCTCCTTGACATACATTTAATGACCTGACCACGGAAAGTACATTTAAAAGAGTCCCAGAGAACAAGAGGGGAACTGACTGACCCAACATTCTCAATAAAAAAAGTCTCAATGTCATTGGAAAACTCCCGCACCAAGGACTCATCATGTAAAATTTCTGTGTTGAGTCTCCACGAACGAGCTCGTGCCCTAGGGACAAAGGACGTAAGAGTAAATGTCACTGCGGTGTGATCAGAAACTAAAATAGGGTGAATAAGCGGAGAAGAAGAAGATTGAACCAGAGAAGAGTGAACCAAAAGATAATCAATGCGTGAAAAGGACGAATGAGGGGAAGAAAAAAAGGAGAAGTCACTACCAGTGGGATTATGAAGACGCCAGACATCCTGAAGATGGGTAAGAGAGCACATATTAATCATTTGTTTGTGTGCTTTAGGGGGACGAAAGTTAAAGGCAGAATTCCTATCCAAGATAGGGTCCATTGGCAAGTTAAAGTCACCACCTACAATAAGATTACCAGAGTGAGGGGTATCCTCGAGCTTTTTGGTGATCGCATTCCAAAAGGACGGGTCATCCTTGTTGGGGGCATAAATATTCATGACAAATAAGTCAGCATTACCATTGGACACCTTAGATAGTAACCAACGACCCTCTGTATCCTGTTCAGAGGAAACGATAGATAACCCAGAGTGTTTAGAAACTAAGGTAATTACCCCATTCCTTTTACCACAAGCATCTGAACAAGCAACATCAAAGACCCACTCTTTCTTCAGGAACAACGCCTCCTTGGCAGAGAGCTTTGTCTCCTGAAAAAGGACGAGATCCGAAGAAAGAGATTTACAGTAGTCCAAAATCTTTGACCTTTTGACTGGATGATTTAACCCTTTAACATTAAGGGAAAGTATATTTAGTCCAGACATAGAACCATTATCAGGAAAAAAGATATTCCATATGTGACAAATGAAGCGCAACAACCAGGAGAGCTAACCAGCAGACATCAGCAGCCAACACAAAACAGGGTGAGACCAAAGAGGAAATCCGAAGAGAAAAAAGGAAAGAAGAGGAAAAAGAAAGCAAGAGAATACACAGAAAGAGAGAGAGAAGGGCCCATCCGGCAGGTCTGAAATTCATACAAGGGGGGACATGGGAAAAAGAGCGAGGGGCCAACAGGAGGAATAACAACAACAGCATAAGAAGCCCCAGAACAGTGCATAGCTGATTATACATTTTAAAAGAAAAACTATCTAAAAGCTAAGAACTGGAATTAATTATAACTTTTTAGAAAACAAATCAAAATGAGAGACTATAAAGGCAACACGTTTGACCAAATTAATATATAGATAAACACTAAAATGAATCATAGAGAACGGTAAGAGCAGGAAAGAGAGAAAAAGAAAACACGTTCAGGCAATAAGAGATGGTGGAAAGTGAACTAAAAGATAACATTACTATAGGTAGAACCAGACCAAAGCGGACTCCATCAAGAGAAAAAGGAACATAATGAAAAGAAAAGAAGAAATACAATCTGAAACAAACTATATGATACAATATGGGAAAAATAAGTGAAACATAATAAAAAAACGGTATGTAGCATCCTATCAATATAACAGTCAATGAATCCCTATGGCAGCTAAATAAGAGACCTAATACTATATATAAATATGTAAAATCTATATACAAACAAATAGATAAGTGGCCATGAGTAAATAAAGCCATATGCACACAAACTGGCAGAATAAATGTGCTTGCCTAAGTAAGTGAACATGTAGGTAAGAGAGGCATAGATCTATCAAGTACAACGCATCTATAAAAAACTAACCTACTCGAAAAAGACAATTAATAACACAATGTAACCAAATCATTCAATGAAAAAATCAATAAAGTAGGTATAACTAGCAACTATATGAACATCACATATTGACTCTAAATATAGCCATAAATAAACACCTAGTAAACATATATGATTAAACCACCTAGACAAACCATACAACAACACGTTGATAACGCAGAGGAAAAAACAATGACCTACTCCATAAAATACGAAATAACAAGAAACAAACATGAAGCAAAAAGACCGACCACAAGAGGATAAGATAAACCAAATTTACCACAAAAATCAACGCACATACCGAAGACATGCAACGGGAAAGGAAAAGGACCATGACCTAATACGTCGAGAGACAAACTGGGGAGGCAAGGAGTAACAGGACGACACGCGAACAGGAGATACTACCACAAAAAATTAGAAGGTTTATACAATAAAACTAACAACACTAAAGACCAATACACCATAACGATAATAGGGGAGCACCAAGAGACGACAAAACTACGTCAAAACCAATGGACATAAAGACCACCGCGCAGACCTAAAAGCAGCTAGACTTAATAGATTTGACAAAGACAAAAAACAATGCATTATGTATAGCCGCATCAGGTGCCAGAAGAACCAGGAACATGTGAAGTCCCCGTTTGAAGATCCATCTGCAACTCCATTTGATTATCCAAAAACGAGGCCAAATCCGCAGGTTCGTCAAAAATTCTGACACGACCTTTGAAAGTAATGCGGAATTTTGAGGGACCAGCAAAAGAGAAGGGAATATTCATCTCAGACAAACGCTTCCGGAGATTAAGGAAGCCCTTTCTCCTTATCACCGTGTCCCTGGCAAAGTCTTGAGAAATTGAGATACGATGGCCATTCCAAGAGACAGCTCTAACCTTCCGCATATGAGCCAAAATCTGCTCTGTATGTTGATGACGC
Organism: Triturus cristatus; assembly: GCF_964204655.1. NCBI lineage: Eukaryota > Metazoa > Chordata > Amphibia > Caudata > Salamandridae > Triturus > Triturus cristatus. The sequence goes on from NC_140581.1 coordinate 403,732,583, forward strand.
AGCGGTTTAAAAATTATCGCTCTTGGTTGCGTAGCAGACTTGGGGCGAAAGGAGGGGACACGGTGTGCCCGTTCCAGTTCAAAATCTTTATGGAAAGAAATTTGTAGTGTAGATGGAATCCATTGATAAAGAAACTCAATCATGGAAGATGCATCTTTCTCAACATCCTCTGGAAGACCAAAAATACGCAGATTGGATCTACGATTACGATCCTCTTGTTCAGTGAGGTCTTTCCTCAATGCTGCCATGGAACGCTCTATCTGCGTGAGAGATCTAGAGTGCTTTTGCATGGTATCCTCTGCGCCACTAATCCGTGCTTCTGTACCTGAAACACGAAGGGAAAGGGCCTTGAAATCATTCCTGATGGCTAATACCTCCACCTGCAGTAAATCTGTATTAGTCTTAGTAGACTGCGCAATTTCATAGACCTCATTAAGGCGCGTCAGGATGGACTCAAGAGTCGAATTAGTGTCTTTAGGAGCAGACTCAGGTGTTGGGGATACCTGTTGGACCTCTTAAGAGATGCTTTAGAGTCCTTAATGTCTTTAGCATTCGGTGAAGGGGCCATATTCTCAGCCATAGGGCAAACCACCTCAACAGGAACAAAATACACCTCCTCAGATAGAGTGAGAGCAAGAAATGCCAGGGGCTGTAAAACACACAATGTGCGAAAGGAAAAATGAGCAGGAAGGAATAATGCACTTGCATCAAAAAGAGCCGAACAGAGAATATGGCAGGCGATCCCAGTCAGAAAAAACCACCTCACAAAAAAATATCATGTGCTGCAGGCGCAAGTAGGCACACACCGACACTGAAAACAACCAAGATCAAGCCAAGAGCAAAGAAGCCTCACATAAGGAAGTGGCAGTGCGTCTGACGAATAATATAGTAGCAGAAACCTCAAAAAAAGTCACACAGTGGGCAGCACTGCAATAGGCGGCAGAAAAAAAACAAAATAAACTCAAGAAAAATGAAAAAACGTCACCAGCTCCTGTATGCCTCCATTCCTGACAGGATAGTCCAGTAGCGTCGTCGTGTAGAGGCGAGAGTAAAACTCCCTCACAGAAGAAACAAAATGGCGGCCGCTCGTGAAAACATGAAGCGCCACCTCAAAATGCCGATATATGGACTCTGGCCACTCTCCACCAGCAGAAAACTCCCCCGTAGCGTACGCGGCAGATTCCCAGGCAAGATGTCATCCTCTGCGCTGAGCGGGGCATTCCTCAGCGGCAGCAATGTCACCGTCGGCCCTCGCTCTTTACGGAGCTCAAGCGCGATCCGCCATCTCGCAGCGGCGCGCAAGCCACGCCCCCCCCATCTCGCAGCGGCGCGCAAGCCACGCCCCCCACATATCATCACATTGTTGACTGTGTGCAGTACTGTGCTCTCTGACATGATACAGTGGTACAAGCATTACTTGTCCATGGTGCGAGGTGTTAGGGCATACTATGCGAACTAGGGGTGGGCGGAATTTGCGAAATTAACTTTCGCAAATTATCGCGAAAATGTTTAAAATTATCGCAAACAAGCGGAAATATCGCGAAGATGCGGAAGTTTTTTTCCCGCATGTTCGCGAGATTTTCTGCATGGTTGCGGGTCGCCAACTTACCCATGTGGTTGCTTGCGGGCGCGGCCATCTTGTTTTGAGTTGTCTCGCGGTGCATGATCGCGAGAAGAAAGACGTGATCGCGCGACGCATGACGTCACTGCGGGCGCGAACTGTCGCGAGACAGCGCAAATGGCTAAAAACAATACAACATCTCATGGAGAACGCAACCGGATCAAGAAAACTTGTCGGCAAACGCAGGAATTCAGGCAAGGCGATCGCGCGCGCGCGAGAATGTATTATTTTACAGCGCGAGCAAGAAACAAATTTTTGCCAAGCTGCGGAAACCGGAAATTTTGACATTTTCGCGCTCTACGCCGAACGCGAAAATGTCAAATTATCGCAATTTCCGCGAACGGAACGAAATGTTCGCCCAGGCCTAATGCGGACCGTGTTTGATTGAGGTTTACTGGGACTTGTTGCCATCTAGGGCCTGGCACAACATGTTTTAATTGTGGACTCATGGTTTAGTTGTCTGACCTAGCAGACGTCACATCTGGCCATGGACTGGCCATTGTCATCTCCTGCATCCCTTTGTCCTGTCATGTGCATATCTTGATTTGTGCCACCACACATGATTTCATATTTTGAGAATGGTCCTTGTTGCACTTGCCCCATGGTGATGCAGATGTAACTAGGTGCTGTGCATGATTGTGCCCAGGCTTTCTTCTATTTGTGCATTGGTGTGTCACACTTTGGTGGTTGTGACAGTTTCCTTGCCTTACCTGTGTGCACACTGTGCTTGGCAATGGGTAGGTATGGCTCTTTGTGCAATGTGAGGGCTGGTGTTGTCACATGGCACCATTTAATTTGGGGAAAATGTGTGGGTGCACGTACTGGCTACCTACCTGTGAGCTTGTTTGTTGTACTGCAATGGCTTCCAACTGCTCCTGGGTGGGGTGGGGGAGGGATCCATCCTGCTGAGGTGTGGGACACAGGGAATGTTGGGAGTAGTAGTGCAGCACTCCCAGCCACAAACACCCTCCCAGGGTAGATGGCTAGCTACCTGTAAGTTTGATGAAGGTTCTGTAATGGCTGACACATGCTTCTGGGTGGGGTGGGGGAGGGATCCATCTTGCTGAGGTGTGGGACACAGGGAATGTTGGGAGTAGTAGTGTAGCACTCCCAGCCACAAACACCCTCATTGTGAAGATGGCTACCTACCTGTAAGTTTGATGAGGGTTGTGTAATGGCTGACACATGCTTCGTGGTGGGGTGGGGGAGGGATCCATCCTGCTCAGGTGTGGGACAGGGGGCATGGTGGGAGTAGTAGTGCAGGCCCCCCACCCCCAGACACCCTCATTGTAAAGATGGCTACCTACCTGTAAGTTTGTTGTACTGCAATGGCTTCCAACTGCTCCTGGGTGGGGTGGGGGATGGATCCATCCTGCTGAGGTGTGGGACACAGAGAATGTTGGGAGTAGTAGTGCAGCACTCCCAGCCACAAACACCCTCCCAGGGATGATGGCTACCTACCTGTATGTTTGATGAGGGTTCTGTAATGGTTGACACATGCTTCTGGGTGGGGTGGGGGAGGGATCCATCCTGCTCAGGTGTGGGACAGGGGGCATGGTGGGAGTAGTAGTGCTGGCCCCCCACCCCAGACACCCTCATTGTAAAGATGGCTACCTACCTGTAAGTTTATTTGTTGTACTGCAATGACTTCCAACTGTTCCTGTGTGGGGTGGGGAAGGGATCCATCCTGCTGAGGTGTGGGACACAGGGAATGTTGGGAGGAGTAGTGCAGCACTCCCAGCCACAAACACCCTCCCAGGGAAAATGGCTACCTACCTGTAAGTTTGATGAGGGTTGTGTAATGGTTGACACATGCTTCTGGGCGTGGTGGGGGAAGGATCCATCCTGCTCAGGTGTGGGTCAGGGGGCATGGTGGGAGTAGTAGTGCAGGCCCCCCACCCCCAGACACCCTAATTGTAAAGATGGCTACCTACCTGTAAGTTTGTTTGCTATACTGCAATGGCTTCCAACTGTTCCTGGGTGGGGTGGGGGAGGGATCCATCCTGCTGAGGTGTGGGACACAGGGAGTGTTGGGAGTAGTAGTGCAGCACACCTAGCCAGAAACACCCTCCCAGGGAAGATGGCTACATACCTGTAAGTTTGAGGAGGGTTCTGTAGTGGCTGACACATGCTTCTGGGTGGGGTGGGGGAGGGATCCATCTTGCTGAGGTGTGGGACACAGGGAATGTTGGGAGTAGAAGTGCTGGCCCCCCACCCCCAGACACCCTCATTGTGAAGATGGCTACCTACCTGTACGTTTGTTTGTTGTACTGCAATGGCTTCCAACTGCTCCTGGGTGGGGTGGGGGATGGATCCATCCTGCTGAGGTGTGGGACACAGAGAATGTTGGGAGTAGTAGTGCAGCACTCCCAGCCACAAACACCCTCCCAGGGAAGATGGCTACCTACCTGTATGTTTGATGAGGGTTCTGTAATGGTTGACACATGCTTCTGGGTGGGGTGGGGGAGGGATCCATCCTGCTCAGGTGTGGGACAGGGGGCATGGTGGGAGTAGTAGTGCTGGCCCCCCACCCCCAGACACCCTAATTGTAAAGATGGCTACCTACCTGTAAGTTTGTTTGCTATACTGCAATGGCTTCCAACTGTTCCTGGGTGGGGTGGGGGAGGGATCCATCCTGCTGAGGTGTGGGACACAGGGAGTGTTGGGAGTAGTAGTGCAGCACACCTAGCCAGAAACACCCTCCCAGGGAAGATGGCTACATACCTGTAAGTTTGAGGAGGGTTCTGTAGTGGCTGACACATGCTTCTGGGTGGGGTGGGGGAGGGATCCATCTTGCTGAGGTGTGGGACACAGGGAATGTTGGGAGTAGAAGTGCTGGCCCCCACCCCCAGACACCCTCATTGTGAAGATGGCTACCTACCTGTACGTTTGTTTGTTGTACTGCAATGGCTTCCAACTGCTCCTTGGTGGGGTGGGGGAGTGCTCCATCCTGCTGGATGTGGGTCAGGAGGCATAGTGGGAGTAGTAGTGCAGCCCTCCCTGACACAAACACCCTCCCATGGAAGATGGCTACCTACCTATGAGTTTGTTTGTTGTACTGCAATGGCTTCCAACTGCTCCTGAGTGGGGTGCGGGAGGGATCAATCTTGCTAGGCTGTGGGACAGGGGGTATGGTGGGAGTAGTGGTACAGGCCCCCCACCCCAGACACCCTCATTGTGAAGATGGCTACCTACCTGTAAGTTTGTTTGTTGTACTGCAATGGCTTCTAACTGCTCCTGGGTGGGGTGGGGGAGAGATCCATCCTGCTCAGGTGTGGGCCAGGAGGCCTGGTGGTTGTTGTGGTGCTGTCTGCCTGTACATATGTCCCCATGGTTATGTTGTTAGCTATGTTTGTGGTGAATGGGAGTGGGTGTATGTTGGATCTGTGAGCCATGTTTTTGGGAGTGTGGGGTGCAGATGGATGGTGTGTGTCCTAGGTGGTGTAGCTTTGTAGTTGTGCAAGACAGTACATAGCAGAGTGGCGGCAGTCATTTGTTTCTATTTACCAGCCTCCACTCCTCCGGCTACTCCTGTGAGACTCTCTGGATGCAGTATGGCAAGCACCTTCTCCTCCCGTTGTGTGAATGTTTTTAGTGGAATGGGAGGGCCACCGCCAGTCCTCTGAGCCAGCTCACGGTTCTTGCTCCTCCTCTCCTTGACCACCCTCTTCAGGTCATGCTACCGCTTCATGATCTCCTTTTTTATTCTTGGGGTTGTCCCTACTGCATTGACCTAGCCCACGTTTGTGTCCTTGTGGCTAATGGTGTCTGTTGGACCAGGGTACCAAAAAGCTGTGGTTCCACTCTGACTATCTCATCCACCATGACCTTCAACTCACTCTCAGTTAATTTGGGCATTTTCTGTGTGGCCATGGTGTGTGGTGTGCAAAGTGATTGTGGGTGCAGGGGTGTGAGTGGTGGTTGTGGTTGTGCTGTGTATGGTGTGTGTTGTGCAGGGGGTAGGTTGTGCTGGTTTGGAAGTGGTGGTGGTGCTGTGTGTGGTATGGCTGGTGATGTTGTGTCCTTTGCCTCTCCTGTCAGCTGGGGTATGTGTCCCTTCTCTCCTGGAGTTTTGCAAGGCATTGTGGTCAGTGAAGGGGCTGGTTGTATACACAGCTCTGTGGGTGTGTCCAATTGGGGTGTTGCTGACAGGTGTGTTGTCCTGGGATTTGTATTTTTCATTTTGCCATGTGGTTGTGTCATTGGGGTGTGTTTTGTGTATTTGGGAGGTATGTCTAGTTTTCTGTGTGCACTTTTTGGCCTTCTTGTGGGGTTTTGGCTTCGTAGGCCATATTTTTGACGGTTCGTCCACCGCGGTGGCTGTGCTTCAGCTCTTCCGCTGGCTCTCCCATTCATTCCATTGTGCGACCGCGGCGGTCAGAGACGGCGGTACGTACCGCGGGACCGTCGGGGATATACCAATTTCCGGGGCAGTGTCTCCACTATACTTGCGGCGGGTTGTTGTTTTTCCCCCGCGAATCTGACGTCAGTGAGATCCCGACCTAGTTCCGACGCCCATTTAGCATGGGCTGCACATGGGGGATAAGCGGCATCCATATATAAAGTATGATTGAGTGTAGACACTAAATGTGAGGCAGAGGATGCGAGTAAGGTTTGGTGCAGTGGGGTCAGTGTTGCGGGCTCAGAGGGATACGTGGGGTGACATGCTTGAATGCCGTGACAAAGGCGGGCATATAAAAAGGTTTCCATGGTGGATGGTGGGGGGTCGTGACAAAGCTATTGTAAAGTGTGGAATTTACCACCTATACACAGATCACCCCAGAGGCAAATATTCCGTGCACGTGCAACTTTTTTAAATAGGCCTTCTTGCCTCCGATCGTAGGTCTGAGCCTTTACGAGCCACATCGTAATCGGCCCCTAAAAATACGAAATGTACTATTCCCACTCCAATATAACCTAAATCAGCGAAGATGCTGGACACAAAAAAAAATAATAATTACTATCGTCACTGAATGAATGAATGAATTCTGGGAAGGTGCTGGGCAGTAAACATAAAGACATAAATAGTTCCACTCCAACCATAAAATATTTTTTAAATGTTGTGAACAGTAAACGCGTTCATACTAATGACAGCGTTATAAAGGCATGCGTTCAAAACGCATGCATAATTCCGACATACAATTCCAATTCAGTCAATAGGAGAAAAATATTCTCCTGATTATTTTTTTTAAATGTCCCCATTTCCTCTTCCAAAATAATCGGTATGTATGTGAGTGCTTTGATAGTATGCACTGCTCGTTGCTTGTTCACCTTATCCGCTGGACTCTCTCAGCGCAGGATTATGCTAGTGTGGCCACCATGACTCCTGTCTTTGGATAGGGGGCCAAATCTTTTTCACTGCTGACTGAAGAGTTGGCACATATCTGCCACCTACACTCTCCCTGCAAAGCTGTTTACTAGCCCTCTCTAACCTTGCTATAATTTCCTGGCCTCCGAGCATCAGGCGTTTATCCTTAGGAGGCACACTAGGTGTATGAGTACCACTCAGACTGCTGCCTGGCAACACTGGAGTGTCAAAGGCCTTTGCAAGTGAATGCCATGGTTTCCACTAAGTTGCTCCTGAAGGAAAATATCTCTGGAGGACCCTGAATGAGTGTGCACTACTTTCCGCAGCGCACTCCCTTAATGATATGCACCCAGAAGCGGGTTTTTCTTTTAGGTTGCACCATATCATGTTCAATAGGATGCAATCCTGCCCTTTCAAGCAGCAAGGTGGCTTGCTGCACTGCTCTGAATGAAATAATGATAAATCTGCCCCACAGGGTGACTAGCAGAGGGAAACAGCAAAGTCCAGTCCAGGTCCAGTTGCCACTGGTCAACTGGCATTTTTCACAGGAATGTCCTCTTCAGCTTGTTTAGGTTCCTAGAGCAACCTAGGGGATCAGCCTGATGATCTTTGGAGAACCTTCTGTCCTTGAGTTTCAAGAAGAAGGGGGTCAATACTCCTCGGGTCCTTCTTGCTGGTCACAAGTCCAGCATTTTTTCTGAGAAAGGCTGGATGAGGGTCCAGACTTTTAAGCTTCACCACCCTGTGGGGGAGGGGGACATCCTATGACATTACTAGTTCCTCTGTTACCAATGGAGTAAAGGCTCCCAGGCCGTGACCGACCTACCTTTGCAGCAGTTCATATTTGTCTTACTGTTAACAGGCCAAAAATACAATGTGTCAGAGCAAATACATGATGGCAAAGGTCTTTGGCCACACTTAACTTGGACTCTGGGGCTGGGGGTGTGAGTGGGGAGTGTAACATGGTAATCTTAGTGCCGTCCCACATCTAAACCTAAAATGCAGTTTGAAGCACTCACTGTACCCACAACAAACCCAGAGACAGGTGCCTGGTAGGTCACAAGCACAGTCTTTCAGTAAAAGGAATTATATACACAAGAATTGTCTTGGCATCCTGTTCTCTCCCTGTCAATTGTTAGATGTGGGTCAGCAGAGCTGTTAAGCGGGATTGGACATTGCAGTGTCAACAGGATGCCCACAGCCACCCCTCTGAATATTCTGTAGAATTCCGAGGGGTCATCTCTGCCCATTCAGGTCAGCCTATTGTTTGCTCCTGGGATGCAGTTCACACATTTTGTACACCTTTTACCAGGCTTGAGTACATGCTGGGAGTTGGCAAAATTCAATACTATTTAGATTTGTGACAGCTCAGTCAGATTAATGGTAACTTTCTATTTATTATTTCTATTTAATAAAAATAAAAAAAACACTCTGGTTTTATATATAGGACAGCAAGACCTGCCATACCGAAAATAGCTTTTAGGAACTTATTGCTTTAAGGACGTTATCATATTCATTTTCAACATGTGACACTTTTAAAATACCATCCACCCAAGCTTGTTGGCTACAATGCTTACATAGGGGTTAATTACTAATATTTAAAAAGGAGGTTTTTAGCTATTACAATTTTTTATTTTAACAGTTCATTGGGCAAACTTTACACTGCAGCAGTCAGGCTACAATGGTAGCCCTGATGTCATGTTTCCTTTGTTGTACTGAGTTGAGTGTACAATAGGTGCTGTAGTTCTCATGTCACTTTTCCATTACCATGCCTTGGGTGTAGTTTCTACATCATACCCTATGGACTTAGTATGCCAATCAATGATTAGTCAATGTCTAAAGGTTTTAGGGATCAGAGCACATACACTGGGCACTGACAAAATTGCCATTGTGTGCAGAGTCTAAAACAGTAATAAATTCCGCAAACAAAAGAGGTTGAGCATGTAAAAAGGAGCAAGTAATCATGCCCACTTTAATATTTTAAACAAGAGTTTGTCTTGCAGCAAAATGAGGATTTCATCATGTTTCAGATTTATTTCAAAACATGCCGCATTCATTACAATGGATACCACTTCAGCTCAAAGCTTCTCATATTCACTTAAACGTTGACCAGAATTTTAAATGCAAAAACAACAATTGATGGACAGAATGCAGAACAATGTCATACATTCACCTCAGTACAGAGAGCTTGGCCTAAATCCATCGTTTTTTTCCTCACCATGCCATTCCAGTTTGAACCCAGCCATACGCAAATCATTCTTGACCTTGTGCCCAATGGGAACAGTCCAGCCCGAACTGTCAGGCCAGGTCCTCCCTGGACTGGAAACAAGCATCCTAGGACCGGTTTTGGGGTTCACCCCTCATCAGCCACGATAGCTTGACTCTAGTGGCATGGAGAGCACGGGACCCACGTCTGGGCATATCCGTCCCACTCGGGGTGACAAATGCAAATACAACAATTGATGGACAGAATACAGAACAATGTCATACATTCACCCCAGTACAGAGATCTGGGCCTAAATCCAGCATTCCGTCCATCAAATGTCACACTAAGTGGGAAGGGTACGCCCAGACGTGGGTCCTGTGCTCACTGCACCACTGGATTCATGCTAGCCTGGCTGATGAAGGGTGACATACCATGAAACCGGTCCCAGGATGCTTGGTTCCGGTCCAGGGAGGACCTGGCTTGGCAGTTCGGGCTGGACTGTTCTCACAAGGAACAGGGTCAAAATTGATTTGAATATGGCTGGGTCCAAGCTGGGGTGGTGTGGTGAGCAAAAGAATGATGTATTTAACCCAGATTCTGGGGGTGAATGTTTGCATTATCCAGCATTCCGTCCATCAATTGTTTCTTTTGCATATTCATTTTAAGGCACAACATATTCATTTCAACTGCGGTCATATGCATATCAACATATGTTAGATTATGTTCAATGTAGGTCATTATCATTTTAACACTAGTTAGATTAATTTCAGTGCATGCCATATTTATTCAATTGTGTATCACATTCATTTAACATACGGCAGATTAATTTCAACACTTTTTATGTTTGTTGCTATGCCTGTTTTATCCATTATGACATGAGTAATATTTATTTTAACATATCAAGACTTAATATAACACTTGTCATATTCCTTTGAAATTGTGTAATTTTGGCGGGAGGAGCCTAGCGCTTGACCAAGATGGCCGCGTGAGCTTTGAGCTTCCGGGACCCACGCGCCCTCCGTCGATTATCCTGTCTTAAATCCTGTTTTATATGCACGGCATCTTGCAGATGACTCATTGCTGAGGCGATTGATGCTGCCCGGGTCCGGATCGCCCACCGGAAACCGGAGTTGTGCACGGCGGAAGATTGAGGCCTATCTCCGAGGGATGCCAGGGGCTGGCGTTGGCAGGATGCCCGGCCTCTAATTGAACAACAGCGGCCTGGCGAGGTGTGAACTGGCGGACGGAGCACGCCGTACTTTCACTTTCGCTTTCTCGCCCTTTGTTTGCCTTGGCCCGGGAGTGCCTTCTGATGCTTACTGTCCCCTGGACGCCCTGCGCCCTACTCTGACTGGTTATTGCAGATCTGGCTTCTCCTGTTCCCTCTGACTGAGAGAGGGTCGTCTTTTTTGCACCGGATTGCTCGGTGCTAGACATGTCGGGTAAAGCAGAGGGGGATAGGCTGAAACCCAAGGCTACCAGGCGGGGAGCCTATATTCAATCCAATAATATGGATCATTATGCCCAGCAGAAGGGATCGCCTGGTGGATCGGGCCAGTCGCTGGACGTACAGAAGACTGCCTCATCCCCGACCTCGGAGCTCTTGTTGCAGGATGTCATGGGTGCGCTCGAGGGGATGCAGGCCTCGATTGGGAGACAGTTCGATGCCCTGGCGCACAAAGTGGATACCATCTTGGTGGATGTCAACCTGATCCGCGCGGATTTGGGCAAAACTAACGAGCGGGTTAAAACCCTTGACCTCAAGACCACAGGCCTCGCTGATGATGTCTCGGAACTTCAGACCGAAGTTCGTAAGCTACGGGCCGAGAACGACCTCTCCGCCCGTAGGCTTGAGGACTTTGAGGGCCGGGCCAGGCGCAACAACGTGCGCATTATTGGGGTCCCGGAATCCTCGGACGAGATCACCGCAGATCTGCTCGTGGAGGACTTGGTGCTTAACCATCTGAAGCCTAAGGGCCTTGGGAAGTTTTTTGCAGTCGAGCGGGCTCACAGAGTTCCTGGCGGGAGGCCCAGGGCGGGAGCCCCTCCGAGACCGATTGTCGCCCGGCTCTTTCACTTCCGAGATCGGGACGCTATCCTGCAAGCATCGCGGGTGACGGGCCCGGTCCCTTTTCAGAACGCATCAGTGAGCTTCTATCCTGACTTCACCCAGCTGGTGCAAAAGCAAAGGCAGAGTTTCCTGGGGGTGAAGAGACGTCTGCGGGAGAGGGACCTGAAATATGCCATGCTTTTCCCTGCCAGATTACGTGTGGTGTATGAGGACCGAACTTTCTTCTTTGAGTCGCCTGCTATGGCCGGAGAATGGCTGGACGCTTTGCCCCGACGACGGACTGGAGAGGATGCTGCCGCAGACGTGGAGGGTGGCCGGGATGGGCAGGGTTGATGCCTTTGGAGCCGGACTGACTTGCTTTGTTTCCAGACAATGGCTTGAGCTGATTGCAGTAAATACGGAGGGTTGCGGGAGGAAGATGGGAGCTCTTTCCTCCCTCAGGGTACTTTTTGTAGTTTTGGGTTCTGGTAGGGCGACAGGCACACTGCAAGTTGGGGGGGCTTTGTAAGCTGCAGCAGGGGTGCAGGGTGGGGGGGAGAACTGGGATTTTGGGGTTGTTGTTGGGGGGTTTGTTTCTGCAAGGCGTAGTAATGGTTGTCAGGGTTGTTCACTGGTGGCTCTTCGGGTGTGGGGTGGGCCTCTTTGTGTGTGGGGATGGGGGGTAGGGGCTTAAATGTTATTAGCTGGAATGTTAATGGCTTGGGAGATCGTATTAAGCGGGGGATAGTCTTGCAGTTCTTGAAACGGTCTTTGCCGGATGTGGCCCTACTGCAGGAGACACACCTTATAGGTAATACTTGTTATGCTCTCAATAGAAAAGGTTACAAATTCATAGCTCACTCGGGATTCTCCTCCGGCTCCAGGGGTGTGGGCATCCTTGTTAGAGCTTCACTACCTTTCGAGGTGGACTCCACCATTGTTGATGATAGGGGGAGGTTTGTGGCGGTGGCGGGGAGGTGGGAGGGAAGAACGTTGGTTTTGGTTTCGGTTTATGTCCCTCCTGCCCTGCAGGCCTCCACGTTTGCAGATCTGGGCAGGGCCTTGTTGGACCTCCCGGAGGGTATGCTAGTGGTGGGGGGAGATTTTAATGCTGTCGGCTCTGGGTTGCTGGATAGGTACCCGCCCAGGGACACCGGGGGGGCTCAGAAGTGGCTTCCAGACTTTATAGACACACTCGGCTTGGTAGACTGCTGGAGGCTCCGGCACCCCACACAGAGCCAATATACCTTTCACTCCGGGGCGCATGGTAGTCTCTCTCGGATTGATTACCTGCTCACTCTGGCTGCGCACGCCTCATTGGTATCTGAGGCTAGGCATATGGCGCGGGGCATATCTGATCATTCGCCAGTGTGGGTCCGGCTGGATGTCGGCCGCGAGGGAGGGGGCAGGGTTGCTCCTGTTAACCCCTGGTACTTTTGTGATCCCAAGATGCGCAGTGCGCTGTTGAAGACAGTTGATCATTATTTTAAGGACAATCAGGGTTCCGTTGACTCGGCCGTGTCATTGTGGGAAGCATTTAAGACCGTGTTGAGAGGAGAGGCCCTCTCCTTGGTGGTGGCCGCCAAGCGACGGAGAGATGGCGAGGTTATGCAGGTTGAGGATGAGATCGCGGCTTTAGAGGTGGCCCTGGAGGGGGAGGTTACAGCGGCCTCACTGCATGATCTGAGCTTGAAGCAAGCGGAATATAAGGACCTGGTGACGAATGCCGCCAAGACCCTCAGTAGGGAACAGCAGGGTCGCTTGTACGATGTTGGCGATAAGGCCGGGAAACTCCTAGCTTGGCTGGACAAAAAAGAACGTGTTAATAGAGTGGTGCCTGAGCTGACGAGAGAAGGGGGAGAGGGTATAGTACAGTGTTTTTCGGATTATTTCCGTATGGTTTACGCCTCAGTTACGGATAGGCCGACTGAGGATTCGCGTGACCTCCTGCGTGACATCGCTCTGCCCTGCCTTTCTGATGTAGATAGAGATGACCTCGATGGAGATATAACGGTTGATGAGGTGACGGGTGCTATCCGCGCGCTGAACTCGGGCAAGGCCTCAGGCCCTAATGGTTTGCTGATTGATTTGTATAAGCTGTTCCCGGATAGGGTTGCCCCTCACCTGCGCGCCATGTTCGTGGAGGCGCGGGGGAGTGGGTCCCTCCCGTTGGACCAGCGACTGGCGACGATTGTTGTGATACATAAGGATGGTAAACCCCGGGACAAATGTGCCTCCTATCGGCCAATATCACTCCTTAATGCTGAGCCGAAAATTCTGGCTAAAATTCTGGCGGGCCGCTTGGTCAGGGTGCTTGGAGACTTGATTCACCCGGATCAATTGGGTTTTATCCAGGGTTGGAGATTTGCTGATTAAGGGGAGGGTGAAGTCCTTTGAAGAGCTGCAGAAGGAGTATGAGTTGGGGAAATCCGAGTTCTTCTGCTATGTTCAGGTGCGTCATGCCCTGCGGTCAGTCCTCGTAGAAGGGGAGAAGGTGCCTGAGTCCTCTCCATTGGAGGACCGGATCCTCGATGGCCATATGCCAGAGAGTACGATCTCTCTCATCTATAAGAAACTGATCAATGTTCGGGCGGACCTGCTATTGGGGCTGCGGGACCAGTGGACTAGGGACGGACTTGAGCTGGATGACGAGGACTGGCAGTCTGCGGTTTCCTCTCCTAAGGAGGTCGCGATCCCATCGCGTCTGAGGCTGGTGCAGCTCAAAATACTCCACAGAGTCTATGTTACGGGGCCAAGGCTGGTTCATATGGGATTTTCTGACGAGGGCTTATGTAGGAGGGGCTGTGGTATGGTGGGTACCTTCATGCATATCATTTGGGAATGTGGCGTCATCATGGAATTTTGGAGGAGAGTCTATGCGGTAATGGGGGAGGTGACGGGCATTGCAATGCAGCCGGAGGCGCGGTGTTGTCTCCTGAATGTTTGGGGGCCTACTGATCACGATGAGGCACAGACCCTGTGGGTGACTCTGGGTAACATGGTGGCTAAGCGAGACATAGCGCGCCTGTGGGGATCTGCGGGACCCCCCACATTGACTGCGTGGAAGGAAAACATGGACTGGAGTATGCTCAGGGAAAAGACGGTATACTGCGCTAGAGGGCGCCCTCGGAAGTGGCATGCCATTTGGGGGCGCTGGAACCAATATAGGGGGGGCATATGTCTTGCCCCTGATCTGGATCCCCCCGAGGAACAGCTCTCTCCTTAGCATTCTTTCCAGCTCTGTATATATATCTGATGGTTAATTGACTTCTTGGGCCTCTGCTTTTCCCCCTTTTTCCTCTTATCACAGCACTGTGACTGATAGACGAGGGGGGTCCGGTCTCCCCTGAGGTGCAATCACCAGTGGTATTCAGTGTTTTTCGCCTTGCTTGGGTTTGGTGTGTGTTTATGTTTATGTAAAATAGAACCTTTTTGCTTCTCCTTTTATGCACTGTGAACGCTTCTTTGTTCTGCTCTCCTGAAGCTGCCGAACCTCCGGGTTGTCGGCTGAATAGCTGTGTTCCTGTTTTTGAAGAATAAAGGTTTTTTAAAAAAAAAAAAGAAATTGTGTAATTTTGAATTCAATGAATATGTTACTTATGTCAACACGTCATGAATGTTTCAACATGTGTCAGAATTATTCCAAGATGTGCAATATTCAGTACAATGGATGCTGTATTTAATTCAATACTTCTTATATTAATTTAAGAGTGGGCCATATTCATTTTAAGGCATGGCAAATTAATTTCAACTGTAATCATCTTCACATGAACGTATGCCATATTTAGTTCAGTGTAGGTCAAGGTAATTTTGACACTAGTCATATTTATTTCAACTTATCTTACATGTGTTTGAACATATGCCATATTCATTTGAACATGGCTTGCAGTCATTGCTGATTGTCTGGCATTCATTTCATGTGGACCACAGTCCTTTGAAAAAGTGTTGCACTCAATTTAATATTTAGCAATTGATGTTGTATTCAGTTCAAAGCTTTTCATATTCATTTAAGTGTGGGCCATATTCATCGTAATGCACATCAAATTAATATAATTGCAATCATATTCATGTGAGCATGTCATATTCAGTTCCGTGTTAGTCATTTCACTAGTCATATTTATTTCAGCATATCTTATATTCATTTAAGCATGTGTCATATTCATTTGAACATGGCTTGTATTCATTGATGTATGTCTGACATTCACTTCATGTGTGTCACAGTCATTTTAAAGAGTGTCAAATTCAATGTAATATGTGCAATATTCGTTCCAATGAGGGTCATATTCATATCAGCACCAGTCCATATAATTTCAATAAGGGTTTTATTCACTTGCTTTTTCGTTGTATTCTTTTCAGCAACAGCCATATTCCTTTCAATGTAGTTGCTATACATCTCGGTGTATCTTTTATCCAATTCAGAGTGTGTGTTATTTCAATTGTCCACTAGGTAGTATATTAATTCTGCCATGTTTCATATTTGTTTTGGCACATGTTACATTCATTCTGGTATGTGTCAAATTCATTTAGCAGCACTCCATGCATTTCAGGAGATGTCTTATATGGGGATCTGTAATTTTGACATGAACGGCTTCCCATAGGTTTGTGGATTACACTGGAGGGGATCAAGAAAACAGCTTAACAATACCTAAATTCTAAGATGTTTGGGGAAAATAGGAAAAAAATCCTCTGCAAAAAAGACTCTGTTTTTGTCTAAAAATTGTATCACAAAAGGTTTCCTGAAGTCCCCATCTTCCCAGTATTCAGGAACATGGAAGGCTGAATAAAAAGAAACTAATTTTGTGACTGCAGTTTTCACATTTTTTAAAAAGGAAGACCATATTTCCTATTTTTAGTGCTTTCAACCTACTTCCAGTTTGTGGTGTAAATCAGTGTGAAACCCATAGGTGATTTATGAAAGCTATACATTTCAGAAAAGTATACAACATTATGAATTCAGCAAGGGGTCATATGTGTAGTTCTCTCAAGGTTTTTCAAAAGAAACTAACTGCTGAAATAAAGAGATGTTGAGAACGAATATGATAAAACTGACATTTAACGTTATTTTCAGTAACTTTTTGTCCTAGGTCCCATTTACAAAAGCAATATACAATTACATTTGCTAGACTCCTCTGGATTAGGGGAAATATAGGGTATGTAGGTTCTTTAAGACAGTACAATGTTTTTTCATTGTGTACAGAGCATAGGCTAATTTATATTGTGAAATATGTAGAGTGAAAAATAGGTCTCAAGGAAAACTATGTATTTCTGAAATGGGCACAAGATATGCAGATTAGGAGCAGGGGGTTTGTGTACATCTCTAAATTTATGGACACCCATGCTAGCATGTGTTTTATAGGGCATTTTTCAAAATATCTTATTCCGTACACACTGCCTGACATTTAAAAGACACAAATGTAGCGAAGTCCATTTGATAATAAAAAATGTTCTACTTATCTATGTTTCTAAATATCTTCTAACAAAAATGGTACCTGATGTGTGTGGTTAGGCCTAGTGCCAGTGACAGGAAACTTGCAAAAACACAACACGTCTACATCACATTCTTTCACTCAAAACGGACTCTTTTTTCGCAGAGTGGGTAGTTGTGGGTTTTGATCCCTTACTCAGCTGGCACCTAGGGAACATAGCAAACAATTTTGAAAGCTAGTCACCTGGGGGAATCTAGGATGGAGTGACTTGTGTGTCTCTAACAGGATTTGTTTCCATGAATCCCTAGCAAACCTCAATCTTTATTAAAAAAACACACATTTTCCTCACACTTCTGTGGTGAAAAGTTCTGTAATTTGTGGGGAGCCACAACCATCCTTCCACCCAGCATTTCTATAGGTCTCTTGATAAAAATGGTACCTCACTTGTGTGAGAAGATATAGTGCATTCAACAGGAAATAGCCACAAACACAACTTGGACACATCACATTTTCCCTTCAAAACTGACCACTTTTGCAAAGTGGGTAGCTATGAATTTTGGGCCCTACGTCAGCCAGCACCTAGGAAACCTTAGCAAACCTGCACATTTTCAAAAAGTACAGTCATGGGGAAATTCAGGATGGGTTGACTTGCAAAGCTTTCACCAGGTGTTTTCACCCAGAAACCCATGCAAACCTCAAACTTTAGCTAACAAAAAACACATTTTCCTCACATTCCGGTGATGAAAAGTTCTGCAATCTGTAGGGAGCCACAAACTTCCTTCCACCCAGTATTTCCCTAATCTCCTGATGAAAAAAGGTACCGCAGTTGTGTAGGTAGGCCTAATTCCTGTGACAAGAAATGGCCCAAAACACAACATGGCTACATCAATTTTTCCAATCAAAACTACCCTTTTTTTCAAAGTGGGTAGCTGTGAGTTTTGGGCCTTAGTGCAGTTTGCACACAGGGAAACCTAGCAAACCTGCACACGTTTTACAACTATACACCTGGTGGATCCCTTTCAAACCTCAAAGTAACTGAAAAACACATTTTCCTCACATTTCTATGATGTAAAGTTCTTGAGTCTGCGGCGAGCCACAAACATTCTTTGTGTGGGTAGACCTTTTGCCCGCAATCAGGAACAGACCAAAATGCAACATGGACAATTCACATTTTTGCACTGAAAACATAACCTTTTTTGGCTATGTTCATAGCTTTGGGTTTTGGGCCCTAGCTCAGCTGATATCTAGGAAAACCTAGCAAAGTTGCAACATTTTTAAAATTAGGCAACTAGGAGACTCCTGTGGTGCATGACTTGCATGCCTCTTACTAGATTCTGGAACCTGTGGGATTCACAAATATCTGACCAACAGAAATGTGAGGAAAATGAATGTTTTTAGAAAACGTTTAAGGTTTGCAGGGCATTGTGGGTAAGAAAACGGTTTGGGAACCATACAAAGCACATCACCCTGGACTCCCCTGAATGTGTAGGTTTCAGAACTGTCTAAGTTTGGTAGGTTTTTCCAGGGGGCAGACTACCCTAGCCCAAAAAGTGTAGCCATTCACCCTTGCAAGTGGATGATATTGGGATTTATCCAGAATCACCTGGTGCATATGTACAGAAAACACAGAAAAGATTAAAATGTCCTCTCACTTGCCTTTGGTATGGGATGCTGTAGACTGCAGGGTAGCAGGATGACTGTTGAGGCTTTAGGGGTAAGAGTGGGGCCTGATGTTAAGATGGGTAAGACCCACCCCATTATTTAAAAAAATATATATATTCCTGCCATACAGTGAGAATTCTGCCCCCCCCAGGCGTAATCTGGGGGTACACCTCCTGTGTCTCTTAGGGGGAGGGGAGACAGATTTGTTCTTTTTGGGGTGTGGCCAACACCAGAGTGCAACATCTGACAGCTTCCTTTTGTTCCAAAGGCAAAATCCTAAAGTCAGGAGTCCGAAATTTACTACTCCTAAACTGAGAAAAATCCTAACTTTAAGACGTTTGGTATTCATAGAAGGCATTTAGGAGTCCTAAAGTTAGGAGTCCTAACTTTACTACTCCTAAACTGAGAAAAATCCTAACTTTAATACTTTCGGTAAGTACAGAAGGCATTTAGGAGTCCAAAAGATAGGAGTCCTAACTTTACTACTCCTAAACTGAGAAAAATCCAAACTTTAAGACTTTTGGTATTCACAGAAGGCATTTAGGAGTCCTAAAGTTAGGAGTCCTAACTTTACTAGTCCTAAACTGAGAAAAATCCTAACTTTAAGACTTTCGGTATTCACAGAAGGCATTTAGGAGTCCTAAAGGTAGGACTCCTAGCTTCTGTGAATACCGAAATGAGTAAGTGCCTTCTGTGAATACCAAAATGGTAGTAAGTTTAGGATTTTGTCTTAAGTTAGTTCTGTGAATCGGGCACAGTGTGTCTGCACCTCCAGCACGCACCCACCTTTCACTGAGTCATTTGTCGAAAAGCTCTGTTTGATGGAACGAACCTGTCAATGCAAACTACTCCGCAATGTGTTCTTAATTCAACCGTATATGTCAAAGTTTCATCTGTGGAAGTGCTTTTACTCAACAATAAGTATGGGTGCGCTATGGTTTAACAGTGTGAGCATAGTGAGAACCATGCAGTATATAGTTACCGAGTATTATATATTAAATAACTACTTCAGGAACGGCTTTAGGGTGATGAAGCCGCACTGGGCGCTGACCTGCGGGGGAGGGGAGTGGTGGGGGGCACAGACCTCAGGGAGGGGTGCTATGTTTAGCTATTGGGGTGGGGCGGCAGTGCGGCACAGACCTCAGGGAGAGGCGCTGTGTTTAGCCATAACTTGCAATTTAAAAGCACCTGCTGCAGAGTTCCTTGTGCGTTCATCTTTCAGGCAGCAATACAAATGTCAAGATAACTCTTGTGATTAATGTTCCTGCTAGAAAGAGAGATGGTGTTTTATCCAGTGACTGTTTTGACTTCCCATCAAGAAGCGTGGAGGGTTGCTATGCCTGCTGCAAAGAACAGATCTGCCTTTTACGTGGAAAGCCGAGGGGATTAGAAAAGCCAGCCTTTACCAGCTCTTCAAAATGAATCAAATTGTTGTGAGAGAATCCAAAGAGGAGGCCATGGGATGGGGCCGCCAAAGAGACTGTCACGCCTGGCGCCACCAGCGCTAAAGCCTGCCCTGACTGTGCTATACATTATAGAGCTTTTCAATGCTGGTATGTTAGGGGCAGATGTGAGTTGGCCGGGTTTTCCAGTTCCAGATTGTGATTTTATAGGGAGTGTTTCACAAGCAGAGGGGAGAGTAGGGCTGAAGCTGGGCTGTGAGCGCATTCCACAGAAGACGGCTTGAAGGCTCCGAATCTCTCATGTGTTGTGGGGTTGATGCGGGTGTTCCAATCAATATTGTGGGCTAAGGTGGCGGGGTGGCTCAGTAAGTTAAGGCGATGAGTAGGTCGCGAGCTCAACTCTGGTGAGTCCTGTCCACTTAGCATCCCATCCTTTCGAGGTCGGTAAATGTAGGAATCGTAATACCTGGGAATAACAGAGCTGAGAAATGACAGAAGTGTGAAATTAAGCGCTATATATAAATAAAAAAACAAGTCATTATTTTATATGTGTACTACTCTCCACTTAATATTTATCAAAGTAATCTGGGTCTTATTTTGTAATGTAAAATGTACAGTACTCACTAGAAGAAAGTTTGTTTTATGGGCTGTCAGCTACTGCTTTAAGTACCAGCGGGCAGAGAAGCATGACAAGAATGGGTGAAACAGGTAGTCTGAGTAGATCGCCAGACTTCAAAGGGATTTCCACCAAATTTGCCCTTTCGGTTCCTGTTTAAAAGAGTAATAAAGGGATATTACCATTTTCTATTATCTGGGCCAGATCACAGTTAAAGATATGTGGATTGTTCCCTTGGCTGGGGGTGGAAGGGTAGAGGTGAAGGGGGACGTGAGGAGAAGAGTAGGGCTGGTCAGGGGCACGTGTTGTGTGTGGAGTGGTGCTGGAGGGGGCGGGAGAAAGCGTACACATGTTTACACCCATCGAGTAGGACAAACGCTTTATTGTTAACGTTGTATGGTGACCTAGTTAGATGAGGTAAAAAAACATGTTGGTGGAGTGCTCTGAAGAAGACTGACACAAAGACGAGGACCAAATAAAGTCACAACATACCAACAGCGACATACGAACCTCACGTATAGAAGAGGACGGGGAACAAGAGGAGAACCTGCAATGGGGTAAAGTTACAGAGTGGGTGGAAAGGAAAGCAGTAGCACAGGCGGAGAGCACAACTACTGACTGGAGAGGCCAAGGGGAGGAGACCAGAGCAGCAGCTGGACACAGGACTACTGAGGGCACCGGGAGGAGGGGAAGAGTAGCAGCACCAGCCAGCCCGCACCGAGGCTACGGGAGGAGGAGGCAGCCACACTGCGAAAGCGGCTTGAGTAAAATAACATTATATCAAACTAGCATGGTTGATGTGAAGCGGGCATCGCAACTGGAAAAGAGCTCTAGTTAAAAGTAAAATAAAACACAAGCGCAGCCCAGCGGCCGCAAAAGTCAACTATTAACTGAGAGGGGGAGCAGGAGGTGAGCCTGCGAGTGGTGCAAGCGCACGCCTGGAAGAGCGACAACTAAAGACCCATTTGGTGCGCGCACTTTAAGGGTGCCCGTTAGCGATGCGCTTGAGCGATGAGCTTAATGAGGAAGAGATAGGAAAGCCAGATGGTGGCTGTGTGTGCGTAACCGCGCGCATCTAGTAGGCTTTCTGCTCCCTCCCCATGGAGTAATTTACCCCATATGCCAGACCAAGAGGGCAGAAACAATCAGCTCTATTCTAGGGGTGGAGGCATGGCCATCCCCATAGTGTGAAGCCCCCACCACTATATATATATCATATATTTAATTTTTTAATTCTCTGTGGGGGGCAGATTGGTACTGATCACCCCTATCTAACCCTCCAGGTTGGGCAGAAAGGCTGATGTCCATTTAGATGGGGTTAGGGCATGGCCCTGTTTTTAAAAAGCATTTCTTGGCATCTAGTGGGCTTTCTACCACCTGGGCTGGCAGACTGATTGGGGATTACCCATCCACCTCCTAGTGAGAGAAAAACGAATGCCCCGTTTAGTTGGGGTAGGGGTATGAGCATGCTGGGTGGACAGACCCACACCTATATTTAAAAAAAACTGCTTTTCTTGGCGACTAGTGCACTTTCTGCCCCGAGGGTCAGATCAGGGGGGGAACAGAAAGGCTGATGTCCCATTAGGTTGGGCTGGGGCATGTCCATACACATGTTGGGCAGCCCCCACACCTATATTTGTTTTAAAGGTTTCCCTGGCATCTATTGGGATTTCTGCCTCACAAGGGGAAGCCTTAATTAACTATCCAATCCACCCCCTGTGGTGGCAGAAACATTGATGCCCCATTTAATTGGGGTGGGGCAATGGCATGTCCATGATGGGAAGCCCCATCCCATATATATTTCTTTTACAAAAAGATTTCCCTGGCATCTCCTGGGCTTTCTGCCACTTGGTGGGCTGATAAGGGGTAATTACCTCAATCCACCTCCCGGGAGGGGTAGAAGGACTAATGCCTAATTTAGTTGAGGTGGGGGGATGACCTTGTCCATTGTGGGCAGCCCTCACTACTATATGTTTTAAAAAGAAACTTTCCACTGCGTCTAGTAGGCTTTCGGCCCCCCAGGGGGACAGATTGGGGATTATTACCACCATCCACCCCTAGGGGTAGAAAGACTAAAATATATACCAGTGCTTGGGTGAGCATAAACCCTTGCCTAAGGAGCTACTCTCCCATCCCTGGCACCTAGTGGGTGGATCCCTGCTTTGGGATCACTCTCCCGTAGTGAGTCCCAAGCAAGGATCCACTTAGCAGAGATAGTATTAGAATTGGGAGTTTCTCCCCTTTCAGAAAGTCATCGGCTCGTTTTGCTTTCAATTTACTTTAGCGACATCAGTGTGCCCTGTGCACTGATCGTCATTACAGTAAACAAAAACAAAAAATCAGGCTTCTCGGAAAGCTCTTTCTGAGGATCCTAATGAAAAAACAAAATAAAGGACTCCATCTGATGCAGAACACCTTGGGATCCTTTAAATGACTCCCCAGTGTTGGCCAATGACCAACACCGCACTAGGGAGGTAGTGCGGGTGCTGGCTATTGGCCGACACCCACATTTAAAAGGTTGACATAGGCTCTCGGGGCAAGATGGCGTCTGCTGTGTCAGGCGAGTGAGCAGCAAGCATTTCCCCCCTCTCTCTTGGCTATCTGTGATCTGTGCCAAACTAAACTAAACTAAGGCAACGACTTACCGGCGGAGATCTGTGTCACGGCGTTTGGAGTGGGGTTGCTGATGGCATCGTATGGAGGAGCTGCTATTGTGAACCTGCGACTCAGGAACCTGCAGCCCGCTTCCCTCTGCAGTCTTGCTGTTGCAGCTGGAGCCGGCTTCCAAGTGAGGCATGTCTCTTCCGACTAGTGCTCGTGCCTGCACCACGTCTCCACCAGTATGCCTCCCAAGTCGGCTAGAGGAGGGAAGACCCAGGCAGCATCAGAAGCTGCTACAATGAACAGAGGAGGGGGTGCCGGACTCTGAACTCATTGCACGGCACCGGATGGAGTACTGAGGAATATGGAAAACTCCCGACAAGGAGTTGGGCAAGGAGAGGGTAGAAAAAATTTACCCACGCTATTTTTGGCAGCAAATAAAAAGAAACTAATAGCCTTACAGGATCCTGCGTTGGCAGTTATGAAATCCCTGGAGGGGATATCAGGGAATCCTGAATCGGTTGAGGTAAATAAGCAGCCCCCGGGAGGTGCCCAGGAGGAGTTCGACCCCCTAATACATTTAATCAGCCCAGAGTCATATTCAACACTAATGAGAGGGGGGACGAAAGAAGAGTGGTGGGAGCAATGGCAGAACATGACTTTACATCGATATATGGGGTTTCCGTTAAATCCAAATCTACAGCAGGAGATCTGTCTTTGGGCTATGCCGTGGACAGAATACCGGATGAGAGTCACTCTGGAATAACGTGATGGAGCAGTAAAGGAGAGTGATTCCGGGGAAAAATTTGTCTCCATGTCCGTTCCTTCGGACACATCAGATGATGAAGGCATGTCAGGTTCTAAATCATGATCTCGTGAAGTATCAATCGTCAGTGGTGGAAGTGAGCAAAGCAATATACATTTGGAGCAGGATCATATAGATCTGAGGCTGCGCAAAAAATAAACATCCAAGGAAAAGGCGATACAATCAGAAGAGGCAAACACCCCACTTTGGGACTATTCTTTGTCATTAGAGATTTCATTAAATGGAGCAAACGCTGTGAGTCATGCAGCAGGAGTCCCATCAGAAAAGTCAGATGAAGAGATCCCCCTAGCGGCAATCTATCAAAGTATCTTAGATCACAGAGTGGAAACCCGAGCTGAGAGTCAGTAAACACATACTCTATGTCGGAAACTCCAGAATACGGTCAGGAGGATTGCCAAAGCTTGCACCGAGTTCACAGAAAGAATGAAGAAAGCGGAAGCACGCATATCTAAATCTTGAGGATGAAATGGCGGCCCAAAAGATGGTCATAGAAGCAATTTGTGCACACAAGCATGACACTCAGTTAAAGCTTGTTGATTTAGAGAACCGATTGGGACGCAATGATTTGAGAATTCTCGGAATCCCGGAGGGAATTGAGGGACAGGATGTTCGGAAATTTGTAGTTGAATTGTTTACGGAAGCTTTCCCCGAACTCTCAATGTGGAACTGGACTAGTGAAAATCAAAGGGACCATCGGCATCCATTTAAACAACATCCAACCAAAGCGGGACAAGCTGCCTCTGGGCCTAGGGCGATTTTAATATGTTTAAACAACTTTCTTGTGCGTCAGGCTGTATATGATCTGGCGCGACCAGATAGGAAAAGGGTGGGGAGGGTACTCAATTTTTGTCCATCCTGATTTCTGCCATCAAACAGTGGAAAAAAGCTGGCAACTCCGCCAACTAATCACTCCATTTCAAACCAAGGGTGCACAAGCTTTTCTGTTGAATCCTGCTACGTTAATAATAGTCTTTAAGGAGCAAACAAGGTTTTTTACATCAAAGGTGCAAGCTAAGGTATACCTCCACTTGATTTAGGCACAATCCATAGTTAGGGGTATGAGTATATTAAGAGGGCTTAAATATGCATGGATTGGCTAAACTTTCGGAATAGTGTTAGTCTTGATTTGTGATCATCATGTCTCGTAGTATTGTTAAATTTTTTTGTGTTTTTTCTTTTTTATGAGGGAGATACATAGAGACACTGAGGCAGTGTCTCAAACGATATAGACATGTCTTCAAAAGTATTTGCTTTTTTCTTCTTCCCTTGTTAAGCGAGATACGATGATCTGGAGGGGGGGGCATATACTGGGTAGCAAGGGAGCTTCCCATCGCAAGGACCATTGGTCATATTGCCCTGTCTTTGGGAAGGGAAGGGGGAGTGGGGGGGTTAGAGGACATGGGACTAGGGAGGACACAGGGGTTGAGGAGTGTGGGGGTGCATTAGATTGTATAGGTAAGAGGTGTTGAGAGGGAGAGAAAAAAACAATTCATAACAAAGGAAATGAGGCTATCTTGGGTGCTTTAAAGGTAATGATATATGTCCGGATGAACACAGCAACAAGGTATGGGGGTAGGACCACAGCCTTAGGGCTATGCATATGTTCTTTTAATGTCTGTGGGCTGAACAATAGCAGTAAAAGGCAACGAATAGAGGCTGATGTACAGCTAATGAAACCTGATATCCTGTGCTTACAGGAAACGCATATCCCATGGAGCAAACGCAGGTTGTTATATGAGCTTGGCTATATATTAAATGCGGCATCTTGACAGACCACCACAAATAGGGGGGTGGCTATCATGGCGCGGCAAGGAATTCAAGGGACAGGGAGGATACTGGTGGACAGCTTTGACAGGTGGGCTATAGCGGAATGCTTGGTGGAGGCTTCTAAGGGTGTAATATGCACAGTCTATGGATCAAATTTTGATGAGGCAGCAATATTAGAAGGGTTGATTGTCCAGGTGGAATCGTGGTGTACCCCTTGTTTCTATGTGGGTACTTTAGCATTCATTTGACCTGTCAGGAGAAGGATTTAAATTATAACAACTAAAGGGGTCGAAAACCTAAACTCTTCAAAGCGCTGCAACAGTTAACTGGGGACCATGGATTGGTAGATGCCTGGCAGACCTTTAATTATCCAGACCCAGGATATACTTTTTATTCTTTCCCTCAGCATAAATTAATGAGGCTTGATTATGTATTTACGTCAAAAACACTTCTGGTGGGGGCAAGGATGCAGGTATGGCCAAGGATGACCGCAGACCACGGTCCATTGTTTTTTTGTTTTTTTTTTTAAACCGTTTATTACAAGACTCAAAAAAATATACAAATATGGGCCTACAACCTTCCGGCCGGCCGCTAGCAATAAAAGGAGCATACGATATACATTTATAAAACACATGGTGCTGCGGCCGAGCATGCACAGGAGGTAACATCGTTGCGAGCCACACTATCCAGACCCCACTATACGGTTCCATTTTAAACTTAAAGAACAACAAATACAAACAAACCCACAAGGCAATCCTCAATCGGAATAGCAACACGTGCTCCCCTAGAGGGGGGATCCTAGCCATCCATAGGAATCTCAAGAGGGGGGGGAGAGATCAGAACTAGGGCTGGGTACACCTAATGCCCAGGTACCGGGGGGATGAGTTGGCTAAGGGGACGGGGCCGGCGACGGATCGGGCAATAACGGTGGAGCACAGATTCCCCCGCGGTAGGCGTTCCAGGGGCCCCACACTTTCACCCATGTCGCAGGCTTACCTCTCGCCACATACACCACCTTTTCCCGAAACATGCACCAATCCATATGTTCCTTCCAGGCCGAGACAGTCGGGGGCCTCTGGGATCCCCACAGCTGGGCAATATCACGCTTGGCAACCATATACCCCAGAGTCACCCACCACGTCTGCGGCACCGAGTAATCGGTAGGCTCCCACACATTCAACAGGCATCTCCTCGCTTCGGGCAACAGCGCCACATGCGTGACCACTCGCAGCACCTCATGCACACCACGCCAGAACCCCTCCACCTCCGGGCACTCCCACAAGATATGCAGAAAAGTCCCCAGCGCACCACACCCACGCTTACACAAACCGTCCTCAGCATAGCCCATACGCAGGAGCTTTGGCCCCGTCATGTAGACCCTGTGGAGTATCTTGAGCTGGACGAAACGAAGGCGAGCCGGTATGGCCACCTCTTTCGGGAAGGCCACCGCGGAGATCCAGTCCTCGTCGTCCAGCTCCAGCCCATCGGCTACCCAAGCCTCACGAAGGGCAGTCAACAAGTCTAAGCGGTCGTTGATCAGTTTTTTGTAGATCAGTGAGATCGTGCTGTCAGGGACGTGTCCATCCAGCACTCTATCCTCCAGGGGGGAACACTCCGGGATGGAGGCAACGTCCGGAAAGACGGAGCCCAGCGCATGCCGGACCTGCAAGCACCGAAAGTACTCGCTGCCCTGCAACTGAAATTCCGTCTGCAGCATCTCGAACGTTTTAAATCCTCCCCTCGTCCAGAGATCCCCCACTTTGCTGATGCCTATTAAATCCCACTTCTCAAAGCCCTTCGAGGTCCACAAGGAGCCCAACCGCTCAGATGCATATAGTGGTGACGCCCGGGCCAAACGGTCCTTCCACCCCATTGCAGCATTGGCCGCGTGCCACATTCGCACCATGACACGCGTGGGGCCCGTTAGGCGAGCGTCGGGCGCGCTATTGTAGAGCGCTCGATTATGGTCACCACCTGGAAGTAGCATCCTATCCATTTCAAACGCCGGGTTTAAGGCGGGCCCATATAGGCCCTGATTAATCGCAGCTAGCTGGGAGGCCCAATAATACCGTTTAATATCCGGGAGGGCAATCCCCCCATCATACCAGGGGAGCGTCAGCTTAGCCAGGGCAATACGTGGCCTCCCGTCCCAGAACAGGCGGCGCTGCAGACTCTCCACTTCGCGGAAGTAGCGCGCTGGGACGAGGTCCATAGTGTTCTGCAACGCGTATAGGAAACGCGGCAACGACATCATTTTAAACAATGCCGCTCGGCCGAGCGGCGAAAGCGGCAAACGCCGCCAGCGCGCGACATCCTCTTTCAGACGCTGTAGGGGGGGAAGCAAGTTCCGATCATACCGAGCCTCCGGGTCCAGAGTAATGAAGACACCCAGGTACCTAAATCCCTGCGGGGCGACCTGGATCGGACAGCCCCGCGGAAGGATAGGAGCCTCCCCAGAGAGAACATACACACACGATTTAGCCCAGTTGATGACCAGACCGGAGTTACGACCGAATGAATGCAGAACATCAACCAGTACTATGAGTGATTTACGTGGGGAAGCTAGGTACAAGAGGATGTCATCAGCGTATAGGGATACGCGGTCCACGATCCATTGTTACTTGATATCCCCGCTATCAGTCAAAATCTGCCAGTAAGATCTTTTTCTTTTGACAGGAAGCTTTTATTAGACAGCTCATACCTTAACCATATTAAAGTCTGGGTTACCCAATTTTTTAATATTAACAGAGACTCAACCTCTAGTGCCATGGTGTGGGATGCTCTAAAGGCTGGATTAAGAGGTGAAACGCTTAGCTTTGGACTGTATAGACAGAAGCAACTCCAGATTATTATGCTGGGGCTCCTAGACGATCTTAGAATAGCGGAGGAAGAACTTATCCAAGGAATTATCATGGGAGTGGATATGCATGTGTTGCAAACCAGGTTAGCCTGCTGTAAAGCTAAAATTAATATGGGGTGGAGCAAGGAAATTGCTAGGAAGTATAAAATACACAGAGAGGAAATATGCAAATATGGGGATGCTACAGGGCGCTGTCTGGCACAAAGATTACGGGCTAAGGAAGCTTTACAAAGAATTGGTGCAATGACTGATACGGCGAGGAATATAGTGGAAACAACTCAGCGGATTTTGGAAGTATTCCATCCTTTTTATAAAGAGTTCTATGCAGAGAGTGAATGTAACGATCAGACAATTAATGTCTTTTTTCATCACTTAGAGATGTTAGGCCTAAAACAAGAAGAGCAGGAAACACTTGACACCACAATATCTATGGAGGAGATTGAAGAGGCGATAGGCTCATTAGCCAGGGGAAAGGCAGCAGGACCAGATAAACTACCGCTTGAGGTTTATGAAGCTTTAACCAGGAGATAAAGGAGGATATGCTTGCTACATTTCAAGATGCACAGCTTGGGAAGTCTCCACCATCTTGGCAAGAGGCCAATATAGTAGCTTTTGTTCAAAAAAAGACAAAACCCCAGCTTTGCCATGGTCTTATAGACCAATTTCTTTATTAAATTGTGACAGCAAAATTTATGCTACAGTTTTAGCAACTATATTGGCGCAAGTAATTACGCTCCTGGTATCTATCCACCAACATGGATTTATACCTGGCAGAGGCACGGTCAACCATATAAATAGAGTAGTTACCATGATAGATCTAGCTAATGTACAACATAGCAGGTTGGGCTTGATACTTCTCAACGCTGAAAAGGCGTTTGCCCGTGTCTGCTGGACTTTTATATGGGAAGTCTTGCATAAGATGATGTTTGGTATATGTTTTATCAAAGCTATACAAGCTATGTATAAATCCCCGACTGCCAGGATTTGTATAATAGGCAAAGTATCCAATCTAGTTCATATAACCAGGGGGACAAGGCAGGATTGTCCATGTTTCCCGCTGTTATTTGCCCTGTATATCAACCCCTTCCTAACAATGCTGGAGGATAGCAATAAGATCAGCTCCACAAAAAGGTGACCTAAGATCCAGCGGCAGCTATTCCGGAGATAGAGTGTCTGGCATATACATTTGGGGTGGTATCAGGATATAAGTTGAATCCAACAAAAATACAAATTATTTGCACAAAGGCGGCTTGTCCAGGAGATGCTTGTGTAACTGAGGAAGCAACGTATTTGGGCATTAAAATCAGGATGTGCCTCCAGTAACTAGTCGAGGTTAACTGGGGAGGTATTCTGGTTGGGATTAAACTGCAACTGGTGGGGAGGTGCAATGTTCTTAAAATTAGCATTCTACCCAAAGTTATGTATTATTTTATAGCAGTACCACTAGAATTGACACGACTACAGCTGCAAAAATTGCAATCTCTAAGTGATCGGTTTTTATGGGGGCATGTAAACCCCGGAGAGCTTAAGATATATATATAAATATATGATGCTGCCACGTAACAGTGGGGGCTGGGCAGTCCCCAACTTCACATTTTATTACTACGCCTGTCTCCTCCAAAATATGAGGATTTTGTTAACAGGTGAGGAAGTGGACACCCTGGCGGAAGCACCATCAATATATCAGATGCTGATGGGTTCAGCAGCTAAAAAATGTTTATTTAGGTTTTTGGAGCCAAGCAATTTTAAAAAGAACTTGCTTTAAGGTGGTACTGGCACGTCTGGAAGACAGTACGGAGTATGCTACAGATTAGGGGGACAAGTTTCTATACCCCTATGAACTCCACGATATTACTGCCCTCTGCTTTCTGGGATCTCAGAATGGATACAAGGGTATAACGCGAATAGGAGATTTATAAGATGAATGATGTGTTTTGTGAAAGTCTTTTCCATGGCGGAGATGCCACCCTGGAAAGGCTGACGGGGATTGGCTTTGGGGGCCCATTGCGGGCCCCCGAGGGGAGGATGGGTGCACTTAGGGGGTACACATGGTACCCCCCCTGTAGTTCCCTGCACCACGTGGCTGGCACCGCGTGGTGCCTGCCACGTGGTGCAGGGAAATGCTGTGCATGCCCTATTACCATCGCGGATGGTGCTGCAGCCAGCAGCACCGTCGCAATGGTAAAAGGCGGGCACATCCTAATTGGGCCGGTGAGACCGCCACCCGTCTGGCGGTCGGTCCCATCACCATTGTGATGGAGGGCCGACTGAGGTCCGCCCGCGATCGTAAAGAGCCCCATGGTTCATCAAATCCCAGCAATTGGTCATTGTTTTTCCATGGTATGAATCATATTAGAACACATCACCGTTCTGAAACGTAGTATGATACTACCAACAAATGATTTAGGATGTGACTAAAATCTGTTATAAGCCTTTGTGTGAGCTCCATTTTGTGACCTTGGCTTGGCATTCACTACAATGCATTTCTAAGAGACCCATGTCCTAGAGTCCTGTAATTGCCACAACATATTGTCCATGTTGTGGTCAGTCAATCAAGAGAGGAAGACTCTTTGGGACCTTCCCTGCTCCTCACATTCCCATTGGGGTAAGGATATGCTCATCTTGCCTCCTTATATTTTTAATTTAAACGAAGTGACCATGGGCCATATGTAGGAAACAGTTTTACGATCGCAAACACTCCGAATCGCAGGAATCTGTGTGTTTGCGATCGCAAAACATACTTGACCGATGTAGGAAAGGTTTTTGCAGAATAAAAGTGCGAAACGCAAATTTAGCGATTAGCTAATTTGCGGAAAGTTGATTCTGCGAATACTTTTGCGTAGTCGCAGTCTGCGTACCAGGAATTGCGGAAATCGCTGTTAACAAATTCGCATTTTGCGATATCGCAAAATGAGATGTTTAAAAAATTTGCAATTAGCGAATCTTCAGAAATCGCAATTTTGCACTTCCCAATTACCATTAACACTGAGCAGGTGGTAATAACTGCAAACAATTTAAACAGGCCCACAATGCCACAGGGCCTTTCCACCATGGCTGGGCTGTACGTGATAGCCAGGAGGCTGCGAATCAGGGATGCCACACAGAGAAGGAGACGCCAGGAAAGGATCTACAGAGCACGCATCACCCTCTTCCAACTGACCGAGGAGGAGATCCATGTGAACTACAGGCTGCACCCAGACAGCATCCTGGATTTAATAGCTGAGCTGACACCCATACTTGAACACCCCACACGCAAGGCACACTCCATTCCCACCCATCTTCAGGTGCTGTGCTCACTGCACCTCCTGGCATCAGGTAGTTTTCAGGGGGTCATTGCGACAGCAGGAGGTGTCTCGCAAAGTGCACTATTGCGCTTCCTCCACGCTTTCCTTGATGCAATGGTACAGAGGCTGCATCACCACATACAATTTCCTAGCACACCACAGGCACTAGATCAGACCAAGCAGGAATTCTACCAAATTGCCCAATTCCCCCATGTCATTGGCTGCGTAGATGGGACCCATATCGCAATCTCACCCCCATCACATAATGAGTATGTATTTCGCAACAGAAAGTCATATCATTCCCTGAACGTCCAGATAGTGTGCAATGCCCAACATATAATCACTGACATTGTGGCCAAATACCCTGGAAGCACACACGACTCATTCATGTTTCGCCACTGTGCGTTACATCGAAGACTCACAAATTGTGATTTTGGAGAGGGCTATCTGCTAGGTAAATGCATGGCAAACACACACAGAGGCAGTAGAGTGATGCAGTGGCAGGCCACTATTGAACCAGAATCTGCTTATGCCCCGCAGGTGACAGTGCGTATGCTGTACGTGACTACATCCTCACACCGTACCTGAATCCAGCAACTGCAGGAGAGAGGAGGTACAACAGCGCACACAGAGCCACACGCTGTGCCATTGAGAGGACCTTTGGAATCCTAAAGAGCCGTTTTCGATGCCTCCATAACAGTGGAGAAGCGCTACAGTACAGCCGTGAGACGTGTTGCAAAAAAGTGTTGCCTGTGCAATGCTACACAACATCGCCACCAAAAAAGGAACCCCAGTGGACCTGACAGACTCTGAATCATCAGATGAGGATGGACCAGCACCACATCGCGCTCCGGCAGGAGGTGCTGGTGCGGCTGCCGGACGCATGAGACGTGATGAAATATCCCAAAACTACTTCTAAGTGAGTAATGATGACACAATGAAACTGATTGGTTAGTTACAGGGATGTTTATTTCTTTCTGATCATGCATTGAGGCATCTAAAGTTGTGACTTCAAAGTCCCTGCATGCACATGTTTGTGTCACAGTGCAAAGAATAACAACAGCCACTGAGTCTACATGGACTGTGTTGCGTCATACATGCCCATTAGTCCCTTGTGTCCCTTCACCTCCTACGTGCACGGCCTGGTGCGCCTCGTTGTGTGTGCGCGGTGCCCTCCCTGGAGTCATCCTCCACTCTGCCCTGGCGTGAACTCCGGCGTCTGTCCTGTGGAATTGGGGGAGTGATGCTGCTCCTGCTCGATTGTTCATCGGTGTCTATGGCAGCAAGTGCACCTATGCCACCTGTGGCAGTTGCGCGCATCTGGCCCACCGCATGTGTGACCTGCACCAAGACACTGCCGACATCCTGGCAGCAGTGGGCCATCTCGCGCTGCATGCTGACACATCTTCTGGCCAGAAGGGATGTGGCGGTTGACTGGCGGTTCACAGCCCTGGTGTATAGGTCCAGCCGTGTGTGTAGGCGATGTCTGTCCCGCCGCCGGGCTGCCCTGTCCCTCGCTATCTCCCTACACAGTCCCTCCAATGCAGCAGTCATGCCCATTACTCCTTCGCGCAACTCCGTCATGTTGTGGTTATGTGCTGCCAGTTGCCTTTGTATTGACCTGATTCCCTTCACTTGCAGGCGCTGCTGCTTGAGCATGCTGCCCTCCAGGCCCGAGAACACCGTGTCCTCTTCAGCAGGAGCAGTGCTGGTGGACGCCCGTGCCCTGCCTCTCATCCCTCTCCCTACTCTTGATTGTTCCGGGGACTGTATTTGGCGCTGTCCTGCATGCTGCCTGTGCACTGGCTGTTGCTCTTCTGCTGTGTCTGGTACCTGTGCCTCCAACAGTGGTAGTGGTGGGACAATATTGCGGCGCCTGCATGGTGCTGTGTCGCCAGTTGTGGCTTCGCCCTGATCCTTCTGGCCTGCCTCGTGCTCCATCTCAGCTGTTGGCTCACATTCAGCCTCACTATCCTGTGTTGGTGGTGGTGTTGTGGATTAAATGACACACATTAGTACTGTGTCCTGTCTGGTATTTGTCATGCATTACTTTTAGTAAATAAATAAACAAGGGCACTATCGGTCTTTTTCTATATCTGCATGAAGGAGTCCTTCCCATTCCACCTGTCTGTGTCTCACTGGCACAGTTATCAGTACATGTGACTACGTCTCCCATAATGCATTGCTGTGTGTGCTGTGTGACATTTACTGGAGTTGCAGTCAGGTTGCCTTTTGGGGGATGTGGGTGGTTTGGGGATGTATCAGGGGGTTTTGCCATGCACCTTACCTTGTGTGGTGTCTCTGTGTTCCGAGCTGTCCAGGTCAGCCACTCCACTCACGCTCTCAGGCTGCAGTGTGCCCTCCACCAGCTCCTCCAGGGGCGTCGGTTCGGTTGCAGTGGAAGGTCCCCCACTGTTTTTTTTTGCCTCTGCCAGTCTTGTCGCCACCCTCTCCTTTGACCTCTGCCGCATGTCATACCATCTTTTACGTAGGTCCTCCACACTGCGGTGTGTGACACCAATGGCATTGACTTTCTCTTGGATGTAACTCCAAATCTTGCGCTTCCTGGCCTCAGGCACTCTCAGGGAACTTTTCCCAAAAAGGAGATCATGGTTGGTGACCACCTCCTGTGTGAGGACCTCCAGCTCCCTGTCACTGAATTTCTGTTTTCTCTTCCTTGCTGGTTCCTCATGCTGCTTTTCACTCCCCTGGGATCCATTTGGCTGGTTTCCAAATGCAGAGCTGCACTGTTCTCCTCTCCACTCAGGCTCTCAAACAGCTACTTGCTCACTCACAGCTGCTGGCAATCAGGTGCAGCATGGGCAGTCACACTTCCTGGTTGTGATGTCATCATTCTGCACCTGAATTGCAGATTCCAAGATTTGCGATTCCTTAATAGCGTTTTCGCAATTAAGGAATCGCTATTAGGGTAATTTCAAAAATATTCTGCAATTTTTTGGTAATCGCTAAATATTCGCAGAAATCTACCTACATCGGAATTTGCGATTCGGAAAATGCGATTCGCGAAAAAACGCAATTTCCGATTCGCAAATTCTGTTCTACCTACATATGGCCCCATGTCCCTGAGCCTGTAATAGATCAGACAACATATTGTTCGTTTGTGGCCAGCCAATCAACATCTGTATATTTCCATCTTTTTATTTGTTTTAAGGTGATTGCATAATTTAAAAAAAAATTTTAAGCTTTCACTGTTATGCCTTTTAAGTGCAGGACAGCTATCTGGGCAAAGTAGTGTATTTTACTATATTTGATAAATTAAACAGAGCACTGGTGAAGGGAAGTTTATAAATTATGATATCATAAGAGAGTCCGGTCACCTTTACAAAACAGGACATGAAAACTGTCAGGTTTTGCACTGCATTAGAAATGTATTTTGGTTGTCTATTGCTGAGGTGGTTGTTTAAAGCCAAGAAGCTTCAACGAGAGAAAAACGTATTCTCTATTTAATTCAAAGAACGGTAATTTATTGGTAGACGATTGGTGTAAGCCACTTCAAGGGCGAAGCCTTTATGGTTCGTTCCATCCATTCTGATCTTGCTAATAGAAGGTTTCAATGCAGCTACTCCAATTGTATACCACAGAGCAAATTTAACTCTGTTGCCACTTTCTAGGTGCTACAAAAGTTTAATGGAAAGCAGATGATCGACCTACACTTAGCTGTATGAGAATATGCCTTTTTGTGTGTAGCGTGAGTTGGAGAAACAGGTCAAAATATACCACATATTAGATGGGAACTGTTAGAAAGTGATTCTGACACTCTGACCAGAAAGGATTTTTTGATTTTTGGGCACCTAATGTTGAGCTTTCACTGTGGGAGAGCCTCATAAGTTGGGACTCACCCACAGTGAACTCATGATGAAAGAGACTCCATGTGGATTTTACTGGTGTCCCCCTAGCTTGACTAGGCCGGTGGCCAACAGAGACTTCCTGCGAGCCCCCTCCCCAATATTTTAAAAGTGTTTGCACAGGAAGAGAAGCTCTCTCTGGGGTGTGGTCTGCTGAGGCAGAGGGTGCTGGAGCCTGGCGCAATGGGCAGTTGGAAGGAGGAACCCCCTGACTGTCCCAGGATCCTGAACAGCGCCAGGAGAAGAGTCCAGAACCAGGAGCCTTTGCGCAGGTAGAAGAGAGACCCAGGAGGAGAGCCAGGCAAAAGGCTGGCACAGGAAGCCAGTAAAGACAGTTCCCTGCTGAATCCACCCTCCGTGTGACCAGCAGGGCAACGGAAAGTGCTCCCAGTGGCTGGGGTGCATCACCAGGAGCAAGAAGAGGCCAAGATCACCAAGATCAGACCCCTGGGGGCTGGGATATGCGCCCCAGAAGGTAGGCGACCTTTGACCTCTGCCATGCCTGACAACGAAGCACGTGGGGCTCTGCCACCGGTCCAAGATGGGCCCCCGGGGTGGGTCAGTTCCCGGGGGCTGCCCCCCAAGAGAAGATAAGTCGGGGAGCGTCATCGCACTCCCCGTGAAGGTGCCCCCACAGGGTGCCAGGAGCCCACCCTGGCACCCGACAAAAATGAAGCTGGGGAGCGCCGGGGCGCTCCCCGTGAAGAATTGCAGGGGGAGGGGCCCGGGATCCCAACTCCGCCCCCGCGAAGATGAAGCTGTCGGGCTCCCTGTGAAAAAGTGCCCAAGGGGCCCAGGACCTCATCCCTGGGCCCAGAAGAAGAGGCAGTGGTGGTCACAGCGTGGCCAGGAGCACACCCTGGCCCCTGCAGAAGAGGCAAGTCAGGGAGCGGGGTGCGCTCCCAGTGAAGCTGGTTCGGGGGCCCTAGACCCTATCTCTGGGCCCCGAAGCAAAGCCAGGGGGTGCCGTCATGCCCCCTGTGGAGATGGCCCAGGGGCACGGGCCGTAAGAGAAGGAGAAGGCTGGGGGAGTGGCGGCCGCACTCTCCCGAGGTCAGGCGGGGCCGGCGTGAGCCTTCCAGTCTGCCCGCTGGACCAGATCTGCAGGTGCCGGCTCCCCCGCCATCACGCGAGGGTGCTGGCCGGGCGGGGAGCCGGCAGGGGCAGCCGGGGGTGGGCTCCCTGGGTTTCCCTCCAACGATGGAGCAAGGCAGGGTTCCTGGGTGGGAAGGGGACCCCGCAAGGGTGAGGAGGAGGCGCCAGGGGCCCGGGTGGGACCCGGCCCCCGAACAAAGGATGGAGCAGCCAGGGGTGGGCTCCCCGAGCTGCCATAGCTTACCTGGGGGTACAAGTGGGACCGGGCTCTCCACCGAAGAGGTGAGGCGGCGCACGAGACAGGCCGGGCAGCGCGGCTCTCCCCGGAGCAGCGGGGGAGCCGCTGCTGTAATATGCAAGAGCTCCCATAATGCCTTGCAGGCCAGGACCGGCCTGCAAGGGGAAACAGCGTTTCCTAAGCTTGTGGTGGCCCCAGGGGAATGGGGTCACCACCACATGTGTGCAAAGGTACAGGAGGGCTGCAGGAGCAACGCAGTCTTCCCCAGCACAAAAATGGAAGTCCCTCCCTAAGTTTCATGGGGACTTAAAAAGAATAGCCCCTCAATGGCTCAGCCAGCATTTTAACACCTCCTGGGCTGGAACTTTGGTTCTACAGTGGGGGGTGTTTTGAGAAGTGTGCCAAGCGATGAAAGGCTGAGTTGGGGATGTCTGGAGAAGGGCCTTCCCTGGAGGTGAAGAGGTGTAATTGCACCAGAACTGCATTTACTAAGGTTATTTTCTTTTAGAGGGACTGAATGTCACATGTGTAATGTGGGGTTCCTGTGTAAGGTGATGTCATAAGCCAAATGGGGTTATGTTGATCAGACACTCCTGCTAGGGTGGCTGACTGTATGTGCTTAATCCTGTTATTTCATCTGTGATGTCTTTAGGGGATGTAATTGTAATGCATTCTAATGACCAACAAATGTGATGAGTACTGTCATTCTAAAGTGATGCTTAAACATGTATTCTTGCTGCTGCGCTTAGGTGAAGAACCCAGACTGTTAGCCCTTAAAATGTAGAGGCGTATACTTTATGGTCAGTAGGAAATGCTCAGTCAGGGTTGTGTGTCACCAGGGAAGCTGTGCCTATTTAAAATGCTTGTTGATGTAATGTGGTGGGTCGCCAGTGGTATGATGTCAGTGCGCAGGGCCCTCTCTACAGGTTATGTTCAACTAACTGCATTTGAGGGTAAGATGATGTGCATACATGGGAGTGGTGGTATTAGACCCCACCCCCACTGCGGGAGGGGTGGATATGTTATGCAATGTCACAAAGTAATTCCAACAGCCTATGTATATTTGTAAATTGGTGCATAGTATTGAGTGGTGTGTGTGTTTAATAAATGTACTCTTACTTTTATAAAGCAAAGTACAGACTGGACAATCAATATTTGAGTGTTATTGCTGCGCACCTGTAATGGCGATTACTAGCCCACACCACCTCCCTTGAGTAAGCCTCAGACTGCTCTGCAACTCTACCCTTTGAGAGTCAGGTGCTACAATTGGGTGTTTTGTTCCCAGTGAAGGACAAATGTAGTCATGTTATTTGTGCAGGCCTCACAGATACTTCCTCGTTTTCAAACAGGAGCATATGCTACAAAAAGTATAATTTGAAGTCTGAGCAGGCAATGGGGAATGTGAAATGTTTTATAAAATGCCAGACCTAACAAGTAACACAATAAAGATCGTATCACAATTAATTACTGGTGGCCAGGCACTGCGTTACATTGCCTTTTTAATTAGAGCAAACCAGTAGACCTTGAAATGCAGTGTCATGCTCATCAAACCTAATGGAAATAGTGCACAAAACTATGAAACATTTTAAAAGGAACAATTTAAAAGTATGATATTTGCAAAAAGCCATGCTCTCCTTTTTTTTGATACACTTGAGTTCGAAGTTGCAAGCAACCCTTGTGTGTTTGCACACGTACATCTCATTTCTTAAAAGAGCATATATGTCTAATTCTTAGATTGGTAAGTACATTCACTTTAAATCAGTTTTGTTTTTCGAGTGCACTCGTACCCATAACAATATCAGGAACGTCTCTTAGATAAAGTGAAACTTAAATGTTTAAACTATTAGCTAAATCACAACTGTATCGCTATTTCAATACAATGCTGAACAGAAATATTGTCTTTACTTTTTGACACCTAGTTATTTAAGGCACATGTGCCTCGTTAATGGAAGTTCTGTGGTTCCTATGCGTTTGACGATTGTTTAGTTCAAAACATTAATGTATTTTCACTGTTAACCATATGCCCAGTAGCACCTTAATTCTGTACGTTACCTTGTTTATGTTGATTAATCTAGACTTGTTTTTAAGGCATTGTAATTCAATGTTGTCCATGGTGGGCTTCTTTCTCTATACCACTGATCTATTTCCTGGAGACTGAGGTCCATATTCTAATTGCGATGATCTGACATGGTTTTCATACAACTTGTACTTGCATAATTTTTGCATGCGCACATTTTTAGTGATTACAAAACCTCTGCAATGGAGCGGATTCACCATGGTGCTGCAATGCTGTGTGCTTACAAGTATACCTACTACATGATTACGCAGTTTAAACAAGCATCAGGTTTGAACTTGCTTAAACTAAAACTAAAACTCTCTCCCAAACGTAGGTGTCCTGGATTTTGAAACATCAGGGAGGATCCTCTCTGGGTTCCGCAGCAAGTTCTATAAAACAAGTTACTTACTCATAGCATGTCGACACCTCGAGCTAGTTCTGTGTTTTTTAGCAAGCAGTACTTTCCATCCAGGAATTTGAATCCTACACATAGGACCTCCCAATAGACGCATAAGAAATTCAACATCCCGTCTATGAATTGCTTAGCCACAAACCACCTAGCCCTAACACATTTTGAGTTCATTTTTTTGAAAGATATGCCTCACGAATAATCCACATTTGCTAGCAATG
Source organism: Triturus cristatus (assembly GCF_964204655.1). Lineage (NCBI taxonomy): Eukaryota > Metazoa > Chordata > Amphibia > Caudata > Salamandridae > Triturus > Triturus cristatus. The sequence goes on from NC_140581.1 coordinate 403,772,098, forward strand.
TTTGATGACACTCATCACGCAAACTCCTTACCACCCAACCCCTTTAGTGCCAGCATTACTGCAATATAAAAGCCAGATAAACTGCCCATAATTGTACCTTGTTTTGTCAAAACTCTTTAAATAACATAGAGGCCAAGATATCAGCAAATATTCTTCACAAAACATTAGTTAAGGTCGTTTGTACCATATGCCGATGGGGTTCAAAATATCTTTAAGCTTGGTAAAGCATCCGTCACTACCTCAGGAGCCTACATGTGGCACTGGTGAGAGCAAACTAACTTCTGAGCTTGAAGGCATTTGACAACATCTATCTGTCTTTTATGCAAACAACGTAGTTTCCCCTTCTATGCTGCATGTAGCCGGCAGAGCTTGGATCACATGCGTAGAAACTTGCTATGTAAGAAGCTTTCACTTTGGCACCGAAAGCCCCTGCTCCCTGACTCAACCTTCCAACATACGCTTTCACAGCTCCCCTGATGACGGTGCATAACTCCAAAGCAGCATCCCCATGAATGTAATCCCTGCCAACTTCCCTGCGATTATGACTCGTGAAAGCCCTTCTCCACCAGTGTCAATATAAACTGGACTGTATCCTCAGCACTCTCCCAGCCCTCTAGCCTCTTGCGAGTGACTTTGCTCAAGAATTATTCTCACGCCTTTGTATACGATTTCCTGGTAGAATCCACCAAAGACCGTACCACCAGCTGGACTAGCCTTTGTCTCCTACTGTCCATAGCTCCATCAGAATATGCATCTTGTCCCTGTCCACTTCCGTGGCCAGCCCATGGAATGTCTCCCACTGTGAACCAGCCAAAGCATCCGCAATGCCATTGACCCCACTGGGACATGTTTTGCCTTAAACAAAATGTTATGTCTCAAGCATTCCAGCACCAAAATTTGGAACAACTTCAGCAGTTTGTGCGTCCCTGAACCACTGCCATGTTGTCAATTCAGAACAACGCTTTTTGTGGGCTCTCTCGTCCCCCCACATGGAAACAGTAATGACCAATGGAAAGAACTCCAGAACACACAATACTGCAGCCCCTATACTTCCAAGCCTTGGGGAATTCTTCTGCGCACCACTGCCCCAGCCAATACAGACCACACCCCACACCCCCTGTTGCATCAGAATGGATCTAGACAACCCATTTGAAATCTCAAAGGTGTGTAAAATGGAATATTATTGAACGATTCCAAAAAGCAGCCACTTGCGCAAATCCTCCCTCACACCTGCAGACAACTGCACATGACGGTGCGACAGAGTCAGACATGATAGCGCCATTCCCAGTCTCCCATAAAACGTCCTGCACACACAAACCACCCTACATACAAAATTAAAATGGCCCAGAAGCACTTGAACATCTCTAACCTCAATCTTGGCTGTCCCCAGTATTGTGTCTCACAACAAGTGCATCTTCAACTTTTTGTCTGGTGGTAAACATGCCTCCATATTCCTAAGTACAGCTCTATCCTCAAAAAAATAAGCATTATCTCTAGGCCCACAGTCCTTATGGGTTCCATGGGGACCCCAAGCTCCTCAATGACCTCTTGAAATATTACCAGTCACCACTGGCAGAGAGCAGAGCCTGGACTGCTAACAAAGAAGAAATCATCAGATGGTGGGTAAGCCACTTGTGCCTGGTGCTCCAAGTAAACAACCATTGCAAGAATGAGCCAAAAGGCTCAAACAGAGTGAACGATATAGAGCATCTCATAAGCAGATCTTTGTATACATACCACTGCCCCTAAAACTGATCTCACAACAATTGGAAGTTCCCTGGGTGTACTGGTGGGAACCGAAATGCTGAATTTATGCTACATTTCACCATCTACGCTCCTACTGCAGGTCCCTCCACCAATGACATAGCCACATCCACCAAATAATAAGACATCAAGGCCAAATCTTCAGCTATAAACTCATTTACTGATTGCCTCTCTGGCCAACACCAGTGTTGTATTGGCCCAAACTGGCCTTGTTCTTTTTTAGGAACCATCCCTATTGGAGACATGATTAGTTTAGCCAACAGCCAGTCATTGGACCTGCCATCCTGCCTTTCCGAAGTTCTTTATGCATCAATTTGAAATTTTCAGCTCACCGTCTTACTCTCAGGACTTTGTACCCGATTTGGAACCCCCAATGAAATGCCTTCCTCAGCACTAACTTATGTTTGCTGCCAAAATTCCAGACTGCCCAGCTTAACTTGCATATGTGCCTTTCTGACCAGGTCCCTGTGCCTCCCTACCTTCCCTATCATTCCCTGCTGTGACTGAACCCCCTTGACTTTGATGCCATGGTCCTGTATATCCCCCTGAATGGCCGGTTTACCTGCTCCCTGCCAAAACAGTGCACAAGGGCGTGCCTCTTGAACATTTGAAACATTTGTGCCGGAACTTTCAGTATCCCCTCATGCACAGGCCCTTCTTAAAATTCCAACAGGCGCCCGGTGTACTTCCCTGACCTTTAGCTGTTGATTCCATCCCTCCCCAGGTGGGGTGAGCCTGAAAGGGCTGATATACTATGTGCAGATCACTGGCTGTGAATATTGTATCCCCGAATTTTGCCAGAACCATTGTGTGTTGCCATAGATTGGAATCTATATCCCCCATTTTACCTCTGAGTCTAGGGCACTATGCACCCTAAATTCATCATCATACTGCACCCACACATATCCCCCAAACGTGATCTGCATCTTACGTATGACATACATATATTTAAACAGTGCTACACTTCTTTCAGGATATTTTCCACAGGAGATGCTGGCATAATTTAAATATGCCGCTGTCCAGTTTTCTATTGTCATGGGCACCTTAGGTGATTTTACTCTTTCTCCTTGAAGCCCTCTTTGGTCCCAAGTTCCCTATGTAAAAGGTTTTAAACATTTTGACATATTCTCCCTCCAAATGCTCTCCTTTGTGAACAAAATCAAGTGTGCTACAAATAATTTAGTGACCCCCGTGTATGGCAATTTCTTTTACTTTCAGCACCTTTCTTTGCTTGCCCTTGCTACCTCACCCTTTCTTTTTTCCTCCTTCACCCCCTGCCTTATCCCCAGCACTCGTTCCTGTGCACTTGCCCTCCTCATCCTGCTGTTCTCCCGCTAATGCCCCTGCTGGTGTGCTAATCCCACCTTCCTCTTGTCGGGCTTTCTTCTCATGTGTACCCTCTGTTTCCTTTTTGTCCAATGTCTGCTCCTCCGTATCTACCACAATTGTCCTTTAGATAACGGCCTTTCTGTAACCGTGTACTACATTATACTGCTCAGTCCAAAAATACACTCCAATTGACACCATAACAGGGGCCTCCATGGCCCTTATTTCCTTATCTGACTTAATGTTGGTGCCATCTCCATAACCTGCCACCTTGCCAGTAGAAGCTGCATGCTTGTTAACCTAGTGTCAGTGGATTTTGCTGTTACCTTGTCAGCAGCCTATAAGACACTATGCGGAAACTGATTAATGGTACCCCGTCTGTCCTGCCTCTTGCTGCCACTACCTCTGTTCATCTTCAACAGGAACATGGCTGTCCACAACCTCACCCTCCTCAAGACTATCCTCCTCGCAGTCTAATTTCATGCAATCTGCCAATTCATCAGCTCCTGCCCACCCAGCGCATGGTGGAACTGCCGCCTGATAGGGTACATTGTGTTCCGCCTCAGTATGAAAGTCTACCTTCTCCTGGGGGGCTGTAACAAGCCCTCCCAGATGCTTTGTCACAGCAGACAGCCCTGACCCATATGTCCTTTCTCCTGAGGATGTTCTGCACTCGGTCACTGCTCGCCCTGACAAGGCATCACAAGACCTTCTTTTGTCAGCCAAGACCAGATTCCACAATGCCGTCCGACTGACCCCTCTGTGCCATGCCTGCACTTCTCCTTAGTGTTTTGGAACTGCGCTGTGCTTTCAAGACTCTGCCATGCGAGGATGTCCCCCAAACTGCAACAGAAAGGAAAGGACCAGTGTGTAAGGCCTTTAAACCCTTATATTCTGCCCCCTACATGGCTCTCCACTACCTTCCCTACTTCCACAATCGCCCCCTGTTGCCTGAAACCCCCCTCCACTGACGCCCGCCCCTGTGCTGTAGCCTGGCTGTAGCTGCCACTTCACTATTGATGTAGCGCCTAAAGGTTTTGAAATTTGTAGGGGTGCATCATATTCACTGTTAGTTGGCATCCACGTATAATCAATGTATATTTAGAGATGTCGTGCGACATGTATTAAGAAATGTATTAGCTATATCGCAACATAGAAGTGTTAGAGATGTGAACACATATTGTGAATGTATTCAGTAAAATGCATGATGATTAGTTTTCATTCAATTCAATGTATTAGGTTAAACGTGTGACATGATTAACATTGCTCATGTAGGTCGCTTATTCATGTATATGAAAGTAAAAGTACTAATGCTTAGAACGTGATTTAATAATGTGTTTAACCTAGTGGAGGTCCGAATACACATATATCGTTGAGAAGAAAGGTCTGGTATTTCTTATGTTAGCCGAATGCGGTAGGCCGCAGTGATTTATTCTAGTAGAGGTTTTGGGCTGCAGTAAATTTTAAAGTTAAAAGATGCGAAGTATTTCTCCATCCCATGATCTCACCGCAGGTGCAAGGACAGTTGGTTCGTTAGTAGAAAAGGTCTTTGTCTAAGAGTTGACTTATGGGGGAAGCCAGACATGGGAGTGCATTGGAATGTGCCCATCGCAACTCCTAGTGCGGACGGTGTCTGGGACTCAAAGCCAAGCTAATGAACGATGGAAGATGGACAGAGCTGGATGGAAAATTACTGGAAGAAGACCAGGTCGAGGAGGTGTGCCGGAGGGCGTGTTCTGTGATTTGGGGTTTTGTATTAGGGACAGCGCCCCGAGGGTTGAGCAGATAAGAGGTAGGCGAGGAGCTAGAAGGAGCGTTTTTAGATCAAGCTCTCTAAGTGAAGACTTCTTAGGAAGTTCACTTCTGACACCTTTTCACGATTCCTTGGGTCTTAAGGGATTGGTAAGCAGGAACGTCATCTAGCATAGAGTAGGGACAGAGATGCTTTGGTTTAATGATTCCTAATATCGACATCAGCTTGGTAGATATCTACCTCATGCTTTTAGAAGCTGTACTCTTGTTTATATTTAGTCGAATGCGGATTCTTCGTAGAGTAGCATTTGTGTTAGTGCCCATTTACCTGTTGTGCCTTGTGTTAAGGTGCTTATATCTGCAGATGTTTTTTCTGATAATAAAATCCCGAGAGAAATAGAGATTGAGTTTCGAGTCCTTAATTATGTCAAATTGCGGAAGGTATTCTCTGATAATTGTGTTTGCTCCCACTACGCTTTTGGGAAAGTAAAAAGGTTCAATCGACCAGAGTGGGTTCTTGGAATAAAGAGAAAACAAGAAATTGGGCCCCAGCAGTTGGTAGCAGAGGATGGTTACTTCCGATAGCGAGGGACGATTAGACTAAGATAAGTGATCCTTGAGACCCATAGACGATAAGTGATGGTGAATCATCAGACGGTGAGCAGCAGACGACGGCGGATGATGAACATTGACGGCGAGTAGCAGTGCAGCAGGAAGCAGCAGTTCGTGGAGTGAGTACGAATAGGATGAGATGTTGTAGATTGTGGTGTTGATTCATTGTGTGATGTCTTGCGGAGTTGGAGTGAATGTTGAGTGATTGTGAGATCAGGCTGTGAGCGTGCGCAGCCCGGGAATTGTGGTGTAGAAGACACCCGTGGTAGATTTTGTTGACCACCCAAAGGAGATCGTGAGGTACCATCGATCACCTGGACCGAGATAGGGGGAGCGAACGTGTGAGTGCATGACAACTAGACGCTGGTCGTGGGTTGTTGTATGTGGATTTGAGTATTTGTAACCTATCAGAGGCGAACTTTCTGCCCAGACGGGGACAGACAGTTGCCAACCGAGGTCAACAATTTCGAGAGACTGTGGACGAACAGTCAGAGGCTGTGGACGGACAGCCAGAGAAGTAACTTGTTTGGGACAAACGGTTATTTCAGTGTATGAATGGGACGAGTGCAGGCGTGAGACGTAAGCGTAAGGAAAGGGAACTGCTGCGAATGAAGGAAGGTGACGTCAGAGAGTGTCGCGCTGTGATAGGCTGGTTGGTGTTAGTCGCGCTGTTATTGGAGGGTTCGACGTCAAGAGGTAAACAGTGTGTGAGATTGAATTTTGTCAATCATGAAGTGTTTTAAGGTTTTTAGAGAACTGTGTAAAGGTGATAAACATGTGGTTACTCGAGAGGGAGAAGAAACCCCTCCCGAGGATACTCCAGCACATTACATGGCAAAGAATGTGGGATTGCATATGATAATTTGGCTTGAGAACTGGCATAAAATGACTCAAAGTGAGGGAGAATTAGCATTCCCGAGGTATGGCTCATTTAGGATAGCAGTGTTGTACCAGTTGAAGTCCGTGATGTCGACTTTACGACCTTTGCCAAGGCCAACACAATTTGAAGCACTACATGCGTGGATTAGAGCAGCGCATGATAGAGAAAGGGGAAGAAATCAGGAAAGGGTGAAAAAGTCGATCAGGGCTTTTCAGGATGCCAGATGGGATGCAGTGGAGAAAAGATGGAGGGTACAGGCAATAGAGGGAGATAGACTGTACCCCTTATTGATCACTTTGGAGGGGTAAAGAACGTAAAGTCAGAAGACGAGGATGATAGTGATACCGATGATAGCCTATTGGAGAGGTTGTTGTCAGAGAGACCACCTCCGTATAACCCAGAGGTCCCAGAAGGGACATTGGTTCAGATAGAAGAGACTAGAGGAGTAACAATCCACCCAGAGATGAGAGTAGAAGGAAGGATCTCGATAGGAACAGAGAGCACAGGGAGCTCGTCCGAGGCTAGCGTAAAAGTCGAGAGAGATGTGAGGTTACCGGATGCTTTCAAGGTACCGGTCACTATTGGACCTATTGTTTCGATTTACCACCCAGATTCAGAGGAAGTTGCGAACCCAGAGCAGACAGCCGAGGGGGTAAGGAGAGAGGTCGCAGGAAGTGACCTAGTGGGTGCAAGGGCTCGGACTCCGGACCCTATAGAATGGAGTACACCCTTGCCAGCCATGTCAGACTCATCTGGGGAACAAAGAGAGCAGAGACCAGAGAGGTCGAGGTCTCTGATGGAGTCGAGATCAGATCTACGGTCATGGGTACCACCAGTGAGAAACCAAAGCCCAAGAGTGATGACAGCAGAGAGAGAACGGGTCGGTTTCAGGGATCGGTCCGCTCCAATGGGTATACCAGAAGAGAATAGGTTAAGGGACCAAGAATGTGAGGACAGCGGTAGGGAAGGGGCAGCCTGCCGAGAAATACTGAGAGGAGCCTTGAAAGGGGGGATGATGATAGACGTAGTAAGGTTAAAAGCGGAAGTGGATGAGATAGTAGGTGGAAGCTTCCCCCTTGAGAGAATATTAATATATGGACCTGATGAATTACTCTTTGTAGCGAAGGATGTGACTCGGAAGGCACGAGTTGCACATGAGAAATTGTCAGAATTGGCTAGGCGATATGAGGTGGATTTGTCCAAAACGAAAACATTGCAAGGAGGTCATAGGTTGTAGTATAGTGACCAGGAAGTGGAGGAGAAAGGGGTTACTGGATTGAGATCCCACAGTAGAGATCTGATCACATCCATGCGTGCATGGATGATGCTTGATAGGTGGGAAGAAAGGTGGGCAAAGAAGAAAAGCTCTAGGAGAACGACAGGAGGGACCCCACCTCCGGGTGGAGGGGTGTTGGAGATAGGGAATTTCCCTTTGAGGGAAGTACAGATTGGAGGATACGTGCATGTGCCCTGGAGCAGGGGTGATTTGGCGGCGTTTACCAATAATTTTCCCCGGCTTAGGGAGAAGCCCGCAGAGTGGTATAAGCAGGTTGACCGCTTTGTAAAGATTTTGAAGGTACTGTGGATCGATCTGAATACCTTGTTTGATATTGTAGTTCCGGGAGATTTGTGGGCAGCATGCAAGGTTGCCATTGATTGGCCGACTTACGAGCCTGATAGGAACGCGATCACGAATGGTCCGGCAATGATAGTGATGAGGAAATATGAGCAAGTGATTGCCTGGTTGAAGTCGAAGGTTTCACCACAAGATATCGATTGGGTGAAGATAGACAGGACAGTGCAGGAACCTAAGGAGACGGTACATGAATTCTATGAGAGACTCTTGCAGGCTTTTAAGCAGTACAGTGGCCTAGATGCGTTGGACACGAAAGATATGGGACAGTTTGTTTCAAAGTTTGTGTTGGGATTGAGGCCAGAGGTTAGTCTCATGATACAGCAGCATTTGATTTGTTGGCAAAACAAGCCGGTTGATGAGATTTTACGGTACGCCCGATATTGCACAGATGAGATTGAATCAAAGCACGGGAAGTTGAAGGATAACTTGATGCTTGTTCAGATGCAAACCGCTCAGGGACAGCCTAATGGGGGAGTGTTGGTAAGGAGACAGGGAAATTATCAGGCGGGAAATCAGAATGTTCAGGGGCAGGGAAGGCCAAGACCAATAGACCCTAGGACAGGGATGGATGTGGCGACATTGAAAAAGACTATGGAGGTCTACATGAGGTCACATATATCTTTCCCACCATAAGGACCAACTCGTTTGTTAAAATAACACAATGAAAAAACCACTTGAACATCAAGAAAAGTTATTGACAGTTACAAGCTGCCTGCTCAACAACACACAATAGACCAGTTAAACAAGCGAAAGGATTCCTCCCAAGAATACTGGGGTATTCCATGCAATTTCAATAAAACAGCATACAAATTTCATAAGATATCGATAAATCATAATATCACGGCAGCGAAATACTGAAAGGAGCACGCAACACAGAAAACGAACACACGAGTCCCCAAGATGAAGGTATACACCCGTGATACGATAATTGAATTCAAAGTGATGAAGGAAGCTATCAGCCGCAAACATACCGAAGGTTGCCATAACAACGCAACGGGAACAACATCGAACGTAGCCACGCCGGAAATATAAACTGGCCAACCAACACACTCCTCCGAAACGGGGCGTTTTCAAACAGCTGAGGACGGAGACGAAGGGAACACCGCACAAGATACAAGGCGGCACCTACATTCTACCGAACAACAAGGTATGAAAATTATCCTCACGCGACAACGAGACGGCATGCACGAGCACCCAATACTAACAATTGCCGCCACGGACAATGAGCACTGCAGTAATGCCATGATTTTCCAAATCAATATGCATAACGCTTGCCCTTTCTTCCGTATGGATTCACGGAGCATAAGAGGTAGCTCTAGTCTATTCCCCCAGATATTACGGGCAATGAGGAACGAAAGATCATCACTTAACAAGTGTGACTAACGCACGAAACCAAGGTGTTCCAAAGGGCTGTTCCACAATTACAACTACCAGCAATGATAACGAGCACCCCTGCACAACAAACACACAAAGCTCCCCTCACGCTTATTTTTTTGTACACCGCCATTTTACGTGATACAGGAGCCGTACTAAGTTTATTAAATTCACAAGGTAGCACCAGCCGCACATGTAGATAACTAGCGGTCGCCGTTCTTCCCTCACTACAGCGTTATGCTCCTTTTGCATTCACAGAGTTTCCAGCTGCCCAAAGCGAGATTGGACCAGAACTATATGTCAGTCCCCTTCCCCACGGGCGAACCAAACGGGTATGTAAAGACCAATCATATACAACCCTTTTTTGAAACATGCCAACAAAAGACAAAACCACGAGAGAACCATCTATCTCATAGATCTGTTCTCCTTTGTATGCCACAGGTAAAGAAGATGACAGCACCCCACATCCGCTAGTACGTAAGTTTCTCTATTAACAAGGTTTTTACACAAAAAAAGAAAAGAATCTAGTTTTAAAACATATATTAAGAGTAGATATATTATTATCTTTTCAGGAAAAAGATGTCCACTTGGAACCATACATGAGCCCTGACGAAGACCTTATGAATAAAATATAGGTCCACAATATCACAGGTCGAAACGCGTCGGCTAGCAGAGAACGAGATACGTTTGGGATAAAAATTACACAATAAACGTCCCCAGAAGAGCGAAAACAACATACTTAGTCAACGCTCTCCACGACTACTATGAAATATTTTTCTCTGACCCTGCATAGGACCATAACAATCATTTAACGTGGAGGCTACAAATGAGTTTGAATCCCCACACTCTATAAAATAGGATATCTGAGTACTGAAGTGTAACAATTTTACTGTTTGTTTAAAGGACTGTCTGTTTGAAGTATTTTGTTTATGTTCGTCGAGTTGTCATTAAGTTACTGTGAAAAAAAGTAAAGTCTGTTTAATGTTAAATGTAAAGGACATGTATTTGTCACAATGAAGAAGTGTTCTCCCTGTTTCAAAGTAATTTAGATAGTCATAAATGAAATACAACTCGCAGTCAATAAACAGGCTTGCTGAGAAAAGTAGAAATTGTGATTTATGGTGTCAGAGGTATTTGCATTTCAAAAATTTGAAAAAGACTACAGCCTGTCATCAGTGTCACCAGGGGCAGAGGCGGTACCGACAGTGACTAGACCCAGAACGATAAAAGGGGGGACTGGTGTTCTGCAGGTGCAGGTTCCCCAGCCACCCAGAATACAGAATGTACAGCAGGGAGCTCGAACTTATTTGCAGATGCCAATGTTTGAAGTGAGCGAGGAAAATGATACAAGCCTGTTGGCACGATCATGGTCAAAAAGAGATAAGGATTGCATGCTTAGAGCCATTCTAGAGGTAGATCAGAAAGGACCCTTCGTGGAAGCAGACCTTGACGGTCACCCTACAACCTTTTTGGTTGATACGGGGGCTACCAGATCGACTATAAGATCGGCAGTGGTTCCAGGTTTAGGTCTTTCTGGACATAATATCCAAGTTGTTGGTGTGGCAAATAAGAAACTGATTAGTCCGCTGACGGAGCCAATTCCAATCAGGATAGGAAATTTCAGTGATCGACACCAGTTCGTGGTGTGCGATTCTAGTCCGGTTTGCCTGTTAGGAAGAGATCTATTGTGCAAGCTCAACTGCACGATCTACTGTACCCCGAAAGGAGTGGAGGTACAGACGAGAGAGGACGGGGCGTGCTACGACCTGCGACAACGCGGGAGCACTGACGATAAAGTGCTATGTGTAATGCAAAGGGAGGGTCTGGGGTAAGTGTTAATGTGATATTAAAAAGGACCTGGCCCCTTAAGACAAAGAAACTTTAATATGTCAAGGGGGGCTGGTACTAGTAAAAAGGTGGTGCGGAGATTCCCTACTCAATGTGTGGTTACTCCTAATACGTCAACATGTTTCGATGCAGAAGCATCTTCATCAGGACAGGGCTATGATCCCTCCTATATGGAAAGCGTGTACTTATGAAAATACTATAGACATAAGTGAAGATGCAACTAGTCATGCATAAATATACGATACCTAATAGTATACATGTATGTTCTGTAAAGGAAAAAAGAAAAAGAAAAAGGACTGGTTTAGTGTCCCAGGAATTAAAAACATTGTAGCTGCAAACATAAGAAGTGCGCCACAAATGTGACCAAAACGTGATCGTTAGCCATAGATCTTAATATTGCAGGAAAAAGTGCGGTGACCTGTAAGAAAATTGAGACAGTACAAGACACTACAAACAGACAACCAAAAACACACACTCTATGAAATACATGGACTATTCTCTAAAATAGAGATAGACACAGTGATAACAAGAATCCATACTTATGTGTATGTGAGGTTTCGCCTCATGAACCTTGAGAACGGGTGGAGAAATCAAGGAGCCTCAATGGTGCCCTTGTACTGCTACTAGCTCAATGTGCATCCATCCCGCGGTTCCGCTGATATGCGGGACACTGTCAGATACGTTCTATTTAAGTTAAGCCGGCAAATGCTAAATTACGGGGAACTCGTAGCACCTGGTTCACTGCAATGGCTTCCGGGTGAGGAACTGGCGGAAGACTAGAACGGGGAAAGCCTAACCTTCCGGGAAACCGGAAGTGAGGACCCGTGGTGTGCGTTAAAAAGGCAGGACTGCGCTAACAATAGATATTGTAAGCAGAGTTACTTATATGTTACGAAGTCTCAGGTGTCACTTGTTGAGTAGAAAGCATGTGCATGAATAAAAAAAATGCACGAGTAAAATACAAAAAACACGTGTCACCCCTTACGCACCATATTCGTCCGAAGGTACGTTCCCAAATGCTGTGTTAAACCCAGGGTGGTAGCAAGAAGTGATGCTAAAATCTAAAGGCGTATTGAATAAAAAGGATTGAATAATTACTTGGGGAGATAAGCTCCTGAAGACTGTTATATAAAAAAAGTTTTTATAAAAAATGTGGGCATGCGCAGATAGAGGCTGGTGGGTTGCGTGAAATCGCCTATTATAGATAATGAATGGGATTGTTTTTTTCAAGATATATCTGGCAGACAGGGATACCAGCTATGAATATCTCATTGGTCATTTGGAGGAATCTAAACCAAGTGCTGTACACAGATTAATGGAGGAAGGCAGTACTGCTGAGGGTTTTGTGTTACATCACAAAAAGAGATAATCGCTGTACCAGCCCCCCCCCCCTTGACATATTAAAGTTTCTTTGTCTTAAGGGGCCAGGTCCTTTTTAATCTCACATTAACACTTACCCCAGACCCTCCCTTTGCATTACACATAGCACTTTATCGTCAGTGCTCCCGCGTAGTCGCAGGTCGTAGCACGCCCCGTCCCGCAGCGGGGCGGGAAGACCCCGATTATGAAGCATGACACCATGTGTCATTCTTGGTGTGTGAGGGGTATTTAAACAACTCAGTGTGTGTCCAACCTTTGTGGGACACGCACACTCATCTACCCCAGTTGTTTTTTTAACCCAGGTTTTTTGTTTTCCTCCATGAGGTGGATCCTTATGTTTGGTAACTGTCTCCAAACAAGCTGCAATACTGTTTGAACGAGGTACAGTATTTGGGGCACCGAATTGGGAAAGGCAAGAGAAAGGTGTCTCCAGATCGTATTGATGCGATTCTGAGAATGCCGGTTCCCTCGACTCAGAGGGAAGTCAGAATGTTTCTGGGAATGGTGGGCTATTGCCGCCAGTGGATCCCAAACTTTTCCTTTGAAGCGAAGCCTTTACAGCGGCTGACATGAAAGGATGTGAGTGATCCGGTACCATGGGACGATGACTGTATGAGGTCATTTCTGAGGCTGAGAGAAGCTTTATGCAGTGCGCCAGCTTTGGGAATGCCAGATTATAACAAGGCGTTTGCCTTATTCTGTTGCGAAAAGGAGGGTTGCGCATTAGCAGTGTTGACTCAGAGTCATGGAAGTGTCCGTAGACCAGTTGCCTATTTCTCAGCTACTTTAGATCCAGTAGCTTCTGCGTTGCCCGGATGTCTCAGATCCGTTGCTGCAACAGGTGTCAGTATCGAAAGATGTGAGAGCATTGTGATGGGTCATCCGCTTACTGTTCATGTGCCACATTCGGTTGAGTTGTTGATGACTAGGACTAAAACACAGCACCTCACAAATAATAGGTTATCTCGTTATGAGCAAGTCATCCTTGCTGCAGACAATGTGACGCTGAAGAGGTGTTCTGTTTTAAATCCTGCTACATTGTTGCCTATTCCAAATGTAAATGATGATGAAGATTGTGAGGACCATGATTGTCTCGATGTGACGGAACTATGCACCAAACCGAGACCTGACATTGTCGATGAACCGCTCCCAGTGTCAGATGAAATTTTCTTTGTGGACGGTTCATGTTTAAGAGACAGTGTTGGTCGACTGAGAGCAGCGTTTGCCGTGTGTACCATCACAGGGGTGGTTGAAGCCGCTTGTCTAGAAGGAGTACACTCCGCACAGGTGGCTGAGCTTATTGCCTTGACCCGTGCCTGTTTGGCCGCTGATAAGATCCGTGTAATGATTTACACAGATAGTCAATATGGGTTTGGTGTAGTTCATGATTTCGGACAGCTATGGTCCCAGAGAGGGTTTATGACATCTTCTGGTTCACCCATCAGAAATGGGGATTATGTACGACAATTGTTGGAAGCATTGCAAAGCCCAGATAAAATTGCTGTTGTTAAATGTTCTGCACACACTAAAGGAAACGATTTTGTGTCATTGGGTAATAATTACGCAGATGAAGTTGCTCGATTTTGCGCAGAACAGGGATGTAATTTTACTGAGAACCATGTTGTGGAAAGCGAAGAAAAAACAGATTACAATGTGATGTTAGCTATGGCAGACTCATGGGAGGAACTGAAGCAGTTGCAAGATTAGAGTTTCTGATCAGGAGCGGGACAGCTGGATACGAGCGGGATGTGAGAAGGGAGATGTGGATATATGGGTTTTCGAATGATGGACGCGCTGTGTTACCGGAATGTTTGCTGAATCCCATGGCGAGATTGATACATGGTGCTGTACATCTTGGCAGAGATGCAATGATGCGAGTGTTTTGCCAGACGTGGTACAATCCGAAGTTTCGGACGGTAGCTGAAGCTGTGTGCCAAAGGTGTATGTAACACATGAATGTAGGAAAGAGGACCGCTGTGACGTTGAGTCACATAGGTAGGTCAGGTGGACCTTTCAATAGAATGCAGCTGGATTTTATTGAAATGCCGAAGTGTAATGGGTTGAGGTACATATTAGTCATAGTATGTGTCCAGGTGGGTGGAGGCCTACCCGACACGCAGGTGTGACACACTCACCGTAGCTAAGTTACTATTGAGAGAACTAATCCCGAGGTACGGTTTTCCGACATCTTTTGAATCAGACAGAGGAACGCATTTCCACAGTGAAATCATGAAGCTGCTTTGTATGTAGACCAAAGACCAAAGATTGCACTGCAGCTACCGACCAGAGGCTTCTGGGGTTGTGGAGCAAGTTAATGGAACTTTGAAAGCCCGAATGGCGAAAGTGTCTTCTTCAACATCTCTGAAGTGGCCAGATGCATTACCTTTAGTTCTCATGAGTCTCCGTAGTGTCCCTGATAGGAGGACTGGATTGTCACTCCACGAAATCCTTATGGGGAGGGCGATGCGCTTGCCAGCAATACCTGCCACTGCTTTGATTAATCACTGATGATATGATTTTGGACTATTGTAAAGGCCTGGCTGACGTGGTCCGTTCTGTGTCTCAGCAGGTGCAGACACCAACGGTTCCAGTCGCAAGTGACCTGTGCCATGACTTGTGCCCAGGGGACTGGGTATTGGTGCGCAAACACGTGAGGAAGAGTTGCCTGGATGCTCGGTGGCGTGGGCCATATCAAATCATTCTAATCACGAACACAGCAGTGAAGTGTGGAGGATTGCCGAACTGGGTACACGCCTCCCATACCTGTAGAGTTCCAGCACCCTTGGAAGAAACAGCCCCTCTCGAGAACGAGAACCCAGCTGAGGTGGCAGAGCCATCTGAGAGGGCAAGTCAAGCTGTAGGGGTTGCTGATGCAGCTGGTTGTGCACTAATCCCAGCCGAAGGGTGAATGTGAAGGTAACACTGAAACGGACTCGGAAGAAGAAGAAAGAGCTGCAGTGGGCAATACCGAGTTGAATTCTGCCGAAGAAGAAAGTAGTGCACAGGGTACCAGTAGGGAGCGTGGAGGTGCCACAGAAGCAGAAATGGTTTGGCCCGTGAGTCAGAGACGGGTAAACTTGAGATCGGGCCAAAGAACAGATCTCGCCCCAGTTTCCGAAGAATCAGAAGCCGAGCAAGGTGACAAATATCGACTCCAAGGTGCTCTGAGAAGATCGAAAAGAACAAGAGTGCCGTGTCAAAAGTACGCCTCACCAGAGTGGGCATACTCAGTGACTGATGCCAAGTTTACTGAATACGGGAAGGTTGAGATCGATCACACTGGTCAACAGTCTCCTGTTTCCGAGAGTGGAAGTGTTGTTGAAGATCCCAGGCTTGGAGATCAAAGGAGTACTGACCATCAATATTCCGAATCCACCATTCTTGAGTATCATCCGTGGTCTGATTCTGGAAACACTGGACTTCCCAACCTTTGCAGTCATACCAGCTCCCCAAGAACTGACAACCCTTAAACTTGAAATTTTTCAGGCGGTCCTAGAGCTGTTGGGACTGGCAGTTATTCATGACTGATTGTAAAAGTGGCTGTATATAAAGTTTGCAAAGAAGTCACCTAGGCCCGAGAGGAAGAAGAATACATTTAGGGATTTTCCGTTGGAAGGCGAAGAAGAACTAGGGAAGTCTTCCTGATCAAAAGAGATGAGAAATTGAACTTTGTTAGAGGTTTCCCCGGTTGAAGAGAGCAGCTGAACTGAACTTGCTGGATGAGAAAGAGACTTGTGTCAGCAGAGACTGTACTGAACATTGAGAACAATTCAGAGATGGCGGAACTTGGAAATACACATCGTAGAGCCAAAATAGTGATAGGCACACTGTTAGGGGTAGGGATAGCGGTTATATTTGCAGTAGTAGTGACTTCATACATGGTGGCCCATAGACAGGAGGGGGAGGTTCAGGGAGCACCCACACCTACCACTCTAGGACAGGGAGGGGTCACTATTTGGGATCAGAGAGCTCAGACGCTTGAGGAGAGTGGTATGTTTCACATAGATTTGTCCAGAGCTGATTTTAAACTTAATGCTTATGCGAAGCTGTTGTATGAGTATGTTGATGCGATGGATGCGAAAGATTGTTATGTGTGCATGCAGTTGCCTGCTTCAGTAGACGAAGGTATTAGATTCCATCATCTCCCATTGACATATGGGATTTCTTGTAGCCTGTTGCTTAGTTTGTTTTATGAACGAAAACAGTTTGAGTATTTCTTTTCAAATTATGATACAGTACTTCCTGAAGTTCCGGCATACAAGCATTTGAATAAGTATGATTATTATAAGTCAGAGGATAGACTTCGGAAGTATTTCAGACCGACTGTGAAGCTAGATACAGCTTATGCTCATAGCCATAATCTGACATGTTGGTTGTCCGAAACGGAAAAGAAGTTCATAGGGCAGATAGAGGATAGGTATAGAAAACTGACCCAGATGCGGGATACAGGAGATAGTCCAGTGGACTGGACGGATGAGGAGAGATTGCATAAGTCTAAGGGAAGGACAGTTATGGACCGATTGCATTGGATGAAGTACAGAAGGGGAAATTGTGTGTTGCCCGTCCTCAAACTCCTAAGGAGAAGATTTTAGTGGGGCATAGTACGTGTGAACATACCTTTACCATGCAGGACTCTGCTAAGCACTTCTTGCAAGGTTCGGTACAGGTGATTCCGCCTGTGTATTATGTGTGTGGGAGAAATGCATATGTGATATTGCCTGTGAATTGGTACGGTACGTGTTATTTGGCAATCATCTTCCCAAAGATTTATCATACAGAAGATTTGAATCTACTAGAGACGGGACGTCACTCTAAAGTGCGTAGAGCTGCAAATGCAGGAGTGGTGATTGGTGATATATTCGGAGTGACTATACCTAGTCTGGGTGTGGTCCTGAATGATATGAAAATAAGAAGGTTGGCGACTGTGGTGGATGAATTGTCAATGAATTTGGCGAGGTCATTGCTGTTGGTGAGTGGAGAAATGTTATCGATACGGAATATGGTTTTGCAGAATCGACTTGCGTTAGATGTATTATTGGCAAAAGAGGGCGGAATCTGTAAATTACTGAAGGTCCAGGAATGCTGCACATATATTCCAGACAATAGTAAGGACTTGGAGAAATACATAGACAACATTACCACAATAAGAGAATGTGTGGGAAAAGATTGGTCAAGGATTTGGTCGAGTGGGAACTTGGTTTGCGAACTTAGGAATGGGATTTCTTGGATCTGTGTTGAAGCCAATAATAATTGCTGTGGTTTGTGTGATCTGTCTGTGGGGATTGGTAAGAGCCTGGAAATGGTACAGAGGGAATAGAGTCGAAAGAGCCCTCAGAGCCAATGAGCAGAGAATGGCGAGATTGCAGGACCGTCAATATCAGAATCTTAAAAGGATGGAAGGGATCCGACATGGTAGAATGGTAGCGAATGCAGTTTAGATCAGGTTCTTATTCCAGGAGAAATGAGAATGATGGTGTGATGACAGTTGTCATCAAAGGGGGGAACTGATGTAGCGCCTAAAGGTTTTGAAATTTGTAGGGGTGCATCATATTCACTGTTAGTTGGCATCCACGTACAATCAATGTATATTTAGAGATGTCGTGCGACATGTATTAAGAAATGTATTAGCTATATCGCAACATAGAAGTGTTAGAGATGTGAACACATATTGTGAATGTATTCAGTAAAATGCATGACGATTAGTTTTCATTCAATTCAATGTATTAGGTTAAACGTGTGTGACATGATTAACATTGCTCATGTAGGTCGCTTATTCATGTATATGAAAGTAAAAGTACTAATGCTTAGAACGTGATTTAATAATGTGTTTAACCTAGTGGAGGTCCGAATACACATATATCGTTGAGAAGAAAGGCCTGGTATTTCTTATGTTAGCCGAATGCGGTAGGCCGCAATGATTTATTCTAGTAGAGGTTTTGGGCTGCAGTAAATTGTAAAGTTAAAAGATGCGAAGTATTTCTCCATCCCATGATCTCACCGCAGGTGCAAGGACAGTTGGTTCATTAGTAGAAAAGGTCTTTGTCTAAGAGTTGAATTATGGGGGAAGCCAGACATGAGAGTGCATTGGAATGTGCCAATCGCAATTCCTAGTGCGGACGGTGTCTGGGACTCAATGCCAAGCTGATGGACGATGGAAGATGGACAGAGCTGGATGAAAAATTACTGGAAGAAGACCAGGTCGAGGAGGTGTGCCGGAGGGCGTGTTCTGTGATTTGGGGTGTTGTATTAGGGACAGTGCCCCGAGGGTTGAGCAGATAAGAGGTAGGCGAGGAGCTAGAAGGAGCGTTTTTAGATCAAGCTCTCTAAGTGAAGACTTCTTAGGAAGTTCACTTCTGACACCTTTTCACGATTCCTTGGGTCTTAAGGGAATGGTAAGCAGGAACGTCATCTAGCATACAGTAGGGACAGAGATGCTTTGGTTTAATGATTCCTAATATCGACATTAGCTTGGTAGTTATCTACCTCATGCTTTTAGAAACTGTACTCTTGTTTATATTTAGTCGAATGCGGATTCTTCGTAGAGTAGCATTTGTGTTAGTGCCCATTTACCTGTTGTGCTTTGTGTTAAGGTGCTTATATCTGCAGATGTTTTTTCTGATAATAAAATCCCGAGAGAAATAGAGATTGAGTTTCGAGTCCTTAATTATGTCAAATTGCGGAAGGTATTCTTAGATAATTGTGTTTGCTCCCTCTACGCTATTGGGTAAGTAAAAAGGTTCAATCAACCAGAGTGGGTTCTTGGAATAAAGAGAAAACAATAAAATTGGGCCCCAGCACTATCCCCTTCTCCGCTCCCTCTATGCCTATGCGCTGTCTTTGCTGAACCTGACCCCCTGACCCCCTTCGAATACTTGGGAGTAAACCCTATTGGAGTTCGGGCCTACCCACTTCCGTCCACCCTTGCTGCCTTCTAACTGACTGCGCCCCCTGCTGTACTCCTTTCCCCCTGTCCTTTTTCCTCGCTCCAATCCAAGAGTGCCACCACTCGGGCAGATGGCGGGCTCCACTTGGACCCTATGTATGGGGCCCTATCCTGCACTCCTACACCCCCTCATCCCCAAGCCCCATGTGCCCCCCCAAAAAATAACTCCCCCGGCCACTGTGACTGCAATCCACGAGGCGCCCTCTTCAACCAATCTCACTTCCTCATGGATAGCCTGTACTCATCCCCACCCCTTTATGCTATTTAAGCACCATGGGAGTGGGCATCTCTTCAAAGGCCTGCCCCTCCCCTTTCCATCTCCTCTTCCTCATTAGAGCCCCAGCCCTCCTCCTGACAGAGGCCAGCTGTTCCCTCCCTCAAACTGCTGGTCTGTGACACACCAGGGCCCGGTTTGCTACTGTATTGCTACCCCCACCTGTCTCCCACTGTGTCCACGTGTGCAGCCAGGGCCTTCAGTCCCCCGCAACTGCACCCTGTGGCTGTTTCAGGCCTTGGCTTCCACCCGGGTACTGATTCTCGCCCCTAGGCCATTCATCTCTGGCCTAAGCCCCTCCCAATGCCCGGCCACGTATCCTTCCCATATAAGCACTGCCACGCGTGCGTCTAGCCCAGACGGGGAGCATCATGCACTAACAACAGTCCTCTTGCAAAGCCGCCCTCCATGCACAGCCCCTTCCATAACTCGCTCCACCCTCTACACACCTTTGAGGCTGCTCTCTGCACACACGATTGGCCCTGGCTCCCTATCTGACTTTGCTGCCTGCAACTAGCTTTCCCTCTTGGCGGGGAGCATGTCAACACCGTGGCAATTACACAACCTGAAGAGCGCCTCGCTGGGTGGATGGGCACTGCGACAGCACCTTCTGGCTCTAGGTCCATCTGCCCCACTTCACGCCGTGTGCAGAGTGCCTGCTGCATCTTCTCTTCAGCCATCAGAAAGTTGGATCCAAATGAAGCAGGACCAAATCACTGAAAAATGAAGAGGACCCGCTAACTATAGCGCTGCCACTGTGTCATGTAATGACAAAATGGGAGGTAGAAGCCCACAATGGCCTTTTTATAAATGCTGGGGCTACAACCTTTTACAGCATGTAGCCCGAAAGAATAACAGTTGCCTGGACTGCACCATTCCCCCAACACTCCGGCGGAACGGACCTCCCCCTGGCCGGCTATCCCCTAACCCCCTAGTGTTGTGTAAGCATTGGATAGTCCTTTCTTCAGTTTTGCCCACGGCACGCATGCTGTCGTACTTGTCGAGTTCTGCGTTGGCTGCCAAAGACTACATGGTCCGTGACTGGCTACCCTCCCCTCCCAGCTTCCCACACCACCTTGAAGGATTGACATAGGCAAGTAGTCTTTGGAAGGCGGGGGGTCAGGGACCCCCCGGCCGTATTTATTATACAAAACAATAAAGGATGAACATCAACATTACATCAATTATGTTAAGAAACGCAAAATTCATGACATTAGATCTACAGTATTGAAGACAAATATCAAAGGCTAACCCTAACAAAAGTCTAATACAGCGTGTTTCCTATCCGAATCTAACATCCTGCCTGAATTTTGCATTCTAACATATCTGGCCCGACGGCAAGGTCGCTAACCGATGTCACGTCCTACTAACCACGCCCTTACTTACAGGTGCGCATGTGCGACAGGGGACCGCCTACCCCGTCGGCATCATGAACTCCATTTAACCAACAAGGAGGGCCCTTACACTCTGCGTCATTTGCTGACGTCATGATGAATGTGCGGGGTGGCTACCAGACTAAGGAAAGCGTGATCCCTCCCCCGCATCTTTAGCAGCTAGCGGATATTCCTGCCCCTGAAGTTCTAGGAGGGACCAGTGGCCCCTCCCCCTGGGCCGCCCCCTCCGTGGATGGTGACACCCCCCCAGAACCTTAAATTGCTGCTCACCGATCATGACCTTACCGCCTGACCAACCCTAATAAATACGACGATGAACCTAGGGAAAAAAGGGGAAAAGAACTCGCTAAAGGACAACTACACTAAACTAAACCCAGACCATAGTAATACAAAGCATGCTGTACTAATGGGAAAAAAGGCCTAAGTACACACAATATTACTCTTTTAATGACAACATAATCACAGCAGGTGGAGAAGTGTAGCTCACGGGTTAGAGGAGGCATACCCTGAAGCAGAGGTCAGACCCGGGACCAGGGTTCAATTCCCGACGCGGCAGGGTCCGGAGCCCAATTGTCCACGGACTCGACAATTCTCGCTTCGGTGCCCACTCTAAGCATGAGTTCACACTATGCAGCTCTGGGCAACAAGCTTGCTTAATCTCCACAACGGCCCCCCCGCGGCGGGATGCCTGGCTTTCACCTTGGGGATGCCCAGTATGGGTTATCTCACAGGGAAAAACCAGGACGGGTTCCCAATGCAAGCGCCAAGATGCCCAAGGGTAAGTTGAGCGCTATATAAGAACACATAATAATAATAATAATAATAATAATAACAGCTCTAACGGGAAAAAGGCCTAAGTACACACAACATCCATATTTGATCACGACCAATCCTAGCTCAAAACGGGAAAAAGGCCAAAGTTCAGCTATGACCAAGGAGAAAAAAGGGGGGCCTATGTACAACCATACAATCACGTCAACCTCCTACACATGTAATGGGAAAAAGGCCTAAGTCAAACTTACATAGTACCTCCGACTAGCATTGTTTAGTAGCTTGTTTTTGGGGCTGGTGGGTGGGGAAAATTACACGCCTCGAGCGTGGGGCACACGAGGTATGCGGGGAGTGAGCCAGGGGCAAGAGGGCACCCAGCTCGCTCCCCGGGCCTTTTAAGGCGAAGTTCCACCCGGGGGTCGCCGGCCCAGCCGGCCCGCCCCCCACCCGACCCGCCCCCCTGCCCCGGAACCTGTACAGCTGCTTCCGGGTCACGGGGGAGGCATCAGCCTATCGGTGGTGGGGGCGCGCCACGCACGTCATTGACCCGCGACGCACCCCCACCACCGAGAGGCCGGGGGAGGGGGCGCGCCGTACCGCCATGTGGGCGGGAGGGCCGAGCGGCGCCCCCTTTACACATGGTCCGTGTCTGGCTACCCTCCCCTCCCAGCTTCCCACACCACCTTGAAGGATTGACATAGACAAGTTGTCTTTGGAAGGCGGGGGGTCAGGGACCCCCCGGATGTATTTATTATACAAAACAATAAAGGATGAATATCAACATTACATCAATTATGTTAAGAAATGCAAAATTCATGACATTAGATCTACAGTATTGAAGACAAATATCAAAGGCTAACCTTAACAAAAGTCTAATACAGCGTGTTTCCTATCCGAATCTAACATCCTGCCTGAATTTTGCATTCTAACATTTCTGGCCCGACGGCAAGGTCGCTAACCGGTGTCACGTCCTACTAACCACGCCCTTACTTACAGGTGCGCAGGCGCGACAGGGGACCGCCTACCCCGTCGGCATCGTGAACTCCATTTAACCAACAAGGAGGGCCCTTACACTCTGCGTCATTTGCTGACGTCATGATGTATGTGCGGGGTGGCTACCAGCCTAAGGAAAGCGTGACTCCCTCCCCCGCATCTTTAGCAGCTAGCGGATATTCCTGCCCCTGAAGTTCTAGGAGGGACCAGTGGCCCCTCCCCCTGGGCCGCCCCCTCCGTGGATGGTGACGCCCCCCTAGAACCTTAAATTGCTGCTCACCGATCATGACCTTACCGCCACAGGCCAGCATTGTTTCCCGACGATCTGGCCCCCCAACAACTCCCGCCTGAAGGTCATCCCTACCTCACAAAGCCCTTCAACCAAGCTAAGATATTATCACACCATATTGTATTCCCTGCCTCAGTCAAATGGACCCCTTCCTGTAAGTACAATTCATCCATCCAAATAGTCCCATGTGGGATGGTCTGTAAGTGTGTGGTTCGGAAAAGTTTTTCTAACTTGGTATTGATCCTCTTTACCGAGTGATTCAAAGCCCTGACGGAATCACCCCCACGCCACTGCAGCCGCGGTATCAGCTGGGACCATACTACAGTGCAGTCAGGGCACACCCTCCTTACCCAACCCGCTGCTGAGATGATCTCTTCCAGGAGGACCCTCCTACCCAGTCTAGCAAGGTCATTCCCCCCAGATGAAGAATCACCACCGCCGGTGGTGCTGCATGTTGGGCGACCAACTCTGCAAAGAATCCCCGAAACTGACTGAGGCAGAGACCCCCCCTTCCAAAGAAGGAGATGGACAAACCTTTGTGCTCTAGCTCCCTTCTACCCTTGCCTGTAAAAAAGACATGCTTAGCACGATTAACATAAGAATGACCAACAATCCAAACCCTGCCTGACCGCGTCCTGTGTTCTTGACTGTTCACGCCGCGATGAGTCGCCGATAAATCTTGATGATGACCCGAAACGAGTTTTCCGCCTGCGTCACAGAGCGAAGAAACTGCAAAACCAGAAAAAACAACCCAACGTCAGAAAACTCTAGGTACTTTACAACATGTGTACCCGCACATACCGTTTGTAGCAATTGGAATGGGTTACCATCTCCCAATTCTTTTAACACTGTTCACATGCAGACCCCTTGTGATTGCCTCAGTGGCTGCGCCTATCCCAAAGGAGTGTGTGCCAAATTCCTTCGGGTCAAGGCCCACCCTGGTAATAGTCAACTCCATGACTCTTGTGAACTGGTATTTGGTTAAAGGGGTGCCGTCAGCGTGTAATAAGAGCGACCCACCCAACAATCCACCTCTCTGCCTGATGAAAGTCTCCACATGGTGTACCCGGCAGCAAGGATTGGCCCTCGCCCTGTGCAGTACCACAGTCTCTCCCCGCGCCTCCTGATCAGTTTTTGATCTTAAAATTGTCACCCACAATGTGTCTCCCTGTATTGTTGTGTTCAGGAATTGGATACCCCACTGCCTATCTGCCTTGGCGGCTGCAACCAACTCGCTCAGCCTCAAAGCTCCATAAAAGGCTAATGTGAAAGCCGCTTTAAACAATTGTATCTCCCAGTCTGAACTACAGACGTCATGCAATGCAGGCAATATTGCCGTCAGCCTCCCCAAGCCTATTGGTTTCCTAGTGTCAGCCGTGCTGCCCTGTAAGCGGCGCCAACCCCTCAAACCCTTCCGCACCACAAAGCTGTTAGTTGGGTCTTTTACTCCCTTTGCCTGTGCGTAGAAGGAGACAGCTGCCCTATGCCTGTTAGCTGTTGCCACTGAGCGACCCTCCTGATGCAATTTAACCAGATAATCTGTAAAACTATTCTCTAGAGCCCATTTGGATTCCCAGTCTTGCCCCAAGAAAGTGCAATATGAACCAAACGCCCCTTCATACGCTGTCCTTGTCTTGGGGGCTAAGCTAGCAGCCACGAGGTCCTGTAATATGGGGCACCAATCTGCCAGAGTGCTGACGGGAAGTGTGTTGGTGTAGGCTCTGCTGATGGAAGATGTTCCCTGAATACCTGCATTTCTTGGCGAGAGAGTGCATCAGCTGCATTATTAAGGACACCTGGTACATGTTTTGCCCTGAATATAACATTCAATTTCAAGCATCTCAACACAATCTCCTTCAAGAGGCAGAGTATGAACCTACAGCATGCCGCTTGCTGATTGAGACACTCCACCACCGTCATGTTGTCTGACCAGAATATCACTGATTTGTTACGCAGAAGTTCTGGCCAGACCATTAATGCAACCCATATGGGTAACAGCTCCAGAAAACCAATGTTGGTTGTCAACTCACTGTACACCCATTCATCCGGCCACCTGTGGGTGACCCACTTGTTTCCAAGGATGGCACCAAACCCAACACTCCCAGCAGCGTCAGTCCATAAACCTAACTCTGCTGAAGTAGTGGGGGGGCCGGACCACACAACCCTGCCGTTGAAGTCCTCCAGGAATGCCATCCATATCTGCATGTCCTGGCGTACCTCAAGCGACAGTCTAGTGCGGTGGTGTTTTTCTCGCAGACCCTTCATAGCCTGCGCAATTGAGCGAGAAAAGGGGCGAGCCATTGGTATCACCCTCAACGCGAAATTCAACTGGCCCACTGTTTCCTGAAGCTGTTGTAAAGAGACCTGCTCTTTGGCCCGGCACGCGCGTTGTGCCGCCTTGAATTTTGACACCTTCTCCTTTGGGAGCCGGAAACAACCCTCCACAGAGTCTATTTCAATGCCCAGAAATTCTAAGCAAGTAGCTGGCTCCACTGTCTTCCCCGGCGCCAGCGGAACCCCAAGAGCCCGCATGAGCACGCAAAATTCCTGCAATGCCCACACACACTTCTGAGACCCAGCCGCACCAAGGAAGAGAAAGTCATCCAGGTAGTGCATGACCTGCTGATGCCCGGTTGCCTGCCTCATTACCCATTCCAAGAAGGAACTGAACGTCTCAAAATAGGCACACGAGATCTGACAACCCATGGGCATGCATTTGTCCATGTAATACTTCCCATCAAACTTGAACCCCAAAAGGTGGTGATCCCCCTGATGTACAGGGAGAAGACGAAATGCAGACTCTATGTCAGACTTGACCATCAATGCCCCTGAACCCAGGCCCCTAAGCAACACCACCACTTGGTCAAAAGAGGCATATTTTACACTGCAGACATTCTCATCTATAGCATCATTCAAGGATGCCTCCCTTGGGGCTGAGAGATTATGAATGAGTCTATATTCGCCTTTCTCTTTTTTAGGGACAACACCAAGTGGGGAACAAACAAAGTTGGGCACTGGCACCTCATCAAATGGTCCTGCTATCCTACCCAGGCGTAATTCTTTTTCAAATTTTGCAGCCACTACCCCTGGGTTATGCTTTACAGACAGTTGGTTCCTGCACTCAGTCTTACCTGTGTACCCTCCTGCCGGTATCCTGAAACCCCAAGAAAATCCCTCCTGAAGTAATTTAGCCGCTGCATGATCTGGGTATCTGTTCAGCCAGGGAATCATTGCCATGACATCGATGGGAGTGTGTGATACTAAACCCTCCTCTTGTCTATTCCGGTTTCCTTCTACCCCTGGAGCCCTGGTTGCCACCCTTAAATCTGCAGGAGGTCTCGGGGTGTGAGGGGTGCCCACACAAGGAACAGGCGTGTTTGAATTCACATGTGCCCGCTGCCCTAGTGCAGGACCGTTTGTTGAAATCCCAACATACGCCCTTTTTATCCCCCCAACCCTTACCCTTTCCTGGTACCTCACTTCCTTGCGAATACCGAAAGGGCTGTTGGGGCTTGGCCGGGTATATTTTCTGTGCACCAGTTGCCCCCATCGCTGCTGCCCCCCCAGTTATCTGATTGTACCATGACAGGGAATCCACCATATCCCATGCTAAAGAGGGATTGAATTCTTTAGCTTTCCTGAATGAAATGTCATATTCCTTCCACCCGTTCCCCACTTGTGTCTCGCTCCACATGACAATCCTGCTCTGGTAGCAGGCCATTTCTGCTTGTAAATTGGGCGACCTTTCAGCTGTAATGGCACTGAACACGGAAAAGGCCCTCATCCAGTTAACAAATGTCTCCTCAACTCTGAACTTAACCAGCTCTATTCTCCATTCACTGGGCAACATCCATTCCTTTTGTGACTTGGCATATTCAAGTTCCCTACTATCAATCAGCAAGGAGAATATGTTGATATATTTGCCCGCCCAAATCATCTCTTTCACAGCCTGAGCCACATGCTGCGCCAAATTCTCCTTCCTTGAGGGCATAGCACCATCCTTAAGTAATGGCAAAGCCACCTCCTTACCACTGTCAATGCCTTGTGACGTAGCACCATCCTTCTTTGCCGTCTGCTCGCTGGCGGAACCTGTTAGGGGAGTAATTGGTGCCAATGATGCCCCTTCCCCCGCCCTGGCCAACTTAATCATCTCAACCAGTTTCAAGGCTTCCGCTGAATGATCTTGAGAAGATGGCAATACCCCCCTAACTGTAACCAGGGTAAAACGGCGGCTATCTGGGATGCCAATTCCACCGGGACAACGTTATTCGGGGGGGTTGGGACCCCGACAGGGGCAATGTTCACGGGGGTGACAGGGGCAATGACCCCGAGTGGGGCAACCGGCAATGCTGGCGTAGGAGGAGCTGGCCCAGCCAGTGCCATTGGGGGCATCACAGGAGTATCCTTAGGCACTCCCACTGGCATTCCCTCCCCCTCGGCTGTATTCTTGGGCGTTGTGCTTGCAGTTTTCTTGGACTTGCCCCTCTTAGGAGGGGTGATAAAATCACCTCTAGGCTGTGGTGGGTCGATTATCCTTCTTGGCCTGCCTTGTGGACCAGGAGGCCCATCCAACCTCTGATTAATTTCTGCCACACTCATACCTAACTCATCCACCTTACCCAAGCGCCTATCAATCGCCGTCATCCTGCGCATCATAGTCTGCATCATTTGCTCCATGCGGGCACTCTTATTAACTCGTGCCCCCGGCATATTCCACAATACTCAATACAATCTAATCCTAGCCAACCCAGGCAATTGTACCTTCTTTCAGATGGAGGATGTGAAGATGGCCGTAAGCACCATGCAACTGTGACCGCAAAACACACCAAGCTAGTCTTAGCGTGTGGGTGAGCGCCAACCCCTCGTAGGAAGGTCTCAAGCCCTGCGGCCTCCCAGAAGCAATGGAGTGCAGGCCCGCCTCACTCCCCTTACCACCGATGACCCGTGTGTCCTCAGCCCGTTGCTGTGCTCTGCGCCCGTGATCTGTTGTCTGCCACTGGAAAAACCCACAGTCAAGCTTCCTACGAAAAAACAAATATTAATAGCTTGCAAAAGACTTTGTGTAATCAATCCCAGTGCCTGTAAAAACTTTCAGCAACCAGAAACCCTTATCCAGTGCCAAAAATTAGCCCAGTCTCAAATTTATGCTTCAAAAACCGGCTTTCAACAGTTTAATCCAAGCACTAACTCATTGGTCTCCCCTCCAGTGGCTGCTCTGCTGGATCCTGCTTCGCCCCCCACCAGGGAAAAGCAATTGTGCAATGATCTGGCCCAACGCGTGAAAAGACAAAACCCTGATGCAGGCGGGCCGTCGATCTCCCTGCTGCCTGTCTCGCTGCTCGACCAGCACCGGCTACCCCTCCACACCTTACCGGACTATCCGCCGACCAGATCAAAATATTGCCAGTCTCTATGCTCACTCCGCTCCCCCTCAGCTGCTCTGCAAGTCGCTGGGCTGCTCCCGCCCGGACCGCCGCTGCCGCTGACACGAGGACCGAACCTGGGGAGAAACAAAGAAAGAAAATTACACGCCCTGAGCGTGGGGCACACGAGGTATGCGGGGAGCGAGCCAGGGGCAAGAGGGCGCCCAGCTCGCTCCCCGGGCCTTTTAAGGTGACGTTCCACCCGGGGGTCGCCGGCCCAGCCGGCCCGCCCCCCCTCCCGACCCACCCCCCTGCCCCGGAAGCTCTACAGCTGCTTCCGGGTCACGGGGGAGGCATCAGCCTATCGGTGGTGGGGGCGCGCCGCGCGCGTCATTGACCCGTGACGCACCCCCACCACCGAGAGGCCGGGGGAGGGGGCGGCGCCGCACCGCCATGTGGGTGGGAGGGCCGAGCAGCCCCCCCTTTACATGAACTTCAGTCTCAATGCACCTTGACAGCGTTGTCCCTGGGTGATAAACATTTTGCCACTGACAAAATCCATGCTCAGCAGGATGAACGGCAAAGGGTGTGCCCGCCCTCCTGAGGATGCGCTACGGCCATTGCCCATTGCTGGCCACTAAAGAAGGATGGAGGCAGGTGAGGCTGGCATACTCCTCGCTCCAGCAGTGTCAGTTATATACCAGGGTATGACTGTGAGTGCCAAGCCATTGAAGAGACGCGGGGGTGGAGGGATGGTAGAATCTGTCATTATTTCCCAAGCCCCATGCATGCGCTGCAACATTTATTTATAGATTTTCAAGCAAACCTGCCCAGGTAATTCATGATGAGGTTACAAACATGGGTAGTACTGCTAGATGCTGGAAGTGCTATGTTTACTCTTTCTCTGCAGGACATTTTTAAATCTTTGAAAGATGGCCTCTTGCTATGGGGGCAGCTGTTATATGAGGCCCTGCAAGTACACCCCCTATTCTTGATTACAGACACAGCAAATATAAATCTTTCGAACTTGTTTAAATTTTTCACATCTAGAAATTCCTTTTCCACCCAGTACATCTATTCTCCTAGGCCGCTTGTAATACTCAAGGTGTTACAGTGTTTTTCTGC
Source organism: Triturus cristatus (assembly GCF_964204655.1). NCBI lineage: Eukaryota > Metazoa > Chordata > Amphibia > Caudata > Salamandridae > Triturus > Triturus cristatus. Next base: position 403,801,822 of record NC_140581.1, read on the forward strand.
CCACAATGTACACATTACCAGATTTTTCAGGTACAAATTAGATGTACATGGAGTGTAAAATCATTTGAATGGTTTTCAACTAATAACACATTTGGTTTCGTGGGTATTTCCTACATTTCAATAGTACGGCCTGACACTCTCCAAAGTACACGTAGGTTCTCAGCACTAATCCTACAAATAGAGAAAACCTACCACATTTACCGATTTTAAAGAGATCTTGATCCTGTGAATTAAAATCTGCCATCTGCACCCACAAATTGCACGTTCTGTGCACCTAAGTCTGGACCAATGGAATTATACGATTCTACGTCTGCTGCATTTTCTGTATAACTATGGATAATTATGTATTAGCCATATTAGGCACCATCAGATGTTGCAGAATTTGCAGATTTTAAAAATGACATTTGTTTCTAGCTCAAATGGATCAAAAGTTACCAGAAGCGCGTGTACTGGGGTTACATCGCTTTTGAAGGTCATTCACAAAGGTTGTCTGGTCACCTTCAGTTGCTTGTTGTATTTTGCTGTTAAACGGGTACTAATGAGGTGAAAACTTTGCCAAGAGAGTGCTAATGTGTAAAAGTGACTAAATATTGATGTAATACTGTCACAAAATGTGGCACATTCTGCCCCATAATTTGTCTTTTTTCTGCACAATTTAGTCAAACCTGCTGCATGGTTTGGTCCTCCCTGTCTCATAATTCCAGTGGCCCTAACCTAATGTAAAAAAAGGTGCTCAAACGTCCAGTGGATGAATCCGCAAATAATCTCGAATTTATCTTATACTCTTTTTCATTTGTGTCTCACAAGTTGTGAACATGCTTGTTGTGCTGATGACAGTGACTTTTGCTCTGAATGGCCTTGAAACCGTGAGAACGAAACCAAATGATAACGTATGCTTTTTTCAGGATAGCTCTTCTGCTTTTCGTCAAATTAAGAGATCTTTACTTTTTGGTAAACAGTGTGCAGCCTCCTGGTTTGCAATAGTCTCCCTAATCATAATTGCGCATCTGTCTTCACGGTGCAGACTTATAAACAGAATGGGGCTCGTTTGATGTTTTCTTTTGTTTCCTTGAGTTTGTAATTGAAAGATAGCATCAAAACATTATCAAATGCACACACCTAGGAGAGAATGTGGTTGGGCGCCAGAACGTGGCCTCTAATCTTATTTTCATCAGTATCGAGCACACATGTTATTAACCTTTTTCACACTGTAGTACGTTTACTGGAATAGAACTATTTTTGCCTAAAGAATAGAAAATCCATTCAGCGCCTCTGCCTTGTGCTAATGCATTTTAAGCTTTCACGGCGTGTCCTATCTATTCTGATAAGACATTTCTTGCTCAAAATGATAATTCCTTTCTTACTAAATGAAAACTTGAGATATGTGTTGTACGTACTTCATGAAGAAAGTATTTTCAAATATGTGCATTCACAACATTAATGTGCACATCCGCCCCATGTGGTGTACAAACATTTGTTCTTACCCGGAGTTAAAAAGTTGATTGGCGGGAAGGGGGTGTTAAACTGTAAAAGGGGCGTTCGCATAGCTTCTTGACAGTGACATGCAGCCAAATCTGTGTCTGGCACGTATTCGATTAGACGACAGTAGGCGTGATCAGGGCAGACATGGCACAGGACTGCAGGATCTTAATCCAAGATGCTAAGGACAGAAGTGCTGCCTGGCCTTGAAGGCCCCTTTTATCTACCGCTCATTTTACGCTCCTGTAATGGACTGCTAAGCATAGCAAACACCAGGCACGGGAGGATGAAAAAAAAAATCATACAAAGTACTTGCGTCATTCTTGATGTCTGTACTTCATTAGGAAAATTGTAAGAGCGTAAATTTCTTGAGTGAGAGGGTGTCGCTTTCTCAACAAATCACTTGGCATCCTCAATCATCAGGAGTATTTCTCACTACAGTTCAGATATGTTAACTTTGGCTGGCTCTTCATGATTGGAGAGCTCTTGCTGAGGCCTATATAATTTTGCCAGAGTGCATCCCGTGCCTGTGTGTGTATCTTCGCACTCTGATATACAATTTTCTTTAGATACACTTCTTCAACATCTTGGATAGGCATCTCAGGATCCCAGAAGTCCCCCTTTCACATCCAGAGTGCCCATTTGTTCCATTTTGTCCACCATCATCTTCAGTCTATAAATTGATCCCTTCGGAACTCTTCCCACTAACCACAACAGCAAGATTCTCCAGAACATTGATCACTTGAAACTCAATCTAAATGTTCTCAACTTGCACTACCTCTAAGATTTCTTCCACTACCTCCACAGCTGGATGTCCAACACACACACGGAACTGTCGTACTTTGCAATTTGGAACCGCGTAGGAGGCAGGGCCCTACCCCTGTCTATCCCGGTAGTAGTGAACCGCGAATGGTTAATGGGGTATGTACGAGTGCTTTTTGTAATGTTTTAGCTATGAATGCACTGTGTATACGCTATTATACATCACTACGTGGGTTCCATTTTAGATCGGTGGCCATCTTATGGTTGCCCTCACATAGGCTATATAGCATGAAGCAAATACGGGCCTTTTAGAGCACATGTGCCTTTCCTTGACTTTTCTGTGACCTGGGCAGCTCGGCTCCGCTGCCCCAGGTCAAACTGGTCTCACGAGTTCCCCCGTCCTCTGGCCACCTGTGATTAGCATCAGGGCTTGACACACCATAAAGTCTTTTCATCCTACACAAGCCTCCAGCTAATCTCTTTCTCACCTGACTGTTCCTGCTTTATTGCTTGTTTCCCAAAACAGGAGATGCTCATGTTTATTGGGGCCTATCGATATCTGATGTGGGATCTGAGCCTTGCTGAGTAAATATTTGCGGGCTGGCTTAACTGGAATGTGGGATGGTCATCATGACTCTGCCTTTTCGTTTTGTAATGTATACTTGGAATGACCATACCATAAACTTAAGAATGTATGCCTGAGGCAGGAAAATCTGTATTTAAGGAGAAGCCCGTTTCTGTGATTTTCAGCAGTCTCCTGAGAACATACACGCTGTTGTACTTCTAGGACGCCTGTAATTGGTCTGCAGCCAATAAACTGATCTTTGACTTCACCCAGAAGACTCTGTGTTTCTGTAGGTCTGAAACAGGAAGAACCCCGAAGTCATAGGGTGTGTTCCCCTGCACCGCTGGGCTTGAAATACCCAGTACTTCAGTTGGCGCCCAACGTTGGGCGATTTCAGCGGTACCGGTCCAAGCCAGAGGTTCGTGAGGAGCTTCGTGTGGAAATTCTGAAGGATGGCCGCCACTTCATCGACCCCTGCATGTCGACGTGTTCCGAAAGTCTTTTCTGCGAGGTTCTCCGCGTCCCGACGGCTACGAAGGACTGCTGCCCTGATTAATCGCCCTGTTTTGGACCCTTGACGATTTTTTGGTAGAGCGAAACAATCGAGAGAGTCTTCTGATGACGCCATCGATCATCAATATTCAGTTAAGTATAAGTGGTGCGTCTCCCAGTTTGAATTTGGTATCCTTCGGGATCATTTTGATTTGGTGCTTGAAAGTCCTAAAATCAGAGGACTCGTGTATTCACGAGACTATCGTATTCGATAATCCTTTGACGTTTGAAACTAGACTAGTGAGCGAAGATGCCTGGTTCTAGTGTATTTTGTAGATTGTTTTGTTTGGGTTGTGGAAGGGATTTCCAGTTAGAGGATTCATGTCCGGTTCCTCCAATTGGAACTCCTACTTATGAGCTTTATGTAAAACATGGTGTGGGCCCCATTGCATATAATGAAATATGGATCCGATATACTAGAAAGGACGGTGTTTTAAAATGGCCCCAAAATGGTAGTTTCGATACAGATATCTTAGATAATTTGGAAGTTAAATTGTTTAAAAAGAAAGCCCGGCCGGCGATGTTTGATTCTTTCCGCCTATGGCGCAAGGAAGCCAAACAGAAGGAAATAAAGCTAGCGAAAAGGGATAAGAGAGAGAGAGGTATGTCAGTGATGCAGGCAGCTGTGCAATTTAAAGATAATGAGGAGGAACAAATGAAGGAACAGTTACATAGACAGCGCAAACTAGGGATTGATAAATGTTACCCTGTTTTGTCACCCCTTGTGCAAGATGAGACAAAAAAGGATGAGAAAGATTCCCTAATGTCCCATTTGTTAAGCTCGCCACCCCCATATGCGCAAAATGCCACCGCACCTCCACAGCTTGTAAATGCGCAGCCTCTAGTAAATATGCCGCAAGCCTTCCCGCAGCTGTCAGCTCCTCTTCAGCTGGCTCCTATCCCTGCAGTGCAGCCCTCTCAAGGGCCGCCGGTTTTGTTACCTGTTACCCCCGCGCTTTCTGCGACTTTGTCTAACACGCCAGCGGTTTCCCCTGGCGCTCCTTCTTACACTACCCAGGTACCTGTATCTGAATCTGTTTTTCTTCCCTCTGTTTATCCCCCCGTTTTCGCCTCAACTTCTCCTTCAGCACGACAAAGACTGGCTAATGTAGTTACTAGTTTAATGTCGCCTCTCTTTGGGTCATCTAGTGCGACTCCTGGTTTACAACGTAAGCAGTTGCGCAGTCAGCTACCTGGTCCCGAAGAGAAAGAGGTGTTAGATCATCTGGCGCGTAGGTGGATTGGTTTCCCTTCACTCTATGATGTGGAATTGGTTGTTAATGTTTTTCATCAATGGGATGCCCCAAAACAGAGGTATGTCTTTGATAAAATGTGTGAATTCCTCTGTGAGGAATTGGAGGATAAGGGTGCAAACCCAAACCCACAGGAATTGTGTCGAGTGCGATTTGATTTCGAAACAGGTGTAATTGTGGGCCCCAAGGTAGACAAAGCAGTTGCGACTTTACTGTCCCTCAGAAATGGCGATTGTGAGCAATCATTGTTTGACCAGGATTTCCCTGTGGGGAAGGAGGTAAAAGCGCGCCAATATCAGATGCGTGAGGTTCCCCCAGTTTGGAGACCTGCTGATCCGAATGCTAATCCAGCTGTCCCAGCACATTTTCAGCGTGTTTGGGTGCATGTCCCTTGGAAACGATCTGAAGTAATAGCGCTTAAACAGACATTGCCTGACCCCCGTAAAAACCCTACCGGTTATTATAAGGAGTTATCCCAAACTTCAGAGTCGTGTGTCATGAATTTGGCCGACATAGATATGCTGTTTGGGAATGTGGTTCCACAGCCTTTATGGGGATCCATTCGTAATGTAGATCACGCTGCAGAATTGGGTGATACATGGGCTAATATCGTTGCTGCAGACGCTAGACAAGTTGGTGGTGCAAAACCTGAGCCCCTCATAGCAGCGCTCCCTGGTAGAATTATTACATACATGAAGACCATAATGCCCGCGATGCGCGTAAATTGGGACAAACTATCCGCATGTAAGCAGAAGAAAGATGAGACAGTGTCTGATTTCTTTACTAGGTTTGAAGAAACGTTTATCGACCACAGTGGTCAAGACATGAGCACTGAAGGTGGCCAACGGTTATTCGTTGATAAATTTGTGCAGAATCTACTTCCCGAGTTGTGTAAGAAATTAAAGGACTCAGAAAGTTCTTGGGCTGTTTCAGTAGGTTTTTCTGGCTCCCCAGTTAGGAACCCGATATCTAGTCCTATGTTACTTTCTGTTGGACCTTGTGAGCTAAAAGCACCCCTCATTCTAACGACAGGTTGTGGTGAAAATTTGCTAGGCTTAGATTTGCTAAAAAGATTGCATGCAACGCTATATTGTTCTCCTTCAGGAGTACAACTTACATTAGGTAAGAAAGTGATTTCCCCAATGTATTTGTCTAAAAATACAATGCCACCTGAATTGTCATCCCTTCCGGATGCCCTTTGGGCGACTGGTCCCAATGATGTGGGTCTCTTGGAAATACCGCCATATGTGGTCACTTTAAAAGCCAATGTCAGATTGCCACGTATTCCCCAGTACAAGATCTCCAATGAAGGTCAGAAAGCATTGTTAGCAATTGTCAGTGATTTGATTAAAAAGGGTGTAATTGAAGAGACAAGAGGCAACGTTTGCAATAGTCCTGTTTTACCTATCTTAAAACGAACGGACCCTTCACAGCCACCTGTTTACAGATTTGTGATTGATCTTAGAGAGGTTAATAAGATTGTTGTGCCACAGTTTCCAGTTGTCCCTGATATAACTGCCTTGTTAACTATGATTCCAGCCTCCGCTGCATGGTTCTCAGTAATCGATCTAAAGAATGCTTTCTTTAGCATCCCAATTGCAGAGGAGAGCAGAGATATTTTTGGCTTCAGTTTAGGAGGTCGCAGCTTCCGCTTTAAACGCGCTCCCCAGGGCTACTGTGAAAGTCCATCAATATAAAGTCAGGCTCTAAAAGCGCAGCTTGATGCACTGGTTTTACCCAGTGGCGCTATCCTCATTCAGTATGTTGACGATTTACTAATCGCCGCAGATACTGAAAAGATTTGCAAAAACGCTACCTTGTCATTGTTGCGTCATTTGTCTGCCTTCCATCACAAAGTGTCTCTCTCAAAATTGCAATATTGTCGACAAGAAGTGACCTACTTAGGTCATCTCTTGTCGAAGGAGGGAAGGAAACTGACCCCAGAAAGAATTCAAGCCATAGCACAGTTGAGTGTGCCAAGAACACAGAGAGAAGTGCGTGCTTTCTTGGGCATTACTTCATACTGTAGGCATTGGATTCCTAATTTTTCCTTGTTGGCAACACCTTTGTTAGCATTGACATGCAAAGACACACCGAATCCCATCCCATGGTCTGAAGAGTGTCAGAATAGTTTTTGGGAATTGCGTAATGCATTGTGTTCAGCTCCTGTGTTGGGTACCCCTGACTACAGCAAGCCTTTTACATTGTATGTTCATGAGAAAGATGGTTGCGCATTATCAGTGTTAACACAGCCTTTTGGCGACAGACCGCGTCCATGCGCGTATTTTTCGTCAACCTTGGACCCTGTAGCGAGGGCATTGCCAAGTTGTCTGAGAGCCACAGCCGCCGCAGCTATGTCTATTCGACAGTCTGCTGGACCAGTAATGGATAACACATTGATTGTTATGGTTCCACATGCTGTGGACACATTGTTAAACAGGACCAAGACCCAACACTTAACTAGTGCGCGATTATCTGGTTATGAGCTGACACTGTTAGCAAATCATATACACATAAAGAGATGCAACACGTTGAATCCAGCTACACTATTACCAATTCCAGCAGATCTAGATGAGATTGAGCAACATGATTGTCTGTTCAGAACAGAAGAAGAAACGAAAGGGAGAGTAGATCTTAAAGATACTCCCCTGACTGAGTGGGATGGTACTTTATGGGTGGATGGTTCGTGTTTCAAGCTTCCAAATGGTGATACGACTGCTGCATATGCTATCACGACTTTGCACACGATTGTGGAAACTGCACGTGTGCCACAAAATTCAGCTCAAGCAGCAGAATTGATTGCCCTTACGAGAGCATGCGTGTTGTCTGAAGGAATGAAAGTGAATATATACACAGATAGCCAGTACGCCTTTGGCGTGGCTCATAGTTTTGGGCGATTGTGGAAAGAACGTGGGTTCCTGACTTCGCATGGAGCTAAGATTCAGAATGGCAAGTTGGTGAATGATCTCCTTGAGTCGCTGACCCTACCGTTGCAAGTCGCGATTATGAAATGCAGTGCGCACAAGAAAATCACTGATGATGTTGGTTGTGATAATGCGTTTGCTGATGAAGTCGCGAAAGAAACAGCAAAAGATGTAAAGACTCGAATGTATGTTGCAGGCCCTGCTAGATGGGTTGATGATGTTGGAATGTGTGAAAACACAATAGAAAGTGTAAAGTCCCTTCAAGCTGAAGCCACAGAGAAAGAGTTAAGCAAGTGGAGAGAAAGCATGGGTAAGTTAGATGAGAATGGTTGTTGGATTGATTTGTCAGAACATAGGCGATGGTTGTTACCTGATGCAAATGTGCTTCCAGTGGTTACTATGGCACATGGAATGGCACATATCAGTATGAAAGGAATCTGTAAGTTGTTGGCTCCAGTATGGCAGAATGCTGGAATTCCTAAGTGTGCAGAGAATGTGGTCAAGAATTGTATGGTATGCTTGAAGTACAACCCTGGTAGGGGAACCCCCACTCCAGCTGGTCATTTTGCGCCTCCATCATATCCATTTGAAGTTTTGCAGCTAGATTTTATCCACATGGAAAGGTGCAACAACCTGAAATATGTATTGGTGGTTGTTTGCGCTTTCTCAAAATGGATAGAGGCCTATCCTCTAAAAGATAACACTGCTCTGTCCACAGCCAAAGCCCTTGTGAAGGAATTTTTCCCTAGGTTTGGAATGCCAAGAATGGTGTGGAGTGATAATGGAAGTGAGTTTGTGGGTAAAGTGATGAAGAATGTGTGTGAGGGACTAGGTATAAGGCAGAAGTTTCACGCTGCAAATCACCCCCAATCAGCTGGATTAGTAGTGCGCTACAACGGCGCTCTAAAACTTAAACTGGCCAAAATCCAAGCGAGCTCAGGTCTTAAATGGCCTGATGTTCTGCCTTTAGCACTCCTATCCACAAGAATGACCGTGCACTCACGAGTGGGACTTAGTCCTTACGAGGTCGTTTTTGGCCGCCCGGCCAATGTATGGGGTGTGCCAAGACCGACGAAATTCAGTGAAATCGAACACCCAGTACTGCTTGATTACTTGTATGATTTGACGGTTAAACTGCGTGTTTTACACCAACAGGTGCATGATACTCTCCCCCCGGCCTCTGAGGCTCCAGGACACCCTATCGACCCTGGCACGTGGGTCTTGGTGAAAAATTTTCAGCGCAAGAGCAACGATGAGCCTCGTTGGATCGGCCCTCATCTCATACTCCTATCTACAAGATCAGCTGTTCGAGTAAAGGGGAAGAAGAACTGGATCCACGGCGCCCATGTGAAGAGGATCCCTTTGCCTCTGCCGTATGACCAGTGGGTCCAGGAGGGTATCGAAGACTCTGAAACAGACACTGTACCTCGTTTTGTGCCGTTCAGTGATGCACGCATAAAAGGCACAGCTTCAGCGCAGGAAAGTGACGATATTTTGCAAGAAGCTGTGCCACCGTCAATTCGATTGGACACTACAGAGCCTGAACTTTTGTTTCAAGATCAAACAGTGCCTGGCCGTTTTCGTTACAATCTGAGGCCAAGGCCCACGGACAAATAAATATTCTTTTTCTTTTACCTTTTTATTTTTTGATAACCAGAGCTCTCCCATCTGAAGGACTTTCTTGATTTTTGTTTTTCGAACCACCATCCGGGTTCAGCCGCAGGGTCGCGGTGCCAAGACTTTGGGGTACAGGCCGAAGACGTTAGGTCGACGGTTCTGGTTGGTCTAGGGCGTTCCCTGGACTGACAGGCGTACTCCTTAGCAGACGATACTCACCCGCCGCGAGCGGCACGATTAGAGGATGGAGTTTTGTAAGATGGAGAGACTCACTGAGGAAATGAACTTTAAAGCAAGAATATGTAAAATAATGAAAAGCAAACGTTTTGTGTTTTTATGCCTGTTTGTATTATGTAGTATGGTAGTATTTACTGTAGGATTTGTATTCTTCTCTACTCAAGAGCCCATTGCACCCACTGCACAGCCTACACCTCCTCCTACTATCTCCTCACACTCTTTTCACCCTCTGCCTGAACATGAACAAGCTAGACGATCAGAGTTTGTGAATAACTCGTTTATTCAGCTCCTGCACCAGCACCAACTAGTCATGAATACAACAAATTGTTGGGTGTGTGGTTTAATGCCACATACCATTAATAAGGGTATTCCCTATCTGGTGCTGCCGTATAGTTACAATGGATCGTCATGGGCATTCCAGACCATGTTTCTCTATGCTCTAGATGCGTACTCCCCGCGACAACCGCGTTCCATCAGACCTAGCACCAATAACAAAGCTTTAGTGAAAGGAGTTGCCGATATGAGTAGAGATATCGATGCATACTCATCCATTCCCAAAGAAGAGCTGAGAGCTTATGTAGGGTGGAACGCGACGGGGTATAGTATTAGTCTAGGTGAAAGACAACGGAAAATCTCATCCCCAATCTGGGTCGTACCCCACATAGGTCGGTTCTGTTTGCAAGGTAATGGTCAGAATCCTAGAGCTCAACTGGGAAGAAGTGACTGTACTGAAACGTACACTTTTCCGTCACAGTTTTCCCCTGCGTTTTTGGCTGCCAAGGGTACATATTTTATCTGCAATGACCGAGCATATACATGGTTGCCCCCTGATTTCTCTGGCACATGTTATATTGCAAATCTGCTACCGCCAACATTTACTGCCGCCTCTGACTATCACAAGACCAGAGTTGTGAGAGGCGTGATTAGTAAGGAAGATACTGCCGGTCAGGAAGCGGGAGACTTCTTTTTGGGTTTCCTGCCATTTTGGGGACCTATGGTTAATAGTAGGAACCTGAGACAACTGACTCGTGTGGTTGAATCCACTGTTAATGTTACGGCTGGTGCCCTTGGTAATTTGACAGCTGAGCTCCAAGCGGATCGCCTTATGACTTTGCAGAACCGCATGGTTCTAGACGTCATACTTGCAGACCGCGGTGGGGTATGTAAGGTTATCCAATCCAGTTGTTGCATTTTCACACCAGACAACGCTCCAACAGTTTATCAAGCCATCTCCAAACTGCATAAAATATCTGAGTCCATACACGTGGATAAAGGAGATTGGTCACTGGTGGGATGGTTCTGGGAACTGATATCTGCCTGGGGTTGGAAAGTTCTGATGATCATTGGAATGATCTTAGCCATCCTTTTCCTGTTCTGTCTGTGCGTACAGTGTGCTCCTGCGATATGTGGCCTCTGTGCTACATTATGTGTAAGGAAACCTGTATCGAGGGACGAGCTAAGTAATAGGATGATGCTACAGCAACATCTCCATGACTTCGTGAATATTGACCTAGACTCGGATTGAAATGAGTATAGTTATTGCCTATGTAAGGGCAAAAGGAGGGTCTGTCGTACTTTGCAATTTGGGACCGCGTAGGAGGCAGGGCCCTACCCCTGTCTATCCCGGTAGTAGTGAACCGCGAATGGTTAATGGGGTATGTACGAGTGCTTTTTGTAATGTTTTAGCTATGAATGCACTGTGTATACGCTATTATACATCACTACGTGGGTTCCATTTTAGATCGGTGGCCATCTTATGGTTGCCCTCACATAGGCTATATAGCATGAAGCAAATACGGGCCTTTTAGAGCACATGTGCCTTTCCTTGACTTTTCTGTGACCTGGGCAGCTCGGCTCCGCTGCCCCAGGTCAAACTGGTCTCACGAGTTCCCCGTCCTCTGGCCACCCGTGATTAGCATCAGGGCTCGACACACCATAAAGTCTTTTCATCCTACACAAGCCTCCAGCTAATCTCTTTCTCACCTGACTGTTCCTGCTTTATTGCTTGTTTCCCAAAACAGGAGATGCTCATGTTTATTGGGGCCTATCGATATCTGATGTGGGATCTGAGCCTTGCTGAGTAAATAATTGCGGGCTGGCTTAACTGGAATGTGGGATGGTCATCATGACTCTGCCTTTTCGTTTTGTAATGTATACTTGGAATGACCATACCATAAACTTAAGAATGTATGCCTGAGGCAGGAAAATCTGTATTTAAGGAGAAGCCCATTTCTGTGATTTTCAGCAGTCTCCTGAGAACATACACGCTGTTGTACTTCTAGGACGCCTGTAATTGGTCTGCAGCCAATAAACTGATCTTTGACTTCATCCAGAAGACTCTGTGTTTCTGTAGGTCTGAAACAGGAAGAACCCCGAAGTCATAGGGTGTGTTCCCCTACACCGCTGGGCTTGAAATACCCAGTACTTCAGAACATGGACTTATCCTTTAAGAAGCACATCATAAATAAAAACCAAGACAGCATGTATTTTCTTAGTGGAGGAAAACTCAGTAGTGCACGTGTCCTTCATGGACTCTGTCGCACTGACTTGGCCTCATGTCTGGTTAGCCAAGTTAGAAATTCAAATCTGCAACTTCATTTTGAAAACTCGGTGAACACAGCCACGACTCTTCTCTCGTGGCTTCATCCACGACCATTTGTGACAAACAAAGGTCCTTTCAAAGTGTCTTACCCATAAATATTTTAAATTAGGATATATTTTATTATCAGCCCCATAAGGCGGCCATTAAAACAAATAGGTTTCAGCAGTAGATTGACTGTTGAACCTCCATTTATTTATCAAACCCGCACAAACTTGACATCATAACCAAGCCTGTAGTAAGTGATTACGTGCAGTCAGCTCTCTGTGTAACCCTAGTGGTGGGGTACAACCCAACCCATCTTTACATATAAACATGAAGACAGGAATTTGCTTGTTTAGCATTTATTTTTGAAAGATTGCTGCCCACTTTTCCTAAGCTTTCAGGAAGATCACATCAAAAAAAGAGAACTGCAGGAGAGCAAGAACACAGCCTTGCTTACGCTTGTTGTTAATGAAAATCCATAGTGCCCTCTCCTGTAAGCCAAATGAAACAGGAGTAAACCTGTTATCCCAGTTGAGACCGGGTAAGTAATATAACAATAGAACAATGACTCAACTGGTATATCAAACAGGGGACTGTTCATAAATTGTATCAATCACAAAGCACAGGAAAGAAACAAGGGAGAACAAGGTAAGGTGAAAAGGTTGTTATTTGCCTATAGAAGCACACATTTACAACTAAATTGCAGTAACCATAACAACCAATTGTGCACTGGAAGTGGTGCAGTGAGTAAACGGCTCAGTGACACAAGTGGTTATGAAACAACGTGAGGTGGCGTGTAAACTATACACAGTAGGGGTCAAACAAAAGTATTTACAATTAACAGGTACAATTTCATTGTTTGTAAAGAGACCCTTTGATTGCCGCAAATGGCGTTGTGGAGTCGAAGGCGTTTCATCCTGTATAACTAAAGGTCATCATCAGGACGATGGTTACATAAATCTTGAAATGTGCTCTGAGGTCACTATGGGGAGCGAGAGTCCAGGGAATGCGCTCCGTTCGTCTAGGATGCTTCACTAGTAGGGAACAGCGTTCAAGGCTATGATGAGGTCTTGTGGAGGAATAGTCAACGGAGGGCGGAGAGTATTAGGCCAGGCTGGACGGTGAATTAACCAGGCTGCAGGAGCAAATCCAAGGCGAGGGAAGGTCAGCCGAGTTGTGTCCAAGATGCCGGCATAAGTTCGGGGGGGGGACGAGTAAAGTGTCACGAGCGCTCAGCTCAGCAGTTCTGATGTAAGTAGGAGCCAGCCGAGTGATCATGTGAGGGTGCTGGGAGCAAGTCACGTGGGATTATCACGGGAATGGAGGCTGGAGAGTGGGGACTGCCGGGCAGGTGCCTCGGGGGGACTATTGGGCGAAATTGCAGAAGTAGAAAGATGGCCGTAAGCAGAGGCACCGAGGTGTGGTGACATAAATTAAAATTTCAAGTATCGACTATCACATTTACAAATCATGAGCATTATCAGGGGAATAAAAATGAAATGACAAGCATTACATAATGTGTAGAAACTGCTGGGTATAACCCAAGGAAAAATAACAAAGCATTACGTAACGTATGGACAATGCTGGGTAAAACCCGAGGGCAAGTAATGTACAGTTAGGGTTATCAAGTCCTAGGTGAAATTTAGACAAAGGTAGCAACTATGGTATAAGGTCTGACTAGGGGGCTCAAAATTAGCAGACCGTATATGTGAATACAAAGGCATTACTAGTGTGGTTGTTATCATGTACAAGTATGAATGAAGCATAATTATTACTAGTGAACGTAGATGAAAAATATAAATCTATTGAACATCAACAGACAGTCAGTTGGAGAAACAGTATCAACAAAGAACCAATATACGCTTGAAAGGTAGGCATAAAATAGATTACATAAATATTACATGCACGATAAGGAAAGGGATACAGAATATCGTGATAGAGGAGAAACGGAGTTCTACCTTTTGGTGATTACTGTATTCCATTCATCAAGCGAATTGAGACCTTGGGCAACAGAATTGCAGTGTGTTATCCATCTACACTCGCATTTGTTTAGTCGTAGTTGGAGATTTCTGTCACAAACAGGTAGTAAAGGGCGATCTATGACCTGCCATGTAATAGCTGTCTCCGAGTGGTTGTGTTCTTTGAAATGGGTGATTAGCGGAGTGGTAGTAACATTACATCTAATGCGGCTCTTGTGTTGGGAAATGCATTGCTAGACCATGTGGGTGGTTTGCTCTATGTATAGTAAATTACACGGGCAATGGATCGCATAGATGACATTATTGGTGCGTCAATTAGAGAATTGTTTTAGTTGGTAGGTGCGGTCAGTGGTGACAAATACCTTAGTGTTACTTGTGAGGTCACACATGTTACAACTCTGGCATTTGAAGTGATCTATGATGGGCGGGAGTCCCCATAGGGATGTCACTGATGGGTCACTCTTTTTTGTGGGTGGCCATGTGATGGCATGGACCAGTTTGTCCGACAAGTTACCACCTCTTTTGTAGAAAAATAAGGGGGGTTCCTTGAAGTGAGGGAAGGTACGGAGTAGTGTCCAGTTTCTTTTGATGATCTTGCCCACCTTGTTACTCGAGGGGCTGTAGGTGGAGACAAAAGGAATGCGAGAGTTTTGGCGTTTGATTGATGGTGACAAGTTTATCTCTCTAAGGCTGTACCATGCCCGTTTGAGAGCCCTTCTGATCAATTGTTTGGGATAGCCTCTATTGGACAATTTTTCAGAGAGGAATGCTGCCTCACGAAAGTAATCCTTTCGCCACTTACAATTCCGCCGAATACGGAGCAATTGCCCATACGGAAGGCCGTCATGTAGTCCACGTGGATGATAGCTTGAGTACAGTAGCAGGGTGTTATGCTCTGTGGGTTTGCGGTACAAGGTGATGCCAATAGTTCCATCCTCTACGTATAGTGTGAGGTCTAGGAAGGGTAAGTCATTTACACGGATGTCAGCGGTGAAGGTGAGGTGAGGCTGGTTGTTATTATTTCATGTGACAAAGGAGGATAACTTATCTTGTTGTTCCTGTCACAGTAAAAGAATGTCGTCTATGTAACAACGCCATACTGTAATGTCGTTCAAAAATGGGTTCTGGATGGACAGTATGCGTGTGGTTTCCAGGTGATGGACATAGAAGACAGCAAAGTTGGGGGCGAAACAAGCGCCCATTGAGACTCTTTTGATCTGAAGGTAGTACAAATCCTTGTATAAAAAGTAGTTGTTGGTCAGTGCGATGTGTAGGAGATGGATAATGAAGTCTGTTGGAATACGCATGGGTCTAGAACGTGTGTTCAACAGGTCTTTCATTATTGCTAGGCCCTCTTCTTGGGGAATGTTGGTGTACAACGATTCAATATCGAGGCAAGCCAATAGGTCAGTCTCGATGTTGAATGGGCGATCCTCAATGATGTTGATCAAGTGGGTACTGTCTTTGATAAAAGTGTTGGTAAGAGGAACAAACTCTTTAAGGATAGAATCAATGTATTTTCCCACTGGTTCCAGGATGGAACCACAACCGGATACTATCGGTCGGCCCGGAGGTGTAGATGGATTTTTGTGCACTTTGGGCAAAGTGTAAATCACAGGTGTTCTGGGGTGTGGGATATTGAGGAATGCGTGTTCTTTTTTACAGATGATACCGGTGTGCAGTGCCTGAGTGGTTATCGAGGATATTTTGTCTTGAATAGAAGGGAGAGGATCTGAGGTCAATTTGCGGTAGTGTGTGGTGTTGTTGAGCTGGCAAAGTATCTCGCCAACATATTTGTCTTGGTCCATCACAACTATACCTCTCGCTTCCTATAGTGACCTCAGAGCACAATTCAAGATTTATGTAACCATTGTCCTGACGATGACCTTTAGTTATACAGGTTGAAACTGGTTGAAACGCCGTTGACTCCACAACGCCATTTTCGGCAATCTAAGGGTCTCTTTACAAACAATGAAATTGTACCCGTTTATTGCAAATACTTTCGTTTGACCCCTACTGTGTATAGTTTCTGCGCTTCCTCACGTTGTTTCATAATCACTTGGATCACTGCACCGTTTACTCACTGCACCACTTCCAGTGCACAATTGGTTGTTATGGTTACCACAATTTAGTTGTAAATTTGTGCTTCTATAGGCAAATAACAACCTTTTCACCTTACCTTGGTCTCCCTTATCCCTTTCCTGTGCTTTGTGATTGATAAAATTTATGAACAGTTCCCTGTTTGATATACCAGTTGAGGCATTGTTCTCTCCTGTAAGCCGGCAAGTATCTGAACCCAGTTATCGGTATTAGTGCAATGGGGAGAGAATGCCAACAACTAGGAATCACCTGTTCTCAAGCAGGATCAATAACAAAGTCCAGGATTTAAGGTTAAATGTAGATTTAACAGAAAGGGAAAACATACTTCGGGTTCCATTAATACACAAATCTTTAATGGTGTACCCTTGCATACTATGATGCTGTCACTACAACAGTCAAAATACCTGGGGCCGTATTATGAATACGGCACACTTTTCTTGTTTGCACCATGGCAAACCTTTAAAAAAGTTGCACCATGCACAACCACAGAAAGTGATAGAAAGAATGTGCAGCTGTGGACTCGTGCTGCCCTGGGAGAAGAGCATTCAAGGAAAATACGAGTGGCTGCTTTAAAGCAACTCTGTGTTTCACAGTGCAGCTGGCATTTTGCCTCCACTTTCAAGGAAGAATATAGGTCCCCTTGCAGGAGGGTGCAATGAGTGACTGCACCCTTCAAGAAGAGGGGAAACAGCCTTTACAACATAAGCATTACAACACATGCCATTACAACACATGTCATTACAACATGAAAAGCTTGTTGCAGGGGGTAGAAGGTGTTGGAGTTAACTCCAACACCTTCCCTACTGTTGCACACACTGGAGTTGGAAAAGTAAATTATACTATTCCAACTTCCAGTGCACCCCCGACAGCAAGTCGAGGTAAAGGTATGCGTTGTGACGGCATGCGTTGTATTGGCATGTGTTGTAACGTCATACATTCCAGGAAGATGTCTGGGGGAGTCCATTGGACCCCATTTCTACCCCCAGTGGGATGTCCTTAGGAGGCGCAATTAAAGTATGGCACCTTTTTGTGAAGCACTTTCAATGTGTATCCTAAGGGCATGTTTGCCTCTCTGCCCACGTCGGGAATACGGCACGAGCGCAGAGGTAAAGTGATTCCCTCATTTGCATGGCGCCATGCCACCAAACAAATGAGGGACTGCCCTCTCTTGATAGCGTTGGTGCTGCAGGGCAATCAGTATTAGAGAAGGGGATGCAAGAGCGTCTGCAGCCACTTCTACAATACCATTGTCCCCCAAGGGGACAGAAAGCTGGCACACACGCCCGTTGTGCCCCAGGACAAAATGTATAATACAGCCCCTGATGTCGACACCAAAGGAAAATATGGGAACACAGAGAAAGACACATTTGCTGACATGATTCTAGATGTTTGTCAGATGAAAGTCACAGCTGGATATTTCATTGTGATTGACAACATGTGGACACACACACATTGAAATGGTGTGTTTTGTTTGAGAATTATTCTGCCTTCCAGTAAGCTGTAGCCAAAGCACACTACAATGTCAGAAATTCTATCTGTAAAGATGATATCCTTTTTTCATGTCTCACATATTTAAATCCACCATTTGAGATATTCAATATCTTACACATTGGTTGTCTCTTTTTAATAGATGACACTTTGGGACTGGTAGGTCATGTATGGAATGAGTACACAGGAAATGTATGTATGTGTTTTTCTACTGGGTACTGAAGTGCTGTACAAAGACAGGGCAGTCAAGAGCAGTAGTTTACTGTACGAAAATGTAGTATTCTTTGAAGGGTAAACCTTTAAGTGTTTACTGAACTAGAGGGTAGTTAGGGGGATTTGGAGTTGACAAGGATGTTGCTGCAGACTTTGGAAGTGTAGACTGGGAAGGCCTAGATTTGTTTCTTAGCTTTTTTTCCATTATTTGCAACAAGTCTGGTAAGATCCTGTCTTTGGGAAACGTGCAGTCTGCCAAAGATGGATATCTTGTGGGCCCAATAAGTAGCAGTGTTAGTTCTGATAATCGCCTAAGTAACACTCTTAGTCTTGAAGATGATGAAAGTGAATAAGGGGTTCCAATGTGATTTCTACAGTGTTGCAGTGGTTTAGTGATTGTTCGTCAGACATTTGATGAGACATGCTATAGTGAGTAGAATGCTTTTTAAGGGGGCCAGTGTGATGCCCAGGAGGCTGTCAGGTGATGGACACAGACAATGGTTCCAGCTCCAGGTTTTGGTCCGTCTGAGGTAAGTATGGTTCATTTTAGAAGCCACTGTGCGACCCTTGACCCTTTCATAGGCAGTTCGCTCACCACGCCGCACAGCACAGCACTTCCCTTAAGCCCCTGCTGCCGCTGCTGAGGAGAGCTCGAGGCCTTCCTCCAACCACAGGCTACCACCTGCGCCTCATCCCTGGTGGCCAGTGGTAGGCCGTAAGCTTGTTTTTGCTGTAATTGTATTGCTTCTGCATTATTTGTTTATTTGTCTCTTTCCTCCTTGTTCCCTGTTTTATTTCTGTGCCCTGTGCCCTTTTGCCTTCTGTTTCCCTCGCCGTTCCTGCCCCCGTTTTTCCCGCCGCTGCGGCCCCTGCAGGCCCACCCCCCGTTCGCCCATCCGTCTGCTCCCTCCTCCCAGTGTTGTATTGCTTCTGTATTATTTGTTTATTTGTCTCTTTCCTCCTTGCTCCCTGTTTTAGTTCTGTGCCCTGTGCCCTTTTGCCTACTGTTTCCTTTGCCGTTCCTGCCCCCGTTTTTCTTGCTGCTGCGTCCCCTGTGGCCCTGCCCCCGCTCGCCCATTCGTCCGCTCCCTCCTCCCAGCTGCCTCCTCCCTCCCACCTCCCCTTCTTATGGTGGCCGCTGCGCAGCCGCGCTGCTGGCACGCTAAAGGCGCGCGTAAGGCAAGCCCGTCTGCGCCCGTCCACGCATGGGCCGTGCCCAGCGCCAGATCCCCTGGCCCCCGCGAACGCCACAACTCTTGTCTCCACTACGACACCAACACCCTCCACGCACTCAACACTGGACGAGCGCACACCTGCTTCCTGGCTGCCCCGAAGTGCACCAAAGGACCCTTCTCCTGCCAGAGCTGCAGCTTCACCAGTCTCCGAGCCGCCAACCCGCCCACCAGGACAGGACGCACCCACCTCAGAGGCATACTACTAAACACCCGCTCCGCACGCAAACACGCAGTCGAACTCTGGGACCTGCTCAACCCATCCTCCCCGGACGTCGCCTTCCTGACAGAGACCTGGATGAACGACTCCTCAGCACCGGACATCGCCATAGCCATCCCGGATGGATACAAGATCACCAGCAGAGACAGCACCAATGGAATGGGGAGGGAATCGCCATCCTCCACAAGTCCACCCTCAATGTCTTGACCAACTCCGACGACACCCTCAGAACCGCCGAACACCTGCACTTCCAGATCCACACTGATCCCAACACCACCCTCAGAGGAACTCTGATCTACAGACACCCCGGACCCCGGCCTCAGTTCAGCGACTCCATCGCCGACTTCGTCAGCACACACACCATGACCTCCACGGGCTACATCCTTCTTGGAGACCTGAACTTCCACCTCGAGAACAACAACAACGACACCAACTCCACCACCCTGATCGACAACCCCGCCAACCTTGCCAACCTCGGACTCCGACAGCTCGTCACGACGCCCACCCACTCCGCCAGCCACACGCACGATCCCATCTTCTCCGCAAGCTCCCACATCTCCTTCAACCACACCACCGAACTCCACTAGACCGACCATCACTGCATCCACTTCACCTTTCAGAAACCTACCATGCACCACCGCACCCAACAGATCTCCCGCCACTGCTGGAGCAAAATCACCAAAGGCCAGCTAAACACTAACCTCGCCCGAAGCCCACCCACCAACCCCACCAACCCCGCCGCCACCGCCAGTAACCTCAGACGTTGGATCAACGACTGCGCCATCACCCTCGCCCCGATCAAGAAACCCTCCAACAGACACACCAACAAGAATGCCAGCTGGTTCTCCATGGACCTCCAGACCTCCAAATAAACCTGCCGAACACTAGAAAAGAAATGGCACAGCGAACAGACACCAAAGAGCCACGCAGCCCTCAAGAATGCCATGCGCCAACACCGTCACCTCATCAGACCTGCCAAAAGGGCCTCCTTCAAGGACTGCCTCGACAACAATGCACATAACAGCAAAGAGCTCTTCAACATCGTGAAGGAACTCTCCAACCCCAACCCCAACTCCAACACCATCCCACCATCACAAGACCTGTGCAACCAGACCACCACAACTGCCAACGACACCTCAGACCCCACGACCACCACCCACAACGACCACCTGCTCACCTGGACTAACATCAACGATGACGACACCATCAAAATCATGAACACCATCCACTCCGGCTTCCCATCAGACCCGTGCCCACACCATATCTTCAACACCACCATCGCACCCCATCTCCACAAGGCCATCAACATCTCCTTCGAGACCGCAACCTTCCCGGAGAGCTGGAAGCACGCCGAGATCAATGCCTTCCTCAAGAAACCCAAGGCAGATCCGAGGCACCTTAAGAATTTCCTGCCCATCTCCCAGCTCTTGTTCCTGGCAAAGGTCATCGAGAAAACCGTCAACAAGCAGCTGACCCGCTACCTCGAGGAGAACAACATCCTGGACCCGTCCCAGTCCGGGTTCTGCAGCAACCACAGCACTGAAACGGCCCTCTTCGCAGCTACCGATTACATCAGGGCCCTGCTGGACAACGGCGAAACCGCAGACCTCATCCTCCTGGACCTATCAGCCGCCTTCGACACTGTCTGCCACCGCACTCTACGCACACACCTCCACAACGCAGGGATCCGAGACAAGGCTCTGGAATGGACCACCTCCTTCCTCTCCGGCAGAACCCAGAGCGTCCGCCTCCCCCTTTCCGTTCTGAAGCCTCCAAGATCATCTGCGGCGTACCCCAAGGATAATCCCTCAGCCCGACATTGTTCAACATCTACATGGCCCCACTCGTCCACGTCGTCAGACTGCACGACCTCAACATCATCTCCTACGCCGATGACACACAGCTGATCCTCTCCCTCACCAAGGACCCCCTCACCACCAAGACCAACCACCACAAAGGAATGAAAGCCGTCGCCGAATGGATGAAGAACAGCCGTCTGAAGCTGAACTCGGACAAGACGGAGGTCCTTGTCCTCGGCTCTACCCCCTCAGCCTGGGATGACTCCTGGTGGCCGACCGTCCTGGGACCAGCACTAACGCCCACCGACCACGCACGCAACCTGGGGTTTGTCCTCACGTCAACACTTTCCATGACCAAGCAAGTCAAGACAGTCTCATCCTCCTGCTTCAACACCCGCCACATGCTCCGCAAGATCTACAGGTGGATCCTCACTGACACAAGAAAAACGGTCACCCAGGCCCTCGTCAGCAGCAGGCTGGACTATGGAAATGCCCTCTATGCGGGAGCCCCGGCCAAACTGCTGAAATGTCTGCAACGCATACAGAACGCCTCGGCCCACCCAATCCTCGACATCCCTTGAAACAACCACATCACACCTCACCTGGGAGACCTGCACTGGCTGCCCATCAACAAGAGGATCACCTTCAAGCTCCTCACCCACACACACAAGGCACTCCATGATACCGGACCAGCATACCTCAACAGACGACTCACCTTCTACACCCTGAACCGCCAGCTCCACTCCGCCGACTGCACCCTCGCCACCATCCCAAGCATCTGAAGAGCGACCTCCGGAAGCAGATCATTCTCCTACCTCACCGCCAAGACCTGGAACACCCTCCCCATCCTCCAAAGGCAGACCCAAGACCTACTAACCTTCAGGAGGCTACTCAAGACCTGGCTAATCGAGTAGTAGCAGCACCCTCCCCCCCCCCTAGCGCCTTGAGACCCTCACGGGTGAGTAGTGCGCTCTACAGATTCCCTGATTTATTGATATATTGATTGATTCCCTTCACACAGTATGAATAACATGTGAAAGACAGGTTTCCACAAGGGAGGTTACATACCAGAGAAAAAGCCAATGGCACAAAAACCTTCAGGGAGGTAAAAACTTTAGATTTATGATCCTGAGAGGCATAAAAGAGGGAAGTTGCAGATGGACTCAGAATGAAGATTGATACAATTCTCTAAGGAAGAAATCAGGGAACCCAATATAAGACAAAAGGAGCACAGAACCAGCTAAAATATACAGTGGCTACATTACGATGCAGTGAAAGGAATGGTAGGTCATCCTTCTATAGCATACCCATAGGAAGAGGAAGTTACACAGCATATCACAAGAAACCAGCCATAACAGATTGAAAAAAAAGAATACAGAAAATTGTGCTTTTCCATCTTGAAATAACAGAGCAGAATATAAAAACCTGAAGAGGATTCTTAGTCTTTAAAAAACTTTGACACCCCTTTAGATAAGTGATAGCCCTCCTTTCCCAGAGAGGCTAGGTGACTGCTCCGCTCCTCTCAGTCGCCCGGAGAAACCCAACTCCAGGATAGGACAGGCATGGAGTTGTCAGAAGCCCAGAAGTAGAACAGGGCTTGGCCCCCTTGGCATATAGGCAAGTTGGAACCCCCTATGCCACCAAACCAAATTCTGCAGGAGCCTGCTATTGCTGCAAGTCTCCCATGGGAACCCAGTATTACTGCAAACTTCTTGCAAAAACTGTCCATCCATAAGAAGGCCACCCATGAGTGGTTGCGGGAGCAACAGAGTCCAAGAAAAAGAATATTGATTCTATCTCGATGAGTTAGTTGTTGGTCCCTGAACAAGAACTCAAAATAACAATGGACTGGGATGTGATGGAGCAAGGACTCGTATAAAAGAGACTTGCTCGGAAGCAATCCTCTCAAATAACTTATAATGCCATAATAATTGTGTTCGTAAATACTAATAACGCACCAGAAATTGGCACACAGAATCTAGGGAAAGCTTGCATATGTGTATTACTAATAAGTAACCCGTGTGTCTCTAAAATGGCCACTAAACGCTGGATTCTGCATTGCGCATGCGTCTACTGCATCTACGCAGTATGACTTAGTATCACTTGGAGGGAAATCTTTGCAGCTGCGCAGTTGGTCTTAAAATGGCTGCTTGAAACCCACATGATAATACGCATGCTTTGGTGAAACTAAACCATGTAAGTTTACTAAAATGCTAATGCGTAAGATTTATATAGGTAAACGGGAATAGGGTAGAGATAAGTGGTATACAGTGAAATCATTTATTTTGATTTTAATTTTCTTTGTCTTCGACCTCTCTATTAGTTCATATTTGGGCCTCCGTGCAGGACTGAAACTCGCGCATCATGTGACCACTCCGCATCCGCAGTCTAAATGACCTAGGAGCCGTGGTGCAAAGCCTTGAACATCATCCAAAAGTAGAAAAGAAGCATGTCCTGAGAACAAGCATGATGTCCTGAGAACGGAAGAAATTTTTATAAAACTGTATACTTTCTATTGATTAATTTATAAATACGGGTGGGAAATAAAGCGTGGGAAAGTAATTTAGGGGAGGGAACATAGAACAATGAGCATAAAAAAAAATATTAAACCTAGTATGGTGTGATGATCATCTCCCCGGTCCTTGTCCAATCAGAGTTAGGAGTTTCGTAAATTCGAAACATTCAGGGGTGGTACATGCCATTAGAAACGTATAATAGAGGTAGTTAGTTGGATTAAACACACCGAGAGACGGAGAATGCTGAGAGACTGAGATGCTGTCCGAAATTTGAGAAAATACTGAAAAAGCTCCAAATCCAGATTTAGAACTTTGAGCAAATTAATTATAGAACATCGCAAAAGAATCGTGGAGGCTCCTAATTAAAGAACATCGTAGAAGAATCTAGGAGGCACATAATTAGAGAACATCGTGGAAGAATCGAGCAAGAAAATAGCATCAGAGAGGGGTGCAGCACAGGCGCCGTATCTAGAAGAGGTCATCTATCCTGTCCTGAATCCTGTCCTGAGCTTTGGCGCCTGATCTGGCCCAGGGGCTCTTCCAAAATCCTTGGCCAAGGGGTTGGTTTCCACACCATACTAGGTAAATATAACTCTGTGTAGTATGTCAATGTACTGCTCTCTCTTTTTCCCCCTACACAGGTTCTGTCATCGTAATAATTTTGTTTAACTATTATTTTGATTGAATTAATTTTCTCTTCCTCTCCTTGTCAAAGACGGTGTTCTAACTGTATTATGGTTCTTGGCTCACATGAATTTATTAGATAAACATTTTAAACTCTCCTGAGTCTGTGGTTATTCAATAAAGGTCATTATATGTAATGGTTCACCCATTTAGCTAACTAAGGGGCATATCAGCAACAACAGGCGATAATTATCGCTAAGCCGCTTAGCGCTAGGATAATTATCACCGGCTAGCGTGGATTTTTATCGCTGAGATAGCGTGCTATTAGCAACGCTTATCTCAAAAGCGATAAAAATCCTCACTCTAACTGCCTAACGTGAGATTATCGCTGGAAACCCAGCGATAATCTCACGTAATGTGGCGTTAGCTTGTTGATAGGGCCCCACAAACTTAGCCATGATATCCACCCTCCATAGGATAACATGGCTAAGTCAGCCCCTGAAGCAGGCGTAAGGAAAGTAACGATAAGAGGGGTTATCGCTACTTTTCTTGCCGCTATGCTTCATAGCGTGGGGCTTGATGATAGGAGAAATGTCACTTAAAGACATTCCTCCTGTCATGCCAGGTCAGGAACTCCCACTTTGCATCTCATTAGAGATGCAAAGCTGGGCGTTAGGAATTCCTATGCTAACGCAAGTTTTCACGCGTTAGCGTGAGCTTGCTAATTAGGCGATAAAATTATCGCCGCTTTTCGGCAGAAAACGACCGCAAAAGAGGCGATAATTCTATCGCCTCGCCTTGCTGATATGCCCCTTTATGGTCCATTGACCAGAGGAAAATACATTGGATCAAGAGGTTTGGTAAGATATAATCAGATAAAATTCATCTTACAGGTATTAGCACAATAAATTGACCCCAGCGGTATTTACTAGCCTATGTGAATGAGTGTGTTCATGGGCCCAAGTAAATATTTAGTAAGTGAGTATCTGAGGTTGGTAACTCGCTGGATAAGATGTGACCCCAAGTAATTACCAGTGGTTGACATTAATTCAAACATTCCATCCATTACTTTTTTGTATACATCAGTGCGACTCCTTAAGTGAGACGGGAATTCCCAGACATCAATCCCATTTGCACTGTGCCACTGGAACTAAGCTATATCCGACTGATCACCCCTAATTAGGACAAACCTAGTCTTCGGATGCTTGTGTTCCACTTCAGGGAGGACCTGACTTGACAATTTGGGCTGGACTGTACCTACTGACGCAGGATCAAGACAGATTTGCATATGGCTGGATTCAACCTGAGGTGGAATGGTTTGCAAAATAATGATGGACTGGGATGTGGCCTGAGTATTTACCAGTGGATAAGATTAATTCAAGCATTTCATCTGCTACTACTGACATCCTTGATGTGGTATTTTCCCAAATGATTTGCCTTCATCCATTCTGTTTTGCTGAATTGTTTTGTTTGCTTTAGGACTCTGTGCACTTTCCCACTGCTAATCAGTACTAAAATGCTTATGCCGTCTACTTCAAACTAGGTAAAATTGGCCTACACCCAATTGGAACAATGTATTTACTTGTAAGTGATTGTGGACAGTATGGACCATTCTAGGGGGGAGCTGTGCCCAACCCCACTTAAACTTCAAAGGGCTTTGCCTCCTGCCCATACAATGGAATCAGACACCAGGCCAGCCATGCCTTTTGTCACATTCCAGACAGTTTGGAGCCTTGACACAAAAGGAGGATGAACGTTGCAGAACCAGATTTGGAGGTAGGACTGGAAGTCCCCTCACATAAAGGCTGGCACCTGGTATGAATATTGGACCTCCAGGGCCACTCATCAGAATCTTCCTGGACCTGATGAAGTTATAGAAGAAGGACTTATTTGCTGCCAGAGGGCTTCCCTGCTGCTTGAAGGACTGCCTTACTGTCTCAAAAGGAAGACTGGACCTGCTTTACTTCATCCCAGGCTAACCATGCTTTATAGGCTTCCCTGCAACTACCCAGCTACATGCTGCAACGGGACCTACTTGAGCCCTGCTGACCTCTAATTAAGTGAGTCCCTGAATCACAATAGGTGGCATCCCAGACCCTGGACCGTCTGCTAACATCAGAGTGTACTCCTCTGCAAAAAAGGGTTAAAAACCTGTCGTTTCAGCTTCTCGAGACCGCAAACATGCCCGTTCACACTGAGACTCTGCTGCCCGTGACGACTGCCAACGTGAAGTTTCAGTGAGACCAGCTCTTCACATTTCAGCGACTGCCAGCAATGACTGGAAACACGAAAGAGACACTTCACGCTACAACAATGGCCCACACTGACTGTCCAATGCGAATGTCCCACTGATCATGGCACTGCAGCAACAGCAGCCTGGAACACCCAGCCTCCTGTTGGTACTACAACAAAGGCCTTCTATGACACTCTACCTACTTCTCACAGCCTCCTCTACTGCAAATGTAACTTTATACTCCAGACTCAGAGGGCAGGTCTTCAGCTGGACTAACTTGGTCACTTAATCTGACCCATGCTCCATATCAGATGTCTTGAACTTGTGACTTTGCCTCTGTCTAGCATGGCCAGATGTCTGCGAGTGGTAGTTAGGTTTATGTGCTATTTTTCTGGAAAAAAATAAAAAAAAATATAATCCTACTGACTGGATGGTTGTAGTTTTGGTATCATTGAACTCAATTTTGGCTGCAATTGGTTTGGGATTTTTCTTTTGTTGTAATTTCACCTAATTATTGTTCACGTGCTGCATAGATACTTTATATATTGCCTCTAAATTATGCCTGACTGCTTTCGTGCCAAGCTACAGAGGGTTAAGCACAGGTTAATTTAGTGACTTTTGTGTGGTTCACCCTAACAAGGATTGTGGTTGTTGCCTGAGTAGGGCTTGGAGCCCCCTCAACCAATAACTCAATTTCTTACACCATCTCTCACTTTTTTGTATGCTAGTTTGCTAGTGACACCTATAAAAACACAATTAATTTCACTATCAAGGTCCTGAGATGAGGTACACCTTAATAAACTATAATACGTAATACATCTATCTATAGTTTCTACATATTTTACTGAGAGAACTTTTTAGAAAATGTTTAAAATGTTGTTTATCTGTGTTTATTATATTTTACAAGGCATGTTTATATGGATGATGCTGTCTAAAAAAGATATTGTTCAATCGGAAATCGTACTGTCTGCAAGCCAGGTGCAGTCACAGTGCTTGTTTAAACAATTTCTGTAACTGTTACTCTAGTAATGTGTATTTTTGAAGAGGTGCAAAGCTTATCTTTGTTCCAAACATTTTTCAAAACATAGCATATCATTTTAGATTTTCACATTGAATGTTTGTTTTTCAAACCCCTTACTTGCTAAGTGTTGTTTCTCCCTGTTCATCTCAATGCTGAGACCTTTTATTATGACATTTCTGTCCGTTTGTGTTTAAACTTTCATAACTGTTTTGAACGTCATATTAAGTGCTTCTTGTTCAGAATCGTGATGATTGCATCTATACCTTCATTGTGTGGTTTACTCGGGGGGGGGGGGCATAGAATGTAACGAAAACAATGCATTTTGTGCTTTATTTCTAAAAAAAATGCAAAAGATTTTTCTGCAAGAAAGCACGTATTTGTCTTTAATAAAAATGACATCAGCAAAAGGTTTGCAGTGATAATTTCCCTTTTCCCAGTTTACTAAAACGGACAAAACGTGAAAAAGCTCATTTGTCACCACAATATTTGAACTTCACAAATGATAGTCAATATTTCTCAGGGTTTGTGGTCTCTGGAGCATCTTCCCCAGCCGTGCAGTATGTAAATGAACTACACACAATGCACGGATCTGATTTATGGGCTTCTTTATTCTCCAACATACAATCACACTCTGCACGATAACGTCACACTTCTGATAAACCACACCTTAACACCTCCCACAATATTACGTAGTTCCTGTTCAGAGTCTGCCCAGAACCGTAAGGCTCCTAATGCATACATCATCAATACACTGCTGCCACCACCTACGAGATGTTTTGAATGAAATAGGTGTGAAGCCAATGGGCTATATAGTTCTAAAACCTATACCAGCTATAAAAAACAGAGGGGCATATCAACAAGGGCTTTATCTCTGCTTTTTTGGCTTTAAAAACTAGCGCCCTATCAACAACAGGGTGCTAACATGCAAATTTGCATGTTAGCACCCTTTTACTCTACGCTTCCCCTTGCATCTCTGATGAGATGCAAAGGGGGCGTGCCAGAGTAAAATAATAGGAGAAATGTCGCTAAGCTGCTTTTTTACATCTGGTATTTTTCTGACTTAGCCATGATATCCTATGGAAGGAGGATATCATGGCTAAGTTTGCCTGTCCCTATCAACAAGGTAACGTGAGATTATCGCTGGGTTTCCAGCGATAATCTCACGTTAGCCTGTTAGCGTGAGGATTTTTATCGCTATTGAGATAAGCGTTGCTAATAGCACGCTATCTCAGCGATAAAAATTCACGCTAGCCGGCTATAATTATCCTAGCGCTAAGTGCGCTTAGAGATAATTATCGCCGGTTGTTGTTGATATGCCCCAGAGAGAGGTTCATTTTGTAGATTGCCTGATGCTTTTTAAAGACACCCATCACTGAATTTACAGTGAATGAAATAGGGAAAAAAGATACATTGGTGACAATGTTTATATCTGTATTGATGACCCATGCATAAAGGGAATAGCAATCAATTAATCAATCATGAAGGGAATATATATTGCAATACATTTACCATGCACGTCAAGTGACAGCAATATATGTATTCCACACCTTATTAAAAAACTTGTGGTAGACCGAGCCAACAACCGAAATGTGGTGTACAATGATTTTTCAGAGGGAATGTATATGAGGTAAAGTTTTGTATTTTTTAAGTCTAACCAAAAGTCTCAATGTAGGCTTTAGAGACCTAGGAATCATTCATATCAAGGCACATTTTGAAATACATTTAGTGCTATGTGATTGGAAGGATTTTATTGTGAAAAAGTTCTTTTTTGTGGGCAAAGACTAAGAAGCTGAAAATTGGGCCTTTTCCTACCCCGCATATTATAACCACTCAAACATATGGAATACCTTTTTAATTGGAAGAAGCATGGAAATAAAAATGGTAACATATTTGCCATTGTATGCAAATTGCAAGGCTCTCTGACACATAAGGGTAAAATTGGGTATTTGTGGACACATTTTTATAGCTGGAAGGTATTTTGAGTACATGGTGGGAACCATACAAGGCACACATCCATGTATTCTCCTGGTTCTTTAGTTTTCAGAAGGTGGAATTTGATCCCAGCACTAACTACTGAAGCTATCTAGCATGGAATTTTACTAACCTTTTTTCTGATTTAACTCGCAATGGACACAGTGTGATCACGTTCCTGCCCTGACTAATAGGCCTACTAATTCATCTACACTACAGTTTTTATTAGGAGTAGACTTGAAACTCCTGATGGTAAATGAATGTGACGAAATTGTGTTTTTACAGATAGTTTGATTGCCCTAATGTTGCAATTTTGCATGAGATAATACTAAACACACAAACATCCACATATATAAAAAATATATATTTACCGAAAAAAACAAAGGTTAAAGTAACATTATAGTTAGATGAATATGTTAGTGACAACATTAATGATTTCACCTAAAAAAAACACTGATAATAACTAGTCATAGTTAGCAGAGCTAAGTATAACTTGTGCCCTGACAGGCACTGGTTATGACCTCACATATTACATCACTCATGAGATGCTCTATGACATCATTTATGGCATCACTGATGGCCTTCGAGCCCCAGGGATCCTACCCCGGGGCAAAATACAATTAGACAGGAGAGGGGGCACACAGCTCCCCTCCCTGGGACATAATATACAATATACATAAAATACATTTGAAAAAAGGGGTGTGGGCCATGAGGCCCACCTCGCCAAGCTTTTTTAGGCCCTGAGGCCACATCCCCCGCGGCCATAATCTAAGGGGAAGGTGTTGTGCCGTGAGAGCCTTAATAAACCCATGTTGCTGGCAGTCAATCAGGACGCTCCCTCCAATGGGAGTCTTACTCCTGGGCAAATAGGATGGCCGAAGGGAAAAAAGCTCACTGGACCGATCAGACCATGATATGTTTAAATCTATGCGCCCACAAGACTCTTGTGAGAATCCCTCGACCCAATGGTCCAGATATGCAAACATATGTGTTCCTTTATTTCTCAAAAACTACTGAATGGATTTACACCAAATCACAAAAACACAATCTGCGGATCAGGATCTAGCTTCCTATCAAATTTGATGTAATTCCGTTCAGCAGTTTTTGGCATAGCGATTATATATTTTGGGACCCCCTTTTTCCTTGGGCCCTACTTGATGGATCACCCTGAAAATTTCCATACACAAACTAGGCAAAAAACAGCACTTTCTTTGGAAGGTTGTAAATATTCATCAAATGGTAGCAAAGTTAATAGCAACACAAAAAACACATTTCCTATGGAAACGGTGACCTAACTATAAATACTCAGTATCGACTGCCGCTGGGTGATGTATATATAGCATGCAGTCAACAAGTCAAAGTAGAGATACCTGGGTTGTGGACAATTTGTTTCTCTTACTAATCACATTTGGCTTGGCTATAGTTTGGGCCTTCTTCTGTCCCATATACCAGTTATATCCACACTTATGGTGTACTATTTTTATCAAGAGTAGTGAGTCAGGAAGGAAAAAAAATCAATTTGTTTGCAAGATCATAGTTTAATCCTGTGGAAGATTAAACAAGTATCAAGGTTCAGGCTGCTGCCATTGTAGAAACCCTCCTAACTGCAAGCTTTTCTGATAATTAGTGACCCAGCCAAATCTAGTGAGGTTTTGTTTTCATAAATGTCATCACTTATACTTACAGCTGCACAACAATGTATACACAATTTCTATGAGGGATGCTTACAGTATTTAGGCATGTGCCAAAAGGTACAAAGCAAAACCTATCAACACCCACCTTAGAATGCCAGCCTCCAGCCCTGAAAGGAGATACAGCTACACATGAATGTATGCATGAGTATACGGATATGTTGATAATGCAAAGTATGAATTAACCTCGTAGGTTAAGCCACATGTGGACCCAAGTTGAGGTTATTTTTGCAAATGTGCACCATTGGCTGTGAGGACCAACTCATTTTGTACACTGATCTCCATGAAAAGATAAAGACACTTCTCCATTCACACCACCACATTGTTTCCAACAAACAATCATAATAAATCCAACTCTCTGCTAGCCAAACACTCACCCACAATGTAGAATGCTACCCAGTCTAAAATCTGCTAACATACCACAATGAGGTATGAAGCAAAAGATAAATAATACAATACAACACATTTGAATCCAGCCCATCTTTTGTTTTGTCTACCCATGAGTGAATAATATAAACAGCCAAAAATCAAAGCCATTACCCAAATATAAATACCTCACTATATAAATACCTCTTTACAATACTACAAGTGAGCAAAATACTCATATACTAACAGACAAAATTCAGCATACTGGATTATTAGACCTGTCAGCCTTAGATTGGTCTTCCCTGAAACATTTTGCCTTCCTCCTCATTTTTGCTGATCCCATTTTTGCTGGTCTTAGGACTCTGCACACTTTTCCACTGATAACCAGTGATGCCATAAATGATGTCAAGTGCACGTGCTCACTCCTTATGGCAACATTGCCTTATCCCCAATTGACACATTTAGTTTACTTTTAAGTCCCTTGTAAAGTAGCACTACATGTGCCCAGGGCCTTTAATTCAAATGCTACAAGTGGGCCCGCTGGACTGATTATGCCACCCACTTAAGTAATCCTTTAAACATGATTCAAGACTGCCATTGCCACGTGTGTGTGGAGTTTTCAACTGTCATTATGGCCTGGCAAAAAAAACTTTTTGTCAAGCCGAAATCTTCTTTTAATGCATATGTCACCCCTAGGGAAAGGCCCTGGGCAGCCCAGAGTGAAAGGTGCAGTGTATTGAAAAAGTTGGACATGTACTTTTAAGTTATACATATCCTAGTAGTGAAAAAACACTTTAATTAATTTTTCACTACTTCTGCTCCCATAGACTAACATTGGAGTTACCTTGCTATATTTAAAAACTGTAATTTTTGAATATGAAGCAGTTAATGTTTGGTGTTTTGGGAATTATAAGGACAAATCCCAACTTATGGTGTAGTCGGATTTTAAATTGCAATTTTGAAAATGCCACTTTTAGAAAGCTATTAACATAAAAAGGGGCAACCTAGTATACTATTGTGAGCTTGGGTAAATAAATGTCAGGTAATAATGCCTACAAGGGATATATTTGAAAACATATTAAAGTAAACGCTCTAATTATTTTTTAGATGTCTGATCATGACGTAAGGTAACCAATTAATGCACATGGGTGTATCTATTATAGCTTTATATTTCTATCATTGAGAAGTGGTTACACTAAAGGTTCAAACATAAAAGATACTTCAACAACATTGATAATAAAACAGAAAAGAAATTCTAAGCAGGTAGGTTATGCTAGTTATCAATGTACAATAGCCAATTCCTTAGAATATATAATTTAGAGAATGTCCTAGGCATAGGAACAAAAATCTCCCATATTTTATCTTAACAGAGGCTTAAAGAAAATGGGTTAGAGAGTTGACCTTTTGTTCTCAATCAAGAAGAATCTATGAGACCATCATCAGGACAGGATGTTTCAAATGAAGATGAATGTTCAAAGAAGGGCAAAACAAAAACAAGCAGATAACATTTTTCAAAAAGAGTATACACTCAGAAAAAGTGATAGGTTAGGGGGTCTAAGCTAAGAATATTGTGAATAGACCCGAAGCATGTACCCAAAAAATAAAGTAATAATATAAGTGAGCTGAATAAGGATACCATAAAGAACCAAAAGAAGTGATCATATACAGTTTAAAAAAATGTACTTGGGCAATGGACGAAAGTCATTTTAAGGAAAGGAGTTCTTGTGGAAAATTGCTGGATCTGAAAGTAAAATAAAAGATGTACAGGAACTTATTGTTCAATTAGCCCACATCAACTTAAGTAGAGGACTCAAAAAGGAACACAAAGTAAATGAACACTATCATTTAACAGCCCAGTGCCACATAACATGAAATGTTAAAAAGAGCTGAGTAGGTAAACTTAATTTTCTGTAATGGATATAAGAAACCAAGTAGGCTATGTTTGGGGCACTGAGTAGAAGTTTGAATCAAAGAAAATATGAAGGCTTGGGAAACCTTATACTTATAGGTAATACATTGTAACAGGCACCTTCAGTTCATGGGAGATGAAAAAAGCCTCTCCTCAACATACTACTGAAGCATAGTATAACAAACAAAAGAAAACTAATTCTAATGGTCACCTTGATTATAATTCATAGGCCACCTCACTAGGCGATCACAGAAAACAATTAAAACAAAAGGTATGCACTAGCTCACATAACGACAACATGAGAATAGAAAAAAATGAGGCTTGCATTTAGGCCGAATGTGAGGTGTCCCGTAACGTACTTAGTTACATCTAAATATATTATCTGTAAAAAAGTGATAAAACAAATGTTGCAAAAGCACTTGACATACACTCCGCATGTAGCGTTAGTCTTTTACTTTACCAAGGAGAAAAAAGAATATCTTACTTAGCAAATAGTGTCACAGCTACAGTCAGCGATCCCCCGTTAAGTTTCCACAGAATGTTGGAGGTCAAACACCACACCGTAATTGACAATGGTTCTAAAGGGACATGGACGCATGGGTGCAGCAAAAAGAAAAGTGTCAACCATCTTAGAGTGGGGTTAATTAGGTGAGTGTAAAGAGCAACCAGGTGATCTGTAGAATACAGAAAGACAAAGAGGTCTTAGATTAAAATACAAACAGGGAATAATGATCTAAAAATGTCCATGCCTAGTTAATTAAATAGCCCTCTATTTACATATTGTTAATACATTTAAATCAATATTCTACATATCAGTAGTACCACATTCAAAGCCTCATAGAGATAGATGTGGAAACAAAATCAGAATGCATGTCGGCCATCTTGAAGAAAGGGAAGTAAAAAATACATAAATCATTCATTATTAACATGTGACTAAATCAACGATATTATATAACAATTATTAATATATTGAATTAGATATATAGCAAATAGATGATGTAAAAGTTTAAGGTATAGTATACAGATCGTTAAAAGCAGTACCTCAAGCACAGATAGTCAAAATATAATAGCATTTTCTGAAACTGTATAAATACTAATAATTACATATAGTGCATAACACTTTACAGTAGGCTGTACATTATTTGCAGATCATTAATGAACAGAATGGAATTTCCAGACACAGAAAGTCCCAGTGTAGTAAAATGTGGTTTAGCAATAAAAACGTGTATATAAATGCATAGAATACATAACACTTTTCAGTAAGATGTACATAATTTGCACATCACTAACGGACTGAACGGAGAAGGTGACCAGTGCATAGATGCTAAGATATGTCATTCAACTGCCACATTAAAGCCTTTGGTGATATTTTCAATCCTACAGATCCAGTGTTTTTCTTTTATTGTGAAGACACACTCAATGTTTGTTGATCTCTTAGAGGGTTTTACAACATCAATGATCCACCATAACATGTCCTTTTCAAAATATTTTTTTGGCTATAATGTTCCTCTAGGGGTGCCTGTCAATCCTGCGTCGGATTCTAGATTGATGCTGTACTATGCGTTTTCTTATTGTTGTTTAATTAGATCGTTGGCATTTCCCTGCCTCAGCCATTTAGTGCATGTAGACTGTATCTGGGTCACATGACCGGGTGTCGCTGACAGTTGGGATTTGTGTTTTCCTCCTAGACAGGCTATGTCCTGCCTCCACACAAAGGGCTGCATACCCCTGGTATTTAGTCTAGAGCCAGGAAAGGGGAGGCAGGATGCCTGGGGACTTCAAGGGAAAAGCTCAAGAAGCTTCTTCCTCACTTCCTGGGAACAGGTTGGTATAAATACTGGACCTCAGGCAACCACCACTTGAATATACTTCTGGAATTGTGGATCTTCAGCCAGGAAGAAGGACTGCTGTGTTGCTGAATGACTGCCACTCTACTGGACTGCAGCCTTGCTGTGCTCACCTGTTGCCTTCTGCCCTCTTGCCTTGGTGAGAAGGAATGGACCTGTGTCTCTGGAACCCAAAGTGACTTCAAGGGCTAGTTGGTTGTCATCCTGATCTGAAACCTCAGGGACACAACAGGCTTCCAACAACCTTACACATGCACCTGGACTCTGCCATCAGTAAGTCTACACAGCAAGTGATGCAACCCCAGTCCTGACCCTTGGAAGTGGGCTGAAGGTGTTCTGCTAGCCTCTGTGGAACCAGCAGAACCAATGCATCTCCTCTGCTACACAGCACAACCCAAGCTGAACCAATGCATCACAGCTACTGTGTTGATCAGAACAACTGCAAAGACCTACATTGTATTGCAGCCTCTTGTAAGATTGATCCAATACTTATTGAAGAGGTTCAAAACAACTTTATTCAAAATGGTTCATTCACCTCAGCCTTCTCGTACCAGCTCCAGAGTCCAGACCACTTCACAACAGTTTCTCCTTTTTCAAGGGAAAACATTCTTAACATGGAGATGCACACAGGATTCCAACATCACAGAATGGCAGTACCACCGGAGTTATTTTAAGAACATTTACAACAGCTTAAAGATACATGCACAGGATACCACACATCCCCCTCCCAATACAACACATAAGCACATAATCAAAAATGCAATAAGAAAGAAGAATAGACTGCAAGATTAATATAAATAACCACTAGAAAATGAAGAAATAAAAAAATAAGCAAAATATCCTTTTTCAAAACAGAGTCATTTAAATACTTGGGTTTGACTTGTTGTCTAACATAGTTTTCACCACACATGGGCTTCTCCTTAGTACAGACCTCAACATCATTTAGGCCACCAGCTTCTTTGAAGTCCTTGGGTAAATATCCAGAAAGTTTAGTAACTCTGTTAAGTTCCAAACTCAGTGAACTTCCGTTCTGACAGCATTTTTTTAAACTTTGTTTACCTTCATGGGTAACAAAAATGTAGAACCTTGTGGTGCATTACCTTTGCAGGAATATTTTCATCTTGACCACATCTCCAACCTTCACTACTGTTTTTTTCACTGCCTTCCTTAAAGCAAACCTCCTTTTGTTTTCACACATTTTGTTCATTTCTTTCGCAATCCTTTCTTTGTCATTTTGTACACTCCCCAACCCTTGTGATCTCTCCAGGATCCAAGAGGGACATAACACTGTACACGCTTTTCTTTTGCAGAACAATTTAAAAGGAGTCCTACCAGTGATGGAATGAGGGGTAAATCTATAACTCTTAACTTTGTTCAAGATTTCAGCATCCCAACTTTTCTGTTTGGACAGAGCCCTTTGGATGGTCTCCTTAAGCACCCGGTTAAACCTTTCCACTATGCCATTAGTTTCTGGATGATAGAGAGTGAAAAATTTGTGAAGTATACTTCAATCATCCACAAACTTAGCCATCTCCCTTGAGGTAAATTGAACCCATTATCGGATAACAAGCTTGAAGGAAACCCTTGTTTCTCAAAGACTGCATCTAAAAACATGATGATATCTTTTGTCTCCACAGAATTGGTAACTTTTATCTCCGGCCAGCTAAAAAATACACATCCAAGAGCACTATCATGTATTTGTCCACACTGCCATACTTGATGGGCCCTATAATATCTATTGCTACTTCACACTTACTACACTCAACACAATCTCCCACATTTTTCTCCACACAGATGTCCACCAATATGTTTGCCTAAGTATCTCTTTGGTCTTGGAAAAACCTGGATGATTTTCATGTGCAAAGTCAATTAATCGCATTCTCAAACTGGCGGGAGGAATCAACGTAGTACCCCTTACTAACAAACCATTTTAATACCCTAACTCTTCTCTCACACGAAATAACCCACTCAGCAATTTATCCACTTCCCTCTTATGCCTCTCATTACTTCTTGTAGCTTTTCGTCTTTCTCAAGCTCTTTAATCAATTCATGTTCCTTAATCACACCCTCATCAACAAAGCAGATGGCATCATCATCAAGATCACACAAATCTTCTACATTAGTTTCTTCAATTGCATGTTCTTTGTTGAGCAGGCATGAACAACAATCAGCCAAATTATTTTTCACTCCAGGAACATATGTTACCCGAAAGTCAAACTCTTGTAGAGGTCCACCCATTTTCTTAATCTAGAGGAAATGTTGTCTAACCACTTTTTCGCAAAACTCTCAACAGCTTGTTATCTGTTATAATTACAAAATTCGAGCCCCACAAAAACATGTGAAGTTTCCTCACAGCCCAGAATATCCTTAATGATTCCTTATCCACTACAGAATAGCTGCATTCTGCTCCTCTTAGACTCCTAGATAAGAACAAAATTGTTCTTTCCGCACCATTACGATTTTTCATAATCACCACCCCCAAGCCCGTGGAACTAGCATCTGTCATGACAATATTTTCTTGATCCAGCACAAAGCTTCTTAGAGAGGTCGCTTTTCATAACAACCCCTTTACCAAAACAAACTCTTTCTCACACTCAGAATTCCATGAAAAACCCACACCTTTTTTTAACAATTGTCTAATGTTGTGTGTTTTATCAGCAAAGATGGATATGAATTTGGCATAATATTCTAACATACCTAAACATTTGACTACCTATTCTTTACTAATCGGACTGGCCATGTTATTAATAGCGCCCACTAATTCTTTATTGGGTTCTATACCTGAACCAGTAATCTTGTGGCCCAACTAATCAATCTATGTGAGTTTAAATTTACAGTTTTTTTCTTTGAGGTTCAACACATTCTCTCTTAACTCATTCAACACTAGCCTGACTCTGTTGTCACGTTCTTCTAAGTTGTTTCCAAACACAAGTATGTCATCCAGATAGATGTTTATCCCTTTGACATTTTTGAAAATACATTCCATCATTCTTTGGAAGACTGCAGTGGCAGAAATTACTACCGTATCGAACAGTAGCCTGAGGAACTTGAAACTTCCAAGTGGTGTTATGAATGCTGTTAAGTCTTAGGAATCTGAATACAATCTCACCTAGTGGTATGCAGATGCTAAATCAATGGAAGAGAATAAATTCACCCGTTCCAAGAAAGACAACATATCTGAGATATTAGGAAACGGATAGTGATCCACAGCAACACACCTATTCAGTTCTCTTAGGTCTATGCAGAGCCTGGAATCCCCATTGGTCTTATGATCCATGACTACTGGAGCCAACCATTCTGTGGCTTCAACTTCTGTAATGATGGCAATGTTTATGAGTTTGTCTAGTTCCACTTTCATTTATTC
Organism: Triturus cristatus; assembly: GCF_964204655.1. Lineage (NCBI taxonomy): Eukaryota > Metazoa > Chordata > Amphibia > Caudata > Salamandridae > Triturus > Triturus cristatus. Next base: position 403,840,368 of record NC_140581.1, read on the forward strand.
TTTTATTTTGATGGGGACACCTCTAACTATGCTAACAACGAGTACAGCATTATCATTTAGCTTAATCTTGTGGGCATACCCTTTTAAACAACCCAACTGTTCTTTAAACACTTCAGGGAACTTACTTTCAAAACATGGCCTGTCTAATTCTACACAACTTAGTCTTTCACAAACATCTAGCCTTCTGTCAACCTTGCAGCAGGAGTTTCACTGGGGTCTAATATCACTCTGAGATCCTTTTGGTGTATCCAACTTACAATTGAATCTCCCCTTTCAGAGATATACATTTTCTTTGAGGCCAATACTACCATTAAAGTAACCTGATAGCTTAATGGGTTCACCTCCATATCCTCGAGCTTTGATATCAGGATTGTGAAGCACTACTTTACTTTCCAAATGTTCATCATACACTTCCCTGGGAATTAAGATGATTTTTGTGCCAGAATCGAATAACATTCGTACTGGTACTTTCTCAATGAGCACGATCTCAAAAGGTCCACTCTTTTCATCTTCACTAAACCTTAATACATTTTCTTCTACATCAAATTCCTCTTCACACGCTACTTTTGTATTTTTTGTATGTTGCTAATGCGACAACACTTTGACATATGTCCCTTCTTTTTACATTTCTTACATATGACCTTCCAACCAATACACTATTTATAACTAGCTACATGACCATACTATCCACACCTGTAGCAAATTCCTTGAAATATATTTACAGAAAAATCAGTTTTATCATTAACACCACCTTTGCCTTGTAGAACATTCATCATAGTGTTTTTGTCTTTAATCTTGTTGGCTAGTTGTACTCACCCTTCTTTGTACACAACATCATCCTTTTTGTTTAGTTCTTTGACACATGCTCTAGTATGTTCACATGACTTAGCTATGGTTATGTTTTCAGACAGAGAAGACTCATCTTTCTCCCAAAAAGCTTCTTTGGCTTTTTCTAAATTGCATCCCAACATGAATTGATTTCTTAATCTCTCTTAATAGTTGGCACCAAAATTACAAGTTGAGGCTATTTTTCTTACGACAGTAACATAATCTTCAATAGTTTCCCCCAACCTCAGCATGCGTCTATCAAAATGATGTCTGTCTAATACAGTAGAAACTTTGGGTAAGAAATGCAAGTCAAGTTTCCTCAGACAAATTTCATACTAATTTAACCCATTTGCTTCTTCTGAATGTAATTGTGGAAGATGTTCGAAGATTTCTTGCCCCTCTGAACTCTAACAATGTATTAAGATTGACATTTTTCTCTCTGCTGTAGGGGAAACACCACAAACTCTTGCATAGTGAGAAAATACATTTTTCCATTTCTTCCAAGGAATGGGAAGGTGACCTGGACTTACCAAGAAGAATGGCGGAGGTGGTATGTTTTGCATGATAGGGATAACCTGCAAAACCTCAGACCAGAAAGTGTACACAGGAAATATAATGAGTTAACCCTGGTGTCCGATTGATACCCGAGTTTCCACCTGTAAAGAAAAAATTAACACTTATGTACGACTAACATCAGAGTTTCCACCTGCAAAGAAAATGTAACTTATATCCAGGTTTCTAATTAAGTAATTGATGAAATAAAGATAATACGTTGATCGCTTTAAAAGAAGTAAGGATTAATATGTCTGTCTGATTTCCTGATGTCTGATATTCAATTGTGAAGAAAAATCGGTTGGAATAATGAACAATAGTTTAACTTCTGAACTAGATTCTTTCCCATGAAGAGATAAAGGGAAGATCTTTGCTGCGAGGAGTGTTCCAGTGGAGAAGGAGAACAAACGGTCTAGAATGTTTTCTACGAAGAAATAAAGGATAAAGTCCTGTGTTGAGTAGACTGTTCCAATAGCAATCGAGAAATAGAAGGTTAGCGCTCTAGTCTTTGAGAGCACAGTGACGTGACTGCGTGCAGCAAACTCCTTAAGCTCTCTGCAGAAGTCAGAGCGTATACGTGAAGACAAAGCCACTACGAAGAGGAACGCTGAAGTTGGAACAGGCGAGATGTTCTTTTCTTGAGCGAGTGGAAATGCTCTGTAGACAGAGACAATTAAAAAAACCATCTTTGATGCAAGACAGTGAGGTGGTTTGTTGAGTTCCCGAAAACAAACTCTAGCCAAATGAACCATGCGCTCTCCAGAATGGATCTGGTTCACTGGTAGAGCTAACACAAATATGTATATCCACATCAACTGGATGTGTTACTCTTCTATCCACAAATTAGTTAAGAAAGCAACAGTCAAACGACAACACTTCTTTCTTTTTCCACTAGCAAAATGACACAAAAGCTGTAATGTAGGTGCCTTGCAGTTACATACAGTGGGAATAATTAACTCAACAATACAATTCCTCGCGAACTATGCAAAGTGATATAGACTTGTTAGTCTTGGCAGGTAGAATGCGCATTAGGTATTAATGAAAACTCGGGCAGCTTGTCTCTCTTGCTAAATAATATTTAAACTCTGCTTGCTCAACCAGTCATGCTAATTATAAAAGTAAGGTGAACTTACACAGCAGGTTTCAATTGTCACTCATAAGTTGTTGAGAGGAGTCCTTTGCATCTGTGATGTAAACTCCTTTAAGGTTTCTGAATACGGGTAGCTGGTAGTGTTGAGGTGTAACTCTAGATCCCTCCAGAGATCTTTCAGCTCGTCGCCATTGTAAAGATTGATCCAATACTTGATAAAGAGGTCCAAAACAACTTTATTCAAGATGGTTCATTCACCTCAGCCTGCTCGTCCCAGCTCCAGACCACTTCACAACAGTTTCTCCTTTCTCAAAGGAATACAATCTTAACATGGAGCTATGACACACAGGATTTCAACATCACAGAATGGGAGTACCACCAGAGTTCTTTTAAGAACATTTACAATTGCTTAAACATACATGCACAAGATACCACACCTCTCTCTGGATCGGACCTGCAGCTGCGCGATGTATCCTTGGTGTAGGTCTTCGCAACCCTCATCGACAGTAGTCTCACTGAGCACACCAGACTCCACATCACAGCTCATTGGAGCCCATGCATCACCCCAACTGCATGGTGCATCCTTGATGCTGGACTTGACATCAGAAGCCCTTTTTGATGGGAATCTCGACGACGATGCAGGACCTCACCACACTTTGGAACTGAAGCATCGCTTTGGCTGCACTGCGCTTCTTCGATGTTGATCCTTGCAACACTCTGCAAACCAGGATTGAAGGTACACTGTTCAGGAAGCCCAACTTATGGTCAGCCTGAACTAGTGTCTTTTTGACTGGTCTGGCGCAACCAGATGTCCACAGTTAGTGCTTTACACCATTTGATGGTATTTGTATTACAATATTTACCATTGAATATCTCTGGTACCACTGACTGGATTTTTGTCATTTTGGTCTTGTTTTATTTTATAAAAACTACTCTATTTTACTTAATCTATTATGGGTTCATTTAACACATTGCCTATGAGTTAAGCCAGACTACTTGTGCAAAGCTACCCAAGGATAGAGCAGTGGTTAATTTAGGGATTGTTTGTGACTTCACTCTTAAAATCGTAGTTGCTACTTGAGTAGGGTTTCAGCCCCCCAACCAGTACCCCAATTTCTTACATGGACCAACTAACTCCTCTGTCAATGGTAATTGTCAGCAGGCAATTCCTGAGAAACAGAAAGGTTAGCTCAAGCCACTGCGAACAACCTGAAAGTAGTGGGGTGTAGTTTGATTTTTCTCATTCGGCAGAGCTTCACATCCTTCAACTTCTAATGCATAGTAACTGTAATGGCATGGGTAAACAGGCTGGACCAAGTGGAAGAAATCATGAAGTCAAGCCAGGATCATTGTGGCCAGCCTTGAAGTGGTAGATAGTATTTTGATTTCTCAGATACAATGTATTTAAAGCACCCAAGGCCTGGAATCTTAGATGAACAAGGCAAGAAAATAATTTGCTTTTCCTGGGTGGATATGCAATGTATTTGCCCACAGATTCAATCACTTTGCTGGCTGAAACTGGCCTTTCTTAGATGCTCAACAGGTGTTGTCTAGAACAGGAAAGGCAACCTGTTGGATACAATTGTTATTGATCAAAGGTTTCTAGCTAGAATTGAGAGCAGTGTAAATGTTGAGACAGCAGGGGGACTGGGTATGGACTAGGCAGAGGAGACTGGTATTAAAGTTAACTTCTTGAGGTTTATAGAGCAAAGAATGAAATGGTGTTGGGCATGAAATTCTGCTATAAAAAGTTGTCTTCCTTCAGCCTACCAGGAGCTGTTGGAATCTGGGCCTTTTGAAAGATTGTTTGGTTTCTGCTCAAGTTGGCACCTTTTACTTCTGCTGTGTCCATTTGGAATCAATGTATTTGTTTAACAGCATTCCTTAATTGCGCATGCTGCCATATGTATTACTGGGCATTCTATGAAAAAACACACGTTTAGTTATATTTGCGCAGAGCACCCTAGTGCCCCTCTAGCTAAATTGGTGCTACAGAGCTGCGTATATGTTTCAGTCCACCTTCCTTTTTTTTATTTTAATTTTTTTATTTGGAGTTCCACATGTACATATATACACAACCAAAGGAAACATACAGTACAATTGATTTTTCCAGTGGCAACCAATGGAGAAGAAAAAAAAACTATTCAGAAAAATAATCTAATAATGGTTGCCAAATAGCCATACCAAATTTCTTTTTACGCGTTTTTTTCAACGAATACATACTAATTTCTAAATTATAAAAATTAAATAGTTTGGCTCGCCATAGATCAAAACTCGGGGCCTCGGGTTGTAGCCAGGCAGTGGCGATAGAAAGTCGCGTTACAGCTGCAATAATAAACAAAAAATAACGACATTTACAAAAAGGCTGTCCAATAAATGATACCCCATCAATCCCTAATAAAATCATACTTGAAGAGACAGTGATTGGTTTACCTAAAATGTGAAACAAAAAACTTTCAATTTGGTTAAAAAAAGAACGTAAGGAGGGGCAAGAAAAAAAAATGTGCACTATATCAGCGTTGCCAGCTTGGCAGCGAAAACATTCCCCAGACTTTGAAGCTTGTGAAGGATTGCCCCATTTCATAATAACCGCAGGAGTGTAATATAAGTTAAATAGAGTTTTAAAGTGCTGGGCTTTTAATGAAGTGGAATAAAAAATCTTATGAGCTATGTCGATGGAATCTTCAATATGAATAGAGGGAGATGAAAGCCAAGTCCTCCACTTCGCATTAGTTTTATCGAGATCGTCGGATCTAGAATCCAATAATATATGATAGATAGAACCGATTTGTAATTGCGATCTCACAGCATCTATAATACGAATAGAAACAAGATGAGAAGTATGTTTCTGCAGAAAATCCCGAATCTGAAGAAATTAAAAAAATTGAGTGTTGGCTAGATCAAATTTCTTTTTAAGTTCATCAAAAGAAAGAAAACGCCTTCTGTAGAAACAAAAGCCCCTAACCGAGTAATCCCTTTGATATGCCATTGGCGCGCTATTGAATCAAAACAAAATGGAGGTAACAAATGAGGTGCAACAAGAGGAGTATAGACTGTATATTTGGGAATATGATACATCTTTATGAGACTTTTCAAAACAGAAAAGGCAGAAGCAATAATTTTAAAACGAGTGCGTTTATAATAACTGCCATCAGCTTCAATTTGCAGACAGTTCTTAGCACAGCAACCTAGAGCCATCTGGTAGATAGTAGGGGCTTCTGAGGGATTACCTGCTTCTTCCCCTGTAAGAAGGATGCGCATCTTCAAAAGTAGTTTGATATAACCCAAAATCCACCACAAGCAAATGGTAGCGTCATCAATCGGGAGGCTCTTCGAATCTTACCAGGGGCCCACAGGTATTTTTCACCTAGTGACTGAAGCTGCCGGATCTGAGGCTTTTTGACTAGTAAGGGAACAGCGCGAAAGAAGTAAAGTACTTTTGGTAAAATAACCATTTTTAGCAGGTTGGATCTGCCCACAAGAGTAAGATGAAGACTCTGCCAAGAATCCAGGGTGGACTTAGTTTTATCCAAAATATCATTCCAGTTAGCTGAAATCATATCATTTAAATTAGATCTAATCTTAATGCCGAGGTACACCACTTCCTCCACTACCCTAGGATCGATTGCTGTAGCCGGATTTGTACAAAGGCATTGAGTTTTGGCAGAATTTAACTTATAGCCTGAATATCTACCAAAGGAGTTAGCAAGATGTTCAATGACCGGCAATGCAATATCAAGGTTAGAGGTGACCACAGTGATATCATCCGCATAAGCAAAAACAATACAGGGGTGGTTCTGAACAATAAAAGGGGGAATCTGTGTGTTTAATTCCAGCATCTTCACAAAGGGATTAATATAAAAAGCAAAAAGAGGAGGAGAACAGGGACAACCCTGACGGGTCCCCCTGCAGATCTGAACCACCTCCGATTTATTTCCCATTGCGCATATCTTCGCAGTAGGAGCCTGATAGAAAACCTGAAGAGCGCGGATAAAACCGCCCCCAAACCCCATACGCGCCATTATCTCCCAAAGAAAACTCCATGCAACCCGGTCAAAAGCCTTCTCGGCGTCGAGCAGGACGAGACCCAGAGATCTGGACTCCACCTGCGCGACGTCGAGAAGAGCGACAACCTGGCTAACATGGTCAACTGTACCCCGACCAGGAACAAACCCATGCTGCTGTAATGAAACCAATCCAGCAACAAACGGGGCCATTCGATTAGCGAGAAGTTTGGCATACAGCTTACCATCGCAGTTAACCAAGGAGATGGGACGGTAGGATCCCGGCTGATCAGGAGGCTTCCCCTTTTTAGGAAATATAACAATATGCGCATCATCCCAAGATTGAGGAGGGGATCCCTGCCTGGCCGCCTCAAAAGTCTTCAGCATATCCTCTCGAAGTTCGTGAAAAAATACCTTATAGACCTCCATAGGAAGGGTATCTGGCCCAGCAGCTTTTCCTGAAGGCATTTTAAATAATGCCTGATCAATTTCCTCAAAGGTGAACGGCATATCCATTTTCTCTACATCAGTCGGGTCTAGTTGTTCCCAAGTCAGTGCAGGAAGCCCCAGATCCATAGGAGGATCACCGGTGTTCGGTTGGCTATATAACTCAGAGTAAAAAAGGTGAAACACCTTCATAATAGTCTGAGGATCATAAACTAGTGAACCTTGAGCATCATAAATGGCATTAATCTTTGAAGCCTGACTTTTGGCACGTATTCTTTGAGCCAGAAATCTCCCTGAAGATTCGCCGAATTCATAAAGCTGTCTCCGGTAAAGGTGATGTTTAAGTGCTATCTCCTGGGCCCATATAAGATTAATATTGGCCTTGCACTGGGCAAGCTTAGCTAAGATTTCTTTGGTATCGGCTGCTGCCCGAAGCTGGGTGGCAAGGTCCAATTCAGCATTCCGAAGAAGAAAAAGAAGCTCTGACATTTTTTGTTTAAGTGACTTTTGAACAAATAATCCATAACTAAGGACTTCACCACGAAAACAAGCCTTAAAAGCATCCCATACACCCGCCGGGGAGGCAGATCCACGATTACACAAAAAGAAGTTCTGAATCCATTTTTTCATATGATCTACAAAAAGAGGATCATATAGCAATTTTCTGTCAAAAGAGAAGGCCTTAACACCTCTAGAAATAGCAACATTATAAAGGGAAATAACTAAGGGAGCATGGTCAGACATTAATCTAGGAACAATTTGAATTTGAATACTATGAGCCCAGGCCACGGATACAAAAAAATAATCTTAGCGAAATAACTTACTATGAGGTGAAGAAAAAAAAGTATACCCAGGATCATGCGGATGAATTATATTCCAGACATCTGCCAGCCCGTTATCATTCATTAAATTATGCAGACCTCGAAAAACTTTGGGTTTACGACCCATATAGACATACAAAGGGGAGCAAGCCCAGTCACCAGATAAATGAATATTCAGATCTCCACAAAAGATTAGTGGAGTGGGCCATAGAGCAAGTTCCCCATTTAGATAGTTAAAGATGTCCGGTTCATTTGCATTGGAGCCATATACCGTGCAAAGGGTGAATTTTGTCTCCCCCACTAAACATTCAAGGATTGCCCACCGGCCATGTTTATCCACTAAAGAACGCCCCGGAAGGACTAAAGAGGATCGAGCTAGAATAGCCACCCCTCGCGTCATATCAGATTGTTTAGAGATAGCAAGTGTAGTATATCCCAGATCAGCTAATTTCTGGCTATAGGTCCAGGAGATATGCATCTCCTGCAAACAAATGATATCAGGATTAATAATTTTTAATTCAGCCTGAATCTTCTTGCGCTTATCATAATTGTTGAGGCCACAATCATTATATGTGACTATTCTTATCCCCTTATTAGCCATGGACCGACATGTAATGAGTTATCAATAGGTTTAAACCTTTTCATGAAAAAAAACTGATAAACAAAGACAGAAAAAGAGTAAAAATCTGAAAATGTACTGTGGAACAAATTTTTAATTAAAGACCCCCCCAGACCTTCCCACCCCCACCCCACACGGCCTCCCTTCGAACCCCCACCCCCCCACACCCTCCATTCCCTGAGGCAATGGGACCTAAGCCCCTGTGATGGGAAGCTGGTGACGCTCCCTGCTGTGCCCCCCCTGGACCATCAACATACCAAACAAAAAAAAAGACAACCTACGGAGAAGACCTATTTGTATGCCCAACTTATGCCTTTCCTGCTTCAGGAGCCAGACTTAAGTGAATGTAAATAATCCTTAGCCTGAACTTCGGAAGAAAAAAACTTATTCTGACCCTGATACACAATTTTCAACTTTGCAGGATTAAGAAGAAATGCTTGACCCCCCTTAGCTTGAAAGAGAGGTATTAGTTGGCGGAGCTGCCACCTCCGGACAACTGTCTCGTGACAAAAGTTAGGCCTTACAAAGAAGTTAACCCCTTTGGCGTATCTCTTCTGATTAGGTCTAGCTAGATCATAAACGGCTTCTCGTGCAAGAAAATTATTTATAGAAATCAAAATGGCACGGGAGTAGGGAGTCTCTAGTCCAGGACGAGCAGCTTGCGGGTTACTATGGAAGGGAAAATGGTGAGCTCTCTGAATCTTGACCTCCCAGTCCCAGTGGGAGAGTTCAGGGAAAGCTTCTACAAACAGCTGAATGACAAATTGTCTCGTATCGGCCCCTTCTGCCCCCTCCGGAATACCTAAAACCCGAAGATTATTACGTCTCAACCGGTTTTCCAAATGCAGCTAGTTTCCATGAGACGTCTTCTTTTTGGGTCCTTAGCTCGTTGACCACTCCTCTCTGTGTTGCTACTTCGTCCTCTAGATTAGATATACGAGATTCTGTCTCCCCTACTCTGGTGCCGATCTCAGAACATGTCTTGCTTATGCGTCTAATTGCGTTTTGCAGCTTACGGCAGGCCCCCTGCGTTCTGGCATTCTCAAGCCCTGTGTGAAAGCATTGTGTCATAGATCATTTCAAGGGTAATCGGCTTATTAGGATCGGAAGAGCTAGCAGCGGCTGAGATCCCCTCGCTCCCGTCGTTGCCAATTACTGGTGGTTGAGTGGTTGAGAACGAGTAGTCCCAGGCCAGATTTTCCACCAGAGGGTCAGAGGTGGTGTTAGCTGGTGCGGAACTTGCAGACAAAACCTGTGAGCCTGAAGGCTTAACTTTCCGAACTGTGCCATCGAGTAGAGCCATATTTCTATGACCACCCATCAAACAATCATCAATCTCACCCTGGCTAACAGATCCAGCATCATACTCAGCCCAGTCTCCGCCAGTAACATCCTCGTCCTCGGAGGTTGATAACCCATCGGAAAGAGAAAACAATTTGTCCAGCACATCGTTATCATGAATGGTCTCAGTTCCTCCTATGGCCTTGACCTTGACCACTGGACCCCCCCTGCTAGCCCCTGACAGGGGCTCGGCCTCAAGAATAGCACCTGACGCCTCAATAGCCCTTCCAGCGGAGGGAGGAGGGATGATAGGAATAATGGGGACTGCAAGTCCCATAATGCATCCTGTAGGTTGGCTATCCACCTTAAGCTCAGAAGCTGTGATGTCCAAGGGGGTTTGTGCTCCCCCACACTCTTGGCCCAGGGAGTAATTCAATTGAGTGCCGAACTGAAGGGGGTTAGAAGACACCTCCGGGGGAAGCTCAGTGCTGACATTTTTAGATACGCTTTGTTTCAAAGAGCGTTTGGTAAACAGGGGGGCAGTAGTCTTAACAAAATTTGCTGAAGCAGCCGGGGTCTTACCAGCAGATGTCTTCGTTAAGTCTATTTGACCGTTTGCCGAGGGAGATTTCTGCGTCTTCGAGAGCCCACCGGAATTTCCCGAAGTATCCGTACCAATTGTGGGCTGAGCACTGCGGGGCTTATTGCTCCTGGCAGAAGTCTTGCTGATTGATTTAGGCGGCATCTCTCCACAAGCCCCCTGAAGACTGCCGAACGCCACAGAAACAGAAGCGGCAAAAAAGCTGCGGGCAGAGAGACGAAGAGCACCGACAACTCCGAGACGCCAATTGCCTCTGTGCGGAGTCAGCAGGGATGCAGCTGCAAGCCAGATCATCATCGAAGAACCAGGAACATCATCACTTCCTAAATGTAAGTGATCGGAAAAACCTGCATCACGCGCCGAGGGTCAAACCGCTCAGTTTTCTCAGTAGCGGCGTCAGAGGGGGAGCACCAGCGGCAGGGAGAGTTTAGTCCAGCTCACTCGGCCGAAGCATCGGCCGCCATCTTGCCTTCAGTCCACCTTCCTAACCAGCTAGACTACCTATAACACAGATTGTCCAGGAAAGCTTTTTCTGTAGTATATTAAAAACCATGAAGCATAACATCAGAAATAAATAAATAAATTATGTCTGCCAGGTAATAGAAATTTTATTTTGCGTGCATATATCTTACACCTCCTCTCCTTCATCATACTGCTGTGCACTGCATCACATGTCAATATAAACGCACCTCTCTGGCCACTCACACACAATACCAAAATGCTTCTCACGTAGGATCACAACAGAGACAACTCTCTGCCAATCGCACGTTCTCCGAAACCTTGCTCTGACACACGAAGCATGAGTGAATTGTCCACACAGCCATACATGAGAGGCATTTTACACATGCATTGTCAAATTAATAAGATCTTTATAATAACAGTAGCCACACTGTTGTGCTTTTTCAGGATTTGTGGCTCTTTGTCTCTCTTGGTCTGTGTTGCAGAAATCATAAATGACAAAATGTTAGGCTGCACTTCATGTATACTTAATTTGTCAGCGAAATACACCAGAAAAACTACTGCAAATATTGCCTTATTAAACTGAGGAATTTACATAATCTTTCATTATTCTCTTTTAAATGGTAATTTGTACAAATATATTTTACTGCTCACAGACAAGTCATACATACTACATTACAAAGAGAGCTTCAATCAAGTACAAAGCAACACTTAATCTACTTATAGTTCAGTTTCTGCAATGGAATATTTCAAAGGAAGTCATCTCAAGGGACAGAAACAATTTGCAGAAACTCATTTATTTTCCCAGGCCTGTTAATTGGGACATCCCTTTCCTTTGCTCATCCCTGAGCAAAAACAGCGTTCTAATACACTGAAAAATGCATGGTATAATTTTGCCATGAGCTATACATCTAAAATTCTACCTGAGTTGTGGTACCTTCAGGGAGGAAGTGGACGGACCTTGGACCATCATCACTTTATTCCATGAGTTGTTAAATAGTTTCAGTTTTGCTACACAGCAATCTTTAGTACGTTTCACAGATATAGGTCACGTCATGCAGGTGAGTAAATTAATTGAAGGCGTTTCCTGTACTAATGAACTACATTACATTTTGGTTAGGTTTATGTGAAAAACATTCTAGAATAGATTTCACATTTCTATTGTCACTTCCGTCACCTTGTTTCTTTTCAATCCATGTGCAGTTTTTCACCAAACTGAAAACTGCTTAAGATATTTTTTTCTATACAGAAGCGGCACCGAGAAAGGGTTTACTATATTTGTACTTGTAAAGAATGCTGTGCATGAAGAAGCAAGTTCGAGATTCTTCAATGAAGAGTGTGCATCACCATAAAGTCAAGTCTCTACGAGCTACACCTACACTGATCTAGGGCCAGATGTATTAGTCAGGCGACACTTTTAACCTTGGTCCATATCGATACATTCACCAAACTATTTAACTCAGTCGCACTATGGTCCATTATAAATATGTATAGTGCTTAGGCTGTGGTGAAATTTAATTTAAACCGGCATAATTTACATTTTTCGTGTGATGCTTAGTATGCAAAATACCCAAAATTAAGCCAGTACGCTACTTATCATAATTACGTGACATTTTGCGTAGAAAGTAGGTGTGGGCGGAATTTGCGAAATTCACTTTCGCAAATGAACGCGAAAATTTTAAAAATCTCCGCAAACACGCGGAAGTATCCCGAAGATGCAGAAGTTTTTTTCCCGCCCGTTCGCAGTACTTTCTGCGTGGTCGCGGCTCGCCAACTTACCCATGCGGTTGCTCGCGGGCGCGGCCATCTTGTTTTCACTTGTCTCGCGGTGCATGATCTCGAGAAGAAAGACGTGATCGCGCGACGAATGACGTTACTGTGGGCGCGAACTGTCGCGAGACAGCGCAAATGGCTACCAACAATCCAACATCTCGTGGAGAACGCGACCGGATCGGGAAAACTTGTCGGCGAACGCGGGGATTCAGGTAAGGCGATCTCGCACACGCGAGAATGTATTATTTTACAGCGCGAGCAAGCAAAAAATTTACAGTAAAATACGGATTGCGGGAACTTTGACATTTTCGCGCTCTCCGCGGAACGCAAAAATGTCAAATTATCACAATTTCCGCGAGTGGAACGGAATTTTAGCCCAGGCCTAGTAAAAAGTTATAGCGAATGGCACCAATGTGCGATCAAAATTTTACACAAGTGCACAGAAACAACAGAATGCAAGTGGCTGTTACTCCCAGTGCTTGTCTTAAATGCTTCATCGCATTAGAAATTGCGAGGGTGTCTTCTGCATTAAAGTGCAGCCCAAAATGATTTTGACGACATTATGTGAAAATACGTTAAAGTAAATTTCGGTATCAGCTACATGAGAATGAAAAGTACCCCCTAGTCCATAGACTCACACGCCACCAATGTACGACCAGAGAGTGTCCATGAATGTCGGGGAACAGACTTAGTGGCACCGGTGCTGAGAGGAGATGCAGTCTGCGATGATGCAGGTACACTGATATGAACTCCGCCATCGCTAAATCAAGACTCTGAGAACTGGACCGCAGTGTAGGCCGGAGGCAGCGGTCAGCAGTGGCCCACACCCATCTGTCGTTGGCTCGGGATGCACACAGTTAGTGACACCAGGGCAGTTGTCAGTAGTGTTCGATTACCTCCGTAACAATTATCCTATTCCCTCCGGACTGCAACGCGTCATCCTCTTATGCCTCTCCTTGCATTCGATGACATGTATTCTGCCTTTGAATAATCGATGTTCACGTCCAATTCTGTGACCTGCTCGTGCGCAGCGTAGGCCGAGGGCAGTAGTCCCTGTAAGCCCACCGACACATGTGGTTGTAATACTATGCACAGACTTGGTGGCACCACATCGAAGGGAGTAGTGCCATGAACTCTGCATTAAATAATGTTCACTGCCATGGTGTAATCAAGACTCAGTTCCAAATGTGTAACCTACTTGACCATGGTGTAGGCCGGGGCAGCGGTCAGCAAAGGCCCACAGCCACGTGTCGTTGGGATGCTATGCACATAGTTGCTGCCACCTGACCGAAGGGAGTACAGTGAAGTAGAATCTTCCCTATTGTGCGTACACTGACAAAGTATGATCAAGACTCAGTTCCAAATGTGTGACCCACTTGACCGTGGTGTAGGCCGGAGGCGGCAGTAGAGTATGTCAATGAGAAAGGAAAAAAGCGGGCCTGTGTCGTGGAGGCCGTAATGGTCTGAGGAGGCTGTGAAGGTCGCGGGCCTTGGAACTTGTGCAGGCACATGGTGGGCCCTCCGTGACACACGCCGGTGTCGGTAGGTGATCAGTGTGGCCTGGCTGTGCAGGGGCGGGCCTGACCGGTTCGGGGTCCAGCATGCTGGGGTACGGCAGGCGCACAGGATCGCAGGCAACTCCGCTCACGAGGACGGCGTGGGCCTCGTGGCGGGGTGGGAGGCGCTGCCCTGGCAGAGAAGTTGGGCATTCCGGAAGAGGACAACGCCCAGGGCTATGTGCGTTTTATTTACCCCCTACGCTGGCCTCACGTATGCCGGGCCATCCCACTCCGCTTACCGAGGGGACGTAACAGGCAACATTTTCGTGAACTCCCCCACTGGCTGGGGTGACATGGTTGCGTCCACCGTCCACTACACTCCATACACTAGAGGTGTATGTCGCCATGGATATGGGTGTGTTCGGCATACTGCGGTCTGTCCAGCACATCTCCGCCACTCTTGGCATTGTGTACTTTCCGAATCATGGTTCTCCTGCATCCTTCACACATGCCTGGTTGCCACCTCTCCCCACATTTGGCTAGTGTGTGGCTGAGGTGCCATGCCATTGATGGCTCATGTTCATGGCTTGCCCAGGTTACCATTGTGAGTTGTTCTGTCATGTCTGGTGGGTGGGCATGTTGCTTGTGATTTTGTGACGTGTGCATTGCCAGAGTTGAGGTGGGGGGTTCATTTGGAACTTGCCAAGGGGCTGTGCATTTCCCTTGGTGCCATCCTGGGAACGCTAGTTGCTGATGGACTGTTGGAGGATGAAGGAATCATGCACACTGGAGGCAACATTGATGGAGGTTCCATGGTGTTCAGATGTTGCCTGCACATTGATGTGAGACTTGTGCTTTTTGTTGCGGTGATTGTGTGCTGTGTCACCAGGGGGCACAGGTAGGACATGTGTGCTGTGGATTGCCCCAAACAGGTGCGTGCATCCAGCTATGGCGTATGGTCCTTGCTTGGTCTCCAGCGGATCCTGCGCATTGTGTTGGACATATAGGGACTGGGATACCAGGCTGATGGTGATGTCAAGGACAGGTGTGTGGGACTTGGGTGTGGCTGGCTGTGAGACTCCTCCAACTCTGGCGGGTGTTGGTCGGGGGATACCAGCTGCCAACAGGTGCAGCACAGCCAGCAGCTTTGTGTGGGGTGGAATGTTGGTTGTCCGCTGTTGGTGCCGTCAGCCTGTTGGGCGATGTTGGTCAGGATGCGTACGATGGTTGTCCTTTTGAGCCTGTAGTGGGCAATGACATTGTCAGGTGTTGGGTCTGTGAGGCTGGTGCATTTCCTGGGGGTCCGCTGTCTTTGTCTGCGCTGCCTCTGTGGTGGTCGGGGGGGTCCGGGTGGGGGTTAGGGTCCTGGGGTGGTGGCGGTGGGTGTTGTGGCCCTCTTGGGTGTCCGGGCCGCATGACCAGTGGCTCCATGGTATCTGTTACCCTTCCGATGTGGCTGTGGGCTGTTCTCCCTTTTGTGGTGCAGGCTGTGGTCCGACTTTGCACCAGGTCTGAGCAGGTGTTAGTTTCCGGGTGCTAACGTGCCTTATCGCCTGCTTTGTGTTCTTATCGCCAATCTGGCTGGTCGTTGAGAACGTTGAGGTGTGGTGTTGTTGCGGCTTTTGGCACGGGAACGCCTACTCTGCATCTGATTAGCGATAGTTAAGGGGGTCATCTGTGGTGATGTTTTTTGCGGCTGCTATCGCGGGTATACTGGTGCTGTGGGCTGTTAACACCAGCTTGTGATTGGGGCGATAAGTTTATCGCAACTTTGGCTGCGATAAAGTGCTGTTAACTCAGGAATAGATCCTTGTGAACATGCCCCTGAGTACATTCAATTGGGTATATGTACACTTGTTATTTGCAGAGCATAGAAAGGACAGCAATTACATTATATAAAGCACTCCTTAAACTTAAGGTATGACAATTGTTAAGTGAATAAACACCTAGTTTCATGATTTGTGAGAAGGAATGAGAAAGAATTGCTAAAGTCCACGGCTACAGTCCTGGCGCTGAGTCAAAAAGGGACAGGGGAAAACCCCGACTTATAGGTTTAAGAAGTGGGGTTTTAGCTGTATATAAAAGAAGGTTTCCTCTGAGATGGATCTAAGTTGGAGAGGGAGCCCATTCCAGTGCATAGCCACCAAGACAGACCTGATGGAATTGCCTAGTCTCTTTTCTTGAGACATGGAATGCATAACAGCTGTGAATCCCGGGAGCACAAGCCCCTACAGGCAGTACTCCTGTATCTAGTTGGTCAGGTATAAAAGGCTTGGTGCGCAATGGTTAAAGCTTTAAAAATAATCCATCTGCTCAACAGCAGCCAATGCAATTTTATGGCAAGGCACGGAGGCCAATATTATGCATATCTCTTTAATTGCAACTCACAGCAGCAACTACAAAACAATGTAAAGAACTTAGAATAGGAAACTAATAATTTTATAATGGCTATTTAGTTCCCTGTGTGGCAGCCATCTTCCTTCTTTGTTGCTGCTCACAGCTCAGATAAGTTCACTATTTTACCTATGCTCAAATTGTGTGTGAATGATGCTGTGATTGTGTTTGGACGTTAAAGATCAAGGCTGAGTTATGACACCTTGTTTAATATAAGTTAATTTACTTGAGAAAGCTCCTTAGTCGTATCGGATTCGCTACTCTTTCCCCGTAATTGTTCTGACTAAAGGGGGGGCTCTGAACCCTAATTAGCACAGTGTGCGATGAAAAAGGACTCTTTTATGGGTGCCGGCTCAATTGTTTTCCACAATTCGTCTGAACACTGGCCTGATTGAGCTTGAGCGCTCGGAACTGAAAATCAGGTACGCTCGAGCAGCTGATTTGAATTGAGCTTCGCGAGGGCTCCCAAGACGTCACAGGCACTGGGAGCCCACTCTGTTGGCAATGGTAATTGGGGTGGCCAAGGGCTCTTGATGCCATAATCAGCAGCAGGAGCCAGCGCGGACCAATTTCAGGTCTGGCTTCCTTTAAACATTTCCTGCAGGGAAAAGATAATATCAATAGTGCGGTGAACAACAGTGGCCGACGATGTTTTTAAAAAAAAATAAGAAATTAGGCTCACCGTTTTTGGCGCCTCTGTCCTTACGACTGCATAGATAGTGTCTTCTTGAGTTTTTCATTCTTGGGCCACATTACAGGCGTCAGGTGATGCAGCAGCCATTGTAGATTGTTTTTTAAGTAGGGAATTGAATTAATTACAGACAGCCATCTTTTGGGCTTTTTTAGCTTGTTAGTTACACTTGAGGTCACAAGTGCAGTCTGGCTCAGTGTTTCACTCATGTTTTGCTTTGAGAGGAGGTTTTTTAGTTGCAAATAGGCTTTTAGACAGGAGGAGGAAAGTTTTACTTGAGTATTGTTTACTCTAAGGCAGGGGTCTCCAACCTTTTCTGTAATGAGAGCTACTTCTGATCAGCGAAAATCTTCGTGAGCTACTTAAGGCCAAGCAACTCACGCATTGATCGCTTTTTTAACAATGTGCTTGTTATCTTGTGTGTTTTTGCTGATGATGTTTTAAGAATCGTCCATGTTGTTAGCACATCATAAAGTCTTGATAATAAGGCTTTTATTGCATGTCATCCATGTCAAATGCTCAGCACATCACGCCATTTTGATTTCACAGGTGCTGAAAGATGGATTGCTGCAACAGTACAGACAGCGCACAGACAGGGGTTATTCTAATTATCAAGAACTTAAAGTTCAAGTGACCGGACATAATCCAGATTCGACGGAGGCAATATGTTTCCAAATGAGCACAAAACTGTACCTCATGCAGGCTCCTAATCTTAAAGTTTACATCAACATATCAGTCCTCGAGTGTGGAACATTAATAAAATAACAAGGCCTAGGTCCTAAACACTTTCTTTTACATAGCCTTACCGTTTGCTTTGCTTGACGCTCCGTTTCCTTCAGTCAAGGTCACTCGGATATTAATCCTGCTTAAATCTGTGCTGCAGACATCGGCATCAATAAGGGAGTTCTTCAGACTCAACGCCTTTTCTATTCCATTCAGAATGTACACACAGGCCTGCCATCGCTGCTTTTCAGTTGCACAACACAGAGAGCACCACTTATTTCATGCCATTCATTTAAAAGTTAGAAAAACTTCTGAAATCACATCTTCATTTTTCTTGGCATTATTAAGGAAAAAGCAGTATTCGGACCGAAATTGAATGGTATGCTATTGAAGGCTGCCATACTCGTTTCATTACTAGCAGTTGGGTCATTTGTAATAAATGACTTGATGACTTGTAGAAATATGGCAATCCACCTTTGCTTTGCGGGATGCAGAAAAAACTACTACAGCCCTGATTGGCTCAGTTAAATCAATCTGAGCAGCTGGTTTGGGTGAGGGGGGAACGTCGCCTAAAAAAAGGCCTAAATGCTATAACAACGTTGATGGGCTATTAAATTGAGACCTTACCGGCGTGAGCTACTCATGGGGCCTTGGCGAGCTACTGGTAGCTCGTGATCGACTGGTTGGAGACCCCTGCTCTAAGGAATATGGAGGAGAAAAGAGCTGTTGAAGGTAATGTGGAGGGCAGAGTTAAGGAGTGTGTTAAGGCAGTCTCTGTGCTAGCTACAGAGTTGGGGGAAAAAACTGGATGACTGCATTGATAAGTTGGAAGGTAGGTTTGGAAAAAAGGTGGAGGAAGTACGATTTTGGTCTGTAGAGGAGGTGGCAGGCGATGCCATGATGAGTGGAAGTGGCAGGAAAGCTACTCAAAAGAGGACACATCTGTCTAAGAAGAAGGTCATCGAGGAGAAATGGGCCTTTAATCAGAAAGGCAAATACAGGCCAACTCAAAACGAGTTGTGTGGTGAGGCTATAAAGGCCGCTCAAGAGGATCACAGGGCTTTTGTTTGTGATGAATCCTCCAGCAGTGGGGACATCGTAATTTCGTTCTCTTCCGACTTTGATACCTCAGAGGACAAGGAAATAGAGAAGAAGAGAGTAAAAAGGGAAAGGAGAGAGAAGGAAAGTTTGGAACAGATTAAAGACCGTTTGGGTGACTTTATGTTTGTCCCTAACACTATTCAACACCCACAATCTCTTCAATGGGTCCCAAGAAAAGCATATGGCTGAGTATGTGGAATTCTGGATAAGGAGAGAAATTTCTAAGGAAGTTCAGACTAGACTCGGTTCCGAGTGTCCAAGACCTTCTCTAGCCAATACACACCTTACACAATACACAGCTTACACACCTGAATTGGATGCAAAGATCCTTGCATTTCTTAATAAATTGGGTAGAGACCCAAGACGAGGGCTCAATAAAGGCTTGAAAGGCTGTGAGGACTGCCTCCTAGATGTTTTTGGTCCCCTAACTAAAATATTTGACCTTTGTGAAGAAGCCTATCTTCAGGAAAGCTCGGTCAATGTCCTAGAATTGATGGGTGCATTGAGCAGTTTGTTTATTGGGAAATGCTAACACGTTCCTGTGATTAGAACGTAGGAAAAGCCTGCTTATGATCATTGACCCAAAACTAGCAGAGTTGTCAGGGAAAGAATCGGGTCAGGAGGCCAAGGTTCTCCTTTTTGGTAAGGAGTTTGTGAAAGAAATGGCTCGGTATGCAGGAACCTTTAACTCCATACAAAAAGTACAAAAAGATATTAGGAAGGTTTTTGGAATGGCCGGGACAAGGCAGGTTCGATTCCCCGGCCAGGGTTTTGGAATTACATGGAGTTCATTTTCACGTGGATATAGACCCAGTGGCTACCAATTATTGGAAAACATTTCGCCCAGTTTTTAGCCCGCGAGACAGAGAGGCAGTGGACGTTTTAGAGGAGATAGAAGATCAAGACAACAAGGAATGTTCAGGAAGTGACCATTTGTCTATACAGTAAAAACTTGATGGTAGACTCGCCCATTTTTTAGACAGATGGAAAGAGATAACTTCCGACCCGTGGGTGTTACAAACTGTGAGTGGTTATCAGATAGATATTGTGGAAAAACCATTTCAGGTAAGATGGCCAACACCTTTGAGGTTTGCAAAAGAGGAGGAAAAATTGGCAGACCAAGAGGTTTAAGATTTGGTAAAGAAAGGAGCAATCGAGAAATTATACGATACCTCTGCAGGGTTGGTAAGCAATCTCTTCCTCGTCGAAAAAAAGGGCATGAGATCAGTGATAAATCTGAAAGAATTAAACGAGTGGGTAGAGTACAATCATTTCAAAATGGAAGAAATACACATGTTGAGGGACCTCTTGAGAAGAGGGGACTGGTTGACCCGTCTTGATCTGAAAGATGCTTACCTGACAGTACCTGTTTGCATAAATCAGAGGGATCTTTTGAAGTTTCAATGGAAAGGAACCATGAGGAGATTCAAAAGCCTTCCCTTTGGTTTAACTTCAGCTTCTTGGTGCTTTACAAGGGTGATGAGACCAATAGGGGCATGGTTGCGCACAAGAGGGGTGAGACTGATAGTTTACTTAGACAACATCCTAATTATGAGCAGGAAGTTGGCCCACGATCATACAACAATGGCAGTTCGAGTGATAGAGGACTTAGGGTTTGTAGTGAACAGAAATGAGTCTTGCTTGGAACCAAGGCAAGAGACTGTATTTTTGGGTTTTCATATTTGGAAGTTGGATTGTATATTGATAAAGCCCATGGAGAAAGTGAGGGAGATCCACAGAGAGGTTCGGAGAATGTTGGCAAGCGAAAGGATAACAGTGAGAAAAATAGCGAGACTTCTAGGTCTCATTTATGCCTTCATACAGGCAGTATTCCCAGCTCCCCTTCATTATCGAGCACTACAGAAGTTAAAGTAGAAGTATTTAAAAAGGGGGGTGAGATATTCACATGGAGTTAATTCAGATTCAGCAAACGAAAGAAGAATTAAGGTGGTGGCTGGAAAATTTAGAAGCATGGAATGGAAGGGTAATTTTCAGACCAACCCCAGATTTAGTCAAAGAATCGGATGCCAACCTTCAGGGATTGGGAGCAAGGTGTGGCACATTGACGACAGGGGGGAAATGGACACGCCAGGAAAGAGAGATGCACATCAACTCCCTGGAGTTGTTTGCAGGTTCCTTTGCAGTGAAGAGTTTTGTCAGGGATCAGGTGAGATGTTGTGTTCTTTTGAGGAAGGACAACATCAAGGCAGTCAGATATGTGAACAAGCCATGGGGTCCACGTTCAAAAGCTCAAGCTGATTTGGCAAAGGAGTTTTGGCATTTCTGACTTAGCAGGAATATTATGATTCAAGTGCAGTACTTACCAGGGATAAGCAATACTATAGCAGATTGGAATTTAAGACAGTTGAAGGATTTCAGCGACTGGAGATTGAACAGGGAAGTGTTCTCGTCAATAAACACTTGTTGGGGTCCACTGGGGATGGATCTGTTTCCAAACATTGTGAATGCTCAGCTACCCAGATTCTACAGTAGAAGACCAGATCCAGGGGCAGAAGCAGTAGGTGCTTTTCTGCAGTACTTGAGGAATTTAAGGAGTTACGCATTCCCTCCTTTTGCATTGATTCAGAGAGTGTTACTGAAAGTGAAAAGGGAATCAGCAGAAATAGTGTTGGTATTCCCCTTTTGATCATCACAAGTATAGTATCCAGATGTTATGGAGATGCTGATGCAGCAGGTTGGACTACGGAAATGCCCTCTACGCAGGAGCCTCGGCCAAACTTCTGAAATGACTTAAACGCATCCAGAACGCCTCTGCACGCCTGATCCTCGACATCCCTTTTGCCGCAGCCACATCACACCCCACCTGAGAGACCTGCACTGGCTCCCCGTCAACAAGAGGATAACCTTCAAGCTCCTCACCCACGCACACAAGGCACTCCACAACACCGGACCAGCGTACCTCACCAGACGACTCAGCTTCTACACCCCCATCCGCCATCTTTGCTCCGCCAACCTCGCCCTCGCCACAGTCCCCCGCATCCAAAGAGCGACCTCTGGTGGCAGATCGTTCTCCCACCTCGCCGCCAAGACCTGGTACACACTCCCCATCCACCTACAGCAGACCCAAGACTTGCTGACCTTCAGAAGACTCCTGAAGACCTGGATTTTTGAGCAGGAGCAGCATTCCCCCCCAGCGCCTTGAGACCCTCATGGGTAAGTATTGAGCTTTACAAGTGCTATGATTTATTGATTGATTGATTGCTGACTAACCCTGGGCATAGTTTGCGTAGTCGCGCTACCTGAAGCTACGCAAAGATGTTAAAACACTACTCGAGCTACGTGATCGGGCGTAGTTGCTTTTCGCACCCGTTCGCGATGCGTTTTTCTTGTTTGGGAATGCGTTGTGCGTGTTCGGAACGCTGTTTGTGTGCTTGGGGGATAGTATCTTGTGAACTTGCCCATGCGGTCGCCTATGGCATCTTGTCTTTCAATTTTCCCGCCCATTCGTGATGCCTTATTTCCTGTTCCTGGTCACGTATAGAGTGTTTACGATGCGCATTTCATGTTCGGGAACACGTTTTACTTGTTTGCGATGCTTTTTGCGTGCTCGGGGGAAAATATTGTGCAAACTTACCCACGCAGTCATGATGGGTGCAGCCATCTTGTTTTTCACTCAATGCTATGGTTCTGGGCTTGCTTTTCTATCCTCCTTCAATCTTTGCAATTTTTAGTTTTTTACAGTTTTTCTGATTTTTTTATTTATTATCTATCTCTCTCTGTCCCTAAGTCTATATTTTGCATTTTATTTCTACTTTTACTGTGTTTTTTCAACTTTTCTACTGTTTTATATTACTTCCTTCTATAAGCTCCTACTTCTTCCCCTAACTTTATTTTTTCCTTCTAACTTTTCTTTTCTGCCTCCCACACACCCCAGAACCATGGCAAAGGCTAGCACTACTCGCTCCAAAGGCAAGGCGCTTGCGCCCAAGAGCTGCCTGCGCCAGACTGCGCCCTGCAGGGGTGTAGGCCCAGCAGCTTTTTTGCGAGGTTGAGGTTGCCTCCCCTGTTTATTTTGTGCAGCGCCTCCTCCAGCAGGCGGCAGGCCAGGCTCCGAGTACCCTGCCTATGAGCATCACCGCCGGTGGGCGAAGGTGCGCCGGGCAGTGTTTCGCTGCTCAGGGGTCCAGTGCACCCATAACCAGCTGGCCCACCGGTGGTCAGACATCCTGGACCGGGAGCAGGACCTGTTGGACCTGCTAGGTGTCGAGGTCGTGGGGCTTGTTGAGTAGCTAATATATGGTAGTATAAGTATTGTGTATAATGTTTTTACGAATAACAAGAATAATGCTGCTTACATTGCAGGTAAATTACGTTTCAGAATCTGTGATTGTAGGACACAGGTGCTCGGCGCTACTCTTACTTGTTTGCAACTTTGCGCTCGCTTAGGCTGATTATTATGTAAGAGTTTACTTTAGAGAACTTAAGTTAGGTAATGCTATTACTAGAGAGACTCTAGTCCTTCCTTTGTCCTCCTGTCAAATAGTGGTGGATGGATTCATTAGACGCAACCAACCAACAATTTGGTGTATGCACAAATGTATGCATGTGTCCTCCATCTCATCTATGCATTTTTGAGGGCTAAAAAAATGGAAATGCAGACTTAGTGAACAATTGGCACGTCTGGAATAGGTGGGCTAGGTCAGGTGGTACTTAGGCTTAGTTAGTATTCTGGAATCAGAATGGAACACTGGATTAGTGTTCATAAATAAGTAGACAGTCCGTGAATCCCGCAAGCCAGTAGTCGATCTGATTAGATAGGTCAATTTTATTGCAATTGTTGTTTCCTAAAATGTTTTTTGAGCGTTTTTTAAAATAATTTATTTGTTTCACAATCACAGCAATCATGAATGTTTGTCTCTTTCTTTATTATATCTTACATGAGCAGCACCCAGGAGCAAGATGACGGGGTCCGAGTCGGCGGGACAACCAGAGGACCACTCCTCTACCGAGGGCCCTGCTGCTGGTACCAATAAGTCCTCCAGTGGTTAATATTAACAATTATATTTCCCTAACTTTTACTGCACCTTATTTTTTCCTAACTATTAATTCTGGTTCCACTTCCTAACTCTATTTATTACAAAAGCATCTTTGATCTTGACTATCTGGTTCAAAATTCTGGTTATCCCTGCCTCTAAGTTCTAACTGCCTCTGCTATGACTCTCTGTACTACTACTATTAGGCTGTCTGTAGCTAAACTTGCCCAGTTGGCCACTCTTTATTTAATGTTTTGAATACAACTCAGATCGACCAATAGCTCTAGCCACTGAGTCCAGTCATTTGTGTTGTCTTCTTCTAGTCTTCTTAATCTTGAGGCTTTGACAATTCCCACCAACAAAATGCCCAACCAGATATTTGACTATTGTTGATAGGATATAGTACATACTACTACTGTTGTGGGGATTCTGAACAGCCACATACAGAACTATGCACAAGAAAATAGGATGTTGGTGATGGGAGGTGGACCTTCCTCACACCTCAGTCAGAACCCACAATCCCCTGACCGACTAGCTACAGTGTCCCCGAACCTCCACCCGAAGATACCCAATCATTACACAACCCAGAACATAACACCCTTTCGCACACTCACTCGTGTAAGTCTACCACCACACCAAATACCACAGAGTCTATGTGTAAGTTCAAAAGGTTTATTTTCAACTAACAAGCTCTGTACGTTATTCTATAAAATTCAGTGTACTACAGCCAGCTCCAACAGCCATAATGCATAACATTAAAACAATAAACATTGTTACAAGTGCATGATAGAAGACAAAATATATGTGTGAATTCTGGGAGACCCCTCACCGTAAAACGTAGAAGTACTGGTTACATGCATCATAAGCTATGCAAATCTCTGGTTCATAGAAGGGAATCTTCCGCCTGTTATGAGAAAAATGGTGCGCGTTACATAGTATAATGCAAGCATTTCTCAGTCATTCCAAAAAGTGTAACATGTTATGGCTAAGCAATACGGACTAACCGAAATCCATAACAAAGTGGCTTGCTTTTCGACCTCTTGTACGCAACACTCAGACAGTAGCTGCATGAGCTCATGTGGGCTCAAATGCGTCTACTGCACAACAAGCTGCGAGGTAACATGCACAAAAGACATGAAGCTAAAATGGTTGCATGGCTCAGGCTAACTTTGCAAGGAGTAGAGGGATGTATGACGTTACAACGCACACTCATACAACGCATGCACTTACAACGCATTTTTTACAACGCATAATCCATTACAACGCATGACATTACAACGCAGGACACTACAACGCATTTTTAAAAAATACCTTTACAACGCATTACCATTACAACGCATACTACCTTTACAACGCATACCATTACAACGCATAATATTAAATTACATTTAAGGTAAGTATTAGATAGTATAGGGGTAAAAATTACTATTCTAACTCCAGGGGGTGCAACAGTAGGGTAAGTGTTGGATAGTGTAGGGGTAAAAATTACTATTCTAACTCCAGGGGGTGCAACAGTAGGGTAAGTGTTGGATAGTATAGGGGTAAAAATTACTATTCTAACTCCAGGGGGTGCAACAGTAGGGTAAGTGTTGGATAGTGTAGGGGTAAAAATTACTATTCTAACTCCAGGGGGTGCATCAGTAGGGTAAGTGTTGGATAGTATAGGGGTAAAAATTACTATTCTAACTCCAGGGGGTGCATCAGTAGGGTAAGTGTTGGATAGTATAGGGGTAAAAAATACTATTCTAACTCCAGGGGGTGCATCAGTAGGGTAAGTGTTGGATAGTATAGGGGTAAAAATTACTATTCTAACTCCAGGGGGTGCATCAGTAGGGTAAGTGTTGGATAGTATAGGGGTAAAAATTACTATTCTAACTCCAGGGGGTGCATCAGTAGGGTAAGTGTTGGATAGTATAGGGGTAAAAATTACTATTCTAACTCCAGGGGGTGCATCAGTAGGGTAAGTGTTGGTTAGTATAGGGGTAAAAATTACTATTCTGACTCCAGGGGGTGCAACAGTAGGGTAAATGTTGGATAGTGTAGGGGTAAAAATTACTATTCTAACTCCAGGGGGTGCAACAGTAGGGTAAGTGTTGGATAGTGTAGGGGTAAAAATTACTATTCTAACTCCAGGGGGTGCAACAGTAGGGTAAGTGTTGGATAGTGTAGGGGTAAAAATTACTATTCTAACTCCAGGGGGTGCAACAGTAGGGTAAGTGTTGGATAGTATAGGGGTAAAAATTACTATTCTAACTCCAGGGGGTGCATCAGTAGGGTAAGTGTTGGATAGTATAGTGTAATATTATGCGTTGTAATGGTATGCGTTGTAATGGTAGTATGCGTTGTAATGGAATGCGTTGTAAAGGTAGTTTTTAAAAATGCGTTGTAGTGTCATGCGTTGTAATGTCATGCGTTGTAATGGATTATGCGTTGTAAAAAATGCGTTGTAATGGTAGTGCGTTGTAAAAGTTGCGTTGTAAAGGTTGTTCCCCAGAGTAGAGTAGCCTATAATGACCCTAGGGACCATAACACTACTAGTGTCTACTGACTCTACTCCAGTACCCGATTTGGACTAGTGATGTATGTTGTATATGTATGTATTAACTTTTTTTTTTGTCTTGCTAGTGAAAATGAATAAATAGGGGGAGGTGTACAGGTATCTAAAAATGTGTAATGTTTTTTCTAGGTGTACTACAGACCACCAGTCCCGGCAGGGCCAGCGGCGATGGCGATGAGGCCATTCCGGAGGGGGCAGGAGATTCGGCACCTGCAGGAGCTACAGGGGGTTAGCCAGCAGCAGTGTCAGGCGGTGGTAAGTTATATTCATTACTTATTGACATTACACTAGCTGGAAGGGTGTTCACTTCACTCACTGTACTGTTGAGACTTATTAAGTATGAAGTTATAGTGAACATTATACAACGGTTGAAGAAGACACCCTTTACTTAACATTAGCAATGCATTAGCATTAGCATTAGCAATGCAAGTTGAGTAAGCAATGGCCTCTTCTATCTGACTCCAACTCAGCTGTGAAAGTTTTATGGAGAAAACTAAAAGTCAGATCAGAAGACCTTGATGGATGTGTTGAACAAAAAGGGAAAGAAGGGTGGAAGGACAGGCTAGATGTAATATGACTGTCAGAGAAGGATACGTTGGAAGCATGCATAGGTGGCTGATAGGAATCAGATGCATGGGTTGTTGAAGGATGGGTGGAAGGTGAAAGAAGATGCCTGGCTCGGTGGGCGACACAGTATGGGTGGATACTGGATAGCAAGAATCATCAGCGGTGTTTGGGTCAAACTCAAAGCCAAGGCAAGCAAGGAAGGAGTGGACGCATGGGTGGTTTTTGGTGAAACAAACCAAGGTTTTTTGTAGAGATTAAGAAGAATGATAGACATTTACTTTGAATGGATGGATGCCTGGATGTATTCATCATAGACAGCATAGGTGGAGACTGTCACTGGATGCAGAATCTTAGTTTGAAGAGAATGTGAAAGAAACCGTGGCAGAGTAGCAAAGCCAAGGGGAATATAACTTGTATTTTCAGAATACAGTTGACTCACAGTAGTTTGCAAGCACATCATATATATATATTGTGTATAGTTATCAAGCGCCTTCCTCCGACTCCGAGGACCACTCCGTACCCATTTTAATTTATTTTCGACTGTGTCAGCCAGCCTGCAAAGGGTGGCCTATCTGTTGGTTACACAATCAATCAAAATAAAGTACCTTATGAAGTAGCGGTTGGTGGTGGGAGTGCTGCTGGGTGGTGATGTGGGGAGGGGCAGGGTGGGGGGTAGTAAACTATGGATTACAGCCAAATACAGGTAAGTAAACCAAAAAAAAAAAACTTCTTTGTGCGCACTGCACTGCCAAATGCGATGCAGTGTGCGCAACGAAATTCATTTTATTTATTTGTATGGTTACTTACCTGTAATCGGCCGTAATCCATAGTTTACTACCCCCCACCCTGCCCCTCCCCATATCACCACCCGGCAGCACTCCCACCACCGACCGCTACTGACCTTATGTCGTCGCCCCATATATAAGCAATGATCATTGGATCAGATATATAATCTGCCTTTTTGTAGTAGCCAGGGCAGGGTGAAAGTGAAATTGAGCAATTGCCCTTCATGTAACAGAGAGAGTATGGCCAGTGCCACCCGTGATAGAAAAATATGACCTTCCCCACCTGCAGACAGTAGTAAATAAAACTAACGTGAGTCTGCGTCATGACTCGTATGTTTGTCTTGGGTGCAAGCTTATCTGACTGAGCTGGCATGCCGGGTACAATAAGGTTATGTAATTTCGCTAAACTAGAGATAAGGAGAAGACTGGTGTACTGTGTACTGGAGTCCAAAGTGCTAGTATAATGCCTGAAACTCCCACAAATGTTAGAGGCCGAGGAAGTGGGAGGATAGATACTTACCACAAATGTTAAGTACTGTACTTGCTAGTGCTAATGTGCCACTATGTGTTGAATGAATTTTGTGTTACTGTTTTGCTAAGAGTATATTATACAATATACAATATACAATATTCTTTTTCTTTCTTGATATAGATTCTCCTTCCCAAGAAAAACCAACATGGAAT
Source organism: Triturus cristatus (assembly GCF_964204655.1). Lineage (NCBI taxonomy): Eukaryota > Metazoa > Chordata > Amphibia > Caudata > Salamandridae > Triturus > Triturus cristatus. Next base: position 403,868,838 of record NC_140581.1, read on the forward strand.
GAGCTGGAAGCCAGGGCCCGGCGCTGGAAGCTGGTGGCCATCTGTGAAGAGTACCGGTGGCTGGTGGCTCAGGCGGAGGAGGAGGAGGGGGCGGCAGCAGCTGCAGCCTCCTCCAATGTCCCTGGCCCCAGCCAGGTCCTGCCTCCAATGGTATGGCGCCGCAGTCAGGCAGTTGCCTGCAGCCGCACTTCTTTAATATCCAGCACTGCTGCCCCCCACCCTGGATGGAACTGCAGGGTATTTCCTTTCCAGATGCTCCTCCGGATGGCATGCCTAGAGGAGCACCTAGAGGAGCGGGTCAAGATCCTCGTGGACAAACACCCTAAATTCTGCCAAATATAAGAACTATCTAGGACCCCGTTGGATTGCCCCTTTCTAATTCCTTTTGTTGGAGGGTGGGAATTGGGCATTGGGGTTCATGGACATTGTTTGCACTTTTTCGTTTTGGACATTGGTTGGGGTTAGGGTAAGGGGTGGGTCTGGGGTGGGATAGTTTATTTTTGTTAGGGTAATAAATTATATTTATACTTAAACATACGATGTTAATGTTTTGTGGGGGGTTACTGTTTTACTAATGTATGTCTCATGGCTTCCTTGCTGTTGCAGGGCCACAGCCAGTGTTTGATTTAAATAATCTGGTGATTTTGTAACACACAAACAGATAGATGCGGTACCCCTCACTGAGTTATTTGCCCTACTAGTACTGTCAGTCTCTCCTCCTAGTCCATTATACCTCCCACCAAACTTATCTTACCTGTGATTGATGATGATTAAATTCGGCACAGCGATGGCTGCATGGTTTCCCAAGAGAATGGAGAAGATGCCATGGTTGTGGTGGTAGTAGTAGACACTGGCAGTAGCATTTGCAAAAAAAAAAGAGACAGGCACTTGCCTGAGAGAGACTGTGGGATGAGTAGTAGAACAAAGTAAAGTACATTACAGAAGAAGACTTCCAAACAAACAATATTGCAACTGCTAAAGTAAAATAAAACATAATGGTGGCGGGGACAGCCTAATACAAGAAGTTACAAACTGTAGTTGTGTCAAGTGAGTCACTTAACACAATCGTAATTCGTAACCTTTACTGCTGTGTGGTAGGATGTTGATGATGAATCCAATCAATGCCGGCAATCAATTATGATGTATTAGGTCCCGTTGGAAAAAAAATTGGCTTGCACATAGACTGAGTATGGGTGGGCAAGCAGAAGAAGATCCTCGCCCTGCCTTGAAATTGAATTAGTGTTGCTTTCACCACATCTGCCCCAGCAAGCGTGTGATCAATTGCTGGTGTAAATTTAATGTAGTCACATCACACCTCTATATAAATCAAACAGCCCGGGGGAAGAGGGTTAGGGTTTGATTAATGGATGGGATGGGGGGTTTGGGGAAAGGTTTGACAAAGAAAAACAGTATGCATGGACACAACAAAAGCAAAACACAATCTTGGCAGACGACCATGATTTTATCCAATAAATCTATAAAGGGAGAAAAAAGAAAATGCATGCATGATGATGAAGATAACTTGATGGTTAATGAGTAGTACTTAATAACTCCTACTAGACAATCAGACAGTACAGGGCAGCAGTATATTAATATGCAATTTGCCTTGCCTGTATGCCCTCAGAGTGACCCAAATTACATGTTGTACCGGGCTTAATTTTAAAGATAGCAAAGAAAATTAAAAAATAGTTGTAGGGATCAATTAGCAAACAAACAACAACACAACACACAGTTGTAATGATTGAAGAGAAAAAAGGAATCAAATTAATTAAAAGACGAATGATGAATGATTCTAAAGTTACTGTATTATCCTGGTCAAATTGTGGAGATGCATCTCGTCATTCTTCTTGGTCCTCCCTTCCATGGACGCTCCGCACATCAATCTTGGGTGCCACTGCCTGCCTGATGCAGATTGGTACTGTAAGTGTGAGTTGTTTCTCCCAGTATAGCACAGGGCAAAGGCCGGCCTGTAAGTGTAGATGGAAAAATAAAAGGGGTATTGAAAAATCAATGAATAAAAAAAAAGCATCAATTACGGTGGAGTGCAAGAAGAGAAGAGAGAACACTTTCAGGCTGAGGTGGCTTGGATTCATCGTGTCTACTCTGTTTACAGCATTAAGCTTCAACAACAACAGGAGTCAGGACAGAACAGGTCCACGGCACTGGGCCGTGACCCACCCTCCATTTACCTTAAATTTTGACAGTGCCAGACAAAAGGCATATACAGCAACCTAGCATTTTCAAAATTAAATGACTAAATCAATGCGCCGCTGTCAGTCATACCACTACACTCAACTCCACCACTACACGGACATGTAGGTCTGCTGTGGTTCTTGTTGAATTGCTGTGTTTACCTTTTTTGCCACATGGAACGCAGTTATTCCATCAATCATCTCCGATCCAACTGACTGACTGCGTGCAAAGATAGTATGGTCATCATCATGGTGTGGTACGTGTTGTCCAACTCCAACTCAGTCTGTAGTGACTCCGATTAATTCCATATTACATATTAAAAAATTGCAACGGATTTTGGCCTGCACCTGCAGTAGTAGGAGTACAATTTGGTTATTAAACAACAAGAAGGGAAACATTGACTGTCACTTGAGTCACTTTGTTGATTAACTAGTAGAGTTCGACTTCATGCACAACATCAACACAACAAACAACAGCAATCGCTCAGAGGCAGCAAGCATCCAATGCATGCCATCATTGCCTGTCTTGCTCTTTTCTTTGGCTGTCAGATCAGATGCATAGTTCTGACAGGTGTGTGTTTTCTTTTTAACGAGGCAGTGGCCTCATTATTACTCCACATTTATTTTGAGTGTTGTTAGTCGCTGTTTCGGTTTTCTTCTTATTTATCTGTGGCACTTTGTCGCAGTTGAAGTTGGTTCACATGGTCAGTGCTGTGATGGGCCGCGGCCTGGGTAGCGGTCATTGGTCAATTGAGTTTGCAGAAATGTCAGCAAGTTTCTTTGAAGAGTCTTGTCTTTCTCTGCCAAGTACCTTCTGTCCTGACAGTGATGAGCTTTGGATGCCTGCCGAGGCTGTAGCCTTCTGACAGTGATGAGTTTACTTTTGGATGCCTTCCCAAGTTCTGACAATGAAGAGTTGTGGATGCTTGCAGAGGCTGTAGCCTTCGGACAGTGATGAGTTTCGGCTCGGAAACAAAACAGAGAACAGCTATAGTCACGTTTCACTTCTTATGGAGGGAGTGTTAGAGGCAACATTTCTTGTACTATTTTCCATCCAATGTCTGGCTTGATGGAAATGTATTTAGGGCGAGTCAGGAAGATGGAGCAGGACTATGAGGAGTGGACAGTTAAATGCACAGACGTGCAACTCCAATAGGGAAATAAAAAAAGAAGACGGTGGTGATGGATTTGTTGTGATTTGATTTGAACCAGAAAGACAGATACAAACACAAATAAAGGAAGGAAGAAAATAACAATTAGAAAGCTTAGTTGTCAGGGAAGAGGAGCTCGTCCTCAAACTCTGGTGGTTCGGACAGAAGTAGGTCATGTAACCCACTACTTACATCACCGAAGTCACTCTCTTCTTCCTGCTGTGATTCACGTATTTTGTACTCCGGTGGTATAAAATGCTGATTCATTTTGATCATGGTTAACCTCTCCACACTTTTGGGCAGAGACTGGTCCTTTTCCAAGTTACAATAGCACCAGCAGCACTGAAAACATGCTCAGAAGAGACACTTGCGCCACGGGAAGCCAGATACTTTATCGCTAGCCTGCTGAGCACTGTCCATTGGCTTCTTTTCCCATATCAATACCCCAATGGGTTTCGATCCATGAAGATCTCTGTTGGGTCACCCAGATAGGCCTGGACCGTCCGCTCAATGCTCAGGGTGCTCCAATGTGCTTGGCCTCTTTTGCCTTTTGCATCAACACTGGACTTACCATACCCCTGCCGTAGAAACCAATCAGTTGCCGATTGTGCTGTGGATGATCCTGTTCTTCCTGTTGTTGATGTTATTGGTAATGTTGGTGTCGGTGACTATTGGGAGGCAAACGCACTACCCTCAGGCTCTGAAGTAGAACTTGACTCTGGATGCCCTGTAGTACTTGTTCTGGCCTGGGGCGGAGGCATCTAATTACCAGCCATTCGTTTTCAAAGTCAATGGCTTTCCCAGCTATCAAAGTTTTGTACTTGGCAACATCCACTTCTGAAAAAGGAATTACTGCCTCACTGTTCAGGAATAATTTGTACCGTGGATCCAAAACTGTGGCAGTAATGTAATGTAATGTGGATGTGACACAATGTTATTTTGAATCCTTTGAATCCTTGTATTTTCAGATAAGCGAACAGCTAAGGAGTCTGCCAAATAATATGCATCTTGTTTGTCATCCGCACCTGCTTATGTTTCAGACACCTCCTTCAGCTGTTGCTCTAGCATGTGCAACAATGGGATAGCTTGGCCCATAGTACAGTCCTCCCTGCTGACTTCACGTGTGAAGACCTCAAAAGGAAGTAGCATCTCTGTCAGCCATTTAACAAGGTCCCATTGGCCCATCTCAACGGGTTGCCTCTCACAGTAGGATCCCCTAATCTTTGCATGACATAAGCAGTGGTATGTACAGACGATCAAGCATGTAATAAGTTGAGTTCCAACGTGTTGGCACCTCCTGGATGAGTGCTTTGACTGGCATTTTATGCTCACATTGAATTACCCTCAGCTGCTTCCGAGCTTTAAAAGAATGGCTGAAATGTGTGCATATTCTTCTGCAGGTGGCCAGTAACTTGCTGACTTTGTATTCATTTTTCAAGTCTTGAACAACAATGTTAATGCAGTGTGCCAAACATGGGACCCTGAAATAGCCACCATCTTTCATGACCCTAACTACATTACTGCCATTGTCCGAGGCAACAAAACCAATGTTAAGCCCTCTTGGGCGCAGCCACTCAAAGACCTTGCTGTTAAACCCATCCAAAATGTTTGCAGCAGTATGAGATTTCTCCATGGCAAACATGGCTACAGTTGCATTTTTGCGAGTGGCATGAAAAATCTCAGCAGCGTCAACACTAGCAGATATCTGTTCTCTAACCCCCACAAAAGAGATCCAGTGTGCAGTGATGCACATTTAATCAGTGGCTTGGCAACTGGTCCACATGTCTGTTGTCAGGTGGATTCTCTGAACAGCACTCTGCTTCAAGGCTTTTCGAAGCAATTCCAGCACGTCATGATGTAGTGCTGGAACAGCAACTCTGGCAAAATAGTAGCGGCTGGGAACCTGCCATTTTGGGCAGATGGCTGTCACAAATTCCAGAAAACCCACCCCTTCAACAAAAGAAAAAGGGAGAAGGTCCAGTGCTAACATTTTAGTCAGCTTCGCATTGTACAAACGTGCTATTGGGTGGTTGCGTTCGTACTGCCCCCCCCAAACATGCTGATAATGGCAGGCTGCATGGTTTTCCTTTCTCTTAAGCTCGGAAACGCACTTTTATTCATTGCGGTACTCCTTGCTGTCTCAGGCTGACTCCTACTCTTGTGTCACTGAGATGTTGCTGAAGATGTGGGCGACAATACCCCTGCACTGCTGGGGACAGGGCTACTTTGTGTACCACTACCAGAGAGAATGTCTCCCTGTCCTTCCTCTTCCACGTGATCGGATCTTCTACTCGTTTATCCGCACCAACACCAATGGTTGCAGTTTTTATGCCGCAAAGGTGGTCCTCTCAGTAGATCAAGTGGTGTTTTTTCAGATGGGTTATTTGGCCTCCGGTATCATAGTTTGTACCAAGCTTACCCCGACTAACAGACATATTACAAATGGAGCATATAGCAATGTTCTCCTCCTTTTCACCAACCGTAAAGTGGTCCCAAACGGGGGAGCTTAACTCTTGCCTCCTGCTGGAGGTGCCACTTCCAATGCCGGATTAACTGGAAGGTGTGCTTTGAATTTGACTCTGTGCTGTACCACTACCTACTTCTACTTAGGTGGTGGTTTTGCTGGATGTAGGTCGCTGCCAGGCCTTTGCTCATGCAAATATGGAAGCTGTAGTTCGTGTTGGTGTTACCTGTGTTGGAGGTATGCATGCTACATCCCTCGCAGCGATTTTAGATAGGGTTATAATGTTGGTCTCCATCTCATCGGAGCCAGGAGTGATGTTCATGATGACTGGCTCATCATCATCATCCTGCTGTTTTACATCGACCTCCATAAGTGTAAGGTTTTCTGGAACCTTCCTTTTCCCTAGCCTGGTCTTGGGACGTGTCTCCCTCTCAGTCTCAGTTTGTGGCTTCCAAGTGGCATCTAGATCATCAGAAGGGGTGCATGGCAAAGGACTTGATGGACTAACCTTCCTTTTCCTTGCTGGGGATTTGGAAGACAATGGAGCTTCTGAATGAGTGGCTTCCTCTTCTTCTTCCTCTACATGAGGCTCAATTTCCTGAACTGCCCCTACTTCGGGAGGAACAACAACTACTATTGCGGGCAGTGGTTGCAGCTGTTGTTGTTGACCACATATCTGCTGTGTTTCCTCCTGTGTTGATTGGGTACTACTTTGAGATAGCGATAAGTTTAGCTCAGGTTCAGCATCACTGGTTTCCACCATTAGGCTGGCTACCTCTTCCACACTCATGTGCTTGGGCCTGGGTTGGTGGGTTGAGCCCACTGATGCGGAGGTGCTGCCCCCAGCTTGCCCCCCGGACACCGCTGCTGCAGGCGTCATTTTTAGTTTCCCAAAAAAGGTTTTGGGCGGCACACCAGACTTAAGTGTCACTTCCTTCTTCTGTTCCTTCTTATCAATACCAACTTTCTTGGTACTGGAGGACTTGGTACCTGCTTTCTTTGGGGGCATCTTCTTCAGATGTCAGCAGCACAAGTTGCAGAGATGTCTAGTCAGGTCACTCACACGTCACGTCGTGTACAGCAGCAGGACGTCTGTCTGGCAGCACAATGGGCGATGATGACACACCTCCTCCTCAGTCTTTTGTGCACCTAAAAGCAAAAAAGCCAGAAGAACATCAGTCAAACGAAAGTACAATCAAACTAATACAATATATAACTTAGTGTGTAGTGGACACAATTATTACATTTTAGTAACTCAGTGAACAACAACAGTGTAGCCATTTATGACACTTTGACAACAAGGCCAGGGCTTTCCTGGTGTACTGTGTACACTCAGGAAGTATAAGAATAGCAAAGAACAGAAACAAAAATGTAGTGGAGCCTGTTTGGCCTAAATTTGTGCATCACGTGGGATGGATGCAGCATCAGGGAGCTGCAGCTGGCAATGGGGATGGATTTGGAAGCAGTAAGACAAGAGGAACATTGGAAAGACATGCAGGCCTATGTGGCAAAAAAGGCACACTACTAACTACCACCACAAAATGGCCCCCAGCCACATGGTCACTCACAGGCACAAGGCACGGCAAACAATTAACTCAAGCAGGCCTATATGGCCAGACAAAGGATGCTGATAAACAACACAGCTTTAATGCAAAAACGGTTGGAAAATTACACAACAACCACAACAACACATACACATGCAAAAAAGGCATTTATTTAACACACCCAAAAAGTGAAATACACCCCACATTTTGCAATTCAATCCAAAGCCATCCATGCCCTAAATGAAATTCAACAGACACCACAGAAACAGTTGTTTCATGCACCCATGAGTACCTCTGGGCCTACTGGCTGGAAAGGCCTAACACACACCCAAAAAGTGAACCCCCCAAAAAACACATTTTACTATTCAATCCAATGCCATCCATGCCCTAAATGATGTTTAAATTCAACAGACAACACAAAAACAGTTGTTTAATGCACCCATGATGATTGATGGGTACCTCTGGGCCTACTGGCAGACTACGCCACAAGCTTGGAGGCCTATGGCAAAAGCACAGTGGCTGGTCCCACAAAATGGCTGCCACCACATGGCCAGGCCACCACAACAACAAGAAAAGGAATACAAGACAGACAATGCAGGCCTATGGCAAAAGCACAATGCCTGGCTTCACAAAATGGCCGCCACCCACATGGTCAGACCACCCACAATAACAAGAAAGTGAAGTCAATGGACAGGACCAGGAAGCTGGAGACTCTGGGGAACTTCTTTCCTATTTAAAAAAATTGTAAAAAAAGAAAAATTACTCCTCGCTCAAAAATCTACAGCCAAATGACAACCTGAGGAGATTTTTGAGCAAAATTAACAAAATCATAATTTTCAAGAAGGTTTTATGCTGCTCGAGAGATATTCTTCACCAGATTCCAAATTCTGCGTGCTCGGCATCACGATCTTCACAAAAAGTCATTATCGCATGCGCGAACACGCAGATTGAGCACGCGAAGAAGAAATAAAGTGTAAGTCCGCGTTGTCGCGCAGTGCGGAGTTGCCAAAACTACGCAAGCTGAACGCCCAGGGTTACCTACTGGCTGAAAAGACCTATTTATTTAACACACACCAAAAAACTGAAATTCCACCCCAAAAACACATTTTGCAATTCAATCCAATGCCATCCATGCCATAAATGATGTTAAAATTCAACAGACAACATCCATGATAACTACCTCTGGGCCTACTGGCAGACTAGTCCACAAGCTTGGAACTGAAGCCTATGGCAAAAGAAAGCACACTGCCTTACTCCACAAAATGGCCGCCACCCACATGGCCAGGCCACCCACAATAACAAGAAAGTGAAGACAGACAATGAATGCAGGCCTATGGCAAAAGCACACTGCCTGGATGCCTCAACAAAATGGCCGCTAGCCACCCACAACAAAAAGAAATGGAAGACAGACAATGCAAGCCTATGGCAAAAGCACACTGCCTGCCTTCACAAAATGGCCACCACCCACATGGCCAGGCCACAACAACAACAAGCATAAGCCAAGGGGAACAAAGAAAAAACATGCATGCCTATATGGAAAAAGCAGCACACTACTAAACTACCACCACAAAATGGCCCCAAGCCACATGGTCACTCACAGTCACAACAGGCCATGGAAAACAATTAACTCAAGCAGGCCTATATGTGACCAGACAAAGGAGGCCTGCTAAACAACACAGCTTTAATACAAAAATGCAAAAACGAAAATAAACAGGGCTATGAAAGGTTGGAAAGTTACACATCAAGCACACACACACATCCAACAAAGGTATTTATTTATTAACACACACACCCAAAAAGTGAAATACACCCCAAAAACCACATTTAGCAATTCAATCCAATGCCATCCATGCCCTACATGAGGTTTAAATTCACCACAGAAACATGCACCCATGGGTACCTCTGGGCCAACACTGGCTAAAATTTCAAAGAAAAACAACTAGGCCCCTACTGAAACTACAGGCCACCCACAACAATACATTTTAAAAACGATGAAAATCCCCAAAAAATTTAGATAGCGGTACACCAATTCACCAACTTACTTGTAAAATCTCAAATCCAAAAGTGCTCAAATCCAATCCAATGATATGATGCAGCAGGCAGACACATAAATTGATCCTTCCAGCTCCAAATCCAAATGAAAGTGAACAGCACATGGACAAAGCACTGGGAGTAGCCTGCTGGACAGGAACAGGAAGTTGGAGACTCAGGGGCACTTCCTTCCTCTTTAAAATAAAAGTAAAAAAAGGAAAAGGACTCCTTGCACAAAAAAATACAGCCAAATCACAATGAGGAGTTTTATTTTAGCAAAATGATCATTTTCAAGAAGGTTTTATGATGCTCGAGAGATATTCTTCACCAGATTGTAGTTTCTGCATGTTCGGGATCGCGATCTTACCAACACTGCCGCCGGAAGTCAGATCACACGTCCGAATGACGTGTTCGCGTTTGCACACTCTTGCGGGATCGTGTGGTTGGATTCCAAATCTCGTAGCTCACGCAAACGGATAGGAAATCTCATTGGCGAACGCAGAATCACGGTAAGTTGTTACCGCGCACACGAGAACGCATATTGAGCGCCCAAAGAAGAAAAACTGCTGCGCTACATTGCAGATTGCGTAGTATTCGGTAACTATGCAAACTCCGCGAAGCTACCGAAACTATGCAAACTCCGCGAGCGTAGCGTAGTTCACCGCCCAGGGTTATTGCCGACCCAGTAATTCTTCTGAATACCCCAGACTTGTTAACAAGCGCTTCAGGGGACAATCATGAGTTGCTTTTGCAGGGTCATTAAAGGTTGATGGGCTGGTTGATTTCAGGAGAGTCAGGCAGGTGATTTCTTTGTATTTCTTTTATTAAAATCGTGATTTTCTACATACCTTAGCTGAGCAAAGTCTGATTAATTTACGGTAGTGTGACACCAAAGCACATTTGGGCAGCTTAAACAGGAGCCAGTTTATTAAGTATTCTGCTACACCCAAATAAGGAATATTGGAATAATCCAGCATGGATAGGATCAGAGTCTGGACCACTGATTTTCAGGTTTCCCAAGGGTGAAGATCTAAGAACTTTCTTGGCAGTGTCTGAAAACAAGCTTTCACAACTGTTGAGTTCTGGATTTTTAAATGAAAGGTGTACATCAAAAAGCACCCTTAGGTTCCTCGTCACCTCCATGGGCGGAAAGGGCAGCAGGCAACTGCTCGACCAGGTAGCTGTACAGTCAGGAAGTGGGTTTGGGCCAAAAAGCAAGATCTCAGTTTTGTTCAGACTACAATGCAGACAGTTGGCTCTAAGCCACCTCAGTGGCATAGCAAGGTGGTGTGTGGGGCAGCCTGTCCCGGGCATCATGAGTTTTTTGGGGAGGCGGCCTCCACCCCGGCTTTTTAATGCGGATGCCAACGCAGAAACCGCCAGCCCCCCTGGCTCTTTCACACAGCAAGAGCAGTGACAAGGGCTAGCGATGCCACTGACCCACCTCATTACTACCTCAAAACAAGCTGTCATTTTTTACCTTATCTGATATAGAATCCCCCTCATAGGTCATCAATAACTGGGTGTCATCTGAAAATGAGATGATTTTAATGCCAAAGGATTCAATCAAATATCAAGCTTTTATGTTAAAGAGCGTGGGGTTAGTGCTGAACCCTGTGGTACACCACACTTTTCTTCTCTGACTAAAAAGGCTTCATCCACCCCCCTTGTTCTCTATGGTTCAAAAAGGATCTGAACCATCTTAAAGCTGCCCCCTCCACTCTAATTGAAGCAAGGCACTGAAGCAAGATTTAATATAAGCCTGTATCAAACGCTAATGACAGATCTAGATAAATCAAGGTAGCATTATCACTGGAATCAGAGTTTTCCAGGTGGGCCATTTCAGTGTTATGTTGTGTCCTAAAGCCAGATTGTGATTGATGCAGAAGATTGAAGGTGTCTAAAAAGTCTAATAGTTGAGTATTGACAATCTTCTCAAGCAACTTTGAAACAGCTGGTAACATTGAGATAGGTCTGAAGTTAGAAAGAATTTCAGGATCAGCATTTGTTTTTTTTTTAGAATGGGAATGATATTAACCCACTTCAAGGAGTTTGGTGTCATCCCTGATTGCAGTAAAAAGTTCCATGTAGACTGGAATTGTACAGTCTGCTATCTGCCTCAGAATGTGAGGAGGAAATGGACCCAGAGGAGAGCTAGATTTGCACTTACTCAAGCAAATCTCCAGTTGCTCTTCATTGGGAAGTACAAAATGTGCCAATTTGCCTTTTGCTGGATAAATTGTTTGGGCTGGCCACTATGTCCCTGGGCTCCCAAGATTAGACTGAATTGTCATAAATTCAAATAGACTTCACACCGAGAAGCCATTACTTTAGGTTCAGTGAAGTCTGAGACAGTTTTAAAATGTATGAATGGACAGAAAATCTTTGGAATCTGTCAGTATCATTTCTGAATGCTGTAATGAATTGACATTTCGGGATCCCTGCTGAGACAGGGACCATATTAACTACCAGGGAGTGTTATCCCATTGCAGGTACAAGGTAATTCAGAATGGCAGGTTTAGAACACATTAGGGAGTACATGAAAGTCCAGAAGGAGTACAGAACAGAAGCTTAAGACTAAAGCAGCTTAGAACTGGTTATGATCAGGATAAGACACTGGATCTGATCTGGGAACAGCTTACAAAGACAAAACGAGAAAGGCAAAGAATACATATTACAACAGAGTATAGGCAGTCAATACAAATATAGAAAGTTGAACATTAAACAAGCTATATAAGGAGGTCTACCTGATAATTAAAATGACAACAAAGCAAGGAGCAGTTAGTCTCACAGAGTTGTGAAAGACACTGAGCACCTCTTATGAAAGAAAAGCAGTGAATGAATATCTGCAAGAGATACCAAGCTCATTACCACCCTCGAAAACAATAAGATCTCAACATAAATGCAAGAGCGGGCAAAGGAAACAGAGCAAGAGAAACTGAATACATAAATAGGGTACAGGGAATAGAAGGCCTGGAACAAGAATAGGACTGGAGACATGAACACAGAATTTGGGCCGCTGTACTACAAGACTAGGAATCTGCATACAAAAAAGGGCTGAACTACAAGCATGAAGAATGAACTAGGAACACAGGAAAACAAGAGAATGATTCTGAATACAAACAAGGATAGGAATGTAAACATTCTAACTGAACTAGTGTCACTGGGACATAAGGGCTGCAACCACAAGGAAGAGAAACAGAAAAGCTTAAGTAGAAACCAGTTAACAGGATAAATAAGTAAAGAGATAAATCACAGGGAAAATAGAAGCAGGTCTTAAAGCGATGCAGCAAGACAGCACCAGTTTGCCTGGAGTTTCAACCAAAAATATGGCTGCAAAAATGCTGCATACTGACCTCAGGAGCAAAAGCAGCTGAAACCTCTGGAGAAGAGCACAGGAGCAGGGAGGGGGCCAGGTATAAGAAACCAACCAGGGGATTAGGGAACCACAAAGAAAAGGATACATGGGTCTTGGAAGGGAGAGGGAAAGACTAGGAAAGCCAGCAGGTACTACAAGGTAAACAGGCTAACCATGAGTAGAGTGAGAATTAGAGCTGAGAGCAAGAAGAGTCCAAAAAGCAAATGTGCAGCCAGAAACTATAATGCTGATCAGAACGCCACCTCAAAGACATGATCTAGATAAGGTTTGGTGATTAAAGGAAGTTTATGGACCATAACGCACCAGGATGCTTGTGTGAAAACTAGGAATGGAGACTGATGTATTGCAAGGTTTGCAATGTGGTGGACAGTATTCTGGCATGAACTGTTCAAAAGGAAGAATCTCATAGGGGCCTGATGACAGGATGGCAGAAGCCTAACAGAAAATATGTCGCTCCTAGATTTGTTTTTTCTGTATGAACTGTATTTAAAGATTTTAAGTTTTTAACATTTTAAGATTTTACATGTAATATGCAGCTGAGTCAGTACTGCGTTTGCAGAATAGTTGAGTTATAATGCAGTTGATTCTTATTCTTACGAGGGGTGAGAGAAGAGCTCTCCAGATGTGAATGATATGCTCTCTAGTCCTGCATAAGCTGGTGAGTCACACTTTCTATCTATTGAAGGCCATCAAATAGGAGTAATCAATCAATCCAATCAATAAAATACTTTATTTCGATTGAATTTACAATCATAAAAAGTACATTTAAAGCATTACAACATTATAAAAATTCAGTTTGCTCATTGGCTGCTTAAAAAGGAACGCATTTTATATATAAGCACTAACACTCTAAATACAAAGAATAATAACACAGTAATCAGTAAAAATCAGTTTGTTCAATGGCTGTTGAGGAAAGCAGGCATTTAGGAGTAAACGCTAACACTCTATGTACAGAAATAATAGCCGAACAATCGGTAAAATCTTAAGAAACAGTTGCCAATAGTTGAGAATGAGTTTTCAAGCAGGCTTTAAGAAAGCAGGCTACGGTTTTGGCTATGTACGGGGTATCTAGATATTGAAGTGCCAAAAGAGCCGGTCTGCATCTTCTCAGCCCTAAATGTCGAAGCAAAGGAACCAGCCATCGTTTCCGCGGGGACTTATAGAAACCGCAGAAAAAGGTTACGTGCAGGGTTGACTGGCAAGTAAGACCGTCACAGGGACAATTTGGTAGTTCCCGTGACCAGTCTAAGGGCACAGGCAATGAGACAAGACGATAAAATAAATCAAACCGAAATCTGGTTAAAACATACCTCTCATAATTTGACAGAAAAAATGACAAATACAATTGAATGCCATGAGGAGATTGGACCATCGTTAAATGAACGTTTGATTTTTTGACAAGTTCAGAACACAAACGAAGATCACTTAAATGATCAGCACATAGCTTTTTCAAGGATTTTCTGGATATATCCGATAAGGATTCAGGGTCAGTGAAAAATGCAGGGTGATTCAAATCTGTTAAAAATCTCGATACATATAGCAGCCAGGGAATCTTTTTCCAATGGGACAAAGAGAGACAGTCAGATATTAGTGACCTAGTTAGATGACATTGCTCCTTAGTCCATATACGGTGCCATAGTAGAATCGGCTGGTAGCTAATGATATCGGTCAGATACTCCCGGCCGAGTTCCACATGGGTGCCGAAAGTGGGAGCACTACGAGGGAGGGATAATATGTATTTCAGAAAACAGTTTTCTATAATTTGTAGCTCGTCAGTGGACACATAGCCCCAGACTCCGGCACCGTATGTTGCCACACTCATACATTTGGCTTGGTAAATCTTCAAGAGCACAGTGGGAGCGGGCTTACCCAGTTTCCTAGAGAACGAAGTCAGTGCAGATGTTGTGCGTTGAAACTGCAGTTTTTTGCTGGATATCGCAGATTTCCAGGACAGGTGGTTATCAATAAGGATACCTAGATACGGATAGGTAGTGGCAGTTTCTAATCTGGTCTTCTCAATAAGGAGAGATTTACATTTTTGGGCTCTCTTCCCGATGTTCATAACAAAAGTCTTGGATTTGTTGACTTTGAGACCAAGAGAAGACATAAATTCGCAATATTTATCTAGTTGGATCTGAAGTTGATTCGGTGTCCTTGCTAGGATGACTGAATCGTCTGCATACAGTAATGCAGGAATGGGGCGGGAGCTTATGCAGGGTAGATCTTTGCTGTCAACCAACATCGCTTGCTCCAGTCCATTAGTATAGATGTTAAAAAGGAATGGAGCAAGGACGCATCCCTGCCTTACGCCTTTTTCGATATTAAAGGATTCAGTAAGCTCCCCTTTGATACCATATCTCACACAAGCTTTTGCATCCGAGTATAACTCTCGGAGAAAATTCAGCAGTGCAAGATCGATGCCCAAATACTTCAAAATCGCCCAGAGCTTGGAGTGTATTACACAATCGAATGCGGAACTCAAATCCACATAGACTAGATGAAGTTTACCACCTTTGGCCCCTACGTATTTACCTATGAGTAAGGTCAGATTTAAGGCCTGTTCCACGGTGCCCAGGCCCTCCTGAAACCCAAACTGTAAGTCAGTTAAGATCTTATTCTCTGTAGCCCAGTCCCTTAATCGCTCCAGAATTAGTCTCCCAGCTACCTTGCCGAGGGAATCCAAAAGGGAGATGGGCCTGTAGCAGGCTGGATTGTCCCGATCTCCCTTTTTGAAAATGGGCAGGAGCACAGAAGTAGACCAAGAATCAAAAAGGCCAATCTGGGTAACTGCAGACATGACCTGCATGACAATTGGAGACCAAAGATCTATATTGCTCACAAATATGTCTAAGGGGACCCCGTCTGGGCCGGGCGCCTTACCGGTCTTTGAGGCGGTCAGTGCTATGATTATCTCCTCTAGATCAAAATGGAGGTCAATGGGGAAGATGTTATTACTAGTAGGAACTTCCGCCTCTGGTCTGGGGGCCTCAGTTGTCAAGGGGTTATCCGCGAAGATCTGCGAGTAGTGTGCTACCCATTTATCAGCAGGTACTGCCACATCTAGATGCTGTATCGCAGTTTCGTCAACTAGGAAAGGGGCCTTGACTGTTCTCCAAAACATGGTGGAGTCCTTGGTTAAAGTACTCTGGTGTAATTGGGCCCAGAGATTATTTTTTATTTCCCGTTTACGGGATTGCTGTGCCATCTTATAATTTTTCCTCAAGGAGGCAATTTGGGGCTTGTCCCTGGTCTTTTTTTGAAGAGCGTTTTTCAATGCACGCTGCGCTCTACGGCAGCGGAAATCAAACCACCCTCTTGAGTCCTTATCATTGTTACGAGTCTTATAGGAACGGGTGAGCTCTTGTCTGATGACTTCTAATATTTTGGTGAAGCTGGAGAGAATCAGCTTAGGGGAAGATGACGTCTCCAAACAATGGTAGATAAGAGGAAGGGTTTTTTGAATGATCTTACTGGTGATCTCTGTGGGATTGATCGACGTCCACTTGACAGTATAACCATTAATTTTATTCATCTCCAGAGAGTGCTGCGTTAAGAGGCTTGTTTTTGTGCAGGCTGAGGATGGTGAATTTAGTGCTATGGTTATGCTATTTGGGTAGTGGTCACTTGAAGGGTCGGTGCCAGTTGTAAATTGCTTCAATCGGTGTTTTAAGGATTGAGAGCATAGGATGAAATCGATGGTTGTGGTAGCACCTCTACCATGAAAAGTCGGTTTGAACTCTACAGCGGGACACACTAGGGTGTTGGCGAATTCAAGTTCTAATGTGAAAATACAGGTATTTAGTGCTTGACCCACTGCATTGTGTGTGAAGTGGGCCAAGGGAACATCGTGCTCGTCTGAGAGCCCACAGATACCCTTGCCATGATTGTTGCACAGATACACATTGAAATCCCCACCCCACACAATATGACAATTTAACTCTTGACTCATAGCTTTTTGGTCTTGTATATACTGAGTAATTTCCGACAAAGATTTTACACAATCGCTAGGTGAGGAGTTATTATACATATTAATGAGATAATAACTGGAATTATTGTCAGGAACTATTTTAAGGATTTGAAAAATTGACGAGTCTAACTGAACTTCCGAGATCGTAAAAGGAATTAAATTGGAAACATAGATGGCTAAGCCGCCCTTAGGTCTGCCATGAGTGGACGGTAAGGGAGGAAGGTGAAATGTTTTAAAACCCTGTATATGAATAGGGTCAATTGCCCAAGTTTCTTCGAGGCATATTAGCTTAAATTTATTAGTAACTTCCACCCAAGACTGAAGATGGATTTTCGATCTTAGGCTAGCTACATTCCAGAATATAATTGGAAGATCCTGGGTTGATGTAAAAATAGAATTTGGAGGCTGAAGTTCAGCAGAGGGATGTGAAAGTTGGGACAGAGACTGAGTGGTTATAGCAGGAAAGGGAGGGATGGGTTTAGACTCCCTGGGTTGGGGAGTAGGAGATTGTGGGTTTGGGAGCGGATCTGCAGGCGTAGCTGACATGCTGTAACACGCGTCCTGGTGAGGGGAGGATGACTGCTGTTGGACCAGGGTATACTGGGGAAGGGAAGACTCAGACTGGGTACCATACAAAGATGACAAGGAGGAGCCGGCCACCCGAATGGTCTTACAGGGGACTTTTGGGTTAGGAAATACGCTGTTGTAACTGCTATCTAACATTTGTAGAGATGATAGTCAATCCACCATATCTAGGCAATCATATCTGTTGGACAGTAGTGGACCTCTCCAATTACTAAAGTGGCCTGGTGGTGGGTTGCTAAAACCATGCCCCGACCACTGATTTCGGTCTCTGGTTCTGCCCCAGTTCCCTACCCTCGTCCAGGACCATGGAGGGCCTGCATTACGTCGTGTATTAGGGGGATAGAAGTACGACAAATTATGGGTAGCGATCCCTTCGGTAGAAGTTTGATCACCCCAAGAGCAAACATGCTCAACTGTATTGGGATTTTCAAAGTTTACTATTATACAGTCGCCCTGTATATTTTTTGGTTGGTTGCCTAACCAAGGCACTCTACGCACTGTAGTAACTCTGTTGTCCATAAAGATTGGAAGCGGTCTATTGTTGGACAACCAAAAGATTACTTTATTTTTTAGGGACCAAACCGGTTCATCCTGATTTGGGGGGAGTTCCGGAACCCCAGTCATTATTACTACGTATGGGGAGGCCTCGGGTGGAAGATGGATAGGGGGAATCTTTCTGTTACGGTTAATAGGAATGGTGTTGAAGCCGGTAGTAATATTGGATTGGACAGGAGCGGGGGTAGGGGCTATAGAAGTGGGAAGGGAAGGAGGAGGGTTTGATGGGGGAAGTGCTATTGATTTAGGATTGATTACAGGGCGAGATGGTGACGGGTTAAAGGATTTAGGAGGTGGTTGTGGCTTGTTCACAGATGCTAGGGAATGATTTTGAATAGGCTTCTCAGGGACTTTTTGTTTGTTAGATTTGGGGTTCTGAACGGAGGTTCCTGGTTTTAACGCTTTGGCGTTAGGAGTATTTAAAATAGTGGGCCTGCCTTTCGCCAAATTGGAATCCTTCTTGTTTCCTGTACTTTGAGATAGTACTAGAGACAGTTGAGTAAGTTGAGACTGAACCATGTGTAGGGCCTTTTCTATGGGTTCCAAGTGAGATTTAAACAGATCGCCAATTCTGGTAAGCATTAAGCTATCGTTGGTGCATGCGTTAATTTTGAGATTACCGTCCATCATATCTCCACTGCTGTAATTGCTGCTTGAGCTGGTGGAGCTTATGTTCAAGTTAGCTGGAATAGAATCCACTATTTGAACATTTGGCAGTGAAGGAGAGTGATGGAGGGATGGAAAATTAAGGTTTTCCAGGGGAAAATTTGAGACAAGAGGAGTTACAGAGATGATTGTAGCAGATGGAATGGTGGAATGGGGAGGCTTAACAGTTGACTTCCTCTTTATTTTCTTAGGGATAGCTCCTTCTCGTGTGCCCCTAGCCATTGAAGAGGAGGTGTTATCTGGTTGGGTGGCAAAAATAACTGGGGATTTTTCCAAGGATAGATGGGAGTCAGACAAATCCAGAGATGCAGAAAGGTCCACTGTACGAGGAACAGTGTGCATTTCTGCATGCACTATCGCTGGAGGAGGTAGATCAACAGGACGTAAGGGGGTTTTTGCAGTGCCCAATAGGCCCATCGATGAGCGCCTGGCTATCGTCAGATCTTGTGAGATCCTTCGATCCAGTAGGATAATGCCCTGCTCAATAGCATCATTGGCTTTAGTTATGAATTGGTCAATTGGGCCGATGATCTCACCAGCTAATTGTGCTTGCTTTTTAACAGTGTTCCTAGTGGTTCTCGGAGACATTGTACCGTACAAGTTGTTACAATATTAATATCAATAATTATTCTCAGTCCAATATTAATAATGTCAATGTGAGATATCAATGGCAAAAAAAGTTTAAAAACACTAACTGTATCCCGCTCCCTACACGCAAGTTAGGTATTGGGGTATGGGATGCAAGCACTCTGCTGAGTTGGGGTGGCGGGCAGTTTGGAGTCCGCATGGCAGGGGGGCAGGGAGGGGGGCGAGGGGAATGGGGGTATTCTTTCGGGTTCATTTCTTTAGTGTTGTTCTTTGGTTTTGGTTCTATAGGACATGGCCTTCACACTTACACCACGCACCTGCTCTTTACACGACCCGGGTTGCCTTTTACACTATCCGACTCCTGCTTTGTCGCTTCACCCACCCACCGTGAATCTGAACTCGTTTAGTGAGATAGCCCCTGGCACTGACAGGATCCCGGTGCAGCCCCTCTCATTGCTTACCTGGAATGTTCGGGGTTTAGGAGATAAAATCAAGCGAGGCCTGGTCTTGCATAGTATCAAACGGTGTGCCCCGGCACTGGTCCTACTTCAGGAAACCCATCTCACAGGCACTGCTACTAAAGCACTGGATCGCTGGGGGTTTAAGATGGTGGTGCACTCTGAGTTCACCTCTGGGTCCCGGGGGGTTGGCATCCTGATGCGCAAACAGTCCCGCCTGATCGTGCTGGGTACACATGCGGATGGGGCCGGGCGCTTCGCCGCTGCCCACATACAATGGGAAGGTCATCTCTACAACGTAGTGTCGGTTTATATCCCTCCCGGGTTGCATGCTGCGGCGCTCCCGGCGCTTAGCGACTTTCTCCTCACCCTACCAAAGGGGGAGGTATTACTTGGGGGTGACTTTAATGCAGTGATGAATGACCAGGTTGACCGGACTCCGCCTCGACCGCACGGCAGTGGCGCGACGCGCCTTGCGGGCTTCACGGCGGCGCTAGGGTTCACGGATCTCTGGCGCTGGTACCACCCGGAGACGCGCTCGTACACGTTCCACTCCGGGGTCCACGACACTCTCACCCGTATCGACCACTTTCTGGGCTCCCCCGGTTGCCTTCACAACATTGCCAGTATTGACATTAGACCCAGGGGCATCTCTGATCATTCCCCGATCCTCTTGCAATACAATAGTCCTCACCTAATGCGCCGACGCGTATACCCGATACGGCCCAGCTACCTGCGACTCCCGAAGATTGGTAAAACCATCGCACGGGCGTCTAAACTCTTCTTTCACGAGAACGCCGCGTCGGTCGACTCCCCTACGACTCTTTGGGAGGCGTACAAGACGGTGCTACGGGGCCAGGCAATGGCTGCCATCACAGGTTATAAGAGAACGCAGACGACGGAGCTGCAATCGCTGGAGCTTGCGCTCCGGACTGCGGAGGCCCGCCAGGCAGAAACCCCCTCCCGCGAAACTTCACACGACCTGCGCTTGGCTCAGATGCAGCACAGGGAGCACCTTACAGACCGGGTTAGACAACGACTTGAGGCCTCGCGACACACGGTCTATGATGTGGGCGATAAAACCGGCAGACTATTAGCGTGGCTGGAAAGGCGTGACAGCGGCGCCCGATGGATCGCGCAGCTAGTCACGGCCGAAGGGTTGAAAACGTCAGACCCGCGAGACATAGTGCGCGTCCTGGCGGGGCATTTTCGCGACATATATTCCTCCACCTCTTCCATGTCGATGGAGGTGGCACTGACGTATATCAAAGATTTACGGATGCCCGGGCTTTCCCCGGAGGCTAGCGAGTCCCTGGAGGCCGACCTCACGGTTGAGGAGCTGCAGGTGGCCATTGCCGCGCTGCAGACCGGTAAAGCACTGGGTCCCAACGGTGTCCCGATTGAGCTATATCAACGACTGCCCGAGATGCTGGCCCCACACCTACTGAATATGTACAACCACAGCCTGGAGGTGGGGGAGCTCCCTGTAGATCAACGAACGGCCACCATCGTGGTGATACCGAAACCGGGTAAGCCGGCGGACCAATGTGCCTCCTATCGCCCCATATCGTTGCTCAATGCCGAGGCCAAGATTCTGGCGAAACTGCTGGCCCTCCGACTCACGCCTCATTTGACTGACATAGTGCACCCGGACCAGGCGGGCTTCATGCCAGGGAGAAGTACCTCACACAATCTACGACGCTTGCACAGTGTGCTGGCCCGAGTGGACCGGTTGCAGGAACCGGCTGTCATTCTCTCTCTTGATGCCCGCATGGCGTTTGATTTGGTGGAGTGGCCCTTTCTCTTCGCGGTACTAGCACATCTGGGGTTTGGGTCGAAATTTTGTGCCTGGATCCGACTCCTCTACACCAAGCCGCTGGCTCATGTCGTGGCCAATGGGCATATGTCGGAGGATTTCCCTCTGGGACGGGGTACGCGTCAGGGATGCCCGCTCTCGCCGCTGCTTTTCGCCCTCGTACTCGAGCCCCTCGCGACTTGGATACGGTGGGAGCCCATGATACGGGGCCTCCGCTGGACGCCGAGCTGGGAAGACCGTGTCTCCCTATACGCGGATGACATACTGCTCTACTTAGCTTCCCCTCGGCACTCTATCCTGACGTTGCTTAACATCTGCGAGGTGTTTGGCCAGGCGTCCGGCTACACGATAAACTGGTCGAAGTCGGTCCTCCTGGTGTTGCGGGGCCCTCCCCCTCGACTGCCGGTGGGCTGCCGGATACAGGTGGCGGAGGGGTCGTTTAAATACCTAGGGGTACACATTACACGGGAGCACCAGGAATTTTATAGGCTCAACTTGGGCCCTCAATTGGACCGCCTCAGGCAAGATGTGCAGCACTGGGGAACGTTGCCCTTGACCCTGGTGGGGAGAGCGGCGCTCTTTAAAATGATGGCCTTGCCGCGGTTTCTCTATGTGCTGGAAAATACTCCATACCCGGTGCCCCCAGCCTATTTCCGTGCGGTGGCGGCGCAAGTCTCCAACCTTCTCTGGGGCAACAAACCGGCACGCATCGCGCAGGCAAAACTAGTCTGTGGGTGGTACGACGGGGGCATTGCGCTCCCAGATATCCAGCTCTATTACTGGGCGGCGCAGCTCAAGGTGATCAACCACTGGCTCCATGCGCCCCAGTCAGATCCCGCGTTTAAGGCAGATAGGGACATACTGGGTGAAAAGGGTTTGCTGACTCCACTATATGACGCCCGGTTGGCCCCGAAGCTGATCGGTCCCCTGCGACAGACGGTGTCTCTCTGGCATGCGGCGCAAGCCAAGCTGGGGTGGCGAGGTGTTCTGACGAAACTAACGCCACTCTGGGATACAAAACGACTGGGGCGGCTGAGGGACAGCAAGGGCTTCGGTGCCTGGGATGCCATCGGGATCTCGGTGGTAGGCGATGTGGTACAGAATGGGGAGGTGGTTCCATTCACTCGCCTACAGCAGCAATACGAGCTAGCTCCCTCGGAATGGTTCCGCTATTTACAGATGAAACATGCCCTGACGACGCAACTAACCCCAGGTGTGCCGATTCCGGAGGCCTCCCCGCTGGAGGACAGGTTGTTGACCGAATACATGCCTAAGAAAGCCACATCCTTTACGTACCGTAAATTGGTCAACAATTTGCCTGACTCTATGGGACTATTGAGGGAGAGGTGGGCAGGCGAGGTCGGCGAATTTGACGACCCAGACTGGCGGGAGGCGCTGGCCTCGCCGCGTGAGGCAGGTATACCCTCGAGGCTGCGGTTGGTGCAACTTCGTATTTTGCATCGCTCATATTACACCAGGAGCTTGCTACATAAACTGGGAAGAGCGCCGCACTCCTTCTGCCAGCGGGGTTGCGGGGAGGAGGGTACCTTCTACCACCTGATCTGGGACTGTCCCGTTCTCCAGTTATTCTGGAGGCGAGTGCTGCGCACGATGTCACAGGTGTGCGGGGTGTCATTGCTGCCAGAACCCAGGCGCTGCCTCTTGAATGTGTGGGAGCCCACAGATCTCAACCGTCAGGCGCAGGGCTGGGTGACGCTTGGGAACATGACGGCCAAACGTAACATAGCCCAAAAATGGGGAGCGGTGGAGACGCCGTTGCTATCGACATGGAAGGGCGAGATGGATAGGGCTATGTTTGCTGAGCGATCCGTCTTTGTCAGGCGGGGTTGTCCTCGTAAGTGGGCCAGAGTGTGGGGAGCATGGAACAAGTATAGAGGTAACATATGTGATCCACCACCTCTTTCTGATGAGGACTCCTCGGATTCGGATGACTAGGGAGGCCGTGGGGGTGGAGGGGAGGGTGGGCGGTATGGGTGATTGTCGGATATCCAATCTGGGCCTATTTGGAATACTTGTGACTGTGCACGGTGATTTTCTAATGTACTGTAAATGCGGCCTGATTCTATTTCTGTTGTTTGTTAAAAAATTTTAAAGAAAAAAGAGAAAAAAAAGAAAAAAAAAAAAAAAAACACTAACTGTAAATGGGGTGGCCCAGTCCAGTCCTGCCCGGTCTTGAACGGGCTTAAACGGGCCCGCCCTTGGCCCGGGCTTCGCCCGCGCTTCTCCCCGCGCGCGTCCCGCGTTGCGTTTGGGGCTGGTCAATTTGTAATAGGACGGACAGGGGGCGTGTCCTCCGGGGGAAGAGGCACCAGCTGTTAGATGTAGGGGCTGCTGGTCCTCGCAGTCCCCCGGTGAAGTCGACAGGTAGCCCTGGAGTCTAGTGCACGCTGGGAGCGTGCAGGCTGTCCGCCGAATGCGGAAGAGCTCCCACCAGCGACACGACCCTTCGTGAGCAGAAGTAAAACATTAACAATGCGCCCTCCTTGGCAGCGTTCCGTGGTCCTTCCGAATGGCAAATTGAGCAGTTACCAGATGAGCAGATTAGGAGTAATCATCATACATTGTATTGGCATTGTTTAGCAGTGAATCTAGAACAGATGATTCACAGTGAAACCCTGGTGGCTATGGCACAAGCAACAGGAAATGTCCTAGATAAATGCCTGTTAAGTTCAATCAATAGCAACAATAAAGTACCAAAGACTTTGACAATCCCAGACCAATATAGACATATACAGAATAATATATTGAGCAGAAATACACCAATCTGAATGAAATTGGATAAGAGGAACCAGAGATATAGGTTTTCAAACCTTTAAAGTGAGAAGTTGCTATAAAAAGTAAACACTATTGAAATATAACAGTTTCCCAAGGACCAGGACCTAAACACCTTTTATGCCAACTAAGGTTAAGAGCAAGCCAGATGCACAAGACAGGTCACTCACACCAAAGTTTTTACCAAAGAACTAAGTCTTTGAAATGGAATTCAAACTCCAGGAGCATGGCAAGGTCAGGTATGTTGTCATCCAACTCCTTCTGAAGCAACTGATTTTGTTGGTGAAATCTCTGAGCCAGGCAAAGCTGGATTTCATAGCCACAAGGCTGCTTCATAAATGAGAAAAATTTGCTGGCATTCCCTAATTCCAGGATTTACCTTCCAATGTGCACATCTTTTCTGTTCTTGATATCCCTGAACCATGCAAGGCTAGTAGTTGTAGCTGGGCAGGGATCCACAAGGCCAGATATCATTTCTGCAGGTACTGCTTAACGGCAAAAAGCTCAGAGTGGAACCAACCTGGTTTTCTTACCTGTTTTGGGTGTGGCCTACCTGGCAAGCCTCATCAACCTTTTCTGGTCCTATAGAGGATTACAAATGTTGAAGTTCTACTTTTCTCTAACAGCTGAGAACGTTCCATCTTCTCACTCCTTGAGCCCCCAAGTCTCAAGGCAGGCTTCTGGGGAATAGGACTCTCTCCAACCAGTCCTCTGTGGTCAGCCGGGCCTCGTTGGATTCAGGAGTCTTTGTGTCACTGGAGATTCCTGACCCTTGGAGAGAAATTTCAGACCATGCATGCCAGCCAAAAACCTAGAGCCTTCTTTCTTTAAGCAGGGCTTTCTTCTTTAGTAATGGAATTTCCAGGTCCAGGAATGTTCTGAGGAGGCTGTTGTGGGGTACCGAGCAAGTGATGGGAAATTTTCCCAACCAGTTTACTTTCTCACCTTATTCTCAACTCCATTTTTAGCAATTGCTATTAATTTTACTGTATAAATCCC
Source organism: Triturus cristatus (assembly GCF_964204655.1). Taxonomy (NCBI): domain Eukaryota; kingdom Metazoa; phylum Chordata; class Amphibia; order Caudata; family Salamandridae; genus Triturus; species Triturus cristatus. Next base: position 403,894,026 of record NC_140581.1, read on the forward strand.
ACAAGTCCTAAATTCAAGATGGCTGAACATTTCTTTCCTTTGGAAGAGCCCCTAGTAGACCTCTATCCACGTCACTATTTAAATGAGCTCTTCTCTTGTCAGCCAGGATGCAAACTGGTTCTTCCTCCTACTGCAGTTGAGCCGCAGCGTACAAGGGAATTCTGGAAATAAAAATTAGTAGCGCTATCTGACATCTCCAAGTCAAAAGAGGTAGTGATATATGGCAAACAAATGGCAGACATATGGCAAACGTGTTTTGTTCTGCACTATGTCCTGTACCACTCAAAGTTAGAAAATCCCTGCTAAGTGGCCAGTTGTTGACAGCACCCCTGTATTTTTGTGCCCTGAGACCAAACCATTGTTCTAAAGCCACGTTATTGTCCTGAAGCCAAACCATTGTCCTCTCCTCCAGGTTTTGGGAGGAAAATATAAACCCTCTTTTTCAAGAGACCTTGTAACACTTTTGGCTTTCCTCCTAATAGGGCAATGACATTGTCATGCATATCTGTAAGACCTGTCATCCTTAAGGTGGTCTTCCCTCAAACCTTTTGCCTTAAATCTCCTAATTGTGGGAATTTGTTTTTCATGTCCTTAGGGCTCTGTGCACTTTAAAATTGCCAACCAGTCATAAAGAGCTATGAAACATGGTAAAATAAGCTAAAACAAGGTAAATTTGGCTTACGCCTGATTGGCATATTTAATTTACATATAGGTCCCTAATAAAGTGGTGTTCCATACACTGAGGGCCTGTAAGTTAAATGCCACTAGTGGACCTGCAGCCCCCCATTGTGCCACTCACTAAAGTAACCTTTTAAAACATGTCTCAGACCTCCCACTGCTGCAGCCTGAAATGCAGTTTTAAACTGATTTTGACCAGGCAAAATAAACCTTTTGCAATGCTACACGTGGGCCTGCAGCACAGAGGACTGCCTGCTGCTGTGGCATGCAGTGTACTTCAGAAGGCTGCCTTTCTGCTCCTGGAAGGACTGCTCTGCTGCCTGAAGCCTGCCTTAAACCTTTAGAGGGCTGCCCTCCTGCTTCAACCCAGTTCCAAATCTTGAACCCAGGACTATCAGAGTGACTCCAAAGGCTAGTTGGCTGGCCCCCTGATCTGAACCTCAGGGACAGAAAAAGCTCTATATTAAATCCTCACCTGGACCCAGTCTGAGTGAGTCCTGATCCTTCAAGTGGTGCTTCTCCAGTCCTAGACCCTTGGGAGTGGTGCTAAAGGTGCCAAGATGGACAAAATTCAAAACTTGGGACTTACTTTATGTCCAAAAAGTTTTCTGAGAGTCAAGAGTAAACTGGAACGTACCTGCTCATTGATCTGCTGAAGGTGCATCACCAGTCTTCCTGACTTCACGTCAGCTCCAGCTAAATTCTTCTCGATTACAGCAAATCCTGTTCAGTGGCTTTTCACAGAAGGGTTATCCGGCCTCATGGAACTCTCATCTGCTTCAGCTTTCAGCTTCATCCCGCTGGAGTATTTCGACTTTCAAAAAAGAGACTAAGTCCGACAGTAGAACTCTTCACTATGACTTCATCGACCCTCCCCCTGACAACGACGCCTCTGTGTTGGACCCCACTTGCAGCCTTGTCCTGCTGAACTTTACCTTCTCGGGCATTACTCCACTGAATTTCTTCAAAGTCCGAAGGTAAGTGCTGACCGGGCCCAATTCACTTCTTGTGTCTGATCCACGCTCCATTACAGTCGACTATACTTTCTCACGTAACTAGATTAATGTAGTTGGCCTTTTGATCTTTTAGGCACTAGTTTTTACACTAAACTTTACAAATTGATGATTAGTGATTAGATGTTTGACGTTTTGGTGTCAAACAGTTTATTAACATTTACTCTACTGTTCTAAATTTGTGTGGGATTTTTATTGCATTGTGTTTTCACTTTAGTACTGTTTGTTATGCTGAATAAATACTTTACACATTGTGTCTATGTTATTATGAGTTACTTTTCTGCCAAGGTATCAGAAGTTTAGGCACATGTTAATTTGGTGCCTTTAGTGGTTTACCCTGAAAGGGATTGTGGTTGTTGCTTGAGCTTCGTTTCTACCCCACTTAACCAACAACTCAAATTTTCACAAAAGCATAACATAATATAGCGTAACATAACCTAACATAATACCAGGGTGGAGTATTCATCCCCTGGAAGCGTTAAGAGTGGTCAAACTGGTTCTATCACCCACTGATGAAGCATGCCACAGGCAGTGGTTGACAGTTACTGTTGTACTAGGTAATATCCTTGGGGGTAGAATTAGTATAAACATCCTTAAGCCAGTGGTCTGTTGCCACACATCTCTCTAATCAGATCACTCAATCAATCAATCAATCAGGGACATTCACCATTCAACCGTTCACCCTGCACTCACAGTGATCACTCTGCACTCACAATACACTTGTGCTGTTCACCCTGTACCTCAACCTGCAGTCACATGAGCACACTACTCACCATGCACTCATGTGATGCTTCACTCACCTGTCCCCCTCACTGCTCAATCTGCAATCTCACACAAACAATCCCATCACTAACTATGCATTCATTCGTACCACTCTGCACTTACATCCTCATCCAAATTCATACGGTCACCTCACTCACCCTGCAGTCACTCCTCTTGCCCTACTCTCACACTGTCACATCGCTCACCATGCACTCACATGGGCACTCCTGCCATCCACACAGTGCAGAGGGTTAATGTGCCTGCTAAAACAAAAGTGTACTACGCAGATCACTGAACTGAGTGTGAGTAAACCATGAGCAGTGCTATTAAAAAATGAAATTTTCATCAGAAAGGTGCTATAGAGAGATGAGGTGCATTGTTGGTGAGTGGTTGCACAGTGTTCGACTAGTGCTAGGGTCAGCCCTGGCTGGGAGTGTTAGCCCCCCCAACTCGAAGTTCAGGTCTAGTTGCTCCCCTATTCACAGCGTCCGTCATGGGCTGCATTTAACATAAATTCTTTCAAAAGGCAAACCATCAGCCCTGCATTTAGAAAAGAAATGCAGCAAGTTTTATGTAGTGTGAACTCAACCCAAAAGTATTAGAGCAGTTTATATGATTTATTTATTTGGGTATGCATAGGGAGATTAATTGATTTGCCGAGAATCACAGGATGTTAATCTGACCCGAGACTCAAAACCCATCTCCTAAATTGGCAGCTCGAGCATTAAGCCACAGCCTCTACCACAAGAGTAGAAGCATTTTCAATATTATATACAACTGTATGCAACAGACAACCATTGACAAAGCCAATAGACCTGGCTTCTTGTAGGTGTAATGTATTATATATCTGGATGCAATGACATAAGAAGCGAAATATCCGTTGGGTGGCACACTATGCTAAGCACAGATATTTAGCTTAATTTCTTTTAAGCCATTCCCCTTTGCCCCTTTGAGAGACCCACTATTTTTTTCTTCCCACTTAAAGCCCTGGTCTACACACCCGGTCAGGTTCTTGGCACACAAAGCCTTGGCTGCAGCGCATAGAGACCTTACTCAGCAGCACACAGAGGAAAAAAATTAGAGGGAACATTGTTTCGCACTCTAGAGTGTGGTACAGCTATCATCAATTTACATTTCTGTGGCATATGTTAGCTAATATGGAGTATCAATTATTTCTCAGAAGGTCATTAAGAGAATGTCTACGTATTAATAAAGGGACTGCTTCTGTCGCCGTTGTTTCAGATTGTATGAAGGCATATGTTAGAAAGGTAGCTATTCAGTTTATTATAAAGAGGAACAGATCTATGCATCAGCAAACAATGCAGTGTCGGGCAGAGTGCCTGGAGCTTGAGAAGCTGCATGCTCTGGCAATCTTAACTAGTAGCTCTAGTGAACAGGAGGTCTACAAGGCTAATGGTCAATCGGGGTTTGAATGAGAAACTAGCCGCTAGCTATCAGAAGAACAGAACACATCAATTCAATATGGAGACAACGTTGGCCGTCCTCTTGCACGTCAAATTTCTGACAAAAGGGCTCTGAAAAGTATCAGGGGCCTCATTTATGAAAAGTGACGCATCACTGCGTGAAAACAGTGATGCGCCACTTTTCACTGCGCCCTCCCTGCGACTCCAGTGATGCGTCATATTTACAGTATGACGCATCATGTCGCAAGGAGTCACAGATACGTCAGTATTTCTGACGTATCTGTAGGCGCAAAAGTGACGCATCGCTGGAATGTGTCACAAAAGTGACGCAACTCCAGCAATGTGTCCTTTCACATGGGGCAAGCCCCATGTGAAAGGGTCTGCGTCAGTCTTACGCCTGCCTTGAGGCAGGCGCAAGAAATTGACGCATTTGCACCCTAGAAGTGGCGCAGTGAAATCTCGTAGATTTCACTGCGTCACTTCTACGACCCTTTGTTGCGTCAAAACGCCCCCCTTGCATACATTATACCTGGCGCAGGTATAATGTGGCGCAGGGGTTTACAAAGTGACGCATCTACCTAGATGCGTCACTTTGTAAATATGGCGCAACATGGCACATGTTTTACGCCACTGGTGCGTCACAAAAAGTGGCGCACCGGCGGCGCAAAAGTGACGCAGGGGCTCATAAATGAGCCCCCAGGTGTATAAGGGGTAGTGATGATATGACCTATACATATCCTCATGCCATGGTGATACAATTTAGGCTTTTTTATCAAGAATTTACGAAAAGCATCTGATTTGGATTACTTCACTATGACTGAGTATCTCTCACCTGGCTCAACTAGACATCCTGCAGGAATTTGTACTTCAATGAGATATTTCGCCTGATAAGATTGAAGTTGCCATTAGTACTTTGTCAACTGGGAAAGCTGCAGGGGAAAATGTGATATCACCAGAATTTTATAAGGTTTTTAAAGATATTTTAATTCCAGAATTTAATGATCTATTTATTCATATGGTGAGTGGAGGGGATGCCCCAGTTTCTTGTGGTTTGACAAATCTGGTAGTATTTCTTAACAAGCATTGGCATAGCCAATAGGTCTCGCTATTGGGACCTTAAAAGTATTTCGTTATGCAACTGTTGCATGGCTAAACACTTATAAGGTCCCAAAGGCGAGACCTATTGGCTATGTCAATGCTTGTTTAATTTTAAAGGGCATCATCTAGAATTTCATTTTCATGTGCACGATGGCAGTGTTGCTTCTTACAGGGTTGATGGTGTTTGGGTGTGTCGAGTGCAAATGGAGCACCAAACTAATAAAATGGCTGAATGTTTGAAAGATTGCTCAGTGAGTTAAACACTAACTGCTTATATCTGATATTGCTCGACTTAAAATCGTGGCAAGGCCAGGTCAGATTTTCTTCCAATGTTGTAAATTCCGTTCTAGTTTATTTAATATTAGTACCACATTGGCAAATATGTCAGCAATCACCTATAAAAGGTGAGTCCTATTGGTTTTGCTAATGCCCAGCGGCGTTTACTAGCATGGACTCATTGTCTTATGTAACATACCCTGTACATTGATTTACACACTTATGATTTATTGGCCATGTATTATGTGTATGTGTGCTGTGAAGGGCTCAGCCATCCTGGATTGGGATGGTTAGCACTATAAAAGAAAATAGTGTATTTAAAATATTTGTGTAAATAATGGGACAGAACAACACATCTGACATTCTTACAGTGCATTCATATATCTTACATACAGGTACTGAACAAAGTAAAAAGCATGCCTCTCTTAAGTACCTGTAAAGGAATAAGCTGTGAGCCTTTTTGCAGCTAGGTGTGAGGTTCAAGATAACTCCCATCCAGAAAACTCAATCAAAAGGAGGCCTGATGGCCCCTTAATGTTGGCCTTTGTTTTTCGGCTCACCTGGAATGTAAAATAACAAACCACCCTCGCCTGCACAGTGCTGCTGGCAATGAAAGCAGACAACGTGCAGGCGCTGCTGAATGTGTCCCAGTGTCTAAAAATTACACTGGGACAAGTTCAGTATAGTTCTGTGGAGCCCAACCTTTTGGCAGGGGAGAGAGCGTCCACCTTGTGAAAAGAGTGGCTGGACGCGGTCTACCCGCAACTTTTGCCCAGAGCATAACATAACCTCATTGTGCTTTTTTCAAACTGTACTTTTAGCGATGCTGCACTGCCACGCTGCTGTACAACATGGTTAAAAGACATTGACAGAGCCGATAATTTTGCATGGGTGAGACCTATTGGATTTGCCAATGCTTGTTTGAATCAACTGACCTACAAGACAGGCTATATAAGAGCATTAGATTTAGATTCACCTCTTTCTCCACAAATGACCAAATATTTCAACTGCAGTGTGAACACAGACAACATTTATATAGACATTTCTGTTATCCATATAACTTGCTTTGAAAAATCTCTGTAGTGTACAGAAACATGAAATGCTTAAAAAATATTTGCAAAGATCGTTTTCCAAAAAGTGCAGGATGTGTTAGTAAAATTTGTACGAACCCTGCTTACGGATTCCTTGAAGGCAGAAAACATCTTCATCTAACGGTCCTGTGTAGCGGAACCAATCAACATCTCAAGGTGTCTGTTCACAACTCTGGTCATTATTGTCCATTTGTTGGGTCAGCCGCTCCTTTAATTGGTTTGCATCATAATCCGTCCTCTTATTACTGACACCATTTAGCTCCGTCGCTCTCCAGTTGAAGCCAATCCTGCCGCACCCTCTGCTGCTAATCCTTACCCGTCTGGGGTGCTGTTGGCTGAGCTGACTACATAGGGCGGGTCTGTTCTGAGACTGGGCTACAGATTGGAAAAACGACCTGTCAGTCCAGAGTGGGGTGTACGGCTCCTCCCCCCAGAGATGCTTTGGTTTTGCTCAATCTGCCATCTTTGTTCCGGACACAGAGGGACAAGAACCTACAGCTTTAGATAGGGAGGTGGATTCAGTGCCTTGTCCGGTGATGGCGGCTGCTACCGGTGAGAGGGTGGGGCTGTTAAAGGGGGGCGGGGGGATCTGAGGCAGTGTAATGGTTAGTGGGAAAGAAGACTATTATAATGGAGGGGTTAGGCGTATAATATTAGAGAAAGAGGTGGGGTTGTGGGAGGTGGTTGGTGGGGGTGAGGAAGTATGTTAGGGTTTGGAGATTGATGTAAGAAATCGAAGCTGGGGAAATGGCATGGTACCAGAGAGGAGCTTGGTGATGAGGGGGTTGTACTGACGAGGAGGACAATTGGGTGCCACTGGGTACTTTTGAGAGCAAAGGCTACGGGTCGTATGTTGTGTACCCTTGTAGAAGGAACCCAACTGTAGCACCTGATTGTTGGGAGCGACAGGGCTGTGTATTACGCATGGGCATGTTTATAGTGTCCGGTGTATAGCGTTGTAGCGCCAGTTAAACAGAGCTGCTGTGCGTTAGTGACATAAAACTCCTGGGCCCATTTTGATATGGAAATGGCAGGGTTTTCAATACCAGGATGTCTATAATGTAGAGTCCCGGATCCAAGATATGGAGATCTGTTTTGAAGAACCATGGTCTCTGTACGGAGCCCTCAAGTTTCCCAGTGTCACACCTGAGTAGTTCTATCAGTCCACAAGTTTGCTTTTGGATTCTGGGATTTGTAGTCTTGTTCGTGCAATTATAAAATCAGGGAAAAGTCACAGCATACTAAGGACAAGCAATGGCCACGCGTGCGAGAACAAGCATCGCGGCACCAGCGCTTTACTTTGAACATTAAAAGTAAAGCGCGGGTGCCGCGATTATAGCAAATGTAAAGAAATAGATGTTTTTTTCTATTTCTTTACTTTTGCGAAAGTCCTCACGGTTCTAATGACCCGTGAAAGACTGCTGGCGGCCGGCTGCGTGCGTGCACGCTCGCGTGAACGCAAGCGCTAGGCCAGCCAGCAGCACTTTGAAAACTCATCTACTAAATGTCTCTCCGAGCAGCACATGCGCGATGACTCAGCGAGACCTAAAAAGTAGTGTATTTTTTCCCCGGAGTTCTATGCAGCGCTAACTCGTGTAGTGAGGGCTGCGATTTAGATACATACATTGCTATGTTGGCATAAGCGCGTAAGCTGTTAGAAAGCCATCTTGCCACTTTTGCTGCCTTTGCACACAACACTGCAGATACATGTTATTATTTGAAAACTGCCTGCACGCCTTTTTCTTCACATGAGAACTGCACGTTGTTCACATCCCTAGACGTGCGCTGCGACCTTGGTCTGAACATTGTGTAAAGAAATAGTCTGGGTCGCCAGACAATGCATGTTTTTGAGTTCAGGTTGATCGGCCCACTATTTAGCCATAACATGCACACAGCTGCAAATACCTGAAAGTCGAGTGCTTTTAATATTGCTGACTGCATGCTTTACACACATTCTGAAGAAGAGCTTTCCCAGGAGCAGAGCACACCTGATCCTGTGATGTGATTCAACTAAGCTGATCTTTACGGTATGGGGTTCCCCATTAAAGCCTAGAGACCTTCCACTAGTCTAATAATACTAGTTTACTAGCGAAAGGAAGGTGGCTGTATTCCACTGTCATTTATACTATGATTTCTCCTTTCATTTTCTATGGTATTGTAACAATGCTGATGGTTGTAATTATAATCATTTGTCTGCTTATGTTACCCAAAGTACTGCATCTTAGGACACGTAGTTTATAAAATAAACATTTCAAACTTAATTGTGTCTCTGATTACTCTTGTTGTGGACTGATATGAGAATAATAGCGAACAGGTATTTCTGATTCCCACCATTCCTGAGAGTACTCTAAGTCGCTTGTTCTGGGTTGTCTATACATTGGGACCTCCGATAGAATACGGATAATGAATGGGACACTGATGCTGGTCGGATAGGGGTTCTGGGTTCTGAGGTGAGTTTTTGGTACACCACAATTCACTGAGGTCCTGGTTTCCTGCGCATAGTTCTGTGCATGAGCAGAATCCCTGCAACACTCGACCCGAAGGTATCAGAGCACTGAGCACCAGTTGCGTTGCAGACGGATACATTAATTTTGTTAGGTACAGTGAGATTAAGTGATCTGCTCAGAATCACTGGATGTTTTGCGTTGTTGCCAAGACTCGAACCCGGTAGCTCAGATTCGAGGTCGACGCTCAAGCCGTAAGCCACATCCTCTCCCCGCTTGAACGGCAAGCAGTGGAAGCTGCGATGCTGCCAGTCAATCAAAGAGATTGTGAGGCAATGCTTCAAGGGAGGGACAAACACAAACTTTACAAGCTCGAACAAAAATATTAAGCAGGCATATGTGAGCGACAAGGAAGGCCCACTATGTTCTTGGTAAGCCACAATATGCCTTGCATTAGACTGCATATGACAGTTTAGTAGGCTCGACCTCAAAGGGTGGTGTGTACCAGAAAAGTAGGCACAGGACCCTAGGCACTGGAAATCCCTCTTCTCCTTCAATAGTGAACTGATTACGGATACTGTACATACTGCTGGAGCAGGTTTTATACATTATTGCCACTGTTGCTCTTTCTGACAGATGCACAGATGTCCGAGCACTGCATGTACGAACTGTTAATACTACACACAAGCAGTTTACCCAAGAACAGTTTCATCAGTTTTAGTCATAGGAGCAGTTATGTAGTCAGTTTGGTTTTCAGCCATCTTCCAAACCAACTTATTTGTACAGTTTAATAACAGTTATCCGAGCGGTGTCAGCAAGCAGATTCACAAAGCTGGAAGCCAATACAAAAGAGTATTGCATCACGTGTCCAGATCAATTATCACTTGTGTGAGGAAAACCAGTTCCTCATCAAAGATGGCTGCCAAGGCGCTCACTAGCATATGCATGTGGTTGTACAAACCAGAGCTTCTTTTTGCCACTGATCTAGTTCCTAGCTTTGCTAGCACGCAAAACTAATAGGCACCCACAGTCCCACGGTGTGAGGGTGCTGTGCTACCAGTCAACCATCATGCTATTTCAGTATTCACTTACCATCATTCCGTGCAAAACCATTCATTCTTGGAATATACAGAATATTCACCACCCCTGTACTGACCTCCTTGTTCTTTTCCCTTCAGTGTTTTTTTTCAGTGTTTTTATTGTCTTTACTCTCCTTGAAAATGCTTTCTACATTTTGAGTCATTTGTGGTAGACGGCACTCCTCAGTGAAGAAAAATACTGGGTGTTTTATATCCCTTCCTTCTCCCTATTTATGTGAGCTTCTGGGTGCCATCCATGACTGCCCAGCTCTATTCGTACAGCAACACCCAGAAAGCAGAAACTCAAGGAGTATTTAGGTGTGTGCAAGTATTTTATAGTATGAACATGCATCCGACAAGAATCCAGCTACTCACTTTCATCAACAAACTAGTCAGGCCCTAGCCTATCACTGAGATGCTGGCCTCTGAAAAGGGTGTAAATGCACAGCAGTGGGCTACTTTTGGATTGAGAGGTGGAAGAGGGAGATGCCGGAGCAATAACATGACAGTCCAGTCAATGAGTAATAATTGCTAGTCCTGAGTGATGGTCAAACCACTTCAGAACTGGGACAGGTACATCCATACATTGGTAAGTTACATACTGTGCAACTTGAACTGAGCTATACCAGACTGGTGAGATCTAATAAGATTCGGGTTCAAGGAGGACCTGGTTGAGCAATTTGGACTGGACTGATCCTATTGAGAAGGGTCAAGACCAGGGGTGGGCGGAATTTGCGAAATCCACTTTTGCAAATTATCGCGAAAATGTTAAAAATTATCGCAAACACGCGGAAATATCGCGAAGATGCGGAAGTTTTTTCCCGCATGTTCTCGAGATTTTCTGCATGGTTGCGGCTCGCCAACTTACAAATGTGGTTGCTCGCGGGCACGGCCATCTTGTTTTCAGTTGTCTTGCGGTGCATGATCGCGAGAAGAAAGACGTGATCGCGCGACGCATGACGTCACTGCGGGAATGGCTAAAAACAATACAACATCTCATGGAGAACGCGACCGGATCAAGAAAACTTGTCGGCGAACGCAGGGATTCAGGTAAGGCGATCGCGCGCGCGCGAGAATGTATTATTTTACAGCGTGAGTAAGAACCAAATTATCGCTAAGCTGCGGAATGCGGAAATTTTGACATTTTCGCGCTTTCCGCGGAACACGAAAATGTCAAATTATCGCAATTTCCGTGAACGGAACGAAATTTTCGCCCAGGCCTAGTCAAGACTGATTTGCATATGGCTGGGTCCACAGTGAGGTGGCATGGTATGCAAAGTAATGATGGACTGAGATGCGCCCCAGTAATTACCAGTGACTGAGATTAATTTGAGCATTCCATGCTTTGCTTTTTTGTATACATCTGTGTCTCTTATGAAGGCTTCAAAGGCATTTTAATTGTGTTCTTCATGTAGGGCCCTTGGTCCAGAGAACGTTTAAATCCACATGGCTTCTGTCTTAACACATCTTCTTCAGGCCTCGTTATGAATCTTCATAAAAACCTGAACGAGGAAGAGCCTCTACTTGTGACCTATAAAGTTATTGCGGGATATGCTGTTGTTTTTTTTAAAGCAAATCTTTTTTTTAAATCCTGAACTCCCATTATTATCACTCTCTAACAAGCAGAGTTTGACGAAAGGGCACTATCCTCTACTGGTCATGATCAGCATATATGTGGGCCATATCTTTATGAGTGGCCTGAGATCATTTCCGATTCCAATCCGAACCCGCTCGCCAGAACGGACAGTCAGTCCATTTTGTGTGTGGTGGATCTTAGATGTCTCATCAGTCTGGTGGTTACAGAAACTTCGTGCAAGGATGGAACTTATCATTTTATACAGTACATGAAAATGCTTATTCCTCCTAGGGGCCGTCTGGATAACCCATATCAAAAAAGCATATTAACTGAGTGGAGTTCAGATAAACAATGAGAAAACATGTGTAGGGTATAGACGAATTTTGCGAAAGAGACAAGAGCACACATATAACATCATCAGCACCAGCAACATGGCTACAACATCGACAGCAGGGGGGACAGTACAGAGAGATATGCACACAACAAAAGACAAAAGTGCACCAGTGAAAAGCACCAGAACCCTGAATGCAAGAGACAGGCACACAGACACATGCACATTAGACACAGGTGAGCACTTTATCACAACAGAAATACAGACTCATGCACATACATATATACATGAACACATCACAGAGACGGCACATACACACACACATAAACCCAGCGCTTTGGCCAGGTAAAGAAAAGAACACAAGCACATGCGCACCAGAGATCAGTAGATAGGTTCATGCACTAGACACCGGCCCACAGACCTCGAGAGGCAGACACACTTGAACACCACACTAGTCCTTTACACAACAGCCAATCTAGACAAGTAGGCCTCGTTAATGCTTGTGTTATTATTGCAGAGTTTGTTGAAATCATCATCTTACTGTTCAGTAAGGTGTAAACACCATGAGAAGAATGTGCATTTGTAAGGGAATGTGATATTAAAACAAAAAGGGTACATACAGAAATATAACAACTGGACTAAAACACAGGCTTGTGTGCATTGTATCCTAATACTTGGTCAATAAAAACGCCCAAAATACAAAATCAACTTCAGAGCCTGTCAATATCTCAGCAATATCAGTTCGTTTTCAGACTGTGGATGTTGAAATACCATGTCTTTTGAATGGAATCTGTATCATTAATGTTAATTGCACCTTCTTAATTTTGGTAAAGAACAACATTAAATGAAGTAGCCGTCACAAATAACGTGGTTTAGAGTATGCTACAAAATATGCCATAATCTGAGGTTTTGGATGTGATGGGAAGGGGGGTGCTGTGAAGAGGACTGACTTTTATATGATCTCGTCTTGTTTAGGAATCCTGGAACCCTTCCGAGTGCTTCTGGAATTGTTCAATGGCCGTAGACACGGTGGTCTGGTGTTACTGTGTTAGTGGGGAGTCCATGGGTTTTGTTTGATGTTTTGTTGCATCAGAGGCCGACAATATGAAGTGCTAGCAGGGGGGTGGGGTGGGAGTAATGGGTTCTCCCACCATCAACACTCGAACATTGGTGAACAGTGAATATTCACAGTGAATCACTGAATTATCGCTTTTAGACCTACAGAAGGCATTCTGAAGTACTGTTAACATAATCGAAGAGCAGGCAGTCAATTTAAAGACCACTGTTGCGTTAGTGAACTGCTGTTCCTAATGTCTTTCCAGAAGCAAAAAAGAAAACACAATGCACGGCTTATACTCTTCTATTTAAATATTAAGGCAACGTGTTTTTGGAATAAAAGATGCGGTTAGAGGTTTTCTCTGTTCTAAGACTTCCTCAATGACGTCAGTAACATGGATCTGGGATACAGATATGCAAATGGTTTTTCTGCGAGTCTTGAGTGCAATGTAAATCTTTTTTTTGTTGACTAGAATATTTCAAGAGAGCGATGAAAAAATAAGGCATCTGAACATATTTACATGTTATTAATACTAAGGCAGTATTTCCAAAACCCGGGAAAAAAACTTAAAACAGGCAGATTGTTATCAAAAGGCATGTTGTGAATTGCTTTGATGGAGAGAGAGATAAGTTCTGGAGTTGTGGCCTCCCAGGTTTGCCTACATCACAGTTCTACATGTTCATGCGGACAGAAGGCAGAGAAAACAAGCATTGGCATAGCCAATAGTTCTCGCCTTTTGGGAACTTATAAGTGTTTAGCCATGCAACAGTTGCATAACTAAATACTTATAAGGTACCAAAAGCGAGACATATTGTCTATGCCAATGCATGTTAAGAAATACTACCAGATTTGTCAAACCCCAAGAAACTGAGGCATCCCCTCCACTCACCATATGAATAAATAGATCATTAAATTCTGGAATTAAAATATCTTTAAAAACCTTATAAAATTCTGGTGATATCACAGTTTCTCCTGAAGCTTTCCCAGTTGCATAACTAAATACTTATAAGGTCCCAAAAGCGAGACCTATTGGCTATGCCAAGCGGCTGTGCGGCCGCGAAAGTGAAAGTGATCGCGATCAAACATCAAAGCGCCGGTGCAGCCGCGAAAGTGAAAGTAATCACGGTCAAGCGCGGCGCGGGCGCCCGCGCACATGCACTGTAGCTCTAGGCTGGCCTGGAAGCACTTTTTGGAGCCCTCTCAAAAAGTCTCGCCAGACCAGCGCATGCGCTGGGTCAGGCGAGACCTAAAAAGGATATAGCACAGGAGGAAAGAGGTTCATACTGACCATATCAATGTTAAATGTGGATGTTAAGGTTTACTCTAAAATGTTAGCAATATTCTGGGCACCCTTTTTACATAATTTGGAATCGACACAACAGCATGGATTTGTGCTGGGCAGGAATACAGTTTCAGATATTAACACGACGATAGCAGAATTTGACGTGGCAGGGAAAATGTTTGAGCAAATTGCCATGATTATGTTAAGACGCTGAAAAAGCCTTTGACTGTGTCATCTAGGAAGCACTCTGGTTAGTAATGGCCCTGTCCGTGCTCAGAACCCAGTATATTGCTATGCTCAAGAAGCTATATAAAAATCCTATTGCAAAGGTTATTGTGTGTGGTATTTCCTCGTTTTTTATGTATAGAGGGACACGTCAGGGATGTCCTCTTTCACTTATCTTATTTGCTCTATATATCGAACCATATATAAGGCATAATCCACGTAATAAAAGAGTTGCTGTGCATATTTACAAGGCAGCGATAGAAAATTATTGCCGCTTTTGTGGCCGTTTTCGGCCGAAAAGCAGAGATAATTTTATCGCCTAATTAGCAAGGTCACGCTAACGCGTGAAACCTTGCATTAGCGCACGTATTCTTAACGCCCAGCTTTGCATCTCTAATGAGATGCAAAGTGGGCGTTCCTGACCTGACATGACAGGAGAAATGTCGCTAAGCGACATTTCTCCTATCATCAAGCCCCACGCTATGAAGCATAGCGGCAAGAAAAGTAGCGATAACCCCTGTTATCGCTACTTTCCTTACGCCTGCTTCAGGACTGACTTAGCCATGATATCCTATGGAAGGTGGATATCATGGCTAAGTTTGTGAGGCCCTATCAACAAGCTAACGCCACATTTCGTGAGATTATTGCTGGGTTTCCAGTGATAATCTCACGTTAGGCAGTTAGTGCTAGGATTTTTATCGCTTTTGAGATTAGCATTGCTAATAGCACGCTATCTCAGCGATAAAAGTCCACGTAAACTGGCGATAATTATCCTAGCACTAAGTGCGCTTAGCGATAATTATCGCCGGTTGTTGCTGATATGCCCCACAGTTAGTTAAGTTGAATGAAGTAGAGTTAAAAAAACACTGCATATGCCAATGACATTGCAATATTTGCTACCAATCCACTGGCTTCTTTTCCGATTATATCAAAGGAAGTGGAGTCATTTGATTGTTTTTCCGACTGCAAGTTTAATATGTCCAAAACTCAGATTATTTTGAATTTTCAGCCACAAATACAGACGTCAGTAGTTGTTAAGACGACCACATACTTTGGTGTTAGGCTGAGTGGTTCTGTCGAAGAGATTATTTCGCTTAACTATGAGCCTATGTTGAAAGTTGTAGCTGCAAGATTACGGATGTGGCATCGACTACCTCTCAGCATACTGGGACGTTGTAATGGTATTAAAATGAATATATTACCTAAATACCTGCATTTATTTTGCGCCTTACCTCTCTGGGACCAGGATTCTTTTTTCAAATGGTTGGAGGGCATCATCTTCAGCTTTATCTGGGGGTATAAGAGAACAAGGCAAGCTATTTTGGGGCATATTATCAAGGACGGCGTTAAAATGATCGCCGCTTTAGCGGCAGAAAACTGCCGCTAAAAGCGGCGATAATGGGCTTGATAATATGACGCAGAGAATTCCAATAGAAGCCCATGTTCTGGTGTCAACATGGGCTTCTATGGGAATTCTCTGCGACATATTATCAAGCCCATTATCGCTGCTTTAGCGGCAGTTTCCTGCGATAATTTTAACGCCGTCCTTGATAATATGCCCCTAAATTTCTCAAGATTCAGTATAGGCAGGGGGGCTGTAATCTACTAGATTTTAAGCTATATTTTTGGGGTGTGTTTGCTGGGCGGATACAGTGTCTTCTGACAGGGCTAGAGGTTGACATAACCATGCCACAATATCAGTTAGCGCTAGGCCCCGATATCAGGTTTTTGCTCCACAAATTGACAGATCCAAGGTGCATATTATCAAGCTAGGCGATAAAATTATCGCCGCTTTAGCGGCAGAAAACTGCCGCTAAAACGGCGATAATGGGCTTGATAATATGCTCTATGGAATTCCAATTGAAGCCCATGTTAGACGTCCTTCACATTTAACATGGGCTTCAATTAGAATTCCATAGAGCATATTATCAAGCCCATTATCGCCCTTTTAGCGGCAGTTTTTATCGCCTGGCTTGATAATCTGCCCCCTAATTATTTCAAAAGGGTTTGATTTAGAATAGTTAGAGTCGTAGCCCAAATTTGGAGGGAAATTAATCCTAGATACTCGTTGCCTGCTTTACATACATTTACCCCTATGGGATAATCCTGTACCTCCATATATTTTTCATGATAAGGTGGGAAAGGCATGGCAACATAAAGGGGTATATAATCTTTGGCAGTTATATGACTCTCAAGAGTTTAGGACCTTTACCTCACTGCGGGAAGAGTACGGGCTTCCATATTATTTTTTTTCCAAGTATCTACAAATAAGGGACTACTTATTGTATGGCTGCAAATCAACTATTGATCATGAACCACCTAAAAACCTCATCTGCTTAGATTGGACAGCTGTCGCATAAACCATACGTTTATTTTATCAGAAGCTACTTTCATATGTCTCGGTTGACAGTTTGAGGATAGCCTCGAAGTGGACTCAACTTTTAGCAGCCGAAGTGTCGGTCATAGAGATTCGGGAGGCTCTAATGTTATTAGAGCAATCAGTGGCATCTGTTACTTTTAAGCTAAAGCAACTCAAAACTATTTATATGATGTTTTATACACCTAGCCACATCGCTCATTGGGGGGTGGGGGGGTCTCAAACCTTGGAGAACTCATTCTGTCCGAAGTGTCACCATTTTCCTGCGGATTTATCCCATATGTTTGTGGAATGCCACATTTATATTAACACATTAACACATATTTAATGGGGAGCTGTGATCCAACTGTTAACAGACTGGCTCGGCTGCGAGCTTCGACTCGGAAAAAAAGCTCTTCTTCTTGGGGTATAAAGAGGGATTGGATAGACATCCGGGCTCATTAATTGCAATTGTTAATGCCCGACTTTGTATCACCCGGGCCTGGAGTGATTGCTGTCTACGTAAGGTGAGTGAGTGGTGGGTGTTATTAAGGCAAATATTTGAATGTGAACAAGCAGTTGCTAAAGCTTGTGGCCCTCGTTCAGTAAAGAAATTTGAGAAAATCTGGACAAGGCTTTAGTGGGTCTTATCAGGTCCTATTGTGATTATCACTTCAAGAAAATGTATACAATTAGTAACTTTTCTGTTTTTGTTCCTTTTTGTCTGTTGTATGTTCTTTCCTCTTTTTAAATTGTCTCAAGTGCATTGTGATCTTCCTTGGTGAAAAAAATAAAAAATAGGAATTAAAAAAAACGAGAAAGAAGCGAGGGGGTGGCCACAGATATTTTCTTTGCTATTTCTGTAATTTTTAAAGGATGTCTGCAGGTGTCGTGTAGAAATGGCCATGGAGTAGAATGACTTTCACAGTGTATGCTCAGATCATAGGAGAAGTGTTGTCAAGCATAATCACATATATTTTCATAGAAATGTCTGCATTTTTTACACAGTATTTGCAAGGGCCCTATAGATTATCGAGGATGGGTACCTTCTCTGAGAGCTCCAGCGGAAACAGATTTGGTGGTGCCAAAAAGCTCAGAGCGGGAGCAACCTGAATCTACAGTGCAGGGCAATGAACCTTGGTTGGATCAAATTAGCAGTTTTGTCCCTGTACTCCAGAGGTCTTAGGTGCCAAAAATGTTTAGGCCACAGGTTTTTAACGATTTCAGGAGAACTACACTTTGACACAGTTCAGGACCAGGGTCCCAGATTCCCAAATCATCAGAAGCTGCATGTGATGGACAAGACTCATTCCAGAAGAAGCCACCAGCAGAGTACAGGGCAGGTGGAATTGGAACAGGGGGAGATTTCAGAAGGCAATTAAGGTCCTCGAAACTGGGCTACTGGTGTCCAGTACCTAGAACGTGTGCTCTGATTCCTAAAGCATGGTAAAAATGACTAATCCCCAATATTTACATTTCAAATAAGGTCCCCACATATGGTGTAAGAGAATACACCAATGACATACAAAGTTGAAGACTGCAGGACATTTTGTGCTATCACTAACCTGATAAGGAAAGCATGGCCTTAGGCTTATATGTGTATCCTGACTCCTACTGCTTTCAAACCTGCAGGCAGATGCGTCAAAATATACCTTTTGCCAGGAGGGAAGCTCTGCTTTTGAATATTAAGTAAGTCACTCATAAGAAGGCTTTGTTGTCCACAAGGTATGATATCAGTTATTTGAAAGTGAAATGATTTCATGTTTGCATGCTACTATTGTGACAATGCCCAAAAGACATTGTCACTGTTAGGGCTGTAGCTAATTCTATAACAAAAAAGAAATACAATAAATATGTTAATTCTGTATGCTTGATATGGAATAAGACATAATGGCAGATATTCTGTGATTGTCAATATTTATAAACTATCCAGAGTGAAGTAACATTTTGATAAATATATAGGAAACAGACATGTTTTAAATGCTTCTTTACCACCCCCTTTTGTACCGCTTCTTTCCCTGTCTTAAGCACCTGCAGGCTAATTAGCATTGACCTGTCCACTTCAGGCACATCAGTGCTTTAATAAGGTGGAGAAATACTGCACTCAGAATGTGACCCAGTTTGACCCAAGCAGGGGAGTTCAGGAGTGTCGAGAAACTTTAAAAGTGACATGGGGAGACCTGTACTTTTTATACTTTAGTGATAAGGGAGGCCTCGAGAAGGGGGGTATTCTGATCCCAAAATACATTTAGCCTCCTATCTATATGTCAGTGGAGGAGGGAGCTGCCCCAGAACCACTTTAAAGTGGTTAAATGGGAGTGAACTGCTTATTACACTAAACACACCTCTTGTTGTGCTGCAAACCCTCTCCAGCTTCAGAAAACCTTTGCCGTGTTGCAGTTTACATGAAATGGAGCACTGTGGTGTTCTCTGCATTGAGGCCAACAGGAGGAGCTGCAAACCTGGGAAGTTTTTCACTTGAGAACGTTTCACATTGGTCAGGGAGAGTCTAAACGTTACCCACAGCTGCTGCCTAATGAATTGAGCAAATTCCGCGCCTCACCCCCAGCTCCTCAGTATCCAATTCTGGATAGAAGAAAAAACAATGAACCAGCTGTTTGTAACCTGTGAAAAGATCTGAAGGACTTGATTTACTTTCACTGATACCCAGGGCTAAGGGTCAGTTGGCTGACCTCTTCTGTGGCTGCAAGGACAGCAACATCTGCAATAGGTGTTTTTCTGGAGTGACCAGTGGCCCAGTTACACCTGGAACTGCACTGGGCCAATCTGATCTTATCTTTTGATATGCCAGTTCCACGCAGTCTGATATCTATAATTTTTCTAACTCAATTTCTCTGAAACTACTGAATGGATTTACACCAAATCTAAAAAAACACACCTTATGGATAAAGATCAAGCTTTCAACCAAATTAGAGTCCAGATTTATTACACTTTCATATTGTCTTTCTGTCGCACAACCCATCGCAAGATAACGCAAAGGCTTAAATAAGGTTTACAAAGCCACACGAGGGGCCATTTCCTCTGCCTTGTGTGAGTTGGAAAGAAATGTTATGCAACACAGTGGCTTGCGCTGTATTGCATTACAATTCATAGTGCATGGTGTTCCAGGGGTGGAGCATGGGTGTTCCAAAGAATCCTCTCATGGAATTTGACGTAGTCCCAGCTTTACTGAAATCAGTAAAGCTGGGATTGGGCCAAAATGGTACATCATCGTGACCATGGTAAAACGAGGAGATATCTGTTTATTCCCCCTCATTATTTCCTCTTTCTATATTTGATGCCTTCTGCAACACACATATAAAGAATAAATTGCCTTTTAGGATTGTTTCTGTGCAGCAAAAGCAATCCTGCCCGTAGGGTTGAAATCATTGTATCATTGTATGAGGGAGCCTGCGTTAGTACTAGGCAGCCTCAAGTGTGCCAGCACAGAGAACTGAAGAGTATCATAATTTTGTAGATATTTCCCATTTCGGCAACGCAATTCAGCAGCTTTGCTTGCTGCCCTGGACTGGAAGAACTTTTAGTAAATATGCCCCTCAATTCATCCCCTGTTATATGAATATCAATACAGTAAAAAACACTATATAATTAAAAAGATTGTATTATTTGTTAATTCTCTGCAAACTGCAGTCTTTTTCTTTACAGACTCAACTTCAGCAATGTTACTGTAGAAATATTACCTGTACGCTGAGTTGCTCCATGAGAGAATTTAATTAACGGAATTGACACAAGCTCCCTCTCCTGCCTGTTCCACTTCATCAGAAGATTTAAAATTCATACTTTTTAATTATCTTTCTTGTCACTTCAAGTTTCATCTCATGCAAACAATGGAGAATCAATTTCTGGGGTCTTCAAAATACGAAACTTTTTTCATATACTAAATAGACTTGCTGAATACAATGTTAATGTTGTAAGTTGAAAGCAGACTTGAATGGCAAATTAATATGGGAAAATCATAAAAGTATAAGAAGCAGTAATACAATGAGAAGATTACTTATAGTGCAGAAAAAAGTTGTTGTTTCATTGCGGTTGTTCTTTGAGGGAAAATGTACTAAATATGATTTTATGAATGTAACAATACAGAATGTATCCTGGTAGCAAGGGCAATATATAATATGGTTAGACAACTGAAAACACGTTTTGACTCAACATGATCCGTGATCACGTCTACATTGTCAGCCATTTAAATTGCTTGAGCATATTAAAAAATCAAACAAAGGACTAGCCTCCATCCACTCCCTCATAATAGACAGAGGTTGGTCATAAATATTATATCTCATAGAGTAACAATCAAATTCACTATCATAGTTAATTGTGTGCTTGTGGCAGTGTAATACACACACACACACAAATACTGACTCACACACATATGTATTTACATATAGAACTCAAATATATATCTATATATACAAATATATATATACACATATATATATATATGTATTTATTATCTACTGGCGGTCGCTAGTAGATAGTTATAGTTAGGACCGTGTTTCCATAGGAAATCCGCAACATTCTATTTGGAATAACTTCAGCGCCGGTTGACGAATCCTCGCGAAATTTTCAAAATAGGTGGGGCGCTCCGCTCCGCTCCTACCCTGAAAGTCTCGGGGGGATTCGTCAAGCGGGGGCTGAGAAAAAAGGGGGGTCCCAAAACACGCTTTCCCCATGCAATTTTCCATAGGGACCTTTAGTCCAAGGTACAGCCCGAACGGCTGAACAGAATTACTTGAAATTTGGCAGAGAGGTAGTCCTCAGGTCAGGAATGTGCCTTTTGCAGGTCTGGTGTCAATCTGTTCAGTAGTTCCTGAAAAAATCAAAAGTAAAATCATATATATATATGTGGGCGGAGCCTAACCACACATCTCATCCTGAGATCTGATTGGCTGTCAGCACTTCATCCAAGAAGTGTTGGCAGCCATCTTGGGACCAATATACATGATAGCACCTCATTAAAAAGCATTGCAGTTAATAGAAGGTTTTAAGACTTTAGTTACATTATAAATCATTTGTTGATGGTACCATACTCATTTTAGAAATTGTGGTATGTTCTAAGGTAATTTCACCATGTGAAAAAGCCGTCTGCTGGGATATCATGATTGAGAGAAAAATATTTTCTCATGCTTTTCCCACAGAGGTTTGGAAGGTGATCTATAAGCTAAACTGAGAGCTTATTTTCTGTAAATTCACATTATCTTTCTCAGTCATGTGAGAATGAAGTCTGACATTCTCAGTAAAACATGTACATCCAACAAGGGCGGAGACTGTCAGTTGATTCCTTTGTGTTCTACTGCAGCTTCCCAGAGTGTTCCAAAGAACAACTAGAGCGCTAACAGTCCTACTTATGATAAACGTATGGCACTCCTGAAGCCATCTTGCTTGGATTAAAGTGGTAACTCTTAAAACATTTAATTTAAAAAGGAACAAAATGAGGGGGTTCATTTTTCCATAAAAAGTGTGATTAGTGCTGCAGAAAGAAAAATTAGGGCACATTTCGAGTGACTTCTCAAATCCTCTTCTATTTCATTAAAAAATTCTGACATGCAGACTGAAACATGCACTTTCAATACCAGCAGCAGTTTTCCCTGGTGATCAGTAGCTTTACTACAGTGATCTAATGAGCAAAAAGAGTACTAACATTCTGAATTTATGGCAAATGTGTGACACATCTGCATGCCTTTGGAATCAAAGTAAAAAACTGAAAGTATTTCCTACTGAGGAGACTGCAGTAAATGAGGAAATTAGGAAACTTCATAACAAATAAGTCTGCCGAGATGGCCACCAGAGTCAAAAGAGCCCAAATGTAGCCCAAATATCACCCAGATGTAGCCCAAGTATAGCCCATTGACAGAATGTCCCAGAGTGTTCTTAAAAACATCTAGAGCGCTTACTGTCTTCATTATGACAAAAGTATGGCACACCTGAAGCCATCTTGATTGGAATAAACTGGTAACACTTAAAACATTTAATTAAAAAAGGAACACAATGAGGGGGTTCATTATGCCATAGAAATTATGATTAATGCTGAAGAAAGAAAATGAGGGCACATTTTGAGGGACTTCTCAAATCCTCTTCTATTTCATTAAAAAATTCAGACATGCAGACTGAAACATGCACTTTTAATACCAGGAGCAGACTTCCATGGTGAACAGTAGTTTTACTACAGTGATCTAATGAGCAACTAGAGTGCTAACATTCAGAATTTATGGCAAATGTGTGACATATCTGAATACCTTCATGATGGAATCAAAGTAAAAAAATGAAAGCATTTCCTACTGAGGAGACTGCAGTACATGAGGAAATTAGGAAACTTCATAACAAATAAATCTCCCAAGATGGCCACCGGAGACAAAAGAGCCCAAATGTAGCCCAAAATCACCCAGATGTAGCCCAAATATAGCCCAATGACAGAAGTGTGCAAAACACTTATCATTTTGTGTTTTTGCAGTGTTATATACTGCAGACTTGACAGGTATTGGAGTGCTTTACATGAGCATTGGTTACATCACACAAGAACAAATTCATTTTGGTTGTTGTAGTGTATGCCTTTAAGCTTTGTTTGTTTTCCCTTAACCTTGTATATGTAGAGCATGGCGTAGAATGTCTCTGTGGGTTCTGGACGGTTTCCAATCCAGAACGTCAGACTTCATTTCAGTTGTAGACATGGGGAGACTAAGTGATTTGACCAGAATCACAGAATGTCGAGCTGAAGCAGAAACTCCAACCTGGTTCCCCAGTTGCAAAGTCTGCAGTTCTGGAAGTAACACCACATCCTCTCCCCTAAGTGCAACATTTAATCAAGTGGTCAACTGGATACAAAAACATAAAGGTAACAAATAATTTAAAAGTGCTTTCTCGCTATTTGAAAACTCAGAAAATATGTCCTTATTTTAGTCTTTTAGAGCACTAACCATAATTTTGATGCCAATAAGACCCTCTCATATATGTAATTTCTAAAGGAAATGCTCTAGGTATTACAGTTTTGATTACATCAAGATGACGTCAGGCGTTCCACACTTTTGTAATAAATATAGAATGTTAGCAATCTAGTTGTTCATTAGGATACTGTTGAGAGGCAGAGGCCAGGGACACGGACTCTGAAAATTGAAGGCAGGTAGGAGGGTGCAAAGGCAACAATTTAACCACACTGAGCAGGCAGGAAGGGCCGTGGCAGCACAACAGACTATGGAGGGCAGTGAAAAGGGGGGCAGGGGCAACAAACCATCAATACAGTACTTGCAAGAGAGGCTGTGGCAATGTAATAGACCATTGTGGGCAGAAGGAAGAGGCAATGGTAGTACAATCATACATGCCAACAGACCCGATTCAGCCAGGAAGCATCTAATGTTTTTAAGCTCAAATGGGCTTTATTTTATCTGTCTCCTGTCTACAATCTCCTCTTTTTCAATGTAACTCAAAGGGGAAAATCAATACCCCAGTTATTTTTCAAAATCTCCCTCTTACCAAGTTCAAAATGTTTGCAAGTATGGTACATTGGATCATGGAAGGAAATGGGATAGGGACATGGACTTGGATAACAGAGGACAGGAGGGACATGGAGAGGTGCACCAAACTGACCCTGCAGGGCAGGCATCAGGGTTTGCAGCAGCACAATACACCACACAGGGCATGCGGGACGGGAGTGCAGCACAACAATCCATAGAAAGCAAGAGGGAGGGGACAGGACCATGCACATGGACAACAGAGAACAGAGGGGCAAGAGGCAGGACCATAATGGACAGACAGGAGAGAAAGCTGCAGCATAACAGACCATAAAGGGCAGGAGGGATGGATCAGGGGCATTACAATGGAACAGACAAGCCAGGTGGGAGGGAGTAGGGGTCTGCACATGTAAACAGAGGGCTGGGGGCAAGGGGGCAGGGCAGGAGCAGCAAGATAGCCATGGAGGTCAGGCAGGATGGGCACTAGAAGCAAGACACACCATGAAGAGCAACAGTGAGACTGTGATGGCATACACACAGACCATGGAGGGAAGGTGGGAGGGGTTCAGGGGCAGCTAACTGACCACACAGGGAAGGTGGGAGGGGCCATGGCAGCACAGAAGACCATGCATGCCAAGTGGGAGGGTTAGTGGTAGCACAATGGCTATGATGGGCAAGAAGGAGGGTGCAGGGGCATGCACAAAGAACGATGGGGGATAGAAGGGAGGGTCAGGACCTGTGCACAGACAAGAAAGTTCAGGGGAAGGGGCCTCACAACAGACTGCACGGGGCAGGCAGGAGGAGCAGTTGCAACACAACAGACCAGGGAGGGCAGAAGGGTGTGGCAGTACAATGGACCATGTAGGACAGGAGGAATAGGATAGGGGCATGGCATGTGGACAGGCAGGGTGGAGGTGGCAGGGACAGGTTACTGTCATCTGACAATGCTAGGCAGGTGGGAGGGGAGTGGCAGCTCAACAGAACACTCAGAGTAGATAGGAGTGGCAGGTCCATGGAACATGGTGGGCAAAAAGGATGGAGCAGGGGCATACACAAAGACATCGGAGGGCAGGGGGAAGGAGAATAGGGGCAGCAAGCTAAGCACAGAGTTTAAGCAGGAGGTCAATGATGGGGCATAGAATTGGGCAATGGAGGGCAGGAGGAGTGGACTGGTACATCATACTAAATTGAGGGCAGTGGCAGCACATCAGACCATGCATGGCAGGAGGGAGGAGGCTAGTCCATGGATTCACACAACAGAGGATAGGGAGGAGGGGGATGGGGCAGCAAGCTAACTGTTCAGAGAAGTCGGGTATTAGGAACTTTATTGTTTTTAAAACGTGTGTCTGTGCGAACTACTTAAAATATGAACAAGTATGCAGCATAATCTCACTTTTATTCAGGAAGAAGAGGACGTTTGTTACTGTGACTCCGGGCTCACTTGGCAGAAACACCCCCTGACCCTCCACCCCTATCGCAAAATGTAATGCCCGTGAAAAGGGTAGGTAAACACAGTGTTATATAGAACATAGTCCTGAGAGCACGATTGAAAATGAAAACTAGATATAGTGTATGGTATAAACTATGCACCAAAAAGTGTGATATAAGATGAACCGGGCGTGAAATATAATATGCAATACATTGTGCGCAATGACAGATTCATTGGAGAGCGCGAGATAGCACAGGCACTAGCGCGTGCTATGCGATATGCGCCTTGGAGTGTAATATGCACAGGGCAGTGTTGTGTAACCTAACTAGTCTCTAAAGTTGTAATATAAAATATGTGCTGGGGAGTGTAACGTTGCATAGGAACTGTGACAAAGATATGGATCCCAGGTTGTAATATGTATGGCATAGCAGTGTGCGTTATAACATAGGCATCGAGGAAGGCACGTTAGATGGGGCAATATAACCCGTGTGAAGACAAGTGTGGCATGACATATTCACGGGGTGGTGTTACAGTGCACATGGGCTAGAGAGTGTCATAGCATATGCACTAGCTAGTGGAATACAACACAGAGGTGTGTGGCACTCAGCAGGCAATGGTGGGTGTAACACAGCATTGGGCTCTGCCAGGAGTGCGCTGTGACTCTCAAGTGATGTTCGTCCCCTTTCCAGAGAGTAAAATAAAAAGTATTACACGTCCGGCAGTGGATGTGTGTTTTATTAACCGTGAGGGGGCTTTCTTGCATAGTTTTGGTCGAATTTTTGTCGAATCCCCTTTGAATGGCTTGGTGTGCATGTGTATTAAATGTGCCCATCAATAGCTACCCATGTTTGTATTAATAAACGACAAGGGTGTCTACCGGGATTAGGCACGGTAGGGCATCAGACATGTCAGAGCTTCACTAGTGGTGTAAATACATTCCACGTGGATTCATTGTATGCATAGTCGCCTTTTAATGAATATCACGCAAATCGTCATGGTGATAGGTACATACGGTTTGTCCAGCATGTCCTAGGTGTGTCTATAAATATATATTTTTTAAAAATAATAAAAAACAGTGGCCGGCCCTGGGGATTGGGGTCAAAAAAATTTTATTAGGAGACAGGCCCTGGGGGATGGGGTCATCAGGGCCAATAAATTAGAATAAGAAGGGGAATCACACAGCCCCCCTTCTTAAAAAATTAAAATAAATAAAAGACTGGCATCGTGCCGGAGGCCACGCCCCCTCCTTGCAGCACTCTGCAAACGCGCCCCCTGGCGAGTTGTAAGTTGGGGAATTAATTCCTCTTCAATTCTGAGGGTCCCTGAGGGCCAACTAGCCCTACAGGCATCTCCAGTATGCACCAGGGAGCTGCGCTGCAGACAGGTGTTCTGAGTTCAAGCCCCTTTTTACACCTCTCTGCAACGCAGCTCTGTGGCGCTTACTGGAGGTACCTAGTGGTCTAGTTTGACCCTAGGGACCCTTAGGATTCAAGGGGACTTAATCTCTCAACTTAGAACAGCCACAGGGCGCGTTTACACAGTGGTGAAGGGAGGGGACGGGGCCTGAGGTGACGTGTGCAAACACGCACTATGGCACGTTTTAAATTGGGGATATAATTTTCCTTCAATACTGAGGGCCCCTAGGGGCTAACTAGCCCACCAAGTGCTTCCAGTAAGCGCCACTGAGCTGCATTGCAGAGAGGTGGTCCAGGCCGTGCCACTTTTTACACCTCTCTGCAACGCAGCTCTGTGGCACTTACTGGAGGTACCTAGTGGGCTAGTTGGACCCTAGGGACCCTCAGGATTCAAATGAACTTAATCTCCCAACTCAAAACGGACACAGGGCGTGTTTACACAGTGGTGAAGGGAGGGGACAGGGCCTGAGTTAACGTGTGCAAAAACTCCCTGTGGCCTGTTTTAAGAGGTAGTTTTAATCCCCCTGCCCTATTATATACTAGGGGCTTACAGAGGAGGTCATGCTAATCACAGGGGGACCCCAACGCATAATGTTCCCTAGTGTATGTAGGTGTTTTCACTGTATTCTAAGTGTCTTTTAACATAGCACTGGCTCTAGGACTGGTTAGTCAGACTCAGTTACCACCAGTATCCGTCTGAAAAAATTGAGGGTACAGGATGATTTTGCAACAAGGCTTCTTTCTGCGCTTCTTTTTGTTCTTTCTGCACGTTATCCTTCTTCCTGCACTTTTCTTCGTCTTTGAGGACTTCTGTTGCTTCTTTCTGCACTTCTTTTTTTTCTTTCTGTGCATTTTTTCTTCTTTCTTCACATGTCCTATCTCTGTAGGCATAGTTAGAAATTAGCATTTAAAAAACCTTTGAAATTCACAGAAAAAACCATAGGTTTCAGGCACGTTATATTTAGGAATTAGCATTTAAAAAACCTCAGAAATTCACTGAAAAAAACATAGGTTTCAGGGGTGTTATAGTTAGCTGGACTTTTCACTTGTACAAAACCATTGAAATTCCCCCGTTATAGTTAGTTCAGCTAACTATAACTCGTGCGCCCGCAATGCACTGCTGATGACGTCACATATTACATCACTCATGACATGGTCAGTGACATCACTCATGACATCACTGATGACATCTCAAATGACATCACTGATGACATCACTGATGACATCATCCTTGTGATAGAGTGGCAGACCTCCTCTCACTCTAATATAACCTTTGATGCACACATTCAAAAATAGAAACTACAATGTTCAAAACAATGGACATACCAATACATGTTACAACAACCTATTCAGTAATTCTAAGATCCACATACACATCCACTCATTCACCAACAGTCCTATACAGTCACTCATACATGTACTCACTCATCATATGTACTCACACACCTATACATCCTGTTACACAACGCCACTCATCCATAGAGTTACTCACACACATAGTCACTCATGCTAATAAAGAATCAAACATCCATTTACTTGCATATACAGTTATACACACACCACCACACTAACTTCTACAGAAACTTACACATACTTAGTCTTTTAAACAATCACTTATAGAAACACATACTTATTCATACAGGAACTCGTTCAATCTCTCACTCTCACATATACTCACTTATATACACCAATAGTCACATATACTAGTTTAAAACATATGTAGTTACTCATAAATGTTGTAAATGTAAATGTTGTAGACTTGTAAAGCGCACAGCTACCCCAGCAACAGGGCGTCCCGGCGCTGTAGACCGCTGGGGAACCCGTCCTGGCTATCCCTGTGAGATGGTCCCTTTCTGGGTATCTCCAAGGTGAAACCAGGCATCCCCGGCATCTGTGGGGGGCCGTTGTAGAGATGAGGCAAGCTTAATGCCCAGAGTTGCCGAGTGTGTTCCTGGTTAGAGTAGGTACCGAGGCGAGAATTATCGAGTCCGTTTTGACCCTGGTCCACGACCCTGCCGCGTCGGGAATTGAACCCTGGTCCCTGGCCGATTCTCTGCTTACGGGTCTGCTGCCTCTAACTAGTGAGCCACACCTCTCCACAGTGAGCCACACCTCTCCACTAAAGACACTATTGAGACAGTCATTCACTCACTAACACACCCATACGCACACTCATCCACCCATACAGTCCTGTACACATGCTGTCTTCAACACATACAAAGAGTGAGCCACTCGTTCATGCACCTATGCACTACATAATACCCCCCACCGAACCATGCAGACACTCAGACTGATACTCAAAAAACCAACTAATAACCTATATAGACACTATTGTAGCTACTCACCAACCCATGCAGCCACTTATACACAAAGTGAGAGACTGATACAGATATTTACATATTTAAACATTACTCACTAAGCCATGTATTCACTATGATACACTTAATCAGTCAGTTACACAATCAATTTTTCAAAAACAAATCATCCATTTAGACACTTATATACCCATTTATTCTTCCATCGACCTTGAGATATACATATATAAAACATATTTAATTTTCAGAAAAACACACATTCACTGGATGATGTCATCAGTGATGTCATTTGAGATGTCATCAGTGATGTCATGAGTGATGTCACTGACCATGTCATGAGTGATGTAATATGTGACGTCATCAGCAGTGCATTGCGGGCGCGCGAGTTATAGTTAGCTGAACTAACTATAACGGGGGAATTTCAATGGTTTTGTACAAGTGAAAAGTCCAGCTAACTATAACGCCCCTGAAACCTATGGTTTTTTCAGTGAATGTATATATATATACATATATATGGACATACATATATATATGTACAAACACAGACATATAAATATGTATGTGTGTGAGTGTATTACACAGTGGAACCTCCATTGTGTAGTTATAGTTAGGTAAGAGTTTGAATCAGAAGAATATTTTTAGTTTCACAAATAATTTTGATGCCATTAGACAAATCTGCATGAACCTTTTGAAGAAAAAAAGTTAATCTAACTCTGCTTCTTAACTCACACTGATCAGGAAAGCAGAAGACTAAAAAAGTAGGAGGACAAAATATTGATTACCCATGTTAATTCCCATAGGAAATATTGCGCTCCAATATAGAAAAAAAGTTGAATGAAATTACACAAAATGTGGCAGAGTGTTAAGACATTGCTCCGAAAGTAAGTTTTTTTGTGATTTGGTGTAAATCCATTCAGCTATTTTTGGGATGTTAGGAATTAAAGAGGGGCTTTGGTTTGGCATGAATGTATTAATGCTCAGAAAATGCTGTGCACAGCAGGGGTAACTGCACGTGGCCGAAAGCAGTGCACAGTGAATGGTTGACTACACACAATGGGAATGGATGCAAGGCACGGCCATCTAAGCCTCCACTTCTGGTGTTTGGGTGGGGCTCACCCCCATATACTACCTGAAGTTTGTGCGGTGACCTATATGTCATGTGTATATAACTGTATTGGGAATATTTTACCCTTGTATTCCTGGAGATCTTTTGTGGGGAGACCATCATTTTCTGCCACTCCGGGTTGGACAGTTCCTGTTCCAGGATCTTTTCCCATCTGCTCCGCTGAACCGCTAGGGAACTGCGTACCATTGTTGCAAGGCGTCGATAGAGTCAGGACACAAAGTGTCTAGCTGATCCCATTGAGATCAATATTTGTAAAACATCATATGTTACGGGCTCCTCCCAATCTCCCTCCCACAGGTCCCTAAGCATTCACGTCAGTGCTTTGTATGTAAGGAATTGTACTGGCAGCAAATCATAATGCTCTATAAATTCTTTAATGGCAGTAAGGTACCCTGGTGGTAGCAATCACTATATATTAAATCAAGAGGGGGAGGAGGAAGGGATTGAGATCCATTCAGCTTCCTGGCATTATTACTCAAAATCAAAAGGGAATGGATCACTTGACCTGAGTAACCAGGGTCTGCAATATTTTTCTGGGTTGTCAATAAAAAACCCTCATTCACGTACTCAAATCGTGGGGTGGTATATCTTGGTTCTCCGCCCTGCATTAAAAACGTGACAGCATCATCATTGGGTTTAATTTTTGGCGTATGCTTCCTCCATCCAGAGGAGAGCCAATGGTTATTACAGTAGTGATCAATGAAAAAAAAATATATCGAACAGTGCTATAGTGAGGTGAAAATTGGTTGTGATGTTAAAAATCTCGTATACCTAGATTAAAACTTTGTATTGGTCTAGGTTCAAGATTGTCTAAAAACAGTGTTGTGTGTGTGTAGACTTATTATTAGTCTTGCGCACTATAGTGTCCATAAAAAGGTCTACATGTTTCAGCCCTTTGGTTTTCCTAGAAGGGTCAGGGGGCTTTTTTCAGGACCTAAGAAGAGTGTAGGGTCTGTGTATTGTCACAGTTTCACGGAAGCAACGTATATTTTACCCATTTCTAAAGGTCAATTAGTACCTGTCCAAAGAAAAAATGAAGGGGGGAAGAAACATATGGGAAAGTTATGCTTCGAATTCTTAAAGTCATGCTGTCTCTTAATGTCTGGTTAACATTGTGTCCAAGTGCCTAGGTTATACTCACAGAAGAGAATGAAAATGAAAAATTTGTTAAAACGTTTTTTTTAAGTAACTATGAAATGGCAATTCTTTTGACACAAATAAACTATGAAATGGCAAATCATTAAAATGGCAAATGACAATTCTCTAGACTCAAATGCACTATGAACTGGCATATCTCTAAATAGCAAATCTTGGCATAAAAATAAATCTCATGTTATCCCAGAGAACATAATATCCAACACATCACAACTAGATATCCAGTATCTGTATGGCATAAACATAGAGTATCGTTATTCTCTATTTGCGCTTTGGTCTTCTTAGCGCGCTTAATAAGGGTGTGGTTGTCTGTGTGCAACCTTTGGTATTCTCCCATTTGTAATGCCCGTTATATGGTTTAGGTGTGGATACGCGCTTCGTAATCCTTGTGTAGCATAGCCAAGTGGTGTGGTGAGTTAATTTTACATGCCAGAAAACATTAGTCTCACACGCCAGAAACCGTTGGTAGACGATGTTTTCATAGCGCAGTATTACTCATTGTGCGCTAGGTACTGGGAATTAATGCCTGAATAGTTTTTTTTTAATATAGCGTGAATGTTCGTGTGCTCGCATGCGATAATATGCTGTGTGGCAGTAACAATGATGGCGTGTTCGCATGCTCTTGGTTCGTGCGGTTGCGGGAGACGCTGTTTGTGTTTTTAATTTAATTCTCTAGACAACGTGATGTTAACATTAAAAAACGCTAGACAGCCTACGTGTGGCGTTGTTTTTACGAAACGGTATCGTGCCGATAGTGCGTACCTTAAAGTCCTCGATTGTGGACTTCTTCAGATAGCCATAGAGCATACTTGCCTGCTGGAAGAAAAGGTTGGTATTTCACAAAAATGAATAATACGTTACGTGTCATTTCCTTCCTTTCTTCCTTACGTCCCTGTGTAATACCTTCAGCAGGGAGCAGCGCGTTTTGTGCTGGCTCTTCCCTTGGCAACCTGGATATGGTTGGCCTGGGAAACTACAGTGAACTTGTATCAGGGAATGGAAAGGGAAGAAAGACTGTAGTTTCATCGTCATGGTTTCAGTGGGTGACAGCTTCTTGATAGATAATTCAGTTAGTTTGCCAATAGGTTATTATTATTGTAACAATTGTGGTGGCCATATTTCGTCACTGATCGGATAACCTGGTTGATCATATTAGGTGGATTATGGTGGAGTTTTTTCTCATGCATGATCCTCTAGTCATGTGGCCATTTCTATTTCGCAGTCCATGTATTTAGAGTTAGCATCACAATCTTAGCCACGGAATATTGTCATTGAGGCCTAGTATGTTCGTTTTGAGGCGGTGGACCCAACTCTGTTCCTTTTCAAAAAGTATCTTTTCTGCATTGTGACTCTTGTTGTGTAGAGTTTCTAGGATTATCCATTTCAGGTCGTTGATTGAGTGTTGTGACTCTATGAAGTGATTACTCATCTTTGTTGTACTCTTTTTGCACTTGACATTACTCCTGTGTTCGCATATCCTTTGTTTATTTTCCGGCATGTCATCCCTATGTAACGTAGGGTACATGGACATGTAATCATGTAGATTACATGTGTAGAATTGCAGTTAGTATGGTGTTTCATAGTCCAGTTTAGATTCAGTAGCAGTTGGATCGTTTTTGTGACAGTGGTCAGGTTGCATACCGAGCAGGAACCGCAGGGATAGTGTCCCACAATTGGAGGTAGGTCCCATAGTCTTGGGACAGGTCCATTTTTCGTAGGTTATGGTGGTCTTGTGTGGACCAAGATGTCTTTTAAGTTCCTTGTCCTTTTGTTGGCGAATCTTGGTTTCGGCCAATTCAGTGAGCCTGATGTTCTGATCCTCCAGTTTTTGTTGAAAATCTTTTTGACTTTGTTCGAAGCTATGTTGTATGTGCTAACAAAGGTGACTACATATTTGGGCAGTTACTTTGGTGTGATCTCGAGAAGGCTCTCTTGCCCTCTTTTGACATCTCTTTATAGTCTTTTCTGGATAGTTTCATATTCTGAGTTTCTCAATCAGATCCCTTGCCTGGTTTTTGTATTCACCCAGATCGCTACAGTTACGTATCAGACGTAGGAACTGGCTGTATGGGAGGCTGTCTCTGAGTGGTCGAGGGTGGAAACTATTGTAAGAAAGTAGACTATTTCTTGAAGTCGGTTTGAAAAATGTTTTGGTTTTTATCATGTCATTCTCAATGTAGATGGTAATGTCCAGAAAATCAAGTTCTTTGTTATCTGCGGTGTAAGTGAACTTGAGGCATTCATCCCTAGTGTTTATCCATCTGTAGAAGTTGGTTAGGGTTTCTCCATTGCCTTCCCAGATCAGGACGATGTCATCTATGTAGCGTTTCCGAAAAAGGTATCCTGGGTAGGAAGGGGTTGGTGATGTTTTTTATGTATGTGTCTTTGAAGTTACTCACATACAATCCTGCCACACTTGGGGCGAAAGTGCTGCCCATTGAAGTGCCGTGACATTGCTGGTACATTGTTTTGTTAAATTCAAAGTAGTGCTCTGTTAGGGCTAGTCTGCAGCACTCTAGGACAAAGTGTCTCGGTGTTTTAAAAACCCAATCATCACTGGAAAGCAGGTTCTCCAGGGTTTCAAGTGTTTTCTGTTGGGGTAGACTCGTATAAAGACTTTCTACATCAAGTCTGACTAGTAACATCCTTTCTTCTGAGTGGGTTTGTTCTTTCAGGAGATTCAGCAATTCTCTTGTATCTTTTAGATATGTTGGTGTTTTTTGCACTAAGGGTCTGCGAATTGTGAGAGTGGTTCTAAGACAGAACCAAACCCCGAGACGATGGGGCTTCCTGGTGGAGGTCTGCGTTCTTTGTGGATCTTTGGTAAAGAATAGAAGTAGGGTACCCTCTGTGTTTTTGTTGTCAAGAAGTCCGCTTCATTCTTTGAGATCCTGTTGTTTAATTCAGTCTCATCGACCATTAGTTCAATGGTTCGCTGTAGACGTTTTGTAGGGTCTGTGGTAATTTTTTTGTAGAATTTTTCATCTGATAATAGTTCTAAGCACTGTTGGTTATATCCTTCCTTTTTGAGTAGGACTATGCCGCTCCCCTTATCTGCCGGCTTGATCACTAGTTCGCCATTTTGACGTAGTTCATCTAGTGCCAGTTGTTCTGGCCTTGAGATATTCATGAAGGGTTTCTTTGTGTGGTCTTTAAGGTTCTCTATTTCTTTCATTACTTCCTGCTCAAAGATTTGTATTTCAATAGGTACCTGGTGATTCATGGGGCAGAAAGTGGATTTGCGGCGTAGTTTTGTGTCTCCCTTTGTGACTTGTTCCTCCTGGTTGTTGAAGAATGCTTTTAGTTTCAGTGTTCTGCAAAAACCTGCCATTTCGCATTGTAGTTTGAATGTGTCCAAAGGAGGTGTTGGGACAAATCCCAGGCCTTTGTTTAGGAGATCTTCTTGTTCGGTTGTTAGAACAGTATCTGTTAGGTTGAATATAAGCCCATTGTGCTTGTCCCTGGTTTTGTACTAGTCATGCTCCTTGTGTGGACCTGTCGTTCTTGGTCCGTCCATTTTACTCCTTTTCGTCTGGTTCTTTGGTTGACCTAGCTTCTCCCTAAAAACGGCGGTCTTTGTGTGTTATTCTGGCCCATCGGTGGTCCCATTGGGGGTCCCATCGGTGGAGGGCCTTGGAAAAATGGGTTCATCCATCCGTTGAAATTTGGAGTAAAGGGTTGGAATGTCCCTGGTGGTAGTTGGTTTCCATAGTAGGGTGTGTGCCAAGTATTTGGGCTCCGATGGTTTTGGTGTCTGTAAACTGGAGGATCACTGAATTGTCCGAAACCAAGATTCGCCAACAAAAGGACAAGGAACTTAAAAGACATCTTGGTCCACACAAGACCACCACAACCTACGAAAAATGAACCTATCCCAAGACTATAGGACCTACCTCCAATTGTGGGACACTATCCTTGCGTTTCCTGCTCGGTATGCGACCTGACCACTGTCAGAAAAACGATCCAACTGCTACCGAATCTAAATTGGACTTTGAAACACCATACTAACTGCAATTCTACATGATTACATGTCCATGTACCCTACGTTATATAGGGATGACATGCCGGAAAATAAAACAGAGGATATGCGAACACAGGAGTAATGTCAAGTGCAAAAAGAGTACAACAAAGATGAGTAATCACTTCATAGAGTCACAACACTCGATCAACGACCTGAAATGGATAATCCTAGAAACTCTGCACAACAAGAGTCACAATGCAGAAAAGATACTTTTTGAAAAAGAACAGAGGTGGGTCCACCGCCTCAAAACGAATATACTAGGCCTCAATGACAATATTCCATGGCTAAGTTTGTGATGCTAACTCTAAATCTATGGACTGCGAAGTAGAAATGGCCACATGACTAGAGGATCATGCAAGAGAAAAAACTCCACCATAATTCACCTAATATGATCAACCAGGTTATCCGATCACTGACGAAATATGGCCACCACAATTGTTACAATAATAATAACCTATTGGCAAACTAACTGAATTATCTATCAAGAAGCTCTCACCCACTGAAACCATGACGATGAAACTACAGTCTTTATTCCCTTTCCATTCCCTGACACAAGTTCACTGTAGTTTCCCAGGTCAACCATATCCAGGTTGCCAAGGGAAGAGCCAGGAGAAGTCGTGCTGTGCCCTGCTGAAGGTATTACACAGGGACATAAGGAAGAAAGGAAGGAAATGACACGTAACGTATTATTCATTTTTGTGAAATGCCAACCTTTTCTTCCAGCAGGCAAGTATGCTCTATGGCTATCTGAAGAAGTCCACAATCGAGGACTTTAAGGTATGCACTATCGGCACAATACCGTTTCTTAAAAACAACGCCACACGTAGTCTGTCTAGCGTTTTTTAATGTTAACATCACGTTGTCTAGAGAATTAAATTAAAAACACAAACACCATCTCCCGTAGCCGCACGAACCAAGAGCATGCGAACACGCCATCATTGTTACTGCCACACAGCATATTATCGCATGCGACCAGACGAACATTCACGCTATATTAAAATCACATTCAGTCATTAATTCCCGCTACCTAGCGCACAATGAGTAATACTGCGCTATGAAAACATCGTCTACCAACGGTTTCTGGCGTGTGAGACTAACATTTTCTGGCATGTAAAATTAACACACCACACCACTTGATTACGCTACACAAGTATTACGAAGCGCGTATCCACGCCTAAACCATATAACGGGCATTTCAAATGGGAGAATACAAAGGTTACACACAGACAACCACACCCTTATTAAGCTCGCTAAGAACACCAATGCGCAAATTAAGAATGACGATACTCTATGTTAATGTCATACAGATACTGGATAGCTAGTTGTGATGTGTTGGACATTATGTACTCTGGGATAACATGAGATTTATTTTTATGCCAAGATTTAGTATTCAGAGATTTGCCATTTTCATAGTGCATTCGAGTCAAGAGAATTGTCATTTGCCATTTTAAAGAGTTGCCATTTCATATATAGGTACGTATGCACGTCCGATTGAACCCGCCACTGAGCAACAATCCTTAATCGGCGATTGAGCCGTTCAGAATACGCATTACTACCTGCCGTCATCCGGTGTGAACGTCCGAATTCTTCAATCGAGGCCGCCATTGTAGCAGCGCCCCTGAACTTTTCACCCCCAGACGCCGCCATTTCAGCAGCGCCCCGAACCTTCCTAATCGTTCCCTAACCGGAATTCAATTAGGCTAATAGGCTCTACCTAACAGGCATGTACTTTATGTCCTGATGATGATCCACCTATTCCCTCCATGGTTCGAAACGCCGTCGACACTTTGATACACCTTATACGAAAAATGTTCATTTACTTCATTGTAAAGGTGTTCCTTGAGATTTGTTCCCCATAATACTGTGTATTATTCGTGTGAAACAAACCTATAAGCTTTGCCTGAGCCTCTTGCTGTTCGCCCTTTTCTTTGTACCTCATGGCTAAGTAGGACACAGGCTTGTGTCCCACTTTTTGTATTGTTTGTACTAATTGTTTCTAAATTGCTAAGAAGTAAATATTAGACCTCTGTCCGGCTGGACAAGTCAACCCAATATAGTAACGGTTGAGTCTATATTCATTCCTTGCTCTTAATTTCTTCCTTCTAGGGACCACTGTTGTCTAGAATAATTAACTCCCAAGGTCCCTGGTCCACTACCTTTGGGTTCCCTTGTTGTTTAAAAATATGGGTAAGCTTCTGAGAGTACACAACTCTATCTATTCGAGTGTGTAAGTTGTGGCTATGGGAAAAATAAAGGAAGTCCCGTTCCTCCCTATGTTGTGACTGCCACACATCTACCATCTCCCAGTGTTCAATTCATTCTCATAGCCCCCCTGCCAGTTTGCCCACCCCTGTTCCTGTCAGTGGTGGCGTTGAGTGGTCCAGCACCATGTCTAGCACACAGTTAAAGTCACCACCTATCAGCAGATTGTCAACCGCGAGGCCAGCCATGTGAGTGAAGAGTGAGTGTAGGAAGACGATCTGATCTTGATTTAGATCATAGATGCATCATAATGAATTTCTTTTCCAAATAATCTACCCTCTACAGAGACAAATTTACCCTCTTCATCTATTAAGGGGCCAGTAATCTCAAAGGGACCACCTCCGTAATCCATATGAAGTCTCCTCTGGCATATGACGAGTAGGAGGTGGCATGAAGCTGGCACCTCCATTTATGTTTTAATCGATCTATCTTAACCCCCACCACGTGGGTCTCCTGCAGTATGGTGACCTGCACTCCCCATCGACAGATGTACCTGTGAATTCCATGTCTCTTTAAGGAAGAACCCACCCCCAAAATATTCCACGACATTAATGTCAGGGCGTGTCATTGTTTAGTCATACTAGGGTAAGTTAAGGTATCGTTGTCGGTGCCCCAAAGAGCCTCCCACACACCCTTCTCACTCCCATGATGCATTGCTTGATCCCTGTATGACCACAAAAAGAAATGGAAAAGACAATAGAAGGGGTAAAAAAAGAATAGGGGCATGAATGTCCCCCAACTATAAACTTCGTTGCCCAAGGGCAGCACGGCAACAGCCGTCCGTCCAAACCAAACATGGCAAACAGCTCCCAAATGAATACCTCCCCCAGTCCGCCTGCAATGGCCACTCTGTCCCAGAGTCACCTTCCCTCATCCCCACCCCAACCCCCACAGCTGCCATAACTACAGTGTCTTGTACAGCAAAGGATATCAAATAAAGTCATCCGCTGTCCAGGGCGTAACTGCTGGGAGCCGAATTTCATTCCTGTTCAAGGACATGGAGTCCGAGAGTGATGATTTGAGGTCTTAGGCCGTGTCCATCTCTATAGTTCTCCTCCACTCCTGCACAATCTCTGCCACTGCCTACAAGGCAGCTGCCTGTTCCAGTTCAGTTTGTGAGAGCGATGGGCCACTCCTGGAGCCATCTCTGAGAGCCCCTATGTGTTCACCTCCACACCCTCCTCCTAGGCACTGACGGTCATGTGTGCGTAGTGGGGAGAGACTTTCCCACCTTATAGGCCCCCAACCAGATCCAGGGGGGTTCTGGGTCATCACAGAGGTGCATGGAGGCATTGAGAACAATCCAGAATTTTGATGGAAACAGCAGGGAGCATTGGATATCATTTTCATGGAGAGCTCTTTTAACCGCTAAAAAAGAAGCCCAGCTAGCCTGCACTGCCGCAGTGAAATAGATAATAAAGAGACCTTCCCATTTCCTACCACAAAGGGGCCATCAGAGCGAGCCTTCCGTAGATTAATGTCTCTGTTCCCGTAATGTAGCAGCTGAGCCACCAATGGTCCAGGAGACCGACCCGGGGCTGATGGTCTAAGTGGCACTCAGTGCACTTGTTCCAGCTCGAAAAAGCAATGACTAAACCAGCAGCCACCTCCGTTCGTAATCAGCTCCCCGGGCAGCTCACCATGTCACCTTTTTCAATCCTCTCTGGAAGGCCCATCCTAATATTGTTACATCTATTTCGGCCTTCAGCATCTCCGTTCAAGTAACAATATTCTGTCTTTCAGGTTGGGCATCTGACTAGCAAGTGGAGTACAATCGGGTATGAGTTCAGTAATGGAAGTTTTGCCCTCTTTGACTCGGTCCGCCAGCTTGTGGTGTTCCGTTCGAAGTTGACCCAGACCCCCTGACACAGAGCCTATATGCTGCTGTAGAGTGGTTTTAGTATCTTCAATGGCCACTAGAATCTTGTCAAATTGGAGACGTATGGTGTCCCCGGTTTGGACAACATCATTGTTATCGGGCACTGCACCTTGAGTGGCATCAGCGGTGTCAGGTGGGATCCCTGATGGTTTGTGTCGTGGCTTCCTTCTCAAAGCTGTGAGAAATAGAGCACCACAAACAGAGCGAGGTATCTAGGGCTGTGCATGCAGTCTCCCCTATATGATAGTGAGTGTGCTGTACTACAGCTGCATATGATGGTCCTTGACGCTTTTCTTAATCTCAGCAGTGCCTCAAACTGAGGACACCCCAGCCCCACCGGCCATAAAGTTGTTAAGGGAACCACTGGGCATTCTCTAGCAGCAAGCTTTGCCCACCTGGCACAGGAGGGGTATAGAAGGAGGCAGCTAGTTCAAGGCAGGTCAATTCAACAGCTGAAAAGTGGAGGAAAATAACCACAGTCCACGTGTGGTCCCACGTATCACCGCTACCTCCTCGAGAGGGCTCAAACCCACAGAAGGTCACCAGGTAGTCAGTCTACTACAGGTAGGAACACTGTCCCCAAAGTCTCACCAATGCTCCCAAAGCCCATCAGTAGTAACCAGCACAAGGGGGTGAGTGCAGTACCAGCTCCTGCTCCCCTAATCTCGCCAGGGAGCCATGCACCAGCAATCTTGTCCAGTGGACTCACCGCTTCTCCAGGGGTTCCCTCAGCAGTGCCTGGCATCCTCCATGGCCACCGACATCCAGAACACTACCTCTAGCCGCAGACCTCCATTACGGTTCCTCTGAGGGCAAAAGGAGTCCCCGATCCGCTGCAGCCTGGCTTTTCTTGGCTGTCCAAGGAGCTTTCCTCTGGCATTAGCACAGCGCAGCCATCCCTCCACTCTGCAAGGGGCAGGTTTCTGGCAGATACAGGCAGGGTGGCAACGTGAAGGGGAACCAAGCATGGTCTGATGCAGAGTCGCGCCACCACAAACCTCACTTGGGTCATCTGTGCTGTCCCAGCCAGCAGCCACACCAGTGTCAGGAGTGACACTAAGGGAACACCCTGGGCTCCCATCAGCCCGTCTGTAGTCCTGATTCATCCTCCAGACCTCCGGACCTCCGCCCCTCTGTAGCTTTTTTCTCGGCCACCGGCAGCCTCTCCCAGGGTCAGGTCACAGGGGCTGCCAGTGTACAGCAGCATTCCGGGGCATAGTCCTCCAGCATCAGGGCCTCTCTCATCGTCGCTTTCCCCAGTGTCCTGGTTCGGTCTCGGGGGGTTTGGCAAAAACCCAATGAATGGTCTGTGGGTTCGCCTGGCTGTGCAGTCCCAAGGATAAACCCCTGTCCGGGCAGCTGTCTTTCGAAAGAGGAAACACCCCAGGCCAACCGCCACGGAGAGAATAACAGGTCTTTACGACCAATGACCCTATCTGGTTCTGTAAGTTGTTGCTGAGGAATGGGAAACACAAGTCCGGCCTGTTAGGAGGTTGATGGTGCTGGATTACAGGAGAAATGGTAGGCCTTGCACAGAGCTAGTGTGAAATGCATCCAATGTGGTCACCATCTTGGCCACGCCCCCATTCATTGGGCTATCTATAACCTGTGCCCCGCCATGCACTGCTTATAACTTCATATATACCATCACTAATAACACATTAAATTACATTATTGATGAGAACACTAATTACATTTTTAAGCTATCAATGCAGAGATCTCCCTATAGTAAAGATAAGCAAAATGATCACCATCAGAGCTTGAGGACGCAAAGGCAGAGAGGGCTTTAAAATTAGGGATGTGCAAAACTTGTGTAATTTGGTGTGGTTTAATAAAGTGAAAGTTACATAAACATTACAAAAGGAGTGTATCCCTAGTATTCTTTTAGCACAAAATGCGCCCATGTGTCTGAAATGAACCCGTAGATGCCTCTTGCTCAAAAAATAGCACTAAATGCAAAAGAACAGAAACAGCAACAGCCCAGCTGTGTGTGCTGTGTTCCTGGGTAGGCATTTTTCCCAAAATGATGCAAATGGTTGTAATTTTCATAATTTTGTTCCAAAAGAGTAAAGCGAAATTACTAAAACTACTCCAGCATACTTATAATATCACCCAGGCCTACTTAAATTCACAGCTGGCTACCCTTGTCCTTGAGGAGAAGAAGCTGGCCTTGACTCCAAAAACGAAAAAGGCAACAATAACCCTTGCACTGTAGAAGAAAAAGTTAACCTTGGCCTTAGAAGAGAAAAAGGCCCTGTAGGCCCATAACAACATCTTAATCAAGGAGTAATTGAGGTCCTGGAGGGCTGCAGAGACCAGTGAGGGTGGTGGCCATGATTGGAAAGTACTTAGGAGCGGGTATCATAGGGTCCACATCCCAAAAGTCCTGGTGCCTACTTATGTGGTAAAGAACGATATTGAAAAGTATTGTGCTGTTTATGAGGTAACTTTTGGGTTTAACCTGTAGAAGAAGAAGCCCATTATTTGGAGGATACACTATTGGCACTAGATGCAGTGGACCAGAATAAATATGCCTCCATGAAAGAGGCCCATAAACGCAAATTTCATTTAAATCCAGGGAAGTTTCGCCTGAAAGTCAGGGACAGACAGAAACGGTCATACCATTCTTGGAAGGATTATATGGCCCTATCAAGTAAGGCAATGGATGGTTGGGTGAAGGGCGGTAAAATAAAGGTTTATGATGGGATGCATAATTTGATCATGTGGGCACACATCTTAAGTGGTTGCTTAACAGAGTTTTGCTGGCACCTAATACATTTCCGAATTTTCTGTTCCCAGGGAGCTTAGGAAGGAAGTAGATCTCTGGTTCAGTATCAGAGTATCAAAGAAGGTACCTGGGGACAATCACAAGAAAAGTGGTTCAAGTCCCCACACGTAGAAGGAGTGGACAGGAAAGGATAATACAAAACTGTTCTATAAAGAGTTTTTAGGGGACAGATTCATGGACCTTTGTCGAGAAGAAGTTGGGCTTGATTGGAAAAGCTCATGGTGCCAGATCATCCGGCCCAGGGCTCTGACTCTCTATAGACAGGGCATTGGAAGGGATACTCTTTATCTCCCAGGGACCACCCCACCAGTGAGAAGGCCCTAGGGACTGCTAGTGTGAGGCTGGGGCAGTAAGTGTGCCCTTTGAGTGTTGTTGAATGGGTAGAGGTTACTCTTGTGTCCCTGGGTGATAAGGAGATGGAACCCATGGCCTGTATGCCTGATAACAGTAAGATGTACAGGCAGTGGCCTTCCCTCCATAGAAAAAGGGTAGAGACTCTGCAAGATACAGGAGCCAACATGACTGCTGTCAGGTGTCAGCTGGTGTCTGCAGAGCAGGCCTGGGCAAAAATTTCGTTCCGTTCGCGGAAATTGCGATAATTTGACATTTTTGCGTTCCGCGGAG
The DNA here is from genome assembly GCF_964204655.1 of Triturus cristatus. Taxonomy (NCBI): domain Eukaryota; kingdom Metazoa; phylum Chordata; class Amphibia; order Caudata; family Salamandridae; genus Triturus; species Triturus cristatus. The sequence goes on from NC_140581.1 coordinate 403,937,195, forward strand.
AGCGCGAAAATGTCAAAAATTCCGGTTTCCGCAGCTTGGCGATAATTTGTTTCTTGCTCGCGCTGTAAAATGATACATTCTTGCGCGCGCGCGATCGCCTTACCTGAATCCCTGCGTTCGCCGACAAGTTTTCTTGATCCGGTCGCGTTCTCCATGAGATGTTGTATTGTTTTTAGCCATTTGCGCTGTCTCGCGACAGTTCGCGCCCGCAGTGACGTCATGCGTCGCGCGATCACGTCTTTCTTCTCGCGATCATGCACCGCGAGAACAACTCAAAACAAGATGGCCGCGCCCGCAAGCAACCACATGGGTAAGTTGGCGACCCGCAACCATGCAGAAAATCTCGCGAACATGCCGGAAAAAAACTTCCGCATCTTCGCGATATTTCTGCTTGTTTGCGATAATTTTAAACATTCTCGCGATAATTTGCGAAGGTTAATTCCGCAAATTCCGCCCACCCCTACTGCAGAGATCATTACCAGTATATTCTACCTTGTGGTGAATGCTGACCTTTAAAAGTAACAGTCGGACCAGTCATACTAGTTGACTAGCTGCTTGGGGATGAGTTTCAGTATAAGTCCTGGAAAGAGGTAAACCAGCCAAAGCAGAGTTATGCAAGTAGCAGAGAGAATTATCTTCTCTCAAAAAAATAGATGTGGCCTAACAGCTAGAGTGGTCAACCTTGAAGCTGGGGAATCAGGTTAGAGTCACAGCGGGGTCCCTCCACATCCTGTGATTCTGGGCAATTCACTTAATTTCCCAGTGCCTAACAAAAATGAATGGGTCTGTCTGTAACGCAACTGGTGCTCATGTAATGCGCTCTGATACCTTCAGGTCCAGTTCACTCTATATAAGACTAAAAAAAAACAGAAAGGATGTTTGGCATTAGGCGGCAGCCCAGAGGAATGGTGACACCTTTGATGATCATCAAATTCATTGGGCGAATGACCACCTACCCAGTAATAGTAGGGTCTCTAAGCCTGGGTCATTCAGAGGGCTGGTGGTCCTCCAGTGCTACTGGGTCTTGCTACTGGGTCTGGCTCATTAAATCTCCTTGGTAGACCATCTTGGGCAGGCTAAAACCTTTGGTTGCCTGGTCACCCAATTTTACTGGCCCCAGATGTGGATCTAAGTGCCTTATCAGGCAAGTGTCAAGGTAGGAGAGAAGTGTAAGGCTCCCATCTAGAATTTCATGTAATAGGGATCCCCTTTCAAAGGGTAGGGACGGACACTGTCAGACCCCTTGATCCTACAATAGCCATAGGAAACAGGTTTATCTTGGTGATGGTGGACCATGACATCCAGTATCCTGAGTCCATGCTCTTGAGAACAGTGACTACACCTGTGGTTGGCCATGGACCTGATGGTAATCTATACCAGAGTGGGATTTACTAAGAAGGTAGTGTCAGACATGGTGACTAATTTCATATCAAAATACATGACGTTCATGTGGGACAAGTTGGGGTTACCTATTAGTTCCCTATACTCTATCATCCCCAGGCCAATAGGCTTTCTGAAAATTTCAATAAGACCCTCAAATTCATGGATCTCATCCTGTACAACCCCTAAGATGTAAGTGGGAATGCTTACTCCTACGACTCCTGTTTTCTTACTGGGAAGTCCCGCAGACAGGACTGGGATTCAGCTTATTTGAAAGGGCATTGTGCCACTGGAGCATCACTTTTTCCAACTTTAAGGTGGCGCAATGCCCTGCTCCATATTTACAGGGCGGCCGTAAGACACTTTGCGTTTCTTAACGCCATCTTGTAAATATGGTCTCCTTGCTGCAGTTTTCTGTGGCAAAGGGGCGTGCGATGCATGTTGCTGTGGGTATTTCCATGCAACAGCATTGCTTTTTGACACTGCCCCAGATTTACAAGGATCTGTAGATCAGAGGCAGTGCCAAAAACTAACGCTTTTGAAAAGGAGAAATTAGAGTGAATTTTATTTCTCCTCATTTTTTGCTCCTTTTATGTGTGCTGCATTCTGCAGCACCGATAGAAGGAGCAAAACACCAATAATTATTGTTTTTCTGCATGAAAGTTTCCCTTTCTGCACAAACACAATCACCCCTGCAATGCAGGCACCCTTGCACCATGATGCAAGGGTGCCTGCGCTGGCGCAAGGCAGCTTTTTTATCACGAGCGCAAGGGATAAAAAAACAGGGGCGTCATATTCTTGTAAATACCGTGCCTCCCTGTATTTTTTTAATGATGCGGTGCTGCTAAATTGCTTGCAGTGCCGCGCTGTGCCATTTCTTTGTAAGTATGCCCCTCGCTTTTTTGTGAAGAGTCTATGAGAGAAAGCTTCCGGGAACGCCTCACAGTATGTTGCGGATCACATGGTAGCCCTTCGATCAAAAATGGGGCAGTACAAGAAAAAGGCCTATATGAATTTAGTGACCAGCCAGAAAGTGATTAAACAGTGGTATAACCAGGTGGACACTTAGGTAGAATATGAACCTGGACAAAAAGTGTGGCTTATGAAACCCATAGAGTCAAGAGCCCTCCAAGATTGGGACTTAGGAGGTAAAAGAGAAGAGTGGGCAAGGTCACCAACCTTGTGCACCTGCAAACTCCCAGGAGACTGATGAGGATGCTGCATGTTAACCAAATTAAACCATGCTTTCAGAGGTTAAAAATTACTGTGTTCTTGGTGACTGATGGTCAAGAGGAGGAGGAAAATGACCCCTTCCCAAATCTCCTGTCACACAAGAAGCAGGACGGCTCTTTGGAGGGAGGGGTACTCTCTCTTTCACTTACACTGGAGCAACAGAGGGACTGCCTCCAGTTGCTAGACCAGGTCGCCTCACTGACCGCAGGGCTCACCAATTAGTGTATCCATGTCATTGATCCAGGGGACAATGTGTCTGTCAAAAAAGAAATGTTTTTTAGGCATCAGGTATGGTCAGGGCCAACACCAAAGATGGGTTTTCTATGATAATGAGCATTGCATTGGGGCAGTTCTATCCCAGTTAAATAACGAGGGCAGGACCAACATGTGTCAATCATCAGCACGCAGCTTCTACCCAGGGAACAATGGTAGAGTGCCATAAAAAGAGGGGCATTTTCAGTGGTCTGGTCTATGAAGAAACTGAGGCTGCACTAGTTTTGTACTCAATTCCAGGTTCAGACATACCATTGGCCACTTATGTGGGTCACAAAAATACAGGGAGAGAATCTACAACTTTCGAGGTTTCCCATCTCGGCGAGGGAATAGACTTTATGCTGGAACACCATCCTGGAAGTGAACACACCAATGCTAATGGTCTTTTTAGATTTTTTAGACTTAGTGATGAGAATTTCCATGGGGGTGGACAGTTTCCTTTGCCTTCTGCTGCTGTGTGAGAAATGAGCATCTTTTGAGTAATATCCTCCTAAATATTTGCCCTATATGTTTTGCTGATTTTAGAACTTTGTGCACTGTACCCCTGCTACACAGGAGGAAAGTGCCTGTGCTCCCCTTTTAAATATGGTTACGTTGCTTTTCCCCTAATTAACTTAGTTTTCTTTCCTATAGGTTGGTAGTATATGGTATAGAAACTGTACCCAGGATCTGGAAGTTAATTGCCACCTATGAGCTGCCGCATCTATTGCATCATACCCAGAGTAGGCGTGGAAAACATGGCTCCAGGCCTACAGTGCATAGGCTGATTGCAGCAGCCTCTAAACCTGCTGTAAAACCTGTCAAAATAGCCCTTTTTGACATGTGGGAAACAGTGCTTTTAAATATCTATAAGTCACTTCAAAGTACACCTTGTTGATCACAAGGACAGGTGCCTGATATTTAAACAGTGAAACGTGAGAAATTAATTGCCTTGTTCCTCTAGTGACTAGACCCCAAAAGTGATTTTCACTAGCAGGGCTTTGTCAAGGCACAGATGTTCCAAACATTAATTTATTGAACAAGAAAGCTGTATGACTGATTCGAAACAAAAATCAATATATCAAATGTTTTACCTGGAAGCGCTTACATCCAATACTGAAAGCTGACTCGGGACGCCATGGAGTCGCATGTAACTCATATGCAAAGTGTTAAAGCGCCTTGACATGGATGGTAAGCGCTAACTAAATCTACAATGGAATTCAAGGCAAGATTCAGATAAATATATCTACAACAACAAAAGATGCTACAGCACCACAACAAATGCCCATAGTGACAGTGATTTATACCACTTCTTCCCCGTCCCTTGAATAAACGCTCCCCCTTCCCTCCCTGCTTTTAACCTCAGTTTCCCGTCAGCCATAGCGCCAAGAAACCGCTGGTATACGTGCGCTTTAAAAATACTTTCAAACTCAAACTCAAACTCCCCCTCTATAGCTTGAGAATACTTCCGACAAATGGAATGGTGATCCACATAAATGTACACAATGTATGCAGCACACGCTTCCTATATGGTCAATCTAAAGTTGCTTTTCTGATTTATTATTTAAGAGATAGGTTGCCTCTGGGACGATGCCATCGGTCATTAACGTAGATTCCTTTTGGGGTAGTATTTTAAGCACACTTCTAACCTGTGTTAGACCATCTTTAGACTACACAATCTTCAGAAAACGACAAGCTGGATTTTAAGCAAGGATATAGAGATTTTGTAACATACCCAAGGATGAGCCCTTTTAACCACTTAGGGGCATATTATCAAGCCAGGCGATAAAATTATCGCCGCTTTAGCAGCAGAAAACTGCCGCTAAAACAGCGATAATGGACTTGATAATATGCTCTATGGAATTCCAATTGAAGCCCATGTTAGATGTGAAGGAAATTTAACATGAGCTTCAATTTGAATTTCATAGAGCATATTATCAAGCCCATTATCGCTAAAGCGGCGATAATTTTATCGCCTGGCTTGATAATATGCCCCTATATTCGTGGGACAGAATGAATGAACTGAACAAAAAAACGTCTTTCTCACTCTGTTGGGTAGTGAGAAGTATTAACGGGTGTCTTGGTTCACATATATTGTCAACCTAAGTCTTGTACAGATGTTATTGATCTTGTACTACAAGCGGATTACATGTTACAGGTAAAAAAGGTTAAGGACATAGGAGTGAAAATAAAAGTCAGCATCTTCGAACTGATAGGAACAGAGACATTCCCAGTCTATACAAAGTAGTGGACTTTGAGGGTTTATCACCAAGAAGAAAGGAAAAACTGAAAAAAGAAATCTTATTACAAGTGAAAGTACTTTGGGGGATATGTACAAGGAAGTGGTGAAGTGAGGCATTAGCCGTCATGGCTTAACGCCCCACTCCGTCTCTTCTGAAATGCCAGGCTGCACCACATTTACAACAATGTGGTGCAGCCTTTTGCCTTTCCCCCTGCGAAGGCGCTACTCTTAGTGCAAGGGTGTCTGCATGCAGGGAAGGATTGGTTATGTGTAGGTAGGTGTCCCTTCCTGCACATAAACAATCCTGAAATGCCATTTTGTCACTTTCATTTGTGCTGCTTAATGCAGCACACATGAAAGTCGCAAATGGCATTTTTTTAAAGATTGTTTATGTTCAGGAAGGGGTACCTTTCTTTACATAAACAATGCATGGCATTTTGCTTTTTCCATGTGTGATGCACAAGGCAGCACACATGGATAAAGCAAAAACTAGGAGAAATATTAAATTTCTCCTTCTTTTGACAACTTAAGACCAGGATTTACCCTGTCTTCATTTTGGCTCTGCCTACTATGTACGCTGTCCTTTTACATAGGGGGCAGTGTCAAAATCAATGGGTGTTGCGGTGGAACGCCCACCGCAACGCCCACTGCCCACCCCTTTCACGCTAATTATAGAGTGAAATGCTGTCTTGTAAATAAGGTCAACCCCCTATTGCCTCCACAACATCGATAAAAGTGACGTTGTGGTGGTGATAGGGTATTGAACTAATGCCCCTTTGTGTATATGTACAGGACCAAAGGTTGAGGGTGTATTCTAGAAATGTGGATACTAATTGAATCAGTGTTAGAGGGAGTCATTTTACCAAACTCATCTGATTTTAAGTCGCTATATCTTTTGAGGGTTGCCACACAAAACTGCCTTTTGTAGCATGGTCTGTAACTTTAGCCTCATTATACAAGACTTGAATATATAAATATCCACGATTAATTGTGTGATGACCAGAAATATTTTTGAAACTAGATATGCCCAGCAATTGGGATTACCACTTGTCAAAAAAGAGCATGATGATTCTGTACAGTCAATGGATGAGTCTTTCTCAATGTTAGGACCTATTCCGTGTTATGGAAGACCTGCTGTAATGAACTATGCATGGGGGACATAAAAACAGTCTATTTTGAATGAATCAACACTTCTTTGTTCAATATGATATTAGGTATACAGTCACGGCCGGCATGGCTCGTGGGTGGGGGGGGGCGGGATCGGGGGGTCACACTGGAAAGAGGGTCGAAGGGGAGGCCGCACGGGCAGTTTAAATAAATAATTTTAAATAATAAAATATTTAAACTTACCTTTCCACTGGGTCCCATGTCTTCTCGGCTCCTGCTCACCTCCTCTCCTGCCTCTGGCAGGAACAGGAAGCAGGCAGCCAGGCTCCCTCCCCTAAGCCAATCACAATGCTGCAAGCAGCATTTTGATTGGTCAGGACGGCGCGCAGCCCGGCACCTATGGCGAAGCCATGTTCTCCGTGTAGGCTGCATTGCAGCCTGCATGGAAAAGGGCAGAGTGTGCATGACTGGTTTGGGCGGCCCCTGAGGGCCGACCAAACAGTCTTTGCGCACTCAGGGCAGGAGTGGGCACACCACTCCTCCCCTGCTTGCAGAGCAGCACCACCCACCCGCCCGCGCACTACCAAATATAAAATGGTAATAACTGAAAGTTATTACCATTTTATGTTTCTGCTTCTGGATTCAAGCTAGGCTGGCTGATGAAGGGTGATACCCAGAAACCGGTCCCAGGATGCTTGCTTCCGGCCCAGGGAGGACCTGGCTTGGCAGTTCGGTCTGGACTGTTCCCATTGGGCTCAGGGTCAAGACTGATTTGCATATGGCTGGGTCCAAACTGGAATGGCATGTTGAGCAAAAAAACAAAGAGTTTAGGTCCAGATCCCTGTACTGGGGTGAATGTATGACATTATTCTGCATTCTGTCCATCAATTGTTCTTTTTGAATTTGTCACCCCGAGTGGGACGGGTATGCCCAGACGTGGGTCCCATGCTCTCCATGCCACTGGAGTCAAGCTATCCTGGCTGATGAGGGCTGAAAACCCGAAACCGGTCCTAGGATGCTTGTTTCTAGTCCAGGGAAAACCTGGCCTGGTAGTTCAGGCTGGACTGTTCCCATTAGGCGCAGGGTCAAGACTGATTTGCATTTGGCTGGGTTCCAACTGGACTGTCATGGTGAGCAAAAAAACAATGGATTTAGATCCAGGTCCCTGTACTGGGGTGAATGTATGACATTGTTCTGCATTCTGTCCATCACTTGTTCTTTTTGCATTTGCATTTGTCCCCTTGAGTGGGACGGGTATGCCCAGACGTGGGTCCCGTGCTCTCCATGCCACTGGAGTCAAGCTATCGTAGCTGATGAGAGCTGAAAGCCCGAAACCGGTCCTAGGATGCTTGTTTCCAGTCCAGGGAAGACATGGCCTGGCAGTTCGGGCTGGACTGTTACCATTGACTGATTTGCATATGGATGGGTCCAAACTGGAATGGCATGATTTAGGCCCAGATCCCTGTACTGGGGTGAATGTATGAAATTGTTCTGTATTCTGTCCATCAGTTGTTCTTTTTGCATGCACCAGCACTGGCACCCTTGCGTCATTTTGCTGCACTGCAGGGATCAATCAATTAATCAATCAATCATGGAATTTGTATAGCGCACTACTCACTCGTAGGGTCTCAAGGCGCTGGGGGGGGAAGAACGTTACTGCTCGAACAGCCAGGTCTTGAGTTGCTTCCTGAAGGCGAGGTGGTCCTGGGTTGTCCGGAGGTGGATGGGGAGGGAGTTCCATGTCTTGGCAGCCAGGTAGGAGAAGTATCTTCCTCCGGCGGTGGTTCTGCGGATGCGTGGAACGGCGGTGAGGGCAAGGCTGGCGGAGTGGAGCTGGCGGGTGGGCGTGTGGAAGGTCAGGCGGGTGTTGATGAGCTTGGGGCCCAGGTCGTGGAGGGCCTTGTGTGCGTGGGTGAGGAGTCTGAACGTGATCCTCTTGCTGACAGGGAGCCAGTGCAGGTCTCTCAGGTGTCCGGAGATGTGGCTGTGCAGGGGGATGTCCAGGACGAGTCGTGCTGAGGCGTTCTGGATTCATTGGAGTTTCCTCTGGAGTTTGGCGGTGGTGCCGGCATAGAGGGTGTTTCCGTAGTCCAGCCGGCTGGTGACGAGTGCCTGGGTGACCGTCTTCCTAGTCTCGGTGGGGATCCACCGGAAGATCTTTCGAAGCATGTGCAAGGTGTTGAAGCATGAAGATGAGACGGCGTTGACTTGTCTGGTCATCGACAGGGAGGAGTCCAGGATGAAGCCCAGGTTGCGTGCGTGGTCCGTTGACTTGGGGGTGGTGCCCAGGGCAGGGGGCCACCAGGAGTCATCCCAGGCTGAGGGTGATGATCCCAGGATGAGGACCTCCGTCTTGTCAGAGTTCAGTTTCAGGCGGCTGTTCTTCATCCATTCGGTGACGTCTTTCATCCCTTCATGTAGGCTGGCTCTGGCGGTGGCCGGGTCGTTGGTGAGGGAGAGGATCAGCTGGGTGTCGTCAGCATAGTTGATGATCTTGAGGTTGTGTTGGCGTGCGATGGTTGCGAGGGGGCGCATGTAAACGTTGAAGAGGGTGGGGCTGAGCGATGATCCCTGTGGAACGCCGCAGATGACCTCGGTGGCCGCTGACTGGAACGGGGGGAGGCGGACTCTTTGGGTTCTTCCGGCGAGGAATGAGATGATCCACTTCAGGGCCTTCTCCTGGATTCCAGTGTTGTTCAGGCGTTGCACTAGGGTGCGGTGGCAGACAGTGTTGAATGCTGCGGAGAGGTCCAAGAGGATGAGGGCCGCTGTTTCCCCGTTGTCCAGTAGGGCTCTGATGTCGTCTGTGGCCGCGATGAGGGCGGTCTCCGTGCTGTGGTTGGCTCGGAAGCCGGACTGTGAGTGGTCGAGGAATCCGTTCGTCTCGAGGAAGTCGGCTAGCTGTTTGTTGACGGTCTTCTCGATGACTTTGGCAGGGAACGGGAGGAGCGAGATGGGGCGGAAGTTCTTGAGGTCGGTGGAGTCGCCTGAAGGTTTCTTCAGCAGGGCGCTGATCTCGGCGTGTTTCCAGCACTCCGGGTAGGTGGTGGTGTCGAAGGAGGCGTTGATGATGTCGCGAAGGTGGGGTGCGATGATGCCGTTGGCCTTGTTGAAAATGTGGTGTGGGCAGGGGTCCGTGGGGGATCCGGAGTGGATAGTGTTCATCGTCTGGGTTGTGTCTTCGGTGCTGACCGGGGTCCAGGTGCGGAGGGTGGAGGTGGGGGGCGTTGGTTCGGTGGTGGGGTTCGTGGTTGGAGGGCCGGAAGCTGCTGTGTATGTCGGTGATCTTGTCGTGGAAGAAGGCGGCGAGTGAGGTGCAGAGGTCTTGCGAGGGAGTGATGTCGTTGTTTCCGCGTCGGGTTTAGAGAGCTCTTTGACGATGTTGAAGAGTTCCTTGCTGTTGTGGGTGTTGTTGTCCAGACGTTCCTTGAAGGCTGTCTTCTTCGTGGCGCGGATCAGTTGGTGGTGTTTGCGGGTGGCGTGCTTGAGGGCAATCATGTTGTCTGTGGTCTGGTTTGTGCGCCAGGTAGCCTCCAGGGAGCGGCAGTTCTTCTTGGAGGTGATGAGTTCGTCGGTGAACCAAGATGCTTTCTTGCTGCCGTGTCTGCTGGGAGGGTTCTTCAGTGGTGCGAGGATGTCAGCGCAGTTGGTGATCCACTGTGTGAGGTAGTTGGTGGCTTCGTTGGGGTCTGTTGAGCTGGCGGGGGGGTTCTGGCTGAGGGAGGCGGTGAGCTGCTCGTCGGTGATCTTGTTCCAGCTCCTGCAAGGGGCCTGTTGTGTGCGGTGGTGGGTCGTATTCCTTCTGAAGCTGAAGTGGACGCAGCTGTGGTCGGTCCACTGGAGTTTGGTGGAGTGGCTGAAGGCGACGTACTTGCTGCATGAGAAGATTGGGTCGAGCGTGTGGCCGGCGTGGTGGGTGGGGGTGGTAACCAGTTGCTTGAGTCCGAGGTTGGCAAGGTTGTCCAGCAGGGTGGCGGTGTTGTTGTCCTTGCTGTTCTCCAGGTGGAAGTTGAGGTCCCCCTGGAGGATGTAGTCGGTGGAGTTGATGGCGTGCGGGCTGACGAAGTCTGTGATGTCTTCGCTGAATCGTGTGCGTGGTCCCGGTGGTCTGTAGATGAGGGTGCCTCTGAGCGTGGTCTTGGGGTCGATGTGTATCTGGAAGTAAAGGTGTTCGGCGGAGGTGAAGGGGTCATCTGAGTTGGTCGTGATGCGGATGGTGTTCTTGTGGATGATGGCGATGCCACCTCCCGTCTGGTTGAGGCGGTCCCTTCTGGTGATCTTGTAGCCGTCTGGGATGGCGATGGCGACGTCGGGTGGCGTTCATCCAGGTTTCCGTCAGGAAGGCGATGTCTGGTGCTGTCGAGTCGAGGAGGTTCCAGAGTTCGATGGCATGCCTGTGGACGGAGCGGGTGTTGAGCAGGATGCACATCAGGTGGTTGTTGCTGGAGCTCGGTTTGGCTGGTGCGGTGCGGGTTCGGAGGCAGGTGAAGTGGCAGGTTTGGCAGGTGAAGGGTCCATGGGTGCGTTTCGGGGTGGCTCAGTAGCAGGCGGTGTTTCTGCCGGCGTTGAGTGCGTGGAGGGTTGTGGTGTCGTAGGTGAGTCGGGTGCGCTGGCATCGGCGAGGGCCAGGGGGTCTGGCGCTGGTCGCTGTCCAGGCGCGGACGGGCGCAGACAGGCTTACCTTAGGCACGCCTTTGGCTCCATATAAGTTGGAGAGGGAGGGAGGAGTAGCTGGGAGGTGGGAGCAGGGAGGCCAATGGTAGAGGTTGGGGCGGGGCCGCAGTGGTCAGCGGCAGGAAAAAATGGGAAAAACGGCGGGAGAAACCGGCGAGGGACACGGGGGGAGGGGGGATAAAGAAGAGAAGGGGAGAGAGGGGGCACAAGGGGAACAAGGCTGGGAGCTGGGAGCAAGAAAAGGGGGTACAGAAGAGAAGGGTTAGGGGTACAGCAGAGAGGCAGGAACCACAGAGGAGCAGTCAGCCAGTGGGGGTGACCGGGCAGCAGCAGGCAGCTGACACGGGTGCAGGAGCAGCAGGGTCACAGACACACAGGGGGCTGCGTGGCGGTGAGGGGACAGGGTCAAGGGTCGCTCCAAGGGATGATTGTTTTTTTTGCAGGAAAGGACTCCTTAATCATTAATGGCATTTACCTCTGTCTATTCATGCTGCAGAATGCAGCACACATACAAAGACGAAAAAACAACAAGAAATAAAAGTATTTCTCCTTGTTGGACCACTCATATGCCTCCTCTTTGGTGGCATAGGATTCTGATGCCTTCCCAGTTTTACAAAATGTTGCAAATCTTTGAATGCATCAAGTTCCATGGATGTTGCAAGGGAACATCCACAGCAGTACCCATGGAATGCTCCTTTCCTGCAGAATTAATGTGTGAAAGGGGCCCCTATTTACAAGGCAATGAAAAGTCATGCAGAGTGACTTTACTTTGCCTTGTAAATATGGCCAAACCGCCGGTGCGTCAAAAAAAGTAATGCACTGGTGGCGAAATGGGCTTGTAAATAAGCCCCTCAGTGCTTAGGAGGTGTTAGACCAGACAGCCTTAGTGTCATCTTCTGCCCAGCTTATAGCCTTCCTCCTCCATTTTTCTGACCTCCTTTGTGCTGGTATTAGGACTCTATGCACGCTACCACTGCTAACCACTACTAAAGTGCTTGTGCTATTTTCCCTAAACATTGTAATATTGGTCCATCCCCAAGGGGGACATTTAACTTACTTATAAGTCCCTAATAAGGTGGTAAAAGATGTGCCCAGGGCCTGTAAAATAAATGCTAATTGTGGGCCTGCATCACTGATTGTGCCACCCATTACTTAGGCCTTTACCAAGCCTTAGGCCTGCTATTGCAGTCTGTGTAAGCAACCAAAGGGGAGGGTACAATGTACTTAAAGGGAATGATATATAATTTTAAGTTTTACATAATCTGATAGTTAAAAATTCTCAAAATCATTTATCACTACTGCAATGCCTATCTCTCCCACAGGAAAACATTGGGATTATCTTATTACATTTTAGATTTGTAATTTTCAATTAGTCTGGTGTATCTGCAATAACAATTTAAAATCCAAAACTTATGGCAAAGTTGAATTTAAAAGTGTAATTCTGAAAATGCCACTTTTAGAAAGTTGGCATTTTCTCTCTTTTGCCATTTGGTATCTTGTCTCCGATTACATGACTTGGGTGTAGTTGACAGTTGGGATTTGTGTATTCCTCCTAGACAGTTACACACAATGGAAGCTTAAGTGTGTCTCCAAGAGCCATCTCAGGCATGATGGAAGGGAGGACCTGGGTCTAGGATTACTTACACCTGAATAGGTTGTGTCCTGTCCACAGACAAGGGGTGGCATACCCCCCTGTAGTGAATATTTAGCCAGGACAGGAAGGGAGGATATATGTGCACTTCTAAGGCATGTCTTTGAAGTCTACCCTCTTCAAAGTCACAACTGGCATTAAGTACTGAACCACAGACACCACCACTTTAGTACACTTATGGACCTGTGGATACTGTGCCAGGAAGAAGGACTACTGCACTGCTGAGGACCAGCCACTCCGCTGTACTGCACTCTGCTGGACTCCTGCTTTGTTGTTCTGGACTGCTGCCTGATGCCCTTTTGCCTAGTTGAGAAGGACTAGACCTGCTTGACCCCAAAACACAGAGTGACTCCAAGGGCTAGCTGGCTGGCATCCTGATCTGAAGCCTCAGGGACATAACAGGCTTGAAACTCCTGCACCTAGACTCTGCCATCTGTGAGATCCTGCCATGTAGTGCCACTCCAATCCTGGCCCCTGGAAGTGGGCCTAAAGTGCTTGTGAGTAGATCTGACGCATCTTCTCTGCAGAACCGATGCATCGCCACTGCTGCATGGATTTGTCGTACCAGATTCTGACATATGAGCATATGGTACTTAAAGATGTGTCCAAGACCTTGGAGACCCACAAACACACAATGTCACCAGACGTGGAAGTGAGGACCTTTTGACCCTGAAGAATAATAAGGACATTGTGATCAAGCCTGCGGATAAGGGTGGCGCTATTGTGGTGCAGGACACCAATAAATACAAACTAGAGATTCTGAGTCAATTGCAGGATGGAGTAAGCTACCAAAAATTGAAAAGGAATCCCTCCAAAGATTTGGCAGTGGAGATCTTGACTCTGACAACCACCTGCAGCTGTTCGGGAGTGCTGCTGACGGCCGGGCTTGGCTTCGCTGTGTTTCCTGTCCTCCTCCGTGATTTGCGAGCCGGGCTTAGCTCCGCTCTGGGTCTGGCCGGGCTTGGCTCCGCCGGGCCGTTGCTAACTACAATCCCCAGCAGCCCCAGCGCGGCAAGGACGCCGCTGACGACGAACTGAAGGCGCAAGGAGGCGCTTAAAGGCTTCCCTGGTGCTGAGTCCAGGGGGAACCACCTGTAGCTGTTCGGGAGTGCTGCTGACGGCCGGGCTTGGCTCCGCTGTGCTTCCTGTCCTCCTCCGTGATTTGCGAGCCGGGCTTAGCTCCGCTCTGGGTCTGGTCGGGCTTGGCTCCACCGGGCCGTTGCTAACTACAATCCCCAGCAGCCCCAGCGCGGCAAGGACGCCGCTGACGACGAACTGGAGGCGCAAGGAGGCGCTTAAAGGCTTCCCTGGTCCCTCGTCCCATGGGACGCGCGCGGGCGCGCCCGGGAGAAGCCCGGGACAAGGGCGGGCCCTCTGTGGCCCTCAGAGGCCTGAAGAGACTGGACTGGGCCCGAGACCCTGGTTTTCGTGAACTGACCCCTCTTTTTTAAAGTAACAAGTGAGACTTTAATTCTTTTTAACATTTATGTATAGTCGCATTGCATCTTAAACACGTATTGTTTCTATTTAGGATGTCTAAGGCTAAAAATGATAAAACTGCAACGGGCCATAGTACTATTGACAATTACATGGTAAAAAAAAGTCACTCAGATCAACAGTGAACGTCAGGCATCTCTAGGGAAAGGGCCCCCTGCAACAACACTGGTTGAGACGCCGCCTCTGATAGCGATGGTCGCTGAGGGAGAGGCCAGCGTCAATGGTGCTGCTAGAGAAAACCCGGTCACACCGATTGTGGTAAGGGCTGAGGTCCATTTAGAACACCAAGATACATCCAGTGAGGATTTGGAGGAAGTTCCGCCAGCTATAAGGCCGGTACGCAACTGTAGGCGAACACAGATAAAAGGGGGTGGGAAACAGAAGAAAAAAACTACTGCTGTAGATTCTGCTATTGTTAATGTCCCACTTAATAATCCCTTTGTGTTTACTGGAAACAAGGAGAATAACTTAAATGCTAATATTGCACAACTGGTTGCCCTCATAAAAAACCTTGAGTGTAAATTGGAATCTAAGGTAGAGGAGGCTATCAGACCTTTAACCACCAAGATAGACACTCTAACAGCTGAGGTGTCCAGGCTTGGTGGCCTGGTATCTTCGTACCAGGCTGCAGTTACTGGATTAAGGGATAACCCTGGGGAAGGCAGACAGGCAGGGATGGTGCGGGGAAAAACTCAGTCAAATTCCATTAATACGACGGCAGTACCTACCACCGTGAGTAGGGCACCAACAAAAGCAACCACACCAGCCACCCAAGTAACAATGGATCCACAGATTCAATCTAACCCTGTTTCAAGACAGGGAACAGATAGTAGGCCGCACAGGAGTAAACGCTATCTTAACCTACCGCCTGACTGTGCGCCATTTGTGGTAGTCCTAATTAATGTCCCACCCTGCGGTACTCATCCTGCCTCACCCTATGACGAGTCTCATGCCTCACTTAAAAACAAAACAGTGTCATGGCTTAATAAAAACTGTGGCTTCCCAATTGCATATTCTGATCAGATAGTGGCAGTCAGGCGGGTGAACTGGGTGGGCCCATCGAAAAAAATGGGAAGCGGAGACTGCATTGTTGTGAACTTCAAACATCCCCAACATGTGGCCACCGCTCTCTTAAGAGCTTCGTAACTGATATATAATGAGAGCAATATATGTGTCCGACCTCTGGGGTACTTCTATGCCCATCTCTGTCATAACTCCCCCCAACAAAGGTTGTTTAGTCCAGTTGTTTAGTCCAGTGGCTGAAACTCAGACCCAGGTCATGGACACCCGCTTTCAGTATAATATTGTTAACCCGAGGGGATTTGGAAACGTTACCAACACACAGAATAGACCTAGTTTTTTGGCCCAACCTAATTCTGGGTTTAACATCAACACACAGAACAGGTACGACCTTCTATCTGGCCTGGACATGTGTGACTGACATGAGATCCCTGTGGGTCAGGGCATCTCAATCTCAGATGAATTGGTACCTATTCTGAACTCACAGGATAAAAACTGTGGTAGCAATGTTGTCTCGTGGAACATTGCGGGGTTGGCTGCAAAAATGGCAGACATAAATTGGGTCAACTACATTAAGCAATTTAGAGTTATCTGCCTACAAGAGACATGGCTGGTTGAATGTGATCTTTTTCTAGAAGGGTATAAGGCCTTCTATGTCCCCGCCACACCATCATTAAGAGGCAGACCTAAGGGTGGACTAATGATTTTTGTTTCTTTCCTTGTTACCTGTAAAATCAGTAGAATTGATGCAAATGATCCTGGTATGATGGGTTTGGTTTTAAATGGGGAACACTGCCGAGTATGTTTAGTGAATTTTTATAATGCTGCCAATGTCACTTCAGTATCTAACTCCGTATCTGTCCTGCATGCTTTTCTCACTTCCTCTTTAAAGGATTTTAATCACAACCTCATGATTGTGGGGGATCTCAATGTCCACTTGTGTGGAGACCCTCTGCACAAATGCATAAATGATTTAAGTTGTGAGCGTATGGAGGGACTCCACCTGGATCACACAATGGCTGGGGAACTATGCAATGCTCTCCTTGATAACCTGGACCTCTCCCTGGCCATGACACTCAGGGATCCATTTAAATGTTTTGATACTCCCACCTTTAAGGGGCATGGGAGGGGCACCTTTATTGATCACAAGCTGTTGTCAGCGACACTGCTGCCTTTTTTAGATTTGTTTGATATTGTCCCAAGCGAATTCAGTGACCATAATCCTTTAACAATCCGTCTGAAGGGACCTTGGTTTACTAAGGAAAGACAGATATGTAACTCCGGGAGGCTGGGCACCACAGATGGGAGGCGGCGACTTAAATGGTCAATGGTGACTCCAGATTTACTGTATAAAAACATTGTAGACACATGTACTGAGGATATTGCGAACTGCAGACGGGTTCTCACTGCTTATCAAAATCTGTCGGAGAAGGTGTCAGAACTGATGTTGGTTCCGGCAAAGATGAGTGTGGAAAAACGTGGGCCAAGATGGTTCAATCATGATTGCTCCAAAGCTGCTCGTAACCTCAGGCTAGCACTGGCAGCTATTCCGAGAGTGCAGGAAAATGTCAAACTGTGCCGTAGAGAATATAAGTCCATTCTTAAATCCCATAAGGGGTCGCTAAGAGTAGAAGCGTGGAATGAGTTACTTGATCCCTCTACCTTAAATTCCAGCACCAGATTTTGGACAATAATTAAAAAAACATTCTTGGTAGAAGACCCGGGTAATGGTCTGGACTGTTGTATTACCAAGGAAGAGTGGGAACTTCACTTGAAACAATTATACTCTTCTGGGTTACCTGTTACAACTGAGAAATTGCTTGATGCTAGGGGAGGTGCTATTAGGTTTACTAATGGTGAAGTTATGGTGGCCATTGAAGGACTTACTGCTAGAAAAGCCCCAGGGCCTGATGGGGTCCCCCCAGACTTGTATAAGTCTGATCCACACTTTTGGGCGCCCATCCTGGCTGCAGTATTTAACGCAGCTGCCAAAGTGGGCTGTCCTATCTCCTGGGGACTATCAACGATTGTTCCCGTTTTTAAAAAAGGAGATAAGGGCAGTCCTCACTGCTACCGGCCAATCTCATTAATTGACTCCATGGTCAAAATTATGGGGAGAATTCTACTACAGAGAATAACATGCTGGGCGACTGAAAATAACATCATGTCGATTTCTCAGTATGGTTTCTGTGGGGGGGCGCTCCACCATAACCCAGTGCCTTAACCTCTTCCTTGTATTGAGCAAATATACCACTGTACAGAGGGGAACTGTCCATCTTGCCTTCATGGACCTTTCTTCAGCCTTCGACTGTGTTAACAGGGGGGGGGCTGTGGAGGTCCATGAGGGAGACAGGTGTGGATCCAGGGATAGTCGACTTTCTGGTGGATATGCACAGTAATACCAGTGCTAACGTCAGATATTCTGTAAACGGGGACACCACTGGTAATTTTGACATAAAGAAGGGAGTGCGTCAGGGTTGCATTCTTGCCCCCTTCCTTTTTAATTTGTATATTAATGATTTAGATGATTATTTACAGAATGTACAGGCAGACTGCCCTAGAGTCGGCAGGCGGGGTATTCCAGTTCTTTTATACGCAGATGATGCGGTTTTAATTTCAAGAACGGAGAAGGGACTCCAGGCGCTTTTAAATGCTTTTAACATTTTTATGTCTGACCGAAATCTATTGGTCAACAACTCCAAATCATACATAATGCATATTGGCCATAAACACAAAAAGAATTTTATTTTTAAATTGGATGATGTCCCAATACCAGTCACAGAAACATTCTCATATCTTGGTGTCCTGTTTCATACCAAGCTAAACTGGGGTCCACACCTGGCCAAAAAGAAAGGTGAACTGACAAGGGCTAATGCTTCTGTTTTTAACTTTGCGACAAAACTGGGTAAGAAGCCAACTAACGCAATGATTAAGCTTTACAATGCCAAATCTGTTGCTACAGCTGCATATGGTAGCGAACTTTGGGGATATGTGGCTGGAGAACAGTTGCAGGTTGTCGAAAACAATTTCCTAAAACGTCTACTTTGTGTCCCCACCAGTACACCCAACCTGACAGTACATGAAGAACTGGGAATCCAGTATCTAAGTGATATTTTGTCCTTAAGGCCTCTGATTTGTTGGGTGAAACTGTGGATAAATGAGGACATACCTCTTACCCATTTGATTGTAAGAGACCTTGTATCTCAGGACAAACACATGCGTGTCCCCTGGTTAAAATATCTGAAAACCTGCTTTTCCAGGCTAGGCCGCCTGAATTTGTTTGAAAATCCTAGCGGAATTGTAAAGGGGGATATAACAGCAATCAAACAAGCCTTCTATAAGGACAAGTTGGCTCAAAGGGAAAGTGAGGAGTCTATGAAACCAAGAATTAGGAAATATGTGATGTTAAAAACTTGTGAAAGCATGGAGCCATATTTAATGAGTAATTTCACCTCTCATGAGAAATTCTTGTTGACTAGGTTTAGATTTGACATCTTCCATCATCTTTTAATTCGACCGAAGTCAGACATTTTTAATAAGGTTACAGCACCCTGTGGCTGCGACGGGAAGTCTCCTCAGGATATGCTGCATTTTATGTTTTTATGTAGGTTTTATGAATATCCCCGCAAACGTTATCTTGTTGCACTCTTAAGGAAACTTAATTTTAACCAAATCAAACCTGCCTTTTTCTATTTGCAGCTTTTGCACAGCGATAGTGTCTTACAGGTTAAAGAATTTTTAAAATTAACCGTCAAATTAAGGAATTGCCTAGACCAATGATGTTGTACTTACTATCTGCACTTTACCATGTATCTGGATCAAGTTATTGGCAATGGGCTACGTGTAATATGATTCTTGTATGTGACTATGAATTATTGTAATAGTATGAATAATGTTTTTAATCGTATTGTATATATGTGCACTTTTAGGGTGTGAAATATAACCGAATAAAGTCTCTATTGAATTGAATTGAATTGACTCTGACAACAGAAGGCAAAGAACATGGTTTCCTGAGCGAGCATGAATTCCTGTATTTATACCAGAAGGACCCCCGGCTTCCAACTATATACACTCTGCCTAAGATTCATAAAAATATGACCAACCCTCCAGGGAGGCCCATTGTGTCCGGCTGTGGCTCTGTGCTAGAATCCCTCTGTAGATACATTGATTGTTTCTTGAAACCCATAGCGGAAAATACAGAGACATACCTGTGGGATGCCCTCCAGACTATTAATTTGATTGACCAAATTCCCTTTAACTCAGATCTACAGCTGTTGGTAACGTGTGATATTGTATCACTTTACACCAGCATTCCTCAGATGACAGCCCTTGCAGTGATTCGGCAGGCGCTTGATCGACGACCAGCACCCCTGGCAGTACCCACTGATTTTTAGGTGGCTCTACTTTCCATCGCCATGATGAAGAATTTTTTCTTCTTCCTAGGGAATTTTTATCTACAGTCCAAAGGAGTAGCCATGGGGGCAACATTCGCCCCAGATTTGGCCATCATTTTAATGGATGATTTTGAGAGGAGGTACGTCCTTAATACCATTAATCCACATCACAACATGATTTCGTTATGGAAGAGATACATCGACGATGTGCTGATGCTGTAGACAGGCACCAGGGTCGAGCTGGACGCATTCCATACCTGGCTCAATTTACAAAATCAAGACATTCAATTTACGATGCAGTCTGATTCCAAAAAAAAATGACTTCCTGGACATCACCATCTTTCAGAAAGAGGATAGACTACATACTTACTCTTTTCAGGAAACCAGCAGAGCGGAATTTGCTCCTGCGCTACAATAGTCACCACCCCCGTGGCTTAAGGGACAATTTACCGGTAGGACAATTCCTACGGATCCGTAGGAATTGCTCGAGGAAAGATGACTACATGATGGAATCAGAGGACTTGAGCAAACGCCTAATTGAACAAGGCTACCCGAACCGACTCATAAAAAAAGCTAGGAAGCGGCATGGTTCAGTCCACGAGAAGATCTATTGACTGTAAAGAATAGAAGTGACAGCAGCACACAGAGGATGATCTGGGTAACAACATATTGCACTCAGAGCAATGCCATTCGGAGAATAATCAATAAACATTGGAACTTGATATCTGATGACATTGAACAAAAAAAAGGCTCTTCCTATGCACTCTTTTAAGAAGGCGAAGAGTGTCAAAGATCATGTTGTCCGCACCTTCCTAGAAAGTCCAGCACCACCCTCTCTACAGACCCTATGGAATCTACCAGTAACGTGTGGCCATTTCAAGTGCGGCCAGTGTAAAGTTTGCCAAATGACCATTCAGACTAAAAGATTTGTCTACAAACAGAATACCATCAATCTGCTGTCATTCACTAAATGCAATACCAGCAATGTAATTTATTGTATCAAGTGCCCATGTGAACTCATCTATGTGGGTCAAACTCAACAAAAAATTAAAGCACGAATACTGCAACATTGCAGTAGAATAAGATGTACGGTGCAAGGAGCACCCCTAGTGGATCATTTCAGAATGAAAAAACATGGGCCTGAGGAAATGGAATGGGTCGTTCTTGAAAAAGTGACTTTGGGACTCAGAGGGGGCAATATGGGTTTGATCCTAAATATAAGAGAAGGCAAGTGGATGACTCGACTTGACTCCATTGCTAATGGACTCAACGATCAAGACTCTAGTTTTGCCCAGCTAGCTAGTGAGAGCAGTGTAGTATACACTTCTATGCCTTTTCTCAATATTTTGGAGTCAGCTTGTATTACATCCAAACAGTGTGACACTATCTCTCAGCTTTATTTAGAATAAGTCAGGGGTTTGTTCATATGAAGTATTACCTTTCTGAAACATACGTAATTTTTCAATGCCTTGTAACCATGTGATACTCAACATTTTATCTGGGATGTTACATGACCTCTGTTTCAACATTTCAGGATATTGTTGTACCAGCATTAGGCCTCAAACAATTGAATCGCTGTGTGTCCGACAATTGCTATGTATTGCAGTTCCTTGTTTTATGTGTAACTAAGAACCAATATGTGTGTTCTGGACATGTCTCTATATTATCCATTTGTCTCCTATGAGCCCATCTAATAAGACTGCACTTACGAGGGGCTATTCTGATCAGACACTCCCCTGTCCACATTTCATATTCTTCTATTTGCAGCCAACACGGGGACATGTGTTTACATATAGTCACACCACAGTGCCTACTGTAAATCCATCGTTTACTTTCATGCCCTCAGTAAGAACGTCATAATGACGTTTACAGTGTGTATCTTTCCTGAATACACGTGCGCGTGGTGACGTATCACTCGTGCCCACGCGATGACTTGTCACTCGCACCATTCCATTTAGGCATACCGGGTGAGCGATCGTTCTTCTGATTTCTTCAGCAAAGAGCCAACGTTGTTGCGGTAAGGACTGTCAGAGATAACTTTCTTTCAGCAGACTTTACAGCTGTTCTGTAGCGGACAATTGATCTTAAGACACCGGTTGTTTTATGTATGTTTTCAGGTCCGGTGTAAACTCAATGATTGATTCCCTGATTACCGTCAGACCACCGAGGAGCGGTGAGTCTGTTTGCTTTAATTACCCATTTCTGACAACTGATAATCACGGCAGCTTTTTACATCTGGCTACTTTTCTCTTCAGATTAAGCGCCCTTGTAGGACACGTTTGTTTTCTTAAGAAGAATTTGATCTATTGAGATCCCCTTTTTTGACTATAAACGAGGTAATTCGCTGATTTGTATGCAGTTCTTTTTGTTTTGCGCCTGGGTTGTGTACAAATCTGGTAGTTGTATTCGCTCTTTCGTATATCAGTAGTGTAAGATAAAACACTGGCCACAGCTGATAGGTATGGCTGGTTTTGATTTTAATTGGCTGGAAAGGTTATCCTCAGATTTTTCTCTGATTAAGTGTAAGTGTACATTTGCCACTACCTTACCGTATTTCCATTTAACTGCCAGTGTGCTGTTTATTCAATATGCACGGTAGTGTGCCTTTTATGTTCCTTGATATATTTCATGCTACTATGCTAGTTTGCTCTAAATGCGTGTTTATGTAATCATTACTCCTGATAATACCTGGTTAATCTTAGGTTTGTCACCAATTACGCAGTTTTGATTGAGACGTATGCACCTACTACATCTTACTCTTGCAGATGCAGCTATCACGCTCTCCCCCTAATGAGCTCCAGTGCCTACCTTTGCTTTGATTTGGCCTCTCAGGTTAATTACTGGATTCTGTTTTCCATATAATTCTTAGATTCTTCTGTCTCGTCTGAGACCAATATCCCTAATACTTCTCCCATTGTATCTTAGGTGCCCTTATCCCCCCACACAGTCACTTATCCTTGGGGTCGAAACGTCAACATGATTACCTTACGCCAGCTCTAAACAACGGATAATCTTGTACTGTGTTCTATCAAACTGCATGGCTATATGCTAATTATATGACTATCCATGTACCAGTGGCTTTATGAATCAGCCCGTTTTGTATATTGTATTTTAACCCTCTGAATTGCACCAATTCTTTTGTCCCCCATAATACACTCCATTTCCGCACAATTCACCTTTATCCTTTTACCCCCTTTTTTTCTCTTCTTCTGGGCACATTGCTAATAATAATTAATGTATACTTCGATAACATTTGCTGAAAATGAGGGTGTGATTAAATAACACTTCTCAGCTCATTGTTATTTGTATGTTTCTTTGATGTGTTGCTAGTTTTTCCTTTTATGTCAAATAGTGCTTATTGGGACCACTTCCTATTGTTCTAGATTTGTCATACAGCTATACTTTCCCAAGTAAAACTGTGTGCTTGTTAGACAACATAACCATCACAACTGTGCAAGACTGATTCCGCACACACCGTACAAATATATTAGCTGAAGTCCTGCTAGTTCACAGTGCACCATCTGTACCCCTAATCTGAGCGAGTAACAAATGGACTGTGCAACCTCAGAACAAGACAACCTTGAGCTCCAAGGCATTTGTGGTAACATATCTAGAACAATTTTGCTTAGTTACTTAGGTATACCCAAAGATATACACAAGAAATACACAGTAAAGCGCTTCAATATTTATTGAAGCATTGTGATTCTTGAGTAAAATATTTGCGCTGCAATAATCAATAGAAGAAAACAGAATAATCTGATTAACATTACGAGAATGGTGAAAAAGATAAACAGTTAGACAATTTTGCTAATTACAGAGAATATATGCTTGCATACAATTACTGTAATACACTGTACTCCTACCTAGCGCATCCTAACTTATCATGACTAGGGTGAGTGAATCTGGCGAATCTCTCCAGGGTGACCTAAGTCTCCCTTACCTGTAGGTTAGTGTCAACAAGCTGACTGTCTTGGTGGCAAGCTGGACAGCATCCCTCACATGAGATAAACAGGAATCAGCTGAGCTGGAATTCCAAAATAATCGACAATTCAGTGCCATTGAAATGCTCCTCTGTCTAAAGAAAAGCTTAATGCCATACATATAATAAAATCCTTTATGTTGCCATGTTGAAGCCCATTGCCAGGGCACTTTTATTCTATTTATTTGTTTGCAGCTTTTTATATAACACGAACATGACCCTTCACTGTGTCAGAGCACTGTACTAGTAGCAGTCAGGTTGTACATGTAAGAGAAAATGGAAGTTGGACAAAGCAGGAAACAACTCACATAGAAATACAAAAATATTATAACAAAAACCACTTAGAAGACCAATGATCCCGAGGAGTCCACTTAAAAAAGAAGAGGCTTAATGATTAAGGATGACTAGTCTAGGAATCTGTTCGCTAGAATCATTTTTACTTCATTTTTGAAGAAGAAGGAGTTTGTCCTGGTTTCAGGCGCTAGTGACTTCCATATTCTAGGAGCTAGCCCAGACAAGGAGCGGTAGTACGTCTTTTGCTTTGTGAACTTCCGTGGTTTCAGCAGTAGGAAGTTAGAACTTCTTGAGGAGCAACTACCTTCCGATAGTTCACGTTTACAGGTATACAGGTGTGTTGTGGTGAAATGCCTTGTGTGTCATGCAAGCTATCTTCAACTGGATTCTGGCTTTAAATAGGAGCCAATTCAGGTAGTAGAGGTCAGGAGTTATGTAGTTGAATCTTCTGGATCCAGTGATGTTGTGATAGATAGCTCTGTAGCCGAGCGGCCAAAACAAATAACATCATGCTTGATGAACTTAGCCCTTGTACAGAATGCTCAAGGTGTTTTGATAGAGTGCCTATGAAGTGGTAGTGTAAGTAAAGGTGAGTTCAAAGAATAATATCCTGCATGCACACGCAAATGAATGTGTGTCAAATATCATCGTGTTTAGAGAGACAAGGAATGTAAAATTGTGTTTCTTAACCGGGCCTAGTGTACTTGACAGATTGGACTCAATAAGAAAGACTCGCATTGCCTCTGCCTCTCGCATCGCCTTCGGATTCAAAGCTGTGCAACGCTTTTCCCGGAAAGCTCCTCACATCCCCTTTGACTGCAGTCTCGATGATGACGTTGAAACTTCGCATAACAGTATCATGCTCATCGGAATCGATGCATTACTTCTGCTTCACCTCGCATCCTCGATACCAACATTTGCATCGCAAGCCCCATGGATGATGAAGATGATGCAACAGGACCTTGCACCACAGCCTCACTGCATCTTGAAACTGATGCTTTTCCTCTGCTGTGCGATACATCTTTGAATAATATCCACGCAATGCTTCGCAAGCAGGGTTTAAGGTACTTTGTTCTGTGGGCCTAACTATGTCCTTGAAGCCAGTCCATCCTCCGTCGCAGCTGGCTTCAACTTGTGACTTTGTCCCGGTTCGGTGCAACAAGGTATCCCCATTAGCGCTTTGTGCTTTTTGGCGCTATTTTCACTATAAAGGTTAAAATGGATTTTTGCTGTTTTGGTCTTGTTTTATTTATTTAAGGCAGATCTAATTTTCTAACCTTGTGTGGGATGTTTTTCTGTGGTGTTTTCACTGTTATACTGTTTGAAGTTTTGTACAAAGACTTTACATACAGCTTCTCAGTTATGCCTGACTGCTGATGAATGGAAGTAAAAGAAAGATAAACCATTATGTTCACCTCTGTGTCGATAAAATAATATAGATTTTATGTTATTCTGTCTAGAAAATCTCAATTTCTTGAAGCTGTTCAACCCGTAGCTCTGTTAATCCCTAAACTGCTGTGCCCTCACCCCACTGCTGAGCACCTTTTTTTTTTAGCTATTTGGAGTAGTTCAAGCTTAGGGCTCTATAACTTTTTTCTAGCTCTATAACTTTCTTCCACCCAAGGTATCCACTGTTATACTGTTTGAAGTGTTCCACAAATACTTAACACACTTATTAAAGTCAGATCTATTTTTCTACCCTGGTGTGGGATATTTTCTTCAGGTGTTCTCACTGTTATACTGTTTGAAGTGTTGTACAAATCTTTACACACAGCTTCTCAGTAAAGCCTGACTGCTGATGACAGAAACTAAAAGAAAGATAAACACTCATGTTCACCTCTGTGTCATTACAATAATCTAGATTTTCTTTTATGCTGTCCAGAAAATCTCAGTTTCTTAAAGCTATTCAACTCCTAGCACTATCAATCCCTTAACTGCTGGGCCTCCCCCCAACCCCAGTGCTGAGCCCTATTTCTGGCTATTTGGTGTAGTTCAAGTTAAGGGCTCTATAACTTCTTTTTCCACCTAAGGTATCCATGCAAAATTTGTGTCCTTTTTCCAAACTTCCTTGGAATTCTAATGGGTTTGTTGATTTCCGTGGCGAAAATATGCAAAATTTGGCTACATTTTGGGCCCGATTCACAGAACTAACTTAAGACAAAATCCTAAACTTACTACCATTTTGGTATTCACAGAAGGCACTTACTCATTTTGGTATACACAGAACGCACTTACTCATTTCGGTATTCACAGAAGTTAGGAGTCCTAACTTTAGGACTCCTAAATACCTTCTGTGAATACCGAAAGCCTTAAAATTAGGATTTTTCTCTGTTTAGTAGTAGTATAGTTAGGACTCCTAACTTTAGGACTCCTAAATGCCTTCTGTGAATCCCAAAAGTCTTAAAATTAGGATTTTTCTCAATTTAGTAGTCCTAAGTCTAAACATAGGACTACTAAATTGAGAAAAATCCTAATTTTGAGACTTTCGGTATTCACAGAAGGCATTTAGGAGTCCTAAAGTTAGCAGTCCTAGCTATACTACTACTAAACTGAGAAAAATCCTAATTTTAAGGCTTTCGGTATTCACAGAAGGCATTTAGGAGTCCTAAAGTTAGGAGTCCTAAATTTAGGACTACTAAATTGAGAAAAATCCTAATTTTAAGACTTTCGGTATTCACAGAAGGCATTTAGGAGTCCTAAAGTTAGGACTCCTAACTTCTGTGAATACCGAAATGAGTAAGTGCCTTCTGTGAATACCAAAATGAGTAAGTGCCTTCTGTGAATACCAAAATGGTAGTAAGTTTAGGATTTTGTCTTAAGTTAGTTCTGTGAATCGGGCCCTCCGAGTTTATGAGAAAAATAGGAAAAAAGTGTTCTCAATAAAAGTGTCTGTTCTTTCCTGAAACTGGCATCCACGATTGGTTTGCTGTGCTAAAGTCATCTTCCCAACTTTCAGAACATGCAGAGCCATACAAAAAATCATAAAAACTACAGTTTTGGCATTTTTCAAAGTGGGTGCCCATTTTTCCTATTTTATGTGCTCTTAACCTATTTCCAGTTTGTCATGGAAACCAGTGTGAAACCCATAGGTGATCCAGGAAAGCTATGGATTTCTTAAAAGAAGACAGAGTTATAAATTTAGCAAGCTGTCCTTTGTGTAGATCCCTCAATACTGTTCCCAAAAAACTAAGTGTTGAAATTAAAAATATTGAAAATGAGCAGGAAAAAAGTCCATTTGTGACAATGTTTTCAATGAATCTGAAACTTTTTTGTCACAATGGCCGATATACAAAAGCAATATTCCATTATGTCAGCTAGATCCTTTTTGTTATGGGGATGTATAGGGTTGTTAGGTTCTCTCTGGCACTCGAGGTGCCCAGAGCTAACAACTGAGCTGCACCATGCATTGGTTTTCATTGTGTACCGAGTATAGACCTATTCATATGGTGAAATATGTGGAGTGAAGAAGGTATCAAGGAAATTTATAAATTTATGAAATGAGCAAAACATATGGAATGTAGGAGCAGTAGCTATTTGTACATCTCTGAATATGTGGGTACCTTCACTAGGATATGATTAAGAGGATGTTTTTCAAAATGTCTTTTATTTTACACACTGACCTACATTTGTAACGCACAAATGCAGTAAAACTATTCTATGCTCTCATATCTGTCACAATTCTATGCTCTCAAATGTATCACAATCCTCCTAGTCTCCAGGCAAGTCCCAGGCATTCGTAGGCTCTCCAGAAGTCATGGAGGATGTCAGGTCATCAAAAAAACGACTTGCTATACCGTGCAACCAGCACCTCTGTGTTGATGTGTTTTCTGTATCACATGCTGTTCCATGACAAGTGTTTACATGCTGCTTCATTGTGATTATATGTCAACTATTTGTGGTGCATGTACACTTATGTGTCAACGAGTTGTGGTACATGTATACTTGGCCACTCAGGCAATCGTAGGTATTTCATTTGTATCAAGAGCACTGTTCTCCTGACATTATAATAGAGGCTTGCTATCTCAGCCCCCACCGGCACCTGTGACATGCCTTGACCATAGCGGGATCTGCCGAGATCTTGTGTGATCTCGGCAAACCACTGATGGACTGAATCGGCATGCTTTCTCTATTTAAACCAACTGCCAGAAACTGCAGCTCCTTTATCGCCCTTACCTTCAGGACTTCTGGACCACGCCTGGGAGCAACGGACCCTCTGCTAAGTCCCCTGATACCTACCTGCAAAAAAAAGGGTAGAAACAAAAACCAGGAGTACAATCTGATCCACCCTCGCAAGCATCACAATGCCAAAGACGCAGCAATCTTTCAACAAGGTACCCAATGCAAGCACTACCATGCTGTTTTAATGTGGGCGTGACTTTGTTATTAATATTAATCTAGCATAACTCACTTTTGGCACACCTTGAGTTCAGTAAAGTATTGGTTACCTTACAACCTACCTGTTGCACTAACTTCAGCAATAACTTGGTGCACCTTGAGTATAATACAGTGCTGACGATGCTGCTACGTCCCTGTACTGATAACAGGCAACCAGCGTTCCATGCTGCAGTGTCCATGTGTTCACTAGACAGGCCATAGGACTACTCCAACCTATAAGACATACCATCACCTCTTACCAGTACATTGTGGCAGCATATGTGGATGGGGAAGGAGGGCATAGTTTGTATTCTAAGTGGTTGACATGTGTTATGCTTGTTGTTCTTATTAGGTCCCTGGTAAACTGGTGATATTCCCTCAAAAACAACATTCAGAGGAGAATCTGGACGTACGACTATTGGTGAGAAAATTTGATTTTCGATCGTGATCGGATTGACCCGCCATTTTGTGCTCCGCCGCCATTTTGTGTTGCCCTCACTCAGGCAGCACGACGATCGAAGTCTTTTCTGCTTTTCCTGCAATATTGTGTCGAAATAGCCTTGTGCCTCTGTTTACAAAGCTGGTGTTAGAGACTGGCCGAGTACACTAATCCCTGTCTGGTTTTTCTAATCCCTGTCTCAATTATCTGTTGGTTCACACTATTCTCTTCTGACTTTATCTTATCGTCTGGCCTTCGCTGTCCTCTGTTCGTATTCTCTTGTTTCACGACTGTCCTCCAAAACACACAAACGTATCTCGCCACCAGCAAGTCAGTTACAGACCTGGTTAATACCTTAACCTGTGGGAGGGGTGGCAAACACAAATGGAGGAGAGGCTTCTTCGAGTTACTCGATACTTTGTTTTCCAACTTTTCCTATTGGCTCCATCCTATTTTCGAACTATTCTTATTGGCTCCTTTTATATGTTTTAGGTGTGTTCTTAGTTAATGTATATGTCACCTATGTACTATATAAGATTGTGCGCCACGGAGTGAAGTGGCAGTCTCGTGAGAACATACCGTGTGTACTTCTAGGACAACTGTACTAGCTGCAGCTAATAAATCTGATCTTTTACGCCGACAGAGTGTCCTCGTGTCTCTGTGTAGCTAAGCAGGAGAACCCAGGAGATTAAGGCGTACCCTGCGCCGCCAGGCCCAAAAGGTTCTGGTTCTTCAACTGGCGCCCAACGTGGAGCGGCTTCAGTGGTAGTGGTTCTGCCTGAAGGTCGTGAGGAACCCCGCAGGAAAATTCTGGAGGAATCGCGAGCCACGTCAAGCGACCCCTGTATGTCGAAAGTGGTCCGAAGGTCTTTTTACAGCGTGGTTACTCCTTCCTGACGGCTACTGATGACTGCTGCCCTGACTGCCGCCCTGCCTTTGCCCTTCCTTTGGTGATGTATGGTAAGGCGAGATGATAGACGGGCCTCTGTTGGCGTAAGAAGACATCCTTAGTTAAGTATTTGGTGGGTCACGCCCACAATTTTGGTTCTGTGTTCCTTTGTTTCTTTGGTCCTTAGATTCGACTGTTGCAATAGCCGAAGCCGAGGGGTAAGTGCATTTGTGCTGCGTAAACTGAGTTTTACCCCCTTGAAGTTTGTGAACAGTCCAGTGAAATCACGAGATGCCTGGTCTAACTAAGTTTGGAAAACTTTGTGCTTTGGTTGTAATAGGAATTCCCGGCTTGAGGACTCTTGTCCGATTCCTTCGGTTGGAACTCCCACATATGAGCTCTATTCAAAACATGGTATTGGCCCCATTGCCTTTAACGAGGCATGGACCCGATATACGAAGAAAGATGGGGTTTTAAAATGGCCAGAAAATGGTAGTTTCGATTCTAATGCGCTAGATAATTTGGAAGCAGTTTTATTCAAAAGAAAAGCCCGGCCGGCAATGTTTGACTCTTTCCGCCTTTGGCGTAAGGAAGCCAAACAGAGAGAAATTAAACAAGCAAAACGAGATAGGAAAGCACAGGGTATGACAATTATACAGGCTGCCCAACAATTCAAAGATGACGAAATTAATGATGCGATGGAAATTTCAGAGACAGCATCGTATGGCGATAGATAAATGCTATCCGGTGTTGCTTGTTTCCCCTTCCAATAACAAGAAAGATTTAGAAGAAGATCCCCTAATGTCTCATTTATTGAGATTGCCTCCGCCCTATGCACAAGGTGCTAATGCACCCCAGTTGTTACAGCCTGTTCAGCCGCCAGCAGTACCTCCGCCTGTTCCGGCTCTTCCGCCTGTTCCGGCTCTTTCGCCTTTGCCCCTTTTAGTATCTCCGCCTCTACCAGTTTTTCCTTTAACTTCAACTTCTTTGCCCTCATCTCCTGATCTTTGATCTCCTTTGCCTTCTGCTCCTCCTGCAATTACCGGTTCTCCTTCTGTTAGTTCGCCTAATACCTTGTCCCCTATTCTTATGTCCAATTCTCCGTCTGTGTGTAAGCGACTCACGGACACTGTCACTGGTATTTTATCTCCTTTCTTTGAAGCTTTAAATGTGTCTCCGGCTTTTGCTCGAAGACAGTCTCGTAGTCAGTTCCCAGATTCTGAAGAACGAGAAAAGTTGGACTCTCTCGCACGTAAATGGATCGAGAGGGGTCCCCAGTACAGTGTGCCCGATATTATGTCTACCTTCTCACAATGGAATGCGCCTACGCAAAGATATGTTTTCAATGTAATGTGTGATACTCTCATTAAAGAATGGGAGGATGTGAATTTGAGTTCGGTTCCACAGGGTCTGTTAGATGTTCAGGCTGACTTCGATAAAGGATTTATTGTTGGTTCTAAGGTTGAGAAAGCTGTAAGGACACTTATTACCTTTAGATCCTTGTTGTCCTCTCAGACTTTCCTTGATTCCGATCCGTCGGCTAGATTAACACTGAAAAATTATCCCATGAGAGAGGTTCCTCCAGTGTGTAAGGAGGAAGTTGCGGCTCAAGGTAATAATCCAGCTATTCCTGCTCATTTCCAACGTATATGGGTACATGTCCCTTGGAAACGATCTGAAGTTTTAGCACTTAAACAGATCTACCGGATCCTCGTAAGAATCCTGCAGGTTATTATAAAGAATTATCACAGACGGTTGATGCTTGCATCATGAATCTAGCCGATATTTATATGTTAATGGGAAATGTAGTTCTGCAAGCATTATGGGCTAAGAGAGAATCATGTTCAAGCATTAGGTGGTGATTGGGCTGCTATAATTGCAGTGGATGCAGCTCAAGTGGGTGGTGCTAAGCCTGATGCTTTGGTTTCAGAACTCCCTGGTAGGATTATTACATTAATGAAAACGATGATGTCTGCCTTGAGAGTTAACTGAGATAAATTAGCGGCATGTAAACAGAAGAAAGATGAAAGTGTCTCTGATTTCTTCACTCGTTTCGAGGAGACATTTATTGATCACAGTGGTCAAGAAATGGCTACGGAGGGTGGACAGTGATTATTTGTGGACAAATTTGTATTTAATTTGCTTCCCGAGTTGTCACACAAATTGAAAGATTCTGAAAGTTCATGGGCTGTTTCTTCTTCTGCCCAGATATTGGCTACTGCACAATATTATGAGAACAGAGATAAAGAAGGAAAAGAAATGCTAGAGAAAAAGACGAAAGAATTGAAAACGAAGGTTCTCTTGCAACAAGCTTATCCTCCTCGTTATGTTCAGCCTCAGTTTCAACAGCCTACGCAGTTTCAGAGGTTGTATCAAAAGCCTGAGCCATATATTCCGCGACCTTTGTTAGGACCTAATCAATGTGCCTATTGTAAAGAGGAAGGTCATTTTAAGAGTAGTTGTCCGGTTTTATTGCAGAGAAATTGAGTATTATCTGCTCCACGAGGTCGTGGTGGCCTCCAGTTAACAAACAGAGGTAGAGGTCGAAGTGTGTTGACTCAAGAACAGCATTCCTTTCCTCCTCCTAATTCCGTGAACTATTTTGATCAGCAAAATGTTAGGTCTACACACTATTACAATGAAGACCATTATATTGAAGGCGAGAATGAAAGTCTTCATGCTAACTAGGACAGCCTTGGACAAAGTAAGGGAGTTGTGTCGATTCCAGTAGATCAGAATGGACCTTATGTTAATGTCACTACAATGGGTGTTTCAGAGCCATTTCTCCTAGATACTGGTGCGATGAGAAGTTCTATCATTCATTCTAAACTCCCTGGGGCACCTTTGTCTGGCTTAACGAATGTATCTGTAGGATTTTCTGGCGCCCCTGTTCGTATCCGGTTTCTTGCCCTTTGCCTATTTCAATTGGCCCTTATGATTTGGAAGCTCCGCTTCTTTTGACGAATGGTTGTTGTGGTGAGAATCTGTTGGGTTTGGACTTATTGAAAAGAATGCATGTTACGATATATTGTTCTCCTTTTGGTGTACATCTTACTTTAGGACAGAAACTGACCTCTCCAATGTATTTGTCCAAAGATCAGTTTCCACCTGAATTGCTTTCCCTTCCGGCAACGCTTTGGGCCACGGGTCCGAACGATGTGGGCTGTCTTGAGATTCCAACATATGTTGTCACTCTCAAGCCTAATGTTGAATCACCACGTATTCCGCAGTATAGAATTTCCACTGAAGGTGAAAAAGCGCTTTTGGAAATCATTCATGACTTGATTCAGAAGAATGTGGTTGAGGAAATGAGAGGAAACATATGCAATAGTCCTATTCTTCCTGTTCTTAAACACACTGATCCTTCTCAGCCCCCTGTTTATCATTTCATAATTGATCTTCGGGAGGTAAATAAAATTGTTGTACCGCAATTTCCTGTTGTCCCAGATATCACTGCTTTGTTGACAATGATACCTTCCACAGCGACTTGGTTCTCTGTTATCGATCTAAAGAATGCCTTCTTTAGTATTCCCATTGCTGAAGAGAGTAGGGATATTTTTGGCTTCTCTCTTGGAGGCCGAAGCTTCTGGTTTAAGCGCGCACCTCAGGGCTACTGTGAAAGTCCCTCTATTTACAGCCAAGCTTTAAAGTGTCATCTTGATACTTTTCATTTGCCGTCTGGTGCTGCTCTTATTCAGTACATGGACGACTTGTTAATCGCTGCTGATTCAGAAGATATTTGTAAGAATGTGACTGTTGCATTGTTACGTCACTTGTTCGAGCTGAATCATAAGGTTTCACCTTCCAAACTACAATATGTTCGTCGAGAGGTTACCTATTTGGGTCATCTCCTATCAAAGGAGGGACGACGATTAACCCCAGAAAGAATTCAAGCGATTGTGCAAATGTCTGTGCCATCCACACAAAGGGAGGTACGTGCCTTCCTGGGTATTACTTCTAATTGTAGGCAATGGATTCCGAACTTTTCTTTGTTGGCTAAACCTCTGTTGGCACTCACTTTGAAAGATACACCTCAGCCCCTTCCATGGACTAACGAATGTCAGAAGAGTTTCACTGACTTGCGTGCTGCTCTGTGTTCTGTTCCTGTATTGGATACTCCCAATTACAGTAAGCCGTTCACGCTCTATGTCCATGAGAGAGAGGGTTGTGCATTGTCAGTTTTAATGCAGCGTTTTGGAGACAAACAGCGGCCATGTGCCTATTTTTCAGCTACGTTAGATCCAGTAGCTAAAGCATTGCCTAGTTGTCTTAAAGCGACAGCAGCAGCAGCAATTTCTATTCGACAGTCTGCTGGAGTAGTGTTAGATAACACACTTATTGTTATGGTGCCGCATGCAGTGGATACCTTATTAAACCGAACAAAAACACAACATCTTACGAGTGCTCGTTTGTCTGGATATGAGCTGACGCTTTTGGATAGTCACGTGCATATCAAACGATGTAATACTTTAAATCCAGCTACTTTGTTGCTTCTTCCAATAGAGAAAGGTGTTCAAGAACAACATGATTGTTTCCTCCGTACAGAGGAAGAGACAAAAAAAAGAATTGACTTGAAAGATACGCCGCTAGAAAATCCGGATGGAATTCTATGGGTGGATGGTTCTTGTTTCAAGCTTCCTAATGGAGATACAGTTTCAGCCTATGCCGTTACTACTTTACATACAGTCGTGGAAACAACACGCATTAGACACAATTCAGCTCAAGCAGCAGAACTGATAGCTTTATGTGTGCTGTCAAAAGGAAAAAGAGTGAATGTGTACACTGACAGTCAGTATGCGTTTGGTGTGGCGTTCAATTTTGGGCGTCATTGGAAAGAGAGGGGATTCCTTACTTCCCATGGCACTAAAATACAACATGGGCAATTGGTGACTGATCTTCTTGAGTCACTTGCTTTGTCTACCCAAATAGCAATTGTGAAGTGTAGTGCGCACAAGAAGATTACTGACGATGTTGGTCGAGGAAATGCATTTGCAGATGAAGTAGCGAAAAAGACAGCGAGAGATGCTACAAGTCGAATGTATGTTGCGGGTCCTGCGAATTGGGTTAGAGAGAGAGGAATGTATGAGAATACAGTAGAAAGTGTAAGGTCAATTCAGGAAGAGGCTACAGAGAAAGAATTGAGTAAGTGGAAAGAAAGTACAGGAATGTTAGATGAGATGGGATGTTGGGTGGAATTATCTGAATACCAACGTTGGCTGTTACCAGACGCTCATGTACTACCAGTAGTTACTATGGCGCATGGTCCAGCCCACTTAAGTGCGAAGGGAATATGCAAACTTCTGGCTCCAGTGTGGCAGAATGAAGGAATCCCAAAGTGTGCAGACAATGTAGTGAAACATTGTATTGTTTGTCTAATGTACAATCCGGGAAAGGGAACCCCAACTCCAGCAGGTCACTTTGCTCCTCCGACATATCCATTTGAGGTGTTCCAAATCGATTACATTCATATGGAACGATGCAACAACCTCAAATATATTCTGGTGGTAGTATGCGCCTTTTCTAGATGGATAGAAGCATACCCTCTAAAAGATAAAACAGCTTTATCAACTGCCAAAGTTCTACTAAAATAATTTTTCCCCAGGTTTGGTTTGCCGCGCATTGTCTGGAGTGACAATGGGAGCGAATTTGTGGGCCAAGTCATGCAAAAAGTTTGTGCAGGTCTTGGTATCAAACAAAAGTTCCATGCGGCAAATCATCCACAGTCAGCGGGTTTAGTTGAATGCTACAATGGGACTTTTTAAACTAAAACTAGCGAAAGTGCAGGCTAGTACAGGACTTAATTGGCCCGATGCTTTACCATTGGCTCTTCTATCCACCAGAACTGCTGTACACTCTTGTTTGGGACTTAGCCCTTACGAAGTGGTTTTTGGGCGCCCAGCTAATATATGGGGAGTCCCTCACCCTAAGAAATACTCAGACTTGCCATATCCAATGTTGATCGATTACTTGCATGACCTTACGACTAAATTGCGTGTTCTCCATCAACAGGTTCAGAGTGCATTGCCAGAGGCTTCCACAGATCCAGGTCATTCCATCCAACCAGGTGACTGGGTTTGCATAAAGAATTTCCAAAGGACGAAAAATTTGGAGCCCAGGTGGAAGGAACCTCGGTTGGTTCTCCTAGTGACGAGAACAGCAGTGAAAGTTGAAGGAAAGAAAAATTGGATTCACAGCGTGCATTGTAAGAAAGTGCCTTTGCCTCTACCCTTTGATCAATGGGTGCGTAAGGGCATTAGTGACTCTGAGAGCGAAAAGGTTCCACGATTTGTACCTTTTAGTGAAGCACGCCTGAGTGGAACATTGTCTGAGAAAGAGGACGACGACATTCTTCAGGAAGTGATAACACCACATCGTCGCTTGAATACGACAAATCCGCGAACATTGTTCCAAGACCAAACTGCACCTGATAAAGAACACTGTAACCTAAGACCTAGACTAAAGAACACTTAAGATTTTCTCTCTCCTATGTAGTTTTTCTATCCCGGTTGCAGGGTCACGGTAGGAGTCTTCGTTGCGACCTGAGTAGTGGCAATAGGCCTGCAGGACTTGCAGTGACATAGGACGGCAGACAATCGTGACTAAGTGATTGAGGAAGATTGCCGTGAGCATCCATTAGAAAGATGGAAACTACATTAGGCAAAAGAGAAAGAAAGGATAAAATAAAAAAAGAATTCTGTAGATTAATGTACAGTCGTTTTAGTATAGCCTTATGTATCATTATATTGTTGTGTATTTTTTTGGCGTGTATAAGTTGCATTACTTATGCTCTGCAGCAAAAAGTTGTCTCTCCTTCTACCTCTTCCTCTTCTTCTACTGTCTCTCCACATCTATTTCATACCCTTCCTCAAAATGAACTCATTAGAAGAACCGAATATTACAACAATTCATTTGTCCAGTTATTACATCAACACCAATTAGTGATCAATACAACTGACTGTTGGGTGTGTGGACTTATGCCACATACCACAGAAAAAGGAATGCCGTATTTAGTTCTCCCATTCTCTTATGAGGGTTCTGCTTGGGCTTATTTTGTTATCTTCTCCAATGCTCATCAAAGCAAATTCAGACGATCCATTAGTTCATATATTGGTGGTCCGGATTTTAGTCATAGTTCATTGATAAAGGGAATGGTAGCTATGGCTAAAATAATGGAAAATAGTAAGATTTCCGTTGACGAAAGAAAAGCGTACACTAACTGGAATGTCACCCATTATGTCAATAGCCTTTGTGATAAAGTTAAACAAGGAAAATCTCCACTGATTTGGACTATACCACATCAGGGCAATTTCTGTCTACAGATAAATGGTCAGTCTGCTAAAGAAATAGCTGTTCCCACACATACATCTACTCCTCTCAGAATTCGCCGCCCCCAGTACCATCTCAGGGTACATATTTCATCTGTCACGATAGGGCTTACACGTGGTTGCCAACTGGTTTTTCTGGTATCTGTTATATAGCTTTCCTTCTTCCCCCTCCATACACCGCTTCTGCAAATCATCATCGAAACAGATATGGCAGAGGGATTATCAATTTTAAAGACACAGCAGGACAAGAAGGAGGAGATTTCCTCAAAGGATTTCTTCCTTTTTGGGGTCCAATGGCCAACAGCAGAAATATAAGGCAATTGGTTTGTGTCGTAGAAACCACCATAGACATCACTGTAGGAGCCTTAAGGAATATCACGGCAGAACGACAGGCGAATCGTCTTATGACTTTACAAAACCGAGTTGCCTTAGACTTTGTTCTTGCGGACCGTGGTGGAGTATGCAAATTGATCGGGTCAAGTTGCTGTATTTTCATACCTGATGACGCTCCGACAGTATACCAAGCTACCTCTAAGTTACATGTAATCTCTGAGTCGATTCATCAGGACGAAGGAGATTGGTCATTATTGGAGTGGTTTTGGGGACTACTGTCCAAATGAGGTTGGAAGGTATTGACATTCCTTGGTGTAGTTTTGACCATCATTTTCTCTTGTTGCCTTTGTATGCACTGTGGCCCCGCCATTTGCGACCTTTGTGCTACTGTGAGCATCCCTAAACCCAAATCACAAAGAATAGAAAATATTAGAATGATGGTACAACAACAACTCGATGACCTCATGGCCATCGACATTGACTCAGATTAACGTGAGTCTATGTATCTTGCCAGAGTTCTGGCAAAAGGAGGGTCTGAGAAAATTCGATTTTCGATCGTGATCGGATTGACCCGCCATTTTGTGCTCCGCCGCCATGTTGTGTTGCCCTCACTCAGGCAGCACGATGATCGAAGTCTTTTCTGCTTTTCCTGCAATATTGTGTCGAAATAGCCTTGTGCCTCTGTTTGCAAAGCTGGTGTTAGAGACTGGCCGAGTACACTAATCCCTGTCTGGTTTTTCTAATCCCTGTCTCAACTATCTGATGGTTCACACTATTCTCTTCTGACTTTATCTTATCGTCTGGCCTTCGCTGTCCTCTGTTCGTATTCTCTTGTTTCACAACTGTCCTCCAAAACACACGAACGTATCTCGCCACCT
The DNA here is from genome assembly GCF_964204655.1 of Triturus cristatus. Taxonomy (NCBI): domain Eukaryota; kingdom Metazoa; phylum Chordata; class Amphibia; order Caudata; family Salamandridae; genus Triturus; species Triturus cristatus. The sequence goes on from NC_140581.1 coordinate 403,975,156, forward strand.
GCAAGTCAGTTACAGACCTGGTTAATACCTTAACCTGTGGGAGGGGTGGCAAACACAAATGGAGGAGAGGCTTCTTCGAGTTACTCGATACTTTGTTTTCCAACTTTTCCTATGAGCTCCATCCTATTTTCAAACTATTCTTATTGGCTCCTTTTATATGTTTTAGGTGTGTTCTTGGTTAACGTATATGTCACCTATGTACTATATAAGATTGTGCGCCATGGAGTGAAGTGGCAGTCTCCTGAGAACATACCGTGTGTACTTCTAGGACAACTGTACTAGCTGCAGCTAATAAATCTGATCTTTTACGCCGACAGAGTGTCACCGTGTCTCTGTGTAGCTAAGCAGGAGAACCCAGGAGATTAAGGCATACCCTGCGCCGCCAGGCCCAAAAGGTTCTGGTTCTTCATTGGCCAATCGATGATTATTCCCGACACCACCAGGAATATCACGTTTCCAGTAATTGTTCAAAGGTAGGAGGGTTCGAAGGTAGGAGGGTTGGAGGGACTACATCAGAGACAGTAGTCAGCAGGGTTAGAGGCAGAGCTTCAGCACACAGGTTGCTCATACCCAGTCTACCTTTCCTTCCTTGAAGGTTAACAGTTACGTAAAGGCACCTACAATGACGTCCATCACCCAGACCCTCTTCCTTGGCTGTTACCAAGCTCCCTCGTGGGCACACATACAACACAGGCAGTAAGGTAGGGGACGCGGAGTTGCGTCCATATTGCCCCTGCAAACCAAGCGGTGTGGACTACAAGGTAAGCACCGCATTGTTGCAAAGCCCACGATAATCGTTTTGACAGGCCATTATGGACCCACAATCCATTTCCTCTTTAGGATATTGCAGGCATCCTTGCCTCCATACAAGCAGACAATGCCGCCTTGCAGCAAGAGTTGAAAGCCATACAGGCCAAGGTACACAGCTCCCAAAATCCTTGGGAGTTACCGCCTTAGGCACAACACACGAAACTGGTGTTGAAGGCTCCCATGTTTTCAGATGCCACCCGTGGCCTCCACAGCTGCAGTGAGCGATGGCCTCCAACGCAAATATACATTGTTACACCAATGCCTGTTCCTCTAGCGTCCATGGGTGATTTTATGGAGATACTTATAAATTCAGCATTTTTCCCAATCAATGTCACCTTCACTTCATGGCTCATCCAGGAGCTTTTCCTGATGACACTACTAATGTACCTTTTATTCTGTCCTACTTCAGAGGTAACGTGGCCCTGTAGTCAATCTCCCTAGCAGAGAGAGATGATCCCCTGCTGTATAACTTGGGGCAGTTCAAAGAGGTGGACAGCCATCAGGGAGTGGTGTCATTTCAAGCAATAAAGAACATCTCTAGACTAATAGAATCATGCATTTGCGAAGGTGCAGAATGCAAGTGGAGAGGGAGGGAGCGTGTTATAGTGTGAACGAATATTCAGCTCTCAGTGATTTAAAAAATCTGAAGGGGGGCACCTTCAGTAGTTGAGCTCAGAAGAACAGCACCATGCAGAAGCTCCAGGGCCAGAAGCCACATGCACTTATCCAATACCTAGAAGCATTTTTATCCTACAAATGGGTTACACATTTTTATCAGTACTGGAAAAATGAAAGGTTGACCCCAGATTTAGACTAATGGATGAGCTGCTAGCCTTGAACTACTGACTTTATCCATCTTACATTGTACACACTTAATTTGAAAATACTTTTCAAAACAGTATGATAGATCGCTCAGTGGGTTAATGTGCCTGCTGCAAATAAAAACATGCAAAATGAAGCTCCGAGTTTGAACCTCAGTATTTTGGGCTTTCATCCCCCCCCCCCCACCAATATTGATAAATAGCAGAGGGCTTGCAGTCTGGCAAGTAAATGATTCAAAGAAATAATGAAATTATTTTGTGGAAGAAAAGAGCTGCCAAGGATTTTGCAGAGGAATGACACATTCTGACAGCCAAGAATTTAGTCTATTGCTGCTTGGGATTTCTGAAAATCTATGTAATATTTCTTCCTAGTAACAGAACCAAAGGCAAGTTCTGCAGAATGATGAAAAGAAAAAACACTAAAGTGAGAAAATGCCGTGAATCAATACTTTGATGAATTCTTTGCAAAGCCAGGCATTGACAATCACACAAAGGAGACTGTAAACAACACCTTTTTCAAACCCTCTTTTGCTTTACAAATATGCTGCTTTTTTTGCTGGCTTCAAGGTCAGACACAACCATTAAACTGAAAGAAAATCACTCACTTACTCTTCTCCTGAAGTCTGGGCAACCTCACTCTACTGGAACAAGCACTGACCCACCAAGTGACAGACAGATAGCTACACAGATGACATAAGCTCTGTAGCATGTAATCTCCTCCAGTAAGCATGTATCCAATCTCAGTGGTGGCACACGTGCATTCATAAAAGCACGGGAAGCTGGGAACTGAATTCTATGCTGTAGGTCACCAATACTGGTGCTGATACACTGCACGGAACCTGGTGGTCAGCTTCCTGCCTGCAATGTAACTAACCCCACCCTTCCACCCTCATTAAAGAGTGTGGTGGGGTCAGGGTACTTCACTGATCCCATTCTATTCTGTAACAGGTGCGGCTGCAGTCTTGAAGCCTCTGGCACTGCAGGGCTTCAGCTTGAAATGCCCATGGGCTAACTTTAAATAAACATCATCAAGGGGTGAAGCTAAGCCCAGGAGTCTTTTGCTCTGCTGCTTACCTCACATACCTAGGGGCTCTGAGATCTCCAGGTAATAGGCTGTTAATGCCAATCAGCATATCACTACAAATGGTGTGTTGGTGATGTTAAAAGATTAAAGAAATTGTCTTGGCTGCTCGAGAGTAACTGAAAGTCTAGTTTGAGTGCTGTTTATTTGTGTATATTTAATTTTTTAACACAAATTGAATTTTTTAGACATTAAAATCGGGTTAGGACATTAAAGAGGACAGAACTCACTGGCCCACATGGGGGGAGATGCTCCTGGTGTTAGTGATGCCCATGACACCTGTGCTCCAGTGTTACAAAGTTGTCAAGCAATGTAAAAAGGCTCTGCAATGTGGAAAGGCTCTGGCTATTGAAAGTTGCTTTTGTGTGTGGTTTTCTGTGCACTCATGGGGATGTGTGGGATTTCAACATGCGGCAGTCTCTGTACCCAGGTGATACACACAATGTTCTCATACCACACCTCTCTCTTTTTGATGATCCATTTATAGGTAAAGTCTGGACTTGACCCAGAAGAAAAAAGGGGCCTACAGCAACCATACTGTTTGTTGGATGTTGTTGGGCGATATCTCTATGTAATATACACACCAAACTACATGTCCTAGTGATATACACATATGTATGAAACTGTGTTAATTTACTCCTTTGGGTTTCAATAATACTGGATGCTGTTTGGGCTCGCCTCAGCATAACACTGCCGTAATTCCGTGTTTCATCAATTATTCCTCTTAAACTGGTGAGAGAGCGGGAGCATCTCCCTCTAGTCACACAATCATCAAGGTTGAAACGCTGCCTCCATCGGCTCCTCATCGTACACCAGTTTCAGAGGAATGATTGATGAAGCTCAGAAATACTGCAGTGTTACTTTAAAGGCAAAAGACCAGATTGGGTCAGACCACTGTCTACCAAAATACACTGGTAGGAGAATAGGGGCATTGTGGGATATGTATTCCCGATGAAGTCTGAGAGACACTTAAGAGCAACCAATTGCAGGCAAAACATGTCGCCAATTTTGCAGATAGGAGGGATGCAGGGATAATAACTTTCCCTATCATCACCATCCTGTAGGTTATTTTTAATCCTGGCCAGGAAATCCAAGAATAAATGCTATTGGGGAAATTCCCGATCAGGTTTTAATCGCGATCACACTTGGTATCTGCACGTTCAGATCCCTTAGACTTTTATGTTTGTATTGTCCTCTCCTCCTTTATGCTCCACACTAGGTTTTGGGCTGCTCAGTCAGGGATGTTGTTAGCAAGCTGTAGGAGAGTAGGATCTGCACTTGTGTTGCCCCCACTTTTATTCTGATGTATACACTGGTTTCTGGCTATAGTCTGGCTGGGTCCCAGCTAATCAGGGCCCCAGTCTAACTGATCTCTCTAAACAACTTGGTGTGCATATTAGATGCACTAGTGATTGGATACTGTGGTACCTTATGAGCCCCTAGTATATGGTACCTTAGGTACCAAGGGCATTGGTACTTCACAGGCCTACCAGGGGCTGCAGCATGTACTATGCCACCCCTGGGAAGCACTCACAATCTGACACCACAAGCCTGCTACTGCAGCCTGTGTGAGGTAGTGATAGCACTCCTCACTGAGGTATAGGTTCCTATATCTCACCATGCACACACATATAAACCTATCAGTCACCCCTATGGTAGGCCCTATCAATCCCAAGGGCAGGGTGCTTGGTTTACTATGTGAGGGGGTGCTTCTGCCTGAGCAGGACCCCTCTGCAGCTGGCAGAGTGCATTATAACCTCGCGGTAAATGCTAACTTTGGAATGACTGCATCAAAACATGTCGTGTTTGGTGTCAAACAACTTGGAATCCTACCCCCACACCAGTAACTGATGTGGGAGTAGGATCCCACCCTTCTAGAGGGGATGACATGTACCCACTGTACTACACGGTAGAAATCTTCTAGAGCCCTGGCATCACAAAATGGATGCCACCAGCACAGACACCGGGCTGCCCTCCTGCTGCTGACCAAAACTCGCAGTGGAGGGAGCCCAACAAAGGGTTTCTTGTCACAGGTGTGGTACTTTGAAATTTGGGACCGCGTAGGAGGCTGGGCCCTACCCCTGTCTATTCCGGTATTAGCGAACCGCAAATGGCCAATACGGTATGTACAAGTACTTTGCATAACATTTAATTGATAAATATACTATGTATACGATGTTATGCATTGGCTCCGTGGGTTCCATCTTGGAGTGGTGGCCATATTATAGTTGCCCTCACATAGGCTACACTTTAAGAACAAATACAGGCCTCTAGAACACATGCGCCTTCCTTTGACTTCTCTGTGACCTGTGCGAATTGGCTCCACCGCCCCAGGTCAGTCCGGTCCTACAAGCTGCCCGTCCTACGGCCACCTGTGATTAGCATCAGGGTTTGACACACCATAAAGCCTTTTCATCCCACACAAGCCTCCGGCTAATCTCTTTCACACCTGACTGTTCCTGCTTTATGGCCTGTTTTGCAAACAGGAGCTGCCCGTGTTTATTGGGGTCTGCTGATATCTGATGAGAGATCTGAGCCTCGCTGGGTAAATATTTGCGGGCTGGCTGAACTGAAATGTGGGATTGTAATCATGACTCTGCTTGTTCTTTGAAGTAAAATATGTGAATGACCAACTGCAAGAGAAGGGCGGTGTTGCCCAGAGCATAATATTCTGTATAAAAGAGAAGACTGGTTTTTGTTCTGCAGACTGCCTCATTCAGTTGCTAAGGCTTCTGTGCGACGTAGTCTCACTCATTTGAGTTTAATAAAGATGTCTTTTCATATTTCAGCTTCTTTGCCAAGTTCTTTGTTATATTACCATGAGAGTGGAATTTTCAAATACCACAACAGGAAGTACTCGAAGTCATAGGGTGCTACCCCTGGCACCTCTGGGGTCTCAAAAATCAGAGTACTTCAGTTGGCTCATCAGCGAAGTGACTTCTTCTTGGGAGTGATCTTGTCAGGAGACTGAAATCTACTGAGGAGGACAGAACAGGACTCTACCAAGAAGGTAATCTGTGCACAGGGATTCTGGAGATTCTTTTATGCAGCCCAGTATATTTCTGATCTTCCTGATTTTGATCCTACACATGATGTCACTCCTGCATGAGAACCCTTTTGGCGTGAGTATTATAAAAGACCGTTTAGTCATCTAGAACTTGGCAGTTAGAATTTGGGTAACATTTTGATTAGTAAAAAGAAGAATTAAGTATAAATGGGTCGCTCCCAGTCCTTTGGTTCTTTGGGTCTTTAATTTGGTTATCGCAATTACCAAAGCCGAGGGGTTGGTTTCTTGGTTTTTGATTTGGTCACTGCAATTACCATAGTCAAGGGTCTCGTATATTTGCGAGTGTATTGGTAGAGATAACCACTTGAAGTTTGAAATAGATTAGTGAGCTATAAGATGCCTGATTTTAGCAAATTTGGAAATGTAGCTTTGGAACTTTGGTGTATAGGTTTGAATATGCGAATTGCAATTTGTGTAGGCAGGTAATGAGGAGATATTTCTCCATTTGGTTTCCGCAGTGTTTTTGGCATGCCTGTTTGTAAGCTCACATAAAAAAATGTGTTGCTTTTTTGGAAGGTACCATAGTTAAAATCGGTTAGATTTGAAAACATATTTCTTCCTTGGTGATTTTGTATCCCCAGGGAATTAAAATATGACATAATACAAAACAAGGATCCTTTGTTCTGCGCAGTTTTATGAATGAAGATATGCAGAACGATTTTGTTTGGTGTTCTGCTAGCCCAAGCTAGTGAATTGAGCGTATTCACTACTTCTTGGAGATACATCAGTCTGTTGGGCTGTTTATGCAGCCTTTTGGAACACTATTGAGAAGTGTTTCTTGTAAATATGACTTACAACTAGTATTTGCAAATGGTTTGGTTCAAGTATAGTCTGTGAGCTGTTCTTTCTTTCTGTCATGCGTATTGATTTGTAAGTCAACTGTGTGTTTAAATGTCTATGTGGTTTTCTCATTAGTGCAACTTCTGTAAGTAAATTGCGACGGCGCTATTTATGAAAAATGGCTAAAGCACGCTGTATTCTCTGTTTGACCCCCTTTCCGTTTATGTCTGAAATGAGCTCAATATGTGTTTGTGGGTCTTTTGATGTTTTCAGTCTGTTAAGTAAAATGTTGGTTAATTAATATCAAGTAGAAACTTAGGAAAAAAATGCAGAAATGAACGGTGTGATGTGCTAAAATAGCTATATGTTGCTCTTTAATTTATAGAATGAGCAATTGTGCACATATACAAAATTGCCGTTAAATGCTTAAAGGATATAATTAGAAACACATTCAATAGATATAAATAAGGCCCCAAAAACGAAATTATCTATTTTTGCAAAAGTAACTAAATTTACAGCATTTTCCTTAGATGCATTGTATTAGATGTTCACAGGCAAACTTTTCAGCTGCAGTATATCTGAGAGAATGTTCATCCAGCCAGCACCTTCCCAGTTAAACACGGGTGGAATTTTGCATAACCGTCCTTTTAAATGAAAGTGGCGCAAAAATGTGACGCATTTCAAATTGGGCGTATGCGCTTAGGCTTGTGAGTTAAATGTGTCCAAAATGATAGGCAAGGGATGCAGCTTGTTTTTTTATACATGGAATTATCACAAAAAATAAAAAAAAAATTAAAAAAATAAGTGCTTTTCAAAATCGTTTTTTGATATTTATAAAGCTTAATACTCATACTATGACCTACTAGCATTAAAATTTGATTTGAGTTGTGTTGCATCACTAAAATGGCAAGCATTCATGTGTACAATTTTCCCTTGGCGCAGGCGCAAAGAAGCTCATTTTTATAAAGTATAAGTTATTATTTCCAATGCCTGACTCATGGGTTATGTAATGGACATTCTGGTAATGCATATTATGCAAGAAAATTGTAGGATACTCATTTTTTAATGCCTAAAATATCAAAGTCGAATTTGGGTAAAAGCGCTGTTTAAACTGCATTTTCTTTCATTCAGAGTACTTTTTAAAGTGTCTCAGGCTTCAGTAAATACATACATTTAGGTTTGATATATATTTACAGGTTGTGCCTTCTTATGATTCAATGAGTTAATATGCCAGTACAACGGCTTGTTTTAATATCAGGGTTGAAGGTTCTAACTTCAGCTGGGCCTACTGAGAAGTTCATTAATTTAAAGTTGATGAAATGTGTACCATTGCATAGGATTGCAACAAGCATTTATTCTAAAAACTGGTATGTGTGTTATTAAGTTTTGTGAATTATTCACAGTACATGTAGTTTAATAATCTGGGAATAGGGATAATTTTTTTAGCGCCTAAAAAGGAGAAATTATTTTTCAAAATAGAGTGAATTATTGCAAGTTAGGAGGAATTAGGAAGGCCTTCTGGCTTTGACAAATTCAGAGTGGCAGAAGCTGGGGGTTGGGAGAGCTGCAGAGGCTGGCTCGGTCACGCTGCTGAGATGCTATCTTTAGTGTAAACAATGGAGTAGGCTGCCACGTTGACATTTATGACCTTTTAAATTAGGGCCTTGCCTCTGTGGAATGCAGAATGACCTTGCTACACGGGCCTCTAAAGCTGGGGTTTCTGGTTTCTCCATAACAACATCACTAAAACTAATGAACTTAATTCCAAAGGGAAAATATAGAAAAGGGGTTTTCTTTGAAAGCCCAAACATCATGTTAAATGCTTTGCAGAACTGATACATTTGTGTCTCCCTCTAAAAAAATAGAATGATGCCTGCTAGTTGCTCTTATTTAACAGAAAACGAAGTGTTGCATTAAGTCTTAGACAGAAAACAAGATGCAGCCTTTTTCTAAAATTTTTTTTTTTTTAAGGCTACATGCCTACGTGAGAACGCATTGCCAATTAAGACTTCTTTTTCACAGTGGAAATTGTAGGTGCCAAATTAATATGGAGTGTCATGTAACGATTTTTACTTTCAGAAAGGTAAAACTACGATGGCTTGATGTTGCCAGGTAACTGACAAGAGGGTAACAGTTAAGTAATGGAAATTTATTTTTGTGTGTTTGGTCCTATCATGAATTGTTCTTGCTGGTCCTGTACGTTAGAAGAGAAACAGTAAAGTTATATTTGACAGCAGATTTCCATTGCCTGGTGATCTGCTGTCAAAAGGAGGGTAAGGATTTTAAACCTGACAAATTAAACAGGCCCAAATATTGGGTTTTGGGCTGCAGTTTTACAGTGCATAAAGTACATGACATGGTGTTTGTGTGTCACCGCTTACTCACATATGCTATTGAAATTTGTCTATGCTTTTTGTGCTTGATATACAGCAAGTATATCTGATGGCTTGACGTTTTGTGCGTTTTTTGTTTTTTTTTGCATGTTTTCGTTGTTTTTGTTGCTGCTTTTGATACTATTACAAGTTTACCTGTGTTGTGAGGGAATGGTCATGACGATGCCCATCGCTACGCAACAGTTGGTTGAACTTGTTCTGGTTACTAAATTCCACAGATAATGATATTTCATGCTGTGAACATGAGAGACAACACTTTACCAGTGCATGTCTATTTGGCTATAATGGTATTGAAGGAAAATAAAATAGATATACAGGATCAAAGTGTGTCACCTGCAGTTAGTCACGTTACTGCCCCTTCCCTTAAAGGAACAGGCAGCCATACATTTATGTATCCTTGATTGGACCTAAGGATGAAATTATAGATCTGTGACTCAAGGTGGCCCAATTTCTATATTACATTAGTTAATGATGTTCTGTTTCCTAAGTAGCATATGGCTCTTGCTCCTTAAAAGAAAAACCAGGTTTTCATATTTTTCCCTGAAGAAGGAACTGGAACATTACCTAGGGTTACCGTATATGGTGTAGTCGCCAGCGGTAGAGTTAACATTTGTGTAACTTTGGCCTTTTGTGTATCATCCGTACTCTTGATGTTGTGTCACATGCCTGACTATCATCCAAATAATTTTTGTTCTTCCTATAGATTTTTTTTTTTCTTTTGTTGCTTCTCCCCTGACCAATGTCGCATTATGCTTAGTTATTGGGGATTTTAGTTGTGTCCTAGTTCCAATTCCCTTTTCCGTATTCCTTTCACCAGTCAGCCCATTTATTATTGTAGGTGTATTGTTCAGGTACACATTTCCAGTCTACAGTGATGTACCAGGGACCCCCATATTATGTATAATTCCCTTTTGTATGACCAGACTGGTTTTCAAGAATTTTCCTTAGGCCTGCTTCAATGTTTTCCAGCCTGACTGTCAGAGTAGCGATAGACTGGTTAACTGATATAGTAAGACAAGTTTTCCATCTCAAAAGGAGATATCTTACGTTTACTTTTTGAACATGACGAATTTTCAATGTCTATTTTTAATGTGGTTTTTACCCTTTTGTTCCTGCTGCTTTAATTTTTGGTGGGATCAGATGTGTTCTAATCATGCAAATATCAGGACCCTCTAGTTCTTGTCTTTTGTTTGCATATTTGACTATTAGCCTGTGTATTGCATATTGCACCTGATGTGAAAGTTTTCTACATGCCCATTCTAGATAAGGAATTTAGGAACACCTAGATGTAATCATTGAGAAAAAAAATGTGTTTGCCCCATTACACAATGCCACCATATGTGAAGACATCCATGTAGATAGAATTCTCGTGTAGTTATCTACCCTTAGATGATGGAGGCTCTCACACGGAAACCCAATTGAAAAGATTAGAGACGCTGTTTTACCTACTGCCTTTATATTTGTATTGCTTTTTGAGAATGACAGTGTATTCTAGACCAAAATTGTCCCAAGGCGTGTGGCCACTCCTTTGAAAGATCGCAGGCCACCTGTTTGCAGTCCCCTTGTTATACAATGAACTGTTTAAAGCATCGCACTTGCTTCATCAGAAGGCGTTCAACATCAGAAAAGAAGGAGGAGCTGGTTTTGCCACAGAACCAGAATTTCAGTGCACAAGAGCGCCTGTCATGTGCTGGTAACCTCTGACAGTGTGCAGTCCCTTGAGCCCCTTGGCCTGAGTTTTTGGCCACACACCCCCCTCTTTTTCCTTTGCTCCAATGGAAGTGCAGTGCACCGGTGGATCCAAGATTGACAAAAGGCACTAATTCTAGGGCCCATGAAAGAACAGCCCGAGCGTCCTCTGACACTGAATGATGAGTGTTGGAGCCTGAGAATGGTCCCGGGTCTGCACGAGATGACCTATGCCCTTGATCAATGGAGAGCACACTACCTGTAGTGCCTGCCGCAAAGGAAAGATACTGGCGCACTGCCTTGAGACATTGAGACTCTCGAGTGAGCTGTGGGTGTTTGCCAGGAGGGCACTCCAACTAAGCAGTACTTTTCTCATGTAAGGCTTGAATGAAGAGGCCCATGCAAAAGAAAACAACAGAAGAAGATTTGATGGACAATAGAAGCCTGCCAGAGAGGCTTTTTGAACGGACTCTGGGCATAGGTGGTTTCACAAGAGGTTTCTGTGTGATTGTATAGAGTAGGTGTTAAGGAGACAGATTGTTTTGCTGGCATTGTTTTAAAGTACTATTCTGTTTAGTAAAAACAGAATGAAGTCCATTTTCTGTGGAAAGAGTACCCCCTTTTTCACCTCAGAGCATTGATGAGGGTCACCACTCTTTCACCTGAACATACAAAACAAATCACTGAATTGCATAGGAGTCCTAAAAATGTTACTAGATAGTTTTAGGATTTGCTTTCTGCTTACGGTTGTGAAAAATTACTATTTCATTTGTAATAGTGGTCACTACTTTCTCCCGTTGTCTATATGTTCTTAATAACGTGTTTTCTAGTATCTTTTTTAAACATGACGTTGTCATTTATGGGTGGGATTGTTTTTCTCTACCCAATTGACTTCTGCACCCGCTTCCCAACCTATGTCTTTTCCCACTACTGTTTCTTTGCACTCTTTTCACCCTTTTCCTGAACATGAGCAGGTTAGAAGATCAGAATTCGTAAGCAATTCTTTTGTACAGCTTCTGCATCAACACTAGTTAGTAATGACCATCACTAATTATTGGGTGTGTGATCTTATGCCGCCTACTACAGACAGAGGTATTCCTTATTTTGTCCTGCCATATGTGGCCTTTGTGCTACTACATGTGTAAGGAGACGTGTCCCGTGAGAGTCGCTAAGTAATAGGATGATGCTACAGCAACATCTCAATGACTTCATGTCTGTAGACCTGGTCTCGGATTGATATGAGTATAGGTATTGCCTATGTAAGGGCAAAAGGAGGGTCTGTGGTACTTTGAAATTTGGGACCGCGTAGGAGGCAGGGCCCTACCCCTGTCTATTCCGGTATTAGCGAACCGCAAATGGCCAATACGGTATGTACAAGTACTTTGCATAACATTTCATTGATAAATATACTATGTATACGATGTTATGCATTGGCTCCGTGGGTTCCATCTTGGAGCGGTGGCCATATTATAGTTGCCCTCACATAGGCTACACTTTAAGAACAAATACAGGCCTCTAGAACACATGCGCCTTCCTTTGACTTTTCTGTGACCTGTGCGAATTGGCTCCACCGCCCCAGGTCAGTCCGGTCCCACGAGCTGCCTGTCCTACGGCCACCTGTGATTAGCATCAGGGTTTGACACACCATAAAGCCTTTTCATCCCACACAAGCCTCCGGCTAATCTCTTTCACACCTGACTGTTCCTGCTTTATGGCCTGTTTTGCAAACAGGAGCTGCCCGTGTTTATTGGGGTCTGCTGATATCTGATGAGGGATCTGAGCCTCGCTGGGTAAATATTTGCGGGCTGGCTGAACTGAAATGTGGGATTGTAATCATGACTCTGCTTGTTCTTTGAAGTAAAATATGTGAATGACCAACTGCAAGAGAAGGGCGGTGTTGCCCAGAGCGTAATATTCTGTATAAAAGAGAAGACTGGTTTTTGTTCTGCAGACTGCCTCATTCAGTTGCTAAGGCTTCTGTGCGACGTAGTCTCACTCATTTGAGTTTAATAAAGATGTCTTTTCATATTTCAGCTTCTTTGCCAAGTTCTTTGTTATATTACCATGAGAGTGGAATTTTCAAATACCACAACAGGAAGTACTCGAAGTCATAGGGTGCTACCCCTGGCACCTCTGGGGTCTCAAAAATCAGAGTACTTCACAGGGAGGTGTCACCACCTCCCAGACAGGATTTAGTGTATTGGAGCTGGGTGGGTGCACTCTTAGAGTGCTTTGAAGTCCTGCACTGGGGGAGTAGTAGGCTCTTCTGTGCATATGCCAGCACAAACCGGTTCAGGGGCTACCTGCCCCTGCTCTGGTGCGAAACTGGACAAAGGGAAGTGGGTGTAACCACCCACTACCCTGACCCTCCTAGAGTAGTGGTCATAGAGCTAGTCCCTCCCATCTTTTCACTATAAGATACCACACATTGCCAATGCAATTTAGATTACACCTGGACGACGCTCTACTAAGAAGAATCCTGGGCCTTCGATGTTCCACTATCTCTGGAAGACTGAAGAATCTCCCTTGGAGTCAAGGAGTGACTCTCCTGCTTGGCAGGCACCAAAACTCTTCTACAACGGTTGCAAACTTTACCGCTCCCGCCGGAGCCCGAAGTTCCTGCATCCCCTGAAGCAGATTTCCTGACCTCTTGACGGCCATTTTGAGTCTCCAGTGAAGCTGTGGCATCTGGACCCCACGAGTGACGAGGAACAGCAATACCAGAGAACCGTGCACTGATTTCGAGTGCAAACCCTAATCTACGTCCAACGAAGTTGTGCTTTGGACCATTTGTTGTCCAAGTCCCTAGCAGGTCTAGTACCGAAATTCAGTGGCCTACCCTGTCCCGAGTGACCGTGGGCTGTTGTTAAACTTTTCCTGCAAAGGCGTCTTTGCGGTTGCTTGTCTGTTGGCTAGTAACTCTCCTGAAGACTTCCACATCAACTTCAAGGGTTCGACTGGTTGCTCTGGGCCTGCCCTCACTCACCCTTGCTGGGTAAGTCCATCAGACCTTGCTGGTCTGCGCCATTGCCAATCTTCACTCCACACAAGACTTGCGGCTGCCAAGGCTTGTTGGCTCCAATCCGGGTGTCGACACCGTCGACAGCTGCAGACGTTGTGGGACCTCCCGAATCCAGCTGCTGGTCATCATCGATCCTTCCTGAACCTCGTGAGCGAAGAGACAAAACACCATCAATGACCTGAAGAGACGCAACAGCTGTGGTCATCCATCTTGCTGGCCACCGGTCACTGGCAAGTGACTCTGAACTCTGTCCCATCAATTTCTAGGTTTTCTGCAACTCCAATTCATCTTCGGATTCGAACGGAGAGCTCTCCAGTCGTCACAAGCAGCAAGTCTTCAGTGATCTCCAATGAAAACAGCATCGCGACCCGACACCAAAGGACACCTATGCACCCGGCTTCCCTGTGTGAGGTAACTCGTGCACTCCGGTGCCCAAGTGTGTGTTGGCTCTCGAAATACTTACCCTGTAAGTTGCTTGCCTGTTGACTTTTGCGAAGTGCCCAAAAACTGTAATTTACAAACCGCGACATTTGCCATTGAAACGTATTGAAAACCCGCGTGTGTGTTTAGACACTGCACGCGTCTCCTGTGGGCTGGCTACTTACCTGCTAACACTCCAGAAGTGAAGCCCCAGCGATTCCCAAGGCCCTAGGCCTCTTCCTTTTGCAAGTCGAGTTTGTTACACCATTTATTTAGTATATGGTCTGGTACGCCCCTAGGGCTACAGCCATATTTGTGCTTAATTTATTGAGAACTGTTAATCTTTTGAATGTTTACCTGGCTCTAATCTCATAAAGAGATTAGTAGAGTATATTTAGAAATAAATACATATATATTTGATATATATACCTGTGTGGTGTCTTTTCATTTGGTAATTCAAGAGATTATAAGGTAAAACAAGCTGCTTTACATTCCTCAGAGACTTAGCCTGAAGGCTGCTCTCCACAGCTACCACTAGGATAGCTTTCTTTAAAAGGTTGCCTTTAAACCTATCTACCAAGAGTCGAATTGGACTGGTGCAAGGTGGCCACTATAACTAGTGACCAGCATATGTCAGGCCAACTTCTCACACAAGCCCAATGATGAAGCATGCCACTATTAGTGGGTAAGGGCACTTTTAACACATTTTTCAGTTTGTTGTGTCACACTCATCCATATGTGTTTCTCTTTCCTACTATTCCTTGTTGTGTGTGTAGAGTAAGCCTGGGAGGAGCTGGTGTAGTGCCGCTACTCGGAGTTCCACAGAGTTGGGAAAAAACTCTGCTCCGCTCCCCTCCACCCTCCCTAATTTAATTATAAAAAGAAAGGCACTTACCTGCTGGGGTGTCTCTGGGCTGCTTCCTCCTTGCCATGGTCTCTCCCTTCTCCTCGTCCTTCCCTTCCTCATCCACAGAAACCCCTATGCAAGTGCAAAACGTTCCACCTAGGGGTTTTCATGGACAAGGGCGGCGAGGACGAAGATGAGCGAGAGACCATGGTGAGAACAAGGCAGCCTGGAGACACCCAAGCAGGTAGGTGCATTAAAAAAAAAATATATTAAATTAGGGAGGGTGGAGGGGCTGGCTCACTCCGCTCCACCACGGAGTCTGAGTTTTGCCTGAACTCCGCGTTCTCAATAAAGCGCAAAATAGGCTAAACTCCGTAAACTCCACTGGCGGAGTGGAGTTTTCGGTCCGGGTTAAGTGTAGATTTAAAATTTGCCTAGTGTAGATTTAAAAACTCTGTGAAAAACTCGGCACCTACTTCAACCACAAGATCAGACTGATCTAGGACAGTTTCAACGCTCAAGACCCTGCCACCGAGCCCAAAACCACCACCCCCAACCACACCACACCCGAACAACCCTGATCAACTGGACCTCGCTCTCCACGGACAACACACTCAAGACCATGAAGACCATCCACTCTGGAGCCCCCTCATACCCCTGCCCACACCACATATTTCACAGCGTAGTCACCTTCATTGCCCCTGAACTCCAGCACAATATCAAATGCTCCATCGAGAAGCCACATTCCCCAATGACTGGAAACACACCAAGATCAACCCTGTGCTGAGCCTACAGACCTCTAAAACCTCCATCCAATCTCCCTGCTCCCCTTCCCAGCAAAGGTTGCCGAGAAAGCCATCAACACCCAACTCTCCGAATTCATTGTAGTGAACCACATCCTGGATATCTCACAATCCGGCTTCTGAAGCAATCATAGCACCAAGACCTCATTCCTCTTCGCCACCGAAGACATCCACACCGTCCTAGATGGGGGAAAATGCCAGCCCTGATCCTGCTAGACCTCTCAGCTGCCTTTGATACAGTCTCACACCACACACTAATCATGAGACTCCACGACGCTGGCATCTGCTGCAAGGTCCTGGACTGGATCCACTACTTCCTGCCTGGCCGAACTTAATGACTCGGACTAACTCGGTTCTCCTCCGAACCTACACAGATCAGCTGCAGAGTGCCCCAGGGCTCCTCCCTGAACCCCACTCTCTTCAACATTAGCATGTTTGATGGGAGAGAATGTGACCTAATGACTAGGGCAGTCGACCTTGGAGCTGGAGAACCGGGTTTGAGTCTCGGCAGGGATGCTCAACATTCTGTGATTCTGGGCAAATCACTTAATCTCCCCATGCCTAACAAAAATGAATATGTCCTTCTGTAACGTAACTAGTGCTCATGTAAAGTGCTCTGATACCTTTGGGTCTAGTTTGCGATATATACCACTCCACCTCCCCCCCCCAAAAAAAACTCATCTCGGACAAGACAGAATTACTCATCCTGGGACCCACCCCCTCGGCCTAGGATGACACCTGGTGGCCTGCCGCTTTGGGAAACTCCCTACTCCCACAGATCACGCACGTAACCGCAGCATCATACTGGACCCCTCGCTCACAATGAGCCACCGGATCAACACTGTATCCTCCTCATGCTTTGGAAGACCTTTGGATGTATCTCCACCGAAGCAAGCAAGAGGTCGCCCACGCACTCATCACCAGCAGGTTCAACTATGGCAACACACTCTACATCGCCATCACCCAGAAACTCCTCAGGAAACTACAGAATGTTCAAAACACCGCAGCAAGGCTGGTCCTCAGTGTACCCCATGAAGCAACATCACTGAACACCTTTGCAAACTTGACAGGCTCCCATTGAACAAAAGAATAACCTTCAAGCTTCTCAATCACACCTACAAAGCCGTCCACGACAATGGACCAGTGTACCTGAACTACAGCCTCACATTCCACGTACCCAACAGACATCGAACTGGCCAGCCGTGGCCCGTGGAGGGAGTTCCATGGGGCAGAAAGGCGGGCGGGGGAGGGGCAGGGTGAGGGGTACTAAACACCGGAATATGGATAATTGGAGGTAAGTAAACAATTAAATAAATAAAACAAATTTCGTTGCGCGCCCTGCATCGCAAAATGCGATGCAGCGCGCGCTACGAAATTCATTTTATTTATTTAATTGTTTAACCATCTCACAGGGATAGCCAGGACGGGTTCCCCAGCGGTCTACAGCGCCACGACGCCTCAGGGCAGCAGTGCGCTTTACAAGACACATACATACATACATACATACTTACCTCCAATTATCCATATTCTGGTGTTTAGTACCCCTCACCCTGTCCCCCCCCCCGCCTTTCTGCCCACGGAACTCCCTCCACGGGCCACAGCTGGAACTGGCCCTTGCCTCCATCCCTCGGATCCACAAGATAAGAACCGGAGTGAGATCTTTCTCCTTTCTCGCCCCCAAGATCTAGAACACCCGGCCCTTTCACCACAGCAATCCCCGTTGATGACTTCAAGACCTGGCTCTTCAACTAAACCCAGCTGAAGCAGCAGTTCCCCCCAGCACCTTGAGACCCTCACGGTGAGTGGCCTCATTGTACAACCCCTCATTGATTGATTTTTTAAATACACTGCACCTGCCGATGGGCTGCCAGGGCTTACCTTAGGCGTGATCTATATGCAATAAAAAAGGAAGGTTCGGGCCTGACAAGCATGTTAACTTGCCAGGCCAACATGGCAGTTTAAAACTACATGCATGGGCTCTGCGTTGGCAGGCCTGAGACATGCTTGGGGGGTTGGTGGAGTTCACTTTTATTTCCTATTCTTTCCCCTGTGGTGAGGTGGAGATCATCTCAGGAGTAGTGATTGGGACATGGGGATAATGCACAATTGTAATTAAACTCACTTACCCTGCAATAAAGAGCCTCCTTGCGAATTCATAAAAATACAATTAAAAAATGTTAACATCGTGTATCTGTTGCCCTCACCTCAATGCTGAGCAAGGCCTTTTTCCTGGACGATGTCAGCCACGTAGTGCGCATCTTTGTGCTGGGTGCAGGACAGGTGATGCCATTGTAGTGGCACATGTTGTGCAGCACGCACTCGAAGCCGTGAGTGTGGCAAAGCAAGTCACCAACATGGGAACAATCGGAATACAAATGCCGCCATCTCCTCCTCATCAAAGGTGTTTTGGTGGGTGTCACGACCGCACGTCTCTGATGGGAGTGGGACATGGATCCGATGTCTGTATCTGCCAAGACCGGGAATCACGGGTGACACAAAACAAAACAAAAAAGCAAACACACAGGGGAATGAATTAAACATTAAAGCAGGTATAAAGTGGGAATGGTATGGGTTATGAAACAGGCAGGCAGGAGGAGCATGCTGGGACACACAATGTCTGTTCCCAAATGTCGCATCACAAATTCACAATCAACTTTGCACTAATGTTTAACGCAAAATGGGCGAAATGCGTAAGTGCAGGTGCTGGGGATGGGATAATATTTCGTGATTTTCATGGAATTACACTAAATTTACCGAAAATGCTCTATTTTATTGGTGGGGCAGACATTTGACAATCTTGTATATTTGTTGAACAAACGCTAGCCAGATAGAAAAAAAATATAGTAAACTTGTTTGTGCTCCCTTTCATCTGATTTAAAAATGTATCTTTTGAGTTTAAGCGTTTTCGCATCTTTAGTATTTTTCCAACTCATCCGCGGACTTTGAAATTACTTCCTGTTGTTTTGGGCCATTAAAACTCACTTTATGAAAAATAATTGAGGTAGATTCCTTGCAGGCTTTTTGGAGTTGCTTATATGCTAATGTACAAAAATGTCATAGATTAATGAAATGAATCTATCAAAGTCAAACGGCACCCCCAAGGACCTCTTCAGAAGGGAATAAAAAGAATCAAGCCGTTTTAATGAAAGAACAGAGTCTAGATAAGAGTGCAGCTCAAAGAGGTTTATCCACCCTTAATTAACGTTCAAATCAAGCAGGGATTTACACTTAATATCAAAACATATATGTGCACAGCACTGCTAAGGAATTGTGATAGCATGTTGAGTATCCCTTCTTCCCAAGAAAAGAAGCAATGTCTGAAAATGAAGGGATAGTAGAGAGATTAATGTGAAGTACTTTGCTGGTGAGTAGACAAACTGAAACAGCACCAGCTTTATGCCTTTATTGGCGATCAGCATAAAATCAGAACATTACACTTAAAGACATTTCGCTTCAAAAATCGTTATACTTGGCACTTGAAAGCAACATTTTCCAGTAAAATTTCGGGAACATTGAGTGAAATTAAGCAACATTTTATAAGGTTCATAAAACATAGCGCCCCATTTGCTTAACATGAAATTCAGGAATTATGCGAGCATACACCAGCATAATGGCGATAATTACCATACTATTTGTCATTTATTCTAGCAATGGGCGCAGGTTCTAGGGCTTTGAATGCTTCTATTAAGAGGTCCCATTCCATTGATATCAGGGTCTTACTCAGGCCTCGAGCCTCCTCTCGTCTGATGGCAGTGCTCTCCGCGCTACCCCAATGCACCACCTCATTTTATTGAATACTCATCAGTATGAAAGAGCTCACATTTGTCAGAGAATTCCAATAATAGGGATTGCAAATCATTTTGGAAGTAAAAGTGTTATGTTATGTTTATTTGTAGATCGCTCTAAACACCCTTGAGTGTAGCTCAGTGCTTGGGCAGGTGAGTAGGCACGTGGTCCTCACAGTTTTATTTGAAGAGCCAGGTCTTCAGCTTTTCGCAACACTCCAGTAGCAAGGAGAAGGATCTGCTGTGTTTTGAGAGGTTGTTCCATGTTTTGGGTGTGATGTAACCCCGTGTCCTAATTTTGTGAGAGTGGGTGTTGTGTGCAAGTTGGAGTGAGGTTGAGCGTAGGTGTTTTGATGGATTGTGAAACAGTATAAAGCTATTGAGATATGGGTGTCCAGTGTTGTCAAGGGATTTTGTAGGTGTATGTGAGGAGTTTGACCTGGCTGCATTTGTAAATGGGGAGCGAGTTAAGCTCCCCGAGGTGAGGTGAGGTGAGGTGAGGTGAGATGAGAAGTAGATGCAGCTGTGAAGGTTGAATATGAGTCTTATAGCACTGTTCTGGATGGCCTAAGTCTGTTCAGGAGCTGCTTGGAAATTCCAGCATACAGTGCGTTGCCATAGTCAAGTCTGCTTGTGATGAGTGCTTGCATGATGGTTACTCTGGTGTTCTGTGGAAGCCTCTTGAAGATGTTTTGCAGCATCTGTGTAGAGATGAAGCAAGACAAACGTAAGTTCAAGTCCTTCGACCTGAACAGCATTTCTGCCAATCTTTACCACAGTAGTGGGAGCACCAAACTTGTTCAAGCCCTTTTTTACATGGACAGGTGATTTGACCGGTATCAAATCACCCACAACCACAGGAACACTTTTGACTCCTCTTTTTTGATCGAACCAATACTTCTCTTTGGACTGCATTTTTAACAAATTCTCTTTGACAATGTCCATCAGACTCTCCACGTCAGACTGAGACTTGATCCACTTATTCATCCAACCCAGTTTGAAACTGGTGTTGGCTCTCCTTCCCCGCAACACCAAAAAAGGAGAAATCCTGGTCACGGAATGAGGAGTGGTTCTATAGAACAACAGCATGTTGTCCAAAGACTTGCCCACACCATGGTTGCCTGACTTTGCCCACCTGACACACTTACCCACCACTCTGTTCGTAGCCTCAACCAAGCCAGTGCTTTGTGGGTGATAAAGAGAACTTTTCACCCGCTTGATGCTGCAAGAATCAAGAAAGGATTTAAATTCACCACTCACAAATTGTGTACCACTGTCTGAAACAAGCACCTCAGGAAAACCCTCCTTCATGCAAATATCTTTGAGAAACAATACTAAATTTGATGCACTGTGGTCCTTGACCATCCTGATCTCTCGCCACTTAGGTGCATAATTCACCAGCACAAAAATATAGCGGGAACCTCCCGGCAAGGACTCAACAAGACCCATGATATCCACACCAATTTTAACCCAAAGTTCTGAAGGGCAAACGATGAGAAGAAGGGGCCCTTTTATCTGCCGAATCACACACTACACAATTCTCTGTTGCATCGCTGATTTGAGCATCTATGCTAGGCCATCAAAAGGTTTTGCTAATGCAACGTTTGGTGAGGGTTGCGCATAGATGACCTTCATGGGCCTTGCTGATGATGTCTTTCCTAATACCGTGGGGAGGGATTCGTTTTTTCCAAGTGCAGCAAAAGTCCATCTTCCATGGATATTTATGCCTCAACCTTCCAATAAGGTTGTAGAAGCAGAGATAAGACTTTTTATCTGGGCCAGTAACTTCTGACTAGATCTCAAACTTGCTGCAGAACCTCATCATCCCTCATTGCACTCATCCAATTCTCCTTCGAGCAAAGGTGAAGTTCTGATAATTCCAAGGCAGCCATGAAACAATCCTTTGAGGCCTCTTCCCAAAGCTCATGAAATTCCTGACCATCACTTTCATTACTGCTCAAAGGGAACCGGGAGAGAAAATCAGCCCTATCATATTTACCACCAGGAATGTGAACAACATCAAATTAAGATTGCATTAGCCCAGAAACCATTCTCAAAATCCTTGGTGTACAACACTTTTTAACTCCTGTGCCCGGAATATTGACCAAAGGTTTGTGGTCAGTCCACAGCAGAAACTGCCTACCCCATACATATGGGCAAAACCTTTCCCCTGCCCACAGACAACACAAAAACTCTTTTCCGATGACAGAATACTGCAACTCAGTTTCCTCAGATCACTCAAGTCTCACTCCTTTCCTGTGCAGATTACCAATGGGTGGTACCATGGTAGTGGAATCTGGCATAAAACGTGAGTAGTACTCGAAGAGACCCAACAGTGACTTCCCTCCTGTCTTGTTGACAGGTGTCGTGGCCCCAACAATGGCATCTAAGAGACCTTTCCTAGGTCAGATCCCTTCTTCAGAAATTAGATGACCCAGGTATTCCACCTCTTCACACAACAACTTGCATTTTTTAGTCTTGATTTCCACACCATGCTTCTCAAAGATATCTAAAAGGCTTCTTAAAATATCGTCATGTGAGTGAACATCCTTAGCATGAATAAGAACATCATCTTGGAAGACTAACACTCCTACCACAGACTCCAACAAGTTTTGCATGACCCTTTGGAAAACAGAGGCAGCAGATGCCAAACCGAACAGCATCCATTTGTATTGAAATGTTTCCAAAGGGGAAACAAAAGCTGTCAAAGGTCATGAGTCAGGGTATAAATCTATCTGGTGATAAGCACTGGCGAGATCCAGCTTGGAGAAAACCTTAGAACCTCTGATGCATGCAAACAAATCACATATATTGGGAAGAGTATGAAAATCTACCCAGATTTTCTTTATTAAGGGACCTCAGATCAACACACAGACGTAACTTTCCGCACCTCTTGTGCTCTACCACCAAGGGAGACAACCACAGAGACCTCTCAGTGGGCTCAATGATCCCCTGATCACACAAAGACCGTTGCTCTTTGTCAAGGTCTGCCCTCATGCTGAACGGGACACCCCTTAGTTTATGTTTAATGGGTGAAGCACCATCTTTCACAATAATTTTGTGTTTGAAACCCTGTATTTTTCCCAAACCTTCACCAAAAACTGAGGGGAATTTCTTCTTCCACTTGTGTTCCACCTAATCACAACCAACCACTAAAACTTGCTCCTTCACACCAGGTCTAAGAACCATACCGAACAATCCTTGATGGAACCATCCTAAGATTTTCAAACCTTTAAGAGCAACGTAAACTTTACCATTGATCCTCCTATCTTTAAATGTGAGCACATCCTTAATATAACCAAGGAGTTCAATTTTGTAACCTTCGTATGAGACTGGCGAATGTTCAGGTGGCAAAAGTGTTCTATCACCCCACTATCTCCTAGTTTCTGGGTAATAATCATAATTCTGATGCCAGAATCAACCATCAAATGAACGGCTTTACCCCCAACAAACACCTCACAATTTGATGGATCACCCTCAATGGGTACAGATCCCTCAGACAACAAACCCACCGGAACATCCGCCACAATCCACATGACCTCTGAGTCAGAGTCACAAATACTCTCCACCACACATGCAACAACCTTATGTTGATTTTTTTTCCTTAAACAAACTTTGGCAAAGTGTTCCGTTTTCTTGCAATCATTGCACACCACATTGACTGTGGGACACCTCCCTCCCTTGGGATGTGAGGCGTTCCCACAAGAAAAGCACATTCATTTAGAAATAATGCACTGAACTTTACTCTTGCTATTGACGTTGGTAGACATTCCACTGTAAGAGTCTTTGGGTTTCAACTTCCTACTACCCACTACAGCATTAACAGACTCAATAACTTTATCCTCCAACTCCTTCAATGAAATTTGAAAAATGTCAATACTTTTGGCCACCTAGTTTCATCTAGTTATGGGTTTCCAATTAATAACATTTTTTGCCTGATTTGATTATCTTTACATTGGCAGAAAAACGGAATACCATGAGACAACGTTGTTTGTCAAACCTAGTCTTCAGTTTTGTAATGGTGTCTTGATATTTTTAAATGACGTCACCTTCCTGGTGTGTTACTGCAGGTAGATGCTTGAATATGGACTTCTCCTCAAAGCCCAATGAGTGTAACAATAAGCATTTTTTCTGTTCAGCACTGTACCTTGACGCACCAATGGCCCTGAGATAAGTTTCAAATGCGTCGAACCATACCTCCCATCTAACAAGAGACTCGCGGGACTGTCCAAAAATGAGGGAGGTGGTGCAACAGCTTTCATGGTGCACATGGTGCTGAAGAAAGCAAAAATAAAATAACTAAAAAATAACTGGTAGTACTAGTTAAAATGGTAGAGAGTGCATAACAGATCCGTGCCCATGAGAAGAGACAAAATAAATGTAATGAGTAAGATATGAGGGACAAATAATTTCACCGAACGTGTGAACAGTAGTGAGCAAATCACTGATCTGCAGGATAAAGCAATGGCAAGAAGAAGAAATGAGGGGAACCACAGTGATTTACCATTCCATCAACAAATTGTAAAGAATCCACAAGTTCACCAACAGGTGTGAGGATCACAGTGAATAGGTTTTCCAGAATTTACTTAAAGCAAGGTGTGCAGATCACCAGAAAGAATTTACTGTGATCCACTTGATTTACAAGCAGGTGTTCAGATCACAGTGAAGAAATATTCGACAGAGAATGACATGCAGGACTTTGGCTAACGGAAAACATCAAATCATGTCAGGGCACAGACCAGGCATGACTGACAAAACAGGCAAGCATCATGTGATGTGATGTGCACAGGCCAGGCAGGACAGACGGCGCGTGTCACAGCCACTCATGCGGTGCAGCCACAAGGTATCGCTGGGGATACTCACGCTCTCCCAAAATTATCAAAGGCACATGAAAATATATGACGTCAACTGACCTTAGACTTGTTGCTGGGCCAGGCTCATGCTGAAATCTAGTAGACCGCTGAAAACGTAGGAGGATGCTGATCGTAGAAGAATCCAGGCAGCATGTGGAGCGCAGAGGTGGCAGAGGTTCAATTCACCATGTAGAAATGGCAAAGGATGAAGAAGAGGTGGAGCTGGGCCAAGAAATCACCAGAAATGTGACAGCTTGAAGGTTGCTGCACACGTTGGTTTTGATATGTAGCCGTGTAGCCAACATGTTGACATATTTCCTAGAGACGAAGCCAGACAAAGGTAAGTTCAAGTTGCTTTATTAAAATGGCTACACGATAGACAGGACCTCACAGCCAGCTTGCCATCCAGCTCCAACCGCCCACTGGCTTTTTTAAAACAGCATCCTCAAACAGTAAAACAGCTTCCTCAAACAGTAAATGCTCCCTAGCAACATAACAACTGGGATAGATTGGGCAGAGAGAACTAAGAACTCTGTGCTCCCAGCACTGATTAGGAACAATGTGATCACAGCATAAGAATACTACAATATTCAGGTTGTGGAAGCAGGCGGAGCTCTCTGCATTGACTTGTGACATCATGTTGAGCATGTTGTACAGGATGATCCTCAAATATGTAGTGTAGCAGTTGGGAGCAGGAGCTGATCCTAGTTCCATTAGTCACAACGTGGCATCCTACGTGGAGTTCTTGCTTCTGAAGACTAGTAGTTGTGTTTTGTCGGACATGAGTTTGAAGCAGTTGGTTCATATCCATTCTTCTGCTGAGGTTATGCAGTTGGTGATGTTGGTTCTGGTGATGCATGTCTTATCTGTCAGGATGAGTTGAAAATCGTCTGCATTGGAGATGATGGTGAAGACTTGAGATTAAAGGTGGGGGGGTAAACTCTGCTCCGCTGGCAGAGTTCACAGAGTTTTGTCCACTCCGCCTGAAGTGCGGAGTTCTGGTAAACTTCGCAACCCTTCACATGACTGAGGTTTTATTGTGAGTGGCACGCCAACGTTAAATCGGTGAGCGAGAATAATTGAGCGTTAGGACAAGTCCTGGCGTGATTTCCTAATGCAGGCGGAAGATCACTTCTGTTTTTCTTGAGAATGCTGGGGCTCGAGTAGAAAATCTATTTAAGCGGAAGAAAGAAGCAGTGCCCTCTGGCTTGAGCATGGTACCATTCATGCTGATTTTACAGCATGGAACTAGCTCCTGTCTGTAAAAATCTGCACGAGCAGCATGAAGTGCCAAAATTCAGCTACTTGTGGAACTCTGTGGAATTTTGCTGACTTTTTATGTAACTCCACAGAATTCCACAGAGTAAAACATTGTGAGTTCCACCCATTTTGGCGAGCGGGCCATGTAGACTTGAACAGGGTAAGGCTAAAAGATGATCTCTGGGGGACTTCGAATATTAGGCAGTGAAGGGTGGCAGTCTGACTCTTTAATTGAGGAAGGAGCAGATCCATTTGAGTTCTTATCCTAGGAATGCAAACATGTGGAGTCCTTGAATGAGTGTGTTGTGGGAGACTGTGTCGAATGCCACTGAGAGGTCAAGCAGGATTAGGGCAGCTGTTTTTTCTCAGTCTAGGATGGTCCATATGTCATCCGTGACTGTGATGAGTGCTGTTTCTGTGCTGTAGTTCTTTCTGAAACCTGATTGTGTGTTGCTCAGTAAGTGGTTACGTTTGAGGTGGCTTCTGAGTTGTTTGTTGATTGCCTTCTCAATCACTTTTGCTCGGTAAAGAAGCAGAGAGATAGGGCGGTCGCTGGCCAGTTGGCCTTGGTTGACTGAAGGTCGCCTTAGGAAGGTTTTTGACTGCTGTATGCTTCCAGGCTTCCGGGATGGTGATAGAGGTGTTTAAGAAGTTCAGGATGCTAGTGAGGGCTGAGCTAATTGGGGATGCACTGAGGTTGTAGATGTGGTGGGGGCATGGGTTTGTTGGGTCCCAGAGTGGACGGTCTCCGTGATTGTGACAGTCTTGGTTAGTGATGAGCAGGTCAGCAATGAGATCACTGGGATCTGGCTAATGTGCAAAGTTGCTGTAGATGTTAATGATTGTTCTGTGGAATAAGTTAGATAGGTCATCTTACTGTTCTTGAGAGGGGTGATGTTGTTGATTGAGGCAGTAAGTGTGATAACATCTTTGATGATCAAGGAGATTTCTTTGCTAATGTTGGAGCTGTCTTAGGTGTGTTTCGCTAGCTCTTTTCTTGGTGTCTGAATTCTTTTTACTGTAAAATGTATCTATTATCAAAAATGTGTCATAAACATGAATGTGTGATTGACTCGATGGGCACTTGCCCACTGCAGCTGTTTCGTGCAGCTAAACAAAATCACTTTTCACAAAACCCTTCCTTATCCACTTGCAGACACGCATGCCCGCACATTCACAAACACACACACACACACACACACACACATGCAAACACAAACACTTAGCTCTCACAGTTTCATTTATGTGATTTGGGAATTCATGATTTGCAGCAATATTTCTACACTAGTAGAAATAGAGGTAGTTGACATTTCAAGAGATAGGTTTTGCTTTTAGATTTTTTCTTTGACGAATAAAGATCTTGCAAGAGTGAAATCAGGGGAGCTCCTGAGTTCTTGTTCTTCTCCAGCAGTCTCCTCCAGTGCTTTCTTCCTCTCCTGGTCACTTTTCATTGGAATTTGGAGCTGGAAGGATCACTCTCCTTGTCTGCTACATATATACCATTGGTTTTAAGGACTTTGTATTTTTGATTTCACAAATAAATTGAACAACTGGTGTATAATGGTGCTGTTTCTTTTGATCGGGGGCATGCACCTGGATTTATTTGTAATTTTATAAAAAATTTAAAATGTATTGTGGTGGGTGGGCTGCAGTTTCAGTAGGGGACTAGTTTGTTTTTTTATGTCATTTTTCTTCTTTTGTAAAGGAAACATGTTGTACAGTTTACTATATTTTCTCCATGTTTTTAGTACATTTGCAATATTGATTTCATTCACTATGTGGCCTGGTCTGCCAATAAACCTTCCAGCCTGTAGGCCCTGTACTAGTCATGGGTGCATGAAACAACTGTTTCTGTGGTGTACGTTGAATTTAGACATAATTTAGGCCATGGATGGCATTGGATCAAATTGCAAAATGTGTTTTTTTGGCATATTTCAAGTAATTTTTTGCAAACGGTGGATAGGTGGGGTAATTATATTTGATGCCTTTGGAGGATGTGTGTTGTTGTAAAAATTCTCAGTCTAGTTAATTTTCGTTTTTTGCATTGCTGAATTCATGTTTTATTTTTGCGGTGTTTCCAATCTATGCCTTCTTTGTCTGGCCAGTGTGGAAGTGTGTTTGCCAAAGGCCAACATTTGTCTTTATTCCCCATGCCATGTGGCCAGGGGACCTTCTGTATAGTCAGTGTCCATAGGACTGCATGTGTTTTTTGTTTTCCAGGCCTCCTGCTTGTTGTTGTGACCATGTGGCTGGTGGCCATTTTGTGTAGCCAGCCAGTGTGCTTTTGCCATAGGCCTGCATGTCTTCTGTGTTGTGGCCATGCCTCCTTGCTCATTGTTGCTGTTGTTGATGATCATCTGGCACAGCCATTTTGTCCACCAATGGATAGTTTGATAGATGAGTTCACTTATTTATTAAAAAAAAATCTTTACATTTTTAGAATTTGAGGCTTTTATTTTCTTGTTTTTTAATTTAGATTTTATTTTAAAATTGGAATTGTAACTTTTTTCTCAAAATTAGTTTTTATTGCATATTTTTGTAATTGAAACTTTAGTGATATATTTTTTTAAAATTTTGATTTGCAATGTTTTTTTCTTTTCATTTTCCTAAAATCTGGCATTAACCCCATGTCTGCTATATGTGCACTGCATAACAGCATTCAGGGTCTAAGGATTAGTCCATTGTCACCTGCACCTCCCTTCCTGAGTGTACTGTACACCATGAACATTTATGTTGATGTGGCTTTACGAATGGATAGTTAGACTGTATTGCTAATTATTTTAAATAACTTAAGTAACAACACTAAGTGATATTGTTTGTTTGTACTACTAATTGAACTGCAACAATGTCAGGTTTCCCTGATGTTCTTCTTGTTTGTTTGGTTTTAGGTGAACAAGAGAAGAGATACCACCCACAGTACTGCCAGACAGATGGCTTGTCCACAATGTGAAGCATGACTGAATACACAACATACGCATCTTTTCAGCTTGTGAAGCTAAGTGCCACTGCCAACTGAAAGCTTCAAGATGGCCCCTTGGAAAGGTGCTGCCAAGAAAGTGGCCAATGGAGAGGAGAAGACGCAGATTTCGACCACTAGCATGTCAACCACAACCTTTTTCATAAAACTTGTGCCTGCCACACCGGCCTCCGGTGAGCAAGTTGAGAGCAGTACTCCTGCATCAATAGCACCACCCCCAACCTAAGCCCAGAAACATGTTGTCAGTGAGGCAACCAGTACAATCATGTTGACGCGGACAAGTACTGATGTTGAATTGGATTTGGTCCTGTCTGAAAGTAGTACACAATTGTTTCAAGAAACAGAGCAAAGTGGACAGCAGCCGCAGCAAGCAATAGTACATTTGCCTGATGTTGGAGCAGAACAGGAGGTTGAGCTTCCTTCAGAGCAAGAAGTTCAACCTCCTCTTTTAGAATCATTGGCTCCCAGAACTCCAGCAAGGAAAAGAAGGGATACTACTGTACCATATTCTCCAAGCACCACTTCTGATGATGATCATACGGACATGAAGTGGACCCCAGCAGAGTCCAGGAGCCAACAGGACAGGCAAGGTAAAGACTGAGACTTATGGAAGGGTGTGAGGAGGATGATGATGACGAGCCAGTCATGGTGGAAAGTGACACAGAGGAGTCTGGCATTGCTATTAAACCTGTTCGGAGGGATGCTGCACAGGTAGCACTGCCCCCAGCTCCCATATTTACAAAGCCCCACATGAGATGTCCTGCATCAACCCCTACCTCACAAGAAGCAGAGAGGCAATTGACGACATGCCCACCTACCTCCAATTCTTCTTCAGGCATTGGCACAGTAAAAAAGTACTCCTCCCATGTATGGGACTTTTTTACAGTTAGCAAAGAGGTGGAGCATATTGCAATCTGCAGCATTTGCAGCACGCGTGTTCATCAAGGTAAGCCTGGTACACATTAAGGTACTGGAGGCCAAACGACCCATATGAAAAAACACCGCACAATCCAGTGGGATGAGCACCTTAAAAAAACGTAGTCATGTTGGTGAGGAGAGCCGGTGATAAAATCAGCTACAAGTCCAATTACAGTGGAAGGTGATGATGAGGAAGGAGAGCGTGACATCTTCACACAAAAGCAGCCCTGTCCCTAGCAATGCACCAGCATATTCACCCACCACTACAACTCATAATGGCACATGATTTAGAGTGAGATAGAGAAACCACAGCATACAGTGACTGCTCCACCATGATGCACATTGAGTCTACAACTACCACCTACTTCTTGAAAGTTGCCTGTGTCAGTGCCCCAAAAAAGAGAAAATGCAGGCTACTATTATGGGCATGTTCAAGCAGGGGAGGCCCTATGAGCAGAATCACACAACTGCACGTTTGTACAATGGAAAGCTGGCAAAAATGTTAGCGCTGGACCTCCACCCTTTTTCTTTTGTGGAAGCAATAGGAATATTAGACTTTGTGGCAGTCATCTGCCCAAAAAGGAAGGTGCCAAGTAAGACCTGCCAGATTTGCTGTTTCAGTGCTGTATCACGATGTTCTGCAGATGGGAAGACAAGCTTTGCAGCAAAGTGTTGTTCACACCATCCACCTTAAGACAGACATGTGGACCATTCGTCAAGAAACTGAGTACATGTGCATCACTGAACATTGGATGTCTTTTGTGATGGTAAAGCAAAAGATGTCTTCAGGTCTTGGCCCTAAAAAAAGTTTTAAGAGCGTTCGGTGTGATGCAACAATGGCCATGTTGGCCATGGATGCATCACATACAACTGTAAACATCTTGCAGGAATTTAGCAGCAAGGTATGTGAATGGCTTTGACCCAAAGATCTCAGAATTGGATATGTTGCTATGGACAATTGTAGTAACACAATCAAGGCCACGTCAGAAGGAGGCTACTGCACGGTTTTGTGTTTGGCCCATTGATTCAACCTGGTGGTACAAGACTTCCTCATAAAGGAAGACTTAATCAGCAACATACTGGCCACCTGCAGAAGAATCTGCAATCATGTCAGCCATTCTTTTAACCCCTTGAGCACCCCGCCCTTTCCCCCTCCTGTGCCGGGCCTTTCATTAGCGGGCGGGGTCCATGACGAGATAGTCTCGTCATGGGCACAGCGCAACCGCGCTCCATGACGAGACTATCTCGTCATGGGCATAGAAGGGGTTAAAGTCCAGAAGTAGTTGCGGATTATTCAGTGAAATAATAGAGCACCAGTTAAAGCCCTGATACAGGAGGTGCCAATATGTTTGAATTCTCCCTTTTGCATGTTGCAACCTCTGTTTGAGCAGTACAAGCAGATCAATGACTATGTCATTCAAAGAGGAGGTGATGCAGTTGGGAAAGCTATTACCATGTATGAGGGCAAATGGGCCTAGTTGAAAGCCTGACACAGATGCTACTCCCTTTTGAGGTTTTCACACGAGAAGTAGCAAGGAGGACAGTATGATGGGCCAAGCTATCATGTTGTTGCATCTCCTATAGGACCAGGTAAAGAAGGTGTCTGATTGGTTTACCCCAGCAGCTGTGGATGAAAACACAGAAGAGCATGCCTTGGTTGAGACCTTAATCCTTCAATTGGCTTGTAATACGAGGCTGAAAAATTACATTATTAAGTCCAAAGAGTGCATCTGTGCTACATTACTTGATCCACAGTACAAAAAAATTCTACCCACTTTCATTAATTTTTCTGCAGGGGATGATTTCAAATAAAAGAGGTGGATTGCAGAGGAAGCCGGAGACTTTGAAGAATAATGGCCGGAACTGCAAGTCCCACCTCACAGTTCTAGGGTGCTGCCTTCGACTTACAGAGAGGACAGGCTTGTCTCACATCAGCCAACAACACCATCAACCAGAACACTGGCAAAAACAGCAACAGAAGGACTGGACCCAACCGTTGCATTGTATTGGTTTCAATTGGCATGGCTGGTGTCCAGTTCAGAGGCAATAGCAAAACTGTTTGAGCAAGTGGCAGCCCCAATGACCATCTATGGGATGGTCCAGGAGTATCTGCATGATCCAAAAGAGGTCTATGTGGATCAAAATCCATTGATGTATTGGTATGGTAAGATGCACCAATGGCAAGACCCTAGCAGGCTGGCAATAAACTATCTGGCTTGTCCAGTTGCCAGTGTTTCTGCTGAACATGTATTAAGTGGAGCTGGTGTGGTTGTTACAGTGAGAAGGACCAGTCTCTCGCCTACATGTGGAGAGATTGACTATGATCAAAATGAACCAACATTTTATACCACACAAATACACCATTCCTGAAACAGCAGCACAGGAGGAAAAGGAGGTATTTGGTCCAAAAGTGAATCAAATGTGTTAGCTGACTAACTTCTAGATGAACCACCTGAGTTTGAGGATGATCTCTACTTCCCGGACTAAGTATGCCAGTGCCCCATAGAACTTTTTTTTTCTCGTTGAACTTAGTTCTACCTTCACACAAATAAAACAAAAAAGTAGCTAGAGGAACAGTAATATTTTTGCGTCAGATTTATGCTGCCCCACCTTTTGTATTAGTCACTCATATTGCCAAATTGCAGATGGACAAGTGTGCATTGAAGAAGCCTCTACAATTCCTTCATGACATTGGGGACAATGCCTGCCCCCCTTGAATGCATATTGCCTATCCCTTTTTGCATCATTTAGCACTAGAAGGTCTTCCCCAGAAGATAATTTCTTATATACAAGACTGCCTTCCAATACTGAATTCCAATGCGTTGGAAGCATCAAAGATGATTGAATACCTAATACCTAAACTACCTGTGCTTGGATTGGAAGAGGTAACTTCAACTATTGCAATGATGAGTGACTGATTGTGTGAGTGATAATTATGATTCATGTGGTAGTAGACAGTGAGGTAGCGTGTTAAACTGTAATGTGGGAACTTGCATGAGATGATTGATTTGCAATGTTTGCTGCCTGAGTGATTGGTGATCATTGTTTCCCTGGAGGTGGTTGGCCTTCACAAATTCACTTAGCGAAAATTAATTAACTGGTGTGGTCCACTCCTATGATCCTTCTGTTTCTTTCATCATCTAGGATGGCTGCCCAGACAATCATTTGATTGCCAAGAATGCCAAGTTCCAAGCTGCTGCTTGCAATAAAGGGGCGATAATGTACCTATCACTGTGCTTGGATTAAAACAGGTAACCATTGCACCAATAAGTGATCAGATTATCGAGTGACTGTAAGTGATGATTGATGTGGAGGCTAACAGCGAGGGAGCGTATGTTGAACTGTAATATGGGAAATTTCTTGAAATGATTATTGATTTGCAAACTTTGGGGCCTGAGTGATGGGCGATAATTGTTTTCCCTGAGGCTGATCGGCCTTATTGTGCTTAGCCAGATTCAATCGAAGGGTCCTCTCCTTTTTTCTGTTTCTTCAGAGACCAGAACAGTCGCTTTAGTTAACAAACAAAAACCTATGCAAATACTGCAATTCTGTTTCTCTACTTGTTCTTCAAAAGCATTGCAATACATGTCTATCTTGCTCAGGTCGTCATGACTGATCTGGGTTCGAGCTCCTCGGAGTCAGGAGGAGGATCAGGGAAGAACTCAGGGCGGAGCTGCTGGACTACCTTATCAACAGCTAGAAGCAACAAGTTATCAACTTCAGTTCAAAGGTAAACCAAGAGTCTGAGGCCTAGTACTAGAGAGAGGTGCATTTGTGAATTGCTGCTCTGTGTGTGTGTGTGTGGGTGTGTGTGTGTATGTTAGACTTGTGGCAAAAGTTAAACTCTGAGTCCTTCTTTTGTTTTTTCTTGCTCTGCCTTTGAGTCTTCTTGATACACTCCTCATGAAACTTACCTTGCTTTTGTCCTTCTCCTTGACTCTAAAATACAGTTTTTCTTTTACAATCCAAGCCCTTCTTTTAGTCTCCTGCAAAAATGACAGGCGAAAGATAGCTGAGCTCAACAGCACTCCTGCTTACCTACCAGACTAGTCCAGACATGCACCAAAGAGTGGACATTCCCGAGGCAAATGCAGATGTATCACCTGATTGTGCAACAGAGTATTATTTCAAATTTAACTGTCATATTAAGAGAACTGGGTGGGTGGGTTCATGCACCAACCTAGAAGACAGCACATTTAGATATCTGATAACTTGGGTCTCGGGGGAAGAAGGACTGTTTGCAATGCATTTATGGTGAATTATGTGCTGCTGCCCATTGCCCAGATGAATGTTGTCCTTGTATTGTAGTGTTTGTCTTTGCCCAACCTTTCCTCAAATTACCTTTCCCATCCATTCATCAAATCCCTAACCCTCTTCCCTCAGGCAGTGTGATTCATTGAGGTATGGCTTAGTTTACACCATCAATGCATCACACTATTGGTGGGGCGGATGTGGTGAAAGCAGCACCAACTTACAGCTAGATCTCCTAAGCAATAGTCCACATTGGCCCATTACCCACCCATGCATGAAAAGTTATCCATATTATAGATTTAGAATGAAGAACATCATTCATCAGCATCATCATTCAGGGCTTGTATTGGGTTACCGTAAATGCCTGATCTAAGCATGTCCACTCCAGACTTTGAGTCAATTTTTTATAATTGAGGAATTCACATATAATACTACTAGCACCGCATTAGCCCAAACTTTACTAGTATTGCTATTGTTTGCATTTTAGCATTATCAGGCATTCTCATTGTGCCATCATGTAGTACTCAGGAGGTGGCAATTGTTTGTAAAGCTTTGATAAATATATAACCTACTAACTCAGTCTTTCTATTTCCATTTAGTGGCCTACGATGGATAGTCAATCAATCATTCAGATTAATCCCACAGCTGGAGCTCACCTGGGTGGAACTGGAAGTGGGACCTTACTTGTGAATTTGTGATGCCTTCCTTGTTACTGCTTCATCTATATGCAGGTAAGACAACTAGTATGGATGAAATTTAACTTAGTAAGTAGGTAACTAACTGCTACTTTTGTTTATCTAGGTTTTTGTAGTCAATGTAGGTCATCATGGCAGCATTCCCCCTAATGGTCAAGATAGTTAGAGAAGTATAACTCTATACCTAAGCAATACACTCTCTTCTACATTACAATCACATAGACAGGTGGTATAAAACTAGCTGAAGGCAGCAATGCAAAGTACAACAAGCTACATCAGGCATAAATCTAGATTGAATAAGATAGTTTTCCCCTTTATTCATTTACAAAGAAACCCATCCTCCCCACCCAAACAACATGCCCACTTGCCTCTCCAAACTAACTGACCCAAGCCCCAAAACTCAAAATATCCAAGGAAAAGGTCACTCCAGTCCCAACTACATCCCACCCTCTCTACCCAACCCCAACAAACAACTCCCTCCCACCAAAACAAAGTTTTTTTAAAAGGCTAGAAGAGAGCATTATGGATATCAGTCTGGAGCTGGCCCAGGCTCTGTTCCATTGTGGTGAGCTAGGTCTCAATGCTGTTAAGCCACTGCAGAATGCGTAGCAGCAATGACCTGTTGTCAGTGTGGTAGGAGGTGGCAGCAGTTGGCTGGCGGTGGCACCGGCGATGGGATAGCTTGGAGGCTTGAGACTGAGGGTGACTGTCTACACTGGGACCCACAGTTACTTTCCTCCTCCTTTTCTTCATGGTTCACCAGTCAATGGTTTTCTAACTGGATGCACTCCAGCCTCTGCTGCCGTAGATGGGCAGCTATCTCCTGCCTGGTGGTGGGTTGCCCAGCTGGACCAGCAGGAGCAGCTATATTGAGAAAAACAAAAAAGACATATTGCAAATAATGCTTGGGCAAACAATTGTTTTAAATTACTAGGTGGAACAGTAGCAGTACATCGCTGGTCCCCCAGGACGATTGGAATTTGATGTGATTATAATTAGGAGAGTCACAAGGCCAATTTTATGTTTTATCCACACATGCCTTGCATATATGCCTTGCATATAAAAGCACTGACTGTGTGGCAGAAAAGTATTGAAAAGGCAGAATATCATCACTGGATTTAAAAAACTGTATTTTGATTATTTGTTTTCTTTTAAAGGCTTTTTAAGTAACTATAAACAGAGTCAGACAGTTTGAGTTGAAAAAATAAATAACCTCTCATTAATGAGAATGGCATTATGCACTATATGGAGTGCAAGTTGTGTGGTGCCAAAATAATGAAGCCATGCTCATTGCTAGCCAGCGCCTCGGCTAGTTTGCTTATGTTTGCAGCTGGGGCAGCTGCAGTTGACAATTATCTATTTTTAATTTCAATGGCCTTGCTCTTCTACCCTGTCTTTAGAGAGGCAGATGAATATTAAATAAGATACTCCGTCACACACCTCACGTATGAAATGCAGATATTAATATATTAACCTGTCTGCCATAAGTAGATGTTGCGTAAAATGAATCTGATGGACTGCACTACACAGAAAGGAAAGGGCTACATAGATTGTATTTGGAACATTTGTCACAGTGTATTCCATACGCCAAACTTGACATCAAATCCAGCACTTCCTTCCATTTTACTCTGTGGCCTCACCTACCACCATATATTTCCAACATATTCATTCGCTGTGCAGTAAGCAAGGAAAGGAAACATGATTTACTCTACTGCAGGGGGTAGTGCAGAGAGATTAGACAGGTAAGGTAGAGCTTTTGTGATGTAGAATAGCGGGGCTACTACACTGATCATCAATTCATCATCTTTGGCTTATTCAGTCACTACACAAGTCAAAAGGGAAAAATCTGAGCAAGTGTAAAATAAATCCGTTATGGGAAACCATGAAATATATTCTGAAATCACTTCACTTCACATGGTTACAGAATTAAATGTAGCACATGCCAATAACGGATTTTTCAATGTTGTAGGCTGGTTCGAAAGAACTTGGGAAAAAATAAAGGAGTGAAGTACTGAGAGGTGACTGAGTAGGTGAAGGGAAACAAAGCAGTAGGCCTAGGTTAGAAAAGGGAGAGGAGACTGGGTCGCCTCCTGCCAGGACATGTCCACATTAAGATGGACCGGCGGCCAGTCTTTTCAGCTTAGGCATGATGGATGGGCCGCGACCCCTGCTTGTGGGATGCTGTGTGGAGGAGGATGGGCCCTCCCTTATCCCCTGCAGAAGCTGCTTCTTGGTGCTCTCCTGATCCAGATCACGGGAACTTGTGGACTTGGGCCAGCCCGGGGGAATCATCCTTTGCCACTGCAGCAGTTGTGGGGTCTGAGACCACCAAGAATGAGGCAGCAGCGGATTATGTAACGCAGCCTTGGGTGTGGCTGCGGACGTTGTGTCACACGAATGGAGGGCCCTCGCCCGAGGAAGACAAAGGGGCAGGGTCAACCTGCTGCCATGACGCAGCTGCTTTGAGGATTACTGACACCCACTTAATTGTGCTAGGGCCCGGCCGGTAAGCCACCATATCAACAAGCGTAGAGGACATCTGGACATCACATGCTCGGTGATCCCTCCAGCCCCAATATCACCACATGTGAGTGCAACAACACCCAGAAGGCTGGGCAGAAAGCAAGAACCCAAGCAATGTAAAGAAGATCCTGCTGTGTAAATATGTCATGATTATTTGTCCAAACCTAATCACTTTAACTTTTCCTAAAATTCATCATTGCGTGAATTTGCAACTTGTATATACGTAACTCCAACCACTAGTATCTGTAGTAGACTTATGTACTTACTAGCATTCTCATGTGAATTAAGAGTTTATCTGTTTGCATCTTTTGTGTAATTCATGTATTCTGAAGTCCTTATGTAATGTAACTGGTTCTATTGTAAAGCGCTCTGACACCATTGGGTTAAGTTTGTGCTATATAAAATGTATAAATAAATAAATTGCTACTCTCTTGTGAACTCAACTGCTATCTGAATCTTCATGATAGACAGCACAAACATTCCAATACCCCAAGATTATACTCTAAGAAGTTCACAGCAATCATAAAAGGACTTATTGGGATTAGCAGACCCCTCGGCAGCGGTGCTGGTGGTTGGTGCCGGCTGACCAGCTTCTCCCGGACCCCCGGCAATGTCCCTCTTCTGCCCTTGAGTGCTGATGAAAGAAGGTAAGAAGATAAAAAAATAGATTAGTGATTCAGTTAATAATCTCTACAAACTTTTTTATGACAAGCAAACACAGTCACATTGTACTGCTCAAAAACACATTGCCTATAATACTAGTTCTAACTCAAGTCTATCGACTGTCGTTGAGTTGCTCATGCTAATTTCGAAATCCGTAGTCCAAATTTCCTTAACAAAAACGACATTTGGAACTAATGCATTGCAGTGAACAATCTTTTATTCTATTACCGTTTCTCTGCCCCTTGATGGGCCAACTCAGTCTCCTTTTTTTTGCAATGCATAGATGCATACTACACATCGCTGTGAAATAAATATCTTGGAACTGTATGAGCTACATAAACAAAGTCACAGAGAGAATGCACTACTCACTTATTCACTATAGTGACGGGATAACAGTCTGCAATGGCTTCTTAATTATTCAGCCAAAGCAAGCGCCAATGAAGAGTACGATTAGGTAGCACAGAGTACCAGCCTAGCAGAAACTAGAAACGGGATAACACAAAAATATACCAGCATAAACTAAACATAACGTACCTCTGAGTGTGAGCAGCATGCTATTCGAAATGTTAGCATTGTAGAACACAAACACAACAAATAATTAATAATTACCAAGCCCCAGAAACTCGACACCTAGCAGGTCGAGCAGGTCCTGTTCGTGGTCCAGAATGTCTGCCTGCAGTGCATCAGTTGCTGGGCAGTGCGCCGAACCTGGCTGGTGAGTCACACGCACAGGTGCACCATCCCCCAGTGCTGCTGACACTCCCGCAGGGGGTATCTAATACCGGGCCTGCCGCCTCCTGCCAGCTTAGAGGGGAGGTGGTACTGCGCACAAAAAACTAGAGCTGACACCTCCTCTGTAGAGATGCCCGGGCTGCACAATTGGAAGCTATACCCCTGCCATGGCACTAGGTGCGGTAGAAGAGAAGAAGGAAAAGGTAGGGAAAAGAAAGAAAAAAGAAGAAATAAGGAAAAATAATAAACAAAAAATTAAAAAGTCACGAAAAATAAAGGAGGGGTAGATAGGTTTTAAAGGAGGAGGATTAGAGAGATTAAGATTAGGCCCAGCACCATAGCAGATAGCAGAAAAACAAGATTGCCCCCCCCATGAGGACAGCATTGTGACAATCATGCGCAATTTAGAATGCAGGAACATGCTTGAGAACCACATTGTGCCGTTCAAGTGTGATTTGGAGTGCGAGGACACACTTCGCGTTCCCATCGCAAATCGAGTGGGCATGCTAGCAAATGCTGCCCGCTAGTGGAACTCAGCGAAGCACAACAGAATTTCTACGCAAACTTCATGCAGGACTAACTGGAATATGGTTCTTCAACCCTTTTAGGTTTTCCCAAATCAAGAACGGCACCGCTCAAAGCGACCCTCAACACTTCAGCTAGACTGGCAACCAGCACTAGACGCTTTGATCACATCATACCTTCACTCGGGTCTCTCAACTGGCTCCCTCTCAAGGCCAGAACTCAACTGAGAATTGCTTGGTTCATGCATAAAGCCTTACATCATTATGAACCAAGGTACCTGGCAGAAAAGATTTGAATCTCAGGAGGTAACCACTCTCTCAGGCTAGAACCACTCAGATTCAGAAAACAAACAACCCACGCATGCTCCTTTTCCCGATGGTCTCCAAGAATTTGGAGCTCCCTACCACCCAAGGTTCAATGTAACCCATCAACCGACGTCTTCGAAAAAGAGGTGAAAAAGATCCTAATGAACAGATTGCTCTCTTAAAAGTCATGATGAGCCGGTCCCCTGATCTCATTGGCTGCTAACATTACTGCAATACCAATACAGGGCTGAAGCCACACAAGCATTGTCCCCTGGGTTTCTGAAATGGATCCGACGCAAAGCAGATTTCGGAATTCTACCCTGGAGAACCTACTCCAATGACGCATAAGGAATGGAGATTGTCTATTAATAACTCTGCTATTACATACCATATCTAAATGAAAGTTTTTAAAAGTTGATGTTTGTTTTCATTAGATGTTCTATAATGTATCAGATCTTTGCTTATGTGTATCTATAATATGTACAGCGCTCTGACACCCTTGGGTCACGTTTGTGCTCCATAAAACACATTAAATAACTAAAATTAGTTTGATAACTTCCTGTCAGAGAAAAAATGATGGAATCCTGTTTTTTAAGAAACATTGATGTTTGGAGGTCATTCTTGGTAAGAAAAAGTGGTGGGTGTGCTGTAAGCCACATGACTGTGGACTTTCCCAGTCAATTCAGCAATTCTTCACTACCCCTCAAATTCACACCTGCAGAGGGTTAGAAATAGAGTCTCTATGCCCAAGTTGGGAGAACCACTCTAGTCAGGGTAAGCTAGATACAAACTAAAACATAACCTGTACTCACTCTCTGGTAGCTTGGCACAGAGCAGTCAGGTTTATCTAAAGATGCAATGTGTAATGTATTTGTGCAGCACACACAAACACAGTAACACACTGAAAACACCCCAAAAAGACCAAAGCTACAAACATTTAATAAGTAGAATCAGAGTTAGTAATTTGTAAAGAAGAGTTAAAAATATAGTGCTTAAAGACTTAAAGCGCAAACCTGGGATATCTGAAAGCACTTGACATGGGCAGATCCAAAATTCAGGCCGACCACGATGGCGCACTGGTCGGGTACAGGGACCATCCTCGGCATGCTGAAAAAGTACATTGGATGGAGGCTACTTCAATGTCGAAGACCTGATGCAAGGAGCAGAGGAGGTGCTGCTTATTCGTCAATCCCTTGGATGTAGGCGTTGCATCAGTTCCCATCCATGAAGTCGGTGAAGCTTCGTCTGCCAAGCCCTTTGCGATGCAGGCAATGCTTCATCGTCTAGCCACGCAGTCCATTGTCATCGAGCTGTGCGGTTTTTGAAGCAATGTCCTCAAGCTGAAAATGTGTCAGAGAGTTTTCAATCTGGGTATATGGAGATGATGCATCGATTTGGCTGGGTCAGAACATAAAACTCACTTTTCAAAGTGCTCAGAACTGGGTTGCTACCACTTGGCAGGTTGGGGACTCACAGCTGGCAGAATCCAGGTACTGTTGCAGGGTTGTAAGAAGTCGTTGATGTCCCTGAG
This sequence comes from Triturus cristatus, assembly GCF_964204655.1. Taxonomy (NCBI): domain Eukaryota; kingdom Metazoa; phylum Chordata; class Amphibia; order Caudata; family Salamandridae; genus Triturus; species Triturus cristatus. Next base: position 404,015,907 of record NC_140581.1, read on the forward strand.
AATTAAGAACAGAGGGCAAGATAACATGCCATTGAAGACACTCTGGGTTCAAGTGAGATGGTTCCAGTTCTTTATGCAGCAGGGCAGATGGTAGTCGGTAGCAGGGCGGCAAAGCAGGGCAGAAAAGCATTTATTCCAGGGGAGCAGTACAGCAGAGTGGAAGTCCTTGTAGTAGCAAAGCAGTCCTTCCTCCATTCAAAGATTTTCACAGGTCTAGTAGTGTTTGTTTTGGAGGGTTTGAGGCCTAGTACTTATTCCCACTTGTGCCTTTGAAGTGGGGGTGACTTCAATGAAGGGTTTTTGAAGTGCACAAAGGTCCTTTATTCCCAGCCTCGGCTCCAGACTATCAGTTTCGGGTAATCATCTCTTTGTGTGGGAAGACGGCACAGCTTATTCAGGTGTAAGTGACAGCCTCTCCCTCCCTTACTACCCAGGAACAGCCATCAGTATGCAGATGAGAACTCAGACACACCTGACCTTCCTGTGTTTGTGGCTGTCTGGAGGGAATGCCCTACGTATAGCTCTCATCCGCCTCAGACGTATATTGGAGACAGGCTGCATGCACACAGATTTGCAAGAGCAGATAAATGTCCATTTTTTTTAAAGTGGCATTTCTAAAACAGTAATGTTAAATCCAACTTTATCAGTAAAGAAGACTTATCGTGACCCTTCCACAAATATAAAGCATGACACAGCCTCTCTTTTCTGATTGGGAATTACAGCTTAAAAGTGTATTTAAGGAATTCCCAATGTCAATATATGAGAGGAGTAGGCCTTACAGTAGTGACACATGAATTTAGATACTTTTCACTACCAAGACATGCCTTTTATTTACACAGCACCCTGCCAATGAGCAACCTAGGGCCTACCTTAGGGGTGACGTATGTGTAATAAAAGGGGAGTTTAGGGCATGGCAAAGGGTTTTAAATGCTAAGTCGAAGTGGTGGTAAAACTAAACACACAGGCTTGCAGTAGCAGGCCTCAGTTAGTTCTGAAAGGCTAATTGTGGGGGTAACACAATCAGTGCTTTGGCCCACTAGTAGTATTTAATTTACACAGCCTTTGTATATGGGATACCACTTTACAAGGGACTTACAAGTGAAATAAATATGACAACGATTTGTAAACTATTTATACCATGTTTAGAGGAGAGAGCACATGCATATTATCCCTGTTCAGCAGTGGCAAAGAGTTCAGACTTCTAAAGCCAACAAAAAGAAGGTCAGAAAAATGAGAGGAGAAAGGAAAAAGGTTTTTTAATTGGATGAATAAAAGTATAGATAAACTGAGTTCAACTCATCTATCAAGAAAAAAATAACAGAGTTCATAAAGTTCAAAAGAATAAAGGACATTTTGACACAGACTTAAGGTGTTGTCTATGGGAAACAACCTTTACAATGCAGTCATTACATCGCAACATCCTTTACATCGCATGTCATTACAACGCAGCCATTACATCGCATGTCCCTACAATGAATGTCATTACAACGCATGTCACAACAACGCAGGCATTACATCGCAAGTAATTACAATGCATACCATTACAACGCATAGTACCCTTACACTATCACTGGAGTTAGAATAGTAATTTTTACCCCTACACTATCCAACACTTACCCTACTGTTGCACTCACTGGAGTTAGAATAGTAAATATTACCCCTATACTATCCAACACTTACCTTAAATGTAATGTAATGGTATGCATTGTAATGGTATGCGTTGTAAAGGTGTAATGCAATGTAATGGAATGCGTTGTAAAGATAATTTCTGAAAATGCGATGTAATGGCATGCGATGTAAAAGAATGCGTTGTAAAGGATGTTGCTCTGTAAAAACTGCATTGTAAAGGCATGCGTTGTAAATGTATGTGTTGTAACGTCATACATTCGTTGTCTATTCATTATAGATTAATTTCACCAGGACACTACCTCTCATAGGTTCATCCCCTTAATTAAACTCCTATCCTACTCATCTCTGCATCTTCTCTAACCTTGTCATGTATCATGAGAATGTGAAATGTATGCAAAGAGAACCACTACTAGGACATTGAGGCTGACATCAGCCCCCTATTGCATTTGGCACAATTAAAATATCTTCAAAGAACTTATCACAATAGAGCAACATACAATAGTAGATTTTCCAGGTGGACGGTTTAGAACTCCAAAACATTTGGTATGTGTCAAGGAAAGCCAAATCTTCTGGACAAATGTACTGCTATCATATTGGAGGGTCGAGGAGAGGAGACAGATAGCTAGGTTATGGGGCAGGTGTGGGGGTTTGGACTCTGCTGTGCTGATTGAGGAGAAAATGTGATTATTATCTTAGTATTCCAAAATCAAGTTGATGGAGTTGACCAGGTGCCGCATAATACTGCACATATTAAGGAACTGTGGCACCCCATAAGCAAGTAATCAAAGACATATGATCAAGAATGACCCAAAGAAAGAGCTTTAAACAAGGCACTACTCATTGTCTTATTTTTTATTACTACTCCGTCCAACTTAAAAATCACAGTTCTGACATTATTGCAAGTAAATCCATCTACAGGAAATACGCCAGCACATTAGCCTTTCAAATGTGAAACAGCATTAATGGCTCTGGTCATTTCCATGATGACATGTGTACCAGACCGTTAACCACGAAGCCCAATTTATCTTTCTCTGAGATTCAGATGCTGCACCAAAGCAAGATTCTTCTGCCTGCTCCATTTTGAGTGGGTTGTATGTCAAGATATCACCTACAGAAATATTGACTGACATAAATATTGTGTCCTGAATATCATTCACAAAAATATTGCCCCATTGGGTTTAGATGATTTCTTACCTCCAAAGTGACAATATTTATGTTAACAATCTTTATTAGGCTATTCTATGTATGTGATACGATAGACTCACAATGATACTCTGGTCCCATACCTTCGGGGCAGATTTACCTTTCCTTTCCTTTCCTTTTCTTTTTTCCTCCCTTTCCTTTCTTTTCCTTTCCTTTCTTTTCCATGGTAATTTACAGAAGCATAAATTCAATCTTCTTTTTTGTCTCTAAATACAGTGACCTCCAGCTGCTACAGCTTCCACTAACTGCCCAGCTCCAGAGCTTTCCCCCACAACATTCCATGTTACATCACCAATAGGAATGTTTCCTACATTTCTCCCCCCTTAAAAAAGGAACAAAACCAAAAGTACAAATGAACACATGATAAAATATACAGAGAGAATAAATATATAACTAAATCAGCAATTCAACTTATGTGGTAAGGATATAAAGTAGAATAGATACATAGCAACCCACATAGTAGAATAGACGCATACAAACCCATATGTAGCCATATATCATTATGAGCATACATCAATGTGAGAGAGAAATTCTTTTAACTCTTATTTATGTATTCCAGCTTATCAGTGATCATCATAAAAGGGATCAAAGTGGTCAGGACTAACCACTTTGCTTAGGTTGCCAAAAAACTCCATTCCTTACCATCTTCCAACACAACCACATTTTACCCCAACCACTCTCCTAGGTTCAGACTACTTACTCGCCTCTTTTTTTTACTATACCTCCATTCCTTGTTACCACCCAATCTCCACATCTCCAGTGAGTGGCTTTCACTCCTTTTTTGTGATCATACACTTGTTTGCACATGCTCTGCTTTTCCCTCAGTCTATATTTTATGGCTTCCCGATCAACCCAGACCTGTCTCTTGTACTGCAACCACATCGGCGATTCTTTAGTGGCAGGCCCCCTTTCTTTAAGTGTAATGAAGGGTTATACTCCTGTAATAGAATGTGGAGTCACTTTGTGAGCCCACATCATTTTATTCAACTTATCTCCCTAAGACAATCCAAAGTTGAATATTTTCCATTATGGTACGATTCGCCCTCTCAACCAATCCATTCGCCTGAGGTCTGAACAATGCTACCTTTTCATGCTTGATTCCCAGATTATTCTAAAACCTCACCATCTCAGGTGAAATAAACTGTACCCCATTGTCAGTAGTAATCGCCCTAGGAATACCTTCCTCCATAAAAATATCCTGTAAGGCTTTCACCACATTCTCTGTCGTTATGTACTCCATGGTCTTTACAACAAACCATTTACTGTGGTAATCTACAATGCTTTTCCACTGGACGAATAAAATCCATTAGCAAATTGTTAGAACTGGGGGTCTCTAGTTGGCAATGGCAGTGTGTAAAGCATTTGTGAACACATAGAGTAATACAGTGAAAATACTACAGATGGACACCACACAGGTTTTATAAAAATATGTATTCTTTATATAGACTTAACACACAACCCAAACGACAAAAATCCACAATACAGTATTAGGAAAAATGACTTTTTGATGGTAGAAATACCTTAGTTCAAAGATGATGGTAAATGCGACACGTTTCTCACTAAGTACCTTTGAATGCGTCACGCAAGATAAACAAAAGGTTTGCAGGGAGAATGATGCGTCAGTTCCTTGCTTCGGGGGAGGCGATGCGTCTGTTCCTCAGTGCATGCGCAAAGCAGGTGATGCGTCTGTTCCTTACTGGAGAGGAGATGATGAGTCAATCTCGTGTTGCGTTCCAGTTGCGAAGTGACAAGATGGTGCCTCGATTCGATGCAAAGATCCGGTACGATGTGACAAGATGGCGTCTTTGATGCGATACGACGATGTGAAGGCGATGCGTGCAACCCCGACGGCTGTGCGGTGACTGGAACTTCTGAGCTGTGACAGGCCCTGCAACATGCTTCTCTGGTGATGCGACGGCGACCCTTGTGGTGGCGACACGCTTCTCCGGTGATGCGACGGAGACACGTTTCTCTGGTGATGCAACAGCGACCCTTGCAGTGGCGACACGCTTCTCTGATGATGTGATGGCAACAGCTGCGGATTCAACATGCTTCTTATCGTTGAGTCCGGCTTCCAGCTCCCAACAATACTCAGGCTTATGCAGACAGAATTCCCAGCAAGGAAATTCAGGCGGGAGCTGGGGGTAAAGTCTTGTATCCCTGAGACTTCAGCAGGAGGCAAGCACAGTTCAAGCCCTTGGAGATTCTTCTTCATGATGATGAAAGTTCAATAAAAGTTCCTTCTCCTTTGGCAAATAAGCAACCACTGCAGACCAACCCCAGAAAATAGCACACTGGCACAGGGGCAGTCAACTCCTTCAGCTTTTTATGGTTCCTCTCCTTAGCAAAGGTTTGTCTTGACTCACAGAAGTGATCTTTTTATACACACAAATCCTTTGTCTATGAAGGAAGAGAGTGTCTGTACCAAGTCCAAAACCAGTTCTGTGCAGCTTCCTGGCAGGAGGTGGAGACAGCATTGTTGAAAGCAGACCTGGCCCGGGTAGCTGAAAGGAAATCTCCTCCCCTACTCTCTATTCTATAAGGGTCAGGGAAGTGAAAGAAAATCTCCATCCCCCACTCTCTATGCAATCAAGGTCCTATTCAGCCCATCCCTGACTCATCCGACTGCTGGAGCCCAAGTCCTCCTGTCACCCACAAACCAGACATGCAATACACAGCCTGGCAGAGGCAGGCTGGATGGTTAAGCAAGAAAATACCCCCTTTCTAAAAGTGGTATTTTCAACCATAGAATGTTAAAACCAACTTCACTGAAAGATGTATTTTGTCATTCTGAGTTCAGGCATACTAAATTCGTTTTTCTACCATGTTCCCTGGGTCAGTTAGGATTATAAGATGTTAGAATCAACTGCGCATTCTGGCCTATGGGGACAGGTAGCCTTGCAATAGTGAAAAATGAAATTGGCTATAATTCACTATCAGGACATGCCACACACATTAGTGCATGCCCTTCCTCTTACTTACAATGCACCCTGCCCCAGGGCCTACCTTAGGGGTGGCTAACATGTAGAAAAGGGAGGGTTTAGGGACTGGGAAGTGGGTGCACTCACCAAGTTGACATGGCAGAACTAGACTGCACACAGGCCCTGCAATGGAAGGCCTGAAACACACTTAGCAAGCTGTTTCTGTGGGTGGCACAATCAGTGCTGCAAGCCCACTACCAGCATTTGATCTACAGGCCCTGGGCAGACATGGTGCACTGTACTAGAGTCTGACAAGTAAATCAAATAAGCCAATCATGGAGTCACTAATCCATTATAACAATTTACAATAGGGAGCACTTACACTGTAGCACTGAATAGCAGTGGCACAGTGCCCAAAGTGTGTAAACCAGCAAAAACATATTAAAAACAGAGGAGACAATAGTGAAAAATGGAAGGGAGACTCACGCCAATGGTACCAGGTCTAACACAAATGTTCCCATGGTTTCTCAGGCAATTCCCTACAACACAAAGGTGGTTCTCTCACCACTTTACTCGTATCGCTATTGGCACATGCCGTGCAATCCCTCACTTTGTCCTCTACCTCTCTATCCATTCCTGGCCACCAGAAAAACTGTTTCAACCTTCTCTTAGTTACACTTCTACCCAGATGTACTTCATGTCCCATATCAATTAACTTAACTCTTAAACTCCTTGGGGGAACCACACGGCCACCCCGCTGCACCTTGAACCCACAAACACTTAATTCATCCTTGACCACACCATATGGTCTCAGCGCTTCACTATCACGACCTTCTTGATTCCAATGTCCAGTAATCAGATCTTTCAAATTCCCATATCCATCATCTTCCACCACAGACCTACGCCAGTCATCCCCAGTCAATGCAAATCTGGTTAATTCACAAACATCTATTTTATCTTGCTCTTCTCCTTCACTACCACACCAACCATCCTCAACAGGCATTTGGAACAATCAATCTGCAACAACATTTTTCTTTCCCTTAACATATTACACAACAAAGTTAAAATCCATTACCTATAACAACCACCTAGTTATTCTTGGTGTCACACCACCTTCAAGTCCCTTACCACATTTGAATATATGTAATAAAGGCTTGTGATCCATCCAGACTGCAAAGGGTTAATCCCACAAATAATATTTGAAGTGATTTATCCCCCAACAGCTTGCCAATGCCTCCTTTTCAATAGTGGAATAGGACCTTTCCGCCCCTTGCAGTCTCCCGGAGGCAAACCCTATCCTTCTTTCTTGTCCATCCACCCTCTGAGACAACACAGCCCCCAATCCAACATTACTTGCATCAGTGGTCACTATTGTTTTGTTATTTACATTGAAATCATACATCGCTGGTGATTTTCAGATAGATGCTTTTACATCAGTAAAAGCACGTTCACACTATTCTCTCCATTCGAACACAGCTGTATTTTTCAATAACATCCTCATGGGTTCAACTTTTTCAGTAAAATTACCTATATATTTACAGCAGTACTCCACAAGACCGAAAAAAGACTTCAACATCTCCTTATTTTGAGGCCGGGGTACTTCAGATATAGCCTTTACAATACTCTTCTTAGGCTTAATAACTGTAGCGGAAAGCTCATGTCCTAACTAATCTACTTCTTTTTCTTTAGCTGACATTTCTCTTTCTTTATGGTCAATCCATGCTTTTCTATTCTTGATAATACTTCGTTTAACCGCTCATCATGCTCTCCCTCAGAACCACCAATATATCATCCTAAAAGCATAGGACTTATTGCATACCATGAAAAATACTTTGCATCATCCTCTGAAAAACAGCTGAAGCCAAAGCAAGTCCAAACACCATCCTTCGATAACGAAAAGCCCCAGAGGAGTGATAAATGAAGTCAGCGGTCTCCATTGTTCATGTAAATTCACTTGATGGTACGCTGATGACATATCAAGGACACTGAACCATTTTCCACCCCCCATCATGGTTAGCGTTTCAGATGTATTGGGTAATGGTTGTCTGTCTATCCATATATTGAGATTTAATTATCTTAAGTCTATGCACAGATGGAGCTTTCCACCATCCTTGGGAACCACCACCACTGGAAATAGCCATTCTGAAGACTCAATCGGTACTATAATTGCTTCTGCAAGCAACTTATCCAATTGTTTTTGTAACAGCTCTCTCATGAAGTGTGGTATACATATTACCCTTTGCACAACCGGCACTGCTCTTTCTTTCAAAATAATTTTGGGTAAAACCTTTCAACAGTCCCAATTTCTCGGAAAAAACGTGACGGAATTCTTGTATTTTACTCTCTACATTATTCTTAAACTCAATATTCCCCCATTTCATACTTACAATCTCTGTCTTCTTGCCACTGTATCCTACAGCTTTCACATCAGACACTTGTAGCTCTTCCTTTCTTCCATTGAATTCCACCTACATGTCCATTGCCACAAGAGTGAATAAACTACCTCGAACACTAACCCCATTTAGATTTACTTCACAATTGGGTTTCTCCAATCTACAAGTATTTTCCATCTTCACCTTACTGTCACTCCGTATATGTTGATCAAACAACAGAAGAGTGAATCCTGAATTCAGAATGAACTAGCATAAAAAAGTGCTCACTGTGTTATAAAAGAACCCTCACTCACCAACCTGGTTGGTGACATGCTTCATCATTGGGTTCCCATGAGCTGCGACGCCTGAACTACAGCGGAGCTGGATTTTTTGAGAAGGCAGTGCAAATTGTGGACAGTGTGTAATGTGAAGTTAAAAAGGTGTCGCAATTTTATCCAGAAATGATTTTAATGGTGGAAAACTGGACACAGTTAAAAGATGTGTCAGATGCGTAGAACCTGGTTTTAATAGACCAGTTGCATCCTGGATTATGTGAAAGAGGTCAACATGTTTCTGCTTCTAAAAGTGTTGAACGAAGCATTCGTCAGGACCTAGAGGGACTACCACGGCGGTGTACGCACGCTAAGGCGCACCCCGACCTGTGGAGTCTGGGACCGCTTTAACTCACGGTTCTTAAATGGCTTTCAGGACTTCTGAAAGCTTTGATCTCTGTTGAAACAAAGAAAAAGAGACAGTCCAACATGATAATTCACAACACACATGATGGTCAAGGGGCATGCTCCATTTGTTGGTGTGTACTCGAAGGTTCGCATACATACCATATATAGTGCTCTCACATGGACAGTGGTATGATTGTGCTAGCGTACAGTGATTCGCAGTGTCACTGTGTAAATTTGTGTCAAAATTCCAACAACAAATTCAAAAGAATTGCACTCTTGTAGGTATAAGAGGAAGAAATAACCATTGTATTAAATATCAATAGAACTCAATCGTAATGATATCAGTTCAGGGTTTGAAACAAAACGATTGAAAGGTACCGTCAACAGAAACTCAGAAAGTGGACTGAGTAAAGGAGCCGGAGGCAGACTTGGTGCAAGTAGAAGAAAACGCAGGGCTTTTCATACATCAAACAGATTGTGTTAAGTTGAAAGAGGCGCGACTTAGGGACTTACGTGAAGTACAAGTACACCTCACGGCATGAGTCCTGGTGGGGGGCGGGATTTGTAGTCACACACTAAGTACACGAAAGGGGAAAAAAAGAAAGATTTAAACAAGGTATAGGTTACTGCCCTAATCGTTGGAGTGATCCAGAAAGAGGGACTTACGTAGGTACGTAGGTATACTTTATTTAGATATAAAAAATATCTTTAAAAGATCACCTCAAAGTTACACAGCAAAACATTTTAAAAACAGAACCTTAGCATAAAAACGGTAGTTAATAGAAACTTCAAAATACAATAAAAAACTTCACCAATCTGTCAATGGAAAAGGACTTAATGTGCAAAGTACAATGTCCAGTTTAACATTTAAAGTGCATTTAGATACAAGTCTTTGACAAGGACCATGAGTACAGACCATGGACCGTAAAGTGACAGCCAATTGTGCAAAGCAACAGTTCAATAAAGAGGTATATGCAGCAGTTGAGAAATCATAAAATAAAAAGAAATAGCTCTTACAAAAGCATAAAAGCGAACCAGCCCGTAACTACTTAAGAGAGCGGTAAGCATTTCGTAAGAAAATTGCAAAAGCAATATTTAGACCTGTGTTTTCTGGCATTAATGCTGCAATAATTGCTTGTCTGCACGTTCGGATTCCCAGCCTGTTCCACTCAGTTTTCAGTTTACGTCTACGTTGTGACATAAAAGATGGACAAAGACAGACTATATGCTCCATGGTTTCGGGAGACATGCCGCACCCCCTGCAGGTTACGGCCTCTGACAAACGGCGCCAGACGGGAAGATCTTTTAAAAATTGCCATTCACCCAGTCTGGCGGCCATAAAGCTGGTTTTTAGGTACAGGGAGTAAGTGCAGGATAAATAAGATGCGGGGGCTAACCGACCATATGAAGACATTATTGCCCAAGCATGTCTGCGTTTAGCAAATTGGGCTTTATCAATGATCAGGGACCTCATTCGAATACAGTTCTTAATGCTAGTTTTAAATGCTGCTTTACTAGGGTTGAGGTCCCATAATGCACCAGCAGACATTTCTCGGATCGAATCCTTAAAAAGGCGGCTGTAAGGGCCGCTTGGATTTGTCTGGGAAATATCCAACCAGGTTAAGGACTCCAATGATCCTGGCTTTGCCTGTCTCAGTTTGTGGCACAGGTTTAGATACAGACCAGTGGCTGAAATTTCATAGTTTAATAGACCGAATTCTAGTCTGATCTGAGCAGCAGAAGCTGATTTGGGCAAGGGGAGGATTTTTTTGTAAAGTTTCGTCACGTGTTGATTAAAAGAGGAATTTAATTTCCCCCTAAAAATCTCAGCACCATAAGTCAAAGTGGGCCCAATTTTTGCTCTCATAACTTCCAGTAATGGGGACAGGCTTGGGCCAGACAGATTTCTTGAGAGCTTACAGAAGCTTACCTGTAGGTTCATGGCTTTTACTGAGATAACCTTACGTTGTTGGTTAAAGTTACCCCTGGAGTCAAAAGTGACCCCGAGATATTTGTAGGTATTTCCTGTTCTGAGGCTAGAGTTGTTAAACAGCCAACCACCCCCACGGTATAGCTTTCTACCAAAAGTGACGACCTGGGTTTTCTTTAGATTGACATCCAACCCATTCATGGATGTATAGACTTCCAGTCTGTTTAATAGCCTCTGCAGCCCTACCCGTGTCAAACTAAAAAGGACAAAGTCGTCGGCATATAAAAGATTGCTTATCGGGACACCTCCCAACTTGGGCGAATGACTGTTCGTTTCTTCAAGGGAGGATGGCAGATCTGCAATAAACAGATTGAAGAGGAGGGGGGCCAGCACACATCCCTGTTTGACTCCTCTAGTTGTCATAATTTTCCGAGAGAGATGTGTGCCGGTCCCCAACTTCACTTGTACCCACGTGCCCGAATGAAGTTGGGTGATCGCGGCCAAGAGCTTATCTGGGATCCCCCATTTTTTAAGCTTCTCCCATAGAGCTGCCCTTGGTACCCGATCAAATGCAGCTTTAAAATCTATAAAACAGCAAAAAACCATACTGGATGTGACTAATGCATTGTTAACAATGATAGACAGTGATAGTAAGTTGGTCATGGTGCCGGAGGAGGCAGTGAAGCCAGTTTGGTTCAATGGAATCAGATTATTCTGCTCTACCCAATGTCTCAGTTCCTCCAATAATGTTCCTGCAAAGAACTTGGCTTCGATGTCTAACAAAGCTATTAGTCTATAATTGTTTGGGGATGCATGAGAGCTGGACTTGTATATCGGGTGGATTATTGCCCCTCGCCATGAGTCCGGGATGGTTGAACTTGTCAGAGCATAGTTGAAAAGATTTGATAAATATCTTGACCATAAAGCAATGTTTGTTTTGAACAAGGACTGTGGTAGGCCGTTTGGACCGGGAGCGCCGTCAGATCTTGCTTTTACAAGAACTTTGGTGACCATTACTTGAGTGACTTGCAGATCTTCACTTCGTATATCAGAACGGACCATCGAGCTGCTCCTGATCGATTGTGGAAGGAGTGACAGTTGTTTAGGAACAGATAAGACTGTAGACACAGAGACCTCTGAGGCCCTAAAATGGTCAGTCAGATAGGCAGACCAAGTCGCTTCTGCGATGTTTGCTGATCCTGATCTAGAGGAGCTACCGTTTTGTCGGTTGATTAGGGCCCAGAATCTTTTAGAGTTACAGCTTTTGCTCTCCCATAGAAGTTTGCACCAAAATTGGGCTAGATGGCGTCGTTTATCAGATTGTATTGCGACCCTGAGTAATTTTTGGATTACTTTAAACCCATTCGAAAGCTCATTATTTCCTGGGGATTTCTTAAGAGATCGCAGAGCTTTGTCTCTAGATTTCTTCAGTGCCCTTGTATGACTGGAGATTTGGAACTGGCGGCTAACGAGAGCCTTGTGAGCGTGTTGGCTAGAAGGAAAGCAAGTTGTCAGTTGGGAGCAGAAAGATGACCACGCACCCGTGGAAGAGACCGCTGTGGCGGTGCTTCCTGTGATAAATGCCAAACAAGCTTCCATAATGTTAGGGCTGATATCGTCATTCCATTTTAGCCCTTTTAGGTTTTCTGTGTAAATTCCTGGGCATGTCGTTGAGGCAGGTTTATGAAAGTCTGGCTGAATATTAAGGATAACGACTTGGGGACGGTGATCACTTCCTGATCGAGGAAGAATACTGTAGTTGGTCAAATGATGGAACAGCGCTGAATTGCAGATGGTGTAATCTAAATAGGAGCATTTGCGGCCATTTGACCAGGACCAGTTGGGGGGAGTATCCTTCGTGGATCTGCCATTCATTACCAGAAAACCAATACTTAAAAATTGCAGCACACAGAGCTCACCGAGGCCACAGTAGGCTTGGTGTAGGGGTTTGGACTGGGCCTTAAATTCCGGGGTTGTTAATGGAAAAAGCCCTTCGTAGTCGGTGGAATTACCCTGAAAAAGGTTGGTGTTAAAATCTCCAGTAATTAGGTAGTCAAAGTTGGGATAATCCGCCACCAGGTCACACACAATTTTCATTAGACGCGTTAAGTGGGCCTTCTTTGAACGGGTGTTGGGGTTGATATAAACATTAAGAAGAAAAAGAGAACGCTGATTATTCCATGCACTGATTTTAACACCAAGTAACCAGTCTTCGTCAAAGGTCAGTGTCTCAATCGGGCCTTTTAGGTTATTTGAAACATATATCGACAGACCACCTTTAGGATGGCCGTAAAGACAGGTTCTAATTGCCGGTTTCCAGAATTCCATGAAACCTATAACTGGGCTAGATTGAGAAGCCCAGGTTTCTTGCAGTGCAATTAAGTCATGACCAAAGATGAAAGAATGGATCTCTGAGTTAGTAAGTTTCTGAGAAAGACCACTAATATTCCATGAACATAGGGAGAGCAAAGACTGTGGCTGGGGGAACGGAGTGATTGAGGAGGGATGTAGAGGGGATCCTGATTGAGCCTGGGCTACCGGATGCACATCACGTGGTCAATCTAATGTATTGCGAAAGAGGGACTTATTTCGTCAAAGTCTTCCGCCCACCCGGTACCTGTCTTTACCCTCCAGAGGACCCGAAGGATCACGAGCTTCACACAAGGGAGGTATAATATAGGAAGTGGACCGGTATTACGGGGGAGGGTTCGTGCAGGCACGATGACGTGGTGATGTGAGGCCGCTACAGAGACTAAATGACTAGAGCGCTGCAGTCTCAGTCTGCGTGTTGTAGTGAAGGCAGCAATTTAGATACATACATTGCTATGTTAGCATAAGCGCGTTAGATGTTAGACAAGCCATCTTGCCACTTTTGCTGCTTTTGCACACGACACTGCAGAGACATGTTATTATTTGAAAACTGCTTACTTGCCTTTTCTTCACATGAGAACTGTCTGTTGCTCACATCCCTAGACATGCACTGCGACCTTGATCTGAACATTGTGTGCAAAACACTCTAAGCCGCCAGACAATGTATATTTTTCAGTTCAGGTTGATCGGCCCACTCTCTAGCTATAATATGCACACCGCTGCAAATACCTGAATGCCGAAAGCCTTTAATATTACAGTTTGCATGCGTTAGAAACACATTCTGGAGAAGAACATTTCCAGGAGCAGAGCAAAGCTGATCCTGTGATGTGATTCACCTACGCTGATCTTTACGGTATGGGTTCCCCATTCAAGCCTAGCGACCTTCTATTAGTATAATAATACTAGCCTACTAGCTAAGGGAAGGTGGCTGTAATCCACTGTCATTTGTAATATGATTTCTCCCTTCATTATCTATGGTATTGTAACAATGCTGATGGTTTTAATTATAATCATTTGTCTGCTTATGTTAGCCAAAGTACTGCATCTTAGGACACATAGTTTATAAAATAAACCTTTCAAACTTTACCGTGTCTCTGATTACTTTTGTTGTGGACTGATATGAGAATAATAGCGAACAGGTATTTCTGATTCCCACCATTCCTGAGAGTACTCTAAGTCGCTTGTTCTGTGTTGTCTATATATTGGGACCTCCGAGAGAATACGGATAACAAATGGGACACTGATGCTGGGCAGATAGGGGTTCTGGGTACTGAGGTGAGTTTTTGGTACACCACAATTCACTGAGGTTCTGGTTTCCTCCGCATAGTTCTGTGTGGGATATTAACATGTAAGTCTACAAGACGTGGTGACGTAGGATCGCTACGAAGACCAAGCGGCTAAAGAACTATGGTCTCAGTCAGCGTGTATAATATTAACGTATAGGTCTACAGGGACGCTGATTTATTACCGTTAAGTTGTGGTAGCATTATTAAAACTTGAAATTTTAGCAATTGTGACATTGATAAAAATAGGTGAAGGCGAGAAAAGAGGCGTGCGGTGTCTAATTCACGTTTACCGATGCTCGCAGGTTGAAAATTAAGATTGTTGCTAATGTGCTCAATCAAAAACATTAAAAGTGTAGTTAAATGCATTAGCAGTGGAACGTGAGTTGTCTAATTCACGTTTAACAACGCTCGCAAAATATGTCATCAGAAGGCTGGGGGACATGTATGACATGTAGTGGGTAGAAAGGATAACTGCCCCGAATGCTGGGGCGGGCATTGGGCCGAATGGGCTGAGTCGAGTATATCTAGCGCCTAAGTACAGAGCCCCATGGGATGTTATCATTAAAACCCTGTATGTTAGTAGAAAGACAATAAATCCATCTTTGTTCTTTTTCAAACAGAACACTGGCTGACCTGTTTCCTGGTGCGATTTGTTCGATCACCGTCCAGTGAAGGTTGTTCACAGTGTGGTTTATTTGTGCGAAGTGCTCGGTCAGTTTGGTTATGTTCTTTCTACAACAAATGTTGTTCCGGTGTTCCACGATCCGCTGCTTAATTTTGCGGGTAGTCATTCCGATATACCTGGTGCCACAAGGGCAAGTTATGAGGTAAACCAAATTAGACAAATTACAGTTGATGTGTGCGCGCTCCGTCCAGACTTTTCCGGGGTCCAGCTCAAGGGTCTTAGAGTCTGAGGTCAGGTGGCACACACTGCAAGAACCACAGGGAAAATGCCCTGTTACTTTTGGAAGACCCCATGAAAGGAGGACAGAGGGAGCATTGTCCCTCATTATAGGCCTAGGTCTCGTATGGACCAGGGCATCCTTGATGCTCCTAGCTTTTTTTTAAAGAAAATAATAAAGAGACTTCCTTTGTATTCAAAAAAGTTTCTCTTGAGGGCTAGAGTGGCACAATCAACAATAAATTGTCTGGGTGTCTGGAAATCCCAAGTAATGGCTTCTAAGGTCTCACTGATAACCCTAATGGTGTCGTCCTGGGGTATACTTGCATACAAGCTCTCGATGTCTAGGGAGACCCGAAAGGTGAGATCTTGGTCCACCCTAATGTCTTGGGGAAGTGTCAAAAGGCTCTCTGTGTCTTTCAGATAGGTGGAACTTGCCTGAATCAGGGGTTTTAGGAAAAAATCACAGTATTTGTAGAGCGGTTCCAAGAGTGAAACAATGCCAGAAACAATTGGGCCACCTGGCGGGGGGGTTCTCTGCCTATGGGTTTCATACATCAAACAGATTGTGTTAAGTTGAAAGAGGCGCGACTTAGGGGCTTACGTGAAGTAGAAGTACACCTCACGGCATGAGTCCTGGTGGGGGGCGGGATTTGTAGTCACACACTAAGTACACGAAAGGGGGAAAAAAAGAAAGATTTAAACAAGGTATAGGTTACTGCTTTAACCGTTGGAGTGATCCAGAAAGAGGGACTTACTTCGTCAAAGTCTTCCGCCCCCCCGGTACCTGTCTTTACCCTCCAGAGGACTCGAAGGATAACGAGCTTCACACAAGGGAGGTACCAGTGGATCTAGTGGGGATAGCTACAAACCTAGACAGCGAGGTAGAGGTAGGGATAGACAACAACATTATCAACAAAACTGGCTGTTATTCCCTAACCAGGGTGGTATGTTTCCCAACCAATACCAACAACATCAGTTCCCAATGATGGTCTGGAACCCTCCTTTCATGCCAGTCCCTCCATACCGTCAGAACATGTACCGTCCCCCTTTTTTAGAGAGAGGCCGGAGAGGCCGGGGAAAGAGAAGACGGACAGGTACACTGGGACCAAGACGAGGCCGTGGGGAACAACACATGGAGCAAATCCAGAATCCAGCAAGCGGGCCCCAGCAATCAGAGACCTTAGCTACCAACCTTTCTTCTCTGGTCCTGACCGAAACAGAACTTAAAGTTCTGGAAAAGGGCCTAAATTTTGTCCTGACAGCACGCCTCGACCGTTTCCGCCTTCATTGTGAATTGACAGAATTTTTCAGAAAGCTTAAATTGAAGTCTTTTTTTGAGAAATAGTAACCTAGTGATTCCTTAACAGACAAAAGTGTTACAGGACTACGCCTAAAATCCACATTCTCACCTCCACCCCACACTGTCCCAGCAGAACTACTTGCTTTTGAACAGGCAGTCTTTAATGACGTAGAATCATTTGAGGAGACAGACGTTTTTAAAAACATGAGTGGTATCGAACTTGAGGCACTAAAATCCCTCCAGTCTAACTCCAAGATTGTCATAAAAGCAGCAGGTAAGGGCGGTGGTGTGGTTATCCAGGACACTGCAGATTACGACACTGAGTGCAGACGTCTCCTTAATGACTGGAAAAACTACACACCCTTACCAGCTGACCCCTCCATCGATTTGAGAACAACCATTGTCACTCTGGTTGAGGAAGCTGAAGCTAATGGACATATAAGCAGACACGAAGCAGACTTCCTCACTAAGGGTGAGGGCACTATCCCCTACTTCTACACCCAGCCCAAAACCCATAGGAACAGAACCCCCCCGCCAGGTCGCCCAATTGTTTCTGGCATTGGTTCACTCTTGGAACCGCTCTCCATATACTGTGATTTTTTCCTAAAACCCCTGATTCAGGCAAGTTCCACCTATCTGAAGGACACAAAGAGCCTTTTGACACTTCTCCAAGACATTAGGGTGGACCAAGATCTCACCTTTCTGGTCTCCCTAGACATCGAGAGCTTGTACACAAGTATACCCCAGGACGATACCATTAGGGTTATCAGTGAGGCCTTAGAAGCCATTACTTGGGATTTCCGGACACCCAGACAATTTATTGTTGAATGTGCCACTCTAGCCCTCAAGAGAAACATTTTTGAATGCAAAGGAAGTCTCTTTTTGCAAACCACAGGTACTTCAATGGGCAGTACCTTTGCTCCTAGTGTGGCTGGCCTCTATGTCTATGATTTTGAAAAAAGACACATTCTAGCTACAAGTAACCCTTTTGCGTCCTATATATAATTTTGGAAAAGATATATAGACAACGTTCTAGTGATCTGGCAAGGACCCGAAGTTCAACTTTTGAAATTCTTCGAATGGATCAATGACTGTGTTCCGAACCTCAAGTTCACCAATTCCTTTGACAAGAACAAGTTGATCTTCCTAGACCTGGTCATTACCAAATCAGAAGGAAAACTGATTACAAAAACTCGCTATAAACCCACCGCAAAAAACAACCTCTTAGCTTTCTCCAGTTTCCACCCAAGACCTCTGAGAGAGAATCTCCGTTTAAGACGCAACTGTAGCAGGTTGGAAGATTTCCTTTCACAAGCAGCGGGCTTGACTGAGAAACATCAAAAACGAGGTTACCCTGAGAAGATTCTCAAAAAGAGTCGCCAAAGGGGTAGGAACCAGCATAGAGAAGCTTTACTTGAAGAAATACCCAAACCTATGGAGGAGATTCCACTTACATGTGTTACCATGTATAGTACTGTATCAAACGCAGTAACGAAGTCAATCCGTAAACACTGGCGGATTTTGGAAAGCAACAACTTGAAATGGGAAAAAACATTATTTTCTTTTTAAAAAGCTAGGAGCATCAAGGATGCCCTGGTCCATACGCGACCTAGGCCTATAATGAATGACAATGCTCCCTCTGACCTCCTTTCATGGGGTCTTCCAAAAGTAACAGGGCATTTTCCCTATGGTTCTTGCAGTGTGTGCCACCTGACCTCAGCCTCTAAGACCCTTGAGCTGGACCCGGAAAAGTTTGGACGCAACACGCACACACCAACTGTAATTCGTCTAATTTGGTTTACCTCATAACTTGCCCTTGTGGCACCAGGTATGTCGGAATGACTACCCGCAAAATTAAGCAGTGGATCGTGGGACACCGGAGCAACATTTGTTGCAGAAAGAACATAATCAAACTGACCGAGCACTTCGCTCGAATAAACCACACCGTGAACGACCTTCACTGGCTGGTGATCGAACAAATCACACTAGGAAACAGGTCAGCCAGCGTTCTGTTTGAAAAAGAACAAAGATGGATTTATCGTCTTTCTACTAACATACAGGGTTTTAATGATAACATCCCATGGGGCTCTGTACTTAGGTGCTAGATATACTCCACTCAGCCCATTCGGCCCAATGCCAGCCCCCTCATTCTGGGCAGTTATCCTTTCTACCCACTACATGTCATACATGTCCCCCAGCCTTCTGATGACATATTGAGCGAGCATTGTTAAACCTGAATTAGACAACTCACGTTCCACTGATAATGCATTTAACTACACTTTTAATTTTTTCGATTGAGCACATTAGCAACAATCTTAAATTTCAACCTGCGAGCATCGGTAAAAGTGAACTAGACACCGCACGCCTCTTTTCTTGCCTTCACCTATTTTTATCAATGTGTGCTCAATTGCTAAAATTTCATGTTTTAATAATGCTACAACAACTTAATGGTAATACATCAGCATCCCAGTAGACCTATACATTAATATTATACACGCTGACTAAGACCATAGTTCTTTAGCCGCTTGGTCTTCGTAGCGATCCTACGTCACCACGTCTTGTAGACTTACACGTTAATATCCCACACGCTGACTGAGACTGCAGCGCTCTAGTCATTTAGTGTCCGTAGCGGCCCCACATCACCACGTCATCGTGCCTGCATGAACACTCCCCCGTAATACCAGTCCACTTCCTATATTATACCTCCCTTGTGTGAAGCTTTTTATCCTTCGAGTCCTCTGGAGGGTAAAGACAGGTACCGGGCGGGCAGAAGATTTGACGAAGTAAATCCCTCTTTCTGGATCAATCCAACGGTTAGAGCAGTAACCTATACCTTGTTTGAATCTTTCTGTTTTCCCCTTTCGTGTACTTAGTGTGTGACTACAAGTCCCGCCCCCCACCAGGACTCATGCCATGAGGTATACTTGTACTTCACTTAAGCCCCTAAGTCGCGCCTCTTTGAACTTAACACAATCTGTTTGATGTATGAAAAGCCCTGCGTTTTCTTCTGCTTGCACCACGTCTGCCTCCGCCTCCTTTACTCAGTCCACTTTCTGAGTTTCTGTTGACGGCACCTTTCAATCGTTTTGTTTCAAACCCTGAACTGATATCATTACGATTGAGTTCTATTGATATTTAATACAATGGTTATTTCTTCCTCTTATACCTACAAGAGTGCAATTCTTTTGAATTTGTTGTTGGAATTTTGACACAACTTTACACAGTGACACTGCGAATCACTGTACGCTAGTACAATCTTACCACTGTCCATGTGAGAGCACAATATATGGTTTGCATGCGAACCTTCGAGTATACACCAACAAATGGAGCATGCCCCTTGACCATCATACGTGTTGTGAATTATCATATTCAACTGTCTCTTTTTCTTTGTTTCAACAGAGATCAAAGCTTTCAGAAGTCCTGAATGCCATTTAGGAACCGTGAGTTAAAGCGGTCCCAGACTCCACAGGTCAGGGTGCGCCTTAGCATACTTACACCGCTGTGGTAGTCCCTCTAGGTCCTGACGAATGCTTTGTTCAACACTTTTAGAAGCAGAAACATGTTGACCTCTTTCACATAATCCAGGATGCAACTGGTCTATTAAAACCAGGTTCTACGCATCCGACACATCTTTTAACTGTGTCCAGTTTTCCACCATTAAAATCATTTCTGGATAAAATTGCGACACCTTTTTAACTTCACATTACACACTGTCCACAATTTGCACTGCCTTCTCAAAAAATCCAGCTCCACTGTAGTTCAGGCGTCGCAGCACACCAGAGAGGCACTCGGCCTCTCTGGTGGGAACCCAATGATGAAGCATGTCACCAACCAGGTTGGTGAGTGAGGGTTCTTTTAAAACACAGTGAGCACTTTTTTATGCTAGTTCATTCTGAATTCAGGATTCACTCTTCTGTTGTTTGTTCCATATAATCCAGGGGGATTAAGAGTGGCTCCAGTAGCTTCCCTCCCTCTCTTATTGTTGATTTATACTCCTTATATCTTCACAAGTATTCACTTTGTGCAAAGGTTCAACAACCTGATCCATTCAAATCTTCCTTAATATTTTCACACTCCTTGCAGCTGCAACCTACTTTTCGTTTTGCATACCTTAGCCAGATGACCCCTTCTACCACAGTTCCTGCAAATCAAGTTTCTAGCTCCACACCTCGTACTTGAACTAATATGTCCAGGACTACCACACCTATAACAAATTATGGTTTTCATGTCTTACATTTCATTCGTCAAGGTCTTACTTCCAACCACTCCTGCTCTACCTTTCCTATTCACTCCAGTGTCAGTCCCCACATTTATTGCACTTGGTTTGACAGTTTCTTTCCTTTCTACTCCCTTTGCTTCAACAACACTTTCCTCAATAACCTCCTGCACTTTTTCACTCCCTGACTCCATGCCCTTAAGCCACAAAGACACATTCTTCATACTCCTCGCAATTTGAATTGTCTCCTCTAGATTAAAATCTTTTGCCAACAATTTCTCCTTGACTCTCTTATTGTTGGTACAATGCACAATTTGATGCCTAATCAAACTCTCTGTTAGATCTTGAATTTGACAGGTGACAGTTAATCCCCTTAATGCAGCCACATAAGTCAATATATCTTCATCGTCTCTTTGCACCCGCCAGAAGAATTTATGTCTCTCAAATACAAAATGTATCTTTGGGACAAAGCGCATATCAAGCATAATTAACCTCTTGAGTGCCCATGACGAGCTGGTCTCGTCATGGGCCGCGGTTGCGCTGTGCCTATGACGAGACCAGCTCGTCATAAACCCCGCCCGCTAATGAAACGCCCGGCACAGGGCGGGGAAAGGGGCGGGCACTCAAGGGGTTAAAGACATATCATAAACATTTGCAGCTTGTCCATCCCCAACAGCCAATAATGTTAAAGGCAAATCATCGTATATTCTCCTGGCCACATTCCCTAGATGATGCAACAGGATCGCTTGTGTCCTGATCGGTCCATATTTCTCTCCCCCTATCGCAACCATATAGGTGAAAAACATATTTTTCCACCTTTCCCATGGAATTGAGGGTTCACCAGGCACGGGTAAAAATGTAGGAGGTGCCATCATACTTTGCTCAGCCATCCTGAATATACAATTAAATATAACAAATTAAAATAATTAGCTAATATAATTAATTAAAACAAAAGACCAACACAATAAATTCAAATAATAATCTAAAATAAAAATGCTAACAGCACTATCTCAGGTAAAAAGAGTATTCTTTTGTTTTCCTTTTTTTTGTCCATGTTTATAAGGGAAACTGTCTTTTTTTACTTTCCTTTTCTCTTCCCTCAGTAGCAACTTGTCCTTCCTCTCTTTCATGCCCTTGAAGTTAAGGTTTAAGGTCAAGGAAACAGTCCTCTTTTACTTTCCTCAGTAGAAACTTGTCCTATTTTTTTCCGTGCCATTCGTGGCCAAAATTACGAGATGCACACGACAATGTGAAGGAGATGCTTGGAATAGGTACGTTTCTTCTTAATTAAATTGCGTGTTATTGTTATGGTTCATGGCATAATTTGCATACAGTGTCAGAGGTTTTAATTAGTTGCCAAATAAGTCAATAGCCATCAAAGTCAGTTTAGCACTGCTTCCTAATGCAATGTATCATCTCGCAGTGCCGGTTTCCTAAAAAAAAACAGTGGCACCAAACTTACAGTTGACAGACATTTTTAGGAGCTTTCCTTAAGCCCTCCAGGGGTGCAGGTCACAGGTAGTGATGTCCACTCCCTGCACGGTCACTCGTCGCCAAAACCTCCAGCAGCTACAGCTTCCACTAAAGGCCAGCTCCGGAGCTTTCCCCACAACATTCCATGTTACATCACCAATAGGAATGTTTCCTTTCCTTTCCTTTCCTTCCTTTCCCTTCTTTTCACTTCATTTCCTTTCGCTTCCCTCCCGTCACCTCCCCTACCTTCCTTTCCTTTCCTTTCCTTTCCTTTCCTTTCCTTTCCTTTCCTTTCCTTTCCTTTCCTTTCCTTTCCTTTCCTTTCCTTTTTCTCATCATTTATCTCCTTGCCTTTTTCCGTATATGAGCAGTAAAATGTTATTCTGCTGCCAGCATCTAGCAGTTACATTCAGCGACTACTGATGTTTCTTTTTTTTGTTAGTTTTGTAAGAGTTGGCCTTGCAGTATTGGCTGATTTCCTCTGGACTACTCGGAATATGCAGGGTATGAGAATCCTCATACTCTGTGCTGTAACAGGTGGTATTCCCACACCAGTTTCAATCAGTAGATTTCAATCAATTAGTAGACTTGTAGAGCACTTCTTGTTATCCATGAGGGTGTCCAGGCACTGGCAGGGTACAGCTGATTAGCCAACCTTAGGATCATTAGGGACCTTAGGAACTCTGGAAGAGATGGGGAGGTCAGTATATGAAAGAGTAGCCCATTCTATCTCTTCACTGCTAGGTAGCACAAGGAGCAACCTCTGCATCTGCTATGTCGGATGCGGGAAATTAAGGGTTAGAGAAAAGGACGAGGAACGGAGATGTCTGGTGGGCTCATGGAAGTTCAGGTGGTGGTTCAAGTAGGTGGGTCTGCAGTTGTGTAAGGCCTTGTATGCATGAGTCAGGAGCTTAAACTGGCATCTTTTTTGTACAGGCAGCTAGGAGAGATCCCTTGAAGGGGGTGATATGGGTTCATCTAGGGAGATCAAGGATGAACCTGGCAGTGGCATTATGTATGGTCTGTAGTTGCCAGAGGAGGTGAGCTGTAAACCCTGTGTAGAGAGTGTTGCCGTAGTCCAGTCAGCTGGATATGAGGGCATAGGGTATGGTGCATATTGAACGTTGGAGTAGCGTTTTGAATATCTTATGAAGCATGCAGTGGATGAAGAAGGAGGAGGAGAAGACGAGGTTGACCTGAGTCTTTATGGTTAGCTTGTTGTCCAGAATGATGCCTAGGATCTCTAGTGTAGTCAGTAGGGGTAGGAGTAGGTCTGAGGGCGACCAGGATGTATTCCATGAGGAGCTTTGGTTTCCGAAATCAGCTCCTCTGTCTTGTCCCTGTTGAGCTTCAGGCAGTTTTCCTGCATCCAGTTGGCGACATCTGTCATGCAGTTGTGAAAGTTGGCCTTGATGTTGGTGTTGTCTTCGGAGAGTGAGAGGATGAGTTGTGTGTTGTCGGTAAAGGATATGATGTTAAGTCCATGGGTTGTGGCGATGATGGCCAGAGGTGTTATATTCGTGTTGAAGAGGACGGGGCTGAGTGAGGATCCCTGGAGTACTCCACAGAGGATTTCCTGGGGCTTGGAGGTGAAGGCGGGAAGCAGACCTTTTGCATTTTTCCTGTGGGGAAAGTAGAGTTCCATCTGAGAGCGACTCCTTTGATGCCTATGTATTGTAACCTTGTGATGAACGTGTGGTGGAAGCCCATAATGAAGCCTGCCTAGAGGTCCCGGAGGATCAGAGCCACAGTCTTTTCGCAGGTGAGTAGTGCTTGGACGTCATTGGTAGCTGCGATGAGGGTTGTCTTAGTGCTGAGGTTGCTGCGGAATCTGGATTGGGAGGAGTCGAGTAGCAGTTCTGTTCCAAATGTGAGAAGAGTTGTTGGTTGATGGCTTTTACTAATACTTTGACTGGGAGCTGGAGCAGGGAGATCATCAGTGGTTGTTGAATTTGCTTCGGTCTGCTGATGTCTTCTTTGGTAGGGCACTGACTTTGATGTAATTCACAGACCTCAGGGAAGGTGGCTGTGGCAACTGAAGTGTTGATCAGGGTGGTGAGCATGTGGCGGATTATGGCTTCACCTATTTTGGGGATATGATAAGGGCAGGGCTCGGTTGGGGCTTGAGTGGACCAAGTTCATTATGGAGGAGGTGTCCTGTGGCGCGAGCTGACTCAATTCGGTTAGTTGTATGTCAGTGGTGGTAGTGGGGTTGTTCTGTTGCTTAAAGAATTCGGTAGCCCAGGGCTTGGTTTGAAGTTTGATCTCCTCAAATGTGTGAATTACCAGTTGGAAAAGAAACAATTGATAGACGGAATGCTGGACAATGCAAATATTCACCCCCAGTCACAAGGATCTGGGTTTAATCCATCATTCTTTTTCTCACCACACCACCCTAATTTGGTCCGAGCCATATGCAAATCAGTCTTGACCCTGTCCTTGTGGGAACAGTCCAGCCCAAACTGTCAAGCCAGGTCCTCCCTCGACCGAAAACAAGCATCCTGGAACCAGCTTCCGGCATCACCCTTCCTCAGCCATGGTAGCTTGAATCCAGCAGTGTAATGAGCACAGGACCCACGTCTGGCCATACACTTCCCACTTAGGGCAACATAGGCAAAATAAACAATTTATGGACGGAATGCTGGACAATGCAAACATTCATGCCCAGTCACAAGGATCTGGGTTTAATCCATCATTCTTTTGCTCACCACAACACCCCAGTTTGGACCGAGCCATATGCAAATCAGGGTTGACCCTGTTCCTTGTGGGAACAGTCTAGCACGAACTGCCACGCCAGGTCCTCCCTGGGCCGGAAACAGGCATCCTGGGGCCAGTTTCAGGGCGTCAACCTTCATAAGCCAGGCTAGCTTGAATCCAGTGGTGAAGTGAGCACGGGACCCACTTCTGGGCATACCCTTACCACTCAGGGCAACATATGCAAAAGAAGCAATTGATAGACGGAATGCTGGACAATGCAAACATTCACCCCCAGTCACAAGGATCTGGGTTTAATCCATCATTCTTTTTCTCACCACACCACCTCAGTTTGGACCGAGCCATATGTAAATCAGTCTTGACCGTGTTCCTTGTGGGAACAGTCCAGCCCGAACTGCCAAGCCAGGTCCTCCGTGGACCGAAAACAAGCATCCTGGGCCAGTTTCTGGCATCACCCTTCATCAGCCAGGGTAGCTTGAATCCGGCAGAGTAATGAGCACAGGACCCATGTCTGGACATACCCCTCCCACTTAGGGCGACATATGCAAAAGAAACAATTGATGGACGGAATGCTGGACAATGCAATCATTCACCCACAGTCACAAGGATCTGGGTTTAATCCATCATTCTTTTGCTTACCACACCACCCCAGTTTGGACCGAGCCATATGCAAATCAGTCTTGACCCTTTCCCTTTCGGAACAGTCCAACCCGAACTGCCAAGCCAGGTCCTCCCTGGACCGGAAACAATCATCCTGGGACAAGTTTCAGGATATCACCCTTCATCAGCCAGGCTAGCTTGAATCCAATGGTGTAGTGAGCACGGTACCCACGTCTGGCCATACACTTCCCACTTAGGGCGACATATGCAAAAGAAACAATTGATGGACGGAATGATGGACAATGCAAACATTCTTCCCCAGTCACAAGGATCTGGGTTTAATCCATCATTCTTTTGCTCACCACACCACCCCAGTTTGGACCGAGCCATATGCAAATCAGTCTTGACCCTGTTCCTTGTGGGAACAGTCCAGCTCGAACTGCCAAGCCAGGTCCCCCCTGGACCGGAAACAATCATCCTGGGACCAGTTTCAGACATCACCCTTCATCAGCCAGGCTAGCTTGAATCCAATGGTGTAGTGAGCACGGGACCCACGTCTGGCCATAAACTTCCCACTTAGGGCGACATAGGCAAGAGAAACAATTTATGGACGGAATGCTGAACAATGGAAACATTCACCCCCCAGTCACAAGGATCTGGGTTTAATCCATCATTCTTTTGCTCACCACACCACCCCAGATTGGACCGAGCCATATGCAAATCAGTCTTGACCCTTTCCCTTTCGGAACAGTCCAACCCGAACTGCCAAGCCAGGTCCTCCCTGGACCGGAAACAATCATCCTGGGACAAGTTTCAGGATATCACCCTTCATCAGCCAGGCTAGCTTGAATCCAATGGTGTAGTGAGCACGGTACCCACGTCTGGCCATACACTTCCCACTTAGGGCGACATATGCAAAAGAAACAATTGATGGACGGAATGATGGACAATGCAAACATTCTTCCCCAGTCACAAGGATCTGGGTTTAATCCATCATTCTTTTGCTCACCACACCACCCCAGTTTGGACCGAGCCATATGCAAATCAGTCTTGACCCTGTTCCTTGTGGGAACAGTCCAGCTCGAACTGCCAAGCCAGGTCCCCCCTGGACCGGAAACAATCATCCTGGGACCAGTTTCAGACATCACCCTTCATCAGCCAGGCTAGCTTGAATCCAATGGTGTAGTGAGCACGGGACCCACGTCTGGCCATAAACTTCCCACTTAGGGCGACATAGGCAAGAGAAACAATTTATGGACGGAATGCTGAACAATGGAAACATTCACCCCCCAGTCACAAGGATCTGGGTTTAATCCATCATTCTTTTGCTCACCACACCACCCCAGATTGGACCAGACCATATGCAAATCAGTCTTGACCCTGTTCCTTGTGGGAACAGTCAAGCATGAACTGCCAAGCCAGGTCCTCCCTGGACCGGAAACAAGCATCGTGGGACCAGTTTCTGGCATCACCCTTCACCAGCCAGGGTAGCTTGAATCCAGTGGTGTAGTGAGCATGTGACTGGACCCACGTCTGGGCATACCCTTCCCACTTAGGGCGACATATGCAAAAGAAACAATTTATGGATGGAATGCTGGACAATGCAAACCTTCATGCCCAGTCACAAGGATCTGGGTTTGATGCATCATTCTTTTGCTCAGCACACCACCCCAGTTTGGAACGAGCCATATGAAAATCAGTGTTGACCCTGTTCCTTGTGGGAACAGTCTAGCACGAACTGCCAAGCCAGGTCCTCCCTGGGCCGGAAACAAGCATCCTGGGGCCAGTTTCAGGGTGTCAACCTTCATAAGCCAGGCTAGCTTGAATCCAGTGGTGTAGTGAGCACGGGACCCACTTCTGGGCATACCCTTCCCACTCAGGGCAACATATGCAAAAGAAACAATTGATAGACGGAATGCTGGACAATGCAAACATTCACCCCCAGTCACAAGGATCTGGGTTTAATCCATCATTCTTTTTCTCACCACACCACCCCAGTTTGGACCGAGCCATATGCAAATCAGTCTTGACCCTGTTCCTTGTGGGAACAGTCCAGCCCGAACTGCCAAGCCAGGTCCTCCCTGGACCGAAAACAAGCATCCTGGGACCAGTTTCTGGCATCACCCTTCATCAGCCAGGGTAGCTTGAATCCAGCAGAGTAATGAGCACAGGACCCATGTCTGGGCATACCCCGACCCACTTAGGGCGACATATGCAAAAGAAACAATTGACGGACGGAATGCTGGACAATGCAAACATTCTTCCCCAGTCACAAGGATCTGGGTTTAATCCATCATTCTTTTGCTCACCACACCACCCCAGTTTGGACCGAGCCATATGCAAATCAGTTTTGACCTCACTCCTTGAGGAAGCAGTCTTGCCCAAACTGCCAAGCAAGGTCCTCCCTGTACCAGAAACAAGCATTGTGGGTCCAGTTTCTGACTTCACCCTTCATCAGCCAGGGTAGCTTGAATCGGGTGGTGTAGTGAGCACTAGACCCACATCTGGGCATACCCTTCCCACTTAGGGCGACATATGCAAAAGAAACAATTTATGGACGGAATGCTGGACAATGCAAACATTCACCCCCATTCACAAGGATCTGGGTTTAATCCATCAATCTTTTGCTCACCACACCACCCCAGTTTGGACCGAGCCATATGCAAATCAGTCTTGACCCTGTTCCTTGTGGGAACAGTCTTGCACGAAATGACAAGCCAGGACGTCTCCGGACTGGAAACAATCATCCTGGGACCAGTTTCATTGCATCACCCTTCATCAGGCAGGCTTGCTTGAATCCAATGATGAAGTGAGCACAGGACCAACGTCTGGGCATACCTTTCCCACTTAGGGCGACATATGCAAAAGAAACAATTGAGGGACGGAATGCTGGACAATGCAAACATTCACCCCCAGTCACGAGGATCTGGGTTTAATCCATCATTCTTTTGTTCACCACACCACCCCAGTTTGGACCGAGCCATATGCAAATCAGTCTTGATCCTGCTCCTTGTCAAAAAGGTCCAGCAGGAACTGCCAAGCCAGGTCCTCCCTGGACCAGAAACAAGCATCCTGTGACCAGTTTCAGGGCATCGCCCTTCATCAACCAGGGTAGCTTGTAACCAGTGGCTGGGTTCAAACTGGAATGGCATGGTGAGCAATAAAACGATGGAAATAGGCCCAGATCTCTGTACTGGGGTGAATGTATGACACTGTTCCGCATTCTGTCCATCGCTTGTTGTTTTTGCATTTGTCACTCCGAGTGGGACGGTTATGCCCAGACTTGGGTCCCGAGCTCTCCAGGCTCTCCAAGCCACTGGAGTCAAGCTATCCTGGCTGATGAGGTGTGAAACCCAGAAACCGGTCCTATGCTGCTTGTTTCCAGTCCAGGAAGGACCTGGCCTGCCAGTTCGGGCTGGACTAGGTAAATCACATTGTGGTTGATCAATATATTTGTACTCTTTTCTGTGACTTGGTGATGTGTAGTAACTAGATCTAGAATGAATGTTTCAAGAGGCTTTCTTTTATTTGTCATTTTAATGAATGGCAATTTTCATGCTTAGTGTTTCAAAACCAGGGTTTTGGGCTGAATGTATTCATGCAAAATTAAAGTGGTGAATGCAATAACAAGACTTGTTGAAATGATAAGATGGATTTATTCGGCATTAATGGGTGGATAGAAGCTGGAGAAACTAGTATTAAAACAGACAAAGACCTTTCAACTGCCATTCTTTTTTTAAACAACAAATTGTATTCATTTTCTGCAAGTTATAGTACATTTTGCTTGTATGGCTTGACAGTAATTATAAATGTATGAGAAGCATGTGTCAACAACTATATATTGTATTCCATGGTACAGTGTATACATTCATATGGTCTTCAGGGCTAGACCTGACTTAGGCTCAGCTAGGTGGTCATTGAATTGCCATCTACCTTGTACGTCATTGCAGTTTTTTTACGTGGCACTAATGATAAACTCAACATTGCTATAACAAAACTTCCCACCCTCCTCACCTGCTGTCAGGCACAAGAAGGATGATTATGTACTTTCTGATTGTGGCAGGTCCGACTGGGCATGTACACTCATGGGTGTGGGTCATTAAGGGAGCCATACATTCAAGTTTCATTTTGCTTTGGTGTAAATGTTTTGGGGTTCTGGTAAGTGTAGAAGTAGTGCTATATATTTACTCATGTGGAGCCCCGGGAGAAGTAAAGCTGTCACATGGAGGGAGGAAGACTAAGTTTTGAGGGTGAGAGAGGAGCATGTGCGGGTGCAGCTCTATCATTGGATTGATCGTATAGGAGGCTTTGAATGCTTTCAGTATAGCTTCTATTGGCATCTTTCTGAGCCCTCTGCGTTCTTCTCTGTGAATAGCTACACTTTCTTCTAGGACCCATCTTTCAACTTCTTGCATCCAGTGTTTTAAATTAGGGGGTGATGTTGATTTCCACCTCCTTGTGATGCCACTTTTCACTAGTATAAGAGCTAGATCTGCGAACCTTGCCTGTACTTTGTATCCCTTTCACTGTCGGTACATTCCTAGTATGCACATTTCTAGTGTTAGCCAACCCGTGGTACCCACCACCTCATCCAGGGTATCAACTATCTTCCCCCAGTACTCTTGTAGTCTACTGCAGGACCATATCTTGTGGATGGGATCTGTGTCTTGTTCAGGACATCTGGGACAGGAAGCTGTGACATTTGGGTAGATGGAATGTAACTTATGTGGTGTCAGGTATGCTCTTTGAGTTATCATGTACTGGATACATTTAAATAGTGTATTGCGAGATACTCGCTTAAAATATTCTAGCATTGATTTCCATTCTTTGTCAGAGAACGGTTTGTTGACCTCCTGTTGCCACTTGGTGCGTTTTAGAGTCAAAGGGGATGGTTGATGAGTACGTGTCCCATGGTAGAGCCAGCAAGTTAGATGCCTGCCCGTACCCATAAGATATATTAAGTGAACTAACTTGTTTGTGGTGGGTTCTAATCCCTGGGGTGCTTTTTAAGGTAACGTACCAGGCTGGGGTGAATTAGAAATAGTGCTCCTGTGACCCCTTGATCATTTGAGAAATCTGTGTGTGAGAGAAGTATCCCGTATCCAAACAGGTCTTCCACTGTGTTTACCCCTGCTTGTGTCCAGAGATCTAGTTTGCGATTCGTGAGAGTGCCAATGCTGGTGGGTACGCCCAAAAGTGGAATGTTGAGAGCATATGGCAGGGTATTGCGTGTATATTTTAGTGCCTGTTTCCAGTAAGCAATTGCAGTTCTGAGCAGTGTCAGAGCAGAGGGTGGGATCCCATTATTCAGGCACAGCAACTTGTGTGGTGAGCCCTGTGCAATCATTTAGTTTGTGTAGGCTATCTCTTGCAAGTTTCGGCCTACTAGCCAGTATGGAAGCCATTGCATTTGCGATGCTAAACAGAAGGCATAGAAATCAGGTGCACCCATCCCTCCAGCATCCAATGGGAATTGTAGTTTCATTAAGCTGATACGTCGGCAGCCTGTACCCACAACTAGATTAATTAGTTACGTATTCAGTGTTCTGAAAATGGTTTTGGGAATCACTACTGGCAGGTTTGTAGAAAAGTGAAGAAGGCACGGGAGCATTACCATTTTCGATATGGCTAGCCTTCCTGCCACTGATAGGGGTAGGGACATCCAGAAGGTAATCTAAGCCCCTAATGAACTTATTGCTTTTTGTAGGTTTCCCTCAATGAGGTCCTGTTGGCTTCTGTATACTTGTATCCCTAAGTACCGGAATGTAGTGTGAGCTATTGTAATATTCCAATTTCCGAAGGGGTTGGTTTGGTTGTCGGTTCCATTTCCAAATGGAAATACATATGATTTTTCATAGTTTATGGCCAACCCTGCAATGGATTCAAACTGTAAAGATTTGCGTTGTAGTGTTTAGATTGTCCTGCAGTCTTTTGGTGTAAATCATAATATCGTCCACGTAAAGTGATAGTGCTTGGTGGCTGCGGTTGATGGTGATACCCCAGTCATTGAATACCGCACGTATTCTGTGGGCTAGTGGTTCTAGTGCGAGCACAAATAACATGGGCGATAACCGACATCCTTGTCTGGTGCCCCTTTGTATATGGTATATCTGTGATATATGTGATCTAGGTGTAGCCTGGCTTTTGGGAGAAGGTAGAGCAGTTGGATCCATCTTGTATATTCTTGGGGGATTCCAAATGCTTGCAGGAAGTTCAGCATATAATCCCAGCTTAAAGTGTCAAATGCTTGGAAAATATCCAGCTATATACATCCCTCCTCTGGTGCCTCTGTGGCACAGGCAAACATTATGTTACAGGGCCTGCATATGTTGAGGGATGTGTTACATGCTGGGATGAAGCAGCATTGGTCGATGTGTACTAGTTTCGTTAGAAGGGGTTGTAAACGGTTGGCTAAAATTTTACTTAGGATTTTGTACTCTGTATTACGTGCTAGTAATGTACCTGGCCTGTCCTCTTCGGTGTGTACTTTATGCATGTATGCTCTTTAATCTATGACGCATAGTTGTTCCATTAGTTCCGCATATTGTGTGCAGACCTCTTGGAGCTCTGGTTTTGTAGAAGGATCAAGGGCTGCCTCGTTTTCAAGTTTACCTAACTTATCCTTGACCTGTGTTAGATCCATATTCACTTGGTGGCGAGCACCTGTAGCAGTGCTGATCGCGGTGTCACGCAGGACTACTTTAAATGCTTCCCATTCCACACTTATCGAGGATGCTGAGCTGGTGTTTTGAGTAAAGTAGTTCATGATAGTGTAAGCCAGTGTGTCCCCGAAGAACCCATCTTCGAAATGGCGAGGATTTAGCCTCCATGTAGGGACCAGCGTCCCCAAGTCATTGTAGTTTCTTATTTATTGTATTTATTTATGTTATTTATTTGAGGTTTTATATAGCGCAAACATGACCAGTAAGGGTATCAGAGCGCTTTACAGGGATAAACACGTTGTGTACAGTATATGCATAGGCAGAATACAAGGATGGGGTTAGGGAATTGACTACAGTAGGGCAAAAGTCAGCGCTATATACAATAAACAGTACAGTAGCAAAATCAGCGAGCGACATGTCAGCAATAAAACAAGGGGAAGAATTGATACATGGAGAGGCCAAGCGATACACTAGATTATGCACAGAAACATAGGCCATGAAAAGGCAGAATGCACAATAGCGGAGAGTTATTGGAGGAATTTGCTCATTAGGAAGGTTTTCGCTTCCTTTTTGAAGCGCAACAAAGTAGGAATTCTTCTGATGGAGAGAGGTAGCAAGTTCCAGATTCTTGGTGCGGCCCCAGAGAACGCTTGGTTATGTATTTTTACTAGGGGTGGATGGAATTCGCATAGTTGCGCTACGCGAAACTCCGCAAAATGGTAAAAAATCTCCGCGAGCACACAGAAATTTCACGAACACACGGAATTGCTTGTTCGCAATGCTTTTTTCCTGTTCGCTAACGTGTTTGCGTGCTCGGGGTTAAATATCTCACGAACATGCACTTTGAGAACGCGAACAAGCAAAAAATTCAGCAAAATGCAAAATTACCCAAATTCAGCAAATTCCGCGAGAGGAACAGAATTTACCGCCCAAGCCTAGTTTTTACATTGCAGATGCGGGGTGGCTAGAGCACACGGTCTCTGGCATACCAGGAGTTTCTGGTTCTCCCAGATATCACAATTTTCTGGGTGAGATACTTTGGGGTGTTCGTGAACAAGGATTTGTGAGTGATGCAGGCCAGCTTGAGCTGGATTCTGCCTTCAAGAGGAATCCAGTTCAAGGCCTTCATGTGTGGTGAAATCTGGTCTAGTAGCCGTATTCAATTCTGGAGATAAGTAACGCCTGAACTGCGGTTTTTAGGTCGGCAGTATCAAGGAAGGGTTTTAGTTTTCTCAAGTAGCTCAGATGGAACCTGGCAGTTTTGGCCATCAAATTGATGTGTTCACGAATATTCAGGTTGTGGTCCAAGGTTATGCCGAGCAATTTGGCAGAATCCACTATGGTTGGCGTGCAGTTGAGTGCTGTATTCGAGTTAATCCATTCAGGGCTGTCATTGACTTTTTTTGGGGGGGAGATGAGAAGGAACTCCCTTTTATGGACATTCAATTTGAGCTGGTTGTTGACAAGCCATTGAACAGTCAGATTCAGGCCATCATTCATATAGGTAATGTCCTCAAGAGAGGAGATTTTGATGTATATCGGAGTATCATCGGCATACATGTGAAAGGAGATGTTGGCCGTGCGAAGAATTTCAGATAGTGGTTCAAGGTAGAGATTAAAGAGGGTAGGGGACAGAGTAGAGCCTTGAGGGACACCAATAGAGATCAGGGAAGGAACAGATAGGTTGCTGTTGACTAAGAATCTCTGGGTGCGGTTCTGGAGGAAGGAATCAAACCATTTGATGACGGTACCTCCTAGGCCCATCCTGTGTTCGAGGAGTTCAAGACGTTTCTCATGGTTGACTGTGTCGAAAGCTGAGGAGAAATCCAGAAGGATCAAGAGACAGGTTTTGCCTTGGTCCAGGGCTAGGAGAGCATTGTCTACGATGTAAAGAATAGTTCAGTTTCTAGTGCGCTGTGATCTGATAATGTTTTCCCTATGTAAGCCGTACGGTTGACTTGTGTTAGGAGCGATGCACTGCAAATTATGTGGTCAATTCTAGTGTGGAGATCGTGTGTGTGTGTAGGTGAATATTAAGAACATTCTCGCATACCCTCGTTGTGACTTTGCCATGTTTCTCTAACGGACCATCCCTGCGCCCAGATTTGCAATGACTTAGCGTGGCGGGTCGTGAGAGCTCCGGGGTTTGTGGGGTAGGATCGGTCCGGAGTGGCACCCACTTGAGTGTAGAAAGTGTCCTGTTCTGTGTTGGGGGCGTATAAACTCCCTATCACTATTGGCCTACCATCTAAGGCACCACAAAGTAGCACATACCAGCCCTCTTTGTTTATGCACCGCTTGTGTGCTACAAAGGTGATCCCTGAGCGTATCCACACCGCTGCTCCCCGTGCGAACTCAGAGTAAGTTGTGGCATGTAGTTGTCCTCTCCATTGTTTGGTAGAAAATGGCTTCTGCTGCTATTGAATTTGTCTCCTATAATAGCACTATTTGTGCTTTATGCCTGGCTAGTTGAGCATGTACTCTGTGTTGTTTGGGTAGTGATCCCATTCCCCTCATGTTCCAGGTGAGATAGTTATAGTGCTGTATCTTCCAAATGATAGCTCTTAACTCTGTCTTTGTACATGAAAAGTCTACTACAAGTTGGTAGATCTAACTCAAGGCTTCAATTATTTAATCTTGAGCTCAACCCCTGGTAGCAATGGCACATAAAAAACAGGCCTAAAATGTGTAAAACATTTAGAAGCACGGAAAAAGTTAGAAAGTCAAAAACAATACAATCAAAATCCAACTTCAATTTTCAAAAACAAAGTAAAGTTTAATACAAACAATGGTATCAAAACCACAGAAATTCAATAAAAGAAACTGGAGACATGCATTTGTAAACTTTAAGAGAAAAAAGTGCAAGAAGAAGTAAAATTAGTAGTAGATGTTTGTGGGTGATTGAAGCTTAGGCATGACTGATATCCTGTCTGCCATATTACAAGTGCCAAAGCATATAATGTACTTGTAATACAGCATACGGGATATCCCTCACATTTGTGACAGAGTAACCCGTCCATTGAACTCAAAGTCAGGCCCTTATTCTCTTTTCCAGAGCTCGGAATCTTAAAGTGGGTGTTGGATGCCAGTTGTAACAGATGATGGGTCCAAAAGTCCAAAAGGTCCCTATACCCCAACTTTCCAGAGGAGAGGTCCACTTGGACACAGCCAAGAGTTCTAGGTCCTCATGGAGAGCACTTAGGGATCAAGCAACCCTAACCCCTTTTTCAGCAGTTCCTGTTTTCCTCTAGTGCAAACAATCCCACAGTGTGCCTTTCTCTTATAATCCAAGATTGGGAAAGCCTTTCCCAATTGTGCAGACTCTATGTGCCCAGGGAAATCAGCATCCCTCTCCTTTGTGGTCACGCAAAACTGGTTCTGGCGCAAAGTCTATCCCACTGGATTTGGGCCAGCCTGACCAGGGAAAGAAATGTTTGTCTTTCCCAGGTCTTACCTTATCTTTCTTTGGTAAAGTATAGGCCCTTTACAAGTTAATTAAATTCATGTGTTCCTCCTAGCTGGGCTTCCTGCAAGGGAAAGAAAAACACCCTCACACTCATGCTATTGTTTCTGCTTTGGGAAGAGTTTTCACACCTCATTAAGGTCAAGCACTTACTTACCATCTGCTATCAGGCTAATGCAAATTGGACCACTGGAGAATCAGACAAGCGGTAACTTTCTGAAAAGTCCTAAACTGGATTTGTATTAAATACTAAAAATAGTCTTTGAATGACTTTTGGAGCCAGTTCCTGTCAAATGTTATAGATTAACATTTACAATCTGTTATTTGACTTTCTCTAGGATCTAGCCACAAACCTGCCAGTAAAAATTGCTTTTGGGGCATAGTGACTGACAATTATAATTTTGCACATGTTCCGCTTACCTACCTTGTGAGAAACAAGGTGTACTTAGGGGTGATTTATTATTATTTTAATGCCGTTTCCCATCTGTAAAAAAGGTTTAATTTGACAGGTTTGTTCAGCAAGTTTTAGGCTAAACAGGTAGTCCTGAAGATGTGGTACAGGCTTCTATGTGGATGTCATAGTAGGTGCTGCATTACACAGGTGGCAATTTACTTCAAGGCCCTGAGTGCATTGTCTACAAGATATACCTGGGACCTGGAGGCAAGATAATTATATCAATCAGGGATAAGTCAATCCAACCATGTTTAAAAGGGGAGCATAGGCACTTTATTCCTATGTAGTAGGAGTAAATGTGCACAGAGTTCTAAGTCCAGCAACAATAGGATAATAGGGAAAAAAAAGAAATATCTGGGGTGACCATGCAGAAAAGAAGGATTTGCTGCAAGGGTCATGTGATGATTCAGATTCAGAGGTGGGCTTGCCTACTACATGATTTTCTTGCTTCTCAACCCAGACCATAGACCTTTCATTCAAGTTTTCTGTAATGCTTTCATTTAAAGTGGGAGATCTCAGACTCATATTTCTCCTGCACTGCCAAGAACAGCATGCAGACGAAGGAGGGAATTCAGAGGAGGATATCTCTAGTTGGCTCTTTATTCTGGTTACATTTTGACAATCGACCCCTGAAGTAGTCTTTAAAGATGTTGTAGACAGCTAACTGGGACACTTTGCTTCATGGATGTTCTCTGTGATTCTTTCACATGAGCATATATAAAATGTTCTTCTTTTTCTGGGCTTCTGCATGCATACTTACTGCCACCAAAAGGCACTGCAGCATGAAACAGCCAGTGACCAGCAGTGCCAGTCTTGGGAATTGACCCTGAAAATGAAGAATTCAGTACCCAATCTCCAATGAGACACAGTGACTCACCATGCCAAAATCTTCAAACGCAGCTTTGCCCACCACTACAGTGAGTTAGTCTTAACTGAAACATGTACTTAAATCCAGTAAATCTCATCATACCCATGCGATGTTGCACCACAGTCATCTAGACTAGACTGAGGACTCTTCTTGATCTGAAGGTGTACAGGTAGGTTTCCTCAACCTAAATCATCCCCATTACCTTTCAGCAGGGGCCAAAAGAAGAAGCACAAGTCTCACAGCAGACCCTCATTATGTTGTTACCTTGCAATAAAGGACAATGGAACACATTGAGAAAAAATATAGGCTAACCATGGACACCTGATCATGGTAGGTTTAAAGATTTAACAGCGGCATTGGATATCTTGTTATAGAGCTGAACTTCTCATCTGTGAGAATTGAGGTACGCAAAGGGGTATGGTGTTGATTTAATTCTGCATTTCCTTTCATCTGTTACTCTTGTACAGAAATACAAGCATAACTAGGAGTATGTGAAGGTTATCAAAGTTCACTTTCAGTAACATAAGAAGTATGTTTTTACACTTCAGAAGCTTTGTGAACATTATGGAGTTGTCCTTGCAAACACAGGCCAACACAATTTTAATAGTGAAATTAATAGAAAAACCGACTCGTAGTCGGAGACCATAAAAACACCCTCACTAAGATTGTCTTGAGGAAGAAATTTTACCCATAGGAAAAATCGTGCCAACTTGACACATTTCAAACTTCATGCAGTGAACTTTGCACAGCTTCAACAGTGTACATTGTTCAAGGCACTTCTCAGCTAGCCATCCTGTCCCTGTGCTATAATTATACTGCATCTTTACCACACTTAAAATGTGACAGTTGGAGCAAACTCTTGAAAATAGCAACAATTATTAACGTACTTTGTGTCATATCAGCAAGGCGAGGCAATAGAATTATTGCCGCTTTTGCGGCCGTTTTCGGCCGAAAAGTGGCGATAATTTTATCGCCTAATTAGCAAGCTCACGCGAACACGTGAAAACTTGCGTTGGCGTAGGAATTCCTAACGCCCACTTTGCATCTCTAATGAGATGCAAAGTGGGCGTTCCTGACCTGACATGACAGGAGAAATGTCGCTATCATCAAGTTCCACGCTATGAAGCATAGCGGCAAGAAAAGTAGCGATAACCCCTGTTATCTCTACTTTCCTTACGCCTGCTTCAGGACTGATTTAGCCATGATATCCTATGGAAGGTAGATATCATGGCTAAGTTTGTGAGTCCCTATCATCAAGCTAACGCCACATTGCGTGAGATTATCGCTGGGTTTCCAGCGATAATCTCACGTTAGGCAGTTAGCGTGAGGATTTTTATCGCTTTTGAGATAAGCGTTGCTAATAGCACGCTATCTCAGCGATAAAAATCCACGCTAGCCGGGGATAATTATCCTAGCGCTAAGTGGGCTTAGCGAAAATTATCGCCGGTGGTTGCTGATATGCCCCAGAGCAAGTAGCAGTGTATTAAGATGCGTACTTGTACTAAACAGTCCACTTTCGTTTCAAGTTGCATGAATTTCCAAAGTAAAGTGCTTCAGAATCTCACATAAAGAAAACATGCATTCTTTACCAAGTGGCAAAGGTTAAAAACTAAAGGAAAAGAAAATCAATCCCTGCAAAATAGTGGGAAAATCTCACTCAGCGCGATGGATGGTCAGCCTCTACTCGGCAGTCATGCACTCTTATGTTCCCTGTGGTCGAAATGTGATGTCTGTCCTAGGAGGTGGAACTTCTAGCAGGTAGTGAAATGGATGGGCTTACTGAGAAAGCAGCCTTAAGTGGTAGCAGGAAAAACCGCACAACAGATTGGATTTCCCATCTTCTTGGACAGCTGCAGGAAAACAGCCATGTGAAACTAAAATAACTTTCAGCCTCCGTGCAAACTCATAAAAGAATAGATGTGATGTTCAAGTTTTCATGCCGCTGCCCAGCTGTAGGGTGAAATTTTACATTTGTGCAGTTCTACTTTCTTCAGCCAGAATTTCTAAGAAAGTTCATGAGTTCAAAAGACACTGTCAGATCATATCTTTCTTAGACATGCTGATTATAACAATTGATGATTTGTAAATGACTGAAGCAGGGGCGGCTCCTCCGCTGTGGCAGAGGAGCGACGCCCCACTGCTTTTAAGCAGACAAAAGTAAAGGAAACATAAAATGATAATAACTTTGAGTTATTATCATTGTATTTTTCCGTGCTGCTTTTGCGGGTGGGTGGGTGCGTGGGCGGGGCTGCTCTGCTCTAGGAGCAGGTCAGGGGAGGAGTGGTTCATCCACTCCTAAGTGCATATGACTCTTTGGCCGGCCCTCTCCGGCTGCACAACACAGTCATGAACATGTTCCCCATTCTTCTTGCAGGATGCAATACAGCCTGCGTGGAGAACATGCGCAGACCTCCATTCCATGGCTGAGCGTCGAACCAGGATGCTCAGGCCAATCACAACACTGCATTGCAGCGTTGTGATTGGTCACAAGAGCCTGGCTGTGCTTCCTGTGTCTCAATTCCGACGAGGAGAGCAGGAGCAGAGACACGGGACCCTACACTGCAAGGTAAGTGTTTATTTTATTTTATTTTATTTCTACATTGCGCACCGTTTCCCCCAACCCTCTCTCACACGCCCCCTCCTGCACGCCTGCACTGGGACGCCACCTGCAAGCCATGCCGGCTGCCACCAGACTGAAGTGCTCCTGTCTGTTCTGCTGTAGTATGATTTTTTGGTATCTGTAATTTGGTTGAAACCATGGCCCAATATAGCTTTGTTTTATTTTCATCATTAATCTAAGATGCTCCTTACATGTACACAAGGTGCTTGTGGTTACTTTCTAGCAGAGTTATTTGGCACTTCCACCACAGTCTGCAACCAGACCTATTACATCTATCAGGTAGGATTTTTGTCCTTTCTGAACTTTCTGTTGTCCTCTTTATTGATATATTACGTTCATAGTTTTACACTGTAGTAATGGTTATTTCTATCTCTCATTCCGACCCCTCATAAGGTGCAAAGCGCTGATCCATCTGTCATTGTCATTCTGAGCACTGTAATACCTAATCTTTAAAGTATCCATTATTATTTTAGAATGACTTATGTAAGTAACATGTAATGTAGATTATTACTACACATTTTCTAGTGTTTAACTAATGACTGTTTTGTGCTGTACCTAACTTAAAGTCCGGGCCAAAGGGCCACATGTACAACTGCCAGATTTTGCGTGTAGCTAATTGCAACTTTTTGCATCGCATGATGCGATGTACAAAAAATGTAATTTTTTTTTGTAGTATATAAATATATGTGTATATATATATTATCTACTGGCGGTCGCCAGTAGATAGTTATAGTTAGGACCGTGTTTCCATAGGAAATCTGAAAATTCTATTTTGAATAACTTTGGCGCCGGTTGACGAATCCTCGCAAAATTTTCAAAACTAATGGGGTGCTCCGCTCAGCTCCTACCCTGAAAGTCTCGGGGTGATTCGTCAAGCGGGGGCCGAGAAAAAAGGGGGTCCCAAAACGCGTTTTCCCCATGCATTTTCCCATAGGACCTTTAGTCGAAGGTACAGCCCGAACGGCTGAACAGAATTACTTGAAATTTGGCAGAGAGGTAGTCCTCAGGTCAGGGAAGTGCCTTTTGCATATATGGAGTCAATCTGTTCAGTAGTTCCTGAGAAAATTGCATTTAAAAGCACATACATATCTATAGCCGCACAATGTGCGCGAGCGTAATTCTGATTGGTGGTTACATGTCAGTCAACATTCGAATCGGTCGAAATCAGGAAGTGTCGGCCGCCATTTTGTTTGTTGTGGGTGCGAGAGTGAAAAAGAGAGGTGGCGAATGTGAAAAGGGGGCAGGGTAGAGAGTTCCTGACCCCCTAGCCTTTGTCAGGGGGTCCCTAAAGGACCCCGAAGGGTGAAAAAACATGTAATTTTTTTTTTTTTTAAATCGCGGTGTGCGCGCACGGTGAAAACCCATAACAAAAAAAAAAAAAATTAAAAAAAATTAGCATTTGAAAAACCATACAAATTCACTTAAAAAACCATAGGTTTCAGGCACGTTATAGTTAGGAATTAGCATTTAAAAAACCTTGCAAATTCACTTAAAAAACCATAGGTTTCACACATGTTATAGTTAGGTGGACATTTCACTCGTAAAAAACCAATGAAATTCCACCGTTATAGTTAGTTCAGATAACTATAACTCGCGCGACCGCCACTCTATCACAAGGATGATGTCATCAGTGATGTCATGAGTGATGCCACTGACCATGTCATGAGTGATGAAATATGTGACATCATGAGCACTGGATTGCGGGCGCGCGAGTTATAGTTATCTGAACTAACTATAACGGTGGAATTTCATTGGTTTTTACGAGTGAAATGTCCATCTAACTATAACATGTGTGAAACCTATGGTTTTTTAAGTGATATATATATATATATATCTTCATTCCTCCGTCACCAACAGCTTTTCCAAAAGACCAAGATAGACCCAAGATTCTGTGCACATTCGAAGTTTATTTTCAAACGCCCTGCACCATCGCCATTGCGCGTTTCAGCCTCGCAGAGGCCTTGATCACATGATACGCCAACGGAGAGTTTTTTCACCTTTTTAAAGTGCTAGTGCTCAAAAGTATGTGTTAAGACACTCCCACAAGAATTCATGGAAATAGACAACCTGTTGTCCTACATGTGCAATACGTCTCAATGATTGTGCAAATTTCAACGCAATACAGTACAATGATAAGTATCAAAGTGCAAAGAGCGCTACACCCAATAAATATATAAATAAATATTCATGAGTAAAAGATTATAGCATTAGTAAAATCTGCTAAAAATGCTAAACTCATCAGCTAAAATATTATAACAGTAAAACCAGCAAAACCGATAGAATTAGCAGCATAATTGCATATCCAACCCTGACTATCAGAGTACATGGCTGAAGTTGGTTACATACATAGCTCCATGGTTCACAGCTCAATTTAGGTCTAAATACCGATTGATATTGCTAACAACTCAGGATGTTAATGACCAAATTATTGCACCATGAAGAACATATTTCATGCAAAGAAAATTCTAAATTATCCGCCCAAGTGGGCCCAATAATCCTCCTGTGGGAAAAGAAAGTGCATTGTGTTATGTGCAAATTACGCTTTCATTTATATTACACCCAATCACAACCGTGAATGGATATGTAAATATAAAAAAAAGTTTTTCTAAAATGTTGTTTTTCTCCTTTTTTCCACATAATTTGAAAATCATCAGTTCTATTATCGACTTTATCGGGAGGCGGCAGTGCTTCTGAACTGTACTATCTGCAAGTGGTAGCTCACTCTTAAAGACAAGTAAAAAAGTCCTCACTCGCATTTAACCCCTGGGGTGCCTTGCTATCTAGTTCTAAGATGTATCTTGTTTCCATTCGTCTCAATAGTTGATCCCGGTTGCCACCCCTTCTCAGTGGCAAAACCGTATCTATAACAAAATATTTGAGATGAGACAAATTATTCTCATGACACTCCCTAAAATGCCTCGCCACCGGGTAAGCGGCATCGCTGTTATTAATGGCTCTAATGTGCTGGAGCACTCGTTTGTGAACCTGCAGTTTCGTGCTCTCAACGTAACGCAGGCCACAGGAGCACTCCAGCACATATACCGCATATTCAGTCTTGCAGTTGAGAGCTTTTGTGATTTTTACTGGATTGGGCTGAAATGGCGTTTGGTATACGTGTGTGTTGATACCGTATTTGCAGGCTTTGCACAAGGCACATTTGATGAATCCCTTCCTGTTATCAAGCCATGTTTTAGTAGATCTGATCTCTGGGCTGCTCTTGATTAGTGAATTGCTCATGGAGGCGCTTTTCTGAACGCGATACTAGGAGACTTGTCAGTACTTTACCTAGCACTGGGTCATTACATACTAGAGGCCAACTCTTGTTAATGATCTTACGTAATGTTTTGTGCTGTGTGTTATACGTTAGTATCAGTCGTGTAGGCTGATCTTGGATAATATCTGTAGTGGCTTTCCCTGTCTGAGCTACAGATTCTGCGAATCCGCAGCATCTCCCCAAAGGGGATGCTGTTGATTAAATGTGGCGGATGATGGCTATGTGCATGAAGTACTGTATTGCCGGATGTGGGTTTCCTATGGAGTCTTGTTTCCAATTTGTTGTTATGTACAAAGACCTCCACATCCAAATAGAAAATACTGCTCTTACTCATCTGGGCAGTAAATTTAAGATTTAAATTATTGATGTTCAATTTTTCAATAAAATCTTGTACCGCCTGTTCAGTGCCTTTCCAAATTAAAAACAAGTCGTCAATATATCTGTACCAACATACAATCTGGGATTTTAGAGTTTCGCCATACAGCGCCATGAGGACCTGCTCCTCCCAGAGTCCCATGTGTAGACAGGCATAACTCGGAGAGAAGCAAGCCCCCATGGTAATGCCCCTAACTTGTTGAAAAATCTGGTTTTGGAACAGGAAAAAATTATTTTCCAAACAGGTAGAAATCATCGTCAAAATCATTTTGTTATGCAAATGTCTATTGATGGGTCGTGTGCTCAAAAAATGTTCCACAGCTTTCAAGCCGTCCTTATGATGAATGCTTGTATATAGTTATGCTATATCTAAAGAAATTAACACATACCCTGGTTCCCATTTGACATGATTAATTTTGTTTAAGAAATCCCCAGTATCCTGTACATACGAAGGCAATTTCTTAACATGATCCTGTAAAAAGAAATCAACAAATTTGGATGCATTTTCCATAATGCTGCCCTGGGCAGAAATAATAGGTCTACCCGGAGGTCTACATGCATCCTTGTGAATTTTGGGTATAAAATAAATCACAGGGATGATGGAATGTTCAATCTTTAAAAACTTAAATTCATTTAAAGTCAATAATCTTGCGGACATCCAGGCTGTCAATTTGATATAAAAGTCATTCCAGGAAGATTTGACTGCTTGTATATCTCTGCGCTTGTAGCAGTCCCTGTCGTTAAGGTGAGTGAGGGCTTCCTCCATGTACAGCTTGCGTGGCCAAAGGACCACGTTGCCTCCTTTATCAGATTGACGGATGATAATGTTGTCATTTGCTTGTAGTTTTTTCATTAATTGAAAGTATACATTGTCTTGTTTAGTATATTTTTTGGGGGCACGTGAAGTTGAACAGTGTAACCTTTTCAGTTCAGATGTAATATTATCATGGAATACATCCACATCGTCACGCAGCATCATCGGGCAGAACGTTGATTTAATTTTAAAGTTCGATTGTGAACCACGCCCTGGTTGGATCATTTCTTGGCTCATTATACTCACATCTCCATTATTCTCATCCTGGAGTTGTTGCATGGCCTTGAGAAAGTCAGCATCCCCAGCTGTTAGTATTCCTTCAATTTCCTGCACTGACAGTATATTGGCCACTCACTCCTTATTCTGGGTGCATTGATTCAAATGGTATTTGCGCAGTTTGAGTTTTCGTACAAA
Source organism: Triturus cristatus (assembly GCF_964204655.1). NCBI lineage: Eukaryota > Metazoa > Chordata > Amphibia > Caudata > Salamandridae > Triturus > Triturus cristatus. The sequence goes on from NC_140581.1 coordinate 404,060,450, forward strand.
TTTATAGACGTCAATCCTGGTCTGGGCGTAATCAAAGTTACTGGGAGGGCTAAAGGACAAACCCAACGCAAGATCATCATCACTCAACAAACAGTCAGTTAGGTTGATGACTGACTGTGCATTTGCTTGTCTTATTGCTTGCGGTTTCATTTTTTGTTGTTTGATTTTTTTATGTTTTTGACGTAGGCACTGCTGTTTGCGCCGATCCCGTCTATTTTGATTGAGTCCTTGTTGGCGCTTGCATTTTGGGCACGCGGTCGTAATGATCTTATTCTGTCCTGCCTGACAAAATCCAATTCCTGAGCAAGGCTGGGTTTTGGAAACCCCTGTCTTCTTGCTATTGCCAGTTGCTCATTGTCCGATTCTCTATCTACAGCAGAGCTCAGGTCAGAGACCGAAGTAGATATAGGTGTGACCCCACTAGTGCTTGGTTGAACATGCTTGGAGACACCAGATGTATTAGATGTTTTGACCGCATTGTATTTTTTAGCAAAAGTAAACACACGGCCCTGTTCATAGTCCACCTTATCTCTTTGGAATTTATACTCTTTGCGTTTCTTTATTATTTCCTCATCCCTCTGCAAACGTACCAACATATCCTCTCTGTATTTGTGGGTCACAGGTGTATCTCCCAGCTTCACTATCTCATCCTACATCCAGATATCGACTTAAAGATTTACATTCCCACCACTTGGCCTGTTCTGTTTTCATTAATTTTTCCAGTTTTTTAAAAAGCTCTTTGGCACTGGGGTTTGTTGGTAATGCTGTTTGTTCTTGCGCGTTAATAACAGTCTCACCACTCGGAGAATTGTCAAAGAGTTCATCCGCTGCCGCTTCCCGGCTCCTTAGCGTATCGGCAGACATGGTGTGCAAGTGTGGGCAACTTATTCAAATCCGCGAGCCAGCGAACAGGTCAATACCCTCACTCTGCTCGTTCACACTCCTTCGCTGGTCTCTAAGCTGGATGCATAATATGATATATGTTGATGATTTCGAGGTATGAATATTGGAATGAATGTGAAGTAAATAAGCCATTTATGTACATGTTTTTAACCCTCTTTATGTATTTTATTGCAAGTTTTTTTGTTGATAAAACTCAATAAAAACAATTATAAATAAAGATAAAGAATTTTTTTTATACTATATTGGAGGCTTAGAAAAGTGATTGGTTATATATCCAATTCTCTGTTAAGAATCCATATGGAAGGATTTCAAAGCTGCATTGATTGTTAAACAAGTTGTGTAGGGTTATGTTCATTTGATTTTACCCAAATAGTTATCAATGGGGTATTAGTTTAAGTATCCAACTTTTCAGATAAATACACACACATATGCATAACAAAAGGAGGAAAAAGGGAACAACTTTTGCTTGAGCTTGACACTACCCTGTCCCTTTTTTCTTTAGAAGAGTGACTTTCTTATTTTTGTGAGTGATGTGTCTCAGACACATTTAGCGATTCCTAATTGGGTCGCAATTGACCTACCTCATCAATATTCATGAGGTAGGTCGCAATTTGTGACCTATTGGGATTTGCTAATAACACAGAGATGGTGGCCTGGTGGGGACACCATACCTCCATGTCTGTGTTTGCTTTCAAATAAGTAACTTTAAAAAAAAAATGCTACCTGTTTTTCTTAAAGGAAAATGTGATGCATCTAAAAAGAATTTAAACGAACCACTGCCTACTCTTAAAAAATGTGTTTGCTACCGTTCACAAAAGGGAAGGGGCCCCTGGGGACCCCTTCTAGTTTGTGACTGGCTTACCACCTACTTGAAGTATGAGATAAACTGCAAATGTTTTGCGACCACATTCCAATCACGAACCATTTATACATCTTGTGAGACTCACTATTAGGAAGAGATGCCCTTGACAAGCCCCTTCCTAATTCCGACTCGCAGACCTTATTTTGCAAGTCGATATTGGTTACTCTGTTTGCGACCACTAAAACCTGTTGTACATGTGACCCGAAATGTCTGTCTGAAAAAACGGCCTGAGATAGAGTAAAGGAATAATGCACAATACACAATGAAACTGAAAGATTTGTGTGTACATATCCGGTAGCACGTCAACCGAAATAGGAGTGACTGGAATAGAGGACAGGCATCTCCAGATGTGTCATCAAATGATCAGAAGTATACCAGAAATGGTTTTGGATTGGCCACTCAATAAGAGTGGCTGATCTTCCACCATGATATGTTAGGGAGATAAGTTATGTGGGCACTGGAAATGCACATTTCCACTGTCCACAACTGGGAGCAGGGATTCCACCACCATGGGCACTGACAGATTTTCCTCTGGTGGTTTCACAATCAAAGTAGTTACTCCCAAGCCTTTTAGGAAGATTGTGTAAAGCACACACATATTCCATGAGTAAATAATATATTTGGAGTAGAATATTGTTTATTTAGTGTGAGGCAGAGGGGGAGGAGTGGGGGAAGCTGTGTTATAATGCAAAGTGACAGAGGCCCAATATTATACGTTGGTGAAGGCCCCTGAAATTCAATCCACTGCTCAACTCAGCTATGTCACATCCCACAAATATAAAGTCCTTGGGGAACTGTCTCTCTACCCCCAAAATTGGCCCTGTCTTCCAAATCAAGCCTGCCCTGCAAGAGCCTAATAAAGTACTATAACCCGCTGCCCAGAGCTAAAGCAGTTGATAAATGTCATCATACCGAGTTACAGGCCTAAACAATATGCGAGGGCCTCAATAAAAGAAGAGGGTCTTTAACAACTGTTAAAGCCCAAGACAGAAGGGCTAGAACGCTAGTGGAACATTTCACCCACTTAAGATAGAGTATTCCCAAGAACTAAGGAAGAAACAAAAATATGAGCATGGTGATGTTGAAGAAGAAGGTCTACACCAGCAATTATTGGACCCGAGCCACGTCATTTTATTAAATGGAACTCTCAAACTTCCAATGTTCTGATTACAATAAAAAACACAGAGGAAGTCTGGGTTGGATAGTTTTTTGATGCGAAAATGCGCAGAATGTCGCAGTTCCCCGCCACAGCAAACATAAGAGTGAAGTGGACTAAATGGTGATGAAAAGGTAGAGCCCTTATCAATGCCCATTGCGGCTGCGGAAAGAGCGGTTATTGGTCTGGCAGCATCCTTTCTTGGCTTTGATTGCAAACTCCTTGAGGCAGCATTATTTCCTAGTTGGGAAGCATTGCCGAGGTAATTACCATACTGTCTGTTCTTGTCATTATAATTTGAAGCTATGAGGCAGTGGAACAGTAATCTAATCAAAAATAATAAAACGTGTCAAGAATGTTTTCATTGTTCTCTGATCACCAATTATGTTTTCTGTGCATGTAAAATGCAACTCAATTATGATTTAAACATGTTTTCTTTTCTAGTCATGATTAAGGGTTTGATGCATTCTTACATAATAATTAGGAAATAACAAATTTATTTGAAATGACAAATATGTGAACACATTATAACTCCCAAACTGTCAATCAAGGGAAGTAAGAATAACAGTATCATATTCAACGTTAAATATCTATTGTTAAGGTGAACACTACATTATCCAAGAATTATTATATGAATTTAACTAAACACCAAACATCATCGAGAAAAGCACATCCGCGCTATCGAGTGATAATCAGTTGAAAGAAATGTGATGCTCATGTCATTTACATAATTCCCTTGTTTATCATTTACTAGCAATACTATAGATCGTTCTGGGTATTGGGACAGAAATTGCACATCATCTATTCTTTAAACAGACATTAAAATCCCTATTCTGGTGTCTGTCAACGTAAAACTGCATGCAGAACTTCCAGAAACACTGTGTGCTATTCTGGTGCCAAAATAAGGGCTGATTCAAATATCTTACAATAACAGAACTATGGGGTCTGATTTAGTAAATTATGAGTTATTTGTAATACTTGTAAGATACGCAATTGTCTGTTTGATGTCTGTGGCTGCCTCCTCTCCACCATGGCTGTGGAGCGGAGTTCTACTGAGCTTTTTCCAACTCCGTGAAACTCCGCGAAGAGGCACTATGCCAGCGCCGCCTGGGCTTATATATGATCTGACAGAGACATGAACAATTTTAAAATATTTATTTTAACTAACTTGCTCTAATATGCAGTATAAGTGCCGTAATAAGCAGAGAAATGCATAACACAAATACGGTCAGCATAGCAAGTAGTCCATAGATCATAAAAGGAGCTGTCATAGTGACAGACAGAGTAGCCGAACCTCCCTCCCCAGGCAGAGACGCAGAATGATGATATATTAAACGTTTTCTGGGTGTTATCTGCAGACCCCGTACCTCAGTCTATAGACGATAGTTCTACATCAGAGGGGCTTTCATGCTCTTCTCCCTGGAAAGCTCCCTGTCCAAGTGTGTGCTACCTCTCTGTGTATTCAAATAAGACCAAAGTACGTATTCCCAAACAACAACTGCATTCATTTGTTTTGTCTAAGTGCTAGGGACTGACCAGAACAGAATAACAAGGGGCATTGATGTTCGACCTTTTTCACAATGTGTAGAGTAAATCTCACAAACCTGCAAAGCTTGAACATAACATTGGTTTCTCATGTGAAAATATTAAAAGAAGCATTTGGAAAATAAACTGAGGTAGTAATGTGTGCAAAGCAGCGGACAGTCTGCAGCATGCTCATGCTAACTTAGGTAAGACGACAATGTCCCCATGGGCCACATGACAGATCGAAGAAATAAGGAAGTGACAGCATGACCTCTGGTCTTGCACCTGTGGCCAACCATCTGAGTAAGTCCCATACAACAGGAGGTGCTCCATCAACCGTACCCCCACCCCCAACACTGGAGGCAATGGTAAAGACAACCCTGGAGACAGAGGCAGTCTTTGGATTTGGCAGGCTTTACATGTCATCAGCTGCACCATCAAAAGGTAAGTGTGCCCATGTGTCACTGTATGGTAAATGGATGTGATCCTAGATCTGGGTCAGGTGGATCAATATGGCACCAAGACATAGCAAAAGTAGCCCTCATGGTGCATCATGGGACTTGTTGACAAATAATTACAAAGTGCACTCAGTGTCATTCATTAATTGTAAAAATTGTGCAAGACTTAAATGGGATTCCCAAACAATGAAATTATTAGTGTGCCCATTCCTCTAATAGATGCAACTGATGAAGAAGTAAACAGTCCCAATTTGATGAAAGAGCAGTATTTGGAGATAGTGTTTTTACACCAGCCTCATGTCCTTCCAGCATTACGTCATTCTCTTCACAGCTAACATCATTTGAGGAAGAGGAGACCATTCACCCACCTAACACCATCCAGCCATGAGTTGTCAGCTCCCAAGACCAGCATACTGAAGTGCGTGTCCATAGGTACTGTGATAGACCTCATGTGCCTGCGCCTTCTGTCTCCCGGCCAAGTGAAGAAGAGGAAGCAATTTTTATTGGTGTTGAGGCATCCATGCCGCATATTCAGTGCCTGCAGCACAAACAAATTAAAGTGGTGAATCGTAAATTCCATAACATTCCACATGCTAAGTCACTGGGATTCAATACCGTGGCCACTAAAATGGGCAGGCTAATTGATGTCACTGAGAACTATGCACACAGTTGGCAGAGGACAGTAGCAACCACAGACACAGAGAGAGGGGTAGTGATGTGTGTATTGCTGCCTTAACAAGGTCCATGGGACATCTTGCACATGCCACCACAGCCTTATACAAGCACATTGTGACACTACAGGCCGAAATAGGGCACTTCAATGGGGATGTGGCAAGGGGCCTTGGCCAGATTACCATTGTAGTGGAGGCCATTAAAAGAGTGCAACTTGCAAGTGAGGGTGTTGAATGCCTACCTGATGGTGAGGTTAGGCGGAGTGCTGCAAAGCCGTACTAGCCATACTCCTACACCTTCACATGATAATGCCTCCCATATTGGACGCACACAAAGGAAAAACTGAGGGCTAAGGATCCTGGAGGGTGATTGTTTGTTTAACGCCTTCCATGCACATGATGGAATGGTTCCATCATGCGCCACGGTGGTTATGTGCTGAGGGCAGAATCATTCTGTCCTCTGCACATGAGCACCAAACCCCTCTGCTGTAAACAGCAGAGGTATTTCCTTATTTTTTTTTTCAGCCTCAGAACCTGGGGAAGAGCATCCTCGATCTCCGAAGGCATTTTTTTAAGTGTAATGACGATTGGCGTGCCAATGTAATTACAATGAAAGTGAAAGTGATATACGCCCATCTCAGCCCACTGGGCATGTGGGCAGTCAGGAGTGATATCATTGGGAATGGGAAAATCATTCCCTTCCCTAGTGGATCCCTGCTTGGGGATCATTGAAGGAGGACGATCCCCAAGCGGGGATCCACCCACTACACACCAGGAAGGGGGTAGCGGCCGCTTGGACAAGGGCTTTTTCTCCCCCAATAAGATCAGGCCATATCCAGTCTTTCTGCCCCACGTAGGGGCAGATGGAGGCAGAAAGCACACTAGATTCCATGGATTCTTTCGATTTTCAATACTTAGGGGTGGGGGCTGCCCTAAATGAGCATTATAAAGCCCTCCTAAAAATTGCCACAGTCTTTGTGCCCCCCCCGGGCAGAGACGGTAGCAACAGCCCATGATCTGCCCAACCCCCCTGGGGGCAGAAGGCCCATTAGCACCAGGGATTATTGGGCTTTTTATATAATTGAGAGTAGAGGCTTCCCACAATGGGCATTTCAATGCCCAAACCCTCAACACAAAAGGGACAGTCTTTCTGCCCCGCCCCCCCCCAGCAGACATATGGGGGTCATTACCCCCGATCTGCCCCTCAGGGGGACAGTAAGTCCACTACACACATGGGATTTATTTTCTTTCTAAAAGAAGGGTTGGGCTGGTCAGAATGGGCATGTCAATGCCCCCACCCCCCCCCCCCCGAAAAAACAAAAAAGGACAGTTTCTCTGGCCCCTGTCATTAACCCGAATTGCCCCCCTAAGGGTGGCAGAAAGCCCACTAGGCACCAGAGATGTTTTTTCATAAATGAGGGATGGGGCTGCCAATGCCCTGCCCCATACCCTAATAATGATAGTCTTCCTGCCCCCCCTGGGGGAGGCAAATCAGAGTAATTACCCCCGATCTGCAGAAAGCCCACTAGGAACCAGGGATTATTTTTTTTTTATTCCTAGGGGTGGGGGCTGCCCATAAATGGCATGCCAATGCTCCCACCCCCATCCCCTATAATAACAGTCCTTCTGATCCCCAGTGGGGGGGCAAAAAAAAACACTAGACACCATGGATTTGTTTTTATGAAAGAGGGATGGGGCTACCCAGAATGGGCATGCCAATGCCCCCACCACCCAAACACATGGGCTCAGTCTTTCTGCCTACCTGGGAGGCATATTACAGCCAATAGCCCCTGTTCTGCCCCCAGGGGGGCAGAAAGCCCACTAGGCACCGGAGAGTATTTTTTCCTTGTGCAGGAGGGGTCTGCCCTGAAGGGGCATGGCGATGCCTCCAACCTCCAACAAAAAATGGGAACAGACTTTCTGCCCCTCCTAATATAGCTAAAAAACCATATTTTTCTCACATTTCTGTGTGGAATCACGTGCCAGCATGAATTACCTACCACCCAGCGTTTCCCTCAGTCTCCCGAGTAAAATGATAACACACTTGTGTGGATGGGTCAAGGGCCTGGACTGGGAAGGGCCAAAACATAGAGATTGAGGGGATAGCAGCGTGAGCTGTAAGCGCTAAATTGTTTTTCATATACGTTTTTAGGCTGACTTACAAAAAAATGAGGCTGCGACAAGATAAATCGCACCTCTCACTATTTGTAAGCTAAGTAAAATTCTGTGGTGCAACAATCTAGGAACCAGCCTCCTAACACCCGATGAGAGTACAAATTCTTATAGAACAATCAAAAAAGATGATCAGCACTCAACAAGTATTTGATTCATTATACAAAACATGTAGTCACAGAGTATTGTCTCTTCTTTTCTTTTTATAAAAATCCCATGTATGCTACATGGGATTTTTTTTAAAAGAAAACAAGAGACAAATAAAGGATAATTTGATGAAATTCGAAAACGGAGTCTGTGCCATATATTAAAATACTCTGTGACTACACATTTTGTAAAATGAATTAAATGCATTTTTAGGTTGGCTCTGCATTGGACACCCAAACATGTGAGGTATCATTTTTATTGGGGACTGCTGGGTGGGAGGAAATTTGTGCAGGCATGGTAAAATGTGAGGAATTTGGGTTTTTTCTGCTACATTGTGGGATCCACGCAAGCAAGACCTCCCTGGATTTCCCCTAGTGTCTAGTTTTTGGAAATGTCCAGGTTTGGTAGGTTTCCCTTGATGGCCGCGGAGCCTGGAACCAAAATAGCAGGTGCCTGCTTTGCGAAACTAGGTCATTTTGTGATATATAATTCTGATGTCTCCACAGTATGTTTTGAGCAGTAGGTCTACCCATACAAGTGAGGTACCATGTTCATAGAGAGACTTGGGTGACTGCTGGGAGGGTGGAAGTTTGTGGCTCCGCACAGATTCCAGAACTTTCCATAGCAGAAATATGAGGACAATTTGTATTTTTAACAAAGGTTGAGGTTTGCAAGGGATTCTGGGTAACAGAACCTGGTGAGAGCCGCACAAGTCACCACATCCTATATTCCCCTGGGTGTCTAGTTTTAAAAAATGTACAGTTTTGCTAGGAGTTCCTAGGTGCCACTGAGCTGTGGTCCAAAATCCACAACTAGGTACATTGCGAAAAAAGGGTCAGTTTTCAGTGAAAAAATGTGATGTGTTCACATTGCATTTTGGGCTGTTTCGCGTCACTGGCACTAGACCGACCCACACAGGTGAGGTACCATTTTTATTGGGAGACTTGAGGGAATGCTGGGTGGGTGGAAGTTTGTGGCACCCTTCGGAGCTCAGAACTTTCATCACAGAAATGTGAGGAAAACGTGTTGTTTTTACAAAGTTTGAGGTTTGCAAGGGATTCTGGGTAAGAGAACCTGGTGAGAACCACACAAGTCACCACATCCTGGATTCCTCTGGGTGTTTTGTTTTTAAAAATGTACAGGTTTGCTAGATTTCTATAAGCCACATTGCGAAACAAGAGTCAGTTTTTACTGGAAAAAACGATGTGTCCATATTTCCTACCGCGGGCACTAGGCCTTCCCACACAAGTGAGGTACCGTTTTGATCAGGAGGCTTGGGGGGACACAGAATAGTAGAACACATGTTATTGCCTTGACTGTCTATGAATTTCTGCCTCCCAGATGCGAGACAATGAGTAAAAAAGAAGTCATTTTGAAAAAAGGCCCTCTATTTCACATAGGTTTACTTGATACCTACTTTCCACTCTTTATATTTTACCAAAGACATTGCTGTATACCCGGTACACAATGAAAAACCATTGCAAGGCGTAGATCAGTTATTGGCTCTGGGAAGCTTGGATTCTTGGTGATCCTACAAGTCCTATATATACTCATAACTAGAAGGATCCAGCGAATGTAACGGTATAGCACGTTAAAAAATATGCCTTAGGGCTCCTGCTGATGACGTGTGCCCCGCGGCTTAGGGCTCTTAAACTGTTCCATATTTAATGCCACAGCAGCACAGTAGGTGGTGTACAACTCGGAAGTTGCCTCATCGGGGCCCCAGGAACCCATCCCTCAGGGCCACCTCATTATTATTTGCACCATGACATCACGGTTTTGTTGTTTTTTTTAGGAATGTTAAGTTTCCTTTTTATGTTCTTCTACTTAAAGGGTGGATTGACGGAAGTCATAGATTACTAAATGCAACAGGATTAGATTGTATCTATTCAGAAGGTTTCCATGCCACAGAACTTGTGAACAAGCTGTAACCTATATGTGATGACTGTAACTCTTGGCTTATTCCTTTTCTTGACAACCTTAGCATGTGTACTGCATTTCTGTATCAATCTAAAAATTAAATAAACAGAATTTGAAACAAAAATGTGCCTTATTTAGAAGAAGTTACAGGTGAAAACGTAGGTAAAAATGACAGTTGTTTTCGACTCAATTTCAAATTTTTTAAATTCAACTGTTAATTTCTATAGTAAAACTTTAAAGGATCTCACAAATAGCCTCTTGCTAAATTCAGAATGTTCTCTACAGAAATGTAAAGCTTTATGAGATCCATTATTGATTTCACACCCATTTTTACCACTAAGTGGAAGCAGGTTGAAAGCACAAGCAAAAGGAAAAATAGGCTATTTCCCAGTAAAATGCCATAACTGTGTACAAAATGTTGTTTTTTTAACTAAAGTCTGCCTTTTCCTGATTCTAAGAAGATGGTAGTTTTGGCACAACAAACTCTTTGATGATAATATTTGCAGGGGGGAAAAACAGATGCTTTCTTCTGCAGAACGTTTGTCCCATTTCCAACCCCCCCAAAAAAAAAACAATTTAGCTGTATTTTAGTTTCTGGGTGTCCTCCAGGGAAATTCACAAACCCTGGGTACCTTTAGAATCCTCAGGATGTTGGAAGAAAAAGGAGGTAAAATGTGTTGTACCTTATGGGGACAAAAGGTTACAGGGGGCTATGAGCAAACTTCTCAAAATAGCCAAAAAAAGTCCTAGCCCGGGGACGAAGTGGGGCATCCTAGCAACAAAGGGGTTAATGCCAGGTTGATGATGTAACCAATCAACACGTTGAGGTACATTGCATTAATTGATGTGTTAAATGGATTATTTTGGAAAAGTTTTTTGATACTGGGCAATAAAGGTTTGTTCAGATACATCATTCAAACCATTGTGTATGCATTTTCATTCATCATGCTGATATGACCATGACTGACCTGGCAAAATAATGTGTGGCAATGTGGTCCCTGCATCACAACTTCTCTGCTGCTCCGCTGTACTCTGTTGGCAGGTAAACTGTGGATCTGGGTTGATCATCCTCAGAATCAGAATCAGACACGGCAATGAGTAGGTGTCTGCTGCAGTCAATGTTATGTAACATGGGACAAGTTGCTACCATTTTACAGGCAATTTCTGCTGCATATTGCAGGGCACCCCCACTTTTGTATAGGCTGGATTTCAGCAGGTCAAATGTGCTATTTATCATAGTTCTGATGTGATAAATATGCTGTGTTGTATCCCCTCATTCTGGTTGCAGGCACAGAGGTAGGATGTGAGGATCCATGGGTGTAAGGCATACACACTGTCACCTGAAAGATGTACAATTGTCTCAGTCAACATACTTATTGTGTGTATTGTGAAACTATATAATCATTTGAACATGCATTTTCAATACCTAATTTATTTTCATCATCAAAGTCCCCAGTTTCAAGTCTTCTTTAAATGCTGCTGTGCCTAAACATGTAGGGATTATGGGTGCTTCCAGGAAATGTTGCCACTATATCAGTGATTACGTTTTGGGCATTGCATACAACCTGAATGTTCAGGGAATGTTTACTGTTCACAGTTCCTAAATAGATATTCAATATGGGATGGTAGACATATGGCTACATGTGTCTCATCTATACACCCTATGAAATGGGGGAAATTGGCAAGCCTGTAAAAACATTTTTTTAATACTTTGTATTTCCTGTGTATTCTTGGGCAGGTATATGTAGCGATGGATGTAGATGAGCATGGCATCTAGGAATCTCCTAAAGAAAAGTGAAAGCACTTTTAGAGACAACCCTCCTGCAACACCTATCACATCCTGGTAACGTTTACTGGCTAATAAGTGTAATGAGCACAGCACCTGCACATTGGTGGGGATGGAATTGTGGGCAGATTAATTCTTTATAAATTCGGCCTTAATAGCTCAATTGTATACAGTATGACTGCTACTTTTTAGAAAAGTGTGCCTGGTGTGAAAAATCCTTTCTTGTCTCGGCTCCTTCTCTACTGCAGGGCCAGTAAGCACGTCCTCCTTGCTATCAGGTACAGGGCAGCCAATATGGAAAACTGTGATGCATTCTGGACCTTCTTTTAAGTTTTCGCCCATTAACCACCTGGTTTGAATTGGTGGAAAGTGCCTGTGCAAATAGGCGAAATAGCGACTATTTACTATTTGCGACTGCCTTATGCATCCAGTTAGCGAGTCAGTATTAGCAATTCCCTAATACTGACTTGCTATTTTGAGTCACACATTTTTGCAAGTCGCAATTCAGTCGTATTGCATTTTTGGGTTAGCAAATGAATTTCGTGCATAGTGCACTTGATTCGCTATCATGTTTGTGACCGATTTGCGACTCGCAAATGGGTCATACATCTAGCACAAAATCTCCTTCTTGTTATCCACATAAAAGTTAATAAACTCTATCTATACTAGTTCCTAAAATTCTCAAGGCTTCAGCATGCTGTCTGATGCCTAACATACAGAGTGCATGTACTCTCTATTTCCTATGTGGGACAACATACACATTGCAGAAGAAAAACAATTGTGCAACTAATTCAACCTTTGTTGGGCATTTACTGTTAAAAGTATTTCCTACCACATCATATGCAGAAGCTATTGGTGGGTGGACTCTCGGATCTAAATTTGGTATACAGTTGCTTGGTCAATGGGCATACTTATTTATCAAGGAAGGGCTCAAATGAAGGTATACAATTTTGACTTAGAAATCTTTTCAACAGATTTCCAGATTTACTTTTGTGCAACTTTTCTTCCTATGAAAAGATCCAAAATCTTTATTTTAGGACAAATTTAGACACCCAATGAGCTTTGGCTGGAGACTCCCCAAGGGCAGGTAGGCCTAAGTAGTGTAACATAGCTTGAATGTATGTTAACCATGGAATCCTTAGGTGATGGTTTAATTGCTGTATTTCTTTTAGGGCTGGTGTACCTGGACCAAGCTCCTCTGTTTGCCACAATCTGCACCAGTACAAAGGGGGTTTTAATTTAACAATATAGACATTCGGGTGGAGGCCTAAATCAGTTAGCATTGGAAGATAAGGGGCACTCTCTGGGAGATTTACTAGTGATCGCAAAAATCTATTTTACACCACAGTTAACCCAGCATCCTTGACATCTCCCCTACCTCAGACATGTATAAAACCGTCTCCTTGGCCTTTATAACATATATTTCTACAGCTATTGAAATTGTTCTAATTTTTTGTTGTCTTTTATAGTTGAAGGATTACTATAGATTTATGTTACAAATTTAATGCTCTTTTGTTAATCTGGTGCATCCAAGACAGTTTACTTGTCAACCTAGTGCCAAGCTAACTGAAATCAGTGACCCACTCAATCATTTTATTGTATGATTTTATACAGATGTTCCACTATTTGTAAAGGTTGAACAGCAAATATTTATAGCCTGTTTAGATCTCGGTTTATGGGTTACTCTGTCACAAGGTCTAAATTAAGTCTGGGCAGTGAACTCCACTCCGCTCGTAGAGTTCACGGAGTTTCCCACACTCCGCGGAACACGGAGTTTGGTAGTTCCCAAAAAGTTGCGTAGCTGAGTTTTCTTCCCCGCTCGGGCTCGTCAATGTCAAGTTGGTGTGCGCAAGCGAGGACAATCCACCTCCCAGTGATATTTTTCCTCGTTCGTGATTGTCAACGTCAAGTATGCGAGAGCAAGCGTGGAAAATCAACCTCCCGGTGAGATTTCTCAATGCGGGCTATCGTATTTCTCATTGCTCGCATTGAGAAAGTGTCTGTTAGCGAACAGAAATCTGCCTCTCAAGTAAAAAATCTACTCGAGCGGAAGAAAGAAAGCAGCGCCCACTTTCGCTGTGCATGGTGTCGTTTGCGATGACTGCACAGTGCGGGCAAACACCGGCACTGAAAATCACAGTGAACAGCATTTATCTAATGCACTCCGCTGCTAGCGGAGCTCCGCATAGTGTGGCGGTGTTTTTGTTGCACTTTGTGGAGTTCCGCTTAGCAGAACTCCCTGTACTCTGCCAAGGATTAATCTAAATCAGTCCTTTAGTTATTAATGTTTTTATCCCTAGCCCACAATCTGTGTAATCTGTGTAAAATGTCAACAAATAATCCACCTGTGCCTGTAGTCCTGAAGGACTTTTTTCAAATTTAGAGAGTCTTATTGGGGAATAGCAGAGCAATTTTGATGCATTATTGCAAGGGATATCTATATACTTCATTACATTGTTTATGTATAGTGAGAAAATGGTTGGAGCCAAAATGCATACCTGCCGGGAACCCTTCTCGATTACAATGCAACTAGGGACTTCATCCTTGCTACCTCATCCCAGCCGAGCATAATTGATGTTGTGCAACCTTGTTAATATCATTAAGATGCTATCAGGCATGCTCAAGCTGTCCAGGAGGTTCCAGCGTATTCAGTGGGGAATCAAATCAAAGGTGGACCGCAGATCTAAAAATGCCACATATTGGTGGACATTGTCATATGAGGAACATGTCTAATTTGTAGAAAATAGCTGGGGAGGTATTACACCAGTTCCGTGTTTCCAGGAGGCTTGTCCTCTGTTTGAGTCTCATGGGATATCTACTCTGCTCGTTTTGGCTCTTCACGATGTTTGTTCTCCCTCTCCAATTATTTTTCACTAGATGCGTCACCTTTAGGAATAAGAAGGGCGACTCCTGGAATGTTAAACTCTCTAGTAACTGGCAGTGGCTGTTAGCTTCTGGGCTAGAATCAGCAGCCTTTTCACCTTGTATGGCCACATACACACAATTCCTCATACTGTCTATCTTTCTCTCTCTCTCTCTCTCTCTCTCTCTCTCTCTCTCTCAGTCTATATATCTCGCTTTAAGAAGTCCGGGGAAGCACAAAGAATTGTAAAGTCTATGCCTTTACCAGCGTCTTGAGATTCACATCGCATCTCTGAGTTAATTCACAACATGAAGCACATCACTACCCTTTGAGGTATGGAGAGAGTTAAAAGTGAATCATGCATTTTCTCTATTGTTATTGGGCATAGTAGTAATCCCTGCAGATGCCAACATATTGAACCTATTTCGCATGTCACAGTTGGTTCGCAAGGGGTCTAAGTTATGGTAGATGCAAGCAGTGGATCTAATTGTGACAACTCAGCATTAGCGATCCCATTTGAAACAGCTGGGGAAAGACTATCCCACAGGTTGGGTGTTTTGCTTAGCTTCTTTGCAAAAAATTTGGCAATTGGTTTATTAGTGGAGGGTGGCACTGGTTGCTAATCGGGCTCTGAATTATCTTTACTTCCCTGATTAGGACATCAATTTCCCTCAGGGTACGGTTGTTCGAAGAGGCCCATTTTTTGGATATTGCTGCTGCAATTGAGGCATTGGCTGCCTTCTTGTTCAACATGATTGCATTCTGGTTTTTCCAACAAGGCTCAGAAACTCTAAAAACGTAGTAGGTTTTAGTAATCCCCATGTTAAAATTTAGTAGACAGTTGTTTAAGAAAAACCTCTAATAGAGCAGGCTGTTATTAGTAGCAAGGAAACTCGCCTTAATAATTAATAGTGTACCTTATGTACTGGGTGTTGAAGGCTAGAGGGGTGGCCCAACCTCTTTTGGCAGATGGCAGGCAAAGATGAGTGATCGCACTATAAGCACTTGAAGTGCCCCACCTCCACCAGAATGGTTTCTAGGTCCACCTCCCCTGGACTCCTCCTCCTCGGAGAAATGGTTTATTGATTTGTGAATCCTGCAAGAAACCCACCAATAGCCTCTTTGCGTTCTGCTCTGCAGGAGAGGTTACAGCCATATAAGCAATAGAAGTGTTCCACCTAAACTGGGCTCCTCTTCACAGAAACAGTTTCTGGTCTTGGTAGTCCTGCTAGCAACCCCTTAGCAGCCTTTCTGTGTACATTTAGTGGTACTAATTCAGTAGTTCTACTTATGTATTTTAAAATGTTATTCACGATCTATATGCAGAGGTCTCCAGCTTCACAGCTGCATCTCCTATCTTTTCTCTGCAGAGATCTCTGCCTCAACTGTAGAGATCTCTGCACATATTAGTACACAATTTTGTTGTAAAACTGGGAAAGATGGGGGAGTGGTTGAAAATGGGGTATACTTACAGCTAAATAGGTGGAGTTTATGGACAAGTAATGTTGCTTGGATATGAATTTGCCTTGAAAAAAGGAAAAGCGGGAGGCGTTTTGCAAAACAGGAAAAAGTTGGTTAAATTAAATGCAGCGATGGGAGACCATCAACAGTTGTGTTTAAAACAGTCTCAATGTACCGAGTTTTGGCCAGTAATATATACAGTTCTTGAGGTACAATAATAGGATTACATATTCTTGCAAAGCATATAGATCCAGGCCTAGTCATGAACCATAAATACAACCATCTGATAACGGGGACACAGGTGGCTCTCAACCTTGTGAAGAGCTAGTGTGGGTCAGTATGTGTGTGTCCAGATGATTGGCATGGGGAGCATGTGATCACTGCATGTGGTGTGCATACTGTTTTCTGATTGGCTGAGTGTTCCAAACTACATATGGCATCTAACTTTGTGTTATTTTGGGAACACTTGTCTTTGGCCAAAGGACTTTTATGGGGGCCAATCTCCTCGGACCTGTTTGTGGTGTAACTGCCTATCTGTGTTATCGATCTGGGTTTTCCCTGTTTGTGGGTGTGTCCTCAGGCTTAGTGCAACCCCCACCTGTGACCTATCAATTGGTAGGCTTGGATTTTGGTCGCAGAGCTGTCTGACCAAATATCATTGATTCTGGGTTGATGGGGATGTCATCTCAGGTGAATTCGACAGCAATGATACAAGTCCATTTTTACACGTACATATAACTTTGTGGTCATAACCATCTCATAATATTCCAGTCAATACAGTTAAGAACTTAGGGATCAAGATTGATGACCTTGTGGCAGTCTGACCATCACCACATTGTGGTTCCGTCCACATGATTCTGATTATGGAGGTTGGACTGCCACCAGATCGCTAGCTCTGGCTGAAATCAAGGAGCACGCTGGGTCAGCGGTCTGCAATTGGCATAAATATGATGTAGTGAGCCCACCATGAAAATGGTGGTAGAGAAAAGGCTAAAGTGGCCCTCACAGACCCCCCTGCCAGATCTGGTCCTGGGGTGCATGCAAGGGGGGGAAATGTTTTGCTCCCATGTGATTGCACACCGTTCCTGCATGGTGTGGCATGAATGCTGTTGGCGCTGTCAGGGCAGCCGGCTGCATGTTAGGCTCTCCTATGAGTCTAAGAGTCCACCACCTTGAGACCACTGTAGCAGTGCCTGCCTGACCTAGATTCAACTCTTAATCCAGCAGGCGAGCGCACCTTGACCATGGCAGTCCTCCTGCAGACAGAGCAGTGGCCATGCTGCAGAAAGACCTGTCCCAGCATGTCCCAGGATGCATGTTTCTGGTCCAGGGAGGACCTGGCTTGGCAGTTCGGGGTCGGGCTAGACTATTCCCGTGGGGAGCAGGGTCACAACTAATTTGCATATGGCTTGGTCAAAACTGGAATGGCATGGTATATAAAAAAAGATGGCTTTAACCTAGATAAATCTGTGACTAATGGCGAATGTTTGATTTGTTCAGCATTCTATTCCTCAACTGTTCTTTTTGCACCATCTATGTGATGGCAGCGAATCAAAGTGGGTCAAAAATTGTAACCTTCCTCATTACCATTAATTAATTATGTCTATTTATGACACACTATGAATCGCTAAAGAAACTCAAAAATGTTTCACAAGTTGGAATAGCAATTTCCTAATTGTGATTTGCAAAAAACTGCAATTTGAACATGGCTATTCTTATTATTTGTACATGTAGCCCTTGGTCTTCAACAACATTTTGGCAATGGCAAATTGAATACCTTTTGTTTGGATCTTGTTCACTTTTATAAGCAAGGCTTTTTAAAAACCCAAAACCTCCATGGTGTTGGCAATTCCCATAAACCTACAATCAGTTTGCATAATTGTCTACTAAAGTAGTAATATACTTCTTATTGTCACTGAAAACATGAAAAGGTTCTAAAAAGTCTAAAACTGCATAACACCGAGAAGCATCAGCAAATGGCTTGGGTACTAATGAAGGCTTGCAGCAAACCAGAGATTTCAGAAGACATTATTCAGAAAAACATTTCACATAGACCAATCATTCTATCTATAAATGGCCAATAATAGACAGCTCCGACCAATGTCCTGGTAGAATATGCAGCCACATTTCACTTATGGACAAGTTTCTCAATTCTGCTCAGTACACTCTCAGCAGGTACATATCCATCTCCTGTTAAAATGACTCAATTTTCACAAGACAATTCATTTTTGATTTCCTACAACAGTTGAAAATCCATAGGCAAGAACCTTTCCTTTGAATATTTCACAACAATAAATATTTTAACTTGTTTTAAAGTTTCATCCACTAACTTTCTTTTTGAACTGATGCAGCTGGTTTTTCGACTCTGAATTGCCCTGGGCTCTGTTGATCAGATCCTAGTGCATGTGCTCTGAGCCCTCAAAGTGTGTGTGTGCACCTGGCTTATCTTTGACTGGCATATCTGACTTACTTAGATATCCTTAGTATATGGTGCAAAGTGTACCCAAGGCTAGTACCTTAAATGTCATCAGTGGAATGTGGCACGTATTGCGCCTCCACTACTGTGACAAAGTTAAAACATGGATCTAGGTCTGACATTGCAGACTAGTCAGACAGCTTTCAAACTCAACGTGCCGAAATACACCCTTTTACCAGGTTAAAACCTTGCTTTTTAATATTTCTAAGACACCCCTAGGGAAGATTTTAGACAACATTAAGGCAGGGTACTGAATATTAAAAAAAAGGACTTGTTTCTGCGATGTTGTACATGTCCTGAAAGTGAAAACTTAAAATGTTTGTTTTCACTGTAGCAAGGCCAGTAGCCACATTGGCTAACATTGAGCTACACTAGCCCATTCACTAAAAGCTAACTTTCATTTTGTACATCAAAATATAGTACTGTAAGGTAACAAATTAATTATTAAATTAAACTAGACTTATTGCTGAAGCTAGATTTAAAGTAACTTTTAATGTAAGGGTGTCTTTAGAAAGTCACTGCTTTGTTGCTCAAAGCTCTGGTAGCCTTTTCTGCTCAACTCCCGTGAGGCAGCCAAAAAATGAACTATTGGTGTGAGGAGATATGACCTTCTCCAGCAGGACAGCCTAGGAGCAGTGGCCAAGGATTTTCCAGCTTCAAAGAGGTTGCTGCCTATCAGAAGCAAATGCAAGTAACACTTTAGCTGCCCCCCCTCCTCTGTATAGGTAGACAGGCTGACATCTCCTGCAGGGGAGAAAACCCATTGTAGACCCAGTTTCAGGAGGAGTGGCTAATTATAATGGACCCACCTCAGGGGTGTGCCCATAATTCTGATCCAGGAAAGAATGGGGCTCACCTTTTGGCTTTGGGCAAAGATATGCACTATGGGACTGTTTAGTGCCAACCCCACAGAAAATTATTTTAAAAGAGTGTAGGTTGCCTCTGTGTGAATTGCACCCCCATTGGCTAAGGAGCCATCTCCACCCACAAACTAAAAATTGGCATACAAAATGCACCCCCACCCTTGGTCCCCAGATTCAGAATACTGCTGGAGTCAGAAAGGTCAGAAGGATTTCTCCTCCTGCACCAAGGCAGGACTTCAGAAAGAGATGGGCTCATTCTACTCTCAACTTTGAGAAGATAAACTCCAAGGGGTGGAGTGGCTCCCACTTGTGTCAAGGACCAGTCAGTAGACTCCAAGGGCTAGCTAGCTAGCCTCCTGTTAAGTCTCAGGGACTAAAGAAGCTTGCACCTGTGCAGAGTCCTCCTGACCAGTAGCCACTAGACTTGCCATGGACCCCATCAGTGTAGGCCAGGAGATACAGTCCTATTCCCAAGAGGTGCCAAGGGCCGGACTGGCTACCTGGCTTTCAATAATAAACAATGCAGAACAAATGTTTAAAAAAGTACGCTTTAAAGCTATTTGTTTTACTTTGTTCATTTAGAAGTGCCGGCAGCTCCCCTGCAATAAAATCAGCCCCACCACAATAAACATGGACCCCACCCTGCCACCCCAGCAAAAAACGCCTGGTAGTCAGTCCGGCCCTGGAGGTGCCTCTCAGGTTGTGGACACTTGGCTAGTGCTAGAGAGTACTTTAGTTCTCCAAGAACTGAAACTTGCAAACCAAAATGCAAAAGCCCCTTGCGCCGCTGGAACATCACTTTTCTCATTTTAAAAGTGATGCACTGGCAGTGCAAGGGGCTTGTAAATAAGCCCCACAGTTATTTGGGCACAGAGTCCGAGGCTCATAGACTACCTTTACTTGCGATTTGTGGGTAGTCTTAAACGCTGTTGAAAACAAAGGGGCAGATTTACAAACCCCTTGCACCACCTTTGCGTCATTTGTAACATGAGAAAAGTGACGCAAAAGTGGCACATGGGGCTTGTAAATAAGCCCCAAAGAATTTGCCTATTCATCGATGTCAAGCCCAAGGCTGATGGTAAGCTACAAAGGACTAACCCTGGGCGGTGAACTCCACTCCATTTGCTGAGTTTGCAGAGCTTTCTGCGCTCCATGCTCTGCGGTGCATGAGGCATTTCCAAAAACTGAGCTCCGTGGAGCGGAAGTCTTTCCTTGCATCGTTCTCTTCAATGTCAAGTTGGCAAGCTCGAGCGAGGAAAATACACATCCTGGTAAGATATTTCATTTCTCACCCTTGAAAAGTTCTAGTTGGTGAGAACGCGCTAGGAAAATCGACCTCCAGGTGAGATTTCTCAATGCGGATGGTCATATTTCTCAATGCGAGTGATTGCGGCAGGTCGCGACTATTCGCATTGAAAAACCTTCCGTCCGCATTGAGAAACCTGCCGGTCAAGTAGAAAATCTACTAGAGCAGCAGAAAGAAAGCTGTGCACTATCACGCATGGTGCCATTTGCAATGATTTTACAGTGTGGGACAAACCTCACCACCAAAGATAAAAAGAACCAGAAAAGTCTCTATGTTCGAACGGAAATCTTGACTTGGACAGGGCCTATGCGGGAAACAACCTTTACAACGCAGTCATTAAATCGTACTACCGTTACATACCAGTCATTACATCGCAACATCCTTTACATCGCATGTCATTACAAAGCAGCCATTACATCGCATGTCACTACAACGCATGTCATTACAATGCATGTCACTACACCGCAGGCATTACATCGCAAGTCATTACATTGCATTCCATTACAAGGCATAGTACCCTTACACTAGCCAACACTTACCCTACTGTTGCACTCACTGGAGTTAGAATAGTAATTTTTACCCCGACACTAGCCAACACTTACCCTACTGTTGCATTCACTGGAGTTAGAATTGAATTGAATTGAATTGAAAGGACATTTATAGAGCGCATGGCTACCCTAGAGCGTAATTTTTACCCCTGCACTATCCAACACTTACCCTATAGTTGCACTCACTGGAGTTAGAATAGTAATTATTACCCCTGTACTATCCAACACTTATCTTAAATGCTATGTAATGGTATGCATTGTAATGGTATGCGTTGTACAGGTATAATGCGATGTAATGGAATGCGTTGTAAAGGTAGTTTCTGAAAATGCAACGTAATGGAATGCGATGTAAAAGAATGCATTGTAAAGGACGTTGCGATGTTAAAACTGTGTTGTAAAGGCATGCATTGTAAATGTATGTGTTGTAACGTCATACATTCGCGCATCATCCAACTGTTACTTCTTTTGAGTTCAGCCTTAAACTTTGACTTTGCCCTGGAACTTTGCATTTGAGGCTCATATAATACCGCTAAGAGTGAAAAGCAGTGATTTACAAACTTTATGAAACTCTGAAAATGAATGTAAATCTTGCAAAAATCATAACTCTAGTCCCTTCAGCTGATTAATGTCATTTTGCCTTTTACTTAAAGATACAAATAGATGCTACTTTTATCAATTTGTAGCTGGACTTTTATTGTGTTGATTTCTTACTTAATGACTGATTTGGTTCTGATAAATACTTTACACTTGTTTTCCTTTGAGCTAAGCCTGACTGCTCCGTGCCATAGCTACCCTGGACTGAGCTAATATTTGATGTAAAGAAACCAACTGGACCTAATACAGAATAGTGACATTATTACTTGGTGAGGTCTCACAACCACCCCAACTAATAATTAACTTTCTCACTCTAGGAAAGCGATAATTAAGTTTTTGTTCTCATGAAAAATCAGATGTCATCTGTTGAATCCACAAAGATATATACATCTTTTCAATACATTGTTAAAGTTGACTAACCATCCACAAACCTCGAGCAATAACCTTATTAACCAAGGTACAAAGACAATTGCTTATTGGGCATTGCTCATCTCTGAAACCGTTAACAAGATTTTCCTGGAGTTTGATTCTCTCTGACATCTTGTCTGAAAGATTTACACTTTTCTAACCTAAACTTAATTCCCCTCCTCTATCAAATGTTTGGAGCTTTGTTGTTTTCTTACAGAGACTTACAGTCTGTGTCCTTGAACAAGTTCATTAACCTTTGAAACAAAACCAATAGCATGCCACTCATATAGTAATGTGGAAAAATGATTTGCATGATGTAATTTAGAGAAAAGTCCATCAATTCTTTGTAGGGGGTGGCAATACAAAAGAATGTGTATATTGAAGCAATGTAAATCAGCAGATGATTCAACACATTCTGTCACCTATGGTCACATAATTTTCTCAACATATTGAATAATTCTTGTCTAATGCTAAAAGGCACATGCAGGGCCGGACTGGTTATAGCGGGCACCGGGCGTTTTCCCAGTGGGCCAGAAAGGGTGGGGGCCGGTTTTGTATCAGTGCTGCAATGTCGGACCACTGTAACAAAAGCAACAAGAGTGACCCCACGCCCGGGCCGGTGTGACTTAATTACCATGGCTGGTTTGCATTCTCAGTCAGGCCGTGATTACACATTTGGGGGCTCATGTATGAGCCCTTGAGACACTTTTGCCCCGCTCATGTATCACTTTTTGTGATACACCTGAGGCGTAAGCAATGCACCATGTCGCGCACTCTTTGCAAAGATGCGTCACTTTGTAAACCTGTGCACTACATTATACCTGCATCAGGTATAATGTATGCAGGGTGGCCGTTCCCCCGCATCCAAGCTTCATAGAAGTGGCACGTTGAAATCTATAAGATTTCAGTGCACCACCTCTAGGATGCCATTGCGTCAAATCCTTACACCTGCCTCATAGCAGGCGTAGGGGTAATGCAGTGCTATATTCATAGCCCTCCCCCTGCATTGCTGGTGTTTGCGCCATGCTTCCATTACAACTCCAGCAATGCCTCAGTTTTGTGCCGACAGATACTTCAGTAATACTGACATATCTGCCATTCCTGACAACATAATGCATAATACCGTAAATGTGACGCTTCCATCATGTCACAAGGAGGACGCATCGAGAAGTGGTGCATCGCTGTTTTCACGCAGCGATGCGTCACCTCATAAACAAGGTCCTTTGTGTTTGAAGGTAATGGAGATATCCTTGAGCTTGATCTTGTGTTGAAAATCCTCCCCCTTTCCTAACTTGTCACTAAACAGTTCTTAGCACCTAGTATTGTCAATGTAAGGTATAGGGGTGTCAATAACTGGACGCAATGTCTGTCAAGGTTATCTTGGTGACGCCACCCTAACAAATGACTCCGCACCTGTGACTCCAATGACCTAATGCCACTGCCACTGCTGCAATACTGATAGCTTCACCTGTGTACTCATGCATGATTTCAGAACTGGAAGGGAAAAATTATTTCCACACTTGATTCTCCTACCAGTCATGCGGTGTCAGTATACTTATTCAAGAATCATTATACTTTAGAGTCCAGCAGAGAGTACCACATATATTCTGGTGGTGTTTACTGATTACCTAGAGTAGTGTATATTGCCCCTCATGGGTGTTTTTCCACCCAATATTGATCTAGGTTTTGTGAAATATATTAGCATTTGATTCTATATAAATATAACAAGACTTTAATACATTTCTTGATGGTCCTCGAGGGAGGCTGACCTAACCCACAGAACACTGTTTTATTCTTTGATATTGACCCATCAGCATAAGTTAGAATGTGATCTCATTTTGCATGCCAAACTGTACATGGTAATCTGTGTGTTACTTAACTGCTTCTGGCTCTGCATCATTGATAGACTTCCTAGCTTGTTATGAAAGTGCCGTATTGGCAAAGAATACTATCAGGCCACGTCCCTGTAGCAATAAGTATAAGTAACAAGAACAGGCTTCTGCATTTATGAATGTGGAGAGTTAAACTATACATATTAATTGATACTGAATTTAGAATAGAAATCTGTGGACAAGTTGCATGATTAAGAGTAATGAGAGTTGTTTTCCTTAGGTATCTACTGTAAGGGAAATAGTCAAGATGTGCATATGAGGAATTTGTATTTTGTAATGATACGGAGTACTGCAATCTCTCCAGAGGCACCGGAATTAGTAGTGATCTACATCAGAGATATGGGCACCATTTACAATATTCTCAGTGACCTCAATCTCTTTTGTTGTATTCATTTCATAAAGCCTCATCTTGTCAGATTAATTTTTTTGGTGCTATAGTCAATATGAAGAAGCCGAAAAGTGAAGGAAAATGTGAGCTGGTTAGTATGTCATAAATGTGGCCCCATGACAGTGGAGTGATTGCAGGGAAAGGGCAGTTCAATCGCAATAGATAGGTAGAAGATTAAGGATATCAACTATAAATACTACTTGGAGTCATTCTAAACTAAGTGTGATATGGGCACAAAGGGCGTGTGTGTCTGCTTTCTGTGTCCCTGGAGCATTTTGGTATTACATCAGAGGCGGCAGACCATAAAGAGACAATCATGAGGTACAATGGCTACCTATGCATAGAGGTGGTTCCCCTGAGGGTGCCCCTTTGCAGCAGCAGACATGCATTGCACCCGTCAGCACATTTTTTAAGTTAACAGAGACTCAAGTGTGTGCCATGGTGCAAAGAGGCACACTTTGCCACCTCTGTAAAACTGCAGCAGGAATTCTACTAGTTGTCAAAACAATGTATGTTATCGTGACATATCTTTAGACATAATCTTGATATGTGTTAAGCCCCCTACTGTTCACTGTCCATCATTAAGTTACCCAGATGGATCGTAAATTACAACCACATTACACTCCCATTAAGCCTCTAAATTTGTGATTGGCCATTCCCCTTCTGTGTGTCCAGTTTAATAGGACCTGGCAACTATTTGTATCACTTAGCAGACTATTATATAATATAATTGCTATTAGATGTATAATTGCTATTATAGAGTATACCATAAGCAAGGGTTGGATCCAGTTAAATGATCTCACTGGTGTTACAACTGGAAAGAGGTCACAAGGAAGGGTGTTCACATCTGCTACTCTATTTTTGCAATACCCATTGAAGCTGTAGTTCATTGAATGTACACAGAAAGACTTGCACACAAATAAATGAATCAAGAAATGTGTAAAGTGGTAGATTCCACAGGTAAAAAGTTATAATGTATACCTTTACGAATTACATGTTGTTACTTGTCAGAGAATCAGAATGCAATACAACTAATTTTGTTAAAGATAATAATTCTCTGATTCATATGGAAGTCTGACGATCAATAAGCCTCTTTGGTTCCTTTCCTGGGCCCCCTTTACATTTGGTAGTAGAGAAGACAATCCCACACCCCCAGCTCTCTTCAGTATATTGCTTTGAGTGTTCCTCTACTGGCTAATAATGAAGTGGAGACATGGTCTATTTCAGTAAGCCATTTTTGGCTAAAGACACAAATTAATGTCCTTAAATGTTTTTTTAATGGTTACCAAAGACATCTGTCCAGTGAAACTACTTTCCATTGGAACAGCCCATCATTTGTGTGGTGTTCCCCGAAATGTTTGCCTTCTTTTGCTGAATTAATTTTATCTGACTATAGGACTCTGAGAAATTTACTCCTGCTAACCAGTGGTTAGGGCTCCTGCTCTCCTCTCTAAACATGTTAGAATTGACATACCCCAAATCAGCACATTTAATGTACTTGTAAGATCCTGGTAAATGGTACAATAAGCACCGAGGGCCAGTAAATTATATGCTTCTAGTGGGCTGCAGCAATCATATTTCCTGGCTTAAACCTTCCTTTTTAATACGTATAGGTCACCAATACATTAGTCCCTAAATGTTCTTTGGTGCATGGCATTTAAAAAGTAGATCATGTAGATTTATTGTTTTATATGCCTTGGCAGTGAAAGACATCCAAATTTGTTTTTCACTGTGCGAAGGATGGCTATTCCAGAGGCTAGCACAGGTTTACACTGCTACGTTTAGTAAGTGCTAAGCGTCAGTCTGTGGACAGCTAGAGAAATGCTGCAAGGACTCATTTTGATAGTAAAATCCAACTAAATATTCAAATCAAATTTTATATTACAATTTTGGAAATGACACATTTAGAAAGTTGTAGTTTTCCTGCCTAAGACAAAAGGCTTTCTTGCCTGTCTCCAGCTATCATCTGACTCTTGATGACTTCACTGTGGTAAGATGTGTATTGCTCCCAGACAGGGGACAAAGTGCTTGGGTGTAGGGTGGTGCTTTTCTTCCACGAGCAGGATGGCCTGGGGCTGTACCTATCCCCTTCCTGAGCTTCAAAGGATGCCTACCTTTTCACTGGCAGATGAAGCTCAAACCTAGGCCTGCCCCCCCCATTCTCTCTAGTTAGGCTGGCACCCAAACCATTGGAAGAGGATGAACAGACCAGAACTGGTTTCCAGGGTGGACAAAGACCTGCCCTACCCACAGGATAACACTTGGCATAAAAATGGAACCCACATACCTCTCCTCAGAAAATTCAACAACAAGCTTCAAGAAGCTCTTTCCCTGCAACACCCCAGTTAACCACGTCCAATGTGACATGCTGTGGACACTGCTGCTGACTTCTCCTAGAGTGAGTCCTAAACACCAAGTGGTGCCATAGGGGGCTTGGACTCTAGGGTGGTGTTAGAGTACACTTCTCCTGCCACCCAAACTGCACAAAAGTTTACTACACAGACCTCTTCTCATTAAACTCATAGATCTGTGAAGGATCAGAAACACTTGAAGGAAGATTGGACCTGCTTGCCTTGAACCCAGGACCCCAGAAGTTACTTCTATTGTCACTTGGCCGACTTCCTGTTCGAGCTACAGGGACACTACAAGTTATCAGAGGCTCTTTCCCTGCAACAACCCAGCTGACCAGTAGCAACTGAACCTGCTCTGGGCCCTGCTGCTGATCTCTACCAAAGTGAGTTCTAACACCCAAGTGCTGCCTGTCAGGTCCTAGACATTTGGTTGGTATTAGAGAGTGCTCCTTTTCTCCCTCAACTGCTAGAGGTGGGATGTAGAAATCTTTTGCCAACTATTGGCCTGGAAAACTAACGGAGATTGGAATCGTCATTGAAGCTGCAGCCATTGACTTAAAGTCTCTGTTTGACCCCTGCTGGCTGATTTGCTCTGCTGGAGATATGATGTTCACAAACGTTTCTAAGTGCAAAAGTAGAGGGCTGCATCAGGAACACCGCAGAGCATGCATCTAATTGATGTCAATGCATTCCTGAGCGAGAACTTCATACTTTTCTTGCTCAGAGCTATCCTGCCTTTGTCGACGACCATGCCAGGACCCAGCTCTTCAGCAACTCACTGTCGTCATGCCCCGTTTCAGGTCCGGCTTGCAACTTTCCCCTCCGATGACTCTGCAATAGCCTTTTCCCTTGAATAAAAGTTTCTAAGTTAGAAGGTAAACTTTCCACCAGGACAAACCTGGTCCCTGTATTAAACCTGCACTCCATCAAGATTTGCCTTAACTTATGACTTTGACTCAATTGAGCGCAACCACATAATTTTTGTTGGCACTTTGTGCTTTTTGGTGTTTTTTTAATTCAAAGTTTAAAAATTCATATTTCCTATTATACTTATTGGATTAATTTCATTTTGGTGTCATTTTCTTCATAAAAATACTTCTCTAAACTGGTTTGAGATTTTCCTTGAGTTGTGTTTTCACTTCATTATTGTTTGAGTGCTGCATAAATACTTTACATATTGCCTCTAAGGTAAGCCTAACTGAATTGTGACAAGCTACCAGAGGGTTCAGCATAGGTTTATTTAGTGACTTTAGTGGTTCACCCTGACATGGATAGTGATTATTACTTGAGGTGGGTTCCTACCCCTTGAACTAATACTCCAATTTCTTGCACATTTATAGCTTTACTAATAACTTTGTAAATGCCCCAAAACCTGCACGTTTGTGGTTACTCACAAACTAATTTCTCACCCTTTCAAATGTTAGAAATGGTAGGAGATTTGGTCTAGCAAAAGGCTTGGTTAAAACCCTTTTCACAGTGGGCATGACAATATATCACCCCAAAACTTTGTGACTATGTCAGGGACGTCCTTTTTCCATGGGATAAAATGCACACTTACACAGCCACGGTACTTTCTGCAACTGATAATTATATGTGGGTATACTGATTCTCATTGGAGAACTAGAAGAATGTTAAATATTTCACATGGAATTGCCATTAGTATCTTGGAAAATTGTAACTGACATGGATACCCAGGGATACAATTGTCAATATATGTGAATTGAAAAAGCAGTAAATCTGCCTCCATTTGTATGAGTACTACTAGAAGTGCAGTTTTACAAGTTTTTTAATTCATAAGGATTATGCATTAATGTTGTTGCAGTCTTCCTTAAATCACTTACAAAGATGAGAATTTAAAGTGGTGTTGGTGTACTTGTCAGTGGCAATTTATTAATTGTTGAACAATTTAATTGTGTTGGAAGCTATAACAAGTTGGACTCATTCTTGTAATAAATATTTATATTTTTTATCTTTATTTACCAGTTTCTCGAGCAAAGCAGTGAATGTGTAAACATTGCTTTTGTGCATAATACAATATAAAGAAGAGGGTTAATAAAATACATACAGAAAAAAATATAAAGGGTACTGTAATGATTAGATCCTGGAAATTAGTTTGGTTCCAGTATGTTCTTTATTTGGTAAGAGATAAAGTTGAACACCCCCAGCTCCCCTTTCAGCTTCACAGCTTTAACCACCCCTTTACTTTCAAAGCATAACATTCCACCATGCAGAGAGTTCCATGTTCCATTACAGCATGAAGCTATGAAGACATCTCTACACATCTTCCCCCTTATGCACAAAAATAAAATAAAACAATTCAATAACAATTTAAACAACCTTCAACATTTTATTGTATAATACTACATACATAAAATGACTATATCAACTATTAGAACAAAATCACATACAATTATACATCAATCATGTAGAACTGGTTGGGGAGCATTGCGTTTACAGATATTTCCCGAACTCCAAGCAGAGCCATCAGCCAAAACGAGAATATTCTTCTTGACAGCTCTTACTTGAACAGGTTTTGAAAACTTGCTTTCTCCCTTGATCACTATTCCACCTTTCCTGGTTACAACCTAATCTCCCTCTACTATGCCTGACTCTTAAACAGCTTTTCTGTCATTATAATGACTAGCAGCTGCTAATTGTCTCTGACATACATCACTCTCCACAGCGTGGTGATCAACCCACACACACTCTTTGTCCTTCAGCCAACCAGGTACCTCCTTCAAACCTGGTTCATGACATTTAAGCGAGACAAATGGTGACAAACCAGTCACAGAATGCAGTGTTACCCTATATGTCCACACCAACTTCTTCAATTCTTCCAACCATGACATTTGACAGAGATAACTGTATATTATCCATCAACAACCGATTTATCCTTTCCATCAATCCATTTGCTTGAGGTCTGAACAATGCAACTTTTTCATGTTTGATTCCTAATTTACTCAAGAAATCCACCATCTTCCTCGACACCAACTGTACTCTGTTGTCAGACACCAGAAATTTTGGAATTCCCTCATTCACAAACACTCTCTCCAAATATCCCACAACTTTGTCAGTGTCTATGCAATCTGTAGTCTCACTAACAAACCACTTGGAATGATAGTCCACCAAAACCATCACAAACCTGTTGCAAAAACCAAGCTTTGAAATCTGACCCAAGAAATCAATTGCTACTCTCTCCCAAGGATGTTTGGCAAAAACATTGCAACTTAAAGGAGGCTGTCTCACAATCTTAGTCTTGTCACTGTTCGCACATGCATGACATTCTTTGACTGCTCCCTCAATGTCACTGTCCATTCCTGGCCACCAGAACGAATGTCGGATCCTCCTCTTCGTCAAGTTCCTTCCCAAATGACCCTCATGAGCGATGTCAATAATTCTTCTTCTAATTCCCACTGGTGGCACAAATTGATTCCTCCTTAACAACCTTCCATGACAGACACTCAACTCCTCATGCACATGATTATAACCCTTAAAACGAATATCATTCTCATGATCACTCTAACCTTCGGATACAAATTTCATGACCTGTTGCAGAATACTATCCTCAGACATGGCAAATGCCCATTCTTCTTTACTGAGAGCCAATTACACATTCTCACTTCCTACTGCGTCAATTTCTTCATTCACTACATCTTGACCCAACACCGATCCCACTGCATCAAGAGGCATCCTAGAAAGACAGTCCGCAACTACATTTTTTAAGCCCTTCACATATTGAACTTCAAAATTGTACTCCAAAACTGATAACATCCATCTAGAAATCCTGTGGGTTACACTACCCTCTTAACCCCTTTCCCCTTTAAAAAAATGAATAAGGGTATTGTGGTCAGTACGAACTTTGAAAGGTAGACCCCAAACAAAATACCTAAAATGATTTATGCCCCAGCAACACGCTAGGGCCTCTTTCTCAATAACAGAGTAAGATGTTTCTGCATCACGAAGTCTACAAGACGCAAATCCAATCATTCTCTGCTGACCATCATGAATTTGAGTCAACACGGCCCCAACTCCAACAGCACTTACATCAGTGGTAATAAATGTTTTAGCATTCACATGGAAATGACCAAGAGTCGGAGCAATACAACTCTTCACCTTATCAAACGCATCATTGCAAGCTTCATTCCATTGAAATAGAACTCCCTTTTTCATTAGTTACCTCAGGGGTTCCACAATCTCGGTAAAACCTTCCACAAACTTGGAACAATATTCCGCTAAACCAAGAAAAGATCTCAAATGATCATTGGTAAGAGGAATAGGAGGGTTCCTCACGGCAGAGAGAATATTTTTCTTTGGTTTAATTCAATTTTTATATATTTCGTGTCCCAAATAAGTCACACATCTTTTCTTTAATTGACATTTTTCCTTCTTAATCGTCAATCCATTTCCTTCCATGCTCCTCAACACTTCATCCAAGACATCGTCATGATGCGTACCAGCCCTTCAAAGATTTGTTGCATTACTCTCTGGAACACCGCCGAGGCAGATGCCAGTCCAAAAGGCATTTTACAGTAACGAAATGCCCCCAGTGGCGATACAAAAGACGCAAGATGTCTAGATCCTTCATGTAAATCTATCTGGTGAAAAGCAGCTGACATATAGGTCACGCTAAAAACATCTCCTCCACTCATTGCAGTCAGCATCTTTGAAATGTTAGGTAACGGCTGTCAATCGACCCAAATATTTTTATTCAGATCACGTAAGTCCACACATAGGCGGATCTTCCCTCCCTCCTTAGATGCCACCACAATGGGCGCCAACCACTCGGAGGCCTCAATGGGTTTTATTATCACTTGCACTAGAAGTTTTTTAAGTTCCTCATGAAGGGACTCTCTCATGAGATAAGGCACTTTGTGAACCACTGGCTTAGAATTATTTTTCAAAATGATTGTATGCGAAAAAAATGTAAGCTTACCCAATTGATCAGAAAACAACTTGGGATGCTTCTCCATCACACTTATTTCATATGTATCAATATCATGAACAACTGAAGTAGTAACAGGTTTGGTAGCATTAGGATTTAAAATGATTTTGAGATCTTTTTGATGATGCTACCCCAAAAGGTCAGATCCCTGCTTAGTCAAATAAACACGTCCAAAAACTTTGTTACCATTAAAAGAAATTACCATCCATCTCATCCCCACAATTTAAATGATTTTTCCGCCATATCCAGCTGCTTTAATGTCAGGCTTGTTCCACACCAGCTCTTCTCCTGTCCATTTTCAAGAAAACGTCTCTCTAGAGAGTAAAGTATATAAACTCCCCGAATCTACTAACATTTCAATCCCTCATTTGTCTAAGTCTATAACAGAATGTGGTTTCACTAACTTGTCAGTGCTTTCTCTGGGAACATCATCAATTGATAAATGAGGTTCAACATGTGAATGTTTAGAATTTTCACAAACGTCCACGCTCAACATTAGTTAATGCACACTTTCACAAGTGTCCTGTACTTCTTGTACTCGAGAGAATTGAGCTTTAGTTCAACAAACTTTAGCCAGATGACCTTTCCTACCACAAGCTCGGCAGGTGGCATTCCTTCCCATACACATGGAACTAGAAGCAATATGCCAAGGAGCTCCGCAGCAGTAACACTTAACTACTCTGGAATCAAACCTAGGAGTAAAATAAGGAGTTGCTTTCCTAGATTCATTAAGTTAGTTAGAAGGGGGAAAATTTGTGACAGGACTCTCCTTTTTCTTTTCATCAACAACAGCATGTACTTCAGGTACTTTTGATGCATTTTCCCTAGACAAGATTGAGTTATTGCATTTATCCATTTCTTTAATCCACAAATCTGTGTGCTCCAACCCCTTAGCAATTTGAATAGCTTCTTCAAGTGAGGGATCTTTGATTAAAAGTTTCTCTCTAACCCTTTTGTTATTAGTACACCTTACAATTTGGTCACGAATAAGAGAATCAGCTAATTCTCCAAATATACATGTGAATGAAAGTCCCCTGAGCGCAGCAACATATGTTGCAATATCCTCATCAACCTTATGAATACGACAGAAAAATGTATATCTTTCTAAAACAGTATTAATATTTGTTTTGAAACGGATTTCGAGCATTTGTAATGTCATTTCATATGCATTATTAGGCTGACCATCCCCCATACCTAAAGATATTTCTGGAAGGTCCTCATAGAAATGCCTCCCCTCAATTCCTAAATGATGGGGTGATATGGCTTGTCTACGCACAGGACCATACTTGTCCGCTCCTGTTGCTAATACGTAAGTAAGAAACAATTTTTTCCACTCCTTCCATGGAACAGAGGGCTCACCAGGAGTAGCAAGAAAAGTAGGTGTTGCAGACAAACTTTGGTCAGCCATAAATATATCACAGTAAATAATTACGTACAAACAAATGTCTTAATGCAATTACTCTCTACTTTGACTAATGAACATGGTACCTGTAAGAAAATGTTGTTAAGTAAAACAACTAACTAAAAAAATAAATTAAAATAAGAACAAAATAGTAAGCAGATGATGAACTGTTCCCCCTTTTTTTTTTGTCTTTTCTTCTTTCTTCATGATATATCCATGTTCAAGAATTGCTGTGGAGGAAATAGGAATTTGCTTGTAGGAATGGGATAGAAATTCCTACAAGAAATGAATGAATATTGAAATGAATATTGCAAAATCCACTTTAAGATGGCCGCCAGAGTAGACATTCATGTACTGATGGAACTTGTAGCCCAAGAGTTAGGATGGCCGCTGTAATATGTGTATTTTCTATAGGAAGTTGGAATCTTTGAAGGCATAGGCTTTGATTTGGCAGTGTGCGTGAGGAGGAGCTCATGAAGAATGAGAGGAATGCGGCCGGACTTCCACGAGAAGGTGAGCGCAACGAAAGCTCGCACATAATGAGATGAGATGCATACGAGGATCCACGAGAAAGTGAGCACAATCAGAACTCGTGCAGTGTGAGATGAAGCACGCACAAGGGCTTCTGGAAGGTGAGCGCTAGTAACGGACTTCAAAGTTGAAGATAAGCGTTTCCCTTCAATGTTTTGTATGCGAGAGTTTCTCAATCTCTCAAACATATCATGTTCACACTCAGAAAACAGATCATTTTTGCCTTCCCTCCATGCCGCAGATAAGGTCCTACTAATGCCGAAATAAACAGTTGTACTCTCGCACTGCCCGATAATAGGTCAATATTATCCACACAGCTACGGAAAGCAGTAAATGATAGCGTTCCACAAATTCTAGTGTTCCGTATGGCATCTAATCACAGCACGCTTCATCACACATTCAGCGCTAGTGAAAACTTAGCCCAGATATATCTGTTTACAATTCACAGTGCCAGTAAAGTCACTTGCAATGCTCCACACGCACAAAACTTCAGGAGACTTTATTGGAACACTCACAGTTGTTGTAGAAATAAATTCCAGGGGTGAAGGTGAAGGTAGACTGCCCCCTGCGTAGTATAAGCTCTTCATATTGTCACCAATGTAAAGATGAGATACTGGAAATTAGTTTGGTTCCAGTATGTTCTTTATTTGGTAAGAGATAAAGTTGAACACCTCGAGCTCACATTTCAGCTTCACAGCTTTAACCACCCCTTAACTTTCAAAGCATAACATTCCACCATGCAGAGAGTTCCATGTTCCATTACAGCATGAAGCAATGAAGACATCTCTACAGGTACATTTCCACTGTCAGCCAAACTTGACATCCGTTGCAAACTGTGATAACATATCAGCTGTTCTCCTCTGACCCCCTCCCCCTCATGTCTATCTTGTATTTTGCAGTAGTGTCTACAAGGCGGTGTCAGGTTGTGTGGGCAACGCTTAGTTATTGAGTTGGTTTATCTCCTTGTCTGTCCTTTCTTTATGCATTTTTGAATTGTGTATTTCTTTTGTCTTTCAACCGACTCCCGTTGGGACAATCCCGTTTCCTGTTGTGAGGTGTTTAAGGATTGTGAGGCAGGTGTATAGTTTTTTTTAATGGGCCCCAGATGTCTTTTGGGTTGGAGGCCCTGGGTAAAATGCTGCAAAACAGTTTGCTGTTGGTGTTGCAATATGTAAGACTGTTTAACCAATCTTGTATCGTAGAAGCTACTTTTTCCCCCACCTGAGTGCGATCTCTCTCTTAGCCAACAACAGCCCCAGGGCGATACATTTTCGGCACCCCTTTGGAAAGTTGACCACATACCCCATTAGTGCGACTTCAGGTGTGGTTGTGATGTCCATGTCTACCATGTTTCCCAGTACTCAAAATATTTCTGCCCAGTATGGTTTGATTTTGCCACAGTTCCATGTGAAATGTGCAAAGTCTGCATGCAGAGCCCTGCATTTCAAACAGAAGTGGGGCCTGGAGTGTTCTATCTTATGGAGTTTCTCTGGAGTGACATATAGCCTATGTAGGAATTTGAAGTGTAGTAACTTGTGACAACTGTTCAAGGAAATATCCTTTATCTGTACACAGCATGCCGCCCATTGATCGTCTAAGATTGGATGACCCAAGTCAGCCTCCCACTGCCCCCGAACTTTGGTGTCAGCAATTGGGATAGTGTCCACGCATGCCCTGTATCGCTTGGACGTGAGATGTTCTCCCCGTGCTCTCAATGACTGTAGAGAGTGGTACAATTGGGTCTGGCTCGAGTGGGAAGTTTGGTAGTAGCGGCCGCATTGCTGAGCGTAACCAGTTTATAATAAACTTGTCCTTGAACGTTGCCTCCCTGAATTTCTCATCCTCTGTAATAGTGAAGAACTGCCCACCGGTGAACAAGTCTCTGGCCTTATTGATGTCATATTTAAAAAGTGTTTTTTGAACCAGCAGTTTGCCTGTGATTGGGATCCAATTCTTGTTAATAATCGGGAGCCCAGGTGAGTATAGTATTGGGGCCCTCATATGTCTAACCAGTTTATGTCAGGCCCAGCTGGTGGTTGGGACCGGAGAAGGCTCAGAGGGAGCACTGTGTTCAAAGATCCTGGGAGGGCTAGGCCAGCCTCTGGATGCTGGTACATGATTCTGGCGTCTGGATGGAACCAGGAGTGTGCGTAACTGCACTGGGCTACCAGATAGTATAGCTGTAATTTGGGAGCCCCAAATCCGCCTCTACTATATGGAAGTGTCATAACTTCCCAACGTGCCCTGGGTCTCTAACCACCCCAGGTAAGCCTTATAAGGTGAGTGCGCAGTGTCAAGAAAAGCTGTTAGGAAGCGGTATTGGTATGTTATTAAACAAGTGAAGGAATTTCGGTAGGACCACCATTTCAATTAACGCAACTCGGCCGGTTATCGAAGGGGGAAGTTGCAGCCATCTTTTAACCTGCTCCTCAAGTTTCAGTCGTATTATTTGGGCAGTATCCAGATGTATGTGTATGCCCAGAAATTTGGTCGAGTCATCGCACCACTCCAGGGAAAACTCGCAGTTCCAGTGAGTAGTGCCAGCGGTAAGAGGAAAAATGACTAATTTGTGCCAATTGATGCCCAGCCCTGAGAAGCGCCCAAACCTAATGGTTTCCCTTATCAAGGGTTCGAGGTTCACCTGTGGCTTCCGGACGTACAAGATGACATCGTCCGCGTATAGAGGGACTAACAAAGGACCCGTGTGATACTGGAGGCCTCTCTGTAGGTGTCGCTCCCTAAAGTGTCGGACCAGGGGGTCCATTGCCAAAATAAACAGTAGCGGTGATAACAGCATCCCTGCCTGGTGCCTCTTGAGAGGGAGAAGGAGTGAGACACGTGCCATTGAGACAAAGTCTGGCCATCGGGCCCTGATACAAGAGAGCAGTGAGGTTGATAAATCCCTTGG
The DNA here is from genome assembly GCF_964204655.1 of Triturus cristatus. Classification (NCBI taxonomy): domain Eukaryota; kingdom Metazoa; phylum Chordata; class Amphibia; order Caudata; family Salamandridae; genus Triturus; species Triturus cristatus. The sequence continues at coordinate 404,096,982 of NC_140581.1, forward strand.
GCATACCCATCCTGCGCATTACAGACCAAAAAACAGCCATTCCAGTGTATCAAAGGCCTTCTTAGTGTCTAAAAGGATTGCCGCTGCCGGGGTCCCAGGATTAATTCAGTGCAAAACCGCAAAATTTAGAGAGGTGGACCGATGGGGTACAAATCCCGATTGGGCGGGAGAGATGACTTTGTCCAGCAGCAATGAGAGTTTCAACGCTACCTTCTTAGCTAGGATTTTATAATCTAAGTTTTACAATGATAGCGGCCTGTAGGAGCTGCAGAGCAGGGGATCTTTCTCAGGTTTAGGGAGTAGAACAATAATCGCCTCTCGGAGCAAGGGTGGGAGCTCATTCCGCTCCAAGGCCTCATTGTAGACTTTGAGCAATATGGGAGCCAGTAGGTCTTTGTAGGATTTGTAAAAGTCACCAGTGAAGCCGTCAAGGCCTGGTGCTGTGGAGCCATTGAGAGCTTCGATTGCGCTGATAATCTCATCAGTGGAAAAGGGCTCTGGGGCTATTTCTGAAAAATATTTTTCCTGTTAGGCCAAATTGTGTGTAGTTTTGGAAGTGTATAATGTACTATTATATGTAAGGAATTCATCTCTGATATCAACCGTATCAGTGAGGAATTGTCCAGACTGGGATTTGAGTTCTGTAATGTAGGATTGTCCCTAGGGGGTCTCAATAGTTGTCCCAGAGTGCGTCCGGGTCTTTCCCCCTCGCCGTAACAGCAGGTGATGGCGTATTTACTCAGAAAATGGATTTCCCTGTCTTTGGCCGCCTGAAATTCTGTGAGTAGCGCCAGGCACCGTATGGTATCATCAGGTTGAGGGGAATGCCTTTTTGCGTGGTCAATGGCATCTAATTGCTGCTCTAGGAGAGCTAGTGTCCCCCTTAGATCTTTCAAAACCCCTGCATGCTTTGAGATGCTAACTCCCCTGATAAAAGCCTTAAATGCCACCCAAAGTACTACCCAGGAGTCTACCAATCCCATGTTTAGTTCGAAATATTCGAGCATATCCTCTCCAATCTCATTGAAAAATAGTTCATCATACCCGGAAACTGCCACTGTCTCTTGTGACCTTCAGGTCTGGGGATACAGAGCTGTAGTACCACAGGGGAATGGTCGGAATATGTTCTAGGGAGCATCGTGGTAGAGGTGTACCATGACACTAAGCCTGGGGAGCATAACCAGTAGTTTAGCTAGTCCAGGTGTCATGCTGTGCCGAATAATCTGTGTAAGAACTAACCGGGGGTTGCGACGTCTCCAGATATCAAACAAATGTAATGAGTCGCACAGTTCTGTTAGTGCTGTTAGTGCTCGTCGTGCTCGAGGCTTGGCGTCTGGGGTGGTGGAGGAGCTGTCTAAAGTGGGAAGTAATAATAGATTATAGTGTCCGCCCATCAATATGAGATCTGCGCCCGAGTGGAGAACCAAAGCTTGAAGATCATAAAAATATTCGGGACTGTCAGTGTTAGGGGCATATAAACATACCAGCGTGAGGATGTGGCCCAGCAATATCCCTGTCACCATGATGTGGCGACCGTCTGCATCGCCGTGGGAGTTGTGTAAGTGGAAGGGGAGCCGCTTGTGTATTAGTATCGCTGTCCCGTGAGCATATGAGCTGTAATTGGAAAAAACTGGCTGCAAAATGATTATCCGTGGATTTCGGGACGTGGGTTTCTTGCATAAATGCCACGTCTATGCGATGCCTATGTAGGTATTGAAGGACATGTTTGCCTTTTTTATTGTTGTTGAGGCCCCTATCATTCTATGTGATTAGGGAGAGGCAGGTGTGGTCGGCCAAGTCAGGAGACACTGTCATTACCTTGGTAGAAGTGGATGAGCAAAGTGACAATTGCGAAGAAGTGTAGCACAATGTGGCAACAAACTTTTTGCAATTTAACCCCAGAGAAACAGATCCGTGAGTATTTCCCATCCCCCTCCCCCCACCCAACCTCACGCCAGTAGACGTCAAGAACCAACCCCATCGAACCATAACTGTATGCATCCAGTAAACATCTTGGCTGTAAATACCAATGTACAATACGATGCATTACCATCAAGAAACAAAACAATATGAGTAACTCTCAGGGAGATGGCAACGGCCCGTCAGCCACCTTATAATAAATATTTAACTAGAGCATGTATCAATAGTTATCCTGTTTTTCTAAACAAGCTCTTTCATATTCAGTCAAAAGACATCTTCCCATACAATATTTACATGATAAAATATTCAAATCAATGAAAGATTTGAAGACCATAAGCAAGCCAAGTCTAGGTGGAATGGCAGTCTGAACTGTACATTCATTGGTCCCCTGGTTCCTCACCTGCACCAATATAAGGTGTGTCTCGTTCAATCATTGACATGAACTGATCCAGGTCAAATGACTACATAAATTATGTAACACACTCACACGTGTATGCTATAGTCAATAACAATTTAAATGTATTATCAAGATATACAGCTGGATTTCTCTATATGGTGTGAGAACATGTTGAGGTCTATTAATTTTTGGGTATTGTTCTCCTCATTGTCAATAGGATAATAATTTCAGTTTCTTGGAGCCATTCCTGACTGTTTTCCTCATTTGTCATATGACTTCCTTTTTACCATATCTACAAATAACTGTGCCCAAATATTTTCCTTCAATAAATGACTAGCTAACGTTTTGACTTCTACCCTTATTAGGTTCACTAGCTATTCAAACTTGCTGATTTTCTTACAATTCAGTTTCCCAGCCCTTCTGAAACAAGGGAATACATTGATTGTGAATATGTTTAAAAGTCAATATATCAGGTTTCAATTCTAGCATATTTTGGGGGTCATTAGGATGGTGGGTGAATAGCCACCACCGGCCCGGCGGTGGCGATCTGCCCGCCATTACAACCTGATTTACCGCCGCCATATTATTATGCCGGGGGTTATTGCGGCGGACGCAAAGTGCGTCTGCCGCTTTTCCACCAGTCGGCAATCGTTCTGATTGCCGGCCGGGCAGAGCTGGGGCACAATATGGTTGCGGTGCCTAAAAGGCAGGGTGGCAGTTGCATCCTAATCAGTGGTGTGGGACCGCCCCACGTCTGGCAGCCGGTCCCAGCACGTCTGGCGGCTGGTCTGGTGGCCGTAGTAAAGTTACTACTCCTAAACTGAGAAAAATCCTAACTTTAAGACTTTCTGTATTCACATAAGGCATTTAGGAGTCCTAAAGTTAGAAGTCCCAACTTTACTACTCCTAAACTGAGAAAAATCCTAACTTTAAGACTTTCGGTATTCACAGAAGGCATTTAGGAGTCCTAAAATTAGGACTCCTAACTTCTGTGAATATTGAAATGAGTAGGTGCCTTCTGTGAATACCAAAATGAGTAAGTGCCTTCTGTGAATACCAAAATGGTAGTAAGTTTAGGATTTTGTCTTAAGTTAGTTCTGTGAATCGGGCCCAAACTTCATAAAACAAATCTTAAAGCAGTGACAATGAAACTCTCCACCATGGACTTAGTGAGGCAATACACAAACATTCCATGACTACATTCAGGAGTCTTTCTTTTACCTCGTCTCATTGTTTGTACCTAAAAGAGCTCATACCTCTAAAAGTATACTCACTTTGCAGCTTAAGTTTCTTTAACTATGTTGGTACCGAAAATTCCTCTGCATGGTAAGAAATGTGTACCCCTGCCTTGATTGCTCAACAGTAAAGTGTGAGCCCAGATTGCACATGGCACTTTGCGGTGGGGGAACTACAGCTCCCATCAGTCACTGCGGCAGGTGCCGGCAACTGTGATTCTTTGCGCCAGGAAGCACTTAAGTGCTGACTCGGGCTCCCGCGGTGAGGGATCCCAGATTGCAAACAGCACTTTGCGGTGGGGGGGACTACAGCCCAGATTGTACACATTACTCTGCACCCATCAGAACCCGGTTGAGGCTGGGCCACGTCTCTGACTACTGTGGCGCAAGTATTGATAAGCATCCTTTAAGGTACTGTGTGTCATGGTTGTACCAACTTTAAACTAGGCCTGGGCGAAGCACTACGCTACGCTCGCGTAGTTTGCGAAGTTCGCGCTACTTCGCACTACGCGAACTGCACGTAGCACAGTGCGAACACGCGTAGCGTAGTGTTGCGTAGTGCTGCGGTCATTTTTTGCTTGCTCACGGTCCTCAACGTCAAGTTGGCGACCGCGAGCAAGCAAAATGACATCCTGGCGAGACTTTTTCCTTGTTCGCGATCGCGAGCATGGAAAATAAACCTCCCGGCGAGATTCCCAACGCGAGAAGGTCAGGTTTCTCATTGCGAGGGGTCACGTATGCTCGCGACCGCTCGCGATGAGAAACTACCAGTTCGCGTTGAGAAAGCTGCAGCTCGAGTAAAAATCTACTCGAGCAGCAGAAAACTACAGCTCGCACTGTGCAAGATGCCATTTTCAATGATTGCACAGTGCCGGTTGCTTGTCCGCACTGTGCAATCATTGAAAACAACATCTTGCACAGTGCGAACATGTTACTTCGCAGTTCGCGAAGTGCTACGCGTAGCTCGCGTAGTGCGAACTTCACTTTGCGTAGCTTCGCGAAGTGCTACTTCGCGAACTACGCCCACCCTTACTTTAAACCTGCCCTGGTTGTTTGGGCCTAATAATGAGAAAGTGTAAGGCAGGGGACGTTGCAAACCATGATCACAACATAAAGAAATCAAAGAAAGCAGGTCCAGCTAAGCATGGGGTCAGAACAAGGGCTACTGCTCTTGATCAAACCACATTAGCAGACATTGATACATTAATTGATGAGGTCGAGCAGCTGCTTACATCAAATAACCCTAGAGGTAAGGCAAAATGACGAAAGCTCCGGCTATATTCAAGGCATCAAGTGCCCCTAGGGCTCCTATTTTGGATTCGACCTTGGATGGGAGCCCTTGCACAACGCGTGCACTCCAAGTAATGAAATCGGAAAGCCAAGCTACTGGGCCAGCTCCTGTTTTAGACCAGGCCCCTACCTTACCTCAGCCTGCTGATACTAACACTGTTGATCATTCTAATAAGACCCCTTGCTCTCTATACCCAACCATTACAGTGATCCCGAATATGCCCTGTTTTAATTGATTTGATCCTATTCAATCTATGGATGAATAAGTGGGAGTTGAATCATCAGAAGCTTCATCACAGGATATTCCCCCCACTGCTTCCTCAACAAGGTCGCAAAGTGCAGACACTGTTATGATGAGCAATTTAGTGGACAATGAATTGTTGTATAGTAAAATTAACGAGCTTTGCACTCAACTTGGGTTATTATCAGCGAATGTATTGTCTCTTAAATCCAAGCTTTCGTGTAGTTGTTGTTGAAGTTGTAGGAGCTCTGGAACGTCGCTCACTAGGAAGACCCTCCATCTGAGGTGGCCAGGGTTATAGAGGTAGTTCCTGCTTCCATTATAATGTGTTCAGAGAATTGTTGCACTGAAGGCCTTACTGCCTCCAGTACCCTTAATAACAACATTTATTCATTGTCTGTAAAAAAGAATTGGCATATGGAATTACCTCCTTCAGGTGCAATACCCGAACTTGCTCCTATGAATTCCCCTACATTATTGCCCTAGTGTGTCACAAACCAGATGCCAGTGAGTACGTTTCCCACCAGAAGACCACCGCATTATTTTGTCTCTCATGGGGTCTCCTCCTCCCATACTATGCCTATTGGCTTTGCTCCCTATCAACCTACAAGGAGCTTTACCCTGAAGTTTGATCCTCAACTATCTAGGGAAAAAAGAAATCCAATAAGTCCAATGGGTTTCAAAACTGAACACAGGTGTCAGGGAGGACACTGAGGCACTGATTAATAAGGTGATCTATTGGTTAAGACATGAGCGGAATTGCCTATCTATAATAAGATCTGATATTGTATTTGCAAAAAGTCGCACAACTCCATCCTCACATTATAATCACATTCATGCCCTACATTCCAATCTTTTGGTTGAACATTTCATTATTTTTGAATTACGTACCTGTGATTGTGCTGGGAAAAAACAAACAGAGATACAACTAAAAGCATTCTCCCCACTATCGAGGGATTGGATGGGTCAACAGAATGAGGGTTTTGCGCATGTAACTGATGATTTTAATGTTCTTATTTCTCGTTCTCCTGCTTTGTTATCTCTAGGGGTGGGCGGAATTTGCGTAATCGCGTTACGCAAATCTCCGCGAAACAGTAAAAATCTCCGCGAACACGCAGAAATTCCGTGAACACGCGGAATTGCTTGTTCGCGATGCTTTTTTCCTGTTCACAGTTGCTGTTTGCGTGCTCGGGGAGAAATATCTTGCGAACACGCATTTTGAGAACGCGAACAAGAAAAAAACTTGCAAAATCGCGGAAAGTAGCATTTTGGGCAATTTCGCGTTCTCCGCGGAACGCGAAATAACCGAAATTCCGCAAATTCCGCGAGCGGAACGGAATTTACCGCCCAGGCCTAGTTATCTCCCATGAATCCAACAGACTGACTGTATAAAAGGCATATGTGTCAAAGTAACAGTATGGGTCGCAACAGATTCCGAGCAACGGGGGATGTAATGGTTAACAATAAGGATGCTTCGCAATATGATGCCCAAAGTTTACCTGAAATATATGATAATGATGATTGCAATACTTTACGACCCCCTGATGAACATACAAGACCACAAAGCCATTCAGGGCTTAATTCTAACACTGATACAGCTGATGGCTCTGATATTCTCCCATGTCCTGGAATTTAGCAGGTATAAATCTGAAAATACGTGATCAGGACTGGCCAAGGTATATTAAGTATAAAAGTATAAGTATAAAAAGGTTTATTAAGTGCTCTAATGCCAAACGGCGTCTTGGCGCCGTGGTGTGAGAAGAGCAACGGAGACGAGGGGACTAAAGAACTAGAGGACGTTAAACAGCCTAGACTTCAGGGCTTTCCTAAAGGAAAGAAGGCCTGGCTCTAGGCGAAGAGAGGCTGGGAGCTTATTCCATAATTGAGAGGCACAGATGGAGAATATGCGGCCACCCCATCTAGCACGTTTGTATCTGGCGGTACACATAAGGCCAAGATTGGCCGAACGTAGATCACGACGGGAAACGTAGGGTCTGAAAAGATTGTGGCAGTAGGTAGAGCCACCGCCGTATTGTGCCTTATGGACAAGGCATAATGCCTTAAACTCGACTCTCTGTTGGACCGGGAGCCAGTGCAATGATCTTCTAGCAGAGGAGATGGAGTGGCCCTTAGGAATTTGCAACAGGACACGAACAGCGGCATTCTGGAGAGATTGAAGTTTGCTGATCTGGAACTTGTCCATGCCCAAAAACATAGCGTTGCAATAGTCAAGTCTTGACATGAAAAGAGCGGCCATCACCGTCTTCTGAAGAGCAACGGGAATAAAAGGAAAGATCTTACGGAGAGACTTGAGCAGGAGAAAACAAGCAGAAGTTATGCTGTTAACCTGCGCTGACATATTCATCTTAGTGTCAAAAATTACGCCAAGGTTTCTAACCTTTCCCACAGGGAGAGGACAAAGTCCTGCCTCCGGTGGCCACCAAAGGTTGTTCCAGATTGGAGGTCCATTCCCAAATTCCATAACTTCAGTTTTCTCCGTATTAATCTTTAAAAAGCTCAACGACATCCAAGCCATAATGTCCTTAAAACACATATGGTACGGCCCCGCTGTTAACTCTGGTGCATCTGATAACGAGAGGACCAGTTACGAGTCGTTCGCATAGGAGACAATAGAAAAGCCATGCTTCCTCACAACGGCTACCAGGGGTCTCACGTAGAGATTAAATAGGGTAGGGGATAGAGCAGAGCCTTGCGGAACGCCACAGGTCTGATTAAAATGATCTGATTTTAGGCCCTCCCAATTAAGAGATTGCTGTCTGTCCTGCAAAAAAGAAGAAAGAAGGACCAGGGCTCGATGACTAATGCCTGCCTCCTTTAGTCGCTGCACTAAGACCGTATGGTTAACGGTGTCGAAGGCAGGACTAAAATAGCTCTCCCACCCCCGTCGACTGCCATCCGGATCCCCTCTGCTGCTGCAATAAGAGTAGACTCGGTAGAGTGATTAGAACGGAAACCATGCTGAGCCGGGTCAAATAAACAGTTGCGGTCTAAAAATTCAGCGAGCATGGTGTTCATATGCTTTTCCATGATCTTGGCAACGAAAGGCAGACCCAAAATTGGTCGATAGTTTTTGAGCTCAGAAGATCAAGAGAAGCCTTCTTCAGGATTGGTCTAACAGTCGCCATCTTCCACGCAATGGGATAGGTCCCTGAGACCAGAAATTGGTTAATTAGAGGTGTAAGAATGGTGCTGGTCTTATCTGCAACCGGATGCAAGACTGACGGGGGACAGGGGTCAGAGACAGACCCTGACTTAGTGATTTTTAACAGATCTGTTACAGCCTCAACAGTCAGGGAGCCAAAACTAGAGGAAACCACCGTGCCTAGTCTCGAGTGATGGAGAAAATTGGGGGGAAATAACTTGACCAGTAGCTGGGATTGCAAGGTTCAACAAATCATCATATAGTCTGAACTGCATCATAAAAGAAGGAGGCCAACTGATTGCAAAAGCCCTGGTCAGGGCGAAATAGGCAGCCCTGCTGAGGTTTGGCCAGATAAGATACGGATTTGAGGAGTTCTTTAGTGGAGTTACCAGCGGCCAGGATTATCCCCGTAAAATAAGATGTCTTTGCTGCACAAATGGCCGCTTTATATTTATGAAGGGCGATGTTATAGAGATCTTTACTAGCCCTGGTATAGTCCTGTCTCCATCGGTGCTCAAACCGTCTGCATTGAACTTTTATGTGTTTGAGATCAGGGCTGTACCATGGGGCACCCGCCGGACGCCTGTTAAGAGTGGCTGTCTGTGTGGGGGCAACACAGTTGATTGCTTCCATGATCCAGTCATTAAATTGTGCCGCGGCCACCTCATTATCTACATTTAAAATAGGGGGGGGATGATCAAGGGTAGCCACTAGGTCAGTGCTAGTGATTTTAGACCACCGCCGAAACATGACCTTAACTGGTGTGTGAGGGGCGCTCATACCAGCAAGCCTGGCCGCGACCTCAAAGAAGACTGCTTTGTGGTCAGTCCAAGGAAGGGAATCGGCCCTGCAATAACTAATATCTGGGTGGTTGGAGAACAGCCCGTCGAGAGTATGGCCACCTTCATGTGTTGGTGTGGACACTAGCTGATGAAGGCAAAGGCTGCCATGACATCACAGAGTCTGTTCGTATCAGAACTAGTGGTAGATTCTAAATGGAAATTAAAATCACCCAAAATGGAATACGAGTCTGAAATCGTGCAGGATTGCATATAAGTCATAAGAGCCAAAGAGAAGGCAGCCCTGGGGCCAGGGGGCCAATAAATCAGCAAGCCCTGAAAAATCGTGACCTCCTTCAGCTTGACAGCAATATGGAGTGCTTCAGCATGAAGCTCTGTAACAATACTAGTCTGGACAATAAGAGTTTGCTTGTAAACACTGGGTATACCCCCGTCTCTAATGTCCGAGCGGTCCAATGACAGGACAGCATAACCTGGGGGCAGAGCAACCTTCCAATCGGGGGTGGAGGCAGCCTCAGCCCAAGTCTCGGTTAGAAAAACCATATCGGGATTATGTGCACTTAAAAGAATTTCGAGCTCAAGTTTGTGCTTGGCCACCGAACACACGTTTAATAGAATGCCCTTAAACGTCTTCAGTGAAGTCTGCTCCACTGTCCTACTCAGAGCAGATATTGTGCCTGTGCGTAGGACAGCCGGAGAAGGAAAGACATCCTTACTGCCGAAAGCGGTGTGGCATGCGGTGTCAGCTTGACTAGGCATATTATTGTTAGTATTAGTAAGCGTTGCAAAGTTACAATAAATGCAACGCCGCAAACCAACATCATCCTGAGGATTGAGCCTGACACCGGCCCCACAAGTGGGTGGCCGGAGCTTATGGAGCGACTGAGGAGTGTAATGAACTGATAACACCGAAACAGGGGTCCTGGCCACGGACACGTTCCGGGCGCTGATGGACGCAGACGGGCTTGCCTTTAGCGTGCCTTTGGCGCACCGTCGGCGCGCCCGCTGCGCGCGTCCGCTGTGCGCGTGCGCTGTGCGCTCGCGCCAGCGTGCTGTTTTATGTTGGTGGCGAAAGACTAGAATGCTGACCGCCGGGAGACGGGCCCGCTCGCACGGACGGGCACCGCTACCGGTCGGATACAGCTCTAGTATCAGCAAGGAGAGAGTGCAGATAAAATAGTTTTTAAAACAAGGAAGTTTAAAATCACAGATGCCAGGTATATCTCTCGCAGCCCTGCTTTGCCTCCTCAGCGTATGCGCGTCAGCGTCCCACACCGAGTTTTGATGTGTCTGCTACAGGAGACATGAGCTACAGAGAGAGTGAACATAGATGGGTATACGTCCCTTAGTGTAGACGCTAAACCTGCATTGCACTTTGGCAGAGCTAGTGAAGGGCTTTTAACCTTGATAAAGAATGGGCGCTTTAGCACTTTAGCACTTTAACTCCCTTGGGAATAAACTGCCCAGACCTAATGGGGACTCTAGTCACCCTACCCTCCGGTCTCTCTCTGGCAATATTTAACATATATGTGAGATCAGTTAAGCACAATGATACATCCACTATTTTAGCATTATTTGATACTATATTGGATGATTTATCTTCTTATACGAGAATATTAGTAGCAGGAGATGTCAACACCCCCTTTGAACCCTGCTCTTTTTTAGATATCACAGCAGAGGAAGACGAACGCTGGGGAATTCCAAAGTTGTCAGTACCACCAAGAATTCTTTTTACTTCCTGTGCGCTACAAATAGTCTCGCTGGTTACTAGCAGAGGTCTGAGAGCCCTTAATGGTCGAACCAACTCCGACCCTCTGCGTGCACCAACATTTAAGAGAGTTGTAATTGAATATGTATTAACTGATGTGAGAATGTGGCCCTTGCTAGCCGATATGAAAATTAATGTAAGGTCTGATAGTGATCATAACTCACTTGAGGTGAGATTTGCTGGAGAGCCCTTGGGACAAGGGTATGCTGCTCTGCATAAGTTTGTCCCCGCACCTCCAGTAACTAACAATCGTCGCACTGTTAAATGACCTAAACTCATGGCTAACCCAGAAGTTTATTCAGAACTCTATGAACAGTTTGTTGCCTCCTTTGATCAATATGGGGGGTAGACCCAGCTAGAATAACTATTTTATCAGTTCATAACCAGTTGTTTGGTGAACTTCAAAAGATTTTTTATAAAGCGGCAACTGTTACTAATACGACACATCCTAGATACAATGTTTGGTTTGATTTTGCATGCTAAACAACAAAGAATTCACTAAAACTTGCAATTATCGAGTGCGATAGAGACAAAATTTGTACTGCCAGTGGAATCTACAAATCCTAACTTAGACAGGCTAAAAGAGATTGGGAAGACAAGTTCTGGCAGGACCTACTTGTAGTTCTTAAAAGTAAGGTCAGTAGATCCTTTTGGAAACTAGTAGCGCAAAGCAATCATGAAAGTGGGAAGTACCCCAGTTTTAATATATCATCTGAAAACTGGGTGGCCCATTTTTCATCACTATATTTACGAAGAAAGCCCGATGATACTGCCAGTGTGATTAATATAGCTGAAGATACAACTATGCCTCATTCAGAGCAAAAGCCACATGGCACTTCTATTTTGTGTAGTCTTGAAGAGACAAATAGAGCAATGCATTCTCTTAAGTTAGCTAAGGCACCTGGGCTTGATACAATTCCGGGTGACCTTTTTAAGTCAGAGCCACTTATCTTGTCAATTTATTTTAACCTTCTATCGAATGCCATCTCAGCCGGGGGAGTTGCCCCTGATTCATGGAGAGGGGCTGAGATAATAGCAATATTTAAAAAGGGAGACACTAATAATCCAGCCAACTATAGGTCAATAAGCCTGCTAGTTAATGCCCCAAAAAATTTCAGTCAGCAAGTTCTGAATACATTGATGGAATGGATGGATGAAAAACAAATACCCTCTCCCTTCAAAGCCATTTTAGATAAAAAATTAGTACTATTGACCAGGTTTTTAGATTTTCTTTCTTGCACGGTAAAAATGTACTTTTACGTCAGGATATGATGTATGTTGCATTTATAGATCTTAGAGCTGCCTTGACCTCATTCCCCGTTCTAATTTGTGGCAGGTCCTACTCAACCGAGGTGCCCTCAGCCACCTTGTGCATTTACTGAGTAAGTTACACAAGAATAGTTATGCCCAGGTATGGTGGGGATTGAGTGGTGAACTAACAGAATGCATTCCAATTGAATGGGGAGTTAGGCAGGGCTGTGTGCTCATCCCTATGTTGTAATGTAATGTAATGTAATGTAAAAGAAATTTGTAAAGCGCGACGTTCACCATGCGGTTTCTTGGCGCTAAGATAAGCAGCTACCTGGGGAGGAAGGGGGAGGAAGAGAGGGGGAAAAAAAGGGAAAGGGAAAAGGGAAAGGAAGAAAAGAGGGAAAAGTTAGTTGTAAGCAAAACGGAAAAGATGAGTCTTAAGAAGAGATCTGAAGTGAGTATAAGATGGGGCCGATCTTATATCCAAGGGGAGAGTGTTCCAAAAAGAAGGGGCAAGGAACGAGAATCTAAGACCGCCCCATTTCTTGCGCTTAACTCTGGGAACTTTGAGGAGAGCCAGGTGGGCGGAGCGCAGATTGCGGGTAGGAACATAAGGGTGAATGAGAGAAGAAATAAACACGGGGCTAAGACCAGCCAAAGATTTGAAGATGAGGCACCCCAGCTTGAATTTGCAGCGTTCAGAGACAGGGAGCTAATGCAAAGATTTTAACAAAGGGCGAGTATGACAATGCCTAGGTTGATGGAAAATGAGGCGGGCTGCCTGATTCTGGACAAGTTGCAAGCGTTTTAGCTGATAGTCGGGAATGCCTGCATATAAAGAATTAGCATAATCGATTCTGGAAATGACTAGGGCTAAAAGGGCCAAAATAAGAGCTTCAGTAGTAAGAAAGCGAGAAATTTTACGGATTTTACGCAGTTGATAGAAGCAGGCAGAGATAGTGGCATTAATCTGAGGTTTCATTGAGAGTTCTTTACTGATGATAACTCCTAGACTTTTAGCCGAGGTAGAAGGGCAGGGAGGCAAACCCAGACTGGCGGGCCAGAAGTTAGAGTTCCAAGGATTGGAAGGGCCTCCGACAAGAACCAGTTCGGTCTTGTCGGGATTCAGTTTCAAATGGTTTGCCCCCATCCAGTTACTGATGTGACAGAGGGTAGTTTGAAAATCAGCAACTGACTGGTCCGAGGAGTCGATGTTAAAGACCAATTGAATGTCATCCGTATAATTAAATGCGGAGACATTTTTATCTCGGAGAGAGCTGATCAAGGGAGTGAGGTAAAGATTGAAAAGTAGGGGGGACAGGGTGGATCCCTGAGGCACACCACAGGTCAAGTCGACCTTATCTGCGGAGAACTGTGACAGACGAACCGCTTGTTGGCGGCAGGAGAGAAACGAGCGAACCCAATCAAGGGCAGTACCCTCGATCCCGGCCTGTCTGACACGGTCGACCAGGACCGCATGGTCGACCGTGTCAAAGGCGGCCGACAAGTCCAGGAGAACCAGGGCCTGGCAGATGTTAGAATCGGCTCCTCTTCGTAGTTTTTCCATAACGGAGAGTATGACCATCTCGGTGGATTGAGCAGGCCTAAATCCGGCCTGTTGGGAATCGAGAAAATGAGATCGCTCAACATGGGAGCTCAGAATGTTAGTGACATGGGTCTCGAGTACCTTCCCGAGGTAGGGAAGGAGAGAGATGGGGCGAAAATTACTCATAACTGTTGGATCGGCAGTCGGTTTTTTAAAAATAGGTACCACTTCTGCTGTCTTAAAAATGCAGGGAACTTGACCAGAGGTGAGGGAGGAATTCAGAAGAGCCAAAGGGGGAGCGGGGCAGGCCAAGAAGGCCTTGCATAAGATCTTGGGGGGGCAGCAGTCAGTGGGGGATCCAGAGGAAACTTTACTGAGAAGAGCGGGAAACTCCGATTCCGTAATGACAGGGATCCGCGAAAGGGGCGGGGAAGGAGAGGGGTCTACACAAGGGGAAACTGGAGACAGGGAGGGGAACGGGAGGGGCGGTGCCTGGATGCTGTTTTTGATTTTTGCAATCTTCTTAATGAAGAAGTGATTGAGGGAATCGCAGAGCATCTGGGAAGGAAGGGGTTTGATGGACACTCTGTCAGGATGGGATAGTTCCTCGACGTTGTTTTCTCTCTACTTAAATGATGTAGTCATGGATTTGGAAAACTATGTAAATGACTCCCCAATGCTGAATAATAGGAAGGTAACGATTATTTTATTTGCCGATGACTCACTACTCATTTCTAAGTCTCCCATGGGTCTGCAGACCCTGGTAAAAAGGCTTTTGTAATGAAAGAGGTCTCGAGCTCAATGTTAATAAAACTAAATGTTTGGTACTGGGTAAGGGATCCAGGAAAAGTAAAACAACTATTCGGATCGTCAGTGAGGTCCTTGAGAGGGTTGACAATTTGAACTATTTAGGAGTATGTTTCATGGATAGTTTTAAGTGGCTATTCAGATTATGAAAAGTAAACTCCTTATTGAGCATATGTCTCATGCAATTCTGAGGACACAAAAGAGAACGGTGTCCCACGTAGTTTCCCTAGTCCTGGAGATTTATCGTGCCAAGGCGCAAGGGGCCGCTCTCAATGGGGCTGAAGTCTGGGGCTATGTTGATGCTTAGCCCTTGGTACTGGTAGAAAATAGCTTTGCTTGGAAAGTATTATGTCTCCCTCATAGTACACCCCTAATCCCATTGTATTTAGAACTGGGATTAAAAAGAGTAACTGATTTGGTTGCCTTGAAAATACTGGTTTATTGGGCACATCTCTGGTGTACATCAAAGCTTGCTGATTATAGGGATTCTCTGAATGAAGTTCTTCATCTAGCAGGTGCTAGATCGCATCCATGGATCAAACATGTGTCTTCGTGGATGGGAAAGTTTGGTGTCCATAGATTTTGGGCTGATCCTACTAAATTAAAGAAAACTGATATACTCCTTCTTAAAACCACTTATTGGGACTTTATTAATGAAGGTATACTAGGAATAAGTTATGTAGGATCTTTGACCAATAGATTTCTTGATTTTAAATCTCTCTCATTTCTTGAGGAATACCTGGATTTTATACCCCCAGATTTTTCTAAAAGCCTTTTTTTTAACGGTTTCGTCTGGGGACACTGCCTGGAAGATCATTTACCCACAAAAAGTATTTAGTGCAGTTACCATTTACTTGCCGAATGTGTAATCAGGGTGATGAAAATGAATCACATCTATTATTCTTCTGCCCAGAGTATTCCTCCCCTCATAGGAGGTTGATTATTCCCATTTGTCGTGAAATGGGGGATACACTTTATCAAATAGCCCTGAGGATCCTATAGACCAATCTTTCCATCAGAACTGTATGAGCTGTTAGTAAATTTCTAGAGGCAGTTTGGCATAAACGCAATGCAATTTTTTTAATTAAAACAGTGTAATGATCATGAGCTCTATTATATCTCCTACTTGTAACAATTAATTGTTTTCTTTTGTATTGATCTTAAGGCATTTTATTGTAGTTTAGCTATATATATTTATTATTATTTTTATATTGATGCCATTGATGCCATCTGTTTGATGTTTGTTAAATTAATGTGGTACTGTTGTGTGTAGATTTAGATTCCGTATATAGGTTTCCCGATTTATGCCCTTATATATGTACAATTCATATTGCCCTTATTTAGGCATAGAAAATCCAGCCCTTATTTAGGCACTGTCCATGCTAACCAAATACAGGCATGGTCTCCTACATCCATCCATCCACATCACAACGAGTTCTTGGAAAACCGGACTCCTAAGCCTTTAGGAATTTCCCTTGCTTGAATATTGATTTTTCCAAGAACTCATTTAGTATGCATGAACATCTATTCATTAGGGGTTCATTCATGATGTTCCGATGCCCGACTTTTACGTCAATACAGGCATTCCTAAACACCTTCATGGTATAAATATACCTGCACTTGCCCTGGCATACCATGGTTCCGATACGATCCAGCTCGACTGCCTACTTGCGTTTCGCCACGGCAAGTTCGGAAGGAAATTGAGTTCCAGCCTGACGCACTGACCAGACGCTGTCATCCTTTCCGCAGAGAATCCAGCTCAAAGTGTTTCTGACTCCCCTTGCGGGGTGTTAGATATCGAGTCCCGGAAGGAGATTCCAAAAAACTATTGCTAGCGATACTTTAGAAAACAGCACCTACTTCTTACACTTAGGTTAGGTACACTGTGGTAGAACTATTTAGAAGCATCAGATGAGTATTCACCTTTTAGCTTGTGTTATTTATGTATGTATTTTAATTAATATATGTCATAGCTACAAACCATGCTATTGCAGTATTATTTTATCTTACTGCTAACTCTGTACATATTATACTTCGCAGGCTGTCTTACAATTGTAGCAGTTCATATCTCTTGGATGAGAAATAAGACTGTTCAATAAACCCTTTTTATTGAAATGCCCATCTCTCTATTTCTGTGCAACTCTGTCGAAACGAAGCATGCACGATTGACTGAGGGAAACTGTTATCTATTGTTTCCACGGTTCTGAGATTGTTCCGACTCTAAGGGAAACAAAGTTGTCATGATTATGCGGATATCAGAAACTAATCCCTTCTTGTGTATTCGAGAAGTTTCTAGTGACCTCTGAGTTAGCTGGCACACACATGTATTTAAGTTTAATGTACTCGATAGAGACATACTGACCTCAGTCCTATGTCAAATCTATAGTGTATATTATTCCAATGCGCAGAGCCTATCAGGGCTATAGGAACTACACTACAGTACTAGATGTTAATTGATTCTGAAGCACTTCGCACTTTAAACCTGGGTATGCCCCTGATGAGGGTACATACCATATATTGCCGTTCATGCTGCTATCTGTTTGATTTTTGTCAAATCGATGTGGTACTATATGTTAATTGATTCTGAAGCACTTGCCACTTTAAACTAGGGGTGGGCGAAATTTGCGAAGTTGCCTTTCACAAAATTTTGCGAAACGGCAAAAAATCTCTGCGAACATGCGAAATTTTGCGTGCTCGCGGAGATTTTGGGCTGATTAATGCGTTACTGAATTTGAGCTTCAACTCGGGCACCTGCTTTATTTATATCTGTAAGTGCTTCCTGTTGAGGTTTAATTTTTGTGACATGAGCATCGTGCCAGAATGAATACTGCCCTGCATATTTACCCAAGAAGATGCCACCATTTTGTGCAATACCTCTACTCAACTGGAGTACTTTCTACTAGCTAATCAGTAAGTGCTACCTCGTTGCATAAATGTATAATGTTTTTCCAACACTGCAGCTGCGTTAAGGGCCAGAAGAGTCTACAGCGACCATGTGTGTCTGTAAAGTTGCCACCGCGCCGACGGGCGCCGGGGTCCCTCGAGTGAGCTGTCCATCATAGTGGGGGAAAGGGCGGGAAGACGTTGCACACTGCTGGTGTGTGGGCCAGGGCCAAACGGGCGGGGCTTCCATGCAGTTCACATGTCTCTTGTTTATAAAGTGCCAGAGACTGATCAGAGCAGAAGATGAGGAGACAGAACCTCCTGGTGTCAGGAACTACCCGGGGATTGCGCTCTAGAAATTCATGGATGCACAGAGCTCCATCAAGGATTACAGCAAATTGTTGACGGTAGATATGGGGAGACAGCACACCTGCCTAGCCTCGACCATGCTCACGAATGTTTTGTGCTGATTAATGCGTTACTGAATTTGAGCTTCTTCAACTTGGGCACCTGCTTTATTTATATCTGTAAGTGCTTCCTGTTGAGGTTTAGTGACAGGAGCATCGTGCCAGAATGAATCCTGCCCTGCATATTTACCCAAGAAGATGCCACCGTTTTGTTCAATACCTCTACTCAACTGGAGTACTTTCTACTTGCTAATCAGTAAGTGCTAACTCGTTGCGTAAATGTATAGTGTTTTTCCAAAACTGCAGCTGCGTAAAGTGAAGTACCGGGTTTTTAGAACCCAGCGGTGCAGGGGAACACACCCTAAGACTTCGGATTCTTCCTGTTTCAGACCCACAGAAACACAGAGTCTTCTAGGTGAAATCAAAGAACGTCTTTATTGGCTGCAGACCAATCACAGATATCCGAGAAGTACAACACGATGTATGTTCTCAGGAGACTGCTCCCGAACCAAAAACCAGTCTTTACTTATATATACAAAATTACGCTTTGGGGGCAACACCGCCCCTGTTTTACAAGGGGTCATTCACATATTTTAGTTTCAAAGGAACAGCAGAGCCATAATGACAATCGCATATTTCAGTACGCAGTTATTGCACCCCGCAAGGCTCAGAACCCTCATCAGATAACGGCAGACCCCAATAAACGGGCACGTCCTGCTCGTAAAACAAGTCATAAAGTAGGAAACAGAGTCAGGTGTGAAAACAGCGTAGTCAGGGATCGTGTGCAAACAGGGGCTTTATGATGGGTCGAGCCCTGATGCTAATCACATTAGGCCGTGAGAAAGGAACCGGCCGGACAGGATTGACCTCGGGCAGCGGAGTCGGCTTGCACAGGTCAGAGAGAAGTCAAAGAAGGTGTACGTGTGTTTTAGGCCTAGAAATGGCCTTAGTGCGCAGCCTATGTGAGGGCAACCACAAAATGGCTACTACTGTAAAATGGAACCCATGGATACAATATGTAGTACCGTATACACGGTGAATTCATCAATGAAACATGACAAAAACACTCATACATACCGCGTTGCTCATTTGCGGTTCACTGATACAAAACTTGGCATGGTGGGACCATGCCACCTACATGGTTCCGATTTTTACAGTACCACAGACCCTCCTTTTGCCCTTACATAGGCAAGAACTATACTAATCTGAGTCCAAGTCTACATTCATGAAGTCATGGAGATGTTGCTGTAGCATCATCCTATTGCTTAGCTCGTCCTTCGATATAGGTTTCCTTACACATGATGTAACACAGAGGCTACACATTACAGGGGCACACTGTATACATAAACAGAACAGAAAAAGAATGGCTAAGATCATTCCAATGACTATTAAAATCTTCCATCCCCAAGCTGATATCAGTCCCCAGAACCACCCCATCAGTGACCAATCTCCTTTATCTACGTGAATGGATTCGGAAATCTTATGTAGTCTGGAAATGGCCTGGTAGACTGTCGGCGCGTTATCCGGTATGAAAATACAACAGCTTGATTGGATGACCTTGCATACCCCACCACGGTCTGCAAGTATGACGTCTAGAACCATACGGTTCTGCAACGTCATCAGACGATCCGCTTGAAGCTCAGCTGTCAAGTTACCAAGAGCACCGGCCGTTACATTAACAGTGGATTCAACTACACGGGTCAGTTATCTTAGGTTCCGACTATTGACCATTGGTCCCCAAAACGGCAGGAAACCCAGGAAAAAGTCTCCCGCTTCCTGACCGGCAGTATCTTCCTTACTAACAACGCCTCTCACAACTCTGGTCTTGTGATAATCAGAGGCAGCAGTAAATGTTGGCGGTAGCAAATTCGCAACATAGCATGTGCCCGAGAAATCAGGGGGCAACCATGTATATGCTCGATCATTGCAGACAAAGTATGTGCCCTTGGCAGCCAAAACCGCAGGGGAAAACTGTGATGGAAAAGTGTATGTTTCAGTACAGTTACTCTACCCTAGTTGAGCTCTTGGATTCTGACCATTACCTTGTAGACAGAATCGACCAAATCGGAGATGAACTTTTGCGCTGTTTTTCACCCAAACTGATGCTATACCCAGTCGCGTTCCAACCTACATAAGCTCGCAACTCATCCTTGGGAATAGATGTATATGCATCGATATCTCTACTCATATCTGCAACTCCTTTCATCAAGGCTTTATTATTGGAGTTAGGTCTAATGGAACGCGGTGGTCGCTGGGAGTAGGTTTCGAGCGCAAAAAGAAACATGGTCTGGAATGCCCATGATGAACCATTATAGCTGAATGGCAGTACTAGATATGGGATGCCCTTATTAATGGTGTGTGGCATCAAACCACACACCCAGCAGTTCGTTGTATTCATAACTAGTTGGTGCTGGTGCAGGAGTTGAATGAACGAATTGTTTACAAATTCGGCACGTCTAGCTTGTTCGTGTTGTGGCAGAGGGTGGAAAGAGTGTTGGGAAACAGTAGGAAGAGGTGTGGGCTGTACAGTGGGTGCAAATGACACTTGGAAAGACAATAATACACAACCTACAGAAACATCATTATGCTAGAGAGCACAAACAGACATAATACTACAAAACATTTGTTACTCATTATTTTACATATTCTGCTCTTGAAATACATTTCCTCGGTGGGCCTCTTCATCCTGAAAAACTCCATCCTCTAATCGTGCTGCTCGTGGCGGATGAGTATCTTCTGCTAAGGAGTACACCTGTCAGTCCAGGGAATGCCCTAGACCAACCAGAACCGTCGACCTAGCGTCTTCGGCTTGTACCCCAAAGTCTTGGCACCGCGACCCTGCAGCTGAACCCGGATGGTGGTTCGAAAAACAAAAAGTCAAAAAGGTTTTTCAGGTGAAAGAGCTGCACTTTTGAAGATATCAAGTGAAAAGAATTTTTATTTGTCCATGGTTCTTGGCCTCAAATTATACCTATTTCTGCCAAGCACTGTCTGGTCTTGAAACAAGAGTTCAGGCTCTGTGGTATCCAATCGAATTGATGGCGATATAGCTTTCTGCAGAATGTCGTCACTTTCCCGCTCTGTATTTGTCCCTTTTACACGTGCATCGCTAAAAGGCACAAAACGAGGCACAGTCTAAGCCTTGGAGTCAGCGATCCCCTCCTGGGCCCACCGGTCATACGGTAGGGGTAAAGGGATCCTCTTACAGTGTATGCTGTAAATCCAATTCTTTTTTCCTTTCACTCGAACTGCTGATCTTGTCGATAGCAGTACTAGGTAGGGGCCGATCCAATGGGGCTCATCATTCTTTGCACGTTGAAAATTCTTAACTAGCACCCACGTTCCAGGATTAATAGGGTGTCCTGGAGCTTCAGAGGCCTGGGGCAGAGTATCGTGAACCTGTTGGTGTAAGACACGCAATTTAGCCGTCAATTCATACAGGTAAACAAGCAGTACTGGATATTCGATTACACTGAACTTTGTCGGCCTTGGCACTCCCCATACATTGGCCGGACGGCCAAACACTATCTCATATGGACTAAGTCCCACTCGTGAATGTACAGTCATTCTTGTTGATAGGAGTGCTAAGGGCAGAGCGTCAGGCCATTTAAGACCGGAGCTCGCCTGAATTTTGGCCAACTGATTGGGGGTGATTTGCAGCGTGAAACTTTTGCTTAATGCCTAGTCCCTCACACACATTCTTCATCACTCGGCCTACAAATTCACTCCCGTTATCACTCCATACCATCCTTGGCATTCCGAACCTAGGAAAAAATTCTTTAACTAGGGCTTTAGCTGTGGATAAGGCAGTATTGTCTTTTAGGGGATATGCTTCTATCCATTTTGAAAAGGCACAAACAACAACCAGTACATATTTCAAATTGTTGCATCTTTCCATGTGGATGAAGTCTAATTGTAGAACTTCAAAAGGATATGATGGAGGCGCAAAATGACCAGGTGGAGTTGGGGTTCCCCTACCAGGATTGTATTTCAGACATACCATGCAATTTTTGACCACATTCTCTGCACATTTAGAGATTCCAGCATTCTGCCATACTGGAGCCAACAACTTACAAATCCCTTTCACACTGATATGTGCCATTCCATGCGCCATCGTAACCACTGGAAGCACATACGCATCAGGTAACAACCAACGCCGGTGTTCTGACAAATCAATCCAACAACCGTTTTCATCTAATTTACCCTTACTCTCTTTCCACATACTTAATTCTTTCTCTGTGGCTTCAGCTTGAAGGGACTTCACACTCTCTATCGTGTCTTCACACATTCCAACATCACCAACCCATCTTGCGGGGCCTGCAACATACATTCGGGTTGTTACATCTTTTGCTGTTTCTTTCGCGGTCTTGTCAGCAAATGCATTACCACGCCCAACATCATCGGTAACCTTCTTGTGTGCGCTGCATTTCACAATCGCAACTTGTAATGGCAAAGTCAGCGACTCAAGGAGATCATTCACTAACTGACCATTCTGAATCTTAGCTCCATGTGAAGTCAGGAACCCACGTTCTTTCCACAAACGCCCAAAACTATGGGCCACACCAAAAGCGTACTGACTGTCAGTATATATGTTCACTTTCATTCCTTTCGACAACACGCATGCTCTTGTGAGTGCAATTAATTCTGCTGCTTGAGCCGAATTATGTGGTATGCGTGCAGTTTCAACAATCGTGTGCAGAGTCGTGACAGCATACGCAGCAGTCGTATCACCGTTCGAAAGCTTGAAGCATGAACCATCCACCCATAAGGTACCATCACATTCAACCAGGGGAGTATCTTTAAGATCCACTCTCCCTTTTGTTTCTTCTTCTGTTCTGAACAGACAATCATGCTGTTCAACCTCATCTGTGTCTGCTGAAATTGGCAATAATGTGGCTGGATTCAACGTATTGCACCTCTTTATGTGTACATGACTTGCTAGCAGTGTCAACTCGTAACTTGACAATCGAGCATTAGTTAAATGCTGTGTCTTGGTCCTATTCAACAATGTGTCCACTGCATGAGGAACCATTACAATCAATGTGTTATTCATCACTAGTCCAGCAGACTGTCGAATAGACGCAGCTGCTGCCGCTGTGGCTCTTAAACAACTTGGCAATGCCCTCGCTACAGGGTCCAAAGTCGATGAAAAATACGCGCATGGGCGCGGTCTGTCTCCGAAAGGCTGTGTCAGTACTGACAATACACAACCGTCCCTTTCATAAACATACAGGGTAAAAGGCTTACTATAGTCGGGGGTACCCAACACAGGAGCTGAACATAATGCCTCTCGTAATTCCACAAAACTTTTCTGACACTCTTCAGACCATGGGACAGGATTTGGTATATCTTTATATGTTAATGCTAGCAATGGCTTTGCGAATAAAGAAAAACTTGGGATCCAGTGCCTACAATATGAAGTGATGCCCAGGAAAGCACGCACTTCTCTCTTTGTCTTTGGCACGCTTAATTGTGCAATGGCTTGGATTCTTTCTGGGGTCAGCTTCCTTCCCTCCTTCGAGAAGAGATGACCTAAATAGGTCACCTCTTGTCGACAATATTGCAGCTTAGAGAGAGACACTTTGTGATTGAAGGTAGACAAATGACGCAACAATGATAATGCAGCTTGTTTACAAATCTCCTCAGTATCTGCGGCGATTAGTAAATCGTTAACATACTGGATAAGGGTAGCACCTTTAGGTAAAACAAGGGCATCAAGCTGTGCTTTTAAAGCCTGACTGTATATTGATGGGCTTTCACAGTAGCCCTGTGGAGCACGTTTAAAGCGGAAGCTTCGACCTCCTAAACAAAAGCCAAAAATATCCCTGCTCTCCTCTGCAATCGGGATACTAAAGAAAGCATTCTTTAAATCAATTACTGAGAACCAAGCAGCGGAAGCTGGGATCATAGTCAACAAGGCGGTTATATCAGGGACCACTGGAAACTGTGGCACACCAACCTTATTGACCTCTCTAAGATCGATCACAAATCTGTAAACAGGTGGCTGCGAAGGGTCAGTACGTTTCAAAACAGGCAGAACCGGACTGTTACAAACGTTGCCTCTTGTTTCTTCAATAACATCCTTCTCAATTAAATCATAGATGATTGCTAACAACGCTTTTTCACCTTCCTTAGAGATCTTGTACTGGGGAATGCGGGGCAATTTAACATTGGCTTTTAAAGTGACAACATAAGGCGGTATTTCCAAAAGGCCCACATAATTAGGGCCAGTGGCCCAAAGGGCATCAGGAAGAGACGACAATTCAGCTGGTAGTTCTGTCTTTGACAAATACATGGGAGAAATCACTTCCTTACCCAGCGTAAGTTGTACTCCTGAGGGAGAACAATATGATGTCGCATGTAATCTCTTCAACAGGTCCAATCCTAACAAGTTTTCATTACATCCTATTGTTAGGATGAGGGGTGCTTTCAGCTCACAAGGTCCAACAGAAAGGGCCATAGGACTTGAGATCGGGTTCCTAACCGGGGCTCCAGAAAAACCTACGGAAACATTCATTTCGCCAGACAAAGGCGCGCCAGGGAGTTTGGAGCGCATAATAGAACTCTTTGCAGCACCAGTGTCCAGCAGAAAGGGCTCTGTTATACCCGTTGTAGTCACCTTAACATACGGTCTGCTCTGGTCCACTGGCACTGAAACAACTCCCTCTCTCTGTCTACGGCTTTCCTAGTAATCATTCCCTTCCGCATTATCATCTTCTGCATAGTATTCATTATTATAGTACTGCGCTGTCTTGCCAGTCGCATTGGCTTGCTGATCAAAACTATTCATCGTATTTTGAGGCGGAAGAGGACGTGCGTTCTGGGGAACATTTCCACGCCCTCTACCTCTTGGGGCTTGCTGGCCACCTCTACCTCTTGCGCCATAAGCATTATTTGTGCGTTGCAACAATCTGAGACAATTTTTTTTAAAGTGACCCTCCTCCTTGCAATATGAACATTGATTGGGACCGATAGGGACACGTGGTTGATAATACCCATACATTTGCTGATTATTCTGAAACTGTTGGGGTTGCTGATAGATACCCTGGGTTTGCCTATAATTATTCTGACCCGCACGTGGCGGATAAGCCTGCTGTAAAAGAACCTTCATTTTCAACTCTTTCGTTTTCTTATCTGTTCTATCCTTCTCATCTTTATCCCTATTTTCATAATACTGTGCAGTAGCCAGTATTTGTGCCGAAGAGGAAACGGCCCAAGAGCTCTCCGAATCTTTTAATTTCTTACACAACTCCGGAAGCAAATTGTGCACAAATGTATCAACAAATAACCGTTGGCTACCTTCCGTACTCATGTCTTGACCACTGTGGTCAATAAATGTTTCTTCAAACCTAGTGAAGAAATCGGACACTGTTTCATCTTTCTTCTGTTTGCACGCGGATAATTTATCCCAATTTACATGTATTGCGGGCATTAAAGTTTTCATATAATTAATTATTCTACCAGGGAGTTCTGCTACCACGGGCTCAGGCTTGGCACCACCGACCTGTCCATTGTCCACATTAATGATATTAGCCCATGTGTCACCTAGTTCTGCAGCATGATCTGCATTACGAATCAATCCCCACAAAGGCTGTGGAACAACATTTCCGAACAACATATCTATGTCTGCCAGGTTCATGACACATGCTTCTGCAGTCTGCGATAACTCCTTATAATATCCTGCAGGGTTCTTACGGGGGTCAGGCAATGTCTGTTTAAGGGCTAATACTTCAGATCGTTTCCAGGGAACATGTACCCAAACACGCTGAAAATGTGGCAGAACAGGTGGATTAGCATTCGCATCACCAGGTCTCCAAACTGGAGGAACCTCACGCATCGGATATTGTCACGCTTTTACCTGTTTCCCTTCAGGGAATTCCTGTCGAAACAAAGATTGCTGACAATCCCCATTCCTGAAAGACAGCAGTGTCGCAACTGCTTTCTCAACATCAGAACCCACAATCGTACCTTTTCCAAATTCAAATCGCACTTGACACAACTCTTGCGGGCTGGAGTCTACATCATTATCTTCCAATTCCTCACATAGAATTTCACACATTTTCTCAAAAACGTACCGCTGTTGTGGCGCTTCCCACTGATGAAAAACATTAACCACAGATTCAACATCATACCTAGAAGGATAAACAATCCATCTACGTGCCATGCGGTCCAGTTCTACTTTCTCTCTAGAACCAGGTATTTGACTACGTAACTGCTTACGTTGTGGACCAGGGGTCGTAGTAGACGACCCAAAGAGGGGTGATATAAGGCTAGTGACTGCACTAGCTATTCGCTGTCATGCAGAAGGAGAAGTCGAGGCAAGAACCGGGGGAAAAACAGAAGGAAGGAAAACGGGTGCAGATACAGATACAGGGGTAGCAGTAGGTAGGGCACCAAGAGAGGCAGCTGATGTGTTAGGAAAAGTCGTAAGGGGCGCAGAAGTGGTAGGTAGCAAAATCGGCGGCCCTTGGGAAGGCTGTGCTACCAGGACAGGAGCCGGCTGAGGAGGAGCTAGCGGCTGCGGGAAAGCTTGCTGCGCATTAGCTGGAGGCTGCACATTTACGGGCTGTGGAGGAGCTGTAGCATTTTGCGCATAAAGGGGTGGCGAACTTAGCAAATGGGACATTAGGGAATCTTTCTCTTTCTCTTTTGACTCATCTATTTGAAGGGGTGGCAAAACTGGGTAACATTTATCAATGACTAGTTTGCGTTGCCTATGCAACTGCTCATCCATTCGGTCCTCTTCATTATCCTTGAACTGCAAAGCTGCTTGCATTATCGACATACCTCTTTCTCTTTTAGTTTTCTTTGCTAATTTAATTTCTTTTTGTTTGGCTTCCTTTCGCCATAGGCGGAAGGAATCAAACATCGCCGGCCGGGCTTTCTTCTTGAACAATTTAACTTCTAAATTATCTAGGATCTCTGTGTCGAAACTACCATTTTGGGGCCATTTTAAAACACCATCCTTTCTGGTGTATCGGTCCCATACTTCATTATACGTAATGGGGCCCACGCCATGTTTCACATACAGCTCATAAGTTGGAGTTCCAATTGGAGGAACCGGACACGAATCCTCCAATCGGGAGTCCCTTTTACAACCAAAACAAAACAGATTTCCAAATATACTAGAACCAGGCATCTTTGCTCACTAGTCTAGTTTCAAACTTCAAAGGATTATCGAATACGATAGTCTCGTGAATACACGAGTCCTCTGGCTTTGGCACTTGAAAGACCCAAATCAAAGCGATCCCGAAGGATATCAAAATCCCGGAGGATACCAAACAAACTGGGAGACGCTCCACTTATACTTAACTGAGGTATCGATGACTTCACCAGAAGACTCTCTCAATTGTTTCGCTCTACCAAATCGTCAAGGGTCCAAAACAGGGCGATTAATCAGGGCAGCAGTCCTTCGTAGCCGTCGGAACGCGGAGAACCTCGCAGAAAAGACTTTCGGACCACGTCGACATGCAGGGGTCGATGAAGTGGCGGCCTTCCTCCAGAATTTCCACACGAAGCTCCTCACGAACCTCTGGCTTGGACCGGTACCACTGAAATCGCCCCGAGTTGGGCGCCAACTGAAGTACCGGGTTTTTAGAACCCAGCGGTGCAGGGGAACACACCCTAAGACTTCGGATTCTTCCTGTTTCAGACCCACAGAAACACAGAGTCTTCTAGGTGAAATCAAAGAACGTCTTTATTGGCTGCAGACCAATCACAGATATCCGAGAAGTACAACACGATGTATGTTCTCAGGAGACTGCTCCCGAACCAAAAACCAGTCTTTACTTATATACACAAAATTACGCTTTGGGGGCAACACCGCCCCTGTTTTCCAAGTGGTCATTCACATATTTTAGTTTCAAAGGAACAGCAGAGCCATAATGACAATCCCATATTTCAGTTCATTAAGCATGCAGTTATTGAACCCCGCAAGGCTCAGAACCCTCATCAGATAACGGCAGACCCCAATAAATGGGCACGTCCTGCTCGTAAAACAAGCCATAAAGTAGGAAACAGAGTCAGGTGTGAAAACAGCTTAGTCAGGGATCGTGTGCGAACAGGGGCTTTATGATGGGTCGAGCCCTGATGCTAATCACATTAGGCCGCGAGAAAGGAACCGGCCGGACAGGATTGACCTCGGGCAGCGGAGTCGGCTTGCACAGGTAAGAGAGAAGTCAAAGAAGGTGTACGTGTCTTTTAGGCCTAGAAATGACCTTAGTGCGCAGCCTATGTGAGGGCAACCACAAAATGGCTACTATTAAAAAGGAACCCATGGATACAATATGTAGTACCGTATACACGGTGAATTCATCAGTGAAACATGACGAAAACACTCATACATACCGCGTTGCTCATTTGCGGTTCACTGATACCAAACTTGGCATGGTGGGACCATGCCACCTACATGGTTCCGATTTTTACAGTATCACAAAAGGGCCAGAAGAGTCTACAGCGACCATGTGTGTCTGTAAAGTTGCCACCGCACTGACGGGCGCCGGGGTCCCTCAAGTGAGCTGTCCATCATAGTGGGGGAAAGGGCAGGAAGATGTTGCACACCGCTGGTGTGTGGGCCGGGGCCAAACGGGTGGGGCTTCCATGCAGTTCACATGCCTCTTGTTCATAAAGGGCCAGACTCCGATCAGTGCAGCAGATGAGGAGACAGAACCTCCTGTTGTCAGGAACTACACGGGGATTGCGCTCGAGAAACTCATTGGTGCACAGAGCTCCATCAAGGATTACAGCAAACTGTTGACGGTAGATATGGAGATCTAACGGCTACTTGATTGGATGGGTGGATGTTTGACCCTCCTTAGATACGGATTCTGGTAAGCGTTCGTTTTTTCAGTAGATACTCTTTTATCTTTAATTACTGGATGTATGATAGTTTAGGATCTATTTTTTCATTTTTTCCCTTTACAAGTAACGTTCGGTGAACTCTTATCAGCCAAAATGGAGTAGACGTTTTCGAATGAGTATACGAGTGATTGTGTATCTGTGTAGCCATAGGCAACGACTTTCTCTTACACTTTACACTGTCATAGAGTTTGATATAACCCCAGCCCCTTAGCGCGTTTCTTTTAACATTATTAAGGTATGCATGAGCTTATAGGTGGTGTTTGTAGGTTCTTCCTGTTGTGCCCCCATCGACTTTTTCGAACATTCCCGAATAGAGGCGCTATATGTAGTTTAATATGAGGTAAATTTGGATTATAGATGTACTGACAAAGGTATCGTATACCATTCCAAGATGGCGGCCGTTATACTAGGACCGCTTTTTTTGCGTTAAATATCCCATAGATCGTATCATGATGGCGATCTCAGCATTAGGGATTTCCTTTCCCTTTTTTGTTTTGCTACCTTTTCCCCTCTCCCCTCCTCATTTAGAGCATATGCTTCTTCATCAATTGACAAAGACTTTTCATTTAATTATTATTTCTTGTATATTCATAATCATGGTCACGTTAGGATACATATATGTTGTCTGTCTTCCATCATAGGTATCTTCACTTATCTACATAAGCCCAACTGATTGGATGATACTTGACTTTGATCGATCCTCATTTTCTGATCCAAATTTGGATATGTGCTCTTCCATATATTAACTGGCTTTGTCACCATGACATTGATTTCTCAGATATGAAGTAAGTACTGCTCGCCTGAGTGACATGATTACACTTTGATTGTGCATTTTTCTATCGGGCATCTGATCTAATTATGGACGTACATATATTGTACTTGTTTCCTTAGATATATTGACGCTAAAACTCATCACCGGGGACATCGGCACTGGTGATGAAAACATAAGATCAAGAACTATCGATTGAGATACCTTTTACGTCACACTGATTAATTTCTCTTGGTGTGTATATATTTTATATTCTTGTCGTGCTTGCCTGGCCTTCTGGATATTTCGACATTTGGCGGTTTTTTCCTGCGTTACCTCTCCACTACCTCCCTATCCTTTCTCCCTCTCCTTTTTCAGACTGTTTTATACTTACTTCTGTTATTTTGTTTCATTCTCTTCCCTTGGTCATCTCTTTTTTCGTATTGGCAGATAATTTAACCATACTGGGGTCGAGACATTTTGAGAGGAGTGCTCGTACACATAAAAAATGTTTCTTGACCGCAAGCCCTACACAGATGATTATAGGTATACTGATTCTATGCATTTCTCTTTAATATAAACTATTGTTGCATATTGTAAACTTATAAATTTCCACATGTAATGGCTCATTCTTAGTATGTCATGTTTGTTTTGTATGGGTTTAAATAACCTTTTTAAGAAAATATTTTTATATGTGCCTGGTAACACTTAGATGTTATCCTAAGCATTTTTTTGTAATGTCAACTTGTGTTTTTGTCTGTTTGTTAAAACATAGTTTTCAATACGCCTTTGTATATATCTGTTACAGCCCTGAAGAAGTCCTTTGGTGGACGAAACGCGTCGGCTGTTCCGGCTGTTCTGGAAAACTTTGACTTTTAAAGTGTAAAAATTATCGCAAAATAAAAGTGGATCTTTTGTAAAAACATAAAACTACTCAAGAATCTGAATATGATTTAACTTACAGTGTTTAAGTGGTGCATTTGGTTTGGTGATTGTACATGTATCTTCCAGTTTTTGGAACGACATTGTGCTGGCGGGTGTCTACCAAGTTTGCACACTTGCGGTGATTGAATTATATCACCATAACTGATATTGGGTAATTTTCAAAACCGGTGCTGTTCTAGAGGGCCACCGCTAGCCTTGTGTTTGGTTCTGGAAAACAGTCGTCTATCCTTCAGTCAGATAAGATTGAATTAGTGCATGCTAAACCGATGCGAGAGGCAGCGCCTCTGTACGTTCCTCCCAAAGGGGCAGGTACTAGTTCGGATATGTCTTCCCCTGATGCTAGAGGAAATTTTGTGTACAATTGGGTTTATACTCCGTGGCATAGGGCTGATGTTATGGCATTGAAGAAAGCGCTACCTAAACCCCGAAAGAATCCAGCCGCCTTTTACGAGGAAGTTGAGGGGGCTTTAAATTCTTGTACTATGACCTTAGCAGATATAGATTTGTTCTTTGGGCTTATTTTACCACCGGATATGTGGAGATCCGTACGGAAAGTAGATGATCTGACTGTTTTCAAGGCGAAATGGTCTGACATAGAAGATGAGGATAGAGACAGAAAACCCGCGCAAAAGTCGCCTCTGCTTATTTTAGATCTTCCAACTGCTATTTTGACTAAGTTGAAAACGATTATCCCCCCTAAAAAGATTGATTGGAATATGTTAGTCTCATGCAAACAGAAGGTTGATGAATCCGTATCTGATTTCTTTACGCGATTTGAGGAAACATTTCATGATTTTAGCGGTCAGTCACTTACGGATGATACGGGTCGACATCTTTTCGTTGACAAATATGTGTCAAATTTATTGCCAGGAGTAGCAGCTCGATTAAAAGCGAGTGAAAGCTCTTGGACATCATCGTCTCCGGCATCCCTCCTGACGATGGCTCAGTATTACAAGCGTCAGGAACAAGAAGCGAAGGGTAATGAAGAGAAAAAGTCGAAAGATTTGAAAACAAAGGTGATGCTAGCGCAAGTGTATGGACCGCCTCGCCGGGGTGCTGAGAGAGGTGGAAGAGGGTTTTATGGTCCCCCTTTTGGTCGTCCAGATGTAACTAAGGATCAATGTGCGTATTGTAAACAGTTGGGTCATTGGGCCCGTGATTGTCCGGTATTGCAGGCACAACGCCAGGGGCGTGGCCAGGGGCCGATGAGAGGTAGAGGAGGTTTCTCGGGACCTAGAGGACATTTAACTGATCGTGCTCGATTTGATTCTAATATGCAGCCACGTGATGGGCCTAATGTGTTTGACCGACAAAACCAGTATCAAATGTCCGATTGTGAACGCCCTGGGTATCACGATTCACAGCATGCATAGGAGTGCGTAGGATGGGGGGAGGAATCAGTTGAAGTACCAGTAGATCAGAGGGGTCCTTATGTTACAGCACAGGTTTTGGGTTCTACTGATCGGTTTCTGGTTGATACAGGGGCTACTCATAGCGCTTTGTCCAAACAATTGTTTCCGAGGGCTCCCCTGTCTGGCTTAACGGTTAAATCGATAGGGTTCGATGGCACACCTTCACTTAGCCCATTATCACAACCCCTTGCATTTCATGTTAATAAGTTTTCTACACCTTGTCCGTTTTTGCTTTCCCCGAACACGCCTGATAACATTGTGGGTCTGGATATGCTTAAACATTTCAGAGCCACAATCCATTGCTCCCCTGAAGGAGTGCGTGTGATTCTAAACGATAACTATCCGAGGACAGGAAGGATGTGTGTGGGTGCGGAGGATACCGCATTGGCTTCTCTACCCCGCACTTTGTGGGCCACCTCGGATACTGATGTGGGACGGATGGTTATCCCCCCGGTACACATTAGGGTAAAGGAGGGAGCTGTGTTACCACGCCTACCTCAATATCGTATTTCGCAGGAGGGGGAGGAGGCACTCACGCAGATCGTGCAAGATCTCATTAAGGTGGGGGTAGTGGAGGAAGTTCCATACAATTTTTGTAATAGTCCTTTGCTTCCGATTTTGAAAAAAGACACTGATACTAGGATTTATCGTTTCATTATTGATTTGAGGGAGGTGAATAAGATAGTAATCCCTCAATACCCAGTGGTTTCTGACATTACAACATTGCTTACTATGGTCCCGCCAACGGCCACCACGTTCTCTGTTATCGATTTGAAAAATGCCTTCTTTTCGATTCCCATTCATCCTGATAGTCGACACCTTTTCGGTTTCACTTTGAATAATCGTTCATATCGCTTCTGTAGAGTTCCTCAAGGGTACACAGAAAGTCCTAGCATTTATAGTCAAGCATTGAAAAGACAGTTAGATTCCTTTGTTTTACCTGAAGTGGTGGCCCTCATACAATATGTCGAAGACATCTTGTTGGCGGCCGATACTCCTGAGCAATGTGAGACGTGCACATTATCCTTGCTTTCCTTTTTGGCATCACACAACCACAAAGTATCGAGGAAAAAATTACAATTCTGTAGACCAAAGGTAACCTATCTAGGACACCTTTTGTCTAAGGAGGGGCGTGCACTCACATTAGACCGCATTCAAGCAATTTTAGACACGCCAGTACCTTCCACACAGAAGGACGTGCGTGCATTTTTGGGACTCACTTCTTTCTAGGGGTGGGCGGAATTTGCGTAATTGCGTTACGCAAATCTCCGCGAAACGGTAAAAATCTCCGCGAACACGCAGAAATTCCGCGAACACGCGGAATTGCTTGTTCGCGATGGTTTTTTCCTGTTCACAATTGCTGTTTGCGTGCTCGGGGAGAAATATCTCGCGAACACGCATTTTGAGTACGCGAACAAGCAAAAAATTTCGCGAAATCGCGGAAAGCAGACTTTTGAGCAATTTCGCGTTCTCCACGGAACGCGAAATTACGCAAATTACGCGAGCGGAACGGATTTTACCACCCAGGCCTACTTCTTTCTGTAGGCAATGGATACTGGGTTTTTCACACATAGCTAAACCACTGTTGGCACTTTTGACGAAAGACACTCCAACTCCCCTTCCCTGGTCGGATGAGTGTGGGAATGCTTTTCAACAATTACGACAAGCCCTTTGTTCAGCACCAGTGTTAGGCACCCCTGACTATACGAAGCCCTTTACATTGTATGTACATGAAAGAGATGGATGTGCGTTATCAGTTTTAGTACAGATGCACGGCGACAACCAGCGCCCTTGTGCATATTTTTCGGCAGTACTTGATCCTGTCGTCCGAGCACTGCCTGGGTGTTTTCGCTCGGTTGCGGCGACAGCTGTGTCAATACGCCAAAGTGAAGGAATTGTGTTATCCCATAAGCTATTGGTGCTGCTCCCCCATGCTGTTGATGCTCTGTTGAATCAGACAAAGACGCAGCACTTAACTAGTGCTCGTCTAACAGGATATGAGCTAACGTTGTTGGCTCCTCATATCACATTGAAGAGATGTGCAACACTAAACCCGGCCACATTATTGCCATTTCCGGAGACTCAGTCTGAGGCACAGGAAACACATGTTAGCATTTTTGTAACTGAGGAACAGACAAAGGGTCGTATTGATCTCCAGGATACGCCCTTTACAGATGTAGATGGAGAATTGTGGGTAGATGGGTCGTGCCTGAAGCTTCCAGATGGCACGACTTCAGCAGTGTATGCAATCACCACGCTACAAACAATAGTGGAGACAGCACGCATACCGCAGAAATCAGCGCAAGCAGCGGAACTGATAGCTTTAACACGAGCATGTGAGCTTAGTGCAGGATTGTGTGTAAATGTCTATACGGATAGCCGCTATGCCTTCGGGGTAGCGCATGACTTTGGGTTGCTCTGGAAGGAGAGAGGGTTTCTAACGTCACATGGAGCACAGATAATGAATGGAGAGTTAGTTCACAACCTCTTGACTGCATTAACATATCCAAAGAAGATTGCCATAGTTAAATGCAGTGCACATAAGAAGGTGATAGATAGAGTGGGAGAAGGGAATGCTCTGGCAGATCGAGTAGCACGAGACACTGCGATGCAGCCTGACACTACTGTAATGTATGTTGTGAAGTCGCAGGCAGAAAGATGGCACGATGCTAGGAGGGAAGTGTTAGAGATACAGAGGACAGCTTCCGAAAAAGAACGGGAGCAATGGTCTACTGATGGAGATCTGGATGATGAAGGTTGTTGGAGAAATAAGCAAATGGATAAATGGAAGTTACCCATAGCTTTTGTACAACCTATGGTTCAGATGGCACATGGGCTAGCACATGTTGGAGCTTCCGCAATTGTAAAATTGCTCACCCAAGTTTGGGAGCATCCAGAGATTGCTAGCACGGCAAAGAGAGTGGTGCAAACTTGCATGATTTGTCTAAAGTACAATCCAGGAAAAGGGACACGAACTCCAGCAGGAGGATTTGCAACACCCGCAGCACCATTTGAAGTTTTGCAAATGGATTATATTCAGCTTGAACGCTGTAATAATCTGAAGCATGTTCTAGTAGTGGTTTGTGCCTTCAGCAAATGGATTGAGGCATACCCTACGAAAGACAATACTGCAATTACTACAGCTAAGGTGGTATTGAAGGAGTCCTTCCCTCGATATGGTGTTTGCAGATTGTTGTGGAGTGATAACGGACCTCATTTTATAGCGGACGTTATCAAATATGTCCTGAAGGGACTAGGAATTACACAGAAATTCCACGCAGTGTTTCACCCTCAGTCTGCGGGATTGGTTGAGAAGTATAATGGGATTTTGAAACTTAAATTAGCGAAGATACAAGCTTCCACTTCCCTGACTTGGCCGGATGCTTTACCCCTGGCATTATTGTCAATCAGATCAGTGCCACATTCTCGCACCAGTCTCACGCCATATGAGATCGTGTTTGGACGTCCGATGAATATTTGGGGTCCACCGAAACCGAAGTCAGTGTATGATGTACCTTGTGTAATGATGAGTGATTATTTGGCACAGTTAACTGACAAGTTGGTCTCTATTCATCAACAGGTTCGAGAAGCGCTCCCTGACCGGTCCACAGGAGAGGGCCACGATCTTCGGCCCGGCGACTTTGTTTTAATCAAAGCCTTTGAAAGGACGAGCAGTTTAGAACCAAGATGGTGTGGTCCTGAGCAGGTTTTGCTTGCGACGAGGATGGCTGTCCGGGTCTCTAACCGGAGAAATTGGATTCACTCCACACATTGTCGTAGAGTGCCACCCGGATTGGTGGAACCTGCTGTACTGACCGACCATCGAGAAATCTTGACTGCGAAGAAAGGCTGTGCCGTGGACCCGGACGACACTGAGGAGCTCTTCCCGGACCAATCGACTCTTGGAGTAAGAAGATATCACCTCAGACCGAGGAAATGAATTACTGAGTATTGCCATGCGTTGTCAGAGCGGCCCCTAGGTTGGTGAAACGGAGAGCCAATGAGGCAAGGGGGAGGGATCAGCCCTGCATTAGTGTAGTGACACCCGTCGTGGCCCAATGGTGAAGAAATCAACCGCTGCCTAGGAGGAAGACTTCTGACAACCTTTTCTAAGTTTCAGGAAGATATTGATATTTGTTTTGAAAATGGAGAAGAAGAACATTTTCTGTGTGATAGGTTTCGTTGCTGCTATAGCAATTGCTGCCATAACCACGTGGTTTATAGAGGATGCAATTCCTGACCGTGAGTTGTTTGTTGTGTCTACTCCAGTGCCCAAGGAGCACTATTTCTACACCCTTCCATACCAGGAATTGAAGCATCGCCAGTCCTATTTGAATAATACTTTTATCCAGATGCTGCATCATACCCACGTTGCTACAAACGCTACGAACTGTTGGATATGTGGCATGATGCCAGCCCATCAGAAGAAAGGGGGAACACCATTCATACCTCTCCCTTTCTCACACAATGGCTCTTGTAGGGCATGGTATACTTTGCTTTTTGCCACACGAAAACCTACAGTGGGACGATTACTCTTGAGACTTAACAAAGAGTGTCATCAGGATAAAGAAGGTTACCCACAAGCTAATGGAACAATATGGGAATGGGAAGAATATCGACCAGACAATGAATCAATTCCCTACATCTTTACGATTACTAGAGACATTCATGGAAATGAGAAATTTGTGATTTCAGTGGCGCAAGCCCAAGCAGACTTGTGTATCCAAAGTGTTGGTTATATTCCTGTTGGTGTTAGTGACTGCATTGTTGTGCTAAATATCGACGGATTAAATAACAGTACCTTTCTGGCCTCCCACAATACTTATTTTGTGTGCGGCAATAAAGGTTACTATCGTTTGCCTGCCGGATGGTCCGGGGTATGTTATGAGGCCTTTTTATTACCCCCTGTATTCTTAGCACCTGCGTCCTACCACAAAGACTTGAAGTTATTAAACAATGTAACTGTAAATAGGTATAAACGCACTCTATCTGTTGATGATGTTGATCAGATGGATACCAGTTTGCAACAGTATATTGATTTTAATCTAGGACTGTTTTTCTTCGTTGGAGCTGCCCTGAATAGTAGGAAGGTTCGACGATTAACCAGGGTTGTTGAGGCTGTAACGAATCAAACTGCTGCTGCTCTTGGGAATATTACGGAAGAATTACAAATCACAAGAATTGTTGCATTACAGAATCGTATGGTCCTAGATGTTATGTTAGCAGATAGAGGTGGAGCCTGTAGATTTATAGGGAGTAGTTGTTGTGTGTTCATCCCTGATCATACACCATCGGTTTATCAAGCCATTAATAAATTGCATAAAATTGCTGCTGACCTTCATACAGAAAACGGTACTTGGACCTTTTCGGGATGGTTTTGGACTTTAATTACTGCGTGGGGATGGAAAGTTCTTACCGGTCTATGCATTATTGTAGCAATATTGTTCACATGTTGTATGTGTATTCAATGTGGTCCTATGATATGTACTCTATGTGTTTCATTCTGTATCCCCAATAAGAAAGCTGTTGCCGATGCCACTTATCAAACGAACATAAACAAAGAAATAACTGAGATGATGAGAATCGATATAAATGATGATTATCTTGATTATCCCAGCAGGCCGAGTGTCTTCAGCAAATGCTGAAAGGGTCGTCTGTTGTAATAAAACAGCGATATGATTAAGCATTTACTGAAGACATGTGCTCTACATGTCTGAAGTTACGTTTTCTGCTTTGTATTGACCAATGTTCAGACTCCATTATGTTTAGCTGTGCGCCATCTTGTATGGCCATGAAACCATGTGCTTTGCACGAGAAGTCCTACCTCTTCGCCAGTCACTCCCGAGATTTGCCTAGCAACAGTCTATAAATAACCCCTTTGTGCGTTTTGGCGCATGTCCAGGACTGATCACATCTGCCACTAATTAGGCCTTGCTTACGGGTTTCAAGTAACTGTTAACTCCGCCCACATATTGATCATGCACTGAACATGTCCATATAAGGTCATAAATCTTGCTTCATGTTGTATCCGCCTACTCATGAACCCCTCTACTGTGTATAAAAGGGGACCATGTGCACAAGTTCTTTGTGCTACTCTGTGCAATACTGTAGAGTGTTGCGTAGGTTGTAGGACCACCTTTGAAGGTTAATAAACTTTGTCTTTGTATTTGCAGTTTCCGTGCCAACTTCCTTCTAGTATTTTGTACACAGAAAGGCGAACCCTTTGTACTTGCAGGCCTAGCTGGGGCCTGTATTCATCATTGTGACTGCCGAGATCGGCAGTCCTGCTTGCCAGAAGGGGCTGCCAAACAGATGGCGATCATGTAAGGAGAGTCTGTGCCCTGATTGTGAGTACCATGACAACCCCTTTCACCATGAGGGGCTGCCAGCGCCACTTTTGCCTAGAGTTTGAGCAGTCGCCACAGATCAAAGAAGAACTACTGTGACCAGCAGGTCAAGCCTGCATGCTGTGATCAGGTCCTGACGATGTCCTCGAGGTGCTGAGACACCACCAAGGGCGTCGCAGCCTTGTTGGATCTCCAGTCGAGAGCCGAAGGATTACACCAGCAGCCCCCCCCCGACTAGGGTGTAGAGCAGCTAACATTTTTGTCTGTCAAGCAGGAGCAGCTCCGATCACTGGAACCCAAACGGCAGTGCTGCTCGACAGGAAGAGCCTGCACCATTGGGTGCTGCCCCGTACATCACGAGGGGCCTCAATTTGTCGCACATGATCTGGACTTGGGAGCACCTGAGGAGAAGGCACTGACTGCACTGTTGAACATGCCATACTGCCCCAGTGGGTAAGACTGAAACCAGGTCTTTAGGGCCCGAGGGGCTTGCTGCTAACAATGTTGTGATACCACAGACACTTTTAACTAAGGGCCTGATTTATATCTTGGTGGATGGATTACTCTGTCACAACGGTGACAGATATACCGTCTGCCGAAATTAAAATCCCATTATATCCCATGGGATTTATTTTTCAGTGGACAGGATATCCATCACCATTGTGATGCAGTAACCCGCCCACCAAGATCTAAATCAAGCCCTAAGTTTCTAAAAAGTCAGAAGGGAGAGCTCTTGAGTACGCCCCAATATACTGCATTCCCTGGTGTGGCCACCAGTGAATGGGGAATAACCCTGGACACAATAAAGGAAAGAGGTTGGGACAGGGATTTGCCTGGCAACTACTAGAGCCCTGACCCTAGAGGGATTGTGCTATTGCTTCTTAATATTGTATTCCTTTGCATGTGTAGGAATAGAAATAAAATATGACTTTTTCTCATGAAAGCAAGTATTTTGTCAAAACATTGATGTATTTTTCGTGCTGTTTGCATTTTGAGTTATGAGTCGTGTTCGCTAACCTGTACTCATACTGCCGATGGAGCCCTGACTACTCAACCACCGCTACCATTGAGAGTCAGGTGCAGATGGGGTACTTTGCCAAGTTGAGCAGGATCCATAGTATGTCGGGCCCTGGTACATCTGAAGTAAAAGGCCTCAACCTTCACAATTGGGCCCAGTGGACCCTGCGTGCCCCGTGATCCTCTGAAAGGGGTTCTGGCAAACTACATTTCCGGCAAAATTCCAAAGAACAAATGACACCCTGGGAGCCACTGATTGTGATATAATCCTTCAGCACTCCAAGAGAAAAGCCTGGGGAAAAAGAGTATTAATGTTTTTGAATTATCTAGGTTGTCTCCCTGACAAATGAAATCCATTGTGTTACTTATTTGCTAAAATGTTCAGCATCATAATATTCCAAAAGTCCACCTGCTTCCGTCACTGAAACTACAATATCAAAAATGTCCAAATGATGTTCTTGACAATTTCCTTTACAAAACTATATTGGTAATTTTTGTGTGATTGGCGGGAGAGGCTTACATCTTGATGTAACCTGTGACATACCTCTTACAAACCCAGAACAACTGAGCCTCTTATTGGTAAACATCTCTCTCTGAGAAATACCTGATTTATCATTGTTAGCTTGGCACAAGTAGCTAGACCTTCATCACAGAAAACCATATGTTACATTTAAGAAGAAAGCAAGCTAGAGCATCAAATTGATAGTATCACAAAGAGTAAATTGCGATGATCACAATGACCTGAAAATGACATCATTCTTATGTATGGTTCTTTTGTTATTAAAATCTGAATTGGGCTGATTTTCGAATTATAATCATTAGTTATAAGTAAAATAAATCAGTTCAAAACACTTGCTTGATGTGATTTTCAAACACATCTACTAAGGGGAGTTATGACCTTATGCTCGCAAACTGCATTTTCTAGGGTGTGCAGGAGTACTACAAAAATATTACTCGTACTACAAAATGCAATTCACACACCTATAGACGGAGACCTCTTCCTCCACGTCTGCGTCACCTAACTTTTCTAGAGGGAGTGTGCAGAGATCTCCATTCATTTTTGAAGTAAATGTGGGAGGGATAAGGGCAAGTGGCTACAAAATGGAAGATACTTATTAGTAAATGGGAGGAGTTTAGGGAATTTTAAGGAGGAGTTTAGCAGGATACGTTAATAATAAACACAGATCTACAGAAGAGTAAAACCAATATATACACCTCTAAAGTTGCTACAGCCCTAAAGGAGTCAAAGCCACTGTAACTGTAATTTAACTCAGACTTGGAGTAAGTCAAGCATCCCACATGGGCATCCTTGGGTACTGCAGAACACACTCCTATTGAAATCAATAGAGACAAGGAATAACACCCATAGGGACTAATGTTAATTAATTACATTTAAAAGTATCTATCTATCTATCTATCTATCTATCTATCTATCTATCTATCTATCTATCTATCTATCTATCTATCTATCTATCTATCTATCTATCTATCTATCTATCATCTATCTATCTAACTATCACTCTATCTATCTACTTATCTATTTATCTACCTTTTAAGGCCCTCCTGACGATATAATGCGTCAAAGGGAAATTTTGGAATAAACATTTTGGCATATGACTGTCCTGCGTGAGCTACTTTCCTGTCCTATCTGGATTGTGGGTTTGAGATATTTGTTGACTAGCAGCCGCTACCAGTACAGATGCTACACCAGTGTGGGGTCCAGCAAAATGTGTGGCATTTGGATTTTATATTTCATACATATATATTTACTGGCTTTGTACAAGTGAAATGTGGGCTTAACTATAAATCAATGAACCAGGGGTTTGTAAAGTGCAGCTACTCACCGGTGAGGGTCTCAAGGCACTGAGTGGGGGGGCTGCTGAGCTGTCTGGGTGTGGAGGTTCAGTCGAAGAGCCAGGTCTTTAGGTCCTTCCTGAATTGGATCAATCACCCCGATTGCCTGAGTTGGAGGGGCAGGTGTTCCAGATCTTGGTGGGGAGATAGGAGAAGGATCTTTCTCTGATTCTGGTCTTATGGATCCATGGGATGAGGACAGGGCAAGTTGGGCAGAGTGAATTTGTCTGGCAGGTCTGTGGGGTAGCAAGGTGGTGGTTCAGATATTCTGGTCCTGCTTCGTGGAGAGCCTTGTAGGCATGTGTGAGCAGCCTCAGCTTGATGGTGATTCTCTTGTTGACAGGGATCCAGTGGAGTTGTCAGAGGTGTTGTTCCATGTGGCTGCAGCAGCTGATGTCGAGAACCAGTCTGGCTGGGGCGATTAGGATGGCTATTGGTGATGACTGCGTGGGTGACCGTCTTTATGGATTCTGTTGGGAACCATCTGAATGTCTTTCAAAGCAGGAAGAGCATGTGGAAACAGCATAAGGGTACTGCGTTGATTTTTTGGTTCATTGAGAGCTGGGAGGGGTCCGTAGGGGTGATGGGGTTTCAAAGTGTGGTGGGTACCTGGAGTCGTGCCCAGCTGAAGGGGTGAGTCCCAGGATGAGTAATCGGTCTTGTTCGAGTTGAATTATGGGCAACTGTCTTGCATCCAGGTAACAACTGCCTTCATTCCCTTGTGAAAGTTAATTCTGGTGGCTGTGGGTTTGTTGGTGAGGGACATGATCAGCTGGGTGTCATCGGTGTAGGAGATGATGTTGAGTCCGTGGCTTTCGACGATGGCTGTGAGGGGAGCCATTTAGATGATAAAGAGGCTGGGGAGCAGGGAGGAGCCCTGGGGAACTCCGCAGCTGATCTCTGTAGGTTCTGTGAGAAACAGGGGTAGTCTGACTCAGTGTTCGGCCGGTCATGAAGGAGTGGATCCAGTGCCTAGTCATGGATACCGCTGTCATTGAGTCTTGTGATTAGAGTGCAATGGGAGACGGTGTCGAAGGCTGCCAAAAGGTCCAGTAAAATGAGCTATAGAAACAAGGTCCTAACTATAGCTATCTACTGGCAGCCGCCAGTAGGTAATATATATATATATATATATTCACTGAAAAAACCATAGGTTTCAGGCACGTTATAGTTAGGAATTAGCATTTAAAAAACCTTAAAAATTCACTGAAAAAACCATAGGTTTCAGGGGCGTTATAGTTAGCTGGACTTTTCACTCATAGAAAACCATTGAAATTCCCCTGTTATAGTTAGTCCAGCTAACTATAACTTGCGCGCCCGCAATGCACTGCTGATGACGTCACATATTACATCACTCATGACATGGTCAGTGACATCACTCATGACATCACTGATGAGATCTCAAATGACATCACTGATGACATCACTGATGACATCATCCAGTGAATGTGTGTTTTTCTGAAAATTACATATGTTTTATATATGTATATCTCAAGGTCGATGGAAGAATAAATGGGTATATAAGTGTCTAAATGGATGATTTGTTTTTTTTTAAATTGATTGTATAACTGACTGATTAAGTGTATCTTAGTGAATACATGGCTTAGAGAGTAATGTTTAAATATGTAAATATCTGTATCAGTCTCTCACTTTGTGTATAAGTGGCTGCATGGGATGGTGAGTAGCTACATGAGTGTCTATATAGGTTATTAGTTGTTTTTTTTAGTATCAGTATGAGTGTCTGATTGTCTGTATGGTTTGGTGGGGGGTATTACGTAGTGCATAGGCGCATGAATGAGTGACTCACTGTTTGTATGTGTTGAAGACAGCATGTGTCCAGGACTGTATGGGTGGATGAGTGTGTGCATTGGTGTGTTAGTGAGTGAATGACTGTCTCAATAGTGTCTTCATGAGTAACTACATATGTTTTAAACTAGTATATGTGATTATTGGTGTATATAAGTGAGTATATGTGAGAGTGAGAGATTGGAAGAGTTCCTGTATGAATAAGTATGTGTTTCTATAAGTGATTGTTTAAAAGACTAAGTATGTGTACGTTTCTGTAGAAGTAAGTGTGGTGGTGTGTGTATAACTGTATATGAAAGTAAATGGATGTTTGATTCTTTATTTACATGAGTGACTGTGTGTGAGTAACTCTATGGATGAGTGGCGTTGTGTAACAGGATGTATAGATGTATGAGTGCATATGATGAGTGAGTACATGTATGAGTGACTGTATAGGACTGTTGGTGAATGAGTGGATGTGTATGTGGATCTTAGAATTACTGAATAGGTTCTTGTAACTGGTATTGGTATGTCCATTGTTTTGGAAATTTTAGTTTCTGAATGTGTGTATCAAAGGTTATATTAGGGGGAGAGGAGGTCTGCCACTCTATCACAAGGATAATGTCATCAGTGATGTAATCTGTGATGTCATTTGAGATGTCATGAGCGATGTCATGAGTGATGTCACTGACCATGTCATGAGTGTTGTAATATGTGACGTCATCAGCAGTGCATTGCGGGCGCGCGAGTTATAGTTAGCTGAACTAACTATAACGGGGGAATTTCAATGTTTTTGTATGAGTGAAAAGTCCAGCTAACTATAACGCCC
Organism: Triturus cristatus; assembly: GCF_964204655.1. Classification (NCBI taxonomy): domain Eukaryota; kingdom Metazoa; phylum Chordata; class Amphibia; order Caudata; family Salamandridae; genus Triturus; species Triturus cristatus. The sequence goes on from NC_140581.1 coordinate 404,140,487, forward strand.
CTGAAACTTCTGTTTTTTTCAGTGAATTTTTAAGGTTTTTTAAATGCTAATTCCTAACTATAACGTGCCTGAAACCTATGGTTTTTTCAGTGAATTTTTAAGGTTTTTTAAATGCTAATTCCTAACTATAACGTGTCTGAAACCTATGGTTTTTTCAGTGAATTTCAAAGGTTTTTTAAATGCTAATTTCTAACTATGCCTACAGAGATAGGACGTGTGAAGAAAGAAGAAAAAACGCACAGAGAGAAAAAAAGAGAAATGCAGAAAGAAGCAACAGAAGTCCTCAAAGACGAAGAAAAGTGCAGGAAGAAGGATAACGTGCAAAAAGAACAAACAGAAGAGCAGAAAAATGCCTTGTTGCAAAATCATCCTGTACCCTCAACTTTTTCAGACGGATACTGGTGGTAACTGAGTCTGACTAACCAGTCCTAGAGCCAGTGCTATGTTAAAAAACACTCAGAATTGCCACAGAGCTGCGTTGCAATGAGGTGTAAAAAGTGGCACGGCCTGGACCACCTCTACGCAACGCAGCTCAGTGGCGCTTACTGGAAGCACCTGGTGGGCTAGTTTGCCCTCAGGGGCCCTCAGGATTGAAGGGGAATTATTTCCCCAACTTAAAACGCACCATAGGGTGTGTTTACACACGTCACCTCAGGCCCCGTCCCCTCCCTTCACCCACTGTGTAAACACGCCCTGTGGCCGTTTTAAGTTGGGAGATTAAGTCCCCTTGAATCCTGAGGGTCCCTAGGGTCCAACTAGACCACTGGGTACCTCCAGTAAGCGCCACAGAGCTGCGTTGCAGAGAGATGTAAAAAGGGGCACGGCCTAGACCACCTCTCTGCAATGCAGCGCAGTGGCGCTTACTGGAAGCACATGGTGGGCTAGTTGGCCCCCACGGTCCCTCAGGATTGAAAGGGAATTATTTCCCCAACTTAAAACTCTCCACAGGGCGTGTTTACACAGTGGTGAAGGGAGGGGACGGGGCCTGAGTTTTTAGTTGGGAGTTTAAGTTAATTTGAATCCTGAGGGTCCCTAGGGTCCAACTAGCCCACTAGGTACCACCAGTAAGCACCACAGAGCTGCGTTGCAGATAGGTGTAAAATGGGGCACGGCCTGCACCACCTCTCTGCAACGCAGAGCAGTGGCGCTTACTGGAGGCACCTGGTGGGTGCCCTTCTTTTTCTAATTTATTGGCCCTGGGGACCCCATCCCCCAGGGCCTGAACCCTAATTTTTTGTTGTTGAAAAAAATAAATTTGGAAGGGGGCCACGTGGCCCCCCTCCCAAGGCCTTAATCGGCCCCGGGGACCCCAACCCCCGGGTCATGGCCTTTTTAAAAAAAAAATCTTTAGGAGGGGGGCTGCATTGCCCCCCTCCTCAGGCCACTTGTGGCCCCAGGGACCCATCCCCCGGGGCCGGCTTTGTTTTTTATTATTTTAAAAAATATATATATTTATAGAAACACCTAGGACATGCTGGACAAACCGTATGTACCTATCACCATGACGATTTGCGTGATATTCATTAAAAGGCGACTATGCATACAATGAATCCACGTGGAATGTATTTACACTGCTAGTAAAGCTCTGACGTGTCTGACGCCCTACCGTGCCTAATCCCGGCGCCCCTGCCAGTGGGTACTCTCCAAGTAGACACCCTTGTCGTTTATTTATACAAACATGGGTAGCTATTGACGGTCACATTTAATACACACGCACACCAAGCCATTCAAAGGGGATTCGACAACAATTTGACCAAACTATGCAAGAAACCCCCCTCACGGTTAATAAAACACACATCCACCGCCGGATGGGTAATACTTTTTATTTTACTCTCTGGAAAGGAGACGAACCTCACTTGAGAGTCACAGCGTGCTCTTGGCTGAGTCCAATGCTGTGTTACACCCAGCAGTGCCCGATGAGTGCCACACACCTCTGTGTTGTATTTCACCAGCTAGTGCGTATGCTATGACACTCTCTAGCCCATGTGCACTGTAACACCACCCCATGAATATGTCATGCCACACTTGCCTTGGCACGGGTTATATTGCCCCATCTAACGTGCCTCCCTCGATGCCTATGTTATAACGCACAGCGCTATTCCATACATATTACAATCTGGGATCCATATCTTTGTCACAGTGCATATGCAACGTTACACTCCCCAGAACATATTTTATATTAAAACTTTAGAGACACAACACTGCCCTTTGCATATTACACTCCAAGGCGCATATCGCATAGCACCCGCTAGTGCCTGTGCTATCTCGCTCTCTCCAATTAATCTGTCATTGCGCACAATGTATGGCATATTATATTTCACGCCCCGGTTCATCTTATATCACACTTTTTGGTGCATAGTTTATACCATATACTATATCTAGTTTTCATTTTCAATCATGCTCTCAGGACTATGTTCTATATAACACTGCGTCCACCTACCCTTTTCACGGGCATTACATTTTGCGATGGGGGTGGAGGGTCAGGGGGTGTTTCTGCCAAGTGAGCCCAGAGTCACAGTCACAAACGTCCACTTCTTCCTGAATAAAAGTGAGATTATGCTGCATACTTGTTCATATTTTAAGTAGTTCGCACAGACACACATTTTAAAAACAATAAAGTTCCTAATACCCACCTTCTGTGAACAGTTAGCTTGCTGCCCCATCCACCTCCTCCCTATCCTCTGTTGTTTGAATTCATGGACTAGCCACTTCCCTCCTGCCATGCATGGTCTGATGTGCTGCCACTGCCCTCCATTTAGCATGAAGTACTAGTCCACTCCTCCTGCCCTCCATTGCCCAATTCTATGGACCATCATTGACCTCGTGCTTAGCCTCTGTGCTTAGCTTGCTGCCCCTCTTATCCTTCCCCCTGCTCTCCGAAGTCTTTGTGCATGCCCCTGCTCCATCCTTTTTGCCCACCATGTTCAATGGACCTGCCATTCCTATCTACTCTGAGTGTTCTGTTGAGCTGTCACTCCCCTCACACCTGCCTAGCATTGTCAGATGACTGGAACCTGTCCCTGCCACCTCCACCCTGCCTGTCCATATACCATGCCCCTATCCCCTTCCTCCTGTCCTCCATGGTCCATTTTACTGCCACACCCTTCTGCCCTCCCTGGTCTGTTGTGCTGCAACTGCTCCTCCTGCCTGCCCCGCACGGTCTGTTGTGTGGCCCCTTCCCCTGAATTTTCTTGTCTGTGCCCAGGTCCTGACCCTCCCTTCTATCCTCCATGGTCCTTTGTGCATGCCCCTGCACCCTCCTTCCTGCCCATCATAGCCATTGTGCTGCCACTAACCCTCCAGCTTGCCATGCATGGTCTTCTGTGCTGCCATGGCCCCTCCCACCTTCCCTGTGTGGTCAGCTAGCTGCCCCTGACCCCCTCCCACCTTCCCTCCATGGTCTGTGTGTATGCCATCATAGTCCCACTGTTGCTCTCCATGGTGTGTCTTGTTTCTAGTGCCCATCCTGCCTGACCTCCATGGTCATCTTGCTGCTCCTGCAGTGCCCCCTTGCCCCCAGCCCTCTGTTTCCATGTGCAGACCCCTATTCCCTCCCTCCTGGCTTGTCTGTTCCATTGTAATGCCCCTGATCCGTCCCTCCTGCCATTTATGGTCTGTTATGCTGCAGATTTCTCTCCTGTCTGTCCATTATGGTCAGCTAGCTACCATTGCCTCTTGCCCCTCTGTTCTCTGTTGTCCATGTGCATGGTCCTGTCCCCTCCCTATTGCTTTCTATGGATTGTGCCCTGTGTGGTGTATTGTGCTGCTGCAAACCCTGATGCCTGCCCTGTAGGGTCAGTTTGGTGCACCTCTCCATGTCCCTCCTGTCCTCTGTTATCCGAGTCCATGTCCCTACCCCAATACCTCCTGCCTACCATGATCCAATGTACCATACTTGCGAACATTTTTAACTTGGTAAGAGGGAGATTTTGAAAAAAAACTGGGGTGATTTTCCCCTTTGAGTTACATTGAAAAAGAGGAGATAGGAGACAGATCAAATAATGCCCATTTGAGCTTAAAAACATTGGACGTTTCCTGGCTGAAACGGGTCTGTTGGCATGTATGGTTGTACTACCACTGCCTCTTCCTTCTGCCCACAATGGTCTAATTTATTGCCACAGCCTCTCTTGCCAGTCCTGTATTGTTGGTTTTTTGCCCCTGCCCCCCTTTCCACTGCCCTCCATAGTCTGTTGTGCTGCCACTGCCCTTCCTGCCTGCCCAGTGTGGTCAAATTGCTGCCTCTGCACTCTCCTACCTGCCTTCAATTTTCAGAGTCCGTGCCCCTGGCCTCTGCCTCTCAACAGTATCCCAATGAACAACTAGATTGCTAACATTCTATATTCATTACAAAAGTGTGGAACGCCTGACGTTATCTTGATGTAATCAAAACTGTAATACCTAGAGCATTTCCTTTAGAAATTACATATATGAGAAGGTCTTATTTGCATCAAAATTATGGTTAGTGCTCTAAAAAACTAAAATGAGGACATATTTTCTGAGTTTTCAAATAGCGACAAAGAACTTTTAAATTATTTGTAATCGTTATGTTTTTTTTTATAAAGTTGACCACTTGATTAAATGTTGCACTTAGGGGAGAGGATGTGGTGTTGCTTCCAGAGCTGCAGACATTGCAACTGGGGAACCAGGTTGGAGTTTCTGCTTCAGCTCAACATTCTGTGATTCTGGTCAAATCACTTAATCTCCCCATGTCTACAACCAAAATGAATTTGATCTTGTGTGATGTAACCAATGCTCATGTAAAGCACCCCAATACCTGACAAGTTTGCACTATATAAAACTGCAAATACACAAAAAATAAGTGTTTTGCATACTTCTGTCATTGGGCTACATGTGGGCTACATCGGGGTGATATTTGTGCTGCATGTGGGCTCTTTTGTCTCTGGTGGCCATCTTGGGAGATTTATTTGTTATGACGTTTCCTAATTTCCTCATTTACTGCAGTCTCCTCAGTAGGAAATGCTTTCAGTTTTTTACTTTGATTCCATCAAGAAGGTATTCAGATATGTCACACATTTGCCATAAATTCTGAATGTTAGCACTCTAGTTGCTCATTAGATCACTTTAGTAAAGCTACTGCTCACCTGGGAAGTCTGCTGCTGGTATTCAAAGTGCATGTTTCAGTCTGCATGTCAGATTTTTTTTATGTAATAGAAGAGAATTTGAGAAGTCAAAATGTGCCCTAATTTTTCTTTCTGCAGCACTAATCATACTTTCTATGGCAAAATGAACCCCCTCATTTTGTTCCTTTTTAAATTAAATGTTTTAAGAGTTACCACTTTATTCCAATCAAGACGGCTTCAGGTGTGCCATACGTTTATCATAAGTAGGACTGTTAGCGCTCTAGTTGTTCTTTGGAACACTCTGGGAAGCTGCAGTAGAACACAAATGAATCAACTGACAGTCTCTGCCCTTGTTGGATGTACATGTTTTACTGAGAATGTTAGACTTCATTCTCACATGACTGAGAAAGATAATGTGAATTTACAGAAAATATGCTCTCAGTTTAGCTTATTGATCACCTTCCAAACCTCTGTGGGAAAAGCATGAGAAAATAGTTTTCTCTCAAACATGATTCATGATATCACAGCAGAAGGCTTTTTCACATGGTAAAATCACCTTAGAACACACCACAATTCCTAAAATGAGTATGGTACCATCAACAAATGATTTATAATGTAACTTAAGTCTTAAAACCTTCTATTAACTGCAATGTTTTTTACTGAGGTGCTATCACGTATATTGGTCCCAAGATGGCTGCCAACACTTCTTGGATGAAGTACTGATAGCCAATCAGATCTCACGATGAGATGTGTGGTTAGGCTCCGCCCAGATATATCTATCTTTTTAACTCTAATTTTCTCAGAAACTACTGAACGGATTTACACCATTTAAGCAAAAGGCACGAGTCTGAACTGAGGACTACCTCTTTGCCAAATTTGGTGTAATTCCGTTTAGTTCGGACTGTAGCTGCGTCAACAGGTCCTAGGGGAAAATGCATGGGGAAAACGCGTTTTGGGACCCCCCTTTTTTCTCGGCCCCACTTGACGAATCACCGTGAAATTTTCAGGATAGGAGCGGACCGGAATGGGCCAGCAGTTTGGAAAATTTCGCAAAGATTCGTCGATCGGCGCCAACGTTATTCCAAATAGAATGTTGCGGATTTCCTATGGAAAATAGGTCCTAACTATAACTACCTACTGGCGACTGCCAGGAGGTAATATATATATATGTGTGTACTTTTCTGTATCATTAAAAAAATACGAGTAAATGTCTTTTATATATTTATTTATTTAGCTAATTTATTCAATACTCAGCATTTGATTTCTTAATTTTTCTTTATATATATATATATATATATTATATAGATGTGTGTGTATATAGTTATATATATGCCTTTTATAATAGTAAATTATAAAAATACAAAACTTAATATAATGTCAAATGTATTTTTAAATAATATTATTATATTATATATGGATATGTATAAACATACACATATACATTTATGCGTGTATGTTTATATAAGTATATATTTATATTTAGTGCTAAATGTTACTTACGTTTATTTAATTTACATCAATGTTATATATAAATATTTAAGGTTTACTATTTTAAACTTTCTAATAATATAAAGTAATAAACTACATTTTTTTAAAAAAATTTTAACGATAGTGAGAAACAATATTATTTTCTTTATTTTTGTACTTACCTTTATAAGTATAGGGAATCTATATTTTTGTCATTGATATTTTTGACACAATTGTTGTGATCGATAATATGTCAGTGATCCTTAAGTTCTATCGGTTGTTATCCAACTTAGCTAGAGTCTGTCTGAAGTTTAAAGATGCTGGAGCAGCCGTTTGTGGCTGTCCCTCGTAAGTAACAGAATATTTAGGGGAGACTAGAAGGCCCTTGACATGCCAACTCGACAGGTCAGCTGTGTGGATATCAAAGTCACATTCTCATTCAGGCAAACAATCCAAATGCAATTAGGAATCAGTCCTCTTTGCTAATACCTTTGCATCTCTCCTCTCCTGTCCAATCCTTGGCTCCTGCCTTCCTCACTCAGAGGTGAGCTAGGGATACGATTCTCCCTTTAGTGCTCCTGCGGGGCTGTGGGTTGGCTGTCATGGGGAAACAATGAAGTGTCAGATCTTTTGTCTCAGGAACTGAACATGGCACATTAAGATGTATTATTTCCGTAGATCATTGAAAGTGCTGCAATGTCAGCACAGTGTCCAAAGGACTTGACTCGAAGACATCCATTACATTAAAAGAGATGAACTATAATTCATGTTGGCATCGAGACACCAGTTCAGAAACTGGCAGGCATTTTATATTATGAAAAAATGAATAGGCAAAAATTAGAATGTTTTGCAAACTATTATGAAACCATTTACTGAACAGAACATTCTGGCCAGTAATTTGCATATAATATCCCTGTCCAGATTTCTGCAATGCCCGCGTAATTAACAGGTTGCAGACAGTCATTGTGCGCACAAGAGCACAAGCTGGTGCTACAGAATGATGGAAGCTACAAGAGGTGAGCAACCTGTACCAGAGAAGTGATGCATGGCTCTCTCTCGTTAAATGCCAGGGCAGATGAGAATACTGTTTGATTACATAGAGCTGGATTGAACCTAATTACTCCACACATTTATTTAGGAAATACAGAAACCTGAGTTCTCCCAAGGTTTGTGGAAGTAACATGCAAAGAGATATTTGAAAGTGATGGATCTTTATGTAATAGTTAATTAAAACTATTTAAAGATAGATACAACTTTCTTCACTCATTCGTTCCTGGCAATAAAAGCACAATCCCTCAACATTACATATACAAATGTTAAAATAACATTGATCATAATGCAATGCGATGTATAAGAGCCCTGAGGGGCAGCAGCATTAAACTATCCCCAAGACTTGGGCGTATTATGTTGACTGAACTTTAAAAGCACCCCCCAGTTAGCAGGAATGAAAGTGCAAGTGTGCTATAGCGTTCAAAGTCCTTGTACTCGCAGACACAGCCGCCTGTCGCTTGCAGTTGGATTGGCTCTCTGCCCTTTGTTCAAGCTCACAGAAAAAAAATGTCAGTGTCGATCTGTGATCCAGTAACTGAAATGTGCGTCTCGTACCCTCCCGGTAGATGCGGGTACTTAGCTCCTTGTGTTTATTTCCACAGGGCCGGTCCCCTGGCACGTATGGTTAGGTTTTCTCTCCACCACTTTGTCCATGAACTTAGCGAACCCCACCGTCGATCTGCACCTGATCCTGAAAGCAGTGACTGCGGGGGCCCGGCAGGACACTGCACTTCTTATGGATCCGACAGAAAGTGACAACCATTGCTCTAGCAGTAAAAGCCCGATTTATTTGAGGAACACCAGAGGCCAATCAGTAGTCGAACAGCACAATACCATCTGCATACTGCTGAGTATAAAGATGTTGGTCATGTGATCTTGTTGCAGCTGATATTACTCATATATTTTTTTCTTGTCCAGTTTTGTCTGAGTTTTGGTCCGGATTTGAAAATATCTTATTGCAAAAACAAATTGTCCTTGGCTCTCTCTCGCCATTGTCTATACTACTAGATATACAATCTGAGAATTGTCCACAAAAAGATTTATTAACTGTATTATTTTCCTGTGCTCGATTGACAATTGCCAGGCAATGGATATCTCAGAAACCCCCACATATCATGGAATGGTGGTTTTTAGTTAATGAAATTCATACTATGGAGCGTGCTATTGCCAAAACCAGGGGATTGAAATCTATGATAAAATTTGAAAAAATTTGGGGAACTTTTCTTTAATTTTACTTTTTGCCATTACGTCTCTAATGTGTATCTATATGTATGGCCTATTGGATAGCAAATGTATATGTTATCAGCTAATCTTTGCCTTTTTTTTTGTTTGTGTTGTCAATAAAAAACAATAAAAAAAAAAATTTAAAAAAAAAGATGTTGGTCATTCATGTTGTATTCTCTTAAAATAAGTATTGTTATGCAGCACCTAGCAACAAGGTTCTTCTGAGGATTCCAGATTGTGGAAACCTCAGAGGAAGCTTGGCTGAGGAGCTGAGAGGACACACCTGGGGGTCCATACTGGAAATCTTTATTAAAGTCTTCTTCATTACATTCGGAGTCTGTATTTACAAAAATGACGACGCAGGATGGCTGATCGTAAGGATATATTTTGTTTAATAACTCGATCTGCATGGAAACTAGAAGACTCTAAAACCTGGAAATCCGATGATTAACCAAACTGTGGACCCCCAGCTGAACATCGCCTTAATAAAAAGAAGGTTAGTCATATTTTTGTGATTAATCTTAAACGGATGGCTATACCTTGAAGTAAGGGGAATTTTAAAAATATCTTCACCTGAGCGCGACCGTTTGTTGGCTCGAGTCGAACCGCGCACTGGAGCGCGACCTTGTCTGGCTGTACTTGTGTCGGGTCGCATGCCTGACGTTGACTCTGCGTAATACAATGGCAGCTGATTTGCGACGAGTCACGAGTGAAGAGCGATGAGTGAAGGGCAACAAGTTGATCGGCACCAGTGCGTGTGTTCATCTTCATAAGCAGTCCGTCTGCCGATTTACACGAAGCGGAGGGTGTGCAACGTGATACACACACTTCCGCAGTAACGTGGAAAGGGATACAGGAGCGCGAGATTGTCTCTTTAAAAAAAGGGAGGAATACATGTAAAAACACAATGAAGTGGAGTGCCAAACAAAAAAAAATATAGCAGCGCGAGATTGTCTCTAGAAAAGGGGAGAAATACGGTAAAGACACAACGAGGTGGAGTGTGAAGTGGTCCTGGAAGAGCAAGGATTGTTTCTAAAAAAAAAAAGGGGGAAGAATACGAATAAAAAGACACAACGAGGTGGAGTGCAACAAAAGGAAAAAGGGAAATTGGAACACAACGTTAGGATCGTCCATATTAATAAAAAAAGGACATAATTAACAACAGCTAAAATATGGCAACACAGTCATCGATTCCCATTCCACCTACCTTTTTACATGAACCTGGTCCTCCTTGTATGGAATGGGAGGATTGGAAGGAAGCTTTCACTACATATTTAGAAGCTATTGGTGGGGATGTGTTTGTACCAAAAAGAAAATTAGCTATATTAAAAGTATGTTTGGGGGTAGAAGGGAGAAATGTTCTAAACACCTTACCTAATTTTCAACCTGATTCCACGGATGTTAATAATTCGTCTGACGAAGACGAGGATGTATATGAAATGGCTTTGACAGCCTTGGCTGACAATTTTGGTAAAAAGTTGAGCATAGTGGTTGAAAGACATACATTTTTTTCACGCTCCCAAAAACAAGGGGAAAAAATAGAGCAAAATGTTGCTGCTTTAAGAAAATTGTCAATAACTTGTAAATGTAAGGATTTAAGGGATGAAATAATTGGAGATCAATTTATAAACAGAACTAATAACAAAAGAATACAAGAGAAGTTACTTGATATAAAAGACCCATCATTAGATAAATCCATAGAGATTGCCAGACGTTTAGAAAACACGTCGCAATATGTGAAGGAGTTATCTGAAACCAATTCAAAGAGTGAAACAAAATATGTGCAGTGAATTTCAATTAAAAAAATAAATATCTAAAAATGTTAGTGATGATAAGATGAATTTCAAGATAAAACAATAGGCAGTCAGTAGGAAATGTTGTTATAGGTGCGGAAGTTATAGACACAGCGCAGATGCTGTACATTGTCCTGCACTCAAAAGCCGTTGTTATAAGTGTAAGAGAGTAGGTCATTTTTCAAGGGCGTGTAAAACCAATGACCTTCCAAATTTTAAAAAAACGATAAACACGATAGACAGTGCATACATGACAAGTAATATGGATGGCGAAAGTGTGGATGATGGAAGCGACGTTGAAGTCATGGTAATTGAACAAGTTAGTTCAGTCATTAATGATCAATCAGCGATAGATGTTCCTCCTAAATGTACCGTATCTATTAATAATTCGGAGATACAAATGTGGGCTGATTCATGTTCTCCGTTCCCTTTGATAGACAAAATCAAATGGGAAAAACTAGGAGTTGGCAAATTACTTCCTACTGTCGTTGAACCTTTAGGATATTGTGGAAAGAAAGTACCTGTTATAGGGTATTTTAACCCCTTCCATGCTGCGCAAATTCCGCCGCTGTGCTGACGGAATCTTGCGCGGGCGTGGTCATGACGGAACGGTTCCGTCATGAGCACAGCTCAACCGTGGCTCATGACGGAACCGTTCCGTCATGAGCACCGAAGGGGTTAATGCTAAGATTCATTTTAAAGATCGAGAAACTTTGGCGAAAATTTATGTTGTAGAGTCAGGCAGATGCCTTTTGGGGTGGATGGAACAAAAAGGATTAGGTATAATACTTAACCCGAATCATCCTTCACAAGTGCTGTTAACAGATGTGAGCAAGGCAAACAAATGGGTTAATGATTTTCCAAAGCTATTTAGTAATGACCTAGGTTGTCTCAAGGGATTTGAGCATAAAATTATTATCAAAAGTGACGCAATTCCAAAAGTACACAAAGTACGTAATGTACCTATGGCTTTAAGAGGGGAGTTAAAAAAGGAATTACAAAGATTGTGTAAGGAGAATGTTATTGAGCCCATAGAAGCATCACAATGTTTAAGTCCAACTGTGATTGCGCACAAGCACAACGGAAAGATCTGCATGTGTGTGGATTTGAGAGATGTAAATGAGAGTATTTGGGTAGACAGTTTTCCTTTACCCCGTATAAATGAGATGCTATCAAGTATTGAGGGGGGGAGTATTTCACAACCCTGGATTTATCAAGTGCTTATCACCAGGTATGCCTTCAACCTGAGTCTAAACATTTGACATCCTTTATCACGCCTGAAGGTGCGTTTCAATTTATTAGGATGCCGTTTGGGTTAGCCTCGGCATCAGCGGTGTTCCACAGAATTATGCAAAAAATATTGAAGGATGTTAATAATGCCATGGTATTCCAAGATGATGTACTTGTATGGGGTAAGGATGGAGACCATCATGACAGTGTTTTGAAGGAAGTTCTGTCCAAACTTGAGTCTGATGGTCTAACCATTTGTTTATAAAAGTGTAAATTCTGTTTACCTGAAGTTGAATATTTGGGACATACGTTATCAGCCAAAGGTATAAAACCGAAGTTAAATTTGGTGGAGGATTTAGAAAAAGCCCCTCCACCTTTGGACAAGGACCAATTAAGGTCGTTTCTCGGACTGGCCGAGTATTATGCAAAATTTGTGCATCATTTTTCTGACATAGTACAACCATTACGTGATATTATGAAGAAAGGTATCAGTTTCCAATGGTCAAAGGAGTGTCAAGAGTCTTTTGAAACGGTCAAGAAAGCGGTTGCGAGTGCCACTGCTCTAAAATCTTTTAATCCTTCAAATAAGTCAATCATAGTGACTGATGCTAGTGGATATGGCTTAGGAGCGCTATTGATGCAGGAATGTAATGGTAAAGAATATGTGATAGCGTTTGCGTCACGTACGCTTAAGGGGGCAGAATTGTCTTATTCCACTATTGAGAAGGAAGCATTAGCATGTTGGTGGGGTGTGCAAAATTTCAGGGTGTATGTTTGGGGTACAAGGTTTGAACTGCGTACAGATCACAGACCTCTGTTAGACATATTCACGACTAAGGGGGCTAGCAGAGCAACTCCACGCATAGCCAAGTGGATTTATAGACTACAAGAGTGGTGTAAAAATCATTAATGCGGATTGCTTATCAAGATTACCTGTGGATAATAAGTTGGATGATAATAGTGATGATGAGGATCTGCTAGTTGCTAACATTGATGATCTCCATCATTCTATAAGTGAACAAGAGTGGAAGGATGCCATTAACTCTGATGATTCATTGGTCAAAGTAATCAAATGTTTGCCATCCATGGACAAGAGCAAGCTGGATGTGGACATGGCTATGTATAAGGATGTTTGGGAAGAACTATCTGTAGTTGACAGTATAGTGAGGCGAGGGGACAAATTGGTAGCCCCTATTGTGCTAAGACCCAAATTGATGCATCTATTACACGAAGGTCATGGTGGCATGTCCGCTGTCAAAAGAAAGGCAAGAATGGATTTTTGGTGGCCTAATATGGACAGAGATATAGAAAGGTTTGTGAGGGAATGTATATCTTGTACATGTAGCGACAACTCTCATATAATGAGGGATTCCCCTATAACACCTATGAAGTTTCCGGATGCAGCATGGGAAAGGCTGGCAATAGACATATGTGGGCTGTTTGATGGGCTAGGCTCAATAGAAAAGTATGCCATAGTCATGATGGATTACTATTCAAAGTGGCCTGAAGTAGCACTTGTGACTGAAGTCAAGACTAGCAATGTTATTTCTTTTTGTGAAGAAGTGTTTAGGAGGGAAGGATGTCCGGCAGAACTATTGTCTGATAATGGTCCACAATTTTCTTCACATGAATTTGATGAATTTCTGAAGATATGGGGGGTCAAACATTTAAGAACACCAGTGTATCATCCTAGGGGAAATGGTTTGGTTGAGCGTTTCAACCGTGTTTTGGGGGAAAACATACAATTGGCGGTATCCATGAACATGTGTTGGAAAACGCAAGTAAAAACAATGTTGTGGGACTATAGGACCACTCCTAGTTCAGTAACTGGTGAAACACCTTTTTGTTTACTTAAAGGTAGGACTCCTTGTTCGGCTGCAGTGCCCTTTTGGATGGCTAGGAGTGGTAAGAAAACGATAGAAGAAGGAAAAATCAAGGAAAAAGTAATCAAATATCAAGAAGGTTATCAGTTAAGATACAATAACAAAATTGCAAACAGTAAGAGAATATTTTTAAAAGGTGACTTTGTGAGAGTTTGTCCTAACAGTCTTGTAAGGAAAGGTCATTCTAAATTATCTGATCCCAAGATGGTAGTGGAAGTCAATGGCAATTTAGTTAAAACTTCAGATGGAAAATGGTGGAACATCTCTAGAGTTGCCAAATGTAATGATGTTGAAACAAAATATTGGTTGGACAACAGTACAAAAAGGGTGGAAAATTCGGCTTGTGGCAATTCTTTTAATATGACTAGAATTCCAAGCGAACGTCTGAAAATTAGACCTAAAAAGTTGGATGATTATATATGCACTTGATTTTATTTGCATCTATGTTTGCAATTGATTTGTTATTTTAATTGTATTTGTATTTGTACAAGGAGGGATGTGTTGTATTCTCTTAAAATAAGTATTGTTATGCAGCACCTAGCAACAAGGTTCTTCTGAGGATTCCAGATTGTGGAAACCTCAGAGGAAGCTTGGCTGAGGAGCTGAGAGGACACGCCTGGGGGTCTGTACTGGAAATCTTTATTAAAGTCTTCTTCATTACATTCGGAGTCTGTATTTACAAAAATTCAGTTTTGGGGGGGCAGACCTTTTGACTTTTCAAAGCTGTTTCCTCTAGTGTTGCTGCCGTGGAGCAGGCAGAAGGCACTTCAGGATGCCTTGGTTGTGCTGCACAGATGCGACACGCAGAGGGCTGGCCTGAACAGAGTACACGGAGACAGCATGTGGTTGTTGCTGAGCTCCCGCGTATGTGCGCCTATGGTTTCACATCCGCGCGGGCTCGCCTTTCTTAACTACATCATGTGACCCCGCCGACCATACCATTACATCACAAGGTCTCAGGGGCGTGCAGGAACTTTACCCCGGACCAGAGGCAACAATGGAACCATCTCGGGTTGCGCCTATTCCGTCATAGGGCCGACACCACATTCCTCCCCCAAACAAATCTATACTACAACAATAAAGCAAATGCCTATACATTGGAAATATATAATAATGGAACAGTCTTACATAACATGGTCCTTCAGTCAGCAGGAGGGCACCAGAATTCTTTGCAGATCATACTGAGAGTTTCCCCGGCCTCCAGATGCACTAAGAGGAGAGATCACCATGGAGTTCTCTGGGGAAATCACACAGGTCAGAGGTACTTTAGGATCGGCTCTCTCAGCTTCTGGACAGTCCACTTCAGACTCTTCCTACTCGTCACAATCAGGAGATGCTTCTCGACCGGGTGCAGGCCTTCTCACCTCGAGAGGTATATCCTGGGCAGGATGAAAAGTCTTGAAGAAGGACACATTCCTCGTGACCGTTCCCGCACCCCTCCGAGCTGTGACTCGGGTACCATTCAGATGTGTGATGATCCATGGCGCCTTTATATACGGCAAACCGAACTTGCTGTTAGAAGTTCGATTCTGCAGGAGGACTAGGGCACCTGCTTATAAGTCAGGTTGTCGGGATCTCTGTCGCTGGTTGGCATGATAATTTCGACGCTAGCGTCGTGCTTCAATTTGCGGTTCCTTGAGGGACTTCAGATGCCACATCGGATGATCGGGAGTAGAGTCAGCAACCACACGCTCCATGGAAAGGTGCTCTGGAGCCACTCCGGTCGTGGAGTGTGGCGTTTGTCGGTATACCCGGAGGAACAAGAAGATGGTGAGCTCCAAGGAATGTTGGCAGTCATGAGCGATGCGGATACCTTTGTTTAGGGTGCCTTTCCACCTCACCATTCGCTTGAGGCCACTTTAGGGTTATCTTTTTGTGGGTAATGCCGAGAGACAACAGGTAGTTGGCTATTTCATGTCCCTGAAATGGAGGCCCATTGTCAGTCTGTATCTTTTGGATGAGCCCATGAGTGGCCATCACCTTCTACAATTTTGGAATGACCTCACTCGCACTCAGCGACAGTAGTAGTTCCACCTCAGGATATTTTGAGTGGTCATCGATCAACACGAATGTGTGTCTCCCATCCGGAAGGCTCCCAAGTCCAAACTGACGCAGGCCCAGGGGTGACCGGGTCATGGTTTAGTGATTATTGGAGCTGTTGGACAACTTTCACCTGTGGCCTGACAACATTGGCAGGATCTCACCGCCTCTTCTACCTTCTTGTCCATCAGAGGGAACCACACTTTAGTCCTCAGGCAGGTTTTTGTTTTCACCATTCTCTGGTGACCAAAATGCGCCACCTGGACTACCTGATTGGTCAGGGCTGAAGGAATCACAAGGCTATGACCTCAAAGTAAGCATCGTGTAGAATCTTCATTGAGCTCCTGTCTGATGTTATAGGGACTTTCCATTATTCGTTTATCCTCGGTGGTGAGTACTTTCCACTCACTCCTCGCACTTTGCCACCGGCCATGCTTCAGAATCAATATTGTCCGTTGGAAGCACTCATCTTGTCTGGTTTCTTCCCCGTGTAGTTCCTATATTACCTATACAGGATCTGCGCATTTCGGATAACATAAACTGTGGGTTTGGTGGCAGACTGGTTCTGTGCACCCCCACCGGATATGTTAGCCTGTTTGCATTAGCTAGTTCACAGTGCCACTAGAATCTCCTCTTATCGAGGAGAGAATAGTTTCTGGCAACCTCAGAACATGACAACCCTGATCCTCCAGAATCGTGGAAACAATATACTACTTTTCGCTCAGTCACTCGTGCTTACTTAGTTTGTCTCAGAGATACACAGAATAAACAGTCTGGGCGTTTCAATAAGAATATATTGAACAGAGTTATTCTAGTGTAGAATATATCAGCTTCAGCAACCATAAGACAGTCGCAGAGATATATGGTTAGCGGTACTACAAAAGTAAAGGGATGGTACAATTCTACCATTATGCAGTAATCATGAATATATACGAGTATATAAAACACATGATAAGAAAGTGTTTACTCCTACGATGTCTCCCTAACTAGATGTAGCTAAATGTACCTAGTATTTGTGTAGGTGTTATGCCAAGAATCCCTCTAAGGTCTAAGTCAACCCCATTACCTGAGAAAGGAGAGAATATGGGACCCCATTCTGGTCTCGCGTTGGACACCCTGCGAGCGATGTAAGACCACATGCATGCAGGAACCTCAGCATCTCTGGTCAGTGTGTCAGCCTAGAAGTCACGGTCTCCTCTGTCTGTCTAAGCAAGACATGATGTATATAAACCCACAGGTCTCCCAAGGGGGCCTACCTTGCTGTGTTACTGTGTCGGCCTAAAATGATGAAGTTGGGCTTTAACTTTATACATCGATATTATACAGGAGATGTTCGTCCTGATGTCAGTCCTGCTGTGCTTCCAAGAAGCCTAATGCATAATGTATGAGTTTGGAACTAGGGAAAAACCTGCATTCTGAATGGTAAAAGGTCAGTCCCTATGAACTGTTATGTATGTAATGTAGGGAAGGATATAAGTGAAAGGTTGCAGTGTTACCTGCATCTATATAGGGTACCTAACTACCTACATGGAATTTAACAACATCTTCATGGCCAATGGAATGGGGCATGACTTGGCAGTGACATATTGGACATATTCTTCTGTGTCTTCCCCATCATCCTCCTCTTCCGGGGTAGCTTCCCCAGGATGACTGGAGAGATAATCAGCCAGGTTCTGTGCCCCGGGATGGTACTCCATGCGGCAGTTGTACTCCTGCAGCTGCCGCATCAATTTTTCTATTTGTGGGGGGGGGTTTCAAGCCCGTTCAAGCAAACAGTGAGAGAAGCGATTTGTGGTCGGTTGCCATGATGAATGTATGCCCATATAGGTACAAGTGGAAATGGCGACATCCCCAGTGGATGGCTGTGGCTTCTTTTTCTATTTGGGAATATCGCTGCTCTGTGTCTGTCAGCAACTGACTAGCGAAAGTCACCGGGGCTCAGTCTTCTGCCACACGGCTCCACTATAGTAAGACAGCTCCAAGTCCCTTTGGCCCAGCATTAACCGCAACCATTGTCAATTTCCGGGGGTCAAAGAAGGCCAGGGTCGTGTTGGGGGACAGAGCATCTTTGACCGCTTGAAAGACTGTGTCATGCTCGTAACCCCATGTGCAGGGGACAGAGACTTTTGTGAGTTCCCTGAGAGGCTGGGTGAGGGTGGTCGGATCTCTGATAAATCAGCCACAGTAGTTGACCATACCGTGGAAGCTTTGTACTTCGGTAACACTGGTGGGGGCAGGGGGCATTTTTATGTCACGCACTTTGTTAGGGTATGGAGTTACACCTGAAGCGGAGAACACGTAGCCAAAGAATTGGAGCTTCTGTTTGAGGAATTCGCACTTGTCTTGATTGAGGGTGAGACCAGATTCTTGGATCCTCTGGAGCACTTGCTTCTGCCTGGATTTGTGTTTGGCAATCATGTTGGCGTAAATGAGAATGACTTTCACCACCCCTGGAAGGTCCATCAGCAACTCATGAATCACATTCTGAAATACTTCCGCCGCGGTCGACCCTCTAAAACTCAGGCGGGTGTACTTCCTCAGGCCAACATGGGTGGAAAAAGTTGTGATGTCGCGTGACTCTTTGTCCAGCACCAACTGATAATATCCGGATCGAAGGTCAAGCTTTGAGAACCAGCATGCTCCATTCAATTCCCCGATAAGATAGTCAATTGTGGGGGTGAGGTGTCTTTCCCTTTTTATTGCCGCATTGGGTAACCTCATGTCAACAGAGATATGCACCTCCCCCGGTTGCTTGGGCTTTCGAGTGACAACAATGGGTGATACCCAGGGGGTGGGTCCCGTCACCTTCTCAATGATCCCGGCAGATTCCAGTTTGGATAGTTCCTTTTCAACTAATGGCCTCAGGAGAAAAGCTACTCACCTGTGGCGTAATGCTACTTGCTGAACAGTGGGATTGATGTGTAGGTCTACTTCTTTCCCTCATAATCTCCCAATCCTGTTGAAGACGGCTGGAATTTCGGCAAAGATATTTCATAACGTCTCTTGGTGAATCCCAAAAGAGAATGTCACAACTCCAATATCTTCGGCAGCATGGCATCCTAGCAGCAAGCCCTATCCATCTTCTGCCACGTAGATCTGTGACCTTATGGAGTTAGAGCCATGCGAGATCGTCGCCTTGAATTTTCCGCGCATCAGCAGGGGTTGGTCTTGTCCATACGCGAAGACTTTGATAGCCGTGGTGCCCAGCACTGGAGTTGGCTTCATCACCTTGTAGAGTTCTGCCGACATGCTATTGATGGTGGCCCCTGTGTCTATAACAGCTGTGATATCCTTCTCTTCAACTCGCACCTGACTTTGCAGAAGCTAGCGGGACATCTGGGCTGCAGTGCCTATCATGTATGTGGTGTGGACCATATGCTTTTCTCCATCACCACTGTCCATATCACTGTTCCGACTTCGTGCTTCTGGGATGAGATTGTCTGCCGGCCTGGGTCTTCTGCTCTTTTGCAAGCTGCACACTCGTTCGAAATGGTTAATTTTTCCACACCCAGCACACTTTTACCCTTGTACTGTACAGTCTGTTGCACTGTGGGTGCTTCCTCCACAGCACCCGCAGCTTGTGGATTTCCATGATTCCTTCTATCTTGATGTGACTGCTGGGCGTGCCAATACTGCATTTACCAGCTATACCTTCACCGGTGTATGTAAGACCACTTCCATGTGGGCTGCTCTCGCCCGTGACAGTTCCTCGGTCCTCCCCAACGTTAGGATGTCGGCTAGGGGCTTTCCCGACTCCTCTAGTATTCTCTCTCTGAATTTTGCAGAGGTGCAGCCCTGTATAATCTGACCCCTTATTTCTTCCACCTCATCATTGAACCCAAAGGTGCTTGCTATGTCCTTGAGCTGAGCATGAAATGTGTCAATGGACTCATCTGCTTGTTGGCGCGCCTGACAGAAAACTAAACGTTCATAATCTTGATTCGCCCTGGGCTCAAAATGTGTTAACAGGGCTCCAATTAGTGTGAGGTGAGTTTTAGGAGCTGGCTCATGTAACGACTTATCAATCCTATTGATGTCTTTCTCCCCTAGATGCAGGAGCATGGCACTCTTTTCGTCATTGTGCACCCCTGTGGCTTCGAAGAACAGGAGCAGCCTCTCCACCCATTCCTTCCATTTGGGCGCCTGAGCAGAAGGTGGGCCCTCTACTAGGAAAGGGTCAATAGGGGGGATTACAGACACTGTACTGTCTGTCCTTGAGAGGGAGATAGATTCCCCTCACACCCTCCACGGCACGTGGGCCAACCGAGGTGTTATTCTTCCTTCCTGCTGGTGTTTTCCTCGGACCACCCTTCACCGTGCTGTTGGCAGTCTGAGTCTGGCTCCTGTGTAATGTACAAGTCACTCAGACCAGTATCTCTGGGCTCTGTGCCACACGTGCTGGCTCACCTTGTTGCTGGTAGTCTGAAAGTGGCTACAGCCCAGTGCCTCACTTCACCCCAAGCAGCGTCCCTAGGGCCTTTTGCCACGTGTCGTCTCGCCTCCACATGGAACTGAGGAGCAGACTTTATGGATCAGCTATCGCTGGGACAGTGCATCAGAGGAGCAGCTCTAATCAGGCACACGCCGGTGAGCCGATGTATTCTACTTTGCAAAATCCAAAACACTCAGGCATGCGCGCGCGCTCCACGGCACGAGCACCGTGTGCATTCTGTCGGCACAACGGCCACCACGGAGCAGAAGTGAGATGCGGCTGCCCACCTCATCGCCAATGTAGTGCTGCTGCCATGGAGCAGACAGTAGGCACTTCAGGATACCTTGGTTGTGCTGCACACATGCGACACGCAGAGGTCAGGCCTGAACATAGTACATGGACACAGCGTGTCGTTGTTGCTGAGCTCCCGCGTATGTGCGCCTCTGGCATCACATCCGCGCGGGCTCGCCTTTATTAACTACATCATGTGACCCCCCAACCATACCATTACATCACAAGGTCTCAGGGTCTTGCAGGAACTTTACCCTGGACCAGAGCCAACAATGGAACCATCTCGGGTTGCGCCTATTCCATCATAGGGCTGACACCATAGTTCCGTGTCAATAATAAATACATTGAAAAGAAGTGGGGCCCACATGCAGTCCTGCTTTAAACCTTTTTTATGTGTGCATAGTAAAATATGTGCTCTTGTTGCTTAGCTTTATTTGTATCCAGGAATACCGAGCAATGAGGGAATTCAATGTCTTAGTCGGAAGACCCAATTTTTTCAATTTCTACCAAAGGCTGCCATTGTCAATGCTATCAAATGCTTTTCTATAGTCCGCAAAACATGCGTTTGGCGCTGTTTTGGTGGCCAGTGTTTTGTGGACCGAATAAGAACGGGTGACAATATTCTCAAGGGTGCCAGGCTTTTTACGGAGTCGGTCTGGAACCCCGGGATCACCTTTGCCTAAGTTACCCATTCTAGGACGTCCTGTAGAATCATAGAGGCAAATAATTTTGCCTTAAATCTGAGCAGGGCTATCAATTGGTAATTCAAGGGATCCTGCTGCCTCTCTGTGATGCAGCCAACCATATACGACGATTATGGAATTGTACCAGGAAAAATATGTTATTGAAAGCCTTGCCAATGTCATTAATCTAGAATTGGCAGTTTGCTTTAAAAATCGCAGTGCACAGTCTGGGCATGGTGCCCCATTACTCCTTATTTTCTTCATAGTGTCTTCGAGGATCATTGGTAGGTCCAAGTGGGCCTGGTCTGGGCCTTCTTCATTGAATACTGGGGCTGCCACACTATTGAAATAGAATCCTTGGATGTAACTGCTGGTGCTTCCATAACAACCTCTTTAGTTCTATATAGGAGGTCAACATAATCCTCCCATACTGCACTGTTCAACTGATTATATCCTGGGTGTCCTGATTGTGAGAAGTTGGCCTGGTATATGCTGTCCACTAGTTATAGTGGGCACCTTGCACCAGTCCAAATGGCCCTTATTGATGATTAGGTTAAAGACAACCTTTATTGAAAGCTATCCTACTGGTAGCTAGGAGAGCAGCCTTCAGGCTAAGTCTCGAAGGAATGTAAAGCAGCTTGGTTTACCAGATTATAACCTCCTGAATGACCAAATGAAAGGAGAACCACACATGGTATATATCTATAAAATATATGTATTTATTACTAAACACTCTCTACTAATCTCTTTATGAGATTAGAGAACAAGGTACACAATATTAACACACTAGAACGACAGTATTAGCACAATACACAGTAGGCCCGTGGGGGAGACCAAACCATATCTTAAGAAATTGATATAACAACCACAACTTGACTAGAAACAGTGCCTAGGGCATGTAGAATCGCTGGGACCCCAAGGAACCACCCAAGGTAGTGACACAGGGGACCCACGGGGGACGCGTACAGTGTGAGAAGACAGCTTCGAGCTCCGTACAATCCTATGGGAAAGTCGCGGTTGGAATTTTAAAGCTTAAGGACACTTAGGAGAGTACTTTGAGCAAACCCTTTTAAACTTAGAAGGTTCTAAGGCCAGCACCCATGTGAGCACCGGAGTACTTGTGTTACCTAACCCAGGGAAGCCGGGTGCATAGGTGTCAAATGGTGTCGGGAATCTTCGTCGTTTTCAATGGTGTGATGCTGCAAAGTGCTGCGCCCGGGAAGCGGAGAAGTGTCCGGTGTGATCCAAGCCTGGATCGGAGCTGAGAAGAACCTGAAAGCAGAGGGGAAAGAGTCTGGGTCACCTCAGGGTGACCAGGGGCTCGGTAGACGAATGCCCACCAATGTCGGGTGTTTCAGGTGCGAAGAGGTGAAGCTTGACTCTGCAGCCACGGGGACCAGGAGATGTTGATGATGACCAAAGTCCACAGGCGAGCTGTCCCACAAATGATGTCAAGTGCTGGGGAGTCAGTGTCCGGATTGGAGACCAACAAGCCTTGGCAACTGCAACCCATGCAGTCAGATAAAAGATGCTTTGGCGTGGACTCCCCAAACAATGGAGAGTCAGGGCATGACTGGAGCAACCAGGAAAACCCACTGAAAGTTAAAGTACCCTTCTCAGGGACCCACAGGTCGACGGACCAGGGACCGCGAAGGGACCTCAAGAGGAATCATAAAATTCCAGCCCACGGAACACTTGTGGAGTGTAGGCCAGTAATCTTCAGTGGAATCACTGCTCGGGGTCTGGACTACAAATAGGCCAAAGCACAGCCTCAGGGATTGCCAAAAAGCATATGTTGCTGCAAATGTGCAAGGTGTCCAGGGGTTTGGGTTGAACGGTCCCCACAAGGGCTGCGGGTCTCCGGTTTGCTGAGAGCACTGGTTTGCCTCGGGGAAGCTTAGGAACCCACCATCTGTGTTGCAAAATCTTCAGAGTCCTTCAGGTGTGTCTTTGGTGCCTGCCTTGAGGGGAGTAACTCCTTTACTCCAAAGGAGATTCTTCGGTCATCCAACGTAGTGTAGATGGTTGAAGTACTTGATTTCTGTGGCAGAGTTTCGTCCAGGTAAATCTAAAGTCCTGTAGCCAGGGGTTCCTACTTTATACCCAAGGAAGGAGTGGAACAAACTCTGGGGACCCACCTATGGGAGGGTCAGGACAGAGGGGTGGCTATACCCATGTTCTTTGTCCAGTTTCACATCAGAGCAGGGGCTGATAGCCCCTGCAACCGGTTTCAGCTGGACTATGGACAGGGACACCCAATGTGCCCCCAGTGCAGACATGAAAGCACTCTTGGAGTGCACCCACCCAGTCCCAAAACACTAAAGCCTGTCTGGGAGGTGGTCACACCTCTCTGTGACAGGAAACCGATTGTCCAGCCTCCCCTGCCGGAGTTTCGTCCAGCAGCAGGAGGGCAGACTCATGTGTGTGGCTGGCAGCATCCATTTGGGATGCCAGGGTTTGTAAAGCTGATACCGGGTGTAGCGGTGCTGTCATATTTCTCCCTCTAGTAGGGTGGAATCATACCTCCCACACCAGTTACTGGTGTGGAGGTATGATTCCAAGGTGTTTGACAACAAACATGACATGTTTCCATGCAGCCGTTTTAAATTTAGCATTTCCCGCAAGGTTATAATGTACTTAAGAGTATATGGTTGGCTGCATCACAAACAACCCCGGAATAGAGGTTCCGAAAGCTGCAGAGGGGCTCTGCTCTTGCATGGGCACCCTCTCACATAAAACCCAGCACCCTGCCTTCAGGATTGATAAGGCCTGCCATAGGGGTGACTGATAGGTTTATATGTGCACTGATATGGATAGATATAGTGAACCTGTATCTAAGTAAGGGGTGCATGCACCACCTTACACAGGCTGCTGTAGCAGACCTGTTGTGTCATTTTGAATGGTCTCCCAGGGGTGGCATAATACATGCTGCAGCCCCTGAGAGGCATCTGGTGTACCAATGCCCTGGGTACATAGTATACCAAATATTAGGGACTTATAAGGGTACCCCAGAATCCAATCTGGAGTGTACCTAAAGCAGCTAGGCTGAGGTCTTGGATAGCAGGATCCCAGCCAGACTAAGTCAAAAACAGTGAAAC
Source organism: Triturus cristatus (assembly GCF_964204655.1). Taxonomy (NCBI): domain Eukaryota; kingdom Metazoa; phylum Chordata; class Amphibia; order Caudata; family Salamandridae; genus Triturus; species Triturus cristatus. The sequence continues at coordinate 404,164,759 of NC_140581.1, forward strand.
ATCAGCAAAAAGTGGGGGTAACTATAAGAAGCAGATCCTACTCTCCCACACTGATGAGGTTGATATTTTACTCACCCAGTTTCAACAAGTTTATATAGAAAAGCCCAGGTCTGCCCGTTCGCCACTTGCTTTGCTTCCCAAACCAGTTTCAATTTGGAAAGTCCAACCCTGCGCTGAACAGCTTTGTGATGTGAGTTGGATCTGACTCTGGAAAACTAGGCCACTTTTCTTTCCTAGTTTCACAGGGAGAGAGCAAACTAAGATTTCATTCTATTTGAAGTAAGGCCATCAAAACTTCTAGACCCGGTTACAAATTTTGGCCAATTAACCTTGTGAATTTGCCATTGCATTATACCAGGTTTAATGACTGAATAGATCGTTGTCGATTACAATTGTTCTTAAATAATTAGTGCAGTCCTCCTTGAATTTATTCCTCCATTCTGCAAGGTGTACTTCCATGTTGGTGGACCATTGGAAAACCTTACCCTTGAGTTGATTGAACATTCCTCTATTTGGCCTGCATATTGGAGCTTGTAGCCATCTATCCACAGGATTGTCTTCTGTGGAAAATGGAAAACTTTCCAATTGGTTGTCCATCCTAAATTCTTCGAGCCATTTGAAAAGAGTCAGGGAGAGGAAGGTGTAATCCAAAACTGCATCCTGTTTTGGTGCCATATGTGTAAAGGCCTCCTTCTGGTCATACTTTCTACGGCCATTCAGTGCTTGCAGCCAATAGAGTGAAATGTTTCAATTAAGCCATAACCTATGGGGTCCTGCCACTGTGATTGTTCTGTAGGGTGGAATATGCCATATTAGATATTGTAGTCTAATGGACTCCACAAAAGCACTGAAATGAACTAAATTTAAATTAAAATTTCCAGTAATAATAAATACTGTGTCAGGTATGTCCAGAGAAATTTCCTGTATGTATCTACAAAGATAGCTTAATTTTTTTGGGAGGGATTTTCGACATGGCTCCAGGAAAACAGCAAACAGCAGCAATTCTGGATGTTATATTTGGAATTGATAACAACATGCTCAACAGCCAAGGTCCCTCACTGTTTAGGCTCTTTGTAGTGAAGTTCATAGTTTTTCAACACAAAATCGAGAGCACTCCTGTTGGTCTCCCTTTTGCCACTCTCTTGGCCGCGAGTTTAATAAATAATTCATAGCCATCAAGGACAGTTGGTTCCATTGCCCAAGTCTTTTCCAGGCTGATCAGATAAAATTGCAGCAGGTAAGCAATAGTCTCATCTTGTTTTTAGGTCTCGCATAGGGCAGCGCATGCGCTGCCTCTCCGAGGCATTAAGTAATTTGTAAATGTGTTGAATCTCCGCCTACTGCAGCTCTTTGTCAGTAATTGGTTCCTGAGCTTGTCTGTTTTAGTGTGTTGGTTTCTGACAGGCTAATGCCCTTTGTCGATCAGCCTTTACTTTTTTAAGAACGCCCACGCAGCACCGCCTAACTACAGTAAACATGCTTTATGTGGCATGAAGTGTTTCAGTTGGAACTCTTTTGTTTCTTTTCGTGGCTATTGCTGAAAGAGTTTAGCTGTGTTTAGTTTGAGGCATTGGAATGAAGTGAATTGGGTCAGTAGCGTGTTTTATTATTATAGCTGTGTTTACTTTGAATTGGGTCCATAGCGTGTTTTATTAGCTGTGTTTTCTTTGAGGCATTGGAATGGAGTGAATTGGTTCCGTACTTTTAGTGTACGATGGTCCGTTTCTGCTATTTATTTTGTTTTCATTTTTTTTTTCAGAACAATTACACTGTTATTTAGCGCGTTTTACTTATGTAACTAGAAGGGTTTAGCTGTGTTATTTTGCTGCATTGGAATGGAGTGATTTGGCTCGTAATTTTAGTGTACGATGTTCCTTTTTCTGCTTTTTTGCTTATGTTTATTTATTTTCCCGGGAGAGTTGCATTGCTATTTAGCGCGTTTTGATTTATTTTCCCGGGAGTTTGGCTGTCTTTACTTTGTGGCATTTGAATGGAAAAGACCTTTCGCATCACTCTGTGTCTTCATTTGCATCTCTTTGAGGCTGGGAACGAAGAGATTACAATCTATACTGCCCATTTTAATGTACTTCATTATCTTGGCCTGGTTTCGGTTCTCAGCTGTCACAAACAAGTTGACGCTTCACACCATACCAGACTTTCTGTCTTCCGATTTTTTTACCCTTTTCACACATTATTCCCAATTGAAGGGCACTGCGAAGTGGCTGTGTGCGCGTAGCGTGGATGCGGGTAGGAAACCCTTGAATAATAGTGTACATGGGCGCAATGCTTCAGGCTCTTTTATAATTGTCCCTTGTGCCTTTATGAATATATAGCAAATGGCACACCATGTACTGACTTCGTAAGGATAGCAGGATGATTTGATGTGTGAATGAAGTCCCGTAAATATACGATCATACTTGATATCAGCAGCGAGCGTGAAGCGTGTTGATGTGTAAAATGGTATACATTTGCCCAAAACAAACGTTTCTTATTTACAACTGTGCTCGTGTTATAAGGAACATCAGTTTAGCCTTTGGTGCTATTTTGTTGTTGTAACCACATGGGCTCACTGTTTTCGGGTGTTTTATACTTGCAAGCTCTAACTTTATTAATCCCTCTCGAATCTCATCCCATGTTCTAAGTGTGTAAAGACGGCAGGATGATTTCATGTTACAATTTCGTGCTGTAACTATACTATCGCAGCTGATGTTAGCAGTGAGCGTGAAAATTCATCATTTTGTAGACAAGCACGCCGTCGTGCATAAAACTAAACATTTGTATTTGAAACTATGCTTGTTTTATAGTGTATATGGGCTCAGTGCTGCAGGCATTTTTTTTAGTTGTAACTTCTGCCCTTATTAATTCACAATAAATGTCACATTATATTCCGAGTGTGTAAGGATAGCAGGATGAGCTGAGATAACAATTACGTGCTGACATTATACTATCACACCTGCTGTAATCTGCCAGTTTTGCGAGCATTGGAATGGAGTGATTTGGCTCGTAATTACTATCGCAGCTGATGTTAGCAGCGAGCGTGAAAATTCCTGATTTTGTAGACAAGCACGCCGTTGTGCTTAAAACTCAGCATTTGTATTTGAAAATATGCTCGTCTTATTGTGTATATGTGCTCACTGCTGCAGGCAGTTTTTTTAGTTGTAACTTGTGCCCTTATTAATTCTCAATAAATGTCACATTATATTCCAAGTGTGTAAGGATAGCAGGATGAGCTGAGATAACAATTACGTGCTGACATTATACTATCACACCTGATGTAATCTGCGAGTTTTGCGAGCATTGGAATGGAGTGATTTGGGTCGTAATTACTATCGCAGCTGATGTTAGCAGCGAGCGTGAAAATTCCTGATTTTGTAGACAAGCACGGCGTCGTGCTTAAAACTCAGCATTTGTATTTGCAAATATGCTCGTCTTATAGTGTATATGGGCTCAGTGCTGCAGGCAGTTTTTTTAGTTGTAACTTCTGCCCTTATTAATTCTCAATAAATGTCACATTATATTCCAAGTGTGTAAGGATAGCAGGATGAGCTGAGATAACAATTACGTGCTGACATTATACTATCACACCTGATGTAATCTGCGAGTTTTGCGTGCATTGGAATGGAGTGATTTGGGTCAGAATTACTATCGCAGCTGATGTTAGCAGCGAGCGTGAAAATTCCTGATTTTGTAGACAAGCACGGCGTCGTGCTTAAAACTCAGCATTTGTATTTGGGAATATGCTCGTCTTATAGTGTATATGGGCTCAGTGCTGCAGGCAGTTTTTTTAGTTGTAACTTCTGCCCGTATTAATTCTGAATAAATGTCACATTATATTCCAAGTGTGTAAGTATAGCAGGATGAGCTAAGATAACAAGTACGTGCTGACATTACACTATCACACCTGATGTAATCTTGGAGTTTTGCGAGCATTGGAATGGAGTGATTTGGGTCCGTAGTTTTAGTGTACGATGGTCCATTTCTGCTATTTATTTTGTTTTAATTTATTTTTCCGGAAGAGTTGTACTGCTATTTAGGTCGTTGTATTTATTTTACTAGAAGGGTTTAGCTGTCTTCATTTTGCGGCATTGGAATGGAGTGATTTGGCTCGTAATTACTATCGCAGCTGATGTTAGCAGCGAGCGTGAAAATTCCTGATTTTGTAGAGAAGCACGCCGTCGTGCTTAAAACTCAGCATTTGTATTTGAAAATATGCTCGTCTTATAGTGTATATGGGCTCACTGCTGCAGGCAGTTTTTTTAGTTGTAACTTGTGCCCTTATTAATTCTCAATAAATGTCACATTATATTCCAAGTGTGTAAGGATAGCAGGATGAGCTGAGATAACAATTACGTGCTGACATTATACTATCACACCTGATGTAATCTGGGAGTTTTGCGAGCATTGGAATGGAGTGATTTGGGTCGTAATTACTATTGCAGCTGATGTTAGCAGCGAGCGTGAAAATTCCTGATTTTGTAGACAAGCACGGCGTCGTGCTTAAAACTCAGCATTTGTATTTGGGAATATGCTCGTCTTATAGTGTATATGGGCTCAGTGCTGCAGGCAGTTTTTTTAGTTGTAACTTCTGCCCGTATTAATTCTGAATAAATGTCACATTATATTCCAAGTGTGTAAGTATAGCAGGATGAGCTAAGATAACAAGTACGTGCTGACATTACACTATCACACCTGATGTAATCTTGGAGTTTTGAGAGCATTGGAATGGAGTGATTTGGGTCCGTAGTTTTAGTGTACGATGGTCCATTTCTGCTATTTATTTTGTTTTAATTTATTTTTCCGGAAGAGTTGTACTGCTATTTAGGTCGTTGTATTTATTTTACTAGAAGGGTTTAGCTGTCTTCATTTTGCGGCATTGGAATGGAGTGATTTGGCTCGTAATTACTATCGCAGCTGATGTTAGCAGCGAGCGTGAAAATTCCTGATTTTGTAGAGAAGCACGCCGTCGTGCTTAAAACTCAGCATTTGTATTTGAAAATATGCTCGTCTTATAGTGTATATGGGCTCACTGCTGCAGGCAGTTTTTTTAGTTGTAACTTGTGCCCTTATTAATTCTCAATAAATGTCACATTATATTCCAAGTGTGTAAGGATAGCAGGATGAGCTGAGATAACAATTACGTGCTGACATTATACTATCACACCTGATGTAATCTGGGAGTTTTGCGAGCATTGGAATGGAGTGATTTGGGTCGTATTTACTATTGCAGCTGATGTTAGCAGCGAGCGTGAAATTTCCTGATTTTGTAGACAAGCACGCCGTCGTGCTTAAAACTCAGCATTTGTATTTGAAAATATGCTTGTCTTATAGTGTATATGGGCTCAGTGCTGCAGGCAGTTTTTTTTAGTTGTAACTTCTGCCCTTATTAATTATCAATAAATGTCACATTATATTCCAAGTGTGTAAGGATGGCAGGATGAGCTGAGATAACAATTACGTGCTGACATTATACTATCACACCTGATGTAATCTGCGAGTTTTGCGAGCATTGGGATGGAGTGATTTGGGTCAGAATTACTATCGCAGCTGATGTTAGCGGCGAGCGTGAAAATTCCTGATTTTGTAGACAAGCACGGCGTCGTGCTTAAAACTCAGCATTTGTATTTGGGAATATGCTCGTCTTATAGTGTATATGGGCTCAGTGCTGCAGGCAGTTTTTTTAGTTCTAACTTCTGCCCGTATTAATTCTGAATAAATGTCACATTATACTCCAAGTGTGTAAGCATAGCAGGATGAGCTAAGATAACAAATACGTGCTGACATTACACTATCACACCTGATGTAATCTTGGAGTTTTGCGAGCATTGGAATGGAGTGATTTGGGTCCGTAGTTTTAGTGTACGATGGTCCATTTCTGCTATTTATTTTGTTTTAATTTATTTTTTCGGAAGAGTTGTACTGCTATTTAGGTCGTTGTATTTATTTTACTAGAAGGGTTTAGCTGTCTTCATTTTGCGGCATTGGAATGGAGTGATTTGGCTCGTAATTACTATCGCAGCTGATGTTAGCAGCGAGCGTGAAAATTCCTGATTTTGTAGAGAAGCACGCCGTCGTGCTTAAAACTCAGCATTTGTATTTGAAAATATGCTCGTCTTATAGTGTATATGGGCTCACTGCTGCAGGCAGCTTTTTTAGTTGTAACTTGTGCCCTTATTAATTCTCAATAAATGTCACATTATATTCCAAGTGTGTAAGGATAGCAGGATGAGCTGAGATAACAATTACGTGCTGACATTATACTATCACACCTGATGTAATCTGGGAGTTTTGCGAGCATTGGAATGGAGTGATTTGGGTCGTAATTACTATTGCAGCTGATGTTAGCAGCGAGCGTGAAATTTCCTGATTTTGTAGACAAGCACGCCGTCATGCTTAAAACTCAGCATTTGTATTTGAAAATATGCTCATCTTATAGTGTATATGTGCTCAGTGCTGCAGGCAGTGTTTTTAGTTGTAACTTCTGCCCTTATTAAATGTCACATTATATTCCAAGTGTGTAAGGATAGCAGGATGAGCTAAGATAACAAATACGTGCTGACATTACATTATCACACCTGATGTAATCTTGGAGTCTTGCGAGCATTGGAATGGAGTGATTTGGGTCCGTAGTTTTAGTGTACGATGGTCCATTTCTGCTATTTATTTTGTTTTAATTTATTTTTCCGGAAGAGTTGTACTGCTATTTAGGTCGTTGTATTTATTTTACTAGAAGGGTTTAGCTGTCTTTATTTTGCGGCATTGGATTGGAGTGATTTGGCTCGTAATTACTATCGCAGCTGATGTTAGCAGCGAGCGTGAAAATTCCTGATTTTGTAGACAAGCACGCCGTCGTACTTAAAACTCAGCATTTGTATTTGAAAATATGCTCGTCTTATAGTGTATATGGGCTCAGTGCTGCAGGCAGTTTTTTTAGTTGTAACTTCTGCCCTTATTAATTTGAAATAAATGACACATTATATTCCAAGTGTGTAAGGATAGCAGGATGAGCTGAGATAACAATTACGTGCTGACATTATACTATCACATCTGATGTAATCTGCGAGTTTTGCGAGCATTGGAATGGAGTGATTTGGGTAGTAATTACTATCGCAGCTGATGTTAGCAGCGAGCGTGAAAATTCCTGATTTTGTAGACAAGCACGCCGTCGTGCTTAAAACTCAGCATTTGTATTTGAAAATATGCTCGTCTTATAGTGTATATGGGCTCAATGCTGCAGGCAGTTTCTTTAGTTGTAACTTGTGCTCTTATTAATTTGAAATAAATGACACATTATATTCCAAGCGTGTAAGGATAGCAGGATGAGCTGAGATCACAATTACGTGCTGACATTACACTATCACACCTGCTGTAATCTGCGAGTCTTGCGAGCATTGGAATGGAGTCATTTGGGTCCGTAGTTTTAGTGTGCGATGGTCCGTTTCTGCTATTTATTTTGTTTTAATTTATTTTTCCGGAAGAGTTGTACTGCTATTCAGGTCGTTGTATTTATTTTACTGGAAGGGTTTAGCTGTCTTTATTTTGCGGCATTGGAATGGAGTGATTTGGGTCGTAATTTTAGTGTACGATGGTCCGTTTCTGCTTTTGGGCTTATTTTTATTTATTTTCCCGGGAGTTTGGCTGTTTTTACTTTGCGGCATTAGAATGGAAAAGACCTTTCGCATCACTCTGTGTCTTCATTTGCATGTCTTTGAAGCTGGGAACGAAGAGATTATAATCTATACTGCCCATCTCAATGTACTTAATTATCTTGGCCTGGTTTCGGTTCTCAGCTGTCACAAACAAGCTGACACTTCACACCATACCAGACTTTCTGTCTTCCGATTTTTTTACCCTTTTCACACATTATTCCCAATTGAAGGGGACTGCGAAGTGGCTGTGTGCGCGTAGCGTGGATGCGGGTAGGAAACCCTTGAATAATAGTGTACATGGGCGCACTGCTTCAGGCTCTTTTATAGTTGTCCCTTGTGCCTTTATGAATATATAGCAAATGGCACACCATGTACTGACTTCGTAAGGATAGCAGGATGATTTGATGTGTGAATGAAGTCCCGTAAATATACGATCATACTTGATATCAGCAGCGAGCGTGAAGCGTGTTGATGTGTAAAATGGTATACATTTGCCCAAAACAAACGTTTCTTATTTACAACTGTGCTTGTGTTATAAGGAACATCACTTTAGCCTTTGGTGCTGTTTTGTTGTTGTAACCACATGGGCTCACTGTTTTCGGGTGTTTTATACTTGCAAGCTCTAACTTTATCAATCCCTCTCGAATCTCATCCCATGTTCTAAGTATGTAAAGACGGCAGGATGATTTCATGTTACAATTTCGTGCTGTAACTATACTATCGCAGCTGATGTTAGCAGTGAGCGTGAAAATTCATCATTTTGTAGACAAGCACGCCGTCGTGCATAAAACTAAACATTTGTATTTGAAACTATGCTTGTCTTATAGTGTATATGGGCTCAGTGCTGCAGGCATTTTTTTTTAGTTGTAACTTCTGCCCTTATTAATTCTCAATAAATTTCACATTATATTCCAAGTGTGTAAGGATAGCAGGATGAGCTGAGATAACAATTACGTGCTGACATTATACTATCACACCTGATGTAATCTGCGAGTTTTGCGAGCATTGGAATGGAGTGATTTGGGTCGTAATTACCATCGCAGCTGATGTTAGCAGCGAGCGTGAAAATTCGTGATTTTGTAGACAAGCACGCCGTCGTGCTTAAAACTCAGCATTTGTATTTGAAAATATGCTCGTCTTATAGTGTATATGTGCTCAGTGCTGCAGGCAGTTTTTTTAGTTGTAACTTCTGCCCTTATTAATTCTCAATAAATGTCACATTATATTCCAAGTGTGTAAGGATAGCAGGATGAGCTGAGATAACAATTACGTGCTGACATTATACTATCACACCTGATGTAATCTGGGAGTTTTGCGAGCATTGGAATGGAGTGATTTGGGTCGTAATTACTATCGCAGCTGATGTTAGCAGCGAGCGTGAAAATTCCTGATTTTGTAAGCAAGCACGCCGTCGTGCTTAAAACTCAGCATTTGTATTTGAAAATATGCTCGTCTTATAGTGTATATGGGCTCAGTGCTGCAGGCAGTTTTTTTAGTTGTAACTTGTGCTCTTATTAATTTGAAATAAATGTCACATTATATTCCAAGTGTGTAAGGATAGCAGGATGAGCTGAGATCACAATTACGTGCTGACATTACACTATCACACCTGCTGTAATCTGCGAGTCTTGCGAGCATTGGAATGGAGTGATTTGGGTCCGTAGTTTTAGTGTGCGATGGTCCGTTTCTGCTATTTATTTTGTTTTAATTTATTTTTCCGGAAGAGTTGTACTGCTATTCAGGTCGTTGTATTTATTTTACTGGAAGGGTTTAGCTGTCTTTATTTTGCGGCATTGGAATGGAGTGATTTGGGTCGTAATTTTAGTGTACGATGGTCCGTTTCTGCTTTTGGGCTTATTTTTATTTATTTTCCCGGGAGTTTGGCTGTCTTCACTTTGCGGCATTGGAATGGAAAAGACCTTTCACATCACTCTGTGTCTTCATTTGCATGTCTTTGAAGCTGGGAACGAAGAGATTACAATCTATACTGCCCATCTCAATGTACTTAATTATCTTGGCCTGGTTTCTTTCGTTTTTTAGCTGCCACAAACAAGCTGACACTTCACACCATACCAGACTTTCTGTCTTCCGATTTTTTTACCCTTTTCACACATTATTCCCAATTGAAGGGCACTGCGAAGTGGCTGTGTGCGCGTAGCGTGGATGCGGGTAGGAAACCCTTGAATAATATTGTACATGGGCGCAATGCTTCAGGCTCTTTTATAATTGTCCCTTGTGCCTTTATGAATATATAACAAATGGCACACCATGTACTGACTTCGTAAGGATAGCAGGATGATTTGATGTGTGAATGAAGTCCCGTAAATATACGATCATACTTGATATCAGCAGCGAGCGTGAAGCGTGTTGATGTGTAAAATGGTATACATTTGCCCAAAACAAACGTTTCTTATTTACAACTGTGCTTGTGTTATAAGGAACATCACTTTAGCCTTTGGTGCTGTTTTGTTGTTGTAACCACATGGGCTCACTGTTTTCGGGTGTTTTATACTTGCAAGCTCTAACTTTATTAATCCCTCTCGAATCTCATCCCATGTTCTAAGTATGTAAAGACGGCAGGATGATTTCATGTTACAATTTCGTGCTGTAACTATACTATCGCAGCTGATGTTAGCAGTGAGCGTGAAAATTCATCATTTTGTAGACAAGCACGCCGTCGTGCATAAAACTAAACATTTGTATTTGAAACTATGCTTGTCTTATAGTGTATATGGGCTCAGTGCTGCAGGCATTTTTTTTAGTTGTAACTTCTGCCCTTATTAATTCTCAATAAATGTCACATTATATTCCAAGTGTGTAAGGATAGCAGGATGAGCTGAGATAACAATTACGTGCTGACATTATACTATCACACCTGATGTAATCTGCGAGTTTTGCGAGCATTGGAATGGAGTGATTTGGGTCGTAATTACTATCGCAGCTGATGTTAGCAGCGAGCGTGAAAATTCATGATTTTGTAGGCAAGCACGCCGTCGTGCTTAAAACTCAGCATTTGTATTTGAAAATATGCTCGTCTTATAGTGTATATGGGCTCAGTGCTGCAGGCAGTTTTTTTAGTTGTAACTTCTGCCCTTATTAATTCTCAATAAATGTCACATTATATTCCAAGTGTGTATGGATAGCAGGATGAGCTGAGATAACAATTACGTGCTGACATTATACTATCACACCTGATGTAATCTGCGAGTTTTGCGAGCATTGGAATATAGTTATTTGGGTCCGTAGTTTTAGTGTACGATGGTCCATTTCTGCTATTTATTTTGTTTTAATTTATTTTTCGGGAAGAGTTGTACTGCTATTTAGGTCGTTGTATTTATTTTACTAGAAGGGTTTAGCTGTCTTTATTTTGCGGCATTGGAATGGAGTGATTTGGCTCGTAATTACTATCGCAGCTGATGTTAGCAGCGAGCGTGAAAATTTCTGATTTTGTAGACAAGCACGCCGTCGTGCTTAAAACTCAGCATTTGTATTTGAAAATATGTTTGTCTTATAGTGTATATGGGCTCAGTGCTGCAGGCAGTTTTTTTAGTTGTAACTTGTGCCCTTATTAATTCTCAATAAATGTCACATTATATTCCAAGTGTGTAAGGATAGCAGGATGAGCTGAGATAACAATTACGTGCTGACATTATACTATCACACCTGATGTAATCTGCGAGTTTTGCGAGCATTGGAATGGAGTGATTTGGGTCGTAATTACTATTGCAGCTAATGTTAGCAGCGAGCGTGAAAATTCCTGATTTTGTAGACAAGCACGCCGTCGTGCTTAAAACTCAGCATTTGTATTTGAAAATATGCTCGTCTTATAGTGTATATGGGCTCAGTGCTGCAGGCAGTTTTTTTAGTTGTAACTTCTGCCCTTATTAATTCTGAATAAATGTCATAATATATTCCAAGTGTGTAAGGATAGCAGGATGAGCTAAGATAACAAATACGTGCTAACATTACATTATCACACCTGATGTAATCTTGGAGTCTTGCGAGCATTGGAATGGAGTGATTTGGGTCCGTAGTTTTAGTGTACGATAGCTCTAAAATTTACAAATGCGAGACCTGTTGCATTGTAAATGCTTGTTTTAGTTGGGAGAAACCTGCTATATTCCATTAGCAGATTTTGATGCGATCAATGTCTAGAAATGAGAGGTCAGCTTGCTCTTTCGCAAAGTCAAACTCATGGGCACCGCTGAATCAAAGGGTGTTTATGTTTATCTCCCAGGAGCTGATGGCCTTTAGCCAGAATTCCTGGAAACCAGGACCAGTCCTGGATTTATTCTCGGGACCTCCTCATCAAGCATGACCTGCTTCCCTGGCTTCTGACATTGACTATGATTTCATCTGTCTTGGGCATTGTGAGCCTGATAGAACTGGTGTCCTTCATTACCGTGAATTTTAGCGCTCTCCTGCTGACCGCCTGGTTTGAATTAGAAAGCAGATTCACATGCAATGATTGTTCCCTAATGGGACATTGAGGATGGAGAAATACTGTTCTCGCTCAGTTTGTCTGACGTCAATGCCCCAAGCCAGGAAAGTTTGCTTCCGCTCAAATATGGAAACTGCTGCTTCTTGAGAGTCTAAAGGTAACTTTGTTGTTTTGTTCAAATCATCATCCTTCCTTGGCAAGAATGTTATTTTAAGATTAGACCGTGCTGAGAACTTTGCGTGATTCGTCAGGGATTTCAGCACCTTTTTTAATATTGCTACAGGTGGAAAAAACTTAAGGCCCACGTGATTTGTATAATGGTTTTAGTAAGAGAGATGACTCCTGCTGTTTGTTTTCATTCTCTTGTGATGGATCATTTTTGTTGCCTATTGGGGTTGATTGAGGGCGTTATTGTTTCCGCAAGGGACTTCCTTGAAGGGCATGATGGTAAAGAATCATTGTTAGGGGTGCAGACCACCATGGTTTTCGTGTAATTTATTGTTGCCATTTGCTTGATACATTTCCTGATTTTATGTAACCCTGGGCGTAGCTCGCGAAGTTGCACTACGCGAAGCTACGCAAAGTGCACTTCGCACTACGCGAGCTACGCGTAGCACTTCGCGAACTGCGTAGCACCCTGTTTGCACTGTGCAAGATGCCGTTTTCAATGATTGCACAGTGCGGACAAGCATTCGGCACTGTGCAATCATTGAAAACGGCATCTTGCACAGTGCGAGCTGTAGTTTTCTGCCGCTCGAGTAGATTTTTACTCGAGCGGCAGCTTTCTTAACGCGGACTGGTAGTTTCTCATCGCGAGCGGTCGCGAGCATACGCGACCACTCGCAATGAGAAACCTGACCTCCTCACTTTGAGAATCTTGCCGGGATGTTTATTTTCCACGCTCGCGATCGGCAACTTGATGTTGCTGATCGCGAACAAGGAAAAAGTCTCACTGGGATGTTATTTTGCTTGCTCGCGGTCGCCAACTTGATGTTAAGGACCGCGAGCAAGCAAAAAATGACCGCTGCACTACGCAACGCTACGCATGTTTGCACTGTGCTACGTGCAATTCGCGTAGTGCGAAGTAGCGCAAACTTCGCAAACTACACGAGCGTAGCTTAGTGCTTTGCCAAGGCTTAATTTTATGTGAAATCTGAGGGCTTAGCTTCATTTAAGGCAGCAGCTGCTGTCCTTGGAGGGCCTCTGCGTGGAGTTAAGACTCTTTGCTGCTGCGTTGAGGATTAATTTGCACCTCTTGTGCATAACAGGAACTATTGAGCCGGTGTAGCAGGTCTGAGGTGAGACCCGTAGATGAGGTCATTCTCCGGTTACTTACCAGTAATCTCATTACTCTGAGTCCTGGTCTTCCTGGATGCGTTCCTGAGAAGGGTTTGGCGGTTGACTATTTCCTGTTTATCTTGGATCGTTTGGTGTGGTATGTTACAGAAAGTGATTCATTTGTTCCTCTCTTTTGTGGTGGCTCATGGGTAACGGGGGCATCTTTGGGGAACTTTTTGAGATTCAGCTAGGGAATTGGTTCTGTCAGGACGGGAGAAGTATCATGCGTGAGGACTGCATCCAGGAAGATGGATGAGGCGGTTGAGAAAAGATCTGCGGAGCATGAGCCATGCTCATTGGACCTACTTCTTGTCTATATGGTGCCTGAGACTTGAATCCATCCGCTGGTTTGACCACCTTTTTCTGGGACAAGGAGTTTAGTTTTGTTTGGCTGGTTGTCTGAGCCAGCTATCTTTTTTGATTTTATCTCATATTCTAAGTTTCTTTTGATTATTTTTGGATGGGAATGAAGCAAAGTCCACGTTGGCATCGTGTTGTGCTTGTTTAGTGTTAAATCCAGGCTCTGGGGTGCCTTTACCATCCTTCTGCACTTTTATTTATAGGTGGTGCTTGTGGCGTTCTTCTCCTCTCACGCCCTGCATTAGATAGTTTCAGGGATGTTTTCTCTTTACTTCATAATGCCTTTGGTTCCTCCAGTTGGTTTTGTTGTCCGAGTGTCTTTCCGATAAATGTGCAAAACTTGAAAGAGTGAGTTTGATGGACCTGTGATGCAGGGTCCCCCTTGGTAGAGAAGGGCCGTGGACTTCAGCTGTAATAGTTGTTTCTGTTGTCTGGGTGGCTTTATTTATCCGGTTGCCTGTGCTACCAGGCTGGTTAGGAGGGTGGGAGAGATTAGTTGTTTTGTACTCATTTACTATGGATTGCAGAATGACTGGAACTTCAACCTTTGACATAAAAGACAAGCATGGACAAGAGCATGCGGATGGTATGTCTGAAGAGGCAGTTTGCGCTCTATTAGTTAATTCAAGTCATAGAGTTTAGCGTAAATCGCACCCACCCGTGCACAGACTGAAGATCATAAGCAGCAGCTAACTGTTTTTCATGATTACCATTTGCCTTGATAATGCTGAAATCATTCCATTCAGGGCTGCTGAAATTCGTACCACTCAGCTGAATCCTTCTTTAGGGCGTGCATGATGTTGATTTCTGAGTCTTTATGAAGGGGTCCCCAGGTTTGTTTGAGCTAAACTCAAGGAGTTCTTTATCTGTAATATAAAATATGCTCCTGTTAGCCCTGGAGGTTGAAAATAGTACCCTTGCTTGGTACTTTTGAGCTCAGTGAATTAGAAGTGAAGTCTGCAATTGGTCCTGGGTCCCCTTGAGAACTGGGGGGCATATCAACAACAACTGGCAATAATTATCGCTGAGCGCACTTAGCGCTCGGATAACTATCGCCGGCTAGCGCCGATTTTTATCGCTGAGATAGCGTGCTATTAGCAGCGCTTATCTCATCAGCGATAAAAATCCTAGCGCTAACTGGCTAACGTGAGATTATCGCTGGAAATCCAGTGATAATCTCATGTTAGCTAGTTGATAGGGACTCACAAACTTAGCCAAGATATCCACCTTCCATAGGATATCAAGGCTAAGTCAGTCCTGAAGCAGGCGTAAGGAAAGTAGCGATAACAGGGGTTATCGCTACTTTTCCTGATGCTATGCTTCATAGCGTTAGGCTTGCTGATAGGAGAAATGTCGCTTAGCGACATTTCTCCTGTCATGCCAGGTCAGGAACGCCCACTTTGCATCTTGTTAGAGTCGGGGATCTCTGGTTGGCGCAAGGTTGCCCTTGTGTCAAGCAGGAACCCTCTCCTCCACGTCAGGGCGCAGGATAACCCCTCGCGAATGACCCTTGCTCACCCTCTAGGTGCGTGGCGTGAGCAGCCAAGGCGATTCCTCAGGCGTTGTTGGTTAAGCACTTACAATCATACACACAGTAAATACATCAATCCCCCCAGAAACGGACACCAGACTTGGATATATATAAAAATACGCTTCTTTGTGTAAAAATAGGTATATATATCTCAGCAGACTTATCACAAGACCAATAACGTTTTCGCTATGCCACCAGGTTGTAAAGCAGGCAAATGTTCTTTGTTCGTAGCTTCAAATGGAGACCTTGTAGTCTCTTGCAAATGTTACTTGTGGTTCCAGTACTCACAGAGATCGGCTCCTGCGAACGGGGAAATAAGGCGTTGCGGGCCCCGAGCCCGATACTGGAACTTCTTTCGTGATGTGGAGAGTCGGCACAGGTCGGTGCGACTCACAGCTTGGGAAGTGTTCTTGGGTCCTCAATCAGCAGGTGTGGGCAAGTAGGCAGGCGCGGCCAGCGACCCTTTAGCACGGCGGTGCCGGAGGGTCTCCACAGCGGGGGCGGCGCGGCCTGAGATGTCCGGGGAGAGCGAAGCGGGGTCGCAGGGCACAGTCAGTGCAGCTGGATGACCCGGCGTAGATCACAGTCGTCGGACGGTTTCCGGCGGGAGGGGTGATAGCACGGTCAGCGCGCTCCAGTAGCAGGCGGTGACAGGGATGCAGGCGGCCTGGCCCGGGGACAGAGAGCGGCTCTGGACGGAGCGGGGCTCTCACGGGTTTGAGGCAGGCAAGCTTCTGAGTGTCACGGCCCTAGGAGGGGCGATGAGGGGCGCAGTCTCTTTCCAGCGGGATGCACACACGGCTCGAATTGGAGGACGAGCAAGAAGCACAGAGAACCCACTGTTCCTGGGGTTCAGTTCAGGGGGCAAGCTCAGATCAAGCCCTTGGAGAATGTTCAAGCACAAAGTAGCAAAGTCTTTTCAGTAAGTCTCTTCCTCTCCTTTCTCAGCAAGGCAAGCAGCAGGCCAGCTCCTCCAGCGTCTTCTTCTCCTTCTAGTCGGGCAGAGGTTCTTTGTGGTAAACAGGATTCTGATTTCTTAGGAGCCAGGCTCCTACTTTTATACCATGATTCGTTTGTTCTTTAGCGCCAGGGGGCCTAGGCCTGGCTCAGTCCAGTTCTGGAGCACTTTGTTATGGTGACTCTGCTCTTTCCTTTCAGCAGCAGGGCAGAGACATCAGCCGCCCCACAGGGGGTGGCGCCGGCTTTGTGGTGGCAGAGCACAGGGCTATTCAAGAGTCAAGGTGTACTCCTCCCACCCATCCAGGTGTCACCTCCCTACCCACCACCTGGCAGCCAACCTGTCTCTGGGGATCCCCCCACCCTGCTCCTTACTGTTGCTAGGCAGAACACACACACACAGCAGAGGCGGACTGAGATGGTCAGGTCAGTAAATACTAACTTTCTAAAAGTAGTATTTACAAACCCAGGATATTAAAATAAACTTGACTACAAGAAGTATTTTATCATCCTGAGTTCAGGCATACTAAACTTGACACTTCTACCATGCTCTCTGAGTCCACTGGGGTCACAGCGTTGGCGTGATCCCGGCAGCCCATTCTGGCCTATGGAGAGCAGGTAGCCTTCAATAGTGAAGAACGGAAATGGCTGTAATTCACTACTAAGACATGCCACACACATCAGGGCATGTCCTACCTTATGCCTACAATGCACCCTGCCCTTGGGCCTACCAGAGGGGTGGCTAATATGTAGGTAAGGGAAGGTTTAGGGACTGGCAAGTGGGGGCACTTGCGCAGTCAGCGCGACGGTCCCGGACCGCGCACAGGGTCTGCGGTGGCAGACCCTAGACACACTTTACAAGGCCGCTTCCGTGGGTGGCGCAACCAGCGCTGCAAGCCCACCAGCAGCATTGGCATTCACAAGCCCTGGCACCCCTGGTGCACTTTACTGGGGACTGACGGTGAATCCAATAAACCAATCATGAACATCAATTACTGGTACACTTTACTTAGGGAGCACTTGCACTGCGGCACGGATTAGCCGTGGCGCAGTGCCCTGAGCGGACAACACCAGCAAAACAATCGAGGCACACCATCAAAAAGTGGAAGGGAAACTCACGCCAAGGTGCCAGGTCTAACACGTGTCCCCTCCAGCTGAAATGTGGGGAGAACTACCCTTGCCCAGGGGGTTCCTCGTCACTAAGGCGGAAATACCTGGACAGACCGTCAGCGTTGGCGTGATCTGTACCAGGACGGTGTTCCACCGTAAAGTCCATACCCTGTAGGGAGATGGACCACCTCAACAGCTTCGGGTTCTCACCCCTCATTTGCATCAACCATCTGAGGGGCCTGTGGTCCGTCTGAACCCGGAAGTGAGACCCAAACAAGTAGGGTCTTAGCTTCTTCAGCGCCCAGACCACAGCAAATGCTTCTCGCTCAATTGCACTCCACCTACTTTCCCGTGGAAGTAACCTCCTACTGATGAAGGCTACGGGTTGGTCCCAGCCCTCCTCAGTCATCTGTGAGAGCACAGCCCCTACACCATGCTCTGAAGCGTCTGTCTGTACTAGGAATTCCTTGGAGAAATCAGGGGCCAAGAGCACGGGCGCCGTGCACATGGCAGTCTTCAGGGTGTCGAAAGCTTTCTGACAGGTGTCAGTCCAAATCACGTTCCTGGGCTGCTTCTTGGAAGTCAGCTCTGTCAAGGGGGCAACGATCGTTCCATAGCCCTTGACAAACCTCCTGTAGTACCCAGTGAGCCCCAGGAAGGCCCTCACTGCGGTCTGCGTCTTGGGGGGTTCCCAAGCCAGGATGGTCTCGATTTTGGGTTGCAAGGGTGCCACCTTGCCACTCCCCACTTGGTGTCCCAAGTACACCACGGAACCCTGCCCGATCTGGCACTTGCTTGCCTTGATCGTGAGGCCTGCTCGGCGCAGAGCCATCAACACTTCCCAGAGGTGGCGCAGGTGTTCGGGCCAGGTGGCACTGAACACCGCGATGTCATCCAGGTAGGCGGCACTGAACGCATCCAGCCCAACCAGTACCTGGTTGACCAACCTCTGAAATGTGGCAGGGGCATTCTTCATTCCAAATGGCATGACTCGGAACTGGAAGTGCCCATCTGGAGTAGAGAATGCTGACCTCTCTTTGGCCCCTTCGGTCAAGGCGATCTGCCAGTACCCAGACGTTAAATCAAACGTGCTGAGGAACCGGGCAGCCCCCAGCCGATCAATGAGCTCATCAGCTCTGGGGATGGGGTGCGCGTCAGTCTTCGTTACTGAATTGAGTCCTCTGTAGTCCACACAGAACCGGAGTTCAGGTGTGGCTCCCGGCGCAGCAGCTTTTGGGACCAAGACCACGGGGCTGGACCAAGGACTGCTGGAGGACTCAACCACCCCTAGCGCAAGCATCTTGGAGACCTCCTCCTTGATGCAAGCTCTGACCCTGTCAGTTACTCTGTAAGCCTTGTGCTTCACAGGTAAGCTGTCTCCTGTGTCCACATCATGGACGCACCAATCTGTGACACCAGGAACCAGGGAGAATCGGTCGGAAAACTGTCCCAGCAAGTGGCGGCAATCCTCCTGTTGTTCGGGCGTCAGGGTGGGTGAGAGGTTAACTCCATCCACTGACCCATCTTTCTCAGAGGCCACTAAGAGGTCAGGAAGAGGCTCGGTCTCCTCTTCCATTCCATCATCAGTGGCCAGCAGCATGCCCACTTCGGTCCTCTCTAAGTGGGGCTTAAGGCGGTTAACATGTAGGACCCTCAAAGGGTTCCTGGGAGACCGCATGTCCACCAAGTAGGTGATAGGACTTTTGCGCTCCACAACCTCAAATGGACCTGTCCACTTATCCTGAAGTGCACAAGGCGCCACTGGGGCCAAGACCCACACCTTTTGTCCAGGTTGAAGCTCTACCAGAGTGGCATTCCGGTCGTACCACCGCTTCATCTCCTCCTGGCTGGCTTCCAGATTTGCCTCAGCAAGTTGCCTGAAACGCCGAGTCTGGTTTCGGAAGGCCAGCATGTAACTATATACATTCTGGGGAGGTTTCCTGGGAGATTGCTCCCAGCCTTCCTTTACCAAACTCAGAGGTCCTCTTACCGGGTGACCATACAGAAGCTCAAAGGGGCTGAACCCTAGAGACTTCTGCGGCACCTCTCGGTAAGCGAAGAGCAGGCATGGCAAGAGGACGTCCCACTTACGCCTCATTGGACCGTCCAGGCCCATGATCATGCCTTTGAGGGTTCGGTTGAATCTCTCAACCAACCCATTTCCTTGGGGGTGGTAAGGAGTGGTGAACTTGTAAGTTACCCCACACTCCTTCCACAGGGATTTCATATATGTGGATATGAAATTGGTCCCCCTGTCGCTCACCACCTCTAGAGGGAATCCCACTCGGGAGAAAATTCCCATCAGTGCCCGTCCCACCACGGGGGCCGTCACTGTCCTCAGCGGGATGGCTTCAGGGTACCGGGTGGCATGGTCCACCAAGACCAGGATGAACCTGTTGCCCAGGGCTGTCTTGGGGTCCAGAGGCCCCACAATATCAATACCCACTCGTTGGAATGGCGTACCGACCACAGGGAAAGGTTGCAGAGGAGCCTTGTGCTTCCCTCCGCTCTTACCACTTGCCTGGCAAGTCTGACAGGTTCTGCAGTAGGAATCTGAATTCTTATGCATTTGGGGCCAGTAAAAGTGGGTGACAAGCCTGTCATAGGTCTTGTCCATCCCCAAATGTCCTGCTAAAGGCACATCGTGAGCCAGCCCCAGTAGGAAGGTTCTGAACTTCTGGGGTACCACCAGCACACGGGCTGACCCAGGTTCAGCAGCCTTAGGCTCGGAATACAGGAGGTCACTCTCCCAGTACACCTAGTGTGTTTTGGCCTGAACACCATTGGCCTGGTCTGCAGCCTGCTGCCGCATACCTACGAGAGAAGGGCATTCTTTCTGCTCCCTGCAGAATTCCTCCCTGGAGGGACCTCCTTCTTGCTGCCAATGGGTCAGCTCAGGCAGATCTCCCAGTTCGGCAATCTGTTCCCCGGTAGGCTCCAGAGCATCCCCCTCAGGGTCTACTTCCTCCTGGGCCGTGGGAACTTCGGGGGCCGGTTTCCCGCGCCTCCTGCGCCTTCTCCCTAAGGCCGGTTCCTGGACCTCTCCCTCAGGCTCCAGGACCCTCTCAACACCCCTACTGGCTGCCATGGACCGGGTGGTCACGCACGCCCAGTCGGGTAGACCCACCATCCTCAGATGCGTGGTCTTCTCCACCTTTTCCCAAGGGGAACTCTCCAGGTCGTTCCCTAGCAGACAGTCTACAGGCATGTCAGTTCTTACAGCGACTTGTAGAGTACCAGAGACCTCCCCCCACTCAAAGGGAACTTGAGCCATTGGACAACGACTCTCTACGTTGTCAGCATTGACAACCCTACAGTAGGCATTGGGTACAATTTGCTCTTGAGACACCAGGTGTTGCCTCACCGAGGTCACGCTGGCTCCCGTATCTCTAAGAGCCTCAACCTTCTTTCCATTGATGGTCACCACCTGCCCATATTTCTTAGTGTTAGAGGGCAGGTAGGTTACAGGGACCATCTCACTGTCTCCTAGCGAGACTAGGGTCATCTGCCCGGGACCCCCACCCTCCTGGACTGCTACCTCCTCCCCAAAGTTAACACTAGCTACTTGCCGGGGTGGAGCACCAGTGGGTGCGGTCTTACCAAACAGGCGACACTTAGGATCAGAGGCAATGTGACCCGGGTCACCACACCTATAACAATTGAAGGGCCCCTTTGGAACAGGTCTACCTGTCGGGGCCCCGTTCTGCTGCGGGGGTGGGGGAGGCTGAGAACCCTTCTGCTGGTTCCCTTGGGAATTACTTTGGGGGCCTTTTTGGAACCCCTTCTGTTTACCCTTGTCCCCCCCACTCTTCTGCTGGGGACCCTGCCCACCTTTGGCGGAGTCTCCCACTTGACCCTTGCGGACCCTGGTGCTGAGCCAGCGGTCCGCCTCCTCAGCAAGCTTCCTCGGGTTGGACAGCTTGCTATCTATCAGGTGCT
The DNA here is from genome assembly GCF_964204655.1 of Triturus cristatus. NCBI lineage: Eukaryota > Metazoa > Chordata > Amphibia > Caudata > Salamandridae > Triturus > Triturus cristatus. The sequence continues at coordinate 404,186,081 of NC_140581.1, forward strand.
GGCGTAGCTCAGGAAAACATTGACTGGACAAGTGCTCCCATGCAATTAAATCAAGCAGCCCTTGATAATCATTCACTTTGCTACCCTTCACCCAACCATCCAGCGCTCTGCAGAAAAAGGTCACATACTCCACATACGTACTCTCAGGGATCTTCTTGGTCTCCCTGAACCTTTGTCTATATAGCTCAGGAGTTAACCCATACCTGGTCATTAAAGCTTCCCTCATATGGGGGTATGAGGTCTGGACTTCTAAGGGCAAATCTAACAGTGTGTCCCGCCCTTCCGCAAGGAACCTTCCCCACAACCCCGCTCCTCAGTCTTTCTCAGGGACCCGGTGTGAGGACATGGCCACCTCGTAGGCTCTAAACCACTGCCCTATGTCATCCTTTCTAAAATACTCCTTTACTACATCTTTGGGGATGTACACCTTGGACTCTACCTGCGCTGGTGGAGTGCTGCCACCAGAAGGAGCGGTGTCCAAACTTTTCGCCTTCAGCTCCAACTCCTTCAATCTTATATCATGATCCATTTGGCGTTGTTGTGCCTCCAGGGCCAACTTCTGCTTTTCCATTTCCATTTGTCCTGCCAACTTTGCCATCTCCATTGCATGCGCCCTGTCGGCTGCCCTGTCTGCCAGCTCCTCTGGTGACCGGACTCTGCTGGGTTCCTCAAGGTTGTCGGGTGGAACGATGTCCCCCGCATTCCGTAGGTCTCGTGACTCCTTCCAGGCTCTCAACGCCTTGGTGTACTGGGGCTTCCTCTTGCATCCAGTATGGGGGACTCTGAATTGTACACTGTAGCCTTTCAATTGCTCCATCGTGTAGCCTTCCAGTCTCTCCCAATCCACCTCATCTATTCCAGAAATCACAGAGAGTGCTCTTCCAGCGGAGTGCGAGCCAGGCATGGTTGCAGTAATGGCAGATGTCTCAACAAAGTTCAACAATTACAAACCTGTGGCTGCGTTATTTGGTCTGCTCTCACTATCTGGTGATTAATAATTCACTGTATGCAAATTACAAGTGCAAATCCGAAATCCCAACCGCTGCCAACAATGTTAGAGTCGGGGATCTCTGGTTGGCGCAAGGTTGCCCTTGTGTCAAGCAGGAACCCTCTCCTCCACGTCAGGGCGCAGGATAACCCCTCGCGAATGACCCTTGCTCACCCTCTAGGTGCGTGGCGTGAGCAGCCAAGGCGATTCCTCAGGCGTTGTTGGTTAAGCACTTACAATCATACACACAGTAAATACATCAATCCCCCCAGAAACGGACACGAGACTTGGATATATATAAAAATACGCTTCTTTATGTAAAAATAGGTATATATATCTCAGCAGACTTATCACAAGACCAATAACGTTTTCGCTATGCCACCAGGTTGTAAAGCAGGCAAATGTTCTTTGTTCGTAGCTTCAAATGGAGACCTTGTAGTCTCTTGCAAATGTTACTTGTGGTTCCAGTACTCACAGAGATCGGCTCCTGCGAACGGGGAAATAAGGCGTTGCGGGCCCCGAGCCCGATACTGGAACTTCTTTCGTGATGTGGAGAGTCGGCACAGGTCGGTGCGACTCTCAGCTTGGGAAGTGTTCTTGGGTCCTCAATCAGCAGGTGTGGGCAAGTAGGCAGGCGCGGCCAGCGACCCTTTAGCACGGCGGTGCCGGAGGGTCTCCACAGCGGGGGCGGCGCGGCCTGAGATGTCCGGGGAGAGCGAAGCGGGGTCGCAGGGCACGGTCAGTGCAGCTGGATGACCCGGCGTAGATCACAGTCGTCGGACGGTTTCCGGCGGGAGGGGTGATAGCACGGTCAGCACGCTCCAGTAGCAGGCGGTGACAGGGATGCAGGCGGCCTGGCCCGGGGACAGAGAGCGGCTCTGGACGGAGCGGGGCTCTCACGGGTTTGAGGCAGGCAAGCTTCTGAGTGTCACGGCCCTAGGAGGGGCGATGAGGGGCGCAGTCTCTTTCCAGCGGGATGCACACACGGCTCGAATTGGAGGACGAGCAAGAAGCACAGAGAACCCACTGTTCCTGGGGTTCAGTTCAGGGGGCAAGCTCAGATCAAGCCCTTGGAGAATGTTCAAGCACAAAGTAGCAAAGTCTTTTCAGTAAGTCTCTTCCTCTCCTTTCTCAGCAAGGCAAGCAGCAGGCCAGCTCCTCCAGCGTCTTCTTCTCCTTCTAGTCGGGCAGAGGTTCTTTGTGGTAAACAGGATTCTGATTTCTTAGGAGCCAGGCTCCTACTTTTATACCATGATTCTTTTGTTCTTTAGCGCCAGGGGGCCTAGGCCTGGCTCAGTCCAGTTCTGGAGCACTTTGTTATGGTGACTCTGCTCTTTCCTTTCAGCAGCAGGGCAGAGACATCAGCCGCCCCACAGGGGGTGGCGCCGGCTTTGTGGTGGCAGAGCACAGGGCTATTCAAGAGTCAAGGTGTACTCCTCCCACCCATCCAGGTGTCACCTCCCTACCCACCACCTGGCAGCCAACCTGTCTCTGGGGATCCCCCCACCCTGCTCCTTACTGTTGCTAGGCAGAACACACACACACAGCAGAGGCGGACTGAGATGGTCAGGTCAGTAAATACTAACTTTCTAAAAGTAGTATTTACAAACCCAGGATATTAAAATAAACTTGACTACAAGAAGTATTTTATCATCCTGAGTTCAGGCATACTAAACTTGACACTTCTACCATGCTCTCTGAGTCCACTGGGGTCACAGCGTTGGCGTGATCCCGGCAGCCCATTCTGGCCTATGGAGAGCAGGTAGCCTTCAATAGTGAAGAACGGAAATGGCTGTAATTCACTACTAAGACATGCCACACACATCAGGGCATGTCCTACCTTATGCCTACAATGCACCCTGCCCTTGGGCCTACCAGAGGGGTGGCTAATATGTAGGTAAGGGAAGGTTTAGGGACTGGCAAGTGGGGGCACTTGCGCAGTCAGCGCGACGGTCCCGGACCGCGCACAGGGTCAGCGGTGGCAGACCCTAGACACACTTTACAAGGCCGCTTCCATGGGTGGCGCAACCAGCGCTGCAAGCCCACCAGCAGCATTGGCATTCACAAGCCCTGGCACCCCTGGTGCACTTTACTGGGGACTGACGGTGAATCCAATAAACCAATCATGAACATCAATTACAGGTACACTTTACTTAGGGAGCACTTGCACTGCGGCACGGATTAGCCGTGGCGCAGTGCCCTGAGCGGACAACACCAGCAAAACAATCGAGGCACACCATCAAAAAGTGGAAGGGAAACTCACGCCAAGGTGCCAGGTCTAACACATCTCATTAGAGATGCAAAGCTGGGCGTTAGGAATCCTGATGCTAAAGCAAGGTTTCACGCGTTAGCGTGACCTTGCTGATTAGGCGATAAAATTATCGCAGCTTTTCGGCCGAAAACGGCCGCAAAAGCGGTGATCATTTTTTATCGCCTGCTTGTTGATATGGCCCTGGGAAACATTGACGGCGAGGGGACCGCTTTCACATGCAGGTTTGGCTTCATCAATGAATGAATCAATCAATTAATCAATGAATGAATCAATCAATCAATCAGGGGCTTGTAAAGCATGGCTATTCAACCATGAGGGTTTCAAGGCTCTGGGGGGCTGCTGGTCACTTTTGGCAGGGGATGATTCAAAGATTCAGGTCTTGAGGTCCTTCTTGATTTGTGTCAGCGACGCTGATTGTCTGAGGTGGAGGGGCAGGGTGTTCCAGGTCTTGGTGGTGAGGTAGGAGAAAGAACTTCCACCAGTTCTAATCTTGTGGATCCTGGGGACAGAGGCTGGTATGAGTTGGGCGGAACGGAGTTGTCTGGCGGGTATGTGGAATGCGAGGCAGTGGTTTAGGTATGCTGGCCCTTCATCGTAGAAAACTCTGTAGGCATGTGTGCGGAACTTGAAGATGATCCTCTTGTTGACTGGGTGCCCGTGGAGTTGTCAGAGGTGTTGCATGATGTGGCTGTGGTGGGGGATGTCGAGGCCCAGTCTGGCTGTGGTGTTTTTGCACGTTCTGTAGTTTCTTGAGCTGTTTTTGGGTGACGCAAGGGTAGAGTGCGTGACCGCAGTTGAGTCTGCTGGTGATGAGTGCGTGTATGAACGTCTTTCTGGATTCTGTGGGGATACATCAGAATGTAATTTAGAGCAGACAGAGTTTCATCAAATGTACCTAAGTCGGTTTATCAGTGCCAAGTAAAGTAGATCGCCATGTAGTGAGTCACCTGTGTGGTAGAGATTGCCTCTTATTTATCAGGTAGCGATTGCCTCCTATTTGATACTAATTTATGGGCATGCATTCTTCTCAAGGATTTCAATTTCTATGGGTAAGACAACATTGTCTAGCACAGGTAGTAAAACTGAGAAACCCCAAAGTGGTTATGAGTCAAGATTTTTAAAATGGTCCTTCTGTTTGCTGCCCTTTTTTGAGGTCTCATTAAGTGAAATGCCTGCGTTGTATTAACGACTCTGCTAATCCTCTTACATAGAGGCTTCTGTGATATCTTGGAGGCAAGTGGGCTCATAGAACCAAGCATTGTCAGCCTTCTGAAAGTGTCATAAATCTCCAAGATCTTTAACATCAAATGGTGTGGCACAGGTGGTGCCATGCTTTGTGTGACTCCCTGTAGCTCTCAGGTGAGGGGCCAGGGAGCGCCCGCGGGTACTGGCTCCTAGATTCATCACTTCTGTGCATACAGGGACTCAACCACTATCTATGGCTCAGGCAACTGAGCAGGCGCCCCCAAGCATAGAGGTGGAGCACCCTTAGTCGCACCATCTGGCATAGAAAGTGCAGGTAAGAGGGAGGTGGCAGTTATGTCATCTGAGGCACAGCAAGAACCTGAGGGGGGCCATTTAAGACGGCATACAAGGGTCCTCGTCCTCTTTGCATAGCTTCAGTGTGTTGCATAATTTGGTGGCCAGCTGGAAATTTGTTCCAGGGGTTGGTGAGTCCCCTTCTGGGGTGCGCAGTGGTCGTGCATGCGGCATGGTGTCAGTGGCGCAATGTTTTGGTTAAGGTAAGCCCGGGAGTGGGTGAGCGTCCTGAGCGGTACATTGCATGTTGTGACATGCATGTAGCATTGCACAATGAAGTCCCCTGGGATTAGGTGAGGCTCCTGGGGGAGTTTAGCACCAAAACACACACCGCAACGCCGGGCCGCTTAGGGAGCAATCGAGTGCAGGGTGTGTGGGGATGGGGAAGTGAGCCCAGGGCGGGTAAGACCCCTGGGTGTCTGAGAGCAGGAGGTTGAGGGAGCCTGGGACAGGGTCAGTCCCACTGGAACCCTGAGGACTAGGGTTCAAAGCATAGCAATGGGTGTATGGCATCTCGACAAATCATCAGAGCAGGGTGTCTGACCTACCACTATGATACTGGGGGGGTTTGTGGCATTTGCACCTTGTCCTCGGTGGAAGAAGCGGAAGATATGGCCACCAGGGGCTGGCAGGAGGGCGAGCCGACTCATGGGGAGGTTGTTGGCTGCATGGTAAGGTCATTGGGCTTAACTGCATGTGTTACTTTTTTGATTGAGGTCCTGCACTCAGCATACCTCCGATCGGGGGGAGTCTTACCACCATCAGCGCTGTTGTTGCACATTGGCCACACATGGGCAGGCATTGACCCCACTCACCGGGTCAGAGGTCACGGGGCCTGTGATGGATCAGTGGTGGGCCGCACCCACATGCACCATCGTCAAGTCCCTTTAGTGGTGGCAAGGTTATCAAAGGAGGCGGTGGGGGGGTCTGGATGCCTGAGGAGGGAATGACTTACCGACCAAGGAACAGGGAAGGTAGGGTTGAGCCTCAGGGCTGGCTCAGAATAATGAGAATCCCCTGGCATTAAAGGGTTAGTGCGGGAGTTGCCAAAACTGAATTTCCCACAATATGTTATGAGGTAGCAATTTTTTATTCAGAGTGGGTGAGTCTCTGGGCGGTGCAATCATTTAGAGGTGTGTGTAATTTAATTCAATAGGACCAGGAGCGGTAGCTCAGAGGCAATGTCTTCAGCCTTGAGGATTACAGGTTCCTCTAAGGTAAGGGTTCCAGTCCTGGCAGTGATGGAAAGGTCATCTTTTGTTAGCCAGGTGATGGAAATAACCATGGTAAAAGGTTCTGCCTCTGGTACGTTACCATAGCAATGTTGTATGTAATATTCAGGAGAAGCAATGGCAGTTATAAAAGGAATACGTTGTTTGTATCAATGCGGTGTGGTTAGCATGTGCTTTCCTCTGTTTCAGCTAGCATCCACGGGCCAGGAACCTATCCCTCGATATTTTCAGCAGTAGGAAGTGGCAACATGGTGCCAAAGCGTGGACGCTCATCCACCAATGCAGGAGGATATCCACCGCCTTGGCCAGCTCTGGAAAGCGGCCACGCCTCACAACATGGATTGGACACTTCAGAAGTTGGCAGGTGACCCAGAAAACAAAACAGCAGTCAGATAAGCCTACTCCCAGGTGCAGAGAAAGATCCCAGCGTGCTATAGGGATGGGCAGCAGAACAAGCCCAGTGCTCAGGCAGAAACAGCAACCGCTCAAGACACTGCCTCCCGCATCACGGACCAGGCAACTGGGGTCAGGTACTCTGCACAAGTGTGGGTGCGGTTTGGCTGAGCATTGTGGTTATTGCCCTGACAGCAGCAAGTGGGGGTTCACGAGAGGTAGGAGTAGCACCGTCAGTGAAACAACCAGTTCTGCGTGGCTGCAGTATGACATTAAGTTTAGGGAGATGAAAGCCGTTTGGCCAGAGAAAGCGTTGGATCAGAGGGAGATTAATATTTGGCATGCTGAGTTCAACATGTCTCCATCATCAGCAAAACCTGTGCAGGCCTTTCAGTTTGACACAAGCTCTGGGGACAAAAAACTGGGCTGCTGGCAGTACAATAAGAGGGAATGCACCAAGGGGTCAGCATGTAGGTTTAAGCATGTCTGTTCCTTCTGCAGGATTCAAGGGCACCTGGAGATCAAAAGCTTTAAAATGCATGGGAAACAGAGAGAGCAATTAGCCTCAAAAGGGAGTCATTCCAACTAATCCTAACAAACTCCCATCACCCATTCGCTTCCACATACTTACTCATCTACTGAGCAAGTATAAAAATGTTCAGGATGCATACAAGTTGTTCTATGGCCTTAGGGATGAGTCCGGCATTCCTTCCCATGCCCCTCCTACCCCAGTTCCACCGAAGAATCAGTTGTCAGTGCTGCATGAGGTGGTGCAAGAAACGATTATGAAGTAGGTGCATGTGGGGAGGGTTTAGGGACCATTCAGTTCTCCCCCAAGCACGTCTCTGGTTTGCTCACCCCTGGGTCTGGACCCAAAAAAGGAACTGGGCAAATTCCACTTGATCCACAACCTATCCTATCCCCCAGGGTCATCTGTGAATAATGGCTTGGACCAAAAGCTATGCACGATGCGGTATACACCGTTTGATGAGGCCATTGCACAGCTGCAGTGGTTAGGCAGAGGTGCCTTTATGGCCAAATCTGACACAGAGGCAGTTTTCCACCGTCTGCCCATTCATTAGAGCGCAAAATGCCGTTTGGTTCTGCAGTTGCCTAAGGCACTTATTTGCTTATGTCTCTTGCATAAAGTGCATTTTTCTGCCAAGCATGTACCAGGGATGGAAAACACAATTGCTGATGCTTTGTCTCACTCTAAGTTGGCAGAGTTCATGGTGCAGTGGTTGCAAGCAGACAAAGTGATGTCGGATTTTCCAGAGGAGTTTTGGAGGCTTGGTGCTCCATTGCCACAGACTAAATTGCTGCATCCCTGGCACCCAAGACCAAACGTATGTATGAAAAGGCCTGGCAGGCATATGATTCATGCTTTAGTTCTGATAACGCAACGGAGAGGTTTACTCCGGAGGGGGGGCTGTTTTTTCTGGTTAGACAGAGGGACGGGGGGAAATCATTGCCTCTAGTTCGGAGGCAGTTGTCTGCAATCACCTTTTTCACAGGATTAAAGGGATCCAGGGATCCTAAGAAGGACTTTAAAGTGTGGAAGGCTATTAGGAGATGGGAGCATATGGTCTCAGCTGTTGGAGATTGCAGGAGGTCTATCAATGTGGATAGTTTAGCAATATTATTAAGGGTTGTGCAGCAGATTTGCCTATGCCAGTACACAGTGAAGTTGTTCATCCTCGGTTACTTGCTGGCTGTTTTTGGTGCCTTTTGCATTTCAGCATTGGTAGCTTCTTCTAAAAAAGTGCAAGGAGGGGGTTTAGAGCATCTCGTTGAGGGAGGTACTCTCCACCTGAGGCTCAGGAGGTCAAAAACAGACCCGCTATGGAAGGGCATGCAGGTCAACCTCCATGCTGCCCGGGACACCTCTTATTGCCCAGCAGCTTTGGCTAGGGATTTCTTGCTATGGCGGCCATGGGGGGTGGAGGGGGGCTCAACCAGGCTGTTAGTGCAACATTAACGGGACACCAGTGACTTGATATCAGTTCACTCAGGTGTGTAGGAGTCTGACCAGCTTAGCTCTCATTCGTTCTGCATTTGGGCAGCCACCACAGCGGCAGGGATGGGTCTACCAGCAGAGGCCATTAAGAGGGTCGGTCGATGATGTTCAGTATGTTTTGAGCGTTATGTGTGACCAGATCTGGTCTAGATAGAAGAATGGTGAAGAAGGGTCTTCTAGTTTTGTATATAACACCAGCAATGCTCTCTCTTTTCACAGTTGATGAGCGTTGGCCAGTTCATGTATGTTGGTGTGGGCATTCCTTTATTCACAGAGCAGCACAGCACAGCAGTTTTGCTGTTCCAGCCTTGAGATTTTGGATTTATGCACCACCCAGTGGGTAATGGGGGCTTAGATTGTAGGACCGTTTTGGGCCTCTTATGCAGGCTTTGGAGAGAGGTGAAGTGTCCATGGCAGTCATTTTAGTCATTCATACAGAGGGTAATGATATGATCCCTCTGGGTAAGCGGGGACTGAGAGAAGCCTTATTCTCTGCCATGTCTAGGATAAGAAATAATTTGCCTGCAACTACAATACTGTGGTCGGAGGTTATTCCGTGGGCAGACTGTGCCAGGGGTGCAACGGTTAGAGCCATAAATTAGTCAATTAAAAAGCTAAACCATTTGGTCGAAAAGATCTTGACAGATTCCACCATGGGCATGATCCAGCACAATTTCCTTCAGCTAAAGAGAGGGGAGCTGTTTCACTGGGATGGTGTACATCTGTAGATCAGGGGCCAAGAATTTTTTATCAAGACTATACTTGGGGCAATCGTGGAGCTCTGTCAGTGGCAATGGAGGGGAGAGGCGAGTGCCCCAGTAAGCTCCTCACTCTGTGGTGAGTCCCTGGCAGACAATAATAAATGGGAAAACACAAGAATGGAGATCTTGAGACTGTACTTACCACAGGAAGGAGTATGATTTGTGTGTATATGGGGCAGGTGGATGACCTGCTGGTGGTCCTGGACTCTCCTGCCCTAACCTATGATTTATGGACTAACTAGAGCTTTGGGAGACTGCCTGTGTTCAGGTACCCCGATGGGCTGGCGTGCTATGCAGTGCCCTGGATTTCAAGTAGTGCAATTATCTTCCAGGCAAGGCCTCATTGAAGGGTGCAGCATGGTTCTGCATTGATGTCCTGGATGGAACCGGGAGAGGGCTGTTGCGCGTTAGGCACAATGTGCACAGTGGATTATCAACAAGATGGGCTGGATGTGCCTAGAATGTGAAGGTCATGATTTAATGATGTGCTTATCTTCCTTATTACCTTTGATGCCTCTGAATATTTGTTTAGTAAAAATATACAAGAATAATAAGAATACTTCTCTTTGTTGTGCTGGAGTGGCTTTAAATAGCCATGTGAGATGTAAATAAAATGCTGCGCCTTGGACAACCGTAACATGAATCTAATCTCGTTCTTGAGCATAGCAGCAAAGCGAGGGTGTTTACGGGTGGTGCAAGTGTGCATACTATAACACTGCAGTGCCCACTACCGCTAAGTGATTGCACCAAGCTTGATGGTCCTAACAAGGAACAAGCACAAAACAAGGGAGCAGTTAACCAAGGAATAAGGAGGGTGGTTCTGGAGCGAAGTACAGCCTTTCACCTTGTCTTTGCTCCTTAGGCATTATGTCTCATCTTGCTGCACTGCCCAGGCGTCTGACCGGTCCTGTCCTGTGAGCTCATCACCAGCCGCTGGGCCCAGTTGCCTTTGGAAGCTCCATGAGTGGACAGCAAAGTGATAGGCAGTCTGGCAAACTGCCAACTGCAAGCTATCTGTATCGCTGGTGGATCATCCATCCAGGGCTTTGAGGGCAGATGGAACCTGAAATCCGCCAATGAGCCACTCGATCACTGTGGCCTCTGCCTCTAGTTCTGGCTCAGTGACTTGGGCTCTTCCCTCCTTCGGGTGCTGCGATCCTCAGTACAGAGATCCCATTAGCCATGTCTCTCTCTCTCCTCCTTGTGCTTGAAAGTGTATTTCATCATCACCAAGTCACATCTGGATTTTTTATTTGAAGTACACCTGTATCCACAACCACTTAAATTGATTCCTAGAAGTCGTTGAATTATCTTTCTGAAGAGGGCTGAGTGAATGAGAAAACACACAGTCAGATTCATCTACAAAAATAAGAAAGGTCCAGCTTAGACCTCAAACATAAATCTCCGATAGCCAGGAAAAGTGCAGAGACCTTTTTTCAAGTAGTGTGCATGTTATAGTGTGTGCTTTCATTAATCCAGTCTGTTCAAAGTGAGTTACTGTCAGTCAGTCACAAAAACTTTATTCGATTGATATGTTATTCAATCATAAAAGCACATAAGAAAGAAAAAGAAATATGTACTTTAGGTGAAAATTGATTAGTTAAAAAAAAATATAAAAGAACATAAATATGAAGCTAAAAAACAATTAAACATGCATAAGCTTCTGATAAATCAAAACTTGTTTTAAAAAGATCACGATTATAAAAACACTATGCTTATTGTCAAGATATTGCAGAGCCTGAAAGGCTGGTCGACATTGGCGGAGACCGAACATTTTTAAAACTGGCACTATTTACAATTTTCTTAAGTGGGAATACAGTTTACAGAAGAATAAAACATGAATCGTTGATTGGGAAGAACTATTATCACATGGGCAAGGCTGAAGGTTTCTCGAGCAATCATTCATCTTTGGTAATGACACTAATCTATGAAAACCCCCCAATCTAAATCTTGTTAGAATTAAACTATTGTATACACCAGGTACAAAGGTTAGATAGGGTTGAATTTTAAATGTGGTTAAAATCATCTGATTTTGGAGGACGGTCGGTTTTAGTGAATCATTCGTCATTCTGTGGCTTTCCAGAAGCAGTAGCCCTTCTCTTCTCAAATCCGTCCTTGAAATAGTCCCAAGTGAACTCGAATTATTAAAATTTTCCAAACGGCCAAGGTCATTTAAGAAATTGCGTACATACGCAATCCAGGGGATGTTAAAAAACCAATCCAGTTCACAGATATCTAAAATAATCTCCCGATTCAATTTTGCCTCTTCCTAAATCCCATTAGCCATGTCTCTCTCTCTCCTACTTGTGCTTGAAAGTGTATTTCATCACCACCAAGTCACATCTGGATTTTTTATTTGAAGTACACCTGTATCCTCAACCACTTAAATTGATTCCTAGAAGTCGTTGAATTGTCTTTCTGAAGAGGGCTGTGTGAATGAGAAAACACACAGGCAGATTCATCTACAAAAATAGGAAAGGTCCAGCTTAGACCTAAAACATAAATCTCCGATAGCCAGGAAAAGTGCAAAGAGATATTTTTTCAAGTAGTGTGCATGTTATAGTGTGTGCTTTCATTAATCCTGTCTGTTCAAAGTGAGTTACTGAATAATCCTGTGAATGAAGAATAGCTTCCAGAGTTGGTCTGCCTTCTCCCTGGTCACTCCTTAGTCTCTTTTTGACCCATATGCCTGGTAGCTGCTGTGCTCCAGAATACAAGATTGTGCTAGTGATGGCAGGCCAACACATTTTTCTGTAGGGGGCCTACTGCTGCATTTTTTTAAGTACTTAGGGGCATATCAGCAACAACCGGTGATAATTATCGCTAAGCGCACTTAGCGCTAGGATAATTATCGCCGGCTAGCGTGGATTTTTATCACTGAGATAGCGTGCTATTAGCAACGCTTATCTCAAAAGCGATAAAAATCCTCACGCTAACTGCCTAACGTGAGATTATCGCTGGAAACCCAGCGATAATCTCAAGCAATGTGGCGTTGGCTTGATGATAGGGACTCACAAATTTAGCCATGATACCCACCTTCCATAGGATATCATGGCTAAGTCAGTGCTGAAGCAGCCGTAAGGAAAGTAGCGATAACAGGGGGTTATCGCTACTTTTCTTGCCGCTATGCTTCATAGCGTGGGGCTTGATGATAGGAGAAATGTCGCTTGGCGACATTTCTCCAGTCATGTCAGGGCAGGAACGCCCACTTTGCATCTCACTACACTAACGCAAGTTTTCACGCGTTAGCGTGAGCTTGCTAATTAGGCGATAAAATTATCACCGCTTTTTGGACGAAAACGGCCGCAAAAGCGGCGATAATTCTATCGCCTCGCCTTGCTGATATGCCCCTTAGTTACTTTATTCTATGTAATCATATTTTATGTACTATGGTGGAACTGGAAACACACAATAGGTGGTGGGAGGAATGCTTGCAATGTGTCCAACTACTGGCAGTCGTTCAGGGTAGCATCAGAACCCATTGTTCTTTTGCTAACCATGCTAAGGGTGGGCGGAGTTCGCGGGGTTAAACTACGTGGAATTCCACGGAGTTAATAACAACTCTGCAAATTTCGGCAGAACTCCTCCCACTGTTTTCCCATGCCATGCTAGCCTCTTCCTCGGTTACAAAGCTTGTCACAATACACCATGTAACCACCCCTAGTTAAAACAACAATATTGAGCGTTTGAAAGCTCTGCACTAACATATCATTTGTGCCAGATTTCTCCCAGTGCTCAATCCAATGGACAGGAAGCATCACTATGTTCCCCTCTCTCTCGCCCTCGCTCTGGCCTACGCAGAGACTGGAGACCGGATGTTTGGTTGGACCGGATGTTTGGTTGAAAGTCACATAGGGTCAGAGGCAAAATTGCACTATGCGCAGACTGCCGGGAGAAGGGGTTTCTGTATCTGTTCTACGGATTAAAGCAGACATTGCACTGTGAGCGTTAAACATCTCTCCAAGTTCACCATGATGGAAGAGGGTTTACAGTGTGGTGCATTCTTTTTAATAGTTAACCTTTGCCCTTTTATGAAGTCCTGATCACTCGATATGACCCCTGTTGCTACGACACAGACAATGAATGATAGGGCAACCGCAATGGGTTAATGACGGCATGGTGGCATACATACCACCTTTGCCTCAGAATTCTCCATCACAAACCCACCTTACCATGTGGGCACTGGCACCTATTTCTTTCTTTTTTTTCAGTTTTTTTATTTAGCGCAAAGTGGACCTGAAGGTATCCAAGCACATTACACCTGCACCAGTTGCATTACAGACGGACACATGTATTATATTGTGCTCACTCACCCCCTCCCCTGATCCGCCTTCAACCACCATCCCCCCCCCCCCACAGGAGAATTAGTGCCTCCAGGATAAAAATGCTTTTTTAAACATGCCAAAGAAAAAACACATGTGCTTAGGTAATGAGATGCTGGTGAATCACACAGGTTAATACACACAGAACACAGGTTAATAAAAAAAAAGAATCCATTGAAACTTCAAATGCAGGGATAGTTGTCTGCTGTTCTGCAAGCAAGAATCACAATGTTTGTAACCAATCACATGGAGGTGCAATTAGGTTATTGCCAAATTATTAATCACTGAACAGGTCATTCTGTGATGCCATGTGATTGGATTTGTTATCACATAGGTTGCATAGCAAATTCATGACATGACATAAAGTCCGCGCAATTTCAGACCACTACTTACAACCTATCTCTTCGTACATTGGGTGCTAAGAATGCTAAGCAAAGAACAGTGCAGATAAACCCACAGTAGGCACCAGTCCAATATACAAAAGAGAAAATGTTTAACTGTGAAGAACAATGTCACTGAAAACAGACCCACATAGTAGACACACATGCTGTCAAGTGGATTGACATAGAATACACATACATCACACCAATACAGACCAGAAAAATGGTAAATTCACATGTATGAAAAAAATCCACCTGAAGAAGACATCTATATACACAATTGTTAATTGGGAGGCCTGATTGTCAACATCTGTCACCCTATGCAGAGCCAACAATGTCCTTATTCTCTGCAATCTAGTGCTACACCATGATGGTAGTTTGCTCTATTTGTGTATAGAATGATGGCTGCGGGTTCTTCTTCAGAAAGAGTGGTTCATGATGGGGATACACCTGTTGCATCGTGGTCTTATGGTTTGGGCATGGGTGCGATTATCGTAATACTGACATATATTACCGTGTTTAAAATGAGCTTTTCTTTTGCGATCCACCCTGGACATTGGTCTGCGCCAGGGGGTCACAGTGGACCTGTGATAAAGCATGCCACTAATCAGTGGGTGAGGGCAGTACTTACAACATTTGGGTTTTCTAAAGAGGTTTCTCTCTTTTTGTTTCCTGTGCTGTGTCCTTTATTTCTTTTCTCCCTTATACATTTGGGACCAACAGGCCCAAATTAAGTTGGGGACTGATCCTTTTTTCCCCGTGTTCGGAGTCCTTCTCGTAGCGTGAGTTATATATGAATATAGATGTCACCTAAATTTAACATCTGGCAGAAATATTACATCTACATGTATGTGTTAGTTATTGTCATTTGAAATATTAAATCATTACAGACAGTGCTATGGAGGATCTGGTACAACAAACATGCCTGACTGTTGGGTCACAAGCATAACCTAGCTTGCTTGCAGTGTGTCCACAGATGTAAGATGATGAGTAGAGTGTAGTGGTTTAGTAAATATATTGTTTACACAAGACAGTTTTTTATAATCACTGTTACCATCTTGACAGTGGTTATTTATTTGATAAGTTACACATTGTACAAATCTTGTATCATACACATTTGTTTAGCAAACACAGGGTTTGTTTACACAAGTATTGATCATGACAAAGATGTGTGTTGTGTGTGGACATTTTAGACTTGTGGGGAATCAACAACATCTTGGCATGCATCCACTTATATCAATAGCACTATAGGTTAAACTTCATCTGTGGATAGATGTATATCTTGTACTATCCACTAGGCTGACAAGGAAAATATAGCTGCAAGCCTAGATGCAGAGCCATACTGCTGCAGCTTTTAAACCTGCAGACAGACATGCCAAAATAACCATTTTTGACACCTAGCAATCCTGCTTTTAATATATCAAGTAATTAATCACAGAATTGACCTTGTAGCTCTCAAGAAAGGGTGCCTAGAATTTAAAAGTGTAACATGTAAGAACATAAGGTTGATATTTTCTACAGAGATTAGCCTCCAAAAGCTATTTTCACTGCATTTGTGAAAAAAAAGTACAATAAAAATGCTATTTTTTTAACGTCTGTTTAACATAATGCACAGAACCCATTTAACTACTGTGTTAACATCCATTAAACATCCTGTTCATTGGAGAAGTTCGATTTTTGCTAAATCTACAGTAAATGTAACTTTTATAAATATATAAAGTTACACTTTTGCTGCCTGAAATTCTAGTAGGCCTGTCTGCAAATGTCCTCCCAGTCAGGGTTTTCTCCTTGATGAGATGTGGAAACTGCCCCAGAGTAAGCGTAAACTGCAACCTGAGGAAGAGGAGGAACGACTACTCTCCCTAAACACATCCCTGGGTGGAACACCAGACTCCTCAAGGGGCAGAAAGTTTCTGCCTTCTTGGATTACACTAGGAATGATGCACAGTTAGTTAATGTGTAATGAGCCAAACTGAATGTGCTGTGAAAGAGGGAGCGGTGCCCATGGGAACTTTGTGTCCATGAATCAGGGAGTATACAGGGCTTACTCCTACTGGCTAGTGAATTGTACAACAGTGGCACCTCACCTTCAGCTGCTCAGAACACATCTGAAACTGTGGAAGAACAGAAGAGGAAGGAACTTGCTGTTTTTGATCTGTGCATAGATCTGAATTTTAGAGCGTCTCCCAACTGTATACAGGGACTAACAAGTGGGCTCCAAGATTCAGCTGGCTAGGCTTTCTGTGTGGCTTCAAGGACACCAGTAACTGCAAGATACCTTTTCCAGGAGTGTCCATTTGACTAATGGAAATTGGTCCATGACTGGGCTATTCTGATGTCCTCTGCTAGAGTGGGTGCTGTACTGTAGATGCTGTCCCGGAGGCCATAAGAGCCTTAAAATTGGCCAAGAGGAACTAGTCCGAACAGATGAAAAGGTTAGCAGTTAGGCAGTTTTAGTCTCCTGGAGAACCTGTACTGTCTGTCCAAGGCAATGAACCTAAGTCATGATGTCTACAGGCAGGGAAATTAGGTTGAACCCTCTTGGAGCCTTTTACCACCCAAAAGAAGGTTTCTGTGGACCCTCTGCGTAGCTCCCAGACTTGTCTTGATACGAGTGTAACGCTCCCAAAAAGAGACTCGGGGTCTAAGTTAAAGTTTGGTCGACAGAGTACTCCATCACAAATGCAACAGAGTACTGTGCCTGTCAAACTCTTGGTCTGCCTGCCTCATTCAGAGTTGGTTTTGGATCTAGTTTCACTTTGGAAGTTTGCTTCCAAAAAACAAAATAAGACTAATGAACCGCCATCAATGGCAGATATCTACCAACCTTTTGGACTGTCAAGGAAACCACCCTAATGGTAATTCCTTTCATGGTACAGAGATGACCACTGGAAAGGCAGACATCTCTATATCTGGCATTCAGTAGCTCATCATGGTGCCAGATGAAATGGCATTTTTCTCTGACTGATGAAGTACCATCCACCAAACCATAAATCAGGACAAAAGACCCAACAAAGAAATCTTAATCAAAGGTGTGAAACGTATCTAGGACATCGAGAATAATTTGGCAGATCCGAAATTCAAATTTTCCTTGTGTGACATTTTCCCATCAAAACCAACAATGTTTTCGGGACCTCAGCCACTTTGAGAGGACTTCGTTTGATACAACCTATGCCTGAGTGAAATGTAATTTACACTGGTGTGATTGGCATATTATCGGAAATTTTGTGTTATGCTTGTTAAACAAAATTCCCCAAATATCGCTATTATGTCACTTCGTGTAATTATGTGCCATGAATAGTAAAAATGTACTGCGTACATACAATTTACTGGAAAGATTTACCACAAACAGAGTAGAGTAAAATGAGCGGCAGCTGCTGCTTGTGGTGTTTTGTTTCGAGTCGCCATCACCCCAAAATCTGGCACAAGGATTCATTTTGTGGTGAAATATAGTATGAAATAACAGAGTTACCCTTCCAGTAATTACATATAATTCTGTGTAATTTTCATGTAATTGTGCCATGGTCTTGAACTACTGTACCTAGAGCTGTTTCTTGACACTATTTAACTTAAACAATTGAATTATTTTGTCTAATTTTTTGTTTTTTTTGCTGTCTTGTGTTTTGATTTTTTAATTAGATTGGTACTATTAAATACTTCACACACTTTTCCTAATATATTCCTGTCTGCTCTGTGGCATAGCTACCAGGGTTTGAACCAGGCTGAAACTATTTCAGCTATGCGTTTAATCTCACAAACTTTTGGCCTTTTCGTTTCAGTTCACACACATACACCCCATATGATTATTACACCGTTTCCTACAGTGTACATGTGCTTTCACAATCAGATCTTGCTATGCAGGGATGGGGTTCGTTTTCCAGGTGTTTGAGTGAGACCTATGTCTTTTGACTCGCATATCTAGTTATGATCGACTCACAAAACTCCACTGTGAAATGTTATCAATTTACTCACATAGGCTTATTCTAAGTACACTTCCCACTTTATGGAATTCACTTAAATAGTACTTCTGAGAACTGTCACCAATTCCCCAGAGAACTCACATAAGTATTCTATTTATACACACAGAATTTTGTGGGTTTACATTTCCATATGAATACAGGGAACAAAAACTATTTTTGCTCTTTGTAATTTTTTCTTTTATTGGTCTTCATATTTTCTTATATTTTATATTATATGTATTTTTTACTTAGTTATTCTTTTTTTTATATGTTCCGTTTATTGGTCTTTATATTTTCCCCGAAAAGGAACCTCTTCCCATACAACCCTCAAATTTGGGGTTTTGCCCCTGGTTCCCACCATGAACATGGATTTACTCTAGACCTTGAACAGCCCCCTGCATATTTGTTAATATTCCAAAAAGAAAATATCCTTTTAGCCTAGTGACAAATGCACAAGAAAACTGGGCTATGAGAGTGCTTCTTCTACCTTTATGCATTGCGGTTTTTGATTCTTCACAAAAGTAAAAAAGGAATGAGCGATATTTGATGCTTCAAAATATTCATGACATTTTAAATATAGGGAAATATTGTTAAATAGAATAAGAAACATCTACATCGGTTTAAAAAAAAGTCAAGCAAAGGACCGCCAGCAGCTAAATGCAGGCCAATAAATTTAGCTTGGACGGTTGTGGCTGTCCTAGAGACCCTGATTAACATAGGCCAGATAATGCAAGGTCACATCATCCATAGTTTTGTGGCGAGTCTACCAGAGATATCAGAGAAACACAACCATAACTCCCCCAAATGTTGGACCTGGCTGAGTAAGCCTTGCATCCAAATACCACTGAAAGTAGTGAAAGGCCATTTCCTGTGGGAAGTTGCAAGAAGGCCTGAAGAGCACAAGGCCTGGCAGGACAGGTGCATTCAATGTTTTTGCTGTAACACATTATAAAAAATGAATTCATTACTTACGTTTTGGTCACTTTACAGAGGAATTGGGCCACACTCACAATGCATTGTTTATGGTATTGGAGCTCACTTTATGGATTTCACCCCTTGTTCTACAGGTCCCGGTAAAATATTTTTAAGTATGTCTAAACATGAAGAAACAAAATGGCTTAAACCATATTCCCATATATGCAGCACAGAATAAACTGCAATGCATCTGGACACACAAATAATGTTCACACAAAAACCTTTCAAAAAGTTATGGTTCTTTACTAATTTTATTTTTTCTTTTAAACCTTATTCTTAAAACACTTAGAATATGCCCTTAAAAAAGCATCTAGGTGGGACATTGCTGTTACCATAATAACCTTTCAAACCACTGAAATATGCTGGGGTTAATTGAGTTATGCCTATAAACTCTCCATGTGCACCGTGAATGACATTGCGAATGACCACTTCAGTTACAGGACAGCTGACTGAGTAAACAACAATAGAATAATCAAGGAAGCTGTGATCCTCTCATTAAACTCAAAGGGGCAGATTTTCAAAACTTTTGAGCTGGTTTAGCGCGCACATTTTTTTTGCTGCTATTTTCTTTCCAGCGCAAAACTACTACTTTGCATTACATTGCGCTGAGGGGGCATTACATGGGTGGTACATGGGCGTTCCCATGTAACCACCCAGGACTTTTGACGCAAAACCATATTTACAAATATATGTAAACATGATTTTGCGCCAAGAGTTAACGCCCCTTCAAAGGAGGTGCTATCAGGAGAAATGCTTTCATTTCTCCATGCTTTTCAGACTTTCCATGCGTGCTGCACTGTGCAGCACGTATCCAAAGTGGGAAAAGCTTTGCATCGTGCCTTGCATAGTATTTTGTACAGGAAGGGTACCCTTCCTGTACAAAACCTATGCTATACTCCCTGACGCGCAACGCGGCGCAGCCTCGCGGGGGACTGAGCTGCATTGTGCGACATCTTTGAAAATCTCCCCCAAAGTCTAAGCAATTTGACGGGCCTACTCATTTTCTCTGTAAAAAGTTATGTTGATACAAGCGGTCAGGTGTACAATTACACTTGTCTAAAAAAAACTGACAGCAATTTACAAGCAGTATTTTTTTGCGACCAGGGTGTTATTTTGTGAACTGACCTATGTACTAATAGGTCAATTCATAAAATTCTGAATCGAGGTGGGATGTAATCCAACTTACCTCATTAATATCTCTGAGGTAGGTTGCACAAATTGTGACTCAGTTTGATCGGCCACCATGTCTGTACAAGGTTTTTTAAACAATCTGTTGTCCTTAAGATAAACTGGGCTGTTTTAAAAAAGCATGAAAATCCTTTATTTTTTCGAAAGGAACAGAAGTGTTCCAAGGTGCCTTGAAAGGACAGGGGATGCCTGTCCCTAAAGGAGAATACATGACATCATGTGAGGGCACTGGGGAGCAAGCAGCAGTCCCATAGACCACTGTGCGCCACACCCCCAATTCTCAGAGACACGTTCACGAAATGTAAGCTGTCTCTTACCGACCGCTCCTACTTTGCAAGTAGATATCACCCTCTTTCAGATGTCGATATCCCATCAAGGATGGGTGACGGTAAATACTACCAGAAACCATGATTGCGAACAGCTAGGGGTGGAGGACGCTTACATTCTAACCCCTTTTCCTACCAATTCAAAACCGGTCACAATGTATACCTTGAGAGTTGCAAAGACATTTGCAACTTATAATGTACGGTTAGCAGGTTGCAAGTCACGTTTATACTATTGAAAAACCTTCAGGTTTATGAATTGCAGAGTTTGCAACAGGAAAAACCTTTTGTACATCGCAGTCATCTCCTGCAGACAACACAGAATTCTATTCTCCACAAGACGCCGACAATGGACGAAGAGGTCCCCTGCCAGGAAAGGTAGAAGAGAGAGAACCGAAGAGAATGGTATGCATCAAGGAGGAATGCAAGAAAGCTGCTTAGCTGCGAGTTGATGATTTGAGGCATGGAGGGAGAGGTTCTCATGGGATTATCTTGAAATACCGAATTGTGATCAGGGGAAAATGAAATGGAGAATGTGCCCGTGGTGACTTATGTTTCCATGGTTCATCCGAGTATCTACCCACTTTTCATAGACCCCATTCTGCATATCCCATCGTATGAAAGATATTGCACCCATAAGAAAACTTTTCACGAGCATAGACTCATTTCAAATGCTTCCCTGGGCTGTGAGCCCGCTAATCTGATAAGTGTACATTTTATTAGCTTCTCATGCCTCACAAAGGTGCATTGAAATAGCTCAAATGAATCAGTAGATAATCATTATGACTCCGTTTATTAGATTGTATTCTTAAATTACTTTTGAAAAAAGGGCATAAAGGTTAAAATATAATGAACTTGAAATTGCCTTGCCCAACTTTTCTACAATGAAAATGACTCATTAATGTTCAATTCATTTTCATTTGCCTAGGAAAGATTATATGTCCCCTAATTACCTCACGATGTGAATCTTACTTTTAGCAAATTCATGAAATTACAATTAGTGAAACGATTTTGAAAGAGTTAATGTTTCAATAAGGGCCAGAGTCAAACTCTTTTGCCTAAAATATAGTACGGTCAGCATTATGGCTGATGTTCCACTCCGTAGTTTCTGGCACTTACATCCTAATTGGGATGAGTTCGCTGATATCCATGCTGGTCTTCTTAGAACTGAAGAATGCGGACATGTTATCATAGAGAATGCGTGCGGGTGAGTGACTGAGCCATTGGTACTGACTGGCGATGGCGCACAAACTGAACTTTCTGTTTAGTACATCACCTCGCTGGCACTATGTTGGAAAGTATGCCAAGAAGAAGATTATCTGAACCATTGCCAGAGTACGAATATCTGGTCGCAAAATACTGGTTGCGCACTGCAAGCAGTAAAGATTTTTAAGAACAGACCTTTTGCTCATAGGTCAGTTCTTAAATGTGAATCATAGTTGGTTGAAATGCGACCTATCTCATGAATATTAATATGAAAGGTAGAAAAATATGACTCACTGTGATTGGAGGAAGTCATAGGATGGAAGCCTGCTGGGATCAAAAGACCATGTCTGTGATTTCTTTTAAATAAAACAACATTTTGTTAATTTAAGCCCATTTTCCTCAAAGTAAATGGGACCACATTTTAAAAAAAAAGGTTTTTGTGTGGCTGTTTACGAGTTGGGGGAACCACTGTCTAATCCTCAACAAATATTTTTACATTCATAAAGGGGAAGGAGACTGCTAGACCAGTCATCCTTAGGGTGGTCTTCCCCCAACTCTTTGCCCGCCTACCTCCACTATTTTCTGTATCTTTCTTTTGGCCATAGGACTCTGACTACTTTATCACTGTGAATCAGTACTTAAGTTTATGTGCTTCTCCCCTGAACATGGTGACATTGGTATATAACTGATTGGCATATTTAGTTCACCTGTAGGTCCCTTGTAAAATTAATATTCCACATACCCAGGGCCTGTAATCTACATGGTACTACTGGGCCTGCAGCACTGGTTGTGCCTCCCATGCAAGTAGCGTTTCTAATCTATCTCAGGCCTGTCATTGCAGGGCCTGTTTGTGCAATTTACTTCCACTTTGACTTGGCATTTAAAACCACTTGCCAAGTCTTAAACTGCCCTTTTATTACTCATAGGTCACCCCTAAGGTAGGCCCTAGGTAGTCCTTTGGACAGGGTGCTGTGTAACTAAAAGGTAGGACATGTACTTTTAAGTTTTACATGTCCTGGTAGTGACAATCAGATAAATTCATTTTTCATTTCTCTGCGGCATTCCCCTCTCATAGTCCAGCTTTGGGAATTCCTTATAACACCTTTAAACTGTACTTCCTGATTAGAAAGGAGTAGCTAAATCGTGTTTTATATCTTTGTGGTGTAATGATAAATCCTCTTTAGTGGTAAGGTTGGATTTGACATTACTATTTTAGAAATGCCACTTTTAGAGATTGGACATTTCTGTGCAGTTAACCTAACTCTGTGTGCCTACAGCCTGTCTCAAATACAGGTCTGTGCTGAGTGACAGCTACACTTTGTGCATTCCCTCTAGACAGCCAAAAATAGAGGAAGGGTGGATGTGGCAGAAGACTCATCTGCATGCATCTGCATTCTGATAGCCTTCCTGGGCAGGATGAGGGAGAGGGGGCTGACACTCACATCTGAATCGGCTGTATCCTGTCCCCACACAAAGTACTGATTAGCCCCCTCCCCACAGATGGCTTGGCAGACAGGGCTGGGATGAAACAGGACCTGTGCAGTTCAAGGAGCTGCTTTGAAGTCACACCCTCTTCAATGGCACATTGAAGTGTAAGTACTGGGGCTCTGACCCTACCAAATCAGTACACTACTAGACCTGTAAAGAACTCTGCCAGGAGTAAGGATGCTGTACTACAAAGAGTGTCACTCTACTTGACTGACTGTTCCAAGAAACTACATCTTTGCTGTGCTGAGCTGCTCCAGCTGCCTGCTGACCTCTGCCCCGTTGAGGAGCCAGAGGAGCTTAATGACAATGAAAAGCGCGACTTGATGATGACACAGTGTCTGCATCATACAGGGGTTTGCCAACAAAGCTTCCATTGACAGCGCGGAATGGCACTGATGCTTGTCTCCATCCACGGGATTGGTGATGATGCAGCACCTCCTTAACTACTCACCTCATGTTCTCAACGTCAACGCTTTGCTCTATCCAAGGTACTTTGTCAGCTGAACCTGTCTGAGTCCTGTCCATCGAGATCGGCCTGAACTTTAGATTTACCCCGTCTTGTGCGACCTCAAGTAACCTTTTAGCACTTTTGACTTCTAATCAGTTTTTGGTTTAAAAATTCATGAGTCTGGTTCTACTTATTGGATTATTGTCATTTTGGTTTTGATTTTCTCATAGAAAATTTCTATTTTTCTAAACCGGTGCGGAGTGTTTTTGTGATGTTTTCATTGTGTGAGTGTGTGTGTGTGTGTGTTGCATAAATACTGTACACATTGCCTCTTTAGATAAACCTTCCTGCTCTGTGCCAATCTACCAGAGGTTGAGCACAGGTTATCTTTTAGTATATATCTAGCTTACCCTGACTAAAGTGGTGATTCCTGGTTGGACAGGGTGCATACCTCTGCCAAACAGAAACCCTATTTCTAACAGCGATCCAAGAGGAACCCTTCTGTTTTGAAAATGAGCTGCCACCTCTTTTGAGGTGTTGGTGAAATTTCTATGTTTTGTGACCAGATTTTAGTCAGAAAACATTGATACAGAAGTTACTGTTAGATAAGGTACTTATTTGGATACACAATTATTATCCATATCCATTTACAATCCCATTTTAGGAGTCCTATAATGGGATTAGTGTATAGGAAAAATATTTTAACAATTACAAATGCTAAATTCGAGTGTTTGTGACTGTTAAAATGCTTGAACATCTGACTGCCAAACAGACCAAGGCGAGAGTCAGCAAACACTTTACAATAGGAAATCTTTCACCATCAACAGCATTTTCAGTGCATTAGTGCTTTTCAAGTGCCATGCATTTTCCAACCTGTTCACATCAATCATTGAGTTGTTACTGGAAGAGGTGACTGGTAAGTGGAATATAAAAGCCTGTAAAGAGGTTTGTAACAATAAAGATAAAGATCTCTCTATGGGAATATGCTGAGTGGCAGAACCCTTTCAGGGATCACAAATGAAGAAGGGGTTACTGAGCCACAATCGAGGTAGCTGGAGCCTTTTATCACTGCTGTCCTTTGACCTAACCTACCATGGCACTCAAAACTGAACACTAAGGGGGATATGTACAAGGAAGTGGAAGAGAGAGGCATTAGCCTTCCTGGCTTAACGCCTTCTCCTCCACTTCTGAAATGCAAGGCTGCACCATATTTACAAGAATGTGGTGCAGCCTTACATTTCCTCCTGTGATGGTACTAAGTTTAGCAACTTTGCGCCAACGCAGGTACCCTTGCACCAGAGTGCAATTGTGTATGCGTGCAGGGGAGCATTGTTTATGTGTAGGGAGGTGTCCCTTCCTGCACATAAACAATACTAGAAATACAATTCTGTCACTTTCATGTGTGCTGCTTCATGCAGCACACATGAAAGTCACAAAATGGCATTTTATTTTAAGTTTGTTTATGTACAGGAAGGGACACCTTCCTGTACATAAACAAACAATGGCATTTTGCTTTTTCCATGAGTGCTTCACAAGGCAGCACACATGGAAAAAGCAAAAACAATGAGAAATAATGCATTTCTCCTCGTTTCGCTATCTTAAGACCAGTTTTTGCCTGGTCTTAATTATGACGCTGCCTCCTATGTACGCCACACTTGTACATAGGGGGCAGCGTCAAAATGAATGAGTGTTGCGGTGGAACAGCCACCACAACACCCACTGCCCACCCCTTTCATGCTAACCATTGCATGAAAGGGGGCCTTCTGTATAAGGCAGCGTTACGCCACGTAAAGTGGCTTTTAAGTGGCTGAACACTGCCTTGTACATAAGGCGCAGCCCTTATCGCGCAGCCCCTATCGCCACCACAACGTCACTATAGGTGTTGTTGTGGTGGCGATAGGGGCTTGTACATATGTCCCTAAGTTCTTTAATAGTGAGGCTAGTATGATACTCACTTGTTACCAGGTCATGCCTGGCACTATTGATTAAAAACCAGTACACAGCCAACCCCAACAAGCGCCTAGAAGCCAATACATGAACACTAGTCACATGTGGTAGGGAGGGCACGCTTAGTGCAACCTTCATACCACATACCTCACTCACACCACACATTTACTCATACCAAGACTCAGTGCACAGTGTGCTTCCATGATTTTCATGCAAGTTGGGGCCAAAACATCAGACAAACAGGGCAAAGTTTCATCCGTAATCTAGAAGTAGATTTCATTCACAGGTTCACACTTCAGCCCCTCTATACTTTGTTCCGAACTTTTTATTCTAATGCCCTATACTGGGTTCGTCCATATTTCCATTGCTTTGAATAAGTATTGTAAATTTATTTTCCTTTATTCCACTCCACAGTATTGCACACTGACACCTTGAGGCGCCTAGCCTGTATTAGGGAGATTTCTCAAGACAGGGATTTACCTATTTTCCTTTGCCCATTTCTCTCTATCTCAACTTCACTTTTCATGCATGCTTCTTTATACGCTTCTTTGGTCTCAATTCACTGCTAATCTTTTCAGCTCAAAAAACTTGTGAGTTTCTAATTTCAAGGAACGAATGCACACTAATGCCTTGGCTCTTTTATTTTCCCACCAAGTGGTGGGACTGGAAATGCTGTAATCAGACAGGTTTGCATCTTGCGTAGCCAACAAATATGTGCATGCACATGCGGCCATTGAGTTATCAGTCTTGAAACCGTGGTCACTCTTTCTCTCTCTTATCTTATTATTAGTGTTCACTGGAATTGAATTTTCTTATACTTTGTACTCCGCACACAAATCTGATTGTTTTCTTAATATCATGCATTTCCTCTTCTTCATCTCAAGCAGCTTATCCACACTATACATGGGGTTCAACCAATCAGCAAGGGCTGAATACAGTTAGCCGCAGCTGACCCACATTTGGGGGGTCCTGCCAAGCATTCCTGCCGTAGTGTGCGTGCGAAGCAAGGGAGATTGAATACTACAGAAGACAGCTGTTTCTAATAGGCAGAAAAGAAGTTCAGTACTGATTCTCAGAAGCAAGGATAGTAAAGTGTTCGACTACTTGCAAAAAGGAAGGTCCTCTCACATCTCAAATTGACCCTTAAAGTCCAAAACTGAGTTATAAAATCCAGCCGCTGCCCATGCAGGTATGAGCGGTGGAGCCAAGTGGAGGGGGAGTTTCGACAGACAACAACGAAGGTAAATTAAATATTTATTTACTTTTCCCTCCTTCTCCAAATCCCCCCCCCCCCCATTTGGCCTCTCCGCTCTTACCTGCATGGGCCATGGCTGATAAAATTATCTTGTGTCTGGCTTGATCCATTTGTAAAAGATCAGGGTTAGATTCTATTCCCATTCTAAAATCAAAATCAGGCATTCGTATGTACCTGAGATGACACTGTACCATTAGGTGAGGCTTGCTTTACAATTAAGTACTGTGGTTCCATCCAGTGATTGCACTGTTGAAGCATGGCTCTCCTTCTAAGTAAGTGGGGCCTGCCATGTTACTCTGAGGGAACCAGCTCCCTCTTGGGTGCTTTTGATGGAACCAAGTCTCTCCTGGCATGGTGATTCTGTGGGTAGCAATGAAAAGTCAAATTAGACTCTTTGTCTAGGCATGTTTCAAACTAGTATTAGCATGATAGCCCCCTTCCTGCTTTAGTTGCTGCCTCTCATCAATATTGGCATGTAACCTTATCCGAAAGGAATGATTTTCATCCGAAAGGAATGATTTCCATGCGAACATCACAAACTGTTGCAACCACTTGGACCTAAACCAAGAAAATTAGATTCTGAATGCAGTCTGAAACCATTTATCAAGTTTCTTTATTATATTCCGGTCTATGAATTCATTTTTGCATAACAAAGCAGATGTTTGAAACTTTAAGGGCCCGTGTCTTCAAGGATAGAGATGAGTACATTCAAATGCTCAAGTTGAGGCAGGGGTCATGGACCCAAGATGTCCATCAGGCACCGCCCATTTAAATTTGCTTATCATGGTGAGTAAACACATGATTTTATTGGAATTTAGAATTAGAAGGTTTTTGGATATCAAGAACCTGGTATGGGAGAGACTATTTAGTAGTTTTGCCTGGTCCTGGGACCCTCCATTTAGTGTTTTGTCTGTATGTAGACTGGCTAAGTATAATTCGCATACAAATATTATTTGGCTCCTGCAGAATGGAGGCGAAACAGAGGCCTCCTGTACAGGTTGAAGAGTTAAGGAAGGTAGCAGGGGACTCCATCTATATAACAAAACAAAAAATGCAAAAACACAAGATTGCATAGTTGTCTGCCCAGACCGCTTGATGAGGGGAATATTCAAGAACGTACTGTATCCAATTTGGCCATAGACTGAAGAGAAATGGGGAATACAATGGATAATTGAGGGGCACCGCAGCAGATCTCTCTGGGCAGGCCTGAACAATAAGACAATACGATGGTTTGAGATCTATTGCTAAGTGTGGATTCAACCATTCCAGGAAACTACATTCAAAACATCTGATAATGAGATTGGTGGAGTTGGTGCTGAAAAAGGCTGTTCTCAGATCTAGTAACATCAGGACCTGTCTCGTACCAATCAAAAGGCACAAATCATCCCTAACAAGTAAAACTAGCAGCTTGGTGCTGTGACCAGGTCTGAAACCC
The DNA here is from genome assembly GCF_964204655.1 of Triturus cristatus. Taxonomy (NCBI): domain Eukaryota; kingdom Metazoa; phylum Chordata; class Amphibia; order Caudata; family Salamandridae; genus Triturus; species Triturus cristatus. The sequence continues at coordinate 404,214,209 of NC_140581.1, forward strand.
TCTTGTATGTTATTTTGTGATCTACTAAGGTATTATTATTATTAAAAGCTTCTCCAATAGCTTGGCTAGGTAGGTGCAATAATGACATTTGGCCCTAAAGCCAAAGAGTTGTCCATAAGCAGCATCAGTTCTTGTATCAAGAAAGGGCATGGATACTTTGCAATAGGGGTCACTTCAACTGCCTAAGGGGCGGTTGTCCAAAGGCTTGGAAGCAGTTCAAAAGCAAAATACTGCATAAACATGCATGACGTGTTGTACTTTTCCATTAATCAGAATAACAGAAAGCTCTACTGGCCCTTATGCCGAGTCTATGCCGGTTTTAGGTAGGCAGAAACAATTAGGGACCTTTTTGAAGCTGCAGAAACTTAATTAAAATCGGTAATGCCTTTTTTACGATATGGGTCAGCTATGTGTTACCGACAGTATCCGTGATCAGCATTGTCAATTATGAAGATTGACCTACGTCTTTTGAAGCTGTTTACTGTTGTGATGTCATTTGATTCACCTAGGGTTAACCTTATTGTCCTTGATTAGCATGTTCATGCAGACATGAATTACTTAATAAGGTGGTATGGGGTAGGTACATATAGCCTATACCACACAAGAAGGTTGATTGTCTATGCGAGGTTATATTTCATAAGATAAATATGGCATTTCTTCTTCAACTAAAGAAATGTAGGCAATTACAGTATGAGGCCCACCCAGCTACTGGGGCAAATAAATTACCCAATGCATATTTATAGTTGTTAGGCCCAGAGACACAAAAACAAAATAGTTTACAATCTTTTGATAATGTTATCCTATTGGAAGGTTTTTGGAAAGTTTCATGAACCTTCAGAGATGGTTAACACAAAGTAGTTAATAAAGGGGAGCACCTATTAATTATTCAAGACAAGAATCTTGTCTCATCTGTCCGAACTTTCAGTTAGTTCTCACAATTAACAACTGATTAAAGCAAATTATCAGAACGTCTTCTATACAACTCTTGAACACCAAAAGCCCCAAGCTTGGAGGTGAGCTCTAAAACCCCAAACAGTGACATTGACTAGCATAAGACAGCTACAACTTCATTCAGTGGGGAGGGGTGTGTCTACAGTAAATCAGAGATCATGACCAAGGGCCTTATTACAAGTTTGGTGGTCCATGGACAGCCGAACTTGTCCAAACGCAGTGAGCTCAGTGGACTGACTGCCGCACTAAGAGTTGGGCTGTTTGGCTTTGCTCATACTGCTGCCGAACTGCGGACACCACCAGCCAACTCTGAACGCGGCAGCCTTGGAATGGGCCTATGAGACTGTGGGAGGCTCAGACCGCCAGTGAAATTGCCTGCCCAATTACAAGTTTCTTTACAGCTTGGATGACCATGGTGGTCCAACCACCACATCTGAGACGGCAGGGAGGAAGGTATAAAAGGCCGAAACTCACCACTACTTATCTTCTACCATCATGGAACCCATTGGACATGTCCTGCCAGTGCTCTGCATGCTTGACCATGTTCAAAACCCAGTCCGTCAAGGACAAAATCAGCGGTAAGTCATACACCTACCTGTTGCCATGAACTCCTCTGCAAAAAGATGCCTCGCCATGGACCAGGCACGGGAGTTGAGGTCCATAAATAATTTGCAAGTATACAGGGACCCTGCTTGGGATTGTTTCATAACAATCATCAAAAATATATCTGTAGGATGCCCTTCTGGGCCAAAACATTGGTACTGTACAAGTCTACTGTACACAAATGGACATGTGTTTGCAAATTATATACAGGGATAGTGATGTGGGCATTATTTTGTGTTCCACAACAGCACCTCCTCAACAATATCACACCTATAAATGTCTGTCACACATCTTTTGCCCTTTCTCACTTGTCGTCCATGTCAATACCGATCTTCACAAGTCATGCAGGTTTCCATTACTCAAGTGTTACTAAAGTGAGATTTAACTGACTACAACTGACATGAGGCCTTGTCACTCCAACTCTAACCAAGATGCTACACTCCTTTTGCCCCTTCTCACTTGTCTACTATGTCACTACTGATCTACACAAGCCACGCTGGTTACTATTACTCAAGTGTTGCTAAAGTGAGACTGACTACAACTGCCATGAGGCCGTGTCACTCCATCTCTAACCATGATGCAAGACTCCTTTTGCCCCTTCTCATTTGTCTGCCATGTCACTTCTGAAGTTCACTCATCATGCAGGTTACCATTTATCAAGTGTTGCTAAAGTGAGATTGAAGTGACTACAGCCACCATGAGGCCTTGTCACTCCAACTCTAACAGAGATGCTATAGTGAATGTGACCCACTCACATTGCACACATCCCAAGTCCTGTTTTGATGTCAAAGAAACATCTGTATGGATGTGTCAGTAAAGTCAAACACACATTCTCTGCTACAACTCTGTATTGGACACTCACCCTTCACCCACATGAAAAGACAATGTCAGTCAAAGGGATTACATAGAATCAGTGTGAGAACCATTCTAACGGCACAATGGAAACACTCTCTGCAGGATAGCTATACAACTATCAGGAGAAACCCTAAAGGGCTTGGGCACTGAGGCACAGTACATTTTTCACATGTCTGACAAACATCATGTGCACTGGACCTGGAAACTGAAGTATATCATGTGCAACCAATAGCGGAACCAAGTGTCACGCATGTGTAAGCAATGGGTATGTGCAACTTATGAAAGCAAACACAGTATTAACAGCATGTGGCACACATCTAGATGAAGTAGCAGTAAGGTAGACACATCAAAATGGACACATGTTTATGCAGAACCCCACTAGGATATGACAAATTGACACGCTCCATGTGTGGATACACAAATATCTAACTTCAACACATCAAACATGTATCCAAACTACATCATAGGGAGAAGTATAACATAAATGATGTTGACAGTGGCCAGGCCAAGATGAAATACATACCATGTTACATATCACCCAATGCAATGCCTGCCTCATTAGAAGTCATCCCATGTAGACATCCATCCAACATTTTACCTTGTCCTGTGTAACTCTAGCACTGGCTCCAAGGGCACATCATACTAACCACTTTAACTGGATCAGAAATCAGGGACGAAACAAACCCAACTGTACTCACACATTACTAACTAAACAATAACATCAAATAGTTAGACAAGTAATGGCAGGACCAATGTCTTTAAAACTAGGAAATGTTTTAATCCATGGATGAAAAACTAAGGCCAGTGGACAGTCCATTTTATTATTTATGCCACAGCAAGCACAAGGATGTGACTTTAAATTTGCCCTTACTGTCAGTGCCCGGGAAACTCCTCACAAAGGAGCCTTCATTGAGCATAGCAGGCACCTCGAAGATGGTACTTGGAAAGCGGGTCAGAGTTTTAGAGAGAGGTGGGTTTGTCCTTTAGAGGGGGCTTTTGGGGTTTGGGGATATTGGGATGTGTTTAGATTTAGGATTTATTTTTCATTTTTGGGCTGGGTTCAGGGGAGTGGGGAAACTGTTTTTCCAGGGTGGAGTGGGAAGGGTAAGGAATGGGTTTAGGCGTGGGAGGGGTTTTGAGGATTTTGGGAGGGGGACAGGTTGCAGAGGGGTAAGGGCAAGGGCAAACAAGAGATATTCACAGGTAAAATGGGTAGGGTGCTCGGGATGGAGTTTAGATTGGAAGGAAGAGGGAGTGGAAGTGGGAGCCAGGTTTACTGTGTGTTTTGTTGGTGTTTGTTGTGTGGATAACTGTGAAACTTTGCATTTTTTTGGTGGGAGTGATGTGGATGTACTGGGTGTTGTGGAGGGGTCTGTGGCTGTTGCTGTGATGCCTGTGAGCATGGTTGTGTCTGTGGAGGTGTCAGTTTGTGTTCCTGTGATGTCCGCGGGTATGGTTTTGTCTGCCAAGGGGTCAGTGTGTGATGCTGTGATGTCTGTGGGTATAGTTGTGTCTGTGGAGGTGTTAGTGTGTGTTGGTGTGGTATCTGAGGGTACGGTTATGTCTGTGGAGGGGTAAGTGTGTATTGGTGTGGTGTCTGCGGTTATGTGTGTGTCCGTGGAGGGCTCTGCATGTGTTGTTGTGGTGCCTGTTGGTATGCTGTAGGTGTTGGGCTGGTGAGGGAAGTGAGTGTTTGCTGTGTGCATGTATGTTTGAGTTTCTTGGATGTATTGTGTTTGTGTGTGGTGCTCCGGTCTAATGTAGTGTGTACATGCTTAGGGGTGCATGTGCTTGGGATAGGAATGGGTAGAGGGAATGTGGATGGGAAAGGGATAGGAAGGAGGGTGGAGGTAGGGATGCATAGAGGACTGCTTTGAGGGAGGAGGCCAGAGCCTGAAAATATCTCAGTAAGGCAGACATGGCAGTGTGAATGCCTCCCAGGTAGGCAATCATCCGGGTCGGTTGGGTGCTTTGCTCCTAGGTGACATTCAGCACTGCAATCTGACCCACAGAGATGTTCCTCAGGAGGTCAAGAGCCTCCTCACTGAGGGCAGCAGCGCTAGCAGGGGCAGGTGCTGAGGTGTCTTGAGCAAAGGAGAATGCTTCCTTCTTAGGAGAGCAGGAATGGCCAACTTGTGGGGGTACAACAGTGAGAGTGGTGATGTAATTGGGGGTGGATACAAGGATGAAAGTGGAACTAATCCAGTTGGGTCCACCACCACTTGGGAGTGTCCACCGAAGGATGGCTCAGATGAGCTTTGACTGATATCCTCTGGGACACTCCCCACACCATCCTGGTCACGGGGTCCCTCTGTGTTTGATGTCTCACATCAGAAACAGCAGTGACCAGCTGTGTCCCCACCGATGTTGTCCCCTTCTCCTCCTCTTGCCCTGGATGTATCTGAAATGACATGGAACTGCTTTTCCACACCTGACCATCATAAATCCACAGAAAACATTGAAGTAGTCCACCTATCACACCACCTTCATGGTCCACTCCATAGGCTTCAAATATAGTATGAGAACATGCCTGTGTACTACATAACCTTGAAACAGTTTGGTCCACTCATGTCATAACCCCAGACCGGCCTAAATGCATTGATGGAAATCTGTACATTCCAAAATTATGTCCATACTAAAAGAGTCAATTACCTTACGTATTTTGGCACTTTTTCCATTCCATTGTAAAGGGAGATGTAACCAAATTGGATGGATCCAAGCATGGGATTTACACAATGCTCACACAAGGCCCAACATCAAACAAATCTAACTATTACTCATGAACACATCATGATGTCTTGAAGGTCAAGTTGAACACCAATGCAGCATCAATTACTATTGTGGTAGACATCCTGTCACATACAAGTGCTCAATGCACACTGAAGACAATTTGCACTCAAAATTACATCATATGTCCACTACTTGAAAAGTTAAAAGAAAGCTGGACACATGTAGTTTAACTATGTATCACATTTAGCAGATAAAGTTCCCTGAAAACATTGAGGTCCATTCATTTGGGAGATAGATATTATGATTTCACACAGCACTTCACTCCAAATAGCCATATGAACACACCCACCCATTCCTCCTTGGTACAGGTAATGACTCTAGTCCTAGATTGTATATCCACAAGTCAATACACATTTGAAGGTTTTGTGGTGTCCCTGATCATCTTTGACATGATGATGTGGGATCACTAGAGTAGCAATGGGTAGGCACATCACACCACTCTTTATTGCATACTCATATTGCCTGGCAAGGTTCAGTGTAGACACTTACAGAGGATCGCCACAGCTCTATATCTCACTTCATCATGCATGTCACCAGTCAGTGAATGAGTGTTTTGAAACACTTTTACAGATGAAACATCAACTGGAAAATGCACTATAGTTAGCATGTAGGCACTAATGCTGATGGCACCAGTGATGTATGCACTCTCATTTCATTGTATGACCAGTACTTACCAATTGGGACTGTTGTACAGTCACTGCATGTACTGTGCACTCTATGTCATGTCACATGTGATAGGGCCACCATCATTTGAGAGACAGTAGTGAGGGAACATCACTTCTCACACAAGCAAGACAAGTTGCCTGTGTGGTACAATTGTAACCCAGATTTACTGAGAACATGAACAGATTACTGACTTCACTCAGCCAGGTGTCTAATAAAAATGAGAGAATTGGATGTGAACAGGACTCTGCTGTGTTTCAGGTTATAAAGACAATAGCCACAGCACAGCAGAATGCACCTACTACCACACTTATACTAACAAAGACTCACAGTGTATGTGGCACATGGGCCACAACCCATGTAGTTGGTAACACTCAAAGTTGGCAATATGTCATGTATGACTCTGGCCAGGACTCACCCCAATGTAGCTGGCATTGGACTCTCAACTGCCCATCAAGATGTGGGTAGGCCGCTGCCTGTATGGGGGCCATCAGGGGGGTCAGGGTACAGTGCAGCCCCTTCCACTTTGGGGAGAGTTCCCCAGCTGGACCTCTGTGATCTTCTGGGTCGAGCACTGCAGTTCCTCCCACCTCTTTCTGCAGTGGGCACTACTCTGGTGTGACACTCAGAGCTATCTCTGATCACCTCAATCACCATGCCTCATATTTTCCATGTTGCAGCAATCAGGGCTTTTAGTGGTACAGTTAACCATTTCTGGGAACATCCATGGATCAGCAGGTTCTACAAGGACATTACCCTGTACATCAGTTCCTCTGCCGCAGTAAAGTCTTGCTCTCTGCAGGCTGGCATGAAACTTACATTTCCACCAATTCAATACAGAAAAGTGTAACTTCTGCCTATATTTTATATGTGAACATTCCGTTGTTTGGCACTCTGAAGGGATTTGTGGGGTATAGCTACCTCTCAGAAAACTGTTTTACAAAGTCTGATGTGGCCTTAATGATCAACGGGACTGCACATTTGGCTAACATCATTCTCCAATGCTTAGAACAGTATACAGACATGGCTCATGACGTGAAACCTATAGATAACAATTCACATATACCATGATGCGATTTGAGAACTAATCATAGCTAATATGAACTTGAGCCCTGCAGAAAGATATGCATGTAACACAAGTAGAAATCATCCTTATTACACATTCCAGTGATGGACTTCTCTATACCAAGTTCAGGGCCCCATAATCCAACACATGTGTGCCCTGTGCAGGGGCCAGACAATTGTGGTCTGTGGTAATAGAAAGGAAGCATTGAAATGGAGTTCAATACGTATTTGAGAAAAGTACCTGTTCCTCTGGTGAGCAATAGAGCTTGGCATACAGGGGAAGGACCTTGTCCACCAGGGTATCCAGCTCCTCTGTAGTGAAGGGATGGGTCCTCTCCTCTTTTGTCCATGCCATGATTGCTCCCAAAGGTGGTAAACAGCAGCTAAAATGGAGGAGGTGTTGATAGCGGCAGTGTCGGGAGGTAAGTGAGATTTATTTTCCAACCACATGTACGTCGTGTACATGGTCATCAGCATTTGCACACTTAGCCTTTGGGACGCACCATCACTATACCCAACTTTAGTTTATGACTGTGACCACTGTGCATGCGATCGCCTACCGTACAGTCAACTACCGGTGGCGGCATAAGATCAACATGTCCTATTAGCAAGGTCAGGCATCCGCCATGTTAGCAGTTGGGAAAACTGTTTTGGTGACAGGCAAGTGGGTCACCTCCACTACAAATGAGGGCAAACATGTTTACATTTGAAATGCTCCATTTCTATGTCATGTCCAGAAGAAAACTTCATCTGTGTAGTGCATTACTGTACACATAGGTTGACCCATGAAAAGTTATGCTACCCTCACTATAGTGGCAATTAAAATTTTCTGAATTGATGATGTGCACAGTTCTGTTTAACCCCGGATGGAGTTCGCATAGCCCTGCTATGCGAGCCTACGAATAGTGCCAAAAAAACAACACTATGCAGAGTTACGCAAGCATGCGGAGTTGCTTGTTCAGCTTGTTCATGTATGCTCGAGAGATGTTTTTGACGTTCGGCATGGATTGCGTGTTCGGGGGGAAATATTGCGCAAACTTCACCACGCGGTCACCAATGGGTGCGGCCATCTTGTTTTCCTAGTCTTTGCATGGTTTCTGGGGCCTGTTTTTCATCCCTCTCTAATATTTTCAATCCTTTGTTTTTTACACTGTTTAGTTGATCTTTTTTATTTATTATCTATCCCTCTCTCTCCCTAAGTGCATATTTTGTATTTTATCTCTACTTCTACTGTGTTATTTGACTTTTTTCGACTGTTTTATATTACTTACGTTTTTACTTTCCTACTTCTTTTACTGACTTTATTTTTTATTCCTACTTTTTTTTTCTGCCCGCCCACCCAGAACCATGGCTAAGGCTACCTCTAGTAGTAAGCAGAAGGGCAAGGAGCCTGCACCCAAGAGCCACCTTCCTTGCAGCCGGTCAGTGCCCAGAAGGCGTGTAGCCCCGGCCCATTTCACCAAGGTGGAGGTGGCCGCCCTTGTTTTTTTTGTAGAGTGCCACCTTCCTTTAACCTTGGCAGCAAGCGGCATGCCCGGCTGTTGCTACACTAACCAGGAGCTTCACCACTGGTGGGCGAGGGTGTGCCGAGCAGTGTTTTACTTCTCTGGGGTCCAGCGCACCCATACCCAGCTGACTCACTGGTGGTCAGACATCTTGGACCGGGAGCAGGACCTGCTGGATCTGCTAGGTTTTGAGGTCGTGGGGCTTGGTGAGTAGCTAATTATAGTGGTATTGTGTGTTCTGTTCTTTGTTATTATTATTGCGAATATTTTATTTTCCCAAATAGCAAGAATGCTGCTGCTTATATGCAGGTAAGTTACATTTTAAAATCTTGTGTGATTGGTATTCTTTTAGACTATAGACAGGCGCTTGGCGCTACTAATCTTGCTTGTTTGCAGTTTGTGCTCGCTTGGACTGATTATGTAAGAGAGTTTAGAGAACTTAAGTAAGGTAGTGCTAGAGAGACTCCAGTCCTTTCCCTTGCCCTCCTGTCACTAAGATAGTGGTCGATTGACAGGTAGTTTAGTTACTTAATATTAGCTGGTAATTTTTTTGTGCTCTGAGTGACGCGTCCTCCGCCACGTCACATGCTTCTGAGTGCTGACTCCAGTAATTAGTAGAACCTTTTGTAGTTTGTTAGTGAGTGAGCAATAGTGCAACTAATTCATTAGCACATCAGCAGCAACCAACTAACAATTTGGTGTATGCAAATTTATGCATGCGTCCATCTATGCATTTTTGAGACCTTACATAAATGGAAATGCATACTTAGTGAATAATTGGCCCTTGATGATTTCGAATGAGATTGAAACTTAGAAGAAGCAAATATTTTTTGGGTAATTAATTTTCAATGTCTTTGGAATAGGTGGGCTAAGTCAGGTGGTACTTAGGTTTAGGATTCTGAAATCAGAATGGAACAGTAGATTAATAAATATTAACTAGACGGTCCACAATACTACTAGTCGATCAGATTAGATAGGTCAATTTTATTGCAATTGTTGTTTCCAAAAATGTTTTTAGAGCGTTTTAAAAAATATTTTGGGGCATATTATCAAGGATGGCATTAAAAATTATCGCCAGTATAGTGGCAGAAAACTGCAACTAAAGCGGCGATAATGGGCTTGATAATATGCCCTTGAGAATTCCAATAGAAGTCCATGTTCTGATGTGAGCATGGCCTTCTATTGGAATTCTCCAGGGCAAATTATCAAGCCCATTATTGCCGCTTTAGCTGCAGTTATCTGCCGCTAAATCGGCGATAATTTTAAAGCCGTCCTTGGTAATATGCCCCTTTATTTGTTTCACACCAATCATCAATGTTTCTTTATTATATCTTACCCAGGGGCAAGAAGAAGATGGGGTATGAGGAGGAGATACCTCCCACGGCCAGGACCGCTCCTTTACAGAGGGCTCTGCTGCTGGCCCCAGTAAGTCCTCCTGTTGTTAATATTAATAATTATGGGGCATATCTACAAGGCGGTGATAGAAAATTATCGCCGCTTTTGCGGCTGTTTTCGGCCAAAAAGCGGCGATAATTTTATCGCCTAATTAGCAAGGTCACACTAACGCGTGAAACCTTGCTTTAGCGCACAAAATCTTAACGCCCACTTTTGCATCTCTAATGAGATGCAAATTGGGCGTTCCTGACCTAACATGACAGAAGAAATGTCGCTAAGCGACATTTCTCCTATCATCAAGCCCCACGCTATGAAGCATAGCGGCAAGAAAAGTAGCGAAAACCCCTGTTATCGCTGCTTTCCTTACGCCTGCTTCAGGACTGACTTAGCCATGATATCCTATGGAAGGTGGATATCATGGCTAAGTTTGTGAGGCCCTATCAACAAGCTAACGCCACATTTCATGAGATTATCGCTGGGTTTCCAGCGATAATCTCACGTTAGGCAGTTAGCGCTAGGATTTTTATCGCTATTGAGTTAAGCGTTGCTAAATAGCACGCTATCTCAGCGATAAAAATCCACGTTAGACGGCGATAATTATCCTAGCGCTAAGTGTGCTTAGTGATAAAAATCGCCGGTTGTTGCTGATATGCCCCTTAATTTCTCTAACTTTTACTGCACCTTATTTTTTCTGAACTATTTTTTCCGTTTTACTGATTTTATTTTTTAGAAAATCTTCTTTGATCTATCTGTTTCTAAATTCTTGTTATTCCTGTCTCTAATTGCCTCTGACTCTGTACTACTACTACTATTTAGTCTGTCGGTAACTTGCCTAGTTGGCCACTCTTTATTTTTGAAAAGTTTTAAAACTCAGATTCACCAGTAGCTCTAGCCACTGAGTCCAGTACTTTGGGTTGTCCTCTTCTTAATTTTCAGAGGCTTTTTGACAATTATCACCAACTAAATGCCCAACCAGATATTTTACTATTTTTGATAGGATAGGACATACTACTACTGTCTACTCTACTCTAGTACCTGATTTGTACTAGTGATGTATGTGGTGTATGCATGTAATGTATTAACTATTTTCAATCTTGCTAATAAAAGAGAATAAATAGGGGGAGGCTTATATGGTATCTAACAAATGTGTAATGTTTTTCTAGGCATACCGACCACCAGTGCCGGGGCCAGCGGTGGGGCAGGAGATGCCATCGAGGAGAGAGCAGCGGATGCGGCAGCTGCGGCTGGGCTGGGTGAGCCAGCAGCAGTGGCGGGCGTTGGTAAGTAATACTTATATTCCTTACTTATTGACAATAGTTACACACTCGCTGCAAGGGTGTACACTGTACTGTTGAGAGAGACTAAGTTGTCGTGAACAACGTTTGAGGAAGAAGACATCCTTTACTTAGCCTTAGCAATAGCATTAGCGGCGGGAGTTGAGTAACTAATGGCCTCTTCTATCTGACTTCAACTCAGCTGGGAAATTTTTATGGAGAAGACTAAGAGTTAGATGACATTGATGGATGGGTTGAACGAAAAGGGAAAGAAGGATGGAAGGAGGAAGGATGGGCAAGATGTAATATATGACTGGTAGAGAAGGATGCATGAGATGCATAGGTGGCTGATAGGAATCGGATGCATAGGTGGTTGAAGGATGGGTGGAAGGTGAAAGAAAAGATTCCTGCCTGGGTGTGTGAAACTGTATGACCGATACGAAGAATCCTCCAGGGGATTTCATGGGTCAAACTCAAAGGCAAGCAAGGAAGAACGCATGGGTGGTGGTTTAAAAAAAAAATGTATGTTGTTGGTGAAACTAAGGTTTGTTGAGCGATTAAGAAGAATGATAGACATGTTTCCTTTGAATGGATAGATGCCTGGATGGTATTCAATCATCATAGCATAGGTGTAGACTGTCACTGGATGAAGAGTCTTTGAAGAGAACGTAAAAGAAAAATAAACCGCGCCAGAGTAGCAAACATCAAGGAGAAAAGTAAAGTTAAAATCCATAAATTGAGGAGGAGAGCAACAAACACGCTTTCAGAGGCCGCATGGCCAAATCATGTCTACTCCGTTTCCAGCATTAACCAAAACAACGACAACAAGACAGAGGTAGGCCCTTGGCGCCCCCCAACATCCACTTAGCTTAGATTTTGAACCAGACAGCATTGAGCAGTGCACACATATGCAGCAACATATCATTTTCCAAATTAAGTAACTAAATCAATGCACCGCTGTCAGTAATACCACTACAATCGCCTCAACAACTACACATAAATGTAGGTCTGGTGTGGTTTTGTTGACTTGTTTTGACTTTTAGGCCACTTCATGAAACGCCTGAGTTATTCCATCAATCATCTCCTATCCTAATGACTTACTGCGAGTATAGTATGGTCATCATGGTGTCCAACTCTGTAGTGTACCGAGTGAGTCCAGATTCCAGAATACAAATGCAATGGATCGGCCTGCAGTATTACAATTTTGTTATTAAACAACAAGAAGGGAAACATTGACTTAAGTCACTTTTTTGTATGTTGATTATACTAGTACACTTCATGCACAACAACACAAACACCAATCACTCAAAATCAGCGTCCAATGCATGTCATCATTTATAGGGCTGGGTGGAATTTGCGTAGCCATGCTACGCAAAGCTCCATGAAAAGTAAAACGTCTCATCAAGCACACAGAAACTCCACGAACACGAGGAATTGCTTGTTCGCGATGCTTTTCTCCTGTTCGCGAACAAGCAAAAAATTCAGCTAAGCAGCGGAACGCAGAATTTTGGGCAATTTCGCGTTCTCCGCTGAACTCGCAATTTCCCAAATTCTGCAAATTCCGTGAGCGGAACGGTATTTGCCGCCCAGGCCTAATCATTTACCTGTTCTTAAGGGGCAGTCCCTCGCGGCTCAGAAAGGAGGATAACTATAATTAGTCTTGTTCTATGGAGGGACTCGAGTCTCTATGAGGCAGGCACACATTTCTTGTACTATTCTCCATCCAATGTCTGGCTTGAGGGAAATGGATTTAGGGTGTGTCAGGAGTGGACTGGAGCAGGGCTTGGAGGAGTGGACTTACTTCTTCACTAACTGCACATAGTTGCAACTCCAATCTGGCAATATAAGAGTAAGACTGTGATAATGGATTTGTTGTGATTCAAACCAGATGGACAGAGATACACACAAATTATAAAAGTAAAGAAAGAAAGTAACAAGTCAAAAGCCTGGTTGTCAGAGAAGTAGAGCTCATCCTCAAACTCTGGTGGTTTACCCAGAAGTAGGTCATCTAACATATTTCAATCACCTAAGTCATCGTCATCATCTTCCTGCTGTGCTACTTCAGGTATGGTGCAATCTGGTGGAATAAAGTGCTGATTCATTTTGATTCATTTTGATCAGGGTTAACCTCTCCACGTTTTGGGGCCAGAGACTGGTCCTTCTCACTGACTGTCACCAGCAGCACTGAAAACACGTTCAGAAGAGACACTTGCCAGAGGGTATGTCAGATAGTTTATCGCCAGCCTGCTGAGCACTGGCCATAGGCGCCTTTTCCCATACCAATACACCAATGGGTTTTGATTAATGTAGACCTCTGTTGGGTCATTTAGATAGGCCTGGACCATCCGTTCAATGCTCAGGGGTGCTATGCTTTGCTCGGCCTATTTTGCCTTGGCCTCAGCACTGGACCTAACAAGCACTTGCTGTAGCAACCATTCCTGTGCTGATTTTGGTGGGGCTGGTGCTCCTGTTCTTGTTGTTGTTGATGTTGTTCTTGGTGTTGTTGGTGAATTTGACTGGTGTGAGCCAACAGCACTGCCATCAGGCTATGAAGTTGAACTTGAGGCTGGCTGCCCTGCAATACTTATTGTGGGCTGGAGTGGCGGGCCTCTAATTTCCAGCTGTTTTTTTCTATGAGACTGGCTTCACAGCTATCCAAGTTTTGTACTTAGCAACATTCACTTCTGAAAAAGGAATCAATTTGCTAGTGTTCAGTAGTGCTTTGTACCATGGATCCAGAATTGTGGCAGAAATGTAATGGTTGGATGACCCAATGCCTCTTTCACCATTGTATTTTCAGATAAGCAAAGGGTTAAGCTCTCCACCAACTCATATGCTTCTTTTTTTTCCTCCACACCTGCGTACATTGCAGACAATGGGATAGCTTGGCCTATAGTACAGTCATCCTTGCTGACTTCACGTGTGAAGAGCTCAAAAGGAAGTAGCATATCTGTCAGGCATTTAATTAGGACCCATTGGTCCATCTCAACGGTCATGCTTTTCACAGTAGCATCCCCTTGTTGCATGATGTATTCATTGATTGGTCTGTACTGCTCAAACAGATGTTCAAGCATGTAATAAGATGAGTTCCAATGTGTTGGCACCTCCTGGGTGAGCGCTCTAACTGACACTCTATGCTCATGTTGAATGATCCACAGCTGTTTCGGGGCTTTAAAAGAATGATTCTTCTGCAGGTGGTCAGTAAATTGCTGACTCGGTCTTCTTTTTTCAGAAAGTCTTGTACAATGATGTTAATGCAGTCCGCCAAACACAGGACCCTGAAATAGCCACCATCGTCCTTGGCCCTAACTATATTACTGCCATTGTCCGTGGCAACAAAACCAATATTAAGCCCTCTTGGGCTCAGCCATTCAAAGACCTTGCTGTCAAATCTTCCAAAATGTTTGCAGCAGTATGAGATTTCTCCGTTGCGAACATGGCTACAGTTGCATATTTCCGAGTGGCATTAAAAATCTCAGCAGTGTCAACAACACCTCCTGCAGATATCTTTTCTCTGACCCCCACAAAAGAGATCCAGTGAGCAGTGATGCACATGTAATCAGTGGCCTGGCAACTGGTCCACATGTCTGTTGTCAGGTGGGTAGTGTGAACAGCACTCTGCTGCAAAGCTTGTCCAACCAATTCCAGCACATCGTGATGTAGTGCTGGAACAGCAATTCTGGCGACATAGGACTGGCTGAGAACCTTCCATTTTGGGCAAATGGTTGTCAAAAATTCAAGAAAACCATCCCCTTCCACAAAAGAAAAAAGGAGGAGGTCCAGAGCTAACATTTTAGCCAGCTTCGCATTGTACAAACGTGCCGCTGGTTGGTTGCATTCGTACTGCCCCTCCGACCTAAACATGCTGAGAATGGTAGCCTGGATTTTGTTCTTTTCTGGTGCAACGGATGCAGGTGACTTATTGACGCCAGATATTGTTAGGCTCAAAGCACATTTTTTTGTTGCGTTACTGTCTTGCCTGGAACCCCTTGGTATCTCAGCCTGACTCTTACTCTTGTGCCACTGAGATGTTGCTGATGAGGATGTAGACTGTACCACTGCACTGCTTGAGACAGGGCTAATTTATGTACCAAAGAAAGTTCTCCTTCTTGTTGACCTTCCACCGCAATCGTATCTTCTTCTACTTCTTCTTCATCCCCACCAACAGCAATGGGTGCAGTTTTTTGGCCACTATGGTTCACCTCCCACTGGATCAAGTGGTGTTTTTGCAGATGGGTTGTTTGGCCCACGGTACCATAGTTTGTACCAAGCTTTCCCCAATTAACACATGACCACAAATAGAGTATATAGCAATGTTAACCTCCTTCGTGCTAATGGGAAAGAAGTCTCAAACTGGGGAGGTCAACCTTCTGGTGCTGCTGCCACTTGCAATGCCGGATGAACTAGTACTAGGTGGGCGTGAAGTTTTACTCTCTGCAGTACCTACTACTGAGGTGGTACTTGTGGTGGATGTACGTGACTACTGGCGAAATATGGAAGCTGGAGGTGGTGTTGGTGGTATGATCTGTCTTGCTGGTGTCCATGCTACATCCCTCTCAGCAATAGTGTATGGCGTGTTGTCAGTCTCCAGAGGGGCGGGAGTAATGTTCATGATGACTGCCTATCATCCTCCTCTTCTACATCTACCTCCAGAACTCTAAGGCTTTCTGAAACCTTCCTTTTCCCTAGCCTTGTCTCGTGGCAAATCTCACTCTCAGACTGAGGTGGTGGGATCCAAGTGGCGTCTAGATCATCAGAAGGGGGGCTTTCAGAAGAAGTTGATGGACTAGCCCTCCTTTTCCTTGCTTGGGATCTGGAAGACAATGGATCTTCTGAAAGAGTGGATTGCTCTTCTTCTTCCTCTGCACGAAGCTCTATCTCCAGAACTGCCCCTACTTCGGGTGGGACAACTACTTTTGGGGGTGGTTGCCACTGTTCTTGCCCACTTTTTTCATTTCCACGGATTCATTGGGTGCTACTTTATGATAACGAGAAATCAATTTCAACATCACTGCTCATCGGCATTGCCGTTATTAGACTGGCTGCCTCTGCGACAGACATGGGTTTGGGCCTAGGTTGAAGGGGTGGGTCCACTGATGCAGAGGTGCTGCTCCTAGTTTGCTCCCCAGACACCACTGCTGCAGGTGCAATTTTTGATTTCTCAAAAAAGATCTTGGACGGCACACCAGTCTTGGTAAGTGGCAGCTCCTTCTTCTCACTGGCAGCTTTCTTCGTACTGGAGGACCTGGTACCTTTCTTTGGAGCCATCTTCTTCAGATGTCAGCAGCACGCAGTGTCACAAGTTGAAGAGATGTCTGTGGTCACACATCACGTGACGTCATGCACAGTAGGACTTCTGTCTGGCAGTACAATGGGTGATGATGAAACCTCCTCCTCTTTTGTGTACCTAAAAGCAAAGAAGCAAGAAGAACATCAGTGCAACGTGGTATTCATTGTTGTGGTTCAATTACTACAAGTACAATACTACAAACAAACAAATATAATATATAACTTTGTGTGTGGTCACACTTTAATATTATTAAATTAATTACCTCAGTTATTAAAAAACATAATACAGTGTAGACATTTGTGAGACTGACCAAAACAAGGGCTTTCATGGTTGGTGAACTAGTGTACAGTACACTGAGGAAGGATAGGAAAGAAGAAGAACAACAACAAAAATACAAATGTAACGGAACCTGTTTGGCATTGTGCATCACGTGGGATTCAACATTGAGGGAGCTGCAGCTGACAATGGATAGACGCAAATAAGCCAAGAGGAAGAAAGAAAAGAGAAAGACATGCAGGCCTAATGCAGAAGCACACTGGCAGCCTTCACCAAATGGCCGCCAGCAACATGGCCAGGCAGGCTACCACAACAAGAAGTAATATGCCAAGAGGAACAAAGGAAAGAAGACATTAAGGCCTATGACAAAAGCATAATAATATAATATCACAGAAGCAACTGCTAGTTACTATATCCCCAATTTTGGTTCAATAGATGTTTGGAGTCAATTGTGGAGACGATATATTGACCCGTATATCAGATGTTATCATTAGGCATAACCATGGGAAGAGTAGGGATATCCACAGATATTGGAAAAGATGCCTCACTCACTAATAGTGACATGCTTCATCATTGGCGTCTTTCCACACCCAGGTAAGATGGTACTACCTGGGCGGACTCAACCAAAAGATGTGATGGGAGTTCTTATATACATTTTCTCTGGTTATGCAGGGAACCAGTTCAGTGATAAATTCTAAAAATACCTCAAGGTATACCCCTGATTCGAAACTTTATTCTTGGGGTACCTGGGGTACTAAATAAAAAGCGTATGCTGTGAAGTGGTTATTTTGAAATTCTTGTTTCAAATGTACCCACTTGTTATGCCAACATGTTTCGGCCCGCGCACAGAGCCCACAAGGGTCTGGGGCCTTCTTCAGGGCTGTCTTGTCTAGTATTTGGTTTCCCTGACTCAAGTTTGATCATGTACTACATGCAAACCCAGATAAAAAATGAGGCCTCTTGCACTCACCTAAAGTTTGAAGTCCAGTAGATTTTCTGGAAGGAGAAAATAGTGTCAACGACATGTTAGAACTATATTCCGGACTAACACCCATAGTGATGACTATAATAATGATCTATGTGGCTATATCACTCCACCCGTGATAGGTGCGATATCATCTATTACATTGTGGTTGTTTGTGTCATAATCCACACATCTGACTTGAGTGTGACTATTACAAAAACTCTCTACCCCTGCCCGGTCAAATCTCAACTCTCAATTAATATATCCAAATGGCCTATGGGGTAATAGCATTGTATTTTCCTGTATACCCCGTGAACAATTACAAAGAGGTGGGGGCAAAACTGGGGAATAATCGGTGCCACGTGTGTGAACCAGATATCCTCTCCAAACCTACACCTTTTTGTTGAATGATAAAAACTGTGTTCATCAATTAGCCATTCTCACCTACTGGGTGGTGCTAGATTGCACCATGTGGGTCACGTGATTTTTGGTGCCGTCTTGTAGTCACACACTAGAGGTATAAAACAATGGAGTTTCAAAAATAGTGGTGATCGTGTGGTTACAAAATCAATTAATCACGTACTTTCATGAGTTTTTTGAGGGCTGCATGATTTTTTGCTGCATCACCCGTACTCTAGAAGTTAATAATGAGCCCTTCCATATATATAGTAGTATTTCATGTGTTCTCAAGTGCGGAGGTCTGCAATGTTTCCGCAAAACCGTAACTAGAAGGAGCTCCGATTCTATATGTTCGGATCTGCTGGTTGTGAGACCAAAACAAAATAACACATTTACACCGACCCCTGTCGTTCTTCATTTGTTCAAGACACTCATGATAGCGTAAGGTTTCAAACTGTAGTTTGAATGTTAAGCATTCTCATACCACCCGCATGTTTTTGTACAGCAGTATTGAGTCACACCCACACACACGCGCTTCATTAGGATCCGCTGCATCTTACTTCGTCAAAGATCGGACACCATGGATACACCTATCGTGTTCACTGCCCGCCGCCGTGTGAAATCAGAGTGTATGTGGTGATTTTAAATAGTTGGTGGGCTTCCGTCCGTCTTCCGAGTTACGTAGACTGCGTATTATGTGATTGGATACGGTATGTCACGTGGAGAATCGATTGAAACGTGCATACGTCATGGGTGCTACTGTTGCGTCCATGGTGGGTTTATGGGAATTGTAGGCTGCAGGACCGGTGTTAATATATTTGCACCTATGATGGATACCGAAGGGAACCTGTATTGCGTACGGTGAAATGATATTCCCTGGTCACTCGAAATCGGAAGTGTGGTGCGGAACTGCCGCTGTCAGATAACTTTGAACACCTGTGTTAGATATGTATTTATGTCACAGGCTTGTTCACGTGTGTATCTGTATGCGGTGATTACTCTCATGTCCAGCAGTTGTTACATTGTGAAGTTGTTGTCTATAGCTAGAAAAGTGATCCGCACATCTGCCTCGGGGGTCAAGAAACGATCACTATCTACCTTTATGTAATCCGTGTTGCATGCGGTATAGGGTTGTTACAAAAACCCGAGTTCATGCTGTCTCTACTACACACACTAGTGTCCCTTCGTGTAAATAGTTTTACGCTACGAGTCTCCATCTCGAATTCTGTTTGATTATTCTCTTCATTGGTATGTACATACTTTCTGGAGAGGATACCAATCAATATCATTGACGTTCCAAACTATGTATGGGGTCCCACTCATGTTAGCAAAGACCACGGGATTTCCTCATTTAACCCATTGCTGACACTTGACAATCGGTAAATCCATTGTTATTCTGTTTTCAACAGTTGTTTCTCATTGCAATGGTTGGGCAGTTTTTCAATGATTGACCAAGTGAAGTCATTCTCACTATGTCCCTGCGTTAGAAAATGACGCATCATCTTGGTGACCGTTTTTTCACAACGGAAAGTGCTGCGGTGTTCGTTTAATCGTGTTTTGACTTTGCGTGAAGTCATGCCAATATACCTCAGATTGCATTTGCAGGTCATGATATACACCACATTCTGGCTGTTACAATTCGAAAACGACCTCTGTTCCCATGGTGTCTGTAGCCCCAGATCGATGGTTTTACTTGCTTTTGTTAAGGTGCACACATTACAGCTTCCACAAGGAAAATGTCCTACAACTGCGGGTAAGTCCCATAGTGTGTTTGTATTTTCTCTGATTCCTGTCCTCTTCTTGGGGCGAGTGTGTACTATTGAGTCCCGTAGGGATTTGCCGTGTTTGAATGCACAGAGGGGTTTAGGTAGTTTCAGGGTTCCTGAGTTTAGGGTCTTCCAGTGTCTTGAAATGATCCCCTTTAGTTTGTTAGATTCAGTGCCAAAGGTGGTAACGCACACTATTCTCTTGTTCTCAGGTTTGAGGTGAGATTCCAATAGTGCTTCCCTTGGATTGTTGATTGCCCTCTTGTTAGCCTGTTTTACTAGCCGTGGTGGATACAGTTTCGAGTGTAATTTTGTTGATAGTTTCTTTGCGTGCACCATGTATGCTTCCTTGTCTGTGCAATTCCTGCGTAGTCTCAGGAATTGTCCTACTGGTAAGTTATCCTTCAAGGTTTTCGGATGAAAGCTATTGTATCTCAGGAAGTTGTTCACATCTGTAGGCTTATAAAAAACTTCCGTTTTCAATTTGCCTTTATCGGGCCAGATTTTCAGATCGAGGAAGGTAATCCAGTCTCTTTTTACAGTCATTGTGAACTTTTGATATTGATCTCTTGAGTTTAACCAGTTCAGAAAGTCTCCTGCCGTTGCTTCGTTCCCTTTCCATATAAGGAAGACGTCGTCTATGTATCGCTTCCACACAAAAGCAAGCACACTAACTACCACCACCACAGAATGGCCACTAGCCACATGGTCACTCACAAGCAACAACAACAAGCAGGAGGCCTGGAAAACAATGAACTCAAGCAGGCCTAAGTGGATGGACACAGACTTTACAAAATGGCCCCTGGCCACTTGGGGAGGCTCAGCTAAGGCCAATGCTGGCCCACTATTACAAACACATTCACACACTGGCCAGACAAAGGAGGCATGCTAAACAACACGATACCAAAGGGGATGATGGACGGAGCGTTGGAGCAAATCAAACACTCACCCCCAGTCAACTGATCTGGGTTTATTCCATCATCATTCTTTAGCTCACTCCACCACCCCAGTTCAGACATGGCCATATGCAAATCAGTCTGACCCTGTGCCTCATGAGAACAGTCCAGCCCGAACTGCCAAGCCATGTCTTCCCTGGACCGGAAACAAGCATCCTGAGACCGGTTTCGGGTTCATTCCCTCATCAGCCAGGCTATCTTGAATCCAATGACAAAGTGAGCAAGGGACCCACTACTGGGCATACCCTGCCAACTTAGGGCAAACAAAGCGATACCAAAGGGGATGATGGACGGAGTGTTTGAGCAAATCAAACACTCACCCCCAGTCAACTGATCACTCCACCACCCCAGTTCAGACATGGCCATATGCAAACAACACAGCTTTAATACAACAATGCCAAAAATGAAAATCCATAGGGTTAAAAAAGGTTTGCAAGTTACACAACAACCACACACATCCAACATAGGCATTTATTTAACACACATTAAAAAAGTGAAGAAATAAAACCAAAACACATTTTGCATTTCAATCCAATGCCATCCATGCCCTACATGATGTTTCAAGTCAACAGACACCAAAGAAACAGTAGTTTCATGCACCCATGAGTAGCTCTGGGCCTATTGGTTGGCAAACCCATTGGCAGACTAGGCCACTTAGGGAATCAATTCAAATCAATAATATTGCAACTTCATTAGAAAATGTAGTGAACTGTGGTACATTTTTTGCTGATCCTAAAAGAAGGAAAACATTGAATTCAAAACAACTACCAGCAAGAAGGCATGGGCACCACAAAGAAGGCTTGCAGGCCTAATGCAGAAGCACTCGGGCTGCACCTTCACAAAAAGGCCGCCAGCCACATGTCCCAGGCCACAACAACAAGAAAGGGAAGACAAACAATGCAGGCCTATGCCAAAAGCACACTGGCTGCCTTCACAAAATGGCCACCAGCCACATGGCCAGGCAGGCCACAACAACAAGAAATTGAAGAGAGACAATGCAGTCCTATGGCAAAAGCACACTGCCTGCCTTCACAAAATGGCAGCCAGCCATATGACCAGGCATGCCACAACAACAAGAAAGTGAAGTCAGACAATGCAGTGCTATGGCAAAAGCACACTGGTAGCCTTCACAAAATTGCTGCCAGCCACATGGCCAGGAAGGCCACAACAACAAGAAAGAGAAGGCAGACAATGGAGGCGTATGGCAAAAGCACACTGGCTACCTTCACAAAATGGCTGCCAGCCACATGGCCAGGCAGGCTACAACAAGGAACAGTAAGCCAAGAGGAACAAAGGAAAGAAGACATGCAGGTCTATGGCAAATGCACTACCACCACCACAAAATGGCCACCAGCCACATGGTCACTCACAACAACTACAAGCAGGGGGCCTGGAAAACAGTGAACTCAAGCAGGCCTATATGGACACAGACATTACAAAATGGCCCCTGGCCACACGGGGAAGCCCAGTCAAGGCAAATGCTGGCCCACTATTTTAAACATACTCACACACTGGCCAGACAAAGGAGGCATGCTAAACAACACAGCTTTAGTGCAACAATGTGAAAAAAACAAAAATCCAAAGGGCTAAAAAGGTTTGCAAGTTACAACCACACAAATCCAACAAAGGCATTTATTAAACAGGCATAAAAAAAAGCGAAATACCAAAAAAAACTATTTGCATTTCAATCCAATGTCATCATGCCCTAAATGATGTTTCCATTCAACAAACATCACAGAAACAGTTGTTTCTTGCACCCATAAGTAACTCTGGGCCTACTGGCTGAAAGGCCTGTTGGCAGACTACTGGGTTAGTGAAATAAATAAATATTGCAAATTGATTTCAAAAGTTGGAGAAAATATAGTGAACTTTGCAACATGTTTCCTTTATAAAAGAAAACTAGAAGAAAAATTACATACAAAGAAACAACTAGGCTCCTACTGAAACTACAGGCCACCCACCACAATACAATTTAAAAAAACAATGAAAAGTACATAAAAATGTAACTGCAGACACAAAGAATCATCCTTCCAGCTCCAAATCCAAATGAAAAGTGAACAGGAGATTGAAAAAGCACTGGAAGGTGGCTGCTGGACAGGAACAGGAAGTTGGAGACTCTGGGGCACTTCCTGTCTCTTAAAAAAAAAGAAAAAGGACACCTTGCACAAAAAGTACAGCCAAATGTAAATCTGAGGAGCTTTTAAAATCCAAATCATCATTTCAAGAAGGCTTTGATGCTGCTCGAAAGAGATTCTTCTCGAGATTGCAAAATCTGCGTGTTCGTGGTTGCGATCTACACAGAATTTCTGCAGGAAGTCCGATGGCGCGCCCGAATGACATGTTCGCGATTGCCCACTCTTGCGGGACCGTGCAGCCAGCTACCAAATCTCGTGGCACTTGTGAACGGATGGAAAATCTCATCAGCGAACGCAGGCATCCAATGGCGAACAATGCGGAGTTGTCAAAAATCCGCAAACTCCGCGAACTGAGCTTATTTTACACCCAGGGTTAGTACTGTTACAGACCTGTGAAGGCCACCTTAGGGATGACTGGTGGTTCTTCAAGATTACTCTTTACATATATTACTCTGTACACTGTGACCAATATACATTTTGTGTTACTCCTCAGATAGGTACCCTGGGAGAGGGAGGAGATGTCAGGCTCCAGTGTACCACCCATTTCCAGAACTACAGATCATGGAAGAGCAACATGTCATCCAGAAGTTCCATTTGAATCGGTTTTATGTCATCAGTTAGAGCCTGACCTTCTGCCTTACATCAAGAATCCTACATCAATCCTACCACTTGTTAAACTCATGCCGGTTTTGCAATTTTTGGCCACAGGCTCATTTCAATTCACTGTGGCTATTTCAGGTGGAATGTCACAACCTGTGTTCAGTCGAGTACTCCAAGAGGTGCTGGCAGCACTTTTGAGACACTTGGCTAGCTACGTCAAGTTCCCCAGACGTGAGGGTTTAGCCAATGTGAAGGCAGATTTCTAAGCTTTTGGTCACATCCCACATGCGATTGGATCCATTGATGGTCCACATATTGCCTTAGTACCACCCGCATACAAGGGAAGAAGTATACCGCAACAGGAAGCATTATCATTCTATCAAGGTGCAAGTTGTCTGTTTGACAGAGTTGTACATCTCAAATGCCTGTGCCCGGTTCACATGATCTCTCATGATGCCTTCATACTGTGTAACAGCACCATACCCCAGCTGATGTCACAACTACTACCAGAGAGGGCCTGGTTTGTAAATAAGAGTGTTCTGTCCTAACTTCATGTAGGTGATGATAGGTAGTATGAGCTGAAAGTGTGTAACTCATTGTTGCACTTCCATCTTCCATCTAGAAGACTCATTGTATCCCAACTGCCATGGTTGTAGGATCCGCTGAGGAGTCTTACTACTCTAGGGAAAGTTTGCTTCAATGAGGCCCATGGAAGAACACGGCAGCCAGTGGAGTGGGCTTTTGGGCTTCTGAAACCCAGATTTAA
Source organism: Triturus cristatus (assembly GCF_964204655.1). NCBI lineage: Eukaryota > Metazoa > Chordata > Amphibia > Caudata > Salamandridae > Triturus > Triturus cristatus. Next base: position 404,238,462 of record NC_140581.1, read on the forward strand.
ACAAGACTTTCCCTCCTCTACTCACCTGGGATCGCTGTGGCCTGCTGCATACTCCACAACATTGCTCTACGACCGAACATCCCTTTCATCATAGAGGATGCAGGCCATGAAGAACCACCAGGTAAGGGGCATGAAATGCCAATGATGATGATAGTGGTGAAGAGGAAGGAGCTGACTTGTGTCAAGACCTCATCCAAAACTATTTCTCCTGAGTGTAAGTATGGTGTGAGATATGATGACTGTAGGAAGCTGGCTCTGTATAAACTATACCAAAGTAAGGCATAGAGTGCACAGAGTCCAGTGGGGCTTATCAGGAGAGTAATGATAAGCATTTGTTTTACAGACTCAGGCAAGAAATGATGCCACTGAATCCAGACCTATTGAATATATAAAAAGTTATTTTGTTTTTTTTATTTCTAGAACCAAGCTATACTTAGTAGCAGTCAAGCTAAACTCTTAATACAATGTTACTTTTCAAAAGTCAGTGAATACTGGGTTTATAGGAACATTTTAATTACTTTTGCAGTTGAGAAAACCATTGATAAACTGTTCAAACATACTTGAAATTACAGTTAGATTACTTTTGGATTACTTAATGATTACCTTTCTAGTTTGGCAGGAAACACACTTCTAACACAGTTGAAACACAGGACATTGAGAAAAAGTTTAACTCTGTTGAAGGGACTAAGTTACTTTTAGTTGCAGTACAAGACAGTTCAACATTTAGAAGAATATTAAGAGAAATCCCACCATTCAGTCCTATGGAGAAAAATGTAGTGGTATGTTTCAGTTAAGTAAACAGTTTTATGATTGGAGTTATGGGGGTAGAACAAAGGTTCAGGTTGGCACTCAAGGGGCACCACCAGAGGCACCAGTGCGGCCGGGTACAGGGTGCAGGTTGCCAATGTTAGCCAATAGGGCTAGGGGGCACCTTGGTTGGGGACTGCTCACGGACAGGCCACTTGGTCTCAGGAGCCAATTGCCTAGGGTTAAGGTAAGGGCAAAGGTTTTCACCAAGTCTACCCCACCAGCGGCACTTGGGCAGCCAGGTGCATGGTGCTCAGGAGGTGTAAGGAGCCCAATGCTTTCCTACGGAGGATGTTGGTCGCAGAGAAAGACTGCAGGCTGGTGCCAGAAGACTGAACGAAAGGAACCAATGACTGGAGGATGAAGATTAAGAATTGCTGGACACCAGGACATTGATGGTTGGGCACCCCAAGACTCAGGAGCTGCAAGCGCAGGGTTGTCCTTTCGTGTCAGGTTCTTCTCACCGGTTCTGGTCGCAGTTGGGGGGACCCTTAAGGATGAGGTTGCAGGATTGGAGAAGATGGTTGGTGGAGGACGTCCAATGCTGGATCACTGGTCAAGATTGCTGTTGGGACCTCCCTGGGGTGCTGGGCCACTAGAACTCAGGCTGTGTGTGTTGGGTGCAGAGTGGTGAGGACTCGGGGATCTGTCTGGATTTGGAGTCCTGTCTTGGGTTGGACAAACCTGTTGTCCACAGGAGATCAGAGTTCTTTGGGAAGGCAGGGCAGGACTTTGGGGTCCTTGGAGGCTGCTGGCTGCAGGATAAGTGGGGTTCCACTTGCAGGGGTCCATAGCAGGAGACAGGCAGGTTGGGCTGGGCCCAAAGCAGTTGTTGTTGTCCTCCTCTTTGGAACGAGGCTCTTCAGGTCTTCTTCTTCTTATCACGTCGAATCTGAAGAGGCATAGTTCAGGGTACCAAAAATACAAATACTAGATTGTGCAAGTGGGGACCATTGTGTCCCTTTACTGGGGTGTCTACACCCCCTAGTACTCCACACTCCAGTGGGAGAGAGACATAAGACTCTTCCTGAGGGGTAGGGTTGGTAAAGGTGGGCACAACTCCCTTCCTAGCTAGGTTTTTCCGACAATGGAGGTCAGAACTGGTAGAAGCCATTTGCTGATAGCAGCAAAACATTGGGGGTAGCTAACAAAGGCAGCAGACCTTTGAAGCTCCCTCTTCAGGGACACTGCCCATCCTGGGGGAGGAGGCATGACACCTCTGCCCAGGATGTGCAGTGTGTCCAAAATCAGAGAGCAAAGGGCTCTCTACCTAGGGATCCAGAAACCAGTATGGCATTGGCAGATGGCTGGGAGCCAGTCAGGAACCACAACAGAGTTGGTTGTATGTCAAGGGGCATCTCTAAGATGCCCTCTGTGTGCATTTGTCATGATATCCAACACTGTCATCAGTGTGGGTTTAATGTGCTGGGAAATTTTATACCAATCTTCCCAGACTTCAGTAAAGCCGCCAGGGAGCTGTGGAGTTCGTGTTGACAAACTCCCAGCCCATGTTCTCAAAATGACCCCACTGCATTTAAAATGTCTGTGAACGGTAAAGGCACTGTAGGGGCATCTTGGTCCTGCAGCTATGCCCTCACCTGTGTTATGGTGTACCTTGCCTTAACGGCTGTAAAGCCTACTAGAGGGGTGACTTACCCATGTCACAGGCAGTGTTGGTGAGCATGGCACAAAGGGATGTGTACCACATCGACTCTTCAGTTTGGTCTGCACCAAAACACACAGCCTGCTTTGGCAGCACGTGGGTGTTAAGATGAAGGGCCTCTGAGAGGGTGGCATAATACACGCTGCAGACCTCAGAGGCCCTCTCTGGTCAAAAGGCCCTTGGTACCAGGGGTACCTTTTACAAGGGACTTTAAGGTTGCCCAGAGGTGTGCCAATTATGGGTAACAAAGGTACCGTTTTGGGAAAGAACACAGGTGCTGGGGCCTGGTGAGCAGGATCCTAGAACACACTCAGTCAAGTTGGCATTAGGCATCTGGCAAAAAGTTAGCGGTTAACCATGCAAAAAGGGGCACTTTCCTACAATTACTTTGACTTTTATTGCAGCTTTTGTAGTGATTTTATGAGAAGGATGTTAAAGCTACATACCAGGAATATATGGGTCTGGAAAGTGCTAGGGAAAAGGTGTTTGTATTGTGAGTGTAGCTTTCCTCAGCTGTAAATGTTGTCTTGGACTATGTTCTGTGGGAGGTAACAATGTGGTGTGTGCCATATGTATGGTTTCTTAGCTGATCTCTGTGTGTTGGTCTCTTTCAGATACCTTCACCTTGACATCTTGATTTGGAAATTTCATAGTTGTGATATTAGAAGGTATATGATGCTGTTCAGACATGTAAAGTGGACATGGATTGGTTCTGGGAATATCTGTCACAGAGTTTGGTTGTACAAAGCGGTATAAAGAAAGCTTACACAGTGATAGGTTGGAAGTTACCTAACTTCCTTTGGACTTGTTCCTTGCGGTATGTTGTTCCTAATGCAATATGTGTGCCATCATGTGATTCAACAGAATGTTGTGTTGGGCCCAATCCATGGTAGTCTCTCTTCACATTGGCTAAATCCTCATTGTGTGTGAACTGTATGTAACTGTTGATGTGTCTTCTCATTGTTGGGCAAAGCACGTAGGCACATCGCTGACATTTGTTTGTGACATTCCACCAGATGCACGCAACACTGGATTGAAACAACCCTGTGGTCAGAAACTGTTGTACTGACCTGTGTCTGCTTATTTGTTTAGTTATTGTAGGATTCCTTTTATGAGGTAGGCAATATGTTTCATGATGTAGACCTAATTTATTGCTGCCTATTGTGTAGGATGTTGTCAGAACTGATTATGTGACCACTGACACAGAATAACTGAATCATGTCTTATTTGCTATGTTTCTGACATCATGTCAGCCTATGATTTTGGACAATGGAATAAAGATGTTATCAGATCAAACACTTGTATGAATGTGTGTTGCAAAGTCATGTGCCCTTGGCACCCCCATTTGTTACTGGTGGTAGCTGACTCTGACTGTCCCTGGGTTCTGCCTAACCAGGCCCAGGGCCAGTGCTCTGCTAAAGACACACTTAGAGTACAGTGAAAACACCTACATACAGTAGGTTACACTAAGGGTTAGGGAACCCTACGATTGGCATGACCTCCCCTATAAGGCCCTAGTACTTAATAGGGTAGAGGGGTCAAAACTACATTTAAGACCCTAGTGTATAATTGGGCATGGCAGTTTAGAGGCCAACAGCCCTTTCTGCTCTTGCATGCGTGCACTATTGAGGCCTGAGGTCAGTTTAAAAGCAGCCCTGTGTTGCAGGACTGCTTTTAAAATACAAATTGTGCCCAAACTCAACTTTGGTGTTTGGATCACTTAAAAATGAATAAACTACAATGTATATGCCATTTAGGTACCCCCATGGTTTCTCCTAGGGGTGGGCGGAATTTGCGTAGTCTCGCTACACTAAGCTCAGCGAAATGGTAAAAAATCTCCGCGAGCATGCAGAGCTCCGTGGAATTGCTTGTTCTGCCCGTTGCGATGCTTTTTTCCTGTTTGTGAACGCTGTTTGCGTGCTCGGGGGGAAATATCTCATGAACACTCATTTTGAAAGCACGAACAAGCAAACAATTATGCGAAGCAGCGGATCGCTGAATTTTTGGCAATTCGGTGTTCTCCGCGGAAAGCAAAATTACTCAAATTGCACAAATTCCGCTAGTGGAACGGAATTTCCGCCCAGGCCTAGTTTCTCCTAGGTGTCCCAGTGGTGGGGGGTATTTATGAGGAGGACTCTTATAAAATAAGTTTTATATGCCTTGGGTATAGTGAAATTGCACATTTTACTTCCCACATTGTAGTAAAGTGCTTCCCAAAATCGAGTTTTGTTCTGTGAGCACTGTCGAGTGAGGATCTGCAATATCTTTACATATCCAAAACCCCTAAAGTCTCCCCTCAGAATCCCAGGAGTGTGGGGTCCTGTTTTTATAGGAGGGCCCTTATAAATGGTGTTTTATAAGCCCTTGTGTTGGAAAAGTTGCCCAAGTCATTTTCCCTATTGCAAATCCCTAGCCACATAGGTTCATCCACCAAGAACTTATTGTTTAATAATTCCCACCAAGAGAATCCAAAAAATATCATTTAAGGACTCACTAGAATGGTTCTTGTCTGAAAGCCAGAATTCAGCCTTCCAATGCTCTGCCCTGATTGACCAGAGGTAAGTGGATTAGCCAGGCTGCTTTGATGAGGTTATACGTAGCCCTTGCTGTGAAGGAGGCATCCTGGGAAGGCAGATTTCTGCTACATAGGAATACCAGAGCCAGGGTGCGGGGCCATAAACAATAATCTTCAATGGATGGAGAATACAGGCAGGAGAAAGCAGTTTATTTTACACCCCTACTCTTTGAACCCAGCCAGATGGCTGACTTCAGAAAGGAATGTGCTGATCCAGGGTGGAGGGAAAATATGGAGATAAGCCATCCTGAGAGGTTGGTTTACTTAGCTCTTACCTCTCTGCTGGGAATTCAGCCATATTGAGTTCTGGAAGAATAGTGCTTTCAGGGAGACTATAGTGCCACACTTTAAAGAAAATGGTATGTCCCTGGAGTGTTGTCCTGCACCTCATTAGAAAGGAGAGCCCTCCTGTGTGACCCCAGAGAACACTGAATAAGTATCTGAGAGGGGAATTGCCTCGCAGATCTGCTGCTTGAAACTGAGAGAAGAAGAAGGGTCCATGCTGGAAGTTTGATTTGCACCAACTAGGTCCTGCACTCTACCTGACTGTGCCTGGTGCACAAACCTGCTTCAAAAGGACTAAAGCGTGGACTCCCTGCAAGCGACAGGCTAACAGAGCTCACCTGGACCATCACAACCAAGACTCCCCAGCCTGGATTATCACCAGTGGATTTGTAAGGGTTTTGTCCAAGTGCATTGTAGGAATTGAAGTCCAAAACTTTCAAGGACCATCAAGGAGCTTCCAGACCCTTGGACTACGTTTTGGAAACGTTGGGACCCTCAAAGGAACTTCAGGAAGAAGTTACAGAAGATTGAAGAACTTTGGAGCAACTTTGGAAAAAAGCTCCATAAGTGGACCAACGCGACCTAGCCAGCCAAGTCAGAGACCCTCAACCACAAGCCATCCAGCCGGCCAGGTTCGTCCCGCTGAAAAGCTCCGGAGGTCCGTCTCCTCTTTGTGAGAGAGAAGAAATCTGGAGTTGCTGAGACAGGTGCACGTGCATCTGTGTCCTCCTTTGACAGAGCCTCCTTTCCTCTGACTGCTGCAGATGTTGACCATCTGGATGTACTAGGACCACAGGAAGGTGCAGATGCAGGTGGAAAAGCCCTGCAGATGGTGGTGTTGATGTCCTGCAGTATCCCAACCAGGGATGCCAGGTTGGTTTTCATGCCGGCCACCTCGGTGTGAATGCCAGCCACCTTGGTGTGGGTGCCAGCCACCTCATTGTGGATGCCGGCCAGCTCCTGGTATGTGTCCTTCTGCAGCTCCATGATTTTCCAGATTTCAGTCAATACCTGTCCCGTGACATTTTCGGAGTCCTGCTAGACTCCCAGTACTTGGGTGATGGCGTCCTGGATCTCGGTATCCCCAGTGGGCTCACTCTGCAGGCCCACAGGTACCCTCCCACTATGCCTACACCCACAGGCCTGTGTTTTTGGCACAGACTGCACCCTCCTACTGGGTCCTGGGTCCTCTGTGACTCAGGTGGTGATAGGTGGTCCTGAATCCAGGACTAAGAGGCACATGATGGGATTGACTATGATAGACCCACAGGTTGGGGGGGCAGTGGTTGGCTATGTTGTTGCAGCTGTTGTGGGAACTGTTGTTGTGAACCCCACTGTTGGCATCTGCCTAGGCTGACCATATGGGCCGTGACCGCCATCCACATCCACCTCTTCAGGGGCATTGTCATGACTGAGGGCTTCGTCCTTGGGTGGAGAGAAGCTCTGTTTGGTTTTCAACCTCTGTGCAGGTGCCGTGGTGGATTGACCTGTTGCAAAAGAGAGAAAATTGCTAATGGTGGAAGTGAGGTATCTACAGCCACGTTGTTTGAGTAAAATGAAATAAGGGACCTAAAATGGAACAAAAAAGTTAGAGATTAGAAATGTTGTCTATTTGTGTGGAATTGAAGTTGTTACTAGACATTTGTAGACATTCAGTAGATGATAAAATAGATTGCATAGGCTCCGTAGATGTGCAGATATGTGGCATTTTGACTTTAGGCACACGCATGACATCACCAAAACTTTGCTACAGTGTAGTCATAACATTTCTTTGCCCATTCCAAGGCCTAGTTGTGTCTATTACAGGCAAACACCCAGCTCGTTGTATATTTTGCATTTTTTATCATGTGAGAAGTTCAGAGTCATGGGGTCACCTGCCACTGCCAATCAGCTGAGTTTCCTTCATGGCTCACATATATTAGGGGTACATCATTGTTATGGTGTCACTCATGTCATCCATAATTTCAGTTGATGAAACCAGGACACCATTACGAAAAAATATTCAGACATATATCTGAATGGATCATTGTTTGTACATTGCACAGTCCATGATTCGTGTAGATAAGTAGTGACATGGCAGACAAGTGAGAAGTAGCAAATACAGTCTATCATCTTGGTTAGAATTGGAGTGACATGGCCTCAGTGTAGTAGTGGTAACTTTTCTACCTCAGCTTACCAACACCTGACAAATGGTGACCGGCATGATGTGTGAAGATCAGTAGTTACCTGGCAGACAAGTGAGAAGGGGCAAAAGGAGTCTAGCATCATGGTTAGAGTTGCAGTGACATTTTAGTTGTAGTCACTTTAATTTCACTTTACCAACACTTGACAAACGTGTATTGTACCATACCTGTTGGCAACATGCATTTGGAATGGACCATTCCTTTAAATATTCACACATATCATAGATCCTGGAGTGATATTTTGATGGTACTGCACTTACAATCAGCATTGCAACATGTGGAATGTCATGGAGTTGGATACATGAGGTCTTATATGCAACAATACACGTTGATACAGACAAACCAACATCTCAGATACTTTGAGTAATGCATAATAGGAAAGAAGATGGAGAACACAATAGCAAAAGCTGTTGAGAGAAAACAGGACATTGTGATATTGCTCCAGTTAGTGAAGTGTAACCAGAGTCCACTCCCCCAGTTATTCCTGTAAAGCCCTTAGAATGTAGGATGGCCAAGACCTTCTCCGACCAGGGAAGAAATTGTAATGGGGCGCTTGGAGGGCCACCTCCAGTCCTCTGAGTCTCCAGGTGGTGGTGGTTGTTGTACCTGGTACACATCCCCAATCAGAGGTCATTCCACCTCCTAATGTTCTTCTGTGTGCACAGGGCGGTACCAACAGCATTCACTCTAATCACAATACTGTCCCACAATTCAGTTTTCCTACTGAGAGGGGTATGCTGGACTTGGGAACCAAGAGGCAGATTTTACAAGCCCCTTGCGCCGCCAGTGCATCACGTTCCATGACGCACAGGTGGCGCAGCCTGCTGAGTGATATTTACAAGAACAGTTAAAGTCACCCTGCCTGACTTAACCTGTGCTTGTAAATATTGCCCCTGTCCATGCAACACTTTGCGTGTTAGGGGCGTGACATGGGTGTTGCTGTGGTTGTTCCCACGCAACATCAGTGTTCACTGATGCATTTCCAGATTTATGAGAAATCATAAATATGGAAATGCGTCAGAAAGCTATGCCAAACTAGGGGTGGCGTAGCGAGGTGCATTCTACAGCACACATTGGAAGAGGAAATCACCTCAATCTCCCCACGACGCAGGCATCCTTGCACCGTGGTGCAAAGGTGCCTGCACCAGCGCATGGCAGCAGTTTGTGCGCCAGCGCAGGGGAAGCACAGAGATGTGACATATTGTTGTAACTACGTCGCATCCCTGTGCTTCAAAACTAATGCAGCGCGGCGCAGCAAAATGACTTGCGGCACCACGCTGCGTTAGTTTCTTGTAGATCTGGGAAGATGAAAATGGGTAGCTGAGAAAGGGCTGCCTGTCTTGTTTGCTGCAGTTGGGAAGCAAATGATGCTCATCAGGAATGGGGTGTATTCTATAGTGTGAATTGCAGGTGTGTCCACTTGCCAAAATATATTAGCTGTGCTGTTTTTAAATCCATTCAATGGTCACTGTTGTGTTTTTTTTCGCATGTACCATGGTGGTGTGCCGCAGTTGAGTAACTGTCGTTAGTTAAACACCACTGGGAGACTGTGAGTACAAATGTGTATTCATAATATGCTTGGTAGGTAGACAGCAGACCTGATGGTGCCGGAGGACGCACTATCAAGATTTCAGACTGCTGCAGTCCCGTCATGAGGACAACACAATTCGTAATACGGCGGTCGGAAGATTGCCGGCACAGTCGTGTTTTAAAGTATGCGGTGGTCGGGCAGTAGGACCATTAAACTTGTACTCAATCGACAGATCTTCAAAATCCTCTTTAGCACACAGCCCTTGTACTGAAGTTCTCAAACCTCCTTGACTATTTATTATTTATAAGAATGCTTCTTAGAGTTTTCATATTGCCTTTTTATGAAAGATTTTCAAACATTTGCATACTGATCAGACTACTGTTGTTTTCTTTTATGTATACTTCTTCAAATATGACTATTACATGCAACCTTTTTTCTGCCTTCCCTCCTTTAGTTTCATAGTGTTGTAGAATGTTATTAAATTATTAACGTGATCATATACATTTACTTTTCACCATTTGTTTTATTATCTTATGTTTATAAATTATCAAGAAACTTTACCTTTTTTTTATGTTTGAAAAGCTTTATTGAATAAACAGAGAAGTAGGCAAGAAAAAGCACCAGCAACACATTCGAATATTGAAGCATAGAGATAACAAAATATATGGCTAGTACAATAAAGGAAATAAAAGCTATTTTAAGGTTTTAGATGGAAAAGGGATAGGAAGGGAGAAAGGAAGGGAGGAGGAGGGGAGAACTATTAACATATTGAAATAAAAGAAGAATGCATAATACATTGCAAAACAAAACGGAATGTGAACAATCTAATAGTCAAATAACAATATATATCAACTTATCTAGGATGATATAGAAAGAACACAGAGAGAAGGTATTCAAGGAGGTTTAAAATTTTCGGAATTGAGGGAGGAGTTGTGTTTGAAAACAATCTGATCTAAATAAGTTGTAAGGGGTAACCAAAAAAGCGCTCTATTAAGTGTTGGTTTACAGGAGGAGGCGAAGGCAACATAAAGTCTATGAAAGTGACAAAGACTATTCCACCAGTGTTGTATAGAAAGATTATTGAGAGATTTCCAATTGAGGGTAATGTGCCGAAAGGCTAGAGCGAGCATGAGATCAAAAAGACCAAGATCGTGAGAGGGAATAGGTAAAGAATCAGAGAGGCTTCCAGTAAACAATAGGAGTATTGAATAAGAATTAGATAGGTGAAAGATACGAGAAATATAAGACCAAACGGACCTCCAAAAAGTGGAAAATGAGGAACAGAGAAAAAGAAGATGCATAAGGTTAGCATCAGAAGAACCACAGGTCCAACAGTTAGAATCTGAAACTGGAGAAAAACGGGCAATAGAGACAGGAGTAATATAAAGCCTATGATAGAGAAAAAACATAGATGGAGTAAGAGAAGCAGAGCAAGAGATTTTTAAAGATCTAGAACAAAGTTTGTCCCAAAAGCAGATAGTCCATTCACATCCCAGATCAGACTTCCAAGAAAGTTCCAATTTAGATTTTTTTCGATATGGATTGGGGGCTGAATAATATTTATATATAAGAGAGGCTTTGGGTAGGGAGAAGAGAAGTTTAAGAAGCGAGTTTTGGGATTCAGGAGGAGATGAGGGGGGGAGAGAATAGTATACATTTAGAGAAATTGCGGTAAGAGTGGTAAACTTCTGTAGGAAGGAACGAGGACAATGGAATAAGGCTTGAAATTCGGGAAAAGAGCATGGTGAAAGGCCATTGAAAAGATGTTTAATCCAAATGATATTATTTACCCTTCAAGAGTTCCAGAAAATGGGCCTGTTATTGAGAAGAATAAGAGAATTATGCCAAATAGGAGAGTCCAAAAAGTCATCACGAGAAAGGGGATTAGGTAAGACTAAAGGCTTCAGAAAGGAACAAGTATATCTAAAGAGGGGGAAGGATGTATGAGAGGTTTTAACGGAAAAAGATATTACTTCCTTGAGAGAGAATGGTAATAATAAGGTTTGCTCATTGGATAGCCAAAGAGGTGCAAAAGGAGAATGCTCAGATATGAGCCACTTCGAAGCTTGACGAAGAGAAAAGGATTTATGATAAAGACGAAAGTCTGGAAAATTCATGCCCCCATCAGATTTGGACTTACGAATTGAAGAAAGGGCAATTAAAGCTTTTTTATTCTTCCAAAGAAATTTAGAAAGACAAGAATCAATACGTTTCATATATATGGCGGGAATGTGAACGGGAAGCATAGACAGAATATAAATTAAAATAGGGGCAATCATCCTTTTAATTGAATCTAATCGACCCCACCAAGACAGAAAAAAGGGGTTCCAGGAAGAGAATAATTTATCGATACGAGACAGAACAGCAAAAATGTTTAACTTAATCGAAGAGGCAATAGAGTTGGAAAACCAAATACATAAGTATTTAATCTTTGAAGCATTCCAGGCAAAACCGGTGGACGAAAAAGAATGCGGAAGACAAAATTTAGTAAGGGGAAGGATTACTGTTTTGTCTGACTTGATCTTGTAACTAGAAAGTTTGGAAAAGGAGTCAAATACATGAAGCAAAGGAGAGACAGAGGTGTCAGGATCAGAAATAAACAAAAGGATATCATCCGCATATGCGGAAAGTTTAAGTTGCTGGTCCCCAAAAGAAAAACCAGAAATAGAGTCATTATTACGAATAGAAGACAAAAAAGGTTCAAGAACTAGGAAAAAAAAAAAAAAGAGGGAATAAAGGACATCCTTGACGAACTCCGCGTTGAAGAGGGAAATAGGATGAAACAGAACCCTTAACTAGTACTGAGGCCCTGGGGGCAGAATATAAAAGAGAGATAAGAGAAATTAATTTGGGACCAAAGCCATGCCACTGTAGTGAGGCAAATAAGAAGGACCAGTCCACTCTATCGAAAGCCTTCTTGGCATCAACAGATATAGTCGCTAGAGAAGTAGAGATAGAGGGAAGTTGGTTTAGGACATTAAGAAAAAGTCGAGAGCAATCAGAAGTGTGCCTACCCTTGACAAACCCACACTGCTCTTTCCCAATAAGGTGGGGCATAAGAGGATCTAGACGCAGAACAAGCACTTTAGCAAACAACTTGTAATAAACATTTACAAAAGATATCGGGCGATAATTTTTACAATACCTAGGATCTCTACCCTCTTTATGAATTAAACAAATTGTGCCTCTTGAAAGGTACCTTCCGTCTTACCAGCTAAAAAAAGGAATGAAAAAGCACAAAAAGTTTTGGAAGAAGAAGATCTGAAAAATTTAAATGAAATTCAACAGGAAAACCATCTGGGCCAGAAGTCTTCCCTTTAGTGAGAGAATTTAGGGCTTTGGATAATTCTGTAAGGGACAAGTCTGATTCAAGAGCAAGAAGATTAAGATGGGATGAAGAGGGGGCAGGAATTTTCTCAAGCTTTATTCCTGAATGCTAGAAGAAGAAGGAGGTGATTCAGGGAAGTAAAGATTTTGATAGAAGAGTTTGAATTCATTAAGTATGTCTTGATCTTTGTGTAAAAGAGAATCATTGAAGGAGAAAATAGCATCTATGAGGGTACGGTCTTTATGGGGTTTGATATAATTTGCTAAAAGCTTCCTTGCTTTGTTACAACCGCCGTAATAGCGAGCGCTGCTACGTAAGAGCACAGAGGACGCATTATCAGCAGTGGTTTTATTAAAAGCGAGTTTAGCTCAGATGAGTTCGGGAAGAACAGAATGTTTAGGGGAGGTATTAAATCTGTGTTCTAAAAGTTTGATATGCGCCAAGGTGGTTTTACATTGCTGAAGAAAGTGTTTCTTCTTTTTTTAGATGAAATCAATGATAAAGCCTCTTGCAGTAGCTTTAAAAAAGTCCCATATGATATGCGAAGATGAGTTGGGTGTACAATTAAGATCGGAGAATTCAGTTGCAAAAGAATGAAAGGAAGAGGAAAAGAGAGGATCTAAAAGGAGAGAGCTGTTAAACCGCCAACGAGATGATTTGGGATGTGGAGGGAGCAAACCTAGATCAGTTACTATTGGGGCATGGTCAGAAATAACCATAGGTTCTATAGAGGAACAGAGGAGATTTTGGGATAAGGGTTGAGAAAGAAAGATATAGTCCAAGCGAGAAAGAGAAGCGTGGATGGGAGAGAAAAAAGAGAAGTCCAAAGAGTCAGGGTGGGAGAGTCTCCAAGAATCAATAAGATGTGCTTGAGAGATAGTGTTGAGAAAGTGTTTGTGGGTCTTAGTGGGAATGAAACAAACTTGAGATTTACGATCTAGAAATGGGTCAATAACTTGGTTACAATTGCCTCCTAATATGAAAAAATCATCCTGAAATTGGACACATTTTTGTGTGACAACAGGCCAAAAGGAACAATCAGGATGCGTGGGACCATAAACATTACAAACGGTTAAAGGAACATTTTTAATTACCAGTTTAACTAGTAACCATCTGCCTTCAGTTTAAATTTCTTGAGATAAGACTTTGCAATTCAATTTCTTATGACATAATGTAATGACACCATTTTTTTTGTTAGTAGAAGGAGAAAATAATACTGTACCCACCCTGCCTCTTTTTAATTTTAACGCTTCAGTGAGGTGGGTCTCTTGCAAAAGTACTAAATCAGGGTTATAAGAGGCGAGGTGTGAACGAATTCTCTGTCTCTTAATGGGGTTATTAAAACCTTTCACATTCCAGGCAATAACTCTGAATGTAATAACTTTAAAGCATTATGCAGAACCAAATATGCAGAAAGAAAAAGATGAGAGAAGATATAGGTATCGAATAACGGGTGGAGATCAGGAAAGAAAAAGGAAAAATAGGAAGTGGAGGAGAGAAACAAGAAGAGACAGTACATATCCATAAAGGACGACTGAGAATAACATACCTGAGGGGAGTGGGAACAAGAGAAGGCTGGGGCAATGGCGACTAACGGGAGACGGGACACCCGAAACAGGGAGTCCAACCACACCAGAATCACATAAGAAAGGGCAGACGGATCAAAGAACTATTGACAGTACAAAACGAACCTGTATGAAAATAAAAAGGGGAGTTAAGAGGGTATGAAAATAGTAAAGAATAAATGGAAAATATATGTCAAAGCGAACTAAGAAACAAACAATTGATATGAACTGAAGAAATAACAAGGAAAGAGAAGAATGATAATGGAGAAAAAGGTAACAGAAAATATAATGAATCATATGAAACAGTAGGAGAAGGACAGATAATGTAACATGAGAAAAGGAGATGAGGAGATATACAGATTTGAACGCAGTACATATAATGGAACAACAGAGGTAAATAATAGGAATATAAACATATAAATCTAAATAACAAACAGGGAAAGTTAAACAGGGAACAAATATAGCCAAGGGTAAAGATGATTCATATATTAACATTGCAATAACAATTCAAGTCCCGATAGTATGAGTAAAACATATCATCCCGTAGGTGGATTAGAGATATCCATGTTGGTCGAGCAATGAGAATGGATAAACTTCTTAAGTTCAGCAGGATCTTCAAAGGACAAGGTTCGATTTTGAAAAGTAACTTTAAAGATACAGGGGTGAAAAAGACCGTAGCGAGCACCCATTGAACGAAGAGGAGGACGGAGATTGAAAAACTCTTTTCGTCTGGCAGCAGTAACATTGGAGACATCCTGAAAAAGAAAGACTCTCTGACCTAGCTAGAAATTTTCCGTTTGGCTCCAGCAGCAGAAAGAACAGAGAGCAGGTCAGTAAACTTCAGGAAAAGAATAATGACACCCCCGTGGTTTGACTGAGGGTGAAGAGAGTGAAGGACGCGGACCAAGTCTATGGGCTCTCTGAATGTTCAGCATTGTTGAGGGAGGCATCTCCAATAATTTTGGCAAAAAGGAAGAGAAAAAGGTGATGGGATCCTCTCCTTCTAAAGAATCCGGCAAACCATAAATATGTAAATTATTCCTTCTGTTGCGATTTTCCAAGTCCTCAGTGTGTTGTTGAAGCTTGCAAACTTCCTTTTCAAGGGAGGAAAGTCTTTGAGAGTCATCCTGGATCGACGATAATTGTTGCTCCATTGTAGAAACTCTATTCTCCATAGAAGACCATTTTTCTTCCAAAAATGGCATCTACTGTTTGTTTCTTCCACAAACGGGCGTAGGACGTGAATTTCTTCCAATAACAGTTCCAGAGAAATAGCAGGAGACGATTTATCAGGAGATGGAGGATCTTGTTTCAGTCTTTCAAGAAGTGAAAGTAGGAGGAGACAACATATGAGGCGTCGAATGCGATGCTTGGAAGCGAGCTGAAGACACTCCGGCCATAATAGCAGTGGAAGGAGGAGACGCCTTTGAAGAAGTCAAAGACTGAGTAGAAGACTTTGTGCAGAAAGTTTTAGGAACAAAGACAAACTGTGCCTTGCGTAACCTGCTCATATGCAGAAGGCAGAACAATAAAAAAAAAAATGAGGTTCGTGTTGAGTGAAAGTTGTCACAAAAAAGGATGGTAAACCATAATAAGGCTAGGCAATATTTCCACAGAAAAAATGAAAGATTAGTTGAACTAATGTAGACAAAATGGCGCAGGAAGTCAGCGATGTCAAAACTGTACCTTATACAGTCCAATTAGGTAATTAACGCTGAGAGGTTAGTCAAGACCATGACAAACACCCAATATCAATGTAACATCATGGGAGGGTGGGCGATTCAAGCAGGCATTATAGCGATTTATATGTCCAAAAAATGAGTCGGTAGAGCAGAGTGATGAAAAAACTCTGAGGAAAAAGTGATGGCCACAGAGGTTATATAAGCAAGATATGTAGAGGAAAAAGACAGCTTACTGTGGAATTAGAGTGCTGAGGAGAATCATATTGCAGATGGCAGCATGTAGATGGCAGCGTGACCATAGCATAGCTGAAAGAAAAGGGAGGCTTGCTTCTGCTCCATGCGTGGGTAATTGGAGGTGGCAGCGCGTCCTCAAAATGGCGGCCACTTGAGGTGAAGCCACGAGTGAAGGGAATTCCGAGAAGCGCGTCTTACACTCTAAGACCCCATACTCGACTCACAGCATTCTCCGGTGCAGGCTGAGGTGAAGTCCGCCGATACTGAGTGCGAAGAGATGCACTTGCGGCTTTAAACTCGTCCCGGTGTGGTGGAGCGCGAAGCTCAGGTGGCCATCTTCCGCGGCGCCGAAACCACGCCTCCAATAAACTTTACCTTTAAAATTTTAAAACGCAGTGCATAGTGGAGAGATGTTTTTTCCATGAGGGTTCTGACTGACATCAGATAGACAACTAAAGCGAAGCTTTCGGTACCTTCAAACACCGACCTCAGTATTACCTCTACCATTCTCATCCCAAATATTTTGCCTACTGTCACCCACTCCCACCTCCCTCTGCATACACTACTTCACTGAAATTAATATACTACCTGGTCTCTTGCCACCCACCTTCTGCACATAGTACAAAAACATTGAAGCATCACCTAACCCCACCCTTACCACCCTTTGCGCTTTCCCTTCCCTTTTTTCTCTCAAATTGAGAGCAGAGAGCTAGCACCGCACAGGCATCACCCCTGTGGGAGTCGTTTGTCAGTACTGCATGTTTTTGTCTCTCAGCACAGGTTAGGATAGACTCACAGACAGGAAATGTGGTAGTAGACATAGGCATCATGCTGCCCGCGTTCTCCCACACCTTTTGGGTCTGTGAAGACCGTGAGAGGTGAAGCATGGTGTGTGAGTCCATCCTACATCCTACATCCTAACAAATCTGAGTAAAGCACGGGAACACAGGGGAAGAGAGTGCTTCTTCTTGTGATGTAAATGTGGGAAACAATTTTTACATCATAGTTCTAAATAACCAGATTTATCATCTCATGTAAAGCTCTCTGACACCTTTGTGTCAAGTTTGCACTATAGAAAAATGCACACAAAAAATGTATGAAATGCAGTGGTTAATTTGAGCCGATGGTTTCCGGTGCTCGGCACCCGCACATAATTGTCGACACCTGCCCTTATAACAGCTGACACCCTCATGTAAGAAAGACGGCATGAAACAACCAAACTCTAGTCATCAAGCCTCTCTCTTAATGACTGATCTACACATAGCTGTTCATAGATATTGTCAAAACCGCACATTTCCACTTTTATTTTCTTCACCAGGGAGTTTTTCTGCTGAAATGTTACCTTGTAATACCTGTAGAAAGATGCATGGAGGAAAAATGTCTTTATTGAAAGTTTTTTTAGCTCAGGGCGAGGTGAAATAAAAAACGGTTTAACATGTGAATAATGCTACAGCGCAGTCCATCTTCCGGAACCCATTCGAGACGTTAAGTGACCCCGGGGAATTACACATGGTGCTGTAATGGGTTTCGTCCATGGTGATGTCATTTTCCGTTACCGTTCTTAATGCTATAGAGAATGCAGATTTCTGTGCATGACTGTCATCTAGAGAGACCCTTGAAGCCTCTTACTTCTAAGATAGAGATTTCCTGATCTGTTGATTTAGGCCTAGACAGATCTTTCATAGCTATTACATTGTAAATACAGGGTTGTTTTCATGTTCCTCTGATGCAACTAATAAAATCGACTAAAAATAAAAATGGTGGTCAAATTTCCTGCAATTCCCAGCAATCTGTGTTCTTAAGATGCCCTTGAAAATCTCCTACATATAAGGCAAAAACTCTTAGGAAAAACTGCTTCCTGAATTTCAGTACCACATCTTTTCCATACTCGAATAAATCTTCTACGAGAAGCAGTTTTTGATGGGGTATTATATTATCTGAAGCTTCCGTTAAAAAATGTGTTCGTTCTGTTTTTTCAGTTCCTGACTCCTGCTCTTTATTATGAACACCTGGGAGGCCGAGAGTCATACATATTCAGTGTAAAAATGAGCTCAGTGCATCCATGAGCAATGCTTGCCGGAACAGTGACAGTGATTTTGTGAAATACACAATAATTGGCATGCAATCTGGTGTTACTCTAGGTAAATGTAATATGATTTTCAATTACATAGCTCATTGTTAATTCAAAATGATTCACAAGGTATTTGCAGGATTTGTAATTATGCTAATTGATCTTTTAGTGAGTGTGTGATGACTTTGATTAATTTATTATGTAGACCATGTTGGCAGATAGCTGACTGCATCGGTGATGGTGTTTTGACATGTTTAATCATTAGCATTATGCAATTTTGCATAGGATTACTTTCGAGAGTTTACAGTTTATCACATTTGAAAAGTGGAAACAAAGTACATTGGTGTACATTTCTGAATTTTAAAGTCTATACAAATGTGTTTTAATGTTTCCGCTAACAGCATTATTAAACACTTCTTGACTTTGATTTAAATGTTATCGAGAATTTAGTTTGGGCGAGATCAATCCAATGACGAGTCATAAAACATTAGTTGCCTCTGAAAATGCATTCCATGAACATTGGCCGCCACCAGGGCCGGACTGGGAACCAAAAGCGACCTTGGCAAATTGCTGGGCCGGCTCTCCTGGGGTTTTGGCCGATTTTGTCCGATATTGCCGGCCCCCGGTAACAAAAACAGTCACCCTGGGGCCCAAAACCGGCCCCCACCTTGGCGGCCTACTGGGAAAACACCAGGTGCCCGCTATGGCCAGTCCGACTCTGGCCACAACTCTGCACATGTGTTGAAGTCTGTTCATAAAGATAAATTCTGCCAGGAATTTGCAAAGGTATTCCCGACAGGTGTAAACCGATTTACGGATGAGTACAGAGATCTCTGTAGCCCTAAATCGCACTCAAGGGGTTGGAACATGAGTTTTTCAAAGCATGCTTTGTCTTGGAAGGTTGGGAACGCTCACAAACTCACATGCTTGTGGGCATTTTCATACTCTGATCCATACCCGTTCAACCTGAAAATTTACTAGAGCAGTCAGATGTTGTAAATTCATTTCCAGGGTAGAAAGTGGCATGTGTCACCCGCAGATTTTCTGGCTGTGTAGAAGAAGCGATTTCTCCATGAGTAAAAGCACAGGAAAAATGAACAATGTACATTGTACATCCCCTCGACCCCGTGCAGACCTCTGCATTATAAAGAACTCTGCACAGTTGTAAAGGGATCCCAAAAGGATAGCCACATGACCTTCCCAAGAGTACACCTTGAAACCGGCACCTGTTTTAGTTTTCCATGTGCTCTCCAAAGAATGATTGTAAGTTGAAAATAAATAGCCAAAATAAATGCAGGCGGGAATGAGGCCCTTCGAGCAGTAAGGAGTTAGGTGAGACATAAACAGTGATCTGGTTTCAGATCCAGCCAGCCACTAATAGCCTTGACCAGGGACATATGCACCAAATATGTGTATCAGTGCACAAATGTTAATTGCACAAAGCACATTATCCCTCTGCAGCTGCAGGAATTTAGGCGCAGATTTACTATTATTTGACATAAGGCAACTCTACATCAAAGTTGCTGCACTGCCTTGCATCAAAGGGAGATTTAAAAAAATGCACCCTATCTACTAAGATATGGGGCATTTATTCTCTCCGCCAGCGATACACATTTGGGAGGAGTGCACCAACATACACCCTTGCAAGGGTGTGTGCATTCACTGAAGCATTTGTTTTGTACTAGAAGGAGTCCCTCCAGTACAAAAAAGCAACCACACAGGTGAGGTACCATTTTTATCAGGAGACCTGTGATGCTCAGATGCTGAGTGGTAGGAAATTTGTGTAGCCCGGGTGATCCCACAACTTTATGACACAGAAATGTGAGGAAAATGTGAGTTGTTAAGCTAAATTTGAGGTTTGCCGGGGATTCTGGGTAAGAGAACAGTGGGGGATCCACGCAAGCTGCTCCTCCCTGGACGCCCCTGATGTCTAGTTATCGGAAATGTCTGGGATTGGTAGCTTTCCCGAGATGGCCATCAAGCCAGGTACCAAAAAACGAGGATGAATCCCTTGCAAAACCAGGTTGTCTCCTGATAACTCATTTTGATCTTTTCACAATAAGTTTTGGGCCATTTCCTTTTGCAGGCACTAGGCCTACCCACACAAGTGAGGTACCATTTTCATAACCAGACCTGGGAGAATGCTGGTTGGGTGGAAGTTTGTGGCTCCATGCAGATTCCAGAACTTTCCTTCACAGAAATGTGGGGAAAATGTGTTTTTTTGGGACAAAGTTTGAGTTTTGCAAGGGATTCTGGGTAAAAGAACTTGGCAAGAGCCACACAAGTCCCCCCATTGTGTACTGCCCTGGAAGTCTAGTTTTAAAAAATACACAGGTTTTCTAGATTTCCACAGGTGCCGGCTGAGCAAGGGCCCAAAATCCACAGCTAGCCTAGGCACTTAACAAAAAAAGGGTCAGTTTTCACTGAAAAAATGTGATGTGTCTGCGTTGTGTTTTGGGCCATTTTCTGTCGCAGGCACTAGGTCTATCCACACAAGTGAAGTACCATTTTTATCGGAAGACTTGTGGAAATGCTGGGTGAGTAGAAGTTTATGGTTCCCAGCAGATTCTAAACATTCCATCGCAGAAATGTGAGGAAAAAGTGTTTTTTTGTTTGGACTAAGTTTGAGGTTTGCAAGGGATTTTGGGTAACAGAACCTGATGGAAGCCACACATGTCATCCCATCCTGGATTTCGCTGATTGCCTAGTTTAAAAAAATGTAAGTGTTTGCTAGGTTTCCCTAGGTGCCAGTGGAGCTAGGGCCCAAAATCCACAGCTCGGCACATTTAGGAACAAAGGGTCAGTTTTCACTGGAAATATGTGATGTGTCCACGTTGCGTTTTGGGCTGTTTCCTGTCGCAGGCTCAATGCCTACCCACACGAGTGAGGTATAATTTGTATTCACAGACTTGGGGGAATGGTGGGTGGGTGGAAGTTTGTGGCTCCCTGCAGATTACAGAACTTTCCATCACAGAGAATTGAGGAAAATGTGTTTTTTTGACAAAGTTAGAGGTTTGCAAGGGATTTTGGGTAACAGAAACTGGTGAAAGCCACACAAGACACCCCATCCTGGATTCCTCTGGGTGTCTAATTTAAAAAACATTACAGGTTTGCTAGGTGTCTCTGTGTGCCGGCTGAGCTAGGGCCCAAAATCCACAGCTAGGCGCATGTAAAAAAAGAGCCCTTTTTCACTGGAAAAAGTGATGTGTCCCCATTGCATTTTGGGCTGTGATCCTATCACAGGCACTAAGCCTACCCACACAAGTGAGGTACCATTTTTATAAGGAGTCTTAAGGAAAGACAAAATAGTAGAAGAAATGTTACTGCTATTTGTCTCTCTATGCATTTCTGCCTTCAAGTCAATTTGAACAATACCCTCTGATTTATATGCTGATATGGGTACCCAAAAATTCAGAGATGCACAAAAAACCACTGCTTCTACACTCCATCTCTTGTTCCAATTTCAGAAATCCATAGATTTACTTGATTCTGATTTTTCTCTCTTTATAGTTTACCAAATGAAGTGCTGTATACCATGTACACAATGAAAAAAACATTGCAAGGTACAACTCAGTTATTGGCTCTGGGTACCTCGGGTTGTTGGAAAACCAACAAGCCTCATATAATGCTGCAATCAGAAGGGTCCCGCAGATGTAACGGTATGAAGCTTTAAAAACTCTACCAGAGTTTGAAGAAGTTACAGGTGAAAATGTAGGCACAAACGGCCGTTTTTTTCAACTAAATTTCAATATTCTTTTATTTCAACTGTCACTTTACATAGGAAAACTTGGAAGAATCTACACAAATGACCCCTTGCTGAATTCAGAATGTATAGCTTTCCGAGATCCATTATTGGTTTCACACCCATTTCTACCGCTAACTGGAAGGAAATTGAAAGCAAAAAAATAGGAAAAATAGGCTATGTCCCAGTAAAATGCCAAAACTGTGTAGAAAATGTTAGTTTTCTGACAAAGGTATGGCTGTTCCTGAAAGCTGAGAAGATGGTGATTTTAGCACAAACAAACCCTCTGTTGATGCCATTTGCAGGGAAGAAACCAGATGCTTTCTTCTGCAGCACTTTTATCTCATGTTCCGCAAAAAACACAAATTTAGCTGTATTTTGCACACTTTTTTAGGCCCTTCCAAGGGAATCCACAAACCCCTGATACCTTTAGAATCCGCAGGATGTTGGAATAAAATGACGCAAAGTTGGCGCGGATACATAAAA
Source organism: Triturus cristatus (assembly GCF_964204655.1). Taxonomy (NCBI): domain Eukaryota; kingdom Metazoa; phylum Chordata; class Amphibia; order Caudata; family Salamandridae; genus Triturus; species Triturus cristatus. The sequence goes on from NC_140581.1 coordinate 404,260,614, forward strand.
TTATGGGGGCCTAAGCACAAACTACCCCAAATAGTCAAAAAAGGGCATGGCACAGGGAGGGGGAGTCCTGTCAGTGAAGGGGTTATCAGAATACTATCATATTGATGTAATGATTCCTATTTTGAATTGCTGTTTATGGCACTTGGCACTTTAATGGTCTTGATTGTCTGAATAAAGTATTTGATTATACAACTTGTATTTGACAAATTTGGTGAGTAATAAAATATCTGAGCATAGCAATAGGACATTGAGACATGAAGTATAAACTCGCTTTTAAAGTATAATTTTGTGCCAGAAAAGAATGACAGGGGTGGATTAGCATTACAGAGGGTGTCAAATGGGTAATGAAAAATAAAGATACTGTTTTTGGGGCGCTTATAATATGGGTCAGTCGGAGTACTTATAGTAAAGAAGTCTATAGAATGTCCGGTTTTCAGAGCTTCAGTAATATGCTGTTACTACATGGATCTGCATGGTCTAGGTCCTGATGCAGTGAATTTCACAATCAATGTTTAGTGTAAAGTAATAATATAAAATGGTAGAAATTCACTATGAGATCAGTACCGTGTAATTATAGGAGTCTGTATTTTCTGTCAACATTATGTATTGCACATAAGGTTGCTGTGTTGCTCCCTACTGTGATTAACCTGTATTATAGAAGACCAGGGGACTTATTTATAAGCCCCATGCGCCTCCTGTGCGGTGCAAGGGGTTTGCAAATAAGCACCCAGGTTTTTAAAAACGTTTCGGAAATATTAGAATTGGGAGTTTACAAAAGATTGGGTTATTGAACTAACAAAGGAAGACATTTATTTATACAATCTCAAGTGGTAGGCAGTTGTTATTACTCAGGGTGGTAGGACTGGTATTAAGACTGATCACACAATACAATGATGCCAGTATAAATGATCATCATTGATTAATATTTTGTGAATTCAACTTTTTGATAACTATAGCGTTCTCCAATTGATATTTTTTTAAATAATTTTTCTAACCAGAGGGATTTACAAAATGAGTGTCTCAGTAGCTTGCAATGCCTCTCTTAGTCTCATGTTTTCAGCAATTATTACAAGACGTGTCAAAGCAGAAGATATAATTTTTACGTCCATATAAGGCAATATAACGTACATCATCGTTCAGTGGAATCAAAATATTCATGTGTATCTGTATATTTATCGCTACAGGTGACAGACCACATCTCCACTTAATCTCAGAGTCCCTTATACTGCTCCCCCATCCGTGTGTTAGTTAGTCAATGAAAAGTGTATGGAAATTTAAATAGTATTCAAGGAAAGGAGTATTAGAGGTAAAGCGTATGCAGCAGAAACAGGACCACCTATCCTTGGCTGGTACCAGCAGTATGATTTGCAAATAATCATTAATCCAAGTGGTCCAAACAAGGTTATGGTGGTAGAAGATATGACGTTGAAAGACATTTTAGAGGGTGCAGAGAAGACATTCATGAAAGGCATAGGTGAGCTACGTGGTTATGTGCACAAGATAAAATTAAAGTCTAAAGCTGTTCCTGTGCAGCATAAAGTTAGGAAGGTGCCTATTCATTCATTCATTCATTCATTCAAGAGTTCTTTATTTTGTCCTTTGAGGCCATAAAAGCACAAATAAAATGTACAACACAATTCATACATTAAAATTTCCCAAGGGTTAAGTGCATGTGTATTACAATGTCAAAGAATTCCGAATAAAAGTTTGAAAATGTATTAAATACATAAAAATACACATACAGACATTTAAAATATGAAATAGATGGGGTTGATAAGAGTTTGTAATCACAAAAATGAGATAAGATGATCAAATTAGGAGGGCCTAATTTTAAAATGGCTCGGCGTACAGACCACATAGAGAATAGATAACGAGAAACTGAGTACACGATAGGCGTGCTAGCATCATACTTAAGTATCCTGTAGGCCTCTGCACAGTGATTTGTTCCGAGGTTTCTACATACCTGTAGTAACCATTGGCATCTAGCCTTCTTGTATGCCGGGCAAAAAAATTGTACGTGTTGGTCTGTCTCCGATATGTTATTGCAGACCGGACAACCCTGAATCAGAGTGCCCCCCCATTTGTTTGTAAATGTTCTAAATGGCAATGCTCCGTGTCTAAAGTGTAGGTGGAGCTTTTGGGCAGGGGGAGGCTGGATGATGTCAAGAGCAGGTTCTAGCCGATATAGCTCTTTAACTTCTAGGAAGGATGCAGTCAATATGCCAGTCGCAGGGTTCTTCTTTATCTGATTACGTTTGTATTCCCTGAAGGTCTATGACAGGGCCTTCCTGGATAATGACAAGCAGCTTCCTTCAGCGTTAGCCCATAGGTCGCCCATCCCCATAGCTTCTAAAGAGTTTTTGATATAAGCCAGCCATGGGATTTTGCTAGCTCCCTGTAAGTTTAACACTTACTTTAGCTCTTCTCTAAAAACGACAAATTCTTGGGTGCTCCATAAACGTCGCCAATGAAAGAGGGGTCTAAGGGCAACTTCCTCTGCAATTGGGCCAACCCCAAGATCCATTCGAAGTGGCGTAAGTGGTGTGCTTTTGGCAAGACCTAGGGGTTGCCTGGCAAAGGAATTCTCGTTCTTTGCTTGGGCGTTATAAATTTCCATCACCGGTCCAACCATTTTATGAGTGCACTTTAGGAGCATCTTTGCTAACCCCCTGTTGTCTGGGCCAACTTTAGACTAGCCTTCTTAATTTGATGTGCTTCTTTCCATTTTCTCAGTGAGTGTTATTCCTAAGTATTCGAAGACAGTCACTTCTCTAATGGTTTCCCGTCTAGCTGAGGATCTGATTGTGTGGTGTTTCCTGCATTAAAAACCATATATTTGGTTTTCTGTGAATGTATCTCTAAACCCCTACTTTTACAAAATGTATGAAAGATAGCTAGTACCCTCTGTATTCCCATAGGGGACTTAGATAGTAGGAGGGAATCGTCGGGGGAACATCGAGGCGGGAACCTTGAGGTTGCTAACCTTGGGGCATCTATGTCCCTCTCAGCAACCAGGGCCTCCACTAGGCCATTAATAAATAAGCAGAAAAGGGTCGGGGCCAACACACACCCTTGTCGTACCCCTCTGTCTATAGATATGGGGTCAGTGAGCTCACCATTTCTCTCATGCCTGATTCGCGCATAATTACATTCATGGAGCCGTTTCATCTGGTGGCAAAGGTACGGAGGGGCCCCTAAATTTAATAGTATGGACCACAGTTTGTCCCTGGGGACCAGGTCAAAAGCCGATTTTAGGTCCACAAAGATCAAATAAAGGCTGCCACCCTCCAAACGCACTGGTTTCCAGTACAGTAGTTGCAGCCTAAGAATTTGATCTATTGTGGACATTCTGGCTCTAAAGCCTGCCTGGTAGGGGCTAAGTATCCTCCATCCAGCTCTCTAATCGGCCAAACAGGACACTTGCGTATATCTTCTGGGTGACATCTATGAGGCTGATTGGGCGGTTGTTAGCGGGAAGGAGTTATGAGCCCTTTTTATAAATTGGAATCATTTCCACTCCCAACCATTTCGTAGGAATCGACATTCCCTGCATGATAGCATTAAACAGGGTCCATAAATATGGGGCCCAGGTATTAGGATCATTGCGGAAAAGCTCGCCTGGGATCTTGTCTAGCCCTGGTGCTTTAGAGGGGGTTACCCTGCTTAAGGCTTCCATTACCTCTTTTAAAGTAATTACTGGAGCATCAAAAGCGGGTTACTGCAAGTGGGGGGCTCATTTATGGCCTTCCCCACTTCACCCTCTACCCTTGCATATAAGGGCTCAAAATGGGCCTTCCAAGCTTCTGCCCCCAGGTTTGGTTCTATTGCTAGTTTACCCTCTGTGCAGCCAGTATTTACTAAATTCCAAAAAGTCCTCATGTCCCTAGAACATAAGGAACTTTTCAGGCTCTCCCATTTATCTCCCTCCCATTATTCTTTGCCACATTGATTATGTTTTTGTGGGCCATCCGCTTGTCTTTTATTAGGATTCTGTCTTTGGATTTAATCGCTAAGACTAGTGCTTGCTTAGCCTTACGGCAATCATGACCCGGGGGCTCCTTTTCCTTAGATTTTATAATGGGAAAGGAAATATTTGCCAAATCAGATACTAAACCTTGGTGGCTGTTCGCAATTTCAGGCAAGGTGCTTATTAGGATAAGAGGAGAGGTCAAACAACTGTTACAAGATATGTTGATATGTTGGAGAGTAGAGTGATCGAGCCAGTTGAAATGTCAAGTAAGGTATATACTGTAGTCATCACAAAAAAAAGGATGGAAAGCTTTGATTCTGTGTTGACTTGCGGAGATTGAATCAGAGCATCACATCCAACAATTTCCCACTTCCCAATATCAATGAATTGTTACTTTTACTAAAATGAGGCAGATACTTTTCTAAATGTGATCTTACACATGCGTACCACCAAATACAGCTTCACCAGAAATCAAAACCGTTGACGGCATTCATCACCATGGAAGGCACCTTTCAGTTTACCAGAATGCCTTTTGGACTATCTTTGGCAGCAAGTGTGTTCCAGAGAATGATAAATGTAATCTTTAAGGGTTGGACAATGTTATATTTTTTCAGTACAACATTCTGGTGTTTGGTGACACTGTACATAATCAAAATGTCACTTTTAAATTAATCTTGGATCGTCTGGCGGAATCGGGTATGACATTGAGGCGTAAGAAATGTGGATTCTTGGTGGAGGAGATTGAGTATTTCGGTCATATGTTGTCTGCTGGTGGAGTTAGGCTCAAAATGGATCTACTGGCTGCTATCAGATCTGCACCGTCGCCTAAAGATAGGGAGCAACTGAGATTCTTTTTGGGTCTAGTAGAGTATTATTCAAAGTTTGTCAAACATTTCGCCAGCAAAACAAAGTGTTTGAAAGTGCTGATGAAAAAGGGTGTGAAATTTGAATGGGGCATTTCACAGCAAGATTGCTTTGTTACATCGAGGAGGAAATATAAAAAGTGCAGATTTTAGTACCATTTGAAACAACCCTCAAAACATTGGTTACAGTGGATGCGAGTACTTCAGGCATAGGTGCTGTACTGTCACAAATGCATGGTGTGGGTAAAAAAACAGTTGCATTTGCATCATGAACGTTTATTGATATTGAAAGTCACTATGCAGTTATAGAGAGAGAGGCATTGGCAGAAGTGTGGGGTCTTGAATATTTCCATACGTATGTGTGGGGCAGCTGTGTTGTGTTGTGTGCTGATCACAAGCCTCTGTTGACATTTTTTCTTTCTGGTTGTACGGGCAAAAGCTCGACTAGGTTAGCAAGTCTTGCTTCATGGTTACAGTAATAGGACTACAAAATGGAGTATATTCTAGGTTGGAAACATTTTCAAGCAGATTGCCTTTCACGATTGTCACAAGATTGGAAGATTGTGGATGGAAATGCAGTAATGAGTAAAGAGAGCGAGGAAGAAGTTGTCAGTATTGAGGATATCTTTGAGTGTTGTGGTGGTGTGGTAAGTGAAGCAGAATGGGCAAAAGCTATGGAAAGTGATGAGTTGTTGACGGAAGTGAAATGTTGGATCAAGTGTGGCAATAGGCAAGAGAGTACTCTTCCATCACTGTTACAACCATGTTGCAAGGTTTTGGATGAACTGTCCATCACCAACGGTACTATAAGTATGAGAAGCAATAAATTGATTCCCCTGAAGTGGTACGAAAGAGATTGTTTGTGTTAGCTCCCAAGGAACATTTGGGCCAAACTGTCACATAGAAACGGATAAGGAATGAGTTTTGGTGGCCCGACATGAATGGCGACATTGTAGATTTGGTAGAGACATGTTTCTAATGTAAAGAGAGTGAAATAAGTTTGAAGTTTGGTGTTGCAAGTTCTGGTGGGGGTAGCAATTCTGATCCTGGTTCAGCGTGGCACAATGTTTGTTTAGACTTCATTCTTCCCATGAGCAGGTTGGGGAACGTGAAGAGATTTGCTATAGTTATCATCGATGTGAATTCAAGATGGCTGGTTGTAAAATTTGTGTGTGAAATTACCACGCGAGCAACCATCAGTGCGCTCAAGGAGTTCTTTAGAGAAGAGGGTTTCTCAACCATGCTCATCACTGACAATGGGACTCGGCTTACTTCAAGCAAGATGGATGAATTCTTGTTGTCGTGTGGGGCAAGCATTCATGCACAACTCCTTACAACCCGTGTTCTAATGGAATGGTTGAAAGGGCCAACCATATGTTGAAAGGAGCCCTACAGATAGCAGTGGCTAACTGGTTGGATGTAGAGAACTTGATTTGCGATCTAGTGTGGGCATACCGCACTACTGAGAACTCTGTTATTGGGAGCAACCCTTTTTGTGTGATGCGTGGTAGAAAACCACGTTCAAAACTGTGTCCATCTTTGATGTGTTTTTTTTATTGATGGAAAATACACTGGTCACAGCAAATGTTCTGATGAGGGAAAGGGTGTGAGGTTCAGTATGCCTGGGATTGTTCACAGACGAAAGGTTACGGATAAGGTGATGGTCGCTCCTGGAGATTGGTTAAAGATAAAGTCTGGCAGAGGGAAAAAAGGTTTTGACAGTTCTCTAGGATCTTTCAAGGTCACGGAGGTGCACAAGTGGCATGTAGCGTTGTCTAATGGTGAACGTTGGACCTTGAGGAGAGTTGCGAAGTATGGTGGAGATTGTGTTGGAGAACAATGTGGTGACGATAACGGGTGCAGCGGGTATATGCTAATGTCTGATGAAGCAGTACGGAGTGAGAGCAAACAGTTTGTGCATTCTGGTTTGCAGGGTAGGGGGGATAGTTTTGTGCGTCCTCGATGAGGTAAAATTTCTGTTGAGCAAGGTATAGGTGTAAGCAGAATACTGAGACCAAGAAGACAACCAACATTTTTGGCAGATTATGTACGCTAGCTCATGTGCATGTTTTAAGTAGGGTCATGAACTCCTTGTTGTTTTTCTGTAATGTGTTGCTTCTCACATTATATATGTAGATATTTATACTGTTTGTCGATATGTCTGGTTTGGTAAGTAAATTTTCGTCGGAAATGTATTTTCCAAGCATTTGGGCTTGACTTATCAATGTGTATGGAAAGGGGATGTGTTGTAATGTAGCGTCTCATGTCACCATGGAACTTCGGGGCATATTATCAAGAAACGGCGTTAAAATTATCGCCGCTTTAGGGGCAGAAAACTGCAGCTAAAGCGGCGATAATGGGCTTGATAATATGCCTGTGAGAACTCCCATTGAAGCCCATGTTCTGGTGTCAACATGGGCTTCTATTGGAATTCTCTGCGGCATATTTTCAAGCCCATTATCGCCGCTTTAGCAGCAGTTTTCTGCCGCTAAAGTGGCGATAATTTTAACGCCGTGCTTGATAATATGCCCCTTCGTGTCCTCTGTGATGGTCTCGGGGCGGACATTCTGTGAACAGCAGTTGTTCGTCACAGGGAGCACCGGACTTAGAGCTGTCCCTGCTCTATCGCCATAATAAATAAATCCCGATAACTTACTTGGAGTTCTCTTACTTACTACCAAAAGCTTAGCCTAGCAGACTGCTTTTATGGCAATGGTATGAAGGGCATGCTGCTGCTTTGGCAGAGACTCTCTCCAACTGCATCAATAATTTCCTTCTTCCCTCTAGGCCACTGCCATCATGCAAAGTCACCAGCAAGCCAACACACCCACCATTTCCAGGTGCTGGCTGCAAACTTTTAAGCCTAGGGTGTAGCTCGTGCGGAGCAGAGCATCAGCATACACGTGCCCACCAAGGCCCCTTTGACTATGAGACAGTAACGAAGAGAGGTGGCATGTGGAACAAATCAACCTAACAACAAAACCGTTAAAATAATGGATACATTTCCAGTGATGTCTCACAGTGAGCACAATGAATTATAAACCCAAGGTTGCATACCTTTCTCACATTTGTGTTCATGTGAGTCAAATGCATATATAGGAGTGATTCTGGCTGCCAGTTTGGCTTCCAATGAATGGTTTTGAGCCGTTTATTTTCCCACTGTTGAGTCTCTTGGGACCAGGCTGCTTGTTTCCATCCTAAGCAGTGGTCAGCCAGTAATGTCAACTGAATGTACCTGTAATTCTTTTGGTCTCTATAAGGAACAATAAATACCACAACACTGCCTGTGCACATATTTTTGATTCTCTACTGTGTTCTATATTTGTTGGAGACATTAGTAACTTTCTTTTTCTTACTGAATGCAAGACTGAATTCAATTGTAGGAGAGGTAACTTGAAGTGTGATTTCCTCGAGTGAATAACAATTACAGTTATGCCTCTTTTTAGGTCTGGCCAAAAGCACATATGTTTGTTGAACAACTGCTGCAAAGTATTTAAAATATATGTTATGTGCTCTTTGGCTCTGTCCAGTGGCGTATATTACTCATTCAATGCTACAGGGTGTTTGGTGTAACATTCTGTCTCCTTTGGAGTGCTTGCAATGCAAATTTATGAGGGACTATGTCAAATTTCAAAGTACACTGAAGCATCATAATTTAAATTATTCATCCCATACATACATTCTATACAGAGAGCAATCATCTTTGTTTTCATTTTTCACAGCAACAGCTTTTTAAATATTTTAATCTGGACTCAAGCCATAGCTAATTGTTTTCATATTTGAAATACTGCAAAGAGAGAAGCAGACCAAACTAGCAGTTACGTTTAATCGTAGAGATTCATATCACCTACACCATTCTACTGCCTTAATCTTGTATTAAGAGACCTATGTGTGTAGGACACTGGGCTCTCAAGCGCATGAGGTACCATGCTTCTTCATTGGCCTGCTCCTCTTCTCACGGTAGTCTGCGGTTGATAGGGGTGGGCCCCCACTTGAGCGGATCTCCTATTTTGGTGGGTATGTGTTTCAACCTCACACCTACCTCACGTGTCACCTAGTGTGATGGTCTGTTGGTGGTGTGAAAGCTCCCTTGAGTTAAGATTGCTTACGTTTGACTATGGCAACCTTTTTTCTTTACTGATTATTAAACGGCATCACCATATGGTTGACTTCTGTACCTCACTCATTGTACAGCACCCACAGAATGTGTACAGTATTGTTGCATAGCAGGGCTCTGCATACAGGGGTGACTGTAGACAAACAGTGTGCTTCTATTTCAAACAAATGATACTTTTCTGACAGATATTGGAGGGGTTGCAAAAGCTCTGGCTCTGTAATCTCAATAGCTGTTTTTCAGGCACAATCTGGATTATAGCATTCATCCCTCACATCTAATTTTGCTGAAATGGCTCAAACCACCGTACACTAGATAAGCTCCAAGTACCCAAAGGTGACCTCTCATATACTAAGCTCCACAATCTTCTGATGAGTCCCAACAAGCGTGATGGCAAAGCATGCGTAGACTAACACCAACTCGATCCTTGGCAAGATGGCCGGCATATGGAAATTCTTACTTGCGCTCACTGCCATAGCGGCAGAGAGTGAATCAAGGATTAGCGAAATGGAAAACAGAAACTTTTCACAGTTGAGACATAATTCTACAAGCGTCAAGAAAGTCTCTACAATGAAGTGTGATCTGGAGGCAGTGAAAAAAGAACAACAGAGGAAATTCTAAAGTTTGACTTGCCAGGAAATTTCGAAGATTGCTCTAACAGCTGTGCAGATTTTGAAGTTGGAAGGACAGCCAGGCTTTTGACATAGAAGTGTAATAATCAGAGATTTCCAAGAACTATGATTTTTAGACCCTTTCATTTACAGATAATTGGTTATAAATACCAGTTCTGAGTTGGCAAATAAGCTGCTACTTAGAGATGATTCTGAAAACTGATACTCAGGAATACAAAACGATCAATATCAAGGTATCATGCCTCAGCGTACGAAATCCCCAATAAAAAAATATCGAAGTCTTCATGGCAATATTATCCTTCTAAAGGAAATAAGGACACAAAAGGTAGTCTCCATAAGCGTGAGATATGAGCTGCTTTGGAGCTTTGTCACCAGTTGGGTTGTGAGTTTAATTTTAAAATGAACCCAAATGACAGTTACAGATTCGAAATGTGAGACTGGGGGTATGTAGAAGGGCAACACATCCATGTTAGCAATGGACGTGTAAGCCCTTACAACAGGCTCTCCGTCATTCTAGTTGGAGATAGGGCATATTCTGAAAACAGTGTCGGCTGAGCAAGGCTTTTAATGGGGGTGTTTTTAAACTAGTTATGGATCCTGTGTTTGATAGACCACCAAAAAAGCTCTGAAGATGATATTTGGATGTGCAAGTGCAAGGTTGGCAGAGTTTACATTTGTCTTCAATCCGCAAAATGATTACGCAGCCGTTAAGGCTATACATATTTCAGACCATGGATGCATGAAAATGTAGTTCCACAATGGCAACCTCCTATGGCCAAAAGTCATCACTACAAACCCTGAGGCTCGCAATGTAACTTAATTCAAACCATCTCTGGGCATACACACATTCCTCTCACTTTCAGGGCTTACCTCAGTAGGAGAAAACCATTCTATCACTTTGAAAGAGCCACCATATATTACCTTTGTAGTCAACCTTCTCATGAGTGCAACCACTAAGGAAATAGTTATTACAAGACCTCCTTTGGATAGTGTAACAAACTCAGCCTCCTGGAATTCAACAGCAGAAGAAAAAAAACTATAGAATTAGCTCTACAAAGGCTTAAACAAGTTCTTCGTGCAACCCAACCATCAACTTAAACACATTGCTTAACAAAGAGATATGTGAAAATATGAAATTAAAAACATCACTATTGTTCAATGCCAATGGAAGAAATCTAACAATCAGCATGGCAATACCCATCTCCAATGACTCAAGAATAAGATAAAGACTCCACTATACTACCAGGATCTGCAATGCCGATTATCCTCCTGTAGAATTTCATAGGATTCTCATTGAATTTCTTAACCCGGAGAGCACCATCACTATGATCTGTAACATCATGCAGACTGCTTTGTTTCTAATGCAAAGGTGGTGAAACGATTCCTTAGGAGCAATACACCAGTGACCCAGTTCGCCCAGTTTATGATCAAGGACACTATCCCAACCAATAGATCTCAGGCACTGGCTCCTTTTCAGGCAACATGTGGTCTCTCAGCTCAAGAGTCTGAAAACAATCATGCTCACAATTAGACCCTCCTCCAAACATGCCTTAAACAACATTTTACCTTCAATGGTTACCATCACGGTTAAGCACATTGGCAACAATGCCTTAACTTCAGGTGCATAACCTCTTTGACCTTGAGCTCTTCCACAAGTGACCACACATGAAAAATAGGAATAGAGATTCATTAAACTCAGCCAGTCTTATACCAGCCTCTTGTGGTACCAGAATGCCTTAAGGGTGCTTTTAGAAATGCTTATCAAATCAAGTACCAAACAACCTTTTCTTAGGAAAATTGCAAAAAAGATTATTGTTCACTCAGTGCTTAGATTTGGAATCAAGGAAGTCAGTTAAGATACGGCTTTTCCCAAACTTTTATGCAAAGATCAGACTCACTTTAACTAGGAAGGTGTTTATAATACATAACTCTGGAGGATACCCACCTGAAAGTGGAGTAAACATCTCCAAGAATGGTAAGCACAACCAGATGGGGTGCTATCTTTCACTGTTCTTACCTCCACACTTACACATTCTTTATGGCATGATATGAAGGATGTATGACGTTACAACGCACGCTATTACAACGCATACCTTTACAACGCATTTTTTACAACGCTAGTACTACTACAACGCATTACTTTACAACGAATTCTCTTACAACGCAAAACCTATTAAAACACTGAAAAGTGCTGTTACAACGAAATATATTACAACGCATACCATTACAACGCGATTTTTTTTTTTTTTAAATTAAAAGTACAATAAAATCTGGCACGGGATGCAGGGAAATTAGGGGTTTTAGGGTGGGGAAATGTATTAAAATGTGGAGAACAACTGAGCGTAAATCAACTGAAATGCTGAACCAAACTAATACTCGAGTATAAAAATTAATACTCGAGTATTAAAATTAATACTCAAAATCCCCAATTAAATTCCGTTTTCACACATTTCAAAGATTATAAAAAAGAACGATAATTAAAACAACAGTATTAACACAATTTTTATCATGAAAAAATCGGAAAATAAGTAAACAGAGTAAAACACACATACACATAGGCGCCATTTTAACGATCTCACTTGTAAAACTTGTCCTACCACAGTTTCTATGTAAACAATACCAAAAGACATGTTTCAAAATGGATGCCAAAACGGAGCAAATGAAACAAAACAATATTTTTTAAAAAGCATTTTTAAATTATCTTTTTCCACAGTAAAACAAAGCATTTAAAAAAACACAACGAACGCAGTTTTTAAAAAAAATAATAGTGACACAGAGTAAAACTTATAAATACAAGGAAGACACCATTTTGCACTCAGTTGATTATCAACTAGCAGAGAGACCAGACGTGATAAGCTGACCCTCTGTCACCTGCACTGTGACCTCCTCAGAGAGAGCACGGAATTCACTCGTGAAAGCATAACAACAGAACAACTACTAGTAAGTCATTATTATATTTTTAAACGTTAGTTTTGCGGAAGATATATTTTTATAACCCAAAAAAAAATTAAATTTAAATAAATAATAATAACTTTACAAATGTACTGTTTGCAATGTATTATCACTAAAATTAAACACAAACTTAAAACAAGTATTTTATTTTCCAAATGCAGAAACTCGGAAGATTTTGAGATTCCACAATAGCTGAACCTATTTGGGCATCCCCACCACTTTAACGACTGACAAACACAATTGATAAGGTAAATGTTATGTATGTGTAATGATTTCACTTGTTAAATTTATTTGTAAAAATTACCTACAATGATGTATGGCAGAGGTGTTTTTTTTTAAAACTCAATCTCACCACATAATAAACGAAAAATTACCATGATGCTGAAGTAACAATTACTAATAAGACTTCAGTTAGGTACCACATCTGAAAAAGCGTTGCTTTTTACTAGGGCAACTATTTTTATTCTAAGTCCATGAATGTTCAGCATTTTAGTATTTTAGTAATAGTATTGAAATTACCTTTTATGTTTTTTTTGAAAAATGCTTCAAATATGTAGTATGTTTACTTTCACCAATTGTTACTCATACTCCTTTTTCATACCTCAAATGGATTATATATAGTATTTTTTTTCTAACCAACGTTGGCAAAGGAACAATAATTTTTTTTTTTTTTTTCCTCCAGTGAACATCTGTTCCCCAAAAAAACTTTAACCACCTGCAAGCATTAGCTTAAAGGCACGAAAACCAAAAACAACTGGAAAAGGTATGTTACCTTTTCCATATTTTTATTACTATACATTATTAATTCTTCCTTTTGCAATTATTCTTCCTCTAACGTACCAAATTAGAAAAGTAATGGATAGTTTAGAGAAACAATATACAATTTCTAGTCTAGGAAGGTGCAACATTAGTGATATTGTTGTGTAGTGTAGGGGAACATATCTCTATTTCAACTGCAGTAAGGTGCATTGATTAGGACAGTCTCATGTAGTAATAGTTATATTATATATCAGTATTATTTTAAAGATACTCAGATTTAACATTACAATCCACCGTTAATTTTTTTTTTATCCTCTTTTTTTCCAAAAGATAACAATTTTGAATCGCAAATAAAATCTGGAGCCAAAAAACCAAGTCATCTTCAGCCACCTCATCCATAAAAGCAAGTGCTACAAAACAAGGTATTTATTTACAGCATGGTTTCTTAACCTTCAATATATTAGACTAACTATCACATTGCTAAAGTTTTCCCAAAAAAACCAATACAATTATGGTTACATTTCCACATTACAGAATTTTTTTTCATGACTAAAGGATGGTGTAGCATTACGGAAAGTGTTATGTGCTGCAACTTATATCAAATGTGCAATTTTTGTAGAAAAATTTCTAAAAACGCATTTCTCAACATCGTTCTGTTTTCTCATTTTTTTCTTTTATCACTTATCCAGACACTTATTTTTCCATTCGACAACAAATCAACTATTAAGTGTCTACTGCAGCCTACACACCAATCCCACTGAACAAGAGTCAACAAAAAAAGCAAATTTGAAAGAAAAAGGTATTTTTAACCAACATTCTAAGGTGCAGCAGTTTAAAAAATGTACCATCCTGTAGGGGTAACAATTTACTATTCTAACTCCTGGAAGGTGCATCAGTAGGGAAAGTGTTGGATAGTGTTGGGGTAACAAATAACTATTCTAACTCCAGGAAGGTGCATCAGTAGGGAAAGTGTTGGATAATGTAGGGGTAACAATTTACTATTCTAACTCCAGGAAGGTGCATCAGTAGGGAAAGTGTTGGATAGTGTAGGGGTAACAATTTACTATTCTAACACCAGGAAGGTGCAGCAGTAGGGAAAGTGTTGGATGGTGAAGGGGTGCAATTTACTATTCTAACTCCAGGAAGGTGCATCAGTAGGGAAAGTGTTGGATAGTGTAGGGGTATCAATTTACTATTCTAACTCTAGGAAGGTGCAGCAGTAGGGAATGTGTTGGATAGTGTAGGGGTAACAATTTACTATTCTAACTCCAGGAAGGTGCATCAGTAGGGAAAGTGTTGGATAGTGTTGGGGTAACATTTTACTATTCTAACTCCAGGAAGGTGCAGCAGTAGGGAAAGTGTTGGATGGTGAAGGGGTGCAATTTACTATTCTAACTCCAGGAAGGTGCAGCAGTAGGGAAAGTGTTGGATGGTGAAGGGGTGCAATTTACTATTCTAACTCCAGGAAGGTGCATCAGTAGGGAAAGAGTTGGATAGTGTAGGGGTATGAATTTACTATTCTAACTCCAGGAAGGTGCATCAGTAGGGAAAGTGTTGGATAGTGTAGGGGTAACAATTTACTATTCTAACACCAGGAAGGTGCAGCAGTAGGGAAAGTGTTGGATGGTGAAGGGGTGCAATTTACTATTCTAACTCCAGGAAGGTGCATCAGTAGGGAAAGTGTTGGATAGTGTAGGGGTATCAATTTACTATTCTAACTCCAGGAAGGTGCAGCAGTAGGGAATGTGTTGGATAGTGTAGGGGTAACAATTTACTATTCTAACCCCAGGAAGGTGCATCAGTAGGGAAAGTGTTGGATAGTGTTGGGGTAACATTTTACTATTCTAACTCCAGGAAGGTGCATCAGTAGGGAATTTGTTGGATAATGTAGGGGTAACAATTTACTATTCTAACACCAGGAAGGTGCAGCAGTAGGGAAAGTGTTGGATGGTGAAGGGGTGCAATTTACTATTCTAACTCCAGGAAGGTGCATCAGTAGGGAAAGTGTTGGATAGTGTAGGGGTATCAATTTACTATTCTAACTCCAGGAAGGTGCATCAGTAGGGAAAGTGTTGGATGGTGAAGGGGTGCAATTTACTATTCTAACTCCAGGAAGGTGCATCAGTAGGGAAAGAGTTGGATAGTGTAGGGGTATGAATTTACTATTGTAACTCCAGGAAGGTGCATCAGTAGGGAAAGTGTTGGATAGTGTAGGGGTATCAATTTACTATTCTAACTCCAGGAAGGTGCATCAGTAGGGAAAGTGTTGGATGGTGAAGGGGTGCAATTTACTATTCTAACTCCAGGAAGGTGCATCAGTAGGGAAAGTGTTGGATAGTGTAGGGGTATCAATTTACTATTCTAACACCAGGAAGGTGCATCAGTAGGGAAAGTGTTGGATAGTGTAGGGGTATCAATTTACTATTCTAACTCCAGGAAGGTGCATCAGTAGGGAAAGTGTTGGATAGTGTAGGGGTATCAATTTACTATTCTAACTCCAGGAAGGTGCAGCAGTAGGGAAAGTGTTGGATAGTGTAGGGGTAACAATTTACTATTCTAACTCCAGGAAGGAGCATCAGTAGGGAAAGTGT
Organism: Triturus cristatus; assembly: GCF_964204655.1. Lineage (NCBI taxonomy): Eukaryota > Metazoa > Chordata > Amphibia > Caudata > Salamandridae > Triturus > Triturus cristatus. Next base: position 404,276,495 of record NC_140581.1, read on the forward strand.
TGGATAGTGTTGGGGTAACATTTTACTATTCTAACTCCAGGAAGGTGCAGCAGTAGGGAAACTGTTGGATGGTGAAGGGGTGCAATTTACTATTCTAACTCCAGGAAGATGCATCAGTAGGAAAAGAGTTGGATAGTGTAGGGGTATGAATTTACTATTGTAACTCCAGGAAGGTGCATGAGTAGGGAATGTGTTGGATAGTGTAGGGGTAACAATTTACTATTCTAACTCCTGGAAGGTGCAGCAGTATTGTAATTGTTGAATAGTGTTGGGGTAACAATTTACTATTCTAACTCTAGGAAGGTGCAGCAGTAGGGAAATTAATGGATGGAGTAAATGTTATGTTATAAGAAAATTTTTAAATTTTGTAAGGCTAATTTTTTTGTCTTTTCTCCTTTTTTCAGATAATGTCTAGCCTGGGAGCTGCCAACTTCATTAAATCTAGGAAGGGCAAAAATTTGTTAAACCATGGTGGATACATATATAGTAAGGAAAGAATAAGTTTAACTAGAAATCATTGGAGGTGCGTGCAATACTACACTACCCATTGCAGTGGCAGAGCGGTTACTGTTGATAATTTGGTTGTGAAAACCACAGAACATAACCACTCTGCCTCTGCAATGGATGTAGAAATCAGAGAGACAATAAATGAGATGAAAGCTATTGCAAGCACCTCCAATGATTCTACAGGATCAATTTTAAGAGAGGTTGCACAGCATGTCCCCAGTCATGTTGCTAGTAACATGCCTATAATACCCAATTTGAGAAGAATTATTCAGAGACAAAAGCAGGCAAGTAACATTCAATTGTCTACACCACATACTTTCTCTGACATTAGAATTCCTCATGATCTTTCTATTTCTTTTTCTGATGAACCTTTCCTTCTGCATGACAACGAAAACCCTCAGAAACGTATTCTAATTTTTAGTACCCCACGTAACCTTGCTAAGTTAGAAAGTAGTGAAATTTGGATGATGGATGGGACGTTTAAAAGTACACCCCATCCTTTCACTCAAATTTACACTATACATGCTAAAATTAACAATAGTGTAATTCCCTTAGTGTATAGTTTGCTACCTGATAAGACTTCTGCAACATACACTGAACTTTTAACAGTGATTAAAAGTAAAACATCTGCAAGTCCTCGAAAAATAATTATTGATTTCGAATTGAGCATGATCAATGTGATCACTAAAACGTACACGGATACCCAAATTCAGGGATGTTTTTTCCATTTTTCACAGGCATTTTGGCGTAAATTACAGAAAACATCCCTAGTTGCAGAATATTCTCGGGATAGCAAACTACAATTTGAACTTAAAAAATTAACAGCACTTTGTTTTGTTCCTCCCGATAGTGTGGACGAGTACTACACTGCTATTATAGAATCTGTTTATTATACGAGTAACGAAGAAAAATTGGCACCCATTCTAAATTATTTTGAGGACACATGGATTGGACACCTAAGCAGATCGGGTCGCAGGAGGAAGCCACGATTCCATGTGGAGTGGTGGAACTGCTACACGAGTTGTTTAGAGGGAGAAGCCAAAACAAACAATGCCATTGAGGGATGGCATAACTCCTTCAATCATACAATTGGTAAACCACATCCTAACTTCTACTCATTTTTGGAAACTTTGAAGAAGGAGCAAAGTTTCCAAGAAATGAGAATAGCACAAACACTCGCAGGTAGTCTAAACCCACGAGTAACAGTCAAAACAAGGGAAATGTCTGAGAGACTATTGGCAATTCTACAACAATTTTCGTTGTGTGTGGCTATAGACTACCTGGAAAATCTTTCTAACATTCTTTCTTTTTAAAACAATGAATTTACTTACTTTCCTGCTTTGCTTTAAATTTTACTATTTTTAAAAATTCATTTGGCATATCAAGATATTTTCCCAAAAAATTTTCAAACAAACAAGTCGGGTTACTTTTTTTTTTAAAACAAATCTTCATTTCCACCAAAAAATACCAATGTTTACAAATTTACTATCCCATAGTATTTGAAAAATTTTTCTAAATCGAAACTCCATTAATAAAATTTCCGAAAAATTTCAATTTAATTACCGTCAAAACCAATCACCAAATCTCAAACAGATGTAGAATATACAAATCAAACCATATTCCGAAATGCACTTTGCAGCTGAATCCTCATTTGTATGACAATCTTGAATTTTCAAAATGTGAAAGTACGCACATTTTTTGATCTTTGAAATGAAGATCGACAGTACGTTTTTTACTTCGTAAATAAACAAATCAACTCTCTGAACAGTAACTTTTAATTTTTAAAGAGTTACATACTTTTTATAACTAAATAAATAACTTTTTGCGACCCGACATAGGCATGCATTAATGACATTAATGTGGACATGTTTAACAACATTTAAGACATCAATTAGTTTTCCCGCAACCTCCCCTTATTCTTTCCTGACTATATATGTATCCCTTTTAAAGGTTTAATCTATAATTTCAACTGAAAATATTTCCTACCTGGACGTAGATCAGCTTCCTGCTGCTTCCTCCTCCGATGCTCTGCAAAATGGCGTATTACGTCGACGCTCACGTCCTTACGTCATTGCGTGCATCTCAATTTATAGCGGACTACTTTCTTTAAATAATCTGTAAATAAATGTTTATATATGTAAATAAAATATTTTTATTTTGTTATAAAAATGTTACTTACATTGCAAAATTTTAGAAAAATATGCTTATTTTTTTCATGATTTTTCAATAAATTAAAAATGTTAAAACAATAATTTTTTGCTGTCATTATTTTTAAAATAGTTATTTAAACTCCAAAATTGTAATTAAATAAATGTAAATTTACTAAATATGTTCCTTACCTCGACACTATTTTCTTTTCCCTTCAAATCTTTCTCTTTCTTCAATTTCTGAACATTCTTTTCTTGTTCCGCGGATTGCATATTCTGAGGCTGCCAAAATAAATAAAGGACAAATACGCTCATAGACTTCAATGGAAAAGCGTGGGATTTTTTTTTTAAAAAGTAAGTAATTATTGTTTTTTCAATTTTCAAACTATTATTATTTTTAAATTGATTAAATTATTACTCTTTTAATATTTAAAGTTTTTTTTTTGGTTAAAAAAAAAATATTTTATCTTATTTTTATAATAATTAAACCAAAAATACTCTTCCATTTCTTTTAAAATAAAGTTCACTTTTTTTTGAACTTATAAATACTCTAGTATTTTCATATGTGATGACTTAAATTTTAGATAAACACTCTTGTAATATTTTATAAAATACTCTAGTATTAAAGTTTAGTTACTCACTCATATTTTTTTAAAATAAAATATTAAATACTCTTTAAATTTAGAATACTTCTAAATGATTTATTTATTTAAAAAAATACTCACTAATCAGTGTAATATATTTAAAATTAAAGTTAAAGAAACTCATTCAATTTAGAGAAATACTCAAGTATTAAATTTAGTAATTATTAAGTATCAAGTTTAAATATTTAAAAACTCTAATAGTAATTTAACTATCCAACAAAAACATTCCTACTAGACAAAATAGCAAAGTATAAATATTAAAATACTCAAGTATTAATTTAACTGCTATCCTACCAAACATTTCTACTAGACAAAATACTCAAGTATTAATATTTTGATAAACTACTCACTTTTTTCAAATTTCAATTGCTTTATTAAAAATATTTAAACTAGATAAATATTTATTTTAAAGGAAAAACCAAGAGAAAAAAATGCGTTGTAATAGTATATGCGTTGTAAAAGTACTTACCATATAACATCTTGCGTTGTAAATGCATGCATTATAAATGCATGCGTTGTAAAGGCATTTTCAAATAATGCGTTGTAAAGGTATATGCGTTGTAAAAGTACTTACAATATAATGGCACGCGTTGTAAAAGCATGCGTTGTAAACGTTTTTGCGTTGTAAAAAATGCGTTGTAATAGCATAGCGTTGTAAAAGTTGCGTTGTAAAGGTAGTTCCCCGATATGAAGAGCCTCCGGTAAATACACACCTCTCACATAGGTCACGCCACATTCAAATACTTTTTCCATCCATATCCTAGTACCTTTGGAGCCCTGAGCATCCTACCTCCTGCTTCTTTAAATGTATTATGTGCTAATGGCTTATTGACAAAAAACATAATTAGAACACCCCTCTGATCATATACTACACCCAAACACTTCTTTTATACACCACAGCAGAGACTAACACTCTTCTCTCAATGCACGCCGAGAGACTGGAGTACAACACATCTGCGTAAGCCCCTTGATGGGAGTATAAATAGAGATATATATGCCACTGCAGTACAATTCGGAGAATGCCCTTTACAACGCGGTCATTACACCGCAGTAGCTTTACAACGCGGTCATTACAACAACTTGTGCTGGATGGCGCTCTACACTAAGGAATAGTATGATTTACCATTTCAACACCTTCCCTACTGTTACGTAGCCTGGAGTTGGAATAGTAAAATCATACTATTCCTAAATCCAGCACCCCTAGCGCAAGTCATTTTAACGACTTGTGTTGTAACGAACGCGATGTAGACTACCGTGTTGTGAATGTATGCAATGTAATGTCATACATCGTACAATTCAATATGCAATGAGATCTAGGCAGTTACCTATTCAGGTGATGTGGTTTTGTTCACCAACGCGCTGGTGAGTCTATTTCTATTTTTAAACAGAGTACTCAGAATTTCCAGGATCACCCAAAAAAAGGTGTATAAAAAATAAACACTTTACTGTACATGAGGTATACTAAATACATTGCTTTACACTGGCAATGTATGAGATTTTCATAATGGTGTCTTTTTTGATATTATACACGAAACATGCACATTTAACAAATCAGTAGTCATTTAAAAGGTTGGAGACTTAACTGAGTCATCGCCAATACAATCTTTACCCTGGTAGGGAAGGGTCCAAACTGTGAACACAGGTCTCATCCCATTTGACTGGCACCTAACAAGAACATTTGCATGCGTATGTATGCTTTGTTCGTAAAATCAACTGTTGCTGAGTCGGTTTGAGGAGGCTGGGGTTTAGCAATAATCAGAGTCCTGTTAATTTACGTAATTTTACTATTATCTCCTTGCTTTTCTGGCCCTGTGAGGTGTTTTATTTTTTGATTTTACTCTTTTCTGTCATAGTGGTTAACCTATATGTGCGAACATGTATATAGTCACAAATCATGTTCCAGACTTTAAAAGGAGTACAAGAACATGTTCCACCCTCTGACTGAACAATCTAAATACTCGTTATGATGTTTATTTACAGGTGTCTTTTGTTTTGAATGCCATAACTTTTCATGACTCCAAAGTCAGACTTTGAGATTTTGATGATGTTTTAACATTGAATGTTGCTATACTGGGCGTGGGGTTCTCTCTTTTCTTTATTTAAGCATAATGCATAGTTTTAGGCATGTGTGCTTAGTATTCTGAGCTTTTCTTCTTTTGTTAACTTGGCTCATGAGCTAATGTAGAACTGGGAATCACACTTTTCGATGCAAGAAACACAACATGCACATGTTGATAACATTGTAAAAATATAGAAAAAATAAGAAATCAATAATTAAGTAATGCCGTTTACAGGAAGAAATCTAAGGGAGGACAGCACACATCCCATTTTGCGTAGGCTGACTACACATCAGTTGTCATATTTATAATCTAATCAAGGAATTCTATTACACACAAGCCTCCTTCACAAACAAGCTTGTGTATGCTCTGAATGGACTCGTGATGCCAGACTATGGGAGAGGATCTTTTCTTAAACAGAATTGCAAATCATTTTCACCCCATTAGAAAATGTGGAATGTATGTTTTTGGACTGGGCCATTTTCCTCGCATATATCTGTCTTTAAATGCGCGATACACACCCATAAAAAATCTGACAGACTTCCCCCACGAGAAGCACAAACTATCTGTATGAACTAATAATTTAGCAATGTATTCATTAATGTAGCCAAACAGTGGCTGTTGATACCAACATCACTACGTTCATGCACTGTGCGAGAAACACACATATGTAATTGACAGGTTTTCATTATCACTTTTACCTTTCCTATTTTGACAATTAATATGTTGTATGCCTTTAAAACCTATCTCAGATAATCTGATTATTTAGGGATAATGCCACTTCACAGAATCCGGAAATGCTGTCTTCAAGAAGGGCCATATGTAGGTAGCCCAATACCGGTCGGTAACGGCCGATTTTCGGTAAATATACCGTTACCGACCGGTATTTAGGCTTTTGAGATGTAGGGGGATCATTTCTGTATTCGGTAATTTACCGAATCGGTAAAATTACCGATTCGGTAATTTTACCGATTCGGTAAATACCGAATACAGAAATGAGATGTAGGGGGAGTGTGTGGTGGGTGTGGGGATTCGTTATTAACCACCAACTGAAAGTTGGTGGTAAATGACAAATGTCTCTGTTAATGCATTATTTGGCCCTTAGATGTGTGCAATGTGGCAGACACACATGCCCTCAGGGCATGTATGTGTGCCACATGTGCACACATGCAGGAATCAGGGGTGCAACAGGGTGTCAATGTGACACCCTGCCACCCTTGATTGAGCTCCCCCCATTACCGATTCGGTATTTACCGATTCGGTAATGGTAACTGGCTTCCCATTGATTCCTATGGGCCTCCTGGCCCATAGGAATCAATGAGATACAGGTTACCATTACCGAATCGGTAAATACCGATTCTAAAATACAGACACTTACCGAATCGGTATTTTTTTACCTACATTACATTTACCGATTCATAAATACCGAATCGGTAAAATTCGGTATTTAAGAAACGGTAAATGTAATTTACCTACATAAGGCCCTAAATGAGGAAACGTGTCCCAAAGATAAAATTCAGACAAAATTTCAAACAGCAATTATTAGGAGTAAGCCTTGGCTCAAAGAGTCTCAAGATCAATACATTTGACAACCATGAAGATTTATTAAAATATTAAAGTGCAATACAGAAAGCAGCAATAGCATAGCCGGTCGAGTTGCACAATATTTCAATAATAAGCATAAAACTGAGAAATATTTTTGAAAAGAGTCAGAGTAGAAAACGTCTGAAAAAATAGTCCAAGTCCAGTTTATGTAGCACATCAATAGAAAATCGGGAAGCATCCCAAGAGCACAAGAAAGAGACCATAAGATCCTCCGGCTAAACCGCCAAAACACATCCTTTTATAACAAAATTCACCATAGAAAGCAATGAAAATTGCAGTCAGCATAGGGTGCACAAATGTACCAGAACTTCATTAAATCATAATACACCATTATAAAACATCATAGAATACCATTATCCTAGCACAATCCCACTAAGTGAACAATAATGAATCTCTATTGACCTAATGTCATTGGATGTTTTAGCACACATCTTGTTATGTAAAGAACGGCACACTTAATAATGAATATGCTTACAACATAAAGAACTGGTAGAGAGGTGCACATTGTTCTGTGTGTCCTGTCAATAAAAAGTGAAGACATGATACATTCTAAGTTCAAAATGGAGTTGAGGCCAAATCAAGGCCTAGGTTGGTCAATGCTAGGATAACAGGTTTATACTGTTAGAAATTGGGTTTCTGGTTGGCTGAGGTATGCACTCTTTCCAAGCAGGAAGTACAATATTAGTCAGGGTAAGTCACAACACACCCTAAATTATCCTGTGTTGACCCTCTCATAGCTAGGCACAGAGGGTCAGGCTTAACTTGAGAGGCAATGTGTAAAGTATTTGTGCAAAATTTTAAACAGTAGCATAGTAAAAACACCACAAAAAGACTCCACACCAGCTTTGAAAAATAGGGCTTAATTCTATAAATAAAACAAGACCAAAACAACAAAAATCCAATAGATAGAAGTCGAGATATGAGTTTTTAAAGAATGATTTGTAAAATAGCGCTTTGTAGCTACAATCGCTTATTTGGGAAATCTGGTCACAGTGGACCGGGACAAAGTCAAAAGTTCAGGTCAACCTCGATAAAGTGCGGGGTGGATATAGGGACCCAGTTATGCCCACTAAACAAAAGTATCTCGTTCTGGACAGCACCATTGTCGCAGAAGATGAAATGTGAAGGTGAATGTTTCAGTGCCGAGCCATGCAGTGGACGAGATGAGTTGGTTATCTCCATGCAACGAAGGGGATGCATCGGTTCTCAGTTTGATGTGCTGGTTCTGAATGCAACGTGCTACTGCTCCTGCAGCAGAGGATGCGCTGATTCCAGCTGCGATGCACTGGTCCCGAGTGCGATGTGCCGGCTCCTCTCCACACAAAGGCAAAGATGCACTATTTCCAATCCACGCAAAGGCAAAGATGCACTAGTTCTGATGAGGATGAATGGGTAGGCTTAAAGAAGCACCTTAGGCCTCACTTCCAAGGGTCCAGGAATGGGCGGCACCACTTGGCAGGGCAGACCTACAGTTGGCAGATGCAGGTAAGATGGAAGTCTTTTATGTCCCTTAGAGTTCAAGTCAGGAGGCAAGACAACAAACCCTTGGAGTCACTCTTGGTTCAAAAGAAGCAGGTCCAGTCCTTTTCACCCAGGTAGAGGAACAGCAGGGCAGCACAGCAAGGCAGGAGACCAGCAAAGCAGCAGTTCAGCAGTGTGGCAGTCCTTTCAGCAACACAGCACGCCTTCTTCCTGACAGAGTCTTCACAGGTAACTCAAAACAAGCAAACGGAGGGAGGGAGAGGCAGAGGGTTGTTCAGCTTCCAAGCAATGCTTATCATCAATCAAAAAGAGGGGGTGAATTAACTACAAAGGTCTCAATACCAGATTCCTAGAAATATTGTTTCAGAGACCCTCAACCACACGTTTACAGTCTGAGGTGTATATAATCTCTGTTTAGTGTGGTTTGGTGGTTTGTTTCATCAGAGGGTCTGTAACTTCAGTGTGCCGTTCTCCAAGTGACATCATAACCTCTACCAGGAGGGATACTGTCTGACTGTTAATAGTGATAAGTGGATTAAAATTACCTCCTATCCTGTAGGTACATTTTTATGAAGGGAAAAGAATAAGATAGGGATAAGACTAAAAACAAAGTTGGTGTAAAGTAGATGAGTCACTGATCCACGACACCTAGTGGTTGGGTCGACATTTTCAGCCTAGAACAACCCTGGAAGGCCTTCATTAGGCGCAGAAGTGTGGAAGCCTTACAATTTAGGGCTTTCCAGGGCTGTGTACATGGGTGAACTCACTAACTCATCTTCGTCAGAGAGCACATTTTGGTTAAAATGGTAAGTGATTATTGGCACCATCTTTGGCCTATAACTCAAGCACACATTTCAATTACGTCATGGTATGGACTGGTTTTGGACATGAGATTTTAGCCTTTGGATTGGAACGGTTTTTCGGAGTGTTGCTGCATGTATCTCTCCAACCAAATGTAAAACCTCTTGTCCAAAAACTTTTGTGACGGAGGAAGCTTTATAATGCAAAATGGTAAGAATCGTTTTGTAATATGAGCATTGTTTCAGAGGTTTATGAGACTGCTAAATATAACACAACAGTTACATGGATGAAATCAAGGCAGTCTTTGTTTTGTATTGCCAGTATTGGGCTTTAGTCTCTCCAATAGCTGCCTGGAAAATCCAGAGGTGATCTTTCTGAATCATTTTATCGTCATATTTTTTTCCCTCATAAAGATTCCAACTGATATGATTTCTATTTAATCAATGCAATGTCCGTGGATAAGCAGGGGCATGAGTCATAATCCTTAAAAAAATGTTTAACAAAGAGAGAATGGAAGACATCTTCAATCTCAGAAAACTGGATCATAATAATGGCTTCTTTGTCAGGGCTCTTGCCAATTCAGCACCCAAACAGGTGAAGGTGGATTTCATATCACTTCTATTGTCCTTTTTAGTGCTGACAAGTTTTGTGGTTTTATGAGTATGATGTAAGGAAACTTAATAGTGCAATTATTACTCAGTTATACAACGGAATACAAGATTGTGATTAGAAAACTAATCAGCGTTTCAAAAGAAGAACTTTGCGTTCTTAAGTGGACAAGAATTTAAGGCCTTGATTTAGATATGTAACAGGAAACTCTCCAAATGATGGTGGAACCTCTGTATGTAGTTAAACAATCAACAGATAGAGTGTATTATGGATCTAGTACATCCAGCAGATTTTAGGATTCCATTACTAGGCAACAGTAAACCAAGTCCCATGTCTCTATAGTTCCTGCCACTGTAAATGTTTCCTCTGTATTTCAATTGTCCAGTTGTGTAGAAATCACGGTTCAAAGACAGGCCTTCCTCTTTTTAGGCAAAGCAACTCTTTGAACATTGTGTGCTCATCTCCTCATTAAACATGATGAAAGAAAACATGGTGGCAGAGAGCTTATTGAGATAATTATTTGACTTGAAATAGTAAAGTTATTCCACTTAGCTAATATAGCAATGAAGATAGGGCAATGGCTACATATCTAGCCCACAAGCTAGTCAAGGTCTGGACAATACTAACTAGCCTGTGTGTAGGCACTGAATGCTGATGCTCCCAGATTTTAGGCTTGTTGACCTGTAATAAAGTTAGATTGTGACCTCACACATTTTCAGTCTACATAGTGGAGAAACCTTGCAGTTTTAGACCCAGACAGATTTTGAATGATCACAGTTTCTGGAGTGAGCTCAGGTTGTAGTGAGTGAAAGTGTATTAACAGATAGATTTTCATCCCATTAAAACATGCAAATGGCAAGAATGACATTTTGCCTAAGTACATGCCTAAAACGGAATACACATAATTGTCTAGAGGTGATTGTGATGTTAAAAACATTTAGATAGAAGCAAAATGTAATTCATCTTTAGGCAACACAAAACCTATTTACCAAGTAGCTAAGGGAGATTAAGTAGAAAATTTGATCTTCAGTAGAGATTTTATTTTGGTGAAAGTTGGCACAAGTTGAAGGTAGTAACAAAAACATTAGGCCACAATGGATCGTGAGCCATTTACTGTTATCTGGTTTTTGATTTACTTCACTGTTCTAATATTATTTTCTATTGGAGGATGCTGCAGTACCTGTGGTTGGTCATGTGCAGTGCTTGACTTACTTTGATTGAGTCAGTTACTAAAAAAGTGTAAGTGTTGGACTTGGCCCCCCTGCAGGGACATCCCCAAACATTTTGCCATCTCCCCTACTGTTTTGCTACATTTGTTTTATTGGCCTTAGAACACTCTCACAAACAACTACGACTGACTACTGGTTTCGCACTTCAAACCCTTAGGTTTGTACAGTGTTATTAAATTCCTGTGCACAAGTCTTCCGGAGTGTGTCGCAGAACCACTCCACTGCGATTCAGTTAGGGATACAAAAGACAAAGAGGAAGATGCACTAGGTATAGATAGTCCAATTCAAACAGAAGTCCTTAAAGTTTCCTTTTTATTTTCTTCTAATGTGAAGAGATAAAAAACCAGCCAACGCGTTTCGTTCCACACTGGAACTTCTTCAAGGCACCAACCGTCCTTGACACCACTGGAACTCCCCCTCCAACCGCCTCTTGGGCAACCTCCGTCGCACTGGGGCTGCAGACACCGCCAGCCCTGGCACTGGTAGTCTGTGTGGTTAAAATGGACAAGTGTAACTTCAGGCTGTCCCAAAGAATAATAATTTTCAAATTGGCCGCATCGATCCTTACAAATAGGAAGATGTCAGGTGAACAAATCACCGCAGTACCTCCACACAGCAGTGGGCGCTTCACATTAGAAGAAAATAAAAAGGAAACTTTAAGGACTTCTGTTTGAATTGGACTATCTATACCTAGTGCACCTTCCTCTTTGTCTTTTGTGGCCTTAGAACACTGTGCACTTTCTCAATGTTAACAAGTGCTAAAGTTCTTGTGCTCACTTCCTACACATGGCAAGGTTGGCATACACCCAATTGACACATATAATTTACTTGTAAGTCCCTAGAGAATGGTACTACATATTACCAAGGCCTGTAAATTAAATGGTGTGGGTGGGCCTGAAACACATATTGTGCCATCCACTTAAGTATCCCTGCAAAGCATGTCTCAGGCTTGCCATTGTAGTATGTGTAGAAAGTTTTAAACTCCCATTCTGGCCTAGAAAAATAAACCTTTCCCCAGGCCTAAGCCTTTCTTATTAACCATACACGTTACCCAGAGGGTAGGCCCTAAACATCCCTGAGGGTAGGGTTGGGCATGTATTTTTAAGTTTTACCAGTCCTGGAAATGAAAAACTCTCCTTTGTTTCACTACTGCACAGCCTACCTCTCCCATAGGATAACAATGGCTTACCATATTACATTTAATAAGTGCCAAGTTTTGATGGGGAAAAGCTAGGAAGGTCAAGTTTGGTGTCTGAGGAATTGGAATTTAAAATCCTCTATAAAGGTTGGATTTTATGTCACAAGTTCTGAAAATGCCACTTTAAGAAAATCGACATTTGTTTTTGTCCACCTGGTGCCTGCAGCCTGCACCTGGCTCACATGACTAGGTGTAGTTGGCATTCAGCCTTTGTGAATTTCTCACAGAGAGCATCACAGTAGAGGGTCTGGTTTGATAAGGGACAGAGCTGCCATCTACTGCACTTACTCTTAAATATGGTGTACCTTGCCTTCACACTAGCCTATTGTGCCCCCAGACAGATTGGGACCAGGGCAGGAAGGCAGGAAATTCAAGATACCTCTATTGGGTAAAACTCCAGAAGATTCTCCCACTTAAAAGTGAGTGCCAGGTATGAAAAGGGGATCCTCACACCCACTCTTCAGATCACTTCTGGACATGTGGGATTTACCAGGAAGGAAGAAGGACTGCCCAGCTATGAAGTCTGCCATGGTGCCAGGAACTGTTTTGATACCCAAAGGCCTGCTCTATTGCTCAAGAACTCTGTGGACTTCCCTGCTATGGTCTGTCTGCCTATTCTAACCCAGGAACTCCAAAGTGTATCCATGGGTTAGATGGCATCCTATTTTGAGCTACAGGGACCTAGCAGGCTCCTCGACATTGATGAAACATCATGCATATTCACACAGCACGCCCTCAACACAAACACATCGCAGCACCAGCCTTCATAGCCCCAGTGCCTTCTTTGACAATAAACTTCTCATCCTCAGTGCCGATGCATCACAGCGCAGTCCTCGCAGCCCCAGCGGCTTCCTCAAAGATGACCCCTCTCGATGCTGGACCTCATCGCAAGCTCCCATTGATAGCTTCATTGACTCCACCACTGTGTGATGCATCTCAATACCAAACCTCACATCGCAGCTCCTTATCGATGATAACTCATTGACGCTGGCCTGGGGAGCTCGACACAGGCACTCCGTATCTCGATGCTCATGCCACAAGATACCTTATCAGCAGACTGACCTCAGTCAGGTATCTGGCCTGCGCTATATCACTGTTGCCCTGAACTTGTGACCTGACCCTGGTCCCCTGGGACCAGATAACTGCGGTAGGCGATTTTGCTTTATAGTGTTTGATTTCTTAAAAACCTTTAAAATTGCATAACTGCGGTTCTACTAATTGGAGTTTTGTTGTTCTGGTTTTAAATTGTTTATTAAATCATACTTTTTTTTAAATAGTGTGGGATGTTTATTGTGTTATGTTTTCCCTTTATTACTGTGTGTGCCTGCATCAATAGTTTATACATTGCCTCTAAGATAAGCCTAACTGTTTTGTGCCAAGATACTGCTTCTTAAGCACAGGTTGATTTGGGGTTTACTGGTGTTTCACCCTGACAGGGACTATTGTTTGAGCAGGGTTTTAGACCACTCAACCAACAACCCAGGGCTTAATTTATGAGTTTTTGATGTAGGGCAGCACTGCAGGCCTTCATGCTGCTCTGCAATATGGCAGTAGAAAAGGGCAGGAATGCACCATATCTATAAGATATGGTGCATTTCTGTATTTTTCCCCTGCGCTGGTGAACATTGGGCTGCTGTGCACCAACGCAGGCACCTTTGCACCATGGTGCAAGGATGCCTGCATTGCCGGGATGATAATTTTTGTGCAGGAAGGGAAACTTTCCTGCACACAAACAATCACAAGAGGTGTTTTCCTCTTTCTCTGTGTGGTGCACCCATAAAAAAATGAAAAACCAGAAGAAATAAAGATATTTCTCCCCTTTGTGCCTCCCTTACTCCTCCCCTGGGGAGGCATATGTTTTTAGCGCAGCCTCAGACGTATCATTTCTCATAAATCTGGGACAGTGTTAAAAAGCCATGGATGTTGCTGGGAACCCCCCAACAACACCCATTGCACACTCCTTTAATGCAGAAAACTATGTTAAAGGGAACACAATTTACAAGGCAGTATTAAGCCAAAAAAAGTGGCTTTGTGCTGCCTGTTAAATATGGAGCAGGCACCTGCACCACCGAAGCTCTACAAAAACTGATGCACTGGCGGCGCAAGCGGTTGATAAATAAGCCCCCCAATTTCCTAAAGTAAGTTACTATAAAAGTGATGATTGTGAGGACTGTACAGCAGTAAACTTACTCAAAAGTGTAAGTTAGATTCATGAATCAGGTCCTTTGTTGCCAATAAACATACAGACACCCCCCTGGCTTCATATAAAACAAGGGTAACGAGATCCTGTCATCCCTGAGCAGGTGAGATTAAGAACCGCACATTAGTCACAGAACCTTTTATGGTCACTCCCTCCTTTCTTCTGCAAAAAGGGTTCCGTCCTGCAGCCAACATTGGGGCAGATTTACAAGAAAGTGACGCATCTGTAGAGATGCGTCACTTTCCCTGCGCCAACATGCCAAATCCTTGCGTCACCATGGATGCGCCGTATTTACAATACGGCGCACCATGTCACCATGTCACCATGTCACAAAAGTGACGCAACGACGGTGCAAAAGTGACGCAAGGGGCTTGTAAATCTGCCCCATTATCTTTAAAAACTCTTTTGACTGATATTGTATGTTCTAACACAGGCGCATGCCAATAAGGACTCTCCTTTTCAGTGACGGGTTACTGTCCTCATGGTTCATACTCTCCATATCGTCTCTCCCTGCCACGGTATCATCAGAGCCCCGCTGACAGGTGGAATAAAAACGCTTTATAAACCTAGCCAAATAGGATAACATGATATCGTGCCGAAGCCAGGTAGAACCTAAGCAAAACACAGCAAGAGAAACAACGGTGCAATCATGTGGAATAAAGCATGATTCACCCCGAGGCGTCGCTATCACCAGTGCCGCAGGTGCAGTGGCACAGGGGCCCGGGAATTTAGGGGCTCCCTGCACTCCAGTTATGCCTCTTATTTTACTACTCAGAAATCAGACACGGGAGACGTTTCACTTGCTTGAACCAGGGCCCTTGGATTCAATAAAGCAGATGATAGCTGTTAAACACAAATCACCTATTCTCACATTTCTCTAGCACTCAGTGGCAATGACCATATAACCCTGCAACGCTGTCCCAGGTGAATACTACATTTAGATTACTGAATAATGATTTCATACACTGTGCACTGTATTTTTGGCTCTGAATAAACATTTAATTGGCCAGCGTTCACCGTCTTTCGCTGCAGGCACATCCCAATCAGGCAACAGATACAAATATAACTTGCAGCGTCCTATCCATATGTATTTTATTTCCGGTATATTTGTGTCCTAATCTCTCTTGTTTCAAGAACAACGTGATTGCCATTGGCTGACTTGAGCTTTCTGTGGGACACTGTGGAGTGAGTCAACACTGAATGTCATTTTAGTAACATTCAGACATTTTTCAGAGATTTTGCTGCATTGCGTATTATTGAGCCATATAAATGAAAAATTAATTGATTCATTCAGGCAAGGGGCGTTTTCGTACTGCTGAGCGATATAAATGCACAAATAATTGATTAATTCGTGCGTGAAACGCACTATTGCGTGATATTAATGTACAAATAATTGATATACATGTACAAATAATTGATTTATTTATGCCTGAAACGTTGTCCGTGGTTTTATACAATCAAGTCCACATTTGACGCGCCTTTCCAAGCCAGTCAATAGAAAATTCCAGATGTGGGGCAGAGATCAACACATCACAGTGAGCAGGGATAGGTTATTGATTTCCCTCATCGCACAAGGTTTAGGTGTCGAAAGGCAGAATTGAAAATCTGACCTTGCAAGCAAATTTAGATTGGTGCCTAGTGCTATGCACGGCACCTATGACTACAAAGGGTTACACAGAACACGTCGATTCCTTTTCTAATTTGACATTGGATGACGTAACCGGTCCCCACCTATTCATGACTTATTTCCGACTTATGCACCGATTGTGTAGGTCCTTTTCAATTAGTGTTAACAAATACAAATGAATATTTTTTAACTAACGTTTCTTATAGTCTGATAGTTTTCTATTTATTCCGATTTCTTCCTTATGTCTGCAAATTGT
Source organism: Triturus cristatus (assembly GCF_964204655.1). Classification (NCBI taxonomy): domain Eukaryota; kingdom Metazoa; phylum Chordata; class Amphibia; order Caudata; family Salamandridae; genus Triturus; species Triturus cristatus. Next base: position 404,292,857 of record NC_140581.1, read on the forward strand.
ACGTTTGAAACTTAGGGTACAATGTAGTTCTTCCATTTGTCAGATGTGGAGCGATGTTGCACAACTAGAGAGGCTCTGAGTTATCTTTGCACACCAACAATTTTAGTGCAAAGTTGCACCAGTACTGACGCAATCTATGTAACCAGCTGTACACAGGTACATTCTATGGGGCAGAGTTACAAGCCCCTTGCGCCTCTTTTACGCCGCCGTTGCGTCACTTTTGTGACGCAGCGGCGGCGCAAAACCAGCGCCATGCTGCGGGGTATTTACAACGTGACGCATCTGAGAGATGCGTCATGTTGTAAAGCCCTGCGCTAAAAGTAGGCGTTCCTGCGCAGGGGGGGGGGGCTTTCCGTCACAGGAACGCCTCCCAAAAGTGGTAAGTGAAATCTACAAGATTTCACTCAGTCACTTTTGAGCCCATGGTGCGTCAAAACCCTGTGCCTGCTTGAAGCAGGCGTAAGGATTGACGCAGCTTTTCAAATATAGGGCACCCCGGAGCCTTGCTGTAGCTGCGTTGTGCTTGCGATGCAACTCCAGCAATGCGCTGCCTTTACGGCACAGATGCGTCACGCATTTATCCGTTTTTGCCCCATGACGCGCCGCAATGTAAATGCGGCGCATCCATGGTGGCGGAGCCGTGACGCACAATAACTGGCGCATCCCTGCGGATACAGGGATGCGCCAGTTATTGTAAATCTGCCCCTATATATCCAACCTACCGGCATTAGTTAACCAACTCAACATTACACAATAAATGCACACAGAGGCCACTCTTTATCCATCACATTGTATTATTGTATAATCACAGCTCTGTAATTAACAGACATTAATGCAGACGGTGCAGTGAACAGAATTGATAGGAGTCTGACATATACATAGGGGCACATGTGACCTCAGGGATGTAAAATCAATCAGTCTGGTAACAAAGCTCAAATCAAGTTCTTAATCAACGCTGGGTTAATGTCATGTCAATACACCTAAAAGGCATATAATAATAATGAGCTAGCCAGTAATGTTCAAAGGTATTGTGTTACACTGCTGCAACGCCTTATATTTGAAGAAGCCCTAAGTACAATTCAGGATTTCACAATAAATGCATAAGCCAGTGCTACTTGGTGTGCTAATAAAGTGGACAGAAAATCATTATAGGATTAGTGTAGGAAATCGGATATTATTATTTTAGGTGGGAGACTGCACCCCATCACAACTCTTGTAAAGGTGAACCCTCAAAGTCACTAAACTAATCTGAGCGCAGTCCCCTGCTTAATATGCCACAGAGCAGACGTGTTCACCTTAGGGCAATATGTAAAGTATGTATGCAGTGCCAAAGTAGTAATAAAGTCAAAACACCAAAAAACATAAAAATCCCAAAATGAAATAGAAAAATAGAGTACAATTTAAAGAGTAAAATTACATAAAAATTACAATAATCCATAAGATTAACCAGTGAATTGAATTTTAAAGGTTTGAATGAAAACAGCTCCATAAAGCGCAAAGCGCAAAGTGTGAATTGAAGAGGAATGCAAAGGAGCCCGGGTCAGATAAACCAACCAGATTTGGTTCGGTTGGACATTTTACCTTGAGGCTTCGGCCGATTTAGATCTTGGCGGCACTACTGTTATCCCGTGGCGGTTCCAAGTACTCTGTCAAGGTGAAAGCGGTCCACCCATCGTATTTAGATGCTGTGGCAATAGACAGTAGACCACTGCTGCGGTAGTCTTCTCCGATGGCTAACAGTACTCCGTCGCCATCAAGCCGGTGGGTTTGTGCTGGCTGTGTTGTAACAGTGGTCTGCTGACAGAGTGAGTACCTTTTGGAGTGGAGACTGGCAAGTACAACTTATTAATGTGTCAATACACATATGTGTCATGTTTGCATGAAAAACATGTGCAGGCAATGTGTTATGTCCCTTTGTGTTACATACTGTATGCCACTCATGCAACATATTCTCACTATTCAATGCCCACTCACAGGCACCACTAGCACAACACCCCCAAGCACCACAACACCATTTGTTTTTAAGTGGCAGTACAGGTGTTTTTACTTCAACTTGATTACTATGAAAATGAACACTATTGCATTACACCTAAGAAACAATATTGCATGTAAGAGCAATGCAGACATACACAAGGCTACAGTAAATGTCAACACACGATACATAGTATGACAATTGTACAAATAGCTTACCTTAGCTTTCGGCGATAGTGGAGTCATTTGGCATTGTGGTGAAGTCAGGACAACAAAGGAGGGATCTGGACGATTCTGTAGGAGACATAAACGGAAGGGGGAAGCAGGAAAAGGGTACGTTTTTACTAAGCCTGGGCAAAGCAATATGCTACGCTCGCGTAGTTTGCAAAGTTTGCGCTACTTCGCGAATTGCATGTAGCACAGTGCAAACACGTGTAGCGTAGTGCAGTGGTCATTTTTTGCTTGCTCGCGGTCCTCAAGTGCAAGTTGGTGACCGCGAGGAAGCAAAATGACATCCCGGCGAGACTTTTTCCTCGTTCGCGATCAGCAACATCAAGTTGCCCATCGCGAGCGTGGAAAATAAACCTCCCGGCGAGATTCTCAACGCGGGGTGGTCAGGTTTCTCATTGCAAGTGGTCGCGTATGCTCCCGACCGCTCGCGATGAGAAACTACCACTATGCGTTGAGAAAGCTGCCGCTCGAGTAAAAATCTACTTGAGCGGCAGAAAACTACAGCTCGCACTGTGCAAGATGCCGTTTTCAATGATTGCACAGTGCCAGATGCTTGTCCACACTGTGCAATCATTGAAAACAGCATCTTGCACAGTGTGAAACAGGGTACTACGCAGTTCGCGAAGTGCACTTTGCGTAGCTACGCGTAGCGCTACTTCGTGAACTACGCCCAGGGTTAGTTTTTACCTCCTTTTCTTCTATTCTTCCAATGCAAAGTAAAAGGGATTCCTGCCACAGTTGCCTCGATGGAAAGCCACATTGTAATCAGCTCAGCTTAACTCTTGGCTGGAGTCCTGCCACCAGCTGCTTCGGCATATGGCGCCATTGATGCAGACAAAGATTCCTGATGGTGGTTATGGGAATGTGGCAATCTTTCACCCATGCACCCACCAACATCTAAATACAGCAGGACCGTCAGGTTGGCGGGTGGGAAGATCATCTAAAAAGAGACGGCAGGACCTGATCCGCCAACATCTAAATCAGGCCCTAAGTCTTTTTTTCTGAAATTCAGGCTGAATCTGAGAAAGTCTGCACAAGGTTGGATAGGCATCGAACGAGGTATAGCTGTAGCTGCTCTTTTTGGCTGGAAATTCTTTGACAGGAAGAAATTTAAATTTTGAGCCCAGTCAGAAATTATTGGCACCTTCGACCAGATAAGAATTTTTCCTTAAACTGTAGTTTTTCAAGTTCAGAACCCTCAAGCTGGGCAAATCTGCACCTTAATCCGACAATAAGTTCCACAAGGCTGGATACCTTCCTGCTGAGGGTCCACTAAATTAGATTTGCTACTGCAGAGAAGCTCTGAGCATAACATATTTAAACATTTTTTCTAAGCCCAGCAAGGTCGTACCTTGTTTGGATAGACTGAGATGGTTTGTACCGGTCCTACAGAGGTCCCAAAGGCCAACATTTGTTTAAGTCCCAGGTTTTCGGGATGGTAGGAGAAGTTCAGTTAGACACAGTCACAGGAACCCAGAAATAACACTTGTGGGTAAACACTCACTCCAGCATATATCACAAGCAGTGTTTCAGTGGGGTTCAGTTGCTACTGGACAGCTGTTGAGCTGGGCACTTCTGAAAACAGGTCTCTTGCAGCTGTTTTGCATCCTTGTATCCACACCGGATGTCAGACGACTTATTCTTACAGTTGAATCCTCTGTCCGGTGTACAAGAGGGCGCAATGTGCAGTGCTTCAGAGCTCTTCTCAGGTTACAGACAGCATGCCAGTCCTATCCTGTTCTTCTGCAGGTCCAGAAAATGTTCTAAAGAGGGTGCCTTGAGGTACTATATTTATGCCTGTTACCAGCTAGTGAGTGGGGGAAAACTTTCTCTCTTTGAGCAGTTTTGTTTTCAACCAGAAGAGTTTCCATGGTCTCCTCTTCCATGGACACCTCAAACCAGTTCTAGGAAGACCTTACCCACACTGGGTTTGGCACCTGCATAACTGTGAGGACAACATTTTGGGTCTTTCCAGGTGTCACATTACAGTTTTTTTGTGACAGGAAGGCCAACGTTGCAGTAAATTAAGTTCCTGGGTACACCCCGACGGACCTTCCTGGCAAGAGAAAACACCTTTGTAAGAAATTGGGAATTAGTTGTGAACAGCAGCGGCCACTGTAGGTAATAGCGGAGGGGCGGTGAGTCCGGATTGGGGATGGGGGAGGCATTTTGAGAGACGACCACAAGGAACAATTAAATAAATCGTTATTTTCCCTCATGGTTGTCTCTCGAAATACCCTCTAGCCGGCTCCACCTCCCCACCGCTCTTACCTGTAGCGGCTGCAGCTGGTTGTGAATGATATAATAAAGTCGGTAATTGTCTTTTTACGGGTAACCACGTACCCTTTTGCAGCAGTTGACTCTCTCCGATTAGGAAAGCAGAGCAGTCCAACGCCTACTTAAGGGAGGTGGTGCATGCTAGTAACTCCAATACACTGGCACCCAATAGCAACACTATAAATCTTTGTCCAGTCATTGCTTTATCTTTTAGAAAAAAAAGTATTTTATTACACACACACTAATAAATACTATAGATTAAATAACAAATATGTATTTCATGTAGATGGAAATACCTTCGGTGACACCCTCATATTTCCGAGCAACCCTATTGGGTTCTAAACACTATATTATAATACCCCCCAACTACATCTGTTGCAAGATTACAATATAAAGGAATATCATTTTCTGTCTCCTTACACCAGATTTGTTGTTTGCTTGGCTCCTTGTGTGATTCTCCTGCTGATCGGGGCACTATGCGCACCCCCTCCTCAAGCAGCCAGAAAAACAGCCTCGCTGCTGCACTCCAAGGATAGGTGCCAGAAAGATTTATTATCCACACTATGACGTTCAAGAATCCTCAGCTATAGTATTTCCCAAGCTTTGTAGATTGTCTCAATTTGCCTCAGAGTAAGAAGATCATAAAACTAAGGACAACAGTCTGGAGTATAATGTCCTTTCTAAAGTTAGCATGTCATAATCTGCTAAATTGTATATCATGTGCTGTGTGGGATAATTAGTTATATATAGATATACAGTTGTATACAGCTACAGTTAGGACCAAAGTTTCCATAGCATTTTTTATTTTGCCAACGTCATTGACACCGCTTGATAAACTTTCATAACTTTTTCAAAAAACATCCCCATTTTGGTTCAGCTGCTCTGTTAAAAGTTTCAGGGTGATCCGTCAAGTGAGGGTTTTTATTTTTTTAACACGATGACAGCCCGAACTGCTGATTGTAGTTACACCATTTTGTTGGAAAGCTAGATGTTGGCCCAAAAAGTGTGCTTTTTGTGATTTGGTGTAAATCCATTCAGTAATTTCGGAGATATTTAAGTTTAAAAAATATGAATATGTGGGACCTCAAAATCCTATTGAAATCCTACTAAAAGGTTGATTGGCTGCCAACACTTCAACAAGGAAGTGTTGGCAGCAAACCTGGGACTCTGTTTGATGCCAAATCCCACAAAAAATGTAATACAAAAAAAGAAAAGGGGGTGTGGTAGTACTACCCTGACCCCGTAGGCCTCGAAGGGGTTTCTCACAAGCTCCCCGCAGGGCCAAAAAGAGCATTTTCTATAAATTGTCGGAAGGAAAAAATGTTATCAGCCCCTGGGTGAGCAAGGTCCTGGAGGCATTGTATTATTAAGGGGGTGGCCCACGGGCCCCCTTCTAAAGCTTAATATTGCAGTGGGGACCACCACATCCCCAGGACTACTTTAACAATGAATGTGGAGGAGGTCCATATGGCCTCCCCCGTTGCCCCAGGGACCACCACCTTCCTGGGGCTTATTTATTTTTTAGATGGGGGTCCTCTCGGACTCCCCCAGTCCCAAAGACTGCCACCCCCAGGACTTCATCTGAAAATATTGCGGGGACCACAAGGAACCCCACACAGCCCCGGGGCTGCCACCTCCCCGGGGCTTTAACTTTAATGAATGGAGGTGCCACATGGACCTCCGCAGCCCTGGGGACTGCTACCTCCTCAGGGCATAAAGAGGAGAGGAGCTGCGCTGCCCCCCTCCTGGAGCCAGTAATGGCCCTGGAGACTGCCACCCACCAGGGCTGGCTTCTGCAATGTCCCAGGGTTCCCACCCCAGGATATTGCAGTTTGCTATGGCTTGGAAGGAGCATTATCACTCCCGCCAAGCCATAGCAAACTCTTGGCTGCTGAAAGCAGAGCAGAATTGCTTTTGGATAGAGTGAGCTGCATGTTCAGCAGCTCCCTCTGTCCAAAATCAATGCCAGCTCCCACAGGATGCAGGGAGCCAGGAGGGACTGCAGAGGCATTCAGGCTCCCCCTGCGGTCACCATCAGTGACAAGTGGGTGCCCTGGGTGGGACCAGGACACCCACAACAGAGGCCATTATCATTTTGTTTTTTAATTTAAAAAAGGAGGCGTACCCTGGGCGATGGGGTCCCCTGGGATGAAATCGGCCCAGGACTGGGGGTTGCTTGCCTCCCCCTTTAAGTTATAAAATAAAGAAAAGAAAAGGCTGGGCTTCTGGGTATAGGGTCTCCAGGGCACAAACTGGCCCAGGGTAAGGGGGCCATATGGCCCGCTCCCTGAATAAAGAAAAATAAAATGGAAAGACCTGCAATTTGCTGGAGGCCCGCACCCTTTCTCCACCATTCTGCAAATGTGCCTCCTGGTACACTGCTAGTTGGGGGATCAAGTCCCTTTGGCTAAAGAGGGTTCTTGAGGGCCAACAAGCCCTCCTGTTACTTCCAATAACTCCTACACAGCCTGATTGCTGAGAAGACGTTGGCGGTCACACACTCTTTCTCCACCACTCTGCAAATATATATACACACACACAAAATTTATAGTTAGGCTCAGATTTCCCTCATACAAAACCAGTGAAATTCAGTGTTATAGTTACGTGAGCTAACTATAACTTGTGCCCTCGCAATGCACTGCTTATGACATCACATATTACATGACATCTCAAAGACATCACTGATGACATCCCTGATGACATCATCCAGTGATTGTGAGTGTTTTTTAAATGTTTTTGTGTGTTAAAAGTATATACTAAGGTACCAAAAAAGTTACATTAGTATACTTTGTGTTCTACTAATGGGAGATTCCTTTTTCTAACATAGTTTATGTGAGGTTCTGTGTGAGTGGGTGTCTGAGTGACTATACATGTGTGTTAGTAGGTGGGTGAGTGGCTACGTGGTTGTATAAGTGGGTATCCGAGTAGCTCTGTAGGTGACTAAGTGGCTGTGTGAATGGCTGTATTGGTGAGTGAGTGGGTATGTCAGTGGATGTATGGGTGGGTGAGTGAGTGGCTGTGTGAGTGGCTATATGGATGGGTAAGTGGGTGTGTCAGTGACTGTATGGGTGAGTGAGTACGTGTCTGAATGTCTGTATGAGTGTGTGGCTGGGTGTGTACGTGGCTGAATGGGTGAGTGAATGTCTGAGTGAGTGTTTGGTTAAGTGAGTTGGTGTGTGTGTGGCTGTATGGAAGAGTGAGTGTCTGTGGAATTGTGAGTGAGTGTCTGGGTGAGAGGCTGTGTGAGTTGTATGGATGTGCAAATGGGTATGTAAGTGATTATATGGGTAGGTGAGTGAGTTTGTGAGTGGGCAGGTATATGGGTGAGTGAGTGGCTCTGTTGAGAGGCTGTATGGGTGAGTGAATGGGCATGTGAGTGTTTGTAAGGGTGAGTGACAGGTTGTATGATCAGTTTCGATGATTGAGAGAGTGGGTGTGTTAGAGGCTCTATAAATAAGTGAGTAGTTGTGTAAGTACTATATGGGCATGTGAGTGGTTGTGTGAGTGGGTATTTAGGAGGTTGTACGGGGTGTGAGTGGGTGTGGTTCTGTGGAAGATGTAATCAGTGATGTCATGAGTGATGTCATTTGAAATGTCATCAGTGATGTCACTGACAATGTAATGAGTGATGTAATATGTGAAGTCATAAGCAGTGCATTGCATGAGCACACGTTATAGTTAGTTTAAGTAACTATAACTGGTGAATTTCACTGGTTTTTTATAAGTGAAATCTGAGCCTAACTATAACGACTCTGTGACCTTTGTTTTTTCAGTAAATTTCTATTTTTTTTAAACTCTATTTCCTAACTATAACGTCCCTGTAACCTATGTTTTTTAAGTGAATTTGTATGTTTTTTTACTAACTGTAACCACTAAACATTAACACTAAGTGTGTGAGTGAGGGCATGAATGTCTCAGTGGGTGTATGAGTGTCTAAGTAGGTTTGTAAGTGGGTGTGAGAAAGTATGAGTGGAACTTTAATGGGTATATGAGTTTCTGAGTTGGTCTGTGAGTAGGTGTGTGAGTCTTTGATAAGGGTGGGCAGTAAACACCGCTTCCTCAGCAGTTTGCAGAGTTTTGCCACTCCATGCTCCACTTGGAACTGAGTGTTTGGCAAAAACTCCACCAACTGCCAGCAGAGTAGGGTTTACTGGTATGCTCACCCCAAGACTTCATCCCTCAAAAAGCAGTGCACCAGGCAGCCCCTTTCAAGAGTGGTTGTGAAAGGGGGCAGGGCCTTCGATGAGGTCTAAGCCATCCTGCTGTAGGGGACTTACTTGTGGCAGCAATAGGGATTCTTGGCCCCCAGCGACTCTCATCATCCAAGGAGACTTAATTCCCCAATCAGTAGTGCACCAGGAGGCCCCTTTGCAGATTGGTTGAGAAAGGGGGCGGGCCTCTGACAAGGTCTCAGCAATTCTGCTGTGGGGGACTAACTTGTGGCAACAATAGTGGTTCTTGGCCCCCAACGACCCTCAGCATCCAAGGTGACATTAATAATGGTATTTTTTTCAACTTGCCCATCCACTTTGTCAGGTGCATTGCGTGGAAAAATTGAGTGCCTCCAGTTAATGGTATTGCTGCAGCAATCTGTGGACTCCTATTTGCATAAAGGTGCTCAGGCCATTTGCTGATGAACATAGGGGAGGTGCTTATGCTCTTTAGTATCTGCAGTACTTAATATGTTGTGCTGAGAGGTGAGTAGTGTATATATATATTAAGTATATACATTTATTTTAGATCCGCAGTTCCTCCACGGCACCCCAAATATTGACACATGAAAATCTATGGTTTTTGTTCCGATCACATGATTGTAACAGACTTGCGGTTCCAATCTACTGCTTCATCAAATTAACAACAAAAAAATAAGTATATAGTAGTCACTCTTTGTAAATGTAGTATAGGCTCAACATATTTGGAAGCTAGCAATTCCTCCTGAATATTTAGTTTTTAATAAATAAGTGTTTTTATAGCTTATGTAGACCAGCGAATCTGCGGGTCTTTATCCGTGGTTCCGCTTGATGTCAAAAGAAGATTCTGCCATTTCATTGGTTATTGTTGGAGCACACCTAACTAGAGTAGAGCCTCTCCTTAAAACAGTTATTATTCATCTAGCTGTTGTGGTAGAAATATGTTTTTGGCTGTCCTCCAGAAATACAGGTTTTCACAATGGCTGAAGGGAGTGCTGCACCTCCACCTGCTGAACTTGTGGTAATTCCACACAAAGAAGATGAAGAAGTTCTTTCAACATTGCGAAAGGTGAAGGAGAAGGAGGTATGGCAGTTTTTTACCATACCCAGTGGTATGAAAAAAGTCTCCGCAAGATTCATACAATGCCACCTCTGCGGAAAGGAATTGTCTTGTGACACTGCATTAAAATATAGCCACGAAACATCAAGCACATGAAAACATATCTACACAATCCACAAATGGGTATATGTGCGGATGATCAGGAAGAGGGAAGGAAGAAGCTCAGATGCTGCAGCTGGGTCATCATCAACTGCCAATAACACTCCTGCAGAGATCACAATGGCAGCCACCTGCAGTGAACTGGGAGGGATGGTTACTCACCTCAGAAGGTGAATGATGTCACCAATTTTTTCTTCCAGATGAAAAATCACCACTGTTAGTTTTTTCACATTTAATTTTCATGTAACTGTATTACATAACCATTGTGCTTTGGAAATGCAAGGTTTCTGCATTTAGTTCACTTCATACTTTTTGAAGGAAAGAAAAAAACAACAACAAAAAAATAAATCACAAAAAATATAACCCAAAAAACAGTTATTGTTAGAACCACCATTGAATCAAAAAAAGAGGTGTGTCTGACGCTTTATTATTCTTGTGTATTGTTGTCTATATGGTGATAGGTCTATGAATAACTCTGTGTATGGGTGTGTCAGTGTATGTATCAGTGAGACATGGTGTGTCAATGCGTATACGAGTGAGTATGTTCCAGAGTGTTTGAGTATATGTATGCATGCCTGAGTGTGTCAATGAATGTATAAGTGTGTCTGTGGGTGTGTCTATATATGTATTAGTGTGTCCCAGGGTGTTTGAGTGTACGTATGGGTGAGTGTCCGAGTGAGTCACTGAAAGCATCAGTCTACTTGCTTGGCTGTGTAAGTATATGTATGAGTATGTCCTGGAATGTCTGAGTGTATCTATGATTGAGTGTCTGAGTTAGTAAGTGAATGCATCAGAGTGTGCTTGGGTGTCTCAGTATATGTATGAGTGAGTCCCAGGGCATGTGAGTGTATATCTGAGTGAGTGCGTCAGTGAGTCAGCGAATGCATCAGTGTTTACCTGGGTATGCCAGTGTATGTATAAGTGAGTCCCTGGGTGTCTGAGTGTATGTATGACTCAGTGTCTGAGTGTTACAGTGAATGTATCAGTGTGTGCTTTGGTGTGTCAGTAAAATACATTATCAGTGTATCCTTGGGTGTTTGAGTGTACATGTCTGTGAATGTGTGAGTGTGTCAGTAAATGTATCAGTGTTTGCTTGGGTGTACCAATTTATGTCTGAGTGTGTCCCAGGGTATCTGAATGTATGTATAGATGAGTGTCTGAGTGACTCAGTGAATGTATCAGTGTGTTTGCTTGGCTCTGTCTATACATGCAGGAGTATTTCCTGGGGTGTCTTAGTCTATGTTTGTGTGAGTGGCTGAGTATGACAATGAATGTATCAGTGTGTATTTGGTTGTATCGGTATATCAATGAGTGTGTCTTGTGGTGTCTGAATGTATGTATGAGTAAGTGGGTGAGTGAATCAGTGAATGCATCAGTGTAATTTCTTTGCTGTGTCATTACATGTATGAGCGTGTCCTGGGTGTCTGCGTGTACGTATCAGTGAGCGTGTACGTGACTCAGTAACTACATCAGTGTGTGTGTGGGTGTGTCAGTATATCTATGAGTGTGTGGCAGGTTGTATAAGTGTATTCCTGGGTGTTTCAGTGTATACACCAGTGTCTACCTGGTGGTTGTATGACTGCATACATCAGTGTGTGCCTGGATGTGCAACTCTGTCCATCAGTGTGTGCCTGGGAGTCTCCCTGTATGATTTAGTGTGTACCTGGGTGTGTGAGTGTATGCATGAGGATGTTCCTGGGTATTAAAGTCTATGTTTCACTTGGCGTGGGTGTGTCTGTGTATAAGTACGTGTAGAGTTGGGTATACCAATGCATACTATAAGTGTGTGCATGGATGTGTCAGTATCTGTATCAGTGTGTGCTTGATTTGTCACTGTGTCCAGCAACATCTGCCTTCCTGTCTTTTTGGATGTATTATACAGGAGACAGATATAATTAGTCACCTACACTGCTGCAATAAATTGTTCCACTGATATCTGGTAAAAGAGAGAAAACATAAATATATGTTTTTGTTACAATATATAATTTGGATAGCAATATGTTCCTGCAATAGAAATGTTCATGTTAATAAAAAAAATCTCACAGGTACAACATTATAAAGTAATTATACATTTAATTTAAAGATCTCAATTTCCCTTTTTTGCTGTTCTCAGCATTTCATACATGTAGACTGTAAATGATGTACTGCTTTAAGCTTCATCCTTGAACAGCGGGGAAAAAACAATCTTTTGGATTGTAGAAAAATCCCCCACAACTTCATAGCATGGAACTTTAAATAATTGACAATCTGCATTGCACTAACTACAACTACTCAATACATTATTTTCAGCTACAACTACTGATCTACTCAAAAGAAACATATGAGGAAAAACAAAATGTATTGCCTTGCAAGAAGTCCATTGCTCATAATAGATATAAATCATAATTACATTTTGGAGACTCTTTTGATGACATGACCCTGGTAGGCCCAATGATGCCTTAAAAACAGATGATTCATGAAGAACAAACACTGCATAACACTTTTTTTTTTAAACTAATCCTCCTTAGAACTTTGGTTGAAGAAAGAAGAGGTATGAATTTGAAAGTTTGAAAGGCATTTTTTGTTTCAATGTAAGCTTGCTGTAGTTGCATTCCTTCCATCCACTTACACTTCTTAAACACACAGTGTAGTGTCCTGAAGTTGTACGAACTCCTGCATGACAGATGATAGGCACTGTAGTGTACGTTCTTCCAGATATTGAAATTTGTCCTGCTTTGAAGTTTGTAATTTCCATTTTCATTTTAGATCAATCTGCTGTGCATCGTTGCAACATTAGCATAATGTTTTTTCCAGTTCTCTGTATCTGCAATGTAGACATACAGTCTTTGGGCAGGTCATTTTTTGTTTAGCCTTTTTAGATCAGTCTGTTAAAAGGCACAGTTTTAGAATCTATTAATGGTAAGTAGAATAATCGCCCAGAATTTATTTCAGTGGTGGATGTGAAGAGCAGTCTTCACAATCATGGTTCCATTTGTAACTCAGTCCACATAAGTCATCCATATTTACTTCTTTTTCTTCTAAAACTCCAAGGATGACCATTATAAATTCTTTCGTGTTGAGTGTTGAGAGTAAATAAGAGTGATCTGCTACAAATATGTAAAAGGTCTCTAATGCCAGAAGCAGAATGTATTACACTTCTGTCACTCAGTAAACGTTGGAGCAAATGATACAGTGCTGATTCCAACTTGTTATCTGAGTTTTGTTGAATTTCATTTGCAAGATGTGGCAAATGAAACAGTACACTGAGAACAGCATTTGCATTGCAGTTGAGACCTAAATTGTTTTCCAACTGGTATCCTACAATATCTCCCTCATTTTCCACTTTTTTCTTCTTAACACCTTCTAGGTTCTCCTTGTTTCCTTTCTTTTTTTGACATCCATCGACTCTTATAAGTTTAAATTTTGGATAGATTAGCCATATCTCATAAATAGGATACTGACCTAAATGAGAAGCACTTAGACTTCCTAATCAATTGTACTGTCTTAAATGGCTTGCATCAGCACTATCTTTATCATAAAAATCAACAAAGACACAAACTGGACAATGTTTTATCTTGGGTTAATAAAACATACAACATCTGTGAGTTTTGAATAGTTTAAAGTCTGCTCAGCATTGTGAGGTGATTCACACATAGAGGAAGTTGCTGCAGTATAGGCAGCTGGTGATGAGGGCTTGGGTAATGTTGCGTCTGGTGCTGATGGGGATCCATTTGAATATTTTCTGGAGCTTGTGGAAAGTGAGGAAGCAGACTGAGGAAACAGTGTTCATCTGTTTTTTCATGGTGAGCCTGTAGTTGAGTATGATGCCTAAGGTCCTAGCTCAGCGTGGGAGTGAGGCTCAGTTTCGCTAGCCACCAGGAGTCATCCTAGGGGAGGTGTTGTTCCTAAAGATGAATACCTCTGTTTTGTTGGTATTTAGGCATTTGTTTTGCATCCTGCTGGCTATGCTGGTCAAGCACCTGTAGAAATTGGCTTTTGTATTAGTAGGGTTGTGGCTAGTGAGAGGATGGGCTGAGTGTCATCTGCCTATGATGTGATGTTTATCCCATCGGATTTACCAAGGGTGGTCAGGGGGCCCTTGCAGGTGTTGAAAAGGGTTGGACTTAGTGAAAATCCTTGGGGAGTGCTGCAGACAATATTTCTTGGGTCTGAGGTGTATGGCTGGAGGTTGACACTTTGGGAGTGGAAGGACGCAATCCATCTCAGGGCATTTTCTTGTGAAGTCCTTCTGATGGAGTCCAAGAAGGAGGCTGCAGTGGGACATGTTGTCGGTGTTGAATGCTGCGGAGTGGTCAAAGAAGATTAGGGCTGCGTTCTCTCCCTGGTCAAGGAGCGGTCTGATGTCATCAGTGGCTGCTATTAGTGAAGTTTAAGTGGTGTGATTAGCTCGGAATACAGATTGGGATGGGGCCAGAAGTGTGTTGATCTCCAAGTGTTTGGAAAGTTGACAGTTTATTGCTTCTTCAGAACCTTGGCTGGGAAAGGGAACAGGTAGATGGGCCATTAGTTCCAGAGTTACTCTAGATCTGTGGTAGGTTGTTTTGAGCAGAGGTTTTACTTCCATGTGTTCAAATCCCTCTGGGAATGCTTCCAAGGTGATTGATGGTGGTGAGTTCCTTCCTGATGGTGTTATTTTGTAGATTGAACATGTGCTGGGGGAAAGGGTCCCTGGGTGCTACTGAGTGAATGGAGCTCATGATGGTGGCCGTGGTCTGTATGGTTAGTTGACTCCACGTGGTGAGTTTCTCATTAGCGGTGGCATTGTTGCTGTTAAAGAGTGTGTCAATGTTGTTGCTGGGTTGTTGGAGGTTGAAGTGTTTGTAGAGGTTGACAATTTTGCTGTAAAAGAAATCTCGGAGGGTGTCGCAGATCTTGTGCGAGGGGCTGATGGTGTTGTTGGTTACTGCGGGGTTGGTGAACTCTTTGATGATGTGTAAGAGCTCCTTGCTGTGGTTAGAGCTGGCTTCCAGGTGGGTGGTCAGGGCTTCACTTTAGGAAGTTTTCAGAAGTGGGTGGTATTTGTTGAGAGCTCTTTTGAAGTTGGCTCTGTCGCCGGGTTCTTTGCTAGTGCACCTTTCCAGATGTTCGCAGTTGCGTTTGGTTGATTTCAGTTCAGGAGTGAACCAGGTGGACTGTTTGGATAATCTGTTTTCTCTTCAAGGCTTGATATGTGTGACTAGGTTTGGGCATTTGATGATCCAGGCATTGACGTTGTTGACTGCCCCCTCAAGGGAGGTAGTGGTGGTGTTCAGGGGAGATGTTGAGGGTGTTAGTCCATAGATCTTTTGTTACCTTGATCCAACTCCTGTGGGAGGTGCTGGTCTTGTTGGTAGGGGTGTTAGGGGTGGTTGTGATGGAGATACGGGCAATCGAGTGATTGGATCATGTGATTTCAGAGGCCTGCCGGTATTTAATTCTGTTGCTGTCTATGAAGATAGGGTCCAGAGTGTGCCCAGCTATGTGTGTGGGGTCGGTGATGAGTTGGGCAAAGCTGAGGATGTTCATGCTCTCTATCAGATTTGCTGTGTTTGCATTACTTGGGTTGTCGATGTGAAGGTTGATGTCTCAAAAGAAGATGACATTTTTGGAGCTGATTGCGAAAGGAGCAATGAAGTCAGATGTCTTTGCAGAAGGCAGGGTGTCGTCCTGGTGGTCTGTAAGCCAGGGTGCCACTGATAGTGGACTTGGTGTCTGTGTTGAGTTTGAAGTTGAGGTGTTCCATGATGGGGGTGATGTCATTGGTGGTTGTTTTGCACTTGAGGGATTCTTTGTGGTTGATGGCTATCCCACCGCCATGTTTGCTGACTCGGTCTCTGTGAATTATCTTGTAGCTACTCGGAGTTGTCATTGTGATTTCTGGTGCAAAAGCTAGGTTGAGCCAGGTCTCAGTGATGAAAACGACATTGGGGTGAATGAGGTGATGGTGTCCTAGATTTCGGTGGCATGTTTGTGGAGGGATTGGGCGTTGATCAGGAGGCATTTCATTTTATTTGACTTTCTGGATATTTGCTGGGTTCCGAATGTGGGTAAGTTGATGTTGTAGGAGAAGCTGCTTTGTTGGCAGGAGAAGGGCCCTGCTGTAGAGTGTGGTGAGGTTATGCTGCATTGGTCTCTGTGAGGTCCGGGGTCTAGAGCTATTATCTCGGGGTTGGGTTAGACGGGGTGGGCAGAGATGCAGGGGTTCTGGCGCTGGGGGTGGTAGAGGCACGAATGGGTGCAGACGGGCTTGCCTTTGGTTCTCTGGCAGCGTGCCAGTGGCACAGCTGTTCTGCAGCCTCCTTCAAGCAGGTTCCTGGGCGGGGGGCACTGGGGGTGCTCAGAGAAGGCGTGAAGTGGGAAGGAGAAATTGCTTAAGGTTAAGGTGGGAAAGAAGAAACATGAGAAAAAACTTTTATAGGGAAATGAGGAAGAAAAACGTTAAAGGTAAGGAAGAAAGGCAATGGTTACGGGGGAGAAAAACTGAAGAAAAGGGATAGGGTTAAATGAAAAACACATTGGTTTCGGGGGAGAAAGCGGAGGAAAAGGGTTAGGGTTAAAGGAAGAAAGACAGCAAATTTGGGAGAGAAAACAGAGGAAAGGGGTAAAGTGTAAAAAAGAAAAACTGTGATTATTGGGGAAGATGGAGGAAAAAAGGTTAAGGTTATTTAGGGTACTGTGGAGAGAAAGGGGCAAAAAGTTAACGAGAGTCACAAACAATACTGTGGGGTGGGAGAGAGGGAGTAAAAGTTTAAAGTGAGGTGCAAAAGATACTGTGGAGAGAAGGAGGCAAGAGTCAAAACAAGGCCCTAATGAAATTGTAGCGAGAACAGAGGCAAGAGTTAAAGTGAGACACAAGGAGGGTAGAGCTTGCTAGGCGGGATGCGGGCTGACAATGGTTGCATGCTTGAGTGGGAGCTTGGCCTGCAGCAGCGGGGGAGCTGGTCAGGGACCTACTCAATGCAGCCGTGCTGCAGCCTCCATTAAATAGGTTCCTGGGAGGGGGTGGGGTGCTGGGTGCGGTTCGGAGAAGGTAGGAAGAGGGAGAGGGATAGTGGTTAAAGTTAAGACAAGAAAAAAGAAATGTGAGAAAAAAACGATTATGGAGAAAAACGGAGGCAAGAAGGTTAAAGCTAAGGAAGAAAGACCATGACTATAAGGGAGAAAACTGGGTTTGGTTGGAGTTTACAAAGTTTTACTCTGTAGTAATCCGCGAAGTGCCCAAAAAACTGCACCATGTGCCATGGTGTTCTGCCAGTGGCGGAGTCACTGGCACTGAGTTTTAGTACCAGGAGTTTGTCCTGTGATATAATATCAGCACTGACGGCACTATGAGTTGCACCAGAGGGTGCAACTGATTTCTGCTGCTCATGTAGACATTCTACTCGGGCGCCAGCTTTTTCAACACAAACAGCAGTTTTCACAATGGCTGCAGTCATAACCTGCACGACCACCTGTATTGAGAAATCGCGCAGGGAAGAGGTGCACAGCTGGTTTTGTTCCCACAAACACTCACCAACTTAGTGTTCGCGAGATGCTTGAGAGAAAAAAACTCCACTCCGGGTCACTTTATGGAGTTTTTCAGAACTCCGCACTCCGTAATTCTTTGCCCACCCCTAGAGAAAATGGTGGAAAAAAGATCAACATTAAGGACGAAAGACACCGTTTGCAGGGAGAAAAACTGAGGAAGAGGGATAGGATTAAAAGAAAACCACATCGATTTTGGGGGAGAAAATGGAGGAAAAGGGTTAGAGGATGAAAGGCAATAGTGAGGTGGTGGGCACTGGGTGGGGTTCGGAGAAGTGGGGAAGTGGGAGGGATAGTGGTTATGGTTAAGCTGGGAAAAAAGAAATGTGAGAAAAAATGACTATGGAGGAAAACGGAGGCAAGATGGTTAAAGTTAAAGAAGAACGACTATGATTAGGAAGGAAAAAACAGTGGAAAAAAGGTTAAGGAAGAAAGACACCAGTTATGGGGAAGAAAAACTGACTAAAAGGGTTTGGGTTAAAGCAAGGAAGACAACAATTGTAGGGGAGACAATGAAGGAAACAGGTTAGGTTAGAGGAAGAAAGAAAGACAATGACTTTTGGGATAACATGAAGGAAAGGGTTAAAGTTTAAGGAAGAAAGACAGTGATTATGAGGAAAGACAGAGGATAAAGAGGTTAAGGTTAGGGCACTGTGGAGATGAAAGAGGACAAAAAAATAACGTGAGGCATAATGATACTGTGAAGAGAGAGAGAAGGAGGAAAGGCTTATAGTGAGGCACAAAGGACACTGTGGAGAGAAGGAGGCACAAATAAAAGTAAGACACAAATGAAACTGGAGAGAGAATGGAGGCAAGAGTTAATGTGAGACACACGTGGGGTAGTGCTCGGTATGCTGGATGCAGGCTGACAGTGGTTGTAGGCTTATATGGGAGCTCGGCCCGCAGTGGGGGAAGATGGCCGGGGACCTGCTCTCTTCTGTCTACAGTTTAATAACTCAATTTTCTGTGGTTAATTAGGTTCCATTTACGATGTCTCAGCAAACAAATGGCACATCCAAATACTGAATATTTCCCTTCCTCAATGTTTTCCGTTACATTTATTTTGAATCTGTAGTGCTGAAGTACTTCGTGTAGGCACATGTTGTCCAGGTGTTGACCTCTTCTGGTATAGTACGTATCCAACGTATTTGACTTTACAATGTGTTCTGCTGTCTGTATCAAACTTTGCTAGATACTGAATTTCTTGGAAAGACTCCAATACCCTATTTCATGTGCTTGCAAGGCCTAGACTTTCCCGAACAATTTCCCTTGACTGTGAGAACAAACTTGCCAAGCCCCTCCGATCACAACACTTATAGGAGCCAATCTCCATATGAGAAAGCATTTTCAAGCAAAACTTTACAAATATTAGATAGAGTCTTTTCTACAGAAATCTCCCCCCACATCTCCTTCATCTCTGTCATCTCTGTTTTTGTAATATATGAAGAGATGCACTGATTAACACAGATGGAGTTATCTGCAACACATTGTAGATTAATACAGTAGTGGAGAAGTGTAGCTCACTGGTTAGAGGAGGCATACCCTGAAGCAGAGATCAGACCCGGGACCTGGGTTCGATTCCCGACGCGGCAGGGTCCAGAACCCAATTGTCCATGGACTCGATAATTCTCGCTTCGGTGCCCACTCTAAGCACGAGTTCACACTATGCAGCTCTGGGCAACAAGCCTGCTTAATCTCCACAACGGCCCCCCGCGGCGGGATGCCTGGCTTTCACCTTGGGGATGCCCAGTACAGGTTATCTTACAGTGAAAAACCAGGATGGGTTCCCAATGCAAGCGCCAAGATGCCCGTAGGGTGATAGCTGCGCTCTATAAGTACCTCAATCAATCAATCAATCAATATTTGCATTCTACCTCTTCAGAATCACTGCATTGTAGTCATAAATATACTTAGAGGCCTATGTTCTTCTCAGGTTGTATGTGTTTTTTGATGATTTCCATGTCAATGTATGTCTGACTACAGAAAAAGCAGTTCACTCTTCCTTGAAAAATTACAGGTTGTGGGAATCCAAATCGATATTTTGTGAAACGTTTTCCTTTGCACCTGTATTTTTGACAACAAAACTTTCCACATCTTTGATTTTGAAAGCATAGCACTTGTTGTCTCAAGTCCCTATCACTGCCATCTTTTAAGTTGGCACATGCCACATACTGTTATGTGAAAGACAAGACAGATTAATTGGGGTCTGAACCAAACTATAGTGCATCTTTTATCCTTAACAGCATGTGAATATGAGGAGCACCTTCTGCTTGGTACTCTTTTTAGCGAAAATAATTTAGTTACTTCATCAAGGGAAGGATTGGTATTCTTGCAGATGAAGGACATCATGGCTTGGAACAGGAGGATCAAAGGAGGAACGTTTTCCAGCTGTCTTTACATTGATGCCTTTAATGTTAGAGTTGGCATCTCACAAAAATTCAAACAGGTCATCCCAGACATAATCAGCACGACTGAGTGTCAGAAAACATGTAGATGCAACTAGATTTCTCAACATACATTGAAGTTTTCCATGACAGCAATACCAATACTCGTTGGTGCCAAGTTGGCACGGCATCAAATTAATCAAATTGTACTCCAAGTTTTATCATCCTTCCCATGAACTTTGTCAATGAATTCCCTTGCAGACAGATTTTAAAGATTAACTCCTGTCTTCAGTATATGGTTAACAGCATATGAAAGTCCAGACAAGTCACTCTCAAACTGATGATGACAAAATGTATGGAATGCACTGGCAAAATCTTTAATCCTTTGAATATAATTGGGTTAATCAAATTGTACTCCAAGTTTTATCATCCTTCCTATGATCTTTGTCAATGAATTCCCTTGCAAACAGATTTTAAATAGTAACTCCTATCTTCAGCATATGAAAGTCCAGACAAGTCACTCTCAAACTGATGATGACAAAATGTATGGAATGCACTGGCAAATTCTTGAATCCTTTGAATATAATTGGGTTGACCGGTATTCAGCTGCTGGTTTCAGTACAGGGCACTCATCATAACGACCACCTTCTCCAGTGGAAAACAGTTGGGGAAAGCAGTGAACCAATAAGGTTTTTTCCCACACACTCATGGGAGCTTCTTTTGCTTCTTCCATTTGAAAGAGATCAATAGCATCACCAACAATTTCCTTATAATGCAAAGGATGGATGAAATAGTGCTCATAAATTTGTTCTTATCTCAAATGAACCACTTTTTAATCTGACCACTTCATGGTAATGTTTCTTTCTCCATGTATATTATATCTTGAACATCAGCATTTGTATGATAAATGTTATTTTCAAACAGATATAATGTTGCTTTTTTTACTTTCCAAACATCCACTAACTCTCGCCATATTTTTTGCTCTTAGTAGGGGCATCATTTACTAGAATAATAAGTGGTTCATCAAAATCCCTCTATAACCCTATAGTTTCAATATTCTTTTTGAAATGTTATGGCAAGTACACAACTCTATCTTTCAGATCTTTCAGAATCTCTGTTGGAGGTATGTATACATTGTATAGGAATTGATTTGTAAATGGTTAAATCTGGATTTCCTGCGGAATTGAAACAAATTCTAATGTGTGTACTGGTCTAGCTGGCATTTTATTATCCTCTAACTTATCAAAGCAGTAGTTACATATAATTTGTTGTGTGCTGAAATCAAACCACTCTTCTTCAATTAGATATGCAGCCAGCTCTTGCCACTTATCTCTGTTCTCCTGTTAAAATTTTGAGTACACAACTACATTGCGAGTTAGGCTTTTGTAGTGAGTGCGCCAACAACAAATACAAACACGGTTTTGAGATCAAACTGTGTTAAGCTTTGCAACCTCTTGTGCAAAGTTTCAGTTACTCATTCCTGTTCATCTCTCCTAAACATAAAGCAGAGTTTTTTACATACCGAAGTCTCCTAAGCAGATTTCATATTTAGGAGTGGTGAACAGCTAATATCCTAACATGTGGAAAGGTACACTAGCACACTTTCTTTGATAGACATGCTAGTGAATGTCCCTGAAAGGTACTGTACTTCCTCACCTTGCATAGATCAAATCTTTGAAAAAATAAAATTGTATGTTTCAAATGTCTGCATGGAACTCACATATATAAGTCTTTAATTAATCAATTGATCTGTGACGAACACTGTAAATGCAGTACCATCTTTTACCTCATAACAACGACCCATTAAATCAACTGCATGCACTAGTGTCTAATCTTGAAAATACCTTTCCTCATTAACATAAGGTAGTGGGGGCGTGGCCAAGTAAGATGGCTGACTGGTAGTGCACCGAGTCAGCTCCGGCCCCACGGACTCCTGTAAGCGGCTAGACGGTTGGCTCTGGACGGGCGCACTGCGGGGAAAATACGCGCGGGACACTTGTGGAGGCGAATGGACCGGCGGTGAGGATGTGGCGGCCCCGGAGCGGCTAGAAAGCGAGCACTGACCCGGGAGCGGCGAGCGAGCAAAATGGCGGCGGAGGGCCGCGATCGATCGCCGAGCGGCGGCCCACCCGGACTCAGGGGAGTGATTGGAGGCTCGTCGAGATGACCGCGCAGCGGGAGTGACCACCGCGGCTGGAGTGAGGCTGCACCTGCCGGCGCCGGAGAGCGGGACAGCGCGCGGAGCCACCTTGCCGTGGGACTCGTGCGAGGAAGCGGAGATTGCGGCCAGCACGGCGCCCATGAGGAGGGACGGCTGGCTGACGGGAGACGAGTGGTGCACCCTGACGAAGATCGAGGCAGGCTGGAGGGAGCGGAGACGAAGGGGGCGATCTCCGTGCGTCCGGGCGCGAGACGGTGCCTGACTCCAAGATGGCGGCCAAGTAAGACATCTGCCAGCATCGGGGGAGGCTCCTCTGCACTGGTTCTCTGGCGCGCTGGGTGTGGAGGGCGCTTTGTGATGTGGGTGCTGGTGAGGACTTTCTGAGGCACGGCCCGTGGGATTAGCTGAGCGTCTGGAGGCGGCAGGCGGAGACAAGTCAGTCCCTGCTCCAGCTTCCGGGGTCTCGGTGGCCGAGCAGTGGAGGTCGGACACAACGGGGCCATAGGAGTGGTGGTGGCGACGTCGCACGGCAAGGAGGGGACGGTCTGATGGGGAGGTCGTCCCGTGCGCCCCCGACAAAAAAGGCGCCGAAGCCACAGGAAAACCGCGTGGCGAAGTACTTCCAGGTGCTATCCAGCGGCGCAGACGAGGGAGGTCCGGGCGGAGGAAACAGCTTGGCCTTGACGAAGGACGACCTGGTGGCCACGCTCCGGGACTTCAAGAGGGATTTATGTGGCGAACTTAAACGGGACCTCCACGCCAGCCTGGACCAACTGCGTGGGGACCTGACGGAGAAGCACGGTGATCTGCGCCGCGATGTGGACGCCGTGGGGTCTCGAATCCTGGAGGTGGAGGAGAAGGTACAAACCCTGGATAGCGCCACCCAGGCTTCCCGGACGGAGTGCTCGGAGATTCGCGCTCGGCTGGCGCAGTCTGCCCTGAAGCTGGAGGACTTGGAGGATCGTTCCCGGAGGGAGAATATACGGGTGAGAGACTTGGAAGAAGGCGCAGAGGGTTCGGACCTGGAGGCGTTTATTATTGGCCTCTTTGGGGAGGTGGTGAACAGGCCAGACCTGAAAATAAAACTGGACCGGGTGCACAGGGTCGGACCACCAGTTCGCGGCGAACTCTGGAGACCTAGGGATGTCCTGGCAAAGCTGCACGCCTTCCCAGTCAAGGAGGCCATCCTGGAAGCGGCTAGGAAGAAGAGGGAGGTCTCGTTCCAGGGCTACAGTTGCTCTCTATATCAGGACTTGTCGCAGGCCACCCTTGTACGAAGGCAGCAGCTCCGCCCGGTGACCAGCAAACTCAGGGAGGACAATGTGCGCTATCGTTGGACCTATCCCTTCGGGCTCAGCTTTGAACAGCAAAATAAACGACACCACATCACAGAGTTGGGGGAGGGGCTGCGTATCCTGGGCCTCCCTACGGAACCGGCGGAAGGAGGCGACCCGGGGCCGTCCGGAGCAGTGGCAGTCGGCTCTCAGGGGGAGCAGTGGCGCAGGGCGCAGCGCCAGCGAGGAGGGCCCCACCGTGAGTAAAGGTCGCGAGCTGGAGTTACGGGATTCACCGGGATGCAGTTCAGGAGCGACCGCGGGGGGTCCTCCAGCCGGGAGGGACCCGAAAACCCGAGCGGCGAGGCCAGGCGGATGGTGACGGGACTGTGACGGCTCAGGAGAGATGTGCGGCAGTCTCCACATGGACACTGAGATTACATGGACACTGAGGTTTTTGTTTTTCTCTAGAGCCCTTTGTCTGGCACACATGTTGTTGATGCTCTGCCGGTTGCGGAGCAAGTTGATGAGGTTAGGAGTTCGATGGGGCGGGTCTTGGTTACTTTCCCTGGATCTACCCAAGGTTCGAGGGGTTCCATGGTTGGGTCTTTGTGGTGGGGGGGAGCGGGTGGGGGGGTGGGGGGACGTGGGGGGGTCGGGGCGGGGGGGAGGGTGGAAGGGGTAGGCTGCAACGAAGACGTGGAGAGCGGCCAGGGAGGGGTGGCGAGGCATCAGAAGGGGGGGCCGGGGGGCGGAAGCGGAGAGGCGCTGAGGTCTGGTATCGTTGGATCCCACAACACGAGGTGGAGAGGGGGGTTCTCACTCACTTAAGATGGTGACGTGGGCTACATGGAACGTGAAGGGCCTGAACTCACCCCAGAAGAGACAGCAGGTCTTGAAGTACATTGTGGATCGGCAGGTTAAGGTAGTTGCTCTGCAGGAAACGCACCTTACAAGGGAGGATGTGGG
This sequence comes from Triturus cristatus, assembly GCF_964204655.1. Lineage (NCBI taxonomy): Eukaryota > Metazoa > Chordata > Amphibia > Caudata > Salamandridae > Triturus > Triturus cristatus. Next base: position 404,317,036 of record NC_140581.1, read on the forward strand.
CAGGCTCAAGCATAGGGCATTCCCGCAGATTTTTCACTCAGCGGCCAACACCAAACATAATGGGGTGGCGATACTGTTCCATAGCTCCACACCCTTTCAAGTCGTGGATACACACAGAGACAAGGAGGGGAGGTGGCTCATGCTCAAGGGGCGGCTTCAGGGCCAACTTTGCACAATTGCGGTTGTGTATGCTCCGAACACGGGACAGGCGGTGTTCACAGCGCGCATGTTGGGGTCCCTGGGCGGGTTCGCGGAGGGCCCCATCATTCTGATGGGGGACTTTAACTGCCTGTGGGACGGCCTCCTGGACGGCTCCCACGCTATGGGGGCCAGGTCATCAGTGTTTTCCAAACGAGTCAAGGACCGCTTCGATTTCCTGGGTCTGCAAGATGGGTGGCGGGCTCTCCACGGGACGGCAAAGGACTATACTTTCTATTCCCATGTTCACCGGACTTACACTCGAATAGACTACATTTTCATTAGCCAAGCATTAGTGGGGAAGGCAACAGGGGCGCAGATTCTCCCCATCTCGGTCTCTGACCATGGGATGGTTCTATTGGAGCTCCAGTGGGGGGCGCGGGGACATGGCAGATGGTACTTTCCTGGGGCCCTCCTGCGAGACCAGGTACGGAGGGTAGAGCTGACCGAGGCCATTGGGGAGTACTTCCAGGGCAACCCACCTGAAGACACCTCATATCAGAATACGTGGGACGCGTTCAAGGCGGTGATGAGGGGCAAATGCATCCAACTACAGGCGTCGCTGCGGAGACAACAGGCACTGGAACGGGAGGCTCTAGAGGAAGAACTCAGGGGGTTGGAGGGCAGACACAAAGATAAACCCACTCGCGACCTACAGCGACGACTCACGGCGGTGAGGGGTAAATTGCGGGCGATTTACAGCGCCAGGGCGGAATATACATTGCTGAGGCTGCGACGCGCGGGGTATGAGCAGGGGGACAAGGTGGGTTCTCAGTTGGCTCGAAAGCTTCGAATTCAGCGTGCAAAATCCTATGTGGGAGGCATTCGGGTAGGACCAGACCGGGTCACACACGAGAAGGCGGCGAAGACTAGAGCCTTTAGGGATTTCTATAGCGAGCTGTATGGGGGGACCCGCTGGCGCAAGACGTGCAGGCGGCGTATCTCGATGGGGTGGAGTGCCCCCAGTTATCAGCGCTGGACCGGGAGCGGCTGGACGAACCTATCTCCGAGGAGGAAGTGCGGAATGCCATAAAGCGTCTCAAGCTCCACAAGGCGCCTGGGACCGACGGCTATACCGCTCACTTTTATAAGCACTTTGTAGACGAGCTAACCCCGCGTCTGACGGCTCTGTTTCGGGCGGTGGCGAAGGAGGCAAGAGTGTCCAAGTCGATGGCAGAGGCGGTGGTTACGGTCCTGCCTAAACCGGGCAAGGACCCGCAGGTGTGTGCGTCATACCGCCCCATAGCACTTCTGAACCTAGATGCCAAGCTCTACTCCATGATCTTAGCTAGCCGCCTGGAGGACCTGCTACCTCGATTGATTCACCCGGACCAATCGGGCTTCATTAAAGGGCACCAGACGCACGATAATATATGGCGTACCATCCACCTTATCGAGAAATCATCCCGATTCAAGATTCCAGCTGTGCTGGTCGGGTTGGACGCTGAAAAAGCGTTCGACCGCGTGGATTGGCCCTTCCTCTTCTTGACCTTGCGAAAATTTGGGTTCGGGGACGCTTTCATGGAGGTGGTGCGTGCTAATTACTGCCATCCTTCCACGAGAGTGGTAGTCAACGGGACACCTTCCGAGCCCTTCCAACTGACTAGAGGCACTAGACAGGGGTGCCCGCTGTCCCCTCTGCTCTTCGCCCTCAGCATAGAGCCACTTGCCATTCGGGTGAGGGAGAATGCATCCATTAAAGGGATATGGTTTGGCGGGGAGGACCACAAAATCTCCCTCTTCGCGGATGATATTCTGCTGACCCTGGGGGAGCCACATGTCTCTCTCCCCGCAGTGCAGGGGGAACTGAGGGACTTCGAGAAAGTGGCGGGATTCAAGGTCAACATGACCAAGTCATACATACTCAATCTCACACTCTTGAGAGCGGAGGTGGCCTCGCTCAAATCCCAGACTACGCTTTCATGGGCTCAACACTCGCTACAATATCTAGGGGTGCAGCTTACGCCGACGGTTTCGGGATTGTATGGGGCTAACTACGCCACGGTTTTGCCGCACTTACGGCAGGAGCTGAGGCGGTTGACGCCCTTGTATATATCCTGGTTGGGGCGAATCAACGCGGTGAAGATGATGGTGCTGCCCTGAGTTCTTTACTTGTTTCAGGCCCTGCCGATCCCGCTGGAGAAAGCATTTCTTCCGCAGCTGAAGATGATGATCACTAAGTTTGTGTGGCAGGGAGGGAGGGCCCGGCTCCCTTTTTCGGTGCTTTGGAAACAGAGGGCGGACGGAGGGATGGGGCTGCCAGACTTTGAGCTTTACTATCAAGCGGCCCAATTGCGGGTCGTGTTAGAATGGACGGCACGGGAATCGGAGAAGCACTGGCTCCATATGGACCGCGCGATCGCCGGCAGATCAATCTGGGACCTGCTGTGGTAACCAAGGAGAGATAGACCGCCGGATGCATATCTTAGCACGCCGACGCGCACTACGCTGGAGGTTTGGGATAGGGTCACGCGGAGAGAGGGGTGGACGACATTCCCTTCACCATATACCCCGATACACTTTAATCCGGCCTTCGCCCCAGCCAGAGAGGAGGGTCCCTTTGATGGGTGGCGAGAGGGGGGGTGTCTAAAGCTGGCGGACCTATTTGATAAGGGGGCATTCCGCTCGTTTCAGAACTGTAGGAGTGAGTTTGGGGTTCCCAACAGTGAGCAGTTCCACTATTTGCAGCTCAAACACTGGGCCACGGCGTCACCTTTGAGGGAGGCGGGCTGCCGGAGCCTCACGGATATGGAGAAACTGGTTTTGACGCGGGCGGGCTCTATGAAGGGGGCAATCTCGTCGCTCTATAGGATGCTGCTGACCACACTACACACACCCAGGGCCAGACATATGGAATTCTGGGAGCAACTCCTGGGGAGAGGGATAACTGAAGCGGAGTGGAGGGGCTTATGGCGGGATATTCCCAGACATAACTTGTCGGTAGGCCTACGGGAGGCTCACTACAAAACCATTTTTGATTGGTACCTATACCCCACAAAATTGGCTAGGATCTTCCCGGGGACTTCTGCGCTCTGCTGGCGGGGATGTGGTCTCCTCGGGGATTTCAAGCATATCTGGTGGGACTGCCCCAGTATTCAACCTTTCTGGGCAGATATTTTAGCGCAGATTAAAGAGATTTTGGGCTTTACACCCCCCGGGGGCCTCGCTCATGTCATCCTGGGTCTTCGGGGAGAGGATTGGGAGGAAGTGTCCAGAGGAGACAAGGCTATATGGTGGCTCTGCGTGGGGGCGGCTAAGCTCACGGTGGCAGCGGCATGGAAGAAACAAGCCGCTCCCGCTATGTCACTGTGGCACGACCGCCTGTGGCGCCTGCTCTCGATGGAGCGCCTGGCGGTGTGCTTTAGGGATGATCCCACAGCCTTTGAGGAGTCTTGGGGCGCTCTGCTGGCCTACTTATCTAGGGGCCTCCCGGCAGCTGTCTTCCCGCCCACGTTGAGGGCGTTGCGTATCTTCCGGACCTGGCACTCCACGGACTGATATTGTTTCCCCTTTTCTCGGATGCATTGCAGCTGCCTCAGGGGGGGGTGGCGGGAGGGGGTGGTGGTGGGGGGTGGGGGGTGGGATGGGGTACTGGAGGAGTTCGAGGAGGGATTCCCATGGGCCGCACATGGAGCATCTGAACCACCTATGGGGCATTCTGCAGATACCTATGGCCAGGGGACACCCGGCAGTTACTTGTTATTGTATGATTACACATGTGCACTGATACTGTTGGTATGAAAATCAATAAAAATGATTGCTATAAAAAAAAAATAAGGTAGTGTATTAGAATTATGCTTCCATTCACCTTTAAAAGTCTTGCAAAAAATATTTCCGTTCATCATCCTTTTTAGAAAATTCTGTATTACTCTAGTTCCAAATATTTTAACTCGTAACTTCTTAAACTTTTTATGTCTCCTTGATAAACTCCCTGTTTTCTTAGAACATTTCCTACTGTCTGAAACATTTACTCTTTTGTTTCCTCCAGTTGAAGCTAAAATTCAATTTCGACATAACATTTTACCCTCATTCTGCATTTTAGGCATATTGGGCCCGATTCACAGAACAAACTTAAGACTAAATCCTAAACTTAGTACCATTCTGGTATTCACAGAATGCACCTAGTACTTCTGGTATTCACAGAATGAACTTACTACTTTTGCTATTCACAGAATGAACTTAGTACTTTTGCTATTCACAGAATGGATTTATGACTCCTAAACTTACGTCCGCACTCGGGCCGGAAATTCCGGGCCGGAGGCGGAGCTTCCGGGCCGGAGGCGGAGCTTCCGGGCCGGAGGTGGGGCTTCCGGGCAGGAGGCGGAGCTTCCGGCCCGGAGGTGGAGATTTCAGCCATAGCTAAATCGGCCGGAATCCCCACCTCTGGGCCGGAAGCTCCGCCTCCGGCCCGGAAGCCCCGCCTCCGGGCCGGAAGCTCCGCCTCCGGGCCGGAAGCTCCGCCTCCGGGCCGGAATTTCCGGCCCGAGTGCGGACGTAAGTTTAGGAGTCGTAAATCCATTCTGTGAATAGCAAAAGTACTAAGTTCATTCTGTGAATAGCAAAAGTAGTAAGTTCATTCTGTGAATACCAGAAGTACTAGGTGCATTCTGTGAATACCAGAATGGTACTAAGTTTAGGATTTAGTCTTAAGTTTGTTCTGTGAATCGGGCCCTTAGTTTTCAGAATCTGTTTGGTAAGCTTACCAGATTCTCTTTTTTTCCTTTGGAAATTCTTCAACGTATTTTCTTTTCCTCTTTCAATTTGAAGTTGGTATTAGTTTTTTCTATGTTTTTTTCTTGTTTGTCTCTTGTCAGACATTCTAAAGCTTCTTTTTTAAATATTGGATTTCTAGAAAGCAAATAAAGAGTACATTTACCTCTACAGAACATAGTATTCTATTAGCTACTTTAAGCAAATAACCAACTAAATAAGTGTTAATTTTAGTTTCTAAAAGTTGTAAAAGTGTCGATCTATAAATGCATGTGTTAGTGTACGCATTAGAGTGTGCTTCAGTGTATATTTCAGTATCTATGGTTGTGTTAGAATATGCATCAGTATGTGTCTGGCTATGTTAGTGTATACATTAGTTTGTTCCTAGTCGTGTCACTGTATGCCTCACTGTGTGCTCAGCTGTGCCCGTGTATGCATGAATGAATACCTAGCTATGTTACTGTATGTATGAAGGTGTTACTGAGTGTGTCAGTGTATGTATCAGTCTCAGACTAGATACATTACACGATGGATCAGTCTGTGCCTGTGTGTGTCACTGTATGCACATTTGTTATTAGCTGTGTTATTGTATAGATGGCTGTGGGTCTGAGTGCGTTGCCATATCAATGAGTGTCTGCTTTGGTGTTTATGAATATATACAAGTGTGATCATGGGTATCCTACTGTATGCATCTGAGTGTATCTGGGTGTGTCAGCTTATGCATCACTGTCTGCTGGGGTGTGTCAGTGCATGGATCAGTGTGTGTCTGAATGTGTCTGTATATGCATAACTGTGAACCTGGTTGTCCCAGCATAGGCATCAGTCGGCGCCTGGCTGTGTCAGCATATATATAAGTGTATTTCTGGATGTATAATTATGTGCCTTACTGTGTCAGTGTACACATGAGTATGTGCTTGAGTGTGTTAGTGAATGGATCAGCGGGTGCCTGGGTGTGCTACTATGTACTTTAGAGTGTCTCTGGGTGATTTAGTATATGCATGAGTGTATACCTACCTACAGCCGTACCCTAGGGTCACATATATAGAAAAAAGGCAGTTTAAGGCTTTGCAAATGATTTTAAATGCCTACTCGATCTGTTAGTAAAACAGCGCACACAGACTGTTTAATAACAGAGTCAAAACAGCTTTATCTTCCTTGTCGGAATAGGATGACTTAGATTGTCACTACTTCAGTATATTCCTAAATGGGGGTATCTGTCCTTCTATAGGTAAGTTAGTAAAGGTGTAAGTAGCTATGTAGGTATATCACAGGTTGGTTTAGTACCTCTATACGTCTGTATATATGTATGGATGGCTGACTTGGTTTTATCAGTACTTGGGTACATATGTAAGTGAGTGTAGCTGTCCCCCTGTGTATGTGTCACTGGATGTGTAAGTAACTATATTGGTAGATAACTAGGTGTCTTAGTTACTCTATGAATTTCTAAATGTCTTTATAAGTGCCTGTATGGATTGCTTATTGACTGTGTTAATGAATATTGGGGTATGTCACTGTGTGTGCAATTTGGTCAGTTCCTACCAGATACATAAGTGCTGAATGAGTGTGTGAGTAAATGTGTAAGTGCCACTGTTGCTGTCTGATTGGGTATGTGAGTGGCTTTATGGGTTTGTAAACAGGTATACGAGTTGCAGTATGGGTATCAGACTGAATGTATATCTGGGCATATGGGTTTGTGCATGAAACTCACTGAAACATAGAAGTACCTAATTATCAGAGCACATGTATTCTATACAAGAATAACAATGGTTCAATAAATATATTGAAAACGTTCCATTGTGTATTCTCTGTGTATTTCTCTGAGAACAAGAGTGCACAAGTGACTTAGTGAAAGGATTCTAGATCTATTACCACAATACCTGAGGGGTCTGGGTTTTCTTGTTCATTAGTTACCAGAAACCATTTGCTCACTGTTTAGGTTAGGGGTGCTTATGGTGGCACTGTGAGCTAGCTGATCTATAGACCAACATATCCTGTGGGGTTGCATAGAATTAGTGTAGACACCATGCCCAAAGTTTATGTTGTCTACAAACGCGCAGGTCCTACAGATTAGTGGGAACCACACAACACTATGGGACTCTCTATTTGTATGTAAGGAGCTGCATAGGTTGCGTGCTGGCTGTGGTAGTGACTATTGGGTTATTTCACCTTGTGTGGAACTGTCTCCATTACTGCAGGATACAGAATAGCTGCATATGTATGTGATTGAATGTTTAAGTGCCTCTGTCACTGTGTCACTAGGCATATTAGTGGCTCCATCCTTTTGCACATAGGTATGTGAGTTCCAGTATGGGTAGAAGACTGGATCTATAACTGGACATATGGGACCTTTTAAGCACATAGGTTCCTCCCTGTGGCCTACCTATGTAATAGAAGGGGACTTTGAGGCTTGGCATAGGGTATTAAATGCTAAGTCTGACTGGTATTCAAACTGCACACACAAGTTTTGTAGCAGCAGGCCCAGACATGTTTAAAGGGCGACTTGTACGGATGGCTCCCTTGTCTAAGTCAATATTTGAGAACATATCTCGGTGAGTGTGCAGTTCCTTCTGTTCGTGTGTAACTAGATAAGTGAGTTACTATCTCACTATATGACTGGCTATTTTGGAAACTTTACGGGTCTCTAAATCTGCATTTAAGTATGTTTATGGATTGCTTACTGGCTCTGTTAGTGACCTTTGGGGTGTGAAACTCTGTATACAAGTAGCTCTGCTAGTGCTGGATACATAACTACTGTATTAGTGAGTTAGTGGATGTGTAAGTGTTTCTGTCTGACTGGGTGTGTGACGGCCTCAATGCTTTTGTGAATAGGTGTACAACTCGCAGTATTGGTGAGAGACTGGATGTATAACTGAGCATATGGGTCTGTTAGTGCACATGTATCTCACTGAAACGTCAAAGAACATATCTTACCTTTTAAGCACATAGCTTTGTGCCCCATGGCCTACCAACAGTGTACCTTAGGGGTGATGAATATGTAGTAGAAGAGGAGTTTAAGACTTATCAACATGTTTTGAATGTCAACTCGGCCTAGGAGGGAAACTGCACACACACGTTCTGTACTGGCAGCCTGAGATATGTTTAAAGGGGTAGTTGTCTGGATGGATGACTTGTTAGTGTCAGTTCTTCAGTGCATACCTAAATGAGTGTCTTAGTGCCTATGTGCCTCTGTAATTGGATATGTAAGTAAGTATGTTGGTATATGTGTGCCTCTCTAGTTACACTATGGATCTCTAAAAGTCTATATGTGGGGCTGCATGGATTGCTTACCGGCTGCTTGAGTGAGTTTTGGGGTATTTAGGTTTATGTTCAACTACCTGCATTACTGTTGAATACATAAGATCTGTATGTGTGTGTGGCTGACTGTTTAAGTGCCTCTGTCACTGTGTGACTGAGTGTATTGATGGCACTATCCTTTTTACACATAGATATGTGATTTGTAGTAGAAAAGTGGATGTATAACTGGACATATAGGTCTGCAAGTGGAATCACGCTTGAAATAAATTGCACATCTGGCTTTGTGCAACATTATCACAATGCCTGGAACATGACGCACAAATATCGTTCTATCTTCATCCACGGGGCGACAGGGCTATCTTCATATCCACAACAATGCTAATCTCTGTGTAAATCGCAATGATTATTTTTATTATAAATAAAGAAGTATATCCGGGAGTTGGGAGAGAAGATACTTCATCTGACACTGAGGGTCCCTGCATGCTGTGGCTTTGACAAGCAGTTGCCTGACATCTCCTTGAAGAATGTCCAATTCGTAACCAAGACGGGGTCCTACATTCTTTCCCACCATGTAATGGGGTTGGACCATGCCGTGGTGGGATTCTTGGCTACACACCTACATACATTCTAGATACACTTAAAGTAGGGTTTGCATAATAGGAGTATGTCTGATTACTACCTTGTATTCAATGCCTGAATATATATACACCGTCTTAGCACCATAGTGGATCTGTATCTGCTATTTACACTTTTTGTTTAACTTTATTTTATTGATTTTAGCTTAAGGCAAGCACAATACATTTTCCATATATGCCCCAAGAAATACAATGAATATGGTCTTGGTACCTGCTCGTCCCGTGCTTGATAACGCAGTTCCGCAGAAGTTCGTTTATATAGCGGGTGTCCTTGGCTGCTGTCTGGATCGAAGCTCCTGCTTCCGGTGTCATGCCCGTCCCTGGAACCCTCAACAACAGCAAAACCCTTCCCATCCCTTGAATCTCCCGCCTCCCCAACCAGTGTGCCAAGCCTTTACCTCCATGTGTTGTTGCGCGTGAGAGCAGCTAGGTGTCTATGTTCCAGAAGTAGCCTCAGGGGGCTGTGCATCAGTAAGTCGCAAGAGGCGGAGATACCTTGGGCAGGTTATTTCATTAAATTCCGTCGATGGGAGTGACAAAATAGGTTGCCAAACTGTATGAAAGGATACGGTGGATTGCGTAGGAGTGGCTTGGATGTTTTCCATACCCAGCGTGTACCATAATTTATGTAGCCAGCCTGTGCGAGTGGGCCGAGTACGTGTACCCCAGAGAGATAAGATGTGCTGAATAGCCGCGCTCATGACCAGACCCATTTGTCGCCCTCTGACTGATTTCAGTGGGAATGTAAGTGCGTTAGGAAGCCCCAGTAGTGTGTAGGCAGGGAACCGGGGAATTTCGGTATCGAAGTGACAGTCAATGTCGTTAAGGACTGTTGTCCAGTAGGCTGCAACCTCCCTGCAATCCCAAAGGAGATCTGTTAGTGTGCCTTCTTCATCACACCCTCTCCAGCAGGTCGGGCTGCGATTAGGGTTACCTCTATGTAACCGTACCAGAGTCAGGTACCAGTATGTCACAAGTTTCACCACTGATTCCCTACTGGCTGTATTCCTGGCAGTATGGTGGGCCCTGTAATATATAGTCTGCCATTCCTTGTTTGTGAGGGTTCTCCCCAACTCCTCTTCCCAGCGCCGCTGGCCTGCTGATCGGTGCTCATCTGGGGGCGGGCAGGCCATCTTATATAAGTCTGTGATAAGTTTGCAGTCTGACTCTTTGGTAACTAGCCATTTTTCAAATGTCATCATTATCCTACCGACTAGGGGGCGTATTTCAGGATGTGTTAGCCAATGTCGGATTTGAAAGTATTGAAATCGTTGTGGGGCAGTGATGTTGTAGAGCTGTGGTAGCTCGATGAACTGTAAGAACCCCTCGAGGTCGAAAAGATGACCCACAGATCTGCATTGTGACCTCCTTGCTATTTACACTTTTGGTGATTGTAATGACTTTCACTTGCTTCTGTCTACTAATTATCAGAGCACATGTATTCTATACAAGAATAACAATGGTTCAATAAATATATTGAAAACGTTCCATTGTGTATTCTCTGTGTATTTCTCTGAGAACAAGAGTGCACAAGTGACTTAGTGAAAGGATTCTAGATCTATTACCACAATACCTGAGGGGTCTGGGTTTTCTTGTTCATTAGTTACCAGAAACCATTTGCTCACTGTTTAGGTTAGGGGTGCTTATGGTGGCACTGTGAGCTAGCTGATCTATAGACCAACATATCCTGTGGGGTTGCATAGAATTAGTGTAGACACCATGCCCAAAGTTTATGTTGTCTACAAACGCGCAGGTCCTACAGATTAGTGGGAACCACACAACACTATGGGACTCTCTATTTGTATGTAAGGAGCTGCATAGGTTGCGTGCTGGCTGTGGTAGTGACTATTGGGTTATTTCACCTTGTGTGGAACTGTCTCCATTACTGCAGGATACAGAATAGCTGCATATGTATGTGATTGAATGTTTAAGTGCCTCTGTCACTGTGTCACTAGGCATATTAGTGGCTCCATCCTTTTGCACATAGGTATGTGAGTTCCAGTATGGGTAGAAGACTGGATCTATAACTGGACATATGGGTCTCCAAGTGCCCATGCAACTCAATCCAACTTGAAACAACATGACTTATATTTTAAGGCCCTAGCTCTCTGCTCTATGGTTTGCCTACAGCCTATCTCAGGAGTGACTTATATGTAGTAGAAGAGGAGTTTAAGGCTTAACAACATGTTTTGAATGTCAACTCGACCTAGCAGGAAAACTTCATACACACACTCTACTGTAGCAGGCTTGAGATATGTTTAAAGGCCTACTTGTCTGGTAGGACTGCTTGTTATTATTAGTTCTTCAGTACATCCCTGAATGAGTTTCTCAGTGCCTATGTGGGTGTGTCACTGGATATGTAAGTAAGTATGTTGGTATGTCTCTGGATCTCTTGAATTGTCTTTGGGGCAGTCAAACTTTATTTAAGGAGCTGCATGGATTGCTTGCTGGCTGTGGTAGTGACTAATGGGGTATTTTACTGGGTGTGTGAGTGTCTCTATGATTTTGTAAATAGGTTTATAAGTTGCAGTATAAGTGGTAGATCAGCGGCCGCATTACATTAAGTGCCCCGGGAGTGCAACAGGCGTTTGCGCCCACTCTGCGCCCCCCAAGGGCAGCTTGGTATTACAGAAGGGGCAGCAGACGCTTGTGCGGCCCCTTCTGTGATACCAATAGTACTAGTGCACATAAAGCACCAGCTCTATCTTTAAACGGGCGGTCCCTCATTGACATAAGGGCCTGCCCCATGCAAATGAGGGAATCTCTCTGCCTCTGTGCCCACACCGTATTATTAACGTGAGGGCAGAGGCAAAGAAGCCCTCAGGAGGCTTACTGATAGTGCTCCACCTAAAAGGTGGCACACTGTCAGTGCGCCTCCTGAGAGCAGGCCTCTGCAGGGGGTAAAGGAGGTCTTATGGATCCCCCAGACATCCCCTTCTAGGCAGGTGCAATCACTGACTGCACCTGCCTCCAAGGGGATCTCTGTTTTCCTCTAAAAGTGCAAGTGGGTTGCCGCCTGCATAGTGAAACATGGAGCAGCTGCCCCTAGGGCGACACAATTTTGCATGCGCCCTGGGGCAGTGCATTCCTCATATTTCTGCACATTTTCCTCCATTGCACTGGGTGCACCTTTTTAAAGGTGTGCCCAGTGCAATGAAGGAATCTGTGCCACATCTGTAATGCAGCCCTAGATGTTTAACTAGGCATTTAGGTCTGTAAGTACGCATGTAACTCTATGAAACTTCAAACTACATGTCTTACGTTTTAAGCTCTACCTATGGCCTACCATAGGAATGACTTATATGTAGAAAAAGTGGATTGTAAGTCTGACAAAGGTTTTAAATGCCAAGTTGGTGTGGCAGTAAAACTGCACTCACAGGTTCTGCATTAGCAGGCCCAGGATATGTCTAAAGGGCTACTTATCTGCATGGGTGACTTGATTGTGCCAGTACTTCAGTACATATCCAAGTTAGTGTCTTAGTGCCTTTTTGTGGATGTGAATGTATGTTTAAGCAACTATATTGGTATTTCAGTGGCTCGCCTACCAACTCTAACAGTCTGTAAATCTGCATGCCAGTGGCTGTATGGATAGCTTACTGGCTGTGTCAAGGAGTGTTCAGGTATGTAACTGTGTACGCAACTGGCTCTGTTATTGTTGGATACATAACTGCTGTGTGGGTGTGTCAATGAATGTGTAAGTGCCTCTGTCTCTGTATGAGTGGCTGTGTGAGTGTCTCTATGCTTCAGTAAATAAGTTTATGAATTACAGCATTGGGTGGGAGACTGGATGAATAAGTGGGTCTGTAAGTGTGCATGAAACTCACTAAAACTTCAAAGTGCATCTCTTACCTTTTAAGCACATACCACCCTCCCTATCACCTACCTACAACCTACTTTATGGTAACTTATATGTAGGGTGAGAGGAATGTAAAGCTTGGCTAAAGTGTTTAAATGGCTAGTTGACTTGACAGTAAAACTGCACACACACAGGTTCTGCAGTAGCAAACCCAAGACATGTTTAAAGGGCTTTTCTGTGAGTGTAAAGTGTTAGTCAGTTTTGGGGTATTTGACTGTCTGTGCAACTGCCTCCATTAATGCTGGATACATAACAGCAGTACGTATGTGTGAGTGAATGTTTAAGTGCCTCTGTCACTGTGTGACTTGGTGTATTAGTTGTTGTATCCTTTTATACATACAAATGCCAACCCCCCCACCACCAGCCGCCATTACTATCTGCATATAAGGGGTTAGATGTACTTGCCACATTCCTGAAACATATATTTTTTCTTTCTGGACTGCACAAGGCATAGCCTCAAGCAAGAGACCCCTCCCGCTGTCTGTTTCAGCTTAGCCGACTGCTGCCCTTTAAGTACTGTGTTACACGACATTTACAGATTGATTTCAGCGTCTTTGTCAAGTCAGACCAACTTTGTGCCCTATCTGCTGTTTTAACTACTTTTTAAGAACTTTGTCCACTGCTTTTAATTGTTTTTAAGAATTGTGTCCACCTACCTTAGCTATAAATAATGACCTGTTCAGTATAAGGCCTGAGGTCTCTTTTTCTGCTTCTCGCTCAATCTCCTTTCCTTAAAAGCTTGCTGCACTAGAAGCAGTAAGACATTTCAGAACGAGAGTCATTGGCAGCTTCGATATCTATACATGGTTTTATCTGCATGCTGTTCATTTTCCTTTTCTCTTTTTGTAAAGGTTTTATTAACCATACAATAAATAAATAAATACTGTGAGTACCAGTGTATTGCAGCTAAAACTGAAGATATAATCTGCAAGTGCATATGTAACTCAATCAAACTTCAACCAATTTGTCTTATACCTCTTTTCCTTTATATGTAGTAGAAGAGAGTTTTAAATGCTAATTTGACCAGCCAGTAAAACTGTATAGACAGGGTCTATAATAGCAGGTCTGAGACATGTTTAAAGAGCAACTTGTCTGAATGGCTAACTTGGTTTTCTCAGTACTTGAGTACATATCTGAGTGACTGCTCCACTTCTGTACATCTGACACTGGATATGTAAGTAACTATGTCATTATATGACTGGTTTTCTTACAAACGAAATAGGTATGTAACTTCCAGTACAGGTGGTAGACTATATGTATAACTTAGCATATGAGTGTGAAAGTGTGCGTGAAATTAGGTAAAACTTTGAAATTCCTGTCTTCTATTTTAAGCATATACCTATTAGCATATGCATCAGTGTGTTCCTGGGTTTGTCAGTGTAAGCATCAGTGTGTACCTTAGTGTGTCAATCTATGCATCAGTTCACACCTGGGTGTATAACTGTCTATCTGACAAAGTGATTGTGTCGGTGTCTACATTGGCGTACCCTGGGTGTTGCTACTCTTTAGAGAGTTCTAATCCTCTTCTGCTGATTACTGTACTTTTCTTTATTTTATCACATTCTGTGCACTTATAACCCTGTTTACGTTTTGTAAAATGCCTGAATATCTCACTGTTTACTTTAGTGTTTCACTGCTTGTGTCACAGAGTACACTGGTGAATATCTGCATTTTGTCACTCTTAACATACTCAATTCCATCCACTTTATATGCAAGCATTCACTCTATCTAGTATTTGTTTATGCTACAGTTTATTTCCCATACCTGTTATATGTGATTGTGTGTCTCTTTTTTTCACAGTGTGAGTTTGATTTTCTCTATGCAGAAAGCACACAAACAACAAGCACAAGAATGAACCAACACTCTCATACAAGGAAATCATTAATGGCAACCTTGAAAACTTTGCTTTTAAGCTTACATATGCTGTGAACAAATAACAGCATAGCTTTCATAATTTTCTAATCATACAAGTCTTCTAAATGGTGAGGATTGTTAACCCTTTCTTATCCTTCCTTAAAGAAAGGCCAATTTGGTAGGTGTTTTGAGCGGCTCCATGGATCCACTATGACGCTCAGCACAGCCCCCCCATGTAACCTTGCGGTAATCCACGGATCCATGAAAGAATCCAAAATCTTCTTTTTTTCAACTATTCCTAAACAGTATCACTTAGACAGTACTTGATAATCATGCCCACATTAGGACCCAAATACACCTAATTCCCTATTTCTTCTACTACCACTCTCCCTTAACCTTTACATTATTGGTTTCTATGACTCTTCCCTCCATGCTCCTCTAGCTCTGTTGCTATGGTGACCAATCTTGTAACATACTCTACAATGCAGTAGGTCACACGTTCAGAACACTTTCTATACTAGCATGCTAATTCCTATACCAGCTGTAGCAGGTCTGGTTGAGTGTTTGGAGTTAGAGCCATATCTGATTCTCCATTACTTTTTGTTAATGTTAGAAAACCCAATCACACATCTCCCCATATTTTTCTCAATAATACAACCAGTTTTAACCACTACCATATTTATACCAAGCCAATCAAATTTCTTGTTTCAAATTTTAGAGGCAAGGCATCTTTTTAACCGACTTCTTTTTCAAATCTCTCTCAGTTTACAAACGTCTTTCTCTGTGTGCTACTACTCCTTCCTTTGCAAATGGTTAGAGTGTGGATTGTGAACCACAGCTATGTGCCATGGGACACAGAGTGTGCAAGAACGAGTAATATTGACAGAGACCTGGGTTCGCCAATTGAGGTAATACTTGGGTTGGCCAGAGAGGCTTAAAGTGTCATCCGTTGCTACCATTGGTTGAAAGCATTATGGATTGCCAACATTCAGAACTTGCGATTGTGGACTGTGGTGACAATGATCTGGGTGCTCTTATTTGGACAGGATTGGAAATCCTAAAGAAGGGTACCTTTGGAATATTAATGGCACTTTTACTTAACACTTGCTTGGTGATTTCTAAAATGCCAAAGCCAGAAATGGAAGTGGTCATCTGAATTGTGTCCACAGATAGACAAACCTAAGAAACATGTGAATAAAGGTTTCTTCATTCCTGAGGGGCCATAACATGGGCTCTATCTACAATATCAAACTGCGCTTTGACATAGATTGGATTTACAGACCTGAGGGAGTGCATTATACAGAGAAAGACAACAGGGTGTTCCTGAACAATTTGAAAGCTTGTATCCTGTTTTATGTGTAGTGATGACATAAACACAATAAACACAGAGGCTCTCATTTCCCCACTTGTTAATTTTGTTTCCAAATCCTTATTTTTTAAAATGTGTCCAAAATCCATGATCCATCGCACATCCGCAAACCAAATGCACACAGTGAATACAAAACAGCACATTAAAAAAAAATCTTGAAATGGGTTCTGAGTGGATCTATGACTGTGTGAATCTGTGACTGAAAGTTCCTGTGTGGCTCTGTGACTGGGTATAAGAATGACTGGATGGATATGTGAGTGGGTGTCAAAGTGTGTGGATGAGTATGTGAGAAGTTGTGAATGGGTGTATATGGGTGTAACCATGGTTGTGATAGTATTCACATGGGTATGTAAGTTGGTATCAGAATGTGTGTTGAGGTGTAAGTGTGGGTATGACAGTAACTGCATAGGTATGTGAGTGGATGTGATAGTGTCTGTATGGGTGCAACTGAGTGGGTGTGAGAGTCTCTGTATGGATTTAAGTATAGCTGTGAGAGTATCTGTTTGAGTATGTGAACGGGCTGGAGAGTCTCTGTATTGCTGTAAGTATGGGTATGTGAGTGGGTGTGAGTGTCTGAATGGCTATAATTATGGGTGTGAGTGTCTGTATAGGTGTCTGCATGGTTATCAGAGTCTCTGTATGGATGAGTGGGTGTGAGAGTTTTTGTATGGGTATGTGAGGGTGTAAGATCAGGTGTCAGTATCTGCATGCATATAAGTGTGGGTGTGAGAGTGTCTGTATGGATGTAAGTAAGGGTCAGAGTGTCAGTATGGCTATGTCAGTGGGTGTGTGATTGTCTGAGTGTGTCTGTGAATGGGTGACTCAGTCTCTGAGTAGGTTTGTGAATAGGTGTGTAAGTGTCTCAGTGGCTCTGTGAGTGGGTGCATGAGCCTCTGAGTGGCTGAGTGAGTGGGTGCATGAGTGTCTCAATGGGTCTATGAGTGGGTGCCCGAGTCTCTGAGTAGGTCTGTGAGTGGGTGCATGAGTTTCTGACTGTGTTTGTGAGTGGGTACATGAGTCTCTGAGCAGGTCTGTTAGTGGATGCATGAGTGTCTGAGTGTGTCTTTGAGTTAGTATTTGAGTCTCTGAGTGGGTCTGTGAGTGCGTGCATGAATGTCTGACTGGGTATGTGAGTGGGTACATGATCTTCTGACTGAGTGATGGAGTGGGTGATCAGTGTCTGAGTGGGTCTGTGAGTAGGTTCATGAGGCTCTCAGTGTCTGACTGGGTTTGTGAGTGTGTGCATGAGTCTCTGAGTGCTACTGTGATTGGGTGCATGTTTGTTTCAGTGGGCCTGTGAGTTAGTGTGTGAGTCTGTGAGTGGATCTGTGAGTGAGTGCATGAGTGTCTGAATGAGTCTGTGAGTGGGATCTGAGAATATGAGAGGGTCGGTGAGTAGGTGAGTGAGTGTCAGAGTGGGTATGTGAGTAGGCGCACGAGTCTCTGAGTTGGTTTGTGAGTGGGTGTATGAGTGTCTGAATGGGTCTGTGAGTGGGTAAATGAGCTTCTGAGTAGATGAGTGAATGGCTGCTTGAGTGTCACTGTGGGTCTATGAGTGGGATATGAGAATATGAGTGGGTCTGTGAGTAGGTGAGCGAGTGTCAGAGTGGGTCTGTGAGTGGTTGCATGAGTCTCTGAGTAGGTCTGTGAGTGGGATAAGAGAGTATGAGTGGGTCTGTGAGTAGGTGAGTGAATGTCAGAGTGGGTCTGTGAGTGGGTGTATGAGTCTCTTAGTAGATATGTGAGTGGGTGCATTTATTTGTGAGTAGGTCTGTGAGTGGTTGCATGAGTGTCTGAGTGGGTCCGTGAATGGGTGCATGAGTGTCTGCATGAGCCACTGAGTGGGTGAGTGAATGGCTGCTTAAGTGTCTGAGTGGGTCTGTGAGTGGGTGCATGAGTCACTGAGTAGGTATGTGAGTAGGATTTGAGAATATGAGTGGGTCTGTGAGTAGGTGAGTGAGTGTCAGAGTGGGTCTGTGAGAGGGTGCATGAGTGTCTGAGTGGGTCTGTTAATGGGTGCATGAGTGTCTGAGTGGGTGCATGATCCTCTGAGTGGGTGATTGAATGTCATCATGAGTGTCTGAGTGGGTCTGTGAGTAGGTGCATGACTGTCTGAGTGGGTCCGTGAGTGGGTAAGTGAGTGTCTGAGTAGGTCTGTGAGTGGGTGAGAGAGTAGTTCTATATGTGTACGTGTGTCTCTATGATAGTAAGAGTGGGTGTAAAAGTAGTTATATACTTTTTTGTAGATATGCCACCTCTGTGGATCTGAGTGATGTAATATGTGAGGTCAAAAGCTCAGCTAACTATAACTGCTGAATTTTACTGGTTTTGTATGAGTGAAATCTTACCCTAATTATAACATTCCTGCAACCTTTGTTTTTTTCAGTGAATTTCTATGGTTTTTTTTTAATTCAATTTTCGAACTATAATGCCCTTGTAACCTTTGGATTTTTCAGTGAATTTCAAAGTTTTTTTAAAAATGTTAGTTCCTAACGATACCATCCCTCTTACCTTTGATCTTTTCAGCAAATTTCAATGGATTTTAAAGTAATAATGGAGTTATAGACTATGAGTGGGATATGAGAATATGAGTGGGTCTGTGAGTAGGTGAGTGAGTGTCAGAGTGGGTCTGTGAGTGGTTGCATGAGTCTCTGAGCAGGTCTGTGAGTGGGATAAGAGAATATGAGTGGTATGTGAGTAGGTGAGTGAATGTCAGAGTGGGTCTGTGAGTGGGTGTATGAGTCTCTCAGTAGATATGTGAGTGGGTGCATGAGTGTCTGAGTGGGTCTGTGAATGGTTGCATGAGTGTCTGCATGAGCCACTGAGTGGGTGAGTGAATGGCTGCTTAAGTGTCTGAGTGGGTCTGTGAGTAGGTGCATGAGTCACTGAGTAGGTATGTGAGTAGGATTTGAGAATATGAGTGGGTCTGTGAGTAGGTGAGTGAGTGTCAGAGTGGGTCTGTGAGTGGGTGCATGAGTCCGTGAGTTGGTTTGTGAGTAGGTACATGAGTCTCTGAGTGGGTGTGTGAGTGGGTACATTAGTTTGTGAGAGGGTGCATGAGTGTCTGAGTGGGTCTGTTAATGGGTGCATGAGTGTCTGAGTCGGTCCATGATCCTCTGAGTGGGTGATTGAATGTCTTCATGAGTGTCTGAGTGGGTCTGTGAGTAGGTGCATGACTGTCTGAGTGGGTCTGTGAGTGGGTAAGTGAGTGTCTGAGTAGGTCTGTGAGTGGGTGAGAGAGTAGTTCTATATGTGTACGTGTGTCTCTATGATAGTAAGAGTGGGTGTAAAAGTAGTTATATACTTTTTTGTAGATATGCCACCTCTGTGGATCTGAGTGATGTAATATGTGAGGTCATAAGCTCAGTTAACTATAACTGCTGAATTTTACTGGTTTTGTATGAGTGAAATCTTAGCCTAATTATAACATTCCTGCAACCTTTGTTTTTTTCAGTGAATTTCTAAGGTTTTTTTAAATTCAATTTTCTAACTATAATGCCCTTGTAACCTTTGGATTTTTCAGTGAATTTCAAAGTTTTTTTAAAAATGTTAGTTCATAACGATACCATCCCTCTTACCTTTGATCTTTTCAGTGAATTTCAATGGATTTTAAAGTAATAATGGAGTTTGCAGAGTGATAGACAAAGGTGGCTGGGCCTTTGACCAGCTCTCATGAATCCTGCTGTGTTGGACTTATAGGAGGTACCAGGAGGACTTCTTGGCCCCCAAGGTCCCTCTGGAGTAAAGTGCACTTCATTCCCCAACCAGTAGTGTACCAAGAGCCACATTTGCAGAGTGGTGGAGAAAGGGGACATGGCCTCCGAAGACCTCTTATCAATCCCACTGTGTGAAACTTACTGTAGGTAACAGGATTGGTAATTGGCCGAGAAGGACATCCTTGTGGGCCAGCTACTCTTCCTGTTCCCTCCAGTAAGGCCCACACAGCACAGTATTGCTGAGATGTTGTCAGAGGCCATGCCCCATTTCTCCACCACTCTGCTAACATGTGTCCTGGTGCACTACTAGTAGGGGCATGTATGGATGTAAGTATGGGTCTGAGAGTATCTGTATGGATATGTGAGTGGGTGTGTGAGTGTTTGAGTGGGTCTGTGAGTAAGTGGGTGTGTGAATCTATGAGTGGGTTTGTGAGTGGGTGTGTGATTCTGTGAGTGGGTCTGTGAGTGGGTGCAACAGAATATTAGTTGATCTGCAAGTAGGTGTGTGAATGTCTCAGTGGCTCAGTGAGTGTGTTCATGAGCTTCTGAGTGGCTGAGTGAGTGGGTGCATGAGTGTCTCAATGGGTCTGTGAGTGGGTGTGTGAATCTCTGAAGAAGGGGCCTTGCAAAAAAAGCCAGTAACATCTACCTTGCAGAGTCGGTGTGGGCCACGAGTGCAAGAGACTGTTCAATATCCAAGAAAGATCGCTGGTACTCAAGGAGTTTGCCTTTAGAAATGTGATTTTATTACAGGCAAAGTATTTTAACCAAATGGTCTTTATCACAGCATGAACTGATTGTTTGAATAACTTCGCTTAAGTGCCAAACCAAATACATAGCAAAACCAAAGGAAATGATGGACGGAGTGTTGAACATTGCAAGCACTCACCCCCAGTCAACTGATCTGGGTATAATCCATAACCATTTTTTAGGCCACTCTGCCACCTCAGTTCAGACATGGCCATATGCAAATCAGTCTGACCCTGTGCCTCATGGGAACAGTCCAGCCCGAACTGCCAAGCTATGTCTTCCCTGGACCGGAAACAAGCTTCCTAGGACCGGTTTCTGGCATTTCAGCCGTCTTCAGCCAGGCTTGCTTGAATCCAGTGGCAAAGTGAGCAAGGGACTCACGTCTGAGCATACCTTGCCAACTTATGGCGAACAAAGCAAAACCAAAGGTGGCAGAGTGGGCTAAAGAACGGTGATGGATCAAACCCAGATCTGTTGACTGGGTGTGAGTGTTTGATTGGTTCTGATGCTCCGTCCATCACCACCCCCTTTTGTACCGCTTCAAACCAAATACATAGACATAAAAGAAGGACAACTCTGGTCAGTGCATGCATAGACAAATTTTTGTCATACTGCAGGTAATCATCATTGTATCATTATAACATTTGAAAAAAAGCCAGCACTAAACAACATTTCACAATTTCATCGCAATCAAAAAAATTAATTAAAAAAATTCACCATCATTATAGCGTTATCGCACAAAAGGGCCCATAACATAAATATCAGTTACAACTCGTATCACATGCAGTGTTCATGCACACTGCAAAAGTTGCAGTCAGTGGATATTTTGGAAAAAAATAAGTGCCTGGGATCTCGTTAGGAGGCAGCTGCACCAGCCCATTTCTCCTGTTAGCGTTTCCTTAAACAGAACCAACTACTAACCATGAAAGTGGGCAGAGGAGGCTGCCTAATGGCAGAGCTGGCGACCTCGCAGCTAGGGAACCAGGTTTGAGTCTTAGAGTTGGCTCAGCATCCTGTGATTCTGAGCAAATCACTTAGGGGCAGATGTACGACCGTTTTTGCAGTTGCAATTGAGAATTCAGCCCATTTGCATCCGCAAAATTGGATCTGCCTCATGCACCAACCATAATTTGCGACCCAGTATCCTATTAATGACTCACAAAATATGGTTTGCGAATCACTATTAGGAAGGAGCATGCCAAGGGCGTTCTTTCCTAATAGCAAGTCTCTCAGCAATGTATGATTGCTTTAAGACCGCAATTGCGGATGCAAAACATTTGCAGTTTACCACATACTTCAAGTAGGTGGTAAGCTACTCGCAAATGGTAATGGGTCCCCAGGGGACCCCTTTCCCTTTGTGAATGGGTGCGAAAATACTTTTTAAGAGCAGGCAGGGACCACTTCCTTTAAGAAAAATGGGCTGATTTATTTTACTACTTTATTTAAAAAGCAGTCACAGACATGGTGGTCTGGGGACCCCAGGAGGCCATCATCCTTGTGAGTGCTAGGCATTCCAAATTGCACTTGCCTCATGAAAATTGATGGGGAATGCAATTTGGGACCCCATTGGGAATCGCAAACAGTGTCTGAGACACTGTTATACATTCACTTTAGCGAGTCACAAATTGAGAGTCACAATTTGGCGCAATTTGATACTCGCTAAAGAGAATGGTCGTACATCTGGCCCATAATTCCCCCGTAAATGAATGTGTCCTTAAGTGGTGCTCATAAAAAGTGCCAGTGTTGAGCACCAGAAATCACCATCTCAAATTAGGCACTGATTGCAATACACCCCAAATAGGAATGCAAAAACACGCTATTGCTCGTCATTTCAATCTCGTAAATTCAAAAATACATTTCTGACATAATATTGACATTCTACTTTGTTATCAGTGTCAAGCCACAAAAAGATCATGTGACCAAATTCCCATAATGCAGTTCCCAGGGAAATGTTTTCAGAGAATGATCCTCGCTTTCGTTGATTTTATGGTGATACTCTGTCAGTGGTTGGCATTACAGGAGACAGTGTCCTTTTTATCTATGTGTATAAGCCACAATCAAGGTCAAGTGACAATTTGCTCCCTATTATAAACCACAGGAGGAATGCCACATGAATACTGCTCACATGTGTCATAGTACCTCAAACCCAGTCACATGACTAGTTACTAATAATGTGACTAACATAGTTCAATAGCTATTCCCCAAAGTCTGCAAGAAAACTTATGTGTCAATTGCAACCCTATATGAAAATATTTTGCAAAGCTAAATCATGTTTCTAGCAGTATAATACACTTAATGACCATCTGTCAAGGGAAATGAAAACACTGGCACAATGCACTTTTCTGCTAGTCCCTAATCAAATCACTAGTGCAAAAAGTAATAAAACAGGTAAAACCAGAACACAGTGCAAAAATGGAGAGGGGCCTTACAACAACTGAAGGATTCTGCATGTAAGGTTACTGCAGATGAGTGGGACAGTTCGCCAGGAAGTGAATTACTTCCTTAAAGATTTTGACTGACTAGACCATGAGCTGAGGAGAGCAGAACAACAATGAAAAATGCAAAAACGAGGTATCAGTGGGAAGAAGTGGGGACAAGGGTTTCGGGATGAGACAGTAAAATTGTCTGATTCTCATCCAACATATACAAAACTTTCTTTGTCCTTGTTCAACTCTCTCTGAGATGTACTATTGAGGAGAATAATGTACTCTGATTCCAGGATCCTCAGCTTCCTCTCCCTGTCGTCCCACTCACGTGGTCACAGTGATCCTTTCAATCGCAAAAAATGATGAATTGTCAGGATTTTTCTATGTTCAGAGCACCAATGCCTCGCTACTGGGCATTTTGGGTCCCCATTCCTGATGGCCCTCAGATGTTCAAGAATTCTCTTTTTAACTGTAAAAATTGTGCTTCCCACGTACCGGTAACCACAAGGGCACACCAGGTCATAGACACAGTAGTCACTATTACAATTAATACATTTACAAATGCGCTTAGCCTTTTCATAGAAAAATCGTTTTTTGACAGCCTATATCTTTGGCGTCATTTGATGAATCTTCATGAAATTTTCCAAAATAAGTGCTATAACGATTCAGGGTGATCCATCAAGCAGGGACTGAGAAAAGGAGGGGGTTTAAAAAAATGTGAGTTTCCTATGTTAATTTCCATAGGACCTTGAGACACCGCTACAGCCCAAACTTCTGAACAGAATAAACACCAAATTTGGCAGAAAGATAGATGTTGGTTCAGGGATGAGTGTCTTTTTATGATTTGGTGTAAATCCGTTCAGTAGTTGTGAAGGTATTAAAATACATTTTCAATTGTATAGGGGCGTGGAGGATCGGCGACACCTCCTGCTCTCATGCTGAGATCTGATTGGCTGCCAACACTTCAAACCAGGAAGTGTTGGCAGCCATCTTGGAACAGGAGCAGGAAAACCCAGACCCCTAGGCCTCTTGGGGGGCGCATCCTACAGGGACCCTGCAGGGTCAGAATGGTATTTTTTTGTTTATTTTTTTGGCGGGAGCCGCAATGGATCCACAGCTCCAGCTAAAATCGTACTTTTTTTAAGTGCAGGCTCCTGCACCTCTTTAGTAATCTGCCTCCTAGGTGGGACAGGTCCCGGGGACATAATCAATATGTAGTGGGGGGGCCTGAGGGAGCCCCCTGAGCCCCGGGGACCGTCACGTCCCAGAGACCAAGATATTTTTTTTAAATGGTAGGGGACCAAGTAGCCCCGCTTCTCAGATGTTCTTGGCCTGGCTACAAAGAGCCTACAATAATAAAGGAGGAGCACACTTTCTGGAGCCATAGATGCCCCTGGGGACCACCCCACCCCAGGCCGGCTCCTGCTATGTCCTAGGGCTTCCAAATCCCGGGACATAGCTGTTTGTTGTAGACTGGCAGGCAGTGCCGGACTGGCCGTAGCGGGCACCGGGCAATCCCCCGGTGCGCCGCACGGGTGGGGGCCGGTTTTGGGTCCCTGGGGGCCGTTTTTGTTACAGGGCCGTTTTTGCAGCATAGCTGCAAAATCGGCCCTGTAACAAAATCGGCCGAAAACCAGCCGTGGCAAAGGGCTCGGCGGCTCGGGGGTGGGGGCGGGAGGGAGGGAGGGGGGCCGGCCGAGCACTTTGCCAGGGCCGGTTGTGGTTCCCAGTCCAGCCCTGCTGGCAGGAACTTTACCTCTCCCACCAAGCCACAGCAAACGCTACTCTTCCAGCAAGTGAAAGCATTGAAAATGCTCTTGTTTGCTGGAAGTGGAGCAGAATTGCTTTCAGACTCAGGGAGATGCATTTCCATCACCTCCCTATGTCTCAAAGCAATGCTGGCTCCCGTAGGAGGGGGTCAGCCAGCCGGCTCCCCTAGTGGTCCCAGGGGAGACTGGGTGCCTTAGGGGCACCCATAACAAATGGGCAGGCTCTGGGAGATGGGGTCACTTGGGTCAAATTTTGACTGGGGAGGGGAGCTCCCCTGCCCAATCTCTAAATGGCCAGGACCAGGGGGATAGGGTCCCCAGGGCAAAAATCATCCCCCTCTCCTAAATATATATATATTTTTTTTAAAGGTTGAAAGCAGCCAGGGAGAGGGCCGTGCTACCCATCTCCACCATTGTAAAAAGGCCTTAACCCTAGGGGATTGGGTCTCAGGGTCCGAAATTGCCCAGGGAAGGGTGTGCCACCCAGCCCCACGATCCAAATATAATATTATGTGTTAAATGCCGGCCCAGGCAAGTCGCGGTAGGCCCTGCCTCTTTTTGTCACCACTCTGCAAATGTGCCTCCTGAGGCACTATGTCATTTTAGATGTCATCAGTGATGTCATCAGTGATGTCACTGACCATGTTATCAATGATGTAAAAATGAGGTAATAAGCAACACATTACGGGGGTGTATGTTATATTTAGCTCAGGTAACTGAATTTCTATGGTTTTGCATGAGTGAATTCTGAGCCTAACTATAACATCCCTTTAACATTTGTGTTTTTTCAGTGAACAGGCGCCCATTGTTAAAGTGGTGGGCCCCAAGAAATAGGGTACATGGGCCGTAAACAGCCCAGGAGGGGGCTGGGGCCAAAATCAGCCTATTAACAGGGACACCTGCCCCCTCCACCACAAAAAGTGCTGGCCCCAGGGGATGGGATCTCCAGGGCCGAAATCAGCCTAGGAATGGGGTCTGCATAGGTTTGGCTGTAGGGCCATGAACAGCATGGGGTCGGCTGAATGCGGGGGTTGACTGCACAGCCTTTAGCTGTGCGTGATATAGTTTTGGCTGCATGCATGGTGTTGGCTGCATGCTGGGGCCTGGCCGTGTGTAAAATCTGAACCTAGCTATAATATCCCTGTAACCTTTAGTTTTTTAGTCGATTTTTACATTTCGTTAAAATTCTATTTCCTAACTATGACGTCTCTTCAATCTTTGTTTTTTTCAAGGAATTATGCTATTTCCTAGCTATATGATCCCTGTAAACTTTTACCTGTAGAATTTCTGTGATCATCATTGGGTAGTTATACCATAAATATTTGTTTTTTTGTCTTGCTACTAATTTTTGCCTCTTTTGGCAAATCTCCATGAAATGTCTCGAAAAGGTGCTACTTATTGACTACTTTGTGTATGGAAAATTTCAGGGTGATCCGTCAAGCATGGGCTGAGAATAAATGGGGTCCCAAAATGCAAAACTTTCATGCATTTCCAAAAGACTGCTTTAGACAGGACTTCAGCAAAAACTGCAGAATGGAATTACACCAAATTTGGCAGCAAGCTAGATCTTAATACCCAGATTGTGCTTTTAGTGATTTGCTGTACATCTGTTCAGTAGTTTTTGAGAAATGAAGGTTCAAATAAACATCGATATCTGGACAGTCCACAAGAGACTTGAGATACTCTCACGGGACAGCCAATTTCAAAGTGGAGCTTTCTAATTGACCAAGTGTGTTTTTTTTTCCCCAGGACCAATCAGTTCCTGCTGCAGTCTGACTCCCACTGGAGCACTCTGATTGGCTGCCTACATCATCCCAAAAATGACTATTTCAAGACTCGGTGACTCAGTCCTAAACTTGTAAAAAAAAAAAAGACATAAGGGGACAGGGTAGGAATACACCACCCCTTCAGGCCCCATGGAGGAAACCCAGAGAGAACCTACCCCCAGTCAAAGAACATTGCAGCAATCTAACACGACTGCTGATTGAAAACAAAAGTAAATGGCAGCCAGGGCCACATTCATTAATTATAGTATGTGAGGAGTGCACCACTGGGGCCGTATTAAATTAGGGGAAGGGTGTGCCACCTCCCTGCCTGAGCCAATTAAGGTGACTGGCCATATGAGATGTGGGATGTGTGACGTGTGCCACCTCACAACCAACACCAAATCAGTGAACGTTGGGTTGACACACCCCTGTGAGCAACGGAGGCACACTAATTCTAACTCCACCTACAGGATTTACATGTTGAAGTGCCCCTGTGATGCCATGTACCTCGAATGACGACCAGACGGGTCAAAACCGGGATCATGGAGCACAGATCCACGTTCAGATGCCAAAGAACTATGAGCAGACTTACAAACCATTACAAAGAGAAGAATCACTCGCCGAGGATTTCTTCTGGACTGTCATCGACAAACCTAACGTCAATATGAACATGGGTATCCTAGAAAGTGCCTTGTTCATTAGAGAACAAAAATGGATTTACAGGGTCTGTAGCCACTCCAGAGGGTTAAATGATGAAACCCCCTGGAACAGTCTCTAAAATTCATAATCTTCATATATCCACATGGAGGACCAGAGTTGGACTACCGACAGACCCCTATAGACACACTTTTCTTAATAATGGGTTTAAATGCTGTAAGACGAGATAGCAATTACCTCTCCCTGCCTTCCCATAAGTTAACCAAGTATCTATTCCATTATTCATCCAGCCGTAAACTCGGTGCTCACCATGAAGACAGGAATCTCGCCTCACCATTGTGAAAATATTTGAGGGAGTGAGCCCTTAATAAAACACATATGTATATATATATATATATATATATATATATATATATATATATATATTATCTAATGGCGGTCGCGGAGTACGAGCCTAATCTCAGCGGGAGATCGAAAATGCACAAAATCCTTACGATCAAAAGATCGCATGACCAAGAATATACTGCCACAACGTTAATGCAGGTACAAAAAGAAAAACTTTATGTAACATCAATTAAGAACAAGATCCACTGTGATTCCATGTGATTATGCAGCAGTACAGAGCATTGTGGGACTTGTATTTCTAACTGCTGGTCATGTGACCTTTCAATATAAAAGAGCGGACACAATGCACTTTGCTTTTTAATTTGGTTCCTACCTGTGATCAAGGCTGTTGCCGAAACGCGTAAGGGATGTAACCAGTTTGCTGCTCCAAACCACTGTGATTAAAGCTCTGTTTCCAGAAAAGGGCCTCTTCGTGTTTCTTGTCTGGACGATGACGATGGACGGGCTGCCTCATGCTCGTTATTTTAAGAGGCCGCCTTGAAGGGTCGGAGGCTCCTTGTACTTGGGGACTGTTTTTGCATATATATATATATATATATATATATATATATATATATATATATATATTATCTAATGGCGGTCGCCAGTAGATAGTTATAGTTAGGACCGTGTTTCCATAGGAAATCTCAAAATTCTATTTTGAATACCTTTGGCGCCGGTTGATGAATCCTCGCGAAATTTTCAAAACTAATGGGGCGCTCCGCTCAGCTCCTACCCTGAAAGTCTCGGGGGGATTCGTCAAGCGGGGGCCGAGAAAAAAGGGGGGTCCCAAAACGCGTTTTCCCCATGCATTTTCCCATAGGACCTTTAGTCGAAGGTACAGCCCGAACGGCTGAACAGAATTACTTGAAATTTGGCAAAGAGGTAGTCCTCAGGTCAGGGATGTGCCTTTTGCATATATGGAGTCAATCTGTTCAGTAGTTCCTGAGAAAATTGCAGTTAAAGTACATAAATATCTATAGCCGCGCACCGTGCGCGCACCGTGCGTGCACCGTGCGCGCACCATAACGTGCACGTGCGTAATTCTGATTGGTGGTTACATGTCAGTCAACGTTCGAATCGGTCGAAATCAGGAAGTGTCGGCCGCCATTTTGTTTGTTTTGAGTGCGAGAGTGAAAAAGGAAGGTGGCGAATGTGAAAAGGGGGCAGGGTAGAGAGTTCCTGACCCCCCTAGCCTTTGTCAGGGGGTCCCTGAAGGACCACGAAGGCAGAAAAAACATTTTAATTTTTTTTTTTTAAATCGTGGGGTGCGCGCACCGTGCGCGCACGGTGAAAAACCATTAAAAAAAAATGTTATACGTAGTTTATTGTAAAATAAATATATAAAAAATATAATAAGAAATACATAACTTAGGATTTAAAAAACCGTACAAATTCACTGAAAAACCATAGGTTTCACACACGTTATAGTTAGGAATTAGCATTTAAAAAACCTTGCAAATTTACTTAAAAAACCATAGGTTTCACACATGTCATAGTTAGGTGGACATTTCACTCGTAAAAACCAATGAAATTCCCTCGTTATAGTTAGTTCAGATAACTATAACTTGCGCGACCGCCACTCTATCAAAAGGATGATGTCATCAGTGATGTTATGAGTGATGCCACTGACCATGTCATGAGTGATGTAATATGTGACGTCATGAGCAGTGGATTGCGGGCACGAGAGTTATAGTTATCTGAACTAACTATAACGGGGGAATTTCATTGGTTTTTTACGAGTGAAATGTCCACCTAACTATAACATGTGTGAAACCTATGGTTTTTTAAGTGAATATATATATATATATATATATTTTTTTTTAATTTATGTTTTTAAGTTAAGCACAAAGCATTTTAATTTAAGCACTTTAAGAACACAACATGTTTAAAGATGGCCGCTTTGCTTCTTTGAAAGAATGCACTGTTAGTCCTATATTTATTTATATGAAATAATCACGTGATGTATGATGAAATTAAATACGCGCACAACAGTGGAGGAAACTGACATTGAGAAAGCTGATAGGTGAAACGCGTTTGTCAGAGGAGGGGGGGAAGTGTGCAAAATAAACACCAGCGAGGAAATCATCCGAGTGTGCTCTCCGTTTTTTACAGCGAGCAAAAGGTAGCTGTGTTGTGTAATATATATATATATATATACATATAATCATTTCTATTTATGTATATTTTTTATATAATCCCACCCCTAATAAGTAAAAAAATTCTTTATTAACTACTCCCAGGTGAATTCACCCATCGCGACTTGCCCACACGCCAATGCCAACCAAATGTTCAATAGAACCAGAGGTCTGCACACTAGTTGTTTCACACTTCCGGATGACAACGGTCACATGGGGTGTTGATGCAAATGTAGGCGGAGCCATATCCAGTCTTCAGGAGCCCTGGGAGCACCGCCATGCACTTCTATGAGGCGCCGGGACAGAGAAAGTGTGTCGGGCCATAGCTCACCTTGATGAAGTAATTGGGGGGAGTGCAGGGACCCACAACGAGAACACCTACTCTTACCACATTTGGAGTAAAACCAGACCTAAACCTCACTTTCTGTCAAATTACAGTCTTTACAAACAGTATGGCATCCATTACGCTTCGGTGGAGGGGTAAAAGACCGCACCGGCGTTTACTTGGTTTGACACAGGATACAGGAAGTCACTCACGAGATTCTCCTGTGTCTAACTGAATACAGTCTGTTCATTAGCATGGCGTTTGTTTAACCTCCTTTTGTTCCCCATATTTAATAGAGTGTGACTATAGGGAGCTGTCCTCACTCCCCCACCAGTTCGAGTCTAGATTTTAAATGAACTCGGTAAGCATTATATAGGCCATTGATGGTTACAATGTGTCTCCCAGCATGTGATGCCCAGAAGCTTTACTTTTATAAAAAGTTTTTAAACAGCTTGATATCATTTAAATATCTTGTACGTATGATTTATCATTTGTGTTTGGGGGTGAAACACCGAATTCTTTGTACTCTATGTTACACGAAGGGCACATCACTTAGCACCTTTACCTATTTTTGTTTTTATCTACCAAATCTTCTACAGGTTCCTCTTGGAGAGCAAGGGGCTCTACCACGGTTCAACTGACCAGTGACTCAGTAGGGAGACTTTTCCTTTACTCCTGGATTTCAAGGAGGTAGGGTTAGTACATAGGGATCACTCTGTTGAGAGTCCTGATGATAGCCGGGTAGTACATTTTCCCAGCTGAAACATGTCGACGGTTTTGCAGAGTGGAGGGGTCGGTGTCTCATTATAAGCTCCCCAACCCAGCATCCACAAGTCCATTTTTAACGTGGACAGGGTGCCCAATATTAAAATTGTAATAGGGACTCCCTATTGCTCCACCTAAAGCGTTGGTCTGCGCGGAGGTGTGTTAGCAGCCCTATGATGAAGCATGACACAGCTTGCTGTGTGTGAGGGCAGTTTTAATCACTTTTGTGTGTTTCCCCCACACTCACTCTCTACCATCAAGATTTATTGTCCCTCTTCTATACTGTGAGTAAGATATTAAGCGGGAGGTCAAGGAGGGACGTTCTCCTCTCACCCCTCATTCTTGTGTGAATCTATCTGAGCCATTAAAGGGCCTGGAGAGCGCTTCTCCGGGCCGAAGTTTCTCAAATAGGGGAGGGGGGCTGTTCGGTCCTCTCTGTGAACATCTAAAGGTCCTGGGGCCCAATTCCCTCAGGACTCTAAACTCTTTAGAAGGAAGGGGGGCAGCACAGCCCCCCTCTCCTAGACTTCTATGGCCCGGGTGAGTCCAACACCTGGGCAGGCTCACATGCTGTGCGCCAGGGAGCCCACCCTCTGGATGTATTGGTTTTCCTGCCTGCAACCGGGCGGGCAGGGAAACCTGTGTTTGCTCCTGCCTGGCAGGGGCATTTTTTATATCCTGCAATGCAAGAGTAAACACAAAGTCTGCTCCCAGCCAGGAGAGATTTAAAAAATCTACTGCCAGCTGGGAGAAGACTTTTGATCTGTTTCCTGCTCTCACTGATTCGGGCAAGGAAACTGGTCAAAAAATTGCTCCAGGCCGTAGGAAGCAGCAAACGTAACAGCTCCCTGTGGGTGAGAGCAATGCTGGCTACTGCTGTATCCCTGGAGCCAGCTGTGGCCTCAGGGGCCCTGGGACTCCCCCCGCAGCCCACAATGAGTGTATGGTGGGTGCCCTGGGTGGGCATCAGGTCAGCCATCTTTAATATGAGGACTTCGAAAGATGTTATCCCTATGGCCGGGAAAGGCTCATGCATTCATTGAAAAAGGTTCTGGGGATATGGTCCTCAGGGCTTAATATGACACCGGGAGAGAGGTTACAAAAAACCCCTCTCCTTGAGTGATCCCCTCCACTTTAAAAAACAGGGGCCTAAGAGGCTTAATGTGGATCTTGTAGTCTTTGGGGGTGGTGATGTCCAGTGCAGAGGTGGGGTTTACCCAGGTCTCTGTGAGGAAGTTGATGTCAGGTGCGGGATGAGATTGTGTCTTAGATTTCTGTGGCATGTCTTCCCAGCGATCGTGCAGTGAGTAGAATGCAATGGAGCAGTGCCGTGGCAGTCTCGGTCAACATGGTGGATGTAGTCATGTTTGTGGTGTCTCCAGCGTTGTTGTTTGCTTTGGTGTTGCAGAAGAAGCGGCTGTGCTGGAAGAAGACAGGTCCTCTGGTGGTGCATGGAGATGTTCTGCAAAAGTTGTTGTCGATTCGCCCCGGATCCAGGGCTCAGAGGTCTGTGGAGTGTAGCTTCATTGGGTGGAAGAATCAGGGTTCCTGGCGCTTTATGTAGTACAGGCTTGAACGGTTGCAAACAAGCTTGCCATTAGCCCACCTGTGGCCTGCTGGAGGTGCAGCCACACTGCAGCTTGTCCGGGAAGGAGTGAGGGGTGCAAAGGTGGGAAGTGAGATGGAAAGGAAAACACAATGGGAAAAAGTACAGCAGGAGAGCAGCAAGGTGGGACAGTGCATCAGGAGAAACCAGGCAATACCAAAGGGAAACAAAGTAGCAACAATCAGGCAACAACAACAATGATTGTGAGCGAAGATTACAGAAGCAGTACGTAGATACAGTCATGAAGTGAAAAGATCTACAGGGGGAAAAACAGAGCAAACCAATAGAATCCAATATCACAGCAATCAGGCACCATACAACCACAATAGTAGGAATAGGCATAGACAAACAAAGTGAAAGAGCTCCAGGCATTTAGGGAAGGCTGTGCTGCATCGGAGCAAGCAGCAGCAGGGGAGATGGTGCGAGGAACTGCTTAATTGGGTTGCACTGCTGCCTCCATAAGTAGGTCCTGGGAGGAGGTAGGGGCACTAAGGCAGAAGGTAGGGCAGATAGGAACCAGGAGGGAAATAAAAAATGGCAGAAAAAGGTACGATGGAAGTGGGACGAGGTGGGCCGGCGCAGCAGAGAAAACCAGGCAATACCAAAAGTAAACAAAGTAACAACAATCAGGCAACCACAACTATGATCTGAGTGAAGACTAGAGAAACAGTCAGGCAGATACAGTCATGAAGTGAAAAGAGCTACAGCGGGGATGGAACACTCAGGGGAAAAACAGAGCACACTGAGGGAATCCAATATCACAGCAATCAGGCGCCATACAACCACAACAGTACGAATATGTGAGTAAACAAACTCTCAGGCAGCAACAAACAAAGCCAAAGGGCACTAGGTAGTTAGGGAAGACTGTGCGGCATCAGAGTGAGCGAAAGCAGGGTAGCTGGTGCGAGGACCACCCCCAAAACCAACTTCAACAGATATATAATGAACATTTCCAACTGGAGGAAGGACAACTGCCCCAAGTTCAACACAGACAAGATGGAAGTCCTCATCTTTCGGAACAACATCTCTCCTTGGAACAATGCATAGTGGCCTGCTGTACATGTCCCTTCCCATGCCCGACAGACCATGCCCAAATTCTCAGTATCATCTTGGACAGCAAGCTATCTATGAAGAAATAGATAAACACAGTCTCTTCTGCATGCTTCCCCACCCTATGCATGCTCCACAAGATATTCAGGTGGCTTCCAGTCAACACCAGGAGGACTGTCACACAGGCACTCATCACCAGCAGGCTGGACTACGGGAACACACTTGTCATAGTAATCATCACATGCCTCCTGAAGAACTACTGATAATACAAAACTCAGCAGCTGGACTCATCCTCAACTTCCCCAGGCAAGTGCATTTCAGAAATTATGTTAAGAAGCTACACTGGCTCCCGATTCAGAAGAGATGCTAGATCAAGATGTTGAACCACACATGCAAAGCCCTGCAAAACAAAGGACCAGTAGACATCAACAAACTCATGACCTTCCACCAACTAACCAGACACCTACTATCCGCCTACTCCTTCCTTGCAGGCACTCCCCCGGATCCGCCGATGAAACAGTAGCGGACGCTTCTTCTAACACCTGGAGGGAAAAGCTTGGAATGACCTTCCCCTGCCCCTCAGAACCCCCTCATTGTCCAGCAGTTCAGGAAAGGACACAAGACATAGCTCTTTGAATGAAAAGATCACCGCTTAGTAGCTAGCAACTCCTGCGCCTTGATACCCTCACAGGTTATTTGCAGCACTCTACAAACTCCTAATTCATTAATTGACTAAGGTTCTAGTGGGGCGGCAACATGGCTCTGCTCCTATTTAAAAAACATAAAGCCCTATGAGCAACCCCTTTATGTATAATACTAAATTATGAATTTATATAAAAAAATCCCTAGAAATTCGAAGAAAAAAACAAAGGTTAAAGTAATGTTATACTTAGGTGTGATAAGATCTGTTAGTGTTTTAAAAATAAAACATAGAACTTCACTGAAAAAAGCGAAGGTTAAAGTAATGTTATAGTTAGGTGAATATGTCAGTGACAACATTAACATTTTGAACTTTCAAAATCACAGAATTTCACCAGTAATAGTTAGCAGAGCAAGCTATAACTTGAGCCCCCGCCCCCATGCTTACTACCTCACATATTCCATCACTGATGTCATGTTCTATGACATCATTTATGACATCACTGATGACACCTCACATTACAAAATTGATTACATCACTGGTGATATCACTGATGGTATCATCCAGTGTGTTAGTTTGCTCTATGGTTTACATAGTGGCACATAACTACCATATTACTTTTCTACATACTTTTGTACAGTTTGTGTCCAGCTAATCAATGTGTTAAAAAATTGCATGTGTTCCTAATGCACCACAGGTGTGTAGAGGTATTGAGCACGTTATAAATTTTAGTATTGAAGAGTAACTCTGTGTGCAGGTGACAGTTGACGACTTGTCTTCATTATGTTCCACATAAGTTTTTTGGTACTGCAAAAAACTTTCCAGCAGGGCAAAGATTCTACGTACTTCTTACTAAGTATTGTAAGCAACTTTGAGGTATTAGACAGAATCGTCTCAGCATGACAATTTCTACTTAACATACAAGACTGTGTGCAACAGGCACTAACCTATGTACATGTGCTAGTTTTACTTCGGAGTGAACAGTGTTAACAGTACCAACTTTTCTACTTTTATCCACTTCATTTCACGAAGTAGGTTCAGTGATTGTCTGGGGTTTGATACAGGTAAAGGCTGTCCATAATAGGGCATTAGTTATGCATTAGGGCTTCAGTGTCTGGAGGAACCTGGTTTTCCTTGAACAGTTGTATACAGATTGAACAATGTGTGCAGGATAGGTTACCCTTCCAAATGTGGGTCATAGTCAACATGAGCTCAGTTACACATGACGTATGTGGTATTGGGCCCATGCTGAACATAACACAAGCTTGCTTTACCAATGGGCGTTGTGTTATGATTTCATTTCTATTATGATGGCAGATTTGAATAATTGCCACCCTATGCCCCTACAAGTCTAGAAACCCACACCTAAAATATAACTTAAATAAATAAATAAGTATAAAACAAGACAATAATTCAGTTAAATGACTAATTAACAATTAATGAATTGCAATAAAAGTATGCAGAGCCAGGTGAGCCTGATAGTCTGACACTATTGGCTCAGCAGACAAAGATAGCACCAATTTGATCAGAGTAAAAGGAATAACCTGAACCTATCATCCCTCTGCAGCCAGACACAAGCTTTACCAGATTCACCCAAGTCTGAATGTTTTTCCCTAACTTCTGAATTACAACCTATATTACACCCGGGGGTTGTGCATATAACTACCTTATGCCCAGCAATCCAAGCATAGAGAAAAATGGAACACCGCTCACTTCTTTCAGATGCTGTTAGTGTTGGAATCGACAGCCCTAAGATCTTTTGTAACTAAAAAATCAAGTTTGAGTTGTTGGCTCTATATCTCACCTGGAGTCTATGTGAACCAACTTTCCACCAAGCCCAGCGGTACAAGCTATCTCTAGCAGACAGTTGGGGACTAGAAGAACCCTGTTCCTAGCCCAAAACCAAGCTATCCTTGCTAACTCCTGGGGATGAGGCAGACCCTTTTCCAAGCCCAAAGTCAGGTAGCTATCTTAGCTTTCATCTAGTAGCACACTTTGGACTGGGGAAAACAAAAGTGGTTTATTCACCGATCCTAGTTTTCCAGACGCCACATTTTGGGACTAAGCATCAAATGTAGTCTCTTACTCTATGATGGCTGTCTCTGGATGGACCTTCACCCCGTGGTTTCAGCAGAACGTCTAATCAATTATGGAGTCGGCTCACTTATCTTTTTCATACTGTTTGGGCTGAGGTTCTTCCTTCGACAGCAGTCAGGCTCGATGAACCAATCTCTCTTGGCTGGCATGCCAAAATGTTGCTCAAATATGAATTTACCTTACGGAAACAGGAACAAATTAGTTTCATTAAAGCCTGGACAGAATGCGTCTGCTTAAAATCTCTCGATGTACAAATTTTTCGCCGTCAATTTTATACAGTTCATGAGGAACAAAAATGTTTTCTCTACATCCCAAAAGAGCACCTTAGGCATAAATCAATCACAAGTGCACATCTGATAAGAACACAGATGGCTCTCGACCTCAGGGAGAGCTAATGTGGGCCAGTGTGTATGTGTCGAGATGCCGTGTTTGAGGAGCACATGATCACTACGTGTGGTGTGCATGATGTGTCCTGATTGGTTGAGTGTATCTTGCTACATGTGGTATCTATCTTTGTGATATATTTGGGAAGTGTGAGCCTTTGGCCAAATGGGTGAATCCGGTAGCAATAATGTGAGTTCATTGGAACTCCTAAGAATAATATGGCAGCCACTGGTATTACTTTTATTTACATTATCGACATTGTGTTGTGTGCAGATTTAGATTCTGTATATAGGTTTCCCGATTTATGCCCTTATATAGGTACAATTCACATTGCCCTTATTTGGACATAGAAATCCGGCCCTTATTTAGACATTGTCCATACAAACCAAGTACAGGCATGGCCACCTACATCCGTCCATCCACGTCACAACGAATTCTTAGAAAACCAGACCCTTAAGCCTTTAGGAATTTCCCTCAGCTTGAATATTGATTTCTCCAGAACATCTATTCCTTAGGGGTTCATTCATGACGTTCCTCTGCCCGACTTTAACGTCAATACTGGCATTCCTAGTGGAAATATGGATTTTTCTGGTCAGTTATGTCCCCTATCTTGGACCCCAACGGTTTCATGTATAAATCACAAGTACATGTATGATCCCTCCAGTTCCAGTTATGAAGACGCAAACACATGTGCGTCCACCGCCAACATGTCCTCTTTCAGATCCGCCATGAATGGGCCGGATATTCCATTCCTAAGTATGAAAGGCCACCGGCTTTATATGGTTCACTTATGCCATTTTACAGTCCAGGCAAGTAGGCCCTGATTCTGCCATCAAGCTTTTCCTGCCTTCTGCCTCTGAAAGCTCCAGTCTGAGCTCGCATCTGTATCCATGAACTTTGTCCTCATTCTCTGCGCAGCTAACGGTGCCTGACATCAGCCTGTTGCCTGCCAAAAACTGTATTTCACCTTCGAAATTATCTGCTCCGCTCCCTACCCAATGCATTCCTGACTAGTAGTTTAAGTAAACATTCTTCCAGCTACCGAGCAAAGGGCCCGGCTTCTCTGTCATTATGCAAGTAATTCATAGCCCTGTTACTATGGAAGATTCCTGCCCTCGCATCTAGTGTAGACACTTAGACGCTTGTACACGCACTAACAGTCAGTATAGTCAGTATAGAATAAGATTCTACTTTAAGAGACCTCTCTTTTGGATAACATAGTTCTTTAAACATAGGATGTTAGATATGATTTGGGATTAGGTTGACTTGACCCTCCAGACTTCTGTCGCCACATGTAGAGCTAAATTTCAAGTCCCCTTCACCCCCTAGTTGCACGTCAATCACACGTCATGCTGCTGCGCGCGCATTTCTGCCAAGTATTTCTGCTGACATTGCGAAATTCTTTCATGGAACCACCCTATTATGACATCATACCTGATGACGTTCTTTAGTTACGCCCAGTTACACCCACTTTTGCTACGCATGTATGTTTTATCTTTACTATCAATTGTTACGCCTCCTGCATTTGCTTCACTGTAATGCCTATTGTATAAAAATGATTACTTATCAATAAAGTACGGTCTTCACTTCCTGAACCTTCGTGGTGATGGAATCTGGAGCTCATCGATTTAAATTGATTATGGAATAAAGCCCGTTCCGAACCTCTAATACCACGGATTCTGCCTCTTATTTTACTGAGCTATTGTTATAGATTTTCCGCATCAAATTAAGTTCCGGTAATTAAATTATTTACCACATAAATGGCGCCCGAATAGGGACACTTTCTCATCTCACGCGCCGGCGGTGCGTTGCAGGCCCGGTCTCCTGTCACAGCTGGACGGACAACAACGCGTACCCACAGGATTTCCTGTATCTCCCTCCTGCCGAGCGGGGGTAACTGAGGCTGTGATCAACACCCAGACGAGGCGGTGAGAAGTGCGAAGTATCCCGACCAGAGCCTAGCTGAGAGAGCAAGATCCGAGGTATACAGAGGCCCACCAGTTTCCGAAGTTTCCGAAGTTCCGAGTCGAGTCCAGTCCGGTTCAAGTTCAGTTCAGTTCCGAGGCCTTCCGTTCCGAGCTACCCGGTGAGTACCATTATCGGGGAGGCGTTCTGACGTGCACATAGGTTGTGCCGGTCAAGACGGGTTTGGGTACACAAATCCGGTCTGCACTGTTTCAGCAGTGTATCTGTACTGTTTAGCAGTATATCAAGTATGTCTAGTATATAATTCAGAATTACCTAGTTAGTATCGAGTATTATGCTTAGGGACTAGTTCCCTAATTGGCCATCATTGTCTATTTTGTTTAAATGTTAAATGTTAAAATGTTTTAAATGCGTTCTGTATATTGTGGTGTGAATGACTGTTCATTATTGTGTTTTATGGTATTAAACGTGTTCAAAATTAGGTATCAGATCAGTTCTCAATATGCCGCTCTTTTCGAAATTAAGACAGATCACAACTAGAAAAGGGGTACTCGAAGAAGCTGTTCCCATTCCTCCTAGGGACACTCCAGGGTACTTCATGTATCATAAACATGGCCTAGACGCCATATTATTTCTTGATTTATGGGTAGACTACACCAAGGAATTACCAGAAAGTCAGAGGTGGCCCGCAGCTGGGACCTGGGATGCAGATTGCATTGTGAAAGTAGAAGAAGAATTATGGAAAAGGAAAGCTAGACAATCACAGAAAGACGCCATTGAATTATGGCGTAAAGAATCGTATAGACGTACAGAAAAAGCACGTAGACAGGAAGAGAAGAGTAAGGAGAATTCAAATAAAGTTCGAGAAAGTGTATTAATTGAAGAAGGTACTCGAGTAAAGTCAGAACAAACAGACAGACAAAGAAATGCCCTTGTGAATGGTATATATCCTCTTCTGGCCGAAGGACTACCTAAGGCTACCCCGGAGGTACCAAGAGACTTGCCACCCCCATTGTTTCCGATAAAAGCACATCCCAAAGGGCATCCCAGAACCGCAGAAGATGTTTTTCTTTCCTCTTATTTAGACGACGCAGCTCCCGAGTATGCTAATGCTGCGCCACATAGACCGCCTGCCGAGGGGGTTCAACGCCGAGACCCTCCTTCGTCTGTACCTCTGCAACAGCAAACTCCGACACAAGTTCCGGCAAGCACATCTGTTTCTACATCTGCATCCACACCTATGGTTGCTATATCACGTTCAACGAATCCTTTCACATCCAGCACCCCAGGTGGTGCTACCGGAGGTACATCAAGCATTTTTTCTACGCCACCCAGAACAAATAAACTTTCCTTTCAAGAATTAGCCCACCAACGTACGCCCAAACTAGTAACTCCCAGCACGCTCAAGGAACTTCTAATAGACTGTAGATATGACCCTGTGCCCGGAAAAGGGGACGAAATGATGCTGGCATCATTACGTATCCGACGAGCTGCAATATATTTAGGGAAGCTACCAGGAATGACTGCACATTTAGAAAATATATATCATTTTGTTCAGTCAGGGCGAGACCCTGAGAGTATTAACAGAGCCATGGAGTATCAAAAGGTGGAAATACAGGGGGAACTGTTACGTTTCCTCATAAACTGTGTGATCAGAAATCAAGATCAACCAGGGGTAAACACGGAAGAAATGCAAATTCTTACCACATGGGGTAAGAATATATCAGAGGGGAGACACGATAAACGATCATGTATAGTAGCTATGAGCAGAAAGATCCGCAAAGAAATAGAACGAATACACGAGGAAAGATTAGCAGTAGACGAACCAGAACAAACCGAGGACGAGGAAGAATTAGAACTGCCCACAGGACAGTTAGAAACTATGGCCTATGTAGGTAGAGGAAGATCTTGTAATGATACTAGATGCTTTACTGATCCGACATGTCCGATACGTTCAGATAATAACAGAAAATTCCAAACTCCTATAATAAATATAAGGTCCCCCGAACATTCATTCCAAGCCGCTGACAAATTACTCCGAGAACGAAGGGGTTATCATATACTCGATTCTATGGACGAACAAGAATTAGCCAGGTCAGCCGTTCACTGGGTTGATAGTCCTGGAAAATATGGTGATGATATACTAGCACATACGTTTTTGAACCTCGCCCCAGATGAACAGCGTTTAGCTGGTATCTACATGATTCAACAACTCCTTATATTATATAAAAGCCAACACTCCGATCCTGGCCCCTTACCTGATATATTGACTGAGTTACTCACGAATAAATGGAGAGGGTCCGGTACTAAGTTAATTAGAGAAATACTAGAATCTAGAAGGCAGTACATTCTTTTTGTATGTCCTGAACATGTCTCACTGCCCATCAAGGAAAGAACGACGTATTACATGGATAGACAGAATCCCTTACGCGAAGTGCACCCGATAAGGGGTGATGACAATGAGTTTAAACGTGTGTTTGTATACACACCCATATCTAAAATAGAACTATTAGAAATGAAGAAAGTGGTACCCAGTCATGATAAAGACCCAGCAGGTTTCCATCGTGAAATTAAAGATATGTTACTCATGGGAGAATATACCTACCCCGACATTATGACAATATTGAAGGTATTAATGCCTGCGGGCATTTACGAAAAACTCAAGGAAAAGGATTGGGAGGTGGGAGACCAGAAGATAGATTGGACAGCATTAGAAAACGAAGAAAAAGCTCGAGGTCCAGGTTCAGGGCTTGGGGACAAGATCAAAGCGCTACCAGGTTTACTAGTACAGGTACTGCCACGTTTATTAACTACGAAAAAGGAAGACTGGGGTGCAATCTCAGCCTGTAAACAGAAATCAGATGAAGACACTAGTGATTTCTACTCCCGATTTGAGAAATGTTTTGGTATAAATAGTGGAATAAAAGCAAGTAGCGAGTCGTATCCACATCTGTTTGTGACAAAGTTAGTTGAAAATGCCTTGCCCCAAGTTAAGAATAGAGTATTGAAGTTCGAGAGTACCTGGCAAGGTAACACTCCGTCACAAATGTTACAAATGCTACAGTACCATCACAAAAGAATTAGAGAAGAACAAGAACATGAACATAGACGCATGAAAGACACGAAAATGAAAATGCTAGTTTCCCAGACAGTGCCAGTTGACGGTCATAAGAAGGGTATAACACAGTCCAGTGTTTCAACAGGTCCTGTTAAAGGGACGTGCAACTATTGTAAACAGCCAGGTCATTATGTACACGATTGTCCAGTTTTAAAACATAATATTGCCATAGGTAACGCAAAAGAAAGACCACGGCCACCTAGACAGGATCAGAGCCAACAAGGAGCTCCGCAGCATGCACAGTCCATGCCAGCTCCGCAACAGTCTATGCCAGCTCCACCACCGCAGCCTATTGCTGCCACACAAACAACGACCCGACAGATGTATCAGACCGCACAGTATGACTATCCTGATTATCAACGATACTCATGAAACAGCCTAGAGAGGGAAGTTGGCTTACCCCTTATTGAGGTCCCTGTAGATCAAGAAGGACCTTATGTACACAGTGAACTGTTAGGTCAAGATAGAAAATTCTTACTTGATACAGGGGCAAGTCGAACAACAATAAAACGTAGTGAAGTTCCAGGGGCACCCCTCTCAGGCGCACAGAATATTTCCCTTGGTTTTTCAGGAAAACCTATCATTAACGAAGTAACACAGCCTCTTCCACTTACGATCGGTCCCTTGACACGAACTACAGATTTATTGCTTACTAAATCATGTCCAGAAAACTTGTTAGGCATAAAAACTTTGAAAGCTCTAGGAGCTATTATATGTTGTTCTCCAGAAGGAGTAAGATTGTTTTTACGTGATTTCAAAGGGCACTACGTGTCCCGAGACATGGATCACCGACTACAGACTTTACCGACACATTTATGGGCACAAGGCCCTACAGATGTTGGTTGCATGAACATTACACCATATCGAGTCACACTAAAGGCAGGAGTGGTACTTCCACGAATGCGACAATACAAGTTACCGCCAGATGCTGTAGTGGCTTTACTACAAATTATTGACGAGCTTATTACCCAAGGAGTGGTTGTGGAAACTGACTCCAATGTATGTAATTCCCCGATAATTCCGATTCTTAAACGAACCGATCCAACAGCCCCGCCGGTATATCGATTGGTTATTGATCTGCGCGAATTAAATAAATGCATAGTACCACAATACCCCGTAGTCCCAGACATTTCTTCATTACTGACAGCCATTGATTCCGAAGCAACATTCTTTACTGTAATTGATCTCAAGAATGCCTTTTTCAGCGTCCCAATAGATCCGGAAAGCCAATACTTGTTCGGTTTTAGTTTAAATGGACGAAGCTTTAAATTCACACGCGCACCTCAAGGATTTACAGAAAGCCCCAGCATTTATAGCCAAGCACTGAAACGAGAACTCGACAGTATCCACATGCCAGTCAACACTGCCCTGCTTCAATATGTCGATGATCTGCTGATCACCGCTAGAAGCGAACCTGAATGTGAGAAAGCCTCACTGACGGTATTACAATTTTTGGCCGAAAAGGGGCACAAGGTGTCCCCTTCTAAACTGCAATTCTGTGTCCAGCGAGTTGTTTACCTTGGTCACTCGCTGTCCAAGGAGGGAAGGCAGCTTACACCAGATCGCATCCAGCTAATTGCTAATATGCCGATACCCAAGACACAAAAGGAGGTGCGGGCTTTCATAGGCCTCACTTCATATTGTAGGCAGTGGATCCCTCAGTATGCATTTCTAGCAAAACCACTCATTCAATTGACAACACAGGAGGCAGCCACATCGACTGTTCTCCCTTGGACTCAGGAACATACACAAGCTTTTGAAAGCCTAAAGAAAGCCTTATGCCAAGCACCTGTTTTAGCAACACCATGTTACAATAAACAGTTTACACTCTTCGTTACAGAACGCGAAGGTACTGCCTTATCAGTACTCACACAGGAACAAGCAGGATCACACAAACCATGTGCTTATTTTTCTAGTACATTAGATCCCGTAGCTCAGGCTTTGCCTGCGTGCCTGAAATCAGTGGCAGCAACAGCTTTAGCAATCAGACAAAGCGATGCCATAGTATTAGGACATCCATTGACAGTACAAGTACCACATGCAGTAGAGGTTCTCTTGAACCGCACACAAACACAACACTTGACTATAGCACGACTTACTGGTTACGAATTAACATTGTTTCAGCCACATATAGAAATCAGACGTTGTAGTACATTGAATCCTGCCACACTGTTACCTATAAATGGAACAGACCCACTTGCACATGATTGTATCGAAGTTATCACTATCACGACGAAACCGAGACAAGATTTGACAGATGTCCCATTGTCAGACCCAGACCTGACGTTGTATGTAGATGGTTCATGTATGAGAACAGGTACAGGAGAGCTAGTGGCCGCTTACGCAGTCACAACAGACACTGAAATCATTGAAACAAATTGCATAAATACCTTGTCCGCTCAAGCAGCAGAGCTCATCGCTCTGACACAAGCCTGTATTCAAGCCACAAATAAAAAAGTCAACATATACACTGATTCACGTTATGCATTCGGAGTTGTACATGACTTCGGCGTGCTGTGGCGAGAGAGAGGTTATTTAACTTCTCACGGTGCCCACATTCAGCACGGACCCCTTATTCATGCCTTAT
Source organism: Triturus cristatus (assembly GCF_964204655.1). Classification (NCBI taxonomy): domain Eukaryota; kingdom Metazoa; phylum Chordata; class Amphibia; order Caudata; family Salamandridae; genus Triturus; species Triturus cristatus. The sequence goes on from NC_140581.1 coordinate 404,361,017, forward strand.
TAGATGCAATACATCTACCCACTGCAATATCAATTATGAAATGTAAAGCTCATACGAAAGTTAGTGATATCATTTCTCAAGGCAATGATCTAGCTGACAGAACAGCTAAACAGACTGCTCAAACTCAAACATCCGACATGACAAAGACAATAGTCCCGACACCAACACATTGCATGATGGTTAAGGATCCCGCTCTTGACGTAATCGACATACAGACACATGCTACACCAGACGAAATAAAGAAATGGACTGAATTAGGAGGGATCCAAACGGATCAAGGATGGATGACGAAGGAAAAATCTGTGTGGTTCCTTCCTGATTCAATGGTCCAAGTCGTTATTAACACTATACATAGTCCAGCACATCTAGGAGAAAAAGCTATGCTAGACAGCATTCAACACATTTGGTTCAACAAACATTTACGAGCAGCAGCTAAACAAAAAGTCCGTACCTGTATGATCTGTTGTCAGTTTAACCCAGGTAAAAGCATTCCCGTAGAACAGGGTGGATTTCAGCCTCCTGATCACCCTTTTGAAGTCCTCCAGATGGATTATATCCAGATGGAACGATGTCGAGGATTCAAATATGTTCTCGTAGTTGTCTGTGCTCTTTCCCGTTGGACAGAGGCATACCCGGTTTCAGATTACACTGCCCCGACTACTGCCAAACAGTTAGTTCGAGAATTCTTCCCACGATACGGTTTACCACGTGTTGTCTACTCAGATAACGGCCAGCCGTTCTCATCCGAATTAATGAAACACGTTTCACTTTTGTTAGGTTATCAGTGGAAATTTCACTGTGTCCGACACCCCGAGGCAGCAGGTCTCGTGGAACGACATAACCAGACCCTGAAAATTAGATTGTCCAAAATTTGTAGAGAGAAAGGTGTCGACTGGGTAGTAGCCTTACCCGTTGCACTCTTTTACATGAGAATGGTAGCACACTCTCGAACAGGGCTATCCCCTTATGAGGTGATCTTCGGTAGACCACCAAATATGTGGGGGACGCCTATACCACGCAAAATAACTGATATTGACTGTAATATGCTGACAGATTACTTGGCTTCCTTGATGTCTGCACTACAATCTTGTCGTTCACAGGTAGCTGCAGCCTTTCCCGACAACACCGAGGTGAAACCCCATGACGTACTTCCAGGGGATTTAGTTCTAGTGAGGAACTTTGATCGGAAGTCTCAGCTGGATCCTAGGTGGAAGTCGCCTCAGCTCGTACTGCTAACGACGAGGACAGCCGTAAAGATCGAAGGACGAAAAGGCTGGATACATTCAAGTCATATCAAGAAATTTCATGGACTACCGTCAGACGTAAACGACACACCTTGCGTGTCTTCCCCGATTGACTCTAAACTTCCTTTGGTTGAACTGAATAGCCATGAACTATACAGACTAAAACTCAGGTCTAACCAGTCAGGCAATTTGATTGTTTAAGTCCTCTCCAAGGTGAAGCGGTCGAATTTGTCTCTGACATGTATCCCTTAGACCTGTATAGAGAAAGAAACAGAAGGATAAAATTGAAACGATATGCGTACTGTAAATCACTGCGTAGTCATTGCACAGTGACGTTATTAATCTTGTTTTTCTTAAGTCTTTTAATAATTACTGCAAGTATATTGTTGCACACATATTATCCTATTTCTAGACATGTTTACAATATTACTGCTGAACATTCTTTTAGTGAATTACCTCCGCATGAATTGTCCTATAGATTTGCGCTGCGCAATAACACTTTTATTAGTATGTTACATCATTCCCATCAGGTTAGCAATGCTACAAATTGTTGGATATGTGGTCGACTCCCTCCCTATCAGAACTATAAAGGAATTCTACCTCTCTTTCCATACCCGTTCACACACAACGGCTCCTGTGGAGCATGGTTTAGTTTAATTAATTTCCTAGATTCGAATTCTGCAGTTTACCAGGATAACTGGGTATGGGGAAATCTGAACTTAGTTTTACTCAAAGTCTGTCACCCTAACAAGGAGGGACTTCCCAAAAGAACAGGAACTGATCTAGAAAATGAAGTATATGGATTAGGTAATTTTACGCTCAATCTCATGATCTTGAATGTCGAATCCGAAGCTACTCCAATTTTGCCCGCCATGTCAGTATTTCCAGTAAAAGGTGAATTATGTGTAAGAAAGAATGGTTCCATACATATGGGCCATAGTAGATGCACCACTGTAATAGAATTTAGTGATCAAGGCAAGTCTACATTTAGAGCTTCCCGCCATTCCTACTTCATATGTGGTCAGACAGCATACATACGTTTGCCACTAGATTGGGATGGTACCTGCTACATCGGATTCCTTTTGCCACCTGTTTTCCTAGCTCCTCCTGATTATCACAGAAATACTCATTTAGTACACAATAGAGAAAGGAGAGATCTCCGAATAGTCGATTATACTGAGACCGCATGGGAAAAATACACAGATTTCAATAAAGGTCTCTTTCCCTATATAGGTACAGTTACCAATAGTAAGCTGATACGTAGATTAACCAGAACCCTTGAAGCAGTAGTGAACGAAACTATTTCCGCCTTAGGCAATTTAACAGAAGAGCAGTCTGCTATGCGGATTGTTGTGCTTCAAAATCGTCTTGTCCTTGACGTCATCCTGGCCGATAGGGGCGGAGCTTGTAGGGTCATCGGATCAAGTTGTTGCATTTTCATACCAGAAAATTCGCCATCTGTATATAAAGCCATAACTCGCCTTCATAAGATTGTAAGCCAGATACACCAGAATCCAGGCACCTGGACTTGGTCCGGTTGGTTTTGGAGTGTATTATCTACCTTTGGATGGAAGGTCCTATCCTTCCTAGGTATTGGCTTCCTCATATTATTCAGTTGCTGTCTATGTCTACAATGTGGACCAGCGATCTGTGGTCTGTGTGCCACATCGTGTATTCCACCACCAAGATTTCATTCATCACGGAAGAAGAAAGAAGAACAAATGATGCTATATGAACAGATCAATGGATTGATGAAGATTGATATCTCTTGACGGGCAAGTAGGGGACAAGGAGGGAATGTGGAAATATGGATTTTCTGGTCAGTTATGTCCCCTATCTTGGACCCCAACGGTTTCATGTATAAATCACAAGTACATGTATGATCCCTCCAGTTCCAGTTATGAAGACGCAAACACATGTGCGTCCACCGCCAACATGTCCTCTTTCAGATCCGCCATGAATGGGCCGGATATTCCATTCCTAAGTATGAAAGGCCACCGGCTTTATATGGTTCACTTATGCCATTTTACAGTCCAGGCAAGTAGGCCCTGATTCTGCCATCAAGCTTTTCCTGCCTTCTGCCTCTGAAAGCTCCAGTCTGAGCTCGTATCTGTATCCATGAACTTTGTCCTCATTCTCTGCGCAGCTAACGGTGCCTGACATCAGCCTGTTGCCTGCCAAAAACTGTATTTCACCTTCGAAATTATCTGCTCCGCTCCCTACCCAATGCATTCCTGACTAGTAGTTTAAGTAAACATTCTTCCAGCTACCGAGCAAAGGGCCCGGCTTCTCTGTCATTATGCAAGTAATTCATAGCCCTGTTACTATGGAAGATTCCTGCCCTCGCATCTAGTGTAGACACTTAGACGCTTGTACACGCACTAACAGTCAGTATAGTCAGTATAGAATAAGATTCTACTTTAAGAGACCTCTCTTTTGGATAACATAGTTCTTTAAACATAGGATGTTAGATATGATTTGGGATTAGGTTGACTTGACCCTCCAGACTTCTGTCGCCACATGTAGAGCTAAATGTCAAGTCCCCTTCACCCCCTAGTTGCACGTCAATCACACGTCATGCTGCTGCGCGCGCATTTCTGCCAAGTATTTCTGCTGACATTGCGAAATTCTTTCATGGAACCACCCTATTATGACATCATACCTGATGACGTTCTTTAGTTACGCCCAGTTACACCCACTTTTGCTACGCATGTATGTTTTATCTTTACTATCAATTGTTACGCCTCCTGCATTTGCTTCACTGTAATGCCTATTGTATAAAAATGATTACTTATCAATAAAGTACGGTCTTCACTTCCTGAACCTTCGTGGTGATGGAATCTGGAGCTCATCGATTTAAATTGATTATGGAATAAAGCCCGTTCCGAACCTCTAATACCACGGATTCTGCCTCTTATTTTACTGAGCTATTGTTATAGATTTTCCGCATCAAATTAAGTTCCGGTAATTAAATTATTTACCACACCTAGACACCTTCGAAGTATAAATATACCAGCAATTGCCCTAGCAAATTGTGGTTCCCGGAGGATTCGATCCAACCCAGACTACGCTGTTTGCCACAGCAAGTTTGGAAGGAGATCGAGTTCCAGCCTGATGCACTGACCTGACGCTGCCATCCTCCTCGCAGAGAATCCAGCTCCAGTGCTCTCTGACTTCCCTTGCGAGGGGTTAGACTATCGAGTCCAGAAAAGAGATTCCAACCTCTCTCATTCTCAGGTATGGAGCTAACTAGAACTTAGAGAATCTTTTGGCAACTCTTGGCTAAACTAAAATATAGCTAGCTATACTTTAGAAATAGCACCTGCTTCAAACCTCGTACTGCACTTAGGTTAGGTACACTGGGGTAGAACAATTTGGAAGCATCAGATGAGTATCACATTTTAGCATTATGTTATTTATGTATGTATTTTGATTAATATATGTCATAGCTTCAAACCATGCTATTGCAGTATTATTTTATCTTACTGCTAACCTCATACATATTGTACTTCGCAGTCTGTCTTACGACTGTAGCAATTCATATCTCTTGCATGAGAAATAAGACTGTTCAATAAACCCTTTTATTGAAATGCCCGTCTCTCTATTTCTGTGCAACTCTATAGAAACAAAGCATGCACGATGGCCTGAGTGAAACTGTTATCTATTGTGTCCACGATTCTGAGACTGTTCTGATTCTAAAGGGAAACAAAGTTGTCATGTTTATGCGGTTGTCAGAGACTAATCCCTTCTTGTATATTAGAGAAGTTTCTAGTGACCTCTGAGTTAGCTGGCACACACAAGTAATTAAGTTTAATATACTCGATAGATACATACTGACCTTAGTCCTATGTCAAATCTATACTTTATGTTATTCCAATGCCCAGAGCCTATCAGGGTTATAGGAACTACACTACATGGCGCCCAACGGATTGGTAAAGCACTAATTTAACGCTAGATACTGAAGTAACTCAGTCGTGCTTTTCTCAGAGACCCTCTACTCATAAAACTCCATAAGACTTCTGGAGTGGGTAGGGATACTATCCGCCGTAGCTGAGTAGGACGAAAGTCCTATGTATTAGCTGTTTGGTTTTGTTCAACGTTGAAGGATACAGTGTTCCAAAATATTGTGCACCTTATCTTTGTTCCCTTGAAACTTGCTCTGCATTTTTCATTTCAACATGTCCAAAAACATCACAAACACCGATACTGGTGGAGCTGCAGCTGACCAAGTCACAACTGCTTTTAATTGTACAGGTTTTCAAGAAACCGACGAGGATGCTATAATCATCCCTCCAAATTTAAGGAGAGCCATCACTCTAAAATGTATAAAACATGGTCTAACACCAAGAGGTAGTAGAGCAGTTTTCCTGATAGAGGCACATGAATCTCACAACACAGAGGTATTCTATTCATGGATAGTATTCCCAGAATCAAATCAAGTAACACACTTGTTTCACTTCTACAAAGAAGATGAACCACCTGAGGAATATATTCCTTTCGAGGATATTGAAATTCCACTCACATACCAGGAGCATGAGCTCTGGTTTAAAGGCACCCTAAAACATTACAATCACATTACAAGGCTCGGTCCACTAGGTAGACCAGGAGCAACATGGCCGATTTTAGCCAGCTACACACCTGACCCTGACATTGAATCAATGTCAGACGAGGAATTACTTAAAAACATACAAAAGCTAATAGAACTATACAGTTAAACCACAACTGTCTGAAAGTCCTGATAAGGTATTCACTAAAAACACTCCTACCTCTCCAAAAAGAAGTGGGAACATAGCAAACAGAATTCCAAAGAGAAGCGTTCTCATTCCCGAGGCAGGTCTCCTCCACAAAAGGAGCCCTCTGAAAGGAGGTACAACCTCAGGAATAGGGATAATTTGAGAAAACCTGACAGATATCAAGATACTGATATACGTTCCTCTCGTACCTTTCAGATATCGTCACAGACATACAAAAGAAGAGGATCGTCAGAAAACAAGGAAGAACGCGTGAAGTCCAAAGACGATCAACACGTTCAGAAAAATAAAGCAAAACCTCAATTCTCCAAGAAAAAGGTAGCAGGTCTAAAGATCAGACATGCCGAGAATACTGAGAACCCAACTCAGGAAAGGAGAATAGGCCCAGACCATGCTGGACAGTGCAGCAGAAGTTACAATAGCTCGCCAGAACCTAAAGGGACTTCTGGAGACAGTGGACTTGAATGAAGACATACAAGTTGAGACTGTAGACACCAGGGTTAGTTCTCCACATAGGTTATATGAAATAACTAAGGGTGGGCGTAGTTCGCGAAGTAGCACTTCGCGAAGCTACGCAAAGTGAAGTTCGCACTACGCGAGCTACGCGTAGCACTTCGCGAACTGCGTAGTAACATGTTCGCACTGTGCAAGATGTTGTTTTCAATGATTGCACAGTGCGGACAAGCAACCGGCACTGTGCAATCATTGAAAATGGCATCTTGCACAGTGTGAGCTGTAGTTTTCTGCTGCTCGAGTATATTTTTACTCGAGCGGCAGCTTTCTCAACGCGAACTGGTAGTTTCTCATCGCGAGCGGTCGCGAGCATACGCGACCCCTCGCAATGAGAAACCTGACCTCCTCGCGTTGGGAATCTCGCCGGGAGGTTTATTTTCCATGCTCGCGATCGCGAACAAGGAAAAAGTCTCGCCAGGATGTTATTTTGCTTGCTCGCGGTCGCCAACTTGACGTTGAGGACCGCGAGCAAGCAAAAAATGACCGCAGCACTACGCAACACTACGCTACGCGTGTTCGCACAGTGCTACGTGCAGTTCGCATAGTGCGAAGTAGCGCGAACTTCGCAAACTACGCGAGCGTAGCGTAGTGCTTCGCCCAGGCCTAGAAATAACACTCCGGATGGAGGGAGACATGCCAAGAAGAGTGAAAGGACTCTTTTGGGAACATATTTCAAAGGGTTATGATATAGTTCTAGCAGAACAGGACTGGCCACCAGAATTTGTCAGTGAGTGCCCACATGGCGAGGCTATCATTATGCCTGCCTTCTCCAACCATATTCCAGTTCATTTAAAATATACATTAGCCAGGAAATGGGCAGTAGCCCAAGCCCCAGCACTGCATAAAAATCATGTAGGATGGGATGAGGACTCACCTCACCATAAAATCCAGTTAAAAAATCAACCGACTGCACAAAGGCAGTACCCAGTTAAGCAAGAAGCTAAAAAACAGGTCAGGGAGATCTTAGATCAACTTGAATATCAGGGGGTGATTAAAACATGCACCTCATCAATAAACAATCCTTTGTTTCCTGTCTCCAAACCAGACAATACATATTGTCTGTTTTGGATTACAGATACTTAAATTCTTGTTGCAAAACATTTGCACTGCAAAATGCACACAGTACAGCATTAATTTATAACATTGTGCATAAAAAATATAAAACCACATTAGACATTTCAAATGGTTTCTTTTGTCAAAATATTGCACCAGAAAGCAGATATTTTACCGCTTTCTCAATAATGGGGATGCAGGGTCAATTTTGTCGACTGCCCCAGGGATTCAAAAACAGCCCGGAGTTATTCTCAGCCAGGGTTACAGAGTTACTCCAAACCTATCATGACAAGGCATTGTCGTATGTTGATGATATATATCTGACAGACGATGACCTGGATAGGCACTTGAACAGGGTGAGTACCATAATATTGGGCTTCGCCACAGAGGGTTACAAATTCAACTTTAAGAAGTCAAGAATTGCCCACCTCAACGTTCTTTTCCTAGGATATGAACTATCAAGTGAAGGCAAAAGCCTGGCAGCCAACTTTTTAGAAAAGTGTGCGCTGCTCCAACCTCCAAAAACGCCTACAAATTTACAGTCGATTCTATGTTTCCTGAATTTTGGAAGAACTTACATTCTCAATTACGCTGAAAGGGTTAAACCTCTCTACGAATTAATCAAACCTGATTTTAAAATCAAACATTGGATACAAAAACACATAGAAATTTTGCATTCACTACAAACAGACATGTTAGCAAACGAAACACTTGCAAACACGCGTAAACGTATGCAACTTAGTGATCCGAATCATTCCGGATCAATGCGGATTCACCTACTTAACTTATAATGAAGGTAAAAAAGTACCAATTGCATACAAATCCCACTTGTATACACAAGCAGAAATGAAATTCACTTCTACAGAAAAAATTCTGACAGCAGTTCAAACCGCTGTAGCAAAAGAAAGAGCCCTAGCACAGGGGAAACGCATTATGGCTGTGACTCCTGTACGAGCCCTAGAGGCAGTTACAAAGGCTAGCATTCCAAATGCAAAAGCTTTACATTTGAGATGGATACAATGGGTTAATTCTCTTGCTGCAACTGATGTTGAATACGTTTTTGATCCATATTTAAAAACACAAGCATTCCTGCAATATGAACATGAATGTCCTCTGCCTACTGAAATTCTTCATCTTGACCAGTACGAATTTAAAATTTATACTGACGGATCTCCACAGCCTGCTACGGGGAGTAAACAAGCTTAAAGTGCAGCGTGTGGTATTGTTAAAGGTCGCATGCAAGATGGCAAATTCAGACCAATGGTCACAAAAACCCAATCTCTAGGAGATTGCACAGCTCAGCGAGCTGAACTACAAGCATTTTTTTAAGATGGCACTTGAAAACACAGATCGCGAATTCCCCACACTGATAGTGTGGGATTCTTTTTACTGTGTTCAATCCTACAATGAATATTTAGAGAATTGGATTCAAAAGGGTTTCAAAGATGCAAAAGGTGGCACAATCAAGAACAAATTGCTTTAGGAACAAGTAGTTCAGTTGCGAAACGGACTGCAAAACACTCACGTGATACACACGCTGCGTCACCAACGTGATGGCGTTCACGTTGAAGGGAATTCATTGGTTTCTGAAGCCGCGAAAGAGGCTGTGCAAACGGCTTCTGTAGCTGCAATCACTCGTTCAAAAACGAAAATAGACAGCGAAATAATGCTGACTGTCAATGCATCAAGCAAAGGCAGCGATGCGGCATTACCTAAAAAGTTTCCACTCATATATAATTGATGCGAACAATGTTCCATCTGCTCAAATCCCTGGAGTGGGGGATAGAGTAATTCCAAACATGGAACATAGACTAGGGCTCATCCTAGCAGCACATGAAGGGCTCGCCTCTGCCCATGCCAGTGTTTCACCCACAGTAGCATTATTAAAACAAAGGTACTGGTGGCCCGGCATTAGGAAACAGACTAGAAATTATGTTTTGGACTGTGAGATATGCCAAAAGATGAAAGTCTCTACTGTGAAACGTCCTGCGCAGACACCCCTGTTAATTTCAGATAAACCATTAGCTTGTGTTTACCTGGACCACTGCGGTTCCTTACAAAGGGATGGGAACTATAAATATATCATGGTCGCAGTGGATTCGCGCTTTAGGTTCCTATGGATGTGGCTTCAGCGCTCGGCTGGTGCTCGAACTGTTATAAAAGATTTGCGAGTCTTTATCGGCACATACGCAATAGGCACACTACATTCTGACCAGGGTCCTGCATTTAGCTCTAGGGCTTATAAAGAAGCCATGCCAGTCTGGGCGTAGCATTGCGGTATTCTTCTCCATTCCATCCTGAGGGAAATTCTGTTGTGGAAAGAAAAAACTGGGACATAAAGCAGTCTATAACAGCTAAGGTATTAGGTTCGGGTGATGGGTGGGTTAAACATTTATATGGGGTCCAGCGCGCACTTAACAACTTGCCAAGAAGTTCTCTAGGGGGTGTCACTCCATATGAGGTCCTGTTTGGGACTAGAATGTTGGTTACGGACTTCGATATGAAAGGCACAGTGGTGGGAAACAAACAATTTGATATCAAAGATCGTTTGGCTGTTTTACAGGACTTAAATGAACTTAGAAAGCAACAAAGCAACGTGATCCTGAAGCCAACCACCACTGAGAAAAATCCGGCCGTCCCAGCAAGACCTGTCTGGATCCCAAAGCTTGGGGATCTAGTCAGAGAAAAGATTGCGGAGAAGAAGGAATTTGGGCCTTCTTACAAACAACCAGTACCTGTCCTAGCAATCCACGGATCAAGAACAGAACTTTTGCCACCCCTAGCTGGTAAAAAGGAGAAAAGATTTGTGTCCATCGACTTCATCAAACCGCACTATGTGGCCAGATACACCTATTTACAATGGAGTAACAAGTGATCAACTGGTTCCAGCAATTTCATCAAATACGGATGCAATTCCAACCATTGACAGAACTGCTTCTGGCTATTTCATGAATTTTGATACGTTTTCTGAGGATCCCAGCAAGCCTGAAACAACGCCAGTACAAAGAACTTTCAAAGAACAAGTAACAGACTTTTTTCATCTACTGAAAAAGACTTATCTGGTTTCACCATGGATTGAACTATGGATTGTTTAGGGAATGTTCTTCTTTCTACTTTGGTTAGCTCTGGTAATAACTCTGGGTATGCTGATTAATGGAAGATATATTCAAATGGACACAGCAAGTAAAAGAGTGAACTTACTTCTCCAACCACACAAACCATCCCATCGTGAAGCGAGAGACTTGTCAGCAGTGAACATCACAACGATTCCTATACCAGATGGTATAGTTTGGGACAAAACCGAATATGACATTTTTGGTCCGTCGCAGCTTTTGAAGATTCCACATTTATTTAAAATTTCATTAAGTGACTTTATTACTGCCAGTACCTTTTCTGATGGTTGGGACTTCGAGACTGTTAATAATATGATGTCTGATCTAGAGATGTCAACTGCATTCACTAATAATTAATATTTACAAGGTTCATCAGACTATGAACAACTGTATTGTTATAACCACTATGGTCATCATTTCTTTCATAAATCTGCAACACCTAGAAATGTATTTATGTATAACCAATGGAAACATTGTCCTATACCACCAAAGGGTAGCTCAAAAACATTTGCAATGACATTTCCATATTTTAAAGGGTTTAATATCTCGAATGCCGAGACATTTTACTTTAAGAATGTCAATAAGACAGGAATGAAAAGTATGTTAACAAATACCAAACAGATTTATTCTGAAGCCTTTGTTGCCCAACTGTCTAGACAGGGTTACGACTTTTGGAAAGACAACATTGAGACAAAAGCTGTCTGGGGTACTAAAGATTGGCAAGTACAGGGAATAGAAGCTTTGTTTAGAGCCTGTATAATCCCTGAGCAAATTATGTTTTTGAACGACACTGTCCAACAAACATCATGCCTTGGAATAGCCAAGATAAAAGACATGAACACTCCCTCTATACCTGCACCTACAAGTGAAAGCACTACACAGGGGGAGGTCGACGTACATACTATTTTGAAAAATAACAGATCAGATCCTGAATGGAAAAAATGGTTGCTCTGGCCCTTAGACACAAACAACTGTCAAGATAGATTCCTGAACAAAACACAAGGTTTTACCTTTCATATGCCAGACCCACGTTATGTCCAAAGACAGCATCCAGGGTTAGTAACAACCTACAGTGTAGGGAAACTTTGCCTTGATTGGCTACAGAAAGCTACACTAGAGGATGTAAAACAACACTTAACTTTACTTCAAGAAGGCGCAGACCTTAGGGAATTCTTGCTAGGTCCAAGAAAACTGCGTCAAAAATGTTTCATATTTGCCGTTATCTACGCTGCTTATAATGAAGCATGGAAGGTCACCCAAGCAGAGACTGCAGAACGAATACGAGAAATTGATCATATTAATTTTGAGAAATCTCTATCTGTAGTAGACAATGGGTTAACAACTCTGTCGTCCAGGATATATTCTTTGGACAGCATTGTATCCTCTGTCATAGACATCATGGAACAAGACTTGATCATGTTGCAACATGGTCAGTCACAGCTGCGTTCTATCATGCTATTAGGCTGGATGCTTCTAAACCTGCGTTCTGGCTATGTACCTTGGTGTTTAATCAATACTACGTCACTATTTGCAGAATTCAATCTCAAAGATAGACAGATCAAAATGGCACAAAGGGGAGCAGACTATACGGTGCTGAGCATTGAAAAACTGGAGAAATTACCATTCACTGTGGCAGAAAAACCAGCTACTGAGTGGATCATACATGGTAAGATTACTCTGCCTGTTACCACTTTCCATTTTCAGTATTGCCTAAAAAATATACCAGCAGGCAAATATGAAAGGTTGGGTAAAGAATATATCAAGACATCCTGGGATTTACCTTACACACACAGACGTTGGAGTGGGGGACGTGAAGTGTTTCTTAGCGGTGAAAATTGTGAACACGCATTAAGTGGTTCTCTCCTTTGTCAGGATATTAACTTACACGGGGCCTGTGATGGTTCCACTACAAACGTATCCTGCCACCTGCACGGTTTAACGGCAGCAGGGATTAATCCAATCTTTTGTCATCTTTCAAATGGGAGTTACATTATGTTGAATGATCACAGCGCTGTGGCATGATGCCAGGTATCCCATATCTAGTAACGGTTGCATCCAGGGTCACTTGCTGTATGCAAGTCTTGTTTCCTCAAATAGACATAGTCAGGGAGTCACCTTTATGGCCTTCACTGAATATCTCTTCTATATGAATTGATACTCTAAGCAGAATGAAAGCCATTCTTTTACAAAAAACTGTACCTTTGACCTCTGCCAAAGAAACCTATGATCTCCAAGTCGCAAGGACTTCTGCGGAGATACATACCCTTTTGTATACAAACTGCCCTGTCCATTCCTCAGAAATGTTAGATTGTATCTTAAACATGTCTGATACGAGCGGTATTGTATATGTATTTAAGAACGTGTGTGCAGGACTGTTAGCACCTTTTCAAGCAGTCTTCGGAATTTTTCCAAACTTCGTGCACTCTGTGTTTGGCGGACTGCCGCTCCTTTTAGCACTCATTGCAGGGATGCTATTTTTGCTCCTACTGCTACGATATGGCAAGCCAAATCACCAGTGACACCCAGTTCACCATGGAAAGAACTCTATTGGAGATGAAGTGTCGTGAGCACATCGTCCAATTTCTGGGTTTACCTCGTCTACGAGAATTAAACACCACTTGGTTTCTGTCATTCAGACCAATCTGGCAAGATTACATCTTATCTGTTCTACGCTGCCTGCTATGCGGTTAAGAATGAGTGCTGGACATTTGTCTGACACTCCCATCAGTCATACCTACGGATATCGATACTTTGCTGGACCTGAGAACGGCCCATGCTATGTGTTGTCCCCAGCGGCTACCAATCCTGATGGTGGCATTCATTGAGATCGCACAGACGCAAAATGCTACTGCTGAGGTACGAGAGTAAACACCAGGCGCACAGGTAACATCCAATCCGGACATTGCTGATGCTTCCCATGCTGAAGGCGATAGTTCGCATCTATTGTTGATCTTCTACACGAGGTATTCCAACTCTCACCCACAACGGTAGTCGAATTGTTGTCTACAAGATTAGAACATGTTATGTTTTCTCCATCCCCACACACTGACTTTTGATTCAAGCACACAGTGTTCCGGAGAGACTCTGAATTTGACCTTCATTCTTTTTCAAATGCAATCCTGACTTTGGAACTTTTTCTCTGATTATATATTTTTTCTCTTACCGTCCCAAAATTGTATTATAAATTTTTTGGCACAGTAATCTGCTTACAGTGGAATTATTCATAGAGAACAGAATTCTTTGATAACACTTCCAGGGACAGTATGCCACCTTGTCATGAATAAGAACTTGACTTATGTAACCTGATATGAAATTGTTTTGCCCCTTTTTTCTGCTGTATTTATGAGCCATTTCATCACACTTATATATTTTGGTTCATTCATTTAGCATTCCAATGTGATCCTATGCTTAGAATGGAACATTGCCTTTAACATGTACAACACTTTATGCATAGGAATGGTTTTGTAATGTATTTTTAGAACATTTGTCTTAGATATGTTTTCAGCTTATTTTAGCAAACCCATGCGATACTCTGTTTTAAGATATGTGTAGACCGTTTAGGATTTAGTAACATCGTTCATACGAAACTGGAGTGGGTGTTGTGTGCAGATTTAGATTCCGTATATAGGTTTTCCGATTTATGCCCTTATATAGGTACAATTCACATTGCCCTTATTTGGACATAGAAATCCGGCCCTTATTTAGACATTGTCCGTACAAACCAAATACAGGCATGGCCACCTACATCCGTCCATCCACGTCACAACAAATTCTTGGAAAACCAGACCCTTAAGCCTTTAGGAATTTCCCTCAGCTTGAATATTGATTTCTCCAAGAACTCATTAAGTATGCATGAACATCTATTCCTTAGGGGTTCAATCATGACGTTCCTCTGCCCGATTTTTACGTCAATACTGGCATTCCTAGACACCTTCAAGGTACAAATATACCAGCACTTGCCCTGGCAAATTGCGGCTCCCAGAGGATTCAATACAACCCAGACTACACGGTTTGCCACGGCAAGATCGGAAGGAGATCGAGTTCCAGCCAGATGCACTGACCTGACGCTGCTATCCTCCTCGCAGAGAATCCAGCTCCAGTGCTCTCCGACTTCCCTTGTGGGGGCTTAGACTATTGAGTCCAGAAAAGAGATTACAACCTCTCTCATTCTCAGTTATAGAGCTGACTAGAACTTAGAGAAACTTTTGGCAACTCTGAGCTAAACTAAAATATAGCTAGCTATACTTTAGAAATAGCACCTACTTCAAACCTCGTACTGCACTTAGGTTAGGTACACTGGGGTAGAACAATTTAGAAGCATCAGAAGAGTATCACATTTTAGCATTATGTTATTTATGTATGTATTTTGATTAATATATGTCATAGCTACAAACCATGATATTGCAGTATTATTTTATCTTACTGCTAACCTTGTACATATTGTACTTCGCAGTCTGTTTTACGATTGTAGCAATTCATATCTCTTGCATGGGAAATAAGACTGTTCAATAAACCCTTTTATTGAAACGCCTGTCTCTCTATTTCTGTGCAACTCTGTAGAAACAAAGAATGCACGATTGACTGAGTGAAACTGTTATCTATTATTTCCATGATTCTGAGACTGTTCTGATTCTAAAGGAAAACAAAGTTGTCATGTTAATGTGGTTGTCAGAGACTAATCCCTTCTTGTATATTGGAGAAGTTTCATCTATCCTATCAGGGATATAGGAACTACACTACAATTGTGCATACAATTGTCATCTTGCAAAGTGACATTGTTCTTATATGTGTTGTCACAGGTATGTTTGTTTTGTTTTGTTTTGGTCTGAATGTACATTGACATTGTTCTTATTGACAACAATAATATTATCGTACAAGCATGGATTATATATAATATAAGATACATTGGTATCATTATTGCTGATGGTGATGCGGCTGTGCGGGCACAAGTTAGGGCATACATTGACATTACAATAACAGGCATTGCTGAGG
The DNA here is from genome assembly GCF_964204655.1 of Triturus cristatus. Lineage (NCBI taxonomy): Eukaryota > Metazoa > Chordata > Amphibia > Caudata > Salamandridae > Triturus > Triturus cristatus. The sequence goes on from NC_140581.1 coordinate 404,376,683, forward strand.
TTATGTGGGCAGAGGCTGCTGCATGTGTTCACATCATATTTACTGATATTGCGGTTCTGTGTCTGGCACATATCATGACATTCATTGTCATCGTATTCACCCATCCCAACAATTACATGATATACATAATTAATATTAATCCCAAACCGTCTTAAAAATTATTCATTAATCAAAAATGAAATATACCCTAGCCGTCTAAAAACACAACAACCTTGTACAACAAAATAAATACCTATTTACAATTAAATAAAAAATTCAAAATCACTTAAAACTGCAAACTATAGTCTAAAAAATGTATAACATTCAAACAAAAAATAGTTACTGTATGAACTAAAACACATTATTATAAAAATGATATTCTTTACAACTACGTTATTGAAAACGATATTAAGAACAATTATATTCTTAATTACAATAAGACTTACCTGAAAAAACAATATTCTTGACAAAGTTATTTCTGCATCACAATATTTTCTATTACAACTTTTTTTCCGATATTTCTTTTTCCTGATATTAAAACCTCTATATTTTTACAAATAGTGTGTACTGCTAAAAGCTTATCTAAAATACCTACAGAGGAGGATCTCTCCTTGGCATATGAATAGAGTCCTTCATTGAAGTCCTCCTCAAACAGCAGGTCTAGCTCTGGAGACGAGTCTGGTATCGAAAATAAATCTAGTGACATTATTAAAGTGGGCAATGTAATGAATAAAATATTTTTTTCTATTAGTCATGAAATCCATTAATACATAAAACCCTTTTTGAATTGTGGAGAGGTCGATCATGACATCTTAACAGTGGTTCTTACAGATCACCCTGTTGCAATTATTGGTTGGATTATTGTCCAATGATCATGTGGTAATACATATGTGTAAACAGCATAAACACATTTCCCACAGGGAAGGCAAAATGGCGGAGGTAATTTTACTTGTTTGTACTCTGAAAATGGTGGACTTGTGGTGCTTCTCCCCACCCACAGCAGATCTAAAGAAAAAAGGCCATCATTGGCAACAGGTGACTCTCCCATTTCCAGTGGCACACATGTCCAAAGAATTCCTGTTAATAAGGATCAAAGCTAGCCCCACAGTCAGTGAGCTGGGTCCTCCACCAGACAACCGGGTATTTTTTGGGTGGTGACTCAGGCACACATGGCATAGGGGCTGATCAAGCTTGGGGACATAAAACATTATTTTTCCTTTTCTGGAGGTCCGAATAGGCTCTAATCCTGTCTGATCAATTGTATGTTAATTCCTCAAGCACGGTCACTATTTTTGAACTGGTTTGAATTTAGATATGATTTTTTGGGCTTTTTCCAATGTATTATGGTCAACATTTGAGAGATTATTATTTTTAATACTTGCAATCCCACTCTCCATTGCACTCCAGTGCATGCTCACTGCACTTGATGAGGGCACATTCCTTTCAGTGTATGGGGTCAGTTGGCAGAAGTGTCTAAGCTCAATTGTATAATTGATTATAACAAGTGCATGGGTGTAGTTCATAAAACTGGCCAGCTTCTTCAACCATGCAATATCACTGGTGAGACATGCACATGGTAGTTGTCTATCCACCTGATCCATTTGACAATGTACAATGCATATGTACAATGCATACATTGCCTATCATCAGACTACCAGTGGAAGACTGATATTGTTACTTGACAGTGAATTACTCATCTCTATTAGGCTTTCAGCTATAGACGCAGTATTTGCCACTTCATCTGGAGCATATTGCAAGGCTAAAGGGTTTATTTACACTTTGCTGACCACATTCCTGCAACAGAGAAGAGTCAACAACTCTGCATACTTTCCAATGCCCATTACTTGACTTGCCTACTCAACCTTTTAAATTCTTCCATTTGAGAAAAAATGCGTTATTAATTTTCACCAAAAGAATTATCATAACCCATTCCTGGTATTTTACCACATTAAACAGAGGTAAATGTTTGTTTGCCACTTGTACTTTAAAGCAATATGATGCTTTTCACTGCATTCATTGACATCTCCAAAGTAAACAACAGAACATAAGACAATGACATAAAACAAAGCGAAACAATATCACGTTAATACCCAACCACACTGCAACACATTACAAGCAAACATGCTGCTCAAAAACAAAACAGGATAAAAAAACGCAACACAATGCAACAAGAATGCAACAAAACCAATATGAACAAACTTTCTTGTCACATTTTACCACCTCCACATATCTGCTTTCAGAAAATGGTGGTCATTTATTTGCACCAAGTACTACTTTGCTGAACACTAAGGACATGAATTAGTGTCAGTCAAAATGTTGTGTGTTCAAGTCATGCCTTTTTGTTTTCCCTATGTTTGTGATTAAAACATTGCTCCTCAGATAAGTATCCCAAACATGTTTTCATTTTTTGCAGAACGTTTCTGTTAATCGTATGCCAAAGCAACATATTACTCCCAGCTTTACCTTGAGCCGTCTGTCATTCATTGACGCATGAGGTTCAGTGTTTGCCATTCCATTTATTATCTTGTAGAGTGTACTTAAATTAAAGGCTTAATTTAGAGATTGAAGTAATAAGAAACTGAATACCGTTACCGCTTCCAGCAGGCTCTACTACCTAAGCTAGCTTCACGCCGCCAGACACATTTCCACTCTGATTCAATTTGCCACGCAATCATGTCAGTAATTAGTTTTGGACATCTTGCTCAACAATTCTTCCTTACTTCATCGAGTTACAGGTCCATTAAACAGAAATACAGAATACAATTCATGGAGCGAGTTCCCACATTTATCTTTGTGAACTAGAACGTCCAACAGGTGGTGCTGTCAACACACCTCCGAGCAGTGGGATGTGGCAGGGAACTGGTGCTGATGGGATGCTGGGAAACTGGCTAAACTAAGCTACTGCATGGACATATAATACGAATACCTGCAAAATAACCTCATGAGCCCGAGAGTAAACTGGATTCAGTTTTTAACAAAAATATTAATTTTACCAATACCAAGTTATTTCTAAGATTGTAAATCCAGTATCATGTTATGCATGCGCCTGTCACGATGCATTGAAATAGATGCCACGTTTTCAGTTTGCTTATGAGTGACATTTTCAGTTTTTAGTTATGATTATAAGTGACATTTTGAGGCTATATGTGCGAGACTTTGAGTGACACTTCATCATGAATGAAAGAAAGGAGTCATAGCCCTTACATAAGATAAGCACTGGAAGAAACTAGCTTTGCGCAATAAAATGGTTTAGAAACTCCCTTAAAGCAGCCAATAATGCAAAGTGATCTTGAATAAAAGGTAAGGATAGACTGAAGGTTTCAGTCACCCGAGGCACAGGACGACTTGCCAGCTATCTCAAAGCTTACCACTTTCCCACCAGACCGCACAGGCATAAAAACACAAATACACGCAAGCAAATACACATACAAATATGCAGAATTTGGAATACTGCAAATTGTTCTATTTAGTTTATTTCTGTAAATGTATGGCCTGGAAACATAAATGTATCTTTATTGAAACTACTATAATCTGGTAAATTAACAGCGCAATAGAAAAGCACCAAAACTACAAATCACGGAATAAATTAAAGTCTTAAATGAGTGCTCTAAACTCAGACAAGCTTTTCGCAATAACATCACAAGGCAATTCATTATCAGTAGTACTCACTCTCTTCACTTTATAGGGATAACGGTGAAGTAATCACTGTCAGGAACCTGTGACCTCATTATGAACAGCTTTTGGCAAGGATGAGATGAAATAGCAGTGTTACTTAACTGTGTTTTATGCTTTCATGAAGAACATAGCAAGGGAAACAAGCATTTGCAATGCAATAGGTCTCATATGTGCAAGATTTAGAGCCATTGGCTTTGTAGATGACAACTTATTTTACCTATCCATAAAATGTCAGGTTTGGTTTGATTACATGCTTTAAAAAATAAGTGATACATAAACTTGAGTGTAGTATATGTGAAATAAAAAGATTATGCTAAATAAAGCAGTTGAAAGTTATTTAACCATTTGGCACATTTAAGATAAGCAAACCAGACCAATGTATCCTTGGAAGAAGCTCCATAATAATGCAAAAATTAGAAAGGATTGAAAGGAGAAGTGCTTGCAGGTTCCTGGGGTGGGGGTGGAGGTGTGCACGAAAAGATGTTTAATATAGCATGTTTGGATGGGAGGGTGATCTGGCTGGGGTGGATTTGGAGCGGGAAGAGGTGATAGAGGAAGTTAAAACTAAAACTAACATTCTGTGGAATGCTCAAAGCAACAACATTCACAGTCACTTTCCAGAGTAAATAAATACATACCAAAGATAAGGAAGCTTGTTTTTGCGTCTGTCGTGTAACGGATCTGAGCGTTCCACAAAAGAGCTTCTTCTCTAACTCAGAGCAACTACAGCACATCTAGTAGACCTGGCTTATGGTAAAGGATACGTCCCTATTCTGCAGTTTACCTGCCTGTCGCCAAGCCTGTACTCTAATCATCCAAGCTCCACCGTCCCTTCACGCTACCCGGAAGTGCTTGTACTTCTATGCTTCGCCCACAAATATGAGAGGGAGGCATGGAAAATACCCAATTATTTGAGGAGAGGATTGTTGATTCTTTCATACTCTTCAGTGCACAAATATTTTGGGAAAGTGTATGTGCTCATGAAAAGGTTTAAAAAAATACATCAATGCGCATGCACAGCAGGCACGGTGAAAGGATACTAGTCAATAATTTCAAAGGATGGCAAAGACATCATGGTCCATGGATTGACAAGAAGAGGAAGGAAAACCTTTGAATCGGAAATCAATCAAATGAGAATGACAATGAAGCCATCCAATGATAAATCAACAGCATAGGTCTACCCACAACAGACCGCCAAAGATGCCAAAGATGTCTGTGAGATAGATCTAAAAAGGGAATTAATTCTGAAACTGATTTGTAGATTATGCCGATTAGGGGCAGATTCAAGTAATGAGTTTAATACAGACAGCTTGAGCAAATAATTACAATCACGCACACAAAAAAGTAGGTTCCCTCAAAACCGAACCACAAACTTTGAAAAGTAAAGTATTCCTATTTGAGCAAATCAGTAAAAGCCACACAAACAAATCTGCCTTCTGCTGCTATACTGAGAAACCCCACCAAAATGAAGAATACATTCACTATGCAGAAGTTTAGCAGATGCTTTGGGGGAAAACAGAGGAGTTCCATTAATGAATGGGCTACCATGAACCAAGGGACGCTGGTCAGTGTCCACAAACAAAAACATCTTCATGTGGAATTGGTTGAAAGAGCTGGCTGAGGTAGCTCCATTCTTTAACCCCCTGCCGCTGATAACTCTATGTTGCAAGTTAGAATTACAATGGGAAGACACTTTTTTTCACCATTCCAGTATGGAAATAAACGGTAGCTTTTATTTTTACAAGGAAAAGAGGCACTCCAAAGTGGTTTCTGTAGCAGTCTTTTATTCACTGTTCACATGGATGCCAAGCCAATGAATTTCGGCTATTCAGTTTTGATCACAGATGGTGGTCCTACATTTGTTTTGACCTTTATACCATTGCAGCCCATGCTTGCTGATGCATTATATTACATGTAGTTTTTTATATCATACAAATATTGCAACATGAAGTCAGCTCATTAAATTCACATTTTGTTGGTACATTTGATGACGTACCAAAATTAAATGGATTTGATGAGCTGATTTTATGTTGCAATGCTTGTTTGATATACAAATCTACATGTAATATAATTCAGCAGCAAGGCATGGGCTGCAATGGTATAAAGGTATATAAACAAACATAGAAACGGGGAACTGATGGACCACATTGTTGGCGAGAAGGGTATCAGAAAGGATATGTGCTGGCATCAACCCTAATACCCCTGTATATTAATGTTGCCCAAGAGCTTCTAAATGACTGTGTAAATGTTTCAGCAAAAGTGGCTGGACGCACATTACCTGCCCTACGCCGCTTTGTAGACAACACTTTACTGATATCGTGAACTCAAATGGGGCTACAGTTCTCTTTAGATAAGTTTGTTGTCTTCTTCTATGAAACTGGGCTTAAATTTAATCACTCTAAAACCAAGTATATGTGTTTTAATAGTCACAAATCGCAAAGGTGACCGTGGGGCATTCACAGTCAAAGAAAGCTAATGCTACTTCAGGGAAATTCCAAGGACCAGTCGGAGTTTGGCATTTTGCTGTGAATCTCGTCTAAAGTTGTGGGCCCCATGAACTGGAATAAACGTATTGGGGTTTCAGAAACAGTTATGAACACTTAGAAAGCGTTTGTGGTACACTGGGATCTTGTGAAGACCACTCACAATAAACCACAGTAGGCTTTGTCCCAAATAAAAATGTTACAGCGATGATCTTCAGAAGTGTGAGTCTGTAAGCTGTATCTAAAAAAGAGGTGAGATATGTCTGTTGTGCTTGACCTTCAGACCAAAAAGCTGAAAGTGTGAGTCCTCGGGAACCACTTAGATCAACCCCAATACGTTTGGCAGGCGTTTTACAACAAGGAACCAACATCTCTGAGGACAGAGTGGTAGCAAAGTTTTAGAAAGATGTGTAGCTAGATATAAAATATGTCAGGTATCTACAAACGATTAGGCAGGAGCTTCATTTTCAAAAAGAGCAAATTTAAACATAGTGGGGGACAATGTAAAGGCCCTTATAGGTTTGCTAGTAAATACTCGTCACTCTTTAGAAGTGAGAACAGCAGCTTTATGTTGGCAATTACAAATACTGATTAGACTCACAAAAAACAGGCTTGGTCCTCTGAGATCAGAATGTCTATATGTACAAGAAAGCTATTTTAGGTATTTAGTTATTTTGTTTTATTTTACATATATAAGAGTGCAATGTACTATATTATCTGTTAACCTATCCAAGCATGGGTTTCAAAGTTTAGAAATCCTTCCTCCTGGAATATGTGGCATTTAACACACCTCGAGAAATAAAAATATTATGACCAGATCATGCTCATTCCTTCTTGTCTCCTGCAGCCCTAAGAACTTTTAACACATCAGTAAATTCTAGCAGCAACATTATAATCCCACTGGAGTTTGGTGATACAGACATTCTCTTTCCAAGTCAATGGGCTCTTAGTAGGTTAAGTAGTAGTGAATGAGATATACCGAACAATTCTGGAATACATTTCCTTAGCAGCAGTAAGAGGGTTTCACCCTCAACCTCTTCCAGTAATCAAAACAACTGTAGGATGTTATTTCTGTTCCTGTTTTCCAAATCCTCCACATGCTTTTGAAGCATTAGTATTCCCGTCTTCATTTTTACAATTTTTTAAGCATTATCCAGCAAATCGCTGACATGTTGTTTCACTTCAATCACTCTGTTTTCCATAGCAACCCGGCCGTCTACAATCTGCTATAACTTGTGATATCATGAGGGGTTGCAGTGCTTTAATTTCATCTTGGACCTTATAGAGAAATGGTTGCTGGATGAGGAAATAGGGGAAGGAGGATTCTTTTGCATCTGTTTAGTTGTGTGGCTGAATCAGAGAGTTGAGACTTGATAATGATTAAATATTCTGACAATAATTTTACGAAAGACAGTTTTGGTTTGAGAGACTTTCAGAATAACTCTTGATCTGCTCATAAAGAACTCTGGTGAGTAAACTCTAAAAGCAACATGTAGGGTATGAAATGAAAAGATGAGCTTGAATAAAGCACAGCCAGCAGAATAAAAGTAGTATAGAAGAGGAGTGTATTTATCGCAGAGCGGTACTACTAACCGATGAATATGAGTAAGTATGTTGCTATTGCTGGACTACTACATCTGGATGTCATTGATGTTGACAATTTTGCAGCAATGCAATGTCAGTCAGAAAAAAAATGCATTATGCTAAAATCTTAAATTGGTGGCGGATGTGCCTGGTTGAAGAGCAGTACCAAGTGGTGCAAAATGTGGTGATGTAAAAGGACCAGCAGCGGTGCTAAACTGGTCAGATAATATAATAGAGATTTTAAGTTAAGTACATTATAAATCTCATGAATGTCACAGCATGCCTTCAAAATGAAATGGCGGACATTGCGAACAATCGACCACAGCAGTTCAGATACATGAAATGGAGGCAGGGAAAGTCACCAGAAACCCGGTCTCACTATACAGGACTAGCTCCAAAGGAGCCAAGAGGCAACACCAGGCAAAGCCCGAGAGTAGTACGAGTCAAACTTGACAGAATGTTTCTGCGACTGCATGGTGTCAAAGAGATGTGGACCTTCTCGTTTGCCACTCAGCATGCTCCCCCGTGGATATGTTATCTGAACAGGTTATTATGTTACGCTCCACTTCCCTAAACAGGGACTTAAAGGCACAGAGCACAGATGATGTATTAATAATATCTGCAACATCCCCATCACTCTTATTAAAAGGATGGCCATCTCATGTTAGCCTGTGGGAAAGAACACACTGATCGCAGGGCTGTTTGTCCTATACAGCCAAGAATCAGTGCAAGTAAAATGTCAATGGACTTAGGTTCAAGAAAATCTTGGATGCCTCTGAAATTAAAGGCTTTATTAAACAGAGAAATGAAATGTATTTAACCCTATGATGCTCCAGCTTCATTTGGTAAAAGTCAGATGTTTCAGAGACAGGGAGCACAGGGTACGACCAGGGCAAGTTGTCATCGGTCCTAAAAGTTCCGGTGCTATCACTGTGTCTGGGTTTAGCCTCTTCATATGGGAGTTAACAATTATGACCGGACACTGCTTTGGGGAAAGGTGATCAAAGTGAGCTGAACTAGACCCAGATTCCTGCTCGGCCTGGATGGGCGCTCTAGCATCAGATGGGTCAAACCCAGCCTATATGTTTTACTTTGCACCACAGTCACACCCCGAGTGACACCTCTATGATTTACGACCATTCGCGTAACCACGAGCTATTACTAGCTAATGTAACTTTGTTTTCAGCAGCTGGATCACTCAGGAAACCGAGCTTTCTTGTTGAATGTGCTCGAAACGCTGAAGATGCCTTTTGTTTCTCCAGTTGCAGTTTGCTGTGCATATTTTGAATGTTGCCAGTTCTGTGTTACTATTAGCCACTGACCTCAGTTTGCGTCCTTTTTGAGGGGCGATTCTGCAAGGGGAGTTTTCCTTTCGTTTACAAAGTCCGGGTACTCTTTTGCCATTAACGATCGGCTCGCCTGTGTGAGACCCCTAAATTGTTTGGGGGTCATGCCTGTTACATTTCCCCAGTCACTAAAAGAAACTGCAACTTTTGTGCAGAAAAGGAAAATAGGCAAGACTTCCCAACCCCCTCCTCTCGTCGGAGTGGCACTTACATGAGTGAAGAGGTGGTTAGCAGCCGACAGACCTGTCTGGGAGCCTTTTACTCTTTCAGGGGGCGAACAAAGGGGCCCATCCGAACCCCAGAATCATTAGACGGATATATCTCGGCATTTTATAATTACTAGGCTTGATTTTGGGCTTTTCTTTTGAACATCACATGAATAAGACTTGCCATCAAAATATTCCATATCCCCACAATTTTAAATCTTGTTAGAGTGAATAAAATAAACATTCTAATGACTGTTCATCACACGTCTCTAACCAATTAGTTGGAAAAAAAACTCTACTCAGTTGCGGAAGTGCACTATTATGAGTCATTTTCTTGCTCCTCCATAGAATAGCTCCATATTTCTGCAGAGGTCTTCATTCTAGTGCGCAGACGTCATTGCTTGCAGCCACCAAGCAAGGCCTCTGCCTCTCCCCAATGAGGGTGCGTTTCTACCCTTTCCTACTTAATATGTCCGTGCAGTGAGCCCTTACTCGCAGCACCAGGATGAGAACAATGCTTTAATTGGAAGCATCACTGAAATATTAGTTCTATATACTTTGCACCTTGTTAGCCGCGGAAGCCGAAGATTATTATAAGGTCATCCTGGAAAGCTTGCAATCCACAGTAAACAACTATGGCTATAAATGAAAAAGAATAATAATATAGATGTAATAGACTAACAATGTTTTAAATAAAGCCAGAAGGTGAAGTATAAAAGCAGACCAGCTTGTGGGATTCAAGTGTTTTTTTGTAACAATCTAAAGACACAAACGCCTAATAAAGCCCAAATGTCATCTAATGCGAGGACTGAGTAAGGTTCAGGTTAAATTAAACAGTGCAGGCCAGGAGAAACCGTGTGATCTTCCCTAATTAAAATTCCTCTAAAAGAAAAGGAATCCAGAAAGAAGGCAAAATTAAAACAGTTAAAGTTTGGCAAAAGAATGCTTGGATAAGACAATATGAGGAGAAGAAGAATGAGGTATACAATTAAGTTAAAGTAATTGAAGGAATGAGAGGAATAACCAGAGAAAGTTATTCATCTTGTGGACATCTTCAAGTGTATATAATACTTGTTCACATGAAAATGAAATCATTGTGAATAAATACACAGGCCAAGACAATTAGCTTACTTAACCCTCAATCTGAAATATTGATATTATAATAATTTTAGCTAGGCCCCTGGTTATATACAAATATAAAAGAGGCCGAACCAAGCTGTTTATTAAGGGCCCAACCCCAAAATACGTACGTTTTAGAAAGTTGGCATTTTCCTGCCCTCAGCCTTGTGTGCCTGCAGCCTGTCCTTGGTCCCATGGATGCGTGTAGCTAACAGATTTTGTGAATTCCTCCCAGACAGTCACACAATAGTAGGATTTTTTGCTCCTCAAAAGGCCATCTCTGACAGGATGGGAGCATGGAGCTGAGCACAGCCCCACTTGCACCTTCTTAGGTTGTGTCCTGTTACTCACCATGTAAATGTAAATGTGCATTATTTGTAAAGCGCGAACAATTACCCGAATTTGCCAGGGCGCTGAGCGCCGTCGGGAAGATTAAGCAAGCTATTGTCCAGAGTCACATGGTGCTGGGCTGATCTGCCGCCGGCACCGGGGATTGAACCTTGAGCCCCCGGATTCCGGCACCAGTTGCCCTGACCACTGCGCCACACCTCCTCCACAGTAGGCTTAACAAACCTTTATTGTCACTGCAGCCAGCTAAAGCCAGGGGCAGGAGATTCAGGAAAATTCTAAAATATGTACACTTCAAAGACTCTTTCCAGAATATTTTCCCACCTTCTAGAAGCAGGGCACAGGGTATTAAAATACGACCCACGGACCCACTCTTCAGTTCAAAGCAGAAGAACTCCCGGAGGACTGCCTGCTGCTGTGAGCTGCTGTGCACTCTGCCAGACTACTGCTGTCCTTGTAAGTACTGTTTGCTGCCTGAACCCTCAGAGGCCAGCCCTGCTTTTGAGCCCTCCATTTTCACCTGCACCCAGGATTGGCAAAAGTGACTTCATGGACTGTTTTGGTGGCCTCCTGTTCAGAGCCACAGAGACCTAACAGGCCCCCACTATCTTGAACCAAGACCTGGACCCAACCTGAGTGAATCCGGAACCCCCTTAGAGGTCTCCATCAATTCCTTGACCCTTGGTTGTGGTGCCAAAGGTGCCCAGACGGCCATTTTCCAATGACGGAAAGAAATGTGGCCCAAAACTAGAAAGATATCGGGACCAACCTGCTCATCTATCCACCTGAGGTGCATCACCTGTCAGATTGACTCCACAGCCTTGCCTGCTACATTCTTTCTCGCAGCAGCAAATAAAGTTTAGCAGCCCTTCACCAAAGGGGTATCCGACCTCGTGGAATTATCTTACCACCTCTTACTTCGTTATGCTGGAGATATTCGACTTCAATCTCGACGGATAAGTTAAAACTCTTCACTGCAGCTTTGTTCCATTGCTACTGGATGATGACTCTCCCTCCTTGGACACCTCTGCAGACATGCCCTGCTGTACTTCTACCTTCTCAGACACTTTTCCTTGAAAAATGTTTTTAGTTCAAAGGTAAGCGCTGACTAGGCCTAATCTACTTCTTGTATCCGACCCACACTTCATTGTGGTCAGCCTTGAATTTGACTTGGTCTAGTGCGACCAGATGTCAATGGTTGATGCTCTGCTCTTTTAGGTGCTAGATTTCACTTAAAACTTTACAAGCTAATAACTCTGGTTCTAGTGATTGACTTTTTGTCATTTTGGTGTCAAAAACGTTATTAAAATATACTCTATTTTCCTAAATTGGCTTGGAATTTTTCTTGTGTTGTGTTTCCACTTTATAATTGTTTCGGTGTTGCAAAAAAACCTTACACTTTGCCTCTAAGTTAAGCCTGACTGCTGATGGGTCAAGCTACCAGATGGTAAAACACAGGTTCATTTGGCGACTTTTGTGGATTACCCTGACAAGGATTGTGGTTGGTGCTTCAGTAGGACTTTCACCCCACTCAACCAGTTATCCAATTTTCTTACAGCAAGGGTGTAACTTCAGGGAGTATGTTTGGGGTATGACTAAGTTCAAATAAATGCATTCCTAGCTGGATTGTTGGGTGTGGGGGCCATGAGTGGGGTTTGCCATCTCTGTGCTGGTTTTTCTAGTTGTGGGGCAAAAATGAAAGTGAAAACAGTGCAGTGACCTTTGATGTAGGGGAGAGGAGTTGGCCTAACTGCTAGGGCGGTCGACCTCGAATCAGGGGAACTGGGTTAGAGTCTCGGCAATGACACTGAACATCCTGTGATTCTGGGCAAATCACTTAATCTCCCCATGCCAAACAAAAATGAATGTGTCCTAATGTAACGCAACTGGTGCTATGTAAAGCGCTCTGATACCCATCTCGGGTGAAGTTCGCGCTATATAAAACTCTATTAAAAAAAAAAAAATAGAAAGCAAAGGATACCTTTCTTGTGGCTATATTTCAAAATGCGAAATCAGATAACTTGGATTCAATATTGGCTTACCTTCTTGTCCAAATTGTGTGATTCTAGGCAAATATTTTATTCCGCAGAGGCTTTTTATATATTATCATGTATCAGTGCACCTATATACATGAATTCAGAATCCATGCTATACAAGCATTGCTTATGTTTGATTTACTAGGCTATATTGTCGCTCCATTTGACGTAAGTGTTCAGGGCACATTTAGGGTTTACATGACTACTGACTTACCTCATGGTTGACTAATTGCATTTCTGTTTGGGGAAAAGACATGAATGTTTCTAAAAACTATAATTTTTAAAAAATGTGGCCAATGCTGTAATATAATCTGATGTACCCTGGTAAAATGCTTCAGCATTTTAAACAAAAGCACTTTTTAAAATTTTAAATTGTAAAGAAATTGAATCGTATTTTTACATTATGTTCTTGCACAATTTTAATGCAAAACATTGTTGTGGCTTGGATCATACAAAGAGTATGAGAGCCAAGTCAGACCCATGGTTCGACTCTGGCTCGGCTCACCCCTATTAATTTGCCTGCATGCCCTCCTCTATTTGCGACTCAGGCTTAGTACTTTGCGCTATCAGTGACTTGATTAAATGATCTCTATGACTAAGCCATGCCCCTGATGATAGGTAAATATATGGAGTACATTTTAGCCAGAGCTCTACATTTCCCAAGAAAATCTACCAAACCATAGTAGAGGGATGAAAGTAAGTTTCAATGTATAAATGTTAATGGAGATTTAATTGCTAGAGCTTGTAGATTACTCTTAATATGCAGAATAACATATATCAATGACGCAGCTTTAGATTATTCTGAAGAATGTTCATCAAAGCACATGCCCAAAAATGTCTATTTCCTTTGTTTCTCAAACGGGGTTTCAGCAACATACCATCTCTTAACCTTTCATGTTTTCTTACTAAAACCTCTTGATTTATTTGTATTTATGGTTCACTGACAGAATATCAATGTAAAAAATATAGATGAAAAAACTATTGAATGCAAAAATATTGACTCCCTACACTTAAACAGGTAAGTACAAAAATATCTAAAAAAAAATATCGATGTTAAAAATATAATTGTACAAAATATCGATTGTTGTACATATATAAAATAAAATAACAAATATTAAATATATTAAATATTAAAAAATATATTTTTAAAGAAAGTACGCGTGTTTTCCAGCCGACTTGTACAGCTGTACGAGCGAGCAAGTACGATGCAAGCTACATGAAATTCACCAACCGACTCATTTCCGGGTCCGAACAGCTCCGTACGTGTCGGTCGGAAGCTAACCGTGGCGTGCAATGGATGCGATTTACAACCGAGCCAGTATGATGTACTGTCCACAATTACCACTATGAAATCTCAATATTAATACAGAAGAATCATTAATTTATTAGAATTAAATTACTTCCCACCCTATTCCCCTATAAACCCACAACCCGCTACAGAACTAAAAAATGCTAAATTTAATTAAAATAAAACTTATAACTACTAAAAATGTAATGCATATATTAAAAAACATAAACAATTCTTATACAAAAAAATACATCACATACATTTAAAATATATACTAAAATACATAACACTAATTTAAAAAATTGATGTTTTAAACAACTATGGTGCCGATTCCGAGCCGTTAACAATATTCCCCGTACGAATCGTATCCGGATTTTTTTACGTACGAATCGTACAAGTCCCGTACAAACTGGCAAGTATGATTCGTATGGTAAAAAATTCATACGAATCGCATTGGGAAAATTCCCCGACACGTCCTCGGGTCGGAAAAAGTGTCCGATACGTCCCCGGACAGTTTTACGTACGAATCAGGAAACTGAAGTCCGAGCGCGCAAGTACGATCCATCCCGTCCATCCGAATGCACAACCGTATGGAAAAAACACTGTACGGAGCGAACTCCCATAGCAACCATGGAGACGTCCAAACATGTGCCCGCACATGCGCCGAACACCCCCCCAGCCCACCCCCCCAAGTACGCGCCGTACCCCCAGCCCCTCCATGTACGCGCCGTACCCCCACCCCACCCCCGTAGGCACGGAGCGTACCCCCACCCAGTAGGTACGGAGCGTACCCCCACCCCACCCCATAGGTACGGAGCGTACCCCCACCCTGTAGGTACGGAGCGAACCCCACCCCACCCCATAGGTACGGAGCGTACCCCCACCCCACCCCGTAGGTACGGAGCATACCCCCACCCGGTAGGTACAGAGCGTAACCCCACCCCACCCCGTAGGTACAGAGCGTACCCCCACCCCCGTATGTACGGTGCATACCCCCACCCCCGTATGTACGGTGCGTACCCCCAGCGCTATGCGCTGGGGGTACGCACCGTACATACGGGGGTGGGGGTACGCTACGTACCTACGGGGTGGGGTGGGGGTGCGCTCCATACCTACGGGGTGGGGTTACGCACCGTACATACGGGGTGGGGTGGGGGTACGCTCCGTACCTACGGGGTGGGGGTACGCACCGTACATAAGGGGTGTGGGTACGCACCGTCCATACGGGGTGGGGGTACGCACCGTACATACGGGGGTGGGGGTATGCTCCGTACCTACGGGGGGGTGGGGGTATGCACCGTACATACAGGGGGTGGGGGTACAATGCGGACATGTAGGGATGGGGGTACGGTGCGTACCGGGCCCCCTTTTCGCCATGCATCGTGGCATACTTAGCTTTTCCGGCACTTTTTGGGTCCCATAAAAATATTGCCGTCCGAAGTGCCGTGGGTACAAATCGTATTTGCTGGTCCGTAAAACGCTGCCTGACTCCGTGCGAATGTCGCGTACGCGTTGTCCCGGATCGGAATTGTGGGTATATTTTAGCCGGTCGGTGTTTTTTACGATTCGTACGGAAATGGTGTTTCTGTACGAATCGTACTTGCGGGTTTGTAAGGTGGTTTTCCCGGGTACGAGTCGGACGGAGAAAACGCTCCGTCCGACGATTCGTACCCAGTTTTTCCAGGATCGGAATCGGCCCCTATATATTTGCAAACGACATTAATGACTTGTATATTTTTAAAAACAACATTTCTTACCTTACAGTCGATATTCTCGACCACAATATTCTTGCTGTCGATATTTCTGACTCACAATATTTAGGACTCGATATTTCTGTTGTTCGACATTTCCAACTCGATATTCTGTCTGCACACCGTCCAAAATAATGGTGCCATCTGAGCATCTAAGAATCTAAGAGGCATATTCATGGGGATTAGGAGCAAGCAGCGCAGCAAGTCGACTTGCTGTGCTGCCCTGCATCAAAAAGAAAAGGCAGGAATGCACCATATCTATGGCATATGGTGCATTTTTGTCATTTTCCATGTGCTGGTGCCATTTTCGCATCCTAGTGCCAATCCAGGCAACCTTGCACCATGATGCAAGGATGTCTGCATTGCATGCAGGATTATTTTTGTGGACAAAAGAATCCTGAGAGGCGTTTTCCTCTTTCTATGTGTGCTGCTGGGGAAGCAAAAGGTTTTGGCACATCCCCAAATTTGCATAGTATTGCAAATCTGGGGATGCGTCAAAATCCATGTCTCCCTAGCTCAGAGTAAGGCAATGCAGTGAATTGTGCTGCCTTGCCTTACTCCATATCTATGAGACCATTGAAAGCCACACAAAGTGGCTTTATGGGGCCTCATAAATATGATTTGGTGGTTTGTGCTGCCGTTGCGTCACAAAAAGTGATGCAACAGTGGTGCAAAGGGCTCGTAAATATGCCTCTAAAAACAATAGAGCCAGCAAACACCAATGTTTAAGGCCTCTATTTTAGGACACTCTGATTCAAAGTGCTAAGAGGCAGACACTCAGCACCAATCACCTGACGATGGCTTAGCATTTTCACACAGAATTTGGAATGTTGTTGTGTTCATCCATGAAGAAGGCCATCACATCCACTTTTTCCCAAATAACTGTGCAGGTACTACTAACCAGTCCTTATGAACACCACTGGGGAATAAATTGTAGGGGTCATAACTTAGATGCCTGTCCCATGTAGATTGCCATTCATTGTAATTCGCCAAAATTGTAATCTAACTATGAGCCAAAATGGAAATTATTTTGCAAATTAGTCTACCGTGTTCTTTATTTTTTTCTCATTCACGAATCTCACTCAGCACACCATTTATTCACATATGTCATGCTTACAGTACCGTCCACTGCGGCACCTACAAATTAATTGTTGAACTGCAAAGATTGACATTATTGAATGCTGGCATTATTGCGTATGCATGTAGATTGTTTATGCCTAGGGAGCTCAGGCTTAGGGCTTCCTCTGAGATGCCCATTGTCTCTTTGTATTAATGATCATGATGGTTCCTAAAAATACAGGGTTGCCCTACCTATTGTTTTCTATTTTTTTTTTCTCATGAAACTTTCGTGAAATGTGGCCATTATGACCTAATTTAACCATGACCCATCTGTTCCAATGCAATGACTCCATGATCATCAAAAATGCGGGTGGAGTCACACATCTCGGTAATTTGGACCTAATATGTCTCAACACACTCTAACTGAGGGAATACATCTTTCCTATTTCAGTTACTCACAAAACTACATTTGCAGTAGAGGTGCATTGTCAATTATTTTACTATCTCCTCCAAAGTCTCTAATGCTTTTTTCGCGGTTGCAGAATTATGTTTTTTTATTGAGCCCAGATATTTAGTTAATTTAATATGTCTGTGTAGCACTTGGCTTCAAAATCATGCTGGGTAATTATTCTATATGTGTGCAGGTATGGTTCAGAACCTCTGAAAAGTAGCATGAGTTGCTTATGGTAGACAAACAATTCGAAGGAAATCACCTATAGGTGCTAATGGAAATGTCGTCATCTCCCAAAAATGTACATGCTCTTCTACCGAGTCTGGAGAACGTTTGTTTGATGGGCATGTGAGTCCGAGCTGGTGTGGGTCTTTGGTACATATGGTCCTGCAGGCATTGACTTCATCTAGCTCACTGGGATTGGTGTTAATCATTTTTTCAGTGAATAAACCGTCACCTGGTCACTGGCTTTTTTAAGGGAGACCAGTAAAAAGTTTGCAAGAAATTATGTTTTTGTTTGAGAGAGGTGTTAACCATTCTCATGCAAAATCCACAATCCTGGTTAGAGTGAACCTAAAAAAATCACTATATTAACCTGCGCCTAACCTGCTCAAAAGCAGTAAGGCTTAACTTAGAGGCACTGTGTTCATTATTTATGCAGCACACAAACAGTAATAAAGTGAAAACACTATACAAAAAAATCCAATACCAATTTAGATAAAGAAAGTAAAATTAAATAACTGATTTGACATCAAAACAAATTAAGTCCAATCATTAGAACCAGAGATATGAGTTTTAAACATTTTGATTGAAAAATAGGGGTGGGCGGTAAACTCTGCTTTGCTGGCAGAGTTGACAGAGTTTTTCCCACTCTGCGCATCATCTGCAGTGTGGAGTTCCAGAAAAACTCTGCAAACCATCACATGGCAGAGTTTTTTTCATGCGTGGCTCACCAGTTGGCGACCGAGACAATCGAGCATCAGGACGACTCCCCCGCGATTTTTCAACTTGGACAGTCGCGGCAGGTTGCTATCATTCGAGTTCAGAAAGCTGCTGCTGAAGTAGAAAATCTACTTGGGTGGCAGAAAGAAGCAGTTCCCTCTGGCACAGAGTGTGGAGCTATTCAAACTAATTTTACAGCACAGAACAAGCTCCCGGTGCTAAAAATCAGCATGAGCAACACGACATGCCGAAATTCTGCCACTCACGGAATTTCACTGAGTTTTTATGTAACTTTGCAGAATTCCTCAGAGTAAAACTCTGCGAGTTCCTCCCACCCCTACTAAAAAAAATAACACCAACAAGAGCGAAGCACCAACTGTGGGAGACCGGTCAAAAATCAAAAGTTAATGATGTAGGGCGATTTGGATAAGCAAAGTAGATTGTGCCCAGTCTCAGCTTACCTTTGGACTAAGAAGAATTTTAAGAAAAAGTCCCTGAGAAAGTAAAATTCAGCTGAGCAAGGCAGCCGGCAGTCTCCGAGGAGGAGGTGTCATCATGAGGGAGCCTCTGGATAAAGTCCAGTTGAAAATTTCCAGCAGGAGGAAGCTGAAAGATGAAAGTCAATGAGGTATTCTATTCACAAGGTAGGATACCCTTCCTGAGTGGTCTCTCTATACAGGATTTTCTGCTGTCAAAAAGAACATAGCAAGAGCTACTGCAAAGTGAGGCCAACTGATCATGCTGCTTAGACAGATCGGTGAGCATGAAAGTCCCAGTCTTCTGTCAGATCTCAGGCCACTTTTGGGTAGAACTTCAGGTTTTAGCTGTGTAGGCACCTTTAGCTCCCCTTTCAATGGTGCAACACTGGTTGGCTACAACTTGGAGGGCAGTACTCACTTCAGGCAGGGTTCGGATGCAGCTGTCAATGTTGTTGGAGCTTGTTGTGTCCCTGTAACTCAAAGTAGGAGGCCAGCCAACTAGTCCTTGGAATCCCTCTGGTACTTCTGGGATCAAGCAGCAAGGCAGGCTTCAAGATGCAGATCAGTCCTTTGAGGGTACAAGTCAGGCTACAGGGCAGCCATTTGAAGTTCGAAGCAGGCCTCAAGCAGTAAGGCAGTTCTCTGGAGTTCAAGGCAGTCCTATTGAGTTGCCATCTGCAGGACCAGGAGTGAATTGAAAAGTTGGTCTGAGGGTCCAATATTTATACCTGGTGCCAGCCTGTGAAGTGGTCAAAACTTCTAGGCTATCTCCCAATCACGACTGGAAATGTCCCTCCTTTCCCTGCACAAGCTGCAAGCCATTAGGGGGACAATTTGCTGGTGTCAAGTTCCTTTGTGGGTGTGCTGAAGGCAGCCCTTTGAAATGTGAGTAGGGAGGAGAACAGCTCCTCCCCACCCATCCTGGCATAATGTCCCATCCTGCCAAAAACAGCCCTCTTTTGTCTCTCTGCCTGGGAGGAATACACAAAGGCCAACTGCCAAGTATTCACAGTCATGTGACCCAGGACATAGACTGCAGACACAAACGATTAGGACAAGAAAGGGCAACTTCCTAAAAGTGGTATTATCAGAATTATTCCTTAAAATCGATTTCAACAAGCAGGAGCTGATAAGGCAAATATTTGGGGGAAAAACTACATCAAAGGCTGTCAGGTCTAGCAAAGGCACTCCTGTGTCTGTATCAGGGAGTAAAGCTCTGTATTCTTCCTATACAACTGGATTTGAAAAGCACGACTAATCACCCATAAGCATATCCTGGCGCTGAGTACTCCTGCCAGGCTCATTTGAATAACCAGGCTTGAGTCCTTTTCTGAATTCCAGCAGGGAGGATGAGGTGCGTAGGTGAAGTAGGGGGTCATTCCAAGACTTCACAACGAGGTTGGAGAAAGAGTAGGCCTGGGCGGTAAATTCCGTTCCGCTCACGAAATTTGCAGAATTTGGCTAATTTTGCGTTCCGCGGAGAACGCGGAATTGCCCAAAATTCTGCGTTCCATGGCTTCGCAGAATTTTTTGTTTGTCTGCGTTCTCAAAATGTGTATTCACGATTATATTTCCCCCCAAGCACGCAAACAACGTTCGCGAACAGGAAAAAAGCATCGCGAACAAGCAATACCACATGTTTGCGGAATTTCTGCGTGCTTGTTTTTCTGTTTCGCGGAGCTTTGTTTAGCGCGACTACGCAAATTCCGCCGACCCCTAAGAAAGAGCGCCCACGACTGTTGCTGCTGTGAATAAGGCGGGGTGTGGGCGAGGAAGAGAGCGACAGAGCTCAGGTGTCTGGACGGGAGGTAGAAATTCAGTCATTCGTTAATGTATGCTGGTCCTAGGTTGTGGAGGGATTTGAAGGCATGGACCAGCATTCTTGTAGCCTTCATTTGAATTTCACCAAGGGTATTTGCTACTTGCTGGAAAAAAAAATAATAAAAGGAAACATCATAAGATCTTAAAAGAAACACAGAAATGTTCATTTGTTTGGCTAAGGCACCTGCACAGCATAGATTTAGTGCAGAATATAGCTATTGAATCTAAGCCCTGCTTTTCTCTGATATGTGAGCCTTCTGAAAAGTAACTTTTATAGACGACTCATGAAGTTAAGTTTCCCAGCACCTTTGCACCCTCCTTATCACCAATGCTTACACCTCTGTCAAATGCTTGTGATCCACAAAAGCTGACGCTTTCAGATGTTACTCCCAGTCCCTCACACATCCAGAATAAGCCTCTCTGCATGTCAACTCTGGACAGCAAAGTGTAAGGGGGATATTCTGAAGAACGTGTGATAACCATCGCAAATTTAGCTTAATGCAACTCTTCACATCGCAGTCTTTCGCGGGAAAATAACTCTGTGTTAATGTGGTATTCCCAACCCGGTGGCACCATGCTATAGTCCCACTATAATGCGTCAAATGACCATGATAAAGTCAACGCGACGCCTCATAAATGGGAAACACAAACGCAAAAAAAGCTGCGATGAGGCCAATCGCGATACAAAAATCACCGAAAACCAGCCACAGGCCTGCTATTCCCATGCGTCATGCGGGAAAATGCACCATAAAAGTCGAAAAAAACCACAGACAAAAGCCAAACAGCAGCGAAGCCCAATGGAGGTAGCTGGAGCAAGTGCAGAGGACTACCAGAACCCCATAAGCCCCCGGAGGACCAGCCTGGGACTTCGGGGTCAGGGATGGGCAAGGATAAAAAGAGTAGGAAGAAGCAGTTCAGTTCGCAGGAAAACAGGATCCTGATAACGGAAGTGATAGAACACCATCAACTACTGTTCGTCACCTCCACTGTGTCATTGGCAACAAAAAATGGAATATGGCAGACCATTGTGGACAAGGTGAATGCAGTCGGAGTGCTGAAGAGGTCAAGGGAAGAGGTCAAGAGGCACTGGAATGATGTCAAGCGCAAAACCAAACAGAAACTCGCAAACAACTGGAAGGCAGCAATGCAGACTGGAGGTGGGAGTCCAGCGCCACAGGAGGAGCTGGACGAGATGGAGGAAATGGTGTCCACAGTCATCAGTGGGGAGACGATGTCAGGAGTTGGGGACCCGGACACTGCACAACATGACTGGACACAACAGCAACAGGGTGAGTAACAACCAGGGACTGGGGGGACGGTGGAGATGGGCACAATGTCATACATGCACAAGTAAGCATAGCACATCTGCGGACAAACCAGGGCCCAGACCCCCAACTCCCACCAAGAGACCAATGCACCCAAGTATGCAACATCTCAGCCCTGTATAAGCACAGAAGTCAGAGGCACACCACATGTAAGGGATAAGGAGCAGCCAAATCAGAGCTGCAGGGGCGACTCCAACAAAATGCGGCACACACACATCACATGCAGAGCACATCAACATTGACAACAATGTGGCGCAATCCGCAACACGTCCACAACAGAACAGAGGACCACCACACCTTCGACACTGACACCATCCAACAGCTCGTGGAGAGCCTCCGCAGCCCACTTCCAGGAGCAGGGTAGCCCACCTGCTACAAGGAGAACCCACCCCCTGCACAGAACACACAGCAGGCAGCACCCATCACAGGACCCCCCACGACGAACACATGGCCTTCCAACGCCATGTGTTGGGGTGACAGGAGAAGCTGGCTGAACAGGTGCAGGTGGGGTTTGACCACATGGCAGACAAACTAGATGCCATACATGGGTGTCTAAGTCCCATGAGGGACCACTCACAGTCCCTAATGGACACCCACAGTCCGCTCCATGCCCTCTAATGAACCATGGCTGACATCACCAGAGTCCTGACTCTGAGACAAGAATGACTGTCTAGTCAGAGTGGTACCAGTGAGCTCGCCCGGGAGTTGGGACTCATGCGGAGGCTCATGGAGAACATGGAGCGGACGCGGGCGGAAAGAGCGGCTGCCACGGCTGCACACCAGAGAGAGGTAGCTGGGTCCCTCAATGCCATAAAGACCCTCCTCATGGCATTGCTGCTGATGCATGCTGCTGCTACCACTCCATCCACATCTCCGGCCCCTGATGTGTCAATGCCACACAGTGCGGCACACATTCCACCTCCGTCCCCTGAGGTGTCACTGCCACACAGTGCTGGAGACAAAACACCACCACCCACATGTGACGCACATGAAACAGCAGAGGACGAAGATGCGGATGAATCTGCCTTGGTGGTGAGAAGGAAGCGGTAGCATTCATCTTGGCCCTATTGCCTGTTTCTTCTTGGTTCTGCCCTCTACATCATCCCCTTCCACTGTCCCCCGATGCGCTCTGCGACACTCACCTTGGACCTCAACATGTACTGTCATATTCTGTTTGGTCACCAATGACCGGGCTATCAGACTATGGACTGAACTCCTCCTCTTCTGATGTACCTGTCATTCCCTGAAGGACTCTGGCTGGCCCTACATGGGCCAACAATGTGAAGTGGGATTTGCTTTGCCCTGTACTGCTCCGGCTTCAAAACTCCACTGATTGTGCAATAAACATTAGTGGTCACACCGATGTGTCATGCCTAAGATCTTTCAAGTGTGGGAGTATGGATGAATGAAGGGTCAGTGAAACCCCCTTACATCCATGTTGCTCATGTTGTGTGGACTTGGGTTACGGGTGACATATTGCCGATCACGGCACGGGTGGCGCCGACTCTACAACGGAGACACATGCATTGGTTACTTCCTTGTCCATCCCAGGATGGAACTAAGACCACTGGTCATTGTTCACACCCTCACACTGGACTGGCATACACCAGGCCAGCCCACTCGGCTTACGCGCAAAGAGGGGGACGACAACCCTACATGTCCCAGGTCTTCCCTGTAGGGATCTGCTGCTCACAGGTCTAGTTGTCAGCATGCCACAGCCACTTCCTCACGGTTGGTTTACACCCACACCACACCCATCCAGCACAGCCATCACAGGACATGTGACCCTGCCAATTTAAAGGGCCTGGCGCTTGCCCTGGATGCCATTTCCACTCTGTAACTGGGTGTCTCTGTGTGGTTTTCATTTATGCATGAGGGCCTAGTGCCCTGCCACAGCACATTGCACAGTGCCGGGGGTGACATGATGGCGTCTGCACCACGAAACTCAATCATAAAGGGTCCATGCTTGCAGTGCACAGACTTGGTGGCACCGGATACACTGCGGCAGGCACAGGCACACCACCATGGGACGGTGTCTTTCAGTGCACTGAGGTGGGGGCACCTTAAGTGCTGAGCGGGTGTGCAGCCTGCGATGATGCGCCATCCTGGCAATCTGGACTGGTAGGATTAGTGTGAGCCCTGCTGGACCGTGGTGTATGCCTGAGCCAGTGGACAGTACGGGCCTACCATCACGTGGCGTTGCCTCTCTGTTCACAGAGTTAGTGGCACCTCTAGAGCTGAGCGGGTATGCAGCCTGCGATGATGCCATGTGCACTGATATGTTCCCTGCCATAGTAAAATCAAGACCCAGAATCAAGTGTGTGACCTGGTGGCCCGCGGTGCGGGGCTGCATGGTGTGGCAGGTGCCAGGGTCAGGGTCCCCAGGCTTGGAGCTCCCACCGGCACGTGGTGGGCCCTCTTGGAGACACGCTGGTGGCGGAAGGTGAGCAGTGAGGCCTGGTTGCGCAGGGGCAGGCATTCACTACTGGGCGGCGGGAGGGGCTGGGGTGCATCAGCCTGTGTGCGCAGGGGCAGGCAAGAGATGATGGCGTGTGCTACTGTATGGACTCTGCCATTCATGTCTCTGGAAACTGTTTCAGATGAGGGACCTGGGGGACTGCAGTGTGTACCGGCATGTGGTTGGAGAAACACCGGTGGCAGCAGGTGAGCAGTGAGGCCTGGGTCCGCAGTGTCGGCACTCCCTCTCTATCGCTATCTCTCCCTCTCTTTCTCTCTCCCTCCCTCTCTCGCTCTCTCTCTCTCTCTCTCTCTCTCTCTCTCTCTCTCTCTCTCTCTCTCTCTCTCTCTCTCTCTCTCTCTCTCTCTCTCTCTCTCCCTCTCTTTCTCTCTCCCTCTCTCCCTCTTTCTCTCTCTCCTCCTCTCTCTCCCTCTCTCCCTCTCTCTCCCTCTCTCTCTCTCTCGCGCTCTCTCTCTGTACTTTGATGAGCGCATGACACACCTTCTTCTCTAGGTTTTTGTCTTGCAGGCTGTGACTTACAGAATGTCTGGAGAAGACCCGCCATGACTCTTCAGAATTGTTGTTTTGGGTTTATTCTGTAATAAACACATTATTTGGATATTCTAAGATGAACGTGTGATTCTCCTTTTTCTGTCCACACATGTATGTTAGGTGTTGTGATTGCGCGACATCAGGTGAATTGTTTTGTTTCGGATTTCGTACAGTTGATGTGATATCTCTTTGTCCGGAGAGGGTGCCCGGGGAGGCCTGGGGGGAGGGGGGTGATGGGGTCCTGGAGGTGGTGGCGGTGGGTGTTGTTGCCCTATTGGGGCTCCGGGCCGCATGTTCAGTTGCTCGGGGGCATCTATTGTTCTTCATGTTTAGCTAAGGGCTGTGCTCCCTTGGCTGCTGCCGGTTGTCGTCTGACTTTACACCAGGTAAGAGCAGGTGTTAAAATCCTGCAGCTAACGCACCTTATAGCCTGTTTTGTGTTCTTATTGCCAATCTGGCTGGTCATTGAGAATGTTGAGGTGTGGTGTTGTTGCGGCTTTTTGCACGGGAACACCTACTCTGCATCAGCGTTAGTTGCCGGGGTCATCTGTGGTGATGTTTTTTGCAGCTGCAATCACAGGTAAACTGGTGATATGGTCTGTTAGCTCCAGCTTGTGAATGGGGCGATATATTTATTGTGACTTTGGCTGTGCTAAAGTGCCGATAACTCGGCGATAGATCCTTGAGAATATGCCCCAAAGTGTGTTGGTTAAGACTTTTAGACACTGTTGCTCTTCCTAGGAGAGAAAACCCTTTTAGCTTACTTTGTATTTTCAAGAGCTCAGACCTTGAATCCCTACTAGCCTTTTGGGGAAAAACAAAACTCACTCCTAACCTCCAAACTCTTCCGGAGTGTTTCTATGCCTCAGACTAACATCCCTTATTTCAGTGTACTCCATCCTACTGTCCTGACCTTTGACATAGCAGGTATATCCCCGGCAACTTGAATTATGTAAACATTTTATAGTAAGACCTGCAAAGCGTTGCAGACTAGGGAATTTAAATATCTGTAGCTTTGGAAATGACAGAGCTAGGTTGGTGACAATGTGCTGGTTGTTTGAGTCTGTTGAACACCAAGACCCACATCTACTCTCACGAAGAGGAGCTTTTTTGCGGACTTTATTCATCCAAGAGCCCTGACTCCGCGTTGGACTTTTATAAAACATCAATACAACTACTCCTAAAGTTAGGGCATTGTGGTGGTGTTAGCCTCCCTGAGTCCAAAACACATGTTCCCATCCTGCGTACCCGTCCCATGGCCGAGGCAGCATTCACACGATGCTGCATTGTATTACCAGGGCGCTCTTTCCTAACCAACAGGCAGATTAGACTGCACTAAAAACCACCTGCCTTGAGTGACGAGTATCGAGCTAGAAAAAACAACATATCTCATCCTGAACCGTAGGCACTTTAGCTTGCCTCATCATCAAGCATTCCCGCTGTAGATATGTGCTTTACGAAATTAGAACTCAAAGTACTCGTTATATCTGCTGAACACAGTCATAACGTCAGAGGGTTTTGCTTTGAGTTGAAAGACCGGTTACCATAGCAGTCTGGCGCAGCTATTTATTAGGATGTCAATTTAAGGAACAGTTAAATATAGTCACTGATTGTTCTGTCAATTCAGTGTCATTAAGAGATGCTATTCTTTCCATGATTTAAGTTAAGAACTCATGAAGAATATATATTAAACTTTAATGTTGTCAGTAGGCCATATTTCCTAGGATTTAACATCATTTCGTAGATTTAAAAAAATGATGAATGATTTTCACTTGCAAAAGTATACAGACCGCGGTAGTGTACCATATTCTGTTGCGCCTACGTACATTTGACCATTGTATATTCATCATAAATAATGTATTTATTAAATGTGTGTGTTTTGCTCAGAAGCTCAATATTCTAATCTTATGGTCTTTATTAACACTTCCTTTTGAAAGTGAGAGTCCATTACACTAAAGTACATTTCACCATTAGTGAGTCAAGGCAGTATGAGTTTCTTGTTAAAGTCAGACCTAAATAATGGTATGTCATAAAGGATGAACGCACATCGCAGATCGTATATGATACAACGAGTTAGTGGTAGGCAAAGTTATTGTGGGGCATATCAGCAAGGCGAGGCGATAGAATTATCGCCGCTGTTGTGGCCGTTTTCGGCCAAAAAGTGGCGATAATTTTATCGCCTAATTAGCAAGCTCACGCTAACGCGTGAAAACTTGCGTTAGCGTAGGCATTCCTAACGCCCAGCTTTGCATCTCTAATGTGATGCAAAGTGGGCATTCCTGCCCTGACATGACAGGAGAAATGTCGCTAAGCGACATTTCTCCTATCATCAAGCCCCACGCTATGAAGCATAGCGGCAAGAAAAGTACCAATAACCCCTGTTATCGCTACTTTCTTTGTTATGTTATGTTATGTTATTTATTCTTTTATATAGCGCACGGCTACTCAAAAAGAGTGTCCCGGCGCTTTTTTGGAAAAGGAGGGCTGCAACACAATAACATAACACCGTTAAAAAAAAGGACAGAATACCAGACAAATACATGCAGGAAAAACAGGCTACTGGGTAAACAGCCAGGTTTTAAGGCCTTTTCTAAAAGCTAGTAGGCTGGTAGCTCCCCGCAGAGTGAACGGCAGAGAGTTCCACAACTGTGGCGCCAGTAGTCCAAAAAAGCGGCCTCCCAGGCGAGCTCTCTTCACACGCGGAACAACCGCCAAAAACAGGGATTCCGACCTCAAAGACCGGGTCGGCTGATAGAAGACCAGTCTCTTTTGAAGATACTTTGCTCCCACCGCGTGGAGAGCTTTGTAGGCCAGAGTCAGAGCCTTGAAGGCGATCCGTTTCCGGATAGGGAGCCAATGCAAGGTTTTCAACAGGCCCGATGCACTGGCCCGTCTATTTAATCCAAAGATTGCTCTCGCAGCAGCGTTCTGCACCACTTGGAGCCGCTGCAGCAAATACTCTGGCAGGCCCAGGTAAAGAATGTTAGAATAATCCAACCTGGACCCGATCAGAGCCTGCACTGTCAGTTTCCTATGCTCCTCAGACAGCAGGGGAAGGAACCTCCGCAGCATCCTAAGGATGCCGAAGCAGGTGCCCGACACCCCGAGGATCTGGGATTTCAATGTTAGCCCCTTATCCATCTTGACCCCCAGATTCTTGGCGACTTGGGAGGAGCAAGACGGAGGAAACATATTAATCGGCCACCAGGCCTGCCAGCCTGGCTCAGTGTCGCACCCAAAGAAGAGTACCTCAGACTTATCGGAATTGCACTTGAGGCTGTTCAGTTGGAACCATTGGAAAACAGCCCCAAGGCAATCCCGGATACTCTCCCCGTCAAAGTCTCCTCCTCTCTTACACGAGAAGAGGAGCTGGGTGTCGTCGGCATAGGATACGATCTGGGCCCCATACGACTCCGCCAATGCCGCCAACGGGGTCATGAAGATGTTGAATAGGGTCGGGCTCAAGATAGAGCCCTGTGGGACCCCGAATCCCAGAGGCGGCATCACGCGGAATCTGGCGAGGCCCAGACCGTTTGCCGGCGGCCGGCTAGAAAGGAGGAAAACCAGCCGAGCACCATCCCCCGCAGACCTATCTCAAAGAGTCTTGCGAGAAGGCCATCATGGGGGACGGTGTCGAACGCCGCCGACAAGTCCAACATCACCAGCATGGCTTTGCCCCCAGAGTCCAGAACCCCTTTAATGGTTTCTGAGACCTCAAGGAGCGCAGTCTCTGTGCTGAGATGGGGACGAAAACCCGACTGGGTGGCGTGCAAGATCTCGTTGGTCTCAAGAAAATTGGAAAGCACAACCTGAACGTGCTTTTCCACAATCTTCGTGAGAGCCGGCAGCAGAGAGATGGGCCTATAATTGACCGGGGCCTTCGGTTCTAGGCCTGGCTTTTTGAGCAATGGAATCACCATCGCCTGCTTCCAGGCGTGCGGGACCACTCCCTGACTCAGCGAAAGATTCAACAGCGGGTTTGCCAGTGGATTGATCGCCTCCGCAACTTTCGCTAAAAATTTAGCAGGGCATGGGTCGAGGGGCGAGCCCGATTTAAGATTGCCCATTAGCGCTAAAGAGTCAGGGGCAGAGAGCGAAGGAAACACACTCAGCGTCACACCAGGCCAGGCCCGCGGGGGTAAAATGGCCTCAGGATTAGTCTGGCCCGTGGGCCCAGGCGATGGAAAAGAATCCTGTATGCGTTGGATCTTGCTCGTAAAGAAATCAGCAAGGTCCGAAGCCCAGGTACCAGACGGTTTTTCGTCCGAGGTGTTAGACCATGGGGAAATAAATTCTCGCACAATGGAGAAAATCTCCTTGCAGGAGTTAGAAGCAGCTTCTATTCTCCTAGCTAGATATACTTTTTTTTCCAGGCGAATGTCCTGGTGATAGGCCTTGACCACCGTTTTATAGGTCAGCTTGGCTACAGTATCATATTGTGCCCGCCAAGCTCTCTCGGCCACCTTACACTGCTGCCGCGTAGCCGACAGTGCTGCGGTAAACCAAGGCGCAGAGACCCGTTTCGGTGTCAGGCGGGGTGTCAGTTCCGGGGCAAGATCATTCAGCCTGTCTAGGAGCCAAGCTTGCAGGGTCTCCAGGTCCCTATCCAGATGGCCAGAGAGGGAACATGGGTGATCCACAGCAGCCTGGGCCAGCATCTCTGGGGTCACACGATGGTATGCCCTATGGACACGACCCTGTTGCTGTGCCAAGGCAGCCACCGGTTTAACTGTGCCTTTGATCGTAAATTTGGCAAGCAAGTGGTCTGACCATAGTACTGGTATAATCTCAATCACCTCGAGAGGGGAAGACGAGAATACCTGGTCAAGAGTGTGCCCCTTCTCGTGCGTAGGCTCCTGCAAATGAGGAATCAGTCCCAGCGGGGCCATAGCCTCAGAAAGTTTGATGGCAGCAGGGTCAGACGGATCATCCATCCGAAAGTTAAAATCCCCTGCCACGATGCAATGTTCCGCTTTCAGGGCCATCCCCAACAACACGGAGTCCAGATCTTCAAAGAACGTACCGGGTGAACCAGGTGGTCTATACACGAGTAATCCCTTAACAGATTGATGTGGAGACAAAGTGATAGAAAAAGCGAGGGTCTCCGAGCCTCGGATGTCCTTCACTGGCAGGATCGCACAGGGCGTGCCTTTCTTGACCACCAATGCCACTCCACCACCCCTTCCCTTAGCTCTGTCCTTCCTGAAGATGTTATAATCAGGCGGGATTGCCGTAGCGACATCTGGGTTGGAAAATTCACCCCACCACGTCTCAGTAAGCATAAGACATAGTGGCTTCACTGTATCTAGAAGCTCAAATATGTCTTGCGCATGTTTACACGCCGACCTGGTGTTTAATAGCATGCAGCGATAACCCACACTGAGGGTGTTATTGTTGGGACGTGATAACTGAGAGCGGTTAGGGCGCCAGCCACAGCCAGGGCAGCAGAGTTTCCCGCGATGGCGTCCGGGAAAGACAGTGCGACAGCCTGTGACCAGGGTGTCAAAAGAGCGCAGTTCCCCAGGGGAATAATGCAGCACTGGTGTCCCAGGGGGACACATCCCTGGTGTTTAGAACCCTACCCGCCGCTCCGATCGCCTCCGGGACGCTGACGGGCGCAGACGGGCAGGACTCTGGCTTGACTCCGGCGCGAGTCCGGCGCTACCGCTGCGCGTCACCGCTGCGCGCAGAAAGCGAGCATTAAGTAGGGCTCACCTGTGGTCCTAGTGAGCGCTAGAGCGCTCAAACAAGTGGCACACTCGCTACTCGTCACCCCCAAGATGGCGACCAGGCGCCAAACACGAAGGCAAGAGAAAAGATGAAACAGATCCGTGAGAAGCGCGGTGGGGGGCCCAATTTAAGGTGCAAGTATTTGGGCACACAAAGATTGACTTAAAAGCAGGGGAAAATACAATTTAGAGCAAACGAAATACAAAAACTGTATTTTTTAAATATAAGCAACGCTGTAGATTATAATTCCAGCAGCATAGCGCGCGTGCGTGCTATTACCTTCTCCAAGGTCGAGCTACTGCCAAGCTCACCTTAAGTAGGGCTCACCTGTGGTCCTAGTGAGCGCTAGATCGCTCAAACAAGTGGCACACTCGCTACTCGCCACCCCCAAGATGGCGACCAGGCGCCAAACACGAAGGCAAGAGGAAAGATGAAACAGATCCGCGAGAAGCGCGGTGGGGGGCCCAATTTAAGGTGCAAGTATGTGGGCACACAAAGATTGACTTAAAAGCAGGGGAAAATACAATTTAGAGCAAACTAAATACAAAAACGGTATTTTTAAAATAAAAGCAACGCTGTAGATTATAATTCCAGCAGCATAGCGCGCGTGCGTGCTATTACCTTTCCGGCCTGCTTCAGGACTGACTTAGCCATGATATCCTATGGAAGGTGGATATCATGGCTAAGTTTGTGAGTCCCTATCATCAAGCTAACGCCGCATTACGTGAGATTATTGCTGGGTTTCCAGCGATAATCTCACGTTAGGCAGTTAGCGTGAGGATTTTTATCGCTTTTGAGATAACCGTTGCAAATAGCACGCTATCTCAGCGATAAAAATCCACACTAGCCGGCGATAATTATCCTAGCGCTAAGTGCGCTTAGCGATAATTATCGCCGGTTTTTGCTGATATGCCACAAAGTTTGTTATTGTTCGTGAAGGCCTATCGAAAATACTTCTGAGATTTACAGGTTTTGGTGCAATGCCAAGGTGAGCAGATGAACTTTGCTTCGCTTAGCAAAATGTACACTTAGGGGCTTATTTACAAGCCACTTGCGCCTCAGGTACGTCACTTTTTCTCATTTTAAAAGTAACACACTGACGGCGCAAGGGGGTTGTAATTGAGCCCCTTAATGAGAAAAAAATAATCATTCATTTTCCAACATGATATTAAAAAGCTAATAATTAAAACGTTGTGCCAATCGCATTCCATAGCTACGTACACTTTCACTAACATGACAATTTGATTACTGAAGAGATAATTGCATAAAAGGTGGTAAGTTCAGATCAAGAAAAATTACAAAACTTTTCAAACAAGAAAGTGCCGCAGCGTGGCACCAAAATCCCTTTGGCAACGACACACTGCGGCACTTTCAGAGCACAGGAATGCAACATATTTTCAAAGATATGTCGCATACCTGTGCTCTCCCCTGCGCTGGCACACAAACAGCTGCCATGTGCCGGCGCAGGCACACTTGCACCATTGTGCAAGCATGTCTGCGCCATGGGGAAATTGTTTTTGTGCAGGAAGGGGTACCTTCCTGCACAAAAACAATCACTACAGACATTTTCCTCTAGAGTGGCGTAGCAAATTGACGCATTTCCATATTTACGATTTCTTGTAAATCTGGAAATGTGTCTGGTTCCATGGGTGTTGCGTGGGAACACCCACAGCGACACCCATGGAACTCCCCTTTCACGCAAAGTGCTGCATGTAAAGGTCCATATTTAAAGGACAGGAAAAGCCACGCAGGGTAGCTTTTCCTGTCCTTGTAAATATGGGGCAGAGAAATGCGCTGCCAGTGCATCACAAAAAGTGACGTACTGGCAGCGCAAGGGGCTTGTAATTCTGCCCCTTAATCTACATAAAACTTCACAAGCCTAAAACAAACTATGAACGCCATTTGTCCTTGCAGCTGGCGTGGTGATTTTTATAAAAATGAATGAATCTGAAACACAAGAAATTTTCCGAAAAAAACATACATTGTAAAGCAATATAGTGAGATACTAAGATCAGTAGCTTGTCAAAAGCACAAGAAACAGAAAAAATTCACAGAAATAAAACGTCAGTTGAGGATTTCTATTACGATCTTTAAAAACAAAGAAAAACACAAACTACGGTAAACTATGCAACTATAATTCCCACACCCAATACACTTCTTTTGAACTCACATATGAAGTCACAAATGACTTCACCAACAAACTCTCTGGTTGACAGTACATATTTTTTTAAGTTCAGAATAGTTTTATTAATGGAAACAGGGGTGTCAATACAAAGTTCACAATATTAAGTGCATAGCATATAAGAGAAATCACTTAAGAAAATTACTTCAATAAAATTGTATGAATCAGGCACAAAAGTAAAAAATAAAAAAGAGCAAATCTTGTATATAACCATGGAAAATAATGAGATACCAAATATTTTAAGAACGTTTAGAGGGTTCAAGGGGGTTTTGAGACTTCTTGTTGAGTTGGCTGCAGCCGGAAAGATCGAAAGGCACTTATGTCAAGATACATTGTAACAGGTAGCCATAACTCCAGTCGTTTAGGTGCTATGTGTATAGAGTGTACAAAAGAGGTGTCCAACCAGTGATTATGACAAACATTGTACCACGATGCTCTATAAGAGATTTTAGAAAAGTTTATCCAGTTAACTGTAATTTGCTGAAACGTGACTGCTAATAACAAATCAATAATTTTAAGTTTAAGCGTAACATTTTCCCAACAGGATGAGAGACTACCTAAAAACACATGAGTATATGAGAAAGAAAGTTTAGTAACAAAAATTGAATTGATTTGGGATCATACTTGTTTCCAGAAATTATGTACAGTAGGACAAGCAAATAACATATGAAATAAATCTGCATTTGGAGAGGAGCATGTCCAACAAGCATCTGGTACAGTCCCAAATGTTTGCTTAAATGGCTCGGAGTCAAAAAAAGTCTGTTATAAACAAAAAACAGGGTCTGCGTTTTATTAGCTGCTCTGGACGACTTGCGAATTTTAATCTATATTTTATTCCATAAGGACACTGGCCAAGATAATACAAAGTCCCGTTCCCACATCCCTTCAATTTTGGATTTCTGCCTAAAAGTACCAATACTATGTAGAAAACTGTAAATGGTAGAAGCTTTGGGTGTAGTTTTTAACAAGGTGAGAAGTTGTGAAGCGGATGTAGGAATAGGGGAGGAAGTAGGTGTGGCAGAGAACTGGGTGTATGTATCCAACACCGACTTCCTAAGCAAAAGGTATTTGTGTATGAATGAGGCAGGTAAACTGAATGATTGACTGAGTAAGGAGAAAGGCATAAAATCCGACTGTGAGAATAACTGATGTATCCAAATGAATCCTCTCTGACGCCACGACTTCCAATAGAATGGTTTATTTCTAATAAGGAGGTTTTTGTTGTGCCAAATTGTAGAGTTAAGGAAGGAATCTATAGTGCTATGAGGAAAGGGGAAAGGAGATAGCAGGAGTTTAGATGTTAGTTTGATTATGAGAGTGGATAAAGCTTGTGGTTTACGTGAAAAAGAAAGGTATTCATCGAAAGAAAAGGGGGACAAAAAAAGTCGTTCAATTGTAGTCCATAAAGGACAATCATCCTTGGGATCACGCAACCAAAGGGAGGCTTGACGTAAAAGGAATGCCTTCTGATATGCCGGAAAATTGGGGAAGTTGACTCCACCTTCTGTCTTGGGGCGTATTAATTTGAGCAAAGACATTCAAGATTTTTGTTATTCCATAAGAAGGAAGAAAGAATGGAATTGATTGACCCTCTTAAAAATTTTTGTGGGAATAGGGACCCGGATATTAGAAATAGTATATATGATTATTGGTGACAACATCATCTTTGTAGTGTCAAGATGGTCCCACCATGATAAGTAGAGGGAATGCCATTGGGTAGTTAGGTCTGCGATCTTTTGTTTACATTTATTCATGCAAAGTGATACCGTATCTGAAATTGAAGAAGTAACATGTAAACCTAGATACTTAATTTGATTAGGACTCCATGTGAAAGCAGAGGCACTATAATCTGATTTAAAAGTGTATTTTGTTAAGGGTAGGATTTCGCATTTGTCGTTATTAAATTTGTATCCAGAAATATTGGAGTACTCATGTACTTCTGCCAGAAAGGCAGGGATTGAATCACTTGGTTTAGACATGAAAAGCAAAATATCATCAGCGTATGCTGCAAGTTTGATGTGGGCATTCGAGATTTGAAAACCGTGTAATTGGGATTCTGACGTAGTTTAGATAGGAAGGGTTCCAAAGCCAAATTAAATAAAAAGGGGGATAGAGGGCAACCTTGATGCACACCTCTTCCTAAATCAAAAAATTGAGATACTAGACCATAGGCGCAGACAGCTGCTCGATGGTTAGAGTAAAGGAGGGAATTTAAAGATGTGAATTTAGGGCCAAAACCAAACCATTTGAGGGCATAAAACAAATAGTTCCATTCGACTCTGTCGAACGCCTTTTCAGCATCCAATGCAATCGCTACAAGGGGTTGTTTTAAATGTGAAGAATTAGATAAAACATTAAAAAGGAGTCTTGTATTATCAGTTATGAACCGCCCTTTAACAAATCCAGATTACTCCTTGCCCAGTAAATCAGGTAAATAGGAGTCTAATCGTATAGCTAGTGCTTTGCAAAAAACTTTGTAGTCAATATTAACCAAGGAAATAGGCCAATAATTTTTACAATGGTTAGAGTCTTTACTTTCTTTGGGTATAAGGTATATATGTGCTTCGGAGAAGGAACCCGAAAAACTGCCTAACGTATTGAAAGAATCTATGAGGGAGTGCAATTTGGATAATACAAGTTTAGAAAAATGAAGATAAAATTTGACTGTAAAACCATCAGGTCCTGGTGCCTTGTCCTTTTTAAGGTGTTGGAGGGCTTTGAATAATTCTTGCTGTGTTAAGTCTAATTCCAGGGAAGAAAGGTCTGGAGGAGAATGTGGAGGTTTTTTGATATTAGAGAAAAAGTGCAGTAGGGAATGATCAGTAGGTTGTGTTTCAGAAGCATATAATGTTTTGTAAAACAGAGAAAATTCATTCAAAATATCAGCATCCTTGTATTTTAAATCTGAGTTTGTATCATAAATGGATTCAATATTTAGTTTATTCTGTCTAACTTTTAAGTAGTTGGCTAGAATTCTCCCAGTTTTATTTTTACCCCCATAAAACTTTGCGCTAGATTTCAACAAATATAAAGAGGCATCTTCTGTGGATTTCTTGTTAAATTGCATCTTGGCATTAATGAGGGCTGTTAAATAGTCTTTCGAATGCGAGGTGTAGTAAGAGTGCTCCAGTCTCTTAATATCTTGAAGGAGAACCTTAGTCAATTTATGGGCATTTTTTCATTTTTTGCAACAAATCCAATGATGAAATCTCTAGCAGAGGCTTTGAAGGCATCCCATAAAGTGGAAAATGGCATGGATTGAGTTTGATTCATCTCAAAGAACTCATAAAAAAAGTAGTAAAAGAAGCAGTAAACTTTGGATCTAAAAGAAGAGCATTATTAAAACGCCATCTTCTAGGACCTGTACCTTCAGGTAAAATGTCAATGTTCATTGAGACAGGGGCATGATCTGACAATAAAATGGAACCAATCTCTGCAGTATTAAGAGTTTGCGCAATATTATGAGAGACAAATATATAATCAATCCTTGATTGAGAATGATGAGATGGTGAGATGAAGTAAATTCTATAGTGGTCGGATTGCAAAGACGCCAGGCGCCAAGGAGTTTGTGCTGTGTGATAGCTTTAACAAAGGACTTATGGGATTTATTAGGAACAAAGGTGACTTTAGAGTTGCTATTGGGGAATGGATCAAAAGTCTGATTACAGTCACCCGCTAGGATGAAGTTATCATCAATAGAATGAGTAATTTGCTTGGCCAACGTGGGCCAAAAGGAGGGTTCACCACAAGTAGGGGCATAAACATTTAAAAAAGAGATTGGAACACCCTTTAGAGACAGCTTAACATTTAACCATCTACCGTTAGTATCAGATTCTTGAAATAGAAATGAGTACGAGAGGGATTTACGACACAATATCATTACTCCGTTACGTTTGCCATCTCCTGGGGAAAAGAAAATTTCACCTACCCAACCACTTTTTAGTTTTAATGATTCAGTATCTGAAAGGTGAGTTTCTTGCAGGAATGCGATATCAACATCTAATTTGGCTAGGTGAGACAGGACTCTTTGTCTCTTAATTTGGGAATTCAAACCCTTAACGTTCCAAGTAATACACTTTAATGACATAAGTTATTAGAAGTAAATTGATATAGAAATAGGAAATAAAAACCCAATTCAATATAACAATGGTGAAAAATGTGAGGTAAAAAGATAAGAGAAGTAGGAGTAAAATCAATGTCACGATAAAGAAAAGTGTGGAAATTAGATAAGATAGCAAAGTAAAAGAGACCATAGGAGAGTAGGAAGAAAACGACACCCAGAGAAAAAATAGGAGGAGTGTTTAGGGGAGGGAGTAGGATAACATTTAGGAACAAAAATAGAAAGAAAATACAAAAAAAAAACATACCTACATAAGGAAAGGTCAGGGGAACACAATCAGGAAAAACACGAGGAGGAGGGTGGAACCACATGAAGAGGGCAACACATCCAGGGTCAGCTAAACGGTGAACCAGGAAGACACCACGAGACAAGGTACAAACCCTGTGGAGACAAGAAACAATGAAGTTAGGTGAAGTTGCTAAAGAGGACAAAAATGGGAATAACCAACGATGACAATAAACATGCAAATGGAAAATTTTTAAACTTAGTAATACCAAAAAATATAACAAATATTTGAAACACTGGATAAGTCAATTCATGGAACATCAAACATTATGAAAAGAGAACAAATCCTAGAGAGGCTCAATTGGAGAAAAATACAGTCTCAAGTATTAAATGAAGAAGAAGGGCCTGAAGAATCTATAGCCATTGTCTTTCAAGAGTTTATGAAGCTTTGTAAGCGTAGAAGATCCTCGTACGTTGTTGTTCTGTTATTGTAGGTGACTTTGAAGAGGCAGGGATGGAAAAGGCCGTAACGAGCCCCTATCGAACGTAAGTCAGCTCTCATGTTTAGAAAAGCCTTACGTCGGTTAGCAGTGGCCTTGGCATAGTCTTGTGCAAAGAACAGAGATGAGCCTGACCATGTGATCCTTGGAGAATCTTTGACCGCAGATAGCATTTTCAGTAAGTCTGTACACTCTAAAAAGTATAAGATGACTCCCCTTGGTCGTTGTGAAGCTGAAGCTTGAGATGGAACTCGGCCCAATCTATGTGCGCGTTGGATGTTGAGCATCATCCTCTCTGGCATGTGTAATAATTTGGGGAGGAATGATTTGAAAAAAGTGAGAGAGTCAGATCCTTCAAGGCCCTCCCCCAGGCTGTAAATACGAAGATTGTTCCACCTATTGCGATTCTCAATGTCTTCCACTTGATGTTGGCGATGAGACTTGTGAGTGTAGTTGAGAGACACTGACACAGGTTTCTTTTAAGGAAGAAACACTTTGTTCCACTGAGGAGACCCTTGTTTCAAGTTGGGACTAGTTGTCCGTTAAAGTTTGCAATTTAGTGTTGGTCTCTTACATGAAAGGCCGAAGAGCTCTGATTTCCTCCAGCAGTAGCTCCATAGAAACTGGCGAAGTTGGTTTAGGTGGCGAGGGGGGGTCCTTTTTTAGCCGTTTGGTGTTAGATTTCCCCGGGGGTACAGAGGAGGAATCCATTGTAATCTCCAGGCTCTGAGGAGAAGACGTTGAAAAATTCTCTAGCTTGGAGAATTCAGAGAATATCTTTGAGTTCCTAATAAATATGTGCTTGGGTTTAATAGATGAGGAGCATAACGCTTTTGTTCTGCCCATAAATCACGTCCATAACACTCCCTTCTGAACAAAAGTACAAAGGTAGAGCACTTTGAGATCAGAAATTATGCAAAATGATGTACCTCCCAGGAAAAGAGAGACAGTTCAACATCAGACAAGCAAGGCTTCTAATTGCAAGCAAAGAGGAGTGTTCGTTAATTGAAACAGTATAAATGTCGAAGCTCAATAATGCCTCTTTCTAAGTGAGAATGCAAGGAGATTTAGAGCTACGCATTGTGGGAGCGTAATAATAAACACGTAGTGATTGCACTACGTGTAGCAGAAAATATGCAAAACAGGATGCGGCAAACATTTTGCACCATTGCTAATGATGCTTCGTCATAAAAGACAATAGCTCCTCAATTCTGGGTACGCTGAGGGCACAGGCAAGGAAATGCTGTAGCTGCAACGTTGTGGCAAAATTATGAAGAGACGCCTCAGCAATTCTCCAACAGGCACAAAATGGCTGCCCCCCACAGCGCACCACTAATACATCAGCAGAAATCAAATGGGAAACACTTCTTTCACCAAAGCTCATCTCCAGCATAAGTAAGCATCAAAGTTTCATTCCTGGGCTCATCTGAGAGTCATGCGAGCAATTATGGGAATAAATAGCTTCCTTACCGCAATTTAATGAGGCAACGTGCGATCGCACGAAAAAACAAAATGGCGGTCCCGTCAAAACGGAGTCACGATAAAACTCACTGCCATCGATAAGTCCTCCCAGACAACACTTATGAAGTCGCCGACGCCATCAAAACGCTCCCGTGATCTTCATAATTCCAAATTTGTCTCCTGCGGCGAGGAAAACTGCCTGGTGATGTGGAGTCTGCCGAGCACACCGGAGAGCCTACCCGTGCACTGCCATACCTCTCGGGCGCCTAGCCATGCCCCCGGTGACATTACATATGATGTCATCATTATGTATTTTCTGTCCTGCCCACATAATTTCTCTCTGTAATCTTAACCTCATCTATGCTCAAGACGGCTCCCGGCCATCATGAGTCACGGTAGTCGA
The DNA here is from genome assembly GCF_964204655.1 of Triturus cristatus. Classification (NCBI taxonomy): domain Eukaryota; kingdom Metazoa; phylum Chordata; class Amphibia; order Caudata; family Salamandridae; genus Triturus; species Triturus cristatus. The sequence continues at coordinate 404,416,206 of NC_140581.1, forward strand.
GTGCTCATGACGGCCGGGAGCCGTCCGACCGCTGACGCTCCGCCCACGTGCGGCTAATTCCCCGCCTGTGCGGGCGAATTAATTGGTGGGCGGAGTTCGGATGGCTCCCTGCCGTCATAATCACACGCCCACCGTGATTTATGACGGCCGGGAGCCGTCCTGGGTACCTGAGCGCCACGCCCAGCCCTGCTTCCCCTCGCATCGCAGTGGAATTTGCAGCGCGTGGAAGGGGTTATATAGAGAACAAGCTTGTTGCATCACTGACATGACAAACAATTCATGTTGCCAGTTACTCCATGTATGTAAAAGGCAGTGTTAGAATGTTATCTATCTATTGAGAATCGTCATTATCAATTTTTGCATTTATTTATGAAGTGTATATAGCGCAAACAAGACCATTTCTGGTATCAGGGCACTGTACAATGGACAGTAGACAGAGAATATAAGCAGAATGATATCAAAGAACTGCACAAAGGAGAATAACTTGGAATGTAGACAAAGTAACGCATAGCATCACAGGTGATATCAAGAATAATACAGGTAGTGGTGCATAGTAATACATATATGTACTAATAATAATAATATCTTTCTTTGTGTGATACTTTAAAACCATTGCAACAATAAAAACAGCAGTATCGGATTTCTCCATGTTAAAAGAACCATAGTAAAAACCTTTACAACAGTAACAATACAGTAGTCAAATTTTCCAAGTTAAAAGCCATGGCTAAATGCCAGAGATTGCAGTTTGTTTTTGCAAAAGCGAAGATCTGATGTTATTTAAAGGGTTAGTTAGAATCAAAGAATCAGAGACTTCTGGGCTAAAAGAACAGAGATGAATGCCAATGTGTAAAGCCCACAATGTACACATTTTTCTCCCTAAGCAGCACATTCAGGACAGCGGTGTATGGAATGGGACTCCCAAGAGCCCAGGTGGGCATTGTGCAAAATCAGCAGTGGGTGAGATGTCTCTCTTGGGTACTGGAGCAGCAGTTGCTTATTCTTAGTTGCCTGTTATGACAGCCCAGTTGGACAGCTAAGTGCTGATGTTTAGTAATTTTCCGATTTGCCCATTAACTGAACAAGGTGGCAGGCTCACCGAGCATCTCCACCTTCAAAGCATGCTTTCATTGCCTGTATAGTAATACAGTGTACCCATCCATTGTGGTGAGCAGGAGGTTGGCAAAGCATAATTGGTAGAGTCATTGAGATAACAACAGAATGTCAGAAAGGTAAAACAAAGAGAAAATGATTGTCAGGAACAGCTGGATTCAGAGTGGTAGAGGATAATCGGTCAGAGAGGAAAGGAACGATTTTGTACTATCAGTTTTACCTCCTCTTTGAAGAGGGTTATTGAAGGGTTGGGCCTGATCTCTGGAGGAAGAGAGTTCCACCTTTTAGGGGCAATTCCAGAGAAGGATCGCTTGTAGGTTTTCTTTTTGTTAGATTTTTGTGGTTTCAGCAGTAGGAAGTTGTGCTATGAGAGGATCTATTCCCACCGGATAGAACCAGATTCTGGGCCAAGTACAAGGAGTGTTGTGGTGAATGGCTTTGTGCGTCATTCAGTCAATTTTCAGATGAATCATAGCCTCAAATTTTAGCCAGTTCAGGTTATGTAGGACAGAGGGTATATGATCTGGTGCCTGTGATGAGTTCAGCAGCCACATTTAGGGTGCTAGTTTTTTTTTGTTAGGCTGATGAGGGTAGTATTTCCATATTGAGTTTGGGGTTCTCAAGTGATTGAACTGCTATTTTGAGATCTGCAGTAGACAGGAAGGGTTTAAGTTTCCTGAATGTGTGAAGTTGGAGATTGGTCCCCTCTAATGGAGGTGCTAATTTGGTTTTGCATGGAGAGGTTGTAGTCCAGTATAATTCCTAAGGACTTTATGGATTAGATGATATGTGGGGTACAGCGTGAGGCTATAAGAAGTGGGATCCATTAATTGATTGTTAGAGGTGGTGGTGGGTGGAGAGATTAATAGAAATTTGGTTTTGAGGGTGTTTCATTTGAGGTGGTAGCGAGTCAGCCAATGTTGAGTTTTTGTCAGGGTGATGTTGAGGGTGCTGATGTCTTTGGGTGATGCAATTTTCAAATAAAGAGTTGCATATCGTCAGCATGCATGTAGTAGGAGATGTTAGAGAGTTTGAGGAATTCAGTCAGGGGTTTTCTGTCCAGGTTGAACAGTGTGGGCGAAAGCGTAGAGCCTTGGGGTTTGCCAAGTGAGAATGGCATCTGGTCAGATAGGGTGTGCTTGATCAGGACTTTTTAAGATCTGTTATGTAGTAATGAAAAAAACAATAAATACAGTGTCAGAGATACCCATCCTGTATTCTAAGAGGTTCACAAGAGTCTTATGTTTGATTGTGTCAAACGCCATTGACCGGTGAAATAGGATTAATAAGCAGGACTCGTTGTGATCGAGTAAATGTAAAGCATCATGTTGACCATGGCACTTTCAGTGCTGTGGCCAGGTCTGAAGCCAGATTGGTATTGATTGAGGAGTTGGAATTGGGTAATGTGATTGCAGAGTTGCTGATGAACACATTTTTCCAAAAGCTTGGCTAGGGTTTGGAAGCTGGATATTGGGCGGTAGTTGTTGGGATCGGAAAGGTCTGAGTCAGGCATTTTTAAAATAGGGGTACTTGGCCACTTTTTAGTCAGTCCAGAATGGAGCCTTCTGTAAGAGAGGCATTTATAATCCTGGTCCATAAGCGGAGCAGGAGGTGAACAGATGCTGTTAGACCCAGCCCTCGTAACATAGCCATCCCTGTCCTCGCACCACATAACCTGACCCCTGCACCTCACGCAGCCCCCGAGCCCACGGCCTAGCCGATCCTTCCCACCAGAACACACACACACCCGACCCGGACTTCCCCGTCCGTGGCCTTGCTCCCTTCGGCCACACCGGGCCCGCGTGCCCACTCCATGCCCCATGATGGCCGCCCGGCCCCAGCGCGACCCTGGCCTAGAGGCGCCACTCCGGCTGGAGGACATCGCGCTCCCATTGGGATGAGAGAGGGAGGAGCAGTTTCCATCGCACCTCTGAGCTCCCCTGGGAAGGTGGGTTTCGATCGGCCCTCCGGCCTCCCCGAGGGCTGGCTCCACGCCTGCTGGGTGTCTGGGACTCTTCCCGACCCGGCCCTGAAAGGATCAAAAGACAATGGCAGGAAACCCCGACAAGCGACCCCCAGGTGACAAGACCCCTGCCTGCACAGACTCCGGACATCAAAGAGGAGTCGTCCTATAACAAGGGGTGCTCTGGGACTGTCCGGCAGATTCGCCTTTGGAAACACCTGAGCCCTGCTGAGTGACTCGCGGCTCCCTGAAGATCGTAAGACCTCCGAACTTGTGCTTGAGCCCTGCAGAGTGACTCGCGGCTCCCTGAAGATCGTAAGACCTCCAAACCTGTGCTTAAGCCCTGCTGAGTGACTCGCGGCTCCCTGAAGATCGTAAGACCTCCGAACTTGTGCTTGAGCCCTGCTGAGTGACTCGCGGCTCCCCGAAAGATCGTAAGACCTCCGACTTGTGCTTGAGCCCTGCTGAGTGACTCGCGGCTCCCACAGACTCTCTTGGTCCCGCCGGACCCCGACGACGACCAGCGAATCCCCCAGCTCGAGGATTGTGAGCTTTGCGCCAGGTACGCTCCTGCATTTGATCCATATCCCCAAAGACTGTCCCGCTACCTCCTACCCCCCTCCAAGACTCTGTGAGCCCGCGCGCCACTTGTATATATTTGCCTTGCTGATCATAAAGATCCTACAACTCCGATCTGATAAAGATTTGCTCTTAAGAACTCCCGGTGTGGTGTCTCTTTGTCGTGTGGTGCCGAGTGTACGATCCTAGATACGAGATTCCTCCCCCGAGGAGTCTCCCGCCAGTGCCCGGCTACGATACCTCGAGGGTTAGTCTCAGGATAGCCAGGGCCCCCTCCGGGCTCCTCTGAGGTCGCCTTCTAACAGATGCATTGAGGAGCTTGGAGGGAAGAGGGTCAATGAAGTGGTTATCGTTTTTAATAGAAGTCAGCAGTTCCAAGATGTCATTTTCATCTAAAGTTTGAACAATGATGATTTGCATCTACGAATGCATCTATTGTAGAAGTTCTGTCTTTGCCAGAGAAGTATGAGGTGCGTCAAAAGAGGTCACTCCCCACGCTCTTTCCGAAAGTCTAAGGGAGTGGAATTTCTCCTTAAGGCTGCAGTTGAACCATGGGTTAGATCTTTTTATTGGGGGCTCTCTTTACCTGTTTGGGGGCAATGGAGTTCAAGAAGTTGAGCATAGAGCTAAAATAATGCTCAATGAGCTCTTGTGAGGCAGACATATCAGTGGGCGGGGACATGAAATTGTGGTTGAAAGCAGACAGCGTGCCCGGATTGAGATTATGGGTGTCTCTAACCCAATGTTTGCCTTTTACTGGTTGACCTTTAAAAATGGTTGGCTGATCAGCTATAGAGGAGGTGATGCAGTAGTAGTCAGTACAGTTGCAAGGTAAAATAGTCTAAAGTGTCCCTTTTAATATGAGTATCACTGTTGCAGGATGGGATTAGGTTAAGGTCAATATGTAAGGCCTTGAAACTGTTTATTAGTGGATCGATCACATCATTCCAGTGAATGTTGAAATCATCTAGAAAAACTATTTCTTGCGTGGATCATTGTTGGTAGATGTGATCTCCATGATTTGTTCAATGAAATTATGATTATCTCCAGGAAGGTAGTCGATTGTGCGCAACGTGCAGGTTGAGTTGTCTTTGGATGAGATGTTAATCCTCAAAGACTCGCTGGAAGATATTGGCGTAGTAAGTGATTGTTTTACTAGGAGTTTATTCCAATATATATAAGCTACACCACCCCCATGGTGCTCTGCATGGTCTAAACAGAGGATGTCATGGCATGGTGGAACTATGATGTTTAGAATAGCGGAAGAGGATTCATTTGTCCAGGTTTCAGTAAGAATCAGGAGGTCTAGGTCCAGACTGAATATAAGGTCTGCTATGCCGTCAATTGAGTAGTGAAACATTTAGGTACGTTTTCGTAACAGTGGTAGATGTGTATGCGATGAGGATAGGTTTGTGGCTCATCTTATTAATGGATCTGGGTCTCGCATGGAGTTGTGTGGATGGGTGATAATAGTTTTATTCCTTTCTGAGGACAAAACGTGGCCAATTGGGCGCGATTATATGAGGAGAGAAGGAAGAGGATATAATTGTAGGATAGGTGTCTAAATAAACTGTTGGGCTGGGAGGAATGGTCGAATTTCGGTTTGCATCTCCATCTAAGTTGCGAAGCCCAAGTGTTAAAAGAATTACCAGCAGGAGTGCGGAATGTTGTAGGGATGCTACAGATCTGATGCTGGACCGAGTGATGAGATCAGTTATATTCCAGGTTAGAAGTGATATGCAGAAGATCAAGAATATCAGCTCTCATCGGCAAAAGATCTGATTTCATTGCATCAATCATAGAATAGAGCTGAGAGGTACTATTGGAGATGGAGTGACTATTGAGTTGACTAGAGGGGGAATTGAGGGTTAATTTGGGAATGAGGGGAGAGTTCCTCCATTTGAGGCAATGAATGGGACGATTGGAAGTGACCTGAGGTAGTAAGAGGGGGTTAAGGTCAGAGTATGTACTTAGAGGTGCAGCATGGAGGTAAGAAGGAAAGTGGTCATTATGAAGAGAGGTGAGGGGAACACTACAGGACTCCTGTCTGGTGCTAGCACTGTCAGAAAGGGAACATGTAGAATCAGAGGAGATGGGATACAGGAAGTTAGTGGGAATCGCTAATGGTGTCATTGTGTTAGAATGCTGAATGGTGAGGTGTAGCTCCTAGCCTGAGAAAGAGCTTTGTAGCTCCTAGTAGCCTGAGAAAGAGCTGTGTTGGAAGACACTCTTAAAGAGGCAGTTGAATGATTGTATATAGAGATCCCAGGAGTAGGAGAGCAGTGGGCTGGGGTGCGTGGATTAGGTGGGAGGTGGTTATCCCTAGGAAGAGATTCTGTGGGATGTAGGTGTATGGGGGAAAGGGTAGTTTCCCTGTCTAGCTTAGCCATGAAGTAGGGGAAGAGATTGTCAAAGAGTTCCAAGTTGCGGTTAGAGGACTGAATGAGTGCAGTGCCATTATTGTAGATGGAGATAGTGGCTTCCACATTGTATAACGGGGAGGTCGAGATGGTACGTTTATGGCCATGAAGTATTTTCTTGGTGGTGGTAGTCTTGAGTATGGAAGATAGCACCTTTCTCCACTGAGCTCTTAGCTGAAGAAGATACGATCATTCAGTATTATACTCTTAATGCAGCAAAAGTAGGGATCCATTATAAGAATTTCTGTATTCAATAACATATAAATAATGGAATCCCCATATATACATTGTAAGGATATTGGAAGTCATCATGTAGTTCTGTTCATGTTTATAGGAAACAGGCCACATACCTCGTGGGTTTAGGTCACAGGTCTCCAAATTGACTTGCGCTATCCATTTGATGTACATGTCTTACATGAAATGGAAAAATCGTGATGAGAAGGTGGGGAGCCAGGGCTGTGGAAAAAAGTCCTCACTTGTAAAAACAAATGACTGACTGCTTTGCTGCAGTGACAAACAATCACTTAACTGAGATATATCTTGCATTCCTTAACTGCTTCCTTTATTTGCTGAGGACAATATTTATTCAAGCAGAACAGGAGGTAATAGTGGCCCACCCTGTCCATTCTGGCACTATCACTGTAGCTTCTCAGGTGAAAGTGCTGCTGCCTAAAGATGCAACAGGGGCTTCCTTCCTTCACTAGGTTTGGCCTCATACAGAGCCCTCAAACCTGTCAGCAGCAAGTTGAAGTCGCAATTCACTTATTACATGCGAGTTGTGACATCTTTTTCTTATTACAGGCATGATTGGACATCAGAATGTGCCTGTAATAATAAAATAAAGAACATGAATTTATACACTGACTGGGGTCCTATACTTTATATGATAAGGATATCGCAAGTCAGACAGGACTTCTGTGACCATACGGAGGCAGACCAAGCCACTTTTTAAAGATACAGGACTCTAAGGAGACTTGCAATGTCCTTAAAATGTACAGCAGAGATAATTGTTTTCTTAGAAATATATAAACTGCAGGTGTCAGAATGAGAAAAAAGACCCCTGGGATTTGAGGGAGAGAGTAAGAGGCATGTTAGGATTGAAAACAAAATGGGTTAGTTTTTAATTAGGATTCCTTTCACTGTTTGATGTAGGGCATGTCCATCTCCAAGAAGCAGCAGAAAACTCTCTAGAATAAAAATGTTTTTGCTTTAACAGCACCTTCAATACAAGAGCATGGCCTACACAAGCATATTATGTTCAAATTCCCATTCCCCATTTGAAAAAAGACCACAGAGAAGTGTCAGTGGTAACTAGACATAATATAGAAAAAATAATATCGAATGGACATAATATCGAAGTCAAAATATAGAATGGACAAAATATCGAATGGACATAATATACGGGCCCTTTGCGACCGGTATTTTTGCATATGGGATGCATCATCCCAAATGCAAAAATCGCAATTTAAGGAATCTCTAAATAGGGATTCCTTAAATTGCTATTGCATTTAAGGAATCCCAAATTGAGATTCCTTAAATGCAATGCATTAAAGTAAAAAAATTAGCGATTTCGCTAATAGGGGGAGCAAATTACCATGAAGTTGAACTTCATGGTAATTTGCAAAAACTTTGAAAAATGCACTTTTGTGCATTTTTCAAAGTTTCATGTTGCGCACACACATGCCCTTAGAGCATGTGTGTGTGCAACATATGTGCACAGATCAATTTCAGGGGTGCAATAGGGTGTCATTTTGACACCCTTGCACCCTTGAAATTGCATGAGCAATTTGCGAGTACCTACTGGTACTCGCAATTTGCTCATGCAATCTCCAATTCATTCCTATGGGCCTGGAGGCCCATAGGAATGATTGGGATGGCATTCCTTAATTGCCACTCGCAATTTGCGCGTCGCAATTAAGGAATGTGTAGGAATCGCTATTTTTATAGCGATTCCTACATGCATAGGCTTTTGCAATTCCTTAATTGCGATTCCTTAAAAATAGCAATTAAGGAACCTCAAAAGTCTTTGTTGATGCATGTGCCAGATAGTAGTTAAAAAGATCGAATTGATGGTAAGTATTATCGATTGTCAAAATATCGAAGTATATAATATAGGCATTAAAATATATTGAATTTTTAATAATATCAATTTTTTTTAAGTGTTTTGTATGTTAGTATATGGTTTAAAAGTGTATAATATTTTTGTAAAGTATGTTTATTTTTTTTAACTAATGAATTTTATATTATTTAATTGTTGTGTAATTTAATACCGTAGCAGGTTGTGGGTTTATAGGGGAATACGGTGGGAAGTAATTTAATTATAGTAAATTAAATAATAATGTTTAGGAATTAAAATTTATTTTTTATTCAATTTTGCATTTTAGTTCTGTACTGGGTTGTGGGTTTATAGGGGAATAGGGTGGGAAGCAATTTTATTGTAATTAAGTAAAAAAATAAATCTTTATTGGTATTGATTTTTAATTTATTGTTAATTAATTTTTATTTGGTAATTATTTTTTATTAATTGGTAATTCATTTTTATTAATTGATAAATTGATAATTATGTACATTTTGTTAATTTATTTTTCGTAGCGGGTTGCGGGTTTATAGGGGAATAGGGTGGGAAGTAATTTAATTGTAATTAATTATATATTAAAATTATGTTTGTGTATTGATAATTAATTTACTGTTAATTAATTATTAATTGGTATGTTTTTATTATGAATTAATTTTGGTTATTGAAAATTAATTAGTTGCTAATTATTTATGAATAGGTAATACATTTTTAATAACTAATATTTATTTGCATTTATAATTGATTAATTATTAAATAATATGTTATTGGTAATTAATGATAATTAATTTTTTATTGGAATTGATATTTAATACATTTTTATTAATATATTAGATCATTACTTTTCCTACTGTTGCACTCTTTGGAGTGGGAATAGTCATTTTTACCCCTATGCTATCCAACGCTTTCCCTACTGTTGCACTCTCTGGAGGGGGAATAGTAAATTTCACCCCCACGCTATCCAACGCTTTGCATACTGTTGCATTCTCTGGAGGGGGAATGGTAATTTTTACCCCTACGCTATCCAACGCTTTCCCTACTGTTGCACTCTCTGGAGTGGGAATAGTACATTTTACCCCCCCCCCCCGTTATCCAACGCTTTCCCTACTGTTGCACTCTCTGGAGTGGGAATAGTAATTTTTACCCTCCCACTATCCAACGCTTTCCCTACTGTTGCACTCTCGGGGGTGGGAATAGTAAATTTTACCCCTACGCTATCCAATGCTTTCCCTATTGTTGCACTCTCTGGAGTGGGAATAGTAATTTTTACCCTTACACTAGCCAACGCTTTCCCTACTGTTGCACTCTCCGGACTGGGAATAGTAATTTTTACCCCTACGCTATCCAACGCTTTCCCTACTGTTGCACTCTCTGGAGTGGGAATAGTAATTTTTACCCTCCAACTATCCAACGTTTTCCCTACTGTTGCACTCTCTGGGGTGGGAATAGTATATTTTACCCCTACGCTATCCAACGCTTTCCCTACTGTTGCGCTCTCTGGAGTGGGAATAGTAATTTTTACCCATACGCTATCCAACGCTTTCCCTAATGTTGTACTCTCTGGAGGGGGAATAGTAAATTTTACCCCTACGCTATCCAACGCTTTCCCTACGGTTACACTCTCTGGAGTGGGAATAGTAATTTTTACCCTCCCACTATCCAACGCTTTCCCTACTGTTGCACTCTCTGGGGTGGGAATAGTAAGTTTTGCCCCTACGCTATCCAACGCTTTCCCTACTGTTTTACTCTCTGGAGTGGGAATAGTAAATTTTACACTCCCGTTATCCAACGCTTTCCCTACTGTTGCACTCTCTGGGGTGAGATTAGTACATATTACCCCTACGCAATCGAACGCTTTCCCTACTGTTGCACTCTCTGGAGTGGGAATAGTAATTGTTACCCGTACACTATCCAATGCTTTCCCTACTGTTGCACTCTCTGGAGTGGGAATAGTAATTTTTACCACTACGCTATCCAACGCTTTCCCTACTGTTGCACTCTCTGGAGGGGGAATAGTAGATTTTACCCCTACGCTATCCAACGCTTTCCCTACTGTTGCACTCTCTGGAGTGGGAATAGTCATTTTTACCCCTGCGCTATCCAACGCTTTCCCTACTGTTGCACTCTCTGGAGTGGGAATAGTACATTTTACCCCTACGCTATCCAACGCTTTACCTACTGTTGCACTCTCTGGGGTGAGAATAGTCATTTTTACCCCTACGCTATACAACGCTTTCCCTACTGTTGCACTCTCTGGGGTGGGAATAGTAAATTTTACCCCTACGCTATTCAGCGCTTTCCCTACTGTTGCACTCTCTGGAGTGGGAATAGTAATTTTTACCCCTACGCTATCCAACGCTTTCCCTACTGTTGCACTCTCTGGAGGGGAAATAGTAGATTTTACCCCTACGCTATCCAACGCTTTCCTTACTGTTGCACTCTCTGGAGTGGGAATAGTAAAGTTTACCCTCCCACTATCCAACACTTTCCCTACTGCTGCACTCTCTGGAGTGGGAATAGTAATTTGAATCCCTACGCTATCCAACACTTTCCCTACTGTTTTACTCTCTGGAGTGGGAATAGTAAATTTTACACTCCCTAAATCCAACGCTTTCCCTACTGTTGCACTCTCTGGAGTGGGAATAGTAATTTTTACCCTCCCGCTATCCAACGCTTTCCCTACTGTTGCACTCTCTGGGGTGGGAAAAGTACATTTTACCCCTACGCTATCCAACGCTTCCCCTACTGTTGCACTCTCTGGAGTGGGAACAGTAATTTTTCCCCCTACGCTATCCAACGATTTCCCTACTGTTGCACTCTCTGGAGGGGGAATAGTAAATTTTACCCTCCCATTATCTAACGCTTTCCCTACTGTTGCACTCTCTGGAGAGGGAATAGTAATTTTTACCCTCCCGCTATCCAACGCTTTCCTTACTGTGCACTCTCTGGAGTGGGAATAGTAATTTTTACCCCTACGCTATCCAACGCTTTCCCTACTGTTGCACTCTCTGGAGGGGGAATAGTAAATTTTACCCCTACACTATCCAACACTTTCCCTACTGTTGCACTCTCTGGAGTGGGAATAGTACATTTTACCCTCCCGCTATCCAACGCTTTCCCTACTGTTGCACTCTCTGGAGTGGGAATAGTAATTTTTAACCCTACGCTATCCAACGCTTTCCCTACTGTTGCTCTCTCTGGAGTGGGAATAGTAATTTTAACCCCTACACTATCCAGTGCTTTCCCTACTGTTGCACTGTCTGGAGTGGGAATAGTAATTTTAACACTCCCGCTATCCAACGCTTTCCCTACTGTTGCACTCACTGGAGTGGGAATAGTAATTTTTACCCTCCCGCTATCCAACGCTTTCCCTACTGTTGCACTCACTGAATTGGTAATGGTATATTTTACCCTCCCTCTATCCTACGGTAAAAATATTGAATATTTGTTATTAATATTACGTTAATATATATATATATATATGTATTAAAAAAAACAATGTATGTTTATGTGTTTTTAACTTACATTAAGGTGCCGATTCCGATCCTGTAAAACCCGGGTACAAATGGTCCTACGGAGCATTTTCGCCGTACGACTTGTACCCGGGAATTCCACCGTACAAACCAGCAAGTACGATTCGTACAGAAATACCATTTCCGTACGAATCGTAAAAAACACCGTACGGCTAAAAAAATACATACAATTCCGATCCTGGACAGCGTATCCGCGACGTCTGCACGGAGTCAGGAAGCGTTTTACGGACCAGCTAGTACGATTCGTACCCACAGCACTCCGCACGGCTATATTTTTATGGGAGCCAAAAAGTGCCGGAAAAGCTAAGTACGCCGTGATGCACGAGGAAAAGGGGGCCCGCTACGTGACGTACACGCCATCACCCACATCATATGTGTCATCATGTACGGTGCGAACCCCAACATTGCATATGTACGGACCGTACACTCACCCCCCCTATGTACGGACCGTACCCCCAGCCCCGTATGTACGTGCCATACCCCCAGCCCCGTATGTACACGCCGTACCCCCACCCCAGCCCCGTATGTACGCACCGTACCCCCACCCCAGCCCCGTATGTACACATCATACCCCCAGCCCCGTATGTACGCGCCGTACCCCCACCCCAGCCCCGTATGTACGCGCCATACCCCCAGGCCCAGATGTACGCGCTGGGGTGGGGGTACGGCACGTACATACGGGGACGTCTCGTAGACTTTTCCCGAGGCGATTCGTATGTATTTTTCCTGTACGAATCGTACTTCACCGTTTGTACGGTACTTGTATGATTCGTACATAAAAAAAGACGGATACGATTCGCACGGGAAAAAAAATACAGGATCGGAATCGGCCCCTAATTATTTAATAATTTTAAGGTTATCTAAGTATTTTTAAGTATGTTTTAGTTAATTATATTTATTATTTCATTAATTTTAAATTACTTTTAAGACATTTATAAAAATCGATATTTTGACTATATATTTTTTACAACGATATTTTTGATTCGATATTTTTGTACTTACCTGTTTGTAGATAGGAATTCAATATTTTTGTATTCGATATTTTGTCCTCGATATTATGTCAGATCGATATTTTCCTCATCGATATTCTGTCAGTGATCTGTGTCAGTAATATTATACTCTACATGCTTAATATTATGCGCTTGAAAATATACTAGAGGTGTACATATGTGACTAAAGCATAGGAGTCCAAACCCAGACCATTCAGTGGAACTGAAAAGGGTGCACTAAAACCAACAACAGAATTCCTGCTTTGAACTGCAAGTAAACTGCACAGATAAAGTACCAAACAGTCCTCACAACCGTTCCCCCAACTGTGAGAAACATACCAGAATGACTCAAGTGACAGAGTGCAATACAGCAGCAAAATACAAACTTACAGTCCCATCATACTTTTTTAGTAGATATTTACCATGGCCAAGCAAGCTCTCCATTAAACATGAATGAAAAGTTAGGGTTGTTATGAAAATTAAATCATAGAAAGTGCTGTCAGTCAGGTGCACACAACATTATGCCAACACTAATATGCAAAGTGTATCCAGATTACCCATTTCAAATAGATGACGCAGAAAAACCACAAACAATTCATTCAGAAAACAGGTTGTGAGATTCATGAGGTGCGATGCACAACACCTAAGGCATTCTCACCACAGTCACAAGATTTATTCCTTAAATAGATGCTGGAAGCAGTACATGTAGATTTGGCAAGGCAGGGTATGCGTGGCAGTTTTTCATGCTGTAGCCTGTTTGTCACATTTTGTGCCATCCTGGGTGACTTTATATCTGTATTATAATTAACACTGCCCTTCACTTCATCAGTGTGTAAACTATTCACAAATCCAGTGGATACTGCACATATGTGCAAGCCAATTTCCCAATGCAACTGGTGCAATTCATTACATTACAATGCATTATGATTGCAGTACAACTGCATGTTAATTCTTGAAAGTACAAACGGTTTCTTTGTAGATACCTGAACTTCAAGTACCATATGGTTGTTCAAATTGTGATTTGAAATCTGTACAATAGCAAACTTTGCTATATCCCTAATACTCGCGATAATTCAAAGTGAAATGAGTGTTTTACTTAGAATATTTCATTTGTCCCATGTAATTCATCCTTTAACTCACCCTTACCAATCTAGGTGTTCCATACACAGATGATTCTGCATATCCTCTATTTCTGAATCTTATGATTCCCTCATGCCATCACTGTGCCTCCAGTGAGTTACTACAAAGCAAATTGAGCATGTGAGGCACTATTGAGTAGAGTTTTAGGGGCTAATTTGGATAGCGGGTGGATCGCCACTGCCCGTATGGTGGTGGCGATCCGCCCGCTAAAAACTACCGCCCGCTTCCAAATTCCCCCTGCCACATTACCATGGCAGGGGGGACCCCGGCAGATGGAAAGACCGTCTGCCGGTTTTCCGCCCGGTCGCAGAGTCGACCGGGCGGAAAAGCAGCTAACATGGTGGCGGTGTCAGGGAGACACCGCCATCCATATTAGCATGAATGCGGGGATGTGCCGTTGCCGCCATGGAAAGGTAGGCGGTTTTTGCCATTGGGGGCCCGTAGCGGGCCCCCAGGGATTCTGGGGGCTGGGAGGTGCACATGGGGGGTACCTATGGTACCCCCTGCAGTTCCATTCACAACATGGCAGGCACCGCGCGGTTCCTGCCACGTTGTGCATATAAGTGCACAACATGCCTCCCTGGCATTGCGGTGGGCTGTGCTGACAGCACCGCCCGCCTCAATGTCAGGAATGCAGGATGCGCCCGCCAGTGTGGCGGGCGCATCCTAATGTCTCCAACAGGACCCCCGCACCGATGGCGGGTGGTCCCATTCTCCCTACAAAGTCCGCCCGCCATCCTAATGACCCTCTTAGTCTCTTGAATTCATGCACCAGATATGAGGACCTCTCATTTTAAGTGATATTGTTCGCCTAATAAATTCTGGGCAATGTTAGCCGGGCCTAATTTGTGCTATATATAGATATTGACCTGACCTCTGACTACTGTCCCGATGCGACTCTTATTGCTCTAGTAGAGTGCGTGGGTCAGAGGGTAGGCGTCAGTTCACCTGTGCACCCACTGCTTGAATTCTGACACACTGGCAGTGCTGAGTCAATGATGACATCTTCAAACAGCAGCCTGTTATGTACAAACTTAAATGCCATACTGTATATCCTTTGGCTGGGCAGGGCAAAACAGTGCATGTCATGAATCCTAGCACCAGTCATAATCTGACCTCTCATTATCTGTGTTATCCTGGGCAGATGTAAGCTCACATGTTTTTTAATAATCATGTATGGCCATGCTTGGCCCATACCTATGCCCTGCACACCAGTGTAGGTCTCAGTGTTCACATCTAAATATGCCATTATGTGTTACTTTCAAATAGACTGTTAACTGTTAAAGTGAAGTGTGTTGTTAATATTTCTGTAGTATAGCTATGTCTCTATTTTTTGCTTTTCGATATTTGAAATATGCAATGTCACTCATGCAGTAAAAATGATGTTCCTCCATTCATCCTGTCTCTATTACATTAGGGGTGTCTAGTTATATTTTCTTCCTCTCACCTGATTTGTGGATGAGCATTGTTGAGTGCTTTTTAGTCAGTAAATAAGTTCTTTATTGCTAATTAAATAAAATCATTGCAATATACATCACACAAAAAAGAATGAATGGCAAAATCCATGAGTGTGTCAAGTTAACAAGCGCCAACGTTAAAACTAGGTGACGCTGGGTGTGCATGTTTTGGTGAAAACTTTCTCAGGCGAAGCAAGGGGAGGATTTACAAATACAACCTTCCAAAACCACTACTTAAAATGCTGATGAATGTAAAGTACTCGATACGAAGGCTTCTGTTCCGCCCCCGACTGCCGCACTGCTGAAATGAGGAATCTCTCCTCAGGAATTGTACCTAACATTTAACCAGAGTACTCCAAAGTAATCCATAGTAATCCAAACTTTGTGCTTGTCAATCAATCGATGTTATTGCTCATGTAGTCACTCCAGAGACAGCAATGTTGAGCAAGAATGTTTTATTGTACATTTTCAAATGTCTAATGCTGCAATTCATAGCTTAAACATAGACATGTGCTTACAACATTCTTAAAGACTGGCACTTTGACCCAATGCATTTCGAACTGATTAAGTTCTTCGTCAGGGGTACTGAAACAGATAAGAAAGAACTGCATAAACAACCACGGTGTGCATTGTTAACATATGAATGAAAAGCTGAAAATTACAAAAGAGCAAAAGCATAATCCCCAAATGTTTTGTGAAACCTGTCCATCTATCTCCCCTCATTACTATAAACAACCCATGCAATGTACTTCTACAAAATGAACAAAGAAAAAATATTATCCCACCGTGTAATCTGACATTTATAGCGAGTACACTGTGTTCATTTACCTCTTTGCGCCGTAACCAGCAATTTAGAGTGTGTTCATCATTCTGCGTGTTTCAGGGAGTCAACGACTTCCCGCCAATTAAGTCCCTATTTAAAGCTTACTCGCGCACACGTTTTCCTTATATCTCACAAATTAAAACTGACCCCGTGACCTGTCGTGTCATCTAGTTACTAGTGAAAAAAAAACCCGATTCCTCACATTCCCATAGTGCACTAGTCCTGTAAACAGCAGCAGTGAACCTAACTGAATTACACAAGCTACGATCAAACAATTGAAAAACAATGCAACTAATCAAAATGAATCAAAGACAGAGAACAAAAACGTGAGTGAACAAATGTAAAGAATCAATTGTGGTGAATAAATAATTAACAACAGTATTAAGTTCATTATAGGTTTAGCGAGGTTGCTTCCTTCTGAGTCGTGAATGAATGCAGTCCAAACGAAGTGAATCTGTCAGCCATAGAAGTGCCCTTAACGATGGGTGTAGCAGTTTTTGCCTGAGGTCTAGGCTCACGCAGATTAGATGGATCATGCTTTCTTAACTTTGACAACATTAGTGGCAGTTTGACCAGGACTGCTTCTAAGTGGTTATAAGGTCCTTGGATGGGAATTCTCCAAGATGGAAGAGCAGCAAAGCGTGTTTTATGCCTGCTGACAAATGTATGGCCGGATATGGCAGTGGGCCCCACAAGCTATACAATTGCAAAACTGCCCAAATGTGCTGTTTGTGGGTAGGTTCTGTTTTGTCGATGGTCCAAGCTAGACGTTTTGCTGTCTTGTTGTTTGCTCATATCAATTTATGTATACAAGTCATAGATATTGCCTATTTAGAATTACATTACTGGTTCATTGAGTAACCATAAAGAAACAATGGAAAAATTCAAAAAGACACGATTCCTCAGTAATCTGACCTCCAAAGAGTGTGGTTCTCATTCACCTGTTGATGTGAGGACATCTGTAGATTGAAAAATTGATCAAGAGATAAACAAGAGGGCTCTCTGATATCATGATGGGAGATTGTAGGGAGTTCTACCAAAAGTCCCTCAGCTTTCCATGTGTATGATTGGCAGATGGGCCATAAGACCAACAAAGATATCTGGCAGGACATATGTTGAAAGTCCACTGCAGTGTAGATCACCACCTGGAAAGGCCGGGGTGAAAAGAAATGCTGGAAGCACCTCTGCTGTAATGGAATGTTTTAATGATCCCCCAGTTGGGCCAGGTCCTGGGGCAATGCAAAACCCTAGGCCTTGTTTAATTTGAAGGGGGTGCACCCAAGCCCCCCAAGCTCGAGGCGAGGACCACCACCTCCCTGGGGCTTTTATAATTTATTTGTGGGCCCCGCCCTGTCATTGCAAACACTGATTTGCTTCATGGAAGTGAGAGCAGGAAACCTGTTCTCGCTTTCATGAAGTGAAGCAGATTGCTTTTGGGCAAGGGGAGCTGCAGGAGGCTCCCCCCCCTGTGCCCAACTTGAGGGCCGTCCCCGGGGGATGGGATCCTCAGGGCCAGATGTGGCCCAGGAGGAGGGCTACGCGGCCCCCTCCCTTTAATTTAAAAATAAAAAATGGCCTGGCCCTGGGGGATGGGGTCCCTGGAGCCAAAATCGGCCTGGGGAGGGGGGCCATGCGGCCACCCTTCCCTATAAATATTTTGTTTTTTAAAAGAGGCCATGCCCTGGGGAATGGGGTCCCCAGGGCTGAAATCAGCCTCGGGAGGGGGGCAGCGCGGGCCTTTCCAGTTTTTTTGTTTTTTCAAAAGGGTCAGGCCCTGGGGGATGGGGTTCCAAGGGCCCCAAGAATACTAAAAGAAGGAGGACCAAAAAGCCCCCTTCTAAAAAAATATATTAAAAAAGCTGGCATCTCGCCGGAGGCCCCACCCCCTCCCTTCACCACTCTGCAAATGATGCCCCTGGCGCGTTCTAAGTTGGGGAATTAAGGGGCCTATTATCATGGCGTGTGCTAAAACACCCCGCCGGATGGCCATTTACCCCCCTCTACATTAGCATGGTGGGGGTACCACGGTGGACGGAAAGATCGCCTGCCGCTTTTCTGCTGGCAGGCAATCGTCACGATTGCGGGACCCCAGGGGGTGGGGGGCTGCACTTGGGGGGTACCCATGGTATCCCCCTACATTGGCATTCACAAGGTGCCAGGCACCACACAGTGCCTGTCACGTTGTGCATGCCAATGCACAACATGCATTTTCAACATTGTGGCGGGTGCTGCTTACAGCACCGCCCACCACAATGTTGAATATGCGGGATGTGACCGCCAGGGTGGTGGTTGCATCCTAATGGGCACAGCGGGACCGCCGCACCTCTGGCGGTCGGTCCAGTTTACCGTTACAGTGGTGGGCGGACAAAGCATCGTAATGGGCCCCTAAGTCCCCTTAAATACTGAGGATCCCTGGGGGCCAACTAGCCCACAAGGTACTGCCAGTAAGCACCACACAGCTGGATTACAGAGAGGTGGTCTCAGGCCACGCCCCTTTTTACACCTCTCTGCAAACGCGCCTCTTGGCACACTGCTGGTGGGGCGATGAAGTCCTCTTTTGTCCTGAGGACCTCATCATACAAGTGGACTTCATCCCCCAAACAGCAGGGTGCCATGAGTCACGTTTGCAGAGTCGTGTAAACAGGGGGCGTGGCTTTTGAGCACTCTCAGTAATCTTGCTGTATGTGGCTTACTAGAGGTAACAGGAGGGCTATTTGGCCCCCAGGGACCCTAAGGAGGAAAGGGGACTTCATCCTCCAACCAAGAGCGTGCCAGGAGGCGCGTTTGCAGACTGGTGGAGGAAGGGGCCATGGCCTGTGTCCAACTCTCAGCAATCCCACTGTATTGAGCTTACTGGAGGTAAGAGGTAGGCTAGTTGGCCCCTAAAGGACCCCCAGCAGTGAACAGGGACTTCAATATCCATCCAAGAGTGTGCCAGGGAGTGCGTTTGCAAAGTAGTGGGCAAAGGGGGCATGGCCTGCAATGAGAATTTAGCAATCCGGCTGTGTGGGACTTACTGGAGGTAAAAGGAGGTGTAGTTGGCCGCGACGGATGTCCTTGGGGGCCAGCTGCCCCTCTTGTTACCTTCAGTAAGTCCCACACAGTGGAATTGCTAGGACGTCTTCGGAGGCCATGCCCCCCTTTCTCCATCAATCTGCAAACGCACCTCCTGGCAAACTACGGGATGAGGGATGAAGTCCAATTTACTCCTGAGGGACTTTGGGGGCCAAGAAGCCCTCCTGGTACCTCCTGTAAGTCCTACGCAGAGGAATTCCTGAGCGCTGGTCAGAGACCAAGCACCCTTTCTCCACCACTCTGCAAATGCGAATACTAGTCAAAGAAGTGGTTGCAATGTAATAGGTTTCACATTTGCGAGAGTTAGAACTACTTGTGTTGTAAATGTAAATGTTTTTTACTAATGTTTTTTCGAGTGGAGTGGATGTACGTTGTGTTTAGTGGAATTATGTGGTATGTTGTGCAGTGAAATTATGTGGATAGAAAGTATGTGGTATTAAGTGTATAGGAATTATGTAGAGTGGGATTATGTGTTATGGAGAGTAATTCTGTGGTATGCAGTCTGTGTTGTGGAGTGGTAACCTCCGGTTTAGTCTTCCACGTTTCCATAGAAGCTCAACTATGAACTCAGTGAGACAAAAAAAGAAGGAATCACTGAGGAGCACTTGTGGACCTAGTCAGAGGTATGAGCAGGGCCACTGGAATCATGCGACTGTTTGGCTGCACCGACTTTCGCACAATTATACATTTTCCGTATTAGCCACATAATTCATCATCCGCTCCATGATCTGCAGATTTGATCAAAAAAAGCCTTGTTTCTAGCTCAAATGGCTCAAACGTTACCATAAATGCAGCAACAAGTGTTACAGGCTGGTGGAAGGCCTCTTTGCAAACCTAGAATGATCACCTGTTACTTGTTGCTAAATGTGGGTGTTAAATTGGTACTAATGACTAGGGGTGGGCGGAATTTGCGTAATCGCGTTACGCAAATCTCCGCGAAACGGTAAAAAATCTCTGCGAACATGCAGAAATTCCGCGAACACGCGGAATTGCTTGTTCGCAATGCTTTTTTCCTGTTCACAGTTGCTGTTTGCGTGCTCGGGGAGAAATATCTCGCGAACACGCATTTTGAGAACGCGAACAAGCAAAAATTTCGCGAAGCCGTGGAAAGCAGAATTTTGGGCAATTTCGCGTTCTCCACGGAACACGAAATTACCGAAATTCCGCAAATTCCGTGAGCGGAACGGAATGTACCACCCAGGCCTACTAATGACGTGCAAGCCAATCTTTCTTCCTTCTGCGCCTCTCTTGGTTCTTTCTGCATTTCTGTTGCTTCTTTCTGCACATTTCTTTAATTTTCTGCACTTCTCTTGCCTCTTTCTGCAAATCTCTTCTACTTTCTGCATCGCTCTTGCCTCTTTCTGCACCTCTCTTGCCTTTTTATGTACCCCTCTTACATCTTTCTGTACCTTTTTTGCCTCTTTATGTACCTCTGTTCCTTCCTACTGCAATTCTTTTGTTTCTTTCTGCACCTGTCTTGCTTTTTTCTGCACCCGTCTTGCTTCTCTCTCCACCCCTCTTCCCTCTTTCTGCACTTCTGTTGCTTCTTTCTGCACTTATCTTGCTTCTTTCTGCACCTCACTTGCCTCTTTCTGCATTTCTCTTGCCTCCTTCTGCACTTCAATAGCTTCTTTCTGTAACTCTCTTGCCTCTTTCCGCACCTCACTTGCTTCTTTCTGCACCTCTTTTACCTGTTTCTGCACCTCTTCCCTCTTTGTGCAACTCTCTTGCCTCTTTCTACACCTCTATTCCCTCTTTCTGCACAACTCTTGCCTCTTTCTGCACCTCTGTTCCTTCTTTCTCCACCTGTCTTGTCTCTTTCTGCACCCTTCGTGCCTCTTTCAGCACCTCTGTTGCGTCTTTCTGGAGTTATTTTCTTCTTTCTGCACCCCTCCTCCTCTTTCTGTACCCCTCTTGCCTCTTTGTGTACCCGGCTTACCCTTTTCTGCACCCCTCTTGCCTCTTTGTACACCTCTGTTGGTTCTTTCTGTATCTCTTTTTCTTCATTCTGTACTTCACTTGCCTCTTTCTGTACCCCTCTTGCCTCTTTCTGCACCTCTGTTGGTTCATTCTGCACTGCTCTGGCTTCTTCCTGTACCTCTGTTCCAAAATGCTGCATCCCTCTTGCCTTTTTCTGCACACCTCTTCATTCTTTCTGCACCTCTCTTGCCTCAGCCTGCCCACCTGTTCCCTCTTTCTACACCCTTCTACCTGTTTCTGCAACTCTCTTGCCTCTTTCTGCAGTTCTATTGCCTCCTTCTGCACCTCACTTGCCTCTTTTTACACCTCTGTTGGTTCTCTTGCACTGCTCTTGCTTCTTTCTGCACATCTCTTGCAAATTTCTGCACCCCTATTTCTCTTTCTGCAAACCTTTTACCTGTTTCTGCACCTCTCTTTCCTCTGTCTGCACCTCTGTTCCCTCTTTCTGTACTCTTTTGCCTGTTTCTGCAACTCAATTGCCTCTTTCTGCAGTTCTCTTGCCTCCTTCTGCACATCTGTTGCTTCTTTCTGCACTTCTCTTGCCTGTTTCTGCACCTCTCTTGCCTCTTCCTGCACCTCTCTTGCCTCTTTCTACACATCACTTGCTTCTTTCTGCACCTCTGTTGCTTCATTCTGCACTTTCCTTGCTTCTTTCTGCACCTGTCTTGCTTCTTACTGCATCCCTGTTGTCTCTTTATGTACCTCTTTTGCCTGTTTCTGCAACTCTCTTGCCTCTTTCTGCAGTTCTCTTGCCTCCTTCTGCACCTCTGTTGCTTCTTTGTGTACTTCTCCTGCCTCTTTCGGTACCCCTGTTGCTTCATTCTGCACTTTCCATGTTTCTTTCTGCATCTGTCTTGCTTCTTTCTGCACCCCTGTTGTCTCTTTCTGCACTTGTCATTCCTCTTTCTGTACCTTTCTTGCTTGTTTTTGCATCTCACTTGCCTCTCTCTGCACTTTTCTTGCTTCTTTCTACACCTCTGTTGCTTCTTTCAGCAATTCTCTTGCCTCTTTCTGCACTTCTCTTGCCTTTACCTGCACCCCTCTTGCCTCTTTCTGCACTCGTTTTTCTTCTTTGTGTAATTCTCTTGCCTCTTTATACACCTCTCTTCCCTCTTGCCGCATCACTATTGCCTGTTTTTGTGCCTCTGTTTCTTCTTTCTGCACCTCTTTTTCTTCATTCTGCACTTCACTTGCCTCTTTCTGTACCCCTCTTGCCTCTTTCTGCACCTCTGTTGGTTCTTTCTGCACTGCTCTGACTTCTTCCTGCACCTCTGTTCCAAATGTCTGTATCCCTGTTGCCTTTTTCTGTACCCCTCTTCATTCTTTCTGCACCTCTCTTGCCTCAGTCTGCCTACTGTTCCCTCTTTCTGCACCCCTTCTACCTGTTTCAGCACCTCATTTGCCTCTTTTTGCACCTTAGTTGGTTCTCTTGCACTGCTCTTGCTTCTTTCTGCACATCTCTTGCACATTTCTGCACCCCTCTTCTTTCTGCAACCCTTTTACCTGTTTCTGCACCTCTCTTGCCTCTGTCTGCACCTCTGTTCCCTCTTTATGTACCTCTTTTGCCTGTTTCTGCAACTCTCTTGCCTCTTTCTGCACTTCTCTTGCCTCTTTCTGCACCTCTCTTGCCTCTTTCTGTACCTCTCTTGCCTCTTTCTACACGTCACTTGCTTCTTTCTGCACTTCTCTTGCCTCTTTCTGCACCCCTGTTGCTTCATTCTGCACTTTCCTTGCTTCTTTCTGCACCTGTCTTGCTTCTTTCTGCACCCCTGTTGTCTCTTTATGTACCTCTTTTGCCTGTTTCTGCAACTCTGTTGCCTCTTTTTGCAGTTCTCTTGCCTCTTCTGCACCTCAGTTGATTCTTTGTGTACTTCTCTTGCCTCTTTCGGTACTCCTGTTGCTTCATTCTGCAGTTTCCATGCTTCTTTCTGCATCTATCTTGCTTCTTTCTGCACCCGTGCTGTCTCTTTCTGCACTTGGCTTCCCTCTTTCTGTCCCTTTCTTGCTTGTTTTTTGCATCTCACTTGCCTCTTTCTGCACTTTTCTTGCTTCTTTCTACACCTCTGTTGCTTCTTTCAGCAAATCTCTTGCCTCTTTCTGCACTTCTCTTGCCTGCATCTGCACCCCTCTTGCCTCTTTCTGCACCCGTATTTCCTCTTCGTACAACTCTCTTGCCTCTTTCTACACCTCTCTTCCCACTTTCTGCACCACTCTTGCCTCTTTTTGTACCTCTGTTTCTTCTTTCTGCACTTCTCTTGCCTCTTTCTGCACCCTTCGAGCCTCTTTCACCACCTCTGTTGCTTCTTTCTGCACTTCTCTTTCTTCTTCCTGTACTCCTCGTGCCTCCTTCTGCACCTCTGTTGCTTCTTTCTGCACTTATCTTGGTTCTTTCTGCACTGCTCTTGCCACTTTCTGTATCCCCCTTCTCTCTTTCAGCACCTCTGTTGCTTCTTTCTGCACTTCTCTTGCCTCTTTCTGCACCTCTGAGTTAGAGGTAGTTTTAACTCCCCTTCCCTGTTATATACTAAGGCCTTACAGGGGAGGTCATGCCAATCACAGGGGCACCCCAACCCATATTGTACCCTGGTGTATGTAGGTGTTTTCACTGTATTCTAAGGGTCTTTCAACATAACACTTGCTCTGGGCCTGGTTAGTCAGAGTCAGTTACCACCAGTACCAGTCAGCAAAAAGTTGGGGGTACTGGATGACTTTGCAACTAGGCCTCTTTCTGCATATCTCTTGCTTGTTTCTGCACTTTTCTTCGTCTTTCTAGACTTCTGTTGCCTCTTTCTGCATTTCTCATGCTTCTATCCGCGCCTTTCTTCCTCTTTCTGCACATGTCCTACCTCTGTAGGCATAGATAGAAATTAGCATTTAAAAAACCTTTCAGATTCACTGAAAAAACCATAGGTTTCAGGGACGTTATAGTTAGTTGGACTTTTCAGTCAGACAAAACCAGAGAATTTCGGCTGTTATAGTTAGTTGAGCTATGTATAACTCACGCCCCTGCAATGCACTGCTGATGACATCACATATTACATCACTCATGACATGGTCAGTGACATCACTGATGACATCACTGATGACATCTCAAATGACATCACTGATTACATCATCCACATGATCCTCTGATGCACCTCCTCACAGCCTAATATAACCTTTGATACACAAACTCTAAAATACAGACTGCCATTCTTGAAACCATAGACACACCAATACCAGTTACTATATACCCACTCACTGATTCCTAGGTCTGCACACACATCTACTCACTCACCCATACAGTCACTCATACATGGAGTTACTCATGAATACAGCCACTATCACATGCACTCATGCACCTATACAGACACTCACACACCACCATAGAGTTACTTACACAGCTAGTTAGTCATGCAGAGAATCAATCACACTCCCATTTACTCACCTATACAGTTATACACACACCCACTCACACGTCCATGCAGTGAGTCACACATACCTCACCCATCCACACAGACACTCAGGCACCCATACAGATACTCAGACAAGCAATCAATAACCAATATTGACACTCATGTATCTACTCACCAACCCATTCAACCGCTTACACACCAACAGACAGACTGATACAGACATTCACACAGTTTAGTCACTAACCCATGCATTCAGTAAGACTTGTTTAATCACTCACTTATACAGTTAGTCACACACCTACCAAATCATCCTTTCAGACAGTCATACACCCACTCATTCTTCAATACACCTTGGCCTATACATATATATAAAATATATTTAAACTTTACAGAAACACACAGTCACTGGATGATGTCATCAGTATGTTATTAGAGATGTCATCAGTGATGTCATCAGTGATGCCACTGACCATGTCATGAATGATGTAATATGTGATGTCAGCAGAAGTGCATATACAATGTCCAACTAACTATAATGTCCCTGAAACCTGTGTTTTTATCAGTCAATTTCTACGCATTTTTTAAAATGCAAATTTTTAACTATAATGTCCCTGAAACCTATGTTTTTTTCAGTGTATGTATGTGTGTGTGTATATATATTTATATATATATATATATATATATATATATTCAGTGAAAAAACCATAGGTTTCACACATGTTATAGTTAGCTGGACATTTTACTCGTAAAAAACCAATGAAATTGCCCCGTTATAGTTAGTTCAGCTAACTATAACTCGCGCGCCCGCAATGCACTGCTGATGACGTCACATATTACATCACTCATGACATGGTCAGTGACATCACTCATGACATCACTGATGACATCTCAAATGACATCACTGATGACATCACTGATGACATCATCCAGTGAATGTGTGTTTTTCTGAAAATTAAATATGTTTTATATATGTATATCTCAAGGTCGATGGAAGAATAAATGGGTATATAAGTGTCTAAATGGATGATTTGTTTTTGAAAAATTGATTGTGTAACTGACTGATTAAGTGTATCATAGTGAATACATGGCTTAGTGAGTAATGTTTAAATATGTAAATATCTGTATCAGTCTCTCAGTTTGTGTATAAGTGGCTGCATGGGTTGGAGAGTAGCTACATGGGTGTCTATATAGGTTATTAGTTGTTTTTTTGAGTATCAGTCTGAGTGTCTGTATGGTTCGGTGGGGGGTATTACGTAGTGCATAGGTGCATGAATGAGTGACTCACTGTTTGTATGTGTTGAAGACAGCATGTGTGCAGGACTGTATGGGTGGATGAGTGTGTGCATGGGTGTGTTAGTGAGTGATAGACTGTCTCAATAGTGTCTTCAGGAGTAACTACATATGTTTTAAACTAGTATATGTGACTATTGGTGTATATATGTGAGTATATGTGAGAGGGAGAGATTGAAAGAGTTCCTGTATGAATAAGTATGTGTTTCTATAAGTGATTGTTTAAAAGACTAAGTATGTGTAAGTTTCCGTAGAAGTAAGTGTGGTGGTGTGTGTATAACTGTATATGCAGGTGAATGTATGTTTGATTCTTTATTAGCATGAGTGACTATGTGTGTGAGTAACTCTATGGATGAGTGGCGTTGTGTAACAGGATGTATAGGTGTATGAGTACATATGATGAGTGAGTACATGTATGAGTGACTGTATAGGACTGTTGGTGAATGAGTGGATGTGTATGTGGATCTTAGAATTACTGAAGAGGTTGTTGTAACTGGTATTGGTATGTCCATTGTTTTGAAAATTTTAGTCTCTATTTTTGAATGTGTGTATCAAAGCTTATATTAAGGTGAGAGGAGGTCTGCCACTCTATCACAAGGATGATGTCATCAGTGATGTCATCAGTGATGTCATTTGAGATGTCATCAGTGATGTCATGAGTGATGTCACTGACCATGTCATGAGTGATGTAATATGTGACGTCATCAGCAGTGCATTGCGGGCGCGCGAGTTATAGTTAGCTGAACTAACTATAACGGGGCAATTTCATTGGTTTTTTACGAGTAAAATGTCCAGCTAACTATAACATGTGTGAAACCTATGGTTTTTTCACTGAATTTCTATGGTTTTTTAAATGCTAATTCCTAACTATAACGTGTGTGAAACCCATGGTTTTTTCAGTGAATTTGCAAGGTTTTTTAAATGCTAATTTTTTTTTTATTCTTCATTTTTTTCAAACATATTTTTAATTTATTTTTCTTACCTTTTATAAAGACTATGCTTAAATTTTAAAAATCCTTAAATATTTTTTTTTTAATATTTTTTTTAAAATAAACATGTAAAATTTATTTCCAGTTTTTTTTTTTTTTTTTTTTTTTTTTTATAGTACGCGTACCGTAAGCTCACGGTAAGCGTACGGTTTACGCAACGTCCGTCATCTATCTACGCTGCTTGCGTATAGTTACGCACTTTGCGTAGCCGCGCGAACTGCGCGTGGGACGCGTGCGCGCTTACGCCACACGCGCACGTTACGCGGAAGTGCCGGGGAGTGACTGTTATGCGCATGCGCGGAAGCGCGTGTCTTTTTTACGCGCATGCGTACTTTTGCCGTAAGCGTACCGTAAGCGTACCGTAAGCGTACGGTAGGTCATGTGATCATGAAACACAACGTTTGATTGGTTGAAACTACTTTCAGTTCTAGAACTCTCCTACACCACACCCATTCCCCTCATTTCTGCTTGTGATCCCTTGGGAGAAGGAGCTGGTTTGTCTTTGGGATACGATGGCAGAACAGCAGAGCTCTTCTGAGAGTGAGCCTAGCACCAGCAGCACTGTCTTGAGGCAGAGATCGAGGAAACAAAAGCCTTCTTATGTTTGGGATTATTTTACTTTTCCAGAAGGCCAGCAAAAGGTGAATGCACCCTTAGTTACTTGCTGTCTGTGTAAGCGTGTACTTTCTAGAGGTAATCCTAACAGGAAGTATTCCTTTGGGAATCACACCATGAAGAGGCACCTCCAGGATGTACACGGAAGGACACATGGTCATCTTTTTGGAGGTAACTCTTCAGAAAGACGAGCCAGTACATCCACAGCAGCTCAGCCTGGACCATCATCTGCAGGGCTTACTCCTTCTTCTGCAGGTCAGGTGAGCCCTTCATCTGTGGGGGGAGAATCTCCTTTTGCTGGCCCTCTGGAAATGAACCTTCGATTTCGGAAGGTTGATATTCATTGCACATTTTGTAAAGGTCTAATTTGCCATAGGGAGACCAGTGTTTCCCTAGTGAACAACAAAATAGATCAGCACATTTGTAGCTTTGAGTGATTTTCCCATGCTTCCTTTCCTCTGTCCCTGCATGAACACAACGGTTCTTTTAAGAGCCAACCTTATCTTTCATCTTTTTTTTACAAATGTTTTTAAAAACTTTTTTTTATTTTTTTTTACCGTACGCGTACGGTGCGCGTACCTTTTTTCATTTTTTTAAAAAAACACTAAAAATCATTTATCACATTACATTGTCCTTGAGAGACTACAATTATTATTATTGACTTACCATACTCACTGAAAAAATATTTATTCATTTCTTTTTTTAAAAAATAGTTTTAAAAATGTTTGTAGTTTTCGAAAATTTTCTAAATCTATCTGGAAAAAAAGAAAAAAGTATTAATATTTTTTAAACATTTTATAATACAGTACACATATTTACATTTTTTACCAAAAAATATTTTTGCCTTATTTTTGCTGTTTTCAGAATATATTGCATTTCACTATAAATTGTGAAAGCAATTGCATTCATCATTTTACAGCGGGCAAAAAAAAAAAACCAATCACAAAGATTGTATTAAAAAAGCCCTGATTCTTTTTTTACTTAAACTTTACATTATAGAAATGCATAATATTGTAAAAAAATATCATCTAATACCAATACTTATTTCTTTAAAATACCGTCTGATATGTTTGTTTCAGAAGTATAATCACAATATTATATCTCAAATAACTCCAAAATACATCTGATTTCATGCTTCTTCCCCCAAAAATTCGCTCCCCCTTTCCATCTAATGCAACTGTGAAATCACCAGAGCAAAACGCAATAAATCTCTGCCTATAATTCCTCTATGCACACAGAGTCATGTTTTCACATTAGTCCCAAAACGAAATTTCTTTGCCATTTTGAAAGCACACTTACTGCTCTTTTTTTTTCGGGCCAAGTGAAAATCACTTTTACAGACTGACACATTATGAAACCTTTTTTTAAAATTTATTTAATTGCACATGTCCAAGCGGTTTTTTTTTCAGACCACCACCATGTGTATTCTCTGTGACTGCCTACACTCCAGCAAGGGCAACCAGCCTTAGTGATGCTGAATGTATTTGCATTACAGACTTAAACCTGAAAACCCCACTGGCTTCTAAATACTGTGCATGACTATACACGGCAAGCACATGGGTGTGTGCTAAGACTCTGCTTCTTCCCCCAAAAATTCGCTCCCCCTTTCCATCTAATGCAACTGTGAAATCACCAGAGCAAGACGCATTAAATCTCTGCCTATAATTCCTCTATGCACACAGAGTCATGTTTTCACATTAGTCCCAAAACGAAATTTCTTTGCCATTTTGAAAGCACACTTACTGCTCTTTTTTTTTCGGGCCAAGTGAAAAACACTTTTTACAATTGGAAATCACTTTTACAGACTGACACATTATGAAACCACTTTTTTTGATTTTTTTAAATGCACATGTCCAAGCTGTTTTTTCAGACCACCACCATGTGTATTCTCTGTGACTGCCTACACTCCAGCAAGGGCAACCAGCCTTAGTGATGCTGAATGTATTTGCATTACAGACTTAAACCTGAAAACCCCACTCGCTTCTAAATACTGTGCATGACTATACATGGCAAGCACATGGGTGTGTGCTAAGACTATGCTTCTTCCCCCAAAAATTCACTCCCCCTTTCCATCTAATGCAACTGTGAAATCACCAGAGCAAGACACATTAAATCTCGGCCTATAATTCCTCTATGCACACAGAGTCATGTTTTCACATTAGTCCCAAAACGAAATTTCTTTGCCATTTTTAAAGCACACTTACTGCTCTTTTTTTTTCGGGCCAAGTGAAAATCACTTTTACAGACTGACACATTATGAAACCTTTTTTTAAAATGTATTTAATTGCACATGTCCAAGCTGTTTTTTTTTCAGACCACCACCATGTGCATTCTCTGTAACTGCCTACACTCCAGCAAGGGCAACCAGCCTTAGTGATGCTGAATGTATTTGCATTACAGACTTAAACCTGAAAACCCCACTCGCTTCTAAATACTGTGCATGACTATACATGGCAAGCACATGGGTGTGTGCTAAGACTCTGCTTCTTCCCCCAAAAATTTGCTCCCCCTTTCCATCTAATGCAACTGTGAAATCACCAGAGCAAGACGCAATAAATCTCTGCCTATAATTCTTCTATGCACACAGAGTCATGTTTTCACATTAGTCCCAAAACGAAATTTCTTTGCCAATTTGAAAGCACACTTACTGCTCTTTTTTTTTTCGGGGCAAGTGTAAATCACTTTTACAGACTGACACATTATGACACCATATGAAACCTTTTTTTAAAATGTATTTAATTGCACATGTCCAAGCTGTTTTTTTTTCAGACCACCACCATGTGTATTCTCTGTGACTGCCTACACTCCAGCAAGGGCAACCAGCCTTAGTGATGCTGAATGTATTTGCATTACAGACTTAAACCTGAAAACCCCACTCGCTTCTAAATACTGTGCATGACTATACGTGGCAAGCACATGGGTGTGTGCTAAGCCTCTGCTTCTTCCCCCAAAAATTCGCTCCCCCTTTCCATCTAATGCAACTGTGAAATCACCAGAGCAAGACGCAATAAATCTCTGCCTATAATTCTTCTATGCACACAGAGTCATGTTTTCACATTAGTCCCAAAACGAAATTTCTTTGCCATTTTGAAAGCACACTTACTGCTCTTTTTTTTTCGGGGCAAGTGTAAATCACTTTTTACAGACTGACACATTATGAAACCACCATGTGTAACTACAACAAAAACAATTCCCATTTCTATTATTCATTTCTTAAGTTACCACATACATACCCTCTCAAACTGTAAACTCACCTTTAAAATTAGTTAGTTGTGAAAGAAATGTGACACTCAAACAGCAGATTATCAGAGCCAGGATCTCTGTTGTGTTCACCTCTCTCCTCTCAGCAGAACCAGATAATGGCAAACTTTCCCTCTATTTTTCCACACATATACATGTAAGTTTCAAATCTCAGTGCTTCCCCCTTTTTTTCAAATGTAATCACACATTTCTATTGGTTGAAAACCAACCCTTTTCCAAAAGTACCCTTCCCCCAACTTGACTTCTGCCTAGTACCCTTCCCCCAACTTGACTTCTGCCTGCTACCATAGCAACAGCTCATGGAACACTGCTGTGTGCAGTTAGGTCAGAAGTTCGACACACAATGTTTCAATTCCACAGAGCAAGAGTGCTTGACTTTTCAAACCTAACAGCAAATCCATAGTACTGTTCTTTGGTTACACATTTTTTTGTACCAATACAAAACATGCTTCTATTAATTTTCACATACAGCCTAGTTTTTATTCTAGAATGGTATGAAACAGCCAATCAGTTCTTTTTGTTTTGAAAAAAATATGTATGCCTCCATTTCCAAACTGTCTTTCTTTTCATATTGCCATTCTACTGAAAGACACCTCCTGAGTGCATCCAGTTCTCCTTGGAAGATGTTCACAGTGTGGATTGTAGGGCACAGCTATGTCTTCTGGAGTGAAAAGTTTGCAGAGAAAACAGATATGGTGAGAGACCTTGCTTTGCCAAATGTAGACATTAAATGGATTGGTCAGAGAGGGTTAAAGTGGCACCAATTGATGCCATTGGTGAAATCCTTCATTCAAATCCAACACCCTGACCTCATAATAGTGCACTGTGGTGGCAATGACCTAGGCACTTTGACTGGGGTAGGTCTGGAAATGCTTATGAAGGACACCTTTGCACAACTGTTTACACTTTTCCCTAAAACTGCCTTTGTGTTTTCCAACATATGCCAAAGGCAAAAATGGAACTGGTCCAATCATTTCTGTCCGCAGATTGACAAAGCAAGAAAGCACGTCAACAAATCTGTTTCTGCTTTCCTCCGTGACTATGGTATGGGTGCCATTTACCACAACAACTTGCGTTATGACATGCAAGACATTTATAGAGGAGATGGTGTGCACTTCAATGATGAAGGGAACAGAGTCTTCCTCTTGAACCTTAGACTCTGCATCGGTACTTACTTGTAGGTACCACTAAAAAAATGACTTCATAAACACAACGGCTCTTTTTAGAGCCCCCTAATATCTATACACTTAAATCTGATTTTCATTTATTTTTTTATTTTATTTTTTTTACCGTACGCTTACCGTAAGCTTACCGTACGCGTACCCCGTGATTTTTTTTAAAATCAATAAATGTTTTTTTTTTACTTTTCTGTCCTTCTTAGACCCCCTTACAAATGTTAGGGGGTCTGTAACTCTCCACATTGCCCCCTTTCCTTGTTTTCACTCTTTTTTTTCAGAGTGAAATACACAAAATGGCGGCCGCCGCTTCCTGGTTTCGGCCGATTCGAATGTTTACTAAGATCTAACAGCCAATCAGAATCGCGCTCGCGCACGCCGCCGTACGCTTACCGTAAGCGTACGGTAAGCGTACCGTAAGCGGGCTCAGATATATATATTGATTTAAAGGCTATTTTCTCAGAATCTACTGAACAGATTTACACCAAACCTACAAAAGGCACTTCCTTGACCTAGGGACTACCTCTCTGCCAAATTTTGAGTAATTCTGTTCAGCCGTTCGGGCTGTAGCTCGTTCTAAAGGTCCTATGGAAAAATGCATGGGAAAAACGCGTTTTGGGACCCCCCTTTTATCTCAGCCCCCGCTTGACGGATCCCCCCGAGACTTTCAGGGTAGGAGCGGAGCGTAGCGCCCCACCTATTTTGAGAAATTCGCGAGGATTCGTCGACCGGCGCCAAAGTTATTCAAAATAGAATGTTGAGGTTTTCCTATGGAAACGTGGTCCTAACTATAACTACCTACTGGCGACCGCCAGTAGGTAATATATATATATATATATATATATATATATATATATATATATATATATATATATATATATATATATATATATATATATATATATATCGCAAACAACACTCCTTCCACTTCTACCAAAGCCTCGGCAGCGAAGAAAGAGAAACGAACCACTTCTTTTTTCCAGGCAAGATGTTTATTTAAAACCTAGCAGCAGTCAACAGATGACGCATTTCGGGCTTAGGCGCCCTTGTTTACATAAAGGCTGTGAGTGGATTTCGCCATTTTAAGTGATATGCCCTTCCCACCAAAGTCACATGTTCCAAAAGTTAATGGAGAACATAGTAAACAGACTACATGACTCGAATATAATCAATGTAATGTCCCTACTCGTTAGTGCCAAAAAATCATAATGACAAAACCCCAACCGCATTTCCCATCATATTATAACGGAAATGTATATTGTTGTCGGCTGGAGAAAAGCAAAATAAAACTTTTTGAAATTACAATATAATTCCAAAATCAAAAGACTTCATTTTGGCAATCTAAAAATCCCTGGATAAATCCAAATACACGTTATAAACAGTGCAAAAATTCATTATAACTGCATAAATGCATGTAATCATTAACAGACTTGCGACTTTTAGTTTAGAAGGAAATGTGCAAAGAAGATAAAGTGCATAGCAGAGCTAATTGTAGAATTATTTTACAAATATACCATGTGCAAATTGATGTGGTGTTTAGTGTAGATAATGAATGTAAAATGGTTACAAAATAAAAAATGCATTTTGCAACCCAAACTCGGCTGAGACATTACACAAAGTGAAATATATTATGGGATGGCACCAGCTTTTGTTTGGAAAGTTATATTGTAAACTTAGACCACGTCCAAGTTTAACCATTTTTTTAAAGACCAATATATGCTTTCCCTATAATACAGTGTCTCTGCCGAAGTGTAAATGAGTGAAACACACAATTAATCACCGTTATAAAACGTTAGTCCAAAATCACTGAACATTTTTTTCGTGACCACGAAATTTACCAATACCAACACACTCAAACAATAGATCATCTAGAACCAGGTCAAAAAACAAACTCAAAAAATCTGTACGATATAAAGCACACTGCTCAGGGTAACACACCGAATACCTATTTACAAGCATGTGTACATATCTTCGGTGTTGTTCAGACCATTTGGGCATTTGCTATCGAAGTTAAGAATAAATTTGGTTTCCAATCTCCTGAGCAAAGCCTCTCTGTTCCCTCCTCTGCGTGGTTTAGGGACAGCAGCTACCACATAGTATTTTAAACAAGATAAATTGTTACCATGAACTTGTTTGAAGTGGCGTGCCACTGGGTAATTGGGATCACTATGCAAGATGGCACGTAGATGTTGAAGGATTCTCTCATGTACCTGTAGCTTTGTGCTTCCGATATAATTGAGCCCACAGGTACAAGTGAGAACATAAACTGCAAAATCAGTTTTACAGTTATAGTTTCCCATTATCTTGTGTGGTGTAGGGCTGAATGGAGTACAGTATTCTGTTGTGTTCACCCCGAACTTGCACGCCCGGCAAGATGAGCATTTATAGAAACCATCTTTGGGTTTTAACCAGTTGGGTTTAGTTCTTATTTCGGGGCTGGTAGGATCTAACACGGCCCCCATGTTTCTGGCTCTACTAAATGTTATAGTGGGGCTAGATGGCAGACTCATTCTCAGAACGGGGTCAGTGAATACTATTCCCCAGTTTTTATTAATGATGGATCTAATTTTGCGTTCGTTCTCACTGTATGCTGTGATTAGTCTAGGACATTGGGCCTTATCGGTTGTCTCGGGAGTAGCTGGTAAATCAGATAGAACCTCCAGGACAGACTCTTCCGCTATAGGAGCTGGAAGTAAACTGGCTCTAAGTCTGGACGATGTTTTAGTTAGAGCTGATGTCAAGATCTTATCTGAATAGCCTCTAGCTTTCATGCGACGTATGGATTCTGCCGCACAAATGTTAAATTCGGCATCCGTGCTGCATATCCTTTTTAGGCGTAGCAATTCCCCATAGGGGATGCTCGCAATCAGATGCCTAGGATGGGCACTGGAGGCATGGAGTGTGACATTGCCAGCGGTGGATTTTCTGAAAAGGGTACTTTCTATTCTACCATTCGCTACATACAGTTTGACATCCAGAAATTCCAAGCTGGAATTGTCTATGTGGTGGGTAAAGTGGAGATTCAAATTATTGACATTGATGTTTTCAATGAATTCCAATGCTTTATCTTTACTGCCATGCCACACGATGAAAATATCATCGATAAACCTGTAGTAGTGCATAATGTTTTCTTCAAAGATGGAAGAATAGTCCCTTTTAAGCACCTGCTCCTCCCACCAGCCAACGTGCAAGCACGCATAGCTGGGGGAGAAGCAAGCGCCCATGGCCACACCCCTTAGTTGCTTGAATAGCTCCTTTCCAAATAGAAAGAAGTTGTTGTTAAGACACCAACTCATCATGCTAACTAGGGCCTTGTTGTGCTGATAGAATTCGCACGGTCTTTGGTCCAAAAAGAATTTTACAGCTGATAGTCCTGCCTGGTGATCTATACTGGTGTACAAGGATTCAATATCTAATGAAATTAGGTACATCCCATCTGACCATTGAATGTTCTTGATTTTACCCAGAAAATCACCCGTATCCTTGATGTAACTAGGCAGTGTTTTTACATGATTTTGCAGAAAAAAGTCAATATATTGGCCCACCTGTTCCGCTGCACTTCCTATAGCGGAAATGATAGGCCTACCAGGAATGGGAGAAACACCTTTATGCACTTTCGGTATTAAATACAACACGGGTACAATTGGGTTCCCATTGTGCATAAACTTGAACTCATCATTAGAAATAAGGCCATCGCTACGTAGTTGCATTAGCAGTTTCTTGAGAGAATCTGTAGCCCCTTTATATTTTTTGGTGTTAGATGGCTCATAACAATCACTGTTATCCAGTTGGCGTTTTGCCTCCTTGATATAGTCTTCTCGGGGCCAGATTACTAGGTTGCCCCCTTTATCTGATTTCTTAATGATGATTTCGTTATTTTCACTTAGTTTTTTCATTAACTGGGCATAGTCTTTTTTCTTTTTTTCAACATGTTTTCTTTGTTTGAATTTTTTGGACTGTACTTGCTTATTCAATTTTTTAATGTCTTCAACCACACAGTCGTGGAACGTGTCTAACGCATCCCTGGGCATCATGGGGATGTATTTGGATTTTTTCTTGAAGGGGCTGATCCCAGCACCTTTTTGTAGCAGATTGATGTTATTGAATCTAGTTTGAGTTGAAAGATCACAGTCAATCTCGTCACTTGCTGCCTCGCCAGTATTCAAATCATGTAGGTCTAAATAGATTGGAATATCAGCAGCCCTGATGCCTAAACTTTCCACATAATTGTTCATTCCTTGTTGCAGCTCTTCGTCTTTATCTTTTGCGTTTTTCAAAGAGAAATGTTTTTTCAATTTGAGCTTTCTAACGAATCTAAAGACGTCAATCCTCGTGGAGCTATAGTTGAAAGTTTGGCCAGGGCAAAAATTGAGACCTAAAGACAGCAACATTTTTTCAGCATTAGACAAAGGCACTTTGGACAGATTGATTATGGTTTTATCCAAGTCTACTTCTTCCGTGTCCAATTGCTCTTCTTTTTGTTTTTTCCTCTTTTGTTTATTGATTTTTCTTCTTTCTTTTCTTCGTCTGTTTTTTCTTGTGTTTTTTGCTGTTGTTTGCTGTCCTTTCTCGGTCTCAGTGACCGCAGTCTCTCTGCTACAAAAAAATCCAATTCCTCTCCTGCATCAAGTACTATAGCTGGCGTGGGCCTCTCTCCGCTTTCTATGCTGGATTCACTTGAGATGGAAATTGAGTCAAAACTAGCGCTGTCTGCCGCTGCTCCTCCTGTTGCGGCAGATTTCTGCACATTGGTCTCCACATTACTTTTACCCTTCTGTTCCCCAAATTTTTTGCGGTTTTCATTATTGTATTTTCGGGCGAATGTGAAGATTTGCCCGTTGTTATAATCTGCTTCGTCCCTGGCAAATTTATGTGCTTTACGTTGTTTTATTTTTTCTTCATGCTTGCGCAGTCTTTCTTCAATGGCAGTTCTAGCACTTTTGATATAATCAATTTTAGCAGATTTCTTAAGCTCCTCTTCGATGTTTTCTATTTTTTTGATTATATCCACCCGGTCTATTGCTGCATATTTAATTAAAATGCGGACTGAGGTCATGGAAGCTTCCAGGTTGTTTTGCGCCCACTCTTTTAACATTGCAGGGTTGGGATTATCATAACTTGGGGCTAAAAGGATACGTAGACCCCTCGGGACCCGTCCAACTTCTGCATATTTGGTTAATGAGCAATGCTCCCACCACTTGGTGATTTCCAAGCGCTTGTACTTTTCCATGTCTTTTAATAGCGTCTTTTCACTTTCATCCGCCCATGCCGATGTGCTCGCAGTGGGTACAGTGTTTGAGTTTGCTGCTGGTCTTTTGCAAAACAATTCTTCCGCTGCCGCTTCACGCTGGCGTACAGCCTCGTCTGTCATGCTGACTGCTAGGTTTGTATTACAAATGTAACCCGAATCGTATCTCGGGTTAACTCGTATGCGCCTGTTATCTCCCCACCTCTGCCACAATGCCGTCGTCACTCACCGGATACAGTTTCTGCTTCGCCTTCGAACCAGTTCGGTTCTACTCGCTGACCAGTATCCCTTTGCTCTCCTGTGACGCGTGGCAGCGCGAGGGGGCTGCAGCCAATGTTTCACCACGAACATCCAGCTTCTTCGACTTCTAGGCGGCAGCCACTTCCGGGTGAGAGGGTTCGTTGGACGGAAGAAAGTCGGACCTCCGTGAATTCCAAATCGCAAACAACACTCCTTCCACTTCTACCAAAGCCTCGGCAGCGAAGAAAGAGAAACGAACCACTTCTTTTTTCCAGGCAAGATGTTTATTTAAAACCTAGCAGCAGTCAACAGATGACGCGTTTCGGGCTTAGGCGCCCTTGTTCACATAAAGGCTGTGAGTGGATTTCGCCATTTTAAGTGATATGCCCTTCCCACCAAAGTCACATGTTCCAAAAGTTAATGGAGAACATAGTAAACAGACTACATGACTCGAATATAATCAATGTAATGTCCCTACTCGTTAGTGCCAAAAAATCATAATGACAAAACCCCAACCGCATTTCCCATCATATTATAACGGAAATGTATATTGTTGTCGGCTAGAGAAAAGCAAAATAAAACTTTTTGAAATTACAATATAATTCCAAAATCAAAAGACTTCATTTTGGCAATCTAAAAATCCCTGGATAAATCCAAATACACGTTATAAACAGTGCAATATATATATATATATATATATATATATATATATATATATATATATATATATATATATATATATATATATTATCTACTGGCGGGCGCCAGTAGATAGTTATAGTTAGGACCGAGCTCCATAGGAAATCTGAAAATTCTATTTTGAATAACTTTGGCGCCGGTTGACTTATCTTCGTGCAATTTTCAAAACTAATGGGGCGCTCCGCTCAGCTCCTACCCTGAAAGTCTCGGGGTGACTCGTCAAGCGGGGGCTGAGAAAAAAGGGGGGTCTGAAAACGCGTTTTCCCCATGCATTTTCCCATAGCACCTTTAGTCGAAGGTACAGCCCGAACGGCTGAACAGAATTACTTGAAATTTGGCAAAGAGGTAGTCCTCAGGTCAGGCATGTGCCTTTTGCTTAAATGGTGTAAATCCGTTCAGTAGTTCCTGAGAAAATCAAAAGTAAAATCACATCTATATCTGGGCGGAGCCTAACCACAAATCTTATCGTGAGATCTGATTGGCTGTCAGCACTTCATCCAAGAAGTGTTGGCAGCCATCTTGGGACCAATATACATGATAGCACCTCATTAAAAAGCATTGCAGTTAATAGAAGGTTTTAAGACTTTACTTACATTATAAATTATTTGTTGATGGTACCATACTCATTTTAGGAATTGTGGTGTGTTCTAAGGTGATTTTACCATGTGAAAAAGCCTTCTGCTGTGATATCATGAATCATGTTTGAGAGAAAACTATTTTCTCATGCTTTTCCCGCAGAGGTTTGGAAGGTGATCTATAAGCTAACTGAGAGCATATTTTCTGTAAATTCACATTATCTTTCTCAGTCATGTGAGAATGAAGTCTGACATTCTCAGTAAAACATGTACATCCAACAAGGGCAGAGACTGTCAGTTGATTCCTTTGTGTTCTACTGCAGCTTCCCAGAGTGTTCTAAAGAACAACTAGAGCGCTAACAGTCCTACTTATCACAAACGTATGGCACACCTGAAGCCATCTTGGTTGGAATAAAGTGGTAATTCTTAAAACATTTAATTTAAAAAGGAACAAAATGAGAGGGTTCATTTTGCCATAGAAAGTATGATTAGTGCTGCAGAAAGAAAAATTAGGGCACATTTTGAGTGACTTCTCAAATCCTCTTCTATTTCATTAAAAAATTCTGACATGCAGACTGAAACATGCACTTTCAATACCAGCAGCAGACTTCCCTGGTGAGCAGTAGCTTTACTACAGTGATCTATTAAGCAACTAGAGTGCTCACATTCTGAATTTATGGCAAATTTGTGACACATCTGAATGCCATCCTGATGGAATCAAAGTAAAAAACTGAAAGTATTTCCTACTGAGGAGACTGTAGTAAATTAGGAAATTAGGAAACATCATAACAAATAAGTCTCCCAAAATGGCCCAATGACAGAATGTCCCAGAGTGTTCTAACGAACAACTAGAGCGCTAACAGTCTTCCTTATGACAAAAGTATGGCACGCCTGAAGCCATCTTGAATGGAATAAAGTGGTAACACTTAAAACATTTAATTTACAAAGGAACACAATGAGGGGATTCATTTTGCCATAGAAATTATGATTAGTGCTGCAGAAAGAAAAATCAGGGCACATTTTGACTTCTCAAATCCTCTTCTATGTCATAAAAAAATTCTGACATGCAGACTGAAACATGCACTTTGAATACCAGCAGCAGACTTCCCTGGTGAGCAGTAGCTTTACTACAGTGATCTAATGAGCAACTAGAGTGCTAGCATTCAGAATGTATGGCAAATGTGTGACACATCTGAATGCCTTCTTGATGGAACCAAAAGAAAAAACTGAAAGTATTCCCACTGAGGAGACTGCAGTAAATGAGGAAATTAGGAAACTTCATAACAAATACATCTCCCAAGATGGCCACCAGAGACAAAAGAGCCCAAATGTAGCCCAAATATCACCCAGATGTAGCCCAAGTATAGCCTAGTGACAGAATGTCCCAGAGTGTTCTTAAGAACAACTAGAGCGCTTACTGCCTTACTTATGACAAAAGTATGGCACACCTGAAGCCATCTTGATTGGAATAAACTGGTAACACTTAAAACATTTAATTTAAAAAAGAACACAATGAGGGGGTTCATTTTGCCATAGAAATTATGATTAGTGCTGAAGAAAGAGAAATTAGGGCACATTTTGAGTGACTTCTCAAATCCTCTTCTATTTCATTAAAAAAATCTGATATGCAGACTGAAACATGCACTTTTAATACCAGCAGCAGACTTCTGTGGTGAGCAGTAGCTTTACTACAGTGATCTAATGAGCAACTAGAGTGCTAACATTCAGAATTTATGGCAAATGTGTGACATATCTGAATACCTTCTTGATGGAATCAAAGTAAAAAACTGAAAGCATTTCCTACTGAGGAGACTGCAGTAAATGAGGAAATTAGGAAACTTCATAACAAATAAATCTCCCAAGATGGCCACCAGACACAACAGAGCCTAAATGCAGCACAAATATCACACAGATGTAGCCCGCATGTAGCCCAATGACAGAAGTGTGCAAAACACTTATTTTTTGTGTATTTGCAGTTTTATATAGTGCAGACTTGTCAGGTATTGGAATGCTTTACATGAGCATTGGTTACATCACACAAGATCAAATTCATTTTGGTTGTAGACATGGGGAGATTAAGTGATTTGACCACAATCACAGAATGTTGAGCTGAAGCAGAAACTCCAACCTGGTTCCCCAGTTGCAAAGTCTGCAGCTCTGGAAGTAACACCACATCCTCTCGCCAAGGTGCAACATTTAATCAAGTGGTCAACTGGATAAAAAAACATAAAGATTACATATAATTTAAAAGTTCTTTGTCGCTATTTGAAAACTCAGAAAATATGTCCTCGTTTTAGTTTTTTAGAGCACTAACCATAATTTTGATGCAAATAAGACCCTCTCATATATGTAATTTCTAAAGGAAATACTCTAGGTATTACAGTTTTGATTACGTCAAGATGACGTCAGGCGTTCCACACTTTTGTAATCAATATAGAATGTTAGCAATCTAGTTGTTCATTGGGATACTGTTGAGAGGCAGAGGCCAGGAGCACGGACTCTGAAAATTGAAGGGAGGTAGGAGAGTACAGAGGCAACAATTTGACCACACTGGGCAGGCAGGAAGGGCAGTGGCAGCACAACAGACTACGGAGGGCATTGGAAAGGGGGGCAAGGGCAACAAACCAACAATACAGGACTGGCAAGAGAGGCTGTGGCAATATAATAGACCATTGTGGGCAGAAGGAAGAGGCAGTGGTAGTACAACCATACATGCCAACAGACCCGTTGAGCCAGGAAACGTCCAATGTTTTTAAGCTCAAATGGGCTTTATTTGATCTGTCTCCTGTCTACAATCTCCTCTTTTTCAATGTAACTCAAAGGGGAAAATCAATACCCCAGTTTTTTTTCAAAATCTCCCTCTTACCAAGTTCAAAATGTTCGCAAGTGTGGTACATTGAATCATGGTAGGCAGGAGGAATTGGGGTAGGGACATGGACTCGGATAACAGAGGACAGGAGGGACATGGAGAGGTGCACCAAACTGACCCTACAGGGCAGACATCAGGGTTTGCAGCAGCACAATACACCACATAGCGCATGCGGGACGGGAGTGCAGCACAACAATCCATAGAAAGCAATAGGGAGGGGACAGGACCATGCACATGGACAACAGAGAACAGATGGGAAAGAGGCAATGGTAGCTAGCTGACCATAATGGACAGACAGGAGAGAAAGCTGCAGCATAACAGACCATAAAGGTCAGGAGGGACGGATCAGGGGCATTACAATGGAACAGACAAGCCAGGAGGGAGAGAATAGGGGGTCTACACATGGAAACAGAGGGCTGGGGGCAAGGTGGCAGGGCAGGAGCAGCAAGATGACCATGGAGGTCAGGCAGGATGGGCACTAGAAACAAGACACACCATAGAGAGCAACAATGAGACTATGGTGGCATACACACAGACCATGGAGGGAAGGTGGGAGGGGGTCAGGGGCCGCTAGCTGACCACACAGGGAAGGTGGGAGGGGCCATGGCAGCACAGAAGACCATGCATGGCAAGCTGGAGGGTTAGTGGCAGCACAATGGCTATGATGGGAAAGAAGGAGGGTGCCGGGGCATGCACAAAGGACCATGGAGGATAGAAGGGAGGGTCAGGACCTGGGCACAGACAAGAGAGTTCAGGGGAAGGGGCCTCACAACAGACCGCGCGGGGCAGGCAGGAGGAGCAGTTGCAGCACAACAGATCAGGGAGGGCAGAAGGGTGTGGC
This sequence comes from Triturus cristatus, assembly GCF_964204655.1. Lineage (NCBI taxonomy): Eukaryota > Metazoa > Chordata > Amphibia > Caudata > Salamandridae > Triturus > Triturus cristatus. Next base: position 404,458,546 of record NC_140581.1, read on the forward strand.
AGTAAAATGGACCATGGATGACAGGAGGAAGGGGATAGGGGCATGGCATGTGGACAGGCAGGGTGGAGGTGGCAGGGACAGGTTACAGTCATCTGACAATGCTAGGCAGGTGGGAGGGGAGAGGCAGCTCAACAGAACACTCAGAGTAGATAAGAGTGGCAGGTCCATGGAACATAGTGGACAAAAAGGATGGAGCAGGGGCATGCACAAAGACATCGGAGGGCAGGGGGAAGGAGAATAGGGGCAGCAAGCTAAGCACAGAGGCTAAGCAGGAGGTCAATGATGGGACATAGAATTGGGCAATGGAGGGCAGGAGGAGTGGACTGGTACATCATGCTAAATGGAGGGCAGTGGCAGCACATCAGACCATGCATGGCAGGAGGGAGGAGGCTAGTCCATGGATTCAGACAACAGAGGATAGGGAGGAGGTGGATGGGGCAGCAAGCTAACTGTTCAGAGAAGGTGGGTATTAGCAACTTTATTGTTTTTAAAATGTGTGTCTGTGCGAACTACTTAAAATATGAACAAGTATGCAGCATAATCTCACTTTTATTCAGGAAGAAGAGGACGTTTGTGACTGTGACTCCGGGCTCACTTGGCAGAAACACCCCCTGACCCTCCACCCCCATCGCAAAATGTAATGCCTGTGAAAAGGGTAGGTGGACGCAGTGTTATATAGAACATAGTCCTGAGAGCACGATTGAAAATGAAAACTAGATGTAGTATATGGTATAAACTATGCACCAAAAAGTGTGATATAAGATGAACCGGGGCGTGAAATATAATATGCAATACATTGTGCGCAATGACAGATTCATTGGAGAGCGCGAGATAGCACAGGCACTAGCGCGTGCTATGCGATATGCGCCTTGGAGTGTAATATGCACAGGGCAGTGTTGTGTAACATAACTAGTCTCTAAAGTAGTAATATAAAATATGTGCTGGGCAGTGTAACGTTGCATATGCACTGTGACAAAGATATGGATCCCAGATTGTAATATGTATGGCATAGCGCTGTGCGTTATAACATACACATCGAGGAAGGCACGTTAGATGGGGCAATATAACCCGGGCGAAGGCAAGTGTGGCATGACATGTTCACGGGGTGGTGTTACAGTGCACATGGGCTAGAGAGTGTCATAGCATACGCACTTGCTGGTGGAATACAACACAGAGGTGTGAGGCAATCGGCGGGCACTGGTGGGTGTAACACAGCATTGGGCTCAGCCAGGTGCACGCTGTGACTCTCAAGTGTGGGTCGTCTCCTTTCCAGAGAGTAAAATAAAAAGTATTACACATCCGGCGGTGGATGTGTTTTTTATTAACCGTGAGGGGGGTTTCTTGCATAGTTTGGTCGGATTTTTGTCGAATCCCCTTTGAATGGCTTGGTGTGCGTGTATATTAAATGTGCCCATCAATAGCTACCCATGTTTGTATAAATAAAGGACAAGGGTGTCTACTTGGAGAGAACCCACCGGTGGGGGCGCCGGGATTAGGCACGGTAGGGCGTCAGACACGTCAGAGCTTCACTAGCGGTGTAAATACATTCCATGTGGATTCATTCTATGCATAGTCGCCTTTTAATTAATATCTCGCAAATCGTCATGGTGATAGGTACATACGGTTTGTCCAGCATGTCCTAGGTGTTTCTATAAATATATATATTTTTAAAATAATTAAAAACAAATGCCGGCCCCGGGGGATGAGGTCCCCGGAACCATAAGTGGCCTGAGGAGGGGGGCAACGCAGCCCCCTTCTAAAGAATTTAAATTAAAAAAAAGGCCATGACCTGGGGATTGGGGTCCCCGGAGCCGATTAAGGCCTTGGGAGGGCCAAATTTATTTTTTTCAACCAAAACAATTAGGGTGCAGGCCCTGGGGGATGGGGTCCCCGGGGCCAGTAAATTAGAAAAAGAAGGGGGGCCACACAGCCCTCCTTCTTAAAAAAATAAAATAAATAAAAGACCGGCATCGCGCTGGAGGCCACGCCCCCTCCTTGCAGCACTCTGCAAACGCTCCCCCTGGCCAGTTGTAAGTTGGGGAATTAATTCCCCATCAATACTGATGGTCCCTGAGGGCCAACTAGCCCAACAGGTATCTCCAGTGTGCGCCAGGGAGCTGCGTTGCAGACAGGTGTTCTGAGGCCACGTCCCTTTTTACAACTCTATGCAACCCAGCTCTGTGGCGCTTACTGGAGGTACCTAGTGGGCTAGTTTGACCCCAGGGACCCTTAGGATTCAAGGGGACTTAATCTCTCAACTTAGAACGGCCACAGTGCGCGTTTACACAGTGGTGAAGGAAGGGGACGGGGCCTGAGGAGACGTGTGCAAACACGCCCTGTGGCGCATTTTAAGTTGGGGAAATAATTCCCTTTCAATCCTGAGGGACCCTGGGGGCCAACTAGCCCACCAGGTGCTTCCAGTAAGTGCCACTGCTCTGCGATGCAGAGAGGTGGTGCAGGCCATGCCCCTTTTTACACCTCTCTGCAATGGCGCTTACTGGACGTACCTAGTGGGCTATTTTGCCCCTATGGATCCTCAGGATTCAAGGGGACTTAATCTCCCAACTTAAAAAACGGCCACAGGGCATGTTTACACAGTGGGGAAGGAAGGGGACGGGGCCTGAGGTGACGTGTGCAAACACGCCCTATGGCGCGTTTTAAGTTGGGGAAATAATTCCCCTTCAATCCTGAGGGCCCCTGGGGGCTAACTAGCCCACCAGGTTCTTCCAGTAAGCGCCACTGAGCTGCGTTGCAGAGAGGTGGTCCAGGCCGTGCCACTTTTTACACCTCTCTGCAACGCAGCTCTGTGGCGCATACTGGAGGTACCTAGTGGGCTAGTTGGACCCTAGGGACCCTCAGGATTCAAATGAACTTAATCTCCCAACTAAAAACGGCCACAGGGCGTGTTTACATAGTGGTGAAGGGAGGGGTCGGGGCCTGAGTTAGCGTGTGCAAACAAGCCCTCTGGCACGTTTTAAGTTGGGGAAATAATTCCCCTTCAATCCTGAGGGACCCTGGGGGCCAACTAGCCCTCCAGGTGCTTCCAGTAAGCACCACTCCACTGCGTTGCAGAGAGGTGTTCTAGGCCGTGCCCCTTTTTACATCTCTCTGCAACGCAGCTCTGTGGCACTTACTGGAGGTACCTAGTGGTCTAGTTGGACCCTAGGGACCCTCAGGATTCAAGGGGACTTAATCTCCCAACTTAAAACGGCCACAGGGCGTGTTTACACAGTGGGGAAGTGAGGGGACGGGGCCTGAGGTGACGTGTGCAAACACGCCCTGTGGCGCATTTTAAGAGGTAGTTTTAATCCCCTGCCCTATTATATACTAGGGGCTTACAGAGGAGGTCATGCTGATCACAGGGGGACCCCAACGCATAGTGTTCCCTAGTGTATGTATTTGTATTTGTAAGTTGATTTATATAGCGCGTGTATACCAGCAGGTCTCTTAGCGCTGACAGAAGGAGATTAGCATTCAACCCAGTGCGGACAGTCCTGGTGACGGAAAAGTTAGAGAATGTCTTTGAACAGCAAAGTTTTTAGCAGCTTCCGAAAGGGGAGCAGACCTGGTTCTTTTCGTAAAGCATCCGGCAATTGGTTCCAAAGTCATGGCAGGGTAACAGAAATAGCTCGTCCACCCTTGGTGGCCAAGTTGCTCCGAGGACAGACTAGCTGAAATGCATCTGTAGAACGGAGTGAACGTCCTGGAACATACTTGACCAGGCGTTCCCTAATATAGCTAGGGGCGTGACCATAGAGGGTTTTATGAGCAATACATAGGCCCTTGAATTTTGCGCGCTGTCTAACAGGCAGCCAGTGTAGCTTAAGCAGCAGGGGTGAAGCATGGGTCCTCCTAGGGAGGCTAAAGACCAGCCTAGAGGCGTTATTCTGTACAACTTGGAGTCGGTCTGTGAGTTTCAGAGGGAGTCCAAGATAGAGTGAATTCCCATAGTCAAGGCATGTAAAATGGTGGCTGAGACTATGGATTTCATAGAGGAAACTGATAGGAGGGGAACCAGTTTCCTCAGTTGTCTCAGGACACCGGTGCAAATGCCCACTACTGAGGAGACTTGGTCACTCAAAGAGAGTTCTGCATCGATCTTGATTCCTAGACTTTTCACAACTGGTGAATGACATGGAGGGGCCCCAAGTTCTTTGGGCCAGAACAAGCCACTCCAGGAGTTGTTAATTGTTGGAATGACGAGAACCTCTGTTTTGTCGGGTTAATTTTTAAGGATTTAACCGTCATCCAGTTAGTGGTGAATCTTAGGATACTTTGAACCGTCTCTTGAGCATGGGCCAAATTGTCGATCCTCAGAATAAGCTGAGTGTCATCAGCGTAGTTAAAGACTCGGCACTCCAAGTTGGACAGCGCAGTCACTAAGGGTTGTAAGTATATATTAAAGAGTAAGGGGGACAGTGCAGAGCCCTGGGGCACGCCACATGTGATGTCACCTCTATTTGAAATATGATCGCCGAGATGAACCCTTTGCGAGCGTCCAGATAAAAAGGATTTTAACCAGTTATAGACCGAGCCCCTAAAATCCAAGTCCATCAGTCGGGTCAGTAAGATAGAGTGACTGACCGTGTCGAATGCTGCGGAGAGATCTAAGAGCACAAGTGCGCTCGGCTCTCTATTATCAGCATTTAATCTAAGATCATCAAGGACCGACAGCATAACTAGCTCCGTGCTATGATGGGCTCTGAAGCCAGCCTGACGAGGGTGAAGGAGCTCGTATTTATCCAGAAAGCCGGATAATGTTTTCAAAACATGCTGCTCCATAACCTTGGCCAAGAAAGGAAGTTGCGAGATAGGCCTATAGTTTTTCAGCACAGCCTTGTCAGCCCCTGGCTTTTTCAATAAGGGGATGACTCTAGCCTCCTTCAGGTTAGATGGCACCTGGCCAGAGGCCAGGGAATTGTTGAGGAGCGTGAGAATCTGACAATCCAAGACTGGAAGAGCCAGCTGAAAAATCCTGGGTGGACAAGGATCAGCCGGTGAACCAGATTTGGTTTTATTTATCAGTGAGACCAGAGCTTCTGAGTCCAGAAGGGGAAAATGTGTAAGAAATTGAGCAGGTGAGGTGGGGGGCAACGCCAGTCCCTGAATGCTCAAAGCAGCAGGAGATCTATCGATCTCATGAAGAATATCTATCACTTTCTGCAGAAAAAAGGACTGCAAGGTGTCAACATCAAAAGGTATTAAGGTTGATTTGACATCAACCTTTCTGCTGAGTTCCTTTAGTATCTTGAAAGTTTCCTTCTGTTTATTAGAGACGTCTGTAATTCGAGCCTCATAATATTCAGCTTTCCTGGAGGTGATAGATTTCTTGTAACAAGCCAGAGCAGCTTTATAAAGGGTCAGATCAGTGGCATTATACGCTTTCCTCCACTGTCTCTCCACTTTATGCAAGCTCTGTCTATGTATCCGTAAGGCTTCATTAAACCAGGGGGCCCCCTTGTTTTTGGGCTTTATTCTTTCCCTACGTTCTGGAGCCAGGTGATCAATAGCCAATTGGAGGGTGTTACTAAGAGATTGACTGGCTAAGTCAATGTTGGTGTAACCCACCTCCGGCCTGTATGGGGGTAGTTTCTGAAGAAAATCTGTAAGATTATCCGTCTGGATCTTATGCCAGCTTCGCACTCTCCTCCATTCTGAGGGAGAATGGGCGGAAGAGCGATCCAGAGGAACCCAGCACAAAATTAAGGAATGATCCGACCAAGCACAAGGGAGACAGTTTAAAAGTCTGTCTTGCTGGTTAGATGACCAGACCAGATCAAGAGTGTGCCCCTTAATGTGGGTGGGGCAATTTACCAATTGGTGGAATCCTAGGTTCGACATAGTCATGCCGAATTGTCTAGCTTGTGCCTCTCGGGGACTTCTTTCCCAGTGGAAATTAAAGTCTCCCACGACCATAAGCTTTTGATAACGTGTGCTAAGGTCCGATATGGTTACGCAGAAATATTCGCAAAAACCAGGGGTAGCATCCGGGGGACGATAGACTGTCAGAAGTACGAAGCAGGAGGAGTCAAAGGTAAACTTGACTCCTAGAATCTCAGAGTTATCAGAACTTTCTGATATTATCATAGTGGCCTTAAGACTAGATTTAAAAAGAGTTGCCACCCCCCCTCCTCTCCTGCTATCTTGCCTATTGTGCCAAATGGCATCAAAATTCCCAGGCAGGGCTGATGCATCCCCCATCCATGTTTCTGTCAGAGACAGAATATCAATATCCCCTTCCTGAAGAAGGGTGAAGATCTCAAGGTGATGTTTTTGCAGGGATCTTGTATTCAGGACAGCCACTGTTAAACCCAAAGGCTTCTCTAGGTAGGTGTAGGTGTTTTCACTGTATTCTGAGTGTCTTTTAACATACCACTGGCTCTAGGACTGGTTAGTCAGACTCAGTTACCACCAGTATCCGTCTGAAAAAGTTGAGGGTACAGGATGATTTTGCAACAAGGATTCTTTCTGCTCTTCTGTTTGTTCTTTCTGCACGTTATCCTTCTTCCTGCACTTTTCTTCATCTTTAAGGACTTCTGTTGCTTCTTTCTGCATTTCTTTTTTTCTTTCTGTGCGTTTTTTCTTCTTTCTTCACATGTCCGATCTCTGTAGGCATAGTTAGAAATTAGCATTTAAAAAACCTTTGAAATTCACTGAAAAAACCATAGGTTTCAGGCACGTTGTAGTTAGGAATTAGCATTTAAAAAACCATAGGTTTCAGGGGCGTTATAGTTAGCTGGACTTTTCACTCGTACAAAACCATTGAAATTCCCCCGTTATAGTTAGTTCAGCTAACTATAACTCGCGCGCCCGCAATGCACTGCTGATGACGTCACATATTACATCACTCATGACATGGTCAGTGACATCACTCATGACATCACTGATGACATCTCAAATGACATCACTAATGACATCACTGATGACATCATCCTTGTGATAGAGTGGCAGACCTCCTCTTCCCCTAATATAACCTTTGATACACACATTCAAAAATAGAAACTACAATGTTCAAAACAATGGACATACCAATACCAGTTACAACAACCTATTCAGTAATTCTAAGATCCACATACACATCCACTCATTCACCAACAGTCCTATACAGTCACTCATACATGTACTCACTCATCATATGTACTCACACACCTATACATCCTGTTACACAACGCCACTCATCCATAGAGTTACTCACACACATAGTCACTCATGCTAATAAATAATCAAACATCCATTTACTTGCATATACAGTTATACACACACCACCACACTTACTTCTACAGAAACTTACACATACTTAGTCTTGTAAACAATCACTTATAGAAACAAATATTTATTCATACAGGAACTCTTTCAATCTCTCACTCTCACATATACTCACTTATATACACCAATAGTCACACATACTAGTTTAAAACATACGTAGTTACTCATAAAGACACTATTGAGACAGTCTATCACTCACTAACACACCCATGCACACACTCATCCACCCATACAGTCCTGCACACATGCTGTCTTCAACACATACAAACAGTGAGTCACTCATTCATGCACCTATGCACTACGTAATACCCCCACCGAACCATACAGACACTCAGACACTCATACTGATACTCAAAAAACCAACTAATAACCTATATAGACACTCATGTAGCTACTCACCAACCCATGCAGCCACTTATACACAAAGTGAGAGACTGATACAGATATTTACACATTTAAACATTACTCACTAAGCCATGTATTCACTAAGATACACTAAATCAGTCAGTTATACAATCGATTTTTCAAAAACAAATCATCCATTTAGACACTTATATACCCATTTATTCTTCGATCGACCTTGAGATATACATATATAAAACATATGTAATTTTGAGAAAAACACACATTCACTGGATGATGTCATCAGTGATGTCATTTGAGATGTCATCAGTGATGTCATGAGTGATGTCACTGACCATGTCATGAGTGATGTAATATGTGACGTCATCAGCAGTGCATTGCGGGCGCGCGAGTTATAGTTAGCTGAACTAACTATAACGGGGGAATTTCAATGGTTTTGTATGAGTGAAAAGTCCAGCTAACTATAACGCCCATGAAACCTATGGTTTTTTCAGTGAATATATATACATATATATATATAGATATATCTCAATGGTTTACTGACACATCGATGTAAAAAATATTGATGTTAAAAATATTGAGTAAAAAATATATAGACAACAAAAATTTACTCCTATACTTAAAAAGGTAAGTACAAAATTATTGACTAAAAAATATCGATATAAAAATATAGATGTATAAAATATCGACTTTATATAAATATAACATAAAATTATATATATTAAACATTAAATCTAATTTTAACAAAATAAAATACATTTATTACGCATTTTAATAAAATGTAACAAATAAACTTAATACAAAAATAAACACACAAACAGAATAATTTATACATGTATATTTACTTTAAAACAATTAATAAACTATTATTTTTTATTTATGTTAAAAGTTTAAAATAACATAAAAAATAAAAATATATATTAATGATTTAAAATATAAATAATATTTCAACTTAAATTTCACAATACAATCAGTGCAACAGTAGGGAAAGTGTTGGATAGCAAAGGGGTAAAAATAACTATTCCCACTCCAGTGAGTGCAACAGTAGGGTAAGTGTTGCATAGTGGAGAAATAAAATTTACGATTCCAACTCCAGTGAGTGCAACAGTAACGAAAGTGTTGGATAGCGGAGGGGTGAAAATTACTATTCCTACTCCAGTCAGAGCAACAGTAGGGAAAGTGTTAGATAGCGGAGGAACAAAAATTGCTATTCCCACTCCAATGAGTGCAAAAGTAGGGAAAGTGTTGGATAGCGGAGGAATAAAAATTACTATTCCCACTCCAGTGAGAGCAACAATAGGGAAAGTGTTAGATAGCGGAGGAACAAAAATTGCTATTCCCACTCCAACTAGTGCAAAAGTAGGGAAAGTGTTGGATAGCGCGGGGTAAAAATTACTATTCCCACTCCAAAAAGTGCAACAGTAGGAAAAGTGATGGTTAACGCAGGGGTACAAATTATCATTCCCACTCCACTAAGTGCAGCAGTAGGATAAGTGTTGGATAGAGGAGGAGTAACATTTACTATTCCTCCTCCACTGAGTGCAACAGTAGGGAAAGTGCTGGATAGCGGATGGATAAAAGTTACTATTCCTACTCCAGTGGGTGCAACAGTAGGGAAAGTGTTAGATAGCGGAGGGGTATCATTTGCTATTCCCATTCCGGTGAGAGCAACAGTAGGGAAAGTGTTGTATAGCGGAGGGGCACAAATTACTATTCCCACTTCAAAGAGTGCAACAATAGAGAAAGTGTTGGATAGTGGAGGGGTAAAAATTACTATTCCCACTCCACTGAATGCAAAAGTAGGATGAGTGTTGAATAGTGGAGGGGTAAATGTTTGTATTCCCACTCCGGTGAGTGCAACAGTAGGGAAAGTGTTGGATAGCAAAAGGGTTAAGAATACTATTCCCACTCCAATGAGTGCAACAGTAGGGAAAGTGTTGGATAGCTGAGGGGTAAAAATTACTATTCTCCAGTGAGTGCAACAGTAGGGAAAGTGTTGGATAGCGGAGAGAAAAAAATTACTATTCACACTCAAACATATATATTTGTTAAAGAAATCATAAAAATAAATAAACAATATTTAAAAAATGAAAAATCAAATATATTAAAAATATAAAAAGAAAACATATTATAATAATACTTACATATAACAAAAACCTACAAATATTCTATAAAATTAAATAAAAAATACATTCATAAAAAATATTTTTTAAAGTAGAAATTATTTACAAACAAACAAATTAATCTATACATAAATGTATTTATTTTATTTCCTACTCTATAGCACCACACCAAAAAACACTGCAATATTATAAATTAGATTTACTTTCATAAGTAACATAATTGTTAATCAATTAAAAAAAATTAACAAACAAAACTAATACATATTAATTGACTGCACACACTTTAACATTATGATATCCACAACACACACCTAAATTAAACTATAAAATAATAAAACCCAATTAAAACTTATTTTTAAATTAAAGCTATCATTATTAACAGCTAATAATAAAGTAATTAAAAAGTATTTAATACTGACCCTTTCCTCCTTCAACACAACTCCCAAAAAATAAACCATTAGACAAAATAAATATCAAATAATTAACATTAATTAACAACTATATATTAATTAATTAAACACAAATTACTTCCCACCATCTACTCCCTTAAACACCCCAGCACACACCTAAAATTAATTACACAAGGCCGAAGAAATGGTGTTGCTGCTGAAGAAGAAGCCTGTTCTCCCTGCTCCTGTCATCCATTTGCAGCATTGTGTTGTTTGCTGTGCCACTCATTCATATGCTTTCTTATGCCTAATGTCCTGAATGAGTATTTTTTGCCAGTACCCCTGCAAATCTCTATGTGACCACTTTTGTGTGCACATTCTTGTCCCCCTGCTGGAAGAGCAAATATTTGTCAGACTATTGATTCTGACTGGTCCTCACTTGCTCCTGAGGATCTTGCTGTGGTGTCTTGTCTACCCCAGATGCCATGTTTTATATGGAAATCTACAAAACGTAGGTAAGCGCAGAGCACAGAATGTTCACACATCCAGAGCAAGTCCCAAATGACGAGTCCCTAATGAGGGCGAAGCGGCAGGAACTCCCTTAAAAGGTACCAATACAGTTTTTGAGTCAATACTGCAATTCACAGGTCTCGCTGTACCACTTGTATGTACTGGGCTACCATGGCACCTAAACACAAAGAAATTTTTCTAAAAACTACAAGAGATCTTACCTATTTGTGTGTGTAAGGAAACACCTAATCCCAAATAAAGAAACGAACCTTCATCATAAAGCAACATTTTACCCAAACTTCTATGGAGCCGATTAGACTGGTGGAAGGACCACCACCGCTGGGCCGGCGGTGGCGGTCCTTCTGCCATCACCTAGCGATGTACCCACCGCCCAATTAGGATGGCGGTGGGTACCGCGACGGATGCAAAGTCCGCACGCCACTTCACCGCCAAAGGCAATCTTTCTGATTGCCTGGCGGACGGTGTAGGGTGCCTAAAATTGTGGCGGTGCCTAGCAGGCACCGCCCGCCAGATAACGATGCTGGCGTCAGCCAGCCTTTCCATGGTGGTGGAACCGCCATGGAAAGGCTGGCGGAGGCTGGGTTTGGGGGCCTGCTGTGGGCTTCTCAATAAATAGGCCCACAGGTTAAAGAAATAAACAGGAATTGTGAAATTTAAATTAAGGTGGCATAGTTTATGTAATTTCTGGAATTTCACTTTATGCTTATGTGAAATTTTTGAAACTATGCCATTTGGCTACTTTACATAATTACAAACCATTCACTGTAAATATTTACTGTTAAGGCTCAATTCACAGAAAATAATTACTTGCAAATGCACAGAACAACAAAAGACGAGCTGCTTATTTTTTAGATGTTTTTGTTTCTTTACACTTTTTTAATGCAAAATGCGGTCTCATGTCAAAAATTGATGCGAAGACGCATTTAAGACTGAAAATATAGCAAGAATGGATGTATTTGAATTATGTGCAAATATAAGTCATTTCACAGAATTTCTTCGACATGTTGCATATTACATGAAATCAAATTACGTGAGCTTTGGACACCTCTAAAATGGACATTGTGCAACCAATAGCTTCACCATTGCCATTGTAAGCACAACTCCATGGGTAATTCTGGAATGTGGAAGCATCCGTGATCAATACGCCCTAAAGAGATTGCCTGAGCTGAGTTCAATAGAGAACATCCGGGAGGCAAAGAAGAAATAGACAAAGTACTTACAGATGTACTCAAATTCCAACAGGAGAATAAACATTATGATATGTAGTATTTCACGACACCCTGCAGTGAATATCACTGTATGGTCTCTTCTGACAAGAACAAAAAGTATTTACCAAACGATGGAAATGTTCTTGAGACAACATATTAAAAACGTATACAAAATCCATAAGAAGTCAGCAAAAAGTTCTGAAAAAATGTCAACAATCAAAACATTTCAGGATTAAATAAAAAAAGAAAACAGTTTAATATTGTTTAAAAACATTGCAAAAACGAAAAAACCCTACACAAAGGTGCTGATTCCGATCCTGTAAAACCCGGGTACAAATGTTCGTACGGCGCGTTTTCTCCGTACGACTCGTACCCGGGAATTCCACTGTACAAACCAGCAAGTACAATTCGTACAGAAATACCATTTCCGTACGAATCGTAAAAAACACTGTGCGGCTAAAAAATACATACAATTCTAAACCTGGACAGCACGTACGCGACGTCCGCACGGAGTCAGGCAGCATTTTACGGACCAGCAAGTACGATTCGTACCCACAGCACTCCGCAAGGCTATATTTTTACGGGAGCCAAAAAGTGCCGGAAAAGCTAAGTATGCAGCGATGCATGAGGAAAAGGGGGCCCGGTACGCACTGTACCCCCAGCCCTGTATGTACGCACTGTACCCCCAGCGCATACCCCCAGCCCCCCGTATGTACGTGCTGGGGGTATGGCGCGTACATACGGGGGACTGGGGTTACGGCGCGTACATACGGGGGGCTGGAGGTACGGTGCGTACATACGGGGGTGCTGGGGGTATGGCACGTACATACGGGGGGCTGGGGGTACGGTGCGTACATACGGGGGGCTGGGGGTATGGCACGTACATACGGGGGCTGGGGGTACGGCGCGGACGTACGCGGGAGGGGCGGGAGGCTGTGGGGGGCCGTACGACTCGTACCCCGGGCCCAAGTGTACCTGGGGTAGGGATCGTACAAACTTCGCTCCGCACGGGACGTTTTCCATACGCTTGTGTATTCGGGACGCCGGTGCGGATCGGACTTGTGTGCTCGGACTTCAGTTTTACGACTCGTACGTAAAACTGTCCGGGGACGTGTCGTAGACTTTTCCCGATGTCATTCGTATGTGTTTTTCACATACGTTTGTACGGTAATTGTACGATTCGTATGTAAAAAAATACGGATACGAGTCGCACGGGAAAAAAAAATACAGGATCGCAATCGACCCCTAATTATTTAATTATTTTAAGGTTATTTAAGTATTTTTAAGTTTGTATGGGACTTGTACGATTCGTACGTAATAAAATACGGATACCAGTCGGTCGGTAAATTTTTTTAACGGATCAGAATCGGCACCAAAATGTAAAAAATGCAAAAAACGAATACAATTTAGAAAACAAAAAATTTATGTATTCATGCATAGACCTACATAAATCTACCACTTCACACAGCTAATTGCTTTGTGTAGAAGCAATGGGATTGATTTGCCTGCCAAGAGTTAGAAGCAGTTATAAGATGGAGTCCAGACCCTATTTGATACGGTCAATGCAAACAGAACATAGGTTGTGCAAAATGGTAGTTGCCTGCCCTGGAATGCTAGACACATACTAAAACTGAAATATAACAAAAACAAACACATTCACTGAAAAAACAGAGGTTAAACTGATGTTATAGTTAGTATAGTAACATGACCATAACATATGTAAAAAAAAAAAACAGAAAAAAGAAATTCACTGAAAAACAAAGGTCAAAATGATGGTATAGTTAGGTGGCAAAGTCACACAAGAGCTAATGTTCAAGAACCAAATATAAAACACTGACATTTGCTAGTTATACTTCACTAAGTTAACTATAACTTCCATTCCCATCATGAACTGCTTATGACCTCACATGTTCATTCTCTCATCCATATTAGCATGCAGGCGGAAATGGATGGAAAGGCATGCGGTCTTTGCCTATGGGGACCTGTAGCTGGCCCCCAGGTAGTTGGGGGGGTGGGAGGTGCCCTGCATTGGCACGGACAAAGTGGCAGGCACCGAGCGGTGCCTGTCACGTTGTGCATGCCAATGCATGACGTGCATGCCCAGCATTGTGGCGGGCGGTGCATCCTAATAGTCCCCCAAGTATCACACTCATACAAGTGTGACAATTCAGACTTTAAATTTACATTAAAAATGAAAAATACATGCCCCCAAGCTATAATTGTAGCTTTGGGTAGGAGGTGTTAGGGATTTTAATGTATATTTAATTATTAAACAACCGTTGTTGTGCTCTCACAAAAGCCAGATAAACAATGCCACCATGTGCCAGGCTGTTATGAGAGCTGATGTTGACAATTAGCTGCTGGTGCAGATCACCGGAAACACTGTCTCAAATTAAGTACTGTGTTTCTCCCTAAATGCTGGGGTAAGGGATACAAGGGGGCTTCCCATGAACCCTTTTAGGTAATTTCAGAATCAATATATCGTCTTCTGTTATTTGGATGTGGCCATCTCTTAACCTCTGTCTATGTGATTCTGCATGTCCTTCTGTCTCTGCCCATTTGCCCAACTCTCACTTCCATTGTCCTGAGTGGAAGGATACACCACTTTCCATTTCTGAGCAAGGAGTCTTTTGACTAAAATGAGAGGCAGGTAAATGAATCTAACTACGGGCCTTATTATCAAGGAACGGCGATAAAATTATCGCCGCTTTAGCGGCAGTAAACAGCCGCTAAAGCGGCACCAATAGGCTTGGTAATATCCCCTTGTGAATTCCCATAGTAGCCCAGGTTCTGGGGTGAACCTGGGCTTCTATGGGAATTCACAAGGGCGTATTATCAAGACCATTAACGCCGCTTTAGCTGCAGTTTCCTGCCGCTAAAGTGGCGATAATGTTATCGCCGTTCCTTGATAATATGGCCTGGCATTTCTCTGCATGTTGGAGCTTGGCATTAGATTGCTGCGTACTGGGTAGGTGGTACCCTACATCCCAAAGATCATCATCTGGGGATATCGAATGATTTGCTCCAGCACTCTGCCTCCTGCAGTGGGACCAGCGATCTGCATAGCACCACAAGTTGCTCCGTTGCCAGGGAAAACAAAATTGGAGCGAGGGGACATTGTTGATGTGTGCCTCCCATTAGCTGCATCTGAGTGGAGATGACTTTGTGTGCCTTAACTCTATCAACAAGATCGACATATAACAGCCTGATCCATTTCATCAGTCCACTCCAAACCTGTCATCATACTTAACTATAACATACGTGTACACATGTATTACTGTAGATTCGAGTTTATTACCATAGTGCAGCTAAACTGACACGTGAAAGACACGTTTTACTATCTCAAAGATTGCATTTAACAATCAGTTTACACAGGGTAGCAACACTCCTAATAGTCACGATGCCTCTTCCTTGTGTGATGGTTTTGGTTAACTATCGTTTTTAACACAAATATGCATGTCAAGATACACTGGCATTAACCCTATATGAAGATGCAGGAAGTATAATATGCTAATTATTCTTCTTTTTTGCAGGAGGTGAGAGCCATCATGATTTACTTGAACCTTTATTTCCACAAGTTATGCTCCCCTTCACACTCATAAATGGTAATAAATAGTGAATAGTATTACGCTATGAGCATTTTCCTATATACTCTATAGAAATGAATTACTATTCTGAATTTCCAAACTGTATGCAACATGCACCAATGAGGTGCACTAGCAATATCTAATAAGTGATTAAAATGAAACTATCACATTTCACAATAAAGTTATCAAAAAAAGCGTAATCCAGAGTCACACATAGAATCGCGGTATGAGAACAATATTTCCTTCTAATGCACCTATTCTCCTTGAATAAAAATGATGCCCAATTAGTGATTTGCTGGTGTTCTGTTTCTCCAAGATATGCCCTTTGCTCTTGCTTTTTTTAATCTCTTAAATGTCTTTAATCAGTGTTCAAGTGGCTGGATTCTGAACACTGAGTATCTACTTTGTAGAAAAGTTCACAAGTAGGTCCACCAAGGTCGCAGGCAATCAGAAAGCGTCCTTCATCAATGGCAAACCCTCGGCAGAGAAAGGCTGCGGCAGAGTCATTCCGTGGATTGTTCTGCGCGGTCAGTGTGACATCGAAGAGCGCGCTCGCCCCCTCATGCTTCTGAAGGTTCCATTTAAAAAAACGTCTTTAATGAGAATTCGCAACATAAAACTTCTGCTCATACTTTAGCGAGAAAGTGATTGTTAACATTTAGGCTACAACAGTAAAGCAGCAAATAACACATTACCAAATGGCGTCTCAGAGGATTGTGATAACAGTGCCTTCTTCGCACCCGAGCATGTACACATTGAGAAAGCACTGGCAGGGAAGCGCACCGGCATCATTGTGCTCCACCAAAGGGTTTTGCGAATTTCCCAAAGCCCAGAAGAAGGAGAGCAACATCGAAAGTTCTGCTGGTCCTTTTATTTGCTTTCGAGAATGATCTGTTAAAAGATGTTTTAACACTTGTTGAAGATCTTGGACTGCGAAACTTCCTCCACAAAGTACAAAGATTGTTTTCATTCGAAACCCAGGTAAGGGTATACTGAGCCAAAAACATTGGAAAGCTGTGACATATTTCTGTTACAGAGTGGATGCATGCATCCCTTGGTTTGCTATTCATGATGCACCATGGGCCGTATTACATAAAGTGCCCATGGGGCGCAATGGGCGTTTCCGTGTCCCCTACTGTAATACCCATAGCACTGACGCACATAAAGCACCAGCGCTATCTGCAGGGGGTGTTCCCTGATTTGCATGGGGCTTGCCCTATGCAAATGAGAAAATCTTTTTGCCACTGCGATCGTGTGTATTACAGACGTGGGCGTAGAGGCAAAGAAGCCCTCAGGAGGCGCACTGACTGTGCGCCATCTAAAATGTGGCGCACTGTTAGTTGCCCCCCCTGATGGTAACCCTCTGGAGGTGGGAAAGGGGGTCCCATGGACCCCCAGACATCCCTTTGCAGGTGGGTGCAGTCAGTAACTGCACCCACCTGCAAGGGGATCTCTATTCCCCCTTCAAAGTGCAGGCAGGTTTCCACCTGCACTGTGAGAACACGGAGCGGCTGTAAAGCAGCTGCTCCATTTTACACATGAATGTGCTGCCCCCAAGGCAGCACAAATTTGCAGCAGCCCTGGGGACAGCACATTCAAAGTAATAGGGCACATTTTCACTGTTTGCATCCAGCGCACCTTTTTAAAGGTGTGCCTGGTGCAAACAATGAAAATGCGCATTCACCATAATACGGCCCCAGATGATTTACATTTGTGTTTTCATTGCTTCAGTCTTTCATCAAGACAGGTGGGAACAATTCACCAGCCCAGTGGACTTTCTGGACACGACTATAAGGTCAGATGTACAACCATTCTATTTTGCGGTTCGCAAATTGCGTTTTTTTGGCGATTCATAATTTGCGACTCGCAAAATGGAATGTACTAATGTGTATCAGACACATTTACCAATTCCCAATTGTGTCAATATTCATGAGGCATGTCACAATTTGTGACCCCATTGGGAATGGGCTACTATCACAGGGGTGGTGGCCTGCTGTGTTTGTTTTTTAAATAAAGCAACATTGTTTTTCAAATGCAGCCATTTTCCTTAAGGAAAAAATGGGATGTGATTAAAAGAAAAACATGAAAACTTTTCTTTCATTTTTCACCAGTTTGAAATTGGTGGTAACTGCGATTGTTTTGCGACCACATTTGCAGGCTAGCTATTAGGAAGGAACGCCCTTGGCACGCCCCTTTATACTAGTGACTCACAAACCCTATTTTGCAAGTCAGTAATAAGTTACAGACACGCAAAATAGGGATTGTACATGCTACAACCCATTTTAGCAGTTACAAAGGGCCTATTTTCTGTTTTTTGACCGCTAAAAAAGGTCCTACATCTGTCCCATTGACTTAAAGCAAGAACATCCCTGTAGAAGAAGCCGATATAAATACACAGTTATTTATATAGGGTTTTTGTTAAGTCACGCTGGTCCGATATAAACTTCAGAGATCATCACATTTCCTCAATTAAAGAATTCATATGATAACATAATTTTTTGAAACAACTAGACATAGTACTACAACATGATCCATTATTTAAAAAAAACCCTGCTACAATGCAAGAAAACAAAACACATTGACGATTAACTCTAGTCTTTAACTGGCATACTGTTGTAGCCCCACTGAAGCATGCATTGCAGTATCTGTACCCCATAAAGACATGAAACTCCGCAATAATTTCCCTACTTCTTATAACTGCATCAGACTACAACAGTTTTAAGACCAAATTGATATTTTATTTAGTTTAATAGAATTTACTTATTAAATTCAAATACCATCAGTTAGAACAGTACAAGCTGTCATACAATAAACAATAATTCATAGCATATTAGAAATATAATAGGGGCAATTAAGTTACATTTTTCATATGGTAAAAAATAAAAGTCAGAGAGAAAAGAGGGGAGAGAATTTAACGTATAGAGAAAAGTAAAGGAAAATGAAGCCTAAATGTCAAGTATTATCCTTACAACAATTTTCAAACATGTACAAAATAAACAAATAAAACTAAATAATATTCTTAGGGAGTTTTGGAACCTTCTGTGTGTTGAAGGGATCTTTGAGGGATATTAAATACAAATATTACCTAAGGGTGCAGACAGAAAGACATGCTCATACTGAAGTCTGTGCGAATAGCCAAGTCTTTAAGGCTTTGCGGAAGAGAGAGTGGGACACCTGACTTGAAAGCTCTTCCGGAAGGGAGTTCCACAGTTTGGCAGCCACAGTGGAAAAACCTCTACCTCCCCATTTTACCTTCTTAAACCTCAGCACTATTAACAGATTTTTATCTGAGGACCGGAGCAGCCTGCTAGGAACATAAAGATGGACAATAGCCTTAATCCCCCCTGGCCATGAGTCAGGCACATTGTTTTGAAGAGGATCCTACGGTCCAAAGATAGCTAGTGAAAAGAGACCACAGAGTGTCTTTTACATCTTGAGCATCCTAATTATTCAACTTAATACTATCAATTGCCTGATTAAAAGATATGCCATTTGTTAGACTTGGTCAGTCTTTGGTGTGGTCTTCCACCAACGTTTTGCCTTCCTCCCTCCTGTTTGCTGAAATGTGTTTATGTTGGCATTAGGACTCTGTATAGCTTACCACTGCTACCCACTGGCTCAACAATAGCTCCTGCAGTGTGGGGTGGCCCCCGAACTCCAGGTTGGTATGCGAGCTGCAGAGGACCCTCTCTGGTACTGTGCATGGGTGGCCTGAGCGCTCCGGACTGGGTCTGGAGCATGGGAGGCCCCTGCAAGTTTTGTTAAGCTACTGCTGCTAACCAGTGTTTAGGTGCATGTGGTCACTCCTTTAAACTAAGTAAAATTGGCATACACCCAATCAGCACATTTATTTAATTATTTGCTCCTTGTTAGGTGGTACTACATGTACCTAGGGCCTGTGAATCATATGTTACTAGTGGGCCTGCAGCACATATTGCACCACATACTTAAGTAGCCTTTTAAAACATGTATGAGGCCTGCCATTGCAACCTGTGTACAGTTGTAAACTGCAAATTCAGCCTGGCAAAATAAACTTTTTGCCAGGCCTAAACCTCCCTTTTTATACAAATAGGTCACCCAAGATAAACCCTGACAGGTCTTAAAGGTAGGGTGCTTTGTATATAGAAGGTAGGACATGTGATGTTAGGTGTTAGATGTCCTGATAGTGAAAAACTCCCAAATTTGTTTTCCACTAATGTGAGACCTATCTCTCACATAAGATAACATTGGGTAACCTTATTACATTTAATAAGTGCTAACGTTTGATTGGGAACAGGTGAAAATATCATGCTTGGTCTCAAAAGAATTATAATTTAAAATCCTTTTCAGTGGTAAAGTCAGGTTTTAAGTCATCATTCTGAAAATGCAAATTCTAGAAAGTTGTCATTTTCCTGTCCAAACCATCTGGTGCCTATAGCCTGTTTCCTGGGTCAAAGGACTGTGAATAGTTGGTAGTTGATCTTTGTATCTTGCTCCCAGACATTGAAACAAAGGGGGAATAACATGGCTATCCTGCTGGGATGGACTGGTTTTAGCTGTTTGCTAGATTACTTGGATCCTGGGTAGGGAAAGGAAGCAATTGTGCAGAACCAAATAGAGGGATAGCCTAGAAGTTCTACCACTTCAAAGAATGGCACCAGGTATAAATACTGGCCCCCATGAGTCACTCTTCAGTACACGCCTGGATCTGTGGAAGACCCCCTCCAGAGGGATTATATTGTATTTTAGAAGACTGCTCTGCTGCTTGGGGCCTGATTTGTACCACATAGGATTGCCCTCCTAGCAGAGAACTGCCTTGAAGCCTGTCTTGTATCCTCAGTGGACTGCCTTGCTGATTGAGACCTGTCTTGCTACTTGATTCCAGGACTACCAGAGATACTTCAAGGGCTAATTGGCTGGCCTCCTGTGTGAGCTACAGGAACATAAAAAGCTCCAGAGTCTTTGAACCCCGCATCTGTCCTCTGCCTGCAGTGAGTTACAAATCCCTCGAAATGGTACCCAACCAAACCAGCCCTGGACCCTTGGAAGTGGTGCGAAAGGCGCTTCTCTAACCAAACCCTGAAACTTAGTACTTCAAAACTTTTTCACAAAAAAAGTGACTTGAGAAGTGACAGAAAACAGGGACCTACCTGCTCGATGACAAAGTCTAAATGTGAGAACTGGGGGTCTCTAGTTGGCTGAGGTAGGTACTTTAGTCCAAATAGGGACCCTTGCTTCTAGTCAGAGAAAGGAGGGACACACTCTTAGATAACCCCTGCTCACCCTCCGGTAGCTTGGCACGAGCACCCAGGCTTATCTCCAAGGCAATGTGTAAAGTATTTGCAACCACACTCTCAGTAACACAGTGATAACACCACAAATGGACACCACACTTATTTAGGAAAATAGCGGTAACTTTATCAAGAAGAAATACGATGAGACCAAACGATAAAAATATCCATCATATGCGTATTTGTAATATTTCACTTGGCCGGTTATTAGGCCAACAATCACTTGTAGGTTATGGCGGTATTAATGAGCAGTTCACGATGATCTAATTCAGTTCAAATGCAATGCTATGGAGTTCGTAATGTAGAAATAAGATAGTCCTTAATGCAAGTACTACTGCATATCTTAAAACAAGTAAAAATGCAGTTCGTAATGCAAGTACTAATGAGGATCGTAAAAGCAAGTAACAATGCAGTTTGTAATGCAAGTACTAATGTGGATCATAAAAGCAAGTAATAATGCAGTTCATAATGCAAGTACTAATGCGGAACGTAAAAGCAAGTACTAATGCAGTTTGTAAGGCAAGTACTAATGTGGATCGTAATGCAAGTAATAATGCAGTTCGTAAAAACAATCCATCACTGATTGCGGTGCTAGTGAAGGTCTCTATGCCAATCTTGGCTGACTCGCGGTCAGCGGCTGCCAAAATATGCCGCCAATATGGTTATGAAGAAAACAAAGTGCAGCTCCACAATCTGACCCCGGTACTGCCACTCCTTGGCCAGTACAGACCGCAATACTGACTTGAGCAGAGGCTCGTGCTGCCAATATGGGAAAGGCCGAGAGCGGTCTCTCATTGCATGCACTCCGCCCCAGGCGGCTACAATCGCACGCACGCTGAGCGTTACTTAGGGGGGGGTGCAGTCTCTCTCTCCTCTCCTCGTGGCTTGCGCGTCATGCTGTGCGGCTTCGGGTTGCTTCTCGCAGTGAGAGTCGGGCTACCAGGTGTTGGCCTCTCAGCTGATCGGCTCCCGGCGTGACTCAGTTGAACTTGGGTGCACAGGACCTTGGACCCACGATGGTGAAGGTTCACAGGCAAAGGCAGGCCCGGGCCGGCGGTGGTGATTTATCATGGCTCCCCCTTGGGACGACGGTCCAGGCCGATGGCAATAACAATCACAGCACTTCTGGTCACACTGTCGATCAAAGCAGAGCGCAAGATTGCTCCGGGGCACACGGTCATGGTGCAATTCACACGAAGGTCTCAGGCTGCAAAAAGCACACGCACACAGCGTCGCTGAGACACACTTGGAAACTTTGATGGTCCTGAGTTTCCATAAGATGGAGCCAGCTCCTCTTGGGCCCTTGGAGACAAGGTACTTCAGGACACAGCACACAGCAAAGTCTTTTCAAGCAGGGGGACACAGCACACCGCAAAGTACCTTGTCCTTTCCTTAGTCAAATCATCAAACTGCATGCCAGCCCCAGAACGCTCAGAAAGGGCAGTCCTTCTCTTCAGTCTCTTCAGCTGTTCTTCCTTGGCAGAGGTTCCTCTTGATCACGAAGTTGTTTCAATCCTTTTTCAGGCTTGAGTTCAGTCTTGAGTTCAGGGGTGTTCAGCTCTCACATTTATACTCCTAACTGCCTTTGAAGTCTTTGTGTTCAGGTGGCTCTGAGCCCAGTCCAAACCAGACCTGGGTGTCTTCCTACCAGGGCACACCTTCTTTCTTTGATAGTGAGGGTCTGGGCCTCAGACACTCTGCAGGAGGTGGAGCCATTCCTTTGTGGCAGCAGCACAGGCATCTTCGCATCAAAGGGGCTACTCCTCCCAAAACACCAAATGCAGGGCAGCCTGTGCTGTCTCACCTACTCCTCCCTGGTGTCAGGACACCTCCCCAGACCCTGTCACATCCAAACCCAGACAGTCAATACACAACCAGGCAGAGGCACACAGGATGGTCAGGACAAGAAACCAGCCACTTCTAAAAGTGTGGCTTGTAAACACACAATTTAAAAACCATCTTCACAAAAAGATGTGTTATTAAATTCTGAGTTCAGGCAGACTAAACTCCAACTCTCTATCTGTTGCCTATGAGAAGATATGCTGAAAACATGTGACACAGCATTCCCCATTCTGTCCTATGAGCAAGATGGCCTTGCAACAGAGAAAAACGAATTTGGCAGTATTTCACTGTCAGGACATGGTACACACCTCAGTACATGTCCTACCTTTCGCATACACTGCACCCTGCCCAGGTGGGGTACCTTGGGCCTACTATAGGGGTGTCTAATGTGCATAAAAAGGGAAAGGTAAGGTCTGGCAAGTGGGTGCACTTGTCAGGACAACAAGGCATTTAACAAACTGCTCACAGGCACTGCAGTGTAGTGGCTGGCCTGAGATCTCTCTTTAGGACTACTTGTGTGAGTGGCACACTTAGTGCTGCAGGCCCACTAGAAGCATTTGCATAACCTGCCCTGGCACACATAGTGCACTTTACTAGGGATTTTACTAGTAAGGAAAACATACCAATTATGAACAACCAATTATCATAAGACTTTATACAGGGAGCACTTGCACTTTGAGACTGATCAGCATTGTCAAAGTGCCCAAAGCATCGAAGTGGGCAACACAATGTCAGAAAAAGGTCTAGGAGGAAGGCAAAAAGTTTAAGGAACTTTAGCCAAAAAGGGCCAAGTCCAACACAACCCTTCCCAGCCTAAAGCCAGGGTAGGCCAATCAACTACCTTGATGGACTCCCCGGCTTGGGGCGATAGAACCCGGACGCGGGCCCGCCACCGCAGGGACACCACCCCGTTCTATGCCTTCCTGACCCCAGGGGGTTCCCTCGGTTACAACTCCCTGGGCCTAAGCTACTCCACTGATACTTCCTGGCAGTCTGGGGCCCTCTAGGGGTGCTTGTCCCTTGCAAACTCCCACCTGAAGCGGTACCCCTGGAAGACCCAGCAGCCAAGGCACTGTTTTTCTGCCCTTCAGGTTAAAGGCGGGGTTACCTTGGTGACTTCTAGGGGACCCAGCCCTTCTGGCTGAGCCCTGACCCACGGGTTCTCCTACTGGGGAACACCCCCTCTCAATCTTCCATCTAGACTTATGGGCCTGCCACTAAGGAATGGCACAAACAAACTTCAGGACCGTGGGAGCTCTGGTTACAGACGCCCCACGACCTCCTGACGCTAGGTGTTCTTCCTTTCACAGCTAGAAAGTAGGCTCTAGGCCTCCAACCGGTTGCTCTCTTAAGGAACCCTTCAGTCTCTTGGGTGGGGCTGCGGACCCCCGGGGATGCTGCTCACATTTCATCCCTCTCCTTTGAGGCAGGGTGCTATCCTGCACGCCCCCTCACTACTCTGGAACCTGCCTGCGCCACTCTGCCCTTCTTCCCTCCCACAGGGCCAGAAGATCTCTCAGTCGTGGCTGGAATTCCTCCTAAGCGCCTCTTCATACCCTCTCTCCCTTAACCAGAGGCCTGTCTCTGGTGCAAGCTCCTGGGAATCAAAGAGCTCGCACTCTAACAGGTGTTGGCACAATTTTGGTAAATAATTACTGAGCCAGGGCTCCCTGGAGCCCAAATTGAGCAATCCCTTGAAATCATTTGCTAGGCTAAACATCACCCAATCATCCAGTGCTCACGTGTATGCATTCACCCCCTCACCCCAAGGACTGGATTCCAGTTTCTTGAAGTTCCTGAATTTCTGCCTGTACTGTTCAGGAGTGGCGTGGGTCAGGGTTCCCGCTCTATCTAGAGGTGGTAAAACATCCCTCCCAGAAACCCCAAAATGTTTCCAAAGGCCCGTCCCCCAATGCTTCTCACAAAAACAACAGTTGATGGACAGAATGCAGAACAATGTCATACATTCACCCCAGTACAGAGTTCTGGGCCTAAATCCATCGTTTTTTTGCTCACCATGCCATTCCAGTTTGAACCCAGCCATATGCAAATCAGTCTTGACCTTGTGCCTCATGGGAACAGTCCAGCCCGAACTGCCAAGCCAGGTTCTAACCCAGATCTCTTGACTGGGGGTGAATGTTTTGATTTGTTCTGCATTCCGTCCATCAATTGTGTGTCTTTTGCTTTCTCGCCCTAAGTGCGCCAGGTATGCTCAGACGTGAGTCCTGGGCTCACTGTGCCACTAGAATCAATCTATCCTGGCTGAAAAGGGGTGAAACCCCGAAACTGGTCCTAGGATGCTTGTTTCCGGTCCAGGGAGGACCTGGCTTGGAAGTTCAGGCTGGACTGTTCCCATGAGGCACAGGGTCAAGACTGATTTGCATATAGCTAGGTCTAAACTGGGGTGGCATGGTGAGCAAAAGAATGATGAATTTAACCCAGATCTCTTGACTGGGGTGAATGTTTTGATTTGTTCTGCATTCCGTCCATCAATTGTGTGTCTTTTGCTTTCTCGCCCTAAGTGTACCAGGTATGCTCAGACGTGAGTCCTGGGCTCACTGTGCCACTGTAATCAAGCTATCCTGACTGAAGAGGGGTGAAACCCCGAAACCGGTCCTAGGATGCTTGTTTCCGGTCCAGGGAGGTCCTGGCTTGGCAGTTGGGGCTGGACTGTTCCCATGAGGTCCAGGGTCAAGACTGATTTGCATATAGCCAGGTCTAAACTGGGGTGGTATGGTGAGCAAATAATGATGGATTTAACCCAGATCTCTTGACTGGGGGTGAATGTTTTGATTTGTTCTTCATTCCATCCATCAATTATGTGTCTTTTGCCCCAATGCTTCTCAGGCACCTCATTCATTCTCAGTGCGATCTCATATGCCATGAAACATGCATAAATTCTCATCACCACTTTTAATGAGCAGCTTTTTCTCTTCTGCTTGAGCCTTAAGTTTTAAAACCTCCAACTCATGCTCTCTGACACTTTGATTTTCCTCCAGCTCCTCTGGGAAAATCTCCTCCCGGAATGGTTACTACCAGCCCCTGAGACTGGTCCTCCCACCGGCAAATCCTGTGGACCAAATCCATTCTGTGGGTCATCCTCATCCACCTCAGCATCACCTGTCTCCTGAGCCTCTTTGGCTTCCCACCAGGCCCTCAAGGCCGTTTGCAGCTTCTATTTCTTGGTGCTACTTTTCATGGGACATCCCAAAGTTCTGCAGAATTGCCTCAATTGTTCAACTTTGTAGGTGAGCAGTGCCTCAATGTCGAATTCCAATTCTGCAGCCTCACTGGCTACTTGACTCCTTTGAGACATGATGTGTGGCTTAAAGGTCGCTCAAAAAAATAGAACCAAAAATCGAAAAACACAATATGTGGTTGCTTCGTGGTCTGCACTAAAACTAGTGATGTACACCAGTCACTGTGAGTCAATTGCAAATACAAGTTCAAATTCCCAACCGCTGGTCACCAATGTTAGAACTGGGGGTCTTTAGTTGGCTGAGGTAAGTACCTTATTTTTTTCTTTTTTTACATTTTCAAAAAACCTTTATTGACAAAATAGCATAGGCACATTACAATCAGAGCACCATATACAGAGCAACACTTGAGGATATAAAGACAGGCCAATAACACAGACAAGCAGAGTACAGCGGCTAAGTGGACATTACTTATGCACTTCAGGACAGTGAGCAACAGTGGATATACATCAGGCAAATTGTGGGAGAGCGAGCGGGCCGGACCGGAAAGGGAGTAGGAACGGGGCAAAGGGCGGCTACTGACCTTCACCGGCGGCCGCCGCGGGTGGAGTGCCGGCAGGGAGCGCAGGAGAGGAAGTCTGGCTATGGGGGGGGGTATGAGCGTGAAGCTATGACACTAGGGAGGCCCATATGTCCAGTGGATGAGACCTGGCTAGCATAAGGTCCTAGAACTCAGATAAAAGGGTCTGGCATCTCGATGCATCCTCGAGCCATTGGGTGAACTTAGGTGCAGGTTTGCACCCTCAGTACATGGACACCCTATGCCGTGCGAGGACAAGAAGCATAGCAATCAAATGACGGGAGGCGTTTGGGCAATATTTAACAAAGCCTAAAAGGCAAAGCGGAGGGTCGGGCCGAACCTGTGGTGAAGTGATCTCGGAGATAGCGGTGCAGACCTCACACCAATAGTCAGAGACCTTAGGGCATAACCAGGTGAGATGGGAGAAATCTGCCGCAGGGGCAGAACAGTGCAGGCGTCTATCGCTGGAGATGAGTCCCAGCTTGTGTAGCTGAACGGGGGTAAGGTAAAGCCTGTGCAGATATTTAAAATGAATTAGGTGCAGGTGATAGTTCGGGGATAGTCGCTTCGTCTGGTTGCAACAATAAAGCCAGTCAGCTTGGGAGATATCAACACCAAGATCCTCGCCCCATGCCACACGCGCTCGATCAGTGGAGATGGAGGTGGCGGCCAGCGTGAGGACATAGAGTTTGGTAAACCAACTTCCGAGGAGAAGGAGAGGAATACAGAAAATCAAGAGTGGTCATCGAGGGGGGAGACAAGGGGAACGAAGGATGCAGCGCCCTGCAGATAGAACGAAGCTGATAAAAAAGTAAAGTGTCCATAGGACTAGAATCGTCAGTGGGAGAATAGAATGTGTTCCCCGGGAAGAGATCCGCCACTGTAGTCAGCCTCAGGCGAGTGGTGTGTTTAGCCATACCGGAGGGCTGTAGAGGAGGAAAAGACGGATGCCGAACGATTGGCATCTTATTTGATGAGAGCGCCGGAGCGCCAGACAGATGGCGTAGACCATCCCAGGCCCAGCGCAAGGTCTCGGCCGTGTCAATTTCTGTGCGTGGGGGTTTGGCAGGGAGGAAAAGGGCAGTGGCGAGCGGCCAGGGGGCGGCGAGGTCCGCCTCAACCGCCATCTGCTGCTGGAAGGGAGTGGGATGAATCCAGAAGTGCAAAAAACTGGCCTGAGCACACAGTGCATAAAGTTTAAAGTTGGGGGCACCCAGGCCACCGCACAACATCGGGAGGGTAAGAGTGCCATTTGCAATCCTGGGTTGCCTACCGGCCCAGATTAAAGAAATAATCAGCGAGCGGATTCTATGAAAAACGTGGGCAGTGAGAGGAACAGGGATGTTCTGAAAAAGATATAAAAATTTAGGGAGGCCAACCATCTTGGCGATGGCTATGCGTCCAGGCCAAGGACAAGAGCAGCCGGCTCCACTGGGGGATCTTGGATTCGAGCCAGTCCACGACCAAAGTTAGCCCTCCAAAGTTAATCCACATCCCCGCTGAGCCAGATACCCAAATAGCGAGTAGGGCCTGACGCCCTCACAAAAGGGAAGTCCGGAGTGAAGGGCAAAGTGGTGTCGGTAAGAGGACTGACTTACTCCAGTTCACCTGGATACCCGAATATCAAAGTACTGGGTGAGGACATCGCACGAGGGGGTGGAACCTGCAGTGTATAATTGCGCATAGTACTCTGTAAAGCGTGCCTTGATTTCTTCAGGGGAGGCACGTGTTTCCGAACTAGGGAGAAGAGAATGGAGGGTGTACAAAGATTTCTTTTCCAATTCCAGCTTGTCATGAGTGCTGCGGATGGAGCGTAAGACCCCAGATTGCGTAGAGATGCATTCACCTCGAATGACAACCTTTAATCCCTCCCAGAGCGTGGAGGGAGAATCAACGGAGCCCTCATTAAGTTCAAAATAGTTCCCTTTCACAGTCCGGACCTCGTCACAGAAGACAGTATCCCGTAGTGCAATTGTGGGGGGTCGCCAGGAAAAAACACGCCGAGGAGACAGCGGAAGGTGGAGACTGAGCTGTACCGGCGCATGAGCTGACAGAGTGCGCGCCATATGATCGATAGAGGTGAGCCAGGATAGGATAGCCGGTGAGGTAATCCAAAGGACCAGGCGGGACCAGCAACTTCGAGTCCTCAGGCCATGTGTGGCACCAAGCATCGTACAGGGAATTGTCTGTGAGAAAGGAGCTAAGGAGCGCCGTGGAGCGTGGGTGGGAGTCATAGGGGCCAGTGCGGTCCAAGACTTTGGAAAGTGTCACATTGAAGTCCCCGCCCCAGAGGAGCGCGGCAGGGCCTAGGGATAAAATGTGATGCCATATGTTCGCAAAGAAATCTGGGTCATCGATATTAGGTCCGTATATAGCCGCTATCGTTAAAGGTTGGGCCTGAAGGGAGCCATGGAGGATAACGTAGTGCCCATCAGGGTCAGTGATCACTTGGGAAGTTTGCCAAGGGAGTCCCCTGCGTATTAGAATAGACACCCCAAGAGAGTAATTGGAGTAGAAAGAGGAGTGAGAATCTCCCCAATGTCGGGAATGCAGCCTGGCGGCAGATTCAGGCAGTAGAAGGGTCTCTTGCAATAAACAGATGTCCACTTTGTGTCGGAGTAGGTGTGCATGTATTAGCCAAACTTTTTGGTGGTCATTGAGACCGCGGATGTTCCATGTCCAAAATACCGTGTCAGTCATGTCATTGAAGTGCGGGTAAGAGTGAAGCGCAGTGCGGTGAGTATGGCCAGGGCTCTTGAGTGAGTGTGTATGATAGTGCGGGCCAACTGAAATAAGAACAAGCAGTGCAGCAGTGTGGAGGAAGCTAGAGGCCGACTGGAGAAGGCCAAGGGAAGTAGCTGGGCTGTACGGGAGGCCCTAAGAGGGAACCAACCACCCTCAACAGCGGGCGCAAGATAGCGACAGGTGACGTGCACAGAGGTATGGAGCTTGCAAGAGCAAGTAGAGCGGTGCAATAAGGTGCGGCAAAGCAGTGCTGGAGCCATATCGTCAGGCAAGCAATAAAGCAACAAAAATACAAAGAACAAATAAGCCTCAGAGGGAGGCTGCAAATCCCCAGAAATTCCCCCCCACCCACCACCACACCAACCCCCCAAATGGACGAGAGTCCACCCAACCCCACCCTAGGGAACCACAACTGGGAAGGGAAAAGTCAATGTTCAAAGTGGGAATCATCCCGCGGGGGCATGGCGTAACTCGGCATACACCCCCCTGACAATGAGATAGGGTGGCCACGCCAAAAAATTAAGAGCAGATAACTAAGTATGTGGAGCCTTGCAAAGGAACGTTCGTGCCTGGCCCATCAGCAAACCACCAGGAGCCGGGTAGCAGGAGCAGAGCCAGGTGGGAACAGCAGGCAGGGATCCAGAGTGAAGAACACAATACAGTTATTGCAGAAGGAGTGGAGGAAGTCAATCATTGTCACTTAGGATGCCGGAGGTTGAGTCCTGGGAGATGACGGAAGCGGAGCGGTGAGTGCGGTCAAGCTTTTTGGCGAAGGAGAGGGCATCCTTAGGATCGGGGAACATGAGAGTTTTAGAGCCTTGTTTGACACGGAGCTTGGCTGGATATGCAAGGGAATAAGAGATCTTGTGCTTTTGGAGGAACCGTTTTGCAGGTAGGAACTCACGGCGGGCGTCCTGCACCGCCAAATTGTAATCTGGGTAAAATGACAGGGAGTTACCTTGATGACGGATCTCGCCCTTGTCCCTGGCCACCCGAAGGATGGCGACGCGATCCCGAAAGTTGAGGATTTTAGCGATGATGGGGTGAGCTGGCAATCCAGGGGCAGGGCGAGGGCCAAGGGAGCGGTGGGCTCGCTCCACATTGAAGACTGGGGAGAGCACGTCACCAAATAGTTTGCGAACCAATTGTTCCACAAAATCCTCCATTCGCGCAATGTTCGTGGACTCAGGCACCCCCTTAATACGGAGGTTACTCTTTTGAGAACGGGCCTCCAAGTCCTCGTTTTTGGTGCGTATTATTTCTAGGATTTTGTCCATTTGAAGGAGTTTCTGACGATCCTGGGTGGCGGCGTCTTCAGCGTCAGATACCCTTGTCTCAACATGCAGCAAGCGATTGTCCTGCCTGTCCACCCGCGATTTGACCACATCAAGACGTGAGGAGAGTTGATCCAGCTGGGCAGCTATGCCAGAGACGGCGGCTTTGACCTCGCACATGATGGCCTTGAGGTCATCCTCCTGGGAGGCGGCCATCTCCGCGGGGGGTTGGAATCGCCTCCGTCGGTAACTGCACCTTCCTGGTGCATCTGGCGGCATTGGTTGAAAGTAAGTCTAGGTTGTTTGGGTTCTGCCTTACCCATGTCATCAGCCAGGAGGAGAATGGATGAAGAGCACCGTTGAATAGCAAGGCAACAGACTCCAGAGCTGCAAGGGTGACTAGCCGAGCAAGGAGATGGTGTGGCAGGCAACGACCAAGAAGGCGCCAGGGGGAAGAACACAAGGGCGGATAATGCAGTCTCACACAACAAGAGAAGTGGGCAGGCCCCTCCCGGGACAGTCAGGCCAGCTGGCAATGGGGAGGCATAACATGAGCGTGTGGCACCAATGCGGCAGTCCGGGCCCAAAGAGGTGAGCAGACGGTGAGTCTATGCGCCACCAGGCATGAAGCACGTGCAGTAGAAGCTGTGCAGGCATTGCGGGAGGTGCAGCTGCGGAGCGCGGCACGGCAGGGATACAAGGGGGGCACACAGCCTAACACATGCGGGCCCAAAACCCACAAGGGAGCAGAGGATTAGAGGGAAGGCAGGAGAGGGGGCCCCGCGGCGTGGCGAACGCTACCACCAACATGGCCGCAGCAGCATGCAGCGATGCTCGCACTCACCCTGTCCTCAGGAATAAGGCGGCAGTCGGGCCTTGACAAGTGCTGGCAGCAGGCTGGACAGGGAGGTCCGTCCGATGAGGCCGTAGCACGTAGTGGTCCCAAAGGGTGCCGGCAGAAGAGCAGCACTGAGCCAGATGAGCGCCGGAGGCAAGGTCTGGCAGACTTCGGGCGGCCATCAGTAGGACGGGCCACAAGTAAGGCCAGAGGCACAGTGAGGGGGCGGAGGGTGAAGGAGACCGCAGCTGGGCACCATTTGAAGCGGGAAGCGCACCATCAGGAACCTAACAGCAGCAAAGAGTTATGGGGGGCTCGCTGCCCACGTCGCCCGGCCCGGGCAAGGTGATGACAGACCCCGCGGGTGCCGTTACGGGACAGGCGGTGCCCGCACTTAGTGGCAAAACAGGCCAGGCGGTTCGACAAACAGACGCCCAAACTCCACGGCCGAGAGCCCCCAGCGGGCGACACACTCCCAAGGCCCCTCTGGCAGTGTGGAGTTGCGGAAGCCGAGTCGGCGCTCTGGCGCGGGCGAGTAGCAGCGGAGAGGCCTTATCCCATTGACTGGAGGGCCCAGCCTCGAGGAGCGTGCCCAGGTGCCGGAACTCAGCACGGGAGCAGCGGATCAGACTGCAGCAAGCATCCAGTGGCACCACAGGTCAAGGTAAGGGTGGATTGTCCGGAGCCAGGCATGCAGAGAGCTGTTATCTGCAGGATAATGTCGGATTGAAAGCTTGGCTGGCAGATCCCACTTAGAGTGTGGCCATCTTGCAGCCGACCAAGCCACGCCCGCTGAGGTAGGTACCTTAGTCCAAATAGGGACCCTTGCTTCTAGTCAGGGAAAGGAAGAACACACTCTTCGATAACCCCTGCGCACCCTCCGAAGGTTGGCACAAGCAGCCAGTCTTATCTCCAAGGCAATGTGTAAAGTATGTGCAACCACACTCCCAGTGAAACAGTGAAAACACCACAAATGGACACCACACTGATTTATTAAAATAGCGTTATCTTTATCAAGAAGAAATACGATGAGACCAAACAATAAACATATCCAGCATTTGCGTATTCGTAATATTTCACTGGGCCGGTTATTAGGCCAACAATCACTTGTAGGTTATGGCGGTATTAATGAGCAGTTCAAAATGATCGAATGCAGTCCTAATGCAATGCTATGCAGTTCGTAATGCAGTTCGTAATGTAAGGGGTATAAGTTTATTTGCATGGTTAACTAAAACCGTTGCAAAGCACCAACCTGTTCAAAAACAAATATATACATTTACAACACATTCCTTCATAGCTATTATGTTTAAAATCTTGCTAAAAATATTCTAAAATTAAGCAGCTTTACCAATGAAGTGTCTAATTTCTATCCAATTGCTGCGCGGAGCATTCCAGTCCGTCAAGAAAACTTTTTGCCAGCCATTGACCAGCCCTTCCAACCTTGGCAATCAGCCCATATTAAAATACTGCTGGCTCCATATGGCGTGCCCTCAGGTGCTGTGCTGTCCGACCACCGTGTGCTTCAGATAAAAAGTTCTTGTTCTTGTTCCTAATGCGCCTCAGAACGTTTGCCCATGAGTTCACTGCGTAAATTCCTTATATGTGCATTTCAGGCATTTTGCTGTCGCACAGTCTCAGATACTTCACTAGGCTGCAGTTCAGTTTTGGATCATTGGGTGCAAAGCATGCCAGCAAAGCTTGCCTCCTGGTACGAATCCCCCACTGGTTGAAGTGTCGCTTCAACAGTTGTTTTCGTTCATTAAGAAGTTTTTTGCAGGAGCACCGTAAATGCAGCAGATCTTCCAATGCTGAACCACATAAGCGGCATGCAGTGCCCTCTTTCCCTCTTAACCAGGGTGAAAGATGTTGAATACAGGGTAACAGCCCCAGTCTGTACTGAATGAAAGCAATTGTTATTTTTTTTCTTATTATCCAGATTGAAATAGGCTTAAGTGGCCGGCTCTGATATGTCGTCAATGTCATCCAGCCATGGGCCCTTTTTGTCAATGAGGCCTTGTCCTCCAACAAAGAGAGATGTTTAACTGTCTTCCACACTAGTTTTTTGAAAATAGTAGTGGTTGTTGATGTTTCCCAAATCTGACATAGCCCCATCCTATTTAAACTGCTGTAAAGATATTCCGCATCAGGTGATTTGGTGTGTTGTTGTATCTCCTTCCATAGCTGTTCATTTAGTGTGCCATGCGGAGCTTTTCGCACTTTGTACCATGCAATAACAAAGGCCCCTTGTCTTGCAACTGTTTGTTTTTGAACACCAAATTCAAGTCTAATTTGCGCCGGCGAGGTATGTTTGGGCAGCCCAAAGATGACCCTGTATGCTGTTGTTACTACAGTGTCAAGTATTTTAGCGTCTTTGCCTTTCTGAGCCTAGCTGCCATAGGTGATTGTTGGCAGCTGTTTTGCCCGAACTACCTCAGCCAAAGGAAGGATCGATGGTCCCATCAATTTTGAATTTAGTGTTTTTAGAGTGGTAGCCAATATTAGGCCTTTATGCCTAATGCTGTTCTTCTGTGCCAAAAAACGTCCCCCTTTATCCAACTTCACACCCAAATATTTATATTCCGCTGTATCCTCAATTTTAGTTTCTCCCCAAAACCAGGCTCCAGTTTGTTTCCTTTTTTTACTGATTTTCATGGTTCTCGTCTTGTCCAGATTGATCGTTAGATCATTTGCTTTAGAGAAGTCCTGTGTTGCCTTAAGGAGACGTTGTAGTCCTACTTTTGTTTTACTAATCAGACAGGGTATCAAAATGTCTCCTAGTTTTGGGGCATGTGAGTTGCAGCTGATCAGGAGTGGTACTAAGCCAGCTATATATAGGTTAAAAAGAGTCGGTGCTAGGACGCCACCCTGTTTCAGCCCTTTTTCTGTGGGAATACGCCACGACAGGAGAGTTCCGTTGCCCAGCTTCACCTGCAACCATGTGTCATTGTGCAAGTTTATTAGCAAGTTTAATAAGGGCTGTGGCAGTCCCCATTTATGCAGTTTGGACCATAATTTAGTGCTGTTGACGTGATCAAATGCGGCCTTGTAGTCAATAAAACATAAGTATAGAGGTGTCCGTGCAGCCTCAGCCTTGTCCATAAGCATTGCCATGCTTAGTATGTTGGTTATTGTCCGACTGTTTTTACAAATCCAGTCTGTTGTAAAGGAATTCGAGATTTGTCTGTGGCCCATGCCTGGAGTCCTCTAATAATGTACCTGCAAAAAATGTTGCCTCATTATCTAATAAAGCCACTAGTCGATAGTTTTGTGGTGCCGACTTTTCACCGGATTTATAGATTGGGTAAATGACTGATTCTTTCCAGGAGCTAGGCAGGATATTTAGCGTCCCTAATCTCTCTTAACAGTGGTTCCAATGCTTCTGCCCAGTAGGTTGCCTCCTGTTTAAATAATGCTGGTGGTATTCCATTAGAGCCAGGAGCACCTTCCCTTCTCCCCTTGCCTATCTGCCGTTTAATTGCTGTTGCATGAGTTATTTGGAATTCCTGAGTTGATAAGCCTCCCCTTGTATTCCCAGGGGTGGGTGGGATTACATTCAGCTCTGTCCTTGGTTGTCATATGGCATTCTAGTTCTTTTTGAGTATTTTGGTCCTGTTCAATGAGCTCAATGCTTTGTTGGAAATGGGAACTTAGGTATTTTACCCAATCTTCCTCTGCAATGTTCGAGGAGATGCCATCGTGATTGTGGTGGATGAATTGATTTATGGTGTCCCAGAATATGGCGCTGTTATTGTGTTTAACGTCAGTAAGTAATTTGACCAAAAATTCCTCCTCCATAGCTCTGTTGACATTCCTTTTCATTTTTTTCAGATCAGCCCTTTGTCTCTGTAGTAATTACAATTGAGTTTTATCATTGGGATTCTACCGGATCGATAGATATGTTTTCTGGCAAGCTTGATTTCTTGCTTTGCAGTATATGATATAGGTTTTGTGCCGCTGAATCTTTGCTGGTTTGATGGTTTGATCCTAGACGCGTATAATTCCATCATTGATAGAAAGTTTAGCCATTTCTCGACTTCCCCTTCTCCAGCTCTGGCTATGAAGTGCTGTTTAGCATTTTCCAGCCTCTTGCTGCCAGCAGCTATCTTAAATTTTATTCTTTTTAAGTTGATGGTGACATCTGATCCCTGTGGTGCCCAGCCACGTTCAAATGCTGGAATTGTAGTTCTTAGCTCGATTTCCTGCGGCTGATGATCAATATCGCCTTTATTGCCCAAACGAAACAATGCAATTTGATGAAACAGACATAGGGAGACAAAGGTATAGTCCAGTATTGAGCTTGTTCTGATTGAGCTGTACGTTGTTGCTGGAGGGTTATCTTCAACAGATCTACCATTTAGTGCCCTTAAATATAGATTTTGCAGCTCCTCCAATATGGATTGTCCTGACTTAGTTTGTTTGCCCAGTTGTAGATCTACTTGCGACGGGATATTCCAAATTATGTTCTGCTGGAGTATTTCTTCCTCCATAGTAGAGCCCATTACATTATAATTGAGGTCCACAGTGAGGATAGGATCAGCATTAGAGCCTTCTCTTATGCATGTTTCCACAAAGCTACACATTTTCTTTGCTAGTTTAGTTTTACGTTTTGGTTGAATGTACACATTTATTATCGTGGTGTTGATATTCCTTGTATGTGTTATTGATGGAAAGGATACAGTTACTGTTAATAATGATTGAGTTTTGGGACCGAAAGTGCGGGCAGTGTGAGTAATTGTCCTCGCAACATATATGACCAAACCTCCTTGCTAGCGGCCAAATTTTGCCATCTTAGTTGCTCCTTTATAAAAGGGCAAAAATCCTTGGAGGTGTGGCGGATCCAATGCTCAAGTTTCTTGCAGAGCTACTATATCGAAGGCCCTAATGTAGGTGACAAATTCCAGGTCTGCTAATTTATTGACGAGCCCATTTACGATCCAGGAGCAAAGCCGTACTAACCCATTAGCGTTGGCCATGTGAGGGGAGCAAAGATCTCGTCAATCCTTTTTATTGTTCTCGAAATCCAACTTGTATCGATTTCCCATTCCTGCAGTGTAAAGGGGTTACGACAAATTCTAGGTCCCTCCAGCTGTTGTCCTATGTTCGTATTGAAGTGCCCGATTTCTCCTTTTAGTACCAATGTGACTTGTCTATTTCCAGTCCCCTCAGATCCCCTCATAGGTTGTGGGTTTAACGGATCTGGATATCGTGGTTTGGTGTAGGGAGCAATGATTATCCCCCAAGATTTTAAGATCTCTTTAAGATAAGAGTATTTTATGTGCAGTTATTGAAGAGGTCCATGTTGCTCTTGTTTTTTCTCCTGCCAAGTGATCCATGCATTTGATGAACTCTATTGACTCCACTCCGACAATGATGGTATGTGGCATAGGAGCTGCAAAATATTGCCTCCCTAGTTTAGAGATGTATTTTGGAGTAAACCAAATAGCATTTGTTTCTTTTCCTTCCACCCCTTTCGAAACAATGTTTTGGCCTCCTATGGAAGATGGTCAAACCTCAATTTGGAGACATTCTTTTCCCGCTCGCTCTCTGTCCATGGGGCCTGCTTGCGTCTACTGGATCCTATCTGTCCCATATTCCGTAATTCCTTGCAGTTTTATGCCCGGTTGAGTTTGGTTGAGCTCTCGGAGTGACTCGGTGTTAGTGACAGGTATTTAAAAGTTAGTTATGCTATTATTCAAAAGCTGCCTATTCAGTGCCTTCTCTTCTTCCTTATTGAAGATGAGTCTGCTTTTGGGGTCAATCGAATTCTCCGAAGTTATGTTCTTCCTTTCAGGGATGGGATCAAGGGTGTTTGATGTCCAAGAATTTCCGTGGGGCATAAAATCTTGCTTTGTCTCATTCGGTTGAGTGCTCGTTGTTGTTTTTGCTTCACTTCTATTTCTGAGTTCACTTACGGCAGAATTTCCAGCAGTATTTCCGTTTAAATGAGCCTGAAGATAGACAGCTCCCTCTGTCTCCCAATCAGGCTCGGACACAGTGCATTCTTGCTTTCCACTTGGAGAATTTTGGAGTGTGCTTGGCATGTTGATAATTCACTTTGTGTTTGTTGTTTCTGGTGTTAGATTATTTTGGTCCAATGACCCTTTTTGCACTGGCGTTGCCCCAAAAAGTCTTTGAAATCCATCCATATTGAGGCTTTGTTTTTGATTCCTACCCTTCCATTTTTGTGCCCATCTTTGTTTTGCGTTCAATTTCATTTCCCCTTTGTCTGCCTCGGCAGGCTCCAAGATATGACTTTGACTAAGTATCGAGGTTGGTGTTTGCTTGCTGTTCTCATTTTTAGCAATAGTTAGTGGATTCTGGTTCATTGTAGCCGATTGGGCCATTTGTGCTGACGCATCCCGATGGATCACTATGTCATTCCAAGGCCCCTTCGAGGTGTGCCCTCCTTTAGGCTGTGTTTGGACTTGATTCAATGCTTTCTTCAGTTGTGAGCATTGTCAGCATTGATGGAAGGATTGCTAGTTTATCCAAAATTGGGCTGCATCCGCAGGAATGATGCTCGACTAGCGTATGCTCCTTGAAGCTTTGCAGTGTAGTGTTTAGCGTGCCCAATTTGCCAATGATTGCTACCACAAAAACTGCCAGGGTGTTCAGTAGGTTTAATTGCAAGTCCATTTTATCGGTCTGATATTGCAAGGCCTCTACTAAAAGCTGCACGGTTTTAAGCAAGCTTGCCCAGGAGTCACCGTGGTCTGATTTTTGCTCAACATCTTTAAAGTTGCCAGGGTCACCGTTATAAGCTAGTTTTTCTATGTCACTTTGATGAGTTCTTGGTTTACCCCTTGTGCATTTATGTGTACTATTAAGTGGTGCGTATAACCCCTCTGCCGGCTGGAGAGCCTTGTTTTACTTATTTCCCTCTATTTTACATTTTTCTGGGGATTCACACCTGCACGACTCCTCCTGATAGGTTGCCAGGAGTTACTCCCATTCATCCTTTTCGAGATATGAGTGCTGCTCTGACTCATCCAGGTCTTCTGTCATGCTAGTTTGAGTCAATATTTGATTAATTTGAGATAGGTCAGTCCGAGCTTCATATTCTGAGCCCAGGTTTTCCTTTGGATTTTCCAGTGCTCCCCCTGTGGTCTTCCATTTCTCTGAGCCAGCCTTTATTAGGTTGAATTTGGTTCTCACCAGTGAGTTTCCTATTGGTTTTTCAAGCTTGTGAATGTCTAATGGGTCTGTTGATACACAATTGCCCCCATCGTGTTTGTGTTGGTCGGTGAGCTTAGGCGTTGTGGCATTAGTGGCCAATGGAGTAGTCTCAGGCTTACGTTTATCACTTGATATTTCTGTAAAGATTTCCCATATTCCCTTTGTCTTGGGATTTTTTCCCTGTCTTGAGATGTCTCTTGGATTGCCCCTTTGTGTTGTTCCACAAGCTTTTTCTCCGAGGTCTCCGGGGACTTTAGGATTCGAGTTACAGGGGCGTCTTGGCCATATACGGCTGGTTTGGGGCTGACAGGTCCAGACCTTTCCCCCCGGCCTCCTTTACCATCAGTCACTTCAGTCCTCTCCCTCTTGCCGCTGACCTCTTGACATGTAGGTGGGAGTGGAGTTTGAAGCCCTGCAGCTATGGTGGGGCATGAGAGCAGGGTGTCACCTGCATTTAAAAAAACAAAAAAACTTTGTATCAATTTTGGGTTAGAAAAGACAATGCTTTCCCTTTATGCTTCCCTGCATTGTATTACTTGGCTCAGGTGTTATTGAAATTATAGTGCCCTCGTCCTGTAATGCGGGTCTAGTTTTTGCCTGAGGTTCGCCATCACGCTCGGCAGACATTTTCAACGTCCTTTTTTGCCTAATTGTGCTGCTTGCGCTGCTTGTACTTCTGGCATTTTTAATCACCCCATGTACCCTCCCTGACCTCATAGTCTTGCAGTCCCTAGAGATCCTTTTAGGGCATTTGATTCAATTTCTGCGGGTCCGTGAGGGCTTAACTTAGTAGGGCTGTCAAACAGTGGCATTGGGGGTGGCAGTGGCCGTTGCAGAGGTGTTATGAGATATTGAACGGGGTGCAGGCCTGCCTGCCTTGTGCTTCCTTATACAGCCACCACTTTCTCCACTGCCTGTTTTTATGCCTGTTTTTATGTGGTGACGCTGGTGTTGTTGGCTACAATAATACTCTTGATTTCCCAGTCATGTCAGTTGAGTGACCTGATAGTCCAGCTCGATTCAGCTTGACTCTTGATTGACTTGAATGGTTGGTTGATTAGGTGGCTTGGTTGGCTGCTCACCTCTCCTGCTCCTCCTCTTCGCTTCAAAATGTGAGCAAAAGTGCTCACCTCATCCTCACCTTAACAAGCTTGAGGAGGGAAACATAAAACTGTAAATTACCAGCAGTTAATACCTCACATATTTTTCCAGGTGCTGATTTCCAGGTTCCAGATTCCAGATACAGGCGAGGGGCCAATGTTAAGAAGGTGCAAGCGGGGCACACAAGGTGGGATCATAGGCTGCACCTGGTATTAACAGGCTGCCTCTGCGCCACCGCCAAAGCCTCTCACTCGCTGTGGTCACCGGCTAAAGGGCAGCCGCGCTTGCCGCACTTACAGCGCTTCTCTCCTTTAACTTTAGGCAGTAGGCGGTGGGCGATACGCGGTGGGTGTGGAGTGAGAAGCAAAGTGAAGACCTGGATAAAACTGCAGCTAGGACCCCCTATATACTACCGCTCTAATGATAAATAGCGAGGCAGAGCTGTGGGCTGTGGGCAGACGAGCCGCTGGCGGGATCAAGCGGGATCAAGCTCAAGCTCCCGCTGCTCTCACCACTCTCCCCGCTCGCCTCCGCCTCTCGCCTCCCACCTTTGCCACTGCTCACCATTCACCGCCGCTCTCACCGCCACTGCCGGGTGCTGGGTGCCGGGTGCCGCCGCTGCACCGCTCAGGCTCGTGCTCAGGCTCAGGGTTCGGGCGCCTCAACTTCGCTCGCCGCTCACCGCTTGCCTCTTGCCTCCACCTCTGCTATCACTGCTGATCAACAGCATCACCGGAAATCGGAAGTGGTTGTTCCATCCACAGAATCAGTTCGTAATGTAGAAATAAGATAGTCCTTAATGCAAGTACTAATGCGGATCGTAAAACAAGTAACAATGCAGTTCGTAATGCAAGTACTAATGTGGATTGTAAAAGCAAGTAATAATGCAGTTCGTAATGCAAGTACTAATGCAGTTCGTAATGCAAGTACTAATGCAGATCTTAAAGGCAAGTACTAATGCAGTTCGTAAGGCAAGTACTAATGTGGATCTTAATGCAAGTAATAATGCAGTTCGTAAAAACAATCCGGCACCGATCGCGGTGCTAGTGAAGGTCTCTATGGCACTCTTAGCTGACCCGCTGTTAGCGGCTACCAAAATTTGCCCCCAATACAGTTACGAAGGGAACAAAGTGCAGCTCCACAATCCGACCCCGTTACTGTCAATCCTCGGTGAGTACGGGCCGCGATACTGACTTGAGCAGAGGCTCGCGCTGTAAAGATGGAAAAGGCCGAGAGCGACTCTCGTAGCACGCACTCTGCTCCAGGCGGTGACACACACATGCTCGCTGAGCGTTACCTAGAAGGGGTGCAGTCTCTCTCTCCTCTCCGTGCGGCTTGGGCGTCACGCTGTGCGGCTTCGGGTTGGTGGTGGCTGCTCCTGGCAGTGAGAGTCGGGCTACCAGCTGATGGCCTCACAGCTGATCGGCTCCCGGCGCGACTCTGTTGATCTTGGGCACAGGACCTTGGACCCACGATGGTGAAGGTTCAAAGGTCTCTTCCTGGCAAAGGCAGGCTCGGGCCGGCGGCTGTGATTTCTCACGGCTCCCCCTTGGGATGACGGTCAAGACCGATACCGATAACGATCACAGCACTTATGGTCAGATCGCAAGACTGCTCCAGGGCACACGGTCACAGGGCAATTCTCACAAAGGTCTGAGGCTGCAAAAAGCACACGCACACAGCTTTGCTGAGATACACTTGGAAACTTTGATGTTCCTGAGTTTCCACAACAGGGAGCCAGTTCCTCTCAGGCCCTTGGAGACAAGTTACTTCAGGACACAGCAAACAGCAAAGTTCCCTGTCCTCTCCTTAGTCAAATCAGAAAACTGCAGGCCATCCCCAGAATGCACAGAAAGGGCAGTCCTTCTCTTCAGTCTCTTCAGCTGTTCTTCCTTGGCAGAGGTTCCTCTTGATCACAAAGTAGTTGCAATCCTTTTTCAGGCTTGAGTTCTGTCTTGAGTTCAGGGGTTTCAGCTCTAATATTTACACCTCTAAATACCTTTGAAGTCTTTGTGTTCAGGGGGCTCTGAGCCCGGTCCAAACCAGACCTGTGTGTCTTCCTGCCAGTGCACACCTTCTTTCTTTGATAGCGAGAGTCTGGGCCTCGGACACTACGCAGGAGGTGGAGCCATTCCTTTGTGGCAGCAGCACAGGCCTCTTTGCATCAAAGGGGCTACTCCTCCCAATACACCAAATGCAGGCCAGCCTGTGCTGTCTCACCTACTCCTCCCTGGTGTCAGGACACCTCCCCAGACCCTGTCACATCGAAACCCAGACAGTCAATACACAACCAGGCAGAGGCACACAGGATTGTCAGGACAAGAAACCAGCCACTTCTAAAAGTGTGGTTTCTAAA
Source organism: Triturus cristatus (assembly GCF_964204655.1). Lineage (NCBI taxonomy): Eukaryota > Metazoa > Chordata > Amphibia > Caudata > Salamandridae > Triturus > Triturus cristatus. The sequence goes on from NC_140581.1 coordinate 404,500,392, forward strand.
CACACAATTTAAAAATCATCTTCACAAAAAGATGTGTTATTAAATTCTGAGTTCAGGCACACTAAACTCCATCTCTCCATCTTATGCCTATGGGAAGATATGCTGAAAACATGGGACACAGCATTCCCCATTCTGTCCTATGGGCAAGATGGCCTTGCAACAGTGAAAAACGAATTTGGCAGTATTTCACTGTCAGGACATGGTACACACCTCAGTACATGTCCTACCTTTCACATACACTGCACACTGCCCAGGGGGGTACATTGGGCCTACTATAGGGTTGTCTGATGTGCACAAAAAGGGAAGGGTAAGACCTGGCAAGTGGGTGCACTTGTCAGGACAACAAGCAGTTAACAAACTGCGTGCAGGCACTGCAGTGTCAGGCCTGAGATCTCTCTTTAGGGCTACTTGTGTGTGTGGCACAATTAGTGCTGCAAGCCCACTAGTAGCATTTGCATTACCAGCCGTGGCACACATAGTGCACTTTACTAGGGACTTTACTAGTAAGGCATGCATACCAATTATGGACAACCAATTATCATAGCACTTTATACAGAGAGCACTTGCACTTTGACACTGATCAGCAGTGGCAAAGTGCCAAAAGCATCAAGCCGCAACACAATGTCAGAAAAAGGTCTTGGAGGAAGGTAAAAAGTTTAAGGAACTTAAGCCAAAAAGGCCCAAGTCCAACACTAAACATAGAAATCTTCATTGCAACTTCCACCAGCGGCTCCCTGATGACTCGAACTCGGCCGGATGCCTTGCTCCGCTGAACTTTTAACTTCTCAGAAACATTTCTTCAAATGTTCTTCTAATTCTAAAGGTAATCCAAGTTTGGGCCCAATCTACCTTTCGTATCCAAACAAATGCCCCATTATGGTTGCCCTTAACTGTTGACTTTGCCCTGGCCCCAGGCCACTAGATACCCGTTGTTGGCGCTTTGCTATTTTAGGCACTGTTTTTCACTTAAAAGTTTAAAAAATCATAACTCCAGTTCTACTTACTTGACTTAATTCATTTTGTTGTCATTTATTGAAATGTCTCTATTTTCCTAAATTGGTTTGGAATTCGTCTTGTGTTGTGTTTTCCCTTCATTACTGTTGTGTGGTGCATACATTCATACACCATTTCACCAGGCAATGTAGTTTACATTCTTGTTATCTTTCCAGTTCCTTGACACCTGTTTGATAGCATTTGCAATAATCAAATCAAAAATGTTCCCCTTCACAGGAAAAGCTTTCATACATTGGATACACTACCCAATAATACAGTACCATTACTAAATGGAACATTCCTACCTAAAATGGAATTATTTTTCTTGCAAAGTTCAAACCAAAACTTATTTTTTACATGGCCAGGAAAAACTATCCAGATACAAATGTGGTCAAATTCAACTTTAACAGAGCAAAAATCACAAACTCGTGACAATAGCAACTACTCCATGTGGACGTCAGAAATGTTGAACCTACTTACATCACTCACCCATCAAACATCACTACGACCTGTCAGAGGTGTCTCGAATATTTTTTCATTAGCAAAATTCTGCCAGGTTCACTATACTGCCCTTTGCAAAATTGTGCAGTTCCTACACACTTGCTTTGGTGAGTGAATGTTCATACTTGCAGCAAATATTTTGTGCAAGAGACCTGTTTGAAATTCTTGCCATAACATTAGTGTGTAAAACATAACAGATATTTTAAAATCTATAATGTATTGTGGGTTAGAAATCATTACAAAATATTGCTTATCAGAGACTGAAGTTTGCCCAAATCTCATTCACTGCAAACAAACACACCCATGCATGATATAGTCAGAAGACAATGCCTGCACCAGGCACACTAACTGGAGTTCCCAGATGTTTGTTTGTATGACATGAGTGTGGTATGGTATGGCAATTTTTAGAATGCCTACTACCCCTAACGAGGTGCTACTACATGGTGGTACCGTGTTAATTGGTCAGTCGAGTACAGAGATAACATTTAGGCATGCTTTGATTTAATGATGTGCAATGAGTCTTCTCATGTGAATTTGTGTAGTTTGAGCTTGCTTCAGATATGGAGATGTTATTGCAGTCTATTTAGGTTAGTGGGTGGTTAATGGTTTAACAGTTATCCTGGGTATAATATTAGAGCAATTATGAAAGTAGGGTGAGAGACAGTACTCCATGTCATTAATTGGTGTGCTTCTACAATAAATATGGTACATATTTCCCCTAATAAATGTAGCCAGGCTTGACCTGCCAAAATCTAATGAATGTTATTATTTAACACATCAAATAAATATTAGATGCATTAAATAAAACTAAAGTCATAATTCTGTCCCATGCATAAACAGGGTTTATGCACTGAGCGGATATAACCATACAACTTGCAACCAGGACCATAATATGCTATTTTAGTGATAAGTGGATTCTGATACATGGACAACCTGAGAGTTGGGAGAGAGTCCTGAGTCCATCATTATTCCTCCATTCTCTTTGATTTGATATTGTTGGTGCTTGTCCTACTTCCTCACACCAAGTTTTCAATGGGTTGCTGTATTTCCAATCCTCATGAATATAGATCTCAGTTTCTGACTCATTGTTATTAAGATGATGTGATGTCATCCACCAGTCTATGCCTTTTAGGCATTCATCCTGCATTATGTGATTTCTCCAGTTTGATGATTATCTGAGTATCAGCTACATGATTTTAACATTTAAATTTCAATATTATGGACCTACTTTTTATCATATTTAATATCTTTTTGGTGGCTTGGCTCTTAAATGTGCAAAGGAGTAGTAGCATATTCTCTGATTGAGTTGACTAACCTCATCAACTGTGTTGCCCAGTACTTGTCCAAGATGCTGGAATGGTGAAGGAGAGCCTAACATCCCCATTATAAGGCCATGTACATGAAGGTTTTGGCTTTGAAGGAGATGATTACTACAATGTGGAGAGCTCAGCACCACTTAGACACTGATATGAGGTCCTGGAACAACCTTTACCTCCACCTTCACACCACCCCTTCTCTGAAGGACTTCAGGAAGCAGCTCAAGACCTAGCTTTTCAACCGAGGCTCACACAGCCCACCGGCACCTGATGGCAGTGCTATAGAAGACCTTCTGATTGATTGGGCTAGGCCTACTGGGTAAGCTGTCTGAGGAATTACAGCCCAGGACCCAAGGATATGTCCCAGTAGAAGAAATGACTTCAGGCAGGCTACTGAGGTGGTGTGAATTGGCCCGTTGTTCTTCCCCCCTTTCCTCCCCAGCTAGTGATATTTAAGGTATAAGTACATTTCCACTCAATTGTTTGGGAATAGTAATCAGCAATGTGTGTATCCCTGTTGCTTCCTGCATGTGTTCTTCCAGTGTTTCACCCAGAGATTTTGTTTGCTTTCAGTAGTTAAAATGTCTAGGTGTAACATCACCTCTCGAACACCAATAGAACTGATACCTGTTACCAGACACACCAGAACTAATAGAAGCATTATTCGTATTGGAATTTTGTTATTTTTAAAAATGCTGCGTAGAGCGGAAAACAGTTTTGGATAAAACTGTCTAGTAAATGGGATATGATGGCATGACAATTACACAAGACAATAACAATAATAGCAACATTCACACACTATGGTATAAGTGAAAAATAATAATTAATAAGCAAATTCACCTGAGGTTAATAGTGATATCTTTAGCAACCCTAGGCACAGGGGGGCAGATTTATGATGCCCGTTGCGCCATCGGAACGTCACTTTTTGTGACGTTTCGTGGCGCAGAAGCCTGCGTGATATTTATCAGGCAGCACTGATCCACTTTTTTTGGCTTAATGCTACCTCATAAATATCAGTCCCTTTAACTCAGTGTTCCACGTTAAAGAGGCGTGCAATGGGTGTTGCTGGGGGCGTTCCCAGCAACATCCATGGCCTTTTAACACTGCCCCAGATTTACCAGAAATCGTAAATCTGAGGCAGCGCCAAAATCTTCCGCCTCCCCAGGGGTGGCGTAAGGGAGGCGCAACGGGGAGAAATATCTTTATTTCTCCTCGTTTTTCCTTTTTCTATGTGTGCTGCATTTTGCAGCACCCATACAAAGAGGAAAAACCTCTTGTGATTATTTTTGTACAGAAAGGTTTCCCTTCCTGTACAAAAATTTTCATCTCCGCAACGCAGGCACCCTTGCACCATGGCGCAGAGGTGCCTGCGTTGGCGCAGGCAGCCCATTGTGCGCGGGCGCAGGGGAAAAGGACAGGAATGCGCCGCATTTCATAGATACGGCGCATCCCTGCCCTTTTCTTTTGCCGTAGGGAAGCGCAGCAGGAAGGCCTGCTGTGCTTCCCTACGGCAAAACCTCATAAATCTGCCCCAGGGTTCTTCTTTAGCAGGTTGTGTTAGAAACCTTACGCATATGGTTGTGCTTTAGCTGGTTGTGAGAAAGTGCCTCTTTTTATGTCGCCACTCTTATTTATGGTGGACTGATGCTTCTGGAAATTTTAATCTGGTCACTGGGTTACTGCTCTCCAGTTTCCAGTGCATATGCTATGATCCCCAAAACATAGTAAACTTGGCTAAACGCCAATTGGTGTATTTGACTTTCCAGTAAGCCCACAGTATGTAGTGTAAGAACATACACCATTGTTAGACTTGGCCCTTTTTGCAGGGTCATCCCTGAACTTTTTGCCTTCCTCCTGTATTTTGTTTGACCTGTTGTTGGCTGTTTTATGACTCTGGGCACTTTACCACTGCTGATCAGTGCTAATGTGCATCTGCTCTCCCTATTGTAAATTGATGTATGGATTAGTGACTCCATGATTGAATTATTTGTCAGACCTTAGTATAGTGCACCATGTGTGCCCAGGGCCTGTAAATCAAATGCTGCTGGTGTGCTTGCAGCACTGGTTGTGCCACCCACAGAATCAGCCTGTAAAGTGTGTCTCAGGCCTGCCATTTCAGAGCCGGTGTGCAGTCTAGTACTGCCATGTGGACTTGGTATGTGCACACACTACCAGTCCTCAAACCTTCCCTTTTCTTCATATCAGACACCACTAAGGTAGACCCAAGGGTAGGGTGCAATGTAGGTATAAGGTAGGACATGCCCTGGTGTGTGTGGCATGTCCTAATAGTGAATTACAGCCATTTTCGTTTTTCACTATTGCAAGGCTACCAGTCCCCATAGGCCAAAATGGGCAGTTTGATTATAACATCTTATAATCCTAACTGACCCAGGGAATATGGTCGAAAGTCGAGTTTAGTATGCCTGAACTCTGAATGATAAAATACATATTTTAGTAAAGTTGGTTTTAACATTCTGTGTTTGAAACTACCACTTTTCGAAAGTAGGTTTTTTCTTACCTAACCATCCAGCCTGCCTCTGCTAGCTTGTGTATTGTGTGTCAGGTTTTGTGAGTGACAGGGGCTGGGGGATTTCATAAGACAGGGTGAGTCAGCACAGGGCTGAATAGACCTATCTGCATGTAGACTGGTGGGAGGAGTAGCACCTGGGTCTGAATAGGGCTGTGTCTGCATTCCACAATGCTGGCTCCACATCCTGTGGTGCGTCTGATGTCCCTGGCCCACCCTGCCAAAGGAAAGAAGGAGTCCTGTAAACAAAGTGCTCTAGGACTGCACAGAACTGGTTTGGACTAGGTACAGGCCCCTCTGCCTTCAGAGGACAACGGATTTAGTAGTATAAATATGGGGACCCAGACCCCAAGACTTTAGATCACTTCTGGAACAACAAGACGAACCTCTGCCAAGGAGCAGAACCAAGGAAGCTGTAGAAGTTGGACTGCCCCTCTGCCAGTGTGCTGTGTTGCTGGGTTGGCCTACAGTGGTGTCTTCAGTGCCAAGGAGAGGAGAAGGAACTTTCAAAGAACTTTCATCATCTTGCAGAATATTACTCCAAGGACTTGAACTTGTGCTTGCCTCCTGCTGAAGTCTCAGGGACAAAAGACTTCACCACCAGCTCCACTCTGAATTTCCTTGCTGGGAATTCTGTCTGCAGAAGCCTGCGTGTCGCTGGGAGCTGGAAGAGCGACTCAACGAGAAGAAGCGTGTCGCAGTAGCAGCTGTTGCTGTTGCATCGCCGGAGAAGCATGTCGCTGCTGCAGAGGTCGCCGCCACATCACCAGAGAAGCGCGGCTTTGTCAAAGCTGTTACCCGACGCATCACTGGAGAAGCGTGTCGCAGGGCCTGTCGTGGCTCCAAAGTTACAGAGTTTGCCGCACGGCCACCGGGCGTGCACGCAACGTCTTTACGTCATCACATCAAGGGCACCATCTTATCGCATCGCACCGGATTGTCGCATCGCATCGAGGCCCATCTTGTTGCATCGTAATCGGAATGCAGTACGAGAATCAACGCATCGTCCCCCTACGAGGTAAGGAACCGACGCATCTCCATCCCTGCGAACCTTTTGTTTGTTTTGCGTTACGCATCCAGGTACTTTTGTGAGAACTTTGTCATATCTATCATCAACTTGAACTAAGTGACTTTTACCATCTTTAAGTATATTTTGAGTACAGTATTGTGGATTTTTGTCATTTGTGGTCTTGTGTTAAGTCTAAGAATACTTCTTTTTATAAAACCTGTGTGGTGTCCATCTGTAGTGTTTTCACTGTATTACTGTATGTGTTCACAAATGCTTAACACACTGCCTCTGAGATAAGCCTGCCTGCTCGTGCCAAGCTACCAAGGGGGTGAGCAGGGGTTATCCAGTAGTGTAATCCTCTTTCCCTGACTTAGAAGCAAGGGTGCCTATTTGGTCAAAGGTACCTACCTCTGCCAACTCGAGACCCCCAGTTCTAACAACCATTGTCACAGAAAGTAAAATATTTCCTGTGGACTGCAGAACCTATTGTGCCAATCACTAGCCTGACAAGGAAATGTTTGTGTAGCATGACTCCTGCTGCTTTTAAAGCTGCAGGCAGACCTGTCAAAATAAACTTGAGATCAGAGGGAACCTCTGCTTTATAATATTAATTGAGTCATCCCAACATAGGCCTTGTAGCCAACAATGTAGAGTGCCGGGTATTTAAAAGTGGAACATGGAAGAATGTAATCTTTGCTGGCTCCTACATTCACCGGCACCAAAAGTTAATTTCCCTGTTAGGGCTGTAGCTGGTTCAATGAAGAAAAACCTAAAATATAGTCATGATATGAATACTGTATGTTGGTTTGCAATGAACTTAAGAGATGGTTGAACTACTGTTTTTAATATATATTAAAATTTGAATTCAATGGTGAAATAGGATTTCTGCTAAATATACTTGAAAAGTAACTTTAAAAATATTATACTTTCCCTGCCTGAGGCCCATGCAGGCAAATTAGACCCCGTTTTTGCTGCTTGGATATGGCGTCAAATACTGATTTCAGAGAAGATACAATGGTTTGGTCGTGACAGGATGGCTTTGGGGAAGAATGAGGCCCAGCTTAATTGAAGCACGCAGTTTAGGAATGTCCAGAAACTTCACTAATTTAAACGGGACCTGGGAGAGACCTGTACTTTTATAGTTTAAGGATAAGGGAGTTAGCCACAGAATCAGTTTAGAGTTGTTGAGTGGAAAGGGGCTGTTCACTACCTTAAACACACCACTAAAGTGCACTACAAACTCCATCCAAGCTTAGTGGTTTTGCCATATTGTATTTAACCAAAAATTGTGTTCTATGGACTGGTTGCAGTGAGGCAAACAGAATCTGCTTCAAAAGTGGAAAGCTTTACCCTTGGAAACCTGCCTGTCCATTGTTCAGGGAGTATCCAGGACAACCCTCACCCACTAGCTAGTGAATTTAAGAAAAGTAGCATCTTACTGCCAGCTCCTCAGAACACATTCTGGACCAGAAAAGAAGAGGAGTGGATCTGCTGTCTGTAACCTGTAAGGAGACCAGAAATGCTGGACCTGCTTCCAGTACTAAAAAGTGGACTCCAAGGGTAAGATCTACTTTCTAATTACAGGAACTTAACAAGCTGCCAGATGCCTTTTCAGTAAAGTGAATGGTTGACCACTTAAAAGTGCAACTGGACTGAATTTTGCTGGTGACCTCTGATGGAGTGTGTCCAGACCTCTACGTCTTGTCCCTGAGGTCCTAGGAGCTTTAGAAGTAGCAAAGAGGAACTGCCCTAGAAAGTATGGAAAGTTGGAACTTTGAAAAATGTTAGATTTCCATGACCTACAGAGTATCAGCGAGATCTCAGCACAAAGGTGTTTGATTTCAGTTGGATTTCCAGGACCTACAGAGTATCAGCGGGAACTCACCAGAAAGGTGTTCAATTTCAGTGTGACCTTGTCAGATACAGGTTTAGGATTGCCCCACAGGAGGATTTTGAGCCTGATAAAAAAGGCTATGTCTGAAATTAAAATCTTGACCGGGCAAAGGTATGAAAAATATCCTCCATAATGTTGGACTTTGGCAGCCACAAAATTACTGAAAGATTTTTACTACCACAGAAAAAGGTAAAGTTAGAAGATAAAACTTAGACTGGGATGACCCGCTTGGTGTATCCCACTTGAACTCAATCATGGTCAGCCTGCATTTGCTCCAAGGTCCTAAGCAACTGTGATCAGTGATTTATGGTTGGCACTTTACTTTTATTTGCCACTTCTAATGTTTTTGTTCTTTTGGTATCATTTTTCTCATTACATTTTACTGAATCCTTTCATTACATTTTTTGATTGTTTTAGTGTTGCTAAATACTTGACATATTTTCCTAATTCAAGCCTTTCTGCTCTGTGCCATAGCTGCCAACGGATGAGCCCATGTCCATATTATTGAAACTGTTTGTTTGTCCTTACATGGTTTTGGGACTCAGTACTTGGATAGGACTTACATACTCCCCCAAAATAACCCATTTTCTTACAACACTTATATGATGTTTTGTGAGTGATATTTAAAGATTATCAGGGAAGTGGCAGTCTTCATTTTGAGAAAGATGATGGTTTTAAACAACACTGACCACAATGTAGGTGATGTCTATATCAGTGGATGTACTTTTGCAGGGAAGGTAGATAGCCAGATGGGAAAATAAATTGAAAATTATACCACCCACACCAAAGTGATAGAAGAAATTCATTGAAGTCACAGCAAGGACAGGATGTCAAAGCCTGCAGTTAGCCAGATAGACAAGGAAAATATGTTATGAAAAAATGCATGTTTTGGAAAAGAAGTGTTCGAAGAAATGCAAAGTAGTATCAGGAAGGATATAGTTAGAACATAGGTAAAAATAGAAGAGTGAATGAACCCATTTCAACACTCAGAACAAAGTCCAACTGATAACTCGATGGGTATGTAGGTGAATAAGCAATGAAAACATTAATATTGTGCTCCCTATTAGTTTTGTGGTCCCTACTAGTTTCTTAGTTCCATAGCTCTGTCTCTTCTATTTATATCTTATTGCATGCATATCACTTTCGATAGCTGTTAAATTTGGAATTTTCAAACAATTTCAATAAATAGAAAACGTAATCATTGCAGTAAAGTTTGGATTTCTAACCCACACTGTTCATCAATGACATTCGACCCAAAGATTTAATGAAAACAATGACTTCTAAGCATTTTTACATGCCAACTAACTCTGCAAACTTAATGTATGAAAGGGGATTATGGTGAGAAAGAACCAACCTTGTTTTGTGAATCAAACAGGAGCAATGTATGTTTCCACACCCCTTGAAATCCACTACAAACCATAAACTAAATACAATGTTGGATAGAACAAGGCTAGGCGAAAGGGGAAGCCAATAAGGTGGAAACAGTAAAAATGGATGCCCCACTATGACATGAGACTCAATTGGGCACTGCTTCAAGTTGAGGAGTGTTGATAGTGAAAACAGAAGAAGAGGCCTTGTATGTCTTAGATCTTTCTAATATTGCATATAATATATTGTCTGAACAACTCTGTGACCTCCCGTCCCTAAGGACTCGGTTAAAAATCTGGGAGTAAGATGGGATAAGAACTTGGCCTTTTCAGCTCAAGTCCCGAAAGTCTTGGTAGCCAGCTTCGGAAAGATGAGAGGTATCAGGAAATTCCTGGGCTTCCTGATGGAAGAAAGCCGGAGGACCACAGTTTATGCCCTGGTTACTTCTCACCTTGACTATGCCAATGGCATCTACCTGGGAATGCTGGGGTTCTTGATCAAAATGCTGCAAACGGTAAAGAATGCGATGGCTAGCCTAATCCACAAGGTCCCGCTGCACCAGCACATTTCCTCTCACATTAAACAACTACATTGGCTCCCGGTAGCCAGGAGGATCGAATTCAAGACCCTCAACTTTGCTTTCTGTGCCATTCAGGGTAAGGGCCCTGGCTACCTGAGGAAGTGGCTCAGCCCGTACCACCAGGAGCAGTCACTAAGATCCAACCATCGGTGTTACCTTCCTGTCCCCTGTTTTATTAAAGCAAGGCAAAGGGGGAGGTCTTTCTCGGTTAGGAACTCCAAACTGTGGAAAGCCCTGCCTCACCACTTACGCATGCTGAACTCTGAGCAGGATTTCAGAAAGACATTGAAAACCTGGCTCCTTAATATTTTCTCTAACTCTGGCAGCATGATCGTGGAGGCAGCAAAACAATATATTTTTATTGACTAACAATGATATTGCGGTCTACAATGAATGTAATTCTGTGGCTTTAAAATTCAGGTTTTTGCAAGCTTGAAGATTTTTTTTGTGTCATTGGACATGTAGCTTTCTTGACTGAGCTCAGGCATGCTATGTAGAACATGCCGAGCAGATTCAAAGTCTATCTCCAAGTGCACCATCACCCGCACAGATGTCCAGACTTCCCTGCTTTTGAAAGCATGGGCACTCAGGCAGTTAAGAGAATCTCGCTTCCAGCATGAAGAGGCAAATGTGGGCCATAGATGATGGTAATTTTAGATGCAATACTTTAAAGTGTCTTAATAAGATGTTAAGGTATTACGGTATCAAATGTTGGAGTATGAATAGACATTAGAGAAAACGTTGGAAGACATCTAAATATTTGCTACAATGAGTGGTGCCATTGGCTAATGTATCATAATTCATAATAAATCTTTCAGGTAGGTTACTTTTACAATTTCTGATTTTCTAGCTTGTCAATGACTTTCCTTGGTGGGATAAAGATCCTCTTAGAGAGGTTAGCACATCCTGAAAGGTCCTTGAGGAAGCTGAACATACATCGTTTTCAAATTGCTTCTCACTTTTATGGCAATTCTATTAGGTTTGTTCCTAAATTACCCAAAGATTTTCGTGAACCAAGGGACTGTTCACTAAATGTAGATGGAGATGGGCAAAGGTGTGACAATCATTTTATAGAAAATATCTAGTAACCCTACACAACATGTAATGAGGTTAAATACTCTGCTAACCTTCCCATCAAACATAAAAATGTTGGATTATGTTTATCCACAGCTTTGACTGAAAGCATTGATTGGTAGAAAGAGAGAGCAAACAGTCTCCATTTCCACGAAACATCCTACTTAAGACAAGAGGGTATGCAATCTCAAAGCTTAAAAGCATTCATAATCTTAAGCTATCCAAAATGGGGCAAAACAAATTCATGTAGCTCACTTTGGGTGGTGCAGTCTCAAACAAGCATTTGCAATGCAATAGGTCTGACATTTCCGAGAGTTTGAGCTATTGGCATTGTAAATGACAATGCCTTTTATCCATGTATTGTTTTTGAAACAGATAAATAAAAGGCATTGTTATTTACAATGCCAATAGCTTAAACTCTTGCAAATGCAAGACCTATTGTACTACAAATGCGTTCAGCGCCTGTGCTAAAAAATTGTTTTTAAAAAGTAAGAGAAAATAGCGCTCAGAGGCTGTGATCAAAGCCTACTGAATAACAATGCATGCAACAGATGAGACAATACGGTACTAGGGACGTACTACTAAGCCTATTGAGCAATGAACAGCCACAGTTTACAGTGGGCAATGACACTAGGCATAACAAAATATGGGCAGAGCTTCAAGTCCCTACCTAAATACAGCATGCCTTCACTACATGTCGGCGGTCCCAGCTGCCCAATTACAATGCTACAGCTCTTTTCCATTGCGACTTGTGCTGCTGCCCTAGAACAGGGCTGCAGCACAAGCTGCAGTGGAATAGTGAAGTCCTCAAAAATCCATGCACCGTGTGCCAGGCAAGATATGTTGCCTGACACATGGTACATGGATGTTTGGGGAGCACCAAATATGCCTCTCTGAGCCCATAGTAGAGGCCCACAGGAGATGGGGGCCCTGCTAGCGGCCCCCAAAGTCTCATTCCTTTTTCCTTTACTTGGCGGTTGGACTGCCATGTAGAGGCAGAGGGAAAAGGAACATTGTAATCCCTACAGCGGTGCCTTCACAGGCATCGTCCCTATTGTAGGGATTACGCTCTGACTGACGCTCCCTGACAGAGGAATCGGTTGGACCTGCTGCACTCTGACCGACCGCATCATTATGCGGTAGTCAGATCGCAGCCTGAGATGTCAGACGGACCGCCACCGATGGCTTTGTGCTGGCTTCTATGAACTATGTCAGTAACCCATCTGACAGATAAAATACCACATTCACATTAATAGGTAGTACAGAGCCAAACTGACTATTATCTTAATTTCTTGCGGTCATAAGTTTTTCATTTTCATTTTTTAATTGTAAATATATTTAAACACGCTTTATACTTCTTCACAATCATACGTATTAAATATCTCACATGAAAGAATTTCTTCATATAGTCAAAATATTTAAATTCATTCAAGTCCAAAAAGTGTGGTTATTGAAGGACAAATAGTGCCACGGCAAACACATGTTTTTCAGTGAACAGACCACTTTTTTCAGGGCTGTAAAAATTAAGTACCTTCCATAATAAATAACACATATCATCAGTTATAATTATAATCTTGAAATATAAATATTATTTTTCCTAAAACACTTTTTTACAGATTGTTTTACTTATACTTATTACTTTAAATAAATTACAATCTTTCCAAATCTAAAACTATTCATTCAATGCCATAATCTCCAATTGAGAAAAACACCTACAATTAAAAAAACACACCATTGATTTATTCATCGAGTGAAATCTATAATTAAACTTCAATAGTATGAATACCAAAACAATCCTAAAGTATACATTTATACCAGATCCTCTTACTGGCCTCTGATTACCATAAAGGATATTGAAAATAGGATCCATATGTTATTCACATTAGGATCTCTACATACCAAATATAGCCCTGGCGGGTGACATAAACACTTCCCACTACATGTGCCACTACAATTAGTAAACTCACTGCTCCACTAATCCCTACCTGGAACAAGTCTCTACTCTAAAATCATGCACCTGAAACATCCCTAGGTAGTCTCTCCAAACACAAGGTTTTGAATGGCCTTACCCATCGCTCAAGGGCTCTTGTCCCTAATCATTATTGAACTGTAATGCATAACCGTGCACATTCGGACACACCAAATATCAATCTATGTTCACTACAACACAAGATTCTTACCAGCGCACATCATCCCTCCTGGACATCCATCTCTAGAAACAAAAAGTTAATTCGACATCACACTTAAATATTCAGCACCCATTCCATAATTTCATTTATAAATTTGCACCCCAGCAATTTCAAACAAGAGACTATAAAAACCTGGCAACGATTTTGCGTATCCTACATTACATAATATACACAACTGCACAATTTAGGAGGCCGTGCTCTGCAAACACTAAGGGGCATATTTACAACAAGGCGATAAAAAATTATCGCCGCGTTAGCGGCCGTTTTCGGCCGAAAAGCGGCGATAATTGTATCGCTATATTAGCAAGGTCACGCTAACGCGTGAAACCTTGCTTTAGCGTGGGGATTTCTAACACCCAGCTTTGCATCTCTAATGAGATGCAAAGTGGGCGTTCCTGACCTGACATGATAGGAGAAATGTCGCTAAGCGACATTTCTCCTATCATCAAGCCCCACGCTATGAAGCATATCCTATGGAAAGAGGATATCATGGCTAAGTTTGTGAGTGGCTATCAACAAGGTAACGTGAGATTATCGCTGGGTTTCCAGCGATAATCTCACGTTAGACAGATAGCGTGAGGATTTTTATCGCTATTGAGATAAGCGTTGCTAATAGCATGCTATCTCAGCGATAAAAATCCACGCTAGCCGGCGATAATTATCCTAGCGCTAAGTGCGCTTTGCGATAATTATCGCCGGTTGTTGTTGATATGCCCCAAAGTTAGTACCTGCGCACATCATCACAGAGTCACTCCTGTAACTTTGAAAACCAGTAGGATATAAACAGGCTCCACATGTCAACAGACCATGCCATATTATATTAACACAAGGCAAATTACTTAAAAACATTAAAATAGTAAATAACAATTGAATCTAAATTTCCTCTATCTGGATGCTGACCCCGAACTCCTAACAATTACCTATTTCTATAAAAATGGAGTCTGAAACCGATTTAATGTGTTATCCCATCAAAGCATACCAGCTGACATTTACTGACATTTATTGAGTCCATAAGGGTCAAAGTGGTGCCATTGTATCCCACTGTTGGTAAATATTGTCACTATATTATCAACAAACTAATCTTAAATTGTAAATAATATAAAACAACATCATTTTAATACAGAAATACGCTCTAAATTCAATTTATATGATGCCGCCTCAAACTCCTGACAGCTATCTATTTCTTCATTAGCAGAGTTTGTAACCGATCCACTATGCCATCCCATCCACCAATATTAGCCGGAATTTGCTGAGTCCGTAAGAGTATAAAAAGAGCCTTCTTATTACACTATTGATAGATACTACCAATATATTGTCAACAAACATAGCTGACATCTGCTGAATCCCAAAAAAAATCTAACTAGTCGCATCGTATCCCACTGTTTGCAAATATTGCCATTGTATTAGCTACAAACCAATCTTAAATCTAAAATGATTATCAACTCTACTTCAAAGACATACAAAGAAATGGCAACAAGTTAAGCTTACTCAGAAAAGACTTCTCATTATCTCCTTCCACCTTCTCATTTGAATTCACATTAAGGAACCAATTTTGATGCGGTCGGAAACTGCTCTGACCACATCGAAATGTCCTGTTTGGATTCTTTTCTGACTGACCCATTTTGATGGGGTCATCGGATAGGAATCCAAACAGGATTTCCGAATGGCCTCCAACGGGGTCAGAGAGCCCAGCTGCCATTCAGAAATCCTACATCAAATCCTCGGGTGGCTCTTTCCAGCCGAGGGCTTACGATGGAAGATTCCCACAAAAGGCTGTGGGAATCCAACTTTGGGGGCTCCCAGCAGGGCCCCCATGGGGGCAAGGCCTCCGGATGGCAGCCTGATCCCTGAACCCAGTGGCAGGCACCTTGAGGTGCTTGCCACGGGATGCAGAGATCAACTGTACCTCTGCTCTTTACAATGAGATCTGCATTCCGTTCGGAATGCATGCTCCCATTGTAAAGAATAGGATTGCAACGTTGTTCGGCTGCATCCTACTTGCTGGGATGGAACCGACGAAAGGAGGTTATCCGGTTCCAGTTCCAAAACGATGTCAGACCGACTCCAGTCCATCCGACATCATAATCGAGCCCAAAGTTGTATAGCTAAGCATTGAAATCGAACATTCCTTCCAGCAGTTTCTATTCCTCTGGTAACCTAACTATAGATATGATCACAGTGCATAAACTAATACTGAGTGATAGCTCGTTTTAACTGATTGTCTGGCACATAACTCAAACCATAAGGATTGTTAGTTATATATTGCCTCCCATTTGCTTCATTATAATTAGGAGTGAAGTCATACATTATTAAAATCCCCGTGTTAAAGTCCAAATTTATAGATTGCATAACAGGACTCTTAATTTAAATGAAATAATTTCCCTCAAATATATATTGTTTACACAGAGAAGGAGGACTACAATGTGGTATGAAAATCTCTCTCTATATTAAGACCATAATAAACCCTCCACAAGGTTTCAATCCAACAGGTCTCCATCACACGCAATCTTTGAGTCCTATCTCCCCATCTTTGTGCACCTTTATATGATCCATACTTACAGTTGATATTTTCAATCTCTTTCCAAATCTGTGTTTATTATGAAAATGCTGACTAAATGGTGATTTTTTGTCTACTTTCCTTACTGCATTAATATGTACTTCAGGTTTTCCATTCAGTGGATGTTATGTTATGTTATGTTAGGGGGATTTGTGTAAAGCGCATGGCTGCCCCAGCAACAGGGTGTCCCAGAGCTAATGTATGATTGATACTGTCACATGGCCCAAATGGGCAATGGTGTCTTCCCTATGTAAGCATGAGCCCGTGGCAGACTTTATTACACACACCTATTTTTCTTTGTGCCACGCTGAAACTCTCACATAGAACATGCTGTTGTTTTTGTTCTTTCCTGGGATTTAGTCTCAACATTGTAGACAAGGTCAAATAACAATGCCCCTTGTTATTCTGTTCTGGTCAGGCCCTAGCACCTAGACATAACATGCAAATGCAGCTGTTATTTTGGGAACAAGTACTTTGGTCATATGGGGGTTCACGGATAGGTGACACACACTTGGAGAGGGATCTTTCCAGGAAGAAGAGCATGACAGCACCTGTGATGTAGATCTTCCATCTATAAGAATGAGCTACGGGGTCGGGTCTGCTTCTAAGACCCAGAGATCTTCTAATATAAAATCATCTTGCTTCTATACAAGGGGAAGGAGGTTAGGCTACTCTGTTGTATACCATGAAAGCTACTTTTATGATTTATGGACTATTTGCTATGCTGACTGTATTTGTGTTAGGCATTTTTCTACTTGTTGTGGCACATATACTGCATACTAGAGCACGTTAGTTAAAATAAACATTTTAAACTTTGCTCATGTCTGTGTCAGATCTTATTGTGGATGAGTACCAGAGCATGAGCAAAAGGGTGTGTCTTGCAACCGCAATTCCTGAGAGGGTCGGGAGTGTTGTGTTCTGGGGTGTCTAATCACTTTTCCCTCTGTGAGAGAGTAGGAGGACAAGAGAGACACTATTGCTAGTCGGTCCCGGGCTCAGTACTAAGGTGGAAGGATAACCCATTCCCTGCCTACTAAGGTCCCATAACCCCATGCTATTATAGTTCTGTGATTTTTCAGAATCGCTGTAACAATACTTCATACTGCTTCCCACAGAGGCATACAGTCATGTAGACACAGAATGCTGAATTACAGTTACTAAAGGATCTAATTAGAAATGTCTTCCCTCTATCATAATTAACAACTCCTTGGTTTTGTTGCCAATACATTTGTAGCAAACACAAATATCACTTTTGTAACATCCACATGGTTTTTTCATTAGTGAGTTCCCCTTATTTTTTTCTGTGAATCTCATCAACGTTTCTGTCCTCTTCTCCATCACCAATGGTTTTTCTGTAAAGATCCTGATTATATACTTGTCTACTTTGAGGATATCACTATGCTTATTCAAAATATGATGTATCTTACCATTTTCAACATTTTCATCATAGCCTTTGGTGACAAATCTGATTTTCTGTTTGTTCATATTACCTCTTTTCCTGTTCCTTTCTATTAATAATGTTGGTCTCTAGATGTTATGTACTCTTTTACCTGATTGTTTTACATTCTGATTTCAAATATTCATCCTGAGTAGTGCAATTCCTTTTCTGTCTAATCAATACACCATAAGGGATATTCTTTTTTTGTATCTTTTCTAGCACTTCCTGTAAAATCACGTAATTTCTCCTTGTCTCCTCATTTAGCATGATGTCCACTATTCCCTGTGCGCTCATTATAAGAGTATGCAAATTAGGTGTAATGATAATTGGTACTGACAGACTAGCTGTAAGTCTCTAGTATATATTATGGCATGTATGTTTAGAGGCTCAGTAGACTTAATGCACTTAAGTGTGCACTACTGTTCTGTCTGATGTCATCTTAAAGACAGCGCTGCTTTTCAGGCTGCCTTTACATTACATTTGGACTTTGGATTTAAAGGTACTTCTGAAGTCTCAAACTACCTATTTTACATATAAGGAACCCCTAATGTCTCCCCTATGGTACCCCAGGAGTAGTGTGCCTTGTAACTATAAGCAGAGACATTATAAAATATGTTTTATAAGCCCTTGTGAGGAGAAAACTGCCAATTCCATTGTTCCCAATTGTAGTGGATGGTTCTATAGGCTAACATTGAGATTATTTATTCAAGTATAAATATTGGCTGGGGCCACCTAAAAATATACTTCAAGGCATCTAATTAATAGTTAAGAAAATACCAACGACTTGCCACTGTTAGATTTATGATACCTATGACAGAAATTAAGTTATTAAACTTTTTTTCTGTGAGCCAAAATCTAGCCTTTCAGCTTCTCTCTCCTGATTGGCCAGCCTCTGTCTAGGCTGACCAGGCTGCTCTAATAAGGTGTGAACAGCTCTGTTAGAGACACTATGGGTTTCCTGTGGGCAGAGAAATACAAGCTGCAGAGTAGATGGCAGGAAGGGGTGAGGGGTAGCCAAACTGGTCTTCATTTGGAGAATGACACTTTAGGACAGCACAGACTGACCCCCACACCCTACCACCCCAGCCACACAGGCCCCTATGTGATTAGATTATGGTGAGGGTTGGGAGGTGAGTGTTTAGGAAAATTAGCCACACCAGTGGTTTGGGTTAGCCTGATCCAGCTCCTCCATCCATTGGATCTAGAGACAATATGCCAAACATTTGGAGGAAGTTGTCAGACACCTGGGTGGTACAATGCATCTCATTGGTCAGGGGTGCCTCCTGCTTGATGCCCAGGAACACTGGATACATATGGAAGAGCTGCATAGCTCCTCAGATCTGCTGCCTGCAACTGCAAGGAGAAAAAAGACAGCCCGGCTGGAATCTGGATTTACACCCAAAGGACTACACTCTAAAGGACCACACCAGCTGCACAATCTAGTACTACAATTCTAAGGACTTTGACTTGCTTCAAGAAGAATCAAGGAGTGGACTCCCTGCAAACTACAGGTTAACAGAGACCACCTGCATCATCTCCACCAACAGTCCCCATCCTGGAGTGAGTTCAGTGTACTTATAAGGATTTGTAAGGTTGCATTGTGGGAATTGTGGGAATTGTAGTCCAGACATCCCTTGCACCGTCTAGGAGATTCCAGACCCCTGGATGTGTTTTTTTAATTTAATTTTTTTATACGGAGTTTTATATACCGCAAACTTGACCTGAAGGTATCGGGTATCAGAACGTTTTACATAGCACCAGTTGCGTTACATGAGGACACATTCATTTTCGTTAGGCACGGGGAGATTAAATGATTTGCCCAGAATCACAGGATGTTTAGCATCATTGCCGAGACTCAAACCCAGTTCCCCAGATTTGAGGTTGACCGCCCTCGCCGTTAGGCCAACTCCGTCCCACAGAAGGTTGAAAATGTGTGTTTTGGAAACTTTGAACACTCTAGAGGAACCTTAGGAAAAAGTTGCAGAAGGTTGAAGATGTTTGGAGCAAAACCTCCATAAGGTGACTGACTTGACGTCGAGAATCAAGATGACCATCTTCAACCGTGACCCAACCTGGATTTCAGGTTCATTCAGCTGAAAGCTCAGGAGCTCCAAACTTCCAGGATTTGACCGGGGCCCCGCTCAAAGTCAAGTGAAAAATACTCCAGAAACGTTTCTAACTCCAAAGCTAATATTTTGATCGAGGCCTCCCACTTAGGGGCCGATTCCGATCCTGTAAAACCCGGGTACGAACCGTCGGACGGAGCGTTTTCTCCGTCCGACTCGTACCCGGGAAAAACACCTTACAAACCCGCAAGTACGATTCGTACGGAAACACCATTTCCGTACGAATCGTAAAAAACACCGACCGGCTCAAAGATAACCACAAATCGGATCCGGGACACCGCGTACGCGACATTCGCACGGAGTCAGGCAGCGTTTTACGGATCAGCAAGTACGATTCGTACCCACAGCACTTCGCACGGCAACATTTTTACGGGTCCCAAAAAGTGCCGGAAAAGCTAAGTACTCCGCGATGCACGACGAAAAGGGGGCCCGGTACGCACTGTACCCCCATCCTTACACGTCTGCACCGTACCCCCAGCCCCCCGTACGTCCGGAGCATACCCCCACCCCGTAGGTACGGTGCGGACCCCCACCCCGTAGGTACGGTGCGGACCCCCACCCCCGTAGGTACGGTGCGGACCCCCACCCCCGTAGGTACGGTGGGGGTCCGCACCGTACCTACGGGGGTGGGGGTCCGCACCGTACCTACGGGGGTGGGGGTCCGCACCGTACCTACGGGGTGGGGGCCCGCACCATACCTACGGGGGTGGGGGTCCACACCGTACCTACGGGGGTGGGTGTCCACACTGTACCTACGGGGGTGGGGGTACGCAATGTACCTACGGGGGTGGGGTGGGGGTACGGCATGTATGCGGGCACATGTTTGGACGTCTCCATGGTTGCCATGGGAGTTCGCTCCGTACAGTGTTTTTTCCATACGGTTGTGCATTCGGACGGATGGGACGGATCGTACTTGCACTCTCGGACTTCAGTTTACTGATTCATACGTAAAACTGTCCAGGGACGTGTCGGACACTTTTTCCGACCTGAGGACGTGCCGGGAAATTTTCCCAATGCGATTCGTATGGATTTCTTCACATACGAATCGTACTTGCCAGTTTGTACGGGACTTGTACGATTCGTACGTAAAAAAATCCGGATACGATTCGTACGGGGAATTTTTTTAACGGATCGGAATCGGCACCTTAGTGTATACGACCACAGTTCCATCGGGGTCAGCCTCAAATATTGACTTTGTACCAGTCAAGCACAACCAGATGTCCTAATGCCATTAGCTTTTTAGAACCAGAAATAATTTATTCTTTAAAAATTCATATCTCCGGTTCCCACCGTTGGAGTTTTGTGATTTTGGTGTCTATTTGTTTGACAAAATATAATCTGTTTTAAGAAATTGGAGTTGGAATTTTATTGTGTGTTGTTTCTTACTTATTTATTTAATGTATTAGTGTTTTTAAATGCTTTACATTCGGTCTCCTAAGTTATGCCTGCCTGCTCGTTGTCCATTACTCAGGGTTGAGCAAGGGAATAATTTATTGAGACCTTGTCCAAACCTTTTATTGTGTTTGTGGCCTTATTGCTAGTGGTGAGTCATTATTCATCACTACTTTAATGTATTATGTGGAATGCATGTTTGTCTTTTCAACCCTGAAGAAGCAGTCAGTTCACTGCAAAACATGTTTTGGCTGTGGCTGCATTTGTCTTTCAATAAATCATTTTTGGGGACTTGAATGATTATAAATATTTTGGGCTATATAAAAAAAATCAAGTGGGATAGGAGAAGTCTTTTGTATATTGTAAAGATTTTATTAATATTTAATACATATGATTTTGAAGAAGTATAAAGAGTGTTTATATGTTTTTTAACTAATAAAATCAAAATGAAAAACTTTTGTTATGACTTAAAGCAACAAATTAGAATAATGCTCAGTTTGGCTTCCTACTAGCTTATTAATTTTAATGTTATCACCATATAGTGCAAGGCCATATACAGTTTGTAATGTTAGCATCTATTGAATCATTCCATGTCCGAAGTGTTAGATGGGAAGTCTTAGATTGCATTTTGGCCCGCAGTTCGTATTCATTCTTGTTGCCTTAACTGTTAATAGGATTTAAATTAACAACCTGTTTAATAAAATTTATGGGAATTGTTATGGTGATTGCTAACAGTTTCTCCATGACATACACGTTCTATGCTTCCACCAGAGATGCATGGAGGGTATTGTTTGTTGCTTCCAGATTTGGGCCATCTGGGCAAGAACGAAGATAGGAGATATTAATTTGCCTATGGAGGTGATGAGTGGAAATATACTATTCTCTCTAGAGTCACCCAGAAGCAACACCAGGGGATTCAGTGCCAATATGATTCATGGTAGTTTGTTAATCTGGGATAGGATTTCTTTCCAGTATGTTTGGACATGTATTCATATCCACCACATGTGATAAAGGTGCCTCTCTCCACACAATTTTTCTAGCAAAGCTCAGTGATTCAGTTCACTGTGTGTAGGCGAGTGGGTGATAAGTATCAGTGAATTAGCAGTTTATATGCATGTTTTTGTAATGGACTCAGATTGACGCCTAGACTGTTGTCTGCCATATTTTCTCCCAGGTCTCCTCTGGAATCTTTACCCTAAGGTCCCTTTCGCTGCACTGAACATACTCATGATTAGTTGTTTTTTGGAAATCCGCTTAAATCTCGATTTAATTATGTTATGGTTTTGCAGACTTGAAATATTGGTGAAGAGGTTTTCTAATAGGGGTTTTCCTTCCTAGCTGATATAGTTATTTTTTGACTGATTGCCCAGTGTAGTAATTGTACTAACAGGAAATGGTCGGAATTGTCCAGACCCCAGTCAGCCATGAGCTCCTCCCTTGAGATAAGCGTGCCCCCGGAGAATAGGTTGCATAATAATGGAGAGCTATGGTCATTCCAGTCATTCCAGGTTCTGAATCTAGGATCAGAAATGCCTGGGAGGAACTCTGGATTAGGAGTGATTGTTGCATAATAATGGGGAGTTATGGTCATTCCAGTCATTCCAGGTTCTGAATCTAGGATCAGAAATGCCTGGGAGGAACTCTGGGTTAGGAGTGATTGTTGCATAATAATGGAGGGCTATGGTCATTCCAGTCATTCCAGGTTCTGAATCTAGGATCAGAAATGCCTGGGAGGAACTCTGGGTTAGGAGTGATTGTTGCATAATAATGGAGGGCTATGGTCATTCCAGCCAGTCCAGGTTCTGAATCTAGGATCAGAAAGGCCTGGGAGGAACTCTGGATTAGGAGTGATTGTTGCATAATAATGGAGGGCTATGGTCATTCCAGTCATTCCAGGTTCTGAATCTAAGATCAGAAATGCCTGGGAGGAACTCTGGGTTAGGAGTGATTGACACCATGGGTGAGGGGAATGTAGATGAGCCCTCTTTCTGTGTTGTTTATTGCCAGCATTCTAGTAAGATAACAGAGGAAGTAAGTAAAGAGGGGATTTTGCGTTCGTACTGTTGGGGCGAATAATAACAGAAACCTGAGGAGAAAAAAAACGTGTTTTATGTGTTCTATGTGTACCCATCCCTTATGTTGACTATTTTGGTTCCATTCAAGTGATGGGTGGATCTGGGCTGCTTGAACATAGGTTTTAATGCTAGGCATTCCTAGTCCCCCTTCCATAACATGTTTTAAAAGTATGGCGTGTGAAACCCAAGGAGCTTGCTTTTCGCCATTTAAAGGATAACAGTTGTTTCTGAATATAGAGGAAGCGATCTGTATAGGTCCTTAAAGAGCGTCTGTAGTACTGGAGGAATGTTGACCCTATTGAGATGAAATGATTTTTGCAGAAGATAAATACCTACATATTTGATGGGTCTCTGTGTCCAAGTAAACATTGTGTTCTAGAGTCTCTCGGGATACCATTCCATTAGGTTTTTAGAAGTTTATTTTAAAACTGGAGGAGCCGGCAAAGACTTGTGGCTCTTCTTTGAGTGCCAGAATGGATGTTATGAGGTCCGTCAGAAAGCAGAGGACGCTGTCTGCATATAGTACTGTTTTGGCTTCTTGGTTGGCCACTTATTCCCTTTTACGACGCGATTGTTCTGGACTCTAAGGACAAGGGGCTAAAATCATCGATGGTGACAGGCAGTGCTGGTGAGTATTTTCTAATCAGATTGATTCTGACTGTGGGACGTTTGTGGCTTGATACTGAGCAGCTTTTCATCTTGGGGCTAACCAATGTTTTCTCTAATATTTTGGATATGAGTGACCAGCTGACCCTGTCGAAAGCCTTCTTTGTGGCTAGTGAGAGAACCAACTATTTTGTGCTTTCTCCTGCTTCTATTAGGGTAACTGTTGAGAGTTTTCTCATGAGTGCTGTTTTTTTACAAAGGCTCATTGCCGTGGTGAGATTCCTTTGGGCCTTACAGCATGAGGCCTATTTACTACAATGGATGTGAATATCTTTACATTTGTATTTAATTGGGCTATAGGCCTACATTATGAGCAGGCCAGTTGATCCCTATCAGGTTTTAATAGCATCAGATGTGATTTCAACATGGAGCCTTTTACCACTTCTGTAGTTCGGATGTGGTTGAAACCAATAGTTAAAGGCACTGTGAGTAGATTAGCAAAGGCCTGATAAAGAAAAAGCTGGGAAGCCATCTGGTCCATTTGCTTTCCATCCAGGGAGACTCATTATTGCTTCTTATACTTCATCACTTTTTATATCTTCCTCTAGTTCCAAGAATACAGTTCTTCACAGTGGGCATGTGAATTGCTCATAAAGCATGTCCTTTGCTTCTCTGGGTAGAAGCCCAAATTTGAGACTAAGGCACTGCAAAAGCTAGTTGACTTTATCAGGTTGTTTTGTGTTCTGGTCTGTATTAACCCTGCACTACTCCTAATTCCTGGGATGGAATTCCTTGTTCGTGGCTGATTACATTTGTATATTAATATCTTGTAAGCCTTATCTCCTTACTCATTATATGTCTTCCATGAAGATGAGTAGTTTATTTGCTGCTTCTCTCATCACAAGTTGTTCCAATTTATCATTTGATTTTCATAGTGCTCTATATGTTCTTTGTGAGCTGTATAGGTTATGCTGAGCCTCTAAGTATTTTAGTTCTAACTCTAATTCATGTTCCTTTTGGTTCCCTAGTTGTTCAAATAATGATGTGTGAAATAAGAGTGTTCCAAGTATAATTGTTTTCGCTGTGTCCCGAATTGTTTAGCAACTAACCTCAGGTGTGTCATTCTGCTTGAAGTTGTATATCAGGGATTCTCAGCTTCTCTGCCTCACAGCTGAGTCCCAAAGGGCTACCCCATTAACTGACTATGGTCTGTGGGGGGCTGTTGTGGCATCAAGGGGTAAAATGAAATCCTTACCACAGCATGGCCCGATAATATCTCAGGGTCTATGTCAGATGAGGTGATTGTTGATAGTAGTCGTCATGACACCAAGAGGATATCTATGTAGGTGTACAACCTGTGCAAGTGTGAACAGAAAGTAAAGTCCTTCTGACACTGGTGTTGGTGGTGCCAGACATCTGCCAGGTTGAGATCCATCATAACATGAAGCATGGAGGCAAGGAGTTAGGGCATATGTGACGAATTTGTGATCTGGCTTCCAATGTGTTCGGAATAGCATTAAAATCTTTACATTGAAATGTGTGCCCATTAGAGAACATTGTGAATTTATGCATGAATTTGTCATAAACATTTTCTCTACCTGTATGTACACCCCATTTCCATACACAGTCCCAGCTATCTACCCTCCTCATCCTGGTAGTTCAACTCTATATAAAATTTTAATCCTCGCCAAATTAAAATAGCCACCTCTCCTATTTTGGTCTGATATGTGGAATGGAATTGAGCTGTAACCCAAGGGATTGGACATGATGCATGTTTTTGCTTTGCAGGAGTATTTCCTGAAACACTGCAATGTCAACCTCTTTGGCTTGCAACCATTACAGTAGGGCTCTCCTCTTAATCCGGGCATGAAGGCCCTGCACATTCAGGATGATCAACGTTATCGGGTTAATACCTTACCTAAGATGTATTGCTTTTTTGTCTACTAGGAGTCGGGTTAAGTGGTTAAGGCTGTTGGGAGAGGATTGGCATAGAAGCCAGGAAATAGGCCCTGGATTATTCTTAATATGTTGAGACTAGAGCTGTAAAACTAAAAAGGCGACCATGTGCATAAAATAGGGAGTAACATACTTATATTATACCATTGATAAAAACCAGGACATTGATGTAAAATATTCAAATATTAAGCCAATAATACTGGAAATACAGATCATTAAGAGCGAGAGCATTGAATATCAACTGAATAGGCTCTTTTCTGGTACATGCTCTGTAGGTAGTCATTGGGCTCATAACGGAAGCGGCGGCATTGGTAATTGTCACATGGAGCTGGAGAGTTTATTTCAAGTGAAGATCTGTGTTTGGGATGAATGATGCTAGTGAAAGCCAGATTGTCTGTTAGCTGAAGAAGGGTAGGCAATCACCAAGCATCTGTAGTCACAAGAATCATCCAGAATTGTCCCTTCGGGACCAGATGAAGTGATGACTTGTTAGTCTTCCATTGAGACTGGCTGTTCTTCTAGTTTTTGCAGCATCTCAGATGTCTTCTTTCCTTGTTTGATTAGGACCTCTTCCAGAGTGTGCTGAACGCCTTTGTGAGCAAGTGCAAGCAGAATGCGTACCCCCCATTGGCAGGGAATGCCTTCTTGCTTCAAATGGGTAGTAATATCTCTAAACTCTCTGCATCTAGAGAGAGATTATGAGAGGAGACATCTTGAAAAAGAGTTAGCGTGTAACCCCTAAACATCAATGTCTCCTGCCGCCGGAATGCTGCCATCTTCTTAGCAATTTTGGAAAGGCTGCGTATTATACATATATTATTTCTCCTTGATCGGTTTTCAGTGTCATCTATTTTGTTGATCTGTTCTTTTTGGCATAGTTCTAAAGTAGAAATTGTTCAGGTCATCTCATCCTGCTCAAAATAAATAGTGGCTAATTAATTTGCAAGTTGTTCTTGAATTTTTGGATGTGATTATATTAGTCCGAAATTGCTTTGTTGATATCCTGTCTGAGCAAGAAGATCTCTTTATGGAATTCTTGAAGGACTACCAAAATATCACCCTTAAAGGCCTGTACTTACAGTACAGGGTCTTCTGTGGTTGCAAGAAAGACTGTATTTAAAGGGGCCTGGGGCCTCCGGTGAAGCATCTTAATCTTGGTGTTATTGATGCAGCATTTTGGGAATGGAAGTTCGTTTAGCTGTCTTCGCTTCAGAAGATGCCATGGGTGCTATGATCCCCCTCAACATGGGATGCAAAGTCTCACTGGTGTGTCCACCACGTACACCAAACTCCCGTTCCCGAGTTTTGTGGAGTGTCCTCTTGCATAACGGGGTGCTGTTTGCTGCTCAGTAATGATGTCCACTTGAGGACCCTTGCGAGGTAGATGCACATGCACCAGTGACGCTGAAACCATTTACGACCATTAGGCTTGCTACGTGAGGCATGTGGGCAGTTTCAGAGTTCCATCTGCCCAGATGACTAAGTTGCATGGTGTGGTTGTGGTGCGGAAGGGGCCATTTGTGTCATGGGCATGCAGGCCCTCAGATTCAGAGTGTTCAATATCAGGGTAAGGATCCCTCACTTGGATCTCTGCTTAAGTACCTTAGGGCCGATAGAGTCATTTATGATAACGGTCTTCAGGGAAGGATTACGCCCAATTCTGCGCTTGTTACACCGTCTTAAGAATGGCAGCCATCTTTGGTAGGAGAAGCTCCAACACTGGATCCTTCCCTCTACTAAAAGTCTGCTAGTTTGCCATTCCCAAAGAAATTAGTGATGTCAGGTGGTATTCTGAGGGTCATAATGATGCCCATAGACGTTTTACTCTGAGGGATTTGACATTTAATTAGCTTGACAGGAGCCCTGAGATCAGAGCTCAGGCAAGACACACTTAGGTGGGTTCACTCCCTGACCACGCCCCCTATATACTGACTTTCAAAGTAGAAAAAACTCTGAATTAAAGTCTACACAACTCATGTTGTTATCCCACACATTCAACAGGACTATTTTGCATATTTTTTTGTTGGTGCTGCATATTTTGTTTGGATCAAAGTAATCAAAGGACAACAAGCTTTTTGAATCAAGGAAAAAGAAAGATGAAGCTAATGACATTTCTGAACCACTCAAATAATTTATTGTTGTAAGAAGGATTATACACACAAATAAGGGCAGACTTGGTCTACTGAGGTTCTAGTCAGAAGCTGAAGGACATGCCAGATCAAGGGACAGGTCACTTTATAGAGTATGAGGACCACAGTTTGTAAGAGCAAAAAGGTTGAGCGGATGAGGTCAGAAGACTATAAAATCCCTATAATGGTCGAGATAATATATCCCAGGAATGTAAATTGATGTCACAAGACTGCCATTCAACTGAGAAGAAAAAGAAGGGAGAAGAATCTTTTTTTGTATTGTAGTTTGGATGTTCATTTTAATTCTAGTAGGGAAGTGTGAACGTTCACATATAAGGGGATCTCTGCACTGATCTTATAATCTGAAATCCCATCATTACATGACACAGCGCAGACTGGATCAGTGTATCTCATTCTAGATGTGACGTTACAATTGAAAGAGAGGGGTTAATTAAGACATTGGGTCTCACTACCCTAAAGCAGAAGGCTGTGAAAGATGATTGTGTTGCGGATGCAATGGCTGTCAATGCTGGGCAAATTTAATAAAACTTGTATTTGTAAAGAGCATATTCACATAAAGGGACATGTTAGCACTCAAAAACAGATGTTTATTGTTAGCCAATTAAATGGTACACATCTTATCATCCTTTGAGACCGAAAGAATGAGTGGACCAAATAGGATTTGAGCTTGTGACCATTGAGGGTAAACATAGATTCCTGCATCAAATGCATTTGTTCACTGAGTCACCTGGCCTGATTACCTATATAACTGCTTCCCTCCCACTTACTTGTTTGTGAGAGCTCATATGAACTAACTGCTTCACCCCTTTTGATGTACCCCAGATTCACTTTCTTTAGAAAAAGGGAATTCAATTTTGTTGTAGAATCAAAGCAATAAAACCTCAAAAAGACATTTCACATTGCCTCTGACTGTTTACCATTTTGATACCATGCATCCCTTGTTTGTGAATCTTACGGTGAGGGCTCTCCTCTCTAATAAGCCTTCAGATGTGAGACAACTTCATCAGGTGGTGCGTTCCCAAAAAAAGATAAACTCTGCTTAGGGGATCTAAAGTACATGATACTATATAAGGAACATTCTTAGGATGAAATAGCTTTAGGCAATATTTTTGTCATCAATAGGAATTTCACGTTTTTCAAATCAGCAGATACTTTAGCATCTTAATTACTGCAATGACTGAATTTTTTTTCATTGATTTTCATTGTATTTACCATCCCGGTCATCACAATGGAAAGATAGATGCTTTGTCCAAAACTTTGTAAAATGATCAAACGTGCCTCCTTTGATCATAACATTTAACAAAGTCTGACATTGAGTTTGCAGTCAACGATGCTACAGTAGAAGAACCTTGTGTATCATTACTAAGCGCTATATAAATGCAATCAGCGAGAGACCTTGACAATAGCCATGGGCTCCCTTGGGTTAGCATTGATTAGTCCACCTCACACAAAAATGAAAGCGAGGATAATGCATAAGACCCAGGACTCAATGCTGGCGGGATATCTTGGAGCCTTAATGATACTGAATGTACTACAGAAATATATCTGGTGTGGTACTATGCCAGCTGAGCTTTATAATTATATTGTCATATGTAATATACAGATGGGTCAATACTTAAAAAGCAACACCTT
Source organism: Triturus cristatus (assembly GCF_964204655.1). Lineage (NCBI taxonomy): Eukaryota > Metazoa > Chordata > Amphibia > Caudata > Salamandridae > Triturus > Triturus cristatus. The sequence continues at coordinate 404,529,775 of NC_140581.1, forward strand.
AGGGTCTGCTTCAACCCTTGACAACACCACCACATCCACTGCATCATTGACAATTATTTTTAAAGATTCATCACGTTGTGATATACTTTCTACTAAACAAACCAGGCAGTTGCTGTTCATGCACACTGAATAACTTCAAGGTTTGCCATGTTAGATGCGTATGAACAGAGATCCTCAGTGCATGTTCAATTCATGTCCCAATTTCTGGTCCTTTTTAATTTCCTTTGATATGAACCCAGCCCTGTTTTCTGTGCACAGCCCTAAACAATATAGACAGAATGAGAGAAGGAACCAAGAACCTCAATGGCACCCCTGCTATTTTGAATTTAACTAATGGATTGGATACACAATCTGCGGTTGGTAGAGTTCAGTTACTACAATGCCAAACACATTTCCACAGAAATTGGACCCTTTTATTACATTAAAAGGCATAATAACTAGTTCTGATCCTCTTTGGATCCAAATTCTCTTTGCTGAGAAAATGCTGCTAGAGCTGCAAATGACCTCAAAGACAAGTATCAACATCTACTCCAAACAAACTAAGAAACATGATACAACCCAAAAAGAAGCTGCATCTAGCATTACTGTTCATCCCAGACAATTCTGTTTGGTGCCCTAGTAAACACTTACATCTGTACAGAAAATGGATGTATGATGTAACAACGCGTACCATTACAACGCGGTATGTTACATTGCGGTTTACATCGACTTGCGTTGGAGGGCGCTGGACATAGGAATAGTGTGAATTACTATTCCAACTCCAGTCTACGTACAGTAGGGAAGGTGTTGGAAAGTAATTCACACTATTCCTTATCCAACAGTGCCCTCCAGTGCAAGTCGGTGTAACGACTTGTGTTGTTAAAACCATGATGTAACCATACCGCGTTGTAATGGTTGCGTGGTAAAGGATGTTTCCCACAGAAAATGGTCCAAGCCATTTGGTAGGGACTTTTTCAATACCTGAAATGATTGGTACAGAGTACTTGACTCTGCCACTGATTGTTTGGATTCACCTCATGTCCTACATCTCACTAATCATAACTGTGTTACCAGACACACTGTTGTTCCTTCGCCAGATCTCATAAGTGTTCATTAGAGCATCAGATATGGGGTATATACAGTGCTCAACTCTCTGTTTTCACGAGATGTCCTACAGTTACTCCTGGTCGAGAGAAAGATTGATGAACCTGCATATCAGATTCATGCACCATGGCTCGTTCATCTTAATAATCTTCAAAACCCTGAGCATCCAGCTCTTAGGCCAACGCATTTGGAAGATGGTGCTGTGAGGATCCTCTAAAGAATTAAACAGGAGGGACACAACCAACAGAAGAGACACAAACTATGTATCAATAGGATCCCTCACAACAGCAGTGACGGTGCCATGGTAGCAACACTTCCACCAAATGAAATATGAGTGTTGCTAAGTCAATGCTTATGGCAAATGTGGAGAGACATATAAAAGCAGGCACATTTTTTAGGATGGGGACACATCCTGAGGTACAGGAAGTGGAAAGATGAAGACAGAAACATTCAGGTATTAAAGCATTGGCTCACAGGACTAATGATCAGGGCCTGCAGAAGCTGCTAGAAGTTCACTAGGACTGAAAGGCAACTTCAGATTTTATAGTCTTTTGTGCTTTATTTTCAAGTATATCACATTGATTTCCTGATCTACCTTTCTCTACACTTCTATACTCCCTTACTTTCTAAAAATAGTCACATATTCCTTTCAGAGGCATGATTACTTGCATGCCTACTTTGCTGTTGAATTAATTTTGAAGACTTCTCCTGATAAACTTATTTGTGTATCAAATGCAACCCCTACAACCAAATCGCCAGTTCCAGCAGTTTTTCAATACAAGGGATGATCATCCACACCCTACATCCTGCCCCCATCCCCTGTCTTGTCATTTTAGGCCCCATCCTTTACCAGTACCCCTAGCACCAGAGCTCCCTCAGCACAGACAGCTGCCTTAAACCATATCATACAGTCATACAATGCCACAATTTCACGCATGCATAGTATGTCTTGGATATAAGGTAAGGCCTTTGACCTTGCCCTTCATCCGGTACTTCTACAGTCATATTGCCTGCAATGTGTAAGGCATGGCCTTCAGCCATACATTGTGTCCATATATCCTTCCTCAGTGCCTTCTAGGAGCAGCATATGGCTTGTGGCAGTTTGCCACCCAATCTCCTTGATTCTATTGCCTAGTGTGCAATGGATGTTTTGATCAATGCCTAGGCTAATCTACACTCTGCAATGATCATTATCGCTAGACAACACTCCAATATGCCCTATTTCAGTGTCCGCTTGTGCAGAAAGTGGCTTTTCGTCCCAATATGCAACTAGCACTGAGTGCCTGATAATTCACAAACATGATGTTCAGCCAGGACATGCACTCTCTGACCCGGTCACTGCTGGGCCCAGGATGTAACTTTGACTACACCCTGGATCCAATGTTTTTACCTCAAGAGCCTACTCTGCACAGATCATAGACCTCAGCCACATCTTGCAATCAGTGTTCATGACTTCCTATTCCAATGTCCAATGTGGTATGGCCATTGGCTAAATCCTCTATCAGTTCCCCATCCTCTAGTGCTCAATGAGCAGATAGAGTAGCCAAAGACCATAGCATTAGGTCTTGTTAAGCGCCCTGTCCGCTCTTCATCACAATGTCTAGGGCAAAAAAGGCATTGTCCTTTATTCAGTCCTTCCACTGCATCATTGTCTTTAGTGTCTAAGGCGTAGCCATTGACCCACCCTTGGGCCCTTGTAATATGCCACAATGCCTGCTGGAAACAGCAAATGGACTAGAGCCCTGTTCTGAAACCAGTCTTCTCTCACGTTTTGTCTTGGGTATTTCACCATGCCCTAGGCCCAGCACCTACTTTGCAAGATATCCAAATGAGCCAATTTCCCATATTCCGGTGTCCACTGGGAACAGAGAGTGAGTTATGGTCACAGTGTTCACTCACTAGTCCTACCTAAAGCCTGATTACGACTTTTTGCTGTGGGGAGCGAGCAGCATGCTAATGCAGCGCCCCCACATCACCATAAGTCGCTTCCGCCAGCACGTCATATTGTAAGTACTTTAGCGGTCGGGTGGGTGGCATGGAGATCCTGTGGAGGTGCTGTTTAAAGGTTCATTGTGATCCTTAAACAGCACTGCCGCAGGACCGCCAATGCATATTCCTGCATGGTAAGGAATGCACTATGTCATTCCTTTCGCCCCGTGCAGGAACAGGTGGAGCAATACTACAGGAGGGCACAGCATGTGCCCCCCCTGGCATGCACCCCCATACACAGGGGCAAAATGGGGCCCTGTAGGACCTCCTTTCTTTCCTCACCACCAGCAGTGACATGGAAGAAGCACCTTCATGACACGGCTGGTGGTGAGGAAAGTCATAATATGCTTGGCGGTACCTCAGGGCACCACAAAACATACTGCGGCACTCAGCCTGCTACAGGACTGCCAGGAAATGCGGCTCCCTGGCGTTTGTGGCAGTGCAATGCCTGTCCGCTTGCCAATCTCCTAATTGGGCGGTCAGACCATCGGTGCAGCGGTGGCTTGACAGCCACCACTACACCCTCTCGAGTCTGGCGGTCCTTAGATCGCCAGACTCGTAATCAGGCCCATAGTATCTGCTGTTCAGAGGTAGGACTTTCAGCATGCCCTGAATCCATTATCCTGGGGCCCAATTGACCAAAGTGTGGAGCCTATATCCACACCCTGAACCTGGTTACACCACTCATGGATCCCGCTATAATTAGATCATTGACTTTCCCCAGATTTTGTACACAGAGTTTATTTTATAATTAAGACTTCTAAATACCTTTCTATTTCAGTCAGTGGTAAATGCAGAAATTCCACGAGGCATTATTCCTAAATGGATTTGTCATCCCAATGCTACTTGCCCATCCTAAAAACGCTCATCTGGCCATTCCTATATAAAGGAGTCAATATAGATTCTAGAAATGTATCACCATTTAATAAAAAAAGTTTTAATTTCGTCATGTCTTCTCTGACCATTTTGTTGCTGCAACTTTTGCCTCCAGAAAAAAACAGATATTGCGTTTTCGTTAATGGCAATCCCTTTTGCTTTTAACAGGCAAGATAGCAATATATTACTTTCCATTTCCGTTTTCACATTTTTCTGCCGTCATTTCACTCTAATCAGATAATTATGGCATTCACCATAAAGTTCTGATACATATATTTTGCTTCTTTCTGAATACGTTGTAGAAACGTCTGCAACGGAAAAATACAATGCAGCCTTCTGTGTTTTTCTAATTTGTAATTCTTTTAGCAATTAGCCACTCCTGAATTACTGTAACATCTGTCACCACATGCAAGAGTTTCTCCTGTTAAGTAATGTTTTATGATTCTGCCTTCCTAATAGCGTAAGTGAATAACGAGTCATTGCATTAAATACGTTGCTAATGCATTAATAACTCATATATTACCAGGGAGAAATATATGTAAAAAATAACTGCAAACATGAGCCCTCACATCTCACTTTTTCCACGAAACCAAGGGGCATATCAGCAACAACTGACAATAATTATCACTAAGCGCACTTAGCGCTAGGATAATTATCGCCGGCTAGCGTGGATTTTTATCGCTGAGATAGCATGCTATCAGCAACGTTTATCTCAAAAGTGATAAAAATCCTCACGCTAACAAGCTAACGTGAGATTATCGCTGGAAACCCAGCGATAATCTCACGCAATGTGGCGTTAGCTTGATGATAGGGACTCACAAACCTAGCCATGATATCCACCTTCCATAGGATATCATGGCTAAGTCAGTCCTGAAGCAGGCGTAAGGAAAGTAGTGATAACAGGGGTTATCACTACTTTTCTTGCCGCTATGCTTCATAGCGTGGGGCTTGATGATAGGAGAAATGTCGCTTAGCGACATTTCTCCTATCATGTCAGGTCAGGAACGCCCACTTTGCATCTCATTACAGATGCAAAGCTGGGCATTAGGAATTCCTACGCTAACGCAAGTTTTCACGCGTGAGCTTGCTAAATAGGCGATAAAATTATCGCCGCTTTTCATCTGAAAACGGCCGCAAAAGCGGCGATAATTTTATCGCCTCGCCTTGCTGATATGCCCCCAACTATGGGCCATATTTGAAGACAGGCGATAAAATTATCGCCGCTTTAGTGGCAGAAAAGTGCCGCTAAAACGGCGATAATGTGCTTGATAATATGCTCTATGGAATTCCAATTGAAGCCCATGTTAGATGTGAAGGACATCTAACATGGGCTTCTACTGGAATTCTCTGCGGCATATTATCAAGCCCGTTATCGCCATTTTAGCGACAGTTTTCTGCCGCTAAAGCGGCGTTAATTTTATCGCGTGTCTTGATAATATGCCCCTATTTCTCTCACTTTCCAGATAAAATAACTTTATATTTCTCACAAATACAATCATACGAGCAAACATGAAAAAACATGACATTCCCCAGAAACAAAGAACTGCAGAGATCAGAAAAGAAGTCTGCAAATAATGCACATACCTACAATTCATCAGAAAGATCATTGAAATAGGAGTGCATGTTCTACTACAACATCACATCACATCAATGCTAACAATTCTCTGAACAACTACCAATCTGACTTTCGTTCATGCTGCATCGCAGGGACCACTGACTTACATATCAGAGATAATGCCCTTTTGACCACTGATGAAGATGACCCCAGTCTCCTGATATTGCAGGACCTCTCCCCTACCTTAGACACAGGTGGCCATCCCACCTCATAAGCACTCTTGATTCTTAAATTGGATTCAAGGTCAATGTCTGCAAATGGTTCTTCTCCTACCTTTCCAGTTTGTTCACATGGGAACCTCCAAGTCCCAAAACAGCATCACCTGCAGACTCTTTCAGGGGTCCATATATAGTTAATGGTGCCTGTCATGTTCAACCACCACACAGAACCACTTTTAATCCACAGATAACAGCATGAAGGTTCACAAATATACCAATGATAAATACCTCCTCTTGAAAGTCCCCTCTGCTTCAGACATCCAGTGCCTCAAACACTGCCTGCTCATCATTCAGACATGGCTGTCTGGTGCCTATTAGAACTCAACCCAAACAAAAATCCCTGTTATTTACCAAGAACCCTAAACAAGAAACAGTAAAAGCCTGGCTTAATGGCATAAATCTTAACCGCTTTGAACCCCAACTTTCACCAAATACAAAGTCACTTGGATTCGTTCTGGACACCATACTCACCCTCAAGAAACATATCTGCCAAAGAAACACAGACAGCCTGGTGCAACTCTTTCTTCTAAAGAAAGAAAAACATTTCTTCCAGAAAGCAATAAAGAACAACTGTTCAAGCTCTTATACTCTAGCATCTGTATGGTAGTAACACCCTGCTCAATGACCTCTCAAATTCCACACTGGCACCCTTTAACTCCTTCAGTGCCCATGACGAGATGGTCTCGTCATGGAGCGCGGTTGCGCTGTGCCCATGACGAGACTATCTCGTCATGAACCCCGCCCGCTAATGAAAGGGCCGGCACAGGGCGGGGAAAGGGCGGGGCACTGAAGGGGTTAAGGGCACCCTACAAGCCACAGCACCTCTCATTCAATGCCACATCACCCTAATCCTCATAGAGCTCAATTGGCTCTCCTTGCCGGCCTTCACCATCTTCGAAACCAGCTGCACCATTTACAAAGCCATCACAGCCAGCACCCTGGCTTATTTTGCAGATACGTTCACAATCTCAGGTGATTCTCAGCAAACACGCAGCCAGAACACAATCAAACTGTAGTCTAAGAAGAGTGAAAAAGAAAAAAAAAGCACCAGATCTTTTGCAACTGTGCACCAACAATCTGGAGCAGCATCGCCGTATCCATTAAGTCTATCACTTCGCCGCTTCAATTTCGAAAAGAGATAAAGACTCACCTCTTTAAAGAATACCCTATCACAGTGCATTAATAATCTACAATACAGCTACATCTCCTATCACTCGTTGACTTTATGCTTGTCATTGAGCCTGTCAGTGCCCTGCTACCTTTTGGCTAGACTTGCATTATAAAGATTCCCTATACATACAAATGCATAAATTGGTCTTAAGAAAAAGTGTTAAAAATTCAAACTTCAGAAAAAGAAATCATGTACGTGACATGGTCAGGTTACTGCAATTCCATGTTGGTCAAGTGAAAGTGAGGGGCAAGATTCATCCTACTGTCCCTTCCACTTCTGCCGTGTATGGGCCACTTGCACCATGCCTCTCCTCCCTCAGCCCTCCTGCACTATAAATCTGTGCATGGAGATGCACTGAGTGCTTGGTGATTTTGGAGCTCTTTATCAATCAGGCAGAGTAAGGCAAAGCAGCGACTTGAGCTGCTTTGTCTTTCTTCATAACTATGAGCTTGGCGTAGCTTCATACATATGATTGACAGGCTTGCGTCGCCAGAGGGTTACAAAATTTGAAACTTCAGCAGCACAAGCCTCTCTTAAATCAGCCCCTAAATGTGTTGCAGGGAGGAGTCCCCAGTATTCTTTTCATTTTCAATAAGAACTATTTTTTAACTTGATATGTTTAAAAAAAGTTTATTTTTTACTTTGTTTGTTTTTTAATATTACCCATAATGATGCTTTGGACGGGGAGGCAGAGAAATAGTCCTTCCCTCAAAGAGAACTCTCAAAGTGAAATCACTTGTGAATCCTCAAAGATGTCTAAAAAGCAGACTGAGTACCATGGAAAAATGCGGGTGCTCTACCTCGATATATACTAAGGGGCAGATTTATGAGGGACTTGCGCCCCTTTTACGCCGCCGTTGCGTCACTTTTGTGACGCAGCAGCGGCGTAAACCCTACGCCATGTTGCACCCCATTTACATCGTGACGCATCTATAGAGATGCGTCACGGTGTAAAGCCCTGCGCCACATGAAACCTGCGTCAGGTTTCATGTGGGCGTGTCTACTCAGGGGGGGCGTTCCGTCACAGGAACGCCCCTGAAAAGTGACTCAGTGAAATCTATAAGATTTCACTGAGTCACTTTCCCAACGCTGATGCGTCAAAACCATGCGCCTGCTTGAAGCAGACGTAAGGCTTGACGCACCATGTTAGGGATAGGGTAGGTTGGAACAGTGCTGCAGTTGCGTCGCGCTTGCGACGCAACTTCAGCACTGCGCCAACCTTACGCCGGCAGATGCATCACGTATCTGCTTCTCCTTGCACCACGATGCGCCACATTATAAATGCGACGCATCTGCGGTGGCGCAAGGGCAAACTTGCGTGACGCATCTTCCCTGGCGCATCCATGCTGATTTGCAGGGATGCGCCAGGGAACATAAATCTGCCCCTCTGGCTTTTAGAGATAAAAGCCACTACAGGCTGGCTAATTGAGGTGGAACGACAATAAGAACATGTTAATATTTCATCTGTTGAAGAAAAGATAAAGCACTGGTCTCAGAGTAGAGCAGAACGCCCGAAAACGTTTTTCGGGGCCGCCTTACTTAAAATCTATAAAGCAGTTATTTTTATATTATTTTGATAGAAGCTGCCATCTGTGGTTACCCTCACTGGAGGGGAGTAAAGTGGAAAAAGCAAACACACTGTTTATAAAAGAGCAACGCTTGTCTGTTAACATCTGAAACCCCAAACGTACTCCCCCCGTTTTCATTCATTAGAATTCTGTGTGTGTGGACATCAAGGAGAGACGAGCGGAGGACATGTGGACCAATCACAGATCAGAACTCACACCGCCTGCTGCCCATCACGCGAGGCCTGTAGAGAACCTCAAGAGCAAGGAAGTGGTGGAGCGCGAGGCCGATTTGTTACAGTTGTGCTTAATTCCAATGGCTAAAGAAGTGCAGTCTTTTCAGTTTTACATCTTGAAAGAAAATACTATGTCAAACTATGTTTCGCGTGGCAGCAGTGTGTTCTTGTGACATTACCACTGTATCCTTTAATTATGATTGATTGAATAAATGACTGTCCTCTCTTTAACTTCTAAACATGTCTTTGACTTATTCTGGAATGGAAACACTGACTTGCTATCTCTTGGTGCTTTGTCATGGAAAATATCTGATAGCTCTAGTGCAGAGATGCTCCATGATTAAGTGGAACCTGAGCTTGGGCAGATTTCTAGAAGGCTCAATTTGTTCCTAAATCTGTGAAGGCAGTGGTATCCGATCACCTTATCTCTCAGAACCTTCATGAATTTGCTTGCTGGAGTTGTGGTTGGCCAACAATTCATTCCTAAATGCAGTGGCAAACTGTGCTTAGAAATCAACATGCAGCTGTTTATTGGGTGAGTTAAACTTTGTTTTTACACTGATGTTAACTATTCACGTAAACCCTTGACTATAGTTCTTAATGAGAATGCTGTGAGAGTGCACTTAATGACAAGAAATCATGGTACTAAGATAGATGTAGTCTTACTTAATATATATTTGAAGCCTAATTGTCACAGGGTTAACTCTCAACATTTAACTGACCTCTTCGACAGAGACATTCGAGACATGTGAACCTCCTCTCCGTTAGTTATGATTGGGGTGAAAGAAGGGTGGAATGCCAAGAATGCTAAACATAAATGTAGAAATTGTTAAAGATTTGATTGGTCTATGGCATGCCAGAGGTCACACTCACCACATCTTTGATAAAGAAGTCTTTATGTGGCATTTCTTTAGCTGCAACATTAAGAGAGACGTGTTTTTGTATCCATAGCAGTCAATTTTAAACATTAATTAATATATAGAAATTAAATAGCACATTTAGAAAAGAAAGCTGAGCTTATTTGACTATGGTCAAAAAGATAAATGTGTAGAATTTTTTTAAGTGTCTGTGATTTTAAATGTTTAGGCGCCATATTCTATATCTTTGGAATAATCAACTATATCATACAACCTTCGATTCTTGATTTTTGAAAATCTAGTTGCACTCAAAGAATGCTTAAATGATGATCTGAGGGCCTTTTTTGTGAGGCCAAGAGACACTTTTGCACCGCCGTTGCTTCACTTTTTGTGTCGCACTGGTGGCGTAAAAAAGGTGCAATGTTGCGCTCTATTTACAAAGTGACCCATCTAAGCAGATGCGTTACTTTGTAAACCCCTGCACCGCAATATACCTGCCCAGGTATAATGTTTTCAGAGTGGGCGTAACCCCGCACAAAGCCTCGTAGTAGTGGCAAATTGAAATCTATAAGATTTCACTGCGCCACTTCAAGGATGCTACTGAGTCAAAATCTGACGCCTGCCTCACAGCAGGAGTAGACTGAGGCTGGCCCTTTCACAGTTTTTCCTGGAGTTACATCTGTTTTTAGACACACCCCAGCAATGTGCCACTTTTGCACCTACAGATCCATCAGAAATACTGACGTATCTGTAACTCCTTGCGACATGGAGCTCCATACATTAAATACGGTGCATCCATTCTGTCGTAAGGAGGCCGCAGTGAAAGCTGTCACATCACTGTTTTCAACAGCAATGCAAACGTTTTCATAAATTAGGCCCTGAGTGTTTTACAAGGGTTGTATCTGTAGTGTCTGGTGAGTTAGCAATGACAGAACCCTTTTGGCTCCTGATGGAGAGCTGTGACGCAAATATTATAGCGGAATGCAAAGAAGGCTGGCTTAGAATCTTGAGTTTGCAGTCACACGCAGAAGAACAAAGACATGTAATACTGAGCTCTATGTATGGAGTAGTCATTGGCTGGTACCCAGGCCGGGGAGGATTCTACAAAGGGCAACGAGGATGGGATAAGTAACCCGAAGATCGACAGTGATCTCCGTGAGAGTTTGCCACGGTCCAAGCAAACTGCTTGTGCGTGCCAAGTGTGCCATTGTCAAAGTATGGAATCAACGCATAATACATATGGAATCATAGAGCAACTCCAGCCACTGTGAAGCGGTTGAAGATAACGAAACCAGTGTAGAGAATCTACACTTAGTTGGCTGAGAACCTGCTGATCAGGCCACACATATAGGTACGCACAGCCTTGCAAAATAAATGTATACATTATACGGAGCCTTGCTGCCTAAGGTGGATACGTAAGGATACAGTAAAGAAGCAGTAGTCACATACAAAAATATATATTAAAGTGCTGGCTGACAGAACAAACAACAAAAAGGCATACTGTCATTGGCTCTTTTTTCCATACACTGGGTTTACTCCGCCGAGTCTTTCCCCTGCTCCTTGACTCTACTCGGAAGACTTTGACTCAGGCACTTATATTAAGCCGCCTACACTACTGCAATGGTCTGCTGGTCTCTGTTAGTGAGGCCTCTCTTAGCAGACTGCAAATAGTCCAGAAGAAGGCGACGCGACTGGTCCTCAATGTCCCCTCCAGGACTGCCTCCCGCCCTCTTCTATGTCAGCTTCACTGGCTTTCAATATGCCAACGGGTAAAGTTCAAAGTCTGCTGTACCATCCATAAAGCGTTATTCAATCTTGGTCCCACCTATCTTTCGGAGAAATTTACTCCTTACTTGCCTTCCAGTTCTCTTCCCTCGGGATGTAAGTCTCTTCTTGTGGTTCCCCGAGTCAGGATGGCCAGATTGGGAGGGAAGGCCCTTTCCCATCTTGGCCGCCAGTATTGGAATGAGCTCCCTCTGCACCTGAGACAATGACCAGATCACATACAGTTCAGAAAGCAGCTTAAGACCACCCTTTTCTGCCTCTGATTTTGCTGTAGTAGCCCCATGTCCATGTCACCCGTTCGAAGCACAGAGATACCCCTTCGGGGGTCGATTCAGGGGCTATATAAATAAATAAATACATTAAACTTACCAGAGCATCAAGAAGAAGAGCTCTACGATCTCAGCACCTAGTGAAGAGACATAACACGGAGCACAGGAGTTGTGCTTATTGAGCTGTCCACTACCTAAAGGAGCACACCACCAAAGCTGCAAGGTGGCAGCTCTGAACAACACCACAGGTAGCCAGAAACTAAAAAGGCTCCGATGTAAACCAAGAATGAGGTCACAGTCTCACTGTCTGTCCAGAACAACCTGGAAGCTAATCACTTGCAGGCCCTCAGAGTTTGTGCAGATGACGCAGGTCCTAGCGGACAGCCTACAATATCTGAATGAGCTCCACCTTCAATGTCAGCCACTCCCATAAATTGTTTAAATGCTTATGTTTACCACCTTTTGATACCACCAAAAAGCAAAATATTGGTTTTAGATGGACAGCTTGGATTGACATATTTGATGATTTCATTGATGGACTTGAAGAGACTGATAACAAAAAGATTATCGAATATCTAAAAAATCCTGCTGGTGATTGTGTGAAAGAAGTCATAGAGAAAATGCAGGGAACTGACGAAGAAGTCACATACCATCAGATTAAAGAAGTTTTGAATCTCAAGTTTAATCCGATGCCAAATGTTGATTACAAAAGACACATTTTCGGTCAAGAACAGCAGAAAGCTAATGAAACCATGGATGAATTTGAGGAAAGACTCAACACATTCATCAAACACTGTAAGTTTAATGAATTTAGTGATGAAGAAGCTATGCGTTTTAGAGATATTGATGTATACTTGTCTAATTCATTCAGATGATGAATGCTGAGAGAAACTCTCAGTCTGGAACGAGTGTTAAGGGCTGCCAGAGCTGGGAAGCATGCTGATAGACAAGCTATTTAGGACGGAGGTGCCCAGAATGAATCAGTCGTCAGTGTGGGCACAAAGTGATGTCTACACATAACATGATTTGTTACTTAAGTATGATATCACTGAGGTGTCTACTCGTCCAATGCCATGGGTATCTCCCATAGTGGTAGTGCCCAAAAAGGACAGTAAAGAAGCTGTACGCATATGCCTTGACATGCATCAGGCAAACAAAGCAATTGAACGAGAATGACATCCAGGTTCACACATTGATGACATGAGAATGCAAGTAAATGGTGCAAAGGTCTTTTCTTGCCTTTATTTGAATAAAGGTTATCATCAGTTGGAACTCAAAGATAATTTCAGGTACATTACAGCCTTTTCCACACATGTTGGTCTGTTTTGATACAAAAGCTATGTTTTGCTGAGTCATTGGCTGCATCACTTTTTACAGACGTCATTCGACGTATCATATTGTCTGTCATGAATGTGTTCTATTATATCAATGACATATTGGTTTTCAGAGCTACACAAAAGAGCATGATAAAGCTCTCACACAAGTATGTTGTTTACTAGCGGAGGTTTGAGTTTCAATGCAGACAAGTATGTGTTCCATACAAAGCTAAAATTCATTGGCCACATTTTTTGGGATGTGGGTATGACACCCTATCCTGTTAAAGTACATGCACCTTTACATGCTGTCCTCCACAAGATGTTTCTATGGAGCGTTTATTTGTTGGCATGGCCTGTTACTGTTCCAGATATATACAAGACTATGCCACTGTAAGTGCTCCATTGAGAGACTTGACGAAAAAGAATGTTTAATTTCATTAGTCACATGAATGTGAGAAAAGATTTAAGAAAATCAAACAAACCACTGAGAATGCTACTGAAATGGCATACTTCAATCCGATGCTTCATACAGAAGTGGTTGTTGACACTAGCCCAGTCGGGTCAGGCGCTATCCTTGAATAGCACAACAGATACCCAAATGCTCAAAGGCATAATGTTGCATATGCAAGTAGGAGTTAGTCCTAAACAGAACATGCATCTTCACAACCTGAAAAATAAAGTTTAGCCTTGGTATTGCCTTGTGAACATTTCCATGTATTCCTGTATGGAAAGCCTTTCAAGTCCATGACCGATCATCAAACTTTACTGACTATATTTGGCAATTCAAAGGCCATGATGCCTCCTCGCATTGAGCGATGGGGACTACGATTCCAAGAGTACAAATATAGCATTGTGCATCATCCAGGGAAGGATTAAAACTCTGCTGACTACCTTTCCAGGGTGCCTATCCAAGCTCCCTGGAGTCTACGCAAGATGGCTGAAATCAATATCAATTTCATTGTGAAATCACACCAGCTGCCATTTCATTAGCTCATATTATCACTGCCATGAGCCATGATAGTTCAAAGACATAATTACACATCAGTCATTGAACCGACACACTCAACCTCTCACCAGTTATGGTGAATATCAAAAATACAAAAATGTCAAAGATGAACTGCCCATAACTCAGGAAGGAGTTACACAGTGAGGATAGACAATCTTGATTCTTTATAATCTGTGACAGAAAATAATTGAAGGGGACCACCTGATGGTGATTTGGGACAAATACTCACAATTTCCATTAATTGGAGAACTCTCATCTATCACTCAAGACCGAGTCATTGAGAGACTAGATGGCATCTTTGCAACATGGGGTGCTCCAACCATATTGAAATCTGAAAATGGCCTACTTTTCAACAGTCAAGAGTTCAGAGATTTCTCACAGCATCTGAATATAAAGCATCAGAAAAGGACACACCTCTGAGGCTGCAGGCAAATGGACTGGTTGTGCGGTTTATGAGTACGCTTAGGAAAGCAGTGTAATGTGCTACTCTTGAGGAGCTCTTTTTAACAACGGTGTTAAACTCTACCTGACGAGCTTCTCATTCAACACCATACTGGACCACTGGTGAAAGTCCTGTGACATTAATGTTTAGGGGAGCAATGGAAATTAAATTAAATGAAGATAACATTTATAAAGCACTCTAATTCCTGGAGGTGTCTAGGCACTGGCCTAAAAGAGAAAAGACTAATAAATGGAATGCCGGATGAGCCCAGTTCCTGAATCTATTGATTAAAAAGACTCATTTGTAAAGCCTTCATAAAGGCAGGCAGACCGGCTTCATTTTAAGATTGAAAGGCATGGAGTTCCACTGCTGACTGCGCAGGTCACAAAACTCCTGCTATCCCAGTTTGAGCTCTTGAAATTGAGACTCCGTGGGTTGTAGGGAGAAGCTGATCGAAGAGGTCTGACTGGAGTGTAGCACTGAAATTGTCATTTGAGATACTCAGGACCTAGATTGTGCAAAGACATGACAGCAATACAGAATTCCTTGAAGTCAATGCTCTTCTTAGCAGGAAGCCAGTGAAGCTGTGCCCAGGCTTCTGACATGGATTTATGTAAAATCTGTAGCTTGTTCAGATATCGTTTCTGAATGTTAAAGAAAAGTGCATTACAGTAGTCTAATTTGGAGACAATGAGAATGGAAAACACTGCTTTCTGCAATTCCTGTGGAATAAAAGGAAGAACTTTCCTAAGCAGTTTTAATAATAATAAGAAGGAGGAGGTAATGAAGTTGAGTTGGCCTTCAAAGGACAATTCACTATCAAAAGAGATCCCAAGGTTTTTAACCTTCGTGACTGGGGCGGGGAGCGTGCCAAGTTCCTGAGGCCACCAGTTTGGAGACCAACAGGACGAGTTTCTGCTAAATAAGAGGACCTCGGTTTTATTAGAGTTCAACTTTAAACACTTTTCACTCATCCATCTCCTGATTTGCAAGATGCAGTTATAAAATCTGATAGTGGTACTTGATGAGAGGGTGGGCACTGCTTGGAATTTCCGGCAGAAAACAGGGACAGGACCCAAAATGTATGATTGTCACTTTCCCCTCAAGTGGTTATACCCAAGGACCACTAGGTTCTGCAAATGTATATCCTGTAATGTTCCAGTCCAATGGACATTCGTTGATCTGTATGCTCATTAATTCAAAGTAGATTCAATGTTCTTAAATAAATGTTGAAGCAACAGCTGTTGAACATCAGAACTTCAGGAGTGGGCCTGCGCACGTGCCCTTTCTCTTGTACCTGGTACCTGGGCTACTGTCTCAGGTACCAGGTCCTTCTGATCACCCTTTCTGGTTGCCTTGGACAGCGTGGTCATGCATGCCCACTCTGGCAACCCTACCCAAGGGTTAATTAGTTAATTAGAAGATAATCTACAGGCATGGTGGGGCTCACAATGGTGGGGCTTACAATTACCTTTAAGGGACCTGAGATCCCCCTACTCAAGGAGAATCCTTACATATCTCTGAGAGACTCTACCCTTAGCCCATTGATGGTCACCCAGCACTGTACTTCTTAGTGTTAGCATGAACTAGGCTGACCTGGACCATCTCACTGTCCCCTAGTGAGACAAGGTTCATTTCCGCGGTATCCCCAACCTCACCTGAGACCCACTCCTCCCCAAGCGCTACACTAGCCAACACCTTGGGCTGTGCACCGATGGTTGGCTGTGCCCACTTAGGGAATCTGGGATACCCCTTGATGTGGCCCACCTGGTCACATGCAACTCACTTTTGAAACAGCCTCCCCATACACCTTCTTGTGTACCCCGGTACTCACCCAGCGGTCCGTCTCCATAGAAAGCTTCCAGGGGTCAGTTAGCTTACTATCTGTTGAGTGCTGGTGCAGCTCTGCAGTACATAGACTAGACAAGTGCTCCCACGTAATCATATTGCACAACCCCAGAAAATCTGTCACTTTACTGCCCTCCACCCAAACATCCTGTGATCTGCAAAAATAATTTAGATATTCTAACCAGGTGTGTGCATCAGTTTTCTTACTAGTTCTAGTCTGATCTCTGTACTTTTCAGGAGTGAGACCATACCCGGTAAGGATTGTCTCCTTCATTTCAGTGTAGGTGAGGTTGTACCCCTTATCCAAAGCTAGCAATGTGTCCCTCCTCTACTCTGAGAAGTGGGCCCACAATCCTGCTCCCCAATACTTCTCAGGGACCCCATTCATGTGGGTAGATGCCTCATAAACCTGAACTCACCTCTGGATATTATCTCCCTTCTTGTACTCCTTTCCTGCATTCTTGGGATTTCTATCTAAGTGCACTGAAGTATTGCTGCGACCATCTGTGCTGGACCTACTGCTTTGATCCAGCTCCTTTACTTTAAGCTCATGGTCTAACATCATTCTTTACTCTTGCATTGCCAGTTTGAGCCTCTCCAGTTCCATTATATTCCTCCTTGCTTCTCACCTGTCCTCCAGCTCCTACGGGGCAGACCTATGCTGCCTAGTCTGGAGGGTGCCTCCACTCCCAAAAGCACATCAACCCTTTGAATAGGCTCCTCAGCCTCCATACTAAGATCGCACGACTGCCAACTGGTATTTATGGCTGCTACCCAGGCCCTCAGCGCTCCTTGTGGGTTAAAAAGTTTCCAACACACAAATCCAAAGGTCTGGAATCTTCTGGATGGTCTCTGAAAGACCTGGTCCACAATTCCTAAAATGCATCACCCACATATTTATTCTCAGCTTCTAGGCATCAAGAGGGGGGCACACTTGACCAATGGAATGCAGGGTGCCACTTAGACGCATGTCCACTTGGTCGAAGTGTGGCATATTCTCGTCACAGAAAGCACTATTCCTCCAAAATCCATAATGGCTGAAATCTCAACAGATCAGTAAGAGCTAGCTAAATCAACTCACAGTGTGGCTTATTTCCATAAGCTCCCCCTGCTCATATTTGCAAATTTCTCTCCTAAGCCTGCCCTCTGGAAGAGGGTGTGTGTCTGGCTGCCAGTCTAGCCTGTCCTGTCTTTGTTTGAAGCTCATTCTTTATGGCCCACAACCTGCTCGGGCATTCCTTTGCAGCTGCAGAATTCTCTCCATCAGATAACATCTGCTCAGCCAAGACACTTATGACCTAATCAAGGCAGCCTGGTTAATTCTGCCAGAGCTGACCAATCAGGAAAGACTGCAGGAAGGCTTAATTTTGGCTCACAGAAAATAATGTCTTATAACTACTTTACTGTGCAAGTTATGATAAATTCAACAATAGCAATGTGTTGGAGTTATCAATACCATTCTAAGTCTTTTAATTATCTTTAATTCCCTTCTTAGATATAATTATGCTGGCATAAAATATTGCAATGTTAGCCTATGGACCTAGTGTATACAATGGGGAAAAATAAAATCGGCAGCTTTCCCTGACCAGGGTTTATAAAACATATTTTATAAGGGCTGCTTATAGTTAAATGACCCCCACCCCTTGAACACCTAGGGTAGACCTTGGGGGTACCTTGTATGTAAAAAATAATGTAGACTATCAATTCTAAATTACCAATAACACCAAAGTCGAGTTTACAGTACATTTACTCTTAAAAGCATCAACTCTTTAAAGTGAGTGGGCTGCTTTTAAAATGACCGCAGGAGCTCAGTAGTGCACAGGTGCAAGTGCAAAAAAAGGCTGCATGACCTCTAATCTTCCATGCCTTATTATCTACTAGCATCTTATAGGTAGTTCCAATCCTCCTACCCTATTATCTACTAGGGTGGTATAGGATCGGTCATCCCAAATTGTGAGAATTTACTTTTAAGGCAGTCTGCATGGCAAGGCTGCATTTAAAATGACATACAGCCACTCAGCAGTGCACACATGCAAAGTGCATACAATCTGCTAAGCATCTAAACATCTAGGCCCTATTTTCTACTTTGGGCTTATAGGTATATTAATCCCCCTTGCCCTATTACCTATCAGGGACTTATAGGGTCTGTCAGGCCAATTGTAAGTGTACCCTAATACATACAGCCTCATTACGATGGCGGTCGGAAAGGCTCCGAACATCATTCGGATTTTCCTAACCGGTGGTGGAGCCCATGTTTCTGATTGACTCTGAGACATTACTGACCGACCGATTGCGATAGAAGGGAAACATTCAGTCTTTTCGACGCGGTTCCGACCAGCATTCGTAGACTCCGAGTCGGTCGGAGACGAATCGTACAGTTCTATGGACCGCATTTCCAACTGACGTATTACAATAACGGATCGGACAGCCTTTCCGAATTTGTCTGTCCGACACTAAATAGCTGTCGGAAACTGACTTTGAGGGCCTGTACCAGGCACCCCTTCATGCAGAGGCATCCGGTTGGGGCCTGTGAGGGTACCCTTGGGACACCTCTTTACTACCATGCACAGTGTGGTAAGCAAAATGGGGTGCATGTGACACTGAAAAAAGGAACCACCCTTTTATTCAATGGAATCCTGTGTTGTCGGTCGGAAAACACAGGCTCCCATTGAAGTAAATGGGATCCTAACCGAACAGCGTTCAGAAACATTGTAATTAGCCGAACCCAAGTCGGTCGGAACCAATTCCGTCAAGGAGTCAGTCGGAATGCTTTCCGACCGACAATTGTAATGAGTCTTTTAGTGCACCCTATATATTTTCTGTGTTTTAAACATAGCACTGGCCTGGGCCTGCTAGCAGAGCCCAAGGATCCGTCAGAGCCTGTTACCGTCAGTATCATTCAGAAGAAATGGGGGTGAACAGGGAAAAAAGATGACTTTCTAACACATGCTGAATCTCTGTCCGCGTCAACAGAGAGTTTACTGTCGTTGACGTGGCTCACCACTGCTGACACAAATAGTACACCATTGCAGTCAGGGCTACATGGTTGGCTTAAGCAACCTGTAAAAGGCAGTTTGCAAGGCCAGGCCGCATTTAAAACAACAGCCAGCCACTTAGCAGGGCACACATGCAAAGTGCATAAAATCTGCTGGGCTTTGAAACCCCATGCCCTATCACCTACTAGGGACTTATAGGGTCTGTCATGCCAATTGTAAGTGTACCCTAATAGATAGTGTACCGTTTACATGTGCTGTGTTTTAAACTTAGCACTGGCCTGGGCCTACCAGCATAGCACAGCGCGAGTCAGTTACCACCAGAAAAAGGGGCTCAACAGGGCAAAAGGATGATTTTCTAACACAGACTTAATCGCTGTCTACGTCAACAGAGTGTTTACTGGCGTGTACGTGGCTCACCGCTGCCATCGCGGCATACTCCTCTGCAGGTGACCAGTACTCAGTTGCCCTCAGGATGGCGGGGTTGCACCAAGCCTATCTAGATTTCACAGGTGTGCTGGTGGTATCCCAGCGGCGGTTTCCCAACAGAGAGATTCCGTCACAGAAAGTGGCAAACAATGTGCCATTATTGAGGCCATTGTATGGATGCTAGCATTACACACCTGATGTCTTTTGCCTCATTGTTTCCCCTGCATACCACCATTTAAAACACATTCCATTTCAGACCATGAACCTTTGCCTCTCTACATTCCATGCCCCGCAACATTTGGAAGGAGAAATTTGCTCACTGAAGTCAAGGTATTTCTTTGGTCTTCCATGTTTCTTGTCCCTTTTTTCTTCTTTCATTTATTCCCTTGTGGGTAATTCATTTGGTTTCTTTATATTCACTTGGACAATGGCATGGAGGAGAAATACCCATTTTACAGAAGGTGAAAAGAAACAACCTGCACACACAGGAGGAAATTAGGAAGAGGTGAGGTGAATATTTATTGAAATAATAACAACTACCAGGATGCCTTGTTTTGCCCATTTTTTCTTTACTGTCAAATTTTCACATATGTTAAAGTGGTATTTTGTTTAATAATCTCCATTTCATGATATGTTTTTAAATGTGTTTGTGTTTTATGTTGTATGTTGTCCTATCTTTGGTATCTCATCGCATGTATGGTATGTATTTCACAAAAAAGTTTTTTTACTTACAAATGTGAAGGTATGCAATTTTATACTCTGCAATGTTTATATGATGAGTATGCTTTATATCCTTCTAAGTTGTGTAATTGTCACAGTTGATGTCAGCTAGGCCTTGGACTGGTTTCTGTCTTATTTCTCCTCTCTACTGTGTTGTGTTGAATCTTTGGTATACCGTATGTATGCTTTCTATTCATTTTCATTTCAGGAAATCCTTTTACCTGTTTCTTTTGAAGTTGTTTAGTGTGTAATGTAAACTGTTAGTATAATATATTGTAATACCACTGAAAGGTACATTCATGATATTTATCAAATTTTTCCTTTTATTCTTCTTCAATTTAGGCATATCGTGACATGGATTGATATAGCATTTTCAGATATTAACAAGGAGGTAAGTTCTAGCTTGAGTTTACATGTTAAATAACACATTTTTGCTACAACAACTAATTTTGTCATCAAGATTAACACATGTGCAACACATAAGAAGAGTTCTTGAAGATGTATGTTTTGCACACTTTAAATGATGATGGGTTTTGTATATGTACTTCTGGAAAAGTACACCACCTGATTTCTATTCGCTAGCAGAGAACTGGTTTCAGCAGGCACATGCCTGCCTAATAAACAAATATACATCAGGTTGTTTGATGTTAGAAGGGACAGTTGTACCAAACAGTTATGTTATGTTATGTTATGTTATTTATTTTTTTGTATAGCGCAACGGTTACTCAAAAAGAGAATCCCGGCGCTTTAGGTAAGGTGAACAGGTTACAAAATAACACAACACAGAGAAAACAGTTCAAAAGTTCACAAAAGAAACGGGGCTACAAGCAAACCTATTGAGAAAACAGCCAGGTTTTGAGGCCTTTCCTAAAATCAAGAAGAGTAGTCGCCCCCCGCAAAGGGAGCGGTAAGGAATTCCACATCTGTGGGGCCAGCAGACTGAAGGAGCGGCCCCCTAGGCGAGCCCTCTTCACACGCGGAACAGCCGCAAGAAGTAAAGATTCCGACCTCAACGCGCGAGTAGGATGATAAAAAGCGAGTCTCTTTTGAAGATGTTTAGCTCCCACCGCATGGAGAGCCTTATAGGCCAAGGTCAGAGCCTTAAAGGCAATCCGTTTGCGGATGGGTAGCCAGTGTAGCATCACCAACAACCCAGAGGCGCTGATGCGTCTACTTAGGCCAAAGATGGCCCTGGCCGCCGCGTTCTGTGCCACTTGAAGCCTCTGCAGCAAATACTCCGGCAGGCCCAGGTACAGGCTGTTGGCATAATCCAACCTGGAGCCTATCAGGGCCTGCACCGTCAGCCTCCTGTGCTCCTCGGACAAGAGAGGCAGAAACTTCCGCAACATTTTTAGCAGGCCGAAACAGGTGCCGGTTACCCCCAGAATCTGGGCTTTCATCGTCAGCCCCTTGTCCATCTTAACCCCCAGGTTTTTTGCCATGGGAGAAGAGCCGGACGGAGGGAACATGTCGATGGGCCACCAGGCCTGCCAGCTAGGCTCCGAATCGCACCCGAAGAAGAGTACCTCTGATTTATCAGAATTGCACTTGAGGCTGTGCAGTTGGAACCATGCGAACACAGCCCCAAGGCAATTCTGGATATTCTCCCCGTCAAAGTCAGCACCCCTCTCACAAGAGAAGAGGAGCTGAGTGTCGTCGGCATACGACACGATCCGGGCACCAAAAGACTCCACCACCGCCGCCAAAGGGGTCATATAGATATTAAAGAGGGTCGGGCTCAATATAGAGCCCTGAGGGACCCCGACTCCCAAAGGCGGCATAACAGCGGTGTCAGATGATGTCCAGATCGTTTGCCGGCGGCCGGCCAAGAAGGAAGAAAACCATTTGAGCACCGTCCCCCGCAGGCCAATCTCAAAGAGTCTTGCGAGCAGGCCCTCATGGGGGACGGTGTCAAAGGCCGCCGACAGGTCCAACAACACCAGCATGACTTTGCCCCCGGAATCCAGCACCCCTTTGATGGTTTCCGAAACCTCAAGGAGCGCGGTCTCGGTGCTGCGGTTTGAGCGGAAGCCTGACTGGGAGTCGTGCAAGATCTCATGAGACTCCAAAAAATTGGAGAGCACCGACTGAACGTGCTTTTCCAAGATTTTTACAAAAGCCGGCAGCAGCGAGATAGGCCTGTAATTGGCTGGGGCTTTCGGGTCAAGTCCCGGCTTTTTAAGCAACGGGATGACCATTGCCTGCTTCCATGATGGCGGCACCTCTCCCGAACTCAACGACAGGTTGAGAAGAGGGTGAGCCAGCGGATTAACCACCTCCGCCAATTTACCCAGAAGCT
The DNA here is from genome assembly GCF_964204655.1 of Triturus cristatus. Lineage (NCBI taxonomy): Eukaryota > Metazoa > Chordata > Amphibia > Caudata > Salamandridae > Triturus > Triturus cristatus. The sequence goes on from NC_140581.1 coordinate 404,552,492, forward strand.
TAGCTGGGCAGGGGTCAAGCGGAGACCCAGATTTTAAATTGCCCATGAGCGCAAGGGAGGCGGAGGCTGGTAGAGATGGAAACTCAGCCAATGTGGCGCCCTGCATGACTGGGGGGGGCATACCCGCCTCTGGCACCGGCAACATGACCGGTCCACTCGAAGGAAAGGAGTCCTGGATGAGTTTGATCTTGCCTGAAAAGAAGCACGCCAGATCTACTGCCCAGGATTCTACAGGGCCCTCTTCCGAGGCGGTGGACCGAGGTGAGATGAATTCTCGGACGATAGTAAAAATCTCCTTACTGGAGTTCGAAGCTGCTTCGATTCTCCCCGCGAAATAGGCTTTCTTTTCGAGGCGGATATCGCGGTGGTAAGCTTTAACCACAGCCTTATAGGCAGACCTGTCCTTGCTGTCATAATGTGCCCGCCAGGCCCTTTCGGCTACCTTGCACTGCTGCCACGTAGCCCACAGAGCCGTGGTAAACCAAGGGGCCGAGACCCGCTTAGATGTCAAGCGGGGGGGCAGAACAGGGGCCAGGTCATTCAGCCTCGCCGTGAGCCACTTTTGCAGGGCCTCCAAGTCGCTTTCTAACTCGCCAGACAGAGGGCAGGGGTGAGTCGCAGCAGCCTGGGCCAGCATCTCAGGGGTCACCCTGCTAAATGCTCTACAGGCTCGTCCCCTCTGCTGTGAGACAAGGTTCGACGCCCTAAGCTTGCCACTGATTACAAATTTGGCAAGCCAATGATCCGACCACAAGACCGGGAGAATCTCTTTCACTACCAGCGGGGAAGTCGAGAAAACCTGGTCTAGGGTATGCCCCTTCTCGTGGGTCGGACCCTGTAGATGTGGGGTCAGGCCCAGCGGCGTCATAGCCTCCAAGAGCTTAATAGCGGCGGGGTCCGATGGATCATCCATCCGGATGTTAAAGTCCCCAGCCACTAAGCAGTGTTCTGCTCTCAGGGCTAGACCCGCCACCACCAAATCGAGGTCAGCAAAGAACGTCCCAAGCGGACCGGGGGGGCGGTAAACTAGCAGTCCCTTCACTGATTGGTGCGGCGCTAGCGCGATAGAAAAAGCCAGCGATTCTGAGCCGCGGATGTCCTCAGTAGGCAAGATGGTACAAGGTATGCCCTTCTTTACCACCAATGCGACCCCGCCACCCCTGCCCTTTGCTCTGTCCTTCCTGAAGATATCAAAATCAGGCGGAATGGCCATAGCCACATCGGGATTAGACGCTTCACCCCACCAGGTCTCCGTCAACATAAGACAGAGTGGCCTCTCAGTCTCGAGGAGCTCAAAGATGTGTTGCGCATGGCAGCTAGCCGACCTGGTGTTTAACAGCATGCAGGCGTACTCAGCGCCAGCGATGTCAATAGGCGGGGTAGATGACAGAACCCGGGTAGGATGCCAGCCACAACCCGGACATCGCAGCTTGCCCCTATGGCGGGCCGGAAAAACAGTGTGGCAGCAGCTCTCCCTGACATGTAAGGAGCGCAGCTCCATAGAGGAGTACCGCATCTAAAGGGCGCCCAGAGAGCTCAGTCTCGGTGACCAGGGCCCCACCCGCCGCCAAAACGCCTCCGGGACGCGGACGGGCGCAGACGGGCAGGACTCTGGCTTGACTCCGGCGCGAGTCAGGCGCTACCGCTGCGCGTCACCGCTGCGCGGATCAGGTGAGCTTTAAATAGAAGCTCACCTGAACTCCTGCAAAGCGCTAGAACGCTCAGGCAAGTGGCGCGTGATTCAGAAGTCCCCCCCCAAGATGGCGACCGGCGCCACAAGCAGGCAACCAGAAGGTGAAATAATCCGTCCAAAACGCGGTGGGGGCACAATTATAGTGCAAGTATAGGGCCAGAACACGATGGAGGTTAAAAACAGGGCAATACAAAATGATTAGAACCAAAATACAAAAACGGGATATTATTTAAAATAATGCTAGCGCAGCGCGCTGTAATACCAGCAGCCACAATGCACCCAAAGGCACCTTACCAAAGGCAGAGCAGCAGAAATGCTCGCCTTAAATAGAAGCTCACCTGAACTCCTGCAAAGCGCTAGAACGCTCAGGCAAGTGGCGCATGATTCAGAAGTCCCCCCCCAAGATGGCGACCGGCGCCACAAGCAGGCAACCAGAAGGTGAAATAATCCGTCCAAAACGCGGTGGGGGCACAATTATAGTGCAAGTATAGGGCCAGAACACGATGGAGGTTAAAAACAGGGCAATACAAAATAATTAGAACCAAAATACAAAAACGGGATATTATTTAAAATAATGCTAGCGCAGCGCGCTGTAATACCAGCAGCCACAATGCACCCAAAGGCACCTTACCAAAAAAAAAACAGGCTACTAATCTTTATTGTGTCAGGTGTGATGCTCCCTCACTATTGTGAATGATGTCTCACTCCTTGCACAAATATGCATGCAACCAGTCTGTTCTCTGGAAAATAATTGTGACAGGCAGACAGCTTTTAGAAAAACACAGACAGGTATATGTACACATTGTTGACAGAGTACCACATACCGAAAACCATTTTTCAAAGTCCTTTGTTATGTCCCGATGATAAATCAAAGATGGAGAAAAATGGGACACTTAAAGGGATTTTTGCAGATGGAATGTTCCATCACATATATTAGGAAAATGTAGCAACGCATCAAGGTGTAATCACTTGTGTATTGTGTATTGCATGTGAATCTTTGATGTAAAAATTATATATGAATCTGTGTATGCAATATTTACAGTGATGTTGTATAGGCCCAGATGGAGTTTGCATAGCCACACTACGCAGAAATCCGCAAAGTGGTAGAAAACATCTGCAGCACTATGCGGAGTTCCACAAGTGGGAAGAGTTGCTTGCTATGCCCATTGTGTGATGTTTTCCATCGTACATAATGTGAAGTGCATTCTTGCGCCAGAAATCTCATGCGAACGGTACCACGCTGATTGCATGGGCACAGACATCTTGGTTTTTGCTATGTTTATGGTGCTGTGCCTGTTTTCCAATCCATACCTAATCTTCTTAATTTTACCCCTCTGAAACCTATCTACCTCTAATTTTTTATCTATACATTACTATGTGTCTTTATGATTTTGTATTTTAAATTTTTTCTAAAAAGAATTATGTTTTTGCATGACTTGCACTTTTCTATTTTTCTCTTTACTTTCTTACTTTTTCATCCTTCCTTCCTTATTTTTCATTCTTGTGTCTTCTACTTTCTTCTCTTCCCTAGCTCCCATCAAGAGTGATAGCATAACAGGGGCAGACAGTGCCAGCGCCGCCCCCCCGAACCCATACCCGCAGCCGTCTACCTTGTGGTAGGCCGCACCGCTGGGGGGGGAAGCTGTGCGCATTATTCATTAGGGTGGAGGTGGTGGCGCTAGTTTTTTATGTGCAGCGCCACCTCCCCTCCACCCTGGCAGCAGTCCTGGTAGTGAGTAAGCTCTCTAGGAACGTAAGCAGTGGTAGGAGAGTTTGCACCGGGCTGTGTGCTGCTGCTCTGGGACCCGGCGCGCCCAACAACAGCCTACGCACCAGTAGGCGGACATCCTAGATAGGGACCAGGACCTGCTCAACCTGCTGGGCTTGACTTGGAGGTTTCTGGGCTTGGTGATTAATAATTGTTTATTTGTTGTGTTCTATCTATACCAATATATTTTTCCCAAAATGCTGCACACACTTATGTAAGTTAAGTTTATGTTACTCTGTTGTCACTGAGATAGTGGTAGTTATTTGTGTTAGTAAGCTAGCGTGTTCTCTCACTTCTCTGTGCCTTTATTTATAATAGCTTGTACACTCCCAGCTCCCAACACAAACAATTTCCCAGTGATGTGTAGTATGTAACTAGTAAGTGTGCATGCATCAGCATGTATGAATTGAAAAAAATGCAGGCTGAGTTGCCTGTCAAAGGGTGAGATATTGAGAATGAGATGAGAAGCAAAGCTCATTCGTTGCAATTTATTAGTAGTTTCAAAATGTAGCTTTGGATAATTGGAATAGAGTTAGGAAATTATGGAATAGGTCCACAATACTAATAGTAGAGGAGATCCGATTTATACAAGGTAAATCAAATGTTGCTGCGTTTGCCTCTCCCAGTCAAAATATTGAGATTAAAGGTATCACTAATCTTTTTTTTATTTTATTGTGTTTATTTCTTACATCAGCATCCAAGGGCAGGAGAGATCCGGCTGGATCTGGCAAATACCATCACAGAGGCACCAGTCAATGAGGGGGCTGGAGGTGCCACCACGGTTGCTGATGGCTCTGCAGGGTCCAGTAAGTCCTCCTGCTAAGATTATTAGTATTTACCTATCTTGATTATTTTACCACTCCAAATTTAGATTTTTATTTTCCTTTTTAATGTGCCTGTCTCCTAATTTTTTTCCAACTCCACTTTGATCTAATTCTTAAATCCTTATTATCCCTACATTATTCTATTTTTTCCTTCTTACTTTCTCTATATTTCAAGTTTATGTACTTGACTTCAGAACTATCTGTAGCAGTCTGTAGCTTCCGTTGTCTTCTGCTTTGTTAGTAAACTTTCCTTTTCCGCTTATAAAGTGGTGGTACAGTAAGACTCAGAGAACCCATTTTCGGTCAGGTACTCTATTGTGAAGGGTGCATGCCCAGTTAGGGTATTCTACGCATGTTCATTGGGAAGGCTTTCTTTTACTTGCTCAGGCTCAGACAGTAAAACAAGAGAGTGGCCATGGCCATGGTCGACACCCCAGTGTTGTGTATGTATTATTACAGTATACCTGAAGGTAATGAATGTGCAACATGGCTGGAAGTATGATGAGGACAACGGGCCCAGTGCATTTACCATCTAAGACCATATGTACTTCATTGCGCTACAATAACTGAGATTCATTATAGGTATGCCCCACCATTACAACATGTGTTTGTTCAGCTTGACCAGCTGGCTTTCACATGGTTGCCCACCAACAAAATGCCCAACGGAATGTTTTGAATTTTTAATTATAAGATAAAGATACTGTAACTGAACTGTAGTGATGTTTTGTTTTGTGGTTGTATTTTGCTTTAAAAAAATAGGGGGAGGCGTATCTGGCATCTAAAGTTATAAATGTGTAATGTTAATTCTAGCTGCACATATCACTAGTGTCGGGGACTTCAGCAGTTACCACTGAGGGGGGAATACCAACGACAGCAGGCGTGGGCAGTGGTAAGTTACATTGCTTACCTATTGACAAGTAGTAATATACTCACTGCTTGTGTGTTGACTGACTTGTGAACACCCTACTTTAGCAGATACAGTTGGAGTTGAGTAGGTATGTCCTCTGCTATCTGCAACTCAGTAGACAAAGTTTCATAAATAAACTTTAAGAATGACAAGTTGATGGGAAAGGCAAGACAAGATGGACGGTGAAAGGATGGGCAAAATAAACATAATGTATGAGTAAAAAAGATGCATAGGTGAACAGCAACATAGGTGGGTGATGAAGATGATAGGAATCAATCTGCATGGCTGGGTGAAGGATGTTTTAAAGGGTATATATATGTGGGTGCATGGTTGAAAGGATTGCTTGTGTGGGCTAAGGCAAAGCAGGATTGGTGAATGGAATTGGTGAAAGCAAGGATTTATGGCTGGGTAAACAGATGTTGGTGAAAGGTTTGTCTGGAACTATGTTTGGATGGATCAATTGATTGGATAATGATGACTAGTTTTCTATGGTGAAAGAGTGGGAGAGAGAATGTAAAGCTTAACTCGTGCATTTCAAATCCAAGGGTGAAGATTAAGAATACTAGAAGAATAATGCAATGCTGAATGGATAATGTAATTTGCTTGACTTTTGTGGACGGGACAGACCATGTTGAACGTGCCAAAGCTATATCCTAGCCTTAATCCTTTCACTGACTGTACTGCAGTTTATCACTTTTCCCACAATCTACTTGCCCAAAAGGATGTAGGTTATACCTGAGAGAGTTAAAGATTATATAGGGCTGAGATGGTGACAAAATTAGCATGCGCATAGCAAAACAAGGATTATTGTTTGGCAATCCATGTTGACAGGTTATATGACAAGCTATTTAAAAGAAAATCAAAATACTTTGAACCAGGATCCAACAGGCTTTCCATACCTCGCAGAGACAATGGTCCGATCACTTTGGACAGTTTGTAGTGGACTGATCTCCTATGAAAAATATGCAAATGAAAAGATCATACTAGAGATGCTAAAAGAAAATTCAAGATTTCTGATCATACATAAATAATTATTGTAGCTAAAACTAGACCATTCGTTAGTAAATGGGCCTAATTTGTGAAGCCCCAAACCATCTAAGCACTTTACTAGGGAATCCTTCTAAAGAAAAAAACTGTGGTTTTTAAAACTAGTGTTTTGCTTTGTTTATTCTGCCTTAATTCCTTTCAGACAGTTAAAGCATTTGCTATTTGCCTTAAGTTTAATGAGAGCACGTAATGGTGGCATTGACTCTAATCACATCAAATCGAATGGCCCTAGAGAACTAATATTGCACTGCTACTGTGCCACCCACTACATAATTTTAAACAAGTTTTTGGCACAGAGCATTGTTTAAAATTTGTATTTTGATTCTTTCTAGCTGTTCCTGGTCACGAGTGCAGATCTCGCCAGGATGCAGCAGCCCAGATGGGGCAGCGGACGCTGGAGGCAATATGGGCCAAATACCAGTGGCTGGTGGCCGAGCAGGAGGCAGCTGCCCATGGCCCCAGCACTCGCATCTCCAGCTTCTCATGCACAATTTGGTGCCACTGTCTGCAGGCAACTGCCCGCTAGCCAACACACACTGCTCAGACTACACCCTACCACATAGCATCATTTCAAGGCTGGCGCAGATTTAAGCCCGGCAGAAGCGACTGAACCAGCACCTCGATGAGTTCCTGGACCTGACCCGCCATGCCTAATTCCCTCTGTCCCTTTTTTAACTTTTATTTCAGTGGGTGGGACTTGTTTGTTGCTGTGCTTGGGGAGGGTGGGGATGTGGGAGTTGGTTTTGGGGTTTGTTTCTTTCTACAGTTTGGATATTTTGATTCTTTTTTACAATGGTTGGGAATGGGGAAATTTCTATTGTTTGGGGAGAGAGGTGGGCCAGTTGAATATTGCAGGTGGGTGAAAGGAGTGGGTTTTATGTTTGGGTTTATTAGTATTTAGCGCATCCTAGTTTTAAAATGTGCTCATAGTGTGTAACAACAATTAGGTATGTGCTATGCCTTTGTGGTACTACCATTGTCCTAATACTCACTTAGTCTCTGCAGTCTGCAACTATATTGACAACTAATGTGGGGGTTGCCATTGCCTTGCCTCCAACAACTTAGTAGAACAACAATCCTTAGTTCTCTTACTGAATAGAAGAAGCGAGGGCCGCAGGGTTTCCCAAGCTGCCATAGTGATGGTAGTAGTTGCAGGCTAGCACACTAACAACAGTGCAGGAATCAGAAGTCAGGTAGGTGAACTCCCATTGTAGGATTTTAATCAGAAGGATTATTTATCGCAAGCAACTATATGGAAAAAAAACTGAGTTAGTGGGTTATATATTATATCATAGCTTTGCAATCACTTGAGATTAGACTACTACAAAACAAAGAATACCTGATGCTGAGAACAAACAAGAAACAATAACAAATTATTCAGAGCAGTGGTGAACTAGTATTTAGAGAAAACAAATGTGACACTCAAATTGTGATTTTTTTTAAGAGGACTTAAAGTCTGGAGTGGACATGGTTATTGGTTGAGAGTTTAACGCAACACACAATGACTGAATGATGATACTCACAAATGATGTTCTTCTATATCTAAAAATATTGATCAATTTTATGCGTGATGGGTAAATGGGGCCAGTGTGGACTATTGTTTCAGTACTAGGAGTAAAACTGCACTGAGTTGGTTTGATCAATTATTGATGTAAATTATTAAGTCACACCTCAATAAATCACTCAGCCTGGGAAAAGAGGATTAGGGGTTAGATGAATAGATGGGAAAGGGGATTTTTGGAAAGGTGTGACAAAGACAAACAATACACATAGAAAATATTCATCTGGGCAATGAGCAGTCAATCATCATCAATCTGTTATGGGAGTAAAAGGAAACGAAGGAATAACTGCAGGTAAGGTAACTTAAATACAATGCAAACCATAGAATATGTATGCCCCCAAAGAGACCCAAGTTACACTATGATATATTTAAATGTTCTGTCACCTAGGTTTGAAAAATAGCAAATATATTACAAATGATGCTTGCTGTTCGAAAAAATGCTTATGAAAAGAAAAAATGATACTATATTCCCAAATGGGCAGGTGCATCTGCATTCTTCTTGGACTGTCCGTCAATCTTGGGTGTCTGGCTAATGCAATCTGGTAAGGTAAGCATGAGTGCTATGGTGATTTTTACCTTTTTGGGCAGGAGAAGAGAAGTCCTGTGGATTGTAAAACAAAAATGATACGCTAGAATTCAGGATAAAGACAGAAGTTAAACTTCATAAGGAGTGCACCAAGAAGGCTCAGAACCAGCACAAAAAAGGATATTACTTTTTGCAAACATTCATTTTATGACTGATGTGTGATCAATTAATTAGGTGAGAGCAATACAACAACCCACCAATCACACACAAGTGGCCGCATGTATCAGGCTGATCAAACTCGCAACTGTTATGATCATTAATTCTTCATTATAAAAATAATAATATGTAGCCTAACAGCACGTGGATAATGTGATGATCATAACCACTTGTCTGTCTTCAGTTACTCCAACAACAGGCCCCCCCACCCAACCCCCCATAGTTTCAATTTGAACTAGCCAGCACACACACCTAGCAATATTGCATTTTCCAAACTAAGTAAAATCAACACACTGCTCTCACCTCACCACCACTCCACAGAGATGGGTATGCATCTTTAAGGTCATCACCAAACCGGTTGGTTTCAGTGAACTTGATAACTTTTTTCTTCTGGTGACACTTGAAGTAGTCATGACACCCTATGTCCTTCCACCTTCCTCTTGACTCAGAATAACGTGTCCAACTCTGTGCCGACTGAGTCCTGACTCAAATGTGATAGATTGACCTGTAGTACAATGCTGTTTACGTATTTTGTGAACCCAGAATATTATGATATGGCGTCCACACGTTATTTAATGGTTTTGTGTTATGCAGGATGGATAGCTACAAAGGCGCTACTGATGTGACTTATCCCGGGGCTGATGTAAGCATGATTAATGTTTTGTTTTTATAGCAAAATAGACCAGAATTAGACCACTTTGGAATGTAAGCGCAGACACTATCCCAGGAAATGGGTCTCTACTTATTACCATAAGACAGCTACTTAGGGGCGTTCTTTCAAATTATTCGGGCAGATACATGCTGAACAAATTCTATGTTGGGGGATTTCTATTATTTGATTTGGTAATTTCCTGTAAGTAAGAGAGTGCAGACTGTAGTGCAAACTATACCGTTTGTGATAGTATCATTCCAAGATGGCTACCACGCGAGAGGGGATGTGCACTCAGTCTTTCCTTTGTGTTCACCACTAGCTGTGTGAAGTAACTTGGATAGTTGGCCGTGTTTGATGACGGTTGATTGAGGAGGAGAAGTTTAAATAAAAGCGGTTGCGGTTTATAGTCTCTAGTGTTCCGTACTCGGCAATGCAGGGGGAGCGACGTCCTATGGAATTATTAGTTATTGCTGAATAAACACCTAGTGTCAGTGCTCGCCACCAAATCAATCATCTCAACACACTTGCAAACAACAATCACTCGGCGTGCAATGCATGTTCTTTACCTGCTCTAATTCAAGGGTGGTCCACATGGTAAATTGCTTGTACATTGTTTCACGAAACAGACATTAGTCAGTCTTGTAAATCAAATGATGTAGGGCAGTCTAGCTAGAGAAAACTCTAAGAAGGGGTAGATGGGCATGGGATGGAGGCAGGCCCACTTTGTACCTCTAGTGGCCTTGAAGGAAATGGGGTAGGGTGGGTGGGAGGCTTCTTCACTGCACACTGTCGCAACTCCAATCCTGCAGCAAAATGTGTCTAAAACAGTGTAGCTGCATTAGTAAGTCAGACACTAACAAACAAAATTAAATAATGTTCCTCTAGATATATACATTTTTTTTGGTTGTCAAAGCAGTTCAGTGATAGAGAGAGAAAGTTCTATGATTGGTGGTCCACTCCTAGTACTCAAGGCAATAGAGGTCATCCTCAAACACAGGTAGTTTGCCCAGAAGTAGGTCAGCTAACATACTCCTACCACGACCTAAGTCTGACCAATCACCCTCATCCGCCTCATGTCATACTTCAGGTATGGTGTAATCCGGTGATATAAAGTACTGATTCATTTTGATCATGGTTAACCTCTCAGAATTTTTTGGTGAGAGACTGGTCCTTCTCACTGTGACAACTGCCCCAGCAGCACTGAAAACACACTCAGCAGACACAAGAGCTACCGGGCAAGTCAGATAGTTTCTTGCTGGCCTGCTAAGCACTGGCGCCTATTCCCATATCAATACACCAATGGGTTTTGATCAAGATAGACCTCTCTTGAGTCTTCCATATAGGCTTGGGCCATCTTCTCAATAGTCATTAGTGCTCCACCTTGCATGACCTCTTTCGCCTTTGCCTCTGCACTGGACTCAAGCCCTGCCTTGAGAAACTAATCATATGCGGATTTTGGGGCTGATGCTCAAGTTCCTGATATTGCTTATGTTCTAGTTAGTTCTGGCTGCTGTGAGCCAACAACACAGCCATTAGGATTTTGAAGTTAAAGGCTGTACTGCAGAACTCCTGCCATGGAGGAATGGACCTCTAATTCCCAGCCATTCTTTTTCCAGGTCAATGGTTTGCCCAGCAATCCATGTTTTTTAGTTAGAAACATCCCCATCTGAAAAAGCAATGAAAGTGGCCAGTAATTGTTTGCACTGTGGATCAAGAATTTTGGCACAGATGTAATGTTTGGATGTCACAATGTCTCTTTGCTCCCATGCATTAACAGATTAAGCTCTCCACCAACTCATGCATATCTTTTTTCACATCCATACCGGTGTAAATTTCAGATACCTCCTTTAGCTGTTCCTGTAACCTATGCAACAAAGGGATAGCTTGGCCCATGGTACTGTCTTCCTTGCTGACTTGCTGTGTGAAAACCTCAAAAGTAAGCAGCATTTCTGTCAGGCATTTGACTAGGCTGCAATGGTCTATCTCAAAGGTCATGCCTTTCAAAGTTGCATCACTCTTTGCATGACATATTGGTCTGCACTGCTCAAACAAACGTTGCAACACATAATAAATTGAACATGTTTGCACCTCCTGTATGAGTGCTTTAACTGGCATTCAATTATCAGGCTGAATGACCCTGCGCTGCTTCCAGGCTTTGAAAGAATGGCTGAAATGAGTGCATATTCTTCTGCAGGTGAATAGTAATTTGAGAAAGTCTTGGACAGTGATGTTGATGCAGTGTGCCAAATACAGGACCCTGAAATAACCACCATTTGCCATGGCCTTACCTATGTTACTGCAATTGTCCATGGCAACAAACCAAATGCCAAGCTCTTTTGGTTGCAGCCCTTCAAAGACCTTGTTGTTTTAGTCATACAAGATGTTTACAGCAGTATGGGATTTCTCTATGATGAACAGAGCTACTGTTACATGCTACCGAGCGCCATTAAAAATCTGAGCAGTGTCAACACCTACAGATAATATTTCTCTAACCCCCACAAAAGAGAACCAGTGTGCACTGATGCATGTGTAATCAGTGGCTTTGCAACTGGTCCACATGTCTGTTGTCAGCTCGGTAATGTGAACAGCACTCTGCTGCAAAGCTTTTCCAAGCAATTCCAGCACATACTGATTTAGCACTGGAACAGCAACTCTGGCAAAATAGGACTGGCTGGGAACCTTCCATTTAGGGCATCTGGCTGCCACAAACTCTAGAAAACCCACCCCTTTCACAAAAAAATAAAGGAGGAGGTCCAGTACTAACATTTTAGCTAGCTTCACGTTGTACAAACGTGCCATTGGGTGGTTGCGTTTGTACTACCCCTCCTGCCTAAACATTCCAGGAATAGTAGCCTGGATTTTTGTTCTTTTCTGGTGCCACAGATGCAGGTGACTTCTCAACGTCAGACAGTGGTAGGCTCAATGTGAGTCTCAGTAGGGCAGTCACTGTACGCTCTTGCCTTGGTGTTCTGACCTGAGTCTTGAGCCATTGTGGGTGATAATACTGCATTGCTGACAACAGGCTTATTGCATAATGGAAATGTCTTCCTCTTTACCTTCCACCATGATTGGATGGGATTCCCTGCTCAGCCTTTTACCCCCTTCACCAACACCACTTGCACCACTGCAAATGGAGCATATGGAAATGATCAGCACCTTCTTGCTAACTGTAAAGAAGTCCCAAACTGGGGAGGTCCACTTTCTGATGCTGGTGCCACTGGCACTGTAGGATGATCTGGCGGTAGGTGGGCATTGTGACATTTGCCTCTCTGCAGTACTTACTTTTACTATGGTGGTTGTAGATGTAGGTCACTGTCGGGGCTTTGCAAATATGACAGCTGGCAATGGTGGTGCTATCTGTGGTTCCACATCCTTCAGAGCAGGTTGCGATGTGGTAACGTCAGTCTCCACTGGGGCTGGGCTAGCATCCATGATGACTGGCTCATTGCCATCCTCTTCTACAGCCATAAGTCTAAGGCATTCAGGAACCTTTCTTTTCCCTAACCTTTCATGGTGTCTCTCACTCTCAGACTGAGGTAGGATCTAAATGGAGTCTTGATCATCAGAAGTGGGGTTTGGAAAAGAAGATGGTGGAGTAACCCTCCTTTTTATTGCTGGAGATCTGAAAGACAATGGATCTTCTGAAAGAGTGGCTTCTTCTACTTCCTCAGCATGAAGCTCAATCTCATGAACTACCCCTACTTCAGGAGGAATAACTATTGTTCGCTGCTGCTGTTGTTGTCCACTTATCTGAGATCCTGCAGTCAATTACAATGTGAAATACCACAAACGTTTTTAATCCAATGCCTTCCATTGCCTAGATTATGTTTCAGTTCAACAGACACCACAGAAACAGTTTCATGCACCCATGTCTAAGACTCCACCTACTGGCTGGAAGGCCCTTTGGCAGATTAGGCAACATAGTGAATTGAAAGGTTACTGCAATTTCCTTTGTAAACATGGAGAACATGTACCAAACTGTGCAACATTTTTCCTGTACAAAAGAAGAACAATTACATGCAAAACAACATCAACAACAGCCAGCAAGGAGGCATGGCCACAAACAAAGAACAAATGCAAGGTTATGCCACAAGCACAATGGCTGCCTAATAAAAACGGCCACCAGTCACATGCTCACAACAACAAGCAAGAGGCCTGGAAAACAAAGAACACACGCAGGCCTATGGCAAAAGCAAACTAGGTGCCTACACAAAATGGCCACCCACCACATGTTAACAACAACAAGCAACAAGGAATGGGGAACTAAGAACAAATGCAGCCCTATGGCAAAAGCACACTGGCTGCCTACATAAAATGGCCATCAGCCACATGGTGACAACAACAACAACCAGCAAGAAGGCATGGCCACAACAAAGAAGACATGCAGGCCTATGGCAAAAGCACACTGGCTGGCTACACAAAATAACCGCCAGCCACATGGTGACAACAACAAGCAGGAGGCCTGGGAAAAAAACACATGCAGGCCTATGGACACTGACTATACAAAAAGGCTCCTGGCCACATGGCATGGGGAACAAAGGCAAATGGTGGCCTATGCAAACATATACACGCACTGGCCAGACAAAGGAGGCATAGTAGCACAGCGAACACAGCATTAAATGAAAATTAAAAGGGCTAAAAATGTTTACAACAACCACACATCCTCCAAAGGCAGTACCCCACCTATATACTGTTTGCAGGCAGACACATGTGAAATACCACAAACAAACACATTTTTTATATTATACCAATGCCATACACGGCCTAAATGATGTTTCAATTCAACAGACACCACTGAAACTTTTGTTTCATGCACCCATGACTAGTACTAGGCCTACTGGCTGGAAGGCACACTGGCAGACTATGCCACATAGTGAATTCAAAGATTATTGCACATTTTTCAGAAATCATGGACAAAATTTACTAAACTTTGCTAAATTTTTACTTAACAAAATAAGAAAAATTACTTGCAAAAAATAACTAGGCCCCAACTAAAAGTGCAGGCCACCCCCACTACAAGAAATTCAAAAGTGTTTTAACTTACTTGTGAAATACAAAGTCCCTAAATCCAATGGTATATATGCAGCAGGCACAAAGAGAGATCCTTCCAGCTCCAAATCCAAATGAAAAGTGACCAGGAGATGGACAAAGCACCGAGCGGAGTCTGCTGGACAAGAACAGGAAGTTGGAGAGTCTGGGGCACTTCCTTCCTGTTGGAAAAAACAACGCCAACGGTCCTTATGAGGAGTTTTTTTTTACTCCTAATCATCATTTCAGGAAGTATTTAATGCTTCTCGGGGAGATAATCTTCCCTGGATCGCAGCTGCAGTAGATCGTGTGAGTTTGTATACGTCACAAAACATCCGCTGGAAGTTGTGGCTGAAAGACATGTTAGCAAGCACAAAGTTTCTCAGGAGCTTGCGGGTGGTAAGCAAATCTTGTGACACTCGCAAACGGCTAGGAAATCTCATGGGTGATCATGCGAGCCCGGCAAGTCACTCCCACACACGTGAAAGGACATTTCGAAAGCACCAACAAAAAAACGGTACTCCATTGCGGAGTGTGGAGTTTATCAGTAACTCTGTGTTCTCTGCGGAATGCAGAGTTGGCAAATTCTGCAATCTTCGCAAGTGGAGCGGAGTTTTACACACATGCCTTCTGTTATACCAATTTTCACCTAACGTCAAATGCAGCATATAATGTGAAACATTTTCACAATGATAAAACAAACTTGAAATGTCTTAAGGTATGCAGGAGTTAAATGTGAAAATGTTTTTGCTCTGTACTAAAATGGATTAGCAATGCATCATTCCTCATGTATTTACTTAGGCTGTAGAAGTCAGAAGTCAATTGATAAAAAACTTATTTCTTAATTTGTTCTACAGGATAGGTATATACATAGTGTGTGATACATTGTTAAGCTACTTAAGTACTGAATTCATGTTATATTTTTTACATTTGAAATGTACTTCAGTTACTTGAAGTAAGTGCTACCATTGTGAAATGCCCAAACAAAGGAAACAGGCTTTTAGTAGGGATGGACGGAGCCCGCAGAGTTGCACTATGTGGAATTCCGCTCAGTTGCATAAGCTCTGTGGAATCCTGTGGAGTCACGTGAGTGGGCCGAGTTGCTCCACTCGCACACCCCTTATGTATCAGTTGGATTCTGGTGTTTTAAAAAAAAAAAATTCTTAGCACCGTACTTGAAAAGTAATCGCTTGCAAGAAGGGCAGGTCAGGACAGCAACCCGAGAGTTATATGGTCCAAAGAAAATGACTGCCAGGGGCAGACTTGAAATCAAAATCAGCCCTAGCCACATCTTGAAGCCAACCCCATGCTACAGGAGGCCACCACCAGAATGGAACTAAAGTATCATGACTGTGTCATGGCATCTCACCGTGCTCTGAAAGCAGAAATCTACTTCGGAAATGCCAGAGTGGTGAAATGGCCAGTTGACTATGGGACATGTGCAAAGCTGTTCTGTAGATGCCTTTAGGGGAATAAGTAAGATTAAAAATTGAAGCAGGCATCAAATACCAGTCGCCAAAAGTCATTTCACCTGTGTAAAGGAATGTGTGATATATACATAGTGCACATGCATGAGTTCAGAGAGTAGAGCTATGGACACCTGACCTCTGACACTTTGTGCTATCTGCAACAACTCACTCATCTTCTTCTGCCTGACAGACCTGCCTGTGTGTTTTTGAAAGACCAGAATAAGTCCCTAACACATCCTATGACAAAGCAGCATCCAGCTACCTGGGCATGCCTGGGTGTAGTCTCAGCAGAAGTCCCTCGCCCCTGAGCATGCCTCATCACAGAAGCAGGTGCCATAGACCCAGTCTAGCCTCCAGCACTTGATGGGGCACAGAGGGTCTCTGCCAGGACAGCACCTGGCTCTATCTGACACCCAGAACCTGGCGAGGGTGAGGGCAAGCAGCAGACGGTGCAAACTCGAAGCCAAGTTGGGTGAACACATCAGGACCTGGGCAGTCGGAGGGGCTCTCACACCCCAGCTACTGTGCAGTCAGATCACGGCACACACTCCTTCCCCAATGCAGTATAATGGACTCACACATTGGGCACTGCAACCTGAGTGCCGCTCCTACCACTTTCACTGTGTAGTCTAAGAGGCTCCTCGCACCATGCAGTTTGAGCAGGGGAGTAGTGGACCACGTTCACTGTGCACTGCTGGCTCTGTGAACCATAAACTATTCAGTAAAACACACTCTGCCCACAATGAGATACCAGGAGCATTCCTAACCTGGACACTCCTAGTGTGATTTCAGGTTACTCACAGTCCAAGGGTTGTGAAGGCTTGGGCACACAAGAGCCCCGACCATTGCAGATTCACAGGTGCGCTTACTCCAATGCATGTGATCTCTTGTTTCAGTGCCACATGATCTATTGAAAGAGAAAATTGGGAATTACATACACTTATCAGAGTGAAAACTCACCAGAACTGCCTCCCCTCACTTTCGTGTCCGAAACCTATGACCTGGCTCTAAGACAGGGCCCTATGAATATCTGAGCCTTCTCAGCCCTCCAAGTTCAGTCACATGTCTCACACGTCTCACTCATCCCATGCTCCTCATTGAACTAATTTTAGATTACCTCAGATCAGTCTGCAGAGGCTCTCCTTTCTTGACTAGCCATCGAATTGAAAGAGAAAGTGCCCAATCCAAAATGGATGCCACCATTAGACAAGTGCCGCAGTCTTTCTTCTCACAGTAGCCGGGTGGTTGCGTTAGCACAGTATATTGAAAATCATGCAAAGCACAAAGGATGGTAGCGGTGGGATACAGGGTAGCACATCAATGATGAAACAGTATCTTTCTAGAATTCCTCTGTAATCAAATGCCAGTGTTGGTGCCACTCAAGGTAACATAAGACACCCCACTACCATGTATATCACCCAATAGAAGTACCAAAAGAACTCCTATGCTAGTTTAACCAAAACAGATTTACCTCGGTACTCTTCAAATTTAAGTGTCACTATTATTAAATAGTGTAGCTAGTTTGTGAGAATTCCCATGTGACAGCTCACAGGTAAGTAGTCCAACAAGTCAATTTATGCAAAAATAATTTTAATTTAATGAAATCATTCCATTTACAGTTGTGGTGACCTCATACTTAAAAGTACAATCCAAATGTATAAAATAAGATGCTACAAGTGTTACTTTCGTTAATGATTTCACGGAGGTCCTATTCATATAGCCTCTATGTTATCAATGATGGAAACAGCCGACACGTGTTTCGTTACGTTGGTAACTTCTTCAAGGCTTATGTGTCCAAAAAACGTCAGTCCAAATAGTTGAGAATGCTCCCATAAGTAAGAGAAGCACACGTAGTTTCCATAGCGATATTAGGGGACATGCTTTTAAAGTCACACTCCAATAAATCGAATAGTTGTTAGAAAGGAGTGGTTCAGTCTTTGCAAATATGTGTAAATCCTACTTCATGTATTTGGCATATGCTTGCAAGATAAAAAGATTCAGATGTGGACCTTGGAGTTCTAGTATGGCGTCGAGGTCTCTGATATGCCACCCTATTTTCGAGGCAGCGCGCCGTGTTGTTATCATAGTTTAAAGTCACACTCCAATAAATCAAATAGTTGTTAGAAAGGAGTGGCTTGCGGAAGGTATCTTCCCGTATTTGTCCTTCCAATAATTCTAAACTCAGTCTTTGCAAATATGTGTAAATCCTACTTCATGTATTTGGCGAAGGCTTGCAAGATAAAAAGATTCAGATGTGGGTCTTGGAGTTCTAGTATTGCGTCGAGGGCTCTGATTTGCCCCCCTATTTTCCGCACAGCGCGCCGTGTTGTGATCGTAGTTTAAAGTCACACTCCAATAAATTGAATAGTTGTTAGAAAGGAGTGGCTTGCGGAGGGTATCTTCCCGTATTTTTCCTTCCAATAATTCAAAGCTCAGTCTTTGCAAATATGTGTAAATCCTACTTCATGTTTTTGGCGTAGGCTTGCAAGATAAAAAGATTCTGATGTGGGTCTTGGGGTTCTAATATGGCGTCAAGGGCTCTGATATGCTCTCTCTATTTTTGGCGCAGTGTTGTGATCGCTACGAGGCCACCAATTCTACATCATCTTCGGAGGCCTGCACAAGAGACCAGTCCCAGGTGGTGGTGGATCAAACTGAAAATGTTCCATCAGCATCTTATCCACTACCCAGAGAGCCATCTCCACCCTCCCTCTTGCTCACAACCAGTTGGCCAAACCGCTCCCATAAAAGGGCTGGGTTATCCTTCCCTGTGGCACCTCACCCCCTACCTCTGTCCCCCTGGCAGCGCTGAGTGAGGAAGTTAAAAGACCTCATACGCTGCATCTCTGTAGGCAAGATTGCACTCCTGAGTGCCATCCAGAGACTTAATAGCCATATACAACAAATGGTAGCATACCTGGAAGGCATTCATAGTGCTATATCTGGCCTGCAGAGATCATTTACAGGACTAGCCTACTCACTGACCACAGTCTCCCAAGCAGCCCAACCTTGTGCCCCAACTCACCCCTTCCCCATCCAAATTCCTAGTTCCCAGCCCTGTCCCAAGCACCCACACTCATTTGCATGCACCCACTCCAACACACACAAGCAGCACATCCACACATAAACACAACCACAGCAAGAAACACAAGCACACACCCAAACAACATACAGACACCACACCCACCTCACCACAAACACCACCACAACCACAACATCCACACCCACCACCACCACCACCAATGCCACAACCTGCACCAAACCACAACTACCACAACCACCACCACAGTCAGCCAACTCACCACCAAGCCACCACTACAACCACCACTCCCACCACTACACCCACCCACACAACCACCATCACACCCTTAACCACCAGTACACCCACAGCCACCACAAACTCTGCCACACCCACAAACACATCCACAAGCACCACAACCAGACCAACCTCATCCACAGCACACTAATCCAAACAAGCACACTCACACAAACCACACCTACATCCAAAACAACAGCAACCAAACCCAAATGCACAGACTCACCCAAATACCACACACCTGCAAAAAGCGCACCCAAACAAACAAAACATACTCCAGAGTCCAGACCCCATGCAACTGCACAACAGACACGCACACACACATCAAACACTCCAGTTTCCTCTACCTCTAAAACCCATCCTCTCCCAACCCTCCTACCCTATATCCTAGTTCTGCTTTTATTTCTGGTCTGACTTTCAACCCAACAAAATGCAAAACCACCCCTCCTAAACACAAACCCAACCTTCCAAAACCCAAACCCACTCCTCCCATACCCACTGCAACCATCCCCTACAAACTCACCCCACCACCCCTCCCAAACACAAACCCACCCCTCTCAAGTCCACCCCCCCAAGGAGGATTCTTGAAGTACCTGCCCTGTCTTCACCAGATGCCCTTTCCTGAGAACGATCTCCTTTTGCAGTCTGTTTAGGGGGCAAGTTTGGGGCAACACTCCCATGTCTTTGGGACATTTCATTTTTGGAAAATAAAATGTCTCTCAATTTGCGAGAAGTATCTCACTTATTAACAAAAAATATTTAAATTTCACCAAGTTTCTCCTGAGACCATTTTCATTTACTATTCTTTGAACTGTTAATGATTAAAATGTGATTTACATATTTTAACCTAAAATTATGCCAGAAAATGCAACAGTTTTTTAAATTGTCTAATTTGTAAACCCCATAGGCGAGTAATGAAAGTATGTGATGGGCGTTTAAAATTTGGTTCAAGCGTTCATCATGATGATAGAAACCAACAAATCGATTAGTCATATTTTAATTTTGAGTGTTAATACAGATGTGTTTATTTGTACTTGAGCACATGAAGTGATGAAGATAAACAAACATGCAATGCACCTTAAAATAATGATGGCACAGATAACATTTAATTAAATACAGGAAATGCACTAGACAAGACAAAATGTTAAATTCATAAATATGTTAATTGATAAAACTTTGGAACTGAAATTGCTTTTACAGTTATTTTACCTTGTCAACTGCAATTTCTACATTATATTACATTGCAATTATCCCAATATTGTGCAATGTATATATTTATGGTTTTATAGTTTCAGAAAATAAAGTTAACACACCTGTCTGGTTAGTTTTTGTTTTTTGGATTCATGTCCATTTTTGTGTATGTGTCCATTATCATGAAGGCAACTTACACCAAATTTAAAATTACAATAAAATTATACAGGTGTGTTTCTTTAAATTTCTTAAACAACAACACTGCACAAATTTGCAATACACATTGGTATGTTATTGCTAGTAAGAGAGATTTCAACATACATGAGTCCTGAACAAATGTAAACTGACAACTCAAAAGGTGACAAGTTAGAAGAGAAGCTCTCAATGAAAATGGTGCCTCACTCATGTGGGAGGCCCAAGTACCAGCGACAGGCAGGGGCCCCAAACGTAGTGAGGAGACATCAAAATTGCCTATCACCAAACAACCTGGTTTTGCAAGGTGGGTCACCTGTGTTTTTGGCCCAGTGCTCGGCGGCCATCTAGGGAAACCTACCAAACCCACACATTTCTGGAAACTAGACACCTAGGGGATTCCAGGGAGGTATGGCTTACGTGGATCCCCAACGTTTCCTTAACCAGAATCCCCAATAAACCTTAATTTTAGCTGAAAAAATCTTTTTTTCCCCACATTTTTGTGTGGGAAAATTGTGGCATCACTGCGCTGACACAAAATTCCTACCACCCAGCGTTCCCCCGGGTCTCCCGATAAAAACGGTGCCTCACTCGTGTGGGAGGCCCAAGTCCCCGCAACAGGCAAGGGCCCGAATCTTATTGAGGTGACATCAAAATTGCCTATCACCACACTACCTGGTTTTGCAAGGGGGGTCACCTGGGTTTTTGGCCCGTGCTCGGCGGGCCATCTAGGGAAACCTACCAAACCCACACATTTCTGAAAACTAGACACCCGGGGGATTCCAAGGAGGTATGGCTTGTGTGGATCCGCCAACGTTTCCTTACCCAGAATCCCCTGCAAACCTCAATTTTAGCAGAAAAAATCACTTTTTTCACACATTTTTGTGTGGGAAAGTTGTGACATCACCTGGCTGACACAAATTTCCTACCACCCAGCATTCCCCCGGGTCTCCCGATAAAGACGGTGCTTCACTCGTGTGGGAGGCCCAAGTACCCGACAGGCAAGGGCCCAAAACGTATTGAGGCAACATCAAAATTGCCTATCACAAAATGTTTTGGGCCTTTGCCTGTCGCGGGTACTTGGGCCTCCTACACGAGTGAGGCACCATTTTTTAAATTGAGGTTTGCAGGGGATTCAGCCTGGTGATGCCACAACTTTCCCACACAAAAATGTGTGAAAAAATTGATTGGTTCACCTAAAATTGAGGTTTACAGGGGATTCTGGGTAAGGAAACATTGGGGGATCCACGTAAGCCATACCCCCCTGGAATCCCCGGGGTGTCTAGCTTTCAGAAATGTGTGGGTTTCGTAGGTATCCCTAGATTGCCGCCGAGCACAGGGCCAAAAACCCAGGTGACCCCCCCTTGCAAAACCAGGTTGTTTGGTGTTAGGCAATTTTGATGTCGCCTCAGTTTTGGGCCCTTGCCTGTCACGGGCACGAGGCCTACCCACACAAGTGAGGTACCATTTTTCTCGGAAGGGTTTGGGGAACATCAGGTGGGTGGAATTTTGTGGATCCACACTGATTCCAGAACTTTCCACCACAGAAATGTGAGGAAAATGTGTTTTTTTAACAGATTTTGAGGTTTGCAAGTGATTCTGGGTAACAGAACCTGGTGAGAGCCAGTCAAGTCACCCCATCCTGAATTCCCATGGGTGTTTAGTTTTCAAAAATGTATAGGTTTGCTAGGTTTCCCTAGGTGCCGGCAGAGCTAGGGTTCCAAATCTACAGCCAGGCACTTTGCAAAAAAAGGGTCCATTTTCACAGTGAAAATGTGGTGTGTCCACGTTGTGTTTTGGGACGTTTCCTGTGGTGGGCACTAGGCCTACCCACGCAAGTGAGGTACCATTTTACATGGAAGACTTTGGAGAATGCGGGGTGGGTGGAATTTTGTGGATCCACGCTGATTCCAGAACTTTCCACCACAGAAATGTGAGGAAAATGTGTATTTTTTGACAAACTTTTAGGTTTGTAAGGGATTCTGGGTAACAGAACCTGGTGAGAGCCAGTCAAGTTACCCCATCCTGAATTCCCCTGGGTGTCTAGTATGTAAAAATGTACAGGTTGGCTAGGTTTCCCTATGTGTCGGCTGCGCTGGAGCCCAACATCGACAGGTAGGCATATTGCTCAAAACAAATCCGTGCCTAGTCGGCTTTCTGCTGCCCTGGGGGGGATATTGCTGGTGGGAATGCCCTGATATGCCCCAAAGGGGGACAGAAACACTGTGGCTATTATTTTTAGGGGTGGGGGCATTGGCATGCCCATTCTGGGCAGCCCCCACCCCCGCACATAAAAAAGCCAGCATAATCGTTGGCGTCTAGTGGGGCAGATTGGGGGCAACTGCCCCATCTGCCCCCCAGGGAGGGCAGGAAGGCTGTCATTTTTGTGGGGGAGGGGGTGGGGGCAAGGGCATGCCCGTTTTGGGCAGCCTCACTCTAATTAAATTTTGCCCCAAAAAGAACCCTCGCATCTAGTGGCTTTTTTGCCCACCCGGCGGGGCAGATGGGGGCTAATGCCCCCATCTGCCCTCCAGGGGGGGCTGAAAGTCCACTAGATGCCAGGGAGTTTTTTGGGCAAATTTTAATTAGGGTGGGAGCTGCCCAAAACGGGCATGCCAATGCCCCCACCCAAATTAAAATTGACCCCAAAAAACCCTGGTGTCTACTGGGCTTTTTGCACCCCCAGGGGGCAGGAAGGCTGTAGTTTTTGTGGGGGAGGGGGTGGGGCATGGGCATGCCTGTTTTGGGCAGCCCCCACCCTAATTCAAATTTGCCTCAAAAAATCCCTGGTGACTAGTGGGCTTCCCCCCCCCCCCCCCCCCGGGGGTGCAGATTGGGGACTAATGCCCCATCTGCCCCCCAGGGGGAGCAGAAAGCCTACTAGATGCCAGTGATTTTTTTGACAAATTTGAATTAGGGTGGGGGTTGCCAAAAATGGGCATGCCAATGCCCCCACCCTAATAAAAATTTGCCCCAAAAAATCCCTGGCGTCTCGTGGGTTTTTGCCCTCCTGGGGGCAGATTGGGAGCTACTGCCCCATCTGCCCCCCAGGGGGTGGCAGTAAGGCTTTCATTCTTGTGGGGGAGGGGTTAGGGGCATGGACATGCCCGTTTTGGGCAGCCCTATCCTAATTCAAATTTGCCCAAAAAAAACCCTTGCATCTAGTGGGCTTTTTTGCAGCCCACGGCAGGACAGATTGGGGGCTAATGCCCCCATCTGCCCCCCAGGGGTGGCTAAAAATCCACAAGGCGCCAGGGAGTTTTTTGGGCAAATTTTAATTAGGGTGGGGGTTTCCAAAAACGGGCATGCCAATGACCCCACCCTAATAAAAATATGCCCAAAGAAATCGCTGGCATCTAGTGGGCTTTTTGCCCCCCCGGGGGGCAGATTGGGGGCTGCTGCCCCATCTGCCCCCCAGGGGGGCAGGAAGGCTGTAATTTTTGTGGGAGAGGGGGTGGGGGCATAGGCATGCCCGTTCAAATTTGCCCCCCAAAAAAACTGGCGTCTAGTGGGCTTTTTGCCCCCCCCGACCGGGCAGATTGGGGGATAATGCCCGCATCTGCCCCTTAGGGCTCCACTTCTTTTAAGATATGGTGCAGTTCCGCTCTCCCCAGGTGACCCAAAGCATCAACATTGCTCACTGCATTGCTCCACCTGTCTCACAAAGCATATTGTAACATTGAGTATGCAAAGTAATACTTTGTTTTTTTGTCTTTTATTGTGTCTCCAGAAACGCTGCTTGTGGCATCTTCTAATGTTAATGTACCATGGCAACTAATGACATCATTCAGTGTTCTCTTCCACCTGTGTTGCCTAGGTTTTAGAATGTATACTTTTGATAGTCTTTGAGCATTTGCCTGTACTAGATGTGGTATGGATGGGTTCTTCATTCCTTGGTAATAAACCTTGAACTGCTCTGAAAACTAAACCTTGTCTTCCTCAAGTTTCCTTCAAGCCTAAGAGGATCTTACACTGGCGTAGTCGGCAGCTGGATAAAGTAAGCACAATCTTAGATAGATACCAGTTTGCTAAAAGACTTCAAAATGATGAAGAAACAATTGAGAGTTACATCACACAGCTCAGGAAACATGCCTCCTCTTGCAAGTTTGGTAATTCATTGGATGAGAGGATTAGAGACCAGTTCATGGTAGGCTGCAACATAGAAAAAGTCAGAGATTAGATTTGGCTGAGAGATGAACCAGTGTTGGATGAAGTAATTCAAATTGCAAAAAGAGTTGAACACTCTCTAAAATGTGTTGACACTTTAAAGAAAGACATAAATGTCTCAATTCAGGTAATTAAGAAAGAACCTGTTACTGTCCCCAAAACCTATGACTTCTCTAAACCAAAAAAGAATTCAGTCATTCCCAAATGCTTTAGATGTGACAAGGTCGGACATTATGCCGACGATAAAAAATGTCCAGCTTTGAATGTTATCTGTTCAAAATGTAAAAAGAAAGGGCATCTGTCTTCTGTTTGTAAGAGCAAGATACCTTCCTCTTCTATTAAAAACATTGAAGCTGAGATTCTTTAGGAGGACTTTGTCTGTGGACAAATTGTGGTTCAAGTGAATTCCACATTGGAACGCAAATCTTGTCCCATTGACACCATTCAAGTAGAAGGTGAACCCACCAAAGTTTTGTTTGACTCAGGGTCTAAAGTCACGATAGTTTCAAAAACCTTCTTCCAAAGTAAGCTTGCTCACAAAACCTCTCTTTTAAAGGTGGATATACGTCCCTTGGCATATGGTGGGGAACCTATTCCCTTACTTGGTTACTTCGTGGGGCTAATCGAGTACAAAGGGCGATATGTCTCAGGAAAGGTCTATGTTTCACAAAAGGGTGACAGCATAATCAGCTGGTTCCATCAGGGGGATTTGGGTGTCATGTTAGATGCTAGCAGTTCTTCTCCTATCAAACTTAAAGATGTTATTCAGACAATACAAGTACACTCTGAAGACGGAATTAAGTCACGCCTCAAAACCAAATTTCCAAATGTATTTAGAAATGAACTTGGGTGTCTTAGAGATTTCAAGTTAGATATTCCTGTACGTCCGAATTCTCAACCACACAGCTGTAAAGTTAGGAGCGTACCCTTGGCCATCAGGGAAGAGATGGAGAAAGAGCTGGACAAGCTCAAGCAAGGTGGAATCATTGAGGAGGTCACTGGCACTGATTGACTTGCTCCGGTTGTAGCAGCCCGGAAGGCCAACGATTCACTCCGTTTATGTGTGGATTTGAGGCAACTCAATAAGTGTGTGGTTGTAGACCGCAACCCGCTACCCAACATTTCAGAGCTATTATTGTTGTTGGGAGTCGCAAAGATCTTTAGCACAATTGATTTGGCGTCCACCTATCACCAAATTGAACTGGCAGAAACATCTAGAGATTACACGTCATTTATAACCCCGTTTGGGACATACAGATTTGTTAGAATGCCGTGTGGCTTGGTATCTGCGGCAGCTGTCTTCCAGCGTGCTATGGAGAAAGTACTCAAAGATTGTAAAGGCGTCTACGTCTATCAGGACGACATACTTGTGTTTGCAAAAGATCATGTTGAACATCAGCACCGACTTAATACTGTTTTGAGTAGGCTTGAAGCAGCTAACCTCACCATAAAGTTGGAAAAGTGTCAGTTTGGGGTTTCTTCAATTAACTATATGGGTCACATAATCTCAGGAGATAGTATTGCTCCTAAGTCATAGCTTCAGATCCTGTGTTGTCTGAAGTAGTTTCTCTCATTCACAAAGGTCGGAACACGAAAAAACAAAGTTCTGAGGAAGCATCAAAGTTTTGGGGGGTCAAAGACGAATTGGCTCTTTGTGACGAACTACTTGTACTTGGGACTAGGCTTATTCCTCCTTCTGATCTTCGTAAAGTACTCATAGACTTAGCTCATGAGTCTCACTCTGGAATATCCAAAACGAAAGAGAGTTGTTAGGGACTTTATGGTGTGTGCCATGAGTGGGAAATCAAAGGTGGTGAGGGTACAACCAATGGTCATCAGAGAGCTCCCACGTGGACCTTGGAAGGAAGTGGCTTTGGATATTGTGGGTCCTATCCACTCAGAGGGTCATCAAATATTTGACATCATTCAGTGTTCTCTTCCACCTGTGTTGCCTAGGTTTCAGAATGTATACTTTTGATATTCTTTGAGCAGTTGCCTGTACTAGATGTGGTATGGATGGGTTCTTCATTCCTTGGTAATAAACCTTGAACTGCTCTGAAATTTAAACCTTGTCTTCCTCAAGTTTCCTTCAAGCCTAAGAGGATCTTACACTGCTGTAGTATTACTAAGGTAAGTGCGTTTATGCTTTTACACTTTGTCACACGTATGGCTCTAATGAATACACCCAACCATAAATAAGCTAAGTTATTTTATTGTTTGTCACACACAACTCAAAGATACACAATAACACCCACTGATTTAAAACCATAGTTTTGACTTTACATATTCCAAAGAGTTTCAGAAGGAAGGTTTTAAACAGGTTATATTCAGTCAACAGATATGGCGTCTCATGGATGACTGTTGCCCAGGCCCACGTGTTATGGTGACAGCTCAGAAGCAGGATCAGATGCTAAGACAGCATCTAAGGGAGAAGAAAATGGAGCAAAATCAGTAATTGTTTTTTCAGTCAGTAGAGTTCCATCAGATGACTCGTCTTTTAATGACTGAGGAACATGGTCATGGCAGTTGTGATGTCTAGGCATAGATGGCGTGCTCTCTTGACAGTACCCCAATTTAGTGCAACCTCAATTCACTGCAGACACTGGATGTAAAATTAATACAGCAAATGTTATGACAATTGACTATCTCCATCTCTTTTTGGACGTTGACTTACTTGAGGAAATTGTGCACCAAACAAATTTGTGTGCCAAAATGTTTCTGAGGGAGCATGGAAGCAGTCTTGGGCCACATTCAAGGGCACACAAATGGACTTTCAATTGACTTGGGGAGTTTAAATTTCTAAACCTTACGGTCAAAATGGGGATAGTGCACAAACTAAGCATGCAGTCACGCTGGTTTACTTGCACTGTTTGGGTAACACCAAGCTTTGCACAGGTCATGAGCAGAGATCATTTTTTGCTATTAAAGTGTATGCTGCATTTCAATGATAATTCTTCTCCATTTGCCAGTCCCATCCAGACCATTATAGATTGTTCAAAATTTGGCCTGGCGTGGGACATTTGCCTGCTAGGTTTCCAGCTATTAATACTCTGGAAAGTATTGTTCCTGTGTAAAGGGTAATTGCTGTTCAGGCAGTACATACTGAGCAAAAGAGCTCGTTATGGCATCAAAGTGTGCATGCTGTGTGTGAACTATGGGGCATATTATCAACAAATGGCGTTAAAATTATCGCCGCTTTAGAGTCAGAAAACTGTCACTAAAGCGGCGATAATGGGCTTAATAATATGCCCTGGAGAATTCCCATAGAAGCCCATGTTCTGGTGTCAACATGGGCTTCTATGGGAATTCTCTGCGGCAGATTATCAAGCCCATTATCGCCGCTTTTGCGGCAGTTTTCTCCCGCTAAAGAGGCGATAATTTTAATGCAGTGCTTGATAATATACCCCGATATTGGTTATGTATACATCCTGAGAATACATGCAGGGAACGACTCCCTACTTCCACGCTAGGAGTCATGGAAAAGATGGTATGGGAATTGTCGAATTACTCCTTCGTAAAAATTGAAACAATTATGTGGACAACTTCCATACAGGTTTAGAGCTGTTCCGTGAGAAGTACGACGCTGGCACTGTGGAATGTGGTACAGTTTGATGTCACTGCAAAGAATTCACAGGAACTTCTTGTAAGAACTAGGGGTGGGGATACCTTCTGATCCGTTGGCGGAATTCACAAAGTTTTGCACACTCTGCATTACGCTTGCAATGCGGAGTTCTGGGAAAACTTTGTCAACCACCCCTTGGCAGAGTTTTTCCTCACACACAGCTCGCCAACTGTAAGTTGTCAAGCGCGAGAGAGAATTAGCATCCCCTAGCACAATTTTCGGGCACTAGGACGGCCCCCATTGAGATTTTCTCAGCGCAGGCAGTTGCGACCATTCACAGGGAGAAAGCTGCCACTCAAATAGAAAATTTACTCCAGCAGCAGCAAAGAAGCAGCATCCTGTGGCATGCCGCATGTTGCTGTTCCCACTGATTTTGCAGTGCGGAACAAGCTCCTTGTGCAAAAAGTCCACGCAAGAAGCACAACATGGTGATTCGGTCTGCTAGCTGAACTCCACTGAATCTCATGGATCTTTCATGTAACTGCAGAATTCTGCAGAGTGACACTCCATGAGTTCCACCCATACCTAGTAAGAAGCTCCAAAAAACACAGAGCACCGTTTTACATTCCAACTTCTTGCAGTCAAATTCTCTGCTAGCCGGAATGTGTATGTGCTCACAACAATCCATGATGAGAGCACTTCCCCAGTCACAGTATGGGGTCATTTGGCACAAGTTCAAGAATACTTGATTACAACAAGTACATAAGTGTAGTGCATAAGAATGAACAGGTACTTCAGCTGTTCAATGTTAGTTGTAGAATGTGCACATGGTATATAAAGCTGTCTACCTATCTGACCACCACAGAATTTAATTTGGCAGTCATTGAAAATCTTATTGCTTCAGAAGCAGTAGCTTCCACTTCATCAGTTGTGGAGGACATGGCAAGGCTGCAGGAATGACACATTGCCAACTGCTTTCCTGCAACAACGAGAAAGATTTGACTATTTTGTCATTGCAGAGTTTGCTTTAAACAGGGAAAGAGGCAGGAAACTTGTAGCTACTGTCCTAGTGCCCAACTCAGCCAGGCCGACATGTTCCAACTTGCTCTATTCTGTACCATACAAAATTGAAGTATTGGGAAATTGATTGATGTGGATCCATCCTAGTATATATCTTTTTTTTGTTAAATAACTTTATTTATTGGTTTCAAGCAGGCAAACTGACATTTGAACAGACCCATTACTGCTCATTCGTAGCCCAACAGACCCCATAACTTGTTGTAGGCGACGTATCCCTAGCATTCATAACCAAAGCTGGTGACTACTGGCCATGCGAAAAAGGGGAATGTCCAGCATTAGGCCCAAAATGTATAACATACTTTAAAAGGGCAGTACCTAATTCTCCTCCCTGGCCAAACCCGCCCACTACTTTCCCCCTCCCTCCCTCCCTAACCCAACTCCCCCAACTCTCCCTCTCCCTCCCCAGTACCGGTGTGTTGCCGCTCCATGTGAGCAAGAAGATGAAGTATCCCCTAATCTGTATCCTTAGAACGTGAGGCGTCAGTAAGTCTGAGTAAGCGGAGGTAATTGGGGCATGTGACTCATTAAATTCACGCTCCAGCAATGCCAGGATGGGGCACCAGATAGTACAGAAGGTATCTGATGAGTGGATCAGGTTAGCGTGTATTCGTTCCATCCCGATAATGTACCACAGTTTGTGTAACCACCCAGTGTGCGTCGGGCGAGTTTGCGTGCCCCATAGCGATAAGATATGATGTACTGCTGCGCCCATTGCGAGCCCCAGTTGTTTCCCCCGAATGGATTTCAATGGGAAGGTGAGTGCGTTAGGCAACCCTAGAAGAGTATAGACAGGGAAGCGGGGTATTTCCATGTCAAAGTAAGTGTCTATATCATCAAGGACTGCTGCTCAGTAACCTGTCACTTCCCTACAGTCCCAGAGGATATGCGTCAATGTGCCCTCCTCATCACAGCCCCTCCAACAGGAGGGGCTTCAATCTGGGTTAATTTTATCAAGTCGGGCCGGAGTCAGGTGCCAGTAAAGGGCAACTGTAACTGCTGCTTCCCTGCTTGCTGTGTTCCTGGCAGTGTGGTTTGCTCTGTAGTAGATCTGTTGCCATTCCTTTAACGAAAGGCTCCTGCCTAACATCCGTCTCCCACCGTCGCTGCCCAGCCGAACGCTCCAGGGGCCTCCTGTGGACGCAACAGAAGGTATAGTTCAGAAATAAAATGGTGGTCAGAGTGCTTCGATAAAAGCCCCTTCTCATAGGTCGTAAGGTGTCTGCTAACTAGAGGGCACGTGTCAGGATGAAGTAACCAATGGCGAAGTTGGAAATATTTTGGGGTTTTTAATGCCATGCCAGTTAGTCAACTCAGCATATGGGAGGAACCCGTTAATATCAAATAGGTGTCCTGCAGATTTACAGGCCGAGACTCGCCATTCCGGAAAATGCCCGCGTGTCAAGTACCGGAGGGAAGTCCGGATTGTCGAATAAGGGCGTAAGTGGTGAGGCGAAGGATGTAAGGTGCCGCTGGGTCGCCACCGCATCCCACACCCGTACTACTGAGCGCCTGATGGGATATCTATTGAGATACCTTGGTCTATCCGAAGATTTCAGGATAGGTATCTTCCACAAGGAGAGACCAGCCATCGCTCTGTCTTGGAACAGCCATCTTTTCTCTGACTCAGATCTACTCCATTCTACGAGATAGCGAAGTTGCGTCGCTCTGTAGTAGGTCAGTAGGTGAGGATTCCCCAAACCCCCTTTGTCCGGGGAGCAGTAGGCAATGTCTCTACGGACCCTCGGGCGCTTCCCTACCGAGATAAAATGGTGTAGCTCTTGTTGCAATGAGTGGAAATAACGCATGGGGGTCCAACCGGGATAGTCTGAAATATGTATAGTATTTTAGGCAAGATGGTCATTTTAACCGCTGCCACGCGGCCTAACAGCGACAGGGGGTGAGTCTGCAATTTGTGAAGATAGCGAGTGATTTGGGAGTGGAGGATGGAATAATTTCGAGCAATTGTTTGGTCGGTGGACGGGGTCAGAGTTATCCCCACGTAGGGGATTTCAGATTGGGGTCGCAATTCCCCGAACCCTACAACTGTGCTCTCTGAAGCATCCTCGTTGAGGCCCAGCGGCAGCAGCATTGATTTCCCCACGTTGACTTTAAAACCCGAGACTTTACCAAAGTCAGTCAGCTCCTATAAGAACGCTGGGACAGAGCGGCTGGGAGTATCAAGAGTCGCCAAGATGTCGTCCGCATATAAATTAACAGTGTGGCGTTCCCCCCCGAAGGGAATACCAGAGATGTTGGGGTTGTCCCTAATCCGTTGCGCTAGGGGTTCAATATATAGTGCAAAGAGCAGAGGTGAAAGAGGACACCCCTGTCTTGTGCCACGCCTGATGTCAAACGGCCGGGAACTAATCCCATTGACACGGATCGCCGCTGTGGGTTGATCATAGCAGCTCGCGACCCAGGCCCTAAAACAGTTTCCTATGTCAAAGTGAGCTAGCATTTTATCCAAAAAAAAACAGTCCACCTTGTCAAACGCTTTCTCAGCGTTGACTGAAAGTAAGACGGCGTCCAACTCCATAAAGTGGGCCTTGTCTATTAAGTGCATTAACCGTTTGGTATTGTCACTGCCTGTTGGGTATGAAACCTGAATGGTCCGGTTCGATAATACCTGGCAAGCGGGGGCCCAGTCTGGCAGCTAAGACACCCGTAAATAGCTTTAGGTCAAGATTAAGTAGGGAGATTGGACGGTATGCTGCGCACTGAGTGGAATCCTTCCAAGGCTTGGGAATGACCACTATATCGGCTTCCAGCATATCCGCAGGGATAGAGCCCGGTCCCTCGAAGGAGATGAACAGGCGAGTTAAAATCGGGGCAAGGGGCTGGCAGAAGGCTTTGTAAAAACCCGCCGAGAACCCATCCGGCCCCGGGGATTTCAGAGGTTTGAGGCGGGATATCACGCCTACGACCTACTCCACTCTAATTGGAGCGTCCAACGCTGTAGCACCAGACGCATTTAGAGCTGTAACCGCTGCCTGGCTAAGATAAGCCTCCCCCGAGCCGTCGACCGTAGGGTCCCTACTATACAAAGTTGCGTAGAAATCACGAAGGGCTTCTGCGATCTGCTCATCGCCTTCGACCCGCTCACCGGACTAAGTGCTAAGGGCCGCGATTTTGGAGCGTTGAGCCCTGGCTCGGAGTTTGCTCGCCAGTAGCTTCCCCGTTTTATCGCCCCTGATATAGTAGGAGTGTTTAAGTCGTAAGGGGGCATACTCCACCCTATCAAGGTCCAGGCTAGCCAGTTGGGCCCTGGCCGATTTCAGCTGCCGCCACATTCTTGGGGCCCCGGTACGACTGTGAACTCTTTCGAGTTCTGCCACTTTGGCCGCCAACTCCTCCCTCTTCTCTCTGCGGATCTTGTTGTCTGCCGCGGAAATAGCTGTTAGTTCCCCTCTCACTACTGATTAAGGGCTCCCCATAGTGCAGTCAAGGATACATCAGGGGAGTCATTAGTCATCAAGTAGTCAGTGATGCACTTATGCACTTGCTGTGAAACATCGGGATTTTGTAGTAGGGATTCCCAGAGACGCCACCTCCCCTTTGGACGGTGCAGTGGGCGGAGGTCAAGCATGACAGTCACGGCGTCGTGATCGGAAAGAGCCACCAGGACAATTTCAACGGTCTGGACCAGTGCATTGAGGTCGGATGACCCTATAAAGTGATCCAGCCGAGCATACGTTTGATGTGCATGGGAATAAAATGAATATTGCGTGCTGTGGGGGTGAGCCGCTCGCCAAAGATCTATCAGCCCCCTACTCTGTAGCCAGTCCCTCCCCACACTCGAGATCTCCCCTGCCCCCCCATGGCGCTGACCCGATCGATCTTTACCAGAGTCCATGAAAAGGTTGAGGTCGCCCCCAATTAAAATTTTCCGGTCGTGGTGATGAAGGATTTCCGACAGGGAATCTGTGAGAAATGGCTCTTGCCCAGCATTGGGAGCGTAAAGGGATCCCACGATGACAGGGGTACCCCCCACCCAGAACCTGTAAGCCAGTAACCTCCCCTTTATCTCTGCTATTTTGTCCCCAATGCCCCCATGAAAGTGTCGCGCCAACAGTATGGCCACCCCCCCAATCTTATCTGGCATAGAAGAATAGAACTGGTGAGGAAACGCTCGAGATCTCATTCTATGCCAGTCTTTGGGTAGTAAATGTGTTTCCTGCAACAGGCAAATCGAGGCCCCAGAATTCTCAAAGTAACTCAGAATCGCCCCTCTCTTGATGGGGCTATTCAACCCCTTCACATTGAGAGTGAGGACTTGGGTTGCCATGGGAAACACCGTAGTTCGTTGAATGTGTGTCAGCTGGGCAACGACAATTTGTGCTTATGAGAAGTCGACTCAGTGACTCCGCCATGATCGAGCTCACAATCCAGGATGCAATCTGCCTCCGTAGCCTCCCCTTGGCCGCACACCGGTACCCCCCACGCCCCCTTCTCCACAACTCCCGCCCCATCACTTCCCCTTTCCCCCCGACCCCCAACAAAACAGTCCCAAATGTCAAACATTGTCCAATCTCCTCAACACAAGCCGAGGACAAACGGAAAGGGAAGAGCAGGGTGAACATGGCGTCCGGGCGACCTGGGCTCCCCACTCGCCACCCCCCGGTAGCGAAAATGTGATGCTTAGTGTAGTCCCCATAGTGAGATTACGGAGAGTCTGGCCTAGAAGTGTCTCTCGTTACTGCTGCGAGGGCCCGAGGCCCGTTCGGTGGTCATCATGGCGCGATCCGGCTTCACGGTTGTCATAGGTGATCGACGACGTCCCACTTGCTGCCAGCCATCTCTTTATGATCGTTGTGATGGTTTTGGAGAAGATTCGGGGCTGCGTTGAGTAAGGCCGAGTAAGTCGGATACCTCCTGGAAAGAGCGGAGTTGGTGCAGCCTGCCATTCCACTTGAAGATTAAACGAAAGGGATGGCCCCACGAGAAGGGCACTCCATTGGCTTTCAGGAAGGTTGTCGCGTCCTTGAAAGCTTTCCGCTCCTGAAGGGTGATGGAGGCCAAATCTTGTTAGAGAGGTATGGCTTGCCCCTGATACGTGAGTGGTTGTTTTAGGCGAGCTTCCTTTAAAATACGCTCCTTCAGGGGAAAGTCCATTAAGAAGGCCAAGATATCTGGTGGGGGAGCCGGTGCCTTTCTCCCAAGGCCCATCCTGTGGGTGCAATCGATGCGGACCTCAAAGTTCTGGCCAACCCCCAGAATGTCCCTAAAGAGGCCCTGGAGGTATTCGGTCACATTTGCCCCTTCCGCTTGTAATGGGACACCTCTCACGCGGATGTTGTTGCAATGGGATCTATTTTCAAGGTCCTCCGCGTGAGCCTGCAGGTCAACCTGCTGATCCCTAAGTCGAAGGACTTCTTTTTGTAGCTGCTCTACTTCTTCAGATTTAGAGTACTCACTGTTCTCTATGGCTGCCACCCGCTCTCCCAACTCGTCCACGTCGCGGCGGAATTCTCGTACCTCCCCTGCCACCTCCTGTTTAAGTGCCTGAAAGTCTTCACGAAGGGTGTTAAAAAGAGATTCAAGAAATGCCCGGGTGATGGGCACCTCACCCTCATCCTGTCGAGTGGACTGCGTCGATGATGGGGGGGTAAAGCTCCCCCTATCTCCAGCTGCTGACCCTTTTGTGAGCATGTCTTTAAAGGAGTGATCCCCCTTTTTCCTCATGTGGGCCATGCTGGTGCCACTAGTGGGACGACTGAGTTGTTACCAGTTGGTCGTAGCTATGAATCTGCACGTTGGGTCCGCCCACAGTCTCCCGGAAAGGTGATGGACCCAAGTCCGCCGTCCCAAAGGCCGCGGCCGATCCTTACAAAAGCGGTCCTTGGCAGCATCGGGATGACAGAGGGAGGGCTCGAATTGGGCGCCCGCTAGGCCGTGATCACAGGCCCGGTCGTTGGGAGATGCGCACCTCAGAGAGTGCTAGGACATGCAGCGTGACGAGGACCTCCCACGCAAGACTGCATGTATCCCAGAGGAGTCCTTGGCTGGTCTGTAGAGTCCTCCGGCCGCCCCCCCTAGACCGGGGAGCAAGCCCAGATCCCACAGACCTCAAGAGCTGTCAGACTTCAGAGCCCCAGTCCTGGAATATCGTTCCTGAGGCTGCAATAGCTGCTATGGGGGTGCAAGCACTGAGGTTCAGTCCAGTCCGGAAGCAGCTGGCCAAGGTCCCACAAAGGCCAAATCTAGATGGCGCCGATCGGACTAACCCCTTGTGCGCCGTTATCTATAGTTCCCGGGGCGGAAAGTCAAAGGCGTGTGGGCCTCTGGCACCACTCTCTGGGAAGGGCGGTGCGTCCCGCACTACCCTTACGGGACCCCCACCAGTGATGCCGGTCTTGTTGGGTGCCGCTGCCGCCTCTCCCCCACTCTACACCCGTCTCAACACTCCCAGGTCCGAGAAGCGTACCTGATGCTCAAAGCAGTAACGGGCAGACCCCACTCCAGGCGTGCCAACCACCGCAGCGCAGAAGTCACCCACCATTCGCAGCGGAGTTGTGAAGGGGAGCTGCCGATGGGTCCGAAGTTCTGGGCCGCCCCACTAGTCCGAGGAAGGCGCACGGTGATTCGCCGCCCCCGCAGCGTCAAGGCGCCGCAGGACTGCCACAGGTAAGTGAAGGTAAGTGAAGGCCGAATGGGACCACTCCAGGCAACCCAAGCGCACACCAAGGATGGCAGCGGGGGCAACCCCCGCTGGGAGAGCGGCGGCCCCCGGGGTCCAGTAAAGCAAGGGCCGCTCCAATCACCACACGGCCAAGGGCAGCTCCACTGCAGAATGAATGCCCCAACTACCTCGGCGTTGTCTTGCACTGTGTCACTCTCCGGTCTCCAGGCTCCTCCTCCTCGGCTCTCTAATCTGACGTGCGCCCGGAGGGTCCCGCTCCATTGCGGCTAGGCCCTGATGTCGCGCCCTCGATTTTCGTGCTGGTGGTCCAGTACACCTCCAGCCGGGTGCAGGCCAGTCCGGAGGACCACGCTCACCTCTCCGCAACACCGGAGCCGCTACCCACCTGCAACGTGCTCTGGAGCGTGAACTGCCACACTGGAACTGTGCCGGAGGCAAAACACCGGGCCAGAGAGGATGCCCGCCGCCTTCACCCGCAGTCACCGATAGGGCGCCATTTAGCTGAAGAGCGCCTGACACTCCACAGGTTAGTGTGCGGGATTCCGCCGCTCGGGGGGCACAGCTGACCCATCGTCGTGAGATCGCTATACCCCCTTGTACTGGTGCATGACTTGCTGCAGAAGTTGGGGGACTGCATGCGCTGAATAACCTGGGGCGAAGGGCCGCGGCGGGGAGCCCCAGAGCTTCACGTCTTGTCAGGTCGCCATCTTGGCCATGCCCCCCTAGTATATATCTTTTAATGGCTGTGTATTGATACATACCTTCCAAGGGCCACTACTTCACTAGCCAAGCAGCCGTTTTAATTGTTTCCTCAAGTTGAGAAAATCTTGCACTTGCTTATGACATACTTAACATCTTTATTGGAGATGATCTATTTCCCATATGACATGTGAATTACAGTCACTGCACTGCTCATAGAGGCGAACAGAACATGGCCCAGGTTGTCACAGACTACCGTGTGCAGCATAACCTAAAGCATTTAGAAGTTTTGGAAAAACTCTTTTTGGAACTTGGGACAGTCTCCCCCAGCACACTTGTTTTAGTTTCAAAGGTAGATATGCTCACTTAGTTCACAGAATCTAAGCCTTGAGGCATATTTTGACAGCCCCAACTTGCATCCACAATGCGGATGGAGTTGAATTTAGCACAGCGAGTGCACTAAAGATGTATGAAAGACATGTCTTCTTGACCTTCAGGTAGCTGCCATGGAAGGCAAAGTATAGGCTCACTTGACAAGTATTCAAGATTAGCTAGGACATTGAGAGAGACAGAGACATGAACAGGTAGAAAAGGCTTAGGCAAGGTGTGCTTTCATATGAATATCACATAGATAGAAGGTAGAGAGTCAAGGTTGTAGAGATACACTTGATGTCACTTCATCTTCACCAAATGACTCAATCCCATCAGCGTCGTACTCACTCTGATACTCAATTACTCCCTCACTCAACTTAGCAGATAACTACAAACCATATAGAACACAGCAACGAGGTTCAACCTCATACAATGCACACACCCTGCACCTCAAAGAGCTTCACAGACTCTCCATCCACAAGCAAGCTCTCTTCAAACTCATCATGCACATTTTCAAAGCCCTACATAACATGGGCCCAACATACCTCCTCAGATCACAGAGCCCTTCCAGACACCTCCTTTCAGCTGGACTCCTACTCGCATACATCCCATGCATACTAGGCACCACAGCAGGCAGCAGTGCCTTCTCCTACCTTCCTCTGAAAGCCTAGAATGACCTGGATTTACACATCTACATCACCTCTAGAATTCTTGAATTCCGCAAGAAGCTGAAGACTTGGCTCTACAACTAGGCAATTCCATGGATAAGCCCAGACTGCTCCTGCGTGATCGCACAGTTTAAAAATACACATAACATTACACAGATCTCTCTTCCAAACACTACACATATGGGTCATATTTGTGGTCTGCTTGCCATATTTATCCTCTGTCAGAACGTTGTAGATGTTCAGTTTGCCATATGACCAGTGCATTGCTATCACAACACTACACATAACGGTGGATGGGACATACACACATTGTCACTTAGTACCCTCAGTGTTCAAAACTAACATTCTAAATAGTTTTGGTCCTGCTCTTTGGGAACTTAGAATTGACTTTCCCAGTATGTTTACCTCAATTTCAAAGATAGATATGCTTACTTAGTTTGAGGAATCTAGGCCTCAAGACATCCTCGGACACTCCCAAATCACATCCACTAACTGAAGGAGTTGGATTTAGCACTGTAAGTGATACTTCTTCTTGAGCTTCATGCGGCTCTCCTGAGAGCCAGCAGCAAAAAGGTTTATTTGGCACGTGTTCGACAATGCTCAGAAGGTCGACTGAGTCATATACTTAACTGGTCATAAAAATATTGTCAACGTTTATTTTCATTTCTGAAGCTTATTCAGTCACCATCCATCAACATGTCAAGCCATATGTGTGTCGATGTTTGCTTGTGGTGTGTCTGTATACAAGTTGATTGATGGCTGGGTGAGAGGTGGTTTCATTCGCGAGTCCGTCTGGCGTTGTATGAATGTGATGAGCCCTTGAGCGGTGGTGGTATGTTGATGTGAGTGTACTGCTGTGTTGGATTGGGCTCGTGGCTGATGGTGTGAAAGTCTTGTGAGTGGTGTGTGAGTGACGTGTAAATGGCACTGAAAGTGGCTGGTTCCTGTTCATGACTTTATGACATAACATTAGTCTTGGTTTACATATTCTGATAATGTGATTAGTATTTTCTGTTTGAAGATACCATTTTTGGAGGTGGCAAAGCTTAGTGCGGGCAAAGAACTCCGCTCCACCAGTGGAGTGTGCATAGTTTTGCCTACTCTGCGCTCTGCTGTGAACGCGGAGTTTAGGCAAATCTCCGACTCTGCAGCGGAGCGGAGTAAGCCAGCCCCCCTTGCTAAAAATAGGCTTCCCGCCTCCACCCCCTCTTTAAAGAAAATAGTTAAAAATGAATTCAAAAAGAGAAAAACACACTTACCTCTACTGTGGCGTCTCTGTGCTGCCCTCTTCCTCCTCGCCGTGGTCTCTCTCCTGCAAACCCCCTACATCAGACGTGCATCTTGCAAGAACTGTACGCATATGCGTGCATGCACAGTTC
This sequence comes from Triturus cristatus, assembly GCF_964204655.1. Taxonomy (NCBI): domain Eukaryota; kingdom Metazoa; phylum Chordata; class Amphibia; order Caudata; family Salamandridae; genus Triturus; species Triturus cristatus. The sequence continues at coordinate 404,591,449 of NC_140581.1, forward strand.
TTGCATGATGTACGTCCAACGTAGGGGTTTGCAGGAGAGAGACGGGGATGAGGAGAAGGGCAGCCTGGAGACGCTACAGTAGAAGTGAGTGTGTATTTTTCTTTTTAAAGTTTAAAAAAAAATGCTTTATTGGGTGGTGGAGGCGGGGAGAGGAGCCGAGTTCAACAGAATTTTTTCCCAACTCTGTGGAACTCCGCGTAGTGGCACTACGCTAGCCCTGCCCGGGGTTAGCCAAAGCCAAACTGTGTAAGTCATGGTTCCAATTTTAAGGTACAGTAGCAACCCTCTAATTTTTAGAGAACTGAATACCCGAAGGTGTCCAGGATGGTGTAACTTGCATGGATCCCACTCACTTTTCTATAATGCCCTAAAACATGAAAGTTTGTATACATGGCTACGATCACTCAAGTCAAGACAAGAATAATGTTATTTTGGGTCAAACAACCACAAAAGTTTAACAGTTTCAATAACATTTTACAATTCATTAAACAAACAAAATAAAAAAAAGTTAAAAGACCAGTCTTAAAATTCCAGCGGTATATCATTATTTATATACAATAGTCAAGTTTAGCATCATGAGGGTTCACCAGTAATTGTGGGCGTCTTTTACTCATAACACTTCCTAATTGCAATAGAAGCTTTTATATAGATGGCTACAGCAATACAAATATCCGCAGAGGCCAGAGTATGCAAGAAATTAACACCATTAATAAATGAGCAGAGACAAATCTTTCTTAGTAGCGGAAGTAATAATCTAATTTTCAGATGCGTCACTTTCCCTGCGCCACCCTTAGAAACCCTTGCGCCACCATAGATGCGCCGTATTTACAATACAAAAACCAAAGGAAATGAGGGACGGAGTGTTGAACATTGCAAGCACTCGCCCCCAGTCAACTGATCTGGGTTTAATCCATCACCGTTCTTTAGCCCACTCTGCCACCACAGTTCAGACATGGCCATATGCAAATCAGTCTGACCCTGTGCCTCATGGGAACAGTCCAGCCCGAACTGCCAAGCCATGTCTTCCCTGGACCGGAAACAAGCTTCCTAGGACCGGTTTCGGGCATTTCAGCCGTCTTCAGCCAGGCTTGCTTGAATCCAGTGGCAAAGTGAGCAAGGGACTCACGTCTGAGCATACCCTGCCAACTTATGGCGCACAAAGCAAAAACCAAAGGAAATGATGGACAGAGTGTTGAACATTGCAAGCACTCGCCCCCAGTCAACTGATCTGGGTTTAATCCATCACCGTTCTTTAGCCCACTCTGCCACCGCAGTTCAGACATGGCCATATGCAAATCAGTCTGACCCTGTGAATTAAACCCAGATCAGTTGACCCTATTTGTCTGGTGTGCTCTGGTGCTTAAAAGTGGCTCCAATTTCATCTGATTGTTAAATAAGTTGCTCAAGTAAGAAAAACTATTTACCTTTTCTAGTCTCTTGCCCTGTACAAAAAAAGGTTTTAGTTTTTGTGGTCTTAGGGCCACAAACCATTATATATGATTTATTTAATAAAATTGAGTTTAAGATCAAGAGAAGACATAAAATCAGTAAAAGCATCGAGAGATTTTTACAGGCTCATAGCTGTCCTTGGCATTAAAGCATTGTCATCCGCGTATGATAATAAGGGAACAGATCTGTTACTGATATTAGGAAAATCCAACTCCCTACTTAATAAAAAAGCCCCCCGTCCGTTTGTGTAGATTAAGAACAGGAATGGGGCTCAAATACACCCTTTCTGGACAACCTCTGTCGAAATAATCGAGTGAGTATTTTCCCCTATTGTTAATAGTTACTGTGATCTTGGAGTGAAGCCTATGAAGGAGGGTTACTAATGCCTCTTCAATGCCCATACCTTCCATAATGGCCCACAGTTTCTCCCGGTTAACGGTGTCATGTGCCATTTTTATCAGTAGATTTGGGGAAACAATCGTTGGTAGGATTCCCACAGATTCCAGTACCTTCCTTCACAGACATGTGCAGAAAAAGTATTTTTAGGCAGTTTGAAGCTTGCAAGGGTTTCTGTGTAAAAAAAGCAAAAAACCCATTAGAACCCCTGAAGTCACACCAAACTGGATGTCACTAGCTTTCAGAATTGTCTGGGTGTGGTATGTTTTTCTGGATGGCAGTTGAGCAAGGGCCCAAAATCTGCTTCTACCAACGTTGTAAATAAATGCATGGATTCTGCTAGGGGAAATATGATGCATCCTGGTCGTGTTTTGGGGTGTATTGTGTCGCAGGTGCGAGGCCACACAAGTGGGAAAATGCAGAATAGTAGAACATTTATTATTAGCACTTGGTTTTATTTGCATTTGTCCCTTCCTCATATAAGCCAGGGAATAAAATAGAAGACATTTTGCAAAATGCCCTCTGAGTCACATGCTAGTAGCAGTAGTAGTACCCACAAATGTAGAGGTATACATGTATCCCCCGCTCCTAAACCCAATATCTGGTTTATATTTCAGAAATACATAGGTTTCCTTCATACCCATTTTCGGTACACAATGAAAAAACATTGAAAGGTACAGATCAGTTGTTGGTTCTGGTTGCCTCGGGTTCTTGGACAACCTACAAACACTACATATCTTTGTGACCAGAAGACTAGCGGATGTACCGTTTTAGACTTTTTTGTAAATCAGCCATTGTGAAAAAGAAGTACAGATGAAAACCTTGTCATAAATGACTGTTTTTCAAACTTATTTTTCATATTTTAATTTGTTATTGCTAATGAATGTGTTGTATTTAAGTTAATGCTGCACATTTCTACCTTTTTACTCTATGCTGGTGCCCTTTTGGCTAGCTATCACCCACGCAGGCACCCTTGTGTTATGGTGCAAGGGTGCCTGCGTTGTAAAGAAAATTATTTTTGTGCAGGAAGGGTTTGCCTCACCTGGGGAGACGTAGGTTTTTGGGGCATTCCTAAGTCTACCACTACTGCTAAATCTGGAAATGCGTCAAAATCCATGGTTGTTCCATTGGAACACCCATGAAACACCTTCCTGGCACAGTGCAATCCAATGCAGCATTTTACCGGGAGCTGCATTACTTGAGATTTATGAAGCCACTCAGTGCCATGCAAGGTGGCCTTGCATGGCTTTATAAATCTCACTTTTAATTTGTGTCGCTCTTACACCACATTGCATGGAGTAAGAGCAACGCAAGGGGGCTTGTATATATGCCCCAAAGTTCCTTTGGGAAAACCATATGGGATCTATTCAAATGACCACTTGTTGTATTCAGAATTTCGTCTACTGTAAAGAAATGTATAGCTTTGTGGTATCCGCCATGGGTTTTACACGAGTTTTGACCACAAACGGGAAGTAGGTGAAAATAGCAAATAATTGTGAAAAATGCCAAAAATGTAGCTGGGGAGATGGTGATTTTAGCACAGCAAACCTTTTGTTGATGCCATTTTTAAGAGAAAAGAACAGATACTTTTTTGCGCAGCACTTCTTTCTCATTGCTCAAAAAAACAAAACTATATTATGACTGTTTTTTTCAGTCTCCATCAGGGGACCCCACAAACACTGGGTATCTTTAGAATCCCCAAGATGTTGGGGGAAAAGGGCGCTATGCAGGCCTAAGAGAAAAGTACCTCAAATACCCAACAAAGAGCTCAGTACTTGGGGTAGGAAAGCTTCAGCAGTTCAGGGATTAAACGACTTCGGGGCATATTATCAAGGGGCCGTGATAAAATTATCGCCGCTTTAGCGTCCGTTTCTGGGCGAAAAGCAGTGATAATTTTATTGCAATATCATCAAAGACACGCTAGCGCATGTTTCCTTGACTTAGCGCCCGTTTCCAGCACGCCTAACTTCGCATTGCTAATGAGATGCAAAGTAGGCGTGCCTGACAAAACATCATGACAAAATATCGCAAAGGAAGCTTTGCGATATTTACAACAATGGCCCGGCTGGCGTAGTGATAACAAAAATCGTGCTCAATGGCCATTATCGCTGGATTTTAACGTCTGCTAAAAAGCAGACTTATGCATACATGACATTGGGGGTGGATTATGCTGATACGACCACAGGGTCGTATCAGCAAGGTTATCGCTGTTTTGCTTACAACATCGCTGGTTTTCCAGCGATGTTGGCCCCATTTCCGCCGATATCGCTAGAATCTTATTCGCCATTGTACTAAGCATTATTAATACAGCGCTAGCATGGCGATATATTCCAGCGATACCCGGCGATAGGAAAGATAACGGTAAGCGCGGCCAGCGATAATTATCGCTGCCGCTTGATAATATGCCCCTTCGTACTTTCATCCTACATGCAAAAATCAGAACAAAGATTACCGGGCATATTATCAAGAACGGCGTTAAAATTATCGCCTCTTTAGTGGCCGGGAACTGCCGCTAAAGCGGCGATAAGGGTCTTGATAATATGCTCTTGAGAATTCCAATAGAAGCCAATGTTCTGGTGTGAACCTAGGCTTCTATTGGAATTCTCTAGGTCAAGCCCATTATCGCAGCTTTAGCGGCAATTTCCTGCCGCTAAAGCGGCGATAATTTTAATGCTGTTCTTGATAATATGCCCCTTCATTCCTCCACAGTAGTCTATTGGATTTTCCTGTTCTTGTTTTAGATCCTCTGTGCAGTCCCAGACAACTTTTAGAACCAACTAAAATGCCACTTGCCAGCAGTGCCTGCACATGATTACATTCAGATTTAACACGGGTTGCTGGTAGCTTTTGTGTGCCGATTATTTATGACAGGTGAGAGGTCCGCATTGTGCACAAATTCAGTAATCTCCAAGAATCGCCCAAAAAGCCTCTATATTGCTATGTCCTACTTATGATTTCGTTATTAATTTATTCTGTTTTCTATGATATATTATGGACTTCACTAATGCTATATTTTTCTTTTCTTTAAGTACCTTCAGGTCATTGTGTCCGAATTTACGTAAGTCCCAAGTGTAAGTTGTTGTTTTCATATTTTGTTTTAAATACATTACTTGATTCATGCTTTAAAGCAAATAAAACAGATTTAAAAAATACATCGACGTAGATAGAGCGAGATTGATTTCTTAGATATGACTGTGTGTACAAACTGAAAACCATGTGAACTAATGCAAAGAAGTTAATGAAATGTCCAAAATGTACGCTCTTCCATTAACTTGAAATCGAAGAACTCCTGCGTTTTGTAGCGTGCACAAGGAATCATACATCTAAGTGAATCACAACACTGCTTTGTCCTTTCTTCATTGCAGCTGGGGCCTGGAGGCCTGCGAATTCCCACAGTAAGCCCGAGTCCCTGTTTCACGATGTGGTACTGCGTAGCAAAGTCCTGTGGGAAACTGACTGCTTGACAAGTAGAAGCCCAGAGAAGCATTGTTTAGAAATCCCAAAGGCTAACTCCACTTCTCACCACTGCATCAGCTCCACAGGCCTGAAATCACATGAAACACTTTTGATTAGTCTTCAAAACACCGTTTATTCTCTGCAGAGATACAGTGCGTTTGCTATCCAAAGAAGTAAAGGTTACAGAAGTGTGACAAAATAAAAAAAATCCAAGTAGAAACATTATTTAGGGTGTCAAATGCATCGTCCAACAATACAAATATTCATAAACTGTTGGTAGTGTAAAAGGCCAAACTTATTAGGACATGGGTGCATATCAATACTTTATTAACATTAAACAGCAACTTATAACTTAAAACACACTCCCCCAGCGTCATGATCCGTCCATTCATCTTTCGGAGCCACATTCAAATCCCAACTGTCCTTTCTCATTCCATTCTTTCCCAACAAGGTACCACCCCCGCTGTTCTCCCCCCCCCCCCCCCCCCGAGGGTGTGTAAGAGCCTGCATATTACTTTTCAGCCCCCAAGAATTCCGCCCCACTGACTAAACTTGCAACCCGTCCAACACTTGACACACGACCAACTTCGCACCCCCCAAATGCACACACTCCCTTGACCCTTTCTTAAAGTCGGGTGGTTGAACAGCAAAAAACTTCCCTACCTGACACTAACCCCGTGATGCACAGGAACCGGAAGAGGCCGTTAACGCCTCTCTGGAACCTTATATGCCTATGAATGACTCGTCCGTTCTCCCAAAAAGACCTATCCCAAACCATGTCCTGACTTTATGGCACGAATACCCCCGGTTAAAGACTAGACTGCGTCTTCCTTTTCCCCGGGGGCAGCCATCGTGCAACTATAAACACATCCATGAACCATTGGTAGTGTAAAAAGTAACTCCGTGTGGGTTGCTACGCTCCACCAGGGGAATTTACGTAGTTTTGCCTATTACACGTTACGCTGCGAACGCGGAGTTCAGGCAAAACTACGACTCCATGGCGGAGCGTAGTTAGCCGGCCCCTCCACCCTATCAAATAAGGAGGCAGGAGAGCAGCGATGTAAAGAAGGAGGCAGCCACGGGGCAGGTAAGTGCTTTTTAATTAATTTTAATTATTTTGGGAGGGGGAGGGCCCAGAGCGAAGCGTAGCGAAGCTTAGCGAAGTTCCACGGAGTTGCTTTCCAAATCCGTGGAACTTTGTGTAGAGGCACTACGCCTGTTCCTCCCAGGGTCAGTAAAAGGCCAACTTTATTAGCACATGGTAGCATATCAATACTTTGTTAACATTAAACAGCAACTTATAATTTAAAACACGATCCCCTAACATCATCACCCGTCCAATTATCTGTCAGAGCCACATTCAAATCCTAACTGTCCTTTCTCATTCCATTCTTCCCCGACAAGGTACCACCCCACTTTTCTCCCGCCCCAAGAATGTCTAAGAGCCCGCATGTGATTTTTCAGCCCCCAAAAGTTCCGCCACCCAGAATAAACCCCTAGGGGGGTTTTCTGCCCCCCTTGCTCACTTTCCACTTCTCCTACAATCCACTCAGGGCTGATCTCGCTTACACCATATATTCGCATTCCACAGATGACTCACCGTGTCCCTCAACTCCATCATATAATACGTATTCCCCATCCTCGACAAATGCACTCCATCTTCAGGCATGCCTCTTGTTCGCGAATCCTCACATGCAAGATCACTGCAATCCCAAGACCTGCATAGGATTATAGCTCTATTCAATTTCCTTCCAGGCTTGTCCATTGCTCCATGATGAATAGCCCCCCAAATCATTTACCCGCAAATGGCTCCGCAGCATGTCTAGACAACCTCTCTGTGGTACCAGCTTACCCAACCATGGTAGCAAGTTTCCCCCAACGCATTCTGCTTTTTCCCCAACAAAGCACCTCATGCTGGCTGCTGTGCAAACCCAGATTCCTGCCATAAATCTGCTGATCGGCATATTTGAATGCCCAATGAACCAAAGAATGTCCCATGATCCAGGTCACCGTCTTGGCCCCTGGACGGTTCACATGATTATCCTGAGCCCCCAGTTCCATACACCCTGTGATCCCTGGACCACCTCCCAGTTGAACCTTTAATTTGCAACAAAAACTTTCTTATGCTCGCTTCCTCATGTAACGCTCACAACAGCAAGACGGCCACCTACCTATCCTCCGAATACTGTCCCAACCCCACCCCAAGCCTGCTGCCTCCATCGCTGCCCCTATTCTGAAAGAATGGGTACCGAAAACCTTTGCGTCCTTTCCCAGCCGTCGAAGGCCCATTCGCCTCACTGCCAATAGTTGTGATGCCAACATAGACCTTTCATTCTGATGACAAAATATACTCTCAAAACTGCAACCGGGCCATCTCCTGAAGGATTCCCACTCACGAACCGGGCACACTGAAGACAAACCTCCCTCATTCAGCCACACCCATTTCCCCTTTCCCAGATGATCCGTCTTGGAATGCCTCAAACTTATCCCCAAACGTCCCGTGTCCATTCGTACCTCACCCACTTGTAAACCCGATGTCCTTGCTGACCCCAACAATTCAGAAACTCAAAAAGCACCGAAAAACATCCACACCATGAAAAGCCTAAAAATGGCTAACTTGAAACTGTCACCCCAGGATAACTGCCAATAACTTTTGAAACAAATCGATCGTAATGGCCCCCCTTGGAGCCAAATTTCTCCCTACCCTCTATTTCTCCCAACCTTTCAACATTCGACTGAAAATCTAATTTCTAGCAGGGTCAAACCCCCAATGCAGCTTGCGGTAAAGAGACCCAAGACAACTTCACCCCATTCGTGATTGGTGACCAATCTTTGTCAATGAAAAAAGGACAAAACGCAACACTCTCCTCTTTATCTCCTCAGGATCATGGTCCCAGTCTTGCGGCACATTTGCTTCAGAGGCCCAGAAATCAGTCCATGCCAGCCTATAGCTCTTCCTTGTGGATGCCGCTAAAGCTCCTTCCACCAAATTGATGACCCTCACTCGCCCAGCTGCCAAATCTCGACCGGCAGGGGCGTCTTGACTGCGTCCTCTCCAGGCGCCAGTGATTGGAATCGCTGCCACTGCGAATGAGATAGAGCATCTGTAATGTCATTCTGTGCACCCGGTACATAATGAGCTCTGAACACAATATTCAAAAGCAGACACCTCAGCATGAAACAAGGAAGCAACTTCAGCACTCTCAGATCTCTGACCTTCTATCTGTTAACCAGATCAACCACAGACATGTTATCTACATGGAACAGTATCAACCCATTTGCCTGTTTGCCAGTTCACCTCCCCACAGATGTAGCGCCACAATCAATGGGAAAAACTCCAAGAAAGCGATGCTGTGCCCCTGATGCACCAGTGAGACGGCCAACACTCAGCACACCAACGGCCATCCCAAAACAGCCCAAAACCATTTGCACCCGCTGCACCAGAAAAAATCTGGATTTGCCAAACTGCATTGTCCTCCAAGAACGTCATAGGCACCCCATTGAAATCAGCTAAAAAGTTCCTCCATACACATTGATCTGCCCTGACAGCTATAGAAATCCTGACCCTGTGGTTCCGGCAAAGTCGTCCCAGACATGGCCATGCCCAGCTGCCGGCAAAATGTTCGCCCTGCTTGCACCAATCTGCATGCAATATTTAGGTATCCCAGAAGTTTCTGGACTTTCCTCAACTCGATCTTCCTTTCACCTATCACTTCTAGCAGAAAAGCTTGCATGTTGTTCACCTTGGTCTGAGGTAACCTTGCCATAATCGCCAACGTATCCAACTCAATTCCCAAAAATGTCAAAACTGTTTTGGGACCTTCTGGTTTTTCAGGTGCCAAAGGCACACCAAATCATGAGCCATTTGTTGAAAATGATGCAGTGCCGACCAGCACTCACCTGAGTTCTGCCTACCCACAAATAGAAAATCATCCAAATAGTGCGACACTTGCCTGTAGTCACTGGGTTGAGTAAAAACCCACTGCAAGAAAGTGCTAAAAACCTCAAACAGTGCACACAAAATGGCGCAGCCCATCGGCAAAACCTTATCCACATATATGCATCCATAAAATTGCATGCCGAACAATTGAAAATCTTCGCGATGTATGTGAAGTAATTGGAATGCTGATTTGATGTCACACTTAGCCAATTCCACCCACAGCTCCTCACTAGGGCCATAGCATCATACACCGATGCATACAACACCTTGGAATCCACTTCCACGATGTAATCATTCACTGACTCACCCTCCGACATGACAAATGGTGAATGATCCGGAACTCACCCTCAACTTTATTTGGGGCCACTCCCAGGGGGACACTGTCAAATCAGCCTTGGGCCAAAATGCATATGGACCTGCTATTCTCCCCTCACTCACTTCTTTCTCTAATTTCTGTGCGACTATTTTTGAGAATTTTTTGGCTGATCGCGAATTGTCAGCCTATCTCTGCCTCCTAGGACATTGATACCCGAATCGAAAACTCTCCCTAAAGCCCCATTCCAGCCACAATGCTTCTTCTCTCTGAGGATACATAGCTAACCAGGGCCTCAAAACTTCCAGTCCAATGGGAGTAGTTGCCTTTTGTTCCAGGGTGACCCTCCTGTCCCCTCCCTCGAGAACCCCTCCACTGCTTTGATGAGGTGGCCTGTGTGAAACACTGGGTAATGGGAAGTCTACCCCCACATTTCGAGCACTCATGTTTGAATTTACATGGGTCCTTGGAACAGTAGCCCTAATTGTAGTTCCAGCATGCCTCAAAATTGGTTCCTGAGGAGCGGACTTCGGCTGAAAGGGCTGATACATAACTGGAAGGCTGGTAGCTGTATGTGTAGATGCCGTTGACTGAGTGGATGACATCCACTGCATCCTCAGCTCGGAGTCAACTTCCCCCCAAGGTTTGTCCGGATTCAAGCTCACCCGTGCCCTGAACTCCTCATCATAGCTAAGCCTACGCAAAGCCACCAAAATGCATTTGGGCCTTCCTAATTATGTCCATTTTACGATGCAGCGCGCGCAAAGGAATTTGTTTTATTTATTTAAATGTGTACTTACCTCCGTTCATCCATATTCCGGTGTTTACATTTCCCCACCCTGCCCCTCCCCTGCCCCACCTCACCACCCCACGGAACTCCCTCCACGGACCGCTACTGATATGACGTCATAAACAACTCAACCTTCACTTTTGCTATTCATATAATGTCCATTTGATTCCTTCGGTGGAAAGCAACTACGCTATTGACGGCTACCCATCTATAGATCTATGTGTTCTGGGTAATATTCTTGCATACAATAATGATATACATGGGGAGCATAACTCAATGTGTTACCAAGTACCTAAACTGCAGGGTTTAGAATCCAGTAACCCACTGACTAATCTGACAATTGAGACTTTATCAACAAATAATATGATTCAGAGCAAAATATTAGATCACTGTGAGTAAAATATTAACTGCAATGCACAAATGTGGGATCCTGTCGCCAATTTTGAGGACAGCAGAACAATAGGCTTTGCGCACTACACCCAATCAATCAATCAGTCAGGGATTTGTATAGCGCGCTACTCACCCGTGAGGGCCTCAAGGCGCTAGGGGGTGCTGGCTCCGGATCAGTCAAAAAGCTGGGTCTTGAGGTCCTTCCTGAATGCGTGCAGGGTCAGGAAGCATCTGATGTTCACAGGGAGCTCATTGCAGGTCTTGGCTGCGATGTAGGAGAAGGCTCTTCCACCCGTTCTGTTTCTGCGGATGCGAGGGACCTCCACCAGGGCAAGGTCGGCGGAGCGGAGGTTCCTCTTGGGTACGTGGAAGGATACTCTCTTGTTGAGGTATTTGAGTCCGATGTTGTTGAGTGATTTGTAGGCATGGGTGAGGAGTTTGAAGGCGACCCTCTTCTCGACGGGGAGCCAGTGAAGGCCTCATAGGTGTTGGGTTATGTGCTTGTCCCGAGGACGAGCCTGGCTGCGGCGTTCTGGATGGTTTGGAGTTTGAGTAGAAGAGTTCTGTTGATTGCGGCGTAGAGGGCGTTGCTATAGTCGAGTCTGCTGGTTATGAGTGCGTGGATGATGGTCCTTCTGCAGTTGGGGGGATCCATTTGAAGGTTTTACGGAGGATGCGCAGGCAGTTGAAACTAGTGGAGGCAACAACGTTGATTTGGCGGTTCATTGAGAGGGAGGAGTCAAGGATGATGACAAGGTTTTGTGCGTGGTCTGTAGGGGTGGGTGGGATCCCGAGGGCAGGGGGCCACTAGGTATTGTCCCAGGTGGAGGTGCAGGGTCCGAGGATGAGGACTTCGGTCTTCTCTGAGTTGAGTTTCAAGCAGCTCTCTTTCATCCATGCTGCTACATTCTTCATTCCTTCCTGGAAGCAGAGTCTGGTGTCTTTGGGGTTCTTCGAGAGTGAGAGGATGAGCTGGGTGTCGTCGGCATAGGATACAATGCTGAGCCTGTGCTGTCTGACAATGGCGGCGAGGGGGGCCATGTAGATGTTGAAGAGCATGGGGCTGAGTGATGATCCTTGGGGTACTCCGCAGTTGATGTTGGTGGGTTTGGAGAGGAAGGGGGGAGTCTGAACCTCTGGGTTCTGCCGGAGAGGAAGGATTGGATCCAGTCGAGTCTGGCTCCCTGTATCCCTGCGTCATGAAGTCTGGCAGCGAGTGTGCGATGTGAGACGGTGTCGAAGGCTGCGGAGAGGTCTAGAAGGATGAGGGCCGCAGTGTGTCCCTGGTTGAGTAGCATGCAGACGTCGTCAGTGGCGGAGAGGAGGGCGGTCTCGATGCCGTGGTTGCTGCGGAATCCAGACTGGGAAGCCTCTTGGATGGAGTTCTCTTTGATGAAGGTGGTCAGCTGGGCATTTACGAGTCTCTCTGTGACTTTGGCCACGAAGGGGAGGAGAGATATGGGCCAGTAGCTTTTCAGGGCCGTTGGGTTGGCCGTTGGTTTCTTGAGGAGGGGTTTAACCTCCGCCCTCTTCCAGTCATCTGGGCAGGTTCCGGATCTGAAGGAGGCGTTGATGGTCCATCCTAATTCGGGTGCGATGGCGGCGACGGCCTGAGGAATATGTGTGGTGGGCAGGGGTCCATTGGGGCTCCCGAGTGGGTTTTCATCATGGTCGCAGTGATGTGTTCGATGGTGGCGGGATCCCAGGTCATGATGGTTGGCTTATCAGATGCGGTGGGTGAGGAGGTGGTGTCCATTTCTGGTTCACTGAACCACCTGAACCAGTTTCCTCTCTGCTTCTAACCGTCTCAAAATATGATTATAAAGCATGGGGAGCAATATCAGTTTCACATAATTGACAACTCTATTCATAAAACATGAAAAAGCAATGACGTTCCAATTTGCTTTAAACAGTATTTATTATTATTCAAGTTTTAACTTCCATGAAATTCATAACTGAAGCTGAAGACTCAATCTTGAATGCAATCAAAATGAAGGTGTTACAGAAAATAACAGTGATCATTAAAATCTGTACATATTCACAATTCCATATGACTCTTCAAGCAAAACTGTTAAGTAAGGTCATTGTTCCAGCATATGGACGGCCATCACATGTTTTACGGTTATAACACTGCTTCTTCAATGCTGTAAGATAACAAATATACTTGAATCACAAAGTACATTACTTCTGTTTTTGCAGCTTTATATTAAACAGATAGGAGTTGTGATGGAACAATAAAAAGAAGAAGAAAAAGAAATATCAGTACAAAATATACCCACTAAAATTATCTAATATGAAAGAAAAAGGATTAAAGGAGAAATGGAAGAAATACATGAAAAGACAAAAAGATAAAACCTCAAGACATTTCCAGCTTACCCCCCAAAAAACCCTGTTTATTCCATGTGTGTTATAGACATCTGACGCAGAACATCTTGAACGTCATTGACTCTTTTTAAGCAGCGATGGCAATCTTGAGTGGACTATGATATGGACAGTATGAAGCCAGAGAACAAGGGTAACAAACAGACTCCATGTTATGATTGAATTAAAAAAGGGGAATAAATGTGAGTACTGAGCACCTTAAAGTATTGTAAAGACTAGCAGCAGTAAAAGTTTATTACGGAAAATTGATTCCATCAATGTTATAAACAATAAGCCAATCATTAATATACAAATGCTCAAAATTATTATGGCCAGATAACAACTCTTCAAGTCTATTGTAAAATCACTTTAAAAAGTATAAAAACAATTCTGATAACACAGCAAGAAGTAAAAACACGTGCACAGTGGTGTAGGAAGGGGGTTGCGGTGGGTGCGGGCCGCCCCGGGTGTCATCACTGAGAGGGGTGACAAAATGGCACTGAGGGGGGTGACAAAATGGCAAAATTATGAGTAGCTTTCTTTTTTTTCCTTATTTTCCGCATCGGGTACCACCTGACCTTGCTACACCACTGCAAGTACATGTGCAAAAAACCAATCAATGCATACAACCAATTTCTCCAGGTCTAGAATTTAAGTCCATTAGCTTTTCTTATAAGCCCTACCATGAATAGGAACTTGCTGAGAGCAAAAACTGTGTATATGGATGTGTCACTCTTCAAGATTCTCAGTGCCTCAAGATATCTCTGAATGCCATGATACTTGCACAGCGAACGTATCCAACGTATCCAGCTTTGCATGTACTGGAGAGAAAAATAGCACCTGGCGTATAGTTTAATTTGCTGACAACGAATACATAGTGCAAATAAATAAATGGACAGCACTCCTGTTAGACTTCCATAATGCTGTGAATGACACAGACTCCAGTGTACCATAGCAATATGTCAGGTATAAAGATTTTGCAAATTGTTGGAGCAGGAGATCAAGAAAGGTTTCATAAGAGGGCCAATCCTTATTGCAAACAGTATAATATAGTATATGGCAGTGCAAGATGTTTAAATCTGACCACAAATAAGTATATGATTAAAAAAAAACTGCTCATGTCTTAAGCATTTTAAACTGTAAAGAGGCAATTACCTAAGATGTGTTGAAAGAACAGGTCACTTTACACTTCAAAGTAAATGTTTTGGAATGTGATACGCAGCATTTTTTAATACCACCTTCAGAGGGTGTGCATTTTCTCAAAGCCCGATATTTTATCCTTTTTCTTTCTCAAGCACTTTTAAAGCTATATCTTTGTATGCATTTTGTTCAGGGAGGACCTGGCTTGGCAGTTCGGGCTGGACTGTTCCCATGAGGCACAGGGTCAAGACTGATTTGCATATAGCTGGTTTCAAACTGGAATGGCATGGTGAGCAAAAAAACGATGGATTTAGGCCCAGATCTCTGTACTGGGGTGAATGTATGACATTGTTCTGCATTCTGTCCATCAACTGTTGTTTTTGCATTTGTCACACCGAGTGGGACGGGTATGCTCAGACGTGAGTCCCGTGCTATCCATGCCATTGGAATCAAGCTATCCGGGCTGAAGAGGGGTGAAATCCTGAAACCGGTCCTAGGATGCTTGGTTCCAGTCCAGGGAGGACCTGGCTTGGCAGTTCGGGCTGGACTGTTCCCATGAGGCACAGGGTCAAGACTGATTTGCATATAGCTGGGTTCACACTGGCATGGTGAGCAAAAAACTGATGGATTTAGGCCCAGATCTCTGTACTGCGGTGAATGTATGACATTGTGGTGCATTCTGTCCATCAACTGTTGTTTTTGCATTTTGTTCTACACATGAATTTGTTTTTATTCCGGTATTGCAATGCATTACATATTTGTTTCTGTGGTATATATATATTTTTTTTTTTACCTTACTCCACGCCCTAGGCTTGCCCCTGGCCACGTACACCGTCTTCTCACAGAACATGCACCAATCCATGTTTTCTTTCCATTTCGCAACTGTGGGGGGCCGGCCGGACCCCCAGAGCTGCGCAATGTCCCTTTTAGCGATCATGTTGCCCAAAGTCACCCAACGTTCTTGTGCCACATCGCAGTCAGTCGGTTCCCATACATTCAACACACATTGCCGAGCCTCAGGGAGCAGCGCCACACCCGTAACCTCCTCCATCACTGCATGTACACCAGTCCAGAAGCGCATCACCTTCGGGCACTCCCACAGAATATGAAGAAAAGTACCAAGCAAGCCACAACCACGCCGACATAGACCATCATCTGTGTAACCCATGTGAAGCAAGCGGGGACCGGTGACATAGACCCTATGTAGTATCTTCAACTGCACAAATTGAAGGCGAGCAGGTATAGCCACCTCCCTCGGTGAGGCTATGGCCGCGACCCAATCCTCATCGTCCAACTCTAGGCCATCAGCGACCCAGACCTCTCGCAAATGCGTGAGGAGGTCCGCTCAAGTGTTAATCAGTTTTTTATAGATCAGGGAGATAGTACTATCTGGCAAGTAACCATCAAGCAAACAATCTTCCAACGGGGAGGCTTCGGGGACAGCTGCAGGATCCGGGAAAGCGGAAAGTAGCGCATGGCGCATCTGCGCATAACGAAAGAATTCCCTATCGCTCAGCTTATATTCCGTCTGAAGAGCTTCAAACGATTTAAAAGTGCCCTTCGACCAAAGATCCCCCACACAACTAATTCCGATCAAATCCCACCTCTCAAAGCCTTTCGAATGCCATAGACCTCCCAACGCATCCGACGCATACAGTGGAGTCGCACGAGACAGACGGCCCGTCCATCCCGTAGCAGCGGTGGCGCAATGCCAGGCGCGCACCGCGATTTTCGTGGGACCGGTCAATTTAGCACTTCCCTTCGTAGAGTAAAGCGCCCTATTGAAGTCTCTGCCCGGCAACAGTAGCTTATCCATCTCGTACGCAGGGTTCACCGCCGGGCCGTATGTCCCATGATTCACCGCCACCAACTGGGACGCCCAATAATATCGTCTAATATCAGGGAGGGCTATGCCACCATCATACCACGGTAGGGTCAGTTTAGCGAGAGCAATGCGCGGCCTCCCATCCCAAACTAGCTGCCTCTGTAAGCTCTCTACCTCACTAAAGTATCGGGCGGGCACCACGTCCAGCGTATTCTGCAATGCATACAAAAAGCGTGGAAGAGACATCATTTTGAATAAGGCTGCCCGGCCAAGCGGCGATAGCGGGAGCCTCCGCCAGCGAGCTACATCGGCCCGCAGTCGCTGGAGCGGGGGCAACAGATTCAGAGCATAACGGACCGCCGGATCGAGGGACACGTGAATACCCAGATATTTAAATCCAGAGTGCGAAATCTGAATCGGACAGCCACGCGGGAGAAGAGGGGGGTCGCCAACCAGCACATAAACACAGGATTTCACCCAATTAATGACAAGCCCCGAATTGCGACCGAAGGAGTTCAGTACATCAAATAGCACTATCAACGATTTCCGCGGGGATGTGAGATAGAGCAAAATATCATCTGCGTAGAGCGATACGCGATCCTCAAACGTCGGTGTCCATCGAATACCCGTGATGGAGGGCTCCCACCGGAGCCACGCCGCCAGGGGCTCCAACGCAAGAGCAAAGAGAAGCGGGGACAGGGGGCAACCCTGCCGCGTGCCCCTGCCAAGCAAAAAGGGGGCAGAGACTCTGCCATTCACCACCACCTGCGCCAGTGGTTCCACGTATAACAACTTCACCCATCCAATGAACCCAGGTCCAAAACCAAACCTAGCCAGTGCCGCCCAGAGATACGGCCATTCCAGCGTGTCAAACGCCATCGTGGCGTCCAGTGACGCCAAAATGGCAGGCTCCCGAATAGAGTCAACTCTCGCGAGGACTCCATGGAGGCGCCGCAGGTTCAGCGCGGTGTTGCGATGCGGAATAAAACCAGACTGGTCCGGATGTACCAGGTCACCGATGACCTTAATCAGATGATTAGCGAGCACTTTAGCGAGAATCTTAGGTTCAGCGTTTAGGAGTGAGATGGGCCTATAAGATGCACAGCAATCACGCGGTTTGCCCTCTTTATGGAGCACCACAATGGTCGCTAGACGCTGATCACGCGGCAGGGCGCCGGCCTCTCGGGATGCAAGAAACATCTCGCGGAGATGGGGCGCCAACTTATCTGGACGAAGCTTGTAAAGCTCGATCGGAAGGCCGTTAGGGCCGAGAGCCTTTCCTGAACGGACCGAGCGAATCGCCGACGCTATCTCATCGTTTGTAAGCGCCGCGTCTAGCAGTTTTTTATCATTGACCGAAAGGCACGGCAAAGCAATATCTCGCAACAATTGGCAGGAGTCCTCTTCTGGCCTCTCCGAGACCAGAGAGTAGACGTCCCGCAAATGGTCCGCAAAGCAGCCCACAATCTCCCTAGGGTCCGTAACACTCACACCATCAGTACGCACAATCACTGGGACCACACGACTCGCTCGTTCTTTCCTCTCCAACCATGCAATCAACCTTACAGCCTTATCACCAACATCATACAAGCGCCCCTGTTGCTCCCTACTAGCGAGCTTAGCGGCATCCGTAACCAACGCCTTATAATCCGCTTGCTTCAGGCCAAGGGCATGGAGTTTGTCCCGTGTGACCCCCCGCCCGAGATCTTCTTCCAAGTCAGTTATATCCGATTCCAGGCGTACCACCTCCTCAGTTTTACGCCTCTTAGCATGGGAGATCAAAGATAGGGCCTGCCCACGGATGACCACCTTGAAAGCCTCCCACAACATTACGGCCGAGGAGACCGAACCCTGATTTTCCTCGAAATAGCGGTCCAGAGATTTAACCAAAAGGGCACGAGTCGTGGGGTCATGCAAATACCAGGGATTAATCGGGGCCACCCTCCCCTCTGCCCCCATGGCCACGTCTAAGTGGAGAAGGACCGGGGAATGGTCAGAGATGCCCCGGGCCAGATGTCTGACCTCCCCGATCATTTGGGCTTGGGCGGCCGGCATCAGCACATACTCCAATCTAGATAAGGAGCCGTGGACGCCAGAGTGAAATGTAAATTGGGCGAGCCCCGGATGCATTGATCTCCAACAGTCCACAAGCCCCATAGTGTCGATAAAGCCACCCAGCCAAGAGTGCGCCCCGTGGAGGTCTCTGGGAGGGTGCCGATCCTCTCTACCCGACACCACAGAATTGAAGTCACCACCCACCAGCAAGAGGCCCTCCGGGAGCCCAAGCAGCAACCCTCCCAAGTCCGCAAATGTAGTGGTTTGCAACCCCGGGGGAACATAAACTGAAACCAAACACCAAGTCTGTCCTTCCCACCGACCCACCAACACCACGTAGCGCCCCAGGTCATCATGTATTACCTCATCAATTTCCAGCGGGAGAGAGGATTGAACCAGAATGCCCACTCCTCTGGAGCCGGTTGTAAAACCAGAGTGGGCCACCAAACGGTAGCCCTTTCTATTCATGGCATGGCATGAGTGTCCCACCAAATGCGTCTCCTGCAACAGAACCACATCAGGAGAGTGACGTTTCAAATATTGTAGCACCACCCCTCGCTTCAATCGGTCCCCCAAACCATTTACATTCCATGTTAAAATGCGCAATCCCCTACCCCCCATCCCCACAGCAACGGACACCCCACCCACGATGAGAGCTGAAATCAGCACACTGATTGCCCGGTACAAAACGAACACCACACAAAAACAACACCCCTACCACCACCCCCCCAACTCCCGCTACAAACCCCCCCACCCTGCAACCCTGCACAAGACCATTAAGCCACCCCAACTCGCAGTGTGCCTGTCACCCCCCCATGAACCTACTCTACAGAAAGAAAGAAGAAAACCCCTCCCGAGGAGGAAGAGTCTCACCAGATACCCCGCAGCCTCCCAATGATGAAGGAAGGGTAATGCAGTCCTAGAATAGAAAAACCAGTATATCAAACCCAAGTCGGGGGTGAGCCCAAAATTGTCAAGGAACCACAAGTCATTCGTTCACCCTTGGTCTGCTGATCCACCATCCACATCCGCAGCTCGTTCCTCCCCGCCGTGCCGACGATGCAAGGTGTCAAGCCAGTCCTCAACCGCCTCGGGCCGGTCGAAAAAATGAGTCCGTTCTTCCAATTCAATGCGTAACTTGGCCGGGAAAAGCATAGAGTACTTCAAGCCCATGTCCCTCAGCCGCCGCTTGACAGTCATGAAGCCCATTCGCTGTTTTTGCACCGATTGTGTAAAGTCAGGATAGAAACTGATATACGCATTGTCATATTTCGTCGGGCCATGCACACGGGAGGCCTGCAGGATTGCGTCACGGTCCCTGAAGTTGAATATCCTGGCAATGATAGGCCGCGGTGGGGCCCCAGGCCTCGGCCGGCCCCCCGGGACTCTGTGTGCCCGCTCCACCGTGAAGAATTTGCTGAGGCCTTTCGGCGCTAATTTGGTCAGGATCAGATTTTCCACAAAGAGATCGACCGGCCCATCCTCCGACCGCTACGGCACACCGATAATGCGTACGTTATTCCGCCGGGCCCTGCTTTCAAAATCCTCCAGTCTCTTGGCAGAGAGGTCGCTGAGGGCCCGCAAACTACGGATCTCCGTCTGCAGATCCGAGACATCCGTCTTGAGGCCAGATGACGTAAGATCGAGTGACTTGACCTTCTCACTAGTTTTCGACAGATCAGCCTTAAGTAAGTTGATATCGATCAACACGGTGTCCAGCTTGTGGGCCAGCGAGTCGAATTGCTGGCCGACCGAGGCCTTCATGGCGTCGATGGCACCCATGACGTCTTGTAGTGTCAATTCCGTCGAGGGTGACGGGCCCTCCTTGGCTGTATCTGAAGGTCCACTCGTTCCGGGGGATCCCTTCTGCTGGGCATAGCGGTCCATGTTGTTCGCTTGCACGTAGCTACCCCTCCGGGGAGCTCTAGACTTGTGCTTGTCGCTGTCCAGCCGGATCGTCATCACTCAGCAGGGAGGGCAGATCCGGTACACTTGGTAGACGCAGCACTCACCCTGGGGAGTCCACCTGACTGGTGGGCAGCCCCCGTGTCAATGCCACCCGACCGCTACAGTTCGGTCCAAACTCCGGGCGACTGTGAGCGCCTGCCACCAGACTCGTAGAGGAAAGTCGAAAACGAAAGTGAAACCAGGGGAGGGATGCCAGCCCAAGACCCTAGTGCCGTTGTTGTTCAATTGGAGCTCGGGGACAGTGCCAACCCAAGTCCGGGGTGGCGCAACGGAGTAGGCCTCTTTCTGGAGCAGAGGATAAGTCGAGTTCCCAAGGTCCGATTTAAGTCCCGCAAACGAGAATCACCTCCGCTTCGGTTCACCAGAAATATTCCTTCAGAATAACAGGATTATAGCCAGGATAGACGTGGGAGGCCGCGAGGGTCCCGGGAGCCCTGTGCCTACGCGTCCATCTTGGTTGCGCGCTAGGCTCCTCCTCCTGTGGTATATTTATTAATGTTTTTGCATATCCGCCATGCAGTGATCCAATAAAAAAGAACAAAATTATAGAAATGATTTAACACTTTTATTGGCTCTACATATATAAGAGATCAAGTGAACTCTGTGGGCATGAGTCACAATGGTAACTTACACTTTTGAGTAAATTCACAGTTTTGAGTAAGTTTACTTCTTCTCAGTATTTCCAAACTCTGAAAGTGGGTTACTACTAAAAAAATATATACATATACAGTAGTTAGTCGAGAAATAAAACCCCACAGAAAATAATGTTAACTTAAATTCCATATTTTAAAAAACATTTTTGTATATAATATAAATGAATGTTAAAATATATATAAAATAGAACATATGTATTATTAATTTACAGAATAACATTGGCCAGATGTACGACTCCCAAAATAGCACCTTGCAAATGGCGAGTTTTTTGCGACTTGCACTTTGTGAGGCACTATTTTGGAGGCACAACAGTGTGTAACATACTGTTAGCGATTCCCAATAGGGTCGCAAATTGAGAGGTTCATGAATATTAATGAACCTCTTGCAATTTGCGACTCCATTGGGAATGGCAGGCCCTCCCAGGTATAGTGGCCAGCAGGGCTTAGCAGACCACCATGACTGGGACTGCTTTTAAATAAAGCTGTTTTTTTTAAATGCAGCCCTTTTTCCTCAAAGAAAAACGGGATGCATTAAAAAAAGAAAAAAGTGAAACATTTTGGTTTCATTTTTTAAGGGCAGTTAGTGGTCTCTGGGACAACTGCCTGCCCTTAAAAAATATTTTCCAATGCATTTACAAAGGGTAAGGGGTCCCTTGGTAACCCCTTCCCTTTTGCGAGTGTATTTTGTGAGTGTTTTGCGCCCTCCATTGCGGACGCAAAGCATTCATACATAGGCTTGCACACGCTATTAGGAAGGGAACGCGCCTTCCTAATAGCGAGTCACCAAACCTATTTAGCGAGTCACAAATAAATTGTGACTCGCTAAATAGGCTTTGTACATGACCCATTCTGTTTTTGCATGCGCAAACGGGTTAGCAAACGGTCGTACATCTGGCCCAAAATGAATAAAAAAATAATGCAGCAATACATTTCATTGAAAAAATAAATCATTTTAATTAACTCTACAAATCATTGTTATCAATTATCAATTGACATTAAACATATGTTTTTATTTAGATGAATAAACTTTAAACTTTAAACTTCAGAAAATTAATTTTAATTTAATTTAACTTATTTCTATCATTTGAATTTGTCATTGAAAATGCCTAGTGCTGTGATGTTTTTATATTGTTCTACATTTAAAGTAAACATATACAATTAATTTACATTAATATTTAATATTTATTTAATTAAATTTTTAATTAAATACATTGTTTTTTTCAATTGTCCCCATATTTTACAAAAGGAAGACTCTGAATCAATCACGGGGGTGCGCATGGGTTCCCCCGATCCATACATGCACAGTGTGGCGGGCAACATGGGATGCCCACCACAGGGTGTACGCTTTCTCCACCCACCCCTTTTTTGCTATGGGAGCCTGTGTACGCGTCAGTACACAGGCTCCCATAGAGTTCAATGGGAGTCCGAGCAAACTGAATTCGCCAGCACTCGCACAGCGTGATTCGCTTGGAAAGCCCTCAGGATCAGAGTCGTATGGAGGGCTTTCCTAGCGAGGTCGTAATCTGGCCCAAAGTTGTGCAAAATTTGTGTGAATTGTTTTTAACATAATTCAGAAAAAATTATACATAATTACACAAGATGCAAATTCGTCATTTAGCATCATATTTTAGCATGAAATGAGTCATTGGGTCAATTTTTGATTTACGGATGTATTTTGTGTAAACAATAGTGTGAAAAACACAATTGCCATGAACAGGTGCTGATAGCATTCTGGTTGTCTGTGTTGTTCCCACACTCTTGCACTATCATTTTTCTCTGAATGGCAATGCACTTAGGCAATGTAGTACAGTGAAGTTCTTTTGGGAACTGCGCCTAATAAGAGCAACATAAAATTCTGGATAATATGTGAATTACACCAGCATAATTTGCATTTTACAAGATCCTAATAACATCTCAAATCAAAAAGAAAGCTTAATAAGGAGAGGCTGGATCTTTCCTTTGCCCCTGTGTTGCAGCTGTCAAAGAAAAGCTTTATTTTCAATATTGTAATTGAGGTCACTCACTTGCATTTTAAAGCTCATTGCCGATAATGTGTGCATTTTGTAAGTGATATGCACCATAGGCTAACTTCGACAACAAGGGAATTCTGCCACTCTTTTGCATAAACACCTTTAATCCTCTTCTGATCACGGTATGTTCCCGTGACAGACAGAGACTCATTGCTTGGTTTTATTTTTTAGCAACAGTCCAGGGATTGCTAGTTGTGAATAATAGTGGTGTCGTTATCATTTAAGGTTTGATATCTCCACATGTTATTGTTCTATTTTTATTAACTGTGTTGGAAATTTTCACATTGAGTTAATTATATAATCTATTTATGTTGGAAATGGAACTTTGATCAAATTACATTTTGAAAAAAGCAAGCGTTATATCTCTCATCATGTTAAAACGAAATCTGCACATCTTATTTGGTATTAACCAAAATATCCATATTAAACAGGCTGATAAAATGCCATATTGGACACCATATATATGTTTCAAAGGAATACTTTTTTAGACCCCCCAGAAGCCTTGGCTGCTTACTTGTCTCTGTTGTAATCAAGCACATGCCAGGTAGTTTCTGCAAATTATTTAAAGGCAATAACAAAAAGTTGTTACAGCATTAACCTCCAGCTAAATTGCTAGGGAACAGCTTTTTCCTAGAACGCCCCATTCCAACAGCATCTTAAATGCCTCCTCACCATTCCACATTCAGGCACATCTCCACACATCACTCCCCTTTTTGAATACCCAATTAAACAACACAAATAACATCTGAACATTTTAACGATCGATAAAAAACATACGCAATCTACACAAAACAAGAAAACTTGAAATGCCAGAGATCACATGTTTTGTAATTGAACATTATGTAAGATAAATCAAAAAGATGAATTCAGTACCCATTCCCCAACGTCCAGGGTTATAATTTTACACAAATTTTCCATACTCCACTTTCTACGATCATCCAATCTCTCAACAGACTTTATCACCTTAATCACCCTTTCCCCTTTCTATACATGACCCATTTTCCTTACCACTACCTAGTCACCACATTCATACACAAGTCCTTCATTCTTTTTCTATTATTGTATCTCTCTTTATTCTGCCTCTCTAAATCTGCCATTCTTGCCTCCATGCATTCACAATCAACCCATCCCTGATCCTTTCCATGCAACCACATGTGAGATACTTTTGTTTCTAGTTCCCTGCCTTCAAGAGCAATAAATGGAGACACACCTGTCATCGAAGAGGTGTTAATATATGACCATAAATCATCTTTCTCAACTCATCCTTCCACGTCAATCCATTCACCAAAGACAACTTAATATTGTCCATAATTATGCAATTTACACTCTCCACCAGTCTATTGACACTCTATAATGCCTGATGCCCTATTTTGCAAGAAACTATCAGGGCAGTGGACACCACTTGCACTCTGTTATTCATAACTAAGG
Organism: Triturus cristatus; assembly: GCF_964204655.1. NCBI lineage: Eukaryota > Metazoa > Chordata > Amphibia > Caudata > Salamandridae > Triturus > Triturus cristatus. The sequence goes on from NC_140581.1 coordinate 404,615,643, forward strand.
GCCTTATTATGACTTTGGTGGTCTTGGAGCAGGGCCGCCACACTGCCGCCCTGCCGCCCTGCTCCCAGACCACCAAAGCCAATAAAGACCACCTGTCAGAGTACAACTTATTTTTACTGTGGCGGGCGGTTCTTTGGCAGTCCCACTACAGTGCCTTTGAAAAAGGAAAGCATCAAAAGAAGGTAATGCAGGGCATGGTATGGTCAAGTCCATGCCCTGCAGGAACGGGGGGTCCATGCAAACAGGGGGGCACTACATTTGCCCCCATGCATGCACCCCATGGTGTAGAGGCTAGATTCCCCTTGTTTCCCTATGGCACACTTTTCATGGCAAAGCAGTACAAAATGGGGTGGTGATGGACGGAGCATCAGAACCAATCAAACACTCACACCCAGTCAACAGATCTGGGTTTGATCCATCACCGTTCTTTAGCCCACTCTGCCACCCCAGTTCAGACATGGCCATATGCAAATCAGTCTGACCCTGTGCCTCATGGGAACAGTCCAGCCCGAACTGCCAAGCCATGCCTTCCCTGGACCGGAAACAAGCTTCCCAGGACCGGTTTCTGGCAATTCAGCCGTCTTCAGCCAGGCTTGCTTGAATCCAGTGGCAAAGTGAGCAAGGGACTCACGTCTGAGCATACCCTGCCAACTGATGGCGAACAGAGCAGTACAAAAGGGGGTGGTGATGGACGGAGCATCAGAACCAATCAAACACTCACACCCAGTCAACAGATCTGGGTTTGATCCATCACCGTTCTTTGGCCCACTCTACCACCCCAGTTCAGACATGGCCATATGCAAATGAGTCTGAGCCTGTGCCTCATGGGAACAGTCCAGCCCGAACTGCCAAGCCATGCCTTCCCTGGACCGGAAACAAGCTTCCCAGGACCGGTTTCTGGCATTTCAGCCGTCTTCAGCCAGGCTTGCTTGAATCCAGTGGCAAAGTGAGCAAGGGACTCACGTCTGAGCATACCCTGCCAACTTATGGCGAACAAAGCAGTACAAAAGGGGGTGGTGATGGACGGAGCATCAGAACCAATCAAACACTCACACCCAGTCAACAGATCTGGGTTTGATCCATCACCGTTATTTAGCCCACTCTACCACCCCAGTTCAGACATGGCCATATGCAAATCAGTCTGACCCTGTGCCTCATGGGAACAGTCCAGCCCGAACTGCCAAGCCATGCCTTCCCTGGACCGGAAACAAGCTTCCCAGGACCGGTTTCTGGCATTTCAGCCGTCTTCAGCCAGGCTTGCTTGAATGCAGTGGCAAAGTGAGCAAGGGACTCACGTCTGAGCATACCCTGCCAACTTATGGCGAACAAAGCAGTACAAAAGGGGGTGTTGATGGACGGAGCATCAGAACCAATCAAACACTCACACCCAGTCAACAGATCTGGGTTTGATCCATCACCGTTCTTTAGCCCACTCTGCCACCCCAATTCAGACATGGCCATATTAATCAGTCTGACCCTGTGCCTCATGGGAACAGTCCAGCTCGAACTGCCAAGCCATGCCTTCCCTGGACCGGAAACAAGCTTCCCAGGACTGGTTTCTGGCATTTCAGCCGTCTTCAGCCAGGCTTGCTTGAATCCAGTGGCAAAGTGAGCAAGGGACTCACGTCTGAGCATACCCTGCCAACTTATGGCGAACAAAGCAGTACAAAAGGGGGTGGTGATGGACGGAGCATCAGAACCAATCAAACACTCACACCCAGTGAACAGATCTGGGATTGATCCATCACCGTTCTTTAGCCCACGCTGCCACCCCAGTTCAGACATGGCCATATGCAAATCAGTCTGACCCTGTGCCTCATGGGAACAGTCCAGCCCGAACTGCCAAGCCATGCCTTCCCTGGACCGGAAACAAGCTTCCCAGGACTGGTTTCTGGCATTTCAGCTGTCTTCAGCCAGGCTTGCTTGAATCCAGTGCCAAAGTGAGCAAGGGACTCACGTCTGAGCATGCCCTGCCAACTTATGGCGAACAAAGCAGTACAAAAGGGGGTGGTGATGGACGGAGCATCAAAACCAATCAAACACTCACACCCAGTCAACAGATCTGGGTTTGATCCATCACCGTTCTTTAGCCCACTCTGCCACCCCAGTTCAGACATGGCCATATGCAAATCAGTCTGACCCTGTGCCTCATGGGAACAGTCCAGCCTGAACTGCCAAGCCATGCCTTCCCTGGACCGGAAACAAGCTTCCCAGGACCGGTTTCTGGCATTTCAGCAGTCTTCAGCCAGGCTTGCTTGAATCCAGTGGCAAAGTGAGCAAGGGACTCACGTCTGAGCATACCCTGCCAACTTATGGCGAACAAAGCAGTACAAAAGGGGGTGGTGATGGACAGAGCATCAGAACCAATCAAACACTCACACCCAGTCAACAGATCTGGGTTTGATCCATCACCGTTCTTTAGCCCACTCTGCCACCCCAGTTCAGACATGGCCATATGCAAATCAGTCTGACCCTGTGCCTCATGGGAACAGTCCAGCCCGAACTGCCAAGCCATGCCTTCCCTGGACCGGAAACAAGCTTCCCAGGCCCGGTTTCTGGCATTTCAGCCGTCTTCAGCCAGGCTTGCTTGAATCCAGGGGCAAAGTGAGCAAGGGACTAACGTCTGAGCATGCCCTGCCAACTTATAGCGAACAAAGCAGTACAAAAGGGGGTGGTGATGGACGGAGCATCAGAAAATAATCAAACACTCACACCCAGTCAACAGATCTGGATTTGATCCATCACCGTTCTTTAGCCCACTCTGCCACCCCAGTTCAGACATGGCCATATGCAAATCAGTCTGACCCTGTGCTTCATGGGAACAGTCCAGCCCGAACTGCCAAGCCATGCCTTCCCTGGACCGGAAACAAGATTCCCAGGACCGGTTTCTGGCATTTCAGCCGTCTTCAGCCAGGCTTGCTTGAATCCAGTGGCAAAGTGAGCAAGGGACTCACGTCTGAGCATACCCTGCCAACTTATGGCGAACAAAGCGGCACAAAAGGGGGTGGTGATGGACGGAGCATCAGAACCAATCAAACACTCACACCCAGTCAACAGATCTGGGTTTGATGATTGATCCATCACCGTTCTTTAGCCCACTCTGCCACCCCAGTTCAGACATGGCCATATGCAAAGAATATGCTAGAAACCGGTCCTGGGAAGCTTGTTTCCGGTCCAGGGAAGACATGGCTTGGCAGTTTGGGCTGGACTGTTCCCATGAGGCACAGGGACAGACTGATTTGCATATGGCCATGTCTGAACTGGGGTGGCAGAGTGGGCTAAAGAACGGTGATGGATTAAACCCAGATCAGTTGACTGGCGGTGAGTGCTTGCAATGTTCAACACTCCGTCCATCATTTCCTTTGGTTTTTGCTTTGTTCGCCATAAGTTGGCAGGGTATGCTCAGATGTGAGTCCCTTGCTCACTTTGCCACTGAATTCAAGCAAGCCTGGCTGAAGACGGCTGAAATGCCAGAAACCGGTCCTAGGAAGCTTGTTTCCGGTCCAGGGAAGGCATGGCTTGGCAGTTCGGGCTGGACTGTTCCCATGAGGCACAGGGTCAGACTGATTTGCATATAGCCATGTCTGAACGAGGGTGGTAGAGTGGGCTAAAGAACGGTGATGGATCAAACCCAGATCTGTTGACTGGGTGTGAGTGTCTGATTGGTTCTGATGCTCCGTCCATTGCCCCCCCTTTTGTACCGCTTTGTTCGCCATAAGTTGGCAGTGTATGCTCAGACGTGAGTCCCTTCCTCACTTTGCCACTGGATTCAAGCAAGCCTGGCTGAAGACGGCTGAAATGACAGAAACCGGTCCTAGGAAGCTTGTTTCCGGTCCAGGGAAGGCATGGCTTGGCAGTTCGGGCTGGACTGTTCCCATGAGGCACAGGGTCAGACTGATTTGCATATGGCCATGTCTGAACTGGGGTGGCAGAGTGGGCTAAAGAACGGTGATGGATCAAACCCAGATATGTTGACTGGGTCTGAGTGTCTGATTGGTTCTGATGCTCTGTCCATCGCCACCCCCTTTTGTACCGCTTTGTTCACCACATGTTGGCAGGGTATGGTCAGACGTGAGTCCCTTGCTCACTTTGCCACTGGATTCAAGCAAGCCTGGCTGAAGACGGCTGAAGTGCCAGCAACCGGTCATAGGAAGCTTCTTTCCGGTCCAGGGAAGGCATGGCTTGGCAGTTCGTGCTGGACTGTTCCCATGAGACACAGGGTCAGACTGATTTGCATATGGCCATGTCTGAACTGGGGTGGCAGAGTGGGCTAAAGAACGGTGATGGATCAAACCCAGATCTGTTGATTGGGTGTGAGTGTCTGATTGGTTCTGATGCTCTGTCCATCGCCACCCCCTTTTGTACCGCTTTGTTCGCCATAAGTTGGCAGGGTATGCTCAGACGTGAGTTCCTTGCTCACTTTGCCACTGGATTCAAGCAAGCCTGGCTGAAGACGGCTGAAATGCCAGAAACCGGTCCTAGGAAGCTTGTTTCCGGTCCAGGGAAGGCATGGCTTGGCAGTTCGGGCTGGACTGTTCCCATGAGGCACAGGGTCAGACTGATTTGCATATGGCCATGTCTGAACTGGGGTGGCAGAGTGGGCGAAAGAACGGTGTTGGATCAAACCCAGATCTGTTGACTGGGTGTGTGTGTCTGATTGGTTCTGATGCTCCGTCCATCGCCACCCCCTTTTTTACCGCTTTGTTCGCCATAAGTTGGCAGGGAATGCTCATACGTGAGTCCCTTGCTCACTTTGCCACTGGATTCAAGCAAGCCTGGCTGAAGACGGCTGAAATGCCAGAAACCGGTCCTAGGAAGCTTGTTTCCGGTCCAGGGAAGGCATGGCTTGGCAGTTCGGGCTGGACTGTTCCCATGAGGCACAGGGTCAGACTTATTTGCATATGGCCATGTCTGAACTGGGGTGGCAGAGTGGGCTAACGAACGGTGATGGATCAAACCCAGATCAGTTGACTGGGTGTGAGTGTCTGATTGGTTCTGATGCTCCGTCTATCGCCACCCCCTTTTGTACCGCTTTGTTCGCCATAAGTTGGCAGGGTATGCTCAGACGCGAGTCCCTTGCTCACTTTGCCACTGGATTCAAGCAAGCCTGGCTGAAGACGGCTGAAATGCCAGAAACCGGTCCTAGGAAGCTTGTTTCCGGTCCAGGGAAGGCATGGCTTGGCAGTTCGGGCTGGACTGTTCCCATGAGGCACAGGGTCAGACTGATTTGCATATGGCCATGTCTGAACTGGGGTGGCAGAGTGGGCTAAAGAACGGTGATGGATCAAACCCAGATCTGTTGATTGGGTGTGAGTGTCTGATTGGTTCTGATGCTCCGTCCATCGCCACCCCCTTTTGTACCGCTTTGTTCGCCATAAGTTGGCAGGGTGTGCTCAGACGTGAGTCCCTTGCTCACTTTGCCACTGGATTCAAGCAAGCCTGGCTGAAGACGGCTGATAAGCCAGAAACCGGTCCTAGGAAGCTTGTTTCTGGTCCAGGGAAGGCATGGCTTGGCAGTTCGGGCTGGACTGTTCCCATGAGGCACAGGGTCAGACTGATTTGCATATGGCCATGCCTGAACAGGGGTGGCAGAGTGGGCTAAAGAACGGTGATGGATCAAACCCAGATCTGTTGACTGGGTGTGAGTGTCTGATTGGTTTTGATGCTCCGTCCATCGCCACCCCCTTTTGTACCGTTTTGTTCGCCATGAGTTGGCAGGGTATGCTCAGACGTGAGTCCCTTGCTCACTTTGCCACTGGATTCAAGCAAGCCTGGCTGAAGACGGCTGAAATGACAGAAACCAGTCCTAGGAAGCTTGTTTCCGGTCCAGGGAAGGCATGGCTTGGCAGTTCGGGCTGGACTGTTCCCATGAGGCACAGGGTCAGACTGATTTGCATATGGCCATGTCTGAACTGGGGTGGCAGAGTGGGCTAAAGAACGGTGATGGATCAACCCCAGATCTGTTGACTGGGTGTGAGTGTCTGATTGGTTCTGATGCTCCGTCCATCGCCACCCCCTTTTGTACCGCTTTGTTCGCCATAAGTTGGCAGTGTATGCTCAGACGTGAGTCCCTTGCTCACTTTGCCACTGGATTCAAGCAAGCCTGGCTGAAGACGGCTGAAATGCCAGAAACCGGTCCTAGGAAGCTTGTTTCCGGTCCAGGGAAGGCATGGCTTGGCAGTTCGGGCTGGACTGTTCCCATGAGGCACAGGGTCAGACTGATTTGCATATGGCCATGTCTGAACTGGGGTGGCAGAGTGGGCTAAAGAACGGTGATGGATCAAACCCAGATCTGTTGACTGGGTGTGAGTGTCTGATTGGTTCTGATGCTCCGTCCATCGCCACCCCCTTTTGTACCGCTTTGTTCGCCATAAGTTGGCAGGGTATGCTCAGACGTGAGTCCCTTGCTCACTTTGCCACTGGATTCAAGCAAGCCTGGCTGAAGACGGCTGAAATGCCAGAAACCGGTCCTAGGAAGCTTGTTTCCGGTCCAGGGAAGACATGGCTTGGCAGTTCGGGCTGGACTGTTCCCATGAGGCACAGGGTCAGACTGATTTGCATATGGCCATGTCTGAACTGGGGTGGCAGAGTGGGCTAACGAACGGTGAAGGATCAAACCCAGATCTGTTGACTGGGTGTGAGTGTCTGATTGGTTCTGATGCTCCGTCCATCGCCACCCCCTTTTGGACCGCTTTGTTCGCCATAAGTTGGCAGGGTATGCTCAGACGCGAGTCCCTTGCTCACTTTGCCACTGGATTCAAGCAAGCCTGGCTGAAGACGGCTGAAATGCCAGAAACCGGTCCTAGGAAGCTTGTTTCCTGTCCAGGGAAGGCATGGCTTGGTAGTTCGGGCTGGACTGTTCCCATGAGGCACAGGGTCAGACTGATTTGCATATGGCCATGTCTGAACTGGGGTGGCAGAGTGGGCTAAAGAACGGTGATGGATCAAACCCAGATCTGTTGATTGGGTGTGAGTGTCTGATTGGTTCTGATGCTCCGTCCATCGCCACCCCCTTTTGTACCGCTTTGTTCGCCATAAGTTGGCAGGGTGTGCTCAGACGTGAGTCCCTTGCTCACTTTGCCACTGGATTCAAGCAAGCCTGGCTGAAGACGGCTGAAATGCCAGAAACTGGTCCTAGGAAGCTTGTTTCTGGTCCAGGGAAGGCATGGCTTGGCAGTTCCGGCTGGACTGTTCCCATGAGGCACAGGGTCAGACTGATTTGCATATGGCCATGTCTGAACTGGGGTGGCAGAGTGGGCTAAAGAACGGTGATGGATCAAACCCAGATATGTTGACTGGGTCTGAGTGTCTGATTGGTTCTGATGCTCCGTCCATCGCCCCCCCCTTTTGTACCGCTTTGTTCGCGATAAGTTGGCAGTGTATGCTCAGACGTGAGTCCCTTGCTCACTTTGCCACTGGATTCAAGCAAGCCTGGCTGAAGACGGCTGAAATGACAGAAACCGGTCCTAGGAAGCTTGTTTCCGGTCCAGGGAAGGCATGGCTTGGCAGTTCGGGCTGGACTGTTCCCATGAGGCACAGGGTCAGACTGATTTGCATATGGCCATGTCTGAACTGGGGTGGCAGAGTGGGCTAAAGAACGGTGATGGATCAAACCCAGATCTGTTGACTGGGTGTGAGTGTCTGATTGGTTCTGATGCTCCGTCCATCGCCACCCCCTTTTGTACCGCTTTGTTCGTCATAAGTTGGCAGGGTATGCTCAGACGTGAGTCCCTTGCTCACTTTGCCACTGGATTCAAGCAAGCCTGGCTGAAGATGGCTGAAATGCCAGAAACCGGTCCTAGGAAGCTTGTTTCCGGTCCAGGGAAGGCATGGCTTGGCACACTTTTCATGGCAGTCATATCGCCATGAAAAGTGTGGCAGTGAGGAAACTTCTAATATGCCTGGCGGTGCCGTAGCAACATTGCCAGCATTTTAGGGACCTCAGACCACTGCGCCACCGCCAGAGATCGGGAATCCCTGGCAGCAGCAGAGGTCCTGTGGCAGTCCAACCACCACAATCCAATCCACCATGAGTTTTGCCGTCCATTGAACCGCCAAACGCTTAATAATGGCCTATGGTTCTGATTTCGACTTGGCGCTCCTGCGCTGGCTATACACCAGTGTGACAGCGCCAAAGCCACGAGTTGAATTTGTGCAGGCAGATGGTCCTTTCGCTATTCCCACTATGGTGCTCTGAGAAAGGGAACAGCAAAAATGTTCCAGCATGGCATGGACTATAAAGTCCATGCCGTGCTGGAATTGGGGGTGCAAGCAGACAGGGGGGAAAATGTTGTGCCCCCCTGAACACATAAACATGGCAGGGGCATGGGGGGCCTGTAGGGCCTCCTTTGTTTCCCCTTCATCAGCCTTTTCATGGTGGGCTCACTGCCATAAAAAGGCTGGCGATGGAGGAACTCGAAATATGCTTGGCAGTACTACTCCTCAGCATATTGTATTGCCCCTCTGCCACGCCACGGCCTGGGAGGGGCAGTTCCCTGGAGCAGCCTGTTGTGTTTCAATTTGGATGTCCGTACATAGGTTTTCCAAAATCATGTCCTTATATAGGCACAATTCGCATTGCCCTTATTTAGGCATAGAATCCCAGTCCTTATTTAGGCATTAGCCATGCTATCCAAATACAGGCATGGTCACCTACATCCGTCCATACCAATGTCACAACGAGTTCTTAGAAACCAGACCCGTAAGCCTGTGGGACTTTCCCTAGCTAGGATTATTGATTTATCCAAGAACTCATCTATTATGCATGAACTACTATACCTCGGGGGCTCATTCATGACGTCTTCCTCTGCCCGACTTTACGTCAATGCTAACATTCCTAAGCACCTTCCAGATATAAATTTACCTTCCCTTCTCATGGCAAACCACGATTCGGCTGCACAGCTCGATAAGGCTCGCCATGGCAAGTTCGGAAGAATTTGAGTCCCCCCTTGACGCACTGACCAGACGCTGTCATCCCTGCTCGCAGAGAATCCAGCTTCCAGCTTCCAGTGTTCTGACTGCCTTCGCGGGGTGTTAGAGTTTGAGACCAGGAAAGAGATTCCCACCTCTCTCATTCTAAAGTATGGAGCTCACTAGAACCTAGAGGGACTCTTGGCATATGCAAAACTATAGCATACCATACTATAGAATACAGCACCTACTTCTGACATTGTACTACACTTAGGTTAGGCGCACTGGGGTAGAACTATTTAGAAGCATCAAACGAGTATCCACTTTTTAGCCTATGTTATTCATGTATATGTATATGAATATATGTCATAGCTAGATGTTGTTGCAGTATTATTTCTTATACTACTTACACTGTACGTATTATATCTTGCATACTGTCTTGCGATTGTAACAGCTCATATCTCTTACACGAGAAACAAGACTGTTCAATAAATCCTTTTTATTGAAACGCCCATCTATCTATTTCTGTGTAACTCTGAAGAAACTAAGCATGCATGATTGACTGAGTAAAACTGTTATCTGTTGTTTCCACGATTCTGAGACATGTTCCGATTCTAAGTGAAACAAAGTTGTCATGTTTATGCGGTTGCCAGAAACTACTCCCTTCTTGTTTATTCAAGGAATTTCTAGTGGCCTCTGAGTTAGCTGGCACACAAAGTAATTAAGTTTAATGTACTTGATAGAGGCATACTGAGCTCAGTCCTATGCCACAACTATAGTGTATATTATTCCAATGCGCAGAGCCTATAAGGGAAATAGGAACTACACTACATGGCACTCAACGGGTTTGGTGAGGCACTAATTTAATGCTAGATACTGAAGTAACTCAGTCGTGCTTTTCTCAGAGACCCCTACTCACATACTCCATAAGACGTCTGGAGTGAGTAGGGTTAATATCCGCCATAGCTGAGTAGGACGAAAATCCTATGTATTAGCTGTTTGGTTTGTTCAACGTTGAAGGATACAGTGTTTCAAAATATTGTGCACCTTATCTTTGTTTCCTTGAAACTTTTTATACATTTTTCAAAAACAATGTTCCAAAATGGGAATAATAATACCGTGACCAGTGAGACTGCGACTAACCAAGTCGTAACAGCTTTTAATCTTACAGGTTTAAATGAAACCGGTGAGGGTGTTATAAACATCCATCCAAATTTAAGGAGAGCCATCACTCTAAAACGTATAAAACATGGCCTAACACCATAAGGTGGCAGAGCAGTTTTTGTGATAGAGGCACATGAATCTTTTCAGACAGAGGTATTCTATTCATGGATAGTATTCCCAGAATCAAATCTAGTAACAAAAGTGTTTCACTTCTATAAATAAGATGATGAACCACCTGAGGAATATATTCCTTTTGAGGATGTTGAAATTCCACTCACATACCAGGAGCATAATCTCTGGTTTAAAGGCGCCCTAAAACATTACAATCACATTAGCAGGCTCGGTCCACTAGGTAGACCAGGAGCAACATAGTCGATTTTAGCCGGCTACACACCTCATCCTGACATTGAAGAGATGTCCTACGATGAATTACTCACTCAACTTAAAGAGTTAATAAAAATGTACAGACAGTTAGTCCAATATGTCATGCGGACTTTCACAGTCCAACCACCATTAACCATTCCAAATCAAACCACTCACCAGGGGAATACACTAAAAATTATTCCACAGACTTTACACGCAGTCATGGGTAAAATTCCCACAATACGTGAACAAATTCCATTCTGGATAGCAGTATTTCCTAATACTAGCCCTTATGAGAATACCAGAATCCTAACAATCTGTTTACCAATGGGGATCACACCACATCTGGAAGACTGCACCACTTGGGGAGCAGTCTTTGCTGCCATCTAAACTAAAACACATGGCGCTCCGTCTATTGCGGTAATACTTGATGTCCTGAAACAAATTCAAAATGAATACGGGGCAGAGCCTGCTCTGAATTTAGGTATGAAATTACTAAAAAACTTCAACCTGGTCTCAACAATATAAAGGGATGCAGCATCAGTGGCGATCCACCGAAGCTTAAGGGAATTTGATGTAACAGAACATCAACAAGAACTACCCAGAATATTAGAAAACTCCTATGAGGAATTAGGCCAAGATAGTTTAGGTGGAAAAACAGTTACACCACAACTGTCTGAAGGTCCTGAGAAGGACTTTATTAAACACAATCCTACATCTTCTAAAAAGAAGTGGGAGAATAACAAACAACATTCAAAAGAGAAACGTTCTCAATTCCGAGGTAGGTCTACTCAAAAGGAACCCTCTGAAAGGAGTTATAACCTCAGGAATAGGGATAATGTGAGAAAACCTGACAGGTATCAAGATACTGATACACGTTCCTCTCGTACCTTTCAGATATCGTCACAGATATCCGAAAGAAGAGGACGGTCAGATCACAAAGAAGAACGCGTGAAGTCCAAAGACGATCAACACGTTCAGAAAAACAACCCAAAACCTCAATTCACTAAGAAGAAGGTAGCAGGTCTGAAGATCAGACATGCCGAGTATTCTGAGAAACACAACTCAAGAACGGAGAATGGGCTCATACAATGCTGGACAGTGCAGCAGAAGTAACAATAGCTCGTCAGAACCTGAAGAAACTTCTGGAGATAGTGGAATTGAATGAGTACATCACAGTTGAGACTGTAGACACCAGGGTTAGTACTCCACAAAGGTTACATGAAATAACACTCCGGATGGAGGGAGACATAGCAAGAAAAGTGCGAACTTTCAAGGGGTTATGAAATACTTCTAGCAGAACAGGACTGGCCACCAGAATTTGTCAGGGAGTGCCAACATGGCAAAGACATCATTATGCCAGCCTTCTCCAACCATGTTCCAATACACCTAAAATATACATATGCCAGGAAATGGGCAGTTGCCCAGGCCTCAGCATTATACAAAAGTCATGTAGGATGGGGTGAGGACTCACCTCACCACAAGATACAGTTAAAAAATCAACCTACTGCACAAAGGCAGTACCAAATTAAGCAAGAAGCTAAAAAACAGGTCAGAGAGATCTTAGATCAACTTGAATACCAAGGGGTGATTGAAACATGTACCTCATCAATGAACAATCCTTTGTTTCCTGTCTCCAAACCAGACAATACATATCGTCTAGTTTTGGATTACAGACACCTGAACACTTGTTCTAAGATATTTGCAGTGCAAACTGCACACAGTACAGCATTAATGAATAACATTGTGCGTAAAAAAAAAAAACACATTAGACATTTCAAATGGTTTCTTTTGTCAAAACATTGCACCTGAAAGTAGGTACTTCACAGCTTTCTCAATAATGGGGACCCAGCGTCACTTTTTTCGACTCCATCAAGGGTTGGGCATCCAGTTTATTTCTAACAACTAGCCAACATTATATATCCCTGTGACCATAGGGGTCTGACGGATACAATGCCATAATTTGAGTCACCTATTTCTATTATTCTCCGTTTCATTCACGTAATTTTTATTTCAATGATTAGTTTGCCTAAGAAATCAATGAGCAATCTGCACAAATGAACCCTTGTTGCATTCTAAATGATGCTCACTTTTCAGAAATGCATAGCTTTCTGTGTTCACCCATGAGTTTTACACCAATTTCCGCTACAAACTGCACATAAGTAGAAAGAGCACTAAATAGGAACAATGGATTACTAAATAAAAAATACAAACACTGCAAAGAAATGTTATTTATTTAAAACTCTGCAAGGTCTGAAAGGTAGAAAGATGATGAGCTCAGCACAGTAAACCTTTTATTGATACATTGTTAGAAAAAGGCTTATGCTTCCTACACATCCATCTTAGACCTGTCAGCTTTAGGGTTGTCTCGCCCCAAACATTTTGTCTTCACCACTCCTGTTTTTGCTGATCTGATTTTTGCTGGCCTTGGGACTCCGTGCACTTTACCACAGCTAGCCAGTGCTAAGATGCTTGTGCTATCTTCTCTAAATATCCTATTGGCATATTTAATTTACTTGTAAATCATCAGTAAAGTGGAACCACATGTACCAAGTGCCTGTAAATTAAATGCTACTAGTGGGCCTGCAGCACTTACTGTGCCATCTACTTAAGTAGCCCTTTAAACATTCCCCAGGCCTGTCATTGCAGCCTATGTGTGCAGTTTTATACTGCCATATTGGCCTGGCCTAATAAATCTTTTGCCAGGTCCAAACCATCCATTTTAATACACATATGTCATCCCTAAGGTATGCCCTGAACAGCCCAGAGGGCAGTGTGCAGTGTATCTATTCAAAATGTAGAATATGTGCAGTGTATTTAAAAGTAGGATATGGACTTTCAGGTTTTACATGTCTTGGTGGTGGAAAACTCCTAAATTCCCTTTTCACTACTGCAAAGCCTGCCTCTCCCACATGAGAACACTGGAGTTACCTTAATACACTTAAATTCTTCCAAATGAGAACAGGTAACCAGTTCATGCTTGGTGTATTTGAAATTATATTGGAAAAGCCTCACTTATGGTAAAGTCAGTTTTTAAATTACATTTTTGAAAATGCCACCTTTAGAAGGTTGGCATTTTCCCCCCTTGGGCCTTATTATTACTTTGGCGGGCTCAGAGCAGTGCCACCACACGGCAAACATGATCCAAGACTGCGAATGCCATTAAAGAATTTACTCTACCAGGCAGTTCTTTGGCAGTCCCACTGCGGTGCCTTTGAAAAAGGCACCTCAATGAGAGCGTCAAAGGCAGTTTCACTGGTTCAGCGGTCGACTGGGTCACCAAACTCATAATAAGGGCCCTAGCCATCCAGTGCCTACAGCCTTTCACTGGGTAACATGACTGCCTGTAGTTGGCAGTTGGACTTTGTTTACTACTTCTAGACAATCACACCCAATAAATGGCTTAGGTGCACCTGGATGGGCCATCACTGACAAGATGGGAGGGTGAAGCTAGGCACAGCCCTACACTGGAAGAGATGCTAAACTGAAATGTGTTTTATTTAATGCTAGGTCATTGGTGAAACACTCTTCGGAATGTGCCCTTTTTCTGGAAGACAACAATATCATGCTGGCCTTTGTCACAGAAACTTGATTAGACAGCACTTCGGGTCCGGATTTGGTGAAAGCCATTCCATTGGGTTTTTACTGTCATTCTCTGGATCGCTCCCAGAAAAGGGGTGGTGGGCTTGCGGTGATATATCATGAATCACTCACCCCACATTTTTCACCTGTCTGTGTCCAGGGCTGTGAAGCACTGTCCTTTAAAATCTTTTCAGCTCTTCACAAGCCTTTTTCTTGGATCCTAATCTATCGCCCACCAGGAGAGAGGAAGGGATTTATGGATTCCCTAAATGGGATACTTGAAGAAGGTTTGAGTCAAAAATCATTTGTAATGCTTGGCGATTTTAATTTTCATCTGGAAAAGTCTGTCAACCCAGATACTGTCAGGCTTCATAATATCATGGCCATAGGAGGTCTCGAACAACTGGTTTCTTTCCCGACTCATACCAAAGGACACACCTTAGATGGGATTTTTTCCAATAATTGTGATCTAGCTAATATCTCCATTCTTCCGATCACTTGGTCTGATCATTTTACAGTTAATTTTGTATTAAAATGTGCAATGAGGTATCCTACTGGCCCCAAACCAAAAAAGGAAATTATTACTAGAGCTTGGGGAAAATTAGATGTCAAACAACTGGAACTCTCTCTCATTGACACCATGTATACAGCACCACTGGACATTGAAGAGGCCACCTGTTCTTATAACAGCTGGATAATGGAGGCATGTCTTAAATTGGCACCTCCAAAAAAATGGATACCGAAAAGGGCCTCTCCTACCGCTCCTTGGCATACAGGAGAGCTCAGGGAGAAAAAACTCTTATGCAAACAGGCTGAAAGGATATGGCGGAAGAATTATGCCATGCAGGATAAATTAGACTATAAACTAACTATTTCTAATGATAAACAAGCTCTTATGTCAGCTAAAAAAGAATACTTCGGCACCCAAATCATGATAGCTAAATCTGACTCCAAGGAGTTGTTTAAAACAGTTATTAAACTGTCAAATCCTAGGTTGCCGAAGGACTCTGCTGCTCCGGACTTCTGCAACACCATCGGGCGTTTTTTCAATCAAAAGTCGAGTCAATCTTCATCTCTTTGTCAGAATCGATTGACATAAATCTAAATGATGTCAAAGCAGAAGTCTCTTATCCCTCTGGTAGCACCTTGGACTGCTTCTCTCCTTTGCAAATCAAGGACACCGTGAAACTTATGAACAGCATAAAATCTGGTGCCCCGAGTGATCCTTGCCCCACATGGATCATTAAACAGTTAACAGATACCGCGTGTGAGGTCTTGACACCCTTATTGAACGATATAATTTGTTCAGGTTTTTTTCCAAATACTTGGAAAAAAGCTTCAGTGCTTCCGCTACTGAAAAAACAGACTCTTGATCCTAAGGACCCATCTAATTATCGTCCCATCTCTAGACTTCCATTACCAGCCAAAATATTGGAAAAGGGCATAAATAGGCAACTTAGTGACTTCCTCCAGCACAACAACCTGTTGGACTCCTCACAATACGGCTTCAGAGCTCTCCACAGCACTGAGCTGGCGCTCCTCAAATCAACAGAGGAGATCAGAGAGGTGATGGATAAGGGAGGTAACGTGATGCTGATTCTCTTAGATCTGCGGCCTTTGATACCGTGCATCACATGGTATTACTCAATCGGCTATCAGAGATCGGGATTAGAGGTCAAGCATGGAATCTGCTCAACTCCTTTCTTAAGGACAGGTTACAAGCTGTTGAACTCAACGGCAATACCTCCGAACCCTTTTCTTTGCCTTGTGGGGTGCCGCAGGGAACATCTCTTAGTCCAACTCTTTTTAATATCTATGTGGCACCCCTGGCTGGCATTATTAGAGCTTTTGGATTTCAGCTCACCTCCTACGCGGATGACACTCAAATTGTACTGTCAGTGATGGAAGGAGCTGAAAAAGAAACAGGAGTACGCTTTTCAAACTGTATGGGTGCTATCTCCAAGTGGATGTCGGCCAATTGCCTCAAGCTGAACTCAGCTAAAACAGAGGTTCTGAGATTTGGCAACAACCCCTTGATGTGGACACCAGACTGGTGGCCTGCTGATCTTGGCCTCTGTCCCACACCTTGCAAGAAAGTTAAAAACCTTGGCGTTGTGGTAGACGAAAAACTCAATATGGGAGACCAGGTCAGCAAGGTGATCTCTGGAGGTTCTCTGATATTGAGAATGACTAGGAAAATCAGGTTCTTTCTTTCTGAGGGGAACCTGAGAACGGTGGTGACTGCACTGATATTGTCACGACTTGACTATTGCAATAGCCTTTATGTCAACATACAAGCGCAACATCAAAATAGGCTTCAAACTATTCAGAATGCAGCTGCCAGACTGCCTACCAGGACCCCCAGGTCAGTCTCAGTCAAAGGAGAACTAAAAAAGTTACACTGGCTCCCCACTCATTTGAGATCCCGATTCAAGGCACTATGTATAGTTTTCAGAGCCCTGAACGGTACAGGCCCAAAGTGTCTAAGAAACAAGTTTTCCTGGTACACCCCGTCCAGAACCCTTAGATCAACGGGTGCTAAACTAGTGAAAACCCCCTGCTTCAAAAAAGTTAATTGGGGAGGCAGTAGCTTTGTAACCAGTGCATCCAGAATCTGGAATGAACTACCTTTCTCGCTAAGAAACACCCCTGACGTTTGTGTGTTCAGGAAGGGTCTTAAAACATGGTTGTTTTCTCAGTTTTAGTTATGTTATGTGCTTGGTAGTTATGCTTAGCGCCAGGACACCGGAATGGTAACCGCGCGCTTTATAAATTTTAATAACATAACAACATAACATAACTTGCTCTAGAATAGGCTGTGTTCGGCCTCCACACAAAGGTCTGCATACCCCCTGTAGGGAGTCAAGAGCCAGGGAAGGGGAGGCAGGAAACCTGTGCACTTCAATGAAAAATGTCTGAAAGCTTGTTTCACTGCAAAGGGGACACCAGGTATAAATATTGGACATCAGACAACCAGTCTTCAGTTCACTTCTGAACCTGTGGATACTCTACCAGGAAGAAGGACTGCATGATGCTGAAAGAATTGCCACTCTGCTAGACTGCTGCCCTGCTGGACTACTGCCTTGCTGGACCGCTGTTGTGCAGGATTGGCTGCCCTGCTGCCTGAGCCATGGGAATTTGGACCTGCACCTGAACCCAGGGCTCCCAGAGTGACCTGGGCTTATCTGTTGGTCTCCTGCTCAGGGCTACATGGACATGACAGGCTTTGAACCACATGAACAAGCTCCGAGAGCGAGCTGAAGCAAACCACTTACCCACAAAAGGTGCCACCCAGGTCCTGGATTCTTGGTGTGGCCTCAGAGAGGCTAAATTGAAGCTTTTGGTCTCTCCATACTGTGAACGGGCCCATTGTCATCAAACCCTTTTAACTCACACAGCTCGCTGACGCGAAGTTCCATCAACCCAACCCTGGCCCTGGACAGACCACCCGTGACAAGAGCAAGTTCTTCATGCTACAACAACTTCCGTATGCAACCCCAAATCTTTACTATTGCATATTACCAGTTCTACTGATTGTATTTTTGTTGTTGTGGTCTTGTTTTATTTATTAAAATCTACTCTTAGTTTTCCAATCCGGTGTGGGATCCCTTTTGTGCTGTGTTTTCATTTTATTACTGTTTGATGTGTTGCACTAATACTTTATACATTGCCTCTATATTAAGCCTGACTGTTCTGTGCCAATCTATCAGAGAATTGATCAATTTGGGGTGTGCTTATGACTTCATTCTGGTAAGTATTGTGGTTGCTGCTCGAGTAGGGTTTTACTACCCCCAACAGGTAACCCAATTTCTTACAATCAGTTTTTGCTCCATTTTCCCTCCCAAATCAAACGTTTGCTATATGTTCCCACCAGGGCACTCCCCAACCATAGGTAATGTGAAAATCACCAATATGAAGGGGAATAAAAGGTTGAAAATTTGGCCTGGATGCCATGTGTGAAAAAAAGGTTTTATAGGATTTAACACCCCAAACTTAATAAAAGTGCTTGGTAGTGGGTTAGGGTGGTGGGAGAAACCTCAGCAGTGTTGTGGTTACCAATCTGTCATAATTTTAACAAATAAATTGTAATGAATACAATTTCATCCTAGGTCAATGTTTGGCACTGACATTTTGGGGAAAAAGCCATTTAGGCCTTAGCCATTTCCTTAATGATAACTTCTTGGAATTGATGTGTTACATGAGGAAATATGTCTTGTGGTTATTCTGGAGAGCAGTTCAGAATAATTATCTTCATGTCATCCAATTATGTTTAAAGTGACATTAGTTCCTAAATGTAGAATCTGGTTATTGCTTTGTCCTGTTCGAAGTCTTGTTTGTCCTGTGGGAAGGGTATTCTGTGGGATATAGGTCAGGATCTTTTCGATTTTATTAGCATGTATACTGTACCCTGATGTTGGAAAGAATTCCACAGTTATTTTAATGTAGTGTTTATATCATTCGAGTCAGGTACAAGAAACAGAACAATATCGTCTGTCAGTAGTCAAGTTCATACATGTATCAGGGAAACCTGAAACAGCACATATATTATGTTGTTTCTTATGTGAGCAATACAAAAATTCTAAAACAAAGCAAACAATAAGAGTAATGGTGAGCACTTTGTCCTCAGTCTACCTTAGCAAATCGACTGGTAGACAATTTAGTAAAACCTCTGTAAGACTCCCATTACATAATGATGATTTCAGCTTAATTTATTTCAATAGGCACAACTTCAAGGTATGGCGAATTCCCTACGTTAAATAAATCCATGTGTGTGCAACAATGAATAAAACAGCAATTGGCATTTCTGCAACTTTAGAGAAGCCTAAGGGCCTGATTATGACTTTGTAGCCTAAGTATGTTATGCCCCCCCTGAATGTATCCCCATGGCGGGGGCCCTGCAGGGCACCCTTTGGGGCATATTATCAAGCCAGGCGATAAAATTATCGCCGCTTTAGCGGCAGAAAACTGCCGTTAAAATGGCGATAATGGGCTTGATAATATGCTCTATGGAATTCCAATTGAAGCCCATGTTAGACGTCCTTCACATTTAACATGGGCTTCAATTGGAATTCCATAGAGCATATTATCAAGCCCATTATCGCCGTTTTATCGCCTGGCTTGATAATATGCCCCTTAGTTCCTCTACTGCCAGCCTTTTCTTAACGAGATAGTATGTATTAACATATAGGTATTTGACTGATATAAAACCAATCTGGTCTGGGTGGATAAGATCATGAATTGCTTGACCTAATATCACAAATAATAATTTCATAAATATTTAGCAAACAGTATTTAACAATGTGAGTAGCCATATGAGCTACATAGCTCTGGTCTTTCTGGTTTTAGAAAGGACACAGTGTGCCTGTTCTGAGTGACTCCTATCGTTAATAAATGGTGTTATAGAAATTAGTTAATTTTGTGGTGAGCAACATCTAAGAACACATATATATTTAACTTGAAAGCCCATCTACCTCTGGGGCTTTGGAGCAGGATAGTGCAGGTACAGCAGCCCTGACTTCTTCCATTATAATGGAGTTTATTTAAGTTGTTTTCTACTTCTTGCAATGTGTGTTTTAGTTAAATGTGATTTAGGGTGTAATGTTTCCGAATACTTTTTTAAAGATGTTAAAAAAAAGCTCTCTATTATTTCAGTGTTCTCTGCCATACCACAGCTGTATTCATCCATAACTAATGTAATTGCATTTTCTGTATTCTATTTTTAAATGTTCCAGACCAACAAAGACATGTATAATCTTCTTCATAAATCCAGTGATAAGCTGTATTTACATTTATTATTAATCTTTCTAAACATACAAGCTATGCCTTACCCCATAGATTATTAAATTCATTAAGATTTCCTTGGATGGATCTCTAGTTATATTGAGCTGTGCTTTATTGAGGTGTATGTCTATCTCTTGTAGTCCTTATTTTGCTTTTCTTTCCCTTTGACCATTTGTTTTAAATAAAAGCTTCAAGTGAGCTCCAGGCAATCCCTAGAAGAGCTCTTCCAAGATTCATCTCAAAATAGGTACAAAATATACAAAATTTACAAACATCCTCTCATAGGCTTTGCTTACTTAATAATGGCAGATCACTATCCAACTTGGCCTTTATAGAGAGTTCCATGGGTTATTAGACTCTCATTGGAATATGAGTTATTTAGGGAAGCGATTATTGGGGATGGTGGGAGGAATAACTGACTCATTAAAGACTAGAATTTGATTAAACAGGATATACTGTATCCTGGCTTAGTTGGAATATTTGTATTTCTGTTGTACATATAGCCAATAATATTAGGCTATTGTAGGTGCCAAATATTTACATGTTCAAAACTCTGTATCAACCTTTTAGTAGCAACCAGTGTGCGGAGTTATATTTGCTGCAGGAGCCCCACATATGTACCTATGGAAATTCTGAACTGCTGTGTCACTCACTGTAACATTAAATCTGCCCCCATTGAATCTTGTTCTGGTACTTTGACCACTTCATTCATGAGATTTTTTATGGGAACCTGGTTCATTCACTGTTTACTTGGAGTAAGTTATATTTTTACACTGGACTGATCTTATCACCCATCTACCTTTATTATTGCATTGATTAGGTCATTTCCACCCTTACTACGATTTTTTAAAATTCCAATACAAGTAGCATCTCTAACTTGTACTGAAGCCTTAGAGATAGCTCTTCTTGTACTCAACCACAGCACTTTCTAGGCTCACATCTCGTTTTCATAGTTCTTCCCACAATAGTCTATGGGGCAAGTAAAATGTCCTTTGGTACTTCCCTTTCTGCATCTTTAGAGATATCTACAGACCTGAGATTTAATCTTTGGAATCTGTTTCCAAATTCTCAGATGTAATTGATAGTTTACATAGGGCTGTAGCAAATGCCTGACTTTTGGAGATTTAACATTTCCCTTTAAACTGAAGACACAACTGACAATTTTCTCTTCCTTCTTGTTGATTGCAGGCAATTAGTTTTCTAACTTTTACAACGTCCTTTCTAGTTGGCTCCTGTTTCACATTGGATTTTTGAACATCCCTTAGATTTTTCTCCAGACATGCTATGATATACAAACTTAAGCTCAAGGCCGTGGATGCCTTTTTTAGGGAGGATTTATGTTACCTCTGGTTCTCATCTCGTAAAGAGTTGTCATATATTCAGGTTGTCTGTGTCCAATACTTTTGCTGACAGTGCTGGTGATCTTAACTTCACTTTCTTCATGGAGATCAACTTCATCCTCCGTTTTACTTTCCATCTTCAACTAAGCATAGGGTTTTGTGGTATCAGAGTGGTCTGTCTTTCTTCTCTCTCCACTTTGTTGCCTAATCCTGATAACCCTAATTTTGGTGTATGTAGCTAGAATGGTGTATCAATTCATGAATTTTTATTTTGGTGTGTTTTTTACATGTGCTGTTTGATGTGAATGCACAGAAGTGTAGAAAATAGGAGTACACTATGTTGGTTGCCTTTGACAATATTCTTTGCCAATTCAGTTCCTCTGAAACCTTGTATCCTTTTAATCTTGTGTCAAGTCCTATGTTTAGTGGAGCAATAGGGATGAGGCAAAGGAAGAAGTGGAAGTTTGTGAAGCCTGCATTGGGTTTCTCCTTCTTTTTTGTTGCAAATATCAGGTCTTTCCATCTCTAGCTCTGGCGTAACATAGCATGTCCACTTTATTACTTGTACCCCCACTGGAAGCACCCCAATAGTTATTGCTTCTATGGTGATCGCCATGCCATCAGTGGAGATAACCTTTAGTTTTTTTGAGGTATCCACATCGCAAAGCTTTTCTTTAAATAACACATTATGGGGCAGATATTATCAATTTCCCTCCTTTATGGGGCTCTCATCTTTGACCACAAATGGTTGGAACTTTTCCTCTTGCAGGTTAGATCTGGTGTCATCAATCTGCTCATTCCACCTCATATACATGTGAGGAGTGGGTGAACGTTGCTGGTTCAGGTTTAGTATGCTACCTCCATACTGAACCTGGCACTCAGCTGCAATATTGCAACATTCCCTTTGAGGAAAAAGTTGATAGTCCTCTTCTGACTTTCCCATCCTTACATTAGCTGCTGCAGGGTCTCCTGGCTCACTAATTCAATACTTGCATCCCCTCTTCTCAGTTTTTGGACTCTCAGGGAAGTCAATTTTCTTAAGATCTTCTCCCTGTTTTTCTTTACCCCTAAGTGTGTCACTGGTGTTCAAGGTAAGAGTTTCTCAAGGTGACTTCTCACCTTTCCTCTGAGAGGGAAGTCCTTTCTATCATTCTAAGGGGGCTATTCTCAAGAACGTGTGATAACCATCGCAAAAGTAACTTAACGCAACCTTCAACTTCACAGTCTATCGTGGGAAACTTACGCCGTGTTAACCAAGTATTCACAACATGGCAGTACCATGCGATAGTCACCAGAGAACGTGTCAAATGGCCACGATAAAATCAACGCCACGCCGCCAAAATGCGAAACAGGAATGCCAAAAAAGATGCAATGAGGCCAATCGCGATACAAAAAGCAGCAAAAACCAGTGGCAGGCCTGCAAATTCCACGCGTCTGCTGGAAAAAAAGCACTATAAAAGCAACAAAAACAACACGCCAGAAAGAATCCAAAGTGCGTAGCAACATGGATGCACCCTGACCAAGTGCAGAGGCCAACGCGAACCCACAAGCCCCACAGACCACCAGCAAGGAACAACGGGGTCGGGGAAGCCAAGGAGAAGAGGGAGAGGAAGATGGGTTGCAGTCCACAGGAAAACAAGACCAGCGTCATGGAGGTGACAGAACACAACCCGCAACTGACCCACAATCAGACTACCTTGAATGCAGCCAAGAGTCGAGGAGGCCAATGGAGGAGGCCAAGAGGCGCAGGCATGACGTGAAAACCTAAATCAGGCCCAAAGCGACTGCTAACAGGAAGCCAGCAACTGCGACAGGAGGTGGGAGTCCTGCGCCACAGGAGGAGCTGGAGGAAATGGAGGCCAGTCATCAGTGTGAGATGGTGCAAGGAGGTGGGAGTACGGACACAGCCCGAGAGGACCTGACACAACAAGAACAGGGTGAGGGACGAACAGTGACTGGGGGGACGGGGGAGATGAGCACAATGGCACACATGCACAACGATGTGTAGCACACTGGCACTAAATTACCAAGGGTCATGTACCCCATCCCCGTGGCACACTGCAGCACACTCACATAGCAATCACAGCACATCCCATGACAATGTGGCACAAAGTGCAACACCGACACTGCAGAACAGGGGACACAACTGTGTCCGCCCATGCACAGAAACAGGTCAATTACATGTGACAGAGCAGGAAACTGTGAGATGCATATGTACTGGTACAACTTCACATCAGTCATGCAGTTCAAATGTCCACTGTCTCCCCTCAAATTGCCAGCACCGCCCAAACAGTTACAATGTACATTGTCACACAGTCTGCATGTCTAGAAGAACAATGCGCCAACATAAATGTCAACACAATGTCGACAAGCATCTCCCCTTCACATTGCAGAGGGACAAACAACACCTCCAGCAGGTCAGACCAGACAACCCATCAGTGATGCCGGAGACGACCACCACACCTTCGACAGCAAAGCCCTACAACAGCCCATGGACATCCCATTCAACCCACCACCAGGACCAGGGCAGACAAGCTACTTAGAGGAGAACCCAGCCCCTGCAACAGACCACACAGCATGAAGCACGCGCAAGCACCGCTGGCTCACAACACATCACCGACCCACACATGGCACCCCAATGCCAGGTGACAGAATGCCAAAAGGAGGTGGCCGAACAGGTGCGGGTGTGGTCCGAACCCATGGAAGGCGAATTAGAACACATACGTGAGTGTCCATTACCCCTCAGGGACCACCTACACCCAACAAAGGAGACCCACACTGCCATAGAGACACATGCAGATGCACATTCCCAGTACAGAACCACACCCAGGGGCATGCACATATCAGTCACACACCTACGTTGGCTCTGCATACGATGGCCCAATCCACTGCCCTTATGAATTGAACAGGTGACGACAAAGCTAATTGTCCAAGCCCTACCCCGCTGCCTGCTGTGACATGTCTGTGTCTGCCATACACAGCACAATGTAATGTCGTAGGACCCAGTGCCCTCATGCATACAAAAAGACCACAGGGACACATGCAGATATGATGTTGAACTGGTTGCGGCATGTGCGCCCGGCCCCTTTATAGGCAGGCCCACATGTACAGTGATGCCTGTGCTGGATGTGTGTGGGGTGAGTGCAAGCCAGCCCTCAGGGAGCTGTTGGTGATGGCAACAAATACAACAGTGAACACTACGAATACGGAAACAGACAACACCAGCTTTACAAGGACAACTGCAGAGCATCCTGGAGGTAGCCGGAGCAAGTCCAGAGGTCACACAATGAGCAAACAGAAGTGTCCGTGAGTTGCAGTGCGCTGAGTTTGGGGCACTAGAGCTGAGCGCGTTCATGTGAAGAAAATGTCTAAGATTGTGTCCCTTTGGGACATTCCTGATGCAGCTGCAGTGGGGGGGTTTCAGACCTGCATCATCTTCCTCATCATCATCCCAGGTCTCCCATACTGCCTGAGGTGACATTGCTGCATGAACTCTCCACAGCACATACGAAAAACAGTAATGGAAGATGATCCATGGTGCACTGAGTTAGTGGCCCCTGGAGTGCTGAGCAGGGGACCAGTCAGAAGATGGCATCCAAGACAGGTGAGAGCAACTTCGTCAGTCTGCCAGCATGACCGTTTCAACACTGGCAGATGGTGGTTGGAGTAGGCCCTGGCGATGGTGGCGTGTGCCTCCTGCGGTGATGCAATGTCTGGGCCGGTCAGGACTCAATTTGATGTGTGAGCCCTGGTGGTCCGCAGTTGAGCCCAGAGGCAGCGGACAGCGCAGGGCCACATGCACATGGTGTCGATGACCCCAAGACCACCGTCACAGATGTCATCCAATATCATCCAGACAGGGTCCCTGACTTGAGCTGCACAGAGATAATGGCCCCGGATGCACAGTAGCCGGCATAGGCGCACAGGCCATGGGACAGTGACTTGCGGTGTACTGAGGTAGGGCCACGCAGACTGGGCAGGTCCTCATCGATGTCCGAGGTGAATGAGGAGGAGGGCTGCATGGGACAGTGGAGGGTGTCCTCCAGGGCATGATACAGAGGTCTGATGTTATCCGAAAGCAGCAAATGGAGGAGTGGAAAGCGACAGCCTGGTTGCCACCACCAACTTGGTATCAGCTACATGAGGATGAAAACTACCCCCTACTCCATAGACTCAGACGCCACCGATGTACGACCAGAGAGTGTCCATGAATGTCGGGGAACAGACTTAGTGACACCAGGGCTGAGAGGGGATGCAGTCTGCGATGATGCCGGTATACTGACATGAACTCCGCCATTGCTAAATCAAGACTCTGTGACCTACTGGACCGCAGTGTTGGCCAGAGGCAGTGGTCAGCAGTGGCCCACAGCCACGTGTCATTGGCTCATGATGCACAGAGTTAGTGAAACCACGGCAGTTGTTGGAAGTGTTCGATCACCTTCGTTGATGATCCTTTTTTCCGCCCAAATGCAATGCGTCATCCTCTTACGCCTTTCCTTGCGTGCACTGATATGTACTCTGCCTTTGAATATTCGATGTCCAGTTCCAATTCTGTGGCCTTCTCGAGTGCATCGTAGGCCGAGAGCAGTAGTCTGCGTGGGCCCACAGAATCTTGCGGTTGTGATATACGACTAAGACCTGGTGGCACCACATCGAAGGGCGTATAGTGACACACACTCAGCCATAATTAATGTGCTCTGCCATGGTGTAATCAAGACTCAGTTCCAAATGTGTGACCTACTTGTCCGCTGTGCATGCCGGTGGACTACGACAATGAGAAAGGAGTACTGCAGGACTCAGTTGCGGAGGACGTGATGGTCTGAGGTGGCTGCCAAGGTCACAGGCTTCGGGCTTGGAGATTGCACTGGCACATGGTGGGCCTTCTTCGACACACACTGGTGTCGGCAGGTGGGCATTGAGGCCTGGGTGCGCATGGGTGGACAGGACTGGTTCGGGAACCAGCGTCCCAGTGTGCAGCAGGTGCACAGGATCGCTGACAACACTGCTCACGGCATCGGCCTCGTGACGGGATGAGAGGCGCCGCCCTGGCAGAGACATTGGGCATTTCTGGAACAGGACCACGCCCTGAGTTATGTGCCTTTTATTCACACCCCTACGCTGGCCTGGCATACGCCGGGCCAGCCCACTCCGCTAACGCTTACAGGGGGGACGTAACAAGCTACATTTCCGTGATATTCCCCACTGCTTGGGGTGACATGGTTGTGTCCACTGTCCATTACACTCCAGACACCAGTGGTGTGTGTCGGCATGGACATTGTGTACAGTCTCATTTATCGTTCACTTGCCTCCTTCTCACATGCCTGGCCCCACCTCATCCGACATTCTGCTATTGTGTGACTGAGGTGCAATGCCGTTGATGGCTAATTTACATGGCTGGCCCAGGTTCCCACAGTGAGTTGTGCTGTTGTGTCTGGTGGGTGTGCATGTTGTATGTGAGCTTGTGACCTGTGCATTTCCTGTGTTGTGTGTTGCATTATTGTGGAGTTGAGGTGTGTGGTGTGTGCATTTGGTATTGGCCAACGGGCATGGCTTTTCCGTGGGTGCCATCCTGGTGGTGCTGGTTGATGATGGACTGTCTGAAGGTGTAGGAATCATGCACACTGCCTGGGTGGTTTGCGGCGGCGTTGGCGGAGAATCCCCGGTGGTCCACTATTGCCTGGACATTGGTGGGATACGTGCGCTTTCTGTTGCGCTTATTGTGTGCAGTGTTGCCAGGGGCCACTAGTAGGACATGTGTGCAGTCAATTGCCCCCTGACACGTGCAGGAAGCCAGCTGTGGCGTACGCTCCTTGCTTGGTCTCCGGCTGTTCCTGCGCAGTATGTGGGAAGTATAGATAGTGGGGTACCAAGCTGATGGTGTCATTCATGACCGTTGTGAGGGACTTGGATTTGGCCTGGCTGTGTGCCTCCTCCATCTCAGGCAGATGTTGGTTGGAGGGTACCAGAGGCCAACACGTGCAGCATGGCCAGTAGCTTTGTCTGAGGTAAGATGTTGGTTGTCCGCTGTTTTGGTACCGTCAGCCTGTGGACAATGGTGGTCAGGATGCAGAGGAGGGTTGTCCCTTTGAGCATGTAGTGGGCAATGACATTCTCTGGTGTTGGGTCTGTGCGGTTGGTGAATTTTTTGAGGGTCGCTTTCTTTGTCTGCGCTGCCTCAGTGTTGGTCCTGGCGGGGCAGTGGGTGTCTGGGGGTGTGGGGGTGGTCCTGGGGTTGGTGGCTGTGGGTGTTGTGACCCTGTTGGGGCTCCGGGCTGCATGTTCAGTGGCTCCATGGCATCTAATGTTCTTCAGGTGTGGCTGTGGGCTAGGCTCCCTTTTCTGTTGCAGGCTGTGGTCCGACTTTGCACCAGGTCAGAGCAGGTGTTAATTTCCTGCTGCTAACGCACCTTATTGCCTGTTTTTTTATCTTATCGCCGAACTGTCTGGTCGTTGAGAATGTTGCGGAGTGGTGTTGTCTCGGCTTTTTGCTCGGGAACGCCTACTCTACATCTCATTAGTGATAGTTGCCAGGGTCATCTGTGGCGATGTTTTTTGCAGTTGCTATCGCGGGTAAACTATTGTTATGGGCTGTTAACACCAGCTTGTGAATGAGGCGAAAAATATGGCTGCGATAAAGTGCCGTTAACTCTGCGATAGCTCCTTGAGAATATGCCCCAAAGCTGTTCCCTTGTGCATTTTGTACGTTATTTTTGTGTTACACCTTTTTCCCACTATATCCTCGATTTTTTATTTTACCTGATGAATAGACTTACCTTTTAAATCTTTTGCATCTTCCAATATTATCATGGAGTTTCTGCAGGATATCTGAGGCATAGCTGGATTGTTGAAATTCTCACTACATGAACTAGGTGCCCTTTTTTAACTACCTCAAATGTTCAGGGTTAATCGTCACCTTACTCTGTTTGCACTTTTGCTGACATTGCTACCGATTCAGCATCAGACGTCATGAGGTCTCCAATAAGCTCATGTTGGCAGAGTCAGCACTAGTTTCTTAATGCCAATCACCCAATACCTTCATAGAATATTCATGCACGTTGTTTTGTTTCCTTATTGGCAAAGGCATCCTCCTATTACACAGAAGTCTTCTGTCCTACCCACACAGTCCAGTCTGCCATGCTTTTGAGCTTTGATACTGTTTCATCATTCTGTCCTCTCCATTCTCTCAAGTTTAGAGTCTAGAGCAGAGGTCTTCAAACTTTTGTAGGTTGAGCCCCGCCCCAGTTGAATTTTTTTAGAAGTTGGGCCCCCCCGCCACCTGACAGAAATTTCTGGAATCTGGTACACTACATAATCGACTGCCACACGCATATCACGGGCCATATCCGGCAAATAATGTTCAACACAATAAGAGTGTTTAGCAAACTACAGGTATGTGAATGGGTGTGGAGGAATGACAAAGGCTTATTACACAGCTCAAAACACAATTTTCCAAGATAAAATGTGCGCAAATTCTTTTAACTAGGATGCTTTGCTTTGCTTTATACAGGACATAGATTAATAATAACACCACCAACATAAATGTGACGGGTGTGCCGGTTTTTATCCACATAGACTGTCAATCTCTGGATGGATTTTTGCTACTGCCATCCACAGGTTGTGCTCTATATCCAGTCTTGAAAGGTACTTAGGGGCATATTATCAAGGTCTGGCGTTAAAATCATCGCCGCTTTATCGGCAGAAAACTGCTGCTAAAGCGGCGATAATGGGCTTGATAATATGCTCTACGGAATTCCAATTGAAGCCCATGTTAGATGTCCTTTACATCTAACATGGACTTCAATTCGCATTAAAAAGAAATGAAACAAAACAGTATTTACAAGAATCTGTTTAGGAATTATTCCAGGCCATCAGGGCAAAAACAGTGCTGCCTCTGTCAAGGACCCCCCTGAAAGGCTGGATTGCAGTGCATGTAAATTTGTCCTTTTGTAATTTAGGACGAAAACCTTGATGGGGCATGGCATGCTCATACTTGTGTACAGGGGCGCAACTAGACCCGAACTTCGGTGGGGGGGCTAACACTCCCATCCAGTGCTGGCCCTAGCACTGGTCGCACACAGTGCAACGGTCTGTTTTGGCGCCCCCTCCCTCATTTCCTCCTTCTCCATGAATTTCCTCACTACCGCTCACCAACAATGCACCCCATATCGCTGTAGCACCTTTCTGGCAAACATTTCATTTTTTTATAGCCCTACTCATAGTTTACCCACACTCAGTTCTTTGATCTGGATGGCACACGTTCTTTGTAGCATGCACATTAAACCTCTGTGCTGTGTGGGTGGCATGAGTACCCATGTGAGTGCAGGGTGAGCCATGCAACAGTGTGAGAGTAGGTAACAGGAGCGAGTGCAGGGTGAGTGAGGTGACCATATGAATTTGGGTGTGGATGTAAGTGCAGAGTGGGACAAATGAATGTATGGTTAGTGATGGTCTTATTTGAGTGAGTTTGCACATTGAGCAGTAAGGGGGACATGTGAGTGAAGTGTTGCATGAGTGCAGGGTGAGTAGTGTGCTTGCGTGACTGCAGGGTGAGGTGCAGGGTGAACAGCACAAGTGCATTGTGAGTGCAGATTGATTACTGAGTTCAGGGTGAGGAGTGATCAGTGTGAGTGCATGGTGATCAGTGTGAGTGTATTGTGATCGCTGTGAGTTCAGGGTGAGCATGAAAGTGAAGGGCGAGAATGAGGACTGAGTTGTCTGAATGCATGGTGCATTCCCAGACACTTGAAGTAACTCAGCAGGTTATTGACGGCAGCATAGGGTTTCAGATATGTTGAACTATTGCTATCATGGCATTACCAGGGATCAGGGTGGAGGAAATAAATGTGCTGATCTTGCAACAAACTTTCAGTTTTATGATTAGGGTTGCCAGCTCATTATTTTGTTGTCCCATGCAGTACAAAAAATAAACAGTCACCTAAAGCTGTATTGTCAGCACTTGCCTGTGCATACTTTGAACAGCAAATATAAATAGTAGCACATTTAATTGTGTTCTATAGCTGCCTGAATTGTCCATGACTGATAATAAAATGGAACAAAGACAAAAAAGTCACATTTCAAATGTATATATACTTATTTATTTATAAGCATATTTAGTGTCAAGACCAGCAATTTGCAGGCTATTTAAAAAAACACATGGCTGGCTGGCATTTTTCTTTTGGTAACTTGTAGCCCTGTGGGCGTTCGTTGTGGCGTCTGCCTGCGTAAATTTTAAAGAAACTTTGTCTCCTTTCTGCTAAGAGCTAACCCTCCCAGGATGGGGTTAAACTTGTAGAGCTGAAATGCTTCAGCTGCAGTGAGAGGCAGGATGTCTCCTCTCCTAAAACTGAAAGAAGGGAACAGACATTCAGCTGCAGTGGGAGGCAAGAAGTCTCCTCTGATATGAAATTGAATGCAAAGGATTTGCTTTCAGTTTTAGCAGAGGAGACACTGCCTCCCACTTCAGCCCAAGTATTTCAGCTCTACTAATTAACCCCCGCCTGGGAAGGTTAACTGTTAGCTCTTTACAGGACAAAAGCGCAAGTTGTACCTCATCTAGTTCCCCTCCCTCCCCCCTCCAACCCTCTGTTACCGGAAGCTCGCCAATAAAGAATTCCCATTTGAAATGGGTGAAGACTTGCCAGGCCTCGGGACAGTAAAGGCCCAACAAAGGTAAATTCTTAGCTGGAGTGCGGGCCCCCCCTGAGATGGTGTTGCGCCCCCTTGGGGGGGCGCGCCCCACAGATTGAAGAACTCTGGTCTAGAGCCACCGTCCCTGCAGGAAGTACAGTCATCAACTCATACACAGTTTACTGACGTTAAGAGGCTATGGTTCACATAACAAAGCAACACGGCCTTCCGGTGCAACTATGTTATGGGCTCAGCTGGCATAAAGTTTGTCAGCACATGGGTTCGATGCCAGTCTGGAGCTGCTCACTAGAGTCTCCTCTGTCTGTCACGCCTGGTGGCCATTTTCCTTCCTTCCTCCACTATTCACACATTTTGCAATTGTATAAAAAAAAAATGTTGTGATCAATGATTGATTTTGAAATTAATTATGTTCTTGATTTTTGAGGTTGATTTTTTAGAATAAATTTGAATATATTAGTGAAAATGGCTGTGCTGTCTATTCTATGACTTATCACTTGTTTTTAGCCTTATCTCCTGCCCTTTTGTCCCTATTCTGTTCTCGCTCACAATCCTAGTGATTATCCTAAATCCCAAGGGTGTTTGGAGAAGATTTGTGAGTCCCTTTCAGATATGTTCGTACAGGTCTAGTACTGAAGATTTTTAGGTCGGTCTCTCATAGGTGAAGTGTCACTGGGTTCTTTGCGAGATCCAGGAGGAATTCTTGATCGGTGTTCACAATTCCTACAAAGATTAATTTTCAGTAAGCATTGTGCTTTGGCTTACCTAGACAAAAGCCTTAGTCCAACCTGCCTTTAAATTTTTGTGGTTAGGGAAGATTGCTGAAGTAGAGAGATTACATCAACTAGTCAGATTGATGCTGTTTTGAGTGCTTGTGCCGATTTGCCAATATGAACTACAGCATGCAGGAGCTGTTAAAAAACAGAAAACTTCAATACTTCCTCCCAAAAGAATCGAATCTTAGCACTGAGGCAATGTTATTTCATTGTAAGAATAGTACCTTGTGTTATCGACTGGACTGACAGGAACCTATTTTGCTTAGGCATTCTTTTAAAAGGACACAGACTCTTTTCACACACTAGTTTGCATGCTTCATCATAAGGGTCACTCTTTGCCAGTAAATGCGTTGCTTGGCAGGCTCATCATGACCTTTTATTTGTATTTTATGAAATGTTGTATGTGTCCATAAAACCAGTCTTCCAATGTTAACATTTCTTCCGAAGAAACATCTCTTGATTGTTTATGTTTGGGCTGATTGCAAGATTAAAAACGTTTGTCATGGGAATAGGCTAAATTATTAAACCTTCCTCACAACTGTATTAACGGTCGATATATTTCTGCACCAATAATCCTAACCTGGTTGTTGGAGCTTAATGGACCTTTTGCCAAATGAAACCACCAAAGTCCCTACGCTTTTGTATGGTGTAGTGTGATAATAGTGAAAAGGGTAAAGGGTAAATGTGTCCTAGTGAGTTAAACAGGTACAGTCATAGGATCTGCTCCTGATAGAGTTAATTTCACAATATCATGACTTCAGAGAGCTCAGAGAACATTTGACCATTCTAAGCTATAATGTACTTTCAAAACTCCATCACTGACTAATGCGCTGCAAACTATCTATCTATCTGTCTATCTATCTATCTATCTATCTATCTATCTATCTATCTATCTATCTATCTATCTATCTATCTATCTATCTATCTATCTATCTATCTATCTATCTATCTATCTATCTATCTATCTATCTGTCTGTCTGTCTATAGATGGATATAAATATATAGAGATAGATAGATAGATAGATAGATAGATAGATAGATAGATAGATAGATAGATAGATAGATAGATATTAGTTACCCAGGGCTGGTTGCTGGTGGGTCACTCAATCAATCAGGACTTATAAAACGCAGCTAATCACCCGGTGTCCAGGCATTGAAGTCCAAGCTTCTCAGGGGGCATCAGTTGAAAAGCCAGGTCTTAAGTCCCCTTCTGAATTCCTGAAGAGAGGATGAAGTCCTGAGATGGAGGAGGAGGTTGATCCAGGACTTCGCGGCAAGGTAGGAGAAAGAGGGTTCTCCATTGTTGTTTCGGCAGATGCGGGGGCTGAACAACGGAAAAAGAGGCGCATCGCAGAAGTTTAGAGGGTTGCGGCAATATCAGGCGGTGGTTGATGAATGTTGGTCCTCAGTTGTGCAGGGCTAAACAAGCAAACTGGTGTGGCTCATTCCCATTAACACTCCCCCTCACTGTCCTGCTCTCTCGTTTGGTGGCTGATGGCTTTTTCAAGGACTTTGGGAGGAAAAGGAAGCAGGAAGATGGGTTGGTAGCTCTTGAGCTCGTTGGGGTCAGTTCTTTGGGGAGGGGTTTGATTTCTACATGTTACCACTCATCTGGGAAGGTGGCCAAGGCAATTGATGGAAGATAGCTGTGAGCATGTTGCTGATAGTCCTTTTGCCGAGGTTGAACATGTGGCGGGGACAGGGGTCCATGGGTGTTCCTTAGTGGATGGAGTGCATGATGTCAGTGGTGCTCCGCATGGTGACCTGATCCCAAGCGGTGATCCGGTGGTCATAGATTGAGACTTTAGTACTGGGAACGTTGAGAATGTCAGCGGCGATGGGTTGGGGTTTGAGATATTTGTAGATGGTGGAGGTCATGTTGTGGAAGAAGTCTGCCAGGGTGTTACAGAGTTCTTGGGTGGCAGTGATGATGTTTTCAGTAGCTGGGGGTTTGGATAACTCCTTCACAATGCGGATGAGTTCTTTGCTGTGGTTGGAGCTTTCTTTGAGATGCTTGGCTAGGGTGGCATTCCTTCTCGTCTCTTTCAGGAGTCGGTGGTACTGGTTGAGTGATGTCTTGAAGGTGGTATGGTTGGTGAGCACCTTAGCTAGTGCACCATTTCCTCTCTATTTGCTTGCAGTTGCATTTTGTGGTTCTAATTTCTGAGGTGTACCAGCTGCCATGTTAGGTGGATCTCTTGAGTTTGGTGAGTTTGATGGGGGTGATTCTGTCGGCGTAGTCAGAGATCCAGGTGGTGAAGTTCTTGACAGCCTGTACAAGGTTGGTGGTGGTGTTGGGATAGAAAGTGTTGAGGGCGTCGGTCCATTGTCCATTGTCTACTTTGTTGCAGATGCAGTGTGAGGTGGTGGGCGGTCCACTGCCAATGCTGGGGGCTGCTATGAAGTTGAAGTGGATGATTGAGTGGTCCATCTAGGGGACTCTGTGACATAGCTATACTTGACTCTGTTGTTGGTTGTGAAGATAGGGTCTCTTGTGTGCCTTGCGATGTGTGTAGGGTCATTGCCTAGTTGTTTGAGGCCGATGTTGTTCATGCGTTCAAAAAGGTTGGCTGTGTTGGCCTCATTGGGGCCGTTGAGGTGAAAGCTGAGGACTCTGAGGAAGATGTAGTGTTCAATGTCAAGGGCGTGAGGAGCGATGAATTTGTTGATGGTATTGCAGACGCCGGGGCATAGTCCTGAAGGTCTGTACTACAGACTCTGTAGGCAAGGGTGCCTCTGATGGTGGTTTGCCATCTGTTACAAGTTAGAAGTGGAGGTGTTCCATGATCGGAGTGGTGTCATCTATGGCGGTGGTTCAGTGGATGGATTCCATGTGGATGATGGTGACCCCACCTCACTGTTTGTTGACACTGTCCCAGTGTGCTATCTTGTAGTCATTGGGGATGGCAGTGGCGATGTCAGGTGCAGATGTGGGGTTGAGCCAGGTCGTGATGAGAAAGACAAATTCAGAGCAGAGAGAGGTTATGGTGTTGCAGATCTCGGTGGCATGTTTGCAGAGTGATCAGCATTGAGGTTGGTGTGATGGTGGTGTTTGTGTGCATAGATGCTCATGTGTTGCAGGACCAGAGGAAGTGGTGGCATGGAAAAGGTCCCACTGTTGAGCAAGGAAAGGTGTGGCAGCAGTTGTTTTTGCATATTGAGAGGTGCAAGGCTGTGAGCTCGGTGCTAGTGTATCTGTGAGTGACTGGAGAACCAGGGTTTCTGCTGCTAGGTGTGGTTGAGGCATGGATGGGATGCAAATGGGCCTGCCTTTGGCACACTGGCAGCATAGCTGCAATGTGGCCTCCATTAAGTAGATTCTGTAAGGGGTACTGGGAGATGGGAAGTGAGAGGTGAGAGGTAGGAACGGCAAACGTCAGGAAAGTATGCGGCAAGGCTGGCCTGCTCGCACAGAGGCTAGAATTGCAACATAACAATGGGCATGAAATTACAACAGTTAAACTGGAACAATATCACAAAAGAATTACAACAGAACTGTAGGCACAAAATCACAGCAGAATAACAGACACACTTAGAACAGTAGCAGGGATAATGGGAAAGAGCAAGCGCAGAAACAGCAAAAACAAACAATAATGGATAATTAAAAAAAAGTCACAGAATGACAGATAAGCGGCAAGGAAAGACGAAGCTCACGTTAACGGCACAGAGGCAACAGTAACAAAGATTAGGGAAAACAAGTTGAACACACGGCAGAAACACACATTAAAGAGCATGTATCCAGGAACAGACCAGCTGTAAAGAGGACAGGAAACACGAAGCTCAAAACCAGGAGAGCGGACTGAGCTGGGGCAGCGAGGGGGGAGCTGGCACATGGACCTTTATAGTTATATTCACAAACATGCCAGTTAAAGCATGATTTTTTTAAATTGAAACTGAAATACACTAGTTATAGTTATCTCAAGTAAATATAACCCGAGCCCTAAGGTAACTATAACTCAGGTCCCCACAATGCACTGCTCCACATATATCACTCATGACATCTTCTATGACATCATTGATAATTTCACTGCAAGATTTGCAATTAAATTATTGATGAAAAAACTGTGCCTGGTAAGTGCACAAGTTACAGTTGGCTTAGGTCACGAGCTATAATTACTTGAAATAACTATAGCTGGTGAATTTGAGGGGTTTAGTACTTTTAAAACAGCATGTTTTAACTGACATCTTCACCTAACTATAACATCACCTCGTTTATTTTCCCCAGTGAATATACATGTATTCATATGTACACTTTGCCATGAAAGTTACTCTTTAATGACGAGCACATAGATGCCTGCCTTATAATACTCTGCAATAGAGGTAATTCTGTTACTTTAAAACATGGACAAACCAATGATATTTAATTTGGAATCTTTATAGTGCATTAAATCACGAATGGGGTTTGGATGCTACCTTCTATCAGGTAAGACTGTTTTTTATCTGAATCTATCATCCTAACTCCATTTGAGACAGGAAAATCGGTGTATTATGCCGTCTTTTAAACTGATGTGAATGGACAATTTGCGGAATCCGTTAATTTGTGAGTGATATCAGTGCGAGACAGCACCGCACATACCCAGCAGATGGAAGTTGAGGGTAAGCTTAGCTGCATCCTAGACAAGATTCACAGCTTCACTCATGGGGTTGACTCGTCACGTTTCGCTGTTAAGTTGGTATACCAAGTGACATCATGTCTGCATGGGGAGGCACACTGTGATCCCTGATAGATAAGGGATTTGGGGCTGTTCGTCTTAATTATCCATGTTCTGACATACTTAAACGTAACTTGTATTGCATTCCCTCTCAAGTCAAAATCAGTACTAGTCCAAAGATGTGTGGACTGTTCTATTTACATGGGAGCACACAAACCTGCTTCGGTAAATTAAAGTAGAGGTCACCTTCTGGAGTGAAGTGTATATGACATACCACTCTACAAGTGTGAGTGGGAAAACATTCTTCTCTGAATAATCCATTCCTGTGTTCTGTAAAAGTGTTCTTGAATTGTGTTCGCCCCCTTTATTTTTACAATTTCTGGGTCACTGTCTAGTGTAAACAATTTGGTGTATGTTTTTTTAATGAAATGTGTGACCAGTTTAGTTGTTATTTTGCCACATGATATGGTGAATTTGTGTATTTTGTTTTTCAGTATTCCGTTTTTCTTATTTGCGCCTTTAAAGGGGCATATTTACAGGGACTGGCGCATCACTGCATATTAGCAGGGATGCGCCACACAGGAATACCCTTGCGCCACCACGGATGCATCGCATTTACAATGCAACCCACTGTGGCGCAAACATAGTCAGATGCATGTCGCATCTTCTGGCGGAAGGGCAGTGCATTGCTGGAGTTTTGTCGCAAGCACGACGCAACTCCAGCAATGCTCAGGGGCGCCCTATACCAAACATGCTGTGTCACTCCTTACGCCTGCTACAAGCAGGCGTAAGGTTTTGACACAGCATGGACGTAAAAGTGACTCAGCAAAATCTAGTAGATTTCACGGCGTAACTTTTACGGGGCTTCCTTGCGACGGAACGGCCACTCTGCATACATTATACCTGACGCAGGTATAATGTAGCTCAGGGCTTTACAACATGATGCATAGTGGCGCATTGTTTATGACGCTGCTGCGTCACAGAAGTGACGCAACAGTGTCGTGAAGATGACGCAAGGGGCTTGTAAATCTGCCCCAAAATATTTAGGGACATATTTTGGGGTCTGAGGTTTTGTTTTGTCATGCATTGTAACATCTACATGATGGCCATTGTTAGCCGCTGATTCTAAACATATTCTCAGGCAAAAAGTATTCTCATTTGTTAGAATTTCATTCCCGTTAGTGTTTCCTCAGTCTCCTGGTTAAGATCTTAAACATGTGCGTCACTCGTAGCACTGTCACAAGCATTGATCAAACCACAACCACACACGGCTAACCAGTGACCACATTTCATTTTATGTATGGAGTAGTTCAGCTTTTAAGATTTTATCAAGTTGCAAGGTATACAATGCTCGTTCTGTCTTTTTGTAAAGCGTTAGCATGCTCTGCAGTCTTTGCTTTGATTGGTTTTGTTAGGTGATTGTATTAATTTTCTATTAGACCTGGATGTGTATGCCTCCTGTTAAATTGTTTGCTATGTTTTATGGTGTTGTAGATTTCTTCATATTTTGCTCTTGATAAGTGCTTTTGCTGACCTCGCAAACGTGGTTAGTGCTTCTTTACATTTCTTATTATGCGCAAGTAGATTACGAGAAATGCATTTTGATCTGATAAAACAATATAACGGTTTTGCACGCTGAGCTGTTTCAATTAAGGTGTTTATGCAGGGTTATGCAGGTGGGTATATTTTAGCATTCTTTCAATTGTGGTATTCACCTACAGCGAATGGTCGTGCCAATCAAATATAGTAGGGACATCCTGATTTCGATTCAGTTGATGAAGATTATCTAGCCATCGCCTGTTAATCAACATTGGGAGAGTTCAGTGCTAGCGAAGAGAGCACGATTTCATAGAGCACGATTTCATAATATTCAGACTGCAATGAATAAATACGTCGGTGATAGATGATAAAAGTGACAAAATCCGTTTTTTTGTTGTATCTTTTTTGCTGTTCTCATTTGGGGGCATAGTTGCAAAGAATTGGTGTAGGACAGTGCAGCAAGCCATTTTGCTGCACTGCCTTACGCCAACTTGAATGGGCAGCAATGAACCATATTTACAAGATACGGTGCGTTCCTGTCCATTTGAATTGGCGTAGGGCAGCGCGGCCTTAAAATCTGGGGCAGCGTCAAAAAGTAATAGGTGGTGCGGGTGAATGCCCACAGCAACATCCATTGCAAGGTCTTTTGCTGCAGAGGACTGTGGCAGAAAGGGGCATATTTCCAAGTTGGCGTTGAGCCACGCTAATCGTCTTAGCGCCACCATGTAACTTTGGAAAATGGCCACCATGTAACTATGGAAAATGGCGCTATGCCACTGGAGCATAAAAAAAGTGATTCACTAGCGGCGATAGGGGCTTATAAATATTACCCTTTGGGGCATATTTACAAGGCGACGATAGAAAATTATTGCCGCTTTGGCGGCCGTCTTCGGCCGAAAAGCGGTGATAATTTTATCGCCTAATTAGCTAGGTCACGCTAACGCGTGAAACCTTGCATTAGCGCACCTATTCTTAACGCCCAGCTTTGCATCTCTAATGAGATGCAAAGTGGGCGTATCTGACCTGACATGACAGGAGAAATGTCGCTAAGCGACATTTCTCCTATAATCAAGCCGCATGCTATGAAGCATATCGGCAGGAAAAGTAGCGATAACCCCTGTTATAGCTACTTTCCTTACGCCTGCTTCAGGACTGACTTAGCCATGATATCCTATGGAAGGTGGATATCATGACTAAGTTTGTGAGTCCCTATCAACAAGCTGACGCCACATTTCGTGAGATTATCGCTGGGTTTCCAGCGATAATCTCACATTAGGATTTTTATCGCTTTTGAGATAAGCGTTGCTAATAGCACGCTATCTCAGTGATAAAAATCCACGCTAGCCGGCGATAATTATCCTAGCGCTAAGTGCGCTTAGCGATAATTATCGCCGGTTGTTGCTGATATGCCCCTTTGTTTTTATTTACCCACGTTAATATCCCTGTTTTCCTCCACAGCCTCATTTCGAGGCATCTGCTCTCTCTGCAATTTCAATATTTATTTTTGCCAACATTTTCCCTAGTTATTCAGTTTTCTTCAAATATTTACTAATACGTTTCCTACCTGGTTCTATAGGCGCAATGTGATGATCTTGAAATGAAGACGCGTGTCACAAGGTAGTGCAGCAAGGCAAAACTGTCAAAAAATTCTCGCATTCCCAAGTGTGTTCCTTGGACATCTCGTGCCAAAATTAGCTTTTAAGTGATATAAATACGTATACATCTAGTACGATACAACCCGGTAGCTACTGTAGCAGCTGTTTGCAACCATCTGGCTTTCCATTTCAAGAAAAGGAAATGTATGTGATGGTAAATGTGCTGAGGTCAGCTTAATTTAAGAGTAAATGTATTTTGCATTAGAAGCTAAAAATAAACGTTTCGATGTGCTGAATATACATTTGTTTTTCCTGTTAGGACTCCATGCTTTCAATAAGAAGGTCTAAATATGTACACCTAAGATTGCCAACATGTGTTATTCGCAAATACGTATGTTCCCACCAGTTATATGCATTTGTGAATGGCATACAGATCAATAACACCCGAAGGCTGACCTATTTAAGTCATATTAATTTATATATTGTGAAAAAATCATAGCAAATGTGGCCACATGCCTCCTATGCCACAAGATACCCCCTCTTGCCACATATTAATTACCAGGTCGATTAATCAATTTCCTTTATGATTTCTTTTTAATTTGGTCATTAATTTGATTGTTAAAAATCACAAATTGCAGTAGGTGGCTGGCACTCCTACAGCCATATGAGTCTCACTTGGAGTCATGTTTAAGTGTGATGTCTCGAACATGGGTACTGCAGCTTGATCACTAAGAGGCATATTCACACAAAAATGGCGTAGGGCAGAGCAGCAAGTCATTTTGCTGAGCTGCCCTATACCATTTCCAAAGGGCAGTAATGCACCATATTTACAAGATTCCTATCATTTCAGCCAGCGCCGGCTCACAATGAGCATGTTCTGTGTGAACACCCATGGAATGCCTCTTTGCCGCAAGGCAGCGACTTGTGCTGCTTTGCCATACTACTATCTACGAGGCCATGAAGAGCCATGCATGTTGGCTTTACATGGCCATGTAGATATGGCTAAGCACTGTGCGCCACTGTAGCTTCACAAAAAGTGGTGTTCCGGTGGCACATAGTGCCTGTAAATATGCCCCTTAGCATGTAATAAAGTGAAATAGAAAATTGTGCTGTAGGGGCGTTTATAATATATAGTTTCCCTCTGTAAAAAGACTGAGTGTACATCTTGCATTTGTATTTATTTGAAACACAACATCACCATTACCCTATCTGCTGTATCAATAAGGTTCTGCCCCAGACTGCCGCCCGGTATGGTCGATGGAATTCATCAGGAGACAGTTCCCTGAAGAAAGTCCTAATAGTGTTCCCTCCTAGTCTAATCACTAGTTGGGAGGGGACCTATCCATGGCACTACTTGCCCTTTTGTAGACACACATCATCTGCGTACCCGAGTTAAATCAATGCTGATCCTAACCAGGGGACAGAGCGGGAACACCGTCCTATAGTCTCACTTCCATCAAGGTGCGGGTGTTTCCAAATTTGCCACTCTGAGCAGAGGTTATCTGGTGGGGAGAGCTCTGCAGCAGCAAAGAACAGCCCAGAAAGTGGGCTGGGTAAATCAAGCTTGGCTTCAAAGAGACCAGGACAGTGAGGGGAAGTGTTAATGGAAATGAGACACACCAGTAGTTTGATTTAGCCAGATCTTACTCTTCAGGAGAGGAATTATTCATCTCCAATTTTAAAGTGCAGAGCTTTGTTGGGCAAGAATATACCACACTTTGAAGGAAGCTGTCATGCTTTTGGGTGACCCCCTGCACCTCATTGGACAGGGGTACAGGGGTACACCTGCTTGATGCCAGAGATCAAATATGTGAGAGCTGCATAGCAACTCAGATCTGCAGCTTGAAAATACAGGGACAAAAAAGGACTGCCTTGCTGGGAACCTGGTCTGCATCCCAAAGGATTTTACTCTGAAGGACTGCTCCTCCTGCACACTGGGAACTACAGCCATGAGAACTTTGCTTTACTTTAAAATGGATTAAGGAGTGCACTCCCTGGAAGCAACAGGTTAACAGAGGTCCCTGTAGGATCCCCCTCAAGACCTCAAGAAGTTCCCAGCCTAGAGTGCGTCCAGTGGACTTTTAAGGATTTGGCCAGGTGTAGTGGGAATTGTAGTCACAAACTTCCAAGGACTACCTCAGAATATCCGAACTGTTGGATTTGTGTTTTGAACACTTTGAAACCCCAAGGGGAACTTCAGGAAGAGGTTCCAGATGTTTGGGGCAATTTTCGGAAAAAGCTTCATAAGGGGGCCGACTCAAAGTCAAGAGTCAACTTTGCTACCTTCAACCACGACCCGGCCTGGATTTCAAATTTGTCCCGCTGAAAGCTCCTAAGCTCCAGACTTTCAGTATTTGACCATGGTCTAGCAGATGATGATGCATTGAATTCGGCCTGGCAGAGGGGACCACACGACATTAAGAGTAATCCTCCTTGAAAGTTTCTACGTCTGAATGTAACATACCTGTCTCCTGAGTTAAGCCTGCCTACTGGCAGCAAGCTACCAAGGATTGAGCCGAGCGCTAATGTAGTGAGGCCTTATATTGCATTGGTAGTGTTATTGCTAGTGGTAGGTACATACTTACCACTACTAATAATCCACATTCCCACACCCTGTGTATGGGTATTTATAGTTTGAAAACACTGTGAGTCACGCTGATAAAGATCATATAAAGATCATATACTGTGCTACGCACTGGCAGTTAGAGGTGCATAACCACAAGAAGCCCAATTGGCCAGCCAGCATGCTGACTTAGTGGTCTAACTAAAATATTAATATAATCATTTGTGCTACACCTCTGAAAGGGACACATGATGAAACTGGACATAGAATCTGGAAGGGGGCTTGTGGTGGTGACTACAATGGAAGGGTAACGTGATCACTGCTGCAAGGTGAAAAATGGTTTACATGATTCTGTCACTGTAAAATACTTATGCATGACTAAGCTTTCTATCACATTTTTCCCTAAGTGTTTAACCCCTACTGCGTGGCACTGTGGGTGCTGACAGCTGAAATTATATGTCCAATGAGAATGTACACATCAAAACACATTTCATGGAATACTAAACCAGGTGTTAGTATGTTTTGAATGAAGGACTGGTCTAAGAAAGGTCATCCACATTGTGTTTTTTCATGTTAGAACGTGTTTTTTGTCATTATATGTTTTTTTTGTATTGTTGCAATGTAAAATGTGTTTTGATGTGTACATTAAAACTTGGCTAATACATTTTTTTGGGCCCTTTCAAAAAAGACATGTATTAATGTAGTATAAAAAAACTTTGGAGCAAACATAGAAGAAAAGTGAAATAATTCACAAGGGCTACTGGAAATAAGATTATTGGTCTCTTTTATTTTGAGTAAGTAAAACAAAAGTTTGGCTACTAGATACACTAGATACACTTTCTAAAAGTAGAATTTAAGACCCGTAATTTGAAATCTGAATTCATCATTTTAGGATTTTGAATTAGGAGGGGATGAGCATTGGCCTGAGTGAAACATTCTGCATGACCATCTATCTTTTTTTACAGACAGCTATTTCCCCATCAAACCTGAAGGGGACTCATGTACCATGCACTGGGCGAGTTGTTGCATGTGTAGGTCTGGTAGTAGGTGCATTGTGTTTATTTATTTATCCATTTGTAAAGCGCTTGGATACACCACCGGTGTGTCCCCGTGCTAGAAGCAGACTCTCAGTGAGGCAGCATAGAGACGCAAAACCTAGACGCATGTGACAGTAGTCCTAGTGGATCTGCTGTGGTTTGATAGTGGGAACAGCCATGTCTTTAGATTTTTGCGAAAGGTAGTTTCACAGGGTTTTGCTCTAATGTCTGCAGGCAGTGTGTTCCAGGTTTTGGCTGCAAGATATCTAAAGGAGAATGCACCCATCCTCGCTTTCTGTATTCTCTGCAGTTACCAATGCCCTGCCTTTGGATCTAAGGTTCTGGCTTGGTGTATAGGATGTTATCAGTAATTGGATATACCTTGGACCTTTTTTTGACAGAATTCGGTGACAGTAGCTGGGAGGTGACCAAGGCATGTGCTATAATTTTCCATGCATTGATGAGTAATAGGTCAAGGATTTTTCTCAGCACTTTAAGGGT
The DNA here is from genome assembly GCF_964204655.1 of Triturus cristatus. Lineage (NCBI taxonomy): Eukaryota > Metazoa > Chordata > Amphibia > Caudata > Salamandridae > Triturus > Triturus cristatus. Next base: position 404,659,091 of record NC_140581.1, read on the forward strand.
CCTGAAGCATTTCCCTGTCACTTTCCTAATATGGCTGTCAAATGTCAGTTTGGAGTCGAACCACACTCTGAGGATTTTTACTTCTGCATTCAGAGTTGGTAGTCGACCTAGCGTCTCAGGCCACCATGCCAATGTCCAAATGGATAGGGCATTTTCCATGATCAACACCTCTGTTTTGTTTCCATTGAGTCTCAAGCAATGATTGGACATCCACGCTGCTACCTCCTCCAGACATTGGGAGAATTGGTGGGCTGTCCGTTCCGGGTTTTGAGAAAATGTGACAATTAGCTGAGTGTTGTCACCATATGACACTAGCTCTGCAGGTGGTCCCACATATAAATTGAATAACGTGGGGCTCAGGATTGATCCCTGTGGAACTCCCCGTGCTAGGGGAATACTCTTGGATGTATGCATGTTTTGTGCGACTTGGAAACACCACAAAGAGAGGAAAAGAGACCGTGGGAGACAGTACCAAAAGCAGCACTTAGATCCAAAAGGATCAGTGCAGTCGTTTGTCCTTCATCCGCATATTATCCCAGGGTTTTGGCGGCCAAGAGCAGCGCCGACTCCGTTGAGTGTGCGGTTCTGAAACCCAATTGTGAGGGGTGAAATAGGTCATTCTTGTTGATATGATTAGTTAGTAGTGTCGCACTGGCAATAAATTTCAGCGGCATGCCCATTTGTGTCATTATTGCAAAAATAAATGCCCATTCCAGAGAATCGAAGGCCTTCTCCGCATCTAATAATATTGTGGCCGCGGGGGTGTCCGGGTTGATTCTGTGAAGGACTGCGAACAGTGTCCGAAGGAACAAGGAGGTGGATCGATGAGGTACAAAGCCAGATTGCATTGGGGAGATAATATATTCCATTAATTGAGATAACTGGTCTGCGAGGACCTTGGCTAAGATTTTGTGATCCAAATTCAATAAGGAAAGTGGGCGATACGACCCACAAAGTCTGGGGTCTTTGCCCTGTATGGGGAGGAGTACGATGACGGCCTCGCGTAGCATAGTAGGAAGTTCCTCTTTCTCCAATGCCTCCATGTATACCACAATTAGCAGCAGGACTAAAAGGTCCTTATATTCTTTGTAAAAATCCCCGTGAAACCATCTAACCCCGGGGCCATGGAGCCTCGGATCGTGCCGATGGCTTGTGACACGTCCGGCTCCGAGATGGGTTCCGCCAGGAAGTTCTGCAGGCACCTTTCCAGGTAGACCAGCACAATTTCATAACAATATTCGTCTTGGGCTGTGGTATCTGAACCCACCCTTGAGGTGTACAGTGTGGTGTAGTAATCCAAAACTCGTCGCGAATATCAGAGGTGATTGAGTGTGTGTCCAGTAGAGGTGTGAAGTTCAGTGATGTATGATTTGCTGTATGGCGGCCTCAACATTTGTGCTAATACTCTTCCCGGACTCTCCCCTTCCCCATAGCGCCTGGCAGTGTGGTATTTCCCCAGGTACAGAATCTTCCGATCTGCAGTATATCTGTATTCTGTCAGAAGGGCTAACCGCTTAGCCTGTTCCACAGGGTCCCGGTTCCCCGCAGGATTAGCGTCAAGTGTAGTGATGACGTGTTCAATGCATGTCATCATGTTGCAAAGGTCTCTGAGTACCCCCGCATGCTTAGAGATACAAACACCTCTAATAACTGCCTTAAAACCCTCCCATAGCATCGCCCAGGAGCTTACTAAACCGGTGTTAATCTCGAAGTAGTCCTCAATCACTTCACGTATTTCCGCTTTAAAGAGTTCATCATGAAGGGCTCGACCAGGGAAGTGCCATTGGCGTTCATATCCCTCAGGTCGTGGGAGTTTCAAGTGTAAGGCTATCGGAGAGTGGTCGGAGTATGTCCTAGGAAGCGTCGTTAGTGAGGTAAACCAGTCTGCGAATTCAGGGGGGAGCAACCAATAATCTATCCTTGTCCAAGTATTGCGTTGGCCAGAGTAATGAGTGTATTCAGTCTGGGTAGGATTTTACTTCCGCCATATATCGGTAAGAGTGTGTTGTTCGCTTAGATCCCTCAGTGCTCGTCTCGCTCGCGGCTTAGTATCGGGCGCCCATGAAGTGCTGTCCAGTCTGGGGTCATGCAGCAAGTTAAGGCCCCCCCCCCATTAATAACTTGAGAGGCTCTAACTTCGACAGCTGGATACTGAGCGTGTGAAAGAACTCAGGAGAATCTGTGTTCGGGGCATATATGTTTACCAGTGCGACCCTATGGCCATTTAGAGAGCCAGTGACAATAATGTATCTGCCCTCCGGGTTACGAACCACATCGCTGAGACTAAAGGGGACTCTTTTGTGTACTAGAATGGCGGTGCTCCTGTCATAACTCCTGTAGTTGGCAAAATATCTGTGTGCGCCCCAGCTGGCACCGAATTGCGCCACATCTGTAGGGGGGAGATGTGTCTCCTGCAAATAGGCAATATCCGCCTTGTGTCGATTCAGTTAGTGAATCACCTGCCATCTTTTGCTGTTGTCATTTAGACCTCTAACATTCCACGAGATCAAGGAGAGGGCTGAGGGGCCGTCAACATTACCTAGACGCGCCATCCAAAATGAGTGTACAATCTAATTTGACCTGCAAGGCATTTCTATCATCATTCGCGATGGTGGACAATGGTGCAAACTATAGAATTTAAATCTCACAATCCAAACAACCCCCCCCCACCCAGCCACCTTACAACCCAAAGGCGGCCAACCCTCTGCAAACAATCGAAAAGAAGTACAATTCCACTTTAGATGAGACTGATGTGGCCCAAGCATTGTACCCCAGTGTAGAGAAGAGCAAACTGAGTGGATATACCAAGGGGGGGTGGCAACGCCAGGGTGTGTACCAGCCAAATGACATAACAATGTAACATAAATAAGATTTTCCCAATTGAATACACTAGTACGAGGAGATCAAACTAATGCGTCAGCCAGTGCCTGAATTAGAAAAGAGCTCCGCGTTAGCATCCGAGCCACTATGTGGCGGGGATGGAAGGCTCGCTGCCGCAGATGACGGGTTGTTTTGTTGATTGTATGTCAGGCAAAATTCCTGAATTTCCGCTGGAGTGTCGAATATGTGGGCCCTGCCCCCCACGTTTACCCTTAGTCTTGCTGGATATAGCATGCCATTTTTGAGGCCTAGATTTCACAGCGTGGCCTTTACTCCAGTGAATTTGCGACGAGCGTTCTGAACCATCAAAGTAAAGTCAGGATAGAAAGACAATTTAGACCCCTGCCAGTTTACATCTCCACGCTCTCTGGCCAGCCTCAGTGTCATGTTGCGATCTCTGAAGTTCATGAGGTGAGCTATTATGGGCCTGGGGGGAAGACCAGGATTAGGTCTGCAGCCCAGCGACCTATGAGCCCTCTCCACCACAAATCCCGCTGTGAATGATTCTTTGCCGAAGAGGTCAGTAAGTAGATTTTCTACGAAAATGTCCATTCGTCTGGTGGCCGTCGTCTCGGGAACTCCCAGAATCCGAATATTATTGTGTTGACTACGGGCCTCCAAGTCTTCGTTTTTGATGCCGACTTCCTTGAGTACGCGTTCCACTTGTTCGAGTCGTTTGAGGGACTGCGCAGTTCCATCCTCAATGTCGGAAATGCTAGCTTCTGCCACATCTAGTCATCGATCATGGGCCTGGATTTTAGCCCCCAATCCTGCCATGTTTTTGTCCAGTGGGTCAAATCGAGAGTCCAGGGCTTTGAATCCCACCCTCATTTCTTGCAGCATAGTAGTGGAGGCCATATCAGTGGACACGGAGTGTTCTGGGACGTGTGTGTTGTTGGCTATTTCAGTGGAGTCTAGTTGTGTTTTGTCGGCTACTTTCTCGAAGGGTAGGGTTCTCTGTTTGGGGTCTTTGCGGCCCATTCCGCCCAGGGGTGGGTGATGTGGCGCAAGGACTGTGTACAAGGCAGCAACCAAGTGACGAAAGTCAGTCGCAGGGGGTGATGCGTGTTACTTAACACCAGGTCTTTAGTCACGCAACTTATTGAAGTGGAGGTCAGCTTGCGTGTGGCAAAATGGCGACCTGGTGTACACTGAACGAGCGGTGCTTCTATGCTCTACCCAGGTCTGCTAATGATGTGTCCTTATATTGGACGCAGGCATCAGGCCATGGAGTCAACCCCGCTTTCACCAACGTAGCTGATCCTATTCCCGAAGTGTTTGTGCTTGGTCTGCAAAATGCACAACACCAATCAGGGCACAGGTTACAGCTTTCAGGGTGTAATAGCCTTGCACACTCTCCAGACTTGGACTGTGGGGATCAGAAAGCACATGTCAGGATGCAGAGCCCACTGGCCTCTTACTCCGCAGGTAAGAGCTGCCTCAGGGTCTAGCGCCAGACTGCCCCGATGTGTCACTTCTTCAGACCTTCCCCCCCTCGCCAGGTACAGCTCCACAGGCACTCACCCCCCATGGCTGTGGCAGGCAGGCCCTGTCGCCGCGGTCGATGTGCACTTGTCGTGGGGCTGGGAGCCGGTCGGCAGCATCCCGAATGGAGCCGGGAGATGAGAGTGGGTTTCCAGGGCCTCAGTCAAGGTGCGGTCTCCCGCAACTCACCGCACCAGTGTCGGGCCGCCTCTCCTGTCTTTGCGATATTTCCCAGCCTCCCTCGCCACCGCTGAAGGGGATCGACAGGCCGTGCAGTCACAGGCTCCTCCCCGGTCACACTCTGTGGCACGTTTCTCCGTAATACGGGCTGCTCTCATGCCGGATGTGGCTCCAGTTGATCTATGCTTCCTCCATCATTTTGCACTGCTGTTTTGGCCGAAGCTGCAGTTCTGTGGGGGAAAATGTAGATCTGCTGGTACTCTCTTTGGAACTCTGCTACCAAGCGGCCATTTTAGCCACCAGCTTGGCCACGCCCCCCTCAATTTGTCTATTAGCCACGTTTATGTCTTTATCAAGTTTAAGATCATTTTTCAACAGCGCCTGTGTGAATGTGTTAGAGTAGAATCTGGTCCATTTCCTATGTGTAATTTTCTGCTTAGGCCTCTCAGCTGTGGGTCTGTGGGAGGGAATAGAGAAGGAGACTAAGTGGTGGTCTGACCAAGGGACTGGCCATGATGTCCCCACTTCGATCTCTGTTAAGTTGGTGAATGCTGGGTCTAGCATATGCCCTGCTTGGTGCGTTGGGGCATTCATTTTTTGCACTAGGTTCAAAGTCATAAGGTCTTTACATACAGATTGTGCTTCCAGGATCTCCATACCATCAAAATGTATGTTAAGATCACCTAGGATGAGGAAATTATCGTGATATAGAGCTGGTAGGACCACTTTCTCCCCCAGGCTCACCACAAATTGAGTTGCTGGGCCAGGTGGACAGTAAATCAAAAAGCCTGTTATGGTGTTATTTTCTGCTGCTGAAAGGGTGAAAAAGAGAGCCTCACATTTCTCTAGATTCACTTCATTTATGTAGCATTTCATTGATAATTTATGGATTATCGTGATTCCTCCTCCTCTTTGTCCTACCCAATCTTGTCTCATTATCCCGTAGTCTTCCGGGAGCGCATCCAGGATATCAGGGGTAGAGCTCTTTTTAAGCCATGTTTCTCTAAGAAACAGGGCGTCGGGCATTTTCTCCCTCAGTATTTCAGAGATCTTGTATTTATGTTTTGTTAACGACCGACAATTTAGTAGGAGAAAAAGCAGTTTTGCCACCTGCTGCTTTGTGTGTTTTCTCTGTTTGAAATCGTTGTTACAGTTCCCACTTATCAGCAACTCAGTGTCTACATTAATGTTGTGCCTACAAGCCTTTAGGATAGGCGGCGACAAATTAAGTAACTCATCCGCTGAGTATTTGATACTTTGTTGGGACCTCCAACCGGCAGGGGTTCTGGCCCCTGGGCCGAGCCTTGCGCATCTGCAGCAGCATGTAGACTACTGTCCATGTGACCAGGAACTAAGCAGCATCCAGTCAAATGTGAGTTTCCAGAGTTGAACAGCCACATGGCTACCTAATGTCTCTGATAACCTATATTATCTTTTGATGTCAAATGTGATAGTGGTCCCAAACAGGCCACTTGTCATCCTTGTGTCTAGAGTGATGCTCTCACTGTGTCTCATTTGATGGTGGATCACTCACTTGTGGCATGGCATACAATACATTCTGAATGGAAACACTGAGCACTACTTCCCCCTGGTAAGTGGGGAATGTACAGTTTCATGAGATGGGTAATATCACTGGTGCCATCTATTTTGATGCCTACTTGCTGGCATGCGTATTATAATGTCACATGTACAACTGTTCAAGACATGATCTAAAGCTCTACAAGGTTTTCATTCAGAGTCCATCATATTTATATGCATTGGCCAATGTGCACATGGGAATATTATTGAGTGATGGGTATACAGAGTAGGTGTGACCACATACAGGGGTGTGTAGACATGGGTGGGTGAGTCACACATACCCAGTGACGCTGATGGATGTAATTAGCCTGGTCAATTTATTGAGGCAATGACACACATGGTAGGAAACCTTCCAGTACTTTCCGGGCAATGTGAGTTAGATTATCCTTGAGATTATCATTGAGAAGGGTGTATTCAGTTAGGTGTGATGCACATGTGCATTTGTGGAGGATCATTCACTGGCTCATATGGAGCTTTAATGGGCATCATCTGGCAGTGGACAGATGTGAAAGTGTCACTTGGGAACAGCATGGAATAGGTACTTCCCTGTCAACATTTTCTTTGATAGTCACATATTGCTGCTAGTTAGCTGTAGCAGGTGGCTAGCAGTTGTGGGCTAGGTGTCCCTGACCATTTGCTGATTGCAGGGCCTTGTGTGGATAGGTAGTAATGCATTCCATGTGGACATCCCATTTTATGACATCAGGTAACTATATTAAGCTACACGGGCCTAGTTTGGCAAGGTGATGATATTTCCTGCTATACACATGAGGGTGGATTTGGGGCAGACTGTGGGTATGAAACTATGATGTGTGACTGTACACAGGTGATGCAGCATTCATGCATGTGCTCATGCCAATGTTAGAGCCAATGTAGTCATCCTCATATGTGTTGTGATCTGTGCAATTGTGTAATGTGTTGTGTTAGGATCTGTTTTCACAGTGTGTTCATGCAATTGCAATGAACTTATTTTGACTAAGATTTCAGTATCAACCCAGAGCAGAGGAGGAGAGATGGCTGAGACCGTTGGGACATCCATGTTCGCCACCCCCTTTCCACCTCCACCCTTCATGCTGCTCCCCAGCTAGCTGTCCGGGACCGTTCCCTTAAAAAGGAAGGAGTAGCCTTTTCTCCAGGCATCTCACCCTCTGCTCCTGCCTTCCCTGCTGCTGCCCTGAGTAAGGGGGCAAATGATATCCTGAGACATATCTCTGTGGGTCAGACTGTAGTGCTGAATATCATCCAGGTACAAAGCACCCACCTTACACATATGGTGTCGTGCCTGGAAGGCATTCATGCTGAGATGTCTGCCCTGCAGATATCTTTTCAGGCTCTGATTTACACACTCATGACAACCTTCCACCAATTCCAGCTTTCCACAGCTCCTACTGCCTCTTCCCCATCCACAATCTCTATTCCCATACCTGTCCAAAGCACAGGCACACAACAACATGCATTTACCTTAACATTCACACACAGCACATGCAAAGAGAAACATATGAAAAAAACACAACCACTCACCAGCCACATCCTGTGACATACACCCAGACACACCCCCCAGATCCAGTCTTTAAACACATACATACAGAAACCACAGCAGCAGACACAGCCACTATACACACATTTAAACACCACACCACCAGACACACCCACTACACACACACAGCCAGACGTCACAGCATCAGATACAACCACTACCCACATAACATACAGACACCACACCCATACCACTAGCTACACACACATCACACATTGTGAAGGACCTGACACATTTGACAACCAAACATACAGCAGACACACAGACACATGCATGCACAGACACACCTCAGACTTCATACCCCAGACTTGACCACTTCCCTGCCACAGCTGCCCACCCACCTCTCAAACTCCGGTCTGGTTTCCCACTCCTACCCATCCATTCCACTTCCCAATTCATCTCAAAAAGACCTGCCCCCCTCCAAAACACATCACTACCCCTTCCAAAACTAAAGGGGGTGAGCAAAACAGGGGAAGACATCATAAAGCAAACCCACCCTAGCCCAAAACCCAAAGGACTTATTTTACACCCCAACCAAGAAGCTAAAAAAAAACCCATAAAACACCTGTTCTCCACCTCCATAACCCTATTACTACAATTCTGGCATACAAGATTCCCAACATGGAAAAACCCAGCCCTGCCCATCCTGAAATCAGCCCTCTCACAGACCAACCCAACCCAGCCCTCCCCATCATGAAACCAGCCCTCTCACAGACCAAGCTAACTCATCCAATTCCAAGCCCAGCCCTCCCAAAGATAAACCCATCAAGCATATTACGAGTTTCCTCTCTGCCGGTGGTGCCATGGAGGTTCTTAGTCCATGAACACCGTGGTGTAGAGGAAACAAAGGGGGCCCTGCAGGGCCCCCTGTGACTACTGTGCATGTGGATGCACAGAGGGGGGCACAACATGTGCCATCTGTGTGCATGCACACCAGTTCCTGCATAGCATGGATTTTTCAGTCCACACCATGCAGGAACTGTTTTTGGCATTCCCATTGTGGTGCTCATTTTCAAGGTACCACTGTGGGAACGTCAAAACAAAATCCTGCCAGACACGAGTTACACTTGTTATTTGGCAGCCGGTCTGACCACGACTTTGACGCTGTGGCAGTAGGATGGACCTGGCACTGCACCGCCAAAGTAATAATCAGGCCCTTAGTGGTTAATATAGTATCCTGCAAGAATCATATATTAAAGAAAATGGTATGCAGTATATTACTGCTTTTTAATTTTAGAGCTGTACACAGAACAATGAAAGAAGACTATTGTGTATGCTGGATCATTACACTGATCACAGAGATGGTGAAAGAACCAGCATCCATATTATTATAGCATCACTGTCTGACAGAGACCAATGGGTCTTGTTAATTTTTATTTTTTTCTACAGCTGAACATTATCCTTGTGTGATGATAAACTGCATGGTTGGATAGAGAATAGTCTAGAATTGAGAGCGGTTCTTTGATCTTTCTGAAAGTATGATAGGCGATAAAAGGCTCCCTCTGCTTGGTGCTCATATTAAACCTTGCCATTTTAGTTATTTTACAGTGGGCTGGCACATCTAAGCATAGAACTGTAAAGTAACTTATCATGCATAACACTTTCTGAAGTACTGGACAGCTATAGAAAACTGTTAAAATGTTTTCAGACATTTCACTGCTTTGATTTTTTTGACCAGAATTGTCTGCTATTTTGCAGTACAGTAGAATGCCAATGAGAGGAATCTATTTTGAAAGACCAAAGACAGAGCACTCACATTTTGCATGATGCTATGTATGCTGGTTGTATCATTATGCACGGTTCCATTAGACATACAACATAGACTTTAATAACCATGTCCACTTACTAGCTGCAGTCAGTGCGTTGCTGATAGTTGTGAATCAGGATGCTTCAGAGTCAGACAATGCAATGTCTGGATCACTCCATTATCCCTAGACAAATGAATCGACGCAAGAGAAAAAAGAATGAGTGGTGTCATCAAGAGTAAACTCAGAGGGTCATCAAAGGGTCCTATAGACTTTGTTGGGACAGTATCCCTGCATACTAACTCACGTTTCTTACCCTAACTTATCAGGAGGAGTGCTAAGTTAGCATGTCAATTAAATGAAAATCGAAGACTGAGAAACCACTTTGGAGGAAACCAAATCATGGAAACCCAATGTTAAGAAATACCCATTTCAAGGAAATACAAATAAATAAAAAATTTAAGGAAACGTTTTTGAAGGAAAAATAATTTTATGGATAAATCCAAAAATTACATTAAATTTGGGAGGAGTTAAGTGATAGTGAGAGGGTTTTGCATTCACGGATAGATTTGAGAAAGTGTTTGTAAGGGGTTATGGATGGTTGGATTTCAGGTGTAGAAAGAACTTTTAGGTTCAAGGATGGATGGAGATTAGGGGTAATGAGAGTTTTTTCGGGACCAGGATTGAGTGGATTTTAGGATGATTAGGGTTTTTTAGGGTATACGGATGATTGGAGAGGTAGTGTGGGATTTTTAGGGATCATGAATGGATAGAGTGTAGGGATGTTGAGAGGTTAAGGATGGGTAGAGTTTAGGGGTGGTGAATGATTTTTAGGGTTCAGAAATGGGTGGAGGTTAAGGGTGGTGAAACATGTTTGGGGTCAGAGAGGTGGATATTATGGGCAGAAAACTTTTTATGTTCAAGAATGGATGGAGTTTTTGGTGGCAAAGGGAGTTTCATGGGTTCTGTGATGGGTAGAGTTTAGGGGTGGTGAGGAGTTTTTGGGGTAAATGGATGGGTGGCCTTTAGGATAGTAAGGGTTTTGTAAGGTTGATGGGTGGTGGTGGTGAGGAGTTTTAAGGGTTCAAAGATAGTTGTAGTTTAGCCATAGAAATTGGGTTTTAGGGTGCAAGAATAGGTGTAGTTCAGGTGTCAGGGATGGGTGTGGTTTAGGCGTGGTAAGGGAGTTTTAGTGTTCACAGATTGAGAGGGTAGAAAGGACTATTTTGGGTTCAGGGATAGGTGGAGTTTCTGGGTCAGGATGGGTACAGTTTAGGTGGGTCAATGGCTTTTTAGGGGGCAGGGATGGATGATGTTTAGAGACTGTGAAGGGGTCAGAGATGGAGAGCCATTAGGGGTGGTGAAGGGCCAGCAATTTAAAAGCATCTGAAGTAATTGTTTGACGGTCTAAAAGATGTAAATCCAAAACAATGTCCTCTGAAGAAACGTACAGAAATAAATACCTCCAAGACATGTTTTTCTGAAAGTAAGAACTGCAGCCATTTCATTTACACCTTTGCAGAATTGTCCCAAAGGTAAAAAGTCTGAATCTGGACATATCAGGAGTAAACTAAATATGTGACTTGCCTCTCAAATATCCAGCAGGTACACCAAATTCAAACATGTTTTTTTCAAAAGACACTTCAACCTAAACCCTTTCCTGTGCCTCTGGAACTGTCCTGCATCATTTATTACTCCAACAATGCTGGACACCCTCTGTTCATTCCATTACAAAAATGTTTATCACAACTTTATATTAATGTTCATTTGACCTTGACATCAAGATGGTGAGAAAAATACATTGAAGCTTTTCAGCAACTAATCACTCCCTTAAATAATCATCAAGGGTACGATCATTGATAAAGAGAGTGACAGAGGGAGTGAGAGGCTCCATGCAGTTGTGTTTTGACTGATGGAATATGCAGAGGACAAATCAAGGGCAGAAGGAGGTGTTGAGAACAGGGGGTATGGCCCCAGAGAGTGCAAATAGTTATGGAGGGGGTGCCAAATATCTTTGTGTCTTTCTGTTGGGGGTTCTAACGTGGCATAAAACTCACTTGCCAGGTCATAGTAAGTCATGTTCCATAGCCAGGCCTTAGTGGTAGGGCATATTCTACTGCCCCTGTGAAATGCAATCTCTATTGTCGCTAGTAGCAGAGCAATTGCTGTGAATCTGCACATGCTCTTAGGGACAGTCGCCACATTACCCAGAAGCACCATAGGAGAGAGGGTTCAAGCTTAATCGGAATCATGTGGCAGTGGATAGTAAACACATCAGTCTTAAATGTGGAGATAGTTGGACAAGTCCAAGTCAAGTGGGGGAATTCTGCCTCCGGAAGTCTACACTTTCAACACAGTGATGACCTCGAGGGGGTTGAGTCTGGCTAGACTAGCTGGGGTAGCATAGGATCTGTGCAAAAAGTAACGATCATTCTTGATAGATTCTGAAGGGCTCAAGGAGCCAATCGGCCAGTCAGAGCAGGCTTGTAATCCCAAAGGGAGGGCCTTTCTGTGCTTGGGATCACGGTTCGTGGCATTGTTTCAATGCCGGCCTGTTCGACAAGGAAACCATGTCAGAAAGAGTGTTTGGTGGCCCCCAGCAGGGCCCCATTGTGCGTGCGGCCTCCAGTTGACGACAAAGGGGGCACCTTGAGATGCCTGCCACGGGGTGCAGGGATGAACTGCACCTCCCATTTCCCCATGGGATCATGTATTTCGGCCTGTTTACAGCCATAATCCATTCTCCCATAGGGAAATGTAAGAACGCGACCAAACAGTGTTTAGTTGCATCCTGATTAGGTGAATGGGACCGCCGACCGAGACTTAAGTCAAACTGACTTCAAAATTAGGCCCTTATTGTAACTTTTGTCTGCTTCTGTCTATTAATCATCGCAGCGCATTTTCTTTCTGAGAGAATCACTACGGTCCAATAAATATCGGAAACAATCTTATGTGTATTCTTTGTATACTTCTATGTGCAAAAGACAGCACGATTGACTGAGTGAAAAGTTCAAAGTCTGTCACCACAGTTCCTGAGAGAACAGAGTTGTCCTGTTCATTGATGGGCATAACAGTTCACTCCCTGTCAAAGGTTGGGGGGCTAACAATGACACTGAGAGCTAGCTGGCCCAAGGGAATACATATCCTGAGAGGGTCCATGGAATCATTCCGGCACCATCCTAAGTTTGTTTTGCCCCGAAACACCCAGTTGCTACTGACTGGTGGAAACTACACAGCAGTAAACGGGCAACTGGATGATGCCAGTGGTATGCAAACTGGGCAGGGCCACATGGAAGTACGATTGAAAATCTGGGACTGTGAACCCACCCCGGTCATATGGAAGGATAAGAGTATTCGGGCGATACACGACCTGCATCCTGCCCAGAACAGTTTCAGAACGAGCGTATGCAAGGTGGCAAAGAATGAGTTAGTTAATGTAATGGGTATACTTTTAAAAAAATACAAAAAGCATGGGAGGACAACCATTTTAATAATGACAATTAGGCCTGCCACATACAGAGGAAGCCGAATCTAGCGCTTGATTTGGACTGCAAGTCTTTCGATGGTGGTAGTAGTTAACTCAAATCGCTGTGTGTTTGTCCCTATGTAAAATAACACCCAAATATTTTGCTGAGTCTGCGCACCATTTAACGAATACTTGCAAGAGGAAGGCCCAGTGACATCTTTAAGGGGGAAGTGCTCAGACTTCAACCAGTTAATGTACAGACCAGAAAAGCCACCAAAACAAATGATTTCGGCTAAGTTGGCCAAAGGAGGACGAACAAATAAGAAAACATCATCAGTGTATATCAAAATGAGGAGTGGTCCATGTTTAAAATGAAAGCCAATGTGCATGTGGTGGTTAACTGACAGAATATCAACCACCAAAATGTTGCGATAAAGAAATTTTGTAACAAAAATATTCATGACAATAATATCGTCATCATATACTTATAATGGTAAGTACAAAAATATCAGAAGAAAACATTGATGTCATTATTATCGTTGTAATAAAAATTGTTTTTAAAACATATGTAAAATAAATTAATCAACATTAAGGGGTCGATTCCGATCTGTTAAAAATTATTTCCGTACGACTCGAATCAGTATTTTTTTCCGTACGAATCGTACAAGTCACGTCCGACCCGTGAAGTACGATTCGTACGGGAAAAAGTATGTATGGATCGGCCCGCTCCGTACGAATCGTAGCGAGAAAAGTTGTACGAGACGTACCCAGACACTTTTCCGTACGATTCGTAAAATGACAGTCCGAGCATGCAAGTACGATCCGGACCGGCTATCCGATTTACGAATCGGACGGAAAACGGCCCGTACACGGGGAATGACTCTACCTGCTACGAAGCGAAGTTTGTACGACTCGTAGCCTGGGAAAAGTTGTTCCTGGGGTACGAGTCGTACAGGCCCCCCCACCCCCCTGTATGTACGCACCGTACTCCCACCCCCGTATGTACGCACCGTACTCCCACCCCCGTATGTACGCACCGTACCCCCACTCCCCGTATGTATGCACCGTACTCCCACCCACGGTGCGTACATACGGGGGGTGGGGGTACGGTGCGTACATACGGGGGGTGGGAGTACGGTGCGTACATGCAGGGGGGTGGGGGTATGGTGCATACATATGGGGGTGGGCGTACGGTGCGTACATACGGGGGTGGGGGTACGGTGCATACATACGGGGGTGGGAGTACGTTACATACATATGGGGGGTGGGGGTATGGTGCGTCCATACGGGGGTGGGAGTACGGTGCGTACATACGGAGGGGTGGGGTATCGTGCGTACATACGGGGAGGGGGTGGGGGGGCCTGTACGACTCTTACCACTGGGGAATCAGCTTTTATGGCTGTTTTTGGCTCCCGTAAATAAAGAGCCGTACGGAGTGCCGTAGGGACGGATCGTACTAGCTGGGCCGTAAGACGCTGCTTACATCCGTACGGATGGCGCGTACAGGCTGTTCCGGAGATGATTCGTACGTTTTTTTTACCCGTATGGTCTTTTGTACGATTCATACGGAAATCGGCTTTCTGTACGAATCGTACTTCCTGGGTTGTACGGACAGTTTACTGGGTACGAGTCGTATGGAGAAAACGCTCCGTACGACGATTCGTAGGGCCTTTTTACCAGATCGGAATCGACCCCTAAATATATTAAATAATAATGTTAATTAAAAAATACAATGGATTAATATATATTTCAAGAAATATAACAAATTGAATTCATTTATAAAAAGTTAAACACACATATATAAAAATTAAAATAAATATTTACATATATCTACTTAAGAACAATTTTTAAACTAATCATTTTAAATTATATTATAATTTTGAAATTATTTATTAATACAATATTATAATAAATATAAAGATATATACTAATAAAATAAAATCTTTAAAACAAACAACATCAATTAAACTATAAACTAAAACACTTGAAATACTTAAAATTTAGTATAAATTATTTCAAACACAAAAAATATCAACAGTTAAAAATATTATAATTTTACATAAACAAAAATATAATAATATAAATTATAACAATCTAAAAAAATATAAAATATAATGCATGTACTATTGCCACTACCATTTATTCAAAACAACACAAACTAATATACTTAATATATCAAAAATGTACAATTACCACTGCACACAATGCAAAAATAAAAAAACTTGGTAAAATTTACAAATCACACTCAAGTAAATGCAATAGTAGTAAAAATAGTTTGTTGCAGATACGTTTTATTTACTATAACCATTCCAGCCACTACACCAGTAGGGAAACTTTTGCAATACAGAGGGGTAAAATGTACTACTCCCACTCCAATCAGAACAACAGTAGGGAGAGTGTTTGATGGTGAAATAGTAAAATGTACTATTTCCTCTCCATTCAGTTCAACAGTAGGGAAATGGTTGGATTCTAAAGGGTGAAAAGTGTTGGAAAGCTGAGGGGTAAAATTGACTTCTCCCACTCCAGCCATTACAACTGTAGAGAAAGTGTTGGATTGCTGAGGGATAAAATGAATTAATTCCATTCCAGTCAATACAACACTTGGGAAAATGTTCAATTGCAGAGGAGTAACATTTAGAATTCCCACTCCAATCAATACAACAGTAGGGAAAGTGTTGGATAGCGGAGAGGTAAAAAAATGTTATACCCACTCAGATCAGTACATCAGTATGTAAAATGTTGGATTGCAGAGGAGTATAATTTACTATTCCCACTCCAATCAGTCAATCAGTGCAGCAATAAAATGCAATGAAATATCTTGAATACATTACAATCCCTAACACAAATACCTTCAAAAGGAAAAAGAATTCCCATATAAATAAACTTTTTCATTTAAAAATTATTTTTTAACAAACAAATTAATTATTGCTCATATTTAATTTAGTTACTTTCCCACCGTATAACCTCACAAAACGCTCAACCTGTAGCACAAAATGAACTTTAAAACAAAAAAATATGTACACTATTAATATAAATATTTATTAACAAGCCAATTGTCAATATCTCAATAATAATTAATAATTAATTATAATTAATATACTTTCCACAGTACAGCCCCACAAAACACACAACACACACATTAGATTTAACAAAAAATATTAACACAATTAACATTATTAATTATTATATTAATAATTATTAATAATCGAAAAAGTTATTAATTACTTTAAATCAATTTACTTCCCACCCTAAAACCCCACAAAACCCAAAACCCACATATTAAATCTCGAACAAAAAATGTAACCCAAATAAGAAAATTATTTATCGATTTAATAAATATTTTTTATTAAAAACAAAGGGGCCTATTATGATCACGGGCGGATTGCCACTGCCAGGCCGGCGGTGGTGATCCACCCGCCAAATGTCCCTGTGACCCCCCTGCCATTTTAGTATGGCGAGGGGCACCGCGGCGGACGGAAAGACCGTACGCCGCTTTTCCACCATCCATATTATGATGCATGCAGAAAAAGGCCTTTCCGTGGCGGCGATGCCGCCATGGAAAGGCAGGCAGTCTTTGAAATTTGGGGCCCGTTACGGGCCCCCAGGGTGTTGGGGGGGTGGGAAGTGCACTTGAGGGGTTCCTATGGAACCCCCCTTCATTGGCATACACAAGGTGGCAGGCACCCCGCGGTGCCTGTCACGTTGTGCATGCCAATGGACAACATGAATATTGTGCATTGCGATGGGTGCTGCTGACAGCACCACCAGCCACAATGCATAATATGCAGGATGCGACCACCAGGGTGGCGGGTGCATCCTAATTGGCATAGCGGGACCACCGCACGTCTGGCAGTTGGTCCCGTTTACCGTTACGGTGGCGTAATGGGCCCCTAAATATTGATTAATTACAATTATTTAGCTTTCCATTCCTTACCCCCATAAGCCGTACCTAAAGTCAAATAAGACAAAATATAGCAATAATTGGACAGTTAAAATGATTAATAGTCAATATTTAAGTAAAATTGATTTACTCTTTACCCTTTACCCCTATAAACCCAACAACCCACACCTAAAAAAAATAATTAAACAATTAGAATATTTAATTATCAATTAATTAATATAAATTACCACATAATTATTAAATGATTTAAAATAAATTACTTTTAACCCTTTTCTCCTATAACCCCACAACCTGCAATAAAACAAAATTAATTAAAGAATTAACATAATTAATGACCAATTAATGAATCAATATTATTTAAAACAATATTATTCTATTACAAATAAATTACTTTCTACCATTTATCCTTATATTCCCACACCCAGCCCGCAAAAAAATAACACAATTAACATATTTAATTTTCAATTAGTTAATTAATAATAATCAACAATTACTCAATAAATTAAGTAAAAATAAATGACTACCCACCCTTCACCCCTATAAAACCCACAACCCGCACACAAAATTTATTTAAAAGAATAACACAATTATCATAATTAAACATCACTAAAATAAATATTTTTAAATAAAAATAATCATACATTTATTATAGTTAAATTACATCCCAACCCATACCCCTATAGCACCCACATTCCGCTACAGAACTAAACAACACTTAAGGTGCCGATTCCGATCCGTTAAAAAAATGTACCGTCCGACTGGTATTCGTATATTTTTACGTACGAATCGTACAAGTACCGTACAAACTGCGAAGTACGATTCGTACGTGAAAAATACATACGAATTGCGTCGGGAAAATGGTCCGAGAGGGAGCCGTAAAATTTTACGTCCGAATAGCGTCGGGAAAAGTGTCCGATAGGGAGCCGGATATTTTTACGTGCAAATCGTAAAACAGAAGTCTGAGCGCGCTAGTACGATCCGTACCGCCTGTCCGAATACACAACCGCATGTAAAAGGCCCCGTACGGAGCGAACGCTGTAGCCTACATGTACACGGGTAAACTTGTGCCCGAATACGAGTCGTACAGCCCCCCTCACCCCGCACATGTCAGCACCGTACCCCCGTATGTCAGCACCGTACCCCTCCGCACCATACCCCAACACCGTAGCCCAGCCCGCACCTGTACGCGCCGCACCCCAACACCGTAGCACAGCCCCGCACCTGTACGCGCCGCACCCCAACACCGTAGCACAGCCCCGTACCTGTATGCACCGTACCCCAACACCGTAGCACAGCCCCGCACCTGTATGCACCGTACCCCAACACTGTAGCACAGCCCGCACCTGTACGCGCCGCACCCCAACACCGTAGCACAGCCCACACCTGTACGCGCTGCACCCCAACACTGTAGCACAGCCCTTCACCTGTACGCACCGTACCCCAACACCCTAGCACAGCCCGCACCTGTACGCACCGTACCCCAACACTGTAGCACAGCCCGCACCTGTACGCACCGTACCCAACACCGTAGCACAGCCCTGCACCTGTATGCGCCATACTCCAACACCGTAGCACAGCCCCGCACCTGTACGCACCGTACCCCAACACCCTAGCACAGCCCCGCACCTGTACGCACCGTACCCCAACACCGTAGCACAGCCCGCACCTGTACGCACCACACCCCAACATCGTAGCACAGCCCGCACCTGTACGCACTGTACCCCAACACCCTAGCACAGCCCCGCACCTGTACGCACCATACCCCAACACCGTAGCACAGCCCGCACCTGTATGCGCTGCACCACAACACCGTAGCACAGCCCGCACCTGTACGCGCTGCACCCAACACCGTAGCACAGCCCCGCACCTGTATGCACTGTAACCCAACACCCTAGCACAGCCCTCACCTGTACGCACCGTACCCCAACACCGTAGCACAGCCCGCATCTGTACGCACCGTACCCCAACACCGTAGCACAGCCCGCACCTGTACGCTCCGCACCCCAACACCGTAGCACAGCCCTGCACCTGTACGCACCGTACCCCAACACCCTAGCACAGCCCGCACCTGTACGCACCGTACCCCAACACCGTAGCACAGCCCGCACCTGTACGCACCGTACCCCAACACCATAGCACAGCCCGCACCTGTACGCACCGCACCCCAACACCGTAGCACAGCCCCGCACCTGTACGTGCTGCACCCTAACACCGTACACCAGCACCCTCACCCAGCATCGCGTATGTACGGACCGTACCTACGAGAAAAAGGCTCGTACAGAACCAGGACACAGTAAAACAGCACAAGGAGGGTCAATTCGACTCGCACAACACCACAAAACACGTCAACATGACAAAATACATCTCTATGACTGACCTGCCACATCCAAACTGCCAAACAGAGGACCAAATCACAACCACCTCTTATAACACACCCAACACAAATTCAAACACAGCCACAACCAAAAATTGGACCAATAAAAAGGGCCCACACACACAAACCATGAGCCATTGCAACAGACCCACTGCTCACAGACACCACAGACAAACAACTGCACCTTACTCGCACCTTACTCGCACCTTACTCACACCTAAACTACACCTTCAGTTACACACCTTCACACAACCTCCTTCACAAACACCCCCTCTTCACCTTCACACACACACCCTCACATTCACATCCACACACCCACAACCATCCACACCCACACCCCACACCATGCCCACTGACAAGAATCCAAAGTTCACTACGGCGGAGTTGGAGCTCCTTGTCAACGAAGTCATCAGAGTCGAGCCACAGCTGTTTTGAACATTGGTCAGACAGACCAGCATAGCCCAAAAAACCAGCCTGTGGCAGAGGATCGTCGATAAGGTGAATGCTGTTGTGCCCATGTGAAGGACCAGGCATGAATGCCAAGCCAGGTGGTACGATCTGCGCAGGGCAGTCAAGAGGAAGATGAATGAGGAATATGCCTAGAGTAACATCACGGGAGGCGGGCTGCACCGCAGACCCGTACATTACCATCCCTGGGAGGAGAAGGTGATGGCCACGCTTCCGCCAGTGGGAGTACACAGAGTCAAAGGAGTCGCAGAGCCTGGTGAGTACACAAACAACTCACGTAACATGGGGGGAATGGCATCCACACCCCAACTACAACAAATGCACGCACCTACCCCCAAGCCCTCACCGCACACAACCACACCTTGCAAACCATGCTCATGCCACTAACGTCTCCATGCCCCATTCACAAATAAAGGCAATGTCATGTCCCAGGCCACACCAACCACAAACCCAAGACTGGATGTCCGGGATGCTGGGAGGGTGGGGCTCACACAACACATTGTGCAACTCAGAACCAGACACCAATGCCCACAGCTCATATGGCCTAGGTACATACCCATGCACCATGCCCAATGCACAGGGACTGGCAAAGTAATGATAAGGTAGCTGACACTTGGCCCTGCTGTAGGCAGCACAAGGCCCTCCTGTGACCACTGTACACTCAAACAACAACTCCACTAGCTCACATACCCAGCGCAGGAACTCACACACACTGTCATGCCAGCATGCACCATGTGGGGACACATCACCTGGGAGACCCAATGACAAATCACACTACACACAACAACAGGCCTGGTCACACACCCCCCTCACACAAGCACACACCCCCAGGGCAGGCAACGGATTTACCCACTCTCACAATTGACATGTGACACAACAATACCAATCCATAGCCAAATAAGCATCCCAGCAAAAAAACTACTGACAAACACTCAGGAGCACATACCAATCTGTCCCCCGCAACATACTCATCCACAAGTGGACAGTGAGAGGAATGCTAGGCACATCCAACCACCTGGAGGAACTGTGACTACTTGAATATGTATGAAACATGGATGTGGCATGAAACAGCATTAACATTGTCTCTCTCTCACACACAGGGCAACGTCATCGACCTCCCCCAACAATGGGGGGAACAATCACAGTCACAGGCTCAGCGTGAAGATGACCCCACCGGCAGCGACGACTCTCACCACTCCGTGGATGACCCCGACCAACCTGGCCCCTCTGGTGCCCAAGCCCCTGCAGCACCTGCGTCAGGTACATCTGTGCCAACCACCACCCCCATTCCTGCCACATCCCAGGAGACACCCAGGAGCCCTGCTCGCACCGAACACAGCCAGTCTGACCAGGAGGGACAAGGTTCTCCGGGCACCCAGGAGGAGGCAGACGACCACTCTACTGCCATCCCTCAGGGGTCCCGTAGACCCGATGTGCCCACAACGGCAGGCTTGTGTGGGCAGGGGTGGTGGGAGTGGAGGCAGGCGGAGGCGAGAACCTGACCAGCTAGCTGAGGGAACCGGTATAGCACACATGCGCCACATCCTGGACACATACCGGCGTGACACCAGGGGCATCAGCCAGGTAGTGGCGACCCTCAACGAGATTAAGAACCTGCAGGCCGAGCAACATGCCAGTCAACAACAACACCAAGGACGGATGGAGGCAAGACTGGCTGAGCTCCTGGCGGTGCAAATGGACATGAGCCGTTCACTCCGTCGGATTGCCGACAACATGGGCAACCCTCCCTGTGACACCAGGCAAAGACCAGCACCAGCCACAGGGAGGGAGGAGGAGGAGGAGGATTCCTCCGACGGAGCATCACAGACATCGTCAAGGCCTGCATCTGAGGGTCCCCGGAGGAAGGTGGGTCGTCCACGGAAAAGACCGTGAGAGTCAGCGGACCATCCACATCTCCCAGGTCACCTGGCCTGGCACCTGGCCCTCTGGCGCAACAGCACCACCTCACCCAATGAAATTCTCTGCCACATGGACTTGCTGGTCACAGTCTGACCAATGATGACCAACACTGTGGTCTGGACTCTGATGACTCCAACTGACAAGGATGCCATCTCCCCCTGTGAACTTTGGATTCTATGCACCCGGTAGAGCACCTTACTTCATCCACCAAAAGACTTACCCCCACCAAAAATAAATACTTAAGTTTGTCATGAGATGTTGCTGTCATTTGGTATTATTCACCAAAATATGTGTGTGTGTTAATGTCAAACTATGCCTGAGTGTTGAACTAACTCCACACATCCATACCCTGGGAACGGAGTCTGGTACAGGACACACATGGGTCACAATGTATCATTCAATGCGGACATGGAGTACAATACTCACCTGTGATGGCCTCAAGCTGCTGAGGGGGTGCTAGGGAAACTGTGAGGACCCACCTATTTGGAAGAGTAACATTAAAGCGTAGAGGTCATGCCTCATTTGGAGGGTCCCGGGGAGGGAGTCCCAGGTATGTGTACCCAGGTGGGAGAACTATGTCCTGCATGCAGGAGTACGGTGGATCAGAAGAATGGTGGCCAGGTCAAGGTTGGATGCACGGAGATGGCACTACGGGGTCTCGGATGACAGTGGTACAAGGTTGGTTTTGGGTCAGGGTTGTGGCCTGCCTCCTGAGTGTGGGTGAGGAGTCTGAAGGTCATCCTGCAGCACACAGTGATCCATTGCAGCTATCTCTGCTGGACGGTGATGTGGCCGGGGCGCGGGATGTTGACGCTGAGGTGTGCAGATGCAGCCTGGATGTGGACAAGTGTCCCTGGATTTTGGATGTGGCTGCTCCGTAGTGGGCAGGGCCGTATTTGGCACGGATGTTGTCATGGACCTGGGGGATGGTCCGTCTTAGCTTGGAGTGGATCTATATGGGTATCATGTGCATACTGCTGAGGGTGTTGCAGTGTGAGGTACAGATGCTGGTGATTACCATGGCAAATTAGAGCAAGCAATCCATGATGCACAACATCTTGTGTGCGTGGACACTGGGTGCCTGTGCGGGGCCTCTGTGGGTGGGACACAAGCAGTTAAGCCAGCTGTAAGGGGACAATCCTCAGATGTTGGCCTCAGTCCTGTACAAGTCCAGCCTCAGGTGGCTGCTGTTCTGCCATTCATCTAAGGATCCCATGCAATTTTGAATATTGGAACTGGAAATGTCTGCGTCCTTGGTGAGGGTGAGGAGCGCCTGGCTGTCAATGGCATACGAGTTGATGATGAGGCCGAGTGCGCATGTGATGGTGGATAGGGGGGTCCTGGACACATTGTAGATTGACACGCTGAAAGATGATACCTGTGCCATGTGCCTCACGACGAAAGCATACTACATGCAGAAGCCTTGAGTCCCACTCCCATGGCCTTGCAGGGGTACAGATCCGGTGGGGAGTAGGAGGGACATGACCTGGTGGGTGTGACAGGTCCTGGAAGGCGTGGCAGCACTGTGTAGGCAGTCGGAGTTGCACACTCATCATGCAAAGGTGTTGTGTGTGCGCTCAGTGCATGCCTGAGGGCAGGCGGGAGATGTGTGGATGGACCTTGCTTGGAGGGTGGCTGCAACATCACACTGTAGTTCGATGTGGGTCATGCAAGGACATGAGGGTCGTGCAATGTGCATGTGCAGACGGTCCAGCCTTTGGTACAGCGTGGCCGCAACTGTGGCACAGACAAGCCGAAGACAGCCACATTAATGTGTTGAGGGAGGAAGGGAGAAGCACCTTTGATGTGTGTGTGTTGCCAAATCTGGAAACCACGTGTGCCCTTGCTGCAGTGGCTGCAACAGCAGGCGGCATGTCCTGGGAATTATGCCACAATATCCACACAAAGACTAGGATGTCAGAAAGGACTACTGCAACAGGTGTATGTCAAGGAAGGAGTAACCGGTTTGCAATGGCACCCCCAGAGACAAAGGATGCACAATCACCAAAAATGACTGACACCGGATCATGAAACTGAAGGCCAGGCTGCGCACAGGAAACACACCCCAGAAGGTGTTGACGGCCCGTGGGGGGGACTAACATGCCAAAACACATACACAGTCATGGACATCATGCACAATATAGAATCAAATACATGAAGAACAGCATGAAGGTTGCTAATCTACACATACATTCATATGCACAATCCTTGACAACCATGCCAGAGATGCCGCATGCACAGTGGCAAGAGACCTGCATTGACAGAGATGAGGCACCTTGGAGGCTGAGGAACACCTTTATTACTCAGGCTCACACCTATGCAAAAGCATCAACATTAACAGACTGACAGTTCTATTGGATTAACATGTGGGACCTACACCGGACACCCCCTGTGCACCACAGATGCTGAAAATCCATTTTACTGGCACACAAGTGAAGGGGTTGAGCCAAACAGCCCCTGCTGCACACAGAGAGGCTGCAATTCCCCATTGAGCATCATATGGGGATGTCCCTCAATATGTCCACCCGTAGCCTCCCGTATATTTCAGAGGGAAGTTGTACACACATTGATGCCTTCATCACAAACCACAATCGCATAACGGATGACTGTCACGAAGTGTGACTATCAATTCATGTGAGTCATGCCACATATCATGTGCCCCATGGTGAGTCGACATGTATGCATAGTAACATAACCTGCACAGGAGCAGTGCCCACACATTACAAACAACTACCACACCCAAAAAGCCTTGCTGCAATCCTTACCCAAAGGAGACTTTTCACCATGTCCGCGCATGTAACGCTGATTCAGCACACGTTGCATTACTCATGAGGAATAGCAGGAGCACAACAATGCCACGAGCAGACAGCATGCGCAAGTACCTGGAGATGAGAGACACACAAGAAGTCAGGAAAAACATAGTCATCCGCATGCATGGTCATGTACTCTACATGAATAAGGTTGACACCATGCCAGTTGTCAATTGAGTGTGTCAGCTAAAATGTGTGGAATGACATCAGCACTAGAGTGACACATCAGCACACACCTCAAAGTCACTTAGCATACAGTCAGCTGGACACACACATTGCAACACATGCCACACAAGGCTCAAAGCATGCACACTCAAACCCAGGGACTCACCATTATGAGAAGAAGTTGCGTATGAGCTGACTTCGGATGTCCTCCTCCTCCTCCTCCTCCTCCTCCTCACTTGCCTTGTGACCAAGACCGTCATCCTCCACGGGTGGATGTTCCTGCTCATCGGGATCCAGGATGAGTGGCACAGCTTTCTCCACTGCCATGTTGTGCAGCATGCAGCACACGAGGAAGATTTTGCAGACCTTCACCGGTGCATATGGGAGGGACCCGCCGGTCTTGTGGAGGCACCGGAATAGGCTCTTCAGGAGGCCAAACGTCCTCTCAATCACTCGCCTGGTCTGCCATGGGCGTTGTTGAGACGGTGATCTGCAGCTGTTCTCGGGTTGCGGAGAGGCGTCACCAGCCATGGCATGTTGGGATAGCCAGAGTCCCCTACATGGAAACATCATGTAAAGAAGTGGATCAGGAGATGCCGTCACATACTAAGATAACGCTGAATACTGGACAAACAGAGTCTACTCACCAACAAGACATGCTCGTTCGTTGTGCAGCTGCAGCATAATTTCTGCCACCCTGCTACGCCTAATGATGTAGGCATTGTGTGCTGACCCTGGAAAACGTGCACAGACATGGGAAATCACCATGTTAGCAAGACACACCACAAGGGCATTAATGGAGTGGTAATGTTTACGGTTACGGAAGGCTACCTCCTGTGCCTGTGGTGGTACCAAATCCACATGTGTCCCATCAATGGACCCAATTACATGGGGCATCCCTCCCAGGGCATAGAACTCACCCTTGATACCTGTCAACTGTTCACAAGTTGGAAAATGGATGAATTCATCCAGGGGCTCCAACATGGCTTCCAAAACATCATGCAGGACACGGCTGAACATGGTCTGAGACATGCCACCCACATCAGCATTGGTCAATTGAAACGTACCGGTGGCAAAGAAATGTAGGGCTGCCATCACCTTCATCTTGGGGGGGTCAACGCAGTCGGATAACTGTGTCACGGTTGGAGGTGTGGTGCCAGCCTGTTTATCAGGTCCACAATTAACCGTTGGGGGAATCGGTAGCGGCGTATGCAGTCACGTTCCCTCATGGCAGCCAAGTCTGGCATTGGTCGGGGGAGAGGCGGTGCCCTGCAGAAAATTGGAAGGAATAACGAAGATTGAGTAGATTACTACACCAATGTCAATGAACTGAGCACATGTTCAACAGCTAATACACATATGCCACATACAGAGTCTGGTCTGTGCAATACACCCTGCACACGTATGCCAGCCAGGTGCTACTCCTACCGAGAGCCAGCTACAAACATGGATTGTCAAGGTCTACATGACATGCCATGAAAGTAGCTGTGGGCCAGTGTGAGTGAACAGCCAGACACATTACAGGAGTGACATACATCCACATATGTGCATTTGAAGGATGTCATCTCATACAGACAGCTGCCGGCAAGCTAGACGCACAGGTCACATGTAATGGAAAAAGGACAGACCACACACCTTGCCATGAAGGGGTACATGTCAAATATGATCACACAGACATTGAGACTACGCAGATATGTCCTAAGCTTGCAAGTCCCTGTTAGATGCATACAGACACACGTCACGTGTTATTCCACATGTGTCCTGGTGTGCGTAATAGTGTGACATGGGCATCTACACACAGACACATGTTGGATGCAGCTACAGCAGATGCCGTTGACGGAACACCAACAGCAAGATCATGGGAACACATGACACACACATGACATAGTCACATCGTGGCACGCTGGTAGTGAGATGTCAGGTGTCATCATCCATGTACCTGGCATCAGGGTGTAGAATTGGACCTCAGATAGGCCTACCAGTGCAAGGGGTTCGCCCTTCTCTGCACAGAGTCCTCAGACCAATAGGAAGAAGTTGGCACAGAAACTGGAATAGAAAATACAAAGTTTAATAAACCTCATGAGGCGGAACTATATTCACACAGCACCTTTCAGTATTGAATGAAGTAGCACACCAAACAGAAGGAGCATGGTCCTTTTATACCCACACAGGGGCTTGAAAGAGGGCGGTACAAGTACAGCAGAAGATTTTATGTACATATAAGGTCATATAGAAATGCACAGTCGACAAGTAGGAGGAGTTAACAGTTTGCCAATGCTAGTAAACACATCCTGACAGTTACATACTACTAACAGCTGCAAGGACAGTTGAAAACTCACTGGGCATGTGCAAAGGTGGAAGATGCTAAATATAGTTCGTTTCTAGGCAGATTACAAGAGCAGTCAACACTGAGGGAGGACAAAGCACATGGTGAGCACATGGCAAACAAAATGGCTGTCAGAAATACAAAATGGATTCCGCAAAATGGACAAGATAGCCTCTAAATACAAGATGGATTCCGCTAATGCTAAGCCAATCGCTGCCAATTTACAACAGATGACCCTTTTAGCATTAGCTGAAGACATCTGTTCCTCTGGGGTAATCTAAATATGCATCCCGTACATCTATTAGCATTATTTAGGCCACCTCTTTATTCAACATTTGTTGGGCTTCTGTTTCTGCAACATTCCTTTTGACAGGTATACAGGCAGAGATGCAAATGGAGCAAAGCATTGGACCACATTGGATACATACACAGCATGTAAAAAGTAACGTAATCATTACACACAGGATAGTCAGTAGCTTCCAGCCCCAAGCAGAAACAAGAGTCCAAAAGCATCCAGTAAAAGTCCAAGTACCAGTCTCTGGATGAATTTCTGCAGCAATCTTATGCAGTTTTGAAATTGCCTCGTATACTGAAGGTGAGTGATCCGGTATGAATACGCAACAGCTGCTACCGATGATGCGACATGCACCACCTCGATCAGCCAGAACCACATCTAGAACCATTCGGTTCTGGAGAGCTACAATCCTTGCAATTTGCAGCTCCTCCGTAATGTTCCCAAGTGACATAGCTGTCTGATTGGTAACAGCTTCCACAACTCTAGTTAATCGTCTTACTTTCCTACTGTTTAATGCAGCACCCACAAAGAAGAACAAACCTAAATTAAATTTGACATATTGTTGCAGAGTTGTATCAGTTTGGTCTACTTCGTCAGTACTTATTGTCCTCTTGTATCTATTTCTAGAGATATCATTAAATAATTTAAGATCCCGGTGATATGATGCAGGTGCCAGAAACACAGGGGGCAATAGAAAGGACACATAGCACACACCTGACCACCCAGCAGGTAGTTGATATTATCCGTGGCTACCACAGACAAAATAGGTATTATGAGGCTATAAAACTGCTATTATTTATACCTTCAATAGTCAGAATTACAGTACATTTGCTTTTCCCCACTGGAATTCTCCCAATACTGCTTAAACATAGATCTGCTTTAGCTCTAGTAACAGAAATCACAAATTGTTCATTACTGGTAAAAGTTCTCAAATTTGTGAAGACATATGGTGTTGAAATATTGTCCGGTTGATACTCTTCCCATTCCCATTTGGTCCCTTTGGCTTGAGGATAACCATCTTTATCTTGGTAGCATACTTTATTAAGGCGAAAAAGAAGCCCGCCTACTGTGAGTCTTCCAGATGCAAACAAAAGCGCATACCAAGCTTGACAAGAAACATTATGAGAAAAGGGAAGAAGAATAAAAGGTGTTTCTCCTTTCTTTTGATGTGCAGGTATCATCCCACACAGCCAACAGTTGGTAATATTTGTGGCATTATGAGTATGATGCAACATCTGGATAAAGGAATTATTTAAATAAGATTGTCGATGCTTCTGCTCATGGTAGGGAAAAGTAGTGGTGTTCAACTGATACTGGAGTAGTGGCGATCAAAAGCTCTCGAGCAGGAGCCACTTTCTCAATGAACCAGGTTATTACTGCTACAGCCACCATAGCAACAACAAACCCTATAGCACAAATGATCTTTCTCTTAGCAACAGTTGATTTCATTGTGGACATGATCAGCTTGTCGTTGAAAACAATCGTTGGAGCTCTTATCCCTGGGCAGCCGTTGGTTTCTTCACCGAGGGTCAAGACGGGTGTCGCTACACTATACAAGACTGATCCTCCCCCCTTGCCACATCGGCATTCCGTTTCACTAACCCAGGGCGGTTGCTCAACCAGTCTATTTCGACGATGCTGGCTCTTTCCGTTGTCTCAGTTGGTATCGGGATACTCCAGGAATCCTGTGGTCCGGGTAGACTCCCTCAAGTTCGTCAGGTGATATGGCTTGGCCTTTCTCTGTATCCAGGATGTTCCGATGGTCGATTAAGGCAGCAGGATCCACCAAGGTAGACGGCACTTTCTTGCAATGGGTGGAGTGCACCCAGTTCCTCCTGTTCGTCACTCGGACCGCAGTTCTCATTGAAAGGAGCACCTGCTCTGGGCCACGCCACCTCGGTTCCAAGCTGCTCGACCTCTGGAATGATCGGATCATCACCTGGTCTCCAGGTCGAAGTCCATGGCCTTCACCTGCAGACCTATCAGGAAGAGCTTCTCGAACCTGTTGATGAATAGAAACCAAACTGTCAGTCAATTGTGATAGGTAGTCACTCATCAACACACAAGGTACATCATGTATGGGGCGTGGTTTAGGAATTCCCCAAATGTTCTTAGGCCTTCCAAACACCACCTCATATGGTGTAAGACCAGATCGCGAATGTGGCACTGATCTAATGGACAACAGTGCCAAAGGTAAAGCGTCTGGCCAATTCAAGGATGTGGAAGCCAGTATTTTTGCCAGTTTCAATTTAAGTGTGGCGTTATACCTTTCCACTAGCCCTGCTGATTGTGGATGGAAAGCAGCGTGGAACTTGTGATTAATTCCTAATCCCTTCAGGACATAGTTGACAACTTGGCCAACAAAATGGGGTCCGTTATCACTCCATAAAAGCTTACAGACACCAAATCTAGGGAAGAATTCCTTCAAAAGTACCATTGCTGTAGTGAGAGCTGTATTGTCCTTTGTAGGGTATGCCTCTATCCATTTACTGAAGGCACATACCACTACCAAAACATACTTTAAGTTATTACAGCGCTCAAGCTGGATGTAATCCATTTGCAAAATTTCAAAAGGTGCGGTTGGCTTAGCAAACCCTCCTGTAGGAGTTTGTGTCCCTTTACCAGGATTATGCTGAAGACAAATCAGACAAGTCTGCACCATCTTTTTAGCTGTGCCGGCAATTTCTGGATGCTCCCAAACTTGCGTGAGCAATTTTGTGATCGAGGAGGCTCCAACATGTGCCGGCCCATGTGCCATATGAATCATAGGTTGTAAATAGGCTGTAGGCAGTCTCCACTTGCTCATCTCTTTATTCCTCCAACAGCCCTCATCGTCCAATGTTCCCTCCTTAGACCATTGCTCAATTTCTTCTGCAGAAGCAGATCTCTGCATATCTAGCACTTCCTCTCTGGTATCATGCCAACGTTCAGCCTGTGACTTCACTACGTACATAGACATGGTGCTTCGCTGCATGGCAGTTTCACGGGCTGCTTGGTCTGAAAAAGCATTGCCTTGTCCTATCTTATCAAAAATTTTCTTATGTGCGCTACATTTAACAATTGCTATTCTCTTCGGGTATGTTAAAGCAGTCAAGAGATTATGTACTAATTCTCCATGCATTATTTGCATCCCGTGGGATGTAAGAAAGCCCCTCTCCTTCCAGAGTAGCCCAAAATCATGAGCCACTCCGATCTGTCTAAATGTTCACAGATAAGTCAGTACTAAGTTCACATGCTCGTGTTAAAGCTATTAGCTCAGCTGCCTGAGCTGAATTCTGTGGAATACGAGCTGTCTCAACTACCGTCTGAAGTGTTGTAATTGCATATGCAGCTGACGTTGTACCATCTGGTAACTTCAAACAGGACCCATCAACCCATAGTTCCCCATCAACACTTGAAAGGGGCTTGTCTTGCAAATCGACACGACCCTTTGTCTGTTCCTCAGTAAGGAATATACAATCATGAGACTCCTGTGACTGAGACTGAGTCACCGTGTATGGCAACAAAGTGGCTGGGTTTAGTATCGCACATCTCTTTAGAGTAATGTGAGGGGCCAACAATGTCAATTCGTATCCTGTCAGACGAGCACTAGTTAAATGCTGCGTCTTTGTCTGATTTAAAAGGGCATCAACCGCATGGGGTACTAGCACCAACAGCTTATGTGACAAAACTATCCCTTCACTCTGACGTATTGACACAGCTGTTGCTGCAACTGAACGGAAGCATCCAGGTAACGCATGAGCAACAGGATCAAGTACTGCTGAAAAATATGCACAGGGACGCTGTTTGTAACCGTGTGTCTGCACTAAAACTGACAATGCGCATCCATCTTTCTCATGTACATAGAGTGTAAAAGGCTTCGTATAATCTGGAGTACCTAACACTGGTGCTGAACAAAGAGCTTGTCGTAACTGTCGGAAAGCAGTCTCACATTCATCTGTCCGTGGGAGGGGCATTGGAGTATCTTTAGTCAAAAGTGCTAGCAAGGGTTTAACAATGTGTGAAAACCCTAATATCCATTGCCTACAAAAAGAAGTAAGACCAATGAATGCACGGACATCTTTATGAGTAAGGGGCACTGGTGTGTCTAAAATAGCTTGAATGCGATCTGGTGTGAGTGCACGGCCCTCCTTAGACAGAAGGTGACCTAAGTAGGTTACCTTTGGTCTACAATATTGCAATTTCTTTTGTGACACTTTGTGATGATGGGAAGCAAGAAAAGATAGCAAGGACAAAGTACATTTTTCGCACTGTTCAGGGGTATCGGCTGCCAACAAGATGTCATCGACATATTGTATGAGAGCCACACCTTCAGGCAAAACAAAAGAATCAAGTTGTCTTTTTAATGCTTGACTGTAAATACTAGGACTCTCAGTTAGCCTTGAGGAACTCTACAAAATCTATACGATCGACTATTCAAAGTGAAACCGAACAAATATCGGCAATCAGGATGAATAGGGATCGAAAAGAAAGCATTCTTCAAGTCTATCACAGAGAATGTAGTTGCTTTCGGAGGAACCAAAGTAAGAAGTGTCGTTATGCCAGAAAGCACGGGGTATTGTGGTACTACAATCTTGTTAACTTCTCGCAAATCAATAATGAATTGGTAAATCCTAGTGTCAGTATCTTTTTTCAGAATAGGAAGAATCGGACTGTTACAAACATTGTAAGGAACTTCCTCAACAACCCCCACTTCAATGAGATCATGGACAATACGTATGTGTGCTTCTTCACCTTCCTGTGAAATTTTGTATTGAGGCAAACGTGGCAGCACAGCGCCCTCCTTGACACTAATATATACTGGTGGAATAACCATTTGCCCGACATCAGTGTCTGAAGTAGCCCACAAATTACTAGGGAGTGAAGCTAATGCAATATCCTCTTTAACAAGACAAGCTCTCTCCTTCACAGGATGGCTGTCATTCAAGATAACACGTACACCTTCTGGAGAACATCGTATCGTAGCCATGAAATACTTGAGCATATCAAGACCCACAATATTGTCTGGTGTATTCGGGGAAAGCAAAAATGGACACGGAGCAGTAAATTTATCCACATGGAATGCAAGTGGTTGTGACAATGGGCTAAGGGAAGGGGTTTCATCGAAACCTATCGATGTAATGGTTAAGCCAGACAGGGTAGCCCTTGGAACCAATTGTTTAGACAAGGCGCTACGAGTAGCTCCTGTATCAACCAGAAACTGATCAGTGGAACCCAAAACATTTGCTGTAACATAGGGACCCCTCTGATCTACTGGAACTTCAACTGATTCCTTACCCCATCCTAGGCAATCCTATGCGGCACATAGTCGGACATTTGATATTGGTTCCTTCTATCAAAAGTGTTAAACCCATTCTGCCCACGTATATTAGCATCAAACCTAGCACGATCACCTGTGCTTCCTCTAGGCTCTGAATATCCTGAACGATTTCTCATTTGTCCCCGACCACGTGGACACTGCTGAGCACACATTGCTGGACAATCGGAAGCCCAATGCCCACATTTCTTACAGTACGCGCACTGGTCAGCAGACAAATTCGAACGAGTATAAGAAGGGAAAGACGAACCATAAGATCCACATCCACCTCTATCACTACCTCTAAAAGGCGGACCATAAGCCTGAGCCAACATAACCTTCATTTTTAATTCTTTAGTCTTCTTATCCTCATTACCCTTTGCTTCTAATTCCTGACGTTCATAATACTGAGCCATAGTCAAGAGAGAAACCGGAGAAGAGGTAGTCCATGAACTCTTACTGGATTTTAAGCGACTAGCTTTTCCTGGCAACAGGTTTGCGACATATTTATCGACAAGCAGATGTCTGCCCGTGTCATCTGTCAATGACTGGCCACTAAAATCGTGGAATGCTTCTTTAAAGCGTGTAAAGAAATCAGAGACCGATTGATCTGCCTTTTGCTTACAAGACGCTAAAACAGTCCAATCTATCTTTTTAGGGGGAATAATCGTTTTTAACTTACCTAATATAGCTGCGGGAAGATCTAAAATTAACTGACATGGCTTCTGTGCAGGTTCCCCTTCTACATTCATTTGTTCTAACTCTTTCCAAAACGCCCCAAAAGCTGCACGATCATCAATTTTATGAACAGTTCTCCACATATCAGGTGGTAATATCAATCCAAAAAATAAATCAATATCAGGCAAAGTCATAGTACAAGAGCCAATAGCACCCTCAACTTCCTCATAAAAAGCGGCTGGATTTTTCCCCGGATCAGGCAATGCAGTTTTAAGTGCCATGACATCCGTCCTATTCCAAGGAGTGTAAACCCAATTATAAATAAAATAAGCCTTTGCATCAATAGAGGCCTTATCATCACTTGTACCCTGTCCTTTAGGAGGAACATACAAAGGCGCGGCCTCCCGCACAGGTTTCGCATGAACTATCATAGTCTTATCTGTTCCGGAGATAGAAGCTTGTGCCATGCCGGTCTGAGATGTCTGTGCAGCTACGTCTGCAGCCTTTTTCTCCTCTCGCAAACGGACTGCATCAACACGCAGTTTAACCAAACGCCTGATTGTATCATTCACATGGGGGAAAACAAAAAGACCATCACGCATTTGCTTACAATTAACTGCTACATCGTCGGGCTCTAACTCCTCAGAATATTTCCTAAACAGCTCAAGGACCTCTTCGGCAAACACCTCAGTAAAATACAACTGCTCCCTTTCCTGCCACCCTTTCATACTATCTAGAAGTTCAGAGGCGGGGGCAATGCTACGAACTGCTTTACGAGCAGCAGATCTAAGCTGGGTCGAACGCGCAGCGGTCAACATAGAACGAGTTTCTCGTGCCTTGTGTTCCTCCGAACTAGAGTCCTCATCTGACTCATGAGGGGCAGAAGGAACAGTATACGGAGGTGGAGGACGATCTAATAATAAGAAATCATCTTGTGGTTTATTAAGTATAGGATAAAGGGGCCGCCGAACAGCGTATTGGCCAGTTACCTGTAAATTGAGCTCCCTATCTTCTCTCTCTTTTAACTCTTTTAACTCTTTGTTCTTCAGCTCTAATGCTTTCACATAAATGTTCTTTCGTTGTTCTTTTTCAATCAAGGCTTGCTCACGCTTCATTCGTTCACGCACTTCTTTCTCCAACATTCGTACACAATCAAACATACCTTGCCTAGTCTTTCGCTTACACAGACATTGTTCCACATACTCAATCTTTCGTAAATCAAATGACCCATACATAGGCCAATGCAACTCAGGATCCTTACTAGTGTATTTATTCCATAATGTGCTGTACATTATAGAAGAAAGACCATGTTTAATATACATATCCCTATTAGGCGTCCCCTCCGGGGGGGCCAGTTGTGCTTCATCGAGTCTCAAATTGGTACCACTACAAAGCAACACATCCTACGAAGTGTGCTAAACACAGGCATGCCAAAAATAGTGCAGAATATGCAGTATTATAATCAAAGTAGCACTTAAGGTACCTTTAGTACGATGTGCTGTTCAAATCAATTCTGATAGAGAAAATTCTCCTCATTACCTGCCTATATAAATTGCAATTTATATATGAATCACATAGAAATCTAAGTTGGCCAACACAAATCCAAAATACAAAAGCCACAGTAAGTGTTACTAAACTACCTTACCAATCCCAGGCATAAAAACCAACAGCAAGCGCCGCAGAATGACACTTACCAATCACTTGGTGTCCAGGTTCCAACTGCCAAGTTCTAAAATCGACCAAATGGTCACTGCACGGCGAATCAACAGAAGAGATCTCAGTCGAGGACCGGCACCACCTGGATGGTCAGATCAGAAAGAAAGGAAAAACGCCGTGGTTGCCAAGACTCGGGCCTCATCGGGCAGCGATTGCGTCCAGAGCAAGATTCCAATCCTTCGTTTCGACCAATCCTTTGGGCATCCGAGTCGCCGATGAGCCCCACTGGTTGGGCGCCAATTTGTAGAAGTGGACCTCACCTAGGCTTACCAGTGCAAGGGGTTCGCCCTTCTCTGCACAGAGTCCTCAGACCAATAGGAAGAAGTTGGCACAGAAACTGGAATAGAAAATACAAAGTTTAATAAACCTCATGAGGTGGAACTACATTCACACAGCACCCTTCGGTATTGAATGAAGTACCACACCAAAACAGAATGAGCATGGTCCTTTTATACCCACACAGGGGCTTGAAAGAGGGCGGTACAAGTACAGCAGAAGATTTTATGTACATATAAGTTCATATAGAAATGCACAGTCGACAAGTAGGAGGAGTTAACAGTTTGCCAATGCTAGTAAACACATCCTGACAGTTACATACTACTAACAGCTGCAAGGACAGTTGAAAACTCACTGGGCATGTGCAAAGGTGGAAGATGCTAAATATAGTTTGTTTCTAGGCAGATTACAAGAGCAGTCAACACTGAGGGAGGACAAAGCACATGGTGAGCACATGGCAAACAAAATGGCTGTCAGAAATATCAAATGGATTCCGCAAAATAGACAAGATAGCCTCTAAATACAAGATGGATTCGGCTAATGCTAAGCCAATCGCTGCCAATTTACAACGGATGACCCTTTTAGCATTAGCTGAAGACATCTGTTCCTCTGGGGTAATCTAAATATGCATCCCGTACATCTATTAGCATTATTTTGGCCACCTCTTTTTTCAACATTTGTTGGGCTTCTGTTTCTGCAACATTCCTTTTGACAGGTATACAGGCAGAGATGCAAATGGAGCAAAGCATTGGACCACATTGGATACATACACAGCATGTAAAAAGTAACGTAATCATTACACACAGGATAGTCAGTAGCTTCCAGCCCCAAGCAGAAACAAGAGTCCCCTACATGGAAACATCATGTAAAGAAGTGGATCAGGAGATGCCGTCACATACTAAGATAACGCTGAATACTGGACAAACAGAGTCTACTCAACAACAAGACATGCTCGTTCGTTGTGCAGCTGCAGCATCATTTCTGGCACCCTGCTACGCCTCATAATGTAGGCATCGTGTGCTGACCCTGGAAAACGTGCACAGACATGGGAAATCACCATGTTAGCAAGACACACCACAAGGGCATTAATGGAGTGGTAATGTTTACGGTTACTGAAGGCTACCTCCTGTGCCTGTGGTGGTACCAAAGCCACATGTGTCCCATCAATGGACCCAATTACATGGGGCATCCCTCCCAGGGCATAGAACTCACCCTTGATACCTGTCAACTGCTCATGAGTTGGAAAATGGATGAATCCATCCAGGTGCTCCAACATGGCTTCCAAAACATCATGCAGGACACGGCTGAACATGGTCTGAGACATGCCACCCACATCAGCAATGGTCTATTGAAACGTACCGGTGGCAAAGAAATGTAGGGCTGCCATCACCTTCATCGTGGGGGGTCAGCGCAGTCGGATAACTGTGTCGCGGTTGGAGGTGTGGTGCCAGCCTGTTTGTCAGGTCCACAATTAACCGTTGGGGGAATCGGTAGCGGCGTATGCAGTCACGTTCCCTCATGGCAGCCAAGTCTGGCATTGGTCGGGGGAGAGGCGGTGCCCTGCAGAAAATTGGAAGGAATAACGAACATTGAGTACATTACTACACCAATGTCAATGAACTGAGCACATGTTCAACAGCTAATACACATATGCCACATACAGAGTCTGGTCTGTGCAATACATCCTGCACACGGATGCCAGCCAGGTGCTACTCCTACCAAGAGCCAGCTACAAACATGGATTGTCAAGGTCTACATGACATGCCATGAAAGTAGCTGTGGGCCAGTGTGAGTGAACAGCCAGACACATTACAGGAGTGACATACATCCACATATGTGCATTTGAAGGATGTCATCTCATATAGACAGCTGCCGGCAAGCTAGACACACAGGTCACATGTAATGGACAAAGGACAGACCACACACCTTGCCATGAAGGGGTACATGTCAAATATGATCACACAGACATTGAGACTACGCAGATATGTCCTAAGCTCGCAAGTCCCTGTTAGATGCATACAGACACACGTCACGTGTTATTCCACATGTGTCCTGGTGTGCGTAATAGTGTGACATGGGCATCTACACACAGACACATGTTGGATGCAGCTACAGCAGATGCCGTTGACGGAACACCAACAGCAAGATCATGGGAACACATGACACACACATGAAATAGTCACATTGTGGCACACTGGTAGTGAGATGTCAGGTGTCATCATCCATGTACCTGGTATCAGGGTGTAGAATTGGACCTCAGATAGGCCTACCAGTGCAAGGGGTTCACCCTTCTCTGCACAGAGTCCTCAGACCAATAGGAAGAAGTTGGCACAGAAACTGGAATAGAAAATACAAAGTTTAATAAACCTCATGAGGCGGAACTACATTCACACAGCACCCTTCGGTATTGAATGAAGTAGCACACCAAACAGAAGGAGCATGGTCCTTTTATACCCACACAGGGGCTTGAAATAGGGCGGTACAAGTACAGCAGAAGATTTTATGTACATATAAGGTCATATAGAAATGCACAGTCGACAAGTAGGAGGAGTTAACAGTTTGCCAATGCTAGTAAACACATCCTGACAGTTACATACTACTAACAGCTGCAAGGACAGTTGAAAACTCGCTGGGCATGTGCAAAGGTGGAAAATGCTAAATATAGTTCGTTTCTAGGCAGATTACAAGAGCAGTCAACACTGAGGGAGGACAAAGCACATGGTGAGCACATGGCAAACAAAATGGCTGTCAGAAATACAAAATGGATTCCGCAAAATGGACAAGATAGCCTCTAAATACAAGATGGATTCCGCTAATGCTAAGCCAATCGCTGCCAATTTACAACAAGGGGACATTTGCGGGTGTTGGGGACTGTGCCATCCAAGTGATGCAGTGCTTGACAAGTTTGAAATACATGCACACATGTAAAAGGTGTGAAGGGGAAGTGCGCCACATGGTGCCCCATCACACATGACATGTGTACACAGGTCATCACACAACTATTGGGTTAAAACATGAGGAGATATGTGCCAGCTCACTGCCTGACACACCTAGGCCCTACACATGATGCACTGCACTGACAATGACTTGATGTCCATCCTTGTGCGAGTCATACACCTCCATTCCTTTCCTGTGTACCTCCTATCACCAGTGTAAGCTGTGAAACGCACCGCACACACGCTCTGAGGGTGTGTGTACGGTCGCATAACAATATGGGTTTTTGGTAGGAGTACGCGTGTGTGCAAGGACCGCACACACCTACGTGTACACACTGGTCCTATCCCCATGGTAGTGTTGGCGTAGGTGTACGCCATAGAGATAGGGCTCGTACCCGCGTATGTACGGCCCGTAGCACTATGGCGTACGCCTACGGCAACACTACCATAGTGCCAGGGTCCCTACACACGCGGGTACGGCCCGTAGCACTAGGGTAGTGTTGCTGTAGATGTATGCCATAGTGATACGGGCCGTAAATACGCGGGTACGGCCCGTATCTCTATGGCGTACGCCTACGGCAACACTACCCTAGTGCTACGGGCCCTACACACGCGGGTACGGCCTGTAGCACTGGGGTAGTGTTGGCGTAGGCATACGCCATAGAGGTACGGCTCGTAACCGCGTATGTACGGCCCGTAGCACTATGGCGTACGCCTACGGCACACTACCATAGTGCTATGGGCCCTACACATGCGGGTACGGCACGTAGCACTGGGGTAGTGTTGGCATAGGCGTACGCCATAGAGATACGGCTCGTAACCGCGTATGTACAGCCCATAGCACTATGGCGTACGCCTACGGCAATACTACCCTAGTGCTACGGGCCCTACACACGCGGGTACGGCCCGTAGCACTAGGGTAGTGTTGCCGTAGGTGTACGCCATGGTGATACGGGCCATACATACGTGGGTACGGCCGGTATCTCTATGGCGTACGCCTACGGCAACACTACCATAGTGCTATGGGTCCTACACACGCGGGTATGGCCCGTAGCACTAGGGTAGTGTTGGCGTAGGCGTACGCCATAGAGATACGGGCCGTACATACGTGGGTACGAGCCCTATCTCTATGGCGTACGCCTACGGCAACACTACCAAAGTGATACGGGCCCCACACACGCGGGTACAGACCGTATCACTGGAGTAGTGGTGCCCTAGGGGTACGTGTGGAACGCACCGTACCTGTGTGTGGATAGTAAAATTACATAGGGGACACATGAGGGACAAGTATAAGGGCCTAAATGCATGCTGGTTGTCATGGAGACCGAGTTTCCAGTTCAAATTTTTGCATCAGGTGGCCAGCAAAAGTCGGTTGGAGACAATATACTATGTTGCAAAGTGGTTGTTGACTTGACATCATGCTCAAATTTTGAACCATGCAAAGGCCCTCACTGGGGTAGGTTTAAAGGGATTGGAGGAAACATAGGATGCAAATGAGATCGACCAATCACTCTGTACTCCTGTAAATGAAACAGCCCAGCAAGGGAGATATAAGGCAGCCAGGACCCATGAGAGAGCACTTGCCTGCACAACCTTTCATTCCACACCACTGCTGATGCTCGTGATTCCTCTGGCACCATGTCCAGGTCTGTGGAGAGGGCCCAGCCATTCACCCAAGAGGAGAATGAGGCGTTGCTGGATGTCATCCTTCCACAGTACCCCTGCCTATATGGGAGACCAGGGGAGCAGGTGAGTGCTGACTCCACTAGCTGTGACTGTGCCCCTTTTTTGAGTCTGTCACTTCTGGCATTGTGTCCAGGTGTGACCTACATGCAATGTTGTTCATGGTGGGTCCCAGGGGGAGGAATGCCTTATGTCTCCCATGCAGAGCCTGATGTGGTTCATATCTGCACGCCTCACTTGCATTGTGCTTACTGTGACAATCACTGCATGGTGCATGCCACATTCAGCCTGGCTAATCCCCTTGGAAATGTTGTTTCCATAGTCCTGATGTGATTCTGTGGTCCCCCCAGTGTGACAGGTGACTGTACCCACAGATGTGTGTGAGTTGAGTGTACCTGTGGTGATAGTGTCCAAATGATGTGTACGGCCCCTGGACATTGGTGTGTGTGTAAGTCCCCTGTCATGTGGGTGAGTGTCTATGTGGAGTGTTGCACCCCAGCTGCATGGAGGATGCATATGCCCTACCCATCTGTTGTGAGCAGGGAGCCGTGCTGTGTGTCTGACGTGCTGAGCTAGGCCCACACCTGTGACTCCCCCCAGTCAAGTGGCACATGTGCAGAGTGATGTTTGTACCCGCAGTTGCCAATGGCAGGTGATTATCCTGTGCCTGTGTGTGTCTGTGTACTCCGCTGAGGTTGCGTCAGTGGCCTGGGGCATGTGACTGCTTTGAGGTGCTGTCCATTATCCTGGTGTTGCTTGTGATGCACAGTGTGAGCCATGATCATTGATTCTGTCGCACCCCTCATGCCACCTGTGTACTTTAAATGCCACGTAGTGCATTTGGCCTTCCCTAGAGGATAATGTCCCTATGACAAAGGTGCAATGAGTTGGTTGCATACTTACTATGCCCTGTTCAAACAAACCCAATTGTTCTAATGTGTGTCTCTGTGACATGGAGCAGGTGTATTGATGTTGTCTCACTTTGTCATCCTCACAGGTAGCCACCTACGCCAAGGGGGAGATTTGGAAGCGGGCCGTCAGGGCCGTGAGGTCGGTGGAGGGTTGCAGT
The DNA here is from genome assembly GCF_964204655.1 of Triturus cristatus. NCBI lineage: Eukaryota > Metazoa > Chordata > Amphibia > Caudata > Salamandridae > Triturus > Triturus cristatus. Next base: position 404,699,875 of record NC_140581.1, read on the forward strand.
CGGCGCCTGGCCCAGGTGAGGAAAGGCTGGCAGGATATCCGGTGCTGGACCAGGAGGATCGCCCGGGTCCTGCTGGAGGACTCACCTTCACGCAAACACGGCGGGCGCCTGACCCACCAAATGAAGCGTGTCCTGGCGGTGGTCTTCCCTGACATGGATATGCGGCTACAGGAGAAGCAGCAGCAGGAAGGGGGTAGGTGCATGTGTGTTTGTTGTGTGTCACCAGCTTTTGGAAGTGCTCAGTCGCCTGGATACACTGCCAGGGCTTATATGTGCAGTGCATATCCTGTTCCCCAAAGTCAACCGGTCCTGTTCTTCCTCCCTTCCCCACCTTGACATGTGTTCCCTGGTCTGTGTGTAGTCACTCTTGCACAAGGTAATCTAGGCTGGCAGTTAATCCAAGTGCCCAATGCTTGCAGCATCATGTGTAGGGGTGGTCTGTGACATGTGTTGGGACCTTGCCTGTGCCCTGTCCAGTTCAGTCATTTGGGGGTCCAAAATTGTTGGCACTGATGCAGAGTCTCAACATAGGAGTGTGTGGCTTAAACTGAACTGCCTTGCATGACCGATGTTGTGGCCTCAGACAAGATGTGCATAAGGGGGAGATATGCATAGTGCGGGGACGGTTGCTCCTGTTGCAGTCAGATCTATCCAGGACCATGGAGCAGTGTGGCCACTACAGTCCCCTGAGACACCTTTTCCTAGGAATCATGTGTGTCATCCAACACTGTGGACATTCTCTGTGTCTTCAGCATAGGTTGGCCTCTGTGGCATTGTACCCTGGCCTCATTTGTATTTACGTAAAGTGTGATACATGTGTACACTGTACAGGGTGACCCAATGTGGCTTGTGCATCCTCACACTGGCCAGTCCCTGTGTGTCTGTGTACAACTATCTGATGATGGTTGTTTGTCAATAATATGTGTGGTCAGCCCCACGAGGGGTAGTTAGAGTGCAATTAGGCTTTAATGGAGACCATTAATGTGAGCCCGGATTAAGAGGTGTAAGTCCTTCCTCTGTCTCAATCACATTGTCTCAGGTAGGGGGGGCTTTGTGCGGGCAAGGCCTACATGTCCAAAGCATATGTCTCCTTGCCAGGTCTGGCCTGTGTGTGATGATAGTCGGAACAGACACTTAACAAGTATTGACCCAGTCATGTTGTGCAGGGTTTAATGTTTGTGCTTTGCAGCATGTGTAAAAAGTTAAAAGACATGGTTTCTGCTCATCCATTTTTGGCAACGGTGTGTGGTCCAGATGCTGTGCTCGACTGACCCCAGACACTAGCTTCTCTGTATAATTCGAAAACAAGTTCTTTGCTGTTGTGTCATGCTCTCCATTGTTTCAAAGTGGCATGGTGGCTCAACCAACTGTGTAATGCATGGCCTACATATGTGCGTAGTATTGTAGATGTTACTCATGATGCTTTTCATGCTATGCACTGTGACCTATGTAGTTTGGACTCATGTGTCATATGTATACAGGTGTCTGATTATTTCCTGTCTCTTCACCTTGCCCACAGCATCGTCGGAGGACACCGAGGGAGACACCGGCACGGACGTGGAGGAGGGATCCAGCACCGGTGCCACCAGTGCTGGGGAGTCTGGCGCAGCAAGTGGCACGGAGGGCGAGGGGAGTCAGGCGGAGGACCTGTCCAGTCCCAACACCGACTATGACGCTGTCCGTGTCTGAGGCTGAGCTCCCAGAGGGGGCGGAGGCTGCTCCCACAGCTGAAAGCAGCAGTACATCTCTCGCCGCCCCATCCATTCCCATCACCGCCCTCCCACTTGCTCGGGTCCCTTCTGTCCGTACTAGGCGACCACATGTCTCCTTTGTGCCAGGCACCGCACCCCCTGCCCCTGTCTCCCCTGCTGCCGTCAATGCCGAGTCTGTGGACATCCTGCGGCAGTTGCAGGTTGGTCAGACATCGCTGCCTAATGTCCTCCATGGCCACACCAGACTGCTGACACAGATGGTGTCGTACATGGAGGGCATGTCATCAGCGATGTCTGACCAACGGATGTTGCTGAGGTCCATGGACTCGTCACTGACGGCAGCAGTGGGTCTCCTGCAGCGCTCCGTCCCCCCCTACCCCTGCCCCATCTATACTTCCCACTCCCATGCCTGTCCCAAGCACACCCAGACATCCCCATGCACGCACCCCACCAGACACAGGCAGCACACCAACAGGGAAGGCCAAGCGCACTCCTCCAGTCACACACACATAGGGGGAAGTAGGCACACCCACTGGGTCGGGGGGCAAACGGCAGCCACGCAGCCACAGTGGGAGTCTGCAGTCCTCACGACCCACTTCCTCCAAAACCACGCCCCTTAGCTCCCCTGCCCAACAGTCGGACAAAGAGTCCTTCATGGCCAGTCTGTCCCTCAGCCCCAGTGTGACACCACCCCGCAAGCGGTCGAGGAAGTCCCCAGGCAGGGGAGTTAAGTCCCCCCCTGTCCACACCCTCCCCCACTAGCGCTGCAACCCATCCCTCCGACCACCCCCCCCCCTTGGGGCCTGTGGTTCCTTCGGGTGCAGGGGAGATGCTGGCAGACCTTGCAGCCGTGTGCAGCGCCATCCTAACCACCACCTTTGGCGCTGCCCCACCCCCTGTGGTGGAGTCGTCCGTCACAACACCTACCCTTGCCCCTCCTGTCCCTGTGGTGCCTGGTCCTTCCCCCCCCACACGATGCCCCCCCGTGGATGGAAAGGAACTGTGAACTGTGCAGGCAAGCTAGGGGAGACGCGTCCCAATGTGTCCCCCCCCCCCAAAATTCGCATATGGACTGGCCTATGGGCTTTGTATGTAGTGTACATTTCAAATCCAATTTTTTTATGCTGAATAAAGCATTTTGTTTTTCATTTGCACACAAATGCTTTTCTGGTATTGCTGTTGGTGCTGCTGCTCCCTGAGTTGGGGTGGTGATAATGTGTTAGGTGTCTGGGAAATGTTGTAGTGTGCTGCTCATGGGGAGGACCCTGGTATCTGCATGCCATCACAAGGTCTCTGCAAATAATCTTTGGTCATGTAAGCTCTTACTGTATGGTGACATTGTCCCAAGGAGTGTTCCTTCCTCAGTGGCACCTGACTTCTTCCCTGCAGGGTGTTTCCCAATTGTTGTGCTGACCTGTGTCTACAGTTCCTTGCTGTGTGAGGGATCCCTTCAACTTTGCCCATGCCTGCTCAGCAATGTCTCCGCCTGCATCGTCTGTGCCATCCTTGGTAGTCACTGTACTTGTGTATGGAGTATGTTGCCATGGCTTAATGTGGACATGGTCCCTTTTCCGCACTATGCATTTGTGTACTCCCAGCCTAGCACACATGTGTTACTTGTTCTGCAGGGTATTTGGGCACCTGACTGACAATTGTGGGCATTGTATCTGTGGGTACTCCACCCTTTTCCTTCCATGGGAGGCAACAACTTGTTGGCTGCCCCAGCACCTGTATATTCCTATCAGTCCTGGAATGTGGGTGACAGTGTGTGTTCCCTTAGGCTCTCTTAGTTTAGTGGGGTTTCACATGAGGATACAGTCTTGTTGCATGATCTCAGTGTGTGTATTGTACTGCCACCGCCAGGGGTGTGTATGCATGTGTAATTTGTCATCCCACCCACATGTGGTGTGTCATGCAGTGGGGGAAGGACTTCCATCCTCATGGGAGTGGAACACTGCTGTCAGGGATGTGTTGTCATGGCACTTTCAACATAGTCGCACATTGTGGATGCCTTCATGCACCCATGGAGTTTTGCTAATGGGAGGATGATGTACACACCCCAGGTCTCTGTCCACTACTGGGAGGCCTCTGCACCCACCCCTCATTTGTCTGGGCACTGCTGGGAGTGATAGGCACCCACCCCTCATATGTATGGGCACTGCTGGGGGTCCTCTGCACCCACCCCTCATATGTCTGGGCACTGCTGGGAGTGATAGGCACCCACCCCTCATATGTCTGGGCACTGCTGGTGGTCCTCTGCACCCACCCCTCATATGTCTGGGCACTGCTGGGGGTCCTCTGCACACACCCCTCATATGTCTGGGCACCGCTGGGAGTGATAGGCACCCACCCCTCATATGTCTGGGCACTGCTGGGGGTGCTCTGCACCCACCACATATATGTCTGGGCACTGCTGGGAGTGATAGGTACCCACCCCTCATATGTCTGGCCACTGCTGGGAGTGATAGGCACCCACCCCTCATATGTCTGGGCAGTGCTGGGAGTGATAGGCACCCACCCCTCATATGTCTGGACACTGCTGGGAGTGATAGGCACCCACCCCTCATATGTCTGGGCACTGCTGGGGGTCCTCTGCACCCACCCCTCATATGTCTGGGCACTGCTGGGAGTGATAGGCCCCCACCCCTCATATGTCCGCCCACACGCTCTGAAGCCCTGGGTATGGCCCGTACCCAGGCCTGAAGAGCGTGGGTATGGGCCGTACCACCATTGTTGGTGTGACGTAGGGGTACGCGTGCTGCGACCCATACCCACGCTCTTCAGGCCTGGGTACGGGCCGTACCACCATTGTTGGTGTGACGTAGGGGTACGCGTGGTGCGACCCGTACCCACGCTCTTCAGGCCTGGGTACGGGCCATACCACCATTGTTGGGGTGACGTAGGGGTAGGCGTGGTGTGACCCGTACCCAGGCCGTACCCCTACATCACCCCAACAATGGTGGTACGGCCCGTACCCAGGCCTGAAGAGTGTGGGTACGGGTCGCACCACGCGTACCCCTACGTCACACCAACAATGGTGGTACGGCCCGTACCCACGCTCTTCAGGCCTGGGTACGGGCCATACCACCATTGTTGGGGTGACGTAGGGGTACGGCCCGTTACTAGGCCTGAAGAGCGTGGGTACATGTCGCACCACGCGAACCCCTACATCACCCCAACAATGGTGGTACGGCCCGTACCCAGGCCTGAAGAGTGTGGGTACGGTCCGTACCACCATTGTTGGGGTGCCGTAGGGGTACGGCCCGTAACCAGGCCTGCAGAACGTGGGTACGGGCCGTACCACCATTGTTGAGGTGATGTAGGGGTAGGCGTGGTACGACCTGTACCCACGCTCTTAAGGCGTGGGTACGGTGCATACCACAATTGTTGTGGTGATGGGACGCATCCACGTCCACTTCTGTTGTGGCGGGACGCAGGCCGTGGTGGACATGCCACCCCCCCCAGTGACCAGTCCCTGGAGGTACGGTATGTACAGGGCATGTGTACATTTTGCCTTAGGTGGGGGTTATGTTTCCTGCCCCTGCCCCCCACCTTTGCCCCTGGGTGTTGTTCTGACCTTCTGCGGCATCTGCATCAGTTCCTATGCACCAGGTCGTAGGCTATGAGGGCCGGGATGACACGTAGGATGGGGTCCATGGCTGTCCGTCGCATACAGGTGCTCCTTCCTCGCGTCGTCCTCAATTTCCCGGCAGTTTTTGGCTCCCGTAAAAAATGCTACGTGCGGAGTGACGTAGGCACGAATCGTACTTGCTGGTTCGTAAAACGCTGCCTGACTCCGTCCGGACGTCACGTACGCGGTGTCCCGGATCGGAATTGTGGGTATATTTTAGCCGGTCGGTGTTTTGTACGAATCGTACGGAAATGGTATTTCGGTACGAATCGTACCTGCGGGTTTGTAAGGGGATTTTCCCGGGTACGAGTCGGACGGAGAAAAATCTCCGTACGACGGTTCGTTCCCGGGTTTTACAGGATCGGAATCGGCACCAAAATGTAATTAAATTAAACTTAACATCTGTTAAAAATGTAACATATTATTAAAGAAACATAAACAATATTTATACAAAAAATTACATCATGTATATTTAAATATATACTAAAATACATAACAATAATAAAAAAAACAATATTTTAACTCATTTGGTGCTCCGTCATTAGCAGCAGAGGGATTTCCTTTTTTTACATTTTTGCCACACTTAAGTCCGTCCGCCATTGTCACAGGGGCTTGGGACCGGCCGCCTATATGGCTGCAGTCCCGCAATTGCAATTACAATGTGACTGCCACTGTTGCGGTCGCATCATGCATGTTTACCATTTAGGTGGGTGCTGCTGGCTGCAGCACCCGCCGCAATGGTAAAACTACATGTTGTGCATTTCCCTGCACTACGTGGCAGGCACCACATGGTGCCTGCCACATGGTGCAGGGAAATGTTGGGGGCGTGCATAACTAAAATGGCCCTTGAAAAGGGGGGCACGCAATAGGCCCCGAAAGTACATCCCCGCCAGCCTCTGAATGGCGTTGAACAGCCGTACACAGGCTGGCGAGGATGCAGCATCCTAATCTGGCGGACAGTGCCTGCTAGGCACCGCAATCATTTTGTGGATGCGGGGTGGGTCTGCAGTCAATCGTAATGATTGCCTGTGTCGGACCAGTGGCGGACGGACATCGTGTCCACCAACAAACCCCCGCCATTCTCATCTGGTGTGTGGAGAATGGCCACACGATGGCAGTGAATCAGCCACCGGCAGGCTGCCAGTGGCAGATTCACCGCTATCGTAATGACCCCCTTAGTTTCAGTTTCATTGTTTTGGTGCTCATTGGGCTATCTCTGCCCTCGAGCACGGAATTACATAGGAGAGGTATTGTTGGAAAGGGCAGACCCTCCCCTTTCCACTGCTTGGGGATCGCCCCAGGAGGGTGATAACCAAGCAGGGATCCACTCACTAGGCTCCAGGGAGGGGGGAGTGCTCCCTTGAGCAAGGGCCTCTGCTCCCCATATAAAAATTGGCATATTCAGTCTTTCTGCCCCCATGGGGGCAGAAATCCCCTAGGGGCCAGGGATTCGTGTTTTTTAGGTCAGGGATGGGGGCTGCCCAGAATGGGCATGCCAATGCCGCCCAAAAAACGCAAAATAGTTTCTGCCCCCCAGGAGGCAGATGGAGGAATAGACCTTGATCTTCCCCCTGGGGGGGGGACAGAAAGCCCACTAGGCACTAGGGACTATTTTTTTTTATTTATTCCTAGGGGTGGGGGCTTCCCAGAATGGGCCAGCAAATGCTCCCACCCCCTAAGAAAATGCCACAGTCTTTCTGCCCCCGGCTGCAAATGTGACAATAGCTCTCCTTGGGGGAAAGGAAGCACACAAGGCACCAGGGATTATTTTTTCAAAGTTCAGGAGTGGGGGCTGCCCAGAATGGGCCTGCCAATTCTCCCACCCCAAATAACTTTGCACCAGTCTTTATGCCCCCCTGGGATGCAGATTGGGGCAATAGCCCCTTATTTGCCCCCTCCAGGAATTTCTTTTCTCCCAATGTTTAGGGGTGGGGGCTGCCCAGAATGGGCATGACAATACCCCCAGACCCCCCAAGAAAATGCCACAGACTTTCTGCCCCTCGGAAGGCAGATGGGGGCAATAGCCCTTGATCTCCCCCCGGAGGGGATAGACAAACCACTAGGTGCCAGGGATTATGCAGGCTTTTTATACAAAGAGATTATGCTTTTCAAAGTTCAGGGGTGGGGGCTGCCCAGAATGGGAATACCAATACCCCCACACTCAAATAATAGCCAGAGTCAAATTTTCTACTACCCAGCATTCTCCCAGGTCTCCCAATAAAATTGGTACCTCAGTTGTGTGGGTGGGCCAAGTACCCACGGCAGGGAAGTGCCCAAAACGTATTGTGGAGACATCACAATTATCTATCACAAAAGAACCTGCTTTTGCAAGAGGGGCACATGCGCTCTTGGTCCTGGGTTCGGCGGCCATCTAGGGAAACCTACCAAACCCTGGATATTTCTGAAAACTAGACACTCGTGGGAGTCCAGGGATGTGTGGCTTGCATGGATTCAACAGGGTTTTCCACCCAAAATACCCTGCACCTCCCTAGACTTCCCCAAGTGTCTAGTTTTCAGAAATATGTGGAATTGGTAGGTTACCGTAGATGGCCACCGAGCCCGAGATCATATACGCAGGTGACTCCCTCGCAAAACAAGGTCTTTTTGTGATCAATAATTTCAAAACCTCCACAGTGAACTTTGGGCCATTTCCTGTCACTGGCACTAGGCCTATCCACACAAGTGAGGTACCATTTTTATCTGGAGACTTTACGGAATGCTGGGTTGGTGGGAGTTTGTTGATCCCCTTAGATTCCAGAACTTTCCATCACCGAAATGTGAGGAAAAATTGTTTTTTTCTAAAGTTGAGGTTTACACAGGATTCTGGGTAACAGAACCTGGTGAGAGCCACACAAGTCACCCCATACTGGATTCCACAGCATGTCTAGTTTTCAAAAATGTACAGGTTTGCTAGGTATACCTAGGTGCTGGCTGAGCTAGTGCCCAAACTCTACATCTAGCCACATTTCAAAAATGGGGTCTATTTTCTGGGAGAAATATGATGTATCCACTTTGTGTTTTGGGCCATTTCCTGTCATGGGCACTAAGCCTACCCACACAAATGAGGTACCTTTTTTTATCAGGAGACTTGTGGAAATACAGGGTGGATGGAAGTCTGTGGATCTGTGCAGATTCCAGAACTTTCCATCACAGAAACAGAAACATGAGGAAAATGTGTTTTTTTGGGGGAACAACCTTTACAACGCAACTTTTACAACGCACTACACTTACAACGCATTTTTTACAACGCAACATCCACTACAACGCATTCCATTACATAGCATGACACTACAACGCATTTTTAAAAACTACCTTTACAACGCATTCCATTACATCGCATACTACCTTTACAACGCATACCATTACAACGCATAATATTACACTACACTATCCAACACTTACACTACTGTTGCACCCCCTGGAGTTAGAATAGTAATTTTTACCCCTATACTATCCAACACTTACCCTACTGTTGCACCCCCTGGAGTTAGAATAGTAAATTTTACCCCTATACTATCCAACACTTACCCTACTGTTGCACCCCCTGGAGTTAGAATAGTAATTTTTATCCCTATACTATCCAACACTTACCCTACTGTTGCACCCCCTGGAGTTAGAATTGTAATTTTTACCCCTATACTATCCAACACTTACCCTACTGTTGCACCCCCTGGAGTTAGAATAGTAATTTTTACCCCTATACTATCCAACACTTACCCTATTGTTGCACCCCCTGGAGTTAGAATAGTAATTTTTACCCCTATACTATCCAACACCTACCCTACTGTTGCACCCCCTGGAGTTAGAATAGCAATTTTTACCCCTATACTATCCAACACTTACCCTACTGTTGCACCCCCTGGAGTTAGAATAGTAATTTTTACCCCTATACTATCCAACACTTACCCTACTGTTCCACCCCCTGGAGTTAGAATAGTAATTTTTACCCCTATACTATCCAACACTTACCCTACTGTTGCACCTCCTGGAGTTAGAATAGTAATTTTTACCCCTATACTATCCAATGCTTACCTTAAATGCAATTTAATATTATGCGATGTAATGGAATGCGTTGTAAAGGTAGTTTTTAAAAATGCGTTGTAGTGTCATGCTATGTAATGGAATGTGTTGTAGTGGATGTTGCGTTGTAAAAAATGCGTTGTAAGTGCATGCGTTGTAAAAGTGTGCGTTGTAACGACATACATCCGTTTTTTTGTTTTACAAAGTTTGAGGTTTGCAAGGGATTCTGGGTAACAGAACCTGGTGAGAGCCACACAACTAACCCCATCCTGGATTTCCCTGATAGTCTATTTTAAAAAAATGTATAGGTTTGCTAGGTTTCCTTAATTGCCGGCAGAGCTAGGGTCCAAATCCACAGCTAGGCACATTAGGAAAAAAGGACCAGTTTTCACTGGAAAAATGTAGTGTCCATGTTGCGTTTTTGGTCGTTTCTTGTCACAGGTACTAGACCTACTGTAAAGACACATAGACTGAGGTGAGGATAAATATTTTATTACTCGAAGTCAACAGGACAATCTCAGCTCCTCTCCATACCTTCTCCCAACCGACTCTGCCTGAACCCCCGCTCCGCTAAGTTCTTTTCATTTTCCCGACACCAGGGCATTCCAAGCCTCCAGAGAATAGAAGCAGAGCCCAACACATCTCTCCCCTTTACACAATGGAACACTTATGAACATGTACAAAAATCAAATAACAACACTCTTCTAAGTCTAAGAAGGAAGCAATAACAACAAAGCAAAGAATAAATTAAACAAACAGAAACAATAACATAGGATAATGGGAAATGGCACAGGTATCACACAACATAGTCCTTGAACTTAGAAGGAAATCTAATGGACCAAGATGACAAGGGATAAATCGTAACAGTGATTTTTGTAGGATCTTCCACATTACCTGATGCTTTGGATAGACCAAACGGACCCATCTCTGACACAACAATTTTCCCTATATTCCACCACTTACCATCATGTAATTTGACAGCGCCTTTGTTGACCTTCACAACCTTTTTCAAAACTGAGAACTTGGATTCTCCTTTGGGTAAAATCATGTAGCACTTTGCTCTTACCATATCCCCCACACTGACATTCAGCTGTATAGGACTCAACCCGACCCTTGTTTGATTGTATTTAAGTTGCGCTTCAACTCGCCTTTTGCCAACCTCTTCAATTTTCTTCCTGGGCAACTTAAACCTACCACTACCCATCTATCCCCTCAACAGCTTGGAAGTGGGAACACCCCCTCTTAGCAGTACAAATGGAAACACACCAGTATCAGAATTGACAGTTGTGCTGACCACCCACAATAGTTTACTCAGTTCATTTTTGCAATTCAGGTTACTCACTTTTGACAATTGTACATTTTGTTTAATGACCCTGTTAAAACGCTCAACAAGGCCATTCCTCCTAGGATGCTAAAGGGAAGTTTTGACATGCTTAGTAACCAAAGACTGTAAAAATTCTTCAAATAGTAAGGAAACAAATTGGGGGCCATTGTCGGTAAGTAATTATACAGGTACACCTTCCCTGGCAAATAATGACTCAAGGAACTTGATAACAGAAGTGGAATCAGATGTTTTCACCCATTTGACTTCTGGCCGCGACTGTGAAAATCCATGAGAACTATACCATACTCGGACACGCTACCAGACATAATCATGGGACCAGTAATGTCTATAGCTAATTTAACCTATGATTTGTCAGAAACCTTCATGGCCTCCACAGGACAAGGAGTAGTTATTTGTGATTTAACACCACACTCCATACAATCCCTTACAAAATGCGCTATCTGCTTGTCCAAAGCCGGCCACCAGAATATTTTCCTTACTCTCCTCTTCATGGCACGCAGGCCGATGTGACCCCCAGGGGCAAGGGAAAGTACTTTGTTTCTCATGACATCTGGTACCACTAACAGGGATGATCTATACAACAAACCATTCACTACTGATAGCTCGTCGAAAACATGCTTGTACTTGCTGACACAATCAGTTCGGTAATCTCATGCGACCACCCATAACATCCTTACCACCTTCTTAAACTCATGATCATCCAAATCTTCATGCTCACTATCTGTTACCATAGCATTATTGTCATTAGAGCTTAGACAAGACAAGCAATCAGCCAAGAGATTCCTCTAGCTAGACACATATTTAACTTTGAAATTGTGTTCCATGAGTCTATGCTGCCATCTTGTGATTGTGGGAGGTCCTTTACCCCCACCCCTTGTGGTGAACAACTCTACCAAGGGTTTATGGTCAACACGTACAATATTTGAAATGAGTAATAACCCACCAACAAGCAAGGGCTTCACGTTCAATCACAGAATACAAGGCTTTGGCACCATGTAGACTTCTAGAAGTGAAAGCAATCACCTTGTCCTTGCCATTTCTATGTTGCATGAGCACAGCACCCAGACCTTTGTGACTGGCATCAGTAATTATTATAGTTTGATCTGTCGTACTGAACGCCTTAAGAGGAATAGCTTTAGCCACTTCTTGTTTGAGTGCATCAAACTCCTTAGTGCATTCATCATCCCAATAAAACCAAACATTCTTCTTGAGTAACGACCTGATGTGGAAGGTTTTGGATGCACAGGTGGCATAGACTTCAACGAGACCCATGAATGATCTCAAATGGTCTTTGTCGGTAGGAATATTGAAATCTTCAAAAGCCTTTACCAGACTGAGCCTAGGCTGCACCCTTTCAGAAGATAACATGTATCTCAGGTAGTCTACAGTGGTTACATTCAATGTGCATTTGTCTAAAGCCAGAGTTACACCTTTTTACTTTAAAAAAGATAAAACACAATTTAATCATTCGTTGTGTTGAATTTCATTCTCCCTGTACATCAAAACATCATCTTGATAGGCCACTACCATGCCCTTAAACATGCTCTCCACCACTCTCCGAAAAACAGCAGAAGCAGAGGCAAGACAAAAGGGCATGCACTTGAATTGAAACAGGCCCTCCGGAGTGATAAATGCAATAAGATGTCTTGATTGTTCATGCAAATTATTTTGATGATATGCAGATGACATGTTTAGTAAACTGAAATATTTGGCACCCTTGAGAGTGGATGGCATCTGAGTAATGTTGGGCAAGGGATGTTGGTCGATCCATATATTTTTGTTATGGTTGCGCAAATCCACACACAAGCGCAGATTGCCATCGACGTTCTTGGCCAGGACTACAGGGGACACCAAATTAGAGGACTTGATATGTTCTATGACATCACATGAGCACAATTTGTCCAACTCTTTTTTTTAAATCGACTTGCAATGCCAAAGGCACTCTGCTGACCTTGTGTACTACAGGTAGAGCCCCTTTGGTTAATTTGATACTATGTTTAAAACCCTTGAAGAGACCTAACTATTTTTTAAATACTCCTGGGTATGATTGTTCCCATAAATTCCTTCTGATGGCTTGTACATGGAATAAATCTTTTTTTAGCACTATTTGTTGCGCATTATTGGGATCGAGTATAATACCAAGGTTGCCTTGGTCTCTACATCCCAGAAGACACGCCTCATCTTTAGATACATAAACAATATCTTTAGACCTGTTGCCATTGAATTCAAAATCAGCAATTAATTCACCGTCAACATCAATGGCCTTCCCGCCATAACCTATGGGATGTATATTGGATTGCTTTAAATTATGCTTTGAAAATAACTCCTTCCAAACAGATTCACTTATCAACATAAAAGGAGACCCTGAATCGGCTAACACTTTGACACATATATCTATCACTTTTATAGAACAAAGGGGTCTTTTCAGTACTTGCGAATTAACTCCCCAAATGCCACTAGAGTCATTCATGTCCACTATAGTTAGTATTACATCCCCTTCACTGGATGAAGATGCTTCCTCCATTGTTGATTCTACGTGGTGCACCTTTCTAAATGGTTCTCTTCTAGAGGACTTGCAAACTTTGGCGAAATGCCCTCACTTTGATCATCTAGCGCATACTTTGCCCACAGCGGGGCACAGTCTATCGTGAGCTAAATGATTGGTACTACCACATCTGTAACACTCTAGTTTCTTCTTGGTGCTATAGTTACTGTCCCTTTTATCTGGCATATCCTCAAATTCTTTAGTTTTCTTATGTTTTGGTTTTACTGTTAGAACACTTTGAGATTTGCTATCAGATAAAGACATCTGCTCCATGCACAAACTAGTGCTTTCTATTCTTGTGGCAATGTGTAATGCTTTTTGTAGGGTGAAATCTTGTTTACACAAAAGTGCTTCCTGAACTTTTTTGTTGTCTGTCTTTTCCACTTGTTGATCCTTTATCATTTCCTCTTCAAATGCTTTATACTCCCAAGAGGCAACAAGAATATGCAAGGCGCCAACATAACTTGACGCAGATTCACCTTCTGATTGGACTTTCTGTAAAATGTATGTCTTTTAAAGTAAAATTTGTATAAGCTTTGAAACTAAATTTCAAAGCCTTGATAGCTGTGGCATACTCATCTTCTACACCATTACCTTCTCCCTTACGTACGATAATGGGTACTTTCGGAAGGTGCTTTAATATATTACGGCCTTCCTTGCCTAAACAATGTATAAGAATATCATACGTCTTCTTGCTAGTAAACAACTCTCCATCAAGAGCCTCCAGATATGCTTCAAACCCTTCCTTCCATATCTTCCAATCAGTTTCTGAAGAAACTGGATTGGGAACAAATGGTGTAGGTGGTGAAACTGCATGGTGCATGATGTTGCAGTAAGATGCTTGAAAAGCAAAACACTCTGAGATAGATTGATGTAACAGTGGAACAGCAAACTATAAAATCAGCACATAAGTGAAGTTGGCAATTAGTGATAATAGTGTGCGAATCACAGAGATCAGCACATTGACGAATGTGGTGTGCAAATCACTGGAACCGACATTTGTAATGAAGCAAAAAGTGGTGTGCAGATCACCAAGATCAGCATTTTAGCAATTGTGGGCAAATTATGATAATGAAGAGCAGAGTCTACACTGTGCCTTCAAATGAATGTTGTATATGTATTTTACAATATGGTAATAGCAATAGTGACAATTTAAATAAAAAGGTGTGTGAAGCACCAAGATTTCCATAATTAAGAATGGCTGTCCTGGTTCCAAAATGGCCGATGTTGGAGGATTGAAGATGAAACAGAGAAACTGTAATTAATTATGGTGTGGGGATTACTGAGATCAGCACACAGAAAATGAGTGATGAGAGGGTGGTGTTTCAAAATGGCTACTATAATTACATGTTGGTGGACTGAAGATGAAACAGAGACACTGTAGTTAATTATGGTGTGCAGATCACTGAGACCAACACATAGCAAATGAGATATCAGAGGTTGCTGTTGTGCGAAATGAAAAAGCGTACAACTCAAACAATAAACTGCTTGGATTTAAGATGGCCCTCATGCATGATACGCATGATGATGTGATGAGGTGTGCAGTTCACCATGAACCACACATGTCGGAAATACGTATGCAGGCAGGCAAAGAGGAGCTTGCGAAGAAAGACTGGGCAACCAGCACAGACAAAAGCCAGCAGAAAACAGCACAGTACCTTCGAAGGATCAGTAGAATGGCCCACTGGAAAAGTGATGATACCCCTTTGCTTCAGACAAGAAGGTCCCAGCTGCAAGCGCTCTGAGCAAATCAAATGAGGAGCAATGTAGGGAAGATTGTCGGTCGTCGCATGCCTGGAGTTCCTGTTGACTGGCAGCCCGTCGCCAGTGTAAAAACGCATATACTGAGGTGAGGAAAAGTATTTTATTACTCAAAGCAACAGGACAATCTCAGCTCCTCTCCGTACCTCCTCCCAACCGGCTCTGCATGAACCCCCGCTCCGCTAATTTCTCCTGATGCCTGGTCATTCCAAACGTCCGGAGAATAGAAGAAAAACCTAACACCTACCCACACAAGTGAGGTAACATTTTTATTGGGAGACTTAGGGGAATGCTGGGTGGGTGGACGTTTGTGCATCTACGCAGATTCCAGAACTTTCCATCACAGAAATATGAGGAAAATGTATATTTGTTTTACTAAGTTTGAGGTTTGCAAGGGATTCTGGATAACAGAACTTGGTGAGAGGCACACAAGTCACGCCATCCTGGATTCTCCTTGGTGTCAAGTTTTAAAAAATGTACAGGTTTGCTAGGTTTCGCTAGGTACTGGCAGAGCTAGGGTTTGACATCCACAGTTAGGCACATTGCAAAAAAAGTGTCAACTTTCACTGGAAAAATGTGATAGGTCCACTTTGCGTTTTGGGCCATTTCCTGTCGCGGGCACCAGGCCTACCCACACAAGTGAGGTACCATTTTTTATTGGGAGACTTTGGGGAATGCTGGGTGTGTGGACGTTTGTGAATGCACACAGATTCCGGATCTTTACATCATAGAAATGTGAGTAAATGTGTTGTTTTTTTACAAAGTTTGAGGTTTGTAAGGGCTTCTATGTAACAGAACCTGGTGAGAGCCACACTAGTCACCCCATCCTGGAATTCCCTGGTTGTTTAGCTTTCAAAAATGTATACGTTTGCTGGGCTTCCCTGGGTGGTGGCAGAGCTAGGGTTTGAAATCCACAGCTAGACACATTGCAAAAAAAGTGTCAGTTTTCATTATAAAAAATGTGATGGGTCCATGGTGTGTTTTGGGCCATTTCCTGTCACGGGCACTAGGCCTACCCACACAAGTGAGGTACCATTTTTATCAAAAGACTTTGGGGAATGCTGGGTGGGTAGAGGTTTTTGGATCCAAGCACATTTCAGAACTTTCCATCATACAAATGTGAGGAAAGTGTATTTTGTTTTTCAAAGTTTGAGGTTTGCAGGTTCTGGATAACAGAACCTGGTGAGAGCCACACAAGTCACCCCATCCTGGATTCCCCTGTGTGCCTAGTTTTAAATAATGTGTATATTTGCTAGGTCTCCCTAGGTGCTGGCAGAGCTAAGGTTCAAAATCCACAACTAGGAACATTGAAAAAAAGTTCGGTTTTCACTGGACAAATGTGATGGATCCACATTGCGTTTTGGGCCGTTTTCTGTCATGGGTACTAGGCCTACCCACACAAGTGAGGTACCATTTGTATTGGAAGACTTTGGAGAATGCTAGGTATGTAGAAGTTTGTGGATCCACGCAGATTTCAGAACTTTACATCACAGAAATGTCTGAAAATGTGTTTTTTTTAAACAAAGTTTGAGGTTTGCAAAGGATTCTGGGTAACAGAACAAGGTGAGAGCCAAACAAGTCACCTAATCCTGTCTAGTTTACAAAAAAGATATTGGTTTGCTTGATTTCCCTAGGTGCCAGCAGAGCTAGGGTCTGAAATCCACAGCTAGGCTCACTGCAAAAAAGGATCAATTTTCACTGGAAAAATGTGATGGGTCTACGTTGGGTGTTGGGCAGTTTTCTGTTGCAGGCTCCAGGCCTACCCACACAAGTGAGGTAGCTTTTTTAACAGGGGCCTTAGGGGAACACAGAATAGTAGAACACGTGTTATTATCAATTGACTGTCTTTGCATTTCTGCTTTCCAAATGTAAGAAAATTTGTAAAAAAGAAGTCATTTTGAAAAATGGCCTCTGAATCACATGCTTGTATGGGTACCACAATTTTGGCGATGTGCAAATAACCCCTGCTTCTTAACTTTATAATTTGTTCCAATTTTGGAAATATACTGGTTTCCTAGGTACCCATTTTTCACTCTTTATATTTTACCAAAATGAATTGCTATATACCTGTTACACAAAAAAAAACATTGCAAGACACAGCTCAGTTATTGGCTCTGGGTTCCTCAGGTTCTTGGTGAACCTACAAGTCCTATATACCCCGCAACCAAAAGGGTTCAGCGGATGTAATTGTATATTGCTTTCATAAATCTATTATACTTAGAAGTTGTTACAGGTGTAAACATTGGCACAAAAGTCTGTTTTTCTAAATCAATTTAATATTTTTTATTCTCAACTGTTAGTTTCTACAAAAAAAACCTTGAAGGATCTACACAAATGACCCCTTGCTGAATTTAGGATATTGGCTTCTTTTCATAAATGAATAGTTTTCCAGGATCCAGTATTGCTTTCACACCCATTTCTACCACTAACTGGAAGGATGTTCAAAGCACAAGAAATAGCAAAAATAGGCTATGTCCCAGTAACATGCTAAAACTGTATGAAAACGTTTGGTTTTCTGACAAACGTCTGCCTGCCCCAAAAGCTTTGAAGATGATGATTTCACCACCACAAACCCTTTGTGGATGCCTGTTGCCTCTGGATATGTCAAAGGGCTCAAACGTTGCCCATATGCGGGCTACAGGGTCCACATATAGGAGAGATACAAGGGCTGTACATCCAGCAGGAATCCCAAGTCTATGCATGGAGAAAGGGCCATTCTAAAGTATCAATACCCTTTACTGCATTAATTAGGGTGAGCACAGCTATGGAGACTTCTTCAAAATGGAGAAGACGGCGTACAAGTTGAGTGAGGTAGACGATCTGTTCAAGCAGCAGCGATATTCTGGTGGCCACTGCTTTCTCTATGATCTTATTGACAACATTGATTAAGGAAAATGGCTTATAGGAGGTGCAGAATTTAGGGTCTTTAACCTGGTTTAAGCAGAAAAGAGATCCGTGCTTCTCACATAGTGGGAGGGAGGATCCTATTGTACCCGGCTTCGGCATAGAGATCTAGTAGGTACGGGAATAGTAATACCCTTGGATGCCCTGTAAAAGGCACCAGTGAGGGCATCGTGGCCAGGGACCTTGGAGCTATCGAGGCAGTTGGTTGCTTAGGTGATTTCTACAGTAGTGAAGGGTTTGCTCAAAAATTGGGATCGCCCCTTAGTGAGTCACACCATGGTTATTTCCTCAAAGTAGCCCATGCGTGACCTTTCATCAGGGTCCAAGTGTGAAGTGTATAGAATTTTATAACATGACACTAATTCTCGGATGATGTCTGCATTAGCAGTGATCTGGGGTCCACAGTCCAGATGGAGTTCAGTAATGCACTAAATACCTTCATTAGGGCATAGGACGTGAGCTAGAGTGAGACCAGAGCATTCACTTTCACCATATTTACGAATCGTAGAGTATTTGCTGAGGTTAGCGGTCTTCCTAATGGCAAGTTCCTGGAATTCCGCAAGGAGAAGTGATGGCCCATGTAGGGAAGAGGACTTAGAATGGGGAGAGTTATCCTTCTCGATTTCAACATGTTCTGCCTCTATCCATGCCAGACTATTGCAGATGTCCTGTAGCACGTCAGAGTGTTTTCAAATGCAGATCCCATGAATACATGCCTTAAAGGCCTCCCATAAAGTGACGTGACTACCAACGGAGCCTGACTTAATTTCTAAATATTTTAAGGATGGAGTTGCAAGTTCCGATTGAAAAATAACATCCAACAAAGCAGTATCGTGTAAGGATCAATGCCTCGCCCAGCCTCCACCATAGGGGAGGGTAAGAAGTAGTTCAACTGGAGCATGGTTGGACATTGTACATGGTAATATATGTATATCCTTGATCCTCAGACCAGCATTATTGGATTTATACTACTAGTCTAGCCATGTCCACACTGCATGAGGGACAGAGTAGAAAGTGTATACCGGTGTATTGGGTGACGGAGACGCCAGGCATCTTTGTGGGTGTGTGTATCAAGAATATCCCAGAGAACACGTAATGCATGTGGTTTACCACCAGAACATGCACTGATAGTGTCTAATAAGTGGTCAACAATTAGATTTAGATACCCACCCAACAAATTGAGGTCAGCGTCAAATCGGTCGAGGCAGGCCAACAGCTCCTGAAAGAAAGAGGGATCATCCACATTAGGGACATAGACTTTCAATAAGAGAACCCTCCTCCCTAGCAGCATCCCAGCAACAAGGACATAATGCACATGTTTGTCTGCAATACTGGTATTTTGGCTAAAGGGGAGAATTCTGTGGAGAAGTGTGCATACCCGGCAGGAATGTGTGCTATAACTGGCAAAGTATCTTAACACTAAGTTGATTGAGATACGACAATACCTGTTACCCCTTTCAGGGATCATTAAGGCCACAATTATTCCATGTAAGGAAGATGGGTTCCGGAGGCAGTCTTTCACCCCCATTTTCGATGGAAAGGGAACGGTCGTGGAGGTCAAGTCGTATGTGTGATGCCATGAGTGGTCTCATCCAACTTACTTTAAAGAAATAAAGGTAACAGAAAACAATACCCACAAAAACTAGCAATGACGCCACCCAGACTGGTCATTACAGACCCAGTGAATCCCAGCAAAACCCAAACAATAAACATAAACCCCAACATGTGAGACATGGAGTACTCCTTGGGGGGTGAACAACATTGCAGCAACCCATGTCCATAGTGCAAAGTGATAACTTGTGCATAAACAAAATACTTTAGGGTTACATGAGGAGGGTCATTGATGCAGAATACGGCACTTGTGAGGTACAACATTAGAAAGTCTTCAGAACAAATGATAAACTGTAGGGAATGCCATTGAGCAGTTCAGCCAGGAGGAAAAATGTCAGCATAGCCAAAACACGAAGGTCTGGAAAGGACGTTCCAGGGTAGTGTGGGATGAGGGAGGTCTATTAGGGACCAGTTGTTTGCAAAAAGAGAGCACCTCTGCCAGGGTTTGAAAGAATCAGGCCTTGCTATCCACAACCACGTGGAGCCTAGCTGGGTACAACATACCATACTTGAGTCCATACTTGCAAAGTTGGGCTTTTGCATCGTTAAACTTCCACCTCACCTTCGGTGCTGCAGGTGTAAAGTCACGGTAAATAGAGATCGTGGTGCCTTGATACTGCAATGAAACATGTTCAAGGGCTGGGCGATGTATAGTATCACGGTCTTTGTAATTCAGAAGGTGAGCCACAATGGGTTGAGGGGAGGTGATCAGAAGTGGATGGAGAACCAGAAATCTGTCGGCTCTTTCGACAACAAATGTAGCCGGAAAGTGTTGGGAGCCAAATAGTTTGATGAGTAGGTTTTCTACAAAATGGTCAAGGTGCACTATATTTGTGGATTCTGCAAGGTCAACTATGCAAATGTTGTTCCTGCGTGAGCCCACTTCAAGGTCCTCATTTTTAATTGCTCTTGCTTTCAGGTGATGCTCCATCCTCTCCAACCACTGGGTCAGGGAGGTTGTGCTCTCCTCCCGGCAAGAGACACTCTCCTCTGCTACATCAAGACGAGTGCCATGGCATTCCGGGCATCCCCCTGCACGGCCTGGGTGTCAAAACAAGCATCAATGGTGTGGAAGCCAGTCCAGAGCTCTGCCATAACAGCCACAGAACCCTGTGGCGGGTCAGGGTACTGAGCCAGGTGTGCCCATCCTCTACATCATTGCATTTGTGTGGTCAAAGGTATGTTTGTGTTGTTCGGCTTCCTCATGGCCCTTGACGGATGGATCTTCTAGTGTACCACAAGGGAAGCAGCAGTATAATTAGTGGGTGCCCTCCAGTGGGGGAGGTGATGATGGCAGACAGGAGGCCTATCTGTTAGAAGCTGTAGGTAGGTCAAGAACACCCCCAGGCTCATAGGTGGGAGCAGGAGTCTCACAGACAGAGG
Source organism: Triturus cristatus (assembly GCF_964204655.1). Taxonomy (NCBI): domain Eukaryota; kingdom Metazoa; phylum Chordata; class Amphibia; order Caudata; family Salamandridae; genus Triturus; species Triturus cristatus. The sequence goes on from NC_140581.1 coordinate 404,720,787, forward strand.
CACCAGTAGGAGCAGGAGCAACGAGTACGGACCACAGTGTGGAGGATAACTCCAGTTCAACCCAGCCAATACAGTTGCAGTGGACTGTGATGAGGCTGCAGAAAAAGGGGTGACCCCTGTGAACAACAAGAGGATTAGGAGGCAGAAGGGTTACACATTATGAGTTGAGGCACTGGAGGGGAAACAGCAGGGTGAAGCATGGGCAGAAAGTATAACGTTGAACATCAATGGTGTGGGGGCGTCATGGAGCAGAAAGATGTAGCTCCAAGGGAGTCCTGCAGAACATCAAAGGAGAGTCAGCAATGCACTCACATGACACAGCCTTACGCGGTCTGTACTGATAGTGGTAGGTCGAGGAATACAGCCTTCTCGCTGGACCATGGAAGAAGGCAGGGCCAGGGGAAGACCCAGCAATCGTGCGGCCCCAAGGAGCCAGGGGATATCAGCAGGCATGGCAATGCCGGTACTGGATCCCCACAAAATCATGGCAGTCAGGCCCCCCCCGCAGTGTGGGGATGCTGGTCAAGCGAGGCAGCGGCGCTGCCCAGTATAGACCGATAGGGACACCAGGCAAGGTGGATGACGAGGCAGCGCGCACATAACTCTTCCGGTCGGGTCTCAATCAGGCCATGCACCTCAAGGCCTCACAGCTCACTTGCACTGCCAGGTCCGAGGTGGGTCTGGCTGGCAGGCTGCAGAGCCGATGGGGAAGAAACTGTCTGTGTCAATCCAGAGTGAAGGTGAAGAGAGGCGGTGGATGGGCAGGAGGAAGCCAGGCGAGGCTCGGTAGCCGCAGCCCCATCTATGGCGCCTGTCTCCCCTGGGCCTCCAAGGCACGCTAGTCAATTCCCTCCCGTTCATTGATTTCTGCAGGGTAAAGCATCAGCGGAGTAGCAATTGCCACATCTTGGCTCTCCCCCAGGACTGGAGGACAGGTTCTCACCCTTTTGGAGTTGATAGAGCAGGGTGGAGTGCAGCAACCCTAGGGATATGGACTAGCTGTGTCACACAATCATCGCAGTGTCGACAGCATGGCCACGCCCCCTCAAAAAAATTCTAATTTAGTTGTCAAAAATTTCTTTTTACAAAATCTGTCAAACACTTGTTCATAGATTTTCACCACAGCACAGTTTATAATGACTAAACCTTATGGTTGTGCAAAGCTTGGCGTAATTCCGTTCCGTACTGTTTGATGTAGCAAAGAATAGCATAGCCCGCCCACCACCCCTACAACTTCCCCCCCTTGATCAATCTGCAGGGTATCAGAACATTCAAATTGCAATCAGGGTTCATTGATAGCTGAACATTACAGGAGTAGCTTCAACAATACCTGAATAGAACCACAGGTTATTGTTAAACCAACAATCAATTGATATTAGCTGAGCATTCTATTTGGAATCATGGCCAATTGTTAGCTCTGCCTTTTCCGGCTGTTTCTTCAGCAATCACTGATTTCTATAACTACAATTTGTTTGGTTGGAAAAAAAAGATTTCTCGCTTAATGTTCAATTTTATAGCTAGCTGGTTTTTTTGCTCTTGCATTACTTAAAGGAACACACAAGCACACTAGTAAACCAAGAACACATTGTAATGATGTATTTCAAAATCACAAATCCTAACCTAGTGCATAACTATTTAAAAATTCAACACGATAGTAGCAACAACAATATTTATAAGAAGAGGGAACAATGAAAAATATTGTATCATGGCGGTGGTATCATAAGCTTTCTTCATATTAATATTTCCAACCCCGCCCACCTTTCTCTTGGCTAACTAAGCTAATTGTAGCTACAAAAAGTGGCCTAATTTAAATTTAAACAATGGTTCCAATACCTCTTCCTAACAATAGAACAAATGTTCAGGAAAGTAACTGCTATTCTCTTCTGTGGCAGCAGGCAGAGGGATAATCCTGCCAAGTGAAAGCTAGATGCGTCTTCAGGTAGCCTTCAGCAAGGTAAGGGTATCACGGATCTGTACAGACCTGCTGTCATAAGTCTGTGCTTCGAAGCTCCCCCTATCTATTTACACTCTGCTCTTAGTTTATATATTGGATCTGATCATTGTTGAATATTTTCAGAATAAGCAATTAGCAGAAAAGGCATGCAACCCTTTCACTTACCTACATTCTATCAAAATTTCTCCATAGTTTAAAAACAATAAAGGAGAAGTGAAACCATTTTCATTATTTAAAAAGAATGGTTCAAAAAGGGAAGTCAATCCATGCAAAAAATAATATATTTAACCACACTTAATTATTACATTGTAAACAATACAGACATGAATATATGTGCAATTGCATTTGATGCATATAGCTAAATATATGCCGTATATAATTCAAGATAGAGGATACCTATTGTGCTGGCCGGATGTGGCAATATACTGGTAGGCCAAATATACTGGTTCTCTGTGGACTGCAGGAAAATAATGGAACGCTCACACAGCACTATAGTATGGGAGATGACCCCTCGTGCGGGCTCACCTCTTTTATAATAACCCCGCAGGCCACACCCGGCCTGCGGATGACGTGAATACAGTTCCGGTTGGCAGACTAGACCGCCAACCCTCTAAACATTACATCCCTCTCCAACTTGGTTCTTGAAACTAAACTTCTAACCATCCAGTTGACATACACAGTTCAGTTGTATCAGTCTTAACATGCAAAATCCTGAAGATGTCGGTTAGAGCGAGGGTTGGGTCGTAGACTGTATCGATGAGGTTGACTTTGTAGGGGTGGTTCACTGGCCAAAGGCATATTAAGAGGTGAACCGGGAGTTAAAGGACTTGGGGGTTCAGTTCCAGTACATTGTCTCCGGTTTTGTCCTCGCTCTGTACGTTCCTGCTCAGGCTCAGTGGGACTGGAAAGCCAGATTGTGAAGACGCTGTCGGGACCTGCTTCAACCAGGAGATGTTACGCGAGATTTCCTCGCTCCATTTTTGACCCATCACTATAGTCCCATTGTTGGCAATAAAATTCCATGTTCCTGGCTCATGGGCAGTTCGGGACTTTCCCCCAGGCCGACGGTCCTTGAGAATGACTGTGGCACCGGGTCAGAGCAACCTGGGTGCAGCATGGCGTCGAATGCTAGCTCGATGGTTCTGTAGCTCTTGCCTCACTTGGGTTTCCTGGATATCGAGCGGCGGGGGTGTCCACCCTGGACACATTGGGATCAGGTCCCTCCAGGGGCCATTGAACACAAGGGAGCATGGACTCCTTAACGTGGTGCAGTGTGGGGTGCTCTGGTATTCCCTGAGGAACTTGTGAAGACGCCGCTCTGGATCAGCTTGTTCCACACTTGCAAGGCGCAGCATTTTGTTCAGGGTCCTCATGAACCGCTCTACATCTCCATTAGCCTGAGGCCATTGAAGCATGACACGGCGGTGGTGCATCCCACGCTGATGGAAGAAACGACAAATTCTGCCCCATGGAACGGGGGCCCATTGTCGCTCCGGATCTCCAGGGGAAACCCGAATGTGGCAAATACTTTCTCAAGGACCGGGGCCACATGTGCGAAAGCAGTCAACATGACTGGTTCCACTATGGGATATTTAGAGAAGGCATGTACGAGGAGGGGCGTGTGTTTTCCTCCTGTGAAACTCCCGAAATCCATGCTTACTTTCGACCACGGTAGGGTGCAGGCCTCTTCGGTGATCACGGGGGTTGGCCTCTCAGGAGCGCTGCTTATCTAGCAGGCTGGGCACCAGCGTAACAGTTCTTCAACCATTGCCTCAAGCTCTGGAAAGCAGACCTTTTCCCCATCCTCGCTTTAATGTTTGTCACGCCTTGATGGCCTCCATGGGCCAACTGGTGTCTCAAAGTCTTCGGTATCACAAGCCTCAATCCTCTCAGGAGTATTCCATCGGCCATCACGCTCATCTCACTCCTCACTCTCTAGATCTTCGTCAGCTCTTCTCGGTCTTCTGGCGCCCATGTATTAGCCAGTTGGAGGTGGTTCCTCCATGACCCTTCTTGGACCACTTGAAGAGTCTGTGTATATCTTGTGTCTTGCTTGGGAGCTCCTTTAATTTTCTTTGAGCGTCATTCCCTGTGAGCACCCTGCCGCTGAGATCATGTTGTATTGGTAAGACCCTTCGGGGTCTTCCTTTCGTGGTGGGTGTCGGGACAGAAAGTCCGCTGGGTTCTTCGCCTCAGGCCGATACACCACGTCCATCTGGTACGGCTGGAGTTATACTGCCCATCGCTCAATCCGGGGAGCTGGGTGAAGGGCCGTCCACTTGAAAAGGGGGACCAGAGGCTTATGGTCGGTGACTACGGTGAACAGCTGGCCTGTCAGGTACAGATGGAAGTGGTTGCAGGCCCATTTTATTGCGAGCGCCTCCCGCTCGATCTGGGCATACTTTGTTTCAGTGGGGGTCAGCGACTTGCTGGCAAACGATAGGGCAGCCCACCAACCCGGCTCTTTCTCCAGGGCAAGCACCACCCCATGCCCTATGAGACTGGCCTCCACCAAGAGTTCTGTCCACTTTGCAGGATCAAAATATGCAAGGGTAGATTCTCCCAGTAGTGCATATTTGATGCTCTGAAAACCCTCTTCTTTCATCGGTTCCCACTGCCATTTGATGTCTGTGCACAGGTGGCAAGGTCAGGGATGAACCTCCCGCAGTAAGTGGCCATGCCAAGGAAGCTCCTCACTTCGGTAGGTGTGGTCGGGGACGGGGCGCTACAGATGGCTTAGGACTTCTTGGGATCTACTTGAATGCCCTCCTGGCCGAACACGTATCCAAAGAGCTCCAAGGAAGGTTGGAAGAATTGACACTTCTCCCAGTGTAGTGTCGTGCCATGTTCACCGAGGCGACGCAATGTGCTCTTCAGATGTCTGTGATGCTCAGCCACTGTAGCAGAGTGGATCAAGATGTCGTCGCTGACGTTTATCCCTTCGGGCAACCCAGACAGCATTTAGTGTTCAGGAATACCTCTGCCACCGAGGATATCCTGAAATTCAATTGTTTGTACCAACGCAGCCCTAGGTGGGTACTAAACGTTGTAATGTAGCGGCTTTCTTCCGCTAAAGGCAGTTGGTGGTACCCTGCGTTCAGGTCGATTTTAGAGAACCACCTCGACCCGTTGACATCCGCAATGATGTCATCCATCGTTGGCGTGATACGGCACTCCCTTTTCATGGCCTGGTTGGGCAACCTCATGTTGATACAGAGGCATGTGGCACCTGGCTGCTCGGGCTTTTCCACTATCACCATCGGGGACACCCATGGCGTCGGTCCCGAGACCTTCTAGATTACTCCTTGGTTCTCAGGATTTTCTAGTTCCTTTTCCACCAAAGGCCTTAGGTGAAAGGGGACTCACCAGTGTCGCAGTACGACTGGTGCAATGGATTTGTCGATGTGTAGCTTGATAGGATCGCATTTGATTCGCCCGAGCCCTTGAAAGAGTTCTGGGAACTGGTCGAGGATCTTGTCTACCTGGTGCGCTTGGACGCTCCTGGCGAAAGACACTAGGCCTAGGTCTTCCACTGTGTGACTGCTGATTATGGTGTCCACTTCGAAATCTATCAAATGTATAGTGGTTGTGACTTCCTAGTCATTTGACCTGATCGGGACAGATATCTTGCCTTTTGGTGGCAGAGGGGGGTGGCTCTCATAGGTAAATATCCTGGTCTGGGACGGGGTGATCGGCAGTCGGTGTCGGAGGTGCTTATACTGTTGGAGGCCCATTACGTTTACCGATGCCCGGTGTCGATAATTGCCTTTACTTCTGACCCTGCGATGTGCACCATGCAGGTGGGCTGGGGTCTTCCGCAGCGTTTAAGCTCTCGAGTGAACAAGATCTGGTTTGTTTCTACCTCATCCTCCTCTGTGGACGAATCTTCTGGCCCTCGATATCTTCGGCTCATCTTGGGTGGCTCTACCCTCTGTCCAGAGTCAGTTAGGAACAGTTGACGTACAGCCCGGGACGGTGGTTTCTGCCCTCGGGTGTCTCGGCCTCGACTTCTCCTTCTGCACACTGCTGAAAAGTTATTGGGGATCCCACAATTGGCACAGGTCTTTCCTTGCGCGGGGCAGTTTTTCTCTGCATGTGGTTCATGCCCACAGTACCCACACCATGCCTTGGATGCGTCAGGCTTAGGCTTCCTTGGCGTATCACTTCTCGGTCTCGTTCGGAGGGCATCAACCCGCTCTTTTTTGATGGTCTCCTGTCTTCCTTGAGGCTTTGTAAGGGCTTGGTCCATCTCATTGGCCCTAGCTGCCGATAGGTCATGGGTCCTTGCTAGTATGAGTATGTCTTCTAAGGCAATTTTCGGCTGGGGCAGTATGAGGCCTCATATCGTCTGTCCCCGCTCCCTTGGTTGATGATCCTCTGTGCACGATCTGGCCGGTTCGCACAGGTGAGCGCAGAACACATTAATTGACTCCCCTTCCCTCTGACGGGCGTGGCGCAATTTGAATCATTGAAAATCAGAGTTGAGTTGGGGGGCGAAGTGTGTGTCTAACGCAGCCACCGCGGCGTCTTAATCCACGCCCAGGCCTGTATTCGGCAAGTGTTTGAACAACTTGAATATTTCGTCTCTAGCGTAATGGAGGACTAGCGACATCTTCACTGCTCCGTCAGTCTCCCTGATGGCCACAAAATAGTTCTTCAGGCGCTCTATCCATATCTACCACCTCGGGGACGCTGTGGCCGGATCTTCTAGTTCGCTGAAGGGTGGCAATACCTTGGTAAGTGCATGGTGAACTGGCAGTGTCTGTGGTGCTCGTGCTTGGTCTTCCTCACCCATGTTTTAAGGGGGTGGGTGTCTTTATTCATCTTTTCTGTTCTTGTCTCCCACCTTAATGTGTTGTGCATCAGGTGTGCTGCCTGTCCTCCCACTGCCTTGATTTTCCTTGTCAGCCTCACCAGTGGACTGTGCCACTTCTTTGTCGTAGTCTGTGTGTGGGCACTTGGCTTCCCACTCTGACACCGAGGCTGACCCTTGTGTTCCGGCCTGTATTTTCTTGGGGGCTGTTCCTCCTTTTGCCTTCTGGTGTGCAGTCTTCTGCTTTTCTTTCCCTGTTAATTTTCTTTCTTCCTCTCTGTGTGTGGCACTGGGGCCACTGTTCACTGTTTCCTGGGCCCAGTCTGTCAGGGGGCAGGCTTCGAGGTCACACGCTCCCCTCGCTTCCTCCCTCGTGGCACTTCACCCATGCTGGGGCTAACGTGCTCGCTTTGCGCATCCCGGCCGCCTGGCAACGTGCTCCTCGCGTGCGCACGCTGAAGATTGGCCTTTCCTTCGTCTCCAGGGGCGGGGCATGGTAGCCGTCTCACCGCAGAGCACCAACCCGTGGAGACAGTGCTCACCTCGTCAGATGTGTGGCGGCAGGGCGGCTCATCAGGGAAGGCAGGGCAGGAGCTGGGCATCGATGGGGAGCCTCCCCCTTGCAGCAGGACACCACAGCAGGCAGCACTCACCCACGGGGTCGCAAACTACTCCTGTGACGATCCCTGCACCATGGCGATTTCAGCTCCTTGGCGCAGAAGGGGGCACGCACTGTCGCAGTCGGAGCAAAAGGAGCGGCCAATCCAGGGCGAGGGTCACGGCCCGTTATTGCCAATGTGCTGGCCGTACGTGGCAATATACTGGTAGGCCTACTGTACTGGTTCTCTGTGGACTGCAGGAAAATAATGGGACGCTCACACAGTACTATAGTATGGGAGATTACCCCCGTGCGGGCTCACCCCTTTTATTATAACCCCACAGGCCACGCCTGGCCTGCGGATGACGTGAATACAGTTCCGGCTGGCAGACTGGACCACCAGCCCTCTAAACATTACACCTATAGGTAAAATTATATGAAAGTTATTACTGTATGCCGTATTGTTAAGCATTGACTATGGATAGAGTAACCACTACCATAGAAAATAGAGTAACTATTGTGGGTTTACTGCTATATTAATCCATATACATAGATCCTAGAAGCCATTTAGAGTTTAGAACTGCATTCATGACACCTCTAAATATGATTCCATGGCAGGATTGGAGGCTCAGATAATGCTTCTCTAACATTACTGCAACATTTTTGCAGCCAATAAATTAACAGTAAAACATCAAAATATATTTCCCATAAACTGCTGAAACAACCAGGGCCCATAAGACCCTAAAATACAGTCAACCTACAAGGTAACAACTTTTTTTGCTGCTGCAGCCAATGCTAAGTGTTCTTTCTGTTATATTGATTTCTGAATTCTGTTGCATACTTGTATATGCCACATGTTTTGGTGCCATATCCTTTTCTGTTTTCATTGTTGGCTCTATGCTGCCTGACAGCGGCCTAGGGTCCGCCACTGTGCAGCCTCCCTCCAGTAGAGAAAGCCACACACAACTGCCAGAGCTTTCAAAGCTTTTCCTTTTCTTCCCTCTGCAACCCAGATCACTTTGTCCTCCCCTCAGGGGAACGTGGTGCTGGCACCCAGTGATTTGTCTGTCTGGTGCCACGCTAGGGAATTTTTATGCTCTTCTCTTCTGTGTGCCGGCAGTGACCAGCCCAACCTTGCCCTAAGAACTCCTCCCAGCACTACCTACTTTGCCTGCCTGCTGAGAGTAAAACATTTTTAGCACCACAGCCTGGAGACTAGGGGCTGAGACCTGGCAAATCTACAATATTTGGGTCTCTAGACCCCTGATTGTAACTGTTACACCCTTCCTCACTTCTCTACCCTTTTATTCCTGGAGTAGAAATAATTATAATAATATGTATCTCTTTGCAATTGGCCCAGGTCTTCAGCTATGGATCAATCTAGCCCATCACAAGCCACCTCTGAGCCCTACATTGTTGAGGAATACATGCTGGATGAAGGACTTACTGAAGCTCTTGATTCCTCTGTCTAGAACACCACGAACAAAGAATTGGCCTTGTCTCTGCAACCTTTTTCAAGGCAGCTCCACCTTATTGCAGCGGGAGTCCCCATTCTTCCCCCTCTTCACGCTCACCTCTTTGAGCATACCATGGTCCCTCTAAGATGCTCCCTAATGCCCCAGGTGACAAATTCCCCCCTTTCAACACTTTTGTTTGTCTCACACAATCCTTCATGATGGACCACATCTACAGCATGCCCTCAAGGTCCAATAGCCCTTCTACCTCAGACCCTGCTGTTCAGCAGAGGCATGATGATTTCCACCTTTCAACCCCTTCCCTCTCTCCCTCCCTGGATGCCACCCCCAGTCTTTCCAAAAAGAGATGGGCTGACCTGCAGCCCAACCCACCCCAATACACCTTTCAGCACAATCTCCTGGACTTTATCCCAGATGATATTGTTCACCCCAGATCTATCCATGTGGATTATGCTCTGTATGTGGACTGACCAAGAAAACACAGAGTGTCACTCTAAATTCAGGAAAGATCTGGTACTTGAAATGTTTCAGCTATTGTAACACCGCGAATGTGGTCTATAGATTGACTTGCCAATGTAACCTTCAATATATAGGGCTCACAACGAGGAAGGTGATGGTCAGAATGCAGGGACATCTTAGTACGATTAGAGCAGGCAAGCTTACCACCAAATTGGTGCAACATTGTCATGCTACTAAACACACGTTCACATGGGTGGTACTCGAGAAAATAATGGGCAACCCCCAAAATATCGAGGACTTATTGGCCTCTAAAGAAGCACGATGGATTTTTCAGGAGAAGTCCGATCAAATCGGGTTAAACGACCAAATTGAATGGAGTAAGGCAAAATACTGAATGGCAAAATATTGAACCAAATTAACGAACTGAAGAATATTTCCTCCCTCCACCTCTTTCTGTTAGGGTACTGTGGGTATAACTAAGAGACTGCATTAGCCACTTTTGATTATATGATGACAGCCCCTTCACAATGGGAAAAGTAGTTTATGATAGGAACAAGGTATTACTCACTATTGGCCCACAGGTATCATCTAAACTAGGGCTACACGTCGATATACACAAGACTACAAAATATAAAAGTTAAGATCAGAAAATAAAGGAAAGCAGTTAGAAATACATCCAGTACAGAGAGATGGGTATGTGAACTAATCACCATTAGACAGGGTCCCCTCGAGAAGGGTAAAGGCGGTGCAACAGGGTACTCGGAATATGAAACTGGTAATACTATTTATTTGCAGAATGTCATGTGGCTCACTATCCCAGTCAAAGATGGCGCCCATAGTTTTTAAGACTATTACGGAGACCGGAAGGGAGGCGGGTATGTAGCAGCCAATTGAGAATTACTAATGGGCTTGCTTTTGAGGAGTACCAGCAGGTGAACTAAACCTAACGGTGTTACTCAGGACATAAATGCGCATAAGAAGATCTTGACAGATAGTGACATGAGGAGGAGGAGAATGAAGACTCCTTATATTTGGTTTAATCTCCCCAATCCAAGATGGCGCGCATAAGTGTGACGCGGGGACTTGGGCGTTCTCCCTCGTAAGAATATAAACAGACACGGGAGGAGAACACGGCTCACCGGTGGAGATAAGAAGCTCCGTGAGGCTTTGGGTGGTAATGAGGTCTGATTGAGAAGGAGGGTGCTGTGTGTTATGCTTACTATCCCCCGTTTGAATACTTGTACCATTCTTTTAATTCCGTTAGAATTACCAACTAACTCATGCCGTTAGGAACACGAGTAATAGGGGAATATTTCCCAGCCTTCGGCGTTCCGTCAGTGCACTGGATAGTTGAGACACTGATAAATGGCTAAGTGATGAGAAAAAGAAGGGGGCTCCATTTTTCAGTATCGGGTGTTGTGAGTTACGAGTGACGATACTGAGATATGTATGGATAACGATGGCTTTCTTCCGCACTCTTGTTTTAAGAATACATACCGGGTTTTCTGGAACACCGGTGATGAGTGTATATATATATATACAAAAAAAGAAGAGGAATACAAATAAGCATGGGTATCTCGATGTAGCCCAGTGAGACCTTAGGTTGTTAAAAAGATAACGTAGGAAATAGGGACTAATGAGAAATTTTATTATCTCTAGATTCGCATTACAGCTGAATGCAGAACCACTACGAGGACTCATATATGGAGCCCGTGTTTTGACCTGTAAAAACGAGCTGGTACACGAGGCCATGGCTCAAGAAGGGTACTGAGTGGATCTAAGTGAGAGATGTATATCCATCAGTGGAAAATGGGTACTAAGTAAGAGTTGTGTGTTGTGTGTTTTTTACTTTTGGCAGTCCCCGAATGAAATTTTAAGAAGTGTCCCCGACTAGTGCAAAGCGACTGTAGTTGCCCTGACGAAATCGCTACAAATACCTCTGGCAATGAAACATGTTGGCACAGCACAATGGTATGCATATTAAGCAACCTTTTTAAACTTTGAATTGGGTGCACATCTAAGGAGGAATAAAGTTTGACCTATAGAAGGTGCATCTTCTTCGTTTTTTACTTTCACAATTCAGTCGCATTTTGATATGTGATTTTCTCACCACTTACCTTCACATTTTGGGTTTATCTTTGTGGATACTTTATTTATTTATTTTTGGGGCAAGATGACAACCGATGATGATAAAAGGGGCAGAGCTGGTGAGTACCAATCAGCAAGCTCAATTGGTGTTGCGCACGTGAGGTGCCATCTTGCTTCCTTCACATTTTTTCATAGGATTGTAAAAACACCCGGTGTATTTGACGTGTGAGTTCTTACACTGAGAGGTCCATTAGGGGGATTGCCGGAAGTAAAATTCTTGACTTAGTTTTTATAAATTATAAATTGAAGATGGATGGCTGTTGGTGACTACCTCAAATTTAGAAAAGTGGGGAGTACAAAACACCTAAAGTGATAGGGTTTGAACCACAGTCCATGGTGATTATACCTTCAGAGACCCAGGCCTGTGTAGATGATCACCCCAGATCTAATGACTGGACCCCATGCCCTGAGTTGGCCTTCCACATGCACACCCACCTCTTTAAAGGGTGGTTCGGGATAGGCTCTGCTCTGAATGTCCCCACCTGATTAAGGATGATAAAGTGGCTGACACACCGGAGGTCGACACAAACATGACTTCTTCCTTAATAAATTCTCTAGGACACAAAAAAGGGCTTTGACAGGGACCGGCAGCCATACGAAGATTGCTTACAAGATGTCTCTGCTCCTCTGGCAAAGATCCTGGAGCTGGAGGTTCACACCAAAGAATCTGGTGTTCCCATTTATCCTGAGTCCCATAAAGGATGGATTGAGTGTGTCATTTCCCTGATTGGCAATGCTAACTATGCGATATCCACAAAACAAAGGAAATCTATTCTTTTGCGCATAGAAACAAAACTTTCGGAGGTGGTCTCATTGGAAGCTGGACCTGTTGCCAACGAACTCCTCTTCGGAGGCTTCTTTGTCAAAGACTTGGAAAAATTGGTTAACACTTTTACTGCCCTTGACAAAGCCTGGTCATCTCTAAAGAGGATAATCAACAGAAGCCTTTTTGGCACGGCCAGGCCTTACAGAGGTCTCTCACTCAGCCAGGCTTTTCTTACGAGGCCACAGATGTGAATTTGATGATTGCTGGAATCCTGCTTGGGAAGACTCTGGCAGTGGAACATCCTTCTATCTTGCCCGCTCCCGATTCGGCAGGGCCAGCATGGCTGAGGTGGTTATCGATTTGGAACGTCCAGCAGCCGTCTATTACAGGTGAGTTTATTTTGCCATCAGAAGTCGGGTTGGATACGTTTCTTTCTCTGCCAATGGGCACAAATCACCCAGGTGTCCTGAGACTGTGCAAGATTATGAGATAGAATTCCATGGATCTCAGTCTCAGCAGGCTTCTCCCTACCAGCTGTCTTTTTCCTTACAGATAAGCTGGTCATCACCAAGGAAATTCAACATCTGTTGGGGAAGAAGACCATAGTCCCCTTTTCTCAACACTCAAATGGTTTCTGCAGTACCATTTTCTTGGTTCCCGAGTGGGGAGGGTTACACAGATTGGCCCTGACACTTTAAAAATAGGGTGTTATTGTCAGTTCACTAACAGAATATCAATATACAAACTATAGAAGTAAAAAATGTCGACAAATATAGAATGCAAAAATATCGTCTCCCCATACTTAAACAGGTAAGTTCAAAAATATCAAAAAACAAATATCGATGTTAAAAAAATAGTTGTACAAAATATCGATTTTTATATATATATATATGAAATAAAAAATAAATATTAAATGTATTAAATAATAAAAATTCTTTTAAAAATTAAAGTGGATTTAGTATACATTTTAATAAATATAACAAATAAACTTAATTAAAAAAACATTTAAACACACATACATAATAATCAATATATATATATTACCTACTGGCGGTCGCCAGTAGGTAGATATAGTTAGGACCTATTTTCCATAGGAAATCTGCAACATTCTATTTGGAATAACTTTGGCGCCGATTGACGAATCTTCGTGAAATTTTCACAACTTTTGGCCAGCTCGGGTCCGCTGCTATCCTGAAAGTTTCACTGTGATTCGTCAAGTGGGGGCCGAGAAAAAAGGGGGGTCCCAAAATGTGAATAGAACCGAGGCACAAGAAACCTAAAATACAAACGCGAAAAACGCAAAAAGGGGGCAGGGTAGAAACACCCTGACCCCCTAGGCCTGCTCAGGGGGTCCCACAAGGACCCCCAGGGGCTTCCGTGCTTCTTTGGTAATTGACCCCCGGGGGGACCAAATCCCGGGGGCAATAGTTATGTAAAAGGGGGCCCAAAGGGGCCCCCCAGCCCCGGGGACCGCCACCCCCCAGGGCTTTATTTAATTATGTGGGGGCTCTCAGGCCCCCCCAGCCCTGGGACCGCCGCCCCCGGGGCATATTTCAATTGTGTGGGGGGCTCTCAGGCCCCCCCAGCCCCGGGACTGCCACCTCCGGGGCTTATTTCAATTGTGTGGGGGGGCTCTCAGGCCCCCCAGCCCCAGGGACCGCCAACACCGGAGCTTCTTAATATTTGTAGGGGGGGCTCTCAGGCCCCCCAACCCCAGGACCGCCACCTCCGGGGCTTATTTTAATTGTGTGGGGGGAGCTCACAGGCCCCCCCATCCCCAGGGACTGCCACCCCCCGGGGCTTCTTATTATTTGTTGGGGGGGCTCTCAGGCCCCCCAAGCCCCGGGACCGCCACCCCCCAGGGCAACTTCAAAATCTGGAAGGGGGCAGCGTGGCCTCCCTCCTGGAGCCTTGTATAGGCCCTGGGGACCGCCACCCCCCAGGGCCGGCTCCTGCAGTGTCCCGGGGTGCCCACCCCTGGGACACTGTAGTTTGCAATGACAGGGCAGGAGCCTCGCGGCTCCCGCCCTGTCATTGCAAACTGCTTTGCTTCATTGAAGCGAGAGCAGGGAAACCTGATCTCGCTTCAATGAACCAAAGCAGATTGCTTTTCCACATGGGGAGCAGCATGTTAGCTGCTCCTCATGTGGAAAAGCAATGCCCACTCCCGCAGGACGCGGGGAGCCGGCTGGGACCGTGGGGATATTGGGGACCCCCCAAGGCCCCCAGCGAAGAGGGCCAGCCCTGGGGGATGGGGTCCCCGGGGCTAGTAGTAGCCCGGGAGGCGGACCACGCGGCCCCCGTCCTAAAAATGTTTTTTTTTTAAAGCACAAAAAAAAACGGCCCATAAGTGGCCACAGGAGGGGGGCAATGCAGCCCCCCTCCAAAATATATATATTTTTTTTAAAAAGGGCAATGCCCAGGGAGATGGGTCCTCGGGGAAAATTATGGCCTCGGGAGGGGGGCCACATGGCCCCCTTCCCGATTTAAAAAAATAAAAAAAAAATAAATTGGGGCAGGCCCTGGGGGATGGGGTACCCAGGGCCAATAAATTAGAAAAAGAAGGGGGGCTACACAGCCCGCCTTCTAAAAAAAAAAAACAATTAAGACGGGATCGGGCCGGAGGCCACGCCCCCTCCTTGCAACACTCTGCAAACGCGTTCCCTGGCGCGTTTGCAGAGGGGGAACTAATTCCCCTTGAATACTCGGGCTCCCTGGGGACCAACTAGCTCACCAGGAACCTCCAGTATGCTCCAGGGTGCTGCGTTGCAGAGAGGTGTAATGAGGCCACGCCCCTTTTTACACCTCTCTGCAATGCAGCTCCGTGGCGCTTACTGGAGGTACCTGCTTGGCTAGTAGGCCGCCAGGGGACCTCAGGATTCAATGGGACTTAATCCCCCAGCTTAAAACGCGCCATGGGGTGCGTTTGCACAGTGGTGAAGGTAAGGGGCGGGGCCTGAGGTGATATTAGTGCAAACACGCCCTGTGGCGCGTTTTAAGTTGGGGAATTCATTCCTCTTCAATCCAGAGGTCCCATAGGGGCCAGCTAGCCCACCAGGTACCTCTAGTAAGCGCCACGGAGCTGCGTTGCAGAGTGTTGTAAAAAGGGGTGTGGCCTCTGAACACCTCCCTGCAACGCAGCTCTCTGGCGCATACCGGAGGTACCTGGTGGGCTAGTTGGCCGCCGGGGGACCTCAGGATTCAAGGGGACGTAATCCCCCAACTTAAAACACGCCACGGGGCGTGTTAGCACAGTGGTGAAGGTAGGGGGCGGGGCCTTAGGTGATATGTGTGCAAACAGGCCCTGTGGCGCGTTTTAAGTTGGGGAATTAATTCCTCTTCAATCCAGAGGTCTCCTAGGGGCCAACTAGCCCACCAGGTACCTCCAGTAAGCGCCACGGAGCTGCGTTGCAGAGTGTTGTAAAAAGAGGCGTGGCCTCTGAACACCTCTCTGGAGCATACTGGAGGTACCTGGTGGGCTAGTTGGCCCCCAAGGACCGCAGGATTGAAGAGGAATTAATTCCCCAACTTAAAACGTGTCACAGGGTGTGTTTGCACACATAGCACCTCAGGCCCTGCCCCCTTCCTTCACCATTGTACCAATATTCCTCTAAAATCATCCGAATTACAAATTCCGATTTACTCACCTGTTATCAGGAGAGAACCCAGTGCTGCATCTTTTAGCCCAGCACTGACCCTGAAAAGTAATTCTAAGCATACTTACCAGTAACTTGTATTTCCTTCCATAGGAATCCATTGTGTGGTTTTCACCAGAAAAGTTTCTAAGTGCCCATTTTTGAAACGTAAAAATATTCCTCTAAAATCAGCCAAACTACGAATTCCGATTTACTCACCTGTTATCAGGAGAGAACCCAGGGCTGCATCTTTTAGCCCAGCACCGACCCTGAAAAGTAATTCTAAGCGTACTTACCAGTAACTTGTATTTACCTCCATAGGAATCCATTGTGTTGTTTTCAGCAGAAGTTTCGAAGTGTCGATTTTTGAAACGTACAAATATTCCTCTAAAATCAGCCGAACTACGAATACATATTTACTCACCTGTTATCAGGCAAGAACCCAGTGCTGCATCTTTTAGACCAGCACTGACCCTGAAAAGTAATTCTAAGCATACTTACCAGTAACTTGTATTTCCTTCCATAAGAATCCATTGTGTGGTTTTCAGCAGAAAAGTTTCGAAGTGTCTATTTTCACAAACTAAAAATATTCCTAAAAAATCGTCTGTATGACTTAAACACATTCTTTCAACTGTTTACAGGAGATTCACCAGTGCTGGATCCAGAATCCACCACTGAGTAAGAAAAAGTAACAATAACACTACTTACCTGCTAAGTGATTTTTCTGCCAAAGGATCACATTGGTGATTCTATGTGAAAATACTTCAATGTTGCATTGTGATTGAAATTGTGTTGCCCATTGCAACAACTGTAACTACTGTACTTAAAAGTCTATTGCCTCTTTGCAAAGTATTTAAACTAAAGCAATTCATTCTGAGAAAGAATATTTTATATTGTAATGTATAATTTAATTATAATGTAATTAACAAAAAAAATCTAAAAATAAATAGTTTAAAAAATGTGGTAAATCAGTATCAAAAAAATCAGTAGAAAAATTAATACATTAAAAATTGTCATTTACAAAACCTTTGAAATTCACTGAAAAAACCATAGGTTTCAGGCCTGATATAGTTAGGAATTAGCATTTAAAAAACCTTTCAAATTCACTGCAAAAAAACATAGGTTTCAGGCCTGATATAGTTAGGAATTAGCATTTAAAAAACCTTAGAAATTCACTGAAAAAACAATAGGTTTTAGAGGTGTTATAGTTAGCTGGACATTTCACTCGAACAAAACCATTGAAATTCCTCCGATATAGTTAGTTGTACTAACTACATCTCGCGCGCCCGCAATCCACTGCTGCTGATGTCACATATTACATCCTTCATGACATGGTCAGTGACATCACTGTGACATCCCAAATGACATCACTGATGACATCACTGATGACATCATCCAGTGAATGTGCTTTGGTTCGTTATTTTAATATGTATTATATATATATAGCAATTTGCATTGAAGAATGAGTGGATATATAAATATAAATATCTGGATGGAGGATTTAGGAGCAGTGTGATTGACTGTTTACTTGACTAATAACGGTGCAGTGCGCGAGCGTAATTCTGATTGGTGGTTAGATGTCAGTCAACATTTGAATCGGTCGAAATCAAGAAGTGCCGGACGCCATTTTGTGTGTGGCAGTGAAAAAGAAAGGTGGAGAACGTGAAAAGGGGGCAGGGTAGAGAGTTCCTGACCCCCTAGCCTTTGTCAAGGGGTCCCTGAAGGACCCCGAAGGGTGAAGAAAACATTTATTTTTTTTTCAAAAAATCGCAGGGTGCGCGCACGTTGCGCGCACGGTGAAAAACCCTTAAAAAAAAAAACACATTTTAAACTGTTTATAAGTTTATAGAAGATATTAACTATGCTGTTCAACTTTATCCAAATTCAAAATAAAAGAGCTGAGCCATTCCATATTAAAAGATACAGTCAATCTATAACTATATACATAGGTAGTTTATTGTAAAATAAATATATGAAAAATATAATAATACGTACATAAATTAGCATTTGAAAAACCTTACAAATTCACTAAAAAAACTTAGGTTTCACACACATTATAGTTAGGAATTAGCATTTAAAAAACCTTGCAAATTCACTGAAAAAAACATAGGTTTCACACATGTTATAGTTAGCTGGACATTTCACTCGTAAAAAACCATTGAAATTCCCCCGTTATAGTTAGTTCAGCTAACTACAACTCGCACGACTGCAATCCACTGCTGATGACGTCGCATATTACATCACTCATGACATGGTCAGTCACATCACTCATGACATCACTGATGACATCTCAAATGGCATCACTGATGACATCACTGATGACATCATCCAGTGAATATGTGTCTCTCTGAAAAAAAAATCTTTTTTATATATGTATATCTAAAGGTTAATGGAAGAATAAATGGGTAAATAAGTGTCTAAATGGATGGTTTTTTTTGTAAAATTAATTGTATAACTGACTTATTAACAGTATCTTAGTGAATACAGTGATGTAATATGCGACGTCATCAGCAGTGGATTGCGGTCGCGCGAGGCATAGTTAGCTGAACTAACTATAACGGGGGAATTTCAATGGTTTTTTATGAGTGAAATGTCCACCTAACTATAACATGTGTGAAACCTATGGTATTTACTTTAAAACAATTAATAAACTATTAACTAAAATGTATTATATCATTTTTAAATTATATAAAAATACATATATATACATATATATGTACATATACATATATATGTGTATATACATATATATGTTCAAGCTCCAAAGTTGCCCGCAGGCAAGGCCGCACTCCCCAGCAGCTTGTTACGAGCATATTTCTCGAAGCAATTTTCAGGGTAAAGTCAACACTGCGTCCTTCTGTGACTACAGTTCTCGTGTCAACGATAGTAGAGCCTGACGCGTTTCTGGGCTTCCGCCCTCTTCAGAGGCTCGACATGAGATTGTTGCGGTGGACACGCCCACAACTTTTGTAATAAAACGCCCTCAGATGAGCTTTGCTAGGTGAATCCTTGCAATGTCTTATGGGAAAGGTGGTTCGTGTCAGCCACATTGATTTTACTGTAGTGATGCCCTGGATGGGCCCGAAGGAACGGGTGACACATAGATCCCCTGCTGCTGGTCCGTGGCCCCCTTTGATATGGGGTGGTGCGATCCTTTACGGCCGGGCCGCCGCATAAATATTCAAGCTCCAAAGTTGCCCGCAGGCAAGGCCGCACTCCCCAGCAGCTTGTTACGAGCATATTTCTCGAAGCAATTTTCAGGGTAAAGTCAACACTGCGTCCTTCTGTGATTACAGTTCTCGTGTCAACGATAGTAGAGCCTGACGCGTTTCTGGGCTTCCGCCCTCTTCAGAGGCTCGACATGAGATTGTTGCGGTGGACACGCCCACACCTTTTGTAATAAAACGCCCTCAGATGAGCTTTGCTAGGTGAATCCTTGCAATGTCTTATGGGAAAGGTGGTTCGTGTCAGCCACATTGATTTTACTGTAGTGATGCCCTGGATGGGCCCGAAGGAACGGGTGACACATAGATCCCCTGCTGCTGGTCCGTGGCCCCCTTTGATATGGGGTGGTGCGATCCTTTACGGCCGGGCCGCCGCATAAATATTCAAGCTCCAAAGTTGCCCGCAGGCAAGGCCGCACTCCCCAGCAGCTTGTTACGAGCATATTTCTCGAAGCAATTTTCAGGGTAAAGTCAACACTGCGTCCTTCTGTGATTACAGTTCTCGTGTCAACGATAGTAGAGCCTGACGCGTTTCTGGGCTTCCGCCCTCTTCAGAGGCTCGACATGAGATTGTTGCGGTGGACACGCCCACACCTTTTGTAATAAAACGCCCTCAGATGAGCTTTGCTAGGTGAATCCTTGCAATGTCTTATGGGAAAGGTGGTTCGTGTCAGCCACATTGATTTTACTGTAGTGATGCCCTGGATGGGCCCGAAGGAACGGGTGAGACATAGATCCCCTGCTGCTGGTCCGTGGCCCCCTTTGATATGGGGTGGTGCGATCCTTTACGGCCGGGCCGCCGCATAAATATTCAAGCTCCAAAGTTGCCCGCAGGCAAGGCCGCACTCCCCAGCAGCTTGTTACGAGCATATTTCTCGAAGCAATTTTCAGGGTAAAGTCAACACTGCGTCCTTCTGTGATTACAGTTCTCGTGTCAACGATAGTAGAGCCTGACGCGTTTCTGGGCTTCCGCCCTCTTCAGAGGCTCGACATGAGATTGTTGATGTGGACACGCCCACACCTTTTGTAATAAAACGCCCTCAGATGAGCTTTGCTAGGTGAATCCTTGCAATGTCTTATGGGAATTTGGTTCGTGTCAGCCACATTGATTTTACTGTAGTGATGCCCTGGATGGGCCCGAAGGAACGGGTGAGACATAGATCCCCTGCTGTTGGTCCGTGGCCCCCTTTGATATGGGGTGGTGCGATCCTTTACGGCCGGGCCGCCGCATAAATATTCAAGCTCCAAAGTTGCCCGCAGGCAAGGCCGCACTCCCCAGCAGCTTGTTACTAGCATATTTCTCGAAGCAATTTTCAGGGTAAAGTCAACACTGCGTCCTTCTGTGATTACAGTTCTCGTGTCAACGATAGTAGAGCCTGACGCGTTTCTGGGCTTCCGCCCTCTTCAGAGGCTCAACATGAGATTGTTGCGGTGGACACGCCCACACCTTTTGTAATAAAACGCCCTCAGATGAGCTTTGCTAGGTGAATCCTTGCAATGTCTTATGGGAAAGGTGGTTCGTGTCAGCCACATTGATTTTACTGTAGTGATGCCCTGGATGGGCCCGAAGGAACGGGTGAGACATAGATCCCCTGCTGCTGGTCCGTGGCCCCCTTTGATATGGGGTGGTGCGATCCTTTACGGCCGGGCCGCCGCATAAATATTCAAGCTCCAAAGTTGCCCGCAGGCAAGGCCGCACTCCCCAGCAGCTTGTTACGAGCATATTTCTCGAAGCAATTTTCAGGGTAAAGTCAACACTGCGTCCTTCTGTGATTACAGTTCTCGTGTCAACGATAGTAGAGCCTGACGCGTTTCTGGGCTTCCGCCCTCTTCAGAGGCTCGACAGGAGATTGTTGCGGTGGACACGCCCACACCTTTTGTAATAAAACGCCCTCAGATGAGCTTTGCTAGGTGAATCCTTGCAATGTCTTATGGGAAAGGTGGTTCGTGTCAGCCACATTGATTTTACTGTAGTGATGCCCTGGATGGGCCCGAAGGAACGGGTGAGACATAGATCCCCTGCTGCTGGTCCGTGGCCCCCTTTGATATGGGGTGGTGCGATCCTTTACGGCCGGGCCGCCGCATAAATATTCAAGCTCCAAAGTTGCCCGCAGGCAAGGCCGCACTCCCCAGCAGCTTGTTACGAGCATATTTCTCGAAGCAATTTTCAGGGTAAAGTCAACACTGCGTCCTTCTGTGATTACAGTTCTCGTGTCAACGATAGTAGAGCTTGACGCGTTTCTGGGCTTCCGCCCTCTTCAGAGGCTCGACATGAGATTGTTGCGGTGGACACGCCCACACCTTTTGTAATAAAACGCCCTCAGATGAGCTTTGCTAGGTGAATCCTTGCAATGTCTTATGGGAAAGGTGGTTCGTGTCAGCCACATTGATTTTACTGTAGTGATGCCCTGGATGGGCCCGAAGGAACGGGTGAGACATAGATCCCCTGCTGCTGGTCCGTGGCCCCCTTTGATATGGGGTGGTGCGATCCTTTACGGCCGGGCCGCCGCATAAATATTCAAGCTCCAAAGTTGCCCGCAGGCAAGGCCGCACTCCCCAGCAGCTTGTTACGAGCATATTTCTCGAAGCAATTTTCAGGGTAAAGTCAACACTGCGTCCTTCTGTGATTACAGTTCTCGTGTCAACGATAGTAGAGCTTGACGCGTTTCTGGGCTTCCGCCCTCTTCAGAGGCTCGACATGAGATTGTTGCGGTGGACACGCCCACACCTTTTGTAATAAAACGCCCTCAGATGAGCTTTGCTAGGTGAATCCTTGCAATGTCTTATGGGAAAGGTGGTTCGTGTCAGCCACATTGATTTTACTGTAGTGATGCCCTGGATGGGCCCGAAGGAACGGGTGAGACATAGATCCCCTGCTGCTGGTCCGTGGCCCCCTTTGATATGGGGTGGTGCGATCCTTTACGGCCGGGCCGCCGCATAAATATTCAAGCTCCAAAGTTGCCCGCAGGCAAGGCTGCACTCCCCAGCAGCTTGTTACGAGCATATTTCTCGAAGCAATTTTCAGGGTAAAGTCAACACTGCGTCCTTCTGTGATTACAGTTCTCGTGTCAACGATAGTAGAGCCTGACGCGTTTCTGGGCTTCCGCCCTCTTCAGAGGCTCGACATGAGATTGTTGCGGTGGACACACCCACACCTTTTGTAATAAAACGCCCTCAGATGAGCTTTGCTAGGTGAATCCTTGTAATGTCTTATGGGAAAGGTGGTTCGTGTCAGCCACATTGATTTTACTGTAGTGATGCCCTGGATGGGCCCGAAGGAACGGGTGAGACATAGATCCCCTGCTGCTGGTCCGTGGCCCCCTTTGATATGGGGTGGTGCGATCCTTTACGGCCGGGCCGCCGCATAAATATTCAAAGTTGCCCGGCATCACAACAGTTAAATCAATGTGGCTGACACGAACCACCTTTCCCATAAGACATTGCACGGATTCACCTAGCAAAGCTCATCTGAGGGCGTTTAATTAGAAAAGGTGTGGGCGTGCCCACCACAACAATCTCATGTCGAGCCTCTGAAGAGGGCGGAAGCCCAGAAACGCGTCAGGGTCTACTATCGTTGACACGAGAACTGTAATCACAGAAGGACGCAGTGTTGACTTTACCCTGAAAATTGCTTCGAGAAATATGCTCGTAACAAGCTGCTGGGGAGTGCGGCCTTGCCTGCGGGCAACTTTGGAGCTTGAATGTTTATACGGCGGCCCGGCCGTAAAGGATCGCACCACCCCATATCAAAGGGGGCCACGGACCAGCAGCAGGGATCTATGTCTCACCCGTTCCTTCGGGCCCATCCAGGGCATCACAACAGTTAAATCAATGTGGCTGACACGAACCACCTTTCCCATAAGACATTGCAAGGATTCACCTAGCAAAGCTCATCTGAGGGCGTTTAATTACAAAAGGTGTGGGCGTGCCCACCGCAACAATCTCATGTCGAGCCTCTGAAGAGGGCGGAAGCCCAGAAACGCGTCAGGCTCTACTATCGTTGACACGAGAACTGTAATCACAGAAGGACGCAGTGTTGACTTTACCCTGAAAATTGCTTCGAGAAATATGCTCGTAACAAGCTGCTGGGGAGTGCGGCCTTGCTGCGGGCAACTTTGGAGCTTGAATCTTTAT
The DNA here is from genome assembly GCF_964204655.1 of Triturus cristatus. NCBI lineage: Eukaryota > Metazoa > Chordata > Amphibia > Caudata > Salamandridae > Triturus > Triturus cristatus. Next base: position 404,743,993 of record NC_140581.1, read on the forward strand.
ACGGCGGCCCGGCCGTAAAGGATCGCACCACCCCATATCAAAGGGGGCCACGGACCAGCAGCAGGGGATCTATGTCTCACCCGTTCCTTCGGGCCCATCCAGGGCATCACAACAGTTAAATCAATGTGGCTGACACGAACCACCTTTCCCATAAGACATTGCAAGGATTCACCTAGCAAAGCTCATCTGAGGGCGTTTAATTACAAAAGGTGTGGGCGTGCCCACCGCAACAATCTCATGTCGAGCCTTTGAAGAGGGCGGAAGCCCAGAAACGCGTCAGGCTCTACTTTCGTTGACACGAGAACTGTAATCACAGAAGGACGCAGTGTTGACTTTACCCTGAAAATTGCTTCGAGAAATATGCTCGTAACAAGCTGCTGGGGAGTGCGGCCTTGCCTGCGGGCAACTTTGGAGCTTGAATACATATATATGCATATGACCTACTGGCGGTCGCCAGTAGTTAGTTATAGTTAGGACCTATTTTCCATAGGAAATCCGCAACATTCTATTCCCAATAAGTCTAGCGCCGGTTGACGAATCTTCGTGAAATTTTGCAAACTTTTGGCCAGCTCTGGTCTGCTCCTGTCCTGAAAGTCTCAGGGTGATTCGTCAAGCGGTTGCCGAGAAAAAAGGTGGGTCCCAAAACACGTTTTCTCCATGCATTTTACCATAGGACCTTTAGCCGCAGCTACAGCCCGAACTGCTGAACGGAATTACACCAAATTTGGCAAAGAGGTAGTCCTCAGTTCAGACTCATGCCTTATGCTTAAATGGTGTTAATCTGTTGAGTAGTTCCTGAGAAAATTACAGTTAAAAGTACATATATATCCATGGCCTCAGAGCATCCGCGCACCCTATGCGCACCCTGAGCTCAGCCTCTGCGCACCGTGCGCGCACCCTCCCGATCACACGCTGAACGCTAATTGGCTATCAAGTGGTTGTCAACATTGGAAACCAGGAACTGTTGGCAGCCATTTTGCGCCTCTGTAGAAGCGAGGCTGAAGAAGTAAGGGGAATAAGTGTGTAAAACATATAAAGGGGGCAGGGTAGAAATACTCTGACCCTCTAGACCTGCTTAGGGGGTCCCAGAAGGACTCCCAGGACCCTTTTTTTTTTTAAACATAAAAATGCACGCTGGGTGCGCGGATCCGGCTGTAAACAAAAAAAAAACCCAAGCGCTTCTTTAATAATTAGCCCCCAGTGGGGCCAAATCCCGGGGGCAAAAACCGTAAAAATTTAATGGGGGGCACAGGGCCCCCCCCCAGCACCTGGGACCGCCAACCCCTGGGGCTGGGGACCACCACCCCCGGGGCTTTATTTGTTAAGGGAGGGGGGCTACGTGGTCCCCCTCCTGGAGCCTTCGAGGGCCCTGGGGACCGCCACCCCCCTGTTCCGGCTCCGGCAGTGTCCTGGGGTGCCCACCCCCAGGACACTGTTGTTTGCTATGAGAGGGCAGGAGTCTCCTGCCCTCCCATAGCAAACTTCATTTGGATTTTGAAAGAGAGAGCAGGGAAACCTGCTCTCTCTTTCAAAATCCAAACCATATTGCTTTTCCACACGGGGAGCTGCATGTCAGCAGCTCCCTATGTAGAAAAGCAATGCTGGCTCCCGAAGGACGCGGGGAGCCGGCTGGGACCGTGGGGGCGTTGGGGCTCCCCCCACGGTCCCTAACGTTTTAAATAAGCCCCGGGGGATGGGGTCCCCGGGGATAATAACAATTTGTGATAGAGGCTACTTTTTTTTTACGGTAAAATTAGGAGTCGCGCATCCAATCGCGTTGGGTGCACGATTTCTCTTGCGTAGGGTGCACGGTTCCTAACGTGTTGGGTGCGCGACGCCAAGCGAAAAAAAATGAATTTCTTTGGAAATAAACATCAAGCTTATGTGTTTTGTTCTTGAGTGGCTCTAAAAAGAGCCGTTGTTTTCATTGCTAGTTTTTGGTACTTATAAGTACCAAAAGTCTAAAGTTGTTGAGGAAGACTCTGTTACCCTCATCAGTAAAGTGTACACCATCTCTCCCATAGATGTCTTACATATGAAAATGCAGATTGTTATTGTAAATGGACCCCATTCTATAGTCTCGGAGAAAAGCAGAAACAGATTTATTCACATGTTTCCTAGCTTTCTCAATCTGTGGACAAAAATGATTGGACCAGTTCCATTTCTGCCTTTGGCATATGTTAGAATAGACAAAGGCACTTTGGGAAAAAAGTGAAATCAATTCTGCAAAGGTGTCCTTGATAAGCATTTCCAGACCTACCCCAGTCAAAGCACCTAGGTCATTGCCACCACAGTGCACAACTATGAGGTCAGGGTGTTGGAGATGCAAAAAGGATTTTACCAATGGCATCAATTGGTGCCACTTTAACCCTCTCTGTCCAATCCATTTAATGTCTACATTTGTCAAACCTAGGTCTTTGCGAATGCCTTTGTGTTCTGCATACCTTTGGCTCCAGAAAATATAGCTGTGTCCCACAATCCACACTCTAAACATCTTGAAGGGAGGTCTGGATGCACTCAGATGGTCTCTGTAAATGAAATGGCAGTTTGAAAAGTAAGATTTTTCTAAAATGGTGGATAAGATGCAGTTTTAAAAAAAGAAAAAAAATGATCGGTTGTTTGACAATATTCTACACTGAAAACTAGGGTGCATCTTTCTGTTTTGTAAACACATGATTCTTATTGGTTAACGAAAACTGATTGAAAGGAACATTAGCTGATATGTTGCTGTTTTGATTAGCAACATTGTGTGCTGAACTTGTGACCTGTGTGCTCAGTTAAGTGTTCCATTAACTGTTTCTATGGTAACAGGCAGAAGGCAGATTGGGGGTAGTGTTCAAATTTATGTCATTTGGAAACAGTTGAAATGTTTAACCAATAGAAATGTATGTTTGATTTTGAATACATGCGGGAAGGAATGTGATTTGGTGTTTACATGCATATGTGTGGAAAATGAGAGGGAAACATTGCCATTCTTTGGTTTTGCTGACAGGTGCACAGTGCAGAGATTCTGTATAAGAAAATCTGGTGTGTGACTGACATACTTCTTAATCTACAAAACAACTTGAAAGGTGAGTTTCTTAATTATGAGGGGGTGTATGTGGTACATTTTGATTTTAATCACACTAATGTATTTCTCCTGCTAAAGTGCAGGGAGTACTTTTTTGTGTGTAGAATCTTATTGTCAGTTTGTGTGCATTTGGAAACCATCCTGTTATAAGCATATGTGTTTTTCATGTGTTTGCAGACAGATAACTGTGCTGTTTTCATGTTTTGGTAGAATTAGAAACCAGTCTTTTTTTATGTATTTGTAAAATGAGTCAAATTTCTTCACTAAAATGCAATACTCCTTCTAGATTATGAAATGTGTTTTGGTAAAATACAGGGGATAATGTTGTTTGTCTAGAATCACACAGTGAGTCTGTGTGCATTTAGGAATCATTTTGAGAGAAACATTTTGGTACTAATGTGTAGTAGAACATCTTCTGCAATGTGTGCAGTCACCTTACATCTTGTAGACTAGTAAATGTATTTTTGTCAATTGCAAGGGATAGTGTTATTTGTTTAGAATCACACAGTGAGTCTGTGTGCATTAAGGAATCATTCTGATAGAAGCACTGTATACAAATGTGTAGTAGAAATTTTTGGGGAAAGTGTGCAGTCATCTTACGTCTTGTACACTACTAAATGTGTTTTGGTAAAATGGAAGGGATAGTGTTGCTTGTCTAGAATCACACTGTGAGTCTGTGTGCATTTGCGCAACCGTTGTGAGAGAAGGATTTGGTTACATCAGGTATTTGCTAAAAGATATCTGTTTTAAATTTGGTTATGTTGTCAAGTATTAGTAGTATTAGAAGCCAGTCATTGCTTCTGCATTCACAAAATGAGTCAGCCTTTCATAGTAGCGTGCACTATTGAAATATGTAGAATCTCTGCAGTCACTTCAGCCCTTCCACATTAGTGAATGTGTTTTGGTAAAATAGAAGGAATAGTGTTGTTTGTCTAGAATCACACTGTGAGTCTGTGTGCATCTGGGAACTAATGTGAGAGAAGCATTTGGGTGTTTCATGTTTTTGCAGACACATAAGTGCTTAAAAACCTATCCTGTTCTTACATTTTGGTAGAAATAGAAACCATTTATTGTTTATGTGTTTGTAAAATGAGTCAGGTTTATACACTAATGAGCAGTAGTAAAGTATGTGGAATGTGTGCAGTCACATTACCTCTTCAAGAATGGTAAATGTGTTTTTGTAAAGTCCAAGGCATATTGTTTGTTTTCTAGAATCACACTGTGAGTCTGTGTGCATTTAGAAACTGTACTAAGAGAAGGATTTGGGTATTTTATGTGTTTGCAGACACATAACTGGTTAAAAACCTATCCTGTTCTCAAACTTTGGTAGAATAAGAAACCAGTCATTGGTTAGGTATTTGTAAAAAGAGTCCGGGTTCTACAATTATGTGCAGTAGTACAATATGTGGATTGTGTGTACTCTGTTTACCAATTCTGAACAACAAAATGTGATTTGGTAATATGCATAGGATAGTGTTTGTTGTCTAGAATCACGCTGAGAGTCTGTATGCATTTAGGAATCATTTAGAGAGAAGGTTTTGGGTACTTTATGTCTTTGCATACACATAAGTGCTTAAAAAACTCTAATCATTTAGTCAGTACCCAAGTACTCATACACTGAGCGAGGCCTTAGCCCATGAACTGTTTCAAACGTCTATCCACTATGCATGCAGGCCTCTAACCACCTACACACTTGTCTTTCACACCTTCAATACCCCCATCAGTATTCATACAGTTCCTGCAAACACCCAGTCACTCCCCTTACACTATTCCACTGCTTTATTCAGCACCATGTAGTAATCCATTTACTGCGCCAAAAAAATAAACACTTATAAATTCACCCAGGCACTCTCCTTGTAGTGTTCTAATCATTCAGTCAGTACCCAAGTACTAATGGAGTGAGGAAGCCTTAGCACATGGATTGATTCAAACTTTTATCCACTATGTATGGAGACCTCTAACCACCTACACAATTGTCTTTCACACCTTGAATACCCCAGACAGTATCCATACACTTCCAGCAAACACCCTCTCACTCTCCTTGCACTCCTCTAGTGACCCATTCAGCACCATGTACTAATCTAATCACTGCGCCAAAAATGAACAACTTAAAAGTTTCACCCAGGCACTCTCCTAGCAGTACTCTAATGATTCAGTCAGTACCCAGGTACTCATGCAGTGAACCATGCGTTAGCACATGGACTGCTTCAAATGTCTATCCACTATGCATGCAGGCCTCTAATCACCTACACACTTGTCTTTATCACCTTCAATACCCCAGTCAGTATTCATACAGTTCCTGCAAACACCCTGTCACTCCTCTTATACTCCTCCAGTGACTCATTCAGCACCATGTAGTAATCCATTTACTGTGCCAAAACCCAAACACGTATAAATTTACTCAGGCACTCTTCTTGCAATACTCTAAACATTCAGTTAGTATCCAAGTACTAATGGAGTGAGGCAGGCCTTAGCACATGGATTGATTCAAACGCCTATCCACTATGCATGGAGGCCTCTAACCACCTACACAATTGTATTTCACTCCTTCGATTGACTAATCAGTATCTATATACTTCAATAAATGCCCCGTCACTCACCTTGCACACCTCCAGTGACTCATCTAGCACCATGTACTAATCCATTCACTGCGCCAAAACACAAACACTTATAAATTCAGCCAGGCACTCTCCTTGTAGTACTCTAATCATTCAGTAAATACCCAAGTACTAATGGAGTGAGGCAAGCCTTAGCACACGGATTGATTCAAACGCTTATCCACTATGCATGGAGGCATCTAAGCACCTACACACTTGTCTTTCACACCTTCAATACCCCAGTCAGTATTCATACAGTTCCCGCAAACACCCTGTCATTCCCCTTACACTCATGTAGTAATCCGTTTACTGCGCCAAAAAAACAAACACTTATATAAATTCACCCAGGCACTCTCCTTGCAATACACTAATCATTCAGTCAGTACCCAAGTACTAATGGAGTGAGGCAGGCCTTAGCACATGGATTAATTCAAACACCTATCCACTATGCATGGAGGCCTCTAACCACCTACACAATTGTCTTTCACTCCTTCAATTGACTAGTCAGTATCTATATACTTCAATAAACACCCTGTCACTCCCCTTGCACTCCTCCAGTGATTTATTCAGCACCATGTACTAATCCATTTACTGTGCCAAAAAACAAACACTTATAAATTCACCCAGGCACTCTCCTTGTAATACTCTAAACATTCAGTAGGTGCCCAAGTACTAATGGAGTGATGCAGGTCTTAGCACATGGATTGATTCAAACGCCTATCCACTATGCATGCAGGCCTCTAACCACCTACACACTTGTCTTTCACACCTTCAATACCCCAGTCAGTATTCATACAGTTCCTTCAAACACCCTGTCACTCCCCTTACACTTCTGCAGTGACCCATTCACCATCATGGACTAATCCATTGACTGCACCAAATCCCAACCACTTATAAATTCACCGAGGCACTCTCCTTGTAGTACTGTAATGATTCAGTCAGTACCCAGGTACTTATGTAGTGAACCCGGCCTTAGCACATGGAGTACTTCAAACGTCTATCCACTATGCATGCAGACCTCTAACCACCTACACAAATGTCTTTCACACCTTCAATTGCTCAGTCAGTATCTATAAACTCCAATAAACACCCTGTCACTCCACTTGCACACCTCCAGTGACTCATCCGGCACTATGTACTAATCTATTCACTGCGCCAAAACCCAAAAACTTAAAAAGATTCACCCAGGCACTCTCCTTGCAGTGCTCTAATGATTCAGTCAGTACCCAGGTAGTCATGCAGTGACCCAGGCCTTAGCCCATGGACTGTTTAAAACATCTATCCACTATGCATGCAGGCCTCTAACCACCTACATACTTGTCTTTCACACCTTCAATACCCCAGACAGTATCCATACACTTCCAGCAAACAGCCTCTCACTCTTCTTGCACTCCTCTAGTGACCCATTCAGCACCATGTACTATTCTATTCACTGCGCCAAAAATTAACAACTTAGAAGTTTCACCCAGGCACTCTCCTAGCAGTACTCTAATGATTCAGTCAGCACCCAGGTACTCATGCAGTGAACCATGCGTTAGCACATGGACTGCTTCAAATGTCTATCCACTATGCATGCAGGCCTCTAACCACCTACACACTTGTCTTTCACACCCTTAATACCCCAGACAGTATTCATACAGTTCGTGCAAATACCCTGTCACTCCCCTTACACTCCTTCAGTGACTCATTCAGCACTATCTAGTAATCCATTTACTGCGCCAAAACCCAAACACTTATAAATTCACCCAGGCACGCTCCTTGCAATACTCTAAACATTCAGTTAGTATCCAAGTACTAATGGAGTGAGGCAGGCCTTAGCACATGGATTGATTCAAACGCCTATTCACTATGCATGCAGGCCTCTAACTACCAACTCACTTGTCTTTCATACCTTCAATACCCCAGTTAGTATTCATACAGTTCCCGCAAACACCTTGTTACTCCCCTTACATTTCTCCAGTGACCCATTCAGCACAATGTACTAATCCATTCACTGCGCCAAAACCCAACCAGTAAAAAATTTTACCCAGGCACTCTCCTTGAAGTACTCTAATGATTGGGTCAGTACTAGGGGTGGGCGGAATTTGCGTAATCGCGTTACGCAAATCTCCGCGAAACGGTAAAAAATCTTCGCGAACACGCAGAAATTCCGCGAACACGCGGAATTGCTTGCTCGCGATGCTTTTTTCCTGTTCACGATCGCTGTTTGCGTGCTCGGGGAGAAATATCTCGCGAACACGCATTTTTAGAACGCGAACAAGCAAAAAATTTCGCGAAGGCGCGGAAAGCAGAATTTTGGGCAATTTCGCGTTCTCCGCGGAACGCGAAATTACCCAAATTCCGCGAGCGGAACGGAATTTCCCGCCCAGGCCTAGTCAGTACTGAGGTACTTATGTAGTGAACCCAGCTTTAGTACACTGCTTCAAACGTCTATGCACTATGTATGCAGGCCTCTAACCAGCTACACACTTGTCTTTCAGACCTTCAATACTCCAGTCATTATTCATACAGTTCCCGCAAACACCCTGTCAGTCCCCTTACACTCCTCCAGTGACCCATTCAACATCATGTACTAATCCATTGACTGCACCACAACCCAACCACTTTTAAATTCAGCGAGACACTCTCCTTGCAGTTCTCTAATGATTCAGTCAGTACCCAGGTACTTATGTAGTGAACCCGGCCTTAGCACATGGAGTACTTCAAACGTCTATCTACTATGCATGCAGGCCGCTAACCAGCTACACAATTGTCTTTCACACCTTCAATTGACCAGTCAGTATCTATAAACTCCAATAAACACCCTGTCACTCCCCTTGCACACCTCCAGTGATTCATCCGGCACATGTACTAGCTATTCACTGCGCCAAACCCCCAAAAACTTAAAAAGATTCACCAAGGCACTCTCCTTGCAGTACTCTAATGATTTAGTCAGTACCCAGGTAGTCATGCAGTGACCCAGGCCTTAGCCCATGGACTGTTTCAAACGTCTATCCACTATGCATGCAGGCCTCTAACCACCTACATACTTGTCTTTCACACCTTCAATACCCCAGACAGTATTCATACAGTTCCTGCAAACACCCTGTCACTCCCCTTACACTCCTTCACTGACTCATTCAGCACCATGTAGTAATCCATTTACTGCGCCCAAACACTTATAAATTCATCCTGGCACTCTCCTTGTAATACTCTAAACATTCTGTTAGTATCCAAATACTAATGGAGTGAGGCAGGCCTTAGCACATGGATTGATTCAAACGCCTATCCACTATGCATGCAGGCCTCTGACCACATACACACTTGTCTTTCACACCTTCAATACCCCAGTTAGTATTCATACAGCTCCCGCAAACACCTTGTAACTTCCCTTACACTTCTCCAGTGTCCCATTCAGCACTATGTACTAATCCATTCACTGCGCCAAAACCCAACCAGTAATAAATTTACCCAGGCACTCTCCTTGAAGTACTCTAATGATTGAGTCAGTACTGAGGTACTTATGTAGTGAACCCAGCTTTAGTACATGCACTGCTTCAAACGTCTACGCACTATGTATGCAGGCCTCTAACCACCTACACACTTGTCTTTCAGACCTTCAATACCCCAGTCAGTATTCATACAGTTCCCGCAAACACCCTGTCTGTCCCCTTACACTCCTCCAGTGACCCATTCAACATCATGTACTAATCCATTGAGTGCACCAAACCCAACCACTTATAAATTCAGTGAGACACTCTCCTTGTAGTACTCTAATGATTCAGTCAGTACCCAGGTACTTATGTAGTGAACCCGGCCTTAGCACATGGAGTACTTCAAACATCTATTCACTATGCATGCAGGCCTCTAACCAGCTACACAATTGTCTTTCACACCTTCAATTGACCAGTCAGTATCTATAAACTCCAATAAAAACCCTGTCACTCCCCTTGCACACCTCCAGTGACTCATACGGCACCATGTACTAATCTATTCACTGCTCCAAAACCCAAAAACTTAAAAAGATTCACCCAGGCACTCTCCTTGCAGAACTCTAATGATTCAGTCAGTACCCAGGTACTTATGTAGTGAACCCGGCCTTAGCACATGGAGTACTTCAAACGTCTATCTACTATGCATGCAGGCCGCTAACCAGCTACACAATTGTCTTTCACACCTTCAATTGAACAGTCAGTATCTATAAACTCCAATAAACACCCTGTCACTCCTCTTGCACACCTCCAGTGATTCATCCGGCACATGTACTAGCTATTCACTGCGCCAAACCCACTAAAACTTAAAAAGATTCACCATGGCACTCTCTTTGCAGTACTCTAATGATTTAGTCAGTACCCAGGTAGTCATGCAGTGACCCAGGCCTTAGCCTATGGACTGTTTCAAACGTCTATCCACTATGCATGCAGGCCTCTAACCACCAACACACTTGTCTTTCACACCTTCAATACCCCAGACAGTATTCATACAGTTCCTGCAAACACCCTGTCACTCCCCTTACACTCCTTCACTGACTCATTCAGCACCATGTAGTAATACATTTACTGCGCCCAAACACTTATAAATTCATCCTGGCACTCTCCTTGTAATACTCTAAACATTCTGTTAGTATCCAAATACTAATGGAGTGAGGCAGGCCTTAGCACATGGATTGATTCAAACGCCTATCCACTATGCATGCAGGCCTCTGACCACATACACACTTGTCTTTCACACCTTCAATACCCCAGTTAGTATTCATACAGCTCCCGCAAACACCTTGTAACTTCCCTTACACTTCTCCAGTGTCCCATTCAGCACTATGTACTAATCCATTCACTGCGCCAAAACCCAACCAGTAATAAATTTACCCAGGCACTCTCCTTGAAGTACTCTAATGATTGAGTCAGTACTGAGGTACTTATGTAGTGAACCCAGCTTTAGTACATGCACTGCTTCAAACGTCTACGCACTATGTATGCAGGCCTCTAACCACCTACACACTTGTCTTTCAGACCTTCAATACCCCAGTCAGTATTCATACAGTTCCCGCAAACACCCTGTCTGTCCCCTTACACTCCTCCAGTGACCCATTCAACATCATGTACTAATCCATTGAGTGCACCAAACCCAACCACTTATAAATTCAGTGAGACACTCTCCTTGTAGTACTCTAATGATTCAGTCAGTACCCAGGTACTTATGTAGTGAACCCGGCCTTAGCACATGGAGTACTTCAAACATCTATTCACTATGCATGCAGGCCTCTAACCAGCTACACAATTGTCTTTCACACCTTCAATTGACCAGTCAGTATCTATAAACTCCAATAAAAACCCTGTCACTCCCCTTGCACACCTCCAGTGACTCATACAGCACCATGTACTAATCTATTCACTGCTCCAAAACCCAAAAACTTAAAAAGATTCACCCAGGCACTCTCCTTGCAGAACTCTAATGATTCAGTCAGTACCCAGGTACTTATGTAGTGAACGCGGCCTTAGCACATGGAGTACTTCAAACGTCTATCTACTATGCATGCAGGCCGCTAACCAGCTACACAATTGTCTTTCACACCTTCAATTGACCAGTCAGTATCTATAAACTCCAATAAACACCCTGTCACTCCCCTTGCACACCTCCAGTGATTCATCCGGCACATGTACTAGCTATTCACTGCGCCAAACCCACTAAAACTTAAAAAGATTCACCAAGGCACTCTCTTTGCAGTGATGATTTAGTCAGTACCCAGGTAGTCATGCAGAGATCCAGGCCTTAGCCCATGGACTGTTTCAAACGTCTATCCACTATGCATGCAGGCTTCTAACCACCTACACACTTGTCTTTCACACCATCAATACCCCAGTCAGTATCCATACAGTTCTTGCAAACACCCTGTCACTCCCTTTGCACTTCTCCAGTGATTTATTCAGCACCATGTAGTAATCCATTAACTGTGCCAAAAAATAAACACTTATAAATTCATCCAGGCACCCTCCTTGCAATACTCTAAACATTCAGTCAGTACCCAAGTACTAATTAAGTGAGGCAGGCCTTAGCACATGGATTAATTCAAACGCCTATCAACTATGCATGCAGGCCTCTAACCACCTACACACTTGTCTTTCACACCTTCAAGACCAAAGTTAGTAATCATACAGTTCCCGCAAACACCGTGTCACTATCCTTACACTTCTCCAGTGACCTATTCAGCACTATGTAATAATCCATTCACTGCGCCAAAACTCAACCAGTAATACATTTATCCAGGCACTCTCCTTGAAGTACTCTAATGATTGAGTCAGTACTGAGGTACTTTTGTAGTGAACCCAGCTTTAGTACATGCACTGTGCCTCTAACCACCTACACACTTGTCTTCCAGACCTTCAATACCCCAGTCAGTATTCATACAGTTCCCGCAAACACCCTGTCAGTCCCCTTACACTCCTCCAGTGGCCCATTCAACATCATGTACTAATCCATTGACTGCACCAAAACCCAACCACTTATAAATTCAGCGAGACACTCTCCTTGTAGTACTCTAATGATTCAGTCAGTACCCAGGTACATATGTAGTGAACCCGGCCCTAGCACATGGAGTACTTCAAATGTCTAGTCACTATGCATGGAGGCTTCGACCCACCTACACAATTGTCTTTCACACCTTTAATTGACCAGCCAGTATCTATACTCTCCAATAAACACCCTAACACTCCCCTTCCACACCTCCAGTGACTCATCTGGCACCATGTACTAATCTATTCACTGCGCAAAAACCCAAGCCCTTAAAAGATTCATTTAGGCACTCTCCTTGCATTACTCTAATGTTTCAGTCAGTACCCAGGTACTCATGCAGTGAACCATGCCTTTTCACAAGGACTGCTTGAAATAACTATCCACTATGCATGTAGAGGTCTAACCAGTTTCACACTTGTGCTTCAGGCCTACATTTCCTCAGTCACTATGCAAATACTCCAGCAAACACACTGTGACTGCTGTTGCAAACCCATAGTGAGTCTTTGAGTACCATGTAGTTATCTATTCAGTAAAGTAAAACTCAAACAACTGTGAATTCACCCAGTGTCTCTCCTTATAGTACTGTAATCATTCAGTCAGCAAGCGTGTACTCTTTCAGTGAGGCAGGCTTTAGGGCATGAACTGCTTCAAAGTAGTATGCACTATGCATGTAATGGTCTAACCACCTTCACACTTGTGCTTCAGGCCTATAATTTCTTAGTCAGTATTTATATAAAATGTGTTTGTATAGTAATAGAAAAGTATAATTTATAAAGATATTAATATACATTTATTTGTGATTAATTTTTACAGATACTGTTAATTACCATTAAAATAGAGAATTCATGCCGGACAAAGTAAGAAAAAGAAAAGAACAGAAAAAGGACAGTTACTTGAAGGAAAATCAACCACAAGTATTGAATGAGCAACATAATGTGGCTAAAAAGAAAAAATCTTCTGGTAAGATCACAACGCAATTTATTAAAAATGTTTTTAGGACCAGACAGAATGTACAGAATGCTGAAACATCTGAGATTGCTTCAACTAGAAAAATATTCAAAATAATAGGAAAAGCAAAAAAGCAACTGGACAGTCAAAGGAGTCGAAGTATGGTAAAAGAAGACAAAATCAGTATAAAGAAATACGCAAAAAATTATTTTACAAGAGAGTAGTACATAATTTGCTGAAAGATGTGAAGAAATATAAAAAGAGAGCTCTATTTTATAAAAAGAAGAAGCATATTGAAACCATTGTTGAAAAGGCTTTTGAAGTAAAAAGGAAACTATTCATTTTAGTATTAAACAGAATTCGATCACTAGATAAATCAATCCATTTAATGAAGACCAAAAGTAAGAGGAAAAGAGTAATTAACAGAACGCATTTTTGTGGTTTTTTTTGGGTGAATGGAAACACAGTTCAAGTTCAAGTGTATCTCGCGAACACGCATTTTGAGTACGCGAACAAGCAAAAATTTCGCGAAGTCGCGGAAAGCAGAATTTTGGTCAATTTTGCGTTCTCCGCGGAACGCGAAATTACCCAACTTCCGCAAATTCCGCGAGCGGAACGGAATTTCCGCCCAGGCCTACTCGATATGTAACTTCCTACATTACTAAATCAGAAAAGACAGAATTAAAAGAAATGTGGAAGAGATTTCTCACGAGAAGAATATAAGGGGCCGATTTCGATAGCCGGTCGGACAGCTGTCCGAAGCCTTACCGTGCGACCGACACGTACCCAGAGCCGGTCTGTCCTGTAGAGTAAGTAAGATGCGCATAACTGCCAAAAACCCGACCGACACGTAGGCTGTGATTCAAGCTCCATTCTCCGTCTTTGCCATAACTCCTAACGCTGAACCGAGTCGACGGAAGCAGTATCCATAGCAGTTTCCGGCATGACAAGTACGATGTGTACTTCCTACGCGCCGGACGGGTCGCCACGTACGGCATGTCACAGCATCCGGAAAACAAGCATATCAGCTACGATTCACGCCACAACTCAATACACGGCTACGAGATGGACCAGCTTGCAGTGGGTACGAGACGGAGCAACAAGCAGCGTGTACAACACAAACACATCATGAATCCCATTGCGCAGGTCATACCAGTACTCTACATCTTTGACCAGATCAGGAACCGACGCCGACGGCGCAGGCGGTAAGTCAGACACCTACCACATAAACAATCAACACGTACCCGCAAAATGGCACACACACACAGGGGATCCACATCCTGGCCACTAACAACAGCCCACCATAGGGGTTGCATAGCCAGCACCACTAACACCCCCACCCATAGGGCTTATGTTGCCATCACTACTGCCACCCCCAGCCACTCCCACTCACAGGGGAGCTGTTGCCCATCACCCCTGCCACCCCCACCCATAGGGCTGATGTTGCCCATCACCCCTGCCACCCCCACTCACAAGGGACCTGTTGTCATCACACCTGCCATCCCCACCCATAGGGCTCATGTTGCCCATCACTACTGCCACTCCAAGCCATAGGACTGATGTTGCCCATCACCCCTGCCACCCCCACTCACAGGGGACCTGTTGCACAGCACCCCTTCCACCCCCACCCATAGGGCTTATGTTGCCCATCACTACTGCCACCCCCAGCTATAGGGCTTATGTTGCCCATCACCCCTGCCATCCCCAGCCATAGGGCTTATGTTGCCCATCACTACTGCCACCCCCAGCCATAGGGCTTATGTTGCCCATCACTACTGCCACCCCCAGCCATTGGCTTATGTTGCCCATCACCCCTGCCACCCCCAGCCATAGGGCTTATGTTGCCCATCACTACTGCCACCCCCAGCCATAGGGCTTATATTGCCCATCGCTACTTCCACCCCCAGCCATAGGGCTTATGTTGCCCATCACCCCTGCCACCCCCAGCCATAGGGCTTATGTTGCCTATCACTACTGCCACCGCCAGCCATAGGGCTGATGTTGCCTATCACCCCTGCCACCCCCACCCATTGGGCTCATGTTGCCCATCACTACTGCCACCCCCAGCCATAGGGCTGATGTTGCCCAGCACTCGTGACACCCCCACCCATCTGGGACCTGTTGCCCATCACTACTGCCACCCCCAGCCATTGAATGGGTGATGCTCAACACATCCAGCATACTCCAACATCAGGTATGTCCGCAAAATCCATCCCCCTAACATCATGTCAACAGTGTGTAGTCTGTGACAAATGCCCACAACAGTGATTATGGCTACGAACATACAATGTAAGTAACAGCACATGTGTGACCAACACATGAGTGTGACATACACAATGCAAGCATCCCCATAGCACTGTGGCAATGTAAAAATAACACCCCCTCACTGTGTAGAACAGAAGTTAAGTGTGGGCTTCCAAAATGCAGCAGATGTTGAGCATTGTGGTGATGGGGACTAAACCCCCTCTCATCACAGTGACCAAAAGGTAAGTGTCATCATGGTCAAAGCTGCAAATAACAAACAGCATGTATGATCCCTGCTCCCAACACATTAAACACTTCTGGGGCAAACTAGTGGTTGTGTCCCATACACACAGAGATGTGGTGAGGCTAACAGTGCTGTGAAAACATAACACACTCTCGGCCATGTGCAAACAAGCACCACACATGGGGGATGACAATGCATACAGTGTACAATGACACAAGAGCAGAAGTGACCATCACCAAGCATGCACACATCTCGAAAAGAGACACACCAATCAAAAAAACATGTGTAGACTGTAGGTGTTAGCTCACAAACTCACATTCCATGCCAGCAATGGCACCTAACAACCAGGATGAATGTGCACAATGATGTAATATGACTCACAGGGACAGCATGCAAAATCACAGAAAGAGCATCCAGACAAAGTCCCACAACAGCAATACCAATGCATTGGTGCAGATGCACAAACACAAACAGGCAAACTCACACTGCACATCTGACACAGCATGTGTGTGTATGTGTCAGAGTATCCCCAGGCAACTACACAACATATGAGGGGGGCTGAACCACAGTGACACAGATGTGGACACAGTTCCATACAAAAGTAAACCATCATTGGGACACCCTCAGTGGGCAATCAGGCATTGGGAGATGAGAGAGAGCACAACAGACACATGTGACACAAGCTGGAATGAACACCAACTAACACAGCAAGAGACTGACACACAACAGCACTACCCCAGGGGCCAGACATTGGGGTGACACAAGCATGCATTACACCTCCACTGTGATGACAAAGGCAGATGTCGTACAAACTGGGAAACCCAGACATGTGTCCTGTGCCACAAACGTACATCACACATACACAAACACAAATCACTCAGCATGGCCCCTCATCCATGGACAAACGGGAGCTAGGGGACCATCCATGCAAACATTCACATCAGTCCACCCTCAAAACCACACACCATGAACTGCAACAATGTGTATCTGTGAAGCCCACATGGACAGATGACATTGCACATGCACCCATGACAAAGACAGGAATGTTGGGAGGAACTAAGGTGCAGAGACACATCACACAAGGACAGTTTACAATCCTGGGGAATGACAGACATTCTGCACAGTATGCGGTACATGGCCATGACCTCAAAGCTCACGTAACCTTCAGAATCCCTGCCACAGTCCCAGCACAATGCAGAAGCCAAGGAGAACCACAAGGCACACATGCTGACACCTGCCAGCATCGGAGCCATGAACCCGACAAGTGGGAGCAGTCACACACACATACACACATCAATCACTGAAAACTACCACCTAGGGACAACTACATGATTTAGCAAATAAACAGGTGCCTTGAGGAACCCTGTCCCATCTGTGTCTGACAACATCACCACCACTCAGAACTGACGAATCCCAATGATGATACACCAATTTACAGTAGTGTGTCATGCACCCACACATCTGGTAGCCCATTGGAAAAGTAATGGGATGAACCCAGTACCACTCAGCAAGCATCAACAACAGGTACATATCGAGGGAACACTGTCTGTGTATGAACAGGGATGTAGACACAGACACATGCTCATACAACACACACCATGGGCCCAGGCCATTTCACTGGACAACACACTTACTTGACGGGACCCAACTCCTGTTGGAGCCCAGCTGTGCCAAACATATTCACCGCAAGTCTTACTCATGTCTGCAGAACACTTGGTCAGTCAGCCATCAGTTACCACACAATGAAGGCTCTGATCACAACAGCCTGGGTACATGAGTCTCCCCTAAGTCATCTGCACATACACAAAACATATGTCTAGCAAGTTGCACAGAGGACCCAGTTGCTCCTATAACAATGATGCCCACATCTGTAGGTCCAGTAGTGATGCGCACAAAGTCTGTGAAATTGACAAATTGGACAATGGGAAGCACATCATATGTGCAGGGGTGCAAGCCAGAGATGTGACCATGAAAATGAAAAGGTCACAGAGATGTCCACAAATAGTTGTTCCTGACACACCCAGGTAGCTGCATAGGATGACATGGATACCCACCAGAATAGGATACATATCTCATGGATCACAGGGAGTACCTCACAGAAACACATCAGTATTCAACATTGGAAACCAAGTATCATAGGTGCAAGGGCATGTTAAACATCATCAACATAATGTACAGCTAAATCAAGTTCACAGAGGTAAAGAAAAAAGCTTTATTCAGCATATTAAAAGTTAAACGTCTGTTCAAACAAAAGGCCAATGTCCAAATGCCAAGGAGTGAAGTAGAGTAACAACTGTCACACCTTGCTTGCCTGCACTGCTAAGGACCGGGTCGTCCCCTCGGAGGGGCATACATGGGGGCAGGCCAGGCACCGCAGGGACAGGATCAGGGCGCAGCAGAAGGAGGCAGTGAAGGGGTGGTGGATACAGGCGAGACACTTGCAACTGCAGTGGAGCTGACTGAAGTGGTGGGTGCTGTCACAACTGTGGGGCACAAGTCAGATGGGGTGGGTGCCGGCACAACTCCAGTGGGCAGGTCAGATGGAGTGGATTGGGTCACCACTGCAGTGCCCAAGTCAGACGGGGTGTTCATGGACTCCAATGCAGTACTTACATCCATGGGAGCGGAATGGGGGGCAGTTGAGGTCGGCAGGGCAGGGGGGACACGGTCCCCACATCAGTGACACTAACCATCTGACCAGGTGTGGAGGAGAAAGTGCCAGGGGGGGAGGGTCTTAGTATTTTGGGGATGGTGTATCTGTGGGTGGGGGAACCAGGGACAGGGAGTGGCGGGGGAACCTCTGGAGTTGTGGCCTGGGGAATGGAGGACGGAGACTTTGCCTTGGAGCTGCGTGGTGGTGGGGGGTCTTGCTCGTCTTGCACCAGGGGGACTTGTAGGTGGGGGTCTCTGTCTGACTGCGCCTGGGGGCGGCTGTTATGGTGTGAGGGGCACTCCCCTCTGTGTGTGGGGACTTCCTCTTCCCCTTGTAATCAGGATCTGCTGGGTTGTTGGGGAAGAGGCCATGGTCACAGAGGAAGAGCTTCTTGGGAGATGGGGTTGCAGGTGATGCAAGGGAAGGGGATTGGGAGGGAGAGGTCTCGGAGGACTGCAGAGTGGTTGTGGATGACTGTGTGTGTGTCTGCAAACCAGCCCCTGTGAGTGTGTCATCAGTCCCCTGCGCTTGCTTGTGTGCATGTCTAGAAGTTGGTTTGGGTGTTTCTGTGCTTGGGACCGGTAGGCTGCTAGGAATCGTGGGTGGTGCAGAGGTAGGAGGGGTGCGGGACTGTTGGAGGAGGGACACTGCTGCCGTCAGGGAGGAGACCACGGACTGATTGGTCCTCTGTAGGGCAGACATGCCCGGTGAAATGCCCTCCATGAATGACACCAGTTGTGTCAACAGACCCATGTGTGCATGGAGGACCTTCAGCATTGACGCCTGTCCTACATGGATCTATCGATGTAAGTCCACAGACTCCTCACTCAGGACAGCAGAGGACACAGGGGCAGGGGGTGCGGTGCCGGGCATGAAGGAGACATGCTCACGAACACGGGAGCCCACAGGGACCTCTGGGATGTGAGCCGATGGGAGGGTGGTGGTGGTGGTGGCGGTGGTGGTGACAGCCTCACTAGCTGGGGTTTGGTGGCTGCTGATACCTGCCTCCACAAGGGAGTCATCCTCAGAGCTGCTGTGGCCCTCAGCTGGGGGGATGGTGCTGATGACTCCTCTGTGTGGCTCCACTCGCCATCCGTGCCTCTGGGTCCACCCGACTCCTCTCCTTCTGTCCTATAAGGCTCTCTGGCTCCTCCTGGTCCATGGAGCTGTCCCCCCTCCTGTGGCCGTGGATGTATCTGGATAGGAATAGGAAGTAAGAGAACAACATCAGTCACCTGCACCGACTGCACACACCACAGTGAGTACATCACATCACAGGGCAAGCCCTGGCATCATCAGCTGAACACAGCTCAAAGTGCCAACACTGTTTAGGATAAGCCAATTGTCATTCTCAACATCAACCATGGCACACATATCCGTCCTTGACTTTCACACATAAGTCTGTTACATGTTGGATGCTAACACCCCAATGTGCCAACATGCACCACCCACACATTAGTTGCACATGCAAGTGAACATGTATGGGTATGTCACTTTACACACAGCACATTTCTTGCTACTGACTCAGTACAGGTGTCAGTACAGGTGTCCGGTTGAAGGGATGGGCAGAGACTCATTTCACATGCTTGTGATGCATGCCAGCAACACACACTATGATGTTCTCATGTCCTGATGGGCAATGCCACAATGGTGTGCATTGTGCACACTTGACCACAATGCAGGATCACTCATAGCAAGTTAAATGCCATGGCACTGGGATGCCCTGAAAGTCAGTCAACACTGTCTCCTGTCACAGGGGCGGGCATCCAGACAACAATATGCACTGACTCACAATCCTAGCTCAGGGGTAAAGCTTACTCTGCTGATGACCGGCGCACTTGCCCATCCCATGCAAACAACATGTCCAGGAGCCAGAAGACCCCACATCATGCAAATCAGACATCTGAGTCTCTGCAAACACAAATCCCTGTACATTAACACGTCACAGTCTGCCATGCATGTAACCCAGCTGCCTGAAGGACACAGTTGCATACACCATTCTGCTCTGTCAGATGATCACACACCTATATGTCACACAGGTCTTGTCTCTCACAGTCACATCTCAGATGTCATGCTGACCCTCTGAATCATGCACACCCCAGTTGTACGTAACAACAAGCCACACCCTAATGACACAGAGACAGACACCTGAGGGCACATGTCACTAAGCACAACCTGCAATTTCATACACAGGAGTCAGATTACAGAGTGTTTCTAAATGCCCTTGAGGAGGCATGACTGGCAAGGTCTACGTGAAACAGTGTTTAGCCCTGGACAGTAGTCAGGTGGCTAAGCAAGTGTGACATACTCAATATACATGCGCCTGAAGCCCAAAAATTGGAGTACCCTGCTGCATTGGTTTGTATGGAATACCCCAGCCACATGTTGCGAGTCAGACCAGCAATTGGAAAACATCTCAAGGGCACACACATATCACATGTCAGATCTCAGACATTGTGTAAACATTTGACCCACCCATGAAACACACAACAGAGTCACGGGAACAGATGCTGACAGGTAGCTGAAGCATAGTTGACTGCAGGGACACAGTGCCCTAGTGACACAAGCAACACACACACAATTGAGCGACATGAGTATTGGACTACAAGACCTACGTAATGTGGAAGTGTGACCAGGCCAAAAGACTGCTATTAGCATGTCAGACATAGTACACAGATCTGTCATGGACTTACCCCCTTCCTGCTGCTGTCTGGCCTTCAGCTGCCTATCCAGGTCTGGGAAGACCACTGCCAGTATCTGGAGCATGTGGGGAGTCAGGGTCCGGTGTCCGCCCCTCCTGCGTGGAGGTGACAGCTTCAGCTGGACTCTAGCTATCCTCCAGGTCCAGCCCCGAAGGTCCTGCCACCTCTTCTGGCAGTTGCGGATCCGGCGCTTGTAGACCCCCACAGAACGAACAGCCCAGGTGATGGTCAGCCAGATCTCCTGCTTCTGGTGGGCATCAACCCGTGAGGATGACAAAGTGAAAAGTACATTAACACACATGCCCCAGATTTGAGCAGCAAACATTTGGATATACATGTCAGTTCAGTTCAAAATACATGTCATCATCACAAAGGGAAATTAATTACACAGGTAGTGCAACCATGGGGAAGGACAAATGACCTGCATGTCTGACATGTTAACAATGCCTGGATAGTTTAAACTTGTAATAATGCACTTTAGCAGCAGGAAACCTATTCATTACATGTACCCACACACTTTGGGGGATGAAAATAGTCAGTGAAAATGCTTGCCACTGCTGTACACACTGCTAGTACTGCTAGTCAGACAACATGCATAATTAAGAAGTCAGTGGACTGCACACTCACCTGCTCCCCTGGATTCCCATAGAGCTTGCTGTACTGTGGAAGGAGCCCGTCCAGCAGGGCCTAGTTCTCCTCAGTGAAGGCTGGGGCCCTCTCCAGAGTACGTGCCATAGCAGGAGCCATAGGATGCAGAGACAGCAGCAGTGGAAGCAGGGATGTGGTCCAGTAGCATGTAGTGCAGGCAAGTGAGCTCCCTGGGGGCCAGCCAGCCTTATATATGTGCTGCAGCGGCAGACTCTGTGCCATGCGTCCCAAGTGAAAGGTCCAACACGGTTGCATTCTGTGAATCTGACCAATCAATTTAAAAGTACAACTCGTACACGCCTTCCGCATCGTTCAAATCTTCACCTTCATGGAACACTTGAAATTGCAACATTGTTGTAGGCATCCAACTGAATTTCCAGTGCACAACTCGTACAAGTTTTGAATCTGCATCCGTCTCCATGACAGTCCAGAGCCAATGGGTGCGCCCGGCTCGTTCAACTGACTGTACAACGCGTATTTTGAATATACACATGCACACGTCTCCATACGATTCAATGGCCAAGGCGTGCGCCTGTCTTGGACCATGCCTGTCCGACGCATATGCATGATAGTCACCCGTGTCGGACCTCATTGCATTCAATGACAAAGCGTACGCATGGCTCGGATAAGACCCGTGCAATGCGTACGCATTGTCACCTGCGTCGGACCTCATTGCATTCAATGACAAAGCGTATGCACGGCTTGGACATGACCCGTGCAATGCGTACACATTGTCACCCTTGTCGGACCTCATTGCATTCAATGACAAAGTGTACGCACGGCTCGGACATGACCCGTGCAATGCGTATGCAGTGTCACCCACCTTGGACCTCATTAGTGTGAGTATTATACGGATGCAACACACATATACTGGCCAGGGACACCTGTGCACACCTACCACACTACAGCATTGGCCACACAGTGTCCCATGGCATGTAAGGCTGCATTCCCTGGGTGTTTGGGGTCCACATCTGTTTTTTTGGCTGGCACTTTGTGCAGCCACTCCCAGGCTGTGCACATGTACATGGGGGCAGAATCCTTTGTGTGTTGTGCACATTACCACTGTGGTGTGCAATTGGACAGTAATGGGCATGAGTCACGGCCACAGTGTCAGGTTGGATATGTTTAGGACAGGTCACATACACCCTGAGTCCTGGGGGTGATGGCATGTACGTCACAGTGAGACATGTAGCCACAATACTGATGTGCACCCACAGTCTGTGTGCATGTTGTGTCTCAGATGTGTCTGATCAAATGTTCACAATGGGTGACAGTCTCCACATCCATGTGGTATATGCATCAGCCTTGATGGGGTGTGTGTCAAAGAGATGTACATGTAGGACCGACAGGAACAACAGTGGCCACTACCTGTGTGACTTACGCTTGCCTTGTGGTGTGTACGTGCTACGACACATCCATTGCTGTGTTGATGTGGCAATACAGGGAGCCTGGGTTTCTGCATGGCAAAGATCTGTGATGCCTGGGAGACATGAGGCCTCAATTGTCACTGTGGTGTGTGTTTGGAACGTTGCAGCAGCGCATAGGTTGGGTGACACAGCCAGATGATTGGCCATTGCACTACATGGGACTCATGTGGGCATGTGGAATTGAGATGTGAGGTGGTGGTGTTGTAGGTGACATATGTGTCCATGACCAACAGCACACACCTCAGTACACTGTGTAATGTCATGAACTAGCATGTGATATTAATCGTGGTCACATGGGTGGATGAACTGACAATCTTCCTTTGTGCATCTCTGTACTGTAGGGCACCAGCTGTACATCGGCCGTTCCCAGACCTTGCAACCATGCAGGAACGCGACTGCATCAGACGGTACCGCTTTACCAGGCCAATGATTGCGGAGTTGGCGGAGCAGTTGGCGCCACATCTGCTACCTGGCCGGACATACCCTACAGCACTGACCCCAGAGGTGAAGGTGATGGCAGCCCTGCACTTCTTTGCTACTGGTAGCTTCCAGTACACTGTGGCTACTGCTGGTGGGAAGTCGTAAACGATGTTTAGTCGGGTGCTACGCGATGTCTTGGAGGGGATGTTGCAATTCCTCAACCTGTATATCAAGGTCCCGAGCCCAGCTGAACTCCCTGAAATAAAGGATGCCTTTTATACACTGGGGAGGATGCCGAATGTCACCTGATCTATTGATGGGATACATGTTGCCCTGATACCACCACAGGCACATGAGCAGGCATACCGTAACAGGAAGCACTGCTGACATGTCGATCACACATGTGTGTGCACGGTTCCCTGGTTCTGCGCACAATGTCTACATTATGGGGAGTAGTCGCATTGCAACACTGATGTCACAGATGCCAGCTCAGCATGCCTGGCTTGTCGGTGTGTACTGACTGTTTCTCATTTTGTGTGTTTGTCAATGTTGTATTCCACTCTCCTACAAAACTCAGCTACTTGTTCATTTTTGTGTGTGTAGGTGACTCCGGATACCCCAACATGCTGTGGTTGCTGACACCCCTCAGGAACCCTGTGACACCAGCCGAGCTGCGCTACAATGAGGCACATGGTCGGAGCAGGAGGGTGATTGAGCGGACATTCGGCCTCCTGAAAAGTCGCTTTCGCTGCCTGGACAAGACCGGAGGGGCCCTCCCATATGAGCCTGCAAAGGTGTGCAAAATAATCCTTGTCTGCTGCATGCTACACAACATGGCGGTGCGGAAGGAGGTGCCTCTCATCCAGGATGACGATGACAATGACCAACGTCCGGCACCTGTGGAGGATCCCGACCTGGGCCAAGATGCCAGTGATAATGAAGAGGATGGTGAGGTCCGCTCACAGCTCATCAACAACTTCTTCACCTGAATTTGAGTTTCCAGGGTTGTTATGTGAAGGTATGGAGGTAGCCTGGAATGTGTTGTGCCAGCTCTGTTGCTGTCTGAGTGTGTCTGTGAGCCACTTGACTGGATGCGTGCTGTGATGTGTCCATTCAGGTGGTGTGTACTCCACAATAGGGTAGTACTGCTAACTAGTGTTTGTGTAGGTGTCTTGCAACATGTTTTGTGCATGTGTATTGCAATTCTCTCCTGTTCTTCTGTGCTTTTGACTGTATCTTGTCTGTCCTTCCCAGGGTACTTTGCCTGTTGTGTGGTCAACACTGACCCCCAACACCCAGAAGCCAACACCAGTGTGGAAGTTGACAATTCCCATCAACTGATGTACCACACATCCCTGGACTTCCATTCTCTAACACATTGGGAGCATGTGTCCACTGTTACATAGAATTACCGTGCAACCAGTGTGGAATAAACGTGTTGCTGATGTGTAATGAACTTGTGCTATGCTTTTTTATGTGCGTTGTCTGTCTTCCCACATCTGAGTGACATCTGCTTACCTCACCTGTGGACTTGTTACCACTGACTGGGGTTGGTGTTGTGTCTGTGCATGCCAATGTGTTTCAGGTCAACATCATTGTGTGTGATGAGTAACATGGCCATGGTGAGTATGTGTTGTGTTGCCATAGTGGTGTATCTCCTTCACATGTGTCACATCCCCATGACTCACCTTACTTTGGTCACATTGTTGCAGTATTTGGCATGCACTGTGTTGTGTAGCAGATCGACATCTCCCTGAACATGACAAGTTGGAATCACAACAGAGGCAAGTATGGTGTACTGGTGAGTTTATTTACAAACATGTGTGAGGGAAGTGCACTGTATGGTGGGTGCTGTACATTGGTTTGGGAATCCAAAGTTCACATTGGAGTTGGAAGTGCTGGTAGATGAAATGTCTAGAGTAAAGTCCACAGTCATCTGATACATTAGCCCAACATGAACCCTCCATGTCATGTTGGCGAGTTGTGTGCGATTGGACAAGGTGAATGGATTGTGCACAAAGGACATTGTCCAGAACAGGTTTAGAGGCCCTGGGGGATGTGCTGGGACATCTGCCTCTCACATGTCCTTCTTCGGATGACCCCTCTTCTTCCGGGGGGGGGGGGATCCCCATGTGCAGGCCTCTGCGGTGCAGGGGACTCTCCGCCAGAGTCCTCCTCCCTCCCTGTGGCGCTGGCAGATGGTGTTGCGACAGATGTTGTGGGCACACAGGGGGCTGTGGACAGGTTGGTGTTGATCTGGCGGAGGCATTTTAGTATGTCCCGATGCACCGCAGTAATGTCATCCCACTTAGCCTCCATGCGGGCATGGTGGGAGACCTGCTCGTGTTGCATATCCTTGAGGATCCCCACTACCTGGCCAAATCCTCCGGTGCTATCCTGGTACGCATCTAAGATGCGTGCCAGGTCGGGGTCATCATGCAGTCCAGACCCTTCTGCAAGGCACGCCCTGTGCCTCCCACCCCTCCCAGCACCCCTCTCCACACGGGCAGGACCAGTGACAGGACGCACAGGTGACACCGGGACCCCGTGGGTGGTGTTGCTGGTGGTGTTTGCTGTAGATTCCGGGGGGTCCTGTGTCCCTGTGCTGTCAGTGTTGATTGGCCTTGGTCTGTCCGTGTTGGCAGGGGTGCCCTGTCGGTGTCCAGATGCTGGAGGCATGGGTACAGGGGGGGCAGATGTTGATGCTGCTGGTGCTGCATGATGGCTCACACCGGAGGGGCCAGGTTGGTCGTCGTCATCCGAAGAGGACAGTGAGAGAGTCAGACCAGAGAGCTCAGTTTCCACCAGAGTCTGGGACGGGGTATCCTCATCATTTGGTGTTGGGTGCCCAGCACCACCTGTGTTTGGAAGAGACGCACAATGTGATTTATGTTTCTACATGCATCGTTGGTTCACAAACATGACTTTTTCTACTTTTCGAACAGATGCCTGCCTGTACACTGCTTTTTCCCAGCTTGTCACAGACAGACTTTGATATTGTTGTTGGCCATTTCCCAGCATGGCCTTGTGCTCCCCACAACAGAGCCCAGTGTCAGAAATCTTGTCAGTCCCTTCCCACTCCCTGTGAGGCAAGTATGGTTCAGTTTGATCTTGCTGGGCCATGTGGGTGGGTGTAGGTTGTCTGTGACTGCGAGTCCCAACATACTCTTGGCTACACCCCTCTTCCCAGCATGCCCATACTTCCTCCCTCTTGACTCTGCTTCCCTGTGAGGGGGTGTGACAGCAATAGCAAGATGGCTGACTGTGAAGTCCTGATGTTTGTTGTTGGCCATTTCCCAGCATGGCCTTGAGCTCCCCACAACAGAGCCCAGTGTCAGACATCTTGTCAGTCCCTTCCCACTCCCTGTGAGGCAAGTATGGTTCAGTTTGACCTTGCTGGGCCATGTGGGTGGGTGTAGGTTGTCTGTGACTGCGAGTCCCAGCATACTCTTGGCTACACCCCCCTTCCCAGCATGCCCATACTTCCTCCCTCTTGACTCTGCTTCCATGTGAGGGTCTGTGACAGCAATGGCAAGATGGCTGACTGTGAAGTCCTGATGTTTGTTGTTGGCCATTTCCCAGCATGGCCTTGAGCTCCCCACAACAGAGCCCAGTGTCAGACATCTTGTCAGTCCCTTCCCACTCCCTGTGAGGCGAGTATGGTTCAGTTTGATCTTGCTGGGCCATGTGGGTGGGTGTAGGTTGTCTGTGACTGTGAGCCCCATCATACTCTTGGCTACACCCCCCTTTCCAGCATGCCCATACTTCCTCCCTCTTGACTCTGCTTCCCTGTGAGGGGGTGTGACAGCAATGGCAAGATGGCTGACTGTGAAGTCCTGATGTTTGTTGTTGGTCATTTCCCAGCATGGCCTTGAGCTCCCCACAATAGAGCCCAGTGTCAGACATCTTGTCAGTCCCTTCCCACTCCCTGTGAGGCGAGTATGGTTCAGTTTGATTTTGCTGGGTCATGTGGGTGGGTGTAGGTTGTCTGTGACTGCAAGTCCCATCATACTGTTGGCTACACCCCCCCTTCCCAGCATGCACATACTTCCTCCCTCTTGACTCTGCTTCCCTGTGAGGGGGTGTGACAGCAATGGCAAGATGGCTGACTGTGAAATCCTGGTGTTTGTTTGGCTACAAGTCCAAAGTGAGCCCCTGTGCTTCACACAACAGCACCCAGTACAGGGTATTTTTTGCTGATATTTCAATGAGGTGTATGTCAATGCATTGTACCCGGTGAGTTGTGTGGAGTTTGTGTTGAGGGGGGGGTGTCTCCCCATGCTGATAAGTATGGTCAGGGCTGTCAGTCCTCCTTCCAATCATGAAACGTGCTTCCATTGTAGAGCGTGCAAGTTGTCTTTCAGGATGTCAGTCAGTGGTGTCCTGCTTCTGATTTGCACACAAGCCCTATCAGGGCCTTGTTTTCCCCACAGCCAGTGTCAGCCATCTTGTCAGTCATTTTCCACTCCCTGTGATGTGGGCATGTTTTAGGGAGGTCTTGATGGGCCAATCAGGAGGGGGAGCATTATCTGTGACTACAGGCCCCATCATGCTTTTGGCTACACTCACTTCACCTGCATCCCCACTATTCCTTCCTGACAGTCAGTTGCACTGTCAGGTGGTGTGTTTGTGGTGGCAAACTGTCTGGCAGGGTCTATTTGGCTTTGTACCACTGGCTTGCTCTATTTGTTTGTAGGTTGGAGCATGTCATGACACAGTTCACAGTCACTATGAGATGGCAGGTATTGTGTTTGTGTGACTGGCATACACATCTTGGCCTGATTATCTATTGGTTAGTGTAGCTTTGCTTGCGGTGCATGGTTTCACTGTCTCCTTGCCACATAATCTTTTTTTTTTGTGTACTCACCAGGCTCTGGGATGTCTGTTAGGCCATGGACGCTCTCTGGTGGTAGGATGTCCCGCACCTTCTCCTCCCAGGTCCTGAAGTAGACTGGTTTGGCAGGAGGGCCACCGCCAGTGCACTGACTCAGGGCGTGATCTTTTTCGATGAGTTTCTTGACCCTCCTGCGCACGTCATACCACCTGTTCTGGATATCGCCCTTTGTGCACCTTGCTGGTGCTTGGGCGTTCACCTTGTCCACAATCCTCGCCCACATCTTGGTTTTCTGTGAGATGGGGGTCCTTTGGACCAATGTACCAAACAAATGTGGCTCTACTCTGATGATCTCGTCTACCAGCACTTCTAACTCACTATCTGTGAACTTTGGATTCTTCTTTGGGGGCATGGTGATGGGTGGTGGCGGTGAGGGATATGTGTGTGAGGGTGCAAGTGATGGTGGGTTGGTGTTGGTTTTGCTGGGTGTATGTGTGCTTTTGTATGAGGTGCTGATGGTGTGTGAGTTGTGTGATGTGTGAGTTGTGAGTGTGTCTGTGGTTGCTGTGTACTGGTGTTTGCTGCTGGCTGTGTCTCCTGTTTGCAAGGGATGATAGTAGTGATTGTAGTCTTTTATATAGTTGGAGTGGTGGGTGTGTCTTTGTCCCATGTTTTTTTTTACTGGTATTTATTGGCTTTGTCATTGCTTGTTTGGTCCTTTTTTTGTCAATTTTCCTTTGTGTTTTGTAGGCATGAAAGAGACGTTCGTGTGACGAAAATGGACGTTGCTGTCTTGTGCGGGCTTCTCCGCCTCGTTCACGCTGCCTATCTTCTGTGTTTGGTACGCGTCGGTCTCTATTGCTTGTGTGCCGGTTTGTCTGTGCGTGTCGGTCATGCGGCTTGGTCTCCGTGCGAGTCGGTCTGGTTTTACACGCATGCTTTCGTACTGCGCAAATCGTACATCGCGGGTACGGGTCGGTCGGCTTCATTCCGGGTTCGTGTCGGTCAGTGATAATCGCGTCGGTTTTCCGGCCGGATCACTATTTTCCCTACAGCTCGGTCATACGGCTTATATTCCGTACGTGTCGGTTGTAATTCACACACGTTGAATCGTACTGCACAGGTCGTACGGCGCTGGTCCGTGGCGGTCGGTATTCGGTCCGGGTCCGTGTCGGTCGGTTTGTATTGCGAGCGGAATCGGAATCGGCCCCTAAGTAAGAAATTATACAGTTTCAGTTTGAAGATGTTGTCGCATCGTGAAATTGGAGCATATGAATGCTCAGATCGGTTATCATCTGCAAGTCTATACTCCAAAAGTAGAAGAATCATTTTGTGAGTCTAGGTCTTGCAGCAATGCGAAATCGGGTACTGAAATCTGTTCAAGAAATTGAATATTTAGCAGAAAAAGAACCAGAAAGTACAGATATTTTTAAAACGAATATGTTGGACACATATTACCCAAACAGAAGTCATAATTTTGAGAACATGTGTCTCTATGAAGTGCTGCAAAACTACACTTTTAAACGGAATACTACAGAGAACATCAATAATGGAAAATATGCAGTGATTGGTTCTGAAGGATGTTTGGTGAAACAAAGGAAAGGAAATTTAATTAATCACAGGAAACTGAGTTGCGACACTGCTGATAAAAGGGAATTTTACTATTTAGCCCTTTTGCAAATGTTCCAACCGTGGCGTTCAGAACTGGAATTACTTGGAGATTTTCAGAGCTATGAAGATTCATTTAATGCTGGTAAAGATAGCATACAATACAGTGCTTTTGCAAATTATGTGAAAATGTTGAATGATGAAATTGATCAAAAAGCTACAATTGCAGCTGAGATTGCTAGAGACAGTTCTCAAGACAGTCAAAGTTCTGCTGCACTGAGTCAAGATCGCCTAGGACAACCAATTGTTGAAAATGAAGCAGCAATTGCCATGAATGAGGTGGAAACAGCTATGCACCAAGCTCAAGAAGATGTAATGGAGTTAGGAAACTTGAAAGTACAACTACATGTTGAACAGAAACAAATATATCAGCAAGTGAAAGAACAGATTGACCATGGATTACTTCATGAAAAGAAAGAGTGCTCATGCACATCATTTCAACCTATCCGAATGTATGTGAGTGGTCAAGCTGGAACAGGAAAAAGTTTCTTAATTAAAGTAATTACAAGTTATCTGCAGAAAACAACTGAGTCGCATTTGTCTTGTGTTGTCACTGCTCCAACTGGGTTGGCAGCACATAACATTAAAGGAATTACTTTACATCGTTTACTAATGCTACCAGTAGAACATGAGAACAAATTGGAATATTACAAGCTATCTGGAGAAGCTTGTTGTGAAGTTTCAATAGTCCTGAAGAAAATGAAACTTCTCATTATTGATGAGGTAAGCATGGTCTCAAACTTGATGCTTGCCTTTGTGCATTTAAGAATGCAGCAAATTCTTAAAACAGAGTATGACGTGTTATTTGTAGGAAAACATGTCATAGTTTTTGGAGATCTACTGCAACTTTCTCCTGTAAAAGGACAACCAGTATTTAAAACACTTTCGCATGAAGATACCAGAAAGTCTCTGGGTAGTGTTGGAAATGTGAACATCTGGACATATTTTGAATACAAAGAACTGACGAAAAATATGCAACAGGCAAATGATGCTGAATATGGAAGTATTCTTCAAGATATAAGAATTGGACTTCTGACAGAACATGGCAAACTAGCTTTGCAGAGTCGATTACTTTCCAATTTGTTTCCAAATGAAAATGTAGATCCTGAGAAAATATACATGAAAATTGCAGAAAATAAATCAGTGATCTGCTTAATACCAACACTGCACGAGTGTTCTATATTCAACGAAGAGCTATTGAAACTGGAAAATGAAGAAATTATAAAAATGGAAGCCATCGATAAAATAGAGCATGAAGGAATCACTATTATTTTGACGGGGAAATTGAAAACAAAACTGGATTCTTTAGAAAAAAAGATATCTAAAACGGCTGGTTTAGAAAAGAATCTATATGCATGTATAAACTGTCGGGTAATTTTAAGGCGTAGTTTGAATGTAGAAAAAGGATTAGATAATGGAGCAATGGGGAAAGTTGTGGATTTTGTTAATTATCAGAAAAAAGATGGAATTGAATTTATAAAAATTTAAATTGATCAGATTGAAGAAGTTAAAGAAATTGGTCGTTCAGTTCGTTTTTTGCTTGTTAAAGATTTATATGTCCGTAGGAAACAATTTCCATTTTCTCTGGCATACGCAGTGACTATTCATAAATCTCAAGGATTGAGTGTAGACAGTGCATTGGTGAATATTGGATCTACTGTGTTTAAAGAGGGTATGGCAAATGTTGCTTTGTCGTGAGTCAGAACATTATCTGGTTTGTTTTTGATGACACAAAGGTTACTGCAGGTGCAAACTGTGTAAAAGAGTATAATAGGTTAAGAAGAGCGTATGCTCCCAATTTAGGTCAATATCCTGTATTTGAAAAGCGTGTGGTTGGTCGAAAAAGAAGGTATGAGAATATCTGTACTGAAGGTGTAGAGAAGGGAAAAAAACAAGATAATGTTGTCATTGCAAACAAAAAGAAAAAGGACACTGTTGAAGAGATTGTTGGTTATCAGTTTGAAAATAGTTCATGTGTCAACTGCTAATGCTAATGTAGTGGTCAATATTGTTTTTTATCTTGAAGGTTTGCAACAACAAATTATGCAAAATCGGGAAAAAAGATTTTGTTTCATTCTGTTTATGAAAAATTGAAAACTGATACAAGTAAAATACAAACTGTTTCTGATATTTGTAATCTTTTGGATGTATGTTCTTTTTCTACACAATTTACGCAAAATATCCAACAAGATGCTCAGGAATTTTTAATGTATATGCTTACCGTTTTTGAAAATGAAGGTGTAGAAATAGAAAATATTTTTGACCTTTGTTACAAATGGGAACATTATTGTGAAAATTGTATGTATACATCTAGCACTAATGTAGACACTGAAATATTTCTATATTTAACATTACCGGACTGTAAATCAGTGTCTTTCAATAAATTAGTTAAAGCTGCAAATCAAAACATGGAGTGTAGCCAATGTAAATCAGACATGTTATCAACATTA
The DNA here is from genome assembly GCF_964204655.1 of Triturus cristatus. Lineage (NCBI taxonomy): Eukaryota > Metazoa > Chordata > Amphibia > Caudata > Salamandridae > Triturus > Triturus cristatus. The sequence goes on from NC_140581.1 coordinate 404,776,387, forward strand.
TTTTTACAAAAATATGGACAATATATAATTTTAATGATGCAACGTTGTACAGCTGATGGAAGAAGATTGGACACTTTAATAAAGCATTTTGTAGCAACACAACTATCAATATCAGGAAGGACTTTTGTAGCAATTGCAATAAATTTCCATGATGGTCCTTCCACAACATCTGGACATTACACTGCCTATCTAAAATGTGACAAAGGCTGGATACTTTGTAATGATGCCCAGTTGGTTTTCAAACAACGTTTGCCTAGTGAATTACCAAATTCCTACCTAATATTTTTAAAGTCAAAGTTTTAGGAAGATAATTCAGTCTCAGAGGAATTTATTGTTATAATTTATTAGGATTACCATTGGACAATTTACATAAAAAAACAGTGCATAAATACCATTTGGCCTCAAGGAAAGGTATATGTTTGAATTATGGACTTTTTCTTACTCATTGACTCGGTGAATATTTTAAAGCGACAACATTTACAGTTTTTATAAATTGAAGTTATAAAATTTTGTTAGCAGTAAGCACTTTATATATGTGTGATTTGTATTTTCTGGTATTTTACTGAGAATAGATTGGTTTTTTTTTAAACAATCTTTTTGATTGTTTTTTTTTGGGGTTTTTTTTGCCCGCTGTTATGTGATGCGTACGATTGAAATCACTATTTCGAGTGAAATTCAATATATTCTGAGAACAGCAAAAAAGGCAAACACATGACTTTGTTTAAATTATGCTGTGTTGTTAAAAATGTATTATTACATGTTGTAACTATTTTTTCTTTTCTTTCACAGATCCTAATTCTAAAATAAGCAATTTACCCCAATTTACATTGCAAAAAACATCTGAAGAAAATGTGTACCATTTTGTATTTCTATTACTGTGAAGGTAAGTTTAAGTAAGTATTAATATGCACAATGGGCAGATCTGCAAGAAGCTACAAAGTTTGAATATGTTTTTCAAAACACCTTTTTTATACCTCTGTAGTTTTGGAATCTCCCTGTCATAGGATATCATGTGACCTGCAAAAAAACAGATTTGAGTGGTTCATAATATTTCCCATTGTACCTATTGAAGGACCGCAATCATTTCAATAATTCTTCTTTGAGCATCTTTGCAGACAAAACTCTGTGCTTACCTCCTATTATTCACAAGCAATTTTCCAAACAGAAATATGTCACTTTTAGTAACATAGTTATAGCGCAAGACACTCTTTCATATTTACAAAGAGAGGAAAAGGCACCCTGTGTACCTTTTCTTCTCCATGTAAATACGACCTCATCATACACACCACTTTGCGTTGAAAGGGTGTTCTATAAGTGTTGCTGTGTGTGATTGCACAGAATACTCATAGAACAAGACACATCTCCAGATTTATCAAAAATAATAAATCTGGACATGTGTGTGAATGCTGCACCATTCTCCAATTTGTGTAGCACGGCACAACAAGGAGAGTTGTTTTTATTTCGTCTCATTTTTTTAACCTTCAATACGTGCTAAAATGCTCAGCATAGATTGAAGGAGAAAAATGTCTTTACTGATTGTTTGTGTGCAGGAAGGTGTGTCTTCCTGCACAAAAACAAACTCTACATGACACAGATATCCTTGCACCATGGTGCAAGGGTGCCTGTGCCACCACATGGCTGCAGTTTAAGCAGCCGTGCAGAGAGAAGCATAGACTTGCAACATATTTATGTGCATATGTTGCATCCCTGTGCTTCGGAAGTACCACAGCACACTACAGTGAAAGAGGTTACTGTGTGATGCTGCAGCACTTCCTCATAGTTCAGCACTTATACATTCACCATACACTACTAATGCCTTTGTTCCGTCAATTATGCACTACAAATACATTCATCTAAACTTTCACACACTAACATACAAATATAGCCCTTTTAAAACCAGGAAAGTTAGTTCTTACAAGAACTTTTTTTTTCTTTTATATATTTTTCGTTTTGGTTTTCTGAACAATTTTAATTTTTTGGGGGTTTTTCTGGAAGAAAAAGGAAAAAACAGAACTGGAGAAACAAAACAATGAACTTCAGAGAAAACCTAACAATGATGGTTTTCTTGCTTCCTGCAAATTAAGTCAATACATTGCTCTCCGTAGCAAAGGACTGCATTGCACTTCAAGCAGAGGACTTTCAGTGTGGTAAACTGAGGACGGATGTCCAGGTGTTGGTCCGATGGATCCACACGAGAAGTACTTGACTGTGATGCCTGTGAAGGTCCAGGAAGAACTCTCATTCTTCGGCACTCTTCATGTGCCAGGTTTATTGGATGCATGGTTTTCAGGTGTTTTTTCATGCTGGCTGTACCTCATGAGCACTTTTTTGCTGGATCACCACGGGAGAGCACTCTTTGACCTTCTTGCATGTCACTTAGGTGGCATTGGTTTTGGATTGCCCCTCTGGAAAAGTAAAAAATTTACAGACCACAGATGAATACCTTTCTGGGCGTGGTGGTTCAACCAGAAATTCATCTTCAGAAGAATGCCCAGATGCTGGAGATGCCTGTTGCCCTGAAGCCATTGTTTGCCAAAAAAGTTTGAACTAAGTGTAAACTTAGCCCAAAAAATGTTCTTCTCAGCAGAGAGATGCTCCTCCAAAGAAGGTCTAGGAAGAATAATTGAAATGGGTGGGGTCTTTCAATAGTTAGAATAGGAAGTCTAATGAACTAATCAAATCTCTTTTTTTCAGGTCATACGGGATCCGCGCACCCTGCGCATAGGCAGCACGCACCGAACGCGAATTCGCGAAATTGCATTTAAAAGTAATATAGGTTGATTAAAAGTAAAAATATATTAATTTTATGAGTAGCTTAGAATATGTCTTCCCTTAATATTTACATGAAATACATATATATATGTTTATTGACATTTAAAATATTTCGCGGGATTCGCGCACCCACCGCATCAACCACGTACATGACGTTTCGCGGAAGCGCACGAGCGTCGCGTAACTTATTTCGTATGTGTCGCGTATGCGCTTGGAGTTGCGTACTGGTCGCATAGCAATCGCGCACGAAAATACGTACCCAACACACATCGTACACGGATCCTACACTACTATCGTAAAATGGCGACTATGTTCCGCGCAGGGATCGAGAAAGGTAGGCATTGGGTGCGCGACTCCAAAAAATAATTGAAAAAAATAATAATAACAAAGTATTCGAAATATAGTTTAAAAAATGTTTAAAAAAATAAAAAAATAGAGTAACAATTTTTTTACAAATATTTTTAAAAACAAATATATTAAAAACATGTAATATTTATTAATTTTTAAAACAATATGTACATTTTTTATAAATAAATGGTGAAAAACAGTATAAAAAACATAAACAAAAGGAATTGACACACTGAAAAATAAATATTTAGAAATCCTATGAAATTCATTAAAAATCATAGGTTAGAGATAAGTTATAGATAGGAATTAGCATTTAAAAACCCTTTGAAATTCACTTAAAAAACATAGGTTTCAGGTATGTTATAGTTAGGAATTATCATTTAAAAAACCTTTGAAATTCACTGAATTTATATATATTATCTACTGGCGGTCGCCAGTAGATAGTTATAGTTAGGACCGAGTTCCCATAGTAAATCTGAAAATTCTATTTTGAATAACTTTGGCGCCGGTTGACAAATCCTCGCGAAACTTTCAAAACTAATGGGGCACTCCGCTCAGCTCCTACCCTGAATGTCTCGGGGTGATTCGTCAAGCGGGGGCTGAGAAAAAAGGGGGGTCCAAAACGAGTTTTCCCCATGCATTTTCCCATAGGACCTTTAGTCGAAGGTACAGCCCGAACGGCTGAACAGAATTACTTGAAATTTGGCAAAGAGGTAGTCCTCAGGTCAGGCATGTGCCTTTTGCATATATGGTGTCAATCTGTACAGTAGTTCCTGAGAAAATTGCAGTTAAAAGTACATAAATATCTATATGCGCGCACCGTGCACGCACGGTGCTGTGCGTGAGCGTAATCCTGATTGGTGGTTAGATGTCAGTCAACATTCGAATCGGTCGAAATCAGGAAGTGTCGGACGCCATTTTGTGTGTGGCAGTGAAAAAGAAAGGTGGAGAACGTGAAAAGGGGGCAGGGTAGAGAGTTCCTGACCCCCTAGCCTTTGTCAGGGGGTCCCTGAAGGACCCCGAAGGGTGAAAAAAACATTTTATTTTTTTTCAAAAAATCGCGGATGGTGAAAAACCCTAAAATAAAAAAAAAACATTTTAAACTAATTAATTAATCAAGATATTAACTATGCTGTTCAACTTTATCCAAATTCAAAATAAAACAGCTGAGCCATTCCATATTAAAGGAAACAGTCAATCTATAACTATATACATAGGTAGTTTATTGTAAAATAAATATATAAAAAATAGAATAATACATACATAATTTAGCATTTAAAAAACCTTACAAATTCACTAAAAAAACCATAGGTTTCACACACGTTATAGTTAGGAATTAGCATTTAAAAAACCTTGCAAATTCACTGAAAAAACCATAGGTTTCACACATGTTATAGTTAGCTGGACATTTCACTCGTAAAAAACCATTGAATTTCCCCCGTTATAGTTAGTTCAGCTAACTATAACTCGCGCGACCGCAATCCACTGCTGATGAAGTCGCATATTACATCACTCATGACATGGTCAGTGACATCACTCATGACATCACTGATGACATCTCAAATGACATCACTGATGACATCACTGATGACATCATCCAGTGAATATGTGTCTTTCTGAAAAAAAAATATTTTTTATATATGTATATCTAAAGGTTAATGGAAGAATAAATGGGTAAGTAAGTGTCTAAATGGATGTTTTTTTTTGTAAAATTAATTGTATAACTGACTTATTAACAGTATCTTCGTGAATACAGTGATGTAATATGCGACGTCATCAGCAGTGGATTGCGGTCGCGCGAGTTATAGTTAGCTGAACTAACTATAACTGGGGAATTTCAATGGTTTTTTACGAGTGAAATGTCCATCTAACTATAACATGTGTGAAACCTATGGTTTTTTCAGTGAATATATATATATATATATATATATATATATTCACTGAAAAAAACATGCTGTCTTCAACACATACAAAGAGTGAGTCACTCATTCATGCACCTATGCACTACGTAATACCCCCCACCAAACCATGCAGACACTCAGACTGGTACTCAAAAAACCAACTAATAACCTATATAGACACCCATGTAGCTACTCACCAACCCATGCAGCCACTGATACACAAAGTGAGAGACTGATACACATATTTACATATTTAAACATTACTCACTAAGCCATGTATTCACTATGATACACTTAATCAGTCAGTTACACAATCAATTTTTCAAAAACAAATCATCCATTTATACACTTATATACCCATTTATTCTTCCATCGACCTTGAGATATACATATATAAAACATATTTAATTTTCAGAAAAACACACATTCACTGGATGATGTCATCAGTGATGTCATGAGTGATGTCACTGACCATGTCATGAGTGATGTAATATGTGATGTCATCAGCAGTGCATTGCGGGCGCGCGAGTTATAGTTAGCTGAACTAACTATAACGGGGGAATTTCAATGGTTTTGTACAAGTGAAAAGTCCAGCTAACTATAACACCCCTGAAACCTATGGTTTTTTCAGTGAATTTCTGAGGTTTTTTAAATGCTAATTCCTAACTATAACGTGCCTGAAACCTATGTTTTTTTCTGTGAATTTCAAAGGTTTTTTAAATGCTAATGTCTAACTATGCCTACAGAGATAGGACATGTGAAGAAAGAAGAAAAAATGCACAGAAAGAAAAAAAAGAAGTGCAGAAAGAAGCAACAGAAGTCCTCAAAGATGAAGAAAAGTGCAGGAAGAATGATAACGTGCAGAAAGAACCAAAAGAAGAGCAAAAAGAAGCCTTGTTGCAAAATCATCCTGTACCCTCAACTTTTTCAGACGGATACTGGTGGTAACTGAGTCTGGCTAACCAGTCCTAGAGCCAGTGCTATGTTAAAAGACACTTAGAATACAGTGAAAACACCTACATACACTAGGGAACATTATGCGTTGGGGTCCCCCTGTGATTAGCATGACCTCCTCTGTAAGACCCTAGTATATAATAGGGCAGGGGGATTAAAACTACCTCTTAAAACAGGCCACAGGGCGTTTTTGCACACGTTAAATCAGGCCCCGTCCCCTCCCTTCACCACTGTGTAAACACGCCCTTTGTCCATTTTTAGTTGAGAGATTAATTTCATTTGAATCCTGAGGGTCCCTAGGGTCCAACTAGCCCACTAGGTACCTACAGTAAGTGCCACAGAGCTGCTTTGCAGAGAGGTGTAAAAAGTGGCACGGCCTGGACCACCTCTCTGCAATGCAGCTCAGTGGCGCTTACTGGAAGCACTTGGTGGGCTAGTTAGCCCCCAGGGGCCCTCAGTATTGAAGGAAAATTATATCCCCAATTTAAAACGTGCCATAGTGCGTGTTTGCACACGTCACCTCAGGCCCGGTCCCCTCCCTTCACCACTGTGTAAACGCGCCCTGTGGCTGTTCTAAGTTGAGAGATTAAGTCCCCTTGAATCCTAAGGGTCCCTAGGGTCAGACTAGACCACTAGGTACCTCCAGTAAGCGCCACAGAGCTGCGTTGCAGAGAGGTGTAAAAAGGGGCTTGGCCTCAGAACACCTGTCTGCAGCGCAGCTCCCTGGTGCATACTGGAGATGCCTGTTGGGCTAGTTGGCCCTCAGGGACCCTCAGTATTGAAGAGGAATTAATTCCCCAACTTACAACTCGCCAGGGGGCGCGTTTGCAGAGTGCTGCAAGGAGGGGGCATGATGCCAGTTTTTTATTTATTTTAATTTTTTAAGAAGGGGGGCTGTGTGGTTCCCCTTCTTATTCTAATTTATTGGCCCTGATGACCCCATCCCCCAGGGCCTGTCTCCTAATTATATTTTTTGACCCCAATCCCCAGGGCCGGCCACTGTTTTTTATTATTTTTAAAAAATATGGGGCAGATTTATGAGGCCCTTGCGCCTCATTTACGCCGCCGTTGCGTCACTTTTGTGACGCAGCGGCGGCGCAAATCCTGCGCCGTGCTGCGGGGTATTTACAACGTGACGCATCTGGGAGATGCGTCACGTTGTAAAGCCCTGCGCCAGCAGTAGGCGTACCTGTGCAGAGGGGGGGCGTTCCGTCGCAGGAACGCCTCCTAAAAGTGGCTGAGTGAAATCTACAAGATTTCACTCAGTCGCTTTTGAGCCCATGCTGCGTCAAAACCCTGCGCCTGCTTGAAGCAGGCGCAAGGATTGACGCAGCATTGTGAAGATAGGTCCCCCCAAAGCATTGCTGGAGGTGCGTCGCAACTCCAGCAATGCGCCACTTTTACGGCACAGATGCGTCACGCATCTGTACCGTTTTTGCCCCATGGTGCGCCGCATTGTAAATGCGGCGCATCCATGGTGGCGGAGCTGTGGCGCACAATAACTGGCGCATCCCTGCTGATATGCAGGGATGCGCCAGTTATTATAAATCTGCCCCTATATATTTATAGACACACCTAGGACATGCTGGACAAACCGTACGTACCTATCACCATGACGATTTGCGTGATATTCATTAAAAGGCGACTATGCATACAATGAATCCATGTGGAATGTACTTACACCACTAGTGAAGCTCTGACATGTCTGACGTGCCTAATCCCGGTAGACACCCTTGTCGTTTATTTATACAAACATGGGTAGCTATTGACGGGCACATTTAATACACATGCACACCAAGCCATTCAAAGGGGATTCGACAAAAATTCGACCAAAACTATGCAAGAAACCTGCCTCACGGTTAATAAAACACACATCCACTGCCGGATGTGTAATACTTTTTATTTTACTCTCTGGAAAGGGGACGAACATCACTTGAGAGTCACAGCGCGCTCCTGGCAGAGCCCAATGCTGTGTTACACCCACCATTGCCTGCTGAGTGCCACACACCTCTGTGTTGTATTCCACTAGCTAGTGCATATGCTATGACACTCTCTAGCCCATGTGCACTGTAACACCACCCCGTGAATATGTCATGCCACACTTGTCTTCGCACGGGTTATATTGCCCCATCTAACGTGCCTTCCTCGATGCCTATGTTATAACGCACAGTGCTATGCCATACATATTACAATCTGGGATCCATATCTTTGTCACAGTGCATATGCAACGTTACACTCCCCAGCACATATTTTATATTACAACTTTAGAGACTAGTTAGGTTACACAACACTGCCCTGTGCATATTACACTCCAAGGCGCATATCGCATAGCACGCGCTAGTGCCTGTGCTATCTCGCGCTCTCCAATTATTCTGTCATTGCGCACAATGTATTGCATATTATATTTCATGCCCGGTTCATCTTATATCACACTTTTTGGTGCATAGTTTATACCATACACTATATCTAGTTTTCATTTTCAATCGTGCTCTCAGGACTATGTTCTATATAACACTGTGTTCACCTACCCTTTTCACGGGCATTACATTTTGCGATAGGGGGTGGAGGGTCAGGGGGTGTTTCTGCCAAGTGAGCCCGGAGTCACAGTCACAAACGTCCTCTTCTTCCTGAATAAAAGTGAGATTATGCTGCATACTTGTTCATATTTTAAGTAGTTCGCACAGACACACGTTTTAAAAACAATAAAGTTCCTAATACCCGCCTTCTCTGAACAGTTAGCTTGCTGCCCCATCCCCCTCCTCCCTATCCTCTGTTGTGTGAATCCATGGACTAGCCTCCTCCCTCCTGCCATGCATGGTCTGATGTGCTGCCACTGCCCTCAATTTAGTATGATGTACCAGTCCACTCCTCCTGCCCTCCATTGCCCAATTCTATGCCCCATCATTGACCTCCTGCTTAAACTCTGTGCTTAGCTTGCTGCCCCTATTCTCCTTCCCCCTGCCCTCCGATGTCTTTGTGTATGCCCCTGCTCCATCCTTTTTGCCCACCATGTTCCATGGACCTGCCACTCCTATCTACTCTGAGTGTTCTGTTGAGCTGCCACTCCCCTCCCACCTGCCTATCATTGTCAGATAACTGTAACCTGTCCCTGCCACCTCCACCCTGCCTGTCCACATGCCATGCCCCTATCCTCTTCCTCCTGTCCTACTTGGTCCATTGTACTGCCACACCCTTCTGCCCTCCCTGGTCTGTTGTGCTGCAACTGCTCCTCCTGCCTGCCCCGTGTGGTCTGTTGTGAGGCCCCTTCCCCTGAACTTTCTTGTCTGTGCACAGGTCCTGACCCTCCCTTCTATCCTCCATCGCCCTTTGTGCATGCCCCTGCACCCTCCTTCTTGCCCATCATAGCCATTGTGCTACCACTAACCCTCCCACTTGCCATGCATGGTCTTCTGTGCTGCCATGGCCCCTCCCACCTTCCCTGTGTGGTCAGTTAGCTGCCCCTGAACCCCTCCCACCTTCCCTCCATGGTCTGTGTGTATGCCATCACAGTCTCACTGTTGCTCTTCATGGTGTGTCTTGCTTCTAGTGCCCATCCTGCCTGACCTCCATGGCTATCTTGCTGCTCCTGCCCCCTTGCCCCCAGCCCTCTGTTTACATGTGCAGACCCCTACTCCCTCCCTCCTGGCTTGTCTGTTCCATTGTAATGCCCCTGATCCATCCCTCCTGCCCTTTATGGTCTGTTATGCTGCAGCTTTCTCTCCTGTCTGTCCATTATGGTCCTGCCTCTTGCCCCTCTGTTCTCTGTTGTCTATGTGCATGGTCCTGTCCCCTCCCTCTTGCTTTCTATGGATTGTTGTGCTGCACTCCCGTCCCGCATGCCCTGTGTGGTGTATTGTGCTGCTGCAAACCCTGATGCCTGCCCTGCAGGGTCAGTTTGGTGCACCTCTCCATGTCCCTCCTGTCCTCTGTTATCCAAGTCCATGTCCCTACCCCATTTCCTTCCATGATCCAATGTACCATACTTGCGAACATTTTGAACTTGGTAAGAGGGAGATTTTGAAAAAAAACTGGGGTATTGATTTTCCCCTTTGAGTTACATTGAAAAAGAGGAGATTGTAGACAGGAGACAGATAAAATAAAGCCCATTTGAGCTTAAAAACATTGGACGTTTCCTGGCTGAATCGGGTCTGTTGGCATGTATGGTTGTACTACCATTGCCTCTTCCTTCTGCCCACAATGGTCTAGTACATTGCCACAGCCTCTCTTGCAAGTCCTGTATTGTTGGTTTGTTGTCCCTGCCCCCCTTTCCACTGCCCTCCATAGTCTGTTGTGCTGCCACGGCCCTTCCTGCCTGCTCAGTGTGGTTAAATTGTTGCCTTTGCACCCTCCTACCTGCCTTCAATTTTCAGAGTCCGTGCCCCTGGCCTCTGCCTCCCAACAGTATCCTAATGAACAACTAGATTGCTAACATTCTATATTTATTACAAAAGTGTGGAACGCCTGACGTCATCTTGATGTAATTAAAACTGTAATACCTAGAGCATTTCCTTTAGAAATTACATATATGAGAGGGTCTTATTGGCATCAAAATTATGGTTAGTGCTCTAAAAGACTAAAATAAGGACATATTTTCTGAGTTTTCAAATAGCAAGAAAGCACTTTTAAATTATTTGTTACCTTTATGTTTTTTTATCCAGTTGACCACTTGATTAAATGTTGCACTTAGGGGAGAGGATGTGGTGTTACTTCCAGAACTGCAGACTTTGCAACTGGGGAACCAGGTTGGAGTTTCTGCTTCAGCTCGACATTCTGTGATTCTGGTCAAATCACTTAGTCTCCCCATGTCTACAACCAAAATGAATTTGTTCTTGTGTAATGTAACCAATGCTCATGTAAAGCACTCCAATACCTGACAAGTCTGCACTATATAACACTGCAAAAACACAAAATAATAAGTGTTTTGCACACTTCTGTCATTGGGCTATATTTGGGCTACATCTGGGTGATTTTGGGCTACATTTGGGCTCTTTTGTCTCCGGTGGCCATCTTGGGAGATTGATTTGTTCTGAAGTTTCCTAATTTCCTCATGTACTGCAGTCTCCTCAGTAGGAAATGCTTTCAGTTTTTTACTTTGATTCCATCATGAAGTTATTCAGATATGTCACACATTTGCCATAAATTCTGAATGTTAGCACTCTAGTTGCTCATTAGATCACTGTAGTAAAACTACTGTTCACCATGGAAGTCTGCTCCTGGTATTAAAAGTGCATGTTTCAGTCTGCATGTCAGAATTTTTTAATGAAATAGAAGAGGATTTGAGAAGTCACTCAAAATGTGCCCTCATTTTCTTTCTTCAGCATTAATCATAATTTCTATGGCAAAATGAACCCCCTCATTGTGTTCCTTTTTAAATTAAATGTTTTAAGTGTTACCAGTTTATTCCAATCAAGCTGGCTTCAGGTGTGCCATACTTTTGTCATAATGAAGACAGTAAGCGCTCTAGTTGTTTTTAAGAACACTCTGGGACATTTTGTCATTGGGCTATACTTGGGCTACATCTGGGTGATATTTGGGCTACATTTGGGCTCTTTTGTCTCTGGTGGCCATCTTGGCAGACTTATTTGTTATGAAGTTTCCTAATTTCCTCATTTACTGCAGTCTCCTCAGTAGGAAATACTTTCAATTTTTTACTTTGATTCCAAAGGCATTCAGATGTGTCACACATTTGCCATAAATTCAGAATGTTAGCACTCTTTTTGCTCATTAGATCACTGTAGTAAAGCTACTGCTCACCAGGGAAAACTGCTGCTGGTATTGAAAGTGCATGTTTCAGTCTGCATGTCAGAATTTTTTAATGAAATAGAAGAGGATTTGAGACGTCACTCAAAATGTGCCCTAATTTTTCTTTCTGCAGCACTAATCATACTTTTTATGGAAAAATTAACACCCTCATTTTGTTCCTTTTTAAATTAAATGTTTTAAGAGTTACCACTTTAATCCAAGCAAGATGGCTTCAGGTGTGCCATACGTTTATCATAAGTAGGACTGTTAGCGCTCTAGTTGTTCTTTGGAACACTCTGGGAAGCTGCAGTAGAACACAAAGGAATCAACTGACAGTCTCTGCCCTTGTTGGATGTACAAGTTTTACTGAGAATGTCAGACTTCATTCTCACATGACTGAGAAAGATAATGTGAATTTACAGAAAATAAGCTCTCAGTTTAGCTTATAGGTCACCTTCCAAACCTCTGTGGGAAAAGCATGAGAAAATATTTTTCTCTGAATCATGATATCCCAGCAGAAGGCTTTTTCACATGGTGAAATCACCTTAGAACATACCACAATTCCTAAAATGAGTATGGTACCATCAACAAATGATTTATAATGTAACTAAAGTCTTAAAACCTTCTATTAACTGCAATGCTTTTTAATGAGGTGCTATCATGTATATTGGTCCCAAGATGGCTGCCAACACTTCTTGGATGAAGTGCTGACAGCCAATCAGATCTAAGGATGAGATGTGTGGTTAGGCTCCGCCCACATATATATATGATTTTACTTTTGATTTTCTCAGGAACTACTGAATAGATTGACACCAGACCTGCAAAAGGCACATCCCTGACCTGAGGACAACCTCTCTGCCAAATTTCAAGTAATTCTGTTCAGCCGTTCGGGCTGTACCTTGGACTAAAGGTCCCTATGGAAAATTGCATGGGGAAAACGCGTTTTGGGACCCCCCTTTTTTCTCAGCCCCCGCTTGATGAATCCCCCCGAGACTTTCAGGGTAGGAGCGGAGCGGAGAGCCCCACCTATTTTGAAAATTTCGCGAGGATTTGTCAACCGGCGCCAAAGTTATTCCAAATAGAATGTTGCGGATTTCCTATGGAAACACGGTCCTAACTATAACTATCTACTGGCGACCGCCAGTAGATAATATATATATATATTATCTACTGGCGGTCGCCAGTAGATAGTTATAGTTAGGACTGTGTTTCCATAGGAAATCCGCAACATTCTATTTGGAATAACTTTGGCGCCGGTCGACGAATCCTCGCGAAATTTTCAAAACTAATGGGGCGCTACGCTCCGCTCCTACCCTGAAAGTCTCGGGGGGATTCGTCAAGCGGGGGCTGAGAAAAAAGGGGGGTCCCAAAACGCGTTTTCCCAATGCATTTTCCCATAGGACCTTTAGTCCGAGCTACAGCCCGAACGGCTGAACAGAATTACTTGAAATTTGGCAGAGAGGTAGTCCTCAGGTCAAGGATGTGCCTTTTGTAGGTCTGGTGTAAATCTGTTCAGTAGGTCCTGAGAAAATAGCATTTAAATCAATATATATATCTGTAAGCGCGCTCCGTGCGCTTACCGTAAGCTTACCGTACGCGTACGGTGCCGTGCGCGAGCTCAATTCTGATTGGTGGTTACATGACTGTAAACATTCGAATCGGTCGAAATCAGGAAGTGTCGGCCGCCATTTACTGTCTCTCGCACTGAGAAACAAAGGTGGGGAATGTGAAAAGGGGGCAACGAAGAGAGTTGCAGACCCCCTAATGTTTGTCAGGGGGTCCAAGAAGGACCCAAAAGTACGAAAAATACATTTAATAATTTTTAAAAAAAATCGCGGAGTACGCGTACGGTAAGCTTACCGTACGCGCACGGGAAAAAAAAATAAAAAAAATACATAAAGAAGTAACAATCACATTTATTAAAAAAGGCGAGGCGTGCAAGGCATGGACTGCGCAACGTGGGCGCTCGGTGCGCAGGGTGTGCGCACAGTGAAAAACCAGAAAAAAAATAAAAAATAAATACATAACTTAGCATTTAAAAAACCGTTCAAATCCACTGAAAAAACCATAGGTTTCACACACGTAATAGTTAGGAATTATCATTTACAAAACCTTGCAAATTCACTTAAAGAACCATAGGTTTCACACATGTTATAGTTAGCTGTACATTTCACTCGTAAAAAACCAATGAAATTCCACGTTATAGTTAGATCAGGTAACTATAACTTGCGCGACCGCAATCCACAATGTGTAATTTCAGATGTCATCATTGATGTCATGAGTGATGTCACTGACCATGTCATGAGTGATGTAATATGTGACATCATCAGCAGTTTATTGTGGGCGCGCAAGTTATAGTTACCTGATCTAACTATAACGTGGAATTTCATTGGTTTTTTACGAGTGAAATGTACAGCTAACTATAACATGTGTGAAACCTATGGTTTTTTTAAGTGAATATATATATAATTACACACACACATATACCAATAACATAAAATCTATTAAAAAACGCATTATATTATAAAATAAAACATTAAACTATTTAAAAATCTTCAAGCTTAAATTTACCACTCCAGTAATTAATATTAATTAACAATCAATTGATAATTAATTACAAATAAATTACTTTCCACAATTAACACTATAATATCTAAATTAAATAAATAAAAAATAATCATTATTTATTATAATTAAATTACTTCCCACCCTATTCTAATTTAAACCCACAACCCACTATGGAACAAAAAATGCAAAATGTAATTAAAATAAAATTGATAACTACTAAACATTTTACATATATTAAAAAACATAAACAATACCAAATAACATACATCACATACATTTAAAATATAAACTAAAATACATAACACTAGTTAAAAAATCAATATTTTAAACAACTATTTTTTTGCAAACAATATTCATGACTTTTATATTTTTAAAAGCGATATTTCTTACCTTAAATCCAATATTCTTAACCACGATATTGTTGCTGTCGATATTTCTGAATCACGATATTTCCATCTCGATATTTGTGTAAGTCAACATTTCCAACTCGATAGTCTCAACACCGTTATTGTCCCTTTTAAATGGAGGGTATCCACCTCCTATGGGACCTCCTCTAGGAGGGCAACTGGATGGTTTGTTTTGACAAAAAGTATGCCTACCCATAACATTCAGATTTATTCTCAGCACAGGCACTTCCTCCAAATAGAAACACTGGAATGAGTATTCTGCTCCTCCAGTTGGGCTGACGTCAGCCCCTTGGTGCTTCACCAAGTTTGCCTTCTCAGTGATCATGGAGCATCTCCCTCTTGGATTCATCCTCTTCTCTTTCTCTGATTTCAACACCTGTAGGGTCCTTGTAAGATTGATCTGTTGGCTTCACCTATCATTTCTCATCTTCCACAGTTTTTCAGTTGGAGGCTTGACTCTCTGGTCTTAGCAAAGGATGCCTTTTACAAAACTGGAGTCAGGGTTTAAAGTATGCCTCTCTCCCATTTCTGATTATTCCTCGTGTGGTAGCTCAAGTGCTGCTTCAGAGGGTGAAATTGTTTTTTGTGTCCCCTATCTGGAGACCCCAATCATGGTTTCTAACTTTGATGGACCTCTCGAGCTGCTTTCCAGTTCGGCTTCCCTCCTGCCTGTCCTTATATTCTGGGTGTACAAGGGTCTCTTCGGCTAATGGCAGGGGACTTCCAACACCCATAAATGCTATACGTCAGCATGGCATCGATGGATCGGTTGGTGTGATTCACAACAAGTTGATCCCAAGGGGTCAGACTTATCTCATGTAATGAATTTTCTTTCCTCTCTTCTGGCAGAGGGAATGTCCTACAGGTCTGTTAAAACCTTTTGTTTCCATTGCCCACCTTCCTCTGGGGGGTAAGTCCATCTGTGAAAATCCATTGTTTTGCAAGGTCATGTGGGGTGTCCACCTTTCCAACCTTACTACCCCTTGTTATTCTCATTTGTAAGATATAGATGTGGTACTGCATTTCTTGTAGAATTGGCTAGAGAATTCTCCATCTTTTCTCGTAGGCGGTTATCAGCCAAATTAACTCTTCTACTTTGCCTCAGAGTCTCTGATGTTTAAGTTCCAGATGTTGCAGGTAGAGTTCGTACTTCAGAAGGAGTCCAGGCATTTTCCAAATGTATTTCTTATCCCAGTTTTTCAGACAAACCTCAGTTATATGTCCTGTGTCTTACAGTTTACAAATTGGTGATCCATCCTTTCATGGGTGATTCATTGGGCAGATTTTGATTGCAGTGCAGAAGCCGCTTTTGCCTGTGGCCTCATCCACATTAGCTGAATGGGTAAAATGATTGTTGGCTGAAGCTGGTGTGGATGTAAGCAGATTTGGTGCTCACTCTGTTAATGGGATATGGCATCAAAGTCTTTTAAGGATGGGTACTCGCCTGGAGGACATCAGGAAGGCTGCAGATTGGTCATCAGGTTCTACTTTTCAGCATGTTTACTGCAAACCTATTGTGAATGCCACCACTGTTGTGGTTGATCAGCTTTGAACACACATAATCAGAGCCTCTGGTCCTGACACAGAATGAAAAATGTTCAAGCATTAACATCAAGACTTTTCAATTCTGTTAAGGACACAGAGGTAAGGGTTTATCCCACACACGTTTGCTGTTGTTAATGCCATATGAGTTTATTTTGTGATATGTGGTGGTAGCTATGACCTTTTTCTTAGGATTCTGTAGGGTCAGACCAGAGGCAGAGCTTTATCACTGGGGTTGAATGTCTGAACTTACAGCTTTCAGTATTGGCCTATTTGCTTTCAAGTGGTTTTAGCCCTGCTTTGATCATTAGATGAGAATCTGGCTTTCGGAGGTATTGTTTTGTTACATCTGTTTGGATGTTGTTTATGGACTTGGCTTACTGAAAGAACTAGTTTGATATTGCAAAAAAGAGGAGGTTTCCCCTTGAGCTGACTATATTATAGGGTTCTGATGAGCCTTGACTGGTAGAGGGGTTTATAGGAAATATAGGGGTCCATTAGTATGGCGGGCGGAGGCACCACTGCGGTGCTGGCGGAAAATGTTTTTTTCTGCACGCCAGCAGCGGTCCTCACGTCTGCCATATTAGTATGGCCAAACATAACCTATTTCCCGTCCGCTGCGGGGCGACGCGAACCGCCATCAAAGTGCGCTTGCCAGCGCAGCGGTGGGAGCCAATGGAGACTCACCACCATGCGGAATGACGTCCCGTCTGCTGTACAAATCAGGATGCCCCAAACAGCCAGTCGCACCGCAGCGGAGAAACCACCCAACCAGAGACGGCGGAGCACGAAACCAGAGTCCCGGTCCCTTCCACCCGGTCCTGACCACAATGGATCCAGCTCTACACGTCTTCCCGGTGCTGTACCTGATACATTACCAGCAACTCATGGACCGTGGCGGACGATGCCGCAGGAACGCAATAACACAATCCCGCACACAACCACAACACACAACTCATGGGCTGATATAGGGTTCCTGTCCACACCAGACATCCTGTTGGAGACAGGAACACATTCACAAGTGTACCCACACATGTCCTACCTGTCACTAAATCACCCCTCCGCATCCAGGTCACCCATCTTCTGCGATCATTAAGTAATGTCCTGGTCACATCACTGCAGCAGTGAAGACGTGGGAAAACATGAGCACAATGAAGAAGGCAGGGCCAGCGCCAGGCATGGGCAGTGAACAAAGACCACTGGGCCACACCTCCTCACAGTAGCCCCCCCCAAAGGGACATGCCATGTGCCCCTCCTGTACTCCCCCATGCACAACAACAAGCCAGGTGAACCCACACCCTGCACCACACACCAAACAACTAGGGAGACAGCCACAGCAGGAGTGGCTGCAGAGGAACACACATCACAGAAGCCCATGCCCAAGGCAACCCACACACCACAACAACAACACACACATGGCAAGAAAACTGAGTCCAAGCACAAAATGAACACACACACAGATAATGAACAATCACTCCACTGGGCCCACAGCCTACCAAGTCACACAGATATACACCACACTGACACACAGCCACATACACAGACCACATGCCAGCAGCAATGGAGTACAATATATAGGAAAGCTAAAGTGAGGTGCCCACAATTGGCAGGCCAAGGAGCTAACTACGAAGAATGGGTACATCACATGCAAGACAACTAACATATAACAACACCCTCAGCCTATCAAATCACACATGGCTGGCACAGTGAGTGAAGTCAAACCACAGTCACCTCAGTGCAACAAAACAGGGAGACAGCAAGGCAACCCATGTATAGGCACAGGGATGAAAGGAAGACCCTGAAGTCAAACAGTGAACAGCCACACATATGTATACAACTACTTGACAGGATTATGTCAGCAGCACAACACACAGGGCCCATTTAGAGACTCCATGACTGTCAAACACAAGTAGGAATCTTCACATATACCCCCATCACACCTGCAGCACACAACACCAGTGTCAGACACACAGAAGGGTGTCACTAACGTCCAGTTATTACACAGACAGACAATCACACTCCCTGGGGGGTATCCACAAACATCACACACACACAGGGATGCCAGAACCAATGTCTGCACCAAAACAACAGACAAACACATAACTCACCAAAAACACACAGAGAACCACAACAAGACCAGACATGACCTGTGCAGCCAAACTGTGGAAAGGCAATGCGAGCACAGACAGAACAGGGGTGGACAACCTCATCACTCAGGAACAATGCACAGACAACATACCACAACACAGGAAAGAAGTGAACCATCACAAAACAATCATGGACACAAACTGGGAGAAATGGGCCTATAATGACACACAGACAGACATACCACACCACCCATCAAGTCAACATGATGTCACAGTGTACCACATGCCTGCATGTGCACACGAATGACAAGAGACAGCTCAAACATGAGAGGAGAAAACACTAAGGATGCACCTAATAAAAGCACAGGAACTAGAATAGACCTAAGTTCATGTGATAGACACACAAGTAAGGCACACCACACTAGCTACACACATCTGAATGAAACATACCACACCAACAAAACACACACACTGCTATGCAAAGAGAACACCACACACAGAGCATCTGTCAACTGCAAGAGACAACACACCCCAAACACTGCACACAGCCACATCAAACACCCAACAGAGGCACATGCCAATACATTTATTTACTTGAGTTTTATATACTGCTGGCTAGACCCAGAGGTATCAGAGCGCTTTACATGAGGAAAGTTACATCGGTGACAAAATAGCATTGTTACAACAACAAAAAAATACATAAGAATTACAGGTTACATCTGTTGATTAGTGCTGCGTAGAAGGGTGAGAGAGGTAAAGTAAAGGGTAACAGGGAGGGAATACAGTGGCAAGACGAAGGAAAGTCTGCCCAATGTCCGGCTGGGTAGGAGATGGGGAAGTCTGCAGCCCTATAACTAACAAGGAAGCTCCACTGGGCAAAGGTCAAAAAGCTAGGCCTCCACAGCCGGTGGAACGTTTCGTTCCCTGAAATAGGCGCCAAAGCTGAGATACTTGTCCAGGGCCAAAGGATCAAAGGGTCAAAAGGAATAAATAAATAACATTGCAAGCACAGCAGGACATCAGGGGATGCACACCAGGCAAGGACAAGGCAACATGCACCCACAGCACTGCATGCACACCAAGCAGTGTGTGCACACCAAACATACCAGCCCCACACAGATATGAGTGACACAACATGAACACCCACAACAACAATCCAAACAGCACACTGACAACATCACACTCAGGAAGGGAAGCAGTACTTCAGCAAACACACATACACCTAACCCAACACCGACAGACGCACAAGTCTGGGACACCAAAGTGGAAACAACATGACCAGAGGACTGTGCAGCACAAACAGTTGAACTGCATATGAGCAAGCATGACTGCTAAACAGTACAAGAAAATCACATATAACCAATTGGGAAAATGTCCTAAGTGGCACATCGCTCCTGTGCAAAGATCTGCACCACAAAGCACAGTGTCACAAATGAAGTGATGGGGAGGCACACCCACAGGCAACCCAAGGGGACAGCTGACATGAAAGTGAAGTGGTGTATAAGTCAGTAGTGGACATGGTAGGAGTGTACCATACACAAATAGACTCACAATGGGTAGGCATCTGAAGCACAGATAGAGAATGGTATGACACCACACACCACATGCCATACTGAGGCAATAAAGCCTCATGTGACAGCAATGCAAAGGAAAACACACCCACAATGTCAGTATGGCTGAGCAGGTATGCACAGTCACCACAAATTGCATCAAGACACATGGATGTTCGACAAAGTACAACACTGACTTGCCAGTCACATACTCTGCACACTCAGAATTGACAAAAATAACAAGTAGGAGTCAGCCAGAACTGCAAGGACACACCAACACACTGAACAGTGCACAACATACAACACACATATGTGCACACAATCACAATCACAGTTCTGAACAATCACACAAACAGGCACTCTACTCCTGGGTGATACGTGTGTAGTTGACATTGCAGAGGCACACACACATCAACCCTCCCAACAAATTCACCCCCTACACACTGCACACTTCTTGACCACCACACATTGAAAGTAACCCCTGTGACTAGGATGACTGACCATCACAAGATAACTATACACCAACACTGCTGGGCACACATAAAGTAAGATCACACATACATGATGACCCTGGCCAGCCTGCCTGCAATCCTGTGGATAGAATCCCACTCTGTGCTGGCAGTGCCTCCAAACCTCACATGTGTACAATATAGCTAACATGAACAAAGAATGATAATGACAACAGTATTTCACCTAAAACTACCATCATTGCACCCACAAGAATCAGAGTCAGGAAGAACTGAAGTTCCTGTCACCCCTGTAAGAACTAGAAAAAGTGAGACAAGCCATTGGCAATGTTGAAGTGGCATACAGAGCAAGTGGGCACAGTAAACCATACATACACAGAAAAACATTACTCAGTAAGGACACTGACAAAACAGACAACAGGAGTAACTGTCTTTATTCACATATTGCACAGATAGGCACCAATATTAGACAAGAGCATGGCCAGTGGCCAGCACATAGTGAAGAGTAGTTACAAGAGAAGCTGCACAGGCAAGAGGCAAACGGCAGTGAACAACTAGGCCAGTGGCCAGACCAATGTGCAGAGTGAGTCAATGAGAAGCTGCACAGGCAAGGGGCAAACTTCAGTGAACAACAAGGCCAGTGGACAGTCCAATGTGCAGAGTGAGTCCATGAGAAGCTGCACAGGCAAGGGGCAAACAGCAGTGCACAACAAGGCCAGTGGCCAGTCCCATGTGCAGAGTGAGTCCATGAGAAGCTGCACAGGCAAGGGGCAAACAGCAGTGAACAACAAGGCCAGTGGCCAGTCCAATGTGCAGAGTGAGTCCATGAGAAGCTGCACAGGGAATGTGTGTGACTGTACCCTGCCATGGTCAGCAACACAGTCAGGGGTAACAATGGGCAGCACAGGCACCACTGTGGGAGAGACAGGTGTGTGAGGGGGACAACCACTGAGACTTGCCTGTCGGTTGGACTGGGAGCTGGCTGTGGGTCAGGGACAGTTGGAGGACTTGACCAGGGAGAGAGAGGACCAGCTGAGGTAGAGGCATCAGTTGCTTGGGAAGCCGGAGGGCTGCTTGGACCAGGTGGTGTAGTGGCACCTGGAGGTGGAGTCATGCTGCCGTGAGACACAGTGTGGGTGGGAGATTGTGTAGGGGTGCCTTTCCACTTCTTGGGGATGCTAAATGGCTTCCCTGTCTTGGGATTAGTGGCAAGTGGTGCGGACACAACAGGCACACTCATCACCAAAGCTGCATCAGGTGCAGCCAGTGGCCCACCCTCTGGGGACATGCTGGATGCAGCTGTTTGCTTGGCCTGGTCTTGCCTTTGCACTTCTATCCCCTGTTTACCAGGTGTTCCCCCTACAGTGCCCTCCTTTCCCTGCTTCACTGGGCTTTGGATGGGAGTCAAGGTTGTGGGTGAATCTGCTTTGGAGTTCTTCTTATGAGTACTCTCAGCAGGCACCACCTTCTCAGTGGGCACAGAAACTGTCTGCTTGTCTTTGCAAGACGCTTTTGGGACTGGAGAGTCCTTGGCTGGGGATGCCTCTGAGGCATGTGACCCTGAGGCCTGCTTCTTGGCTTTGTGGCCCTTGTTGTCGCCTGATGGGCTTTTGTCTTTGCGCTCTGGGGTGGCTTTAGTTTTCTGTGGGGATGGTGTCTGCGCCCTGCACCACCTGGGCTGCTGCTGCTGTGCGCTGCGTGTGCTGTATCTTGCCCTTGAGTTCTGTGGTGCGCGGTCACTATCGTCAGATGTGGCCACTGGCAGGGGGGTGGACAAAGGGGCTGGGGCTGGACTCTGAGATTGTGCCAGTTGAATGGCTGCCGTCACTGCGGAGGACAAAGACTGGACAGTCCGGTGTAGGCCCCCCATGTCTGAATGTATGCCCTCCATGAAAGCAACCACCTGTGCCAACTGTATGTCGTGGTCTAGGAAGGCATTGAGGAGAGCTGTCTGGCTCACACACAGCTGGCGCAAAAGGTCCACAGACTCAGCACTGATGGCGGCAGGGAAGACAGGGGCAGGGGCAGCGGTGCCTGGGGTGAAGGACACTCTTCCCTTCTTATTGGTGCAAACACGGGCAGCAACAGTGGAAGTAGCTGGGAGGGTGGGCACTGTACGCTGTGTGGTGGAAGAGGAGGCAGAGTCCCCGTTCCCTGTGCCCACTAACAAAGTTGCGTCACTGCTGGTGTCAGATGACGTTGAGGTTTGCGTCTCTGGCTGTGATTCCTCAAGCAGACTCCTGTCCTCCTCCGAGGCGCTGGTCACATCTGTGTCACTGTGCTCGTGTGCAGCAGTTGTGCTTGATGCCTCACCACTGGTGTCCGTCTCCTGTCCTTCCGTGCCCACGGGAGATGCTGCATGAGAGAGAGATATGTAGGGTCAGTTCATTGAAATCAACAGAACAATCATATGCAAGCAAATCGTCACTAAAGGTGATGAAATCTCCATGTTGCACACCGCCCTGTGCAATAACATTGTGCGACCTTAATTTTTCACTCAAATTTTGCGTGTCAACAAGCAAACGGGGCATAAGTGAGCCATGTGATGCCCACATAGCACAATATCCGGCCGGTGGCTCAGATCAACTAGACACACAAATAGCTCTGAGCACACCTAGGGCCCCGATGGGGGGGAACCCCACATCATGTTACCACTGTCATATCTGGATGGAGCAGAAGGGGAAAACACAGATACAGGCTCCAACTTAACAGTCCACAATAGCCATGAGCTCATGCCATCCATCATGTTGTACTTTGGGGCACAACTTCTGTTGCACATTGGCGTCAGCTGTCTAAGCCTCACAAATCTGAGGTCAGGCAATGCACGCATTGATGAAAGCACACTCAGATTAGGCACACTGCTGTCCCCTTCCATGTGATTTACCCGACTACCCCAATGCAGACGATACCTGAAGCCCACGACTGAGAATGCAATGTAAATGCCCAGTACTCAAATCACATCAGGAAGTACAGGTAGGGCAAATTCTTGACAGCTGCACCGAGCACTGAGGCCACTTACAAGCCACTGCATCACACTGCCAACATAATATAGCCCAGCATTGGCCCAGGCTGTGTACACATGCAGCCACTCACAACCAAAGTCACCCTTCCCAGAATACTCACCCCTAGCTTGCTGCTGATGCTCCTTCAAACGTGCATTCAGCTCAGACTGTGTCATGGCCAAGATTCGGGCCATTAGTGGTGTCATGCTGCACTGCACCAACCTGCCAGTCCGAGGGATCAGCTCCAGTGTCATCTCGGCCACGTTCTTGCTCAGCTGGCAGATGTCATCCCACCTCTTGTGGCAATGGGTGCGCCGTCAGTTTGAGACACCCAGTTTCCACACCTTGCATGCAATGGCCCTCCACACGGCCTTACGCTGGTGTACATTGAGCTGCAGGCATGGGAGACAAGAGGGAGAAAACATCAGCTACTCAGTGTTATGTACCAATTTCTCTCAGTACGGTAGCATGATACTGACTCATCCCAAATCCACAGATATGTCTAATAGAGACAAGAATGCATCTCATATGGTACATCAGCATGGGAGAACCACACGTAAATACATGCAGGTGTGAGGGTGGACACAGTACCTGCCCATCTCATACACATACTGGATGCCAGCACAGAAAGCCATGTGTAGTCTTCCCACATCTACTGTCCATTTTTGAGGTAGAGCAATACATAAATTACATATCATCATATGTTTGGGGGTAGACTCACTGTGTCTAACACTGCGCGGCCATCAATGTCCTTGCCCTGTGAATGGCATACTATGTCATAGATGTCACTTTGAGGGACATGATCTCACAAACCCACACCCTTCTCACAAGGCCTGTCGTGTGCAATCTACAGGACTGAGATGACTCATTGATGGAGAATAATGAAAAAAGACACATGTAACACTCTTTACATTCAGTGATGTGTCCTTGTCAGACTGGGCGGTGACTGTGCAGGCCAGGTGGGCACACACTGGGAAGGACAACAGGGACCCATACAGCCATTAACACAAGCAATCACTGTCCTGACTCCTGCATTACAAACTTACTGCGTCACTGTATGGCTGACAAGACAATACATGTCCCTCAAATCTTGATGTGCAGGCAGGGAAACATGTGAAATAGGCCACACACCCCTTCCCCCTGGAGAAAGCATGCTAGGCAGTGCATGACAAAACCCCCCACTCTCTGGCAGCTCAACTTGATGTATGCCCCCTGCACTCTCACTCACACTGGTGAAGACTTACCACGACATTTGGGGCACCATACAGCCTTTGATACTGTGTGAGCACCTTGTCCACCAGGTCGTCCAGCTCCTCACTGGTAGAGGGACTGACCCGGATCTTCTCAGTCCTCGCCATCACTGTGGCCAGGTGACAGTAGCAGTTGGTGTTGAGGGGGGCAGGCAGCAGTCCCTGGATGCAGCAGCAGCAGCAGGAGGTGAGAGGTCTCAGGCAGCAGGTTTTGGGAGCTGTGGAAATGCGAGGCTCTCTCCCACACATATATAGCCCCCTGGGGTTGTTTCAGTGGTTCTAGTCTGCTGCAATTGGTGTTCTAGGTCTGCCTTTTTCAAATGCATCCAATGACTGGCTCCGCGGTGGAGCACGCCTACTGAATTTTCAAAATTGCATTTGGCTAACGCAATTGCGGCTCCCATTGGCTGTAAGGGCATGGTCCATGGCGGTGACACACCGCAGGGGCCAGGCGGGCGCTACCGCGGTGGTGCATCTTTCAATTGCATCCAATGACTGGCCCCGCGATTTTCAAAATTACATTGTGTGATGTCTGTGATGCCACACCCAGACTAGTGAATGTTGCTCTGTTGTGTTTTCCTAGGTCCCTTCAGCCTCTCCTTGCCTACATACATTCTATACTCCTGGTACATTGTAATCATGGTGAAGACTGCACATCCTGGAAGAAAGACGGAGCAGAAACAACAATATGTGTGTGAGGAGTATTTATTTACAATGGTGACATGTGAGGGTTGGTGAACATTTACATTGGGGTTATTAGTGAAGCAGTGAGTTGACAGTTATGGTAAATAAGAGAATCGAGTAGTCACCCCATTGATGTAGTGACCTAGTCCAACAGACAGATGCCATTCACAAGGTAGTATGGGGAAGGACAGTCCAAAAGGTCAATGCAGTAGTGAAGAGGGTTGGCATCATGGCTGGCTCCATGTCTAACCAAGAGGTCCACAATTTGTCCCATGCGGGTGTCCATGGACCTCAACAGCAGGAGGTGCTAGCGGGAATCTTCTACTGACCGTCCCGTTCGTCCCTGGCCCGTTCATATGCCCCAAGGACTCTGTTTATGCTGTCCAGGGCTTCGATCCCAGGCTCTGTTTGTCTGTGAGTGACCCTGCCCCTTCCACCTGCCCTGCTGCCACAGACCTGTTGCCTCACCACAATGGGCACCCGCATCCTCTCCCTGCCCTCCTCAGTTGGTGGTGTGGGGTGGTCATCCTCTGTGACCGGGGGAGTGTTGCAGACAGCACTGGTGGTGGTGGCGGAGGACGCACATGCCATAACAGCAGGGGTCTGCTTAGCTGTTGGTATTGCTGCAGATGTGGTGGGGGGGACAATGGGGTCCTGGGACCAGTTGTGCCCTGGAACACCAGATGGGCTGGCTCAGGGCTCCTCATCCTCTGAATCCCGGGAGTCGACATCCGAGAGTCCATGTTCCGGGGGGGGGGGGGGGGGAGGAGACTTGCTCTGGAGGTTACTTGTGTTGTCCTTTGCAGTCAGTACTTGGTCACCTGTGGGACAGATGGGAAATGGTCATTGTAGTGCACCCCGCAAGCTTTGTGTTAGCTGTGTATTATTCACTGTTTGTACACCACACAGTTGACTAATCATCACATTGTTTGTATATGCACTACTGTCCCTCCTGAGATGATGTTGAGGTACATGCATTACTTGTCCATGGTGTGAGGTGTCAGAACATACCATGTGCCACGTGCATGTTTTGTGATTACAGGGACATGTTGCCATCTGGGGAGTAGCGCAACAAGGATTTTCTGTGACGCCTCTTTGTTGATTACTTTGCCCTGGCAGACGTGACATCTGAGCATGAACTGGCCACTGTTATCTCATGCATACCTTTGTCATATCATGTGTAAATCTGAATTTGTACCAACAACCATGCTTTCTTCGTTTTCATGTGGTCCTTGCTGCTCTGGCCCCATGGCACTTACACATGGCATTCAGTGCTGTGCATGATTGTGCACTGACTTTCTTTAGCATGCTAATTGTTGTGTCATACTTTGGTTGCTGTGACAGTTTAATTTGCTTAGCTGTCTGCACACTGAGAGTGGCAATGGTATTGTTGTGTATATTTGTGCGATGAGAGGGCTGGTGTTGTCATATGGCACCATGCTTTTTGGGAGGAATGGCTGGGTGCATGTACTGGCTACTTACCTGTCATGTTTTCACATTTGGGATGGATTTGTGACACATCTCTGTTTGTGTGTGTGGTGTAGGCTTCCATCCTGCTCAGAGGTGGGACAAGGAAGCATAATATGTCTACCTACCTGTTAGTATGAAGTGGACAGTGCAATGGCTGACACATGCATCTGGGTGGGAGGGAGTGCTCTATCTTGATGAGCTGGGGAACAAGGGGGCCTGGTGTGAGTTGTTGTGCAGGCCTCCTACCCCAAACAGCCCTCCCAGGGAAGGGGTCTACCTACCTGTTAGTTTGTTTGTAGTGAGGCAATGGCTTCCAAAATCTTTTGGGTGGGGGGAGTGTTCCATCCTTCTCAGAGGTGGGTCAGGGGGCCTGGTGTAAGTTGTTGTGCAGGCCTCCCACCCCAAACAACCCTCCCAGGGATGAGGTCTACCTATCTGTTAGTTTGTTTGGAGTGAGACTATGGCTTCCAAATGATTCTGGGTGGGGGGAGTGCTCACTCCTGCTCAGGTGTGGGACAGGGGGCATGGTGGGAGTTGTAGTGCAGTCTTCCCACCCACAAACACCCCTCCCTTTTAAGATGGCTACCTACCTGTTAGTTTGATGTGAGCAATGCAATCTCTGCCACATGCTTCTGGGGGGCTGCTCCATCCTGCTCAGGTGTGGGACAGGCGGCATGGTGGGAGTTGTAGTACAGTCTTCCCACCCACAAGCACCCCTCCCTGTTAAGATGGCTACCTACCTGTTAGTTTGATGTGAGCAATGCAATCACTACTACATGCTTCTGGGGGGGTGCTCCATCCTGCTCGGGTGTGGAACAGGGGGCATGGTGGGAGTTGTGTTGCTGGCCTCCCACCCCCAAAGAAGCCCTCCCTGGGAAGATGGCTACCTATCTTTTAGGTGAGTGTGAATCATTCAATGGCTGCCAAATGCTTCTGGGTGGCAAGAGTGCTCCATCCTGCTCAGGTGTGGGACAGGGGGCATGGTGGGAGTTGTAGTGCAGTCTTCCCACCCACAAACACCCCTCCCTGTTAAGATGGCTACCTACATGTTAGCTTACTGAGAGCACTGCAATCTCTACTACATGCTTCTGGGGGGGGGGGGGGTGGTCCATCTTGCTCACGTGTGGAACGGGGGCTTGGTGGGAGTTGTGTTGCTGGCCTCCCACCCCCAAACAGCCCTCCCTGGGAAGATGGCTACCTATCTTTTGGTGAGGGTGAACCTTACAATGACTTCCAACTGCTCCTGGGTGGGGGGGAATGCTACATCCTGCACAGGGGTGTGACAGGGGGCATGGTGGGAGTTGTAGTGCTGGTTGCCTGGACACATACAACCCTGTAAATGTTGGCTACCTTTTGGGTGATTCAGATGGAGTGAATGTTACATCTGTGGGACATGTGTTGGATATTGTGGTGCATATGGATATACATGGGCCTCTGAGATGTAGCTTTGTAGTTGTGCTGGACAGTACATAGCTGTGAAATGGTCTACATTTGTTTGAACTTACCAGCCACTCCCCCGGCTATTCCTGTGAGACTCTCTGAATGCACTATGGCAAGCACCTTCTCCTCCCATGCAGTGAATATTCTTGGTGGAATGGGAGGGCCACCGCCAGTTCTCTGAGCCAGCTCAGGGTTCTTGCTCCTCTTCTTTTTGACAACACTCTTCAGGTCATGCCACTGCTTCATTATTTCCTGTCTGTTGAGCGGGATGGTCCCTACTGCATTGACCTTGTCAACTATCCTTACTCACATTTAATTTCTTGTCGCTAATGGTGTCTGTTGGACCGGGTTAGCAAACAGTTGTGGTTCTACTCTGATTATCTCATCTACCATGACTGTCATCTCACTCTCTGTGAATTTGGGCATTTTCTGTGGTGCCATGGTGTGTGATGTGCAAAGGGGTTAGAGGTGCAGGTATGCAAGTGGTGGGGGGGTGGTGATGTGTATGGTGTGTGAGCTGCAGAGGGGTTAGAGGTTCAGGTGTGGAAGTGGTACTGGTGCTGTATGGGGTGTGAATAGTGATGGTGTATTGATTTGCCACTCCTTTGTGCTCTGGTGTTGGGCCCTTCAGTTGTGGAGATTTGCAAATGATTCTGGTCAGGGAAGGGGCTGGTTTTATACTCAACTATGTGGGTGTGTCCAAATGGGGTATTGCTTTCAGGTGTGTTGAGTGGATTGTCCTGGGATTTGTATTTTTGTAGTTGCCATGTGGTTCTGTCATTGGGGTGTGTTCTGTGTTTTTGGGTGCATGGCTAGTTTGCTGTGTGCACTTTGTGGCCTTGTTGTGAGTTTTTTCTGTCGACTGCCATATTTGTTGACCTTGTTGATATGGCTAAGCCCTATGCATCACCGGAATACCACAAAATTTGGCGTTCCAGCGGTGCGCAGGGCTTGTAAATAAGACCCCAAATGTGCATATCTATTGAGACTTTGGTCTGAGCTCTCATGGTCAAACATGCACAGGTCTAAAGCCTTGCCTCCAGGCAGCTTTAGCTCTCTGCTGACAACAGGCCTACTGTATTAGGACAACACTGACAAAGCGCACCTACAAATGCACTCCAAGATGCACCCATCAGCAAAATAGAGGTCCTAAATGTTCCACACTAACTGACTGTATTGAAAGTAAGTCTGGGCAAAGCACTACGCTACGCTCGCGTAGTTTGCGAAGTTTACGCTACTTCGCAATACGCGAATTGCACGTAGCACAGTGCAAACATGCGTAGCATGGTGTTGCGTAGTGCAGCGGTAAATTTCTGCTTGCTCGCGGTCCTCAACATCAAGTTGGCGACCGCGAGCAAGCAAAATGACATCCCGGCGAGACTTTTTCCTTGTTTGCGATCAGCAACATCAAGCTGCCGATCGTGAGCGTGGAAAATAAACATCCCGGCGAGATTCTCAACGCGAGGAGGTCAGGTTTCTCATTGCGAGTGGTCGCGTATGCTCGCGACCACTCGCAATGAGAAACTACCAGTCCGCGTTGAGAAAGCTGCCGCTCAAGTAAAAATCTACTCGAGCGGCAGAAAACGACAGCTCGCACTGTGCAAGATGCTGTTTTCAATGATTGCACAGTGCCGGATGCTTGTCCGCACTGTGCAATCATTGAGAACGGCATCTTGCACAGTGCGAACAGGGTACTACGCAGTTCGCGAAGTGCTACGCGTAGCTCGCGTAGTGCGAAGTGCGCTTTGCGTAGCTTTGCGTAGTGCTACTTCGCGAACTACGCCCAGGGTTAAAGCAGCAAAGCCAAGGAAACCTTTACCATAGTGCAGACCATCACCTCTCCAACAGCAAGCTCTACCAGCATAACCCTCTCGTAGGACCTCTGGACCCCGCTGCCCCTATTCTTCAGCAACAAAAAATCACCAGCATCTATCACAACTTTAAGGCACAAGTCACAGAAAAGATGACAACAAAACTTCTAACCACCCCCTCACTGACAACTAACGCCTCAATCTCAATACCACTCAATCTATTTCAGGCCCAACCACAGTGCAAAGACTACCCTCACCCTCAACTGTCAAAGAGAACATCTAGATGATCATGGACAATGGTGATACTTCTGCAGTCATCATGCTGGACCTTTACGCAGCTTTTAACACTATCTCCCACCCAATCCATATCCAACAACTGCATGAAGCCGGCATCCAAGGACCTGCACTACACTGGATTAGCTCCTTTCTGACAGGCTGCACCAAGTAGGTCAACCTGGCTCTCTTCACCTCGGGTGCCATCAACATCATCTGCAGACTTCCTCAAGGGTTCCCACTAAGCCTGTCCCTGTCTACATGACCCAACTTGCCCTCATCATCCATGCCCTAGGAATCAACATCATATCTTCCATGGATAACATCCTGCTCATATTCGAACTTCCAGATCAATTTCTCCACTTGCATGACTAAAGTAACCAGATGAATGAAATTCAACTGCCTCAAGAACAATACAGACAAGAAAGAAATTGTAATAGTTGGCAAAGACTCTTCTAGGACTCCTCCTTGAGGCTGCCGAGCTTGGACCCACAACTCTCCTGGCAACTCATGCAAAGAACCATGGAATAGTAATCGACAACCAACTTACCACAATCAGCCAAATGAATGCAGTTTTCTTCTCCTGCTTCCATACACTCAAGCCGCTAAAGGAGATCTTCAGTTGGCTCTTTAACAACACTCACAGAACTGGCACCTGAGCCCTCATAACTAGCAAGCTGGACTACACAATGCACTCTATGCCGGAATCAATGTTCAACTGACTGGAAGACTTCAAAACATACAAAACTCAATTGCCATGCTCACCCCAATCTCCCACCTCACACTCATATCACCGCACCTCAAAGAGAGCCACTGGCTCCCAATCCACAAAGAGCACTCTCCAAACTCCTCGCAAACACATACAAAGCATTACAAAACATTGGCCCAATGTACCCAACAACCATATAAACTTCTACAAACCTACCACATACCTACCATATGCCTCTGATTATCTGATCCTTACTCATACACACCCCTCACATGCAGAACCAGATCCGTTGGTCTTGCCTTCTCCTATCTTGCTCCAAAAGCTGGGAATGATCTGACCCTACACATCAAACCCCTCAATTGTTGAATTCTACAAGAACACCAGGCTCTTAACTTAGCCCTAGCACTGTTGTGCACTATACAATTACACATAAAATAACATAATATATCATAACATAACATAGCTGTTAGAAATGGGGGCCTCTAGTTGGCAGAGGTAAGTACCTTTGTCCAAATAGGGGCCCTTGCTTCTAGTCAGGGTAAGGGGGATACACTCCTAAAATAACCCCTGCTCACCCCCTTGGTAGCTTGTCACGAGCAGATAGGCTTATTTCAGAGGCAGTGTGTAAAGCATTTGTGAACACATACAGTGATACAGTGAATACACTACAAATGGACACCACACCAGCTTCGAAAAATAAATAATCTTTATCTAAACAAGACCCAACAACAAAAATCCACAATACAGTTGTCAAGTTATCTTCAAAAATAGGTTATTCACTTAAGTAAAGCTTGTAGCAACAAATAACTCCTCTTGGAGTTATAACGACGTCGTGACCAGTGGAAATAACAGTCCTTTGGAATTGATGAAAGCAAAGACAGTTCACGGCGTTGGGGAGGTGTAGCTTTGCTGGTGCTGCGCGGCATCTGTTCCTTACGACCTCAGGGGAGGTGTAGACTCTGTTCCTTACTGCAGCGCAGGTGAGTTGAGACGACTGTTCCTTACTGCGCCGGGGAGGTGACGTCACGATGGCGCAAAAACCACTGTTTCTTACGATGTTGCGATGTCGATGGATTCGCGGTCACCCACGTCGAGGATCGGGTCCGTGATGATAAAGTCGGCTTCGGAGTGGATGCGGCACGGTAGCGGCCGTTGGGCCTACGTCGCAAGATGGTGCAGCGCTCACGGCTTCAGTGCAGGTTACACCTTCGCTCACCAGCGTCTCTGTTGCAATTTTCTTCTGTAGCAGCTGAAACAGCAGTTCCAGATGCAGGCAGACGGAAGGTGTGAAGTCTTTGTGTTCCTGAGACTTCAGAACAGGAGGCAATCTCAGTTTCAAGCCCTTGGAGATCTTTTCTTCAAGCAAGTGACAAAGCAAAACAGCAAAGTCCTTCTTTTCCTTTCCTTGGCAGCAAGCAGTCACTGCAGGACAACCCCAGACAGCAAACAGCACAGGGGCAGTATTCCTCCTCAGCTTCTCTGGCTCTTGTCCTTGGCAAAGGTTTCCTCTTGATTTCCTAGAAGTGATCTGAAAGTCCGGGGTCCGGGCCTCTCTTTTTATACACCAAAATCTTTAGTTCTCTGAAGCAGAGTTTCTGCACCCAGCCAAAACCAGTTCTGTGGGGCACTTTGCAAGTGCACAACAACCTCCTTTGTCAGTGCGAGCCCTGGCTTCAGACACACCACAGGGGGCCGTCATTGTGGAAGGCAGGCACATCCCTATTCAGGTGAAGATGCTACTCCTCCCACCACTCCAAATGCAGACCCAGCCTATTCAGCCCAGCCCTGACGCATCTGACTTCTGGAGCCACAGCCCTCTCCAGCCCCCTGTGTTCCAAATGCCAGACATACAATACACAAACCTTGCAGAGGCACACAGGATGATTAGGCAAGAAAATATCTACTTTCGAAAAGTGGTACTTTCCAACACAGAATGTAAAAATCACCTTCACTAAAAGATGCATCTTAACATTCTGAGTTCAGGCATACTAAATTTTATTTTCCCATCTTGTTCCTGGGGTCAGTTATGTTTATAAGATGTAATAAACTAACTCCCCATTCTGGCCTATGGGAACAGATAGCCTTGCAATACTGAAAAAAGAAATTGGCAGTATTTCACTATAAGGACATGCCACCCATCTCAGGGCATGTCCTACCTTTCACATACAATGCTCCCATCCCATAGGGGTACCTTGGGTCTACCTTAGGGGTGACTAACATGTAGAAAAGGGATGGTTTAGGGACTGGCAAGTGTGTGCACTTGCCAAGTTGTCATGGCAGTCCCAGACTGCACAGGCTCTGCAATGGCAGGCCTGAGCTACATTTTACAAGCTGCTTCTGTGGGTGGCACAATCAGTGCTTCAAGCCCACCAGCAGCATTTGATCTACATTCCCTGAGCACACATGGTGCACTGTACAAGGGTCTGACAAGTACATAAAATAAGCCAATAATGGAATCACTAATCCATAACACAATTCACAAAAGAGAGCATATGCACTTTAGCACTGTTCAGCAGTGGTAAAGGGCCCAGAGTCATAAAACCACCAAATACAGGTCAGAAAAAATACATGAGGAAGACAAAAAAGTTCTGGGATGACCCTGCAAAAAGGGCCAAGTCCAACAATAACATATACAATATAGGTTTGCAGTGGGCTTTGTGTCTGGTCCTTACTCATAATTGTTCATGATGAGATGGCTTCCCTGGTCTCAGTTCCCTGCTTCTGATTTGATGGCTTTACTCTTTAGTCTTTAGCAACCAAATTAAGAATTCAATTAGATATCTCCTGATAAAGAAAGACTGTGCATTCACCTAGGTTGCTGAAAAGGCCTTCCATTCTCCTATGCAATGACATCTAGCATATTTTTAAAGGGGGAACATGAGCTGAACACTCTTTCTCTCCACCTAGTTCCAGCTAAAGGATTGTTGCCAACCGAGGTGAAGGACAATAATCTATATGCACCCTCTTTGTCAATTTTGCCACATTTGTGGCAAATGGGATCAGCACGAATTTTCCTGCAAGTGGCACCTCAAACCAGATTCTGAACGGTGTCACAGAATGCAGTTCTGCAGCCAAAAAACTGCACTATGTTGGATGCAGGCAGAGAACAGGAGAGCACCCTATTCACAGAGATATAGCTCTCTCCTCCCATCTCCCTAAAGCTGGTGCTGATTTCAGCTGCGGTGAGCAAGGCACACACCTTAGCACCATAGTGCTAGAGTGTTGGCTTGAGTCTACCATAGATTTTGTAGAGGATGGGTACCCTTCCTGTACAAAAAAATATGGCTAGGCACAACTTAAAGCTTTCCCTACTTTGTATGAAAAAAAGGAGAAATTAAAGCATTTCTCCTTTTAACACCTGCTTTCTAGCAACTTCAATTTTTGGTGCTAAACCATGCCTACTCATACTAATAGTGAGGGGTTAGCAGCAAAAGGCATGGGTGGTGCATGGGAATGCTAATGTACCCCCATGTAATGCCCCCTTGACACAAAGTATGCAAAGCAGCATTTCTTGATGCTTTGCTTTCCTTTCCCAGACAAACCAATGCTAATATAAATTAGCGTTGGTTTGTTAATCTCCAGAAATGTTTAGCTTTGGGCTAGCCTCTCGAAAGTAACTCTAACCTCACCGTATACCTTTGTGAATCTGGGCCCTAGTATTCCCTTCCACAAAAATTAGAGTGGTCTTCTTATCTGTCTCACACACACCATCCCCTCTCAAGAGGCCCTTGTTTATCATTCATACTTATTTCACTTCTCACATGCATGCTCCCTACATCCTTATTTCTCGATCTCACATACTCCCTCCATCTCCCATACACTTTTTCCCGCACCTACCTCTCTCATACCATCAATGATATCAAGATCTCTCAGTCATACTTTCTCTTGTGGCCTGTATGTTATAATAATATTTTCTCATGTTCATGTCTCCTTAACTATGATGTGCCCTTTGGATTCCTGTAGAAATCCAAAAATTGTATGCGTCCTAGGCAACAAGTAGGGACAGTTGCTGGCGAGCTGGGTCTGTAGGTGGCAGTGTATTTACCTGGTGGATGCAATCAACAAAACTGGACACAATAGACCGCATATGTGTTCTCTTAACTGTGGCGACGAGATGATCAGGCATCCACCAAAGAACCCTGAATGATGATGCTGACAGACTTGATCATGCACCTATCATAAGGATTGTGTCAATGTAAAGCGGTGTGTGAGCTCCTGAAGTGCGCCTTGGGAATAATATCACTTATTTGTTTTTCTAGAACTGGAATTCCAAGTATATGCTGTGTATTTTGTTTGTAGAGACTACATTTATTGCCCCAGAGTGTGAGCGCTAACCGGCACATCATTCTGGTTATAGGGAATTCAAATGATGGCATTACAGGAGCCCCTGCACGGGCTCCCAGCATTGTAGTGGAACTCCAGCAGCACGTGGCATGTGCAATGGAACTCCTGTGCTTTGTACAGGAATACACGTGCGGCGAAGAATCTATTGCAGCTCATCAGCGCAAGAAGCAGGTATGCACCCAGCTACATTCACGAGCCGCATTATAATGGAGGTTCTCAGGTGCGTAAGACATCATTGCGATATGCATTACAGAGACAGCCATCATTTTGGAGATCAGTGACAAATGGCTGTGTAAGAAAAGGAACTGAAAAGTAATTCAGACTGTTTATGTGCATCAAGTAATTACTAGGCCTGGGCAGTGAACTTCGCTCCGTTTGTGGAGTTTGCAGAGTTTTCTGCACTCCGCACTCCGTGAAGCTCGCGGAGTGCAGAAAACTCCACTTCACGATGTTCAGGTGAGTTTTTTCCCCGCTTGCAATCGCGCACGGTAAGTTCACGAGCACGAGCTGTCACTCGGGTAGAATTTCTACCCGAGCGGCAGTAATACCAGCACAAACTGCAATTTGCATTGCACTGCGCCACTTGTGGCACTTCGCAGAGTTTCTTTGTAACTTCACGTACTACGCCCAGGCCTGGTAATTACTCTGTAACCAAACCGTTGCATTCTACTCCGTTTCAACTGTATTCACTCACATTATTAATGCAAAAGTACTACAACTACGTGAGGCCTGGCTTGGTTCTAGAAAATAAAACATAACTAAATAATATTTTTTATACAAACCAATTGGTTGAAGTTCAGTCTTTGAGTGTGTGACATCATTCTTCCCTCAGTGTGTACAATAAATGCTTAGCACTACCTTCTGATAACACCTTACTGCTCACCCACACTACCACAAATAGAGAGTAAGTTATTATCTACTTTTACTTCTGCCTTCCTTTGGGGATCCACTGGACCCTGTGCACACTATACCTTATTTTGGTGTAGCAGATACAGAGCCAGCTTCCTACAGGTCAGCAATGTGCTATTTTTCCAGGATGTTATACTTGTTTATGAGATAGGCAGAACGGCCCATAATGCTATTTTGAAGCAGGTTTTTGAGCAGTTGAGGGCCCATAACCTCATGTTGAAACGTGAGAAATGCAAAGTTTGGGTGGGCATGGCATTCTACCTAGGTCACACCACCTCAGGGGAAGGTATTAGACCCAGGGTGAATTTGCCTGCTGCAGCTGATAAGGACGGTTTGGTAATTTCTTGGCCTGGCTGAATATTATACAAAATGTATTCAGGGGTTTGCCAGCACAGTGATGCCATTGAGGGGGTTGTTAAAGAAAGAGTCAAGTTTGCGTGGTCAGATGAATGCGAAGAGGCTTTTTCTGAGGTGAACAGGGTAATTAGAAGCATGTCTAGTGTGGGACATTTTGATCTGTCAAAGAATACCATCCTGA
This sequence comes from Triturus cristatus, assembly GCF_964204655.1. Taxonomy (NCBI): domain Eukaryota; kingdom Metazoa; phylum Chordata; class Amphibia; order Caudata; family Salamandridae; genus Triturus; species Triturus cristatus. The sequence goes on from NC_140581.1 coordinate 404,813,155, forward strand.
ACACTGATGTCAGTCTGAGGGGCTAAGGGGCAGTCTTAGCCCAGGTGGTAGATGGGAAAGAAAGAGCTATAGCTTTGCCTCATGCTCACTCAAGGGGCAGAAGAGAGATACTCTGTCCATGAGCATGTGACACTTGCATGTGTGTGGGCCATCCATCACTTTACATTTTTTCTCTGGAGTCAGCCTTTACCCTTGAGGTCTAACCACAAAGCTTTGGTACAGGTATTTACATGTAAAGGGTTCGAGAGAGCAACCTCCAGAAACAAGAGATGAGTGGAAGGAGTACTTGACTTTAATTTCAGGGTGAAGTATCATCCTGAATTTTGCAACGCTGCAGAAGACTGTCTCTCCAAAATGCCACTGGAGGAACAGGTACTGTCTGAAACTGATTTCCATGTGATGTGAGTGATGAAGTCTGCTTTTGGTGATGTGGATTGGTGCAAGGAATCTGAGAAAGATGTAATTTGAACGGAAGTGAAGAAGCATATAGTTGAGGCTTGTTCTGAGTGCAAGCAGTTATGGGATGAGGAAAAAAGGTTTTGGGGAGAGAAGGAGGTGTTAAGTATGATTAATGGCAAATTGGTCAGAAGAGATTGTTTGGCTCCACTGCTAGGGTTCAGAGACAAGATAATTAAGTTGGTCCATGAAGGACATCTGGGCTGAAACCTCACCAAGTCCAGGATGAGGGAAAGTTACTGGTGACCTGGCCTTGACAAGACAGATGGAGAGTCTGGTAAGAGACTGTTGGATGTGCTTGAGTAGTGACAAGTCCAAGGTGGTAAAAACTGCACCCTTGTCCTCTGTGAAGGTGCCAGAAGAGCCCTGGTGCAATCTAGGATTAGACATAATTGGTCTTTTTAATTTGTTGGCCCCTAGTGAAAGGTACGTGCTTGTTTTGATAGATTATACATCCAAATGGGTCTCTGCTTGCTGTACCAGTTCTATAACTACTACAAGTGTGATGGAGTTTTTAAAAGATGTATTTGTATGCAAAGGGGTTACAAGAGTAATCATTACAGATAATCCGGTCCAGTTTGTTTCTGATAAAATGAAGGGATTTCTTGATGATTTGTCTGTTGATCATCATCACACTGTGCTATATTCTCCCCAGGAAAATGGCCTTGTAGAGAACATTAATGTTTTATTGAGGGATTGTGCTCAAGCTGCTGTGGCAGGCAGAGGATTTCTCAGGAAAATCTTGAGAGAGAAATTGTGGGTGCACCGCACTACCCTCAACACAGTGACAACAATGTCTCCATTCCATTGTTTTAAGGGGCTGGTGGCAGGATCAACACTTAACCCCACATGGTTGGAGTGGAGGATAGAAGTGACTGGATGTGGCATGGAAAGGGTAATAGACCATCAAAGGAAATATAAAGAGTGCTATGATGTTAAACATGGTGCTCTTCACAGAAATTGGAGAGTGGGGGAATATGTGTAAGTGAAAAGACCTTGGTGGTTTGCCATGGAGGAATACAAGTTCATGGGACTCTTTCTGGTAGGAGAGGTCAGGAAGAATGTGCTGGTGCTGGAAAATGGTGAGGTTTGGAGCATGTCAAAAGTCACCTAGCATGGCGAGGGCAGTGAATTCAAAATGTGCATGCATGAATGGGGTTGTTGAAGTTGAGCTTAAAACCGCAACGGTTTCATCCCTTCTTGTAGATTGTATCAGGAGAAGACCCAACTATCTCATGGATTATTTGTAAACAGTGGAAAAGGAGTATGGGCTAATTCTTGGAAAATTAGTGTGAGTTTTGCTGTGAATTGGGAACGTTATGTGTAAACATTGCTAGCATATAGGAAATGGTATCTATCCTCAGTTTCACAATTTTCTTTACTTTTCTTGCAGGACTGCAGGAATGCATGCACAATTTCTTCGTATTTTGTGTTCCATTCCGATTTTGTCATCCATATTGTTGTACATCCTGATTATTCTTATCTAATGTTGTGAACTTATTTTTTGGTTGTTTTGTTGGGGGGCATGTTTTGGATACAGTGACAGAAAGAGGTACAAGCAATTAAAACCTATAAAAACAATCCAAATTGTACTTAAGAATAAATGAATAAGTTCATCCTTATTCACAAAAATTCAATTAATAAATATCAAGCCTAATAATAGCGCTACAGTCCCTCATCATTTAAGAGATAATACTTTTTTTGCCTTAATTGCTTTCAAGATAAAAAGTGTGACATCGAAACAGACTCCATTCAGGTCAAGCATAAATTTCAGGGTGGCAATATGCAATCTGATATTTTGTGCTACCAAAAGTAGTTTTAGATCATAAAACCCCAAATTCGAATACAAATAAAAAAATTGCATGAAATGAATTTTGCTTTGCTTACTCAGCCTATCACAGGGACAAGAAATTGTATCTGGGGGGGCGGGGAGGGGGGGAACAAGATTTATGCACACAGCACTCATGGAACTTAAAATTAAATGAGACATTGGGGCATTGGAAGACAGTGACATTAGGGATGCCAGCAAACTGGCACTTTCATCGAATCCAAAGATTCTGGAATGCAGTTAGAGATCAGATCTAGAGAAGAAGGGAATGGGAGAGGATATAGCCTTAGGGCGAGAGCAGTCGGCCTCGAAGCTGGGGAACCGGGTTTGATTCTCAGCAACGACGCTCAACTTCCTGTGATAATGGGCAAATCACTTAGGGGCATATTATCAAGCCAGGGGATAAAATTATCGCCGTTTTTCTGCCGCTAAAACGGCGATAATGGGCTTGATAATATGCTCTATGGAATTCCAATAGTAGCCCATGTTAAATGTGAAGGACATCTAACATGGGCTTCAATTGGAATTCCATAGAGCATATTATCAAGCCCATTATCGTCGTTTTAGCAGCAGTTTTCTGCCGCTAAAGAGGCGATAATTTTATCGCCTGGCTTGATAAAATGCCCCTTAATCTCCCCGTGCCTAACAAAAAAAATGAATGTGTCCTTGTGTAACGAAACTGGTGCTATGTAAAATGCTATGATACCCAACATCTCCAGGTCTAGTTTGCGCTATATAAAACTCAAAAAAATGTAAACAAATAAAAATTCAACATGACAGTATGATTACCTCTATTGGGCATTTGGAAAGACTCCACTATACTAAAATACACGTGTATTTGCTGCAATTTAGTTATAATGGTAGGCAAAAGAAAGATTGCAAGAGAATAGGTGAATGAAATCAATTTGCAAAAGTGATCGGGGGTGAAATATGAATTGGTGCATGATGGTGGTTGCACTAAGGAGTTTAAAGAGGTGCAGGGTACATGGCAGGAACTTCGAATTGGCCATGATAGGAGGGAAAGAGCTGTGGGGTGGAAGGGAGGCAGCCAGGGCTTTTAAGTGCTATGAAAAAATTGGGGAGGTCTCTCAAAAGGGCGTGGCCGATTTTATTAAGGGCGAGGCTTAAAAACACATAAGCAAAACATCTGTGCTAAGCATAGTGTGCTGCCCAACTTGTATTATGCTGTTTCTGTCATTGCATCCAGATATGTGATGCAACAAGTAACATCATACCTACAATAAGTCAGGACTACTGGCTTTGTCAATGGTTCTTAGTTGCATAAGATAAATGGGCAGCAACTATGGCTAGTATATAATATTGAAAAAGCTTTCACTTAAATCCCTGGTGACACCACGACAATGTTGCTGCAAGTGATTTTCAAAAAGAGAAGGGAAATCCAGAGAGAAAATTACTCTTTTTAAAGGATTTCCCTTCCCCTATATCGCTCACCTGACATGACGTCATGCCGTAACTTTTTCCACTAGTGAGAAGTAAGCAGTGTGAGCATGCACACAGCTATGTGCCAGCTCTCACTTCAGTCCTGAGAAAAACGGACCGCTCATGCCTGGGCACAAAACAGAGCCCGATAGAGACTAGGGGGCAAATTTACAAGCCCCATACGCCAGATTTGAGCCGCCGTTGTGTCACTTTTGTGACGCAGCGGTGGCTGAAAGCCAGAGCCATGCTGCGGGCTATTTACAACGTGGCGCATCTAGGGAGATGCGTCACATTGTAAAGCCCTGGGCCACATGTGGGCGTTCCTGCATGGGGGAGGGCGTTCCGGCGTGGGAACGCCTCTGAAAAGTGGCTGCTTTACGGCCATGCTGCATCAAAACCCTGCGCCTGCTTGAAGCAGGCGTAAGGATTGATGCAGCATGTTAGGGATAGGGGCACCCCGAGCTTTGCTGAAGCTGTGTCGTGCTTGCGCCGCAGCGCCAGCAATGCGCCGCCTTCCTGCGGGGGGATGCGACACGCATCTGCCCATCTGTGCACCACGGTGCGCCGGATTGTAAATGCGGCGCATCAGTGGTGGCGCACGGGTGGGCAGATGCATCGCAACTCTTCTGGCACATCCCTGCTGATTAGCAGAGATGCGCCAAAAGTAGTAAATCTGCCCCCAGGTTTCGAGACCCCCTTTAAAGAACTGCCGGTGCTTAGCACCGGTGAGACCCGGCCCACATAAAGCCCTGGAGACATTCATACATGAGGTAAGAGGGATAGACAATCCGATGGGCGAAATTAGTAAATAATGCAAATGGATGGATATAAAAGTAGTCGTGGCAGGTGCAGGATAGCACAGTGGAGCTGGGCGGGGGGGAAAGTCGACAGAATAGGTTTTATTTATTTACTTTGAACCCCTTCCCTCATCTGTTGCCTTCCCCCCAACACCCCGCTTACCTGGGCGGACAGCTGCTGTCTAAAAGACGTCAAACATATAAGCTGTTGGTTATAGAAGGCAATGTGTTTCCTGTTGCAAAATAGCTAGAAAGTATTGAATATAATCAATAAAATGCTTTCAAAAGCTTTCTTTCTAGCACCATTCTCTGTTCAGCTTCCTCCACTTGAAATCTCACCCCACGCACTTTATGTTACAACCTCCTGAAACTAAAATCCTCCCCTATTAAACCTTCAAACATCGTCCATCAATCAATCAATCAATCATTGACATTTATAAAGCGCGCTACATACCCGTAGGGCAGGGGTCTCCAACCGGTCGATCGCGAGCTACCGGTAGCTCGCCGACTCCCTGGGAGTAGCTCGGCCCGGCATCCAATTTTTATTGCTTCATTCTAAGCTCCGGTATCTATTTATTATCCCATCGTTATTTTTTTAGGTGTGTTATGCGCGCTTGCCCGCCCTCACACAAACCAGCTGCTCGGATAGGCTGAAGTGAGCTTAGCTGGGGCGGGGCAGGCTGAAGAACATGACGTTCTTCCTGGACTCCAGCACAGGCAGGAACTGCTTCACTGGCCTTCTCCGAACTGGCAGCGCGCTTTATATCCTGCGCGACGTGTGCTCAAAGCAGCAGGACGGAAAGCCCGGTAAGCTGCAGTTCAGGTGGCACAAGCATGGTGATCTATCAACGCGACGGAAAACCGTGCCACATGCCTTTTGATCCTGCGAGAAGTGGGACACACTAACAGATTGGTAAGCGAGCCCTTGGTTCAGTAGCTGCATAGTAAGTGAAAACAGCTCAGTGGATGTCAGACCTTTTGATGTGAAAGTGCGCAGCCGTGCATGCAATACTCCCCCGCCCCCCAAAAAATAATCGTAGTGAAACACTGCCTAATTTGAATGATTCTATATTAGTTAATCAGCATACTGATAATCGCAAAACCAAACACGCGCACTGGGGAGCACCGTCCTCATCTTCATTTTAAAAATGCGTGCTGCTGAAAAACATGCACTTTTAACTTTCATTATAACATTTCAGTAAACAAAGGCCTACTTGCAAGTGCTGCGGTTAGCAGATTGAAAAATGTATATTTGGAATTCAAGAAACAAGCCCGCGGGGAAAAAGTACTAAGACTGCAAGTCAAAACGCTCTTACGGATAGCTATTCCCCTTCCTGTCCACTAGCTGAAATACAATTGCCGAGTGGTCAGGTGACTTCATTTATAGGAATTTTTTAGGTATAAATCAGATAATAAATAAAGTTATTTCATTTTCCCTTTGTTCTGGTTACCAAGTGCTAAGTCAGATGACAGACAGCCCCAGCCATTACAGACAGCCCCAGCAGCGAGCAGTCTCAGTGCATGCTAGGCAGAAGTGAAGATATGTGTTCTCAAAGATGGCAGTTAACCTGCTTTCTCTGTCAGCAAACAGATTAATGAAAAGATGATCAGGGCGTACACGGGGAGATAGCATAGAGTGGCAAGAAGTGGGTGCAGTCACTTGACTAAACAGACAGAAAATTAATTAGCAGTGCTTTTTGAAGAGGACGAGCAAAGCATGGGCCAAGGCTTACAGCCACTGTTTGTAACCTTAAAATGCGCCATCCGATAACGCAGATTAGAACAACCGGGAAAACTTTAAGGCTTTGTTTTTGAGTTCTGCAGCAGGTGCTCTGCCCCATGAGCAACCTTAGTAAGACTGAAAGATGTGACCCGCGGGGTACCCACAGATATCCTGAGCAGGTCCTTTATTCACCTAAACTGTCTTCTTGGGACTGAAACTTCTGTCTTGCACGTTGCCAAACAGAGCACTATTGCGAGTGAATTAATCCCATGAACTATCTCACGTAGACTAAGTGTAAACTGTGACCTCCGGTGCTTAGCAACAAGTGCATTAAGCCCCTGATCTATCCTACTTTCATTGGAACCAATGAGACATAGGTTAACTCAGATTAGTGAAGGAGGTGCGTTTACCTCCGATGTATATTCTAGAACAGGAAACGTATCTGTAGGGAGATGTCCTACGTTAAACTATTCAACTATCTTACCGGGGCAAGAGGTGGTAAACTGTGGGTTACATCTGGAGCCCTGCATCAAGCACAATAACCTCCTGAGCTTTCGTAGTGTGTTTAAATCTGCGAGGTTCAGTTTGCCACCCTATCTCTGCAGCAGGTGCATTACCACATATAAACATTTCTGCAGCAGGTACATTAATCCATTGAGTTCGCTGCTATGGAACCATAATATGACCAGCATGGAAAACGTGGTTCTCATTAAAAAGTTACCCGTCTGCATTTTGTTGCTTGACAGAAGCTGAAAGAGATATGTGGCTAAGTAACCAGATGGCGAGCTTAAGTAGTGTTTGAAATATTAATGATCAGAATTAGATGCAGCTAAAATATCTCAGAACCAGGTGCTAAATTCAAAAGTAGGGACATGGGAACATTACTGTTATTTTCTGTTTTTTTTTAATGTGAAGCTGGATGGACGAAAAACAATGTTTATACAGGTACACACCCTGGCGCTGAGAATACTCAAGGGGCATGCAACTGTTTTAACAGTGTTGTTGGCTACTTTTTTTGAAAACCAACATTTCTATTTTGTGAATATGTTTGTACAGGGTTTTCAGATTTTCCACAAGCTACTTCAAATTAATACAATGTAAAATAAACCCACCCTCTTTAGTCCTACCTTCCAAAGAAGTGGGTAGGCAAGTCTGTGGTAGAAGTGCAAACCTAAGTGCCTCCAAAAACATTTATTATGTAAATGGTTCAAACCTAGAAGAATCCAGAAAATCAAACTAAAAAAAACATTTACCTCTTTTTGCCTCCTATGGGCATTTTGCCCTAGTAAAATATTTGTTTTCCCAAGGAAGCCATTTATCAAACATTGATTTATGGAATCAATTTTGCCTACGTTTCTCCCATTTCATAATAATGATAAGGTTATACCTCTCCAATATCATGTGGTGAATCTATCTTCATTTTGCCTGGTAATCCATACTGTTTTATTTAGTGGACAGCTGTCTGGCTACTATGAAATTCAAACTAAAAACAAAGCCCAGAATACACCATCTCCTACCATAACAAGCTTCATGTTGGTACATAGTTGGAAAATCTGTCATGTAATAAAGCAGCGTTTCAGACTTTTTTAAAATATATTTTTTTAATAAATTGTATCTATCTGAGCTAGCTGCAAGGTTGCAAACTGAAATCAGCAACTTTCTTTCCATGATTTAATTATCATAAAAGGAAGTTCCTCAATGAAGGCACAGGTTTGTGCCCAGGGACAACTTTTACAATCGGTTTTAAAAACTGAGATGCTAGTACAAACACTCATTTAATGAGCTTATGGGCAGGAGCATGTTTTGTCATTTGAAAATAAAATAATGCACATACTGAAACTAGAGTTGCCTCCTATCCAAATACCGGTCATTTGTTGTTGAATTAATAGTCTGCAAAGACCCGGCATGAAAGATAATCATATGTATTCATTTGTAGCATAACTTTTCTCCCTTTGTTTATTTGATAACGAGGAAATGAGAGGCATTTTGTTGCAGCATTTTTATAGCACTTACTAACCCAATGTATGGCACTGAAGTACTTACCTACATGGTAAGCAAGGTATGGCACATGTAGGGTGGATGGCTGGAATTGTTTTCTTTGGTTTGTGATTCTGTGTAGGTAGTGTTTCCATGTCTTGCTTGATGAACACCAAGGTGCAGTTATGTTGTGGGACGCAGCGCGTAGCAGTGTAGTGGGTGACGAGGTGTGAGACAGTTTTAAAGTCAAAAAAGCTGGGCGTGGGGGGTCTCTCGGAAAAAATTGTGAGATGCTTAACCTTTAGTAGCTCACTACAATTTTCACTGATCAGAAGTAGCTCTCACTACAGAAAAGGTTGGAGACCCCTGCCGTAGGGTCTCAAGGCGCTGGGGGGGGGGGGGTGCCGCTACTGCTCGAACAGCCAGGTCTTCAGCTTCTTCCTGAAGGAGAGGTGGTCTTGGGTCAGGCGCAGGTCGGTCGGGAGGGAGTTCCAGGTCTTGGCGGCCAGGTAGGAGAAGGACCTTCCTCCTGTAGTCGCTCTTCGGATGCGGGGGACGGCGGCGAGGGCGTGGTTGGCTGATCGGAGGTGGCGTTTGGGAGCGTAGAGGTTGACTCGGCTGTTGAGGTAGCTCGGGCCTTGGTCGTGTAGGGCTTTGTGTGCGTGGGTGAGGAGGCGGAAGGTGATTCTTTTGTTGACGGGGAGCCAGTGAAGGTCTTTCAGATGTCCGGAGATGTGACTGGTTCGTGGGATGTCGAGGATGAGTCTGGCTGAGGCGTTCTGGATCCGCTGGAGTCTCTTCTGGAGCTTGGCGGTGGTACCGGCGTAGAGGGCGTTGCCGTAGTCCAGTCGGCTGGTGACGAGGGCCTGGGTGACGGTCTTCCTGGTCTCGGTGGGGATCCACCAGAAGATCTTCCGTAGCATGCGAAGGATGTTGAAGCACGCCGAGGAGACGTTGTTGACTTGCCTGGTCATGGAGAGGGAGGAGTCCAGGATGACGCCCAGGTTTCGTGCATGGTCTGTCGGTTTGGGTGCGGTGCCCAGGGCGGGAGGCCACCAGGAGTCGTCCCAGGCGGAGGGTGAGGAGCCCAGGATGAGGACCTCCGTCTTGTCCGAGTTCAGTTTCAGGCGGCTGGTCGTCATCCACTCGGCTACCTCTTTCATCCCTTCGTGCAGGTTGGCTCTGGCGGCGGCGGGGTCGTTGGTCAGGGAGGGGATCAGCTGGGTGTCGTCGGCGTAGGAGATTATGCTGAGGTTGTGTTTGCGTACGATGGCCGCGAGGGGGCGCATGTAGACGTTGAAGAGGGTGGGGCTCAGAGATGATCCTTGGGGGACGCCGCAGATGACTTCGGAGGCCTCTGACTTGTACGGTGGTAGGCGGACTCTCTGTGTTCTTCCGTCGAAGAAGGAGATGATCCATTCCAGCGCCTTGTCCTGGATGCCGATGTTGCTGAGGCGCCGTACTAGGGTGCGGTGGCAGACCGTGTCGAATGCCGCGGAGAGGTCTAGGAGGATGAGGGCCGCTGTTTCTCCATTGTCCATCAGGGCTCGGATGTCATCGGTGGCGGCGATGAGGGCGGTCTCGGTGCTGTGGTTGGCTCGGAAGCCGGACTGTGAGGGGTCGAGGGATCCGTTCGTCTCGAGGAAGGCGGCCATCTGCTTGTTGACGGTCTTCTCGATGACTTTGGCTGGAAACGGGAGGAGCGAGATGGGGCGGTAATTCTTGAGTTCGGTGGGGTCCGCTGTGGGTTTCTTGAGAAGAGCGCTGAGTTCGGCGTGCTTCCAGCTCTCGGGGAAGGTGGCGGTGTCGAAGGATGTGTTGATGATGTCTCGCAGGTGGGGTGCGATGACAGCGTCGGCCTTGTTGAAGACGTGGTGAGGGCAGGGGTCGGTCGGTGATCCGGAGTGGATGGAGTTCATCGTGCGGATGGTGTCTTCGGTGCTGATCGGGGTCCAGGCGTGGAGGGTGGTGGTGGGGGGTGGTTGTTCGGTCATGGTGTGCGTTGGTTGGTTGTTGAAGCTGTTGTGTATGTCGGCGATCTTGTTGTGGAAGTATGAAGCGAGGGAGTTGCAGAGGTCTTGCGATGGGGTGATGTCGTTGTTTCCTGCGCTGGGGTTGGAAAGCTCTTTCACGATGTTGAAGAGTTCCTTGCAGTTGTGTGCGTTGTTGTCCAACCGGTCCTTGAAAGCTGTTTTCTTGGCGGCGCGGATCAGCTGGTGGTGTTTCCGGGTGGCAAGTTTGAAGGAGGTCCTGTTGTCCGGTGTCGGTTCCCTTCTCCAGACTTTCTCGAGGGCTCGGCAGTTCTTCTTGGAGCTCTTGAGTTCGTCGGTGAACCATGGGGCCTTCTTGCTGCCGGGTCTGCTGGGCGGGGTCCTCAGTGGGGCGAGTTCGTCCGCGCAGTTGTTGATCCACTTCGTGAGGTTGTCTGCGGCCTGGCTGGGGTTCGCTGAGCTGGCAGGAGGGTGCTGGCTCAGGGAGGTGGCGAGCTGGTCTGCTGTGATCTTGTTCCAGCTTCTGCGGGCGGCCTGTTTCTGGTGGTGGTGGGACGTCGTTCTCTTGAAGGTGAAGTGGACGCAGCTGTGGTCCGTCCATTGAAGCTCTGTGGCGTGGCTGAAGTTGATGTCTGTGCTGGAAGAGAAGACTGCGTCGAGTGTGTGTCCGGCGAGGTGGGTGGGGGTGGACACCAGTTGCTTGAGTCCTAGGTTGGCGAGGTTGTCGAGCAGGGTGCTGGTGTTGCGGTCGTTGTTGTTCTCCAGATGGAAGTTGAGGTCTCCCAGGAGGATGTAGTCGGCGGAGGGGAGGGCATGCGGGCTGACGAAGTCGGCGATGTCCTCGCTGAATTGCGTGCGTGGTCCAGGGGGTCGGTAGATCAGGGTGCCTCTGAGGGTGGTGTTCGGGTTGGTGTGGATCTGGAAATGCAGGTGTTCGGCGCTGGTCAGGGTGTTGTCGGTGCTGGTCGTGAGACGGATGGTGCTCCTGTGGACGATGGCGATGCCTCCTCCCATCTGGTTGGCGTTTCGGTCCCTCCGGACGATCTTGTAGCCCTCTGGGATAGCGATGGCGATGTCGGGAGCTGAAGAGGCGTTCATCCAGGTCTCCGTGAGGAAGGCAACGTCAGGGGCTGTGGCGTCTAGGAGGTTCCAGAGTTCGATGGCGTGTCTGTGGACGGAGCGGGTGTTGAGCAGGATGCACTTGAGGTGGGTGCTGCTGGTGTTCGTCTTGGCGGGTGCTGGTGTGAGGCTGGTCCGGATGCAGGAGAACTTGCAGGCGTGGCAGCTGAAAGGTCCGTGGGTACCTCGTGGAGCGGCTAGGTGGCATTCTGGGAGTCGGCCGGTGTTGAGTGCGGTGAGGGTGGCGGCGGAGTACGTCAGGCGGGTCGGTCGGGCTCTTCGGGGGCCAGGGGTCCTGGCACTGGGCGCGGTCCGGTCGCGGACGGGCGTAGACGGGCTTACCTTTGGCGCACCTTCGGCGCTCAGGCGGCGCGCCCGCTGCGCGACACCGCTGCGCGTTCGCACGGTCGCCATTTAAGGCGAAGTGCGCGGGTGGGCGGAGCAGCTGGGAGGCGGGAGCGGGGAGGGTACAGAAGAAAAAGGGGCGGGGCTAATGGCGGTGGCGGGAAGCGGGAGCGGGGAGGGAGAGCGGAGGGCGGCGAGGTAGGCGGGCAAGCAGGAAGGAGACAGGCACAATGGAGGTCAAAAACACGAAGAGGAAATGGCACAGAAAAAACAGGCAATAATACAGGTCAAAACACGAAGAGAAAACGGCACAGAAAAAACAGGCAACAATTCAGGTCAAAACGGGGGAAAAACAGTAGGAAAACGATCTTGTGCACAGAAAGAGAACAAGCACAAATTTCAGACAAAAACGGGCTAAAACCAAAAGGGGAGCGCTCAAGGCGGCAGCGAGGTCGGCGCTGAGGCAGAGGCAGGCACTGGGGGCACACGCAGCAGCTGGTGGCCGTGCGGCGCGGGGGTGTCCCACAAGTGGGTCACACTCACCTGCGTCGCACGGTCGCCATTTAAGGCCAAGTGCGCGGGTGGGCGGAGCAGCTGGGAGGCGGGAGCGGGGAGGGTACAGAAGAAAAAGGGGCGGGGCTAATGGCGGTGGCGGGAAGCGGGAGCGGGGAGGGAGAGCGGAGGGCGGCGAGGTAGGCGGGCAAGCAGGAAGGAGACAGGCACAATGGAGGTCAAAAACACGAAGAGGAAATGGCACAGAAAAAACAGGCAATAATACAGGTCAAAACACGAAGAGAAAACGGCACAGAAAAAACAGGCAATAATACAGGTCAAAACGCGAAGAGAAAACGGCACAGAAAAAACAGGCAACAATTCAGGTCAAAACGGGGGAAAAACAGTAGGAAAACGATCTTGGGCACAGAAAGAGAACAAGCACAAATTTCAGACAAAAACGGGCTAAAACCAAAAGGGGAGCGCTCAAGGCGGCAGCGAGGTCGGCGCTGAGGCAGAGGCAGGCACTGGGGGCACACGCAGCAGCTGGTGGCCGTGCGGCGCGGGGGTGTCCCACAAGTGGGTCACACTCACCTGCGTCGCACGGTCGCCATTTAAGGCCAAGTGCGCGGGTGGGCGGAGCAGCTGGGAGGCAGGAGCGGGGAGGGTACAGAAGAAAAAGGGGCGGGGCTAATGGCAGTGGCGGGAAGCGGGAGCGGGGAGGGAGAGCGGAGGGCGGCGAGGTAGGCGGGCAAGCAGGAAGGAGACAGGCACAATGGAGGTCAAAAACACGAAGAGGAAATGGCACAGAAAAAACAGGCAATAATACAGGTCAAAACACGAAGAGAAAACGGCACAGAAAAAACAGGCAATAATACAGGTCAAAACGCGAAGAGAAAACGGCACAGAAAAAACAGGCAACAATTCAGGTCAAAACGGGGGAAAAACAGTAGGAAAACGATCTTGGGCACAGAAAGAGAACAAGCACAAATTTCAGACAAAAACGGGCTAAAACCAAAAGGGGAGCGCTCAAGGCGGCAGCGAGGTCGGCGCTGAGGCAGAGGCAGGCACTGGGGGCACACGCAGCAGCTGGTGGCCGTGCGGCGCGGGGGTGTCCTTTCCCTTCAAAACCTTTACCCGCCCTTCTCTCCGACACCCTGCTCCTTCCTCTCATATGTGCACTTTTCGGGTTCTGTCACTTTCGTTCTTACCCCAACTTCGCACACACATGCACGCACATACACGCACACACACACACCCATGCGTGAGGAATCTCCTCAGTTATCGCCATTTCTTACGCTTACTGGGGCATATTATCAAGCCAGGTGATTAAATTATCGCCGCTTTAGCGTCAGAAAACTGCCGCTAAAACGGCGATAATGGGCTTGATAATATGCTCTAGAGAATTCCAATTGAAGCCCATGTTAAATGTGAAGGACGTCTAACATGGGCTTCAATTGGAATTCCATAGAGCATATTATCAAGCCCATTATCGTCGTTTTTGCGGCAGTTTTCTGCCGCAAAAGCGGCGATAATTTTATCGCCTGTCACTAGAGCAAGTGCTGAATTATCATTTTTCAGACTTGCTGCTTTAACTGCCACTAGCCTACCAATAACCCCTACCAATGAACATGAAGCCATTAGATCTTAGGCAAATGTAATTGACACCATTCAGAGATATTTTTCTGTGAATCAGACTCTCTACCGCCATCAGGTGCTATGTCTATGGACAAAGGCTATGGGTGTGTGGTAACAGCTTACAAAAAAGCAAAACATGCAGGCATTGTCTATATGTCACCATTTGCACGTTAAAGTTATCATATGGTGTGTGCATAACAATTGCATAAATAGATCATTAGTAAACAGAGATCGGGTGAAGCTGAAATATTAATGGCACTGTAAATTGCGATCCGTGCGCAAACACCAGTTTGTTTGTAGATCGCAATTATAAATGGTGCCATCTTTATCGTACACGGTATTTATCGGCTGAGACAAAGTCCACACACCTTGTTAAACTTAGAAAGGTCAAACCTTCCAGAATTTAAACAGCGGAAAACACCTGGAAAATATGACAAGCACCAAAATCTGCGTAGTTTATATCCTAATTCCAGGGATGGGTAAAAACATGGGATGAGCGAAAAATGATTGCACCAGGCAAATTTGAACATCTCAGTGTCAGAGTTGATCATATGCAATAATTATAATGTACGACCTCATGGTCCTTATAGTCAGACATTTGAAAATATAAACTAAAAGTAGGGATGTATTTTTCTCCGTTAAGACATTGACAGAACTGTGCCTACATCAAATTTTACATTTACTTCAGGAAGATGACTGTGTGACTGTTTCACCCCTGTCAAAGCATATGGGTTGCTTTACCCATGCAAAAGGTTCATTATTATAGACAATCTTTTCCCAGTTTCATCACCTTTTAAAAATATCATAACATTTTCAGCAAAGGTAACTTTAAAAACATCTCTTTGAAGCTACAGTGTAAAATAAAGGTATATTTTAAATTAACTCAATCTGTCAATCAAAATTAATAGGCATTCGAAAAGATCTAAAAGTCAAGATTCTGTATGGGCAAAAGTCAGAACCAAACTGGTTTCTTATTGTTTCTTTCGCTGTAAAAATACACCGAGCAGACATCATTTTTTTACCTCATGCTGTATTGTGCAGAATGCAGTAAGTAAATGACACAGAGCATTCTCGAAGTGTTTGAGGTTCAGGTTTCAGAATAGATTGTACTCCGGGGTCTAATAACAGTTTTTTTAATGGTCTTGAAAACGTGATGGCCCATCCAATGACCTCCTCGTCCATCTTCCTCTTCACAGGCTGTACTTCCTGAGTTCTGTTCTTTCCCACAGATTTTGATTGCCTAGCCCAATTTTAAAGATTCCACCCAACATGGCACCCATTGTTCCAGATCCAGCGGAAGTTTTTTCTATCACGACCGCAGCACTAGGCTAATAACACTGTTTTTTAACAATGTGTACTTAATACAGATTTACACTGTACCCACAGAGGCATTGGTCCTCTGATGAACCTTTTATTGTCGTAGTGAGGAGTGAGACTTTAGGATGTCCATATCGTTAGCCACCAATGAAGACCATTAATTGGTGGACAACACATAATTTCGAAATTAGGTTCAAATACAGTACTCTCAGGCCCATACTGTAGAAATAAAATATTGCAATTGGAAGACCCACCCTCCTGAAGAGGGTTAGTCTGACCAGAATAATACAAACTAAAAACTCTGCAGTCGCAACACAAAATGAAAGCAGCAGAACTTGGTGTTCTGGAAATTAATCTATGACTATCTCTGTTACGCATTTAGAATCAAATTCAATTGCACAGTTTAGAAAAGGAACATCAGGACACACTAATAGGGGACGTTCAAGCAAAACCAGGAAAGTTCATATCTGGTTTCTCACCAGTCAGTTGAAAGGACTCCAGCCAGCCTTTCCGCGGCGGTGCAACCCCCATTGAAAGGCAGGTGGAAGTTGATTTTAGGGGGCTGTTACAGGCCTCCTTGGGTTGGGGGGAGGTGAGGGTGCACTGAGGGGTAACCATGGTACCCCCCAACATTTCCCTGCACCAAGTGGCAGGCACAGTGTAGTGCCTGCCACATAGTGCAGTGAAATACACAACATGCTCTTTTTGACATCGCTGCGGTGCAGCTGTCAGCAGTCACCATCGCAATATTAAGGGTGCGGAACAAGACTGCTGCCGTGGTGTTCCCATCATAATAGGGTATGCGGGACCGCCGCATGCATGGCGGATGGTCCCAGTTCACACCACCATGGCGGATGGAGCCATCGTAATAAGCCCCCAAGCCACGAAACAGTGCAGTCTAAGCAAAAGACTTTCATTGCATTTAAAATCATCATTTCTTTTAGTAATTCAACTCATTATGAAGATTCAAAACATAATGTAGTAAATCTAACATTTTGTTTCAAGAAATAATTGTAAAATTGTCAATAGTTACTATATAGAAATGAACAATCCGAAATATAGCCTATTAATACAATTTTCAAAAAGAAGCAACATGTAATTAATTCTAAAATTCATTTTAAAATAAAATCTTTGTCATTAATATATATTCTTTATGATGTTAAACATGAAATTCTTAACAACATTGATTTGCAACAATGTTGAGTTTGCTAGAGCACTCTCAAATTGAAATCAACAGCTATGCTAAACTTTTCATTAGTTTTCACGACACTTTTTTATTAACATGAGGTAAATAGCAAAAATCTTAATTTTATTCTTGGATTAATTCTAGTGTTTCTAGCTA
The DNA here is from genome assembly GCF_964204655.1 of Triturus cristatus. Lineage (NCBI taxonomy): Eukaryota > Metazoa > Chordata > Amphibia > Caudata > Salamandridae > Triturus > Triturus cristatus. The sequence continues at coordinate 404,829,620 of NC_140581.1, forward strand.
ACCAAGCACGCTTTTACGGTGCTGATAATTCTAACTTTTCTCTGTTTCTATGATTTTTTTTTGTCAACATGTGCAAAGTGCACATTTATAATTTCAGTATAAAGTATGTAGGTAGTGTAAAGAATAGTCGGTATCTACGCTGTTACAGGCCCCTCCTCTGATGATGATTTAATCCATCATAAACTAGCACAGCAAATTGTCACAAAACATTGTTTTATTGTCTTTAAACATTTTCTTCTAGAATCCTCTAGAATTTTCATTTTGTCATAGTATTTACATTGTTTGTCTTCAAGTTCAAGATCAGTTCTCTTTCTTTTCATTCCTTGTCTGTCCTTTTAAAACCTACAGATTTTGATTGCTAATATTATCAGCATTATGCACAAAGAGATTGCTATTGATGGTCTTAAGATAGAAATCACTGCTCCTTTACATAAGTTACCTAGCCAATTACTAAAAGTTGAATATCCTTTACGTATCACTTCACAGTCTGCTTTTAAGTCTTTCAAGTCATTATTTAAGTTACTAATGTTTTTAATGTATCTTTCCAGGACTTTGCTTTTGTCTGGTATGCAGGTGAAACAATGTTGGACCTTTAAGAACCAACAGACTCCACCTTCTTTCAGGAGAAGGATATCAAGGGCAAGTCGATTTCATATCACCATCGATCTTATTGAAATCACTTCTACATCTACAACAGAAAATCCTCTAGTTGTACTGGTGGCTAATTTACCATCTATAGAAGACAGCTTTTAAATTTTCTGAGAATTTATTGCTACTCCTACAGAAGGTATTAGAACCCCAAAAATGTCTCCAACTATTTTACTCGCACTCACACTTCTCTTCATTTTCCTGTTCTCTTCCTTTAATTCTTCTTTGAAATCTTTCACTTGATAAATGTATGGAGAAACAATTCGTAGGTGACAACTTCCATGTCATCCTTGAGGTAATGTATAGTATGCATTCTTTCCACAAATATAATGCACTCCAGGAAAGATAGGTTCAACTCCACTTAAATATCTTATATCATTTTCATAAATCACAAAATTATGTACACATTCAATAAGTCCTACAAATATTGTGTTAGTGTTTGATCTTTTTCTGTATATACACAAAGTTTTCCCTTATGTTGCCAGTCCAAAGTTAATGCAGTCATTATCTCTGCTAGGTTATTTTCTTTTTGCTGTCTTTTCTAAGGAATTAGTTTTGATTTAACACTATTATTAATTGTCATATTATTTAGCCTACTCTCTAATAAATCTATGAAATTCTTTTCAGCTCTCCATATTTTACATGTTAAATTATTTCTGTGTGCATAAGCCATGTCTAAACATTGACTCGGTCTAAACAGATAGCAGATATTTCCAGCTTGTGAAGCTTCAGGATTTGGATTTAAGCGTTTTAGCACAAGAAGTTCAGAAAAAAATTGATCTTGATTGGAATAGTAATACAGCAATTGATCAGTACCACAAAACAAATAAGTCAGTAAACTACAAGAAATCCCATATACTGATGGTAAACTATGGTAGGTTATACTCTCAGCAACAGATGTAGATATTTACATACATCCTCAACATCCATAGTTTTTACATATTAATTCAACAGATCAAAGTAATGTTCAAGCGAGTAGTCAGTATTTAGAAAATCATGATGCAAAGAGTTGTCATTCAAGGCAGGACAATCGGTGCTGCTAATTTTTGCAGTTTGAGAAGAAATTGTAAGTTTAGGATTTTCTTTGGTTATATAATAAGGTAAATTCAAAACAATATGCAATGTAAATAATATCAAAGCAATAAGAGGAAGATTCCAGTATATACACATTTGCATCTAAGAGATATTTCAGTATTCATACTCATGGCTTCTCAAATTTCAAACCGTTATCCAATTACTAACTAAACAATATAGCAGCAAGTGGTTTGAGCAACTTAGCAATCTTCAGCACAGAAAATGTATGTATGTATGTATGTATAACATATTTGTAAAGCGCTCCAATCACCCAACGGGCATCCTGGCGCTATAATCCAAATAAACCTGTGTAAACAGCAGCAGGCTACTCTATCCTAGGAAACAGATGAGTTTTTAATTGTTTTTTGAAAGGTAGAAAGTCTCCAGCACATCTAAGCGACAGTGGGAGATTGTTCCACAGCTTGGATGCCATGTAGACAAACGGGCGTCCCCCCATCCGCTTCCTCCGGATTTTGGGGACCGTTACCAAGCTAGCTGACGCAGAGCGGAGAAAATCTCAAGATACAGTACAATAGCTCCATTCAATATGGAAAATATGCAGGTCTGCTTAATTGATGAGTATATTCACAATACCTTGCTTTAGTCCTTCAAGTAGAACACCAAGAATCAAATTGAAATGCACAACAAGGTTTATTTTAAGAAGGTTCAGGTGGGCTTGTATTGTTACTGCAAAAGGCAATATACTCTTGCTCCCATCCGTTTGCAGCCAGATAAGTCCATTCAGGAGTTGAGTACTTTTGACTGGGTACTCGCGCTCTTTTTGCTCTCCTTACATCTGTTCATTCATCATCACTGTTGCTCTGTTCAGACTGTTCAGAACATTCAGGAATGGTTGATGATACTCGTCCTTCTCTCAAACAGCTTCTCACCTTTTGAGGCCAAAGGTCACTGGGTACAACATGCTTTTCTAATGCACTGGGCCATTTGTTAGGATCTGTTTCTTTGATGGTCAACTCTATTTGCTGAGATCCATCGATTCCGAAAACAGTTCACTCTCTCATACTCCCCTCAAGCAAAACGAGTGCTGTCCCAGTAGCTTGCTGGGCCCAAAAAGCTTGATTAATCTGATCCCCCTGTCTCACTAGAATGACTAGGACATCAGGAACAGGTGTTGTTGTATTATCAAGGGGTCCTGGGACTCAGAGAGTATGGGCAATGTTTCCCCTGTATTTTTTGCCTTTGCCTCACGTATGTTTGCTGTGGATTGGACTTCGTTTTTGTTGGTCTAGATGCTTTTGGCACTTTGCCACTGCTGCTCAGTGCCAAAGTGCATGTGCTCCTTCTGTAATTTGTTATTATGAATTATTGTTTCCATAACTGGTTTATTTGGTTTACTATTAAGCCCCCAGTACAATGTGCAGTGGGTTCCTAGGGCCTGTAAACCAAATGCTGCTAGTGGGCCTGCAGTACTGGTTCTCCCACCCACACAAGCAACCTTGCAAAGGTAACTCAGACCTACAACTGCAGTGTCTGTGTGCATCCTGGTACTGCCATGTCAACCTGGTAAGTGCACCCACTTGGCAGGCCCTAACCGTCCCTTTTCTTACATGTGAGTCACTCCTAACGTCGGCCCAAGGTAACCCTGTGGGTAGGGTGCAGTGTATGTGAAAGGAGGTTCAAGCCGATGGACTCCGCACCACATAGGTCTTAGGAGGGTTGAGACCAGTAAAACCGGATACGCCCGTTAAGGTGAGAGTCCACGCGGACCATTACCATCCTTTGAACGGGATGGAGTAACGTAACTTTAAAAAATATTGATGTTACACAAAGGAGCAGCTATCTGCCCTTTATTTAAATAGGATAGGGTAATTCCCAGCTCCAGTTCATACCAGGGGACGATACAGCCCTGAAGAAAGTCCAAGCACCAAAATCTTTGGGCACAGGAGGACTGAAACATGTTGGCCCTAGGGTCTTAGGACCATAATTTTCCATACGACCCTACTGTCTTTAATTTTAATATTCCTGTTGTACCCAAGAATAAAGGGAAACTGGGGTCCAACAGTGAATTTTTAATCTTTATCCCTTGGCCTGTTATATGATCTAAGTGCTCCCTGGAATATTGGTTGAGCTCAATGATGAAGCATGACACCATTAGGGTGTGTGAGGGAAAATAAATAAAAAAAAGGTTTTTTTCCCCATTCCACTTCACTAGTGATAGCTTCACATAGGGATTTTTCAAGAGACCTGTCCCTTATTCCCTCTCTTTCTCATAATAAATATCATGATAAGAATAATAGTGGAGTACTTCAAAGTGTAAAAGAAAAAAAAAGGTAGGTGATGCCCGTATGTCTGACGCATGTCCTGATAGTGAAATACTGCCAATTTAATTTTTCACTATTGAAAGGCTATCAGTCACATAGGATAGAATGAATGTTTATTTATAACATCATAGAAATATAACTTCCAATTGGGACAACATAGGAAGATCAAGTTTAGTATGCCTGAACTCAGAATATAAACATGCGTCTTTTAGTAAGGATGATTTCTACATTCTGTTTGAAAATACCACTTTCAGAAAGTAGGTATTTACTTGCTTAGCCATCCCGTGTGCCTCTGCTAGGTATGTGTATTGAATGTCTGGCTTTGGAGTGACAGGGGCTAGGGATGTGCATTCTACTCAGACAGCCACTTGGGGGTTGAGGTGTGTCCTGCCTTTCCAGGGTGAGTCAGGGCTGGGCTGAATAGACCTCGGCTGCAAAAATGAATTTGTGCTATAAATGTTGGGGCCTAGACCCCTGAAGTTTAGACTACTTCTGGAATTGAAGAGGAACCTCTGCTGAGGAGAAGAGCTGGGAGAAGCTGAAGAAAAAGTACTACCCCTTTTGCTGTGTGCTGTTTGGGGTTGGCCTGCAGTGGCTGTTTACTGCCAAGCAGAGGACTGTATGTGTATCCTGCTTGTAAAGTGTCTACAAGGGCTTGACGTGTAGCTTGCTCCCTGTTCAAGTGGTCTAAGGAAAAGCAAAGACCTCACCATTCTTCTGGGCACCATCTTTGGAACCACTGGTTTCAGTCACTGTAGAAGAAAGGAGCAGCCCACTCGGTCATCGAGTCTGTTGCAGGTTTCCGTGTTGTGAAGGCACCATAGAAGGCCACGCCACACATCGCACTGCATCCTTGGTCTCACAGACGCCGTCTGGATGATCGTCAGCGCGCCGTTGCTTGCACCGCGTCCTGTGGTCATGGCACTCTGCACCGCTTTGCATCACTGTGCATGGACATCAATGACACCGTCACTGCACGACCTGATCCATCGCCTGCATTGCAACCTGCTAGCACCACATCAACCACCGCTTCACCCCGCACCGTAAACCCCGCCTCTCACCGACACCATCTGAGTGATCGTCACTGAGCCGCTGTGTGCAATGCGTCATGAGGGCACAACACCCTGCACCGCTTCCATTTTGCAATGGAACTGCGACAGTTGCCCCAAACGACTCTCACCAACGGGTCAGCCACAATGAGAAAGGTACTTGTCATGAGTCTGTTAACTCATTAGCTGGCCCGTACCGGTGCGGTCGGCTGGAACCATTAGCCTGTTGTTTTCAGCATCGCGGAAGCCCTGGGCAGTGCTACAGACTTTGAAGTATTGTGTTTTGTGGATAAATTCCATCATTTTAAGGTTTTCTTGCAAACTGCATATTTTTCAGAACTGTATTGTGGATTTTTGTCGTTGTTGTTCTTGTTTGGTTTAGATAAAAAATTGCTTCTTTTTCTAAACTGGTGTGGTGTCCATGTGTAGTGTTTTCACTATGTTACTGCATGCATGCACAAATGCTTTACACACTGCCACTGAGATAAGCCTGTCTGCTCGTACCAAGCTACCAAGGGGGCGATCAGGGGTTATTTTAAAAGTGTACCCCTTGCCCTGACTAGGAAGAAGGATCTCTACTTGGACAAAGGTGCAAAACATTGCCAACCAGAGATCCTAATTTCTAGCAGGTGGCATGTACCCAAATCAGGAGACCTCTGCAATTCACAGCGGTGTTGGTAACCAAGATCACCTGGTATAGTCCTCTCCAAAGGGGTTCCAAGCAGGAATTTCAGATGGGCTTTTTAACCATTACCCAGTCGAGAGGACGATGGTCATGGCACTGATCCTGTTGAGTCGCAAGGGCAGCATACACAGAATGTACAACATGAGCCAAACCTTTGCCATATTCCAAGATTAGATCATCTGTCATGTTGACTAAAGCATTCGCAGGAACAAATGGCTGTCTCATCACTCGTCAAATGATCACTTCGTTGGGTGACAATTCTCTCCTCCTATCTGATGTACTTCTCAAACTCATCAACACAAGAGGTAATGCATCAGGTCACTTCAAAGACATTGAAGCACACACCTTCACCAATCTGTTCTTCAATGTAACATTGACCTGTTCAACAAGTCCTGAAGCATCTGGATGGTAACTGCAATAGACCTTTCTGCTCAACCTGTAGTGCTGTAAATAACATTTTCAGGACCTTATTTTCAAAATGGGTTTCTCAGTCTTACTCAAGAGAAGTCGAGAGACCAAAATGCGGAATCAACTCTCTTAACAACAATTTAGCCACAATTAATTTGTCAATTTATTGTGTGAAAAGATGCATATGATGACCAGTACATTTCTTAAACCGTTGCAAAGGGACATTTCAATTAATTCGATTTGCAGCCAGTCAAAGAGACCTGCAGATTTTCCAATTTGACTCACGACAACTTGCACTTTTCTTCCTGCTTCTGTTGTTGGCCTACCACACGAAGGTGGCACAGTGTTTCAGTGGTCACTCTGAATCTAGGATTAACCGCACTTGTCATCTCTTCCTACAAGTGCAGGACTATGATACTGTCTAGCCATAGGAAACAACACACTATCAGGCAATAGAGACCTACAATCAGTGTAAACCCAGACTTCATCCTCCCTTTTTGTACATTCTGCTCACACTCAGCCTTGCTGTACTGCTTCTGTTACATCTTTTTGCCACCTACTGACCTCATCCCTGATGCCTAATGCTGTTAACAAAATATGTGATTTGTGACGTCTGATGTCTCGTTCAGTAAATCCTCATTATAAGTATGCACATTTAATGCTCAATACTTTGCAAGCTCATCAGCATATTTGTTGTCAATGTCAATGGTTATGTAGTCAGTGCCTTGTCAGTGTGCTACACATTTGACTACTGCAATTGGAGCAGGCAGCTGTTGGACAGAAATAGGCTTCTTACATTATCCCCATTTCGAATTGGTGATCTAGAGGAAGTCATTAACCCACATCAACCCGCATTATGACCACAATTTTCCAAAGTCATGCATGACTCCAAAGCTGTATTATCTGTAAATATTGTAACTCTAAGTTGTTCAGAAATTTTACAGGCACACACCAGATCAACCAGGTCTGCCACTTGTGCAGAGTACACCCTGTGCAACCATGATGCTTCCACAACACCAGCAACTGTACAAACAGCATACGCAGCTCTCAAATTTCCTTCACTGTCTCTTAAACAAGAACTATCAACAAACAACACATGATCTAATGCAGGCAATAGTTCATCTTGAATGTCAGGATGGGGCTTGGTACACAATTCAGTCAAATAAAAATAATCATGTTCAGCTTCATCAGTCACTCAACTAGGAGAGGGCCTATAGGGCTTTTTAAAGAGGTCCAGGATACATGCCCTGCCAAGTACTACCACCTAGAGGTATGCAGTTCCTCAAAAAGTTCAGACAAATGAGACAGGGGTTACGGGAACCCCTGATTATGTGTGCGAGTCAAGTGGATTGGAGAGAGAATACTCCCTGTTGGAACTAGAGTCCTCACACACCCAGCCAGCTAGGTGTCATGCTTCATCATATGGACCTGCTCCTCGTCAGGTCGGAGCTGCAATACCCGACGAGCACATATAAAGGGGCTCTTCAGCAGAGATCTTTTGTTCCTTGTCGTATAGTGCAGTGCGTGTGAGGGGTCTAAAGGGTGTAGATGTGTTGAAAAAGTGACCAAAACAGGTAGGATAGTCCAAATAAGCCTTTAATTCAGGCTGGCTATCCACCTAATTAAAAACAATAAGATTGGCAGCTCCCTGACATTATGGTCCAGTTGAGCTATTGTCAGGATCGCCAAAATGCCACGTAAAATGAGACTCTCTGTGGGGCTAAGACGGCGTTTGCTGAAGGTTCCTAAAAATGGCAGCCAACGAGCGACATTTAAGGATGCAGGTTCGCGCTCTAGCGTGAGGCAGCAATCTGGAATGTCCAGGTGCTGAGCTCGCGCTGTGGCGCACTTCACCGTTACGAGTAGAGAGGCGGACGTTGGAAATTCTAGCAGAGAAGAATTCAAGAATACTTAAGCAATTCTGTACCTTCGGATTTTCTGACCTCGGAGAACTACAAGATCATACTTGCAGTAAGACTGTTCCTGTTGAAGTTTGGGCAATTCATGAAGAATTAGTGTTTCTGAAGAGAGCGTGCGCAGTAGTTAGTCAATGCTAGCGTCAGGCATGCGCAGCTCTTAAAGTATTATTTTATTATCGTGAGGAGAGTTAAGAGGCAGCACAAGTCGAGAACCTGATATAAAAGCACACTACATTTGAAGAGAAAATCAGCAGCTTGACTGAAGGCGAAGTAAAAGATAAAAGATAGACAGTTGTATATATATATTGAAGCAGAATCAAATCCACAGTAAAAGGAAAATTAATAAGAGTGAAGAAATACTAGAATTAAATAAGGAAGTAATTAGCTTTCTGAAAAAACACTTACCTGAGAATTCTTAGAAGCAGCAGCAGTGATACTTGAGGTGAGGAATCTAATAAGAAAGACAAAATAAATAGGAGAAAATAATTAAGAATAGAACAAGAGAATTGACTCGCTTATTTATTTTAGTTGCAGCAATTAACAGCCAAGCATCACACATAAGAAGAGGAGCCAAGGTCACACCACTTCAGGGTAGGTTTTAGATCAGTGGGAGTGGAACGGGAAGAAGGAAGGCAAGGGAGGCTAAAGTTATAACATTTATTTTCACAGCAAAAAGACAATTGCCGAAGGAAGACGAGTAGCAGGAATCTGAAGCTGAAGGAAGAATCAGACAAGTGTGGCCGTCTCTTCTCTGTCCCATCCCCTTTCCCCCCTGAGGTTTTTAGGCACTGTGTATCAAGTATTGCGCATTGTTTGAAACCTTGGAGGGGCATAGGGACCTAGCGACATTCTGCTCCCGTGCATCGTGACAGCACAGCATTCTGACAGCTATGCTCTACTCTGAAGGTCGACATGTTTCATGCCTACTGGTCAGTATGATCCATGGCAATTCTTCAGGACCTAGTGAGTGAACTATCTACACACAGTAGTGGGTAAGTATTCTACCTACCACGTATCACTCCATACAGTGTCCGGCAGTTCATCAAGACACCTGGGTCATGGTGTGCAATCCTGCTGTGGATATGGGCCGATACACCTATCCCTCTCCGACAGTACCGGAAAACCCATCGGGTATTGCAGCGCTGACCCGACGAAGAGCAAGTCCATATGATGAAGCATGACACCTAGCTGGCTGGGTGTGTGAGGACTCTAGTTACGACAGGGAATATTCCCTTCTTCCTCTCTCTCCAATCCCCTTGACTTGCACACATAATCAGGGGTTCCCGTAACCCCTGTCTCATCAGCTTCATCAGTCACAGTTTCATTTCCAGGCCGTTGCAACAGAGTGGAAAGATTCATAACAGTGCACATTTTAAGGGTCACATTCACGGCACCCAAAAGAATCTGCTCCTATTTAGTAAGACAACTGTTCATCTGATACTGTGTCCAAGTATGGATTAACAGTGTTTCTACTGAATGGGGATCAAATACAGTCAATAGATGTCCCAATACTATGCTTTCACACTGCTCAAGACTCACACATGCAGATGCACTGTATTTTACACATCCTAGTAATGCTGCAGCTACAGGATCCAGAGTCACTGATAAATAGGCTATGGGCCTGCGACTACTTCCATGCATTTGTGTTAACATTTAAAGAGTTTAGCCTTCTCTTTCACTGCAAATTAACACAATAAACTTGTAATCTGGCATTCCCAGAACTGGTCCCCTTCAAAGAAATTCTCGCAGTTCGGTTAGAGCAGTCATACAATTGTCATCCCAAGGTACCAGATCAGACACGTCTTTGTGTGTCAACCTCTGGAGAGGTTTCACTGTTAAAGGAAAAATTTGGAATGCACTGCCGACAATAGCCCACCATTCCAAGAACATGCAGACTTCTTTTTGGGTAGTTAGCAGATTCATGTTTAGAATCACTGCAATTCTTTCCTGTGACACTTTCCCAGTGTGGTCTCTGAAGTTCATGACTTTAGTTTGGAAAAACTGCATCTTAGTTGGTGATACTTTATGTTCGTTCTCTGCAGGATGTTTAAAAAGGGCAATGGAGTCAATTCTGCAAGTCTCCTTAACACTTGATGCCACCAAGAGGCCATCACTATACTGCACTAGCACTGAATGATATCGCATTACAGATGACTCAAAATTATTTTTAAGGATCTGATTGAAAATTGAGGGGCTCTCCGTATAACCTTGCAGATTTTTGCATACTCCGCTTTCTGCGTAGAACGCGAATTTCATGCAAAACTTCTGACTCTCCAGTGGAGCTGAGTTCAGGCTCGGGCCCTTCCGCCTCCACTCCCCTCAATAAATATTTTGTTAATGAACAATGAAAATGAAACTCACTTACCTTTATTGTGGTGTCTCTGGGCTGCCCTCCTGCTCCTCGCTGTGGTCTTGCAGAATCCCCTACGTCAGACGTACGCCATAGAAGGACTGCGCATGCACGCACAGTCCTACACAACGTATGTCTGACGTAGGGGATTCTACAGGACCACCTTTTTTTTTATTTGATAAATATTTATTGAGGAGGGGTGGAGGTGTGGAGCAGAGCTCCACAGAGTTTTTGACCAACTCCGTGGAGCTCCGCGTAGAGCAACTCTGCCTGCTCCACCCAAGCTTAGTTTTTTTTAATCCTTGTAAAGACTATCCGGCAGCACCTCAGAGTGATACAAGTAGTCTGTCTTTAATCCCTCTAAAATCAATCACAGTGGAGGAGGTGGTTGCAGCCATAGTAAAGTCTGCTACTTCTAAAGCCTCTTTTTTAAGGCTGGTGTGGATTTATGGGCACCAGTCCCAAGAAATGTTTTTAATGCAGCTGTTCGAGGGATTATCCCTCAACATTGGAAAAAAAAGAAAGAAAAACTATACTTATGAAGAGGAATAGAAAAGAAGTCTTGGCACAAGCCAATCACCGAAAACCATTCGGCTTCACATGGAATTTGAAATAATAGCACAGCTGGATTTGGTACTACAAGACAACAAGGGACAACAGTGGTGTTTATCCTCCTCAAATCCAGCACAATATGACCCCTGACAACTAGCTTCTCTAAGCCAATAATGGGAGAGATGCATGGACTTCAAATTATCTCTTTAAAAATCCCTTGCTCAATCATTAGGTCAATCACAGTAGTAAGTCTGGCAATAATATCTGTAATCAAATTGTATTTTGGAATTCTTGGATATTCGGCATTTGGATTTATGTTGATTCAGATGAGTTCAACACCTTTGATTATTCTGATATCTTTACCTGTAAAGTCTGAGACGAGAGATAACACAGTGTCTCTCATCAGGAGAGGATACATTCCTATCTCAGATTTCTGTTGGCTCAATTTGAAAACAACATCCTCCTCATTTGTATGACATTCAATATCTCTTGGTGTGCAATACATGAAAACAGTTAATTTACACAGTAGGTCACGTCCTAGCAAATTCACTGGACTTGAATCACACATCACAAATCACAAATTGATGTTGATCCTCAAAGTATTCTATTTTACCAGGAACCGCTTCAAAAATTTGGGTCGATGACTTATTATGTGTAACTTGTACAACTTGGATACTTTTTCCCAAGAGGGGTAGGTTGGGAACCTCAGTTGTTCTTACAGTAGAGGGGTGGCCCCAATGTCAACAAGAAATTAGACATGATTCCCATTCACTTCTCCGTTCACATAGGGACCACTCTGGTCTACCTCCAAGGCTACACCCAGCATGTAGTTCTCCTCCCCCTCATCCACCATCATGCTAACAGGTCTGGAACAAAATCTTCTGTATGTTTTACATTTTGTTGTGATGCATTCTGGTTTTGGAAAGAATTTCTGTTCATTTGATAACTCTGATCCATATTGTATCTTTGTACCTGAACATTCTGCTGAGGCACAGGGGCGGCTCCTCTGCTATGGTGGAGGAGAGTTGCCCTACTGCTTTTAAGAAGTGCACTGAAAAGGAAACATAAAATTATAAAAACTTTGAGTTATTATCATTTTATGTTTCCTGTTGCTTTGCAGGCGGGCAGGTGGGCGGGGCTGCTCTGCTCTTGGAGCAGGGCAGGGGAAGAGTGGTTTGCCCACTCCTAAGTGTGAATGACTGCTTGGTAAGCTATCTCAGGTCACCCAAATCAGTCATGCGTACTTTCCCCATTCTCCATGCAGTCTGCATTACAGGCTGTGAGGAGAACAAACCTAGGCCCCCATTCCCTGGTTGAGCGTTGAACCAGGACGCTCGAAACCAATCACAATGCTGCATTGCAGCATTGTGATTGGTCAGGGAAGTCTGGGTGCTAACCAATTACAAAGCTGAATTTCAGCATTGTGATTGTTCAGGCGAGGATTTTCTGTGCTTAATGAGACGCGGGATCTGGAAAGCAAGGTAAGTGTTTCTTTTAAGTATTTATTTATTGTCTACAGTTTCCCCTCCAAATCCCCCCTCGTGACAGCCTCCCCAAGCATGCACCTGTTTCACTACCCGCAAACCATGCCAGCTGCCAAGTCTGAGGCATCGGAGCTTGTGGTATCGGTGTGGTTGGATTTATTAGGATTCTGAATTCTCTGTCTTTATGCTTGTTGAATCTGGACCGTGTTATCTCCCTAAGACTGTGCATACCCTACATTATGTAACTGATTTCCTGCATTATTCACAATAAATTTACAATCATGTTTCCAATGCCCAAATGTACTGCTTTTGTCTTTGTTAAAAATGCTACATCAACACCCATTCTAAGATCTACTGGAGCACCACAACCTGTGCCTTGAGACTGGATATTCTGCTGTTGATAACTATTGACACCTTGCATCAATCTCTTCAGGAGAAACTCGTTTTCAAGTGATTTATCACCTGTTGGTATTTCTTCAATGCAACTGGAGGTGATGCATCCATTCTAGGATCACTTTCTGTTTCTGCTTCTGGCCAATCCACATAATCTTTACATTTGGCCCATAAATCTATAGGAACCAAAATGTCAAACAAGGTATTCAAGCTAATCCACAAAATATTTGAAGTTTTCACTAATCATTCCATCTGTCTAAATCACTCTTTTGGATTTTCTCTCAATTTTGGAAATTTGGTTGTAAATGACAAAATATAATTTCTTGTCCATGGCACATGTGCAAAACCTCTACCTGGTAGATCTGTATTTCTTCATTTTCTCAGTCAATCACCACTGAAGGTGTCTGCACCCTCACCCACTATACTTCCTTCCTTTTCGACCATCTATCTTGCCATTTCTCTCTTTCATTCCATATCCTAATCAGTGTAATTAATTCCTTAATCTACCATTTCTTTCCAGCAGGCCTCATGTTTGAAATATATCTGTCACTAAATTCTAATCTGTAATTTCTTTTAAAGACCTTTGATTTCTGAATGTCAAATTCGTATTAATGAGCCAATTCAGTCAATTTGTTATGTGTCATTGTAGTTCATTGGGTAATATCTTTGCAGAGAAATAATAGTTCCTCTTCCTGATGTGTATCTAAGAATATATGACGTTACAACGTAAACAAATAAAGCGCATGCTTTTACAGCGCAACTGACATAACATCGCAAGTTTTTACTACACATTCCATTACAACGCAAATATAGTATGATACATTGTATAATCCATTAAAACGCATACTACCACAATGCACACTTTAACAATGCATTTTCTTTTTTATTTGTATAATAAACCCCTGTAGCAGGCTGCAGGGAAAATAGGGGTTTTGAGTGGGGAAGTGTATTAAAACTTAGTTATTTAAAATTAATACCTAGGCGTTAAAATTAATACTCGAGTACTAACTTTAATGCTCATGTTTAATATTAAATATTTATAATAATGTATTTATATTAATATGTGTTTTAATATTGCTTTAATAAACACAAGTTTTAACACAATGGGGAGTATTCACAAGGATCTATTGCCGAGTTAACAGCACTTTGTTGCAGCCAAAGTTGCGATAAACTTATCGCCCCAATCACAAGCTGGTGTTAACATCCCACAGCACCGGTTTACTTGCGATAGCAGCCACAAAAAACATTGCCACAGATGAACCCCGCAACTATCGCAAATGAGAAGCAGAGTAGGCGTTTCCGTGCCAAAAGCCGCGACAACACAACTCCACAACATTCACAACGACCAGCCAGAATTGCGATAAGATCACAAAACAGGCAATAAGGCGCGTTAGCAGCAATCCATTTGTAAAATAATTGAATGAATATTATAATGATGATGTATTTTAAACCGATGGAGCTTCACAAGCTCCAATGAGCACTAAACATCGGTAATCAGCAGCATGTGCAGGGTCGGCTTTATGGCGGTGCGATCGATGCCACCGCACCAGGCTCTGACTTGTTGTGGTAGCATCATTTTTGCAAGTATATATTTTAAAAGCACCTGCTGCTGTTGGTTTACTGGCATCCAGCAATTTTCAGGCATCAATTAAAATGTCAAGATAACTCCGTGATTAATGGTCTTCCTGGAAAGAGACCAGAGACTTTTCTAGTGGAAGTTTTGACTCATCCTAAGGTAGCACGGAGGGTTACAATGCCTGCTGCTAAGAACCTGTACCATGCAGATAACAAAGGGCATATAATGTAAAAAGGTCAGTGGGTTACTGCTTCTGTAACAGAGATCCTTTTGTTACTTGTCGTTTAGAAGTCAAAATCCTAATATAGAACATTGATCTATTAACTTTCATCCAAGAGCTACAAGCAAAATGCAAGGTATATGTTTTCGTTATATTCTTTTTGCCCGGTTTTTCATTATCCTAACTTTACCAAGTGGGTTCATTTGGGTAGAAATCAATTCTTATTATTAAAGAGAACCCCTAACAATGATATTATGTTTTAATTCTGAATTTGTGCTTTTCCAGAATAAGGACCCTTAAACTATGTTGCCTACCAGTATCGATCACATGTCACACCTACACTACAACTTGTAGTCCTGTATGAAGTAACTTTTCCTATACACTGATTTACACACATATGATTGTCTTTGTGCAATGTGTGTGTATTGGAAAGTACTATGACACATTACACTGGTATGAGTGGTGCTATAAAACTAATTGAATCTGAGAGACAGTGGTTATGGAGACTTAAGGGGCACTGTTAAAGGGTGGTACTGAGGGAATCCATGGTAGAGCTGGTCATTGGGGGTGCACCAACAAACTTTGTCGCACAGGGTGCCACCAGTGTTAAAGCCGGCCCTGAGCCCGTGCAGCAGTGCAATGAAAATTGAGCGTGCTGAATTTAAAATTACTAACACATTCTTGAAGCTGTGCACAAATTGCAGAATCAAATGCCCTCTTTTAAACTTTACAGAAGATAGACAAATCAAATCCATCATTAATAGTATCCAACCCCTGTTTTTGTGGACCAGAATACAATGTTGATTTAAAGCATTGGCTAACCAAATATTACAAAGACTTATGGGAAAAATGTTAAAAGCTAAACAGTTTGGGCTCGGATAGTTGCTGTATGACAATCGCTTCTATTGGTGGAAGTTCAGCACACGCTGGCATAGCAGAGCAAAGGAGTTCACTCCAAAGGCAATTCTGACATAG
Organism: Triturus cristatus; assembly: GCF_964204655.1. NCBI lineage: Eukaryota > Metazoa > Chordata > Amphibia > Caudata > Salamandridae > Triturus > Triturus cristatus. The sequence continues at coordinate 404,845,235 of NC_140581.1, forward strand.
AGCAAGCTGAGAAATATGCTGTAAATGTTCAGATATATAAAATAGCCTTGATGACCAAGTAAAAAGCCAGAATGAACCTGGATAGACACTCAGTCTATTCATCACACTACAAAAAAGACCCGCCTTCAGGATTTCCAGGAAATACCACGTCTCTCTGGGACAAGATTGGCTCCCTACCCTGAAATACTGGAACAGTATAATAAGGGTGGGCTTAACTCACTTAATTTCATGTAGCGTAATAACACAGAGTTACTCAAAAATTCTGTGAGATTATGTGGAATTACACAAGAAGCATCTTGTGCAATTTGTGCTATAAACTTGATGTCATTGATGCATGTTGCACTCCAAAAAAGTACAAATATTACCTTGAGGTGCGCAAGCGCACATCAATTTTATGTACTCCAACCTGCTCCTACCTAGTCATCCCCTCATGGTTCCTGCTCCGTAGGCGCCATTCATACGAATCCGTCCCATTCTGCAGCACCTGTTACCCTTTCTTTACTATTTATCCACTATATTAAAAGTTTCCAGATCCCCCATGCGTTCACTTTATATTTTTGCAACCAGGTTTTGTCTTTTGTTATTTTTTTAGACCCATCCAATCTATGGCAGAGGCAAGCAATTCTGTGGAGTGCCTCTCTCCATGGGTGATGGGGCGGTGAGGGGTAATGTCCCACCACATTTTTACTGAGGCGTAGGTGATGGCTCAATTTTTCTTTTACATAGCATCACCTCCCAAACTTGCTGGCATCAGGCTGCAGGCTTTGCAAGGGCTATGGACGCGCAGAGAGATGGGTGCAGTGGGAAAGGATGGTGCATTGCATGCGCTGCCACACTGGAGTCTCCCACACCATGCAGCAATTGTTCTGCCAGCCTCATTGGGGTGCAAGAGCTGCTCGATCTACTCAGCATTGAAATGGTGAGGCTAGGTGACTGACATTTTGTCAAATTTGGTTTAATAGTACATGTATTACTTTTCAGGGAGCATTACACCTCAGGTACATTATTAGAAAGATACTTTATACATTACATAATTTAGGCCTGGGCGGAGCTTGTGGAGTTCTGCTGCACGGAATTCTGCGAAGCAGCCCAAAAACTCTGCAAGACTCTGGAATTTTGTAGGTAGGCAGAGCTGCTCAACTCATCAGTTCATGCTATGTTTTTGACATTCGGCAGCATGACAAGCATTCTTGTGGGCTCTGACATTTTGTTTTCTGTTTTGTGCAAGGTGCTGAGGCCAGTTTTTGAATCCACCCTTAATCTTTTCAATCCTTTCCCTATCTGACTGATCCGCCCCTCATTTTCCTTCATTATATCAGTGTGTGTTTTTGTGTTGATGTATTTTACGTTTTATTTTTGTGTGTTTTTTGCGACTTTTTGACTTTTTTTTATTTTTCCTTTCTTCCTTCTCCAATTTCTTTTTCTTCTTGTATTTTGTTTGGACCACCCAGTGTCATGGCAGAGCAGGGCAATAGAGCGAGTGGTGGTGCCAGGGCAACTTCTAGCTGCACACCTTGTTGTCGTCAGTGCCACAAACGGATGCAGCCCAGTTCCAATTTTCTTGGAGGTAAAGGTGGCTGCCTTTTTTTATGTGCGCCACCACCTCCCCTCCATGCTGGCAATAGGTGGTAGGCCTGGCAGCAGGTATGGCCTGCAGGAGTGTTGGCTGCTGTGGGAGAAGGTCACCAGTGTTTGCACCAGGTTCTGTGGTCCAGCGCACCCAACAGCAGTTGATGCACCCCTGGGCTACTATCTCGTACTTGAAGCAGGACCTGCTCAACCTGATGTGCATCAAGGTTGCAGGCCTCGGAGAGTAACTATTTATTTGTTGTGCTTTTTCCATTCTAATTTTTTTCCAAATAGCATGCTGCTCACTCTTAGAGGTAAGTTAAGTTTACTTTACAAACATTATTTGATCCAGCCAGGTGCTTTGCGCTACCTATTCATACTTGTTGCCACTTGCTTGGGCTAAATATTTAAGAATTCATGCAGACTCCTCTGTCCTGTCCCTAAAATAGTGGTACTAGTAGCAATATAAATGAATTAACATTCTCTGTGCCTTTCTTTATGTACCTCATACAGTCCCAAGCAAGCTCCCTGTGATATGTAGCATGAATCTGTGCATTGAAAAAAAGGTAGTCTGAGTTTGCCCGTTAAAGGGGGCTGAGATTGAGAATGAGATGAGAAGCAAAGATCATTCATTGCAATGCATTAGTACTGCCAAAATGTAGTTTAGGAAATATGGAATACGGCTTAGGTTTGGGAAACTAAGAATCGGTCAACTCAATACTATTAGTAGAATAGGTGATCCCATATAGAAAAGTACAATGATACTGTGTTTACCTTCGCCTGTTAAAATATTTTTGGGGAGATTATTAAATGTATCACTAATCTTTCTCTATTTTATCTCCTTTATTTCATTTATCAACATCCAGGGGCAAGAAGAGGGTTAGCAGCATGGAGGTGGGTCAGGGAGACAGGGTGCCACCAACAGTGCTGCAGTAGGTGGAAGTTCCACCTTCACCACTACCACCAGCGCCGCTGCTGATGCCGACAAATCTGCTGGCCCCAGTAAGTTCTCATGTTAAAATTATTATTATTTTCCTAATTTTCACCACTCAACATTTAGAATAATGGTTCCGTTTTATTTATTTTTTTACTGTCCCTGTCTCCTAATTCTTAATTTTTCCAAATCTTCTTCGTTCTACTTCTATCTAATGTTTGTTAAATTATTGTATTATCCTTGCATTACCCTAGTTATTTTCTATATTTAAAGTCTCCGTAGTTGAATTACTCCTGTCTGTACTAGTCTGTCTGAAGCTTCCTTTCTTCTGCTTTGTCAGTGAGCTCTCCCTCTCCCTTTATTTATCTTATGGACTGGCACTGTAAGATTAAGAGAACCGATTTTAGGATATGTACTCTACTGTGAAGATTGCATGCCCAAATAAACTATTCTTTTTCTGTGCATGTTCGTTGAGAAGGTTTTCTTTTTCTTACTCATACTCAAACTGTAAAACTCCAGAGTGGCCATGGTCATGGGTGGATCCCCGCAATGTTGTGTATGTATTAATTTATTCAGTAGAAGTATACCAGCCGTTTCAATGCCAAATCAGCATGGCTGGAAACTAGTATGAGGACGAACCCTTTGTATCTGCCAACCAAGATCATTTGTCCTTCATTGACAAATCATTCCTCCCCTATATTGCAACCCAATGACTCATGACTCATCATAGCTCTACCTCTCCATTACAAAAAGGGTTATTTTTTATAGCAGATACTGCAACTTAACTGTAGTGATGTATTGTGGTTGAATTTTGTTACAAAAATAATAGGGGAGGCAAATCTGTCATCTAAAATGTGTAATGTTTTTTCTAGCCGCACAGACCACCAGTGATAGCACCAGTGGAGCAAACGCGCTGACGGTGTAAGCAGGCGTCCCAGCGGAGGCAGGGACGGGCAGTGGTAAGTCACATTGCTTGCTTATTGACAATTACTAGTATACTCACTTCAAGGGTATCATGAACTCGCCGCTTTAGCGGCTACAGCGGGGTTGAGTTAATGGCCTCTTCGATCTGCAACTCAGCATACAAAAGCTCATAATTTATGCTAAAAATGATGCATTGCTGAAAAATGGAAAAAAGGAGAAAGGATGGGTGAAATGTTATATGAGAAAAAGGAGGCATGGGTGAGTGAAGGTGAAAGGATGCATAGGTGGGTGACAGGGTGCATCTGTGGGTGAAGGATGAGTTAAAGGGTATAGGGTGAAAATAAGCCTGTCTGGGTGGGTGAAATGGCTGATGGGTGAAATGAATATCTTTGGGTGGGTTAAAACAGGATGGGTGAAATGGTGAATGGGTGAAAGGATGCGTGGGTGGGTAAATTAATGTTTTGGTGGAAGGATGGAGGAGAGCCGTAGATAGGTGAATGAATGGATGGATGGATATATATGGATGGATGGTTTTCGATGGTGAAAGACTAGATGAGAGAATGTAAAGCTTAAATGATGGGTATCAAATGTTGAAGAATACTAGAACAATGAAATGATGAATGGATAATTGCTTGGATGAAGAAACAAAGAATGTCTTCTGGAGTAGTGTGTGCACATTTACTTCGCTTGTCCCGAACGTTTTTGTCAACAGCAGAAATTTCCACATTCTTAAAACCACCCCCTCTCTTTGACAAAACTAAAATGCAGAATATTGGCAATAAATGTACTGCCTGGGTTGAAACTTTCAACTGATGCACTGGGAGAAGTAAATGAAAAACAGATCATTATATATTTGAAGAATTTGGCGGGTGAAGGAGTAAAAGACTGATAAATAAAATACCACACAGTGGTAAAGTGATGTACCATCAAATTAAAGAGGTGCTAAACACCAAGTTCAAACCAATGCCAAATGTTGACTATAAAAGGTAAATTTTCAACCAAGAAAAGCAGAAAGTTGTTGAAACAATCGATAAGTTCATTGAAAGATTTGATTCGCTTATCAAGTATTGCAAGTTCAACAAGTTCAATGATGAAGAGGCCATGCGTCTCAGAGTAATGGATGGTTGTCTCTCAGATTCCCTCAGGTTATGAATGCTAAAAGAGACACTCAGCTTGGAGTTCCTGGAGCAGAAGAAAGACTTGTCAGACAAGCAGCTTACTTGGAGCCCGTAATGTCCCAAAACAAATCAGCACTGAGAGTGAAAAGTAAGTCAAAACACAAGGTAGAAGGCTATAAAGTAATGTCTCCAAAGAAAAAGAAGTTTAGTTTTCAATGTTAATTTGTCTTCCCACATGTAGGTAAATGTCCCTCCATTGGACAGATTTGAAAAGGCTGCGGGAAAGAGAACCATTGTGAATGGTTTGCAAACAAGGGAAAGATTAAGTGCATCACGTCGAGAAAACTAAATGGGGTAGAGATCAAGTACGCCATGTTGAGAAAATAAAATGGCTGCCAGAAAGTTCCAGAGACTTTCCAACCACGTGCACCAGACCAAGCGACAACATCAGTTGAGGCAAGTATAAACTGAACGAAATTAATTGTCGCCAAATTACCCGTATAAAAGTTTGTCACTGTCATTGTCAAACAATAGTGCGGAAGATGGGTGTGCAATGTCAATGTTGGCCACTGGATGACGTGGGTATGTAGGATTAGCTTCTTGCAAGGAAGAATGCTGGTCATAGCTAGATCGACAAGTGAAAGTACAAAATTAATTTGGACACTGTTCCAAAATCACACTGAAAGTGAATTGATGTTCTGTACCTTTTATCATAGACCGTGGCACATCGATAAACATTATGCCAGTGAAAAAAGTACAATAAACTGTCTCCAGTGCCCTGTTTAACCCCGTCAAAAACCAAAGTGTATACGTGGGCTGCTTCAACGCTACATCTATGTCAATGTTGGATCGGGAGAGGTGTGGTGCAGCGGCCAGAGCATCTGACTCCAAAGTGCAGGGTAAGCGGTCCGATCTCCGCACCGCTGGTAGTTCAGCTCAGCATCATGTGACTCTGGGCAATAGCTCACTTAATCTCCCCAAAAGCCCCTAGCACCTTGAAATTGTAAGGGCTGATATGTTCATTGCTTTATAAGTATGGATTTTTTTATTCATCGGAACTGTGAAGCATGTCCTGCAAGGCACTTTTTTGAGTGCAGGTTTACTGTTTAAGCAGTGCTCCTGACATGGGGCTGATTTCTATAATCTAAAACGTCAATGCTTTTCATGAGCTAGTGAATCAGTGTCCATCTTTGTTTCATGGACAGGGAAGACTTAGGACAATGAAAGTGTAACTTCACATAAATGAGGCCATCCATCCTGTTGCTCAACAACATTGTCAAACTGCATTTCATTTACAAGAGGCTGTTGAGAAAGAACTTGAGACATTATTAAAACATGACATCATTACATCATTTGAGCAAACCACTGGTCCAACGCCATGGGTATCGCCCAAATTGGTAGTGCCACAGAAGAATAGTGGAGGAGTTATACACATCTTTGTTGATATGTGCCAAGCCAACAAAGCAACTGAAAGAGAATTACATTAAGGTCTGCAAATTGCTGACATGTTTACAAGGCTGAATGGAGATAATGCCTTTCCACCCTTGATCTAAACAAGGGACTCGCCAAGCTCTTCAGTCATATATTTTCTGATGGGGGAATGACTCTGTATATAAATAAGGTACAAGCTTTGCCATCCACTTCTCCCCCACAAGATGTAACCATGTTGCGATCCTTCCTTGGTATGGCCTCTTACTGTTTAAGGTATATGTCACTGAAAGATCCCCCTTTAGAGTCTTAACAAAATGAAATGTTCCTTTTCGATGGCCATGTGAATGTGAACAAAGCTTCAACAAAATCAAGTCTCCAATTGATAACACCACTGAAATGGCATACTTTGGTCCGAATTTGCAGACAGAGGTTGTTGATGCAAGCCCAGTGGGGTTGGTTGCCATCTTTGCCCAAAACACTAGACATCCCAATGCCCCAAGACACATTGTGGCATAAGCTAGCCAGAGTTTGTCATCGACGGAACATGCGTATTCACATCGTTGCTGCTGGAATGGGAATATACCACAAAAGGCGTTTGGCAAAACAGGAACACTTGGTTTGATTAAATGCTGTGGCCGGGAAACAATCACAGAAACAGGTCTGTGGACTGTCTCAACATACATTCATTCTGAGTGCCATTATATACAGTCATTGGAACACCATAAAACAAATGAGTTCTTAATTTAGAAAAAAGGATGTGGGTCTAGTCATGGAGCTGTAAATCAGACCACCTGATGAGGAATGCAGGTGGGTCTCAACTTTGCATGGACACAATGAGGGCCAGTGGGTGATCACTGCATGTACGGTGTGTGCTGTGTTCGGATTAACTGAGTGTTCCTAACTTCATGTGGCTTCATGTGGCTTCTAACTTTTAGGTGTTATGGGAGGGTACACATGCCTCCAGTCACATAGGCTTTATTGGGGCCAATCTCCTGGACCATTGTAGTGTTTTTGCCTATCTGTGGGACTAATCTGTTTTTTTTCTGTTTGCACGTGTGTCCGGGTGTTTATGAGCCACCTCACCTGTGATCTGTCAATCAGCACCCACAGGCATAGGTCAGAGGGCCTGTCTGAACACGTACTCCTTAATCTGGGTTGATGGAGAGGTCGTAACAGGAGAGTTTGACAGCAGCGATTCAATCTCTTTTTGGAAAATACAAGTATTGTTGCGTATATTTACATCAATTTTAACAACCTGAAAAAGAAAGCCTTGCTGTGATTGTGGGCTTGTGAGAATTTTCATGTGTTCCTGCTTAGGATGCATTTGACAGTTGTCACTGACCACCATGCATTGCTTCCCATGTTTGAAAATCCTAAGGCCAAGATGGCCCCTCACAGTGAGAGGTGGGGTTTGCAGCTGCAGGAATATTGTTATATGATTGTGCATCATCCAGGAAAAGATCAAAATCCTGCTGACTACTTCTTGTGTATATCAATATCTGCTCATAGTCATACTTCTAAAGGGGCTGATGCTTCTGTTAACTTCATCCAGTACCACTACTGCCATATTGATGGAACAAATCAATGCTGCCACGAGCACTGACAGAGATTTACTAACACTCAAAGACATTATAAAAAATGTATTATGGCAAACACATACTGGACCTCTTCATGATGACCTTGAATACCAGAAATTAAAAAATGTGCAGGAATACCTTTCAGTTACTCTAGAAGGCCTTATATTACGAGCCTCAAGAATTGGTATATCTGAGATGTAGGAGAGTAGCATCTGCTTCACATGGGTACCCTCACTTTTTGCTGGTGTTTCACTGTTTTTTTTACCTTAGTCTGGCTGTGGCCCTGCTAATCAGGGTTAAGGCAGAGCCTTCCCACCTGACTCAGAATGCTGATCAGTCTCCTCAGGGAGATGATCTTGAGCCTGAAGAAGGAACTGTCCCAGAGGAGCTTGAACCTGACCAGGTTGAGCTCTTGGGGACAGGGGGCTCTTCCAGGTCTGCTCTGAGCCAGGAGCAGAAAACCTGCCCCTCTCTTGAACCCCTCAGAAAGGAAGCTGCTGATGAGGCTGCTGGGAATGCTAGTGGCACCCATAAAGTTTATTGGGATGATGGACTCCTTTACTCAGAGAGTAAAGACCCCAAGCATGGTGCATCCAGGAGGTTGGTTATACCTCTGAAGTTTAGGGGCTTCCTATTGACACTAGCCCATGATATTCCCCTAGCAGGACACCTGGGCCAGAACAAGACTTGGGACAGAATTGTCCCTCACTTTCACTGTCCCCACATGTCTGAAGACACTAAGGAGTTTTTTCGTTCCTGTGTGACCTGCCAAGCCAGTGGCAAGGCAGGTGGAACCACAAAGGCCCCCCTGATACCACTACCTGTGGTGGGGGTTCCCTTTGACAGGGTGGAGATTGACATTGTTGGTCCCGTGGATCCTCAAACAGCATCTGGGCACAGATTTATACTGGTGGTGGTGGATCATGCCACCAGGTACCCAGAGGCAAGAGCTGTCTTGTGTGTATTCTCAAGAGTAGGCTTTCCCAAGGAGGTAGTATCCGACAGGGATGCAAACTTCATGTCTAGTTACTTGACTGCTATGTGGAAGGAGTGTGGAGTGAACTACAAGTCCACCACACCCTATCACCCACAATGCAATGGTTTAGTTGAAAGGTTCAACAAAGCCTTAAAGGGCATGATTAAAGGACTCCCAGAAAAGCTTAGGTGAAGATGGGACATACTATTGCCCTGCCTTTTATTTGCATACACGGAGGTGCCTCAAAAAGGGGTTGGTTACAGCCCTTTTGAACTTTTGTTTGGTCACCCTGTCAGGGGTCCATTCTGTCTGGTTAAGGATGTACTTGGTCTCCGCTCCAGGATGGCTGAGTATATGAAAAAGGCGACCGAAAACCTTGAGGCTAACCAAGAATTACAAAAAGCGTGGCATGATCAAAAGGCTGTACTGACTGTCTACCAGCCAGGACAGAAAGTGTGGGTGTTGGAGCCTGTGGCCCCAGCAGCCATCCAGGACAAATGGAGTGGCCCCCATACAATTGTTGAGCAGAAAGGGGAGGTTACCTACTCGGTAGACCTTGGAACCCCTAGGAGTATCCATAGGGTACTTCATGTCAACAGACCTAAGCCATATGTTGACAGGGCAGTCATGGGCTTGCTCATGGCTACTGATGAAGGACAGGAGGAAGAGAGTGACCCACTCCCTGACCTGCTTTCTCAGAACCCTGATGATGGGTCAGTTGGTGGTGTAGCCTTGGCAAGCAGCCTCACTACCCAGCAGCAAACTGACTGCAGAAACCTTCTCAGCCAGTTCAGACATATGTTTTCTCTGACTTCAAGTCAGACCACCTGGTGCACTTATGAAGTGGACACTGGGGACAGTCTGCCTGTGAAGAATAAGATCTACAGGCAACCTGACAAAAGTCCTAAAGATGTTGGATTTGGGAGTGAATGAACCCTCGGTTAGCCCGTGGGCTAGTCCAGTAGCCCTGGTACCTAAACCTCACATCACAGATGGCAAGAGAGAAATTAGGTTTTGTGTAGACTACAGGGGTCACAATGCACTCACTAGGACTGATGCCCATCTCATCCCCAGGGCAGATGGGCTAATAGATACTTTGGCCTCAGCCAAGTTTCAAAGCACATGCTACTGGCAGATCAGACTAGCTGATGATGCAAAGCCAAAGACAGAATTTTCTATCCACAGTGGGCACTATCAGTTTGTGGTAATGCCCTTTGGTTTGAAGAATGCACCTGCCACTTTCCAAAGGTTGGTGAATCAAGTCCTTACAGGCCTGGAAGACTATAGCACAGCATATCTAGATGATATTGCTATCTTTAGCACCACCTGGGAGGATCACCTGGTCCACCTGAGGAATGTTTTGGAGGCTCTGCAAAAGGCAGGCCTCACTATCAAGGCCACCAAGTGCCAGATAGGGCAGAGTCAGGTTGTGTACCTGGGCCACCTTGTAGGTGGAGGCCAGAGTCAACCACTACAGAGAAAAATCCAGACCATCATAGACTGGGTTGCTCCAACTACCCAGACTCAGGTGAGAGCCTTCTTAGGCCTGACTGGGTACTATAGGAGATTTGTCAAGGGGTATGGATCAATAGTGACAAAAGGCATTTGATGACTTGAAGCAGGCCATGGGCACTGCTCCCATTCTACAGAGTCCTGATTACTCCAAGAAGTTCATTGTCCAAACAGATGCATCTGAATTGGGGATAGGGGGCTGTACTGTCACAATTGAATGATGAAGGTCAGGATCAGCCAGTAGCTTTGATAAGCAGAAGGCTGACCCCTAGAGAGAAACATTGGTCAGCCATTGAAAGGGAGGCATTTGCTGTGGTTTGGGCTCTTAAGAAGTTGAGGCCATACTTGTTTGGTACTCACTTCCTTGTTCAGACAGACCATAATCCCATCTTATGACTAAAACAAATGAAGGGTGAAAACCACAAACTGCTTAGGTGGTCCTTTTCCCTACAGGGGTTGGACTTTACAGTGGAACATAGACCTGGGAGTAACCATGCCAATGCAGATGGACTTTCTAGGTATTTCCACTTAGAACATGAAGACTCAACTGGTCAAGGTTAGTTTAATGTCCCTGTGTTTAGTGGGAGGTGGGTGTGTAGGAGAGTAGGATCTGCTTCACATGGGTACCCCCACTTTTTGCTGGTGTTTCACTGTTTTTCGACCTTAGTCTGGCTGTGGCCCTGCTAATCAGGACCCCAGCCTAGCTGCTTCCTCTCTAAAATGGTTTCCATGTACATTAGGTACATTTCTAATTGGATTCTGGAGTGTCTTATAAGCCCCTAGTATATGGTATACTAGGTACCTAGGGCATAGGTACCTCAGAGGCCTACCAGGGGCTGAAGCATGTATTATGCCACCCCTGGGAAGCACTCCAAAATGACACCACAGGTCTGCTACTGCAGCCTGGGTGAGGTGGTGCTTGCACCCCTTACAGTGGTATAGGCTACCTATATCACTACCAATGCACACACATATAAAACCTATAAGTCACTCCTATGGCAGGCCTTAACAATACTGAAGGCAGAGTGTTTGGTTTTTATGTGAGAGGGTGCCCCTGCATGAGCAGAGCCCCTCTGCAGCATTCGGAGTACCTCCTCTGATGCTGTTTGTGGTGCAGCCTAACCATATACTCTTAAGTGCATTATAACCTCGCGTTAAATGCTAACTTTGGACTGGCTGCATGGAAACATGTCGTGTTTGGTGTCAAACGCTTTGGAATACTACCCCCCGCCAGTTCTGGCGGCGGGGGTAGCATTCCACCCTTCTAGAGGGAGAGACATGTTCACACTGGTCTAACCCGGTAAAGACTTTCTACAGCCCTGGCATCACAAAATGGATGCCACTGCCACAGACACGGGTCTGGCCTCCTACTGCTGACCGAAACTCTGGTAGGGGAGGCCTGGACTTTAGGTTTCCTGTCACAGGGAGGTGTAACCACCTCCCCAGACAGGCATATGTGTATTGGGGTTGGGCGGGAGCACTCTCTAGTGCTTTGAAGTCCTGCACTGGGGGCACACTTGGTGTCCCTGTGCATAGTCCAGTTCAAACCGGTTGCAGGGCCTACCTGCCCCTGCTCTGGTGCAAAACTGGACAAAGGAAATGGGTGTAACCACCCCTCTTTCCAAACCCTCCCATATGTGGGTCCCTAGAGTATGTCCAACCCCCCAACTTTGTATAAGTATGGGAACCCAGTCCTTGCGACTTTAGATTACCCTGGGTGAAACTCTGCAATATATATCCTGGACCTTCGACGTTCTACTTTAACTAGAAGACTGAAGAAATCTCCATTGGGGTCAAGGAGTGACTCCCCTGCTTGGCAGGCACCAAAGAAGCAACTGACCTGTCTGCATCGCTAAAGCTCCCGCCGGACGCCAAAGTCTTGCATCACAAGAGGTGGATTTTCAGACTTCCCCGAGGATACCCTGAGTCCACAGCAAAGCTGAGGCCCGTGGCTATCGTGGGTGACGTGGAACCGTGACCCCTGGACACCATGATCTTTTGCTGATCCATCATCTTCCTGGTCTTCCTCAAAGTTGTGCTTTGGGCTCCGAGTAGTAACGACAGTAACTTCCTGATTTCTAAGAGCGCAGAGGCAGTGACTGCACCTAACAGGCAGTGCCCATCGATTGGTAATTTAATTACCGACTGTGCAAATCGATCTGGGAATCATTGCACTACAGACGTAGCACACCATACAATTCTTCTCCTCATGGAATAACTATACCATGTTAAGACACCGTTTATTTCTATATGTGTCTATATAATTTCTATCTGGGCGTTCTTTACTAATTTTTTCGTGAAACGACATCGGAGTACCTCTACAAATTAGAATTTGGATGCTCTGTCAATTTCTTTTTGTCCTGATGATGCCAGCATATTAATAAAGCGGTTGAAACGCCGTCGACGTATATGTGGCCTGTGAATTAATTGAGGACACATTATTTGGTTTTATGTTGTTCCCTTGTTTTGTGACGACAGAGAACTGTATTTGTGGTATTATTTCTTATTTCTATTTTCAGGATCCACATGTCCAGGGTACCCCCTGGGGAGGGTGCAGTGCATGTGAAAGGTAGGACATGTACCGTGGTGTGTACCATGTCCTGACAGTGAAATAATCTCCATTTCGTTTTTCCCTGTTGAAAGGCCATCTTGCCCATAGGAGGGAATGGGGAGGCTGTGTAATATGTTTTCCAGCCTATCTTCCCAAAGGCTTAAGATGGAGAGGTGAATTTTAGTATGCCTGAACTAACAATGTAATAACACATCTTTCTATGAAGGTGGATTTTGCATTATGTGTCTATAAGGCACTCTTTTAGAAGTGGCTGGGTTTTTGTGCTCCAGCATTTCTGTGTTTCTCTGCCTGGTTGTGAATTGACTGTCTGAATTTGAAAGTAATTGGATCTGGGGAATGTCTTGACCCAGGGGAGGAGGTGAGGCAGCAACAGGCTGACCTGCATCTGGAGGGTAGGGGGGAGGAGTAGCCCTTAGAGGTGAAGAGACCTGGGTTGCTGCCATAAAAAAATTGTCCCATCTCCGGCTGAGTGATTGAGAATCCAGACCCCCACTAATCAAATGAAGAAGGTGTCACTGGCAGGGAGGCACCCAGAACTGGTTTGAACAGGGGTCAGTGCCCCCCTGAATACAAAGACTTCAAAGCCATTAAGGGGTATAACTATGAGAGCTGAAGCCCCTGAACTTTGAAGAATGGCTTGATCAAGATTGAACAAGACTGGAGCTACTTTGTGGTCAAGAGAAACCTTTGCCAAGGAAGAAACAATTGAAGAGACTGAATGAAAGGGCTGACCCTTGCTGTGTGTTCTGGGGCTGGCCTGCAGTTTGCTGGTTTAACCAAGGAAAGGCTGAAGGGACTTTGCTGTGTCCCCCTGCTTGAAAGGACTTTGCTGTGCTGTGTCCTGAAGTAACTTACTTATCGCCAAGGGTTCGAGGTGAGCTGGCTCCTTGTTGCGGAAACTGAGGAACACAAAAGTTTCCAGGAGAGTCTCAGCGACACTGTGTGTGTGTGTGCTTTTTGCAGCCTGAGATCCTCCTAAGTATTGCCCTGTGATCGTGGGCACCTGGAATCCAAGTGAGTGTCAGTGACGCTGTGTGCGTGTACTTTGTGCAGCCTGAGACCTTCATGAGGATTGCCTTGTTATTGAGCACACCCGTAATCCAAGTGAGTCTCAGCGACGCTGTGTGCGTGTGCTTGGTGCAGCCTGAGACCTTTGTGAGGATTTCCTTGTTATTGTGCACACCCGGAATCCAAGTGAGTCTCAGCGACGCTATGTGCGTGTGCTTGGTGCAGCCTGAGACCTTCCTGAGGATTGCCCTGTTATCGTGCACCCAGAATCCAAGTGAGTCTCAGCGACGCTATGTGCGTGTTGTTTGTGCAGCCTGAGACCTTCCTGAGGAGTGCCCGGTGATCGTCCACCCGAAGCTCAAGTGAGTCTCAGCGACGCTGTGTGCATGTGCCCTGTGGCAGCCTAAGATCTACGTAGCAGTAGTGGCCCGGACCGGCAGCCCTGGAGGAGCTGAGCCGCCGGCACGAGCCCGCCGTTGCCAAGTCACAAAGATTGCATCAGAGGCCCAAGTCGCTGGAAGAGGAGAGGAGAGTGAGGTCGCACCCCCCAAGTAACGTGTGTCGATGCTTGGGGCGGGGTGCGGGCTCCGAGGATGACCTCTCGGCCTCTCTTTCATTCCGGCAGTGCGAGCTTCTGCTTCGGTTTGTATCGCGGCCCGTACTGGCCAAGGGAGTGGCAGTACCGTGGCCAGAGTGCGGAGCTGCACTTTCTGGTTATACCATACCCGTGTTGGGGGCAACTGTTGACAGAGACTGACTGCGAGTCAGCACAAGTGCCGGAGAGTCCGCCTAAGGCACTGTGATCGGTGCATGAGTGTATTATGCATTACTTTGTTTCTGCATAACAGAGTACCTGATTGCCGTATTACACATTGCATCATTTCTGCATAACGAACTACATGATTAGTGTATTACGCATTGCATTATTCCTGCATATTGAACTACTTGATTAGTGTATTACGCATGGCATTATTTCTGCATAACGAACTACCTGATTGTCGTATGACTCATTGCATTGTTTCTGCATAACAAACTACCTGATTAGCGTATTACGCATTGCATTATTCCTGCATAACAAACTACCTGATTAGTGTATTACGCATTGCATTATTCCTGCATAATGAACTACCTGGTTAGTGTATTATGCATTGCATCATTTCTGCATAACGACGTACCTGATTGTTGCGTTACGCATTGCAATTATTTTTACAAAGTGGCTGAATCTAGCATCACGACTTGCATAAAATTGCAGTAGGACTGCAGTGGAACATTTAGAAGTGCTCATTAATATCGCCAGAACTCACAAGGGCTGGCTGGCCTAACAACTGGCCAGAAGGAGTATTACAAATACGCATATGTTGGATTTATATTGTGTGGTCTTATCGTATATCTTTTTATATAAATTTATACTCGTTTTTATGAAACTCGTGTGGAGTCCATTTGTGGTGTCATCATTGGGTTGCTGAGAGCGTGTTTGCAAATACTTTACACATTTGCCTGGAAGATAAGCCTAGCTGCTCGTGCCAAGCTACAAAGGGGGTGAGCGGGGGCTATCTCAGAAGGTGTCCTTCCTTTCCCTGACGTGGAAGCGAGGGTCCCTATTTGGACTAAGATACCTACCTCAGCCAACCAGGGATTCCGGGTCTAACAAGGGACATCAAGGAATTATTTCTACTAAACGAGCTTTACGGAGTGTGGTTCCCTCATCTTGGTGAAAGAGTTGAAAGTGAGTTAACGGCATGTCATTTGTACAACTGCTTTTCATCCAAAACAACCCGTCAATCGGTAAACGTGTGTAATCTTCCAAAGCATGAATGGGAGAGGATTGCAATTGATTTATTTGAACTCCTTGATAATGGACATCATCTACTAGTCATTTTTTATGAATATTCCTGTTTTCCTCTTGTGGAAAATCTGTTATCAACTACTCATGACAGAGTTGTTGAGAGATAAGAAAGCATCTTTGCAACACGGGGTGTCCTTCGATTTTGAAATCTGACAAAGGTCTGCCTTTCAATAGTCAAGAATTTAAAGATTTTCTTACTCATCTAAATGTAAAGCATCAGAACAGCATACCTCTCTGACAACAGGTGAATGATGTTGTTGAGAGATTGATGAGCACCCTCAAAAGGACTTTTGAATGTGCTGCATTGGAAAAGCTTGAACTCAAATCAGTTCTTCAGTCTATGCTTTGTGCATATATATCACCTACCCATTCAACCACAGGGGAAGGTTCTGCCACCTTGATGTTTGGGAGAGCCATGACAACCAAGCTGCCACAGTGGACAACTGAAAGTACTATTGACATTTATAAACTCCACATTACTGATTCATCTCACAAACAAAAACTGAGAACCTATGCGGATAGACGCTCCTATGTTTGGAGCACTGTGTTCAAAACAGGAGACCAAGTTATCGTCAGGCAGAAACGGAAACGCAAGTCTGATGCTCCTTTTGATTCTGGCCCACTGAGGGTTGTGACTAGTACACATGGTGTCTGTTCACTGTCCTGGAAAGTCCATTACACAATATTCTTCGCATTTCTAGCACCTGCCTTGACATTTGCCAACTCCAGATGTCAGAAGTGAGACTGATACACCTGATAATCTGGAGAGTCCAACAACTGTACCAATGTCTCTGTCTCCAGTACCAGTCACGGACACTTCTACTGTATCTTCAATGCCTCACATGACAAGATATGGGCGATTAATTTGAGCAACAAAGCAACTTATTAACGTTGTGATGAACATATGTGGTATTTGTACTTTTTATTTAACAAAGGGGGAGATGTAGTTTCTTGTGAGTTAGGGATAATGGGGCCCTTTGGTTCCTGATGGACTCCATAGAACAGTGAAGTAAGTGCTTGGGTGTGGTGAAAGAATTCCTGATGTAGAATGTTCAGTTAAAACAATGACTCATTGTCAGTGAAATTGCTCTCCCTCCCTCGCAGCTCCACCATTAAGTGAGGCCTTCCCCCAAGCCCCTGCACTCTCGAGTGTTGGTGTTTGAGGCCCTCCTCCACCCGCAGATTTCTCCTGCGCCTCATCCCTGCTGGTCCAGTGGACATCTATCTCCATTCTCTTGCTCTGCTTTTTCTCTCCTTTTTTTCTCACTTCTATCCCCCCCTTCATTCTCCTTTTGGATCTTTCCTCCATTTTCTGTCCTTTTCCCCTCATTTCAAGCTCCCCCTTCACTCTCCTTCTGTATCTTGCCTCCGTTTTTCACTTGTTTTTTACCCTCATCTCAATCTCCGCCTTTCACTCTCCTGTGTCTTCTGTGTCTTTTCTCCACTCTCTCTTGCACTTTTTCTGTCTTTTTCCCCTCATTTCAAGCTCCCCTCTTCACTCTCCTTCTGTGTCTTGCCTCCGTCGTTCACTCATTTTTTACCGTCATCTCAATCTCCCCCTTTCACTCTCCTGTGTCCTCTGTGTCTTTCCTCCACTCTTTCTTGCACTTTTTCTGACGTATTCCCCTAATTTCAAGCTCCCCCTTCTCTCTCCTTCTGTATCTTTCCTCCGTTTTTCACTCGTTTTTTACCCTCATCTCAATTTCGCCCTTTTACTCTCCTGTGTCCTCTGTGTCTTTCCTCCAGTCTTTCTTGCACTTTTTCTGTTGTTTTCCCCTCATTTCAAGCTCCCCCCTTCACTCTCCTTCTGTGTCTTGCCTCTGTTTTTCACTCATTTTTTACCCTCATCTTAAACTCCCCCTTTCACTGTCCTGTGTCGTCTGTGTCTTTCTTACACTCTTTCTTGCACTTTTGCTGCCTTATTTACATTTTTTTCTCTCCTTTTGCCTTTTTCCTTTTTGCTTTTTTCAGCAGGTTTTTCCCCGCCACCGCTGGCCCTCCCCCCAGCACGACCAGTGCGACCGGCCCAATCCAGCCCCCCTCGCCGCTCCCACCTCCCAGCAGTCCAGCCATCCCCGACCCCTACTTAATGGCGGCCGCTGCAGGGACAGGCGAGCTTGACCACTGACTCATTGTCAATGAAATTGCTCTCCCTCCCTCGCAGCTCCACCATTAAGTGAGGCCTTCCCCCAACCCCCTGCACTTTTGAGTGTTGGTGTTTGAGGCCCTCCTCCATCCGCAGATTTCACCTGCGCCTCATCCGTGGTGGTCCAGTGGACCTCTATCTCCATTCTCTTGCTCCGCTTTTTCTCTCATTTTTTCACTCGTTTTTTCCCTCACTTCGATCCCCCCGCTTCACTCTCCTTCTGGATCTTTTCTCCATTTTCTGTTGTTTTCCCCTCATTTCAAGCTCCCCCTTCACTCTCCTTCTGTGTCTAGCCTCCATTTTTCACTCGTTTTTTACCCTCATCTCAATCACCCCCTTTCACTCTCCTGTGTCCTCTGTGTCTTTTCTCCATTCTTTCTTGCACTTTTTCTGTCGTTTTCCCCTCATTTCAAGCTCCCCTCTTCACTCTCCTTCTGTGTCTTGCCTCCGTTGTTCACTCATTTTTTACCATCATCTCAATCTCCCCCTTTCACTCTCCTGTGTCGTCTGTGTCTTTCCTCCACTTTTTCTTGCACTTTTGCTGCCTTATATGTACTTTTCTCTCTCTCTTTTTGCCTTTTTCCTTTTTCTTTTTTCAGCCTGTTTTTCCCCGCCTCTACTGCCCCCACAGCCTCTCGCCCCCAGCACGACCAGTGCGACCAGCCCAATCCAGCTCCCCTCCCCGCTCCCGCCTCCCAGCTGTCCAGCCCTCCCCAACCCCTACTTAATGGTGGCCGGGGCGCCAAAGGCAAGCTCGTCTGCGCCTGTCCGCGACCCGACTGCGACCACCGTAAGGAACCCTGGATCTCTTCACCGCCAACGCTATGACCCAGCGGCACTCCACGCTCTCAACCCAGGCCGCAACAACAATTGCAGGCTAGCATCACCAGCCGACACCCACGGACCTTTCAGCTGTCACCGCTGCCAGCACACCGGCAGCACCGCCAAGACCACTGACCCAGCGCAATCCGCCTGCAACAACACAACAAAACCGAAGACCCTGCAATGCATCCTCCTCAATGTCAGATCCCTCCACAAACACGCCACTGAAACCTGGGACCTCCTCTACAGCACTACCCCGGACGTAGCATTCTTTACCAAAACCTGGACCAACACCACCGCGGGACCGGACATCGCCATTGCCATTCCCCAAAGATACAAGATCTCAGGAAGGAAAGCCCCACCCGCCCGGTAGGAGGAATCGCCATCGTCCATAAATCCCCCCAACTTCGACGAAGGTTACCAACACACTGAACCCTCACCAACCACCCCCGACACCCTGAAGCCAGCGATCGACAACTGGACAACCCTCACCACCGAAGACACACTGAAGACGATGAAGTCAATCCACTCAGGGGCCCCCACGGACCCCTGCCCCCACCACATTTTCGACAGAGCCGCCGACACCTTCGCACCCATGCTCACCAGCAACCACTCCCTGGCAACCGCCTCATTCCCTGACGACTGGAAACACGCTGAGATCAACCCCCTCCTTAAGAAACCCTCGGTGGACCCCACCGACTTCAAAAACTACAGACCCATCTCCCTGCTCCCGTTCCCAGCGAAAGTCATCGAGAAAGCCATCAACAGCCAACTCGCCACATTCATCGAAGAGCACAACATCCTCGACTCTTCCCAATCCGGCTTCAGAAAAAAACACAGTACGGAAACCGCTCTCCTCGCTGTAACAGACGACATCCGTACCTTACTGGACAAAGGAGAAACAGCAGCCCTCATCCTCCTTGACCTCTCAGCGGCGTTCGATACAGTCTCTCACCGCACCCTAATACGCAGACTCCATGACGCAGGGATCCAAGACAAGGCCCTCGACTGGACCCACTCCTTCCTCTCTGGTAGTACGCAGCAGATCAGACTGCCCCCTTTCCTCTCGGATCCTACACCTACCACCTGCGGAGTCCCCCAGGGGTCATCCCTCAGCCCTATGCTCTGTAACGTCTACATGGCTCCGCTCGCCCCCATCGTCAGAACCTACGGACTCAACATTGTGTCATAGGCAGACGACACCCAACTCATCCTCTCCCTATCCAACGAAACCAACACCGCCAGACACAAATTTCGAGAAGGCATGGAAGCCATCGCCAAATGGATGAAAAACAGCTGCCTACAACTAAACACCAACAAAACGGAAGTACTCATCATGGGCCCAAACCAAGATGCCTGGAATGACACCTGGTGGCCCTCAGCCCTCGGAAGCCCGCCCACCCCCACGGACCACGCGCGTAACCTGGGAATCATCCTGGACTCAGAGCTCAAAATGGACCGCCAGATCAATTCCGTCTCGTCCTCCTGATTCCACACCCTCTGCCTCCTACGAAGACCTTCAAATGGATCCCCCTCGAACACAGAAAGACCGTCACTCATGCCCTGGTCACCAGCAGGCTCGACTACGGCAACGCACTCTATGCCGGACTAAACAAAAACCTCACCCGCAAGCTACAGAACATCCAAAACGCCGCCGCAAGACTGGTCCTCAACCTGTCAAGACACTGCCACATCTCCCAGCACCTGCGCACACTCCACTGGCTCCCCATCGAAGATAGAGTCACCTTCAAGATGCTAACCCACGCTCACAAGGCCCTCCACAACACCGGACCAGCATACCTGAATAGCCGACTCAAATTCCATGCACCCCAAAGGACCCTACAATCAGCCCAGCCCTCCTACACCATGGTCCCCCACACCAGAAAGACCAGATCTGGAGGCAGCTACTTTTCCTTCTAATACCAAGCTCTGTGTGCAAGTGTAATCATTTGCATGTACCCATGCTGCGGAGGACGCTACACATGGTATCATACACAATCAATGTAATACACATTTGTGTACATTCATGAAAATAAAAGCCTCAGCTATTGCAAAGAAATAACAGCATACATGTCCTAAAGCTTTAGTGAACCTCTTAGAAAAAATATAGGCTTGTATTATTTTCATGCAACTCAGCAAGGCAACTTGCCGCACTGCTTGCATGAAAGGAAGATAGCAGAATTGCACCATAACTACTAAAATGTGGCTTATTTCTGTTCTCTGATTGCACTGGCGCACTTCAGGTAACCTAGTGCCAATGCAGGCACCCTTGCAGCATGTTTCAATGGTGACTGCATTACGGGCAGGATTGCTTTAGTGAAGGAAGGTTGTATACCTTCAGGCACAAAACAATCCTTAGTGGTGTAGTACTCTTTCTAGATGTGGTGAAGAATGCAGCACACATGGAAAGAAGAAGTAGCAGAGAGAAATGAAGACAATTCTTTTCGTTTTGGGTAGGCACACATTTTTTGCACAAACCCATTTTGACTGCCTTAACTAAACATGGGTATGTGTCAAAATAAATGTGTGGCTGCATGGGAGTGCCCATGCTTGACCCAAATAACAGCTACCCAATGCAGTGCAATGCAATGCTAGGGGAGGCAAATTGTCCCTTTCATGGCTCTGTAAATATTGGAAAGAATTTTCCGTCCTTACAACGCCAAAAAAGTGGAGCAACCATGCATGAAGTTAAATGTTAGAAAATCTTAGACAGAATGTGAGGGTTTCCCAAAAAATAATTTAGGGCATAAGATATGACAAATGGTGCTGCACATTGTGAGGGAGAGGTAAATTATATGTGACAAATTCAGCACCAAGCTTCCTGCACTGTTAGATCAAAAACTAACACCTACTGAAAGGCAGTCTAACATAATTGTTACATATAGGCTGCAGGTATAACCCCAGTGCTGTCCGCCACCAGCTCCTCCAAAGAACATAAGGACTGGGTGCTTTGGACATTAGGAAAACCAATTTAGCAGTCAAAGTGATAGACCACACATGTTTAGGTGCTCTGATCCCTCTCTGGATTTTAGGGTGCAGTGCTAGCCCCTTTTATTGGTTGCATGTCTTCTGCTGTGCTTTGCTGGTGTAAATGGGATGAATAGCCATAACTGTTTGGCTGCAGAGGACGAAATGGTGATGGTACAATGGGGTCCCTTGAACCACTGCTTGTGGACATTAGGGGAAATCCCCTTGTGCAGTGATTGGCCTATTCTGAGGGGTAGAAGAGGGGGAGCATAAAAGTGACACAAAACCATATAATCTTTGTTTATATATATGGATGTGAGTTTTCAGCTGTGCTGTTCCATTTGACCTCGAACACCTTCCTGCAGAAGATATACATTGGACAAAAGGAATTAGAGATTTTCCACTTAGTGAGTGTTTAAAAGAAGATAAAAGACCAACCACACAGCAGGTTGAAGCGCTGCAAGGTGATGCAAACTGAATACAACATTATTTGATCCCAAGAGTTCCACAAATAGCTGTATGAAAAAACAAACAAATCTGTAGCCAAAATGATCCAGGAATTATGTATAAGGATTACATATATCTGACAGAGAGAACTTCCAGAACTGAGACATAGTTTTGTGTTTGTCAAGTGGATAGCCTGAGGATAAATGTAGGTTTTTTTACTCAGTGCTCTGGCTCCCCAGTCACATTTCCCTGCTTCACTTACACACGATCAAATATGATGACAGTTGGTAACAGGTAGAGAGGTATAGTTGATGTAAGTGGACAGACACCAACATTGCCTTGTGCATGCACCTTTTTTTGATAATCAATTGTATTGGTTTTAAATGAACACATATGCAACAATAAAACACAGCCAGCTTTTCGCACAGTGAGCAGCACAAAAGTGTGACAGATAAAACAGGGGGAAGTAATGCCCCCACATACATGAGTCTGACTAGCAATAGCAAGCAACAGTGTCCCTAACCATGTCCATAGGGAAGCCTCAAGAAGTTCAGTCTTCTACCAGCCCGACCCATTTACCCCACACCCTTTGAAACTTTTTAGGGTAGCCGCGGGCAGCATACATTGGGCACTCCTGCGCTACACACCAATCTACCCCTCTGTGCCGCCGTGTCATGGAAGGGGCCAACAGATCCAACCAAAGGGCTGCAATATCTTCTTTAGCTACCATTAGAGCCATGGTGAGACAAAGCTTCTCTGCTCTGTTCCTGTCCAAACCATCAGTAACATCCAAGAGTATGGTCATCGGGTTCAGCGGTAACTCCCAGCCCAGGACCTCAGTAAGTTCCGCAGTCACTAGCTCCCAGTAATGCGTAATAGCAGGACAGAGCCATACCATGCGATAAAAATCTGCTTGGGGGTAGTGACAGCGGGGACAAGAAGCATCAGGCCAGAGCGATGAAAGTGCAGTGGGGTGAGGTAGGCCATGTGTAAATAGTATATTTGAACTAATCGGAGCCACGCTGAAGCTGGAACTGTTTTAGGGGCCATCAGCGCATCCCTCCAATCAGCGTCATCTAAAGGACAAATCCAACCCTCCCACTTATCCCGGAGAGAGGAGAGGGAATTGGGGGTGTTATTTGTGAGGGAACGATAAATGCGGGAAATCCCCCCTTTCCCCAAATTGCCAGTCATAACCTGTGCTTCAGGCGGGCTATATTCGGGCAAGAAGGTCCCCTCCGAGATGTGCATATGAAGTGCATGGCCTAGCTGAAGATAGCGGTAGAACTGAGAGGCGTGGAGGGAGAACTGGGTCTGCAGGTCAGAGAATTCGCGAATGTGGCTCATGCTCCAGACATCCCCCAGCTGAGAAATTTCGATTTGGTCCCAGGCTCTAAAACCCGAGAGAGTGGCAACGTCTTTGAGCTGTGTTCCGCACCACAAGGGGGTATATTGGGTTAATCTGCCTGACTAGCGGGTGTGGCGCAGGGCGGCATTCCAGGCCAAAAACACCCCATGAGTGAATTCCGGCAGAGTGTGGGGGATAGCAGTTCCATAGAGCATTCCTTGAATACCGGAGAAACCCAGGGCATGCATTTCCAGGCGGTAGGCCAGATCTGCCCAGCCACCATTGAATCAATCATGGACCGTAAGAAGACTGGTCGCCTGATAATGGAGATAGAGATTCGTCATTCCCAACACCCCATCAAAGGGCGGAGTCCTGCATTGATTGAGGGCCAGTCTCGGTCTCCGACACCCCCCACAGGAATTTAGTGGCCAAGCCATTCATCTCTCTCGGAACTAGGACAGCGAGAAGGCGAGGAGCGAGTTTTGGAGCATATAGAGGAAACAGGGCAGGACCATCATCTTAAAAAGAGCGATCCTGCCCATAAGGTTCAGTGGCAGTGTTTGCAATCGAAGGAGATCAGCGTGAACCCATTTCACCAGAGGGCTGACGTTGAGAGACCAGGCGAGATCAGGAAGGAGCGTCATCCAGATCCCCAAGTACTTGAACGACTGCCGCCAAAGAGGGATCGAGGACTGCCAATCAAAACACACAGATGAAGGGGGACCAGGACCGACTTGGCCACGTTCAATCAGAGACCAGAAACACGCTGAAAGAGGTGTAGGGCTAGGAGACATCGAGGCCCCAAGCGGGCTGGGTCCGACAGAAAGATCAGGACATCGTCGGCGTAGAGAGCAATCTTGTCCTCCGCCATACCAGGCCATTGTCACCCCATGAGTAGTGGGTCTGCGCGAATGAGAGAGGCAAAGGGCTCCATCGTTAACGCAAAACGGAGGGGCGAGAGGGGGCAACCTTGCCTCGTGCCTCTCCCGATGGGGAAGGGGCATGATAGGGCTCCGTTAACCATCACCTGGGCCAACGGCTTGCATTAATGGGTCTTGACCAGATTACCAAAGCCCATATCTGACAACACTGCCTCCAGATACCGCCAGTCCACGGAATCAAATGCTTTCTCGAAATCCACGAGGAGCAAAGAGAGATAGGGAGTCAGCTGTTGTCGGTGTGCCAGAGCAAGGTAGAGCCGTCTGAGGCAGTGCCTGGTATCCCCGGTGGGCATAAAGCTGCATTGGTCCATCTGGACCAATGTGATCAGGTGAGGGCGTATGCGCTGTGCTAAAACTGAAGCAAATATTTTGAACTCCAAGTTGATAAGGGAAATGGGGTGGTAATCAGAGCAGTGGGCAGAGGGTGGCTGAGACTTAGGAATCACCACAATGGTGGCCAGATCTGTTTCAGGATGGAAGGAGCTGCGGTCTACCGCCTCACGGTACAGTGCCAGGAGATGGGGATCAGCATGTCCCGGTAAGATGTGAAGAACTGGTGTCTTACCCGCCGCCATGCAGGAGATAGCGTCATTAATTTCTTCCTGAGTAATCGGGAGATCAAGGCCCTCCGCTTCAGCGTCAGTGAGCCGCGGGAGGGTGAAATCTTTCACTCCGGAGGAGCTCTGAAAGCGCGAGGTCCGGAGGTTGGGCAGAGTACAAAGAGGCATAGTATGAGGCAAAACACTGGACCACCGCCATGGGGGTCTGATGGGTTTCTCCCCATGGGAATCTATCACCTCAGGAATAATACGGTTAGCCATTGGATAGGTGGCTAAGCGGTGGAGGAGCTTCACATTTTTATCTCCTCACCCATACACTCGTGCCATGGAGGACCTCCACAACAGCTTAGCAGATTCCATGGAGGCATGTCTGAGCTCATCCCTGAGAAATGCGAGCTTCCGATCCTGAGCCTCCGTTCGTTCTCCAGGCAGATGGGCCTCCAGGCAGGCAGCTTGGGCCTCCAGGAGCGTTAGCCGGGCCTCCTGCTTCGTGCATTGGATTTTAAGTTGGCCTTTGACAAAACTGCGAAAAGTTGCCTAAGCGGCCTCCCATAAGGTACCAGGGGACGAAATCAAGTCTTGGTTAGTGGCGAAGTAATGATGCAGTTCGAGCCCTATATGTTTCCGGAAGTCCTTGTCTTGGAGAAGCCGGGCGTTAAGCTTCCAGATCGGGCGTGAAGAGGCCGGGAGACTACCCAGGTGCATAGAGAGTGGGGAGTGGTCCGATATGCCTCTGGGAAGGATAGTGATGTCCTGGATCGATCGACAATCTAGGGCTGGAAGAAACAGATAGTCTAACCTGGCCTGTGTGTGGTGGGCAGCCGATGTGTGAGTGAACATACAAGTAGTCGGGTGCCAGAGTCGCCAGGCATCTCCCAGACCCAGAGTCACGGCCCAGTTCGAAAGGAGATGTGCATGCACCTTGTGCTTACCACAAGAGTGAGTTTTTAATGCTGTAGCAGCATCTTCAAGGACGCATGTGCTGGCCCATGTGTTATTACTACCACTGTTCTGTCTGCACAAGAACAATTTGAGACATCTGCAGAAATCATAGGAAGGGGTGCATAAAGTGCGGTCATATTTAGCACAGGCTGAGATTCTGAATCATGCCTCATTCACAGAGGTGCTGGGAATCACAGGGTCTAGTGTGGGCAAATCAAAAACCAGCCTCATTGTCCCCTCCTGAAAGAGGGAGCTGTCATGTGTCCCTTGTGATTAGTCTGCTGCTGGGGTAAAATGGATGAGGAAGAGCTTGTGCAAGCATATGGCAAAATGGTAAGAGTTAGGGGAGCAGGAGTGCTGCAGGAAGGAACATTTGAGAGAGGAGTGGTTTCGAAGGAGAGGTTCAGTGGGATGTCAATCCCAGCAGGAGCAAAACTGGCCTGTCTGATGGTTAGATGGAGGGAAAATTGACTTAATACATGGCTCAAGAAGAATACCTGTCCAAAAGAACACCATTGCACAGAAGACTTTATTAGGTCCTGTGCTTCTCCAGTCTGTGCGACATATCCATTGCTGCTGTCTGTAGTATGATGTTAGCTTATGCAGGCTGCTACATCATGTGCTTCTATCCATCTACACCAAACACACACAACCACAACTTCAACTTACTTCACATGTGACACACAAAGGGAGGAGCTGTTACACCTTCGAACCCCCCATTGTAACTACATCTTTCCTCACACCAGCACTACACTCCTGTGGTGTTTCTGGGGGCCATAATTACTTCATCCCTGAGCACCTCAAGGGTGATAAGATCCTTGTGTGGCTACAAGACATGCAGATTGAATTGCCTGGACTTAAACCGCCCCGCGGACGATCCGGACAAGGTGACACAATGTAAAAGGTAGCAGTTGGTGGTTCCTTCAGTATCACTTTGCAAATCACAACCATTATTCATGGGGATCAGAAAGTGCACCCATTGAAACCGAAACCAATACATGGTAGAATTGATAAAACATAATTTGCACACAAAAAAAAGACACATTCAACTCAAATAAATAGCATACATTGAAGTGATATATAATATGCTGTAGATGCTCCAAGTGAGAAAAAGTCACACGTCACAGTGCAAGTGGGTGGTGAAGAACTGAACATTGAATTTTAAGCCACTCTTGGTGAAAGTTAAAAAAGTATATGTTCTGGTTGTAGGTAACAGACATTCACAAGAGAAAGAACCTTATCACTTTAGTGCACTCTGCATATTCTGTAGTAACCACTGCCAAAACAATAGCATTAATAAATGTTTCAACCCCTTCCAAGATTCAATAAATAGATGCTCTTCATCAGGGTTCAGGTGAAGGTAGCACTCTATATTAAATCTCATCATTGTTCATACAAAAAATGTGTGAACAAAGATGACTAGCGCCATACTTCTACCCAAAGATCCATAACTCAGTCAACACAATAAAATATCAGGTAAATACAATTCAGTGACAGTGGTATTTATCATCTATAATGACAAATATCATGACTCAAATTCAAACATGCCCACCGTTAAAAAATTGAAATATTGGTTTGTGATGTGGAAATAAACTAATTTATAGGGTCTCCGTACATAGTTGAGATTAGCACTAGGGATAAAATGTTTTTTTTTTAAATCATGGTATTAGGTTCCACAGTAATGCACCACATAAAATAGTGGACAATCAGAAGCCTTAGGTCATGCTTTCAATGAAAACTCTGTTGGGAAACAACTCTTCACATCAGAAAATACCCCCACTATTAAAAAAAATCCATTCAACACCCTCATTTAGAGAGGCACTCACCAACTTCACCCTATGATCGAATTTGCAATTTTCGTGTGCCCCCCTCCCGTTTTAAAGACCCAGGGAATGGGTCCCAGGGGCTCCTTGTGGCTCGTGGTGGGGGTCACGCAGCCCCCCTTTAAAAATAAAAGGCCCTAGGGATGTGGTCTCCAAATCCATGGCCCAAAGTGGTTTGGGAAGGGAGGCTAAACCAATGGGTTGGATGGCCAGACCCGGCGGCCAACCCCACGCTGTGAAAAACTGAAGGCCATGTGCTGTATGGGGTTGGCTGTCAGGACAGGTTGGACGCAGGGCCTACCACATGCAGCTGTGTGCAGTATGGAGTTGGCTGCCTGTGGCCATCCCCTGTTGAGCACTGCCAAAAGCCATGTGTGGTGATGGGTTGACTTTATGTATGGTAATAAAATATTACTTAACGGTAAAAAGAAACGAAATTCAGTGAAAAATACAAACTTTAAAGTAGGATTATAGTTAGGTGAAAATTTCACTGACAACTTAACATTTAAAATAAAAATAAAGCTGAAATTCGACAGCTATAGTTATCTCCAGTAACGATAAACCATTCTTTAAGGTAACTGTAACTCGTGCCCTCCCCATGCACTGCTAATTACCCCACATATTACAGCACTCATGACATCTTCTGTAGCATCATTGATAATATCACTGCAACATTTCTAATTTAATTATTGATGAGAAAACTGCACATGGCATAGAGAAATATATAGATATAGGGCACTGTTGCACCCCTACTAATGCAGCCGAAACTCCATTTTTTATACGTAAATGCAGTCCATCGAAAGGACTCCTTTTTAAATGTGCTGTCATCAAAATGCAATCCCACATTGAAACGGTATAAATGTTCACATGCATGATAAAAAGTAGACTGGTCCCAAAACATCACTGACAAACCATCAAGCTAATTAATGAAGGAGCCTCACCAAAACCAGCCTGTAGTTGACGAGTGCTTATTAAAAGCCCTTTTCAGTGTGCATGAATAGCTGTCTTGTGTGCATATATGTGAATTGTGTGTTTTTGTGTAGTGGGTGTGTTGTAAGTTGTGTAGAATATGGAGGGGTGATAATAGGTCTTGTCAGACAACTAAAACGGTCTGCAGTCTTAGCCGATAAAAGGTTGAATTCGTAATTGTCAATGCATTTTTTTGTGATTGTATGAGCTTCTATCTTATTTCAAACTATTTTAATTCATTTCAACGTAGAGTTCAAGTAGTCAATAATTCAAAGGCCAGTGTGGGGATGAAAAATGTATTGAGCTATGATAGTTCTATTAGTTCACCTCCCGCCCCACTGGTGGCCGCTGCCGCGCACATAATCCGATTTAAATGCACTGATTTCATGGCAATATTTTATCATGCTTGGCCAGATTTTAATTGTGTGAAGGCTATGGAAACTCACCCTTAAGCTCGAATGTCTCCTGAAAAGGGATGGGTCATTTACAGAGACAAGCATCTCTGTGATCTGCATTCTTCAGTGTCCCAGGAATATGATGCGTTTTCCAAAAATAATGAGCTCAACCAGATGATGCTTTTTCGATTTCACTTCTTCGGCCTTCAGATAAAAAGGAGCCACGTACAGTGGAGCAAATTGAACATCAAGCTCCTGACCCTTGCTGTGGCACTTGGGGAACCTTGCTATGTATATTTTCTCGCTGTCTTCAAAGAGGAGATGGGCATTCTGCGAACATGGTGGCGCCCAGGCAAAAATAGACACTTCTTCTGAAGCCCCCGTGCTTCATGCCTGGCTTTAGGCTTTCTGCGCATTGTTCTCGTTTGCATCTGCCCATCGATGGCTGACATCGGCTGTGGAGGAGGGCCGCATCTATTGTCCTTTACACTTGATAAAAAACAGTCTTAGATAAAGAGACGCGTTGTAAAGAATCAGTTGAGGGGATCATCAACTCCAGGAAGAAATACATCTTGCTCCACAGGCATTGACTCCACACTGCAGCAACTTCAGGAAACTATAGTGTGTATTATTGTGAAAGAGGCTGATACAAAATGAGGCGCAGATTTATCGTTCTTTCACCCAGCGCAACGCAGCAAGCCACCTTGCTGCGCTGTGTGAAAGAGAAAGTGAAGGAATGCACCATTTCTACCATTTTACAGTACATTCAAGTCCTTTGCTAGTGCTGGTGCACTTTTGGCTGACTAGCACTAACGCAGGCACCACAGCACCATGGTTCAAGGGTGCCTATGTTGTAGGCAGGATTGTTTTTGTGCAGGAAGGGACACCCACCTGCACAACAACAATCCTGAGAGACATTTTCCTCTTTCTACATGTGCTGCGGTATGTAGCACATTTAGAAAGGAAAGAAGGAGGAGAAATTCCCTCCCCTGGGAAGGCGTAGCATTTGAGCGCGTTCCCAGGTTTACTACTGATAGCAAATCTGACAATGTGCCAAAATCCATAAGTGGATGCATGGGAACACTCATGGAATGCCCCCCTGGGGCACAGTACAGCAAGGCAGTGATTTGCCTTGAGTAACTGTCGATTTATCAAGCCATGTAGGGCCACGCAAGGTGGCCTTGCCCGGATTGATAAATATCACTTAGGTTTTGTGTCGCTCTTGTGCCCCATGAAGTCATGCAAGGGCGACGCAAAACCTTGATAAACCTGGCCTTAAGTCTGCATGCTATGAGGTGCTCAAATTTAAATAGGGATTGAGACTGGATTTCGTTTTTACACAGTGCATTACAGGGACCAGTAAACATTCTCTAGTGTTTCTAGTCCAGACGTCTTCAATCTGTGGGGCGCGACCCCTAGGTGGGCCGTGGAGTCCTTTGAAGGGGGTCGCGCATTCCCCAGCCTCCCTTTGCCTGGATTCTAAAACATTTGCTTACGTTTTGGAAAAAAGACAGCCCTCCTGGGACAGAAAAGTTTGCTTGTTAAATGCTGTATCTGAGTCTCCTGTGCTGTGTAAAGGTTTTGTGCCAGGGTGCCTGATCTTCTAAAAGAAATGCAAATGTGCCCAATTAGTTAATCTGCAAGTGTGAAAGGTGCTTGGGACCCCATGAATCACTCATAACTTTGCGATGAGTGGTAGTACAAAGAGTTAACAAATGGGCTGTGAAGTGTTTGCTTTTAAAAATAACTGCACTTACACAGCCCTTACTACCACTAAGGAGGTGTTGAAGCGACAGTTATTTAAAATATAAATTGCATTACATAAGCCCCGGTATTCCTAAAATCTACATTTTAGAAGAACCATTTTATTGTAAAACTATTTACACATTTTGTATCAGTCTATATTTCACTGTGTGCAATGCAAGTATAAAATAAAGACTTGCATACTCACAGTGATTTCCGTCACAGGCTGTGACCTCATAGCACAAAAAATACACTATTCTCCACTGCACCAACTAAGATTTAATTATGTGTCTCTGTGGTTACACACAGACCTCTGCAGTGCATTAACTAATAGAGGTTTCAAATGTACTACAGTGCATTTGCATTTCCCACTGAGTAACGTCTTTTTACATTTATTTTTCATTTACGATGCCCATTATTTTATATGTAGGTACCTGATGGTGAAAGACCTAAAAAAACATACAGAATGTTTTGGGGCTCATTTATGAGAGGCTTGCGCTGCCGGAGCACCAGTTTTATTGACACTCTGGTGGCGCAAGCATCTCAACCATATCTATGAGGCAGCGCAAAGTCACCCTGCGAGGCTTTGCATGGGCTCATGGATATGGAGTAACACAAAGCAGGGCATGATGCTGCCTTGTCTAATTCTGCATCAAGCAGGTGTTCCATGTGCGCTGCGTGGGTGTTCCCATGCAACACCCATGGATTTTGATGCTGCCCCATACTTACAAAATCACTTAAACCTGGGGCAGCACCAAAAACATATGCCTCCCCAGTGAAAACATTTCTCCTTGTTTTTTCCTCTTTCCATATGTGCTGCATTTTTGCAGCTCACATAGAAAGAGGAAAACATCTCTCAGGATTGTTTTTGTGCAGGAAGGTGCCCTTCCTGCACAAAAACAATCCTGCCTATGTTGGTGCTGGGCAGCAATTTGTGCGCCAACGCAAGAGGAAAGGACAGGAAAGGACAGGAATGGACCGTATTTCATAAATATGGTGCATTCCTGCCTTTTCACATTGGCGCAGAGCACCGCAGCAAGAAAACTTGTGGCGCTGCCCAACACCAATTCCTCATAAACGATGACCTTTATATTTAGCTTGTTAATAATCAAACGGGTGAGAGAGGAATAACACGGTCTAGTTCACTTCCCCTGGTACAATAGGTAATTATAAATGAGAACTAGCTTATTAGTGGAAGCTACATGTCCATGTCAGGAGGAAACACCTTTTGTTTTTTATGAACCTTGGGTGTGTTTCGACACCTGACTACAGCGGAGCTGGTTTTGTGTAGTGAGAGTGCAGTAAAGTGAATGAATGTGTTTTAAAAGCTGTCCAACGGGTCCAGTTTGACTAAAGGATTTTAATAATGGGCCCTTGGCAGTGTTAAAAACAAGGCAGATATGTGAGAAGTTACAATTATGTCTCCAATATCCTTTAAACATAAGAATGAGGTCTACATCTTTCAGCCAGACTGCTGTTTATGCTGGCTTTCATTAGGACCTATGAGTATGGTGAGTTAGTGATGGTCAGGTATGGTTTGTTTGACCAGATATGTGTCGCACGCGCTAAGGTGCGTTTAAATTAGGGAGGAAATGTTCCTCTATTTGCTCAAAACCTGTTGGGAAAAGAACAACAAACAGAACAAACAGACATTAAGCAACTGTAGCTTCCATTATTCGCACACTAGTAATGTGACTAGATGAGCGCCATGTCCGTCGACTATGTGGCAAATTAGCAGTAGTGAAATGGACGCGTGTGAGAAAGTGGCTGTTATTTAATGCCGATTATTATGCGCTACTGTGCCTTGATCAATAGTGTCGAGTTATCGGTATGTTCGTGGATTTAATAACATGAAAAAAAAAAACGATACAATGCATACAATGAGATTTTCAGAGTGAGCAACATGAATCCCCTTGGTGGGGCCGGACCTGTAGTCACACACTATATGTGCGGCAAGAAAGAGAAACTAAAATCATTTAAAGGTGGAGTTCCCGGTCAGCATGGGGAACTCCGTCCAAAACCTGGAAACGAGACGCCAAACACCCTACTTACTTCGTCAGATCACTGGCCCACTCCTCATACCTTTGTTTTTAGATACACCTCTGACAACGCCCCCAAGCTGACTGGCCTTTGGTTGGCCAAACACGGTCTAATATTATTTCCACACTGTAAAAATTATTTTGTTTGGGAATTGGGGGAGTTTATGGTTGTCGATGACGAGGAGTACCAAGTTGTAGAAACTTTTGTCAGGAGGGGGTCCTTACTCCTAAAAAAGATTGGCAAGGGGGTCTCGGCATCCAAAGGTTGGAAGACCTCTGTTCTAGTCCCTTGAAACAGTAAACACAAACAATAGTTGCAATATTCAATAAAATGGTATTTATTTACTAAACACTATTCCTACCTAAATCTTGTGTATCAATTATTCAACAATATTTGTCCATCATGACATCTCTTAGGGACAATATGGGACAATCACAGCTCTTTTCAGGGTGAAGCATTAAAGTCACTAAATTAACCCTTAGCTCAACCCTTTGGTATATTTGGCACACAGCAGACAGGCTTAACTTAGTCAAAGTCAAAACAGCAGTCAATAAAAATTTAAATACAAATGAGAAGAAAAGAGTAAACATTAATAAAACAAATGAAACCAAAACAACCAAAATCCAGTAATGGGCACTGGCAATATGATGTTTTGGATTTTTTAAGCAGAAAAACGCAGAAAAGTAGTAAGTGTCAATGATATCCTATGGGCATGATAAACAAGGAACTAGATGCAATTTCACGCTTACTGCAAACTTCCAATGCACCAACCAAGCTCAACCCAGTCAAAGATTTTCACTTCTGACCTAACCATTTAAATAAAAAAAAATCAGGGTTTCTGGAGCAGCCCCACTGGGTCACTTCCAACATTCCCAGGACCTCTGGTGCAGCACTTAGGGCCCAAGACTCACTCCATCAGAGTCCAGCAAAGTTCAGTCTAGGTCCAGTTGCTCCTGGACCCCTTGGCAGTCCAGGGAATGGCCTTTTGCAGCATGCTGTGTCCCGGCAGCCACCCTGGAGGTAAGCCAGATAACCCTTTGAGCCCACTTCTTTGGCACGGGTACAGGGGTACATTATAGTTAGGGTCCCTTGTCATATTACCCCGTTTTTAATTTTTTCAGCTTAGAGCACCAATAAAGTTTATTTTGTAGCCCACTAGCTGATTATTTTAATTTTCCCACTCCACCACTACTTCACTTGCACTACACATAGTTTACAAAATTTCTAGTGCTCCTACGTAACACCGCAAGTCGTAGCACGCCTCAGTCCGTAGAGGACTGGGAGGACCCCTATGATGAAGCATGTCACCGTGGGGAAACCCTGGTGAGTGAGGGGACTATAGAAAGAGATAATACTTCCCTTTCTTTCTGATAACGGTGTCTTTAAGGATCAAATTGTTTCCTACACCTTTTGTTTCTCCCGGTTAGGTTCCTGTCTACCTGACTCGTTCAGGTAGTTTTTCTGATAGATATATTTGTGGAGGGTGAACCTAACTTGTACCTCTACTTTCCCCTTATTTCTGGATAAATACATTTACAGCGCACAGCTGTGGGAAACCCCTTCCCCTTTCATTTTAGTTTTAATCACAGTCTGACTTTCATTCACACTACCAACACCAGCACTCCAAATACCACCATGGCTGAGATTACAGGCCTCACCTATTCTCAGGAGGAGGTTGACAGAATTATAGCATCTATGCTTCCCCTGGCTGGGACCAGTACCAGGGACTCCAATGAAGCTAGTCAATGTTGGGATGAACTGACGGAATTAAAACGCGAGCAAATCAAGACCTTAATACATGGTATCATGATGACTGAATATGTGAGAGCAAATATGGCCCCACGAGGCCTTATAGTCAGAAATGAACCGTTCATTTTCCAAAATGATAAACTTTTCAAGAAAGATTGGTCGCTAATATCCTGGCACTGTACCAGAGATTGGCTAGTGCTAATAATAAAAACTGCAGCACGCCTCTCTGAAGAAATGAAAATTAACATTCATGATCTGGAAATACGCCTCAAAACATATCAGAGTACAGCTGAACTGAAAAAAAGACTAGATGAACTCAATAAGACCATGACCGAGTTCGAAATAAGTCTGAAGGACGCAAAATATATAAAACTGCGCAAAGATCAGCAGAATTTCTCCCTAGAAAAGGTTTACCCATACACCAAAGATGATTACGTCCCCACTAATCGCAATCCAGGTTATAATACTGATAGCGATGGCTCAGACACAGGTTCGGATCTATCCGATACTAGCAGAAACTATAACCCCAATAATCGGAACAGACGATCAAGAGGAGGACGTCAGAGAAACAGAGGTGGACCTGGATTTGGTTGGCCCCCCTATCAGAACATGCCACCATTTGCCCCACCCCCACAGTTTTTCTATGGACCACCACCTTTTCATCAATCTTTCCCACCCCAACCATACCCATACTGGGATGGTCCACAAAATCAAGGACAAAATCAGTCTTTTTTAGGAAGAGGCAAGACCCCAAGAAGAGGAAAAACCAGACAGGGACAACAAGTACAGTGGGCCCAACCACTAGAGGTGACGAGGAGCCATACACGGAGTATGGGACCACCGAACTTGCCCTCAACAAGCCACAACCAAGTCTAGCAGTGAACCTATCCAGTATAACCATTACACCTATACAAAAAAGCGTGTTAGAAAAAGGATTAGGCTTTGTCCCCACAGCGGCCTTGGACAAATTCAAGCTGATATGCGAATTAAAGGAGTTTATTCGTAAAATCAAACTGGAAGTCTATTTCAAAGATAAAGATCCTAGCGATAATGCCACCACCGACACTGGACTACAGAAAAAATCTAATTTTACTCCTCCACCACATAACCTTCCGGTTGAATTACTGGCTTTTGAGAAAGCGGTTATAAAAGAGGTGACCGAGATAGACCCAAGAACTATTAAAGTCTTTCACAACACGAGCAAAATCGAGCTGGAGGCGATCAACCAATTATCTAATAACAAGGACCTAACTATCAAACCAGCCGACAAAGGCGGAGCTATTGTTCTACAGAATACGATTGACTACCAACGCGAATGCCTACGACTACTAGGTGACGAACGTAACTACCTAACAATACAACAGGATCCTACTGAACGCCTGCGCAGAGAGATCGCAAGCCTAGTGGAAGAATCTCTGACTAACGACTGGATCAGCAAAAAAGAAGCAGATTTCCTAGAAAACAAAAAAACAATAACACCTTACTTCTACACGATTCCTAAGATACATAAATCTATGGAAACACCCCCAGGAAGACCCATAGTATCAGGGATCGGTTCGATTTTGGAACCTTTGTCTAAATTTGCGGATGCCTTTTTAAGACCCTTGGTTCAGGCTACTGAAACCTATCTACAGGACACCAAAGCAGTCCTTTGCTTAATCCAGGATCTCGAATTCAACCCCACAACTAACATTTTAATCAGTTTAGATGTAGAGAGTCTGTACACGAGTCTCCCTCATAAGGAAACCTTAGACATCCTGGAAGAGGTACTCTATCTAAACGATTGGGGTTACCACACACCCAGACATGTGGTCCTTGAATGTTGCCGTCTGGCTTTGACTGAGAATTTTTTCCAATTCAACGATGTCCTGTACAAGCAAACCCACGGTACAAGCATGGGAAGCACATTTGCGCCGAGTGTGGCGGGTTTGTATGTGCATCATTTGGAGAAGCAGAATATTCTCCACCAACACAATCCTCACATCGAACATATTAAACTATGGAAAAGGTACATAGACGATGTACTGTTGATCTGGGAAGGTAATGAACAAGAAGCGGAAAATTTCCTAGTCTGGCTAAACCAACAAGACCCTTTCCTGAAATTCACCTCTTCGATGAGCCGATCCACTATGGTCTTTATAGACCTTAATATATCAGCACAAGACGGACGTCTCTTCAGTACCACACATTTCAAACCCACAGCAAGGAACTGCCTGCTGGTATATGACAGCTTCCATCCTCGCAGCCTCAAAGACAACCTCCCATTTGGCCAGTTTTTGCGCCTCAGAAGGAATTGTACGACAAGACAAGACTACAACATTCAGGCAAAAGAACTATCAGAAAAATTGATACAACGGAATTACCCACAACATCTTGTGTCCAGATCCAGGAAAAGAGCCCTCAATAACAATAGGGAGGCTCTTTTAGAGACTAAAACCGTAGCTAGACAGGATGAACCACGAAGACAAATTTGTATTACTACATACAGTATTGCATCTAACTTGGTTAGTAAAATAATCAAGAAACACTGGCGCACCCTGAACAGCGGGGGCCTAGACCTACAGAAACCTATGTTCAGCCATCGCAAAGCACGCAACCTGAGGGATCATCTTGTCCATACACGTCCCACGACGACAAAAACTGCAGGTCCCCAACGCCTGCTCCAACCCCTACCAGAGGGCCATTTCCCGTGCAGTAACTGCAGTGTTTGTCATCTGACAAAGGTGACTAAGACAGTAAAATGCAACAATGGGATAACCTGGAATCTTCGGTCTTTCACAAACTGTAACACAACAGGTGTTGTTTACCTAATAACTTGCGTTTGTAATTTGCACTACGTAGGTATGACTACCAGGAAAGTAAACACCCGAATGATTGAGCACCGTAGTAATTTCAGATGTAAACGTGATAATACAAAGATGACCACCCATTTCCTGGAAAAACGCCACACTCCTAATGACTTCAACTGGGTTGTCTTGGAACACATCAAGAATCACCCCAACATAGAGAAACAGCTACATGAGAAGGAACAACGTTGGGTGTTCAAGCTACGCTCGGACGACAGGGGTCTCAATGATGACATACCCTGGTGCCAGTTTACTTAATCACTGGAATACCCGCTGATTAAGTCATCAATTTCTATCAGGTTGGACTTGGCAATAACCTCGCTCGTTGTTATCCATTATTGTAACATTTACGTAATTCCATGAGCCAATATCCCTCCTTCATATTTCAATCCTGCATCCTTAATCTCCCTTTCGGGTATGATTATTATTTCTCCACGGCCCCGTAGCGAATTGTAACAAGCGTATAATTGGAACAAATATCCCATTCCTCATGACTATTCATCACTTCCCCTTCCCACTCCAAGATGGCGGCTTTCATCTCAGCCGATCCCATTGACCTAGGTCTGAGCAGCTCCAGCCTGTCTTTTCAATAAAGTTCGAGTTTTCCTCAATATATGAGCTTTATCATATTATGGCTCCATATTTCACCGTCTCTCGCCCTCATAACTTGTTTTGAGTTGCGAGTGATTACATACCCACGCTGGAGCATTGAGACCTTACAGAAAATATATTTGAATACTTAATAGTATCAAAATCAACAGTCCCATCCTTTTCCAAGATGGCGGCTCCACTCGCATACCGGCACCGGAGCTTGCCCTCTTCTATCTCTAGCCTTGTAAGACGCCCGCCAGCACATAAAAACATTGCGGCTACGAGGACACGCCAGAATGCGGTCCGAGAGGTTTGGCTTCCAGTAGGTGTCAGAAGTATGCGGGGTTCAACGTACAAGTAAGTGCTGCCATTCTCAACTCCCGGACGGAGCGAGGAGACCCTTCTCCTTCTCCCTCACACCATGCTGGGCGATCCGTCATTACGGTACACGCCTTTTTCCCTAACGATCTCGATTCCTATCCTCCATTAGATGTACGAGATCTCCGCATCCCCTCCAGTGACCATGAGGCACAGTGTTGCTTTTTCTTAAGTATGTTACATGTTTTATGTTGTATGTTATTGTGTATGTAGTCAGACCTAATAATTTATTTAATTTCAGCACACTTTTTCCATCACCACGCCGGCATGGAGTGAATAATTGCATCTCTTCTGTCTTTCACTTAGCGGCACGTCAGTCATGGAAGTGTGCATCCACCTGTGTGTAGTGTGCTCACAACTTTAGCGACAATTACGTATTACACTATGCATATATATATCTATATTTTTTTCCTCGCAATTAACTGTGATTTTGTACTTTACAGATCAGTGTGCTAACGTACATTACGTATGTATATTTTTTTTAAAAACGCATGCCTTACAATTGTGGCATCACACTTATTTCACCCTATTAAGGTTGACTAGGAGTGGCAAGTTTCTCGACACTGGGCTGGTCCCAGTGTAGTCCTGACGAAGAGCTGGGGAGCTCGAAACTAGTTGACTTCAAGATATGCTAGGCACACCTTTCCATTATAGTTAGGGTCCCTTGTCATATTACCCCGTTTTTAATTTTTTCAGCTTAGAGCACCAATAAAGTTTATTTTGTAGCCCACTAGCTGATTATTTTAATTTTCCCACTCCACCACTACTTCACTTGCACTACACATAGTTTACAAAATTTCTAGTGCTCCTACGTAACACCGCAAGTCGTAGCACGCCTCAGTCCGTAGAGGACTGGGAGGACCCCTATGATGAAGCATGTCACCGTGGGGAAACCCTGGTGAGTGAGGGGACTATAGAAAGAGATAATACTTCCCTTTCTTTCTGATAACGGTGTCTTTAAGGATCAAATTGTTTCCTACACCTTTTGTTTCTCCCGGTTAGGTTCCTGTCTACCTGACTCGTTCAGGTAGTTTTTCTGACAGGGTGAGTAGGCCCAGTCCCTCCGGGATCCTCTCAGTTCACAGACAGCAGGTCCATTCCTCCTCTGTTCTTCTGCATGTCCAGAAAGTGTTCTGTCCAGATTTCTCATGGTGCAACACTTATGCTTGGTACCAGCTTATGTGTGGGGCTGACTCCTGGGCACCCCTTCGCCAATGGGCAAAATGTCTCATGGGCAACCCTACATATTTTGTTTTCAAAGTTCCTATTTGCTTTACTGTATACAAGCCCAGACTTCCATGTGTCAGGGCATCTTCAAATTAGCGAATGTTTTCAGCCACAATAAACTTTGGCTGTCAGGTTTGTGGGTTTGTAGTGGAGTGCACTATAGTAATTGCTGGTGTCCTACCACATCCATCACTATAATCACGTGTATAGCATGCTCTGTACGCACAAATAACTTCAGGTCAGTCTATTGTGTGCCTACG
The DNA here is from genome assembly GCF_964204655.1 of Triturus cristatus. Lineage (NCBI taxonomy): Eukaryota > Metazoa > Chordata > Amphibia > Caudata > Salamandridae > Triturus > Triturus cristatus. The sequence goes on from NC_140581.1 coordinate 404,884,896, forward strand.
GGAAACAGTGTTTACCACGCTGTCATTACATCGCAGTGCTATTACAACATGGTCAACCGCATTGTTAGTATGCAATGCATTTACATCGCAAGTCATTACAAACGACTTGCTCTAGGGGACACTGTGGTATTGGAAATGAATTCCAACACCTTCCCTACTGTTGCACAAACTGGAGTAGGAATTGTAAATAATACTATTCTGAAGTCCAGCGCGCTCCCTACTGCAAGTCATTGTAATGACTTGTGATGTAAATGCATCACGTGGTAACAGCGCGGTAGTTGTAACGACCTCGTTGTAAAAGCACATGTAATATATTGCGTTGTAATGTACTATATTTGTGCCTATTGTGTGCTCCTAGGCAGAATTTCACAGATCTTTCACTCTTTTTTCCAAGCTGAACACTGCTGGGAGTTGCTTGAGAATTAATGCAAATTAGCTTCAAGGAACTTCAGACGCGAAAAAGGAAATTGAAAAAAAGTTACTTTACCTTTATATGTATCAAACGTTTTACTTCACTATTCAGGGCCTAATGACGATGTCGGTATGACATGGAAAGGCTGTCAGAGAGTGACTTTGGGGGCCCGTAGCAGGGCCCCCTTCTTTCCTAGCCCTCTGTTGAGGTGCCCCTCTTCACATTCCTGCTCCTTTGTCCAAATAGGGACCCCTGCTTCTAGTCAGGGTAAGGGGGATACACACTTTAGATAACACCTGCTCACCCCCATGGTAGCTTGGCATGAACAGACAGACTTATCCTAAAGGCAATGTGTAAAGTATCTGTACTCAAAACACACAGCAATACAGTGATAACACCACAAATGGACACAACACCAGTTTAGGAAAATAAAGTATCTTTATCTAAACTCAACAAGACCAAAAGGACAAAAATCTAACATATGGGTAGTAAAACAGCACTTCAAAACAGTTACTTCCAGAATAAAGCTTGTAGAAAACAAATAGCTCCACCCAGGGCTATTACGACGTCGTGACAGCAATAAATCCAAAGTACGACTCTGCCAGTGAGGTGCGTGGCGTCGGATACGGAGTCGCACGGCCCCCCAAACAAACAGTACCTTTGGATATCGAAGTCTATGAAGATGCACAGCATCGTGGAGATGAGGTGTTGGTGTCGAGGGAGGCGAGGCATCATGTCTGCGAGGAGGTGACATGTCGAATCCAGGATAGGGTAAGACGGTTGCATCGGTGTTGAGGCGTCGGTTCTGGTGAGGCGATAGGAAGTGGGCGTGTTCATGGAGTCACCCTCAGTGGTTATCTGCGCCGCAATAACTGGATGCAGGCTCTGGCGATGGCGGTGACGGAGTCGTGGCGAGTGCTGGTATCAGGAAATGCCGATACCTGCAGGTGTCAAAGGGCGTCGGAGCTGCAGTGCAGGCTAGGCAGTGTGTTTTGCACTTCACGAGCGGTGCCCCTGGCCTCAGTGCAGGTTGAAGCATCACAGTGGCATCACTGACGACATTGGAGACAGGTTTTCTTGCTTCTTCCAAGTTGCTTCCAGCTTTGAGCAGCAGGAACAACCTCCAGAGGCCCAAAACTGGAATAGACACCTCCTGGCAGGTCAGAGCTCTCAGCAATAGAGTTTAGGGGAGCTTGGGGTGAAGTCTTAGTGTCCCTGAGACTTTAGAACAGGAGGCCAGTGCACACAGGTACTTGGAGCATCTTCTTCAATCAGGTTCACACAAAAGTTCCAGTTTTTGTCCTTTACTTGGCAGAACCAGCAACTGCAGGCCAACACCACACAACAACAGAGGCAGTACAGCTCCTCACAGCTCTCCATCTCTTCTCCTTGGCAAAGGTACCTTTTGAGTCCAGAAGTTATTTAAAGTTCTGGGGTTTTAGGTCCACTACTTATCCCCATTTTGTCTTTGTTCTTCTTTGTGCAAGGGTCTCTGAGCCTAGTCCAAACCAGTTCTGTTCTCACTGGTGCAGTATGACCACAGGGAGTGGAGACAGCATTGTGCAAGGGAGACAGGCCCTATTCAGGTACAAGCAAAATGACTCCCACTACTCTAAATGCAGCCAAGGTCTATGAAGCTATGAAGCTCAATTCTGAGTCATCCAGGAAGGGTCAGGCACACCTCAACTGCCCCCCGTGGCTGTCTACAGTGAATGCATATCCCAGCCTCTGTCACTCCAAAACCAGACAAGTGGCATTTTCAAATACATAATTTAAAAACCATCTTTACTAAATGATGTGTTATTAAATTCTGAGTTCAGAGAGCCTAAACTTTATTCTTCTACCTTGTCCCAATGGGAAGTTATTCTTGTAAGATGTTACAAAGTATCTCCCTTGTTATCCTATGGGGAAGATAGACTTTCAATAGTGAAAGACGAAATACATTGTATTTCACTATCAGGACATATCACACACACCAGTACATGTCCTACCTTTCACATACACTGCACTCTGCCCATGGGGGTCTCTTTGGTCGACCAGAGGGGTGCCTTACATGTATGAAAAGGGATAGCAGTTTAAAACTGCACACAGGCACAGCAGTGGCAGGTCTGAGATACATATTCAGGGCTTCTTATGTGGGTGGCACAATCAGTGCTGCAGGCCCACTAGTAGCATTTGATTTACAGGCCCTGGCACACTCAATGCACTTTACTAGGAACTTATCAGTAAATCAAATATCCCAATCAGGGAGAACCAATTGTAATAACAATATACACAAGGAGCACTTGCACTTTGACACTGATCAGCAGTGGCAAAGTTCTCAAAGCATCTAAGCTAGCAAAAACGAAATTCAGCACAGCATCAAAAATATAGGAGATAGAGGCAAAAAGTCACGGGAAAGGATGCAAAGTCTAACAAGCTCACCCTGCAATGAGACCCGAGGAGGGAAAAATCCAGGTGGCACCTAAATGTGTTGTGGCTGCAAGACATATGTTGCAATGAACACATTTGTGACACAACTGAGACATACTGCTCGATTGATAACAGTTGATATCCTCTCCCAGCTTACTCTGGGAGGATAACTAATTGTGGAGATATCATCAGTGTCAGGGAGGGCAAACCCACAGATAATAGCAGAAAGTGGTGGATTTGGAAGCCTCAATCCTTGAATTGGAATATCAGAATCCACACACACCCTCACACCACCTCCAGAAATGTAATACACACTGAAACACTGGTATAACAAACATTACTGGATGAAGTTCGATTGGCTTAGCTAGTGACACAAAGCTTTAAAAGTATTTGTCTATGGTGTGACAAGGCTGGTAAGACTTTACACGATCTATATCAGAATGTTACCAAACGTGACCACATTATAGATATAGGGAGTGATGATGGATATGTAAAAACAGGCAAAGCGGCCATAGCAAAATGTTTTGCGACTGATTATGTCAACTTATTCTCGAAGGGGAACACACTCAACAAAGACACTTTGATTAGTTTTGTTTCTGTTTTTCCCTAAGAAAGCTTCTCTAGAAGGGATGGTTACGAGCAAGGAACTGAGAGATGTTCTTGACCAATTGCAATCTGAGAAAACCCCAATGAGTTTCCGGCTGAATTCTTTAAATCCTCTGTGCCAAAGCTTCTAGACCTTTTTTACGGGTGCTGGCAGAATCCTAAATGGCTGGAAAGCTGCCATTAGACATCTGCACAGCAGATATCGTACTCATACGCAAACCTGGCAGGAGCCCCGTTCGATATTTCTCATATTGACAAATTTCTCGATTAAATTAGGAGGTCAAAATCTTGGCAAAGGTTCTGGTGAATAATTTAATGACAGTCATTAAATTGGTGTAATAAATCAGAATTTATGCTCAAGTGCGCCAATCAGCACATTAATCAAGCTTTTTCACGATGCCCTGGTGCTGGCAAATAGATTGGACAGACCTATCATGATCCTTCTGACTGATTTTGAAAAAGTTTCTGATTCAATGGGGTTATATTGTCTTTTTATTGTATTGCAAGAAATCAGTATTAGACCCAGCTTTTCAAAGTATGTTTTGCTCCTCTACACAGATCTGTCCATAAAGTTCAGAGTAGGACAGGAAAACATTTAACTGTTCCTGCTATGAAGCGGTAGGTTGCAAGTGTGCCCATTTGTGCCTCTGCTTCTCCCGCTAGCCATTGAAGGATTAGCTGAATGATCAGAATAGCTGTCCAAATACGAGGGTTTGGATGGACAGAGTGGGAGGCAGAGAGAATAGTTCTATACACCGACAATGTTTTGCTTTTCCTGAGAAATCCTGAGCGACCCTTGACCCTGTCACCAGGCAGGTTGATCCCCTCACCGCTCCCCTCACCGCCACACAGCCCTACCTGTGTGCCCTGAGCCCACTGCTTCTACCACTTGCATTTTGGTTCATGCCCCGCTAGTTATTGCCTGCATTCTGCTCTGCCAATTGTTAGGACTGTATTATTTGTGCTATTTTTACTGTCTTGCCTGTATTCTTGTTTTTTCACCAGCACTGTTGTCCTTTGTGCCCCTATTTTGCCTTCTGTAACCCCTGCCCGCTCCCCCTTCGTTATTTTCCTGCCGCTGCGTCCCCTGCGTCCCCGCAACCCTACTTTCCCAATCGCCACCTGCTCACGCCTCCCAGCTGCTCCTCCCTCCCACATTCCCTCATATGGAGGCTGCGCAGCGGTGAAGAGAGCGACCCTTGACCCTGTCACCAGGCAGGTCGCTCCCCTCACCGCCACACAGCCCCACCTGTGTGCCCTGAGCCCGCTGCTGCTACCGCTCGCACTTTGGTTCCTGCCCCACTTGTTATTGCCTGCATTCTGCTCTGCCAATTGTTAGAACTGTATTGTTTGTGCTATTTTTACGGTCTTGCCCGTATTCTTGTTCTTTCACCAGCACTCTTGTCCTTTGTGCCCCTATTTTGCCTTTTGTAACCCCTGCCGGCTCCCCCCTTAATTTTTTTTCCCCCGCTGCGTCCCCTGCGGCCCTGCCCCCCTGCTTTCCCATTCGCCGTCTCGCTCCCGCCTCCCAACGGCTCCTCCCTCCCACATCCCCTCATATAGAGTCTGCGCAGTGGCCGCTCAGCAGACGTGCGAAGCGGGCGCTCCACTGGCTATCCAAAGGCGCGCCTAAGGGAAGCCAGTCTGCGCCCGTCCACGCCTGGACTGCGCCCAGCACCAGAACCCCTGGCCCCGCGAACACCACGACACACGACTCCGCTACAACTCCAGTGCCCTCCATGGACTCAACGCCGGATGATCACGCACCTGCTGCATGGCCGCCTCGAAGCGCACCCAAGGACCCTTCTCCTGCCAGAACTGCAGCTTCACCAGCATCTGGCCCGCCAACCTACCAACCGAAGAACCCAACTTCCTCAGATACATCCTGCTCAACACCCGCTCCACCAGCAAACACGCCGTCGAACTCTGGGACCTACTCGACACCAATGCCCCAGACATCGCCTTCCTGCCTGAACCCCTCCTCGGCACCCGACATCACCATAGCCATCCTGGAAGGCTACAAGATCACCCGCAAGGACCGCACCAACGGAGTAGGAGGAGGAATCGCCATCGTCCACAGGAACACTCTCAAAATCTCGACATACACCGACGACACCCTCAGCACCGCCGAATACCTCCACTTCCAGATCCACACCAACCCCAACACCATGCTCAGATTCACCCTCATCTTCAGACCCCCCAGACCCTGACCGCAGTTCAGCAACTCCATCGCCGACTTCATCAGCACACACGCCCTCGCCTCCACGGACTACATCCTCCTCAGGGACCTGAACTTCCACCTCGAGAACAACGACTCCAACTCTTCCACCCTGATCGACAACCTCGACAACCTCGGATTCAGACAACTCATCACAACACCCACCCACTCCGCCGGCCACACGCTTGACCCCATCTTCTCAGCAAGCTCCCATGTCTTCTTCAACCGCACCACCAAACTCCACTGGACTGGCCACCGTTGCATCCACTTCACCTTCCGGGAACCCACCACACACCACCGCACCCAGCAGATGCCCCGCCGGCGCTGGAGCAAAGTCACCGAAGACCTGCTAACCACTGCCCTCACCCAGAGCCCACCCACAGTCCCGACCGACCCGACGCCGCAGCCCATAACCTCAGACAGTGGATCAACAACTGCGCCAACATCCTCGCCCCTCTCAAGAAGCCCTCCAACACCCACACCTACAAGAAAGTCAGCTGGTTCACCGAAGACCTCCTGGCTTCCAAGCGAACCTGCCGAAAACTCGAAAAAACTGGATCCGTGAACGAACACCGGAAACCTACACAGCCACAAGAACGCCACCCGCAGACACCACCACCTCATCAGATCCACCAAAAGGACCTCCTTCAAAGACCGCCTAGACAACAAGGCACACAACAGCAAAGAGCTTTTCAACATCGTGAAGGAACTCTCCAACTCCAGCACCAACACCAACGACATCCCACCTTCACAAGACCTGTGCGACTCACTGGCCACCTTCTTCCATCGCAAGATCGCAGACATCCACGACAGCTTCGACGCCGTCACCACCTTGGCAACCACTGAGACCCCGCTCCCACGACCACCACCCACACCAACCACCTGCTCAACGACGACAACACCATCAAGATCATGAATACCATCCACTCTGGATCCCCGGAAGACCCCTGCCCACACCACATCTTCAACAAAGCCAGCAGCACCATCGCACCCCATCTCTGGAAAACCATCAGCATCTCCTTCGAGACAGGGACCTTCCCGGAGAGCTGGAAGCACACAGAGATCAACGCCTTACTCAAGAAACCCAAAGCAGACCCCAAGGACATCAAGAACTTAGTTTCGACCCATCTCCCTGCTCCCGTTCCCGGCGAAGGTCATCGAAAAGGCCGTCAACAAACAACTGACCAGCTGCCTCGAGGAGAACAGCATCCTGGACCCATCCCAGTCCGGGTTCCGCAGCAACCACAGCACCGAAACTTCCCTCATCGCCGCCACCGATGACCCAGTACCCTGCTTGACAATGGAGAAACCGCGGCCCTCATCCTCCTTGACCTGTTAGCTGCCTTCGACACGGTCTGCCACTGCACACTACGAACACGCCTCTACGACGCCAGAATCCAAGAGAAGGCCCTGGACTGGACCACCTCCTTCCTCTCCGGCAGAACACAGAGCGTCCACCTACCCCCATTCCGCTTGAAGCCACAAGGATCATCTGCGGCGTACCCCAAGGCTCATCCCTCAGCCCAACGTTGTTCAACATCTACATGGCACCACTCGCCCACGTCGCACAACGGCATGACCTCAACATCATCTCCTACGCCGAGGATACCCAGCTGATCCTCTCCCTCACCAAAGACCCCCACACCGCCAAAACCAACCTCCACGAAGGAATGAAGGCCGTCGCCGACTGGATGAAGATCAGCTGACTGAAGCTGAACTCAGACAAGAAGGAGGTCCTCATCCTTGGATCCACCCCCTCGGCCTGGGATGACTCCTGGTGACTGACTGCACTAGGAGCACCTCCTAAAACCACCGACCACGCACGCAACCTAGGGGTCATCCTCGACTCTACCCTTTCCATGACGGAGCAGGTCAACGCCGTCTCCTCCTCCTGCTTCAACACCCTCCGCATGCTTCGCAGGATCTTCAAGTGGATCCCACCGAAACAAGGACGGTCACCCAGGCCCTCGTCAGCAGTAGACTGGACTATGGAAACGCACTCTATGCAGGAGCCCCGGCCAAACTCCTGAAACAGCTCCAAAGCATCCAGAACGCCTCCGCACGCCTGATCCTCGACATCCCTCGCCACAGCCACATCACACCCCACCTGAGAGACCTGCACTGGCTCCCTGTCAACAAGAGGATAACCTTCAAACTTCTCACCCACGCACACAAGGCACTCCACAACACCGGACCAGCGTACCTCAACAGCCGACTCAGCCTCTACACCCCCACCCGCCAGCTCCGCTCCACAGACCGCGCCCTCGCCACTGTCCCTCGCATCCGAAGAGTGACCGTCGGCAGCAAATCATTCTCCCACCTCACTGCCAAGACATGGAACACCCTCCCCATCTGCTGCAGCAGACCGAAGACCTTCTAACCTTCAGGAGACTTCTCAAGACCTGGCTCTTCGAACAGGCGCAGCCCCCTCCCCCCCCAGCGCCTTGAGACCCTCACGGGTATGTAGTGCGCTTCACAAATGCTATGATTGATTGATTGAGCAGAGAAGCAGTTAGCAGCACTGCCTATAGGACTTTTTTAATGAGGAATTAGTGACGGGATCAGAGAAGCGGTTATCAGCAGTGCTTAGAGGACTAAGAATGAGGAATTACCACTGAGACAAAATAAGCAGCTGCAGCACTGTCTAGGGGACTTACAATGAGGATTTACCACTGGGACCAAGGAAAATGTTTTTAACAGAGAAAAAAGTGTTTGTTTGCACAGGGAGCCTCTCAAAATATTCACATGATATTTCCAGGAGTGCTATTGGGAATTTGCCAGGCTTGTTACCACTTTTATTGGCTTCTGATAAAATCAGCCTTAGATGCATCCTGCAGGTCCTGTCGCATCTGCGAGGCCATGGGGAAAACAGGGAAAGTCCTCAAGACTCCCCTGGTTCCCTTGCCTGTTGTTGCAATCACGTTTGAAAGGGTGGGCATTGACATTGTTGGGCCTCTAGACCCCAAAACTACCTTAGACAACAGTTTTATCCTGGTTTTGGTGTACCATGCCACTAGATACCCAGAGGTCATACATCTGAGGTCTGTAACTGCACCTGCAGAGGATAGGGCCTTGATGGGGATTTTTACCTGAGTGGGTTCCCTAAAGAAGCACTGTCGGAAATTGGGGACTACCTTCATCTCTGCGCACATAAAGTCCATGTGGGTTAACTCACAAGATCTCCACACCCTCTCACCCTCAGTCCAAACGGATTGTTGAGAGATTAAACAAGACCCCAAAAGGCATGATTATAAGCCTGCCTGAGCCCATGAGGTGGAAGTGGGACATCCTCTTGCCAAGCCAACTTTTTGCCTTTAGGAAGGTGCCACATAAGGGAGTTGGGTTTAGCACATTCAAAACCCTCTATGGCAACCCTATTAGGTGACCTCTCAGTTTGGTGAAGGAGAAGTGGGAACAAACTGCCAAGATACCCCCTACAGTATTTTGTCCGCTACATACTGGCTCTGCAAAACTAGATGCAGCGCTTCTGGAAGAAGGCCAGTGCAATTCTAGAAGCCAGCCAGGAGGTGACAAAGTTCTGGTATGACTAGTCAACAATTCTGGTTGAGTTTCAACCTGGCTAAAAAGCGTTGGTAAAGAAGCCTGTGGCATCCAGAGCCCTACAAGACTGTTGGACTGAGCCCTACGAGGTGAAGGGGAGAAAAACGGAGGTCACCTACCTGGTGGACCTCAAGATACTGAGAAACCCCTTCAGGGTACTCCATGTAAATCAACTCATGCCACACTGTGAGAGGTGTGAAGTCACCATACTCCTGGTGACAGATGATGGGATGAAGTGGAGAGTGAACCTCTCCCCGACCTTCCATTTTTCAAGGAGCAGGATGTGTCAGTGGAAGGTGTCATCCTCTCCCTTACCCTGACCCCAGAACAGCATAGGGAGTTTCACCAGCTGCTGAGGCAGCTTGCATCTGTTAGCGTCACCGCTGTGGCTTGTGTTCTATGGCCCGCCCCCACTAACCATTTAGCTTTCCGTGGACATTGTATTCCTGGCACTGTGACAGTACAGTGTGGGAAGCTACATTTTCCTGCTGCAAGGTGGTGGCTGCGGTGTTCCGCAGTTGCGCATTAAGAGCATTGAACACTGTAAACGTATTTACCTTGTACTATCATCACAATGTGTATGTTTGACTTTTTTCTTTTTGTCTTTTTTCGTTTTGTTTCCAGAACTTTCGATATGGGGACTACATGTCCCAGAAGTCCAACACAGCAGCCATCTTGGGTGTGGGCTGCCTACAAAAGGAGCCACGCCCTCTTGGTTGTTGCTCACTATTCAGGGATCCTTCCATGTGGGAGCAGTCTCGGTGATCACGTGAATCTATTCCTTTGATCTTTGGGCCTTCAGGTAAGCCTCTGTTGTTTTGCTGACAGCAGAGAAGTCTTCATTCTTTTCTTGACTACGAAGCCTCTGGGTCTTCAGAAGGTGTTCGTGCATATTATTGTCATTTCGGGTATGCGTTGAAGTTACGAGCGCTTTGGGGCTCATTTGCATATTGTATTGTTGAGAAAACAAATCCGTGCTTTGGGGCTCATTTGCATATTGTATCGTTGAGAACAGGAATCCGCGCTTTGGGGCTTATTTGCATATTATATCGTTGAGCACTCGGAGAAGCGCTTTGTGGTTGATTTGCATATTGTATCGTCAAGCACTCAGAGAATAGCTTTGAGGCTCATTTGCATATATTGTAAGGCGCATGGACAAGGGTGTTGAAACTCATTTAAGTATTGTCTTGCAAGCGCATGGAAAAGCGCCTTGGAACTCTTTGCATAGTGTATTGGGAACTGCAAACAACAATATTGCTGCTATGAGTATGTGATATTAACACATATTCGTGATATGGTCATGATAATGAAGAGTTGGTGAATTAACAAAACTCTTTTGAATAAGAAGTTTGCATAGCAGTGATTCAGAATATGTTAAGGCACCAAAGTGAAGCTACAATTGCAGAGTGCATTTCTTACTGTTGCTGGAACGCTAACTGAACACTGAAGAATATTTATGTTTAGATTTTTTGTTTTGTATGTGCATTTCCTTGTTTTACAGGTCTCCTTGCCAGCTGTTGCCTTTCCCAAACCCTTCCCCCCACTTGGTCACTCTAAGCTTGAGTGCTGCAATAGCATACTGAATTGGAGGTACCGAGAGGAGGTCCCATAAAGCAACGTACAGACTCCGAGGAAGTAAGTAAGATATATTTATTATATGCTTAGTTAATAAAAACCATTGCATAAAAGAAAAAGAAATGGCATGATAAAATAGTGCTAACAATGTATGCATAGCTAGATAAAACAGACAGTATTGTCACATCAATATTTCATTCCTGTGAGATGCTGAGGCCGTCTGTAAATTTTTTCCTTTGTTCCGGGTCAAATAGATTTAAGTCTCTTGTAGGAGATCCAGGTTTCTATGGTCACAGTCTCTGATTAGGTTGTTTATTTTTTACTTGATCATAATTTGTTTCAGTTCAAATTTACAGAATGCGTAGGTCTTTACACTTTAAAACCATCAGATTGAAATATTAAAACAATAGTTAGCACTTTCCAGTTAAAACTACTTTTTAAAATATGTGTAAAAATGCACAGGAGGTTATGAGTTGCTGTCATTTGGTTCAATGTTATATTCCTTCTCTGACGCCTTTAGTTTCTTTCCCGCCTCGTCGAGGAAGCGAACTAGACAGCAGGCCAGCCGGATATCCTCTCCTTCAAAGCAGGCCTTGACTGCCTGTCTGCAAGTTCTGATGCGTAGTCTGTTCAAAGCGGGTTTTAATATGGATCTTCTTTCCCTGTCAAAGCATTTGCATGTGCAGACAATGTGTATAATGTCTTCCTTACACTCTGCACACAGCCTGCCGATGTTTTAGACTGTGGCCATTTCCAAGGCGGTAAATGTGGCAGTATGGGTAGAACACCCAGCCTGAAGTTCAGAAATTTTTCTTTTTTGGACCTGGTAAATCCAGTCTCTAGTTAGGTTTGTGAGGAGCAGTTTTTATAGCTCTGAATGACCAACCATCCATGTGCTCTTTCGGAGAGGGAGGCTTTGTCTTCGAGATTGGATATAATTTTTACTGTTTTGTTGACAAGTTCCTTAAATGTTTTATGGACCCCAATTGTGTCCCAGAGAGCTTCAAAGGCCAAGCTGGCCAAGGACTCCTTTAAATTTATCAGAGCTGCACAGTCTTTTTTTTGGTTAAGTTTGTTCTATCATAATTCATTTAGTGAGCCTGGTGCGGCTCCTTTGATTTTATGCCAGCATTTCAGGTAGGTTCCCATTCGTGCGATTTGTTGCTTCGAAATGCCGAACTCTAACCTGATTTCTTACTGTTGCTGGAACGCTAACTGAACACTGAAGAATATTTATGTTTAGTGTTATTGTTTTGTATGTGCATTTCTTTGTTTTACAGGTCTCCTTCCCAGTTGTTCCCTTCCCCAAACCCTTCCCCCCACTTGGTCACTCTAAGCTTGAGTGCTGCAATAGCATACTGAATTGGAGGTACCGAGAGGAGGTCCCATAAAGCAACGTACAGACTCCGAGGAAGTAAGTAAGTAATATTTATTATATGCTTAGTTAATAAAACCATTGCATAAAAGAAAAAGAAATTACATGATAAAATAGTGCAAATAATGTATGCATAGCTAGATAAAACAGACAGTATTGTCACATCAAAATTTCATTCCTGTGAGATGCTGAGGCAGTCTGTAAATTTTTTCCTTTGTTCCGGGTCAAGTAGAAATAAGTCTCTTGTAGCAGATCCAAGTTTCTATGGTCACAGTCTCTAATTAGGTTGTTTATTTTTTACTTGAACATAATTTGTTTCAGTTCAAATTTACAGTATGCGTAGGTCTTTACACTTTAAAACCATCAGATTGAAATATTAAAACAATAGTTAACAATTTCCAGTTAAAACTAATTTTTAAAATATGTGTAAAAATGCACAGGAGGTTATGAGTTGCTGTCATTTGGTTCAATGTTATATTCCTTCTCTGTCGCCTTTAGTTTCTTTCCCGCCTCACCGAGGAAGCGAACTAGACAGCAGGCCAGCCGGATATCCTCTCCTTCAAAGCAGGCCTTGACTGCCTGTCTGCAAGTTCTGATGCGTAGTCTGTTCAAAGCGAGTTTTAATATAGATCTTCTTTCCCTGTCTAAGCATTTGCATGTGCAGACAATGTATAATGTCTTCCTTAGCCTCTGCACACAGTCTGCAGGATGTTTTAGACGGATCAGTGACTTAATATCGAGAGACAAAATATCGACTACACACAATATCGACGACAAAATATCGTAAACCACCATATCGACCACCAATACTTAATTAAAAATGCACTAAAATATCGAACCCACTATATCGACTAAACAATATATCATTTCTAACATTATCGAAACACAAAAAATCGATTATACAAATATCAAAATCCATACAATTAACTATTAAATAACCATAATATCGAAAATCAAAATATAGACAGCCTACAATATCGAACCTACAATAATATCGACTAATTATAAAACACATTATAACATATAAATGCATATAAAACTGACTTTTTTCCAACATAAACACACACAATACAATTAACTAATATAAATACATTTTACAAATACATGAAAACCCCCCAAAATACCTTTTACTAAAACCACTCATAAAATTATAAATATATATACTAAACAAAACAAACACCAACATATAAAACATTAAATTACTTATAAATAAAATTAAAACAATGAAATATACTTAAAATACATTACTACTACTTAATTAGCATCTTCCATATATGGAAACACCAAGAAAAAAAAATTCAAACTGAACACAACAACAAATCCGAATCGAAGAGTAACTAAACCAACCAATGAAACAAAGTAACTAATTAAGACAACAGCATTAAAAAAAAATTTATTTACTCTTTTCCACTTCAACACTACAAGAAAACAGAAGAAAAACGCTACCAGATTCTTTCCTAACAACAAGATATACTGTAGAAACAAAACCTCAAACAGAAACAAGTAAGTAAATTATCTTTGGTAAAACTTGAATTGTACTAAAAATTTGTAAGAAATGCATAGAAATTATATTTAACTAAAATACACTTTCATTTACTTATATCTCCACTACAGATACTTGCAAGCACAAGAAAATTCCTCTACAAATAAAGAAAGACAGCTAATCAAAAAGTAAGTAATTTATCTTTTATAAAACATTAATAATGGAAAAAAGTAGTAAGAAATACAATGAAATTAAAATAAACTACAAAATGCTTTCATTTATTTATATCTCCACTACAGACTCTTCCAGCAATCTCAAAAATTATCTACAACAACAGAGAAAATAAAGCTAATCAAAAAGTAAGTATATAAAATAATTACTTTAAAGAAAATAGATATTATAGCTAATTAAAAAAAAACCTTTCCCAATTCCCCTATCACCTACAACAAGTACTGGAAAATGTATTAACATTATTTTTTATATATCAACAGATATACCAACTCCATACGAAAAATAACAGCCAACAAACAACAAAAGAAAAATCTTTTCCACATCTACATCAAAATTGTAAGTATATATCAACAAATATATATCTTTCTAACACATTATTTCATCAAATTATATTAACTTAATTATATCTACATTTTCTTTAGAACTAAACACATCACCATGACTAAAGGCGCAGAATTCATCCTATCACAAAAAGGAAAAATGCTCCTATGTTACATGGGTTATGTCTATACGCAAGAAACACAGAAAGATTTAAAAGTCTTCTGGAAATGTAGCAAGTACTATGCTAACAAATGCTACGGAAGAGCCACAACTCAAGAAACTACTGTATTATCTGTCAATGAGCACAACCACCCCCCAAATATTACTGAAATTGAAATTAGAGGAGCTTTAGAAAATATCAAAGAAGCAAGCACTAGCACAGAAAAACCCACTAGTGAAATATTAAAAGAACAGCTACTACAAATACCCCAACATGCATCTGGACAATTAGCATCCATTGCTGCATTAAACAAATGTATAATTAGACAAAAAAAGAAAACAACAACTCCCATACCTATCCCTAAAACTTTCCAAGAAGTAAACATCCCACAAGAACTAAGCATTACCCATAATAAAGAGCCATTTATTTTCTTTGACAACTCAAGAAACTACTGTATTATCTGTCAATGAGCACAACCACCCCCCAAATATTACTGAAATTGAAATTAGAGGAGCTTTAGAAAATATCAAAGAAGCAAGCACTAGCACAGAAAAACCCACTAGTGAAATATTAAAAGAACAGCTACTACAAATACCCCAACATGCATCTGGTCAATTAGCATCCATTGCTGCATTAAACAAATGTATAATTAGACAAAAAAAGAAAACAACAACTCCCATACCTATCCCTAAAACTTTCCAAGAAGTAAACATCCCACAAGAACTAAGCATTACCCATAATAAAGAGCCATTTATTTTCTTTGACAATAAAAACAGTGAAAAACGTATAATAATGTTTGCCACTGCAAATAACTTAACAAAACTCCAACAATGCAACACCTGGATGATAGATGGCACATTTAAAATATGTCCTAAGCCATTTTATCAACTGTACACAGTACATGCTATGTACCAAAACACTAACATTCCCTTCATCTACTGCTTACTCCCAAATAAAACTCAAAGTACCTATCTAGAAATTCTCAACAAAATAAAATCAGAAAATCCAAATTACTTCCCACATAAAATAATAATGGATTTTGAAATAGCCATGATTCATGCTATTTTAAAAACAAACCCCCATACATCTATACAAGGATGCTACTATCATTTTAATCAATGCCTCTGAAGATTTCTCCAAAAGTCAACACTATGGTGCCGATTCCGATCCGTTAAAAATAATTTGTGTACGACCCATATCCGTATTTGTTTACGTACGAGTCGTAGAAGCACCGTACAAACGGCCAAGTACGATCCGTCCGTGAAAAATAACTACGAATAGCGTCGGGAAAAGTCTAAGAGAGTGCGTCGGAAAGTGTTCACGTCCGAATATCGTCGGGAAAAGTGTACGAAAGTGAGCCGGACATTTTCACGTGCAAATCGTAAAACACAAGCCCGAGCGTGCAAGTACGATCCCGACCGTCCGTCCGAATACACAATCGCACGTAAAAAGGCCCGTACGGAGCCAACGCAGTAGCACGCATGTACATGGGTAAACTCATGCCCGTGTACGAGCCGTACAGCCCCCCCACCCCCAAATATGTCAGCACCGTACACCACCCTGTCCGCACTGTACCCCAGCCCCGCAACTGTATGCGCCGTACCACCCATGTATGCGCCGCACCCCCCCATGTACGCACCGTACCCCCCCTGTAGGCGCATCACCCCCGCATGTACGCGCCGTACCTCCGCATGTACGTGCCGTACCCCAGGGCCGCACGTGTACGCACCGTACCCCCACCGCATGTACGCGCCTTACCCCCATGTATGTGCCGTACCTCCGCATGTATGCGCCGTACCCCAGGGCCGCACGTGTACGCACCATACCCCCACCGCATGTAAGCGTCTTACCCCCCATGTACGCGCTGTACCTCCGCATGTACGCGCCGTACCCCAGGGCCGCACCTGTACGCACCGTACCCATACCGCATGTACGCGCCAACCCCCCATGTACGCGCCCCACATGTACGCGCCTTTCCCCCCATGTACGTGCCGTACCTCTGCATGTACGCGGAGTACCCCAGGGCCGCACGTGTACGCACCGAACCCCCATTGCATGTACGCGCCGCACTCCAACACCGTACCCCAGCACCCTCACCCAGCATCGCATATGTACGGATCGTACCTACGCGAAAATGACTCTTACAGAACCAGGACACTGTAAAACAGCACAAGGAGGGTCAATTCGACTCGCACAACACCACAAAACACGTCTACATGACAAAATACATCTCAATGACTGACCTGGCACATCCAAACAGGCACACAGAGGCCCCAAATCACAACCACCACTTATAACACACCCACCAAAATTCAAACACAGCCACACCCAAAAATGGACCAATAAAAAGGGCCCACACACACAACCCATGAGCCTTTGCAACAGACCCACTGCTGCCAGACCCCACTGAGAAACAACTCCACATAGAAACTACTCCACAGCACTCATACCTCCACTACACCTTCACTCACACACCTTCACACAACCTCCTCCACAAACATCCCCTCTTCACATTCACACACACACCGTTACATTCACACCCACACACCCACAACCATCCACACCCACACCCACACCCCACACCCCACACCCCACACCATGCCCACAGACAAGAATCCAGAGTTCACAACAGAGGAGCTGGACCTCCTTGTCAACGAAGTCATCAGAATCGAGCCACAGCTGTTTGGAACATTGGTCAGACAGACCAGCATAGCTTAAAAATCTGCCATGTGGCAGAGGATCGTCGACAAGGTGAATGCTGTTGCGCCCATCTGAAGGACCAGGCATGAATGCCAAGCCAGGTGGTACGATCTGCGCAGGGCGGTCAAGAGGAAAATGAATGAAGAATATGCCCAGACTAACATCACTGGAGGTGGGCCGCCCCGCAGACCCATACACTACCATCCCTGGGAGGAGAAGGTGATGGCCCTGCTACCGCCGGTGGGAGTACACGGAGTCGAAGGAGTCGCAGAGCCTGGTGAGTACACAAATAACTTACGTAACATGGGGGCAATGGGGTCCACACCACATATACACCACATGCACGCAACTTCCCCCAAGCACTCACCGCAAACAACCACACTCAAACACCACGCTCATGCCACTAACGTCACCATGCACCCTTCACAAATCAACGCAAGGCCATGTCCAAGCCTACAACAACCACAAACACAAGACTGGATGTCTGGGAGGCTGGGAGTGTGGGCCCCACACAACACATTGTGAAAATGAGACGCAGACACCAATGCCCTCAGCCCATATGGCATAGGTACATAACCATGCACAATGCACAGGGACTGGCAAAGTACTGACAAGGTAGATATCACTTGGCCCTGCTGTATGCAGCACAAGGCCCTCCTGGGACCACTGTACACTCAAACACCAACTCCACAAGCACAGGTATCTAGCACAGGAACTCACACTCACTGTCATGCCAGCATGCACCATGAGGGGACAGACACATCACCTGGGAGACCCAATGACAACTCACACTACACACAACAGCGGGCCCGGTCACAACCCCCCCCTAACACAAGCACACACACCCGGGGCAGGCAACGGATTTACACACTCCCACAATGGACATGTGACACAACAAGACCGATCCAGAGCCAAATAAGCATCAGAGCAAACAATCTACAGGTCAAACACTCAGGAGAACATCCCAATCTGTCCCCCGCAACATACCCATCCCCAAGTGGACATTGAGAGGAATGCTAGGCACATCCAACTACCTGGAGGAAATGTGTCAACTTGAATATGTATGAAACATAGATGTCGCATGAAACACCATTAACATTGTCTCTCTCTCACACACAGGGCAACGTCGTCGGGGGGAAGAATCACAGTCCCAGGCACTGCGTGAAGACGATCCCACTGGCAGCGACGACTCTCACCACTCCGTGGATGACCCCGACCAACCTGGACCCTCTGGTGCCCAAGCCCCTGCAGCACCTGCGTCAGGCACATCTGTGCCAACCACCACCCCCATTCCTGCCACATCCCAGGACACACCCAGGAGCCCTGCTCACACTGAACAACAGAGCCAGTCTGACCAGGAGGGACAAGGTTCTCCGGGCACCAAGGAGGAGGCAGGCAACCCTGCAAATGCCATCCCTCAGGGGTCCCGTAGACCCGATGTGCCCACAAGGGCAGGCCAGGCTCAAGTGGGCAGGGGTGGTGGGAGTGGAGGCAGGCGGAGGCGCGAACCTGACCAGCCAGCTCAGGACACCGGTATGTCACACAATAGCACTGCAGCTTGCACAAGGGATTCTAAGAGAAGTAGCAAGGTGTTGGGAACAACGACCCAGCATTGGCCGAAACGAGTCACATGGTAGAATGGACCAGAAATAAAGAAAGGCCGATAGGTAGAACAGCGTAAGCAGGACCAAAGACGTTTCCCCGCATTCATGAAACAATCGGCGTGCTCGAGGTAAGATTAATGGTTGAAAGACAACGGGCCGGAATATATTCCGTCCCTGAGATAGATTGGGTAATGGGTGGAAAAATAGAAGGAACGCGTGTTCCGGGAGATATACAGTAATCTTTTCCAACCCCTTCATTTTAGGCTATAGGGTGCCAATAATACGAAGGACAATTTATCCATAACGGTCCCGTCTATAAGCCTTTCGCTGATGCAGCTGAGGACAGACTGTATTTAATAAGGACAATGCGGGAGAACAACAGTGCAGAATAAGAAAGGTAGGAACGTATTTGTTTTATCGCTAGTTGTTAATCCACCAAGTACAATATTTGTACAAACATCTATCGGACCAAAGATGTAGTATAAAAATGGTCATGGAAGCAAGGAGGGTAGTACAGAAACCCAAGGGAGGTTTCATATAATCAGAAAAGTTCTCTTCAATCCTTATTTTCAGGACACGGGGTGTATGGTACATGAAGGATTTCACACAGGCTTGATCCCCAAAAGCATCCGAGTTGTACAGACGAATAGAGATTGAATTATAAGAACAATGTCGGCATAATAACGACATCAATAACGTAAGTAGATAGTTATTTTCTTTGTCCCAATTATTACAACTGACAAACGACAATTGGGATATAACCACAGGCATAATCTTTACAGATTAGCAACAAGGCAAAATAGGACTCACAATGTTTCTACTGCATGAAAAGAAGTAGCGTTCAATGAAATACGGATGAAAGGGTGATGTTTCACAATACATGAGACTTTTTAAAATAACAATGGAAACACCAAAAGAGAAAGGGAAAAAAAAGAAGGGTGATATATATGTGGATAATTAGGCCCTAAAATAAGTGGTAAAATTTTTTTACAAAAACATCTGGTGAGACTAAGATGGTTTAGAGAATACATAATCTAGGAGTACAATTACCAAGGTCCCAGGTGATGAGGAAGGGAAAATAGAAATGAAGAAAATTGCAAATAAATATGAGTTTACATTGGAAACCGGTTTTTCCAAGAAACAATAACAATATTTATTTCTTAAAACAGGAAAGAAGCATTGAATACCGAGAGAAAACCTCTATCCATGGTCTTGAGGAAGATAGTGGCATAAAATAAAGCCTATCGAAACGCGTCGACGCTTATGAAACACACAATCCACAGAAACGGATACACACTTATAGTGATAAAGAGCTCAAAACATCCCATAAGTGGTTAAAGTCCAGTAGTATTTTTGGATGTGTCAATATATGACAGAGTGTAATGTCTTTTGTATGGTGTGTTTTCTCAGTTATGCGGGTTCATAACGAGGCGTTTTAAATGTAACAATTTGTTCTGTTTACATTTTGATTATTTGCAGTATTAAATGATATCTTAGCTTTTTTGTATTTGTTTATGTTTAAATCGAATATGTTTTTGGGATTAAATCTTCTGCTTAGATCAATGTTAAGTAGGGACTAGAATAGATTGTGTTTTTAATGGTGATGCAGAACATGCTTTATAAATAATAAATGGTAACTATTTTTATAAAAACGTGAGAGTGTGAATATTACATTTTTGAATTACTTAAGTTTGTATATACAGTCAAAGGACTGCTAGTAGACACTTGCAAAAAGTATCCTATTCCCTTGATCTTACAAGGGATCTCTCTCTACTTTCTTACAATTGTGCAGTACAACCGGTTGGTTGGAGAGGGCCTAGCTCATACCTAGGTTTTTCAATTGGTAGCAACAAGATAATTTGAATCCAGTATGGATAAATTAAAAACCTTTGGATTCTCTGAGGATCAATTTAACAGGCTTATTAGCCTTAATCCTCGTACTGGCAATACCAATGCCTTGAAAAATATGAGTCAGGATCAATTGATTAAAATTCTTAATTTAAAAAAGAAATTGATCCGCACGGAATTACATGCTGAATTTCTAATAGAATATCTGAAGGCGGGGGTGATTCCGATTGGCTTACAAGTAAGAAATGAGCCCGGACTCTTTATTGAGAATCCGAAATTCATAGAGACATGGACGCATATAGCGAATCGTTGTAGCCGTGATTGGCTTATTCTCATTATTGAGACAGCCCAAGAAATATTAGAAATAGAAAAAAAATTAATTGAAGACTCAGAAACCCAATTCAGACAAAATACAAGTTTGGAGGAGGCAAAGAAAAAATTAGAAGAATTGGAAAGTGAAGCCAACAGCTACAGAGAGTATCTAACCAATAAAAAGACGAAAAAATTAAGAAAAGATGTAGAGAGATATAATGAAGAAATAGTGTATCCCTATTTGGGTAAAGAATATTATAAACAGAGGCAAGATCAGAGATGGGAACGACCCCAACATATTAGACCTGTATATTCTAGAGGGGGAAACAAGCGGGTAACATTCTCGGAAATATCAGGTTCCAGTAGCGAGGAAGAACGAGAGGTTGAGCATAACAATAGAACCACACCAACATTTGAGAGGGAACCTTTTTTAGGCAGGCGCCAAAATCGGGGACAGAGGGGGTTCAGAAACTTCAGCCGACAAGAACCCTCGAGAAACCATCAACCTCAAAATGCAGGACAGGAATATCTGACAACCAGGAACAGACAATATTGGAGATAGAGGAATTGCCCATCATAAATCTGTCTAAAAAGATATTAACGAAAGATGAAATAGAGATTTTACAAAAAGGGTTTAGTTTCGCACCAATAGCCCCTCACAACACTTATGAACTTGAAAGTGATTTAAAGTTGTTTTTCAGAAAGATAAGGTTAAATAGGTTCTTTGAAGATAAACAATATGTACAACCACCTAATGTTTCAGGCCTCAAACCCAAATCCACATTTACCCCGAACCTGGGACAGGTAGACAAAAATGTGGAAATTTTTGAACGGGCTGTGGAAATGGAGATCAAAAGCATGAGCAACAACATGCTGAAACATAACAACAATAATTTGACAAAAAATCAGAAAATAGCATTAAGATCATTACAGGAGTGTGATGACATTATAATCAATCCCGCCGATAAAGGCGGGGGAGTTGATATTTTCGACTCTATTGACTATGAGAGTAGAATGAGGGATCTTCTGGATGTGAGGGAACATTATCGACCAATTCACCTCACGGCTATAGATAAACTCAAGAAGGAAGTGGCTGCCCTCTTAAAACAGGGATGTGATGAAGGGTGGATTTGTGAAAACGAATATAAATATCTCCTAAATATGCACCCAATAATACCAGCTATATACGGCCTACCCAAAATTCACAAAAACATCAATAATCCCCCGATGAGGCCTATAGTCAGCAGTATAGGCTCAATATTAGAACCATTGAGTAGATACGCTGACCACTTTCTGAAACCCATAGTACAAAAACAAAGATCCTATATCAAAGACACAGCCCATGCTATCTCTATATTCGAAGGGCAGAGCTTCAATGGGGTGACCCAAACTCTGGTCACCCTAGACATTGAAGCATTGTATACAAATATCCCCCAGAATGATACTATTAGGGTAATCTCAGATATATTGGAAGAAGAAGACCTGGAAGGGGCCAATAAACACTTCATTATGTCATGTATTGAAATGGTTCTAAAAAATAATATTTTTTTGTTTAAGGAGGACACATATATCCAGGTCAAAGGGACCAGCATGGGGGCTACCTGTGCTCCCAGCTTGGCATGCCTCTAAGTGGGCAACTTTAAGGAGAAACACATATTTAATGAAATGGCCCCATATTATGAGAACATTCAAGGGTGGCACCGTTTCATAGATGATATTATTTTCATCTGGAACGGTGCCACCCAGGATTTGGAATCCTTTTTGGAATGGATTCATTTGGGTGATTCAAACCTTAAATTTACAGCGCATTTCAGTAACTCTCATGTTGAGTTTTTAGATATCAAAATTAAGAACGTGGCCAATGTCTTACAGATGGAGCTTTTTACTAAACCAACTGACAAAAACACATTACTAGCGTATGACAGTAACCACCCGAAATCTCAGAAAGACAATATTCCCTTCGGGGAATTTCTGAGATTGCGACGAAATTGCACTACATTGGATGATTTTTATTATCATGCAGAGGTTTTAACCAATAAGCTGAAAGCTAGAGGATATCCAAAAAAATTCATAAAACACTCATTGAAAAGAGCTAGGGCCCGATTCACAGAACAAACTTAAGACTAAATCCTAAACTTAGTACCATTCTGGTATTCACAGAATGCACCTAGTACTTCTGGTATTCACAGAATGAACTTACTACTTTTGCGATTCACAAAATGAACTTAGGACTTTTGCTATTCACAGAATCCATTTACGACCACTAAACTTACGTCCGCACCCGGGCCGGATTTTCCGCACCCGGAGCGGAGTTTCCGGGCCCGGAGCGGGAAGCCCGCATGCGGGCCGGAAACTCCGCTTTAAGGGCGGATTAGCCGCTCTCGGGCCGGAAACTCCGCTCTCGGGCCGGAATTTCCGCTCTCGGGCCGGAAATTCCGCTCTCAGGCCGGAACATCAGAATTGGGACCACACTACATCACTGTTGCCATTGATCATTTGAGCCAAGGGGAAACACCTGTTCAAGTCCCTACCATCCCCCACCATGCATCAGCTGACGCACTCCAGCCAATCCTAGCTCGGCACCACGTATAACTGCAGAGCAGACACACACAAACCCTTTCAACATGTCACTGAATGTGTTTGTTGCACTGCCCCTTGCCATGCACCAAAACCACTTGAGGAGGAGGAGGAGGATGAGAGCCAGAGCAGAGAGGATCTTCAGACAGAGGATCAACTTATTTGGAATGTCCAGTCAAGATATAAGGGCCAGGTACCGTTTCCCTCCAGAAATCATCTTGGAAATGGTATGTGAGTGGGAGCAGGAACTTGACTCCGTGACCTGCTGCTCACATGCAATACCAGCATACCTCAAGATCCTATCAGCGCTCCATTTCTTCGCCACTGGCTCATTCCAAAGGGTCTCCAGTGACCATGTGGGCATATCCCAGGCAAGCCAGTCGCGGTGCCTGCATCAGGTACTGCGATGCATCACTGCAAGATCCCACCTCCACATACATATGCCACCGACACTGGCCCTGAGACAAAGGGCAGTACGAGATTTCTTTCGCATTGCACAATTTCCACGTGTGCTGGGTGCAATTGACTGTACCCATGTGGCCCTGCAGCCACCCCGCCACATTGCACACATCTTCTGCAATAGACACAGATGGCATTCCATCAACGTGCAAGCTGTCTGTGATTCCAGAGGGAGGTTCATTGATGTGCATGCGGTGTTCCCCGGCAGTACCCATGACAGCTTCATATTCCGCATGTCACCTCTTGCCCGGCGGATAGCTGCGGGAGAATTTGGCAACATGTGGCTACTGGGTAAGTACCAAGCGTTAGAAAGGAGGTTTATGTGTTTTTGAAATGTCTGAATGCCCCCCACAATTAACCATAGTACTTTAAGAATCATAAAGCTAGATACAGGGCCCACCTGACAATGCATGTAATACAGTATAGATCATGTCCTGTGCAAGTCAAAGAGGGAAATCTAACCAACTGCCCTTTCCCCTCTACTTAGGTGACGCTGGGTATGCACTTACCCCACATCTCCTCACCCCTTACAGGCGTGCAGACACTGTACCACAGCGTAGGTACAATAGGGCACACATACGGACTCGAGCCATCATAGAGCGCACTTTTGGTCTGTTGAAGTCGCGATTCAGATGTCTCGACCGTACAGGGGGGGTGCTGCAGTACTCCCCAGAAGTAGTGTGCAAGATCATACTAGCCTGTTGTGTCTTGCACAACATTGCCTTAACGCATGGCTTACAGATACCGCTGGAACCTCGGCTACCTATGAATCTGGGAAACCGGGCCATGGCACATAACCGAGGTCAGGGCATGCAAGTCCGTGAGCAGCTTGTTGCCACGTTCTTCACATGAGCAACCTGTAGTGGAATGGACCAAATGTGGATTGCTGTCTGTTGCCAATGATGAAACTTGGATATACACGACTGTGTCAATAAATTCCTTCCTGAGGCTACTTTGCAAGCCACACTAACTGCATGTTAATCACAGCTCTTGACAGTAGTCAAAACGTTGAGCCTGCATCAGCACATGTGCCCATGTCAGCGATCAGTGTAGTGGATGTCCCGAAAGAATCTATAGCCACAGATGCATGACACAGCCGGACCTCATGAGGATGGGTCTCTTAATCAGAAAAGGCCATAACCATAGCATTGTCGGCCCTGTGCCATCAACAGATGTTACTCCCCCACAAATGATGCGCCCACGACGTGAGTGATGCAATGGGTCAATCAGACGCCATGGGGCAGATTAATGTGGGCTTTGCGGCCCTTTCACGCTGCCGTTGCGTCACTTTTGTGACGCTGCGGTGGTGCAAAGCCAGCCCCATGCTGCGGGGAATGTACTATATGAAGCATCTGGGAGATGCGTCACGTTGTAAAGGCCTGCGCCACATGTAGGTGTTCTGGTGCAGGGGGGGGGGCCTTCCGTGCGCAGAAACGCCTCCTAAAAATCTAGAATATTTCACTCAGTCACTTTTAAGGCCATGCTGCGTCAAAACCCTGCGCCTGCTTGAAGCAGGCGTAAGGATTGATGCAGCATCATAGGGATAGGGCACCCCCGAGCCTTGCTGGAGCTGCGTTGTGCATGCGACGCAACTCCAGCAATGCGCCGCCTTTCCAACGGGGGATGCGTACGCATCTGCACATCCGAGCTGCACGGTGCACCGAAATTTCAATGCCGCGCATCTGTGTTGGCGCACGGGTGGGCAGATGCATCGCAACTCTTCTGACGCATCTCTGCTGATTAGCAGAGATGCGTCCGTAGCCGTAACTCTGCCCCCCTGTGTTAGTGATATATCCACACTTCTCAAACACAATGTTCTGGAACACATCACACAACTCTGCAAATGAGCACCTAATATGGACTACATGTACCATAATGCAAAGCATGAGAAACTGAAACAGAAACTGCAGACATGTCTTGAAATGGTCACTTCACCCTCTTGTCACATTTAATTAATTCTCACATGCACTGTCTTTACTTTTTTATCCAGAACAGAACAGCAGGATGGCAGTAGATGTGATCCCAGATTGTGGATGGATCTGGATGACTACAAAATGGCAGGCAACTACTTCCTGTGATGTATTTGCTGCCTCCCACTCCCTGTAAAACATTTCCTGTATGGAAAAATATGTTCCGGGTCATTTTCGGAATTTGCGGCCAAAAAGCGGAAGCTCCGATTACGGAGCGTACGGCCCGTGTGCGGAAACGCCGATCACGCGGCGTACGGCCCGTGTGCGGACCTCCCGCTCCGGAACCGGAAACTGCGTTTACGGGCCGTAAACTCCGAAAATGACCCGGAACACATAATTTCATTCAGGAAATGTTTTACAGGAAGTGGGAGGCAGGAAATACATCACAGGAAATAGTTTGCTGCCATTTTGTGTTCATTCTGAGTCATCCTCTATCACAGACAGATCCTCTGACATCCTGCTGCTCTCATCCTTCTTATTATCCCCATAATGGCTGAGGGTTACGAAGAGAAGGCACCCCCTTTCACTGAAAGTGAGTTGGACATCTTGGCTGAGGGGGTGCTGGCCAAATTTTCTCAGCTATATGGGGACCCTGAACACCAGCTGAGCAATGCAGCCCGGGCCAGGCTGTGGGCCAACATCGCCGAACGCTGCAGTGCAGTGGGAGTCCACACCAGGCGTGCGAGGGCATGCCGCAAGCGCTGGGAGGACCTAAAACGGTGGGCCCGGCACAAGGCTGAGGAGCTGGTGGGCCAGTCTTCCCAGCACCATGTGCATCGTCCTCGCCTATCCCCACTGTACAGGAGGGTCCTGCGATCAGCTTGGCCGACCCTCCATGCTCAGCTGGAGGAGCAGGAGCAGCAGGGACATGGTAAGTGCATCATATGCTAAATGTGTCTGGGAGTATGATGTGAGTGAAACAGTGCTGTACCATTGTGTGTCCGATGCCTCCATTCACAGATTCCGTGTCCATGCAGCAGTAACCAAGCTTAAAAAGGCACACTGTGGCATATGGACTGTACAGGGCAGAGTGCATTTTGGGAGTTGGAGTCTCGCCATGACAACTGGCTAAATGAGCCATATTTGTGCATTTGGACTGAAATCAGCTCTTCCCGCACCACTACAATTGGCACTAGGAAATCATGTGTGCATTGGATGAGCAATGGTACAGACACTGTCCTGTGTGCGCATGGCAGGCCAAAGGGTATTGGATGCTATGACTTGCATAGCATTTTTAGAGTGTGGGTTCCAATTGTGACAAAACATCATGTGGCATGGAGTCAAGACAGACTTTGACATCCTTTCATCACTCTTAAGCGCTTCTAAATTTACAAGGGGTGTTCACTGACAGACGTCTCAGCCTCAGTGGCCTGTTTCACATGTACAGGTAGCTATCACTAAATTCCCCCAGTGTTCAGCGGTGTACAGCATTACCATATCAGTCACCAAAGCCAATATGTGCCACTGGATTGTCAGTACATGTGTGGGGACAGCCAAAGGCTAGACTCACAATTTGGCTACAGAAATAGGCCAGAGCCTCAGTGCATGTGTGACCCACATTCGCCACTTGTTGTGTCCCATACAATGCTACAAAGCAGATGACACTTGTCCAGACCTTAAATAGCTGCGACTCCCTATGAATGGCCATAATCTGAGATTCTGGACTTCATGTTCTCCATTGGTGGACTGCTTTTGGAACCTACACATGTAGCTGTGGCAGGACACACAGATCCCTAGAATGCCAGGTTGAGGGTTGGCCAATACAGTCGTGTAAGCCACACACATCCACGTGAGATGGCCATGTCAGACTCAATCCAGGACCTGACGGTGAACATACACGTAATGTCAGCTCATAGACACTGACAACTATTGAGTGTGATCAGAGGAAAATAAGTCTGACCTTGGATCCTATGAATGTGTCTCGTCCTGCATGACACAAACATAACATTCGGATTTTGCTTACATTTCAGCAGGCACAGCTGGCGGAACAGAAGGGCAGCAGGACCTGGTCCGGAGCAAGAGGCCACCAGTTCGGCGGCGGCTACACCCACTTTCCACCAGCGAGGAAGAGGAGGATGAGGAGGGACCCTCAACATCAAGAGGCAAGGGGATTGCGCCCACCCAGACTGACAAGGGACACCCTGATGCTGGTGCCACATCCCAGGTGGAGGCTGCAGACATTGATTGGGGGGGGGGTGAACACGACACCTCGGACCATGAGGTGTTGGAGAGCAACTCTCCTCAGGATTCTTCACCTGTGGTCCCTGAAAAGGTGTCCTCGGGGCAGGCCAACAAACAATCTGGGCCTGCCATCAGCCCCTCCCTACCTCTAGAGTTCCCCATTCCATCGGGGGACCCAGCTGCATCCCCTGCAACCAGTCCCCCTCATCGTAGCCGCCAGCTCCCCAACATCATTGGCTCCGGACCTCAGGCACCACATCCCTCCTCTTCCCCCCAGGCCCCTCCCGGTGTTGTTCCTCCTGTGGCTGTGCCAGTGGACCTGATGTGGATGTGTGAGGGTCAGCCAGACATGTCCGCTCGCATCGCGCTACAAGTGTGTATGGAGGTACGCATGATGCGAGAGGACATGCTCCGATGTATGGCCACCCTCACCACCGCCATCAATTCACTGCCCGCAGCCATGTCGTCTGTTGTCTCCCCAATCCCTTCCCATACCACTGTCAATGTCTCCCCCTGTCCATTGCCCCACACTGTTTCCCCCCGTACTCCTCGTGTGGCACGAACCCAAGTGGTGCCTGTTCCTGCACCCGCCAGACGTGTGCCTGCATCGGACTCTGAGGATCTGGACATTGTGGTCCTAGAGGATGACCAGAAGGACACTTGACTTTAGACGTGAACAACTATTTCATTTTCCCCTTGTAAATAGACTGTTTTCCCTGACGCTCCCTGACGTGTCATATTTTTTTTGCCCCACCCCAATCCAGGTTCACATCTCCCTCTGCATTAAGATCTTCATTTGTTTTCCTTTCTCCCTTCCAAACGGACGGTTGTTCTTATGTACCTTCTCAAAATACAATTTGGAATACTCATAACTTCCACTTGTTTAACTTCATTCTGAATGTCTGGTTCTGAATATGGACACATATTTGATGGGTCATCTGCTATGCACATAATGGCTGGTTGCAACGATGGGTCACACTTGTAACTGTGTCACACACACACATACCTTCTCACATCTCCAGGCCACCTGCAACGTTACACAGGACATGATACACAACAGATGATTAGTTTTGGTAGGTGTTTATTTGGTGCACACACAAACACGTGATCACATTGTCCCGGGTTCCTGTCACTGGTGAGTGCGACGCCGCAATTTGGGGGGGGATGACCGCTCCGAGTGCTCAGGTCTGGCTCGCCGCCTACGTGGAGGTGGGTACTGTCCAAGGGACTGTCCAGGGTCATCCACATGTGCTGTGGCAGATGGTGTTTGCACACTTGATGGCTGTACAGGTGGTGGTGGTGGTTGTGCAGGTGGCGGGTGTGACAGTACAGGTGGTGGTGGTGGTGGTTGTGCAGGTGGCGGGTGTGACTGTACAGGTGGTGGTGGTGGTGGTTGTGCAGGTGGCGGGTGTGACAGTACAGGTGGTGTTGGTGGTGGTTGTGCAGGTGGCGGGTGTGACTGTACAGGGGGTGGTGGTGGTGGTTGTGCAGGTGGCGGGTGTGACAGTACAGGTGGTGGTGGTGGTGGTTGTGCAGGTGGCGGGTGTGACTGTACAGGTGGTGGTGTTGGTGGTGGTTGTGCAGGTGGCGGGAGTGACTGTACAGGTGGGGATGGTTGTGCAGGTGGCGGGAGTGACTGTACAGGGGGTGGTGTTGGGAGTGCCAGTTCAGCCCGCTGGTGTGGATGTCTCCCTTCGCTGTGTTGGTGTGCAGTTGGTACAGGTGTGGGGATGTGCTGTCCTGTGGGCAGATATGATGGCTCCCCTCCCTGCGTTGACCGTGAAGGGAAAGGTTGGCTCACTCTCAAAATGCCCTCCATCATCTTCATGGCCAAGGCATGATGTCTTGCACTCTCGTCCCTCTGGATGGATAGCATGTCTTGCATATTTCTGGACATGTCCTGCCAAGTCCTATCCATCCTATCCAACACTTGGCTCAGCCTCTCCACCGCCTGAGGGAAGTGGACCATGTCCTGCAGGGAGTCCGACATGGTGGACAGGGTAGCCCCTATGGCACTAATGTCCTGCCTCACATCGCTCTGCTGTTGGAAGAAGTCCTGCTCCCACTGGTCATCACAGCCAGGTGCAGGCCCTCTCTGCAGCTGTCTGCCATGGATGGGATGTGCAGGTCCTACGGCAGGGGGTGGGGTGGGAGGTGTCAGCCTGTGGGCAGGTGAATGGTGCCCAGGGGATTCCAGCAGCACAACAGGGCTGGTACTACCCCCAGATGGTGGAGAGGCTGGCAGGGATACACTGTCTAGGGAAGAGTGGGTAGGGGAACCACCATGTTGGTCCTGGACGTGAGGACTGTGAGGGAGTGATGTCTGTGTTGTGATGCGTGTGTGCTGTGGCTGGTTTGCTCGAGTCTGGGGACAGGCCATGGCATGCCTGGAAGGAGGCGGAGGGACGTTGCTTGGCAGAGGAGTTGATGCCCTGACCGATTTAGCCAGTCTGGCACGATATCGCGCATTGCCATCTTCATCGTCAGACATGTAGTCCTCATCATCCACCAAGCAGAGGTCCTCAGGATATTCTTCCTCCTCCTCCTGAGCAGTGCTTGCAGCCGACATGACAGCTTGGAGGATCAGGGGATTCTCCCCTCTGATTCCACGTCGGCCCGCACTGGTCATAGGCCTGTCATCCTCGTCATCAGCATCCCCTGGAACAGAGGTTGCAACCGTATTAGGGATTGACCTTGTATGACATGTGGTGCAAAACAAGGGTTTGTATCAACTGTACTTTGCATCAACAGATGAGGATCATGTGACCTGTGTAGGGTACCACCACAAATGACAGCTCACACCATAGCACTGAGGGGTTACACAGATACAGGCAAACTCACCAGCTCCAGCCACAACTCTCTGTCCCTTGGTGTTCCCCCCTAGTGTCACCTGCTGGACCTGTCTCCTCACGGGCCTAGCTGTCCCTGAACCAGCAGCTGTAGAGGGAAGTGACAACATTCTCAATTATCTGCATCACCAATTGTCAGACAGGCACATGACACTCCTGATTTGTATTTCACTTTGTACACAACTGCTGATTACATGCAGAGGGGAATCAGGATCTCTGTCATGGCTTTGGAGTCGAAGCCAGTGACACACCTCATGCTAGAATTACCTGGAGGACGGCTGCGCGAGGGTTGGATGTCATGCAGTCCCCGGGATGGTGCATGCTGCTGGGGTGTAATCTGGTCAGCATCTGTGATAAGACATACAGGTCTATATTTTGCAAGAAGAGATGGTAGCTCTGAGCCAACATGTCATTCACAATGACTATTTGTGGGTAATCCAGAACTATGTGCAGCATGTTTAGCTCCTGAACTTTACATTTGGGCACCTGCTCACATCCAGCAGTTGCCAGCCGTTCCCTCCACACAGCAGTGACATCAATCAGATGACACATCAACAGATACCTCATGCTAGAATTACCTGAGGGACGGCTGCGCGAGGGGTGAACAGCTGCAGCCAGGATGTCATTGAGTGCCCGGGATGGTGCACGCTGCTGGGGTGTAATCCGGTCAGCATCTGTGATAAGACATACAGGTCTATATTTTGCAAGAAGAGATGGTAGCTCTGAGCCAACATGTCATTCTCAATGACCATTTGTGGGTAATCCAGAACGATGTGCAGCATGTTTAGCTCCTGAACTTTACATTTAGGCACCTGCTCACATGCAGCAGTTGCCAGCCGTTCCCTCCACACAGCAGTGACATCAATAAGATGACACATCAACAGACACCTCATGCTAGAATTACCTGAAGGGCGACTGCGTGAGGGTTGGATGTCATACAGTCCCCGGGATGGTGCACGCTGCTGGTGTGTAATCTGGTCAGCATCTGTGATAAGACATACAGGTCTATATTTTGCAAGAAGAGATGGTAGCTCTGAGCCAACATGTCATTCTCAATGACCATTTGTGGGTAATCCAGAACGATGTGCAGCATGTTTAGCTCCTGAACTTTACATTTGGGCACCTGCTCACATGCAGCAGTTGCCAGCCGTTCCCTCCACACAGCAGTGACATCAATCAGATGACACATCAACAGACACCTCATGCTAGAATTACCTGAAGGACGGCTGCGCGAGGGTTGGATGTCATACAGTCCCCGGGATGGTGCACGCTGCTGGTGTGTAATCTGGTCAGCATCTGTGATAAGACATACAGGTCTATATTTTGCAAGAAGAGATGGTAGCTCTGAGCCAACATGTCATTCTCAATGACCATTTGTGGGTAATCCAGAACGATGTGCAGCATGTTTAGCTCCTGAACTTTACATTTGGGCACCTGCTCACATCCAGCAGGTGCCAGCCGTTCCCTCCACACAGCAGTGACATCAATAAGATGACACATCAACAGACACCTCATGCTAGAATTACCTGAAGGACGGCTGCGCGAGGGTTGGATGTCATACAGTCCCCGGGATGGTGCATGCTGCTGGGGTGTAATCCGGTCAGCATCTGTGATAAGACATACAGGTCTATATTTTGCAAGAAGAGATGGTAGCTCTGAGCCAACATGTCATTCTCAATGACCATTTGTGGGTAATCCAGAACTATGTGCAGCATGTTTAGCTCCTGAACTTTACATTTAGGCACCTGCTCACATGCAGCAGTTGCCAGCCGTTCCCTCCACACAGCAGTGACATCAATCAGATGACACATCAACAGACACACATGTATGAGAAGATGACTGATAGGAAGGGATAAATGACCCGGATTCCTCCCCATTACACTGCTATCACCTTTGCCATTCAGACTTACATATTTCCAGAGTCTCATGTTGTTTGTTGTCAAGTCAGAAAGGGTTTCATGTGTGAGATTTACAATTGTCAGGGACATGATGTTGCTCATTTGTGCTTCCCCACGCATGAAGTCACACATATTTGTATGAGAGAACACAGATGTCTTATGTCCATCCTTTGAGTGTCCTCTCTTTGCGTACTCTATTTCCCAGATCATGGTACTACTTAGCTGACGACGATTGGTGTCTTGTACAGCAGACATCCAAACCTCTTTTGTCAAACACTCACCTATACATGTGAATACAGTAGGAGAGGAGGCAAGCAGAATGCAACATTGCGGATAGGCTGAGAGGCTTTGATGCCTTCTGCCTGCACTGGATTAGCGTGTTGCTCTTCAGCCTAGTCATTTAGCAGGTGTAACTACATGAAGATTCACCTTAGCAGCCCCTACATTCATCTCAAAGGTACACTACTGGCATCAGTGTTGGCCTCAGCCATGCTATTTTCATCATGGTGTTTCCTATCATTGAATTGCAAGCCGGTTGTGTTTTGGTCACTTCATATGACTCATGGTACTATTGAATGTCCATTCTGCACTCACTTGGCATACATTTTGTGTCATCCTTTCATTAGCCACCAGGGTCTGATCTTGCATGGGTTCAAATGCCATATGTGAGCATATTGTGATGCAGGACAACAGTGTTGTAAATGTAATACACATGCAACATACGGCGGACGTGAAAGGCACATTTCTTGAGCAGTCAGCCTGATATATTCTTGGGTTCCCCTCCCTTGGCCCAGCACCGGAACAGTGTGTGGGCCCTGAACAGATGTCACAGCCAACCTTGTAGCAGAAGTCAGTGTGTGTCTTTGATTCTGGGAGGACCTCGTTGTACCTACAATGATAAGTGTGTTTTGCTACTTAACATTCCGGCAGCCACATGTGATGCACTAGATTTCTGGCACAAAGGATGAGCACAAGCAGTTGTGGGCACCAGCGTAGCATTAGTGTGTTATACGTAATATCATGATTGCTCCCACATTACTTCGAATGGGCCCACTACCTGGATGCAACCAATATCACAATGACATGTCTACGGATCATGATGTGAGGTCCACTATCGTGTTTTGTTGATGGCCAACCCAGAAGCCAGACAATGTAAGTGGTACATGACCAGCTGTGTGGACTGGGCATTTGATCTATATTGGAAACATTCAAAGTTGGACAGTGTATGCATTGTCAATACTGATGACCCTGGGATCTCACTTGTTCAACATTGCCATATTTCAGTCAATTACTTTGATTGCTTACGTCTACAGACACCATTACAACATAGTGGGGACACCCTTTTGAGTAGTTGTGGCACTCGATGACAGGATTGGATTCCCAGGTCTGGTCCTGTTGCTGTAAAACATGTCATGTTCAGCAATTACGAAGGTTTGATGAGCCAAGACATGTAATATATTGTCTTCAGCTGTTCACAATTATAATTATCTAAAGGTGGATGTCCATTGACTACTCCAATAGTAATGCAGCGATTTGTACATCTCTGGTTGACTTTCATATGTGGGCACTACATGTCCCTCTGTCACTCCTGGCAATGCATGCATTTTGACCATCTCCTGGCCACTTTGACTTACCAGTCGGTGAGGGTGTACGGTGGCGATGCCTCCCAGTAGATGCAGGGACCTCCGCTACGGCAGTTGTCTGTGCTCTGGCTGAATGTGTCAATGGGTGAGAAGAGAGAAAACTAAACATCTGGAATATGTGCTGGTGGAACATTTCTGTGATTTCCCCATTTCTTCTGCATGCTAACAGTGTTTTGCAGTACTGCTGCTGACTGGGCAGGTAGGAGCAGTGGTGCATTGGGGTCGTAGTGGCGTGGCAGGGTGGGAAATTTACAACAGAATAGGTGTCTGACTTTTGGACCAGATGGTTCTCTCACCTTCTGCTTTGTGCTTTCAGCTTGCACGGGGTGATTTACTTCATAGAGATTTAGTGGCATGTTTCCACGCCCCTTGTAATACATTAACACCGCAGTTGCGTCACTTCTGTGTCACAGCGGTGGGGTAATACAGGTGACACATTTGGACGTATTCCCAATTTTTTTTATTTATTTTTTATTTATTTATTTTTTTTAAATTTTTATTGAGGATTCATGTTACACTATAGCAACATTTTGACTAAATAAGAAAGCTGAATGAGGTATAAGCAAATTACAAAAATAGCCAAAACAAAATAAATAAAAAAACAAATATGGATGAAGCAAGAACAAGGCATGTAGAAGTCGGTTGACGAATTACATTTCTAGTGTCTAATTGAGATTGGAGGTTGTAAATCATAGAATGATGTGGCGTCGATGTGGATCTAGAAGTTAAGATACATATAGTAAAACAAAGAGCCATCTGCCACAATCAGAGGAAGAAAGAGAGCGAGAAGGAACGTATAGCTAATGAAGATATAAATATTAGAAGCCAGACGTAGCTATATTCTGAAAATCAGTAAGATTATGACAATCTACTAGTGCGCCAGGCAGCCACTGGTGCCCAAATCTTCAACCCCAATTCTCTTGATTTTTTCCCCTTAAGTTGATACAGAGCCGCCTCCACATTATGTATACCTAGAAATCTGGATAACCACATTTGAAATGTTGGGGCCTGTGTATCTTTCCAAGCTGCTGAGATTAAGGTTCTGAGTACAGCAGTTGAGATGAAAATTAGGGCTTCAGACTTATTCCCAATGTTATGCATCTATGTTGATGCCTCACGGTGTGCGGGCCTGCGCAACATTAAACATGCATCAGCTGTGATTTTGCAGGGTGTGTGTTTATTTGGTGATGCCTCGTACAAGTGATGCATTGTAATTGACGGCATTTCACGTAGTCACTTTTCATAGGGTGTTGCCATGCAAACTTAAACCAGCTTGACGCACCTGTAATGAGTTGCCCTGAGCGTTAGGTGTAGGCGGTCCATGGACATAGTTGGAGTTGCGTCACACTTGCGACACTACTCCAGCAGAGCATCCCCCTGATGCCATCAGTTGCGACACCCATCTGACTATCCCAGCGCCACAGTGCACCGCATTGTCAATGTGACGCATCCGCGGTTGCACAAGAGTTGGATTGGGTGTGGCATTGTTACTGGGGCATCTCTGCTGTAATTTGTCAATTGCTACTTAGCATGCTGGTGTATTAATGCAACTGGACAGTGGCCATGTTTTCAGGAGTGGAGGAGGGATTTGCCATTTCCATCCCTAAGGATTGTGGGACTTGTAGTGCTACATACAGAGGGTGACACAGGAGTCTGTGACTTACGGATTAATTAATACACTTTGGACTACTTCCTTATTCACACTGACAGTGCAACACAGACCTTCTATTCATGCACTTTCACTTTTCATCCCACTTACCTGGTACCACGTAGCGGACGTCACTGACAGGCAGCCCATGGACCAAGTGGGGGTGTATGGTCGTCAGGATGTCCTCCTCCTGTGTGGTGAGGCGGATGCGTGGTCCAGATTGTGCGGCTGGGAGGATCTGTTGTAATTCCATCCTGGCGTATTTATCCTTTACCCTCAGCCGCTCATCCTGCCATTTCTTTTTGACGTCCTGCACAGTGCGCCTGTCCTCCCCCAATGCTGTGACAGCAGTGGCTAATTGCTGCCACAGGGCTGCCTTCTGGCTCCCACTGGTGCAGTAGGGTGGGAGTCCATAGAGGCGTTTATGGTGCCTCACAATGAACTCCACAAGCATGGTGGTCTCCTCTGCTGTGAAGTTCCGCTTTCTCTTCATGAACTCCATTTTCTTGGCCGGTCTCTGCTTGGAAATCCAAACTGCGTGTGACCAAACCGGTGCCTTCACTGTGTGCTGCTTTTAAATGTTTTTTGCTGCTGGTCAATCTGTGTTAATTGGCTTCAGCTGGATCATGGTGGGGGATGGTAGGCACTAGCAACATGATGGCTAACTGGAGCTGTTGGCTGGGATTGGCTGGAGTGCGTCAGCTGATGCATGGTGGGGGATGGTAGGGACTTGAACAGGTGTTTCCCCTTGGCTCAAATGATCAATGGCAACAGTGATGTAGTCTGGTCCCAATTCTGATGTTCCGGCCCGAGAGCGGAATTTCCGGCCCGAGAGCGGAATTCCCGGCCCGAGAACGGAATTTCCGCCCTTAAAGCGGAGTTTCCGGCCCGCATGCGGGCTTCCCGCTCCGGGCCCGGAAACTCGGCTCCGGGTGCGGAAAATCCGGCCCGGGTGCGGACGTAAGTTTAGTGGTCGTAAATGGATTCTGTGAATAGCAAAAGTCCTAAGTTCATTTTGTGAATCGCAAAAGTAGTAAGTTCATTCTGTGAATACCAGAAGTACTAGGTGCATTCTGTGAATACCAGAATGGTACTAAGTTTAGGATTTAGTCTTAAGTTTGTTCTGTGAATCGGGCCCCTAGATTTTACAATAGAGAAAGCCTATTGGAGACTAATAAAAAGAGAAAGGACAATGCAATTAATAGAATTGTGTTTGTTTCACAATATTCTAATATGAGCAACAAAATAAAAAATATAGTGAACAGAAATTGGAAAATTTTAAACCACGAAGCCAACAAGACATTGGAAAAACCTTTGTTTTCATTTAGACGTAACAAGACTATTCGTAATTCCCTGGTAAAGACTTACAAACAGACAAACAATATCCAAAACAATCTGACAGGAGA
Source organism: Triturus cristatus (assembly GCF_964204655.1). NCBI lineage: Eukaryota > Metazoa > Chordata > Amphibia > Caudata > Salamandridae > Triturus > Triturus cristatus. Next base: position 404,922,345 of record NC_140581.1, read on the forward strand.
GATAGCAAAGGGCAACTACAAATGCGGGACCTGTTCGATCTGCCCACAGTGCATTGAAACAAAAAATATAATGCATAATAACAAACAGATATGGGCTAAATCTTTAAACAACTGCCGCAGCAAAAATGTTATCTATCTCCTTATATGTCCCTGCGGCTTAGGATACGTAGGGGAGACAGGTAGGGAACTTCGCACCCGCCTGGTGGAACACAAATCAGCAATCAGGAATAAGAAACAAAAAGCTCCGCTAACGGACCATTATGAACAAATGAAACATGAATGTAACGAATTCAAATGGTTCATACTAGAGAAGATCAGAATAGATAGGAGAGGAGGAGACTTGAATACTAGAAGAAAACAACGAGAACAGTGGTTCATGTGCTATCTTAACACAGTAGATAGGGGCCTTAACTCAAAAGAAGATTGGATGAGTATCATTACCAGATAGCGGTATGATGACCATCAGATCATATTAAGGTACATGTGGGAAAGCTTGAGTAGGCTCCCTAATAACATTTCCCTCAGTATAGGAGCAATGTAGAGTGATGATAAAGGAGCCATCTTATTCAACCTAGGAATGCGATGTAAAAAGTGGCCACATTATGGATAAAGTTACAAGGAATATGAAAGTGCACCGTATATAACTGTATAAAAAGATCAATTGAAACAACTATTTGAAGGGGCATGATAGAAACACAGTTTATTGTAGAATAATGCGTGAACAAAATGTCCGGGTACTAAGAAATAAAGTTACACACGGACAAAAAAAGAATATACAAACTTGTAACCAATAGCAGGAGATTATGAAAGACAACCAATAGCACTGCAGCTTGCACAAGGGATTCTAAGAGAAGTAGCAAGGTGTTAGGAACAACGACCCAGCATTGGCCGAAACGAGTCACATGGTAGAATGGACCAGAAATAAAGAAAGGCCGATAGGTAGAACAGCGTAAGCAGGACCAAAGACGTTTCCCCGCATTCATGAAACAATCGGCGTGCTCGAGGTAAGATTAATGGTTGAAAGACAACGGGCCGGAATATATTCCATCCCTGAGATAGATTGGGTAATGGGTGGAAAAATAGAAGGAACGCGTGTTCCGGGAGATATACAGTAATCTTTTCCAACCCCTTCATTTTAGGCTATAGGGGGCCAATAATACGAAGGACAATTTATCCATAACGGTCCCGTCTATAAGCCTTTCGCTGATGCAGCTGAGGACAGACTGTACTTAATAAGGACAATGCGGGAGAACAACAGTGCAGAATAAGAAAGGTAGGAATGTATTTGTTTTATCCCTAGTTGTTAATCCACCAAGTACAATATTTGTACAAACATCTATCGGACCAAAGATGTAGTATAAAAATGGTCATGGAAGCAAGGAGGGTAGTACAGAAACCCAAGGGAGGTTTCATATAATCAGAAAAGTTCTCTTCAATCCTTATTTTCAGGACACGGGGTGTATGGTACACGAAGGATTTCACACAGGCTTGATCCCCAAAAGCATCCGAGTTGTACAGACGAATAGAGATTGAATTATAAGAACAATGTCGGCATAATAACGACATCAATAACGTAAGTAGATAGTTATTTTCTTTGTCCCAATTATTACAACTGACAAACGACAATTGGGATATAACCACAGGCATAATCTTTACAGATTAGTAACAAGGCAAAATAGGACTCACAATGTTTCTACTGCATGAAAAGAAGTAGCGTTCAATGAAATACGGATGAAAGGGTGATGTTTCACAATACATGAGACTTTTTAAAATAACAATGGAAACACCAAAAGAGAAAGGGAAAAAAAAGAAGGGTGATATATATGTGGATAATTAGGCCCTAAAATAAGTGGTAAAAATGTTTTTTAAAAACATCTGGTGAGACTAAGATGGTTTAGAGAATACATAATCTAGGAGTACAATTACCAAGGTCCCAGGTGATGAGGAAGGGAAAATAGAAATGAAGAAAATTGCAAATAAATATGAGTTTACATTGGAAACCGGTTTTTCCAAGAAACAATAACAATATTTCTTTCTTAAGACAGGAAAGAAGCATTGAATACCGAGAGAAATCCTCTATCCATGGTCTTGAGGAAGATAGTGGCATAAAATAAAGCCTATCGAAACGCGTCGACGCTTATGAAACACACAATCCACAGAAACGGATACACACTTATAGTGATAAAGAGCTCAAAACATCCCATAAGTGGTTAAAGTCTAGTAGTATTTTTGGATGTGTCAATATATGACAGAGTGTAATGTCTTTTGTATGGTGTGTTTTCTCAGTTATGCGGGTTCATAACGAGGCGTTTTTAATGTAACAATTTGTTCTGTTTACATTTTGATTATTTGCAGTATCAAATGATATCTTAGCTTTTTTGTATTTGTTTATGTTTAAATCAAATATGTTTTTGGGATTAAATCTTCTGCTTAGATCAATGTTAAGTAGGGACTAGAATAGATTGTGTTTTTAATGGTGATGCAGAACATGCTTTATAAATAATAAATGGTAACTATTTTTATAAAAACGTGAGAGTGTGAATATTACATTTTTGAATTACTTAAGTTTGTATATACAGTCAAGGGACTGCTAGTAGACACACACATACGCAACATCCTGGACTCATACCGGCGTGACACCAGAGGCATCAACCAGGTCGTGTCAAGACTCTCCGAGATGCAGGGGACCCTCGATGACATTGAGAACCTGCAGGTCGAGCATCATGCCAGTCATCAACAACACCAAGGACGGATGGAGGCAAGACTGGCTGAGCTCCTGGCAGTGCACAGGGACGTGAGTCAATCACTCCGTCAGATCGCCCAAAGCCTGGCAAACCCTCCCTGTGCCACCAGGCGTAGACCAGCACCAGACACAGGGAGGGAGGAGGAGGAGGATTCATCTGACGGAGCATCCCCAGCATCGTCAAGGCCTGCATCTGAGGGTCCCCGGAGGAAGGTGGGTCGTTCATGGAAAAGACCGTGAGAGTCAGCGGACCATCCCCATCTTCCAGGTCACCTGGCCTGGCACCTGGCCCTCTGGCACAACAGCAGCACCTCATCCAATGACATTCTCTGCCACATGGACTTGCTGGTCACAGTCTGACCAATGATGACCAACACTGTGGTCTGGACTCTGATGACTTCCAATGCCAAGGATACCATCTCCCCCTGTGAACTTTGGATTCTATTCCCCCGGTACAGCACCCAATTGCATCTACCAAACCACTTACCCCACCGTAAATAAATATTTCACTTTGGACATGAAACGTTCCTGTCATTTTGCATCATTCAACGACATATGTGTGTGGAAATGTCAAACTATGGCTGAGTGTTGAACCAACTCCAGCCATCCATACCCTGGGATCAGAGTCTGGTACAGGACACACATGGGTCACAAGGTATCATTCAATGTAGGCATGGAGCACAACACTCACTGTGATGGCCTCTGGCTGCTGAGGGGGGGCTTGCTAAGCTGTGCGGAGAGACCTATTTGGGAGATCATCATCAAGGCGTAGAGGTCATGGCTCATGTGGAGGTTCCCGGGGAGGGAGTCCCAGGTATGTGTGGCCAGGTGGGAGAACAATGTCCTGTATGCTGGAGTACAGTGGATGTGAAGAACTGTCGTACTTTAAAATTTGGGACCGCGTAGGAGGCAGGGCCCTACCCCTGTCTATCCCGGTATTAGCGAACCGCGAATGGTCAATGCGGTATGTACAAGTGCTTTGTGTAACGTTTTAGCTATGAATGCACTATGTATACGTTATTATACATTGACTCCGTGGGTTCCATTTTGTAGCGGTGGCCATCTTATGGTTGCCCTCACATAGGCTATATAGCATGAAGCAAAAACGGGCCTTTTAGAGCACATGTGCCTTTCTTTGACTTTTCTGTGACCTGGGCAGCTTGGCTCCGCCACCCCAGGTCAAACTGGTCTCACGAGTTCCCCGTCCTCTGGCCACCTGTGATTAGCATCAGGGCTTGACACACCATAAAGTCTTTTCATCCTACACAAGCCTCCGGCTAATCTCTTTCACACCTGACTGTTCCTGCTTTGTGGCTTGTTTCCCAAAACAGGAGATGCTCATGTTTATTGGGGCCTATCGATATCTGATGTGGGATCTGAGCCTTGCTGGGTAAATAATTACGGGCTGGCTTAACTGGAATGTGGGATGGTCATCATGACTCTGCCGTTTCGTTTGCAATGTATACATGTGAATGACCAACTGCAAGAGAAGGGCGGTGTTGCCCAGAGCGTAACATTCTCCATAAAAGAGGAGACTGGTTTCTGTTCTGCAGACTGCCTCATTCAGTTGCTAAGGCTTCTGTGCGACGTAGTCTCACTCATTTGAGTTTAATAAAGATGTCTTTTCATATTTCAGCTTCTGTTGCCAAGTTCTTTGTTATATTATCAAGATATGCAGAATTTTATAATACCACATCAGGAAGTACTCGAAGTCATAGGGTGCTACCCCTAGCACCTCTGGGGTCTCAAAAATTGGAGTACTTCAGAACGGTGGCCAGGGCAAGGTTGGATGCACGGAGATGGCTCAACGGGATCTAGGATGACAGACGTACAAGGTTGGTTGGGGTCGGGGTTGTGGACTGGCTCCTGAGTGTGGGTGGGGAGTGTGGAGGTCATCCTGCAGCAGACAGTGATCCATTGCAGATATCCATGGTGGACGGTGAGGTGGCTGGGGCGCAGGGTGTTGAATCTGAGGTGTGCAGAAGTTGACCAGTTTCCTGGGAGTTTGGATGTACTTGCTCCGTAGAGGGCAGGGCAGTATTTGACACGGATGTTGTCATGGACCTGGGGATGGTCTGTCTTTTCTTGGAGTGGATCTATCTGTGGATCATGTGCATAATGCAGAGGGCGTTGCAGCATGAGGTACAGATGCTGTGGACTAGCATGGCATATGTGAGCGAGCCAAACATGATGCACACCATCTTGTGTGTGTGGCCACTGGGTGCTTGTGTAGGGCTTTTGCGGGTGGGACACAGGCACTTGACCCAGCTGGAAGGGGACAATCCTCAGATGATCACCTCAGTCCTGTACAAGACCAACCTCAGGTGGCTCGTGTTCAGCCATTCATCAATGGATCTCATGCATACTTGAATGATGGAACTGCCAATGTCTGTGTCTTTGTTGAGGGTGAGGAGCACCTGGCTGTCAATGGCATACGAGCTGATGATGAGGTGCTGTGCGCATGTGATGGTGGAGAGGGGGGTCCTGGACACTCTGTAGATTGACATGCTGAGAGATGATACCTGTGCCATGTCCCAGACGATGACACCATACTACATGCTGAAGCCTTGAGTCCCACTCCCATGCCCTTGCTGGGCTACAGAGCCGGTGGGGAGTATTAGGGACGTGACCTGGTTGGTGTGACAGGGCCTGGAAGGTGGGGCAGCGCAGTGTAGGCAGTTGGAGTTGCACACTCAGCATGCAAAGGTGTTGTGTGTGTGCCCAGGGTATGTCTGACAGCAGACGTTAGATGTGTGGATGGACAGAGCCCGGAGTGTGGCTGATACATCAGACTGTAGTGTGATGTGGGTAATGCAAGGACAGGATGGTGGTGCAATGTGCACCTTGCATATGCTGATGGTCCAGCCTTTGGCACCGTGTGGCGGCAAAAGTGGCATAGACAAGCTGAGGACAGCAAAATGAATGGGTGGAGGGAGGAAGTGAGGAGCATCCTGGAGGCGTGTGTGTTGCCAAATCTGGATACTCTGTTGGCCCTTGCTGCAGGGGCCGCAGCAGCAGGCGGCATCTCCTTGCAAAATGACAGAATTTGCACACATAGACTAAGATGTCAGAAGGACAACTGCAACAGCCGCGTGTGTAAAGTAAGGAGTGTCCAGTGTCACATGGCACACCCAGAGACAATCACCAAAGAAGCATGACACCGGATCAGGAAACTGAATGCCGACCTGCGCACAGGAGACACACCCTCAGCAGCTGTTGGTGGTCCATTGTGTGGACCAACATGCCAAAAAACATACACGACCATGTACTTCATCCCAATAGGCAGCCTAACCCATGAGCAACTGCATGCATGTTGCTAAACTACACATGGACTCCTATGCATAATCTTCCACAACTATGCCAGATATGCCGCATGCAAAGTGGCAAGAGACCTGCATTGACAGAGATGAGGCACCTTGGAGTGTGACAAACACCTTTATTACTCAGCCTCACACTAAGGGAAATGCATCAATTGGAACAGACTCACAGGTCATTTGGCTGACCATGTGTGACCTACACTGGACACCCCCTTCAACACACAGATGTGTAAATCCTACTGAGCTGGCACACAAGTGAAGGGGTTGAGCCTAACACCCCTTGCTGCACACGGAGAGTCTACAATTCCCCATTGAGCCTCATATGGGGATGTCCCACACTATGTCCACCATTAGCATCCGTATGTTCCTTGGAGACGTTATACACACATTGATGCCTTCATCAGAATCCACACACCATTACAGATGACTGTCAGGAAGGGTGACCATCAATTCATGGGAGCCATGCAACACGTCTTGTGGCCCATGGTGAGTCGACATGTATGCATGGTAACACAACATGCACAGGAGCAGTCCCTACATATCACAAACACGTACCACCCACAAAATGCCTTGCTGCACTCCTTACCCCAAATGACTTTTCACCATGTCTGTGCATGTAACTCTGATCTAGCACACGTTGCAATACTCATAAGGAATAGCAGGAGGGCAATGATGACATGAGCAGATGACAGCTGCAAGAACCTGGGGAGGACAGACACACAACAATTCAGTGAAGAGCTAGTAATCCGCAGACATGTACATGTACTCTACAGGAATGATGTTGTCACCATGCCCTTAACAAATTTAGTGTCCCAGCTAATATGTGTGGAATGACATCATCACTTCAATGACACATCAGAACACACCTCCAAGTCACTTAGCACACAGTCAGCTCGACACACACATTGCAACACATGCCACACAAGGCTCAAAGCGTGCACACTCAGACACAGGGACTCACCATCATGAGAAGAAGTTGCGGATAAGCTGACTCCGGATGTCCTCATCCTCATCCTCATCCTCATCCTCACTTGCCCCGTGCCCGAGCCCTTCATCCTCCATGGGTGGATGAACCTGCTCATCCGGATCAAGGATGAGTGGCACGGCCTTCTCCACTGCCATGTTGTGCAGCATGCAGCACACAATGAAGATTTTGCAGACCTTCACCGGGGCATATGGGAGGGCGCCACCGGTCTTGTGGAGGCACCAGAATCTGCTCTTCAGGAGTCCAAACGTCCTCTCAATCACACGCCTCGTCTGCCCATGGGTGTCGTTGTACCGGTGTTATGCAGCTGTTCTGGGGTTGCGGAGAGGCGTCATCAGCCATGGCATGTTGGGATAGCCAGAGTCCCCTACATGGAAACATCATGTGAAGAAGTGGGTCAGGAGATGCCGTAAGATACAAAGATAGCGCTGAGCACAGGGCTAACAGAGTATATCCACCAACAAGACATGCTCGTTCCGCGTGCAGCTGCAGCATCATTTCTGGCACCCTGCCACGCCTCATGATGTATGCATCGTGTGCGGACCCTGGAAAATGTGCACAGACATGGGAAATCAGCATGTTAGCAAGACACACCACAAGGGCATTAATGGAGTGGTAATGTTTTCTGTTTCTATAGGCTACCTCCTGTGCCTGTGGTGGTACCAAAGCCACATGTGTCCCATCAATGGCCCCAATTACATGAGGCATCCCTCCCAGGGCATAGAACTCACCCTTGACACCTGTCAACTGCTCGCGAGTGGGAAAATGGATGAATTCATCCAGGTGCAACAACATGGCTTCTATAACATCATGCAGGACACGGCAGAACATAGTCTTGGACATGCCACCGACATCAGCTATGGTCAATTGAAACATGCCGGTGGCAAAACAATGTAGTGCTGCCATCACCTTCACCTTGGGGGTCAGAGCTGTAGGATACCTGTGTTGTGGTTGGAGGTGTGGTGCAAGCCGGCGGGTCAAGTCCTCTATCAACTCTTGCGAGAAGCGGTATCTTCGTATGCAGTCATGTTCATGCATGGCATCCAGGTCTGGCATTCGTGTGGGGAGAGGCGGTGCCCTGCAGAGATTTGGAAGGAATAACGAAGAGTGAGTACAGTACCACACCAATGTCACTGAGGTGAGCACATGTTCAACAGCTAATACACATCTGCTCAATACAGAGTCTGTGCTGTGCAATACATGCAGGACACGTGGGCCAGCCAGGTGATACTCCTACGAAGAGCCAGCCACAATAGTTGCATGGCAATGTTGACGTGACATGCCATGAAAAAGCTGTTTGCTAGTGTAAGTGACAAGCCAGACACATTACATGAGTAACAGACATCCACATATCAGCATTTGAAGTATGTCATCTCATACAGACAGCTGGCGGGAGTCTAGACACACAGGTCACATGTTATCTGGAAATAGACAGATGACACATATTTCCATTAAGGGGTCCATGTCAAAAACTGATGTCACAGACATTGAGACAACGCAGATATTGCCTCATGTCAGGAAGTCATCTTCGAACCATCATGACACATGTAACATGTGAGTCCACATGTGGCATGGTGTGCGTATATGTGTGTCATGCACATATGCACACAGACACATGTTGGATGCTGCAACAGCAGATGGAGTTGACGGAATGCCAACAGAAAGCTCATGGGAACACATGACACACACATGACAGAGTCACATCATGGCTCACTGGGAGTCACATGTGAGGTGTAATTATCCGTGTACCTGCCATCAGGGGACAGTTGCGGGTGTAGCTGACTGTGCCATACCAGTGATGCAGTGCTTGACACGTGTGTCGCTCATGCACACATGTGCAAAGTGTGAAGGGGAAGTGTGCCACGTAGTGCCCCATCACACATGACATGTGTAAACAGCTCATCACACATCTATTGTGCCACAACATGAGGAGACATGTGCCACATCACTGCCTGACACACCTAGGCCCTGCACATGAAGGACTGCACTGACAATGACTTGATGTACAGCCTTGTGCGAGTCTGACACCTCCATTCCTTTCGTGTGTGCCTCCGATCACCAGTGTAAGCTGTAAAACGCAGTACACACGCTCTGAGGGCATGTGTAGGGCCCGTACTCACGCGTGTACGGCCCATACATGTGTGAGTACGTGCCATATCACTAGGCCCTACGCTACCCCCAACTATAGTGATAGGCACGTACTCACGCGTGTACTGCCTGTACACGCGTGAGTACGTGCCGTATCACTAGGCCCTACGGTACCCCCAACTATAGTGATCGGCACGTACTCACGCGTGTACGGCCCATACACGCGTGAGTACGTGCCGATCACTAGGCCCTACGGTAACATAACTATAGTGATCGGCACGTACTCACGCGTGTACGGTCCGTACACGCGTAAGTACGTGCCTATCACTATAGTTGGGGGTACCTTAGGGCCTAGTGATAGGCACGTACTCACGCGTGTACGTTCCGTACACGCGTGAGTACGGCCCGTATCACTGTAGTGATGGTGCCCTAGGGGTACGTGTGAAAAGCGCCGTACCTGTGTGGGGATTTAAGAATTACAATGGGGACACATGAGGGACAAGTATTAGGGCCTAAATGCATGCTGGTTGTCATGGATAACGAGTTTCAAGTTCAAAATTTTACATCATGTGATCTGGAAAAATCAGTTGGCCACATTTAACATTGTTGCAAAGTGGTTGTTGACTTGACATGATGCTGCAAAATCGAAAGATGCAAAGGCTGTCACTGGTGTATGTTTAAAGGGAATGGAGGAAACGTAGGATGCAAATGAGTCTGACCAATCACTCTGTACTCCTGTAAATGAAATAGGCCAGCAAGGCAGATATAAGGCAGGCAGAACCCATGAGAGGGCACTTGCCTGCACAACATGTCAGTCGATACCACTGCTTCTGTATTGTCTCCCTCTGGCACCATGTCAATGTTAGAAGGCGACCTCAGAGGGGCCCGGAAGGGGCCCTGACTGCCCTGAGACCCACCCTTGAGGTATCGTAGCCGGGCACTGGCGGGAGACTCCTCAGGGGAGGAACCTCGTATCTAGGATCGTACACTCGGCACCACACGACAGAGAGACACTACACGAGGAGTTCTTAAGAGCAAATCTTTATCAGATCGGAGTGGTAGGATCTTTATGATCAGCAAGGCAAAATATATACAAGGAGAGCGCGGGCTCACAAGGTCTTGGCGGGGGTTAGGAGGTAGCGGGACAGTTTCTGGGGATAGGAATCAAATGCAGGAGCGTACCCAGCGCACAGCTCACAATCCTCGAGCTGGGGGATACGCTTGTCGTCGTGGGGTCCGGCGGGACCAAGAGAGTCTGTGGGAGCTGCGAGTCACTCAGCAGGCTCGAGTCTAAGTTCGGAGGTCTTACGATCTTCAGGGAGCCGCGAGTCACTCAGCAGGGCTCAAGCACAAAGTCGGAGGTCTTACGATCTTCGGGGAGCCGCGAGTCACTCAGCAGGGCTCAAGCACAAGTTCGGAGGTCTTACGATCTTCAGGGAGCCGCGAGTCACTCAGTAGGGCTCAAGCACAAGTTCGGAGTTCTTACGATCTTCAGGGAGCCGCGAGTCACTCAGCAGGGCTCAGGTGGTTCCAAGGCGAATCTGCCGGACAGTCCCAGAGCACCCCTTGTTATAGGGCAACTCCTCTTTGATGTCCGGAGTCTGTGCAGGCAGGGGTCTTGTCACCTGGGGGTCGCTTGTTGGGGGTTTCCTGCCATTGTCCTTTGATCCTTTCAGGGCCGGGTCGGGAGGAGCCCCAGACACCCAGCAGGCATGGAGCCAGCCCTCGGGGAGGCCGGCGGGTCGATCGAAACCCACCTTCCCAGGGAAGCGCGGAGGTGTGATGAAAACTGCTCCTCCCTTTCTCATCCCAAGGGGAGCGCGATGTCCTCCAGCCGGAGTGGCGCCTATCGGCTAGGGTCGCGCTGGGGCCGGCGGCCATCTTGGTGCATGAAGTGGGCACGCGGGCCCGGGTTGGCCGAAGGAGGAAGGCCACGGACGGGGGAAGTCCGGGTCGGGTGTGTGTGTTCGGGTGGGAAGGATCGGCTAGGCCGTGGGCTCGGGGCTGGTGTGAGGTGCAGGGGTCAGGTCTGACTATGTTGCGAGGGCCGGGTCTAACACGCGTCCCCCCCAGCTGAAAGCCGGGGAGAACTACCCATCTTCTTGGGGGTTCTCCTCGCTGAGGCGGAAGAACCGGGAGAGGCCATCGGCGTTGGCGTGGTCTGTACCAGGGCGATGTTCCACGGTGAAATCCATCCCCTGGAGGGAGATTGACCACCGCAGAAGTTTGGGGTTTTCTCCTCGCATCTGCATAAGCCATCGCAAGGGGCGATGGTCGGTTTGGACCCTGAAATGGGTGCCGAACAGGTAAGGGCGTAGTTTCTTGAGGGCCCAGACTACGGCGAACGCCTCGCGCTCGATGGTACTCCATCTCTGTTCCCGGGGCAACAGCCTTCGGCTGAGGAAGGCCACGGGCTGGTCTAGACCCTGGTCATTTACCTGGGAGAGGACTGCCCCGATGCCATACTCGGAGGCATCAGTTTGTACCACAAACTCTTTGGAGTAGTCGGGGGCCTGGAGGACGGGGGCCGTACACATGGCCGTTTTCAGGGCATTGAACGCCTCTTGGCAGGCAGGGGACCACTGCACCTTCTTGGGCTGCTTCTTGGACGTGAGTCCCGTGAGGGGACCGACCAGGCTGCCGTAATTCCGGATGAATCTCCGGTAGTAGCCCGTGAGGCCCAGAAAGGCTCGGACCTCTGTTTGGGTAGTGGGGGGCTCCCAGGCTAGGATGGCGTCGATTTTGGGCTGTAGAGGGGCGACCTGCCCGCTTCCGACCTGGTGCCCCAGGTAGGTTACCGAACCTTGCCCAATCTGGCATTTGCTGGCTTTCACGGTGAGGCCCGCCTGGCGTAGGGCGGTTAGCACCCTCCGGAGGTGCTGGAGGTGCTCACTCCATTCGGAACTAAAAACTGCAATATCGTCGAGATATGCAGCGCTGAATTTTTCCAGCCCGGCCAGGACACTATTTACCAGTCGCTGGAAGGTGGCCGGGGCATTTTTCATCCCGAAGGGCATCACGCGAAAGCGATAGTGCCCATCCGGGGTGGAGAAGGCGTACCGCTCCTTGGCTCCCTCTGTGAGCGCAATTTGCCAGTAGCCGCAGGTGAGGTCGAAGGTGCTGAGGAACCGAGCAGCCCCGAGCCGGTCAATGAGCTCGTCGGCTCGGGGAATGGGGTGGGCATCGGCTCGGGTGACTTCATTGAGTCCCCGGTAGTCCACACAGAAGCAGAGTTCCGGGGCGACCCCGGGGGCAGCTGCTTTTGGGACCAGGACCACGGGGCTGGCCCAGGGGCTGTCTGAGGGTTCGATCACGCCTAGGGTCAACATTTTCGAGACTTCGGCTTGGATACAGGACCGGACCCGATCAGGGACTCGGTAGGCTCGGTGCCTCACTGGCGGGCTGTCCCCGGTATCCACATCATGGACACACCAGTCGGTGACCTTGGGGACCAGGGAGAAAAGGTCCGGAAACTGCCCTAGGAGCTGGCGGCAATCCTCACGTTGCTGGGGAGTGAGAGACGGGGAGAGGTTCACTCCCTCTACGGAGCCGTCCTTCTCCTTGGTGCGCAGAAGATCAGGGAGAGGATCTGACTCTTCTTCGGACCTCTCATCAGTGGCCAGTAGGAGGCTCAGCTCCGTCCGCACAAAGTGGGGCTTGAGGCGGTTCACGTGGAGGACCCGGAGGGGGTCCCGGGGTGACTGGACGTCTACCAAGTACGTTACCGGGCTCTTCCGCTCAACTACTTTGAAGGGCCCGGTCCATTTATCCTGGAGAGCGCAGGGTTTCACGGGGGCCATGACCCACACCAGCTGGCCCGGCTGAAACTCAACTAGCACGGCGTGCTGGTCGTACCAGCGCTTCATCTCCTCCTGACTCGCCTCCAGGTTGGCCTCGGCCATCTCCCGGAACCTCCTAGTCTGATTTCGGAGGGTCAGGACGTAACGGAACACATCTCGGGGGGGGTCTCGGGGCGCCGCCTCCCACTCTTCCTTGACCAGGCTGAGGGGCCCCCTGACGGGGTGCCCGTAGAGTAGCTCAAAGGGGCTGAAACCCAAGGATTTCTGGGGAACTTCTCGGTATGCGAATAGGAGGCAGGGGAGCAGGAGGTCCCACTTACGCCGGAGGGGCTCTTCCAGGCCTGCGATCATCCCCTTCAGAGTCCGGTTAAACCGCTCTACCAGGCCGTTTCCTTGGGGGTGGTACGGGGTGGTGAACTTATAGGACACCCCGCACTGTTGCCATAAGGACCTCATGTATCGGGAGATAAAGATGGTACCGCGATCGCTCACGACTTCGCGGGGAAAACCCATGCGGGAGAAGATCCCCATCAACGCCCTGCCCACCACGGGGGCCGTGACGCTGCACAGGGGGATGGCCTCAGGGTAGCGGGTGGCATGGTCCACCAGGACGAGGATGAACCGGTGCCCCTGGGAAGTTGGGGGGTCCAGAGGTCCTACAATGTCGATCCCGACCCGCTCAAAAGGGGTACTGACGACAGGGAAGGGTTGGAGGGGAGCCTTGCGCTTCCCTCCACTCTTCCCACTTGCCTGGCACGTGGGACAGGACTTGCAGTGGGCTTCCACATCCGCTTTCATTCTGGGCCAGTAGAAGTGAGTCACGAGGCGACTGTATGTTTTGTCCTGACCCAAGTGGCCTGTGAGGGGAACGTCGTGGGCCAAGCCCAGGAGGAGGTTTCGGAAGCGTAGGGGTACCACCAGCACCCGGCTGGACCCTAGCTCCATCGACTTCTGTTCGCTGTACAAAAGGTCATTCTCCCAATACACCCGGTGCGTCCCCGTCTGGTCGCCCGCGGCCTGGGCCTCTGCCTGTTGCCGGGGCCCGACCAGGGAGGGACAGGTAGCCTGCTCTCGGCAGAACTCCTCTCGGGAGGGGCCCCCCTCATGGCGCCACTGGACTAATTCGGGCAGATCGCCTAACTCGGTGTCTGGGGTGGAGTCGGAAGGCTGGGGTTCGTCACTGGCGATCGACTCTTCTGGTGGGGGGATGTGGGGACCCTCGGCCGGGACCATCCCATCTTCAGGGGTCGGGGCGTCGTCGACTTCCCTCAGGGGGGTCAGTCGAGCCGCCATGGATCGAGTGGTGGCGCACACCCACTCAGGGAGGCCCATCATCCCTAGGTGGGTCTTGCGCTCAACTTGTCCCCAGGGGGAACTTTCCAGGTCGTTCCCCAGGAGACAGTCGACGGGCTGGGAGGTTCTCACTGCGACCTTTAGTTTACCGACCACCCCTCCCCACTCAAAGGGCACCAGGGCTACCTTACATAGGCTTTCCGTGTTGTCGGCTGAAATGACAGGGCAAAATACGTTGGGGAGGACCTGGTCTTCGTGGACTAAATGGCTAAGGACACCGGTGATGCTGGCCCCGGTGTCACGGAGGGCTTCTACTTGGTGGCCATTGATCGTTACGAGCTGCCCATATTTCTTTGTGTTAGAGGGCAGGAGGCTCCCAGGGACCATCTCTCTATCTCCTAAGGATACTAGGGCCATAGCGGCGGGTTCCCACTCCTCGGCCTCCTCAACCTCCTCCCCCAGGGCAACATTGGCTATCAGTTTAACGGGGGGTGCTGCCTGGGTGGTGCGTGGGGCCATGGGGCATTCAGGGTCGTTGGCGTAATGCCCGGGCTTCTGGCAACGGAAACAAGTGATGGTTACCCGGTGCCCCCGTCTCAGGGGGGGGCCGGATACAGCTGGTGGGGGTGCCGGGAAAGGTGGAGGTTGGGACTTCGGGGGACTGGCCTGGGATTCTCTCTGCCCTCCCTAGTTTCCCCCCCCCCTCGCTAACGGGGTGGTCCCTGACTGGCTCGGGGGTACTCTCCTACAGGGCCCCGGGAGACCCGGGTGTTGGTCCAGCGATCCGCCTCGACAGCCATCTTCCTTGGGTCCGTGAGCTTGCTGTCGAGCAGATGCTGGCGTAGTTCCACAAAGCAGTTGGCAGCCAGGTGTTCCCACAACATAAGGTCGGTTAGTTCTTCCATGGTGGTTACCTTGCTGCCCTTGATCCACCCATCGAAGGCGCGGCTGAAGAAATTCACATATTCCACCCAGGTGGTACCCGGGATCTTCCTGCAGTCCCGGAACCGCTGGCGGTACATCTCCGGGGTGAGGCCGTATCTTGTGAGGAGGGCCGCTTTCATGTTTTCATAGGAGGTCTGCATGGAGGTGGGCAGGTCGAGCAGGGTGTCTCTCCCTTCGCTCAGGAATCGTCCCCATAACCCAGCCCCCCAATCCTTCTGCGGGACCCGATGGGAGGTCATGGCGACCTCGTAGGCCCGGAACCACTGCTGAATGTCATCGTTTTTGTAATATTCTTTGACCACATCCTTGGGGATGTGGACCTTCTGCTCCATCGGGGCGGCCGCCTCCCGGTTCCCCGGGGGCCGCGCTTCTTCGCTTCTTGCTTTCAGTTCTATTTCCTTCAAGCTGCGTTCATGTTCCAGTTGAAGTCTCCTTCCCTCGTGTTCTCGTTGGAGTTTCTTCTCTTCTAGTTCTCCTTGTACTCGCAACTGTTCTACTGCTAGCTTTTTCTCGGCTAATTTCAACTCGCCCTCAATTTTGAGTTTGGCTAATTCGAGCTCGTGATGGCGACTTTTTTCTCTGTCTGCGAGTTCCTCCGGGGATAGGCCCCCGTCTGGTACGAAGCCTCGCACCTGGTTGCTGCTGCGTTCTCTTTGGGAGGGTCCAGTTTCGTCGTGGGGCTCCCCTGCTCCTTCTGGGCGGGAGGCTCCAGAATCCACCCAAGCTTTCAGTGCCTTTTGCATATCTTCTTTGGTGTTGAGACCAGTGGTAGCGATTTTGAGTTCCTTACAGAATTGCTTTAGTTCTTTGTGAGTGTACTCTTCCAGCTGTTCCACCTGGAACATGGTACTGGCGTCGTCTTCTATGAGAACCACGGCGTTTCCTTCTGCCATCTTCGTCGGTAGTGCGTCAGCCGTTCACGGTACGATCTCTAGATTATAGGTTCCGAATCCCGTCGCTTGCCACCAATGTTAGAAGGCGACCTCAGAGGGGCCCGGAAGGGGCCCTGACTGCCCTGAGACCCACCCTTGAGGTATCGTAGCCGGGCACTGGCGGGAGACTCCTCAGGGGAGGAACCTCGTATCTAGGATCGTACACTCGGCACCACACGACAGAGAGACACTACACGAGGAGTTCTTAAGAGCAAATCTTTATCAGATCGGAGTGGTAGGATCTTTATGATCAGCAAGGCAAAATATATACAAGTAGAGCGCGGGCTCACAAGGTCTTGGCGGGGGGTTAGGAGGTAGCGGGACAGTTTCTGGGGATAGGAATCAAATGCAGGAGCGTACCCGGCGCACAGCTCACAATCCTCGAGCTGGGGGATACGCTTGTCGTCGTGGGGTCCGGCGGGACCAAGAGAGTCTGTGGGAGCTGCGAGTCACTCAGCAGGCTCGAGTCTAAGTTCGGAGGTCTTACGATCTTCAGGGAGCCGCGAGTCACTCAGCAGGGCTCAAGCACAAAGTCGGAGGTCTTACGATCTTCGGGGAGCCGCGAGTCACTCAGCAGGGCTCAAGCACAAGTTCGGAGGTCTTACGATCTTCAGGGAGCCGCGAGTCACTCAGCAGGGCTCAAGCACAAGTTTGGAGGTCTTACGATCTTCAGGGAGCCGCGAGTCACTCAGCAGGGCTCAGGTGGTTCCAAGGCGAATCTGCCGGACAGTCCCAGAGCACCCCTTGTTATAGGGCGACTCCTCTTTGATGTCCGGAGTCTGTGCAGGCAGGGGTCTTGTCACCTGGGGGTCGCTTGTTGGGGGTTTCCTGCCATTGTCCTTTGATCCTTTCAGGGCCGGGTCGGGAGGAGCCCCAGACACCCAGCAGGCGTGGAGTCAGCCCTCGGGGAGGCCGGCGGGTCGATCAAAACCCACCTTCCCAGGGAAGCGCGGAGGTGTGATGAAAACTGCTCCTCCCTTTCTCATCCCAAGGGGAGCGCGATGTCCTCCAGCCGGAGTGGCGCCTATCGGCTAGGGTCGCGCTGGGGCCGGCGGCCATCTTGGTGCATGAAGTGGGCACGCGGGCCCGGGGTGGCCGAAGGAGGAAGGCCACGGACAGGGGAAGTCCGGGTCGGGTGTGTGTGTTCGGGTGGGAAGGATCGGCTAGGCCGTGGGCTCGGGGCTGGTGTGAGGTGCAGGGGTCAGGTCTGACTATGTTACGAGGGCCGGGTGTAACAGTCAAGGACTGTGGAGACGGCCCAGCCTTTCACCCAGAAGGAGAACGAGGCCCTGCTGGATGTGATCTTCCCACAGTACCCCATGCTGTATGGTGAACCAGGGGAGCAGGTGAGTGCTGACTCCAGTACCTTTGCCTGTGCACCTTTATTGTGTCTGTCACTTCTGGCATTGTGGCCAGGTGTGACAGACATGCAATGTTGGGTGGAGTGGGTCCCGGGGGGGGATGGCTTATGTCTCTCATGCAGGGCTTGATGTAGTTCATGTGTGCACTCCTCACTTGCATTGTGCTTACTGTGACATTCACTGCATAGTGCATGGCACATTCCGCCAGTCAAATCCTCTTGGGCATTCTTGTTCTATTGTCCTGCGGTGATTCAGTGGTCACCCCGGTGTGACAGGTGACTGCACCCACAGATGTGTGTGAGAGTTAAGTGGAGCTGTGGTGAGAGTGGTGAGAGTATCCAAATGATGTGTACGCCCCCTGGACATTGATGTGTGTGAATGTTTCTTGTCATGTGGATGAGTGTCTATGTGGAGTGTTGCACCACAGCTGCATGGAGGAGGCAAATGCTCAATCCATCTGATGTGTGAAGTAAGCCGTGCTGTGTGTCTGACTTGCTGAGCTAGCCGCACACCTGTGACCCCCCCCCCCGGCTAGTGGCACATGTGCAGAGTGAGGTTTGCATCGGCTATTGCCAATGGCAGGTGATTGATGTGTGCCTGTGTGTGTCTGTGTACTCTGCTGAGGTTTCGTCAGTGGCCTGGGGCATGTGACTGCTTTGCGTTGCTGTCCATCAGCCTTGTGTTGCTTGGGATGCACAGTGTGTGCCATGATCAGGGATTGGTTCGCACCCTTCATGCCACCTGTGTACTTACTATGCCATGTAGTGCATTGCTGCGTCCCCAGTGGAAAAAGTCCCTATGACTAAGGTACTATTACTTGCCAGCATACTATGCCCTGTTCTACAAATCTAAGATGTTCAACTGTGTGTCTCTGTGACATGGTGCAGGTGTAGTGATGTTGTCCCACTTTGTCATCCACACAGGTATCCCCCTACCACAAGGGGAAGGTCTGGAAGGACGCCGTCAAGGCCGTGCAATCGGCGGAGGGTCGCAGTCGGCGCCTGCCACAAGTGAGGTAGAGATGGCAGGACATCCGGTGCTGGACCCGGAGGATCGCCCGGGTCATGCTGAAGGAGGAGGCTCCTCGCAAGCATGGCGGGCGCCGGCGCCTGACCCACCAGATGCGGCATGTCCTGGCGGTGGTCTTCCCTGACCTGGATAGGCGGATACAGGAGTTACAGCAGCAGGAAGGGGGTAGGTACATCACATGTGTGTTTGTTGTGTGTCGCCAGCTTTTGTTGCTGCTCAGTCGCCTGGAGACACTGCCAGGGTATATATGTGCAGTGAATATCCTGTTCCCCACAGTCAACCTGTGCTGTTCTTCCTCCCTTCCCCTCCTTGACATGTGTTACCTGGTCTGTGTGTGATCACTATTACACATGGTCATCTAGGCTGCCAGTTTATCAAGGTGCACACTGCTTTCAGCATCATGTGTGGGGGTGGTCTGCCTGTGCCCTGTCCTGTACAGTCATTAGGGGGTGCATATTTGTTGCCACTGATGCTGAGTCCCAACATAGGAGTGTGAGGTTTCAAATGAACAGACTTGCTGCATGCATTACCAATGTTGTGGCCTCAGACATGATGTGCATGAGTGGGATATATGAATGTTGCCGGGACGGTTGCTCCTGTAACAGTCAGCTCATTCCAGGACCATGGAGCAGTGTGCACACTACAGTCCCCAGTCACAGCCTGCCCTCCTACTCATGTGTGTCATCCAACACTGTACACATTCACTGTGGGTTCATAATGGCTCTGCCTCTGTGGCATTGTTCCCTGGCCTAGGTAGTAGTTTTCACATGTGTGATACATTTGCCCACTGGACAGGGATACAGCAGTTTGCTTGTGCATACTCACACTGGGCAGTGCCTGTGTGGCTATTCACAACAATCTGTTGATGTTTGTTTGTGATCAATATGTTTTGCCAGCCCTACAAGGTGATGTCGTGTTAATGAAGCTAGTTTTCAAGCACAGTTATTGTAACCCTGAATAAGAGCTTTCACTTCTTGATTGGTATCAGTCACATTGACTCAGGTATAGGTGGGTGTGCGCGGGAGGGGCGTACATGTTCAACCCTGATGTTTCATTGCCAGTTCTGACTTGTGTGTGATGATTCGCAGTACAGAAAGTCATCGTGCAGTGCCCCTGTGATATTGGCCAGTGCTTGCTGTTGGTGCTTCATTGCCTGTGTCAGTTCTTGCCAATCATGTATCCTGCTTGGACATTTTTGGCACCTGTGTGTGGTTCAGATGCTACACAGTTGTGACTTTGTGTGCTGACATCTGTGGGTACATTCTGGCTTGCCATGAGGGGGAACCCACAGTACAGCTAGGCTTTTTTGCTAAACAATTGCAGGCCCATTAGCTTATGCATTGTCCTGGGTGTGGACATGTGTGCCACTCCAGATGACAGTCAGTAGGTGATATGTGTAGCCAACTGTGTGATCAGGTGACGGATAGCCATGTGACAAATGACATTATTCAAGTTGTTACTCTGGGAAAATGTCCATTGGCACTCACTACACCTGTCAACATGTCTCAATGTTTCATATGATTGACCTTGTTGTTTGGTTGTGAAGGACAATGATGTGCCTTCATGACAGATGTCTCCCAAGGAAGTGCACAAGACACCACCTTTACACTTTCCAGGGACACGCTGGCACATTTTAAAGTAAGGCATAGTTTGGACAACTCTTGTTTGGAGTTCATACATATACATGTTCCCACAGTGTGCTAGCATTTGGGTTAGTCCTTGGTTGTTGCTGATACCAAATTACGAGTGTCAAGTCATCCAGCCACCCTGGTGCCATGTATATGTACTTACTGCTACGCCATTTCTGCCTAACAGTGGCTGATTTGAATGAGTCAGGCAGCTCAGACAATGACTGTGTACATGTAGTTTGGTGTGCACCTCCTTGTGTGACTTCTGCTATACAGACACATGTGTGTTGTGTTCACAGAGTGCCACATTCACACATGCTAGACATGTCCATTTTGTAAAGGGTTGTGATTCTCCAGGAGTCACAATGTATTTCTTTGGGGTGTCAAAAGTACTCACAGGTCTCTGAGTGTGGGGACACCTTCTGCATTGGCATGTGGTATTTGGCCTTGGGTGCGACAATACTGTTTGTTTCCCAGTGAACAAGAGGTGGCATGCCTTCATAGTCTTGCTGTGCTCAACTGATCCCAGACACTAGCTTCTCATGATCTTGTGATTTCAAGTTATTTGCTGTTGTGTCCTAATTTTCATTGTTTGCAAGTGGCATGGTGCGTCAACCAACTGGGGAGTGCAGGGCTTACATATGTGGGGAGTATCCTAGATGTTACTCCTGATGCCTTTCCTGATTGCCTATTTTGTTTGGACTCATGTGTCAGATGTATACAGGTGACTGATTTTTTCCTGTCTCTTCACCTTGCCCACAGCATCATCGGAGAACACCGAGGGAGACACCAGCACGGACGTGGAGGAGGGATCGAGCAGTGGTGCCACCACAGCTGTGGAGTCGGTGGAATCTAGTGGCACGGAGGGCGAGGGGAGTGAGGCCGAGGACCTGCCCAGTACCAACACAGACTACGAGGCAGACGGGTCCGAGGCTGAGCTCCCAGAGGGGGCGGAGGCTGCTCCCACAGCTGAAAGCAGCGGTACATCTCTCGCCACCCCCTCCATTCCCATCACCGCTCTCCCACTTGCTCGGGTCCCTTCTGTCCGTGCTAGGCCACACCGTGTCTCCTTCGTGCCAGGCACCACACCCCCTGCCCCTGTCCCCCCTGCTACCCTCATTGCCGAGTCTGTGGACATTCAGCGGCAGTTGCAAGTTGGGCAGACATCGATCCTGACTGTCCTCCATGGCCACACCACACTGCTGACCCAGATGGTGTCGTACATGGAGGGCATGTCATCAGCGATGTCTGACCAACGGATGTTGCTGAGGTCCCTGGACTCGTCACTGATGGCAGTAGCGAGTCACCTGCAGCGCTGCCTCCCCCCTACCCCTGGTCCATCCACAAGTCCAACACCCATGCCTGTCCCAAGCACACCCAGACATCCACACACACGCACCCCACCAGACACAAGCAGCACACCACCACGTAAGGGCAAGCGCACACCTCCTGACACGCACACTCATGGGGGTAGCAGGCACACCCACTGGGTCTGGGGCACACAGGCAGGCAAGCAGCCACAGTCCTTATCCACATGACTCACTCCCCAGTCCCTCCGATGTCACTCCCCTTGGCTCCCCTGCCCCAGATTCGGAGAAGGAGGCCTACTTTGCTGGGCTGGGCCTCAGCCCCAATAGTTCACCTGGACGCAAACGGTCACGGCACTCCACCGGTAGGGGAGTTAAGTCCCCCAGCCCGTCCACCACCTCCCCCAGTAGCGCTGCAACCCATCCCTCTGACCCCCCCCTCCTTGGGGCCTGTTGTTTCTCCGGGTGCAGGGGAGACGCTTGAAGAACTGGCAGAAGTGTGCAGCGCTGAGCTCGCCTCCACCTTTGACGCTGCCCCACCCCCTGTGGTGGAGTCGTCCGTCCCTGCACCCCCAACACCAACCCTTCCCCCTCCTGTCCCTGCGGTGCCTGGTCCTTCCTCACATGATGCCCCCTCCAGTCGACGACACAGTCTTGTGATGTGCAAGCAAGCTAGGGGAGACTCATGGCCATGTGTTCCCCCCCAAGGACTGATGATATGGACTGGCCATTGGCCTTTGTGAATAGTCTTGTTTACACATTATTATTTTCATGCTGAATAAAGCATTTTCTTTTTCGTTTAAAAGTCTTGCATTTCAGGTATTGATGTTGATGCTGATGCTACAGGAGTTGGGGTTGTGGGCATGTGTTATGTTTCAGGGAAATGTTGTAGTCTGCTGCTCATGGGATGGAACCTGGTATATGTGTGCCATCACACGATCTCTGCAAAGATTCTTGTCGTGTATGCTCTTTGTGTTTGGAGACATTGTCCCAAGGGGTGTTCCTTCCTCTGTGGCACCTGACTTCTCCCCTGCAGAGAGTTGCACAATTGTTGTGTTGCCCTGTGTCTACATGTCCTTTGTTGGTGATGGATCCCTTCAACTCTGGCCATGCCTGCTCAGCAATGTGTCCGGCTGCATCGGCTGTGCCATCCTTGGTACTCACTGTACTTGTGTATAGAGTATTTTGCCATGCCTTCATGGATAAAGGGTCCCTTTTCCGCACAATGCATGTGTGTAATCCCAGCCTAGTACACACATGGTACTTGTTCTGCTGGGTATTTGAACACCTGACTCACAATTGTGGGCATTGTATCTGTGGGAACTCCACCCTATTCCTTCCATGACAGACAACATCTTGGTGGCTAGCCCAGCACCTGAACATTCCTATCAGTCCTGGGATGTGCGTGACAGTGTGTGTTCTCTTTGGCTCTCTTAGTTTGTTAGGCAGTGACATGACTATACAGTCTTGTGGCATGATCTCAGTTTGTGTATTGTGCTGCATCTGCCAGGGGTGGGTATGCATGTGTTATTTGTCCTCACACCCACATGTGGTGTGTCATGCAGTGGGGGTAAGACCTCCTTCCTCCTGGGAGTGGGACACTGCTGTGAGTGATGTGTTGTTATGGCACTATCATCATTGTCCTAAGTTAGGGATACGTACATTCACCCATGGAGCTGTGGTCATCTGATCATGATGTACACCCCCCCCCATGTCTCTGTCCACTGCTGGGAGTCCTCTGCACCCACCCCCATGTCTCTGTCCACTGCTGGGAGTCTTCTGCACCCACCCCTCATATGTCTGGGCACAGCTGGGAGTGTTAGGGTTTGTGCACAGCAAAGAGCATGTCCCCTCTCATTGCACTAGTGGTCTTAGTAATAGCTCTCTTTTAAACATACTATTAAAAGCCTTTCTTGATATCTCAGCCCCCTCTCTAGGCTTCTGTGTATGTTGCTTAATGTATTCACAAGTTTGGATTTTTCTGTTTGATTGCACATTGGACCTTGCATTTACCAAGGCTTATTTAGAAAACCCCTCCCTAGGCCATGTGTTACTTCAACTCATTTGCTTAATAACTGAAGCTCTGCACCCCTGTCTAGAATATGGGCAGCAGGTGTTAATTCTACTCATTAGCATAATAACAGAAGCTCTGCACACCGGCATGTGAGAACCACACCCAGTTCTTTGAACCACACCCAGCTCTTCGAACCACACCCAGTCCTGTCTATAAAAGACAGCCCCTGAGCCTCATCCAGTGCTTGTGCTCGTCTACCTCCTGCTTACCTGAGGACGTATCCTTCGGCGCTGGCATTCCTGCTCTCTCCTGACCTTCATTGGCTTCAACGGGCGTGACTGCTGGCTCTTCCTTCTTCCGGTTTCCGGCTCCTTCCTGCCTCAGTCCCTCTTCTACCCACTGAAATCAACCTGCAAAAGAGAAAGAGGACAAGGTTAGACTGATTAGTATCCCTTTCCAGCAACAAGTAAGTGCAAAACCTTTTATTACCTGAAAGAACTTTGACGGCGAT
This sequence comes from Triturus cristatus, assembly GCF_964204655.1. Lineage (NCBI taxonomy): Eukaryota > Metazoa > Chordata > Amphibia > Caudata > Salamandridae > Triturus > Triturus cristatus. The sequence continues at coordinate 404,946,298 of NC_140581.1, forward strand.
TTCTGGATTCATGTATAGACAATTTGGAACAAGATAGCTCCCACGAACTTGTGGAAGAATACTTTGTGGAACTTAGTGAAATAAACATTGTTTTACTTGGAACTTTTGAAAATCGAACAGAGGAAATCATTGGCAGCAAGGCCAACAGTAAAGCAAGGACTTGAACTAATTACCTGCGTTATCTTTTTTTTTTTTTTTTATTTATTTTTTTGAGAGTTCAAATATAACAATACAGAAAAACTGAAAGCAAAATATCGTTGAAAACCAATTAATACAGTATGAGAAAAGGAATACTAACAATATTCTTACAAATTGTCATTTTAACATTTAAATTATAAAGTGCAGGAGTATATAAGAGCAATCAATCAATCGACTGTCATTAATAATCAAAAGATATTGATAGAATGAAAACAGTATAAAACATTTAAATACAGTGGACGTCTTCTCAGTTAATATTACAGAACTAATTTATAAAGTGCCACGTGCGAAGTCCAGACGAACACACTAGACATATAGGCTAGAGGATGTTCTCGCAAAAGTATAAATCTTATAAAGTAATAGCAAGACAAATTTAAGAATCGAACACACTCCAATTTTTATCATATTTTTTGAGAGCCCCTGATCTAAGAGAGTACTTTCTTTCCCTACCCTGGATTTGGAGTAGTTTTGACTTCCATGCCTGGAAGGATGGAACAAGATCTGTTTTCCAGGACTGTAATACGAGGGATTTAGCTATTAAAGAAGCTATAAAGAGGGACTCATCATATTGGGTGTGGATAGGAGAGCAGCCTAGAAGGGGAATAAGGTCATCAAATACAATATTAGTTTTAAGAATAATTGAAAGATATTTTTCTATTTCCTTCCATAAAACCTGGATTTTTGGGCACTCTCAGACAATGTGTTTCCAAGTGCCTTTTTCATCGCATCGGAAGCATTTGTTGGCTACTTGGGGGAAAATATTATGTAAGAAGGACGGGGTTCTATATATTAACCATTTGTTGAAAAATTGCATACGTTTAAAATTTGCTCCGCGAAAAATGGTTTTATTGAATTTATTTATTTTGTCCCATACCTGATGATTGATTGTAATATCTTCCCTCTTTTTCCATCTTTCAGTAAACTTGCTGTAAGGGTCCTGGGCCTTGCTTTCTTTTAAAATTTTAACCCAGATACTCATTTTCTTTTGAATTTTATTATTAAAGATAGTGGAAATATTTACTTAATAAATTTGCTGTATTGAGTTCTCTGAGTTTTAGATTTATTCTAATAAAGGACCAGTTCAGCATTAAGTGCGAATGAGTTAACTGGCTGTGGATTTCGTCCCAAGATTTCCATCTATTTCCCAGGAGGAAATCTTCAATTTTCTCAAAACCATTCTCCTTCCAAAGAGTTAATATATTTTGGCCCAAACAGCAAGCATCTCCCAAGCTAAGATTTATTAAACTTGTCTTATTGCTAAAAATGGACAAGTCATAAAATTTAAAAAACTGCGTTTTCACCTTGAAGATCCACTGAAGGGATTTATAGCGAACTTTTTTGGGATCTTTCGTGGCTCTAACCGGATCGTAGATTTTCAATTCAAGCAACATCCTTTTCATAAAAAAATTATCTGTGTCAAGAGAGTCTAAAAATAAAAACCTGTGACTATAATGTGCAAAAGATGCGAAATAGTATTCTCTGAAATTTGGGAGGGACAGTCCTCCTTGTGCAGATGATAAATATAAAGTGCTCAGTGCTAGTCTGGGAGATTTTTTTGCCCATAGAAAAGAGGAGATCAAAGCTTCTATTTTTTTAAAATAAGAGGCCTGGATTGCGCAGGGAATTGCGCTAAAAAGGAAATTGAAAAGGGGTAACACCGACATTCGAATTAGCGATGCCCGCCCCAAAAGAGACAGGGGAAGTAAATTCCAGCGGTCTAAAAGTGAGCCCACCTTGTTTAATAAAGGTACAAAATTAAGTGAAAAAAGATCATCTGGGCTATCGGATATGAGTATTCCAAGATATCTCTTTGGATCCGTATTATATATCTTCCTGAACTCAGGAGCTAAGGTGTCTGTAGTGCAGTTAAGTAGAATAATTTCCGTTTTGTTTACATTAATTTTATAGCCCCCTAGCTTTTGAAAATCAGAAAAGATTTTTAGAATCTTGAGTTGGCTTGAGGGTTTAGAGTCAATGAAAAGGGCAATATCATCCGCAAATAATTTTATATTTGTCATGCCTAGAATTGGGGCAGTGTCGGCTTTAATATTCCTGATTGCGATCGCTAGAGGTTCAATAAATAGTGCAAATAGAATTGGCGACAAGGGGCATCCTTGTCGCGTACCTCTAGTAACCGCACAGGACCCAATATTGGTGTTATTGATGATAATTTGTGCCCTAGAATTCATATACAGATTTTGTAAAATACAAATAAAAACATTCGGGAAATTAAAACTACTCAGAATTGCAAACAGACAATCCCAAGACACTAAATCGAAGGCTTTCTCCGCATCCAGAAACCAAATTTGAGCCTCCACCTTATTCGTATTAAAATAATCTAGTGCCTCCAATAAAAATGTAGTGTTGGAATTGAGATGTCTGCCTGCAATAAAACCGCACTGGTCATGAGCTACCAGAGATCCTACAATTTTATTTAATCGATTTGCTAAAAGTTTTGTAAAAATTTTGTAGTCTGTATTTAAAAGGCTAATCGGTCTATATGAGTTTGTATTTTCCTTATCTTTTCCCTTTTTTAAAATGCTGACCACCACCGCTATATGGAAGGAGTCCGGCGGGTGGCTCCCTTGAAGTAGATTATTAATTAGTCTCAAAAATTCCTTACGTAATATTCCCCCAAATGTTTTAAAAAATTCAATGGGGAGGCCATCCTCGCTGTTAGCCTTGCAATTGGGGAAGGACTCTATCACTTCATCTAATTCTAATGATGTAAAATCCTGTGTAAGGTAATTCTTACCCTCAGCATCTATTTTAGGTATTTCAAGTGTCTGTAAAAATTTCGTGATCGAGTCAGGTGTAGGCCTGGGCGGCAACATAGGAGTGTGAGGTTTCAAATGAACAGACTTGCTGCATGCATTACCAATGTTGTGGCCTCAGACATGATGTGCATGAGTGGGATATATGCATGTTGCCGGGACGGTTGCTCCTGTAACAGTCAGCTCATTCCAGGACCATGGAGCAGTGTGCACACTACAGTCCCCAGTCACAGCCTGCCCTCCTACTCATGTGTGTCATCCAACACTGTACACATTCACTGTGGGTTCATAATGGCTCTGCCTCTGTGGCATTGTTCCCGGGCCTAGGTAGTAGTTTTCACATGTGTGATACATTTGCCCACTGGACAGGGATACAGCAGTTTGCTTGTGCATACTCACACTGGGCAGTGCCTGTGTGGCTATTCACAACAATCTGTTGATGTTTGTTTGTGATCAATATGTTTTGCCAGCCCTACAAGGTGATGTCGTGTTAATGAAGCTAGTTTTCAAGCACAGTTATTGTAACCCTGAATAAGAGCTTTCACTTCTTGATTGGTATCAGTCACATTGACTCAGGTATGGGTGGGTGTGCGCGGGAGGGGCGTACATGTTCAACCCTGATGTTTCATTGCCAGTTCTGACTTGTGTGTGATGATTCGCAGTACAGAAAGTCATCGTGCAGTGCCCTTGTGATATTGGCCAGTGCTTGCTGTTGGTGCTTCATTGCCTGTGTCAGTTCTTGCCAATCATGTATCCTGCTTGGACATTTTTGGCACCTGTGTGTGGTTCAGATGCTACACAGTTGTGTCTTTGTGTGCTGACATCTGTGGGTACATTCTGGCTTGCCATGAGGGGGAACCCACAGTACAGCTAGGCTTTTTTGCTAAACAATTGCAGGCCCATTAGCTTATGCATTGTCCTGGGTGTGGACATGTGTGCCACTCCAGATGACAGTCAGTAGGTCATATGTGTAGCCAACTGTGTGATCAGGTGACGGATAGCCATGTGACAAATGACTTTATTCAAGTTGTTACTCTGGGAAAATGTCCATTGGCACTCACTACACCTGTCAACATGTCTCAATGTTTCATATGATTGACCTTGTTGTTTGGTTGTGAAGGACAATGATGTGCCTGCATGACAGATGTCTCCCAAGGAAGTGCACAAGACACCACCTTTACACTTTCCAGGGACACGCTGGCACATTTTAAAGTAAGGCACAGTTTGGACAACTCTTGTTTGGAGTTCATACATATACATGTTCCCACAGTGTGCTAGCATTTGGGTTAGTCCTTGGTTGTTGCTGATACCAAATTACGAGTGTCAAGTCATCCAGCCACCCTGGTGCCATGTATATGTACTTACTGCTACGCCATTTCTGCCTAACAGTGGCTGATTTGAATGAGTCAGGCAGCTCAGACAATGACTGTGTACATGTAGTTTGGTGTGCACCTCCTTGTGTGACTTCTGCTATACAGACACATGTGTGTTGTGTTCACAGAGTGCCACATTCACACATGCTAGACATGTCCATTTTGTAAAGGGTTGTGATTCTCCAGGAGTCACAATGTATTTCTTTGGGGTGTCAAAAGTACTCACAGGTCTCTGAGTGTGGGGACACCTTCTGCATTGGCATGTGGTATGTGGCCTTGGGTGCGACAATACTGTTTGTTTCCCAGTGAACAAGAGGTGGCATGCCTTCATAGTCTTGCTGTGCTCAACTGATCCTAGACACTAGCTTCTCATGATCTTGTGATTTCAAGTTATTTGCTGTTGTGTCCTAATTTTCATTGTTTGCAAGTGGCATGGTGCGTCAACCAACTGGGGAGTGCAGGGCTTACATATGTGGGGAGTATCCTAGATGTTACTCCTGATGCCTTTCCTGATATGCACTGTTGCCTATTTTGTTTGGACTCATGTGTCAGATGTATACAGGTGACTGATTTTTTCCTGTCTCTTCACCTTGCCCACAGCATCATCGGAGAACACCGAGGGAGACACCAGCACGGACGTGGAGGAGGGATCGAGCAGTGGTGCCACCACTGCTGTGGAGTCGGTGGAATCTAGTGGCACGGAGGGCAAGGGGAGTGAGGCGGAGGACCTGCCCAGTACCAACACAGACTACGAGGCAGACGGGTCCGAGGCTGAGCTCCCAGAGGGGGCGGAGGCTGCTCCCACAGCTGAAAGCAGCGGTACATCTCTCGCCACCCCCTCCATTCCCATCACCGCCCTCCCACTTGCTTGGGTCCCTTCTGTCTGTGCTAGGCCACACCGTGTCTCCTTCGTGCCAGGCACCACACCCCCTGCCCCTGTCCCCCCTGCTGCCCTCATTGCCGAGTCTGTGGACATTCAGCGGCAGTTGCAAGTTGGGCAGACATCGATCCTGACTGTCCTCCATGGCCACACCACACTGCTGACCCAGATGGTGTCGTACATGGAGGGCATGTCATCAGCGATGTCTGACCAACGGATGTTGCTGAGGTCCCTGGACTCGTCACTGACGGCAGTAGCGAGTCACCTGCAGCGCTGCCTCCCCCCTACCCCTGGTCCATCCACAAGTCCAACACCCATGCCTGTCCCAAGCACACCCAGACATCCACACACACGCACCCCACCAGACACAAGCAGCACACCACCACGTAAGGGCAAGCGCACACCTCCTGACACGCACACTCATGGGGGTAGCAGGCACACCCACTGGGTCTGGGGCACACAGGCAGGCAAGCAGCCACAGTCCTTATCCACATGACTCACTCCCCAGTCCCTCCGATGTCACTCCCCTTGGCTCCCCTGCCCCAGATTCGGAGAAGGAGGCCTACTTTGCTGGGCTGGGCCTCAGCCCCAATAGTTCACCTGGACGCAAACGGTCACGGCACTCCACCGGTAGGGGAGTTAAGTCCCTCAGCCTGTCCACCACCTCCCCCAGTAGCGCTGCAACCCATCCCTCTGACCCCCCCCTCCTTGGGGCCTGTTGTTTCTCCGGGTGCAGGGGAGACGCTTGAAGAACTGGCAGAAGTGTGCAGCGCTGAGCTCGCCTCCGCCTTTGACGCTGCCCCACCCCCTGTGGTGGAGTCGTCCGTCCCTGCACCCCCAACACCTACCCTTCCCCCTCCTGTCCCTGCGGTGCCTGGTCCTTCCTCACATGATGCCCCCTCCAGTCGACGACACAGTCTTGTGATGTGCAAGCAAGCTAGGGGAGACTCATGGCCATGTATTCCCCCCCAAGGACTGATGATATGGACTGGCCATTGGCCTTTGTGAATAGTCTTGTTTACACATTATTATTTTCATGCTGAATAAAGCATTTTCTTTTTCGTTGGAAAAGTCTTGCATTTCAGGTATTGATGTTGATGCTGATGCTACAGGAGTTGGGGTTGTGGGCATGTGTTATGTTTCAGGGAAATGTTGTAGTCTGCTGCTCATGGGGTGGAACCTGGTATCTGTGTGCCATCACACGATCTCTGCAAAGATTCTTGTCGTGTATGCTCTTTGTGTTTGGAGACATTGTCCCAAGGGGTGTTCCTTCCTCTGTGGCACCTGACTTCTCCCCTGCAGAGAGTTGCACAATTGTTGTGTTGCCCTGTGTCTACATGTCCTTTGTTGGTGATGGATCCCTTCAACTCTGGCCATGCCTGCTCAGCAATGTGTCCGGCTGCATCGGCTGTGCCATCCTTGGTACTCACTGTACTTGTGTATAGAGTATTTTGCCATGCCTTCATGGATAAATGGTCCCTTTTCCGCACAATGCATGTGTGTAATCCCAGCCTAGTACACATATGGTACTTGTTCTGCTGGGTATTTGAACACCTGACTCACAATTGTGGGCATTGTATCTGTGGGAACTCCACCCTATTCCTTCCATGACAGACAACATCTTGGTGGCTAGCCCAGCACCTGAACATTCCTATCAGTCCTGGGATGTGCGTGACAGTGTGTGTTCTCTTTGGCTCTCTTAGTTTGTTAGGCAGTGACATGACTATACAGTCTTGTGGCATGATCTCAGTTTGTGTATTGTGCTGCATCTGCCAGGGGTGGGTATGCATGTGTTATTTGTCCTCACACCCACATGTGGTGTGTCATGCAGTGGGGGTAAGACCTCCTTTCTCCTGGGAGTGGGACACTGCTGTGAGTGATGTGTTGTTATGGCACTATCATCATTGTCCTAAGTTAGGGATACGTACATTCACCCATGGAGCTGTGGTCATCTGATCATGATGTACACCCCCCCCCCCCATGTCTCTGTCCACTGCTGGGAGTCCTCTGCACCCACCCCCATGTCTCTGTCCACTGCTGGGAGTCTTCTGCACCCACCCCTCATATGTCTGGGCACAGCTGGGAGTGTTAGGGTTTGTGCACAGCAAAGAGCATGTCCCCTCTCATTGCACTAGTGGTCTTAGTAATAGCTCTCTTTTAAACATACTATTAAAAGCCTTTCTTGTTATCTCAGCCCCCTCTCTAGGCTTCTGTGTATGTTGCTTAATGTATTCACAAGTTTGGATTTTTCTGTTTGATTGCACATTGGACCTTGCATTTACCAAGGCTTATTTAGAAAACCCCTCCCTAGGCCATGTGTTACTTCAACTCATTTGCTTAATAACTGAAGCTCTGCACCCCTTTCTAGAACATGGGCAGCAGGTGTTAATTCTACTCATTAGCATAATAACAGAAGCTCTGCACACCGGCATGTGAGAACCACACCCAGTTCTTTGAACCACACCCAGCTCTTCGAACCACACCCAGTCCTGTCTATAAAAGACAGCCCCTGAGCCTCATCCAGTGCTTGTGCTCGTCTACATCCTGCTTACCTGAGGACGTATCCTTCGGCGCTGGCATTCCTGCTCTCTCCTGACCTTCATTGGCTTCAACGGGCGTGACTGCTGGCTCTTCCTTCTTCCGGTTTCCGGCTCCTTCCTGCCTCAGTCCCTCTTCTGCCCACTGCAATCAACCTGCAAAAGAGAAAGAGGACAAGGTTAGACTGATCAGTATCCCTTTCCAGCAACAAGTAAGTGCAAAACCTTTTATTACCTGAAAGAACTTTGACGGCGATTTCTGGATTCATGTATAGACAATTTGGAACAAGATAGCTCCCACGAACTTGTGGAAGAATACTTTGTGCAACTTAGTGAAAAAACATTGTTTTACTTGGAACTTTTGAAAATCGAACAGAGGAAATCATTGGCAGCAAGGCCAACAGTAAAGCAAGGACTTGAACTAATTACCTGCGTTATCTTTTTTTTTTTGTTTTTTATTTATTTTTCATTGAGAGTTCAAATATAACAATACAGAAAAACTGAAAGCAAAATATCGTTGAAAACCAATTAATACAGTATGAGAAAAGGAATACTAAAAATATTCTTACAAATTGTCATTTTAACATTTAAATTATAAAGTGCAGGATTATATAAGAGCAATCAATCAATCGACTGTCATTAATAATCAAAAGATATTGATAGAATGAAAACAGTATAAAACATTTAAATACAGTGGACGTCTTCTCAGTTAATATTACAGAACTAATTTATAAAGTGCCACGTGCGAAGTCCAGACGAACACACTAGACATATAGGCTAGAGGATGTTCTCGCAAAAGTATAAATCTTATAAAGTAATAGCAAGACAAATTTAAGAATCGAACACACTCCAATTTTTATCATATTTTTTGAGAGCCCCTGATCTAAGAGAGTACTTTCTTTCCCTACCCTGGATTTGGAGTAGTTTTGACTTCCATGCCTGGAAGGATGGAACAAGATCTGTTTTCCAGGACTGTAATACGAGGGATTTAGCTATTAAAGAAGCTATAAAGAGGGACTCATCATATTGGGTGTGGATAGGAGAGCAGCCTAGAAGGGGAATAAGGTCATCAAATACAATATTAGTTTTAAGAATAATTGAAAGATATTTTTCTATTTCCTTCCATAAAACCTGGATTTTTGGGCACTCTCAGACAATGTGTTTCCAAGTGCCTTTTTCATCGCATCGGAAGCATTTGTTGGCTACTTGGGGGAAAATATTATGTAAGAAGGACGGGGTTCTATATATTAACCATTTGTTGAAAAATTGCATACGTTTAAAATTTGCTCCGCGAAAAATGGTTTTATTGAATTTATTTATTTTGTCCCATACCTGATGATTGATTGTAATATCTTCCCTCTTTTTCCATCTTTCAGTAAACTTGCTGTAAGGGTCCTGGGCCTTGCTTTCTTTTAAAATTTTAACCCAGATACTCATTTTCTTTTGAATTTTATTATTAAAGATAGTGGAAATATTTACTTAATAAATTTGCTGTATTGAGTTCTCTGAGTTTTAGATTTATTCTAATAAAGGACCAGTTCAGCATTAAGTGCGAATGAGTTAACTGGCTGTGGATTTCGTCCCAAGATTTCCATCTATTTCCCAGGAGGAAATCTTCAATTTTCTCAAAACCATTCTCCTTCCAAAGAGTTAATATATTTTGGCCCAAACAGCAAGCATCTCCCAAGCTAAGATTTATTAAACTTGTCTTATTGCTAAAAATGGACAAGTCATAAAATTTAAAAAACTGCGTTTTCACCTTGAAGATCCACTGAAGGGATTTATAGCGAACTTTTTTGGGATCTTTCGTGGCTCTAACCGGATCGTAGATTTTCAATTCAAGCAACATCCTTTTCATAAAAAAATTATCTGTGTCAAGAGAGTCTAAAAATAAAAACCTGTGACTATAATGTGCAAAAGATGCGAAATAGTATTCTCTGAAATTTGGGAGGGACAGTCCTCCTTGTGCAGATGATAAATATAAAGTGCTCAGTGCTAGTCTGGGAGATTTTTTTGCCCATAGAAAAGAGGAGATCAAAGCTTCTATTTTTTTAAAATAAGAGGCCTGGATTGCGCAGGGAATTGCGCTAAAAAGGAAATTGAAAAGGGGTAACACCGACATTCGAATTAGCGATGCCCGCCCCAAAAGAGACAGGGGAAGTAAATTCCAGCGGTCTAAAAGTGAGCCCACCTTGTTTAATAAAGGTACAAAATTAAGTGAAAAAAGATCATCTGGGCTATCGGATATGAGTATTCCAAGATATCTCTTTGGAACCGTATTATATATCTTCCTGAACTCAGGAGCTAAGGTGTCTGTAGTGCAGTTAAGTAGAATAATTTCCGTTTTGTTTACATTAATTTTATAGCCCCCTAGCTTTTGAAAATCAGAAAAGATTTTTAGAATCTTGAGTTGGCTTGAGGGTTTAGAGTCAATGAAAAGGGCAATATCATCCGCAAATAATTTTATATTTGTCATGCCTAGAATTGGGGCAGTGTCGGCTTTAATATTCCTGATTGCGATCGCTAGAGGTTCAATAAATAGTGCAAATAGAATTGGCGACAAGGGGCATCCTTGTCGCGTACCTCTAGTAACCGCACAGGACCCAATATTGGTGTTATTGATGATAATTTGTGCCCTAGAATTCATATACAGATTTTGTAAAATACAAATAAAAACATTCGGGAAATTAAAACTACTCAGAATTGCAAACAGACAATCCCAAGACACTAAATCGAAGGCTTTCTCCGCATCCAGAAACCAAATTTGAGCCTCCACCTTATTCGTATTAAAATAATCTAGTGCCTCCAATAAAAATGTAGTGTTGGAATTGAGATGTCTGCCTGCAATAAAACCGCACTGGTCATGAGCTACCAGAGATCCTACAATTTTATTTAATCGATTTGCTAAAAGTTTTGTAAACATTTTGTAGTCTGTATTTAAAAGGCTAATCGGTCTATATGAGTTTGTATTTTCCTTATCTTTTCCCTTTTTTAAAATGCTGACCACCACCGCTATATGGAAGGAGTCCGGCGGGTGGCTCCCTTGAAGTAGATTATTAATTAGTCTCAAAAATTCCTTACGTAATATTCCCCCAAATGTTTTAAAAAATTCAATGGGGAGGCCATCCTCGCTGTTAGCCTTGCAATTGGGGAAGGACTCTATCACTTCATCTAATTCTAATGATGTAAAATCCTGTGTAAGGTAATTCTTACCCTCAGCATCTATTTTAGGTATTTCAAGTGTCTGTAAAAATTTCGTGATCGAGTCAGGTGTAGGCCTGGGCGGCAACATAGGAGTGTGAGGTTTCAAATGAACAGACTTGCTGCATGCATTACCAATGTTGTGGCCTCAGACATGATGTGCATGAGTGGGATATATGCATGTTGCCGGGACGGTTGCTCCTGTAACAGTCAGCTCATTCCAGGACCATGGAGCAGTGTGCACACTACAGTCCCCAGTCACAGCCTGCCCTCCTACTCATGTGTGTCATCCAACACTGTACACATTCACTGTGGGTTCATAATGGCTCTGCCTCTGTGGCATTGTTCCCTGGCCTAGGTAGTAGTTTTCACATGTGTGATACATTTGCCCACTGGACAGGGATACAGCAGTTTGCTTGTGCATACTCACACTGGGCAGTGCCTGTGTGGCTATTCACAACAATCTGTTGATGTTTGTTTGTGATCAATATGTTTTGCCAGCCCTACAAGGTGATGTCGTGTTAATGAAGCTAGTTTTCAAGCACAGTTATTGTAACCCTGAATAAGAGCTTTCACTTCTTGATTGGTATCAGTCACATTGACTCAGGTATGGGTGGGTGTGCGCGGGAGGGGCGTACATGTTCAACCCTGATGTTTCATTGCCAGTTCTGACTTGTGTGTGATGATTCGCAGTACAGAAAGACATCGTGCAGTGCCCTTGTGATATTGGCCAGTGCTTGCTGTTGGTGCTTCATTGCCTGTGTCAGTTCTTGCCAATCATGTATCCTGCTTGGACATTTTTGGCACCTGTGTGTGGTTCAGATGCTACACAGTTGTGTCTTTGTGTGCTGACATCTGTGGGTACATTCTGGCTTGCCATGAGGGGGAACCCACAGTACAGCTAGGCTTTTTTGCTAAACAATTGCAGGCCCATTAGCTTATGCATTGTCCTGGGTGTGGACATGTGTGCCACTCCAGATGACAGTCAGTAGGTCATATGTGTAGCCAACTGTGTGATCAGGTGACGGATAGCCATGTGACCAATGACTTTAATCAAGTTGTTACTCTGGGAAAATGTCCATTGGCACTCACTACACCTGTCAACATGTCTCAATGTTTCATATGATTGACCTTGTTGTTTGGTTGTGAAGGACAATGATGTGCCTGCATGACAGATGTCTCCCAAGGAAGTGCACAAGACACCACCTTTACACTTTCCAGGGACACGCTGGCACATTTTAAAGTAAGGCACAGTTTGGACAACTCTTGTTTGGAGTTCATACATATACATGTTCCCACAGTGTGCTAGCATTTGGGTTAGTCCTTGGCTGTTGCTGATACCAAATTACGAGTGTCAAGTCATCCAGCCACCCTGGTGCCATGTATATGTACTTACTGCTACGCCATTTCTGCCTAACAGTGGCTGATTTGAATGAGTCAGGCAGCTCAGACAATGACTGTGTACATGTAGTTTGGTGTGCACCTCCTTGTGTGACTTCTGCTATACAGACACATGTGTGTTGTGTTCACAGAGTGCCACATTCACACATGCTAGACATGTCCATTTTGTAAAGGGTTGTGATTCTCCAGGAGTCACAATGTATTTCTTTGGGGTGTCAAAAGTACTCACAGGTCTCTGAGTGTGGGGACACCTTCTGCATTGGCATGTGGTATTTGGCCTTGGGTGCGACAATACTGTTTGTTTCCCAGTGAACAAGAGGTGGCATGCCTTCATAGTCTTGCTGTGCTCAACTGATCCCAGACACTAGGTTCTCATGATCTTGTGATTTCAAGTTATTTGCTGTTGTGTCCTAATTTTCATTGTTTGCAAGTGGCATGGTGCGTCAACCAACTGGGGAGTGCAGGGCTTACATATGTGGGGAGTATCCTAGATGTTACTCCTGATGCCTTTCCTGATATGCACTGTTGCCTATTTTGTTTGGACTCATGTGTCAGATGTATACAGGTGACTGATTTTTTCCTGTCTCTTCACCTTGCCCACAGCATCATCGGAGAACACCGAGGGAGACACCAGCACGGACGTGGAGGAGGGATCGAGCAGTGGTGCCACCACTGCTGTGGAGTCGGTGGAATCTAGTGGCACGGAGGGCAAGGGGAGTGAGGCGGAGGACCTGCCCAGTACCAACACAGACTGCGAGGCAGACGGGTCCGAGGCTGAGCTCCCAGAGGGGGCGGAGGCTGCTCCCACAGCTGAAAGCAGCGGTACATCTCTCGCCACCCCCTCCATTCCCATCACCGCCCTCCCACTTGCTCGGGTCCCTTCTGTCTGTGCTAGGCCACACCGTGTCTCCTTCGTGCCAGGCACCACACCCCCTGCCCCTGTCCCCCCTGCTGCCCTCATTGCCGAGTCTGTGGACATTCAGCGGCAGTTGCAAGTTGGGCAGACATCGATCCTGACTGTCCTCCATGGCCACACCACACTGCTGACCCAGATGGTGTCGTACATGGAGGGCATGTCATCAGCGATGTCTGACCAACGGATGTTGCTGAGGTCCCTGGACTCGTCACTGACGGCAGTAGCGAGTCACCTGCAGCGCTGCCTCCCCCCTACCCCTGGTCCATCCACAAGTCCAACACCCATGCCTGTCCCAAGCACACCCAGACATCCACACACACGCACCCCACCAGACACAAGCAGCACACCACCACGTAAGGGCAAGCGCACACCTCCTGACACGCACACTCATGGGGGTAGCAGGCACACCCACTGGGTCTGGGGCACACAGGCAGGCAAGCAGCCACAGTCCTTATCCACATGACTCACTCCCCAGTCCCTCCGATGTCACTCCCCTTGGCTCCCCTGCCCCAGATTCGGAGAAGGAGGCCTACTTTGCTGGGCTGGGCCTCAGCCCCAATAGTTCACCTGGACGCAAACGGTCACGGCACTCCACCGGTAGGGGAGTTAAGTCCCTCAGCCTGTCCACCACCTCCCCCAGTAGCGCTGCAACCCATCCCTCTGACCCCCCCCTCCTTGGGGCCTGTTGTTTCTCCGGGTGCAGGGGAGACGCTTGAAGAACTGGCAGAAGTGTGCAGCGCTGAGCTCGCCTCCACCTTTGACGCTGCCCCACCCCCTGTGGTGGAGTCGTCCGTCCCTGCACCCCCAACACCTACCCTTCCCCCTCCTGTCCCTGCGGTGCCTGGTCCTTCCTCACATGATGCCCCCTCCAGTCGACGACACAGTCTTGTGATGTGCAAGCAAGCTAGGGGAGACTCATGGCCATGTATTCCCCCCCAAGGACTGATGATATGGACTGGCCATTGGCCTTTGTGAATAGTCTTGTTTACACATTATTATTTTCATGCTGAATAAAGCATTTTCTTTTTCGTTGGAAAAGTCTTGCATTTCAGGTATTGATGTTGATGCTGATGCTACAGGAGTTGGGGTTGTGGGCATGTGTTATGTTTCAGGGAAATGTTGTAGTCTGCTGCTCATGGGGTGGAACCTGGTATCTGTGTGCCATCACACGATCTCTGCAAAGATTCTTGTCGTGTATGCTCTTTGTGTTTGGAGACATTGTCCCAAGGGGTGTTCCTTCCTCTGTGGCACCTGACTTCTCCCCTGCAGAGAGTTGCACAATTGTTGTGTTGCCCTGTGTCTACATGTCCTTTGTTGGTGATGGATCCCTTCAACTCTGGCCATGCCTGCTCAGCAATGTGTCCGGCTGCATCGGCTGTGCCATCCTTGGTACTCACTGTACTTGTGTATAGAGTATTTTGCCATGCCTTCATGGATAAATGGTCCCTTTTCCGCACAATGCATGTGTGTAATCCCAGCCTAGTACACATATGGTACTTGTTCTGCTGGGTATTTGAACACCTGACTCACAATTGTGGGCATTGTATCTGTGGGAACTCCACCCTATTCCTTCCATGACAGACAACATCTTGGTGGCTAGCCCAGCACCTGAACATTCCTATCAGTCCTGGGATGTGCGTGACAGTGTGTGTTCTCTTTGGCTCTCTTAGTTTGTTAGGCAGTGACATGACTATACAGTCTTGTGGCATGATCTCAGTTTGTGTATTGTGCTGCATCTGCCAGGGGTGGGTATGCATGTGTTATTTGTCCTCACACCCACATGTGGTGTGTCATGCAGTGGGGGTAAGACCTCCTTCCTCCTGGGAGTGGGACACTGCTGTGAGTGATGTGTTGTTATGGCACTATCATCATTGTCCTAAGTTAGGGATACGTACATTCACCCATGGAGCTGTGGTCATCTGATCATGATGTACACCCCCCCCATGTCTCTGTCCACTGCTGGGAGTCCTCTGCACCCACCCCCATGTCTCTGTCCACTGCTGGGAGTCTTCTGCACCCACCCCTCATATGTCTGGGCACAGCTGGGAGTGTTAGGGTTTGTGCACAGCAAAGAGCATGTCCCCTCTCATTGCACTAGTGGTCTTAGTAATAGCTCTCTTTTAAACATACTATTAAAAGCCTTTCTTGTTATCTCAGCCCCCTCTCTAGGCTTCTGTGTATGTTGCTTAATGTATTCACAAGTTTGGATTTTTCTGTTTGATTGCACATTGGACCTTGCATTTACCAAGGCTTATTTAGAAAACCCCTCCCTAGGCCATGTGTTACTTCAACTCATTTGCTTAATAACTGAAGCTCTGCACCCCTTTCTAGAACATGGGCAGCAGGTGTTAATTCTACTCATTAGCATAATAACAGAAGCTCTGCACACCGGCATGTGAGAACCACACCCAGTTCTTTGAACCACACCCAGCTCTTCGAACCACACCCAGTCCTGTCTATAAAAGACAGCCCCTGAGCCTCATCCAGTGCTTGTGCTCGTCTACCTCCTGCTTACCTGAGGACGTATCCTTCGGCGCTGGCATTCCTGCTCTCTCCTGACCTTCATTGGCTTCAACGGGCGTGACTGCTGGCTCTTCCTTCTTCCGGTTTCCGGCTCCTTCCTGCCTCAGTCCCTCTTCTGCCCACTGCAATCAACCTGCAAAAGAGAAAGAGGACAAGGTTAGACTGATCAGTATCCCTTTCCAGCAACAAGTAAGTGCAAAACCTTTTATTACCTGAAAGAACTTTGACGGCGATTTCTGGATTCATGTATAGACAATTTGGAACAAGATAGCTCCCACGAACTTGTGGAAGAATACTTTGTGCAACTTAGTGAAAAAACATTGTTTTACTTGGAACTTTTGAAAATCGAACAGAGGAAATCATTGGCAGCAAGGCCAACAGTAAAGCAAGGACTTGAACTAATTACCTGCGTTATCTTTTTTTTTTTGTTTTTTATTTATTTTTCATTGAGAGTTCAAATATAACAATACAGAAAAACTGAAAGCAAAATATCGTTGAAAACCAATTAATACAGTATGAGAAAAGGAATACTAAAAATATTCTTACAAATTGTCATTTTAACATTTAAATTATAAAGTGCAGGATTATATAAGAGCAATCAATCAATCGACTGTCATTAATAATCAAAAGATATTGATAGAATGAAAACAGTATAAAACATTTAAATACAGTGGACGTCTTCTCAGTTAATATTACAGAACTAATTTATAAAGTGCCACGTGCGAAGTCCAGACGAACACACTAGACATATAGGCTAGAGGATGTTCTCGCAAAAGTATAAATCTTATAAAGTAATAGCAAGACAAATTTAAGAATCGAACACACTCCAATTTTTATCATATTTTTTGAGAGCCCCTGATCTAAGAGAGTACTTTCTTTCCCTACCCTGGATTTGGAGTAGTTTTGACTTCCATGCCTGGAAGGATGGAACAAGATCTGTTTTCCAGGACTGTAATACGAGGGATTTAGCTATTAAAGAAGCTATAAAGAGGGACTCATCATATTGGGTGTGGATAGGAGAGCAGCCTAGAAGGGGAATAAGGTCATCAAATACAATATTAGTTTTAAGAATAATTGAAAGATATTTTTCTATTTCCTTCCATAAAACCTGGATTTTTGGGCACTCTCAGACAATGTGTTTCCAAGTGCCTTTTTCATCGCATCGGAAGCATTTGTTGGCTACTTGGGGGAAAATATTACGTAAGAAGGACGGGGTTCTATATATTAACCATTTGTTGAAAAATTGCATACGTTTAAAATTTGCTCCGCGAAAAATGGTTTTATTGAATTTATTTATTTTGTCCCATACCTGATGATTGATTGTAATATCTTCCCTCTTTTTCCATCTTTCAGTAAACTTGCTGTAAGGGTCCTGGGCCTTGCTTTCTTTTAAAATTTTAACCCAGATACTCATTTTCTTTTGAATTTTATTATTAAAGATAGTGGAAATATTTACTTAATAAATTTGCTGTATTGAGTTCTCTGAGTTTTAGATTTATTCTAATAAAGGACCAGTTCAGCATTAAGTGCGAATGAGTTAACTGGCTGTGGATTTCGTCCCAAGATTTCCATCTATTTCCCAGGAGGAAATCTTCAATTTTCTCAAAACCATTCTCCTTCCAAAGAGTTAATATATTTTGGCCCAAACAGCAAGCATCTCCCAAGCTAAGATTTATTAAACTTGTCTTATTGCTAAAAATGGACAAGTCATAAAATTTAAAAAACTGCGTTTTCACCTTGAAGATCCACTGAAGGGATTTATAGCGAACTTTTTTGGGATCTTTCGTGGCTCTAACCGGATCGTAGATTTTCAATTCAAGCAACATCCTTTTCATAAAAAAATTATCTGTGTCAAGAGAGTCTAAAAATAAAAACCTGTGACTATAATGTGCAAAAGATGCGAAATAGTATTCTCTGAAATTTGGGAGGGACAGTCCTCCTTGTGCAGATGATAAATATAAAGTGCTCAGTGCTAGTCTGGGAGATTTTTTTGCCCATAGAAAAGAGGAGATCAAAGCTTCTATTTTTTTAAAATAAGAGGCCTGGATTGCGCAGGGAATTGCGCTAAAAAGGAAATTGAAAAGGGGTAACACCGACATTCGAATTAGCGATGCCCGCCCCAAAAGAGACAGGGGAAGTAAATTCCAGCGGTCTAAAAGTGAGCCCACCTTGTTTAATAAAGGTACAAAATTAAGTGAAAAAAGATCATCTGGGCTATCGGATATGAGTATTCCAAGATATCTCTTTGGATCCGTATTATATATCTTCCTGAACTCAGGAGCTAAGGTGTCTGTAGTGCAGTTAAGTAGAATAATTTCCGTTTTGTTTACATTAATTTTATAGCCCCCTAGCTTTTGAAAATCAGAAAAGATTTTTAGAATCTTGAGTTGGCTTGAGGGTTTAGAGTCAATGAAAAGGGCAATATCATCCGCATATAATTTTATATTTGTCATGCCTAGAATTGGGGCAGTGTCGGCTTTAATATTCCTGATTGCGATCGCTAGAGGTTCAATAAATAGTGCAAATAGAATTGGCGACAAGGGGCATCCTTGTCGCATACCTCTAGTAACCGCACAGGACCCAATATTGGTGTTATTGATGATAATTTGTGCCCTAGAATTCATATACAGATTTTGTAAAATACAAATAAAAACATTCGGGAAATTAAAACTACTCAGAATTGCAAACAGACAATCCCAAGACACTAAATCGAAGGCTTTCTCCGCATCCAGAAACCAAATTTGAGCCTCCACCTTATTCGTATTAAAATAATCTAGTGCCTCCAATAAAAATGTAGTGTTGGAATTGAGATGTCTGCCTGCAATAAAACCGCACTGGTCATGAGCTACCAGAGATCCTACAATTTTATTTAATCGATTTGCTAAAAGTTTTGTAAAAATGTTGTAGTCTGTATTTAAAAGGCTAATCGGTCTATATGAGTTTGTATTTTCCTTATCTTTTCCCTTTTTTAAAATGCTGACCACCACCGCTATATGGAAGGAGTCCGGCGGGTGGCTCCCTTGAAGTAGATTATTAATTAGTCTCAAAAATTCCTTACGTAATATTCCCCCAAATTTTTAAAAAAATTCAATGGGGAGGCCATCCTCGCCGTTAGCCTTGCAATTGGGGAAGGACTCTATCACTTCATCTAATTCTAATGATGTAAAATCCTGTGTAAGGTAATTCTTACCCTCAGCATCTATTTTAGGTATTTCAAGTGTCTGTAAAAATTTCGTGATCGAGTCAGGTGTAGGCCTGGGCGGCAAATTCCGTTCCGCTTGCGGAATTTGCGGAATTTCGCGTTCCGCGGAGAACGCGACATTGCTCAAAAGTCTGCTTTCCGTGATTTCGCGAAATTTTTGCATGTTCGCGTTCTCAAAATGCATGTTCGCGAGATATTTCTCCTCGAGCACGCAAACAGCAATTGCGAACAGGAAAAAAGCATCGCGAACAAGCAATTCCGCGTGTTCGCGGAATTTCTGCGTGTTCGCGGAGATTTTTTACAGTTTCGCGGAGATTTGCGTAACGCAATTCCGCAAATTCCGCCCACCCCTAGTCAGGTGTAGCCCCCTCAGTTGCTTGATATATCCCCTCATAGTGTTTTAAAAACAACTCACCGATGGAAGTGGTGGTCTTAACTTGTGTTTTAGTAATAGGGTCTATTAGCTGATCTATTCTATTACGCACCTGCTTTTCTTTAGATTGCCAGGCCAACAGCTTTCCTGTGTATTCACTCTCCTCATAGATCTTTTGCATTTGTGAATTACTGTTAATCTCACCTAAATCGTAATAAAAATCCTTCATCCTGCGCTTCGCCTCATGGAGTTTATGTCCAGAAGCCATAGATCTGACCCTATAATGCTCTTGGGTTGCCTGCGAGAGTTCAGATTGGAGTTTAGTTTTCTTCTCCCTTCTTGCCTTGAGTTTAGGAATTTCTTTAGATGTAATAATTCCACGTAGAGTGGCTTTAAATGCATCCCAGATTATGTTTACTGGGGCTGTACCTCTATTCTGAGTAAAAAATTGCTCTATTTTTTCGTTAATATCCATACACCATTGTTGGTCAAGAAGGTTAAGTTTGTTAAAAAAACATCTACTTGGAGAACTTACTTCATAGTACCCCAAAGTGACCTCCATGCAGAGAGCTGCATGGTCTGAGAAAGCATTGGGTAGGTAGGCATAGTTATGTAATTCTAGGTCATGAGATGAAAGAAAATAATCTAACCTTGACGCAGAATTATATTTTGCTGAGTGGCATGTATACTCGCGCTTGGTGGGATTTAAGTTTCGCCAACAATCAGTAAGATCTAAGTCAGTTTTACAACTTTGGATAGCTAAGGCAAGTTGAGGTTTATTCTGTTGGCGGTCTTTCTTGGAGGAGTCTAATCGAGGGTCTTGTAATAAGTTGAAATCACCCCCCCAAATTATTGGCCCAGAAAGACCGGTTAATGCCTGCTTAACCTGTAAAATAGCTTGAGGGTCATCCAAAATTGGTGCATAGATTGTGGAGAGGATGACATTAAGGTTATTTAATTTACCGTGTGCGACAGCCCATCTACCTCTGGGGTCTATGCATGTCCCTTCAAGATAAAAACCTACATGTCTCCCTATTAAGATAGAAACTCCTCTCTGGGCCATCCCAGCAGGAGCAGATATATTATAGCCGGCCCAGCTTTTGAAGAGTTTAGCTGACTCTGTCTGATCTTTATGTTGAGTTTCTTGGAGATAGATTACGTCTGGTACAAGGTTTTTCAACCAGCACTCAAGAGCGTTCCTTTTACGAACAGTATTCAGACCATTAACATTTAAAGTAATAAATTTCACCATGTTGTTTGAGATTCAAGACATTGGATGTATCCTTCCGCCGGAATGCTGATGAGCAAATACGCAAAAGTGAAAGTGTACAAACAACAGCAGCAGCATATAAAATACAAATGTGCAAGTACGAAATTGTGCAAATGTGCAAATGTACAAACAGCAACAGCAGTAAGTAATACATTTTTCCATGTTGTTTGAGATTCAAGACATTGGATGTAACCTTCCGCATGGATGCAAATGTGCAAATACGCAAAAGTGCAAATGTACAAACGACAGGAGCAGCATATAAATTTGATGTAGCCCTCAGCAAAAAATACAAATGTGCAGGTACGCAATTGTGCAAATGTGCAAATGTACAAACAGCAGCAGGAGTAAGATCGGATGGCCAATAATCTATATACATATACCAATAAAGAACAATACATAAAGAATCTAAATTTCAATGTGCAAATATGCAAAAAAGGCGGCAGAAGTGTAAGATAATGTTATTTGAAGAAACATACCCTTCATTATTGAGACAACGTATTGTAAAAGCTTGACTAACATAGACTCTATAGATATATAATATCATCAGCCAGAAGAAGAACATTTTACACCACTGTCTGTGCAGGTATGCAGATGAGCAGCAAAATTGTGGAAATAGCGACATGGACCTGAGGGTTTCGATTCCTTCTTATTTCAAAATGGGCAGGCATACTTATGAGGTCTTGTCGTCTAAACATGATCCAAATGGATAGAAATACCAAAAAAAGATTTCGTAGAATAACCTTACTCATACCGTAATCGTTAAAATGTAAAAAAACATATTGCCTTAGAACTCTCATTTTTCCCCCTTTGCGACACCCCCCTTCACCCCCCTTCCCTCCCCCCTTGAGTGGACGGAGACCCCAGTGTCCCACTTCCGTCCAGCTCTGTTGTTTCTTCTTTTTGGATGCCATCACATTGCATCCTTGTGTGCTTCCTGTATTCATCGAATGACCGCCCTAGGATGATAGTAACTTCAGAAGGATTCAGCAACTTATTTAATTATCCTCCAAGGCCGTCAAGGAATGTCTGAGCTTCATGTAGGACCGAGAATATAATTTTTTTTCCTTTAGCCAGGACTTTGAGTTTTGACTGCTGCACTATTATGGCTTGGGCCCCCTTGCTCTTAAAGGAGTCGATGAGCTTCACAAAGTCTCTACGTCTGTGAGCAGATGCTACCGACATATCACCAAAGATTCGAAAGTTATTCGCCCCCTCCACATTAAAAGTTCTTTTAGAAAATGCGGTATTTAGAATTTTTTCTTTCACCCTAAAATCTGAGAAATTAAGCAGAATAGTGCGGGGGTACTTCAAATTATTAGGTTTATGTGCAGGGACTCTGTGCGCCCTTGTAATAGTCAGGTCACCTTGCAGCTCAGGTATAGCTTTTTTCAGTAGAGAATCTGTCCACTTGACTACATCCTTATCTTCAAGGCCCTCTGGTATCCCTACAAGACGTAAATTAGATCTCCTATTATAATTTTCAAGGTCCTGAAGTTTTTCCTCTAAGTGGGATTTCTCTCTATTTGCTTCCGCAAGATTTTTCTGAATTTTAATTAAAGAGTCCTCTAGAGATGATATCCGCACTTCGGCTTCAGAGACCCTCAAGGGAATGTTGCAAAGGCACTCTTCCATCTTCGTAAGCCTACTGTGTAGGAGTGAAATTTCCTGTGCCTGAGAGGATTTAAATTCTCTTAACCCCTTCAGCGCTGCGCGGATTCCCCCGCGGTGCTGAAGGGTTCTAGCGCGGGCGTGGTCATGACGGAACGGTTCCGTCATGAGCACAGCTCAACCGATGCTCATGACGGAACCGTTCCGTCATGAGCATCGAAGGGGTTAATTCCTGAAGGATAGTAACTAGGATGTCTTCCATCGTGTTTGCCTTTGTAGCACTCGGAAGAGCAAGCAGTCCCTCGTCTTGGGAGATCGGGGAGACTTCTAGGCTTAGGGGTTGGCTTGGAGCCGTTGGTATAGATGGTGGAGCGTCTTCTACCCTTATCGGTGTCTTCTGCATTGTGGGACTGCTTACTTGATCACCAGTGGGAGCAACTTCGTTCTCTAAAGTGACACTTGTGCTCCCCTGTTTTAACCCCCCATGTGAAGGAGTACTTGAGGACCGGCCTTGTTGAGAAAAGATCTTTGAAAAAAGAGGGTATTGTTTCGGGATAGAGCGACTCTCGAGACAGGAGGTAGAAGACATAATAGCATTCATGGCAATGTTATCCGTTTCCTCTATACTTTTACCCCCCTCGTCCATTCTTGATCTCTTAACTTCCACGCCTCCCTCTTCTTTGTTACCAACAGCGAGCAAGCTCTGTTCTGCGGATAGATCAGAAAGGGTCAAGCTCTCTACCTCTTCCTCTTCATCTTCACCGTCCTCCTCTTGATCGTTTTCCTCGTTGTCGTCTTCCTCAGCCTGTTTCCTTAACACATTATACTTATTTTTTCTGTATAAGTCAGGGGAAACCAACGCCTTCTGTTTTAGGGCTTCTTTTTGTTGATTTTTCCTTTTGCTTTTTCCCCTTTCTCCTTTTGTGGTTGATGGAGAACTGATCGGAATTGTGTGCTTGACCTCCTTCCCCAGCTCCAACTTGGACTGTTTGCCCCTCACTCTTGTCGCCATCTGGAATATCACTTTTGAATATGAGGTAGCCAATTTTATGGGCAGCGCACCGGCGCGAGAAAACCCAAAGGGCACAGAGGGCACAGCTCAAGCACAATGAGCTCAAGCACAATGAGCACAGCGAGCGCAGACCGGATACAAAACCCAGTGCTCTTTACCTTGCAGTGTCACACAAACGTCGTCCCCCAGGCTCCTCAGCTCCCCCGGAAGTCCATCAACATAGGTGCCAACAGCGCCTCAGCTGCTCCGGGATGTCGACCAGGACCAGCAGCGTTGCACACCCCACCAACAGAAGAGACAGAGGGCAGGGCCGTGTGAACTCACATACTTGTGGGGGCCGAAATGATCAGGCTTCTAAAGGAGAGGACTAAAAACGAGTAGGAGAACTGGAAAGTCCACCAGGATATTAGAAGCTTCTCTGAGGTTGTTCTTGTTGGAGAAGACAAGCTATATGCACACGCTGTTATGTCTCATAGCAAATGTGAGGGTCAATGAACTGAGAATATGCTCCAACGAGCAGAATCAGTGCCGAAATGGATTCATGTATAGACAATTTGGAACAAGATAGCTCCCACGAACTTGTGGAAGAATACTTTGTGGAACTTAGTGAAATAAACATTGTTTTACTTGGAACTTTTGAAAATCGAACAGAGGAAATCATTGGCAACAAGGCCAACACTAAAGCAAGGACTTGAACTAATTACCTGCGTTATCTTGATGTAAAAGTACAGTATTGTTTTATAAAAGTCTGGAAATGTGTGAAAAGTGAGTTTACAATTAAGAACTTCGGCTTTAGTTATATTAAGGTGAATGTGAGATGTTGATAACTCTGATAATGATATTCGTTTGATTTTTATAGGAATATAGGAATTTTACAGTAATAGAAAACACATCCCAGAACAGTAACACATACCAAACCTGGAAGCTAAAGACCAGGATCCAAGAGGTACTTGTAGAAGGGAATTTTTAATAGATTAAAGGTTAGTCAGGAACACATGTAGGGATAGGTTGCACTTATCTGTTCTTTGTTTATATTCCAATAGGCACCCGTTTCTACAGAAATCAGAGAGGGCCGCAGCTTGTAACGGCACTTCAACAGTGGAAACTTGCAAATTATAATTGTGTTTTTTACTCACCTTGCTTCTTTGTACTTGGGCATCTTTCCTCTGAAGTCTTCGTGCTGGCTGCCCCCGCGCAGCGGATCTTAGCGCTGCTGCGGGATTGAAATCTTCTTTGCCGCCATTCCCCACGAGACTACAGGACACACCCACTGCCGGGAGGCCACGCCCCCTGCTCCTGGCATCTACATAAGTCGCACTGACTACTAGTGCGCGGTAGAAGTTTGTTTGCTCCTGAGGCGGAAGCCGGGAAATTACGCTAGAGAACAATTGTTTTAAAATAACTTGCAAATTATAATTGTGTTTTTTACTCACCTTGCTCCTTTGTACTTGGGCATCTTTCGCCCTGAAGTCTTCGTGCTGGCTGCCCCCGCACAGCGGATCTTAGCGCTGCTGCTGGATTGAAATCTTCTTTGCCGCCTTTCACCACGAGACTACAGGACACGCCCACTGCCGGGAGGCTACGCCCCTCTTCCCATAACTATGTGCCTTCCTCGTGCATGCAGCGGACGAGGCAAACCCGTCTGCGCCCGTCCGTGACCTGCCGGGACCAGGGGCCACCCTCCCTGCTCCTGCTCTCACTTATACCTCAGCTCAGTTGGTCTCTCTCGATACGATTCAGTCCATCGCCCCCTCCCTGTTTCAGCACACAATTGCCCTTGGCATTTCTGTCCCTTCGCCCTCTTTGCCTACACCTACATTGCTTACTCCCCGGTTTCATGTTCCCCCTCTCTTCCCCTACTACGACCTCTGCCTACCTGCTAAACACTAGATTGGCTGGTAGGCATCAGTTTGAGCTTTTCAATTTACTGGACACCGAGGCCCCTGATTTTCTGTTTCTCACAGAAACCTGGTTCTCAGCTGATTCCCTCCCTGACCTATTGTCCACTCTCCATGACTCTTACTATGCCCTTCGGGCGGATCGCCCTGCTGATAAAGCCGGGTTGGGGGTGAAGAGGATAACTCGCTCCAATTTTCAGTTCCAGCCCCTTCCCCACCCTCCCATACTCGTTGTTGATTTTTTAGTTGCCCGCTCAGTTAACATTCTGGCCACCCTCAAAATAATTCTTATGTATCGTCCCCCTCAGAATATGCTTTCTTTTTGTCCCAGCTTTACAGGAACTCTTGGCTATGCTTGTGGTCAATAATTCATCTGTGCTCCTTCTGGGAGACTTTAACTATTGGCCGGATGACCCCAGGGAAGACCAGTTCTCCAAAGACTTCTCAGCCACTCTTCAGTGTCTGAACTTCCTCTCCCACATTCAATTCCCTACCCATGTTCATGGTCATATATTAGACCAAATATGGTCAGCTCGCTGTACTATTCCCTCCCCCACTGCTCTCCCATGCACCTAGTCTGACCACTTTTTGATTTCTTTCTCTATTGAACTTGAAGCTCCAGAGAAACTCCCCTTGCCTAAGAATATCTCGGCTCGCAATTGGAATCGGGTTGATCTCAACTCTCTTGGTGCCTCTCTCGCTTCCTTTCCCCCCGCTCTTCTTAACCTTTCCCTCGATCTTCAAGTTGGCGCCGTGAATCACTGGCTGTCCTCTTCTTGTGACCTGGTTGCCCCCGTTAGGAAAGTTAAGGCTTGTCACCCCCATGATGCCCAAAAGTGGTTTACGGATGAACTGAAAATTTTCAAACTGGACCTTAAGCGTTCTGAACGCCATTGGAGGCGCAACTACTGTCCTCTTCTGCGAGCTAAATATAAGTCTCTTCTAGCTAACTATAAGAGGACCATCCTCTTAGCTAAAACTACTTACTTCTCGGAGAAAATCACCTCATCAGCCAATAAACCCAAGGAGATTTTCTCCATAGTTCGCAACTTAGTTGCTTCCGATAGGGCCAACCCCAATCTTATCCCCACCCAAGCTTTTTGTTTATCCCTGAAAGATTTTTTTTTAGAGAAAATTGCGAAGATTAAATTTAACATCCCTCCAGTATCTTCGCCACCCCTTTCCCCTGTTCTTCCCCCACCTATTTCTTCCCTTGACCAGTTCCCCCTCATTTCTCTAGATTCCTTTTTTGAGTTACTCCAGAAAGTGAAGTCAGGCTCCCCGGCTGACTGTGCTCCAGCTCACATTCTGAGAGAGCTCTTCACTCACTGCCCTGATCCCCCCTTTCCCTTCTTAATGCCTCTATCTCTTCTGGCCTAGTTCCGAAATTTTTCAAATCGGCCATAGTTTTCCCCATTTTAAAAAAGCCCGGCTTAGACCCCTCCCTCCCGTCCAACTTGAGACCTATTTCCCTTCTTCCATACCTTGGAAAGATCTTAGAGAGCTATATTACCACATGTCTCTCCACTTTCATTGAGGACAACCATTTCTTGGCCTCACACCAACGGGATTCCGCCCAGCCCACTCTACTGAGTCAGTGGTCCTGTCCATTCTAGACGAGCTAAAGAGCAAGGCTGATTCTAATCTACCCCAAGCCTTGGTGCTGCTTGACTTGTCCGCTGCGTTTGACACGGTCGACCACTCTATCCTTCTCGACCGTGTCAGCGCAGCGGGTGTTCGGGGCACTGCCCTCTCTTGGCTCGCCTCCTTTCTTAAAGAACGGACTCAGGCGGTTCATCTTTCTGGTCTCACTGCCCCCACTCGCTTGGTTCCTTGCGGGGTCCCCCAGGGCTCCTCTCTGTCCCCCCTTCTCTTTAATCTTTATATCCATCCCCTTATTCTTTCTCTTCTTGATATGGGGTCTCCGTGTATAATTATGCGGATGACCTTCCTCTCCTTCTGATTCCCTACCCAAATTCCACTCTACCTTAGCTTTCATCTCCGAGTGGATGAACTACAACCAACTTAAGCTCAATCTGGATAAGACGGAGCTGGTCCTGACTGGCCCTACCACCTCCCCCTGGTCTGCCGCATTTTGGCCCTCTACTTTTGGCCCCCCGCCCACACCAGCAGTTTCTGCTAAGACCTTGGGCATTAAAGTCAGTCGGGACCTCTCCATGCATGCCCAGATTAGTTCAGTTGTCTCCTCCTGTTTCCTTTCCCTCCGGATCATTCGGAAAGTGTCCCATTCCTTTTCTTCTGATGCCCTTAAACTTATTATTTTGGCAATGATTCTTTCTCATCTTGATTACGGGAATAGCCTCTACGTGGGCATTCCGGCCTACGAACTACGTCGTCTCCAGGCTATCCAGAATCAGGCCGCCCGGCTCATTCTTCATCTTCCCAAGTCCCTTCACATCACTCCTGTTTTGAAATCCCTTCATTGGCTCCCTATTCGTCAGAGAACTTTTTTTAAGATGGGCTGCCTAGCCTTTATGGCTCGTGCCCATACAGCCCCAGCTTTCATTAATTCCCTCATTAGTCCTTACATCCCCAACCGCGCCCTCCGTTCCTCCAATCAAGCCCTTCTTAATGTTCCGCGCTTTCGCAGATCCCAAATTGGAGGCACTAGTTTCTCTGTACTAGCCCCTCGCTTCTGGAACAGTCTTCCACTGCCCATCAGATCCTAACTGTCTACCCACAATTCCGCAAGGCTCTTAAGACCTTCCTGTTCTCCCAAGCGTACTCCTGCTGATTCCCTCTTGGCAGAACTCCACTCATCTCATTCTTCTACTCTAGCGCCAGGAAGCCGCTCGGTCACAGTGCACTCTATCAAGTACTTTTAACTTCAACTTCTCTCTCTTTTTTTATTTTATCCACTTCCCCCCTTCCCTTGAGCTTCTGGTTCTTAATGCACTGTTTACACTAGTGTGCTGGAAAAAGCGGTTTCAGGGTGGGGTCGGACTGTCTTCAACCTCCATCAGAACTGAACAGAAACTCAGGTGAGCTGGGCTTTGACAGAAGCACAAGCCTTTAAAATATTTGGTTCTGTTGGACGATGAACGCCAGGGAAGGAATAGAGGGCATTGACGCCACAGATATGGCGCAGGCCCTAAACGAGGACTTGACCCATAATGAATCTGTGTCTGGCATCTTACAACATATGCAAGAGGAAATAGAGAAATTAAAGTTGGAGAACACCTCTTTAAAACAGGATTTAAGCAGGTATAAACCTAGGGAATCTCAGTGGAACACAGCTTTTACGCCGTTGTTTAAACCCCCTTCAGAGACAGGGGCGCAATCTAGACATACAACTTTCCCTCCCCCAGTTGAGGTTACTGTTAATGTCCCTAATGCTGTGCCTTTAGCAGCACCTGAGCGTTTTCATGGAGATAGTAACAAATTCCATGTTTTTATCAATCAATGTCAATTACACTTCGTTTGTAAACCACAACAGTTCCCCACAGACGCTACGAAAGTGGCTTTCGTCTTGTCTTATTTGGGTGGTACAGCAGCCAATTGGTCAATTGCTTTTGTGGATAGAGATGATCCCATCCTCCATAATTGGAATCAATTTAAACGTACTATGACCGGCCTTTTTGCAAGACACACTTTTATGCAGGCAAGTGATAATGAGCTTTTAAATCTTAAGCAAGGTAACAAGGATTTTTTGACCTATCTCACTAGTTTTAATCGTTTACTCACCGAGACACAGTGGCCAGAAGAA
Organism: Triturus cristatus; assembly: GCF_964204655.1. NCBI lineage: Eukaryota > Metazoa > Chordata > Amphibia > Caudata > Salamandridae > Triturus > Triturus cristatus. The sequence continues at coordinate 404,975,191 of NC_140581.1, forward strand.
AAGCGTGTCTCCCTTTTTTATAAAGGTTTGAGAGACGAGTTAAAAGACGCGTTGGCTCATATCGTTGATTTGCCAGAAGACTATTCTAACTTTGTAGATTTAGTCGTGAAATTGGAACACAGACTAGGAGAAAGAAAGGGAGATAAATCTAAACTAGAATCACGGTTAACTTTTATTAGACATGAGAAGAAAGACACAGATAATAAACTCCCTGAACCTGAGCCTATGCAAATAGGAACACTCAGAGGACAACTCACGTCAGAGGAAAAAGAAAGAAGGAGAAAACTTCAATTATGTTTATATTGTGGCAAGGCAGGACATTTTGCCAGAGAATGTCCAGTAAAACCTAAAACTTCACGAAGGGGTACTGCTTCCTCTATCTCCTCAACTGAGTCAGGAAACGATTAAGCTCGACAAGGGGGGAGGTTACTTGGTCGAGTAAGCATCCTACTCAAACCTCTAATTCTGCAGCCTTCATGGTACCACACATACCTAGACATTTCATAATTCAGATCTTTTTAATTGTAACTACCCAAGTTAGACATTCTCTCCCTGTCCTACTGGACTCAGGAGCAACAGGAAATTTTGTGGACAATAAGTTAGCTAAAATGTTAGGTCTTCCTATTTGTTTAAAGCCTTGTCCCGAAGCAGTATGTGCAGTGGATGGGCCAGAATTGACCTCAGGATTAATCACAAAACAAACAAGTCCACTTGTCATGGTCTGTCAAAACGGACATACAGAAATGATTAACTTTGATCTAATAGATACCCCTAATTTTGGCTTGATTCTCGGGGTACCCTGGTTAACAACTCATAACCCAAGAATTGACTGGGTGAACACAACAGTTACTTTGGATTCCTCATTCTGTAGAACCAATTGCTATCAAGAAGCAGGTACAGAACAAAGCACAGTAATACACTGTGCTAGTGTTTCACAAGATGAACCAAGTCTCCCTCTTGAATATTCTGACTTTAAAGACGTTTTTGACCCAGTGAAGGCTAGTGTATTGCCCCCACATCGGTCATATGACTGCCGTATAGATCTTATCCCAGGGGCCCCTTTACCTAATAACAGAGTATATGCTTTGACTGACGAAGAGCCCAAATATTTAAGAACATATCTAGACGACCTACTGCTGTCTGGGTTCATCCGACATTCCACATCTCCAGTGTCATCTCCACTTTTTTTTATCCCGAAGCCGGATAAATCTTTGCGCGCGTGTATCGACTATAGAAGATTAAATAAGGCTACAATAAAAAATAAATATCCTCTTCCGCTAATACCTGTGTTGTTGGATCAATTAAGACATTCTACTGTATACACTATTGATCTGCGGGGAGCTTACCACCTGGTCCGAATAAAAGAGGGGGATGAGTGGAAGACAGCTTTTAAAACAAAGTGTGGTCTATTTGAGTACACAGTAATGCCCTTTGGGTTGTGTAATGCCCCTGCGGCTTTTCAATTCTTTATAAATGAGGTCCTACACGAATTCTTGGACGTTTGTGTCATAGTATACATAGACGACATCCTCATTTACTCTAAGAACCCGGAAGAACATACCCAACATTCTCGTGCAGTATTATCAATGTTAAAAGAAAATCATCTCTTTGCAAAATTAGAAAAATGTACTTTTAATATCAGCAAAGTGGACTTTTTAGGATACTGCCTGTCACCTCAAGGAATAACTATGGATGTAAAGAAAATTAGTGCTATCACTGATTGGCCAGAACCATCATCTGTGAAAGATGTTCAGAAATTTCTGGGTTTCGCCAATTTTTATAGGAGATTTATTTCTCATTTTGCAGACATTGCGGCCCCAATAACAACCTTGTTGCGGAAAGGGCAATGATTTCTTTGGTCTGATGAGGCAGCACACGCCTTTCAACTCCTGAAACAAAAGTTCACTTCAGCCCCAATTCTGACACATCCTGATCCTGACTTGCCATTTTTTGTTGAAGCGGATGCTTCACAAGTAGCTTTAGGAGGAGTTCTCTCTCACCGGAATGCTTTAGATGGCCAATTACATCCTATAGCATTCTATTCCAAAAAGTTATTACCAGCTGAACAAAATGACACTGTGGCTGAAAGAGAACTATTAGCTATCAAAGTAGCCTTTTTGGAGTGGAGGCACCATTTAATGGGAGCTAAGTACCCTGTTACCATCTTTTCTGACCATAAGAACCTACAGTTTTTCGGATCACTAAAAGCACTAACTCCACGGCAGATGCGCTGGTTAAATTTTTTTAGTACTTTTGACTTCGAATTAACCTATAGACCAGGTGCACAACAAATTCAATCTGATGTGCTATCTAGATACGGACATACCTCAGAGATGAAACAAGACAAAATAGGAGAACCCATTATTCCTCCCCAAAAGCTTTTGGCACCAGTACAACAGAAGGATTTCATCACAGATCTATATAATGCACACATGCAAATAGCACCTCAAGATTGGTTAAAGGATTCCCATAACACAATACAACGAGGTTTATTGTATCACGACAACATGCTGTTAGTGCCCACCACAGAATTACAAACACAGGTGATAATTTGGCATCACGCCTCACCGTTTGCAGGTCATCCTGGCTGGGTAAAAACTCTGGAAAATGTGCGAAAACCCTTTTGGTGGGAAATATGAGTAAGGACATTAAGCAATTTGTCACTACCTGTCCAGTTTGTGCAAGGCATAAATCTTCGCATAAGGCCCCTGACGGTTTGTTAATACCAATGCCATCACCCAAACAACCTTGGCACACTGTGAGTGTAGACTTTATTGTAGGTTTACCACTAGTAAAATCCTTCACAACAGTTTTAGTGATAGTGGATTTTTTGTCTAAAATGGCACATTTTGTACCATTACGGAAATTGCCAACTGCGGCAGAATTTGCTGATATTTTGTGCGTTTACATGGTTTGCCAAGTAAAGTGGTGTCAGACCGAGGTAGCCAGTTCAACTCTAGATTTTGGAAAACCATATGCAAAAAACTGAAAATAGATGTGGCTTTATCCACTGCTTTCCATCCGGAAACAGATGGACAAACTGAACGACTGAACCAAACCTTACTTCAAACGCTATGTTGTTTATTGGCTGATTATTCTAGTGAATGGTTGGAAGCTCTCCCAGTAGCGGAGTTTGTTTATAATAATACTGAACATGCAGCTCTACTTTGTTCGCCACTCTATTTCATGCAGGGGTATCATCCAAGAGCTATACCCATTTTGTTAGAAGATTCCCTGTTGCCTACAGTCACAGATAGACTAACGAGATTAGGTGACATACAAGACAAGGCCAGGAAACATTTATTAAAGTACAAAGAAAACATGAAAAAACAAGCAGACAAACACAGATCTGAGGCCCCAATGTATAAAATCGGTGACAAAGTATGGCTCTCTACAAAGAACCTAAATATAGAGGGATCCCGAAAGCTGCAACCACGTTTAATTGGACCCTTTAATGTAACTGCTATAGTAAACCCGGTAACAGTAAAATTGGATTTACCAAAAGAATACCCAGTACATGCTACTTTCCATGTGTCCTTGCTTAAGCCGTACAACCCAAAAACCCGACCTGAACCACCACCTCCACCGATACCAATTAAGGGAAATCTAGAATATGAAGTGAAAAGCATAAAAGACGCAAAAAGAATTCGGGGACGTCTGTTTTATTTAGTAGAATGGAAAGGTTATGACGAAACTGAGAATTCATGGGAACCAGCATCCTATGTACATGCCCCACGGTTGATTAGACAGTTTTATCTCAAAAATCCAGGGATACCCCGTCCAGTAGGAGGGCCTTTGAGGAGGGCGACTGTTAGGGTTTGTGCACAGCAAAGAGCATGTCCCCTCTCATTGCACTAGTGGTCTTAGTAATAGCTCTCTTTTAAACATACTATTGAAAGCCTTTCTTGTTATCTCAGCCCCCTCCCTAGGCTTCTGTGTATGTTGCTTAATGTATTCACAAGTTTGGATTTTTCTGTTTGATTGCACATTGGACCTTGCATTTACCAAGGCTTATTTAGAAAACCCCTCACTAGGCCATGTGTTACTTCAACGCATTTGCTTAATAACTGAAGCTCTGCACCCCTTTCTAGAACATGGGCAGCAGGTGTTAATTCTACTCATTAGCATAATAACAGAAGCTCTGCACACCGGCATGTGAGAACCACACCCAGTTCTTTGAACCACACCCAGCTCTTCGAACCACACCCAGTCCTGTCTATAAAAGACAGCCCCTGAGCCTCATCCAGTGCTTGTCTACCTCCTGCTTACCTGAGGACGTATCCTTCGGCACTGGCATTCCTGCTCTCTCCTGACCTTCATTGGCTTTAACGGGCGTGACTGCTGGCTCTTCCTTCTTCCGGTGTCCGGCTCCTTCCTGCCTCAGTCCCTCTTCTGCCCACTGCAATCAACCTGCAAAAGAGAAAGAGGACAAGGTTAGACTGATCAGTATCCCTTTCCAGCAACAAGTAAGTGCAAAACCTTTTATTACCTGAAAGAACTTTGACGGCGATTTCTGGATTCATGTATAGACAATTTGGAACAAGATAGCTCCCACGAACTTGTGGAAGAATACTTTGTGGAACTTAGTGAAATAAACATTGTTTTACTTGGAACTTTTGAAAATCGATCAAAGGAAATCATTGGCAGCAAGGCCAACACTAAAGCAAGGACTTGAACTAATTACCTGCGTTATCTTGATGTAAAAGTACAGTATTTGTTTTTATTAAAGTCTGGAAATGTGTGAAAAGTGAGTTTACAATTAAGAACTTCGGCTTTAGTTATATTAAGGTGAATGTGAGATGTTGATAACTCTGATAATGATATCAGTTTGATTTTTATAGGAATATAGGAATTTTACAGTAATAGAAAGCACATCCCAGAACAGTAACACATACCAAACCTGGAAGCTAAAGACCAGGATCCAAGAGGTACTTGTAGAAGGGAATTTCTAATAGATTAAGGGTTAGTCAGGAACACATGTAGGGATAGGTTGCACTTATCTGTTCTTTGTTTATATTCCAATAGGCACCCGTTTCTACAGAAATCAGAGAGGGCCGCAGCTTGTAACGGCACTTCAACAGTGGAAACGCAAGAACGGTGTTGTCTCTCTCTTTTTTTATTTTATCCACTTCCCCCCTTCCCTTGAGCTTCTGGTTCTTAGTGCACTGTTTACACTAGTGTGCTGGAACAAGCGGTTTCAGGGTGGGGTCGGACTGTCTTCAACCTCCATCAGAACTGAACAGAAACTCAGGTGAGCTGGGCTTTGACAGGGAGTCTTCTGCACCCACCCCTCATATGTCTGGGCACTGCTGGGAGTTATAGGCACCCACCCCTCATATGTCTGGGCACTGCTGGGAGTGATAGGCACCCACCACTCATATGTCTGGGCACTGCTGGGAGTGATAGGCACCCACCCCTCATATGTCTGGGCACTGCAAGGAGTCCTCTGCACCCACCCCTCATATGTCTGGGGACTGCTGAGAGTGATAGGCACCCACCCCTCATTTGTCTGGGCACTGCTGGGAGTGATAGGCACCCACCCCTCATATGTCTGGGCACTGCTGGGAGTCCTCTGCACCCACCCCTCATATGTCTGGGCACTGCTGGGAGTGATAGGCACCCACCCCTCATATGTCTGGGCACTGCTGGGAGTGAAAGGCACCCACCCCTCATAGGTCTGGGCACTGCTGGGAGTGATAGGCACCCACCCCTCATATATCTGGGCACTGCTGGGAGTCCTCTGCACCCACCCCTCATATGTCTGGGCACTGCTGGGAGTGATAGGCACCCACCCCTCATATGTCTGGACACTGCTGGGAGTCCTCTGCACCCACCCCTCATATGTCTGGGCACTGCTGGGAGTGATAGGCACCCACCCCTCATATGTCTGGGCACTGCTGGGAGTGATAGGCACCCACCCCTCATATGTCTGGGCACTGCTGGGAGTGATAGGCACCCACCCCTCATATGTCTGGGCACTGCTGGGGGTCCTCTGCACCCACCCACCCACCCACTTGCGCCCTTGCTGTGGTACACTGCTGTCCTGGGCATACACCACCCCCAATTTACAGCTGATGTGCTGCACCAAGCCGTACACCTACATACGTGGCGTGTGTACGCCTTGTATCCATCATGTAGCGGTGATGTAGAGGTACGCGTGTATGGACCATACCCACGCTCTGGGGGCGTGGCTACGGTCCGTACACGCGTACCCCTACATCACCACTGCAATGGTGGTACAGCCCGTACCCACGCTCTGGAGAGTGTGGGTACGGGCCGTACCACCATTGTGGCAGTGACGTTGGGGTACACGTGGTACGGCCCGAACCCATGCTCTAGGGGCGTGGGTACGGGCCGTACCACCATAGTGGCGGTGACGTAGGGGTACGCGTGGTACCGCCCGTACCCACGCTCTGGGGAGCGTGGGTACGGGCCATACCACCATTGTAGTGGTGATATAGGGGTACGCGTGTACGGACCGTACCCATGCTCTGGGGCGTGGGTATGGTCCGTACATGCGTACCCCTACATCACCACTACAATGGTGGTACGGGCCATACCCACGCTCTGGGGGGCGTGGGTACATCCCGTACCACCATTGTGGTGGTGACGGGTACGCGTGTACGGACCGTATCCTCGCCCCAGAGCGTGGGTACGGGCCGTACCACGCGTACCCCTACGTCACCGCCACTATGGTGGTATGGCCCGTACCCACGCCCCCAGAGCATGGGTACGGGCCGTACCACGCGTACCCCTACGTCACTGCCACAATGGTGGTACGGCCTGTACCCACGCCCCCAGAGCATGGGTACGGGCCATACCACGCGTACCCCTACGTCACCGCCACAATGGCTGGCATGCTCATTTACAGACCCCCAGACTGCACTACAATGGCGCTTCAAAATTTATGCAGCCTCATTGCTCAAACATCTGTAAAGTACACTAACTTTATGGTTTTAGGCGATTTCAACTTACATGTGGATGATGTAGGCTGTTCACAAGCCAATCAACTGGTATCTTCCCTAGCAGGGGCTAACCTTATTCAACTGGTGTCTGCCCCGACGCACTTAGCAGGTCACACCTTAGATCTTGTGTTTACCACCATTGCTGATGTTGCTATCATTTCCTCTGGTTTTTGCTTTGTGCGCCATAAGTTGGCAGGGTATGCTCAGACGTGAGTCCCTTGCTCACTTTGCCACTGGATTCAAGCAAGCCTGGCTGAAGACGGCTGAAATGCCAGAAACCGGTCCTAGGAAGCTTGTTTCCGGTCCAGGGAAGACATGGCTTGGCAGTTCGGGCTGGACTGTTCCCATGAGGCACAGGGTCAGACTGATTTGCATATGGCCATGTTTGAACTGGGGTGGCAGAGTGGGCTAAAGAACGGTGATGGATTAAACCCAGATCAGTTGACTGGGGGTGAGTGCTTGCAATGTTAAACACTCCGTCCATCATTTCCTTTGGTTTTTGCTTTGTTCGCCATAAGTTGGCAGGGTATGCTCAGACGTGAGTCCCTTGCTCACTTTGCCACTGGATACAAGCAAGCCTGGCTGAAGACGGCTGAAATGCCAGAAACCGGTCCTAGGAAGCTTGTTTCCGGTCCAGGGAAGACATGGCTTGGCAGTTCGGGCTGGACTGTTCCCATGAGGCACAGGGTCAGACTGATTTGCATATGGCCATGTCTGAACTGGGGTGGCAGAGTGGGCTAAAGAACGGTGATGGATTTAACCCAGATCAGTTGACTGGGGGTGAGTGCTTGCAATGTTCAACACTGCGTCCATCATTTCCTTTGGTTTTTGCTTTGTTCGCCATAAGTTGGCAGGGTATGTTCAGACGTGAGTCCCTTGCTCGCTTTGCCACTGGATTCAAGCAAGCCTGGCTGAAGACGGCTGAAATGCCAGAAAACGGTCCTAGGAAGCTTGTTTCCAGTCCGGGGAAGACATGGCTTGGCACTTCGGGCTGGACTGTTCCCATGAGGCACAGGGTCAGACTGATTTGCATATGGCCATGTCTGAACTGGGGTGGCAGAGTGGGCTAAAGAACGGTGATGGATTAAACCCAGATCAGTTGACTGGGGGTGAGTGCTTGCAATGTTCAACACTCCGTCCATCATTTCCTTTGGTTTTTGCGTTGTTGTAGCGCCCCCTTCCCCTCTAACTTGGTCGGATCATTATTTGATTCCTCTCAGTTTTACCCTGCCTGCTCATAGACAAAGTGAGGGCCCTCGCTTCATTCATAAGAGAAGCTTGATAAATCTGAAAGAAGCTGGTTTATGCGCTGCCATACAGGCTACTTCACCCAGCCTGTCCTCTGACCCTAATGCTGATGCAATCTCCGTGCACAAATGGATTGCAACGGCGATGGACTCTGCCACTCTGGTCAAAGTAGTAAAATCTGCAAGATTATCTCCCACTGCCCCCTGGTTCTCCTACACCCTCAAAGAGTCCAAGAGCAAATGCAAGAGACTCGAACGCTTGTGGAGAGTGAACTACGATGACCTAGCCAAGACATTGTATAAAAAGGCCCTAAAAGATTTTCATAGGGACATCAAAGCTGCTAGGAGGGACTACTTTGTTAACCGCATCGTGAATGCTGACCACTCCTGCAGCGAGGTGTTTAAAGTAGTTAAATCACTCTTTAATCCCACGGCAGTAGAGTCCAATATTATACCTACTCATGCCTTATGCGACAAAATCGCACATCACTTTGATAGCAAAATTCTAAAGGTCTATGACTCCTTCGGCCCATCAGTGCCGACTAAAGAAACAGACTCACCCCCATCCAAGTCAATGGCTCCGACATTTAACAATTTCACGCCTATTCCTAAGGAAGCGCTAGCGGCCTTTCAGAATTGCCACTCCGGTGCCCCCGATGACCCTTGCCCGCCCAGATTATGGAATCTATTATCCACCCCCCTAGTGGACATGCTACTCCAGTTATGGAACTCTTCGCTGTCTACTGGCATCCTCCCCGATGCATGGAAACACGCGACACTTCTACCTTTAAAAAAGAAGACAAATGGAGATCCTGATGATCTTAACAACCTTAGACCCATTTCCCTACTCCCTGCCCCTGGCAAAATGTTCGAGAAACTAGTGCAGCGACATATGACTACCTTCATCGAGCACAGTGGAGTTTTACATGATACACAATGGGGCTTTAGGGCGGGTTTCAGCATGGAGACCGCCCTCCTTGAGGTAGCCGAGTCGATAAGATGGTCACTGGATTCAGGAGCTTCATCTCTATTGGCGCTCCTGGATCTGTCGGCGGCCTTCGACACCGTGGATCACTCCATACTGGTCAAGAGACTACACGGCGCAGGATTTGGAGGAAAGGCTCTGGCTTGGTTGTCTTCCTTCTTGAGCGGTTGCACGCAGAGGGTCGCCCTTAAGCCATTTGAGTCCTCCCCACTTCCGCTATGGTGTGAAGTCCCGCAGAGCTCCGCCCTGAGTCCACTATTATTCAACCTCTATCTGGCACCGCTCTTCTCTCCGATTAACAACTGGGGGGTGAAAGCGATTTCTTACGCCGACGACACCCAGCTGTTCTTCTCATTTAAGGAGCAGTCCGCCGAGGCTTTCAAGAACTTCAAAGGATGCCTGCGTGACATAGCTATATGGATGAATGCCAACAAACTAAAGCTTAACGCAGGTAAAACCGAAATCATGTTCTTCGGTTTGGGATATCCCTCCAACGCGGATCTCTGGTGGCCAGAGGAAATGGGACCATCACCCTCCCCGCTAGTTACATTCGCAATTTAGGAGTAAGATGGGAGGCTGATCTTTCTCTCCTAGCCCAAATTCAGCAGGTCTCCACAACCTGTTTCAGAAAATTGAAAAACTTAAGGAAAATTCTGCACCTCCTCCCGGAAGATTGCCGGAAAATAGTAGTCCACGCCACAGTCACATCTAGGCTGGACTACGCAAATGGCCTTTACCTAGGCCTCCCCAAAATGCCATCCACCGCCTCCAGCTGGTTCAGAATGCGGCTGCGAGACTGGTTCGTCTGATCTCTTTCCGACACCATGTCTCTCCGCACCTCCGGCTGCTTCATTGGCTGCCGGTCGAGAAAAGAATTATTTTTAAGGCAATGACCCTGGCCTATAGGGCCTTGAACGGTAATTGCCCACGCTACCTAAAGGACAGATTATGTCCTTACAAGCAGAATCGGGCATTACGCTCCAACGCCCATAATCTACTACAGTCCTTCCATTTCAGTAAATCACGTTTGGGTGGTAGAACCTTCACAGTCACAACTGCCACACTGTGGAACAATCTGCCTAGCCATTTACGGCTGGCAATTTCAGAATCCTGTTTTCGTAAAGCCCTGAAAACATGGCATTTCAGCTTAGTTTAAGGGTAGAGGAGGCCGGTCTTTTTCACCTGTATGTCAATCTAACTTCATGCACTGCTATAGCGCCGGGACACCCCTGTTTGGGGTAGCTGTCGCGCTCTACAAGCTTCAGTATTATTATTATTATTACGCGTCCACGTCCACTTCCGTTGTGGCGGGACGTGCGATTGGTGGACACGCCCCCCGAAGTGACCAGACCATGAAGGTAATTAATGTGCAGGATGTATTAGTATTTTGTGGGGTGTGGGTTATGTTTCCTGCCCCTTGCACACCCCCCCCTTGGCCCCTGGGGGTTGTTCTGACCTTCTGCGGCGTCTGCGGCGGTTTCTGAACACGAGGTCGTAGGCTATGAGGGCCGGGATGACGCGTAGGTTGGGGTCCATTGCGTACCGGGGCTCCTTCTTCGCGTCGTCCTCAATTTCCCGGCAGTTTTTGGCTCCCGTAAAAAATGCTGCGTGCGGAGTGACGTCGGCACGAATCGTACTTGCTGGTCCGTAGAACGCTGCCTGACTCCGTCCGGACGTCGTGTATGTGCCGTTCAGAATCAGATTTGTATGTATTTTTTTGCCGGTCGGTGTTTTTTACGACTCGTTCGGAAATGGTATTTCGGTGCGAATCGTACTTGCGAGTTTGTAAGGTGTTTTTGCCGGGTACGAATCAGACGGAAGAAACGCTCTGTACGACCATCCGTACCCGGGTTTTACCGGATCAGAATCGGCACCAGAATAGTGAGCCCACGAATTGTATTCCTCCTGGTCTGTACAAGGCTTTATCATGGCTACTTTAGACGATTTGTTGAAAGTAATCACACAAATGCAAAGATATATGGTTGACTCCAAAAATGCAACTGCTGTTCTGGCTGATAAGGTAGCTCAACTACAAACAAAGGTAGGGCTTAGTGAAAAAACTCCTTCAAAGGGGGTTTGGAACAAAACTCCACTCCCTCCAGACTCTACAGCACCTACGAACATAGCTGTAACTATTCCTACTCCTCTACCATTAGCCGCTCCAGAAAGTTTTTCAAGGGATTCTAGTAAAGTTCAAATCTTTCTTACTTAAGCCGAGTTACACTTCACATGTAGACCAAGAGCATTCCCTGACCCCCAATCCAGAATAGCATTTTTAATTTCCTATTTGTCCAGAGACGCCGCTACATGAGCAGTTCCATTGGTTCGAAGAGACAGTCCCTTGTTATATAATTGGAAACTTTGTGCAAGAATTTGAAAAGATATTTGACAGACGGGCGGTAACTCTTTCTGCAGACTGAGAACTATTAGAGCTAAGACAAGGAAACAAGGATTTGGGTGTATATTATCAAGACAGGCAATAAAATTATTGCCCTTTAGTGGCAGAATATTGCCGCTAAAACGGCGATAATGGGCTTGATAATATGCTCTATGGAATACCAATTGAAGCCCATGTTAGATGTGAAGGACATCTAACCTGAGCTTCAATTGGAATTCCATAGAGCATATTATCAAGCCCATTATCGCTGTTTTAGCGGCAGTTTTCTGCCACTAAAGCGGCGCTAATTTTATCGCCTGTCTTGATAATATGCCCCTTGGTTGTTTATTTATCACAATTTAACAGATTGGTCGCAGAAACAGCATGGCCTGAGGAGAAAAGGTCAGCTATATTTTATCAAGGACTAAAAGATGACCTAAAAGATGTCTTAGCACAGATTGATCCACAACCCACTACTTGTTCTGATCTCATTAACTCAACACTTCGATTGGATCATTGTCTGTCCGAATGAAAGGGAGACCGGAAAAAAACAGAGAAAATGATGTGGCGTTTTGATAAAACAAGATCTTTCTCTAGTCATTGTCCTGTAGATAACGCACCAGAACCCATGAAGATCGGGACAGTGTGTCAACCATTGACAAAAGAAGAAAAAGACTTATGGAGAAAAAATGGACAGTGTCTGTACTGTGGTCGCAAAGGACACTATATAAAAGAATGTCCAGTGACACCAAAAGATAAAGGACCACCATCCATAAAGAGTGTATCCAGTTTAGAATATAGTACGGAAAACTAATACATCCAAGAAGTAAAGAAGGGTTACACTTGGGTGTCGTTACCATCCCTTCACAGACAATGAATACCATGTTGAACATTCCTAGAACAACACATTTTAGAATTGAAGGAGAAATTTGTTTTCATAAACATAAACACAAGATGAGTGCGTTAATAGACTCTGGTGCAACAGGAAAGTTTGTAGATGATTCCACAACACAACAATTAAAGATTCCTCATAAAAAGAAATTAAATCCTGAGGTCGTACAAGCGGTAGATGGCAGAATGCTTTCAGAAGGCCCTGTAACCATGCAAACCAAATCAATAGAGCTGACTTGTATTGATCATACAAAAAACGAAACACATTCAGAGGAAATTGTGTTCGACATAATTCAGGCACCACAGTATGGCCTTATTTTAGGGATACCGTGACTTCATAATCCCCACATCGATTGGGCAGAGAGAACCATGCACTTTACCTCATACTTTTGCCATGAACACTGAACAAAAGAAAGGGCCACAACGTCTTCTGAATTGCGTATACCAACTGCGGCAGAAAAAGACACTGAACTACCTTGGCAGTATGCCACGTTGGCAGACGTGTTTGATGAACAAGAGGCGGATGTTTTACCACCACATCGACAGTATGACTGTCAAATTGATCTAGTACCAGGCTTCGTTGTCCCAAGTTGTCGGATTTTTGCTCTCACCGAGCAAGAGAATCAATATTTGAGAGAATACCTTGATCGTTACTTAGCTAACGGGTTCATCCGACCCTCTAAATCCCCCGCTGCGTCACAACTTTTTTTTATTCCAAAAGCATATGGTGACCTGAGAGCTTGTATAGATAATAGGGCATCGAATAGGATCACTGTCAAAAATAGATACCCCCACCTCTGATCCCAGTTCTGCTGGATCAAGTTAAAACTGCTGTAATCTATACAAAATTGCACTTACGAGGAGCCTACCATTTGGTGCGCATCCATTCTGGCTACGAATGGAAGACTGCTTTTAAAACCAGGTATGGATTATATGAATACACTGTGATGCCATTCGGACTTTGTAATGCGCCTTCCGCATTTCAGTTCTTTTTAATAGACGTACTAAGGGACTATTTGGACTTATTCGTCATCATCTACATTGATTATATACTTATTTATTCCAATAGTGTGTCAGAACATGAGCAGCATGTAAAGACGATTCTGTTAGCTCTTCGGAAGAACCACCTCTATTGTAAGATAAATAAGTGTGAGTTCCATGTCACCACAGTTGAGTTTTTAGGTGTAATGCTATATTTTTTGGGAAAGCAAATGGCGGAACGAAAAATCAAAGCGGTTACAGATTGGCCTACAGCTACCTCGGTAAAAGACGTACAGTGTTTTCTTGGTTTCGCCAATTTTCACCAAGGTTCATTAACCAATTTTCTAATACTGTGACACCTATCATAAAACTATTAAGAAAGAAAGAGATCTTTCACTGGTCAAAAGAAGCCGACACATCCTTTAACACTCTTAAAACGGCTTTCACTTCAGCTCCTATATTAACACATCAGACGCTAAAACAATATCTCCGTTGTTATGCGGATGACACAATCGACTCTTGGGTGAATCTTCTTTGGTTAGCCGAGTTAGCCTATAATAACGCTTATCATTCATCCACAGGTACTACTCCTTGTTTTGGTCTATATGGTCACCATCCACATACCTTGCCAATCACCTTACCTTCGGAAATTACACCTGCAGTACAAAATACATTGCAAGACATTCAAAGAACTCAGTCACAGATATACAGCCATTTGGAGAAGGCCAAGAAGTGGTATAAACAACAATATGATAAGCATCATTGTCTAGGTCCAATATATCAACCGGGTGAGAAAGTGTGGCTCTCTACCAAACATATAGTCTTCACACAAGCACATGTTTCATCCTAATTTTATAGGTCCTTATCATATAGTGAGATAGGTGAATCCGGTCACTTAAGAGTGGGCCTTTCCTCGCGCTTTGCGTAATCACCCCGTATTTTACACGTCATTGTTAAAAAAGGCCCCTCAACGATGACGCCCCTGTCCTCCACCGCTACTGGTTCACGGAGAATGGGAGAATGAGGTGAAAGCCATTCTGAATGCTAAACTATGGAGCAACTCAGTGTGGTATCTAGTCTCCTGGAAGGGTTATGGCCCAGAGAATGACTCTTGGGTGCCTGCTCAGGACGTGCATGAGCCCCGCCTTCTTCAATGCTTTCATCTCCTCCATCCTTCAAAGCTAGGCCCTAGAATGCGCTTGGGAGGGGGGAGGACTGTTAGCGTCGCCGCTGTGGCGCGTGTTCTAGGGCCCGCCCCCACTAACCATTTAGCTTTCCGTGGACATTGTATTCCTGGCACTGTGAGAGTACGGTGTGGAAAGCTACATTTTCCTGCTGCAAGGTTGTGGCTGCGGTGTTCCGCAGTTGTGCATTAAGAACATTGAACACTGTAAACGTATGTCCCTTGTACCATCATCACAATGTGCATGTTTGTCTATTTTCTTTTTGTCTTTCTTCGTTTTGTTTCCAGAACTTTCATTATGGGGACTACATGTCCCAGTATTCCCATACAGCAGCCATCTTGGGTGTGGGCTGCCTATAAAAGGAGCCACGCCCTTTTGGGCGTTGCTCACTAGTCAGGGATCCTTCCGTGTGGGAGCAGTCTCGGTGATCGCGTGAGTCTATTCCTTTGATCTTTGAGCCTTCAGGTAAGCCTCTGTTGTTTAGCTGACAGCAGAGAAGTTTTCATTCTTTTCTTGACTACAAAGCCTCTGGGTCTTGAGAAGGTGTTCGTGCATATTATTGTCATTTCGGGTATGCGTTGAAGTTATGAGTGCTTTGGGGCTCATTTGCATATCGTATCATTGAGAACACGAATCCGCGCTTTAGGATTCATTTGCATATTATATCTAACCCTGGGCAAAGTGGGTGTAGTGGGGCTACGTGGAGCATCACATAGTGTGGCCAAATCTACGCACACTCGCACACTCCGCATAGCCCCACTACGCGCCGCCCGCCTCCCGCCCGCCCTAATTTTAAAATAACTTAAAGTGGTTAAAAGTAAGAAAATTTCTTACCTGAGGTGCGGCGTCCCGGGGCTCCCTCTTCCTGCTTCAGCGGCAACTTCTTCCTCACAAATGCGCATGTGCAGGCGCCCTCAAAGGAGCTGGGAGACAGGAATGCCGAAAGCGAGCTCAGGTTGGAGAGGGCCAAACTAAAAATGGAGAGAAGGAGGAGGCTGTTGCAAAGATAGTCTAGGGAGAACAAAAAATCTTGTTGGTTCATGAAATGCTAGACATTACAGTTAAACAAGCAGCAGAGTCCAGCAGCAATGGTGTCAGTGATACAGTGCCCAATGGTGCAGAGAGGGTCCGTATATCCCACGATCTAGTGCCTAGATATGTTGTGGGGAATGACTAACATAAATGGTTATCTACCTATGCAGCAGGCCTTTTGATGCACAGGGTCCCAGAGGAGAAAGCAAACTTGAGAAAACACATACCCACAGTGAAGGGGAATCCTTCTAAAACTAGATGTGGGGGATTAGATTATGTACACTCCAATGATGGCTATGTAATCACCAAATTTGAGCTGACCTCTGAGAAGTACCACATCAGGTCCAGGGACAGCCAGAAACTGCCAAGCTGCTCTTGAATGGATTTCTTGGATTACTCTAGCAAGGCACTGAGCGGTTGTGTGAGTGATTTTACTGGGTTGTACAATCTGATTTTAAAAGAATACAGGGCATATTATCAAGGACGGCGTTAAAATTATCGCCGCTTAAGCGATAATGGGCTTGATAATATGCCGCAGAGAATTCCAATAGAAGCCCATGTTAACACCAGAACATGGGCTTCTATTGGAATTCTCAAGGGCATATTATCAAGCCCATTATCGCCGCTTGAGTTTCCTGCCGCTAAAGCGGCGATAATTTTAATGCCGTCCTTGATAATATGCCCCTGTTTGCTAAGTACATGCTTTACGTAGTTGCACCAGCACCTCATTGACAGCAATATAACTGACCCCAGGGAGCATGCAAAGGATGCATACCTCTGGGTCAGCATCAGAGTGTCCAAGAAGTTATCTGGAGGGGATCACCAAAAAGGTGGACAGGGTCCCCAGTAGAAGAAGGGGGGGTATCTACAAGCCCCCAAAATGGTTTACAAGGGAACAGGTAACTATTTGCAATGTGATCAGAAGAAAAAGGGTTCTTTGACCCAGTGTACTGGATTCTACAAGTATTGACAAGTGAAGGGATATTTATTTTTATTTATTTATTTGAGAGGTTTTATATAGTGCTGGCTGGACCCGTTGGTATCAGAGCGCTTTACAAGAGTGTTGCTTGTTACAGTTGTTCAGTAGAATAAAAATATAGACTTCAGGATAAAACAGAAAAACATTACACATAAGTAAAATAAAAGCGTTGATTGTTACAGAACAAAACAGTTTTTCAATAGGATACAGACCTAGACGTCAGGAATAAAATTTTAAAAAATTACATTTAAAAAAAACATTATAACTTAACAAGTGGGCAAAAAAGCTATTTAAATAGGGGCAGGGTTATCAAGAAATGCTTTTTGGCATAGGAACTGTAAAAAACTAACAGGAGATAAATAACATGAGTCAAGGCTATCAGGCGAAACTGTTTTGGAGCGTTGACTAATACACAGTATACAGCTCATCGTTGAATGCAGGGGAGGGACAAAGTTTAAGGCTGGTTGGCGAGGAAGAAGGAAAAGATTGGTAAGTACAGAAGGGGGAGAACAGTTTGGGAAGAAAGGAAGTGAAGTCTAAGGGAGATTCGGGGGGGATGGAGTCGGGAGGACAGATGAGTGAAAACCAGAATTAGGGGGCTTGTAAGAGGGTGCAGAGGCAAGGCTAAGGACCCCAATATTTGTTGTGAAGGTGCGATTTTCGGTCTTTTTTAAAGCTGAGGTAGGAAGGGTTACAGCGCAAATCCCTGGGGAGAGCATTCCAGATCATTGGGGCATTCCCAGAGAAAGACTGAAATTGTGTGGTTTTCTTTTTAAACAAAGGGGGAACAAGGAGTAGGGCATTAGTGCTTCTCATCGTACGGGAGCAGCCTGCTTTTTGAGTTTGTTTGTAAGGTACAGGGGAGTTTGTTGGTGAAGAGCTTTTTGAGTAATGCATGCAGTCTTGTAAGAGGCTCTTCCTTCTACATGATGCCACTTAAGGGCTTTGAGGGAAGGGGAGATGTGGTCAAAACGTTTGCTCTCTGTGATTAGCCTGGCTGCTAGGTTGAGCACAGATCTAAGGGGGGCAAGATGTACTTTAGGGGTACCGGAGAGGATAGTGTTGCTGTAGTCAATTTTGTATACACCAAATGCCTTATGCCTTATGAGGATACAGCCCCTACGTGTGGGCAGATATAGGGGTTGGCCTGTGTAGTGCAAGGTGGAGGCTCAGAGGGATGCAGAAGCCAGTATGAATACTGTAAGGTGATATGTGGTATCCTCAGAGCAGGTGCTATTCAATATATTCCACCAGGTTGTAGTAGCAGACGAGTGTGAGGGTCACTTTACAGTAGATCTAGCTTCCTTTGAATGGTGGGATGGTCTCAGAGTCTCTAAATGTGGCTGTGAGGACTGCCACACCTGTGAATTGTCTGTCTTTCTATAAGGAACTAGAGATGTTAGGGTTGCCTGAATGGGTGTGCCTCACCACACGGCCCATTGTTGCCCAAGATGGGAGTCAAGGAGGACTAGTGCCTGGAAAAATGGCCCAGGCTGCTGTCAAAAAGATGAAAGGCAATGGGTGTGGGATGCCAGCCCCTGAAACTCCAATGGTTGAGGAGGAAATGGAACCTGAGGATGCCACCCTGGACTATACCGGGGAGGACATTGCTACCCTGGGAGGCCTGAGTGAACTTGTCAAGTTGAGGGTGGGTCCTCCAGGTAGGAATGGTGTAAAGCACAGAAAGAGTGACACAATCTATAAGGCTTGAGGTGGCAAGTTGAGGCACTGAATCTGGATATCACCTCATTTATTGAGAGAATTACCTCCTATATAGTCATCCTAAGGTTCCTGAGCCTGCGGCAGTTTGTGTGTTGGTGGTCCCCGAGTGCTACAGAACCTTCTTACTGGGTCTGGTTCACAACATAGCTGTGGCAGAAAATCTGGGACCACACTATGCTGCATAATGAGTCCATCTAAAATATATAAATGTTGATCTGTACTACTTTGGGATGCTGCCACATTTGTTGCACGAGTACTTCCATGAGAAGGTATATTTTTGTAATGCTAACAGACTATCTAAATTTGAATTTGGAATTTTGATTGTTAATATGCAACCTATACGGCTGCCTGCAGTGCCCTTGGATGAATCATGAAGTTGCAGAACTGGAGGGCTAAAACAACAGTTTTTCAATTTCTGTCATTTCCTCTTTGCATTACTTGCAATGAATATATTATACAATAACTGATTTACCTGTTTTTCTAAAATTGCTGAAAGTGGCTTTTGTGTAAAAACATTTGTTAGACGCATCTCAACAGCGTGATTGGTAACACACTGATGAATTGTAATTTTTCCCTGTTTAAGGTCTGTTTTCCGAACCAGGAACCTTGATGTATAGTGCTATATATGAGATTGTGTGCATGTAACAAGAGAGTCCAGCAGGTCAATTTAAAATTATTAAATTAGTGTTCAGTGTATTGTATCTTTGACACTGAAAACGAGACATTGCATTTAGCTGTAACTCCATTGAAAAGAAAGGTGCGTGAGAAAATGAAGTTCTCGTAGGAAGCAGAATGCTACACGTCGCATTGCATCATTTCAATTCGCTACAGGTCTAGAGGGTTTGTTAACAAGCTGTTCCAGGGCTCTGTTAATTTGGGGCCTTCCCTCTGAGGGAGCAAGAACTTCATCGACCCAGTAAATTGCGCCTCCACCCGCATGGCAATTCCGTGATTGCGCCCTCTTCCCTATGTCATTGTTTACTGAAGTCAATAAACCAGCCAGGTATAAAACGAGGCCTCGCGAGCACGCACACGAGGGCCTGGGATTAGAATAACATACAATCTAATTACCAACACGTGCTTGGAAGGCGTCCGCTTGATTTATATTCCAGCAGAGGAGTTGTGTAAATACCTTTGCTTGGAGAGTTAATGTATAGGGACCTAATTAAATGCCGCCGAAACCATTTGCTAATACCGAAAACATATGCTCAGCTTGTCTATTAGGAGTATCACTGCCAAACTGTTTTGCTTTCAAACATGTAGTCATTTGCTCTAGTCTTTGAGAACCGAGAGGGCTCCATTAAGTGTGTAATTATGTACAGTTTCTCATTTAGCAGCATGTGTCCTTTTTTGTAGCATTTCCTCACTAATCGGATGCTCCGCGTCTTGCTGACTGCTGTACAAAGCACATAGATACTTTATGCACCCGTGATACTGTTCAAGAAGGAGGAGGCCCACATAGAGACGTCTCGCGCCTCTTTAAAGAGATCTTCTGTTCCACAAAGGCAGCATGATTAACTCGGAGAAGGAGGAATCATGCTGTCACAGCTGCCAAAATACACACGTATGCCTGGGCCCCGCAGACATGATTTGTAGGATAGTTCCTTACTACCAATCAACAGGGCAGAAAACTAGTTCCTATAAAACTCGGCTATACATTTCACAAATATATGCATTTCGTTTCCATGCATTTGAACTCAGATGTCAGGGAAAGCAGTGTGTGTGAGACTCTAAACCTTTCCATCCTTCCATTCAGGTGTTTTGCAAGATGTCAGCAGGAAGTGAATAGTCACTGCGAGAAATTGGGTTATTGGTTGAGGGGGTGAAATCCAATGGTAACAGCACCCACAATCCTTGTCAGGGGAAACCTCAAAAAGTCACTAAATTACCATGTGCATAACCCTTTAGTAGCTTGCGACCAGGGGCGGCTCCTCCATGTGGGCGAAGAAGCGTTGCCTCACTGCTTTCTCACAGTGCGAGAAGCAGAACATAAAATGGTATTATAAATACCATTTTATGTTTCTGCTTCTTGCACTGCAAGAAAGCAGAAGGGTTTGGTTGAGGGTGGGCGGGCATGGTCGAGGGCACGGGAGGAGTGGCTAGCCCAATGCTGTGGGCCCTGACTGTTTGGTCGGCCCCATGGGGCCGACCAAACCTGTCATGCGCACTCTCCATTTTCTCCATGTAGGATCCATGCAGCCCACATGGAGAAAATCGCCTACCCCTGGACGCCTGTGTGGTCGGCATCCCAGCCAATAACAACGATGCCATTGCAGCATTGTGATTGGTATATGGGAGGGAAAGGAAGCTGCCCACTTCCTGTTGCAGAGGACAACGCAGCACATACGACGTGGGACCGGTCCGGCAAAGGTACTTTTTAAAATTTAAATTAAACCTACCCCCGCGCGACCCCTTCCTACGTGACCTCAAGCGAGTCATGCCAGCCGGGACTGCTTGCTACAAAAGCAGTCAGGCTGAACTTAGAGGGAATGTGTACACTATTATGCAGGACTCAAACAGTAATACAAAGAAAACACAACAGAAGAAAAAATTCACACCAATATAGAAAATAGAGTATAATTTAGTAAGTTATTTGACACTAACATGACACAAATCCAATAGTAGAACCAGAAGCAAAGATATACAATTTCAAAGATTTAAGTAGGTCTAGTGCCTAAATGCACAAAGCACCACTCACGGTCACCTGGTTATGGTGGACACAGGTAAAGTCAAATGTTTAGGCTGACCACAATGGAGTACAGACAGGATAAAGAGACCAGGTGAGTCCTGCTGAAAAAGTTACCTTCTAAAATTCGGGTGTGAAGAGACCAGTTTGTGGTGGAGGAGGCTGCAAGGAGCATGGAGTGCATAGCAGATGGTCTTCACTGTAGTTCAAAGAGCAAGCTGTGAATGGTGAATGGTCATTGCTCTCGCTCAAGACCCGTTGGGCAGCACAGGGGATCGTTGCTAGAGCTTTGTGTTTGTGGTCACCGCGGGCTGCCCATGCTGTAGCATGAAGTGCAAATCTTGCTATGCCTGTTGTTGCTGGCAGGCTCTGTAGCCTGGAGAGTTAGTTCACTGGAGCCTCACATTGGCAGTCATCGTGCATAGCAACATCTTTGCACAAACTGAACTTTTTGCAGTTGCGTAAAGTCCAGAACTTCACAATTTGTCCTTTTCTTCCAGAAGGACCTCAACTAATACCAAACCAGGGGCTTAGGACCTTGAAGGCACCTCTTGGGGATTGGGAACTCACTTCAGCAGAGGCCAGTAGGGATCACGAAGGTTTAGGCAGGGCCTGTGCAGCAGGTCGGTTGGGCATTTGCAGAAATGCCTCTGAAGTTTGTTGTGCCCCTGCAGCTCTGAACAGGATTTCAGTCAGCTAACCCTTGGAGTCACTTCCTGTAGCCTGGGATGAAGGGAGATGGTCTATTCTTCCTTCACAGACAGCGGTGTGGGCCTCCAGTAGCAGGGCGGTCCTCTGGCAGCAGGGTAGTCCTTCTTCTGTAATATCGACAGGTCCACGAGTGTTCTGCAGAGTTGGTCCGAGGATCCTATATTTATTAAGAAATACAAAATGTATGAAGTTCCTAAAGGTGCAGGGGAAAGGCAAGTCTTTCTAAAAAGTGCCCTCACACACCCCGAAGGATGCCATGCTTCGTCATTGGGCCTGCTGCTCGTCGGACTGATGCTCCAATGCCCGACAGGCACCCGTGAAGGGGCTCTTTGGCGGAGATCCTTTGTCGATGAGTGTGGGTGTGTGAGCTCGGTGGTGCGGTGAGTGTGAAGATTAAAATAGGTCTAAAGCAACCCTAACTAATGTATTTATTCCCAGGGAGTACTAGCCTAACTAAAAATTGTGTGCCCTGGCTGGATGTAATGGTCCTATAGGGCTAGTGTGGTGTTTAGGGTTGACATGTTTCATGCCAAAGTAGCCCCTATCGGGTCTGGTGGCACTTCATCAGGACCAAAAAGGGATTTGATAGTACTCTATCACTACTGCAATGCTGGTTCAAGGATTCATATAGTTGGCTAGTAACCAGATGCAGTTGAGTGAACCGGGTCCAATTGACCCCGAGGGAGAAGACCTGAGAAGGGGAAGGGGAGGAGATAAAAACAAGAAATCAAGATCTAGTTTAGAAAATGCTAAAAACCAGAATTTATTTTACTTGTAGTGACGAGTAATGTGGATATAGGTATAGTACAGCTAATAAGATAGTGGCTATACGGTGGACCAGGTGCTCGTGTTACAAGTCTATTAGTTGGTTAGCAGCTAGTGCTTGGGATAGTAACAAGGTAAGCAACCTTGAATATTAACACAGTAGAACTCACAATGGTCTATTGCTATGACCGCAAAGGTGAAAGGGGTAAACGGTGTTACCTTCAAACAGTGTTCCATATTTACATTGAGTACTTACAGCAGATGCGCCGTCATCAATCTGCATGGCGCACACAAGGCGTAACCGTGATAGGCACACAAACACAAGCAATTATGCACCACAGAACAGTGGTTATATATCAAACTAGGAATGTTGCAGGTGGTACTCCAAGAGCATACAAGCCCCAAAGTTAAGTAAATTACATGTGCTCGTATAAATAAATCAAGCCGGTCCCACTATGGGTGTGCTGGTACTCCATAAGTGGTGGAACCCATGAACAAAAGTGACCGAAAGTACCAAGTAGCACCATATATGTTAATGCGAACTCACCCCTAGGTAAGTGGGGCTTTGCTGACGGGGTTCCAGAGCACTTTGTTGCTTTAATTTGTAACAAGATGAAAGTTCAAATGCCATTACCATACATGTAGCATGTGCCTTACCAGAATGTGGAGACTACTCATGCAGCTTCTCCTGCAGGGAATAAAGATACTCACGGCAAGGAGGAGATGCAACTAGCTTCAGTCCTACCCTGGCTCCAGTAAAAAAGCTCCTGGTTCCTCTTGTTAAAGAATATCTTATATATATATATATACCTTGTGACAGCTTTGAAGTGAGAAAAACATCTAGAACCCCCCCCCTGATATCTGGGTCTGGAATTCTCTTCCTTTGCCTGCCCTGGTCCAAGGATGTCTGGAATTCCAAAAGGCTAGTATGAAGTACTTTGTGTGTGTGCTGAGGCAGCTCCTTTGAAGTTCAGTAAGTGAGAGCTCTGCCCCTCCAATCAGGTCAGAATGGCCCATTTTCAGCCCCCCTTTGTGATACTGTCTGGGAGGAATACACAGAGGCCAACCATACCTAGTCATGTGCCTCAGAGTGAAAGCTGCAGGCACCAAATGGTTAGTACAAGAAAATTCCAACTTTCTGAACGTGTAATTTTCAGAACTGTGACTTAAAAACTAACTTTGCGTTAAAAAGATTTTTTAATTACATTGAGACCAAACATGATATCTCTACCTGTTCCAAAATAAAAGTTATCATTTATTAAATGTAATAAGGTAACCCAATGCTATCCAATGGGAGAGGTAGGCCTTACAGTATTGAAAAAACTAATTTAACTACAGGATATGTGAAACTTAAAAGTACATGTCCAATTTTTTTAATCCACTACATCCTGCCCTATTGGCTGTCTACGGCATACCATAGGGGTGAGATGTATTAAAAATCTAAGGTGTAGGCCTGGCAAGAGGTTTAGTTTTCCAGATCAAAAATGGTAGTTTAGAACTGCACACAAGGTGCAATGGCAAGCCTGAGACATGTTTTGAAGGGCTACGTAAGTGGGTGGCGCTATCAGTGCTGCAAGCCCAGTAATATAATTAAATTTATAGGACCTGGGTACATATAGTACCACTTCACCATTCCAGCTGCAGTGGAGGCTGCTGTGTCTCCTACATCACTGCCAAGACCTGGAACGACCTGCCCTTCCATGTCCCTCTCTAACAGACTTCAGAAAGAAACTCAAGACCTGGGGTGACAATGCTGCATTTTATAAATGATGTTTGATTGGTTGATTACCTCTACTAAGGACATACAAGTAAATGAAATGTGCCAATTGAGTGTAAGCTAACTTTACCATGTTTAGAGGCTGAGCAAAGCACTTTAGCACAGTTTAGCAGTGGTAAAGTTTGCTGAGGGGCAACGAAAACAAATTCAGCAACACAGGAAGAGGGAAGGCAAGATGTTTGGGTAGAAAACTACACAGAGGATGTCAGTTCTAACATGTGTCCCCCCAGCTGAAAGTTGGGAGAACTACCCACTCCTATAGGAGTTTTCATCACTAAGGTAGAAGAACCAGGTAAGACAATCAACACTGGTGTGGACATTTCTAGGGTGGTGTTGCAGTCCATTCCCTGTAGTTAGTTAGACCCCCTCAGCAATTTGGGACTCTCACTCCTCATTCGCATGACACATATGAGGAGCCTGTGGTCTGTCTGAAGTCGGAAAAGAGTCCCAAACAGGTGTGGACTCAGCTTATTAAGTGCCCAGACCACAGCAAAAGCTTCTCGCTCAATAGCACACCACCTCTATTACATGAGGAGTAACCTTCTGATGAAGGTCCTCCTTATTCAACTGTGATAGTACAGCCCCCTTGCCATGCTCTGGTACATCTGTTTTCACGATAAATTCCTTGGAGTTGCCAGGGGCCTTGAGTACAGGTGCTGTACACATGGCCTCCTTGAGGGTGTCAAAGGCTTTCTGACAGGCCTTTATTCAGATCACTTTCTTGGGCTGATTTTTGGAAGTCAGCTCAGTCTAGGGGGTAACAATGATGCCATATCCATTGACAAACCTCATATAATATCCAGTGAGGTCCAAGAAGGCCCTACATCAGTCTGAGCTTTAGTGGGTTCCCAGGCCAGGATAGTATTTATCTTGGTTTTGAGGGGCCACACTTTTCCCTGCCCATCAGGTGTCCCAGATACACCACTGATCCCTGCCCTATATGGCACTTGCTGATCGTGATAGTTAAGCCTGTCTGTTGCAGTGCCTGAATTACTTCCTGGAAGTGAAAATGATGTTCCTACCAGCTGGGGCAGAAGACAGGCTATGTTGTCCAGGAAGGCAGCTCTGAATGCCTTCATCCCAGCCAACACCCAGGGACTGCTGCCAGAGACCACTCATCTGTTGCTGCCTCCAGAGCCTGCTGCCAGAGACCCCTCATCTGCTGCTGCCTCCAGAGCCTGCTGCCAGAGACCCCTCATCTGCTGCTTCCTCCAGAGCCTGCTGCCAGAGACCTCTTCCCTGCTGCTGCCGCCTCTAGAGCCTGCTGTCAGAGACCCCTCATCTGCTTCTGCCTCCAGGGCCTGCTGCCAGAGACCCCTCCCCTGCTGCTGCCTCCAGAACCTGCTGCCAGAGACCCCTCACCACCCAATTCGGCCGCTGCTGTCTCATGTCCACAGTGATGGCAAGGACAGAGATATCCATGCCAGTTCCTTCACAAGCGAGGAGCTGGATGTCCTGGTGGACGAGGTGCTCACACAGTACCCAAGGCTCTGTGGTGCCCCTAATGTCGTGGTAAGTCCTCAACAGTGGGGGGGAGTGGAGGGGGGCACACATGTAGTTGGACTGATGCAGTGTGTGCCTGAGAGTGTGGGGTTGTGTCATGCACTGCCTAACATGCTGTCTCCAGGAGGAAGGTGTGTGTACCCTATGCCACACCTGTGTCTGCCTGCACATGCAAGTGTGAGTGACCTGTCATGTGTTGTCAGCCATACAGTGACGCAGCAAGTTGTTCATGCAGGAGTCAGGACAGTGATTTCTTGGCTGAATGGTTATGTGTGCCCCTGTTGTCCATCTCAGTGTGAGTCCACCTGCCCTGCACAGTCCCTGCCAAAAAAGACAAGGACACATCACTTCACTAACAGAGTATTGCATCTGTCTTTTCTCATTGCACTCCAACTATTAACTATCTCAGCACTGTAGATTGCACACAACAGGCCTTGGGAAAAGGATTTTGTATTTGTGAGATCATGTACCTCAATGTGACATCCATGACACAGTTATCTATTCACAGGGCAGGGACATTGAGGACTGCGCAGTCTTGGGCACAGTGAGTCGGACCCCAAACACATGTTTATATGTGGTGTATGTCTTGCTCAAATGAAAAATGGACTGGAGATGTGAGCAGGCTACACAGGGCTTTCAGTGCTGGCATCCTCCATGTATGTAAGATGTGCAGGGAATGTGTTCCTCCTCACACCTGCATGCATTTACATCAGTTTTCCCATGCAGATGTACCATTTGAGATGTATCCTTGTCTCTGTTAAACAAATCTTTGGATTTGGGATGAGTTTGTATCATGCTACTGTACTGAGAGATGTAGGTACATGACACTGTGTCACTGATCATTTTCCCCTCTTGTGTCCCATGCCTGCAGCTCAAGGTACACCAGCGTAAGACCGTGTGGAGGGCCATTGCGGCCAAGGTGCGGGCTCTGGTGCCTCAAACCAACGTCGCACCCACTGCCACATGAGGTGGGACGACATCAGCCGGCTGGCAAAGAACTTGGCGGAGATGACCTTGGGGCTGCTTCCTTGCACTGGGCGGTTGGCTCAGCGCAGCATGACGCCACTCATGGGCCGCATCTTGGCCGTGACACACCCTGAGCTTGATGCACGTTTGAAGGAGCATCAGCAGCAAGCCAGGAGTGAGTATTCTGGGAAGGGTTACTTTGGCTGGGAGTGGCTGAATGTGTACAGAGCCTGTGCCAGCGCTGGCCTCTGTGATGTTGGTAGTGTGATGCAGTGGATTGTAAGTGGCTGCTGGGCAGGGTGCAGGTGATATGCATTTGCCCTACCTGTACTTACTAAGGTATTTTGGGTACTGTGCATTCCCATTGCATTCTGAGTCGTGGTCTTCAGGTATCATCAGCATTGGGGCGGTCAGGGGAATCCCATGGGAGGGAACGGCAGTGTGCCAAATCTGAGTGTGCCTTCATCAATGCATCCATTGCCTGAACTCAGATTAGGGAGGCTTAGACATCTGAAACGAATGTGCACCAGTCGTTGTGCCCCAAAGTACAACATGGTGGGTGGCATGGGCTCATGGCCATTGTGGAATGTCATGTTGTAGTCTGTGTCTGTGTTGTCCCCTCCTGCTCCATCCAGATCAGTCAGTGGCAACAATTAGTGTGCCCCCATCATGGTCCTAGGTATGCTCAGAGCTATTTGTGTGTCTGGTTGAACGGAGCCACTAGCAGGGTGTTGTGCTGTATGGTCATCACATGGCTCACTTATGCCTGAATTTCCAGTTTCCACGCACTATTTGAGTCAATATAGTGAGTTAGCACAATGGGATTGCACAGGGTGGTGTTCAACATGTAGATTTAGCCATCTTCAATGATGCTTTGTTTGCATAAGTTTGTCATGTTGCTACCACTGAACTGACCCTACATCTCTCTCTCTCTCATGCAGCATCTCCTGTGGTCATGGAGGGACAGGAGACGGACACCAGTGGAGGTGAAACAAGCACAACATCTGCACAGGAGCCCAGTGACACAGATGTGACCAGCGCCTCGGAGGGGGACAGGAGTCTGCTGGAGGAATCCCAGCCTGAGACGCAAAGTTCCACGTCATCTGATGCTAGTGGTGATGCATCCATGTTGGCGGGCACAGGGAATGGGGACTCTGCATCATCTTCCACCACACACCGGCCAGTGCCCATCCTCCCAGCCACTTCCTCTGGTGCTGCCCGTGTTCGCACCAGTAAGAGGGGAAGAGTGTCCTTCACCCCAGGCACCGCTGCCTCTGCCCCTTTTCCCCTTTGCTGCCATCAGTGCTGAGTCTGTGGAACTTTTTCACCAGCTGTGTGTAGGCCAGACAGCTCAAACAACAAAAGAGGAGAGAGCCGGTCAATATGTAAAGAAACTGGGAGCCAAAGAGAAGAAGACAGATTCAGCCCACTAAGTTGAGACAAATCCCATCAGCCCACCGCTTTGTCAGAACATAATCATCTGGGAGTAAGGTGGATCAACTCATTGCAGTGCACCCTATTTCAGGGGAACCATCACTGTGTATATGCAATGAGTTTGCAGTCTTCCAGAGAAAAAGTCTCAAAACATAGTGGTACTGAGAAAGGTGTGAAATGCAGTGCAAAACAGAAGAGAAGTATAATAAAAATGGCTACCTGATAACACCACCCAACTTTTATTCGGTGTCAAAAAAAGGTGCCAAGATTAAAAAGCAAGTGAAAAACTGATAGTTTAAAAAAATAATAACTATCTTATAGCAATAGAGGTCGACATGTTTCAGCCAAAAGGTTACAGTTACCTGTCTTTCGTTCAGACCATGTATGGTGGAATGCTACTGCAGAAATGTGTGTTTACAAAAATACTTTGACAAGAACATCACCGTGACAATACCCTACCAAAATCAAACAGTCATTGATTTGTCCAGTTGTTTAAGGGATGTCAGAGTGTTCCCCAACATTATGTGGGAGTACGCCTCACCTCACCCGGCAACTGCTCGGTGTACTGAGGCCCCGCTCTATCCGTCGGTACCCCTCTCCTTGTCCAATGCCTTCATTGACCACAACAAAAAATTGGCACAGGTGGTTGCTTTTATGGAGGGCCTACATTCAGATGTGGGTGGGCTGCACCGGACTGTCCAGTCTCTGTCTTCAACCGTGACAGCAGCCCCTTAACAGGCACATACTCACAGTCCAGCTCCGGTCCATTTGTCCACCCCCCTGGCAGTAGCCACGTCTGACGATAGTGACCACGGTCCACAGACCTCAAAGTCACAATACAGCACACAAAGCACACAGCAGCAGCAACCCAAGCAGTCCCTGGCACAGACACCATCCCCACAGAAGACTAAAGCCACCCCAGAGCACAAAGACAAAGCCCGTCAGGCAACACCAGGGGCCAAAAAGCAAAGAAGCAGACCTCAGGCTCACATGCCGCAGAGGCATCCCCAGCCAAGGACTCTCCTGTCACTAAAGCATCTTGCAAAGAGAGGCATACAGTTTCTGTGCCCACTGAGAAGGTGATGCATGGCAAGGGTACACCTAAGAAGGGCTCCAAGGCAGTTTCACCCACCACCTCGACTCCCATTCCAAGCCCAGTGAAGCAGGGGGATGGGGCACTGTAGGGGTAACACCTAGTATACAGGGGATGGAGGGGCAAAGGCGAAGCCAGGCGAAGCGTTTCGCTGGATCCAGCATGTCCCCAGAGGGAGTGCCAGCGTCTGCACCTGCTGTAGCCTTGGTGTTGAATGTGCCTGTTGTGTCCACACCACTTCCCATTGATCCAAAGTCAGGCAAGCCATTTAGAATCACCAAGAAGTAGAAAGGCAACCCTCTACAATCTCCCACTGACACTGTGTCTCACGTCTGCATGACTCCACCTCCATGTGACACTACACCACCTGGTCCAAGCAGCCCTCTGGCTTCCCAAGCCACTGATGCCTCTACCTCAGCTGGGCCTCTCACTCCCCGGGCCAGGCCTCCAACTGTACCCGACACACAGCCAGCTCCCAGACTGCCTGACAGCCAGGTCTGAGTGGTAGTCACCCTTACATACACCTGTCTCTCACACAGGGGAGCCTGTACCGCACATTGTTACCCCCTGACTGTGTTGCTGATCATGGAAAGGTACAGTCACACACATTCCCTGTGCAGCTTCTCATGGACATACTCTGCACTTTGTTTTTGCCACTGGCCTTATTGCTCTTTGTTGTGTTCAACTATTCCCTGTGTAGCTTCTCATGGACATACTCTGCACTTCGTTTTTGCCACTGGCCTTGTTGCTCTTTGCTGTGTTCAACTATTCCCCATGCAACTTCTCATGGACATACTCTGCACGTCGTTTTTGCCACTGGCCTTGCTGTTTTGCCATTGCCTGTGCAGCTTCTCATGGACATACTCTTCACTTTGCCCTGACCACTGGCCTTGCTGTTTTGCCCTTGCCTGTGCAGCGTCTCATGGACATACTCTGCACTTTGCCCTGCCCACTGGCCTTGCTGTTTTGCCCTTGCCTGTGCAGCTTCTCATGGACATACACTGCATTTTGTGCCTTGCTCTTCTCTACTCATGGTGCCTATCTGTGCAATATGTGAATAAAGATAGTTACTCATGTTGTCTGTTTTGTCAGTGTCCTTACTGAATAAAGTTCTTTCGCTGGGTGTACATGGTTTACAGTGCCACATGCTCTGTGCGCCTCTTCAACGTAGCCAATGTCTTGGCTCCCTTACTCTATTTTTTACAAGGGTGGCAGGGACTTCAGTTCTTCCTGACCCTGATACTTGTGGGGGCAATTATGTCAATTTTAAATGGAAAGCAGTTGTCAGTTTCTTAATTTGTTCATGTTGGCTATATTGTACACGTCAGGTTGGGGGGCACTGCCAGCACAGAGTGGGATTCTATTCACAGTATTGCAGGCAGGCTGGCCAGGGTCATCATGTATGTGTATTCTTCCTTTATGTGTGCCCAGTGGTGTATGTGTGTGGTCATCTTGTCATGGCCAGTCATCCTAGTCCCATGGCTTACTTTCAATGTGTGCTCTTGGGTGGTCAAGAGGTGTGCAGTGTGACGGGGGTGACTTTGTCAGGAGTGTTGATGTGTGTATGCTCCTGCATTGTCAACTACACATGTGTCACCCAGGAGTTGTTTGCCTGTTGTTTTGATTGTTCAGCCCTGTGGATGTGGTTGTATGCACATGTGTGAGTTGTATGTTGTGCACTGTGCAGTGTGTTGGTGTGTCCTTGCAGTTCTGGCGGACTCCTACTTGTTGTTTTTCTCACTTGTGAGTATGCAGAGTGTGTGACTGGCAAGTCAGTGTTGTGTTTTGTTGATCACCCGTGTGTCTTGTTACTGTTTGTGGAGACTGTGCAGACCTGCTGCTCCACACTGCCATTGTGGTTGTGTTTTCTCATGCATTGCTGTCACATGGTGCGTTTTTTTCTCCAGTATGGCGTGTTGTGTGTGGTGTCATACCATTCCCATCTGTGCTTCAGATGCCTACCCATTGTGAGACTGCACTACCTCGTTTAAATTGTGGGGATTAATGTATTATTAATTATTAATTAATTGGCCATTAAATATCATGATTTAATTGGCAATTATGTTAATTGTGTTATTTGTTTACTAGTGGGTTGTAAGTTTACAGGGGAATAGGGTGGGAGGTAATGTAATTATAATAAATGTATTATTATTTTTAAATTATTAATATTTATTTAATGTATATTTTATAGTGTTAATTGTGGGAGTTATTGTATGATTAAATATATTAATTGGTTGTTAATTATGATTAATTAATTAGTTTGTAATTAATTATGTCAATTAGGATCTTTATTTTATGAGTGGGTGGTGGGGATTATAGGTGAACAGGGTTGGAAGTAATTTATGTTTAATTAATAATTAGTTGATTATTAATAGTAATTTATCAATTGATAAATATTGATAATGTTTATTGTTATTTTGTGTGTGTGTTTTGTTTTTTTAGGGGTAACATCTAGGGAGTAAATGAATATGTTTTTTAAAAATATTGTTAAATTAATATTTTTTTAATTCATAATTAATTATGTTAATTATGGAGGTAAATTTTAAAAAAAATATACCATTGGGTTGTGAATTGTTTGGTGTTATAGGGTGGGATATAAGAAATATTACATTTATGTAATAAATAATGTTTTTGTTTATAAATATCTTCTAATCAAAATAGTTTTTTGTTTTTAGATAATTTTTGATTCTTTTTAAATGCTCTTTCTAGGTATTTGTTAGATGTTTTTAACATTCTAATCTGTTTCTATTGTTTGTAATATGTAAATCTTTTATATATATTTTTTTAAATCTTTTGTGTTGTTGGTAATTTGTTTGTTTTTAATTTTGAATGAGTCCAGTGGAAATATAAATTTTTACCCCTCTGCTATCCAACACTTTCCCCACTGTTGCACAAACTGGAGTGGGAATAGTAATTTTTACCCCTCCGTTATCCAACACTTTCCCTACTGTTGCACTCACTGGAGTGGCAATAGTATTTTTTACCCCTCTGCTACCCAACACTTTCCCTACTGTTGCACTCACTGGAGTGGGAATTGTAATTATTACCCCTCCACTATCCAACACTTTCCCTCCTGTTGCACTCACTGGAGTGGGAATAGTAATTTATAACAACCACTATACCTAGGAGTTTACCAAAAATCATTCACTACTGTGGAGATGGTGAGGGAAATGCACACAATCTTCATATTTTGAGACTGCACTTTTGTGTCAAAGCCTGACTCATTTAATCAAAGCATAAGCAAAGACTGGCTTCTAATGCTACTAAAACTTCACAATATGACAGGTTTTCAAAAAGTTATCTGTCAGCAAATACATGATGTCACCAAATGCTTCTCTCACACTGATCTCAAATACACACTAACTCACACTGTGATTCTAGACAAGCACCACTATCCCTAGGAGTTTACCAAAACTCATTCACTACAGTGCAAGTGGTAAGGGAACTGCACACAATCTACATATTTCAGGACTGCACTTTTCTGTCAAAGCCTGACTCATTTAATCAAATCATAAGCCATAACTGTTTTCTAATGCTACTAAAACTTCACAACATGACAGGTTAAAACAGTTATCTGTCAGCAAATACACGATGTTACCAAATGCTTCTCTCACAGTGGTTCCCAAATACACACAGACTCACTGTGTGATTCTAGACAAACAACACTATCCCTTGCACTATACCAAAACACATTTCTTCATCTAGAAGTAGTACTACATTTTAGTATAGAAACATAACATAACTCATTTCACAAATTCATAAACAATGACTGGTTTCTAATTCTATCAAAATATAAAAATAACACAGTTATCTGTCTGCAAACACATGAAAAACACAAATGCTTATCACAGAATGGTTTCTACATGCACACACGCTGTCAATAAGATTGTAGAGAAAAAAAGTACTCCCTACACTTTAGCAGGAGAAATACATTAGTCTGATTAAAATCAAAATAGTCTACAAACATCCCCTCACAATTAAATAACTCATCTTTCAAGTTCTTTTGTAGATTAAGAAGTATATCAGTCACTCGCCATATTTTCTTTTACAGAATCTCTGCACTGTGCACCTCTCAACAAAAACAAAGAATGGAAAAGTTTCCCTTTCATTTTCCACACATATACATGTAAACATCAAATCACAATCCTTCACACATAAACTCAAAAGCAAACACACATTTCTATTGGTTAAACATTTCAACCCTTTCCAACTGAAAGACATTTCAACCCTTCCCCCAATCTGCCTTCTGCCTGTTACCATAGAAACAGGTCATGGAACACTGCACTAAGCACACAGGTCAGAAGTTCAGCACACAATGTTCCTACACAAGAGAGGAAGTGTGCTTCACTTTTCAACATATCAGCTAATCATATATAATGTTCCTTACAATCTGTTTTTGTTAACCAATAAGAATCATACCTTTAAAAAACAGAAATATACACCCTACCTTTCAGTGTACAAAGTAGTCATACAACCAATGATTTCTTGTCTTTTTAAAAAAAATGTCAGTGGATCCGCGTACCCAACGCGATAGGATGCGCGCATTTCGCCGTTTTTTTTTTTAAAGGGGGGCCCTTCTGG
Source organism: Triturus cristatus (assembly GCF_964204655.1). Lineage (NCBI taxonomy): Eukaryota > Metazoa > Chordata > Amphibia > Caudata > Salamandridae > Triturus > Triturus cristatus. Next base: position 405,009,070 of record NC_140581.1, read on the forward strand.
GACCCCCTAAGCACCTCTAGTGGGTCAGAATATTTCCACTCTGACCCTTTTATATGTTTTACACACATATTCCCCTTGCTTCTTCAGCCTCGCTTCTACTGAGGCAGAAAATGGCCCCAACAGTTCCTGGTTTCGAATGTAGAGAGACACTCGGCAGCCAATTAGCATTCAGCGCGCGATCGGGAGGGTGCGCGCTCGGTTCGGGGAGGCTGTGCGTATGGTGCGTGTACGGTCCGCGGATCCTCCGCGGCCATAGATATTTATGCACTTTTAACTTTAATTTTCTCAGCAACTACTGAATGGATTCACACCATTTATGCAAAAGGCCCGAGTCTGAACTGAGGACTACCTCTTTGCCAAATTTGGTGTCATTCCGTTCAGCGGTTCGGGCTGTAAAATTGCATGGGAAAACGCGTTTGGGACCCCCTTTTTTCTCGGCCCCCGCTTGACGAATCACCACAAAACTTTCAGGGTAGGAGTGGAGCAGAGCTGGCCAAAAGTTTGGAAAATTTCGCGAGGATTCGTCAACCGGCGCCAGACTTATTGGGAATAGGATGTTGCGGATTTCCTATGGAAAATAGGTCCTAACTATAACTACCTACTGGCGACCGCCAGTAGGTAATATATATATTTAATGAAAATGTCACCTCTCAGATCAAAGAGCTACATAGAAAGAACAGTCACAGGAAATCTGAATATGATATGAGGAGCAAACAATATGAGGCACTTATTCACAAATTGAGTAAAGACATGAAAACCATTGTGAGGGGCAGTGATAAAGGTGGGAACAGTGTACTAATGACAAGGACAATGTATGACAAGGAGGCTTATTCCCAGCTAAACAATAGGGAGCACTATGAGCGATGCAACATGTCAACGATGAAAACGATGCAAGCTGAATTCCATAAAAAGCTACTAAGATGGAGAAATAAGACAATGCTGACTAATGATGAATATACATTTCTGAAGAATGATTATCCAAAAATTCCATTTATCTTCTTCATTCCTAAAGTACATAAAGACATGGTGAACCCCCCTGGCAGGCCTATCATCTCTGCCAGAGGGGGTCTGCTGGAAAAAACATCAGTCTATATTGAGTATTTTTTGCAGGGAGCTGTAAAATCGTTGGAGTCCTATGTCCAGGACACTGGGGACTTCTTATTGAAACTACAAAGGGTTAAGAGGAAGGAAGGTTTTTGGATGTTAGCATTGGATGTATCATCGTTGTACACAAGCATATTACATGATGACGGAATGGCAGCAGTAGGGTATTATCTATCCAAGAGGGAAGAACAATTCATGGATCACACTGCTATGCTATTAGAAATGCTTAAAATATGTCTATACAACAATGTGTTCATGTACAATAACTTGTTATATTGTCAGCTGCAGGGAGTAGCTATGGGGGCCAGTTTCTCTCCGAGCTACGCATGTTTGCACATGGGAGCTTGGGAGGAACTGGTCCTCAAAACTGAATATAGCAATGAAATGAAATCGCATATTATTGCTTGGTACCGCTACATAGATGACAGATGACCTGTTTATAGTAATGCAGGGGGACAGAGAGACAGCTGAAGAATTTGTCAGGGCCATTAACATTAACAATCTTAACCTCAAATTCACGGTCACCATGAGTCAAACAAATGTTACCTTCTTAGATACGGAGGTGTACATCGCAAATGGTGCAATTGAAACTAGATTATTTAGAAAAGAAACGGCCAGCAATACTATCTTACATGCAGCCAGTGCCCAACCACACCAATTGATTTCCAGCATACCGTATGGGGAGATGCTGCACTTGCGCAGGGTATGCAGCAATGAGGCTGAATTAGATGAGGCTCAAGCATCCAGCAAGAATAAATTCCTTCAACGGGGATATTCAGAAGGGGTGATTAACAAAGCTATAATCAAATCCCGATCAAGAATCAGACAGGATTTATTGAATAGATATGATCAAACTATCACCAATAACCCGGTATCTGATGGAATCTCTAAATCGCAAAATGAATTCAGAATCATAACGGGTTTTAATAAACAACATCGTGATTTATATTGTATCTTTAATCGCAATTGGCCCATTTTAAAGAGTGATTCTATTCTAGGCCCAACCCTTCCATGCAGGGCAACCCTCACTTTCAGTCGTGCTCCCTCAATGAGGGACTGCCTCATTAATACGAATCCTGAAACTATGGAAAAGACTAGTTGGTTGCAAACCAATGGTGGATTTTTTAAATGTAAAATATGCAAAGCATGCACACATGGGGTCAATACCAAATACTACAAGGATGGGTTTAGTGACAGAAAGCACAAAATAGATAAGGTGTTGACATGTAAAACAGAATATGGCGTTTATGTGCTTCAATGCTCCTGTGCACTCAGATATGTGGGCAGCACTAAATTAGAGGTACATAAACGTATCCTGCAACATCTAAGGGCAATTTCAAACCAGGATAACACCTATCCGGTGGCTCGCCATTTCAAAGAGGTACACCGTAGTAACAATAAGGAATTAACATTTTTTGTTATAGATACTGTACCAGCGAGTAGGCGTGGAGGTAATAGGGAAGCTATGCTACGCAGATTGGAAACCAAATACATACTCCGCCTTAATTCTAAATCCCCGGGTGGGCTGAATGTCACTGAAGATTTACATACTATCTTAGGCTAGGAGAACAATTGTGCATGTACTAGCCTAGGTTGAGATCTACATAGGGTACACATGACAATTACCTGTACATATATGAATGTGTTTTTTTCAAATGATTTTACAAATGGTTTTTATCATTGTGAGATTGATGTTTTAATCATTTTATGTACTATTTATTATTTTACAGTAGGTAGATTGCATCATTTTCCAGGTATTTTGTTTTATGCCCTTGTACTGTATATACAAAAGCATATATATTATGCAGACGAATATGATAGTTTGCAACAAACAGATCCTAGGCACAAATGCACTTTTAGACCATTTGCACTTTTCCAAGTTGGACCCCACTTCGGACACCTCACTTTCTATACTCCTTTAGTCATTAGCAACTATGAGACAGTTCATACTTTGGGGATGTTTTGATATATTGACCATATTAGGCACCAATCCATCGTAGGCATATAACATCAATTTTTGGGTATTACTGGGATCAGTCTGCCTACTCTATGCTTTTATGCATCTTTGCACATTTGAATTAACAACTGCTGCTTATATTTTTTTAACATGGTTGTTTTTAAACTTTTTTCTTCTATCTAATTGACTGATACCACTATACCTATGCACACGGCACTTTAGTACACTCCCTTGTTGTTTGCATAACTGCAGTGACCTGCAGCACAACGTTGGGTACCATTGATATAGTATGGAAGACATAGGGATTTATCCCGTGATGTTTAAATTTGGACTACCGGTGGTTCACAATGCATGTAGATGTAATTTGTTAACATTGTACTCTACACAGATTGCAATGCATGAAGAATTATCAATGCCTATAACAAATGCAGTGGTTAGGTCTGTATATTTTCTGAGCTAGCTATATACATGTGTTTACAGAAGGATTATCCAGATAGTTATTGCAGTTTATTGGATTTATATTGAGACTGAAAATTTAACTTCTGATTTTAGATCCAATGTTAGTATCACATTAAACTGTCATGAACACTATGCATTAGTAGAGTTCGCTGAAACCACGTATCTTCTAAAAGTTGAACAGAATGGTCATTGATGTTTCAACTTAAATTTAAAATCAATCTTTGTATTCACTGTAAAATAATAACTTTGCATGTTAAGACGATTTTATTATCAATGGTACTAGGTTTTAAACATTATGATTTACAATGTATAACAATCAGTACAAAGACATTGTATTTGTAACCACTTGGTGAGTGTTTTTACCATTTCCATACCTATCCCCTGGTATCTTGTTTTTCGTGAGCTATTCAGCCACAGCAGTTACTTACTACCAAGCTACCTTGGTTATTTATTTTTTTAAATTGTTTAGCACATTTATTCATTTAGATTTAAGTTAATTGCTTTGTTCAATAATTCTATTGTGTCTTTTCTCCTACTTAAGGGAGTGTCAATAGGTTTCACGTTGTCATGTGAACAGGGCTCAAGGCGAGCCGAAACGTTATGGCGACTAGCACGCAAAAAAGCTAAATAAAACTTTTGCACAGAAATTTCGGTCCATGTCTGTACTGTTTGGGCAGGTGCCACGAGGAGGCAGCCTTGACGGAGAAACAGAAGCTGAGGATATATATATATATATATATATATATATATATAACATTTTATATATGTGTTTAAATATTTCTTAAATTACATTTATTTTATTATATTTGTTAAAATGTATATTAAATCTAAATGATTTTTTAAAGTTAATTTTATTATTTAAAATATTTAACATTATTTTTTTAATAAAAAAATCAATATTTTTGTACATTGATATCTTTTTTTCGATATCTTTGTACTTACAATTTTAAATATAGGATGTTGATATTTTTTCATCTATATTTGTGTACGGGGATATTTTGGGAACCCTAAGTTGGACTCTCAAGCCTTTATGTACTTGTCTTGTTCCATGGAAGCACTTAAATGGTGCTAGTTTGTTTCTACCATACAACTTCACAAAAAACAGACTGCAGTCTAGTGGGCAGGGTGTGGTGTGTGTTTAAAAAGTTAGATGTATACTTTTTATGTTTATATGTCCTGGTAGTGAAAAACTCCTAAATACATTTTTGACTACTGCAAGCCCTACCTCTCCGGTAGGCTAACATTAGAGTTATCAGGAACACAAAAGATACGACATACACTATGTTACACAAAGAAAAGTTCAAAAAATTACCATTTACTGTTGCAGTGGTACCATCAGCAGATTGTATGATGCAGAGGTTTATTTATCTGCCAATTTTAACTTTTCACTTTAAATGCTGCCTGTAGCACCATAGAGTTGGCAGATATGAAGCGCTGGGGGAGGGGTTTGTACATGAGGCATGGATCTTACCTTTCACTTATCGTTGTAGGAGTGATGCAAATGAGGTCTTTCTCAGCGGTACAAGCTGTAAGAACACTTCAGGCAATTCTCTAGTTTTCAGGGAGGTTACACTCCATGGCACATAAAATGCATCCAACACAAACTTGTCATGTTATCTGAAAGGTTCCACAGCTGCTGTAATTCGTCCTGCATTCAAATTGCTTTCCAATGGGGAGCTATTTGATGTTGAATAATCAAGGGTGCTGCAAGGTGAAACCAGGATTACTATATCTGGTGATGGTTTCTGGTGTCATGACCTGTTGTACACAAGTGCTTTTTTCACCTGCCCGTACAGTTAGAGATGTGATAATATGAGATCCTATTAAAATTTCGAATGTGAGCTTTGATACTTTGAGGAGACTGAAAGTGTCATTGTTTCAGAAGGAAGTGGCCTTAACATATGCACGAGAGATATTTGATCTTCAATTTGCAAGGTTTTCTTCTGAGATACAGTTGTTACTTTGTACCAATCTCCCACACTATTTCAGGGAGCTAGTGTACCACATTTTTAACATCTTGAATATCACAGGAGTAGGGAGCTTTTCTAAAACAATTGACTTTGGATTGGTTAGTACCTTCCAGATGGTCTTTGGAGCTATTCGATTTTTTATACACTTCATGCTTGGAAACATTTTTGGAGGCATACAGCTTGTCCTATTTCTGGTTGTCAGGACACTAGTTTTATTTTATTTGCTCCACAATGGACTGTGTTTTGTCTACTTCTCGGAATATTCAAACAATGTGGAAGTTTCGAGCAGTAAACGGTTTTAAATCCAATCATGGTTTTACTCTCTAAATTGCTTTTCAATGTAGGTTTTTAGAATGCTTTTTGATACAATTTGGCTTTCTTTAAACTTTTATTGTGAAAGAGCACAATGCTTATAAGATTTGAGGTACAATTCCATATATTTTTAAGCATAATTTTTAGGAAGCTTTTAGTTGCCTTACTTCCAAGGAGTGGGTGTTATGTGGTCACATTAGGCCCGGGTAGCGACACCACCATTTTACATGCTCACATTTAAAGTTGGCATCTTTCTTGAATGTTGACATTTGACAAACATTTACTTGCGTGTCTGTGTGGGATAATATTCTTTGAAATGACTTTGCCTGCATTTACACTTCTTTGTAGGTACATATCAGAGACTTGAACATTCTGCACAAGAGCTAAACTCACTGTTCTAAATGTTGTTGTTTGTTATTGTCCACTTGGTGACTGCTCTGTCAGGATAGAATCAATAATGGAGACCTGACTGGGACTGCAGCATGGCAACATGGATGAGATTTATTATATAAATGACATCACTCGTTTGTCTAGTTAGAGCAGCATTTCACTGACACTGTGGAGGTCCCCCATTCTAGAATTCCAACCCAGCTGAATCTTGTTTACCTCCTGCGAAGGATAGTGTCCAGCTCCACAGTAACACGGGTTCCCAGATGAAACATACCCACAGGTAACTGGAAAGTTACATTACCCTAAGAGATTCTGGCAGATTCACCCAACCCAGGCACACTAGGAGAGGGAGCGCTAGGTAGGACCATAACTATAACTATACTCAGATGTAAGCATATAATCTATGTAACAGCACAGTGGTTGAACTGTTCATTTTCTTTACCGTTTTTGTGATGCTGATTCCTCTGTTTTGATTCCTTCTATTAATAATTGCAGCAAACATATTTTACACATGAATCTTATTGCTCTAACAAATATTTGAAATTCCGATTCTGGTATTGCTTGTATTTATTTTTGGGCATGCACGTATAACCAAGCAAAAGGGCTTTAGATCTGTTTTCATGATTTTCTTGGGGAGACAGGGTTGTCATGTTCCGAGGTTGCGCATATCACCTGTTACCTTGCTAGATTAAGGGTACAGATGGTGCACTGTGAGCTGTGCAGGACTAAGGGCAACACATTCTGATAGTGTGTACTCAATCTCACACAGTTTTGCCATTTATGTTGCTCAAAAAATGCACAGTTTTAGTTAGAAAGTATGAACCGTACAACAGATTGGAGCAAGATCTTTCAGTTGACATTGAATATCACAAAACAGTAATATATTAAAATGTCACTATTCTTTTGTATGTATGTGCATCACCCTCACATATTTCCTTTAGACCAATTAGCTGATTTACTATGTATATTGCTGACAATAAGAGTCTATCACTACAGTATGTTGTAGATAGTGATGGCCCACATATAAACTACATTTGAAAAACTCATAAATTTTAACCTAGATTTTGGAGTCTATTTGCTATTGAACAGATTTTGAATCTAGTTACTGTATGGATGAAATGATCTAAGCCTATGAAAGACTACCAGGGCTTGTCAATATATTAATTACCCAAAACCAATTTGCACACATTTCGCACACCCCTAACATCCACAGAATCTTTGTAAAAACTTCGTTCTACAAAGGCACATCTTGTTGATATCTTTTACCGGTTCAGTTGATGTTGCAAAATGAAAATAGGTCACATGATTTTGAATGCAGGAATTGTAGGAAAAAGGTTGCAATATTTGGTGGATTGGAAGGGATATTGTACTCAGGAATGATCATTTGGAGGCAATCAGATTTACTGTTGAGGCATCACGACCATCGGTACAATCTAATCAAATGATTTTAACTACCTATGGTAATCAACCTTATCTATCTATCATACACACGGTAGATTTGTATTAACTCACTTCACACTTGGTATTTTCCAACGATTGGTAAGCTTTCCGACAACAAATGATTAGTCAAAAACATTGAGTAATTGCTAGTACAATGAATTGTCCCAGCAATCAACTATTCATGTAGTTTTATTTTGCAAATTTTATAATATACAAAGAAGGAGGTGGATTTTACCTATTTTAAGATTGTGGGGTCTGAGACAATGCCATCCAGCATTTTTTGTACTGCACTTTTTAGACAATGAATGTTTTACAAGGTGAATTGCATCATTTTTAAAATGCGTAATTAAATGCGGAAAAGGTATTTGTTTATGAATGGCCTGAAGTAAACTGGTCGGAACTGTAACAATGGCCTTTTTAACTAAAATTTGCACTATTGCATAACTTGTAACTAATTTTCTAACTATGTATTGTATATGTGTTTTTAACTGTACGCTTTTATGGATTTTCTGCAAAAATCGAAGAAAGTTTATTTGATATGATTTGACCATGGTAACCTGCTCCAGGGTTCATCCTCCTTGTTTGCTGCTAGAATTTTATGAAAGACATCTTAACAAACCAGGAGCTGAGCGGTACCTTGAGGAAGGGGCAGTGTCAGGAAGTAGGGTTGGGCTGGAATTATTGCTTACTGCTTGGAACTGGACAAGCGTGGGTGAACGATACTCCAAAACTGCTCATACGCTGGCAGTCATTACAGAATGTCAGCGATGTCTGTATTTAGGCTTTGCCTGCATGGACAAAACGCTGTGCAACAGCGTATTGACATTGAACTGCATTTTCCAGCTAGCCCTAAATTCTTGCGTGATCTACAGACACAGAAGTGATCTTGGATATCTCTGTATAACTTCCTTCGTGGTGCATGATGCTGCAATTTTGCTGCAGCCAGGAACTTGCTACGTGCATATTGGTTGTCCTTTACAAGAACCACTTGATTCCCTTTTGATTTCCGTAAAAGACAGTGAAAAATGCAGGGAAGTTTTTCAGGAATTTGTGCTGTTGGTGGAAATTAACTTTGTACTATTTATGAGCATTTATAAAACTAGGAGTTGTCACATTTCCTAAGGTTATTTTTTTGTAGAACAGGAAGGATTCCTGGCCTGAAAAATTTTACTCATTATGTGCATAAATGTCTAAGTATAAGGTGTTAGGGTTTTAGCATGTTTGCACAAATTGCTAAATTATGAAAATGTAGAGTTTTAATTTTCTTGACCTTCTTCCCTTGCTACAACAGTCAAGTAGAAACTTTAAATCACCTACCACAGAGATTACATTATGATAGAGCATGAATACATTTTCATGTCAAACTAAGGTCTATAAGGCACTCATTCTTTATCTTTAGTTCTCTGGCATAGCACATTCTATGTTAGAGTGCTGAGAGTTAGTTACATACAAATATTATTAAGGTATGTTGATTTACTACTACAGTTCAGTGCAGAAATATTTGCCTTTATATACCCTCTATATCTTGCAGACATCATTGACCAGCAGAAGGGATGAGTCAGAATGGTAGATTTGATTGTCTCTGCTTTTTCTCTTATACCTCTCCCTGTTTTGCCCACTGGCTCTTATGTTTCTGTGGTACATGGCCATTGGTGGTGCTGGTAAAATATGGAAGAGTACATCTTGTTGGATTCTGAGCACAAGGTTGGTGCATTCTGACAGGAGACCTTGTATGAGTCTATGATTGTTCTGGGTGATTGGACCTGTGGGAATAAAATGAGAGATGAGGAGGACTGAGTTGGTGGGAGTAACTTTACTCTGTGGCGGATTATAAATCGTTGGTGATGTGTTTTTGTGAATGAAAGGGCAATGAAATACTTTGAGTGCAGACAGGGGAGATAGAGTTATGGGAAATAAGGGAGAATTTTGGAAAGTATTCTTGAAAATAGATGAGAGGAAAGGATGCTTAGTGGTACAAGATTAGTTCTTCCTCATAATGGTGGATGATATAGAAGTGAGTATTGAAGGAGGAGGGAGTGAATAGTTACACTCTTTTTGCTGAGATTGCAGAGTGGAGTAACTGAAATTAGTATAAAGACAAGTGTTAAGTAACAGGTGGTGTAGATAGTGTTTAATGAGCTAAAACATGTGATGCCAAGTAAAAGAGAATTGTGTTTCAGTTCAATGACTAGAGAGCAGGATGTGAATTAGAATGTAAGATTAATGGGTAAGTGCTGGATTTCGTCCTATCTACAGGGTCATCCCCAAACTGTTTTTCTTCCTGTTTTCTGAACACATTTTTGTTTGTTGGCTTCTAGGACTCTGCGCACTCTACCACTGCCAATCAGTGCTAAAGTGCTTGTGCTCTATCCTTAAAACTTGGTAGAGTTGGCTTATGCCCAATTGTCATATTTAATTTACTTGTAAGTCCCTTGTAAGGGTTACTACATGTACCCATGGCTTGTTAATTAAATGCTATTAGTGGGTCTACAGCACTGATTGTGCTACCCAATTAAGTAGCCCTTTAAACCTGTCTCGGGTCTGCCTTCACAGTCTATGTGTGCACTTCTAAAACTGTAATTTTGACCTGGCAAAAAGAAAACCTTCTACCAGACCCAAAATTCCTTATTAATGCATATGTCATTCCTAGGATAGGCCCTAGACACCCCAGAGTGCAGGGCACAGTGTATTTAAAAGGTTGGACATGTACTAAGTTTTACATGTGATGTTAGTAAAAAAACATTTACATTCGTTTTTCACTATGGCAAGGTCCACCTCTCCCATAGGATAACATTGGAGCAACCTTATTACATTTAGTAAGCTGTAACTTCCAAATGGGAACTGGTGCTCATTTCATGTTTGGTGTCTTTAAAATTGTAATGAGAAATACTATTGTATGTCAGATTACAATTGTGAAGATGCCACTTTTAGAAAGTTGCCATTTTCCTGCCTTAGCCATTTAGTGCTTGCTGCCTGTCTCTGGTCACATGACTGGGTGTAGCTGACAGTTGGGCATTGTGTATTTCTCCTAGACAGCCGCACACAATAGAAAGCCTAGGTGTGCCTAGATGGGCTATCACTGGCAGGATGTGAGGGCAGAGCTGGTCACAGCCCTACTTACACTTGAATAGGCGGTGTCCGGCCTCCACATAAAGGACTGCATACCCCCTGTACTTAGCCTGGGCATGGAAGACGGGACACCTGTGCACTTCGAAGGCATGTCTCTAGAAGCTTCTTCCACTTCAAAGGCACAACTGGGTGTAAATAATTGACCTCAGACACCAAATCTTCAGTACACATCTGAACCTGTGGCATCTACAAGGAGGTTGGACTGCTGTGCTGTTAAAAGGACTGCCACTCTGCTCAACTGCTGACCTGAAAGACTGCTGTCCTGCTGTGCTGACTTGTTGCCCTACTACCCTCTTCCCTAGGTGAGAAGGACTGGACCTGCAAATCTGAAATCAGGACCCCAGAGTGACTCCAAGGTCCAGTTGACTGGCAACTTGATCAGAGCCTCAGGGACAGAAAGCTCCAACCACTTTGAGTCCTACCCTGCCAAGTGGTGCTACCCCAGTCCTCAACAATTGGAAGTGGGCCTGAAGGTGCTCTGCCAGCCCATCTTTGTAACCAATGCATGACTTCTGCTGTGCGACACAATCCTTAGCAGAACCAACTGAATGCTTCTGCTGTGAGGGTTCTCACAGGGCAAGAACTTCACATCGATCTAGCAGTCCACATTAGAACTGTTGCTGTGTTAAGCATGAAACGTTACTGAGGCCCTTGTATCACAAATAACTTGTCAACTGCAGCCTCGATGACAACGCAGGTTTTCACATTGCAGCTCTTTGGAACCAATGCATTGCCTCGACTGCGCAACACATCCATGACACCAGACTTCGCATTGCAACCCCTCATTGATGGGATCCTTGAGAACAATGCAGGGCATCCCATCCCCACTTTGCACCACCTCAGACCCTACGCATTTCCTCTGCTGCATTACACAACCTTGGCACGGGAACTCGCAATGCTCCACAATCCGGATTTATGGTACTCTTGTTCAGCGGGTCTAACTGGATCCCTGTAGTCACCTCATGCTCTATCGTGATCAGCCTTAACCTGTGACTTTGTCTGGGTCCTGTGGGAACAGAAATCCACAGTTGGTGCTTGGTAGCTTTGTACGTTTTGCCACTATTTTCAAAGAAATCTTTAAAATTACCCTGATTGGATGTTTGTTATGTTTGTCTTATTATATTTATTACTAATTACGCTATTTTGCTGAATCAGTGTGGGTCTTTTCTTGGGTTTTGTTTTCATTTTATTACTGTTTGGAGTACCCGTATAAATACTTTTCACATTGCCTCTAACTTAAGCCTGACTGCTTTGTGCCAATATACCTGAAGGTTGAGCACAGGTTAATTTGGAGTTTTCTTGTGCTTCACCCTGACAAGGTTTGTGGTTGCTGCTTGAATAGGATTTACCTTCCTACACCAGCAACCCACTTTCTCCCAGTAAGCATAAGGAGGTGTGGTTACTTGTTGGGGTAGAGGGTAACGTGTACAGCTATGCTTTAATTATGTGAGAGTGCCTGGTAGTTTGACTTTTCTGTGGCCTTTTCACTGTCAGAATATGTGCAACATGTGAGTGATAAGTAAACAACTGGGAAAGCGGTGTTGTGTCAGGTTGTCCAGTTAGAACAAGATGTGATTGGTTACTTGTAGGTTTTTGATCTCTGAAAATGTGTTAAGTTGTGCTTATATGCTGTATCTAAAACTCTATTGGAAAAAGTTGGGCTGGCTGGCTACCACAGTGGTTGTTTTAATCAGGGACACCCAGAAACAGTGCATGTGCAAGCTCCGAAGAGACGCTAGAGTGCTGCAGACTTAGAGTGACAGTACCAGGTGAGAGAACAGCTAAACTCACATGGGGTTGGTACAGTTAGGACAGTAGTAAGCTCATTTAATTAGAGGCAAGTGACAGAAGGATCTGACATTGAAAGATGGAAATGTTTCTCGAATGATTTCTCTGATTTCCAGACAGGAAGAACTCTTAACTTGATGCCTGTAGGTGCAATCCCCAGACGCATATGGATATGAGGCCAAGAATGCCTGTCCCCACCTTAAAGAGAATGAAACCCACAAAACAACAGCACAATATAGCATAGTACAAAGAACTCAAAAACAAAGTACTGGTTGTTCATCTACAGTGTACATCATACACCATTGGCGGTGGACAGCATTGAGTGGTGGGCGGCAGCTACATGCTTCCCAAAAGAAACAAAGGGCAAAGCTCTGACACCAATGAGTGGCCTATGGAGGGCTATTCTTACCTGTCGTCTACTGATAGGTGGCAGTTGGGTAAGCGGGAGTTTCTTGCATTTCGTGTGGCTGGAAGGAAAATATAGACACCAGCTTGTGAAAAGGCAATACAAGGGGCCCGATTCACAGAACTAACTTAAGACAAAATCCTAAACTTACTAACATTTTGGTATTCACAGAAGGCACTTACTCATTTTGGTATTCACAGAAGGCACTTTCTCATTTCGGTATTCACAGAAGTTAGGACTCCTAACTTTAGGACTCCTAAATGCCTTCTGTGAATACCGAAAGTCTTAAAATTGGGATTTTTCTCAGTTTAGTAGTAGTATAGTTAGGATTCCTAACTTTGGGACTCCTAAATGCCTTCTGTGAATACCAAAAGTCTTAAAATTAGGATTTTTCTCAATTTAGAAGTAGTAAAGTTAGGACTCCTAACTTTAGGACTCCTAAATGCCTTCTGTGAATACCGAAAGCCTTAAAATTAGGATTTTTCTCAGTTTAGTAGTAGTATTGTTAGGACTCCTAACTTTAGGACTCCTAAATGCCTTCTGTGAATACCGAAAGTCTTAAAATTTTGATTTTTCTCAATTTAGTAGTAGTAAAGTTAGGACTCCTAACTTTAGAACTCCTAAATGCCTTCTGTGAATACCGAAAGCTTTAAAATTAGGATTTTTCTCAGTTTAGTAGTAGTAAAGTTAGGAGTCCTAACTTTAGGACTCCTAAACTGAGAAAAATCCTAATTTTAAGACTTTCGGTATTCACAGAAGGCATTTAGGAGTCCTAAAGTTAGGACTCCTAACTTCTGTGAATACCGAAATGAGAAAGTGCCTTCTGTGAATACCAAAATGAGTAAGTGCCTTCTGTGAATACCAAAATGTTAGTAAGTTTAGGATTTTGTCTTAAGTTAGTTCTGTGAATCGGGCCCCATATGTTTTATAATTTTCTATTTTCACTGTAGTTTGCACATTTATTCTGAGAGTCAACTGCTAGTACCAGCACAATCACATGATGTAACTCTGCCCCGCACTAGAGGCCCGATTCACAGAATTAACTTAAGACAAAATCCTAAACTTACTACTTTTGGTATTCACAGAATGCACTTGCTACTTTTGGTATTCACAGAATGCACTTACTACTTTTGGTATTCACAGAATGGATTTACGACTACTAACTTTACGTCCGCACTCGGGCCGGAAATTCCGGCCCGGAGGCGGGGCTTCCGGCCCAGAGGCGGGGCTTCCGGGCCGGAGGCGGAGCTGCCGGCACGGAGGTGGGGATTCCGGCCAGTGGCGGAGATTTAGCCATGGCCAAAATCTCCACCTCTGGGCCGGAAGCTCCGCCTCTAGGCCGGAAGCTCCGCCTCTGGGCCGGAATTTCCGGCCCGAGTGCGGACGTAAAGTTAGTAGTCGTAAATCCATTCTGTGAATAGCAAAATTAGTAAGTTTATTCTGTGAATCGCAAAAGTAGTAAGTTCATTCTGAGAATACCAGAAGTAGTAAGTGCATTCTATGAATACCAAAATGATACTAAGTTTAGGATTTTGTCTTAAGTTTCTTCTGTGAATCGGGCCCTAGATCACCAAAATGTATTCTGGGTTTTCTTTGACACAGAAAATGTCATTAGGTCAATTGTTAGCTGTGCCTGGTCTAAAGCCAATCAGTGTGTAATTACATTTGCCTGCCTCAACCTATGGATATAAATCCAACAAAAACACAAAGCTGACTGAAACATATAATCCATGCAGCCACAAAACAACCCAAGGGCACAAAAAGAACTGACTTTGAGAATAAACTTCAATATTTCACAGATTTGCTGGATTTCCTGTCAAGGACTGCTGTGTAGCCTGAAAATAGAGGCATACTTATAAGGAGGGCGGGAATGGCTAAGGGGTTCACCTGGGCATGTATATAGACCTGTTGGATCTGCACAGTTGGGGAATGTTGGTGTATGTATTCTGCATTGCTCTCATTAACCTGCTATAGATACTTGAACCTCTTAGAGTGTTTGTCTTTATTCAGGAAACTTTATCTACTGTGCTTCGCATTATTCAAAGGCACTGACTTAATAGTACAATGAGACCTTCGGTGACAGCTGAAATCACTCCTCAATCAACTTTCTGGATTTAAATGCTGAGCAATCCCATGAGGGGAATCCAGGCTTAGTCTCACGAGAGGCCAGAATTGATGAAAATAAAGGCATTGGGAGTTCGGACCTTAACTTTAGAAGACACAAGGTAAGGCTCATGTGCCCTAATAAGAACTAACCAGCAAGAAATGCATAAATACTGGCGATTTACCATCATAAGGTTGGAGGGCAAAGAGAATACCTGTAAAGGAAAGATAACTCTATTTGTCAAAATGGACACTGCATTTTTTTGACAAGTAAAGCACCAGTAATTTACAGGGGCGTAAATCTAATAAAAACTGTTAAGTTGAGCAGAAGTTTCCGATTACGACAGACTAACACAGCTAAGTGAAACTTCACTTGAAAGAATATTTTGTAGTTTAGAAAGAATACCACATCGGGCTAAATGTGAACATATTCTGTAATGTGAACAGGTATAACCTAAGGTAGAGGCATCCTAAGTGAAAATTGAATACATGACTAATTGTGTTTGTTTTCTTTAAGAACTAGGTACATAAACAATCTTGAAATGCCGTTTTGTAATTTCTATGTGTGCTGATTAATGCAGCACACATAGGAGTTGCAAAACGGCATTTAAAAAATGATTGTTTATGTGCAGGAAGGGGGACATTCCTGTACAAAACAACCATTGGCCTTTTGCTGTGTTCATGAAAACAGCAAGAACGAGGATGAGTGAAACGTTTCTCCTCGTTTCGCCAGCATAAGGCAAGGTTTTCCCTGGTCTTAATGATGGCCCTGCTTCCTATTTACGCCTCCCTCGGAAATAGGGGTTAGCGTCAGAATCAATGGGTGTTGCGGTGGTGCACACACAGCAACACCCATTGCCCTGCGCTTTAACGATAAGCATAGCGTGAAAGGGAACCTCCTGGTCAGGGTAACTGTTCTCCTACTTTGCACAGCTCCGTCCTTAAGGCACTGCCCCATCACCTTCTGGTATCCCAGGTAGGTGTTCGAGGCCCTCCTCCAACCGCAGGCTCCTGCCTGCGACTCATTTCTGGTGGTCCAGTGGAAGAACCTGCTCTTCTGCTGGTCCGCTCGGTTCAGCCTTTTCCTGTCTTTTTCTGTTCCTTATGTCTTTTTCTGTTTTTGTTTTTTATCTTTGCCTTTTTTGCCTATTTCTCTGTTACCTCTGTTTTTTTATTGTCTTTTGCCTTTCTCCCTCCGCTGCTGCCCCTGAAGCCCTTCCCCTCCTGCATGGTCCCGCTTCTGCCCTGCCTCCCACCTCCCAGCTCCTCTTTCTTCCCCCGACTCCTACTTATTGGCAGCCACAACTCCCAAGGCTCGGTTTGCTGCGGACATTGATGCTGCACCTTCACCCACCTCTGGACCTAGACAACCACCACCAATCCACCGGACGCTAGCGCACTCAAACCCCTGAACTGCATGCTCCTCAATGTGTGCTCCCTGCACAGACACTCAGTAGAAGTCTGGGACCTCCTCAACACCCACGCCCAACGTTGCCTTCCTCACAGAGACCTGGACCAACACCAGCTCCGCTCCTGACATCGCAACTGACATCCTCAACGGATACAAGATATTGAGGAAAGATCGCCCCAACCGCCCCGGAGGAGGCCTTACCATCGTTCATAAAAGCTCTCTCTGACTGACATCCTCCAACTCGGACAATGCCTCGTCCCCCATGGAACACATTCACATCCACATACAGATCCAGCCCAACCCCAGAATAACACTCTGCGGAACAGTCACCTACAGACCACCGGGCCCGTTCCCCATTCACCAACACCATCGCAGATTACATCGCCCCCCACGCCAATGCCTCCAAAGACTACGTAATGCTCAGAGACCTGAATTTCCACCTAGACAACCTCAATGACCCTATTACCACCACCCTCCTAGAGAATGTTGCCAACATTGGACTGAAGCAACTCGTCTGCACCCCCACCCACATGGCAGGACACACTCTCGACCCCATCTTCGCCGGAGGAAACAAAATTCACTTCAGTCACACCACAGAACCTCTCTGGACAGACCACCACTGCATCCATTTTTCCTTCTTTAAATCACCACACACAAGCTGACACCATGCCCTCCCATGCAGAAACTGGAGCAAGATCACCAAGGAACACCTCACCTCTGCCCTCAGCTGTACTCCTCTCCCTACCACGACAGATGCCAACACTGCAGCCAACAAAATTCACCAATGGATCACCAATGGTGCCAACACTCTCACCCCCTACAGAACTCCAACAGACGACACAACACAAAAGCCACCTAATTCACCACAGACCTTTGAGAATCCTCTTTTCTTTTTTGTATTATATACCCATGGAAATCCAGTTACATTACATATATTGGTTCTTACATACAGAATAAGGCAGTGCATTAAGTTTATACCGTATACACACAAACGCACTGGTACATATTATTATCAGAGTTAGGGAAGGAAATATTGTTAATATTATAAATACAATAAATATTATACACAATGGATAAAACAGTCAAATATATAAAACCAGATGATAACATCAGGGTTGTTCAGCTTCCCAGCCCAATTAGTTTCGGTCCTCTCTAGATCATCTGGGATGCTCTTTAGAAGTGTACTGTAACATATTTAAAATATTGCCTAGCAGGGATACCAAAATTCTGCTGCAGGGCAGCAAAAGGGCGTACCTGGCCTGACCCATATAGATCTCCTATCGAGAAAAGGCCTAGTTGTTCCCAGTGCTTACCCAAATTATCATAAAAAGGGTGCGGAAAGATATGCGATCTCCAGAGTGGGATATAGCGATTAATTTTTGGGATTGCCATAGCCTTACGCACCCTGGTCCATATTTCCCAGGCGCTTTTCACCACCTTAAATCACATCTTCTTGTATTAGCTTGGCTCTACCTGGTGTAATTTCAACCCCAAAGCATCCCTCCCTAAGGTAAGTTCATATAATTTGGGAATCCTGGCTTTCCTTTCCTCCTCTGTCTCTTTACTTGTAGCCGAGCAGAATAGAATCGACATCTGATGTAAAAGACTCGCCCAGTGATAAAATATGATATTAGGAAACGCTAGCCCACCCTGTGCCTGTGGAAGTGATAGGTACTTTAGGGAATGTCTGACTTTTCCGTATTGCCAAGTGAAATTTGAAAACATGGCTTCTAGTGCTTTTAAAATTACTGCATCTATCGTGAGCGGAATAGAGCGAAACATATACAAACATTTTGGTAACATTGTCATTTTTAAGACGTTTCCCCGCCCAATAACAGATAAGTGCAGCCCGTTTATCCTCTTAAGGTCTGTAGATATTGTTTTTATCAGAGGGTTAAAATTAATCTTAACTATTGTGTCTATTTTCGAGCAAATACAGACCCCAGATAGGTAGCATTTTCTACAAGCCGAGGATCCTTAAAAATTATATTATCTATACATACTATCAATGTTTTACCTTCGTTCAACGAATACCCTGATGCCTGTCCATATTCTTTAGCAATAGTCGCGGCTTCCCTGATTGCATCGGTTGGGTTGGTGGCTAAAATGGCAATGTTCTCTGCATAAGCCAAGATCTTGGTTTAGAAACCTCTAAAAAACAATTAGTTTGATTTCCTGGCTTTTTAAGAAATTCTTTGTTCAAAGGGTTTATATACAAATAACATAGGGGAACAAGAGCATCCCTGTCTAGTCCCCCTTGATATTGAAATACTGTCCGATTCTTTCCCCATCAGTTGTAAATGGGCTCTAGGATCCAAATACATTGCTTAATGGCCCTGATGATTCGTGGCCCAAAGCCTTTTAGCTCCAATAGCCCCCACAAGAACTTCCATGCCACCCGATCAAACGCTTTTTTGGCATCGAGGAGGATCATGGCCATCTGTCCCCCTGTTATAGCCTGGATATCAAACAATATTATAACCCGCCTGATGTGATCGGTTGACCCCTTCCCGGGAATAAACCATCCTGCCAGGGCGATACCAAATGCCCAATGACCCTCTCTAATCGAGTAGCCAATATTTTGGAGTATAGTTTTGTATCTGTGTTGATCAATGATATAGACCTATATGAAGCTGCATTATACAGTGGTTTGCCTTTTTTAGGAAAAATGATGATGTCTGTCTTCTTCCAGGATTCTGGTGTATGCCCATTGTGTTGCACACCCAGGAACAGATCTAATAGTATGGGGCAATCACTGTTTGTTTTAATTTATATATTTCTAGGGGAATACTATCAGAGCCAGCAGTTTTCCCTGATAGTAGCTCGTGCAGTGCTGTTAATACCTCCTCAAGTGAGAAGTCCCTGTCTAGCTCCTCCTTAGCCTGACTATCAAGTAAATGCCCTAGTTCTGTTTCTGTTATTTTACATGAGACACCCTGCGTTGACCCTGGGTCTTCCTTATAGAGAATCTGATAGTATTCCGGAAATACTCCCAGTACGTCATTCGTCTCTGTGTACATTTGACCATCTTTTTTTATGGCAGATATCAGATTCTTGATTTTTTTTTTCTCTAGTGCTTAACGTGAGCAGTTTCCCAACTAGTTCCCCGGTCTCGTATAATCCACTTTGTTGTGTCTGATACACTTCGGATTCTTTCTGCATAAGCCAGCTGTTTATTTTGGCTTTAAGGGAAATAATCCTTAGATGGGAATCTACTGCTTCCTGTCCCTGAGTTATTGAGGTTATGTTGTCTTCTTCTGCCTTGGCCAGGTCAGCTAACAGCTGTTCATTCAGTAGCCGACATTATTTCCTTGCACGTGCTACAAAGCTGATTGTTACCCCCCCTTAGGGCAGATTTAAAAGTATCCCATACTATGTTATGGCTAGCACTATATCTATTAATGGCTAGGAACTGCTGAACCCAATTCTTAATATGCTCAATATAAGACTTATTAACCAGGAGCTTACTAGGTATGTCAACCTCAAGGTCCAGAATCAACAGATTATGATCTGAGATCACTTTCGGGAGCTTTCTATTCTACGCTTTATTAACCAGGTTTATTGAAGTGAAAACGTAGTCTAGTGTGTTTTTTGTTAGTACAAGAGTAATAAGTATGCCCTGGGTTATTGGGGTTTTTACTACCCCAGATGTCGAGCAGACCGTGACTGCTAATAAGGGATGCCAATGCTCTATGTACTCTAGGTTTTCGACCTTGGTACTGCTGGTTGCTGTAAAACTCGGTTGTTATATTAAAATCACCACAGATAATTAGGGGACAGGGCCAGGTTGCCAGTTCTATATCAAGGGTTTCAAAAATCTCCTGGTTATCTTGGTTTGAAACGTATATTGCACAGATGGTATAGCCTATCTCTAATTCGACCACTGCCCATCGCCCTAGTGCATCTGATAACCTATGCTTAGCCTCCCCCATAGCCACCTTCGTAGAGGTCGTAACCCCCCGAATATTGGAGCTCTGGGAACTGCAAGCCAGCATATTATACCCTCCCATACCCATCAGATTAATTTTTCCTCAGGGAATATGCGTCTCTTGTACCCACACGACATCCAATGTACTCAATCTAACAAACTTGGCCAGCCTTTGCCTCTTATTCCGGTCATTCAAACCCCCCACATTTATTGTAGATATATTTATCTTACCCATTTTTGCTTAACTTTGGACCAGCCTGGTATACCTTCATTGCCTTGTTCCACCTACAATATAATGTTTCTGCAGTAGTCTTTAATTCATCCCTGGGTATATATTTTTTAGAATGTTGCGCTCCCACCAACACCCCACCACCCTTGTCCTTCCCCCATCTCCCTGCTTCCTCCCCACCACCCTCCCACTCCCCCTTCCCCACCACCACCCTCGAGAAGTGCTCAGACCTAGATCTGCGCTTGAGATGAGCACAGCACACATGACCAGGCGCTATATTGAAATCAGCTTTTCATATACTACCTTGTGACAGTTTCTACCAGAGCTTATTACATTGGATATAGGTTAGTATTTATATTGATATTTATTCCCTTCTTTTTCCCCTCATTTTATTCTCCTACACCGTGTTTATAATCTTATAAGCTTATAATTTTATCTTGTTTTCTCCTAAACAGTGATAACTTAATCATATTAATCATGTTTGCCTAACAGAGTTATGCGTCTCTTTCATTTTAATTTTTCAGACCTTCCAGATATTCTTTTGCCTTGATATCAGAGGAAAGAAATTGCCCCCCCAAATCACTTTCAGCTGTGCTGGGTTGACCAGAAAGGCTTGGGCATTCTTATCCTGGAAGGGCTTGAGCAACTGTCTTAACCTCCAACGTCTTTCCACCGTGGCATTGCATAAATTTGTGCGTACAAAGAAAGACACCCCCCACTGGACCTTTTTGATTCAGACCTGGCTTTTCCCGACAATGCTTGGCGAAGCAGAAAATTCCCGAAATAAACAAGAATGGCCCTAGGCTTTGCATCTTCTTTTGCTGGGTATCTTCACTTGAAAGGGGTTCGGTGGGCCCGCATGCCCCCTCCACACCTTCAGGGACCCCAAGCACATGCAGGATATTTCCTCTCTGCTGATTTTCATGGTCCTCCAGCTTCCACTGTATGTCCTTCAGCAGGGCCTCGTGTGCTTCAGTTTGTGCTTGTGTTGCTGTAAGGTCGGTCTCCGCTGTAACAATCATAGTATCCAGGTCTGACACTCGCTCCCTAATAGTATTGCACAACTTGGTCAATTTCCTGACTACCCCCTGCTCCTTGCGCAAGGCATACTGGGCTTTCCTACTATCCTGGTGTGTCTCTTCTTGATGCATCATAATTGCCTGGTATATAGCCTCTAGGGTTTGGGGATCCGGGTTGGCTGGGCCTGTCGTCTCCCCTGCCAGAGAACCTGACAGTTGGGTCACAAATGTATAGTCCCATATGAGATCTTTGCCACCCAAGCATTGTGCAGCAGATTTCCTCTTTACTTTTTGAGCAGTTAGAGCTTGAGCTCCATCGTTTTTCTTCTGGGTCAGTGTCAATATTGCTAAGTTCAGAGGAGGAACCAAGGCCATCCTCAGACCACTCAGCCCCCTCTGAAACTGAAAAAATCAATCAATCAATCAATCAATCAATCAATCAATCAATCAATGACACTTATAGAGCGCGCTACATACCCGTAGGGTCTCAAGGCGCTGGGGGGGGGGGGGGGTGCCGCTACTGCTCGAACAGCCAGGTCTTCAGCTTCTTCCTGAAGGAGAGGTGGTCTTGGGTCAGGCGCAGGTCGGTCGGGAGGGAGTTCCAGGTCTTGGCGGCCAGGTAGGAGAAGGACCTTCCTCCTGTAGTCGCTCTTCGGATGCGGGGGACGGCGGCGAGGGCGTGGCTGGCTGATCGGAGGTGGCGTTTGGGAGCGTAGAAGTTGATCCGGCTGTTGAGGTAGCTCGGGCCTTGGTCGTGTAGGGCTTTGTGTGCGTGGGTGAGGAGGCGGAAGGTGATTCTTTTCACTTGGCCCTCTCTTGGGGTCGCCTTTATTTCCTT
Organism: Triturus cristatus; assembly: GCF_964204655.1. NCBI lineage: Eukaryota > Metazoa > Chordata > Amphibia > Caudata > Salamandridae > Triturus > Triturus cristatus. The sequence goes on from NC_140581.1 coordinate 405,031,553, forward strand.
TATCCTTATCCTCCTCCCCTTGTTGACCATCCAATGATGCTGCCTCCGAGGGGTGAACCATACTCCCCAATTTCTTATTTTCCTGAATGTTGGTAGTTCTAGTTAGTTGTGGGGGTTTATTCATTATTGCTGAAGGAGCAGTTTTTAGATCTAGGGGTAGTACATCATCGTTCTAAGGTAAGGATCCACCATTACCTCCCCCTCCGCTTGTCCCACTAGGATCCCCATATGCCATTATCCTGCCATGAGTTATAGTCTCACCAGTCCCCCCCATCTTGTTCAGAATTGCTCAAGGGCACTATTATCAGCGTTGTTGCAAGCAAAGCATTTATGTCTATCGGCCTACCTTCACCAGGCGGGGTGTCAGAAGTCCCTGCTGTTGACGGTTGATCTTGGAGGCAAACTAGCCCAAGAGACTCCCCTGGCTTCTGCTCCTGTCTGGGTTTGCCAGGTCCTCTATGATATGTGTCTGCTCTCGGTTGCAGCTCACGCCCTCGCTGTAGCAGATCAGCTACCAAGAGGCCAGCCGGACGCAGCTTTCCTGAAGCCCCTCCCCTTCCCCTCTTTTCCAGGGGTTGCTCGCTCTGTTGTGTGTGCGCCCAGTGCCCATGCTTAGGTCCCGACTCTTCTGGGCTCTCCGACCCATGCTCTACTGCAAGCCCGCTTCACACATGACGAGTTCCTCCTACCTTAGTTGTTCCCCCCGGTTCCTGCATTCTTTGGTCCCATCACGGCAGGGACTCCGCCCAACCCACCCCAGCTTGTGCAGGGTGAGCGTGCTGGTGTAAAATGCTTTAGGATGCTCAGCCCAATTGCGATCCAGCAGGGTTTGGCTCCAGGTGGCATCAGTTTCTTTTGCTTTCTGCTTTCTACTTGTTTGGCTGTGCTCACAGGTCCCAGGTAGTTACAGCTCAGTGCCCCTTGGTCATCGTGCTGCTAACGGCCTCCTAAGCGGCCATCATCTTTCTTCCTCTGAAGGTCTCTGCACCTTTGAGAATCCAAGCACTCATGCCGATGACTGGAGAAAGCATGGAGAAACAGCAAAACCCCGGAAGCATGCACCGCCTACAGAGCCGCTACCACAGCACACCACCAACTCATCAGATCAACGAAGAAAAGCTTCATTCAGAACAGAATTCTCTCCAACTTCCACAACTCAAAGGAATTCTTCACCATCAGACAAGATTTCACCACTAGACCACCCAGCAAAACCACTGATGTCCCTCCCTCCCAAGACATCTGCAACAAATTCAGCTCCTTCTTCCATCACAAGATCCGGTTGCTCTACAACAACTTCGATGACCAGGACCATGGCACAGACACTACACCCTGTCACCACAGAAGACACTGCAAAGTCTATGAAAAGCATCCACTCCGGAGCACCCACTGACCTCTGCCTGCCGCACATCTTCCACAGGGCTGCCTCCACCATCGTACCAGAACTACAACGGACAATCAACTCCACACTCGAAACAGCCACGTTCACCGAAACTGGAAACGTGCCGAAGTCAAACCCCTCCCCAAGAAGCCCTCCGTAGACCTGACTGACCCCAAGAACTACAGGCAGATCTTTCTTCTCCCCTTCACCGCTAAAGTAATCGAGAAAGTCATCAAGACCCAGCTAATGCACTTCATAGACACCAACATATTTAACTCATCTCAATCCGAATTCGGCAGCAACATCAGCATCGTGACCACCCTCAAAGCCGCCACTGATGACATCGGCACCATCCTCGATCAAGGCCACATTGCAGCCCTCATACTACTAGACCCCTCAGCAGCCTTCGACACCGTCCCCCTCCGCACACTAGCCACCAGACTCCACGATGACTGTATCCAGAGAACTGCCCTAGACTGGATTCATTGTTTCTCTCAGGCAGAACACAAAGAATAAGACTCCTGCTCTTTCTCTCCAAACCCACAGAGATTGGATGTGTAGTACCCCAAGGATCCTCCCTCCACCCCATGCTCTTCAACATCTACATGACCCCCCTTGCAACCATTGTCAGAAAACACAGACTTAGCAAAGTATTTTACACCAAAGTCACCCAGCTCATCCTCTCCCTCACCAAGGAACCTGACATCACCAGGCACAGTTTCCAGGAAGGAATTAAGGATGTTGCATCTTGGATGAGCAGCGGCTGCCTGCAGCTCAACACAGAGAAAATGGAAGTTCTCATCCTCGGATCCACCACTCTGCATGGGATGACACCTGGTGGCCCCTGCCCTCGGGAACCCACCACCCTCACGGACCATGCCCAAAACCTTGGCATCATACTCTAGTCCTACTCACCATGAACCACCAGATAAACTCTGTGTCCTCCACTTGCTTCAACACCCTCCACATACTCTGTAAGACCTTCAAATGGATCCCCTCGACTCCAGGAAGATCGTCACTAATGCACTCAACACCAGTAGGCTGGAATACAGAAACACACTCTATTCCGGAATCAACAAAACAATCCTTTGCAAACTCCAGACCATCCAGACCACTTGACCTCAGCATCCCACGACATGACCACATCACACAGCACCTCTGAAACCTCCACTGGCTCCTCATCGAAAAGAGAGTAACCTTCAAACTGCTCACACACACCTATAAAGCCCTCCATAAAACCGCACCCCAATACCTCAACAAAAGAATCTCCTTCCAAATCCCCAAGAGAAACCTCTGCTCCGGCAACCTGGCCCTTGCCAAGGCCGCTGCATCCACAGAACCAGAACGGGAGGCAGATCCTTCCCCTACATCACAGCCAAGACCTGGAACAAACTCCCCCTCAGGATCAGATGAAGCCCTACACTGCAAATTTTATGAAAGGCCTGGCTCTTCGGATGAACCTTGGATCTCCCCATACACCCACCAGTGCCTTGAGACCCTCATAGGTGAGCAGTGCCCTCTATAAATCCCTGATTGATTGATTGATTTACAAGGCAGCATTAAGCCACATTAAGTGGATGCCTGTGGACTTCAAAGGGAAACCTCTAGAAGCTTCTCTCACTTCAAAGGCAGAATTGGATATAAATATTGGGCCTCAGAAGCCAACACTTCAGAACACTTCTGGACCTGTTGCCAGTCGACCAGGAAGAAGGACTCATATTCCACAGAAAGGGCTGCCACTCTACTGTACTACTGCCCTGTTGGACTACTGCCTTGTTGGACTGCTGCCTTTCTGTACTGACTTGCTGCCTGCTTGCCTGGGTGAAAATGACTGGACCCCAGAGTGACTCCAAGGACTCCGTGGAGGAGTGTGGCTCAATGGTTAGAGCGGCAGACCCTGAAGCAGAGTTCTGGCCAGGGACCAGGGTTCGATTCCCGCCTCGGCGGGGCTCGGGCTCAATTTCCTCGGACCTGTCTATTCTCGCCTGGGTGCCTATTCTAATCACGGGCCCCACGCTGCAACTCTGGGCAATAGCTTGCTTAGCCTCCACACCAGCCCCAACAGCGCTAAGGATGCCTGGCTTCACCCTGGGGGTGCCCAGGAGTGGACACTTCACAGGGAAAGCCAGGAGGGGTTCCACAGCGGTATGAGTATCAGCGCCAGGAAACCGCAAAGGCAACACCGCAAGGTGGCCGTCTGGTGACAGTGCGCTCTATAAGTACCTTGACATTTACATTTAAGGACTAGTCAAGTGATGCCACCCTAGTCTTGGACCCTTAGAAGTGAGCCTACAGGTGCTTTGCCAGCCCATTTGCGGACTCAGCCAAACTGACATATCACTTCTGCTGCAAGGGTTCCCCCTTGGCAAGGACTGCACATCGACCTTGCACCCCACATCAGAACTGCCGTGCAAAGCATCAGTAAACTGTGTCTCCTGCATAGCTTGTCCCCAGATGAGCTGAAGGACAGGAAGGCAGAGAGGGTTTTCAGGCTACAGATGGCCAAGCTTAAAATGGAGGAGAAGCTGGCCCTGGAGGAGAAAAGATTGGCTCATGAGATGAGACTGAGAGACCTGGACCTTAAGGCTAGACAATAATAGTTCAGCAGCAATTGTGGCAGCATGTATTCAGTGTCTGAAAGAGACAAGAAGGTCTGAATACCCAAAGACCTGGTATTCAGTTATGTGGTGGGAGACAACTTAGATAAATGTTTTTACACTTATGAGGTGACCCTGAAAGTACACAAGAAGATCCCAGAGGAGCAAGAGGGGCTGGGGAAGCATATGCCTCCAATGGAGAGGGACACACTTCTGACAATAGAAGTAGAGGACCAAAACAGGTGCACCCCCATGAAAACCATTCTTCAAGCTTAATTTGGTTCGACCCCTGAGAAGTACCGCCAGAGTTTCAGAGACAGCCAGAAGCTCCCAAATTAGTCTTGGGTGAATTTCCTGGACTACTCCAACAAGGCTCCAAATGGATCAGTGAGGGGTTGCAAGGTTAATGATTAAAATGAGCTGTACAACTTGATTCTCAGGGAGAGCATGCAAAATATGTTTTGTTGCAGAGCTGCACCAGCTCCTAGTAGACAGTAAGCTGACTGACCCAAGGAAGATGGTGTCAAATCCCATATACCTGCAAATACTTCCAAGTACATGCAGTGGGTCACCATTAATGAGCAACAGGTGGAGGTATCAGAGGGTATCCTCAGAGCATGTTCTCTCTAACAAATTCCACCAACACAACCTACTAGTGACTCTTGCTCCCTTTGAGGGGTGCTAAGGTTCTTTAAAAGTAGCTGCGAGCCCTGCCATGCCTGTGGATTCTCAGTTGGGCAAAGACGTGAAGCACATGATCTGGAAAAAGGTAGAGCTCTGGTTGCACTTGGAGAGGTTGGGATTGCCAGAATGGGTCTATATGACCACATAGTTCATTGCTGCCCATGAAGGGAGTCAATGATGCCTTGAGCCTGGAACAATGTCCAAGACAGCTGCCAAGAATATTAAAGACAAGGGGCATGGGAAACCAGCTCCTGAAGTTCCTGTAGTCCAGGTTGACGAGTCACCTTAGGAGGATGTTGCTTCCACCCTGCGTGACCTGCCTGATTTTGTTGGATGGCAGGTTGAGGGTGGACCCACAAGGGGCAAATTCTGCAAGGTGCAAAAAGAGTGACCCACTCTAGAGGCTTGAGGTAACAAGCTGAGGCCCAGGCAAAGGGTGATACCTCTGGAGATCACCATATCTTTTGGGAGAATGACCTCCTATACAGTGAGCCTAATGTTCCTTGAACTGGAGCAGCCTGTCTGCTGGTGCTCCCCCAGTGTTACAGGGCCTTCCTACTGGGGTTCGCTCATGATATCCCCATGGCAGGACATCTAGGCAAGACAAGACCATTGCTAGGCTTGTTGCCTACTTCTATTGGCCCCATCTGCCAGGCCAGTGGGAAGTCAGCGAAAAAGCTGAAGGCTCCCCTAACCCTACAACCTACTTTTGGCACTCCCTTTGAGAGGGTGGGCAATGATATTGTTGGACCCAGGGACCCCAAGACAACTTCAGGCAGCAGGTTCATAATGGTCTTGGTCGACCACAGCACTCACCACCAAGACGCCATTCCTCTGACGTTGGTGACTACACCTGCTGTGGCTGGGCCCTGATGGGGATTTTACCCATGTGGAGTTCCTCAAAAAGGTAGCGGCTGACAGAGAGACTAACTTCATGTCAGCAGAAATGAAGTCCAAGTTGGATGAGTATGCAGTGCCTTATAAGTTGCCCACACCCTATTACCCCCAGAACCAACAGGGTTGTGGAGAGATTCAACAAAACCCTAAAAGGCATGATTATGGGCCTACCTGAGTCCATGAGAAGTAAGTGGGACATCCTCCTGCCATTCTTTCTATTTCCTCACAGGGAGGTGCCACAGAAGGAAGTTGGTTTTAGCCCCTTCAAACTCCTCTATTGCCACCTTATTAGGGGACCTCTAAGCCTCATGGCATTCTGACTACAGCCTCAGGGATCGAAGTCTCCAACAGTCTTGAACCCAGCAACTGGGAGTCCTTCTCTGCCAAGTGGTGCCAACAGATGGAAGTGGGCCTACAGGTGCTCTGTCGGCCCACCTGTGAACCCAGCAAAACTGATGCATCCCCTCAGAACTCTGCAAAGTGACCAAAAAACTCTGTCACTCTATGAGGAGTTCCACAAGCGGTGGAGAGTGTTTGGTCATGCCGTTCTCAGTGATTTTCAGTACCGGGTGTTTGCCCCGCGTTGCATAAGAGGGCGCTGCCTCTTTTCTTGCCAAGCGGCAGCATTCTAAATGTTAATGAAAGGTTTTTTAACGGAAGCTGACGCGACCATTCGCGACGGCTATCGTTGAGAAAACTAACCGACGCTTTGAGAAACAGAGCATGGAGTGTGGGAAACTCAAACTACACTAGCAGAGCAGAGTTCACCACCCAGGCCTACCACTCTGCTGGGTGGTGCAATCCTGGGATGAATCAACACATCACCTCTGCTGCAAGGATTCTTGCAGCACAGGGGCTCTGCATCAACTTTGCAGCCTGCATTGGAATTGCTGATCTTCAAAGCTTCACCAATGCAGTCGCTCACATCGCAAATCCCTTGTCGATGGCAGAATTGATGATTATGCAGGGTCTTGCATCGGGTCCTCACTTCTCTTTGGAACCAACACATTTTCTTGACTGTGGGACACATCCTCGACACCAGTCTTTGCATTGCAAGCCCTTGTCAACTGCATCCTCGGCGATAACGCAGGACCTCATATCACAGCTCCTTGGAACTGACTAGGCCTGAACAAAGTTCATGGAGTCACGTTATGCAGAACTCTGCATAGTGGTCATGGAACTCCACCACGCTATGCAGAGTTCTGCAAGCGGGGGGACTTGCCCAGCGCACTGTCGCTGGCTAGCATGCCTCCGTTAATTTAGCACAACACGACTTCTACTCCACAGTGCATAATGCCTTGCTCATTAATGAGAGGTAATTTATTTTTATTTTTCCACTCAAAGTGTCTGTTTAGTCACCAGAAAGCCTTTAAAAGAAAAACAAATCAAATCACTGTTTTTTAGTCCGGTGTTATTCTGCCTTAATACTTGTCAGATAGTCAGTGCTTTTATGTGAGTCATTTGTGGGTAAAATATAACATTGGTCTTTTGACTTTCCTAACCATAATCACATTGAATTCCAGTGGCACTAGAGAGACCAGCAATCTACTGCTCCTGTGGCACCCACTCATATTAAATCAGTTTTTTACACAGAGCATTAGTTACAATTTCTCTTTTTTCATTTTGTTTTTCTTCATATAGCTACTCCTGCTGGTCCACCCGTTCCACCCAACAGGCAGGAGATAGCAGCCTGCATGTGGCCGCAGAGCCTGTTCCTGATCCAGCATAAATATCGGCAGCTGGTGGCCCGGGAGGATGAGGAAGAAGATGAGGCTGGAACATCTGCCTCTCAGCCAAGCCCTACTACAGTCAGTCAGCCACAGCATCCAGCCTCCCGGCAATCCCATCGCAGGCGCTGCCATCAGTCAAGGGCCCTAACTGGAACTGCTGTCCCCCCTCCCATTCTGAAGCAGACAGGAGATTGCTGTTGCCCATCCTGCAGTGGCTGGACCGGATCAAGGGGAGCATGGACCAGGTCTGGACCCAAATCAACAATGCCCTCTTTTAACCTTTTTTTATTTTGGTGAGAGGGACTTGATGTGGGTGGAGAAGGTAGGAGAGGATTTGGACCAGGGTATTTGTTGGACACTTGGACATTGGCTGTTGAGATGGGTCAATTTGTTTGGGGAAAGGGGCAAGTCTGCTGTGGGTGGAGAGGGTGGGAATTTTGTAAAAAAAGAAATGGGAACATTTTATTTCTTCACAATTTATGCCTGAAGTAGTTTATTTGTGTTTTACTTTGCACTACTGCCTTTTTACGCAGCTTGTTTTTTACTAATCTTCTTATAAAAGGGTATACCAGAAGTGTATATCTGTTAGTTATAGTTAGCTATACCTCTGTAACTATCTTTACCATTGGGAGGATGCTGCCATGACATATATTGCCTACAACTATCTAGATAAACAATTTGTTATGCAGTAGCATTTACTTCCCTACTTACTGACTTAACTAGTTAACTTCACTCCATAGTTCTCTTACCTGAATATTGATGAAGCACTAACAGGGAAGGAATCACAACTTCACAAGCGTGGTCCCGCTCCCAACTAGGTGAACTCCAACTGTAGGATTAATCGGAAGGATTATTCATTGCGTGCAACTAAGTTGAAATAAAAGCACTGAGTTAGTGGGATGTATATTATTATATAATTGCTTTACAAACAATAGAGATCAGACGTCTATACAACAAAGAATACCTGATAGTGACAATATAGCCAAAAATACCAAGAGTAAATTCTTCAGAGCAATAGTGAGCTAGTATTTTAATTATAACTAAAGTTATGAAATACTCAAATCGTGAAGTGGACTCAAAGCCTGGAGTAGACAAGGTCAAGTATTTACCCAACACAATACCTGAATGAATGATGATGCTGATGAACGATGTTCTTCTATATCTAAAATATCGATCACTTTTTATGCGTGGGTTGGCAAATGGGGCCAGTGTGGTCTACTCTTTAGGTAAAATAACTGAAGATCCTGCAATGAGTTGGTGTTGCTTTCAACACATCCACCCCACCAAGTGTGTGATCAATTAATGGTTTAAATTCAGTAAATCATCCGGGCAATGAGCGGCCAACCATCATCAAGCTGTTGTGGAAGGAAACAAAGGAATTAGTATGACACAGTTACGTTAATTGCATTGCAAATAGTCCATCAGCCCCAGAGACCCATGCTATTATATTAGTATATGTCTAAATGTTCTGTCACCTAGGTTTGAGAAATGGCAAATACAAAATATGGAGGAGTGAAGCAAACCCACACAGTTCCAAACAAATGATTCTTAAAATAAAAATTATACTGTATTGCCAAATTAGGCAGTGCATCTGCAGTCTTCTTGGATTGTCCAATAATCTTGGTTGCCTGGCTGAAGTGGTCAGGTAAGGTAAGCAGCCTGAGTGTTAGGGGGCTTTTGACTTTTGTGTAGGAGAAGAGAAGGCCTGCGGATTGTAAAACAAAAATGATATTATATAGTCAAGGAGAAGGACAGAAGGTAAGCTTCATGAGGAGTGTACCAAGCAAACTCAGAGGCATTGCAAGGCCATAGTCCTTTGCCATTATTTATTTTATGACTTGTGTGATCAATAAGTGAGAGCAATTACAACAATCAGCAATCATTGAAAAGTGACTGCATGTAAGGATTTGATCAAATTCACAACTGTCATGATCATCATCATAACATTTAGCATAGCGCATGCATATTGTGATGATGTGACATCACCACATGTCGTTCTCCAGATACAACAGGCCCCCCATCGAACCACATAGTTTCAAATTTAAGCCAACCAGCACACACACTCAGCAGCATTGCATTGCATTGCATTTCCCAGATTAAGTCATCAAATTACCTCTCACCAGTCCACAGAGTTGAGTAGGCTTCTTAGTGTCATCACCATGTTGGTTTCCGTGAAGTTGATAACTTCCTTCCTCTGGCAGTTGTTGAGGTAGTCCCACCCTGAGACCTTCCATCATCCTCCTGACTTCGAGTAACGAATATGTCCAACTTCGTTCTGACTCCCAGCCCAAATGAGAGAGAGCGACCTGAAATGCAATGCTGTTGATGAACAACAAGAGAAACAATGTATACTTTTTTGTGTAGACTAGAATTGTGTTTGTTAGCTAAACAGACTGGTCAGGTCTTTGAGGAGTTTGAACCAGAAAACAAAAGCGGCGTGGACCTGACCTTCAGGAAAAAAATCACCCATTAGGACACCAACGATGTAAATCATCCCAAAAAAAACATTCAAGCTTACAAATTATATTTGAACACCCACCCTCACTGTCTGCCACCACATGACTCATCTCAACACTCATAAACACTCACTCATATATCACTTGTTGGTTCATTACTTATGTGTTCCAATTCAAGCACAATGGTGTATTGCTAATCCTCTTTGATTCACCCAACATATATTGGACAGTCTTGTAAATCTAATATTCTGGGACAGTCAAGGATAGACATAGGATGGAGGCATGCATTATCTCTCCAATTTCCTTTAAGGGAATGAGGGAGGTTTCTTCTTCACTACACAATGGTCCAACTCCAATCTGGCCATACATGTGTCTAAAATGGTGGGGTTCTATTAGTCAGTCAGACACAAACAAATTAAATAATATAATGTTCTCCTAGCTATATCCTTTTCTTCACAAAGCAGTTCGGCAATAGAAAGTTCTGTGGTGGCCCAGGCCTATCTCAGTAGTCAGGGAAGTAGAGTTCGTCCTCACACTCAGGTGGTTCACCCAGATGTTGATCAGCTAACACACCACCATGACCTGAGTCTGACCAATCCCCCTCATCCTCCTCCTGTCGGACTTCAGGTACAGTGTAATTCGGTGGTATAAAGTGCTGCTTCATTTTGACCATGGTTAATCTCTCCATGTTTTGGGGTGAGAAACTGGTCCTTCTCAATGTGAAAACTGTACCAGCTGCACTGAACACAGGCTCAGCAGACACACTGGTTACCAGACAAGCCATCTACTTTATTGTCAGCCTGCTGACCACTGGCCATTGGAGCCTCTTCTCATACCAATACACCAATGGGTTTTGATCCAGATAGACCTCTGTTGGGTCATCCAGATATGCCTAGATTATCCTCTCAAAATTCATTGGTGTTCCAACTTGCATGACCTCTTTTGCCTTCACCTCTGCACTGGACTTAAGCCCTGCCTTTAGTTACCAATCAAATGCAGATTTTGGGGCTGAAGCTCCTGTTCATATTGAAGTTGTTGATCGTGTTATTGTTGTTGGTTTAGGCTGCTGTGAGCCCACAGCACTGCCCTTAAGCTTTATGAAAGATGAAGGCTGCAACCTAGAACTTCTTCTGCCCGGAAGTGGGCCACTAGTTCCCAGGCATTCTTTTTCTAGGTTGCTGTCTTGCTCAGCAATCTACATCTTGCAGTTTGAAACACCCCTATCGGAAAAAAGAATTAAAGTGGCAAGCAATTGTTTGTACCAAGGTTCTAGAATTGTGGTATAAATTTAATGTTTGGATGACACAATGTCTCTTTGCAGCCTTGTATTAACAGCAAAGGTCATGCATATCTTTTTTCACACCTGCATATATTTCAGACACCTCCTTTAGGTGATCCTGTAGCATATGCAATAATGGGATAGCATGGCCCATAGTACTATCCTCCTTGCTAACTTCCCGTGCAAAAACCTTGAAAGCAAGCTACATCTCTGTCAGGCAGTTGACTAGGTCCCATTGGTCCATCTCAGGGATCATGCCTTTCACTGTTACATCCCCTCTTTGCATGACATATTTGTTGACCGGTCTCTACTGTTCAAACAGATGTTGCAACTTGTAATAAGTCACTTACCTCCCGTATGAATGTTTTAACTGGCATTCTATTATCATGCTGAATGATCATCACTGCTTCCGTGCTTTAAAAGAATGGCTGAAATTAGTGCAGATTCTTCTGCAGGTGTTCAGTAAGTTGCTTACTCGGTCTTCTTTTTTGAGAATGTTCTGCGCAATGATGTTACTGGAGTGCGCCAAACACAGGTCCCAGAAATAGCCAACAGCTGACCCGCCCTTAACTATATTACTGTCCGTGGCAACAAATCCAATGTTAAGCCTTCTGTGTCACAGCCATTCCAAGACCTTGTTGTTAAATTCATCCAAGATTGCAGCCATATGGGATTTCTACTTGGCGAACATGGCAACTGTTGCAATTTCAGCAGAGACAACACCTGCACATATCATTTCTCTAACTCCCACTAAAAAGATCCAATGTCCATTGATACACATGTAATCAGTGACGTGGCAGCTGGTCCACATGTCTGTCATCAGGTGGATAGTGTGAATAGCACTCTGCTGCAAAGTTTGTCAAACAAATTCCATCACACTGTGATGTAGCACTGGAACATCAACTCTGACAAAATAGGTCTGGAGGAGAACCTACCATTTTGAGCAGATGGACTCCTCAAATTCTAGAAAACCCTCTCCTTCCACAAAAGGAAAAGGGAGGAGGTCCAGTGCTAAGATTTTAGCCAACTCCCCATTGTGCAAACGTGCCATTGGACAGTTATGTTTGTACTTCCTCTCCTGCCTAAACAGGCCAGGAATAAAAGCCTAGATTTTAAACTTTTCTGGTGCCACTGATGCAGGCAACCGCTTGACAGGAGAAATGGGTAGACTCACAGTGCATCTCAGAGGGGCAGTTACTGTATGCTTTTGCCTTGGTGCCTCAACCTGACTGTGAGTCTTGTGCTATTGCGATGTTGCTGATGTGGGCAATAATACTGCAGGTTGTCCAAAAAAGGTCTGGAGTGACATACCAGTGATGGTAAGCTCCTTTGTATCACTGGTTACATACTTGGTAGCAGCTTTCTTTGAGGCCATCTTGAATCTGTCAGTTTTAGTGGCACTTAACTTCACAAGCTGAAGAGATATGTGCGATGTGTGGTCATGCGTCATGTGTGCAGGACTTCTGTCTGGCAGTACTATAGGTGATGTCTCTTCTCTTGCACACCTGCAAGCAACCAAGCAGAACATCAGTAAACTGTTGCAGTTTGAATTAGTAGTACAAACAATATAATTTACTGTGGTTACTTAAGTTATAAATAATAACAAGAATACAGTGCATCCATTCAAAAGACAAACAGCACCAACATAAACTGTCATTTACAATCAGGAAGCATTAACATGAGCAAAAAAATACATATTTAACTGTTTGCTTTATGTGCATCAAGTTAGGATGTGGGAGTCAGGGAGGTGCAGGTGACAAATGAATAATCCTTAGAAAATTAACGCTGTTGTGCAGCTGTGCACCTATGACAGACAGAGGGTTCATGGATATTGGGAAAATATGAAAAAGAAAATTAGAAAATGTAAAAGAAAAAATTAAAAAGTGTAAAACATTAATTTTAGAAAATTGAAAAAATAGTAAAAAAACATTAAATATTATGTGAAAAAATTAGCAACAAATATATATGTAATTGTTAATGTACTAGGCGAATAACAACAAACCCATTGGGATTTGGGAGGCAAGGAGTGGTGCAGGTGAAAAAATCAAAAAAGTGTATAATAAAATAAAACACTGTTCCCACAGTACATTTAGTATGCGCATTGAGCTATTCGGCCTCAAGAATAATATTATACTGATATCAGGAGAAAGTAAACAACAATGAGCACAAACAAAAAGGCTTAAGCCTCTACATACAAAATGGCTTTGAAAACTGAAACTGACCACAACATAGAACACATGCAGGCCTATTGCAAAGTCACATTGGCTGCCTACACAAAGTGGCTGACAGCTACATAGTCAAACAACAATAAAAACTAGCATAGAGGCATGGCCACAACATAGAACACATGCACCTATGGCAAAAGCACACTGGCTGCCTACACAAAGTGGCTGACAGCCACATGGTCAATCAACAACAACCAGCAGGTAGGCATGGCCACAGCAAAGAACACATGCAGGCCTATGGCAAAAGCACACTGGCTGCCTCCACAAAACAGCTGCCAGCCACATGGTCAAACAACAACAACAACCAGCAAGGAGGCATGGCCACAACAAAGAAAACATGCAAGCCTATGACAAAAAAGAACATTGGCTGCCTACACAAAACAGCCACCAGCCACATGGTCAAACAACAACCAGCAAGGAGGCATGGCCCCAATATATAACACATGCAGGCCTATGGCAAAAGCACACTTGCTGCCTATACAAAGTGGCTGACAGCCACATGGTCAAACAACAACAACCAGCACTGAGGCATGGCACAGCAAAGAACATATGCAGGCTTATGGCAAAAGCACACTGGCTGCCTACACAAAACAGATGCCAACCACATAGTCAAACTACAACAGCAACCAGCAAGGAGGCATGGCCACAATAAAGAAAACATGCAAGCCTATGACAAAAAAGCGCACTGACTGTCTACACAAAATGTCTGCCAGCCACATGGTCAAACAAGCTGGAGGCATGGAAAACGAAGAACACATGCAGGCCTGTGGACACTGACCACACAAAATGGCCCCTGGCCACATGGCATGGGAAACAAAGACAAATGGTAGCCTATAGCAAACAGACTCACACACTGGCCAGACAAAGGAGACATGGTAATACAGGAGAACACAGCATTAATTCAGCAATGTCAAAAACAAAAATTAACTGAGGTAACAAATTTACAACAGCACACATCCTCCAAAGATATCAAATATATTACTCCACCTATACACTTTTTTCTGATTTTTAAAAAAACATACCCGCAAGTACACCATATTTTGTAATTAAATCCAATGCCATCCATGACCTAGATGATGTTTCAATTTCACAGACATTATAATCAATGAGGAGAGAAAGAGAAGCTGTGATCCATTCGGCTTCCAATGGTTAGTACAATAATCAAAGAGGGGGGAGAATAGACCACTTGTCCTGTATAACCAGGGTCTTTGTTCGTTTGGGAACCGTCATAAAAAACCCTCATATAAGTACACAGGCCCTTGGCGGTATATCTTGATTCTCCGCCTACCTGTACTGTTCCAGCATCATCACTGGGTCTTTTTTATTTGTAAATATACTGACCTCCACCTGGAGGAAGACCTACTGGTTTGTCAGTAGTGGTCAGGAATGAGAAAGGAGGGTGTGATTGTGCTCTCGTGTAGTAAATTAAAATTCCCTACATCACTTTCGTCATTGGTATTTTATTCGGGAAAAAGTGATGTGGAAAATTAAAAAGCGATAGTGGTGCATTTATTAGATCGAGTTACTAATCTTCTGCACTGTAAGGCTCAACATGTTTCAGCCCTGTGTGAAATCTAGAGGCTTTCGTCAGGAGCATGGTGTATCAATAAGAGCCCATTATGGCTCTTAATAGAGAGGTGTACTCACCACTCTTGTGATATAAGGTCAGACCTGTCGTATCTGTACCTTTTTAGCGTTGTGCCGGGGCCTCCTCGCGGTGCCGGTGAGCTAGGGATACCAAATCGGTTCCCGCAAGTGATTTGCTTGTACTGGCTCTGTACGCGGTGCCCTGGCTCAATTCAACAGACACCACAGAAAGTTTTGCTCCATGCACCATGACTAGTACTGGGCCTACTGGCTGGTAGGCCTATTTGCAGACTAGGCTACATAATAAATTAAATTACTATTGTACATTTATTGAAACAAAATATAGTCAAAATGTGCTGAAGTGTTCAATACTTTCCTTTATAAAAGAAGACAAATGGCATGCAATAAAAACAACTAGGCCCCTACTGAAACTGCAGGCCACCCACCCCAATACATTTTAAAAATCAAATAAAAGTACAAATAAATCCTGGTGGATGCCCTCTATCAAACAAACAACACCCTTGTACAATGGGTTTTGAACTTTCTTATGATATCACAAAACAGTCCTCAAATCCAATAGTATGTATGCAGCAGACAGAGTGATCCTTCTAGTTCCTATTCCAAATGAGCAATGACCAGGAGGTCGACAAAGCACTGGGAGAAGCCTTCTGGACAGTAACTGGAAATTGGAGTCTCTGGGGCACTTCCTCCTTATTGAAAAAAAAGTCAAATAAAAATAGGTCTCCTCATACAAAAAAACAATGCGAATGGCCCCTTTGAGAAGTGTTTTAGCTCCATATTGTCTTTTTGAGGAGATTTAGCTGTTTCTCGAGGAGAGAATCTTCTCCAGGTTTCAGCCACTGTCAATTGCGTTCAATCACTCTCGCCTGCATCACAAAAGAAGCACCAGAATTCACTGGGGCGGCCTAAAGCTGTTTTAGCAGGCATAAAATCTCACAGAGCAATCAAATCTCATGGGAGCTCGAGAGCACCCATCAAGTCTTTCTGCGCTCCCAACGCAAGTGCGCACAAAATGATGTGAAGAGTGTGCCGTTGCTGAGTGCAGACGTTTATTGGTAACTCTGCATTCTCTGCGGACTCAGAGTTGCCGAATCCCGCAAGCTGCCTGAGGGGAACAAAGTTTTAAGCCTAGGTCTAGACCAGATGCAGCACCTCGTCTGCAGGAAGCATCCTCAGCTTGGGACCTCGCCACACTCCGCAACTGGGAGCTGACTCACGCTCCATCGCAGTCAGTCTGAATTTGTGACTATGTTCCAGTCTGGAGCGACCAAATTTACACAGTTGGCACTTTGTGCTTTTTGGCACAAATATCCCTGAAATCTTTAAAATTGCACAGATCTGGTTCTACTGATTAGATTTTTGTAATTTTGGTCTTGTTTTGTTTATTAAAAAAATACTCAATTTGTTTAATCAGGCGCTCAATATTTGTGTGGTGTTTTCACGTTTTTTCTGTTTGAAGTGTTGCACAAATACTTTACACTGCCTCTAAGTTAAGCTTGACTACTCTGTGTCAAGCTACCTGAGGGCTAAGCACTGGTTAATTTAGGGATTGCTTGCAACTTCAACCTGACAAGGATTGTGGTTCCTGCTTGAGTAAGACTTCACACTCCCCTCAACAAGTACCCACATTTCTTACAAGATTGAAGGAGCCAATAATACATAGAAAGGGAGTAAGAGAAACTAAAGGAGACAACCTTTGTCTGCAATTTCATGACTGATTTTCTTGGGACTTTTCTGTAGAGTCACCCCAAATTTTTCAAATTTTACTGGACTTTTGTTCATGTTATTAGAACTCTGTGCACTTTACCCCTGCTAACCAGGAGTAAAGAGCCTGTGCTCCCCCTTACGCATAATTAAATTGGTTTGTTCCTAAATGTTCATTTTTAACTTGCCTGTAAGTTCCTAGTAAAATATAGAAAAGATAAACGCCACTTGCTCTTCACTACAGTGTCAGTGAAAAGATAGCTAAAGGCCTAACCTGTGTAGCCTGACAGCAGCAGTATAAAATCTGCAGTATGACCTGTCAATATAATCCTTTTTGGTAGATAAATACCTCCCTTCATATAATATTATGTCACCATTATTTAGGTTTTGTAGCCCACTAATTAGTGTACATGGGGGCAGATTTACATTTCCTGGTGCATCCCTGCAAATCAGTAGGGATGCGACAGGAAAGATGCGTGACGCAAGTTCACCCTTGCGCCACCACAGATGCGCCGCATTTACAATGCGGCGCATCATGGCGCAAGGATAGACAGATGCGTGTCGCATCTGCCGGCGTAAGGTTGGCGCAGTGCTGGAGTTGTGTCACAGGCGCAATGCAACTCCAGCACTGTTCCAACCTGGCCTATCCTCAACATGGTGCGTCACGCCTTACGCCTGCTTCAAGCAGGCGCAAGGTTTTGACACAGCTGCGTCGGAAAGGGACTGAGTGAAATCTTGCAGATTTCACTCAGGCACTTTTCTGAGGCGTTCCTGCGACAGAACACCCCCCCCCCCTGCACCGGAACACCCACATGAAACCTGACGCAGGTTTCATGTGGAGCAGGGCTTTACAATATGACGCATCTCCCTAGATGCGTCACGTTGTGAATAGGGCACAACATGGCTCATGGTTTACGCCGCCGCTGCATCACAGAAGTGGCGCAACGGGGGTGCAAATGTTGCACACGGGGCTCGTAAATCTGCCCCATGATATTTAAAACATGTGACAGGTAGACAAATGACAAGTTGCAAAATTATATTTTCACCATGGAAGGTCTCACTGTCCTATGTTGATAATCATAGTATCAGTTGACATACTAATACTGTATCTTAGGAATGGGACCAGTGAAAAAAATATTTAAACACCTATTTTTAATCCTCATTAAAACACCAATTAAATTGTGAAACTCTGGGGGATAGTCTCAAGAACGTGTGATAACCATCGCAAAATTAGCAAATCTTCACATCGCAGTCTATCACAGAAAAATAACGACGTGCTAACATGGTATTGTCAAGACGGCAGCACCATGCGATAGTCCCACGATAACGCATCAAATGTCCGTTTAAAACCAACGTGATGCCGCAAAAATGCAAAACACGAACACGAAAAAAGTTGCAATGAGGCCAATCGCGATACAAAAATCAGCAAAAACCAGCCACAGGCCTGCAATTTCCACGTGTCATGTGGGAAAATGCACTATAAAAGTAGATTTTTTTTTTTTTTAAAAGCCAAACAACAGCAAAGCACAATGGAGGCATCCGGAGCAAGTACAGAGGACAACCAGAACCCCACAAGCCCCCCGGAGGACCAGCCTGGGACCTCAGGGTCAGGGAACGGCAAGGACAGGAAGAAGCGGTTCAGTCCGCAGGATAACAGGATCCTGAAAATGGAGGTGATAGAACACCATCAACTACTGTTCGTCACCTCCACTGTGTCACTGGGAACTGAAAATGGAATATGGCAGTCCATCGTGGACAAGGTGAATGCAGTCGGAGGACAATGGAAGAAGTCAAGAGGCGTTGGAATGATGTGAAGCGCAAAACCATACAGAAACTCGCAAACAACTGGAAGGCAGCAATGCAGACTGGAGGTGGAAGTCCAGTGCCACAGGAGGAGCTGGACGAGATGGAGGAAATGGTGTCCACAGTCATCAGTGGAGAGACACTGGCAGGAGTTGGGGGCCCGGACACTGCTCAAAATGATAGGACCCAACAGCAACAGGGTGAGTAACGACCAGGGACTGGGGGACGGGGGGAGATGGGCACAATGGCACACATGCACAAGTAAGCATAGACAAATCATGCCCCAGACCCCCAAATCCCACCAAGAGACCAATGCACCCAATTATGCAACATCCCAACACTGCATAAGCACAGAAGCCAGAGCCACACCTCATGTAAGGGATAAGGGGCAGCCAAATCAGAGGGGCAGAGGCGCCTCCCCCAAAATGCGGCACACACACGTTATATGCAGAGCACATCAACATTGACAACGATGTGATACAAACCGCAACACGTCCACAACAGAACAGATGACACAACTGTTGCCGCATGTGTGTAGAAACTGGCCAATAACATTTGGCATTGCAGAGAAAGGTCAGTTGACAATGTACAAGTACAAACACACATCCATGCTGTAGTCAGAATGAACACATGGCCTTCCAACGGTGTGTGTTGGGGTGCCAGGAGAAGTTGGCTGAACATGTGCAGGTGGGGTTTGACCGCATGGCAGCTAAACTAGACACCATACGTGGGTGTCTAAGTCCCATCAGGGACCACTCACAGTCCCTAATGGACACCCACAGTCCGCTCCATGCTCTCCAATGAACCATGGCTGGCATCACTAGAGTCCTGACTCTGTGACAAGAACGACTGTCTTGTCAGAGTGCCTCCAGTGATCTCACCCGGGAGTTGGGACTCATGCGGAGGCTCATGGAGAACATGGAGCGGACACGGATGGAAAGAGCGGTTGCCACGGCTGCACACCAGCAAGAGGTAGCTGGGTCCCTCAATGCCATAAAGACACTCCTCATGGCATTGCTACCACAGGACCTGGTGGTGATGCATGCTGCTGCTACCACCCCATCCACATCTCTGGCCCCTGATGTGTCAGTGCCACACAGTGCAGCAGACATTCCACCTCTGGCCCCTGAGGTGTCACTGCCACACAGTGCTGGAGACAGAACACCACCACCCACATGTAAGGCACATGCAACAGCAGAGGATGAAGATGCGGATGAATCTGCCTTTGTGGTCAGAAGGAAGCGGTAGCACTCATCTCGCCATGTGGCCTGTTTCTGCTTGGTTCTGCCCTCTGCATCATCACCTTCCACTCTCCCCCAATGCACTTTATGACACTCGCCTTGGACCGCGACATGGACTTTTCTGTTTGGTCACCAATGACACAGCTATCAGACTGTGGCTTGGACTCCTCCTCTTCTGATGTACTTGTCATTCCCTGAAGGACTCTGGCTGGCCCTCCACAGGCCAAAAATGTAAAGTGGGGTTTTCATTGCTCTGTACTGCTCCAGCTGCAACACTCCACTGAATGTGAAATAAACATTCATGTTAACACAGATCATGTTGTGGGACTTGGGTCACAGGGTGGCACATTGCCAATTGCATCTAGGTGGCACCAACACTACAACAGAGACACATCCATTAGTCACTTCCTTGTCCAGTCCAGGACGGAACCATGCCCAGAGCCCCGGGGGGAATTTCTCACACCCTTACACTGGACTGGTATATGCCAGGACAGCCCACTCTGCTTACGCACACAGGGGGGGAGCAACAATGCTACATGGTCCCAGGTCTTCCCTGTAGGGATCTGCAGCTCACAGGTCTAGTTGTCAGTATGCCACAGCCGCTTCCTTACGACTGGCTCAAGCCCACACCTAACTATTCAGCACCGGCATCACAGGACATGTGACCCTGCCAATAAAAACGGCCTGTCGCACATGCTGGCCCCCATTTCCACTCTCCAACTGGGCATCTCCGTGTGGTTCTCATTTCTGCATGAGGTCCTACGGCCCTGCCACCTCACATTGCCCAGTGCTGGGGGTGGAATGATTGATGGCATCTGCACTACAGGACTCAATCATAAAGGGTCGATGGCTAGCGGTGTACAGACTTGGTGGCACCAGATACACTGCGGCAGGCACAGGCACACCACCACGGGACAGTGTCTTGCAGTGCACTGAGGTAGGAGCACCTAAAGTTCTGAGCTGTTGTGCAGCCTGTGATGATGCGCCGTCCGTGCGGTCCGGGTTGGTAAGGATTAGTGTGAGCCCTCCTGGACCACAGTGGAGGCCTGAGCCAGCGGGCAGTGCGGGCCTACCGCCACATGGCGTTGCCTTGCGGTTCACAGTTAGTGGCATCTCAAGAGCTGGGCAGGAGTGCAGCCTGCGATGAGGCCATGTGCACTGATGTGATCTAGGCCATTGCAAAATTTAGACCCAGAATCAAGTGTCTGACCTGGTGGCATGTGGTGCAGGGATGCATGATGTGGAGGGTGCCATGGTCGCAGGCCCTGGGTTTGGAGCTCACACTGGCACGTGGTGGGCCCTTTTGGAGACATGCCGGTGGCGGAAGGTGAGCAGTGAGGCCTGGTTTTGGAGGGGTCGGGGTGCAGCAGCCTGTGTGAGCAGGGGAGGGCAAGTGATGATGGTGTGTGCAACTGTATGGACTATGCCATTCATGTCTCTGGCAACTGTTTCAGATAAGGGACCTGGGGGACTGCAGTGTATACCGGCACGTGGATGGAGACAGACCAGTGGCAGCAGGTGAGCAGTGGGGCCTGGGTCCGCAGTGTTGGCACTCTCTCTCCCTCTCTTTCTCTCTCCCTCTCTTTCTCTTTCCCTCTCTCTCTCTCTCCCTCTCTTTTTCTCTCCCTCTCTTTCTCTCTCCCTTTCTTTCTCTCTCTCTCCCTCTCCCTCTCTTTCTCTCTCCCTCTCTTTCTCTCTCCCTCCCTCTCGCTTTCTCTCTTTCTCTCTCGCTCTCTCTCACTCTTTCTCTCTTTTTCTCTCCCTCTCTCCCTCTTTCTCTCTCTCTTTCTTTATCTCTATCTCTATCTCTCTTTCGTTCTCTCTCTCTCTGTACTTTGATGTGCGCTTGACACACCTTCGTATCTAGATTTTTGTCTTGCAGGCAGTAATTTACAGAATGTCCTGAGATTACCCGCCATGACTCTTCAGAATTGTTGTTTTGGGTTCATTCTGTAATAAACGTAATATTTGGATATTCTAAGATGAATGTATGATTCTCCTTTTTCTGTCCACACATGTATGTTAGGTGTTGTGATTGTGCGACTTCATGCAAATTGTTTTGTTCATGATTTGATAACGTTGATGTGACATATCTTTTTCCGGGGGGTTGGGGGGTACCTGGAGTAGGGCCCTGGGGGGGGAATTCCTAGGGGTGGTGGCGGTGGGTGTTGTCCTTTTGGGGCTCCGGGCTGCATGTTCAGTTGCTCCAGGGCATCTGTTGTTCTTCATGTGTGGCTCTGGGCTGTGCTCCCTTGTCTGGTGCCGGTTATTGTCCGACTTTACACAAGGTAAGAGCAGGTGTTAAAATCCTGCTGCTAACGCGCCTTATTGCAGGTTTTGTGTTTTTATCGCCGATCTGGCTGGTCGTTGAGAATGTTGTGGAGTGGTGTTGTTGTGGCTTTTGGAAAAGGAACACCTATTCTGCATCTCATTAGCATTAGTTGTCGGAGTTATCTGTGGCGATGCTTTTTGCAACTGCTATCGCAGGTAAACTGGTGATATGGGCTGTTAGCACCAGTTCGTGAATGGTGCGATAAATTTATCGCGACTTTGGCTGCGATAAAGTGCCGATAACTCAGGGATAGATCTTTGAGAATATGCCCCTCAGAGTTTTAATAAATATTAAGGAACGGAAACGTTTGAAAAGTTTCCCTGTCTGAAGTTCTTGAAGGCGAAATTGCATTAACTCTCTAGCAAGTCCCAGTCTGTGCTCAGCCTGAAAAGATTTGTGAAATTCCTCCCAGGAGCACACAGTAGACTGACCTGAATGGGTAGAGAAGACTCCTATGAGCTCAATAGAATAAGCAGATTGAGGACTGTGAAACTCTGGTGACACCACAGTATCAAATCCTTTGTGACAGATCTATTGTGCCACATGTAACACTCCAGTACACTTGAAACGGAATGAACAGGTTGCCAGGACAATTCATTTGATCTCTTGTCTGGGTGCTGAAGTACCCTGCTTTTTGTCCCACCAGATTTCTGTCTCTGGGTTTCTTGTGGGTACAGATCCTGCTTTAAACTGGATTGTAATGTTAGATGTGGGAGGAGACGAGTGATTAACACAGTGCACTCCCCTTCACACTCACAACCATCGGAGTCAAAGTTTAAGGGGGGGTGAAGACTTTTTCGATCTTGAAAATGCCCTGACTCAGGGTATTCTGGGCCTGTATGCAGCTAGACATCCAGGAACTACTGAAAAAGTAGGTAGGGTTTCCTCTGGGAACCTTTCACCCATTGGAAAGGTAGTGCCCAGGAGTCACCCTAACAGCATGTAACTTAAGGCATCTGGACAGAACACTTTCTGGATTTGCCAAAGAATGGATAAGGACTGGACCTGTTGTATGTGACCTGCTGGTGAAAATGATGGACTCGACCTGCTCCTCCTTGTGCCCAGGACAAAAAAGTGCATTTTAGGGGTTGGTTGGCTGACCTCTTGTGTGGCTGGGGAGACACAATAAGCTTCAAGAGACCTTTTCCTGGAAGTACCCAGCTAACCAGTGGCAACTGGACCTCAACTGGATTCCGCTGTTGGCCTCTACTTGACACCCTGTGAGTCTCTAAGTGCCTCCCCTGAGGTCCTGTGGTATGTGGGCTTCAGAGGTAAACTGATGTGGTTGTTTGAGCACCACATGAAAGTTAGGAAACATTAAAAACTTTTCCTCCAGGCCAGTGGGAACTTTTTGACTTCCAGACTTTCACTGGAACCAATCCACTTGGTGTATCTGACCCGGACTTCATTGTGGCAGGCTTGAAACTGCAAGCTGGTCCTTGTCTACCATGATCTTTGATGCTTTACTTTTTCTTGGTGCTATTTCTACTTTAAACTTTCATATAAAAAAGACATATCTCCGGTCCCCCTAAATGGACTTTTGTATTTTGTATTTTTGGTATAGTTTTGCTTATTAAAGTTGACTTCATACTTATAATTCAGTTTGGGATTTTTATTGGTTGGTATTTTGACTATTACTTTTTTGGTACTCCATAAATACTTTACCCTAAGTTAAGCCTGTCTGCTCTGTGCTGTAGCTACCAGGGGGTCGAAATCGGGATGACTTACTGACTTTAAAGGTTCATCGTGACAAGAGTTGCGATTATTCCTTGAGGGAGGCAGTCACCCACCCAAAAAAATAATTCAATGTATTACATTTGCTGCAAGTGGTGGGTGGGTGCAGGCATGAGATACTGACACTTAGCACATACAACACAGATCTGAAGCACACAGACTGACAGAACCTTCGAGAATGGACAGGAAATGAAACAATGGAGCTTTAGGAAGACCTCATCCTGTGGAAAACTGAATCTGAGGAGGAGGCACAGTGAGGACCTAAAGACATCAGTATGGGAAGAAGATGTGCTAGGTCGAGATTTGTGCCTTTGTCAATATCCATCATAGTGGCACGGAATCCCCCTTGACCATAGAATACATGCACTTACATTTCTTAATGCTGAGGGTTCAGATGTGACATGTATTACAATTTGACTGCAAAGATCCCTCTTCATGATATTCCAAGTCAGGTCTCATCTTGCCTGAATGTGATACTCTTGCCCTTTCTGAAATGGAACTAGGGCTAATGCATAAAGTCCTTCTGACTACTAGCCCCTTGCAAGCCAAATACATAACATTCAGGAGGCAGTTTTCTGTAAGATAAGTTACGTATTTTATTTGGCTCTTGGCTTACGTTCCAGTAGATGCTATTTGGAGATTAGCAATACAAAACATTGAAAAATATCATCATGTTTCACCAAGATGGGGTAGCTGGCATACGTGTTCTCTGCAGCAAAAGTCAAGCCAATGGTCAGTATATGGCTTGACTTAAGAGATGGGCACAAGGCACGTGGGAAGGAGCTGGAGGTGCTAACACAGGGTTACTTAATTGAAAAGTCATTATCCTGAGAATGGGTCCCGAATCACTCCCTCCAGCCAGAGGCTTGGTAACTTATTTAAATGATGTTTGATGGCTCTTGATTTTTTTCACACAAAAAAATGGTAATACCTACTATTGGGACACTGTGGAATTCAACGGGATTCTTGCACAGAACCATGCAAGGTTTTTAAGACTGCCCTCCCTCTAAATAGGTCTGTGCTCTCATGCTCACCCCATCTTTATGTGTCCATGCGTGCATCTGTGGCTCGGAGGCACAAATACTGATGCGGTTTCTCTTTGTTTGACTTGGTAACAGTATGTCTGTTTATTGTTCAGTTGAGCAGTGAAGACTAGATCGTGGGTGAAATGTCGTTCATCCAAAGGATGGTGAGGTGCTCTAATCTTACTGTGACTCCACCTACTGCAGATCCCTGCCTGTTTCCTGTTTCTAATTGCTAGACTTGACAGCCTTAGGGTGGTCTTTCCACAACTTTTTACCTGCCTCCCTCCTATTCTGACTTTGCTTTTGCTGATTTTAGGACTCTGTGCTGATCAGTACTAAATGTTTGTGTTCTCTCCCCTAAACATGGTATCATTGGCTCAACTCCAATTGGCATATAACATTTAGTTATAACTCCCTGGCAAAGTGCACCACTTGTGACCAGGACAAATAAATGAAATACTACTAGTGGGCTTGCAGTTCTCATTGTGCCCCCTACTTATGTAGCTCCCTAACAATGGCTCAGTCTGCCACTGCAAAGCCAGTATGTACAGTTTGACACTACTATTTCCACCTGCAAGATAAAGTTCTTGCCAGGCCTAGCCTTTCCCTTTTTATACATATAGGTCCCCTCTAAGCTAGGCCCTGTGTGAACCACAGGGAAGGGTCAATGTATTTGTTGGACCCGGCCCTTTTGGCTGGGTATTTCCCCAAACTTTCTGCCTTCTTCTTCCCTTTTTTCTGACCTCATTTTTGTTGGATTCTGGGAACTTTACACCTGCTAACCAGTGCCAGACTGTATATGAGATCAACTCAAAACATTGCATCATTGGCTTATCCACAATTTTCATATTTAATTTACTTGTAAGCATTGTTCTCTTGAAGCTACGCGTGCGCGCGCACCACTTTCATCCAAAGCGTGGAGTGTCCTATATGAGGCGCGCACACAGCAGATCCGGCAGCCTCAGCAGCGTGAAGCTCCTGCACTTGTTGAATTTCATTTCTTAATGGAGCGCGGCTGGGGGCTGATTGTGGGCCATTGTGAAAATATTTCTGTTAATTGCAGCGCATGACGGTGCTGCAATTAACAGGAATACTTTCACAAAGGCCCACAAACAACCGCCGCACTCTATTAAGAAATGAAATGCAGCAAGTGCAAAAGCACGACGTTTGCTTCACGTGTTGTGCTTTTGGACTTGATGCATGTATTTTTGTTAATGAAGCGCGGCTGTGGGCTGATTGTGGGCCATTGTGAAAATATTTCTGTTAATTGCAGCGCATGACAGTGCTGCAATTAACAGGAATACGCACTGAAACGCATTTGCCGTTTCAGCGCACCCAACGAAATTCGTTTTATTTATTTATTTTTTTATATTACTCTGGTCGGCCGTGAGCCGGAGTTTACTACCCCCAACCTTGCCCCTCCCCCGCCCCACCCCACCGCCCCGCGGGCACTCCCTCCACAGGCCGCCACTCCTTAAACTCCCATTTTGCCCTGGCAAGGCAGCCTACATGCCAGGCCCAATGTCACCCCTAAGGTAGGCCCTGGGCAGCCCTATGTGCAGGGTGCAGTGTATTTAAAAGGTAGGGCATGTACTTTTAAATTTTACATGTCCTGGTTGTGAAAAACTGCTACATTTGTTTTCCATTACTGCAAAGCTTATCTGTCCTATAGATTAACATTGGGATTGCCTAAAAACTGCTTTTAAGTGTAATTTCAAATTGGGAAAACATAGAAATTTTGATTTTGATATCTCTGAACAACTTAAAATCACATCTTATGGTGAAGTTGGATTTTAAATTGTAAGTCTGAAAATGAAACTTTTAGAAAGTTGCCAGTTTCTCACTTGAACTATTCAGTGGCTCGGCCTGTCTCTGATTACATGTCTGGGCTGGGTGACAGCTAGGCTTTGTGCATTCTCTCTAGACAGTCACACAAAGGGTTCTGGGGTGTGACATTTGCATCCTGATGGCCCATGATCAGGCTGATGGGCCTTGCTGAAGAAGATTGGGAGGGAAGAGCTGACAATTGCACCTGAATAGGGCTGTGCCTGTCCCCATACAAACTGCTGCATATTCCCCTGTAGTGAATTGGGAGACAAGTCAGGAAAGGCAGGGATCTTGTAATCTTCAAAGGCCTCTTTGAAGTCTTTCTCACTTCAAATACACTACTGGGTATAAGTACTGGACACCTGACACCACTGAATCAGGCCTTTGCTAAACCAGTGCCATTCTGCCTGGAGGAAAAGCTGCTGTGCTGCAGGAGGGACTGCCACTTTGCTAACTGCTATGCTGTGTTGGCCGGCTGCCTGCAGATTGCTGTGCTGTAGGAGGGACTGCCAATTTGCTACCTGACCTGCTGTATTGGCCTGCTGCTTCTTGCTTAAGAGTGAGAAGAACTGGACCTGTTCTCTACATCCTTGAACCAAAGATTCTCCAAGGGCATGCTGTCTTGCCCTCTATTTTTGAAGTCTCAGCGCCATCACATACTTCTTTTAACCCTGCTTCAGCTGCTGGGCTCTGCCATCTGTGAGTACTCCCTTTGCTGAGGTGCCCCTCCAGTCCTGGGCCTCAGAATTGGGTTCTGCAACTGTTTTGTTCTAAAACTGCCGCATCATCAGCTTTGCACTGATCGGTACCAAATTTAGTGCCCTCTGATGCAGTGCCAATCCGAGGACATCCCTGAGTGGCTCAACGATGGCACAGGACCTAACTGCGAGCATCAATGATGATGTAGAACTGATCTGAGGTCCAGACTGTTTGGCTCAATGATGACGTAGCGCCAATCCAAAGCTACCGCTGCGATGCTCGACTGCAATATATTGACCTCACTGCATGAATCGAAACTGACGCATCGAGTCTTCGATGCTGACGCTTGGACCATCCAAGGTACTTTTTCAGCAGATCCTGCCTGGGTCTTGTAGCCAGACTGTCCTTCATCATGGTCGGCCTAGAATTTTGGATTTACCCAGTCTAGCGCAACCTCAAGTAACCTTTAGCACTATTTACTTCTAACCATTGTTTTTAGATTTAATATTGAAAAATTTATATTTCAAGTTTTACTTCTTGGATTTTTGTTGTTTTGGTCTCATTTTACACAGATAAATATTCTCTATTCCTCTAAACGTATGCGGAGTTTTTTTTGTGATGTTTTGACTGTGTTACTGTAATTTAAGTGTTGCACAAATACTTTATACATTGTCTCTTAAGTTAAGTCTGACTGCCCTGTGTCAAGCTACCAGTGGGCGATCAATGTTCAATTTATGTTGTGCATCTGACTTACCCTTACTAGGATCGTGGCCTCTACTTTAACAGGGTGCAAATCACTGCCAACTTGAGACCCAATACTAACGGTATTAAAAAGGCAGGACATACACTTTTAAGTTTTACGTGTCTTGGTAGTGATAAACTCCCAATTTAGTTTTTCACTAAGCTAGGGCTATCTCTGTCATAGGATAACATTGGAATTTCCTTTATTACATATTTTAAGTGTCATTCCCAATTGTGAAGGGATAGACCTTTCAAGTTTGGTGTCACTGAACTCACAATTGTGGTGAAGGTGGTGTTTAAGTTACAGTTTAGCAAATGCAACTATTAGAAATTGGGCACTTACTTTAGCCATTCTGTGCCTGCTGTCTGTCTCTGAATGCACACCTGTGGTGGGTTACAGCTGGGATCTGTGTATTCCTCTAGACACACACAAAGGGAGATTAGGTATGACTGATGGGCGATCCTGGGCAGGATGGAAGGGAGGAGCTGATGCTTACACCTGGATAAGCTGTGTTCTGTCCCCACACAAAGGGCTACATACCCCCCAATAGTGAATATGGAGCCAGGGCAGAAAGAGAGGGCCTCTGTGTACTTCAAAGCTTTCTTTGAAGTTTCCCCCACTTCAATGGCATGACTGGGTATAAGTACTGGACCCCTGACACCATGACTTCAGTGGACTTCTAGACCTGTGACTACTCTGCCAGGAAGAAGAGCTGCTGTGCTGCTGAAAGAACTACCACTCTGCTGGACTGCTGTGCTGCTGAACTTCTGCCTTGCTGTGCTCTTGACTTGCAGAGATGCCCTGCTACCTTCTGTTCTCCTGCCTAGGCGAGGACTAGACCTACCTCACTTGAACCCATAGCGACTCCAAGGACATGCTGGCTTGCCTCCTGCTCTAAGTCTCAGGGTTTTCAAGGACTTCAACTACCTGCTTCTGCATCTGGATTCTAGAAGCTGTGAGTCTGCTCTGCCAAGTGGTGCCACCCCAGTCCTGGCTTCTTGGAAGCGAGGCCTCAGGTACTTCTACAACCAGAACCCATGCATCCTCATCAGAACCAGCTCATCGTTGCCTTTGTGTGGGTCGGAACCGGCGCATCTTTGCCTTTGCATGGATTGACACCAGAGCATCCCCATTGAAGGGTGGAAAGGAGCCGGCACATCACACTCAGAACCATAACAACGCCTTCGGAATCGACACATCAAATGCTGCAGGAGTAGTAGCCGCACATCACCTTCAGAACCATCACCTCACACTTGGAACTGACACATTGCTGCCATTGCATGGGGAATCTTGATGCATCTCTCACACTGCGAGGCAGATCAAGGACCTTTGATTCAGCAGGACCAAGTGGGTCACTGTATCCAGCCCATGCTCGGTTATGGATGGCCTGAACTTTTAAGACATTGTCCCTGTCCAGAGCGACCACATACCCCATTTAAGCGCATAATGCTTCTGAGCGCCATTTTACATTTATTGTTTAAAAATTCATATCTCAACTTCTACTTGTTATATTTTTGTCTTTTTAGTTTTCTTTTATTAATAAAATTAAGCTCTATTATTGTAACTGGGCGTGCAGTCCTTTTGTGGTGTCTTCACTGTGTTACTGTTTGAAGTGTTGCACAAATACTCTAGACATTGCCTCTTAAGTTAAGCCTGTCTGCTCTGTGACAAGCTACCAGAAGGTGAGCACAGGTTGATTCAGGACCTATCCTGACTAGGATTGTGGTCCTTTCTTGGACAGGGTGCATACCTCTAACAACCAGAAACCCAAATTCTAACACTTATATTCCACAATCCTATGCCCTCTCCTACTCAATTTGTATCCTTACTGCTTGTACTCATACTCACTCACAATGTTTCTCTCCTTCTGCACCACCCTTCAGCCCTGCACTTCCTTAGGGGCATATTATCAAGACAGGCGATAAAAGTATGTGAAGGACATCTAATCTGAGCTTCAATTGGAATTCCATAGAGCATATTATCAAGCCCATTATCGCCGTTTTAGCGGCAGTTTTCTGTCGCTAAAGCGGCGATAATTGTATCGCCTGTCTTGATAATATGCCCCTTAGTCCCTTGCTCGATTCACCTCCATTCTTTTATGTTGGTTCTCTCCTCCTGCACTTCCACTTTCTCCTAAGTTGTTTGTCCTTCCTCATTGAGTTAAACATTCTCTCACTCATCCATCCTTCAACCTGTGCATCCCTAAATTCTCGGTCATCTCTCCTGCTATTCTTAATCTTTCCAACCCTTACTCTTATCTTCCCAATCACATTTGCATCCCTTAATTCTAAAGTCAGATTCATTCATCTGTGTCCACACGTCCTCAGACTTTCGTTTATCCATCTTTCTTTGATTGATTGCACATACTCATATGTTTCCGTTCTCCCTCACCATGCTATCTTTCCTCCTCACTGACGGACACTGATGCTTCAACGTCATCTATTCACCATCACGTTGTCACCCTGTCCTCCGTTAGAGTATCATTTAGACATCCAGCTACTTATTCATCAACACTCGTATAGATGCGTTCTCAAATCTCCGTCATTAGTACAAATATTTTCACTTCTATAACACGGAGCCATACCTTTTCGCTTTCTGCAAGCGTGTTTTAATTGATTTTATTTGAAGAGGTTAAAATATTAGCTGCCTTAAACATTCCGTTCCGCGAATTACAATGTGTCTGCGTGAAAATGTATTTAATAGGTCCTCATGTCACTCATGGACCGCACTTGAAAAAAGTGCTCTCTTTATTGAAAACAGCAGTTGATGTCATTTAATGACATTAATTGCTTCTATATTTAACTCTATATTTAGCGCTAATTTGATTTAGTAAGGTTAATTATTAATTGCATCAAAGAGGAGAAGTGCGCAGCATGAGATGTGGTACGTGCCTGAGTCACATTTTTTTTTGTAACTCTCAGTGGGAGTTCCTGATGGTTTACATTGCTGTATAATATTCACTCGAGTTAAACTTTGAAATTCTCTCTTTCTGCATTGTGTGCCGTGTTCTCTGTTCGCTCAGTACGTATGCTAGTTGTGACCCGTGCTAGTGATTTTAAAATGGATCATTTCCTCCACTGATTTTCTTGGAACGTGCGGCATTGATAACTTCCAGGTATGGCTAATATTTCAAGGCATGCAAAGTTTTTTTCTTTACACGGGTGAAATTTGATGTAGTTCCAAATTATTGGCGTTAGCGACGTCTGTTCACTTACACCCCATTATAGCTCTGCACTAGTAAATTGCTAATTGGAGCAAAATATCGCATTTGCTTCGTTCTTGCAAGGTGCAGAGAACCAGGAGTCTTTCCTGGGCCTTGCAGCTTTAGGTCATGACTGTGAGGTGCATGAGAGAGAAGGCCGTTGGTCAGTAGAGGTGCCAGGGCATCGAATAGAAGCAACATAGGCTACACAGGAGAACACAGCCATAGGGTTCATTGGGTTCCTAACATCTCTTAGCCCTGGTGCCACTGCACCTGCTGACGATGGATTGGCACACCCCTGAGAGGAGCCCCTTTTCCAATGCAGCAAAGCCCACGAGTGGGTGCTCCCGTGGGTGGTTGCTCCCTAGCCTGAGCACCCGACCATGGCTCAGAGGTCCAGTGGAGGGAGGGACTCTCCTGGCTCTCACAGCACCGGCACATGACAGTGATGTCCCTTGAAGACGCCCAATAGTGTCATGGACTGTGATGCAAAGTAGGAGCACCCCTCACCCCGTCCACTTACTGCAAGGCAAAATACAGCCATCATTCTGGTACCTAGAGCCCTTATTACCCCCAGTGCCTGGTGCTGCCATACCTGCTGCACAACTGATGCCAGTGTTCCTGACATCGATCCATGCACGTAGTCATGATACAGCACTTTGAGGCAATAGCAGTTGAGCCCAGGAGAGGGTGTCACCTCCTCTCGGCCTCACAGTGCTAATCACAGCTCAAGGCCTGAGACAGGGGTCCCTGCTCCCCAGGCATCACAGCGATGGTGCAGGGCTGCGAGGCCTGGTGGGGGAGTCTAGGGCAAGGAAGCTCTCTTCCCCGGACCTTCCAGCAATGGTTTGGCACTGGAAGCTCAGGCGAGGAGGGTCGTGCCCTGTCCCTGCCACCACGATCTAGCAGTGCAATCCCAGGGAGGGAGGCGCTTCCTCTGTGCCTCACATCTGTAGTCTAGTGCTGTGGGGTGCGGGTCCGCTGGGGTGCGTGACTTTCCAGCATCACTTCACAGGACACTCTGTGCATGTGAGGACACATTGCACATGCCGTGACCTGAGAAGATGGTGGACTATGAGTCGCAAAGCACATTTGGGGGTTTCATTCTGAATCCCACTCCACTAAATCAGGTCAGCCTGAAAGATTAAACTCAGCCAGAGATTGAACCTATTAGCTGTGATTACTCTTCATACTGCACTTGAGTTCGGATCCCTTTACCGTCGCCTTGAATGCTTGCTACTTCAGACAACTCTGGATGAAACAGGCTCAAGCCTTGAAGCACCAGTGGAGAATATCAGCGTCTGCCATGCGCACCGCACAGTGACCGCCGACTCTACAGGACGCTGTCCAGTAAGTAAGTTTGAACTATGAGACCATGATATTTAACATCTAATATCAGCTTTGCCACTTCCCCTTCAAATGCTGGAAATAAGCACTGTATTCTAAACGTGAGCAGGGCCCACGGCGCGCTGACATTTCCCTTGGAGGTGCAGCCCCAGAATCCCTGACACCCAAGTTGTGGTATAGGGGACTAGTTGGAAACATGGAACTAGGAAAATTGGTTTTAATCGATTTAGCCAAATTGTATGCTCTTCGGCCATCACTTTGTTGGACGTATTCTTCTGACCCCTTTTGGAAAGATTAGCAGCATTCAGAGTTGATTTGTGGGCATATGTATCAAATATCGTATTTGCGATTCTCAAATAGCGATTTTTAGGGAATCGCTATTTGAGAATCGCAAACGGGATGTAACAAATAATTCGCAAATGTTTTGCAATTCCTTGGCATTCCTTAATTGCGATTAGCAAATTGCTAATCGCAATTAACCCCTTCAGCGCTGGGCGAATTCCGCCGCGGTGCTGAAGGGTTCGTGCGCGGGCGGGCCGATGACGGAACGGTTCCGTCATGAGCACAGCTCAACCGTGGCTCATGACGGAACCGTTCCGTCATGAGCATGGAAGGGGTTAAGGAATACCTTCCCATTCATTCCTATGGGCTCGGAGGCCGATAGGAATGGATGGGAAGACATTCTCAATTTGCGATTCGCAATTTGAGAATCGCAAAATGAGAATGCAATTTCAAGGGTGCCAGGGTGTCAAAAGGACACCTTGTTGCACCCCTGAAATATGTATGTGTGCACATGTGGCGCACATATATGCCCTAAGGGCATGTCTGTGCGTCACATGGCACTTTGAAAAATGCCAAAAAGTGCATTTTTCAAAGAAATCGGAAATTACCACCAATTTGAAGTTGGTGGTAATTTGCGGTTTCTTACAGCCAAATTGCACTTTTTCTGTGCTTCATACATTGCATTTAAGGAATCACAAATTTTGCGATTCTCTAATTTGCGATGCCCTTTTGGGATGATAAATCCCAAAAGGCCTTTTCCCGTTCGCAAACGGGCCGATTCTGAGAATCGGCCCGTTTGCGAACAGGAAAAGGGCTTGATACATATGCCCCATAATGCTGCTGGTGAGCACGTGGTTACACAACTGAACTGGGTGTTTCCTAGGGGAGAAGTGCCAAGTCACATTGTACGTTCAGCAAATGCAGCACAGCGGTAAATGTGTGTCTTTTTTCAGCCTGTAGCAGTGTGCTGCACTCAGTGATTCCGGTGGTGTCCTACCCAGGGACACATCGCTGCAGTCTTGAGTCTACTCTTTTAACAAACTGCCTGATCCTGGGCAAACAACTCTTCCTGTGCCTTCTCTACTGGTCTTACAATGTATCCCCACTCCGAAACAGGCTTAAAGAAAGAGAGAGACATCAAGGGTAAACTTCCAGGGCAGGTCCCCAGCATGATGTTCCTACACAAATAGAAGGTTGTTTGCATTTCACTAACGCACTCTGCATTGCGTGGAAACCTCCTGAGCTGCAGCTGCTCTTTCAGCAACCCTTAAACACCTCTTTCACAGCTCAGAAAGGGCGGAAAGGATGAAAGCTGCTTGTCCCTTTTTAGAGGGTTAAAAGTGGTGGGCACCAAAATGTGGGAAATGGGCCTTCTGCAGTGTCTCTCTGGCGGGCAGTGAGAAAGGATCCATGATTGCAGGACAAACCTGCAGGATGTCCTGGGGAGGGGCCCTTTCCTGAAGGCCTTACTGCTTGGTCAAGAGAAGGGCGCCCCTCCACCGTTCCCAGTTGCAACAATACACACGCCTTGCTCTCAATTTGATGGGGAAGAGGTCACAAGAGGATGGGTGTTGTGAAGAATAGATGTGTAAAGCTGTGGACTGGCTCTAGGAGGCCTGAATGTGGGGCCCGGGGCAGCTGTACACAATGCCCACGCCTAGCACTGCCCAAGCAAAGGACAGAACATAATATTGCCTGCTTTCCAGACCCTACACTAAACTTCTCATCAGTCATGAGTCGTAATGTTTAGTCAGATGTGCATTCCCTGCATTACATAAGGGTTGACATGTAAATCTAAAAGACATAGCCATCCATGAAGATCTGTACATGTCAATGGGCTCCTGTGGGCCACCTTGGTTTGAGGTGGGAGCCTGCCGACATTTTCAGGCCTTTGTCACCATGCTCACGGGGCTCTTGGAAGCCCAGTATAAGACTGCAGTTGGAGTCTGTTCGCTGCTTTGTTTTGCAAGGTAACCCGGGGTGAAATTGCGACCACCGCATCTAGATACACCCGCATTACCCCAGCCGAGAGAGTACTTGTGGGCTTTGAAACTTCCTATATCCACTATGGGTGCATATGTTGCACCTCGCAAAACCAGCATATTTTGATTTGTAAATTGGGAGATATATACCGCACATATCTTTTTAGGTCTAGCCTTCAAGACAGCTTTAGATGTCTCACTAGGTTATTGTTTTCCAAAAACATCGATATATAATATACTCGCATAGAGTGGCATTTGGTCAGCAGGCTTCTTCTATTTGCTACCATCCACCACAACACTGTGTAAATGGGTCTCCACATTGTACCCATTAGCTCCTTTTACTTTTGCTTTTTTACTTTACTTTTGCATATTATATAAAAGACAGTAATTTTTTTTGTTTGCACATTTGGGGCCTCATTTATGGGACATTGGGGTAGGGCAGCGCTGCAAGTCTTCTTCTTGTGCTGCACCACGCCAATATGAAAGGGCAGAAATGCACTATATTTATGAAATATGCTGCTTTCCTGTCCTTTCTGCCAGCACTGGTCACAATTTGCTGCCTAGAGCCAATGCCTTAGTGCAAGGGAGCATGCATTATGGTGCTGTGTGCGAGCGTGTTCCATATGGACCTACCTCATATCCATTGCACCGCATAGCGGTGCTGAGTGAGTGTGTGCATGCGGGCGTGACAGCCTGCGGACCACTTGTGATTAACATCACTGGCTGTCGGTGTTGCCTTACACTTTAATTTCCAGCCAGAAGAACACTACATTTGACATTGGTTTTACCTGTGCGACACCCATTGAACGCCTCCCTAGCGCAGAGTAAGACAACGCAGCGACTTGCGCTTCCTTGCCTTACTCCATATCTATGAGGCCATGCAAAGCCATGCAAAGTGGCTATGCGTGGCCTCATATATATGGTTGAGAGGTTTGAACTGCCATAGAGTCAGAATAAGTGACGCTCCGGCGTCTCAACCCTCTCATACATAGAGCCCTAGGTATCGAGTTAGATGGTGATTTATTTCTTGTCTCCCTTTTAAAGTTGCCGGTTTAAAGTCTTAACTGACATTGTAGCCTCCTGCAATTTGAGTGTTTGGTTGGAGGATGGTTATTTGGTTGCCCTCATCTAACAACATAATGTTAAGGTTCATGGCACAATTTAAAGTATTTGTTGCTTTAAAAATAAAACATAATCACATAAATAGCCTTATCAGTGAATTTATTTTAATTTAACAATTCAACTACAAGCAGAGGGCTGCCACAGTTAGGTGGTGGTCTGGTTTCTTTTAATTTTTATGTCACTTGCTTGCAATAAAAAATGTACATATGCTAAGGCCACACATATGAACTTTGCTAATGCTGGTTGTTTTTATCAATGCATTGTATTTGGAGCAAGCAGAAAACAGGGACTACTGTGCACAATTCTGATAAAACTGCACAACTGGGTACAGGGACCATTAGTTCGCCCTTGTCCTGGCCATGTAGCTGTTCTTCACATTACCACACCATATTGAGCTATTTCTAACGTGATTTGTTATGAAAAATTAAAGCCGGAATACGAACACGAAGTGTGATGCGCGAGACGGTGTAGATAATAATGTATGCATTTCTGGTTTATGTAAAACAAAAATAGTCTAGTACAGAATCAATTAGCGCTTCGCAAGTATAGAAACATATCCAGAGATGGATTTGTGTCATAAAATATGCGGAATTAAATTAGCATATTTGCATAATATCTGTCAGTAATAGTCACTATGATGGAAGAGGGTGTATGCAATAATGTGTCATGATTGAAATAAGCACAAGCAGCACGCTGTGCAAGGATATGTTACTCCTCCTGTTCCCACCAGGGCCCTTGCTCCAGCTCTGTAAACGTGGCGGTCCCGAGGGTTAACAAAGTGCGCAAGGGAGGCAGGGCTTTCTCTGTGTCATTTAAAAGCCTGGAATTCTCATCTCTATTGTCTCTGCTCATTCAGTTCACTTTTCAGCTTTCACGAAAAATAACAAGCATTTGCAATGCAATAGGTCCCGCATTTATGAGAGTTTGAGCTATTGGCATTGTAAATGACACTGCCTCTTATTTATGTGTTGTTTATAAAACAGATAAATAAAAGGCACTGTCATTTACAATGCCAATAGCTTAAACACTTGCAAATGCAAGACCTATTGCATTGCAAATGTGTGCTATAACATTTTTAAAAAGCGTTAGGAGAGAGCCTGTTCTGACTGCAGGACAAAGCTATTTGAGAAAATAGTGCTTGGAGGCTGTAATTAAAGCCTACCAACAACACAGGTAACGGGTGTCGCCAGGGGAGGTTACAAAATGAGACAAGCCCTACTAAGGAGGGACTGCTAAGCCTCTTGAGAAATCAACAGCTACAGTTTACAGTGGACAATGACACAAGCCAATGAAGTATGTGGGCAGGGAGTGGGTGGAGCTTCAAGACCCTTCCTCAATACAAGAATGCTCGCAGAGCAGCGCATGTGCTGCCCAGGCTCCATCCCCCCAAAAAATGCCTACTCTCTGGTATGTTTTTCAGTGACTCTTCCCAGCCCTACGACACTCTTTTCTTGGGCATTCGCATGTTCCATAGAGACCTTTCATTCATGAAATAGTTTAGCATCGTTATCACTTCTTCAAAAGCTTTCAGAAGACATGTTTTAGTCTCTGTGACATTGTAATTCTATCACTTGCTTAACTTCCAGGCTAGCAGCGTAAAATGTATTTCCTTATTTTTTTTTTTTTTATATACTGCTAATGGGAAACCAGGCAAACACAAGGAGATGATGGACAGAGCGCTGAAACTTTTCAGACACTCACCCCCAGTCAACTGATCTGGCTTTAATCCATCATCATTCTTTAGCTCACTCCGCCACCCCAGTTCAGACATGGACATATGCAAATCAGTCTGACCCTGTGCCTCATGGGAACAGTCCAGCCCTGGCCGGAAACAAGCATTTTGGGACCGGTTTCTGGCTAATCAGCCATCATCAGCCAGGCTAGTTTGAATTCAGTGGCAAAGTGAGCAAGGGACGCACGTCTAGGCATACCCTGCCAACTTAGGGCGAACAAAGCAAACACAAGGCGATGATGGACGGAGCGCTGAAACTTTTCAGACACTCACCCCCAGTCAACTGATCTGGGTTTAATCCATCATCATTCTTTAGCTCACTCCGCCATCCCAGTTCAGACATGGCCATACGCACATCAGTCTGACCCTATGCCTCATGGGAACAGTCAAGCCCGAACTGTTAAGCCATGTCTTCCCTGGACAGGTATTCCCTGACATGGGTCCCGTGCTCTCCATGCCACTGGAATAAAGCTATACTGGCTGAAGTGGGGTGAAAGCTCAAAACCGGTCCTAGGATGCTTGTTTCAAGTCCAGGGAGGACCTGGCTTGGGAGTTCGGGCTGGACTGTTCCCATGAGGCACAGGGTCAAGACTGATTTGCATATGGCTGGGTTCAAACTGGAATGGCATGGTGAGCAAAAAAATGATGGATTTAGGATTTAGGCCCAGATCTCTGTACTAGGGTGAATGTATGTCATTGTTCTGCATTCTGTCCATCAACTGTTGTTTTTGCATTTGTCACCCCAAGTGGGACGGGTATGCCCAGACGTGGGTCCAGTGCTCTCCATACCACTGGAATCAAGCTATACTGGCTGAAGAGGGGTGAAACCTCGAAACCGGTCCTAGGATGCTTGTTTCCAGTCCAGGGAGGACCTGATTTGGCAGTTTGGGCTGGACTGTTCCCATGAGGCACAGGGTCAAGACTGATTTGCATATGGCCGTGTCTGAACTGGGGTGACAAAGTGAGCTAAAGAACAATGATAGATTCAACCCAGATCTGTGACTGGGGTGAGAGTCTGAAAAGTTTCAGCGTCCCGTCCATCATCTCCTTGTGTTTGATCTATATAATGTACACAGCCATTTTCCCCATTAAACACTTCCCCTTCGTTCTCCCTCGTACTTCCTTTGCTTGTTGTTTTGCCTCCCATGCTATCCGTAATGTTAGCATGAACCCCCTCCGTTGAATTATTAATCTTAGTGTGTACTTTACTCTCAATCTCCCTTTTCAATCTAGTCTCTAGCATAGCACCACCACTAGTCTCATGCTCATTAATAATGGCCGTTTCACTTCCCCTCTGGATAACAGAGATTCTTCCACCATCAAGATCTGCTTTTCTATAGCTCCCATCGCCCCAGTAATATATTTGAATAATGATGCCTATGTTTTGTCTGGGGAGGGGCTTTTTCTACCTGTGGCTAAGAGCTTTCATTTGCAGATATTAGCAATAAGCGTCTCTAATACCTTTGTTATATAGTAATCTTCACAAGAGAGGACACGGGAGGTGGAGCTCGCTAGTGATCAACACCTTAAAATGGGTGAAGGAACGGATCAGGCTTATCACGCTTGTCACACTGTCACAATGTAGCTCAAATGATCAAAACGTTTGCTCACCAACCCAGCTCCTTGAGTGTTATTCACCTGGGAGTAGCTGCCCTCCATCCATTTGCCCTCCCCTCCCCACACGCTATCTTTATGCTGACGTAAGAAGAAAACAGTCACATATGCCTATTAATGTCTATCCCACTCCTTAGGCCGATGGAAGAGATAATCAGGGTTAATAAAACAAGCCACATAAGGCATATATAAATGGAAGCCTGGGGAAGTAAGATTGAAACGAGTACCTTAAACTGTTAAGTCCCAATGTCCCGTCTTGCTTTACTGACCAAGTACAAAGTCACTACTTCCCATGTGAGGCTACCTCCAGTGCGCTATGTGTTCCAGTGCTTAGTTAGTCAGCAAAGAAACTTTAATCCTTAATAGCAGGTGAAATGGGGAGTCCTTAAAAGTCAGCCCCAGTTTCCAAGTGACTAAATCGCGAATTCAAGGGACGTGGAACTGCCCCACCTCCTCCTGACGCCGACAGGCACAGGACGGGCGACAGATACTAATGTAGAGAATGTAGTTCAACCCACAACCAAATCCTTTGGATGTACGTTATGGAATGTGGCCGGATTACGTGGTAAAATACAATTCACAGAATGGTTAGAATTTATAAGGAAATACCAAATCATATGTCTGCAAGAGTCATGGCTTACCAAGGTTACCCATATAAATGGTTATAGGTCATACTTTACTAAATCAATACCTTCACCTCATGGAAGGACTAAGGGGGTCTGTATACCTATATAGCGAATACCCTGCAATTTATTAAAATTGACTTTATGACAATAACCCATTCTATCATGTAATGGTGTGTAGTGCAAAAGGGTAAGCTAACTTAGTAATAATTAATTTTTTACAGTCCTATTGGGAGGGATTTTAACAAACGTCAGTGCAATGTACAGTCAGGGAAATTCTGCGGAATGACAAATCAGGAAGATATGGACCACTAACCCGTCGTACATAACATATATGGTCATAAACGAAAAAAATTTGCAAATGTAAATACAACCCATTATGCTCTTCGAAAGAAAACTAATATTAGCATCATCGACCATGTTTTATTGTCAAACCTCTGTGCTGGTTCCATCTTTAACTTCACTACACAAGAGATTGCACTAAGTGACCTCTTCCCACTGAGCCTTCAATTAGCAATTGCACCCTTTTTTAAACAAACTAATAATAATGTAATACCACAGGTAGAGGGGATTGAATTGGTAAGGCGCAATAGATACACCTTGCGCTAGACACAGATCATCTCAGAGGATTTCCTTAAATAGTTAATAATTAATAATAAAGATGATTTTGACTTATGCCAACATTAAAACACTTCCCCAAAAGGATATTATTGGGGCATTTTTGGCTATTTCAAAAGATGTAAAAGTGTGACTTTTGGCCCCCAGCAGGAAGATAAAAAAGAGAGAAAAAGTATGGTTTGACACTGTATGCATTAAAGTCCAGAAAAGCTGCACTACATAAAACACCTAGGTGCAATAGAGAAGTCTAGCAGTGCAGATAAGAATATAAACAGGCAGTAAGGAGGAGAAAATTATATTTAGGAGAGTCAGCCTGGGAGTCCCTACAGGAGGCTACTGCGGGAAATGTTGAGAGAATGTTTTGGAAGATAATTTATTCTTCACCGTGGAGCAAAGAGATGTCCCCTAAACTCGAGACCGCTATCTTGGTGGAAGAATGGATTGAGCACTTTGTCGGAATGTACTCCGCACCCAACAAAACAAAGCCACAAAACCAGGGACTAGTGAAAAAAGAAAATGAAATCCTGTCCCAACCTCCTCCATTTTCGCATTCTCTCAAGAGGAAGTCAACAAAGTGATTCAATCTAGCAAGCACAGGAAAGCACAAGGGCTAGATTCAATCTCGGTTGATCTTTATAAGGATAATATGAATTTATGGGGACCCTTGCTGCCCTAGTATTCAGGGCTTGTTGTCTAGTAGGTTTCCTCCCGTCATGGGGGGAGTCAATTATAGTTCCGATTTATAAACAAAGGGATTGCCTAGACCCAGCATGTTATAGGTAACCCTGGGCAGAGACCTCCGCTCTGCCTGCAGATTGTGCTGAGATTTGCCTTCTCCGCAGTCCGCGGAGAATACGGAGCAGGCAAATCTCCACCCACTCCGCAGCGGAGCGGATTTGGCCAGCCCCCGCCTAACCCCCACTATTAACAAGTAGGTAAACATTAATTAAAAATAAATGTAAAACCACTTACCTCTGTACTGCGGCGTCCCCGGGCCGCACTACTCCTCTTCCTCGTCCTATCGGTAATCCTTGTGAAAATTGCACATGTGCATTTTTTTGCAATGGGCCCTACAGTCGCTGC
The DNA here is from genome assembly GCF_964204655.1 of Triturus cristatus. NCBI lineage: Eukaryota > Metazoa > Chordata > Amphibia > Caudata > Salamandridae > Triturus > Triturus cristatus. Next base: position 405,073,119 of record NC_140581.1, read on the forward strand.
TTACTAACTTTGTCAAATATATGAGTAACCTGGGACACCAAGTTAACCAATCAAAAACCTTCAATAAGAAGTGTGGAAGAAATAACATGAAATGTAGAAACATAGCAATAAATGGAATAAAGATTAGTTTTACCAACACCTTCTCATGTGCTGTGATGCAAGTAACAGAAAATAATTTTTTTAGATATCTTTTTGCAACTCCTAAAAGCACCTCAATTTATGTACTCCACTCCGAACTCGGAGCCCCCTTTCTCACTAATTTAATTAAGCTAGAACTAATTCTGCTGTGGCACAAAATATGGACTTCAGACTACACAGATCTCAACCGAGTGATAATCACAGACTGTCTGAAATTAAGTGCATATAAGTCTATTCCATGGTTGACGTACGTCCAGCGGTTCCTTAGTGAGATGTCCCATCCAGAATATTTTGATAAACCAGAGACACTAGTTACCATCAGCAGAAAGACATTGAAAACAGAGGTGGTGGCTCCTTTGGAAAAGCTTAGTTTGACCATCGAACTACAGAAATCTTTAGTTTTACACGATCAAATGATATTAACCACTTTTAATATGAAGCCTTACCGTACAACTGTTTTAAACTCACAGCATAGGTTTGTGCTAACACGCCTAAGATTGGATATATTTCACAGATTATGTACCTTTCCCACAATGAATGATTGGTCAACAGATCTGGTAAATTGTCCGTGTGATGGCACACTGCGTCAGAACACTATGCACATGGTTCTTTTGTGCAAATTTTACTCTAAATATAGGAAGCGGTATATGTGTTCAAATATAAGGCACTTAAGTTTTAAACAGTACTGTCCTGCGTATTTGTACTTGCAGTCGTTGCCAAATCTAGAGGTCATCTGCAGTATGTCATCTTTTCTCTGGGTAGTTTTTTACGCTAGAAAGACGATGACCACAGGTTCTGTATAGAGTATAATAATGGGAATATACATCAATGAACCATGGTAACTGGGAACAATAACATCTGGAAAGGAATACAAGGAACACTGCACTAATGCAGTTTAACCATTTTAGGATTATATTTTCATAAATGTATAATGGAACTCTGGGTAGTAGTGGTCTTTTAGCAATTTGTCCTTATGTCTAAAATTCTTTATACGTACCATAATTAATTTAATTAGTTGCCAATTTAATATCTTGTTCTTCTGATGATATTGTTTTAACCCTTTTTTAATGTAGTGAAATGAACTTGATGTTTGTTGTTTTTATTAGGGGTGGGCGGAATTTGCGGAATTAACCTTCGCAAATTATCGCGAGAATGTTTAAAATTATCGCAAACAAGCAGAAATATCGCGAAGATGCGGAAGTTTTTTTCCGGCATGTTCGCGAGATTTTCTGCATGGTTGCGGGTCGCCAACTTACCCATGTGGTTGCTTGCGGGCGCGGCCATCTTGTTTTGAGTTGTTCTCGCGGTGCATGATCGCGAGAAGAAAGACGTGATCGCGCGACGCATGACGTCACTGCGGGCGCGAACTGTCGCGAGACAGCGCAAATGGCTAAAAACAATACAACATCTCATGGAGAACGCGACCGGATCAAGAAAACTTGTCGGCGAACGCAGGGATTCAGGTAAGGCGATCGCGCGCGCGCGAGAATGTATCATTTTACAGCGCGAGCAAGAAACAAATTATCGCCAAGCTGCGGAAACCGGAATTTTTGACATTTTCGCGCTCTCCGCGGAACGCAAAAATGTCAAATTATCGCAATTTCCGCGAACGGAACGAAATTTTTGCCCAGGCCTAGTTTTTATCTGTGTAAATGCTTTTATGGATGTCTGTTATGGCTCCGAATAAAGTTATATATATATATATATATATATATATATATATATATATATATATATATATATATATATATATATATATATATATATATATATATTATCTACTGGCTATCGCCAGTAGATAGTTATAGTTAGGACCGTGTTTCCATAGGAAATCCGCAACATTCTATTTGGAATACCTTTGGCGCCGGTTGACGAATCCTCGCGAAATTTTCAAAATAGGTGGGGCGCTCCGCTCCGCTCCTACCCTGAAAGTCTCGGGGGGATTCGTCAAGCGGGGGCTGAGAAAAAAGGGGGGTCCCAAAACACGTTTTTCCCATGCAATTTTCCATAGGGACCTTTAGTCCAAGGTACAGCCCGAACGGCTGAACAGAATTACTTGAAATTTGGCAGAGAGGTAGTCGTCAGCTCAGGGATGTGCCTTTTGCATATATGGTGTCAATCTGTTCAGTAATTCCTGAGAAAATCAAAAGTAAAATCACATACATATCTGGGCGGAGCCTAACGACACATCTCATCGTGAGATTTGATTGGCTGTCAGTACTTCATCCAAGAAGTGTTGGCAGCCATCTTGGGACCAATATACATGATAGCACCTCATTAAAAAGCATTGCAGTTAATAGAAGGGTTTAAGACTTTAGTTACATTATAAATCATTTTTGATGGTACCATACTCATTTTAGGAATTGTGGTGTGTTCTAAGGTGATTTTACCATGTGAAAAAGCCTTCTGCTGTGATATCATGAATCATGTTTGAGAGAAAACTATTTTCTCATGCTTTTCCCACAGAGGTTTGGAAGGTGATCTATAAGCTAAACTGAGAGCATATTTTCTGTAAATTCACATTATCTTTCTCAGTCATGTAAGAATGAAGTCCGACATTCTCAGTAAAACATGTACAAGGGCAGAGACTGTCAGTTGATTCCTTTGTGTTCTACTGCAGCTTCCCAGAGTGCTCTAAAGAACAACTAGAGCGCTAACAGTCTTACTTATGACAAAAGTAAGGCACACCTGAAGCCATCTTGATTGGAATAAAGTGGTAACACTTAAAACATTTAATTTACAAAGGAACAAAATGAGGGGGTTCATTTTGCCATATAAATTATGATTAGTGCTGCAGAAAGAAAAACTAGGGCACATTTTGACTTCTGAAATCCTCTTTTATTTCATAAAAAAATTCTGACATGCAGACTGAAACATGCACTTTGAATACCAGCAGCAGACTTGCCTGGTGAGCAGTAGCTTTACTACAGTGATCTAATGAGCAACTAGAGTGCTAACATTCAGAATTTATGGAAAATGTGTGACACATCTGAATGTCTTCTTGATGGAATCAAAGTAAAAAACTGAAAGTATTTCCTACTGAGGAGACTGTAGTAAACGAGGAAATTAGGAAACTTCATAACAAATAAATCTCTCAAGATGGCCACCAGAGACAAAAGAGCCCAAATGTAGCCCAAATATCACCCAGATGTAGCCCAAGTATAGCCTAATGACAGAATGTCCCAGAGTGTTCTTAAGAACAACTAGAGCGCTTACTGTCTTACTTATGACAAAAGTATGGCACACCTGAAGCCATCTTGATTGGAATAAACTGGTTACACTTAAAACATTTAAATTAAAAAGGAACACAATGAGGGGGTTCATTTTGCCATAGAAATTATGATTAGTGCTGAAGAAAGAAAAATTAGGGCACATTTTGAGTGACTTCTCAAATCCTCTTCTATTTCATTAAAAAATTCTGATATGCAGACTAAAACATGCACTTCTAATACTAGCAGCAGACTTCCGTAGTGAGCAGTAGCTTTACTACAGTGATCTAATGAGCAACTAGAGTGCTAACATTCAGAATTTATGGCAAATGTGTGACATATCTGAATACCTTCTTGATGGAATCAAAGTAAAAAACTGAAAGCATTACCTACTGAGGAGACTGCAGTAAATGAGGAAATTAGGAAACTTCATAACAAATAAATCTCCTAAAATGGCCACCAGAGACAAAAGAGCCCAAATGTAGCCCAAATGTAGCCCAAATATCACCCAGATGTAGCCCAAATGTAGCCCAATGACAGAAGTGTGCAAAACACTTATTTTTTGTGTATTTGCAGTTTTATATAGTGCAGACTTGTCAGGTATTGGAGTGCTTTACATGAGCATCGGTTACATCACACAAGATCAAATTCATTTTGGTTGTAGACATGGGGAGATTAAGTGATTTGACCAGAATCACAGAATGTTGAGCTGAAGCAGAAACTCCAACCTGGTTCCCCAGTTGCAAAGTCTGCAGCTCTGGAAGTAACACCACACCCTCTCCCCTTGGATGCAACATTTAATCAAGTGGTCAACTGGATAAAAAAACTAAGATTACAAATAATTTAAAAGTTCTTTGTCGCTATTTGAAAACTCAGAAAATATGTCCTCATTTTAGTTTTTTAGAGCACTAACCATAATTTTGATGCAAATAAGACCCTCTCATATATGTAATTTCTAAAGGAAATGCTCTAGGCATTACAGTTTTGATTACATCAAGATGACGTCAGGCGTTCCACACTTTTGTAATAAATATAGAATGTTAGCAATCTAGTTGTTCATTGGGATACTGTTGAGAGGCAGAGGTCAGGGGCACGGACTCTGAACATTGAAGGCAGGTAAGAGAGTGCAGAGGCAACAATTTGACCACACTAGGCAGGCAGGAAGGGCAGTGGCAGCACAACAGACTATGGAGGGCAGTGGAAAGGGGGGCAGGGGCAACAAACCAACAATACAGGACTGGCAAGAGAGGCTGTGGCAATATAATAAACCATTGTGGGCAGAAGGAAGAGGCAGCGGTCATACAACCATACATGCCAACAGACCTGTTTCAGCCAGGAAACGTCCAATGTTTTTAAGCTCAAATGGGCTTTACTTGATCTGTTTCCTGTCTACAATCTTCTCTTTTTCAATGTAACTCAAAGGGGAAAATCAATACCCCAGTTTTATTTCAAAATCTCCCTCTTACCAAGTTCAAAATGTTCGCAAAACGGTACATTGGATCATGGTAGGCAGGAGGAATTGGGGTAGGGACATGGACTTGGATAACAGAGGACAGGAGGGACATTGAGAGGTGCACCAAACTGACCCTACAGGGCAGGCATCAGGGTTTGCAGCAGCACAATACACCACACAGGGCATGCGGGACGGGAGTGCAGCACAACAATCCATAGAAAGCAATAAGGAGGGGACAGGACCATGCACATGGACAACAGACAACAGAGGGGAAAGAGGCAATGGTAGCTAGCTGACCATAATGGACAGACAGGAGAGAAAGCTGCAGCATAACAGACCATAAAGGGCAGGAGGGACGGATCAGGGGCATTACAATGGAACCGACAAGCCAGGAGGGAGGGAATAGGGGTCTGCGCATGGAAACAGAGGGCTGGGGGCAAGGGGGCAGGGCAGGAGCAGCAAGATGACCATGGAGGTCAGGCAGGGTGGGCACTAGAAACAAGAGACACCATGGAGAGCAACAGTGAGACTATGATGGCATACACACAGACCATGGAGGGAAGGTGGGAGGGGGTCAGGAGCAGCTAGCTGACCACACAGGGAAGGTGGGAGGGGCCATGGCAGCACAGAAGACCATGCATGGCAAGCGGGAGGGTAAGTGGCAGCACAATGGCTATGATGGGCAAGAAGGAGGGTGCAGGGGCATGCACAAAGGACCATGGAGGATAGAAAGGAGGGTCAGGACCTGGGCACAGACAAGAGAGTTCAGGGGAAGGGGCCTCACAACAGACCGTGCGGGGCAGGCAGGAGGAGCAGCACAACAGACCAGGGAGGGCAGAAGGGCGTGGCAGTAAAATGGACAATGGAGGACAGGAGGAAGGGGATAGGGGCATGCATGTGGACAGGCAGGGTGGAGGTGGCAGGGACAGGTTACAGTCATCTGACAATGCTAGGCAGGTGGGAGGGGAGCTCAACAGAACACTCAGAGTAGATAGGAAAAAGTTGAGGGTACAGGATGATTTTGCAACAAGGCTTGTTTCTGCTCTTCTGTTTGTTCTTTCTGCACGTTATACTTCTTCCTGCACTTTTCTTCGTCTTTGAGGACTTCTGTTGCTTCTTTCTGCATTTCTTTTTTTTCTTTCTGTGCGTTTTTTCTTCTTTCTTCACATGTCCTATCTCTGTAGGCATAGCTAGAAATTAGCATTTAAAAAACCTTTGAAATTCACTGAAAAAAACCATAGGTTTCAGGCACGTTATAGCTAGGAATTAGCATTTAAAAAACCTTAGAAATTCACTGAAAAAACCATAGGTTTCAGGGGCGTCATAGTTAGCTGGACTTTTCACTCGTACAAAACCATAGAAATTCCCCCGTTATAGCTAGTTCAGCTAACTATAACTCGCGCGCCCGCAATGCACTGCTGATGACGTCACATATTACATCACTCATGACATGGTCAGTGACATCACTCATGACATTACTGATGACATCACTGATGACATCATCCTTGTGATAGAGTGGCAGACCTCCTCTCCCCCTAATATAACCTTTGATACACACATTCAAAAACAGAAATTAAAATTTTCAAAACAATGGACATACCAATACCAGTTACAACAACCTACTCAGTAATTGTAAGATCCACATCCACATCCACTCATTCACCAACAGTCCTATACAGTCACTCATACATGTACTCACTCATCATATGTACTCATACACCTATACATCCTGTTACACAACGCCACTCATCCATAAAGTTACTCACACACATAGTCACTCATGCTAATAAAGAATCAAACATCCGTTTACCTGCATATACAGTTATACACACACCACCACACTTACTTCTACAGAAACTTACACATACTTAGTCTTTTAAACAATCACTTATAGAAACACATACTTATTCATACAGGAACTCTTTCAATCTCTCACTCTCACATATACTCACTTATATACACCAATAGTCCCATATACTAGTTTAAAACATGTAGTTACTCATAAAGACGCTATTGAGACAGTCATTCACTCACTAACACACCCATGCACACACTCATCCACCCATACAGTCCTGCACACATGCTGTCTTCAACACATACAAACAGTGAGTCACTCATTCATGCACCTATGCACTACGTAATACCCCCCACCGAACCATACAGACATCAGACACTTATACTGATACTCAAAAACCAACTAATAACTTATATAGACACTCATGTAGCTACTCACCAACCCATGCAGCCACTTATACACAAAGTGAGAGACTGATACAGATATTTACATATTTAAACATTACTCACTAAGCCATGTATTCACTAAGATACACTTAATCAGTCAGTTATACAATCAATTTTTCAAAAACAAATCATCCATTTAGACACTTATATACCCATTTATTCTTCCATCGACCTTGAGATATACATATATAAAACATATGTAATTTTCAGAGAAACAAACATTCACTGGATGATGACATCAGTGATGTCATCAGTGATGTCATTTGAGATGTCCAATATGGTCATCTTGGGAGATTTTAATTGGTGGGAGAATGCTAGCTCAAAAAATCAACTGAGAGATCTGACAGACACCTGCCAATCTCTTGGTCTAAAACAACTAGTTACCTTCCCGACTCACCAGGGAGGACACATCCTCGACCTTTTATTTGCAAATGACTCAAGGGTGGAACTCCTAAATATCTCTCCCCAAACGTGGACGGACCACTACCTAATATCTTTCACAGTACGGTCAGTTCTTCCTACCGCCCAAGCCAACACCGTTGTACAGTACCGGAAAGGGAGAAACTGGTCCAAACTAACAAGGACAGGCGTTCTCCTGCCAACGCCCTCGGTGAGCCTTTTTCAGAGCTTATGTACAGTGGAGGATAATTATAACACCTACCAGAAGTACGTCACAGCTACATTAGACGAAGTGCTCCCCATAAAAAGACTTCAAATTAGAAATAAAATTTCAGCGCCCTGGTACACAGAAGATCTGAGGCAACTCAGACTTCAATGCAAGAAGGCAGAAAGAACATGGAGGAAGAGCTATCTGGATAAGGACAGGGCCACCTTTAAGATAACTTTGAGGAGGTACAAGTCGTGCATCCTGGAAAGCAAGGCCAATTTCAATGCTCAATCCATTCTGCAAGCCCCAAATAGTATTACGGAGCTTTTCAGAATTGCTAGAACCATCTCTGCCCCACCCTGTTTGGAGAATAGAGTCGAAGCTTCACAAAACTTGTGCGACGAGATTGCCACTCATTTTAAAGACAAAGTGGCCAAGATTGTCGTCCGCTTTAAGGACAACGAGGGGACGACCCAGAACCCTGGTAACAAGACATCTAAGGGGACCCTGGACCACCAACACTCCTTGGTTTCCTTCCCTGTTATGTCGGCCTCTATTTTCGACTCCATGGTGAGTGGCATCTCCTCCGGCTCACCTCTCGACCCTCTTCCCCAGAAAGTGTGGAAGACCTATGGTCATCTCACCTTTCCCTGGCTGTGCCAGATCTGCAACCAATCATTGGAAACAGGATCGGTCCCAGAAAGCTGGAAGCAATCTGTGGTGTCCCCTCTTATTAAGAAGCCCTCTTTAGACCCAACTAACCCGGCTAACTTTCGGCCCATTTCCCTCCTTCCCTTCCCAATCAAGATCTTGGAAAGGGTCGTGAGTAGATCTCTTTCGGAATTTCTGGAAGAGTATCAACTACTAGACAAGGACCAGTTTGGTTTTCGCCCTGGTCATGGGACGGAGTCGGCCCTGGTCACAATGCTGGACAACATGCGAATGCGGGCTGACACCGGGAGCACCGCGGTTTTAGTGCTCCTGGATATGTCAGCCGCATTTGACACAGTGAGTCACACTATCTTGTTGACAAGACTGAAGGATCTGGGTGTAAAGGGCCGAGCACTGCAGTGGCTCCGCTCTTATCTGACAGGGAGGCAGCAGGTAGTGACACTGGGGCCGTTTACCTCTGAGAAATCCCACGTAGCCTATGGAGTACCACAGGGTTCCAGCATCAGCCCCATTCCCTTTAACATTTACCTGCAACCATTGTTTGCAATTATCAAAGCGTTTGGGGTTGAGCTGGTAAACTACGCAGATGACACACAATTGGTATTTTCGATGGAGGGAAAACAGGAGGTGTCTCTGGAGCAATTTCAAAACTGCATGAGCCTGACAACAGATTGGCTGCGACGTAACTCCCTGCAGTTCAACGGTGACAAGACCGAGGTGTTGTTCTACTCACCACTAAATCAGATCCACCGTCTGCAGTCGGAGTTTAGGCTTGCTCCAGAGGAGGCTCCACTGGTTCCATCAAATACTATTCGTAATCTTGGCGTCTTGTTCGATAGTGATCTGCAACTGAACTCGCAGGCGAACAAGACTGCCAGTGTGTGCTTCGGACTAATACGGGTACTCCGTAGGATTCTTCCATTCTTGCCAGGGGATATGCGCGCTCTGTAAGGAGCACAGTACTCAGCAGAATGGACTACTGTAACTCTCTGTATCTGGGTGCCCCCCAGTATATTCTGCTGGGACTACAGAGAGTACAGTCGGCTGCAGCAAAGCTGGCGCTAAACCGCAGACGCGACGCCTCTTCCATTCAGGCGCTGCGTGAGCTCCACTGGCTGCCAGTCAGAGAAAGGATCCTTTTTAAATCTCTCTGTCTGATTCACAAAGCAGCACTCGGGAGGGGTCCAATTCCCCTGCAGGAGAGATTCTCACGCTATCTCCCCCCGAGACAGCTGCGTTCTTCCAACGCTAATTTGCTGTCACAAACCAGATTCAAACGTGTCAGGCTGGGGGGGAGGGCATTTAATGTGGCTGGTGCTCGGCTATGGAACGAGCTCCCTCCGAGGATCAGGAAGCTAGACTCCTTAATGGAATTCAGAAAGAGTCTTAAGACCTGGCTCTTTCCAGTAGCCTGATTGCCTATGTGGTTGACTATTCCTCTCAGCTTAATTTCATCAACTGTTTTGTCAAGCGCCAGGATACTCGTAGGGTGATAGTGCGCTATACAAGAACATATACAATATACAATACAATACAATGTCATCAGTGATGTCATGAATGATGTCACTGACCATGTCATGAGTGATGTAATATGTGACGTCATCAGCAGTGCATTGCGGGCACACGAGTTATAGTTAGCTGAACTAACTATAACGGGGGAATTTCTATGGTTTTGTACGAGTGAAAAGTCCAGCTAACTATAACGCCCCTGAAACCTATGTTTTTTTCAGTGAATATATACAACAACAAGCCAAGCTGAGGGAAGAAATGAACAGTAGGCTAGGGAAAGAGGAAGAAAAAATAAAGGCACGAAAAATATGGAAGTTCAAAAGAGACCGTGATGACTATGTGAATGGCCAAATTTTTACCTTTTCACGTAGCTATGATTCCCTTAGAGCAGCAACTGCTAATAAAGGACATGGAGACAAGGGGTCCCAGAGAGAACAAGCGGAACTTTCCTCACCCTCTAGCTCAGCACTCGAGAGTGAATCTGAAAATGAAGGTGTACGAAATGTTTCGGGAATCAAGCTGACGGTGGGGTAAGAGTTGGATGTTTTAAAGCAAGGAAGAAGGGAGACATTGAGGCCAAGACCACAAAGCACAATGGCACAACAAAATGCCAAAGAAGACGGGCGAGACGTCGGGCAAAAAAGCAACGGCGAGCCAAGGAAGCGAGGACGAGGCCGAGGGCGCTCCCGGAGATACTAGAGACAGAGGTCAGTGACTATCAAGCCCAGGAAGTAAAATCAATTATTAATTTAGGGCAAATTGAAATCACAAAAGCAGAGAATCAATTATTGAGCCTGGGTTTAAGCTATTGCCCTGAATCAAATTTTCACTATACTCGTACTAGAGCAGATGTGTACCTATTTATTAGGAAATTGAAGCTCAAAAAATTACACATGCAAAAACCAGCAATGGAATCTGAAAACAGGTTGGATAACATCACCAACCTGAGTGACCTCCAAGTATCTGACGCAGCATTGTATAATGATATGTACCAATTGGCAATGGGTGATAATGTGGAATCAGGCGAATCAACACCAGTATTTAATCAGAAGAAACCTGATACTCCCTTCAAACCTAAATCTAAATTCATCCCTCTCTCTTCCCATGATGGTTTGGATACATTCAGTGATCATGTGACAGCCCAATTGAAAAAACTCATGCATACGAGCAATTCAGCAAGGAAAAGGAAATATTCCAACCAACAAAGAAAATTTAAACATCTGATTTCCAAATTACAGAAGGCAGATTTAATAATTCGCAATTCGGACAAAGGAGGGAACATTGTGCTTTGGCCCACAGCAGATTACCTCAAAGAGGCCTACAGGCAATTGGATGATGTAGGGTGTTACAGTAAGAGCACGCCTTTCAAATATGAAAACACACAAGAGACTTTATTTAAAAACCTACTGGCATGGAAAGGCTTGGGCCTCCTGAGTTGGGAAGAATTTAAATTCATCAAAAAAGAACATCCACTAGCACCTTATATGTACTTTATCCCTAAAGTCCATAAAAATCTGACTGTCCCTCCAGGCCGACCAATCATTGTAGCCTGTGATGGTCCTTTTGAGAATCTTTCCCAATATATCGACTACTTTCTGCAGGACCATATGAAAAAGTTAGACTCGTACATCCAGGATACAGGAGACTTCCTCAAAAAGATTGACAATTTCAATTGGAAAGAGGATTATTTGTTAGTCACCTTAGATGTATGTTCTTTGTATACCTGCATCAAACATCAAGATGGCCTTAGAGCGGTCGAATTCTATCTGAGTACAAGAAAAATGGAATATGCTGACCACACTAGAATGTTATTGAATATGCTATCCTTCTGTTTAGAGAATAACTTTTTTTTATTTAATGGTTATTTTTATCAACATTTGCGAGGAGTAGCGATGGGTGCCAGCTTCTCCCCCAGCTATGCCTGTCTGTTCATGGGCTGGTGAGAGGAGCTAGTGGTCAGGCGAAAATATAAGCATGTTTATACTCAGAATGTGATTTTATGGTTCCGCTATATCAACGATTTTTTTATCATATGGCAAGGATCCAAAGAAAGTGTGCTGAAATTTGTTGAGGATATTAACTGCAATGATCTTAACCTTTCTTTTACATCCAATGTTAGTGATGAAGTAGTGACATTTTTAGATGTACAGGTTTTAGTAAGTAACAACATTTTAACTACTACCCTTTTTAGAAAACCTACGGCAGGCAACACACTACTCCATGCCACTAGTTCGCATCCCCCGCATCTAATTAGAAGTATACCCTATGTGGAGATGCTCCGTATCCGGCGTATATGTAGCAATCCTGAGGATATGGAAATAAAGCAAAAAGAATGCATGACAAGGTTCCTAGCTAGAGGGTACAGTTATGAAGTAGTGGAGGCTGGCATGAAAAAGTCCCAGCTAAAACCGAGAGAGGACATTTTGGAATACAGAAAGAAAGAGGCCACAAACACTAACAAAGAGCGGTACGCCTTTTCCTTACATATTCAAAACAGGAAAAAGAATTGAGGAATATTATGAGAAAACATTGGCATTTTATACGGGAAGACCCAGTGATAGGGCGCCTCATGCCCCCCAATCCCTCTATCACTTTTCGCAAAGCCAAAAGCATGGGCAATATGCTAACTGATAATAGTCAAGATACTTTTAAAAAACAAACGTGGTTACCTACAAGAAATGTTTTTTTTAAATGCTCGACCTGCAAGGCCTGCCAGTTTGGTATAAACACCAAGACTTATTGCACGGCATTCCCAGATACGCAAAGGGAAATTAAGCAACATCTTACGTGCAAAATGGACTATTGTGTATATGTCCTGAAATGTGACTGCTCTTTGAAATATATAGGCAGTACCAAGTTGGCAGTGCACAAACGTATTCTGCAGCACATTAGAGCCATCAATAACAAGGATCAGAATTACCCCGTAGCCAGGCACTTTGAAAAGGTGCATAATAGTAACCCCAAATGTCTTAGGTATTTTGCCATCGAATCAGTACCGTTGAAGAAAATAGGTGGCAACAGGGAGGCAATACTCCGCCGTCTGGAAACTCAATATATTTTGGAGTTTGATTCCAAATGGCCGGGGGTTTGAATGCCACGGAGGATCTCTATACCTTTCTTTAACTTACTGTATTTGATAGGTAACCAGTTTTATCTTTTAGAATTACCCTTTTATCGCAAAGTAATACAGGTACAGTTTATCCTGGGACTTTTTACTGTTATTTTTAATGATTGGTTTTAAGGATACTGCAGGGTAGTAATTTTTATATAGCCAGTGTCTTTTTATTGATCATTTTAAATATGTCACAAGTCTTTTACATTTGTTCATTTTTCTGTCTTTCATTGCCTATTTATCTCTGATGAATTTGACTTGAACTTGCTTAGATTGTGGTATCGGATTATTCTCTTTTTGTATACCACCATATTTGGACTGCCCGTATCATTTACCATTTGTCTCCACCAATGATTGCCTTTTTTGCACCAGTAGCACCAGTCACTTTATGTCCATCAAGTACTGTCGCATTAATGCACTTTAATAGACTATGTATTTTGAACATAGAGTTGGACTACTGTTGTAGTATGATTGCCTTTTTTGCACCAAGTAGCACCAGTCACTTTATGTCCATTTAGTACTGTCGCATTAATGCACTTTATTAGAGTATTTATTTGAACTTAGAGTTGGACTACTGTGGGAGTACGAAATTTATTTACATGATGTTTTTTATCATAGCAAGGGGAGCACTTTAAAAATAATATGACATACGACATACTGTCAATTGACACCTAGGAAAGAGATGTATGCGAAATATATTTTTTCTGTATAACTATTGGCATTTGGGCTTTGAATCTCTAGTTACAATGTAACACAGTCTATGCATTTGCTAAAATGATTTTGGATTAGCGTAATGTATTTACATTGTATTTACTGACACTAAGTATGTCTTCTATGTTTATTGAAAATTTACAAGCACTTGCACTTTAAAAATGGGTTTGCCCAAGCGCGTGGTCAGGTGATCAAGGCCGCTTGGACGGCCGAAACGCGTCTTGACATCGATGGGGAAATAAATAAAATAAAATTGTTTGGCACTTCAAGAGGTCTGCGCCAGTGATTCCCTAAAGGGAGTTATATTGCGAGTTGTTATATATATATATATATATATATATATATATATATATATATATATATATATTCACTGAAAAAAACATAGGTTTCAGGCATCTTATAGTTAGGAATTAGCATTTAAAAAACCTTAGATTCACTGAAAAAAACATAGGATTCAGGGGCGTTATAGTTAGCTGGACATTTCACTCATACAAAACCATTGAAATTCCCCCGTTATAGTTAGTTCAGCTAACTATAACTCGCGCGCCCGCAATGCACGGCTGATGACGTCACATATTACATCACTCATGACATGGTCAGTGACATCACTCATGACATCACTCATGACATCATCCAGTGAATGTGTGTTTTTCTGAAAATTAAATATGTTTTATATATGTATATCTCAAGGTCGATGGAAGAATAAATGGGTATATAAGTGTCTAAATCGATGATTTGTTTTTGAAAAATTGATTGTATAACTGACTGATTAAGTGTATCTTAGTGAATACATGGGTTAGCGAGTAATGTTTAAATATGTAAATATCTGTATCAGTCTCTTACTTTGTGTTTAAGTGGCTGCATGGGTTGGTGAGTAGCTACATGAGTGTCTATATGGGTTATTAGTTGGTTCTTTGAGTATCAGTATTAGTGTCTGAGTGTCTGTGTGGTTAGGTGGGGGTATTACTTAGTGCATAGATTAGGGGTCTCCAACGAGTAGCTCGGGAGCTACATGTAGCTCACCAGTACCTTCAAAGTAGATCTCTGAGGTGAAGTCAAGCCCAGTATCAATTTCAGAGTAGGTGTCTATTAAAGAAGGCAGCACTGATCATCTCAAGACCCTAAGAGTGACAGCCAGCCAAACCTATCACAGTAACTCATACTAACACTCAAACTCACACTGTGCCAGCTTATAGGACCTGTTACATGACAGTCTGTATCCGATCTCAATATAATTAAGCCACAAGGAGATTAACCATGTTGCAGTTCCTCCTTTATCAGTCACAACATGTGTGTGAACAGTGCACCGTCAAAAAAGTATGGCAGCAGTAGCCTGAGCTGTAATCAGTGCTGACCCACCAAAGTGCGGGACTGCAGGAGTCAGAGTGAAAATGTGTCAGTTAGATGCATGATCAGCTCAAGACCAGACCAGAGAAAATTAAGAGATTCATCAACATTTATGTGTGTGCCCATCATAAACAGTATTGCTACCTGAAACTATGCCTGGTGCCAAGAACCACCAAATATATATGCTAGCCCCATCATAAGAGTGTTATATTTGGCATAATTGTGTATATTCCTGACATAATAGTGCCAATGGCATAATTATGGTCATCCTTGACTATTTTAGTATTTTTGGTCTAGTTGTGGTATGCTCGCAGCCATCATAGACCTACTCTGAGCATGACTGGCCTATATGTACCTATTCCTGGCATATTAATGGTCATGACTGATATGTGGTCTTATCCCTGATCCTTCTGGTTTCCAGCCTTGGCACAACTTTGACCCTAGTATAATGGTGGGCATTACTGGCTTAATCCAGGCATCCGTGGTGCTATGGTGAGCATCCTTTATGATATAATGGGGTAGCCCACAATTGTCCATGGACCTGGGTAACAATTGGTATAGGAAACAACGGTCCTAGACTTCTTTAAAGCTACAATTCAGTTATAATAAACATTAATTAGTCAAAGGGCATATGGTACATATAGAATTAGCATTGTATCATTAATGTACCACCATTTTCTTTACAATGCAAACAAGGATCTCCTCAAAAGACACAAAGGCACAAAATATCGCTCCAATAGTGACTGTTTATTATTTAGTTACTTTTATAACAGATCATCATATTCAATGCTCCAAATAGAGAAAGAGGTTGCTCCAAGGGGAGCGTGAAAAAGGAAAGTGCTTGTGAAGTAGGACAGATATAAAGGAGTGAAATCCAAAAGGCAAATTCAATAACCAATCAAGTACACATTCAGGTATCCTTAGTAAAACTGGTCATTGTTCATAGTGGTACCAGTTTTACAGATAAGCCAGTCCCTTATGGATTTACAAATATTAATTTCATGATTTTCTGATGATGCACAGAGAACATTCATCTGTGAAAAGGCAGGCTGGGATGATATCAGGTACAGGCCCACTGGGGGAGAGTGTTGAAGTTTCAACCCTGGTGCAATGAGGGTAATTTATATCCTCTGCAGGCGGGTCTTCCTCAGGGGCTGTATCCTGACTATACCTCACCCTAGGTTGCCTCCCCTCCCCCGTCCTGAGGAAGACCCGCCTGCAGAGGATATAAATTACCCTCATTGCACCAGGGTCGAAACGTCGACACTCTCCCCCAGTGGGCCTGTACCTAATATCATCCCAGCCCTGCCTTTTCACAGATGAATGTTCTCTGTGCGTCATCAGAAAATCATGTAATGAATATTTGTAAATCCATAAGGGACAGGCCTATCTGTGAAACTAGTGCCACTATGAACCACGACCAGTTTTACTAAGGATACCAGAATGTGTACTTGATTGGTTATTGAATTTGCCTTTTGGATTCCTCTCCTTTATCTCTGCCCTACCTCACGAGCACTTTCCTTTTCGCACCCCCCTTGGAGCAACCTCTTTCTCTATTTGGAGCATTGAATATGGTGATCTGTTATAAAAGTAACTAAATAATAAACAGTCACTATTGGAGGGATATTTTGTGCCTTTGTGTCTTTTGAAGATATACTTGTTTGCATTGTAAAGAAAATGGTGGCACATTAATATACAATGCTAATTCTATATGTACCGGATGCCCTTTGACTAATGAATGTTTTTCATAACTGAATTGTAGCTTTAAAGAAGTCTAGGACCATTGTTTCCTATACCAATGGTGAGAATTCATGGCATATGACTAATACCTGGGAATTCAAAGTAGTCTGTCCATATGAGGCATTTTCACATGGGAGTACATGATGATAATGACAAGCTGATGTTTTGAGACTGTGCGTTTCTCAAAAACTGAAAACTGATATTTTAAAGGCAGTTTTAGTTTTCAAAAATTGGGTTTCTTCTGGGAAAATTGAGTTTGTTTGCCCACAGTGAAAAGTAGTATTAGATAGAAATATTTGCATTTTCCGAAACTGGTGAATGATAATTCAAGCTGATCTGGGGAGACGTACTGCTGTGCTTATGTCCTTTGTGCCACTGGGCATGTCAAGATTTGAATGTTACTTCATAAGTCAAGGGGAGGCATTTAATATTGAAGAACTTTTTCCCAGCATTTCTGCTAGTAACCGCACTTGGTATACTTGGGTGGTAACTACTGAAAATATTGTTTTGGGTGGTCATAGTGTAGTCACTATTTTACAGGTATAACATTTTCTAGTAGCTTGGGAAGACTTTACTTGAGCAGAAGTAGCTCTCACTACAGAAAAGGTTGAAGACCCCTGGCATGGATGCATGAACGTGTGACTCACTGTTTGTATGTGTTAAACACAGCATGTAGGCAGGACTGTATGGGTGGATGAGTGTGTGTGTTAGTGAGTGAATGACTGTCTCAATAGTGTCTTTATGAGTAACTACATATGTTTTAAACTAGTATATGTAAGTATTGGTGTATATAAGTGAGTATATGTGAGAGTGAGAGATTGGAAGAGTTCCTGTATGAATAAGTATGTGTTTCTATAAGTGATTGTTCAAAAGAGTAAGTATGTGTAAGTTTTTGTAAATGTAAGTGTGATGGTGTGTGTATAACTGTATATGCAAGTAAATGGATGTTTGATTCTTTATTAGCATGAGTGACTACGTGTGAGTAACTCTATGGATGAGTGGCGATGTGTAACAGGATGTATAGGTGTATGAGTACATATGATGAGTGAGTACATGTATGAGAGACTATATAGGACTGTTGGTGAATGAGTGGATGTGTATGTAGATCTTAGAATTACTGAATAGGTTGTTGTAACTGGTATTGGTATGTCCATTGTTTTGAAGATTTTACTTTCTATTTTTGTATGTGTGTATCAAAGGTTATATTAGGGTGAGAGGAGGTCTGCCACTCTATCACAAGGATGATGTCATCAGTGATGTCATCAGTGATGTCATTTGAGATGTCATCAGTGATGTCATGAGTGATGTCACTGAGCATGTCATGAGTGATGTAATATGTGACGTCATCAGCAGTGCATTGCGGGCGCGCGAGTTATAGTCAGCTGAACTAACTATAACTTGAGAATTTCAATGGTTTTGTACAAGTGAAATGTCCAGCTAACTATAACACCCCTGAAACCTATGGCTTTTTCAGTGAATTTCTAAGGTTTTTTAAATGCTAATTCCTAACTATAACGTGCCTGAAACCTATGGTTTTTTCAGTGAATATATATATATATATATACATATATATATTAAAAAACAAGCTGTGGTAGTAAAACCTATTGGTTTTGCCAATGCTTTTTTATTGTTAGATTACTGCCATGGATGCACAAGCATCACTGGCAGCGATCCTGATATGGGTATGTTAAAAAACTAGAAATATATTCAAACATGGCTGCTATAGATCTGCATGTCTCCATAGCAGCCATCTTTAAATGCATTTGTATTTGAGTAATCCTATCCATGGTGGCCATCCTTCAATCAATCAATCAGGGTTTTGTAAAGTGCGCTACTCACCTGTGAGAGTCTCAAGGCGCTGGGGGTGGGGGTGAGCAGCTCCGTGGGGTCATTTGAAGAGCCAGGTCTTGAGATCCTTCCTGAATTGGTGCAGTGTTGGGCTCCGTCGGAGGTAAAGGGGGAGTTTGTTCCAGGTCTTGGCTGTGAGGTATGAGAAGGATCTTCCACCTGCTCTAGTCCTGTAGAAGCATGGGACAGTGGCTAGGGAGAGGTCGGCTGAGCAGAGGTTTCTCTTGGGGGCATGGAAGGAGATTTGGTCATTGAGGTATTGAGGTCCGGTGTTGTGGAGGGGCTTTACTAATTTTTTGATGCCTCCCTCACGTGCACACTCCTCCTCAAACGGGTAGAAAAACATTACAAGATGGAAGCCTGCTGATTGCCCAGCTGACCAAAAAAATTTAAATGTAAAAAATGTAGTAGTAAGTGGAGGTGCGTAACAAGCAGGGATGAGAGGGAAGCAACAAGGGACTGGGAGAAATACAAAAAACAATTGGAGGTATGGGACGGGGAAGCAGTAGGAAAGCAGGGGTAAAGGGCAGGAAAAGCAACATGAGAACCAGGAGGATCTGGGAAAGTATGTGGGAAAGTAACAGAGAGTAGGCGGGGCAAAATAAAGGGGGAAGTAGCACACTGTTGTTACTAAATGATAGTCCTGTAGCCAAGTCATGTATAAGTACGTTGTAGGTTTATTCATTGGTACAGCTTCAGATAAGTTACTGGAAGATGTAAAGTCCAGGTGATGCCTCACCAGGAGCAGCCTCCCTGCTGTTCAGCCTGCTCACTCCAATTGACACTCACAACCTCACCAGGCACCCATGCATTCCACAGCATCATCAATCATCCAACATTCCAGACATCTCCAAGCACACTAACTCTCATTCTGGCTGAGCAATAGGGAAGAGATACATAGGCAAAGGGGAAAGGCAAACAGTAGATCAAAACACATCCCCCTTCCTAAGCAACCAAAACACAATAAAAGCAAATTAAAGTACATAAGGCAATCAAGATAGAAAATACATTAGTTTATAAAAGACGCATGAAAAGACAATGAGCAAATGAATCAAGGCATGACAATTCCTTAAGTCAACAAATTCACACACCAAAAATCACAAAAAATCCAAATGAAAGAGTTTCAAGAAAAGCATCAGGCTTAAACAATACTAGAATATTCAAATCAAACATTACAAAGGTAAAACCAGAGAAGCCTCATTAGATTCATATCAAGGTAAACGCAGAAGCTTCGTAAGACTCATATCAAGGTAAACACAGAAGCCTCGTAAGACTCATAACAAGGTAAATGTAGAGAAGCTTCATAAGAAGATGTCTTCTCTATCTCTTAACACAGTCCAACAGGGAAAAACCTTTCAACCAAACAATCCAAACAGTGAGGGAAACCGACAAACCCTTGTCAACCAATTAACACAAATCAGAGGTATCACAGAGAAGCTTCGTAAGAAGGTGTCTTCTCTTAACGCAGTCCAAACAATGAAGGAATCCATTCACTCACATTGGTGACACACTAAAGTCAACCAATAACAACAATCAGTGGTAAACCAAGGGTTAAGGGAAAGCTAAGGGTGGGTAGTCTACCCCTAAACGCATGGTCCAAATAGTGAGAGAGACCTTACACTCACACAAAGTATATTGACTACTACACAAACAAAAGTAACCAGGAACACTACATACTCACCTCACCTTTTCCATACAATTGCAAAATCAAAGACAAACCAAAACTCAAAACAATGACATTCACATCATAACAAAAACATAAATGAGACATTCGAGTTAGTAAAATAGACACAGCAACCGGTGAGCGATATCTCACCCGAGATCTCCACCCAATGTGAAACCATTGTCCAAAGTCCAGTGTCTTCCATGCATTTCAGAGCATGAAAACATAAACTGACCACCCCGAACTTCAGTGGTTTGCAAGAAATTCATTTAAGCTTCCACGAACACTGTGCAAGCGTCAATAGGACAAAATGGTCACATGGTGGTAGGCAATACGAGTGAACTCCATGCTTGGAAAGATTGAT
Organism: Triturus cristatus; assembly: GCF_964204655.1. NCBI lineage: Eukaryota > Metazoa > Chordata > Amphibia > Caudata > Salamandridae > Triturus > Triturus cristatus. The sequence continues at coordinate 405,093,733 of NC_140581.1, forward strand.
TCACCACACTGAACCTCAGTGAGTTGCCAAAGATTTTTCTTGATCTTCACAGTGTCCCCGATGAGCCTGTGGTAAAACTCTGCCTCATTCAACATGAACTCGTTTGTGCACAAATATTGCTCTGCAACACTATAACTCTGAATTTTCAAATAGACTTCGGTGGAGCGTACCTCATAGAAACTCCAACTCTTCGTCAAACGCGAAAGGAAACAGCATAGTACCGAAAAAAAAGATGAGTGCAAACAACGGCAAAGAGTAAACATAGCAAAATGGCGGCATGTTGATCTTGCGTCTGCCAGGTTGCTCCGGGCGCGCTATTGCACCAAAACGTCTGGAGGCAGTAAAGCAGCAAGTAACAAATAGAAACGTCATAGAGGGCTCACAGGTTGATGCGTGTGAAGAGGCGAGAGGCGCGCGTGCACTGTATGAAATTTTGAATGGCTGCAAGGCGATTTTCTTCTAACTGTAATATAGGCAAAACCACTTACTTGTGATAGCAAGGCCACTTTTACATCCAAAATCGTCATGTATGAACACACTGAAGTACTGGGTATTTTAGACCCAGCGGTGCAGGGACACACACCCTATGACTTCTGGGTTTCACCCTGTTCCGGACCTACAGAAACACAGAGTCTTCTGGGTGAAGTCAAAGAATCGTTTATTGGCTGCAGACCAATGACAGGTATCCTAGAAGTACAACAGCGTGTATGTTCTCAGGAGACTGCTGAAAATCATAGGAACGGATTTCATCTTAAATACGCTTTTCCTTGCCTCGAGCATACATTCCTAGGTTTTATGATACAGCAATATACAAGTGTACATTACAAAGAAAAGGCAGAGTCATGATGACCATCCCACATTCCAGTTCGGCCAGCCCACAATGATTTATACAGTAAGGTTCAGATCCCACGTTTGATGTAAACAGACCCCCCAATAAACATGAGCATCTCCTGTTTTGGGAAACAAGTCATAAAGCAGGAACAAGCAGGTGTGGAAGAGATTAGCCGGAGGATTGTGTAGAATGAAAGGACTTTATGACGGGTCAAACCCTGATGCTAATCACAGGTGGACGGAGGAAGGGGAGCTCGTGAGACCGGTTTGACCCAGGGCAGCAGAGCCAGCTGCCCAGGTCACAGAGAAGTCAGAGGGAAAGCCCATGTACTGTGAGGCCCGTATTTACTCCATTATAGCCTATGTGAGGGCAATGACAAGATGGCCACTGCTTCCAAAATGGAACCCGCGTAGTGGAGCAGAATAACGTGTACACAGTGCATTCATAGCTAGAACGGTATATAAAGCACTCGTACATGCCGCATTTACCATTTGCGGTTCGCTAATACCAAGATAGACAGGGGTAGGGCCCTGTCCCCTACGCGGTCCCGAATATTAAAGTACGACAGACCCTCCTTTTGCCCTTACATAGGCAATCACTATACTCATCTTAATCCGAGTCTAGGTCAATGTTCACAAAGTCATGGAGATGTTGCTGTAGCATCATCCTATTACTTAGCTCGTCTCTCGATACAGGTTTCCTTACACATAAGGTAGCACAGAGGCCACATATTGTAGGAGCACACTGTATGCACAGACAGAACAGGAAAAGAATGGCTAAGATCATTCCAATGACCATTAGAACTTTCCAACCCCAGGCAGATATCAATTCCCAGAACCACCCCACCAGTGACCAATCTCCCTTATCCACGTGTATGGCTTCAGATATTTTATGGAGTTTGGAGATGGCTTGATACACTGTTGGAGCATTATCTGGTATGAAAATGCAGCAACTGGATTGGATGACCTTGCATACCCCACCGCGGTCTGCAAGAATAACGTCTAGAACCATGCGGTTCTGCAGAGTCATAAGGCGATCCGCTTGGAGCTCAGCTGTCAGATTACTAAGGGCACCAGCCGTTACATTGACAGTGGATTCAACCACACGAGTCAGCTGTCTCAGGTTCCTACTATTGACCATAGGTCCCCAAAACGGCAGGAAACCCAAGAAGAAGTCTCCTGCTTCCTGACCGGCAGTATCTTCCTTACTAATCACACCTCTCCCAACTCTGGTCTTGTGATAGTCAGAGGCAGCAGTAAATGTCGGCGGTAGCAAGTTCGCAATATAACATGTGCCCGAGAAATCAGGGGGCAGCCATGTATATGCTCGGTCATGACAGATAAAATATGTGCCCTTAGCAGCTAGAAACGCAGGGGAAAACTGTGACGGGAAGGTGTACGTTTCGGTACAGTCACTTCTTCCCAGTTGAGCTCTAGGATTCTGACCATTACCCTGTAAGCAGAACCGACCCATGTGGGGTACGACCCAGATTGGAGATGAGATTTTTCGCTGCCTTTCACCCAGACTAATACTATACCCCGTCGCGTTCCATCCTGCATAAGGTCTCAACTCTTCTTTGGGAATAGAGGAGTATGCATTAATATCCCTACTCATATCGGCAACTCCTTTCATCAAAGCCTTATTATTGGTGATAGGTCTGATGGAACGCGGTTGGCGAGGGGAGTATGTATCTAGAGCATAGAGAAACATGGTTTGGAATGCCCATGACGATCCATTGTAACTGTACGGTAGCACCAGGTAGGGAATACCCTTGCTAATGGTATGGGGCATTAACCCACACACCCAGCAATTGGTCGTATTCATTACTGGTTGGTGCTGGTGCAAGAGTTGGATAAACGAGTTATTTACGAACTCCGATCGTCTGGTCTGTTCGTGTTCAGGCAAAGGGTGAAAAGAGTGAGAGGAGGCAGTAGAAAGAGATATAGGCTGTTGAGTGGGTGCAATGGGCTTTTGAGCGGAGAAAAACACAAATCCTACAATAAACATTATGATACTACACAGTGTAAAAAGGCACAAAAAGACAAAACATTTACTTTTTACAATTCTACACATCCTTGCGTTAGAGTTCATTTCCTCAATCGGTCTCTCCATCTTAAAAAACTCCATCCTCTACTCGGGCCGCTCGCGGTGGATGAGTTTCTTCTGCTAAAGAGTACACCTGTCAGTCCAGGGAAACGCCCTAGACCAATCAGAACCGTCGACCTAGCGTCTTCGGCCTGTACCCCAAAGTCTTGGCACCGCGACCCTGCGGCAGAACCCGGATGGTGGTTCGAAAAACAAAAATCAAGAAAGTCTTTCAGATGGGAGAGCAAAAATGTCAAAAGGGAAATAATGAGGAAATCTTTATTTGTCCATGGGCCTAGGTCTCAAATTATAGCGGAGACGGCCAGGTGCTGTTTGGTCTTGAAACAAAAGTTCAGGCTCAGTGGTGTCCAGTTGACTTGATGGTGGCACAGCTTCCTGCAGAATATTATCACTCTCTTGGTCTGAAACTGTGCCTCTTAAGCGTGCGTCACTGAATGGTACAAAGCGAGGTACAATGTCTATCTCTGAGTCGGCGATACCCTCCTTGACCCACTGGTCATATGGCAGAGGCAAGGGGACTACTTTGCAGTGGGTACCATGAATCCAGTGCTTCTTCCCTTTCACTCGCACTGCTGATCTTGTCGAAAGAAGAACAAGATGAGGGCCGATCCAGCGAGGCTCGTCGTTGCTCTTGCGCTGGAAATTCCGGACCAGGACCCACGAGCCAGGGTTGATAGGGTGTCCAGGAGGTTCAGAGGCTTGGGGAAGAGTATCATGTACCTGTTGGTGCAAAACACGCAGTTTAACAGTCAAATCATACAGGTAATCGAGCAGTACTGGATGCTCAATCTCACTGAACTTCGTAGGTCTCGGTACACCCCATACATTGGCGGGACGGCCAAAAACGATCTCGTAAGGACTAAGTCCCACTCGTGAGTGTATGGTCATTCTAGTGGACAGGAGTGCTAAGGGCAGAGCGTCAGGCCATTTAAGACCGGTGCTCGCCTGGATTTTGGCCAGCTTGAGCTTTAAGGCTCCATTGTAGCGTTCTACTAATCCAGCTGATTGGGGGTGATTTGCAGCGTGGAACTTCTGCTTTATCCCTAGCCCTTCACATACATTCTTCATCACTTTACCCACAAACTCACTTCCGTTATCACACCACACCATTCTTGGCATCCCAAACCTAGGGAAAAACTCTTTCACAAGGGCTTTGGCTGTGGATAGGGCAGTGTTATCTTTCAGAGGATAAGCCTCAATCCATTTTGAGAAAGCACAAACAACCACCAGTACATATTTCAGGTTGTTGCATCTTTCCATGTGAATAAAGTCCAGCTGCAAAACTTCAAATGGACATGATGGGGGTGCAAAATGACCAGCCGGAGTTGGGGTTCCCCTACCAGGGTTGTACTTCAAGCATACTATGCAATTCTTGACCACATTCTCTGCACACTTGGGAATCCCAGCATTCTGCCATACTGGAGCCAACAACTTGCATATACCTTTCACACTGATATGTGCCATTCCATGTGCCATAGTAACTACTGGAAGCACATATGCATCGGGCAACAACCATCGCCTATGTTCTGTCAGATCAATCCAACAACCATTCTCATCCAACTTACCCATACTTTCTCTCCACTTGCTTAACTCTTCCTCTGTGGCTTCAGCTTGAAGCGACTTCACACTCTCTATTGTGTTCTCACACATTCCAACATCATTAACCCATCTTGCGGGGCCTGCAACATACATTCTAGTCTTTACATTCTGTGCTGTTTCTTTCGCGGTCTCATCAGCAAACGCATTCCCACGTCCAACATCATCTGTGACTTTCCTGTGCGCACTGCATTTCATGATCGCAACTTGCAACGGTAGGGTCAGTGACTCAAGGAGATCATTCACCAACTTGCCATTCTGAATTTTAGCTCCATGCGACGTCAGGAACCCACGCTCCTTCCACAAACGCCCAAAATTATGAGCCACGCCAAAGGCGTACTGGCTATCTGTGTATATGTTCACTCTCATTCCTTCAGACAACACACATGCTCTCGTGAGGGCGATTAATTCTGCTGCTTGGGCCGAATTATGTGGCACTCGTGCAGTTTCCACGACCGTGTGCAAAGTCGTGATAGCATAGGCAGCAGTCGTGTCACCATTAGGGAGCTTGAAACAGGACCCATCTACCCATAAAGTGCCATCACACTCAGTCAGGGGAGTATCTTTCAGATCTACTCTCCCTTTCGTCTCTTCTTCTGTTCTGAACAGACAGTCATGCTGCTCAATCTCATCTGAGTCGGCTGGAATTGGCAACAATGTAGCTGGATTCAGCGTATTGCATCTTTTTATGTGTATGTGATTAGCTAACAGTGTAAGTTCGTAGCCTGATAATCGTGCACTAGTCAAGTGTTGTGTCTTGGTCCTATTTAATAATGTGTCTACAGCATGTGGAACCATAACAATCAATGTATTGTCCATTACCAAACCAGCAGATTGTCGGATAGACATCGCTGCAGCAGCTGTCGCTCTCAGACAGCTTGGCAATGCCCTCGCTACAGGGTCCAAGGTTGATGAGAAATATGCGCATGGGCGCGGTCTGTCGCCAAAAGGCTGTGTTAACACGGACAACGCACATCCATCTTTCTCGTGAACATACAATGTAAAAGGCTTGCTATAGTCGGGAGTACCCAACACAGGTGCTGAACATAATGCATCACGCAATTCCACAAAACTTTTCTGGCACTCTTCAGACCATGGGATAGGATTCGGTGTGTCTTTGCATGTTAAGGCTAACAAAGGTTTTGCCAATAAAGAAAAACTGGGGATCCAATGCCTACAGTATGAAGTGATGCCCAAGAAAGCACGCACTTCTCTCTGTGTCTTTGGCACACTCAACTGTGCAATGGCTTGAATTCTTTCTGGGGTCAGTTTCCTTCCCTCCTTCGATAAGAGATGACCTAAGTAGGTCACTTCTTGTCGACAATATTGCAGCTTAGAGAGAGACACTTTGTGATGGAAAGCGGATAAATGGCGCAACAGTGACAATGTGGCTTCTTTACAGATCTTCTCAGTATCCGCGGCGATTAGTAAATCGTCCACGTACTGAATCAGGATAGCGCCACTGGGTAGAACAAGTGCATCAAGCTGCGCTTTCAAAGCTTGACTGTATATGGATGGACTCTCACAGTAGCCCTGGGGAGCGCGTTTGAAGCGGAAGCTTCGGCCTCCCAGACTAAACCCAAAAATATCTCTACTCTCTTCTGCAATTGGGATACTAAAGAAAGCATTCTTAAAATCGATCACTGAAAACCATACAGCAGAGGCTGGAATCATCGTTAACAAGGCAGTTATATCAGGGACAACTGGAAACTGTGGCACAACAATCTTATTAACCTCTCTAAGATCAATCACAAACCTGTAAACAGGTGGCTGTGAAGGGTCCGTTCGTTTTAAGACAGGTAAGATCGGACTATTGCAAACGTTGCCTCTTGTCTCTTCTATCACACCCTTATGAATCAAGTCGCTGACAATGTCTAACAATGCTTTCTGCCCTTCATTAGAGATTTTGTACTGGGGAATACGTGGCAGTCTGACATTAGCCTTTAAAGTCACCACATATGGCGGTATTTCCAAGAGGCCCACATCATTGGGACCAGTAGCCCAAAGGGCATCCGGAAGGGATGACAATTCAGGCGGCATTGTATTTTTAGACAAGTACATCGGGGAAATCACTTTCTTGCCTAATGTAAGTTGTACTCCTGAAGGAGAACAATACAGTGTAGCGTGCAATCTTTTCAACAAATCTAATCCCAGTAAATTCTCACCACAACCTGTTGTCAGGATCAGGGGTGCTTTCAGCTCACAAGGTCCAACAGAAAGTGACATGGGACTGGAAATCGGGTTCCTTACTGGGGCGCCAGAAAAACCTACTGAAACATTTATATCGCCAGACAAAGGTGCGCCAGGGAGTTTTGAATGCATGATTGAACTCTTTGCAGCACCAGTGTCTAGCAGAAAAGGCTCCGTTACATTTGCTGTAGTCACCTCAACATACGGTCCACTCTGATCCACTGGCACTGAAACAACTCCCTCTCTCTGTCTATGGCTGTCCTAGTAATCATTATTCTCTGCATCACCGTCCTCTGCATAATAATCATTATTATAATACTGGGCCGTATTACTAATCGCGTTAGCTTGTTGATCAAAACTATTGATGGTATTTTGAGGCGGCAGAGGACGCGCGTTCTGGGGAACACTTCCACGCCCTCTACCTCTAGGAGCTTGCTGACCACCTCTACCTCTTGCGCCATACATATTACCGTTCCGCTGCATTAATTTAGGGCAACTGTATTTAAAATGACCTTCCTCTTTACAGTATGAACATTGGTTGGGACCTACAGGGACACGTGGTTGATAATACCCGTTCATTTGCTGGTTGTTCTGAAACTGTTGGGGTTGGTGATAGACACCTTGGGGTTGTCTATAATTATTCTGACCTCCACGTGGCGGATAGGCCTGCTGTAAGAGGACCTTCGTCTTCAGTTCCTTCGTTTTCTTCTCTGTTCTATCTTTCTCGTCTTTATCTCTATTTTCATAATACTGTGCAGTAGCCAGTATTTGCGCTGAAGAAGAAACAGCCCAGGAACTCTCTGAATCTTTTAACTTTTTACACAGGTCAGGAAGTAGATTCTGCACAAACTTATCCACAAATAACCGTTGGCCACCCTCAGTACTCATATCTTGCCCACTGTGATCAATAAACGTTTCTTCAAACCTAGTAAAGAAGTCTGACACTGTCTCATCTTTCTTCTGCTTGCATGCAGATAACTTGTCCCAATTTACGCGCATCGCAGGCATTATTGTCTTCATATACGTAATGATTCTACCAGGCAATTCAGCTACTAAAGGTTCTGGTTTCGCACCACCAGTTTGTCTAGCATCAGCAGCAACAATGTTAGCCCATGTATCCCCTAATTCTGCATTGTGATCTACATTACGAATTGATCCCCATAGAGGCTGTGGAACAACATTACCAAACAACATGTCTATGTCGGCCAGATTCATAATGCATGACCCTGCCGTCTGTGACAACTCTTTATAATAACCTGCTGGGTTTTTACGGGGATCAGGCAAGGACTGCTTAAGCGCTAACACCTCAGAGCGCTTCCATGGAACATGCACCCAAACACGCTGGAAATGCGCTGCCACAGCGGGGTTACCACCGACAGCTGCAACCGCTTCCTTCCATACCGGGGGAACTTCTCTCATGGGGTATTGTCGCGCTTTTGCCTTTTTCCCCACAAGGACCTCTTGTTCAAACAATGACTGTTGGAAATCGTCATTCCTTAAGGACAATACAACCGCAACTGCTTTATCTACTTCGCGGTCCACAATAATACCAGTTCCAAAATCGAACCTCACTCAATTCCTGCGGGCTCGGATTTTTACCACTATCCTCCAATTCTTCACAGAGAATTTCGCACATTTTCTCGAACACATATCTCTGTTTAGGGGCATCCCATTGATGGAAAGTATTGACAACTGATTCCACATCATAAAGTGAAGGAAAAACGATCCATCTACGCGCCATGGGATCTATTACCTTTTTCTCATCGGGGTTAGGCAATTGGCTGCGCAGCTGCTTACGCTGTAAACCAGGAGTTGCACCAGATGACCCAAAGAGAGGAGACAATAATGTAGTAACCACATTAGCTAAGCGCTGTCGCGCCGAAGGAGAAGCTGAGGCGAGAACAGGGGGAAAAACAGAGGGAAGAAAAGAGGATGTAGAGACAGGTACTGGAGTGATGGAAGGAAGAGTGTTAGGGGAGGCAGTTACTGGATTAGGCAAAGTCGCAGGAAGTGCGGGGGCAGTTGGAAGCACAACTGGCGGCGCTTGAGAGGGCTGCGCTACAGGAATAGGAACTGGCTGCAAAGCAACTGGCGGTTGCGGCAAGGCTTGCAGTATATGCACTGGAGGTGGCATATTTACAAGCTGGGGAGGCGCCGTGGCAGTTTGAGCATACGGGGGTGGCGAACTCAACAAATGTGACATCAGGGGATCTTTCTCCTTTTCTTCTGACTCATCCTGCTTAGGATGTGGCAAAGCTGGGTAACATTTGTCAATCCCTAACTTACGCTGCCTGTGCAATTGCTCATTCATTTGCTCCTCTTCATTGTCTTTAAATTGTACAGCTGCTTGCATCACTGACATACCTCTCTCTCTCTTATTCTTTTTCGCTAACTTAATTTCCTTCTGTTTGGCTTCTTTTCGCCATAAGCGGAAAGAGTCAAACATCGCCGGCCGGGCTTTCTTCTTAAACAATTTAATTTCCAGATTATCTAAAATATCGGTATCAAAACTACCATTTTGGGGCCATTTTAAAACACCATCTTTCCTGGTGTAGTGGATCCACACTTCGTTATATGCAATGGGGCCTACGCCATGTTTTACATAGAGCTCATAAGTTGGAGTTCCAACCGGAGGAACCGGACATGATTCCTCTAGCTGGAAATCTTTTCCACAACCCAAACAGAATAATCTACCAAATAGTCCAGAACCAGGCATCTTCGCTCACTAGTCTAGATCCAAACGTCAAAGGATTATCGAATACGATATTCTCGTGAATACACGAGTCCTCTGGTTTTGGCGTTTGCAAACTCCAAAGTACCAATTTACCAAGTCAAACGATCCCGAAGGATACCAAAAACAAATAGGAGACGCTCCACTTATACTTAACTGAATATTGCTGATCGATGGCGTCACCAGAAGACTCTCTCGATTGTTTCGCTCTCTCAAAACTCGTCAAGGGTCCAAAACAGGTCGATTAATCAGGGCAGCAGTCCTTCGTAGCCGTCGGGACGCGGAGAACCTCGCAGAAAAGACTTTCGGACCACGTCGACATGCAGGGGTCGATGAAGTGGCGGCCTTCCTCCGGAATTTCCACACGAAGCTCCTCACGAACCTCTGGCTTGGACTGGTACCGCTGAAATCGTCCCGAGTTGGGCGCCAAACTGAAGTACTGGGTATTTTAGACCCAGCGGTGCAGGGACACACACCCTATGACTTCTGGGTTTCACCCTGTTCCGGACCTACAGAAACACAGAGTCTTCTGGGTGAAGTCAAAGAATCGTTTATTGGCTGCAGACCAATGACAGGTATCCTAGAAGTACAACAGCGTGTATGTTCTCAGGAGACTGCTGAAAATCATAGGAACGGATTTCATCTTAAATACGCTTTTCCTTGCCTCGAGCATACATTCCTAGGTTTTATGATACAGCAATATACAAGTGTACATTACAAAGAAAAGGCAGAGTCATGATGACCATCCCACATTCCAGTTCGGCCAGCCCACAATGATTTATACAGTAAGGTTCAGATCCCACGTTTGATGTAAACAGACCCCCCAATAAACATGAGCATCTCCTGTTTTGGGAAACAAGTCATAAAGCAGGAACAAGCAGGTGTAGAAGAGATTAGCCGGGGGATTGTGTAGAATGAAAGGGTTTTATGACGGGTCAAACCCTGATGCTAATCACAGGTGGAAGGAGGAAGGGGAGCTCGTGAGACCGGTTTGACCCGGGGCAGCAGAGCCAGCTGCCCAGGTCACAGAGAAGTCAGAGGGAAAGCCCATGTACTGTGAGGCCCGTATTTACTCCATTATAGCCTATGTGAGGGCAATGACAAGATGGCCACTGCTTCCAAAATGGAACCCGCGTAGTGGAGCAGAATAACGTGTACACAGTGCATTCATAGCTAGAACGGTATATAAAGCACTCGTACATGCCGCATTTACCATTTGCGGTTCGCTAATACCAAGATAGACAGGGGTAGGGCCCTGTCCCCTACGCGGTCCCGAATATTAAAGTACGACAACAGTCGAGAGAATACACATTGGCCCCAACTCACTGAAAAATACTCGTACACCATAATAAAAACCGGAGCGCTTTTGCAAATGCACAGGTGACATCAAACCAAGTGCCACTGAATAGTGGCTCTCATGAAGTACGGGGCACTGCCTGCGCTCAGAGGGCCTTCTTGAACACAGACACAAAAGGTGCTCTCACAGGAAAGAAAGCGTGCTCACTCTGCAGAAAGTTCAGAGCTGTCCTACCGAGGATGCAGCCAAAGTGTGCTGTCAGGGTCCAACCACAGCAGAGGGACACAGCAGGGTGATCAGGCCAACTGCATCTCTTTGAAGCTTGTAATTGTGAGATCACTGTTATGACAGTCACTAGCAGTGCACAGTCAGAGCAGCCATAGGTGTGTGAGGCAGGCAACGTGCAAGGCAGGAAAAACCAGCACTTCAGATCACAGGTCACAGGAATGTCAAATGAAAGTCAAACGCCCTGGTCTGCAGGCTGTCCTGGTGACAAAGGACACTGGTGGGGCTGACCAGAGCGTATCTCTAGTAATCTTTTTACTTGGGAATTCTTTTTCTTGAGGTTCCAGTAGCAGGGTATTCCTTCAGCAGGACGCAGGTTCGTTTAAATCATCACAAGTGTTGTAAATAAATGATAGTCCTGTAGCCAAGTCATGTATAAGTATGTTGTAGGTTTATTCATTGGTACAGCTTCAGATAAGTTACTGGAAGATGTAAAGTTCAGGTGATGCTCCACCAGGAGCAGCCTCCCAGCTGCTCAGCCTGCTAACTCCAACTGACACTCACAACCTCACCAGGCACCCATGCATTCCACAATATCATCAATCATCCAACATTCCAGACATCTCCAAGCACACTAACTCTCATTCTGGCTAAGCAGTAGGGAAGAGATGCATAAGCAAAGGGGAAAGGCAAACAGTAGATCATAACACACACACACAGGAGAGAGAATGAGAATAGATGAACTCACCAAACTGCCAGAGGAAGAGAACTACTGTACTCGATGTTATAAGTATCACATAGAGTAGAATTTATGAATGTCTCTAGAGAAAAATTAGTCGTCATTTTTGTGCAAGAATTTAGAATAACCGTTAAAGTAGAATAAGAGCCCTTCGTGGTCACATATCATCCAGAGTGTCAGTATTTCAGCATTTCCCCAACTCCTTCAAGAAAACAACATCATCATGGCTAACCTGTCTGATATTTTGGACACCTGTTTGAGGAGATGCCTATGCAGTGGCAGGAGGCCAGGACAGCATTCAGACACTGAATCCAGCAGAGGGTGACATCAGATCACCACAGAGGCATCATGTGGATCGGACACACAGGAGCAATGGTACATGTGTAGGGCAGTCAATAGACAAGCATTTTCTATCTGGTCCTTCACAAAACATACAGTCTAGTGAAGTCCTTGTTTCAACCTTAACCCAGATTCCTGGTACAACTGAGCAGTGTGTGGATTATACACACCCACTTCTTATTCTGGCCCGGCCTCACCAGTCAGATGGCCACACCGATATCTTAGCCATTCCATATATATCCTCCCCCTCACTCAGGTCTCTTTTGTGGAGCCATGCAGGAGATCTGTTCCTATTACCTAACTCTTGATTTAGGGCAGTCACACTCAAGACCATGTACACTACAGGCTCACAGCCAACTTGGGTTTGAGCTTGGTGAGTTTAGGGAGAGAGGCAGGATAGAGAAGAAAGGCTTAGGGCAGGTAAGGATAGGGTAGGAGGTAGGAGAAAGATGCTAGGGCACTGAGAGTGTTGGGGTTAGGTTGGGAAGTAGGATAGTGCTGTAAGGGCATATGTTATTTGGAGTCAGTCTGGGAGGCAAGAGATAGCTGCCTGATTACTGGGGGTGTTTGGATCAGGGTGGAAGAAAGGATAGAGCAGCGAGGAGATTGATTTCTCAGATGAAAGCGAGAGGTATGAAAAAGCTAATTATCCATTAGGCAGTTATTTAAATGCATATTTTGAACACAACTATTTTATATAGTGTATTATGTACGATAAAATAGTAATGTAGGTGCATTTAAAAGTTTTTTTTTTATCTCCAATCCTTTCAGGCTAGACAACAAGTAACGCAATCCTTGATAATCTCATGGCTGAACTACGGGAACGGTCTGTATGTTGGACTGCCCAACTACCTGATCAATAGACTGCAGTTAGCCCAGAATGCAGCAGCATGTACCATCTTTGGGCTCTCACACAATTCCCACGCCACAGGCCTTCTTCATTGGCTTTGGGTCAGGGAGAGGAAGACTTTTAGGACACTGATAGTCACCCAAAAGCACTTTACGAAACTGGCCCGGACTATCCACAAAACAGAGTTAAGTTTTACACTACACAGAAAACCCTCAGTTCAGAAAATCTTTGTTTAGCCAAAGTTCCTCGAATTAGAAAGGCAAGGGCAGATCTTTCTCCTTCCTTGGCCCCTGCCTGTGGAACAAACTTCCGCTGTCTCACAGGTGCATTATGGCAACACCATTGTGACCTGGCTTTTCGCCTGCCCCTAGTTTCTCGCTTTTTATCCCGACTGGCTGATGTCCCTTCTACAGTAGCGCCAGGACACTCCTCGGAGGAACAGTAGCAGTTTATAAATCCCATACATAGACATAAAAGTCATTTGAGGTGATGGTGACTTTGATGCATGCTGGATTGCCATGCTGCTGCTTTCCCACTTGTGCTTGTGTTTTGCACGTCCTCCTACATCTCCATGCCTCAGGCATTGTCAAAAAAACACCTTACTGCAATGTTGTAAGGTATGCAGCGAAGGAGTGTGTGTCATACACAACCTCTGTGGCTTGTATGCCAAGACAACCCCAGGTGAAGTACAGACAATGAAAGTGACGTTTCAAAAGTACAAGTATAAATTCAATTTTGCTGCATGTCCTGATGTCTAGTTGCTCGGTTGGCATTGGACATTTGCAGGTTTTCACACATGGATCATGAGCCATGGCTCCCATGGATATTCACGGTCTCCTACAAAGGATGGACATGTGAATGTGTGTGAGCACTAAAGCAGAGACAATGCAAACACACGCTAAAGTACATTTGTTTTGTGTGTTGTGCATGAACCCAAGGCACACATGCTCTATTTACCAGTCCAGTACTGATGCCCAATGCTATTAAATGTCTTATGGACACTCTGGGCCAAATAAAAAAAAACTGCATTGTGTGATATATAAAGTTATTCCCAAACCTAGGTATCTTTTCTGTGCAGGGATCTCTGCTATGGTGACTGGCATCTTGCACACATCGGTATAGGTTTCAGTAGTATATGTGGGAGGGACAGTGAGCAGTGGATGGAAATAGGGCAATACTTACTTCTATGTGGGAGTAGTTTAAGAACATTTTAGGGGGTTTACAGAGGGACATGCTAAAACAAACACACACCCATAAAAGTATAAGACCAAGTGTGGAAGACCAAATTAGCCCTGCTGGGCTCCAGGGAACGTGAAATGGATAGCTTTTTTTAAGTGAGGGGGCTTCTGCCTAGGAACAGGTGGCAACGTTTCTGTGATCTCCATCTTATCCACATGGATGTTGGAAGGTAACTGGGACAAGTTGTAATAACAACGTGAGCTCAAAATATGACTTTCAGACTTTAGACATTAACATGTGCAAAATAATTGCATGGGCTAATTTTCTATATTTCGCTGATTTGCAGATTCCAATACAAGGAAAATAACTCAGTGAAATAATTTTGCACTCAATGTTATCGATACAGAGTGGTTATAATACAACTAGAAAACCTGACAATTTAATTTTAGCTCATATAATACTCCATATGCTTCTGAATAACATGGTATTTTTGGAGTAGAATTACAGTTGTTGGGGATTTCACAAAAGTGTCCATGAGTATTTCTGGGAAATGTGACTATTCCTTTTTTGCAAGAGCAAATACGTGGGTGCAGATATCACATGCTCAGCCGTGGCTCGTCCTGATGGGTGAAGGGGCCACGCCCCTCACCTTTTTCATAAAAAGAAGAGTGTCTGTCAGCCTGAGCAAAGGTTAGCATGACCGACACTCTTTATTTTAAGGTCAGGCAGTCAGGAGCTAGACAGGTGCTAAATAAGCAGGCAGCCAGGAGCTAGACAGGCACTAAATAATGTCGGGTTGAAGATTTCACAGCTCCTGTGGGTGTGATATCTTCAGCCTGACAAGCCACCTCTAGACACTCCCTCTCATGACAAAGGGGAGCATGATTGATTGCCTCGGACCAGGGTACTTCAGTTCTAACCCTGAAGTGCTCAGTACACCTCGTCACAGAGTGGGGTGGGGTCAGCAACTCTCACTGACCCCATCTCACTCTGTGACATATAGGAACTGCTGCCTTCCCTCTCTGGATGACCTAAGGTTAGCCAGTGAGGGAAGGCAGCAGTCCCAACCCTCCTGGTACCTCTGAGGCAGAGCGGCACAGGTAAGTGTGATTTAAAAAAAATGTTTGATGCATGCACGCATGCATGAATGCATAGGAGTGATTGCTGAGAGCTGAGTGCATGTGTGTGAATACATGTGTGAGAGTTCATTTTAATGTGTGGATTTGTGTCCCATCTGCCCCGTCCCTGCTGGCTTTGTATTGCAGGCCACATTCTCAGTTACCTCAAGGCTACATCTTTGTATGGAAACTTATTAAAAATGAAGCTATTTAGCATTAGAGGCAAGACATTTGCAAGACTGATATATTCTTAGGCCATGTAAGGAGGCATTCTTTACATAGACTGCAGAAAAACATATTACTATAACTTGAATGTGGAGGTAAAACATAACTTTACTCAGAAATATCCACCTGTTAATTAATGCTTAATCTTAATTAATGGAAAATGTTTGGGTCTGGAAACATCCGCTACTCAAATTAATTTGACTGAATGATGTGTTATGTTATGTGGATGTGTGCAGCACACTATTCACCCTAACCTCTCCTTTGAATGGGCCCAATTATGTGCTTCACTGGAAGCCCCTTACCATTATGCAGCTTTGCTGATCAGAGTCTGCATTACACAAAGTGCCCTGGGGGTGCAACAGGCATTTGTGCCCGCTTTGTCCGCCAGGACACTTTGGTATTACAGAAGGGGCTGCAGAAGCTTGTGCAGCCCCTTCTGTAATACCAATAGTGCTGGTGCACGTAAAGCCCCAGCATTATCTTCAGCGGGCATTGCCACATTTGCATTGGGGCATGCCACATGGAAATGAGGGAATACCTTTGCCTCTCCATCCGCACCCTATTACAGATGCAGTTGCAGATGCGCACTGACAGTGCGGCACCTAAAAGGTGGTTCACTGTCATTACGCCCCCTGAGTTTAGCCCACTGGAGGGAAGGAATTGGATCCTATGACCCCCCAGGCTTCCACTTGCAGGCGGGTGCAGTCACTGACTGCACCCACCTGCAAGGGGATATCTAATCCCCTTTAAAAGTGCAAGGGGGTGTCGCCTGCACTGTGAAAACACGGAGCAGCTTTAAAGCAGCCGCTCCATTTTTCACATGAATGCGCTGTCCCTAGGGCAGCACCAGGTCATGCTGCGCTGAAGGCAGCTCATTCATCATAATATGGTGCATTTTCCTTCACTGCGGAGAGTGCACCTTTTAAAAGGTGTGCCCAGCAAGAAGAAAGATAATGTGCCGCATGTATAATGCAGCCCCTGGTGGTTTGATGCTTGTTTTATGAGTCGCGTGGTGAGACACCTTTGTCATGCCTCGTTTCTTCCCCTGTGAGTAGTGTGTAATGGTCATTGCTCAGGACTGGATGCTTAGTCTGAGAGGTGAAAAACTGAAGGAGTTATTGTCCTTTTAAACACAAAAACAACAACATTGTAGCCCGCAGAACAGCAGTTAGTTTGATGGCATACGAACGTGCGTCTTGATCGTTTATTTGCTGTCATCTGTGTTTTTAAACTTCTTGGGGAAATCGTGTTTATGAGAAATCAGCTTTTTAGAGGAAATTATTGAAATGTTTTTTCTTCACTTACAAGGGGGGACGTTTTAAACTTTTTTTGTTTAAATTGTACCTTCACTGTCAGAACAAAGTAAACAAAAGTTCCTGCTTGCACTGCGAATTAAGGGGCATACTATCAAGAAACGGCGTTAGAATTATCGCAGCTTTAGCGGCAGAACACTGCCGCTAAAGCGGCGATAATGGGCTTGATAATATGCCCTAGAGAATTCTAATAGAAGCCCATGTTCTGGTGTGAAGCTAAAGCGGCGATAATTGTAACGCTGTGCTTGATAATATGCCCCCATTAGACTAACAAGTATGGGGGAACGTGTTATTAGCACACCTTCGCATCGCACTTTTTATCCTCATCGTGGTTCCTGGGGATTTTCCTTGCAGGGTCCATCTTGTTTGGTGATGCTATAGATCTCCCTGCTCAATCAGTTACTTAGGATTGGGGATGGCTCGGATGAGCAGCGGGCGTGCGCAGTGGGCGTGCCAAATGCAAACCCGTCTGTGCCCATCCGCAACCGGAAGATGACCAGTACCAGCCACTCTTCCCGTTCGGTTCCAGGTAAGCCCACATCACCTGATACATTAAAAGCTATGAATGTCCCCATCATACAGTGCGAGGTCCTGTTCTCCCCTTGGAAAATTGAAGGCCCGTTTTCATGCTTTAAATGTAGAACTGTGTTGGGGGTCTCCGCAGTGCCACTCCCAGTAAATCTCAGTGTCATTCACCAGTCCTCTGTGGGGACATCGTTCATAGGGGGACTAAATATTGCACAGTCCTTGAGCAAATATACTCAAGAAACGTTCAACTTACTAATGGACTTCAGGCTGGACTGTTTGTTCATTACGGAGTCATGGCTTAAGAACTAGTGTAACTCGACATTGTAAATGCTCTTCTGCAGGGCTATCCAATACTAGACAAGACAGAATGTCAACCTCTTGACCTAGACCCTCTTAAAGAAGCAGAAAGCCTAGGTTTACGCCTCAAGGTTAGCCCTTCAATGTCATTTGTGGGTGCCTTAATTTATCGACCTCCTGGTTCATGCTTCACTTTCCTAACCTTCTTGGGAGAAGTCACCGTCCCTCTGGTACTATGCTGTGCGAGCGTCACAATGTTGGGAGAGGTCAATCTCCATGGGAATTGTAGTAAAGCCTCAGACATAGCCAATTTATTAGACACTGTACATTTGCTGGGTCTTGCTCAGCTGGTTACTTCACCGACTCACACTGCTGGGCACACCCTTGACAGAGTTGTCTTTAATTACACCAGGCTAACAACAGAACTCCTCATTAGGCAGGCCTGGTCTGACGACACGCTGATTCCGCTCAGAATTCAACATGAGCCAGGGTACTCTTGGCCTTCCCTGTCAGTGACAGGCCCCCAACCCTCCCCACAATCGGGTAAACTATTAAGAGACCCTACCTTGTCCACGGTGCTATCTTCCTCCAACCCATCTCTCTTAGGTAATGTGAAGAAGTCCCAGCCTTTACAAATTGGATTAGGAAATGTATTAATAGCATAGCCGGGGTAAAGTTGTTTAAGAAAAAACTGAAGGCTCATTCCACACCCCCATGGTATTCACAGACCACTGCAGACCATCACTCTAGATGTGAACAGCTTGAATGTAAATGGTGAGGGGAGCCTATAATGTGGATGTTCTACTTCAATTTTAGAGTCCCTGTAAACATACCATTCTCAGATCAAGATTATAAAAAAGAACTATTCCAGAGCACGCTCAATCTAATCAAAAAGCTATTTCTAAAATTGCTAAAAGGTTCCTACAACCAACAGTAATGACCAGGGATATTCCTCCCTCTCAATCCCTATGTGATGAAATATCTGCATTCTTCAAGGAGAAAATACGGACCATCAAACAGGAGTTAGTGTAACTCCTCCCTGGGATAATGTTTTGTTAGAAAATACTCCTGTAAAAAAGACCATTATTGACAACCTTTCAGACAGCTAGCCTATCTCAGTCTTGTCAGGCTACCTTAGCCTTCAAATCAGGTTCCCTCAATGATCCCTGCCCCCCCAGTTTACTCCATACAGTTGTAGACTGTGTAAATCATGACATAAATAAAATTGTGAACTCCTCACTTGATATGCCTATGGTTCCAATGGACTAGAAACTAGCGGTAGTTAAACCACTACACAAAAAACAACTTGCTGACCCCTCTGCCCTCTCCTACCTTCGCCCAATCTCTTTACTTCCTGCTCTAAACAAAATCACCAAAATGTTGGTCAACGACTAGCTAACAGCATCCCTGGGGAAGGCAAACATCCTACACCCACGGCAATTCAGCTTCCGTCCAAGACACTCTATGGAGTCAGCCCTTCTGGAAGTTACAGATACGTTGAAATTAACACTTGATGCAGGAAAAAATGCAGTGCTGATTGTATTAGGTCTATCAGCTGAATTTGATACTATCTCCAATGATGTCTTGCTGCAACAACTCAAGGACAGTGGAATTTCCCATCGGGCGTTGGCATGGATTAAATTCTTCCTC
Source organism: Triturus cristatus (assembly GCF_964204655.1). NCBI lineage: Eukaryota > Metazoa > Chordata > Amphibia > Caudata > Salamandridae > Triturus > Triturus cristatus. The sequence goes on from NC_140581.1 coordinate 405,112,948, forward strand.
TCAGAGGGCAGACAGGTGGTTATGCTTGAAACGTTTCAGTCTGCAAATAAGCCTGTTACATCAGCAGTACGCCAAGGCTCTGCACCAAGCCCTGCATTATTTGACATTTACATGGCTCCTTTGAACTCACTGATTAGGTGTTTTGAGATTACATCCTATGCCGATGGCACTCAGTTAAGCTTGTTGTTCAATAAAGATTCCATTAGTTACAATATCAACTTTTAAAACTGTTTAACCAAAGTTATTCGATAGATGCACAGTAACCATCTCAAGTTCAACACCAGCAAAACAGAGATAATGCCTTTTGGACAGTCGAATGCCATTAACCCGGCCCTCTGGTGGCCTAGTAAAACCCCTCCAGCACCTTCTTTGGTCGAGGTCGTGATGTATTTAGTTGTCAAATTTGACGCCCTTCTGTATTTTTGCCCACAAACTATAGCAGTAGCTGGAATGAGTTTCAGTCTCATAAAAGCTTGAAAAAACTATTTGAAAATCTCCCGCTGTCGGCCATAAAAACTGTAGTGTTTGCCCTGATAACCTCTAGATTGGGCTATTGTAATAGTCTATATGCAGGTTTTTCAAAACAAACCTTGCAGAAACTTCAGGTGGTGCCTCACTCTACGGCCAGACTGGTACTTAACCCCCCCTTGTCACTCCTCGGCATCAGCAGACCTGAAAGTACTTGCAAGGTTCCCTTTAAAATTATTTATTTATTTTCAGAGCCTTTAGAGAACTGAGGCCAAAACATTCAATTTCCAGAGTTAACCATTATAGGACAACACATCCTCTTAGGTCCACACAAGCCAACCTGCGCAAACCCTACACGTACAGACTTGAAACCTAAGGAGGAAAATCCTTCACAGTTTTGGGCACAAGGGCATGGAATCAGCTTCCCAGGGAGTTAAGATTCCCTGATTCAGAAAGGACTTTTAAATGACAGCTTTAAACATGGTTATGTGGCATCTCCGCTGCCTTGCGCTATTCACTTATTCTTTTACGAATTGCTCTCCCAAGATTGAGCAAGATTGACTAAGTGTCACATTCATTACTACTTAATGCCAGGATGCTCCTTTGTGAGTGGCAGTTGCACTATAGAAATACAAATACTCATACTCATAATCAGAATGTGATGCCTGGTTTGAGTATATATAAAGTACAAGAATATAGCCTGCAGAGTGGGATGCTTTTTTTGCGTACATACTACCAAAACTGATAGGGAACTGTTTTACAGGAAAGAGCCCAATGTGCCAAATGCCTACTTTACCCTTTGCTACCTAGGGGCAGATTTATGTTTCCTGGCGCATCCCTGCAAATCAGCAGGGATGCGCCAGGAAAGATGCGTCACGCAAGTTTACCCTTGCGCCACCACAGATGCGCCGCATTTACAATGCAGCGCATCGTGGCGCAAGGATAAACAGATGTGTGACGCATCTGATGGCGTAAGGGCGGCGCATTGCTGGAGTCGTGTCGCAAGCACGACGCAACTCCAGCAATGTTTAGGGGCTGCCTATACCTAACATGCTGCGTCATGCCTTACGCCTGCTTCAAGCAGGTGCAAGGTTTTGACGCAGCAGCGTCGGAAAAGTGACTGAGTGAAATCTTGTAGATTTCACTGCGTCACTTTTCCGAGGCTTTTTCCGATGGAACGCCCACCCTGCATACATTAAACCTGACGCAGGTTTAATGTGGCGAAGGGCTTTACACCGTGACGCATCTCCATAGATGCATCACGATGTAAATGGGGCGCAACGTGTTGCAGGGTTTACGCCGCCGCTGCGTCACAAAAGTGACGCAACGGCGGCGTAAAAGTGGCGCAAGTCTAACATAAATCTGCCCCTTAGTCCCTTGTAAACTTTATTACTCTATTGGAGAAACTTGTACTTTTTTAATTCTAGAGGTCTAGCTAAGCTGGTAGTCCAGTATAAAGAACCAGAGACCCTCTTTCTAACTACGTAAAGAGCAACCCTGCAGTCTGTAGAGCAGGCCTTTTGGAGAGACTACAGCCTTCTTCACTAGTCAATAATGAGGTTTTGCACATGAAAGCATAGGTTTCTCCACTTCAGTAATAAAAGTGCCTGGGGACAGTCGTTATTTCTAGGACCCATGTTGAAACTGAAATCTTGGTCCAAATTCTTCTATTGTGCAACCAGAACAGTACATAATATAAATAACATTTTTTGATACTATTGTGAAAAAGTCGTTTAGTGACGGGTGGAGATAAAGGGAGGAAAGGGTGATTTTAGAGTTGAGGGATTTGTAGAGGAATAGGAAGTTAAGGGTGATTTTTGAATTCAGAGGTGGGTAGAAGTAAAAGGATTAAAGTGATGTTAGGGTTTGGGGTAGAGGTGAAGTAAGGTAAGTGCAATTTTAGAGTAAAGGAAGGTAAAGTTGGTTTTAGGTTTTAAGGGTGGATGGAGGTAAAGAGAGGTAAGTGTGATTTTAACATTTTGGGTGGTAGAGGTAAAGGAAGGTAATGATGATTTTAGGGTTTAGGAGACAATAGAGGTTTGGGGAGGTAAGGATGATTCTAGAGTTTAAAATTGGGTATAGATAAAGGAAAGTGAGGGTAAATATCGAGTTTACGTGCAGGTAGAGGTAAATGGAGGTTGTAGCGTCCTCTCGAGCCTGGGTACATGCAAATGATGATACCGCAAACTAAGCTTGGTATTACATGTCCTCATCTTGGGCTCCACTCCCTCCACTTTGGATGACTCCTGGTGGCCTGCAGATCTTGGACCTCTGCCCACACCCACAGACCACACAAGAAATCTCACCATCATCTTGGACTCCTCACTCACCATGAACCGCCAGATAAACGCCGCTTCATCATCCTGCTTCCACATGCTACGCCTGCTGAGAGACTTTCAAGTGGATCCCTACCGAGTCCAGAAAGATGGTCACCCACGCACTCAGCAGCAGCATACTCTACTACGGCAACGCATTCTACGCTGGCATCACCCAGAAAATCCTCACGAAACTGCAAAGCATCCAGAATCCCTCCGCCAGATTCATCCTCAACATCTCCCGCAACAGCCACATCACCAGCCACCTAAGAGACCTCCCCTGGCTCTCAGTAATAAAAGGATCACCTTCAAGCTCCTCACACACGTCTACAAAGCCCTACACGACACGGGACATGCATTCCTCAACCATCACCTATCATTCCACCCACCCACTAGAAACCTCTGCTCCACTCAAAGGCCCTGGCCCCCATCCCATCTTTCTCCTACCTCACAGCAAAGACCTGGAACACCCTGCCTCTCCCTCTAAGGCAATCACCATTACTGCTCCAATTCAGGAAGGAGCTCAAAACCTGGCTCTTCGACTGAACCACAGTGCCACAGATCTGCAGTCCCCCTCAGCGCCTTGACACCCTTACGAGTGAGTAGTCACGTTTTACGAGCCATTTGATTGATTGATTGATTGACACATCTGGGATCAACAAGAACCTCACCCATGAACTCCAGGATGTCCGGAACACCTCCGCCAGACTAGTCCTCAAACTACCACACCACTGCCACATCACCCAACACCTGTGGACACTACACTGGCTTCCTGTTGAGAAGAGAATGAACTACAAATTTCTAACCAACGCCCACAAACATCTCCACAACACTGGACCTGCCTATATGCACAACCGCCTCTCATTCCACGCACCCTAAACATCCCTCCACTCAGCCCAGCTCTCCCTAGCTATGGTGCTGCGCATCAAGACGACCAGAACAGGAGGGCGTTCCTTCTCCTTCATCGCGGCCAAGGCATGGTACACCCTCCCTCTCCACCTTTAACAGACATCAGCCATCTCCATGTTCTTGAAAGATCTCAAGAACTGGCTATTTGACAAATCACCATGAACATCCAAGAGCTGCGCACCCCCCCACCCATCACAGCACCTTGAGAACCTTTCGGGTAAGTAGTTGCACTTAACAAAACCCTGATTTAATTTGATTTGATTCTTAACTGTTAACGGAACATTATATATCATGAATTGTATTACCCACACAAAAGCACTAATGTCCCTGTTCTACCGATCCATAAGGGACCAAAAGTGTCCCATCATCTCTAACTCACAGGACATTACATCCTCCCTTTTATTAAATAAAAAGTACAAATACTACTTATATACATCATAACTCTTCAATGAGTTGTTTTGGTGCTCAAATCAATCGCCCTGCTCTTGTCATGTGTGCAGAGATACAGGAAAAGTGTCCATGACTGGCAGTGGTGACAGAGACACTGGCACAGTAGTTGGGCTCTCCAGATTCTCAGGTGGATAAGTCTCACTTCTGACATCTGGAAGTGGTGAATTTCGAGGCAGGTGCTTGAAATGCAAAGAATCTCATGCGGTGGACTTTCCAGGATGATGAGCAGTGACCAGGTGTCCTTTACTTGTCACAACCCTCACTGGGTCAGCATCAAAAGGAGCATCAGACTTGTGTTTCCATTTCTGCCTGACAATGGTTCGCTCTTCTGCACAGAATGCTCTGAGCACAGCTGCATCTGCCCGGATAGGTCTTCATTTTGTGTTTGTGAGACAAATCAGTGGTGCAAAGAAAGTTTATCATTGTCTATAGATCTTTCAGTGGCCCATTGTGGCAATTTGGATCCTATACCTCTCTCAAACATTAAGTGAGCACGGCTTTCACCTGTGGCAGAATGGGGAGTTTACCTGCATGCACAAAGCGTAGACTGAAAAACTGATTTGTGTTCAAGCTTTTCCAGTGCAGCACATTAATTGGTCTTCTTGAGGGTGCTCATACTTCTCTCAACAACACCATTCACCTGTGGCCAGAGAGGTGTGCTTTTTTGATGCTTGACATTTAAATGAGTGAGAAAATCTTTAATTCTCAACTATTGAAAGGTAGGACATTGTCAGATGTCAAAATCAAAGGAACACCCCATGTTGCAAAAATGCTTTCTAATCTCTCAATGACTCTGGCATAAGTAGTTGACAATAGGTCTTCCACAATGGGAAAACAGGAATATTCATCAACTATTACTAGTAGATGATGTCCATTGTCAAGGGGTATAAAGAAATCAATTACAATCTTCTCCCATGCATGCTTTGGGAGATCAGACATGTTTAACAGATGGGGGGCTGTTTTGGATGACAAACAGTTGCACAAATGACATGCCCTTAACTCTTATTTAACTCATTCATGAAGCCAAGGGAACCAAACTGGGTCCCATAGAGCTCATTTAGTAGCACCAACTCCACGATGTACCTCATGGGCCAGTCCAAATATTTGTTGTCTCAGATTCTCAGGTATGGCAATTCTCGTCCCTTGTAAGATGATGCCTTTGGGGTAACTGAAAGTACTTTCTGCACATTTTTTAATTTCTGGTATTCAACGTCATCATGAAAATTTCGAGTATGTTTTTGCTAGAAATTGATGTGTAATAATGTCTATGATTACTAATATATCTCTGTCAGTCCTCGTGGCAGCAATGATTCGTTCCATCGATACGGCAGCAGGGGTACTGGATTTCATGATGAAGTTAACATAAGCATCAGCCACTTTAGAAGTGGTGCCATGACATGGTATTGGTACACATGAGATGTTGTCATAGAGTTTTGATCTTTTCCTGGATTCTGCCTGTATAATTATACTCCTGCAGCCACAACCCCCACCTTTCAATGCAAGGGGGCATCTTGGCTTTAGGATTGCTGAAAAATGGTGAGCAATGTTTGGTAGTCGGTGAAAACTGCAAAATGCATTCCATTCAGGCACACATGAAAATGCTCACAAGCCCACACCACAGCAAGGCTTTCTTTTTCAGGTTTTGAATAGGCACGTTCCATCAATGACAAACTGCGGATATCATAAACCGCATTGTGTTTTGGAGCATTGGGATATCCAGTATGATGCGCAAGGATGGCACCCAACGTCACTGGATGTGCATCAACAACAACCTCAGTCCACAGTTTGGTATCACAATGTGGCATTCTCGATTCCAACTTTGATTTTCTTGAAGCTTTTTTTACATTCATGTGACCATCGAAATAGAACATTGTCTTTCATTAAGACTTTAAATGGAGCACTTGCAGTGGCAAAGTCATGAATATATTTTGAACAGTACCTTGTCATTCCAAGGAAGGATTGCAGCATTGTTACATCTTGTGGGGGAAGGAGTGGATGACAAGGCTTGTACTTTATTTGGATCCACAGTCACTGGCCCATCAGAAAATATATAACCAAGGAACTTGAGTTTGGTTTTATGATACTCATACTTTGCAGTATTTAAAGTGAGACCTGCATCCGCAAGTATATGACACACTTGTGTTAAAGCTTTGTCATGTTTCTTCCGTGTGGCCTCAAAACCTAATATGTCAGCACTGTAATTGAAAGCATTTGTGACTGATTGTATTATGCAACAACTGACATCCTAAAAGAGTTCTGCAAAAGAGGACACTCCGAAACGAAGCCTGTTCTATGTAAATAAACCAACATGAGTCGAAAAAGGCAGTAATGTACCTGAAATTTTCTTTCAGTTTGAGTTTGTGATACTCTTTATTCAAATCAATGCTGGAAAAGACTTAAGCTCTAGTCAGCTGCCTAATCATGTCAGCAATGTGACAACCTGGATGTTGCTCTCTTACAATTGTCTTGTTCACTGCTCCTCCACTATCCTTCTTCGTCACTACCACTATGGGTGATACCCATGGTGTCAAACCAGTGGATTGCTCATTGATGTGATGTTTTAATAATGTCTTCATTTTTTTCTCAACAGCATCTTGTAAATGAAACACAATTTGACTATGTTGTTGAGCAACAGGACAGATGTCCTCATTTATGTGAAGTTGTACTTTCATTGTCTTAAGTCTTCCTCGTCCATGAAACATGGATTGAAACTGAATTACTATCTCACGATAGGCATTGATGTTGTAGTTTATAGAAATAACCCCAATGCCGGTAACAATGCTGAAACTGAGTAAATATGCACTTGATTAAGTGCCATGCAGGAAACGAATTGGGGCTTGTACTTTTGTCCTTTTATGCTTCTCAGTTGCTATGAGTAAATCTTGCCTTTGCAGTGGCATCGAAGCAGCCCATGTATACACTTGGTTTCCAACGGGATTAAGCGGGGCACTGGAGAGACAATTCATTGTACTTTTCATCTGCCATAATGTTTATCGACGCACCATTGTCTATAACAAAAGGTATTCAACACCCATCGCTTTCAGTGTGATTTCGGGACAGTGTACAAATGAATTTTGCACTTTCACTTGTCGATATAGCTTTGACCAGCATTCTTCTTTGCAAGAAGCTAATCCTAAATAAGCACATCTTCCAGCGGTCAACATTGACATCGCACACAAATCTTCCTCACTTTCGCTTGACAATGACAAACGTTTAGATGAGGAATTTGATGACAATCAACATTGTTTAGTTTCTACTTACCTCAGCTTATGTTGCCACTTAGCTTTGTGGGGGTGAGTAGAACATCTCTGGAATTTTCTGGGATCCATTCTGTTTTCTTGATGTAACGCACTTGATCTTTCCTCCATTTTGTTTTCTCAACATGACGCACTTGATCTTTTCCTAGCTTTGCAAAGTGTTACAAAATGTTTCTTTCTCCTGTAGCCTTTGCATATTTGTCTAATGGCGGAACATTTACTTTCATGTGAGAAGGAAAATCCACATCAAAAACACAATTTCTTTTTCTTTGGACACATTAATTTATGGCCATCTCCCTTGTGTTTCGACTTACTTTTCAAACTCAGCACTGATCCATTTTGGGCTGTTCTTGCCTCTGTCAGGGATGTTATTTAAGATGTCATCAGTGATGTCACAGACCATGGCATGAGTGATGCAAAATGTGAGGTCAAACGCAGTGCATTGTTGGAGATGTAAGGTATACATAGCTCAGCAACTAGAACTGCTGAAATTCTATGGCTTTGTACGAGTGAAATCTGAGCCTAACTATAACGCCCCTGTAACCTTTGTTTTGTTGTGTGAATTTCCAAGGTATTTTTAATTCGGTTTTCTTCCTATAACATCCCTGTAGCCTTTGGCTTTTTCAGTGAATTTGTAATTTTTTTACTCTATTTCCTAACTACAACGCCCCTGTAATCTTTTTTTTTCAGTGAATTTGTAAGTATTTTGTAACTGTAGTCAGAAACCTTTGACAGTGTATGAGCGTTTGTGTGGGTGTGCGAGTGCGTGTCTCAGTGGCTTTGTGAGGTGGTCTATGTGTGCATAAGTGGTTCTGCGAGTGGCTGTGTGAGTGTCTGTGTGGGTCTGTGACTGGTTTGTCGTGTAGTTCCTACAAATCCATATAATCTGTGCATTGTTAGGGCAACATAAAGTAGGAGATTGGTGCCAAGACTGGTTGCGGACACCCCAGCAGGATATATTGGCCTATGGACCAGCTAGCTCACAGTGCCACTGTAAGCCCCTCTAACCTTACCAGGGAGCGAATGGTTTCTGGCAACAACTGAACATGACAACTCTTACCCCTTAGGGATTGTGGAAACAGTACAGATCCTTCCACTCAGTCACTCGTGCTTACTTATTCTAAGATAAGTATACAGAGAATACACAGTGGGACATTCTCAAAATATATATTGAACCGGCATTATTCTTGTATAAAATGCTGCAATGATTAATAGATAGAAGCAGAGAAAAGTAATTAAAAAGCATCAAAAGCATGAATACTAGATATAGTTCTTCGTTTGTGCTAAGACAATGTTTATACACAGGCATATAAAATAAGGCAGTAATCAAATGTACTACTACTAGGCAAAACCTACTCTAAATGTACCTACAGTGGGTGTAGGTGTAGAGCCAAGAATCCCCCATAGGGACGATCCAGCCCATTACCTGGTGGGAGAGAATGAAGGACCCCGTCTTGGTCACGAACTGGACACCCCTCACGAGATATCAGACAGTTGCATGATGAAGTCGCAGGATGCTAGGACCCTCGGTGTCAGCTGAAGTGCCTCCTCTCCATATCTATTGGGAAGCTCATCTTTTTATAATAGAAATCAGCCTTACGATGTGAATATAGATTAGTGATGTTATGGATATGTAGATAGCCCTTTTGACCCATGGATGAAGATAGAGATGACATTTGTACATAGTGTGGGCAGAGACCTTGTACATGATGTTCAAGGCATTGTGATAATGTGGTGTGCATCTAGATGTGTAAACAAGTTTAGTTTCAGGGAAACTAATCCAACATTGTCACACACGCAAATATGTGCAAAAGGTTACTGCTGAGAAAGAGGAAAATGTAAGAAATAAGCTGCAGCGCTACATGGGCCTAACTCCGGAATATAACAGGTTGTGTCTCTGGGTCTGTGGGTGGGTGTAGGAGTGGATGTATGAGTCTGTGAGTAGGTGTGTGAGTGGTGCTATGAATTTTGGGTATTTGCATACTTAAGGTATTTAAATGGGAGAAGCATCCACTCTGCTCTCACAAGGAGACATCATTATTGAGTTCACTCGTCATAGTCACTGAAATTCAGTGAATCCAATAGATTTACAATGCATTTACTCCTGTTAAGGATTTCAGATAATTGTTCAATGAAGAATATTAGAGAAAACGTATTTGCTTTGCATTTATGAAGCCCAAAAAGGTAGGATAATTTCCATTTTACTCAAGTGGAGATTTACCTGCTGGCACCTGCTATGTTTATATTTGTAAGTGCTTCCCATTGAGGTTTAATTTATCCAAAATAGGCTTCAAGGCCATAATCAAATCTCATTTTTTGCAGGAACAGTCCACAGTTTTGCCAAAAATGTTCACACAAGTGCATTACGTTATACTGGCAAATTAGTAAATACTTTCTAATTGTGTAATTGTCTACTGCATATTGTACACCACAGCTACATAATGGACCACCCATTTACATATTTCTCTGTGCCCCTCCTTGCTATTTGTTTAGTGTATTTTTCTTTCTAATTTATTTTATTTGTTGCAAAATATTGGGGCATGTATATTCCAGTTTCCCAGAAAGTTGCAAAGATAAAGTGTTTTGGGAAAAGTGTAAAAAACACATATAGACACATATTGTAAATAATGTCTGTGAACAGTAGTTTACTTACACAGTGCTTAAACTTCTATTTATGTAATGCTTTTTAATGTAAAGCACTTTTTAATTGTATTTCACATCTTTTCGATGATGACGGTCTTTGGGATAACTATGTAACAAAGAGATTTGATTGGATAAAACAGTGTTTATTAATCTTCAAAGGAAGTTCCCACCCTCTTCTTGAATCCCCAATGCTCTTCTTGAATATTCCAATTGATAGTTGGAACTTTCTTTGTAGCTTTCATGTACTTCTAGTGCAAAACTATGAGGCATTTGTCATTTTTCATTTTTTTAAATATAGAACAGCAATAGCAGGAAGTGAGGAGCAGTAGGTGCCAGAACAATCAGAAGAGCAGGAGACAAAGAAACATCTTCAAGACTCTTCTAATGAGGAACCAGTCTCAAAAAGTCAATGCTCTACATGGGATTGTTTCACTATTCCATCTGGTGACTCAAAAACAGTCGCCAAATTTGTAAAGCGCTCCTTGTTCGACAAAACTCTTTCAAGGGGCACTACCCAAAAATATTCTTGTGGTACAACAAGTATGTAGTACCATTTAAAAAGGTTCAACAAGAACAATCTAAAGAGGGCACAGAAAGAGAGGGCTGTGGCGGGCCATAAATCTCTAGGAATACATCACTTGCTACTGGTTAGAGAGTACCTTAGGAAGTGGAGAGGCGGCTGTCATGAATATCACCTGAATTAAAGAGGACTGAAACTTTATGTCTTGACTGCAACACCACCTTCACACCTAGCAAGCGGTCTGTTAAAGTTATTTTGAAAACAGTGAAAAAACATAGCAGTTTTTTTATTTACACCAGTTGTTTTACTATTATTGTGTTTGTGGACAGAATGTGCTTTTGCTCATTGCCATTTAAAAAAAAATGTAAGAAAACAGAAACAACCTAAAAAAAAAAGAAAAAATGGTTCTTGTAAGAACCGCCTTTCATGGTTCAAAAAAGATAAACTGTATATCTGTGTTTATATAAAGAGGGGTGGTTGTATAAGGAAATAACTGAATGTGATAGTGGCTGCATGGGTGAGTGATTGGGTGTATGAGTGAGTGACTGGGTGAAAGAGTACCTGCATTAATTTGTGAGTGACTGTATGAGTGAGGGTGTTTATGAGTGAATGGGTGGGCGTATGAACTGCTGTATAAGTGAGATAGTGAGTATGTAAGTAGCAGTATGAGCATTGGAGTGAGTGTGTGAGTGCTTGTATGAGTGAGAGAGAGGGTGTTTGGGAGGCTGTATTGGTAAGTGAGTGAATGCATGAGTACCTCTATTGGTAAGTGAGTGGATGTGTAATGGGCTATATGGGAGAGTGAGTGGGTGTCTCAGTGGTTGCAAGAGGGAGTCATTACATGGGTGAGTGTTTGCATAATTGAGAGATTTGCTATGTGTGTGGCTTTAGGGATGAGTTACTTGGTGTGAGTGGCTCTTTGAGTGAGTGTTTGCATCTGTGAGTGGTTGAATGAGTCAGTTAGTGTCTGTCAGTTGCTGTTTGTGTCAACAACGGGGGGTGTGACCCACTCTATGAGTGAAAAGGTATATGAGAGGCTGTATGAGTGAGTGACTGGCTGTGTGAAAGGCTATATGGGTAAGGGAGTGGGTGTGTGAGTGCCTGCATGACTGGGTGAATGCATGTGTGATTATTTATATGGGTGAGTGAGTGGGTGTGTTACTGGTTGTGCAATTGAATGACTAGTTGTGTGAGTGGGTGTATAGGTGAGCGACTGGCTGTCTGGGTAAGTGAATGGGTATGTGAGTGCCTGCATGAGTGAGTGACTAAGTGTATGAGTGTCTTTAAGTGTGACTGAGTGCCTGTATGAATGAATGACCGGGTATGTGAGTGATATACAGGTGAATGCATGCTTGTGTGAGTGCCTGTATGATTGAGTAATTGGTTGTGTGAGTGGCTGCATATGTGAGACACTGTGTGTTAGCACCGGTATGAGTTAGTTTTTGGGTGGGTGAGTGTGTGTATACCTGGGTGACTGGGTGTGTTAGTAGATGCAGTGATGAGTGAGTGGGTGGGTGGGAAAGTAAGTATATAAGCTAGTCACTGGATGTGAGGATGAATATGGATATGGAGAGGATGTGACCTAACAGATAGATCAGTCAACCTCAAAGCTGGAAAAGCCGGGTTGAGTCTTGGCAGGGACGCTCAACATCCTGTGATTGAGGGCAAATCACTTACTCACCTCGTGCCTAAAATAAAAATGAATGTGTCCATCTGTAATGCAAGAGGGGCTCATGTAAAGAACTCTGATACCTTCAGGTTGGGTTTGTGCTATATAAAACTCCCCCCCAAAAATATGTCTGTGGTGGTATATCATACTGTATGGGGGTATAAGAGACTGTATCAGTCAGTGACTAGCAATGTGAGCACTTGTGTGAGTGAATAATTAATTGTGTGAGTACCTATATGTATGAGTGAATGTGTGTGTAAGTACCTCCATGAGTGAGTCAGTGGCTATGTCAGTGTTTGCATTAGTTGTGTTTGTCTGTGTCAGTTACCTTATTATTGTCTGTCTGGGTATAACACTGTATAGAAGAGTGTGTTCCTGTGTGGATCAGTGTAAACACAAGAGTGTGTCTGGGTGTATTAATGAATGCCTAGGTATGTTACTGTATGCAAGGGTGTCAGTGTATGCATGAGTGTCTTTCTGGGTGTCTTAGTGTCTGCAACAGTGTCTGACTGGGTTTAGTATTGTATACAGCATTGTGAGACTGGGTGTGTTATAGGCTGTATCTGTGTGTAAATAGGTGTGTGAGTATCTTTATAGATGAATAAGCAAGTGTATGAGTGTCTGAACCAAAGACTAATTGATTGTGTCAGTGCTTGTATAGGTGACAGTGACATAGTTAGTGGCTGTATGTAATATTGAATAAGTATGGCAGTAGCTGTATAAGTAACTGACTGGCTGTGTTAGTTGATGGTTACTTAAGTATATACATGTATGCGTCATTGTTTATATGAGTTAGTGGATATGTTTCTAGCTGTATGGGTGAGTGATTGAGTGTTACAGTACTTACATGGGAAAGTGAACTAGTATGTTAATGAGTGTATGTGTGGCTGCCTGACTGCACAAGATACTGTGTAGTTGACTGAGTGCATATTTTTGTACCTATAGTAGGAAGTAACTACATGTGTATATATCTGTATGGGTAAGTGAGATCATTTAGTAGCAGATGTATTTGTAAGTGAGACTGTGTGTCACTAACTTTGTCAATGTGTTAGTGGGTTAGTGAGTGGTTGAATGGATGAGTGACCGTGTGTATGAGTTGTATAATCAGCATATGTGTGAATGTGTCAGTGGTTATACAAGACCTTGGTGTATACTAAACCACGTTGAAAGTTATACTTACAAAATGAGTTAAACAAAATGGTGGTAAGCAATATCAAGTGCTCTTCCTGTATAAAAACTGTTTCCACAGGTATGTCTAAGAAATATTTGTGTTGTAGAACAAGTCTTTTGGCACACCTAAACAAATACAGCTCCAGCCACTATAGAAAAAAAGAAAGAACATAAATATATGTTAGTATTTGATTTAAAAAAATTATAGAAACGTAACAATACACATTTGTTTTACTGTATATGAAAATAGTAAAGCCTTTCGTTTTCCCTTTTTTACTGTTCTCAGTTTTCATAAATCCTCACCATAACAATTGTCTGTACAAAGTATTATCCATGAACACTGGGGAAAAACAATCAAGAGATTGTAAAAAAAGACAATAAACTGCACAGTATTTAACTATAAATATGTGCCACTATGCATTGCACTAACTACAATTCATGAATCAGTTCTTGTATCCAAAGTTACTACACTAATCTGAACAAACCTTTCTGAGAAATGTTTTTTACATTTTTATATCTGGTACAGTACTACAATTACATTTAAATACGTTTTCAATTTTGGAGATCCTCTTGAAAACATCACCTATAGTAGACCAAATGATGTGTAAACTGCTCATGATCCATGTAGACAAAATTCCATACAGTAGTGTTTTTCACAAATAATACATAGAGGTTTGGTTGAAGAAACAAAAGTGGACAATTTTTTAGTTTCAAAGGCTGTGTTTGCTTTCAACTTAAGGGTACTGTAATTGGATTATGGCCATCCAGTTTCAGACTTTAAGTAGAGAGTGTAGTATTTAGATGTTATATTAACTCCTTTCTGGAAGATAAAGGTACTTTTGCATTTTGAAGACCTTTTTAAGACATTAACCCCAATAGGATGAATAATGTCTAAAACACTGATGAACCACGTAGAAGAAACTCCATTCACTACTTTGTTTATCCAGAATTTCTCCTAAGATCTTCAGTTGAAGGAAGAAAAGATAGGAACTTGGTAGTTTCTTAAGACACCATTGTAATGTTTTATATCTAACCTTTTTGGAGATTTTGTTAGACGCATAAAATTTCATACTCTTGGTGGATTAGGTCTAAAAAGAAGTCACATCTATTAAGATTAGAATCTTCATTGTTCTGTACATGGTATGTGCGAAATTTGTGGAGTAGAATTCTCTCAAATCAGGAAGGGATAAAACCCCCTTCTTCACTAGGTATATATAGTGTATCAATATTGAGTCTTGAATTTTATTTGCCCAAATAAACGTATAAAACAGACCTTGCACTGCTCTAAAAAATGTATTTGAACCGCATTTGGAATGGCTGAAAAAAGAAATTTACATAAGGGTAAAATCATCCTACGAATTACAGCTGCCCAGCCCATTATTGATATGGGAAGATATTTCCATTTTATCAGTTTGTCTTTTATCTTATTATGAAGAGGGATATAGTCAAAGCATAGAGGTCATTGATATTCTCAGAGACATATACGCCTAGATACCTCTGAGGCCTGATATTAACCAGTGGGCTCAGTTCTGCTAATAAAGTGTCAGAAGTGTAGTTGCAGAGAAATATCTATGTCTTTGATTTATTTATTCTGTATCCTCCAATGGATTGAAATTCCTTGAAAATATTAAATATTTAATTTTGGACTTCTAAACTAGGTTTTAAAACGAGAGCAAAATCATCAGCGTATAGTTTAATTTTTGCCATGTCAGGCATTGGAGATGTCAAACTTCGAATTGAGCGAACAGCTATGGCAAGGGGCTCTATAAAATACACAAAGAGTAGGGGAGACAGGGGGCAGGCTTGACTCGTCCCTCTAACAACTCTGCATTTGCCAACTTTATTAGTATTTACAATTATTTGTGCCGTGGCCCCCTCACAACATTTAGAAATAACCGCAATCAATTCAGAAGGGAAGCCTAATTAAACTAAGATGTAAAAAAAGACTTCCCGGCACACATGGTCAAAAGTTTTTTCGGCATCTAATAACATAATTTGAGCCGGAATTTTATTTTGAGTAAAATATTCCAGAGCCTAAACTAAAAAGGTGGTATTAAAAAATAGTTGTCGGCTGGCAACAAATCCACACTGGTCTGTGTGTGTAATTGCCCCTACGCTCCTATTCATTCTATTTTCCAGCAATGTATCTATAATTTTATAATCTGTGTTTCAGAGACTAATAGGCCTATAAGAATTCATATCCTCTTTATCTTTGTTATCTTCTCAAGAAAATAACCATCACAGCCGTGCAAAAGGAAGATGGTATTTCTCCACACTGTAGAATATGATTGGCCAACAGAACTAATTCCTGATTCAATATTATTTTTTTTTTATTTTTTAAATCACCGATAGGCCATCTTCCCAACATGCTTTACCGTTAGCCAGGGATTGAACAACTGCTTCGATCTCTTGTACTGTAACACTAGCAAACATACTTGTGCATTGACTTGCCTGTAATTCGGAAATTTGAAACCTAGTAAGAAATGATTTT
The DNA here is from genome assembly GCF_964204655.1 of Triturus cristatus. NCBI lineage: Eukaryota > Metazoa > Chordata > Amphibia > Caudata > Salamandridae > Triturus > Triturus cristatus. The sequence goes on from NC_140581.1 coordinate 405,128,840, forward strand.
AGTTTCAGGCTGTCCACCTGTCTAGCTGAGTAGATGGTTTCATAGTGTTCTAAAAATGCCTTTTGTATTTACAAATTTTTTTGGTCAAAGCGTGAACTCTATTTTGTGCCTGCTTATCTTTTATTTGCCAGGCTAGAAATTTACAGTGAATTCACTCTCCTCGTAAACCCTTTGAAGATAAGTGGAGTAAGCCTTATACACTTTAGTACAGTAGTAATCCTGCATGGCCTGCTGGGCTAACTCTAGAGCTGACTTGTTTTTACTACTTTTCTCCCTAAGGTATTGTTCATTTGTGCACCTGACTTCAGCTTCAAGGTGTGCTTTCATTATATTTTGACCTCATCTGGTTGCAATATCTTTAGATGTTATAAATCCACGAATGGTGGCTTTAAAGGCCTCCCACACTTTTTCTATTGTAGCCGTGTGCCTGTTTATACTGAAGAAGCCTACAATCTCTCTTTGAATTTCTTCATACCATTCTTTATCCTCTAAATATACTCTATTAAACGTCCATTATTATACAAATACAATGAACTAAATTTAGTTTCTGAGAAACTTAAAAATAGTCCAACCTAGCAGCTGTTTATATATTTGGCTGAAAAACACAAATATTCTTTTTTCGCAGGGAATTTTGCCGGCCAACTGTCTATCAAATCTAGTTTTTCCATACATTTCATAGCGCCTCGCCTGTGCTTGATTTTTTTGTTTCTGTACCCCGGAAGATGCATCCAATATAGGATTGTGTGAGAAAATAAAGTCACCACCCAATATTACCATACCAGGAAGTAGCAGCAATGCGTGATATAAGTCCAACAGGGATGCAGGATTGTCTTCTATTGCGGCATAGATCGTGGCTATGGTTAGTCTATTATCATTCATTTGGAGTTTAGTCTTTTGAAAGGAAGTTTTGGTTTGAATTTTAGGTTGATGTCATTGCATTCCATCCATCCAGTTTCACTCTTTAAATAGAAAGTGTAGTGTCTAGAGTTTGTATTAACTCCCTTGTGAAAGATGATAGCCAATGTAGTAAAAGTTCTTCCTGAAACTGATATCTATCCAGCTTTGAAGTTTGTCATTTGAGTTTCCAATTGTGAACCGTCTGCGCTGCATCATTGTAACATTAATATAAAATATTTTCCAGTTGTTCCTAGAAACAACGTAGACATAACGTCTGAGCTGCAATTTGGGCAGGTCATATTTTGGTTAGCCTTTTTCAACAATTTCTCAAAAGGCACAGTTTTCAAATCTAGTCATGTAAAATACAGAAAATGCTCAGAATTTATTTGAGTGGTAGATGTAAATTAGCAATCTTCACAGTTATGATGGCAACATTTGTAACTCAGTCCAAATAAATCATCAATATTTACTTCTTCTTGTTCTAAAACTCTAAGGATGACCATCAAAAATTATTGTGCATCTTGTTGAATGTTGAGAGTAAATATTAGTGATCTGCAACATATATCTAAAAGTTCTCGGATACCTGAAGCTGAATGCACTACAGTTCTGTTAGTCAGAAAATGTTGGAGCAAATGATATATTGAAAAACACATTCTCTTATCTGATTTTTGTTTAATTTTGTTTACTAGATGTGGTAAATGGAACAGTACATTCAGAGCAACATTTGCATAGCAGTTGATACCTGAACAGTTTTCCAACTGGTAATCTACAATATCACCATAATTTTCCAGGCTTCGTTTCTGAATATGCTCTGCTGTAGAGAGCAACTTGTCAGGAATATCTTATGTTGTAAACCATATTCTCAAGACAGGAGTGAATCTCCAAAATCTCTCAGCAAGGGTATTTGTTGACAACGTTCAAAGAAAAGACAAAAAACAGGAATACAACTTGATTAATTTGATGATGTGTCAACGTGATACCAATGAGTATTAGTATTGTCATCATGGTGAGCTGAAATGCATGTTTAAAAACCTAGGAGCACGCACTCGGTTTCTAACACTCAGCTGTTCTGAGTATACATGGATTAACCTGCTTGAATTCTTGTGAGAAGCGAACTCAAACATAAATAAAATTAATCTGAAGACACCTGGAGAACTCTGCTCGTTGGACCCTGCGAATGTTGCATATGTTTCAACCGCAGGTTTCAAGCCATGATGTCTTAAATCTGCAACAAAACTAATCCTCCTCTTGGTGAAGTAACAGATTTCTTTTGGTGTAAAGAGTACCAAGCTAGAGGTGTTCCACATATACACATGCTATTATGGGTTAAAGATGCAGCAAAATGTTGAACAGACAGTGATGAGTCTGTCTTGTCTTTCAAAGAACAGTATGTCAAATGCACCATCTCAAAAGACGGTGCTGACAAGTGCTTGAGACAACAAGTTTTACAGTTTCAAACTCATCGATTTGAGAAGTACTGTCGTCTAAAATATAGATGCAAAAGAACATTTTACATGCGATGTCGCATTGGATTTCCATGACCTGTTGTCTCAGAACGAAGAGTGAACAGCTTTTTGATGCAGTCAGACATAGACTGACACGAAAAGTACCCAAAAATGCATACAACCTCAGAAGAACAGAAGCTTCCAGTTTATAGACAACTATAACCCTGTCAATATCAAGATGCGGACTGCAAATATGGATTTACAATTTATTGACAACAATTCCATAGCTGTGGCTCACTAGGTGGCTTCATATATGACAAAACCACAGAAGACAGAGATAAAAAAGACGTGTGAAGAGATTTGTAAAGAAAAGAGTCTTACCAAGAAATTGTACAGTTTCAGTTTGAAAACGCTTTCCGACAGAGAAATAGGATCCTATGAGTGCTTGGACCGGTTGAGCTCAGCTAGTTTGTTTTCAAAGTCACAAGGGTTTGTATGGATATGTCTAGGCCTCGCAAGCAGTCAAAATAGAGTTTTAAAGTCTTACCCAGAAATACAATACCTTGCAGAATTTGATCGAGAAAGCAGAGACTTTCTGAAATCTAATATGTTGGATACATACTACCCAAGATGGAGTCCACATCTTCAAAACATGTGTCTCTATGAAGTACTTCTACACTATACAAATGGAAGTAATCTACCTGAAAACATAGAAGAAGGGAGATATGCAGTACTTGGATGTGATGACTGTTTGGTGAGACAAATCTAATTAACCACAGAAAGTTTAGTTGTCAAACTCCAGAGAGAAGAGAGTTTTTCTACTTGGCACTTTTGCAGTTGTTCAAGCCATGGCATGCTGAATCAGATTTACTTGGACACTATGACTGCTTTGAAGACTCTTTCAACGCTGTGATAGACAGTATTGAGCGTTCAGTCTTTCCAACCTATTTGCAAATGTTGAAAGTTGAGATTGAAAAGGAAGAAACCATTGCTGCTGAGTTAGCCAAGAAGAGTTCACAAAGTAGCCAAAGCTCTACACCACCGATTCAAGATCCTCTTGGAGAATCAATAATTCAAAATGAAGCAGGTATAGTTATGAATGAGGTGGATAATACAATGCAGCAAGTAAGAGAGGAAATGGGATTTCAAAGTGAACAAGGAACAGAAAGAAACTTAAAATGAAGTTCAAGATAAAATAGAGCATGGATTTCTCCGCGAGAAGAAACAATGTGAATGTTCTTCTTATAAACCAATATTACTATAGATCAGTGGTCAAGCTGACACTGGAAAAACATTTCTAATTAAAGTTCTCACAGGTTATCTACAGAAGACTACAGATTCAAATTTGTCATGTGTAGTAACAGCACAGGATTAGCTGCACCTAACATTAAAGGGATTACTCTTCATTGAGTACAAATTCTACCAGTTGACCATGACAATATATTGGAATACCAGACATTATCTGGTGACCCTTGTCATGAAGAATCAAGAGTGTTGAAAAAAACTGAAGCTTCTAATCATTGATGAAGTTAAACTTTGAATACAAGGAGGTAGTGAAAAATATGCATCAAGTATTTGATGTGGACAATAGAGTAGGAGTTCTGACAAACAAGGGGCAACGTACTTTGGAAAGTCACTGTATCAAGAAACTATTTCCATTCAACATTACAGCACCAATACTAATGAGCAATTTTATTGAATAATAGAAATCTACAGTTAGTTTAATACCTACAATTCAAGAATGCTCCAAATTTAACTAACAATTACTACAACTGGAGAAAGAGGATATTTTGGAAAATACAGCTATTGATAAAATGGATCATCAGGGAGTCACAATACTACTCACATATAAACTATATGCAAAGTTGTATTCTTTGGAGAAGTCTGTATCCAAAACGGCAGGATCAGAAAAGCATTTAAGTGTGAGCAAAAACTGTTGAGTAAATTTGCACCGTAATTTAAATGTTGAGGCAGGGTTAGTAAATGGTGCTATGGGTAAAGTTTTTGATTTAATTAATTTCCTAAATACAGATGAGGTTGAATACTTGGCCATAAAATTTGATCAGATTGATAGTGCCAAACAGATTGGCTGATGTGTTGTATGCTTTTTGCTAGTGACAGACTTATTTATATGTGGGGCGTCAGCAGTTCCCACTCAATCTAGCATATGCTGTAACTATAGATAAATCACAAGGTTTAAGTGTAGATGTAGCTTTTTTAACTTTGGAAGTACTGTATTTAAATAAAGAATGCCAAATGTAGCATTGTCACAAATGAGAATTATTTTTAGTTTGTTCTTGATTGATTTGATTATAAGAAAGTTAGTTTTGATGCAAGCTGTGTAAGAGAGTAGAATTCCTTAAGAAGTCTATACGCTCCTCATTTAGAGCAGCACCCTGTTTATGAGAAATGTATAATCTGTCAGAAGTGAAAGATTACAAAACAAACTACGTAAGCTCAAGAAGAGAAAGGATAAATAAATAAGCTGCTAATTCTTGTCACTTATCTCTGTTGTTTTCTTCAGTTTTTGAAGACACAATAACATAACGAGTTTGACTGTTTTAGTGAGTGAATTGACAACAAATATAAACATAGTTCAGTTTCTCTGAAGAGACTACGTTAAACTTTCTAATCTCTTCTTGAAAGTTATCAACAGTAAACCCTGCCCTATTCCGCAACACCTGCAGATACCAAGTCATCATTTTCCCTACACTCCTCTTCAAGAACAAAGAAACTAAACTGAACATCATCACAAACCTTTTCTACATCTGCTACTGTGCCATGCACAAGAGCTCTCTTCATTTCTACTAAACATAGGACAGGAATTTTAACATAGTAAAGCCTCCTAACAAATGTTTGCATTTCGGAGTGGCGCACAGCTAGCAAACTAAAGTGATGAAAGGCACCTCTACACACTTACTTTGATAGACAGTGATGAAAGGTTGCTCTGCACACTTTCTTTGATAGACATCCTAGTGAATGTCCGTGTAAATTAGTTACTTTTTTAGTTTGCATGGATCAAATCCTTGTCAAATGCCAATTTTCAGTTTCAGACATTTGCAGGGAAATTGATGTAAGAAAGCTGTCAATATATCAATTGATTCCTGCCGTACATTACACATACTACTACAGTTCTATTTATATTCATGGGCCTGTCTATGCCTTCCCTGTAACTCTTAAGCTATGTCTTTCTCTACTTATCCACCTACCTCCATCTCATAACATCGTCCAGATTGTTCAACTGCATGCACTAATGTGTTCTCTTAGAAATAGCTTTCTTCATCAAAGAAAGTCTCAATACTAGAAGTATGTCTCCATTCACCGCCAAAAACATTGCAAAAGTTAGTTCTATTGATAATTTGTTTCTTTGGGCTTTTTCTCCTCATATACAACACTATTTTATCCAATGTCTTCATTCTGTTTAGAATCAAAATAAATAGCTTCCTCTTGAGAGGAAAGACCTTATTGACTACACCCATAACATGTTCCTTTTGTATGACTGCTTCTCTTCTTCTTTCATACTTCTTCATATTTCTTATTAAATTGATTGTACTGAAGCCGAGGGCACTGCTCATGACGCTTATGACACACTGCCCAACTCACACTGTAGCCTCGACCTCACCAACACCGGTGCTTCATCATCACAGAGCCAATACCTGACGTGGGTGACCTCCTGAACCCATAGACACTGCACCATCGTAAGGAACCACACCTCACTGCCAATGCAACATCACCTCCCTAGCAACAGTAAGAAACCAACACATCATCTACCCAACACCCACTGTAAGGAACCTTGGCCTCACCTCTTCTGGATCCCAGTAAGGAACCAAGACCTCATCTCCCCGGTGGTCATAAGAAACCAGCGCATCAACTCCCCTGGGGTTGTAAGGAACCAACGCCGCCCAGAGCCAAAAAAGCATCACCTCCTTGGTGCCGTGCACCGTCTTTGTTTTCGCCGTTTGCCAAGGTACTATTCTTTCGGGTCCATGTGACTCAGGCCCCATGCCACACAGCTCGCGGTCGGCTCCGCACTTTGGGATTTTTCATCTGTCACGATGTCGGAATAGCCCAGGTGGAGCTATTTGCTGCTTCAAGCCTTACTTTTGTGAATAATTTATTTTTGATGATATCTTGATATATGTATGGTGGATTTTTGTCATTTTGGTCTTGTTTTGTTAAGGTAAAGAATTTTTATTTTTCTAAACTGGTGTGTGGTTTATTTGTATTGTTTTCACTGTGTTACTGTATGCATGCACAAATGCTTTACACTTTGCCTCTGAGATAAGCCTGTCTGCTCGTGGCAAGCTACCAAGGGGGTGAGCAGGAGTTGTCTAAGGGAATTACCCTGACTAGATGCAAGGGTCCCTATTCGGACAACGGTGCAAACCATTGCTGTTAGACCTGGCACCTTGGCGTGAGTTTCCCTTCCACTTTTTGATGGTGTGCCTCGATTGTTTTGCTGGTGTTGTCCGCTCAGGACACTGCGCCACGGCTAATCCGTGCCGCAGTGCAAGTGCTCCCTAGGTAAAGTGTACCTGTAATTGATGTCCCTGATTGGTTTATTGGATTCACTGTCAGTCCCCAGTAAAGTGCACCAGGGGTGCCAGGGCTTGTGAATGCCAATGCTGCTGGTGGGCTTGCAGCGCTGGTTGCGCCACCCACAGAAAGCGGCTTTGTAAAATGTGTCTAGGGTCTGCCACCGCAGACCCTGCGTGCAGTCTGGGACTGTCGCGCTGACTGCGCAAGGGCCCCCACTTGCCAGTCCCTAAACCTTCCCTTACCTACATATTAGCCACCCCTCTGGTAGGCCCACGGGCAGGGTGCATTGTAGGCCTAAGGTAGGACATGCCCTGATGTGTGTGGCATGTCTTAGTAGTGAATTACAGCCCTTTTCGTTTTTCACTATTGAAGGCTACCTGCTCTCCATAGGCCAGAATGGGCTGCTGGTGTCACTACACGCTGTGACCCCAGTGGACTCATAGAGCATGGTAGAATGTCAAGTTTAGTATGCCTGAACTCAGAATAATAAAATACTTCTTGTAGCCAAGTTTATTTTAATATCCTGGGTTTGTAAATACTACTTTTAGAAAGTTAGTATTTACTGACCTGACCATCTCAGTCCGCCTCTGCTGTGTGTGTGTGTTCTGCCTAGCAACAGTGAGGAGCAGGGTTGGTGAATCCCCAGAGACAGGTTGGCTGCCAGGTGGTGGGTAGAGAGGTGACACCTGGATGGGTGGGAGGAGCACACCTTTACTCTTGAATAGACCTGTGCTCTGCCACCACAAAGCCGGCGCCGCCCCCTGTGGAGCGGCTGATGTCTCTGCCCTGCTGCTGAAAGGAAAGAGCAGTCACCATAACAAAGTGCTCCAGAACTGGACTGAGCCAGGCCCAGGCCCCCTGGCGCTAAAGAACAAAAGAATCATGGTATAAAAGTAGGAGCCTGGCTCCTAAGAAATCAGAATCCTGTTTACCACAAAGAACCTCTGCCCGACTAGAAGGAGAAGAAGACGCTGGAGGAGCTGGCCTGCTACTTGCCTTGCTGAGAAAGGAGAGGAAGAGACTTACTGAAAAGACTTTGCTACTTTGTGCTTGAACATTCTCCAAGGGCTTGATCTGAGCTTGCCCCCTGAACTGAACCCCAGGACCAGTGGGTTCTCTGTGCTTTTGCTCGTCCTCCAATTCGAGCCGTGTGTGCATCCCGCTGGAAAGAGACTGCGCCCCTCATCGCCCCTCCTAGGGCCGTGACACTCAGAAGCTTGCCTGCCTCAAACCCGTGAGAGCCCCGCTCCGTCCAGAGCCGCTCTCTGTCCCCGGGCCAGGCCGCCTGCATCCCTGTCACCGCCTGCTACTGGAGCGCGCTGACCGCGCTATCACCCCTCCCGCCGGAAGCCGTCCGACGACTGTGATCTACACCGGGTCATCCAGCTGCACTGACTGTGCCCTGCGACCCCGCTTCGCTATCCCCGGACATCTCAGGCTGCGCCGCCCCCGCTGTGGAGACCCTCCTGCACCGCCGTGCTAAAGGGTCGCTGGCCGCGCCTGCCTACGTGCCCACACCTGCTGATTGAGGACCCAAGAACACTTCCCAAGCTGAGAGTCGCACCGACCTGTGCCGACTCTCCACATCACGAAAGAAGTTCCAGTATCGGGCTCGGGGCCCGCAACGCCTTATTTCCCCGTTCGCAGGAGCCGATCTCTGTGAGTACTGGAACCACAAGTAACATTTGCAAGAGACTACAAGGTCTCCATTTGAAGCTACGAACAAAGAACATTTGCCTGCTTTATAACCTGGTGGCCTAGCGAAAACGTTATTGGTCTTGTGATAAGTCTGCTGAGAGATATATACCTATTTTTACATAAAGAAGCGTATTTTTATATATATCCAAGTCTGGTGTCCGTTTCTGGGGGGATTGATGTATTTACTGTGTGTATGATTGTAAGTGCTTAACCAACAACGCCTGAGGAATCGCCTTGGCTGCTCACGCCACGCACCTAGAGGGTGAGCAAGGGTCATTCGCGAGGGGTTATCCTGCGCCCTGACGTGGAGGAGAGGGTTCCTGCTTGACACAAGGGCAACCTTGCGCCAACCAGAGACTCCCGACTCTAACATTGGTGGCGGCGGTGGGATTTCGGATTTGCACCTGTAATTTGCATACAGTGAATTATTAATCACCAGATAGTGAGAGCAGACCAAGTAACGCAGCCACAGGTTTTCATTTTTTGAACTTTGTTGAGACATCTGCCATTACTGCAACCATGCCTGGCTCACTCTCTGCTGGAAGAGCTCTCTCTGTGATTTCTGGAATAGATGAGGTGGATTGGGAGAGACTGGAAGGCTACTCGATGGAGCAATTGAAAGGCTACAGTGTAAAATTCCGAGTCCCCCATGCTGGATTCAAGAGGAGGGTCCAGTACGCCAAGGCGTTGAGAGCCTGGAAGGAGTCACGAGACCCACGGAATGCGGGGGACATCGTTCCACCCGACAACCTTGAGGAGCCCAGCAGAGTCCGGTCGCCAGAGGAGCTGGCAGACAGGGCAGCAGACAGGGCGCATGCAATGGAGATGGCAAAATTGGCAGGACAAATGGAAATGGAGAAGCAGAAGTTGGCCCTGGAGGCACAACAACGCCAAATGGATCATGATATAAGATTGAAGGAGTTGGAGCTGAAGGCGAAAAGTTTGGACACCGCTCCTTCTGGTGGCAGCACTCCACCGGTGCAGGTAGAGTCCAAGGTGTACATCCCCAAAGATGTAGTGAAGGAGTATTTTAGAAAGGATGACATAGGGCAGTGGTTTAGAGCCTACGAGGTGGCCATGTCTTCACACCGGGTCCCTGAGAAAGACTGGGGAGCGGGGTTGTGGGGAAGGTTCCTTGCTGAAGGGCGGGACACACTGTTAGATTTGCCCTTAGAAGTCCAGACCTCATACCCCCATATGAAGGAAGCTTTAATGACCAGGTATGGGTTAACTCCTGAGCTATATAGACAGAGGTTCAGGGAGACTAAGAAGATCCCTGAGAGTACGTATGTGGAGTATGTAACCTTTTTCTGCAGAGCACTGGATGGTTGGGTGAAGGGTAGCAAAGTGAATGATTATCAAGGGCTGCTTGATTTAATTGCATGGGAGCACTTGTCCAGTCAATGTTTTCCTGAGCTACGCCAGCACCTGATTGATAGCAAGCTGTCCAACCCGAGGAAGCTTGCTGAGGAGGCGGACCGCTGGCTCAGCACCAGGGTCCACAAGGGTCAAGTGGGAGACTCCGCCAAAGGTGGGCAGGGTCCCCAGCAGAAGAGTGGGGGGGACAGGGGTAAACAGAAAGGGTTCCAAAAAGGCCCCCAAAGTAATCCCCAAGGGAACCAGCAGAAGGGTTCTCAGCCTCCCCCACCCCCGCAGCAGAACGGGGCCCCGACAGGTAGACCTGTTCCAAAGGGGCCCTTCAATTGTTATAGGTGTGGTGACCCGGGTCACATTGCCTCTGATCCTAAGTGTCGCCTGTTTGGTAAGACCGCACCCACTGGTGCTCCACCCCGGCAAGTAGCTAGTGTTAACTTTGGGGAGGAGGTAGCAGTCCAGGAGGGTGGGGGTCCCGGGCAGATGACCCTAGTCTCGCTAGGAGACAGTGAGATGGTCCCCGAAACTTACTTGCCCTCTAACACTAAGAAATATGGGCAAGTAGTGACCATCAATGGAAAGAAGGTTGAGGCTCTTAGAGATACAGGAGCCAGCGTGACCTCGGTGAGGCAACACCTGGTGTCTCAAGAGCAGATTGTACCCAATGCCTACTGTAGGGTTGTCAATGCTGACAACATGGGGAGTCGTTGTCCAATGGCTCAAGTTCCCTTTGAGTGGGGGGAGGTCTCTGGTACTCTACAAGTCGCTGTGAGAACTGACATGCCTGTAGACTGTCTGCTAGGGAACGACCTGGAGAGCTCCCCTTGGGAAAAGGTGGAGAAGACCACGCATCTGAGGATGGTGGGTCTACCCGACTGGGCGTGCGTGACCACCCGGTCCATGGCAGCCAGTAGGGGTGTTGAGAGGGTCCTGGAGCCTGAGGGAGAGGTCCAGGAACCGGCCTTAGGGAGAAGGCGCAGGAGGCGCGGGAAACCGGCCCACGAAGTTCCCACGGCCAAGGAGGAAGTAGACCCTGAGGGGGATGCTCTGGAGCCTACCGGGGAACAGATTGCCGAACTGGGAGACCTGCCTGAGCTGACCCATTGGCAGCAAGAAGGAGGTCCCTCCAGGGAGGAATTCTGCAGGGAGCAGAAAGAATGCCCTTCTCTCGTGGGTATGCGGCAACAGGCTGCAGACCAGGCCAATGGTGTTCAGGCCAAAACACACTACGTGTACTGGGAGAGTGACCTCCTGTATTCCGAGCCTAAGGCTGCTGAACCTGGGTCAGCCCGTGTGCTGGTGGTACCCCAGAAGTTCAGAACCTTCCTACTGGGGCTGGCTCATGATGTGCCTTTAGCAGGACATTTGGGGATGGACAAGACCTATGACAGGCTTGTCACCCACTTTTACTGGCCCCAAATGCATAAGAATTCAGATTCCTACTGCAGAACCTGTCAGACTTGCCAGGCAAGTGGTAAGAGCGGAGGGAAGCATAAGGCTCCTCTGCAACCTTTCCCTGTGGTCGGTACGCCATTCCAACGAGTGGGTATTGATATTGTGGGGCCTCTGGACCCCAAGACAGCCCTGGGCAACAGGTTCATCCTGGTCTTGGTGGACCATGCCACCCGGTACCCTGAAGCCATCCCTCTGAGGACAGTGACGGCCCCCGTGGTGGGACGAGCACTGATGGGAACTTTCTCCCGAGTGGGATTCCCTCTAGAGGTGGTGAGCGACAGGGGGACCAATTTCATATCCACATATATGAAATCCCTGTGGAAGGAGTGTGGGGTAACGTACAAGTTCACCACTCCTTACCACCCCCAAGGAAATGGGTTGGTTGAGAGATTCAACCGAACCCTCAAAGGCATGATCATGGGCCTGGACGGTCCAATGAGGCGTAAGTGGGACGTCCTCTTGCCATGCCTGCTCTTCGCTTACCGAGAGGTGCCACAGAAGTCTCTAGGGTTCAGCCCCTTTGAGCTTCTGTATGGTCACCCGGTAAGAGGACCTCTGAGTTTGGTAAAGGAAGGCTGGGAGCAATCTCCCAGGAAACCTCCCCAGAATGTATACAGTTACATGCTGGCCTTCCGAAACCAGACTCGGCGTTTCAGGCAACTTGCTGAGGCAAATCTGGAAGCCAGCCAGGAGGAGATGAAGCGGTGGTACGACCGGAATACCACTCTGGTAGAGCTTCAACCTGGACAAAAGGTGTGGGTCTTGGCCCCAGTGGAGCCTTGTGCACTTCAGGATAAGTGGACAGGTCCATTTGAGGTTGTGGAGCGCAAAAGTCCTATCACCTACTTGGTGGACATGCAGTCTCCCAGGAACCCTTTGAGGGTCCTACATGTTAACCGCCTTAAGCCCCACTTAGAGAGGACCGAAGTGGGCATGCTGCTGGCCACTGATGATGGAATGGAAGAGGAGACCGAGCCTCTTCCTGACCTCTTAGTAGCCTCTGAGAAAGATGGGTCAGTGGATGGAGTTAACCTCTCACCCACCCTGACGCCCGAACAACAGGAAGATTGCCGCCACTTGCTGGGGCAGTTTCCCGATAGGTTCTCCCTGGTTCCTGGTGTCACAGATTGGTGCGTCCATGATGTGGACACAGGAGACAGCTTACCTGTGAAGCACAAGGCTTACAGAGTAACTGACAGGGTCAGAGCTTGCATCAAGGGGGAGGTCTCCAAGATGCTTGCGCTAGGGGTGGTTGAGTCCTCCAGCAGTCCTTGGTCCAGCCCCGTGGTCTTGGTCCCCAAAGCTGCTGCGCCGGGAGCCACACCTGAACTCCGGTTCTGTGTGGACTACAGAGGACTCAATTCAGTAACGAAGACTGACGCGCACCCCATCCCCAGAGCTGATGAGCTCATTGATTGGCTGGGGGCTGCCCGGTTCCTCAGCACGTTTGATTTAACGTCTGGGTACTGGCAGATCGCCTTGACCGATGGGGCCAAAGAGAGGTCAGCATTCTCTACTCCAGATGGGCACTTCCAGTTCCGAGTCATGCCATTTGGAATGAAGAATGCCCCTGCCACCTTTCAGAGGTTGGTCAACCAGGTACTGGTCGGGCTGGATGCGTTCAGTGCCGCCTACCTGGATGACATCGCAGTGTTCAGTGCCACCTGGCCCGAACACCTGCGCCACCTCTGGGAAGTGTTGATGGCTCTGCGCCGAGCAGGCCTCACGATCAAGGCAAGCAAGTGCCAGATCGGGCAGGGTTCCGTGGTGTACTTGGGACACCAAGTGGGGAGTGGCAAGGTGGCACCCTTGCAACCCAAAATTGAGACCATCCTGGCTTGGGAACCCCCCAAGACGCAGACCGCAGTGAGGGCCTTCCTGGGGCTCACTGGGTACTACAGGAGGTTTGTCAAGGGCTATGGAACGATTGTTGCCCCCTTGACAGAGCTGACTTCCAAGAAGCAGCCCAGGAACGTGATTTGGACTGACACCTGTCAGAAAGCTTTCGACACCCTGAAGACTGCCATGTGCACGGCGCCCGTGCTGTTGGCCCCTGACTTCTCCAAGGAATTCCTAGTACAGACAGACGCTTCAGAGCATGGTGTAGGGGCTGTTCTCTCGCAGATGACTGAGGAGGGCTGGGACCAACCCGTAGCCTTCATCAGTAGGAGGTTACTTCCACGGGAAAGTAGGTGGAGTGCAATTGAGCGAGAAGCATTTGCTGTGGTCTGGGCGCTGAAGAAGCTAAGACCCTACTTGTTTGGGTCTCACTTCCGGGTTCAGACGGACCACAGGCCCCTCAGATGGTTGATGCAAATGAGGGGTGAGAACCCGAAGCTGTTGAGGTGGTCCATCTCCCTACAGGGTATGGACTTTACGGTGGAACACCGTCCTGGTACAGATCACGCCAACGCTGACGGTCTGTCCAGGTATTTCCGCCTTAGTGACGAGGAACCCCCTGGGCAAGGGTAGTTCTCCCCACATTTCAGCTGGAGGGGACACGTGTTAGACCTGGCACCTTGGCGTGAGTTTCCCTTCCACTTTTTGATGGTGTGCCTCGATTGTTTTGCTGGTGTTGTCCGCTCAGGGCACTGCGCCACGGCTAATCCGTGCCGCAGTGCAAGTGCTCCCTAGGTAAATAGTACCTGTAATTGATGTCCCTGATTGGTTTATTGGATTCACTGTCGGTCCCCAGTAAAGTGCACCAGGGGTGCCAGGGCTTGTGAATGCCAATGCTGCTGGTGGGCTTGCAGCGCTGGTTGCGCCACCCACAGAAAGCGGCTTTGTAAAATGTGTCTAGGGTCTGCCACCGCAGACCCTGCGTGCAGTCTGGGACTGTCGCGCTGACTGCGCAAGTGCCCCCACTTGCCAGTCCCTAAACCTTCCCTTACCTACATATTAGCCACCCCTCTGGTAGGCCCACGGGCAGGGTGCATTGTAGGCCTAAGGTAGGACATGCCCTGATGAGTGTGGCATGTCTTAGTAGTGAATTACAGCCCTTTTCGTTTTTCACTATTGAAGGCTACCTGCTCTCCATAGGCCAGAATGGGCTGCTGGTGTCACTACACGCTGTGACCCCAGTGGACTCATAGAGCATGGTAGAATGTCAAGTTTAGTATGCCTGAACTCAGAATAATAAAATACTTCTTGTAGCCAAGTTTATTTTAATATCCTGGGTTTGTAAATACTACTTTTAGAAAGTTAGTATTTACTGACCTGACCATCTCAGTCCGCCTCTGCTGTGTGTGTGTGTTCTGCCTAGCAACAGTGAGGAGCAGGGTTGGGGAATCCCCAGAGACAGGTTGGCTGCCAGGTGGTGGGTAGAGAGGTGACACCTGGATGGGTGGGAGGAGCACACCTTGACTCTTGAATAGACCTGTGCTCTGCCACCACAAAGCCGGCGCCGCCCCCTGTGGAGCGGCTGATGTCTCTGCCCTGCTGCTGAAAGGAAAGAGCAGAGTCACCATAACAAAGTGCTCCAGAACTGGACTGAGCCAGGCCCAGGCCCCCTGGCGCTAAAGAACAAAAGAATCATGGTATAAAAGTAGGAGCCTGGCTCCTAAGAAATCAGAATCCTGTTTACCACAAAGAACCTCTGCCCGACTAGAAGGAGAAGAAGACGCTGGAGGAGCTGGCCTGCTGCTTGCCTTGCGGAGAAAGGAGAGGAAGAGACTTACTGAAAAGACTTTGCTACTTTGTGCTTGAACATTCTCCAAGGGCTTGATCTGAGCTTGCCCCCTGAACTGAACCCCAGGACCAGTGGGTTCTCTGTGCTTTTGCTCGTCCTCCAATTCGAGCCGTGTGTGCATCCCGCTGGAAAGAGACTGCGCCCCTCATCGCCCCTCCTAGGGCCGTGACACTCAGAAGCTTGCCTGCCTCAAACCCGTGAGAGCCCCGCTCCGTCCAGAGCCGCTCTCTGTCCCCGGGCCAGGCCGCCTGCATCCCTGTCACCGCCTGCTACTGGAGCGCGCTGACCGCGCTATCACCCCTCCCGCCGGAAGCCGTCCGACGACTGTGATCTACGCCGGGTCATCCAGCTGCACTGACTGTGCCCTGCGACCCCGCTTCGCTATCCCCGGACATCTCAGGCTGCGCCGCCCCCGCTGTGGAGACCCTCCTGCACCGCCGTGCTAATGGGTCGCTGGCCGCGCCTGCCTACGTGCCCACACCTGCTGATTGAGGACCCAAGAACACTTCCCAAGCTGAGAGTCGCACCGACCTGTGCCGACTCTCCACATCACGAAAGAAGTTCCAGTATCGGGCTCGGGGCCCGCAACGCCTTATTTCCCCGTTCGCAGGAGCCGATCTCTGTGAGTACTGGAACCACAAGTAACATTTGCAAGAGACTACAAGGTCTCCATTTGAAGCTACGAACAAAGAACATTTGCCTGCTTTATAACCTGGTGGCCTAGCGAAAACGTTATTGGTCTTGTGATAAGTCTGCTGAGAGATATATACCTATTTTTACATAAAGAAGCGTATTTTTATATATATCCAAGTCTGGTGTCCGTTTCTGGGGGGATTGATGTATTTACTGTGTGTATGATTGTAAGTGCTTAACCAACAACGCCTGAGGAATCGCCTTGGCTGCTCACGCCACGCACCTAGAGGGTGAGCAAGGGTCATTCGCGAGGGGTTATCCTGCGCCCTGACGTGGAGGAGAGGGTTCCTGCTTGACACAAGGGCAACCTTGCGCCAACCAGAGACTCCCGACTCTAACAATTGCCAACTAGAGACCCCCATTTCTAACACCATTCATAAAACAACTGACATACATGTTCACAACGGCATAGAGACTCTGTCTCACCCAGTCAGGTAGTACCAAAGGGACTTATACATTCACGTAGATGGTCAAAAAATACTTATGTATGCAGCAGTAAGAAAGGCATTTACAGACACACCTGCATACCCCTTCATTCTCTAACACAGACACTGAGGTATTCAAACAGCCACTTACATACACATTTGGAAAGCCATAGAGTTACCAAAAGAGACAATCAAATGCTAGTATATTTAGTTAAAATTCTCATGGGCACTCCTACACTCACTCCGATATATAGGCAAATACTGATACAACCTAGTCATCCAACGAGACAAATAGTCCTTTAAACATGGGTCTGGCCTACTACTTTGGTACAAATAACTCACCTCTGAGATAGGCTGTAGATATGCCATAGAGCACGGTGCTTTGTGCTTTAAATGATTAGAGATGTCCTTTTGAGTTTAAGTAAGTTACTTGTGTGCTTGCAGACCCCAATGACAAGCACACCATAGGGTATACCACCCATAATGCAACTGACATACATGTTTACAAAGGCATCAAAACTCTCTCACACTGATACAGATAGCGATAGAGGGACTTATACATTCACTCACATGCTCAGAAACTAATTATGTATGGAGCAGTATCGAATTCATTTGCAGACATACCTACATACCCCTATATTCCCTAACACCAGCAGAGAGGTATTCGTTCAACCACTTACATCCACATTTACAGAGCCATACAGTTATTAAAACAGACAGTCATATACTTGCATACTTAATTAAACACCTCATAGCACTGCTTCAGGTGCACTCCTACAGTCACTCAGATATGTAGGTAACTACTGACGCAACCTAGTCACCCATCCACATAAGCAGTCTTTTAAACATGGTTAGAAACACGGGAACACAGTAATGGATATTGTAGTATACCCAGTGAGAGACTAATGCATACAGTAACATAGAGAAAGACACAGACACATACACATGACAATTAATAGAGTAATGTTATCTATATTTTAATAAGAAAACTGTTTATGTTGGTAGTTAACTAATTAAAATATGTAATGTGATAGTACATAATGAAAAAGTAAATGTACTTTTTTTCCTTTGCTTACATCAATTTCTAGTTAACTACAGACAGTTACAATGCCATCAAATAGTTAGAGAAGAAAGAAACTGAGGCAAGGATACTATCTCCTCATAAATGAGAAATTAAGGGGGCAAAATGCAGAAAAAGTGGTGAAAGAGAAAGAAGCTGCTGGTAAGAGAACAAAGGCATTTCTTAAAATAGTATGTGGACAAATAGAAGGATCGCAACATCAAGCAAATAAAAAACAAACTTTGAGATCAACTAAGAAAGGAGAAAATGTCCATGATATGAAGAGTTTTAAAATGTACAGAAAAGAACAGAGTGTAACTAGAAGGCAGAGGCACTTTAAGGAAATCAGAGTTAGAATGTTCCATGGTAGAGTAATTATTGCAGCCATGGTGACAGCATCAGAGTCGATGCAGTATGGCATCTGCAGGAGCCGGGGCTGAGATGCAACTCAGGGCATTACGCCATGCAGTTCACGAGTGGTGCCCACAGCTTCTTTGGAGGTCGCTGCTTTGCTTGCTGGCATCGGTGTTGCTTTTTTCCTCTGTGGCAGCTGAAACAGCAGTTCCAGATGCAGGAGAGCAGAGGGAGGGAAGTCTTTGTGTTCTGAGACTTCAGAAGAGGAGGTATGCTCTACATCAAGCCCTTGGAGATCTTCTTCAAGCAGGATACACTGCACAGTTCAGTCTTTGGCAGAAGCAGCCACTGCAGACCAACCCAGCAAAGCATCCACAGAGCGATGGGGTAGTACTTCTCCTTCAGCTTTCCCAGCTCTTCTCCTTGACAGAGGTTCCTCCTGAGTCAGAAGTAATCTAAAGTTCTGGTGTCTGATTCCCAATATTTATACCACATTTTCACTTGTTCTCTTGTGACAAAAACTCTCTCAGCTCAGTCCAAACTAGTTCTGTTCTCTCTGGTCCAGCTTCCTGGCAGGAGGTGGAGACAGCATTGTGGCCAGGAAACAGGGCCCATTCAGGTGCAAGGAAATCTCCTCCCACTACTCTAAATGCAGCCCAGGTCTATTCAGCTCGGCTTTGAGTCATCCAGGGAAGGCAAGACACACCTCAATGCCACCAGTGGCTGTCTACAGTAAATGCACCTCCCCAGCCCCTGTCACTTCAAAGCCAGACAGTTAATCCACACACCAGCAGAGGCACATAGGGGTGCCGATTACGATCCGGTAAAAACCGGGTACGAACCGTCAGACGGAGCATATTCTCCGTCCGACGCGTACCCGGTCGAAAAAATATACAAACATGGAATTACGATTCGCACGGAAATCCCATTTCCGTACGAATCGTACAAAACCCCGACTGACGAAAATAAACATACAAATGTGATCCGGGAAAGCGCCGACGTGACGTCGGGACGCACGCAGCCTGCCATTCACGAACCAGGAATTACGATTCGCACCGACGTCATCCCGCACGGTGAATATTTTCCGGCAGCCAAAAACTGCCGGGAAATCAGGACGACGCGAACAAGGAGTACCTGCACGCGACGGACAGACATGGACCCGAACCTACGTGTCATCCCGGCCCTCATAGCAGTCGACCTCCTCTACAGACGCCGCAGAAGGTCAGAACAACAAAGGGAGGGGGGAAAGGGGGGGGGGGCAGGACCAGGGCCCCCCACCCCAACAGTGTAAGTACGACCCGTACCCTCACCCGCATACGTATGGAGCGTACCCCCACCCCAACCGTGTATGTACGGACCGTACCCCCACCTCGTATGCATGTAGCGAACCCACACCCGTGTATGTTCTAAGCGTACATATCCTGAAATAGGAGGGGTGTGTGCAGAGTCCTCCCAGCAGTGCCCAGAGACAGGAGGGGTGTGTGCAGAGTCCTCCCAGCAGTGCCCAGAGACAGGAGGGGTGGGTGTAGAGTCCTCCCAGCAGTGCCCAGACACAGGAGGGGTGGGTGCCTAACACTCCCAGCAGTGCCCAGACACAGGACGGGTGTGTGCAGAGTCCTCCCAGCAGTGCCCAGACACAGGAGGGGTGGGTGCAGAGTCCTCCCTGCAGTGCCCAGAGACAGGAGGGGTGGGTGCCTAACACTCACAGCAGTGCCCAGACACAGGAGGGGTGGGTGCAGAGTCCTCCCAGCAGTGCCCAGACACAGGAGGGGTGTGTGCAGAGTCCTCCCAGCAGTGTCCAGAGACAGGAGGGGTGTGTGCAGAGTCCTCCCAGCAGTGCCCAGACACAGGAGGGGTGGGTGCAGAGTCCTCCCAGCAGTGCCCAGAGACAGGAGGGGTGGGTGCCTAACACTCACAGCAGTGCCCAGACACAGGAGGGGTGTGTGCAGAGTCCTCCCAGCAGTGCCCAGAGACAGGAGGGGTGGGTGCAGAGTCCTCCCAGCAGTGCCCAGAGACAGGAGGGGTGGGTGCCTATCACTCCCAGCAGTGCCCAGACGCAGGAGGGGTGAGTGCAGAGTCCTCCCAGCAGTGCCCAGACACAGGGAGGGGTGGGTGTAGAGTCCTCCCAGCAGTGACCAGACACAGGAGGGGTGGGTGCAGAGTCCTCCCAGCAGTGCCCAGACGCAGGAGGGGTGGGTGGCTATCACTCCCAGCAGTGCCCAGACACAGGAGGGGTGTGTGCAGAGTCCTCCCAGCAGTGCCCAGAGACAGGAGGGGTGGGTGCAGAGTCCTCCCAGCAGTGCCCAGAGACAGGAGGGGTGGGTGCCTATCACTCCCAGCAGTGCCCAGACACAGGAGGGGTGGGTGCAGAGTCCTCCCAGCAGTGCCCAGACACAGGGAGGGGTGGGTGTAGAGTCCTCCCAGCAGTGCCCAGACACAGGAGGGGTGGGTGCAGAGTCCTCCCAGCAGTGCCCAGACGCAGGAGGGGTGGGTGGCTATCACTCCCAGCAGTGCCCAGACACAGGAGGGGTGTGTGCAGAGTCCTCCCAGCAGTGCCCAGAGACAGGAGGGGTGTGTGCAGAGTCCTCCCAGCAGTGCCCAGACACAGGAGGGGTGGGTGCAGAGTCCTCCCAGCAGTGCCCAGAGACAGGAGGGGTGGGTGCCTAACACTCACAGCAGTGCCCAGACACAGGAGGGGTGGGTGCAGAGTCCTCCCAGCAGTGCCCAGACACAGGGGGGGTGGGTGCCTAACACTCACAGCAGTGCCCAGACACAGTAGGGGTGTGTGCAGAGTCCTCCCAGCAGTGCCCAGACACAGGAGGGGTGTGTGCAGAGTCCTCCCAGCAGTGCCCAGAGACAGGAGGGGTGTGTGCAGAGTCCTCCCAGCAGTGCCCAGACACAGGAGGGGTGGGTGCAGAGTCCTCCCAGCAGTGCCCAGAGACAGGAGGGGTGGGTGCCTAACACTCACAGCAGTGCCCAGACACAGGAGGGGTGGGTGCAGAGTCCTCCCAGCAGTGCCCAGACACAGGAGGGGTGTGTGCAGAGTCCTCCCAGCAGTGCCCAGACACAGGAGGGGTGGGTGCAGAGTCCTCCCAGCAGTGCCCAGAGACAGGAGGGGTGGGTGCCTAACACTCACAGCAGTGCCCAGACACAGGAGGGGTGTGTGCAGAGTCCTCCCAGCAGTGCCCAGACACAGGAGGGGTGGGTGCAGAGTCCTCCCAGCAGTGCCCAGAGACAGGAGGGGTGGGTGCCTAACACTCACAGCAGTGCCCAGACACAGGAGGGGTGGGTGCAGAGTCCTCCCAGCAGTGCCCAGACACAGGAGGGGTGGGTGCCTAACACTCACAGCAGTGCCCAGAGACAGGATGGGTGTGTGCAGAGTCCTCCCAGCAGTGCCCAGACACAGGAGGGGTGGGTGCAGATTCCTCCCAGCAGTGCCCAGAGACAGGAGGGGTGGGTGCCTAACACTCACAGCAGTGCACAGACACAGGAGGGGTGGGTGCAGAGTTCTCCCAGCAGTGCCCAGACACAGGAGGGGTGTGTGCAGAGTCCTCCCAGCAGTGCCCAGAGACAGGAGGGGTGTGTGCAGAGTCCTCCCAGCAGTGCCCAGAGACAGGAGGGGTGGGTGCAGAGTCCTCCCGGCAGTGCCCAGACGCAGGAGGGGTGTGTGCCTATCACTCCCAGCAGTACCCAGACACAGGAGGGGTGGGTGCAGAGTCCTCCCAGCAGTGCCCAGACACAGGAGGGGTGGGTGCAGAGTCCTCCCAGCAGTGCCCAGACACAGGAGGGGTGGGTGCCTAACAATCACAGCAGTGCCCCTGCAAAGAAAAGGGTGGAGTACCCACAGATCCAATGCCCACAAATGTCAGTCAGGTGCACAAAGATCCTGCAGTACATGTACCACATGTGTGCGAGGCTGGAAGTATACATATGCATAGCGCCTAAAAGAATACATGTACACATGAAGTCATGGCAACAGTCTACATACACAAGTACAGTGACCACCAAGGACGCCACAAATGATGCAGGTGGAGACATCGCTCAGCATGCATGGGCCAAGTCTAACGAGTCCGTCACACACCCAGCCAATGTAGACACAGCTCAGCCCCACATATTGGAATGACCCTGCAGGGAAGAAGTCAGGTTACACAGAGGAAGGAACACACCTTGGGACGATGTCACCATGCAGTAACTGCTTACATGAACAAAGTTATGTAGCCAACAGCTTGTGATGGCACACAGATACCAGGATCCACCCTGTGACCAGCACAAGATGACAATTCCCACACACCCAACACATAATCACCACCCAAAATAATGGGGCAGGTCGACCAACAGCAATACCAGACAGACAGTAGTGTACTAAGGAAAAAGAAATTGCTTTAATCAGCATCCAAAAATATGTTTGTCCCTTCAAAGTTCAAAAAGTACAATGCCCATAGGGCAAACCAAAGGTCCAATCCAGGTGGGGGACACAGTGGGACGCGTATCCCCTAGCTTGCCTGCACAGTCAGACTCCTTCGTCTTCCAGAGCGGGGAGGGCATCATGTGGGGGGGAAGGACAAGGCACCGCAGGGACATGAGGGTGAAGGGTAGGAGTCGTGGGTGCAGGGATGGAGGACTCCACCACAGGGGGTGGGTCAAGGCCGAAGGCGGAGGCCAGGATGGCACTGCGCACCTTTGCAAGGTCCTCCAGCGACTCCCCTGCCTTGAAGGAACCACAGGCCCCAAGGAGGGGGGGGGGGCGGAGGGATGGGTCGCAGCGCCACAGGGGGAGGGTGTGGACAGGGGGGAGGGATTCAACCATCCTGACCGGGGACTCCCTTGACCGCTTGCGGGGTGGTGTCACAGTGGGGCTCAGGGACAGAGCGGCCATGAAGGAGTCTTTGCCGGATATGTGGCCAGGAGAGCTGAGGGGAGGGGATTTGGAGGGAGTGGATTTGGTGGAATGCGGACTCCCACTCTGGCTGCGTGACTTACGTTTGCCCCCCGACCCAGTGGGTGTGCCTACTTCACCCTGTGTGTGCGTGCCAGGAGGTGTGCGTATGACCTTCCCTGCTGGTGTGGTGCCTGTGTCTGTTGTGGTGGGTGCATGCTGACGTCTGGGTGTATGTGGGACAGGCATGGGAGTGGGAAGTGTGGATGGGTCAGGGGTAGGGGGTTGGATGTAGCGCTGCAGGAGACCCACTGCTGCAGTCAGTGTCGAGTCAATGGACCTCAGCAAGTTGCGTTGGTCAGCCTGCGATGAAACAATGCCCTCCAAGTATGCCTCCATGTTGTTCAGCACTTGGCTTTGGCCATGGAGGACATTAAGCATCGCAGCCTGACCAACCTGCAACTGCAGCTGGATGTCCACAGACTCGGCATTGGCGGCAGCAGTGGAGACAGGGGCAGGGGGTGCGGTGCCTGGCAGGAAGGAGACATGTGGTGACCGGGCACGCTGGGAAGGGACACGAGCAAGTGGGAAGCGGCTGATGGCAATGGAGGGGGCGGGCTGAGATGTTGTGCCGCTGTCAGCTGCTGGTGCAGCCTCCGCCCACTCGGAGAGATCATCCTCGGACCCGTCAGCTTCATATTCTGTCGTGCCAGTGGACAGGTCCTCGGCCTCACTCTCCTCCGCCTCAGTTCCACTCAATGTGCCAGCCACGATGTCAACGCTGGCACTGGTGCTCGGTCCCTCCGCTCCATTTGTGCTCATGTCTCCCTCCGTGTCCCCCGACGATGCTGTGGGCAAGGTGAAGAGACAGCAATTAATCATACACCTGTATACATATGTCACATGAGTCCAATCTACATAGGTTACAGTGCATAGCCTGAAAAGAAAGATCAGTAACATCTACAAAACAAGGTACAGATGTAGGGCATGCAACACACAGTTGGTTGACCCACCATGCCACTGAAAAACCATGGAGAGCATGACACAATAGCAAATGACATGAAATGGAGTTTGAAAGAGGAGCCAGGCCCTGGGGACAATCCAGCACTGCATCTGCACCACACAGCGTTGCCGAAAATAGGGATGAGCAGGGACCATATCCATGAACTTGAGGCACATGCAGCATAGGTAATACTGAAAACATGCCCACCATGACTGGCTCACTGCACCTTGAGTGTATGTCCAGACAAACATCACACACTGGCCAGACCTAGCAAGGAGATTTCAGGTTTTGACATGTAGGCTTTGCCCGCACCAACCCCCCCCTACATGAGACAATTTGTTGAGACACAGGAAGCACTTACATCTCTTAGTCTGGGTGAAATACACAGGGGCTGCATAAATGCAAGATTGGACGCCAAATACCCAAGGTGCGCCTGTTCAAATAATCATGTACAAATGGGCAGCATCAGATGATTGTAACAAGACACACAGGCACTGGCCCCCGTGAGTATGGACAAGGAAAATCAGGTCAGTCTGTACAGTGGACACTTGTACTACATTTTACGTCAATATACATGGTGCCAGGGGACAATGGCACAGAGCACAACCTATGCTGTAGACACGTTTTGTGATGACACACATGACACCTAGGAAAATATGCCCCAGGGGACAGTAGTGGCCACACAACTCCATGGTCCTGAATGGGAATGACTGCAACACACGCCACCATCCCTGCACTATGCGTATTGCACACTCATGCACATCATGTCACAGGCCACAACATAGGACATGCGTGCTGTAAGGCATGACACTTGAGAGACTAACTCCCATGTCTAGACTCAGCATCAGTGCCAACTGACATGGAACCCACATGGACTGAACTGGAGAGGGCACAGGCAAGGTCCCAAAACCCGTTACACACCACCCCCACACATGATGCTACAGGCATAGTTCACGTGGAGAAAGCGCCAGCCTACATTACCTTGTGAAAGAGTGACTACACACAGACCAGGGAACACATTGCAAGGAGGGGAAGGGAGGCAGGAGAGCACCGCTATACTCTGGGTAACTGGATCTGCACAGCACCCTTAAACCCTGGCAGTGTATCCATGCAACTGTGCACTTACAAATGCTGGTGACACACAACAAACACACATGTACCTACCCCCTTCCTGCTGCTGCTTCTCCTGTAAGCACCTGTCCAAGTCTGGAAATACCACCGCCAGCACATGCTTGTGGATGTGGGTCAGACGGCGGCGCCCGCGGTTCTTATGGGTCTCAGGTGAGTCCCCTAGCAGGACCCGTGCGATCCTCCGCGTCCAGCACCGGATATCCTGCCAGCGTTTCCTCACCTGGGCCAGGCGCCGCTTGCGACCCTCCGTTCTCCTCACGGCACTGGCGGCGTTCATCCATATATGCTCCTTGGCAGAGGCGCCTACCTGTGAGGATGAACAAGTGACACTACATCAATACACCAGGCACATGTCACAGAGAGACATATTAGAACAAATTAGCTGTTTACAACAAGGCATAGTATGCATCCAACGCATTGCACCTTTGTCATAAGGACATGATCCTCTGGGGAAGGGCAAATGCAGTACGTGCCATTGAAAGTACACAGGTGGAATGAGGGCAACGACACAATCAATGATCCAGGCTCACACTGTGCATCAGAAGGTACACCAGGATAATGTTCAGCACCTCTAAGCAGTCACATGCCACAGGCCACTGACGCTACCACAGCAGAGTACACAGACACACACAGGCACAGGACATCCACCTGCCATTGCCAAATGCAGCGACAAACCGCACTCTGCACATGTGCCACTAGACGGGGGGCTCACAGGTGTGGGGCTGGCTCTGCATGTCAGACACACAGCACTGCTCCCTGCTCACATCACATGGGCAGAGTATATCCATCCCTCATGCAGGCCGGGGGCCACACTCCACATATGCACCCACCCACATGACAGGGGACTTACACACACACCGATGTCCAGGGTACAAACACATCATGTGGACACTCTCAGCACAGGTACACAGAGCTAACACACATCTGTGTGTACAGTCACCTGTCACACTGGGCTGACCACATAATTAAACGAGGACTGTAGAGGCTACATTCCCAGGAGGACATGACAGGCAGAATGTGGCATGCACCATGCAGTGATTGTCACAGTAAACACAATGCAAGTGAGGACGGCAGACATGCACCACAGCATGCACTGGCTGGGAGACATCAGGCATTCCCCCCCCTGGAACCCCCCCTACAGTACATAGCATGTGTGTCACACCTGGACACAATGCCAGAAGTCACAGTCACAAACAAGGGACACAGTCTGTGCTAGTAGACTCTGCACTCACCTGATACCCTGGTCGCCCATACAGCAGGGGGTACTGTGGGAGGATCACATCCAGCAAAACCAGGTTCTCCTCCAGGGTGAAAGGCTGTGACCTCTCCACAGACCTTGACATGGTTCCAGGGAATCAGTAGCAGCAGCTGGGTCGTCTAATCCTAAGATGTGCAGGCAAGTGCTCCCTCATGGGACCTGGCTGCCTTATATCTGCCTTGCTGGCCTGTTTCATGCACAGGAGTACAGAGTGATTGGTCACTCACATTTGCATCCTATGTTTCCTCCAATCCCTTCAAACCTAGCACAGTCAGTGGGTTCTTATTGTGTTTTTTTCTTGAGCATCATGTCAACTCCAGAACCACATTGCAACAAAGTAGATTCATTCAAACTGACTACTGCTGTGCACCTGCTGAAAAAAATTCAAACTTTAAACTTGGTCTCCATGACAACCAGCATGCATGTAGGCCTTTCTACTTGTCCCTCATGTGTCCCCTATGTAATTTGGAGTTTCACACACAGGTACGGTGCGTCCCGGGGCCCTAGGGCACCACAAATGCATAGCAACGGCCCGTACAGGCGTGTGTACGGTCCGTATCACTATGGGTGTGCTTGCGTATGCGTACCCATAGTGAAAGTGAGCGTACGCACGCGTGTACGGTCCATACCACTATGGGTACACATACACGAGAACACCCATAGTGATAGTGAGCGTACAGGCGTGTGTACGGTCGGTACCACTATGAGTATGCATACGCGAGAACACCCATAGTGATAGTGAGCGTACAGGCGTGTGTACGGTCTGTACCACTATGAGTACGCATACGCGAGAACACCCATAGTGATAGTGAGCGTACGCACGCGTGTACGGTCCGTATCACTATGGGTGTTCTCGCGTATGCGTACTCATAGTGGTACGGACCGTATACACGCCTGTACGCTCACTATCACGATGGGTGTTCTCGCGTATGCGTACCCATAGTGAAAGTGAGCGTACGCACGCGTGTACGGTCCGTACCACTGTGAGTACGCATATGCGAGAACACCCATAGTGAAAGTGAGCGTACAGGCGTGTGTACAGTCCGTACCACTATGAGTACGCATACGCGATAACTCCCATAGTGATACGGACCGTACACGCGTGCGTACGCTCACTTTCACTATGGGTGTTCTCGCGTATGTGTACCCATAGTGGTACAGACCGTACACACGCCTGTACGCTCACTATCACTATGGGTGTGCTTGCGTATGCGTACCCATAGTGAAAGTGAGCGTACGCACGCGTGTACGGTCCTTACCACTATGAGTACGCATGCGCGAGAACACCCATAGTGATAGTGAGCATACACACGCGTGTACGGTCCGTATCACTATGGGTGTTCTCGCGTATGCGTACTCATAGTGGTACGGATTAGGCCTGGGCGAAAATTTCGTTCCGTTCGTGGAAATTGCGATAATTTGACATTTTCGCGTTCCGCGGAGAGCGCGAAAATGTAAAAAATTCCGGTTTCCGCAGCTTGGCGATAATTTGTTTCTTGCTCGCGCTATAAATTAATACATTCTCGCGCGCGTGCGATCGCCTTACCTGAATCCCTGCGTTCGCCGACAAGTTTTCTTGATCCGGTCGCGTTCTCCATGAGATGTTGTATTGTTTTTAGCCATTTGCGCTGTCTCGCGACAGTTCGCGCCTGCAGTGACGTCATGCGTCGCGCGATCACGTCTTTCTTCTCGCGATCATGCACCGCGAGAAAACTCAAAACAAGATGGCCGCGCCCGCAAGCAACCACATGGGTAAGTTGGCGACCCGCAACCATGCAGAAAATCTCGCGAACATGCCGGAAAAAAACTTCTGCATCTTCGCGATATTTCTGCTTGTTTGCGATCATTTTAAACATTTTCGCGATAATTTGAGAAAGTTAATTTCGCAAATTCCGCCCACCCCTAGTACGGACCGTACACACGCCTGTACGCTCACTATCACTATGGGTACACATATGGCAGCACTCCCATAGTGATAGGGAATGTACACAGGCCCTCTGAGCGAAAGTACGGTGCCTTTCACACATCACAGTGGTGACAGGCAGCACACAGGAAGGAATAGGGCAGACATACTTGTCCATGGATGGACATCAAGGCATTGTCTGGGCAGTACTAAATGTGTGGGGCACAGGTGTGAAAGGCTGTGATGTGGCACATTACTCCTGAGTCGAGAAGGCAACAGATGTATGATGAGATGTGTACAGATGTTATGTGTGACGGTGCAATGTGTGCCAGGCATGCCCTTCACTCCTTTGACATGTGTGCATGTCTTACTGCACACTTGGGATGAGCGTCACTGGCATGGCACAGTCAACAACACAAGCAAGTGTCCCCTGATGCCCACTACAGGGGTTACCACACCAGACATGTTACTACCCACGGTGCACGATGTGACTATGTCATGTATGTGTGGGGTGTTCCCATTAGCTTGATGTTGGTGCTCCCTCAAAAGCATCAGCTGTTGCAGCAACCAACATGTGTCTGTGTGTAGATGGACATGGCACACTGTTACGTACACCAGGCCACATGTGGTATCGGATGTGAGGTGCGAATGTATGCATGGGACACGGAGTAGCGTAACAAGGACATGTCTGCATCCTCTCTATGAATGTGTGGTGAGTCATTACATGTACACCTTATTGGCAAGGTGTGTGGGCTGTCCTAGTGTAATGTCATGTGACCTGTGGCTCTAGTGTTCCGCTACCAGTCTCTGAAATTGACATCCTACTTCTGCTGATGTGTTGATGTATGTCACTCCTGTGTTGCGTCTGGCTGTTCACTTACACTGGGACACAGCTAATCCCATGCCATGGCATGTGGAGATTCACAATCTCCGTGTGTAGCTGGGTCTTGGTAGGAGTGTCACCTGGCAGCCATACGTGTCCAGGGCATGTGGCACATACCTGACTCCGTATGTCGCATATGTGTATAGACAGATTAACATGTGCTCAGCACCACAAAATTGTTGTTGTAGTGCACTCACTCTTCCTTGTCACTTCCAAATTACTGCAGAGCGCCACCTCTTCCCCGAGCAATTCCGGACTTGGCTGACATGCAGGAGAATGACTGTATCCGGTGCTACCGCTTCCCCCAACCGTTGATTGAGGAGTTGACGGCGAGGCTGGCACCACACCTGCAACCGCTGCACAGGTATCCTACGGCACTGACACCCAAGCTGAAGGTAATGGCAGCCCTACATTTTCTTGCCACGGGTACCTTTCAAAATACCATAGCTCATGTTGGTGGCATGTCCCAGAGCATGTTCTGCCGTGTGCTGCATGATTTCTTAGAGGCCATGTTGCTTCACCTGGATGAGTTCATCCATTTCCCAACCCCTGAAATGTTGACTGGGGTCAAGCATGGATTCTATGCCCTGGGAGGGATGCCCCATGTCATTGGGTCCATAGATGGGACACATGTGGCTTTGGTACCACCACAGGCACAGGAGGTAGCGTACAGGAATCGCAAGCACTACCACTCCATCAATGCCCTTGTGGTGTGTCTGTTCAACATGGTGATTTCACATGTCTGTGCTCGTTTTCCAGGATCAGCACATGATGCCTACATCATGAGGCGTAGCAGGGTGCCTGAAATGATGACGCAGCTGCGCAACGAACGAGCATGTGTTGTTGGTGGGTACACTCTGTCAGTCCTGTATTTTGCATAGACTCCCAGCACGACCGCTTCTACTGTCCTACTTATGTCCATGTGCTTTCCATGTAGGGGACACTGGCTATCCCAACATGCCATGGCTGATCACACCTCTCCGCAACCCCATCACGCCTGCCCAGCTCCGCAACAACACCGCCCATGGCCGGACAAGGCGAGTGATAGAGAGGACATTTGGCCTCCTGAAGAGCCGATTCAGATGCCTCCACAAGACCGGCGGCGCCCTCCCATATGCCCCGGCGAAGGTCTGCAAAATCTTCATGGTCTGCTGCATGCTGCACAACATGGCAGTTGAGAAAGCTGTGCCACTCATCCTGGATCAAGATGATCAGGACCATCCACCCGTGGAGGACCAAGGTCTTGGCAATGGGGCTAGTGATGTGGAGGATGTGGTTCCGCAAGAGGACATCCGGAGTCGGCTCATACGCGACTTCTTTGCTTAGTGGTGAGTACCAGTGTCTGTGTGTGCACGCATTGGTCCCCGTGTGGCATGTGTTGCCATGTGTGTGTCCATCTGCATGTATGCCACGTGAGTCAGAGGTGTGTGTGGATGTGTCACTGGAGTGATGGTGCTAGTGATGAGTGTATTTCCCCAGTCATAATAGTGACCTAGCATGTTGTCATCCTTACATGTGTCGAGTACATGCACATGCAAGTGGCTGTGCTTTTTGTGGCTGACTTCTTGTGTGTCTCTCATCCCCAGGTACTTGCGCATGCCGTCTGCTGGTTGCATTGTTGTGGCACTGCTATTCCTCATGGACACGTCATCGTGTGCTGACTCAGCGTTACATGCACAGACAAGTTTGGAAGTCTCCTTAGGGTAAGGGATGCATCAGGGGTGTATTGGGTGTGGCTGTTGTTTACGATGTGTGCACACTGCCCCTGTCGATGTTTGGTTCCTCTGCAGACATGTCGCATCACCATGGGACACATGACATGCAGATGGGTACACCTGAATAGATGGTCAGACTTGTTGACAGTCATAAGTGATGGGATTGTGGATTGTGATGATGGCATCAATGTGTGTTACACTGCCCTCGGACACATATGGTTTGCATTGGCTTGACATGGTGTGGGACTTCCACATCAGAGGATCAATGGTGTATGGCAGCCTCTTCGTGAGCAGCAGGGGGTGTTTAGCTGTTAGCCGACACTTGTGTGCCAGTTCCATGGCTATCACGCATTTGTGCTGCAGAAGGGGGGTTCCAGTGTTGGACCCACATATTACTCCACATGACCTTTTCATGTGTACTCCGAGTTGCCTCTGCATTCCCAAATACATGAATAATAAAGGTGTCCCTATGCCTCCAAGGTGCCTATTCTCAGTCAATGCTGGTGTGTTGCCACGGTGCATATGGCATGTCTGGCATGGTTTTCCGTGATAGTGGCTATGTGTCTATGTGTCGAGTAGCAAGATGCATGCTGTTTGTGTGGGATTAGACTGTGTATTGTGCATGATGTCCATGACTGTGTGGGTATTGTGACATGTGCCATCCCCATGCATCCAACGTTGGCCAGGCCACCATTCTCTGCATCCACCTGACTCAAGCTTGCAGGACATGGTTCTGCCGCCTGTCCACACATACCTGGGTGCCCCCCAGGACACTCCACATGATCCCTGACCACTGCGCATGGCTGTCGCTGTACTCAATATGTCTGTTGGCACGGTTGTGCGGCCACCCCCTCAGCTGGTTGGGCCCATCACGGGTGTGTATGGTGCTCCATGTCCGTCTTGCCTAATACATTGTGACCCATGTGTGTCCTGTGCCAGACTCAGGCCCCAGTGTGTGGATGGTTGAAGTCAAATGAGAACTCAGGCATGGTTAGACTTTACAAGACACATGTAAGGTAATAATGCAAAATGTAGGCATCATCTCTTTATCGTGTAACTTTTTATTTTGGTTGGGGTACGTGGGGGGGGTATGACATGAGGGGCTTTCCGGGTGTGTGGAATCCAAAGTTCACTAGGGGAGTTGGTGTCCTTGCCATTGAAAATCCTCAGAGTCCATGCCACAGTCTTTGTCAACATTGGTCAGACAGTGACCAGCAAGTCCATGTGGCAGAGAATGTCTTTTGCTGCTGTGCTGCTGTTGGTCCAGTGGGCCAGGTGCCAGGCCAGGTGTCCTGGGAGATGGTGCTGTTGCGCCGACCCTCACGGTCTTTTCCGTGGACGACCCGCCCTCCTGCGGGGACCCTCAGAAGCAGGCCGTGACGATGTTTGGGATGCTCCGTCGGATGACTCCTCCTCCTCCTGATCCCTCCCTGTGGGTGGTGATGTTCTACGCCTGATGGCACAGGGAGGGTTGCCCATGTTGTCGGCCATCCGACGGAGTGTACTGTGAATTCCCGTGAACACCGTCACGAGCTCAGCCTGTCTGTCCTCCATCCGCTGTTGGTGTCGCAGTAGACAGGCATGTTGCTCCGCATGTTGCTGGGCCTGCTGGGTCTTGATCTCCTCGAGGATGGACACAACCTGGGCCATGCCCGTGGTGTCCTGCCGGTATGTGTCCAGGATGTTTCGGACATGGGAATATACCGGTTCTGCAGCCAACAGGTCAGGCTCGCGCCTCCGCCGTCCTCCACTCCCACCACCCCTGCCCACTTGCACCTGGCCTGCCCTTGTGGGCACATCGGGTCTCCGGGACCCCTGAGGGGTGGCATTGGCATTGTCGCCTGCCTCCTCCTGGGTGCCCGGTACACCGTGTCCCTCCTGGCCAGCCTGGCTGCATTGTGGTGTTGGGGCAGGGATCCTGGGTGTCTCCTGGGATGTGGCAGGAGTGGGGGTGGTGGTTGGCCCAGTTGTACCTGACGCAGGTGCTGCAAGTCGTTGGACACCGGAGGGGCCAGGTTGGTCGGGGTCGGGTTCGTCCACAGAGTGGTGAGAGTCGTTGCTGCCGGTGGCTCCGTCATCCCACCGAGCCGGGTCCTGTGAGTCTTCCCCCCCAGTGTTGGGGGGTGATCCACGACGTTGACCTGTGTGTGAGAGAGACAATGTTAATTTTGTTCCATGCAACATCCATGTTTCATTGGTTTCTAAGTTGGCACATTTCCTCTGGGAATTTGGATATGTCTTGCATTCCACTCACAGTGCACTTGTGCATGGGTATGTCCCTTGGCCACAGCTTTTGCGACTTTACCTATGTGTGGCACAGTCTTACTTGCTGCGTCAATTGTGACTGCAGTCAGCAGTGGAGTGGGCAGGTGTGGCGAGCCATGCATTGGCGCCTTCCGTGTTGCACTGTATGTGGGCACATGGAGTGGTTCCACACACTTAGATAATGCAGGTAGCTGTCGTTGTGCTCGTGCACAGGTTGTGACATGGCCCTGTGTTTTGCCATGGAGAAGAGGAGGGGTTCTGGCACTGGCCACCCTTGTCTACATGCACGCAGTCCACCTGCTGACGAGCAGACATTCCCACACCCCCCAAGGCTGAATTGGTCTCCCTGTGTGTCCCTTTCTCACTCCCTCTCTGTCCCCCTCTCCCTCCCTCCCTGTGTCAGCCTCCTCCCTCTGTCCATCTCCCTGTGTCTCCCTCCCTCACTCTCCCCCTGTGGCTTACACAACTGTATTGGCCAACCCTCAACCTTGGCATTCTTGTGATTTTTGTGTTCTGTCACTGCTACATGTGCAGGTTCCAAAAGCAGTCCACCAAAGGCGAACATGAAGAGTCCTAATTTCTTTGAATTTGGTCATTGATATGGAGTTGCAGCTATTTAACGTCTGGACAAGTGTAATCTGCTTTGTAGCATTGTATGGGACAAGACAAGTGCCGAATGTAGGTCACACATCCACAGAGGGTCTGGGCTATTTCTTTAGCTACATTGTGAGTCTAGCTTTTTGCTGTCCCCACAAATAATCTGACAATCCAGTGGCACATATTGGCTTTGGTGACTGATAAGGTAGTGCAGTACACCGCTGAACAGTGGGGAATTGTTGTGACAGCTACCTGTACATGTGAAATGTCATACAGGCCACTGAGGGTAAGACGTCTGTCAGTGGACACACCTTGCAAATTTAGAAGCACTTAAGAGTGATGCAAGGATGACAAAGTCTGTCTTGACTCCATGGCACATGATGATCTGTCTCAATTGGAACCCAAACTCTACAAATGCAATGCAAGTCACAGCATCCAATACCCTTTGGCCTGCCATGCGCACACTGGACAGTGTCTGTACCATTGCTCATCCAATGCACACATCAGTTATGATTTCCTTGTTCCAATTGTGGTGCTGGCAGAGCAGATTACAGTATGAATGCACAATTGTGGCTCATTTAGCCAGTTGCCGTGAAGAAACTACAACTCCCAAAATGCACTCTGCCCTGTACAGTCCATATGCCACAGTGTGCCTTTTTAATCTTGGTGACTACTGCGTGGACACGGAATCTGTGAATGGAGGCATGAGACACACAATGGTACAGCACTGTTTCACTCACATCATACTCCCAGACACATATTGCATATGATGCACTTACCAGGTCCCTGCTGCTCATGCTCCTCCAGCTGAGCATGGAGGGTCGGCCAAGCTGCTCGCAGGACCCTCCTGTACAGTGGGGAGAGGCGAGGACAATGCACATGGTGCTGGGAAGACCTACCCACCAGCTCCTTAGCCTTGTGCCGGGACCAGCGTTTTAGGTCCTCCCAGCGCTTGCGGCATGCCCTAGCACTCCTGGTGTGGACTCCCACTGCACTGCCCATAGACGGGCCTGGGCTGCATTGCTCAGCTGGTGTTCTGGGTCCCCATATAGCTGAGGATATTTGGCCAGCACCCCCTCAGCCAAGATGTCTCATTCCCTTTCAGTGAAAGGGGGTGCTTTCTCTTCGTAACCTTCAGCCATTTTGGGGCAAATAGGAATGATGAGAGCAGCAGGATGTCAGAGGATCTGATCTGTGATAAAGGATGACTCCGAATGAACACAAAATGGCTGCCAACTATTTCCTGTGATGTATTTCCTGCCTCCCACTTTCTGTAAAAAATTTCCTGTATGAAATAATTTGTTCCGGGTCCTTTTCGGAGTTTACGGCCCGTAGACGCAGTTTCCGGTTCCGTAGCGGAGGGTCCGCACACGCATATTTCGCTCCGGAATCGGGACTTCCGATTTCGGGCCGTAAACTCCGAAAATGACCCGGAACACATTATTTCATACAGGAAATGTTTTACAGGTATTGGGAGGCAGGAAATACATCACAGGAAATAGTTGACAGCCATTTTGTATTCATCCTTATCCATCCACAATCAGAAATCAAATCCACTGCCATCCTGCTGTTCTGATGTGGATAAAAATGAAATGACAGTGCAGGTGAGAATTATGAATATGTAACAAAAGGGGGAAGAGACCATTTAAGACATTTCTGCACGGACGGGGGGCTGACACAAATTCAAACCCCAGTTTCAGTTTCTCCTACTTTGCATTATGGTACATGTAGTCCATATTGGGTGCTCATTACCAGAGTTGTGTGATGTGTTATGTAACATTGGGGTGGAGCAGTGTGGATATATCACAGACACATGGTGTCTGATTCACCCATGACATCATCACTCACATTGTGGGCACATCATTTGTGAGGGAGTCAAATCTGTTGAGGGCACAGGCCCGACAATGCAGTGGTTATAGCCTTCTGTGATTAAGTGACCCATCCTCATGAGGTCCAGCTAGGCCTCTCAAAACATGTATCGTTTTCCATCTGCGTCAATAGATTCTTTAGGGACATCCACTACACTGATCGCTGACTTGGGCACATGAGCTGAAGCACGCTCAGCCTTTTGACTTCTGTCAACAGCTGTGATTTACATGCAGTTAGTGTGGCTTGCAAAGTCGTCTCAGGAAGGAATTTATTGACACAGTAGTGTATATCCAAGTTTCATCATTGGCAACAGACAGCAAACCACATTTTGTCCATGACACTACAGGTTGCTCATGTGAAAAACGTGGCAACGAGCTGATCACGGACTTGCATGCCCTGACCTCGGTTATGTGCAATGGCCCGGTTTCCCAGATTCAGAGCTAGCCGAGGTTCCAGCGGTATGTGTAAGCCATGCGTTAAGGCAATGTTCTGCAAAACACAACAGGCTAATATGATCTTGCACACGACTCCTGGGGAGTACAGCAGCACACCCCTGTACGGTCGAGACATCTGAATCGCGACTTCAACAGACCGAAAGTGCGCTCTATGATGGCTTGAGTCCGTATGTGTGCCCTATTGTACCGACGCTGTGGTACAGTGTTTGCACGCCTGTAAGGGGTGAGGAGATGTGGGGAGAGTGCATACCCAGTGTCACCTGAGGAGTGGAGAAAGGGCAGTTGGTTACATTTCCCTCTTTGATTTCCACAGGACATGATCTATACTGTATTACATGCAGTATCTGTTGGCCCATGAATGTAGCTTTATGATTCTTATTGTACAATGGTTAATGTTGGGGGGGCATTCAGACATTTCAACAACACATTTACCTCATTTTTAATGCTTGGTACTTACCCAGTAGCCACATGTTGCCAAATTCTCCCGCAGCCATCCGCCGGGCAAGAGGAGACATGCAGAATATGAAGCTGTCATGGGTACTGCCTGGGAACACCGCATGCACATTAATGAACCTCCCACTGGCATCACAGACAGCTTGCACGTTGATGGAATGCCATCGGTGTCTGTTGCAGAAGATGTGTGCAATGCGGCGGGGTGGCTGAAGGGCCACATGGGTACAATCAATTGTACCCAGCATACGTGGGAATTGTGCAATGAGATAGAAATCTCGTGCTGCCCTTTGTCTCAGGGCAAGTGTATGTGGCATTTGTATGTGGTTGTGGGCTCTAGCAGTGATGCATCTCAGTACCTGATGTAGGCACCGCGACTGGCTCGCCTGGGATATGCCCACATGGTCACTGGAGACCCTTTGGAAAGACCCAGTGGCAAAGAAATGGAGCGCAGAAAGAATCTTGAGATATGCTGGTATTGCATGTGAGCAGCAGGTCACAGAGCAAGTTCCTGCTCCCACTCACATACCATATCCAAGATGACTTCTGGAGGGAAACGGTACCTGCCCCTTACATCTTGGCTGGAAATTCCAAATAGGTTGATCCTCTGTCTGAAAATCCTCTCTGCTCTCCTCCTCCTCCTCCTCAAGTAGTTTTGCCGCATTGCAAGGGGCAGTGCAACAAACACATTCAGTGACATGTTGAAAGGGTTTGAGTGTGTCTGCACTGCAGTTTTACATGCTGCAGAGCTAGGATTGGCTGGAGTGTGTCAGCTGATGCATGGTGGGGGATGGTAGGGACTTGGACAGGTGTTTACCCTTGGCTCAAATAATCAATGGCCACAGTTCATGTATTCTGGCCCCGATTCGGAGCTTCCAGCCCGGGAGCGGATTTTCTGGCCCGAAATCGGAGATTCCGGCCCGGGAGCGGACTTCCTGCTCCGGATGCGGAATTTCTGCTTCGGGGCGGAAATTCCGGCCCGAGTGCGGACGTAAAGTTAGTAGTCGTAAGTCCATTCTGTGAATAGCAAAAGTAGTAAGTTTATTCTGTGAATGCCAAAAGTAGTACGTGCATTCTGTGAATACCAGAAGTAGTAAGTGCATTCTGTGAATACCAAAATGGTAGTAAGTTTAGGATTTGGTCTTAAGTTAGTTCTGTGAATCAGGCCCATATGTGAGTGTTGGAGTATATAAATGAATTTAAATGAGAGTAATTTATTTGAAGAGTTTGTGTATAAATGAGTGTCTGCTTGTATCACTAATTGTATAAGACAGTAAATATGTGTCAGTATCTCTATAAATAGGTAATATGGTGTGTCTATAAATAACGGACTTGGTGTGTATAACTGTATACATGAGTAAATGGATATTTTATTGATTCTTTGCATTACTGACTAGGTGTGTGACTAACTCTATGGATGAGCGGCGGAGTGTGACTGCATGTATAGATGTATGATTGCATATTATACTACTGTATTGATGAGTAACTACATGTATAAGTGACTGGATGTGTGTGTAGACCTAGGAAACAGTGAGTGGTATGTAGTATATGGCATTGTTGTGTATATAGTTTCAAAAATTGTAGTCTGCATTTTAGAATAGGTGTATCAAAGTTTATATTAGGGCATCAGTATGTGCATCAGATTATCACGTGGATGATGTCATCAGTGATGTCATCAGTGATGTCATTTGAGATGTCATCAGTGATGTCATGAGTGATGTCACTGACCATGTCATGAGTGATGCAATATGTAACATCATGAGCAGTGCATTGCGGGCGCGCCAGATATAGTTAGTTCAACTAACTATTACAGGCAAATACAGCCATTAGTGGGCTACTCGTGTATTGCACTCTGTTGCACAATAATAAATGGTATAAAACACTCGGCAGCTCTGCCGAGGGGAGTGCACCACCGCATGGAGTAAAAGCAGCCCGGTGGGCTCTTTATGTAAGGCGCCTTATATCGGTCCATCTGTGGGGCACTAATTATTGTGCAACAGAGTCTGCAATACACGAGTAGCCCACTAATGGCTGTATTGTATTTTTACTAATTTTGAGATGGCAGCGCGAGTTATTATCAGGAACTCTGGTGTTATTGAGACTACGGATCCCAGAATGCAAATTTTTATCATGTGAGCCCCCAGCTGTGGACAATACAAGGAACTGGTGATGTCATCCCGAATCTCTGCCATTTATTTGTTGCCGCTCAGCCTGTGATCAAGGACGGAATGAATGTCTGAAAAGCGTAAGGCAAAGTAATTGGACTTTTGCATTGAGTGACTGTGTTGCAGCCTGATATATATATATATATATATATATTCACAGAAAAAACCATAGGTTTCAGGCACGTTATAGTTAGGAATTAGCATTTAAAAAACCTCAGAAATTCACTGAAAAAACCATAGGTTTCAGGGGTGTTATAGTTAGCTGGACTTTTCACTTGTACAAAACCATTGAAATTCCCCCGTTATAGTTAGTTCAGCTAACTATAACTCGCGCGCCCGCAATGCACTGCTGATGACGTCACATATTACATCACTCATGACATGGTCAGTGACATCACTCATGACATCACTGATGACATCTCAAATGACATCACTCATGACATCACTGATGACATCATCCAGTGAATGGCTGTTTTTCTGAAAATTAAATATGTTTTATATATGTATATCTCAAGGTTCATTCATTTGAATCCTGAGGGTCCCTAGGGTCCAACTAGCCCACTAGGTACCTCCAGTAAGTGCCACAGAGCTGCGTTGCAGAGAGGTGTAAAAAGGGGCTTGGCCTCAGAACACCTGTCTGCAGCGCAGCTCCCTGGCGCATACTGGAGATGCCTGTTGGGCTAGTTGGCCCTCAGGGACCCTCAGTATTGAAGAGGAATTAATTCCCCAACTTACAACTCGCCAGGGGGCGCGTTTGCAGAATGCTGCAAGGAGGGGGCATGGCCTCCGGCATGATACCAGTCTTTTATTTATTTTAATTTTTTAAGAAGGGGGGCTGTGTGGTTCCCCTTCTTATTCTAATTCATTGGCCCTGATGACCCCATCCCCCAGGGCCTGTCTCCTAATTATATTTTTTTGCCCCCAATCCCCAGGGCCGGCCACTGTTTTTTATTATTTTTAAAAAATATATCTTTATAGACACACCTAGGACATGCTGGACAAACCGTACGTACCTATCACCATGACGATTTGCGTGATATTCATTAAAAGGTGACTATGCATACAATGAATCCACGTGGAATGTATTTACACCACTAGTGAAGCTCTGACATGTCTGATGCCCTACCGTGCCTAATCCCGGTAGACACCCTTGTCGTTTATTTATACAAACATGGGTAGCTATTGACGGGCACATTTAATACACATGCACACCAAGCCATTCAAAGGGGATTCGACAAAAATTCGACCAAAACTATGCAAGAAACCCCCCTCACGGTTAATAAAACACACATCCACATGTGTAATACTT
The DNA here is from genome assembly GCF_964204655.1 of Triturus cristatus. Taxonomy (NCBI): domain Eukaryota; kingdom Metazoa; phylum Chordata; class Amphibia; order Caudata; family Salamandridae; genus Triturus; species Triturus cristatus. Next base: position 405,168,347 of record NC_140581.1, read on the forward strand.
TTTATTTTACTCTCTGGAAAGGGGACGAACATCACTTGAGAGTCACAGCGCGCTCCTGGCAGAGCCCAATGCTGTGTTACACCCACCATTGCCTGCCAAGTGTCACACACCTCTGTGTTGTATTCCACTAGCTAGTGCATATGCTATGACACTCTCTAGCCCATGTGCACTGTAACACCACCCCGTGAATATGTCATGCCACACTTGTCTTCGCACGGGTTATATTGCCCCATCTAACGTGCCTTCCTCAATGTCTATGTTATAACGCACAGTGCTATGCCATACATATTACAATCTGGGATCCATATCTTTTGTCACAGTGCATATGCAACGTTACACTCCCCAGCACATAGTTTATATTACAACTTTAGAGACTAGTTAGGTTACACAACACTGCCCTGTGCATATTACACTCCAAGGCGCATATCGCATAGCACACGCTAGTGCCTGTGCTATCTCGCGCTCTCCAATGAATCTGTCATTGCGCAAAATGTATTGCATATTATATTTCACGCCCGGTTCATCTTATATCACACTTTTTGGTGCATAGTTTATACCATACACTATATCTAGTTTTCATTTTTAATCGTGCTCTCAGGACTATGTTCTATATAACACTGTGTTCACCTACCCTTTTCACGGGCATTACATTTTGCCCATAGGGGGTGGAGGGTCAGGGGGTGTTTCTGCCAAGTGAGCCCGGAGTCACAGTCACAAACGTCCTCTTCTTCCTGAAAAAAAGTGAGATTATGCTGCATACTTGTTCATATTTTAAGTAGTTCGCACAGACACACGTTTTAAAAACAATAAAGTTCCTAATACCCACCTCTGAACAGTTAGCTTGCTGCCCCATCCCCCTCCTCCCTATCCTCTGTTGTGTGAATCCATGGACTAGCCTCCTCCCTCCTGCCATGCATGGTCTGATGTGCTGCCACTGCCCTCAATTTAGTATGATGTACCAGTCCACTCCTCCTGCCCTCCATTGCCCAATTCTATGCCCCATCATTGACCTCCTGCTTAAACTCTGTGCTTAGCTTGCTGCCCCTATTCTCCTTCCCTCTGCCCTCCGATGTCTTTGTGCATGCCCCTGCTCCATCCTTTTTGCCCACCATGTTCCATGGACCTGCCATTCCTATCTACTCTGAGTGTTCTGTTGAGCTGCCACTCCCCTCCCACCTGCCTAGCATTGTCAGATGACTGTAACCTGTCCCTGCCACATCCACCCTGCCTGTCCACATGCCATGCCCCTATCCTCTTCCTCCTGTCCTACATGGTCCATTGTACTGCCACACCCTTCTGCCCTCCCAGGTCTGTTGTGCTGCAACTGCTCCTCCTGCCTGCCCCGTGCGGTCTGTTGTGAGGCCCCTACCCCTGAACTTTCTTGTCTGTGCACAGGTCCTGACCCTCCCTTCTATCCTCCATCGTCCTTTGTGCATGCCCCTGCACCCTCCTTCTTGCCCATCATAGCCATTGTGCTGCCACTAACCCTCCCACTTGCCATGCATGGTCTTCTGTGCTGCCATGGCCCCTCCCACCTTCCCTGTGTGGTCAGTTAGCTGCCCCTGACCCCCTCTCACCTTCCCTCCATGGTCTGTGTGTATGCCATCACAGTCTCACTGTTGCTCTTCATGGCGTGTCTTGCTTCTAGTGCCCATCCTGCCTGACCTCCATGGCTATCTTGCTGCTCCTGCCCTGCCCCCTTGCCCCCAGCCCTCTATTTACATGGCCAGACCCCTTCTCCCTCCCTCCTGGCTTGTCTGTTCTATTGTAATGCCCCTGATCCGTCCCTCCTGCCCTTTATGGTCTGTTATGCTGCAGCTTTCTCTCCTGTCTGTCCATTATGGTCAGCTAGCTACCAATGCCTCTTGCGTCTCTGTTCTCTGTTGTCCATGTGCATGGTCCTGTCCCCTCCCTCTTGCTTTCTATGGATTGTTGTGCTGCACTCCCGTCCCGCATGCCCTGTGTGGTGTATTGTGCTGCTGCAAACCCTGATGCCTGCCCTGCAGGGTCAGTTTGGTGCACCTCTCCATGTCCCTCCTGTCCTCTGTTATCCAAGTCCAAGTCCTTACCCCGTTTCCTTCTATGATCCAATGTACCATACTTGCGAACATTTTGAACTTGGTAAGAGGGAGATTTTGAAAAAAAACTGGGGTATAGATTTTCCCCTTTGAGTTACATTGAAAAAGAGGAGATTGTAGACAGGAGACAGATCAAATAAAGCCCATTTGAGCTTAAAAACATTGGACGTTTCCTGGCTGAATCGGGTCTGTTAGCATGTATGGTTGTACTACCATTGCCTCTTCCTTCTGCCCACAATGGTCTATTACATTGCCACAGCCTCTCTTGCAAGTCCTGTATTGTTGGTTTGTTGCCCCTGCCCCCCTTTCCACTGCCCTCCATAGTCTGTTGTGCTTCCACGGCCCTTCCTGCCTGCTCAGTGTGGTTAAATTGTTGCCTTTGCACCCTCCTACCTGCCTTCAATTTTCAGAGTCCGTGCCCCTGGCCTCTGCCTCTCAACAGTATCCTAATGAACAACTAGATTGCTAACATTCTATATTTATTACAAAAGTGTGGAACCCCTGATGTCATCTTGATGTAATCATAACTGTAATACCTAGAGCATTTCCTTTGGAAATTACATATATGAGAGGGTCTTATAGGCATCAAAATTATGGTTAGTGCTCTAAAAGACTAAAATAAGGACATATTTTCTGAGTTTTCAAATAGCGACAAAGCACTTTTAAATTATTTGTTATCTTTATGTTTTTTTATCCAGTTGACCACTTGATTAAATGTTGCACTTAGGGGAGAGGATGTGGTGTTACTTCCAGAACTGCAGACTTTGCAACTGGGGAACCAGGTAGGAGTTTCTGCTTCAGCTCGACATTCTGTGATTCTGGCCAAATCACTTAGTCTCCCCATGTCTACAACCAAAATGAATTTGTTCTTGTGTGATGTAACCAATGCTCATGTAAAGCACTCCAATACCTGACAAGTCTGCACTATATAACACTGCAAAAACACAAAATAATAAGTGTTTTGCACACTTCTGTCATTGGGCTATATTTGGGCTACATCTGGGTGATTTTGGGCTACATTTGGGCTCTTTTGTCTCCGGTGGCCATCTTGGGAGATTTATTTGTTATGAAGTTTCCTAATTTCCTCATGTTCTGCAGTCTCCTCAGTAGGAAATGCTTTCAGTTTTTTACTTTGATTCCATCATGAAGGTATTCAGATATGTCACACATTTGCCATAAATTCTGAATGTTAGCACTCTAGTTGCTCATTAGATCACTGAAGTAAAACTACTGTTCACCATGGAAGTCTGCTCCTGGTATTAAAAGTGCATGTTTCAGTCTGCATGTCAGAATTTTTTAATGAAATGGAAGAGGATTTGAGAAGTCACTCAAAATGTGCCCTCATTTTCTTTCTTCAGCATTAATCATAATTTCTATGGCAAAATTAACCCCCTCATTGTGTTCCTTTTTAAATTACATGTTTTAAGTGTTACCAGCTTATTCCAATCAAGATGGCTTCAGGTGTGCCATACTTTTGTCATAATGAAGACAGTAAGCGCTCTAGTTGTTTTTTAGAACACTCTGGGACATTCTGTCATTGGGCTATACTTGGGCTACATCTGGGTGATATTTGGGCTACATTTGGGCTCTTTTGTCTCTGGTGGCCATCTTGGGAGACTTATTTGTTATGAAGTTTCCTAATTTCCTCATTTACTGCAGTCTCCTCAGTAGTAAATACTTTTAGTTTTTTACTTTGATTCCATCAAGAAGGCATTCAGATGTGTCACACATTTGCCATAAATTCAGAATGTTAGCACTCTTTTTTCTCATTAGATCACTGTAGTAAAGCTACTGCTCACCAGGGAAAACTGCTGCTGGAATTGAAAGTGCATGTTTCAGTCTGCATGTCAGAATTATTTTAATGAAATAGAATAGGATTTGAGAAGTCACTAAAAATGTGCCCTAATTTTTCTTTCTGCAGCACTAATCATACTTTTTATGGAAAAATGAACCCCCTCATTTTGTTCCTTTTTAAATTAAATGTTTTAAGGGTTACCACTTTAATCCAAGCAAGATGGCTTCAGGTGTGCCATACGTTTATCATAAGTAGGACTGTTAGCGCTCTAGTAGTTCTTTGGAACACTCTGGGAAGCTGCAGTAGAACACAAAGGAATCAACTGACAGTCTCTGCCCTTGTTGGATGTACATGTTTTACTGAGAATGTTAGACTTTATTCTCACATGACTGAGAAAGATAATGGGAATTTACAGAAAATAAGCTCTCAGTTTAGCTTATAGATCACCTTCCAAACCTCTGTGGAAAAAGCATAAGAAAATATTTTTCTCTCAATCATGATATCCCAGCAGAAGGCTTTTTCACATGGTGAAATCACCTTAGAACATACCACAATTCCTAAAATGAGTATGGTACCATCAACAAATGATTTATAATGTAACTAAAGTCTTAAAACCTTCTATTAACTGCAATGCTTTTTAATGAGGTGCTATAATGTATATTGGTCCCAAGATGGCTGCCAACACTTCTTGGATGAAGTGCTGACAGCCAATCAGATCTCAGGATGAGATGTGTGGTTAGGCTCCGCCCACATATATATATGATTTTACTTTTGATTTTCTCAGGAACTACTGAACAGATTGACACCAGACCTGCAAAAGACACTTCCCTGACCTGAGGACTACCTCTCTGCCAAATTTTAAGTAATTCTGTTCAGCCGTTCGGGCTGTACCTTCGACTAAAGGTCCTATGGAAAAATGCATGGGGAAAACGTGTTTTGGGACCCCCCTTTTTTCTCGGCCCCCGCTTGACGAATCACCCCGAGTCTTTCAGGGTAGGAGCGGAGCGGAGCGCCCCACCTATTTTGAAAATTTTGCGAGGATTCGTCAACCGGCGCCAAAGTTATTCCAAATAGAATGTTGCGGATTTCCTATGGAAACACGGTCCTAACTATAGCTATCTACTGGTGACCGCCAGTAGAGACAATATATATATATATATATATTACCTACTGGCGGTCGCCAGTAGGTAGTTATAGTTAGGACCCTGTTTCCATAGGAAATCCGCAACATTCTATTTTGAATAACTTTGGCGCCGGTCGACGAATCCTCGCGAATTTCTCAAAATAGGTGGGGCGCTATGCTCCGCTCCTACCCTGAAAGTCTCGGGGGGATTCGTCAAGCGGGGGCTGAGATAAAAGGGGGGTCCCAAAACGCGTTTTTCCCATGCATTTTTCCATAGGACCTTTAGACAGGGCTACAGCCCGAACGGCTGAACAGAATTACTAGAAATTTGGCAGAGAGGTAGTCCTCAGGTCAAGGAAGTGCCTTTTGTAGGTTTGGTGTAAATCTGTTCAGTAGATTCTGAGAAAATAGCCTTTAAATCAATATATATATCTGAGCCAGCTTACGGTACGCTTACCGTAAGCTTACTGTACGCGTACGGTGGCGTGCGCGAGCGCGATTCTGATTGGCTGTTAGATCTTAGTAAACATTCGAATCGGCCGAAACCAGGAAGCGGCGGCCGCCATTTTGTGTATTTCACTCCAGTAAAAAAGAGTGATATCTAGAAAAGGGGGCAAGGGAGAGAGTTACAGACCCCCTAACATTTGTAAGGGGGTCAAAGAAGGACAGAAAAGTACAAAGAAAACATTTATTGATTTTAAAAAAAATCACGGGGTACGCGTACGGTAAGCTTACGGTAAGCGTACGGTAAAAAAAAAATACAAAAAAGAAATGAAATTCAGATTTAAGTGTTTAGATATTAGGGGGCTCTAAAAAGAGCCGTTGTGTTTATTAAGTGATTTTTTTGTGGTACCTACAAGTAAGTACCGATGCAGAGTCTAAGGTTCAAGAGGAAGACTCTGTTCCCTTCATCATTGAAGTGCACACCATCTCCTCTATAAATGTCTTGCATGTCGTAACGCAAGTTGTTGTGGTAAATGGAACCCATACCATAGTCACGGAGGAAAGCAGAAACAGATTTGTTGACGTGCTTTCTTGCTTTGTCAATCTGCGGACAGAAATGATTGGACCAGTTCCATTTTTGCCTTTGGCATATGTTAGAAAACACAAAGGCAGTTTTAGGGAAAAGTGAAAACAGTTGTGCAAAGGTGTCCTTCATAAGCATTTCCAGACCTACCCCAGTCAAAGTGCCTAGGTCATTGCCACCACAGTGCACTATTATGAGGTCAGGGTGTTGGATTTGCATGAAGGATTTCACCAATGGCATCAATTGGTGCCACTTTAACCCTCTCTGACCAATCCATTTAATGTCTACATTTGGCAAAGCAAGGTCTCTCACCATACCTGTTTTCTCTGCAAACTTTTCACTCCAGAAGACATAGCTGTGCCCTACAATCCACACTGTGAACATCTTCAAAGGAGAACTGGATGCACTCAGGAGGTGTCTTTCAGTAGAATGGCAATATGAAAAGAAAGACAGTTTGGAAATGGAGGCATACATATTTTTTTCAAAACAAAAAGAACTGATTGGCTGTTTCATACCATTCTAGAATAAAAACTAGGCTGTATGTGTAAATTAATAGAAGCATGTTTTGTATTGGTACAGAAAAATGTGTTACCAAAGAACAGTACTATGGATTTGCTGTTAGGTTTGAAAAGTCAAGCACTCTTGCTCTGTGGAATTGAAACATTGTGTGGCGAACTTCTGACCTGACTCCACACAGCAGTGTTCCATGAGCTGTTGCTATGGTAGCAGGCAGAAGTCAAGTTGGGGGAAGGGTACTAGGCAGAAGTCAAGTTGGGGGCAGGGTACTTTTGGAAAAGGGTTGGTTTTCAACCAATAGAAATGTGTGATTACATTTGAAAAAAAGGGGGAAGCACTGAGATTTGAAACTTACATGTATATGTGTGGAAAAATAGAGGGAAACTTTGCCATTATCTGGTTCTGCTGAGAGGAGAGAGGTGTAGAGAACAGAGATCCTGGCTCTGATAATCTGCTGTTTGAGTGCCACATTTCTTTCACAACTAACTAATTTTAAAGGTGAGGTTAGAGTTTGAGAGGGGATGTATATGGTAAATTAAGAAATGAATAATAGAAATGTAATTCTTTTTGTTGAAGTTGCGTTTATTATTTTCTGTTTTGGGAGAAATTTAAATGTGAGGAACATGTAAAATAATATGGACTATGTTTTCACGATAAATTAAGGTGTATTGGTATAAAAAATGAATAGTTTAAGGGTTTGAGGTTGGACTCAGTAATGCAAATACATTCAGCATCACTAAGGCTGGTTGCCCTTGGTGGAATGTAGGCAGTCACCCAGGTTACACATGTTGGGAAATATAGGCAGAGATTTAATTTGTACAACTCTGGTAATTTTATATTTGCATTAGTAGGAAAAAGGGGGAGCGATTTTTTGGTGCAGAAGCAGACTCTTAGCACACACCCAGCTCCTTTCCATGTATAATCATGCACAGTATTTACAAGCGAGTGGGGTTTGAGGTTTCAGTCTGTAATGCAAAGACATTCAGCATCACTAAGGCTGGTTGCCCTTGCTGGAGTGTAGGCAGTCACCCAGGATACACATGGTGGTGGTCTGAAAAAGCAGTTTGGACATGTGCATTTAAAAAAATCTGAAAAGTGGATTCATAATGTGTCAGTCTGTAAAAGTGATTATTACTTGCCAAAAAAAAAGAGCAGTAAGTGTGCATTTTAAATTGGCAAAGAAATTTCGTTTTGTGACTAATGTGAAAACATGACTCTGTGTGCAAATAGGAATTACAGGCAGAGATTTATTGCGTTTTGCTCTGGTGATTTCACAGTTGCATTAGTAGGAAAAAGGGGGAGCGATTTTTTGGTGCAGAAGCAGACTCTTAGCACACACCCAGCTCCTTTCCATGTATAATCATGCACAGTATTTACAAGCGAGTGGGGTTTGAGGTTTCAGTCTGTAATGCAAAGACATTCAGCATCAGTAAGGCTGGTTGCCCTTGCTGGAGTGTAGGCAGTCACCCAGGATACACATGGTGGTGGTCTGAAAAAGCAGTCTGGACATGGGCATTTAAAAAAATCTGAAAAGTGGATTCATAATGTGTCAGTCTGTAAAAGTGATTATCACTTGCCAAAAAAAAAGAGCAGTAAGTGTGCCTTCAAATTGGCAAAGAAATTTCGTTTTGTGACTAATGTGAAAACATGACTCTGTGTGCAAATAGGAATTACAGGCAGAGATTTATTGCGTTTTGCTCTGGTGATTTCACAGTTGCATTAGTAGGAAAAAGGGGGAGCGATTTTTTGGTGCAGAAGCAGACTCTTAGCACACACCCAGCTCCTTTCCATGTATAATCATGCACAGTATTTACAAGCGAGTGGGGTTTGAGGTTTCAGTCTGTAATGCAAAGACATTCAGCTTCACTAAGGCTGGTTGCCCTTGCTGGAGTGTAGGCAGTCACCCAGGATACACATGGTGGTGGTCTGAAAAAGCAGTTTGGACATGTGCATTTAAAAAAATCTGAAAAGTGGATTCATAATGTGTCAGTCTGTAAAAGTGATTATCACTTGCCAAAAAAAAAGAGCAGTAAGTGTGCATTCAAATTGGCAAAGAAATTTCGTTTTGTGACTAATGTGAAAACATGACTCTGTGTGCAAATAGGAATTACAGGCAGAGATTTATTGCGTTTTGCTCTGGTGATTTCACAGTTGCATTAGTAGGAAAAAGGGGGAGCGATTTTTTGGTGCAGAAGCAGACTCTTAGCACACACCCAGCTCCTTTCCATGTATAATCATGCACAGTATTTACAAGCGAGTGGGGTTTGAGGTTTCAGTCTGTAATGCAAAGACATTCAGCATCAGTAAGGCTGGTTGCCCTTGCTGGAGTGTAGGCAGTCACCCAGGATACACATGGTGGTGGTCTGAAAAAGCAGTCTGGACATGTGCATTTAAAAAAATCTGAAAAGTGGATTCATAATGTGTCAGTCTGTAAAAGTGATTATCACTTGCCAAAAAAAAAGAGCAGTAAGTGTGCATTCAAATTGGAAAAGAAATTTCGTTTTGTGACTAATGTGAAAACATGACTCTGTGTGCAAATATTAGTAGGAAAAAGGGGGAGCGATTTTTTGGTGCAGAAGCAGACTCTTAGCACACACCCAGCTCCTTTCCATGTATAATCATGCACAGTATTTACAAGCGAGTGGGGTTTGAGGTTTCAGTCTGTAATGCAAAGACATTCAGCATCACTAAGGCTGGTTGCCCTTGCTGGAGTGTAGGCAGTCACCCAGGATACACATGGTGGTGGTCTGAAAAAGCAGTCTGGACATGTGCATTTAAAAAAATCTGAAAAGTGGATTCATAATGTGTCAGTCTGTAAAAGTGATTATCACTTGCCAAAAAAAAGAGCAGTAAGTGTGCATTCAAATTAGCAAAGAAATTTCGTTTTGTGACTAATGTGAAAACATGACTCTGTGTGCAAATAGGAATTACAGGCAGAGATTTATTGCGTTTTGCTCTGGTGATTTCACAGTTGCATTAGTAGGAAAAAGGGGGAGCGATTTTTTGGTGCAGAAGCAGACTCTTAGCACACACCCAGCTCCTTTCCATGTATAATCATGCACAGTATTTACAAGCGAGTGGGGTTTGAGGTTTTAGTCTGTAATGCAAAGACATTCAGCATCACTAAGGCTGGTTGCCCTTGCTGGAGTGTAGGCAGTCACCCAGGATACACATGGTGGTGGTCTAAAGAAGCAGTCTGGACATGTGCATTTAAAAAAATCTGAAAAGTGGATTCATAATGTGTCAGTCTGTAAAAGTGATTATCACTTGCCAAAAAAAAAGAGCAGTAAGTGTGCATTCAAATTGGCAAAGAAATTTTGTTTTGTGACTATTGTGAAAAGAAATGTAGAAATATATTTAAATAAAATAAAGGATTTTTTTTTTAGTTTTTTTCAGGTATTGCTGAAGAGCAGTGAACAAAATTTAAGATGCCTACAAAATCCAGAGTTCAAAAAACTCACAAAACCCTATATTTGAAGACAACTGGAGGAACAAAGTTAGTAGAAGATGCTCATGTTGGGAAAAAGAAAAAATCTTCTGGTAAGCAGAAAAAACAATTTCTAAAAAATATATTCAAAAGAATGAAAAATGTACAAAATGTCTGTACTGGAAAGAATGTTTTGAAAAGAAAAGGACAGGAAAAAATTGAGAATTTAGTTAATGCAAATATACCTTCTGCAACTGAAAAGATTTACATAAATAGAAAAACAGCGTTTAAAGAGATACGTAGAAAAATGTTTCAGAGAAGAGTTATGTCCAATTTGATAAAGGATGTGAAGAAATATAAGCAAAAGAGTAAGTTTTATAAAAGAAAAAAAGAAATTGAAGCCATTGCAGCAAAGGCATTAGAATTAAAAAGGAAACTATTCATTTTAATTTTGAATAGGATGCGTACATTAGACAAAATGGTTAATGTACTGAAATCACATAGCAAAAGGAAAAGAGTAGTGAACAGAACAAACTTTTGTAAAGTGTTTTTAGGAAAGTGGATGCATAGTTCAAGTAGTGAACCTTTTTTTAATGAAGAGAGCTATTTTCAAAGTAATAGTTTGCTGCATGCAGTTGACACCAGAGGTCGTGCTTACGAAGTAAAAAATGGTTGCATAATGGAGAAGGAGATAATGGTTCCAAGAGATGAGGTACAAGTGATGGCAGATGAGGCTATGGGGAGACGTCCTAAAGCCCCAGTGTACACTTGGAATTGTAGTAGTATTTGCACTGTTCGTCAGGAATCTATTGACAAATTTCGTGAGTTTCTAAGAGAATATAGTAAAAAAAGTATAAAACAGAAGATTAAGGTGCTTCAAAGTCTAGATCCATGCAGAGTGAGAGAGAATACTGGTTTGCAGGGTCATTCTCTGGCTTGTCTATCTAGAAAAGTGTGTAATAGTGTTTTCCATCATTTTAGGATGCTGGCTGTTCATCATACTGAAATGAGAAAGTTTGTGAGACGGTTGTATTTTGCTAAAAGTCCAGCAATAAAGTTAGATGAATTGAATAGGGCTCTGTTCCGTGGAACGGTATCAGATGTAGAGAAGGTTGTTGATGAAATTCAGTTTTGTTACTTTGGTCCTGAACAAAACAGTGCAGAGAAGGACACAGTAAATGAGGAAGAAGTGGAAGAGAATGTAGAACCCTCTGTAAGTAACACATTTAATGATCACATAACAAAATTTGCAATAATCTCTAATGAAAGACCAAATATTACTTGTATTTGTTGCCGCAGAACTCATTATAGAAAACAAACCAGGTATGTTGATCTCTACAGAAAGAGTGAAAATGAAGATAATTATAAGTGGAAGGATTTTGCCACATATATATTTCTTGAAAATTGTTTTGAATTGTGTGAAGTACAGCGTATTTGTAAATACTGTTACAACAAGTTAGAGGAAAATAGAATGCCGACCAGAGCTGTACATAATAATTTAGAATTGGATGCTATTCCTGCTGAACTTTCTGAATTAAATACATATGAGTCTATACTCATTCAATGTGTTCATCCGTTCCAGACCATAGTACGTATGGAGCCCAAAACTGGTAAATTACCTCCTTCTGATTTACTGAGAGGTTTAAAAGGTAGAGTGGTGTATTTGCCCTTGGATTTGAAAAAAAATATGGAAACTATTGATGCGGATACTTTGGAAACTGAACCATTAATTATTCTGGTTAATGGTGTACCTACAAAGAATAAGAAGATTTGGCAGGAGCTGGTAGATGTACGGAAAGTACAAAGAGCAAATTTGTATTTGAAAAGGAATAACAAATGGTATGAATCAATTTATATAAAAGAAGAAGAAGAAGAAGATTTACAAGAAGACACAGAAACACCAACTGGACAAATTGAAAAAGTGGACAAGTCAAAGGAAGAAGAAATTTATGAACATTTTAGCATACATCCTCTTCATTCAAAAGAAGTTATGGGAGACAATATTGATCTCTTTCAGATGAAGAAAGCAAAAGGAAGTCCCGTGAGTGTATGGGAGGAGAGCTTGGAAGCTCGATGTTTTCCCCAGCTGTTTCCTACAGGAAAAGGAGGACGATACGATGAACGTCCGGAACAGATTCCAGCTTCTGAGTATCGGACTACAAGATTATATGCTGAAGATCCCAGATTTCGACAAAGTATTCCTTATTTGTTCCATCTTTTATTTGAAAGCGACTTGTCTGCATTATCATATGCAGTAAATCACATTTTAAAAAGTGGAGTACATTTACAAAATGTGTCTGCTAAGGATTTTATGGAGAAAGTGCAGCACCGAGATGATCATTTGGAAACACAACTGATCAATCTGATGGCTTGTCAGCGTGGGACAAATGAATATTGGTACCGACGCCATGGTGAATTAAAATGCATGTTACGGAATTTAGGAACACCAACATGGTTCGTTACCCTAAGCTGTGCGGAGTACGCTTGGGATGATTTACTGGATTTTCTACGAGAGGCAAATTCAAACATTAAAAACATCGAATACAAGACAGCTGGAGAACTGTGCTCATTGGATCCGGTTAATGTTTGCAGATATTTCAATCATAGATTTGAGGCTATGATGTCCTTCATCTGCAATAAAAAAAATCCACCTCTTGGAGAAGTAGTAGATTTCTTTTGGAGAAAAGAGTACCAGGCAAGAGGTGCTCCTCATATTCATATGCTGTTGTGGATCAAGGATGCCCCAAAGTTTGGAACAGATACTGATGAAGCAGTGTTATCTTACATTGAAGAATATGCAACATGTGCTATACCAAAAAGCACAGAAGAGAAAAAGTTAAAGGAGCAAGTTTTACGTTTCCAAAGTCATCGGTGTGGAAAATACTGTCGACGGAAATACAAGAGCAAAGATAAATACTACACTAAATGTCGATTTGAATTTCCTAGACCTGTTCTTTCAAATGGAAGAGTAAACAGTTTTATGTCAGCTGTGAGACATACTATCACAAGAAAATCACCTAAGAATACCTACAACCTTAAAAGAAAAGAAGAATCAAAAAATGTAAATGACTACAACCCAGTCATTTTATCCATGTGGAACACTAACATGGATATACAGTATGTAGCTGACAATTCCATTGCTGTTGCTCGATATGTAACGTCTTACATTACGAAATCAGAAAAAACAGAATTGAAGGAAATGTGGGAAGAGATTTCTCACGAGAAGACTGTCAGTAAGAAGCTGTACAGTTTCAGTTTGAAGATGTTATCGCATCGAGAAATTGGATCCTACGAATGTTCAGATAGGTTATCTTCTGCAAGTCTCTACTCGAAGTCAAGAAGAATAATTTGGGCAAGTTTAGGCCTTGCAGCAATGAGAAATCGGGTACTAAAATCTGTTGGAGAAATTGAATATTTGGCCGAGAATGACCCAGAAAGTACAGATATTTTGAAATCAAACATGTTGGACACATATTATCCCAAGAGAAGTCAACATCTGGAGAACATGTGTCTCTATGAAGTGCTGCAGAACTACATTTATTCACGGAAAGCCACAGAAGACATCAACAATGGAAAATATAAAGTCATTGGTGAGGAAGGATGTTTGGTGAAGCAAACAAAAGGAAGTTTGATAAATCACAGGAAGCTGAGTTGCGACACTACTGACAAGAAGGAATTTTACTACTTGGCTCTTTTACAGTTGTTTAAACCATGGCGTACAGAGGATGAACTACTGGGAGAATTTCAAAGCTATGAAGATTCTTTTAATGCTTGCAAAGACAGCATACAATGCAGTACATTCTCAAGTTATCTGCAAATGTTAAATGAAGAAATTGAACAGGAAACTACAATTGCAGCAGAAATAGCTAGAGACAGTTCTCAGGACAGCCAAAGTTCAGAAACACTCAGTCAAGATCCCCTAGGACAACCAATCGTTGAAAATGAAGCATCAATAGCCATGAATGAAGTGGAAACGGCTATGAATCAAGCTCAAGAAGAATTTATAGACTTACAAAATTTGGAAAGACAACTGAATGAAGAGCAGCAACAAATTTATGAAGAGATCAGAAACAAAATTGATCACGGATTTCTACATGAAAAAAAAGAGTGCTCATGCACATCATTTCATCCAATCAGGATGTATGTAAGCGGACAAGCTGGAACTGGAAAAAGTTTCCTAATTAAAGTCATCAGAAGCTACCTACAGCAAAAAACGGATTCTACTTTGTCTTGTGTGGTTACTGCTCCAACTGGGTTAGCAGCATATAACATAAAAGGAATCACTTTACATCATTTGCTAATGTTACCAGTGGAGCATGAGAACAAAATACAATACAACAAGGTAACTGGAGAAGCATCCTTGGAAGTTTCAAGAGTCTTGAAGAAGATGCAAGTTCTCATTATTGATGAGGTGAGCATGGTTTCAAACTTAATGCTTGCCTTTGTGCATTTAAGAATGCAGCAAATTCTGAAGACAGACTATGACATGTTATTTGGTGGAAAACACGTCATAGTTTTTGGAGATCTTTTGCAACTTACTCCAGTTAAAGGACAACCAGTGTTTAATACTGTGACACATGAAGACACGAAGAAGTCATTGGGAATACAAATATTTGGTCCTTCTTTGAGTACAAGGAACTTACTACTAATATGAGGCAAGCAAGTGATGAAGAATATGGAAGTATTCTGAAAGATATCAGAATTGGACTACTCACTGAAGCTGGCAAAAAAGCATTACAGAGTCGGCTGCTACATAATTTATTTCCAAAGGAAGAAATAGTTGCAGGGAAGATATACAAGAACATTGCAGAAAACAAAAGTGTCATCTGCTTAATGCCAACTCTACGTGAATGCTCAATATTCAATGAGGAGCTTTTGAAATTGGAAAAGGAAGAGGTCAGGAAATTAGAAGCAGTGGACAAAATTGAGGATGGAAGAATTACTGTCACAGTAACAGGCACACTGAAAAATAAATTGGATTCACTAGAGAAGAACATTTCCAAAACAGCTGGATTAGAAAAAAATCTATATGTTTGCATGAACTGTAGAGTATTTTTAAAGAGAAATTTGGATGTTGAAAAAGGTTTAGTTAATGGAGCTATGGGAAGAGTTGTGGGTTTTATTAATTATCAGAAAAAAGATGGAATTGAATGTTTAAAAATAAAATTTGATCAGATAGAAGAAGTTAAAGACATTTGTCGTTGTTCAGTTCGTTTCATGCTTGTGAAAGACTTATATGTACGTAGGAAGCAGTTTCCGTTTTCGCTAGCATATGCTGTAACTATTCACAAGTCTCAAGGATTGACTGTAGATTGTGCATTTGTGAACATTGGTTCAACTGTGTTCAAAGAAGGTATGGCATATGTTGCTTTGTCACGAGTGAAAACATTATCAGGTTTATTCATGATAGACTTTGATGACTCAAAAGTTAGTGCTGATACAAATTGTGTAAAGGAGTATAATAGATTAAGAAGAAGCTATGCTCCTCATTTAGGTCAGTATCCTGTGTTGGAGAAACGTGTAGTTTCTCGTAAAAGGAGAAATGAGAATATCTGTGATGAAGATGTACAGAGGAGGAAAAAAAAGAGGAGTGATGTAATTGCAAGCAAAAAGAGTAAGGAAAAAGAAGAACAGGTTGTAGGATGTCATTTTGAAAATAGCTCTGGTGTCAACTGCTACGCAAATGTAGTGCTGAATGTTGCATTTTATCTGGAAAGTTTGCAAGAGCAGATAATAGTAAATCAGGGAAAAAGATTCTGTTCAGAGCTGAGTCTCCTTTTTCAAAAGCTGAGTAATGATAAAACTCAAATAGAAAGTGCTACTGAAATTAGAAAACTTTTAGATGTATGTTCAGGACGAACACAGTTTTCTCAAAATGAACAGCAAGATGCACACAAATTTTTGATGTTTTTTCTTCAGGTACTGGAAGAAGAAGAAGTTGCAATTGATAATTTATTTGGTCTCTCTTATAAATGGGAACATAGTTGTGAAAACTGTTATAATATATGTGGCTCTAATGTTGATAATGAAAGGTTTATTTTTTTGACATTGCCAGAGACTAAAACAGTCACTTTTGCTAAATTAGTTAAAGATGCTAATCATAGCATGCAATGCGGTGAGTGTCAATCTGACATGTTTTCAACATTAATTTTAAAGGAATACGGACAGTATGTAATTTTAATGATGCAACGATGTAGAGCTGATGGTTCAAAATTGGATACTTTAATAAAGAAGTTTACAGGACAGCAATTATCAATTTCAGGAAAAACTTTTGTAACTGTTGCAATAATTTTCCATGAAGGACCTACTGTTACTTCTGGACATTACACAGTTTATCTTAAATGTGAAAAAGGCTGGACACTGTGTAATGATTCCCAATTGGTTTTTAAGCAACGTTTGCCTTTTGATTTAGCAAATTCCTATCTAATCTTCCTGAAACCTAAATTTTAGAGAGACTTGGCAAGATCTGGACAAAAAATTTTACCATTTGATTGGATTACCATTGGAATTTTCAAAAATAAAGATTTTTTAAATTATCATTTGGCCTAATGGAAAGATAACCAATTGTAATGTGGACTTTTTTAATTTTTAATGAAACTTTCGAAAACCAAAAATTTAGAGAAAATCGGTAACATCTGCACAATTTAAATTTTGGAATGTTATTGGAGTGCCATTGGAAATTTTTTCAAAAAAGATTTTTTAAATTACTATTTGGCCATGTGCAAAGGTAACCAATTCTATTGTGGACTTAATAAATTATTAATAAATATTTAGGGAACCAATATGTTACAGAGAATCGGTGAGATCTGTACAAATAAAACTTTAGAATTTTATTGGATTACCATTGGAAATTTAATCAAAAAAGAATTTTAAAATTACTATTTGGCCTAAAGGAAATGGAACCAGATGTAATGTGGAGTTATTTGAGATATAATATTGTGATTATACTTTAAACAAACATATCAGACGGTATTTTAAAGAAATAAGTATTGATATTAGATGATATTTTTTTAGAATATTATGCATTTCTATAATGTTAAGTTTAAGTAAAAAGAGATTCTGGGCTTTTTTAATACAATCTTTGAGATTGTTATTTTTTTTTGCCCGCTGTAAAATGATGAATGCAATTGCTTTCACAATTTATAGTGAAATGCAATATATTCTGAAAACAGTAAAAATAAGGCAAAAATATTTTTTGATAAATATGTAAATATGTGTACTGTATTATAAAATGTTTTAAAAATATTAATACTTTTTTCTTTTTTTTCAGATTGATATAGAAAATTTTCGAAAACTAGAACCATTTTTAAAGCAATTTTTTTTAAAAACAAATGAATAAATATTTTTTTGAGTGGGTATGGTAAGTCAATAATAATAATTGTAGTCTCTCAAGGACCTTGTAATGTGATAATTGATTTTTAGTGTTTTAAAAAAAAAAAAAAAAAAAGTTTTTAAAAACATATATAAAAAAAAGATGAAAGATAAGGTTGGCTCTTAAAAGAGCCGTTGTGTTCATGCAGGGACAGAGGAAAGAAAGATTGGGAAAATTAGTCTCTGCGACAAGTGTGCTGATCTATTTTGTTGTTCACTAGGGAAACACTGGTCTCCCTATGACAAATTAGATCATGACAAGAGGCGCATCGAATATCAACCCTCAGAAATCGAGGGTTAATTTCCTGAGGGCCAGCAAAAGGAGATGCTCCCCCCACAGATGAAGGGCTCACCTGACCTGCAGAAGAAGGACTCAGCCCTGCAGATGATGGTCCAGGCTGAGCTGCTGTGGATGTGCTTGGTTGACTTTCTGAAGCGTTACCTCCAAAAAGTCGAGCATGTGTCCTTTTGTGTACATCCTTGAGGTGCCTCATCATGGTATGATTCCCAAAGGAATACTTCCTGTCAGGATTACCTCTTGAAAGTACACGCTGACACAGCTTGCAAGTCACTAAGGGTGCATTTACCTTTAGCTGGCCTTCAGGAAAAGTAAAATAATCCCATACATAAGAGGTCTTTTGTTTCCTCGCTCTCTGCCTCAAGGTAGTGCTGCTAGTGCTAGCCTCACTCTCAGAAGGGCTCTGCTGTTCTGCCATCGTATCACAAAGACAACCCAGCTCCTTCTCCTAAGGGATCACAAGCAGAAATGAGGGGAATGGGTGTGGTGTAGGAGAGTTCTAGAACTGAAAGTAGTTTCATCCAATCAAAAGTTGTGTTTCATGATCACATGACCTACCGTACGCTTACGGTACGCTTACGGTGCGCTTACGGCAAAAGTACGCATGCGCGTAAAAAAGACACGCGCTTGCGCGCATGCGCATAACAGTCACTACCCGACACTTCCGCGTAACGTGCGCGTGTAGCGTACACGCGTACGCGTCCCACGCGGAGTACGCGCGGCTACGCAAATTGCGTAACTATACGCAAACAGCATAGATAAATTACGGGCATTGCATAAACAGTACGCTTACCGTAAGCTTACGGTACGCGTACTAAAAAAAAAAAAAAAAGGAAAAAATGTATTGCTAATAAATTTTACCTGTTTATTTTATAAAATATTTTAAAAAAAACATATTATAGAATTTTAAACATTTAACCATAGTCTTAAAAAAAGGATAGAAAATTAAAAAAAAATTATGTTTAAAAAATAGAAGAAAATAAAAAAATTAGCATTTAAAAAACCTTGCAAATTCACTGAAAAAACCATGGGTTTCACACACGTTATAGTTAGGAATTAGCATTTAAAAAACCTTAGAAATTCAATGAAAAAACCAAAGGTTTCACACATGTTATAGTTAGCTGGACATTTCACTCGTAAAAAACCAATGAAATTCCCCCGTTATAGTTAGTTCAGCTAACTATAACTCGCGCGCCCGCAATGCACTGCTGATGACGTCACATATTACATCACTCATGACATGGTCAGTGACATCACTCATGACATCACTGATGACATCTCAAATGACATCACTGATGACATCACTGATGACATCATCCTCTTGATAGAGTGGCAGACCACCTCTGCCCCTAATATAACCTTTGATACACACATTCAAAAATAGAAATTAAAATTTTAAAAACAATGGACATACCAATACCAGTTACAACAACCTCTTCAGTAATTCTAAGATCCACATACACATCCACTCATTCACCAACAGTCCTGTACAGTCACTCATACATGTACTCACTCATCATATGTACTCATACACCTATACATCCTGTTACACAATGCCACTCATCCATAGAGTTACTCACCCACATAGTCACTCATGCTAATAAAGAATCAAACACACATTTACTTGCATATACAGTTATACACACACCACCACACTTACTTCTACGGAAACTTACACATACTTAGTCTTTTAAACAATCACTTATAGAAACACATACTTATTCATACAGGAACTCTTTCAATATCTCACTCTCACATATACTCACTTATATACACCAATAGTCACATATACTAGTTTAAAACATATGTAGTTACTCAAAAAGACACTATTGAGACAGTCATTCACTCACTAACACACCCATACACACACTCATCCACCCATACAGTCCTGCACACATGCTGTGTTCAACACATACAAACAGTGAGTCACTCATTCATGCACCTATGCACTACGTAATACCCCCACCGAACCATGCAGACACTCAGACTGATACTCAAAAAACCAACTAATAACCTATGTATACACCCATGTAGCTACTCACCAACCCATGCAGCCACTTATACACAAAGTGAGAGACTGATACAGATATTTACATATTTAAACATTACTCACTAAGCCATGTATTCACTATGATACACTTAATCAGTGAGTTACACAATCAATTTTTCAAAAACAAATCATCCATTTAGACACTTATATACCCATTTATTCTTCCATCGACCTTGAGATATACATATATAAAACATATTTAATTTTCAGAAAAACAGCCATTCACTGGATGATGTCATCAGTGATGTCATCAGTGATGTCATTTGAGATGTCATCAGTGATGTCATGAGTGATGTCACTGACCATGTCATGAGTGATGTAATATGTGACGTCATCAGCAGTGCATTGCGGGCGCGCGAGTTATAGTTAGCTGAACTAACTATAACGGGGGAATTTCATTGGTTTTTTACGAGTGAAATGTCCAGCTAACTATAACATGTGTGAAACCTTTGGTTTTTTCATTGAATTTCTAAGGTTTTTTAAATGCTAATTCCTAACTATAACGTGTGTGAAACCCATGTTTTTTTCAGTGAATATATATATATATATATATATATTATCTACTGGCGGACGCCAGTAGATAGTTATAGTTAGGACCATGTTTCCATAGGAAATCTGCAAATTCTATTTTGAATAACTTTGGCGCCGGTTGACGAATCCTCCCGAAATTTTCAAAACGAATGGGGCGCTCCGCTCAGCTCCCTGAAAGTCTCAGGGTGATTCGTCAAGCGGGGGCTGAGAAAAAAGGGGGGTCCCAAAACACGTTTTCCCCATGCATTTTCCCATAGGACCTTTAGTCGAAAGTACAGCCCGAACGGCTGAACAGAATTACTTGAAATTTGGCAAAGAGGTAGTCCTCAGGTCAGGGATGTGCCTTTTGCATATATGGAGTCAATCTGTTCAGTAGTTCCTGAGAAAATTGCAGTTAAAAGTACATAAATATCTATAGGCGCGCAACGTGCGCGCACCGTGCGCGCACGGTGTGCGCAGCCTGACGTGCGCGAGCGCAATTCTGATTGGTGGTTACATGTCAGTCATCATTCGAACCGGTCGAAATCAGGAAGTGTCGGCCGCCATTTTGTGTGTTTGGTGTGTGACAGTGAAAAAGAAAGGTGGAGAACGTGAAAAGGGGGCAGGGTAGAGAGTTCCTGACCCCCTAGCCTTTGTCAGGGGGTCCCTGAAGGACCCCGAAAGGAGAAAAAAACATTTCATTTTTTTCAAAAATTCGCGGGGAGTGCACACTGTGCGCGCACCATGCGCGCACGATGAAACACCTTTAAAAAAAAAAAAACATTTTAAACGAGTCATTCCATATTACAGTATACAGTCAATCTATAACTTTATACATAGGTAGTTTATTGAAAAATAAATATATAAAAAATATAATAATACATACATAACTTAGCATTTAAAAAACCTTACAAATTCACTTAAAAAACCATAGGTTTCACACACGTTATAGTTAGGAATTGGCATTTAAAAAACCTTGCAAATTCACTTAAAAAACCATAGGTTTCACACATGTTGCTGGACATTTCACTCGTAAAAAACCAATGAAATTCCCCCGTTATAGTTAGTTCAGATAACTATAACTCGCGTGACCGCCACTCTATCACAAGGATGATGTCATCAGTGATGTCATGAGTGATGCCACTGACCATGTCATGAGTGATGTAATATGTGACGTCATGAGCAGTGGATTGCGGGCGCGCGAGTTATAGTTATCTGAACTAACTATAACGGGGGAATTTCATTGGTTTTTTATGAGTGAAATGTTAAGCTAACTATAACATGTGTGAAACCTATGGTTTTTTAAGTGAATATATATATATATATATATATATATATATATATATATATATATATATATCATACTTCACCTCTCACTCTCCTTTCAGACTTTCAGACAGGAACAGACAAATGTGGACCCAAGTTCTGGTGCAATAAGTTTTATTTCATGCCCTGCACCGCCGCCATTACGCATTTCGGCCTTCAGGAGGCCTTGATCACATGACACACATGTGGAGTGCCTTCACACTTTTAAAGTGACAGTGCTCTAACTCGTGACGCAACATTAACATGTTATTTTAGACATGGAAGAAATAATCTTGTAGTCCGGTCTGTATATCACATCGATAATAAAATGCTTTTTGTAATCACATTTATAGATGTCCGTAGCGATGTTATAAATATTTATAAATATAGAAATATAGAAATAAATATTTATTTAAAATAGGCAATGCATAATATATAATTCAAAATGCAAACGAGAATTAAAACCACAATTCTGGATAAAATACATATTGAAAGTTGATCTAGTGCTAACTTTTCATGTGTAAACGTAACCCAGTCTTGTATCAATTGGTAAAACTCTCATACCCATATTCCCCGAAGCATTTCTTAATCTGTGGGGGTTGCTAGTGCAATCATATACAGGGGTTAAACAATTATGCCCCAGTGGGCCTAGACTGTTTTCCGTGGCCACACATAAAAAAGTGCTAGTGCTTACTAAATATGATGCCACCTACAGAACCACCAATTGGTTCTTAAAGTGTAAAAGTGCATACAGTACATATAGTGAAGACTAAAAAAATGCTGAGGCAGTGGTAAAAAGTGAATTCATATATGTATATCACTGCGCTATCAAAGGCAAGTATAGAAATCTTCGCTGGAGTTGAGTTCATGTGGCGTTTTACAATCCAACTCCAGTATATATCTGGTCTCAAGTTTCCTTAGGAGAGCTTCCCGGTTGCCTCCCCGCCTTAAAGGGGTTACCGTGGAAACAACAAAATATTTCAGATTGCTCACATTGTTGCCGTGGTGCTCCTTAAAATGCCTTGCAACTGGGTACGACATGTCACTATTGTTGATGGCCCTTATGTGCTGGAGTATCCTCTTGTTGACCTGCAGCTTTGTTCTTCCTACGTTCCGCAGGCCACAGGGACACTCCAACACGTACACTGCATATTCTGTTTTGCAGGCCAATTTTTTGTTAATGTGCACGGGATCTATCTTGAATGGTATAGTGTACTCTGATTTTCTCACCCCGTGCTCACAGGCCTTACATGTTGCACATCTAAGAAACCCTTTGCTAGAATCCAGCCAGGACGTGTTAGTTCTTACTTCCGGGCAGCTCTTGACTATGAATTATTGATTGAGCGTGCCTTTCTGAAGGTGATGTTGGGTGTTCTAGTCAATTTGGCCTCTAAGACTGGATCATTCTTTACCAGGACCCAATTCTTATTGACTATCCTGCGCAGTATGTCTGTGGTTACTGTATGTCAGGATCAATCGGGATGGTTCTGACTGTGGTTGATGCTGGTTTTTGGTGTCAGATCTACAAGCCAGAGCTTGGGATCTGCCCAGTTTGTTTGTTTTTTTCAATAGCTTTATCGATCTCAATCTGAGAATAGCCCCTAGCTAGGAACCTATCTCGACTCGCTCTTTGTGCAACCCCACAGTCTTCATCTAAGCTGCATATCCTCAGAATCTGCAGCATCTCCCCAAAGGGGATGCTGCAAATCAAATGTAGAGGATGATGGCTGGTGGCATGTAGCGAGGTGTTACCTGCAGTTGGTTTTCTATGTAACCTTGTCTCTAGCCTGTTCTATGCAGCTATGATTTCTACATCCAAGAAACAAATAGACTTCTTACTTAAGTGGGCTGTAAATTGTAAGTTCAGGTTATTGTTGTTGATCTGGTCTATAAAATGGAGGGCACTATCCTCCGTGCCTCTCCATATTATAAGCAAATTATCAATATACATGTAACATCGTACAACATGATTAGCCATTATTTCACCATAGGTCAACCCGAGGACTTGTTCCTCCCATAGTCCCATATGCAAACACGCATAGCTATGGGAGAAACAAGCCCCCATATCTACGCCTCTCACTTGCTAGAACACCTAATTCTGGAAAAGGAAAAGGTTATTCTCTAAACAGGTTGAAATCATAGTGAGCAATATTGTGTTATGCAGAAAGAAACAGATGGGTCTTGAACTCAAGTAGTGCTCTACTGCCTTAACACCATCTTTGTGATGAAAACTAGTATACAGGGAAAAGACATCAAGCGAAATGAGTATGCATTCTGAGTCCCACTTAACATCGCTTATTTTTCTTAACAAGTCACCTGTGTCCTGAATGAAAGAAGGACGTTTTTACACGTGTTCCTGAAGAAAAAAGTCCACAAATCTCGAAGCATTTTCCATTATGCTGTTGCTGGCAGATATTATTGGCCTTCCTGGTGGTTTAGACACATCTTTGTGTACTTTTGTTATAAAATATATTACAGGCATAAGGGGATGGTCATTCTTTAGGAACTTAAACTTCTCTATGGTTAACAGCCCTGCACTCTTCCATGCCAGGAGTTTTGTGTAAAGATTATTCCATGACTTCTTTACTGTTTGCATTGTACTGCGCCTGTAGCACTCTCTGTCTTTAGCTGTTTCAGTGCCTCATCCATGTACAGGTCACGCGGCACCAGCACCACGTTGCCGCTCTTATCAGACTGGCAAATGATTATATCTTCATTTGTTTGCAATTTTTTCATAAGTTTAAAATATGAATTGTCCTGTTTGGTATATTTTCTTTGAGCGCCTGCAGTTTTCAAGTATAGGTTTTTCAGTCTTTTGTCACCTTGTCACTAAACATATCGATGTTGTCCCGTAACATAATTGGACAAAAGGTAGACTTATGTTTGAAGTGAGTCCTTATAGCTCCCCTATCATGTCTTGGCTACAGCTGGGTTCAGCAATACTATTTTCATACTGAAGTTGTTGAAGATCTTGTAGTAATCCAACATCACCAGCTGTTAAGACTGAAGGGCTTTCGATCTCACTTGTCTGCACATCAATTTGTTTGTGGCTTGGTGATCCTTGCAGACAATGGTACTTGCGCAATTTGAGTTTGCGGACGAATCTGTACATGTCTATGCACCTTTGAGCGTTATTAAAATTATATTTCGGGCTGTAAGAGAGTCCCCGCGCCAGTATCTTCTGTTCATTTTCACTGAGTGGTACTTTGGACAGATTGATGACTGTTTGAGAGTCACTACTCATTCCTTTTGATTCTGCTTGTGCATCCATCTTTTTGTTGGTTTTTTGTTGGCTTGCTTGCCGGTAGTTGCTACACTTTCATCTCTCCCAACGTTTCTGGTTGCGTTTCTGTTGGTGTTTGCACTTGTTGCATATGGACGCAACGTATGTCTTCTGTCCTGGCATAAACAATCTACTTCCTGGGCCAGGGAGAGTTTTGGACACCTCGACCTTTGGGACCTCGCTTGTTTGTTGTCTGATTCACTCTCTGGCGCTGAACTAAGATCTGAGGCTTAGGTGAGTATGGGCACACAGCTACTTGTGTTGGGTGGTGCTGTTAGGATGGGTTCCACCTTTCTCGATGCCTTCACTGAATCATACTTTTTAGCAAAGGTGAATACTTGGCCATGTTCATAATCCAATTTATCCCGTTGGAATTTAAAAGCCTTTCGTTTCTTTATGACTTGCTGCTCCCGCTGTAATCGTATCATCATCTCCTCACGATATTTGTTGGTCACCTCCGTGACTTCCAATTTTTCAATGTCCTCATTCACTTCATCTATCTTCACTTGAAGTGCAGCACAATCACTCACAGCATATTTAATGAGTATTTCAACTAGTTTGCCTGATGAATCAAGATTACAATCTGCCCATTCTGCAAGCATGCGAGGATCGGGGTTTTCATAACTGGGGGCCAGCATTATCCATAACACCCTTGGAATTCTCCCCACCTCTAGATATCTTGTAAGGGATCGGTGCTCCCACCATTTAGATCGCTCCACCTTCATAAGCTTTAATATATATATATATTACCTACTGGCGGTCGCCAGTAGGTAGTTATAGTTAGGACCACGTTTCCATAGGAAATCCGCAACATTCTATTTTGAATAACTTTTGCGCCGGTCGACGAATCCTCACGAATTTTTCAAAATAGGTGGGGCGCTACGCTCCGCTCCTACCCTGATAGTCTCGGGGGGATTCGTCAAGCGGGGGCTGAGATAAAAGGGGGGTCCCAAAACGCGTTTTTCCCATGCATTTTTCCATAGGACCTTTAGACACAGCTACAGACCGAACGGCTGAACAGAATTACTTGAAATTTGGCAGAGAGGTAGTCCTCAGGTCAAGGAAGTGCCTTTTGTAGGTTTGGTGTAAATCTGTTCAGTAGATTCTGAGAAAATAGCCTTTAAATCAATATATATATCTGAGCCAGCTTACGGTGCGCTTACGGTGCGCTTACCGTACGCGTACGGTGACGTGCGCGAGCGCGATTCTGATTGGCTCTTAGATCTTAGTAAACATTCGAATCGGCCGAAACCAGGAAGCGGCGGCCGCCATTTTCTCTCTCGCACTCTGAGTGGGGCAGCATAAATGAAGCCCAAAAATGTGTAAAGGGGCAGTATATTGACATAATAATCACCCAGCAGTGATATACGGGCCCCCAAACAACCCCCAAGGCCAAAAATTTGTTTAAAAAAAAAAAAATTATCCACACTCTCCCCACCTCATGTTCAAATGGTGCTGGAATGGCACCATTTGTGCATGGCTTAACAACTAAACGAAAATAATAAACAAAACATTTCACAACGATGCGCATAATATGTCCCCCATGTGCGCACGGTGCGCGAAGCGCATCGTGCGTACATGGCCCATCCCGCATAATGTGGGCACGCGGTGCGCGCAGCGTGACCACCGTGCGTGCATGGCACTAACTGCGTAAAGTGGGCGCGCGGTGCGCGAAGCGCACCGTGCGCGCACGGAACGAACTGCGTTAACTGGGCGCGCACGCCACGAATGGCGTAAAGTAAGTTAGCATTTAAAAAAACGTACAAATTCACTGAAAAAACCATAGGTTTCACACACGTTATAGTTAGGAATTAGCATTTAAAAAACCTTGCAAATTCACTGAAAAAACCATAGGTTTCACACATGTTATAGTTAGCTGTACATTTTACTGATAAAAAACCAATGAAATTCCCCCGTTATAGTTAACTGTAGGCAACTATAACTCACGCGACCGTAATGCTCTGCTGATGACATATGTGTCTTTATGAAAAAAAAATATTTGTAATATATGTATAGCTAAAATTTAATGGAAGAAGACATGGGCAAATAAGTGTCTAAATACAGTATTAGCATCAGCAGAGGATTACGGTCGCGTGAGTTATAGTTGCCTACAGTAACTATAACGGGGGAATTTCATTGGTTTTTTATCAGTAAAATGTACAGCTAACTATAACATGTGTGAAACCTATGGTTTTTTCAGTGAATATATATATATACATATATACATTCACTGAAAAAAACAAAGGTTAGAGGGACTTTATAGTTAGGCTCAGATTTCACTCCTATAAAATCAGTGGAATTCAGCAGTCATTGTTTCCTGGGCTAGCTATAATTTACACTCTTGCAATGCACTACTCAAGGCTTCACATCTTGCTTCACTCATGAAATGATCAGTGGCATCACTGATGACATTACTGATGACATGGTTTTGTACAAGTAAAATCTGATCCTAACTAAAACGTCCTTCTAACCTTCCTTTTCTCAGTGACTTTAAAATGTTCCTTTAATTCTATTTCCTAGCTATAACAACCCTGTAACCTCTATTTTTTAAGCGAATTTCTAAGGTTTTTCAAATTCTATTTCCTAACTATAATATCCTTGTAACCTTTATTTTTTTTAAGTGAAGTTCTATGGCTTTTTACTAGTAGTCATGTTTGCAGAGTAATGGAGAAAGTGGGGCCTCCAACCAGCTCTCAGGAATCCTGCTGTGTCGGACTTACTGGAGGTAACAGGAGGGCTTCTGGGCCCCCAAGAACCTTCAGCATCCAAGAGGACTTCAACCCACAACCAGCAGTGTGTCAGGAAATGCATTTGCAGAATGGTGGAAAAAGGGGGCATGGCCTCCGAAGACCTCTCAGCAATTCTTCTGTGTGGGACTTACTGGAGGTAACAGGAGGGCTTGTTGGCCCCCAAGGACACTCTAGGTTCAAGGGGACCTTATCCCCCAACCAGCACATGCCAGGAAGCATGGTTCACAGAGGGGTGGAGAAAGGGGGATGTGGCCTCCAACGTCCTGTCAGCAATTGCACTCTGTGGGACTTACTTGAGGTAACAGAAGGGCTTGTTGGACCCCTAGAACCTTCTACAGCCAAGGGTACTTCATCCCCAACCAGCAGTATGCCAAAAGGCACGTTTGTAGAGTGGTGGAGAAAGGGGGAAATGCCTCTGGTGCCTTGCAGGTTGTTTTTTCAAATGTATTTTTAGGGGAGGGGTGCCACCTGGCCCCCCTTTCCTTGGGCAGTTTGGGCCCTGGCAATCACAGCATCCAGGCTCGGCCTTTTTTATATGGAGGAAGAGGGCCACGCGGCTCTCTCTCTGGGTCACTTTCGGCCCTGGGGACCCCAGCCCCTGGGGCCCAGCCTTTTAAAAAATGTAAATGTAAAGGCAGGGGTGGCCGAGCGCCCCCTCTCCTGGGCTGATTTTGGCCCCGGGACCCCATCCCCTTGGGCCCAGCCTCTAGTGTGGGATGCCTGGTCCTACCCAGGGCACCTACTTAGAAGTGTTCGGCACCGCGGGGAGCATCAAGGCACCTGTGGTCCTGCGGGAGCCGGCATTGCTTTTAAACATAGGGAGCTGCTAATATGAAGCTCCCTGTGAGCAAAAGCAATTGTGCTCTGCTTTTAGCAAGTGAGAGCAAACTGCTCTTGCTTGCACAGTATGCTAAGGCTTGGTGGGAACAGAAATTAAACCCATCCAAGGCTGCGAGGCGGTTTGTGTGGCCCCCGCAATATTTACAGATTAAGCCCCAGGGACGTGGCGGGTGCCTGGGGGCTCCGAAAGGACCATGCCAGGTAAATACAAACAAGGAGGTGGTGGTCCTCAGTGCAGGGGAGGAGGCTGTATATGCCTCCTCCTCATAAATTAGTAATAAAGCCCCGTGGAGCTGGTGGACCCCAGGGCATAAAAAGCCCCAGGTCTAGGGAGGCCATATGCCCCCCTCCTTTATTTACATAATGCCCCTGAGACATGGCCCACCCTGGGGCCGATAATGATTGAAGCGCAGGAGCCAGGGTTTTACTTTTCCCTATATTACACAATAGGGAGTGTCCACAGTCAGAGCTGATATATCTATATGGTAAAGTATAGGGAAAACTAAAAATGTTAACCTTCCCCAAGCTGCATTGTCAGTTGCTATAGGCCTTGGCTGCATTTCCTTCCCTGGAACCTCGGCTGTTTTTGGGATCAGGATTTCAAGAACCATTAGGTTGATCTGTTACGTTTCGGTTATAAATGAGAGAACCAATCAAAGTGTTGTAAATGCATGTTACCTTTATTCCTAACACTGTTCTTACCTTCTAGAATACATACTTGTGTTCTAGTTCTATCTTGTGATTCTGCGAATGCCAGTTAGCAGTTGGTCAGCTGGCGATGAGTTGTTCCTGTTGTCTTCTCCAATTAAACGAATCTGTTAACTCTCGCATCTTGGTGTGATATCTTAAACAGAAAGCTCGAGCCAAAAGCCTGGTTTTAGCTCTCACACCTCTACCCTGAACTGAAAAGATACAGCAAATTCTAATATGTATGTACGGTGTACACTTGGGGAAGCGGTAACCATATAGTTAAAAAAGTCAGAAAGTAGAGACGGGTTCAGTTTAGAAAACGTGCAGTTCTCTCATCTCACCAGTCCCCTCTGCCAGAAATCAGCTCCTACTCCACCGTAACTCATGTGAATCCTTCTACACAAATATTTATTTTGATTGTTCATGTTAATGGACATGTTTAGAGTTAAGAGGTCAACTCCCACACAAGTATTTATTCCTAAAACCTATGCCGGCAATGGTTATGGTAAAGCATACACCAAAGCATCCCTCATTGAGTACCCTCACTCCTGTTTCGACAGTGAAGTTAAGGCATGAAACACATCCCATGCCCCTCACCTTGAAATTAGCCTTCAGTCCAACAATTTTTACCAGTTTCTTCAATTCCAAGAGCCAATATATGGTCAAGTCACACACTGCAGTGCAGGGAGTCACCTTGTTGCACTGCGTGAGAGGGAAAATGGCAGGAATGCGCCATATTTAGATCTAAACTGCACATTCCTGTCTTTTCCCCTGGCGTTGTTTTGGCTGCCTAGTGCCAATGCAGACACCCTTGCACCACAGTACAAGGGTGCCTGCATTGTGAGGAGTATTGTTTTTGTGCAGGAATGGACACCTTTTTCCTCCTTCTGTGTGTGCTGCATTCTGCAGCACACATAAAAAGAGGGAAAAAACTAGGATAAATAAATATATTTCTCCTTGTTATACCTCAACTGGTAAGTGTAGGTTTTTGGTGCATTCCCAGGCCTACAATTCTGGTAAATCTGAGAATGTATCAAAACCCATTGATGTTGTGTGGGAATACCCCTGCTACACCTATGGAAACACCTCCCTGATGCAGAATAATGCAACACAGCAATTGGCACTGCATCTCTTTACTAGAGATGTATTGAGCCACTCAGAACTACGCAAGGCAGCCTTGCATGGCTTCATAAAACACATTTTTAGGTTTTTGAGAGAGTCCAGCTCCTTTAACCTGGGCACCTTCATGTCCATATTTTTCAGCAGTTGCACTCACTTACAGAACCACAGCACAGACCCTTCAACATGATCAGATGTTGCAATTGTTAATAACACCCGCTACTCCACCACTAAATTTGCATGTTGAATATGCACATCCTGTGTTGTCCATTACTGTACTTTCACTAGCACCCACCCAATCACAAAGGGCACTCACCTAATCAGATTCAGCAGTGGAGGCGGGGAAAAGGTGGAATATCATAGACAGGCAATGATTTGACACGAGTACAAACAAGGGGGCATTTTTTCAGCTCTGACAAATGGAAGACAGGATTCTGAGTCCAGCTGAGGGATAAATGTGCCCACATGACTGTAATAATGCCTGTTGTTTACAAGAGATTAATTAGCATTCTGTGCCACTGACTGGAATATCATTAACAAACTCTTTGCGCCGGTTTTACCACTAAGAATAATAACAAATGTTGTTACTACACAAAATGTGACAGCTTTTCAAAGAAAACAGGAGGAAAGATAACAATGTATTTCATTTACAAGAAAACAATTCTAAATTCAACTCTATATCTGTACTAAGTATTTGAAATGAAAGACCATCAAATTAACAGGGCAGCTGAGAGCGGAGAATACCTTTCCAGCCTCTGCTAATGTCCAATGTTTGAGGGGTGTGGCTTTACGCCTAGGCATTCTTAGTCTCTCATCAGATCCGCTCATTTGGCTTTCTGAAACGGGCACCTTAACTTGCTTGTTGAAATTAGATGTTCATTTATACCCAATCTCCATTAATTTAGATTAGGGATTTCCCTTAATGAAACACACTTGCTGAATTTGTTCTATTCTATTTGTAATTCTCACCAATGCAGTATCTGGTTTTGAAGTATCAACTTTTTGATTTTTTGAGTCTGTAATACTGATGACTAAAAATGTAAATACTTTTTGGAACTAATTATTGATTTGAAATAATTTGTTAGTGAATTCTTTTCAAACTCACACTAAATCTATTTATTGATCTGCGTGAATCCCCAATTAGACTTCACTGTACATGGTAATTGATGTAAATGATAGCTCCTTATCACCTGTCCTTATGGACCAACAAACCTGCCCTTATGGACCAACAAAAGTTCATTTGACAAATGGTTGACCAACTCGATGATTGAGATATAAGAATCCTCATTCTGGAATATAGATGAAGGTTCCAATACCGAGATATAGTTCTACTTCTGACTCTTCTATATGCTACCCCCTTAGAGATAATAATGTGGACAGCAAGCGCATCATGTCATTTCTGCCGACCACCGTGCTTCTTACTAACGCTACAAGCTAAGGTGAAAAAACCTCTCAGCCAGTACTATTACACAATGGTAGAGGGATTTCTCTTTCTAAGCTGCTATGTCAGTACATTTGAACATAGCAGCCATTTTGAATGAGAAAAAAACTTTATTAGCCAATAGGAGTGAAACAAGCATTCTTTTCGGCACAAGCAGAGAACTTCTACCCAGTCAACTCCTAGAAGGCTGGCTCTCAATGAGTCAGTGGAGCCAAAGCCCCTCTCCTGGTGTTTCTCACATAATTGTTGGGCAACACCTGCGTTGTCAAGCCAGACTATTAACCTCTTCAGTGCCCATGACGAGATAGTCTCGTCATGGAGCTCGGTTGCGCTGTGCCCATGACGAGACTATCTCGTCATGAACCCCGCCCGCTAATGTAACGCCCGGCACAGGGCGGGGAAAGGGCGGGGCACTGAAGGGGTTAAAAGCACTGTTGGAAGCCAGCTTTGTAATATGTTTGAATTTTGTACAGTTTTGCAGCTTATAAGCAGTCAAGTTGTACCTCTCCTTAGTGCACTGCACGAGGTGCAGGGGTTATAGGACCCTAATAATTCTGTCTTTTGCTACTCTTTTCTACTCTTTGTAGGCAAAGAAAAGGGGCCCCGTTTTCTTTGCTTGTATTAGGCCCAATGTGCACACTTTACACAACAGTGAAACCATTATTGACTGAAATAATGCATAATTTTCAATGCGGAGAAGGTATCTAAACTGCCGCTTTCAGTCCAATCACACTGAATGACATATTTTCTGTGGAAATTCAGGCCCGAATATACTAAGGACTTGTATTGACCTTGCGTGATGCAAGCCGTCACAAAGCAATGCAAATACTTTTTGAGATTTACTAAGTTAAGCAATGGCACTTTGTGTGACGTTATGTGGCATAGTTAATACAACGTACCACAACACAGTGCATTGCGCTGCCTTGCATTTTTTGCATTGGGCAGTGTTCTATCGGTGGAGTATTAGCTTTCCCAAGCATCCACTCATGGGTTTTGACACAATACCAGATTTACTAAGGTTAGTAAACCTGGACTTGCAGAAAATGGTGTACCTCCCAGACACAGGCACAACTAGGAGAAATATCCTTATTTCTCCTCATTACGTCCTTTCTCTATGTATGATGCATTCCGCATCACACATAGAAAATGGAAAATGCCTTTCAGGATTGTTTTGGTGCAGAAAGTTATACCCCTTTCTGCATAAAAACAATTGTGCTCCTCATACACGTACCCTTGCAACATGATGCAAGCATGGCTGCATTGGTGCAATGCAGTCTCGAGTGTGCCAGCCCAAAGAGAGAGCAAAAGTGTGCCATATCTTGATAGATATGGCACATTTCTGGTCTCTCCATTTCATTCAACTTGTCTTGCTGTCCTGCATTGTGTGAAATGATAGGAAAATATGCTCCTCAATGGTTCTATTGAGTAAGGGATGCGGTAAACTCAACTCCACTGCCAGAGTTCACGGAGTTTTGCCACTCCGTGCTCCAGCGGAGTACATGGAGTTCGGCAAAAACTCAGCCCACTGCTGGCAGAGCCAAGTTTACCAGCCTCCTCACCAAAATTGCAGATTACACGTGTAAGGAGGAGTAATGCGACCACCAACCTAGCTTCTGCATTTGTTCCTACAGCAGGGCTGTGCAGTGACAACTTTTGGAATTTGTGATAAAGCCCATTGAACATGCACTAGATGTGTCATTGCAATGGCGCGACAATGGCAGACACAGGGTTGTAATTACAAATCACAAACTTAATTTCCTTAATGATTCCATGGATGCACAATAAGTGGTGCCTGTCGAATGAATAATATGCTGTCTGCACTTTTTACCTGTGGAAATAGGGGAGCTGGTACTGTTGGCTTCCCAAAAACCCAATCATTCTGCCACTATCTGGTGTAGACCTCCACATCCTACAAGGGGGCCTACTGCCCAGTGTGTCTGCCACTTTCTGTGCCGAGAATTGGAGGGCTACTGCCAGTTCAATGATGCTGCCAGGCTAGGTGTTGATGCCCACCAAAGCAGAGCATGTAGGGCTTATTGAATGACGGTGCCTGCCCCCTATTCAGAGCTGGAAGTGGACTGTGGCCCAGATAGACTACAGAAGCAGGCAGGTGCTGGTGGAAGGTAGGATACAAGTGTTGCTGCACTGCCTCATCCTCTGGGGCTGATAAGAGGGGCAGGAGGACATGACAGGGATATGTAGTTCAGGAAAGGGCAGTCTGCTAGTTGGGGGCTGCACAACACAGCGGCTGCTAGGCTAGCCTAGTGCTCACTCCCCGAGAAAGGGGTGTGAAGCCCTTGTTCACTCGTGTGGTGCTTGTACTGGCGTGGGATCTCTCATGCCTGGTGGGTCCAGGGGAAGGTGAGAGGTGTCCGTCATTCTCTCTTGTGGCCAGCAGGCACAGGAGATTTTTTTTTTACTATTCTGTAATCTTCATACGTCGGTTTCAATCAACATCACAACTTCATCACAGTACCACCTCCTGTCCTGCTTACTCATTGTCTACCGCCCACAACCATCAAACAGGACTATCCAATTTCTGAGAAAAGTGTAAAGTTCACCAAGCCTCCCTATTGGGCACCTCTGCTCTAAGTTTCTTTCAGCTAGCAGAATGCTGGTGGTCCTTACATACCAGATGGCAATAAACAGCATTAGCGTGCCCCCTTTTGTGTTAGTTACGTAAGGGGCAGAGCAGGGCATTGTGGTATAGTAGCCAAGCGCTGCTTCAATGGTGAGAGTAAGGTCAGAGAATTCACTTTTTGTTACATATTTGTGCATTGATGATTGAATTGAGAGATTCGAACCAGAGAACAGCGAGTCGTGCACGAGGGACTAGGCTACTATACTACTGATTTCATGATACTACCTGATAGTAAATGCCGGCTGTTAAAAACGAGGTCTTTAGTTGCCAATGGTTTGCACCTTTGTCCATCCAACAGCGTCGTTGAGACCAGCGTGCGATGCAGACTGAGACTGTGCTTGATGTGGTGCTGGCAGGTCAGGGAGTATGTGACGGACTGCAGGACACAAAGCCAGCCACGGACTCAGTGACAGAGTCAGCTGCTCTTCTCCTCTGTGACAACTGAAACCCACGGTTCCAGAGACGGTGCCCAGAGACTTCTTGAACAGGGGGCAAGCTCTACTTCCAAGCCCTTGGAGACACTCTTCAAGCAGGATATGCACACAGTTCCTATCTTTGGCATAAACAGCTTCTGCAGGCTAACCCCAGACAGCACACAGCAAAGGGGCAATACTTCTACTTCAGCTTACCCAGCTCTTCTCCTTGGCAGAGGGTCCTCTTGAGTCGAGAATCAGGACATCACTTGACCCCCCAAGTGGATATTTACAGTAAATGCACATCCCCAACCCTTATCACAACAAAACCAGGCTGTCAATACACAACCCAGCAGAGGCATACATGATGGCTAAGCAAGAAAGTACCTACTTTCTAAAAGTGGTATTTTCAAACACAGAAGGTAAAAATCTTCTCTACTAAATTATGCATCTTTGCATTCTGAGTTCAGGCATACTAAACTTTACTTTCCTACCTATTCCCAATGGGGAGTTATAGTTATAAGATGTTATCAAGAAACTCCCATTCTATCCTATGGGACAGATAGCCTTTCAATAGTGAAAAACGATATTCAATGTAGTTCATTATCAGGACATGTCAAACACATCAGTACATGTTCTACCTTTCATATACACTGCAACCTGCCCACAGGGGTACCTTGGGCCTACATTAGGAGTGACTTACAGGGAATAAAAAAGAAGGTTAGGGCCTGGCAAGTGGGTGCACTTGCCAGGTTGACATGGCAGTAAGAAATTTGCGCAGACACTGCAGTGGCCGGTCTGAGACCCCTTTTGAAAGGCTGCTTGTGTGGGTGGCACAATTAGTGCTGCAGGCCCACTAGCAGCATTTGACTGAAAGGCCCTGGGGAGACACAGTGCATTGTACTAGGGACTTAGTAGTAAGTAAAATAAGCCAAATCATGGAAACACCAATCCATAATAACAATGTACAGAGGGAGCACTTGCACTTTGGGACTGATCAGCAGTAGCAAAATGCCCAAAACATCTAGACCAGCAAAAAAAAGTCTAGCACACAGCAAAAAAACAGGAGACAGAGGCAAAAATCCAGAGGAAAACCACAGCAAGATGCCAGGTGTAACACCGGCAGAGGGGCAAGACTTCCACTCCCTAGCCTTTGTTGGTACTGATCTTTCAGATTACGGATTGGATCTGTATGCCTTGGCACTCAGTAATTGGTTTGATTCTCAGAAAGTATATCAGGCTCCTTTGGCATGCAGGTTTGTAGCATAATTACCCATTTGTTGCATTTAACCCCTATGCTGCTCGGCCTTTATCCCCCCCCCCCCCCCCCAATTGTTAAGCCTTTTCTCGGCTATTTGGGGTAGTTCGCGCTTAGGCCCCTGGAACATTTTGACCACATAAGGTATTCATGCCAAATTTGCGTCCTTCTCTCCCATCATGGGGATTTTAAAGGTACTCAGGGTTTGTTTATTCCCCCGGAGGGGACCCAGAAACTAGCCAAAATACAGCCAGATTTATTTTATTTTTTTCAAAATGGAAAAAGTCCTGCAGATGAAAGCGTCTGGTTTTTCCCCTGCACATGGTAACAGCAAGGGGGTTGTGGTGCTGAAATCACAATTTTCCCAGACAGACTTTTGTCACAAAACCAACATTTTTTACACAGTTTTGGCATTTTACTGGGGACATAGCCTATTTTTGCTATTTTATGTGCTTTCAACCTCCTTCCAGTGAATGGTAGGAATGGGTATGAAAGCAATAATGGATCCTGGAAAGCTATATATTTCTGAAAAGTAGACAAATTTCTGAATTCAGCAAGGGGTCATTTGTGTAGATCCTTCAAGGTTTTTTTAATAGAAACTGCAGCTGACAATAGGACAAATTGAAAATGAGTTGAAATAAACAGCCATTTGTGCCAACGTTTTCACCTTTAACTACTTACAAGTATGAAAGATATTTGAAATCAATATACCATTACATCTGCTGGACCCTTCTGGTTGTGGGATATATAGGACTTGTAAGTTCACCAAGAACCCAAGGAACCCAGAGTCAATAACTGAGCATTGTCTTGCAATTGGTTTTTTATTGTGTACCGAGTATATAGCAATTCATTTGGAAAAATAAAAAAAGTGGAAAATCGGTATAAAAGACACCCATGTATTTCCGAAATGGGAACAAAATATAGAGTTTAGAAACAGTAGCTGTTAGCACGTCACCAAATTTGTGGGTACCCATACTAGCATGTGAATTATAGGACATTTTTCAAAGTAACTTCTTTTTTACACATAGTCTTACATTTGGAATACAAAATACATCCAAAGTCAATAGGTAATAACAGTAGGTCTACAATTCTGTGTTCCCCTAAGTCTCCCCATAGTCTTCCAAAACAAATGGTACCTCACTTGTGTGGGTAGGCCTAGAACCTGTGACAGGAAACGGCCGAAAACGCAACGTGGACACTGCACGGGCCATATTATCAAGAAACGGCGATAACATTATCACTGCTTTAGCGGCAGTTTCCTGCCGCTAAAGCGGCGATAATGGGCTTGATAATATGCCCTTGTGAATTCCCATAGAAGCCCAGGTTCTGGTGTGAACCTGGGCTTCGATGGGAATTCACAAGGACATATTATCAATCTCATTATCGCCGCTTTAGTGGCAGTTTCCTGCTGCTAAAGTGGCGATAATGTTATCGCCGTTCCTTGATAATATGGCCCCACATTTGTACAGTAAATACAGACCCTTATTTTGCAAAGTGCCTACCTGTGGATTTTGAACCCTACCTGAGCCGCCACCTAGGAAAACCTAGCAAACCTATACATTTTTTTTAACCAGACACCCAGATAAATCTTTGATGGGGTGACTTGAGTGGCTCTCACCAGGTTCTCTTACCCAGAATCCCTTGCAAACCTCCAACTTTGTAAAATAAAAATACATTTTCCTCACATTTTTGTGATGGAAAGTTTTGGAATCTGCGTGGATCCACAAAATGCTACCCACTGCGCACTCCCCATAGTCTTCCAAAACAAATGGTAACGCACTTGTGTGGGTAGGCTTAGTGCCCGCGACAGGAAACGTCCCAAAATGCAACGTGGACACACCACATTTTTACTGTGAAAACGGACCCTTTTTTTGAAAAGTGCCTAGCTGTGGATTTTGAACTTTAACTCTGTCGGCGCCAAGGGTAACCTAGCAAACCTATACATTTTTTTAAACTAGACATCCAGGAGTATACAGGATGGGGTGACTTCTGTTGCTCTTACCAGGTTCTGTTACCCAGAATCCCTTGTAAACCTCACACTTTGTTAAAAAACACATTTTCCTCACATTTCTGTGATGGAAAGTTCTGGAATCTGCGTGGATCCACAAAATTCCACCCACTCTGCATTTCCTGTGTGGGTAGGCCTAGTGCCTGTGACAGAAAATGGCCCAAAACGCATTGTGGACACACCACATTTTTACAGTGAAAACTGACACCTTTTTGCAAAGTGCCGAGCTGTAGATTATGAACACTAGCTCTGCCAGCACCTACGGAAACCTAGAAAACCTATACAGTTTTGAAAACTAGACACCTCAGGAGATTCCAGGATGGGGTGACTTGTGTGGCTCTCACCAGGTTCTGTTACCTAGAATTCCTTGTAAACCTCAAACTTTGTAAAAAACAAATACATATTTTCCCCACATTTCTGTGATGGAAATCTCTGGAATCTGCGTGGATCCACAAAATTCCACTCATCCTGCATTTCCTAAAGTATTTCGATAAAAATTATACCTCACTTGTGCGGGCAGACTGTTGTAATCTCTAATCCATAATGGTATGTTCCCTCCACCCCTACCCTTTGCTATTTCGTGGACTCTCCCTTGGGAGTTCAACTTAGAATGTTGGAAGCCCTCTGGTTGTTCGGAGAGTGGATGGCTAATAAAGAAGACTTACAGCCTTACCTTGTCTGGTGATCTTCTTACTTCTTACACAGACCTAGTGCCCACAACAGGAAACGGCCCAAAACGTAACATGGACACACCACAGTTTTATAGTGAAAACCGACCCTTTCTTTGCAAAGTGTCTAGCTGTAGATTTTGAACCCTAGCTCTGCTGGCACCTAGGCAAACCTAGTAAACCTATATATTTTTGAAAACTATACACCCAGGGGAATCCAGGATGGGGTGACTTGTGTGGCTCTCACCAGGTTCTGTAACACAGAATCCCTTGCAAACCTCAAACTTTGTCCCAAAACACAAATTGTCCCCACATTTCTGTGATGGAAAGTTCAGGAATCTGAGTTGGTCCACAAAATTCCACCCACCAAGCATGGATCCATTAGGGAAGGATATTACTGAAAAGAGGAGATTCACCCCTTTCCAATGGTACCTCTCCCAAGTGTTTTGGTGCTCGGGGCCTGAGATAGCCCCACAAACTCTGAAACATTGAAACTGAAACTAAGTTTCAGTTTCATTTTCAATGCAATGGCATCAGCGCGCCATTCGCACAATCCTCATTGCAATGAAAAACAGCCTCTGGAAGTTGGGGAAGCTCCCCAACCTCCCGAGGCAAATTAAAAAAAAGGAAATCCCTCTGCTGTCTGCAGCAGAGGGATTTAGTGCCCCTGTTCTCATGACAGAGTAGTTCCGTCATGAGCACAGGAGCACTGGTGATCATGATGGACCCATTCCATCATGAAATATAACATTTCAAAATTCAGTGTGTTTCAAACATTTTTATTAATATCTCCATAACCACTGCTAATCGGATGGGCTCAGCTGGTGTGGTTCTGTCCTTCGCTTGTTATTTGTGTGATTCCAACATGTGCTCCGGTTTTGAGCAGAGCGGAGTGGCACGGGAGCATTAATGAGAGATTGTTCTGGCTCGCGTCCTGGCTCAGCTGATATAGGTAGAGGTGGCCGAGCCCTACTCCGCCCACTTGTGGAA
Organism: Triturus cristatus; assembly: GCF_964204655.1. NCBI lineage: Eukaryota > Metazoa > Chordata > Amphibia > Caudata > Salamandridae > Triturus > Triturus cristatus. The sequence continues at coordinate 405,207,948 of NC_140581.1, forward strand.
TTCAGCTGTTTTTCTGTAACTCAGTGGAATTCCACAAAGTGAAACTCCGCGAGCAGTGCCCAGGCCTACTGTTGAGCAAGGTATCTGATGGACAAATTAAAGTACAAATTGTACAGCAAAATGCACTATTTCACCTATTTTTTACAAATGTTTAACTCTTCCTAAATTCTGTGTTGAAGATGGTGCTGGCTGACATCTCTGTTTGGGAGGTGTCTAAGCAGGCAGTGCCTCTGGTGGAAAGGGGTTATGATGTACTGGAAGTGGGTTGCACCAGGATTGGAAGTCGGTGTAGTCTTCATGAAAAAATTTGGGCACCTCCCAAAAATATAATAGTACTGAACATTTTCAAATATTATTGTAAATAAAAAAGGAACATTTCATTTATCATGAATTTTTAACTTAGGCGTAAAAATACTTTGGTACAGAAGGGCAGAGTGTGTGAGTTGATCATTGCATTCATATGGTGGAAGTCATGCATCATTATTTTTCATCTGCAATCAGACTTTTTAAGCCTGCAAAAGCTATATTTCAAAGCAGGAACCTAAATGCAATACCCAAGTACACAGTGTAATACATTCAGATATATCAATTCAGGAGTGTAATGCACTGCGAATGGCTAGCTTTACAACAATTAAATTTCCTTGAAGCAGAATTTCAAGCAAGGATATAAAAAAAAATGCAGTCATCAATTACTTTGAAAGGCTTTGCTCCATCTGACAAAACCATGTTGCCAAAAAGACACCTTGTGAATATTTTTCTAGCAGACAGTTTTATTCCATAATTATTTGGTACATTAATTCCTAGATACACGTTTGATTTGTATAGTGAACAATATTGTTCTTGACCTCCACGGCTGTTGATTAATTACATCTTGTTACATTATTGGGTTTCGCTGTTCAGCCACAGGCTGTAACACTAAAACAACTGTTTTACATTTGGACAGTAGTGTGGGACATTCGTATCATTTCAGACTCCAGTACAAGCCAAAACAAAATATTTGGAAAAGATTAAATTAGCCTGACAGCAGGCAGCTCAGTTATCCACACTTTCTGCTTAAAAGTCCCGCAGACATGATCTGCAGAAAGAGATGCTGCATTTGAGACCGCATTACGTTTGCAGCCAAACTGTTAATTAATTTGAAAAATATAATAATAGAAGGCCACTTTGACAGTAATAATGTGTGTCTAAATGGTCGGGGAGTTAGTTATTCCTAATTAAAGAAATGACTATAATTAGTGGAGGGTGGGGGCATTGTAAGCTGTTAATAGAAACCTCACTGTAGAATTCTCTGTAGAAAAAAACCCAATAGAATTAATGCAATTGAAGTAACACCAATAAATAGTCATCATATCAATCAATATAGTTTATTTCGTGCATGTGCGCATCGAGTACATAAAATCATAAGACAAAATGCATTTATATGAGTCAGAATAATTATTAATTTAAAGCCCCCTTACAATATTTGCAGCTCTTCATTTATGTTAAGTGAAGCGTAAAACTTGTTGCACAATAAAGTGCTTCCCAGCCAGTTGTTCAGAAAGGAACTTAGGGCCTGATTTAGAGATGGATTGTCACAGGATATTTCGAAGGTGAAGGAAGTCTGCCTACTTCCATCATTCAAGCGGTTATCACACAACTGAAAATGGCTTCAGAAAAACCACTCAGTTTAGGGAGGACATTTTGGAGCCATTTAAAGCAGTACAGCATCCGTGCAAGACCAACATGTAAACTGTGGATATCATCGAGCTGCAGAACTCAGGTATGTAGAACGTAACTTTCTAAAAGTGAATCTTGAGGAGTTTGAGGAGTTTGCACTTACCTGCGGTCCTGCTGGCTTCTTTCCTGGTGCTCTTGCCGCTCCTGGGTCCCTGATGCTGCGGGTCTCCCCCGACGCCGCTTCCTGGCACCGCGGTTGTGACGAGGGGAGACTACAGCTCCCAGGCTGCATAGCGGCCAACTTCCTGCCGCATTCGCGCCCGGAGGCGCTTAAAACGCTGAAGCTCCCTCAGGGGAGCGGGTGAATCTTGAGGAGTTTGAGGAGTTTGCACTTACCTGCGGTCCTGCTGGCTTCTTTCCTGGTGCTCTTGCCGCTCCTGGGTCCCTGACGCTGCGGGTCTCCCCCGACGCCACTTCCTGGCACCGCGGTTGTGACGGGGGGAGACTACAGCTCCCAGGCTGCATAGCGGCCAACTTCCTGCTGCATTCGCGCCCGGAGGCGCTTAATACGCTGAAGCTTCCTCCACGTCGCGGGACGTGCGCGGGTGGCGACGGGCTAAGGCCGGGCAAAGGGCGGGCCCGTTTAAGCCCGTTAAAGACCGGGTAAGACTGGACTGGGCTCCCCCCCTTGAATTTACTTTATGGACTGCCGTGTTACTCTATGACCTACATTGTACTATTGCTGTTTAATTGATACAACTGTAATTTATTTTCTGGTAGATTTCATTATATTAGTAATGGTATGATGACAAGAGGCAGCAAGAGTAAAACTGCTCAAGGGGTAGTGCATGCAATTGGCCCAATCGATCAATTTATCACCAGGGCTAATGAGGCGATAAACCAAGGCATCTCTCTTTTGGAACGTAGGGTGTCCCAGGATTTAGCTTTAGTTAGGCGATCTTCCATTGGCCCCTTGGCATTAGCTAAGACACCTACTAACCAAGGGGAGATTAGGCCCCTAATTGAAGTTCCTGTGGAATTACACGGCGTGCCAAACATGGTCGATCTTTCAGTATCTGTGGCACATTCGGACACGCAATCAAGCGAGATGCCCGTGAAGACGCCGCAACTCGTTGGGAGCCCGAGCCCGGAGGCCCCCATTATCGAGCATCCAAGGGGGAAGAGGGAGGGTGCTGTCCCTAAACGGAAGAAGCCCAAGGCAGCAAATAAGTGTAAATATACTAAAAGAAAAAACACTATCCATATGCCAAGCAAGAGTGCACTCTCTCAGAGCGCCTCTACCAACACAGTAGTGGTTATGATACCTCCTTCTTTGAGCCCAACTTATCCTAGTGAGCCTGATAGTCTAGGTGAAGGTTGCAAAGTTTGTGAGGCAAATAACCAACTACTACATAGACTGGGAGAACTCATTAAAATTCACTTGCAGCCCTTAGAATTATCTCTTTCCATCATTGAAAAACAGATAGTTTCTTTGAATGCATCTCTTAAGATCCAGTCGGGTCCTGGGTTGGCCAAATCAGGGCAGTCTAAAACAAATAACACAAATCTAATGGTGGGGCTGAAAGCGACAAATGCAGCTCTGAATGGCCCAAACATAAGTATAAAGCCACCCCCAGCCGCACCGAAGAATGGTATAGAGCTACCTGAATCCCCTGTCCCCTCTAATAATATGGAAGCTGTGCTACCTAAACTAGTAGGCTCACTGCCTCCCAATGACAAGAATACGGGTGCGAGGGGGCACCCTATTCATTTACCACCGGAAGCAGGCCCATATGTTGCAGTTATGACCGGGGTTCCCGAGTTAAATCCAAATACAGAGGAACCGATATGGTCCCTAAAAAATAAGGTACTACATTGGCTTACTACCAACAGACCGCTCCCAGTTCATTGTGGTAGTAAGATTCTAATGGTGCGTAGGGTGCCCTGGCTAGGCAATGAGAGGAAATCGACTCGGGGGGATTGTGTCATAGTAAATTTTGACGACCCCCGTACTGCTGATTACATCTGCCGCAGGGGCATGTGGGATAAGATTGATGGAATAGAAACGAAAAGACTTTCTTTCTTCTACCCCCCCACAAATTGATACATTGTCAACCCGGTTAGAAGTTGGTCACAAATAAGAACCCGCGACAGAAGAAGGGAGTGGGATGATTGGTCTCTCCATGAAGTTAGAGATATAGCTCCCTCTGTAGGCTGGAGAGGCGTACCAGTTGCTAACAGGTTCAGTTGCTTGGAAGCAGTGGATTGACTACCATTGCGATCAGGTTATGGACCTGTGGGCATTGAACATTACAATCCCAAATTCTCACAAGCCCTTGCTAGCCCTATGACCAAAAAAAATTCTGATACTTGCTATATATCTCCGGTTTTGCAGAAAATCAATCAAGAAATTCTACAAACCATAGCTCCATGCCCTCGCCCTACTTCCGAACCAGGGCTTATTGTTGCCCAGCCTATCCCTTCTACCGACTTTATTCCTCCTGTTGCACTCCCGCCCTCTACTGATTACATGGGTCCTCATAATAGTATTGCTTATGATCCTGTGGGCACCTTGAAGATCCTAAGTTGGAATCTAGCAGGTATCCACAGGAAATTGTGCATACCAGAGTGGAATGCCTTAGTGGAGATGCACAAGATCTGTCTGTTTCAAGAGACTTGAAGTCTGGAACCCATACATCGAGTTGGATATGCTACACATTTTGTTCCAGCAGTACCCCCCAGAAATGGGAAGGGTCGTCCTTCGGGAGGCCTTCTCATTTGGGTAAGCATTGACTTAAATTGCAATATAAAACTTAAGCAAATTAATAGCCCTGACATCCTAGGAATCTCTTTAATAGGTCCTTGTAGAGGTTTAATCCTCGACTTGTACAACATATATGTTAGAGGCACTAAATATGGATCTATGTCTCCGACAGTGTCAATTCTTGAAACGGAGCTTAGAGAAAATATAGCTGGTGCCCAAGTCCTGGTTGCGGGTGACTTTAATTGCACCTATGAGCCGCTATTGACTGACGATATCTCAGATCTGGGCGAGGAAGATGCCAGATGGGGGATCCCAGCCTTAACTATACCCCCGATTAAAAAATGGTCCCAATGTGCGATCCAGCTCAATGCTCTTTCATTGGAGTTTGGCCTAAGAGCCACAAATGGCCGTGCAAGCTCAGACTCCATGGGTGCCGTTACATTTAACAGAGCCAATCACACTTCAAGGATTGACTATATTTTGCTAGATCTCACACTTTGGGGTCTGGTACAGGATATGGTAGTTTTACCTACTGCTGAAAGCGACCATAATTCGCTTTCCCTATCCCTCACAAATCCTTGGAATAATAAATTGATTAAAGCTCCCTCCAAGCTAACCCAACACATTTCCGTCTCCTCATGTGGGAGGCGCTTGAAGTGGAGTATAGTCTCAGTCGACGAAACTAAACTTAATCAATCAATCAATCAATCAAAGCATTTATATGGCGCACTACTCACCCAGAGGGTCTCAAGGCGCTGGGGGAGGGGGGTCCGCTACTGCTCGAACAGCCAGGTCTTGAGTTGCTTCCTGAAGGTGGTCCTGGGTCAGGCGGAGGTGGGTCGGGAGGGAGTTCCATGTCTTGGCGGCGAGGTAGGAGAAGGACCGTTCCCCTGTGGTGGCTCTTCGGATGTGGGGGACGGCGGCGAGGGCGTGGCCGGTCGATCGAAGCTGGTGTTTGGGAGCGTAGAAGTTGAGGCGGCTGTTGAGGTATCCTGGGCCTTGGTTGTGTAGGGCTTTGTGTGCGTGGGTGAGGAGTCGGAAGGTGATTCTCTTGTTGACCGGGAGCCAGTGCAGGTCTCTCAGGTGTCCGGAGATGTGGCTGCGATGGGGGATGTCCAGGATGAGTCGTGCTGAGGCGTTCTGGATCCGTTGGAGTCTCTTCTGGAGTTTGGCGGTGGTTCCGGCATAGAGGGAGTTGCCGTAGTCCAGACGGTTGGTGACGAGGGCCTGGGTGACCGTCTTCCTGGTCTCGGTGGGGATCCACCGGAAGATCTTACGTAGCATGCGCAGGATGTTGAAGCACGACAAGGAGACGGCGTTGACTTGTCTGGTCATGGAGAGGGAGGAGTCCAGGATGAAGCCCAGGTTGCGTGCATGGTCTGTTGGTTTGGGTGCGCTGCCTAGGGCGGGGGGCCACCAGGAGTCGTCCCAGGCGGAGGGTGAGGATCCCAGGATGAGGACTTCCGTCTTGTCCGAGTTCAGTTTCAGGCGGCTGTTCTTCATCCATTCGGCTACCTCTTTCATCCCTTCGTGAAGGTTGGCTCTGGCGGTGGCGGGGTCGTTGGTGAGGGAGAGATTCAGCTGGGTGTCGTCGGCGTAGGAGATGATGTTGAGGTTGTGCTGGCGTGCGATGTCTGCGAGGGGGCTCATGTAGACGTTGAAGGGGGTTGGACTGAGCGAGGAGCCTTGAGGAACGCCGCAGATGACTTCGGTGGCTTCAGATCTGAACGGGGGGAGGCGGACTCTCTGTGTCCTTCCGGCGAGGAAGGAGATGATCCACTCCAGTGCCTTCTCCTGGATTCCGACGTTGCTGAGTCGCTGCACTAGTGTACGGTGGCAGACAGTGTCGAAGGCCGCGGAGAGGTCTAGGAGGATGAGGGCTGCTGTTTCTCCGTTGTCAAGCAGTGCTCGGATGTCATCGGTGCCTGCGATCAGGGCGGTCTCGGTGCTGTGGTTGGCCCGGAAGCCAGACTGCGAGAGGTCGAGGGAACCGTTCGTCTCGAGGAAGGCGGCCAGCTACTTGGTGACGGTCTTCTCCATGACTTTTGCAGGAAATGGGAGCAGCGAGATGGGGCTGTAGTTCTTGAGGTCGGTGGGGTCAGCTGATGGCTTCTTTAGTAGAGCCCTGAGTTCGGCGTGCTTCCAGCTCTCCGGGAAGGTAGCGGTGTCGAAGGAGGTGTTGATGATGTCCCGCAGGTGGGGTGCGATGACAGCGTCGGCCTTGTTGAAGACGTGGTGAGGGCAGGGGTTGGTAGGAGATCCGGAGTGGATGGAGTTCATCGTGCGGGCTGTGTATTCGGTGTTGATCGGGGTCCAGGCGCGGAGGGTGGTGGTGGGGGCGGCGGTTCGGTCGTGGCATGCGTTGGTTGAGTGCTGAAGCTGTTGTGTATGTCCGCGATCTTGTTGTGGAAGTAGGAGGCGAGGGAGTTGCAGAGGTTTTGCGAAGGGGTGATGTCGTTGTTTCCGGCGTTGGGGTTGGAGAGCTCTTTAACGATGTTGAAGAGTTCCTTGCTGTTGTGTGCGTTGTTGTCCAGTCGTTCCTTGAATGCGGTTTTCTTGGTGGCGTGGATGAGTTGGTGGTGTTTTCGGGTGGCGAGCTTGAGGGCAGTCATGTTGTCCGGTGTTGGGTCTCTGCGCCATGTTCTCTCGAGGGCTCGGCAGTTCTTCTTGGAGCTCTTGAGTTCGTCGGTGAACCATGGGGCTTTCTTGCTACCGGGTCTGCTAGGCGGGGTCTTCAGAGGGGCGAGGTCGTCTGCGCAGTTGCTGATCCACTTCGCGAGGTTGGTGACCGCCTGGCTTGGGTTCGTTGCGCTGGTGGGAGGGTTCATGCTCAGGGAGGTCGCGAGCTGGTCGGCTGTGATCTTGTTCCAGCTTCTGCGTGCAACCTGTTGCTGGTGGTGGTGGATCGTGGTCCTTCTGAAGCTGAAGTGGACGCAGCTGTGGTCCGTCCAGTGGAGTCCGGTGGCGTGGCTGAAGGCGATGTCCTTGCCGGATGAGAAGACGGGGTCGAGTGTGTGTCCGGCGTAGTGGGTGGGGGTGGTGACCAGCTGCTTGAGTCCCAGGTTTGCGAGGTTGTCCAGCAGGGTGGTGGTGTTGCGGTCGTTGTTGTTCTCCAGGTGGAAGTTGAGGTCCCCGAGGAGGATGTAGTCAGCGGAGGGGAGGGCGTGTGGGCTGATGAAGTCGGCGATGTCTTCACTGAATTGTGTGCATGGTCCCGGGGGTCTGTAAATGAGGGTGCCTCTGAGGGTGATCTTGGGGCTGATGTGGACCTGGAAGTGCAGGTGCTCGGCGGGTGCGAGGGTGTCGTCGGTGTTGGTCGTGATGCGGATGGTGTTCCTGTGGATGATGGCGATGCCTCCTCCGGTCTGGTTGATGCGGTTCCTTCGATGATCTTGTAGCCGTCTGGGATGGCGATGGCGATGTCGGGCGCTGAAGAGGTGTTCATCCAGGTTTCCGTGAGGAAGGCGACGTCTGGTGAGGTTGTGTCGAGCAGGTTCCAGAGCTCGATGGCGTGTCTGTGGACGGAGCGGGTGTTGAGCAGGATGCATTTCAGGTGGCTGCTGCTGTTGCTCGTCTTGGTCTTGGTTGGTGCTGGAGTAGTGCAGGTCCGGATGCAGGCGAACTTGCAGGAGTGGCAGCAGAAGGGTCCGTGGGTGCGTCTCGGGGTGGCTCGGTAGCATCCTGGGATTCGGCCGGTGTTGAGTGCGTTGAGGGTGGCGGCGTCGTATGTCCGGCGGGTGGGCTGGGGTCTGCGGGGGCCAGGGGTCCTGGCGCTGGGCGCGGGCCAGGCACGGACGGGCGCAGACGGGCTTACCTTTGGCGCACCTTCGGCGCTCATTCGGCACTCCCGCTGCGCGCGTCCGCTGCGCGGTCGCTCCTGGGGCGTCATAAGAAGGGGGGCGAGAGGGCGGGTCAGCTGGGCAGCGGGAGCGGCTCGGCCAATGGGCCGGTGGTGGGCGGGGCCTGTGGCAATCTGCAGCGGGAAACTGGCGAGCGGGCGGCTCTGCTGAGGCTGGGCCGCTCGGGGGGCCAGGGGGGCGTCTGCGTCGGAAAAAGGCGGCAAGGCTGGCAGACAGGAGCAGGAGGCGGCAGGAGGAGCAAGGGGGTGACCCGGCCTGGTGAGAGGCCGGGTCAATGCTGTCCTTACAGCCTCACAGATGAAGTTGGATAGTATTGACTTGGTTCTGTCGACTCCTGGAAAGGTTACATCTATCTTTGAAGGAACACTTACGGCAATTGGAATGTATTTCTGAAAAAGGAGTGCACGGGAAAGAATATGGTAACTCGGAAACCAAGGGGCAAAAACGAATGGTATACATCGGCTTGCAGGCATGCAAAAACCCTCCTGATCGGGGCTATAAAAAGTAAATCCCAAGTAGCCATACAGGGAGCCAGGAATAACTATAAACATTCATTGGCAAGCGCAAGAAAGGAATGGAAAGAGGACTTTTGGCGCTCCTTAAAAGAGGCAAGCCATGGGAAAGACCCAAGGCGCTTCTGGGACACAATTAGAGCCAAAAAAAGACCAGATAGCGACCTTTTAACATGTAACATCACCAGTCAAGTGTGGGTTAACCATTTTGCTAAATTGTATACTCGCCCGTCTGGTAATACCACTACTGATATCCCCATGGACGAACGGGAAAGGGAGGCGATCTCAGCAAACCGTGACCTCACAATGAGAAGTGTAGAGCACGTTACTGGCACAACTGCTACTATTGTGCTACAAAAGGACTGGGGGGTTAATTTAGCAGATCCCGACTTCTCTGTAATAGAAATAGAGTGTGCCATCAGTACCATTACGCCCCAAAAGGCGGCCGGGCCAGATGGCATCCCCGGGGACTTGTTACACTCTGATATACCAAAATGGGCTAAACTTATCCATTGTTTGCTTGTAGCAATCTGTAGGGGTGCTCCGATTCCTTCATCCTGGAAAGGGGCGGAGGTTGTACCCATTTTTAAAAAAGGGGCTAGGGACGACCCAGCAAACTACAGACCTATAAGCCTGCTGGATATAACCCAAAAGGTGGTCGGTAAGGTGTTGTTGGATTAGCGATAACAACATCCTTTCCGACTACCAGGCAGGTTTCAGAGCAGGCACTGGCACAATAGAGCAAGTCTTCAGACTATTGCTAGTATACTGGAAGGTGGTGATCATAGGCAAAGGCAGTCTTTACCTTGCATTTAACCTTGTTCCCAGGGACACCATTTGGAGAGTTCTTGCTGATATGGGGTTACCCCATTACATTTTGCTGCTAATTGTGAGGCTCCACGAAAACACCTTTGCTCAGATTAGATGGGGAACAGATGGCGAGAAGACCAGTGGAATCCCGGTTGAAAGAGGGGTTCGCCGGGGATGTGTTCTAGCTCCCACCCTTTTTTCATTATATGTCAACGGTGTGGTTAAGCATCTGCTGAAAGATCCTTCAGATGAACCATCCCTGGCGGGGGAGCGTATTCCCACCCTCCTCTTTGCGGATGATACGCTCTTATTGTCCAAATCCCCGATGGGCCTCCAAAAACTACTCAATAACTTCCAGCACTTTTGTGTGGAAAGGGGCCTGGTAATTAACACAGAGAAAACCAAGTACCTTGTGATGAACCCCCCCAAAAAATCTGTGCGCTCCCTAAAGTTGAACGCCGCACCCCTGGGGAGGGTGGACGCATTCGACTATCTAGGCATCCGTTTGTCACATAATATGCAGTGGGCTCCCCATCTAAGCAAAATGCTGCTAGCCCACAAGAGGGTAACAGGGGCCCTTTTGAAGGAGCAGCGCTCCTGTGCATTCAGACCTATTGCCCCTGTTATGGAAATTTATGCTGCCAGGGGAGTCAGTTCTGCTCTTTATGGGGCCGAACTGTGGGGCTCATACAACACAAGTGAACTAACAAGATCTGAGAGGAAGTTCTACAGAGCGATCATGTCACTCCCCCAAGGCACTCCAATGATCCCACTATTGCTGGATTTAGGTTGTCGCCCCAGCAGTGATCTAGCAAAGCTTCGCCCCCTTCTTTTATGGGCTAGGTTGTGGAGAGTCCCGGAGCTAGCAAAATATGCCAAGGGTCTCTCCGAAGTAATGTCACTTCCCGGGTGGTATAAGATAAAATGGCTGAGTGATATGAAAGCCCTCCTATGTAATCTGGGTCTAAGCGAAGCCTGGGAAAATAGGTCTTCCCCTCCTAAAGCAACACTCAAGAATCTATACTGGAATTGGATCGCGACCCAACGGAATTCCAACTGTACCTTGGGCAGTCTTACGGAGGACTTCTTGAAATTCAAGGACCTGCCACTCCGGGAACCATATTTGGATATTATTGAAAGACCTTTCGACAGGACCCTCTATTTTAAATTTAGAACCGGGTCCCTTCCACTTCGTGCTTTTACTTCTCGGTGGAAAACTCAAGCACAGACTTCAGAATTTTGCCCTTTTTGCACACTTAGAGAAGAGTCTGTGGCACACTTTTTGTTTGAATGCAAGGAGTATGTTCACCCAAGAAGTAGATGGCTAAAGCAATTGTGTCGCTCGCTGGGAACCAGGCACCATACTGAAGCGCTACGTATTTTAATGTCTGATTCTCGCCCCTTGTATGTCTGTGTTCTCTCAAAATTTTTATCATGGGCTTGGTCCATTAGAAGCAAAAGGCTAAAAGGAAATGTTTAATCTGTTTCTTAAATATTTATGATGTATAATATTTTACTGAAAAAGTATGTTTTTAGGGGAAATTGCAATCAAATTCTTTTTTTAATTGTAAAGCTTTTATGATAAATGTTATTGAAATAAAGCCTTTGACTGACTGACTGACTGACTGACAAAAGTTACTTTTCCTCAATATTTAATAAATGTTTATCTGGTTGCTGAAAAACCCTGCTTTTATCATACCAGATGTTTGCCTCTTTGATTTATTGTGGGTAGAGTACCTCCTTCAAACTAGATGTTAGTGTTAGATGTGGGAGGACACTAGGATTACCAAAATACAGTCCCCACACACATCCTGCTCTCAGAACCCTAGTTTAGTGTGGCAGAACACTATCACCATCCTGAAAATGCACATAGCACTTTGGGCCCCGATCAGCACCGAAAACACCATCCGCACGATGAACTCCATCCACTCCGGATCTCCGACCGACCCCTGCCCTCACCACGTCTTCAACAAGGCCAACGCTGTCATCGCACCCCACCTGCGGGACATCATCAACACCTCCTTCGACACCGCTACCTTCCCGGACAGCTGGAAGCACGCCGAACTCAGCGCCCTACTAAAGAAGCCATCAGCCGACCCCACCGACCTCAAGAACTACCGCCCCATCTCGCTGCTCCCGTATCCAGCAAAAGTCATCGAGAAGACCATCAACAAGCAGCTGGCCGCCTTCCTCGAGCCAAACGGATCCCTCGACCTCTCGCAGTCTGGCTTCCGGGCCAACCACAGCACCGAGACCGCCCTGATCGCAGCTACCGATGACATCCAAGCCCTGCTCGACAATGGAGAAACAGCGGCCCTCATCCTCCTAGACCTCTCCGCGGCCTTCGACACTGTTTGCCACCGTACTCTAGTGCAGCGCCTCAGCAACGTCGGAATCCAGGAGAAGGCACTGGAATGGATCATCTTGTTCCTCGCCGGAAGGACACAGAGAGTCCGCCTCCCCCCGTTCAGATCAGAAGCCACCGAAGTCATCTGCGGCGTTCCTCAAGGCTCCTCGCTCAGCCCAACCCTCTTCAACGTCTACATGAGCCCCCTCGCAGCCATCGCACGCCAACACAACCTCAACATCATCTCCTACGCCGACGACACCCAGCTGATCCTCTCCCTCACCAACGACCCCGCCACTGCCAGAGCCAACCTACACGAAGGGATGACAGACGTAGCCAAGTGGATGATGAACAGCCGCCTGAAACTGAACTCGGACAAGACGGAAGTCCTCATCCTGGGTTCTTCACCCTCCACCTGGGACGACTCCTGGTGGCCCCCCGCCCTGGGCAGCGCACCCAAACCAACAGACCACGCACGCAACCTGGGCTTCATCCTGGACTCCTCCCTCTCCATGACCAGACAAGTCAACGCCGTCTCCTCGTCATGCTTCAACATCCTGCGCATGCTACGTAAGATCTTCCGGTGGATCCCTACCGAGACCAGGAAGACGGTCACCCAGGCCCTCGTCACCAGCCGTCTGGACTACGGCAACTCCCTCTACGCCGGAACCACCGCCAAACTCCAGAAGAGACTCCAGCGAATCCAGAACGCCTCAGCACGACGCATCCTGGATATACCCCGTCGCAGCCACATCTCCGGACACCTGAGAGATCTGCACTGGCTCCCTGTCAACAAGAGAATCACCTTCCGTCTCCTCACCCACGCACACAAGGCCCTACACAACCAAGGCCCAGGATACGTCAACAGCCGCCTCAACTTCTACGCTCCCACACGCCAACTTCGATCGACCGGCCACGCCCTCGCCGTTGTCCCCCGGATCCGAAGAGCCACCACAGGAGGAAGGTCCTTCTCCTACCTCGCCGCCAAGACTTGGAACTCCCTCCCGACTCACCTCCGCCTGACCCAGGACCACCTCGCCTTCAGGAAGCAGCTCAAGACCTGGCTGTTCGAGCAGTAGCGGACCCCCCCTCCCCTAGCGCCTTGAGACCCTCCAGGTGAGTAGTGCGCTATATAAATGCTGTGATTGATTGATTGATTGATTTGCAGTAAAGCTAACAGGAACTATTGAACTACTGTGTCAGCCCACCCCTAGCTGGTGCCACTTAAAATCCAAGGACAGAAAGATCATCTAGGATCATATGGCTGATCCATGGGTAGCTCCAGGAACCAAAAAAGCTGAGAGGACATACCTGTGACGAATCTCAGCTGACGAGGGACAACTAGACATGGGCTGGAATTTGCAGTTGCCCTTTGCCTGACACCCTGATAATCGCTAAGTGTTCCACCTACGGTCTTGGTGGCCTTATAAGTTAACTGCATTGGCTGTTTAGTACCAAAAGAACTTTGGGAACTTTTTCAAAACTTTTAGCTTTGGAGCTTCAAGGGGACTAAATAACCAAAGTAGCCATGCCATCTTGTAGTCTTTAAGGGTATGTCAACTTGTAGTTTTTAAGGACATGTGCAAGGCTGTATTAGTATCCCCATTAAGATCTATCTCACATATGTGTCTGACTGAGGAAGAAGTGATAGAAACACGTGGGGAAAAAAGGCACAGCTTAGTATACCCAAAACCAAAAGGCCAAGGATTATGAAGACACACACCCTTAAAGCAATGATATACCCATCATAATGTGCATCGACGTTGCTGACTGACATTACAACAAAGATTTAAGTAATTATAGAATAAAACACTTCAGTGGTGGTTCTTATTCAGAAGCATTGAAATGCTACAATAAAATGAGTACTGTATATATTCCATAGGCAGTAAGAAGTGTTTAACTTTAATATCTTGGGGCCAGAAGTACTAAACAATGATTGCATAATGTTAGTCGGAATTTGTGACCAGTGTGGTATTTTGCAACTTGACCTATGTACTAGTAGTTTGCTTCACAAAAACCAGAATCATAGTGGTTGACAATTCGACCTACCTCATGAATATGAATAGTAACTAAGTAGATGTCAAGTTGCAACCGACTACGATTAGCTGTCATCAGATGGATTGTGGTCATCAGACCTCCATGTCTTGATTGCTCTTAATAAAGCAAACTTTTCTGGTTTTAAATGATAGTCCATTTTACTTAAAGGAAACAGGACTGTGTTTCAAAAGATAAGATTCTATGTTTTTGTTTGTTTGTTTAAGAGAAGGCAGTGGTCCATGGACCATTGCCTCCACATAAACAAAAGTTTTACAACTTTTGCATTCACAAAGGGTAAAGTGTCTCAAGAGGACTCCTTACCTTTTAAGAATCAGTTATCATGTCTTTTGAGGTGTCAGTAAAATATCAATGTTTTGCAACTGGATTTTTGTTGCAAAACATTGACACATAGCATAACTATTTGTATTTGTAAGAGATGCCTGCAACATGCCTCTTCCAAATAGCGAATCAGTATCCATTTCTAAATGCATTTAGTGATTCAGAAACACTTTTCCAAATTGCTAAATGATTTTAGTACATAGAATAGCGGGTTTTAGCTTTTGCAAACCCTCTGATTTACCAACTCAAAGAGTTTGCAAATGCTGAACCTTTTTGTAAATTAGTCTCTTATTTTTTACAGTACCAGAATTGCAGCTCACAGTATCACCACTTCCAAGTGCTGCAACAAACATGACAATTAGTTTTGTGGGAATTATTGGGCTCTGAACTTGTGACCAATCAATACCAAAAGACATCCATCAACAGCATTGCATTATGATATGTGTATGCGCAAAGCACACTACCGTATGTGAGGGTATCCTCACACTGAGCAGGTGTTTGTGCCCAGTTCTGCCTGGGTCAGGTGGTTAACTGAAAAGATACGTCTTCAGCTTCTTGTGGAATTCAAGAAGAGAGGAGTCGCTGGTGTGTAATGGGAGGTCTTTCTACACATTAGGAGTTATGTATGAGAACGCCCACCCTCCTGATCTGGTTCTGTGTATGAGGGGAATTTGTGTGAGTAGGAGTGCTGCAGAGCAGAGGTGTCTGGATGGTTGGTAAAAGAACATTCAACAGTTCAAGTAGATGGAGGCTGAATTGTGTAATGCCTTCAATGCGTGTTTGAGGAGTTTGAAATGGGCGCACCCTTTCTAAGAGAAGCACAATGTAGAGCTTATTATGCAAAGGATGGTACTGACTTTAAGTGAAAGTGCTCCACATGTTCTTCTAGGAGTGCATCGATTAAAAAGTTAACCAACCAACACTCTGCTTAGTTGACTTACTAAATGCTGACACAGGGTCAGGATAGATGAAAGAGCAAAGACTTTGTAATGTCTGGCTGATTTTTACTCTTCTATGCTGAGTAAGCTCTTGTGCTGCCTTGCACATGCTCTTGTCATGTTTAGAGTGTTGGATTAGGAAGGGTTCTTATTGCCCAGACCTAAACGAGAGGTCAGACTTTACCAGAGTTTATACACGGGAAAGAAAAGAAGTTCACTGCAAACTTTCGTCCAGTGCATTACTGCACACCGCCCCATGTTAGAAGCAGACCCTTGTGATCAACGGGGAAATTACAGAATCTCTTTATCCTTGGGGACTCAGAGTGGTCTCATGTGGATAGTGGATGTGGTGGAGTGCAGGCACAGGGCATCCAAGATACTGCATGGGGCACACAAATGCATGCTTAGTCTTTCTGGAATCCAAAATGCTATAAATTACTGATAAATGTAGGGGTTTGGCAATATGAAATCCCCTATTCAAGATGGTGGCACTGGAAGCTATGGAGATTTAAAAGTCGAAGATGTAACAGAATCTCTTCCTCTGAGATCAGTTCATATTTCAAGTATATCAAAAGCAGCACATTTTATCTTTCACATATAACAATCTGTGCTGGGTGTCACTGTGAATGGTAGGAGGAGTCTAAATTTCCACTGGCAATCTTCAAGGCCACTTAATAGACCTATGTCACAAACATTCCTAGACAATTTACCTCAGACCAGGTAAATGTGCATCTATGTTTTCTTTGTCTAAAATTCCTGATACTGTGAAACACATGGCCTTATTTTACTATTTAAAAAGCTTAAAGGCTGGTATTTCTATTATTTTGGTGGCTGCTCTTCCTTCAGTGTTGTAGATATAATTCTTTTGTAGCACCTGTAGTAAATTAAGTTATCTTCAGCTGGCCTATAGGGCAATTAGGCAATGCCCAACGCGCTGGTCTCAAAGGTCAGTGTATGGGGCAGTTTTTTGGTCTGCTGGGGCAATTTTTAATGTTGATTTCCATGATATGAAAATAACATTGCTTAAAGCAAGCTCAAATCCATGAAGCCTTTCATACCTTTTAAAACACATATACAGCGTGCATTTGCAAGTTCGAAGCTGCCCTATTTGCAAACTTATGGCACTTTTTTAGGTATCTATTTCAGTAATGGAGGAAACTTTAATTTTGGTACCCGGGCATATTTTCTATCCCAGACCAAATCCAGTTGACTGTATCAAACAATGGCCAACATGATTATTGAAGGAGCAACACCAGCTGCTTTTCTGGAAACGCCAGGCACACCTAGAGCAAAATGGTCACAATGGATTAAGGGCTGTGAAAACATATGGGCCCTCGGCCTCATTACAATGCCGGGCGGACGCAATCGTTCAGGGGAAGGTACAACCCAATCATAGGTCGGCGGGTCCAACATCCTAATTTGGATGCAACTACACATAGTGCTGTCAGAAACATCCATTTTCTAATGGGAGCTAGTGTGGTGGGTTGAAATCGCCCGCAGCACAAGCTCCCATTGGAAAATGGACGTTCGTCACCATCCCTGCACTGTGTGGCAGGCACCTCACGGTGCAACACAGCGAAGCAAGTGAAGTTGCTGTGCTGTGCTGTATGAAAGGGAAAGAGCAGAACAACTCCATGGCCCGATTCACAGAATTAACTTAAGACTAAATCCTAAACTTACTACTTTGTGGTATTCACAGAATGCACTTACTACTTTTGGTATTCACAGACTGCACTTATTACTTTTGGTATTCACAGAATGGATTTACGACTACTAACTTTACGTCCGCACTCGGGCCGGAGGCGGAGCTTCCGGCCCGGAGGTGGAGATTTCGGCCATGGCTAAATCTCCGCCACTGGCCGGAATCCCCACCTCCGGGCCGGAATCCCCACCTCCGGGCCGGAAGCTCCGCCTCCGGCCCGGAAGCTCTGCCTCCGGCCCGGAAGCCCCACCTCCGGGCCGTAAACTACGCCTCCGGGCCGGAATTTCCGGCCCGAGTGCGGACGTAAAGTTAGTAGTCGTAAATCCATTCTGTGAATACCAAAAGTAGTAAGTGCAGTCTGTGAATACCAAAAGTAGTAAGTGCATTCTGTGAATACCACAATGTAGTAAGTTTAGGATTTAGTCTTAAGTTCATTCTGTGAATCGGGCCCCATATTTTTAAAGATATGATGGATTGGAATTGAAAGTTCTGACATGCAAGTTACAAAGGAAACCCTCAGAAAATGTATCTGTTCACTCCTTATTCAACCACTTCCTCTCCTGCTGTGTGTCCCTGCACAGTGTGGCAGGCACCGCAGGGATGTTGAGGGAGGCCAATAGTTGCCCCAGTCCCATATGTAGAGGGCCATGAGCAGGGCCCCAAAGTCCCTTTCCGATAGCCTATCCATGTCAGAATGGCCGACATGGATTAGCTGTCGGAAACCGACATTATAATCCCGACGGTGATGTTGAGCCTGGCTCTGCCGTCATTGAAGGGATTACTATTCCACTCCTGTTCTGATGCGCTCACAGATCCCATCAGAAGAAGAGCGGAATCCCCTTCCAGTTTTCCCCCCGAACGCCATAATCAAATTACAGTGGTCGGAGTGAAACCTCAGGATGTCGGGCCCTTAATTACAATTGATGGCAGTGACAAGAAGCATGCTGCCGAAACTAGAAAGGAGGCTGTTGTTTTATCATATTCCACTGATTGAGAGGCAGGAGGAAGAAGAAAGGGATGAATTCATTGAAAACCATATTGGAGATACAGTTTGATAAGACTGTGAGCATCATCGTGGTGTGACGCAATTTTTATTACTGTCATGAGGCAGGATTGGAAAATGTGGAAACTTGTACTGAAGCTTTAGCCTCAATTTATGCATTCAAGGGCTGCGATGACATGATTTGCAATCAATTTATTATGTATACCACTGTGCAGAGAAGCAGGAAAGGCAATTTTGTTACCAAATTTGAACTTGTCATTGGTGTTGTTTGAGCCACTGAAAGTGCTGCAAAAAAAAACCAGACCAAACAATTCCAGACATTAATTTTACTTCAAAAAATTAGATAATCCCCCCTTAAAAATACAAACAATCATAAAGATTGAAAGGTAATCGCAATATGAAAGTAATATGTGGAAGTTTTTGCTAAACAAGATGTTTATGAAGAATACAACTGTGGAGAAAAGTGCTTTTCGCTTGGGTTTGGAAATTAATGAAACCACAAATATATGTATATCTGAAAAGACTGTCTAATTTATATTCATATCAATATTTAATTATAGGATTGCTAAAGTTATCCAGTCCTGAAAAAGATATGTGTCAACCTAAAAGGAATGACTACCTGGCAAAAATGCAAAGTCCAGACGGTGGCAGTAAAAATTCAGGACAAAAATTCAGGACAAAAGGCCATTTTTATGGACACAACTGAGGACATCACACAATTGTTAAATGGACTACTGACAGAAATACAAGCTAAAGCAGGTATATATGCTTTAGTTTATATTACACATTGAAGTTTTGAACAAACATTCACACATAGCTGGATGTATCTAAAGATAAAAATCTAGTAGGCATATACACTCCAAGCAGAATTTGACAGCTGATGTAAGGGGCAGTTTTCACAATTCTATCCCAGTACCATGAATGATAGCACCAGAAGCAGACCTGTGTTGCAGGACGTAGACCTGGATTTCACAGGCACTAGAACAACTAGAGAATGTGAAACATAGAGAGAAATGATGGTGAGAGAGGAGGTAGGAGGGATATATTTGGAGAGAGAGGGGCTGAAGGTTGACAAAGTGAGTGAACAGTGAGAGACGAGGGAAGCAAGTGAGGGTCTGCCAGCTAAGAGAGAGAAATAATCAATTGTAAATAGAGAAAAGAGGTTCACAGAAGAAGATGGGGACGAGGAAAAAACGAAAACAGCTACAGAGAGATGCTGAGTGTGACAGAAGGTTGAAAAAAGAAACAATGTAGAGGGCCATATAAGGCAAGATAGAGGAACATGAGAGAAAGCTTGTAGGGGAGTGAGTAGCAGAAATGAAAGCCAAATCAGGAGAGATGCAGGAACAGATAGAGAAAAGGGAACTGATAGAGGAAGAAGTTAAATAAGGAGTGAACAGAAAAATTCTGTGAGGATTTCCTTTGTGACTTGCATGTCAGAACTTCAGATCCCAATTTCAATGCATCATATCTTTAAAAATACAGAGTTGTTCTGCTCTTTCCCTTTCATGCAACACAGCACAGCAACTTCACTTGCTCTGCTGTGTTGCTGGAAATATTAGTAAATATGCCCCTCAATGATTTGGCACAGAGGTCCAGACATACATTTTGTCTCAGACTATGGTTGTGCTAAAGAAATGACCTATACATACATACAGACAGAACATCCCTGTCTGTTAAGAAAAGGCTATTTTTCAAAGAATGAGGGAGAAATCTGTCAAAGGCTCCAACACAAACCATTTCTCTGGCAGGTTACAGTGTTAAACAACAAAGTTTTGGGTTTAGTGCACATGGGTCATGTTATGATATGTTTTATGTTACAACAATTTATTATGCACACTACTACCCGAAGGTGTCTAGGCGCTCACGGTCTCCAAAACTGTGTCCAGAACTGTGTTAGGAAAGCTAATTTCTAAAAAGCCATGTTTTGAGTAGTTTCCTGAACTCAAACAGGGAGGAGGACTTCCTAAGAGGGAGCGGAAGGGCATTCCACTCCTCAATAGTGTTGTAACTGAAACTCCTTCCCCCCCAATTAGTCCTTTTAATTCTGGGGGTGAGCATCAGGAAGGCATTGGCTGAGCGAAGCGTTCTGTTAGGAGAGTACCAATAAAAATGGTCCTTCAAAAATCGAGGTCCTTCTCCAGGCAGGGCCTTAAAGGCCGTGCATAGAGCTTTAAATTTGATCCTCCGGCCGACCGGTAGCCAGTGCAATTCCCGAATGCCAGTACTAATAGACTGATGTTTAGGGGCATCCAGGACCAGTCTATCTGCAGCGTTCTGTACTGCCTGCAGCCTTCTAAGTAAATTGGATTGCAGATTGATATACAATCCATTACAATAGTCCAATTTAGATAACACAAGGGATGTCATCACAATTTTTCTAGTGTTTTTTGGAATGAAAGGCAGAATTTTCCATACCATTTTCATAATGAGAAATGCGGAAGAGACCACCTTAGAGACTTGAGACTTCATGTTGATTTTGTCATCTATAATGACCCCCAAATTCTTGGCCTTAGCCACTGGTGTAGGAGTAATGCCCAATGTATCTGGCCACCAAACTGGTGACCATTGAGGGGAGAGGTTCCCAAATAGCACCACCTCAGTTTTTCCTGAGTTCAGCATGAGGCAGTGTCTGCCCATCCAGTCGCTCAGGGAGACCATACAATCATGGAGTTTGGTTGAATAGTTGATGTCCTTATCCACTGCTGAGATGACCAACTGAGTGTCGTCGGCATACGAGGTTGGACATAAATTAGAACTTCTAATCAGAGAGGCTAATTCAGAGACGTAAATATTAAAAAGCATGGGGCTCAAAGAGGACCCCTGCGGCACCCCACACGGCAAGATGAAGGGTGCTGATTTAAAATTTCCCAGTTGCACAGTTTGTGTTTGTTCCGAAAGAAATGACTTTAAGAGGGAAAGGGCCCTTCCTCCTATCCAGATGGTTTTTAATCGTTTGACCAGGGTCGAATGGTCCACGGTGTCAAATGCCGTGGACAGGTCGAGGAGAACAAGGGCTGCAGACCCCTCGCCGTCTAGTGTTTTTCGGATCTCCTCAGTGGTTTTTATTAGCGCCGTCTCTGTGTTGTGTCCCATTCTAAAACCAAACTGACTCTGATCCAAGATTTCGTTTTCAGTGATAAATGTAGAGAGTTCAGTATTTAGCCGTTTCTCGAAAATTTTAGCGGGAACAGGGAGTCTAGCAATAGGATGGTAGTTAGCAGGATCAGTTATATCCAAATTAGCTTTTTTTAAAAGAGGCAGAGCACAAGCCTGTTTCCATATTAAAGGAAAGTGCCCTTGCGATAGCATCTGATTAAACACGTTAGTTAGCGATGGACAAATAATGTGGCTAATGCTTTTGAGAATCCTGGGGGGACAAGGATCCTCCGGGGATCCTGATTTGGTAGAAGAGAGAAGAGAAGATAGTTGGTCGGAGCAGGCCGGGGAAAAATCTAAGAAAGTCATATTGCCTGAAGGTGCATGTAGAGCGTTCTTAGTGACTGATCTGTGCGTGGTGAACTGGTCATATATTTGGTCCACCTTGGACTTAAAAAAGTGAGCAAGAGTGTTACAGAAATCTTGGTTCGAGTTGGCAGAGTCGTCCTTGGGTGCTGAGATTAGGTTTTTTACAGTCTTAAAGAGTTCCTTACTGGACGTGCCAGCCCCTTCAATTTGCGTCGTATAGTACTGACTTTTTTCCGCGATTAACTTTTTCTTATAGTCAGCCAATGTGCCTTTATATGTTTCCCTCTCTGCTATATCGTAGCTTTTCCTCCATCTTCTTTCCTGCCATCTGCAAGCTTGCTTATCTAAACATAAGGCCTCTGAGAACCAAGGAGCCGATGGAGCTTTCCTATTTTTGTTAACGACTAAGGTCGGAACTACCATTGCAAAATTTGACTCTAGCCATGCAGTGTAGTTTATGGCTGAGGCTTCTGCTTCCCCGTGCAAATCAGGTTGACTTTGTGCTAGTTTGGCCTCCAGGGACCTTTGGTCAATTTTATGCCATGCTCTGCTGAACGTCTTACTGCTGGCAGTGTTGCCAACATAAGATCAGGGCAGGTTATAGCTAAACAGGACAGCATAGTGATCCATCCAGGTCAAAGGGAGTAAAGATGTCATAGAGATGGCTGGATTGTTAGTGAAAAGTCCATCCAAAGTGTGACCTGTTACATGCGTAGGTTGGTGTATGATCTGCTGTAAGCCTAATCCTAGAGTGGCATCAAGAAGTTCTCGTGAATCTCTCTCCTCTGGAAGATCAAGATGGAAGTTCATATCCCCTAGGATAGTGAAGAATTCCGAATGGAGCCCTAGCTCTAATAGTGAGTGAACAGTAGTAAGAAAACTATTTCTGGGGCCAGGAGGACGGTATATTAGTAAACCATTAAATGTCTTTTGGTCACCAATGGAAATTTTGAAATGTAATGCCTCACATTCCGATGTAGGTATGGCTGAGCAGAAGATGTTAAGCTCATCGTTATAAATAATTGCAAGCCCTCCCCCTTTTTTAAGTTGTCTATCTTGTCTGACAACTTTATACCCATGGGGGGCTGTGATATTAAAGTCAGAATCAGATGATTGATCACCCCATGTTTCAGTAACAAACAGGATATCCAGTTTGTTATCAGTGATACAATCTGCAATTTCATACTTATGTTTAATCAGTGATCTGGCGTTAATAAGGGCTAGCTGGAGATCTATAAATTCCAGGGCTAAGATGTTCGATATTTTTTTTTTTTATTTGCTCCTCGCGATTTTAATTAGACATTCAGGACATTGAAAATCCTTTTCACTAGAAGGCGCTTCACAGGGGAGCTGGACACACGCCTAACTAATATGTTGGCGGAAGGCGTGAAGATTATCCCCTGAATACGTTAGAATGTCCCTGTCTACAATGGACGGACCAGGGGTTCTAGCCCTAGGCCCGGGGCGACGCGCGGACGGACGCAGACGGGCTAGCGCAGCGGGCCCACTGCGCTCGTCCGCAGCGCCTCCTGTCCAGCCTGCCCTTAAGTAGGTGCAGCTGAAGACTAGAGTGTCAACCTGGGCGGAAGTGCGGCCCAGAAAGATATGTAAACTAACTGGTCTTCCCTCCGCAATAATCGGTACGAACCAGAAGCCAGAAAACAACAGGTGAGCAAGCGCGCCAAAAGTGCCAGTGCGTGTAAAATACAGACAATATTGTTAAAAACGGGAGTCGCGAGTAAATGAATAGCAGCACACAATAAAATCTATTAACAACGAAGATACCTCTGCGCAACAGAGATTTAAAAGAGATTAAAATCTCCGATTTACAGCAGTTGGAGATAGGCATTTCTAATTGTGCTCCTCGTTCTCAAATGGAAATGTTGAAATAAAAACTTTACAGAATCATGGCTTACTAGATAATAAAATCCCTCCATTCATAGGCTATGCCTTCCTACTAGTCTATCCCACAATCATCTCCTGAGGTACTTTTACACAGGCTGCAGGAATGATATGCAGAGCCAGCTTTAGTGCTGGGGGTAGCCTGTACGACAGTCTTTGTTGGCACTCCCCAACGACCTCCTTCTCTAGGGATTGGCCTAATACCACCTTTCTCCCTGCATAGACCCTCTTGCATGTGTATTTAATTTCTTTGATAGAGTGACTGTAAGAAATTGGGTTACTGGCCGAGGGGAGTGAAAGCCTTCTGAAGCAGAACCCTTATTCTTTTCAGGGTAAGGTCATAAGGAAACCCTAAATTGAACATTTGATCAACCCTGGGGTAGTTTGGCACAGAGTGGTCAAACTTAACTCAGAGGCAATGTATAACGTATTTGTGCAACACTTTAAAAAGTAACATAGTGAAAATTCACCACAAATGTAGCCCAATTTAGAAAAATAGAGCAATTTCTAATCAATAACATAACATCAAAATGCCAAAAATTCAATCAGTATTGCGGGTTCAAGGGCTTTAGTAAAAGTAGTGGCCAAAAAGCAGAAAGTGCCAACTGTGGATATCTGGTCACACCAGACGAGGACAAAGTCACAAGTTCAGGCTGACTGCGATGAAGTGCGGGTCAGCTACCGGGACCCACTTAGGCTCACTGAACAAAGTACCTTCAATCTTGGTTTGTGGAATGTTGCAAGGGTCCGCTTCAAAAAACATGTATCACGCAGCTGAAGATGTGTCGTTTCCGACATGCAGCGAGTCTGATGTCCGAGGTATTTGAATGCCATTGAGGATCCCATCAACAAGGGCTTGCTTTGCTAAGTCTGGTGTTGATGGATGCTTCGTGCAGTCAGGCAAATGCCTAAGTTCCGCTGAGTTGTTAGGCTGCGATGCGGAGTCCGGCATTGTGGTTGAAACTGCCGTTGTTGAGGGCTGTGAGGTCTTGTGCCAGGGATGTGTCACACACCGGAGGTTTGGATAAGGTGATGGCTGTGATGTGATGTAGGTCTTTGAGAAAATTCTGATCCATTCTGTGCCAGCAATGCGTTGGGTCTGCTTGGGGTTGGGTCGCACAGCAGAGCAGATGAGTTGGTTCTGCTGGATCAACAGTGGTTGGCAGAGCGCCTTTCACCCACTTCCAAAGATCCAGGACTGTGGTGGCACAACACTGCAGGGTAGACTCACAGATGGCAGAGTCCAGATGCTGGGTTCAAGTTTGTTGATGCCTTCTGTCCTTGAGGCTCTAGTAAGGAGTTACCAGACAACTAGCCCTTGGAGTCACTTTGGAGTCCTGAATTCAACAGATGCAGACCTCCTCACCCAGGCCTAGGGGCAGCATGTCAGTACAGCAGGACAACAGTCCTTCAGAGCAGCAGTTCAGCAGAGCAGCAGTCCTTTCAGCAGCACAGCAGTCCTTCTTCCTGGCAGAGTATCTAAGGTCCAGAAGTGTACTGGAGAGTCTGTGTCTGAGGTCCAGTATTTTTCCCCAGTTGTGCCTTTGAGGTGGGAGAGAAGCTTCCAGAGGTTTCCCTTTGAAGTCCTCAGGCATTTTGCCTTCCATGTCCTGGTTCTAGAGTTACCACAGAGGATATGCAGCCCTTAGTGTGGAAGCAAGACACAGCCTGTTCAAGTGTAAGTAGGGCTTAGTTCAGGGCTGAGTTTGGCTCTGCCCTCCCATCCTGCCAATGTTGGCTCATCTAGGCATACCTATGCTCTCTGTTGTGGGTGGCTGTCTAGTAGGAATACACAAAGCCCAGCTGTCAGCTACACCCAGTCATGTAACCCAGAAACAGACTACAGGCGCTAAATGGCTAAGGGAGGGCAATGCCAACTTTCAAAGTATCATTTTCAAAATTGAAATTTAAAATCCGAGTCTACCATGAGAGAGGATTTTTCAATACAATCCAAAGGCACCAAACTTGAACTGGTACCTGCGCCCATTATGCATATTAAATGTAATAAGGATATTCCAATGTTACCATATGGAAGAGGTAGGCCTTGCAGTAGTGAAATTATGAATTTAAGAGTTTTTTACTATCAGAACATGTAAAACTTAAACGTACATGCCCAAATGTTTAAATGCACTGCATCCTGCTTCTAGGCTGTCCAGGTCCCACCTGTGGGGTGACTTATATGCATTAAAAAGGAAGATTTGGTACTTGCAAATCTTGCCATGTTGAAATGGCAAATTAAAACCGCACACACAGGCTGCAATGGAAGACCTGAGACATGCTTAATGACTACTTAAGTGGGTGGCACAATGAGTGTTGCAGGCTCTTTAGTAGGTTTTCATTTACAGGCCCTGAGTACATAAGTACAAATATGCTAGGGACTTTAGGTAAATTAAATATGCCAATTGATGATAAGCCAATGCTACTATGTTTTCAGGAGTGAGCACATCAATTTAGCACTAGCTAGTAGTGGCAAAGTATTCTGAGTCCTAAGGACAACAAAAACAAGATCAGCAAAAATGGAGGAGGAAGGCAAATAAGTTTTGGGGAAGACCACCCTACGGCTGACAGGTCTAACAGCTACTCATTCCAAGTATGTAGGGTAGGGTATCTGAGTTTGCTACTTCAAACACAAAGTATACAAAGACATTTAATTTAAAGTAATGAGGGACACAAGGTGTTCGAGTTGTATCATCCATACTGGTAAGCATTATATGTTAAGAGTGTCTGGTCTGGAGAAATATAAACTCAGTTTTATAACATAACATAGTGGTTGTTTTAAAAAAAAAATGTATGAGAATCTATTATTTTTCTGAGGAATCCTGTTTAGCAGCCATGGAATAGTGAAAGAGGTTGTAAACTAATGCCTTGCAGTTTTCATGCTGCTATTTGTTTCTGATTAATAACTGTTGGAACTGGCACTTTCAGGCTGGTTGATAAAGTACTCCAGCTAGGCAGAACCCACCACTCCTGTCAGGAACAAGTGATTACGCACCACAGAGGAAATGTGTAAAGCATTGGCACAGAACTCATTCTCTATAAATACCTTGAGAGTCACAAAGAGACTTCACACGTGATGAATGTAAATAACATTTGTAGTCAACACACATTATAATCAACATAACATAAGCATCAAGCTGTAAATCGGACACTACACGCAAAGAGCATGCAGTTGTCATGTCGCACGAGAGAGATGCGGCACGATCGATGAAGCGGGCAATGTGCGTCCTGAAACTGGTGAATCCACTCACCACAAACAAAAAGCTCATGTATGTCAAGATCCCCACAATGAGGGGGCCATATGACTTAGATGCAGGCCAGACTTTGGGCTCCACACAAGGCAATTCAGTCTCCAGGCACAGTTTTAGCTCCACGCCGCGCTACAAGTTGGAATCCAGCAGATGATGTGGTCACTTGAGAGGGAACTATGCTTTAGGTGTCACAGATAGACAGTGGGTGTCCCCATTAGAAAAGCTTCGATGGCCCTGAGCCCTCTGAAAGAAAAGGGGCAAGCTCAACAAGCCCTTGGAGAGCACTCTTCCTGGTGCCACACAGGAGTAGCTAGTCAGTCCAGGCCAGCCACTGTTCACTGAGGGTATGCGGTTTCTTTCGATGGCAGTAATCATCCTTGTGCACAACAGAGTCATATGGCAATGTGCACTACATAGTCTTGGTTATCTGGTCCTACTGCCCCACAAGTGTATCTCACCCTTTGCTGAAGTATGGCATTAGTAGTTAAGCTGGAGTTAAATGGGGTGATTCAAAGGGTCTCCCTTTTAACCACAGATGTCACCCCTAAATCTAAGTCCTATCTGCCATGAGGATGTGGAATGCCAATCTTAGTCTTAGTGTGGCCACAATCTTGCTCCGGAGGCCAAGTGTCAAAACCTCCTCTGATGATCTCTGCAACCAGGCCTGCAAGGTTTGTCATTCCGATTGAATGCCTAGTGTTTTATAGCTGTCACTGGGGAAAGCCCAGATGTGCTCCCCAGCCTATAGGGTGGACTGGAGCCAAGCACTAAGGCACACAAATAGTTTTAGAGCATAACAATGCCTACTTTCTAGTAAGGCCTTTCTATGTGAATCATGACAAAGTCACCTTGACCACTGACAATGAGATTGTCGTTGCAAAACCCAATTATATGACACATCACAAAGCTGTTCACTGCAATCCACTATTGCATTCCAAAGTGGTTTCAACCATTTCCCCATATTAGCCTAGGGGAAGAGCAAACCTCATAGGCAGTGAAAACATGCATGGGTATTCCTCACTACCTGGGTAGGTGACACACATGTGTACCTGCCCAGCCTTTCACCTTCCAATTATTTCACCGCTTAAGAGGTACCCTTGGGTACTCAGGTGGGAGTAAAATGGCCTCTCAAGATGGCTGGTAACTTAAAAAGCCAGTCTGAGTAAACGTGCAATTGTGCATACCAGCCTGCAAAGGCAGGCTGGACACGTCTTTAAGAGCACCATCAGTGCAAAGCACATACCATCCTGCAATGACAGGCTAGACACATATTTAGGAGCACCATCATTGCAAAGCGCATACCAGCAGGCAATGGCAGGTCGGACCCAGGTCTTAAAATATAATAGGTGTGAGTATGCACCCACCAGCCAGCCATGGCAGACCAGACCAATGTTTTAGAAACCTCAGGTGAGTACATCTTCAGTGTAGGAAGGGCGCGTGCAAGTTCACATTGTACTTACAGTGGGTAAGTGCCCAGGCCCTAATGCCTTAACAGGAGATTCAGCCACACCCAAGAATTGTTCAATCGGGAAAGCCGACCCCTTAGGTAGGGAAAACCCACATGGGGGATCATCCCTACCCAGCAGTGCACACACAGATGTACCTATCCTACCACTCATCTACCCCTTTTTTCGTGTTAGTAAAGGCCTCCTCAGGGTTGGCTATGGAGTGAAACCGGCCACGCTGAGTATGAGACATTTTTGACAGGCTATACAGTTGGGTGGCACAATCAGTGCAGCGTCCCATCCTGGGTATGTGGTGTACCTTTTTACAGGGCACTCAAGGTACGACACCTAACCCAATCAAGTAAGCATCGTATCCTGACATTTGCAGGAAGGGAGTGAGCAATTTCCCACTCCAGTACAGTGCGAAAGTGTCCAGAGTCCTAAAGTCAGAAAAAGAGCACTGGCGAATACCAGAAGGACAAAAAGCAAAACGTTTTAAGTAAATCCCCTTGAGAAGGGCCATGTCCAACAACAAATCTTTGTGATATATTAGGATTGCAGCGTAGGAACTGGCAAGTAATGAAAAGACACTGTGTGACAACAGCAGTAACCCACTTAGCTATAAATAAAACAATTTTCTGATCTGCATGCTATACAGTGTGCTCTGTAAGTTGCACATTATCTCTCTGCACTACTTTATGATGAGTCAACACTGGGACCAGGCAATGCTCAGATCTCTCCAACAGATACTTTAATCACCAGAGTTAAACTAACATTTTATTCTTGCCTAAACATTTCTGGCACACACTGAAGACTGTGACTTTAACTCTGTAAGAATTTTCAAAATGCAACCCACCCTGCTCCCTGGAGCATGGATCCTAGTGCGGTGGCACAGGCCCCTGGATCAAAGCAGAATGCCATGCTCTAGGAAGTGGCAGGAGGAGTCGCAACACATGCCGTAACTCTCACTGTCATTCAGTATGTGACAATCATCCAGCAGACAGAATGACAATGGGCAGGTTTGCTGTCAGTGCGAGATTGGTGGAGGCTGCGGCAGCCTCTGGAGTTAAGATGAGAAGTGCTATCTGGCCCCAACAGTGAGTGCTGCAGAAATCAGAGGCTTCTTGCAGGGGAACACCACAGCTGCAGCCTCCACAATTACATACAAACGGCACCCGTAGAAGGGAAGATGACAGACAACAGACATGAACTAAAAATATTAGACGGTCCATTAAATTTATGAACTGGTGGCCACCATATAACTGTTTAGATGATATTAATGACCACTGGCATATTTCTCAGACGAAACAGGATAAAAAATTACTGTTATGTCAAGGGAGTGCTACAGTGGCTTTTATGGGTGCAAGACATTGCTCAATTGTGGCATTGTTCCTAGAATACCACGATAGACAAATTAAATTATCAGACAAGTTCTTCAATTATGCAATATTTAGAACAACCTTTCTATTTTTTGGGGGGGCGTGGCCAAGCAAGATGGCGGAGTAGATGTCCTTAACGAGAGCTCCCGTCATCTCCTCATTCGATAACATTCTAGCAGTGGAAAAAAATGGCAAAAGGTACATGTGGGGGTACACAAAGTGAATGCGAATGCTCGTTTCAAATTACTTCACCACAACGTTATACATCAGGTATACTTAACCTTACGCACACTACATATAATATACCCCGATCGAGAGAATTGTTGCCCTAGGTGCACCACACAAGGGGCGGACTTCATTCACATGATCTGGCAATGTCCCACACTGCAACCCTACTGGGAAAGAGTCTAAGAGAGTCTGGGGGATGCCACGGGGTGGACCATCTCACTGGAAATTAAGACAGTATTACTTGGCCTGTTGCCCACACCAAAAAACAAAAAGCTGAGCAGAGGCTTTGAGAACCTGGGACTGGTGCTGGCCAAGAGACGAATCGTAATTGCCTGGATGCAACCGCGCCCTCCAAAATATTTAGACTGACTACAGGCCACGAATGAGTGGATGACAGCGGAACTGGTTCGGATGAGATTCGTGAGGAAGCATGAAAAGGCTGAGATCGATAGACTAGCTTGGGCATGCATGATAAAAAACCTCCAGAAAGGTAAGGGACAGCCTACCCAGCAGAGTAGTGTGAGGGATGGTACCCAGGAGGATAACCCAGGTGGACGCCCAAACAGGCAAGCCTCGCCACTTGACTAACATATTTATGTCAGAACTACTGGTAATCACAGTGAGCAGACTTGAATCGCTTTGAAGGAAGAGAAGGGAGGGGGGTTACTGTTTCTGTTTAATTTTTTCTCTTTAGCTTTCTAGTCTGTCACATAACAAGGCGGTAAAATATGATGGAACTGCACGCAGTTTTTTCTTAGACAGGGAACAGTACTTTGTCTATACTGGATTAGGACATGTGTTCAATAGCATGTATCGTGAACACAGGCCATGATGTGTTCTGTACACAATTTTAAATGCCAATAAAAGATATCCCCAAAAATGTTTTCTATTATTTTGTGGCACAATATCATACAAAACAAAGTTTGACATAGCAACTAGACATATTACTGGGCATCACTGTTACAGGAGAGGGCACAGATGTATGCATCAGGAAATAAAAGGATGCCCACCCTTACATCACCAATCTTATATCAATAACAAAGAATAAAGGAAGAGGGTTGGAGTAAAATTAACATAGTTTACAAAGTACACCAAAACACACATATAACAACGGGGATGTGTATGGCATATTAGACAAAAGGGGATTTTTGATCTTCAGGTGACCCTCTCTGAGGCTCCAGTCATGTAGAAGTAACAGAGTGGACCATTTTCCCTCAGTGCACGTTACCATCATAGAAGCAGCTATGGTGTAGAGGAAGGCCAAAATATCTTATTCAGTAGAGATATAAAGAGTCTAGAGACCACTTGTTTTCTTCGACCCTACACATTGAAAATTTCCAGAAAAGACAATTGAGAGTTGAAGGTACCCCTGCTGATGTGTGCCTTACTGGCAGAACTCATTCAGTGAATTCTTGAAAGATTTCATGCAGTCAGTATGTTGCAGATCTTGCAGAGATCAATGTCCTTAGCCAAGCAATGTCAACCAATGAAATGTATGCTCCCCAGTGAGTAACCCGCATTGTGCCACACGGGTGCATTCACATTAAGAAACTTGCAAATCTTCAACAACCCCCAGGCTGCATGACATATTAATGATTGTATCATCGGAAATGTTCATATTGGTGAATGCAATGTCAATGCAACCATAATATATGTACACAAAACAATGTCCATTCCAGCAAATACAATGTCGATGTACGACATGACAAATGTATGCATAATAATGAGAATGTCGGTAAATGCAATATCAATGACTCTCATGTTATATGTACATGAAATAACAAACTTGTATAATTGCTGTCGAATCCACCCGAGATGACCTCCCCATCGAACCTGAATCAGAGATACATGGTCAGAAAGGCACTGCGACCCAAACCTAAGCTTACTGTTTGATAGGTCACAGGTGGGGTTACACTTAGTCTGAAGACAGACGCGCAAACAGAGAAAACCCAGATCAATTCTACAGATAGGCAGCTACGCAACAAAAGAAAAGATTGGCCTCACTAAAACACATTTGGCCAAAGGGGCGCACATTCCCAAAATACCACTAAGTCAGATGCCACATGTAGTAAGGAACACTCAGCCAATCAGAACACAGCATGCACACTACAGACAGTGATCATGCGCTCCCCATGCTGGACATCTAGACACAAATGCACACTGGTCCACATTTGGTTCCCACAGAGTTGAGAGCTATCTGTGCCCCATTATCAGATGGTTGAATTTATGGTTCATGACTAGGCCCGGATGAAGGTGCTCTAAAGAATGTGTAATCAGTTTAGTGTACTTCAAGAACTGTATATAATGCTGGGCAAAACCTCTGTACATCGAGACAGTCTTTAGCCACAGCTCTGTTGCTGCTCTCCCGACCACTCTGTTGAATTAAACCAAGCTGCTCCTGTTTTGCCAAATGCCTCTTGTCTTTTTATTTTTTGAAGGAAAATTCATATTCGATCAACATTTTGACAAGCCAGCAAAGAGAGATTGATTTCTCGAGCCAGACAGCTGCGGAAGGACAAGGACCCCTGCCCGGACGGATTCACATCTGTGCAACAAGACCGGTGAGCAGACACCATAATTGATTAAAAGTTCTGCTGAATCTGCAGGGAAGAGGTCTGTCTGGATGCCGCCGTCACTGAGGAAGAGACTACATCTGATCCTTAGTCTTAGCATGTGGCATGTGGCAAACTAGGACAAGTATGTAGATCACTTTTTCCTTAGCCAGCACGCTAGGGAAGGTGAAGGTAGTTTATAATCTAGTTCCCTTGGACCGCTGGGCATTACACAGATGGTACACAAAGGCCTTGGCTGTGATATAGGGCTGCTTTTTTAGTTTCTTTGTTTGAGCTGATTGGTGTCACACAAATGGTATGCATTGGCCCTGGGTAAGATATAGGGTCACCACCTTGATCTTATTTTATATAAAGGAGTTTTCTTGGGGACTGTTGGTTTCTTAACAATGACAGTGTCTGAAAGAAGTAAAGAGTTTTTTTTTTTTCTTGAACCCCTGGGAGTTACTCAGATGGTACGCATGACCCCTGGGTGTGATATAGGATGTATTTTGGATGTCAGGGAAAAATTTGGACCTTGGTCAATAAGGTGTAGCTTGCGTCTGGCCAAGGAGAGCTGATAATTGTCACGTTGTTCCTTCTTCTCCGCACGAATCGTTGCTATTTTTGTCACTGCGCCGATACTGACAGATTAGTGGGTTCATTTAGCTCCGTGTACAATGCAGAGTATTCCCTCTTCAACGGACAGAAGGCGCTAGAAGCGGGCTAAGATTTTGTTGGACAAAAGAATAATTTTTATCCTGTTGATTTTGTCTCTACTAATTTCATTTAAGGTTTTCAATTTATGCATTGTTGATGTTGTGGTGCTGTTAAATTTTGCAATTGTACTTTATGTTGAAATGTTATATCCTGTTAGGTATTTATGCGTCTTTGAAATAGTAACCAATTTTTTCCCCATAAGTCAGTACCCCATATTAGCTATCCCCCTCCTAAAAAGCTATTTGTATTCTTCAGAACTAACCATTGCACTTTCTTAAAGGCTGGTATTATTTCATTGAATTTTCTTTGTCTACTGTAAAGTGCTTTTATGTGATGCATTGTTTTCCCTACTAGAACTCATAACCAGTAGTTGTTGGCGGCGCAACCCTGTGTACACAATTTTCTCACAACCGGAGTAGAATTTGGAACTATTTGAAACTCATGAAAGTTAGAAGTTTACAAACTCCTGAAAAAGTTTCTTAACTAATCATGGAGTCACTGCTAGACCACATGCAAACTAGATTCCCCACACACGCTAGGAAACTAGAGAAACACTGCCGTAAATGGCACACCCATACCAAGGCGCAAGCATTGCCCTGGCCTGAGGGGGGAACATTCAATACCAACATAAATGAACACAAATACAGACCAGATATGTAGGTCAAGAGAGGGCTTGCAATGTTAAGGAAGAAAGCTCTAGTATTGTGTGGTTCCTACACACCTATATAGGATCTGCTCATATAGACAACATAGACTGTGGGATTTGTGTCCAGACTGATTCGAGACACCCCCACAGGGTATGTTCGCCATTATACCAGCTGCCTCATAGTGCCACTAAAAAGTCCTGTTACCAAGTAGAGAATTTTGTTTTGACAACTATCAAACATGACAACTCTCTCCCATCAGGGATCATGGAAACAGTACAGTACTTTTCGCTCAGTCACTCATGCTCACTTTGTCTCCGAGAGATACACGGAATAAACGGTGGGGACGTTTTCAATAAGCATTTATTGAACCAGCTTCATGCTAGTGTAAAATAGGTGTGCTGAAACAACCATAAGACAGAAACAGATATAAATGATTATAAGCACCAACAGGGTAAAAGGATAGTAGATTCCTACCATAGTGCTAAAACAATAAATACAGGTAGGCATATAAAAACATGACAGTAATAATACATACTCCTACAATGCAACCCTAACTAGATGTACCTACGTGTACCTTGCATGTATGTAGGTGTCCAGCCAAGAGTCCTCCTAGGTTGAAGCCTACCTCATTATCTAAAGTGAGAGACTGTGGGACCTCGTCTTGGTCTCAAGATGGACATCCTGTGAGAGATGTCAGACCACTGCGAGCTGGAGTGTCTGTGTGGAGGAACCTCAGCTTCTTGTGTCAGTCTTTCAGCATGGAAGTCATTTTTCTCCTCTCCCACCTCAGTGAAGATATGGTGTTTATATACCCAAAGTGGTACTCACAGGGAATCTACCTTGCTGTGTCATGTCGGACTAGGATGATGGAATGATTGACCCTTATACATAATTATTATGTAGGAGATGGTAGTCCTGCTGAGATTCCAAGAATCCTCATGCATAACGAATAGGGCATGTTTTAGAGAAATCCCCACATCATTTAAGCATTACCCTAACTAGGTAAAAGGTCAGTACTAAGAACTGTTATGTAGTGTAATGGCAGGGGAAAATGTAGCTGAAAGGTTCGGTTATTATCTGAGCCTACATCAGGGTACCTGTTTGAAACACTAGAGATTTTCAGCACCAAACCGCGAGGATGAGAGTGCAGGGCAGGTCCCAACAAACCCAGGGAAAAAACAGGGAACAGATGCTAGAGGCCATCAGGGTACCCAAAAATTGATTCACCCCACTGTCCGCTCTGGACTACCCTGAGGAGGGCCCCATGTTTACAATATTAATGAGAGAAACACCATACCACTTTCTGGTGAATACAGGGATGGCAAGATCAAGCTTGCGGGAATGAGCAGCCTCCATATAAAAAACCACGTCCAAAATACAAGGAATCTTGGGATCGGTGTTCGAGGTCCCCTTCACAGAATCTCTCGAGCTGGAGATAGGAAGAATAGAATTAGGGAACAATTATTGTATTATCCTTCCGCCTCGACCAACATACTAGGATAAGCCCTACCGTCCAAGCTAAGAATGCCTTTCCAGTTCACAGAGAATGAGACTATAGCTGACACTTCCCCTAGAACCTGCCCCCTAGAGCACAAACCAGCAAACGCTCAGACATCACGTAGACGCCAGCCAGGGTGATCCCAGTCCATCGAGCCCCATTCAAGGATATATTCCTTGAATATACAAGAAGCCTCTTAGAGCTATGGGAATTAGCTTGGCAGTGGTCAGGTTGCACACACCACCCCTTGGTTGAAACTGCCAAAAGGATAGCATGTAAGGTGCACAAGGAGTAGGATGCTCAAGACCATGATATACACATGCCTACTGAATCCTCTGAGGCTAGGTGGGGAAATGTCCCAAGGAGTATAGGGACAATGGCGATAGCAACCAGACTTTGTGCACCCCAGGATGAGCCAGTTCACCCCCTGTCACCACCCTGGCACCTCCGTAAGTGAGGACCTGGCACAGATGAGTTTGCCCCTTTTCCATGTGGTGCATTCCCCACAACAGAGGCTCCCTAACTGTTAATAAATACAGTACCCAGGCGAGTGACATCTGTAGGAAAATTGGCATGCCTGACTAATGGAACAACACACCAAGGAGGTGTCCATGCCTGCCACACAGGAAAAATCCTGGGGCTAAAGTGGGCAGATCACCATTCATACTGCCCACGCAGTGGTCCCCTTGGAAAGACCAAGAACAGTGTGAGACCGCCCTCAAGAGTGCCGTGATGTCCACAAGCGTGCAAATGGCACCTAGCTTCAAGAAGACTCAATCGCTGAACCTCTGAGGACTAGCACCAGGGGGCAGAGAGGCTGGCAGCCATCAGATCTCCGAGAATGCCACTATTGTTACAGAATAAACCACTCAACAGACTATTTTCACCTAAAAATATATCACAAGCAGAGAGGAATATTCCCAGGACAACCCCCACAGAATACCCATCCCCAAAACCAAGCCCATAGCAACACAAATGCAATGTACAAAAAGCCTCAGGGAAATCAGGCAACAGCCACCCCACTGCAGCAGGGTCTAGGTGATTGGTCAAGCACATAGTAACAGCCGCATGATACAGGGAGCCCATCTCAGCAAGAACCAGGGCCACAGCTTCGGCAGAGAGGGGTAACTGTCTAGGGAGGCAATGCCCTTGCACGGTCACAGAATGCAAAAACACAGTAAGTCCATGACCATCCCCCAACATACCGTTTCCTGATACATTTCCGTACCTACATTCTCAAAAACTTTAGGGCCACAGTGCACTATGGTGATCGGGAATCCGTACTCGAGTTTACCATTCAGGTGCCCGTAGGGGCCTGGGCCTCTCTCTACTTTCGATCCGCAAGGGATGGAATGGCTGGCAACAGCCCCAGGGGAAACTGTCCAACGAAGGGCCAGGGCGGGCCTGGATTGGTGCTTAAATACCAGCACCCAGGTCCGCTTGTCCAAACCAAACATTGGGCGAGCTATGTAGAGTCTCAACAGCACTAGGGTTTTCACCAAATGGAGGCTCCCTTACGGTTTCAAAATGAGGCAGATTCTCCAGTGTCAGGAGACAGGTTTCCCACACACCTAGGACAAGGATGTCCTCAAAACTGTGGAACAAGCAACTACATGACACCCAGTTCGCAAGAGGAAATCCAGCAAAGCCATCAGCATTACCCCATCAGGGCGATCACAATGAGTCTTATTCATGCATCTGACTCCCGTCGAAAGCACAGCAAACAGGCACAATCCAAGTCACTCCCTCACAGATCCACAAAGGGGCCACAAACAACTCCCCAACTATCCCCAGTATACTAAGTCTGAAGCAGCATCACCCAAAAGCATAGGTAAATGCCCAACGGAACCCGCACAAAGAAGCCCAAAAGTAACCCAAAAAAGCGCACAACCTAATCACCCAACTCCATGGGGGAACCTCACTAAACACCAGGTGCAGAGGCCAGAGGGACATGCACGTGACAACAGAATCATCGCCATTACCCACAAAGCACCTACGAATCTTTACACATCCACTTCCCTTCACATTAAACAAAGCACATGCAGGTCAAAAGGATACCCACTGCATTGATAAAATAACAAACACATACATTTAAAGGAAGCAGCCAGCAAAGTAAACTACTCTGCCCTGACATAGTGAGGAGGGAGGAGGGGGACCAAAGTACCCACAAAATAACCATAAGGCGACCTAACCTCACCATTCCCTAAAAATACTGCCATCTCCTCCTATTACCTCACTAAAAAGCTGCAGAATATACCCTAAAAAGGAGACACAGGATTTCCCAAAAACTGTATAACAATTTGTTTTTTCCAAGCTAACCTACAACCACAGATCTTACCTAAACAGGTCTGCAATCAAGCTGTATGTGCATCACCTTGACAGCGGCCCACCTCCCCTTCAGCTGAAACTCTCAAACGGAATTCCACTAGGCCAGTTTCTCAGGAACACAGACTGCAAGTTGCCCTACAGACACTTTTTTACAAACAGACTCTTTTTTGCGCTGCGCCAAGGCACCCCTGGTGGCCCAGATGACAGACATCTCCCCTGGAGACCATCCCAAGATATGCAGATGTTTACAAAGCTATGCATTCATCTATTTTTGTACAAACTCTGTCCATCATGGGTGCTCTTGCGCCCCTCCAAAATCTACCAAGTTACATGGAGCCTACCTCAACATTCTTGCAGTGCTTGCGTAGGGATCTCTTCCACCCCACTTACCATTTCACTAAACTGAACGCAAGCATTCCTCATGCACTGCACAGCGCACTCCTACACAACAAAAGATATCAGCACATGACCACTAAGGGCACCCAGACCACAAACAGGTTGTGTTACAAATGTTCGATTGATACCTCACGCCGTAGGTGCAGAGAGGCTTTACTTATCCCAAGAGATAGCCCACGAAAAGTCTAAATTTCTCATCCACCTATACCTATGTAGGATTAGAGCCAAGATACAGTTCAATAGAAAAGAACCCCATTGAGCAATAGCGAAACATTTTCTGGTATGAGACCAACCCCACAGCACTATACCTTTTTTACCTAACCTAAAGACATTCAAACCGAGCTAGACAGGATGCACAGAAGGGGCACTGTAGGGAAGAACACTGTTTGGCCCCAAAACATCATAGAAAAGAGGTTCTTAGAGGTAGCAAAACCACTAAACAACTACACAAATACATCTGCTCCCACCTCTGTCTCTGGTCCCAGGGTGGCCCTTAGGATATTTGGGGTAGCCTTTCTTTGTGACCCCTGATATGGAGTTCAAGTGCAGGGTCTTTAACCTCGATGAAGCTAGGGGAAATAGGTCCCATGGGAGACGATAAAACACTAGCATAGATACCCCATGCCAGCAAGTCTAGGAAAGCGAGATAAATTGATACACATGGTTGTAATTGGAAGGGCAATCCCTAATTAACAGAAACTTACACTATTTTATTTGTCTTTTGGAGTCAAAGGAACAATACTGCTTAGTACCAATGAAAATTGTGAAGCAATTCCACACATACCAGACCTGCAAAGGGGCATATCCATGTTAATGGATTACTACTGACAATGTGGAGAATTTGCCTATGCACAGTTCATCTCCAGATGGCGGGGCCTCTGTACCCTTGTGACCATACACACCCCAACCCTGGTCATCCCTGGAGAAGATCTGTCTAAGTTGTTCCAATATCTGCTAGAGAGGAAAACAACTCTGCTGTATCGCGCTCGAAGACGAACTGAAGACTATTTTGGCTGGGCTCAGTACAATGATATTGTGGTAGAATTCAGAATGTTTTCTGACACTCAGGTGAATTCAGGGGGTCTGTACCTGTCTTCACTGTACAAACAAAAGCAAATGCCCAATGGTTACAGATAACCATGTAGGAGCTACTGAAGATGATTAACACATTTGGCCAATGGCGGGCACATTCCCAAAAAAACAAAAAATCAGATGCCACATGTAGTTAGGAACACTCAGCCAATCAAAAAACAGCATTCACTCTACATGCAGTGATTATGCGCTCCCCATGCCGTACATCTGGACATACACACACTGATCCACATTGGGTCCTCACAAAGTTGAGAGCCACCTGTGTCCTCTTATCAGGTGGTTATATTTATATTTTATGACTAGGCCTGGATTTACGAGTTCCACAAGAATGAGTAATTGGTTTATTGCATTTTGAGAACTGTATATAATGCTGGCCAAACTTTCTGTACATTGAGATAGTCTTCAGACACGCCTCTGTTGCTACTCTCCTGGCAGCTCTGTTTAATTAAGCTAACTTGCTCCTGTTTTGCCAAATGCCTCTTGTCATTTTATTTTTCAAGGTAAATTCATATCCGAACAACACTCTCTTTGTCTCTCCCTCATGCCTGTGCCATCCGCCACTTGCTCTTTCTGACTTTCACTCTTTTTTGTCTTTCATTTGTTGCCATTCTTCCTTTTGCCTTTTTGTGTCTTTATTCCCTTTTTCACCCTTTTGTGCTTTTTTGCTCTGTTGCACTCTCGTGCCTTTTTGCTCTTATCACACTTTGTGTCTTTTTACTCTATTTCATCCTAAACTCTTTTTTATGACTCTTTCACTCTTTACCTTTTCCTTTTTTGCTACTTGCCCAATTTGTCCTTGAGCCTTTTTCTATTTTTCACCCTTTTTGCGCCATTTGGTCTTTTCCACCGTTTTTGTGCCATGTTGCTCCTTTTCACCCTTTGTGCCTCCTTTTCACTCTCATGCCTTTTTGCCACTTGGTACCCTCTCTGTCTGCTCCCTTTGCTTCCCACCTCCATCTCCCATACCCCTTACCTCCTCCTCCTGCTCCTTACCTCGTCCTTCCTGCAGGGCCGGACTGGCAACCAAAACCAGCCCTGGCAAAGTGCTCGGTCGGCCCCCAGGGTGTTGGGGGTGCGGCTGAGCTGTTTGCCAGGGCCAGTTTCGGCTGATTTTATTACAAGGGCCAATATTGCAGCTAAGCTGCAAAAATGCCCCTGTAACAAAAATGGCCCCCAGGGGCCCAAAATCGGCCCCACCCTAGCGGCCCACTGGGGAAATGCCCGTACCCACTACGGCAAGTCTGGCCCTGCCTTCCTGAGTCACCTCTCCTTTCTACTCCTTTGAAAGCCCCACCCACTGCCCCCTGCACTGGCTGCCTATCCCAGGACTTATTTCATGGCAACCACAGTGCTGACCCCCTATTTAGGAGGTGCCCAGGCACTGTCACCTTGGACTTATTTGAGACCAGCCCTCTGACCGGTCTGGGTGCTCGTGGACCCAGCTCTTGCTCCTTGAGGATCCAGACTCTTATGCACAGAAGGGGCACTGTAGGGAAGAACACTGTTTGGCCCCAAAACATCATAGAAAAGAGGTTCTTAGAGGTAGCAAAACCACTAAACAACTACACAAATACATCTGCTCCCACCTCTGTCTCTGGTCCCAGGGTGGCCCTTAGGATATTTGGGGTAGCCTTTCTTTGTGACCCCTGATATGGAGTTCAAGTGCAGGGTCTTTAACCTCGATGAAGCTAGGGGAAATAGGTCCCATGGGAGACGATAAAACACTAGCATAGATACCCCATGCCAGCAAGTCTAGGAAAGCGAGATAAATTGATACACATGGTTGTAATTGGAAGGGCAATCCCTAATTAACAGAAACTTACACTATATTATTTGTCTTTTGGAGTCAAAGGAACAATACTGCTTAGCACCAATGAAAATTGTGAAGCAATTCCACACATACCAGACCTGCAAAGGGGCATATCCATGTTAATGGATTACTACTGACAATGTGGAGAATTTGCCTATGCACAGTTCATCTCCAGATGGCGGGGCCTCTGTACCCTTGTGACCATACACACCCCAACCCTGGTCATCCCTGGAGAAGATCTGTCTAAGTTGTTCCAATATCTGCTAGAGAGGAAAACAACTCTGCTGTATCGCGCTCGAAGACGAACTGAAGACTATTTTGGCTGGGCTCAGTACAATGATATTGTGGTAGAATTCAGAATGTTTTCTGACACTCAGGTGAATTCAGGGGGTCTGTACCTGTCTTCACTG
The DNA here is from genome assembly GCF_964204655.1 of Triturus cristatus. NCBI lineage: Eukaryota > Metazoa > Chordata > Amphibia > Caudata > Salamandridae > Triturus > Triturus cristatus. Next base: position 405,249,036 of record NC_140581.1, read on the forward strand.
TACAAACAAAAGCAAATGCCCAATGGTTACAGATAACCATGTAGGAGCTACTGAAGATGATTAACACATTTGGCCAATGGCGGGCACATTCCCAAAAAAACAAAAAATCAGATGCCACATGTAGTTAGGAACACTCAGCCAATCAAAAAACAGCATTCACTCTACATGCAGTGATTATGCGCTCCCCATGCCGTACATCTGGACATACACACACTGATCCACATTGGGTCCTCACAAAGTTGAGAGCCACCTGTGTCCTCTTATCAGGTGGTTATATTTATATTTTATGACTAGGCCTGGATTTACGAGTTCCACAAGAATGAGTAATTGGTTTATTGCATTTTGAGAACTGTATATAATGCTGGCCAAACTTTCTGTACATTGAGATAGTCTTCAGACACGCCTCTGTTGCTACTCTCCTGGCATCTCTGTTTAATTAAGCTAACTTGCTCCTGTTTTGCCAAATGCCTCTTGTCATTTTATTTTTCAAGGTAAATTCATATCCGAACAACACTCTCTTTGTCTCTCCCTCATGCCTGTGCCATCCGCCACTTGCTCTTTCTGACTTTCACTCTTTTTTGTCTTTCATTTGTTGCCATTCTTCCTTTTGCCTTTTTGTGTCTTTATTCCCTTTTTCACCCTTTTGTGCTTTTTTGCTCTGTTGCACTCTCGTGCCTTTTTGCTCTTATCACACTTTGTGTCTTTTTACTCTATTTCATCCTAAACTCTTTTTTATGACTCTTTCACTCTTTACCTTTTCCTTTTTTGCTACTTGCCCAATTTGTCCTTGAGCCTTTTTCTATTTTTCACCCTTTTTGCGCCATTTGGTCTTTTCCACCGTTTTTGTGCCATGTTGCTCCTTTTCACCCTTTGTGCCTCCTTTTCACTCTCATGCCTTTTTGCCACTTGGTACCCTCTCTGTCTGCTCCCTTTGCTTCCCACCTCCATCTCCCATACCCCTTACCTCCTCCTCCTGCTCCTTACCTCGTCCTTCCTGCAGGGCCGGACTGGCAACCAAAACCAGCCCTGGCAAAGTGCTCGGTCGGCCCCCAGGGTGTTGGGGGTGCGGCTGAGCTGTTTGCCAGGGCCAGTTTCGGCTGATTTTATTACAAGGGCCAATATTGCAGCTAAGCTGCAAAAATGCCCCTGTAACAAAAATGGCCCCCAGGGGCCCAAAATCGGCCCCACCCTAGCGGCCCACTGGGGAAATGCCCGTACCCACTACGGCAAGTCTGGCCCTGCCTTCCTGAGTCACCTCTCCTTTCTACTCCTTTGAAAGCCCCACCCACTGCCCCCTGCACTGGCTGCCTATCCCAGGACTTATTTCATGGCAACCACAGTGCTGACCCCCTATTTAGGAGGTGCCCAGGCACTGTCACCTTGGACTTATTTGAGACCAGCCCTCTGACCGGTCTGGGTGCTCGTGGACCCAGCTCTTGCTCCTTGAGGATCCAGACTCTTATGCACAGAAGGGGCACTGTAGGGAAGAACACTGTTTGGCCCCAAAACATCATAGAAAAGAGGTTCTTAGAGGTAGCAAAACCACTAAACAACTACACAAATACATCTGCTCCCACCTCTGTCTCTGGTCCCAGGGTGGCCCTTAGGATATTTGGGGTAGCCTTTCTTTGTGACCCCTGATATGGAGTTCAAGTGCAGGGTCTTTAACCTCGATGAAGCTAGGGGAAATAGGTCCCATGGGAGACGATAAAACACTAGCATAGATACCCCATGCCAGCAAGTCTAGGAAAGCGAGATAAATTGATACACATGGTTGTAATTGGAAGGGCAATCCCTAATTAACAGAAACTTACACTATATTATTTGTCTTTTGGAGTCAAAGGAACAATACTGCTTAGTACCAATGAAAATTGTGAAGCAATTCCACACATACCAGACCTGCAAAGGGGCATATCCATGTTAATGGATTACTACTGACAATGTGGAGAATTTGCCTATGCACAGTTCATCTCCAGATGGCGGGGCCTCTGTACCCTTGTGACCATACACACCCCAACCCTGGTCATCCCTGGAGAAGATCTGTCTAAGTTGTTCCAATATCTGCTAGAGAGGAAAACAACTCTGCTGTATCGCGCTCGAAGACGAACTGAAGACTATTTTGGCTGGGCTCAGTACAATGATATTGTGGTAGAATTCAGAATGTTTTCTGACACTCAGGTGAATTCAGGGGGTCTGTACCTGTCTTCACTGTACAAACAAAAGCAAATGCCCAATGGTTACAGATAACCATGTAGGAGCTACTGAAGATGATTAACACATTTGGCCAATGGCGGGCACATTCCCAAAAAAACAAAAAATCAGATGCCACATGTAGTTAGGAACACTCAGCCAATCAAAAAACAGCATTCACTCTACATGCAGTGATTATGCGCTCCCCATGCCGTACATCTGGACATACACACACTGATCCACATTGGGTCCTCACAAAGTTGAGAGCCACCTGTGTCCTCTTATCAGGTGGTTATATTTATATTTTATGACTAGGCCTGGATTTACGAGTTCCACAAGAATGAGTAATTGGTTTATTGCATTTTGAGAACTGTATATAATGCTGGCCAAACTTTCTGTACATTGAGATAGTCTTCAGACACGCCTCTGTTGCTACTCTCCTGGCAGCTCTGTTTAATTAAGCTAACTTGCTCCTGTTTTGCCAAATGCCTCTTGTCATTTTATTTTTCAAGGTAAATTCATATCCGAACAACACTCTCTTTGTCTCTCCCTCATGCCTGTGCCATCCGCCACTTGCTCTTTCTGACTTTCACTCTTTTTTGTCTTTCATTTGTTGCCATTCTTCCTTTTGCCTTTTTGTGTCTTTATTCCCTTTTTCACCCTTTTGTGCTTTTTTGCTCTGTTGCACTCTCGTGCCTTTTTGCTCTTATCACACTTTGTGTCTTTTTACTCTATTTCATCCTAAACTCTTTTTTATGACTCTTTCACTCTTTACCTTTTCCTTTTTTGCTACTTGCCCAATTTGTCCTTGAGCCTTTTTCTATTTTTCACCCTTTTTGCGCCATTTGGTCTTTTCCACCGTTTTTGTGCCATGTTGCTCCTTTTCACCCTTTGTGCCTCCTTTTCACTCTCATGCCTTTTTGCCACTTGGTACCCTCTCTGTCTGCTCCCTTTGCTTCCCACCTCCATCTCCCATACCCCTTACCTCCTCCTCCTGCTCCTTACCTCGTCCTTCCTGCAGGGCCGGACTGGCAACCAAAACCAGCCCTGGCAAAGTGCTCGGTCGGCCCCCAGGGTGTTGGGGGTGCGGCTGAGCTGTTTGCCAGGGCCAGTTTCGGCTGATTTTATTACAAGGGCCAATATTGCAGCTAAGCTGCAAAAATGCCCCTGTAACAAAAATGGCCCCCAGGGGCCCAAAATCGGCCCCACTCTAGCGGCCCACTGGGGAAATGCCCGTACCCACTACGGCAAGTCTGGCCCTGCCTTCCTGAGTCACCTCTCCTTTCTACTCCTTTGAAAGCCCCACCCACTGCCCCCTGCACTGGCTGCCTATCCCAGGACTTATTTCATGGCAACCACAGTGCTGACCCCCTATTTAGGAGGTGCCCAGGCACTGTCACCTTGGACTTATTTGAGACCAGCCCTCTGACCGGTCTGGGTGCTCGTGGACCCAGCTCTTGCTCCTTGAGGATCCAGACTCTTATCCCGCTTAGGCTCTCTTTCGCTTTTTCTCTCCCTCATGCTTGTGCCATCTGCGTCTTCCTCTTTATGACTTTCACTATTTACACTTCAGTCTTTTGCCTTTCATTTGTTGCCATTCTTCCTTGTGCTGTTTTGTGACTTTTTACTCGTTTTTACCCTTTTGTGCTTTTTGCTGTTGTTTACCCTTCTGCCTTTACCCTCTTTGTACTCTTGGTGCCTTGTTGGTCTTTTTCATCCTTAGCTCTTTTTTGGGACTCTATCATTTGTTTACCTTTTCCTTTGTGTATCTTGCCTGTTTTACCTTTGGGCCTTTTCTTCTTTGACACCCTTTTATGCCATTTTGTCTTTTTCACCATTTTGTGCCTTTTTGCTCTTTTTCACCCTCTGTGCCTTCTTTTTACTCTCTCGCCTTTATGCCTCTTGATACCCTCTGTGCCTACTTCCTCACCTCCTACCCCTATCCTGCCCCTATCCTGCCCCTGCTCCTTACCCAGTCCTTCTCGCACCACCACTTCCTGCGCTCCATTTAAGCTACACCCACTGCACCCTGCACTCCACATCCTCCCAGGATCTACTTAGTGGAGGCTGCAGCGCAGACCAGCCATTAAGCAGGTGTCCAGACCCCGCCCCCCTGGACTTACCTGAGACCAATCCTCCCACTGGCCTGGCCAGCCCTCACGAAACCAGTTTCTGTGCTTTATGGCTCCTGTCTCTTCTTCCACTCTCATTCTCTCTCCCTCGCACCTGTGCAATTCACCGTTCCTCTTTCTAACTTGCACTTGGACTGAACCCAGTACCATAACGCCTAATCCTTCTACCCCACTATACTACTCTGTGGGGCAGCCCATCCCAGTGCTGCTGCCACATTTCACCGCACAACACAGAAGGAGCATTCACCTGTATGCACCCACTGTGGCTTCATGTGAAGCATCCTATCCACAATGACCACACCCTCCACACAACCTGCACACAGCCTCTTCCACCTACAAACATGCACCCCAAGACAAACTATCATGCATGCTATTGAAAAACCACTCACTCAGCAAGCACATTACTGAAATCTGCAACATCCTAAATTGAGACACACGGACCTCTTCTTCCTTACTGAAACATGGCTGACCTCCGAATCAGCATCCGACATCACCACAGCCATCCTGGCAGGATACAAGCTCCCATGAAAGGACTGGAAAACACAAGCCAGGAGGAGGAATCACTATAATATTCAAGGAAACTATCAATTGCACCACAACCACAGGGAATGTAAACCCTTACATGGAACAACCACACCTCAAACTTTGGATCCCAGCAACATTTACCCTGACTGGAACCCTCATCTGCCGACCACCGGGATCACGAGCTAACTTCACTGACAACATCGCAGACTTCATTGCTTTCCTTGCTGTTGACTCCAGGGACCCACCCTGCTAGGAGACTTCAAAATCCCCCTGTAAGATAGGCCCAATACTAATACTACTGCACTCCTCAAAAGCCTAGGTTCATATGGTTCCTACTAATTCAGTAAGTCTGTGCATTTGGACAGCATGAGCATCTGTGTCCATGCACAGCATCAGAATATGTCGACCAAATTCCTGCCTGGCTGACAGTGCACGATGTAGACCTCTAAACTTTACAAGGTACCAGATGGTGTCTGCAACCTTAGAACATGACAACCTTAATTCCTCAAGGAAATTGTGGAAACAGATCCTACCCTTTTGTTAGTAACTCAGGCATGCCCAAAGGGAGACGTTAGAATTACACAAACTGACATTTCAAAATTGTAATTGAAGGAGTTGTATTCAATACATGCACTGCGATGATTAATGGAATGGAGCAACACAATGTTACCAGCGTAACAAGAATGGTGACCAGAATGAACAATTCCATCATTGTGCATTTGCACTAGTTTAAAAGGATACATATAATTGCACTCCTACCTAGTCATGTCTATCCTGTAAAGCATAGGGTGTGCGGGACCGGCAGAATACCTTAGAGTGGTCTAACTCCCCAATACCTGCAGATGTAATGTAATGTAATGTAAGTGCCAATTTGTATCGCGCGGCAATCGCTCCAAGGAGCATCTAGGCGCCCAGAAAGGACCACCAGATGTTAGGTAGTCCCTATGCTTACTTGACCGAGAACCCGAATTACACTAGGCTTCTGGCAGTTATATCTTGGAGATTAAAGATCCAGGTTTTTAGATGTTTACGGAAGTCTATTTCTTTATCCAGTAATCTCAACTGGGGGGGAAGAGTATTCCATGCTTTTGCTCCCAGTACCGCCAGGGATTTGCCCCCTCGAGTTTTGAGTCTGAAACTCGGGACGGTAAGCAGGTTGGCCGTTGAAGAACGCAGTGCTCTGGTTGGACAGTATCTGCTGAATTTTTTCCTCAGATAGGACGGGCCTAGGTTGTGAACAGCTCTAAAAGTAATTAACAGTACTTTAAACAAAACCCTTTTTGTAATGGGCAGCCAATGTAATGCCTTGAGGGCTTTGGTTGCAGATGATCTTTTCGGCCATTTTAGAACCAGCCTCGCTGCTGCATGTTGCACCATCTGAAGTTTGTGTGTGACAACTTTATTTGTACCAGCATAGAGGCTGTTGCAGTAATCGATGCGCGATGTTACAAGTGCAACCGTAACTGTTTTCCTTGCTTCAAGGGGCAAAAGATCAAAGAACTTTCTCAGTCCCTTTATTACCCCAAAGCACATGCCTGCCACTCTAGCTGCTTGTTGTCTAAAAGACAGGTCAGAGTCAAAATGCACCCCCAGATTACGGGCCGAGTTGGTTGTATGAGGTGGTATTTCAGCTTTTTATGGCCACCATAATCGTGGGGTGAACTCATTTTTTGGGCCTATAGGCATGATCTCTGTTTTACCTGTGTTGCATTTCAGGTGATTTAGGCGCATCCATTCAAAGGTGGCCGTTAGGCAACCTTTGAGCTTATCCTCCCAGGCTTGGTTATCCTTATCCATTACCAGGATAAGTTGTGTAACATCGGCATAGGCTATAGCGTCTATGCCAAATGACGATATCAGTTTTATCAGGGGTGCAGTATAAACATTAAACAGGGTCGGGCTCAGGCTCGAACCCTGCGGAACTCCCGTCAACAGCGCTTTTTCACTGGAGCAGAATTCCCCCAGGGTCACCACTTGCCTCCTGTCACTTAAAAAGTTTCTTATCCACTCAAGCACTGTCCCTGTGACACCAGATGTTATTAACCGGTCTAATAGGATGGCATGTGAGACCGTGTCGAAGGCCGCCGATAGGTCTAATAAAATCAGGACGGCCTTCTTGCCTTGGTCTAGGGCTGAGCGGATAGTTTCTGTAGTGAACAGGAGGGTCGATTCGGTGGAATGTTGGGCCCTGAAACCTGCCTGGTTGGGGTGCCATACATCACTATCTTCCAAGAAACGAGTAAGTTGTTTATTTACAATTGACTCTGTGACTTTGCACAGAGCCGGAAGTAGTGAGATGGGTCGTAGGTTCGACAATGTGGTGGGGTCAGGGAGTTGTTTTTTTTGCAGTGGTTTCACCGCTGCCAGTTTCCACTCTGGGGGGACTTTGGCTGTGGACAGTGAGGTGTTGACAATGGCATTTATTATTGGATTGGCAATGTCCACAATGAGGTGTAAAAGTCTAACTGGGCATGGATCGAAGGGGGATCCGGATTTTGTTGCCAGAATTCCTCTTTTGGTATCCTCCAGGCTAACTGGAAGGAAAGTTGTCAACTGCGTGGCTCCTTGCCTCACTATATCATCCTCTGTTCTTGGCTCTAATATAGGGACATCGAAGTCCTTCGTCAGCCCCTGTACTTTTCCCTCAAAGAAATCTGCGATCTTGTCACAGAGTGCCTGCGAGGGCGGGATATCCTGCGCTAAACATTTAGGCTTATTAAAGCCGTTTACAATTTTAAATATTTCCTTTTGTTTGCTGCTGGCTGTTTCTATTGCCAACGAGAAGTACCTTTTTTTAGCCTGTTTAATTAGCGCATGATAGGCATTTTTTATCCTTTTGTATTTGCTACGTTCTAGGCTAGAGTAGTATTTCCGCCAGCTTCGTTCAGCTCTTCTAAACTCCCCTTGTTTATCTTTAAGATCTCGATCGAACCAGGGTGCAGATGTTTTCTTTCTACCCTGCCTCGTTCTGTTTTTTCCCTGCCCAACTGTACCTTTCAGATCATTCATCCATGTTCTGAAACTGATGGGATTTACAGGTACTACCAGCTGGGGTCTACAGTTCCTGGCTATAGTTATAAGTTCAGGGTGGGACAGTATCGTTTTCCATTCATCCCTTGTGACCTTGCTGTGTTCCTTTTTATGATCGTTTTCTCGGTAGGACATAAGGGGAAGCATAAAAGGAATCAGCATATGGTCAGTCCAAATTTGGGGTCTAAGGGGGTTAGTTGTCAAAGTGTCTAGGTTACTGGCAATGCAGTCTATTGTATGCCCTGCCTCATGGGTGGCTAGGGTGTCTCGAATAGTGAGGCCCAAAACCTCCATGGTTTCCCGATAGGAGGCAGCAGGTGCATCGGTTGTGGACTCTAGGTGGATGTTTAAGTCACCCATCAGAGTGAAATTAGAATATCTAAGTATCAATGGGCTGAGCACCTCTCCGATGTTACCCAGGAAGCCAGCACAGGGTCCTGGTGGGCGATAGATCAAAGCCCCCGAGAAGGAGAAGTTATCATTGATTTTAATTATGAAACCCATCCCTTCTGCATCTGTTAGTTCTTGCAGTGGTATCGTCGAGCAGCTGAGGGAGTCCCTATATAGATGTGTGCCATGTGGAAGCCCCTCTTAGTGTAAAACAGACTGCAGTCCTTCTCAGGATTCAGATGTGGTAAAATCTGGCATAGGGGGCCTCAACAAGCCATCAAAATGTTCCTCTGTCTAAACAAAGGCTTGGTCCAGTATATAGAATGAACTGGACCTATTTGTTCTATGCCTGAGCTCTGGTCTGGCTTTCATTGTTGATTCTACCCATACAGAGCTGTCGCCAAACAGACTACTACAAATGACATTTTGCACAGTGTACCTGGTCCTTCTACAGAATCTCCCATGGTCTGATAATGTGCCTACGAAGAAAGAGTAAGTCTAAACAAATAGTTTTTGGAGAACATTATCCCATATGGGCACTTAAGCAAATGTGTGTTAAAAGTCATCATTTAAAAAGATGTCAAATATGAATGTGAATATGTAAAATTGAGGTTTTTGTGCCCGGGCCTGTGTAACCTCACATCCCCCTCTCCTAGTCTGTAAGTTGACTAAAGTTTCATAACTAAGCATAAAATGTCAAGGGATCATAAAACCTAAAATACCCCCAACAATTTGCACTTTAATAATGTAGCATTAAAGTAAGCCAAAATGCATTTAAAAGGCGATTTAAGAATGTAGAATTAATATATGCCTAAAAAGCCAATTTACATTAAAAGATTTGCTGAATTTAAAAATCTATTTCTCCTCAAAACTGCATCATTGTTTAAATGTTCTGAAAGTCAGACGAAACAATATTGTTTCCGGCTACTGCAGACGTTGTTTCCATTGACATCCTAGCCACAAGTTCCAAAGAGCAAACTGGATCGTATCCAACCCAATCAGTAGCCACTGAAGGTGTGACAGCCAGTGATCCACAGAAGAAGAGCCAGGATCCAAAAATCTAGGAGCCGAAGCATCCACGGAAGGCTCATGATAGGCATTTTGCAACAATGGCAATCACACAGGATTTCTTAACAGGTGGATGGTTCTTAATGGACCCATCAGCAGTTCTATATCCATAGATTGTACCAATTGCATCCCAAAGCATATATCCAGCCCATCCCAAAGCATATATCCAGGGCACACTCGAAAGTGCACTGCAGACAACGGAGCACGGCTGTATGCAGTGTAACCTTTTTGTTCCTGAAGTAAGGGTGCAACACAATACTGTATCATGCTTTTAAGATACAGTACCAGATGTGGCAATTCTATCCCTATTTGGCCACGTGTTGGGACATCCATTATGGAACAGCAAAAATAGAACCAAGATACCCACAATCAGAAACAGGGCAAGTGGTATTGCTCTAGAAATACTGGACACCAACATCTGTATAAAAGATGGACTCACTCTGAAGACAGTCTGAAAAGTACTAACAAACCCAGACCCAATTGATTTAAAAAAGTGTACTACTCCCACAGTATTCGAGGGGTTAAAAATGCAGTACACAAGTTCTTCAAAATGTTGTGGGAGGTTAGTGCGTAATAGCAACTGCATTTCAGAAGAAGACATTTCAACTTGAAGATTAAAAATCTCACTTGTAGATGTTCAGGAAATGTCCTTCTGAAACAATAAGCCTTTCAGTCTGCTCATACCATCAATATTCACATCAAAGATAGAAATTGATGGCCATATGGTCACTTCTTTAACTGTACAGGCAGGTGGAAAAAAGCACATTTGTACAACAGATCATGCCCCTGGAAAGCATCACCACATGGGGCACTCCCGGTTTCATCCCACAGCAACCTTGGCCATTCAACATCAAATAACTCCCATTCAAAAGTAATCGGAATGCAGGATGAATTACAGCATCTTTAGATTACATGTTTGCCTTGGAGGCATTATATGTAGGCCTGTGTGGTGAACTCTGCTACGTTTGCTACGTTTGCAGTTTTCTGCACTCCACGCTCTGCGGAGCTCGTGAAGTGCAGAAAACTGCGCTCTGCGTAGTGTAGGGGAATTTCCTCCCTGCTCCTGCTCGCAAACGGTAAGTTCGCGAGCACGAGCTGCTGCTCGGTTAGAATTTCTACCCGAGCAGCAGAAAAACCAATGTGAACAGCAGTTCGCACTGCAGTCCGACACTTGCGGAACTCCGAAGAGTTTTTTGTCACTTCACAGAGTTCCCCGTAGCGAAACTCTGCGACCTACGCCCAGGCCTGATTATATGCTCCATGAAGTGTAACCTTCCGGCAAACTAGAGAATGGTCAAAAGTGTGCTCGCAGTCTGTATGCTAGGAAAAATGCTGCTGTCTCCATTTCTACACCTATCCCCAAAAGGTAGGACCCATATCTTGTGTACACATCTCTCCCCTAATGCTTCATATCTGCCTACTTGATAATGTTGTATGCAGTTCAATAAGTGGCATGTTGAAATCAGCAGAGATATAAACCCATGAATTATCTAATCGGCTGATGGTGTCTCTGCCACAGTAAAAGATAATATCTCTAGATGTTCTATGTTTAACATTGTGTATGTCACGTCCTTCTTTGCCATCATTTCCAGTTCTCTTGTTAAATTGTATGGCAAAAATAAAAGAGTTGTGTTAAAATTTCGGGGGGGTTGCAATCCTCACTCGGAGAAATGATATGAGGGTTCTTCGAAAGTCAGTTGATCAATGGGGTCGGTGGGTAATAATTGAATGCTTGGTTAATAACTTTAAATTTACACTCTGCTCACTGTATGGCTCAACCGGTGATGATCCGGAATTGCTAGAGCATATAGATTCTAGTTTGGCATTGTGGTCTGTTCCGGTTATCTTATGCGGGGATTTTAATATTAACGGTCTAGGGGTACAATGGGATACTCAAGGAAATAACTATCTAGGAAAAAAGAGGAAAGCTAGTATTGCCTTATCTAATTTAGTCTGTAACAATGGTTTGACTGATGCTTGGGCCCATCTGAAACCCACAGATCCAGGTTGTACTTTTCTTTCAGCCCCACAAGTTATCTCCCGCTTGGAATATTTTTTTGTATCCAATCAATTTCTTACTAATGTAGGTATTGAGAAGCACCCGCGTATTATATCAGATCATAACCCATTAGTTTTGACAATTACCATCAGTTCGATAGAAAAAAAGAATCTAGGCTGGACCTTTGAAAGAAGGTTACTATACGATCCAGACTATATTGTCTATATGAAGAGATGGGCTAAAAAATTTGGGAGTTTAATCGCGGGAGCACAGGGGTTGGAGTCGCTTGGACGCCTTTAAGGCAGGGGTCAGAGGGGAAACCTTAAGCTTCAGTCTGTGTAGGCAAAAGATGGAAAGATTTAGAGAAAGAGAGATAAGGGAGGAATTAAATAATCTTGAGGGAATTTTAGCTACAGCCATTAGCATCGGAGAAGGAATCGATAGCATACTTTTACAGTTGGCTATTAAAAAGGCCGAGATAGGTGACCACTTGGCTAAAAAAGCAGCAGAGATTTTTTTGTCTAAAAAGCAGCATTGTTATGAATTTAATGAGCGAATAGGTCACACGCTGGCAGTAAGAGCTAGGCAAAAAACCTCAGCTGGGGTGGTATCTGAAATTTACGATGCTAGTAGGAAGGTTATCACCGAGGCAGCAGGTATTCGGGAAGCCTTCAGGTTGTTTTATCAGCAACTATACTCCGGTGGACCTGTTGCTACACCTGGTGGTATCGGCGAATATTTAGATAAAATACTCATTCAGAAGGTCGATCCTATTGATATGGAGGAACTCGAGAGGGTCTTCTCCGAAGAAGAAATAATGGGTGCCCTACAAGACTTACCGTCTGGTAAAGCTGTTGGTCCAGATCAGATTCCGCTGGAATTTTATAAACTTTTTATAGATTCGATAGGACAGGATCTTGTAGAGGTTATGCTATCAGCACAAAGGGGTGATCCTACCCCCGAGTCTTGGGCGGGGGCAGATGTTGTTATTTTTTTTAAAAAGGATAAACCAGCTAAAGATCCTGGCTCCTACCGCCCAATTACCCTAATGAATAGTGATGTTAAAATTTTTTCTAAAATTTTGGCCATGAGATTAAATGGCATTTTAAAAAAAACTATTCATCCGTGTCAACACGGGTTTATTATGGGCCGGGGAACAACACAACATATAAGGCGAATGATCACCTTTTTTTATGCAATGGAGATCTCAGGAGACCCTATGGCCGTGCTGTTATTAGATGCTGAAAAGGCATTTGACAGGGTCTCCTGGGATTTTCTTTGGGAAGCCATGAGGTGGTTTGGGTTAGGAGAAGGATTTATTAAATCTGTTCAAGTATTATATGTGGCCCCTACAGCTCGGCTGAAGATCAATGGCAACTATACATCCCCTTTTTATATACCGAGGGGGACCCGGCAGGGCTGCCCCTCTTGTCCGTTGTTGTTTGCCATTTATATTGATCCCCTGATACGATTATTTGAGGCTAACAGTGGAATCCGACCAGTTGTGTGTCAGGGGATAGAAACTAAAGTTCTTGCCTATGCCGATGACGTGGCCATCATTACCACAGAACCGCAATCGGCTTTGGAAATGGTTGAGTCAATTTCAAGCGAGTTTGGTATCTTTACGGGATATGCATTAAATAAACCCAAGACTCAAATTATTAAGAATCGTGCTATTAATTTTGAAGACACTCGCGTTGTTGATTCAGCAGTTTATTTGGGAATACGAGTTACCTCGGATCTTGGGAAATTGGCTGCCGTCAATATGGAGCCTGTAATCAGTAAGGTGAGGGCCGATTTTGATAGATTAAACAATCTCCATCTCTCTCTAGTGGGACGGTGTAATCTCATTAAGATGCTATTTTTACCAAAAGTACTGTATCTGTTTAGGTCAATTCCCTTAGAATTTCAAAAATCTTGGTTTACTATTTTAGAAGGCTTAGCCAATCGGTTTATCTGGGAAAACTAGGCGGGCTCTTCGGTTTATGTGTTTACCACGAGAGAAGGGAGGATTCTCGATTCCGGACTTTCGTAGCTATTGTTGGGCGGCAGCTAGGCCTGGGCGAAAATTTCGTTCCGTTCGTGGAAATTGCGATAATTTGACATGTTCGCGTTCCGCGGTGAGCACGAAAATGTAAAAATTTCCGCTTTCTGCAGCTTGGCGATAATTTGTTTCTTGCTCGCGCTGTAAAATAATACATTCTCGCGCGCGCGCGATCGCCTTACCTGAATCCCTGCGTTCGCCGACAAGTTTTCTTGATCCGGTCGCGTTCTCCATGAGATGTTGGATTGTTTTTAGCCATTTGCGCTGTCTCGCGACAGTTCGCGCCTGCAGTGGCATCATGCGTCGCGCGATCACGTCTTTCTTCTCGCGATCATGCACCGCGAGACAACTCAAAACAAGATGGCCGCGCCCGCGAGCAACCACAGGGGTAAGTTGGCGACCCGCAATCATGCAGAAAATCTCGCGAACATGCGGGAAAAAAAAATCCGCATCTTCGCGATATTTCCGCTTGTTTGCGATAATTTTAAACATTTTCGCGATAATTTGCGAAAGTGGATTTTGCAAATTCTGCCCACCCCTAGCGGCAGCTTTGCAATACATGAGGATACTGGTAGGGTCTTGCTCCGGGGAAATGGAAAGTGAAAATGATCTCCCGGACGTTTATAGATTATTATTGGGCCAAAATGCTGAGTATTGTTTTCTTAAATTTACAGAGCCCAGCTATTACAAACGCACAAAATTTAAGACGCTGATAGCTGCCTTTTAGATTTGGGGTGGGCTAAAGAAGAAGATTGGATTAGGGAGGCTTAATTTTTACACAGTTTTGTTTAAAAACCCAATGATTCCAGAGTTATTTTCGGATGAAACAATGGCTTGATGGGCTATTAAGGGAACCCATCAGGCTGGGGATGTAATAGAAAAGCAAGGGTTTCGTCAATTCAAAGATATACAGAAGAATTTTTGGTTGCAAAGTTGCAATTTTTTAAAGTATTTACAGCTTCGTAGCTTTTTTTGTAAGAAAATTGGTGGGGCATGCGGGTTTGCTAGTAATTGTATAATTGATATCATGCAAAGTGGCACTAAGGGGGCGATTAAGTTAATCTATGCAGAATTGATTAATTTGAAACAAGACGATTTAAATAAACATGAGGGTAAGTGGGCTGAGCGTGTGGGGGCTGCCCCCGGAATAGTCGTGAAATCTTTAGAGATGGGTCAGTCAGTTCTATTTCTGGCTGGGCTTCAGGCACAACACTTTAAAACTGTTTTTTCTTTATATTATACCCCGGTCAAAATAGCACAATGGGGCGGTTCTACAGGGACTTCAAGCCCACGGTGTGGGGGACTGGAAGCAGATCTGGTGCACATGTTTGCTTCTTGTCCTCGGCTGCAGGCATTGCTGGATTTAATTACGGAATATTTAGACCATATACTCGGGGTAAAAACAATACTAACCCATGAAATAATTTTGTTAGGATTAAGTGGAACAAATCAGAATGAGACTGCTTACCAATTTATTTTTATCGCGACGGCGGTTTTAAGGATTAACATTGCCTCTGCCTGGTTAGATCCCCTCCCCCCCACCTTTCAGCAATGGCTAGCTCGTCTACTTTCCATATACACAATGGAAAGTGCAATATATGAAAGGAAGGGAAAAAAAGCAAAATTATTGGGCAAATATATCTGGGCACCCTTAACAAAATGGAAGGAATCAATATAATGTAACCTACCCGGTGTGGGAAGACAATGATGGTTGCTAAGAACTGTGAATCAGGGTTTTCTCAAATGCCTCATGGGAGGGCCTTTTGTGTTCTTTCTTTTTTTTTTTATTGCACTTGCTGTTAATTGTATGCCTTTTGTTTCTTGAGATTTACTTTCTGCCTCAAGTAGTATAATTTTGTGGATATCATCTGCTTTATGATATTATGTATCTATACTGATCTCTCACTGTGGGAAAATGGGGGATAAAAATCTTAATAAAGATATTTAAAAAAAAAAAAAAGGAGAGTCCACTTATTGGTGAAACACTATGCACGTTGTTCTAATACGTGCACTTGCGTCCGTTTTGAAGTTTATTCACAACGCTATGTACTTGATATTCTGGTCATATCCATCACTGAGAATGCTACATAAAGAAAAGCACATGGTTTTATCCTCTTCTTCATTTTATTTTCATTTACCACACCTTTCAACTCTTTTTTTCAACTTCTCATGAGGACCATTTAATATCATGTGAGTATATGACTGTAGCCTCTATTCTATATTGAGGACTACAATCACTTTTTTAAGTTATGCATGTGATTACTCTATATAACCTTAGGTATCACCCAACTATAGCACGTCAGAATATCATCTCTTTGTTAAGGTTACATCGAGGAAGGATTCCTCTTTGTAATTTTTTCCTTTAAACCACAAAATTGTTCCCACATGAAGAGCGATACGCCCGAAATGCATTGGAACGCATAAATTGAGGAGGACAATCATTATCCAATAATAGTCACAGACAACCTCTGTTAACATTTGATTGTTATGGATTAACATGGATTGAAAGTTTAAATTCATGCAACATTGAGAGTATATCTGAAATGTTCAATTGACTATGGAGTATTTTTCTTTTCCTTGAATTGTTTAATGTAAAATAACCCCGTGCAGGGTCTAGATTGTGGCCAGGGGGACTCACCCCATTCTTGGGTGCGCTATTACATTGATTTATTGACCTTACGCTCAGGACCAGAGAGCGTTACCCTGGGAGAAATCAAAATAGCTAAAACTATTTAACTGTTCACTAAACCAGGTTGTGCGCGTACATCTAAGCTGGATACTTATCCCAAATAATTCCATCAAGTATTGGAACCACCGAAATGTTCACAAGGGAGTTCTTTTCGCTCTCTGTGTGATAAAGAATGTTGCCAGTTCAACAGCAGAGCTTTCTGGGAGACTGTCCATTCAGAAGCAGAAAGAATACTGTCACAAAACCAACCAAAAGGAAAAGGAGAAGCAACAAAATGTAAATACAAAAGTAATTCCAAGGTGGAACAAAATGTGTTTTTTGAGCAAAATTATAAACGCACATGTTCCAAGTAGAGGTTTGACTGACGGATCCGAAGAAAAGTCATCAATATCAGCAAAATAGCCAGAAACAGTATGTGCAAAAACAGCGGACCTCACATGGTGGTTTAAAGCTGGTAGTTAATTGCAATGGTGGATCATAATAAACAATTTCATTGTTGTCATGTGGTGTTGAAACCTGTGAATTCTCATACGGTGAATGTATGGTGTTGCTAGATGTAACGGAAAAGTAGCAAGACTTGAGAATAAGATATTCTCAGCCTGTGAGGAGAAGCCTCAGTGTTGGGTAAAGTTTGTAATTGGATTTCCTATATGGTGGTGGGAGGAGGCATGTAACTACCCAGGAGCGTATGTGACCTACTGTGTAACTCTGGCCATACGGTGCATTTGATTAGTTCTATCAACACAAATGTTTGTTTTCACAAACAGCAAGGGGTGGTAAAAGTACCGTTCTGGTACGTTCAACTGCCGGGACAGGCACACATGCTCTGTATGATGGGCCACATTCTTTTTGTTCACAATCTTTATTCAGACCAGATCCCCAATCTTTGGAAATCAGCCAGGATTTGCTGGTTGTCCCTTCACTTTGCTACAGGTAGAATATTTCTGTAGCGCATAACTTTGCTCTTCCTTGAAGTTGTTCAGTTCCTGTAAGACAGCCAAACATTCCCTGAAACCAAAAGGTATTTCCCCCACCCCTGTGGTAGGATTGTCAAGGTCTGGAACCCACATCTTGACCCCAAATAGGACCTCATAGGGAGTCCAACCACCCGAGGATCTTCTTGGCAGATTGCTTCAAACTCTCTGTACCCCCTACAAGTGGTGGACCCAACTGTGATCTGAACCTAATACTCTTAAAAACTGCTTTAAGTCAGGGTTTTTCCCTTTCCACTATCACATTTCCTGGAGGATGATAGGGAGAGGAGAAGTGCAGTCACACCCAATATTCTCATGGTATCCTGGTAAGCCTTAGAGCCAAATGCTGGGCCCTTGTCTGAATGGAATGCAGCTACTGCATATGTGCTGAGGAAGACTTTCCAGACCTTTATAACATTTCAAGCGTCAGCGAGGGCTGTGGTCATACCTATAGGAATCGAGACCAGGAATCCACTGCTAATAAGATGGATTCAAAATAGCCATCCCTGTGGAGTGGTCCACTATGGTCCAGGTATGAGCAGTTGAGTGGCTTGTTTGAAACTAAGAGAGGGGTCTGTGGTGAACGTGCTGTGGTAGAAACTTTCATTTGTTGATGAATTTCACTTTTAAGGATATCATCATTTTGTTTATGTAGACCTGGCTAACAGTATTGTTGCTGTAGCAGGGAAACTGTAGCCACTAGACGAGCGTATGCAGTTGCTGACCACCTATGCACCACTATAATTAATTATGGCCTGCAGTCAAAATTTGATAATACTCTTTGTGCTATAGCAGTGAAACTATAGCCACCAAACCAGTGTAAGCAGAACCTGACCACCTATGTGCCACTATGATTAATTATGGCCTGCAGTCAAAATTTGATATTACTCTTTCCCCCACTCTGGGAACACAAGCAACAAAATGTTTTGTGCACTTAGTAGGTAGGACCATTTTGCTGGAAATGATTTAGTAAGGGGATGCCACAGCATACACCTGTGACATCCAACATTATGGCTCCATCTTTCCTTGTGCTGGAACGAGTAACTGCAGCTACGACAGCAGTTTGCACTGCTGCCTTTGTGGCTTCATCATCCAATGGATTCCCTGCAAAGTGTAGTCCTACAGTTTG
The DNA here is from genome assembly GCF_964204655.1 of Triturus cristatus. NCBI lineage: Eukaryota > Metazoa > Chordata > Amphibia > Caudata > Salamandridae > Triturus > Triturus cristatus. Next base: position 405,267,206 of record NC_140581.1, read on the forward strand.
GTGGCTCAGTGTGTAGATAGCATGAACCCATGTCAGACATGCTTTAAGATTTACCACTTGTCCCTGATGGAGCAAGGTTTCGTACTTAAAGAAACTTGCTTGTATGCAATCCTCTCAAATAACATGTAACCATGTAATCAACACGTTTTGTAAATCCTAACATTTCATTATACACGACATACAGTATCCAGGGGAAGCTTTCCTATGAGTATTACTAACAAGTAACCTGAGTGTCCTAAAAATGGCCTCCACAAACGTGGAAACTTCATTGCGCATGCGTCCACTGCATCTACGTAGTATGACGTACCCTGTCGCTTGGTCGGAAAAATTTGCAGCTGCGCAATAGCACTAAATATGGCCGCTTGAAACTCACATGTTAACGCATATGCTACTGCTTGAACTAAAACTTGTAAGTTCTATTAAACACTAATGCAAAAGATTAAAATAAGTAAATGGGGATAGAGTAGAAATAAGTGGTATATAGTGAAATCCTTTCTGACTTTATTATTAGTTCACGTTTGGGCCTCGGAGGGTGACTGAAATTCCCACCTCACATGACCCGTGCGCGTGCGCATAGAAATTTGCCGGAAACTGGGATGACACACTTGAAACACAGCCAATGCCACATTAGCCAAAGATGCCTGGGAACTTAAACCCCTGAACCGGACAAAAGCAACAATTTTGGATAAATTGTATAATTTGTAATGATCATGATGTGAAATGCGGGTGGGAATAAAGCTATTGGAAAGTAAATTAAGGGGCGGAAACATAGAACAATAGTCCACAGTAAAATTATTACTTTTAATATGGTGTAATGAACTCACCTCCTCGCCCTGACCAATCAGAATAGGGGAAAACACAAAAATTGCAATTTTGGGGGGAGGTACACGAATACAGAATATTATAATTGAAGTAAGTTAACTAGAAAATTTGTCAGACTTGTCAGATCCGCCATTCCGACTCGTCACCGACCCAACGCGTATGCTGCTACAGACTCTGTCCGAGACACTGTCTCAGACCCTGCTGCTGCCAGAAACTATGCTTGAGAAATTGAGATACTGATCGCTAATCTAATCATCTAGAAGGGGATTTCAGAAGAGGGACAACCAAAGAGAGTAGTATCAGAGAGGGGTGCAACGCTGGTGTTGCACTTAGAAGAGGTCAACCTCCCAGATCCGAATCTGTCCAATCCTCTGTCTGCATCCAGTCCTGGCAGATTCTATCTGGTTTATCTTCAAAGATGGATGGGTTCATCTATCACCTTAGGTAAATATAAATCTGCGAAAACTGTCATTGTACCTGCTCTCTCTCTTTCCCTTTTTCAGGTACTGTCTTCATTGATCATTATTATGACTTTGTTTTATTTGACTTTAAATTGCATCTTGAAAGAATGTGTTTAAGCTGTAATTGATTCTGACTCACAAAATTATTGATTTAGATAAAGTTCTTAAATCTTTTTGAGTTTGTGGTTATTTCAAGTTTAAAATAAATGTCATTTTCTACCTTAAACTATCTCAGAAACCTGATTCATTGAGAAAGTAATTATTAAGGCAATCAAATTGGTAAGACTTGGTAAAGGTGAAATTAAATTGCAGGTAAAACTCAAACAAATTGATAAAAGCGGGGTTTGCTAGCTCATTTGTGTGAATGGTTTGGGCCAGGTGAGTATTTAGGTATGTGTGTGTTTAACCTGAGCTGGTGACCCGCACTCTATCATCCCCAAAGAAATGTATGCTTGATACAATAACCTTTTGAATCTCTGAATCCATTCGGGCTCCAATAGAGCAATTACTCATTGAATGACTGGACACAATAATACGAATAGCACACTATAAGTGTGGCAAATTCAGGATCCATATTTTCTAGTGCCAGAAGTAGGGGGTTCAATTCAGCCAGTTGGGCATACAATCCCCTAAGTACTGTTTGTATGTTTTTAAGGTTGGCAAACTCCATCCCTCATTTTACCCCTTACTGCCGCACAGGTGTCTGAGTATTTCTGTTTTGTTGCAATGTCAGGCTGGGCAGAACTGTCAGTATGACCAAGAAAGTCAAGGCAAGGCATTATTTCACTGGGCAGAGGGAATTTTTGTTTATATTGAATGTAATATTGTTTTTGTGAGTCAAGTATGTAGTCTACATTTGTTGCTGTCAGTACATTGGACCGCTATATCCATCTAAGATGTAAGGTTTTCACATTTGGCACACTGGCATTTGTGACAGCCTCTAAGGCTGGAATCTGAGTCACGACAATTATTTGTTTCCATTGAGCCAATGATCTTTCTCTCAATACAGTGGTCTGTACTGCTGTCAGAATTTTTTCTTTTGGTGCAAAACACGTTTCTGCATTAAAATATATATGTGATTTATATGCAATTGGCACAGTATCACCTTCATTGAATGTGACATATATATCAAGTGATCCCCTCAATTGCGCAGATTACCACATGTTTTGTGCTTACACGTGTGTGTAAGTGTTTGGCTGTGTATGTTTTGGTGTCCAATGTGTCTTTGAAAAGTCTGTATAGATCAGATCATAAAACAATTGTATCCGTAGTACATAATCTGGTATGTATGTTCTTCCAAAATTAAAAAACTCCATAATTATTGGAGCATCTTTAATGTGTTTGGCGGTTGTAAGAGAGCACACTTTGCCCGCATTGGGTGCCTTGTCATACGGTTCCTACTATTTCAGCAAGACTGTGCATTTGGGCAACATAAGCATCAACACAATGTGGGATTGAGTCCGTGCATATCATCAGAACATCTCAGCCTAATTCCTCGCTAGCTCACAGTGTGCAATCTGGACCTCTAAACCTTACAAGGTACCAGATGGTGTTTGCAACTTCAGACAATGACAACCCTGATTCTTCAAGGTAAACATGAAAACCCTTTTGTTAGTAGCCAAGGCATGCCAAAGGGAGACATAAAAAGTACACAAAATGACATTTTGAAATTGAAATTGAAGCAGCTGTACTCTTTAGTAAAATATGTGCGCTGCAATGATGAATGTAATGGAGCAACACAATGTTACCAGCCTTACAAGAATGGTGAACAGATTGAACAATTTAACCATTGTGCTTTTGCATTAGATTATATGAATACATATAATAGCACTACTACCTAGCGCTGCCTATCCTATTAAGCATAGAGTCTGCGGTTCTGGCAGAATAGCTTAGAGTAGTCTAACTCCCCATTACCTGCAGGTGTGTGTCATCTTATAGCCCGTATTAGTGTAGAACAGGCTGCCATACTGCATGTGGGGACTCAACTACTCATCAGAATGCTCCTCTGTCTAAACAAGGTCATGCTTCAGTATATATAATGATCTGGACCCATTTATTCTTTGCCAGAGCTCTGGCTGTCATTGTTAATTCTACCCACCTAGAGCTTTCACCGAACAGTCAACAATGACATTTTGCACAGTGTACCTAGTGCTTGTACAGAATGTTCCAAGCCCTAATAATGTGCCTACTAAGAAGTATAAGTATAGGTAAATCATTTTCTGAGAACATTATCCCATACAGGCATGCAGAAAATATATGTTAAAAGGCATTGTTTAAAAAGATGAAAGATGTCAACTGTAAAGGAAAATATGTAAAATGGAGGTGTTTGTGCCCAGGGCCTATCTAGCCTTACAACACTAGAAAACACACCATTATACCAACACTGTCTGCCAGACATACCCTTGATCCAGTTTTTGCCACCACAGCATCAAAATCACTGTAACCACACCTCTCACCTAAAATGATCACACCATCATCCAATTCCAAATCAGCATCCATCGACAAACAAAACCAACCACAACAAGCCTGGCCAAATGTAATTGGAACAGCTTCTCAGAATCAAACTGAACCAACACCCTGCACCTGAACCAGTGCAACCCACCAACGATGACCTAAACAGCAATATCAAACAGCTTTATGAGTGGATCTCAAAATCTGCTGACTCCCTGCAACCCTGTAAACACAACTCAGAGAAGAGAACCCCAAAGCAGTCTAGTTGTTGCAGTGAAGATCTCTATGCATCAAAACAACATTAAGCCAACTGGAAAGAATGTGGCAAATAAACCACCATGAAAACAACAAGGAAATGTATAAAGCAGCCCTGAGATGCTACCAGCAGCAGAATGCCCTAGCAGACCACATAGACAACAGCTGCAAGGAACTCTTTTTGATCATCAAGGCGTCACCTCACCAGCTTCCACCACAAATATCATCACCTCCTTGCAAGAACTATATGATAACCTCTCAGAATTCTTCAGCAACCAAAATCAAAACCATCTACAACTTCAACCTCAACTAAGCCTCTGCACCGTTAACACCAGCCTACCCACAAAGAACCAAGAAAACTCACTGACTACCTGGGAAACAATTGCCACAGAAGAAACAGCCAACATCAAAAGGACCCCTGTACCCACCACATTTACAATTTGGGCACCTCCCTCATCAGTAAAGTCCTCGTCTTCATCCTGAACATCTCCATCACCACTGTGACGTTCCCAGATGCCTGGAAATGCCCAAAGTTCAACTCATAACTAAAAGAAGATCTTGGCAAAACCCACTCAACTAGGAATGCCTTATCTCCCTTCTACCATATCCAGTCAAGGTCAAGGAGAAAGTCATCAAAAAACAACTCAAGCATTACCTCAAGACACACCAACTCCTAGACACCACACAATCGGGCTCCTGACCCAACCACAGCCTCAGGATGTTCCTTGACCATGGAGAAACAGCAGCCCTCACACTGTTCACACTTTTGACAGCCTTCAAAATGGTATACCACTCCACCCTGATCAGAAGACTACAAGAAACAGGTGTCTAAGGCCCTCAATTGGATATTCTCCTTCTTCACAGGAACAACACAAAAAGTATGGCTGCTACCTTACATGACAAAAGTCAAAAACCTCAAATGCAGAGTTTCCCAAGGACCTTCTCTCAACCTGACCTCACTCAGCATCTTAATGACCCCACTAGAGGACCTCATCAGATAGCACAGCATCAGCATACTTTCCTATACTGACAACACCCAACTGATACTCTCCATCGGACAAGACCCCACAACAAAAACTAGCTTCACCGCCTGCATGACCATGTTATGAAACTGGATGAAATCAAACTACCTCAAAGTCAACACTAACAAAATAGAAGAAGTGATTTTCAAAAGGAAAACCTTGACTTGGGCTCTACCTGGTGGCCCACAGACCTCATCCTCATACCTTCCTCCACCACCCATTCTAGGAATTTAGAAATCATCCTGGATGTCAGGCTCTGAATGATAGCCCAGGTAATCACAATGACCTCCACACGCTTCTACATCCTGAAGATGTTGCATCAAATCTTCAAGTTTCTACCAGAGAACATTAGGAAAACAGTCACACAGGCCCTGTTAGCAAGCAGACTTGACAGTAATGCACTCTCTGCAGGATTCACAAAGAAGTTTCTGAATAAGCTCCAAACCCTCCAAAACAAGCAGCAGGACTCGTTCTCAACCTACCTCACACACCCACATCCCTCCACACCTCAGGGAATTTTACTAGCTCCCCATACACAAATGCTTACAGCTCAAACTCTTCACACACTTAAGTAATTCACAACACTACCCTGCCTATCTCAACAGCTGCATGCACTTCTACTTACCTCCAGGAAAATCTGGTTAGCTAAATTCTCAGTAGCTTATGAACCCTGTTTTCACAAACCAAAATCCTGAGGAGCGTTTTCTCCTACATTTTCCCCAAAGCATGGAATGACCTCCTACATAAAACCAGTGCTTCCTAATTGCTTCCCAAATTTTGCAAGAAGCTGAAGACCTGACTCTTTTAATATACTCTTCAAGGGGACAGCCATCTACCAACCTGCAAAGAGCCTGGATGACCTCACAGGTGATAAGCATGCTATGCAAATCAATATAATATAATAGAGGTGCTTTTGTATACCTCTGCACTCTCACAGCATCTAATGCAATTTTTAACCAGGATGTACCATGGAAAGTTAGCGCACATTGAAACCAAATAGGCACTAACTATATGGAGTAAAATAGATGCACAACTATTACCAGCAGCGATGTTATGGCAGGACACTGAACAAAGAAATGGCTGACACAATACGCTTATGAAAGAAACTCCAATTTGCTCAGGAACACTACTGCATTGAGTCAGCACATTACAGGGCTTTCGTAGATGGGACAACATGGGCATATCCAAAGTGGGAGATGTAATATTGGTGATGAATATGTGCTCTTTTGCTGACACCCTTATGACCTACAGAAATATAGGGGCAGATTTATGTTCCCTGGCGCATCCCTGCAAATCAGCATGGATGCACCAGGGAAGATGCGTCACGCAAGTTTGCCCTTGCGCCACCGCAGATGCGCCGCATTTAAAATGCGGTGCATCGTGGCGCAAGGACAAGCAGATACGTGACGCATCTGCCGGCGTAAGGTTGGCGCAGTGCTGAAGTTGCGTCGCAAGCGCGACGCAACACCAGCACTGTTCCAACCTACCCTATCCCTAACATGGTGCGTCAAGCCTTACGCCTGCTTCAAGCAGGCACAGGGTTTTGACGCATCAGCGTTGGGAAAGTGACTCAGTGAAATCTTATAGATTTCACTGAGTCACTTTTCAGGGGCGTTCCTGCGACGCAACGCCCCCCCTGAGTTGAAACGCCCACATGAAACCTGACGCAGGTTTCATGTAGCGCAGGGCTTTACACCGTGACGCATCTCCATAGATGCGTCACGATATAAATGGGGCGCAACATGGCGCAGGGTTTTCGCCGCCGCTGCGTCACAAAAGTGACGCAACGGCGGCGTAAAAGGGGCGCAAGTCCCTCATAAATCTGCCCCATAATGTTTTAGATACCATCATTTGCAGCAAGCACCCTAACAATACATAAAACACCTCATAGTTCTACCAGATTTTAACCCACTGGGACTAAACTGTTGGGGAGAAACAGGGGGAGCATGAACTTGTCTCAGTTATATAGGTTTCTACTCTTAAACACACCGGACACATTTGAGAGACTCATATCAGAATATGAGAAGTATATATCAGAGCTCCCTGAGGACGGATGGCAAGAGGGGGAAAAGACACACAAAAAGGTTGCCATACCACACCATGCAGTGCAGTTCAACTTAAATTTCTAAATCAGGTGTACATTACATGCCTGAAGCTGTTGTGTATCGGCATAATAGATTTCCCAGACTGGCTCAAATGCCATAGGGACATGATATGGTGTTTCCCCTAGATTCAACAACTTTGAGAATTGGTGCTACACACACTTAGTGAACCCACCAATTGATAATGTAAAATGCACCCAACTCATGCTATTAAACATAACCTCTAGTCTAGACACTAATAACCATAACATAACCTTGATCAATTTGGGGCTGGTGATTATGGAACACAACTTTGAAAAGGTTTGGAGGAGCAGTGACCCACCAACTTTTGAGGGCTGGGCTAGGGAAATGGATCATTTTTATAAAATCTGAAATGCCTACATAGGAGGAGTGTAGCTGCCCCCATAAACATTAGGCTTTGACAAAAATGTTATTATGCCAGCATAATTGCCATCATTTTGGCAATTTCACATAATGTATTTTACATCATATTACAAAGATGACTCCATTATGCCACAGAACATCATTTCAGGGAGAAATTTGAATACGAAATTTAATATTTGGATCATTTTTTAACTCGAACAGCTTCTCAGGTAGATTTTTTTAACCCAAGTGGACCTGTGCAATTTTTGAGCATGGAACTACAAGTCCAACACTACCGGCAGTGTTTTGAACGAGAGCTGCAGTATCTTTTTCTTGTACAATGAACAGACATTTCAGGTAGATTGTTTATATCTGAGTGGTCAGTTTGAGTAATTTCTGAGTGCATACGTACAAATCCAAATGAATGCTTCAGTGTTTTGAATGCAAGTGACCGAAAATCAACTTGAAATTGCATTTTCGAGTTTAATTTTTAACAGAGCGGACTATTCAGGTAATATTTTGAGTGTAAGATGCATTATGAGTAATTACACATAATTGTATGTAATTTGCAGTCATTTTGCAAAATTATGCTACAGCAAACCAGCAAGTTCACACACTCCTGATAAACACCCGAAAGTATGAGAAAGAAAGTAAATTATGAGAAAGAATAGAAGCAGCATAGTGCAAGAACAACGGAAAGTTTGGACAGTTACTTATATAACCAGGTAGAATAATGGATAGCAGTGATGAATAATGGGAAGGAATAGTTTGTGGACTATAACCTTGCTACATGCATATAAACTATGAATATAAAGTTAATTTCTGAAAAAAGGAATGCACATATTTGATTTACCCCTTATCCTCAACTAAACACAGTCTTCAAAACAGTATTCCATCATCTAAGTAAGCTAATAATGTATATTGTTTCTCCAGAGATATCATCTTGTTTATTCTAGCTGTGGGCATGTCATGCCTGGGCTGCTGTAACAGATTTTTCACAGGCCATCCCATTGCTTCTCTGTGAAAGCTCTGGAGAGCTCATAACTATGTAGTACACCTGTTGGTTGGTCTGAAACACCATGACCACATCCCTCTGGTCTTGAAATCCCAACATGGACTCCCATACAAAAAGAGAAACCTTTATTATTGTCTGCCCAATGCATAAGACGATCCATGCTCAATTACCGTACCACGCAAAAAACTATTTGGCCCTTATATATTGACCACAATCCTCAGATCTACCGACTGATGTCTCTTGAGTACTCAATGGAAGACTCCCTGCTCAAACTCTCAATGTTCAAGGACCCTCCCTGAGGAAATTCCCAACCACTATGCCTGAGACTTTCAGCATTGCCTTGTCAAGATCAGCTAATCCTCAAAGACTTACCTATTCTTCTTAGCATTTTTATAATTTAATCCTTCTCAAATCGTTCCACCTAAGACCTGCATGTCTTCTTCACTGTTGACTTTCAGGATTCTGTTCTGTAAGGTTTTGACACATTTTGGGGCACATTTGATCCGAAAATATCCTTCCTTCTAGACTATCTGTTTCTGCATCAGAAGGCTATGCAAAATGTAGTCATATATGCTAACATTAGTGAATATAGCCACATAGGTCCCCAGAGGGTGGTTAGTAGGGCTTTCGAAAAACTCTGCATAAATTTTAAAAAATCCAACCACAATTAATTGACCCACTTATCTGCCAACTAATCATTCATCATCAATCAATCATTAATCAATCATTCAACAACAAGCTACTCATCTACCTAAATACCTGTCATCCACCTACCCAACTACAGTCAGCTACTGACCCACATTCTCATTCCCTAATCTCTTAGGCACTAACCATTCACCACTTTATCCACCTACTGATTTACTTACTTATCCCCCTATCAACACATACATTATCATCCACCTACCCATGCAATTATTCATTTATTCATCCACAATCTACATACTCAGTTATCGACCACCAAATCATCTACCACCTCACTAATCATCCATGTCAATGTAGAGTTGTACATCATGTCATTCACTATCCAGGTATTCATTCTCCAATGACCCCCTGAGCCACTGAGCAACTATACATTCAGCTTCATCTGAATGCTGCCCTGCTCACTCGTCCATCAACCTAATATTTATTCAACAACCTTCTCAACCATCCACCTATACTTATATTCTTTCCCTTACTCTTTAATCCATGTGCCAACACTCTTCATACATATATACAGTCACCCATCTACCTACGGTTCTAAGTACTCACTTGTCCATTCGTTTACAACATCATACTCACTTGTCTACTCCATAATCTAAATACCTATTACTTATCCTAAAGTTTGCCTATTGGCTTATTCATTAACCCACCTACCCATCCACCTTTTTACCCATTATTTCACCTACTCATCTACCCACATACTCACCCCTAACCCTTACAGCAGCTAATCCACCCGCTCATCCAAAAATCTGATCGTCCACTCATGCATCCATCAATTTGCATGCCCTCTTGGTCATCCATCAGACTGTTCTTCGGTCTGCACATTCAGTTTCAGACCTGTTTGCTTCCTAGTTCAAGTTGATCTGTGTCAGAGATTCAACAGGGAATGTAGTCTGCCATCCTTATACCATGTCTCTTCTCTAAAAGGTTCTTCACTGTTGTGTAACTTGAGACCCACCTATTTAACCTATGAAATGTTGGTTTGTCCACTTTGGGTAGCAATCATATTTTGAGTCATTTTGCACAGGCTATGTTTCAAGATTGGCTCTGTTTTAGGTCTTTGGCAAAAGTAAAGTTAGCCATATATTGTAAGGCACCTTGTTTATGCAAGCTCCTAAAACACAAATAAAAAAGCTAATCTTGTTTTAGTACAATGGTGCATTGCATGTGCATTACTCAGCTTTCATATATGTATCGAAACGTACTAAAATAAATTTACAATGCATAAGTCAATTTGATTGACGAATGACAGTTACAGCGCGGGACTGCCGCCATTTTGGGAGCAATCCGGTCAGCGGACTAGTTGTTGATGCCACTGCCGATACTTAACCAGACGCTGGCGCGAGCGCGCCAGGTGAAGTCCTCCTGAGGCTTGAGGCTTTGTTTTGTTGATTGCACAATTTCTTTTTCTTAAAGCACTGCGCTTGCCGCATTTTAAACACTGTCTTTTTTTTAAGTTAAAATTTGCGCATTTGCACACTGTGGACTCACTAGTCACAGAGTCCACAGCATGACCATGCCCCCGCAGTTACAGCGCGGGACCGCCGCCATTTTGGGAGCCATCCAGTCAGCGGGCTAGTTGTTCATGCCCCTACCGGTACTTAACCAGACGCTGGCACAAGCCCCCCTGCCCAAATGACTAGAGGTAATAGAAAAACTCTGTTCTACTCCAGTAATTTCCTGAAGTCCCTTAATCCCTACAAGGCTGACCATAACTGCCATATTCTGCACCCAGAACACAGGCTCACCCAAAACTTCACAATCTGCCCTGGATGCCATAACAAACTACCGGAAATAACGTCTCTACCAGTGGCCACCTGCAATGATGGACATGAAAGGACCGGTACTGCTTGGAACTGCATCCTCATCAATGTGAGGTCCCTGGTCAACCAGAGTACTGAGTGCACCTCCTTTTTGGAGGACGAGGGAATCATGATTGCTTTTATTAAGGAAACCTGGACGGACGAGGCGTCCAGTCCTGATCTAGTGAAAGCTACGCCACCGGACTATCTTTGTTGCTCACTGAAAAGAGACAGAGGAAAGGGGACGGACTAGCGGTTGTACACCACAATACAATCACGTCATCTTTTAACCCACTAGTTAATGAGGAATGCGAAACCTTAGAGTTTTGTCTCTACCTTACACACCATGATTCTTTCAGAGGCACCCTTATCTATAGGACCCCAGGTCCCAGAAGACGGTTCATAACTCAAGTAGGCAATATATTAGAAATAGGGTTAAACACTACCTCATACACAATCTTGGGTGATTTTAATTTCCACATGGAATTAGCCTCTGGCCCTGACACCGCCAATTTTCTAGATCTGATAAAGGACGGAAATCTAGAACAACTGGTAGCTGGACCCACCCATCAGGCAGGTCACACTCTTATTGGTATCTTTTCAAACAACCCTCAGCTATCCTTTACAAATCTTCGCCCTCTAACACGGTCCGATCATACGGCAGTACTTTTTAAGCTCATCACACAGAACCAGTCGGGGATAAAACCCCCCAAAAAATTTCTTGAAACAAGAGCCTGGAAAAATATAGAAGAAGAGGAGCTACTCAAATTGCTCACTTCAACTAATATTCAGCTTCCTACAGATCTGGACCAAGCAACCAAGTCCTACACAAATTGGTTGGAAGAGTCAGGGAATAAGCTAGACCCCAAAACACGGGTTCGCCTCCACAGGCAACGGCCTTTCTCACCTTGGTTCTCACAGGAGCTCAGGGATCAAAAATTAGTTTGTAAATACCGGGAAAGAAGCTGGAGGAAAGATTATAAAGATGAAGACAAAAAGGAATACAAACTGATCCTGGCTCAATACAAACAACTGTTACAAAGCACTAAACAAAAGTATTTCACTGAAAAAATTCAGGAGGCCAAAAACTCACCCAAAGTGCTGTTTAAAACAGTCAATACTCTAGCCCACGCTAGTTCCCCTCCCATCCCAACAAGTCAAGAATTATGCAATAATATAGCCAAATTCTTTTTCAATAAAGTTAATGCCATTTTTCTTACCTTCTCGGACTCCTCAAATAGAAAGCCACCTGACACATCCACTATCACAGTGAAAGAAATGAATGATAACATTGAACTCAAGAGCTTCAACCCCCTCACAGAAGTGGATACCCATAATCTCCTTGCTAAACTCAAGTCAGGCTCCCCGCACGACCCCTGCCCGATAGAGATTGCAAAACTAGTGGCAAAGATAGTGGTAGGTAAACTCACTTCCCTCTTCAACTTAATGTTCACAGAAGGATACTTCCAGAGAGAATGGAAACAGGCTTCCATCTTGCCTCTACTGAAGAAACCCAATTTGGATGCCAAAGATCCGAACAGTTTTAGACCCATCTCCAGACTACCCCTTCCAGAAAACATAATAGAAAGAAATATTAACGCCCAACTCAACCAGTTTCTAAAATTATCCCAGGCTCTGAATCTGACCCAATATGGATTCAGAGAGGACCACAGCATGGAAACGGTGCTCATCAAGTCCACAGAAGAAGTAAGGATTATTCTTGATCAAGGAGGTAGGGCCGCCCTGATCATGCTGGACCTTTTGACGGCATTTGATACGGTCCATCATGACTTACTGGTAGACCGACTAGAAGAGGTAGGAGTGAAGGGCACGTCCCAGAGACTCCTTAAATCCTTTCCCTCAGAAAGAACCCAAACGGTCAATTTGGACAAATTTAAGGCTGAAGCATTCTCCTTACCCTGTGGAATCCCACAGGGTTCTTCATTAAGTCCGACGCTTTTTAACATTTATGTGTCCTCCCTGGCCCCCCTTATTTAATCCTTTGATTTTAATATAACATCCTACGCAGACGACACCCAAATTGTGGTGGCCAGACGACCTGAGACGTTACAGGATACCACAGCCAGACTACAAGACTGTATGAACGCGGTGGGAACTTGGATGGCACAGAATTGTTTAAAGCTAAACTCCAGCAAAACGGAGGTTGTGCTTTTCGGTAACAATCCTATTTTCTGGACCCCAGACTGTTGGCCGAACTCCCTGGGACCACTGCCCTCCCCTACTAGAAAGGTGAAGAACCTGGGAGTATGGATTGACGATACACTTAGTTTCAAGGACCAGGTGAACTCTGTGGCATCTACTACTTCGTACATTCTTAGATCATGCAAAACAATAATGCCTTTACTACCTAAAGACACACAACAGACGGTAGTCTCCACATTACTAATGCCCAGATTGGACTATTGTAATAGTCTCTACCTCAAGCTACAAGAAGGAGCAATGAATAAACTACAAATGCTGCAAAACACAGCGGCCAGACTCCTCACGGGCACTCCTAAGTATGCATCGGTCAAAGCAGAGAGCAAAAAACTTCACTGGCTGCCAGTTAGGAAGCGCACCCAATTCAAGGCGCTATGCCTGGTCTTCAAGGCCCTTCAGGGAACAGGGCCAGACTTTAAAACAACACTTCCGCTGGTATTCACCAAAAAGAGCACTCCTGTCCTCGGATGCTAAATTGATGAAGATGCCCCTGATGAAAAAAGCTAGCTGGGGCGGTAGAAGCTTCATTGCCAATGCTGCTAAAGCTTGGAATACCCTCCCAATACATCTGAGACACATGGCCAATCTGATGGCCTTCAGGAAGGCTTTAAAAACTTGGCTTTTCACAAACTAGGTTATGCAATACACTAATCGCTAGATCCCCCTCGAGATTTTCACCTTAGCGCCAGGACACCTTCGGGTAGCAGCTGCGCTCTACAAATGCAAATAACATTAACATCATTTCAATGCTAGTCTGACTTGAATGAAACTGAGAAGCTTTTCTACTTCCTGCTGTTTTCGTTTTAAATTTCTGATGTAATATTCACTTACAAGAAGTACATGAGAACATCTATGAAATAGCATACATCCACCAGTTTTCATTGTGCTTCCCTCGATTTACACTGGCCTCATTTTATTACAACGAGCTCGTCTTGAAAATTAATATTTTCACTATTTTCTTGCTTAAGTGTCCTTTCTGCTTCCCTCCTTTTAAAAAACCACGCCATTTTCACAGGACACCTGAAAGGATGTGCATTCAGGCAGATGTTAACATCCAGGTACTGTTCTGAGTCCCAAGCAGCACTGGGTGAAATTCAATGCAGATGCAGGAATAGGACAGTCCCTGTTGATTATCTATTCAAAAGTAGGGGGATTTCTTTTTAGTAGCACTGGATCTCAATTTGAACTCTCCCTTGGCAGGGCCATGGTTTTATGTTCCCTATCACATAGCAAAACGGTCAATTATATTGACTAACCAAGCAATTTACTTATTCTTAAATATGTTTTAATTCAATTACTGTTTAATGGTTGCCTCATAATTAAATCATTAATTTCAGATATTCGTATGTGCTCTGGCAATCTAAAAACTAAAAGCCAGAAATATGTTACCAGGGAAAACGGAAATGTTAGAGAAAAGCAAATGATTTCATTTTTTTGAAATAATATAGCTTTTTGGAGTGCCTTATACTAAAGCTAATACTTAAATACAGAATTGCATGATTTGCTCATCTGAATATAATGTTGCATCCTAGTGTCACACCGACAACTCGGGAACTCCGGATGGAAGCAAACTAAAAGCTTGGCTTCTTTGATAAAATACTGTTTTACAAGCCCTGAAAGTTTTACTTCAGTTTTTGCACTTTATATCCGTTGTTAAACGCAACTAACATCCCTTAGTTCACTTCTAAATTAATAAAAGTAATGTTTCCCTGTGGTGACAGGTAATATTTGAGAGCGGAAACCGACAGGCAAGGTCGCCTGGCTTCCTTTAGGTGGGCTCAGGGCGTCCTCTCCCAAAGAAACATTTGAGAACGAAATTGACTTCGATAGTTGCCTTTGAAAGCGTTATTTTTAAACACAATGGATAGAACGCCATTGGTGTTCAATTGATGTGCCATTCCCAATAAAGCCTTAAACCTCAGAATCTGCAGTGGGTGCCCCCCCCCAGATGTAAATAATTACCTCCATTATGCCATGGCTATTACTTTTCATTGGGTCCATGCACGTGAAACAAGTGTCCCGCCCTATTTCCAGAATTACATAAAGTATGCCAGTGCTGGAATTTTTCAATTAAAGCCATACATAAATTCAACATTACCTTTTTAATGTCAGGGCCAGCATGTTGCAATGGGTATCCCATATGACAAAAATGACCTTCACCATTCAAGCCCTAACGCATTTCCAAGTGTTCTGATATGTAAAGAATAACATCTGGCGGGCCAGCATTACAGTTTTTTCAGGGTTCCAATAGGCCAGCTCCATCATTTTGCTGTGGCTACCTGATATGCCAAGAATTACCACCCATATACCAGGACCAGAGTTCATAATTGTACAAATAGCACACACACATGCGCTCATACTCATTACATTTACTCCTTCATACTCATTCTCATGCACACTCACTGCTTCTTACTCAATTATTATCACTCACGAACTTGATCCACTCTTATTCTCACTCACTCCTAGTCTCAAAGTCTAATTCTCACTCTGTCACATGCACTCTCACTCACTGTCACTCATTCATGCTCACTCTGTCTCACTCTCACTAAGTTGCATGGCTCTCACTCATTTTGACTCACATACATATTCTTTCATGCATGTTCCCATTCACTTACTGATGTTCATTCTCACTCACTCTACCCCACACACATTTGTTCTCCCTCACTCCTCTTCACTCATTCTTACTCCCATTCACTCTTAGCGTCAGTCTCACTCTTAATCCGTCTCACATATTCACACTTATTCATACACTCATTCCTACTTAGAACTTTACTCACTTACACTGGCTCTTACTCATTCTCAGTCCCTTCCATATCACTTATTCTCACTCACTTTCATTAAAACTCACACAAGCATTCTTGCCCATGCTCACTTACATTCACTTAGTCACATTCATTCAAACTCTCACCCACTCACTTCCTTACATTTTTTCATTCTTACTTACTGTCACTTTGACTCACACTCAGTTGCACTTACTCATAGTCTGACCTCACTCTCAGTCTCACAATCTCACGTTCATTATCATTTATTTTGACTCACTCTGACTTACTCATTTTCACATGCAGTTTCACCCACACTGATTCCTATAATTTCCCTGAAA
This sequence comes from Triturus cristatus, assembly GCF_964204655.1. Lineage (NCBI taxonomy): Eukaryota > Metazoa > Chordata > Amphibia > Caudata > Salamandridae > Triturus > Triturus cristatus. The sequence continues at coordinate 405,283,518 of NC_140581.1, forward strand.
CTCACTCACTTATTTGCACTCATCCTCACATATCCTCGCTTTGTTTCACATGCACAATCTCTCTTGCACACACAACACTTAACAGAGTTTTCCACTTATCTGGCTTCAGCTGTCTCCACTGTCCACTGTAGGTGGTCCTTGATTGCTGGTGCATGGACCATATTGAGGGTCCAGAGTTCCATCAGTGCAGTGAATGTACTATTTCACCTTATCCTATCCTATCTCATCACAAAGTGGATCACGATCAGTGAATCCTCCGTACCCCAACCCATTCCGTGATGAGATGGCCGAGGGTGTGAACGCTCGATTGATGGGTAGCCCCGGGCACTCCATGATTTCAACACAAGGCCCCTGGTTTCATGATGCTGCAGCACATCACTGATGGGGTGGGGCTGAGGCAGACACTGGTACTTAACCAAATGTGGACAATCAGTCTGATGGCTGATACAGGTGCCTCTATGCGCCTGCTCTAGCCACCATACAGATTTACTGTTTATTGATCCTTTCAATTATGATCAGCATTTTTTAATTACACCAATAGTGAATAATAGCCTAATATTTAATATTCGTACTACAGAATAGGAACCCCAAAACACATAGGTGCCGATTACGATCCGGTAAAAAATTTCCCCGTACGACTCGTATCCGGTCTTTTTACCGTACGAATCGTACAAGTGCCGTACAAACAGCCAATTACGATTCGCATGGTAAAAAGTCCATACGAATCGCATTGGGAATTATTCCCCACACGTCCTCGGGTCGGAAAATGTGTCCGACACGTCCACGGACGATTTACGTACAAATGTGAAAAGTGAAGTCCGACAGCGGAATTACGATCCATCCTGTGCGTCCGATGTTACAACCGTATGGAAAAAACACCGTCCGCACCGAACTCCCATAGCAACCATGGAGACATGTGCCCGCATACGCGCCGACCCCCCCAGCCCCCGTATGTACGTGTTGAACCCCCCGTGTATGTACACCCGTGTATGTGTTGAACCCCCCCGTGTATGTACACCCGTGTACATGTCGTACCCCCATGTATGTACACCCGTGTACGTTCGAGTCTTACCCCCACCCGTGTATGTACACCCGTGGGGTACGCGCTGGGGGTACGCACCATACATACACGGGTGGGGGTACGACTCGAACGTACACGGGTGTACATACACGGGGGGTACGACACGTACACGGGTGTACATACACGGGGGGTTCGACACGTACACGGGTGTACATACACGGGGGGTACGACACGTACACGGGTGTACATACACGGGGGGTTCGACACGTACACGGGTGTACATCCATGGGGGTACGACATGTACACGGGTGTACATACACGGGGGGTTCGACACGAACACGGGTGTACATACACGGGGGTACGACACGTACACGGGTGTACATACACGGGGGGTACGACACGTACATGGGTGTACATACACGGGGGGTTCGACACGAACGTACGGGGGCTGGGGGTGGGGTACGACTCGAACGTACGGGGGCTGGGGGGGGTACGGCGCGTACCGGGCCACCTACTCTGGCCGTCTCGCGCCATACTTCGCTTTTCCGGCACTTTTTGGGTGCCGTGAAAATATTGCCGTCCGGACTGCTGTCGGTTCGAATCGTAGTTCCTGGGTCGTGAAACGCTGCCTGAAAGCGTCCCAACGTCACGTCGCAGCATTCCCGGATCACATTCGTATGTATATTTTCGTCGGTCGGTGTTTTTTACAATTCGTACGGAAATGGTGTTTCCGTGCGAATCGTGATTCCATGTATGTAAAGTTTTACGACCGGGTACGAGTCGGACGGAGAAAACGCTCCGACCGACGGTTCGTACCCGGTTTTTACCGGATCGTAATCGGCACCATAATGGTGTGCCAGTTCTTTTCTTTGAAGGAAACCACATACTTCAACCAAAGTAAACTCCTGGAATGTATTACACTTGTACAGTGTTTAGTAAATTTGAATGTCATACTGAGGAAAAGAGCTCCATTTTCATAAACATTCAAATTATCATATTGACAGTGAAAATGTTGAAAACTGTGTATCTCAACACTTGTAACCTATCACAGCAGCTTTTTGTCTTTAAAGGGTCCCAATCTAATAAATGCCAAAAGAATATGGTGCCCACTGCGATTCTATAGGCCCTATTGTTGAACATGCCTTCAAATCTTTCACTTTGGACCACATTTTCTATATATAGAGGCTATGTTTCCCACTGCCTACTGGTTGAAGAAAAAAGTGTACTTCCAGTAGAAAAATTAAGAATTCATTTTGTATGTATGTGAGTTCTTATATAGCGCTCGACTTACCCTTGGGCATCTCGGCGCTTGCATTGGGAACCCGTCCTGGTTTTTCCCTGTGAGATAACCCATACTGGGCATCCCCAAGGTGAAAGCCAGGCATCCCGCCGCGGGGGGGCCGTTGTGGAGATTAAGCAAGCTTGTTGCCCAGAGCTGCATAGTGTGAACTCGTGCTTTTAGTGGGCACCGAAGCGAGAATTATCGAGTCCGTGGACAATTGGGCTCCAGACCCTGCCGCGTCAGGAAACGAACCCTGGTCCCGGGTCTGACCTCTGCTTCAGGGTATGCCTCCTCTAACCAGTGAGCTACACTTCTCCTTCTTTTGTACATCCAAGTTTCTGCTGAAATCCAAACTTTTTACACTGAGCCTGCAGTCTATCCACAACCTGTAATAGGCCATTTATTATATTTTAATCGCATGTTATAATGCTTACTTTTACTCCTACCTCTAGTGGGACAATGAGATGCCTGGCGGTGGGTAGCATGCTATTCAGAAACCCAAGGTTAGTGATTGATTACTTATCTTTGTTATTGTTGGTTATTTATATTAGTAATTGTTTTTCTCAAGGAAACAGTTCCATGCCTTTACTCCAGTCTTTTTTTGTTATATACATTTATTAGGCATCAGATGTGATAATTAGTGGATGGTTATTTGAGTTCTTGCAGATGTTTGGTGGGTTGAAAAAAATGGTTAGAGGAACCTGAGGGCCTGATTTAGAGTTTGGCAGATTGGTTACTCCGTCACAAACATGATGGGAATGCTGTGCGCCATATTACAACAGCCATTTGAAATAATGCACCTGTAATACTGCAGGTGGTATATCCATCATGTTTGTGACAGAGTAACCCTTCTGCCACACTTTAAATCCGGCCCTAGGTATTGCTAGATTGCAGAGATAAGATTTCAGAGAAGGAGAAGTTGTGACCAATGAAAGGAGGGCAATTTTCAGTAATATAAAACCGTAATTAAGGCAGACTGTCATGCGACATGAGGTAGACTATATTCAGAGAAAGAAGGCGTGTGGAGGATGAAAGGAAAGGAGAGGGTGACTAGATACAAAAAAAGGAGAGGAAAAAAGTCAATAGTGTTAAGTTAAGGCCACTTTTCATGCAGGGTATAAGGAATACTGTGGATGAAATCTTTCTGAGATAGCATGTAATTTCACAATGTAAAATTGTAGAAGCAAACTATATTGTTTGCATGAGATTGTAGAGGATGTAAAACTGTAAAAAGAAATAGCACGTTTTGCATGTGAGTTAAGTTAGATATTGCTAAATGCTACATATGTACGTACCCCTATGTGGGTCATGAGGCGCTTATCCACATGGATAGCAATGAAAACCATGTGGGAGGGTTGTTTGAGGTGTGTTGTTTTGCATTGAGCCTATTTCAGAAGTGTTTTCAAGTCATTAGTCATTGACTACCGAGTGCAGTTATCATGATATCCACTGTAACACAGTGATGTGAGGGATGAGGAAGTGTAAGAGGTAGAGCATGCATTTCTATAGCGTGTGATTTGCTGGCAGCATTGACTAGCTCTGAAAGTCCCTCATTGTTTTGATTACTTTCCTTTATGTTCTCAATCCCATGTCCAATGCTGGTTGTGGCAATACAACAGAAAACACTCTGCGGGCTTATGGATCTGGGGTAGGTAACTGGGGTCGAGCTGGCATGAGTGAGATTCTTGGACAGACTGTATTACAATATTCTATTACATGATTCTCATAGGAGACTTCCATTGAAATTTATCAAAATTCAGTGTGTTATACACATCCTTTTGTGATAATAGGATGTTGCTGTTCTTGGTACTTTATCAATTAAGCACCCTGAGGAAGACTATACTAGAGTTCCCGGTGACCAGCAATGTGTGACAGATCTCCCCAGTCTTCACATACATCTCTGGTTAGTATTGAATTGTTAGTTAGGTGGAATGGTATAGTCTGTATCTGTGCCCTCAAGTTGCCACCAAGGTTCCACAGTACTTTTTATGCATTATATGCCAGTCCAGTTGAGATCAGAAGGACTATCAGAAGGACTGTCAAAAAGACCAGAGTTACGTCCTCCATCTTGTCGTAGAGGTAGAGTGAGTTTACCCAGGGCTGATGTTTGAATGAAGATTTGACTTTCCATAGATTACTGTTTTCTCCCAGTGAAATTGGAAGTGAGTTTTACCTTGGCAGCTATCTGCCTAGTGGATCCAATGATAGGCTTTCCCCTAAAGCCTTTTAGCTTCTATGGATTTAGCAGTAATAATGACTTAAAACCAATTAAATGATCTGTATTCAGGGCTGATAGCCCCTAGAGGCCGACAGCAGTAATCCTTACCCTGTGGTTTTATATGATTACATTTGTGTGCTAATCCCTCAGGTTCTTCCAGTGGGGGTAAGGCAGCAGGATGTATCTAGGATGATCACGTTGAAGTCTGATAGGTTTGCCGCGATGGTCAGCAGAACTAGCATTTCAGGTGGGATATAGCTCAGAGTGGGCAATCTGCCTTTCCAAGTCAAATCGCATCTTGACAGATTGACTTAGGTGGTTCGTCCTTGTCCTCCAAAGTTTTGAAAGTCAAAAATATTACAAAGGCCAAAGTTTTTTGCAAATGTCAGAATACGTGTTTCTGGACACTACCAACAGTCTCAGGACCTCAGGTACAGCATTAAGGGGCCTTGGCTAGGGCTTTGTGGAACTCATCGAGTTTTACTCTGTGGAATTCTACAGAGTCACCTAAAAACTCTATGAGATTCTGCAGAGTTCCACAAGAGGTGGAATTTCTGTCCGTTACACAGGCAGCACTGATTTTTAGCGATGGGAGCTTGTCCCATTCGGTAAGTCAGCACAAACGGCAGCATGCAATGTGCCAGAGGGAAGTGTTTCTTTCTGCCATTCAAGTAGATTTTCTACTTGAGTGAAAGATTTTGCAACCCGAGCAGCAACTTTCTCACTGCCAGCAGTAGTGACCTGCTGTGCTCGCTGGGAGCTCTTTTTTTCTCGCTTGATAACTTAACGTTGGCAAGTTTCATGCAAGAAAAACTTCCTCACAAAGTGGTTGGTGGAGTTTTTGCTATCTGTGATCCAACTGTGTGCAGAGTTGGGAAAAATATGAGGTTATAAATATTGTGATACATAAATATTGTGTCAGAATTTTGTGATGTCAAAAATATTGTGGATAGGAATATGGTAAGTAAGAATAGCTAGTGTTACTTTTTTAGGGACATTTTGCAAAGTTACACAGACATGCTTTATTATTATTTTAATGATGTATCTAATAATAGAAATGTTATGTTGTAGGGGTAGAATGTTGCATTTATAGGGGAAGAAGGTGGGGAGTTGATTAAAATATATGTATAATATGTTTGCATGTTTTTTGACAAATGTAGTTTATTTTAATTACTTCCTTCTTTTAGAAAAGGAAACAATTATTTAAAAAAAAATATTTTACATTTATATATTTTTTATTTGTTACCTAAATTAGTATTAATTATGCAATATTTAAATTATTGCTGTCATATATTTCATATTAATATATATTTATGTATAACAAACACAATATTTATTCAATAAATGTAATCATGTTTAATGTTATTTACCATTTTACATGCTTTTTAATGAATCTGTAATATGAATTTTATGTCTTTATTTCTTACCAATCTATTTTTAATTTTAATGGTTATATTTGGTCATTTAAATTTGTCATACATTTAAAAAATTATTTACAATATTAATTGTGAAATTAAATAATATATGATCTAAGATAATTTAATGTATGTTCCTGTTGCAGCATTAAATACGAATGTAATTCTTCATTAATTATTCTTAGATTTTTTTCATTATTTGTTATAATAATTGTGAAATCTAAAATTATATCAAATAATATAATTGCATGTATGTTTTTGCTGTACTAATAAAGAACCGTTTAATTTTTATGTTATTATTAATTGCAATTATTTGCATGATTTTTAATTTCTTACTTTAAATGTGCTATAAAATATTTTACATTTGCATTTGTTTATGTGAATATTGACTTTGTATGTAATTATGTTTTATAAATTGAAGTTTATGTTGTAATTATTTATAAAAATGTAGAGTGTTATAGTTTTTGATCTAATATTTATTTAAAAAAATATATAAAATATATTTTTGATTTTTTATGCAAGTTAATATATTTTAATAATACTTTTGTAGAAAATATCTGTATTTTGTGTGAGATTCACAATGGTAATATATTATGTATGTATTACAATTATTTAATAAATATTTGAAATATATAATTTATTATTAATGTACCTTTACCAGTCTTCTTTGCCCATAGTTCCTTGCATATTTTTGGTCATGATATTGTAAGAATTTAAAACTTCTAAAACTCACAAACATTTTTTGCACCTGTACATTATGTTTTACTGAGACCAAAAATGCTAGTCCTCCTGTATGGCATGCATATTTTCCCATAACTGAATCCACACTGTAAACAGTATAATCCTTCATATGAATCTCATCAGTTTCCCAGGTTTCTTGAAATGCTATTATCAACAAGTCTTTGTTTTTTACAAATCACTGACATAATACCGATAGTCACATTATCATACTGCAAATATTTTGACGCAAAAATATCGATATCAAAAATATCGTAATACAAAATATTGACGTTTATAAATAAATATAGCACATGTCTAAAATATCGACTACAAAAATAAAGGGGTCTAGTAGGATGGCAGTCAGAAAACTTCCCCAACCGCCATGGTAGCGGGAAAAGACCGCCCACAAGGACCGCGGCATAACCTCTGGTCCAATTAGGATACTACACAGTCGAAATCCGACTGCGGCGGTCGGATTCTGGCGATTAACATTGCGGTGGTCGCTGCTGCCAGCAGCACAGCAGCGATGTTAAAAGGAGCATCGCTGCTGGCATGTGCGCAGTGCCTACCACCTGGCACAGTGAAGTGTAGGGGGGTACCATGGGTACCCCCCAGTGCACCCACAACCCCTCCAAACACATTGGGGGCCCGCAATGGACCCCCGGAACCAGTCTCCGCCAGCCTGTCAATGGCGGTCCCACTGCAGCAGAAAGGCTGGCTACCACTGGCATCCTAATTGTGCCGGTGGTACTTGGCCTTGACCTGCAACAATTGCAGCAGTCCAGCTCTGCCCGCAAGGCAAACGGGCGGACTGCAACCGGCGGAAATGTGGCAGGCGAAAAATCACACCGCCGCGATCACGACCGCAATGCTAATCGAACCGTCGGTTTCCCGGCTTTCTGAGGCGAGCTGATGTCCGCGACCGGACCGCAGTTGCCACCACCGACCCGGTGGCGGTCATCCGCCCGCCATCCTAATCGACACCATAGACATCATTATTATCGTTTTTTTCAATGTATCGACAACTCACTAATACATTCAAACAATTACTTTAAACACCATAAATGCAGTAAATTGCATAAACATACATATCACATTAAATGGAACCAAAAACATAACTATCAAAATTATAACAACATAAATAAATAATAACATAATAAACACACTAATAATAATATTTTAAAATATATAGTTGCAACATATTCAAACATTTTAATACATATTATATATATTTTATTAAAATATAATTAGTTCAATGTCTCCTTCCTCACCCAAAAAAAAAAAGAAATTACTCTTAATTAGCATTTTCCATTTAAGGAAAACAATGAACAAACCAAGAAACAAAGTGAAGTTAACCAATAGAAATACAGAAGATCGAAATAAACCAATGAAATTCAACAAACAATTAAAAAGACACTATATAAACCAAGAAAAATCCGTCTTATTTTACACCTTAAACCAAAATAATTAGGAAAGGGGAGACTGCCGGATTTTGACCACAATCAAAGACTGCATCAACATCAAGCCTAATACACATAGGAAAAAGTAAGTAAATTACCATTTCTAAATAAGCAGTTAAATTAAAATGTAACACAGATTTCAATTGCTAACTAAAATTACTAACTGATATATTTTATCTCTTTATGGGGCATATCAACAAGGGCTTTATCTCTGCTTTTTTGGATTTAAAAGCCAAAAAAGCAGAGATAAAACTAGCACCCTATCAACAACAGGGTGCTAACATGCAAATTCGCATGTTAGCACCCTTTTACTCTACGCTTCCCCTTGCATCTCTAATGAGATGCAAAGGAGGCGTTCCAGAGTAAAATAATAGGAAAAATGTCGCTAAGCGACATCTCTCCTATTATCAAGAATATCGCTAACCCTGTTAGAGACAAAAAAAGCAGCGCTAACCGCGGTTAACGCTGCTTTTTTACGTCTGGTATTTTTCTGAATTAGCCATGATATCCTATGGAAGAAGGATATCATGGCTAAGTTTGTCTGTCCCTATCAACAAGCTAATGTGAGATTATCGCTGGGTTTCCAGCGCTAATCTCTCGTTAGCCACTTAGCATGAGGATTTTTATCGCTATTGAGATAAGCGTTGCTTATAGCACGCTATCACAGCGATAAAAATCAACGCTTGCCGGCGATAATTATCCTAGCGCTAAGTGCGCTTAGCAATAATTATCGCCGGTTGTTGTTGATATGCCCCGATATTTCCACTACAAATATTACTCCAAAGAACAAGAAAAAAGAATTTACCTTGCAAAAACTGCTCACTAACAAAGTAAGTATACTTTAAAAAGCTTTTGTAAAATCTCACTAAAATGCAACTAAACACCTAGGTGCCGATTACGATCCTGTAAAAACCGGGTATGAACCGTCGGAGGGAGCATATTCTCCGTCCGACGCGTACCCGGTCGGAACAATATACAAACATGGAAGTACAATTCGCACGGAAATACTATTTCCGTACGAATCGTACAAAACACCCACCGACGAAAATATACATACAAATGTGATCCGGGAAAGCGCCGACGTGACGTCGGGACGCACGCAGCCTGCCTTTCACGAACCAGGAAGTACGATGCGCCCCGACGTCATCCCGCACGGAGAATATTTTCCGGCAGCCAAAAACTGCCGGGAAATCAGGACGACGCGAACAAGGAGTACCTGCACGCGACGGACAGACATGGACCCGAACCTACGTGTCATCCCGGCCCTCATAGCAGTCGACCTCCTTTACAGGTTCCGACGCAGACGCCGCAGAAGGTCAGAACAACAAAGGGAGGGGGGATAGAGGGGGGCAGGAGCAGGGGCAGGCCACAAAAGCCCCACCCAAGTCACACAGCACACATGCCCTGGACATACCTGACCCCCAGGCCCTGGTCACTACGAGGGGGTGGGGGCGTGTCCAGCAAAGCCAGCGCCCGCCACAACGGAAGTGGTTGACGACGCAAACCGGTAACACAACAATACATGTACGTCCCGTACCCACGCCTTAAGAGCGTGGGTACGAGTCGTACCACAACCACACCTACGTCACCCCAACAATGACGGAACGGCTCGTACCCACGTGGCAAAGGCCTGGGTACGGCCCGCACAAGCATTCCACAGCGTGGGTATGGATATGTACGGACTGTACCCCCACCCCCGTATGCATGGAGCGTACCCCCCACCCCAACAGTGTACGTACGGACCGCACCACCCCCGTATGTATGGAGCGTACCCCCCACCCCAACAGTGTACGTACGGACCGTACCACCCCCGTATGTATGGAGCGTACCCCCACCACAACAGCGTATGTACGGACTGTACCACCCCCCATATGTATGGAGTGTACCCCCCACCCCAACAGTGTATGTACGGACCGTACCACCCCAGTATGTATGGAGCGTACCACCCACCCCAACAGTGTACGTGTGGACCGTACCACCCCCGTATGTATGGAGCGTACCCCCCACCCCAACAGTGTATGTATGGACCGTACCACCCCCGTATGTATGGAGCGTATCCCCCACCCCAACAGTGTACGTACGGACCGTACCCCCACCCACGTATGCATGGAGCGTACCCCCACCACAACAGCGTATGTACGGACCGTACCACCCCCCCGTATGTATGGAGCATACCCCCCACCCCAACAGTGTACGTACGGACCGTACCTCCACCAGCGTATGCATGGAGCGTACCCACACCCATGTATGTTCTAAGCGTACATATCCTGATATAGGAGGGTTGGGTGCAGAGTCCTCCCAGCAGTGCCCAGACGCAGGAGGGGTGGGTGCAGATTCCTCCCAGCAGTGCCCAGACGCAGGAGGGGTGGGTGCAGAGTCCTCCCAGCAGTGCCCAGACACAGGAGGGGTGGGTGCCTAACACTCACAGCAGTGCCCAGACACAGGAGGGGTGGGTGCCTAACACTCCCAGCAGTGCCCAGGCATAAGAGGGGTGGGTGCAGAGTCCTCCCAGCAGTGCCTAGACACAGGAGGGGTGGGTGCCTAACACTCCCAGCAGTGCCCAGACACAGGAGGGGTGGGTGCCTAACACTCCCAGCAGTGCCCAGACACAGGAGGGGTGGGTGCCTAACACTCCCAGCAGTGCCCAGACATAAGAGGGGTGGGTGCAGAGACTTCCCAGCAGTGCCCAGATGCAGGAGGGGTGGGTGCAGAGTCCTCCCAGCAGTGCCCAGACACAGGAGGGGTGGGTGCCTAACACTCACAGCAGTGCCCAGATGCAGGAGGGGTGGGTGCCTTACACTCACAGCAGTGCCCAGACACAGGAGGGGTGGGTGCAGAGTCCTCCCAGCAGTGCCCAGACACAGGAGGGGTGGGTGCAGAGTCCTCCCAGCAGTGCCCAGACGCAGGAGGGGTGGGTGCTGAGTCCTCCCAGCAGTGCCCAGACACAGGAGGGGTGGGTGCCTAACACTCACAGCAGTGCCCAGACACAGGAGGGGTGGGTGCCTAACACTCCCAGCAGTGCCCAGGCATAAGAGGGGTGGGTGCAGAGTCCTCCCAGCAGTGCCCAGACACAGGAGGGGTGGGTGCCTAACACTCACAGCAGTGCCCAGACACAGGAGGGGTGGGTGCCTAACACTCCCAGCAGTGCCCAGACACAGGAGGGGTGGGTGCCTAACACTCCCAGCAGTGCCCAGACACAGGAGGGGTGGGTGCCTAACACTCACAGCAGTGCCCAGACACAGTAGGGGTGGGTGCCTAACACTCCCAGCAGTGCACAGACACAGGAGGGGTGGGTGCCTAACACTCCCAGCAGTGCCCAGACACAGGAGGGGTGGGTGCCTAACACTCCCAGCAGTGCCCAGACATAAGAGGGGTGGGTGCAGAGTCCTCCCAGCAGTGCCCAGATGCAGGAGGGGTGGGTGCAGAGTCCTCCCAGCAGTGCCCAGACACAGGAGGGGTGGGTGCCTAACACTCACAGCAGTGCCCAGACGCAGGAGGGGTGCGTGCCTTACACTCACAGCAGTGCCCAGACACAGGAGGGGTGGGTGCAGAGTCCTCCCAGCAGTGCCCAGACGCAGGAGGGGTGGGTGCAGAGTCCTCCCAGCAGTGCCCAGACGCAGGAGGGGTGGGTGCAGAGTCCTCCCAGCAGTGCCCAGACACAGGAGGGGTGGGTGCCTAACACTCACAGCAGTGCCCAGACACAGGAGGGGTGGGTGCCTAACACTCCCAGCAGTGCCCAGGCATAAGAGGGGTGGGTGCAGAGTCCTCCCAGCAGTGCCCAGACACAGGAGGGGTGGGTGCCTAACACTCACAGCAGTGCCCAGACACAGGAGGGGTGGGTGCCTAACACTCCCAGCAGTGCCCAGACACAGGAGGGGTGGGTGCCTAACACTCCCAGCAGTGCCCAGACACAGGAGGGGTGGGTGCCTAACACTCCCAGCAGTGCTCAGACATAAGAGGGGTGGGTGCAGAGTCCTCCCAGCAGTGCCCAGATGCAGGAGGGGTGGGTGCAGAGTCCTCCCAGCAGTGCCCAGACACAGGAGGGGTGGGTGCCTAACACTCACAGCAGTGCCCAGACGCAGGAGGGGTGGGTGCCTAACACTCACAGCAGTGCCCAGACACAGGAGGGGTGGGTGCAGAGTCCTCCCAGCAGTGCCCAGACGCAGGAGGGTTGGGTGCAGAGTCCTCCCAGCAGTGCCCAGACACAGGAGGGGTGGGTGCCTAACACTCACAGCAGTGCCCAGACATAAGAGGGGTGGGTGCAGAGTCCTCCCAGCAGTGCCCAGACACAGGAGGGGTGGGTGCAGAGTCCTCCCAGCAGTGCCCAGACGCAGGAGGGGTGGGTGCCTAACACTCCCAGCAGTGCCCAGACACAGGAGGGGTGGGTGCCTAACACTCACAGCAGTGCCCAGACACAGGAGGGGTGGGTGCCTAACACTCCCAGCAGTGCCCAGATGCAGGAGGGGTGGGTGCCTAACAATCACAGCAGTGCCCAGACGCAGGAGGGGTGGGTGCCTAACACTCACAGCAGTGCCCAGACACAGGAGGGGTGGGTGCAGAGTCCTCCCAGCAGTGCCCAGACGCAGGAGGGATAGGTGCAGAGTCCTTCCAGCAGTGCCCAGACGCAGGAGGGGTGGGTGCAGAGTCCTCCCAGCAGTGCCCAGACACAGGAGGGGTGGGTGCCTAACACTCACAGCAGTGCCCAGACACAGGAGGGGTGGGTGCCTAACACTCCCAGCAGTGCCCAGGCATAAGAGGGGTGGGTGCAGAGTCCTCCCAGCAGTGCCCAGACACAGGAGGGGTGGGTGCCTAACACTCACAGCAGTGCCCAGACACAGGAGGGGTGGGTGCCTAACACTCCCAGCAGTGCCCAGACACAGGAGGGGTGGGTGCCTAACACTCCCAGCAGTGCCCAGACATAAGAGGGGTGGGTGCAGAGTCCTCCCAGCACTGCCCAGATGCAGGAGGGGTGGGTGCAGAGTCCTCCCAGCAGTGCCCAGACACAGGAGGGGTGGGTGCCTAACACTCACAGCAGTGCCCAGACGCAGGAGGGGTGGGTGCCTAACACTCACAGCAGTGCCCAGACACAGGAGGGGTGGGTGCAGAGTCCTCCCAGCAGTGCCCAGACGCAGGAGGGGTGGGTGCAGAGTCCTCCCAGCAGTGCCCAGACACAGGAGGGGTGGGTGCCTAACACTCACAGCAGTGCTCAGACATAAGAGTGGTGGGTGCAGAGTCCTCCCAGCAGTGCCCAGACGCAGGAGGGGTGGGTGCAGAGTCCTCCCAGCAGTGCCCAGACGCAGGAGGGGTGGGTGCCTAACACTCCCAGCAGTGCCCAGACACAGGAGGGGTGGGTGCCTAACACTCACAGCAGTGCCCAGACACAGGAGGGGTGGGTGCTTAACACTCCCAGCAGTGCCCAGATGCAGGAGGGGTGGGTGCCTAACACTCACAGCAGTGCCCAGACACAGGAGGGGTGGGTGCCTAACACTCACAGCAGTGCCCAGACACAGGAGGGGTGGGTGCCTAACACTCCCAGCAGTGCCCAGACATAAGAGGGGTGGGTGTAGAGTCCTCCCAGCAGTGCCCAGACACAGGAGGGGTGGGTGCCTAACACTCACAGCAGTGCACAGACACAGGAGGGGTGGGTGCCTAACACTCCCAGCAGTGCCCAGACGCAGGAGGGGTGGGTGCCTAACACTCACAGCAGTGCCCAGACACAGGAGGGGTGGGTGCCTAACACTCCCAGCAGTGCCCAGACATAAGAGGGGTGGGTGCAGAGTCCTCCCAGCAGTGCCCAGACACAGGAGGGGTGGGTGCCTAACACTCACAGCAGTGCCCCTGGAAAGAAAAGGGTGGAGTACCCACAGATCCAATGCCCACAAATGTCAGTCAGGTGCACAAAGATCCTGCAATATATGTACCACATGTGTGCGAGGCTGGGAGTATACACATGCATAGCGTCGAAAAGAAAACATGTCCACATGAAGTCATGTCAACAGTCTACATACACAAGTACAGTGACCACCAAGGACGCCACGAATGATGCAGGTGGAGACATCGCCCAGCATGCATGGCCAAAGTCTATCGAGTCCGTCACACACCCAGCTAATGTAGACACCGCTCAGCACCACATATTGGAATGACCCTGCAGGGAAGATGTCAGGTTACACAGAGGACGGAACACACCTTGGGACGTTGGCACCATGCAGTAACTGCTTACATGAACAAAGTTATGTAGCCAACAGCTTGTGATGGCACACAGATACCAGGGTCCACCCTATGACCAGCACAAGACTACAATTCCCACACACAACACATTATCAACACCCAAAATAATGGAGCCGGTCCACCAACAGCAATACCAGATAAACAGTAGTGTACTAAGGAAAAAGAAATTGCTTTATTCAGCATCCAAAAATCTGTTTGTCCCTTGAAAGTTCAAAATGTACAATGCCCATAGGGCAATCCAAAGTTCAAATCCGGGTGGGGGACACAGTGGGACGCGTGTCTCCTAGCTTGCCTGCACAGTCAGACTCCTTTGTCTTCCAGAGGGGGGGGGCATCATGTGGGGGGGAAGGACCAGGCACCGCAGGGACATGAGGGTGAAGGGTAGGCGTCGTGGGTGCAGGGACGGAGGACTCCACCACAGGGGGTGGGGCAGCGCCAAAGGCGGAGATCAGGATGGCGCTGCACACCTTAGCAAGGTCCTCCAGCGACTCCCCTGCACCCGAAGGAACCACAGGCCCCAAGGGGGGGGAGGTCAGAGGGATGGGTCGCAGCGCCACTGGGGGAGGGTTTGGACAGGGGAGGGGACTCAACTCCCCTGCCGGTGTCCTGCCTCCACCGCTTGCGGGGTGGTGCCACACTGGGGCTGATGGACAGACTGGGCAGGACTGACCCTGTATCCGACTTTTGGCCAGGAGAGCTGAGGGGAGGGGATTTGGAGGGAGTGGATTTTGTGGAATGCAGACTCCCACTCTGGCTGCGTGTCTTACGTTTGCCCCCGACCCAGTGGGTGTGCCTACTTCACCCTGTGTCTGCGTGCCAGGAGGTGTGCGTTTGACCTTCCCTGCTGGTGTGGTGCCTGTGTCTGTTGTGGTGGGTGCATGCTGACGTCTGGGTGCACGTGGGACAGGCATGGGAGTGGGAAGTGTGGATGGGTCAGGGGTAGGGGGTTGGATGAAGCGCTGCAGGAGACCCACTGCTGCAGTCAGTGTCGAGTCAATGGACCTCAGCAAGTTGCGTTGGTCAGCCTGCGATGAGAAAATGCCCTCCAAGTATGCCTCCATGTTGTTCAGCACTTGGCTGTGGCCATGGAGGACATTAAGCATCGCAGCCTGACCAACCTGCAACTGCCGCTGGATGTCCACAGACTCGGCATTGGTGGCAGCAGTGGAGACAGGGGCAGGGGGTGCGGTGCCTGGCAGGAAGGAGACATGTGGTGACCGGGCACGCTGGGAAGGGACACGAGCAAGTGGGAGGCGGCTGATGGCAATAGAGGGGGCGGGGAGAGATGTTGTGCCGCTGTCAGCTGGTGGTGCAGCCTCCGCCCACTCGGAGAGCTCAGCCTCGGACCCGTCAGCTTGATATTCTGTGGTGGCACTGGACAGGTCCTCCGCCTTACTCCCCTCCGCCTCAGTTCCACTCGATGTGCCAGCCAAGATGTCACTGCTGGCACTGGTGCTCGGTCCCTCCGCTCGGTCTGTGCTGATCTCTCCATCCGTGTCCCCCGACGATGCTGTGGGCAAGGTGAAGAGACAGGAATTAATCATACACCTGTATACATATGTCACATGAGTCCAATCTACATAGGTTACAGTGCAGAGCCTGAAAAGAAAGATGAGTAACATCTACAATACAAGGTACATATGTAGGCCCTGCAACACACAGTTGGTTGACCCACCATGCCACTGAAAAACTATGGCGAGCATGACACAATTGCAAATGACATGAAATGGATTTTGACAGAGGAGCCAGGCTCTGGGGACAATCCAGCACTGCATCTGCACCACACAGCGTTGCCGAAAATAGGGATGAGCAGGGACCATATCCATGAACTTGAGGCACATGCTGCATAGGTAATACTGAAAACATGCCCACCATGACTAGCTCACTGCACCTTGAGTGTATGTCCAGACAAACATCACACACTGGCCAGACCTAGCAAGGAGATTTCAGGTTTTGACATGTAGGCCTTGCCCGCACCAACCA
The DNA here is from genome assembly GCF_964204655.1 of Triturus cristatus. Taxonomy (NCBI): domain Eukaryota; kingdom Metazoa; phylum Chordata; class Amphibia; order Caudata; family Salamandridae; genus Triturus; species Triturus cristatus. The sequence goes on from NC_140581.1 coordinate 405,299,845, forward strand.
CCCCCTACATGAGACAATTTGTTGAGACACAGGAAGCACTTACATCTCTTAGTCTGGGTGAAATACACATGGGCTGGAAAAAATCAAGATTGGACACAAAATACCCAAGGTGCGCCAGTCCAAATACTCATGTGCAAATGGGCATCATCAGATGATTGTAACAAGACACACAGGCACTGGCCACCATGAGTATGAACAAGGAAAATCAGGTCAGGCTGTACAGTTGACACTTGTACTACATTTTACGTCAATATACATGGTGCCAGTGGACAATGGCACAGAGCACAACCTATGCTGTAGACACTGAGAGTGTCCACATTTTGTGATAACACACATGACACCTAGGAAAATATGCCCCAGGGGACAGTAGTGGCCACACAACTCCATGGTCCGGAATGGGAATGACTGCAACACACGCCACCATCCCTGCACTATGCGTATCGCACACTCATGCACATCATGTCACAGGCCACAACATAGGACATGCGTGCTGTAAGGCATTACACTTGAGAGACTAACTCCCATGTCTGGACTCAGCATCAGTGCCAACTGACATGGAACCCACAAGTACTGAACTGGACAGGGCACAGGCAAGGTCCCAAAACCTGTTACACACCACCCCCACACATGATGCTACAGGCATTGGTCACGTGGATAACCTGCCAGCCTAGATAACCTTGTGAAGGAGTGACTACACACAGACCAGGGAACACATTGCAAGGAGGGGAAGGGAGGCAGGAGAGCACCGCAATACTGTGGGTAACAGGATCTGCACAGCACATTGAAACCCTGGCAGTGTATCCTTGCAACTGCGCACTTACAAATGCTGGTGACACACAACAAACACACATGTACCTACCCCCTTCCTGCTGCTGCTTCTCCCGTAAGCGCCTGTCCAAGTCTGGAAAGACCACCGCCAGCACACGCTTGTGGATGTGGGTCAGACGGCGGCGCCCACGGTTCTTATGGGTCTCAGGTGAGTCCCCCGGCAGGACCCGTGCGATCCTCCGCATCCAGCACCGGATATCCTGCCAGCGTTTTCTCACCTGGGCCAGGCGCCGCTTGCGACCATCCATCCTCCTCACGGCACTGACGGCGTTCATCCAGATCTGCTTCTTGGCAGAGGCGCCTACCTGTGAGGATGAACAAGTGACACAACATCAATACACCTGGCACATGTCACAGAGACACATATTAGAACAAATTTGCTGGTTACAACAAGGCATAGTATGCAGCCAACGCATTGCACCTTTGTCATAGGGACATTATCCTCTGGGGAAGGGCAAAAGCAGTACGTGCCATTGAAAGTACACAGGTGGAATGAGGGCAACGACACAATCAATGATCCAGGCTCACACTGTGCATCACAAGCTACACCAAGATTATGTGCAGCACCTCAAAGCAGTCACATGCCACAGGCCACTGACGCTACCTCAGCAGAGTACACAGACACGCACAGGCACAGGACATTCACCTGCTATTGGCAACTGCAGCTACAAACCTCACTCTGCACATGTGCCACTAGACTGGGTGGGGTAACAGGTGTGGGGATGGCTCATCACGGCAGACACACATCACTGTTCCCTGCACACAGCAGATGGCCAGGGTATACCCATCCCTCATGCAGCTGGGGTGCTACCCTCCACATATGCCCCCACCCACATGACAGGGGACTTACACACACACCGATGTCCAGGGTACGAACACATCATGTGGACACTCTCAGAACAGCTGCACAACACAAACACACATCTGTGGGTACAGTCACCTGTCACACTGGGGTGAACACAGAATCACATGAGGACTGTAGAAACAACATTCCAAGGAGGATTAGAGAGGCAGAATGTGGCATGCACCATGCAGTGATTGAAACTGTGAACACAATGCAAGTGAGGACAGCAGACATGCACCACAGCATGTTCTGGCCCGGAGACATCAGGCATTCCCCCCCTGGGACCCACTCTACAGTACAATGCATGTGTGTCACACCTGGACACAATGCAAGAAGTGACAGTCACAAAAAAGGAACACAGTCTGTGCTAGTGCACTCAGCACTCACCTGATACCCTGGCCGGCCATACAGCAAGGGGTACTGTGGGAGGATCACATCCAGCAATGCCAGATTCTCCTCCAGGGTGAAAGGCTGGGCCCTCTCCACAGACCTTGACATGGTGCCAGGGAATCACGAGCAGCAGCAGTGTAGTTGAATCCAAATATGTGCAGGCAAGTGCTCTCTCATGGGACCTGGGTGCCTTTTATCAGCCTTGCTGGCCTGTTGCATGCACAGGAGTACAGAGTGATTGGTCACTCACATTTGCATCCTATGTTTCCTCCAATCCCTTTAAACCTAGCACAGTCAGTGGGTTTGCTTTTTTTCTTCTTGAGCATGATGTAACCTCCACAACCACTTTGCAACAAAGTAGATTCATTCAAACCGACTTTTGCTGTGCACCTGCTGGAAAAAAATTCATACTTTAAACTTGGTCTCCATGACAACCAGCATGCATGTAGACCTTTATACTTGTCCCTCATGTGTCCCCTATGTAATTTGGAGATTCACACACAGGTACGGTGTGTTCCGGGGCCCTAGGGCACCCCAAATGCATCGCAACGGCCCGTACACGTGTGTGTACGGTCCGTATCACTATGGGTACGCATATGCAAGCACACCCATAGTGATTGTGAGCGTACACGCGTGTGTACGGTCCGTATCAATATGGGTACGCATACGCGAGCACACCTGTTGGACTTGGCCCTTCTGGCAGGTTCACCCCTGAACTTTTTGCTTTTTATTGGTGACTTGGTGTGGTGATTTTTTTGGTTTCTGCGCACTTTCCCTGTGTCCCAGGGTAAAGTGCGTGCGCGCTCTGAGTGCATGTGGTGAGATAGGCCTGCCCTCCCATAGGAATGCATGGGGAATGTATGTGTCCCTAGTAGTTCCTGATGCGTGGGGTGTGCAGGCCCGAGTTTGGTATGTGCGGACTCGTGTGATTGAATGCTGCGCGATGATGTGTGCAGCGTGCATGTACCTAGTGTGGAAGTGCCACTTCTAGAAGTGGGCACTTCGGTGTGCACTGTGAAAAGTGTGCCTTGTCGCGTGATTGGCTGGTCATGTCATGTGATGGGCTAGGGATTCCCCAGAGTCAGGATGAGTCACCCAGTGGTGAATGGGGAGATCAGCAGCTAGATGGGTGGGAGGAGTACACCTGGGTCCTGAATAGGGCAGGGTTTCCCCCACACAATGCTGGCTCCGCCCCCTGTGGTGCGACTGACGACCCTAGCCCTGCCAGTGAATAGAGTGAGGGGCTGAGCACACCAAGGGTGCTCCCCAACCAGCTGCGACTGGTTTTCCCCCTCACCCTGAACCCAGAACAAAGGGTTTTAGTGTATAAAAATGGGGCTGTGTCCCCACAGAAACGGTTCTCTGCAGGATCCTACCTGAGGGGGGCTGCTGCTGCTGCTGGACCAGAGGACCGCCACTTGGACTACCTCCCTGCCTGGAGGCCCAGTGAGCTGGCTCTGGGTCCAGCCTTGCCCCCCCCCCACCCCTGCCTTGCTGTGTGCAGGGGAGACTTTTTGCTGGACTTTATTATCCTTCTTAAAGCGCTGGGAGCGCTTTATTTGCAGCCCTAAGCGCCTGGGAGCGCTTTTATTTGACTGGTAGCGCTGGGAGCGCTTTGTTTAGGACACCAGCATAGAGGAGCGCCTTCCTGTGTGCCTCGCGGAAGCCTCCTGTGCCTGAAAGCGCTGGAATTGCCTTCGGCGCAGAGAGCGCCTGTTTCTGTGCCCTTGGCGCCAGGAGCGCTTTGTTTCTGATGGCGGGTGCCCACCCCGCTTAATTAATTATTTAATTGGCGGGTGCCCACCCCGCATAGTGGTGTGCTTGCGGGTGCCCACCCCGCTTATTTGCTTATTCTTACGGCGGGTGCCCACCCCGCCGTATACCGCATCTACGAGGGAGCCTACCCCTCTCATTGCCAAGATTTAAAAATCACCGCTGCAGCCCGGGACATCCAGGAAGTCAGGCGTGCCGGGGGCGGGCCGCCGGGACAACCGGATCAGGAAGTAGGAGGGCGGGAGCCTACCCCGCCTCCCACCGAAGACTGGTGGCTGGGTTGAAAGCCCCGGAGCCGGCAGCAGCCTACCCTGCGCCCCGGGGCCCTGAGAAGTGCTGTGAGAGACCACGCGGGAGTCCCAGGTAAGCGGGACTCCGTGTGGGTGGTAGACTCTGCCCTGCCCCCCCCCCCAGCGGCGCCGCAATAGCGGGCCGCTCCCACGGGGGCCACCCTAACGAGAACGCTGGTGGCGCTCCAACGGAGAGGAGCACCGGTGTTCATTCCCGAGCGGCCCCGCTTGGCAGTGGGCCGCTCCGACGAGGCTCCCTCCCTCCGATCAGGGGACCAGCAACTTGGGGACATTCTTGTTTTTAGAGCCTGCGAGGCTCTGGGGGCATTATTCTTTTTGAGTCCATCAGAAGGACTCCAACGAAGGGGGACTAAGTGTTCACCCGGCCCCGGGAGGCTCTAACGCGGTGCCCAGGTGTTTTCAGAGCCCACGAGGCTCCCACGTTATTCGGGGGCATTTCGTTGGTGATTCTGAGTCCCAGAGGGGACTCCAACGTCTGGGGGCATCATTTCTCGACTTTGAGACAAAGGGCGCCCTAGCCCCCTGCAAGGCCAGTTGGCCTAGGGACTGCCACAGGTGGTGGCTTATGTGAGTTTTTGCGCTGTTGTTCCTAACCTGCACCGCTGAATGTGTTTTTATGCGTCATGTGCCTTGTTTTACACCTCTGAATGTTATGCATCATGTGTTTATGTGCTTAGACCCCTATAGGTATTGTGATACTTAGGTGGTTGTTTTCTCCCTAGGACAGGTGGTGCTAGTGAGGTCCTGATTCCCTGCGCAATATTTTCCTAAGGTGGTTAGGGTTGCATAGGTGGTACTTACCTGATACCAGTAGTTACTGGATGTGTGCTACATTTGCTATTTTGTGTTACAGTATTATTCCTATGTTCTAAAAAGTGCTAATTCCTGACAGCGGTCCATGTGGCCCTGTCCCCTGTACATATAATCCCTTGTAAATTCTGCCCGTGCCTGTTGGCACATTGTAAAGTGTGTGTTTTTATCTAATGTATTTTGGTAATACAAAGGCTATTTTTATAGAATACCTTGTGTGGAGTTTCCTTTGTGGTGGGCCTTGGGTGTTGTTGCTGGGTGCGCGCGCAAACGCTTTACACATCGCCTCAGAGATAAGCCTGACTGCTCATGCCAAGCTACCAAGGGGGTGAGCAGGGGTTATCTTTGGCGTGTACCTTCCTTGCCCTGACTAGAGTGGTGGTTTCTGCCTGGCTTTGGCGCAAGCCCTAGCCAACCAGAAATCCCATTTCTAACAACACCCATAGTGATAGTGAGCGTACACGCGTGTGTACGGTCCGTATCTCTATGGGTGTGCTCGCATATGCGTACCCATAGTGATACGGACCGTACACACGTGTGTACGCTCACTATCACTATGGGTGTGCTCGCGTATGCGTACCTGTTAGACCCGGCCCTCGTAACATAGCTAGACCTGACCCCTGCACCTCACACCAGCCCCCAAACCCACGGCCTAGCCGATCCTTCCCACCAGAACTCGCACGCACCCAACCCGGACTTCCCCGTCCGTGGCCTTCTGCCCTTCGGCCACACCGGGCCCGCGTGCCCACTTCATGCAACAAGATGGCCGCCCGGCCCCAGCGCGACCCTGGCCTAGAGGCGCCACTCCGGCTGGAGGACATCACGCTCCCCTTGGGATGAGAGAGGGAGGAGCAGTTTCTATCACACCTCTGCGCTTCCCTGGGACGGTGGGTTTCGATCGACCTGCCGGCCTCCCCGAGGGCTGGCTCCACGCCTGCTGGGTGTCTGGGACTCCTCCCGACCCGGCCCTGAACGGATCAAAAGACAATGGCAGGAAACCCCCAACAAGCGACCCCCAGGTGACAAGACCCCTGCCTGCACAGGCTCCGGACATCAAAGAGGGGTCGCCCTATAACAAGGAGTGCTCTGGGACTGTCCGGCAGATTCGCCTTGGAACACCTGAGCCCTGCTGAGTGACTCGCGGCTCCCTGAAGATCGTAAGACCTCTGAACTTGTGCTTGAGCCCTGCTGAGTGACTCGCGGCTCCCTGAAGATCGTAAGACCTCCGAACTTGTGCTTGAGCCCTGCTGAGTAACTCGCGGCTCCCTGAAGATCGTAAGACCTCCGAACTTGTGCTTGAGCCTTGCTGAGTGACTCGCGGATCCTCGAAGATCGTAAGACCACCGAACTTGTAACCGAGCCCTGCTGAGTGACTCGCGGCTCCCACAGACTCTCTTGGTCCCGCCGGACCCCACGACGACAACCGTATCCCCCAGCTCGAGGATTGTGAGCTGTGCGACGGGTACGCTCCTGCATTTGATCCACATCCCCAAAGATTGTCCCGCTACCTCCTACTCCCCTCCAAGACTTTGAGAGCCCACGCTCTGCTTGTATATATTTGCTGTGCTGATCATAAAGATCCTACTACTCCAATCTGATAAAGATTTGCTCGTAAGAACTCCTCGTGTGGTGTCTCTCTGTCGTGTGGTGACGAGTGTGCGATCCTAGATACGAGGTTCCTCCCCTGAGGAGTCTTCCGCCAGTGCCCGGCTACGATACCTCGAGGGTGGGTCTCAGGGCAGTCAGGGCCCCCTCCGGGCCCCTCTGAGGTCGCCTTCTAACAGTACCCATAGTGATACGGACCGTACACACGCGTGTACGCTCACTATCACTATGGGTGTGCTCGCGTATGCGTACCCATAGTGAATCGGACCGTACACACGCGCGTACGCTCACTATCAGTGTGGGTAGGCCTACGGCAGCACTCCCATAGTGATGGGGAACATACACACGCCCTCAGGGCGAATGTACGGTGCCTTACACACATAACAGTGGTGACAGGCAGCACACAGAAAGGAATAGAGCTGACATACTTGTCCATGGATGGACATCAAGGCATTGTCTGGCCAGTACTACATGTGTGGGGCACAGGTGTGAAAAGCTGTGAGGTGGCACATTACTCCTGAGTTGTGAAGGCAATAGATGTATGATGAGAAGTGTACAGATGTTATGTGTGACGGTGCTATATGTGCCAGACATGCCCTTCACTCCTTTGACATGTGTGCATGTCGTACAGCACACTTGAGATGAGCGTCACTGGCGTGGCACAGTCAACAACACACGCAAGTGTCCCCTGATGCCCGCTACAGGGGTTACCACACCAGACATGTGACTACCCACGGTGCACGATGTGACTATGTCATGTATGTGTGGTGTGTTCCCATTAGCTTGATGTTGGTGTTCCCTCAAAAGCATCTGCTGTTGCTGCAACCAACATGTGTCTGTGTGTAGATGGACATGGCACACTGTTACGCACACCAGGCCACATGTGGTATCGGATGTAAGGTGTGTATGTATGCATGGGACACAGAGTAGCGTAACAATGACCTGTCTGCATCCTCTCAATGTATGTGTGGTCAGTCATTACATGTACACCTTCATGGCAAGGTGTGTGGGCTGTCCTAGTGTAATGTCATGTGACCTGTAGCTCTAGTGTTCCGCTACCTGTCTCTGCACTCAACATCCTACTTCTGCTGATATGTTGATATATGTCACTCCTGTATTGCGTCTGGCTGTTCACTTACACTGGGACACAGCTAGTCCCATGCCATGGGATATGGAGGTTCACAATCTCCGTGTGTAGCTGGGTCTTGGTAGGAGTGTCACCTGGCAGCCATACGTGTCCAGGGCATGTAGCACATACCTGACTCCCTATATAGCATATGTGTATTGACAGATTAACATGTGCTCAGTACATATGATTTGTTGTTGTAGTGCACTCACTCTTCCTTGTCACTTCCAAATTACTGCAGAGCGCCGCCTCTTCCCCGACCTATTCCGGACTTGGCTGACATGCGGGAGAATGACTGTATACGCTGCTACCGCTTCCCCCAAATGTTGATTGAGGAGTTGACGGCAAGGCTGGCACCACACCTGCTACCGCAGCACAGGTATCCTACGGCACTGACACCAAAGCTGAAGCTAATGGCAGCCCTACATTTTCTTTACATGATTTTTTAGAGGCCATGTTGCTTCACCTGGATGAGTTCATCCATTTCCCAACTCCTGAACTGTTGACTGGTGTCAAGCGTGGATTCTATGCCCTGGGAGGGATGCCCCATGTCATTGGGTCCATAGATGGGACACACGTGGCTTTGGTACCACCACAGGCACAGGAGGTAGCGTACAGGAATCGCAAGCACTACCACTCCATCAATGCCCTTGTGGTGTGTCTGTCCAACATGGTGATTTCACATGTCTGTGCTCGTTTTCCAGGATCAGCACACGATGCCTACATCATGAGGCGTAGCAGGGTGCCTGAAATGATGACGCAGCTGTGCAACGAACGAGCATGTGTTGTTGGTGGGTACACTCTGTCTGTCCTGTATTTTGCGTAGACTTCCAGGCCGAACGCTTCCCCTGTCCTACTTATGTCCATGTGGTTTACATGTAGGGGACGCTGGCTATCCCAACATGCCATGGCTGATCACACCTCTCCGCAACCCCAGCACGCCGGCCCAGCTCCGCTACAACACCGCCCATGGCCGGACAAGGCGAGTGATAGAGAGGACATTTGGCCTCCTGAAGAGCCGATTCAGGTGCCTACACAAGACCGGCGGCGCCCTCCCATATGCCCCGGCGAAGGTCTGCAAAATCTTCATGGTCTGCTGCATGCTGCACAACATGGCAGTTGAGAAAGCTGTGCCACTCATCCTGGATCAAGATGATCAGGACCATCCACCCGTTGAGGACGAAGGGCTTGGCAATGGGGCTAGTGATGTGGAGGATGTGGTTCCGCAAGAGGACATCCGGAGTCGGCTCATTCGCGACTTCTTTGCTTAGTGGTGAGTACCAGTGTCTGAGTGTGCACGCATTGGTCCCCGTGTGGCATGTGTTGCGATGTGTGTGTCCATCTGCATGTATGCCACGTGAGTCAGAGGTGTGTGTGGATGTGTCACTCGAGTGATGGTGCCAGTGATGAGTGTATTTCCCCAGTCATAATTGTGACCTAGCATGTTGTCATCCTTACATGTGTCGAGTACATGCACATGCAAGTGGCTGTGCTTTTTGTGGCTGACTTCTTGTGTGTCTCTCATCCCCAGGTACTTGTGCATGCCGTCTGCTGGTTGCATTGTTGTGGCACTGCTATTGCTCATTGACACGTCATCGTGTGCTGACTCAGCGTTACACGCACGGACAAGTTTGGAAGTCTCCTTAGGGTAAGGGATGCGTCAGGGGTGTATTGGGTGTGGCAGTTGTTTAAGATGTGTGCACACTGCCCCTGTTGATGTTTGGTTCTTCTGCAGACATGTCGCATCACCATGGGACACATGACATGTAGCTGGATACACCTGAATAGATGGTCAGACTTGTTGACAGTCATCTGTAATGTGATAGTGGATTGTGATGATGGCATCAATGTGTGTAACACTGCCCTCGGACACATACGGTTTGCATTGGCTTGACATGGTGTGGGACCTCCACATCAGAGGATCAATGGTGTATGGCAGCCTCTCCGTGAGCAGCAGGGGGTGTTTAGCTGTTACCCGACACTTGTGTGCCCGTTCCATGGATATCACGCATTTGTGGTGCAGAAGGGGGGTGCCAGTGTTGGACCCACATGTTAATCCACATGACCTGTGTATGTGTACTCCGAGTTGCCTCTGCATTCAGGAATACATGACTAATAAAGGTGTCCCTATGCCTCCAGGGTGCCTCTTCTCAGTCAATGCTGGTGTGTTGCCACGGTGCATATGGCATGTCTGGCATGGTTTTCAGTCATAGTGGCTATGTGTCTATGTGTAGAGTAGCAAGATGCAAGCTGTTTGTGTGGGATTAGACTCTGTATTGTGCATGATGTCCATGACTGTGTGGGTATTGTGACATGTGCCATCCCCATGTATCCAACGTTGGCCAGGCCACCATTCTCTGCATCCACCTGACTCAAGCTTGCAGGACATGGTTCTGCCACCTGTCTACACTTACCTGGGTGCCCCCCAGGACACTCCACATGATCCCTGACCTCTGCGCATGACTGTTGCTGTACTCAATATGTCTGTTGGCACGTTGTGCGGCCACCCCCTCAGCTGGTTGGGCCCATCACGGGTGTGTATGGTGCTCCATGTCTGTCTTGCCTAATACATTGTGACCCATGTGTGTCCTGTGCCAGACTCAGGCCCCAGGGTGTGGATGGTTGAAGTCATATGAGAACTCAGGCATGGTTAGACTTTACAAGACACATGTAAGGTAATAATGCAAAATGTAGGCATCATCTCTTTATTGTGTAAGTTTTTATTTGTGTTGGGGTACGTGTTGGGGGGGTATGACAAGAGGGGCTTTCCGGGTGTGTGGATCCAAAGTTCACTGGGGGAGTTGGTGTCCTTGCCATTGGAAATCATCAGAGTCCATGCCACAGTCTTTGTCAACATTGGTCAGACAGTGACCAGCAAGTCCATGTGGCAGAGAATGTCATTTGCTGATGTGCTGCTGTTGGGCCAGTGGGCCAGGTGCCAGGCCAGGTGTCCTGGGAGATGGTGCTGTTGCGCCGACGCTCACAGTCTTTTCCGTGGATGACACGCCCTCCTGCGGGAACCCTCAGAAGCAGGCCGTGACGATGTTTGGGATGCTCCGTCGGATGTATCCTCCTCCTCCTGATCCCTCCCTGTGGGTGGTGATGTTCTTCGCCTGGCGGCACAGGGAGGGTTGCCCATGTTGTCGGCTATCCGACGGAGTGAACGGTTAATTCCCGTGAGCACCGTCACGAGCTCAGCCTGTCTGTCCTCCATCCGCCCTTGGTGTCGCAGTTGACAGGCATGTTACTCCGCATGTTGCTGGGCCTTCTGGGTCTTGATCTCCTCGAGGGTCCCCTTCATCTCGTTGAGGGAGGACACAACCTGGCTCATGCCCGTAGTGTCCTGCCGGTATGTGTCCAGGATGTTTCTTACATGGGAATATACCGGTTCCGCAGCCAACTGGTCAGGCTCGCGCCTCCGCCGTCCTCCACTCCCACCACCCCTCCCCACTTGCGCCTGGCCTGCCCTTGTGGGCACATCGGGTCTCCGGGACCCCTGAGGGGTGGCATTTGCGTTGTCGCCTGCCTCCTCCTGGGTGCCCGGTACACCGTGTCCCTCCTGGTCAGCCTGGCTGCGTTGTGGTGGTGGGGCAGGGATCCTGGGTGTCTCCTGGGATGTGGCAGGAGTGGGGGTGGTGGTTGGCCCAGTTGTACCTGACGCAGGTGCTGCAGGTGGTTGGACACCAGAGGTGCCTGGTTGGTCAGGGTCGTCCACAGAGTGGTGAGAGTCGTTGCTGCCGGTGGGATCGTCATCCCGCAGAGCCGGGTCCTGTGAGTCTTCCCCCCCAGTGTTGGGGGGTGATCCATGACGTTGACCTGTGTGTGTGAGAGACAATGTTATTATTGTTCCATGCAACATCCATGTTTCATTAGTTTCAAAGTTTGCACATTTCCTAAGGGTATTTGGATATGTCTTGCATTCCACTCAGAGTGCACTTGTGCATGAGTATGTCCCTTGTCCACAGCTTTTGAGACTTTACCTATGTGTGACACAGTCTTACTTGCTGCTGTGACTGCAGTCAGCAGTGGAGTGAGCAGGTGTGGCGAGCCATGCATTGGCGCCTTCCATGTTGCACTGTACGTGGGCACATGGAGTTGTTCCACACACTTATATAATGCAGGTAGCTGTCGTTGTGCTCGTACACAGGTTGAGACATGGCCCAGTGTTTTGCCATGGAGAAGAGAGGGGGATTCAGGCACTGGCCACCCTTGTCTACATGCACGCAGTCCACCTGCTGATGAGCAGACATTCCCACACCACCCAAGGATGAATTGGTCTCCCTGTGTATCCCTTTCTCACTCCCTCTCTGTCCCCCTCTCCCTCCCTCCCTGTTTCAGCCTCCTCCCTCTGTCCGTCTCCCTGTGTCTTCCTCCCTCTCTCTCCCCGTCTCCCTCCCTCTGTGTGTCACCCTCTGTCACCTCAGCCCAGCTTCCTAGGCACACACTTTTTCCAGATCTTTGAGTGGCCCTTGGCTTGTTCATGTGAGTGTGTTTGTGATCTCCACGCACCCATTGGGTGTAGTGTCTGTGTCTGCGCTGCTGCCGTGGTGGTGTGTGCTGCCACTCTTTCATAGTGTTGGCTGTTTATTGGCTGCTGTCATGTGCAAAAAGGTGCCTTCAACCCCATGTCTTAATGCAAGGCGTCCGCCATTTGCAGGCAAGTCTTTCCTGTGTGGGGACACACTGTTTGTCTGGGTGTGACCTAGGCCATATGGGCAGAGGGCATTGTTGTCTGTTTCTGAGTTGCACTATGTGATTTTTGAGGCCCACACTCCCGCCATCCGGGTTACCGTGTCTTGTGTTGGTGTGTTCTGTGGCCTGTGACTCGGGATTGTCCAGCTGGGTGCATGGGGCATGGTGGCGCTAGTGGCATGTGCGTGTTTATGGAGTGTGGTTGAGTCATGCGATAGCTTGGGGTGGTTGCGTGCATGATTGTGAGTTTGGTTGTGGATGATGTTCCCCCCATGTGAGGTGAGTTGTTTGTGTACTCACCAGGCTCTCAGAGTCCTTCCACTCCGTCCACTGCCACCACCGGCAGTATGGCCATCACCCTCTCCTCCCAGGGATGGTATTGTACGCGTCTGCGGGGCGGCCCTCCTCCAGTGATGTTGGCCTGGTTGTGGTCGTCGGTCATTTTGGCTCGGACCCTCCTCCGCAGATCGTACCACCTGGCTTGGCATTCATGCCTGGTCCTTCTGGTGGCTGCAACAGCATTCACAGCATCGACAATCCTCTGCCACATGGCTGTTTTTTCGGAAATGCTGGTCTGTCTGACCAATGTTCCAAAGAGGTGTGGCTCGACTCTGAGGATTTCGTCAACAAGGACCTCCAACTCTTGGCTGGTGAACTTTGGATTCTTGTTAGTGGGCATGGTGAGGGGTGTGGGTGTGGATGGTTGTGGGCGGTGTGGTTGTGGATGGTTGTGGGTGTGTGGGTGTGGTTGTTTGGGTGTGTGTGTGAATGTGATGAGGGGGTGTTTGTGAAGGTGGTTGTGTGAAGGTGTGCAGGTGTAAGGTGTAGTGGAGGTTGTAGTATGGTGCAGTTGTTTCTCTGTGTGGTCTGGCAGCAGTGGGTCTGTTGCAAAGGATCATGGTTTGTGTGTGTTGGGCCTTTTTATTGGTCCATTGGTGGGTGTGGCTGTGTTTGAACTTTGGGTGGGTGTGTTATAAGGAGTGGTTGTGTTTTGGGCCTCTGTTTGGGAGTTTGGCAGTTGTAGGTCAGTGAATGTGTTGTATTTGTGCTTGTTGGACATGTTTTGTGGCTTTGTGCGATTCGAATGGAGTCTTCTTGTGTTTTTTTGCTTTGTCCTGGTTGTGTACATGTGTTTTTAGCGTGTGTACGGTGTGTACATAGGCCATTTTGTTGTACAGTGCTGTCCTTGTCTCTGGCTTGGTACGACTCGTACATGCGCGGTGTTGGGTGAAGGTGCTGGTGTTGGGGCCTGGGATGCGCTCCGTACTTAGACTGTTGGGGTCGGGGTACGCTCAATCCATGTGCGGGTGAGGGTATGGGCCGTACGTACACTGTTGGTGTGGGGGGTACGCTCCATACATACGTGTGTGAGGGTACGGTCCGTACATACACGGTTGGGGTGGGGGTACGCTCCATACATACGCGGGTGGGGGTATGGTCCGTACGTACACTGTTGGGGTGGGGGTATGCTCCATACATACGGGGGTGGTACGGTCCGTACATACGCTGTTGTGGTGGGGGTACACTCCATGCATACGTGGGTGGGGGTACGGTCCGTACGTACACTGTTGGGGTGGGGGTACGCTCCAAACATACAGGGGGTGGTACGGTCCGTACGTACACTGTTGGGGTGGGGGGTACGCTCCATACATACAGGGGTGGTACGGTCTGTACATACGCTGTTGTGGTGTGGGTACGCTCCTTGCATACGCGGGTGGGGGTATGGTCTGTACGTACACTGTTGGGGTGGGGGGTGCGCTCCATACATACGGGGGTGGTACGGTCCGTACATACACAGTTGGGGTGGGGGTACGCTCCATACATACGGGGGGTACGGTCCGTACATATGCTGTTGTGGTGGGGGTACGCTCCATGCATACGGGGGTGGTACGGTCCGTACATACACGGTTGGGGTGGGGGTACGCTCCATACATACGGGGGTGGTACGGTCTGTACATACACGGTTGGGGTGGGGGGTACGCTCCATACATATGGGGGGTGGTACGGTCCGTACGTACACTGTTGGGGTGGGGGGTACGCTCCATACATACGGGGGTGGTACGGTCTGTACATACACGGTTGGGGTGGGGCTACGCTCCATGCATACGCGTGTGAGGGTACGGGCCGTACATACATGGTTGGGGTGGGGGTACGCTCCATACATGCGTGGGTGGGGGTTCGACTCGTACGTACACAGGTGTACATACATGGTGGGGGTTCGACTCGTACATACACGGGTGTACATACACGGGTGGGGGTTCGACTTGTACATACACGGGTGTTCATACACGGGTGGGGGTTCGACTCATACATATGGGGGCTGGGGGGGTGGTTGGGCGCGTACATACGGGGGCTGGGGGGGTAGTTGGGCGCATATGCGGCACATGTCTCCATGGTTGCTATAGGAGTTCGGTGCGGACGGTGTTTTTTCCATCCGGTTGTAACATCGGACGCACGGGATGGATCGTACTTCCGCGGTCGGACTTCACTTTTCAAATTTGTACGGTAAATCGTCCGGGGACGTGTCGGGCACATTTTCCGACCCGAGGACGTGTGGGGAAATATTCCCAATGCGATTCGTATGGACTTTTTCCCATGCGAATCGTACTTGGCAGTTTATACGGCACTTGTACGATTCGTACGGTAAAAAGACCGGATACGAGTCGTACGGAAAATTTTTTTACAGGATCGTAATCGGCACCCTAATATATCCTAGACCCCCAAACCACACCATTTAGACTTTGTAAAATCTAACAAAAACGTTAATACAACTATAGTCTATCCTAAACACCGATACCACCCAATGTAAAATGTTAACCCCTTCAGCGCGGCGTGGATTACCGCGCTGTGCTGAAGGTTCCGTGCGCGCGCGGGGCCGTGACGGAGTGGTTCCGTCATGCGCACAGCGCAACCGACGCGCATGACGGAACCGCTCCGTCACTCGCATCGAAGGGGTTAAAACATCAAATAAAATATGCTTTATTTTCCTTTCACAGAAAACTTCAACCAAACAGCATATATTGAACAAAGAACATCTCCATTTAAAGACAACTAAATAACACTTGGTAAGTATATGTAAAAAATGTTTACTTTTTAACCATATAAACATGCATAATATACTTTTTCGTACATGTTCATATGCATTTTTTATAGAATTTTCCACATCACAATGACTGAAGCTGCCCAATTTATAGCATCTCAGAAAGGGAAATTCTTATAGTGTTGCATGGGGTACGTCTACACCCAAGAGAAGCAAACGGGCCTTAAAGTGATCTGGAAATATTCAAAATATTACTGAAATAAATGTTATGGTCGCGCTACCACCAGGGAAACAACTGTATTATACACTAGAGAACATAACCATCCGCCAAATGTTTCTGAAATTGAAGTCAGAGCAACCCGTGATAATATAAAATAATGAAGTACTAGCTCGCAAACTCCTACAAGTGTTATACTTAAAGAAATTTTGCCTTTAAGTACCCAAAGAAGCAACCAGTCAATTACCATCTATTGCTTCAATTAAAAGAACCATAGCTAGGACCAAAAAAGCAACAACAACCACAATACCTAAACCTAAAAATATTGAGGATGTCATAATTCCCCAGGAACTATGGGGCATATTATCAAGCCAGGCGATAAAATTATCGCCGCTTTAGCGGCAGAAAACTGCCGCTAAAACGGCGATAATGGGATTGATAATATGCTCTATGGAATTCCAATTAAAGCTCAGGTTAGATGTCTTTCACATCTAACATGGGCTTCAATTGGAATTCCATAGAGCATATTATCAAGCCCATTATCGCCGTTTTAGCGGCAGTTTTCTGCCGCTAAAGCAGCGATAATTTTATCGCCTGTCTTGATAATATGCCCCTAAGTTTAACACACAGTGATGAACCTTTTATTTTCTTTGACAATAAAAATAAAGATAAAATAATTATTATGTTTGCTACTTCAAACAATATAACTAAACTTCAACAATGCCAAACATGGATGATGGATGGCACCTTCACAATCTGCCCCAAGCCATTCTACCAACTTTACAATATCCATGGGCAATATCATAACAGGTGCATCCCCTTTATATATGCATTGCTACTAAATAAACAGAATGCAACATATACTGAAAAGTTAGGTAAAATAAAGCAAGAAACAAACAACTTTTTTCCGCAAAGAATAATAATAGACTTTGAGCAAGCCATGATTAATTCTATCCTTAGATTGTATCCTCACACATCCATACAAGGATGTTACTTCCATTTCAACCAATGTTCAAGGAGACATTTACAGAAATCTGCACTTAGGGTTCCATTATGATGTCCGGCGGTGGCACCACTGCGGTGCAGGCGGTGCGGAAAACTGCAATTTTCCGCGAGCAGCGGTCCTCATGTCTGCCATATCATCATGGGCAAACACAGCCCATTTCCCGTCCGCCGCGGTGCGATGCGAACCGCCATCCAAAAGCGCCCGCCACCACGACGGTGGGATCCAATTGACACTCACCGCCGTGCGGAATGACGTCCCGTCTGCCGTACCAATCAGGATGCCCCAAGCAGCCAGCCGCACCGCAGCGGAGAAACCACACATCCAGAGACGACAGAAACACCACAGTGGAGCGAGCGCAACCAGATTCACAGTCCCTGCCACCCGGACCCGTCCGCAATGGACCCAGCCTTACATGTTTTTCCAGCGCTGTACGTGATTAACTACCAGCAAGTCATCGACCATCGCGGACGCTGCCGCAGGTACGCAATTACACAACTCTGCCCACAAACACAACACCAGAGCTGACATTGGGTTCATGTCCACACCAGACATCCAGGTGGGGAAAGGAACACATCGACAAGTGCACACACACATGTCCCAATTGTCACAAATGCACCCCCCCCCGCATCCAGGCCACGCATCCACCGCAATCTTGCTGCAAAGTCCCAGTCACGTCACCGCAGCTGTGAAGCTGTGGGAAAACATGCGCAGAATGCAGGAAGGTAGGGCCAGCGCCAGGCCTGGGCATGGCCCACAGATCATAGGCCCACACCTCCACACAGTAGCCCCCCCTAAAGGGACATACCTTGTGCCCCACCTGTGCCACCCCCTGCACAACAACCACCCAGGTGAATCCACACCCTGCACCGCACACTCCAAACAACTAGGGATGCAGCCCCAGCAGGTGGGCTGCAGATGCACACACAGCACAGAAACACATGGCCATGGCAACCCGCACACCACACTTACACTACACACATGGCAAACAAAATGAGTCCAAGCACAAATTCAACACTCACACAGTATAGAACCAAACACCCAACTGGACACACAGTTCATACAGACATACCCCACATAGACACACAGCCACGTCCACAGACCACATGCCACCAGCAATGTAGGACTACAAATGTGAAAGAAAAAGTTATCTGCACACTAATGAAAGGGCAAGAAGACAACCACCAAGCATATGTACATCACATGCAAGCTAAAGGACATATGAAAACACCCTTACCCCATCAAACCACACATGGTTGCTACAGTGAGTCAAATCAAACCACAGCCACTCCATATGCAACAACCCATGGAGACAGCAAGGCAAACCATGTATATTCCAGGAATGAAAGGAAGTCACAGAAGTCAAACAGACACCAGCCACACAGTAGCATCAAACTACTTGATAGATGAAGGGTCAGCAGTACCACACACAGGGCCCATTTACAAACTCCATAAGTGACAAACTCAAGTAGCATCCTCCACACATACCCCCCAACCACACATGCATCACACAACACCTGCGTCAAACACACAGAAGGGTGGCAACAATGTCCAGTCAACACATTGTCAGACAATCACACCCCCTGGGGGGCATACACAAACATCACACACTCAGGGATGCCTGAATCAATGCTGACACCAAAACAACAGCCAAACACCAACATCAACATCAACACACACAGGAGTACAACAACACAAGGACTGACCAATGCAGCAAAAATGTAGTAGGGCAATGGGAGCACAGACAGAACAGGAGAACTCAACATCATCACTCAGCAACACTGCAGACACAACATACCCCTACACAGACAAGAGGTACATCATCTCTAAACAAACATGGACACAAACAGAGACCAATGGCCCTACAATGAAACACAGACAGACATACCACACCAACCACAAAGTCAGCATGGTGTCAAACTGTACTGCCTGCATGCACACGTACAATCCTGACAAAAGAAAGCTCAAACATGATAGGAGAAAACACCCTCGGAAGCACACAAAACAGGCCCAGGAACAACAATACCCCTAAGTGCTTGTGACCGACACACAAGTAATGCACACCACACTGGCACAACACATCTGGATGAATCACAACACACTTACAAAACACACACACTCACATGCACATCGACCACACACTGAGCAACTGTCAGCTGCAAGAGATAACACAGACCAAACACTGCACAAATCCACATCAAACACACAACAGATACACATGCCAACACCTCACAGTGCCCAACACAGCAGGACATCAGGGGGTGCATACCAGGCAAGGGCAAGGCAACATACACTCACAGCACTGCATGCATGACAAGCCGTATGTGTGCACAACAAACATACCAGTACCACACAGATAAGAGTGACCCAACAGGAGCACACACACCACCAACCAGCACAGCACTGACACAACATCACCCTCAGAAAGTGAAGCGGTACTACTGCAAACACACATACAACCAATACAACACACACACATGCACAGGTCAGGCACTCCCATGTGACAACACCAAGACTGGAGGACTGTGCAGCACAGACAGCAGAACTGCAAATGAGCATAAATGTCTGCAAAACAAAACAAGAACATCACATATAACCAATTGGTCTTTTGGCATCAGTGGCACATTGGTCCTGTGCACAGATCAGCACCATAAAGCAAAGTGAAGCCAATGAACTGATGGGGAGGCGCACACCCTGGCAAGCGAAGGGGACAGCTGACATGAAAGTGTAGTGGTGGGTACGATAGTAGTGGATAGGTGAGGAGTGCCCCAAACTAATATAGATGCAGGGCACACACACAGTGGGTAGGCATACGAAGCACAGATAGGCAATGGTCTTACTCCACACCCCACATGCCACAATGGCTTCAAAATAGACCCAAGTGACAGCAATGCATGACAAAACACACCCACAATGTCAGTGTGGCTGAGCAGGGCTGCACAGTGAGCACAGACAGTTACTAAACACATGGCAGTTCAAAAAAACACAACGCTGACTTGCCAGCCACACACCCTGCATACTCACAATAGCCACCAACAACAAGTAGTCATCCCCCACAAGTGCAAGGACACACCAACACACTGTATAGTGCACAACCTAAAACTCACACATGTGCACACAGTCACAAGCACAGGGCTGACCAACACAAACAACAGGCACACAACTCCAGGATGACACATGTGCATTTCACATTGCAGGGGCACACACACACCACTACCGATAACAAAGTCAGCCCTTCACACTGCACACCACATGCCCACCCAAGTGCAAAAATAGAAAGTAACGCACGTGACAATGATGCCTGGACATCACTAGATGAGCATACACCAACACTGCTGAGCACACATCAAGAAAGCACACACAGACATTACTAGCCTGACCAGCCAGCCTGCAATACTGTGTATCGAATCCCATACTGTGCTGGCACTGCATACAGACATGACATGTGTCCAATATAGACAAGTTGACCAAAAAGATAGCATTGCAACTGTAGTTCAACACTATCCAACATCATTGCACCCCCAAGCCCCAAAGTCAAGAAGAACTGAAGTGCATGTCACCTCTGCAAAACCCAGAAAAAAAGATCCCAAACCATTGGCAATGTTGAATTGGCATATAGAGCATGTGTCACACTAAACCATACCCACACAGAATAATGCTTTATCCATCAAGGACACTGACAATGCAGACAACAGGAGTAACTGGTTGTATTCACATATCGCAGTGATAGGCACAAAAACTGGACAAGAGCAAGACCAGAGGCCATGACAAAGTGCATAGTATTTCCATGAGAACATGCACAGGGAAGGGGTAAACAGCAAGGCCAGTGGCCGGTCCAAGGTGCAGAGTATGTCCATGAGATCCTGCACAGGGAAGGGGTAAACAACAAGGCCAGTGGCCAGTCCAAGGTGCAGAGTATGTCCATGAGAAGCTGCACAGGCAAGGCTTGAACATCAGTTAACAACAGGGCCAGTGGGCAGCACACAGTGCAGGTGAGGTACATGAAAAGGTGCACAGGCATGACTCGAACATCAGTGAACAACAAGGCCAGTGGCCAGGATAAAGTGCAGGAGAGGTACATGAGAAGCTGCACAGGCAAGACTCGAATATCAGTGAACAACAAGGCCAGGATAAAGTGCAGGAGATGTCCATGAGAAGCTGCACAGGCAAGGCTCGAACATCAGTGAACAACAGGGCCAGTGGGCAGCACACAGTGCAGGTGAGGTATATGAGAAGCTGCACAGGCAAGACTCGAACATCAGTGAACAACAAGGCCAGTGGGCAGCACACAGTGCAGGTGAGGTATATGAGAAGCTGCACAGGCAAGACTCGAACATCAGTGAACAACAGGGACAGTGGGCACCACACAGTGCAGATGAGGTACATGAGAAGCTACACAGGCAAAACTTGAACATAAGTGAACAACAGGGCCAGTGGACAGCACACAGTGCAGGTGAGGTACACAAGAAGCCGCACAGGGAACAATGAACATAGCCAGGAGCAACAAGTTTAGTGGCCAGTACAAAGTGCAGAGTGAGTACATGAGACTCTGCACTGTGAATGGGTAGTACTGTACCCTGCCATAGTCAGCAACACACTCTGGGTGGCAAGATTTCGCAGTCTATTGCACCACTGTGGGGTACACGTGTGTGAGGGGGCTAACACTCAGACTTGGCTGACAGCCTGACTTGGAGGTGGCTGTGTGTCAAGGACAGTTGGGGGACTGGCCCGGGGAGAGACAGGCCTAGCTGGGGTAGAGCCATCAGTGGTTTGGGAATCCTGATGGCTGCTAGTACCAGGTGTGGTAGAGCCAGCAGTGGTTTGGAAATCCTGAGGGCTGCTAGGGCCAGGTGGTGTGGTGGTACATGTGTGGTGGCACGTGGAGGTGGACTCATGCTGCCCTGCGACACAGTGTGTGTGGGAGAATCTGGAGGGGTGCCTTTCCACTTCTTTGGGATTCGAAATGGCTTCCCTGTCTTGAGTTTCATGCCAAGTGGTGTGTACACAACAGGCACACTCACCACAAAAGCAGGATCTTGTGCAGATGGTGGCCCTCCCTCTGGGGATGTGCTGGTTTCTGCAGGGCGCTTGGCCAGGGATTGCTTCAGCCCGTGCATCCCCTGTTCACCAGGTGTACCCCCGACAGTGGCCACCCTTTCCTGCTTCACAGGGCTCGGGATGGGAGTAGATGTTGTGGGTGAACTGGCCTTGGAGCTCTTTCTACGTGTACTCTTAGCAGGCACCTGTTTTTCACTGGGCACGGAAATTGTCTGCTTGTCTTGGCGAGACAATCTGGGGACAGGTGAGTCTTTGGCTGGGGATGCCTCTGAGGCATGTGACCCTGATTCCTGCTTCTTGACTTCCTTGCCCTGGGGTGGGTTTAGCCTTTTGTAGGAAAGGTGTCTGTGCCTTGGGCTGCTTGGCCTGCTGCTACCGTGTGCTGCGTGTGCTGTATCCTTCCCTTGATGTCTGGGGTGTGTGGTCACTATCATCAGATGTGGCCACTGGCAGGGTGGTGTGCCTAGGGACTGGAGCTGGAGAATGAGATTGGGCCAGTTGAATGGCTGCCGTCACCGCAGAGGACAGAGACTTTACAGTCCGGTGTAGCCCACCCACATCTGAATGGACGCCCTCCATGTAAGCCATCACCTGTGGCAATCTTTTGTTGTGGTCTAGGAAGGCATTGAGGAGAGCTGTCTGCCCCACACACAGCTGGCGCAAAAGGTCCACAGACTCAGCACTGATGGCAGCAGGGGGGACAGGGGCAGCGGTGTCTGGGCTGAAGGACACTCTTCCCCTCTTACTGGTGTGAACACGGGCAGCTCCAGAGGAAGTGGCTGGGAGGGTGGGCACTGTTTGCTGTGTGGTGGAAGATGAGGCAGAGTTCCCCTTCCCTGTGCCTGCCAACATGGATGCATAACCGCTGTCATCAGATGAGGTTGAGCTTTGCGTCTCTGGCAGTGATTCCTCCAGCAGACTCCTGTCCCCCTCCGAGGCGCTGGTCACTTCTGGGTCACTGTGCTCCTGTGCAGCTGTTCTGCTTGATTCACCGCCACTGGGGTCCGTCCCCTGTCCCACCATGACCACGGGAGATGCTGCATGAGAGAGAGAAGCAGGGTCAGTTAAGTGGCAGTGACAGAACAAACATATGCAAGCAAAGCATCACTCAAGACGACTAAATCTACATGTGGCACACCACCCTGTGACATTGTGCAAACACACTTCGTTTAACTCAAACAGTGTGTATAAACAAGAAAACCAGGCATCAGCGAGCCATGTGCAGACTACACAGCACAATATCCTGCTGGTGGCTCCATTCAACCAGACACACAAAGAGCTCAGAGCACACCTAGGGCCCTGATGGGGGCAAGGATACACCCTACAACATGTTGCCACTGAGAGATCTGGATGGAGCAGGAGGGGACAACACAGATACAGACTACAACATGACATTCCACAATGGCCATGAACCCATGCCATCCACCATGTTGTACTTTGGGGCACAACTACTGTTGCACATTGGTGTCAGATGTGTAAGCCTCACAAATCTGAGGTGACGCAATGCACGCATTGATGGAAGCACACTCAGATTGGGCACACTGCCGTTCCCTTCCATGGGATTTCCCACACTACCCCAATGCTGACAATACCTGATGACCATGACTCATAATGCTATGGAAATTCCCAGTACTCAAATTACCTTAGTCAGTACAGGTAGGGCAAATGCATGACAGCTACACCCAGCACAGAGGCCACTTACAAGCCACTGCATCACACTACCAACATCACATAGGCCAGTGCTGGCACAGGTTGTGCACACATGCAGCCACTCACAGTCAAAGTCAGCATCCCCAGAATACTCACCCCTAGCTTGCTGCTGAAGCCCCTTCAAATGTGCATCCAGCTCAGGCTGTATCACGGCCAAGATGCAGCCCATCAGTGGTGTCATGTGCACCGTGCCAACCTGCCAGTGCGAGGGATCAGCGCCAGTGTTCTTTGCCAGCCGGCAGATGTCGTCCCACCTCTTGTGGCAGTGGGTGTGGCATCGGTTTGAGACACCCAGAGCTTGAACCTTGGTCGCAATGGCCCTCAACACGGCCTTTCGCTGGTGTACTCTGAGATGCAGGCATGGGAGACAAGAGGGGGAAACATCAGCTACACAGTGTCATGTGCCAATATCGCACAGTACAGTAGCATGATGGTAACTCATCCCAAATCCACAGATATGTCTAACAGAGACAAGAATGCATCTCACATGGAACATCTGAATGGGAGAAGCACGCGTTAATGCATGCAGATGTGAGGGGGGACACAGTACCTGCACATCTCACACACATGCATGATGCCAGCACAGAAAGCCATGTATAGTCTGCCCAGATCTACTGTCCATTACTAGGTTGAGCAAGACATGCATCACATATCTACTGGTGTATGGGGGTAGACTCACTGTGTCCAACGCTGCTCAGCCCTCAATGTCCTTGGCCTGTGAATAGCTCACTGTGTCATGGATGTCACATTGAGGGACATTATCTCACAAAACCAAAACCCTTCTCACAGGGCATGTTGTGTGCAATCTACAGGGCTGACATGGCTCATTGCTGGAGTGCAATGACAAAAGACACATGTATAACTATGTAAGTTCAGTGATGTGTCCTAGTCATTTTGGGTGTTGGCTGTGCAGGCCAGGTGGCCTAACACTGAGATGGACAACAGGGACCCACACAGCCATTCACCCAAGCAATCACTGTCCTGACTTCTGCATTAACAAATTGCTGCATCACTGTATGGCTGCATAGACTATAGATCTCACTCTATTATTGATGTGCAGGCAGTGAAATGTGTGGAATAGGGTACACCGACCTTCCCCCTGGAGACAGCATATTAGGCAGTGCAGGACACAACCCCACACACTCAGGCACATACTGCATCAAACCAACTACGTGTGCCACCCCTGCACTCCCCCCCACTGTTGAAGACTTACCACGACATTTGGGGCACCATATAGCCTTGGGTAGTGTGTGAGCACCTCGTCCACAAGGACCTCCAGCTGCTCGCTTGTGAAGGGACTGGTACGGATCTTCTCAGTCCTCTACATCACTGTCGAGATGAGACAGCAGTGGTGGAAGTGGGTGGCGAGGGGTCTCAGGCAGGAGTCCCTGGAGGCAGCAGCAGGTGAGGGGTCTCAGGCAGCAGTCCCTGGAGGTAGCAGCAGGTGAGGGGTCTCATGCAGCAGTCCCTGGAGGCAGCAGCAGGTGAGGGGTCTCAGGCAGCATTCCCTGGGAGCAGTGGAAATGTGATGCTCTCTCCCACACATATTTAGCCCCCTGGGGTCGTTTCAGTGGTGCTAAGCTGCTGCAATTGGTGTTCCAGGTCGGCCTTTTTCAAATACATCCAATGACCGCCTCCGCGGTGGCGGAGCACGACTACGGCGATTTTCAAAATTGCATCAGGCTACCGCAATTGCGGTTCCCATTGGCTGTAAGGGCATGGTCTATGGCGGTGACACACCGCAGGGGACAGGTGGGCGCTGCCGCGGTGGTGCATCTTTCAAATGCATCCAAAGACCGGTTCCACGGTGGCAGAGCACGCATACCGCAATTTTCAAAATTGCATCAGGCTACCGTGATTGCGGTTCCCATTGGCTGTAAGGGCATGGTCTATGGCGGTGACACACCGCAGGGGACAGGTGGGCACTACCGCGGGGGTGCATCTTTCAAATGCATCCAATGACTGGCTCCACGGTAGCTGCCACGATTCCGGGGCCATGCATTGCTATGAGGGACCGGGATTTGGGTGGCGGAGCATGCCAACCGCCATTTGCCGTGTGTATATGGCTATGACTACCGCACATGTGTTTTCGAGATTGGTAGTGACACACCGCTGGTGCCAGGCGGTAGCTACCGCGATTCCGGGGCCATGCATTGCTATGAGGGACCACGATTTGGGTGGCAGAGGATGCCAACCGCCATTTGGCCATGTGTATATGGCTATGACTACCGCACATGTGTTTTGGGGATTAGTGGTGACACACCGCTGGTGCCAGGCGGTAGCTACCGCGATTCCGGGGCCGTGCATTGCTATGAGGGACTGCAATTTTGGTGGCGGAGCATGCCAACTGCCATTTGGCCATGTGTATATGGCTATGACTACCACACATGTGTTTTGGGAATTGGTGGTGACACACCGCTGGTGCCAGGCAGTAGCTGCCGCGATTCCGGGGCCATGCATTGCTATGAGGGACCAGGATCTGGGTGACGGAGCGGTTTGACTGCAGATATGGACGCACCATGCTGTCTCACTGTCCATGTGGCATGTGGCATTTCCCAACAATGCACAGTGAGCACATGATAAATGGCATGCCATGAAGCACACAATGTGACATTTTCACCACTGCTGCCTACACATGCCGTGTATGTGACCTTAAGCATTGCCATGTAGTCACTCAAATTTCACTTGTGATGTTGATGTGCATGTACACCGATCAGTGTTGTGTCGTATAATGCATTGGGTACACAGTGCAATGTGGTAAGGGCTCCCAAGATCCCAGTGATGTATGTGTAAATGGACAATGTGCAGTTTTGACTTTCCAGTTTTTGTGGCTCATGCACGCACTTGTTGTTTAGGCACAGACTGTGCTCATTGTGTTGTTGATGTGTGCCTTGTGCAACCTACACATGAAGGTGGGGCAGGCACAGCTGACAAGTATGTGACCGTGGTGTTCCGGTTTCCCACATACGCGGGATGGCATACTCTCTGTGCAGCTCGTGCTAGATGTGGCCATACTCCTTTGTGCATTTACATGGCCTGTATTTATGTGGCGGCACTTGCTGTGTGGAAGGGGACAAGTGTACAAGTAGTATAGCAGATGTGGTCCCTACATGTAAGGTGGTCTATGACTCCACAGTGAGGCCAGTAAATGTTGTTGTGGTGTCACTCAAGACATGAGAGATTGGACACATGTAATGTTACATTGCATTTACATGTGTCCCCTTTCATCTCCACTAGGAGGAGATCAAATATACATCGACGCTTCACGGTGCTGGCAGACATGGAGAATGAGGAGATCATCCGGAAATTCCGTCTGGATCGACCCACCCTACAGAACCTATATGCTATGTTGGAGCCCCACCTGCAGCCTCAGCGGACATATCCAACTGCTTTCACCCCAACATCAAAGGTGATGGCAGCCCTGCATTTGTTTGCCACTGGATCATTCCAGGACACCGTGGCCAGCGCTGGTGGGATGTCGCAACCCATGTTCAACATGGTGCTACATGACGTCCTGTCCGCTATGATGATCTACAAGGACAGATATATACATTTCCCCAGGATGCATGAATTGGCGGCTGTAAAGGGTGATTTCTATCCCCTTGGCCACATCACCATTGTTGTGGGAGCCATTGAAGGTGCACATGTAGGGCTGGTTACACTGCAGGCACGTGAGGTCGTCTACAGGAATCGGAAACATTTCCATTCCATCAACGTACAGGTGGTGTGCCAGGAAGATATGAACATCTCGCATGTGTGTGCCAAATTTCCGGGCTCTGCCCATGACTCATACATCCTGCGTAACAGCATCACGCCACAGCTGATGGCTAATCTTCTTCTGGAGCGTGCATGGATTGTGGGTGAGTATGCAGAGTCAACTAGCATGCTGTGTGTGTGACATGCTGTCCTCTGCCACAGTTGTTTTCAAGAGTAGGTCTGTGTATCTCACACCTAGGTGACTCTGCATATCCCAACCGTCCTTGGTTGCTGAGCCCACTGCGCAATCCCCGGACACCGGCTGAGGTCCGCTACAACGATGCCCATGGGAGGACTCGTCGTGTGGTGCTCATCAACCGCTACTTCACATGAAGGTGAGTGACTAGATACAACGGGGCTATTGTCTACTGATGTTGTTGTTGGTGAAAAGGACAATGTGACATTTGTGACTGCAGCCTGTTATTGCCTCAGTGTTGGATGGCATTATTGTAGTGCAGGC
Source organism: Triturus cristatus (assembly GCF_964204655.1). NCBI lineage: Eukaryota > Metazoa > Chordata > Amphibia > Caudata > Salamandridae > Triturus > Triturus cristatus. The sequence goes on from NC_140581.1 coordinate 405,327,468, forward strand.
CTGCCACCCCCAGAGTCACCTCCATGGTAAGATGGTTGCCTACCTGTTAGGTAAAGGTGTCCCATACACTGGCTGACACATGCGGTGAGTGCTCCATCCTGCTCAGGGGTGGGAAAGGGGTGCCTGGTGGGAGTTGTGCTGCTGGTTGCCTATACACATGCCACCCTGTGAATGTTGTGTAGCTTTGGGGTGATTCAAATGGAGTGAATGTTCCATCTGTGAGACATGTGTTGTGTGTTGTGTTGCTGGTGACTGGACTTGTGCCTAGAAGGTGTAACTTTGTAGTTGAGCAAGACAGTACATTGCAGTGTGATGGGGTACAGTTGATTGTACTTACCAGCCTGCACTCCCACGGCTATTCCTGTGAGACTCACTGGATGCAGGATGGCAAGCACCTTCTCCTCCCAATCGGTGAATCTTTTGGGTAGGAGTGGAGTAACACCACCAGTCCCCGTGGCCAGCTCACAGTTCTTGGCCCTCTTCTTCTTGATGAGTGTCTTGAGATCCTGCCACCTCCTCATGATTTCCTGTTTGTTGTGTGGGGTGGTCCCTACTGCATTGACATTCTCAACTATCCTTGCCCACATTTGTGATCTGGTGGCTGCTGGTGTCTGTTGGACCAGGGTGCCAAACAAATGTGGCTCAACCCTGATTATCTCATCTACCAATACCCTCAACTCAGTGTCCGTGAATTTTGGCATTTTTTGTGCTGCCATGGTGTGTGGTGTGCCAAGGGGTTAGAGGTGCAGGTGTGGAAGTAGTGGTTGTGGTGGTGATGTGTGTGGTGTTTTTATGTGCAAAGGTGTTAGAGGTGCAGGTGTGGTAGTGATGGTGGTGGTGGTGGTGATGTGTGTGTGCTGTATTCTTTTGCCTCTCCTATCTGATCTGGTGAATGCCCTTCTCTTCTGGAGTGTTGCAAAGGATTGTGGTCAGGGAAGAGGCTGGTTTTATACTTAGCTATGCAGGTGTGTCAGAAGGGGTAATTTCTGTCAGGTGTGTTGTGTGGGTTTTCATGGGATTTGAAGTTTTTGGTTTTGGCATGGGGGTGTGTCTTTGGGTTGTGTTAGGTGGTTTGGGGGCAGGACTAGTTTTCTGGGTGCACTAGGCAGCTTTGGTGAGTGTTTTAAGGTCGGTCGCCATTTATTTCACAGAGCGTCCGCGGCTGTGGCTATGTTCCAGCCCCTCCGCCGTATCTCCCATTCATCACTCTTTGCGACCGCGGCAGACGGAAACAGTGGAATGTACCGCGGTGGCATCGGGGATATCCTAATTTTCCGGGCGGTGACTCCGCTGTACTGGCGGCGGGTTGGTGTGTTTCCGCCACAAATCCGACTGCCGTGGGTGGATTTTCGACCACGCAGCTTGCATCCGGTGATCTTTCGGTGGCTCTTACCACCACCATTGGATTTTTTGGGCGGTTGATCCGAATGAGTCCGGCGGTGTTGCCGCGGTCCCAGCGGGCGGTTGTTTTCTGCTACCATGGCGGTCGGGTTGGTTTTCCGCCCGCCATCGTAATAGGTCCCTTTGTTGGAATATGCAACAAATATTACCTTTGCATACCAATAGCCCTGGCCTATGTGCCAGTGACAGATGTGGCTGAGCATTATAACATTTTAATTGAAAGTCCATTTTACCATCAAAATGAACACAAATTATCTCCCCTCCTAGATTATTTTGAGGGGTGATTACACAGATCAGGCCTTAGGCGTCAACCTAAATTTCAAAGTCCTTGGTGAAATGTGCATCTAACTACACTTAACCAAGAAGCTAAAACAAACAATGCAATTGAGGGTCGGCATAATGCCTTCCTACCTTCTACAGGACGAAGCACTCCTACTCCTACCCTACATAAACAATTACTTGCCATACAAAAAGAACAAAGCTTCCAAGAACTCAGAATGCAACAATCTGTCATCCAATTAAAACCAAAACTATCTAGACAAACTAATCAAATGTATCAGTATCTCCAACAGCAAGTTCAGCTATACCCTTCCACAAGAGGCATGAATACTAAAATATGATAGTTAAAACTATACTCTAAAACATATAAACAATGTAAATATACTATTCTGAATAAAACAATTATTTGAATAGAAACAGTGCATTCTTTTAAATAAAAAAATAATTAATTTGTCTAATATGTGTTATAAATTTATCTATACATATATATAGACAAATTAATTAAGCCGCAAAGCAACTAAACAACAACTGTAATTAAATTAAAATAATTTCCCTCCCACAATTAAAACATTTAAAAACACTTACCTTTCCCGTTGCTCTAATACGAAAATGCCACATCTTCCAAAGTAATCCAGGTAGTTCACAATCCATAGATATTCAAAATGAACCCCGATAAAATGTAAAAATACAACTGTATCAAAAACGTAATCCTCCAGGTAAAGATCGACAATCCAGTAACCATGAAAAACCCGAAAAATAGTATAAAATTAAGAACCGCTCCATGAAAACCGAATAATGAAGGAACTATAAAATATGTATTAGTTAATATAATTAATACACACTTCCTTAAAAAAAAAATCGCAATGTTCCATAATTCCAAACTTCTTTGTCGTAAAACCTACAAAACAAAAACAAACATTCCCACCCACACAAATGTACACATAATACACTTAAAAACATGACTACAAACATTATTCACTCAGTATTAACGTAAAAAGGACATAAATAGAAAAAAATCAAACTAGTCCTCAAATACGGAACACAACGTTAACAATTAATAACTAAATAAAACACTAAGCACACCATTACTTCTAAAACATAACTCCACGCACACTAATTACAACATTACTACCTTCAAAATACACTAAAATAGTTTAATATTAAAGAAAATTACTCTTACCCTCTCAGACACGAAGCAGCTCCCACCCGCGAGCTTCTTTCTGCGCAAATGACCCAAAACAACAGCAAGCGGTTACTAAGTTAAAGCCCCAAACAAAGATGGCAACTATAAACATATTAAATGGCAAAACTATTTATTTAATATGATACAATGGTTCAAAAATGACTGTTAAATTCTAATTAAATACTTTAAAATGTACCTGATTTTTTTATATCTATTATCTCTTTTTTATATTATGTACAATTATTATAATAAATATTATGAATTAATAATATTTACTATTATACATATAAAAATGTTTATATGTCAAACAACAATTACTAACAAATTTTATTAATGTTGTTTTTTGTTAAAGAAATATCTGAGTTGTAAATAAAATGATCAACTGTTATTGAGTGTAATAATAATTAATATCAATATTTTATTATTATTATTATTATTATTATTATTAATTACAATATATTGTGTTTGTATTACAAAATTAAACTGTTATTTTTATCTGAAATGTATTGTACAAATATTTTCAGTATATAATGTTAATAAATGCTTACCAAAATGTATAACAGTTGTAAAAATGTTAAATATGACAATCAATATTTAGCACGTATTATAAATATATACTAATGTATAAAAAGTTCATAAAAAATTCATATGCATCATGCTATATTTCTAACATGTAAACAATTGTGAAGTACAATTTCTTTTATTGTTAAACATTTTTTTGTACTATGTACATCATAAAATTTACATATTGGTAAACTATTTTTTCTGTAATAAATACACTCTTCTGTATATATATATATATATAAACAGTTCTGCCATTCCGCTCATCCACCAGGCGTTACACCCCGTATGCATTACCTACCTGGATTTTTCACATTGCCTTCTGGGTGTTGCAGTTCTTCAACACCATTTGAACTGACAACAGGTGAGCAGTTGACTACAGGGGGCGGAGCGGGCCCTCAGCCAATAAGAGGGCAGCAGGACTCAGATTCGTGAAGTGAAAGCCTCCTGGACATTATGGCGCTGACGAAGGCTGATGTGCAGCCGAAATGCATTCGCCTTACCAAGGAATAAAACTGCTTTCTTGATGTTTCCCGGTGTGGTCTCTACTCATTCGCAAGAAGGAGGTTCGTTTATTTAAGTTTCCGTGTGTGCCAGAAACACGGTTTAGAGACCCCCGCCCCGCTAGTTGGCCCGGTGATTACTGGCTTCGTCGCCGTTGCGGTGGCAGTCTGTGCATCCAAGTTATTGGAATATCGGGACCCGCCATGGATTTTGGGGAGGAAAGAAGGCGGTCATGAGGTTACCCAACCCCATGTTGGGCGACATGCATTGTCATCGTTGCCCCCGCCAGATACAATCCCTGATTTCTGAGGCTGTGGTGGTCGGGAGACCCATGGAGGCGTGATGTTCCTTTGCAAGCAGGAAATTGGTTTCTAAACAAACAATTCTGTCATTCCGCTCATCCACCAGGCGTTACACCCCGTATGCATTACCTACCTGGATTTTTCACATTGCCTTCTGGGTGTTGCAGTTCTTCAACACCATTTGAACTGACAACAGGTGAGCAGTTGACTACAGGGGGCGGAGCGGGCCCTCAGCCAATAAGAGGGCAGCAGAACTTAGATTCGTGAAGTGAAAGCCTCCTGGACATTATGGCGCTGACGAAGGCTGATGTGCAGCCGAAATGCATTCGCCTTACCAAGGAATAAAGCTGCTTTCTTGATGTTTCCCGGTGTGGTCTCTACTCATTCGCAAGAAGGAGGTTCGTTTATATATATATATATACATATTTTTTTTTTGTGATTATTTTTCTACTGTTTAATAAAAAATTAAATTTTAGATTTACCTTTCATTTTTATGTTTTATATAGTAAAAATTATTAATAACAATGAGATTTCTATTTTTTTGACTACCTTTTCATTGTTATCACATTTAGGGGTCCATTAGGATGTAGGGCGGTGGGACCACCGCGGCCCTGGCTGAGCGGAAAAATGCCTTTTTCCGCCCACCAGCAGTGGACATCACACCCACCATATTAGTGTGGACAAACATATGCCAATTCCCAACCGCCGCGGTGCAACACACACCGCCATCAATGTGTGCCCGCCACAGCGGTGGTGGGAGCCAATGGAGACTTACCGCCGTGCAGAATGACGTCCGCCCCGCTCCACAAATTAGGATGACTCAAGCAAGCAGACACACCGCAGAGTCCCGGTCATGACCACCATGGACCCAGCTCTACACGTCTTTCCGGTGCTGTACCTGCTACATCACCAGGAACTCATGGACCGCTGCGGACGCCGCCGCAGGTACGCAACAACACAACACACAACACATAACACATGGCCTGAAACAGGGTTCAAATCTACATCAGACACCCTAGAGGGGACCAGGACACATCCACAAGGGCACCCACACATCACCCACCTGTAACAAAGTCACCCTGCTAGATCCTGGACATACAGCTACCGCCACCATGCAGCAATGTCCCGGTCACGTCACCGCAACGGCGAACACAAGCAAATACATGCGCACAATGCAGAAGGCAGGGCCAGTGCCAGGCATGGGCAGGGCGCAACAACCACAGGGCAACACCCACTCCCACCACACACTAGCACACCCCATGATGCCATGTGCCCCTTCTGTGCACCCCATTCACAACAACAAGGCAGGGCAATACACACCCTGCACCACAAAACAAACAATCAGGGAGACACGCAATGCAGGAGTGGCTGCACAGGAACACACAACACACAGCATAGTAGCACAGGGCCAGGGAAACACACACAACACCACACTCAGGGAAATATCAATGAGGACAAGCAACAAATGAACACATACAAGGAATTAACATCCAAATGGACACACAGCCTGTACAGTCACACATACATACCACAGTCTGACACACACACACATACACACCCCACATGCCAACAGCAATGGAGCACAACAAATAGGGAAACCAAAGTGGGCTGCACACAAATGGAAGGCCATGGAGACACACAACAAGCATGTGTACATCACATCAACACAAGTAACAGAGCACGACACCCTCACACCATCAAAGCACACATGGCTGGCACAGTCAGTGAACTCAAATCACAGACAGCTCAGTGCAACAACACAGGGAGACAGCAAGGCAAACCACGTATAGGCACAAGGATGAAAGGAAGGCCCTGAATTCAAACTGTGAACAGCCACACATCCATACAACTACCCCACAGGAGCACACCAGCAGCACTACACACAGGGTCCATCTAAACACCTCAGGACTGACAAACACCAGTAAAAATCTACACACATACCCCCCTCACACCAGCAGCCCACAACACCAGTGCCAAACACACTGAAGGCTGGCAATACTTGACAGACAATACACGCACAAACAACCACACACCCTGGGCTCAGCCACATACATCACACACACACACACACACACACACACAGGGATGCCACCACAAATGTGGAAACAAATATAACAGACAAACACATAGACCAACAGAAACACACACAGAGCCACAACAAGAACAACAGACATGCCCTATTCAGCTAAACTGGGGAAAGGCAATGGAAGCACAGTCACAACAGGAGTGCACAACCTCATCACTCAGGAACAATGCACAGACAACATACCACAACAAATACAAGAAGTGCACCATCACAGAACACCACAGCCAAAGCAAACAAACAACAGATGCACAGGCAGAACAATCACATAGCAAACACAGCACAACGTCAGGGGATGCACACCAGGCAATCACAAGGCAACATGCACACACAGCACTGCATGCACTACAAGTGGTGTGTGCACACCAAGCATACCAGACACACACAGACATCAGTGATAGAACAGCAACCCACACAATACCATACAGCACAGCACAAAGACAACAGCACACCCAGGAAGTGAAGCAAAAATACAAACAACACACATACATACAACACGACACCCAAAAGATGCACAAGTCTGGGACACAAAGGTGGAAACAACTTGACCACAGGACTGGGCAGCACACACAGTTGAACTGCATAGGAGCAACCATGACTGACAAGCAGCACCAGAACATCACACATGACTCATTGGCGAAATGCCCTGAGTGACACATTGACCCTGGACAAAGAACTGCACCACAAAGCACAGTGTCACAAATGAAGTCATGGGGAGGCACACACACATACAAACCAAGGGGACAGCTCACACCAAAGTGAAGAGTACTGCATGTCAGTAGGGGACACGGCAGGAGTGTACCATACACAAAGAGAGGGAGTGCAGACCCACAATGGGTAGGCAGTTGAATGCACATATAGGGGAGGGCATGACAACACACACAATATACCACACTGGAGGCAAGAAGGCACCATGTAACAGCAAGGCATGAGAAAACACAACCACAATGGCAGTGTGGAGCAGCAGGTCTACACAGTCCCCACAAACAGCAACAAGACACATGGATGTGCAACAAAACACAACACTGACTTGCCAGTAACACTCTCTGCATACTCACAAGTGACAAAAACAACAAGTAGGAGTCAGGCAGAACTGCAAGGACACACCAGCACACTGCACATTGCACAACATACAACTTACACATGGACATACAACCACATCCACAGGGACGAACAATCAAAACAACAGGCACACAACTCCCGGGTGACACATGTGTGTAGTTGACATTGCAGAGGCATGCACACATCAATATTCCCCACAAACTCACCCCATCACACTACACACTACCTGGCCATCCAAGAGCACAAATGGAAAGTAAGCCATGGGACTAGGATGACAGGCCATCACCCTGGACAGCCTGCCTGCAATACTGTGTGCAGAAACACATTCTGTGCTGGCAGTGATCCCCCCCCCCCCTGACATGTGTACAATAGAGCCAACATGAACCAATCAAGTAAATAACAACTGCTAACCATTCAAAATTGCCACCATTGCCACCACAAGTATCTGGGTCAAAAAGAAATTAAGACCTTGTCACCCCTAAAAAAAAGAGAGTAAGTGAGCCCAAACATTGACCATGTTGAAGTGCCACACAGACCATGTGGCACAGTAGACCATTTACACACAGCAATATAACTTTATTCAGTAAGGACACTGACAAAATAGACAACAGGAGCAACTGTCATTATTCACATATTGCACAGATAGGTACCATGAGAAGAGAAGAGCAAGGCACAAGATGCAGAGCATGTCCATGAGAAGCTGCACAGGCAGGGGGCACACAGCAGTGAACGACAAGGCCAGTGGCCAGAACAAAGTGCAGACTGAGTCCATGAGAAGCTGCACAGGGAAGGGTCCAACACAACAGTGAACAACAAGGCCAGTGGGCAGGACAAAGTGCAGACTGAGTCCATGAGAAGCTGTACAGGGAAGAGTTCAACACAGCAAAGAGCAACAAGGCCAGTGGCCAGTCCAGGGTGCAGACTGAGTCCATAAGAAGCTGCACAGGGAAGGGTCCAACACAGCAGTGAACGACAAGGCCAGTGGGCAGGACAAAGTGCGGACTGAGTCCATGAGAAGCTGCACAGGGAAGAGTTCAACACAGCAAAGAGCAACAAGGCCAGTGGCCAGTCCAGGGTGAAGACTGAGTCCATGAGAAGCTGCACAGGGAAGGGTCCAACACAGCAGTGAACGACAAGGCCAGTGGGCAGGACAAGGTGCAGACTGAGTCCATGAGAAGCTGCACAGGAAAGAGTCCAACACAGCAGTGAACGACAAGGCCAGTAGGCAGGACAAAGTGCAGACTGAGTCCATGAGAAGCTGCACAGGCAGGGGGCACACAGCAGTGAACGACAAGGCCAGTGGCCAGGACAAAGTGCAGACTGAATCCATGAGAAGCTGCACAGGAAAGCGTTCAACACAGTTGTGAACGTCAAGGCCAGTGGGCAGGACAAAGTGCAGACTGAGTCCATGAGAAGCTGCACAGGCAGGGGGCAAACAGCAGTGAACAACAAGGCCAGTGGCCAGGACTAAGTGCAGACTTAGTCCATGAGAAGCTGCACAGGGAAGGGTTCAACACAGCAGTGAACGACAAGGCCAGTGGACAGGACAAAGTGCAGACTGAGTCCATGAGAAGCTGCACAGGCAGGGGGCACACAGCAGTGAACGACAAGGCCAGTGGCCAGGACAAAGTGCAGACTGAGTCCGTGAGGAGCTGCACAGGGAAGGGTCCAACACAGCAGTGAACGACAAGGCCGGTGGGCAGGATAAAGTGCAGAGTGAGTCCATGAGAAGCTGCACAGGCAGGGGGCACACAGAATAGAACGGCAAGGCCTGTGGGCAGGACAAAGTGCAGACTGAGTCCATGAGAAGCTGCACAGGGAAGGGTCCAACACATCAGAGAACGACAAGGCCAGTGGGCAGTACAAAGTGCAGACTGAGTCCATGAGAAGCTGCACAGGCAGGGGGCACACAGCAGTGAACGACAAGGCCAGTGGCTAGGACAAAGTGCCGACTGAGTCCATGAAAAGCTGCACAGGGAAAGGTCCAACACAGCTGTAAACGACGAGGCCAGTGGTTAGGACAAAGTGCAGACTGAGTCCATGAGAATCTGCACAGGCAGGGGGCACACAGCAGTGAACGACAAGCCAGTGGCCAGGACATAGTGCAGACTGAGTCCATGAGAAGCTGCACAGGGAAGAGTTCAACAGAGCAGTGAATGACACGGCCAGTGGGCATCACAAAGTGCAGACAGAGTCTATGAGAAGGTGCACAGGCAGGGGGCACACAGCAGTGAACGACAAGGACAGTGGGCAGGAAAAAGTGCTGACTAAGTCCATGAGAAGCTGCACAGGGAAGGGTCCAACACAGCAGTGAACGACAAGGCCAGTGGGCAGGACAAAGTGCAGACTGAGTCCATGAGAAGCTGCACAGGGAATGTTTGTGACTGTACCTTTCCATGGTCAGCAACACAGTTAGGGGGCAACGATGTGCAGTACAGGCCCACCTGGGTGAGACACAGGTGTGTGAGGGTGACTAACACTCAGACTTGGCTGTCAGGTGGACTGGGAGCTGGCTGTGTCTCGGGGACTGACGGGCACTTGACCAGAGAGAGAGCGGAACAGCTGAGGTAGAGCTATCAGTGGCTTGTCAAGCCAGAGGGCTGCTTGGACCAGGTGGTGTAGTGGCACGTGGAGGTGGAGTCATGCAGACGGGAGACACAGTGTGGCTGGGAGATTGTGGAGGGGTGCCCTTCCACTACTTGGGGATCCTAAATGGTTTGCCTGACTTTGGATCAATGGGAAGTAGTGTGGGCACAACAGGCACACTGACCACCACTGCTGCAGCATGTGCAGGCGCTGCCAGCCCCTCTGGTGATGTGCTGGAACCAGCGGAACACTTTGCCTCTGCCCCCCTTCTCCTGTTTACTAGGTGTTACCCCTACAGTGCCTTCCGGCCCCTGCTTCACTTGGCTTGGAATGGGAGTCGAGGTGGTTGGTGATACTGCCTTGGAGCCCTTCTTAGGTGTACCCTTGGCATGGCCCACCTCCTTGGTGGGCACAGACAGTGTACGATTATCTTTGCGCGATGCTTTAGGGGCAGGAGAGTCCTTGGATGGGGATGCCACTGAGGCATGTGTGCCTGAGGTCTGCTGCTTTGCTATTTGTCCACTGGTGTCGACTGACGGGCTTTTCTCCCTGAGCTCTGGGGTGCCTTTGGTCGTCTGTGGGGATGGTGTCTGCGCCCAGGACCGCTTGGGATGCTGCTGTGTGCTCCGTGTGCTGTATCGTGACATTGATGTATGTGGACCGTGGTCACTATCGTCAGACATGGCTACTGCCAGGGGGTGGACAAAGGGACCAGAGCTGGACTGTGAGTATGTGCCTGTTTCAGGGCATACTTCACTGTTGATGACAAAGCCTGGACTGACCGGTGCAGCCCACCCACGTCGGAATGTATCCCCTCCATGAAAGCAACCACCTGGGCCAATTTCTTGTTGTGGTCAATGAAGGCATTGAGGAGAGCTGTCTGGCCTACACACAGCTGGCGCAAAAGGTCCATAGACTCAGCACTGATGGCAGCAGGGGGGGACAGGGGCAGGGGCAGCGGTGCCAGGGGTGAAGGACACTCTTACCCTCTTGCTGAGGAGGACACGGGCAGCACCAGTGGAAGAGGGTGGGCAATAGCCTCTGTGTGGTGGAAGTCGATGCAGAGTCCCCGTTCCCTGTGCCCTCCAACATGGATGCATCCCCACTGGCATCAGATGATGTAGTGCTTTGCGTCTCAGGCTGGGACTCCTCCAGCAGACTCCTGTCCCCCTCTGAGGCACTGGTGACATCTGTGTCACTGGGCTCCTGGGCAGCTGTGGTGTTAGTTTCACCCCCACTGGTGTCCGTCTTCTGTCCCTCGGACCGTAACCAAAGGTGCTGCTGCATGGGAGAGAGATATGTAGGGTCAGGTCAGTGGCAGCAACAGAACAAACATAGGCAAGCCATGTGTGACAAAAGTTGACCAAATCTACATGTTGCACACCACCCTGTGCAATCACATCGTGCCAACTCACTACATAGACTCAAGCAGTGCGTGGAAACAGGATACTCAGGCATGAGTGAGCCATGTGATGACCACACAGCACAACACCCTGCTTGTGGCTCTGTTCAAACAGACACACAGCTAGTTCTGAGCACACCAAGGGACATGATGGGGGCACACTACTTGTTGCCAATGACAGAACAGGATGGAACAGGAGGGGACAACACAGACCCAGACTACAACATGACAGTCCACAATGGACATTAGCCCATGCCATCCACCATTTCGTACCTTGTGGACAATATAATGCTGCACATTACTGTAAGATGTGTAGGCCTCTCCAATATGGGTGCATGCAATGGATGCATTGATGTACGCACATATTGGGCACACTGCCGTTCCCTCCCCTGGGATTCCCAAGACTACACCAATGCAGAAGAAACCTGAAGAGCACAACTCAGAATGTAATGTGAAGGCACAACATCCAAATCACCTTTGTAAGTACAGGTAGGGCAAATGCATGCCACAGGCACCCAGCCCAGCAGCTACTTACATGCCACAGCATCATACTACCAACATCACAGAGGTCAGTGCTGGCACAGGCTCTGTACACATGCAGCCACTCCCAGACAAAGTCAGACTCCCCAAATGCTCACCCCTGGCTTGCTGCTGATGCTCCTTCAAACATGCATCCAGCTCAGGCTGTGTCACCGCCAAGATGTGCCCCATTAGTGGCGTCATACTGCGCCATGCCAGACGCCCAGTGGGAGGAAGTAGCCCCAAGGTCATCTCTACCACATTCTTTGCCAGCTGGCTGATGTCGTCCCATCTCTTGTGGCAGTGGGTGCGCCATCGGTGTGAGACCCCCAGGGCTCGCACCTTCGCTGCAATGGCCCTCCACATGGCCTTACACTGCTGTACCTTGAGCTGCAGGCATGGGAGACAAGATGGGGAAATGATCAGTGACTCAGTGCCATGTGCCGACATCTATCAGTATAGCAGCAAGATACAAAATCATCAAATATCCAACTAAATTGGCAATCAGAGACTATAGTACAGCTCACATGGACCACCTGCATGGGAAAAACTGATGTTAAAGCATGCAGGTGTGAGAGGGAACACAGTCCCTACACATCTCACGCACATGCAGGATGCCAGCACTGAAACACCCATGTAGCCTGCCCACACTCCAGTCCATTGTTGGCTTGAGCAACACATACATCACATGTCAACCTGTATTTGGGGGTGGACTCACTGTGTCCAAGACTGCACAGCCATCAATGTCCCTGTCCTGTGACTAGATAAATGTGTCATGGTGGTCACATTGAGGGACATGATCACACAAATACAAAATGCCATTCACAAGGGCAGTTGTGTGCAAAATACAGTGCTCAGATGGCCCATAGCTGGAGTGCAATGTGAAAAGACTGATGTCATACTCTGTAAGTTGAGTGAGATGTCCTTGTCTTTGTAGGCGGGGACTGTGCAGGCCAGCTGGGCTCACACTGAGACTACAGGGGCACACACAGCCATCCAGCCAAGCAATCACTGTCCTGACTACAGCATGAACAACCTTCTGTGTCACTGTATGGCTGGCAACACAACACAGGTCACTCATACATACATGTGCAGGGAGGGAAAGCTGTGGCATTGGGTACACACACCCTCCCATTGGAGACAGCATGTCAGGCAGTGCATGACACTACCCCACACTCCCAGGCACATACTGCATCAGTCCAACTACATGTGTGGCCCCCGCCCTACCCCACCACTGTTGAAGACTTACCATGACATTTGGGGTACCATATAGCCTTGGGTACAGTGTGAGCACCTCGTCCACCAGGACCTCCAGCTCCTCGCCCATGAAGGGACTGGCAAGGATCTTCTCTGTCCTTGCCATCACTGTGGACATGAGACAACAGCGGTGGAATTGGGTGGTGAGGGTCCTCAGGCAGCAGTCCCTGGAGGCAGCAGCAGGTGAAGGGTCCTCAGGCAGCAGTCCCTGGAGGCAGCAGCAGGTGAGGGTCTTCAGGCAGCAGTCCCTGGAGGCAGTAGCAGGTGAGAGGTCTCAGGCAGCAATCCCTGGATGCAGCTGCAGGTGAGGGGTCTCAGGCAGCAGACTCTTGGAGCAGTGGAAATGTGAGGCTCACTCCCACACATATATAGCTCCCTGGGGTCGTTTCAAAGGTGACAAGTTGCAGCAATTGGTGGTCCAGGTCTGCCTCTTTCAAATGCATCCAATGACCGCCACCGCGGTGGCGGAGCACGCCGACCGCGATCTTCAAAATTGCATCATGCCACCGCAATCATGGTTCCCATTGGCTGTAAGGGCATGCTACATCGCGGTGACACAATGCTGGGGCCCAGTGCGCGCTGCCGCGATGGTGCATCTTTCAAATGCAGCCAATGACCGCCTCCGTGGTGCCGGAGTACGCCTACAGCGATCTTCAAAATTGCATCATGCCACCGCTATCAAGGTTCCCATTGGCTCTAGGGCAACCTCCATGGCGGTGAGACACAGCCGGGGCCCGGTGTGCACTACCGCGATGGTGCATCTTTCAAATGCATCCAATTACCGCCTCCACGGTGGCAGAGCACGCCTACCGCGATATTCAAAATTGCATCATGCCACCGCAATCATGGCTCCCATTGGCTGTAATGGCATGCTCCATGGCGGTGACACAACGCAGGGGCCCGGGGTGCGCTACCGCGATTTTAGCAGCGGTGCATGCCAACCGCCATTTCCACATGTCTCCATGCCTCTCACTACCACACTTGTGTGAATGGGTGTGCTGGTAACACACCGTCGGGGCCAGGCGGTAGCTACCGCGATTTGGGTGCCATACATCCACATGAGGCACCACGATTTTTGTGGCGGAGCATGCCAACCACCATTTGGGCATGTCTCCATGGTTATCACTACCGCACTTGTGTATATGGGGAGTGCGGGGACACCGCTGGGGCCAGGCGGTAGCTACTGCGATTTGGGTGCCATACATCCACATGAGGTACCGCGATTTGGGTGGCGGAGCATGCCAGCCTCCATTTGGCCATGTCTCCATGGCTATCACTACCGCACTTGTGTATATGGGGAGTGCTGGTGACACACCACTGGGGCCAGGCGGTAGCTATCACGATTTGGGTGGTGGGGCATGCCAACCGCCATTTGGCAATACATGGATATGTATCACTACCGCACTTGTGTATATGGGGAGTTCTGGTGACATACTGCTGGGGACAGGCGGTAGCTACCGCGATTTGTGTGCCATACAATGGCAATCGCCATCTGGCAAACATCAACAGTGCACAGTGGCCACATGGTAAATGGCACATCATTGTTCCATTTACTCCACTGGTGATTACACATGCCATGTTTGTGTATGTGATTTCGTAGATTGGCATGTACTCCCTCACATGTCACTTGTGATATTGATGGTCCTGTACACAGGAAAGTGTTGTTATGGACTCTACAATGTGTACACATGTCAATATGTTGAGTTGCTGTGACAATCACAGCAATGTTTGTCTCAATTAATGATGTTCTTTTTTGCATGTCCTCTTATGTCTTATCATGCACACAATCGTCATTTCTGCTCAGACTGCGGTCATTGTGTTGTTGATGTGTGCCAGGTTCAAATGACGCATGAAGGTGTGTCAGGTACAGCAGCTAGGTATGAGACAGGGGAGTTGATTTGTTACACATATGCAGGATGCTATACTCCCAGGCGTGTCCATGGTAATTGTGGTCATATCCCTATGTGCATTCACATTGACCAAGGTGGTGTTTGAGGGTCTTGCTTTGTGTAAGTTTCCAAGTGTGCCATTTGTGTAGCTGAAGGTGTCCCTACATGTAGGCTGGTCTGTAACTTAATTTTGATGACAGTCATTGTTGGCGTTGTGTCATCCAGAACGTGAGATGCTGTGCCCATCTCATGATGTATTGCATTGACATGTGTTCACTTTCATCTCAACTAGGAGGATGCCAAATCTGCTTCGTCACTTGACAGTGCTGGAAGGCATGGAGGATGAGGCGATCATCTGGAAATGCTGTCTGGATAGAGCCACCCTAAAGACCCTTTGTGATATGTTGGAGCCCTACCTGCAGCCTCGCAGAACATATCCAACAGCTTTCACCCCAACGTATAAGGTGATGGCGGCCCTGCATTTTTTTGCCACTGTTCTTTCCAGCAGATTGTGGCCAGCGCAGGTGGGATGTCACAACCGATGTTCAGCATGGTGCTGCATGATGTACTGTCCACCATGATGATCTACAAGGACAGATATATCCATTTCCCCAGGGGGCCTGAATTGGCAGCTGTGAAGGGAGATTTCTATCCCCTCGGACACATCCTCCATGTTGTTGGTGCCATTGATTGCACCCATGTTGTGCTTGTGCCACCACAGACATGTGAGCACATCTACAGGAATCGTAAACAGTACCACTCCATAAATGTGCAAGTGGTGTGCCTGGCAGATATGATCATCTCCCACGTGTGTGCCAAATTACCAGGCTCCGCCCATGACTCCTACATCCTGCGGAACAGCATTGTACCCCAGCTGATGGCTAATCTGCTTGCCGAGCGTGCATGGATTGTGGGTGAGTATGCCTAGCTATTTGGCGTGCTGGGTGTGCGACCTGCTGCCCTCTGCCTCCGCGACATAGCAATGTTTTTTTTGTGTTTGTCACACTTAGGTGACTCTGCATATCCCAACCGTCCCTGGTTGCTGAGCCCACTGCGGAATCCCAGGACCCCGGCTGAAGTCCGCTACAATGCAGCCCATGGGAGAACACGCCATGTGGTGGAGCGTACTTTTGGTCTGCTGAAGTCACATTTCCGCTGCCTGGACAAGACTGGAGGTGCAATGATGTACTCGCCCGGGAAGGTGTGTCAGATTGTAGTGGCATGCTGCATGCTCCACAACCTAGCCATTCGCAAGGAGATTTCCCTGATTCTGGATGATGATGAGGACCCAAGGCCCCTGCCTGCAAACCAACCCATGTCCAGTTGTTGATGGTGACCTCAGCTAGGTCTACCAGTGCAAGGGGTTCACCCTTCTCTGCACAGAGTCCTCAGACCAATAGGAAGAAGTTGGCACAGACACTGGAATAGAAAATACAAAGTTTAATAAACCTCATGAGGTGGAACTACATTCACACAGCACCCTTCGGTGTTGAGTGAAGTAGCACACTGAACAGAAGAAGCATGGTCCTTTTATACCCACACAGGGGCTGAAAAAGGCAGTACAAGTACACATGAGAAGAGTTATGCACATAGATGGTCATACAGAAACTGCACAGTCAACAAGTAGGAGGAGTAATAAGTTGCTGACATCAGTTAGAACAGACTGACAGTTCTATACTAGGAACTGGGGCACTCTACTAGCTAAGCACATCTGCGCATGTGCAAGACTCTGGGAGAGGGAAACAGCAAATGTCCAGCACATAGCTAACTAAAATGGCTGCCAAGTACAAAATGGCTTTCAGCTTATGCTAAGAGATTAATGCAATCTTCAACACAGTGATGAGGACAGTGGAGAGGAGGAAGGTGTTGACCTGCGTCAACAGCTCATCACCACTACTTCACTTGAAGGTGGGTGACAATGTACAACATACCCATTGTCTGATGATGTTGCAGTTGTTGTGAAAATGTATGTGAGATTTGTGACAGCAGCCGGTTGCAGACTCAGTGGTGGCTGACAATGTTTCTGGGACAGTTAATTTAGGAACATCTACAGGATGTGTATGTTGACACTTGTTGCCCATTGTGATGTGTGCATGTGGGATTCTCTTGTTGTGAAGTGTTATGTGATGTCTGTGATGCTACACCCAGGCTAGTGAATGCTGTTCTGTTGTGTTTTCCTAGGTGCCTTCAACCTCTCCTTGCCTACATACACTCAAGTCTCCTGGTACTTTGTAATCATGGTGAAGACAGTACATCCTGGAATAAAGACAGAGCAGACACAACAACTTGTGTGTAATGATTTTTTATTTACAATGGTGACATGTGAGGGGGTGAACATTTACATTGAGTTGATTAGTGGAGCAGTGAGTTGACAGTTGTGGTAAATGAGATAGTCGAGTAGTCACAACATTGATGTGGTGACCCAGTCCAACAGACAGATGCCATTCACACTGCAGTGTGGGAAAGGACAGTTAATGAAGTCAATGCAGTGGTGAAGAGGGTTGCCATCATGGCTGACTCTGTGACTGGCATTTGGCAGGTGCTTTGCCTCCTGATACTCCCAGGGTTTTCTTCGGACGGCCCCTTTGTCGCTTGGCGGGGGGCCCTGCTGTAGGGCCAATGGGGTCTGAGGACTCACCCCTCTCTGTGGCCGCAGGGGAGGATGGTGAACTGTCATCCTGCAGACCACCAGAGGGGGGTGGAGATGTTGGTTGTGGCGCAGGCCTGTCCCTCAGTACCGCCACTTGCTGGCCCAAGAGGTCCACAATTTGTCCCACGTGGGTGTCGAATGGACCTCATCAGCAGGATGAGCACACGCAACAGTTTTTCCGACCGGCCTGTTCGTCCCTGGGCCCATTCATATGCCCCAAGGACTCTGGTGATGTGGTCCAGGGATTGGGTCTCAGCCTCTTGTTGTCTGTGGGTGACCCTGCCCCTCCCACCTACCCTGCTGCCACGGACCTGTTGCCTCACCACTGTAGGTACCCGCATCCTCTCCCTGCCCTCCTCAGTCGGTGATGTGGGGTGGTCATCCTCTGGGACAGGGAGGGTGTTGCAGGCAGCACTGGTGGTGGTGGTGGATGCACAGGCCGTAACAGCAGGTGTCTGCAGTGACATTGTTATTGCAGCAGATGTGGTGGGGGGATGATGGGGACCTGGGACCTGTTGCTCCCTGGCACACCAGATGGGCCGGCTTCAAGCTCATCGTCCAAAGAATCCCGGGAGTCAACATCCGAGAGTCCATGTACCGGGGGGAGACTGGCTCTGCAGGTTGCTGGTGTTGTCCTCTGCAGTGAGTTCTTGGTCACCTGTGGGTCAGATGGAAAATGGCCATTGTAGTGCACCCCGTAAGCTTTGTTTTAGCTGTGTGTCATTCACTGTTTGTACACTACACAGTTGACTGATCATCACATTGTTTTCTATGTGCACTACTGTGCCTCCTGACATGATGCAGTGGTACATGCATTACTTGTCCATGGTGTAGTGTGTCAATACATACCATGCGCAACGTGCATAATTCGTGATTATAGGGACCTGTTGACATCTAGGGACTGGCACAACATATTATTTCATTGAGGACTCTTTGTTGATTTGTCTGACCCTGCAGACGTCACATCTGGCCATGGACTGGCCATTGCCATCTCCTCCATACCTTTGTCCTGTCATGTGCATATCTTGATTTGTACCATCAAACATGCTTTCTTATTATTCAAATGGTCCTTGTTGCTCTGGCCCCATGGCATTGCACATGTCAACGGGTGCTGTGCATGATTGTGCCCAGACTTTCTTCTACATGAGCATTGGTGTGTCACACTTAGGTAGCTGTGACAGTTTCCTTTGCTTACCTGTGTGCACACTGTGCGTAGCAATGGGGCCGGTGTGCATATTTGTGCAATGAGAGGGCTGGTGTTGTCATATGGCACCATTTCTTTAGTGACGAATGTGTGGTGCACGTTCTGGCTACTTACCTGTTATGTGCTCACATTTGACTTTGTTATGTAACACATCTGTGTGTGCGTGGTGGAGGCTTACATCCTGCTCAGTGGTGTCACAAGACAGAATAATATGTCTACCTACCTGTTAGTTTGTTTGAGGTGAGCCATTAGATGCCACATGCATCTGGGTGGTATGGAGAGCTCCATTTTGCTGTACTTGGGGACAAGGGTGCATGGTGGGAGTAGTGGTACAGGCCTCCCATCCCCAGACACCCTCCCAGGAAAGATGGCTACCTACCTGTTAGGTGGAGGTGAACAATGCAATGGATGCCACATGCTTCTGTGTGGGAGTGAGTGCTCCATCCTGCTGAGGTGTGGGACAGGGTGCATGGTGGGAGTAGTGGTACAGGTCTCCCACCCACAAACACCCTCCCAAGGAAGCTGGCTACCTAGCTGTGAGTTTGTTTGGTGTACTGCATTAGCTTGCAACTGCTTATGGGTGGGGGGAGGACTCCATCCTGCTCATGTGTGGGACAGGGGCTATGGTGATAGTAGTACAGGCCTCCCACCCACACACACCCTCCCAGTGAAGATGGCTACCTACCTGTAAGTTTGTTTGGTGTACTGAAATGACTTGCAACTGTTTCTGGGTGGGGGAGTGCTCCATACTGCTCAGGTGTGGGACAGAGGGCATGGTGGGAGTTGTAGTGTTGGCCTCCCAGCCACAAACACCCTCACTGTGAAGATGGCTACCTACCTGTAAGTTTGTTTGGTGTACTGCAATGGCTTCCAACTGCTTCTGGGTGGGGGAGTTCTCCATCCTGCTCAAGTGTGGGATAGGGGGCGTGGTGGGAGTAGTGGTACAGGCCTCCCACCCACAAACACCCTCCCAGGGAAGATGGCTACCTACCTGTAAGTTTGTTTGGTGTACTGCAATGGCTTCCAACTGCTTCTGGGTGGGGGAGTTCTCCCTCCTGCTAAGGTGTGGGAAAGGGGGCATGGTGGGAGTAGTGGTACAAGCCTCCCACCCCAGACACCCTCCCAGGGAAGATGGCTACCTACCTGTGAGTGTGTTTGGTGTACTGCAATGGCTAGCAACTGCTTTTGGATAGGGGAGTGCGCCATCGGGCTCAGGTGAGGAACAGGGGGCATGGTGGGAGTTGTAGTGCTGGTCTCCCAGCCACAAACACCCTCGATGTAAAGATGGCTACCTACCTGTAAGTTTGTTTGGTGTACTGCAATGGCTTCCAACTGCTTCTGGGTGGGGGAGTGCTCCATCCTGCTCAAGTGTGGGACAGGGGCCATGATGGGAGTAGTGGTTCAGGCCTCGCACCCACAAACACCCTCCCAGGGAAGAGGGCTACCTACCTGGGAGTTTGTTTGGTGTACTGCAATGGCTTGCAGCTGCTTCTGGGTGGGGGAGTGCTCCATCCTGCTCAGATGTGGGACAGGGGCCATGGTGGGAGTAGTGGTACAGGCCTCCCACCCACAAACACCCTCCCAGGGAAGATGGCTTCCTACCTTTAAGTTTGTTTGGTGTACTGCAATGGCTTGCAACTGCTTCTGGGTGGGGGAGTGCTCCATCCTGCTCAGGTGTGGGACAGGGGGCATGGTGAGAGTTGCAGTGCTGGCCTCCCAGCCACAAACACCCTCGCTGTGAAGATGGCTACCTACCTGTAAGTTTGTTTGGTGTACTGCAATGGCTTCCAACTGCTTCTGGGTGGGGGAGTTCTCCCTCCTGCTCAAGTGTGGGACAGGGGGCATGGTGGGAGTAGTGGTACAGGCCTCCCACCCACAAACTCCCTCCCAGGGAAGATGGCGACCTACCTGTAAGTTTGTTTGGTGTACTGAAATGACTTGCAACTGCTTCTGGGTGGGGGAGTGCTCCATCCTGCTCAGCTGTGGGACAGGGGGCATGGTGGGAGTTATAGTGCTGGCCTCCCAGCCACAAACACCCTCACTGTAAAGATGGCTACCTACCTGTAAGTTTGTTTGGTGTACTGCAATGACTTCCAACTGCTTCTGGGTGGGGGAGTTCTCCCTCCTGCTGAGGTGTGGGAAAGGGGGCATGGTGGGAGTAGTGGTACAGGCCTCCCACCCTAGACACCCTCCCAGGGAAGTTGGCTACCTACCTGTGAGTGTGTTTGGTGTACTGCAATGGCTGGCAACTGCTTTTGGGTGGGGGAGTGCTCCATCCTGCTCAGGTGTGGGACAGGGGCCATGGTGGGAGTAGTGGTACAGGCCTCCCACCCACAAACATCCTCCAAGGGAAGATGGCTACCTATCTGTGAGTTTGATGTGGGTTATGTAATGGCTGACACATGCTTCTGGGTGGGGTAGGGGGACGGCTCCATCTTGCTGAGGTGTGGGACAGGGTGCATGGTAGAAGTAGTGGTACAGGCCTCCCACCCACAAACACCCTCCCAGGGAAGATGGCTACCCACCTTTCAGTTTGTTTGGTGTACTGCAATGGCTTGCAGCTGCTTCTGGGTGGGGGGAGGGCTCCATCCTGCTCAGGGGTGGGACAGGGGCCATAGTGGGAGCAGTGGTACGGGCCTCCCACCCACAAACACCCTCCCAGAGAAGATGGCTACCTACCTGTAAGTTTGATGTGGGTTATGTAATGGCTGACACATGCTTCTGGGTGGGGTGGGGGGAGGGCTCCATCTTTCTGATGCTGTGGGACAAGGGGGCCTGGTGGGCCTTGTAGTGCTGGCTGCCTGTACACATTCCTCCATGGTAAAGTTGCTAGCTATCTTTGGGGTGAATGGGAATGAGTGGATGTTGGATCTGTGAGACATGTTTTTGTGAGTGTGTGGTGCAGATGAATGGAATTTGTCCTAGGTGGTGTAGCTTTGTTGTTGTGCAAGACAGTACATATCAGTGTGGTGGTAGTCATTTGTTTGTACTTACCAGCCTCCACTCCCCTGGGTATTCCTGTGAGACTCTCTGGATGCAGTATGGCAAGCACCTTCTCCTCCCATGGTGTGAATGGTTTTGGTGGAATGGGAGGGTGTTAGAACCTGGGTTCTCTGGTTGGCACAGGTAGGTACTTGTGTCAGGCAGGGAATCTTTCCTCTAGTCAGGGTAGGGGGGTACACTCCAACAATAACCCCTGCTCACCCTCTAGGTAGCTTGGCGCGAGCAGATAAGGCCTATCTCAGAGCGTTCAGGTTAAGCATTTGTGAACACACACACAGTAACTCAGTGACAACCTCAGAAATGGACTCCACACTGGGCTATAGAAAAATAATACTTTATATATATAGTTTAGGCTTAGAACAAGACCAGATAACGTAAAAACGGCCCACAATACTTATTAAACAAAGAGTTCTTGGTTTTAGCGTAGTTTTAAAGTTCTGTGCGCTTTGTTCCTGTCTGTAGGCTTCGTACGCGGTAAAAACTGCTTGGGAACGGGTCTCACACGCAATGTAGGCCCTTGGGTGCGAAGCGTACACCCTACGGTGCGAACAGGCACAGTACCTTTACTTGGGAGTTCGTCACGGATGCTGCACTGACATCAAGCGCGATGTACGGTGCGTTGTCCTCCTGGTGCGATTTGTACTACGGTACGTTAGACCTTGGGCGTGCAGGGCTTCAGGGGACGGTGCGTAAGTACGGTGTGTTCAAAGTTCGTTGCGGCGTTCGTGCCGTACCATGAGAGCGGCAATCTTGATTCGAAGCGCTGGATACAAGCGAAATGTACGCTCCGTACAGGGGAGACGTACGCAACTACCGTACGCACCGCAGCCTTTCCAAAGCAGGGGAAAGGAGCGTACGCCTGCAGTACGGTTCGTAGGGGATAGTAGCAAGTACGGTTCGCAGTCCTCCTGTTACGGTGCGAGCTACGGCTCATAGGGGCCTGTTAGTCGCGTTGCTCAGGCCGGGCGATACCTTCCTTTGCAGTGCGAGCTACGGCTCGTAGAGGGGTCTTAGTCACGTTGTTCGGGCCGGACGGCGGGATACCAGCATTCAGGGGGTACGCTGCGATCAGCGAGACGTATGCAGCAGTTCGAGTCGAAGATGCGGGGAAAACGGTCCGTTTTTCAAGGCGATCTCACGGCGGTGATGTCCACTGGTCCTGGGACTTCATTCAGCGGGCAAGCTCACTCACAAGCCCTTGGAGATCTCTCAGCACAAGTCAAATAAAAGTTTCTTGAGTCTTTTCTTCCTCTTCTTCAGCAGCAAGGCAACCACTGCAGGCCATTCCCCCAGGTCAGGGACAGTACTCCTCCATGCAGCTTTTCCAGTTCCTTCAGGTCGGACAGAGGTTTCTTCTTGGCAGGACAGGATCTAGTTTCCTAGGAGCAGGGATCCTATATTTATACAACAAATCCTTTGTTCTCTCAGGCCAGGGGGGCCCTTGCCTAGTTCAGTCCAGTTCTGGAGCACTTTGTTGATGCGATGCAGGCTTCTTCTTTCAGGGTGCAGGGCAGTGCCATCAGACGCTCCACAGGGGGCGGAGCCAGCATTGTGGTGGCAGAGCACAGCCCTATTCAGAGTCCAGGTGTACTCCTCCCACCCATCTACAGGTCAATCTCTCTATTCACCACCAGGCTACCTAGCCCTGCCCATCTGGGTTTCC
The DNA here is from genome assembly GCF_964204655.1 of Triturus cristatus. Lineage (NCBI taxonomy): Eukaryota > Metazoa > Chordata > Amphibia > Caudata > Salamandridae > Triturus > Triturus cristatus. Next base: position 405,351,016 of record NC_140581.1, read on the forward strand.
CCAGCCCTGTCACTCACACAAGCCAGACAGCAGATACACATCACGCAGAGGCGGGCTGAAATGGTTAGGCAAGCAAAGGCCAACTTTCTAAAAGTGGCATTTGCAAACGCAGAATATTAAAATAAACCTTACTAAAAGATGTACCTTATTATTCTGAGTTCAGGCATACTAAACTCGATTTTCTACCATGTTCCCTGGGTCTGTTAGGATCATAGGATGTAACAATCTTAACAGCCCATTCTGGCCTATGAGAACAGGGTAGCCTTACAATAGTGAAAAACGGAAATGGCTGTAATTCACTATTAGGACATGCCACACACATCAGGGCTTGTCCTACCTTATGCTACAATGCACCCTGCCCTTGGGCCTACCATAGGGGTGACTAACATGAAGTTAAGGGAAGATTTAGGGACTGGCAAGAGGGTGCACTTGCCAGTCAGCATGTCAGTACCAGACTGCACGCAGGTTCTGCAATGGCAGACCTAGACACATTTTACCAGGCCGCTTCTGTGGGTGGCACAACCAGTGCTGCAAGCCCACCAGCGGCATTTGTATTTACACGCCCTGGCAATCCTGGTGCACTTTACTGGGGTCTGATAGTAAACCAAATAAGCCAATCATGGAATCCAACCAACATATACATTTTACATAGGGAGCACTTGCACTGTGGCACTGGTTGGTAGTGGCACAATGCTCTGAGCGGCCAACACCATAAAAACACATGAGGCAAAGCGACAAAAAGTGGAAGGGAGACTCACGCCAAGGTGCCAGGTCTAACACGTGTCCCCTCCAGCCGAAAAGTGGGGAGAACTATCCCCAGGGAGTTCCTCATCACTAAGGCGGAAAAATCTGGACAGACTGTCAGCATTGGCGTGATCTGTACCAGGGCGATGTTCCACCGTGAAATCCATACCCTGGAGGGAAATTGACCACCTCAACAGCTTTGGATTCTCACCATTCATATGCATCAACCATCTGAGGGGCCTGTGGTCTGTCTGAACCCGGAAGTGAGACCCAAACAGGTAGGGTCTTAGCTTCTTTAGTGCCCAGACCACAGCAAATGCCTCACGCTCAATAGCACTCCATCTTTGCTCCCGTGGAAGTAACCTCCTGCTAAGGAAGGCTACAGGTTGATCTAGGCCCTCTTCATTAATCTGTGAAAGAACGGCCCCCACACCATGCTCTGAAGCGTCTGTCTGAACGATAAACTCTTTGGAGAAGTTGGGAGCCAAGAGCACGGGCGCCGTGCACATAGCAGCTTTCAGGGCCTCAAAAGCTTTCTGACAGGTGTCAGTCCAAATCACTTTCCTGGGCTGCTTCTTAGAAGTCAGCGCTGTCAAGGGGGCAACAATGTTGCCATACCCCTTGACAAACCTCCTGTAGTACCCAGTGAGCCCTAGGAAGGCTCTCACCTCTGTCTGGGTTTTGGGCGACTCCCAATTCAGGATGGTTTCTATCTTGGGTTGAAGGGGCGCCACCTGGCCGCTCCCAACCTGGTGCCCCAAGTACACCACGGAACCCTGCCCGATCTGGCACTTACTCGCCTTGATCATGAGGCCTGCCCTCTGCAGCGCCATCAACACTTCCCAGAGGTGGCGCAGGTGTTCTTCCCAAGTGGAGCTGAACACTGCGATGTCATCCAGGTAGGCTGCACTGAACGAATCCAGTCCAACCAACACCTGGTTGACCAACCTCTGGAAGGTGGCAGGAGCATTCTTCATCACAAAGGGAATAACCCGGAACTTGTAGTGCCCATCAGGGGTGGAAAATGCTGACCTCTCATTGGCCCCATCGGTCAAGGCGATCTGCCAGTACCCAGACGTTAAATCAAACGTGCTGAGGTAGTTGGCAGCCCCTAGCCGATCTATGAGCTCATCAGCTCTGGGGATGGGGTGTGCGTCAGTCCTGGTGACTGAATTGAGTCCTCTGTAGTCCACACAGAACCGGAGTTCAGGTGTGGCCCCCGGCGCTGCAGCCTTTGGGACCAAGACCACTGGGCTGGCCCAAGGACTGCTGGAGGACTCAATTACCCTGAGTGCAAACATCTGGGAGACCTCCTCCTTGATGCATGGCCTCACCCTGTCAGTCACCCTGTAGGCCTTGTGCCTCACAGGTGTACTATTCCCAGTGTCCACATCATGGACGCACCAATCAGTCACACCGGGAACCAGGGAAAACAGATCAGAGAATTGCCCCAACAATTGGCGACAATCATTCTGTTGCTCAGGGGTCAGGGTGGAAGAGACCCATCTTGCTCCTGGGCTGACAGGAGGTCAGGAAGAGGCTCGGTCTCCTCTTCCATCCCAGCATCTGTTGCCAAGAGCATGCCCACTTGGGACCTCTCCAAGTGGGGCTTGAGGCGGTTGACATGAAGGACCCTTAAGGGGTTCCTTGGAGACCGCAAGTCCACCAAATAGGTAACAAGACTCTTGCACTTCACAACCTCAAAGGGACCGGTCCACTTATCCTGGAGCGCACAGGGCTCCACTGGGGCCAAGACCCATACCTTCTGTCTAGGCTGAAGCTCTACCAGAGTGGCATTCTGGTCGTACCACCGCTTCATCTCCTCCTGGCTGGCTTCCAGGTTTGCCTCAGCAAGTTCCCTGAAACGCCTAGTCTGATTCCTGAAGGCCAGCATGTAGCTATAGACATTCTGGCGAGGTTTCCTGGGAGATTGCTCCCAGCCTTCCTTGACCAGACTTAGAGGTCCTCTCACTGGGTGGCCGTACAGAAGCTCAAAGGGGCTGAACCCTAGAGATTTCTGGGGCACCTATCTGTAAGCAAAGAGAAGGCATGGCAAGAGGATGTCCCACTTACGCCTCATGGGTTCCTCAAGACCCATTATCATGCCCTTCAGGGTTTCGGTTGAACCTCTCAACCAACCCGTTTCCTTGGGGGTGGTAAGGTGTGGTGAATTTGTAGGTTACACCACACTCTTGCCAAAGGGATTTCATATATTTGGATATGAAATTGGTACCCCGGTCAGACACCACCTCTAGAAGGAATCCCACTCGGGAGAAAATTCCCATCAGTGCACGTCCCACCACGAGGGCCGTCACTGTCCTCAGAGGGATGGCTTCCGGGTACCGGGTGGCATGGTCCACCAGGACCAGGATAAACCTGTTGCCCATGGCAGTCCTGGGGTCCAGTGGCCCCACAATGTCAATCCCCACTCGCTCAAAGGGGGGTACTGACCACAGGGAATGGTTGGAGGGGAGCCTTCTGCTTCCTCCCACTTTTTCCACTTGCCTGGCAAGTCTGGCAGGTCCTGCAGTGAGTCTCTGAACTCCTGCGCATTTGGGGCCAAAAGAAGTGGGTGACAAGCCTTTCAAAGGTCTTGTCCTGCCCCAAATGTCCTGCCAATGGCACATCATGAGCCAGCCCCAGTAGGAAGGTTCTGAAGCGCTGGGGTACCACCAGCACACGGGCTGACCCAGGCTCAGCAACCTTAGGCTCAGAATACAGGAGGTCGTTCTCCCAGTAAATAAAATGTGTTCCAGACTGATCACCGTTGGCCTGGTCTGCAGCCTGCTGCCGCATACCCATGAGAGAAGGGTTTCCCGCGCCCCCTGCCTCTTCTCCCTAAGGCCGGTTCCTGGGCCTCCCTCTCAGACTCCAGGTCCTCTTGAGCACCCCTACTGGCTGCCATGGACCGTGTGGTGACACACGCCCAATCAGGCATACCCAACATCTCCAGGTGAGCACTCCGCTCCACCTTAGCCCAAGGTGAGCTCTCCAGATCGTTCCCTAACAGACAGTCTACAGGCATGGCGGGCCTCACAGTTACCTGAAGAGTACCAGAGCCCCCCCCCACTCAAAGGGAACCTGAGTGTTAGAAGGCGACCTCAGAGGGGCCCGGAGGGGGCTCTGACTGCCCTGAGACCCACCCTCGAGGTATCGTAGCCGGGCACTGGCGGGAGACTCCTCAGGGGAGGAACCTCGTATCTAGGATCGCACACTCGGCACCACACGACAGAGATACACCACACGAGGAGTTCTTACGAGCAAATCTTTATCAGATTGGAGAAGTAGGATCTTTATGATCAGCACAGCAAATATATACAAGCAGAGCGTGGGCTCTCAAAGTCTTGGAGGGGAGTAGGAGGTAGCGGGACAGTCTTTGGGGGATGTGGATCAGATGCAGGAGCGTACCCTTCGCACAGCTCACAATCCTCGAGCTGGGGGATACGGTTGTCGTCGTGGGGTCCGGCGGGACCAGGAGAGTCTGTGGGAGCCGCGAGTCACTCAGCGGGGCTCGGTTACAAGTTCGGTGGTCTTACGATCTTCGAGGAGCCGCGAGTCACTCAGCAAGGCTCAAGTACAAGTTCGGAGGTCTTACGATCTTCAGGGAGCCGCGAGTCACTCAGCAGGGCTCAAGCACAAGTTCGGAGGTCTTACGATCTTCAGGGAGCCGCGAGTCACTCAGCAGCGCTCAAGCACAAGTTCGGAGGTCTTACGATCTTCAGGGAGCCGCGAGTCACTCAGCAGCGCTCAAGCACAAGTTCGGAGGTCTTACGATCTTCAGGGAGCCGCGAGTCACTCAGCAGGGCTCAGGTGTTCCAAGGCGAATCTGCCGGACAGTCCCAGAGCACTCCTTGTTATAGGGCGACCCCTCTTTGATGTCCGGAGCCTGTGCAGGCAGGGGTCTTGTCACCTGGGGGTCGCTTGTTGGGGGTTTCCTGCCATTGTCTTTTGATCCGTTCAGGGCCGGGTCGGGAGGAGTCCCAGACACCCAGCAGGCGTGGAGCCAGCCCTCGGGGAGGCCGGCAGGTCGATCGAAACCCACCGTCCCAGGGAAGCGCAGAGGTGTGATAGAAACTGCTCCTCCCTCTCTCATTCCAAGGGGAGCGTGCTGTCCTCCAGCCGGAGTGGCGCCTCTAGGCCAGGGTCGCGCTGGGGCCGGGCGGCCATCTTGTTGCATGAAGTGGGCACGCGGGCCCGGTGTGGCCGAAGGCAGAAGGCCACGGACGGGGAAGTCCGGGTTGGGTGCCTGCGAGTTCTGGTGGGAAGGATCGGCTAGGCCGTGGGTTTGGGGGCTGGTGTGAGGTGCAGGGGTCAGGTCCAGCTATGTTACGAGGGCCGGGTCTAACACTGAGCCACCGAGCAGTGACTCTCCGTGTTGTCAGCGGCAACAACCGGATAGTAAGCTCCTGGGACAACCTGCTCTTGAGACACCAGGTGACGCTTGACAGCCGTCACACTGGCTCCTGTATCTCTCAGAGCTTCAACCCTATGGCCATTTATGGTCACCCACTGCCTGTATTTCTTAGTGTTCTCAGGCAGCTGGGTTTTGGGGACCACTTCACGGTCTCCTAATGAGACCAGGGACATTTCTACTGAACCCCACCCACCTTGGACACCCATTTCTCCACCCAGGGCTACACTAGCCATCTGCTAGTGGGTGCTGGTTTACCAAACTGGCGACACTTGGGATCATTGGCAAAATGACCCAGCTCACCACATCTGTAACAGTTTGGGGGCCCTCTTTGAACAGGGATACCTGTCGGGGCCCCGGTCGGTTTCTGGGGTGGGGGAGGCTGAGAACCCTTCCCTTGGTTCCCTTGATTTTTTTTGATTTTAGCTATTTTAGCGATTTGTAAAGCGCCTGGTGACCCGAGGGCATCCCCGCGCTATAATCTTGAAGGCGAACCTGAGGGCAAAAAGGGGGGGTTTTTATTTAGGAAACAATATCGTTTTCAATTTCTTCCTGAACAGCAGGTGATTGGATTCCAGTCGGAGGGTACGGGGGAGAGCGTTCCATCTCGTGGATGCATTAATCGAGAAGCGGCGGCCACCCGAACGTGTCTTCTTATGTCTAGGGACATTGGCCAGATTCTCATTCTCCGAGCGGAGGGACCTGGAGACTTTGTAAGGAGTAACCAGGTCTCTTAAGATGTTTGGGCCGGAACCGTTAAGCAGCTTATGTGCAGTGCAGAGGGTCTTGAAATCGACCCTTTGGCGGATTGGAAGCCAGTGAAGATCCTGGATTGCTGGCCTGGCTGATGCTCTGGAGGGGAGATTCCAGAGTAGCCGGGCGGCTGCGTTCTGCGTTCGCTGGAGTTTGGACAGGGTAGATTCTGGTGCTCCGAGGTATATCATGTTACAATAGTCCAGCCTTGCGAGCACCAGGCCCTGTACTAGGAGCTTCCTGGATAGGGGCGGGAGAAGTGGGAGGATCTTCCTGATGGAGCGCATTAGGCCAAAGCAGGTCCCTGCTGTCTTGGTAGCTTGAGTCTTCATTGACAGCTCGGGCTCTAGCCATACTCCTAGGGTTTTAATTTCCTGTTTCGGGGTGGGGATTTCCCCGAAAACGGCTGGCCAGACCGAAGGAGGGATGGTGGACCACTGCTTGCCCAGAAACATGACCTCGGTCTTTGACCCGTTTAATTTGAGTGCTGACTCACACATCCAAGTGTGGATATTTTTAAGGCAGTTTTGGAGATTGTCCGGGTGTTTGTCCAATTGGGAAAGTGAGACGACTAGTTGGGTGTCGTCGGCGTAGCTTACTATTTTAATCCCGAAGGGGGTGACCACATCTTCAAGGGGGGCCATGTAGGCATTAAATAAAGTTGGGCTTAATGAGGACCCCTGGGGGACCCCGCTCGTGAGGGGGAGGGTGGCAGAGTGGAATTTGCCATCCCACACCTGGAACGAGCGCCCTGAGAGGAAAGACTCTATCCACTTGAGCGCTGAACTTGCAATCCCTGCAGCAGCTAGCCGATGAAGAAGGACACGATGGTTGACTGTGTCGAAGGCTGCGCTTAAGTCCAGGAGGATCACTGCCACTGATCCTCCTAAATCCAGGATGCATCTCGCCTCCTCGATGACGGCGAGGAGGGCGGAGTCCGTGCCATGACCTGGACGGAAACCCGTCTGGGACTGCCGTAAGATGTTGTTGGCTTCTAAGTATCGTGACAATTGGCCATTGACCAATTTCTCGGCCATCTTGCTGATACCAGGGAGGAGAGAAATAGGTCTGTAGTTCGCCATGTCGGCTGGGTCAAGCTGGGGTTTCTTTAGGAGTGCCTTAACAATTGCACTTTTCCAGCTGGGGGGAACCGAGCCTTGGGAGAGTGATGTGTTTATGAGCTCCGTAATTGTGGGCACTACGACTGTGGCTACAGTTTTGAGGAATCTGATCGGGGCAGGGTCTAACGGGGATCCGCTTTTCATTTTGGTTAAAGTGGATTCTACCTCGTCTCTTGTTACTGCTTTAAAGGAGGTGAGCTGCGGATTACTTTGGGGCCTCTTCTGGAACTCCCTCTGTTTACCCTTGTCCCCCACGCTCTTCTGCTGGGGACCCTGCCCACCATTGGCGGAGTATCCCACGTGACCCTTGTGGACCCTGGTACTGACCCAGCGGTCCGCCTCCTCAGCAAGCTTCCTAGGGTTAGTCAGCCTACTATCAATCAGGTGCTGGCGTAGCTCAGGAAAACAATTACTGGACAAGTGCTCCCATGCCATTAAATCAAGAAGCCCTTGAAAATTATCAACCTCGCTACCCTTCACCCAACCATCCAGTGCTCTGCAAAAAAAAGCCACATACTCCACATACGTACTATTGGGAATCTTAGTGCAACCCCTGAACCTCTACCTATACATTTCAGGAGTTAACCCATACCTAGCCATTAAAGCATCCTTCATATGGGGGTAAGAGTTATACACATCTGAGGGCAAATCTGGCAGTGTGTCCCGCCCTTCACTCAAGAACCGCCCCCACAACCCCGCTCCCCAATCCTTCTCAGGGACCCAGTGGGAGGACATGGCTACTTCATAGGCTGTGAACCACTGCCCTATGTCATCATTTTTAAAAAATTCCTTCACTACATTGTGGAAATATGGATTTTTCTGGTCAGTTATGTCCCCTATCTTGGACCCCAACGGTTCTATGTGCATGTTACAAGTACATGTATGTTCCCTCCAGTTCCAGTTATGAAGACGCAAATACATGTGCGTCCACCGTTAACATGTCCTCTGTCAGATCCGCCATGAATAGGCCGGATATTCCATTCCTAAGTATGAAAGGCCACCGCCTTTATATGGTTCACTTATGCCATTTTTACAGTCCAGGCAAGTAGGCCCTGATTCTGTCATCGAACTCTTCTTGCCTTCTGCCTCTGAAAGCTCCAGTCTGAGCCTGCATCTGTGACCATGAACTTTGTCTCATTCTCTGCGCGGCTCACGAAGCCTGACATCAGCTTGCTGCCTGCCAAGAACTGTATTTCACCTTCGAAAATTATCTGCTCCGCTCCCTGCCCAATGCATTCCTGTCTAGTAGCTTAAGTAAACATTCTTCCAGCTACCAAGCAAAGGCCCGACTTCTCTGTCTTCATACAAGTAATTCATAGCCCTGTTACTATGGAAGATTCCGCCCTCGCATCTAGTGTAGACACTTAGACGCTTGTACACGCACTAACAGTCAGTATAGTCAGTATAGAATAAGATTCTACTCTAAGAGACCTCTCTTTTGGATAACATAGTTCTTTAAACATAGGATGTTAGATATGATTTGGGATTAGGTTGACTTGACCCTCCAGACTTCTGTCGCCACATGTAGAGCTAAATGTCAAGTCCCCTTCACCCCCTAGTTGCACGTCAATCACACGTCATACTGCTGCGCGCGCATATCTGCCAAGTATTTCTGCTGACATTGCGAAATTCTTTCATGTAACCACCCTCTTATGACATCACATCTGATGACGTTCTTTCATCACTCCCAGTTACGCCTATTTTTGCTACGTATGAATATATTATCACCACTATCAATTGTTACGCCTCTTGTATTGGCCTCACTGTAATGCCTATTGTATAAAAGTAATTGATTGTCAATAACGTATGTACTTCACTTCCTGAACCTTCGTGGTGATGGAACCTGGAGCAACCGATTATAATCGACCACTGGAATAAAGCCCATTCCGAACCTCTAATACCACGGATTCTGCCTCTTATTTACTGAGCTATTTTATTATGTTTCTGTATCAAATTAAGTCCCGGTAATTAAATTATTTACCACATGAATGGCGCCCGAACAGGGACACTTTCTCATCTCACGCGCCGGCGGTGCGTTGCAGGCCCGGTCTCCTGCCACAGCTGGACGGACAATAACGCGTACCAGCAGGATTTCCTGTATCTCCCTCCGGTCAAGCGGGGGCGACTGAGGCTGCGATCAACACCCAGACGAGGCGGTGAGAAGTGCGAAGTATCCCGACCAGAGCCTAGCTGAGAGAGCAAGATCCGAGGTATACAGAGGCCCACCAGTTTCCGAAGTCCCAAGTCGAGTCCAGTGTCCGAAGCGTTCGAGTCGAGTCCAGTCCGGTTCAAGTTCAGTCCAGTTTCTGAGGCCTTCCGTTTCCGAGCTACCCGGTGAGTACCATTACTGGGGAGGCGTTCTGGCGTGCACATAAGTTGTGCCGGTCCAGACGGGTTTGGGTACACAAATCCGGTCTGCACTGTTTCAGCAGTGTATCTGTACTGTTTAGCAGTATATCTAGTATATCAAGTATGTAAATTCAGAATAATTCAGTTCAAGTCGAGTATTATGTTTAGTGATTAAGTTTTCTTTAGATCGTCATCATTATTGTTGCTCAGTTAAATGTTAAATGTTAAATGTTTTTTGTACATTCTGCATATTGTGGTATGAATGACTGTTCATTATTGTGATTACTGTATTAAGTTTGTTCAAGATCAAGTATCAGATCAGTTCTCAATATGCCGCTCTTTTCGAAATTAAGACAGATCACAACTAGAAAAGGGGTACTCGAAGAAGCTGTTCCTATTCCTCCTAGGGACACTCCAGGGTACTTCATGTATCATAAACACGGCTTAGATGCTATATTATTTCTTGATTTATGGGTAGACTACACTAAGGAATTACCAGAAAGTCAGAGGTGGCCCGTAGCGGGGACCTGGGATGCAGAGTGCATCGTGAAAGTAGAGGAAGAATTATGGAAAAAGAAAGCTAGACAATCACAGAAAGACGCCATTGAATTATGGCGTAAAGAATCATATAGACGTACAGAAAAAGCACGTAGACAGGAAGAGAAGAGTAAAGAGAATTCCAATGAAGTCCGAGAAAATCTATTAATTGAAGAAGGTGCACGAGTGAAATCAGAACAAGTAGACAGACAAAGAAATGCCCTTATGAATGGTATGTATCCCCTTCTGGCCGAAGGATTACCTAAGGCTACTCCAGGGATACCAAAAGACTTGCCAACCCCATTATTTCCAATAAAGGTACATCCTAAGGGGCATCCTAGAACCGCAGAAGATGTTTTTCTTTCCTCATATTTAGATGACGCAGCTCCCGAGTATGCTAATCCCGCCCCACATAGACCGCCTGCCAGGGAGGTTCAACGCCAAGATCCAGTACCCGTATCCCTACAGCAACAAGTTCTGACACAAGTTCCGGCAAGCACATCTGTTTCTACATCTGTTCCTACAGCTACTTCTATAGCTGTATCCACACCTATAGTTGCTGTATCACGTTCTACGAATCCTTTCACACCCGATACCCCAGACGGGGCTACCGGAGGTGCTACCAATATCTTTTCTACGCCACCTAGAATAAATAAACTTACCTTTCAAGAGTCAGCACATTCACGTACCCCTAAACTCATAAATGCCCGTACGCTTAAGGAACTTCTTATAGATTGTAGATATGACCCTGTGCCCGGAAAAGAGGACGAAATGACCCTAGCATCATTACGTATCAGACGAGCCGCAGTGTATTTAGGGAAATTACCAGGAATGACTGCACATCTAGATAATATATACCATTTTGTCCAAACCGGGCGAGATTCTGAATGTATTAACAGAGCTATGGAATACCAGAAAGTGGAAATACAGGGGGAACTGTTGCGTTTCCTCATAAATTGTGTGATCAGAAATCAAGACCGACCGGGGGTAGACCCGGAAGCAATGCAGATTCTTACCAGATGGAGCCAGAATATATCAGAAGGGAGACATGATAAGCAAAACTGTATAATAGCCATGTGCCGAAAGATCCGTAAAGAAATAGAACGCCTACACGAAGAAAGATTAGCGGTAGACCAGTTCGAACAAAGCGAGGAAGAAGCATCAGGACTGCCCACAGGACAGTCAGAAACTATAGCCTATGTAGGTAGAGGAAGATCTTGTAATAGTACTAGATGTCCTACTGATCCGATACGTCCGATATGTCTAGAAAATAACAGGAATTTTCAAACACCAATAATAAAGATAAGGTCTAACGAGCATTCATTCCAAGCAGCTGATAAATTACTCCGAGAACGAAGGGGTTATCATTTTCTCGATTCTATGGATGAACAAGAATTAGCCAGGTCAGCTGTCCATTGGGTTGACAGTCCCGGGAAGTATAGTGATGATACAGTAGCACACACATTTTTGAATCTCACCCCAGATGAACAGCGTTTAGCTGGGATTTATATGATTCAACAACTTCTTATACTATATAAAAGCCAACATTCAGATCCTGGTCCCTTACCTGATATATTGACCGAATTACTCACGAATAGATGGAGAGGTCCAGGTTCGGGGCTTGGGGACAAAACTAAAGCACTGCCAGGTTTATTAGTCCAGGTACTGCCACGTTTATTAACCACGAAAAAGGAAGACTGGGGTGCAATTTCAGCCTGTAAACAAAAGCAAGATGAAGACACTAGTGATTTCTATGCCCGATTCGAAAAATGTTTTGGTATAAATAGTGGTATAAAAGCAAGTAGCGAGTCCTACCCACATCTGTTTGTGACAAAATTAGTTGAAAATTCCTTGCCCCAAGTGAAGAATAGAGTATTAAAATTCGAGAGTACCTGGCAAGGTAACACTCCATCACAAATGTTACAAATGTTACAGTATCATCACAATAGAATTAGAGAGGAACAAGATCATGAACAAAGACGCATGAAAGACACGAAAATGAAAATGCTAGTCTCCCAGACAGTTCCAGCTGAAGGACATAAAAAGGGTACGACACATTCTGGCGATTTAGCAGGACCTGTAAAAGGGACATGCAACTATTGTAAACAACTAGGTCATCATGTACACGATTGTCCAGTCCTGAAGCGTAATATCGCCACGGGTATTACAAAAGAAAGACCACGGCCACTTAGACAAGATCAGAATGAACAAGGAGCCTTGCAGCATGCTCAGTCCATGCCAGCTCCACAACAGACTATACAGTTTGTGCCAGCTGCACCAGCGCTGCCTGTTGCTGCCACGCAAACCACGACACGACAACTGTACCAGACCGCACAGTATGACTATCCTGATTATCAACGATATGCATGAACCAGCCTAGAGAGGGAAGTTGACTTACCCCTTATCGAGATCCCTGTAGATCAAGAAGGACCTTATGTACATAGTGAATTATTAGGCCAAGACAGAAAATTTTTACTCGATACAGGGGCAAGTCGAACAACTATAAAACGTAGTGAAGTTCCAGGGGCACCCCTCTCAGGCTCACAGAATATTTCCCTTGGTTTTTCAGGAAAACCTATTGTTAATGAAGTGTCACAACCTCTTCCACTTACGATAGGACCTTTGACCCGAACTACAGATTTATTGCTTACTAAATCATGTCCTGAAAACCTGTTAGGAATAAAGACATTGAAAGCTCTAGGAGCTATAATATGTTGTTCTCCGGAAGGAGTAAGATTGTTTTTACGTGATTTTAAAGGTCATTATGTGTCTAGAGACATGGATCCCCGATTGCAGACTTTACCTACACATCTATGGGCACAAGGCCCTACTGATGTTGGTTGCATGAATATTACACCATATCGAGTTACACTAAAGGCAGGAGTGGTACTACCACGAATGCGACAATACAAGTTACCACCAGATGCTGTAGTGGCTTTACTACAAATCATTGACGAGCTCATTGCCCAAGGAGTGGTTGTAGAAACAGACTCCAATGTATGTAATTCACCGATAATTCCGATTCTCAAACGAACAGATCCGAAGGCCCCGCCAGTATATCGATTGGTTATTGATCTGCGCGAATTAAACAAGTGCATTGTGCCACAATTCCCTGTGGTCCCCGATATCTCATCATTACTGACAGCTATTGATTCCGAAGCAACATTCTTTACTGTAATTGATCTCAAAAATGCCTTTTTCAGCGTCCCAATAGATCCGGAAAGCCAATATTTGTTCGGATTTAGTTTAAATGGACGTAGCTTTAAATTCTCACGCGCACCTCAAGGATTTACAGAAAGCCCCAGCATCTATAGCCAAGCACTGAAACGAGAACTCGACAGTATCCACATGCCAGTTAACACGGCCTTGCTTCAATATGTCGATGATCTGCTGATCACCGCTAGAAGCGAACCCGAATGTGAGAAAGCATCACTGACAGTTTTACAATTTCTAGCCGAAAAGGGGCACAAGGTGTCCCCTTCTAAGCTGCAATTCTGTGTCCAGCGAGTTGTTTATCTTGGACACTCGCTGTCCAAGGAGGGAAGGCAGCTTACACCCGACCGCATTCAGTTAATAGCTAACATGCCGATACCCAGGTACGGGCTTTCATAGGCCTCACTTCATATTGTAGGCAGTGGATCCCTCAGTATGCATTTCTAGCAAAACCACTCATTCAGTTGACAACACAGGAGGCAGCCACATCGACTGTTCTCCCTTGGACTCAGGAACATACACAAGCTTTTGAAAGCTTAAAGAAAGCTCTATGCCAAGCACCTGTTTTAGCAACACCATGTTACAGTAAACAGTTTACACTCTTTATTATAGAACGCGAAGGTACTGCCTTGTCAGTACTCACACAGGAACAAGCAGGAGCACACAAACCATGTGCTTATTTTTCTAGTACATTAGATCCCGTAGCTCAGGCTCTGCCTGCGTGCCTGAAATCAGTGGCAGCGACAGCTTTAGCAATCAGACAAAGCGATGCCATAGTGTTAGGACATCCATTGACAGTACAAGTACCACATGCAGTGGAGGTTCTTGTGAATCGAACACAAACACAACATTTGACTATAGCAAGACTTACAGGGTATGAACTAACACTGTTTCAGCCACATATAGAAATCAGACGTTGTAACACATTGAATCCTGCCACACTTTTACCTGTGAATGGAACAGACCCACTAGCCCATGACTGTATTGAAGTTATTACAATCACGACGAAACCCAGACAAGATTTAACCGATGTCCCATTATCAGACCCAGACCTGACGTTGTATGTAGATGGTTCATGTATGAGAAAAGGTACAGGAGAACTAGTGGCCGCTTACGCAGTCACAACAGACACTGAAATCATTGAAACAAATTGCATAAATACCTTGTCCGCTCAAGCAGCAGAGCTCGTCGCTCTGACACAAGCCTGTATTCAAGCCACAAATAAAAAAGTCAACATATACACTGATTCACGTTATGCATTCGGAGTCGTACATGACTTCGGCGTGCTGTGGCGAGAGAGAGGTTATTTAACTTCTCACGGTGCCCACATTCAGCACGGACCCCTCATTCATGCTTTATTAGATGCAATACATTTACCCATTGCAATATCGATTATGAAATGCAAAGCACATACGAAAGTTACTGATATCATTTCTCAAGGCAATGATTTAGCTGATAGAACAGCTAAACAGACTGCTCAAACTCAAACATCCGACATGACAAAGACAATAGTCCCGACGCCAACACATTGTATGACGGTTAAAGATCCTACTCTTGACGTAATTGACATACAGACACATGCTACACCAGACGAAATAAAGAAATGGACTGAATTAGGAGGGATCCAAACCGATCAAGGATGGATGATGAAGGAAAAGTCTGTGTGGTTCCTTCCTGATTCAATGGTCCAAGTTATAATTAACACTGTACATAGTCCAGCACATCTAGGAGAAAAAGCTATGCTAGATAGCATTCAACACATTTGGTTTAATAAACATTTACGAGCTGCAGCCAAACAAAAAGTTCGTACCTGTCTGATCTGTTGCCAGTTCAACCCAGGAAAAAGCGTTCCCGTAGAACAGGGTGGATTTCATCCTCCTGATCATCCTTTTGAAGTCCTCCAGATGGATTATATCCAGATGGAACGATGTAGAGGATTCAAATATGTTCTCGTAGTTGTGTGTGCTCTTTCCCGTTGGACGGAGGCATACCCGGTTTCAGATTACACTGCCCCGACTACTGCCAAACAGTTGGTTCGAGAATTCTTCCCACGATACGGTTTACCACGTGTTGTTCACTCAGATAACGGCCAGCCGTTCTCATCCGAATTAATGAAACACGTTTCACTTTTGTTAGGCTATCAGTGGAAATTCCACTGTGTCCGACACCCCGAAGCAGCAGGTCTCGTAGAAAGACATAATCAGACTCTGAAAATAAGATTATCCAAAATATGCAGAGAAAAAGGTGTCGACTGGGTAGTAGCATTACCAGTTGCACTCTTTTACACAAGAATGGTAGCACACTCTCGAACAGGGCTATCCCCGTATGAAGTGATCTTCGGCAGACCACCAAATATGTGGGGGACGCCTATACCACGCAAAATAACTGATATTGACTGTAACATGCTGACAGATTACTTGGCTTCCTTGATGTCTGCACTACAATCTTGTCGTTCACAGGTAGCTGCAGCTTTTCCTGACAACACTGAGGTGAAACCCCATGACGTGGTTCCGGGAGACTTGGTCCTCGTGAGGAACTTTGATCGAAAGACTCAGCTGGAACCTAGGTGGAGGTCACCTCAGCTGGTGTTGCTCACCACAAGAACAGCCGTAAAGATCGAAGGCAGAAAAGGATGGATTCATTCAAGTCATATCAAGAAATTTCATGGACTAAAATCAGATGTGAATACCACACCTTGTGTGTCTTCACCCATTGACTCAAAACTTCCTTTTGTGGAAAAAAGTGATTCCGAACATTATAAATTAAAGCTCAGGCCCAATCAGTCGAGCAATTTGATTGTTTAAGTCCTCTCCAAGGTGAAGCGGTTGAATTGTCTCTGACATGTATCCCTTGGACCTGAATAGAGAAAGCACCCGAAAAATGTTGAAACGACAGGCGTACTGTAAATCACTGCGTAGTCATTGCATAGTGACGTTATTAATTTTGTTTTTCTCAAGTCTTTTAATAATTACTGCAAGTATATTGTTGCACATATATTATCCTATTTCTAGACATGTTTACAATGTTACTGCTGAACATTCTTTTAGTGAATTACCTCCGCTTGAGTTGTCTTATAGATTTGCACTGCGCAATAACACGTTTATTAGTATGTTGCATCATTCCCATCAGGTTAGCAATGCTACAAATTGTTGGATATGTGGCCGACTCCCTCCCTATCAGAATTATAAAGGAATTCTACCTCTCTTTCCATACCCGTTCACACACAACGGCTCCTGTGGAGCATGGTTTAGTTTAATTAATTCTCTAGATTCGAATTCTGCAGTTTATCAAGATAACTGGGTATGGGGAAATTTGAACTTAGTTTTGCTTAAAGTCTGCCACCCTAACAAGGAGGGACTTCCCCAGAGAACAGGAACTGATCTAGAAAATGAAGTGTATGGATTAGGTAATTTTACGCTCAATCTTATGATCCTAAATGTCGAATCAGAAGCTACTCCAATTTTGCCCGCTATGCCAATATTTCCAGTAAAAGGTGAATTATGTATAAGAAAGAATGGTTCCATACACATGGGCCATAGTAAATGCACCACTGTAGTAGAATTTAGTGATCAAGGCAAGTCTACATTTAGAGCTTCCCGCCATTCCTATTTCATATGTGGTCAGACGGCATATGTACGTTTACCTCTAGATTGGGATGGTACTTGCTATATTGGATTCCTTTTGCCACCTGTTTTTCTAGCTCCTGCTGATTATCACAGAAATATTCATTTAGTATATAATAGAGTAAGGAGAGATCTCCCGATAGTCGATTACACTGAAACAGCATGGGAAAAATACACAGATTTCAATAAAGGTCTCTTTCCCTATATAGGTACCGTTACTAATAGTAAGCTGATACGTAGATTAACTAGAACCCTTGAAGCAGTAGTGAACAAAACTATTTCCGCCTTAGGCAATTTAACAGAAGAGCAGTCTGCTATGCGGATTGTTGTGCTTCAAAATCGTCTTGTCCTTGACGTCATCCTGGCCGATAGGGGCGGAGCTTGTAGGGTCATCGGATCAAGCTGTTGTATTTTCATACCAGAAAATTCGCCATCTGTATATAAAGCCATAACTCGTCTGCATAAGATTGTAAGCCAGATACACCAGAATCCAGGCACCTGGACTTGGTCCGGTTGGTTTTGGAGTGTATTATCTACCTTTGGATGGAAGGTCCTATCTTTCCTAGGTATTGGCCTTCTCATACTATTCAGTTGCTGTCTATGCCTGCAATGTGGACCAGCGATTTGTGGTCTGTGTGCCACATCGTGCATTCCACATCAAGATTTTCATTCAAGATCCCGGAAGAAGAAAGAAGAACAAATGATGCTATATGAACAGATCAATGGATTAATGAAGATTGATATCTCTTGACGGGCAAGTAGGGGACAAGGAGGGAATGTGGAAATATGGATTTTTCTGGTCAGTTATGTCCCCTATCTTGGACCCCAACGGTTCTATGTGCATGTTACAAGTACATGTATGTTCCCTCCAGTTCCAGTTATGAAGACGCAAATACATGTGCGTCCACCGTTAACATGTCCTCTGTCAGATCCGCCATGAATAGGCCGGATATTCCATTCCTAAGTATGAAAGGCCACCGCCTTTATATGGTTCACTTATGCCATTTTTACAGTCCAGGCAAGTAGGCCCTGATTCTGTCATCGAACTCTTCTTGCCTTCTGCCTCTGAAAGCTCCAGTCTGAGCCTGCATCTGTGACCATGAACTTTGTCTCATTCTCTGCGCGGCTCACGAAGCCTGACATCAGCTTGCTGCCTGCCAAGAACTGTATTTCACCTTCGAAAATTATCTGCTCCGCTCCCTGCCCAATGCATTCCTGTCTAGTAGCTTAAGTAAACATTCTTCCAGCTACCAAGCAAAGGCCCGACTTCTCTGTCTTCATACAAGTAATTCATAGCCCTGTTACTATGGAAGATTCCGCCCTCGCATCTAGTGTAGACACTTAGACGCTTGTACACGCACTAACAGTCAGTATAGTCAGTATAGAATAAGATTCTACTCTAAGAGACCTCTCTTTTGGATAACATAGTTCTTTAAACATAGGATGTTAGATATGATTTGGGATTAGGTTGACTTGACCCTCCAGACTTCTGTCGCCACATGTAGAGCTAAATGTCAAGTCCCCTTCACCCCCTAGTTGCACGTCAATCACACGTCATACTGCTGCGCGCGCATATCTGCCAAGTATTTCTGCTGACATTGCGAAATTCTTTCATGTAACCACCCTCTTATGACATCACATCTGATGACGTTCTTTCATCACTCCCAGTTACGCTTTTTTTTGCTACGTATGAATATATTATCACCACTATCAATTGTTACGCCTCTTGTATTGGCCTCACTGTAATGCCTATTGTATAAAAGTAATTGATTGTCAATAACGTATGTACTTCACTTCCTGAACCTTCGTGGTGATGGAACCTGGAGCAACCGATTATAATCGACCACTGGAATAAAGCCCATTCCGAACCTCTAATACCACGGATTCTGCCTCTTATTTACTGAGCTATTTTATTATGTTTCTGTATCAAATTAAGTCCCGGTAATTAAATTATTTACCACAACATCTTTGGATATGTACACTCTGGACTCTACCTGCACTGGGGGTGTGCTGCCACCAGAGGGAGTGCTCCCCAAGCCCTGGGCTTTCAACTCCAGCTCCCTCAAATTCATCTCATGCTCCATTTGGCTTCTCCTCTCTTCCATCTCTACCCTTTTTCTTTCCATTGCCAGTTGTCCATTTAGTTTCGCCATCTCTATCTCATGAGCTCTGGTTTCCTTCCTGTCAGCCATCTCCTCTGGCGACAGGCCTCTGCCCAAGCTAGCGATGCTCTCTGCCTGCTCAATTTCCTCCATCTCATCAGAGTCTTTTCTTGACTCCATCCAGGCCCTCAGCGCCTTGCAAAAATCTACTTTGAGCTTACATCCAACAGTGGGGACTTTGAATTTTCTGCAGAAGCCCTTCAGCTGGGCCTTGGGGTAGCTCTCTAATCTCTCTTCTTCCCATTCCACGTCTTCAGTTTCAGAGATGAGGGATGCTGCCCTTTCCACAACACTTGTACCAGGCATGATTCCTTTAACAACTGGCGATTTGCGCTATTGGTCTGCCTTCACTATGTGGCATTCACCAATCACTGTGCATGTATCACAAAAGCAAATTCGAAATCCTCACCGCTGACCACCAATGTTAGAATCCGGGTTCTCTGGTTGGCACAGGTAGGTACTTGTGTCAAGCAGGGAACCTTTCCTCTAGCGAGGGTAGGGGGGTACACTCTAACAATAACTCCTGCTCACCCTCTAGGTAGCTTGACAAGGCCTATCTCAGAGCGTTCAGGTTAAGCATTTGTGAACACACACACAGTAACTCAGTGACAACCCTACAAATGGACTCCACACTGGGGTATAGAAAAATAATACTTTATATATATAGTTTAGGCTTAGCACAAGACCAGATAACGTAAAAACGGCCCACAATACTTATTAAACAAAGAGTTCTTGGTTTTAGCGTAGTTTTAAAGTTCTGTGCGCTTTGTTCCTGTCCGTACGCTTCGTACGTGGTAAAAACTGCTTGGGAACGGGTCTCACATGCACTGTAGGCGCTTCGGGACCAAGCGTACACCCTACGGTGCGAACAGGCACAGTACCTTTACTTGGGAGTTCGTCACGGATGCTGCACTGACATCAAGCGTGATGTACGGTGCGTTGTCCTCCTGGTGCGATGCGTACTACGGTACGTTAGACCTTGGGCGTGCAGGGCTTCAGGAGACGGTGCGTAGGTACGGTGCGTTCAAAGTTCGTTGCGGCGTTCGTGCCATACCATGAGAGCGGAAATCTTGATTCGAAGAGCTGGATACAAGCGAACAGTACGCTCCGTACAGGGGAGACGTACGCAACTACCGTACGCACCGCAGCCTTTCCAAAGCAGGGAAAAGGAGCGTACGCCGGCAGTATGGTTCGTAGGGGATAGTAGCAAGTACGGTTCGCAGTCCTTCCGTTACGGTGCGAGCTATGGCTCGTAGGGGCCTGTTAGTCGCGTTGCTCAGGCCGGATGATACCTTCCTTTGCGGTGCGAACTACGGCTCGTAGAGGGGCCTTAGTCACGTTGTTCGGGCCGGACAGCGGGATACCAGCTTTCAGGGGGTACGCTGCGATCAGCGAGACATACGCAGCAGTTTGAGTCGAAGATGCGGGGAAAACGGTCCGTTTTCCAAGGTGATCTCAAGGCAGTGAAGTCCACTGGTCCTGGGACTTCGTTCAGGGGGCAAGCTCACTCACAAGCCCTTGGATATCTCTCAGCACAAGTCAAATAAAAGTTTCTTGAGTCTTTTCTTCCTCTTCTTCAGCAGCAAGGCAACCACTGCAGGCCAATCCCCCAGGTCAGGGACAGTACTCCTCCATGCAGCTTTTCCAGTTCCTTCAGGTCGGACAGAGGTTTCTTCTAGGCAGGACAGGATCTAGTTTCTTAGGAGCAGGGCTCCTACATTTATACCACAAATCCTTTGTTCTCTCAGGCCAGGGGGGGCCTTGCCTAGTTCAGTCCAGTTCTGGAGCACTTTGTTGATGCGATGCAGGCTTCTTCTTTCAGGGTGCAGGGCAGAGCCATCAGACACTCCACAGGGGGCGGAGCCAGCATTGTGGTGTCCAGGTGTACTCCTCCCACCCATCTACAGGTCAATATCTCTATTCACCACCAGGCTACCTAGCCCTGCCCATCTGGGTTTCCCCAGCCCTGTCACTCACACAAGCCAGACAGCAGATACACATCACGCAGAGGTGGGCTGAAATGGTTAGGCAAGCAAAGGCCAACTTTCTAAAAGTGGCATTTGCAAACGCAGAATATTAAAATAAACCTTACTAAAAGATGTACCTTATTATTCTGAATTCAGGCATACTAAACTCGATTTTCTACCATGTTCCCTGGGTCTGTTAGGATCATAGGATGTAACAGCCCATTCTGGCCTAGGAGAACAGGGTAGTCTTACAATAGTGAAAAACGAAAATGGCTGTAATTCACTATTAGGACATGCCACACACATCAGGGCTTGTCTTACCTTATACTACAATGCCCCCTGCCCTTGGGCCTACGATAGGGGTGACTAACATGAAGTTATGGGAAGGTTTAGGGACTGGCAAGTGGGTGCACTTGCCAGTCCGCATGTCAGTACCAGACTGCACGCAGGTTCTGCAATGGCAGACCTAGACACATTTTGCCAGGCCGCTTCTGTGGGTGGCACAACCAGTGCTGCAAGCCACCAGCGGCATTTGTATTTACACGCCCTGGCACTCCTGGTGCACTTTACTGGGGTCTGATAGTAAACCAAATAAGCCAATCATGGAATCCAACCAACATATACATTTTACGTAGGGAGCACTTGCACTGTGGCACTGGTTGGCAGTGGCACAGTGCTCTGAGTGGCCAACACCATAAAAACACATGAGGCACAGCGACAAAAAGTGTAAGGGAGACTCACGCCAAGGTGCCAGGTCTAACAGAGGGCCACCGCCAGTCCTCTGAGCCAGCTCAGGGTTCTTGCTCCTCTTCTGTTTGACAACCCTCTTCAGGTCATGCCACCGCTTCATGATTTCATTTTTGGAACGCGGGATGGTCCCTACTGCATTAATCCTTTAGACTATCCTTGCCCACATTTGTGTTCTTGTGGCTAATGGTGTCTGTTGGACCAGGCTACCAAACAGTTGTGGTTCCACTCTGACTATCTCATCTACCATGACAGTCAACTCACTATCTGTGAATTTGGGCATTTTATGTGTTGCCATGGTGTGTGGTGTGCAAAGTGGTTGTGGGTGCAGGAGTGTGAGTGGAGGGTGTGGTTGTGATGTGCATGGTGTGCGATGTGCAGGGGGTTAGTACTGCAGGTGTGGTAGTGATGGTGGTGGTGGTAGTGATGTGTGTGTGCTGTATTCTTTTGCCTCTCCTCTCTGATCTGGTGAATGCCCTTCTCTTCTGGAGTGTTGCACATGATTGTGGTCAGGGTAGGGGCTAGTTTTATAGTCAGCTATGTGGGTGTGTCCAAATGGGGTATTGTTGTCAAGTGTGTTGAGTGTGTTGTCCTGGGATTTGTCTTGTTCTTTTTCCCATGTGGTTGTGTCATTGGGGTGTGTTTTGTGTTTTTGGGGGGCATGGCTAGTTTGCTGTGTGCACTTTTTGGCCTTATTGTGGTTTTCTTCATTCGTCCACCATATTTTTCATGTATCGTCTGCAGCAGTGGCTATGCTGCAGCTCTTCCGCCAGCTCTCCCATTCATCCCTGTTTACGACCGCAGCGGTCGGAGACAGCGGAACGTACCGCGGACCATCAGGGATATCCTAATTTCCTGTGCGGTGTTCCGCTATACTTGCGGCGGGTTGGTGTTTTTTCACCACTAATGCGACCGCTGCGGACGGATTTTGGCCATCTCCGCCTGCTACGGGCGATTTTTCTTGGCCCCGTTCTGCCGCGGTCGGTGTTTTTTGGCGGTTGATCCTAATTTCCCTGCCGGTTTTTCCTCGGTACCGGTGGGCGGTGGTTTTCCGCTTCCATGGCGGTCGGGGTGGTTTTCCGACCGGACACATATTGCGTGTGCTCTTTACTTATCATTTGCTCAGTAGTAGTATGGCAAATGCATGGATGCTATAGACAGATGGATTACTAGACTAAAGGTCACCTTACAAAATTTGCACAACATTAAGAGACTTTTGAGGAAAAACACTTCAGGAAAAAACAACAAAATACAATACTATACATGGAGTAAGACATTATAATTCACAGTAATGGCAAGACTCATATCGTCTATGCTCTTTATCTATCAGGATCAGCTTCACTCAGAGCGACTTCACACTGATGGTCACATATAGCGCCTGATTTAGATCTTGGCTGATGGGATACTTCGTCACAAACACGGCAGACATCCCTTCCGCCGAATTACAAGTGCATTATATCCTGGCACTTTTGATACAGCGCACGGGCTATTCGTCACATTTGTAACGGAGTATCATATCCACCAAGATCTAAATCAGGCCCTATAGTCTTTAACACCAGGCAATATATTTCATCATTCCTTTAGGGTCGCAGTGACAGGTGCGTGGTAGAGTACAAAAACACTGACATACCAGTTTTCTCAGGCAGTGCAGCAGGAGCCCCTTCATTAGGGCGGAGGAGAACCGCCCCCCTACCACCACCCTTAAATAAAATGATAATAAAACGGGTATTAAACCCCTTTTATTATCATTTCATTTTAATCCCCAGGACCCGCCCTCAGAACTCTGATGAGTCTTTAGGCGGGTCCAGGGGATGACACTGCTGGTGGGGGAGTGGTTGTGCAGTCCCTTCAGTGCGCATGAGGATTTGGCCAGCCGTCTCAGGCTGGCCAAACCCTCATGCACAGTGAAGCTCTCTCTAGCCCCAGCTGCCTTGCTGGGGCTGGAGAGAGCAGGCACAAGCTCTCAGTCTGCCAGCGAGCGCAAGTTGCCAGTGCTCAGGCTAATCCTGACTCTGCTTTCATGCAGCATCAGGATTGGCTGCAGTGCAGTCTGGGAGCCTGTGCCTAGAAAAATGAAGAGTGTAATGCGGCAGGTGAAGCAGGGGCGTAACAAACACCCCCGCCGCCCCTGCGGGGCGGTGAGGCCCCCAGTCTTCAGTATGTGAAAGAGGGCCCCTCAGCTCATCTGCAGAGAGCTGTGAAAGGTTTGCTCTAAAGCAGCTGCAGTGTTGAGCCTGCTCTGAGCTCCTTGCGGTGACCCAGGGCTGAAGAGAAACAAAGTAACAAATTACATTGTTTCTCTTTAGTCAGAGCCAGGCCCGGAAAAAGAATGGGGGGTGGGGGCCCTTGAGAGAGCATTCACCACAGGACACTGCTCCTCTGAGGTAGCACAGAGCTGACTTGGGCCGGAGAAAATTGGCAGCTCCAGAAACAGGATCTGCTGGGACTCGTTGGGCGGTAAACAAGCATGTGCAATGCAATTGGTTTTGCTTTTGTGAGAGTTAGAGCTATTGATATTGTAAAGGACAATGTATTTTACCTATGCGTTTGGGGTGGAGTGAATGTGTGTGGTGTCAAGTGGACATATATGGTTTAGATTGGAATTGTTAGTTGTGGAATTGTGTTGTGTGGATTGGATCTGTGTAGTGAAATAATGTGTCATGGTGTGCAGTGTAATTATGTAGTATTGAGTGGAGTGGGATTGTGTGTCATGGAGTGGGATTTTGTGTCTTAGAGTGGGATTATCTGGAATGGTATTTTGTGTTGTGGAGTGGTATGTAGTGGAGTTTACTTATGTGGTGTGCTGTTAAATATTGTAGCATGATGTGGAATTTTGTGGTGAAGATTGGATGTATGTTGTGTGTTGTGCATTTGTGTTGTTAGTTTGAATGATGTAGTTTGTTGTGAATTATGTGATGTGGATTGGAAATGTGTAGAGTTGAATTATGTGATGTGGAAGTTGGGGTGTTGAGTGAAATTATGTTGAGTGGTATTATAAGGCATGGTGTGAAGAGTAGCTTTGTGGAGTTTTGTTACGTGGCATAGACTGGATTTATGTGGAGTGTATGTAACTATGCAGTATGGAGTAGAGCATACTTTTGTGGAGGTTAATTATGTGGTGCTGAGTGGTATTATGTGGAGTGTAATTATGCTGTGTGATAAATTGTGTGGGGATGAATTGTGGAATTGTGTGATGTGTGGAATTATGTGGCATGGTGTGGTGTATAATTGTGCGGAGTGGAATTATGCAGCATGTTGAAGAGTTGTTTTTGTGGAGAGTAATTATGTGTTTTGGAGTTGAGTGTTAATATGTTGTGTGAAGTGTAATTATATAGGTTGAAGGGGAATTATGTGTAGTTGAGTTGTGTTGTGTGGAATGTAATTATGTGGTTTGGAGTGGTATTAAGTTGTGTGGAAAGTTATTATGTGATGTGGAATTATGTGGTATGGAGTGAAGTGGAAATATGGGTTTTTTAATTTTTAGTATTGTAATTATGTGGTATGGAAAGTTGTAGGGTTAAATTATTTACTCACTCAGCGGAGCAAGCAAGCCCCTTTGTTCATGAATTAAATGGTGCGCATGGCCATGGTGTGCAGGCACGGCCTCTTAATTAATTAAATGGTGTGCATGTCTGCCGGGCCCTGGGCGGGCCTCTTAGGCTCCTTATTAGTTATGGTGCGCTGCACGCAGATGTCTCTGCTTCTGCGCGAGTGCGCGTCTTCAGGGTGGGGCTGATGACCATACCATTGTTATGTGCATTGCGCAGAAGTGCAATTAAAAGTGCAGGTGTGCATGACGAGTAGTGAGGCATCTCACCCAGGACTGAGAAAGACCGTCACCGTGCGGCACCCCAGCCAAAATTTAATTATTATCAGCCCCTGCCTGGCTAGCCTTGCCATGACCCTCTTCTGCTACCCACTCACACCTGCCACTGAAGCTGCAGGCCAGGCCCCAGGTGAATCTGTCTAAGCCGAGGCAGGAGTGGTCCGTGGTGGCGAGTAGTCGCAGTGGGTGGGTGGGGTGGAATGAGATCATAATTTGGATCAGGAAGGGCATCATGGTGGGGCCCGGCCGGGAAATCAGGAATAAAAGTAAAATTTAATATGTAGGCCGGCCCAGGGCATAACTAACCCTGCAGAGGTACATGACTGGACGCTTGCCCTGGTTGCAGAAACCTCTCTAAAAGGCTGGCTATGGGGAATGTCACTACACATACTATCTGTAAGCAGAGGAGGGAATACACAGACTGTCAGCTGCAACACAGGTCGTGCCTGGACCTGGAACAGAGCCATAAAACTCCAGGGATGGAAAGGTAAAATCACTAAGGAAACTCCCCTGTGGGTAAGTACCTTCTTAGAAAAGGGACAAATTGAAAGGATTTAGAAGATGGCATCTCTATGGAATTTCCAAAGTAGGGGACCTAGCACAAGGCTGTGGAGCATGAAGACACTTGAGCACATGCAAAGGAATATAAATACATACAGCCAAAGCTATGTCCTGACGTCGTGCCCATAATGTGGGCTGAATTGTTGGAATATAGTCTGTGGGAATGTGGGGTTCTAGTGGAACGCTTGCCTAAGGGACAATTTCTGCTCTTTACAAGGCTCGGATCAACAACATGTCCGGCTGCCTCCATAGGCTTACAACCTCATGGGAAAGAGATTTGGGCCCCCTCGTGGGCACTGCCTGGGATACGGCCCTCTTGCCCATTAATTTGAACAGTGTCACTCATATTTTTTTGATCAGCCCACAAGAAAGCATACTTAGAGCAGGACAATCGGTCAGCCCTCTTTATCCATGGCTTTGTTGAAAGCTTCAGTTACATTTCTAAATGCCAGTCATCATGACTGACTGCAGTTTTAATCTTTACTTCTCTGAATTCACTCGCTTTTGCTTAAGGGGATTTTGAGGGGATGCTGAGCAGCTCCCTCGCGGGTGATGGGTTAATGGGCCCTCACCCCTGAGCAACAGCTGAATTTGCAAGGAAGAAAAGTAGACTTTTTCCATATGATTTGGGTGTGTAGTGCCAGAAATATCTACTGGAGAACGACAACCAGTGAACTGTCAGGAAGAGTGAGAAAATGGTCCTCTGACACCACTATGCATAATTTTAGGTACCAAACAATGTGAACTTGGCTAGAGGTAGACTTGCTCGTTTTTCTTTGGGCCTTATGGACGAGAAGAGGGATGTAGTTAGAGCATGGGTACTCACAAATACTTTCCCAGGGGCCACAAAGTACAGTCTGTGGTGTGACTGAGGGCCACATTGATGCCAGCAGCGTGGCGGTCGGGTGATATGGGGTTTGTAAAGTGGGTGTAGAGGAAGTGAAGCATGTACAAAAAGTGTCTGATTTGCACAAAGCGAAACCAGAAAACCTGTTATCAATCCCGCCTTCCCCACTTGAACAAACTGTGTGCTTCTAGGCAATAGTTTTTTTCACTTTGCCTCCTTTTTCTTTTCTTGTGTTTAATTTAATAAACTATGATGTAGCCCATTTATAATAGCAGCCCAGGCCGCCCAGAGGGTGCACATGACAATTGACTTGCCTCTTAGTGCACTATTGACATTGTTGTCGTGGTCGGTAGAAGCATGAATGTTTCTACATTCATGCGTGAAACTATCCTATTAAAAAAAATACCTCTCAATGCAGTTATATCATCAGATATACTGTGGAGAAAAAGGCTCTACAGGTTAATGAAGAAGACATTTTGGAATTTTGAAGAAACTTTATCATATTTTTACACATTTACTGTAAGATGTCTTTAAAAAATGAAGGTGTTTCTAAAGTGTTGCAGGACGTCTTAGTTAATTCCATTCTGAATGTTAGAACTGAGTCAAGTAAACAGCAGACTAGTGCTGCTGTTCACTAAGGGGTCGCATGGAAAGGTCCGGAGAGCCGCAAGCAGCCCCGGGCCGTACTTTGAGTATCACTGAGTTAGAGGGTGAAGAAGTCCTGTGTGCCTGACCAGAGCTGAGGAGTGCATGTAGGACAAATGCATAAAGTCTGAAAGGGTCACTTCATTAAACATTTGGTAGCCAAGGCAGAGCTACTATGGTCAGTGGCGGCTGCTAGGGAACAGTAGGAGAGGTAGAAAAAAAGAAAAGACGACTTACCTGCCAGCTGTCACCTCTCCTCTGTCCTCTTTTGTTCTTCCTGACCTCACACAGGTTCCAAGACTCCCCTAAGTCAATCACGATGCTGCTGTCACCAGCTTTACAACAGTGTCGCGATTGATCTGAGCGGCCTGGTTTGCAACTCAGACAATGACCAGGCGCCCCCCGCGAATAGCGGTGGGGCACCCTTAGTTGCTCCAAGTGAAGGAGCCTAAAAGAAGGAGTCCCTCGTCGGTTTCCAGATAAGAAGAGGGTCGCTGGCTGGTGACATCATCAGGGGCGTCCAGACGCTCATAAGGCATCGCAAGAGGGGAGACCGCCCCTTTTTCTATCCACCACGCACCATCCTGAAGTGGGTGGAGAAATGCTAGTGCGCATGTCTGTTTGGCCGGTCCTAAGACGGCAAGCCAAACTGTCATGTGCACTTACAGTGCAGCAACCACTCGTCCTCCCTCTGACGACAGCCGAGCCCCGCCCTAACCTGGCTCTGTACTAAAAATAAAATGATAATAGCATTGTGTTATTATCATTTGTTTTCCTTTTGCACTGCTCAGAGAGCAGTGGGGCGAGGCTTCTCTACCTTAGCGGAGGAGCCGCCACAGAGGGTTAGAAGAGACAGAAGATGGAGAGGTTTCCCAGCAACCCCCGTGGATGGTAGGGGAAAAGGTTCACCAAGGTGTGGCAGAGAGAGGGGGTTAAAATTGTCTGATGGGAGACAACTCCCATGTCAGTGAAATTACAGAACTACTTTGTGATGTTGTCATTCTGTATTAATGGTTACCTTTGCATATTTTGGAAAAAGAATAATAAATAAAAATTGTAAATAAAAAAAATATCACTGGAGGGAAGAGAAGACGAAAGGAAAATGAGAAGGAGGAGAAATGGAAATAAAGCAGGGAACAGAAATGAGTGGAACAAAGCTGCATGCTTTTTCCCTTGGTTGCTCACATAGCGATTCGCTGCTTCCCCGCCTTAGGCTGCTTTAATTTACAAAGAAGGGAAGAAAAACAAAGAGAGGGAGGAAGTAAGTGAAATAGAAGGAAGCGACACAGTGTCAAATGCTGATGCTTGATTACACAGTGCCTAGGCTGTCTCTGGGCCCCATTAAAGGGCGGAGAAAGACAGAGGAGAGGTGGAGGGGAGCATGAAAGGGTAGAGGGCCCTACAGAGGGAAGAGGGCTGCATGGCAGCTCGAAAAAGGAATAATAAAGCTTGACCATCTTATTGGTTTGTAGCACTTGTGCACCCAAAGGTCACCTCATGGTGCTCATCTCTGGATAATGAATTAGTAGACATTTAAAAAACAAAACTGAAGAAAAGTATGAGGACAGCGAGGGATTTGGGGTACATTTTCCAAATAAAAGGCAGAAGTGTCCTCTCTCAGGTTAATAAAGGTTGTGCTTGGATAAGACCCGTGGGCTACTGGGCTTTGTTAGGATGGCATTCAGTGCTTATTTTGAGCCGGTGGGGCACTGGCACTTATTTTTGGGGACCAGCACCGTTCCGAGCGCAAGAGAGGAAAAACACAAAGAACAGAAAGCAGCCAACTGCAAGAGCGAGAAAAAGAGGCAGGGAGTGCATAAAAGACTGTTGGCCTTGGTATTTGACGCACCCATGTTTAATTGCACGGACTCCAGCCTCTGAGCAGAGCTACAGGCAGTGGCACTCTTGCGCTCACAAATTAAGCACTGATGATGTTGAGCCAATTTTCATATATCAGAAAGACATGATTATCTGTCTACCAGAGCATGTAAACTGAAGAATAAAAGTGATAAACAAATATATAGATAGCGGTTTGGGTTGCCTCCTTCAGCTATTGGTTTTTGAAGGTGTCATTCACATTTTTGTTTGGCACACAGGAAAGCATACATTAAATATGATAATGGGTCATCCCGGTTCAATCATTACTTTGTTGGAAATGTAATTCACATTTTGTAATATGTTATGTTATACCAAATTTGTATAGCGCACATTCACCAAAAAGGTTTCCTGGCGCTGTCAGTCACCATGAATGATTGCATTTTTAATCTTTAATTCCCTGGGTCCACTCGCTTCTGGTCTATGAAACTACTAACCGATGAGGCAGATGAGAGCACGCTGACCATCTCCCCCAGGGGCAATGGAGTAAGGGGCTGGTGCATTTAAACCCCTGCACAGCAAATGTGGGGCTGGGAGGAGGACAGCCTGCTGCCCAGCACAGTGTGCCTCCTGTGGAAGGTGGTTTCTTCTGAGCAGCCTCCATCCCGGCTTCCAGTGTTGTGATTTTTTCACACGTAGGGCTCCAGTTGCAGATCGGACTGTCCTAAGGCTGGAAACCAGTGCTTAATTTTAGCCGGTAGTTTCCGGTGCTCGTCCCAGCACTTAATTGTCAGCACCGGAACTAATGCCAGTCCACCACATGGTGGCATTGTCTGTCAAAAGTTGAGATGAGATGAGCACAACAGTGTTTAATAAGTCAATGTACATTAAAATGAATAATATCT
Source organism: Triturus cristatus (assembly GCF_964204655.1). Lineage (NCBI taxonomy): Eukaryota > Metazoa > Chordata > Amphibia > Caudata > Salamandridae > Triturus > Triturus cristatus. The sequence continues at coordinate 405,381,242 of NC_140581.1, forward strand.
TATTATAGCTTTGGGTGGCCTGCAATAGTTTGAATTGTCACTCTCGTAGGAGTGCAATGATTAGTAGTTGTGTATTGTGCGGTCATTGGCAGTGCTGACAGGGGCAATGGGTGGTGCAGACTGCAGTGACTTCACGAGAACAGCCTTGGCACATCCTTTTTTTATTACAAATTAAGCACTGCTGGAAACATCGGTAGAGGTGGAGAGTAGACCTGCAGCAGAGAGATAAGCTGGAGGCACTGGGAGGTGAGTGTGGAGCAGAAAGAGTGGCAGTCCTGTGCCTGCAGCCTCAGTAGCAGTCTCAGCTCCCTACAGTCTGTATCCTCCGCTCACACCGTGGCAACTTTTGCTGCTGAGCTGTGAGCTCCTGCAGACCCTGCCGCATTCGGCAGAGCCTCCTGCCCAAAACACCTCATGTTGGCCAGGTTCTGCAGCCGTCCCTTCCCGGGTACACGCTGTGGGGTGTGAAACGCCCTCTTCACTCTCTTTTCTTCACTCTCAACCTGTGCACTAAAATACACTCCATAATAAGGTAGAACTAAGGTAGACTGTGCAATGAAGCACTCAGCACTAACGTAAAGTGCTGAAGGCTGTGTTAATTTAACATGTTAACCCAACACCCTACAGCATATGTCTTACAGCCTGATATTCACCTTAATCATACAATTTATTGGATCTACCATCCTCACCATTAATCCTCCAGAAGAAGCCCAGACAGCCAAAAGAACACCACCACATTCCACACATTCCTAAAGTCAACTGTTATAGTCCATTGTTGCACCCTTTCTGTTCAACCTTCCCAGTCACTGATCACAACCCCACCACAGCGAGCTAGAACTGACTGTCCTGCCACCATCCCAACCATCACTTAGTCCTCCTGCCTGTCTTTCCTGCCGCCATCCAGCAAAACCTCAACAGGTCTATCCTGCCCCCCCACCCCGCTCCCCCAGTACTCCCCTCTATCACCAACATGTTAATCAAACCAGTGGCGTAACAAAAGACCCACAGCCACTGCAGACGGACGCAGTGCGGGGAGGGGGGCTCCCGAGCTCCTGGGCCCCCCTCCGGCACTGGCAGGCCCCTGGCCAGAGAGCTTCAGACTGGGTCCGGAGCGTGGGGGCCCCATGCATGCACTTTGCAGGGGGCCCCCTCAAGCTTCGTTACGCCAATGAGGCGACGTCGGAGTTGGTGGCGTTCAGGTAAGTTTTTTTATTTTTATGTTTTTTTACCCTGAATACTCCCCTCCCCACCTCCCTCCTCACACCTTTGGCAATGGACGGGCCTCCATTGGGGCAGTGTAATCACAGCAAGCTGCAGAATATGAACTTCTCCTTCAAAATTTCCAGGACCAGTCCTCACAATTCTATAATCATTAAACCGCCCTTTTCCATTACCTTTACACTAGTGGTTTGGCGAAGCATCCATTCATTTGTAAAATAATTCAAAATTACAAAAATACTTTTATACGCGGGTCATATTTACAAAACGACATTCCAGCCCAGACCGATTATTTCCTACAAAAACCATACGATGAACCAGAAAAGAAAATATACCGCCCTTCATGGTGAACAGACAAATTAAGATTTCTTTCCTTTTACTGTGACACAAACTGGGAAATCTGCATTGGTTAATGAAGCACATGGTTCACGGCTCTGATAGAAGGCTCCCTCCGGAATGCTGCAAAAATTATTCCGGATATATGCGAGATCGTTTTAATCAGAAACGACTCAGGTGCCATGCGCTCACTAACAAGCAGCAATGAAGAAAGAAAATGATTCCACGTGGATTTAAAATGTACATTAAGACAGTGTTTGGGAAAAAGGATCATTACTTATTTAAGAGCTGAGCTTGCGAGAAGAATAAGTGACGTTTTTACCCAATTTAAAGATCTACTGAGCGTTCAAAGAAATTATTCAAGTGGACATGAAAATAATAAGGCTTGCTGAAACTCCTGTGAAGAGCATGGGGTCCATTCAACAGAACAACAACTCTTGCCCGGGTGCGAGGCGTGTCATAGTTTCACTCGAGCACTTGCAGAGCTCACTGTCGAACAGAAGAGAGCCAAAGAACCTGCTCGCCCCAGGGTGCATCACGCAAGGCCCAGAGTGCATCTCAGCAACAAAGTGCCCGGGATTGGAACAGCAGTGTCTCGTTTGCCTCACGTGACCTCCTAATCCTTGGTAGAGCTTCCTTTGCAATGGGTAGAGAATGTTGGCAGTGGCGTCACTAGGGTTGGTGTCACCCGGTGTGGGTAACTCATGGTGTCACCCCCTCACGACATACCGCATGGACCTCCTGCGCTCCGAGTCCGCCAGTGGACACAGTTGGCAAATAACGGGACCATACAGAATCCTTAGTAACGTTTGTAAATGTAGGTCCTATATTTACAAAATGTGCCTGTTAACAACAGTGTGATAATGACTCATTGATCAGGTTGTACAGTGGGCTGGCTACCTGCTAGTCAACAGTTTATTGGAATTTATACTATCATAGGTATGGTACTTTGTACTGGTGTGGTGTTCCCACTATCCAGCAACACGATATATCAGTGGTCGAAGTGGGGGGAAAAAAGTAGGGGAACTGTGGGCGGAGAATCAGAGGGCGGGAATAACCAAGGATTCGATCAGTGGGCGGAGCCAGAGGTGTGGCCCAAATGCGCAAACACCCCCAATTTTTTGTATTTGTTTGGTTTCACTGCCCAGTTTTATCAACCAATGGATACACATGATTATAAGGAGTTATTGACAGTAAAATGTATTCACAAAGTGGGATATGCTTCTAATCACAGAATGTCCCCAAATACAATACAATGTGGAAGCACAAGCCATTTGTCTCCGAGCCATGGAGTTTCTGTCATCAGCACTTCTCCCTTTTCCAAAACAGCAGTTCAAACATGAATGGCTAAAAATCCTAGTTTGCAAATGTTTTCTAAATAATAATGGCTCTGCCATATTTACCTCATACTGCAAGATCTGCAGCATGATCTGACCATTTAAAATAATAAATTGTTTGTAGCTCAAAAGTATCAAAAGTTAATAAAAAATGTGACTTGTGTTGCTGCGGAGTAGATGACAGTTAATAGCTCACTGTTCTATGTTACGATTTTAACTTATAAACTGCAAGTAACAAAAGGATCTCTCTGACAAAAGCAGTAGCCCACTGGCCTATTTACATTATGTGCACTTTGTGATCTGCATGGTACATGTTCTTTGCAGCAGGTACATTAACCCTCTGAGCTACCTTTCCATGAGTCAAATCTTCCATTAGACAAAATTCCGATCTCTCTCTAGGAAGAACATTAATCACCAGAGTCATCATGACATTTTTTATTGTTACCGAAAATTGCTGGAGGCCAGGAAGGAGGCAGCAAGCGCTTTTAAAACCATAATATACTTGCAAAAATGATGCCTCCACCTAAAGTCAGCACCTAGTGCGGTCACACCGGTTGCACCGCCCTAGAGCTGGCCCTTCTCAAGGGTCCTGTGATCTCAGTGACAGGGTCACTGTTGTTCTAGGGTGTGCTGCTTCATAGGCCTGCCCACAAGACTGGAGGTGAACTTCAGTATGAATAGTGGTGGACAAGCCTTGAAGGTTAACCTACACTTGTCATGCTAGGGTCCACCTGCTGGTGCTACAACACCGGGGCTTCTAATGTCTTGCAAAGCCTTCTAAGGTCTAGCATGAGATAGTGCTCTCTCAGGAGAGTGGTCTGGTGGACTGGTTATTAAGGCTGGACTTGGTTCCCCAGTTCCAAATTCAGCAGCTCTGGCCATAGTGCCACATCCTCTCCCCCACTGAACACCATACTGCCCCACTGAGAAAAACTCAGACTGCCTTTAACTACAACCCAATTGTTGCCAGCTATAAAAACCTGGATGCGGCTCAATTTAAATTACGCACTGGGCAAGAGCAATATGTGGCCTACAAGAAAAAAGTGACAGCATCCTGGAAAAAGCAAACAATCATAGGGAATGCAACATTTTGCAAACCATGTGAAATGTAAGCAGGAACAACATGGTTACCTTAACGCTTTTACACTCCCTGTTCAGAAATCAGTGAGTGCTTTTGCCTGAAAAGTTAAGGACATGACAACAGGGCCCTGAATGGACCCATTTCAATGGCCATTGCTTATATCCTTACAAAACGTAAGGAGTATGGTAAAAACAAGACAACATCCCTAGATGCAGAGCAGCAGTACAAATTTAGTTTTTCAACCCTCACATTGCAGTACCTCCAGGATTGGTGAACTAGTTCCAAGCCCAGGGAAAACAAAGCCAAGACAACAAAAATAGCGCTTCACTGGCAAACTCTGTAAAAGTGACGCTAATGTGTTTGGGTGTGAATAAAATCAATCTGGCCAGTTTGCTACCACTCTGTCTTACTTTATTTAGCTATTTCTTTTTCATATTTTTAAACTTTTATTCCGATGCTGCACTTTGGAATTAAATGTCAGAAAAATACGACATTGATTTTCCAGCAAAAGTGATTTTCTTTTTTGGATCCATTTCACAGGGAAGCAAATAAAAGAAAGGGGAGGAAAGAGAGTGAGAACCCCGTCTTCCAGCCACTGTTTTCAGTAAGAGAAGAACTGCCGGGCTAGCAGGCGAGAGGCCTCAGCATGTACACAGAACTGCTGTGCCTGAAAGTCATCTTTGCAGGCCTCCTGACAGCTCAAAAGATGGGCCCACAACTCGGTGATCAGTGATCAGAGGCAGGCAACCTCGCTCCGCACTGCCTCCGCCCTGCACCCTGCACAAGAAGTCACTCACCCATAACTCGCACAGCACAGGCAGCATAACCGCTTGACCACCCACGATCATTAATCAATTGGTGCTGGAGAGACTCACCTGCTGTGTTGGTGGCAGACAGGGGGGGCTACGTTGGCGGACGGCCCAGAAAAAGGTGGTCAAGACAGTGCCTCTGCTCCTCGTCACTCGTGATGCTACTGCAGGCCAGTCAGGCGCACATTTAGGGCCCAATGCGCATGCGGGAATGACATCAGCCGCCTGCACCCGGGCCTAGAGAGGAGCGCAGATGCGGCGGAGGAGGAGACAGTGCGCACTGCGCACAGGCGCCTCCTCCTCCTGAAAGGTTAGGTTGCTCTGCACACACCGGCCCTGTTGGTGACAGCCCATTTTGAGGGTGTCACCAGGTGCGGTCCGCACCCCCTGCACCTCCATAGTGACACCGCTGAATGTTGGCCCTGTGAGCACGGCCTTCCTTCAATGCAAATGAGGTCTGGTGCTGGTGAGGGCAGTGTGCTCTGCAAGATGACGTTACATTAGTGGTTCACGTTTCCTTTCCCATCCGTCTTCTACAACATGATGGGTTAACACAGGGGAATACATTTTGCTATATAATAAGGGCCAAGGATATCAAATGTGAAGTCGCTCGCCAAAGAGAAAACTGTGGTTTAATAGTGAACCTGTCACTGCACTAGTCCCAGGTTTTATTTCATTACGCAGATGTGATCTTCGTTAATCATCGGCATTTCCCCTTGCAAAGTGATGCATAATACCTGAGATTATGGCATAACAGCACTTTGTGCAAATGAGCTGTCCTTTTGCGTAAAAATCCTATCATGGGAGCATCTGAACAATTCAATCAGCATGAATGTCAACAGCAGTTGTTTAATGCGATCATCACTAAAATGGACTACAATATTTATTTTGAGTTGATTTTTACCGGCGTGCTTGTTTGGGTAATTTTATTTGTGAATCAAATCCATCTTTATTTAACTTTTTTCTTTTTGCTTACAGCTAAAGCACTACAGAGGGTGGGACTGCTCTACATACAATTTCAACTTCCTCTTCTTTAAGACTCCTCCCTGTTTTGCTCAGCCCCTGGTCGTGTTGGATTTGATATATGGAGGACCAGCATCAATCATCCTTTGCCTGCCACCTATGGTGCACCATCCATCTGTGGAATCCTTATTTTGTGTGCTGCCCTGCTGCCTCCTTGCCTTGGAGTGAGAAGGACTTTAGCTGCATCTCTGCATCCTCAAGAACGTAAGTGACTCCAAAGGCTTGCTGGCTTCCACCCTGTTTTGAAGTCTCAGGGATATCAAAGACTTCCATCAACTCTTCTGTTACTATCGAACTCTACTGACTGAGAGTTTACCCTACCAAGTGGTGGTATTCCATTCATGGGCCCTTGGAGGTGTTTTTTTTTATTAGTTGGGCAACAAAATCCATGCAACGCCGTCATTGCACAGGTCGGACCCAACGCATCTCACCTCAACGTCGACCCATCGTCATTGCAGCCAAAGATGAGCACATTGCATCACTGGCTGAGTGCCTTGATGATGACACATCGTCTTGATCATGAGGGGTTCAACGACAATGCAGCACTGACTGCTTGAATCAGAAACGATGCATCGTCTGCATCCGAAGGCATTGCCACCACGACGCATCACCTGCTCTGCTCCTTGCGTTGGGTCTTCGATGTTGATGCATTCTCTCCATTGAAAATACCTTTGCAGCAAGAGAAGTTGGTCTCTGTATCCGACAAGTACTTCATCATGGGAGGCATAAACTTTCAAATTTGACCCGGTCAAGCATAGCCAGATAGCCCTGGTTGGCGCTTATGTTTCTTAGCACTATATTGCAAGATTATTTTCAAAATTCATAACTCCGGTTCTACTTATTGAAATTTTTTCACTTTTCTCTTGGTTTGTATATCAAATTAAGCTCTATTTTTGTCGCCTAGTGTGGATCACTTTTGTGTGGAGTTTTCACAGTTTTACTGGTTTAAATCTTGGACAAATACTTTACACTTTGTCTCTTAAGCTAAGCCTGCCTGGTCTCTGCCAAGTTACCAGAGGGTGAGCACAGGCTAATTTAGAACATGCATTTGACTTACACTGACTAAGATTGTGGTCCTTTCTTGGACATGGTGCATACCTCTGCCTTACAGAGACCCAATTTCTAACATATAGGTTCCCTTTCTAAAATTGTCTTATGTTAATGTAGACACAAATCATTTTGCTTTCACTGTACATAACCCACTAGGAAATCATTAAAATCCATATCTGGTATAATTTACCTACACTATATGTTGTTACTTTTATGGGAGTGTATACATTATTCCTGGGATCTGGTCTAATTGCTTTGCTGAAGGACCGGCACATTTGAAAGCAATCTGTTCATGCTTGGTGTCTAGGGACCATTGGGCCATTCCATCTACAATAAATGTAATACAAATTAAAGGACTCATTGATGTTTTGCTTCCATTACCAACCTGAATACTGCGTCAAAATAAAGTTTGCAATAAATAGTGTTTCTAAGTCTTCAATGGTAGCACACCACATGCATATCATCTGCTGAATCATTTTTTTAAAACAGATAACTTCCCTGGGTATGATGCATGCTCTGTGCAGCTTTAACTTGACAAAATTCGGTACCCCAATTTTTTCTCATTGATGTTTTCTTTCCAATATTCATAACTTTGAGAAGCAAGTGTTTCAATCAGATGTGCAGAGAACATAAATCTGCGATTGATAACCACAATGATGGAAACAAAGACATTCGTAGGCATTTTCAGCATTCAAATAAGTTTATTCATTATCTAGTGTATAATAGGAAGAAAAATCAAGCACCAATTGTTTTGCAGCATCTATGTGCCAGGAATCTGAAAAAGGATCTAGATTATAACGTCATCTAAAGGCACTTTCAATACATAGGATATCTGACTCATCAATATCAGATTCATAATCCGATATGGAACCTTTTCCTATGCCACACCATTCAGCTCAGGATATGCAGTGACATTCACAGCTTGATAGTCCCAATGTGCTCTGTAGGAAGAAGCATACAGTTGCAATTCCTTGACCACGGAAGACGTCACACTTTTGTCAGGAGTAAAGTTCCGATCCAGTGCAAGAAATGAATCCACTTTGTTATTCATATTTGAAGGATAAACTTTGTAATATCAATGTAAATTTAGGTCATAGATTGAAAATGATATCTATCAACCAACAGCAAGCACTAAACCATCTGGAATGATTATAAATTGTAGAACAGCTTAATTGATGTTGGCTCAGTCTGTTTAGTTGGTGGCTCACAGTAAACCACAGCAGTATCCTCAACTGCAGGAATTGTTGGAATGGAGCATTTGGGCTCCTTCATAGAAGATGTTCCTTCGTGTATAGCTGAAGACGCAACAGACTAAGAATTTCAGCATGGCTGTACTCTTCTTGGGATAGCTCTTGTGGAGTAGGAAGAGGCTGTGCAATTCTACTAAAGAGGCATCATGGTGTTAGTTGAACTGAATCAGCCACATAGTGCTTTTAATGTGATTGATGAACACTATCCTGTTTTTCTTTGATCCAGGTAAAGATTCTGTAGAATGACCTGAAAACATGTTACTCATAGAACCTTTTTTTGCACTAAATCACCTATCAGTAGCTTTAAGAACCATATCTTCACTGGTAGCCGACTGACTGTGCTTAATGTACGAGAGGTTAGTTCTGACTTCTTGGATATTTGGCAACAAATGTAACAAATGTAAATGCAGTGATGGGTCAAGAGGTTTTAAATCTGCCTCCTTTCAAAGGACATCAAGATTGGTAAAATATGTTGGTACTCCAAACTGTAGTGTAGTCCTAATAGTACCCTGTCATGCAGGACCTACGCTGTTTACGAATAACATATACTGTGGGTCTGGTGGCAGACTGACTCCATGCACCCCCGCCGCATATGTTGGCCTATGGTTTGCATTAGTTAGCTCGCAGTGCCACTAGAATCTCCTGCTATCAGAGAGATTAGTTTTTGGCAACCTCAGAACACAATAACCTCAGACTCGTGGAAACAATATACTACTTTTCACCCAGTCACTCATGCTTGCTTGTTTTGCTCTCAGAGAGATACAGAGTAGAAACAGTTGAGCGTTCTTATAATAAGAATTTATTGTACTGTAGTTCTTCTCATGTAGAATAAGTGCGCTGTTACAACTGTAACACAGTAGAAGAGATATAGAACCAGCAGTACAGTGAATAAAAAGGAAAAGTATTGTTCTACCATTTTGCAATAGTCATAAACATATATATGAATATGAAATGCATTTCTAAAAATAAAGTCCGTACTCCTAAGATGCCTAACTAGATGTACCTAAGTGTACCTAGCATGTGAGTAGGTGCTACAGAGCCTAAGCCTAAGAGCCTATGAGCCAAGAATCCTGCTAGGATTTAGTTAAACCTCCATACCTGAGTGTCCTGGACTTGAGATGGACACCACGCAAGGGATCGTCAGTCCACTGTCAGTTGGAGCGATGGCATGCCAGAGCTGCAGCGTCTCTGGTCAGTGTGTCGGTCTTGAAGTCTCGGTTCCCTCCTGCCTTCTGATAGCAAGAGGTGCTGTATTTATACAGTCTATGTATGTGTGTTACCCATTGTTCAGCATGAGGATGACGTTGGGGATTAAATCTTGTGCGTTGATGGGAGAGGTGAAGTATGCATCCTGGAGAGTGTACTCATCAATTATTCATATGTGCTAAGGATGACGTCTCAGCAGAATCGATTTGGAAAAACCCACCCTCGGCATGGAACTAGGTGAAAGGTTTAGTCCCTAACAGGCTAAAGTCCCTATAAGGCATTCTGTCCTTATTTGGAGTTATGTCCTTATAAGGCTCGTTCATATGAAATAACGGGAGCTGATGTAGGGAAAGTGTACGATGTTCCCTGGACCTATATTAGGGTACCGATATGAAATATAACAAAACAGTACCCCATTTCGTGCGCAACCACCTAACTAACACTCCTCTAGGCAGATTATTTAGTGCTCTCTGGACTCCATACAGATTATGCAGCCAGCTCAGTCTTGTAGTGGTGAAGGCTTTTGTTTAAGTGTACCACTGGCATGTTCTACAATTCTGCTTGATTCCAATGGAAAAGATGCAAATATAGCCCTTGTATTGCCTTAGCAGACATTGCGTCCTTGGTAGCCATAGTGGTGAATGCAAATCCATTGCCCTAATCAAAGGTCTGAACTGCTCCCATGGCTACTAGGTACTGCAAGTCCTTTAATGCTACTCATGCACTGCCAGTCTTTTTGTGGCCAAATCCTCTGAATCTAAAGAATGAATCACTAGCAACTAATATGTTTTTAGATTGGTATATATTCAGTATTGACCAAAAATGGCCTAGGAAAATTACCCTGATGTGAGATTCACAATAGATAGGGGAGTCTCCACTGGATCTTTAAATTTTAGCAGCAGCAATTTAAAGAAGAGGCCGACTGCATCCAACACAAGGGTAGAGCATGTGGAATACTTGCCTTTGTTGCTTCATCTAAGAAGTTAGAATGGTTTGTTTCCTCTGCGCCACAGGGCACTCTTTTATCATAGCCATCTGTACTACAGTTGAAACAAATTCTGCATGTATAAATCTTTCCTTGGCAGAGAAGTACAAACGTAATCTGTAAAATATAGGAGTTGTCTGAACTTTATTATAAACTACGTCAGTATGGCCTAAAGTACAAGTAACAACTCTAATTATGAGTTTTATTTTGCTATCTTTTGTTTGCAAATAATAGTCTCAACCATGTTGCTTAGAGTCCATGTAAGCTAGCTTTATGCTCTTTCATTCAATGTTTAGGGCCTTATCACGAGAACTGAGGCCCAAAGGACCGTCGTACTCATGGTGTCGGTCTGCACACTGAGACCACTGCAGACCCACCCACAGTATTCTGAGTGCAGTAATCGGACCGCCACAGGACTTCCGCATCAGCTGGGATCCAATATACCACGGCGGTGGCCCAGCAATCAGGCACAGCAATATGCTGGCAGTGCCGCAAGCATATTAAGAGTTGCCTGTGCAGCACTCATTTCATGGCGGTGAGCCTGCCTATGAAAAGGGTTTCGAGAGGCAACTAAGGGGGCCTAACAGGGCCCCCTGCCACTTCTGGGCCTGGGGGTGCATGAAGGTGGGCACAAGTTGTGCCCCCTGGAATTGCACCCTTGTTCCAGCACGGTATGGAATGCACAACATGATTCATGCCACACCGTGCAGGAACGTGCTGCAGGCTCGGTCCCAGCGGAGGTCTGCATGTTAGGATCTCCGTGAGACTCTGGATTACACTCGGATTCCGGCAGGTGGGCGTACTATGGGCTTGGTGCTCTTCCTGCCGGCGTGGCAGTGGCAGGCCAACAGAAGTGCTGCCAAACTCGGAATCAGGGCATAATGTATAAAGGCTTTTCTTGCTTCGGATAATGTGGCAAATAAGCTCTCCAGAAGTTACAAAATGCCATCAGGCCTTGTAATTTTCTTGGAGATTGTAAAGTAGCACACTTCTGTAGGCAGTCAGGTGCCGAACCTGTGTTTTCACTGGATAACTAGTATCAAAGAAAAATCACATTTATATTCAATTTTGTTTTTCTCAAAATGACAAGAAATATTATGTGGAAACGATTCTTTATCCCAAACCGCTTAGTTCCTATACAATGCAGGAGTCTGTTGTAAAGCCCATTTGCTTGCACATAGTTTCTCTGAGCTCTTCAGGTACTAAGTAGGAAAACTGTTGCATTATTATCTCCTCACCTCAAGGTGTATCCCTTATAAATCTGATGACCAATCATCTTCTGCAAGAATTATATCATAGGAATTCACTAAATTGGGCCAGAATATAGCTTTTTTGCTGTGTTTTAGCCACCTCAATTTGAACTTCTGCATGATAACCCCTATCAGAAGTGTTTATATGAACATATGTTGTTTCTACCAAAAAATATTCTTTAGTGGAGTCACCACTGTGAAAAAACTGGGTTGTGGGTTGAGTGGGATGTTAACCCTGCTCAAGCAACAGCCACAATCCCAGTCAGGGTGACCCACAACTATCACTAAATTAAGCAGTGCTTAACCCGGTAATTTGGTGCAAAAACAGTCATGATTAACTTAGAAGCAACTAGTAAAGTTTTTATGCAGCACACAGACAGTAATAAAGTAAAAACACATGAAAAATCTCCAACTGAAAAACCAACAGTACATTTAAAACAATTATTTGACACCAAAATGACAAAAATACAATCAGTCGAACTGGAGTTTGGAATTTATATGTTTTAGGTAAAAACTAGTGACTAAAACATCAAAATCCCAAATGCAGACATCTAGTCACACGAGACTACGTCAAAGTTGGAAAATATGGCCGAAGGGTGCTTACCTTTGGAATTAGAAGAAATGTAGTCAAAAAATGTCTGAAAAGGTAAGATTCAGCAGGGTAAGGCTGTAGAAAGTGTCCAAGGAGGAGACATTGTTCAGGAGCCTTTGGATTAAGTTGCAGTGAAGATTTCGATATTCAGACTTAGTTTCTTTTTTTAATCTGAAAATCTCCAGTGAAACAAAGCTGCAAGCTGTAGCCAATGAGGGCTCCACATGGCCTGATATGCCATTGCCCAAGGTCTGTCCTCCAGAAGTATGCATAGTTTGTAGGCCATCTTTTTTGTTAGTCTGACAGCATTCTTCTTTTTCAAGTGAGTCTTGGAGTCTGAAATGTTCTCTTCCTCCTTTACACTAATCTTAGCCTCACATCCTGATTCAGTTTTCTGTTTGGCATACTCTTCTTTTGTGCTATGCTCCGTTCATCCACTTGAGTCAGCCCTTGTACTGCCAAAGTTCTGAAAAGAACAGAAGAACAGTGATCAGGGTACTGATACCGATCCAGCTTTTTTAAATGTTATCACAGTCCCTCAAATTATATCTTCTCTGACTGAATTGCTGTGTAGAATGAGATCAAGGCTTGTTTTCTATTTTCCATTGTACTTCTTTTTAGTCTCTGGTGTGGTTTTCTCCTTTCAGGAACCTTCAATCTCATTGTTTCCTTTGAGATGCAGTTTAAGTGCCTGTAAACTTAAAGTGTCATGGGCCACAGATGTGTACATTTCAAAAATAATTTGTATTAATTCCCATTCATGATCTTGAACCAAAGCTGTTGCCAATCTCTAGTTTACTGTCAGAATTGTACCTTCCCCCTGGATCTTTCAAAAGCACCTGTTTATTTCATCCCTCCGTGAAAATGTTGTACTTGTTTAAACACCCCCTGTAATTCTGCTAATGAGAGTTTGCTAAGCATAGTATTATAAATAGTTGCAAATAAACCTCCCCAGCTGTTGCTTTCAACGGACAACACAATCCCATGGGTAAGACACAAAGTAAAAATTCTGGTTGTGTGAGGATTAAGTGCTTCCAACAGGTTGATCTTGCAAGCAATTGAGAATGTAAGTTCATCTGATTTTGTGGGAACTTTGCCCAAGATGCTGTTTATGTTCTGTTGCCTGCACTGCAGCATGCACATGTGGTGCATGTCGTGGAGGAGCTGTCAGAGATGTTTATAAAATTTACTGTCTAAAGTCGTCTATGGACATCCACTAACACATTTAGTAACCGTGTGTCAAAATTACTAAGTCAAGATATGTTGTGTATTCAACCTATACAGGCTATACAGTTCCCTCATTATTAGGGGTTCCATTCTAACATTCCAAACTACATGTAGTAGTTGACCACCCAGCCATGACTAGTGTTCTTGGTATTCAAAAGGGACTTCCAGGTCATGGTAGGGTACATAATAGGTGTGAGGAGTTGGCCTAACGGCAATGACGCTGAACTTCCTGTGATACCGGGCAAATCACCTAATCTCCCCGTGTCTAACAAAAAATGAATGTGTGTCCTCATGTAATGTAACTGGTGCTATTGGTTTGGGGTCAAGTTCGCGCTATACAAAACTCTCAAAAAAAAGCTTTTATTTGCTGTATGAATTACAGCTCCCTGGTTTGGGATCTACAGGATCCAACTCCCCTCATGGGTAAAATATTTCAAAAGGGTATGCAGCATGTGCATTTGTAATACAAGTTACCACATCCTCTGTGTTAGAGACACACCTGGCCAAGAGATGTACCTGCACCATTGTTAGCGAACAGAATCAAAAACATGAAATCTAAAATCCAGAAATCAAGAAAATGGAGGATAATCTTTAATACGTCAACCCCTTGACAAACCTACAGTGAATAGGGAGCACCGATTTAAGATCATGGAGGTAACCAATATAACAATGAATATCTCCACTGATTGTAATACTCTGTCTCGTGAGTGTGTCATCCAATATTACTCAAATATCTAGCATAGCCCTACCTACCTACAAAAGGTCACAGTGCTCCTTACTCTATGATTTTCTAAAGTCACAGTTTGGCCCCCTGACATTAAGGACTCAGTCAATATACCAACCTGGGTCAGAAAATCAGTCAAACTGCAACCCATACACAACTCACTGAGTAATGTATGTGGAAGATGTGTTTCAGGTAAAATGCAGCCCCATTAGACAAGATAGTGGAACACTAAACACTCTTTCATAAAATAATGGCATATTCAAGGATCACTAGGAAACAGAATGCTAATATTTATTTTAAAACTAGAAACCTCATTTATTGCTCACAATATGACTTGTCACCACAATAAAAATAAACATTAAGGCCAAAAAGAAGTTTATGAATAATGTGAGCAGTAAAAAAACACTCCAAAATTATTGCTGTGGTTTCTAAAGCACTACGTCTAAGTGCTATACTAGTTCTGGCACATCAGTAGCATATTATTATATTTTTAAATTTTTTTTAAACCTTCATTTTATTAATGTTTCACATAAACTGAGCACATCAGATGTAATAGACAATCAGCATTATGATAACAATCCGTGGAAAGAGACATGTAGAATAACAACATCAAATCAGCTCTCATGGGCATCGTACACAGGTCTCGAATGATAAAAACATCACATCACAATGAGTAATTAAAAAAGAATCAATATACACAAGAGCATGGGCAATATATAATAATATACAGTATTCAAACCGTAAGAGATAATAATTAGGGTGGGAATCAGGAATCATGTCCGATGTCTGTAGGATGCTCCAGGAGATACCATTGGAGTGGGCCCCAGATATCCCGGGGTCGTGATGACGCCGGGAGAAGTTCAGCATATGTACATGTTTGATCCTGCCAAAGCGTCATATCCCCAATCCATTCCTTGAATTTGGGTTCTCTTCCTCGACCTCACCTACAGGCCGCCCTTCGTCTAGCCAGTAGTAGGCTAAATGAGAAGAATTTAAGAAATGTTACTGGTATCTGCTCTGTGTATCCGAGTAAAGCCAGGAGAGGAGATTTCGAGAGGGACGAGGAAGTCATGAGATCCAGCGCTGTGAACATGTGTCGCCAATAGTTGTGGACTGTGCGACAATCCCAAGCAAGATGGAGGAAGTCTGCCGCTTCCGCCCTACATCTGTCACACCACTTTGTGTCTAGCAACCCAAATTTGTGTGTTTAACCGGAGTGTAATAACTGCGATGTAAGAATTTGTAATGGCTAATGCGTAGCCGGCTACTGGAGGAGACCTGTTCAGTCTGCTTACAACAGAACACCCATTGTGGATCTGTGATGTCGTGTCCGAGATTAGATGACCATTTTTCCTGAGCAGCACATCGAGCATACTCGGTATCAGTATATAGACTATATGATAAACTGTAGACACCAGATGAAAAGAAGTGTTCGCAAGCGATAAATGGTGCAAGGGGACAGCCGTCGGGGGCTCCAGCGGGTATGGAGGGGTACAGTCTTTCATCCCCTGGCGCAGTCGGATATAAAGGAAGGTCTCCATGGTGGAGGAAGGGGTTTGAATATTCCTGTTGGAGAGGACGAAATGTGCCATTTAAGTAGAGGTCTCCCCAACATTGGAGATTGCATGTAGTTTTGACTCTTTAAAGACGCCTTCTTGCAGTAGCGGCATCTTCGGATTTTATTTATTTTATTTCACTCATTTGTATTGCGCGGTGAATCATCCCCAGGGGGATCTCTCAGCGCCTGAGAAGAAGTCACCTGATGAGCAGAGGAGTCTTAAAACAGCCAGGTCTTCTGCAATTTCTTAAATCGAGACAGATTGGAGCAGGCACGGATCTCCTCAGGGAGACTGTTCCAATGAATGGGGTCCAGATGAGAAAAAGCCTGTCCGCCCATTTTGGCTTTCCTGATTCTACGCGTGCAGAGCAGATTACGATTGCTAGATCTCAGCTGACGCACGGATAGATACAGTTCAAGTTTCTTCTTAAGGTAAGAAGGGCCCGTCCCCTAGAGCTCTTTAAAAACAGGACAGAGAAGATTGCTCGTTTTCTGATAGGAAGCCAATGTAGTTGACGTAGGAGGGGTAGAGATGGGGTGCGTGACGATTTATTGAGGGCAAGGCGGGCTGCAGTGTTTTGAACCACCTGCAATTTAGATAGTAAGTCTTCCATTATTCCGACCAGCAGAGAATTGCCATAATCCAGTCGACTAACCAGGAGCGACTGTATGAGGATTTATCTTGCCGTGAGCGGTATACAAGGGAAGATCTTTCTAAGCATCTGCATTATTCCGAAGCAGTTGCCTGACAACGTCTTCACCTGTTCCTCCATAGAAAGGTTATTATCAATTCTAATGCCTAAGTTCTTGGCCCATTATTTAGGGGAGGGCGCCTCTCCTAGTTCTGCTGGCCACCATTCTGGGGTCCACAGTTCTTCAGCTTTACCAAACAGAAGTATCTCTGTTTTGATGGAATTGAGCTGGAGAAAGTTCATCCTCATCCATATGGCTATATTAGACATACAGTTTTTCAACTTTCCTTTGGTCGCTGCCGGGTACACCTCTATAGGGACTATCACCTGTCGTCTGTGTATGATATGGTCTCAAACCCGCAGCTCCTGATAATTGAGGCAAAGGGGGCCTCATCTATATTAAACAAGGTGGAAGGATATGGAAGAGGGAGTAACGGGGACTATGAGAAGGGAGCATGCTGACGGTGCGCAATGCGATTCCATGCTTGAACTGTGCAATCCACTGAGGAAGGCACGGATGCACACGACGCGACCAGGGTCAATATAACCGCATCTAGTGGGATAGGGTCTGCTAGCCAGTGTTCAGTTGCAACATGAGGTGTGTACCCGGGAGGGCGGAACCAGTAGTGAGCATAATGTGCTTGGGCACAGAGGTAATACAATTCAAAATTGGGAACATCAAAGCCCCCCTGGGAGTACGGCCGCATGAGCGTGTCCCACTATATGCGTGTTTGCTTGCCACCCCACACCAATCTGATCAGTTCCGTTCGGAGAGAGGAGAAAAAATGCCGCCCTGGGTCATATGGGATGTTTAAAAATAGATACAAAAACTTGGGCAGGACCACCATTTTAATAAGGGAAATACGGCCTGCCATAGTGAGGGGGAGTGCGTTCCATCTAGTTATGCAGCCAGTGACGTGATCTAGTGTCCGCCCGTAGTTCAGCCTCATCAATTCCTCGCGGTCTGCAGTGACGTTAATCCCTAGGTATTTTATTTCAGTAGAGCACCATTCAATGGGGAAATCCGTGCCAAACGGTGTAACCGCAGTAGTTAGTGGAAAGACTTGAGATTTGGTCCAGTTTATGTGGGTGCCAGAAAGACCACCAAACCTTACAAACTCCAGAAAGAGCGGGTTAAGGTTTAGCTGCGGTTCTTTGACATACAGGGTAACATCATCTGCATACAGAGAAATGAGAATTGGGCGAAGAAAGCAGCGAAGGGCTTTTTCCTGATGATGTTGCTGGAGCTTGGCTGCCAGTGGTTCTAGGGCAAGGGCGAACAAGAGAGGAGATAATGGGCAGCCTTGCCGGGTGTCCCAAGAGAGGGATATTGAGGGAGAGACATGTCCATTGATCTGAGCCTTTGCCTTCGGGGAGGTATAGAGGGGCGAACCTAAGCTGAAAAACCGATGCGAAACCCCATACATTGAAGAGTAGCAAATAGGTAGTCCCATTCTACCGAGTCAAAGGCCTTCGTGGCGTCTAGGAAGACCACCACTAGTGCCAATTGTGGGTCAACATTTTGTAGAATAGAAAAAAGTGTCCGGAGATTATGTGAGGTTGCCCTGCCAGGGATGAATCCGGCTTGGTCTGGCAAAACCAGCTTCTCCATCAGGATACTGAGGCGATTAGTCAATAGTTTGGCAAGAATTTTCGCATCAGTATTGATGAGGGAGAGGGGTCGTCAGGAATCGCAGCAGTCTGCGTGTTTGCAGGGTTAAAGGAGCGAGGTAAGGAGTGTCTCTCTCATCGATGCAGGAAGGATCTGAGTTTCCTGGGCCTCTAGGTAGACTTCCTTCAGCACTGGAAGTAATTGGTCAATATAGGTTTTGTAAAAATCTATGGGAAGCCCATTGGAGCCCTGTGCTTTTCCTGATTTCATCTGCATAATAGCTTCTCAAAGCTCATCATCCTCAAATGGTGCCACTAAGAATTCCCGCTGGTGATTACCCAGCCAACGTAGCGCAACATCCTCAAGATAGTGAGAGAGATCAGGGGGAGCAGCACGACGAGAGCTGTAAAGGTCTGTGTAGAATTCAGTGAACGTGTGTAAAACCTCGAAACTATCCCTGTGCCGCACCCCAGCTCTATCCACCACCTCCAATACATAATTATAGAAGCGGGGCTGTCAAATTTCAGTCGCTAGTGCCCTGCCGGGTCTCTCCCCCTCCCCATAGAGATAGACAGTAAAGTATTTGCCCCGGAAGTTGGCCTCACGCTCCGCCGTTGTGGTATAGTCAGTGAGTTTTCCCGGATTGAAGCACTTTGGGCTCCTGACGTCTCATCCCACATGCCCTTTTTGAGTTGTTTCGATTTACTTTCAAGACATTGCAAGTGCCTTCGGATATCTCTGAGGACTCCAAAGCTTTTCGACATACATGTGCTGTGCATATTACCTTTAAAAGCCTCCCAGATCATGCCTACATGTGCAACTAAGCCTTTATTTCTTGTAAAAAACTCTACAATCTTTTCACCAAGCTCTCTCTGAAGACGGTGTCTAGCAATGCCTCTGGCACGAGTCTCCAGCAGTGCGGGGTGGCAATCATATAAGGGGGGCGCAAGCACCATACATACCAGTGAGTGGTCCGAGAATGTCCTGGCCATATGCTCCGCCGAAAGAATCCAAGGACCAACCCCCCAGGAGCAGACCCAGTAATCCAGTCGCGACAAGGACGAGTGTGCTGAAGTATAATAGGTGCCCTCTTTCTCAGTCGGGTGGAAATGACTCCACACATCAATGAGCTCATGATCGAGAAACAGCCGAGATAGGGTATCTTGAGTTTTGGTGTAATGATATGGAAGAGGATTAGACCTATCAATGGAAGGGCATAGGGTAGTATTAAAATCTCCCCCCATATGATGTGAGTGGATCCTACCTTAAATACATGTCCCCATTGGGTAGTGAAGTAATCAGGGTCAACTGTGTTTGGCACATAGCAACAAACGAGCGTAACCGATTGTGTGCCAAGCGTACCCCAGAGCATGCAACTCCTGCCTGAGAGGTCACTGAAAGTGCCACCGAATATGAAGAGTGTGTTTTTCTTGACTAAGATCAGCGTGCCGCGTGAGTATGTAGAATAGGAGGAAAACACTTGGGCAGAGGCCCATTTGCTGCTGAAGCAACTAGGACGGCGGAGTCAGCGAGCATCTCTTGAAGCATTGCAACTTGTATGTGGTATCTATCAAGGTAGGCCAGTATTTGCTGATGCTTGCTTGGGTCGCCGAGACCTCTAACGTTCCATGTAAGCATTTTTATTCGAAACTGTTCAGAATGTGGAGGCATTCAAAAGGTAATGAGGTGCTATAAATGATTTCCCAATGGTTGGTAAGTGTGTAAGTATGTCAACATATGCTAGCATGTTTATCTGCTGATGAATCAAATACATAACATTAGTATGCAACATTCCCAAACCACCCCCACCCACAACAGCACCCCAAACGTGCTGGCAGTATAGTGCCCATCCAGAAACAACTCCACCCCCACCCACATCAGCACCCCAATTGTGCTGGTAGATATTGGCCGCCGAGACCCGACGAAACTCTTGATAATACAGTCCTGATCAAGAGAGTCCAACAAATAAGAGAAAAAATGAGGAATAAACTGTTCAGGGCATCTCCCATGAGGCGGTCACCTGTGGGTTATGACACCTTTCCGTCTCCCAACGCTAACGGTAATGCAGTCACCAGGTGGCATGGGGTTTGAGGGGGGAGAGAGATAGGGAAAGGTTCTTGGCAATGTCCAGGACAAACCTACGGAGTACAGAAAAACCTAACAGTAAGCCTCACAGAGCATATATATCATATGAGACACTTAGCTGTCAACGTCGAGTTGCAGGAAAGGGGAACCATCCGGAAGGCATGCAATGGTCCTCACTGCGGGGGACAGACAATGAAAGTCCCACCGGCCCTTGAGCAAAGTGCAGCAGTTAATGTGAAAAGTAGGTAGTTCAGAAATTGAATCCCAAGACGTTAGTGTCCACTGCTTAGGTTAGCTCACTGTAGGGGATGGAGATCTGGAAGCATGGTCTCTAGTATCTCGATGCCGCCATCCTCTCTTGATAGTCTTGAGAAAGTCCTCCACTTGTTGCGGATTAACACGGAAAGTGTGTTTGCCTTGATAAGTAATCTGCAGCCATGCCGGGTACATGAGGGCATAGTCAACTTGAGCTTTACGTAGTTTTTGCTGGAATGGCAGGAACTTGCATCGCACCTCCTGAACCGTGACAGTAAAGTCAGGGTAGGTGGTGAATTCATAGCCCTCAAAGTGCAGCGACCTCTGCTCTTGAGCCTTTTTGAGCGTGGTATCTCAGTCTCGATAGTTCAGGAGAAGGGCCACAATGGGACGTGGAGTGCCGCCTGGAAGAGGTCAGGGCCCAAGGAGCGATGTGCACGTTCCACAATGAGTTGCGATGAGAAGGTCTCAGCTCCGAAGGTGTCTGTCAGGTGGCGCTCGATGAAGTCTTCCATGCGGCCTGTATTCCTATTCTCCGGTATACCTATGCCTCGGAAATTATTCCGGCTATTGCGGGCTTCAAGGTCCTCGTTCTTGGCCGTGATGATTTTTAACAACTTGTCCATTTGTGACACTTGCTGCTGCATCTGGGAGGTGGCATTGCATTGTCTGAAATACGCCATTCGGCCTCTTTTAACTGCCTGTGGTACTTATCCACCTTCTGGATGAGGAAATCTAGGTGGCTGTTCACGGTGTCCATTTTCCCAGAAATATCAGTAAGGCTGTGTTGCATAGCCAAGAGAAAGGTTTTAACGTCAGCCTCTGGGGCTGGTGGCGGTGTCTGCGAATGTTCATTACCAGCCTGTCCGGAATCAGATGAGTTAAACCATGTAGCGGCCTTTTTGGTTTTGAAGGTGAGCCTGGGCTGGCAGCTGTCCGGTTTCCCCATCCTGCCCTAAAGTAACGTATTGTGTGAGCAGAAGGAAGAGCAGCAGCAGGGTCTCCCACCAAGGAGCTGTCTGGAGGACAGGTCGAATGAACCCAGGCTGTCTAATGCACCAAAGTCACCACCTGGAAGAGGAGATGTCATGGTTCAGCGGAATCCTGGGCGTTTAATAGCAGTACCGGCCAGGATGGCCAGAGGCAAGTTCAACAATCCGCCTGTGGAGTGGCAAGTAGTGGAATAGGCGGTTAGTAGGTCCCATAAATTGAATGGCAGGCCGCTGCATTGTAACCTCAAGCATGTGCCAGGTATGGGTACAACATAAGCGTAGCTGGGAGGGGCTCACCCGTGAGGCCGCACCATCAGGTCCGGAGGGCAGAGGTGGTAGCTCAAGACAGTGCACTGAAGCCCAGCAAGGTGTTGGCACCACTAAGGGGTATTCCAGGTTGGGGCAAGTATGGTGTGCAATCACACAGAGATCCCGTGAAAATCCTGACATGCATGGATCCAGGCAGGTGACAAAACTCGTCCCCACATCGCCCAGGACGATGCCTCACCAGCAGCGTTGGGTTCAAACTGCAGCGTGCAGCTATGTCAGAGATCCAAGTTCGCCAGGAAAGGGCGCCAGCAGGGGCATCCAGCTGGGCTGAGATGGGGCCCCCCAAAGCACGTGCAGGCGGCACGACAACCAGCCCTCAGGTGGAGCAGCAATTCAGGAAGCGCTGCAGATGTGGATAGGGGCTGCCGCTCAGAGACAGTACTTAGCGGAGAGCGCAGCTTGGTGTCCACTCAGGGGTCCATCAGGATCATTAGGTGCACTACCCCAAAAGCGCATGGGCCACGAGAACAACCAGGCCGATGAGTAGTATGGCCGCACTTCTCGCCAAGCTCCACGATGGATGTAGCACCACTATCAGCCTGCAGGTAAAGGTGTACAGCCGCGTACCATATATTCAGAGCCCTCAGGCTACGTGTAGGGTGGGTCCACCAATTAGTAGGGGCAGGTCCAGGGCACACCTGCGGCAGAGCAATCGGTGCTGCTGTGGAGCACCGCAGGCAGAGCGCGGCGTCAGCAGTGAAGTAATGGCGCGAATACAATGCTGGCAAACTGAATCACAACATCAAGCATCTCACCACAGTCTTCTGTGTCGGGAACTGTCGAGGAGTCCCACAGTAACGTTCTGGGCAGTGGGCTTCAGACAAGGTAGCAGGCAGGCCAGTGTTACAGAGGGTGAAAGAGGCCGACAGCCACCGCCGGCCAGGAGGCCCACTGCCATGTGGAATCCCCGGGCTCGCTTAGTAGAGGCAGCCGTTCAAGTCACCAGAAGTACCGCCACTCCTGTCCCCCACATTGTTAAATTTAATCCAGAGCCATCTGCCAGCATCAGAGAGCCGCAATCCTCACCACAGAGTTGCAGGATACTCAGAGGAACAGGCAACCAGCTTCACAGGTTGAATTCAAGTAGTAGGTACAAGGATAATTGCCGATCATGCCACCATGCTGCCAGAGCCTCACAGGCGTGTGGCCTTCTTGGTCGTGCGCGACCTAGCACCCCCCAGCAGTAGCATATTAGCAAATAAACACCACACAGTGGTCAGGATGCCCCGCAAAACAATCAATCCCCTCTAAACTGATAAACTAAGTTTTAGAGATGGTCCACACTCACATACTTGGTTCCAGAACAATAAGTTCTATTTTCAGTGCTCAAAAGCAGCTGTGTATGCCTGTGAGAAGCACAGTCAACAGCCCTACCGGACAGACAGCTAGTGAAGGCTGACTGCCTCCCAGACCGGATGAGGCAGATCTGCAACTGTATCTGTTCTTCTATCACATGGCATGAAGATCCTTTGCCTTTTAGCTCCCAATGTCTTTGTAGATTATTGATGTTTTTTTTTTTACTCTTTTTATTGAGAATTGGTACAAAACATCATCAGGCTTATAGAACAGTAAAATCAATATTCACTTTACAATTGTAGCATTCTTCACCGTTACATACTTTCTCATACAATATGGCATTAAGTCTGTACAGTTGGGAGCATTCTACACTTCATGATTCATTCACTGCTGTCCATTGACAGATCGTCGGTCGGCAATGCACATATATTACCTCTGAAGGCATTCCACTTTCCCCACACCCAATCCCACTTCTTAGGGCACCCCCAGTGTATGTATAATGCTCTTTCGGCCACCATCGCCATATCCATATCCTTACTCCAGTCCCTTACAGTGGGAGTAGTTCGTGCTCCCCACTGTTTTGCAATGTTCCTTTTAGCTATAGTTATACCTAGTGTCGCCCAAATTTGTGCTGCATTATTAAGGTCTGAGGCTTCCCAGATATTCAAAAGACATCTCCTAGGCTTCAGAGGTACCGGGGCCCCACTGAAATTCGTTATTGTAGATATCATTGCCTCTCAATAGATCACAATTTCAAGACACTCCCACAATGTATGGTAAAATGTACCCATTGCCCCACACTGTCGTACGCAGAGCTGACTATCCGACCTTCCCATTTTATATAACGTTACCCTAGTGTAGTAGATCCGGTGTAACACTTTGAGTTGAATTAACCATAGTTTTTTGACGAGATCACCACCTCCCTCGGGGACGCTAGCCCCTCTTACCAATCTGTCTCATCCCTGTCTCCCACATCTTCCTGCCATCTCTCCCGCAGGGAAAGTGTAGGGTCGGGGTGATTATAAATACATTTCCGATATGTTAAGGACGTGTGTTTTTTTGTGCATTTGTTCAGTCAATATCCTGTCTTCCAAGGGGGAAGCCGCTGGAAGGACGGTGTCAGGCAGAATAGCTGCCTCCAGTGTGTGTCGAATCTGGTGATAGCAAAACAGTTCTGTAGGCAAAATCTCGTATTGATCTTGGAGTTTGGCAAATGGAATTACCTTTCCCTTGGCCCAGAGATCGCCTATATGCGATATCCCTATGTCATCCCATCGTTTGAATCCTTTACTATTGCGTAATTTGCCCAACATGGCAGTGTCCCAAAGGGGTGTTGCTTGTGTGATCTTTTTATTCCATCCAAGCTTTCTGTGTACAGTGTAACAAAGATGGGCCATATGTTTAGTCGGCCCTGCCAGGGCCCTCTGGCGGTTTGTGTTATACAGTGCTCAATTAAGTGCCTCTACGCCTAGCATAAGTCTGTCAAGATGATAGGCGGGATCAGTGTGTGGGACATGTATCCATTGTTTTATTAAGGTCAGCTGGGATGCGTAATAGCACATTTGTATGTTGGGTAGTGCTATGCTCCCGTCATACCATGAGCAAAATAGTTTGGTCATCGCTATCCAGGCCGGTTTCCCATTCCATAAATGTTTGGTCACCTCTGACTCAATGGTCCGGAAATAGGCCTTTCCAAATTTTGGGATTTTTTGAGGAATATGCAACGGTGTGTGGAGGTGTTCTGCGTGAATTCGGCTGATACGGGGGAATGATCTGAAATTCCTTGCGGTAAGTGTGTTATTTCCAAAAAGCTCCCTACATTATTTGCTGACGACAAGATATGATCTATTCTAGAAAGACTATTATGGGCTCCGGAGTGATACGTGAATTAGAATGCGTGTGGGAAGTGAGAACGCCAGACATCCCCAAGGCCTATTGTCTCAAGGAAGTCTGTGAGGATGGAATGGGAGCGGTGTTGTGGTCTCGGGGGCGCGCGGTCAAGATCATCATTGAGTGTTGCGTTAAAGTCACCTCCCAATATAAGCTCACCCTCTGGGAGACATAGCAGAAACGGGCCGAGCGCCGGGAGCGCTACTGATTGAAGTGCAGGGGGAATGTAGACTGTGGCTATGTTGAGCGTTCGCCCCTCCCATTGGCATGTAGCAGCTGCGAAGTGGCCTTGATCATCAGAGTATGTACGTTTGACCATGAGGGGGGACTGTTTCTTAACCAGAATCCCAACCCCTCAGAAGCCCGTGGAGAATTCAGAGTGCACTATCAATTTGAAACCTCATCTGTCGAGGGCCTTGCAAGTGGTGCACAAGTGGGTTTCTTGCAGGAGCACCACCGCACAAGCTCTGCGTTTAAGAAATTGGAGCAATAAGCCTCTCTTCACTTTATCTCCGAGGCCATTCACATTCCAGGAAATAAATGGAAGGTTCTGGACCTGTGTGGACTGGGGAATAACTGGGTTAGGGTGTATGGTTACATGTGACATTAGGACTGTTGAAGTCTGAGCATTGTATCTGACGTATAAAGTGCGGTCTCACACGGAGATTGAACTGTTATACCATAAACCTGAACATCAAATAAAGAAGAAAAGGTAAAACTAAAAACAGTTGTCCCAGACCCCTCTCTGCCTCCCTGCATGACGATTTAGAAACTACCCACCTCCCCAACCTTGCAGAGGGCCTAATTCCTATTGTTCAATACCTTTGTGGGGGAAAAGTCCATCCAGGTATCCCCCCCAGCCCCCTTTCTTATCTGTTGCGGTGTATCATGTGGCCGTGCATGGGCCTCCAGCAGTGATCACGAGTCTCCCAAGGTCCTAGTACACCATCTGAGGGCAGTGCAGCAAATGACGCTGAAAGCTGTGACCATCCGAGGTTATAGTCATAGAGGTTGATCCGGTGGTCTCATATTGTCTGGGTCATACTCGTCGAACAGGTAATTGCTGCCTCCACATAGATGCCACTCTAGAAGATTGTTATTTGGCCAGACAGTGTCTGAGGCTTGGCCTCTGAGAGAAGTTCTAATGTGTTTGTCAACAACTTGACTTCATTGGAGCCATCGCACATGGTTCCTTCCTCTTGTTGCTGTGACTGTGTTGCTCTTGTTGCCAGTCGATCATTGTCTCTTTCGGATCTTCCGCGATTGGTGACCTGGCGCCACCCATCAAGCCAGTCTTGGGCATCGTCTGGGGACGTGAAGAACCACACTTTCCCGTCAGCCACCACTCTCAATTTCAAGGGGAATATCATTGAGTATTTCAGGTCACGAGCACAAAGTTCTTTCTTTATTTCCAGGAAGGTACGCCTCTGTTTAGCTCCGACAGCTGTGTAATCGGGAAAGAACGAGATTGTACTGTGTTCGTATTGCACCGTAGGAGCTATTCTTCCAGTCTGCAGAATGAGATCACGATCCCTAAAATTGAAAATGCGGGCCAAAATAGGTCTGGGTGGTGCACCTGGTTTGGGCCGGCCTCCTGCGATTTGGTGGGCTCTCTCGACTGAGAAGTACTGCGAAAGACCTCGAGGTTGCAAGTGGTTTTTGATTAGGTCTTCAACAAAAAGGTCAATTGCCGGTCCCCCGTTCCTTCTGGCACACCTAAAATGCGCATGTTATTACGCCAGGAACGGCCCTCAAAATCGTCTAGTTTTGCCGCCATGGTTTTGTTTTCAGTTTCAAGGTGCGTCACTTGTCTTTTGAGGGCAGCCGTATCCACAGAGAGGCTAGCTGTTTTTGTCTCTAAGTCCGACACTCTGGTGCTCAATTTGCAGAAATCCGCTTGTATTAGCGTGAGTTCTGTAGCAACAGTGTCTATTCTAAACTGCAGGGATGAGTGTACCTTGTTAAGCGTTGACATAATATCTTGCAAAGTGACTTTTTCGCTCGCCTTTCCTGTGCGTTCCTCAATGGGTGTCGCAGCATGATCCAGCTCTTCCTGGCTCGATTTTGGACAAGTGTACTTGTCCAGTTTGGTCTCGTGCACGACACGCTGACCCCTGTGAGAAGTTGGCCTGGTTCATGCTGTCCACTAATTAAAGTGGCCACTGTGTACCAGTCCAAACAACCCTATTGATGATTAGGTTAAAGACAACCTTTCTTGAAAGCTATCCTAGTGGTAGCTACGGAGAGCAGCCTTCAGGCTAAGTCTTGAAGGAATGTAAAGCAGCTTGGTTTACCAGATGATTATAACTTCCTGAATGACCAAATGAAAGGAGCACCACACAAGTTATATATAAAATCCATGTATTTATTTCTAAACACTCTCTACTAACTTCTTTATGAGATTAGAGAGTGTTAGGGGTAGGGTCTCTTGTGCAGTTGTTATATGGGGGTCGACTGCGCAATAGAGATTCTGCTGCTGGCCTTGTGATGACACATGATTTTAAGACGGTCCCTTAAGGAGGAGGAGTTCATGGTTCCATCCATATAAACCCTGATTGGACTAGAAGCCGGTGCTTGGCTTTCGGATTCCCGACCCTTGTCCACGCCCCTTTGCTTCCTGTGAAGTTTGTGTTCCTGGTTCCGTGAAGGAGACGGAGGTCGTCTCGTGTTGTTTTTCCTGGTGTTACCTCCTAACTCTTTGGTCCCGTTTGTAGAGGTTTGCAGTAAGCCGGTGAGGCTTCCCTGTTTGTGTTGCGGTTGCGGGGGTTCACGGCGATAGCCGCGCCGTAGCCATTGGTGATTCCTAAGCGCCACTCAACAGCTGCCCCGCCTTTCTGCGATCTGTGTTCCCTGCCTCATTGCCGTACTTCGGCGTTCAGCCGTCCCCTGCTCCTTGACCCAAATTGTGTAGCGCAGCGGATGAGAAACGGCGACCTTAGCCTTCTCTTTCCGCTTGCGAGAGAAACCTTGTAGCGAGTTCCCCGTTCCTATATTCGCTGCGAGAGAAACATTGTAGCGAGTTCTCAGTTTCCTCTATGCGCTGCGAGAGTAACATCGCAAGAGTGGCGATAGACAGCACACCCTTATTTCCCCTTTTGGTGTGTAGCTAGCAGCAACCCTTTCCTCTAAACTTATTAGGGGTATCATGTCCTTCATGACATGTAGGTGGTAGCAAGTTAGTTCTGTGGTATACTTTGGTTTAGACCTTGTGGCAGTGTAACCTTAGAATTCAGTTCTACTCTGGTTGTTCCATTGAGTACACCTTTACAGGTCTTACGTGCTGCAGCCTGGTCCCCTAGACAGTGCTATCCACAAGTCATTGCTCCACTGCTGCGTCATTCAGATCGTCGTAGGACTTAAGGAGGTGTTCAGTTGGTAAGGGACATTGTGTTTGTGTGTCCTACATAACGCCAGCAGTTAGTAATTTCGCGGGGTGTGTGGGGGGGGCTCACAAATAGGGGAGAGGGACACAGATCACTAACGTTCTCTTCCTTATTTCCTCTGTAGGTTGTGCCCATCTTGTTTTTTCTGAAAAGACAACCAACTGGGGGTTCCGAAGTGTAGCTGCCTTCACATTTCCGCCCCACGCCTCCGGGGGTTCTCCTGTGGGTGTGTGTTCTGTTTTATTGGGCGCACCCATAGAAGGGCTTTGGGAGTGTGGGGATTTCTCGTCGCTCCCGTGGAGTGAGCTGGGTGTTCATACTGGTGGTATCGGCAACAGAGAGCAAGGCACACAATATTACAGTTCTAAAACAACAGTAAATAGCACAATATACAATGGGCCCCAGGGGGAGACCAAACCATATGTTAAGAAAGTGGTATGAGAACCACGACTTGACTAGACACAGTGCCTAGAGCATGTAGAATCGCTGGGACCCCAAGGAACTACCCAAGGCAGTGACACAGAGGACCTACGGGGACACGTGCAGTGTGAGAACACAGCCGCGAGCTCTGTACAATCCTATGGGAAAGTCACAGTTGGAATTTTAGAGATTAAGGACACTTAGAAGAGGACTTTGAGCAAACCCTTTCAAACTTAGAAGGTTGTAAGGCCTGCACCCATTTGAGCACCGGAGTACTCGTGTTACCTAACCCAGGGAGGCCGGGTGTATAGGTGTCAAATGGTGTCAGGAATCTTCGTTGTTTTCTATGGTGAGATGCTACAAAGTGCTGCTGCTGTGAAGAGGAAAAGTGTCCCGTGTGATCCAAGCCTGGATCTGAGATGTGAAGAACCTGAAAGCAGAGGGGACAGAGTATGGTGACCAGGGGCACGGTAGACCAATGCCCACCAATGTCGGGTGTTTCAGGTGCGAAGAGGTGAAGCTTGACTCCACTGCCATGGGGACCAGGAGACCTCGATGACAACCACAGTCCACAGGCAAGCTGTCCCACGAAGGATGTCGAGTGCTGGGGGGTCGGTGTCCAGATTGGAGACCAACAAGCCTTGGCAATGGCAACCCATGCGGTGAGAGTAAAACGGCTTTGGTGTGGACCAGCAAGGTCCTGTGGACTCCCCAAGTGATGGAGAGTCAGGGCATGTCAAGAGCAACCAGGTAAGCCCGTTGAAAGTTAAAGTACCCTTCTCAGGGACCCACAAGTCGATGGACAAGGGATCGCGAAGGGCCCTCAAGAGGAATCACTAAATACCAGCCCACGGGACACTCGAGGAGTGTAGGCCAGTAATCTTCAGTGGAATCACTGCTCGGGGTCTGGACTATAAGTATCCCAAAACACAGCCTCAGGGATCACCAAAAAGCATATGCTGCTGCAAATGTGCACGGTGTCCAGGGGTTTGGGTTCCACGGTCGCCACGCGGGCTTAGAATCTCAGGATTGCTGAGAGCACGGATCGGCCTCGGGGAAACTTGGAAACCCACCTCCTGTGTTGCAAAGTCTTCAGAGTCCTTCAGGAGCTGTGTAGTTGCAAACCGGACAGATGCGTCTTTGGTGCCTGCTTTGCAGGGGAGTAACTCCTTTACTCCAAGGGAGATTCTTCAGTCATCCAATGTCATGTAGATAGTTGAAGTTCTCTAATTCTATAGCAGAGTTTCATCCAAGTAAATCTAAAGTCCTGTAGCCAAGGGTTCCTACTTTATACCCAAGGAAGGGGTGGGACAAACTCTGGGGATCCACCTATGGGAGGGTCAGGACAGAGGAGTGGCTACACCCATGTCCTTTGTCCAATTTCGCACCAGAGCAGGGGCTGGTAGCTCCTGCAACCGGTTTGAGCTGGACTATGCACAGGGACACCAAATGTGCCCCCAGTGCAGACATCAAAGCACTCTTGGAGTGCACCCACCCAGCCCCAATACACTAAAATCTGTCTTGGAGGTGGTCACACCTCCCTGTGACAGGAAACCTATTGTCCAGCCACACCTGCCGTAGTTTTGTCCAGCAGCAGGAGGGCAGAGTTGTGTCTGTGGCTGGCAGCATCCATTTTGTGATTCCAGGGTCTGTGAAGCAGGTACCGGGTGTACCCGTGCTGTCATGTTTCTCCCTCTAGTAGGGTGAAATCATACATCCCACACCAGTTACTGTTGTGGAGGCATGATTCCAAGGTGTTTGACACCAAACACGACATGTTTCCATGCAATATTTACTATGCAAACGTACCTTGAGGGTTTATTTAGCCTCACATTTAAATTTTTAATCAGTCATAGAAATGAACAATGAGATAAATCAACACAGGGATAAATTCACAAATGCTGTATTTATAAGAGTGAATCTGAATCACAATCAACTATCTAGCAACACTATCACTACTAAAATTCATTTCCATTTCCATTAGTAGTGCAACACCCTCTTGCAAACATAATAGAGTCACAATTTACAGGTATTTGTCACTCAACACCATAGCGTAGTTATGACAGTAATATACATGTGAATGTCATGCCATTTCTGAAAAACATATACAAGACGGGTGTAAGAAAGTCGACGTTTCGATGTTTAGTTGGTCAATCTGATTCATAAGACCATCCTCAGGACACAGCGTTGCTTAGTTTCCAACACTTCCTATACAGAATAAAACACAACTATGAATATCCCTGGGTTCTATCAGTGTCGTCTACTCACACCACAGAAAATTTGAGTTACTTAGCCTCCCAAAAGTGTCTACCAATATAACAACTTGACAGAGACTACACCTTACAACCCCTTGCTTAAACGCACTCCATAAAGTGAAATGAAGTGAAAAACCATCGTCAACACCAAATGTGCCAGACATATGCTAACTGACGACCAACACCACATGTGTAAATCTTACTCTTTTTAGTCTTTTTATCCAACAATCCAGTTTCTTTTAGCACACCTTTAAAGAAACAAACAGAATCTATTTTACTGCATACTTTTAAAAACCACATAGACTGTCCACGTTATATGTAGAGAAACAACTGCCACTCTTACCGGCATCGACAGTGACCGATTCGTAGCTGTAACACACAAAACGTAAGAGCCACCAATTATTGCTTCTTGAACAGTACGTCAGGCCTCAGGACTATATATTGCTATCCAAAGGAGCTTAAAAATAATACTCACAATGCGATTTAGAACGTCTCTGGATTAAATCCAAACTACAGCGGCTCCCGCGTTAACTGTCCATTAGTGGCGTAGACCGCCCCACGTCTAACTATAAACACGTGAGTGTGTGTTATAACATAACGGGGCCGCCATCTTGGAGGTATAACTCAAAGATATATTAAGTTTGGCACTATATTCAGCTTTAAAATAGTGCCCGGGAGAGGATTAAAGGTCTCACACATTCATAGACGATTTCCAATGGCATACATCCCTCGTTAAAATAAAAACCACGTATGTGTATGATATGGCTCAAAGTGGCCACCATCTTGGGAGTACAATTCTACTGTTATACATTCGGCTATATCGATTGTATATCTGACCATCATAAAGCTGAAAATGCTGCAGCAATGAAAACGAACAAGCCCGTTCTACTAATTCCGATGCACCAATGTAAAATCATCAGGTACTTGAGTGCAAGCCGAACAGCTACAAAACCTTATCGATATAAGGTGGCCAATGTGTACCATTCCACAAAGGAATTAAGTCCTTTTTCTACAGTTTTAGCAGACCAAATCCATCTATTTTCCTTAAGTGTGAGCAGACGATCAAGGTTACGACACCACCTAGAACCCTTCACAATCTCCAACACAAACCATTGCATATTTGTAGGAGCATGTGCCATCTGTAGATAATGTTCAACAAGGGCTGCAGTTATTACTTTATATCTTATTCGTGATTGATGTTGCATTATACATTTTTTGATCTCTTGCGTGGTTTTCCCAATGTAAAACAACAAACAAGGACACTGAATACAGTAAATCACATTTTTCGTCACACAATTTGAATGATGTCTCAACACCCATTGTTTTTCGTTCACAGCACATGATTTTACAACCAAAGCGGTAGCAAAAGCCGCACAGCGTCCACATGGGTAATATGGACGCTGGCATTAAACCCCACATATCCTACAATGTAGTGGGTTTGGGTTCATTGTATGCCCTCACCAGATGATCTCTTAAATTTCTACTGCGTTTAAATGTAAACTGCGGTTTCTCCCACTGCGAATCCACCTTACTTATCAAATGCCAGTTTTTTTAGGAAAATCTTCTTTATATCATCAAATGAGCTATAAATATATATAAAAAATGATATATAGAAGAGTGTCCTAAAAAACTGGCATTTGATAAGTAAGGTGGATTCGCAATGGTTTACATTTAAACGCGGTAGACATTTAAGAGATCATCTGGTGAGGGCATACAATGAACCCAAACCCACTACATTGAAGGATATGTGGGGTTTAATGCCAGTAGTGGGACATTACCCATGTGGACGCTGTGCGGCTTGTGCTACCACTTCAGTTTCCTTAACACTCCCCTTCGAGGCCCTCTGCCAATTCAATTACGAGGGATTCTGTCTGGCTGGAGGTGCAGGATGTGGGAGTGAGCCTGTGTCTTATCCTGTCATTACCTCGTTGAAGATCAGTTTGACTACTCCACCGCCATCCTGCCTTTTGCTCTGCAGCTGCAGATCTCCTTCCATCAGAGATCCTTTGTCTCTATGCAGGCCAATTCACACCTCATCAGAGCAGTGTGACTCAGACAGCCAAGGGCTAGCCAATCAGGAGAGGCTGCTGGAAGACTGGGGTTTGGTTCATCAGAAAAGAAAGTTCTATGACTTCTTTTCAGAGATAGTTATAATACATATAAACTTGGGATGTTGTTGACTTTATTCTAACATTTTAATACTTTGAAGAATATTTTTAGCTCATTACAGTCAATAGTTATATTTTATTAAAGTATTCCCATGTTACCCTACGGAGCCAAAACTGCTACAATTGGGAAAAGCGAAATTTGCAGTCTTTCCCTCATCAGGGCTTACAGTTAGAAGGCACCCTACCCTTGGGGCACCTAGGGGAGACCTTTGGGGTGACCTATGTAAAAATAAGGTTGTTTAAGACGTTGGGTGTACCATTAAATTCAAAGTCAATTTTTCATATAATTTAATTTTAAAAGCAGTGCACACTTATGTGCATTAAATCTGCTAGGACTCTAAACCTACATGCCCTACCATATACTAAGGGCTTACAGGTAGGTTGTCATATCAATTGTAATTACAACAAATTTCCATGTACCTTTTACACAGAGCACTGGCCCTGAGTCTGGTTATCGAAGCCCAGGGCACAATCAGAGTCAGATATCTCCAGTATCAGTCCGAAAATGGGGGTGATCAGGGCAAAAAGGATGACTTTCTCACACAGTCCCCCCAGATGAAAGATGATGGGCACCTAACGTACACCCTGGTAATTTCATCAGCTAAGTTGAAAAACGTAGAAAGTCCATCTGCATTGGCATGGGCAGTCCCCGGACTGTGTTCAGCTGTGAAGTCCATCCCCTGTAGAGAATAAGAACACCTCATCAGTTTAGGACTCTCTCCCCTCATCTGCATGAACCATCTGAGAGGTCTGTAGTCACTTTGAACACGGAAGTGAGTGGCAAACAGGTATGGCTTCAGCTTCTTCAGGGACCAGACCCCGGCAAAGGCTTCCCTCTCAATGGCACTCCATCTTTTTTCTCTGAGTAGAGGTCACATGCTAATGAAGGCAAACGGCTGATTGAGGCCCTCCTCATTTACTTGTACCAGCACTGCCCCAACCCCTTGTTCTGAAGCATCTGTCTGAGCCACAAATTCCTTTGTGTGGTCAGGGGCCAGTAACACTGGTGCTAAACACATTGCCTCAGTCAAACGCCTTCTGACACTCTAGAGTCCAAATGACTTTCTTGGGCTGCTTTTTAGAAGTGAGTTCTTGCAGAGGAGCCACAATGTTCCGAGAGCTTTGAACAAATCTTCTATAGTACTTAGTCAGATCAAGGAATGCCCTGAGCTGTGTCTGGGTTGTAGGTACGACCTAATCCAAAATGATTTACACGTTGGGCTGGAGAGGTTGAACATGGCTTTTACCTACAAGGTGGCACAGGCACACCACTGAACTCTGCCCTATCTGGCACATACGGGCCTTGATAGCCAGCTCACCTGCTGAAGGTTCTGAAGCAATCTCTTCAGGTGGTCCAGGTCATACTCCCAGTTGGTATTGTACACAGCTATATCATCCAGATATGCTGCCCTCTATTGCTCCAACCCAAACAGGACCCTGTTCGGCAACCTTTGGATGGTGGCAGGTGCACTTTTTAAGCCAAAGGGAATTACTTTGAACCTCTTCTCTGCTCCTTCACTGATGGCAATCTGCCAGTAGCCTGAAGTCAAATCAAATGTACTCATGTACTTTGCAGCCCATAACCTATCAATGAGCTCATCAGCTCTAGGTAATGAGGGAACATCAGTCTGCATTCAATCCTCTGTAATCCACAAATAACCTTAACTCCTTCTTTTCCCCCTGGGGATTAGGTTTGGGTACCAGCACTACTGGGCTTACCTATGGACTATCATAGGGCTCAATTACCCCCAACTCTGTTAGGAAACCTGTAAAGCTTATTTTTGACAGGTTTGCAGTCACCAGTGTAAATGTCATGTATACACCAGTTGGTGATACCTGGGGTCAAAGAGAACAGACCAGAAAACATCTCCAGCACTAGCTTCCATTGCAGTCTCTGTGCCGCTGGTCAGTCAATTTGGGAAAGAATACAACTACCTCCAGTGACCCATATTGTAAATTGGTGGACATGAGATCTGGCATTGGCTCAGTCTCTTCTCTCCTCGTTCATCTGTAACCATTAACATGGTCATGACTGCCCTGTCTTGGTGGGTTTGCAACCTATTGACATGCAGGACCTTGTGGGGAATTCTGGGGATGTCGATGTCTACCAGGTTGGTAACCTCACCCATCTTCTCCAGGATTGTGTAGGGCCTAGTCAACTTGTCCTTGAGGGCCCTCAGAACTAGATTTTCCAACACCCACACCATGCCAATTGTCCTGGAGTGTACTCAGGCAAAGTAGCCTTTTGGTCATACAAAACCTTCATGAACTCTTGGCTGGCCTCCAGTTTTCTGCTTGCTATGTACATAGTCCAGCTCATTGTCCTTGGCTTTCTTGAGATGATTTTCCCAAGACTCTCTAACATGCATAATGGCCCTTTTGAAGGGTATCCAAGCAATGATTCAAATGAGCGGAAGCCAATCCATTTATGTGGCACCTCACTGTATGCAAACAGTAGGCATGGGAGGAGAAGGTTTCATCTCCTCCTGAGTTTGTCATACAAACCCATGATCATTCCCTTCATGATCTTATTGAACCTTTCCACTGGACCATTAGTCTGGGGATGATATGGAGTGTTGAACTTGTAGGTAATACCACATTCCTCCCACATTGCCTTCATTTAGCCAGACATGAAATGTGTGCCTTTATCTGAAACCACCTCCTTTGGAAAGCGTACTGTGATGAAAACACCAAGTAGGGTCCTAGCTACTGAAGGTGCAGTAACTGTTCTAAGGGGTATTGCTTTGGGATATCTTCTAGCCTGGTCCTCTATCACCAAGATATATCTGTTCCCTGAGGCAGTTGGTGGGTCTAAGGGACTAACTATGTCCACCCCTACTCTCTCAAAGGGAGTCCCAACCACTGGCTGTGGTATCAAGGGAGCCTTTGGCGTTCCCCTGTCTTTCCACTGACCTGACAGGTTGCACAGAAGCTGCAAAACTTCATTCACATTGACAGACTTGTTTGGGCCAATAGAAGTGGTTAAACAACCTACTGCATGTCTTACTCTAACCCAAATGACCTGCCAAGGGGAAGTCGTGGCTCAGTTTAAAGAGGAATTCTCTATATTTTTGGGGGGCCTACCAACGTCCTAGTGGCGCCTTCATTTTACACAGAGCACAGGCCCTGGATCTGGTGGAAGAAGAAGGATTGCCCTGCTGGGACACTAGCCTGCACCAAGAGGATTGCACTCTGAATGACTACATCTGCTGCACACTTTGGAACTACAGCCCAAAGGACTTTTACTTGCTTTGAAAAGGCATGGACTCCCAGAAAGCAATAGGTTAAAAAAGCTCCACCTGGATCGTCTCCAGCAGAGAGAAACCAACTGACCACCTTCAGCTGGACTTTAAAGGATGTGGCCAAGTGCATTGAGGGAAACGTGGTCCCAACATGCCAATGAGCAACTCAGAACTTCTGGAATCTTGGGTTGGTGCTCTGGACACTTTTTAATCCCAAAATGACCTTTTGGAAGAAGATCCAGAAGTTTGAGAAGGTTTGAAGAATTTTTGTTAAAAAACTCCACAATGTAACCGACCCGTCGACGAGAGTCAAGTCAGCGATGTCGAACCACGACTTAGCCTGAGATTCAGGTTTGCCCCGCTGAAGCTCTAGAGCTTTTCATCATCAACAAGACTTCCAGGAGTTGACTGAGACATCGCGCTGAGCCAAGCCACGGTCATTGAACCCAAACCCGGCCTGCAGAGGCGCCTTGGTCGATATTGAGCGAAAAAGCTCTAAAAAAGTGACTAAGTCAGAATGTAAAAAATTGACCAGGCCCTACCGCTAAGTGTATCCAGCACACACTCCATTGCAGTCAGCCTGAAACTTTGACTTTGTCCTGGTCAAGCACGACCAGATGTCCCAAAGTGACACTTTTGGCTGTTACTCATATCTTTGGTCGTTTTATCATAAAGTATTTCCTATTTTATAAATTGTTTATTTTTGTGTGTTGTGTCTTACTTATTTAACATATTGGTGTTTTAAGATGCTTTACACACCTGTCTCCTCCGTTAAGCCTGCCTTCTCTCAACCAACTACCAAGGTTTGAGCGAGGGAATCATTTATTGAGACCTTGTTTGGGTCTTATATTGTCATTGTGGTAGGTACATACCTACACTTATTAATAAACCACAGTAACACACTTCTCCAAATAAGACTTTTGTGAGAATTACACAGGCCCAACAAGTGCTTTTTAAAGTATCTGTTGGTGCCATTTTAATCTCAAGGCAATGGTTTCTTTTCTGTAGCATCATCTGGCATCTCGTTCAGTCAAAAAATAAACAAAGTTGAGCTTGAGATATTGTATGTGGTAAATGAAATTTATATCCCTATGAACTGAACTGGATGTTATCAAGACAATTCGCAAGGGAATCTTTAAACATCATCCATTCATACTGTAAAGTCTGGGTTAATTTACAATGAATTAATTTGCACAATTTGTCTAAACCTACTACGTTTAGTGTTTTTAGCAGTCTCCTAAAGGTGATGTTCAAGAATGAGATAGTATATTTGGGCGTATCTCTGGATTTAGGTTGGATCACAGCATAGTCTAAGCAGAGTTTGGCACATGGAGACCTATCTTGTTCATCATTTATGTGTGCTCTAAACTGGGTCATTGCCTGATACCATATTGGGCTCATGATTCTGATGGCCCCTACTATAGATATTGTTTCACTGGGCTGCAGAGGTTTGTGCTTAACAAGATGACTACTTTTCTTAGCCTGTTGTGTATTGGATTCAATCACTGCAGAACGCAGATGCTAATTTTAAGTTCTAACCACACGCATGTTATAAGCTTTATGTTATTCGTCCTTAAGAGTATAATGTGCATTGTTTTGAATGTATGCAATAATTAATTAATTTGTATTTATACTTGTGTGTGTAAATCTCTCCATTGTCCACATCATTATTGTATATGGTAAATGTTGATTGTGAATGACATGTATTGACAGTACTGTTCGCATAGTGGACACTACACTGGCCATTCTTTTAGAGGTTTCAATAAAACATGCACATGAATTGACATATGGGCAGTAAAATCAGATTTTATGCCTCAAAATGTCATCATTCATTACCAACCATATACAATCGAACCTTGGAATGCATACATTTTAAACATAAAATATGGGACAGTTACTGGACTTTTTTTGTAAAAATGTAGGACATTTGCTGTTGCCAAAAATCATGGGCATTGGAAGTAATCAAATTTGATGGATACCTCATACACAGAATAACAGCAGTAAAGCAGCCAAATGCAGGCCAACAAGATGTCTAACAATCTGTGCATCGACCAGCCTTCTGACCAACATGTGGCCAGTAAAAAGATAGACATGTACATATGGCATCAATGAATAACAAAGGATGGGTGGATGCTTGACCTGTTTAATGTGTACCGTCTACTGGGAAACCCTGATGACTCCAAGGCCCTACTATAAAGAATATTAAGAATGGGCAATTATATCAACTCTCCAAGCTACAATCTGAAAAGGGATATAAAAAGCCTCTGGGAAATGGTGATTTGGGGTTAGGAAGGCGCAGTATAAAATCTAGAGACAAGAATCACCATGGCCGCTTGGATAAATCACTTTTCTGCCATGTCCCATGATACCACTCCACCAAGTGCAGCTATAGAAGATAATTTTCATTGCTGCCCTAGCATATCTCCCAGCAAGGAGTGGAAGTTTTCTCCGACCTCTGAGAAAACTGTCCTGTGCCAACTGGAGTTTTGAGAAGAATAAGTACTTAAGGTAATACTAAGTCTAAAACCTTTCAAAGCCCCAGGGCCTGACAGAATCCCAACTGATGTGCATTAGAACAACCCATCACAATGGGTCCCTGTATTAAGAACAGTGCACATGAAGTAGTCCCTGCATCCTGTAGGCCAGTCACTATCATCCCTCTGCATAAGGAAGCCCTGTGCAATGACACTGTAAACAACAGCCTGATTATTTTGTTGGATGGAGCTGGCACGATTTACGGCAAGCTATTATTAACGCAACTGGAGGCCTTGGCTGAAGATACCCAGGTACTACCACACCTTCATGCAGGATTTGGGAAATGCCAATTGAGGAGGCTACATCTCATAAGTAAACTCGTCCTCATAAAGCGTTTTCATTATTCATAGTATTCTTAGATTTTGAAGACAGCCATAAACTCAACCACCATAACTCTACTCTGATCTATATTTAAGGAGCAGGGCCTCCCTGACAAACCAATACACTCTTTGTAACAGTTCCACCACAACTATTTGGCTACTGTGAGATCTGGCCCACAAGAGGATTTCACACCAAAGTTTGCAATAACCACCACCCTTTCTGCCACCACTCCTGCTCAATTAATTTATAAATGATGTAGGTAATGAACTATCTACTCTGAACTTAGATGTTCCTTTAATTGCTGGAGACACAACTTCACTAGCCTTCAGGGAGGTAGCAATGTAGCAGTTACTTAAACCTAAAAGGCTTTGAAAACTTCTGCAATTCCCAAAAACTAGCCATTGACATCCAAAAGACAAAATGTATGATACTCAACCCAAGGTCAAATTTGAAGATGATATTTAAAATCTACTGTATGGCGCTCGATCCAAGTTCAATGCTATGAATACCTGGGGGATGTTTTCAACCTCAAATTATCTTGTGTTGAGCAGGTATTAAAAACTGGATCCATCTTAAAGTAGGCCTACAAGTAATAGGAGTAAATTTGGTAAATATATATTACTCTTTGCCTCATAATTTCCATTAATTAGGTGATTCAGCCGCTTATGCAATTAAGGGTAATTTAGGGGGTAAATAAACACAGAAACAACAAACTAAGGGGCATATCAGCAAGCTGGTGATGAAAAATTATTGCCGCTTTAACGTCGATAATTTTATCGCTTAATCATCAAGGTCACGCTAACGCGTGATTCCTTGCTTTAGCTCCCTTTCCCATAACGCCCACCTTTGCATCTCTAATGAGATGCAAAGTGGGCGTTCCGTCCCAAAATAACTGGAGAAATGTCGCTAACCCACATTTCTCCAATTATCAAGAAAAACGCTAACAGGCATAGCGATAAGAAAAGTAGCGCTAACCACAGTTAACGCTACTTTCCTTACGCCTGCTTTCACCCTGACTTAGCCATTATATCCAATGTAAGGTGGATATAATGGCTAAGTATGCCCTGCCTTATCAGCATACTAACGCCAAAAGGTGTGAGATTATCGCTGGATTTCCAGCGATAATCTCACTTTCGGCTGTTAACGCGAGGAATCTTATCGCTTTTGAGATAAGCGTTGCTGATAGCACGCTATCTCAGCGATAAAATTCCACGATAGCCGGCGATAATTATCCTAGCGCTAAGTGCGCTTAGCGATAATTATTGCCGGCCCTTGCTGATATGCCCCTAAGGGCCTCAGTATGATGGCAGTCAGATGAGTGTCAGACCTCCATCGCCTCGGGTATGGTTCCAACCTAATATGTTGGTGGTTCGATTACAATGTGACCTCCGTGCAGGTGGTTGGAAAACTGCACTTTTCATTTGCGGCTTGTGCTGCGGCCCTAAAAAAGGTCAACAGCACAAGGTGCAGCGGAAAAGGGCAATTCTGAAATATCCATGCACTGTGTACCAGGCACCATGTGGGGTCTGGCACACAGTGCATGGATTTGTGGGGGCCACCACATGCGCCCCCCTGTGCCCATAGAGGTGGGCCACAGGGGCCTGCTAGGGGCTCCAAAGTCCAATTATGTCTGTCTTTATTTGGCGGTTGGATCACCATGTAAAGGCAGAGGGAACAGGGTCATCGTAATCCCTATAGCACTGCCCCCATTGCGGGTATTGCGCTCCAACTGACACTCTGATGGTCTGCTTGTTACTGTCGGAGGCGTTGGTCTGTCCCTCTGTCCGCTGTGCTCGGGCTGACAGCATCATTATGCGGTGGTCTGACTGCAGGCACAAATGTCGAGCGGACCGCCACCAATGACCTGGCAGTTGCGATCCACCTGACTTCATAATCGGGTCCTTTGTGAGCACAAGCAGCTACTAGTGCTGTTGTTCTTGTTGTGTTGCATCTAGCACAATGGGGCATATTATCAAGGACAAGCGTTAAAATTATTGCCGCTTTACCAGCAGAAAACTGCTGCTAAAGCGGCGATAATGGGCTTGATAATATGCCGCACAGAATTCCAATAGAAGCCCATGATCTGGTGTCAACATGGGCTTCTATTGGAATTCTCTGCGGCATATTATCAAGCCCATTATCGCAGCTTTAGCGGCAGTTTTCTGCCGATAAAGCGGCGATAATTTTAACACTGGTCCTTGATAACATGCCCCATTATTCTTAGCACAAATGCATCCTTGTGTCCATTTTGATTGCAGGAGTGCATTTTGCTCTAAAAAATAGAAGTAAATGTCGGGACATAGTTGGAGGAAAATTACGCTACTATGCTTTTTTTGTTGTATTTAGAGGTATTTTGGACATGGGGTGGCATTTTTTGCTAAGAGAATAGTGCTAAATGCTATTCACTGTTTTCCTTTAATTTTGCAGCAACTCCTTCCGCACGAGCTATACCCACCCCTATCTTAACTACTATGCTGGAGCAGTCCTGCATTTTTCAATCAAATGCATTTGTAAATCCATTTAACTAATTCTCAAAGCATATGATCTGCAAGCTGTGACTCTCAGTTCTTATGGTGCTGAGATCTGGGGGCAAAGAAGGTTCTCAGGAATCTAGGAAAACGAAAAACGGTTTTTATAACACCAATTTCACCCAGGAATACCAAAGGTTGCACTTAGCGATGAACAGGGCTTGCATAAACTTCGCTAACAAGACACCCATTCTGTATTGGGTCCACCTGTGGGCCAACTCACAATTGTCAATCTACAAAAAGCCAGGCACAACTGGGTTCCAGCAATTCGCACTCAAATCAGCCATGGCTGTGCCCTGTTGCCGAAAATCTCAATGAGATAGGCTGTGCGTACTTCTGGATGTAACCTGAGTCTATGAATACATCAAATCTCGGACAGAATATCAGGAAAAAATATTGTGATGCAATAACTGGCTTTGTTACAGGCAGAGACATGGCAGCTCATATTAATACAGCTATTGCTGCATTTGACATCTCTGGCCAACTAAATCAACATATAGGGATGTTGATGCTGGACGCCGAGAAGGCCTTTGACCGAGTTGCTTGGGGAGCATTATGGCGACTATGTCATCATTCGGCCTCGGTCAAAGGTTTATCTCGGCATTGAATAGCAATTTGACTGCAGCAGTCAAGCTCAATGGTCTTTCTTCAATACATTTCGCTGTCAGAAGGGGTACTCAGCAGGGATGTCCGCTATCCCCATTACTGTTTGCTCTTTATATAGAGCCTTTTATAAAGCATTTACTGCAAAACGCTAGGATTCCCCCTTTGTCTCTTAGTGGTCTGGAATTAAAACTAACTGTGTATGCGGATGACATCGCTATCTTTTCTACTAGGCCAGTAGATGCTATAGTTGAAATTATGCAAGAGGCGCAACGTTTTGGCTCTTTTTCCGGCTACAATTTAAATCTGAATGAGACCCAGACCATTTTAAACTTTCAACCTGGTGTGACCCCATCAACACTAGGGGTTACTACATCGGCAACTTACCTTGGAGTCTGTCTTAGTAGTCGAGTAGATGATGTGGTCTCCTTGAACTATGAACCACTGCTAAAAAAAAGTTGTGACAAAACTACGCAGTTGGCATCTGCTCCCTCATAGTATATACGGGAGGTGCAATGTAGTAAAAATTAATGTCCTCCCCAAATTTTTGTATTTATTTCATACAATTCACTTAAGGGTGCCGTGGACGTTTTTTAAGCACCTAGTAAGTGTCATAGGTAGCTTTATATGGGATTATAATCGTGCAAGGAGAGCTCTTCAGTATATTAAATTATCATATAAACAAGGAGGCTTTAAACTCCCAGATTTAAAATTATATTTTTGGGCTGCATTTGTAAGTCGAATTCAAAGTTTACTTAATGGGCCTGATACCCGTACTGCATGGCTATCATATCAGTTAGCTTGTGGACCAAATATGGGGGTTTTACTGTATAAAACGGTTGACCCCCAACTACTATAAACGGGTTCAGTTCAAGATAATAAAAGATATTACTAGGATATGGCAAGATATTTGTAAGGAACACTCCCTGCCAGCACTACATTCTTACATAAGGGTTGTGGGGCATCCAAAACTTCCTGACATATATCTTGATTACATTGGTAGAGGCTGGTTATGTGAGGGCTTATCTCAGCTCAGCCAGCTCTACGATGGACAAGGGTTTCGATCCTTTTCAGCTTTGAAAGACGAGTTTGGGCTACTGCAGAGTACCTTTTTCAAATATTTGCAAGTTAGGGATTACTTTATAAATGGTCAGAGGCTATTAGAGATGTCGAGGCCCTCTCAAGTATTATCTATATTTTTTCAGACTTCAAGCCAAGGAATTATTGGTATTGCCTATCAGAGACTTCTCGCAGCCGTTAGTGACAACAGCATAGAGGTAGCAGCAAAATTAAGTCAGATTCTTGAGACTGATATAACAAAGGAGGAAATGCAGGATTCACTGGGAACTATAGATGCTGCCGTAATATATGTCAACTTGAAACTGCAACAACATAGGACGGTACTTATGTTGTATTATACTCCCGAGCTTATTTCTAAGTGGGCTACGATTCAACCATCGGCTAAATCATACTGCCCAAAATGTCAAAAGTACTCTGCAGATTTACGTCATATGCTTGTTACTTGTCCAAAGCTGAGTATATTTTGGTCAGATATGACTGAAGTTTTAACAACACTGGCTGGCTACGATGTTCAGATATCAGAGAAGGAAGTAGTATTAGGGGTAATACCTGACATGGGCACTTATATGAGATTTTTAGTATCAATTATTATAGCGTGTGCTCGTTTATGTATAGCTCTAGCATGGATTCAAAATATGAGTCCAGCCATCAATGATTTCTGGGTATTAAACAGGCAAATATATGAAATGGAATTAGCACTAGCCAAAGCTAGAAGCCCACGGTCCTGGTTAACATTTAAAAGGATGTGGTCTAGTCCTCAATGGGATTAATAATTTAATGTTTTGTTTTCTGGATCTTCAGAGCCGCGACAGGTCCTGGGACATGCTTCTCTGGTGATGCGACAGCGTCTGCTGCGACGGCGACACTCTTCTCCAGGGATGCGGTGCGCCTCGGTGATGCGATGCAACAGCAGCGACACGCTTTCTCAGTGATGCAACAACAGCGGCTGCAGCAGCAACACTCTTCTCCGGTGATGCAACGGCGTCTGCTGCGACAGCGACACTCTTCTGCGGTGATGCGAGGCTCTTCGGGTGATGCGATGGCA
Organism: Triturus cristatus; assembly: GCF_964204655.1. Lineage (NCBI taxonomy): Eukaryota > Metazoa > Chordata > Amphibia > Caudata > Salamandridae > Triturus > Triturus cristatus. The sequence goes on from NC_140581.1 coordinate 405,425,620, forward strand.
ACAGCGGCAGCGGCGGCACGCTTCTTCGTCTTGAGTCGTACTTCCAGCGACACGCAGTCTCTCAAAAGGTCCAGCTCAGCAGCAGGCACTTCAATTCCCAGCAAAGGAAGGCAGGGGAGTTGGTTGGTGAAGTCTGTTGTCCCTGAGACTTTATCTGGATGCAAGCTCTATCTCAAGCCCTTGGAGATCCTTCATGATGATTTGAAAAGCATAAAGTTCCTTTCTCCTTTCTTTGGCAGTCAGGCAACCACTGCAGTCCAATCCCCCAAACAGCACTCAGCCAGGGATAGTCTCTTCCTCAGTTTCTCTGGTTACTCTCCTCAGCAAAGGTTCTTCTTGTTTCCCAAAGTGATCTAAAGTTCTGGGGTCTGGGTCCCCCCTTTTATACTAATTTTCTCTTTGTTCTCTGAAGGCAGACAGGCCTTTGCCTAGTCCAAACCAGTTCTGGTCAGTCCTGGAGCACTTTGTTGACAAGACTCCTTCTTTCCTTTCACGGTGTAGGCCAGGAATAACAGACGCAGCACAGGGGGTGGAACCAGCATTGTGGAGGGAAGGCACAGCCCTATTCAGGTCCCAGGTGCAACTCCTCCCACCCATCTACATGTAGATCCCTCTATTCAGCCCTGTGCTGACTCACCCTGTCTCCTGGAATCCCCCAGCCCTTGTCACTCAAATTCCAGACAAGGAATACACAACCTAGCAGAGGCAGGCTTGGATAGTTAGGCAAGAAAATACCTACTTTCTAAAAGTGGTATTTTCAAACACAGAATGTTAAAACCAACTTCACTGAAAGATGTATTTCAGGCATACTAAACTTGAAGTTCCACCAGGTTCCCTGAGTCAGTTAGGATTATAAGATGTTATAATCAAACTGCCCATTCTGGCCTATGGGCAACAGCCAGCCTTGCAACGAAAATGGCTTTAATTCATTTTCAGGACATGCCACACACACCAGGTCATGTCTTACCTTATACTTACAATGCACCCTGCCCTTGGGCCTATCATAGGGGTGTCTGATATGAAGAGAAGGGAAGGTTTAGGGACTGGCAAGTGGGTGCACTTGGCCAGTCACCATGGCAGTACCAGACTGCACATAGGCTCTGCAATGGCAGGCCTTAGGCACACTTTAAAGGCTGCTTCTGTGGGTGGCACAACCGGTGCTGCAAGCCCACCAGCAGCTTTTGATTTACAAGCCCATGGCACTCTCAGTGCACTGTACTAGGGTCTGACAAGTAAACCAAATCAGCCAATCATGGAGTCACTAATCCATACATTAATTTTACCATAGAGAGCACTTGCACTGTGACACTGACTAGCAGTGGCACAGTGCCCAAAGCATCTATAACCAGCAGAAACACATGAGGCAACAGCAAAAAAAATAATGGAAGGGAGACCCACGCCAATGGTGCCAGGTCTAACACGTCTCTTCCCGGTTTTTGATAATTGTATTGTGCTCCAACTGCCGTTCCCTTTTTTTATCTTTCTTGTGTTATGAATGCTCTCCCTGATGTTATTTGCTATTGGTATACTCTCTTTTTTCGTTTGTGCAATGTATTATTATTTTGTGGCTGGGAAAAAGAATTAAAAAAAAATAAAAAAAGATACAATAACATTGTGTCAAGAATATCGGGACATCAAAATTTCAATCACAGGAATGTTGAAGGTAAATGTATTGTTTTTAGCTGGGTTTTTAATATGTTTAATATTATAAAAAATACTGATGCAGTAAATAGTGTATGCAATATCATTTGTAAATATTAATTAGTATTTACATTAGTGGACTGTGTTTTATTGTATCGGTTTTATATTTGAGTTTTTAGTAAGGTTATTTTTTTAGATATGGAAATGTTGAAATGAGTATATTTAGATATTTTTATGTATATAAATAATTGTTTAATATTCTTTTAGTAGGTGGATAGTGGGTTTTTAGGGGATGGGGGTTTCATTTTTTTAAAATATTTTAATTAGAATTTATGTTATTAATTTTGAAAATATGCAAATTAATAGTATAGCTTCTTAAAATGAAGGGCCTCATTAGGATGTCAAGTGGACTGCCACTGACAGACAGTCTGTGACGGACCCCCTGACTTCCAGTGTATCGGTCTGACCACCGGATTAAGATACCAGCAGTCGGAGTGATTTGGGCGGGAGGAAAGACCACCGCCTGCGACAGGCTCAAGGACCCTGTTGGGGTGGCAGTTGTAGCCTGTTTTTTTTGTTTGAATTTATTTATTAAGTCTTCATGTATTTCAGCGGGTTTCAATGGTAATGATATGCATACATACATTTACAGATTGAGTCATAAATCAAATATTATCTTTCAGATATTAGAGTCTGAACAATTCGCTTACATGGATCATGTGGAATGTCAAGCATAACAGTGTATTGATAATGAGGAGTGAAATGTGGGGGGTAAAGCCTCATTTATACAACTTGGTCAGATAGCAACATTCATATGTTTCAGTGTATCGCCGCCTCACTGCCACGCGAGCCATAACTGCTTCTGTTTGTTTTTTACACATTGAGATTGTGTATCGCCAGCCTTTGTTGCTCATATGACCATGTTTTGACTTGGATATTCATTTGGGTTGCACAGTATTTGGGGTCTTTATAGTTTCCCTGGACTAAAGTTGTATAAGGATGTCAGATTTTACTCTGTGTTTTTTGTTTCTTCTTGCGCCTCATTTGTCTCTTGGGGGGCTCCCTGTATCTCCAGGTGCGCCTGCTAGGTGTTGCGAAGATCTGAGGAGCACATGTATCAAAGTACAAGTTTGCGAGTCCTTAATAGCTATTTTTTGCGAATCGCTATTGAGAGCTCTCAAACTGCTAATTAGGTGGGAATCTGCTAATATTTAGCGATTCCTACGCATTCCTTATTTGCGACTCGCAAATTGCGAGTCGCAAATAAGGAATGGCTTCCCATTCATTCCTATGGGCCAAGAGGCCCATAGCAATGAATGGGAATAGCGTGCACAATTTGCGAGTACTTGATATGTACTGTCAAATTGCGCACACAATTTCAGGGACTGTAAGGGTTCCCAAAGAACACCCTGTTGCACCCCTAAAATGTGCAGGTGTGCACATGTGGCACACATACATACCCAAAGGGCATGTATGTGCGCCACATGGCACGTTGAAAAATTCATAAAATTGCATTTTTAAAGGAAATCGCAATTAACCACCAACCTGAAGTCGGTGGTAATTTGCGATTCCTTACAGCAAAATCGCAATTTGCAATGTCTCCTAGAATAGCATTCAGGGAATCACAAATTGCGATTCTCTAAATGCTTGCGCAAAATAGGGAATCACAAACTTTGCGATTCCCTATTTTGCCACTAAGCCATCGGGCCACCCAATGCATCTGTGCCGCTAGGTAGTAGTGTTCCGTATTGGGCACAGTCAGTCTGCCGTGGTTGGTTGGTAGGTAGAGCCTGGCCAGTGCCACCCTATTGCAAGTGCGATGCCAAATGAACTGTCTCATATCACACTCGAACAGGCGAAAAAGTGCCGGTCTAAAATATAAGGGTACGTTTGTAAGGTGGTAGAGGAGCCTTGGAAACACCACCATTTTTAAGAGCACTATTCTGCCCATGGTGGTTAGTGAGAGTGTGCACCAGAATAACATCTGCAGTCTGACCGCCGTTGTAGCATATGTATAATTACACTGTAGGAGGTCCATTGGTTCACAATAGATTCGGATTACTAGGTAACGGAATGCTGTCTATTGCCAGCGCACTGGTGTGCCATTAACTGACAATGCAGGGTCAAGGGTTGACTCAGTGAACGAATACAGGCATGATTTTCCCCAGTTTACACAAAGTCCTGATAGGGGAGCGAATTCTGACAACACTCTTTCTACTGCACTGCACAGCTCTGTGACATCTCGAAGACATATTAGCAGATCATCTGTGTATTGGGAGACCACAGTCTTCTTTTGTACTATGCAGGGATTCGGCTAGTAGCTAAATGGCCAATGCAAACAATAGGGGAGAGAGAGGGCAGCCTTGACGCGTTCAACGTCCAATTGGGATCGGCTTAGATATATACGGCCGTCTTAACTTTGGCAGTGGGTTGCGTGAATTTTTCCCTGTAGCCTGCGGGCATGCACGCAAGCGCATACTGCATTCTCTCAGCGTGCACATACTCTCACAAAATGCACACTTAACTGCTCCTTGTGAGAAGAAGTAACTGTTTGTGAGCACAGCGGAAAAATGGTCACTTTCAGTTTTTTGATCCTGAAGTGCATTAGCAGCGAGATCCCATGGTCGGGTGGAGGTGCAGAATGCGCGTGAAGGGCAGAGCCTTCCTCTTGCCTGCATGTGTTTTGCCACTGATGAGAAAACACGGAGAAGTCAGCTGTTACATATGCTGCTTGCTCTATTAGTGTGGGGGTGAGAGGTCCTGTCAGGATTTAGCAGCTGCAGATTTCCGAAACGAATGTATTTTTGACAATGACACTGAGAGAACCTAATAAATGGAGTCTTTTGTAATGCGCTGGATAAAACTGCCCAAAGTTTGTGCTGTATAAGATAGCACAAATTGAAATGAGGATTCTGTCTGTCACCTACATCTATTCACATTTGTTAGGTAAGCACAAAGCATTAACCTTTGATGGCGTAAATAAGGGGTATATTAACAAGGCGGAGATATGAAATTATGAAATTATCGCCACTTTTGCGTCCGTTTTCGGGCGAAAAGCGGCGATAATTTCATCGCCTTATCAGCAAAGACACGCTATCGCGTGTCTTGCTGACTTAGCGCCTGTTTCCAGCACGCCTAACTTTGCATCGCTAATGAGATGCAAAGTAGGTGTGGCTGTGAAACCAACCAGGGAAAATATTGCGAAGGCAGCTTCGCGATATTAACAAGGAAGGGTAGCGATTTTTTAAATCGCGTTAAGTATGTCTTAACTCAGGAATTTAACGTCTGTTAAATTCCTGACTAAGGCATAGTTAACATGGGGGGTGAATTCTGTGGCTAAGACCACAGGCCCTATCATCTAGGATATCGCTGTTTTCCACCATGGAAAATGGCGATATCCACACTATCTCTGGAATTTTTATCGCCTCGGCGATGCGCGTTGTTAATAACGCGCTAACCGGGCGATAAATTCCAGAGATAGCCAGTGATAAATATGCAAGCGCTAAGCGCGCTTTGCGATATTTATCGCCGGTCCTTGTTAATATGCCCCTAAGTACCTTTCTAAAGGCTTAATTGTATAGTGTGAAACTAGAAAATCCCTTTTTGGCAAAAATGTGTGATCCTTAGCAAATACATTATTTTACTGAGCATTCCTTTTGTTTGTTACCACTTATAAGAACACCTCAATAAACAGTTGAAAAAAACATATGAGAGCACCTTCAAATACTCGAGTTAAGAATGTACGCTGCACAAAAAACTTCTCTTGTGTTTGATTAATTGGATGATAAAGTTGCTTCATTTATAATAAGAATCTAGGTCATGTGTTCTGCATGCATGACAACTGATGTGCCTCTTTGTTCATTTAAAGCATTGTCACCAGGTACGGGGCAAGGAATGTTTCTCAGTTTATGTTTAAAAATTCCCACTTTTAATAAATACAATTGAAATAAACTAATATGCCAAGGTGAAACGGTTCTGTGTGTTAAAAATATACGCTATCTTGAAGAAAACTCATCATATTCTAACATGATGTTTGTTGCAAGATTTAGATGTAAACTATTTTCAGAACTCGGCTTATGAATGGGACGGTAGAGCCAGAACCGGCACTTAGTTCAGCTCTCCCTGTTAATTTGTTGGCCTGGCTACCTCGTCTTACTCACCACTTTGCTGTGGGCTGCAGCCAGTAGTTAATGTGTGTTCCCTTTCCTTCCATGGCACCCAGTGACAGCTATTTAATGATGTCTGAAGTGTGCTGCCAGCGAAAGGAGAAATCATACATGTCACCATGGCTTTAAGTGGGATGGAAAAAATAGAGTCTCTGGAAGGGGCATGGCAAACAGACGTGTAACTGCTACTGGGGTTTGTTAAAGGTGTAGTTCAACCTTCTCGAACGATTTCACGGAGGCGCATACCCCGTGGGGTTTTATCGACTAAACACAGATCCGGCTTCCTGACTGTTTTTATTTTTCGTAAGTGGTTTGAAGAAATGGACGTGACAGTATAGACTGATAAAACAAGTTTGAAGGTACTGAAACTACCAGTACCTGTAATATTTGGCTGTGGGTACTTGGAGGCTATTCTCGCCCAATTGATATATCGGTTAAGATTTTTATACTGATATTGGGAATTATATGTGTTTTTCCTGAAGAAGGTGATGGTCATAAACTAGTGCCCACCGAAACGCGTTTTTGCACCAAGAAGAAAAGTCTACTTTAAATCTGTGTGGACAATTGTATTAGATATGATACATAAAACAATGTTTTTGACGAATGCAATTGATTTATGTTGATTGAGTAGCACTTTTCTGTGATTTGGAATCAATTTTCCTACTTGTTTTCCCAATTCTTTCTAACTATATAATAAGGCCTTTGTTATTGTAAGGTCTTTACTGTCGATTTTCATCTGTTTTTATGTCATATGTAGTTCGGATAAGGGACTATATATTTTTAGAAAATATTATGTATGTTTACTGACTGAATACTGTGATTTACAGATATCTGCATATTACTTATTGAATAAATTTGTATATTTTTAATATGTTTACTTTTTGATTACACGGTCTTCTTGTCAATAGGCATCATACTGGTGATTATAGGTTCCATGTGCAAGTGTGGTATGTTAAGTGTGGATTAACCCAAAGGGGGGTTTTCTTTGACGTAGTTCAACCTTCCCCTTACCTGTAAGAAATGCATTTTAATTTACTTTAGCTGTTTAAGGTGTTTTGTATCTCTATCACACACTTTTGCATGTAATCCCATTTACAATGGTACCATTGCTTTGCTCTGCAGAGGGACCAACAATTGGATGCACATTATTCTGAACAACAGTTGGACCCATTGACAGGCATTGTGCGAATCTCACACCTCCATGAGCCTTAACTTCAGTGCTCTCTATTGTGATCCGTCATAAACAACCACCTACAAACTGAGCTTGTTTGGGTGCAGAAATTTTACCGTATAAAAAAAATAAGAGCATAGAAAATGCTGGTTGACTGTGTCACAATTGACATACAATGACAAGGGCAGTTCATATTAATATTTACTTACATCCTTTACTTTCCATTAGGGAGCAATACGTGTGTGTGTGTAACATGTGCAATACTAAATCATGTTTGTGATACAACTTAGGGGCATATTATCAAGACAGGCGATAAAATTATCGCCGCTTTAGCGGCCGAAAACTGCCGCTAAAACGGCGATAATGGGCTTGATAATATGCCCTATGCAATTCCAATAGAAGCCCAGGTTAGATGTGAAGGCCATCTAACATGGGCTTCAATTGGAATTCCATTGAGTATATTATCAAGTCCATTATCGCCGTTTTAGCGGCAGTTTTCTGCCGCTAAAGCGGCGATAATTTTATCGCCTGTCTTGATAATATGCCCCATAATGAGTAGGAAGTAACATAATTAACACTGTATTTGTGTAGTTGGGTGCTAGCATCCAAGTTTCCTTCTATTCATATTTACCAACCAAACTAAATAAGAGGGTGAGTACTGGACAAATTCATCCAATGTAATGTGAGGGTATAAAATGACACACTTCTCATAACTACCTACGCGCTGCTTTCCCCATTTTACCCCTACCCGTCTTCTTGCAGATTACCACCCTACAATCAAGGCACAAGTAGAGGCTGTGTCTTATGCTTATTGCGAATTAGGAACACACTATTTTTAGCTTCAATTATTCCATGCAAAAGCACTCAATGATGTCACAGTCTGATACCAGTATCCGCTTGAACTCTACTTTGACAGCCCAAGTAAAGCGATTTCAAATTGTTCAAAGACCAGACACGTTTTGCCCTATTTGGGACTTGCTTGTGTGATGAGGAAGTTACTTTCACCTTCGGTCCTAGATTCCTGATGGATCAGCAGACCACAACGCCACTGAGCAGAGTGGTTTAGCGTGTCTTTTAAGGACTGTGGGGACACTGATGGTGTTGGTGGACACATTTAATTAGAAAGTAAATAATGTCGAGTTCAAGATCAACTGACCTAGCACCCGTGGAGGTCCTCGATTCCATGAAGGAGGAGAGCCTGGGAAGAAAGTGCTCAGGTGGGAAAGGGGGACAAGACTCGTGGGGAGCAAGGCCAGAAGCAGAACGTTAAGTGGAAGAGAACAAAAACAAATGTCATGCCAAGACCCTTACTCCTACTTGGCTATGATCACACTGATGATCCACAACTCCATGGAAAACTGGCGTGTGCTCTTCCAGGTAAGATGAGCACCCCATTTTTAGTGCCTATGACTTGTTCGCCATTAGGATCACTTCGAGGTACGTTTTTATACTGCATACTGTAGAAGCTAATACTACCACTCAATACCCCTCCCAAGAGGCCATACAGACTGCATTAACCAGCTCTAACCCTTTCAGGTTATTGTCACCAGGACACTACTTTAACTTCTGTAAAAACCTATAATGCTACAACCTTCTGATTCCTGTCCTTTTTAAACCTAGGGTGTTGGTGCTACTAGAGTAAACATATCATATCGGTGTGTCGATATTTCACAACTGTCACAAGTCCCTATTAAAGGTAGCTGTATATGTGAAATGCACCTGTGTTTGCTGTTTTTGTAAATAAAAGTTTGGAGTGGTGATGGTCACAGATTTATATAACTGAGCACAACACTCACATGTATGATCATTTCCTTGGTGCACATAGACTTGTCTGCAGCGCACAGCGATCTTACACTGCCCCACACAGAAGAAAGAAATTAGAGGGAACATTGGTTGCGTGTATAACAGTTTGACAAGTTCTAAGAAGCCAGCGGCAAATAAGAAATCCCACTCAAGCGTGTTGAATGCCTTCTCTAGGTCAAGCACTAAGCAACCCAAGTGCATCCAGTGGTCTCTCGGGTAGTGAGCTACCCGAAAGAATTGCATTAGGTTTAGTGATGTGCAGCGGGCTGGCATGAACCAGTTTTGATCTACGTGTCCTAGTTGCGGCACTACTGGGACCAGCCTGTTTGCTAATATTTTGGCTAGTATCTTGCAGACTGTGTTCAATAATCCCAACGGACGGTACGAACCCAGCATCTCCGTATTCCTATCTGGCTTAGGCAGCGAGACAAGTAAGGACTCATGGAGTGTCATTGGCAGAATAGATGTCTTCTGTGAGCTGCGATATAATGTAAGCAGTTGTGGAGCAAGAATACCCTTGTTTGTTTTATAGAACTCCGCTGGGAGCCCGTCAAGGCCATGTGCTTTGCCTTTAGCCAGTGCCTGAATTGCCAGTTGTACCTTTAGGAGTGTATTCGGCTCATCTAATGCAGCTCTATGCAATGCGGACACAGAGGGCATGGAGAGTAGGGACAAGTAGGATTCTAGCTCTTCTGGTGTCGTATGTACAGCCGACTTATACACTGTGGCGTAATGGGCGGCGAACTCACAGGGGATATCATACTGGCGAATTAGCAGCTGTCCCACTGTGGATCGCAGATGTAGGATCAGTTGTTTTGTATGTTCCTTTTTGATCAGGTCAGCTGTTGCATGGGTGCACACTGAGTGTGCAGCATAATTTAAACACCAGTCTTTTCATGACCTCAGCATGTTTATGCCTCTGGTCATCTAGTGCTCGCTACATATCAGCGTTGCATGCCAGGTCAGGTTCTAGGCTGATGAGTGTGTCCTTGATGCGTTTTGCCCCTTGATCCAACTGGCGGCAAATGCACCACCTCAGACCCAAACACTGCCCTCTGATCATGGCCTTGCATGCATCCCATATTATTCATGTATCAGAAACCGAGTCTGTGTTTGTTTTGATGTCTGCTGCCATGGCTGTGCCTACGGAGTCCCAAAAGGGTGGGTCTTCCAGTGCAATCTCCACAACCAGGTGGTGTGCTCCGTGTTGTCTCTGTGCAGTTGTAACATATGCGGGTTATGGTCTGAATGTGTGCGGCCAAGATAGCCCGCACTGGCACAGTCTGCGAGAAGTGCCATTCTCCCCACAGAATGGTCTATGCAGACGTGTAGTTTTTGTGGATGTGAATAATGTGAGTAGAGGCGTGTCTATGTGTTTAGGGCCCTTCTTATGTTTAATAGGCTCTAGTGATGCAGGTACTCACCTAAGATTTTGGCATTAGATGCGGCAGGTGCTTGCTGCAATGATGGGAATGACTTGTCTAAGCTTGTGTCCAGCACTACGTTATAATCTCCTCCCAACAGCCAAGAGACGTCGCACCATCGAGACAGTATTTCTGATAATGTGCGCCAGAAGGGCGCTTGCTCCGTGTTTGGGGCATATATGGATCCTAACACTATTTGTCTCCCATTCAGTCGGACTTTCGTTAGTACAAAGCGGCCATGGATGCTTATTTCTGTTTCCTCAGGTACATATAGAGTCCCAGGTCTGACCCATTTCAGGACACCTCTTGCGTATGAGGAATACCCTGTTGCAAGTATTTACCCTCTCCATTTGTGTTGTAATCTGTGAATCTCAGCTTGCGCTTTGTGCGTTTCTTGCAGCAGCGCTATATGGGTAGCATGTCACATGAGGGGCGCATACATTTCCTATTGGTGCGCTGGCATGTGCATACCTCTGACATTCCAAGTAACTATAGAAGTGAGCGGCATGAGTCAGTCATGCAGGACAAGGGCACACGCAGGAGGTGTAACGCTTTGTGGGTGAAGTGACAGTTATGTTTGAGTGCCTCAGGCATATACTGCATCTGTGCTGTTTGTAGTTTCATCTGCGCTGTGTGCAAGGGAATTAACAATGTGTTATACAACTGGGGCAGAGCAGAGGGACAATGTGTATCTGTTTTTGCCGTGTAACTCTATGGGGAGGGGTTAAGCTGAGCCTGCAGGAGGTTGGCAGGGGTCTGGGCCCTGTGTCTGCACGTAATGTGCTCACTGTGCTCCGTATGCCCTATATGGTGGTGCCTCCACAGCGGGGGGCGGTCGAAGCTGATGATTACGGTGTTGAAACTGGGGCTTTTGTCATGGTGTGTCTCGCATACTTATATGAAGGTGATGTGTATTATATGTCTATGCACAGTTCTACACATGAACTGCTTACGTTTTCTGCCAATTGTCACATTATATCGCCTGCCGTTCAGGGCGTCAGCTCCGAGAGCTTCGGTGAGTCCTCACCCAGTGGCCACACTGCGGACGAACTTTAGTCACTTATGGATCATGCAGAAGAGGCGTCTGTATCTCTGCTGCCTTGGTGGCTCCTTATAGTCGTTGCTGTTTGCAGGGTGCTTTAAAGCTCTTGTAGTATTCATTCTATGTTGAGGATCGCCTGGAGCTGCGCTGGATCTCTCCTGACGCATTTACGATCTCTGCGCTGGTTTCTGCGGGTACCTAATCCAATGCTAACGGTATTGCGCTGTTTACTAGGTTGACGTATGATGCCCTGCAGTTCCTAGCCAGTCCCATGCCTCCTTTGCTACATTGAAAAAGTGAGTAGAGCCATACATGACTACCCGGAGGCGAGCCCGAAAAAGAAGAGAGTATTTAATGTCTAATTCTCGCATTGCTTCTTGACTGTCATGAACGTGCTCCTTTGCTTCTGCACCCTAGGGCATAGTCTGAGAAGAAGAGGACCGGTGAATTATCGTCTCTGACCTTCTCCATCTTGGGAACTTCATGAAGGATCACATCTTGGTCCTTATAGTTTAGAAGACGACACAAGAAGGGTCGGGCCCGACTCCCCGACAGCAAGCGAACCCTGTGAGCTCTTTCCACTGCGAAGGAGGAGAGCGAGTCTGCTGGCATCAGGCACTGCAACCATTTCTCCGTATATGACATCACGTCTCGGCCCTCCGTTCCCTTGGGTATGCCCACAACGTTAATGTTATTGCGGCGGGTGCACCCTTCACCATCGTCCACCTTGCGCTCCAGTGCATGGACTTGTGCTGTGAACGCTCATACGTCAGTGGTCATGGCCTTGGTGACTGGGAGGATCTCCTCCATTCCTGCTTCCATTTCATTGACCCTTTCTACTAATTTGAAATGATCCCCATGTAGTAATGTGAAGTCTGATCTTATCTATGCGTCCTTCCAGGGACGTGCGAGTTTGTGCAAGAGAAACTCTGATCCGTGTCACTTGTTGGAGTACAGAGTCTATCTTGGATTTTAGTATGGGGTTCCCCCGAGGGTTCAGTCAGCTCACGTTCCTTCTCTGGTTGCTTGGTTGGTGCTGTAGGTTGCGTGGCTGGCACGCTCATCCCTGCTCACTGCCTGCCCATCGTTAGGATCAGCAATGCGTGGCCTGGGTGTATCCTAAATGTCAGCACAGAATGAGTCGCAGTTCTTCCTCACACTGCGAATCTATGGGCTGCCTCGCTTTAATACAACCACTGCTTAACGGAGTGAGCCTGCGTGGCATGTCCTACGGCTGTGCATGGCTGTGCATTGCACATAGTTTTGTAATCACTTCCTTGGGCCTCTAGTCTGATTTTGTTTCTGGTCTGTCGCTTTGGATCTATTGGTGGCAATGCAATCAGCTTTGCCTTGCTGGTGCCGCATTCGTTGGGTATGATTGTGCTTTGGGTGTATACCAGGAGCCAGCTTCCATGTGTTCGGAAGCTTCACCTGCAGGTGGGAAAAGGCTCGATACAGCCCCTGGATCACCTCAGGCCTTTGATGTATTGATGACATGAGCTGCTATGTTCTGGCCACCCAAGGGCTTTGCATTCCTACCCACAATTGCAGTGTGGGCTCTTCTGGGCACATGCCTCTGAAGGGGAACCTTATCTTGTGTGCACATCATGCATTCACCACCATACAAAGTCCCAGGCCTAGGTCCCGGGCCTGGTCTCCGACTTCAAGCCAGGTTGATGCGGGGGTTGTTCCTGCACAGTGTGGGTCCAGGCCACATTAACTTCCAAGCATCCATCACACGGGGGGCCCCAGCTATATGGCATAGTATGCTCTTTGCACTCTGTTGCCCGTTTGCAACCGTTTCCCTCTTGCTCCGTCACTCAATCCTCCTCTCCCGGCCCCCACTTTCCAGTACTGGCTGATGGCGGTTCAAATAGTTTTCCTGTAGTGGGCACCTCGGTATCCTATCAACACCCAGAGTGTGTCGCGTGTCTGCTCTGGACAAACTAGCTATCTCGCTTGCATGCGGGTCTAGGCTCGGCACAGCCCCCGAGCTCCCGCAGGCATCTTGTGCAAATGCAGCGTGTGCTACTGGGTTTTTCCCTCCTCAGATTGGCACGTATTTCACCACTCCAGGTATCTGGGGTCTTCACCACCTATATCCATATTGCCGGGTGGAACTGTGTGCCTTTTGTGCAGTAGTTTTGTGTTGCATGAACTTCATAGTTACTACTGCTCTTCGCCTCTTATCCGAGTACTCCACTGATCTCATGAACTGACGCTGCTGTGCATTGTCCACAGCTGGGCCTAGGCTCGACATAGCCCCCAGAACCCCACTCTGTATTCGATGCAGCAGCTGTGCGGGTACTTGGACTTGGGTCATTATGAAGTGGGGTGCTTTATTTTGCGGCTTCCTCCCTGTGCCCCCGGCAGCGGGGCCTCAGCTGTGCGGCTCGTCACTATCCGTGCACCCCGCCTGTGTTCCCGTCTCTTACCAGTAGCATGGTGTGAGTCGGCTGCCCATCATTTTCACTGCCAGCAGCTTTCCTGGTCCACATTCAGTTGAGCCGCTCACCCGTGAATCTTCTCTCTGCCACTCAGTGGCACCCCTGCTGTCGGACTGACACTAGGAAGAGGCAGCATCTGCTGATTCACCAAGATGGCCACAATCTTCGGTGTTCACAGTGACGGACTGGAGTCCACACTGGGCCTGTGTTGTGCTAAGTTCTCCGCACACTCACCAGTGTGGTGCACGGCGGTGTCAGCTACACAGGGAGCCGATCTGCAATGGCGTAAATAGCTGGGCTATTCTGACAGACAATTGGGCATCTATGCGGAGCTGCTTCAAAGCGCATTTGCCATCTTGGCCAATTAGCCACGCCCTCCTCATCCTCGTCCTGTTACTGTAAGGGGGATTGTTTGTCTTTTTGGATTGAGTTCGGGCTTTAGACTGGGGGTGGTTTTTTTTTATAAAAAAACTGGGGGCCAGGGGGAAGTCACGCAGGGGTACAGATTTAGGGTTCAGGGCTGAGGCCGGATATTTTTTAAAAGGGCTGTGAGTCAGGAGATGGTCGCACTGGGCTCTAGATTAAGGGCTTATGGCATGGGTCAGGTACTTTTTTTAAAAGGGCGGGAGGCGGTGAGGTTCGTGCTGGGGTCTATTTTTAGGAATCAGGGCAGGGGTCGGGTATACTAAAAAAGGGTCAAGTGAGGGAGCACTGGGGACCAGCTCGAGGGCAGAGGGCAGGACTCAGGGAAAATATTTGTCATTCATAGGCCTTTAATATACATGCTTAGAATGAAATAAGTTGTAAAAGCATGTGTGCTAAAGATTATATGTGATAAAGGCATTTGCGTTGTAACGCATGCATGGTAAAAGCTAAAAGCATGCTCTGCAATGGAATACGTTGTTCTGTCATGCAACCCATGTAAAGGCAAATGGAAAGGGGCTTTGGGGGTACCTGTGGGCCTCCACTATAAGGCAAGGGGACACATGTGGTGCCCCCAAAACATCCATGCACCGTGTGGCAGGCACCACAAGGTGCATGGCACACGGTGTATGAATGTTTTTAGACATACATTTTACTATTATGGCTTGCACTGCAGCCCTTTTCTGGGCCACAGTACAAGCAGCAATTGTAAACTGCATGTTTACAACTGCCTTCATGGTGGTCATATCGTAATATGGAGGGTATTTAGGAGGTCTCCATCCCGCAGCGTCAGCAGTCAGGTGCTAATATTTTTAATATTAGTATTTTTTTATGCATTTTTATTCTTCATTTTAATTAATATATATTAATAGTAAAATATTATTTTTAAATGAAAAACATTCAAAATTAATAACTACATGTTTATTAAATAAAATATTCTGTTTTTTTATAAAGTTTATATTTTGTAAAATGTATACAAAAAAATAAGTTGATATTGTAATTATTTTTATATTTTTCACTTATATTTTAATATTTTCACAGGCTTTTATATATATATTTTTTTAAATTGGAATATAAGTTTACTATTTTATGGTTTGAAGCTTAGGAATGGTAGAAAAACTTTCGAAAATATTTTAATTATTAATGGTAATAAAAAAACTGCATTTTAATATTTACATTGATAAATGTATAGGTTTGTGATTTAGGTTTTTTATACATAATTTTAAAATGTATTTTATAGCAAAGGAAAAGTATGAAAATAAAGTTTTAATTTTGTATTGAAGTTATTCAGTATGTTTGAACTTGTTTCAAATTATTTATCTTGAAGTGTTTATAGTAAAAATTGTGTCTGTAGTATCCAACACTTGTTTCAAATAGCCTCAGATTGGACACCTCCCACTAACTGGTTTAGATCAGAGGGGGAATAGTAAAGGTTACCCCTTTAGTGTCTAACGTCTTCCTCAAAATGGTTTAGACTGGAGTGGGAATAGTTAATATAACCCCATTAAGGGCCCTATTTTGGTTTCAATTCCTACCACCATATTACAAATACAGTGGTCGGAATTGAAACCGGACGGTCATTCCGGCTGGCTTCCGACGGGCTCAAGGACCCCATCAGCCAGTCAGTACTGGTACTAATTAAAGACAGCGTTTCCACCGTCGGGATTACGATGTCAGTTTCCCATGGGCTTTTCATGTCGGCCTTTCTGACATGAAAAGCCTGTTGGAAAGAGACTTTGGGGGCCCCTAGCAGGGCCCCCTTGCAAAAGCGGCTCCGGTTGGGGACCTGGGGGGCACTTATGGTGCCCCCCTGTCAATCTCTACACATTCCTTGTGGTGCCTGCCAGTGGTGCAGGGATTAACAAACACTCAGAATTCTCTATGGGAGCTTGTGCCGAGTCCAGTTTACAGACAAAAGGCTTTAGATTGGAGTGGGGATACTAAATGTCACCCATTTAGTGTCCAACACCTTCCCCAAAATTGGTCTAGATAGAAATCGGAATAGTAAATATAACCACTAGAGTGCCCCACACCTTCCCCAAAATATATATGATCCTCAGATTCAGGGCATGGGGGTAACCATACAAACTCTTGAAGGATGCTAGCAATAAGGCAGTTCAGACACCTAGAGAACATCTTTTAACACAGAAGGAAAAGAGGACACAAGACCCCCACACTTTCAGATTGATCCCCACATATAACAGTGAATCAGGTGCTTTGAGAAAGAATATCCATTAGTATTGGCACCTGGTAAATACAGATCCAGTTATTTGTAAGGTAATGTCTTTGCACCCATTAGCGACTTACCGCAAGTCCAAATCACTAAGGGACCATCTGGTACATAGCTATACCAGCACAGGTACAGACAGCGGAAGCTGGCTAAGAGAATAGGTGGGCTTCTACAAATGTGAGCGATGTAAAGCCTGAAACAACAGCACAAACAAAATAGAGTATGCACTACCCATTGGTAAAACACGCTACATCAACAAATTTATCACCTATGGGAATAATTTTGTGGTATATGTTTTGGTGTCTCCATGTGGTTTGAGCTATGTGGGAAGTACCATCTGTCCTGTAAAAAAGAGAGTGTTGGAACACAACTGAGCTATAAAGAATATGGATGAGAATTGCCCAGTGGCCAGACACTGGGCAAGAGTTCATAACCAGAATGCTAACTTACTGTCCTATTTTGGTATTGACAGGATCCCACTGAGCGTCCGTGGAGATGATAGGGAGAATAAACGTAGACTACTACTGAATACATTATCCTACTTGGGAGTAAATCCCTGTGAGGCCTCAAAGAGGATGAAGAACTGCATGTTCATATAAGCTGATATCACATAGGATAGGTCTAGTCTGTCTATTTTCTCTTAGATATAGACTTACATATATATTTATATAAGAGCCATGTTTCCTCCCTACAGTTGATTTGAGTTCATTTTCCCTTTTCCCTATGTCCATTGAGCATACCGATGTATAAATACATAAGACCTTTCTGGTGGTATCATTCAATTTATTGCCACTGTAAGTCTGACCTCTTGTTGCTTGCATAGTTTGTTAAATATTTACAATGATTGAAATCCTGCCAGTCTTGAAATAGTTTACATTTGGATATGTGGTGCTGAAAACATAGGAATCAAGTGAAATAGGGGTTTATGCCAAGGGTTATGAATCTGTACTGAATTTCAGTATTCACTGGTCATGTTTGTATTAGGGCACTTGAAGTGTCCACAACAGGACCTAAAAACCACATGGCTATGGAATGAATCTCATGACAATAGGATGATGCTGTGTGGTTGACCCCAAGATGGACACAGATATGTAACTCAAATGTAATGAATTAGCAACTAGGCACGTTCAGCGCTAGCCGTTAGCCACATAAAGTCAATGTCATGTATGCTTGTTGATTTTTTCGTCTTATTTTCTTCTGGCCTGGCATCCCCGGAAATTACGGACTACCAGAGAATCTCCATCATTATATGCCCTAATTCATGTTTTTGAAAATTTGCTAAAATGTATTTATCCTTTTTATTTTTCACTTTGAAGTTGATTTGTTAACTATATGGGAAAATGTTGAGAAGGAATCCCTTTCAACAACTATATCTCTTACACATGATATGCGGTCTGTGAAAACTTAATTACCTCTGTTTTTTATGTCTACGGCATGCTGGCCGGCTCCTGTTTCATAAGGTGATGGGGCACAATGTATTGTGGATTGGCCATGATGAAGCCCGAGGGCAGCTGCGGGGTTTCCTCAGGGTTTAACTGATAACTCTGTGGACTTTTCTACATATATTACAAGCCCTGCACCCGTACACTCACACCAGCCTCACTAGTGTGGACGAGGCCAGTGTTGCTGCATGATTCCCTTTTGGCATATTATATATAGCAATTAAACAGACTGGAGTCCATAAGCTTAATTCATATGGACTTAAGGCATTTATTTGCCTAGTCGTTCATGTGTTTTAGAAAATTTGATTCACTTTGTACCATAGGTCAGACAAGTATACACATCAATTAATATAAACAGCACATGTGACTAAGCATAAAGTAACACTGAAATAAACTTTGTGACAGAACAATGCAACAAAACAATCAATTGATAAAGGTCAAGAAGCAACTACAGTTCATATAATACAACACCAGTCTCAGTTTGCTAAACAAAAGCAGCAAGTGGACAATCTTTGACATTCAAGTTGTCTAACAACTATTTTACACTGTTACACATGGAGGAAAAACCATTTAGCCTAGTAGTTTAGGAATTTATACAACATTTTCACTTTCTAAAAGTGGAATTTCTAAAAGAGTAATGTGAAATTCAACTTCACCAGTTAGGAATATTTGTCATTACCTTCTAAACATATGAAACATGAAAAAGCTACTCCTCTCTGATCAGGAATTACAGCTTAAAAGTGTATTATGGCATTCCCAGTGCTGGCCTATGAGAGAGGTAGGCCTCCCAAAAGTGAAAAACAAAATAGCCTTTTTGTCACTAGCAGTACATGTTCTACCTTTTACCAGGTGCAGCTGGCACAGGTAACAGCCGTGGGGTGGTGAGACTGGGCGGGTGATAAGTGGATAGACGACGGGTTAGGGAGAGTAAAATAAAAACATAACTACAGCCACTTACTTTGCGTTCGCTTCGCCAACTCGACAAAGCCGTGAGCACATGGTAAGTTGTTTTATTTTATTTTTTATTTTACTTTCCCTATCTTGCCGTCTGTCCACTTTTCCCCCCACCGTCCTACCCCCGCCCCACCCCATCACCATTATCTGTGCCAGCCAACCCTGGCTTTTATTTACACAGCACCCTGAACTTAGGGCCACCTAGGGTCTCCCTATGAAGTGACTAATTTGTCATAATAAAAGGGGGGTTTAAGATTTGTCAAGTAGTTGTAAATGGCAAGTCGAAGTGGATCCATGGATTCAACTCAGCTATCCTTGTGCTGTTGAAGATCTTCATGCAGGTTTGCTGGCATCTGTCAGATATGACCCCTCTGGTGAATGCATGCAGCCTTTTAAATTAAACAGAGGCATGTGCCAGGGCTACTTCCTCCCTCCTTTTCTTTTTCTTCTATAAATTAATTACCTGAGACAGGTTTAATGTGAGCCATGGGGAGATGCCCCTCTGAGGGTGGGTGATAGACTGCTCCCTGCACTTTTATATGCGCATGAAGTGGTTTTAATTGCACGGCTAAGAGGCTCCAGTGTCTTTTAGACCATTGTATTGCTTTTATGGACAGCATGGGTCTGGCAACTAATTTTAAAAAGACTCATAATATAGTAGTTGCCACTTAGACATCCAGATCCTATTGATTTGCTGCCGGCGGCCATACTATATGTAAAGTGGATAACTTCTCTTACTTGGGTATTTGACTAGACTCTGGCCTTAGCTGGTATCCCTTAATGAAAACGGGAACACAGCTAATGTTAAAAGAGCCATTTATAGCTTACTGGATTTCTCTCAGTGGTTGGGGTACATATTCAAGCCAAATAAGTCCCTACAGCCGGTTTTGGTTGTGAAATTTGGGGATATACCACAATTGCCCCACTCCAGGTTGTAGTAAACACCTTCATAAGAGGTCTCTTAAAAGTGTTGCTCAAGGTACACGCCCTAATATTGTTCATGAGGAGTTGGGATTGGGCTATCTCTTGGATTTCTTATGGCTCCACCCTCCCTTATCATGGCTCTCAGTATGGGTGAAGGATGAGTTACTGTTAAACAGGCTCATTATTAGGGATTGTATGGGTCTGGATAAGGTGTTACACATACCATGGTTACGCTGCATAAAGAGCAACCTTCATTATCTTGGGAGATCAGAGCTCTTTGTAGAGCCTGATCGTATTGTTAGAAAAGATATGGTGTGGCTGAAGGAGTCCTTCTAACTCAGAGTGGCAGCTGAGCGTGAGGCTCCTACTTTATCTAAGCAATCTGTTTGCCATTACGTCATGGTAAAGTCTGTCCCAGATATTGAACCATACCTGTAGTTGGGGATGTCCAATCACCAGTGTCATTTACTGACCTATTTTAGGTTGGCCATCTTCCACCAGCTGTTGTTTACGAACGGCAGCTGGTACAAAATCTCGGATCTTCCAGCATGTGCTTGTGATAACCTTTCAATATATACCACTATTCACATTGCACTCATATGCCTGATATTCAATTATCTTCAATAGAGATTTATTAGGTCTGTTTTACTCCCTATGCGCTTTAGACAGGCTTGTCCTGTATTTTTATACCTGCAGCTTTTATCATCAAGCAACATCTATTTTTATGTGTCACAGTTTGTAGTGGGGTTTTGCATTTTTGTCATTAAGATACTGAAAGCTGGGGGGTCTTTTCTCTGTGTATTTGTTGGTTTTATTTGTACTAGGTTTTGGCTTGCATACTTTAATGACTAAGGAGCTTGCATTCAAGCTGGTCAGTGTCCAGAGGAAGATGTCAGCACCATACTGCCAGCTCCTTTTTAGGTCTCGCCTCGGCAGCACATGCGCTGTCTCAGCGAGACCTAAAGTAATCTGTATGTTGTGTTAAATGTAATGTTATTTGTCTTTTTGCTTGCTATTGGCTCAGTTGTGTTTGTGTTGTTGGTATCTCTTTTTCTGTTAGTAACTTCCTAACTTCCGTGTAGTCCCGATACAGCGGTGCATAACTTCTGTGTTATTTCACTCTGCTTGCACTTCTTTGAGTGCCATCTGTTTCAGTGGCATCTGATTTGCATGCTGTAGTCTTCCTTTGTAATTGGAGACTATAGTTAACTTACGCTGCTGGCACTCGCATTTCTACATCTGGCAGCTTCCTGCCCTCACCCGACACTGTTTATTTATTTAAATGTAATATACATGAGATATCAGTTTATTTATTTATAATTAAATGATGCCACCCACGCCTAGGCTCAAACCCTGTACTCCTGCTCCAAAGTCAGCAGCGTTAAATGTTGAGCCACCTCCTCGCACCGTTTGTTTCTTTTGGTTTCAAACGTGTTATTTCTTTCCCCTCCCACCCACCACGTCTCCTTGTTGCTGCCCACCTTTGTCCCTCTGCTGCTCGCGCTGTGATTTACAGTGTGACTGGCACATGTCCAGCGTTTTAGATTAAATTATTTATGCGGAGAGAGTCGGCCAGATCTGTCTTTACGGAATTGTTTTACGTCCACAGTGCTGCCCTATTAACCTAAGGCCTCAGCCTCTGCTCAGACCGGGTGTGCCTGAGTCAGTTTCACGCTCCGATCAAGCGCGAAATACACCTTACCGTTGGGGCCCAAGCAGGGACCTCCTTGCAGGCTCACGTGTTCATTGTGCATTCTTTAGTGCCCCCGGGGAGAAAGCAGGCATCCACATCGGTGTGGCTTTGTGGTACAGAGGGATTCCCTTAGACCTATGCGCATGTCTACGTATACGTGTTTACCAGTCCCCCCGCGAGTCTGCCTTTCCTATCTCATCTCGTCTCTCGGGCCCACAGCTGGACATCGGCACCAAGGACTCCAGTATGTGAAGCCCGTCCCTTTCGTGTGAGTTTGTTTTAGTGTATTTTTTTTTGCTGAAAGCATACAGAAGCTGCTCACCAGCCAGCTTTGTGTTTCATAGAAGGCTTTCTGATCCAAGCTGGATTTTTTTATCATAACAAGGGAGGTAATCTGCGTAGTTCCAATAATGTGCATGGCGCTGTGTCAAATCTGTGTTAATCGTGTGCTGTGTTGGGGGCATCTTCCATACCTCAGCTGCTCGATGCTTTGTAAAAAAGCACACCCCTTTGTTGCACAAACGGGACAAAAGTCAGCAGCGCCATAAAAGACATCACTTATGTTATCTGCCACACTTGTGTTAAAGCTGCACTTTCATAAAAACATTGGGGCAGATTTATGTTGCCTGGCGCATCCCTGCAAATTAGCAGGGATGCGCCAGGAAAGATGCGTCTCGCAAGTTTACCCTTGCGCCACCACAGATGCGCCGTATTTACAATGCAGCGCATCGTGGCGCAAGGATAAACAGACGCGTGACGCATCTGATGGTATAAGGGCGGCGCATTGCTGGAGTCGTGTCGCAAGCATGACGCAACTCCAGCAATGCTCAGGGGCTGCCCATACCGAACATGCTGCGTCACGCCTGCTTCAAGCAGGCGCAGGGTTTTGACGCAGCAGCGTCGGAAAAGTGACTCAGTGAAATCTTGTAGATTTCACTGCGTCACTTTTCCGAGGCTTTTTCCGACGGAACGCCCACCCTGCATACATTAAACCTGACGCAGTTTTAATGTAGCGCAGGGTTTTACAACGTGACGCATCTCCCTAGATGCGTCACGTTGTAAATAAGGTGCAACATGGCGCATGGTTTACGCCGCCGCTGCGTCAAAGAAGTGACGCAACGGCGGCGTAATTGTCTCGCAAGGGGCTTGTAAATCTGCCCCATTATTTTTACTCTGCTCATACGCCGTCCTACACCACCCCGTTTTTAAACGTCCTGGTACTGTTAAAAGTTAAACTAAGTGTGAGAAAGCAGTGTAATGCGGGACAGAAGCCAGGAAGATATCCCTGGCAATGTGGGAGCGTGTATGATGAGAGCTCGCACGGTCGCACCCTCTTTCTGGAAAGTGCTGGTTTAAGTCTGCCCGTCACCAGCCGTGGTGCCGTCTCACTGGCAGCAACAGTCGGTGGTTTTCATGTCTTCTGCTTGAGACTGACTTGGGGGCAGAAATAAAACTGTACCCTATGACCACCGCCGGCTGGCAGCATGCTGTGTGGGAGCGCTGCCCTCGCCCTTTTCCGCCTGGGGCTTGTTTAATCTGTAGTCACGCCCAGCAGAGTGCTAGGTTTTATTTTTGCTGTTCCCCGTTTCGATGGACAGCATCCATCTGGAGAGTGTCACTCCCTTCTCGCAACCAGTTGAGGCCAAGGTAATCATCTGACTTGAATACGGCTCTGCCCATCTCCTGGCTTCCAGAGACAAGCATTTGGAATGCAATAGATCTCGCATTTACACATGTTTGAGCTATTGGCATTGTAAATGACAATGCCTTTTATTTATGTTTTAAAAACCAAAACATAAATAAAAGGCATTCAGCCTCATGCATCAAGCCAAAATCCAGTCGGTAAAATACCGATTCGCTAATAGCACCCGGTATTGAGTTAAAAATACCCAATCCCAATGCATCAACCCAAAAGCAAAAATCGCTATTTAAGGAATCCTTAAATAGCGATTCCTTAAATAGCGATAGCATTTAAGGAATCCCAAATTGAGATTCCTTAATTTAAGGAATCTCAATTTGGGATTCCTTAAATGCAATGCATGAAAGTTAAAAAATTTGCGAATTCGCTAATAGGGGGAGCAAATTACCATGAAGATGAACTGCATGGTAATTTGCTAAAAGTTTGAAAAATGCACTTTTGTGCATTTTTCAAAGTTTCATGTTGCGCACACACATGCCCTTAGAGCATGTGTGTGTGCAACATATGTGCACATATCAATTTCAGGGGTGCAATAGGGTGTCATTTTGACACCCTTGCACCCTTGAAATTGCATGAGCAATTTGCGAGAACCTACTGGTACTCGCTATTTGCTCATGCAATCTCCAATTCATTCCTATGGGCCTGGAGGCCCATAGGAATGATTGGGATGGCATTCCTTAATTGCTACTCGCAATTTGCTAGTAGCAATTAAGGAAAGTTAAGGAATCGCTATTTGAATAGCGATTCCTACATGCATAGCCTTTTGCTATTCCTTATTAGCGATTCCTTATTTTTCGCTAATAAGGAATCGCAAATGGCATTGTTGATGCATGTGCCCCATTGTCATTTACAGTGCCAATAGCTCAAACTCTCGTAAATGGGAGATCTATTGCATTGTAAATGTTTGTTTAGTGAAGCTATGCAACTTGCCTGCTGCAGTTGAGTATCTTCCATGAATATCGCTCTTGTTCCTGAACAGAATGAACTAAAATGCTGACAACCAGCACCACTATTATCTGGAACTCTTTCCTGCAAGACAACCTAGCCAGGCTGCCAAGCATTTGTGAACGAAGTTGCACTTGACAGTGTACTAGTCAACGGGACTGGTTAGAGTAATCTCAGGATCACTACACAGTGGAAACATGTTAAAACGTCTTTTGACAGTTTTGGGCGGGAATAATTCAAATATATGTGAGAAATAATTCAGTGGACAGTGTACCACATTGGAAGAATCAGTAATGGATATGTTAGCATCATAGGAACTTGAAAAGTGGTTAACTGGGCTGGGCATTTTAGAAAGTGAAAGCTGATGACTGTGTGAATCAATACAGCACAAGTGTAGTAGTGCATAATGAAGGGGACATTATTGAAAGCAAGCTAACTTGGTCAAAGGGGTAAGTGGGGCACCAGAGAGCTGGAGGCCTTTATGGTCGTGCTTTAGTGTGGCTAGAGCGTGGGGACCTAAATCTGGCAGATTGATATGCTACAAGGGCCAACATTTACTCATCCACCGCTCGAAACAGATCTGAAGCACTGCTGCGGTAGCAACTGATTTAAAAGTGAGGATTCCACAAGTGGTGTGCACACCGATGAAGCAGTTGGGCCTACTCGGGGTGCGCGACTAGCTGAAGCCCTCCTCAGTTAGTGAGACACCACCGAAGACAGGTAAGGCGGCTGCTGGAGTTGTGTGGAGGTATGGAGGTGAGCTTTTGTCTCCTGGCCTTGCTGAGGCTTACACAGGTGAGGAGTGGACACAAGAAGAAGCCCAACCACCCTGCATCAACTTATAACAATTGTTCACATCGAAATAATTTTTTAAAACAGTTTCCTATTATCACAGAATCCTTCTGTGTGGATTTAATCAAAAGTGAAGGCATAATATTGAAACAGAACACATCTGTCATAGATGAATTAAAGCACAAATTGTATAGCCCGATCGTTGCTTGTCACAGAATGATTCTGTGATAATAGGATATTGTTTTAAAAAAATGAGTTCCATGTGAACACATGTTGTAAGCTGATACTTAGTACCCAGTTCACATGGACATATGGGTTGCTCTTGTTTTTCTGAAACCAACCACTCTGCAGCACAACGGATGTCAGAAACATGAACCCTGCCTGAATCAAAAGGCAGGAAGGAGGCAGGGACAATGAGGGAAGAGCCACTTAAAGGATTACGGCAAATATTTAAGGCATTATGCATTCAATCCCTTTACAGTGTGAGAAATGGGATTCCTTATTGACTAATGTATGCACCAAGGCCAGACAGGACTCACCACTCTAGTCAGTGTAAGCTACATACACACTAAACGATAACCTGTGCTCACCCTCGGGCAGCTTGGTAGAGAGCAGTTAGGCTTATCTGAAGAGGCAATGTGTAAAGTATTTGTGCAACACACTCACACAGTAACAAAATGAATACACCAACAAAAGATTCCACACAGGTTTAGAAAAATATATTAAAACAAGACCAAAACGACAACAATCCAATGTATAGAAGTTGAGATATTGAATTTTAATGAAATAAATGGAGTCAAGCACTTAGAAACAAGTAGCACTAAAAAGGTTATGTTAGGTCACTCTAGACCGAGACAAAGTCAGAGTTCGGACTGACTGCGATAGAGCACTGGCTGGTTACAGGACCGACACACGCCCCAGTGAAGAAAGTACCTTTCCTGGTGGCAAACAACACAATGCATTGATGTCAAGTCCCGAAGGCACAGAATGCATTGATCTTCTCCACGCAGTGAAGGCGATGCGTCAGTTCTGAAATTGATGCCGGAGCTGAGAGGCATAGAGCAATGCGCTGGATTCTGCCAGGCAGTCAAGAGGATACGACGATCTCACCATGCTGCAGAGGCATCAATACGCTGTTCAATGCATCGAACTCTGGAAGCAAAGCGCTGGTTCCAAAGCGCTGAGCCGATTTTAATCCCGCAACATCGTTGATGCACTAGTCCTGCCTGCTATCGGTTGAGGCTAATCAGTCCTTTGTGTGGGGACAGGATACAGCCTATTCAAGAAAAGTGTTAGCCCTTCCCTTCTACCCTGCCCAGGCAAGGCCGTCAGAATGCAGATGTATATAGATGGGTACTCAGACACACCTATCCTTCCTGTGTTATGGCTGTCTAGAGGGAATGCATGCTAGACATGTATTAGAGACAGGCTGTCAGGCACACAGAGCAGTAAGTGCAGAGAAATGCCCAATGCCCAAAAGCATAATAATGACTGTGGGCAACCCAATATACCCTTGGGTAATAAAGTTAAACAGGCAAAGCTGCCAACAAGGGATTCCTTTCAAAACTATGTTACTTTGAAAACATTTTGTTAGTGTATCTTAAAAGTGACAATATATGACACCACAGAACAAATAAATCGATACTTGTTGGCATTCTCCTGATAGACATAATTAACTATAGGGAGAATTACTACAACCAATTAGTGTTGCTGATCACTACAGGCCACTCTCAAAAATCCTACGGCAGAACGATACTTTAGTAAATCAGGCTTTGAAGAAGGATGGTTAAGCAAGAAAGCGTCAGCTTTTCTGATCAAATGTGACCCTACCGTATCAGCAATATACACCTTACCTAAATTACCTATCAGTCTGACTAATCCCCCTAGACACCCTATTATTTCTGGGTGTAATTAGATTCTCGAACCTTTAGCACAATACGCTGATTTTTTTTACAATACCTTTCATCATGAACCACCCACCATACATTAGAGATACTACAGCGGTAATAAATGCAATAATAATCTTTACATTTGACCATCGTGAAGAACTTCTTCTTAGCATGGACATAGATAGTATTTATACTAACATACCCCAACAGGAGGCCTTCTGCCTACATGAAAATATTCTAGACACTAGACCCTGCCCGTATAATGTCCCTACTTAATTTATTCTAGTATGCACAGAACTGGCATTGTGTAAAAAAATCATATTCAAAAATCAGTTTTATGAACAAGTGGAGATATAGGGCCTGATTCACATAACTAACTTAAGACAAAATCCTAAACTTACTACCATTTTGGTATTCACAAAAGGCACTTACTCATTTTGATATTCACAGAAGGCACTTACTCATTGGTGAGTAAGGGCCATATGTATCATTCCAAATTGCGATCGCAATTTGGCTCAGTGGTATGTATTAAAGAAAAATTGCCTCGCAAAATAAGGAATCGCAAAATTTGTGATTCCTTATTTTGCGATTGCATTTCAGGAATCGCAAATTGCTATTCCTTAAGGGGCCATATGTATGAAAATACATTTTTGCGATTCTCAAATAGGGATTTTTTGCGAATCGCTATTTGAGAATCGCAAAACGCAATGTATGTAGGATTTGCAAATAATTTTGCGAATCCTACATATTCCTTGATTGCGAATTGCAAATTGCGATTCGCAATTAAGGAATACCTCCCCATTCATTCCTATGGGACTAGAGGCCCATAGGAATGAATGGGAAGACATTCTCAATTTGCGATTCTCAATTAGAGAATCAAAAATTGATAATGCAATTTCAAGAGGGCCAGGGTGTCAAAAGGACACCCTGTTGCACCTCTGAAATGTGCATCTGTGCACATGTGGCACACATACATGGCCTAAGGGCATGTATGTGCGCCACATGGCACTTTCAAAAATGCTAAAAAGTGCATTTTTCTGAGAAATCGCAAATTACCACCAACTTGAAGTTGGTGGTAATTTGCGATTCCTTAAGTCCAAATTGCACTTTTTCTGTGCTTCTTACATTGCATTTAAGGAATAGCAATTTGCGATTCCTTAAATGCAATCGCAAAATAAGGAATCGCAAATTTTGCGATTCCTTATTTTGCAAGGCAGTTACCACTGAGCCAAATTGCGATCGCAAACGCCGAAATTCTGCAAATATCGGCGTTTGTGATCGCAATTTGGAATGATACATATGGCCCTACCTCATCAATGAGTAAATGCCTTCTGTGAATACCAAAATGAGTAAATAGTAATAAGTTTAGGATTTTGTCTTAAGTTAGTTCTGTGAATCGAGCCCAGTGTAAATATCTATGTATCCAATTTTAAAATGCAATTTATCGAAAGTATTGACAATCTGTATCATCCATATGTAAGTAAATGGATGCGATCTATAGATTATATTTTTCTAATCTGCAAAGGCAATACTGACAGTCTTCTTGACTTCCACAAATGGATAAATGGATGCAATCTCATTCTAAAATTCACCATACAACATGACAATCTAATCATTAATGTTCTTGATATAACAATCAAAACAGAGAATAATAAATTATACACAACTTTATTCACAAACCCACTGCCAGAAACACATTTTGGAAGTATGACTGTCACCATCCTCAGGCACTGAAAGATTATTTGTAATTCAGCCAATTCTTGCACCTTAGTCAAAATTACTTTAAAAAATGTGATTATTTTTAGAGGCAAACACACAAAAAAAATATTCAAGACGTGTGAAGATTGTTGAAAAGGTTGTGGTACAATAATAGAGCAGCTCTCATTGAGATAAGAGAGAGACCAACTGAATCACGTCTGGTATGTGCCACTACATTTGGCACTCAATCTAATAAAACGTAGACGATAGTGTGCAAGCATTGGAGTCTCCTTCGTAACATCACAGAGTTTAAAGACAGACCATTATTTGCATTCAAAAGGGGCTCTAACTTAAAGAAGAGATTTGTTCGTGCTTATGAAGAACCTAATCCTCCTACCGTTCACTGAATGCATTAACTCACTCCAGTTGTAGGGTATTACAAATGCAACAACTGTGTTGTATGTAGCATTACTACAACAAACAAATCAAGATTAATGGTCAAAATGTCCAAACCAAAAACCTTTCTAACTGCAACATGAACAATGTTATATATTGTATTGAATGTCCATGCGGTCTACCACATTCAGATATATATACCAGATTCAGTGTAAGATTGAACATGCTCCAGTGGTTGAAGTACCACTCAGAAAAAATACATGAATTGGTGGGTGATAGATGTAGTGAAACCATCAATAAGATCTTCCAACACTGGCCATTTACATACCATCAGATAATTTCACTGGATACGTAGAACGGACAATGTACTGAAAGGTTTAAATGTTGCTGTTGAATGGCAAATGTTAGCCCTCATATGCTGAATCCTGCACTTTGAGTTACATGTTTTTTGCACATTTAGCTTTGTACAGTTATGAATCCTTTGGTTTTTATTAAATCATCTGACATTGTAAGAATTCATAAAGAAAACAGCTGTCTTTATAATTTTTACTATCAAGGATGTGTCTTTGGTGTTCCTTATAGAATGAACTTAACATTTGAATTGTTAGGAACATCATCATTGGTATGCAGAGGGACACATTGTAAGGATCATGTTTACACTATTTGCTGGGTGGAGGGAAAGGTTCACTACATTTGTACATCTAACAGAGGTCTATCGCTCCAATATCTGAATTGCCTTCTTTACTAATTCTAATACTAATGTTTATTTCTGAAACAATTCTTGGATCTAACTCCTTTTCTGCATTCTTTTTTATCTTTAAACTTATATTTTTAGAGACAATAAATATGACAAACTTAAGAATTCTGTCAATATAGCCTAATGAGTACTTGACCCTCTCCAAGGTTCATCTTCATCCTTTGTGAACAATTGGTTCCTGGTACAGAGTATCCATGCTTTGAGTTATTATTCTTCAATCCATGGACTGTCTCAAAAGCGGGTACTGTACACTAGCAAAACCATAACATATATTCCTGTGAGTCAGGACATTACATCTGTTTTTACTTCAAGACACAATTAATGTCTACCTTCAAAGTAAATAGTGATTTGCTTTTTGTCAAGACATTCCAAGATAGCCAATATTGAGAAACTCACTAAGACCGTGATGAATAAGCATATGCATTTCCGGTTCCGCCAGCGTGGATATATTGCAAGGGTCATATTAACACATTTTGATTAAACAGTGTTTGACCCTTAAGATTGACCCAATAATGTTTGACCTTTAGGATTGCCACGATAATGGTTGTCTCACATTAAGATCTTCAAAATGCATAGACAATTGAATTCTTTTAAGTAAGAACTTTGGTCACTGTTTCATTCTGTTTTTTGATATGATGGTGTCGCAATTTCTTTTTAAACAAATATGTATTTGCTTAAACTGTAGACATTTAAAGATGGCTGACATCTGAAATCCAGTCAGGACCGTGGTGCATAAATACACACGTTTCCACTTCTGCAGATGACTTCGAACGTCTGTGGAATGCTGAGCGAGACCGCCGGACAAATACTACGGCAAAATTGCAAAGTAAGTTTTGATGTCTGTTTCTGAGCCTTACCCTAACTAACAGACGCACAATTGATGGACAGAATGCAGAACAAATCAAAACATTCACCCCCAGTCAAGAGATCTGGGTTGAACCCATCATTCTTTTGCTCACCATGCCACTCCAGTTTAGACCTGGGCATATGCAAATAAGTCTTGACCCTGTGCCTCATGGGAACAGTCCAGCCCGAACTGCCAAGCCAGGTCCTCCCTGGACCGGAAACAAGCATCCTAGGACCGGTTTCGGGGTTTCACCCCTCTTCAGCCAGGATAGCCTGATTCCAGTGGCACAGTAAGCCCGGGACCTACGTCTAGGCATACCCGGCGCACTTAGGGCGAGAAAGCAGAAGACACACAATTGATGGACGGAATGCAGAACAAATCAAAACATTCACCCCCAGTCAAGAGATCTGGGTTGAATCTCTCATTCTTTTGCTCACCATGCCACCCCAGTTTAGACCTGGCCATATGGCAGTTCGGGCTGGACTGTTCCCATGGGGCACAGGGTCAGACTGAATTGCATATGGCCATGTCTGAACTGGGGTGGTGGAGTGAGCTAAAGAATGATGACGGATTAAACCCAGATCAGTTGACTGGGGGTGAGTGTTTGATTTGTTCAAACGCTCCGTCCGTCATTCCCTTTGGTATCGCTTTGTTCGCCCTAAGTTGGCAGGGTATGCCCAGAGTGGGTCCCTTGCTCACTTTGCCACTGGATTCAAGATAGCCTGGCTGATGAGGGTTATGAACCAGAAACCAGTCCCAGGATGCTTGTTTCCGGTCCAGGGAAGATGATGGATTAAACCCAGATCAGTTGACTAGAGGTGAGTGTTTGATTTGTTCAAACGCTCCGCCCGTCATGCC
This sequence comes from Triturus cristatus, assembly GCF_964204655.1. Lineage (NCBI taxonomy): Eukaryota > Metazoa > Chordata > Amphibia > Caudata > Salamandridae > Triturus > Triturus cristatus. Next base: position 405,456,861 of record NC_140581.1, read on the forward strand.
TTTTGGTATCACTTTGTTCGCTCTAAGTTGGCAGGGTATGCCCAGACGTAGGTCCCTTGCTCACTTTGCCACTGGATTCAAGAAAGCCTGGCTGATGAGGGTTATGAACCCGAAACTGGTCACAGGATGCTTGTTTCCGGTCTAGAGAAGACATGGCTTGGCAGTTCGGGCTGGACTGTTCCCATGAGGCACAGGGTCAGACTGATTTGCAAATGGCCATGTCTGAACTGGGGTGGTGGAGTGAGCTAAAGAATAATAATGGATTAAACCCAGATCAGTTGACAGGGGGTGAGTGTTTGATTTGTTCAAACGCTCCGTCCGTCATCCCCTTTGGTATCGCTTTGTTCGCCCTAAGTTGGCAGGGTATGCCCAGACGTGGGTCACTTACTCACTTTGCCACTGGATTCAAGATAGCTTGGCTGATGAGGGTTATGAACCCAAAACCGGTCCCAGGACGCTTGTTTCCAGTCCAGGGAAGACATGGCTTGGTAGTTCGGGCTGGACTGTTCCCATGAGGCACAGGGTCAGACTGATTTGCATATGGCCATGTCTGAACTGGGGTGGTGGAGTGAGCTAAAGAATGATGATGGATTAAACCTGGATCAGTTGACTGGGTGAGTGTTTGATTTGTTCAGATGCTCCGTCCGTCATCCCCTTTGGTATCGCTTTACCCTAAATAACTTCATCCTCATTGATTTTTAAGCTCTTAATGAATAGTGCCTCAATGCCTATTATTAATAATCATATGATCACATGCCATTATCATTGTCTGAGCATGATTAGTATCTTTATAAAAAATATATTTTAATTGGCGAGAGTAAGAAAATATTCATAAATACAAATAGAGTCATTTTCAGACATCAATTTTCAAAAGAGTTCATACAATTTCATGTATATACATCATATAAAGCATACAGACACTCAAAACAATGAGAGGGGTACAAGAGACAAAGGAAAAGAAAGGGTAAAAAACCTAAGGCAATACAATATAGCTTAGAAACAATGCCATAAATATTAGCAAAGCATCTATCTACCCCCATTAATAGAGATCAATACGAATAAAATGTCCTCTACAATCACACCTAAGGGAATTAGTCTACTATCCTGCCCATTCTTTCCTCCTCCTACCTAGGCCAGCCAGTCACTCCCATCTTCATGCCTTATAAGCCATTTTCTCATTGACACCCAGATTGTACGGCCTCTCTTGCTACAACGCCAGCCTTTATGTTTTTACAATGATCTTTCAAGATTATAGATAGCCAGCATGCGGTCCGGCCAGGCATAGTACGTAGGAGGGTCGGCATCATTCCATTGTGTAGCAATAAGAAGCAGAGCTACGGCCACAGCAATAAAGACAAAGTCATTCTGCCTTATGTCCCATTGTTCCTTGTTGTCTTATTCCAATAGCATCAGTGATGGAGTTATACGGACCGTGCCCCCCAATACCACTAGGAGAAATTTCTCTATTCCCTCCTTTAGGAGCCCCAATTTCTCACACCCAAAAAACATATGTATTGTATCCACCGGTCCTTGATCACATCGAGGACACTTGTCATCCCATCTTTTACTCCAGTAAAAAACCTTAGCCAGAGTAAAAAAGAGGTCAAAGATAGATTGATAATGTTGGGTTTTTAAATTTGCTGAGAGAAATATAACCTTCCCTAATGCAATTGACTGATATAGATCCACATCAGGGTTTCCTAATTTACTGGCACATTTATATTCTACCTTTTCTAGATCATCTGGGACTATGTGCATTAATATTTTAGATATATACTTGATTCTAGTCTGAGGGTGAGACATAGCTTCTATAGGGGGATTCTATGTGTAGAGATATTTTCTCTCCCTATTTGGTTTAAGAAGCTGGTGATATGCTTGAACTTAAAATGAGTCCCTGCCATTGTTTCATATCTCTGTTGCAGATCTATTAATGAGAGCCTCTGGTTTATTGAAAAAAGATCCCCTATCTTTGTGATGCCCCTTTCCTCCCATTTCCTGCCCAGATTGTCGTACATTGTCTCAGGGAATAGAGAAGATCGCCACAAGGGTGTGTAGTTAATATATCTATGTATTTGCATAAGTCTGATCATTTTACTCCAGACCTTCCATACTGCTATTATCACCTTAAACTGCGTCTTCCTATAATAACTGGCCTCTACTTGCCAAAGGCGTACTCCCTGCGCTGCCTTACCTATAGCCAGCTCATATATGGAGGGGATGTCCGTGCTGACCTCTTGGTTCCTGGTAGTCATATCTCCATTTCCTGGTAATACTAATACCGTCATCTGCTGCAAAAAGGCAGCATAGCAATAAAATCCTAAATTAGGGGCCGCCCAGCCTCCGCGTTCTTGTGGTAGCGTTAGCAGTTTAAGGGATCGCCGAATTTTCTTGTATCTCCAGATGAAATTACAAAACTCTTGTCCAATTTCTTTAAGAGTTGGCCTTCGATTTCAAGTGGGATAGATCTAAACAGATATAATATCTTAGGAAAATTTCCCATTTTAAGTAGTTTCCACCTTCCAATTATTGAAAGATGGAGTCTATCCATATACTTTAGATCCATGCTAATCTTGTTTATCATAGGGGATAGACTGATTTTCCAAATGGAGCCAACCCTGTAGCTAACCTTGATCCCAAGGTAGACTACTACATCCTGCCTTCGGGGATCCTCGCACGGGGTTTTGGAATTATAAATGATCTGGGTTTTCCCTGCATTCAATAGGTAGCCAGATTTCCTACCATACTCCCCAGCCAGTTTTTGTACTTGTATTATCGCTGTTTTGGGGTCTGTGGTCACTACAGTGATGTCGTCAGCAAAGGCCATTATCTTTGTTTCAAGGCCTTTGCAACTGACTGGCTTAATTGTCTGATCTTGGAGAATGTATTGGATAAATATGTCGATATATAGGGCAAATAAAATAGGAGAACATGGACAGCCCTTTCTTGTCCCCCTGGCCACCTCGATACAACCTGACTCCTGGCCCATTATTTGTATTCTCGCATAGGGTCTAAAGTGCATTGCCTGTATGGCCATTATAAAACCTGGGCAAAACCCTTTCTGTGCCAAAATACCCCATAAATAGTGCCAAGATGCTTGATCAAATGCTTTCTCTGCATCCAGGAGGATCATAGCCATCTTCTCTACCGATACCTCAGTTATATCAAATAAAGCAATAGCACGCCTGATATGGTCTGTGGTGCATCTTCCCGGTATAGACCCATGTTGCCATGGTGAGACAAGATGGGCTATGATCCTCCCTAACTGAGTGGCCAAAATTTTAGAGTAGAGTTTGACGTCCACATTTATGAGGGATATGAGCCGATAGGATACGGGGTTGTCTGGAGGCTTCTCCTTTTTTAAAAGATCGCTATATCTGCTCCATGCCGAGATTCTGGGGGGACCCCACTATATTGTTCTCCAAGAAACAGGTCGAGAAGTAAGGGAATGATCTCTTCCTGAATTGACTTATATAAAGTTCCAGAGGAATTCTATCAGGACCTGCTGCTTTCCCTGAGGCCATAGAATATAAGGCTTGTAAGACCTCTTCGATTGTTATTTCCCTTTCCAACTTCTGCCTTGTTTTCTTGTCCACCCTATGCTGACCCCACATAATTGTATCAGTCTCATCAGAGGTAATAGGGTCAAGATTATATTGTCGGTATAGGTCCTGATAGAATCCCTCAAAGACATGAATAATATCTTTTAAATCTGTAACTTGACGGCCATCCTGTCCTTTGACCCCCAGTAATGTTATTCTGATGGCCCTTTGTTTAGTACGGAGACCAGCAGCTTACCCACCAACTCCCTGTACTTATAACTTTCATTTTTATAAGCTTGGAAACCTGCCGCCTCCTTCCTTCTGTAATAGCTGTTAATTTCAGCTTTTGCTACCAGTATATTCTGCCGTAATGTTACCTCAGCAGCTTCTTGTTTTTGCCTAATGGCTGGGGTGAGCTCTATTTCTAATGCTCCCAGCCCTTCAACCAAAACATTAATTTCCTCTTTTTCTTGTTTCCTGGCTTTCACTACAAAACTAATTGATTACCCCCACCAGTGACGGCCCGTGTAGGGCGTTTTACCGGGGCGGTGACGTGGCGCAGAGGAGGGGCAGGGTGGGGGATTGCAAAATGCGGCAAACGGCCGAGTTTAGGTAAGTTACAAAAAAAATTAATAAAACGAATTTCGTTGCGCGCGCTGCATCGCATTTGGCGTTTGAACATATGCTTATTTACCTATTTACACAGTACAAGTCACTTGTCCTTGCTTGTTCTTTTCCCTTTTACCCCTCTTTCTTGGTCACATTTTTTCCTAGGATTCTTCATTCGCACTCTCTCCAATTTTCGCCCCCCCGGTGCCCAACACCCCACATGGTCAAACCGCCCCCCCAATCTGCTGCCCCCCCTCCTCCCCACTGTGATCCTGCCACCCTCCCCCACCCTATCCCATGCTGATAGGCATCTAGACTGATCTCAATCTGTGGGGATGATTGCTGCTCCCTAACCAATACTCCCTCCATTCGTTTATGGCAACATAAACCAAGGAAAAAAAACAGCCCAAACCGCTCTGCCAAAAATTAGACAAAAAGACAAAATAGAACAAGCATTGGCATAGCCAATATGTCTCGCCTTTGGGACCTTATAAGTGTTTAGCCATGCAACAGTTGCATAACTAAATACTTATAAGGTACCAAAATCGAGACCTATTGTCTATGCCAAGCAGCCGTGCGGCCGCGAAAGTGATCACGATCAAACATCAAAGCGGCCGTGCGGCCGCAAAAGTGAAAGTAATCGCTGTCAAGCGCGCACATGTGCTGTAGCACTAGGCTGGCCTGGTAGCACTTTTTGGAGCTCTCTCAAAAAGTCTCGCCAGACCAGTGCATGCGCTGGGTCAGGCGAGACCTAAAAAAGGAAATAATGGGATGTGGCAAGCTTCCTGTGGGGGATTAATAGTAAATAGCCTGTCTTCCCAGTATTTTCATGATTCATATTCGCCCCCTATACTGCTCTAATCTATTTAAGTGTGTGACCCCCATCCCTCCAGGTACTCCTTTACCTTAACCTCTGAAGTGAAGAATCGGATTTGGTCGTCCTTAATTACTTTTCAATGGGTTGGATTTAACAAAAAAGCTGCCCCCCTCGATGTTGAAAGGGATTTATCATCTGGCAGAGACACCAGCGTCTTTCTACCGTAAAATGGCAGAAGTCCTGCTGGACAAAAAAGAAATAATCTCCCCCATTTTGCTTAGCCTCTGGCCTAGTCTTTTCATAGATGGTCTGCCGCAAAAGGAAATTGCCAAAGTAATCCAGTATGGCACGGGGTTTCGCATATGGCCTCACTGGTTGCTTAAGGTTGAATGGAACCCGATGTGCCCTCTGCACTTCCAGCACCCAGTTCCAGCCTTCCAAGTCAGGGAGTGCCTTGGCCAACATTTCAGCCATACATGACCGGACATCTGACCCTTCCTTTCCCTCCGGGACTCCCAAAACCCACAGGTTGTTGCTGTGCTGCTGATTTACCAGGTCTTCTAACTTCCATTGTATGTCAGTCAGTTGTGATTCATATGCCATGGTTTGCAATCGCCTGCCTGCCAAGTCACTCTCCAGAGCCTCCGTTCTAGTTTCCACCGTTGTCAAGCATTCACCAATTATAGTGCAGGTCTTTACCACTTTTATTACTGCCCCTTGAAGCTTTCGCATAACACACTGTCCTGATGGGTCTCCTCACGGTGGGAAAGTATGCATTGTAAGACGGTTCTAGGGTTGGGGGTGTTGTGGGGGTAGTAATATTATCTTGCAGAAGTGGTTTGTAGTGCTGTTAAGCAGCTCTGCCCCTGAATACTCCCATATTAGATTTTTTTTGTGTTGGTTAGATCGGCCTGCCCCTTTCACCATTTTGCGCCTTGTGGCCGTTGGCTCATTTTTGTCTATATCTGATATCTCCTCACTGGAATCACATAATGAGTCTGATCCTGACTCCGACCAAACCCTATCTGACAGGTAAAAGAAGCAATCATTAGCCTCAGTATCTTGTTCACTATGATTTGAGGCAGCGGTCTGGTTTTTGACCTGCACATTTCCCTGCAGGTAGTGTAGAGCATTAAATTCTGAAGAAGGTTCTTTAAGCACTTCTTCTTCCACCCCCCCATCTGCCCTAGTAGATGGGCCCCAGGTCCAGCTTCCAGTTCCCCACAACCTTACCCTGATTACGTCTCCATAAAATGAGTTAACTCTTTACTTGCGTCAGGTTCTGTTTGTTCTCTTGCAGTATCCTCTATATTAGCATTATTGCTCCCCATTTGGCTCTGCTTGTCTTTTGGTCGTACTTGCTGATCTGCAGTTCGTTTCCCTCCTGGTGCAGCTCTCAGCATTTCCAAGACGGAGGGCTCGATTGAGTGTTGCTGGGGGCGGAGCCCCGCCCTTGCCCTTCTTTTCCTCTGGTATCTCCGTCCGGGTCGCGGAGCTCCCTGCTGACTGCTTCCTTCCGCCTCCTTTCCCCTGGGTGGTGATTCCAATTCCAGCCTCTGTATCTCCACGGGGTCCAACGATGTCCCTGGTTTCGGGGAGGGAGCTGCTGCCAAGCCAGTCGGTGACTTCCTCGTTGCTCCTCCCCCGACGGGGATCTTTGCTGCCATCTCTCCCCAAGGATACAGCCGCCGGCACCCCTGACAGCCTCAGCAGCCTCCGCACACCTCGCCGCTCACCAATTCCTTCCACAGACACTGCAACGCCCTGACGAGCTCTGCACGGCAGATGGCTGACCCACACCAACTGGAGCTGGGACAAAGCTGTAAGTAAGATGACAACCATCCAGATTCTCTTTTCCAGGGATTTCCTATGTCTATCACTCCGTCATACTGCCATCCAGCCTTATTATTTTACACCAAGGTCAGGGAGCTCCTGTGCGACCGTCTAAAGCAGTCGCCATCATGCCTATCGAATACTGCTCCCCGTGATCGTTATCTTATTGTTTATCTAACCCAGCCAGTTGCGGCTCCACGTTAAGTTTTCTGAGAGCCCTTGGAAGTCATGATAATACCACTTTTATCAAATCAACTTCCCCCTTTTTCAGTTAAATACTTTGGTGTTATGACTATATTCATAACCATTTTTTAATAAATCATGCTGACAGTACCTTTTGTGATTTGACACAATAGAAATAGGTAATACTTTCCTCTTAAATGCAAGTAAAATATATATGTTATTTAACCTTTATACTCCAAAAACCTTTTATATAAAAAAACTTGTTCAACCCAGGTGACTCATAATCTTGTTTAACACGTAATTTTTAGACAAGAGAATAAATGTTCAAAACCATTAAAATTTCCTATATATCCCACACAGGATCATGTCACGCACTAAAATCCAAATTCCTTCTGTACGGTCATCAGATCTTGATTTAAAGTAAGTATGAGTACTTCCTTTGATAAAATGAATGAATCTGTCTTGAAACAGAATTTCAAGGAGGTTTCTGATTTCATAGGCCTTCTTCTGTGTATCATTGAAGAGACCCTCTCAACAGATATTGCATCGATTTTGAAATCATCGATCAATGAGTGTCCCTTAGATTCTGCACTGGGATTAGGTGGTGTATAGTTCCTGTCGAATTCTATGTATCTTATCTCTAAAAAGTATAACTTTAATTCTCCTATGTTCTTCACTGAATAATTGGTGCTTCGAAGTCTATCAACACAAATATAGATTTCCAGTACAGTTTATATTCTTTTCACTAACTTTCCACGTTGTATGTTTTTTTCAATTCTGCTTAATTATTTGTTATTCAATTCGAAAGTCATGCACATTACACAATTTGTAGTTTTAGTGGGTCGAGGAATCTCTCAAGATCTATCTATGTCCTAATGATGGTCTCACTGACATATTGCAACGAAGACCGAAATGGCGATGTATAACCAATTCTTTCTTTTAGTCATTGTTGAATGAAATTATTTTAAGTCTTGAATCCTATGCCTAGGATCGACAACATTTTTGATTATGTGTAGATGGGTATTTATACATTGATAACCAGCATATTTCCATCTCTGATTCATTTTTGATTTCTGTTATCAATGCATGTGAGAATTTTTTGCTTTTGAACCCCTGTCTTTTGCATTTTGAATCTAAATTATTTTTGATACACCCGGTTACTGTGATTTATTTACTGAATGAATCACATAAGCTTCGATGTATTTGTTCTCTGGTGTCATATGTTGCCACTGTTTAGAAGATATGCTAACAAACTTTTTCCAAAGAAACATATTTTTTAAATAAATTCCTTGTTGGCAGCCTTACCTGTTTCACTTTCTAAAAGCGGCATTTCTAAAACAGTAATTTTAAATCTAACTTCACCAGTAAGGAGGATTTATCATTACCATTTCAAAGATATAAAACATGAAAAAGCTAATTCTCTCTGAACAGGAATTACAGCTTAAAAGTGTATTCAGGAATTCCCAATTCTAGTTTATGAGAGGAGTAGGCCTCACAGTAGTGAAAACCAAATTGGAGGGCTTGTCAATGCTAGCACATGCAAAGATTAAACACATATGTGCTACCTTTTATTTATATGGCACCCTGCCCTTAGGTTTCCATGGGGCCTGCCTTATTGGTGACTTATATATAAGAAAAGGGGAGTTGAAGGCCTGGCAATTAGTTTTGAAAGCCAAATATGTGGCAGTAAACTGCGCACACAGGCACGGCAGTGGCAGGCCTGAGACATATTTGAAAGGCTACTTATGTGGGTGGCACAATTAGTGCTGCAGGCCCGCTAGAAGGATTTGAGTTGAAGGCCCTGGGTATATGGTATACCACATTACAAGGGATTTACCAGTACATTAAATATGCCAATCAGGTATAAACCAATGTTATCATGTTTAGGCGAGAGGCACATGCACTTTAGCAGTGGTTAGCAATAAGTGCTCAAGGTCCTAAGGCCAACAGAAAGAATCAGTAAAAACAGGAGGTAAAAGGTGTAGGGGAAGACCACCCTAAGGATTCCAGATCTAACACACTGTGATACATTGTTTTTTGGAGTACCACATGCTGCATTATCATGCATAATATTCAAAAACATAAACTCTTTTTGTCCCTAAGGGCCAATTTACAGCAGCAAAATCACATGCATAGGAGAAATAAAGTGGTATTAATGACCCTCAATTAGGATCTTAGAAATCCCCCATATCACGCCAAGCACAGGTCCATAGATCCACTTGTGCCCCCATTTGTGGAAAGAACAAATAAAGGGGAAGTTGAGATATTCGTCTTCAGATGAGCTCAGGCAATCATACCCTTTACACACATGATGCTGTAGTTCCTGTGTAAGTAAATCAGATTGTTAGATTCAACCAACTAGACACTTTCAGAGCATTACGTTGCACACATTTGTGAATCGATAGCCCAGTAGCAACACACAAAAGTAGTGGCAATTAAAATTATGACAAATAAATGTGGTGGATATACAACAGTACTATATACATGCACAAGGGTGTGGAAAAGTCACCCTCAAAAATCTGTATGTGAAGTGATAAAACTGATTACAGACAGTTGCATATGATGTTTGAAACAAGATGAGTGACACAAGTACTGGAACTTTGGTTTTCAGGAGGACAGCATGAGTGCTTAAAAGAGGAAGCACTGTGCCTGAATGGTTTGCTGCACACTATGCATAAAACCTGTGGTGGGAAAGGACATTTTTACAGCAGACTATTCTCTGTGATACAGTCACAATGTAGGGAATTCACACTAGCATTCCGCAGCAAGCCTCGTTATTCAAAAGCAAATAACTACCGTTAGCTAGCAACGTAAAAGAAGGTGTAATAGCTGCCACTGGAATCCCTTTCAGGACGCATGCTAAATTAGGCACTTGCATATTGCACGCGCCATGCAATTGGATGTGCCTACAGACTACAGAATGATCAGGTATGGAAGAACATTCCTCACCCTTCAAATAAACTTCTTTACCTTCTCTCATGCACCTGTATGTAAATGGGAGTGACCATACTTCATGCAGGAAAGCAGTACCCAATGGTTCATATCTGCCTAGGGCATAATGTTTCATGCACGAACTGAATTTAAACAATGGAAATGGCAATGTGATTAACCCATGGATAAGCCATACGGCTGAGTTCAATTCGGCCACTGAGAAAGGCAGAGGGTCTAACTTTTCAATACGCAGTAATGAGTATGTTGCATCCTTCATGGACATGAATTGTTGTTTCGCAGTTAGATTAAAAGGAAGGAATAATGATGAAGTATTCATATAGTCCCAGGGAACTTTCCCAGCTTTTAACGTTTGCAATGTCCATGCACACTGCATTATAGAACGCAATTGATTCTGACCATGATATAAAACAGACACATCATCCTGCACGATATCAACAACATAAGAAACAATATTATCTAATGTGTAAATTCTGGAAGAAAGGGTGTTAATGCTATTATCTATAACAGCTAGCACTTTTTCCATGTTGGCCTGATCAATAGCTCTCAATCTGGAAGCAACTTCAATTTGTGATAACTTCCAAACCTCGTTATAAATAGCATACACCCATCTCTTGGACCTGCCACCCACAGGACCCTTAACAAAATCATTCAAATCTATTTTGTCATGTAATTTAGATAAATGAACTTTACCAGATGCCAAGGTGGAGTGTTGCAGCCAAGACTGGCATAACTTCCCAACGGAGCAGGTAGTAACAGAATGAGAAGATTCAAAGCGGGGGACTACACGATCCTGCATATACCCAGGTTTCAGACCCAAAAAACGATGTTGACAGGAATCTGAACTCGTCTGCCAAGTCAACCATCCTTCAGAGTGGAACTTAGAAATATTGAAGGATGAATTAGTAATATACTACTGCAACGCATGTATGATTATCCCAATTTGGATAAGCACCCAGATCTGGAATAGACTGGGAATTCAGTTTTTTAGAAGTAGCCAATCCAAAGCAGGTGGTCTGAAAAATAGTCGAATTCAAAAATAACATGTGGTTCGGGATGAGGCAGGCACGATGCAAAGCTTCTGTTCCTTGTACCTGCCATGGTTTAGAACCTCAGACAGACTTAAGATCAATAGTATCTTTCCACAGATCATAACCCCTGACCGCTAAATTATCCATAAAGGATTTGGAATATAATAATTTAGTGTGTGTCAGCCTAACCTTCGAGGCAGACTCCGCTGCCATTTTAAAATAAAAGGCGTCAGGTTTGGAAACACTGAAATCAGTAAAATAGGCAAATTTGTTCACCAATATGCTTGAGCTGCCTAACATTGGCGTTGGACAATGTTCCCATTGTGTATAATTTACAAAATTATGAAACGTATTGGCTTTATGTAGGAAATGATTGCCATAATGCTGATAGCAAAACAACTCTCCGTATTTAGCAGTGTCTAAATACAAATCTTCAGCATCAAAAGCGGCATAATATTTCAAATCAGAAAACAGTGCTTCTATGGCCTGAACGTCCCAATTATCAGAGCGGATGTTTTGTTTGACCACATCTCCCATAGAAACACGAAATACATTTGGTACATTGATAACCTCAGTCGGACCATGAATCTGAAATTTAACAGCATCCCACGCAATCCAATCTAACACAGGCCAGGCAGTAATATTCACAAAAGTCTGGTCTCTTTTCATGATGTGTGAAGAGGAGTGAGGGGCCAAAGTTCCATCAATTAATCTAATTGTTGATCTTTCTTTTAGGTAGTGACCGTTCAAAAGACGAAAAAATACCACCCCAAATCCGATGGACATAAATAAAAAAATACATATGAGCATCAGCCAAATGTAAGTCCAAGGGGGAATCAAAAAATGTCTTTTAAACCAAACAGCAAAATTAGAAACTTTTGATGGGGCCCTGGAAGTCATAGAATTAGTATCAAAGGAGAAACGTGACTGCGTAACTGCGGTTGATTGTAAAACGGGTAATGTTACATCTGCAGGATAAGCATACTCAGTATCTTCAGGTAGACCACCGGCCAGTGGTAGCAATAAAGGATCAGTAACTGTATGCATCTCGATGGCAACATCAGGCATGGTGTTAGGAGCCGGAGCCAAAACAGAATTTCTCAGCATCGCAGGGCAAGAGACCGCTGGAGTCATACTAAGAAGAATCGGCCACTCGGTGTAGTTTGACATTGTCAATGGAGATGTACCTGTTATCCTTGCGACCAGGAAGTGGAGGTAAAATGACTGTTGTTGTACCCTGCACACCAAGCACTGAAACTGGGGCATGATAATAGGGGCCAAACTCCTTCTTGTTCTCCACCTTATCACGGACCAGGTCACCAACTCGAGGTAGCCAGCCGACTACCAGAATCTGAAGTTCAGCCTCAGATGTGGAGGGCATGTGTTCCTTTGCGAGACTATCTCTAGCCTCTTGTAGAGTCTGTAACACAGCACAGTGATCTTCTACGTCAAAGGGTGCGGCAGACGCCGCCATGTCTAGACCATCAATGTCCGGAACAAACATTTTTATGCCAAAGAGCATCATGTATGGGGTCCGCCCACCCAGAGACCTTCTAGGGAGATTATTAAGTGCACGTTGGACGTTACACAAATGGGCTAGCCAGTTCCGACCAGTGCTTAAAACCCTAGCTGTCAAGGATTGCTTTAAGTCACGGTTCATCCGCTCCACTACACTATTACCCTCAGGTCGGTATGGAGACGAAAATTTGACTTGGACCCCCAAATTTTTCATGGCTTCTTTGTACGCCTTAGAGGCGAACGCAGGGCCCTGATCAGAATGAAAGGTACCACACGCAAAACTTCCCACAAAGACACGCAAACCCTGATGACAGTACGGGCATCAGCACTCCTTTGTGGCCATACCCACAGAAAACGTGTGCATGAATCCACTGCAACTAAGATATACTTGTACGCAGTATCAGAGGAGAATGGACCGCAGTGATCCAAATAAACACACCCAAGTGGTTCATTGGATATATACACCTGAGTTTGTGGTGGACGCGCAGCAGTTGAAGGTTTAATCTGCTGGCAAATGTCACAATCAAGAACATACGTGCGAGCTTGTTTATATAACCCGCGCCACCAGTAAAGTTGTTGTAACAGAGAAACAGTTGCTGTAACGCCGGCATGGGCAGACACCATACCCTCGTGAGCCGCTGATATCAGAGATGGTCTGCAGTCCGCGTTGGGAATCAATCTGTCACCAACGTCGTTAATTCTCACTCTTGGGACTTTATCAGGACTTAAGTGATAATGGTAACGAGAAGGGAACCCTCTCGGGTAATTACTTCCCTTCTCTGTAGCAACGATAGCTGTCAAGATGTCATCATCGATCTTACTTTTGGATCTTGTAACTGCTGCTACTAAATATGTCGCCACTGCTGTTTTCGCTGCTTCGTCAGCTAAGCTGTTACCGACAGCGTGGACACCAACTTGCTGGTGCCCAAGAGTGTGAATTACATTCACAAGAGGCAGATGTTCTTTAAATTCTGCCACTCAAACCCAAAGCATTTTATGCTTAATTGTGCTACCTTTGGAATCACGATATTCATTTTGAGACCAAAAGAATAGATTGTCGTTGTAGGACTGAACACAGTAAAACGAGTCACTTACTATAAGAGTAGTGACTCGAGGATCAGCAAACTCCAGTGCAAGCACCAGAGCACGTAGCTCCGCCAATTGTGCGGTACAATCACCCAATGACTGCGTACTCCAGATTGGAATTCACCATTTACGAAAGTACCTGCCACAATTGCACAAGCTGCTGAATAGGCGTGCTTCGATTCCGTCGCCGGTTGCGCCAAAACCATCAGTATAAATGACACAATGGTATTCTTCGAGCGGGCGCAAAGACAGAGGAGCTGGATGAACGAATTCATATTGCAAGTACTCCTGCGTCTGTAATGAGGCATCAAAGATATAAGTGACATCTGGTGATGTCAGCAAAATGGCCCATTGTATCCAACGTGGATGCAACGCTTTTGAATTGGGTACACTGGCTTTCGTAACTCCCTCAAGGGCAGGATACGGTGTGACCACCAACATGCGTTTTCCTTGCGACAGCGCTCGTTCTTTAGGAATTGCCATCTTAACCGCCGTCAAAACTTTTTCGACAGAGGAAAAGCGCTGTTCAGCCGAAGTGTACAGGTGTGATTTGTATGCAATGGGGACGGTGTCGCCCTCATTGAACGTTAAGTACGTGAAACCCACCACGCCTGGCACAATTCCTATTACCAGGTTTGTGTGGTTATCACGTGTCAGTAAGTATTTTGAAGCGAGAAGATCAGCCTGCAATGACCGCAAAATAGCTGAATGTTCTGGTAGCCAGCTTGATTTGGAAAAAGTTGGTTGTACCAAGGCATATAGTGGCTTGATACGCTGGGCATAATCGGGAATATACGTACGACCGAAATTCAGAAAGCCCAGCAATGATTGTAATTTCTTCAGTGTTGTCGGAGGACGCAAACATGTGCACTTTTCCAGAAAGTGAGGAGCTAAACCTCTACCCTCATTGTTGAGCTCGTAGCCCAAAATCAACACTGTATACTCTGCAATGTGAGACTTCGCAAAGTTGAATTTGTAACCGAAGTCTGCAAACATAACAATAATGCAATCAACGCGACACAGATGCGGCCACAACTCGTCATCCGTGAGATAGATATCATCAACATACGAGTACGCATCTGGGTCAATGCTTTCTAACAGAGAGACTACACGTGCGGCAAAGACGCCAGAGCTGTTTTTATAGCCCATGGCCAATCTTTTAAATTGTTTTTGCTTGCCGCCAGATGTAAATGCTGTCCACTGACTACTAATAGATGACAGATTATGGCTGTAAAAGCCATTTGATATGTCAAGTGTGGTTTTAAACCTTTTACACACAAGACTATCAACTAGGGCAGAACTGTGGGTATTCTGTACCGCACACGTCCGGCAATGAGAGTTTAGGTGCCGGTAATCCAAAACTAGGCGGTACGACCCATCAGGCTTCGTTACAGTGTATAAAGGATTATTCATTGGTGACACACATGTTTCAATAACACCCTGAAATTCCAATTTGTCAAGGATTTCCGCGACGTGAGATCTAGCTTCGCGGCGCATGGGATACTGGGGTTGTGGTTGAGGCATAGACCGTAAGGGAATCTCATGGCTGGGGGACAATTTATCCCAGCCTACCTGAGTACGATACAAAGCCGGTGCAAGCACCTGAGCCCACTCTTCGGCAAACCTTTCAGCATGCTCCTTAGGCACAGTATGCGCAAAGGACGGGAGGATTACCTCCTCCCCTCTAGGAGCATCTAAAATGAAAGTCGGGGTCCAGTCAGCCTCCGCCAAGAGAATGTCATAGGAAGAGGTCAGATTATCCCAAAAAATCCCTTGTATTGTGCATTGTATGTCACCTTAGATTAAAAGGACTATGTCATATAGTCTGTCAGGGGGAGCCACTCTAGTGTCTGCAGTTTCTACAGTAATGAACGTGTCAGTTGCTGTCGCCTCCAGAAATGGACGTAGTGCTTGCTGCACTACTGTAACCTCCGCTGCGCTGTCGAGCAGTGTTATCGCCCATGTCAGGTACCGAAGCTGCGTCAGCACTATCTGTGGCATACCTCCCTGTTAGCGCAGCAACCTTCTTCTTTTGAAACGGGGGACGTTGACGTGCAAACTCGTCTTGCTTTCCTTTACCGTCAGCCTGACGGGGTTGCTCACGTCCTTGCTGGGCACCCCGACCTTTGCCACATTCTCCTCCACCGGACTGCAAGATAGATGTTTCCTGTGAAGAACGAGGAGAACGTTCAGTAACCTGAAATCTATCAGGTGACTTAATACTAGTGCGATCGTGCAAATCGTATGTGCGCTCACTAGTCTGCTGTACGGGAGACGCAGGACGAGACCCCTGTTTCTGTTGCTGCTTTCCCTGTTTCTTTTGTTGCCAATTTTGCTTTGGAAAAGTGGACGATCGTCTTTAACAGACGAGCTCACCTTAGTTTGTTGTATCAGGTCAGGAATGACTATAGTTGGTTTAACCCCTAAACTACTGCGGCCAATTGTTCAATACGCCTCCGCAATAATTTCGGGCAACTCTTTCAGCTTATCGAGTTCATCGGCGCGGGCTAAGCCATTAGCAACTTGGAATTGTACCGCATCTCCCTTGAGGTTACCAATGACGAGAGAGGCAACTACATCGAATACTTCGACAAGTCGCATTCCCAACTCAACAGCCGCCTCCGGACCGTGGTTATCTTGAACACGTTTAATGACGGAGGGAAGCACAGCCATGGACGGAGTGCCAAAACACTTCGAGTAGACCGCGGCAAAAACCTTACCCCAGTTGTCCCAATCGGACACTTCTGGGACTAAGTCTTTCGGCAAACTAATGGTGAGGATTCTGTGTTTCTCCACCGTTGTCGAGTGTGGAAACACCGCTTCCAGTTGGTCAAATTCTCGGAAAACCAATATGGCAAATCGTCCTTATTCTGGGGGCGCTTGCCCATCACCGAATTAACTATGACTGGGCTAATAACAACCGCAGGATGACCAGCTGGTAGAACCACAACAGCAGGTGCCCCCACCTGCACATTGAGTGAAACGTATTGCACCAAAGCCCTATAAACTGTAATTAGGGCAGTATGGAATGTACGCAATTCATCCACCGCAATAGTCAAATAGCGGGGGTGAGGCGTAAATCCGGCCAGCACCGGCCATGTGGCCCCTGGAATCAACAAAGGGCCGAGTCTAGCCGGTGCAACCGCATGGGGAAGGGCACCATTAAACCAAATGCTATGCTGCCAGGCTGAAAGTGGCATCTCCAGCGTCCTGTATGGCGTATAATTTGCCGGGACCCGTGTGTGAGTATATGAGTGAAACATCTTATCATTCGCATTTACTTCCGGCAGCGTTACCCAAGAGTAAAACAACTCGTAAGGGTGAGACGCGTCTGCACTCACCACAAAAATTACGGCCATCCCATCGTTCGGTACCCCATACTGTGTCAAATGATGCCGCAAAGGCGTATGACTATGTGCTGCAATCTCAACCGCCATAAGGACACAGAGAAGAACAACTATGGATTGTAGAGTACCACAAGGGTTCAGAAATATAAAAACACTTTTTTAATTAACTAGCTTGTATGAACCTATTAGGTTTTTAACAGGTAGGTGAAATCCGTCACTCCCGTTATCCGGAAACAAGAGTGAGGGTGTTGTGGACTACTATAAGCACTACTAAGGCGTTTCAAATCAAAAGACCAAACGTTAGGTGCGCCATGTTACAGGGATTCTGCTCATGCACAGAACTATGCGCAGGAAACCAGGACCTCAGTGAATTGTGGTGTACCAAAAAACTCACCTCAGTACTCAGAACCCCTATCCGACCAGCATCAGTGTCCCATTCGTTATCCGTATTATCTCGGAGGTCCCAATGTATAGACAACCCAGAACAAGCGACTTAGAGTATTCTCAGGAATGGTGGGAATCAGAAATACCTGTTCGCTATTATTCATATATCAATCCACAACAAAGTAATCAGAGGCACGGTAAAGTTTAAAAGGTTTATTTTATAAACTTCGTGTCCTAAGATGCAGTACTTTGGCTACCATAAGTAGACAAATGATTATAATTAAAACCATCATCATTGTTACAATACCATAGAAAATGAAAGGAGAAATCATAGTATAAATGACAGTGGAATACAACCACCTTCCTTTCGCTAGTAAACTAATATTATTAGGCTAATAGAAGGTCTCTAGGCTTGAATGGGGAACCCCATACCGTAAAGATCAGCTTAGGTGATTCACATCACAGGATCAGCTTTGCTCTGCGCCTGGAAATGTTCTTCTCCAGAATGTGTTTCAAACGCATGCAAACTACAGTATACAGCCAATATTAAAGGCTCTCGACATTCAGGTATTTGCAGCTGTGTGCATATTATGACTAGAGAGTGGGTCGATCAACCTGGACTCAAAAACATACATTGTCTGGCGGCTCAGAGTATTTTGCACACAATGTTCAGACCAAGGTCGCAGTGCACGTCTAGGAATGTGAACAACAGACAGTTCTCATGTGAAGAAAAGTCAAGCAAGCAGTTCTGAAATAATAACATGCCTCAGCAGTGTCGTGTGCAAAAGCAGCAAAAGTGGCAAGATGGCTTTCTAAAAGCTAACGCGCTTATGCTAACTTAGCAATGTATGCATCTAAATCTCTACCTTAACTTCAATATGTGGCAGTAAACTGCACTCAGGCACGGCAGTGGCAGGCCTGAGACATATTTGAAAGGCTACTTATGTGGGTGGCACAATTAGTGCTGCAGGCCCGCTAGAAGGATTTGAATTGAAGGCCCTGGGTATATGGTATACCACATTACATGGGATTTACCAGTACATTAAATATACCAATCAGGTATACACCAATGTTATCATGTTTAGGCGAGAGGCACATGCACTTTAGCAGTGGTTAGCAATAAGTGCTCAGAGTCCTATGGCCAACAGAAAGAATCAGCAAAAACAGGAGGTAAAAGGTGTAGGTTAAGACCACCCTAAGGATGCCAGATCTAAAACACTGTGATACCATTGTTTTTCGGAGTACCACATGCTGCATTATCATGCATAATATTCAAAAACATAAACTCTTTTTGTCCCTAAGGGCCAATTCACAGCAGCAAAATCACATGCATAGGAGAAAAAAAGTGGTATTAATGACACTCAATTAGGATCTTAGAAATCCCCCCTATCACGCCAAGCACAGGTCCATAGATCCACTTGTGCCCCCATTTGAGGAAAGAACAAATAAAGGGGAAGTTGAGATATTTGTCTTCAGATGAGCTCAGGCAATCATACCCTTTACACACATGATGCTGTAGTTCCTGTGTAAGTAAATCAGATTGTTAGATTCAACCAATTAGACACTTTCAGAGCATTTAGTTGCGCACATTTGTGAATCGATAGCCCAGTAGCAACACACAAAAGTAGTGGCAATTAAAATTATGACAAATAAATGTGGTGGATATACAACAGTACTATATACATGCACAAGGGTGTGGAATAGTCACCCTCAGAAATCTGTATGTGAAGTGGCAAAACTGATTACAGACAGTTGCATATGATGTTTGAAACAAGATGAGTGACACAAGTATTGGAACTTTGGTTTTCAGGAGGACAGCATGAGTGCTTAAAAAGTTCCACTGGAAGAGGAAGCACTGTGCCAGAATGGTTTGCTACACACTATGCATAAAACCTGTCTTCCATATACAAGAAACGTGATGCTCTGAACAACAAAATGGAACTCATGTCTGCAAAGTTGGACATGCAAGACCAGTGACTATTGGCAGCTGAACAACAGATATCAGACATTGAGGATGGACTACACAAGAAATCTGGCATGTTTCTCAATATTGAAAAAGTCCCATCCATCATAAAAGTGAAATTGGAAGACTTGGAAGCTAGATCCTGGATTAATACTCTACAAATAGTGGGGGCACCGGAATTGAAGGATTACACAGAAAATACGTTTATCACATTGTTTAGGGCTGAGTGCCTCTCCCGACTACTTTCAGTGGAACAAGCCCATCGCTCGGCCCCACGCCCCCCTCCTGTGGATCCGTTATGGTCTATTAATGCTCACCACCTCAGTTTCAGAGACATGGATGAAGTTCTCCGACTAGCCATGGGAAGATGTGATCTAAATCATGATGGAATATAGCTCAAATTTTCCCATATTTTAGAAATTGCTGTACAAGAGGCTTGTTGTATATTTGTGGCTATCAAGAAGTTGCCACGAGCAAGAATCAAATATGCAAGGATGTACCTAGTGAGGCTTACATTTACATGGGAAGGAAAACAGCACATCTCTGAAACACCACAGTCTGTTGCTGTGCTCTTAATAAGAGAAAAGTCCTATGGAAGGCACTGCACGCCCGATTTTCCAGGTCAATACAATACCTTTCCTATCAGAAACTAACTCAACATTTGAGCCAGCTCTGAGTTTCCTAAAAGCACTAGCCCATTGGCAGCAGATCAAACTGCTGGGCTATCCTTCCAGGTAAAGGCCACTTCCACACCAGTGCATAATTGGCATGTTCTGTCTGCTATGCCCTAAATCATGAAATTAGGGATAGAATTACAGAATAAAAAGAAGATGCAGAATGTGAAATATAATATGTTTCCAAAAACATGAACTAGAGCATATGGAGAGCATGAATGACTGGGTAGAGATCTTGCCAATATACTCAAGACACTTTGGGCTAACACAAATGTTACCAAGATAATATTAGCCAAGAATACATGGTACTGGTTGCAAGAAATTGGAGTATAAGTTGAGGGGGTTGAGAGCCCCACTCAAAGTAATAAACCCAATATTTGTCAGGTTGAACCACAAAAATCAATAAATTAATCTGTGCTTAACCCTCTGGTAGTTTGGCATAAACACAGTCAACTTAGAGGCAATGTGTAAAGTATTTATGCAGTGCAAAAACAGAAATAAAGTGAGAACACAACAGAAGAAAAATCCCAAACCAATTTAGAAAAATTTAGTAAAATGTATTAAATAAAAGGACACTAAAGCATCAAGGCAAACAGGCTCAATATAACTCATTTAGACAGCAGGGCAGTCCTTCCTCTGAATCTTCCACATGTCCAGGAGGGTTCTGATAAGACACTCTATAGGTGCCACATCTATACACAGTGCAAGCTTTTGTGTGTGGTGCAATCCCTAGCCTTCTCCTAAACAGGTCCTGATCAGTTCTCCCCTCAACCCTGGGTTGGAATCCAAGCTGTCTAGTGGGACAAAGGCAAGGACAGGCCTGGTGTCAGGTTGCTTTGTGTGTGCTGCAGGCAGGGTCCTTTGAAGTGTAATCAGGGCGGAGCACACCTCCACCCCAAATATCCTGTCAGGAAGATCACTTCCTTTACACATGGCCCCTTTTGTCTCCATTTCTGGAAGGAATACACAGCACACCACAGGAGAGCCATTCACAGTCATGTGGCCCTGGGCACTGGTAGAAAGGCAGATTTGGTTTTGGTTGGAAATGGCAACTTTCTAAAAGTGAAAAGAACAAATGATAGACGGAATGCTGAACAGTGCAAGCATTCACCCCCAGTCACACAGACCTGCTATCGTTTCTGCTCACCACACCACCACAGTTTGGATCCAGCCATAAGAAAATGTTTCTTGACCCTGCTCCTCATGGGAACAGTCCAGTCCCAACTGCTAAGCCATGTCCTTCCTGGATGGGAGCACGCATCTTGAGACCGGTTTTGAGGTATCAATCCTCATCAGCCAGGCTAGCTTGAATCCAGTGGCACAGTTTGTATGGGACCCACATTTGGGCATACTCTTCCCACTTAGGGTGACAAAAGCAAAAATAAATGGTGGATGGATAGCTGAACAATGCAAATATTCATCCCCAGTAACAAATATCTGGGTTTAATGAGTTTTTTCCTTACCATGGCTCCCGAGTTTGGACCCATTCATATGCAAATCAGTCTTGACCCTGCTCTTCATAGGAATAGTCCAGCCCAGCCCAAAATGCCAAACCAGGCCCTTTCCTCGGCCTGCAACAAGCATCCTGTGACCTGTTTCGGGGTATCACCCCTCATCAGCCAGGCTAGCTGGCTGATTCAAGGTAGTCTGGCTAATCAGGGACAATTTGCATATGGCTAGGTCCAAACTGGGGTGGCGTGGTGAGCAAAAAAACAATGGATGAAACCCAGATCTTTGTAGCAGGGGGTGCACAGAGTCTTAATGCCAACAAAAACAAGTTCAGCAAAAATAGGTAAGTGAAGGAAAAAATTCTGGGGGAATACCATGCCAAGGATGTCAGGTCTCACACTGTAAAGATACTTGCCACTCACGAGTTTTATGAGGATCTTTACAACATCAATCATCATGTCCGAACTAAGCAGGCCTCCGCATATCTGGAAGGACAGTTCTGGCCTGGTTGAGTGCTGATCATCACAAATTCTTGTCTCAGCCAATATCCCTGGAGTAAGTTACGGCGGCGAAACAGCACCTTCCGAATAATAAGACGCCCGGCCTAAATAGCCTCATTAATGAGTTCTACAAAGATCTATCCCCTTTCTAGCTTCACAATTATTAGCTGTGCATGAGAAAGCACAAGAAAAACATCTCATCCCTCCGACACAAAGAGAGGCATTAATAATACCTCTTCTGAAACCAAATAAACAAGAGGAACTCTGCAAATCGGCATGGTCATTATCTATGAGGAATGCTGATGCCAACATACTGGCTAAAATAATAAAAATAGGTTATTTGCCCTTGCTTCCTGATCTGGATCCATAGACCAGTCTGGTTTGTTCCTGCCCATTGAACAACTCACATCCCGCGTAACATCTTTGCCTTACTCCACCAGCTGAACCCTGGGCTTGAGGCTGTGGCAGGTCTATTGAATACTAGTAATTCATTCAATTCTTTGGATCGGGATTACATGTTCTTCATATTACAAAAAATGGGCATGCCTAACTCCTTTTTAAGTAGGATTACAGAGTTGTATGCCTGCGCCCCCCTAGTGCCTGTATTTGGGTGAATGGCTACATATAAGAACCAATTTCCATAAAGAGAGGAACTCGACAGCGATGGCCAGTGTACCCGATTCTTTTTATTCTCACATTCGAACTGCTTGCCAGCCCTCTTCAACATATTCTCTAAACTTTACTGACTATAAGCTCATGCTATCTATTTACGTAGATGACATGATATGATGTGTTAGACACCCCAAAGAAAATCTTTTCTCTGACTATTAGAGAATACATATGTTAGGGACGACTCACTTCGGTCACTGAATCATGCCCTTTTGAGCTTCCTCTGAAGTTGTGTGGGGACTCAGGTGAGTACCAATAGCACAAGTAGTATTATTGTTATTAGCCCCCCCAAATATCTGCCTCACATAGCATTGGAGCTGGATAATGTAGCACCAGTTCCACTTACAGCTATAGGTCCCCATAGAACACAACACCTTGGATACGTATTAATTCTGTGCGCTGCTCGATACTGGCATGGCAATGTTTGGGGCAAAGAGCAGACCTTATAATACTATGCTCATAGGACCTCCTTTTGCTGCACCATCAAAGACAAGTATTAAAGATTATGGATAAGGCTCAGCTACATGAAATAGGAGATCTGTTTGCTGATGGAGTTGGCAAATCTAGAAGAAGTGCCTGGTCTGAGACCCCACATGCCTCTGAGTGTTTTCATGTACTATAGACTTAGAGCGGCCTCGAAAGCAGCACACTCAATGTTCCTGAATGAACCCCCAACTTTCCAGACTGCACCCATGGTACCCTAAAGGTCCGATCACACGGTTCAATTCAGATGGAACAAGACACTGCACCCACAACTGACAGAGGCGGAATGGGCATTCTGCTGCTCCCATACCAGAGTTACCTCCAAGTAGCAGGTTACACATTATTCACTTTAAATATTTGCACCAGGTTTCCCACACTCCTTCAGGCCTTCACAGAGTGGACTACAAGAGGCTGCAGAGTGTGCAGGTCGGAGATGGCTGGTGCAGACTTCCTGCTTTTGGCATGGGAGTGCCCTAGGGTGTGGAAGGTCTGGCATCAACTTACCAGAACGCTGTCAGCCATGATATAAAACACTGTATATATCTGCGGGGACGGATTAAAAGTATGCAGCCAGGTATGAACTGGTGAAGACAGGGGCAATGTACCCTCCAAGAGTCACTGGTTATCAGACCTTATGTCACTGTCAAGAGCAGCTACTGGAAACATATGCCACCTCGCCCCAAGGATATATGGGGTCCATTATAAGGATATATATTGAACTTTGATATTGAGTCAAACAATGAACCCAAGCTGCACACGGGAACAGCTGAAAACAGGCCTATTTAGGAGACCATTCCACTGCACCTACCCACCATTCCCAGCATTTGGAAAAGTAAAATGCACACCCCTTTGTTGCACCCACATAACATTCTGTCTCTTTGATTGTAAAGTGTGGCATCAAGCTCAATAGGTGATATATATTGTGTGACACAATACTGCACTGTACGTTACAAATTGATGCACTGTATGTTTTTCTTATCATAAAAGGCAATTTAAAAAAAAAAGGAATTTTTTAAATTGTGTGGTATTGTGTATACCTACAAAGCATAATAATGAGGGATTTGTTGCGCTATTGTACAGTATGTCCATGTGCTTAAATGATGGAACATGCTTTCTAAAATCATTTGCTGAAAACCCTTATCAAGGTAACTCAGAGACCTCCATTCCTTCAGGAACACCAGAGGTAAATACAAAAAAATGGATTTGCCAATGTTACTAGCTAACATGCCCTAAACTACTCTGTGTGTGATTAGGTTATCCTAAAATTACCTTCTGAAAATCAGTCCCTAAGTCTCAACAAATTCCACCCCACTGTAATAATATGCTTGAAAATGCACCTCTTGACTCTAATGTTCTCTAAAATTCTCATGTGTGGAAAAGCCATTGTAACATTCTTAATCAGTCATTGCATTTGTTTTCAGGTTGACCCCTCCCCCGCCTGTCCACTGGCAAAGTACTCTTTGACCCTCTAAATAGGGGAGACGTCCTGCGTCTCGGTGGAGCATCTCTTCCTCCCTGGTGGATCATCAGGCTCCCTGCCAGACATAAGGCCTTAGAATTAAACCATGAAATGAAACCTCCCCAGATTCTTCCAGCTAATGGACCAGATCAGCTGATATTGTATGAGTTTCTGGAGTAACCTAGTTTCAGAGATTGCCTGAAGCTAAACTTCGCATTGAGTGGATCAATTGGAATCTGCAGACTGCAATAAGAGAACTAAATCTTTAGACAGATACATATGTGCAACTGCAATTCTAAATTCACTGCCGGGATTTTTAAAATATGCACTGCTAAAATGGTGGTGTTAGAAGAAGCGTCTTACTATTTAGGAAGTGGCACATTGCACACAAGAAATATGGAAAAGCCTTGTGCTTCTGAAAGTTGGAACTAAAGCAAAGTAATGAAAAATGAGCGCTTTTTCAATAAACATAGAGCCTGCCTCACACAGCTGTGAAAATATTAGTCAGCAGTTGATATGCCATGGCAAATATTAATTTCAGCTCGTCTAAAATGGAATGATATGTTTTCAGGGGCAAAGTCATCACATCAGATGAGCTGCCACACTCTGTCCTATTTATATCATATCAGCTCAGCTCAAGGGCAGCTCCGAACATTACACATTTCTCTATGTAATTGTCAGTGACACGAACGCATAAATTAATGTTTGAAAATCAGGAAATGAAATAAACGCACACAGCCTATTGACAAGTTCAAAGCGAAAGATAACATTTCCAGCCAACAAATAATGTTTCCAGTCCAAGTCTTTAATGCAGAGGCAGTTATGTCACTTCCTGAGGTACATATCTGCCTTTTGAATGATATGGGGAGGGTACATTATTTATTCTAGTTCCATAAGGGATTTTGTTAACCAGTGTCAAAGAGGCTGGCTGTAATTCAGCAGTGTGTGTGCAGAAATACACATTGCATTATAAATGTGTCAACTAAGCCTTGAGTGTCACCATGTATGTTATATTTTTCTATACATTGATGGGCAAGAACATCATTTAAAAACCGATACTGTAAAGTTATATATCCATCAGTCAGTCAATCAATATGGATTTGTAAAGCACTGGATGATAGAGAACTCTCTGAAGGTGAATCCGAACAGACCATGGATGGGCAGCTTTTGCCCTGAGAGTTAGGTCCTGTTGCAGAATACCTACCAGTAGTGAAAAGTCTGGCTATCAAGTTGGATAGTAAGCTGTCGATGGCTAAGCAGGTTGCGAGAGTTGTTGGTAGCTGCACAGGTCTCCTTAGGCAGCTCCGGAAATTGGTTCCAATTCTATCTTTTACAACTATGCGAACAGTGGTGTCTGCATTGATCATGTCACAGACTATGGCAATGCCCTGTTCGTCAACCTCCCAAATAAGTTGTTGGGTAAACTTCAAGTGGTTATGAATGATGCTGCAAGACTATTGTTCAAGCTACCAAGATGGCCGCATGCTACACCACTGCTACAACAATTGCATTGACTGCCAGTTATACAGAAGGCCAGTTTTAAAGGCCTGTGCATTGCACACAAGAGGCTATTTGGCACAAAACCAGCCTATGTTGAGGATCGGCTGAGGTGGTATGTGCCGGTACGCCGTCTTTACTCCGCCGAGGCGATCATGCTCTCCTGCCCACGTTTTAATAAAACTACATTGGGTAGTTGGGCTTTTTCTGTTCCGATACCACATATCTGAAACTGAATATCATAAAGTTTGAGGAGAGAAACTGCTCTTCTCCCCTTTCAGACTTTTGGAAGAGACTGAAAACCTTTTTTTAACAGGCCTTTGGAAGAAATTTACTTTTTCTTTCTACACTATCTGTTGCAACATGGTATCATAACTCTTCGCTAAGCACCTAGAGACCTTTGTTATTTGTGTGCTATATTTCAATGTTATTAACAGAACATAACAGCTAATCCCCCAACAGGGTATCCAGGCGCCTGCAGGTCTCAGCGGCTCTTTTTAACAGCCAGCGCTTGATAGGAAAGCAAGGAGAAACCAGTGAAAATTAGGTAAAAGGAGGAGATGACACTCAGAATACAGGGGAAAAAGCAAGGAGAAAGCAGGGAAAATGAGGGAAAAGCCAAGAGAAACCATTCAAACAAGGGGGGCAAAGCAAGGAGAAAGCAGTAAAAACGAGGGAAATGCAAGGAGAAGGCCCTCAAAAAGCATGGGAAGAAGCAGGGAAAAAACTATGAAAATGAGGGAAAAGCAGGAAGAAGGTACTAAAAAATTGGGACAAAGCAAGGAGAAAGCAGTGTAAAGGTTGAAAAAAGCAAGGAGAACGCACTAAAAAACAGTGGAAGGGGGTGTGGCCAGGCATCAGCGAAGATGGCAGTTTGATAGAGAGGGTCCATTGCCCACTTTCCTAATCCCTTGCCATCTGCCCATTTACCCATCCCTCAGCCACAATTGATACTTATTATATTGACTGCAGGTCAGTGGTGGTTTCGGGGAGCCTGCGGAAACCGAGCTCCGGCATCATTCCCAGAGAGAATGCATTTGGGGCCTAGGTCCTGCGGAGAAGCCTCTGCCTTGATTTTGACCAAGGCGGTCATCAGTGGGGGTGAATTAAATGACCTTGAAGAACTTTGGGTGGTGAGTGTTCCTGTGGTGTGATCATTGTTGGCATGCCACTGCGAGGGAGGCAAAATCCTGCCTGCCCGACGATATAACGGTGGAGCTAAGGAGGGCACCAGCGAGTGGTGATAGACTACTATTATGCCCAATACTGCCAGAGCAGTTGAACCATATAGCACAGTGACCGGAGGAGCATGCGGTGCATGTTGGCTTCATGTGCCGCTCTCCCCCTACGCATACAATAGTAATCCAAACTCAGAAGAGTGTGCAGCGACTTGGAAGCTGGCTGCAGTGAGAAGTCTAGAGCCGCCCATTTTGGGGACTGCCGAAGTGGCCGATCAGAGCTGACTGGTGACTGGAGAGAGGTGCAGCACCTGCTGACATGGTGCCCCTCACCTCCCCAGGCGCACAAGAGGTTCTGCATTGGTCCTAAGGCTGGTCGTGGTGGGGAACCTGGAGTAGCTCCCCTCATCGTGCTCCTCGTGAAGGGAAGTGAGGCACATCAACTGAGGCCAGGCAGGACTGTAGTGGTGAGGAGTAGCCCTTATGCCAAGAGTGGAGATCGAGGGCCTTCACCCTTAATATTTTCCCTCCCCTTTTGGGATTATTGTGAACTGTGATTGGCTGCACCCCTGAGTTGCTGGGTTCTTATACTAGGCCTCATTGTGCACACTGAGACCCTGGATACCATTGTCTCACTTAACTACCATTAACACTTTTTAGGTAGATAAAACAGGGCCTGAGAGGATACCGCGCACATGGGAAAAGAAAACCAACAGGCCACACAGGGTGCTTCTTTGTACCCACTAGCAGTTGGTTGCGAGTATTCCCGGAGCCCCAGTGTCTTTCACGAGACCCCTACGCATCCACATGAATGCTATGATGGGCACCAAGGGCAAACAGGACTCCTATCAAACTAAGTATGAACTCCTGAAGGGCCCTGGAATTGAAGGGGAGCCCCCCAGCTGCCTGCCCCCACCGTTCCATTTACAGTTGCCGTGACACGCTTAACACTACAAGATCTTATGGAGGAGAAACAGGGCGTAAGCACAGGCTAGAAGTCAGAATTAACTCCACTATGATGGAGGTCTCCTTGCTGCAAGCAGATCTCCTTAATATGAACTCAAGAATCAAGAATGTTGAAGAATTCACTGTCGCTATACACTGAGACACCGAGGACCTCAAGAGCCAGGTCTGTGAACTACAAGCCGCAAGTAGAATAATGGAGACCTTATAGTAGAATATAAAGGGAAATCTAGATGCAAAAATGTTCACATTTTAGGGGTACCAGAACGAGCAGAAGAACTGACAGTTGATCTATTTGTTGAAAATCTTATCCTTAAGGAGCTCTAACCTGCGGCCTCGCTAAATACTTCTTAGTGGAGCATGCCCACCGTGTTCTTGGCAGATGCCCCAAGCTAGGGTCCCCACCGCCACTGATCATTGCCTGTATCTTCAACTTTCGTGATGTAATACTCAACACAGCACATAGTGCTCCACCAGTGATCTATGATAATGTGACATAAACCTTTTTTCTTGACTTCACACTCAAGGACCAGCGAGAACGTTGAAGTTTTCTTGCAGGAAAGAGTGTTTTGAGAGACAAGGCAATCAAATACTCCTTGCTTTTCCCTGCATAGTTACAAGAGGAATTTGAGGGATGATCAAGGTTCTTCTCCACTCCTGAAGAGACTTGGGAGTGGCTAGAGGGATGGCGAACAGTAGGGGGCTTTGGCTCCCAGCAAGGCAAGAAATGGCGAGAACAATGCCCTAAAAAATCAACTGAACAAACTTCGAGAGAATTGGACTACAATGGAACAGAATTAAAGTAGCAATGGGTTTCATGAATGACCTTGTTTTCTCTTTTTATAATAGACCCTAATACTGAACTCTGTGTACCCACTTGGAGGGCCTAGGGCCAGACTTATCATCATATAACAATGTTTCTGCCATCCACACTGCATGGGGGTAGTTACAATAACAAGGATATTGTTGTTAGAAGGGGCTGGGGTGAAAAGTGGTTCCCTGGTTTACACCTCCCTTATGTTTTGATGGCTGGTAAAATGTTGTTGCTCATGAGGAGAAAAGTGGGTAGCATCTGGGGTTGACCGCGCTCTCCACAATCTTTTATGCTGGGTTGGGGCAACAGGCACTCTGCAAAGCTGGAGGGGACAGGCAGTTCTAGGACCGTCGTGCTAAGTGAGACCGCTAAAATGGGATTTGGTGAGAATGATTGGGTAATGAGAGAGAATGATACATGTTATGACCGCTTCTGAGATTCAACTTGGGTGTCAGGATCAAGCGTGGGATAGTGCTGCAAAATATTAAGAGATATTCCCCAGCCATGGTTCTCCTCCAGGGCTCACATCTAATGGGTAATGCTTGCAAGGCGTTTGACCTGTGAGGCTGCAAACTGGTGATACATGCAGGATTTACTTCCAGTTCTAGGGTCACAAGAATACTTCTCAGGCAACAATTTCCCTTTACCATTAATTGTACTTGGTCAGATCAATTGGGTAGGTATCTAGCCCTATCCAGGATGTGAGAGGGTGAAACTATCAATATTCTTTCCTTATATGTACCACTGGGCTTACACAGTGTCACCTTCTTGGATTCGGGTAAAGATGCGTTGGAGCTACCTCAGCGAGAGCTGCTGATGGAGGGTGACTTCAATATGATTATGTGTGACAATAGGGACTGCTCTACCCTGCAACAGGTGATCTGTGGGTAGCGGACATTTGGGGGGCACATAATCCCAACAAACACCTTTATACTTTCCTCTCTGGAGCCCATGGTAGTCGTTCCTGAACAGATTTCCTTTTCACACTAGCCAATAGCATTCCTCACGTTATTTTCAACCACCCCCCACTATGGACAATTTTTATCCTGGACAGTCCCCTACCTCGAAGGGCGATTGCACTGAATCCCTGGTAGCTAAAAGTCCTGAGTGTGCGGAAGGGTGTGGTTTTCAGAAAATGCAACTTTATTGGACTCTACCCAGGTACCCTGGGAGAGAAATAAAACTGTAATTAAGGGACAGGCCCTCGCATTGATAGTAGTTCACCAAAAGGTAAAAAGGGCAGTAGTGGAAAACTTGAACGTGAGATCTTAGACCTGGAGACTGTTCTGACAACAGACGAAACCGGACACGCTAGAAACTCTCTGGGCCTCAAGCAACAAGAATATAGAAACCTTGTGACTCAAGCAGGTACAATCAATTATCGTGCAACGCAACATCACTTGTACGAGATACGAGACAAAGCGGGAAATTACTTGCATGGGTGGATAGACGTGAGAGGGAGAGCTGAAGGGTGATTGATATTTGCTCAGTGGCTGGGAAGCGCCTTAGGTATCGACACGATATCACCCACGCCTTTGCTGCTTACTATACCCGTTAGTACAACTACTGCAGCGGATTCGCATGCACTATTGACAGTTCTCTCCATGGACAACATAACCCTCATGGAGGCAGATCCTATGGAGGAGGAAATTGAATTGGCGATTAGAAATATCTAGCCTGGCAAGGTGATGGGACCCAATGGCCTCCTAATAGAACTATACAAGCTCACTATGTCCACTATAGCACCCTATTTGTTGAAGATATATATAATAAGCTGGGCGAAGGATGTGCTCCCAGAGGATCAGAGATTGGCATCAATTTTAGTAATCCAGAAACAGGGTAAACCAGCAGATCAGTGTTCTTCCTATGGACCCATCTCACTCCTCAACGTAGAGGCGAAAATCCTGGCCAAGCTTCTGGCATCATGACTTATCCAAATAGACACTAAATTAGTACACGTGGATCATTCAGGCTTTAGGCTCCTAATTGATGGCGGTTCCACAGAGTGTTGGGTTGTGCAGGGTGAATTCCAGTAGACGTGGAGCTCCTGTCACTTGATGCCCACATGGCCTTTTGACACAATTGAATAGCAGTATCTATTTGCCATTTTGGCGCACATAGGATTCAATCCCAAGTTTTTGTCCTGACTGCGACTCCTTTACACTAAACCTTTGGCCCAGAAGGTTGTTAATGATCGGACCTCCAGGGTGTTTCCCCTCAATGCGGGACCTAACAAATATGCCCTCTCTCCCCACTTATTTTTGCATTGATCCTTGAGCCTTTAGCTGTTTGGGTGTGAATGGACCCATGACTATGCGGCTTGCGATGGAGGTGGATTGGGAGGATAGGATATCACTCCACACAGATGACATCCTGCTATACCTTGCTGGTTTGCATTGCTCCATCAATAACATTTTACATATTTTCACTAATTTCGGCAAATACTATTGCTATACCATTAAATGGGACAAGTCCATAGTATATGTGATCCATGGTGAATTGCCAGCCCCACTGCCAGAATGTGAGGCCAATGTTGTCACAAATGGATTTCATACATAACATAACAACTGATTACAGCTTTGATTTGTCTAATATATGTAATGACTAGAGTCTCTTGAGGCATAACAATCCCTTAAAATCTCTCACAATGTAGTCTAATTGCTGTTGCCATTATTTCTTAAAGTCTCTTTCTTTGCCCTGAGCAGTTTTGGTCAATTTCTCCTTCCCCAGTAACGACCATAAATTATACAACAACCTTTTTTCTGGGGGAAATGGACTTTACAACATGGCTTCAAGCATGCGTACTGTTTCATCACAAGCTGAACACCGCTTGTCTTATCCATGCATATGGCTGAACCATGCATATGTGTGGTTAAGGCAGTCAGCGTTCTAGCTGTCCAAGCAGGCAGGGAGAGGATCTAGAAAAGAGGACCTGCGTGAAGGACAGGGACGTGATGAGATAAGTTGGACTGGGAGGGTATTATGAGAAGGGGCCAGTTTTAGGGCTCAGGGCAGGGGGGGCATAGGGGGTTAGGTTTTAAGTGAGGGGGCTGATTTTAGGGCTCAGGGTAGGGGGCTGCTGTCAGGGTAGGTTTTAAGGTAGGCGGCAGACTTTTAGGGCTCAGGGCAGGGGGGCAGAAGGGGCAGTTTCTGGGGCAGGGGAGCAGTGTTTAGGGCAGGGGGAGTCCGTTCAAGGTTTAAAGGGTGTGGTCATTTTTAGGGCTTAGGGGGGTTCGGGTAACAGGGCAGGGGTCAGGATTTTAGGACTCAGGGTGGAGGGAAAGGAGCATGAACTTTACTACACATCCCTTTACCAAACATGCCTTTACCACGAAATTGTGCATTCAAGGCATGCGTGGTAAAGGCATGAGTGGTAAAGGAATGCGTTGTTCAGATGCATTCATTGTTGGGGATGTGTGGTAGAGGCACACGTGGTTCAACCATACGTGCCTCTGTCACACAACCGTTTGCTGTAGGAGATATTGGCTGGCGCCCATAATGTCAGTATGGCTTGCTTTACTGCTAGGAGCATATGTGAATCTAGCTTCCCCTTCCTCCCTTGTAAAGGATGCATTTCTTCTGATGCCCTACCATGAATTGACACTTTCAACCAACCCGCCAGACCGTAAGCCATGATGTCTTCAATAGTTTGTAACGCTCTCTGCCAAAAAAGCTGCACATGGTGGCAGAACTAGAGACTGTGCATATAGGTGCCCATCTCTCCACAATCCTTCCAGCACCCTGTGCCCCTCAGGTGTCCCCTGGCCCGTAACCTTGCGGTGTATAGTGCCATCTATATAATATTTTCACCATTGTTTCCCTCCCTCAGGCATGCATTGCAAAGTTGCTATCCCTCGAAAATATGTCGTTCCATTGTTTCTCTTATTGTTATCTGCAGTTCTTTCTCCCACACCTACCGAAAATTGAGCATCTCTTTTTCTCTGGTTTTGTTAGGAAGATCATATATGGGTGAGACTTTATGGGCCCGATTCACACTACTTGTAAATGCCCTTTGTGAATACCAAAAGTCTAACTTTACGACTTTCGGTATATTTGTGAATACCAAAATTCATAAAGTTAGACTTTTGTCTAACTTTACCTTTGTGAATCGGACCCAATGTTTTATCACAGATTTTTCTCTAAAATTGGAAATTCTTCTGTCACCCATTATTTGATTCTGGGTTGCTGGAGCCAGTTTCTTCTTGTTTGTAAACATTGAAAATGATCTGTTCCCTCTAATCCAGACTCTGTGTCTAGCAGCTCAAATACATTCACTTCCCCAGTTGGATCATATCCTGTATGGTCCTGTAGAGTCTTGCAACCCACATCTTGCGACTTCTGGAAGGTAGACCAGTCATGACTTTGTTATTTTCTCATAGGGGTGTACATGGGGAAGGAAACAACAGTCCTCCCTCAGTGACTTAACTATCCCAGACTTGTAATGTGGCTCTCGTTACTGGGGACATAGAAATCTTTGGAGCTTTGGTTTCCTCTGTACATCACACAGTGGCCTCCTGCATATGCACAGCCCATCATATACCACCAATGTTCAGTTTTTTATCTGGTACAACTCATCAGGAAGTGCAAATGTGGTGCACAGTAACAGTTAAGAAAGATTTAAACATACAGCCCAACCTGATATTTTTCAAGATGCACTAGTGACTACTAAACCTTTCTTTCCCTTTCAAATAAAATCAGCACAGTGGGAATGGAGCTCAATTATATCATATGTATGCATGTGCAGTACCATTGTTCGGCATATGCACAATACTCATTGTAGTATCAGGTAGAGCTGAAATAACAGAAGGCTGAGACCAGATAGTAAAAATGCGTCTTTATTTTTGAAAGAAGTCCAAATGCAGGAACTCACAGCTACACAGCATACAGGCTGGACAGCACAGTCACAACTGAAATCTTGCTAGGCAACCCATACTCACAAGATTCCAAAGAATCATAACCTCAAAGACATGCGATGGATCTGATAAGAGTTAAAGGAATAAACACATGAAACATATGTCCAAGTAATACATACCACATCACCCCCTCCCTCCCACAAAAAAAACAATTAGCTAAGAATGTAATCATGCAACTTAGAAGGTAGACTGATGGTATGATGCTGCAAGAGGGTATATAGGAAACTAGACTCCTACCAACACCATGAGAATTGGAACTGGAACACAAACCCCCACCATCATGTTCAATAAGGGATGGAGAAGCATTCAAATCTGTAAATTCAGAAGAACCATTCTCAATAATAGCAGGATCAGGTGTGACAGCAGGATGAACATCAAAAGCCTAACTAGAGTCATTTTCATCCACTCTGTCAGCATATGCATGCCTAAAACTTTCAACTAGATCATTCGTGAGCTTCACCGAATGATCCTTATTCCTCCAACCTCTCCCTTCCAACAGAACAGAAGGTGAACACATGTACTGGAAGGGGAAAAACTAGATTGTCCTTTAGAAGCCCTAAAAGGTTTATTAATGAGGGCCCAATCATTCACAGCTAATTTCCCAAATCTGACTCCTCACTTGCTGTCATAAAGTTTCTTTTGTATAATTTGTTTGGAAAGCACCCTATTTCTGACAAGATGTTGGTCTTCCCCCAGATGCCTCTTACTGACTAAGGCAGATCCAACAGCCAAATTGGAGAACCAGTCAGTAATTTATTTGGACCTTGCTTCTCTTCCCCTGAGTGGTATGAAAGGAGTAACTCCAGTGATGGAATGAGGTGAAGTGAGATATGCCCAAACGTTCTCTTGTAAAAAATCAGCAACATCAACGTTGGCTGCGATAGCAGATTGGGTGCGTGCTTTTAAGATACAATTGGCCCTCTTAACAAGTCCATTAGAAGACGGGATGTACAATGCATGTTGACAATGCTTGATTTCAAACTTTTCCAAAAAGCTGCTCATTTGCTTAGAAACAAAAGATACACCATTATCAGTAACTATGGAACAAGGTGCGCCTTCATTCCTCAAAATATTCTCAAGAAAAGAGATTACTGTGGAGGAGTTAGAGACTTCAACAAATGAATAATATAGGCATTTAGAAAAATAATCAATAGACACCAGAAGGTATCTTTTATCAGACGGAAGAAGATTGAAAGGTCCAGAGAAATCTAAGGCAATCTTCTCCCAAGCCATCTCAAGAAAGGGAACAGGAAACAAAGGTTCCTTGTTTAATTTCTAGTGTTTATCTGATACGACACATTGGGGACATTTTGCCACAAAACTGGCAACTTGTGCATATAAACTTGGCCACTAGTACATTTATTTGAGCTTCTTGACACACAGATGGCTGACGGTGAGGAGCGAACGAGCGAGAGGAGCAAGAGTGGCTGGAGTGGCCGGCTGGCGGGAGCGGCTGGCGGCTGGGCTCTCAAGTCACTGCGGACCACTGCAGACCACTGGGGAGCATAGACTGCCATGCATGACTGCAGATTTCCTCCCGCTAATAGCTGCCATCACCTGACAACAATGGAGCCCACCATGGGGGAAAACTGTAAGTGTGGGCTGAGCTGAGCTGGATTTGGTGCTGGTGCTGGATCTGGAGCCGAAGCTGCAGCGTTATATCTTGGAGATTCTTGGAGTGTTGTGTTGTGCTCTGCTCCACTCTCCGTGCTGAGATTTCTTCTGCTTCCTCCCTGTGCTCCCTGCTTGCTGGATCCGGCGGCAGGAGGGAGGCGGCCAACCGAGGGGGAGGACGCAGGGGGCTGTCAGTGGGAAAGTGCAGTGACTTGGTCTGAGCGGCTCCACCTCAGCTAGGGGTGGCAGTAGACCCCACGCCTATCCCCGAAAAGCTTAAAGCCTCCAAGCTACAGGGACAGTAGCCAGTCTTTCCCCACACGTTCCAGCTGCACTAGCGAATCAAACCCAGCCTCACCCAGCATCCCCCCTGGATCTCCCATCCATCTGCCCAGGCCTTCTGGACCACCACTTCTAACACAATGGCAGACACAGCTCTTAGTCCACCCAGGGCCCTAACGCCAAGTCCACTGGGAAAAAGGGGACATAGGAAATAGAGGGGCTGCAAGGATGGCAGTACATCACTAATACCTGTGCTACCCGCTTCTACCTTCATACTCTACACCACAACTTCGCCTTTGCAAGCCGCAAAATTTCAGCAATTGAAACAAGCGAGACACCAAGACACAAAGAACGGGACTTCTTAAGCGACCTCTGTCGCATAAGCTGTTAGCAATCTAGCAATCTTCAGCCACCCAAAGCGATCCTAAGCATCACAGATCCAGTGAGGTCATGAAGAACCAGAATGGCCTTGCCCCCTGAGACAGGGGGAGAAAAGGAAAGAAACAAAACTCCTGCGCTCAGCACAGCGCTGAACCACAACTCATAATAACAGAAACGCACCAAAGTGAAATAACAGTACCGACAGGACCTACCCACGCAACATATTCAAACCAACCCAAACCACCCTCAAAGGTCTGCAAACTCCACTGCAACCCCTACAGTTGCAAGCGTCTGCACCAAGCATATTGTCATCAGAGGAAGGCAGGCCATTGGGGTTCTAAAGAGCCCACCCAAACCTGGAAATGCCATGGCAAACAGGTCAGTCAACCAACCTGTCTTAAAAAAGAGGCGGGTGACTCTCAGAGATCTACATACGTGACCGGGTTTGAACAACTTGGCAGCCCACAAGCCTGGCCCTTCGGCGCAGGTCACAACTTGAGTCCAACACGGCTATCAGGCCCTCTTGGACACCCAACACTCTCGGTTCACTCACAACAACAATACCAGCGACAAGGCCAGCAGCAAGTCCAGATCAAGTCCCAATCTCCAACACATTCAGTGGGGGCTCTAGCAGCAGTTACTACATCCCCTTTGGCTCCCGTTGGAGCGTCAGTGTACGATAGGCTTTCTCCAATAAGAACTAGCCAAAGGGGCTGCTCATGGGGAATCCCACCACGGAAGAGACGGTTCAAAAAACAACTACGCAGCCACTACTATCTGGCGACACGGCAGGGGACAGCGCCACCAAAATTAGGGATACGAATGACGCCACAGAAGCCTCAGGGAGAGAAAATGGTGATCAAATTATCGACACCAATCTCATTCCCACATTGAACATGATGACCAGCTCCCACAGCACTCTCGCTCAAACATTACATTTAGCAAACACTAAATCGCCAACCACTCCATTACTCTTTGCCCAAGTGAGCACGCTTACTCAACAAGGAGGACCAAGTGCAGGGACTCTGGATCCAAGTCAACAAGAGGAGGGGAAGGCGATTATCTCCTATTTGAACACACAGGAATGGGAAGATATGCTCGCCACTTATTCATCAGATCAGGTACAAAGGGAGCACCCTCCCCAAGAGCTTCCCCGGGATCCATCTAACAAGGACCAGACCAAAAACGACCGAAAGGAGAGTGCGCACTCAAATGAACACACTGCTAGTACTTGGACTTCCCTGTTAAATACAATACAACTGGCCGTCAAAGCAGTTCAATATCAGTCTGAAAAAATGGAGATCCAGCTTACATTATTGAATATGTTGGAACTTTTCACGGCAGGCATCGACGAGATATTGGGAAACCTGAATGCCCTGATAAAGAAAGCTCAATCTGACACTCTCCTCAGCTGCAACTGTGACCAGATCGTCCACAAATTATCCACTTTGCCCTTAATGCTAAGTAGCATGATAAAGGACATAAAATGCACAACAGCCGGAAACACAAATAAATGCCAGGTTAACCTTAACACCACGGAGGGCACGTTCAATGGTCAATCAAAAAGTAAGACATACTCAGGTAATCCCAATGAGAACACTGAGAAGGCAGGCGAGCCAGGCAACGGAGGATCTAACGGCAAATTGACAAAAGCCCAATGAGAAGAGGCGCAAGCGCCAAAGCTAAATGCAAAACAACGCCGCCAACAGAAAAGGAAAGGGCACTACCAGAAGCCCCCCACAAATGCAACAGCCTACTTTCCCATCTTCTCAGGTCCTCACAATAAACGGGACATCAATTTAGAGGACTCAAGTCCACAATATCAAGCACAACAGTCACCTAACAGTTCCAACAACTCTCCGGAACAAGGAGGTGTCCAAACACGGACATTTGCAACCATGGCACATGTGGAAATTAGAGAAGAAAAAGGAACCCTAGCAACGGCATGCGCAGAAATCAAAGAAGAAAAAGCTAAAAGAACTACATTCATCCCCCTACCAAAAAAGGCAGACACAGGCCACAGTCAACAGACACCGCACTGCCAAGCCCTCAGAGGAGAGCCATTGGCCTTATCCAAAAACTCTGAACACTTCCAAAAGCCAAGCGGAGAGGAGGGTAACCATGGGGCCCTAAGGTTGACAGAAACAATGTGCAAAGATACTAATATGAGCTCTAACAATGGGCTCAGAAAAGTATGTATTGGAAAGAAAGACAGGTTAAACCGGGATACACTGCTCTGAGAGCCTAAACGGCCTCTTCCATCAACCAGTGATTGCCCTGGCTGGAGGGTCCTGGATAAAGAGGTACAGGATGGTGCTCAAAACATAAAACAAGTATCCCCCAAGTTAATAATATCCAAGACAAACCCATGGAACACTACGGCAGGAACATCGAGTAACCAAGTGGAAAGCCAGTCCAAAGAAGTAACCAGCTTTATACATCAATCTACACCGAGGGCCACAGCAACTGTACATCCGTCGGCAACACAAACATCAAGAACCACGCAGCAAGAAATACAGGCTTTGGTTTTCCATCCCCTATACACTTTTAAGGGCCATCAGGATACGTTAAATCGAGGTAATATTATAAGAATAATGAAGGCAATCCCAAATCTTGCTGGTATAAGTTCAAAGGACCTACGCTCCATAGGGTTTATACGCAATGCTAATCCTCAAAGACCAGAGGCCACAAAGACAACGTGGAAATCAAGCAAAATTGCAGAGACAATCCTAGCAGAACTGGACACTTTCCAAGACTGGGGAATTGACATCTCCCCCTTCCAAAACCAGGCTACCCATCTCCATTATTACCATGCAATGCAAACCATGGACCAACAACACAGCATGCACACACAAACTCCGTACTTAGAGGGGCTCTGGGAAGATCGTGACAACAGAGTGCTAGCAGACAGCTGGACCCACAAGAAGTATTCCGGACTGCACCAGCCTCCAGAAGCCAAGTAGCCGACAGGGAAGTAATATCCCTTACTATAATCACATTTGAAGTGGGGGACTGACGCTACTCACAGGACACAGGCAACAGTATCGCAAAGGGGACCCCATTTAGACTATGTTCGTGGAACGTCAATGGTTTAGCAACAAAAATAGAGGACCCAGATTTCCTGAGTTCTAGAGGACCTAGAACACCTAAACCTCCGAGCGCTCAATGGCAGATTCCCTGACGACTCACCTCCAGTCGCATCTTTCTACTCTGCTACAACATGTTCCATACTGGATTATACGTTTGCAAGCCTCTCTCTGTTCCCACATATCCTTGGGTTCAGAATGGGGGCAAGGGGGATAGTGACCACCGCCCACAATAACTGAAGATAACAGCCACGGCACCCAGAGCAATTAAGCATGACCTAACCCTGGGGCCCATCTTCACTTCCACCTTAAGAAGGATCAAATGCTCAGTAAAGAACGCAAATCTTCAGGCAGAAACTGCAATCGCACTCTTTAAATCTCAAGCATTCAGCTCTAAAGACCAAATCATTCATTGGGGATAGGTCACTGCCACACTTTTAGATCACCACGCCGCCACGCTCTCCAAAAAAGACCACTCCCAGAAATCTTGCAGAAAAAAAATAATTCCAAAAGACCAAAGAGATAGCCTTAAGTCCCTCAAAAAAATCAATAAATATCACCTTGCGCAGGTTGAGAAGACTTCCGGGTAATGCTAGCGCATGCTCACTCTTAAGGGACCAAAGGTCAGCACTCAAAAAACTGAAATGGAACATCAGTAGAGATCAAGAGAACGCAATCTGGGTAAAACTGCTACACGACATAAATCGCAATGACAGTGCCCGCTTCTGGAAAACCGTAATCGGGATTACACTCCCTCATCACGAGGGCATCGCGTCATCCATCTCGGAAGCAATCTAGGTGAAATTTCTTACCACTCACTTTAACAACCAAACGGGAGGCGTTGGTGCACAAATCGCTCATAGGTGGTCACCAGAAGAACAAGCTGAAGCACGCAACACTGAGACGAGTGAGTTGAAGTTTCTAGCCATAGAAGACATACCATCGTGTGAAGCAAGCAGCCCACTGACACTCCGAATAAAAAAGCAAATCGCCAAAGGGAGGAAAGAAGGGGCTCGGGGACCGAACGGTATCCCGCCTGCACTGTTTAAAGCAAAGATGGAGGACTGGGCTGACATTCTATAA
Organism: Triturus cristatus; assembly: GCF_964204655.1. Classification (NCBI taxonomy): domain Eukaryota; kingdom Metazoa; phylum Chordata; class Amphibia; order Caudata; family Salamandridae; genus Triturus; species Triturus cristatus. The sequence continues at coordinate 405,497,165 of NC_140581.1, forward strand.
CCTCTTTTTCTGGAAGCCAGGCTGTTAAATAGAATGCCCGAATCCTGGAAGGGCTCGACAATCATGCCAATTCATAAAAAAGGAGAGAAGGACGAGCCTAGTAACTACCGTTTAGTTGCCCTGATAGATAATGAAGCAAAATACTTTGTGGGCATCATATTGGAAGAGCTCACATCCTGGGCAGAGGCAAATCAGATAATACCGCTGAACCAGACCGGCTTCCACAAAATGGCTGGTCCATCAACAAATATTCTCACAATTTCTCTACTGATCGACACAACCAAAACATCTAACCTCCCCTTACATCTATGTTATATCGACTTCAGTGCTTCTTTTGACAACGTGGAGAGGGGCAGACTGTGGGGGAAATTGGCACTCTGGGGCATCCCACAGCCTATCCTAATTATTCTGTCACTTCTCCACACAGACACCTGGGTGGGGGTGAAACTAGGGGGCGGCACACGCCTCTCTTCAAAAGTCCCCACAACAATAGGACTGAAACAGGGTTGTGTGCTCGCACCCACCCTGTTTAATTTATTCATGGCCGACCTCCCAAAGGCACTCGAGGCCTGTAACTCCCACACACCCAAGCTAGGTGGCAAAACATTGACAAATCTTATGTACGCAGATGACGTAGTTCTGCTTAGTCATACTTACGTTGGTCTTCAACACCTACTTACGGAAATGCAGAACTACGCCACAGAAAACAACTTAAAAAGAAATCTGAGTCAGACTCAGTCAATGACAATAAACAACAAAAAGAACCCGCAGTGGAATTGTTTTTTGGGTGGCACAAAACTTGAATCAGCTCACGACTACAAGTACCTAGGAGCTATAATTGACAAGGAAGGGTCAGTTATGCACCAGAAAGAGGAAATAAGAAGGAAATGGATGTTAATATCTCTATCGATGAAATACCTCGCAAATAAATTGATGGGGCTGACACTGAGCCCGATTCTGAAGGTAGTCCAGGCTAAACTACTCCCCTCGATTACTTATGGCAGTAAAGCAATGTGGGGGAAAGATGCCAAGGTCCTGGACAGCATATTAATCAAAGCATATAGGACCATGTTCTGCCTCCTGCACTACACTTCACAGCAGGCTCAAATATGGCTGGAGTTCGGTCTCTTACAACAAGCCTTTTCCAGGCAAGGATCTTACATCATCTGCTGGCATAAGATCAGAAGTGCCACTACAAACACGCTAAATCATCTGCTGTGGTATAACATCCAGAACAGGGAATTCTCCCAAGCGGGAAGCTATCTTCAGACAGCCCTGGAAACCACCAGGCTCAAGGAACTCTGGGACACACAACTCGGCCATCTAACCTTTAAAAAACTGATCTGGAAATGCATAAAACTAATTTCCCTGGTGGAGGACAAGGCAAACTTTGCAAATAGATCTCATGCCTGGGTGACCTTGAAATCCTACAAATCACTTGCACCACAAACATTCTATAATCAAGGCTACCACAAAGCTATAAAAATGAATTTACGAAGGCATAGATTGGGCATCCTTCTGTGTGCTCAGCATCTTCCACCATGGCTGAGGGTAACAGCACAAGACACGTGCAGGCTGTGTAACACCAAGCAAGGAGATATTTTACATCTAATTTGTTTATGCAAGGAATTGCATCAAGAGTGGCTACAGCTCCTAAAACCACCCCTTAAGCAGAAATGCATCCATACCAGGAGGCAAGCGGTTTTGACCTGCCTAAACTTGGAGAACACACAACTGAACTGTAGACTGGTAAAATACCTCATGCTGGCCGAACAAAAAATGCCCAAAATGCCGAAACTTAATATATTTACCATAAGGACGAAGCTCTGGCATTGCTCGACGGCCTGCAGATGAGAAGAAGTTCTTTTTCTAACCACACCAAGGACGGACCACTAGCACTTTATTAAATAAACTCGGAACAGGCACAAGCAATTGAAGAACAGATGCAATATGACAATGGTCTACAGGCAAGTCTGATAGGAGCCAATAAGCTGAAGGATTTGACTTGGACTCTTATGCTCCCTGCCATTTTGTGACTTTCTTCTTTGACTCCCCTGTCCCTGTTTCAATCACTCATCACCCCCTCCCCTACCTCTTCCCTCCCTCACTCTACTATATATGTACATATGTAATATATAATTGTCCAAGCCTAATCGCTGTTAAAATGTAATCCTGAGTGAATTTACTATTTGTATATATATATAACTCTAACCACTAGTATATGTAGTAGACCTTTGTACTTACTACCATTCCTATGTGATTTTAGAGTTTATCTGTGTGTCCCTGAGTGACTTTACAACTTGTACATGTGCAATTTTTTCCTGTTTATATCTCTTCCTTGAGTGACTTTACACCTTGTACATTTGCAATTTTTTTCTGTTTGTATCTCTTATGCAACTCATGTAATCGAAAGTCCTTATGTAACGCAGCTGGTTCTTTTGTAAAGCGCTCTGACACCTTCGGGTAATGTTTGCGCTATATAAAATCGCATTAAATAAATAAATAAATAAAAATAAGCGATGACTGCACTGCATTTTACCTTGCGAACTGATGACTTTCATCATTGCCAGTACTGTGATTTTAAACTGTACAGCACTTTTATAACGGTTTTTACTTGAAGATATCTCTCTTCCTATAACATAATGCTCACAAAAAGGTGGCAATGGCTGATGAAAAAACACTGGATATTCGTTTTTTAAACTTTTCTTTTTCTTTTTTTACTTTAACTTTTTTTAAGGCTTGTATTGCAATGGTTTTTGGTAACTATGCAAAAATAAAGTAAAAAAACTTATTTGAGCTTCTTAGTAGTAGCTGAAATACCCATATGCCCCTCATGAGCAATGGCAACAATCCTCTCTCTCAAGTACCACAGGGCTCTATATTGAGACCTACATTATTCATTCTATATGTTGCCCCCCTGGCCTCTATCATCAGGAATTGTGGGTTTGAAACTATATCCTACGCTAATGATATGCAGCTGATTGTACATATAGAGAAGGATCCTGCCGAAACAAAAGCTACATTTTTAAGGTGCATGATCACCATAGCAGACTGGATGAGGAGACATTTCTTACAACTAAATTCCTCGAAAACAGAGATACTCCTGTTTGGCAAGGCTGTTGACCTGTGGTCCTCAGACTGGTGTCCATCAGAATTGGGAGAGGCCCCATCCCCGAGAAGTTGGGCGAAGAACCTAGGGATAAAGATTGATAATCAGCTTTTAATGGAGGAGCAGGAGAAGACGCTTGCAGGGACCATCCGAATGTGGAGAAAGATCTTCCCATGGATCTCGCTCAGCGCCAGGAAGATTTTTATTCAGGCGCTGTTAATCAGTCGATTGGACTACGGTAATTCCTTGCTGGTAGGAATTAGGGAGGACCTGTTATCCAAACTACAGGTCGTGCAAAATACAGCTGCCCACCTGGCCCTCGATAAACCAGTCCGAATCCCTTCTTTGCCTCTCCTACGCCAACTTCATTGGCTTCCAGTCAAGAAGCGGGCCACCTTTAAAATGTTGTGCCTGGCCTTTAGGTCCTTGCATGGATTGGGACTGGCCTATCTGACTAATAAACTTAAATGGTATCAGCCTGCGCATCTGCTTAGATCTAATAATCGACGTCGTAAGCTGCTGTGTTGCCAAAGAATTAGGAAGGCGTTAGGAATTGTTCGTGCCTTCTCCCATCTGGCTCCTAAATTGTGGAATGACCTCCCTGAACAAATCCGGGAATGTCCGAATCTGTCCCAATTTAAAAAAATGCTCAAAACCTGACTCTTTTAAGTTGCTCCTCACAGACTGCTTGTCTTTCTCCGGCGCCGAGAGATCCCCTTGGGGATGATTCGTGCGCCCTACAAATGACCTAAATAAATGCAAATACCATTTTCAAAAGATCCTTCACCGCTGATTTGCGCAAAGCTTCTCAACTCCCCAGAGAGTGCCTAACTAGTGGGCCACTTAGTTCTAATAAAAATGTCCACTTTCTTCAATACTTCATCATTGCCCATAGCTGTTAGCCATTCATCTTGAGAGATAGTTCCGCCACTGGCAGACGCAGCATCGGCCAAACCAACAACACAGTCATCATCGAAGTCATCCACAATATTAGCATCATAAGGTATGGATTTCTTCCACCTCGGATGTACTTGACTTCCAAATACTACTCTTACAATTTGGACATTAATTTTACCAGGTGAGCAGAAGCCTAGTTCAAACCATTGCCCATTTTTGATCAGTAAAGATTTCGTACTTCTTGCCCCAAATATAAGTTTAACATTTTTGCACCGCCCAAACAATTCCTAACGCCTCCCTTTCAATGGTGCTGTAAGTACACTCAGCTACAGACAAAGTTCTTGAAGCAAAAGCAATGGTATTCTCTTGCCCATCTACCCATTGCCCAAAAACAGCTCCAAGGCCTTTAAGACTAGCATCCACAGACATGAAGGACTTATCAGAGGGGGCAAGTAAACGTAAAGTGGGAGCATTAATAACAAGAAGTTTGACCTTCTCAAACACCTCATGAACTGAGTCACTCCAATAAAATGTGACTTTTTTCTTGAGTAGACATCTCAAAGGTTGAACCAATAAGGCATAGACCAAGGAAAGAATGCAGCGTATCCTTGTCCATGGGAGAAGGGGCATTTTCAATAGCCTCTTCAACAGACCCCCTCCTTAATGGACTGGAACCTGCGACCCCCCCATCCCCCAGCCCCTTGAGACCCTTTTGGGTGAGTAGTCGCGCTTAACAAACACCTGATTAATTAATTCCACATTGCGAAATTTGGGCTTGATCCCTTCCCCAGAGATGAGATGTCCCAGGTACTCAACCTCTTTTACCAAAAGCTTGCATTTATTAGGTTTAACTGTCATACCTCTAGAGTGTAGCACCTCCAGAACTTTGCGTAAAGTGTGTATGTGTTTGTCTTTGGTTTTAGTAAAAATTAGGGTATCACACTGGAATGCTTGCACATGCGGCACACCGCCAAACAATCCATCAATAAGCATTTGGAAAAACACTTGTCACGGATGCGAGTCCAAACACGAACCTTCGGTACTTGAAAGCACTGAATGGAGTCAGAAATGCGGTAAGAGTTTGGGATTCCTCTGAAAGCTGGATTTGGTGATACGCTGAGTGTAAATCAATAATGGAGAAGAACTCTGAGCAACCAATATTGGCTATCATCTCTTGAATATTCTTGAGAGAATGGCAATCAACAAGGATGCTACGATTGAGAGACCTCAAGTCCACTTATATTCTGAGATCCCCAGTCTTCTTCTTAGCCAAAACGACCAGAGAAACCCACTCTGAGGCATCAATGGTTAAAATGAAAACATCAAATTTGAGTTTGTCTCATGAGTTTTTCTATACTTACGCACTCCCAGAATCCTTAGCGGACGCACCATGCAGGAGCGCATAAAGGACTCTAAACGCGAATGCTGGCGAAGCTGTGAAAAACAGGCGCCCACAGCTAGGACAATAACACAAGCCAGAGCGTGACAACTATGCCAGACAGCAACGCTCCGGTGAGTTAAGAGCACGGGGCAAAAGGCACGAGGTGGGTGCCCGTTAGTTGAAACAGTCAACGAAGTTCCTCTGTGGCAACAGGTATCCTTTAAGAAAAATAAACCGGCCCACCTGAAAATCCGACAACGAAGTCCTATCACACAAGTGTCCAAACAGTGACAGATGAGGAACAGCCAGTGGGTTTACAACTGCAGGGGCAGACGCAGGACGGTCTAAGTCAAACAGCTCACCCTACTCCTAGTACCAAAATGTAATATAGGGGTGGAGCTGAAATGACAGGAAGCTGAGACCAGATAGTAGAAATGCGTCTTTATTTTGAAAGAAGTCCAAATGCGGGAACACACAGCTACACAGCATACATGCATGACAGTAGAGTCACAACTGAACTCTTGCTTGATAACCCATACTCACAATATTCCAAAGAATCAGGACCCCAAAGACACGCCAGGGTTCTGATAAGAGTTAAAGGAATAAACACATGAAACACATGCCCAAGTAATACATACCACAATGGAAGGATCGTCATTTTCTGCTGCTATCCTTACCAGTAAGTAAAATAATGTACTGTAGTGTCAGCTACCTAATTCTACCTTTAATACTTCTTTTAACTGTTTGATGGTAAATTCCTTAGTTGCCAGATCAATGCCGACATACCTAATTGAGGTGTCAGTCCATTTACTTTGGTTCATATTTTTTATTATTTGAATTTGGTCTTTGGATGTCAAAATATTTAACATCTGGCTTATTTAATTTAATAATAAATGCAAACACTTGCTGATAAACCCTCAATTCCTTGATTGGGTGTCCTATAGAGTCTAGGGTTCTAACAATGAAAGCAGAATGTTGTTGTAAAAGAATCTAGTGTGGATTTAGTTCCTTGTGCCCATAGTCTTATCCCTTTTATCAATTTGATGTCTCTGATTCATTGGGATGAATGCTCAAGGGTCAGTACATATTGCAGGGTTGAAAGGGGACACCCCTGTCTCTATCCCTTTCTATGGACACCCAATGAGAGAGGTCAAAATTGAGGCTGACACTAGTACTAGGTGATTGATATGATGAGGGGACCCAGTTGTATTATCCCTCCCCAAAGCCCATTGTTCCCAGAATTTCTGCCATAATGTTCTAGTCCACTATGTCAAATGCTTTCTCTGCATCCAACCAGGTTTGCCTTTCTGCTTTCCTTGATCCCTATAATCAACAAGTGTAGGGCTTTTTTGGTGTTGTCACTAGCTTGCCTATATTGAATGAATCTTACGTGATCGAGGTGGATAGGATCTCCAAAGGTTATCTATAATCACGATTTTTTCTAGCTTGGTAAACATATTTACATCAACAGTCAATAACAAGATTGGCCTGTATGAGGCACAATCATCTGGTCGCCTACCTGGTTTAGTAATCAGAGACACAGTTGACTCTGATATTGCAGACGTCATTTTCTCTTCCTGTATCATTTCCTAGTAAATCTTGTGCAAGGGGTGAAGCAATGGTGCAAAAAAAAACGTTATTAAAGGCAGTCGAGAACACACCCAGGTCAGAATTATTAGCTAGGTGTAGACATAAGATTTCCCCTTTTATAAGTGACTCCTTCTGCTTCTCCCTAATATGGTGACAGTGTGGTCAATTGTTCTTCCTCGAGGCATCCTGTGTTTGCCTAATGATGGCCTACTCCTTTGTTTAGATGCTCATAAAACATTTTGGAGCACTTAGCCTGGTTTTGTTCTTTTGTGTGTGTGCAAACCTCCTTCCAAGAGTATTGTTTTTGCTCCACTTAGATGCCATCCTATAAAGAATGGTGCTGCTTCACTTGGTACAGGCTCTTGGTGAGCCTCCTAACAGTTGAATCCAATCAAACTAGATGCCAGGCCCACCATCTGATGGGTAGCGTGCCCTGGATGGGACATATGTCTGGGAGCCAGAGGTGCCTTTGATAATCTATACTTCCCTCTTCCTCTAGTACACCACATTTAGAATTATTAGCCATATCTGTGTTGTTTGTGGTGGAGGTATGATTGGTTCAACATTGGTCAGTCTGACCTGCAACACTTGATGTCAGGCACTGGGTGCCACAACAACATTGACACCCCAGAGCCGCCAAAGTTCTTCATGACCCTCAAAAGTTGATCAGCAGGAGATTCTTCCTATACTACATCACTTCCAGTCCTCTTAGCAATTTCTGAAGCCCCAGGCTGGCACCTATGCCAGGCCAGAGCCAGTCATGTCCATTCTCGCTTAAACACCTTGCTGTTCCTTCCTGTTTAGTTTTTTGTGACCAGGATGTTGGACTCTTTTTGTGATGCCAGCTGTGCTTTTAAGTCGCAAACACAGATGCTGCACCTTTCTTCTGTCATTGCTGTTCTTTTGTGCATCTCTTTTGTGCAGCTCTTGGCCATTTTTCTACCCAGCACCCTCCATTTACTCCGCAGCACTAAAAGCTCTCCACCACACAGGTTGAGCATGTACTTCTTTACTTCTTGTTCAGGACCAGAGCAGGACTGCTTGGCAGGTGCCTACCAGCTTCTGTGGATGAGCTGATCTTCCTGCCCACATGGCACCTCTTTCTGTGGTCCCCTGTCGGGGCAAATTGTGGTTCACCGTTTTCTGGTCCCTTTATATCCATCTCTGGAGCGATACCTTCTGGGCCTGTCAAATCTTCCTCTCTAGAAGCACAGGAAGGGTAGAGCAGCACCCACACAACTGACCAATTATGGCCATTATTCTAATGTGAGAGTAATTTTTCAGCCTTTTGTTGTCACTTGGCCACTCCTGCAGAGATGCACACTTCACCAGAGGCACTCACAGTGAATCCTCTTGCTCTGTCTGAGCTCCAGGGACACTCTTGCAGCCTTGACCTTCACCTACAGGCCTCTGCACACAACCGGAGGTCCTGGCTTCCCCATGCTAGGAGTGGAGAAACAGGACTACACATCCATTACCATCTTGGCTAAGGATACACCCCATAAACAAGAATTAAACTGGTTGCTTACAGTGTCAATCCAAAATCCAATGCATTCTTTAAAGGAAAAGTCTGAATCCACTGGCAATTATGTCCAAATTAACAAAAGGTTGTATTGTTCATGTTAGGTTCTCTGAATTGCCATGTGATTTTTTTACCAGTCATACCATAAAGTACTATGCTTTTAAATTAAATAAGGGCCGACCTAAAGAGATTGAAAGACAGCAATATAAATTTGTAATTTACCCACACCCACGTGAGGAGTTATGAGTCTATGACTTATTTGGATCTCCAATTGTTAGTGAACAACATTGAGTTATACTCTAAGGGGTTCCAAAAATCAACTGTTGAAAATAGCAGTTTGTTGGACTCAAAAGCACACCCCTTGCATAAAGTGGTTAATCCAGATGCAGAACTTTGATGGGTGAAAAAATATAGTTGAAAAACAAGATATTGAAAACCCTTTGAAACTGATGGTGATATATTTCCATGAGGAAATCACTAAGATTGTATTGGATGAAGCCAACTGAAGGTATAGGTATCTACTGCATTTCAGAGAAAATATTGTGAGACAATGTTGAATTTACTATAAGACTAGCAGTTAAACTAAAAGATAAAACTACAGGGCATCTGTATGAAATTTTGAGTTTGCAATTCTCAAAATACGATTTTTAGCAAATCCCATTTTGAGAATCGCAAAACGCGTTGTAAACAAAAAATCGCTAATAATTTGCGATTCCCCAAAATTCGCAGAAATATACTGCGGCCCGACAAATAGCGATTCCTTAATTGCGAAATCGCAATTAAAGAATCGCAAAAATAGAGAATCTGCAATTCAGGTGCAGCTTGATGACATCACACCCAGGAAGTGTGACTGCCAATGCTGCATCTGATTGCCGGAGCCTGTGTCAGAGGCTGGGAGGAGAGGCTGACAACCGAGTACTGCATTTGCAACTATTCCTAATGGATCCCCAGGAGAAAGAGAAGGACAAGGAGGAGGCTGGGAGGAAAAGAAAGCAGAAGTTCAGCGAGAAGGAGCAGGAAGTGCTGATAAAGGAAATGGTACACAGCCACGAGTTGCTATTTGGAAAGAAATCACTCCGTCTGCCAGAGTCAAGAAAGAGAAAAATATGGCTGGACATCCAGGCAAAGGTAAATGCCATTGGTGTGACCAAGCGCTCTGTGGAGAATCTGCGCAAGCGATGGTATGATATGCGCTCCAGGTCCAAGGACAAGGTGGCAACCAGGCTGGCAGAGGCCAAGAAGACTGGTGGGGGAATTTCAACTGCAATAGAGTCTACACCCCTCGAGGAGTTGGTGGAGTCCACCCTTCAGCCCGAGATCATCAGTGGTGTGGCTGACATTGACAGCTCTGACCCTCCCACCACCAGACAAGGTAAGATGCATGCCAAATTATGCCTAACACATCACCATCCCAATCACACACTCAGGAATGTACCAACTACAAAGTACATATGCTACCCCAGTACACTTTTCCCAGCACACCAGCAATGCATCATGGGAGACATAGTCACATGCATCATACAGTGGTGCAATGAGACACAGCAATGTAGAAGCAGTATGAGTAAATCAGTAAAGGCAAAAAACGCTAGACAGTACTTTGCTAACGCAAAATCAGAATAGTTTATTCAGTGAATGTTAGAAATGGGGGTCTCTAGTTGGCAACGGCTTGCACCTTTGTCCAAGTAGGGACCCTTCTTCCTAGTCAGGATAAGGGAGTTACACTCCTAAAATAACCCCTGCTCACCCCCTTGGTAGCTTGGCACGAGCAATCAGGCTTATCTTAGAGGCAGTGTGTAAAGCATTTGCACAAAACCAACAGTAATACAATGTAAGCACTACAAAAGGACACCACACCAGTTTAGAAAAATAGCCAATATTTTTATATACTTAAAACAAGACCAATATGATAAAAATCCACAGTACAGTACTTTAAAAATCTTCAGTTATCACAGCATTCTTGAAAAACAGTTCCTTGATGTTCATAGCTCCGTCCGTGGCTATCACGGCGTTGTGAACAACCAAATCCAAACAGTTCTGGCTGACCGCGGCGTCGCGGGTCAGCTACGGTGTCAGGAAGACCCGCAAACAGTACCTTTCAGAAATGCTGGTCGTCGATGACCTCTTGTCCCACGCGTTGCAGGTCAATCTCCTCTCTGATGGAATCAGGAGTGCTGGCTTCGGCAGGCGTCAGGTGCAGCAGTGCGAAGTACGGTGGTGCGGCGTGCAATGCCCTCAGGTCACGGTGCGAGCAGCGGCTCGGTGTCGGTGTCAGATGGCATTGTCGGTGAGACCAGGGTCGCGGTCTGAGATAAAGGCGGTGCTCGTCACGGTGCTGGCAGGTCACGGTGCAGCAGCGGCATCGTCGTTGCTGAAGCGCTGTCATCGGCTGACAAACTTGGCACCGGCGTCGGTAGGCCAAGGCTGCGGTGCGGGGTGAGGGCGGTGCGTTGTGTAACTTTACAAGTGGTGCCCTGGAACCACGGTGCAAGCAGCGGCGTCGAGTCTGGCATGGAGCGACATCGTCGGGGATACCAAGGGATTGTCTTGAAGCGAGGCGGTGCGGAGTGCGGTGCCCACAGGTCGCGGTGTGAGCTGCGGCTCGGTGGCGGCACCAGCAGGCGTCGTCGGTGAGACCAAGGTCACGGTGCGGCATTGCGATGGTGCTCCGTGGGGTGCCAAAGCTTCGGCATGAAGCGAGGCAGTGCGGAGTGCAGTGCCCACGGGTCACGGTGTAAGCAGTGGCTCGGTGACGGCATCCACAGGCATCGTCAGTGAGACCAAGGTTGCGGTGTGGTGTTGCAGCGGTGCCCTCTGCGGTGCCTTCAGGACAAGGAGTTGACAGCGGCGTCGTAGACGGCGTCGGGATTGAAGTCTTTGCTGTTCCTGAGACTTCTTGAACAGGGGGCAAGCTCTACCTCAGGCCCTTGAAGAAACTCACAAAAGTAGATTGCCGAAAGTTCAGTCCAGTCCTTTCACTGCCCAAGACAGAAGCAGCCACTGCAGGCCAACACAGCAAAGCACACAGCATAGTTCCTCCTCACAGCTTCTCCAGCTCTTCTTCTTGGCAGTCTTCTTGATCCAAAAGAGTTCTTTGAAGTCTTTTCTATCCCTGAGACTTCCAACAGGAGGCAAGCTCTACTTCAAGCCCTTGGAGAAAATTCTAACAGCAGGATGATGAAAGCACAGTCCAGTCCTTTCCCTACTTACGACAGAAGCAACCACTGCAGGACAACCCCTCAACATGCAACATAGGGGCAGTACTCCTCCTCTAGCTTTCCCGGTTCTTCTTCCTGGCAGGTTCCTTAGTTCAGAAGTAATCTAAAGTTCTGGGGTCTGGGCCCCAATATTTATACCACCAAATCCTTTGTCCTCTGCAGACAGAGGGTCCTGTACCTAGTTCAACCCAGTTCTGGGTGCATTCTGCCAGTGTGCACCTTCTTCCTTTATCAGTGTAGGCCAGGGTCATCAGACGCACCACAGGAGGTGGAGCCAGAATTGTGCAAGGAAGGCACAGCCCTATTCAGGCCCAGGTGCGACTCCTCCCACCCATCTATGTGCAGATAGGTCTATTCAGCACTGTGCTGACTAACTCTGTCTCCTGGAGTCTCCCCCAGCCCCTGTCACTCACAAACCAGACAGACAATACACAACCTAGCAGAGGCAGGCTGGATGGTTAGGCAAGAAAATACTTAATTTCTAAAAGTGGTATTTTCAAACACAGGGGCCGATTCACAGAACTAACTTAAGACAAAATCCTAAACGTACTACTTTTGGTATTCACAGATGTTAGGATTTTGTCTTAAGACAATCTTAAGACAGACTTAAGACAGACTTAAGACAAACTTAAGACAAAATCCTAACTTAAGTCTGTCTTAAGTCAGTCTTAAGTTTGTCTTAAGTTTCTCTTAAGTCTGTCTTAAGTCTGTCTTAAGTTTGTCTTAAATCTGTCTTACGTCTGTCTTAAGTTTGTCTTAAGACAAACTTAAGACAAAATCCTAACTTCTGTGAATACCAAAAGTAGTAAGTTTAGGATTTTGTCTGAAGTTAGTTCTGTGAATCAGGCCCAGAATGTTAAAACCAACTTCACTAAAATATGTGTTCTATCATTCTGAGTTCAGGCATACTAAACTCGAATTTCTACCATGTTCCCTGGGTCAGTTAGGATTATAGGATGTTATAATCAAACTGCCCATTCTGGCCTATGGGGAAAAGATAGCCTTTCAATAGTGAAAAACGAAGTAGGCTGTAATTCACTACCAGGACATGCCACACACACCAGGGCATGTCCTACCTTTCACATACAATGCACCCTACCCACAGGGGTACCTTGGGCCTACCTTAGGAGTGACTAACATGTAGGAAAGGAAAGGTTTAGGGACTGGCAAGTATGTGCACTTGCCAAGTCGACATGGCAGCCCCAGGTTGCGCACAGGCCCTGCAATGGCAGGCCAGAGTTACACTTTACAGGCTGTTTGCGTGGCTGGCACAATCCAGTGCTGCAGCCCACCAACAGCATTTGATTTATGGGCCCTGGCACTCACAGTGCACTTTACTAGGGACTGACACATAAATCAAATGGGCCAATAATGGAAACACCAATCCATAATACATTTTACACAGAGAGCATATGCACTTTAGCACTGATCAGCAGTGGTAAAGTGCCCAGAGTCCTAAAACCAACACACACAGGTCAGGAAAAATAGGAGGAAAAAGCTAAAAGTTTAGGGATAACCCTGCAAAAAGGGCCATTTCCAACAGTGAACAATGCTGAGCAGAACACAAAATTACAATGTGCCTTTTCATTCACAGTACCACCTGAAACACAGGATGACAGTGCAGGAGCTGAGGAGGCCACAAATTCGGAGGAGCAGGCAGGGCAGGAGGACACCATTGAAACCACACTGACAATACCTGTCCCACCAAGACAGCATATATTGTGCCCCCACTGCCACCGTTAGAGGCAGAAACACAGTCCGTAGGGGATGATGCCCAGCCTGACCCGGGCCAGCATGCAGCACAGGTCCAGGAACAGCCCACTCTGCACCGTAGGGAGGAAACATCTGTTAGACGCAGGCCTAAGGCGAGCACCAGCGCTGCTGCTGATGAGGAACACACGGTGTTTACTGGACTGGAAGGCAGCATGGTCAAGATACAGCACCTGCAAACAAGATCAATGCGGTCAATACACTGGCAGCTGGTCTCAGTCAACCACAACCTTAGTGACATGAGGGAGGGCAACAGGGAAATGAGGGGCGCAATCAAAGAACTGTGTGCCGCGATGAAGCAAGAGCAGGCAGCCAGACACAGAGGGAGACAACGTCTCTACAGCCATTTGGACAGCTACAGCAAGGCGGTCAACCGCCTGTGTACTGCCACGTCCCTGCTGTCACGCCGCTCAGTGAGCATGCAAGTTGAGATGGCCCACTGCAGCCAGGATGTGGCCAAAGGCCTGGTGCAGGTGACGACCGCAGTGGAACAGCTACAGACAGCTACCACAAGTGGCACAGGACTTCTGGTCTCAGGAGATAGTGAGGAGCTGTCAAGCAGGAGCAGCATCAACCCACCAGTTCCCAAAACCAGACGGTGCAGTGGGAGGCAGGGCACAACACATGATGAGTCAAGGGAGAGCAGCCAGCACCCTGAGCGTGCACTAGCAGGCCGTTCCCGTAAAAAATAGTCTGCCACTACTGAGGAAAGCCAATGGGTGAAACAACCCATTGCATGTGGACTTGTGTTTTGCTTACAAACATGCACTGTGGCCATAACATGTGCAAATCTTGTGACACTCATGAAGTGTCTGTCAGGCTGTGTGACTGAAATTATCCTGCTGCTAAAGGATTGATTAAACACAGTTGTGCACAAAAACATCTTTTGCATTTTGTCATCATTACTCACCTAGAAATAGTTTTGTGTGATCTCATCACAGCTCTATCGTCTGGCAGCTGCCCCAACACCACCTCCTCAGATGCATCTGTATCAGTAAGTTCTACTTGAATGCCTTTTTTGATAGCTATGTTGTGGAGCATGGCACAAGTAGCCACAATCTTGCAGCAGGTCCCTGAGCTGTATTGTAGTGCTCCTCCGCTTTGATGCAGGCAGTGGAACAGGCTCTTCAGTATCCCAAATGTCTGCTCAATTACACACCATGTAGATTTGTGTGCGCGATTAAATCTCCTCTCCCTTGTATTGGCTGGCTTGAGGTATGGTGTTAGGATGAAGTCCTGCACTACATATACACTGTCACCTACAAGATGAAAGACATGAGGTCAATCACTGTCCTCGCACTCCAGACATTAACTGTATGTTAGAATGTTAGACGTGCATTTACCTAGCAGGTAGCCATCACCAAACTCGCCAGCAGTGAGACGTCTGTATATCCCACTATGTCTAAATATAAATGAGTTGTGTGTACTGCCCGGGTATTTTGCTAAAATATCGTTGATGATATATTTGGCATTGCAGATTACCTGTAAGTTTAGTGAATGATAAGATTTGCGGTTCCTGAATACATACTCATTGTTTGATGGGGGTGAGAGGGCTACATGGGTTCCATCTATGCATCCAATTATGTGGGGGAATTGTGCAATCTGGTAGAAGTCCTGTTTTGTTTGCTGTAATGCCTGTTGTGTGCTGGGGAATGGATGTGATGATGTACCATCTGTAACATTGCATCCAGGAATGCATGGAAAAAGTGCGAAAGGCACCTCTGAGAGAGCCCACCTGCTGCTGCTATCACCCCTTGAAAACTACCTGATGCCAGTAAGTGCAGTGAACACAGGACCTGCACATGGGTTGGAATGGTTTGGGTCCTGCGTGTTGGGTGTTCCAGCAGGGGTTTCAGCTCCTCTATCAGGTCCATAATGGTGGCTGAGTCCAGCCTATACTTCTCATGGATCTCCTCGTCAGTCTGCTGGAACAGAGTGATGCGCACTGTGAAGATCCATTCCTGTCACCTCCTTCTCTGTGCTGCAGCCTGAATTCGCATGCTCCTGGCTATCACATACAGCGCTGCCATCGTGGAAGTCCCTGTTGCATTGTGGGCTTGTTTAAATAGGTTGCACACGTGGTTACCACCTGCTTAGAGTTGGTGGTAAAATCCATGTGCAAAATTGAGAATCTCACGGATTCGAAATTTGTGATTTTTTCATACATTTGTTTGCGAATTCGCAAATTGCGATTAAGCTATTTGCGATGCTCGCAAAATGCGTATCGCAGATTGCGAAATCGCAATTAATATTCGCAGATTTCAGGCCTCGCAAAATAGGTATTCACTATTTTTGCAAATACCTATTTTGCGAAGCAAACCTATGTTATACATAGAACAAGTCTATTTTGCGGTCGCAAACACTATTTGTTTGTGATTCGCAGTGTTTGCGACCGCAAAATAGCTTGATACATATGCTCCTGCAAGACCCATAATGCTCTCCATCTGCACAGAAATAGGCAGTTTGAAAGAAAGGCACTTATAATGCCTAAATAAAGGTCAACAAACCAGAACTATCTTTCTCTTTTACTGCTAAAATCAAAGATAAGTTTAACATGCATGCATTTGTCAGTCTTTCGTGGTTGTTTGAAATACATTCTGGGGCCTGTGTTGCAGACCTGGTTTTAGATTGCAGCTCATAGCTTGTAAATTTCCCCTTTGGCTTATTTAGTTCATAGGAGTACATTCATCAGCACTGTGCATTACAATCAAGAATTCAAGCCGGCAATATTATTATTTGGAAACAACATTTTTGAATTATGTTTTCTGGAATGGTTATAGGAACATATATGGAGAAAACGTTTGATGTCTTCAGGGGTCAAGGTGCTGAGTTAAGTGACGATGAAATAGCTAGGAAATCCATGTGAGTTTATTAGTGCATCAATCTCCCAGTAGGGCATAAGGTGATTGTTTCATCTTTTGAGGTTTTAACCTTTGATATAGATTATTCTGTGGATACTGCTATTTAAAATACTCTGACCATGCTTGCTAGGGGACACAGGCTGAACATTCAGGCAGGGCAACTGTGGGTTCAAGATCTTCTGTGTGTGAAGTACAAGGTAGTAAATCAAAGTATTTGTTATTGTCTCGTTGGTGTCATAGGAGGTGTATTGATTGGGCTTTGTCCAGATAACAAGCTAAGCTGATCACTTTGGGGCCACTTAGAAAGATTTTATGTTTGATGATACTCAGAGCACAGGGTCTTTGGATGGATATATCAGAACAATATGGATCCAGACAATTGGGTAGGAAATTGGTATTCAAGGGTGCTTATGGACCACAGAGTTTGAAAGTTATATTCACAGGTTTTTTAGAGTCTCAGCAAGTTTAGGGACACTTCAGAGTAAAACTCTTTGTGTCCTGTTTAACAGCACAGCTAATGCAGTATTTCAGTTAGTGGCCAGGCTGAGGTTCTCTGGTAATGGATGTCTTTCTATATACTGGAAAGTGGATTAATAGTAGTGTTAAATAGTAACTTACTACTAGTAATAGGGCCACAAACACAATTAAAGGGTCATCCCAGGTCTCAATAAATTATTCCCTCGCTCAACCCTTGGTAGATGGCAACGAGCAGTCAAGTCAAGTTTTTTTATTGTTTAATTAATAAAAATCATTACAATCTTCGGACAGCTTTAAAATTACAAATTTTAGAACAATAAAAGAATAAATATTCTATTTTAAGTAAAAAGACAATACTGATCATATTTCATCCAATATAGTATCTTATTAAGTTCACTTGCATGGTTTTAGTAATGTCCTTTCTGCCACAGCGGACTTCCTGCCTTGATCCGTTCCTTGTGCTAGACCTTAGGAGCCGTTTGTCAGTTAGATTTCTTGTAGCAGTTTTGTTACCTTGGTCATAAATTTAATTCCCCGACATACCAAGATGGAGGAAGTGCCTCCTAGCCAGCTTATTACTGCTTGCCGGCAAGTGCGGATCTTTATGGTGATAAAGATAGCCCGTAGATATCGTCTTCTTAAAGCTAATAAAGCTGGACATGCACATAACAAATGCATCAAAGTTTCCTTCTGGTATCCACACAGTCTACAGTGGGAGCTTTCGATTTGATTTTTCCAAGAAGGCCTTAAATCCTTTGAATAGTGCATGCCCATTCGGTAAGCTACAAAAACTTTCTTTAAATGTTGACTATAATGTGAGGCTAAATATCCCTGTGGTTTTTGATGGGTGTAGGAGTTAATTACTGTCCATGTGCGGTGCCGTTTCGTTAGAGATTTTTTGTCTTCTGATAGAGAATTCCTTATTGCTGAGCCATTGGCTACTTTACAGAAGTACGCCTGGTCTATTTTTTTTTTCCATACTTCTTGTAGATCCAATGTAGTCAAACAGGTGCTAAGGTAACTTCCCCATAAGGTGGTATTGGACTGGTTTTCCTTGTAATTAATTTCCTCCCAGCAGATATTGTCCATTGACTCGCTTGGGGCAGAACGAATTTTATGACACAGTTTTGCACATATAGACATTGACCGGAATTATTGGTTCTGTAAGCCAAATTCAAGGCGGACTTGGGCGGGCGCGGCTGAGTGCAGCAGGTTAAACACTACTTTGTAGATTTTGTTTCGTAAGTTATTTAAAATGTTTGCCTCCCCTCCTAGCCAAATTGGTTAACCCGTATGACAAAGTAGGTAAGATTTGTTAAGCCATGACTTTTAATAGATGAGTATAATTCGGGCTGGCCATTTTTAGCTGCAATTGCCTGTATGCATAGATTAATGATTGGGCCTTCCCTTTTAGTACCAGAGAGTGCTTTTTTTTTAATTACCTTGCCCAAGGGTCATCCCCAGATACTTGTATGAGTCCTGTTTTTCTAGGGCTGAGTCGTTGATTGACCATTTAAATTTCAGTTTCTTTCCCTCCACTAGCCGGAGCACTTTTGTTTTTTCTTTGTTCAGCTCCAAATTTTCTTGTGCTAAATAAGATGATAACAAATGTATTAAGGGTTGCAGACCTATTGGAGTTTTACTTAGTAGTACTATATCATCTGCGTACTGCAGAATTGGGACTGAAACATTGCCATGTTTCGGCGCGTGACTCTCGATTTTTTCTAGGTTGCATCCAATTTCTGCTAAATATAAATTAAAAATACTAGGGGCTAGGACACAGCCTTGTTTTAGACCGTCCTGGGTTTCAATTTCTTTTGTTAGGCTGGTCCCATTCCCTTGTTTTACCTTTGCCCATGTGTTGCTACATAGACCGATTATTGCGTTTAGTAATTTATCCGGCAGCCCCCATTTTCTTAACTTTCCCCATAGTCTTGTTCTACTTACGTGGTCAAAGGCTGCTTTTATATCGACGAAACACCCGTATAGACGTTGATTCTGTTTTTTGGCATTCTCCATTAGCAGTCCCAAGATGGTCAGGTTTGTGGTCGTCCCCATCCCTTGTCTAAATCCAATTTGTAAACTAGGGATTATGTTATTGGATTTTGCCCAGTCTTGCAGCTCTTCCAAGAGACATGTAGCATAGAGCTTGACTTCAACGTCTATTAAGGAAATCAACCTGTAATTCCCTGGGTGTGTTCGATCCCCTTTTTTGTGAATTGGGTGAATGATGTTTCCTTTCCACAAAGCGGGTATGTTTCCCTTTATAAAAAATGTGATTAAATAACACTGTTAAGTGTTCGGCCCAGAACTCCTCGTTGGTTTTGAATACTGCATTTAGTAGGCCGTTTGGTCCAGGAGCCCCCTCTGCTTTGAGTTTTTGAATTAGCATTTTTAAATGGTTGCGGGTAGTCAGAGTGTCTTGGTGGGAAACGTCTTTTTCGAGGTTCGCTTTTTAGTGCGTTCTTTCACTAGCGCATATGACTTTTAAGTTGTCGTATTCGATATTAATTAAAGGACCTCGATAATTTTCGTTTCTATGTGGTTCCTTTTTTAGGTAAAGGTTCTTCACATAATCTCCCCAGGTCCTGTCCCCGATTCCGGGGTCCTGTTGCAGTACAACGCCTGAGTTTAGTTCATTAATGATGCCCCAAAAATCTCGGGAGTTTGATTTTTTGCTTGTAAATAGCAGTTTTTCCCAGATCGATTCTTTATATAGTGCCTTTGCCATCCATAGTTTTTTCCGGTATTTTGTTCTCATGCTTCTAATGTTGTAGTTGTTTTTGTTTAACTTATTTCCCTGTGCGGCCATTCTTTGTTGGATCTTTAACGCCCTGGTTATTTTTCTCTTTTCAAGTCTTAATTCAGAGTTAAACCATGGTGCTGACTTTACTTTTCCATCTCTTTTCGCCCCTGGCAGAACCGAGTGCTTTTCCTTCAGGTCCTCTAGTAAGTTTTCCAAGTTGTTTACGGGGTCTCCGTGTTCTATGCTCCCGAGTTCAGTCACAAAGTTACTTGCTGTGGTCTGGATGTTCTTTGTTTCACCTCCCCTCCACTTTATTTTCCGGAGGTTACATTTTTTTGGATGTTGCAGTAGCGAGCATAATTTTTCAGCCCTGGGAACTGCGATGATCATCCGTATGATTTGGGGAAAATGGTCACTTTCTATGCGCTGAACTATTGAGTATTCCTCTATAGAGTTTATTATACTGGCACTTACAATTGTAAAATCTATACTAGATTTAACCTTTACACTCATGTAGGTGGGTACCGGCAAAGACTGACCTTTTTTTTTAGTGTTTAGGATTGTTAGGCCTAATGATTTTGGGTTACACAGTGGAGCTTGTTTGGACCTGTTTCCTACTTTTTTCTCCCTATTGGGTCTTCCCTTGTCGGCACTCAATAGGTTACAATTGAAGTCTCCCGATATTATCAATGAGCTTAGTTTGTTGGTTTTTTGCAGGATTTTGATGAGTTTGGTTAGCATTCCCATTTTTTAGTTTTTGCTTTTCGATCTGGGTGGATATAGATGTTTAATAATAGAAGCTGGTGCTGGGGCTTTATTGTGATTTTTGTGACTTGAACCCAGTTTAGCCCAACGTCCAGTTCCTCTAATTCCCAGTTAAATTTTTGCCACACAAAAGTTGATAGGCCACCTCGTGGGTGCCCGTATTTAGACTGCCTCTCTGCTAGTATGTGATAGTCAATGAAGCCTGGAATTCCGGGGTGGGTCGAATTCCAGGTCTCTTGTAGGAGAATTATGTCATGTTCACCCAAAACATTTTGGGTTTCGTGATCCTGCTCCGTGCTACTGAACCCGTGCACATTCCATGAACATATTTTAATCATTGCCGGGTTTATTTCTCCCATATGTAGGTCTTGTATTTGTTCTCTAGCTGAGGCATTTGCGACATTTCTAGGAACTCTTTTTGCTTAACGCCGATGGGATCCATGCCCAGTCCTGGTTGCTATAATGGGGCCCGATTTTAAATGTCTGTTTTTTTAAATTGTTATTAGGTCCTGGTGTTTTTCCCTGGGACGATGCTCGTGCTGCACGTAGGCACGTTTTTAACTTAGGGCTTTGTAGTACCTCCTCCTTTAGATGGACTGAGCTATTAAAGAGGGGGTAGGGATATCTAGGGCGCTTATGTTGCTTCAAGGTTATTCCCCAGCTCTCGCATGTTGCTTTATGGGCAAAGATTTTAACTGCAAGCTCCTTTGATATCCAAGTAATGACCGAATTTTCAATGTCTGGGTTGGCTTTATTTTGTTGGAACTCCACTGCTTCAATATCTTGTGAGGCTATTCCATTTAATACCGGGATATCCTTGACTAATTTTATAACGTTTCCTCTATTTAGGATGTCCTGTCTACCCCTTGTTGCGTATTCTGGAATAAAGGTCAGTACTGGTTCGATCTCGTCCAGATCTTTTTTTTGGTTTCCTTCCTGGTCTATTTCAAGATCTTTTGTTCTAATGGTCCGAGTGTTTGTGGTTGTAAGTTTTGCCTGACCTTTGGTTGCCACGTTGCTCTTTTCCGTTAGCTACACGTTTCCCTGTTCTGTATATTGAGTAATTTGCTTGTGTTCATGAGTAACACTCTTTAAGGTAACACTCCTACCCTTTCCATTTGTGGTGATCTTGAGTGACATCTGGTCTATTCCTAGATGTACGGGTTTAGGTTACCTATTTTGCTTGCTTATTTTGTTGACCAAGGGCCCGTTGTCCATTTTTCGTGCTCTCTCTTTTTTTTTTCATGTAATGGGGCCGGGCTGACCTCTCTGTTGGCAATTGTGTCTTGGAGAGCTGGTTCATTTACAAGTTCCTTGTTTCGAGAATTTTCCGCCAGTAATCTTGAAAACGCTGTTTGTTTTGCTGTCCTCTTGGGACCGTGGGAGCCTACAGGTTGTTGTTTGCTCAGCTTCGACCCCTCAAAAATTATTAATTCTAATTCATGAGAAGATTCTACCGTTATCGAATTCTCGAACGAGAAGCTCACCCTTTCCAAATATAATGGGTCCTGTCTACTGGCGGAGACATTCGGTGCGACATTATTCATTTCGAGCCCTTGACTTACGTTCTTTGTGAAAATAGGGAAGAAGTGTTCAGAGGCTACGGTTTGTTTGTTTTTTTGTTTGGGCCGTGCCTTCCTAGCTCTCTTCCTTTTTCTTTTTGTTAATTTGTCCTGGTGCTCCATTTGAGGGGTGGGCGAATGTTCTTTTGTTTGTACCTCATGGCTTTCTATTACTCCTTCTTCAGACTCTTTATTTGTGAGGGGGTTGACTTTTCGGACCCCTTCGTTACTGGTACTCTGTTTTGTTCGGTGAGATGGGGCTTTTGGTGTTTCTTTGTTAGGGTTTTTGTCTGGGCTTTCCCAATTTCCCTTTGGCTCACATGAAGACTTTACTACTCCTAGGATATCTCTTAAAATATCTGGGAGGGACGCGAGTTTTTCAATTATACTCCCACATTAACAGTTGTTTTGTTTGAATTTGTTTGGGATTTGATTTGTATTTCCTGTAATGTGTTTGTCTGTGTTTGTGGTTTTCTCCGTGTTTCCCTTATTAACCAGTAAAGACATTATTGTGTCTGCCTTTTGAGCTTATGTTTGCTATATGCGCTGCAATGATGTTTATTAGGTCTATTTGAACCTCCATTTTGTCGGATTGGTAGTTACGTGCTCTTATTGCCTGTTCCAGTGAGCTAATTAGGGCGTTCCCCCAATGTATATTGGGTTGTGAGCTCCCTTCGTTCCCTAGAGAATCGTCTGGGTGTTCAATCCCACTTGCTGATGAGATTGAAATGGGTTCCGACTGATGGTCATTGTTTGCGTTACTACCGTCACTACTGGAATCATCAATCAAGATTCTGTGAACGCTGCTGTAGACCTCTAAATTACGCGGTGTTGATGCCACTGGCCCCGGCCTATGCACCTTTGAAGTTGGGAGTGATGTTATGGTTTGCCCTAATTGAAGAGCCATCTTTGTTTTTGTGTTAGTTGTTTGAATCGGTTTTAAGATGCTTAATTCTAGAAGGGAGTTTGCCCTGGCATCCTCCCCTTCTTGTCGGGCCGCCTTGTGCTCCCACTTCATTACTTAACTTGCCTTGATCTTTCTTCCTTTTGTTGTTTATGGATCCTGATTCGACAAAAATGTTTTCAAGCGACTTCTGTCCCAATAATGTTAATAAGTGTGGTGGGGTTTTATATGTGCCCTTTGTGTCTTGTGTACTTAATGGGCTTGGGGTTTTGTTGACCGTACCCATTGTGAGTTCAGAGTTGTTAAGTGGCCCAATTGATTTGTGGACTTGGACCTGTACAATCTCCGTATTTTTTCCTTGAGGGTTGGTTTTCTCTATGTGGGCACATGAAACGGTTGGTATGATTGTACTTTCGTGGTGAAATAAGTCCTTAGGCTGGTTTTCCTGAAAAGATGTCTCTGACAGGGCTGTTGGTTTTATCTTGTCAGGCTGAATTGGGCTCGGAAGATTTAAGGCCTCCTTTGTTGGTGCAAAAATTGCAGAAACAGGGTCTTTTAAAAAAAGAATTTATTAATTTTTTGCTGCTGTTTTCCAGGGGTTGGGCCGGAATTGTCAGTTATTGGGACCAAACCTCCCAAGTCTATCCTTTCTCTTGTTCCCTGTGCCACAGTCTCACCTTTAGATAATAAAAAAAGAGACCTCTTTGGGGGACCATACAGTTTTTGTGTTGTTTTTTTCCTGTTTTTTCTGTTTTTTGCTTGGAACGGTTTGTCGATTCGTTCAAGATCTCATTCTGTTTTTGTTGTGTCTTTTTTTTTTTTCTAATACTGGAACCTGTGGGCTCCTGTGGGCTCCTATAGGCTCCTATAAAAGCCTATTTCTCTGTAGATGGTCTCTATAAATGGCCCTTTGTCTGTAATGTTTGATGTTTCCAATACTTGCACTTGCACTAGCCACAGATTATTTTATTTTATTTTCCTTTCTGTGCCAATTGCGGGCCGTCTCTTGGGTTCATCCTTTTAACGGAGACAAAAAATCGAAGTAGGCAACTTGGATGGATGGATGGATCTCTTCCCTTCCTTTGCCTGAGCCCTAGGTTCTGGGACGCCCAGCCGACTTGACCACCCGCTGCCTGTGTGGTCCTGGCTGAAACGCTCCAACGAGCAGTCAGGCATAACTTAGGAGAAGGTGTGCAAAGCATTTAAAAACAACAATATATTAAATAGGTAAAACACAAAACAAAATAAAAATCCAACTCCAATGTATAAACCTAGATTATATTGTTATCAACAAATAGACACCAAAATGACAAAAACCTATTGTAGGGAGCTGGACATATATATTTTTTAAATAATAAACCCTTTCTAGTGCTTAAAAACATATAGTCTCACTTTGGGACAAATGGTCATGCTTGATAGGGACAAAGTCAAAGTTTGAGGCCGACCACAATGGAGCCCTGGGCAGATACACTAAACGGGTCAAAATTATTCCTTAATACTTAGGGGCCGATTACGATGTCATTAGGAAAGCTTTCCCAGCGAATAGGGTTAGGAATGCTTTCATAATGATTCGTATTTGGGAAATCCAACTGGAGTAGCTAATTTTCCTAAACACTCCCTTTCCAATCCTCTCCCTAATCTAATTACAGAAGCTCCTCTGTGGCTGAAAAAGTAGGAATTGGGGGTGGGCCTCTTCTGTCGTAAAGTGTCATTCTTCCTTTGAAGGCCAGTTTGGCAACCCCTCACCCCCTTCCTGCCATCTACTCTGGAGCTTGTACTTCTCCAACCACAGGAAACCTTTTTGTGTTTTGTATGTAATAAAAGGTAGAACAATACTTTGGAAGTACCTTTAAATCCAAAGTAAAATTTGCATATAATTTCAATTTAAAACCAGACTGCAAAGGCAAGGCTGGCTTTTAAAATGACAGCAGGCACCGCAGTAGTGCACACTCCAGTGCAGGAAATCTACTGGGCCTCTAAACGTCCCAGCCCAATTATACACTAGGCAGTTTGAATCCCCCTTGCCTTATTATCTAATAGGGACCTACAAGGGTCAGTCATCCTCAATTGTAATGATACCAAATTACCATGTGCGTTTAACACAGAGCTCAGGCCCTAGGTCTGGTTAGCAAAGCGCAGTAACCATCAGAGTCAGAAAACCAGCATTTAGTCGTCAAAATGGGGTCAAAAAGTGGGAGGATCTGCGAACATGTCCTGATTTCTCACAATAAAATATTGGTCATGCGGGGTGCTATACACCTTTCCTCCTTTCATGATGATTTCCAGGTGCCTAGCATGGATCCGCAGGCAAATAGCCCAACTGGTATCGATATCACCTCAATGGAAAATTTGACTTGGTACACCTCTCTCTTGGATTTGACATTAGATTTCCCAGTCCTCATATATTCCTTTCCATTGCTGATTCTGAGACCGTTGGGCTATTTGGAGAATCTAGTCGTAGATGGATACTTTGTCTTGGTGGCATAGAGGTTTCAGGGCCCTCTCGCATCTCTCGGGAAATTTGGATGGTGTTTTGGAACTTATCTAACCCTCCTGGGCTCAAGAGACAACAAAAGTATATAGATGAGCTTGTGGAGGTTGGACTAGAGGATGCCTGGAGAGAATAATCAATCCTGCTTCAGCTGATCTCACCCCAGTTCTTAACTTTCTAGCCACTGACTGCCAGTTGTCAATGTTTATAGTTCAACCTTTTCAGCACGTCATGAAACAGTAAGTAATAAGCCAGTGGGCGAGTTCCCACTGGTGTGAAGGCTTCTTAAAAGAGTTAGATATGCTAACCACTGAAACCTCGCTATTCTAATTAGTGGAATGTGAACTTGGTTCTTCATTTATTTCAGTCATGGCCAGACAAAAATGTACTTTCATTAAGGATCTTGTCTGCTAAGTGAAGCTGGTATATTTGATCTCAATTAAGAAAGTGTCTCATGTAAGATGGTTGGATATCACTATAATGCATTTTTCTCCAAACTGAGGTCTATTTTGCTATCTCAAGACATACTAACTGAGTTGTCAATTCACAAAGAGCCTCCACACTCGTAACAGAGGCCCCTCAGTGGTGGGGGGCTGCACTCGTGGCGGGGGCCCCATAATGGGTAACTACAGGTCCTTGGTGAATTAAGCCAATGTGTTTAATTTGGTGGAATACTCTTCCTTTCATTCACATCCTAAGCTGTGTGGTAGATTATGTTAAGTAGTTTGTTCATGATACTAAGAAAATGATAATGTCATCAAATCAATTAATTTATTTTTCTGTTTGTAAACCAATTGCCTCGTTTTTTCTGCCATCCTTAGTAGATGGGCAAAGTAGGTTATGGCTCTTTCCGCAGTGGATGCAAGACTATGAGAGATAAAGGGGTCCTCTTTCTATTCGAATTCTTTTTGTTCTTCATATTTTTGCTCTTTATTCATTGAATATAAATTAGCATTAAGGAAAGAGGCAGTGCTAGTTTGTTTGCCTCTTTTTATCTATTATCGGAGGCTTTCTACATGCTGCCTATTCCTGTTCAGATGAAGAGCAATATGAGTCTGTGGTGTGGTGCTTTCTTCTTTTCCCTTGGTGTTCCATGTATTATTGCATACCTATGTTCTGTTGTAGGATGTATAGATTTGAAGATGTTAGATTGCTGAAGATCAATCCATTGGTGCAGGCGTGGAGTACCGAAGCTGCAATAAAGATAACTTACTTTTAATTTTGGTCTATCATCTTTACACAATTTGGCAAAGATAATCTGCAGCCTTGGATTACTGAGAAGAACCTACGCTGGAATCTGTACTCGTCACATTCTGGCAGTCACAGTCAACTTTTGAGAAGATGGAGCATGGATATTTGCGCTTCTGCTGAGGTTCAGCAGCTCTGTGTACACCCTGAGCTTGTGGAGTGGTATCAGCCATATATTCATTTCAAATTGATAGATTTAGAGTCCCTGGAGTTCAGTGCCTAACCTTGCTCAAGCGCATAATGGACTATAGGATCATGTTTGTGATGACTTCTGTGCTTGAGTAGTGCTTGTTGTGTATAGTGCTTATGTAGTTTCCTCTTTGTGCCACACCTCTTGCTCTTACACGCAGTGCTGTCTTCAATGTCATGCTATCTCGGTGCTACAAGACCCCTGCTGGCAGCCAGGTTTGTTTGAAGTTCTCTGAATGGATCACTAGTGTACTTCGCTGTCCCCACAACAAACTAATCCTCACAATTTTTCGCTTTGCTCTGCAACAGTCTATCATATAAATAACTTTGATTTTTCTCTCAGTTGATCCTGCTGTCTAGCTTAAGGTTATGTTTATCTTCCTTTTGGCATACAAGTTTTCCCTGCCTGAGAGTTTGGGGTTTTGACCTCATTCTTCAAGTGCATCAGAGTGATCTACTCTCCACATTACTTTTCCACCTCCGAGTAACTTTATTACACTAACTGTACCTTTATTAATTGCCATAATGTGTGCTGCACAAACCTTTCTTATTAACCCCTCCTCTATCTTTTATGGCATGTATAGGGCAAACCCCCATTAAAATGACCCAAATGGAAGGAATACTCCAGAAAGGTAAAAGAAAATCCCCTCGCATCTATTAGGTTCTGAATGTTTGAAAACATATAACCATATGAAAAGCGAACCATAACTGAGGGGAAATATTCCTACATGCATTACAAGATTTAGATGATTATTTTTCACCAAGTTTCTGGATTGCCATTGACAGATATATTTAGTTTGCATGACAAATATATTATAGGTCAGATAATTATACGTATAAACAATGAGATTGTACAAGAAAGGCTATAGATTCATAGAGATTCAGAATTCAAGGAAGTATTTGCTATAGTTTGCAAGGCTGAAGTATCTAATAGGTGCCCTAAAGCTGTTTTTTTGCCAGCAAAGAGAAAACTCAAAAAGAAGCTGTGGGGACGGTAGTACATAAAAAGAATAAATGTAAAGTTGAGCCTTTAGTTAAGTACAATGGTGAATCTCACTATGCATCTAAAATTTCGATATAGAATGTTGTATATTTACAAGGTGGCAATGAAAGAAAGTGTTATAGTTGTGGGAGTTAAGAACATTTAGCCTACAGTAAAAGTTGCCCCGCATTGAATCCGAGATATTCATCATGTGGTATCAAGGGTCATTTTGCTGGAGTGTGTAGACATAATCAGTGTATAGTCAAAGTAGTAAATTCAAAAGATACCTCATCTGATTCTGAAAGGGAAAGTTCTGATTCTGCAGATAGTATTAAAGGACCCATTATAGATTTTATTCTGAGTATAGCAAAGGAGGGCTCTATGATGAACAGGTGTGTGAACTTAGTAAACATTCTTGTAATAAAGCGGTCTGTGGCATACGTTTTGGAGGAGTTACAGTACTAATTGTGGCAGATTCTGGGTCCCCCTGTACTATAATTGATAAAGAATATTGAAAAAATAAATTTTAAACGTTGTTGGAGGAGCACTTACTAACATCTGATGTTAAAACTGAGAGTTTAAGAGCCTGATTACAAGTTTGGCGGTCCAACCACCAGAGAACTGCGTGCATCCACACCACGCCACCGCTGCACCGGCTTACAACTGCGTTGAACAGTGTGAAACACACACCGCCAGCCTGGAAATCCTTTTACGGGATCTGCGGTGGACTCACTGCAGGTTGATTGGTCAGCAGTGAGCCAGCGAACGCCACCAGGATAGGGTTGCAACCGCCGAGTATATTACGAGTACAAAGTGACATTGGAGGTCTCACGACAGGGCACAGCCAATGGCAATTTCTCAAAGACGGTCAATTGCCATGTTGCAAGGAACCAAAAAAAGAAAAATTACCCTTGCCTGGATCTAAATACCACACATCGGATGTGTCATCACAAGTAGCCATGCCTGCAAATCAGACTTTGAAACACACCCAAACTTGACAGACATACGTTGCCATTCTGGGCAGAACTGCCACCTTAACAACCAAGACCACAACATTGATCATAAATTTAATTCTATTTGTTTATAACTATCATTTGTTAATCACCCCCACCCTTTTAACTACATTTACACAACCTAACTCATCATCCCCTTTTAAAAGAATCTGTTGAAGTTACTACCCTTTTATTCCCCCTCACTATGCCACCCAAAATAAAACAGCTTTCAGCGAAGGCAAATTAAGAGCCATGGTGGATGAAATCCTGAAAATAGAGCCAAAATGTTTTGAATCCAAGTCTAGCATACTCCTCACAGTATGGGATCGGAAATACAGGAGAGGATAGTCAACAGTGTGGATGCTGTAGGGAACATCCCGCGCACACATCACGACATTAGGAAAAGGTGGAATGACCTCCGTAAGAAGGTGTGTGGAAAGTGCAGCCTACACCACCAGGAGGCACAGATGACTAGTAGTGATCCCCCCAGTGCACCATTACACCTCATGCCCAGGTAGGGGAAGCTGTTGGTCATTCTACACCCTGAGGGCTTGGAAGGAATACCGGGAGGAATGGACTCTGCTAGGCCGTAATACAAGAAATGGCACAATATGGCACTCTCCTGATTGCTATATAGTATGCCTTTGCTATCCTCATTTACATCTACTCCCTGAACATGCTACATAAAGGCTATCTCAGATGTTGTTTTTTCTCTGGCAATGAACCTTGTTGCAGATGTAAGCGCTGCATCAACTTCCCAAAAAGTGTAATCATGTAGTGTGGGAACATGTCAGTGTGTGCTAAATCTATTATCTGTACAATATAGAGCTATGCCACAATACTCATCATTAAACTAACAAATAACTACAGCTACCATGTGGCCTGGTCTGTTCCACTCCAACCAGCAAGAGACACTCCTCACCACCACACCCTTCTTACCTGGCAGCCATCTTGCTACTGAACTAACACCATTCAAGAACTGAACTCTTCCTAACCTCTGCTAACGTCATATCCACTTGACCACAGCTATCATGGGGCCTGGTCTCTTCATCTCCACCCAGCACGCTACAGTACTTTACCCCTTCTCACCTGTCAGCCATCTTGCTACTAAACTAACACTACTCAAGAAGGTGAACTCTTCCCAGCTGTTGACAGTCCCATCCACTTGACCACAGTTACCATGAGGGCTAGTCTCTTCCACACCACCCAGCATGCTACATTCCTCACCACTCCCCTTCTCACCTGGATGCCATCTTGCTACTGAACTAACACCACTCGAATAGCAACTCTTCCCAGCCTCTCCTAGAGTCACATCCATTTGACCACAGCTACCATGAGGCCTGGTCTCTTCTGTTCAACCTAGCATGCTACACTCCTCACCACTACACCCTTCTCACCCCCTTCTCACCTGACAGCCATCTTGCTACCAAACTAACACCACTCAAGTAGCGGAACTCTTCCCAGCTGTTGCTGAAGTTACATCCACTTAACTAAAGCTACCATGAGGCCTTTTCTATTCACCTCAACCCAGCATGCTACACTCCTTGGCCCCCTTTTCACCCGGCACCCATTTTGCAACTTAAATATCACCACTCAAGTAGCTGAACTCTTCTCAGCCATTGACAAAGTGTCATCTACTTGACTACAGCTACCATGATGCCTCGTCTCTTCACCTCCACCCAGCATACTACACTCCTTTACCCCCTTCTGACCTGGCAGCCATCTTACTTCTCAAATATCACCACTCAAGTAGCTGAACTCTTCTCAGCCTTTGCTACAGTGACATTCACTTCAGCTACCATGAGGCTTTGTCTCTTCCCCTCTACACAGCATGCTACACTCCTTTACCCCCTTCTCACCTGGCAGCAATCTTGCTGCTCGAATATCACCGAACATGAAGTCTGTTACATAGAGACATTTCTAAATTTCAGTACACGTCAGACAGCTTTGTTTGTTGATGTCATGCAATGTTGGCCTGAGTTACGGCATAAAACAACTATATAACAAATGCATGCTAACCAAGACACTCAGGTTTATAACGATGCGAGCTGACCTCATGCTCATAGTCCCAAACAGTTAATTGATAGCAAGGACATTAATCCAAGGTCATTGTTGACAACTTAGCAAACAATATGCATCTTTTCATTGACAGACATACATCAGAATGATACCCTGTCAGTGTAGGTAATTGATAATGACACAACGATGAAACAGCAAATGACAGAGAACGAGGATTTCACATGTGAAATAGTGATATAATACATGATGTATTTGCAGAATTTAAGTAAAAAGTTGGATTAAATCACTAGTAACAAGTCTCAATTTTTCAGCTCCACATTAGACAGGACACAAACAACCTAGATGTGCTCACAAATTCTCCCATTAACTTTCATTTTAGTCCACAGCTGACCCAACAACTACTGTGGAGCAGACAGAGGCAAGTAAACAGAGCCCCTCTCAAGACCAAGATGAGGAAGATAAAGAAGCCCTCAGTGACTAACCAACTCTGGAAGCATTGGACATTGACGACCGGCCTGGCACATCTGGTCAGTCTGGGCAGACTTTAACAGTTGGGCTCACTGGGACCACACCTCCAAACACGGCAGGAACAACAAAGACAACATTTGTCCCCACAAGCACTGTGCTTAGCACAGGTAGTACCATATCCTGTCCCCCAGTCCTGGTTTCTCAGACTTCCACCATCACCCCAGTCTGTCAGGAGCCAGGACCCAGTGGGAGTGTGCAGTCTGTGTTTAGGACAGGGCAGTGGGCATAGCTGCAGTAGGAGGGCCAATGTGGAACCCCAGTGTGAGGCCACTGTTGAAACAGGCGCCCCAGCTGCCATTACCCGAGTACTGGGTATTTACCAGGACTCTCAGGATGTGTTGGGCCAGGTTCTCAACGAAGTCAGGGAAATTAAGTCAACATAGCAGGAGTTTGATGCCAGCCGGGGAGTTGTTGCCAGCCTCAACAACGAGGTTGCGGGCCTACGCACATTGGTGGCAGGGATCCGCACTGAGTTGGCCGACCTACGTTCCGAGGTGGCCTCCATGGTAGTGGAGCTGCTGGACATTAACTGTACCCTCTGCAAGGCTTTCCCAATTACAATTTCCTCTCCCTGTGTGCCAAGTGTGTCAGCACAATCAACTTCTGCAGCAGCCATAGTAAGGGAGGACCTGACAGAGGAGTTTTCACCCGCAGGCTCCGATGGCTCAGCAGGTCCTGATCCCCCCTCACCCAGAAAGAGGGGACATCCATGTAAGACTTCAGAAGGGAAGGGTGGCACGACCAGAACTATCAACAGAACACCACCTCACCAATAATGTCGTTGCTGTGTGTGACACACATTCACATTGTTGAATCTACCTCCCCTTACTCCCACTCTGATGTGAGGAGTAATTTGGACTTTGGTTTCCGGAAACTAGGGACTCTACTTTAATGCTTTCATCCACCATGACTGAATCCTTTACTTTAATTGTTTGTTTTCATCTATACTCCTATCATGGTTATGCTAACAAGTTATTTTTTTTAATGTAAATAAATTGTAATATACACCACAAAATATATTGTCACTCGTATTCATTCACCTATTGTATCATGTGACATTCAACCACGTTCAAATGAAATTGTATGTTTACAAAGGTTAAACATTTGTCACTACTGCAAATATGGTAGTGTGTGCAGAAAAACAGTGCTATAACCTTTGTACTGTAGCATGTCACATAACGATATACACACACATTGAATCATTATCTTTGTTAATGAATCTGACCATTCATAGACTGACTATATGTCTGCTAGCTTTTCATCTTCAGCAGCACTTGCTACTACAACGTTAATCTGTTCTAGCAGCAGTTTTGCTACATGCTACTAGGTGAAAAAACTAGTCACTAACCCACTTCATGTTAAAAACAACAAAAAGGCATAAACATCTGACATGTACATGTAGTTTGCCACAAAGTTTATTTAAATCAAGTAACATATTGCAAATTAGTACACAGACACATGTCTGCACCACAGTCCTTGACACCAGGGACTACTCAATCAATTGTTACCTCCATCTTGTGGAATAACATAAATACATGTTAGTCATGTGTGACAAGCACTTTTAGCACACAATGAGAAAACACACAAACAATCACATACACATCATACATAATGAGGAATGAGGCAGTGTGAAGGCAGATTACCATTATTTGGCCAGAACACAATAATTTGTTGTGACACATGATGGCTCATGTATTGCTTTGCGACCAACGCACCACAAGGCAAAATTCCAAAAGAATTAAGGTACTTGCCAAGCGATCGTAGTGCCACCTGTCTTTACGATTGGCTACACCCAAAATCAAAAAGTCACTGTCCTAGGAACAATCTATGTTCACTCCGTCTTCGGAAACAGCAATACCAGTTGAAACCAAAACTCGATTTTATCCACATGAAGATGACATGGCGTAGAAACCTACAATCCAACAACAGTGATTAGTTCAGCAAGAACATACTTTATATACTCCATGAAGCCATTTTCTGAGGGCTCCGCTTCTTAAAATAAACTTCAGAAGTTCTTCATGAACCACCTACAAAACAAAATCTACACTACATTTTTGTAGGCTATACATGGTCAGACTAACTGAAAAATTTCCAATATCTGTACACCACCATAGCAATGCATAGTGTTTTTGTGGACACTACATTTCAAACTATACTTACCTTCAGGAGAAGTAGTTCCGGATGATTCCCTGATGCACATCTGCTCTATCATCCTTACCACTATCATAATCTTCACTGGCCATTTCCCAGTTCCCAGCAGCTAGGTTTCCATGCTCTCCATCCTCTGGGATATATGTTATGTCCTGTCTCAGGGCAATGTTGTGGACGATGCAGCAGGCCATGGTAATCTGACATACCTTCCTGGGTGAGTATTGGAGATAAGGATGGGTGTAGTTGGCAGCAGAACTCCACAAAGTTGAACATAAACTACGTGAATTCTGCAACTTCACTCTGTCAAAAGAGACCTCATATATTTTTGATAAAATAACAAGCATCTGTCTTTAAATGCTAAAATGCATAGTCTTTTCATGAAAGTGAAAGTGATAATTTAGCAAGCAGTGAGAGAGGTGATGATTTTGAGATCCTCCCTAACCTAGGGGGAGAACCAAGCAGATGCCTTGCTTGAACACGAAGAGCATATCATGCTGAGCGATTCAGTGGTGGTCCCATCCTCTTAGGCCCACCCCAAGCACAGTTATTATGAGCAAAAATACAATCCCAACCAAAGGCCCTGCAAAGCATTATGGGACAAGATTAGGTGTGGGCAGTGAATATTATAGTATCCAATATCAAAATAATTCTACAAAGAGCTGCAGTTCAACTCGTCGTTACTAGGTGTTCCTCTCGAGTCAAATGCAAAAGCATTGAATCAAGCTGCAGTTCCACTAGTCGTTACTAGATGTCCCTCACGAGTCAAATGCAAAAGCATTGAAATTATTACATCAAGCTGCAGTTCCACTAGTCGTTACTAGATGTCCCTCACGCGTCAAATGCAAAAGCATTGAAACCCTGAGCTGAGAGCCAATACTATAAATTCTACAAAGAGCCGAACTGCAGCTTCATGAAAGGGTTTCAATGTTTTTGCATTTGACTTGTGAGACAATCGTAAGTTGTTGGCGGAACTTGGCCACAAGGAAGGCGGTCTTGCACGCGGCAGCTGAAGCCAAAGTCTTTGTTTTACATTGGTGAATTTTGAAAGTCGCAGTCCAATGCTGGTGTCCGTGCATGGCTAAGACCGCCAATGTTGTGTACAAATGCATTGCGGTTTCATGATACACTAAACTTTCCTCCTGATGCTCCTGCGATCTACACCTCCTCTACTACAGCTGTACTTTGCTATCTCTGTTAGCTATCAAGACCTGCGTAAAAGGAGTGAGGGCCCAGCCCTCTATTCAGAGGAGTTGAAAACCCTGGTGGGAGAGGTCCTTCCACACTATAGTCAAATCTATGGCTCATCAGACGGGCAGGTAAGTTCACAGTTTATAGTATTCATGGTTTTGATTCTTAGTTCCAAATCATTCTGACTACTGATGCTAACTGTATTGGTAAGGTGTTATCTCTAAAGGATCTTGATGGGAATTAAATCACAGCACCATTCACATCTAGACCTCCTACTCCCATTAACACTTGTCATTCAGCCATTGAATACAAGTCCATTGCAGTGGTCTTGGTATTGGAACATTTCAGAAAATGTGTACAGGGTTCATATATAGCAGTTAAATGTATCATAAACCTCTTGCCAATGTTTTAACTACTTTGGGGTTCCCCAATGCTACACCCAGAATTGCTACATTATCTATTAGTTTATTGGACCATTTGTATGATTTGCAATATGTTTTAGGTGTTCAAATAGAGTGAAAGACTATCTACTCGGATTACCCTTACCCTTAGAGGAAATTCACACAGAAGCGTTAAAAGATAACAGTGTGGCATGGTTGAAACATTAAGTATGTTAAGGTATAAAGAAGGAAAAATGGTAAACAGTTTACATCAGTTAAAAAGATTCATCAAACGTTTGTAACTATATTAAGAATGGATGGTCTCCTAATTGATGATCTCTTAAATGAGATTTGGAAAAGAAAGGCAACAGTTTTGCGAAGTTTGCCATGAACGTTATATGGAGGGGGATACATTACCAGAGTTATTGAATATTTCCTCCTGTCCAATTAAGAGGGAACATCCTTGAACTGTGCCATGAAGGACATTTAGGGATTGTAAAAAGTAAGCAAAGGGTAAAAGAGATGTATTGGCGTTTTGGGATGGATAGAGACATGGTAAGATTGGTACACTTGCAATGAATGGCAAAATGTAGATAACATCCCAGATTGAAATCTCCTTTCCACCCAGTTGGTTGTCCTAAAATTGCAGAAAGAAATGTTGGTAAAGACTTAATGGGTCTTGTTGTAGAAGATAGAGGAGAAGAGATGGTTGTTATCATCGTTATGGATTACTTTTCAAAATTGCCAGAAGTTAAATTTGGAAATAGTGTGGATTCTAGTATATTCTCATTTTCTTTAGAGTAATGGTTCTGTAGAGAAGGCCTACCTAAGAAAGGAATTTCAGACCATGCTACACATTACATTACTATAGAATGTAAGCATTTCCTGGAGAGGCATGCAATGTCCCACCAATGTACTTCTGCTTATCATCCTGATGGAAAAGGTGAAGTCAACTGAAGAAGAGAAGTAGAAAAATGTTGTAGGCTTATCATATTACTCCCACCTTAATGGGGTATAGTTCCATTTCTGTTAGAAGAGGAAACACATTGTTCACCAAGGATAAACCAGTGTTGGTTGTTTAAGAACAACTTGGGTAAATGGTCATGTGATGTAGTTACAACATTCTAAAGGCACAAAGCAAATACAAGAAATCATAAGCACTCAATGATGCGACCGCGCAGCGGACGTGCCGCTGGCGCGCCGAAGGTCCGCCTAAGGCAAGCCCATCTGCGCCCGTCCGCGCCCGGCCGGGTCCAGGGGCCAGAACCCCTGCACCGCTCATATCAGCCCGGCGCATGTATACCAGCACCGACCTTCATAAACTTAATTCTCCTTCTGGAATCAACTGTGAGTTTGTATGCCCACAGGAGAATATCCCTAATAAATGCCCTATATGTAGCCAGAACCTCACACCACATAGGCCCGACAACCCTCAGGAAAGAATTGAATTCATAATACTTCTTCTTAATTGTAGATCCCTTCCCAAACATACCACTGAGATAGGAATACTCCTTAGAGATCAAGACCCCGACGTGATTTTCCTTACTGAAACATGGCTCTCCCCCAACTGAGAGCCCGATATCGCGCAAACTCTTCCCCGGGGCTACACGCTACAAAGAGTCGACCGGCTCACTGGCCGAGGAGGTGGAATAGCTATTGCCTATAGAGAACAGCTTGTCTGTCGCCTTCTGGGCAACCCGCTTAAGGACTGTGAGAATGTCCTCTTCTCAATAGAATTCTCTCCACTTCTTGCATTCACAGGCATCTTAATCTATCGGCCCCCAGGACCAATAGGATCCTTTAACAGCTCCTTGCTTGAGGCTACAATAAAATTAGCGAGTGCCTCAGGCAATTTCACAATTTTAGGAGACCTTAACCTTCACTTTGATGAGCCACAGGCCTCCAATGCCTCTGAGCTCACAAATGATCTTTTTTCCCTTAAATTATCCCCTAAAATTAATAAACCGACACACATAGGAGGACACTTGCTCGATCAAGTGTTCTCTAATCTACTTGACCTGAAGGCAATTGAATCCACCCCGTTACCCTGGACAGACCACTTTCTTATAAAACTTCTTTGGTCTCCTCAGACAATCAGGCCCAAGATGCAACCGTCCTGGACATTTGGCCGCCGCTGGAATAAGCTTTCCGTGGACAAATGGTCTCAGGAACTAGAAAGGGAAAAACCTATCATATCCCAATGTCCGGGTCAGGCTAATGAGGACTTCATCTGTTGGATAGAGGAGTCACTTAACACGGTCCTTCCTAAAACTAGGATAAAGAAGTCAGAAGGGACACGAGACACACCATGGCTTACACCAGAATTACGTGTCCTAAAACAGCAATATAAAGTAAGAGAAAGACACTGGAGAAAAGACTTCCTACCATTAAAAAAACAGGAATACAGATCATCTATTCTTCCCTATAAAAGAGAATTAAGGAAAGCCCAAGCCTTATACTATGAAAATAGAATCTTGGCAGCACCCAACTCCTCCAGAGAAACTTTTAATATTATTAAAAATCTTCTTAAAGCCCCTCCCCCCAGAGCAACCCCCGATAGTTCAGGCGAACAATGTACTAAACTCGCCGAATATTTTAGTAATAAAGTCCAGCTTATTGTGGAATCTCATCCTACTAAGACTGAGGACGACTCCCCCCCTCAAATCCACTTGGATCTTCAAACAGAACTTATTCTGAAAGATCTCCGTCTGGTGACACAGGAAACTTTTAACTCCCTGTTACCACGCTAAAAAGCGGCTCCCCAGCTGATCCAGCGCCTATGAACATATTGAAGCAAGTCACTCCCATTATAGCCCCGCACATAATAAGCCTGATTAATACTTCACTTACCACTGGAATAGTTCCTCCTAGGTGGAAAGAGGCAAGGGTAAGAGCTCTCCTAAAGAAACCTAACTTGGATCCGACTGACCCAGGCAGCTATCGCCCCATATCCCTTCTTCCAGCCATCAGTAAGATCACTGAGAAACACGTAAATGGAACTCTATCAGGGTTTCTTGAGAACCATGGCCTCCTCAATCCCTCCCAGACCGGCTTCTGTCCACGCTAAGGTACTGAGACAGCGCTCCTGGCAGTGATGGAAGAAAGCAGAAAGATCCTGGACTCTGGAGGATCAGCAGCCATTATACTCCTTAACCTGAGCGCCGCCTTTGATACGGTGAACCACCTAACTTTGATCCGGCGGCTCAGGAATATGGGTATCAGGGGCACAGCACTTCAGTGGTTATCCTCCTTTTTAGTGGATATAACTTTCCAAGTTTTCAATGTCCATCACCACCCCCTTTTGTACTGCTTTGTTCGCCATAAGTTGGCAGGGTATGCTCAGACGTGAGTCCCTTGCTCACTTTGCCACTGGATTCAAGCAAGCCTGGCTGAAGACGGCTGAAATGCCAGAAACCGGTCCTAGGAAGCTTGTTTCCGGTCCATGGAAGGCATGGCTTGGCAGTTAGGGCTGGACTGTTCCCACGAGGCACAGGGTCAGACTGATTTGCATATGGCCATGTCTGAACTGGGGTGGCAGAGTGGGCTAAAGAACGGTGATGGATCAAACCCAGATCTGTTGACTGGGTGTGAGTGTTTGATTGGTTCTGATGCTCCGTCCATCACCGCCCCCTTTTGTACTGCTTTGTTCGCTATAAGTTGGCAGGGTATGCTCGGACGTGAGTCCCTTGCTCACTTTGCCACTGGATTCAAGCAAGCCTGGCTGAAGACGGCTGAAATGCCAGAAACCGGTCCTAGGAAGCTTGTTTCCGGTCCAGGGAAGGCATGGCTTGGAAGTTCGGGCTGGACTGTTCCCATGAAGCACAGGGTCAGACTGATTTGCATATGGCCATGTCTGAACTGGGGTGGCAGAGTGGGCTAAAGAACGGTGATGGATCAAACCCAGATCTGTTGACTGGGTGTGAGTGTTTGATTAGTTCTGATTCTCCGTCCATCACCACCCCCTTTTGTACTGCTAAGTTTTCAATGATAACACGGTTTCCAAATCCATACATCTGCCGAACGGGGTGCCTCAGGGTTCCTCACTTAGCCCGACATTGTTTAACGTGTATATGTCTCCCTTGGCAGCCAAAATAGAACCCTACGGAATCCGAATTATTACTTATGCTGATGATACCTAGCTAGTGGTCGGACTTACCCGAACTAATCAAGAATTCCACACCATGCACTGCTGCTTGAAAGATATCTCAAACTGGATGGATGACTCCCAACTTAGGCTCAACGGAGAAAAAACTGAGATTATGATTTTGGGTAACTCCCTTCACTACAATCCCAGGCAGCTATGGCCATCATGTATGGGCCCAGCCCCTATTCCTAAATCAGAAATCAAGAGTCTGGGGGTATGGCTGGACCAGGATCTTAGCCTCAGAACGCAAGCTAGGAAAACAGCAGCCTCTGCTATGGCCTACTTAGAATGGCCCGAAAGGTCTTACCTCTTCTCCCATCCATAGTTAAGAAAGTAATGATTCAGTCATTAATTCTTTCTAGGTTAGATTATGGGAACGCCCTGTATTTGGGTGCCCCCCTCTCAGCAATCAAGAAACTACAATCTGTACAGAATAGTGCAGCGAGACTCCTATTGGGAGTTCCTAATAGACTGTCAGCAGAACCGGCCCTTCGAACCCTCCACTGGCTTCCGGTTCAGGAACGAATTAAATTCAAGTCCCTATGTTTAGTGCACAAAATAATGCAGGGACTTGGTCCGTCATCAATTTCCACCATGATTCGCCCATACAAAGCCAAGCGTAAACTCAGGTCAGATGACTTGTATCTGATTGAGGTCCCTAGGATTAAGAGATCCAGAAGTGGTGGTAGGCTCTTTTCTTACAATGCCTCTAAACTCTGGAATGCTCTGCCTTTCTATCTGCGTACCACCCCTGATCATATTTCCTTTCGGAAACAAATAAAAACGTATCTCTTTCCTTATTTTCTGGTCCCCCCCCTACTGTTGGTACTAGCGCTGGGATGCCTCCGGGTAGCCATGCGCTCTATAAATGCTTTTCCATTCCATTCCATTCCATATGATGAGAAGAAAGGTGTGAAGGAAGTCATTTTGCGAAAAAGAGATTTGGTCCAGGTAGAGGTGCAGAAAAGAAAGCATGTATTTTTTTAATCCTTTGTTAAAACACAACTTTGCTAAATGGTCATGTGATGTAGTAACAACATTCTAAAGGCACAAAGCAAATACAAGAAATCATATGATGAGAAGAAAGGTGTGAAGGAAGTCATTTTGTAGAAAAAGAGATTTGGTCCAGGTAAAGGTGAAGAAAAGAAAGCATGTATTTTTTGATCCTTTGGAGGTTAAAGAACTGTTTACCAATTTAGCCAAGTTATGAGATGCTAAAGTGCGACATATTAGCAGATTACCAGTATTCTAAGAACATGTCTCGAAACCTTTATTGAATGAGATGAGTAATTTTTTGATGTGGTCCTCTCTATAGGGTTATCTCCAAACTTTTAGTCATCACCCATCGTATTTTTGCTTAATTAATTTTTGTTGGCCTTAGGTCTCTGCCCACTTTACCACTTCTAACCAGTGCTAAAGTGCTTGTACTCACATGTCAACATTGACCTACGCCTGTTTGCCATATTTAATTTACTTATAAGTCCCTTGTGAAGTGGTATATCATATATCCAGGGCCTGTAAATTAAAGGCTGCTTGTGGGCCTGCAGTACTTAGAGTGTCACTCACTTTAGTAGCTCCTTAAAACGTGTCCCAGGTTTGCCTCTGCAGCCTGAATGCAGTTTTAAACTGCCAATTCGACTTTGCAATATGACATCCTTTCCAAGCCTTAAGCTCTCATTTTATTGCATACATGTTACCCCTAAGGTAGGCCCTCTGAAGCCCCTAGGGTAGGATGCATTGTAGTTAAATGGCTCGTCATGTATTTTGTATGTTTTGCATGTCCTGGCAGTAAAAACAACAACACAAAATCATTGTTCACTACTGTGAGGCCTACCTCTCCCACAGGATAACATTGGGTTGTCTTATTACATTTAATAAGTGCTAACCTTTGATTGGGAATAGGTAAAGATTTCATGTTTGGTGCCAGAGAAATTGTAATTAAAATCCTCTTTAATGGTGCCTGCAGCCTGTTCCTGATCACATGACTGTGTGTTGTTGGCATTTGAACTTTTCTTATTTCTTTACAAACCA
Organism: Triturus cristatus; assembly: GCF_964204655.1. Taxonomy (NCBI): domain Eukaryota; kingdom Metazoa; phylum Chordata; class Amphibia; order Caudata; family Salamandridae; genus Triturus; species Triturus cristatus. The sequence continues at coordinate 405,538,307 of NC_140581.1, forward strand.
AATTGAGTCTGGTGGTCTAACTGTCAAAGAGAAGCCTCAGGAAACTCCACAGACATAAAAAAAAACATAAGCGCCACTCTAAACGAGACTTATGAGACTTAGAAGGATTTCCATCAATTACCAGAGACTCGTCAGTGTCATCATCTGGATATCCTTCCTTCCCGCCACTAAAACCTCTATGTCACAGAGGTAGTATCTGTGGTTCGGGTATCAACCAGATCACCCAAGTCACATAGGGAGGAAGAGAGGAGACAAAGATCGCTGGCTCAGCTGTAATTAGACCTTGACTTAAGGTAATGAGTATCATAAATGATGTAAATACCAAAACATATAAAAGTGTAAAGGTGTGCAGTGCATAAAGGTGAAATTAAAAAAGGAGTTAGAGAAAAGAAAACTTTTATTCACGGTATTCCTACTAATCCTTGTTATAAAATTGGTGCAAAAACAGCTTTGAACACATAGGCTGTCTCACAATACGGTTGACATGTTTCAGCCTTCCCGACTAGTTAGACGTTGGCTTTCCTCAGGACCTTAAACCATATCTGTATTGCTACTGCAACAATGAAAGTGACAAAATAAAGTGCAAAATACAACCTTCTCGGTGTACATTCCTTTGTGCAAGCGGTTTACTTGTATTACCTACACAGAATGAAAAAGAGAAAGAACAAACACACAATGTCTATAGTGAATACGTCGCTCTCCTAAGACAACTCACGTAATAGTTATTTGTCATATAAGACCAATTTATAACTATAGATACAAACTGTTCATTGACTCGATGTGCTTACCTGTATTGCACAAGGAGAAAGCCTCACCTCACCCGGTGACTTCTCAGGTAAATGGAGGCCCGCCCTAAAAATAGAGGGGAATTGTTTCTTATAAACCAAAAACATGAGAAAATACATGAAATTCCTTCTATTTTTATCTCTCATTATGGTTGCTGTCTAGTGGATTACATGTAGATCCAAAACATAGGCTCGGATGGGACAAACTTAAAAATACCTCAAAGTGACCGCAATGTATTTGTAAAAAACTTGTAAAAAACTCTCACAGCGTTACATATTTTTCTAATGTTGGCATGCAGTTAGTATTGAGCAAAGGAAAGTTCTTAACAAACTAACATCAACCCATAGCCAAATGCTCTGAAGTGTGGTAAATCATTGGGCTAGAGTCAACAAAGATACCTAACAATGACCACGTCATTCCGATAAACACGGTAACAGTGTGGAGATGGTAATGAGAAACGAAAAGGATCGCGTCTTTTTGATTAGCGCCATCCTATGGCTAATAATTTCTCAAATGCAGTTGTTTTAGTAGCGTGGTAAAACATTGAACTGTAGTCGGCGGGAAACTTAGCCATGACTACATTATACTGAGAAATACGATAAAAGGGGAGACTTGTACTCTGTCTCTAACTGTCCTCTGACAGACTACATCTAGAACACATGTGTATCAAAGTGCCACTCCAGACATATAGGTGCCGGTTCCGATCCGTTAAAAATAATTTGCGTATGACCCGTATCCATATTTGTTTACGTACGAGTCGGAGAAGCACTGTACAAACGGCCAAGTACGATTCGTCCATGAAAAATATCTATGAATAACATCGGGAAAAGTCTACGAGAGTGCGTCGGAAAGTGTTCACGTCCGAATATCGTCGGGAAAAGTGTACGAGAGTGATCCGGACATTGTTACGTGCAAATCGTAAAACACAAGTCCGAGCGCGCAAGTACGATCCCGACCGTCCGTCCGAATACACAATCGCACGTAAAATGTCCCGTACGGAGCCAACGCAGTAGCACACATGTACACGGGTAAACTCATGCCCGTGTACGAGGGGTACAGCCCCCCCACCCCCAAATATGTCAGCACCGTACACCACCCTGTACGCACTGTACCCCAGCCCCGCAACTGTAAGCGCCGTACCCCCATGTACGTGCCGTACCCCCCCATGTACGTGCCTTACCCCCCCTGTCCGCATTGTACCCCAGCCCCGCACCTGTACGTGCCGTACCCCCCCTATGTACGCGCCGTACCCCCCCTGTAGGCGCATCACCCCCGCATGTACGTGCCGTACCTCCGCATGTACGCGCCGCACCCCAGGGCCGCACTTGTACGCACCGTACCCCCACCGCATGTACGTGCCTTACACCCCCATGTACGCACCGTACCTCCACATGTGCGCACCGTACCCCAGGGCCGCACGTGTACGCACCATACCCCCACCGCATGTACGCGCCTTACCCCTCCATGTACGTGCCGTACCTCTGCATGTACGTGCCGTACCCCAGGGCCGCACCTGTACGCACCGTACCCCCACCGCATGTACGCGCCCTCCACCCCCATGTACGCGCCCCCCTCTCCCCATGTACGCGCCGTCCCCCCCATGTACGTGCCGTACCTCCACATGTACGCGCCGTACCCCAGGGCCGCATGTGTACGCACCGAACCCCCACCGCATGTACGCGCCACACTCCAACACCGTACCCCAGCACCTTCACCCAGCATCGCGTATGTACGGATCGTACCTACGCGAAAATGACTCTTACAGAACCAGGACACTGTAAAACAGCACAAGGAGGGTCAATTCGACTCGCACAACACCACAAAACACGTCTACATGACAAAATGCATCTCAATGACTGACCTGGCACATCCAAACAGGCAAACAGAGGCCCCAAATCACAACCACCACTTATAACACACCCACCAAAATTCAAACACAGCCACACCCAAAAATGGACCAATAAAAAGGGCCCACACACACAACCCATGAGCCTTTGCAACAGACCCACTACTGCCACATAGAAACTACTCCATATCACTCATACCTCCACTACACCTTCACTCACACACCTTCACACAACCTCCTCCACAAATATCCCACTCTTCACATTCACACACACACCGTCACATTCACACCCACACACCCACAACCATGCACACCCACACCCACACCCCACACCATGCCCACAGACAAGATCCAAAGTTCACAACGGCGGAGCTGGACATCCTTGTCAACTAAGTCATCAGAGTCGAGCCACAGCTGTTGGGAACAGACCAGCATAGCTCAAAAATCTGCCATGTGGCAGAGGATTGTCGACAAGGTGAATGCTGTTGCGCCCATCCGAAGGACCAGGCATGAATGCCAAGCCAGGTGGTACGATCTGCGCAGGGTGGTCAAGAGGAAAATTAATGAAGAATATGCCCAGACTAACATCACTGGAGGTGGGCCGCCCCGCAGACCCGTACACTACCATCCCTGGGAGGAGAAGGTGATGGCCCTGCTACCGCCGGTGGGAGTACATGGAGTCGAAGGAGTCGCAGAGCCTGGTGAGTACACAAACAACTTACGTCACATGGGGGCAATGGGGTCCACACCACATATACACCAAATGCACCCAACTTCCCCCAAGCACTCACCGCAAACAACCACACTCAAAAACCACACTCATGCCACTAATGTCACCATGCACCCTTCACAAATCAAGGCAAGGCCATGTCCAAGCCTACAACAACCACAAACACAAGACTGGATGTCCGGGAGCTGGGAGGGTGGGCCCCACACAACACATTGTGAAAATGAGATGCAGACACCAATGCCCTCAGTCCATATGGCATAGGTACATAACCATGCACAATGCACAGGGACTGGCAAAGTACTGACAAGGTAGATGACACTTGGCCCTGCTGTATGCAGCACAAGGCCCTCCTGGGACCACTGTACACTCAAACACCAACTCCACAAGCACAGGTATCTAGCACAGGAACTCACACTCACTGTCATGCCAGCATGCACCATGAGGGGACACACACATCACCTGGGAGACCCAATGACAACTCACACTACACACAACAGCAGGCCCGGTCACAACCCCCCCCTAACACAAGCACACACACCCGGGGCAGGCAACGGATTTACACACTCCCACAATGGACATGTGACACAACAAGAACGATCCAGAGCAAAATAAGCATCAGAGCAAACAATCCACAGGTCAAACACTCAGGAGAACATCCCAATCTGTCCCAAACACTCAGGAGAACATCCCAATCTGTCCCCCGCAACATACCCATCCCCAAGTGGACATTGAGAGGAATGCTAGGCACATCCAACTACCTGGAGGAAATGTGTCAACTTGAATATGTAGGAAACATAGATGTCGCATGAAACACCATTAACATTGTCTCTCTCTCACACACAGGGCAACGTCGTCGATCTCCCCCCAACACTGGGGGGAAGAATATCAGTTCCAGGCACCGCGTGAAGACGATCCCACCGGCAGCGACGACTCTCACCACTCCGTGGATGACCCCGACCAACCTGGACCCTAAGGTGCCCAAGCCCCTGCAGCACCTGCGTCAGGTACATATGTGCCAACCACCACCCGCATTCCTGCCACTTCCCAGGACACACCCAGGAGCCCTGCTCACACTGAACAACAGAGCCAGTCTGACCAGGAGGGACAAGGCAACCCTGCAAATGCCATCCCTCAGGGGTCCCATAGACCCGATGTGCCCACAACGGCAGGCCAGGCTCAAGTGGGCAGGGGTGGTGGGAGTGGAGGCAGGCGGAGGCGCGAACCTGACCAGCCAGCTCAGGACCCCGGTATGTCACACATACAGAACATCCTGGACTCATACCGGCATGACACCAGAGGCATCAACCAGGTCGTGTCAAGACTCTCCGAGATGCAGGGGACCCTCGATGACATTAAGAACCTGCAGGTCGAGCATCATGCCAGTCATCAACAACACCAAGGACGGATGGAGGCAAGACTGGCAGAGTTCCTGGCGGTGCACAGGGACGTGAGCCAATCACTCCATCAGATCGCCCAAAGCCTGGCAAACCCTCCCTGTGCCACCAGGCGTAGACCAGCACCAGACACAGGGAGGGAGGAGGAGGAGAATTCATCTGACGGAGCGTCCCCAGCATCGTCAAGGCCTGCATCTGAGGGTCCCCGGAGGAAGGTGGGTCGTCCACGGAAAAGACCGTGAGAGTCAGCGGACCATCCCCATCTCCCAGGTCACCTGGCCCTCTGGCGCAACAGCAGCACCTCATCCAATGACATTCTCTGCCACATGGACTTGCTGGTCACAGTCCGACCAATGATGACCAACACTGTGGTCTGGACTCTGATGACTTCCAATCCCAAGGATACCATCTCCCCCTGTGAACTTTGGATTCTATTCCCCCGGTACAGCACCCAATTGCATCTACCAAACCACTTACCCCACCGTAAATAAATATTTCACTTTGGACATGAGACGTTCTTGTCATTTTGCATCATTCAACGACATATGTGTGTGGAAATGTCAAACTATGGCTGAGTGTTGAACCAACTCAGCCATCCATACCCTGGGATCAGAGTCTGGTACAGGACACACATGGGTCACAAGGTGTCATTCAATGTAGGCATGGAGCACAACACTCACCTGTGATGGCCTCTGGCTGCTGAAGGGGGCTTGCTAAACTGTGCGGAGAGACCTATTTGGGAGATCATCATTAACGCGTAGAGGTCATGGCTCATGTGGAGGTTCCCGGGGAGGGAGGCCCAGGTATGTGTGGCCAGGTGGGAGAACAATGTCCTGTATGCTGGAGTACGGTGGATGTGAAGAACGGTGGCCAGGGCAAGGTTGGATGCACGGAGATGGCCCAACGGGATCTAGGATGACAGACGTACAAGGATAGTTGCGGTCTGGGTTGTGGACTGCCTCCTGAGTGTGGGTGGGGAGTGTGGAGGTCACCCTGCAGCAGACAGTGATCCATTGCAGCTATCCATGGTGGACGGTGAGGTGGCTGGGGTGCAGGGTGTTGAATCTGAGGTGTGCAGATGCCCCCTGGATGTGGACAAGTTTCCTGTGAGTTTGGATGTACTTGCTCCGTAGAGGGCAGGGCAGTATTTGACACGGATGTTGTCATGGACCTGGGGGATGGTCTGTCTTTTCTTGGAGTGGATCTATCTGTGGATCATGTGCATAATGCATAGGGCGTTGCAGCATGAGGTACAGATTCTGTGGACTAGCATGGCAAATGTGAGCGAGCCAAACATGATGCACACCATCTTGTGTGTGTGGCCACTGGGTGCTTGTGCAGGGCTCTTGCGGGTGGGACACAGGCACTTGACCCAGCTGGAAGGGGACAATCCTCAGATGTTCAGCTCAGTCCTGTACAAGTCCAGCCTCAGGAGGCTTGTGTGCAGCCATTCATCAATAGATCTCATGCATACTTGAATGATGGAACTGCCAATGTCTGTGTCTTTGTTGCGGGTGAGGAGCACCTGGCTGTCAATGGCATACGAGCTAATGATGAGGTGCTGTGCGCATGTGATGGTGGAGAGGGGGGTCCTGGACACTCTGTAGATTGACATGCTGAGAGATGATACCTGTGCCATGTCCCAGACGATGACACCATACTACATGCTGAAGCCTTGAGTCCCACTCCCATGCCCTTGCTGGGCTACAGAGCCTGTGGGGAGTATTAGGGATGTGACCTGGTTGGTGTGACAGGGCCTGGAAGGCGGGGCAGCACAGTGTAGGCCGTTGGAGTTGCACACTCAGCATACAAAGGTGTCGTGTGTGTGCCCAGGGTATGTCTGACAGCAGGCGTTAGATGTGCGGATGGACATAGCTCGGAGTGTGGCTGATACATCAGACTGTAGTGTGATGTGGGTAATGCAAGGACAGGATGGTGGTGCAATGAGCACCTTGCATGTGCTGATGGTCCAGCCTTTGGCACCGCGTGGCGGCAACAGTGGCATAGACAAGCTGAGGACAGCAAAATGAATGGGTGGAGGGAGGAAGTGAGGAGCATCCTGGAGGCGTGTGTGTTGCCAAATCAGGATACTCTGTTGGCCCTTGCTGCAGGGGTCGCAGCAGTAGGCGGCATCTCCTTGCAAAATGACAGAATTTGCACACATAGACTAGGATGTCAGAAGGACAACTGCAACAGGCGCGTGTGTAAAGTAAGGAGTGTCCAGTGTCACATGGCACACCAAGACACAATGCATGCACAATCACCAAAGAAGCATGACACCGGATCAGGAAATTGAAGGCCGACCTGCGCACAGGAGACACACCTGTTGGTGGCCCATTGTGCGGACCAACATGCCAAAAAACATACACAACCATGTACTTCATACCCAATAGGGAGCCTAACCCATGAGCAACTGCATGCATGTTGCTAAACTACACATGGACTCCTATGTATAATCTTCCACAACTATGCCAGATATGCCACATGCAAAGTGGCAAGAGACCTGCATTGACAGAGATGAGGCACCTTGGAGTGTGACAAACACCTTTATCACTCAGCCTCACACTAAGGGAAATCCATCAATTGGAACAGACTCACAGGTCATTTGGCTGACCATGTGTGACCTACACTGGACACCCCCTTCAACACACATATGTGTAAATCCTACTGAGCTGGCACACAAGTGAAGTGGTTGAGCCTAACACCCCTTGCTGCACACGGAGAGTCTACAATTCCCCATTGAGCCTCATATGGGGATGTCCCACACTATGTCCACCATTAGCATCCCGTATGTTCCTTGGAGACGTTATACACACATTGATGCCTTCATCAGAATCCACACACCATTACAGATGACTGTCAGGAAGGGTGAACATCAATTCATGGGAGCCATGCAACACGTCATGTGGCCCATGGTGAGTCGACATGTATGCATGGTAACACAATATGCACAGGAGCAGTCCCCACATATCACAAACACGTACCACCCACAAAATGCCTTGCTGCACTCCTTACCCCAAATGACTTTTCACCATGTCTGTGCATGTAACTCTGATCCAGCACACGTTGCAATACTCATGAGGAATAGCAGGAGGGCAATGATGACATGAGCAGACGACAGCCGCAAGAACCTGGGGAGGACAGACACACAACAATTCAGCGAAGAGCTAGTAATCCACATGCATGTACATGTACTCTACAGGAATGATGTTGTCACCATGCCCTTAACAAATTTAGTGTCCCAGCTAATATGTGTGGAATGACATCATGACTTGAATGACACATCAGAACACACCTCCAAGTCACTTAGCACACAGTCAGCTCGACACACACATTGCAACACATGCCACATAAGGCTCAAAGCGTGCACACTCAGACACAGGGACTCACCATCATGAGAAGAAGTCGCGGATAAGCTGACTTCGGATGTCTTCATCCTCATCCTCATCCTCCTCATCCTCATCCTCACTTGCCCCGTGCCCGAGCCCTTCATCCTCCACGGGTGGATTATCCTGCTCATCTGGATCAAGGATGAGTGGCACGGCCTTCTCCACTGCCATGTTGTGCAGCATGCAGCACACAATGAAGATTTTGCAGACCTTCACCGGGGCATATGGTGAGCACATGTTCAACAGCTAATACACATCTGCTTAATACAGAGTCTGTGCTGTGCAATACATCCAGGACACGTGGGCCAGCCAGGTGATACTCGTATGAAGAGCCAGCCACATTAGTTGCATGGCAATGTTGACGTGACATGCCATGAAATAGCTGTTGGCCAGTGTAAGTGACAAGCCAGACACATTACATGAGTGACAGACATCCACATATTAGCATTAGAAGGATGTCATCTCATACAGACAGCTGGCGGTAGTCTAGATGCACAGGTCACATGTTATCTGGAAAAGGACAGATGACACACATTTCCATTAAGGGGTCCATGTCAAAAACTGATGTCACAGACATTGATACAACGCCGATATTGCCTCATGTTAGGAAGTCATCTTCGAACCATCATCACACATGTAACGTGTGAGTCCACATGTGGCATGGTGTGCGTATGTGTGTGTCATGCACAAATGCACACATACACATGTTGGAAGCTGCAACAGCAGATGGAGTTGACGGAACACCAATGGATAGCTCATGGGAACACATGACACACACATGACATAGTCACACCATGGCACACTGGGAGTCACATGTGAGGTGTAATTATCCATGTACCTGCCATCAGGGGACAGTTGCGGGTGTTGCTGACTGTGCCATACCAGTGATGCAGTGCTTGACACGTGTGTCGCACATGCACACATGTGCAAAGTGTGAAGGGGAAGTGTGCCACGTAGTGCCCCATCACACATGACATGTGTAAACAGCTCATCACACATCTATTGTGCCACAACATGAGGAGACATGTGCCACATCACTGCCTGACACACCTAGGCCCTGCACATGAAGGACTGCACTGACAATGACTTGATGTACAGCCTTGTGCGAGTCTGATTCCTCCATTCCTTTCGTGTGCGCCTCCTATCACCTTTGTAAGCTGTGAAACGCAGTACACACGCTCTGAGGGCATGTGTAGGGACCGTACTCATGCGTGTACGGCCCGTACACGTGTGAGTACGTGCCTATCACTATCGTTGGGGGTACCGTAGGGCCTAGTGATACGGGCCGTACTCACACGTGTACGGGCTGTACACGCGTGAGTACGTGCCTATCACTATCATTGGAGGTACCGTAGGGCATAGTGATAGGCATGTACTCACGTGTGTACGGCTTGTACACGCGTGAGTACATGCCTATCACTATCGTTGGGGGCACCGTAGGGCCTAGTGATAGGCACGTACTCATGCATGTACGGCCCGTACACACGTGAGTACGTGCCTATCACTATCGTTGGGGGAACCGTAGGGCCTAGTGATAGGCATGTACTCACACATGTACGGCCCGTACATGCGTGAGTACGTGCCTATCACTATCGTTGGGGGTACCGTAGGGCCTTGTGATAGGCACATATTCACGCGTGTACGGCCCGTACACGCGTGAGTATGTGCCTATCACTATCGTTGGGGGTACCGTAGGGCCTAGTGATACGGGCCGTACTCACGCGTGTATGGCCCGTACATGTGTGAGTACGTGCCTATCACTATCGTTGGGGGTACCGTAGGGCCTAGTGATAGGCACGTACTCATGCGTGTACGGCCCGTACACACGTGAGTACGTGCCTATCACTATCATTGGGGGTACCGTAGGGCCTAGTGATACGGGCCGTACACGCGTGAGTACGGCCTGTATCACTGTAGTGATGGTGCCCTAGGGGTACGTGTGAAAAGCGCCGTATCTGTGTGGGGATTTAAGAATTACAATGGGGACACATGAGGGACAAGTATTAGGGCCTAAATGCATGCTGGTTGTCATGGATACCGAGTTTCAAGTTCAACATTTCACATCATGTGATCTGGAAAAATCAGTTGGCCACATTTATCATTGTTGCAAAGTGGTTGTTGACTTGACATGATGCTGCAAAATCGAAAGATGCAAAGGCTGTCACTGGTGTATGTTTAAGGGGATTGGAGGAAACGTAGGATGCAAATGAGTCTGACCAATCACTCTGTACTCCTGTATATGAAATAGGCCAGCGAGGCAGATATAAGGCAGGCAGAACCCATGAGAGGGCACTTGCCTGCACAACATGTCAGTCGATACCACTGCTGCTGTATTGTCTCCCTCTGGCACCATGTCAAGGACTGTGGAGAGGGCCCAGCCTTTCACCCAGGAGGAGAACGAGGCCCTGCTGGATGTGATCCTCCCACAGTACCCCATGCTGTATGGTCGACCAGGGGAGCAGGTGAGTGCTGACTCCAGTGCCTTTGCCTGTGCACCTTTATTGTGTCTGTCACTTCTGGCATTGTGGCCAGGTGTGACAAACATGCAATGTTGGGTGGAGTGGGTCCCAGGGGGGGTTGGCTTATGTCTCTCATGCAGGGATTGATGTAGTTCATGTGTGCACTCCTCACTTGCATTGTGCTTACTGTGACATTCACTGCATAGTGCATGGCACATTCCGCCAGTCAAATCCTCTTGGGCATTCTTGTTCTATTGTCCTGCGGTGATTCAGTGGTCACCCCGGTGTGACAGGTGACTGCACCCACAGATGTGTGTGAGAGTTGAGTGGAGCTGAGGTGAGAGTGGTGAGAGTGTCCAAATGATGTGTACGCCCCCTGGACATTGTTGTGTGTGAATGTTTATTGTCATGTGGATGAGTGTCTATGTGGAGTGTTGCACCACAGCTGCATGGAGGAGGCAACTGCTCAATACATCTGATGTGTGGAGTAAGCCGTGCTGTGTGTCTGACTTGCTGAGCTAGTCCCACACCTGTGACCCCCCCTGGCAAGTGGCACATGTGCAGAGTGAGGTTTGCATCCGCTGTTGCCAATGGCAGGTGATTGATGTGTGCCTGTGTGTGTCTGTGTACTCTGCTGAGGTTTCGTCAGTGGCCTGGCGCATGTGACTGCTTTGCGTTGCTGTCCATCAGCCTTGTGTTGCTTGGGATGCACAGTGTGTGCCATGATCAGGGATTGGTTCGCACCCCTCATGCCACCTGTGTACTTACTATGCCATGTAGTGCATTGCTGCGTCCCCAGTGGAAAAAGTCCCTATGACTAAGGTGCTATTACTTGCCAGCATACTATGCCCTGTTCTACAAATCTAAGATGTTCAACTGTGTGTCTCTGTGACATGGTGCAGGTGTAGTGATGTTGTCCCACTTTGTCATCCACACAGGTATCCCACTACCACAAGGGGAAGATCTGGAAGGCCGCCGTCAAGGCCGTACAATCGGCGGAAGGTCGCAGTCAGCGCCTGCCACAAGTGAGGAAGAGATGGCAGGACATCCGGTGCTGGACCCGGAGGATCGCCCGGGTCATGCTGAAGGAGGAGGCTCCTCGCAAGCATGGCGGGCGCCGGCGCCTGACCCACCAGATGCGGCGTGTCCTGGCGGTGGTCTTCCCTGACCTGGATAGGCGGATACAGGAGTTACAGCAGCAGGAAGGGGGTAGGTACATGTGTGTTTGTTGTGTGTCGCCAGCTTTTGTTGCTGCTCATTCGCCTGGAGACACTGCCAGGGTACATATGTGCAGTGAATATCCTGTTCCCCACAGTCAACCTGTGCTGTTCTTCCTCCCTTCCCCTCCTTGACATGTGTTACCTGGTCTGTGTGTGATCACTATTGCACATGGTCATCTAGGCTGCCAGTTTATCAAGGTGCACACTGCTTTCAGCATCATGTGTGGGGGTGGTCTGCCTGTGCCCTGTCCTGTACAGTCATTAGGGGGTGTATATTTGTTGCCACTGATGCTGAGTCCCAACATAGGAGTGTGAGGTTTCAAATGAACAGACTTGCTGCATCCATTACCAATGTTGTGGCCTCACACATGATGTGCATGAGTGGGATATATGCATAGTGGTGGGACAGTTGCTCCTGTAACAGTCAGCTCATTCCAGGACCATGGAGCAGTGTGCACACTACAGTCCCCTGTCACAGCCTGCCCTCCTACTCATGTGTGTCATCCAACACTGTGCACATTCACTGTGGGTTCATAATGGCTCTGCCTCTGTGGCATTGTTCCCTGGCCTAGGTAGTAGTTTTCACATGTGTGATACATATGCCCACTGGACAGGGATACAGCAGTTTGCTTGTGCATACTCACACTGGGCAGTGCCTGTGTGGCTATTCACAACAATCTGTTGATGTTTGTTTGTGACCAATATGTTTTGCCAGCCCTACAAGGTGATGTCGTGTCAATGAAGCTCGTTTTCATGCACAGTTATTGTAACCCTGAATAAGAGCTTTCACTTCTTGATTGGTATCAGTCACATTGACTCAGGTATGGAAGGGTGGGCGCGGGAGGGGCGTCTATGTTCAACCCTGATGTTTCATTGCCAGTTCTGACTTATGTGTGATGATTCGCAGTACAGAAAGTCATCGTGCAGTGCCCCCGTGATGTGGGCCAGTGCTTGCTGTTGGTGCTTCATTGCCTGTGTCAGTTCTTGGCAATCATGTATCCTGCTTGGACATTTTTGACACCTGTGTGTGGTTCAGATGCTACACAGTTGTGACTTGGTGTGCTGACATCTGTGGGTACATTCTGGCTTGCCATGAGGGGGAATCCACAGTACAGCTAGGCTTTTTTGCTAATCAATTGCAGGCCCATTAGCTTATGCATTGTCCTGGGTGTGGACATGTGTGCCACTCCAGATGACAGTCAGTAGGTCATATGTGTAGCCAACTGTGTGATCAGGTGACGGATAGCCGTGTGACAAATGACATTATTCAAGTTGTTACTCTGGGAAAATGTCCATTGGCACTCACTACACCTGTCAACATGGCTTAATGTTTCATATGCTTGACCTTATTGTTTAGTTGTGAAGGACAATGATGTGCCTGCATGACAGATGTCTCCCAAGGAAGTGCACAATACACCACCTTTACACTTTCCAGGGACACGCTGGCACATTTGAAAGTAAGGCACAGTTTGGACAACACTTGTTTGGAGTTCATACATATACATGTTCCCACAGTGTGCTAGCATCTGGGTTAGTCCTTGGTTGTTGCTGATACCAACTTACGAGTGTCAAGTCATCCAGCCACCCTGGTGCCATGTATATGTACTTACTGCTACGCCATTTCTGCCTAGCAGTGGCTGATTTGAATGAGTCTGGCAGCTCAGACAATGACTGTGTACATGTAGTTTGGTGTGCACCTCCTTGTGTGACTTCTGCTATACAGACACATGTGTGTTGTGTTTACAGTGTGCCACATTCACACATGCTAGACATGTCCATTTTGCAAAGGGTTGTGATTCTCCAGGAGTCACAATGTATTTATTTGGGGTGTCAAATGTACTCACAGGTCTCTGAGTGTGGGGACACCTTCTGCATTGGCATGTGGTATTTGGCCTTGGGTGCGACAATACTGTTTGTTTCCCAGTGAACAAGAGGTGGCATGCCTTCATAGTCTTGCTGTGCTCAACTGATCCCAGACACTAGCTTCTCATGATCTTGTGATTTCAAGTTATTTACTGTTGTGTCCTAATTTTCATTGTTTGCAAGTGGCATGGTGCGTCAACCAACTGGGGAGTGCAGGGCTTACATATGTGGGGAGTATCCTAGATGTTACTCCTGATGCCTTTCCTGATATGCACTGTTGCCTATTTTGTTTGGACTCATGTGTCAGATGTATACAGGTGACTGATTTTTTCCTGTCTCTTCACCTTGCCCACAGCATCATCGGAGGACACCGAGGGAGACACCGGCACGGACGTGGAAGAGGGATCGAGCAGTGGTGCCACCACTGCTGTGGAGTCAGTGGAATCTAGTGGCACGGAGGGCGAGGGGAGTGAGGCGGAGGACCTGCCCAGTACCAACACAGACTACAAGGTAGACGGGTCCAAGGCTGAGCTCCCAGAGCGGGCGGAGGCTGCTCCCACAGCTGAAAGCAGCAGTACATCTCTCGCCGCCCACTTGCTCAGGTCCCTTCTGTCCGTGCTAGGCCACACCGTGTCTCCTTCATGCCAGGCACCGCACCCCCTGTCCCTGTCCCCCCTGCTGCCCTCACTGCCGAGTCTGTGGACATTCAGCGGCAGTTGCAAGTTGGGCAGACATTGATCCTGACTGTCCTCCATGGCCACACCAGACTGCTGACCCAGATGGTGTCGTACATGGAGGGCATGTCATCAGCGATGTCTGACCAACGGATGTTGCTGAGGTCCCTGGACTCGTCACTGACGGCAGTAGCGAGTCACCTGCAGCGCTGCCTCCCCCCCTACCCCTGGCCCATCCACAAGTCCAACACCCATGCCTGTCCCAAGCACACCAAGACATCCACACACACGCAACCCACCAGACACAAGCAGCACACCACCACGTAAGGGCAAGCGCACACCTCCTGACTCGCACACTCAGGGGGTAGCAGGCACACCCACTGGGTCTGGGGCACACAGGCAGGCACGCAGCCACAGTCCTCCTCCACATGACTCACTCCCCAGTCCCTCCGATGTCACCCCCCTTGGCTCCCCTGCCCCAGATTCGGAGAAGGAGGCCTACTTTGCTGGGCTGGGCCTCAGCCCCGCTAGTTCACCTGGATGCAAACGGTCACGGCACTCCACGGGTAGGGGAGTTAAGTCCCCCAGCCCATCCACCACCTCCCCCAGTGGCGCTGCAACCCATCCCTCCGACCCCCCCCCTCCTTGGGGCCTGTTGTTTCTCCGGGTGCAGGGGAGACGCTTGAAGAACTGGCAGAAGTGTGCAGCGCTGAGCTCGCCTCCACCTTTGGCGCTGCCCCACCCCCTGTGGTGGAGTCGTCCGTCCCTGCACCCACAACACCTACCCTTCCCCCTCCTGTCCCTGCGGTGCCTGGTCCTTCCCCACAGGATGCTCCCCCCAGTCGACGAACCACTCTTGTGATGTGCAGGCAAGCTAGGAGAGACGCATGGCCATGTGTCCCCCCCAAGAACTGCTGATATGGACTGGCCATTGGCCTTTGTGAATAGTCTCGTTTACACATTATTATTTTCATGCTGAATAAAGCATTTTCTTTTTTTTTGGAAAAGTTTTGCATTTCAGGTATTGATTAGGCCTGGGCTAAAATTCCGTTCCGCTCGTGAAATTGCGATAATTTGACATTTTCGCGGTCCACGGAGAGCGCGAAAATGTCAACATTTCCGCAATCCGGTTTTTACCGGATATTTTTTGCTTGCTCGCGCTGTAAAATAATACATTCTCGCGTGCACGCGATCGAATTACCTGAATCCCCGCGTTCGCCGACAAGTTTTCCCGATCCGGTCGCATTCTCCACGAGATGTTAGATTGTTGGTAGCCATTTGCGCTGTCTCGCGCCCGCAGTAATGTCATTCGTCGCACGATCACGTCTTTCTTCTCGCGATCATGCACCGCGAGACAAGTGAAAACAAGATGGCTGCGCCCGTGAGCAACCGCATGGGTAAGTTGGCGAGCCGCGAACACGCAGAAAATACCGCGAACGGGCAGGAAAAAAACTTCCGCATCTTCGCGATATTTCCACGTGTTTGCTGAGATTTTTAACATTTTCGCGATAATTTGCGAAAGTGAATTTCGCAAATTCCGCCCACCCCTAGTATTGATGTTGATGCTGATGCTACAGGAGTTGGGGTTGTGGGCATGTGTTATGTTTCAGGGAAATGTTGTTTCTGCTGCTCATGGGGTGGAACCTGGTATCTGCGTGCCATCACGCGATCTCTGCAAAGATTCTTTGTTGTGTATGCTCTTTGTGTTTGGAGACATTGTCCCAAGGGGTGTTCCTTCCTCTGTGGCACCTGACATCTCCCCTGCAGAGAGTTGCACAATTGTTGTGTTGCCCTGTATCTACATGTCCTTTGTTGGTGATGGATCCCTTCAACTCTGGCCATGCCTGCTCAGCAATGTGTCCGGCTGCATCGTCTGTGCCATCCTTGGTACTCACAGTACTTGTGTATAGAGTATTTTGCCATGCCTTCATGGATAAATGGTCCCTTTTCCGCACAATACATGTGTGTAATCCCAGCCTAGTACACATATGGTACTTGTTCTGCTGGGTATTTGAACACCTGACTCACAATTGTGGGCATTGTATCTGTGGGAACTCCACCCTATTCCTTCCATGACAGACAACATCGTGGTGGCTAGCCCAGCACCTGAACATTCCTATCAGTCCTGGGATGTGCGTGACAGTGTGTGTTCTCTTTGGTTCTCTTAGTTTGTTAGGCAGTGACATGACTATACAGTCTTGTGGCATGATCTCAGTGTGTTTATTGTGCTGCATCTGCCAGGGGTGGGTATGCATGTGTTATTTGTCCTCACACCCACATGTGGTGTGTCCTGCAGTGGGGGTAAGACCTCCTTCCTCCTGGGAGTGGGACACTGCTGTCAGTGATGTGTTGTTATGGCACTATCATCATTGTCCTAAGTTAGGGATGCGTACATTCACACATGGAGCTGTGGTCATCTGATAATGATGTACACCCCCCCATGTCTCTGTCCACTGCTGGGAGTCCTCTGCACCCACCCCTCATATGTCTGGGCACTGCTGGGAGTGTTAGGCACCCACCCCTCATATGTCTGGGCACTGCTGGGGGTCCTCTGTACCCACCCCTCATATGTCTGGGCACTGCTGGGGGTCCTCTGCACCCACCCCTCATATGTCTGGGCACTGCTGGGAGAGTTAGGCACCCACCCCTCATATGTCTGGGCACTGCTGGGGGTCCTCTGCACCCACCCCTCATATGTCTGGGCACTGCTGGGGGTCCTCTGCACCCACCCCTCATATGTCTGGGCACTGCTGGGAGTGATAGGCACCCACCCCTCATATGTCTGGGCACTGCTGGGAGTGATAGGCACCCACCCCTCATATGTCTGGGCACTGCTGGGGGTCCTCTGCACCCACCCCTCATATGTCTGGCCACTGCTGGGGGTCCTCTGCACCCACCCCTCATATGTCTGGGCGCTGCTGGGGGTCCTCTGCACCCACCCCTCATATGTCTGGGCACTGCTGGGAGTGATAGGCACCCACCCCTCATATGTCTGGGCACTGCTGGGAGTGTTAGGCACCCCCCTCATATGTCTGGGCACTGCTGGGGGTCCTCTGCACCCAACCCTCATATGTCTGGGCACTGCTGGGAGTGATAGGCACCCACCCTCATATGTCTGGGCACTGCTGGGGGTCCTCTGCACCCACCCCTCATATGTCTGGGCACTGCTGGGGGTCCTCTGCACCCACCCCTCATATGTCTGGGCACTGCTGGGAGTGATAGGCACCCACCCCTCATATGTCTGGGCACTGCTGGGAGTGATAGGTACCCACCCCTCATATGTCTGGGCACTGCTGGGGGTCCTCTGCACCCACCCCTCATATGTCTGGGCACTGCTGGGGGTCCTCTGCACCCACCCCTCATATGTCTGGGCACTGCTGGGAGTGATAGGCACCCACCCCTCATATGTCTGGGCACTGCTGGGAGTGATAGGCACCCACCCCACTGCTGGGAGTGATAGGCACCCACCCCTCATATGTCTGGGCACTGCTGGGGGTCCTCTGCACCCACAACTCATATGTCTGGGCCCTGCTGGGAGTGATAGGCACCCACCCCTCATATGTTTGGGCACTGCTTGGAGTGATAGGCACACACCCCTCATATGTCTGGGCACTGCTGGGGGTCCTCTGCACCCACCCCTCATATGTCTGGGCACTGTTGGGAGTGTTAGGCACCCACCCCTCATATGTCTGGGCACTGCTGGGAGTGATAGACACACACCCCTCATATGTCTGGGCACTGCTGGGAGTCCTCTGCATCCACCCACCCACCCAATTGCGCCCTTGCTGTGGTACACTGCTGTCCTGGGTATACACCACCCCCAATTTACAGCTGATGTGCTGCACCAAGCTGTACACCTACATCCGTGGCATGTGTATGCCTTGTATCCATCATGTAATGGGGCTGTAGGGGTACGCGTGGTACGGCCCGTACCCACGCTCTGGGGAGCGTGGGTACGGGCCGTACCACCATTGTAGCGATGACGTAGGGGTACGCGTGTACGGACCGTACCCACGCTCTGGGGCGTGGGTGCGCTCCATACACGCGTACCCCTACATCACCACTGCAATGGTGGTACGGCCCGTACCCACGCTCTGGAGAGCGTGGGTACGGGCCGTACCACCATTGTGGCGGTGACATAGGGGTACGCGTGGTAAGGCCCGTACCCATGCTCTGAGGGCGTGGGTACGGCCCGTACCACCATTGTGGCGGTGATGTAGGGGTACGCGTGGTACGGCCCGTACCCACGCTCTGGGGGCGTGGGTACGGTCCGTACCACCATTGTGGTGGTGACGGGCACGTGTCCACATCCACTTCCGTTGTGGCAGGACGTGGGATTGATGGACACGCCCCCTGAAGTGACCAGACCATGGAGGTAATTAATGTGCATGATGTATTAGTATTTTGTGGGGTGTGGATTATGTTTCCTGCCCCTTGACACCCCCCCCTTTGCCCCTGGGGGTTGTTCTGACCTTCTACGGCATATGCGTCGGTTTCTGTACACGAGGTGGTAGGCTATGAGGGCCGGGATGACGTGTAGGTTGGGGTCCATCACTGTCCGTCGCATACCGGTGCTCCTTCTTCGCGTCGTCTTCAATTTCCCGGCAGTTTTTGGCTCCCGTAAAAAATGCTGCGTGCGGAGTGACGTCGGCACGAATCGTACTAGCTGGTCCGTAGAACGCTGCCTGTCTTCGTCCGGACGTCGAGTATGCGCCGTCCAGAATCAGATTTGAATGTATTTTTTTGCCGGTCGGTGTTTTTTACGACTCGTACGGAAATGGTATTTCTGTGCGAATCGTACTTGCGAGTTTGTAAGGTGTTTTTCCCGGGTACGAATCGGACGGAAAAAACGCTCCGTACGACCATTCGTACCCGGGTTTTACCGGATCGGAATCGGCACCATAATGTTGCCACATGTACCTTAGGCCATCGATCCACGGCAAACAGAAAAACAAAAAAGCAAAACAGGAAATAGGAGAAAAACAATTATAAAGTGGAGGGAGGAGAAAACAAGTAGTTCTTTGTTTCTACCTTCTTATTTCACCTAACTCTGTTTGTTGATAACTACATACACGTGATGTGAACGGGGCTCACCTCTCCGTCTGTACCTCTGGTTCTGCCCTGAGCCGTATGGGAGGTGGCCGTACTGAGTTCATGGTTCTATTTCTGCCGAAGACATCCGACGTCCGGCAAATCTCGATGACGTCCAATTGACGCTACCGAGTAACACATATTAGCCTGGACGTCGTAGTTCTCTAAGCTAATAGTAGAGCCTAGTATGAACTACCCACACTTATTGATGACATCTTATGGAACTACAAGATGGCGTCTATCCATAAGGAAACGGTAGTTCTTTGACACGCAATTGTTCGTGTATGCTTTATTCATTCAAAAAGCATGCATCTTTATTGTACAGATCGATTAACTATTTAGGAACAGAACTGTTTTTATAATACTCGACCAATGGAAGTTTCAAGAGATTAAGTCGATATCTTCGCTAAATCAGCGAGTTCTCATAACACGACTGGCAGCACGACAAAACGAATTGAGGTAGCTATACAGACCGAGGGGGGTCAATGAATATGCATGTGCAAAAGAATCTAGTCATTGATCTCACAACCCATTTATGTGTGACCATGCCTTTTTTAATGTTGATATTTAGTAATGATGAGACAATATTATAAGGACTTATGACTTGTAATTTATAAGGATGTCCATGGTATGACATCATTCAAGCCTGAGATGTCACTATGGATTTTAAACACCCACTTCTGTTCTCTTAAAAATAGAAATCGGGATATGTCACTCACATGGGACGGTATATGTGGCTTTTCTAAAACCGTCCAAGTGAAATCATCTGCTTGATGGTCGAACTCTGCAAAATGTCTTGTCAATTTTGTGTTAGTTTTTTTGCACCTAAACGTGCTTTTATGTTCTAACATTCTTAATCTAACTTTTCGAGTTGTCATACCTACATATTGGCATTTACACGGACACTCTATCAAGTATATCAGATTGTCACTGTTACAGTTCAAGAAAGTTCTTTGCTCCCAGGGTCTGTTTGTTCCAATATCTAGGGATTTTGAATGTTTTGTCTGTGGACAAATTGTACAAACACCACTGGGATGGTGTCTTTGGACCGCCGGTAAATCCCATAGTGTTCCAACTTGTCTCGGTTTCAGTTCTTTTGGTCGTGTATGTACTAATTTGTCTCGGATATTAATTCCCCTCTTTAGTGAAAACAACGGGAGCGGAATTTTTTCTATACAGGAATTCAGAAGTCGCCAATGTTTCTTAATGCTCCTCTGAATCCCATTTGTTAAAGTGCTAAAGGTGTTAACAAAGGTTAAATGATCCATAGAGGGTTTCTCAAACAGAGGTTCCAATAATGCCTCTCTGTTGTTGTTAGTTGCACGTTTCAAAGCCTGTTTGATCAATTTTTTCGGATACTTTTTTCTTTCAATTGCGGTGAAAGGTTACGGGCATGTTGTTTATATTTTTCTGGAGTAGAGCAGTTCCTTCTAACACGCAGAAATTGGCCATACGGTAGATTGTCACGTAACGACTTCGAGTGCTGACTGTCATATCTAAGGAGAGAATTACGGGCCATTGGTTTCCGGTACAATTCACTTTCTAGTCCTGTTGGGGTGACAAAAATGGATAGGTCTAAAAAAGCTATCCTTTCTTTATGTGCCTCGACCGTGAACTTCAAAAAGTCATTGCGTGTGTTTAGCCATTGTAAAAACTCAGAGATTGAAACCGAATCTCCTCGCCACACCACAAAAATACCATCAATATATCGCTTCCAAAGTCATCATGGAAGGGATTGTCAGAGTTCAGTAGATATTTTTGTTCGAATGTATGTACGTATAGGTTTGCCAGGCTCGGCGCAAAAATACTTCCCATGCTTGTACCTGAGACTTGGAGATACACTGTTTCTTCAAATTTGAAGAAATTTTCTTTCATTGCCAAATGCGCGAGTATCATAATGAAATGAACCGGAGTAATAGAGTCTAAATCGGTGTCATTTAGAATGGAGGCAACAGTGTCTAACGTTTCATCTTGTGGGATGGATGTATATAATGATTCCACATCGAAGGAGACTAAAAAATCTCTCTCTGTATCAAATTTCACAGTGGGTAGTAAACGTAGAACATCTTTCGTATCTTGTAGATACGTGGGCATTTTCTTGACTAAAGCCCTAAAAAAATAGTCTACAAAGGTAGATAGTGGCTCAAGAAGCGAACCGAGCCCTGATATTATAGGTCTCCCTGGTGGTGGATGTTGAATTTTGTGCACTTTGGGTAGAGTGTAAAAATAAGGCATCACAGGATAAGGAGTCTGAAGGAAAGCGGCTTCTTGTGGTCTGACCCAACCTTCAGCAAGTGCCTCTTCTACTATTTCAGTGATTACTTTCTTGATTCTTTCTGTTGGGTCCTCTTTAAGAGGGCGATATAACCTTCTATCTCCTAGTTGTCTCTCACATTCATGTCGATAAGCCTCAGTCTCCAGGATTACAATAGCTCCGCCTTTGTCGGCGGGCTTTATTGTTATAGTCCGGTCTTGTGTGAGAGTTCATAGCGCAATTTGTTCTTTCTTTGGTAAATTGCTGTAGCTATTTCCTTTGTTTTTGTTTTTATTTTCACATAGAGTCGTAATCTCTTCTACTACTGCTCTCTCAAAGGTAAGAACTTGTGGTGGTACACTTTGTAAGGGGGGATTAAAAGTAGATTGTTTCTTAAGACAAGTGTTAGTACTATCTACAGAGGGTTTGGTTAAATCCCTGTCCTTGAAAAAATTTGGCAAGATCACATTGGACTTGAAAATCATCCCCATCTGTCGTTGTTACAAAGCCAAGACCTCTATAGAGAACAGGCTCCTCATCTGTCGTCAAAATCTTTTTACTCAGGTTAATTACTAGACTGCTTCTGTACTCGTTCCCGGTTGTGGTTGGTTCTTCTTGGATTGACTGCGTATTCTCATTTGTTGAGGCATGGTTAGTGGTTGATTCCAATGCACTTGCGTCTGTCGACTTCTTCTTCTGCCTCTGGACCTTCCTGGACCAAACCCTAAAAAAGATTGATGGTTAGGATCTTGTTGGTGCATTTGGAAAGGACCTGGAGGTAGTGGTTGAAACTGTTGGGGTAGGTAACCCCTACGACCCGCCTATACGTTAATATTGTTAGCTTTTCTTATTTCTCCCAGACAGCTGCACAATAGAGGGACGAGGTATGCATGGATGGGCCATCACTGGCAGGATAGGGGTGGAGATAAGCACTGCTACACTTGCAACTGAATAGGGTGTGCTCTGCCTTGACACATAGGACTTGTTTTTCTGCATTGTTCATGCAGCCAGCTTGGAACCAAAGAAGAGAAAGCAGATACTTCCAGCACTTCAAAGGGAATTCTCTAGAACCTTCTCCTACTACAAAGAAAGCACCAGGTATAAAACTAAGACCGTCTCACACAAAACAAAGAGGATAGCAGTACCTCTCCTAGTCTGTCCTCCATAAATCACTAAACACACACACAAAAAGGAAAAGGAGGAAATGAAAATACCCGGTCAGAGTATCACAAAGGAGAAACATGTAATTGCCCTCACCCACTAAAAGTGGCATATGCCATCATATGGCTTGCTAATGACATCCCTGTGCAGGCCAATACCTGGGATGGAGCAAAGGGACATAAGGAAGACAATACATACATATATATCTATAGAGGGATCTAGTGTGCAGAGCTACAACAAAAACTGTGAGTAAAACTAACTCAAAGAATGTCCTCAAATACATTTAATCATGAAACTCCTTGGATAGGATTAAAAGATTAAGCACAGTGATGAAAACAAGGCGCTATTATTGCCCCTTCATCCCTCTTTTCTGCAAGCTGTCGACATGTTTCAGCCACTACAAATCATTCACATGGGTTGTTTGACCGTTCTCGGGGCTAAAGATGTCAAAAGATGGTACAAGCCTACCTGAAAATTCTGGTTCGGGAGATATAACCAATTCTGTGTTTTTTTAAGTAAAAACAATGCGGTTGCTCCTGAAATGACAGACAGCACAGAAATGTGCAAAATAAGACTGCCAGACCCACATTTCAGTTCACTTTCTGGATAGCAGAAGGACTCTCAGAGGACAATCTTCTGGTATGGCCTGCTGTGTAATCCACAATTCTGCTTTTCTGCATTTGAAATGACTACTTTGCTGCCTGGAGCCTGCTTGGAACCCTCAGAGTCATGTCCTGCTGCTTGAGTCCTGTTCTACAGCTTCAACCCAGGACTCCAAGGGTGACTCCAAGGACTAGTTGGCTGGCCCTCTGAAATGAACCTCAGGGACAAAAAAGACTCCAAATATCTTGAACCCACACTTGGACTCAGCCTGAGTGAGTCCTAACCCCCCAATCCCCAAGTGGTGCCCCTCCAGTCATAGGCTGTTGGTGGTGGCGCTAAAGGTACCCAGATAGCCAAAAGCCAAAACTTGGTAATGACAATTTTTTGGGCTAAAAACTAGGGTTGGGTGGAACTTGTGGAGTTTCACTCTTCTGAGCTCCACTGAGTTACATAAAAACTCTGCAAATTTCTGCAGAGTTCCCCGAGCGGGTGGAATCGGCATGTCATGCTGGTTTTGAGCACCGGGATCTTGTTCTGTGCTGCAAAATCCTCGCAAAAAGCACAATGCAGCTCGTCCGAGGGCACTGCTTCTTTGCTGCTGCTCGAGCAGATTTTCTACATGAGGGGCAGTTTTCTCACTGCAACTGGTAGCGACTGCCTGTGACTGCCTGCATTGGGAAAATCTCATCAGGTCATCGTTGTGCCTGATAATTGCCATGGGGACAAAGATTCTCCCTTGCACTCACCAACTTAACACTTGGCGAGCCGTGTACCAGAAAAAACTCTGACATGCAGTGGTTGGCAGAGTTTTGTCTGAACTCTGCTTCACAAGTGTAAGATCGAGTGGGCAAAACTTTAGATCTCTGCCGGTGAAGCAGAA
Source organism: Triturus cristatus (assembly GCF_964204655.1). Lineage (NCBI taxonomy): Eukaryota > Metazoa > Chordata > Amphibia > Caudata > Salamandridae > Triturus > Triturus cristatus. Next base: position 405,562,657 of record NC_140581.1, read on the forward strand.
TTTATTGCCGACCGCCTACTAAAAAGGGCTCTGAGAAGCAAGAGCGGACAGGAACCAACCTGCTTATCTATCTGCCAAAGGGGTATTGCCAGTCAGCCTGGCTTCCCAGCAGCTCCCGGTACATTCTTCTCTGCAACAGCAACTCCTGTTCAGTAGTATCCAGCCTCATGTTATTCTTATCAGTTACACTTTGCAGCTTCTTCACCCTGAAGTTCTTTGACTTCTAAAAATGAGACTAAATCTGAATGTAGAAATCTTCACAGTGACTTCGTTCAGAGACTCTCCCATGATGACACTTCCACCTCGTACACCACCTGCAACGCTGCCCCAGTCAACTTTACCTTCTTAAGCAACTCTTTGTCAAAATTTCGTCTACGTACAAAGGTAAGTTCTGACCAGGCCCAATCCACTTTTTGTATATAACTCACACTCCATTGAGGTCAGCCATATTTTTCAACTTTGCCCAGGTCTTGCCTGGCTAGATGAGTATGGTTGGTCCTTTAGTATTTTAGGCACTAGTTTTTACTTTAAAATTGATATTTAACATTGATATTTAAATCTGGTTCCACTGATTATATGTATGTTGATTTGGTGTCAAATTATTTATAAAATGTACTCTCTTTTTCTAAATTGATGTGGAATTTTCCTTGTCTTGTGTTTTCACTTTATTACTGTTTGTGTGCTCCATAAATACTTTACACATTGCCTCTATGTAAAGTCTTATTGTTTTACTCCGAGCAGCCACAGGGTTAAGCACAAGTTGATTTAGTGGCTTTTCAGGTTCACACGGACAGAGATTGTGGCTGTGGGATAACACCCCACTCAACCAACAACCTAATTTCTCACAGGAAAATTGATGATTTGAGAAGAGAAAATTCAATTTGGTTGTTGGATAAGAGTGGGTATCTAAAGAATAGTGATGATCAAGGAAGTAAGAATGGAAATTTGGAAACATCGTAATTCAGTTAGTAATGTTTTCTTGGTAATGTTGAAGCTGTTCCAATTGGTTTACACAGAAGTAAACGTGGGTGCCTCATCGTGCATCCCACACATTCATAAGATTTTTACAATTTAGTTGTGTAGTTTTGTTTCATAGGTAGGTAGTCAAGTACTTTAGGACTGTGCTTTCTCTTCTAATAGTCTTTCGTTTGGAAAATGTATATATTTCTATTCAGAAGAACATCCTGAATATTTCATAAAGTTGTATTTTTAAAAAATTTTATTTATAGAGGGAAAGATATGTGGCACTGTGCTTTCTCGTTTTCCCTCTGTGTTCAATGTATTATGAAATACGTATGTTCTGTTGTAGAATGTATAGGTCTGAAGTTGTTCAGTTACTGGAGTTCGAGGTAATGGCTTGTACTTATCTATACAGGGTCTTGCAGTTTTTTCTTTGAACTTAACTGCTGAATAGGAATAAACAGCAAGAATACAATCCATATTGTTTGCATCTGTGTCTTTGATAAAATCAGAACTATCCTTCACTACTTCGTTAGGGAAATCTGGATTGTGATAGCAAAAAAGGCGTGATCACATTCAATTCATCATTCCGAATTTTTAAAATCTATTTTGAGTAAATGTTAGGCTGTTCTGAAAATGGATAATGTTTGATAGCTTATAATGGGAAGAAAGGCTCAGATAATATTGAGGTGTCCTCTTGCCAAAACGTCAGGACAGAAGCAAGCAGGAAAGGGGTTAGGTGGTACCTCACATTGGAGAAGATCTGTTAAAACTAGTCATCACATCATTATTCTCCAAAAGAATTACAGAATTACTCGAAACAGACTGGGCCGGGTTGAAGGACATGGAAGACAAGGAAATGGCACCTAAGACCAGTAACCACCACAGGGGTAAAATTTCCTAGAGTAAGAGGCTTTTCAAAGTTATCATGAGCAGAGCATAATAAAAGTCACTGCAGACATGGCTGTATGCCTTACAGCATCTCATAAATGTATTGACTATACAGTCCATACATGCTTTAATTATATTTAAAGTGCTTTTGGTCCATAGTACAAAACATAGCTGCCTTTTGCACAAACAAATTAAAAACACAATATACAAATTAGAATAGACTAAAAACACAAATAAACACTATTGGTATATTTATTGGTATATGGCATTGCTACTGGAGCCTGAAGCAACACTGTGGGGTACTCTTGGCATGGCCCAGCCGTAGTATTAAGAACAGTACAGAAGTGATTTACCCATGTGGCTGTGGAGATATTGCATTCAGATGGTTGTTCCTTACTCCGGCCTTCTCCAATATTCTCCAAAAGACATGAGTGTCTTTCTCCACAACAGATTTATCCAGCCCTATCCCCTCTCTATTTGCAAACTCAGTCTTCTTTACCTTGATTATAGAGTTATAGCTGGATCGTGTGGGTCTTATGGCCAGTTTGTTGGATTCTCTTTGAAGCATGCCTTTCATTTAAGTTTCAGACTATTGCAATCTGTCTCAAACCACCCTGTCTTCACAATCTTGTTGGTGAAGTATTTCTTAAAATTGCAAGATCTTGAAACATTTAGAGATTCAAATAGTGGTAATATGGTCTCCCTGATTGCTATTTAAGTCTTTAGTCCACTGTCAAGGGATACTGTTTCCAATCTTCAGTTTTGGATGCATGGTTTGCATTCCATCTTATTTTCACTTGCCCCCAAGCTCCCAGTTAAGATTCAGGTTGTGAACTTCTCCCATTTCAGTGGTGGCATGTTTTATTATCTCTAGTGACAAGGGATTGTGATCATTTGCTAATCTGCAACTGAACTTAATGTTTCCAAATGTATGCAGTCCGTGGACTTCAACAATTTATAATTTATTATGGATTTGGAACTCTGGGCGTTATAGTTGCGTATAGGGACTATAGTAGAATCTTCATAAGAATTACGACCAGAGATCAGAGATAAGGCCATCAGCAAAACAGACATTGGCCAAGCATTTCCATTTAGCATCTATTTTTTGGAGATCATGTTAAATTGATGGAATACCACATGCAGTTTTCAGTTTGGCTATTCCCTCATCGTCATTACCCCACTCTCCCATCTTGCAATCTAAATCATCTCAGATTAAGGCAATAGCTTCTGACTTGGCAGGAAAATGTAGTCCCTCCTTATTGCCCTTAATAAGGCTTGTGACCTTCTTCTGTTGTGCACAGATATTTAAAATCCTCAAGCTGAATTGTCCAGAAGTTGAATATCTATGACCTACATGTGCTCATGCACATCTTCCCAGACTTTGGTAATATGCATATCTCTGCTGTACTTGAAACTTGTAAGCCACTGCTGTTTCTTGATTTCTCCAACACTCTGGCCCCCTTTTAATGGGTGATGTAACCAAGGATCTCCCAGCTATTTTAACCCATGTTTCCTGAAGTATGATCACGTCATGGGACGTAAAGTAATTTAGAAGATCATCCCCACCCAGTTTCTCTTTGATTCCTGTAATATTCCAGGATGATTATGATGTTATAGGGTTGGTTTTGACGCATTTGAGTGTCTGGTATCTGGCCCTGCAGTAGTCAGTTTGAGTTTACTTTTTGGAGTATTATCTTTCTGGAGGGGGCCAAGAACACGGCTCTTTTCATGAGTGAATCACTACGTTGGCGTACCTTTGTGATCTCCATGTTGCTATACGTTTTTACATGTGGATTAAGGCTCTTGGGAATGTCTCTAGACAGGGAAGGGAATGTTTCTTTACCCTGGATAAGAGACTGTTTGTTCAAATTCCTGTTGGGGAAGGGGGTATCCTGGTTAGAGTTATTTGATTTGGTCAAGATGAAAGGCTAGTGATTCGGGTGTGCGAGTGAGCTTAGCACTATTCTGATGACTGAGAATGGACTCGCTAATGGTGCTGTCCTGATCATGAATGAAATTAAATTTGCTCTGCCAGTCACTATCAGTATGCAACTAGAGTTCCTTTCAGTACTGGTTTGGTGGGGCTTTATGACATGAAAGTCGTTCTACTTCAACGTATTGTCAGACAGCCATTTAAAAGTCTTATTCCTCAGGGTCTCCCATCCTAAATTTTCAATCATGCTGGCCAGTTACAAATGGCAAAATTCCCTGGACATTGTATCCATTTTAACACCTCTTGATCAGTGCATCTTGGCTTCTGTAACCCTCGATCAAATGGGTTGCAGAATGCGACACTGTAATTACTTGGTGAAGTGTCAGATGTATGGGATGTGTAGTAGCAGTTTTTTTCCACTACATAAGGGCCAGGCTGGTTAAGCTTGGCAGGAACTGGTAGGTTTATGCTCTTATTGTCTAATGGTGCGCAATTTGTGCAGATGTCACAGGGCCCTCCAAGTAAACACACACAAGCTTTTTCCTTTTCCAGTTGCTTGATTAGTCCTCGCTCCTTAATCTCCTTGAGCTCCCTTCTTTGATCAATACTTTCTCCGAGGAGCTTGTTTTACAGAACCCATAAGTCAGCACCACTGTCCATTTCTGCCGACTTTTCATGCAATGTTTTTATCAAATGAACTTGGGAACCATTTAGCATTTGCAGGTCTAACTCTGGCTGTGCCGGTTTGGGTTCTCCCACCTGATTCACCAAGTTTCTCAGGTTCAGGACCCCTCTGTCTGGTCTTGAGAGGGTTCTCTTGCTTAATATTTCCTTCCTATCAAGGCTTGCAGCCATAACTCTGATTAAAGTGAGATAGGAATTCCCTGGAGTGTGGGCCCCTCTAGGAACGGTTAGACAAGAGACCATTGGTCAATTCTTAAGTGGGCCCTAATCAAAAGTCAATGGAGGTGATGGGTTAAATGTTAGGGAAACTTGATCTACTAAAGATGGAAAAAAGGCTTGGATTGGTGGTTAAATTTGGAAGATCTACCTTAGTGGAAACATGCAGAGCCACACCATGTTGTTGACTTAAGGCTATGGCTGTGATGTGCTCCTCCAAGGTAATTGCAAAATCCAACTTAGTTGCGTCTTAAGGGCAGTCTATTATCTAGTATCTTCCTTTGAAACTGACTTCCAGCTCTAGAAAGGAGAAATGCCCTGGAGACCAGAGGGGACTCAAGGGTCTTCTTGGTTACATGAAGAACTTCAGTTTAGATCTATGCCCTGGTTTGGTTTTCCAGTCACTATCTGCTGGCGTGTCTGCCTGGCTCACCTGTACCTTGTTTTTGTAAACCTTTTGATATGTTCTGTTGGGGATGGGCATAAGATTTTCCGTCACCAGATGATAGGTGAATCCTACACCTTGCCCCTTCCAGGCTCCAGCCTTCTGCCTTCTTCCTCCTGCTGAGACTGTGACTGGGGCTGTGTCTTCGGCTCCTTTGGCTTGATTGACTCCTGTGGCCCCTGCAATGCCTGTAGCGCCTGCCAAACTATGGCTCTTGGACCAAGAGATGGTCAATATTGTAAGATACATATGATTTATAAAATATCAGTAAGACTGTGTGTTTGGACAACATAAACATTAAAACTGTGCGAGACTTCAAGTCCACGCACACCATCAAGGTATGTTGGCATTACTCCTGGCTAGCTCATAGTGCACCCTCTGGCCCTCTATTTTTACAAGGTATCGGATGGTTTGTGCAACCTCAGAACATGACAAGCCTGACTCCCCAAGAAAATGGTAGAAATAAATCAGTCCCTTTCTCTAGTAACTCATGAATGCCTAAAGGGAGACACAAGAAATACTTGGATAGGGATTTCCATTTTCTTTTGAAGCAATATGATTCTTGTGTAAACTTTGCATGCTGAAATAATTAATGAGTGGTAACAGCACAGAGTAATCATCATTACCAAAATGGTAAAGAGGATAAACAATTCAACTATTGTGCTGTTACATTGACAATATGCATACATATATAATCTCTATAATACTACCTCGCTGTTCCTAACCTATTGGGCTTTAGGGGTGCTAATTTTCTAGAATACCCTAGGGTGATCTAACTCCCCAGTTACCTGTGGATATGTTTAAACTGGAAGCCTGTTCTTGTGCAGAGGAGGCACTCATCCTTTTCTTGAAGGTAAACAGGATTTAGCTGAGTTGGAATTCCAGCATGAAGGATTGTAAAACCAATGGAGCTCATGGGGTGGGTGAGGTCTGTGCTGAAATGCATGGAGTGCGCCAGCATGTGGGTGGTCACCTCCAACTCAAGGGCAATTTAGAGCAGTGAAAGATATCGAAAGCAATGTGCAGGCTGCATCAGCGGCTATGCTGACTGCCTCCTCACACAATGCACCATGCCACATTGCATCACGCTTAGCATGGACGGGCAGATCCACTGCTTCAACCGCTGTGTCAAAGACAAAGAAAGTACTAAAAACTCCAGTCCGCAATAGTTTGTCCCTCGCCTGTGTATCTCAATGCTTTTGTTTTGACTCCTGTTGATTTAATGTCTGCTCTTTTTCTTGCAGCTTTCCCTTTATTGTTTGTACATTACTGTTTGTATTTTACTTTGAGTAGCATCAGAATGTTGCAATATTCTTAAAAAGACCCTATAGTATCTGTCTTTTTACTTGGAGCAGTGTCAGCGTGTTGCAGTATTCTTAAAAATACACTATGGTATCTGTCTTATACCTGCCTAGTTGCTAACTTTCTGATACTCATCCTCCTAATTCAGAATGCACTCCACAATCGAGCATTAAAGGCAGGCAGCCTACCAGTGCAGAAGGCAACACCAGATCACTGCAAGTTTTGCAAACACTAGGCTGAAAAATAAGGGCTTGGTTGCTTTATTTCTCCTTGTATATTTATTTCCTCTTTCTTTGCTGAGGTGGGTGAGTGTTAAACATATTTAGAGAGACTCGGGGAAGTCCATGGCTTCCAATGAGTCCTTGTTTTGGCTCACAAACTAATGCATGATCTAAATAAAGGATAGAAATAGAATAATATGGTATATTACAGAAAAAGTTAGAAGGATTTATTTTCAAATGTGGAAGGTGACTTTATATATATAAATATTCACTGAAAAAACCATAGGTTTCAGGGACGTTATAGTTAGTTGGACATTTGACTCATATAAAACCAGAGAAATTCGCCAGTTATAGTTAATTGAGCTAACTATAACTTGCGCGCCCGCAATGCACTGCTGATGATGTCACATATTACATCACTCATGACATGGTCAGTGACATCACTGATGACATCACTGATGACATCTCAAATGATATCACTGATGACATCACTGATGACATCATCCAGTGAATGTGTGTTTCTCTAAACTTTAAATATTTTTCATATATATCTATGCCAAGGTGTATTGAAGAATGAGTGGATTTACAAGTGCCTCAAGGGATTATTTAGTAGGCACATGACTGACTGCATAAGTGAGTGATTGAACGTGTCTTACTGAATGCATGGGTTAGTGACTAAACTGTGTGAAAGTCTGTATTAGTCTCTCAGTTGGTGTGTAAGCGGCTGCATGGGTTGGTAAGTATCTACATAGGGGTCTATATGGGTTATTGATTTCTTGTCTGAGTATCTGTATGAGTGCCTGAGTGTCTGTGTGGGTCAGTGGAGGAGTGTGTGACTCTGTGCACAGATGTCTGAGTGGGTAATTCACTGGTTGTATGGATTCAAAAGTGCATCTGGGAAGGCCTGTATGGGTGACTTAGTGTGTGTATGGGTGTGTGGTGAGTGAAAAATATCTTAGTGGTATATGTGTGAGTAACTACATATGTTTTAAGGCAGTATATGTGAGTGTTGGAGTAAAAATGACTATATGTCAGAGTAAGTTATTTGAAGACTGGGTGTATAAATGAGTGTCTGCTTGTATCACTGATTGTATAAGTCAATAAGTATGTCTGCATAAATAAGTGATGTGGTGTGTGTATAAATAACTCAGTTGGTGTATATAACTATACATGAGTAAATGAGTATGTAATTCATTCTTTGCATGACTAACTAGGTGTGTGACTAACTCTATGGATGAGTGCTAGAGTGTGACTATTTTTAGGTATATCTGTACATATTATAGTACTGTATTGATGAGTAACTGTATGTGTAAGACACTGGATGTGTGTATAGACCTAGGAAATAGTCGGTGCTATGTAGTATCGGGCATTCTTGTGTGTATGGTTTCAAAAATAGTAGTCTGCATTTTAGAGTGCGTGTATCATACTTTATATTAGGGCATCAGTATATGCATCAGATTATCACGTGGATAATGTCATCAGTGATTTCATTTGAGACGTCATCAGTGATGTCACTGACCATGTCATCAGTGATGTAATATGTGACGTCATCAGCAGTGGATTGCGGCTGCGCGAGTTATAGTTAGCTCAACTAACTATAACTGGCAAATGTCCAACTAACTATAACATCCCTGAAACCTATGGTTTTTTCAGTGAATTTCTAAGGTTTTTTAAATGCTAATTCCTAACTATAACGTCTGTAAAACCTATGTTTTTTTCAGTGAATTTCAAAGGTTTTTTAAATGTTAATTTCATATTTTAATATTAATAAAACCTATATTTTTTCTAATTGTTTTTTAGTATTTTACACCTCTTTTATCCTTTTTTTAACTTTAAAAATTATGTAATGTTTTATATCTTCCCCCAAAAATATGTATATCAAACTTTTTTTTTTCCCCGAAAACTACAGTCCCGTACCTGTACTCTTCTAACTTCGATCAGCACGCAAATCCTATCCACCACATTTTAAATGATGCGCATTTTGTATCCGACAGGTTTGTGACACCACGTCCCGCGTAACAACATGTACATATGAGGTCGTGCCAGCAGCTACTTTAGTATGCGATGGGTACGCACTACCAAGCCGTGCGTCACATCATGTACGTATGGTTTCGTGCCCACTGTGCGTTTCGAATGTGACGGGTGCACGCTGCCACACCCTGTGTTACATCATAAATGTACGGTGATGCGCTGCGTACGCCATTCCCTAATTTTTTTTGTCTCAAAACTATATCTAAATAACTTTCAAGTGTATATGAGAGCAAGCGATAATCTAACATATTTTAAACATTTATATATTTCTAACTGCAATAAACTTATATTTTAGCAATTATATTTTCTCAAAATCACGTCAGGTGCGGTCTCCTTGTGCACTAGGTGCACGATTGCCATGTGACCAATAAAAAAAGCACTTCATTAGTTCATAACATTTCCCATTGTAACAGTTGGAAAACGCCCCCCATTTTAGTCAATCTCTGTACAGCATTTGATGAGACACACCTCTTCTGCTTAGAGAGCTTTTTTCTAAACATTTTGCAATGTACACATATCTTACACTACACACAACATGCAACCATCTTCTTCATCAATATTCATGGTCTGTAAAGTAGCCTTCCCCCTTTGATAGCCATACACCTACAAGTTACATAACTGAAGTTTTCCCCACTACCAGAGGTAACATAGTTACATACACTGCCCACAGCACAATGTACTATCATACGGCCCAGGGGCACTATCATGCATAGATAATGAACACACGGACACAGATAGATAGTGGAAGTGGGTATGAGCACATGCGCCCAACACCTTTTTATTACCAGGGTCACATATCCAGTAACGTCTGTGGTGGATGCGTGTGGAGTCAGTGTAAACCATTCCTCAAGGAATAGTTACTGCTATCATCTACTACAACAGTAATCATTGGATCACACACAGACATTCAATAATAAAAGAATCAATAGTTTGTACTGCAATAAGGTAGGGACAGTAGATGTGAAGTAATACAGAAAAATATTCTATCGTAAAAAAAACACAACTTATGGTATACTGAGACACAATTAATAGATCAGAAATAGTACACAAAAAGATTTTATCATAAAGGGTCCATCAGTTTTATTGCACTCAGAAAACCACATCAAAATCATTCAGCATGTCAACAACCAGCAATGATGTGTGCTGTAGACGGGCAGGCCGTACTTGGAGTAATATCTGTTGCCATCAACAGAACATCATCAGCAATAGCAACACAATCTAAATTGTGAACACTGCTGTCTACAGGGTAGGCCAGAGAGGGCGGACAGCAATGGCCCACAGCTACGTAAGGTGGAATTCAGCGACACAGTTTGTCGTACGAAAAAACAAAAAGCGTGTCTGGAGCCTGTAATAATACGTATTCATGGTGTAGACAGAGCGCACTGGAGCAATGTATTTTCCTACAGAACTGCGTCATCTACAAGACCAACTCGATCCGAATTGTGAACACTGCTATCTGCAGTGTTAATTGTAAACAGTACTCACACAGACATTCATGAATACTTTCTCTCACTTCCTCTTAACAAAAGACAACATAAATTGCAGAAAATCTGCAATAAATAAAACAAAACAATTCAAATACCATTTCTGCTGTCTACAGTTTAGACTATTCAGTGTTCCTTTGCATTTGCAAATTAAATTTGGTCATTGTATTAAACCTATAAGTCATTTCAAAAAATGTCTTCAAAGAAGTATACTAAAACATAATATGTATATTCCAATAAACATTGTAGTTACTTGACTACTGGATTCTATAATTAAACAATTAGCACTCGATCTGAATTGTGAACAGTTCTGTCTGCATTGTAGGCCAGACTCACTATTCATTAACATCTGACCGCCATGTACTGTTCAATTCGAAAGCATGGACTTGCTTGCAGCAGATCAGAAGGGGTACACAGAAATAATATCAAACTTCAACTTCTGACATCCTCAATCATACAATCAAGACCCCATTTCACTGTTCGGACCTGCTGTGCAACAGTTAGCTATGGAAACACTGAGTCCGATGCACCTCAACGGAGGGAATTCTATGAAAACCAAGCAACAAGTAATATCGGACATCTTCCATTGTGGAATCAAGACACCGTTCCACTGTTGGGACCTATAGTTGCTTGCACCTGGTCGAAGGGGGTACCATAAATCATCACAAACTGTAACTTCTGACATCCTCAATCATAGAATCAAGACCCAGGTTCCACTGTTCGGACCTGCTGTACCGTTGTGTACTCCACCAACTACAGTCAACCAAGGCAATTAATCATGTGCAGCAGTTAACTACGGAAGCGCAAAGTCTGATGCACCTCATCAGAAGGTCCTCTGAAAATTCACCTGCACGTTATATCGGACATCGTCCATTGTAGGATCAAGACACCGTTCCACTGTTGGGACGTAGAGTTAGTTGCACCTGGTCGAAGGGAGTACCTTCATCTCCACTCTCAGATGCAGTTCTAACATCATCCATTGTGGGATCAAGACACCGTTCCACTGTTGGTACCTAGAGTTTGATGCACCTCATCAGAGGGAGTACACAGAAATCAGCACAATCTTTAACTTCTGACATCCTTAATCATAGAATCAAGACCCCGTTTCACTGTTCGGACCTGCTATACCACGGTCTATTCGAGCGACAGCAGTCAATCACACCCAATAATCATGTGCAGCAGTTAACTACAGAATCACAAAGTGTGATGCACCTCAACAGAGACAGTTCTGTGAAAACCCAGCAAAAGGTTATATCGGACATCGTCCATTCTAGGATCAAGACACCATTCCACTGTTGGGACCTAGAGTTGGTTGCACATGGTCGAACAGAGTACCTTCATCTCCACTGTGAGATGCAGTTCTAACATCCTCCATTGTGGGATCAAAAGACCGTTCCACTGTTGGAACCTACAGTTTGTTGCACCTGATCAGAGGGGGTACACAAAAATCATCACACACTTTAACTTCTCACATCCTTAATCACAGAATCAAGTCCCCGTTTCACTGTTCAGACCTGCTGTACCACGGTGTACTCCACTGACTAGTGTCAACGAAGTACAATAATCATGTGCAACAGTTAACTATGGAAGCACAGTGTCTGATGCACCTCAACGGAGGAAGTTCTATGAAAACCACGCAACAAGTAATATTGAACATCTGCCATTCTGGGATCAAGACACCGTTCCACTATTAGGACCTAGAGCTGGTTGCACCTGGTCGAAGTTGGTACACAGAAATTAACACAGACTTTAACTTCCAGCATCCTCAAAAATAGAATCAAGACCCCGTTTCAGTATTCGGACCTGCTGTACCGCGGTGTACTCCAGTGACTACACTCAACCAACCGCAATAATCCTGTACAGCAGTTAGCTACGGAAGCACAGATTCTGATGCACCTCAACAGAGTGAGTTCTGCGAAAAACAAGCAGCATGTAATATCGGACATCATCCATGGTGGAATCAAGACACCGTTCCACTGTTGGGACCTAGAGTTAGTTGCACCTGGTCGAAGGGAGTACCTGCATCTCCACTCTCAGATGCAGTTGTAACATTGTCCATTGTGGGATCAAGACGCCATTCCACTGTTGGGACCTAGAGTTGATTGCACCTGGTCAGAGGGAGTACACAGAAATTATCACAGACTTTAACTTCTAACATCCTCAATCATAGAATCAAGACCCCGTTTCACTGTTTGGACCTGCTGTACTGCATTGCAATTTCAACTTCATGCATTGTAATGGCAGCTTCATTTTCCAATATTGCTTGTCCAAGAAGATCGTGAGTGACTACATGGACCACTAGTTTCACTATCTTGAGAACTTTCATTACTAATTTCAGCTGTAATAGTCTTTTTCTGTTCAACTTCATAATTCAACATTTTTAAATATATAGCAAAAATTGTACATGCAATGCTACTTTTACAAGTATTACAAGAATCTTCGTAACAGTCAAAGTCTCCAAATAATTCACTTTCGCTACACCATGGCTTAAACAGTTGCAGAAGTGCTAAATAGTAAAATTCTCCCTTATCTAAACTTTCACAACTAACTTTCTTGTGGTTTATGAGATTACTCTTTGCATGTTTTACTAAATAACCATGACATCCAACTACTGCATATTTTCCTTCTTTTACATTCTCTTTAACTTTAACATATCAAGCTGTAATGTTGAAGTACTACATACAGACATAGCTGTTCAAGATGTTGACTCCTTTTCGGTTAGTACGTGTCCAACATATTAGTTTTAAGATTGTCTGTACTGTCTGCTTCATTTACTGCTAATTCTTCAATTTCTTCAAATCATTTCAAGACTCCATTTCATTTGCAGGTAAGACCTAAACTTACCTAAATGATTCCTCGTGACTTTGAATTTAAACTTGAATAGCACAATCAGTCTGAACTACCATAGAATCAAATTTCTTGGGGGGAAAGCATTTTCAAAGTAAAGCTGTACAATTCTTTACTAAGACTTTTCTCTTGTGTAATTTCTTCCCACAGTTCTTTCATCTCTATTTTTTCAGATTTTGTTATGTACGATGTAACATAACATGCAACAGCAATTGAGTTATCTGCAACATACTGAATGTCCATGTTCGCATTCCACATTTTTAAAATGACTGGATTGTAATCATTGATATACTTTGACAGTACTCTTCTTTTTAACTTGTATTTATTCTTTTGAGATTTCCGAGTTATTGTGTGCCTTACAGAAGAAAAAATGAATTACTCTTCCTTTACAAATGACTGGACAGGAGAAACCAAACCAACATCTGGTGTAAAATTGTCCTTTAAAGTTGTAGTTTCTTCTGCAATACTTTCAACAACTGTGACTTTGGAAACGTACAACTTGCTATCTCAAGCTTCTATCTCCTTCTTCACTTGGTATCTCACATGTCACATACTATTCAATGAAAGACAATATTGTTTAATCAGAATCATTTCCAAATTTAGGTTCATCCTTGATCCATAGTAGCATATGTATATGAGGTGCACCTCTTGCTTGATACTCCTTTCTCCAAAAGAAATTGATAACCTCTCCAAGAGCTGTATTCTTTTTATTGCAGATAAAAGACATTATAGGTTGAAAGCTATAATTACAATATATGCACACATATACAGGATCCAATGAACACAGTTCACCACAAGTCTTTATTTCAAAAAATTTTATATTGGAATTCGCTTCTCTTAGAAGGTCAAGCAAATGTTCCCATGCATACTCTGCACAGCTAAGTGAGACAAACCATGTTCTTGTACCTACGTTCCGTAACATACACTTGAGTTCTTCATGACGACAATACCAATACTCATTTGTTCCACGTTGACATGCCATCAAATTGATTAAGTGTCCTTCTAAATTTTCATCTCTTTGTTAAATTTTCTCCACAATTTCTTTCGCAGAAAGAACTTATTGATGAACTTTAGTTTTAAGTATGTGGTTCACTGCATACGACAAAGAAGACAGATCACTTTCAAACAAAAAGGTGAGATATGTATAAAATGCACTGTCGAAATCTAGGATCTTCAGAATCTAATCTGAAATTTCAAGTGGTCAAATAGAGAAAGTGGACAAGTCAAGGACTGAAGATATTTACGAACATTACACAATATGTCCTTTGCATTCAAAAGAAGTAATAGGAAGCAGCATTGAGTTATTTGAAATGAAAAAAGCACAGGGAACTCCAATAAGTGTATGGGAGAAAACCTTGGAAGGTCATTATTTTCCACAGCTGTTTCCTACAGGAGAAGGTGGATGGTATAATGATCCACCTGTACCGATTGCAGCTTCAGAATATCGGTCAACAAGATTCATCTTCTAAACTTATTACCTGTTCACCCACATTTACAGTTTTGTAATAAATATTTTTCTCTATAAGATATAAGGTAGCCTTTTCAACTTTATTAACACCCACAAAATCTTTCCATATTTTCTGACTTTTTGTTACTACAATATTTACTAGAATGACTACTGCCTAATTTTCGTCTTTCACTCCAGCAATAGTTTCAATATTTTTCTTAAAATCCAAAGGTAAGTACACCACTCTTCCTTCAAAGCTCTTTGCAGGTCTGTTGGTGACAGTTTACATGTTTTAGGCTCCATTCGAATTATAGTTTGAAAAGAATTAATACATTGCATTAGAACAGACTCAGATGTATTCAATTCTGTCAGTTCCTCCTGAATAGTTACTAATTCTAAGTTATTATGTACTACTCTAAAAGGCATTTTGTTCTCTTCTAATTTGTTATAACAATATTTACGTATCCGTTGATCACTACCTAACTCAAATTGACCTTCCACCAACAAGTAAATTGTAAATTCTACCCACTTACCATTGTTCTCCTTTTCACTTTTCAAATACAAATCAACATTCCTACTTTGACTTTTATTATCAGTACGTCAACAACAAACACAAACATATTCTCATATTTCACACCACACTACATTAAACTTTCCAATTACTTCTTCAAACTGATCAGTGCTAATCACTTTCCCATCTCCTCCAACATCTGTAATTGTCAAACTTTCACGTTCTATGAACTACTCCTCTGAACCAAAATATCGCATTTCAATATAATCACACTTTTTTTGAACAACTATTAAAGAAGCATATAAAAAACTTGTACTCAGTTCACTTAAAGATAATGCAGAGTTTTTTTCATGGTACACTTTCCTCACAAACTTCCGCATTTCTGAATAACATACTGCTAACATCCTCAACTGATAAAAAACACTTTTACAAACTTTTCTTCAAAGACAAGCCAGAGAATACCCATACTAATCAGTATATTTTCTTACGTGACATAGCTCTAGTCCTTGTAACAACTTAACGTTCTGTTTAATACTTTCTCTTCAAAATCACAATGAACAACTTCTATTTTAAATTGAAAGCACTATCCACTTTACTTTCAATACGCTAATTCTCTTTCAATTCAAAAACATTCCTTTTATATTTGAAGCATTCTTTCATTAAATTCTGAATCACTCTAAATCGAAAAAGTCTCTGATGATTTTCATGAAACTCCTTTTGTCTCCGAGTAACATATACTATTTCTTTATCATCTTTCCTTTTCCTGGTATTTGAAATTGAACTCTGCTTCACCTTACTTGAAGAATTCCTATTTTTCCTCTTGTGTGATCCTTTTTTCATCTTGTACTTATAGTAGAACAAAGTTTTTCTGTACTACTCCCATTTTTTCCAAATACAAACTTTTGCCTTTTGCACAAATATATATTTTTCTTCTCTTTTCTTTTTTTTTTTTACTTCTTCTTGGCATTTCCAAATTTTAATCCAAACAAAATAATGTTCTGAAAAAAAATAGATTCAATTATTTTTTACATTTGTTCACTATGTTAAAATTATAACATACAATTACAAAACTTCCACTAACGACTCCCACACCCAGTGCTGCAACGTGATTGAACACGACAGAGCAGCACTAACATGACAAGTAGTGCCATTGAACATACAGCAAGTATTTATTTAATTATTTCCAAACACCTTTACAATTTATATGTAACTGCACTACCTCGTACTTTTCACCTCTCTGCCGCACCCCACCACCCCACACCACTCTCTCTGCAACCCACCACAGACAACTTTATAGATAGTATTTTTTTTAAATGTTTAATATATGTACTTAAGATGATATTATCAACCAAAAAGCACACACAAAATTACCATTATTAGCCTACATTTTATCTACAACTTTCCAAACATAACACTGCCCCCCGGTTTTAAGTGGGGCGGATGTCTGTGGGTGTCTGAGAAACAGCACTTTATTTTAGGTGGCCTCGAAACAGGTCTTTATGGGGGTCTACTTTCGGGCCTCGCAAACCTCATCCCTTTTTTTTTTCTTTTTTGCACTGCAGTGAGACTGTGAGAGCATGCACATTGCTCACTACTTAGAAGTGCAGACATCATGCCAGGTGACTTGCATTGTAGGAGAAGAGAAATCCTTTAAAAAGACACTTTTTCTCTCAGAATTTCCCTTCTCTTTTTGTAACACAGGAGCAACATCATCGTGGGGTAATTAGCAAACACACCACCAGGCGCGCATCGCCCATTGCCCCGGACTCTCTCAAACAGCTTCCCGAGCGCACACACACAGCCGCACCCGAGTACTTCACAGGTTTTCAAAAGATAATTTTTTGGTAAAGAAGACTCTGTTCTTTTTCACCCCTTTTTACAGCCCCTACATCCCCGAAATGTCGCTCTGGTTGCGCCTCTTCAAATTACCACAAGCAAGCAACTCCAGCACGAACCTGCTCTGACCTTACACATTCTCTTGTTTTAGGGCTACGAAAACACACACTTTGCCTGCCTCACTTAGTTCTCACACCCCCTCTTTAATATAAACATAAAAGCTTTCCACTTACTTTTATATACCTATACTGTACTTCACATGGAAATATAGAAATCAAGGCTCTCACCACCCCAAATTACCTCTCTGGTATTCTTTCTCAAATGTAAGAAATACAGGTATTCAGTATCTGTCAGTCATGGCCACTATTACACAGTGTACCTATATACAACTCGACAAAACTTTGTTTCTAAATTAATGTCTTACACTTAAAAGCTCCTTTACATTTCTCTTGCTATATGTACCTTTCTTTAAAACACCACCAGAGAAGGATGGTGAAGTACGCTACACAAAGAGCAACTCAAAGCTTTGTTATTCTTTATAAAATATTCTGCCTGTCAATGCTTTTCATAAACCTTTTCGACCCCTTAACAGGCTGGATGGATGAGTATAATATGTCCTAATTAGGATCGGGGGCGGGGGATGCCCGAAAATAAGAACGTATAGTTGAATAAAAGGCAAGTGGATGCATGGCCAAATGCATCAATGCAAATATACATAGATGGATATATCAATGTATGAATGGAAGGATAAATGAATACAGGGACCAGTACTTACGATAGACTGGTGAACTGATAGATGCTTAGGATTGGTTATGGGACAGATGTATCTATGGATATATAGGCGTATGGCTGCATGAATAACACAGTGCTTACAATAGGCGAGTGCGCTCATAGATGCTTAAGATAAGTGCAGGGACAGATGTATGTATGTATAAAAGTAGGAACATATGCATCAATTAAAAGATGGTTGAATGGCTCAGTGCTTAGGGTAGATGAATGCTGGGCTTTAATTGGGCCGGGTCTGAGGAGCAGCACTTATTTTCAAGGAGCCTCCAAAACGGTCTCTTTCAGGCTCTATTTTCAGCCCTCGCAAACATACTCAATTTTTTTTTTTTATTGCACTGCAGTGAGAACATGCACATCGGTGTACGCATGCTTATTTTGCTCATTACTGAGAACTGGAGACATCACGCTACGTTACCCACGTTGTAGAAGGTTGGGAAATCCTTTATAGAATGTTTTTTTCCAAACGTAGGATAATTGGAGAGGATTTTCTACAGCACACAATGATACTTATCTTGATTTAGACCACGGCCCAACTTGCATAGCCCACACCCTTGCCCCCCCCTTTTAGAGTACCCAAACTTTCTGAAACTCTCATAAGCAAAGCGTATTAAAACATGCAAATTTGCGAGTAAAACATATACCATGCTATAGGGCATTTATAAGTGCTCCCAGTGGTACTACATCACCTTTATTAGCTCAAAATCTGCACGTTACTATATTCTGTGTTTCAAACAGCAACATAACTACCTCCCCCACACCCACCCCCGCCCGTGCTTAACTTTACAAAATCAAACAGAAACCCCCCATTCCTAGTAGCGCCACTATACCCATATACAACGTTAATTTTAACGAGTGTCTGCCTGAACACTTATCATCAAATGTATTCAAACATGCAAATTGGCGGGTAAAACATCAACCATCCTATAGCACAATTTATAAATGGACCCAGTCGAACTACACCACCTTTACTAGCTAGACATCTATATGTTACAAAAGTCGCTTAAACACTCTGTAGAGTGTATAGCAGGGCATGGGGAGAGTAAACAAAGTTCTAATTCCCAAACTTTTGATATACAGTCCCTTTACTGTATCTATATTGAAGATATTAAATGGAATGAATAAATTGACAAGTGTCTCAAAAGGGATAGTGAAGCTCACCATCAGTAAAACACGAACCACTTCAACACCTACTTATATCCGCCACAGCGACACAGCCAGACAAATAGTATCACTTATAATCACATGTAGTTCTCTAATGTCAACAAAGTCATACAGAAAATATACCGCAAATTTACATTTTATTATCTCTCACACATTTATAAAACATCTCTTCTAAAGAAGCACTCCCCAACTACTTCTATTTCATAAGAACAGACAATAATTAATATGTTTACTACCATATATTTTAGAATATCTACCTTTTTATTATTCACTAGTCAGAAACTACAAAAACTATGAACTATACCCAAATGCAAACCAGAAACCATATTCTTATTATATCTCAACTTAGGATCACATGATTCAAATGATGCGTACATATAGAAGGAACGTATCACTTTTCCTATCGCCATCTCCTCTCCATGTAATCTCCAAACACTGTTCACGGCCCCACTGTACAACAACCTACCCCGACTTACATTCAAACCTACTTCTCAGTGTCAAAAATAAGACCACAACCTGCCCACGTAACATTTCTGCATTTCGTTTTAAACTTAATAACACATACGTCTCCTACCACCACCACCCCACCCACCCCACTATTTCCACAAAAAGTATCACTTGCAAATGTGCGACATTTTCTCTATCTCCCCAAATACATTATTATTATTAAATTTATTGGGCGCACAGCTACCCTATTCAGGGTTTCCCGGCGCAATGAGCATAAAGACAAAACCAGACTAGGTAACTGAGCCTATTACTGAGTAAAGAGCCAGGTCTTGAGGTCACGTCGAAATTTAAGGTAATAGGATTCCTGTTTCAAGCAATTAGGAAGAGAATTCCAAAGTCTGGGTCCAAGGAATGAGAAGGAGCGTCCACCCATTCTGGTCAATTTAAATCTAGGAAGTGCCATATTTCCTAGTGTGGAAGAGCGTAGGGCGCGAAACGGCGTGTTGGGGCAAATGAGTTTGAATGAAGGGTAAGTTTATATAGCGCAACTGTCACTCCGACTGGAGCCTCCTGGCGCTGCAGATAACCGAGCATACTGATACAAAGCAATCTAAATTAGAGCAAGAGAGAAGGCATCAGATAGACCAAATATCCAGGTCTTAAGGGCACGTTTAAATGGATCTTGCTGTTGCATAGCCCTCAGTTCTCTAGGTAATTTATTCCATGCTTTAGCTCCAAGTATTGAGGCTGATTTTCCTCCCCTAGTACACAGTTTGAACCTGCCCTCTGCCAAAAGATTAGCTGAGCTAGATCGTAACGTTCTGGCAGTGGTATATGGTTTAAACCTAGCAGAGAGATAGGCGGGGCCAACTCCTCGAACAGCTCTAAAGGTTGTCAGGAGGAGTTTAAAGAGAATTCTTTTAGGAATTGATAGCCAATGTAGAGTCTTCAATGCAGCTGAGGCCGATGATTTACGAGGAAGGCCGAGAGCCAGTCTAGCAGCTGCATGTTGGACAACCTGAAGCCGTCTTAGGGACGATTTATTGGTCCGTTGGTGCTTCACCTTGCTTTATTTTAAAAATGAAGCAGAGGGTCTTAAATTTAATTTGATTGCCAATACGGAGCTTATGGAGGTTGTAGAGAAAAGGAGTGATGGAAGTTCTTCTAGGGACATGACAAAGAAGGCGCGCCGCAGAATTTTGGACAACCTGGAGCTTGTTCAGAAGTTCCTTGTTGCTCCCCAAATAAAGTACATTCCCGTAGTCCAGACGAGAGATGACGAGGGACTGGACTACGGTTCACTGTGTAGAAAGAGGGAGCATCCAAAGTATCTTCAGCAGCCATCTCAGTATGGAAAAACAGGTACCAGCGGTATTAACTGCTTGTTGCCGCATGGAGAGTTGGCTGTCAATCATGAACCCCAAATTTCAAGCTTGAGCAACTGCTGAGGGAACGGACCCATTTCTTGAGGCCAGTGCGAGGGATTCCAGAGATGTTTATCTTTGCCCAAGACAATGACCTCTGTTTTATCCCCATTTAATTTCAGGCAATTGGCATTCATCCATTCCGAGACTCGGCGTAGGCCACTCTGTAAAGAAGATACAGGAGTGTCTTTGGAAGAAGATAGAGAAAAGATGATTTGGGTATCATCGGCATAGGAGTATAACGTAAGGCCTGCGCCCTCGACGATGGTAGCACGTAAAGAAGAATTCAGGAGCCCTCTACAAATTTCTAGCGCAATAGGGGAGAGTTGTTGTAGAATGTTAGACGGTAGGGGATCCAAAGGGGAACCTGATTTTACCCTAGTTAAGCAGTTCACAAAAGATATCTCATCGAGGAGGGGCCATTGTGAAATTTTTTCTACATCGGAGAGAGGATCCACAGATATAGTATCTGAGCAGGACTTGTTTGAAACATTGGGGGCAGTGGAAGTTAGATTATTGTGGATCGTCTTCACCTTATTAATGAAGAAATTGGCCAGGTTGTTACATTTGGTGGAATCAAGAGCAGGAGGTGGGGGAGTATTAGCACCAGCCAATTTTTTCACCATTGAAAACAAAACTTGAGAATGATTCAAGGAGTTATTAATAATGGTAGAGACATATGTCCCCCTTGCTGCTTTACAAGCAGAGTGATAAATGTGAAGAGCTGCCTTATAGTCAATTTTGCAGCTGGAAGCGTAAGATTTGCGCCATTTTCTTTCCAAGGATTTACATTTAGTTTTCAGACTCTTTAAATCATCGTTAAACCACGGAACTGGAATGCGGTGGGAGGAGGAGGTTTTCGGTGTAAAAGGCAAGCAAAGATTGATTGATGAAAACAACCACTCAAACACCGCTGAGTTTAAAGAATTAAGTGAAAGTTCCAGATTTGGAGGGTTTACTTCAAGAAGGCTATTTAATTGATTTAGATTTAACTTGTGCCAAGATCTCTTAGTACCGGTACTATAAATGGGCAGAGATAAAGGGAAACTGGGAACAGTGAGTTGGAAGTGGACCGCAAAATGATCTGACCAAGCTAAGGGAAGGGCAGGCTGATTGCAAGTTAAAGAGAGGTTCGAAAAAATAGGGTTCAGTAGATGCCCTGCCAGATGTGTAGATCCCTTGTTATGAAGATTCAAGCCCAGGGCTTCTAAGTCAGCTAAAAAGATAGAGCTATCCAAGCTCACAGGGTCCTCCAGATGAAGGTTTAGATCACCCAGAATCATACAATTAGCTGCTTGTAGAATAAAAGGAGCAATTAGATCTGGTAAAGAGGAGGATCAATGTTTTGTGTAGCCAGGGGGACGATAAATGAGCATTCCAGATATAGTCATTTGGGATGAAATGGTGAGTTTGAACAAGGCGGCCTCACAGCCTAAGAAGGATTGGGGTTCAAACTTACAGGAATACTTTGATTTAAAAATGATCCCTATCCCGCCGCCCCTTCCTATGCTTCTGTCATGCCTAACAATGACATAACCGGGGGGAAGAGCGCAAGCAATATCTTGACCAGAGCTGGCATGAAGCCAAGTTTCAGTAATAAATAAGGTATCGGGTTTTTTTGACTGTAAAAAGTCATGAATGTGAGCCTTATTTTTCGGGAGCGAACGACAATTAAGGCTCCAGAAATGGAGGGAATTGCCTGCTCCTGGTAGTGACTTCTCCTTTGGGCAGGGGAGGTCAAAAGGCTTTCGGTGTGCTCTAGAGCCCCGACCCCAAGCAAGATGACAATTAGGGCAAACAAACCTACCTGATTGAAATTTGGCTACAACACAGAGAGGCGAGATCAAGCCTCGCAGGGACCACAGATCGTCAGCTGAATATTTTAAGAAATTAGGAGTAGGAGCAGCTAATAAGCAGACCTTGCTGGGTGCTGGGCGCGTCAGGGCGTGGACGGGCGCAAACGCCAGCTGCACGCACGCTGGGCGCTTGCATCCGGCTGTTAAAATAGAGGCCGGAGCAAGCTGGGAGGTGCAAGAGGGCGGAGCACGTGACTCTGGAGGAGTAAAGTGAAGTTATGGGAGCGCCATATTGGAGAGGTGATGTGCAAATAGTAATAATTAGAAGGTAGCAGCCAAAGTCAGGAACAAAGCGTTCCGATGTATTTCCTTTTTAATGTGCAGGTAAGCAGAATGGTTTTAAAAGTTTAAAAGGTTGAACTTAAATGAACGCTGTACCTCATTTTCAAAACAATTCAGTCCTATAAAGATGACAAACTATAATTCTTCTCTGTGAAAAATTCCTAAACATATATAAAATACTTATATAACAACAGCTCAAATTTTATGCATATTTCATAACCAATATCAAACACCACACTTTACTAACACTATATTACTTTGAAATAAAAAATACTTTCAAAATTAAAAACATCCCCTCAAATACTTAATCAACACTATAAAACACATAACACACCTTGTTCATTTCTAACTCACCTTTGTAGTTGTTATCCAGATTTCAAATGACATACACATACAATTTTCTCTTTCTCACATAGTACATGTAAAGCTCCGACTTCATCAAGAATGAAACCAGGAATGGCACAATTTCTCTGTCGCTCCACACATAAATACTTGTAAAGAACAAATCAGAATACTTCATTCCATCAACGACATTCCAAAACTTACCTCCATTGGTTAATTTTGAATTTTCCTTCCGAAAAGGTACTTATTATTCCTCGCCACATACAGGTCACAAGTTGAACCTATTTTATCACCACACTTTCTGGAACCTTCTACAACACCTGCAGGTTAAAAGTTCATCATTGTTTTTTTTTTAACCTAATAATATACTTTTGCAACATTTTATCGAACATTTAACGGCACTTGCATGTTAAAAGTTCACAATAGGAGTCAGTAGTTCATCAGCTTTATTCCCAACTCCAGCAGCACCTCACCTTACGCCCTCAGCGCCATCAGACCCGTAGGAGTCAGTGCTTTCCACTTTCCAAATACCAAATTCATTTCATGCACACAAATTTACCTTCGCACTCCCTATATAAGACCCCCTAAGCACCATACACAAGTTAGAATGTTCGAAACAAAAGTTCCTCCAAGTAGTTAAACTACATGCTGACACTACTTGCACATATGTAGCACAGTGGCCAGAGCACATGACTTCACAGCATATGACACACAGTTTGGGCTCACGCTTTCATCCCCAAGTCCGGCAGCAGCTCAGCTTAGCAGCATGAGACTCTACACACTACCTCACATATTTTCCGTACCCCAGAACTTTCAGACCAGTACGGGCCAGTAGTTTATCCTAGTAGTTATAAACACATGCTGACACTACTTCTACAGCTGTACTGCAGCGACCATGGCACATGACTTCACAGCATAAGACAAAAAATGTAGACTAACATTCGAATCCCCAAGTCCCGCACCACCTCACCTTAGCAGCATCACACTCTAGGCAATACCTCACTTAATTTTTGTAGCCTAGAACTTTCACACCGATAGGTATGATTAGTTCACTTCGCACCGCCTCTAAAGCACACCCTAAACACCCCACAAAGGTTACAGTGCTCCTACCCTCCTCTTTCCTACATTTTCTGCCCTTTTTCCCCTTACTCGCTTCAACGGAATCACAAAATGGCAGCCAACACTTCCTAGTTGCAAACGCTCGCAGCGCTCGCAGCCAATCAGCAGCAAGCTTGCGCTCGTAACTCCTCAGCCAATCAGATGGCAGAATTCCCAAATATCGATATCTGTAAATTTCAATATTTCTCAAAAACTACTGAACGGATTTACACCAAATAAATAATAGCGTGCTTTCTAGACCAAGACCCTTCTCCCTGCCAAATTTGGGGTAATTCCGTTCACCCGTTCGACCTGTAGCCCTGTCTAAAGTTTCCTATGGAAATTAACTTTGAAAAAACATGTTTGGGGACCCCCTTATTTCTTGGCCCCCCTTGACAAATCACCCCAAACTTTCAACATAGGAGCTGATCTCAACAAGGAATTTGTTTTGAAAATGTCATGAAGATTTATAAATCGGCGCCAAAGTTATTGCAAATAGAATGTTGCCATTTTCCTATAGTAACTAGGTCCTAACTATAACTACCTACTGGTGACCGCCAGTAGGTAATCTATCTATCTATCTATCTATCTATCTATCTATCTATCTATCTATCTATCTATCTATCTATCTATCTATCTATCTATCTATCTATCTATCTATCTATCTATCTATCTATCTATCTATCTATCTATCTATCTATCTATCTATCTATCTATCTATCTATCTATCTATCTATCTATCTATCTATCTATCTATCTATCTATCTATCTATCTATCTATCTATCTATCTACCTACCTACCTACCTACCTACCTACCTACCTACCTACCTATCTATCTATCTATCTATCTATCTATCTATCTATCTATCTATCTATCTATCTATCTATCTATCTATCTATCTATCTATCTATCTATCTATCTATCTATCTATCTATCTATCTATCGATATATATATATATGTCATGCTCAAGTTTTGCCTGTAGCAATGAGTTGCAGTCCACAAGGGCCTTCAACAACAAGCCTTTATTTTGGGCACAAACGTACTGCTGGCCACTGATAGTACTTGACAGCCGTTTCTTCGTATTGCCTTGACGCGTTTCAAAAGTGCTGCTTTCTTTTCAAAAAGGCTACGTCTGGAATCAGTTACGTGCAAAACAGGGCATCATTGCCTCTTTATACAGCTTAATTCCATGTCCCTGAGGCTGGGATATACACAGCCTCTTTGTTGGAACAGGGACGTGGGATTGAAAACGTAAGCTGGCTGAGGAGGCCCATCGGTGGGCTTGCAATGTTCCCAACAGAAATTAGAACACACCATCTATGGTAATTAATCATGGGACTTCAATTACCACAATGCTCTGCGAGGTCATTTGACTGGCTCATCATGGGGCGTGGAATTAAGCTGTATAAAGAGGCAATGGTGTCCCATTTTGCACGTAACTGATTCCAGACGTAGTCTTTTGAAAAAGAAAGCAGGACTTTCGAAACTCGTCATGGCAATACGAAGGAACAGATGTCAAGTACTATCAGCGGCCAGCAGTAGGTTTGTGTCCGAAATAAAGGCTTGTTGTCGAACGCCCTTGCGGAGTGCAACTCATTGCTACGGGCAAAACTTGAGCATGATATATGATATATATATATATATATTCAAGCTGCCAAAGATACGAAGCACTCACCGGACACGTTCAAATGATTTAATTCAGCAAATGCAATTCAGCATCAAGCCTTCCTCAGTGCCTATCGACTTGACATTTGGCAGATTTAAATGTACATCACCACGATCCCATTGGAGGAGCACAGAGTCATGGGCAACAACAAAGGACTAATTTCAATGAGGTCATAATACCCCTCTCCTTGGCGGCCATGACAGCATGTCTTTGATGGCTTGCAAACCGATGGTACACATATCAATTGCTTGACTTAAT